>NC_073260.2:102597500-107750000 GCF_029289425.2 Pan paniscus | reverse complement strand
AGTTTGATGCTCAGGCATTAAATACTGATACATTAAGATATATTTTACCTATATTGGTAACTGATTACAAATTTTTAGTGTAACAGTATATTTTGATTCTAATGTGAAATAGTTTGTGAAGCAAACAGTACAAATGATTTGCTTCCCCAATGAAGCAGAGAGAAGCAATGCCCTTAAAGAAGGAAAGGTGTGACCAAACTGACGGAAAGTCTCAAACCAGTCCCAAAATGATTTAAAAGGGGAGAATACTGATGATTAAACAGATATTAAATCAGTTTTTTGTAAATGACCTTGGCTAAAGCTTTAACAGGGGGTGATATAAAAATACTCAAATATTTAAAGAAAATAGGCCAGGCACAGTAGCTCATGCCTATAATCCCAGCGTTCTGGGAGGCAAAAGCAGGAGGATCACTTGAGCCCAAGGGTTCAAGACCAGCCTGGGCAACATGGTGGGATCACTGCAGTGAGCAGTGATAGTGCCACTGCACCCCTGCCTGGGTGACAGAGCGAGGCTTAGTTTCTTTCTAAAAAAGAAAAAAGAAAAGAAAAGAAAGAAGGAAGGAAATAATGCAGAGGAACGGAGTGCTATTTTGAAGGTTCACTTGGAACAAAATGATAAGAAGGAATTTAAGCAAAGTTTAGCTTGATTAAAACTTCTTGTCAATACCCAATAATCCTGGGAAATTACGCCATAAGTAAAGTGTTGCTTTTTATTTTCTAATTACCCAGGCAAAGTTGTATATGTTTGTCTGAAGGGGTGTTGGAGAAATCAGAGAAAGACCCAGAAAAATAAGGACAGTTTATAACATCTCTGCTTAAGCAACAGCCTTCATGTAACTTCTTCATATTAGTTCTTCCTATCTTACAGTTCTCAACAAGACACTACAGTCTCCCTATGGGTTCAAAACATGTTTTAAGATTCTAAATTATCCCCTAATCAGACTGAGAACCTGGTTTGGCATAGGTGGAGGAAGTTAACAGGTGTCAGAAACTATCCTTGAATTAAACTGAGAATAGAAACTCTCTCCCCAGATTGCCAGCTCTGCATGCTGACCAGAAAGAGACCATCCAGAATCTGTCTTTGTCAGCGCAGCACTCACCAGGCTTTATAGTAGAGGTGTGCTATAAATTTAGCTTTGATAAGAAATAGTCTACTTTCTTCTCTTTTTTTCAGGTTAGACCCAATGTAATGTTAAGCAGATTATACTTTCTTGACTAATATCATGATTATTATCTATGACTAACAATTTCCATTAGGCAAAGTTATATTTCTCCTTCCTATGCAAGTGTTTTTAAGTTTTAGTATCCTTCTTGTTTGAAACCACCTGACAACTTACCATTCTGGGACAATAAAAAGTCAGTGTCAACACCACAGATCTCTTTATGACTAGAATGAATAAGAAGAATGGCAAAAGCATTAAATGTTATCTACAGAAAGTTATTTTTAAGTATCAGAACACAACATAGTATCAATTTCCATGAAAACAGGGTTTATGGGACAGAAACTATCATTTTATTAACCCAAATCTTCTTCTAAATCTTCCCATGATCACAAAAAGAAATAAGATACCATATTATTACATCAGTCTACAAAATATATCCTGTTTTGCAATATGCACCAATTGTCTCTTCATGCAATTAAAAAAGATGGAAGTTTTACTGGGGAGAAGGTTACAGCAAAATGAAGAAAGAAAATGAGAAGGAGGTGGAGGGAGGGGAGGTCAACAGGGAAATGCTCCATGAAGAGAGGGACCTAAAACGTTCTAAACACTATGTGTGGGAAGGAAGTAAAAGAGTGACAGAAGACACTTAATTCCTGCTTACATTACTAAATTGTTTAATTGAACCCATTGAGGATAAAGACCTGTAACTAATTCATTGATTAACATAAAGCTATTGTTATCTAAAATATAAAAAATTCCGGTTAGAAAGTGATTTCTGACACCTGAAAATTATCTTTCTGTCTAGAACGCCTTTTTTCTCACTCTGGAGTGAGAAATGAACTTAAAAATTTCCTAACAGATAAACTCATAATATCCAAAAATAAAATTTTATAAATATACTTTGTAGAATAAAAGAACATAGGCAAATCCTAGCATGGCTACCTATGTGGCAGTCAGACAAGATAATTAACTTTCTGAGCTTAAGTTTCCTTGTCTGTAAAATAAGAATAATAATACATGGCACAGAACCTGGCAAAAAGGAGGTGGGCCATATATGTTAATTATATGAGTATTAAAAATGTGTAACTCACCTATTTAAAGAATAACAAAATTTCAGAGTATGTTTCTGATAGCTACAAGTGTTAGACATATTTCAATATTCAACCTTAAAATTTTTTAAACACAGGAAGAATAAATGAACAATAAGAAATACACACTAATAGAATACTGACAGCAAATTATCTTTTGTTAGGCTAATTACCCACCATTTTCATTATTATTCTCTCGGTTTATTTCATTAAAATTTATTTGACAAACAGCAGAGCCTAGAATCCTGTGCTATTCCCATTAGAAGGATCCCTCAAATTAAAAGTTAGAGGTAGAGGCTAACAGCTGTCAGGCCCTGGAATCACACCAACCTGAGCCCCAGGCCTGAATCTATCAATGTCCTAGTTGTGTGATCTTGGGCAACTTTTTTTTTTTTTTTTTTTTTTGAGACAGAGTCTCATTCTGTCACCACGGCTGTACTGCAGTGGTGCGACCACGGCTCCCTGGAGCCCCAACTACCCAGGCTCAAGTGATCCTCCCACCTCGGCCTCCTGAGTAACCGGGACTACAGGCGTATGTGACCACAGCTGACCAATGTTTTTTTGTAGAGATGGGGCTTTGCTATGTTGCCCAAGCTTTTTTTTAATTTCAACTTCAATTTTCCTATTTATAAAATAGAAAAAAATAAGAGTAGCTACAATAAAGATCTAAAACCTGGGCAGCAAAATAAACACTGTAAGGTCTGTGAATTGCTATGAGGCCCAGAGACTCTGAAAGCAACTAGCCCAAGGCAAGCAAGCTGGTGACTGGGACAGGAAAAGAACATAAATCTCCTACTTCCCAGACCAAAAAACAGAGGTACTAATGTACTTGGCTGTCCCCTAAAGAAGAGAGCTCCACCTCCTCTTTCACCAGCCATACTGAGAAGAGAGGCTCATCTCTGCCATCTGACAACAGCTCATTCACAGGCTTGGAACCAGGCACAACACTGGTTCCCAGGCAACTTCTTAGATACCAGAATTGTTTCATATCAAATTCTAAAGTAGATCAGTTGTTTCGGCTGAGGCTTAAATGGCCTGGGTCTAAGTGCCCTTTGTCAGAACAAGGGCCTTGTCTCAGCGCTGCATGTGATGGGAGCTGCCGCTAGAGGAAGAACTGTTGACAATGAGATAAGAGCCAAAAACAAGCCCCCTCCTGGATCACTCTCTGATGACCTTTTCAGTGGTCTCCAGTGTGTTATCACTCAACACATTAGGGCTAGGAGAGATTTGAAAACATCAGAAAGTTCAATTTTTTTTTATGGAAAAAAAAAATGCCTTCGATTGCAGAAATCCAATAACTTCAGTGTCAGGATAAGAGCCCTGGGATGAGGAGCAAGAACTCTCTCGGTCCAGTTTTTGCTTCTGTCATAGACTTATGCAAATAAATATGTGATACTTTTATTTCCACACCAGCTTTCAATAGGTCAAACGAGGGTGTACCTGCTGAATTCCCTTCCTAAAAACTCAAAGCACACCAATTCAGGAGTCTCCTGAACCAAGACCGAATGCGTTGTAATGTACTGAGTATTAGCTGGGTGTGGTGGTGCGTGCCTGTAGTCCCAGCTACTCGGGAGGCTGAGGCAGCAGGATTGCTTGAACTCTGCAAGCAGAGGATGCAGTGAGCTGAGAGCACACCACTGCACTCCAGCCTGGCGACAGTGCAAGACTCTGTCTCAAAAACACAAAAAAAGAAAACAGTGTGCCCAGAACGAGAAGCCACATCTTCTGACTCAAAATTCTGAGTTCTTTCTATATGATAAAGGAATAAAATTTGAATGGCTGAATAAGAATGTATTATTTAAATTGTATAAAAAGATGCTTCATCTTTCCTAATCAATGCTTTGATGGCCATGGTCCATTGATGGTCCTGATGAGTAAGAGGCTTCTCTGCCTCCCCTCTAGGATGATAAAATGCAAAGGTAAAGATGATTAAAGAAGCTCTTTAGTCTTTTTCTGCCCCCTGCCTACTGACCCATCTCAATTAATGACAGTACTTAAAAATCTGTAATGCAAATGTAAAGCCACTAAGGTAACTTATGGTTAAAAACTTGCTTTGCTTTATAAAAAGAATACCATTGTAATATGAATTGTCCCTGACCTGTCTACTAGGACCCACTGTTATGCAATCCATAGGACAGGCTTGGAGTAGTCTTCCACAAGACAGCATATTTTCTCCCTGTTCATTTACCTTGGCAGGGGTGGGGCTAGAAGCTGTGGTGAGACACAAGAGAGGCATTCACTCTGCCTTTGTTTTCAGCCTTGCAAAACCAAGGAGTCGTGAAAAGACCAGTCCTCACCTGGATACCCACAGCCTAAATAGGGGCTACAGGCTAGGCGTCCCACAGAGCTGTTTGTTTACCTCATGTGAATGACAATGACAATGCGTCTGTGAAACCAGATGCTGCCGCTGCAGGCCAGGAGTTAAGCAGTGATGCACATTCATGGGGAAGGCCCTGGCAAGCAGAGCCTGCAGCCAAATCCCAAGCACTGCTTCTCAAACTGCAGGTCACAGGCATTGGTGGATGGTGAAAATCATTTTAGTGGCTCTAAACCATTTGTGCTTAAATGAAACTGAACAAAATGCATCACACATAGTAAGGATAAGTTCATGCACATGTCTATGTCAAAAATGCTTAAAGCCAGTGATCCAAAGAGAAAAGCCGCTAGCCAGCTACCCTACCTCAGAGTTCCATGGGAATGTAGACAAGGTGTTGCTAGACCCTCCAGTTGCTAGATCATCCTTCTCTTTTTCAAGAGAAACCAGAACTCTGAGCTGTCATATGAAATCTCCCCAAATTTTTTTTAAAAGGGGCTCAAACTCTTTTAAAACAGTGTACAGGGGCCAGCGCAGTGGCTCATGCCTGTAATCCCAGCAATTTGGGAAGCCGAGGCAGGCAGATCTCAAGGTCAGGAGATCAAGACCATCCTGGCTAACACAGTGAAACCCCGTCTCTACTAAAAATACAAAAAATTAGCCAGGCATGGTGGCGGGCGCCTGTAGTCCCAGCTACTCTGGGACTGAGGCCGAGGCAGGAGAATGACATGAACCCGGGAGGCGGAGCTTGCAGTGAGCCAAGATCGTGCCACTGCACTCCAGCCTGGGTAACAGAGCAAGACTTCGTCTCAAAAGACCAAAAAAAAAAAAAAAAAAAAAAAAAAAAAAACCACAGTGTATACGGGGCCAGGCACGGTGGCTCACGCCTGTAATCCCAGAACTTTGGGAGGCCAACGCGGGTGGATCATGTGAGGTCAGGAGTTCAGGAGTTCAAGACAAGCCTGGCCAACATGGTGAAACCCCATCTCTACTAAAAATACCAAAAATTGGCCAGGCATAGTGGCGGGCACCTGTAATGCCAGCTACTCAGGAGGCTGAGGCAGGAGAATCGCTTGAACCAGGGAGACGGAGGTTGCGGTGAGCCGAGATCGAGCCATTGCACTCCAGCCTGGGCAACAAGAGTGAAATTCCATCTCAAAAAAAAACAACAACAACAACAACAACAGTGTACAGGGAAAATCAAACCCATGTGAAGGCTGGACATGGACTGACTATTCAGTACATATGTAAACAGAAATGAGGCAGCAGAACTGCTCTTAAGAAAGGAGTGCAAACCTTTCTGCAAAATGTCCCTGGGAAGCTATGCATGTGGAGGCACTCCAAAAACGCATTTGCCAAGACAACACTAGTGTTGAAAGGAAAAGAAGAGCCCCTAGTGAATGGCCTTAGTGAAGGGGGCAAAGCAGTAAAACATTGGTGGGCCTGATGGTTTCTACAAAGCTGTCTTGAGTTGGGTTAGATGATGCAGCGGAGGTCTCAAACAGAAATCTACCTTGACCTTCCCTTCAGAGGTATACATACCTGATTTCTTTAGGGAGGTGTGAAAAAGAATTAATCAGAAGTCATCTCTGAGTGCTACTGCAGAAGGAGCTCTGCCTGCCCACAAGGTTTTCCAGCCTTAACTGCTTCCAGAGTTCTGCTGATCAGCTGCAGGGGAATGAAGCAGGGACTGGCAGGGAAGGAACCCTTCAACTGGGTTCACCTTTTGCTACCTGCCTGGCTACAGAACTAAGACTGAAGAGGGCACAGATCCTCAGTCTCTGGGTTTCTGAAGTGAAACCTGCGTGGCAGGCAAAGCTCTGGCTTGATGTAAGGGCTCTGGGCTTGGAGGTTGGTGGTGCTTGCGCTGGGGCTTCTTCACCTCTCCATCCCAGGGAAAAGATTCACAAAACCAGGGAATATTATCCACCAGCAGTCCCATCTGCCTATGTTAAAACACTTGGGAGTCTTCTGTGCAAATGTGGGGGCTCCCAGCCTGAGAGCTGGTCTCGTATCAAAAAGAAAGCAAGGCCAGACGCCAGCTCCAAACCCATCTGTTCCCCAAGCTCGAGGTGCAGGTGTGAGATCATCCCCACAAACCTCACCTGCCTGCAGTTTGTCACCTCCTGTCATTACCACAGGCAGAGATGCAATTGAGGCTTTTGTTTTACTTCACACCAGGGGGAAGTCATTTTTGGAATGTTTCATCTTAGTTTTTTCTTAAATGTGTGTGACACATATTCCTCATAGGACTTAATAAAATAGATATTTCTCATGCCTGGAAAGTAAACTACAGCTGCACAGGTTGAAACAAAATTTATTTTTAAAAACTAACATTCCAGTTGGATTCATTCAAAATACGTTTAGCTATAATTTCTGAAAAATGTTAAGCAACAAAAATAAAATAAAAATAAAACTGCTAATTAACAGGACAAAAACAATACTAACAAAACACACACTTAGTAGTATATTTTAGTGTCTCTGGTTACCTCAAGAAAAACAATATAAATTTTCAAAATAGAAAAATTCCTGGCCGGGCGCGGTGGCTCATGTCTGTAATCCCAGCACTTTGGGGGGCCGAGACGGGCAGATCACGAGGTCAGGAGATCGAGACCATCCTGGGTAACACGGTGAAACCCCGTCTCTACTAAAAACACAAAAAATTAGCCGGGCGTGGTGGCGGGCGCCTATAGTCCCAGCTACCCGGGAGGCTGAGGCAGGAGAATGGCGTGAACACGGGAGGCGGAGTTTGCAGTGAGCGGAGATGGCGCCACTGCACTCCAGCCTGGGGGACAGAGCGAGGCTCCGTCTCAAAAAAAAAGAAAAAAAAAGAAAAATTCCTAAAGCTTGGCCAGGCACGGTGGCTCACGTCTGTAATCCCAGCACTTTGGGAGGCCGAGGTGGGCGGATTACCTGAGGTCAAGACTTGGAGACCAGCCTGGCCAACATGGTGAAACCCTGTCTCTACTAAAAATACAAAAATTAGCCGGGCGTGGTGACGCCCCAGCTACTTGGAAGGCTGAGGCAGGAGAATCACTTGAACCCTGTAGGCCGAGGTTGCAGTGAGCTGAGATGGCGCCACTGCACTCCAGCCTCGGACAGAGCGAGACTCCGTCTCAAAAAGAAGAAAAACTCCTAAAGGTCTATATACCCACAAAATTACCATAACGGAAGCAAGCAGAAAAACCATTTTTTTTTTTTTTTTTTTTTTTTTTTTTTTTTTGAGACGGAGTCTGGCTCTGTCGCCCAGGCTGGAGTGCAGTGGCGCGATCTCGGCTCACTGCAAGCTCCGCCTCCCGGGTTCATGCCGTTCTCCTGCCTCAGCCTCCCGAGTAGCTGGGACTATAGGCGCCCGCCACCAAGCCCGGCTAATTTTTTGTAGTTTTAGTAGAGACGGGGTTTCACCGTGTTAGCCAGGATGGACTCGATCGCCTGACCTCATGATCCGCCCACCTCAGCCTCCCAAAGTGCCGGGATTACAGGCGTGAGCCACCGCGCCCGGCCAAAAAACCATTATTTTTAGAGTCTTAAAAATCTATCCTGAACCTGACATTTCTGTGAGAATGGAAAGAGGGGATGAATAATCATAACTACAAAGCTTCTAGTTGCAATTACAATGATTCATTATAAATACAAATAAAGCAAACTCATTTTCTTGCAAGAGCTTTGGTTGAATTGTAGAAGAGGAGGTATTCTTAATGTGACCTCAATGCAAAGAACATAGGTTTTTCACTTGGTTGGTTTTTTGTTTTTTTGTTTTTGTTTTATATATATCAAATATGTTCCCCACCCAGTAAGTGTCCGGCAGAAATAAAAGCAATGGGAATATGGTTTTCATGACATTCTCAGATGACTTCCAAGATCTTGTCACAATCGAGACTGTTAAAATGACAACTAATCTCTGAGACTCCATAACCTCCCCAGACACGGTGTACTAAAAGGATTTGGCTTGTCTCGTCTGTCCTGATTATGCAATATATGCTAGAAGCAGAAGAATGGTGACACGGACCACTGGGCTGTGGACAATGTTTTCTGGCCCTACTTGTTTCATCTCCTCATTTACTATTTTGTAGGTTGCTCTGACACTTGCAATAAGATGAAGGTGGACATAACTCCAGGCAAGAGCAATGATAAATGTTTTTGCCTTGTCTATAAGGTAAAGAATACAGGAGGGTACATATTTATATAGTTGGTGGGCCAGCATGTGAGTGCACACAGGGACACACACATACACACACACTCTCCCTTTCATATATCTAGGCACTCAATATGTCTTTATTGGCATAGATATATAGATATGTTTAGCTTTACACAACAGACGTTTTCCTTCAGGTTGTGATCAGTCTTTTGCAACTCAAATATTCAAAGGGCCTAGATAGAGAAGCCTTATTATTTAAAAGAAATTTTACTCCTTTCATAAACCACTATTTGCTAATATAGGTAATTACCCCTAAATTATCCAAGTTTGTATTTATATATTCAGAAATGCATGCAAACCCAAACAAAGAGATCACAGTTAAACTACCTTTGGAAGTGTCCTCAGTAACATTTCACCTTATGGGTAAACAGATGACCACCACTAAATGGCAATGTTTGAGATAACAGATATCAGCTAGATACTGTTCAAACAACAAAAAATGGCTCAAGGATTACTGTTGGGAAGAGAAGCAGGGAAATTCAACATAATGTGCCAAATGCCACACCCACCAAATATCTAGGGGGGCTCCTATACATTATGGTGATTCTACCTCTCAAAGACATACCAAGATAAATCACATCTGTCCATTGGGATTGACAAGTGGTTTTTTCTTCCCTATTAATTCTAAGACACTCAAGAGAGATAATGCTATTCACTTTACCTTATGATCTCCAAGGAAACAAACACTTCAGATGATTATCTCTAACTTGCCACCCCCAAACCCTCAAAGTATAAATATTCAGTGTAAGGAATAAGCTACCATGAAAAGAAATTATAAGGAAGACCCTAGGAAATTATGTAATAATGATATATAATCAGCAAGACTTACACTCTTGTTTGACCAGCCTTTGAAAAGCAGCTGCCCAAATTAAAGGACTTAATTAAGAAGTGTAGGATAAAGCACTCCAAAAGCAAAGTCAAGGAGATAGAGGAAAAGAGCCCTGCATTGTGTTGAAAGAGCAGCTAAACTAGATTAAGTACAGCTGGAGTGTAGGGTAAACATAGATCAGATATGGTAAGCTGTCCAAGGACCATGGCATGGAAAACTCAAACGCTGTGCAAAGTTTGAAAAGATTAGTAGCATGATCATAACTGAGCTTTAGGTAAAATCTCCCTGGCAGCAACAGGAAGGATGGACAGCAGTAGGAGAGATTAGATATGGAATGTTTGTAAGGATACTACTATTCAAAGAGTTGAGGCAGGCAACTGCAATGGTCACAGTCAACTTTAATATAGCAGGTAAGAATGAGGGTATATAGATGCAGAATCCCTAAGATCTGCAATCTAAAGATAAGTCAATGATGATAGAGTTCAGCCTTTGGTGATGAGTGGCGGATCCATTAACATAAATTTTGGACATAACACAATCCAACTAATACTCTGGTTAACCATAATAGGGAAGAGGTTATTTCCCCCTTTCTTTTTAGCCTAAACTTCCTGCTATATCTGTGCTTCCCACATCAAGATTTGTACTACTGTTTATTGGCTTTCTATCAGGTTCTGACTTTGAAGAACTCTTCTCCTACCAAGTAAATAGTTAGTGGTTAGCAAAAACTGGTAAGGGGCATTATCTTTCAAGTAAGACAGAATAACTATGCCTTACATTCTTCAACACAAAGATGGAACAATCTCAAATTTGGATTTCTAGCACAGCTGAATAATGCTCTGTAAGGAATAAACTACCAGCCATGCCTAAAATATTGGCCTTTTGCTTGAAGTTCTTCATGTTTTAACTGGAAAGTTAAAAACAATTTCCCAACTGCCTATTTGCCTCTTGTGTTTATTTATTATTTTTCATGTTTAATTAAAAAACACTTCTACTTTAAGCAAATATTTCCCTTTTTTCCCTTTAATTACCTGACAAACGGTAGCAGAGCTGCATAAATTTTGCCTGAGGTTAAAGCTGGAGTAAAGCCTAATCACTAGCTTGAGACATTGTTCTGGCCAAGTAAAGCAGAACACATTTATCCCCTGTGTTTGGACAATACTTAGGCACTTCCATTAAGACCTCTTTATAACCAGTGTTGATTCTGATGAACCCTCTTTCCTGATTTATGTGGGAAATCTGAATGTTCTTCACACCACCACTTCAAGATGAAGGAAACGAAGCTCAATGCAGGGGCATGTAGGTGAGCACGCTCTCTTCAGTAGAGAATACAAACATAGGCCAGTTCTGCGCTGTTAAATACCAAGCTGGGCAGCCTTCCCTTGTTTGAACTGAGTTTGTTCTAGACAAACCTCCAAATTTTTCTGCTGCCTTCCATAAAAAAGATATACAAAGTATAACAATGACAGCAGATTTTAAAAAGTCAAGGGAAAACAAGGATAGGTGAAATAAATGGCAAATCTAATATTTAAAGCAATTAGAAATATAATCTAAGAAAAACTGGGAAACCACGGCACTCATTAAAAAATTAATCTCAAGGGCAAACAGGACACAATACACACACACAAACACGGATAACGTGTGCTTTTTCTTTTTTCCTTAAGAGGCCCTACTCCAAATTGGGAGGCTCAGGCCCAAGTATGTAGTCTTACATGTGTGGTCTAAAGATGCTCAAAGCACTTTTCTTATCCTATAATTCAATCTAGTAATAAAAAGTATGGTGCTCTGGAAAAGTGAATTTAAGGCAGCTGGTAGGTTTCACTGGAATCAAGTGATCTCATCTGCCAGCCATCTAGGACTCCCCAAAGTTTAGAAGGACTTTTGTGTCACTGGCCATCTCTCTCCAGCAACTGACAAAGAAAAAGAAAGTGGAGAGGGTGAAGAGGCAGCCGCCTTTCCATTTAGGAAAATCTTCCTGCATTCCAGCTCACTTTTCCATCTAAAATATTAAAATTGCATAGGCAGAACACTCTGATTCCAACTTAAAAATCTCTTTGACTTGAGTAGCTGGAAGGGATCTCAGGTAACAAACACCCTTACTCGTAGGTAGCCATTTGCATACACACAAAAGAGACTGGTGTAGATTTGTGCTGTAAGGAATAAGAGGATCTAGAAACACTGCTGCCTGAACCATTAATGTTCTCCTCTCCTCGCAAAGTAATGTCCCACCCTTTTTAGAGGCAACAGGCTGCCATTGGAGGACAACTTTGTAAAATCTAAAGGTGATAATGATGATGATCATGATGGCAATTAAAAATAGTAACAGCAATTAATCATTTCTTACACTGCTATGGATGTCTGGAAAATATAAGGGTCTAGAGTCAGAAAGTTCCCAATTCAAATTCAAACATCTTGGACAATCTGTTTAAACTGAGTTCCCATTTCTTCATTCAAAAAATAAAAAAGGTGAAGAGGCATAAACCCACAAGGCTGATGTGGAGATAAACTGAGCAGTGTTGATGAAAGCATCTGGCATACTGAAGGTGTTTCTCAAATACTCCTTCATTCCTCTCCCTTGCCAGAGTATGGTTTAACGTGCCTTAAACAAATCAGAAAGAACTAGGCCAGCAACAGAAGTAGATCCAGGATTTACAGCTTTTGCTCATACTGGAGACTTTTAGTCACTCAATAAGCATTTATTGAGTTTTCAGCATGTGCCAGGCACTGCTTGGGACACTTGGCATATATTTTCTTTAATGTCTGCCATCTTGAAATTTGATTTACTTTTATGTTTTAGGGTCAGGGATTGAAAGCAAATTTTCTCAAAAAGGAAGCAATATGACAATGTACTCATCTCATTCATTTGATGCAAGCATGGTTCATAAGCATTGTTTGTGTTGTTAGTCTAATGCCAAGCTAAAATGTCATAGAAAAGGGGAAGAGGCTGGAGATGGACCAAAATTAATACAATGTGAAATTGCAAGCAAAAATGGTAAGCCTGCAACTGCAACTATAAAATAAAAATTAAAAAAAATTTAGGCCGGGCACGGTGGCTCACGCCTGTAATCCCAGCACTTTGGGAGGCCGAGGCGGGCAGATCACGAGGTCAGGAGATCAAGACCATCCTGGGTAACACGGTGAAACCCCGTCTCTACTAAAAATACAAAAAATTAGCCGGGCGAGGTGGCGGGCGCCTGTAGTCCCAGCTACTTGGGAGGCTGAGGCAGGAGAATGGCGTGAACCTTGGAGGCGGAGCTTGTAGTGAGCCGACATGGCGCCACTGCACTCCAACCTGGGCGACAAAGCGAGACTACGTCTCAAAAAAAAAAAAAAAAAAAAAAATTAAACCCAAAAAGGAAGGGAAGGGAGAGAGAACCGGTTTAGAAGTTTAAAGAGAATACCAAAATGGAAGTCCATAATGAGCTGCATGAGCTTAGGTGTCTCTAGAGATGACATTTCGATCACAGGCAAGGAGCTCATGATTCATAATAAATGGTCAAAAAGTGATGGCCATTATTATGGTGATTATTACTGTGTCTTTTATCTGAGTCTCAGTTTTCTCAAGCATCAAAAAAGTTCAGACTAGATCTATGAATTTTAATGGAGAAGAGTCTGAACTAGTTTTTACTGTTGTTGTTGTTTTGAGATGTGGTCTCACTAAGTTGCCCAGGCTGGTCTCAAACTCCTGGAATCAAGTGAGCCTCCCACCTCAACCACCCAGGTAGCTGAGGTTACAGGCACGTGCCACAGTGCCTGGAATGAATTTTTGTTAAAAATTCATTTAAAGGGGTGAGGCATTTTTTAAAGCGGTTAAGAAGTACTTAGCTAGAGAATACTGCAGATCTCTTCCATTTCTTACATCCTATCTTAACAATATACTCTGGCTTCACTGGACCTCAGAACCTTGGCAATAAAAAAAAGTCCCTTCATCTCTTATCCCATCAGAAAATCAAACAACTAATCTAACAAAAATAAGTGAACAAAAGAGGGACATTGCATGAACCAATGACAAAAGTGAGTCATGAATTAAGAAGTGAGGTGAAGTCAACCCTCTGCATCTGTATTTAAACAAACAAACAAAACCTATAAGCTGTCTGTACAACAAACGGTCAAAGAAAAAAAGCAAATAGTAGAGATGGTATTTGATAGATTTTATTAATTCAGGTATAAGATTATGGTATATCCATTTCTATTTAAAAAATACTAGTTGGAAATGTGTCATCGTTTTTAATAAAGTCTACCATAGCAGCAGCAATGATGCCCTAATGTCAACAAGCATAAAAGGAATCATTAATAAGAAATATGCAGTCCAGGCTGGGCACGATGGCTCATGCCTGTAATCCCAGCACACTGGAAGGCCAAGGTGGGTGGATCACCTGAGGTCTGGAGTTCGAGACCAGCCTGGCCAACATGGTGAAACCACGTCTCTACTAAAAATACAAAAATTAGCCAGGTGTGGTGGTGTGTGCCTGTAATCCCAGCTACTCAGGAGGCAGCAGAATTGCTTCAACCCAGGAGGTGGAGGCTGCAGTGAGCTGAGATCATGCCACTGCACTCCAGACTGGGTGACAGAGCAAGATTCCTTCTCAAAAAAAAGAAATATGCAGTCCAAACCAATATCCACAGAAATTCAAAAGATCATATACTATTAAGACTACCTTTATGTTTCATGCCAGTAGGTATCCATACCAAGCACTCTGAAAATATAATCTCATTTAATTTCCACAACTCTGTGAGATATGTATTTTTTTTAATCTCTAAAAATGGCAATAGGCCAGGTGCAGTGGCTCATGCCTACAATTCCAGTACTTTGGGAGGGCAAGGCAGGAGGATCACTTCAGGTCAGGAGTTCAAGTCCAGCCTGGCCAACACGGTGAAACCCCAGCTCTACTAAAAATACAAAAATTAGCCGGGCGTGATGGTGGGTGCCTGTATTCCCAGCTACTCAGGAGGCTGAGGCAGGAGAATCGCTTGTGCCCAGGAGGCAGAGGCTGCAGTGAGCCGAGATCATGCCACTGCACTCTAGCCTGGGCAACAGAGTGAGACTGTCTCAAAAAAAAAAAAAAAAAAAGGCTGGGCATGGTCGCTCACGTCTGCAATCTCAGCACTTTGGGAGGCCGAGGCAGGTGGATCACCTAAGGTCAGAAGTTCAAGACCACCCTGGTCAACATGGTGAAACCCCGTCTCTACCAAGTATACAACAATTAGCTGGGCGTGGTGGCGGGTGCCTGAAATCCCAGCTACTCAGGAGGCTGAGGCAGAAGAATCTCTTGAACCAAGGAGGCAGAGGTTGCAGTGAGCCGAGATCGCACCATTGCGCTCCAGCCTGGGCAACAAGAGCAAAATTTCGTTCCAAAAAAAAAAGCAATAATAAGGCCCAGAGAAGTAAAAGGTTTTGCCCAAGGTTATTTGCTAGGAAGCAGAAGAACCAAGATTCAAATGATAGGTTTATTCAGCTCCACAACCAGGCTGAAATAACTATGCCTTTCCTCTCATTAAAAGCCACCAGGAAAAGGTACTTCCCAAGTGGGAAGCTTGTTACTCTCAGAGCATGTCATATTTTATTCCATACTGATGATATCTGCATATTAAGACTCAGTAAGGTTGCTACGGTCCTAGAGGAAAAATATTTCTCACAAATACAGATCATGTTATATACACAAGTGGTCTTTTTTGAAGTTAACAAACAACTGTTCAACATTAAAATGAAACGGGCCAAGTGTATAAAGGGGAAAAAAAAAACACTATAAGTTTAAAGTGGATTAGTATTCAATTAATGAATCTGAAAATCAAACAGCAATGGGAAAACCCCTAACCAGGGCAATGATGGCTTAAAAGGATTCAAGTAGGCCAGGGGCAGTGTAATCCCAGAACTTTGGGAGGCCGAGGCAGGAGCATTGTAATCCCAGAACTTTGGGAGGCCGAGGCGGGTGGATCACTTGAGGCCAGGAATTCGAGACCAGCCTGGCCAACATGGTGAAACCCCATCTCTACTAAAAATACAAAAATTAGCCAGGTGTGGTGGCGTGCACCTGTAATCCCAGCTACTCGGGAAGCTGAGGCAGGAGAATCACTTCAACCCAGGAGGCGGAGGTTGCAGTGAGCCAAGATCATGCCATTGCAATACGGCCTGGGCAACAAGAACAAAACTCCGTCTAAAAAAAAAAAGAAAAAAAAAAGGATTCAAGGAGGAAGTAGAATGATAAAGTGATAAACAGCAACAGGGTCTGTAGGCCTCTGAAATTTTGATATTACTTTTATACTCTAGATCCTGTTGTTCTTGGAGTGGCAGGATGACTACAGTTATTTGTTTGCTTTAATAACTTAATAATGCTTACCTTTTATCTACAAAGAAAAAAAATTTATTTCCAATGCAAGGCAATGATCCAGAAGCTACTGGCTTCTTGAATGAAAATTAACTTTCTTTTGTACAGATTTTATATGACTATAAAACATGCCCTGGCAGTCAGTGTCTTAGCTACCTCCACAAGAGTGGACAGTGTAAACAGCAAGAGGTTACAACATATCAGGCTAAACTGTAGAAGTTGCAAGGAGCTTGGGAAACAGTATTATAATTAAGAAGAACCCAGCAGGGCGTGGTGGCTCATGCCTGTAATCCCAGCACTTTGGGGAGGCTGAGGCAGGTGGATCATTTGAGGTCAGGAGTTCAAGACCAGCCCGGCCAACATGGTGAAACCCCATCTCTACTAAAAATACAAAAATTAGCCAGGTGGGGCTGGGCACGGTGGGTAATGCCTGTAATCCCAGCACTCTGGAAGGCCAAGGCAGACGGATCACGAGGTCAGGAGATCGAGACCATCCTGGCTAACACGGTGAAACCCTGTCTCTACTAAAAATACAAAAAGTTAGCCAGATGCGGTGGCAGGCACCTGGAGTCACAGCTACTCGGGAGGCTGAGGCAGGAGAATGGCGTGAACCCGGAAGGCGGAGCTTGCAGTGAGCCGAGATCGCGCCACTGCACTCCACCCTGGGCAACAGAGCCAGACTCCATCTCAAAAAAAAAAAAAAAAAAAAAGCTGGGGTGGTAGTGACATGTCTGTAATCCCAGCTACTCGGGAAGCTGAGGCAGGAGAATTGCTTGAGCCTGGGAGGCGCAGGCTGCGGGGAGGAAGAGGTTATAACAACAGTAATTATCAAGTATTGTACCCTCCTCTACTATATATTAGGCTTCATACTAGACTCTGTTTTCTAACAATACCTCCTACTACCCTAATACATACCTAAAATAGGCCTTTCTTTTTAAATAGAAGAAACCAAGACACAGAAGTTAAGAGACTTGCCCACGGTCAGAGATCAGTTATTCAAATCCAAGTGAGTCTAGATGCAAAAACACAGCCTTTTAAACTCTCTGTGGTATTTAAAGTAGGGTTAGTACAGCCATCTAGAGTGAACTAGTTAGTTTCCCCAAGTATAGCCTTTAAGGAAAAAATTTAAAAGAGAGGCAGAAAGATGGCAATCCATTAACAACTTACTGGGAAACTGCCTGAAGCTTATTTGAAGGCTGATTTCTGGAATTGGAACATTTTAAAAACACCAAAGTTGTTGTCGTTTGCCCAAACGTGTCAAATGCAATAAAGCAAATTCACATCAGATTTTTTTAAAAGCTGTGTGACAGGTAAGTAAAGATTAATGTGGTGTTGAATAAATGGAAATATTCTAGCTGAAACTATTGTAGTTCAGAAATTATTATAGTCAACTATGTGGAACACTAAAATCTAATCAAACGTTCCAACATCATTACTATTCTATAAATTTGAATTTTTTTAAGCCAAGAAAAATTACAGAAGCCTTGAACTCAAAAGTTCATACTATGAATTGAACTTAATATTATTTAGGAAGTGCCCCCTTCAAATTACTGTAATTGGTCAAGTAGTTTCAAGAACCTAGAAAATGGTTTTGTCTCATCAATGTGATGTCCTCCTCCACACAATGATTGAAACCGTATTAGGTCTCTACTACTCCAAGCTATCAAATCAGTCTTCTTCATACTAGGAAACTGAGCTAAGTTTCCTGAATAGAATTAACTAAGTTGCTTTGTTTTATTTACAAGAACCACAGTAAATAGTTTATTAAAAAACAAACAGTACTCTTATGAAACTCTCTTCAGTGACTTTCTAACCAACAAATTCTTTTTCTAAAATAGCAAGTAGAAAAGTTTATAGGTCAAACATTATATATAAAATAGTTCTATAGTGACATGTAAGAATTACACCTGCCAGGCCAAGCACACTGGCTCATGCACTTTGGGAGGCCAAGGTGGGAGGATCACTTGAGCTCAGGAGTTCAAGACCAGCCTGAGTAACATAGTGAGATCCTGTCTCTACAAAAAAAAAAAAAAATTTTTTTTTTAATTAGCCAGGTGTGGTGGCATGTCCCTGTGTTCCCAGCTACCTGAGAGGCTGAGATAGAAGGATCGCTTGAGCCTGGGAGGCAGAGGTTGCAGTGAGCTGAGATCACACCACTGCACTCTAGCCTGGGCAACAGAGTGAGATCCTGTTTCAAAAAAAAAAAAAAGAATTACAACTGAAATGTGTAACTTAACAAAAACAATTTAAAATCTACTCAGAAAAATTTTGATTGCCTTCATGTTGATAACTATAGTAATATTTGGTATCCAGAAATTATTTCTTTCTTAAACAGGTGATCTTTGACTACCCAAAAAGCAGAACTATGAAAGAAGAGAAATCTCAGGAAGTAACTTCAAGCTCTGCCCAATAAAAACATTCACTGACTTTCTCTAAAGGTCTTTTTCCTTCTCTGTGGAGGTGATTTTGAAATTTCCTTCAAATCCCTAACAGCTCCTATCAAATTATATTAGAATTGTGACCTTATAAGATGCCTACAGACAATTATAATTAATCTTAGTTTGTAGAATGGATTAATGAATACATTTTGTAGCTCTTTGCATAGATTACACATATGTCCATTAATCAGTAGTGAGAATCTAAAACTAATTCCTGGAAAATCTACAAAGGAACCCAATGGTTAGAGGTGATAAGAAACTTCTGACATGGTCCTTTGATAATCAGTCATAAAAATAGGCTGTGACTGCTACCATTATCACTAAGGAGGTAATGTGTCTAACGACAGTGAGAAGGATAATATACTATTTATTGACTCTTTTCCCTGAAGTGTTAAAGGGTTTTTTTTGGTTGGTTTTTTAATGTTTGGTCATTTTATGATACAACACACAAAGAAACTGTAAGTCTAATGGCAGAAACTGAAAGACTTGAAACTTCTGGAAATTCAAAGGTCCCTTCTTTTGTGGCCCTGGACAAAGCTTGTTTGTATGCCTTCTTTCTAAAGGCCGCATATATGACACTCTTTCAAGTAAAATCTACTACAAGAAAATAAAGGGAGGGAAAGGCACTTGCCTGTCCTCAGTCACCTCCTGGCCCTGTTCTCCCAAACTGTTATCTCCTTGATAAGCAGTGGTGCTCTGAGGTGCTTTCGTATTCTCAATGCTCCAGCAGGAGTGATGACTGAGAGGCCCCCAGGCACCTCGAACCAATGCTGTCACTTCTAGTCACTGCTCGGCCCAGCTAATGCCATGCCTGTCATGACAAGCACCAGCCACCTAAAGGCACCACACCTCTGCCTCGATAAAACATACCTCTGAAAAAAAGTATGAGCCACAGAGGGAACCTGTTTCAGGGGTTGCCAAGGGAAGCCAAACTTGTCTATAAACAGCAGAGGCACAGTGAAAGAGAACCCAAAGCCACAGATACAAGAGGACTGTTAGCCTGGAGTGCAAATAATTGTTCTACTTCCTGTGCATAGGTTGTTTGGGAGGGGAAGGGGAAAAGGACATACGAAGATACCGTTTGACCAGGCTAAACTGGGTTTAGTTGTCAGCCTAAACCTGCCATCTGGTGTTAAGATATAGCAGATCACACCCCAGATGTGTTCCTTCAAACAAATCACATCTTTTTTCTTACCCCTCTTTTTTTTTTCTTTCTGTAAAGAGAGAGGTGCCTGCCAAAGATACGAATCAGTGGAAGTTTACTTTATACTAAAAATTCTCGTTAATTTACTCAGCCAAATGAGGAGGTATGTCATTTATGCACTCACAGCCCAAAAGCAACCACTTTTCAAAGATGGTACCTAGAGATGCTGAGCTGAAAATCGTTTATTTTCTACTCATCAACCGTCAAAGTTGGGGCTATCCTTAGTCACCCAAAAGCCATTTCATCTGAAAATCAAAATTTATTTCAGTACAGTAGAGTTCTGAAATCCCTATTCTCCTCTTTATTTTTGTCTCAATATCTCATTCCACAATTGGGGTGGGGAAGGGTTATGCAGTGCTATCATTTGCACCTCATTACACTTGGGCTGGAGCTTTGAGAAAGCTGATATTCCCTCTAAATTTTTACAGATGCTTCTAGTTTACCAGTTCATGACTGCACTACTAGAAAAGACTTCCTGCCTCTAAACTGCTTGCTGGCATGTATGCTGAATTTCAAAATCCCTGAAAAAAGTAAACCTTTGTGGTGTTCTCTTAACTTTCTTCCTGGGGAGGAGGAGGAGGGGAGGGTCACCCAAACCAAGCAAAATCTTTTTCTCCTATGGAGTGAGACTAAAGCTCAGAAACATTCCCTCCTAACTACTGGCTCTTCATTTTGATTTGGAAATCACTTCACAAAAATGTTCATTAACTGAAAGTTATTTGTGGAAGGTGTTTTTCATTAGAAATTATGATTGTGACATGTTCATTAAATTGTGAAAATAATTCAACCACAGACAGTCTTTCACCTGAGCATAACTGTATTTTTTTTTTGCATGTGTCATTTGAAAAACACTTTGGACAGAGAGAAGGGACACTTTCTAAACTAGCACCCCCCTTTGTTTAATGGTTCCAGGGTTTTTCAAAGTTCAGGGCAGGTGACACTGGTCTGTTCCTAATCTTTACTGTGTTAGCAATGTTAAGGCTGATGACGAGGGACACAAATCCCCTGATGGAACTAAATGCATTCCAAGCTCCCCGACCCACTCAAAGCCATAATCCCCTGCAGCTGGATCTTACTTACCACCATGCACAGCTAATACATTTTTTAAAAGCTAGTCACTGGTGACAAATGTAAACTGGACACAACAGCCCCCCTTTCTCCTTACTTCACTCCCCCACCCCTCAATCTTCCCCCATAACCCAGAGACTTGCTGTTTCTGTGATGGATAGGACCTGCCTTTTAGAACCACCAAGCCTGTGCCATATAGCTCTGCTCTAAGTAACTAGAAGGTTTTAAAAGCATCTTCAGCTGTCAGACTGTAACAAAAACAACAAAAAAGTCATCCTTAACACAAACATTTCACAACTGAGAAAACCCTCTAAGTTGCGATTATCACTGCCATACGGAGGTCCACTATTTATTTAGCTCTCACATGCAGGAAAACTGTCTGGCACTCTTGCTGCTTGATTAAATTAAGCTGCTTGCCATATTCTTGGGTATAATAAATGCAAAAGAAAATTTTAAACTTGAGATTCTTTTCTATCTTTTGGACTCTTTTACTTTTTACTTTTGGCAGAAAAATGACTGAAATATAGTAAACAAGTAGCCCTTTATGGAAGGCAAGCATGTTTTCACCATGGATTTTGATCATCTACTTAGAAAGGGAAACCCCAATAACCCAAGTGGACAACAGCTCTGTGCTGGATCAAGTCTCCAAATCCAGGGCAACAAACTATGGAAAATAGCCTAAAGACAGATGAAATGATGGATGGATAGATGGATGGATGGATGAATACACAGGGCTATCTAAATAAGAAAAAGATTTTCTAAATGCTATCAAAATTCCATATAATACAGATGACAGATTTTGATAAAGGGACAAGCTATCCACTTCACCCGATGCAGAAAAACCAAAGGTTAATGTATGTAACTTTTTTGGTTTATTCCAGTTCCCAGATAACCAGCAATAAGTGCTATGATTTAAGCGATGTTACCAATTAGACTTGGAGATAGCTACCACAACACTGACTATAACGCTTACATTGCATTAGGTTTAATTACTGTAAAGTTACATCTGGAGAGGAAAACATAATTTTATAACCACTCTCAGCATTCTAACTTGTGCTCAGTCTCTGCACGATACATATTTGCCCAAGTAATTGAAGCCCTACAAGGCACCACAGTTAATAATGTGTAACTAGGAGAAACACATGGAAAAGCGACAAGCAGGTCTCTGTGAATTAAATTCACATGTAATTATGTGACCTTTCAGTGTTCTTCTAGTCTTCCTGAGAGCAGGTACTCCAGAGCAGCTGCGACCAGCCTCAGTGGGACCCACTGAACAGGAATTTGACTGAGAGTGGAGGAAAGAGGTATTGTACTGATGGAGAACGATTAAGACAATTGCTTGGGTGAGTCCAGCTCTGATTCTCCTACTTGTCACTCATTGTCATATTCCTAGAATCCGGAGAACTCAGTCAACACATGAGTAATTCGATCAAAAAGGAAAACTATAAACTTTGTTGTTCATGGTGACTTAAGTGCATTGGGTCTCAACCTAAAAATGGGGTGCGTGCAAAGGAGTGGAATTTGTGAGTATTGGTGAAAGAACAAGAAAAGGAGATTAAGAGATTCTATGTGCACATGTGTGTAAAAGAGTATCATGGTACATATGGGAAGAAGTGTGAAACATGTATAGCTGGCTACATTTTTCAAGACTGAATTAGAGTACAGGAATACAAAAAAAAGAAAATGGGCCCCTATAATTTATAAATCTCAGACTCATGATTAATGGCAACATGTATTTAGTTTGAATCCATATGATATGCCCATTCATCCAAAAAACATTTATTGAGGCATGTTTGTATTCTTCATAAAGTGATCAAAGATGGCAGTGCTTTATAGAATTGCCTTATATATCCATTATAAACTGCAAGCAGTATTTCTACTACTAACACTAAACGATCTCAGGTCTAAATTTCCATGTCTGCAATGATATGTTCACAGTATAAAGTCATCCAAAATCCTACACAAAATATAAAAAGTACCTCAGGAAAAAAATTGACAGACATAACCAGACATCTGCATGCTACTTAAAATGTGATAAAAATGGAGTAGCTTAATCAAATCTTTTAATACCAAAATATTCTATAACTGTGCCCCCCAAAAAAAAATCACAGGTTCAAATAAATTTGTAACTAATCCAGTGAGAAATACTGATTATATTTTATAGAAAAACCACAGCAAACAACACATTATATTTACCTGAACTTCCAGGTATCAATTCATAATACTTACAAAACCCTAACTGAAAATGCTTAGTCTTGAGTAAGCATAAACCCTTCCCATGAAATGAATATAAAATTAATACTGTCTCTTTAAGTTACAGGACCTGCTATAGTTAGGTAGTATGAAGCCAAGAATACGTTCTGAAGCTTAACTCTCAGGAGCAAACATTTTCTACTTGTGAAGTAAACTCTGTTGAAAGACAGCAGACTACGGTCCCACCAGTAAAAACAGGAAAGTTTTCAGCCAGTGACAGCTTTGCCTACAGAGAAAAAAAAAGTGTCACAGACTCACTTTATTAAACCATATGCTCATTGCCCTGTGAAGAAAGCAGGGTCACTAATTAGTTCATTCTGTGAAAGAAGCCCTTCCTGATCCCGTTGACTTTTGTCCCCCTGGTTAGCTCCAGCTATTTCTGTCATGCAACTTGAAAATCACTGGAGGGAGGAAGATCGCCATAACAACCGCTGAAATGATCTTGTGGAATGTGTCTAGTGGCACTGGAATAACCTGAATATGTGCTCCAGATGTGTCGGCTGTCAGGAAAAAAGTAAACACATCTGATGGACAGCGTATGACTAGATGGCCTCGAAGCGACTCCAGAGGCTGGGGCGCGGGGGAGAGGCCGCATGTGTGAGCAGGGGGGCGGCGGGGTGGGCTGGGCAGAGCAGAAGGGAGGCGAGCCAGGAGCCAGCACGAGGCACCAGAGGACCTGGGGCCTGGGGCGGCCTGGGAGGACTGAGCGCGACTGTTCCGCCCGCGTCCCTCCCCTGAGTGGCCTCTGCGGGACTGCAGCGGCCTCTGCGAATTTCCGTCTGGCACGGACTTGTGAGCATTTGGGAGCAAACTACAACATGAATGCTGAGGAAGGGTAGAAGAGAGGAGCGGGCTCAAAACGCTTTCTGTCTTAAATATTAATGGCAACATGTTTTTAAAGCATTCTATCTTCAGGGTAGGGCTGTCTCCTGGCCCCTACTCATCCTTTACCAAATGAATGGTTTTGCTTTTTTGTTCCATATGCATACTCAAGCACTCTTTTTATTAGGTGACTGGGTGATTACATTCCTGATCCGAATATGTTGTCTTTTTTGATGGTGGTGTTGTTCCGCAGACTTTCACAAGTTGGACAAGTGGGTTGGTTCCCTAACCCAAAACATTTTTTAAAAATATTTTTCTAATAAAATACATAGAAATGACTAGAAAACACGATATAGGCCAAAACACATTCTCACCTTAGTTCCTATTCTCAGGGGTGTTTGCAAAGAGGAGGATTTAGATCTATGCCCAGTGCTAACATTCACAAACAAAACAGCAATTCTACAAACATCTTAACGCACAGTAGGCACTTGTTAAATATTTGCTGATCAAAATATTTTTAATGTACAAAATTCAACTACAAATGCTACTTGGGTTCTACATATAAACAGTGGCAGGGATTACTTAAAAAAATAAGTAACCAAGCTTAAAAATACTTAAGAAAAATAAATGGGAAGTTTATTTCCCCAGGGGAACAGAAATGCCCCCGTAAAGAAAATAGAAAACACTATATTCACACTATAGGACACAAACCACCTACTTGTGCATGAATCCACCACATTTTAATGCCTATTTCTACTCCAATCATTTGTATAATGGGCCTTACTTAAGTTTTAGAGACTATGTATAAAAATATTCACTACATTTCTGCTATAAATGCTTATATCTGTGAAAAGCCTAGAAGGTTTGTAAAGAAATTTACAATCTATGTGAAAAGCTTTTGAAACAACATATTCCATATTTTCTTTCAAAAACTCCACACAATTATATTTCAATAAAATATCTAACGGTTTTCCAACATGGTATAAACAAAAAACAAAACTGCATTGGAGGGCAATTATCTCTATAACATACACAGTTATCAGCTTGGCTAAGGCAAGGCAGTATTCACCTAGTATAGCTGTCCCTCAGTATCAGGGTGTTACGGAATGGTTGCAGGTCCCTCTGAGGATACCAAAATCTTCGAACGCTCAAATCCCTTAAAAATTGGTGTAGCATTTGCATATAACCTACACACATCCTCTTATACTTGAAATCATCCCTAGATTACTAATACAATGTAAATGCTACGTAAATATTTGATATACTATACTGTGTAGGCAGTAATGACAAGAAAATATTCTATACTGAAACATCAGCAACGATGTAACATTTTCTGGATTTTTTCGCATTATTTTTGATCCACGGTTGGTTGAATCTGCGGGCGCAGAACCCATGGATACAGAAGGCCAACTGTATTTTCATTCAAGGTGATTGCCAACTTACAAATCTTGTTTCCATTTCTAAGTATCTAAGTACATTCTCCTTTGATAAAACTCATTTAGTGACTCAGATTCTGAAAGTAGATCACCAAAGGGAAACAGAAAAAAGAAAACCATGAAAAATTATTATTTGAGAGCAGGAAATGGACAAATCTTCAACTTACTCTTTACTCTGTAATTCACACATTTAACCTGGCAGAGGAATACCCTAAGGATTCTTGGAGGCTGAAAGACTTAAAATTTGAGGAATGAAAGAACAGCAAGGGTGAATGGCACTGCTTCTGCCTTCTAAAAATTGGATTCCACTGGCAGCTGGCTGAATGAAGCCAGTAACAGATTCATGGTCGTGGAAAATGTTTCATCCTCTCAACGAAAACGTCATTATTTCCTCGTAACAGAAACTGTACTTCTTGACAAGTTAGACAACCTAAAATAATCAGTGTCAAGGTCCAATTTATAAAATCTGTTGGCAACCTACAAAAAAGAAATAATCTGTGTATTTGCAATTATTTGCAGAGCCTACTTTATTATTATTCCAGTCAAATCTACCCCCACTCCCAAATTAAAAGACTTCAAAGGGGCTAACAGATTTCCAAATAAAATGCCAAACATTTAAGCCAAAATTATCAATGTGCACATTTGCACAATGAAGTGCCAAATGTCTAAAAGATGGATGAGCTTCAATGACCATTTTCATTCACCTTGATCTTGGCATTCAACCAATAAGCAAAGAGTTCACGTATATTCAAAGAACTGGAATATATCTGTATTCATTTGTGTGCCATTTACTTATTTAAAATTTCTTAAACAGAACTTGCAGCTAACTTTTATGAGAAAAATGGCAAATAATGCGTTGACTCTCATGTCGAATTCAAAATAATGGTTTTTCAGTGAGAGGTTTTCTTGTTTGTTTTTTGGGCTTTTTGGGGGTGGTGCAATGTTGGTTATTAACAGCATCACAAGGTTAGAATGAAATTAAACCTGGAGTCAGCATAGGAAGTATTCAAGTTCCAAGAGTTATGAGATACCCATATGAACAGATTTGGTGGTTGAACTCGACACACTTCTGTCCTTAATCTACTGTGTGTTTTAAAAACTCAATCAAGTGCTCCTGGGTTATGGTTCCTCAAACCACCAACTTTTCTTAGACAATGTCACACCAATTGCATCAAGCTCCATAGAGACTCTCCCTAATGCTTTTCTGTTTTACTCCACTGAGCAAATAATGGCAATGGTTATAACATGCATGGGCTATTAGATTTGCACTCCTATCAACCAAGATCTACGAAACTTTGAAGAGTTTACCCATAATTTTTGACCTTATCTACAGGTTTACAGACCAGCCATAACTATTAAGTTAAAGAAAGCCACAAAAGTTGAATCCTCAAGCAAAACAAAACAAAAACTAATAGGACAATCAGCAAGCCAATCTAATAGAATTCTAGCTGGCTATGAGTAAAATACTGCAATGCAGCTTCCTGGATGTAGGATATTTCAACGGTCCATTTAGTAGGTTTCATTCATGAGCCCTTAGTAAAACTACAAGGTAGTCTTCAAAGGAAAAATATGAAACTATTACATGTAGTTAAATACCAGTAGAAGAGAAAATCTAGAAGGTTCTTTGACGTCATCAGTCATGTGTCATGTTATCAAGGGAAAAGAAGCCATGAAGCACAGAATTCCAGAGAAAACCAGGCAATCTGTGAAACAGAACAGAGAACACAATATGTTTTGCCCAGTTTTAGAGGCCTAGAAGAGTTTCTTTCAAGAACATAGCTACAAGACTTGATCTGCTTACTATCATGTCATCAGTGTAGGCAATAGATGACATTAATTTCTGAAGACCTCCACCCCACTCATGTCCTGACTGTAAAACAAGTGAATCAACGAATCCTAACCCAAGTTCTATAATAAACACAGAATATTCTCTCAAGGGTCTGTGAAATCCTCAAGACAAAACATACAGCACATTAATTCCCAAAATACATATTTTTCCATATAGCATTTAGAGGTAGAAGGAGAACAAAGTGGTAAGAGCTGAACAAAACCTGAGAAAAGTCCCTGAATCCAAATTCCTTTTTTTTTTTTCTTTTTTTGAGATGGAGTCTCGCTCTGTCACCAGGCTGGAGTGCAGTGGCGCGATCTCGGCTTATTGCAACCCCCGCCCACTGGGTTCAAGCGATTCTCCTGCCTCAGCCTGCTGAGTAGCTGGGACTACAGGCACGCACCACCATAACCAGCTAATTTTTCTATTTTTAGTAGAGACGAGGTTTCACCATGTTGGCCAGGATGGTCTCAATCTCTTGACCTAGTGATCCGCCTGCCTTGACCTCCCAAAGTGCTGGGATTATAGGTGTAAGCCCCCCCGCCCTACCCAAACTCCTTATTACAGTCCAGGAATCAGTCTTACAGAAGTCAATCAATTCACCCAATGTTGCGTTTATTTGTATCTGGAGAAGAATTAGAACAAAACCCTCAGGAAAGTGATACGCTTCCTACAAATCCACCCTTCTCTTGCCACCACCAATTTCGCTCCCTCCTCCCAAGTGACAACTGACCTATTCATCAGATGATGAATAAGATCTTCTCTTAGAAGCACTCTGCCTTCAAAGAGGACCAAGATTAACAAATCCAAAAACACTCTTCTTGACAATTTCAACCTTCTGTCCCTGTAAGCATTTTACCAGGATCATCAAAAAGTAAAGACCCACTTTGAGTCTGAACTCCATTCTTTTTCCATTTCCCGGAACAGTTTTCTCAAGCAATGAAATGCCAAGAAGGAAGAGAAAAAAAACTAGCTTGGGAAGCCAAGAGCTTCGAGGTCATTAGCCTCAGAGCAGTAATGGTTGACTATATTCCTTTATGGTTCCTTTAGCCTTAGTTCACTAAGGGCAAAGAGCAATTTTTTTTTTCTCTCTGATGTTTTTCAAGTGTTATTGTCCTTGCAGGCCCATTATGGGGGCCTCACATGCTGGGAATTGCTGGTTATTTGGCCACTTGCCATAAGGAATTATTACTACTGCACTTAAGACAAATGGTGTCCCTGACTCCAGAAGGAAGACCACTCCAAAGGGAATGACGGGTGGCTAAGCAAGCCCTTCAAGAAAATCATGTGAACTCAAACCCTGCTTAAAACCTCCTCATTTCATTTAGAGTAGTAACTCTGGTCCTTAACACGGCCTCCTAGCCCCTTCCTTCCCTTCAGTCTGATACCAGCTCACCAGCCTTACTCTACTAGGTTCTCTCGGAACCAATTACAATGGCCTGTCCACACCTCCAATGTCCCAAGCAAGCTCTCTCTAATCTCAGGCCTTCAGTCCTTTTGCAATACTCAGCACCCTCTACCTTGCCCTCAGACAACCTAGTTAATTTCTCTGCATCCTTCAGATCTCAGCTCAAACAACCCTTCAGAGAAATCTTCTCTGACCCCACAAACTCCAGTTGGTGGTCACTGCTTTGTATTTTTGGATTCTGAGTAATATTCTATCTGAAAAATGAAGAGTGGTCTCAAAGCTCAAAAAAACTTTGACCATCACTGGCCAGTCAAAAAAAAAAATCCCTTAAGCAAAATAATTCTGATATTTGTAGTATTTAATTTCTACTCTTAACTACACTAATAAAAAATTCAATGTTACAGATTTTTGGAAGCAAACCCCAAATCCACTTGTTGGGGTCAATGTTCATTTATTTCAAACACTCCAAAAACAGATCAATACTTTTGAAAACTGTAGCCACTTAATACTCCTCCTTTCCCTGTGTTGGTAGCAATGACAGACAGTTGCAGAAAAGCAAAAAATCCACCAGGCTTAGAGTCAGACTATAAGTCAGACCTTGCTATTACCAGCTGCCTGACCATAGCTAAATCCACTACCTTCTCTATGCCCAGTCACTCTTCTGTAGAAAGAAGAAAACAATGCTACTTCCTTAGAGAACTCAGGAGACATGCATCTTGAAGCCAATGTTTGCCTTCCACAGTTAGCATTTTACATTTTTGCCTTATTATCTAATAATACCGGTCTTCTCACCCATTTGTGAACTCCCTACAAGTAAGTGATTTTTAGTCTTTTTTTCTCTATCACTGAATCCCCAGAGTCTAGTATAATGTCTGTCCTATATATAGTAAGCACTCAACAAAGAGTTTTTAAATAAATGGATTAAGAGATAGTGCAGTATGAAAACAGATTCCCCCATCTCCGCATATTAGTTTTGCTTTTTTTTTTAAGTGAGATGTTAATAATTCTACAAAGGATAATACATCTTCAGCAATCTCCCCTGTGTATGACTAGTTACTATTCTTTCATAGAATTCAGTGTTCACTGGGATCCAGTCGGTCATGGATATCCATGGGTACTTAAGAAAAGTCTAGTCAGCGAGTTTCATTCACTTATAGTGGCTTCATTCCTCTAGTATCACAAATTGTTCAAAAGAAGAACTGAGTTACAGAGTGTTGTGCAAATATCAACACTGTCCTTCCACACAAATAGACAATTCATACAGATGAGATGTTAACAACAGCAACTTCATATAATAGCAAACATTATTCGTCTTTTCTGCATGTCAAAATAGTTTAATACTTTAACAACTGATTGATTTTCAATCAATAGCATTGATTTTTCTTTGTTAAGTATGTTTATAATCATTTTACATGTAGTAAACTCATCTAATTCTCACCACCACAACCCCATGAGTTAGGTACCATTATTATCCTTATTTGATAGAGAAGGAAACCTCACTGCATTTGTGGTTATAAAAATTGTGTACTTGGCCAGGCATGGTGGCTCATGCCTGTAATCCCAGCACTTTGGGAGGCCGAGGCAGGCAGATCATTTGAGGTCAGGAGTTCAAGGCCAGCCTGACCAACATGGTGAAACCCTGTCCCTACTAAAAATACAAAAAAATTAGCCGGGCATGGTGGCACATGCCTTTAGTCCCAGCTACTTGGGAGACTGAGGCAAGGAGAATCACTTGAACCTGGGAGGAGGAGGTTGCAGTGAGCAGAGATAGCGCCACTGCACTCCAGCCTGGGCAACAGAGCGAGACTCCCATTTCAGAAAAAATAAAAAATCGTGTACTTAATATCTATCTAGCAGAAAACTATTGTGTGCAAGGCACAGTTCTGGTATCCTATTTTAAATATGAGGTTTAACTCTCTTGCCAAGAAAAACAGATTTAAGTTAAAGAGGTTTTAGAAGAATTGGCGTCTAAAGTTGAATTGTTTTTTCCCAGACTTACCAGTTTGAGACTTGCTCTAATAGGATAAATCTTTCAACTGCAGGGAGTCTTCAGTAAAACACAGCACCCATCCCACCTAGTTAAGAATCCTGGCACTAGAAATCTATTTCACCCCACTCAGCAGGCTGCAGTACATAATTATTTTCATCTGGTTACAACACGAGGTAGTGAGTTTAATCTCTAAAGGCCTACAGGGATTGACTTTAGCAGTTTTAGAAATTGCCTCTCACGCTATGAATGTGCCTCACAGCAAGACGGTCCTGCTAATGGTTCCCAGATTAGGATTTGGGAAGACCAACGGCATGGCTTCCTCCTCTTCATAATTTCCTTTCCTTTGTGGGCCAAGTCTATGGTCATTCAAGGTAATTCTCACGGCGCTGCTTTCAAAAACAATTTGTTCTGATTTAAATGAAGAATCAGAGGTCATTTTTTTAAGGTATAATCAATTATTACTATAGCTGGAGTCAAACGAATGCATATATAAAGTAGACCATCAGAAACATATTCTTAGAAACATAAAGGGATATATGAAAATTAAATAGAATCCCAAACAATAATATGGCCATGAATGTGAAGAAACCTCTAGTTTGTCTTGATTTTTAAAACTTTGGCCCGGCTCTTCCTTTCAGGAGAAAAAAAAAAAAAAGAATCCTAGAAAACCAGTTCAAGAATATATTTAATGTCTCCTTAATTCTTATTAAGTTTGATCCTACTCAACCAACCCTCATTTGTCCCTGGTTCTAAGTGAACCCTCCTCACCACAGAAAGTCATCAGAAATGAAAAGAGGACATTCTGCTAATCACGAATTTTAAAGTGAAATTGCTACAAATACTGGGACTAACAAATCCCATAAAGTAAAAATTATCTAATAATACTTTTTTTTTCAGTTTTTGGTAGAAGAATCAACCTCAAAAAAATAAAAAATAAAAATATATACGCAAATTAAACTTCCTGCTTATAAAAGATTCAGAAAAGGCCCCTGGGCTGTCCACAGCATTGAGTGATAGCAGGCCACTTATATTAACAGTGACAACTACATGTCTAAAAGGTATTCAACTTACACACCTGGTTCAACATATGTTACAATATTTTGGCTCTGCCAAAAAAAAAAATTTACCACATCATAAATTCTCTCCCCACTGTCCTGGTATCTCAGGTGGGGGACTACATAGGTAAGTTCTAAGAGTCAAATTTTTATAAGCATAGAGAAGTAACAAAACACTTTCAAAATGCTATCTTTTCATGTTTTTGAACCCAAAAAATGGACCCACAACAAAGATCTCAGTAATATAAACCTGAAACACTATGAAACATAATCTTAGAAAACCATAATTCTGGCCAGGCTTGGTGGCTCATGCCTGTAATCCCAGCACTTTGGGAGGCCAAGGCAGATGGATCACGAGGTCAGGCATTCGAGACCAGCCTGGCCAACATAGTGAAATCCCGTCTCTACTAAAAATACAAAAATTAGCCAAGCGTGGTGGCAGGCACCTGTAATCCCAGCTACTCAGGAGGCTGAGGCAGGAGAATCACTTGAACCTTGCAGGCAGAGGTTGCAGAGAGCTGAGATCGCGCCACTGCACTCCAGCCTGAGCGACAGTGCGAGACTCCATCCCGAAAAGAAAAAAGAAAGAAAACCATAATTCTACCAGACTGGAAAGTCCTTGGTAGACTGCCAAGTTCTTCCATCTCCAGCCTCGAAGTCGATGCCTGGTGAAGAGGAGGTTCTCAAATTATATTTGTAGAATGAGATAAATAAAACCTCAGAATTATCTAAAGTACTTTCAAACATGTTATCACACTGTGATCCTCTGAAGGTATATAAGACAGGTATTCTTGAACCATTTCAAAGATGAGGAGCCCTAACTTCAGACCTATCAAATTAGCCTGGTCTTAGGGCTCCTAAGCTACTGCTTTTCTATTACTATCAACTCTGCCTCAGCATTTAAAAAGCTCAGGGTTTCCAGGAGGTGGAGGTTGCAGTGAGCCGATATCATACCATTGCACTCCAGCTTGGGCAACAAGAGTGAAACTCTGTCTAAAAAAAAAACAAAGGGTTTCTACTCTTTCACTTTTGCTCTGCTTTCTGTATTTTATGATACCTGGTATAAAAACGCCAAAAGGAAAAGGCAACCAGATCATTCAGATGCCAAACCCTAACAAGATCACTACTGCCCTTTGGAGCTATGCAAGTCTGATGGCTCAGGCTACCAGGTATTTAGGTCTACTTAAATAAGGCATACATAATGCGATATTTACACGGTACACAAGTTTCAACCTACCACATATTTTTAACCAAAAATGTTTCTTTGGAATTTTTTTCCATGTACAAATACATACTGACAGTTTAATTCTAGATAGACTTTTACAGGAAAAACAAAGCAGGCCGGGCATGGTGGCTCACACCTGCAATCCCAGCACTTTGGGAGGCCAAGGCGGGCGGATCACCTGAGGTCAGGAGTTCAAGATCAGCCTGGCCAACATAGAGAAACCCCATCTCTACTAAAAAGAAAAAATACAAAATCAGCTGGGTGTGGTGGCGCATGCCTATAATTCCAGCTACTCGGGAGGCTGAGGCAGGAAAATCGCTTGAACCCCAGAAGCGGAGGTTGCAGTGAGCCAAGAGCACTCCATTGCACTCCAGCCTGGGCAACAAGAGCGAAACTCCGTGTTAAAAAAAAGAAATGCGAGTTGTTACCTCAAATGTTTTAGTTCTGTGGATGTCACTGTAAAAACTGATCACCACAGAATCACATCACACTACCACATATAAACTGCATAATGGTAAATCCAGTGTTTTCAGATTCCCCAACTTAGACTTCAAAGTAGACATGATCTTCACCTGGTAGCTCACAGTTGCTCTTAGGTAAAATTGTATTTCAACTATGGATTCAACATTATTTATAGTGTACTTATTGTATGCGTGGCTTATGCTAGGTTGGGTGATTCAAAAATGAGTAAAACATGACTCCTGACCCACAGTAAGGACAACATTAATAGTACTTGAGAAAGATACAAAGAAATACAAAAAGGCTATTGTATTGGTCTATGTGTGCCACAAATGTGGTTGCTACATACAGTTTCTTAAGGAGCACACATGAAAGAAAACTACTAATTTCACTAGTCAGTAGAAGTGAGCTAACAGAAGTTAGCTCTTAATAATTCCTCCTTGCAGAAAGAGCTGATACATAAAAGTTTCTAACAGAGTTTCCAACATAGTGGATTAAACTGTTAACAATTCTGGATAATTTTCTCAGATAAAAGACACTAGAAACTTAAGGATTCTTTTCCTTAAAAGTGAAGCAATAATTCTGCAACAGTTTGTATATAATATACATATCTGAAAGTAATCTTAGTTGCTTTCAATGCTGCTCAACCAATCATAACTAGCACTCGTTGCTAAGGCTATGCATCTTTTAATGCCCTGTTTATATTATGCTATGTATCAATACGGTAAAAGTTACACGCCATCACCCATTTTGTACCAGTCTTCCTTCTATGTAGTACTAAAATACTGCCCAAATTACTAGTTTTGAAAGCTATCCTAGAATAGAAATAAAATGCCCTATACCAAATATTAAGCAATGATAAACATTTAATTAACTGTGGCTCATTAGATGATTACCTATCTGAAAGGACCTACTATGTTTGACTCACACAGATATGCAGGTTAGAAGAGAACCCCATGCAAGTCTAAAGCACGCTGCGCACTCTTTAGCTCTCGGACCAACCATTTCATTCCGTCTTAGGCGCCATCACTATATGCCTATTAAGCATCCAGCTCTATAGCACGTAATTCTCTCCCAAAACTAGAAGTACACTGGCTTTCAGTCAGAAAAATTAAAGGCTGATTAGAAGATCCTCTCAACCTTACAGCCAAGAAAAACGTAATTTCCAATATATAGACTGAATTGAAAAGGATTTTTACAAATGATTAGTCAACCAATGCGGTGTGATGCATGTACCTACGTACAAACATGCATGCCTGCAAGCACACACCCACCACCACCCCATGACAGTCACCAGAAACTGCTAAACTAATCCCAGAACTCCTTCCAATGACCCAAGACACCGTTGCAGGATTCTCTTCTCAATAGCCTTTACCAATCTATCAATATTGATAAGAGTTGAAACCTGTTTTCCATCTTTAACTTACTCTGTTCTTCAGATAAGGAGGTCTAAAGAAGTACCAAAGAAGTTACAAAGATCAAACAGGCAGTCAGTGACAGAGTCTGGGTTAGAAAAAATCCAGACCTTGTGCCTTCTGGTCCATACCACAGAGCCTATCTGCAATGTTTATCGCATACCCACTAAACCTTACTATTCCTTAATTTCTCTGTGTCCTGATCATTTAACTTCTTACCATCTCATTTTGGCAGCCACATACGCTCCTCTCCCTTTTGCTTTTACAGAATCCAATGCCCCTGGCATAAAAGGGGAGAGAACTTACTGCCATTTCATATCCACGCAGTTAATGAATGCCCATAGTTAACATGGCGTCTCCCCCTTAAGCCATTAGCTGTCACTCAAAAGTTGACACTAAAGCTTGACCTTTGCTTCTGCTCAGAAGTATTTATTCACCCTATCACAAGTGTTAGCAGTTCTAATGTCAAATGAGCCTACAACTGCTCATCAGAGAAGGGTTACCACATGTATGCACTCAGATTGGAAAATATCTTCACTACTCTTTAAATACCATAACATATTTTGGCCACTCCACAATAAACAGGCCTAACTGTAGATAATATTGTATCTAACAAAATCAGCTTTTTTGACTGAAATCCCACCAGTTCCACCACTATAACCTCTCAGCTAGGGTAATTAGTATTTTCGTTGTTCTTCCGATTCCACGTTTGAACACTGTAGTTCTCTACTTCACGGGCAGAAATGACCTCATGGGCAATGTTCTAGGCAGATAAAAAGGTCATAAATTAACGGGCAAAAGAGTCCTTTCTTTAAACAACACATAAGCAAATCTGAAAGACATCCACCATTTTAATGAGTTTTTGTTTGTCAGGCACTGTGCTGATCCTTACCCAAACTATGTCTTATTGAATTCTCATTCCAACCCTAAGCAATGACAGTTATTACCCTCCATATTTAAAAATGAGGAAATCCAGGCTTAAAGAAAATTCTGTCCCTTGTCAAACTTCCCACAGCATAGTTGGGATTCAAACTCAGGACTCCGACGCTTTCTATACCTACACTGCCTATGCTACTTCCACTACACTATAAATACTTAGAAAACATTTGTAAAAATGTTGTGAGGCCATCAGAAATGTAACTAATTATTCCTCAAAATGTAGATATCCTGGCTAAACCGTATGTCCACAATCAAACCATCATATCATCAAAAGCTAATCAAACCCAGGGCATAAGGTCTGTGTGGGCCATTTAAGTTAACAATGGAACCCTTATGATCCTTGAGTGGTTTCACTGCACTGTGGTATTCACCATGCCTTCTGATAAAATCAAAAATACAAAGTTTGAAAATGTTTAAACAATTAAAACATGTAAAAAAAAGATAAAATACTTCAAAATAAAAGATTAATCCATGAAAAGAGCTGCATGCATGATGACTGCCCATTGCAAAAGATGTATTTCCCAAGCCTATGTCTGCAAGACATTATTATCAATTTTTTTTTTTTTTTTTTTTTTTTGAGACAGAGTTTCACTCTTGTTGCCCAGGCTGGAGTGCAATGGCACAATCTCAGCTTACTGCAACCTCCACCTCCTGAGTTCAAGTGATTCTCCTGCCTCAGCCTCCCAAATAGCTGGGATTACAGGCATGCACTACCACGTCCAGCTAATTTTCTATTTTTAGTAGAGACAGGGTTTCACCACTTTTTGTCAGGCTGGTCTCGAACTCCTGACCTCAGATGATCCACCTGCCTCGGCCTCCCAAAGTGCTGGGATTACAGGCGTGAGCCACACACCCCGCCTGCAAGACATTATTTAATGCACATATTTTTTGGAGTTTTGAAGCTGCTTTGCCTTATGTTATTTTAACATATGAACCTCCACTATGATTTTTAGTATCTTGCAAACTGTTGATCTACCAAACTAGTAAGAGAAATTCACTTAGAAAAGATGTTGGCATTAGAATTTCCAAAATAGTTCATGTAGATATAAGTATGATACTTTCTGTTTCTGTGATAGGAAAAAGAAACGAATGGGTGTTTGGCACTTGCATTACACAGATACCATGCTAGGAATTTTCACATATGTCATCTCAGAAACACTCCAGCATAAATATTATTATACCCATTTTATAGAAAACAGTGGGTCAAAAAGTAAAAGATGCTAAGGGCTGGGGAGGAGGAATGGAGGATTTACTGTTGAGGATAGAGTTTCTCTGTGGAGTGACGAAAGCGTTCTAGAACTAAATAGTGCTGATGGTTCCACAGCCTTGTGAGTATACTAAAAACCAGTGACTATACACTTGAAAATGGTGACTTTTATCTCCATTTTAAAAATTGAACAATCATGGTAAACATTAACATTTGGGAAATCTGGTTAAAGGATATATAGGAATTCATTGTATTTTTTTTTTCTGACTCTTGTGTAAGCCTGAACTTATTTTATTTTTGTTTTGTTTTACTTTGTTTTTTGGAGTCTCCTTCACTCTGTGCAGTCTTGCTGCAGCGCCATCTCGGCTCACTGCAATCTCTGTCTCCTGAGTTCAAGCAATTCTCCTGCATCAGCCTCCCAAGTAGCTGGGATTACAGGTGTGCACCACCACACCCAACTAATTTTTGTATTTTTGGTAGAGACAGGGTTTCGCCATGTTGGCCAGGCTGGAGTCAAACTCATAACCTCAAGTGAAGGCCTGAACTTATTTCAAAATTAAAAGTTTTTTAATGAAACAACAATATGAATATATTTAACATTACTGAACTGTACACTTTAAAAAGTTGAGGGTAAATCTTATCTGTTTTTTATTATAATTAAAAATAGATTTGATAGATAGATAATTGACTGATGGAGAGAGAGATGAATTTGCCCAAGATACTACCATAGTCAGTAGCAGAATCAGTATTCAAATTCAGGTCTTTACAACTCCAAAGCCAATACTCTTTAAAAAGGGCAGGGTTATAATTCTGTTTGTACTAGATAGTACTGAGATGTCATTTATGGTCGTTCGAAAGGTGTACACTAAGATACATTCCTTTTTTGTGTGTGAGACGGAGTCTTGCTCTGTCGCCTAGGCTGGACTGCAGTGGCAAAAATCTCAGCTTACTGCAAGCTCCGCCTCCCAGGCTCAAGCCTCAGCCTCCACTGCCTCAGCCTCAGAGTAGCTGGGATTACAGGTGCACACTACCACACCCAGCTAATTTCTGTATTTTTAGTAGAGACAGGGTTTTGCCATGTTGGCCAGGCTGGTCTCCAACTCCTGACCTCAAGTGATCCACCCACCTTGGCCTCCTGAAGTATTGGGATTACAGGTGTGAGCCACCATGCCCAGTCTACATATTCTTAAGCTCCTTTTTTATAAATGAAAAATCTATTACCAAGTAAATGGGTTTTAGTAAATGTTTCTGAGCTACTTTATGTTTACCATGTAAGACTACAAATGTGTGTGGAAGGAGAAGAGGTTTAGGTACTACGCTTTTCATCAGTCAGTTATTCCCAATTGAATAGTATTTGAAAACAAGCAGAATTCATGTTAGAATTCAAGCAGAAATTCATGTTAGAATTTTTCTTCCAAGTCAAAATGCCAGAACTGATAATGCCATGAGGATGCAATGAGTATGTGAAATATCTGTTTTTATCAAATTCTGGTTTTTACTCTTAGGTTTTTTGTTGTTGTTGTTCATTTAAAAATCTTTTGGCCAGACACGGTTGCTCACACCAATGAAGCAGGAGGATAGCTCAAGGCTAGGAGTTCAAGACCAGCCTGGGCAACATAGTGAGTCACCATCTCTACAAAAATAATAATAAATCTTATAAGAGTTTAGCAATTTCTCATAAGTTTTTTTTTTACGTTACAAAAAAAAATTACAGACAGGAGTTTCAACACACATTTTAAGTGCTAGTTTACCAAACACTGACACAAAATCTGATGGGTGTTTGCATAAACTGGTGTATCTGGGTTTGAGCTGGGGGCTTATGACTAAATACCATTAATATGCCAACTGCATAAAATATCCATATGCCTTTACAAATCATGTTTACTTAAAAACGTTAAGAAGTAGAATTCAGTGTTCAATCAAGTACACACCTTAAAAAAAATAAACATTCCTTTAAAAAAAAAAGATGTCAGGTGGTAATTCTAGGGATGGGGAGCAAGAGTAGTATTTTTACGAATATTTTTCTTTTCTTTTTTTTTTTTTTTTTTTGAGACGGAGTCTCGCTCTGTCACCCAGGCTGGAGTGCAGTGGTGAGATCTCGGCTCACTGCAACCTCCGCCTACCAGGTTCAAGCGATTCTTCCTGCCTCAGCCTCCCGAGTAGCTGGGACTACAGGCACATGCCACCACACCCGGCTAATTTTTGTATTTTTAGTAGAGACGGGTTTTTACCATGTTGGCCAGGCTGGTCTCGGACTCCTGACCTCAGGTGATCCACCTGCCTTGGCCAAAGTGCTGGGACTACAGGCATGCGCCACCGCACCCAGCCATTTTTCATTTTTTTATATCAATAACTATCCAGTCATTTCTGGGAAAGGTATTATTGGTATTTGGGGCAGAACAACTCATCACTGTGTGTAAATTGTTCTGCAATCCTGATGCTGCAGTGTCCCTGACCCACTAAATAGCAGGAGGCAGCCCCCCAATTGAGTCATTTGTGACAAACAAAACATCGCCCAAGATTTCCAAACACTGTGTAGGTAGTAGCATCACCAGGTTCAGAATCCAAAGAAGCCTAAACCCCCTCCACCTGTCAGTACTTCACAGCGAACTGATGAGTAGGAAGTTCCTATCAGTCAGGCTGGGGGCCAACCTTCCCAGGCACTGCCAGGATGCCCCATGTTTTGAAATAACTTTCTCTTAGGCAGCCTATCAGTGTAAATTCGGATTTCTATCATGTTATTCTTAAAACCAAACATACCTGCATTAATTTGACTGACACCATAAAAATTCTAAGAGAAATGGGCATTTTTTTAAAATGGAGGGAGCTTTTAATTATTCAACACCAGCTTTTTACAGTTATAGTCCTCAGAAGTCACATGGCCTAGACCATGGAGCTTTTCAAATGCTACAAGTCATAATATACGCATTAGAAAGAAACCACGGTAGTTGGGTTTTCAAAATAGGAAAATTGGCCGGGCGCGGTGGCTCACACCTGTAATCCCAGCCATTTGGGAGGCCGACGCGGGCGGATCACGAGGTCAGAAGATCAAGACCATCCTGGCTAACACAGTGAAACCCCATCTCTACTAAAAATACAAAAATTTAGCCAGGTGTAGCGGCGTGGGCCTGTAGTCCCAGCTACTTGGGAGTCCGAGGCAGGAGAATGGCGTGAACTTGAGAGGCGGAGCTTGCAGTGAGCCGAGATCGCACCACTGCACTCCAGCCTGGGCGACAAAGCAAGACTCCGTCTCAAAATAAAATAAAAATAAAATAAGAAAATTATACCAAGAATCCAAACCCCACGTTCCAGAACACAAAATGTTCAAGTTCAATGCCTCTGCATACTTAAGTTACCATATGACAGAAACAATGCAGAATTTATAAAAACTAATTTAGTGGCCCGGGCGCGGTGGCTCACGCCTGTAATCCCAGCACTTTGGGAGGCCGAGACGGGCGGATCAGGAGGTCAGGAGATTGAGACCATCCTGGCTAACACGGTGAAACCCCGTCTCTACTAAAAATACAAAAAAATTAGCCGGCCGCGGTGGCGGGCGCCTGCAGTCCGGAGGCTGACGCAGGAGAATGGCGTGAACCCAGGAGACGGAGCTTGCACTGACCCGAGATCGCGCCACTGCACTCCAGCGTGGGAGACAGAGCGAGACACCGTCTCAAAATAATAATAATAATAATAATAATAATAATTTAGTATAAAATTAAAAAGAGCTAAATTTGAAATATAGTTTCGGTGAATTTCTAACTGTAAAAAAAGAAAGAAAAGATGCTTCAAAGTAATACATTAACTTAATAAGAGGAAAGAAAATCCAGCATTTTCAGTGTTAAATTCTAAACCATTATCAATAACAGAATTGTACAATCTTTTCACTATTTCCTTAAGCACCCAAAAGGTCTGCTCATTAATAAGAAAAGTCATCGTATTTCTCTTTGAAAAATATTTGTCACCAATTCTGCGGTATATTCTTTCCCAAGTTCTGACTAGAATCATGTAAGTCCACCACGCAACACAGCACAGCGCTAAATACCACAATCTATCACCAGCATTAACTGCTCCCAGTCCTAAGACTTTAATTTCGACAAGGCTGCAGCTCAGAAACTGAAGACTGGTAGGGTTTCTCTTTCAGCAGGCATGGACAAGGACCACATATTTTCATACAAGCTGGTGCATATGAGAAACAGTTTGCGGCCCCAGTTATAAGCATATCTAAGACAGGATTTCTAAGTTTGTGAAAATTCTACAATACACTTTTACAAAAGAAGCCCCAAATTATTTTAGACCAATCCATGAAGAGTAAGTGACCAAAGCACCAGCAGGTTTTCCATAAGCCACAATCTTTTGAAAACTTTGAGTAAAAAGAAATCCTATAAAATTTTGCTATCACAGCACTAGACCATCAATTTCCAATTCACAGATGAAATATCTCAGTCAAAACTGCAAAGGCAGTATTAGTGTATAATTACTGGTAAAGACAGATGTGCTTTGGAAACACCCGAAACTTAACTTCCCTGAAAGTACACTATTTCTGCAAAACACAAAGTAGATAATATATTTAAAATAGTAATATCTGTTCACAATGTCAAGTTGCTGCATGGTAGAAAACGATCTCTGTAGCAGGTCCTCAAGATAAAACTAAATGTGAAGATGTATGCTGCGGTAGGTCTACTTTCCAATTACTAGAAGTAAGCATATAAGAGATATAATTAGTTATGACACTAGGACAGGCATACATGTTTTAACACACACGCAGCTCAAAACAAAGTTTTTGGCACTATATGACAGAGAACTTAAACCAAGACTCAAAGAAAGGTTATGGAGTGTGTGCCTTTATTTTTTTTATTTATTTAAAACTTGCCACATCAAATTACCTTTTCTACACTTTAAGTATATTTTGATTTGTTTAAACATCTCTCTGAAGATTTCTCGGGGCGGGGGGGTGCGGTGCGGGCAACAACCCTGAAGCTTTCACTGAGCCTACATTACAAATTAAGGAAGTTGACTTTATAAAATTCATTTGGTTAAAAAAGAAAAAAGAATTGACCAAACACGTTTAGGAAATTTTGAAGTGCTAGTCACAGGTTTTTCAATCAGGAATAGAACATTAAATTCTAAGACTAAAATATACAAGGTAGTGTAACTTAATTTTGACAATTAAAAGCTTGTCCGAGATATATCAAGATATCCCCAAACCATAACCATTGAGCAAGGCTTTAAAAACTAAAACACAAAACTACTGAATAAATCCACAAGTAAATCATGATCCAGTTAGGATCATTTATTCCTTGATAAAGACAGAAAAATGAAAAGACCATAAAGATACACCTGAGAATCTACGGAGCAGCATGTGCGGTAGATGTGTAAACAGTTGATTATTTAAAATAAAGTATGATTAAGCTCATATGAAGCATGAATTCAGGAAACTGGAGAGACAGGTTACATAAATACATAAAAAACTGAAACCCTGTAAGAAACCTGTGTGTTCAATCTCAAAAGACTGAAACAAGAAATATTCCAAAGCATCCCTTTTCTAAGTCTCTGTTCAAAGAAAATGAAACCTATGATGCAGTAGCTTATGAAAACACAACAAAATTCAAACTCTTAAGATATTCTAATTAGCAAACATCCAATATTAATAAATGCTGCCTTTTCCCTTAGTATCTTATCAAATATAAATTTCTTTTGCTGAGAAAATTAACCTAAAAACAAATTTTAAGTTAGAAAAGTTCAAAATATCAAAGTAAAGAGAAGGCACCAAAAAAAGGAGACAGACTTCAAGTCTGACAGCTTCCATCTCCCAAGTCAATCTACAAATGAAATTCCATCGATGAAGTCAGGTGTAGTGAAGAGGAGGTATTGTGAATGGGTGTTGGAAACATAAAGCTTGTAATTAAGTGCATTCTTGAGTATAATAATCCACCCTGGAACAAGATAAAGCATTCAGAACCTATCCAATGCAAAACAACTAGACGTTATACTCCCACAGGAGTTACAGTACATGACAATGAATTATGAACCAAATCCCATCTTATGAGCCAAATGGTCCATGAAGACAGCACAAACAGTCCCTCCAAAGACACTGTTAATTATACCCTCAGGTTTTGGTCCAGCAGAACTTTACACCTTAAAACAGGGCCTGCTAAGGACCCTCTCTACCTTCATAAAACAATGTAGGAAATCTAGCATATTAGTTATAAAAAAGACTTTGGGATTTGGTTAAAAGAAAGCACCCAGGAGATTTCAACTAACAGAAGAAAAGTTTGACCCTCAAGTTTACAGGCTGAGCATCCTAAATCCAAAAATCATAAAATGCTCTAAAATCCCACACTTTTTGAGTACCAACATGTCCTAAGTGGAAAATTCCACACCTGATGCCATTGCTTTCTGATGTCCACGTACACAAACTTTAATTCAGGCATAAAATATAAAAATATACAAAATTACTTCCAGGCTATGTGTATAAAATATATAAGAAAAATAAATGAATTTTATGTTTAGACTTAGGTCCTATCCCTGAGATACCCCATTATGTACATGTAAATATTCCAAAATCTGAATAAATCTGAATTTTGGTCCCAAGCATTTCAAATACCAGAGGCTCAACCTGTATGTCCAACACAGGTTGTTCTAGCTTTCTTTCAAATGAGAAAATTCCAGAGTTTCAGAGAGCCCCAGGGAGGAATGAAGAAACAAATGTAAAATTAGCTTTCCTGGAGTCAAATTTATTTCATTTCTTTTTATTTCCCAAACTCTCATTCCCCCCCAAAAAAATCTATAAACTTTCTAGAGTCTGACTTCACAAAGCAGACTGAATTTTCAAAATTGCTAGTTATATTTTTAACAATAAAATGATTCCTAGATCTGCAGATTCCATGCAAAAGTTTTTTTTTTTTTTTTTTTGAGATGGAGTCTCGCTCTGTCGCCCAGGCTGGAGTACAGTGGCGCAATCTCGGCTCGCTGCAACCTCCACCTCCCAAGTTCAAGCAATTCTCCTGCCTCAGCCCCCAAAGTAGCTGAGATTACAGGCGCACGCCACCACGCCCGACTAATTTTTGTATTTTTAGTAGAGATGGGGTTTCACCATGTTGGCCAGGCTGGTCCCGAACTCCTGACTTCAAGTGACCTACTCGCCTCTGCCTCCCAAAGTGCTGGGACTATAGGCGTGAGCCACCACACCTGACCCCATGCAAAATTTGCATTTTACGCTGTGGAGAAGAGGTTGCATACAAATTGGAAGAAGTTCAATAACACAGATTTTTCCAAAGCACTAACTAATGCTTTTCTTAATTGATAACCAAAAAGTCAACATAAAAAAACTGATTAGTATTACCTCAAACCATAACTTGCTGAAATTCAAAAACAAACCCTAAGGTACAAAAAAAAAAAATCATATTCCTCTTTGGCAACTACTTTATCCTTTGACTTTTGTCAAAGACCAGTATGAATAAGGCTGTCCCACAAATAGTGTTATGTGCACAAATTTGTACTTCACTAGCTTTCTGATTTCTAATGTCACTAGTATTTGTTTATGCCCCCCACACACAGATTTGCTCAACTAAAAAAACAGACAAGGTAGGTTATCTGTCAACCTCTCTAATTTCTAATCTAAGACCTATATATAAAACCATTTCGTGCCCCCGCCCCCTGCGCCGCCCCCTCTGAGGCTAAATCGGCTGCGTTCCTCTCGGAACGCGCCGCAGAAGGGGTCCTGGTGACGAGTCCCGCGTTCTCTCCTTGAATCCACTCGCCAGCCCGCCGCCCTCTGCCGCAGCACTCTGCACACCCGCCCCTCTCCTGTGCCAGGAACTTGCTACTACCAGCACCATGCCCTACCAATATCCAGCACTGACCCCGGAGCAGAAGAAGGAGCTGTCTGACATCGCTCACCGCATCGTGGCACCTGGCAAGGGCATCCTGGCTGCAGATGAGTCCACTGGGAGCATTGCCAAGCGGCTGCAGTCCATTGGCACCGAGAACACCGAGGAGAACCGGCGCTTCTACCGTCAGCTGCTGCTGACAGCTGACGACCGCGTGAACCCCTGCATTGGGGGTGTCATCCTCTTCCATGAGACACTCTACCAGAAGGCGGATGATGGGCGTCCCTTCCCCCAAGTTATCAAATCCAAAGGCGGTGTTGTGGGCATCAAGGTAGACAAGGGCGTGGTCCCCCTGGCAGGGACAAATGGCGAGACTACCACCCAAGGGTTGGATGGGCTGTCTGAGCGCTGTGCCCAGTACAAGAAGGATGGAGCTGACTTCGCCAAGTGGCGTTGTGTGCTGAAGATTGGGGAACACACCCCCTCAGCCCTCGCCATCATGGAAAATGCCAATGTTCTGGCCCGTTATGCCAGTATCTGCCAGCAGAATGGCATTGTGCCCATCGTAGAGCCTGAGATCCTCCCTGATGGGGACCATGACTTGAAGCGCTGCCAGTATGTGACCGAGAAGGTGCTGGCTGCTGTCTACAAGGCTCTGAGTGACCACCACATCTACCTGGAAGGCACCTTGCTGAAGCCCAACATGGTCACCCCAGGCCATGCTTGCACCCAGAAGTTTTCTCATGAGGAGATTGCCATGGCGACTGTCACAGCACTGCGCCGCACAGTGCCCCCCGCTGTCACTGGGATCACCTTCCTGTCTGGAGGCCAGAGTGAGGAGGAGGCGTCCATCAACCTCAATGCTATTAACAAGTGCCCCTTGCTGAAGCCCTGGGCCCTGACCTTCTCCTACGGCCGAGCCCTGCAGGCCTCTGCCCTGAAGGCCTGGGGCGGGAAGAAGGAGAACCTGAAGGCTGCGCAGGAGGAGTATGTCAAGCGAGCCCTGGCCAACAGCCTTGCCTGTCAAGGAAAGTACACTCCGAGCGGTCAGGCTGGGGCTGCTGCCAGCGAGTCCCTCTTCGTCTCTAACCACGCCTATTAAGCGGAGCTGTTCCCAGGCTGCCCCCAACACTCCAGGCCCTGCCCCCTCCCACTCTTGAAGAGGAGGCCTCCTCCTCGGGGCTCCAGGCTGGCTTGCCCGCGCTCTTTCCTCCCTCGTGACAGTGGTGCGTGGTGTCGTCTGTGAATGCTAAGTCCATCACCCTTTCCGGCACACTGCCAAATAAACAGCTATTTAAGGGGGAAAAAAAAAAAAAAAACATTTCGTATCATGAAGCACTCATGCAGTCTCACATCTTAGTTAAAACTTTTCTTGATATCCTTTGCCTTTAGAAGCCTTCTCAGGATCCAAAATTTTACTTAGAATAGAAAAAATTCACTCTATAGTAGAATTTATCAGGCACTTAAAACATAGAGCTGGCTACAAAGGGCTACAAAATAATAACACACTTTGGTCAGTGGAATGATATTTATAAGCATGCATGTATGGTACGCATGAATCTATAAGTGCACAAAATATGATACCAATTCTTATATAGTGAAATGGCTTTTTATAGATTTAAAGAAGCTCCATAACTAGTGGGGGGAAAGAATCAATGTCAAAATTGTCAGCTTAAGACACTGTACTTCTTCCAACAATGCTACCATTGCTCAAAATATTTCTAGAACTCATCATCTGTAAATACTTCTAGGGCCAACTTGTAAACTACATGTGAAAAATCAATTTTGTCTTTTTTCTAAATCAAAAATAGGCTGGGGGTGGTGGCCCATGCCTGTAATTCCACCACTGTGGAAGGTGAAGGTGGAAGGATGACTTGAGTCCAGGAGTTGGAGACTAGCCTGAACAATACCTCAGGAAGCTGAGGTAGGGGGATCACTTAAGTCCAAGAGTTCAAGGCTGCAGTGAGTTATTATTGCATCACTGCACTCCGGTCAGGGTGACAGAGGGAAACTCTGCTTCTAAAAAGTAAATTAAAAAAAAAATCAAAAATAGAATTATCTTGTTTTAACACCCACCAAGTAAGTTAACACCCAAAGACTTTTGAAGATTCAGAAAATCAAAGCTTATGTCATGGAAGATTTGCTAGCACCAAAGACGCTTAGCAGAACTAGACACAGGCTGTCTGAAATCAATGTAAAATGAAGACCTCCAAGAGCATTTTAAGCTATGACACCATCACTGCATCATCTTCTAGGGTGACTATTTTATAAATAATAATACTTATTTGTAACTGCTTATTTGTGGTTTTCAAATTTCCTTAGTGTATTCATTAGTATAGTAATTATTTCAATGTTTCATTCAAATTTATTAATCCTGTCAAACATTTTAATATTTAAGTTCTTCAAATGTTATAAAATCTCATTTCACTTAAAAAGTATTTAAAATCAGTACAGTGGCTGGGTGCAGAGGCTCATGCCTATAATCCCAGCACTTTGGGAGGCCAAGGCAGGAGGATTGCTTGATCCCAGGAGTTTGAGACCAGCCTGGGCAGCATAGTGAGACCTTGTCTCTACAAAAAAAAAAACTTACCCAGGCATGATGGCTCACGCGTGTAGTCCCAGCTACTCAGGAGGCTGAGGCAGTAGGATTGCTGGAGCCCAGCAGGTCAAGGCGCAGTGAGCCATGATCATGCCACTACACTCCAGCCTGGGTGACAGGGTGAGACCCTGTCTCAAAAAAATAAAAAGAAAAAGAAAACATAACTAGACTTTCTTCCAAATTTTAAGCATACCATTTCTTTATTTTCCTGTGTCTTGCAAATCACATATAATTATAAAATGGTACTGTAAAACTTCTCATAGCAGTGAATTCTATGGTATGCAAATTATATCTCAATAAAACTGTTTTTAAAAACTTAAGTCACAGATACCCAAAGAAGCCAGTTAAGCATCATTAACAAGCCTGAACTATTAAAAATGAAGGAAAAAGTTATTCAAAGATTAATCAAAAGCCCAGATCACGCCAAAACAGACCAATAAAGTAGTAATTTTTTCAGTCACTGAAAGAGCTCACATACTTCTCACACATATGTTAGCACAGGTACGAAGGACCCCAAAACAGGTATACTCTGAACTGAAGAGACTTGTAAATTCCACCAGAGGATGAATATTAAATAAAACATATAGATATACACATTCATGCTGAATATCATATATAATATTTCACTTTCAACTCAACATGAGATGTGTGATCTTTTGAATAGTGGGAACAGATTTTACACTCTCACCCGCAGTCACACCACCTTATTATGCAAAAGCACAAAATCTGTAAAATAGCCTGACTACAGAGATACATTTTGCTTTAAACAAAGTTAACCATCCTGTCCAGATCATGCTCTATCCAGTCTCAGTTTTTTTGACAGCACAATGTTCCCCTCATATATATATCATGCACACTATAAAACACAAAAATAGGTGAACAAGATAAATCAAATTTCTAATATATTTTCCCCCAAATCGTAAAGGATGATTGCTGCATACCCCTTGAAGTGTTTACATCTATCCTGGAAACCACTATTCCAACTGAGCTAAGCATAAGCAGGTCAGAAAAGTTCAGCAGCAGATGCCAAAGAACTCTCAATGGTTATAATAACTAAGTTTTGATAACTATTGATAAAGAATCAGTTCATGTTCACAAGGACAATCATATGTGAGATATTCATCCATTCATTCATTCAATAAATATTTTTTGAGTGTTGCTACAGGTAATGGAAATGCAGAATTAGTAAGACAAAGGACCCTGTTCTTATGGGGCTTCATGGTAGTGGGAAGATAAACTACATGTAAATAAAAAAATTAAATATACTTTCAAGTGGCAGTAAGTGCTGTAAAGAAAAAAATCAGGGTAAGAGACCAAAGAAACATACACTGATAGGGACACAGCAGGGAAGGTTGGCAGGAAGGTCTCTTTAAAGGACTGACATTCCAGAGGAGACTCTAGTGAAATGAGGGAGGAAGCCCTGCAAAAGTGTGAAAAAAAAAAGAGCCTTACAGGCAGAGAAAAACCCCATGCAAAGGGCTGAGGTAGGTACCAGCTTAGCAAAGTTCTATGGCCTGTGGAAAATCAGCAAGGCTGGATTAGAGGGAGCAGTGGCAGGAAACGGCGTCAGAGTTGGGCTGGGTCGCAAACATAACATATCCCTTTCAGTGATGGTAAGGAGTTGGGATTTCACTGCAGGTGTGATAAGAAGTCACTGGAAGGTTGTGAGATAAGAAGGGATCAACCTGTGGATAGTCTTCTAGGAGTATTGGGAGGAGAAAGGCAAGCATAGAAGCACTAGGCCACTTAGAAGATACAGGCCACTTAGAAGATTCTGGGCAGGATACAGTGGCTCACGCCTGTAATCCCAGCACTTTGGGAGGCCCAGGCAGGCGGATCACTTAAGGTCAGGAGTTCATGACCAGCCTGGCCAACATGGCAAAACTCCATCTCTACAAAAAACTAGCTGGCCATGGTGGCATGCAGCTGTAGGCCCAGTTAGTCAGGAGGCTAAGGTGGAGGATCACCTGAGCCCAGGGAGGTCGAGGCTGCAGTGAGCCATGATCATGCCACTGCACTCCAGCCTGAGTGATGAGTGAGACCCTGTCTCAAAAAAAAAAAAAAAAAAAGCATAATGACACTCATTTTAACTAGTCCTTTGATTTTCAACGTAACTTTCTAATTACATTTTAATCCATGTTCTACAATTCCTGTGCAATTTCTCCATTCTCTCCAACACCTCCCCTCACTTTATTTTCATTTCAGACACATTTTCAAATTTAAAATTTGCAGCTGGGCGCTGTGGCTCACGCCTGCAATCCCACCACTTTAAGAGGCTGAGATGGGTCAATCTCTTGAGGTCAGGACTTCAAGACCAGCCTGGCCAACATGGTGAAACCCTGTCTGTACTAAAACTACAAAAAATTAGCTGGACGTGGTAGTGCATATCTGTAATCCCAGCTACTCGGGAGGGTGAGGCAGGAGAATTGCTTGAACCTGGGAGACAGAGGTTGCAGTGAGCCAAGATTGAGCCACTGCACTCCAGCCTGAGCAACAGAGGGACACTCTGTCTCAAAAAAATAAAATAAAATAAAATTTGGAGTTTATTAAGCTCTGCGGGTTTAAATAATAAAATTCTCACATTACATGCTTGTACTATGACTGCTCGGAAACTTACATGTCGCCTGAACTTATGGATATAAGTTCATAGGCATGGGACTTCTAAAGTCAGACTGGAGCCTAAGGAAACCAGGCCGGCAGGCTGCTCCCTGGACCACCAACTTCTGTCCTGCTGCCTAACATCAAGTGGATGTTTGTTCAGTGTCTTTCCTTTCTACTTTCTCTTCCCATAACAAATTATTCTTGATGTTAAAGTGTTTTAAAAGGAAGGAAAGATCGAAAGGTAAAAAAATGACACTAATTGGGAAGCTGCTAGAATTAAGCAATGTGAAGTTAAAGGTACAGCTTTAACTTTCTGGTCCATAAAATAATACCACAAATAGATGGTGGGCATCACACAATGTACAGAATTATTAAGAATCTTTAAAACCTAATCTTAACCCTTATTTTAGGATGGAAAAGAGACACAGAAAACAGATACAGAGATTAAATACACATACTCCCTCTTGATTTCTAGAGCAGTTTATTCCACCTGTATATAAAGCCAATTTCAGATCAAGATATTTCTCTATAAGGCATTTAACAAAAGAAACTTTCTCTACCAGGTATTTAATAACTACTTTCTAAGTCTTTTTTTTTCTTGCAATATATATCTTTTTTTCCACCATTTCCACTTATCCGTATACAAAACATGTTATGTGTAAGGTAGTAGCATGAGGTATCCCCCAAGAAAATTTGAAATGAGTGAAATGAGACTGCCATCTGCATTAGATCCATAAAAAACCAAACAGAGGCAAAGTCACCTTAACAACTAGCTCCCAGGACAGTTGCCTAATATCTGCTTGAGAATATTAACATATCTAAAGAAAGAGAAATTTGTCTATCACAAGGGCAATGGTAGCAGAAAAAAAGCAAGAGGGGTAAACACCGTCAATACTCTTACAAGCACAGCCCAGGAAAGGAGTCCAAAGTGTGCACCATGAACATCACAGGTCACTGGAAAGAATTTCTCTATAGGAGGAGAAGACCCTCAGGCCCCCAATCCCACCCTTAATATTCTCTGCTGAAATTCCAACCCCATAAAGAGATGAACAACATTTGGATTATAATCTGACTCCCCATTTAAATTTGCCTGCCAAGGAGAAGACATACTAATCATTTCGATATGAGTACATGAGTATTCCACCTCATACGGTATACAGATACATACATGTTCACATGGCGTGTGTGTGTGTGTGTGATCTCCACTCCTCAGCTGGTGAACAAACTGAATGCATCCATGAAAAGGTGATCTTTCTCAATGGTATGTTAACAAAATTAGGTTCCTAAGGCTTCATATGCCAGAGGAAGACCATGGACTATGGTTAATTCTTTTAAGATAATGAATATCCCTTTACCAGTGAATTTTGTGCTCTCTCTCAGGGTGACAGCTTCTACTTCATCTGTAATACCTATGGCACCTAATAGAGTATCACATACATCATAGAAATTCAAATGCTTGTTAAACTGTTGTATTCTAAAATAAAAAAAGGTTGTTATACTTTGGCAAATGAAGGCAATTAGAAGTCCCATGCCTACGCCAAATGTATAGCTTGAACATCAAAATCTAACAATTTTTAAAAGCATCTTTTTTTGTTTTTTGAGACGGAGTCTCGCTCTGTTGCCCAGGCTGGAGTGCAGTGGCGCAATCTCGGCTCACTGCAACCTCCACCTCCCGGGTTCACGCCATTCTCCTGCCTCAGCCTCCCACGTAGCTGGGACTACAGGCACCCGCGACCACGCCCGGCTGATTTCTTGTATTTTTTTTTTTTTTTAAGTAGAGACGGGGTTTCACCATGTTAGCCAGGATGGTCTCGATCTCCTGACCCCATGATCTGCCCGCCTCAGCCTCCCAAAGTGCTGGGATTACAGGCTTGAGCCACCGCACCCGGCCACATCTTTTTTATTTTTACCAAATCAGTACACAATTGTCTAATGTTGTTTCATGGAAATCTGCAGCAAGTTATTCTATATATAGTAAGTAAACATTTACTTGCTGGCTGCTAACAGATTTATTACCTTAGCATATCTGTACTTCAGGAATGCAATTTGACAGTCATACTAGTAAAACAGTAAGTAAGACACTCAACATTCATCCATGCCATCCATAAATAAATGTTAAAAGCCACAAAAAACAATGTATCAAGTATTATCTATTGCAAAATGAAAGTACATTAATGGTAAACCCTGCCCTTCCCCTCCAAAAAAATTTCAGTCAACTATACTATTCTACCTTCTATTCTGCCTTCTACCTTCCCCCATAAGGAAGCAGCAAACTACCAGTTTCTCATCCATATTTCTTCACACACACTCTCTCTCTCACACACACACACACACACACACACACACTAATTCCAGCATATCTAATTATCACTGTCCTTTGTACACAAATATGTCATGTCAGCGACTGGTTGCTGTTTACAGACAAAAGGGAAGCTTCAAAGACCAATGCACAGATATAAATAAATTCTTGAAGTGAAAATATTTCTTATTTATTTTTTTAGAGTCAGGATCTCACTATCTTGCCCAGGCTGGACTTGAACTTCTAGACTCAAAATGATTCTCCTGCCTCAGCCTCCCAAATAGTTGGGACTACAGGCATGCACCACTGCACCCAGCCCTTCGTGTAAATATATTTCTTACAAGGGACATTTACTGGGTGAAAAATATGGCTCCAGACCTGGTAGAATTTCTGGGTTTAAAAAACATTTCTGTTTTTTAGTATCCTTTAGCGTTAATGCACATTAAGGCAAATTAATGTTTTAGTCTATCAAAAGCCAATTCAGCCAAGTATGTTCTCTTTTAAATCACCATTTTGAATCAGAGAAAGATGTGAACTATCACATTGTACTTCCAGAAGCCTACCTGTTAGCATTCGTGTTGATAGAATGAACTTCTCCAATCCTAGATGGTGAAATGTGTATTACAGGGAGATTAGATACCACAGGGCAGAGAATTGAGTGGCCTTTCTTTGAGCAAATGTATTGTTTCAGTTACTTACATTCTTTATGACCTCCAACCACATAAGATACCAAATAATAGCATATATGATTTTGTCAGTCCATACATATAAAACATACATCTAAACACATGTCAAAATACGTCATAAAAAATAGAAAAGTAACATTAATGTTTTATTCAGTATGAATAAAATGTGTCAATTGGGATAAATGTATATGTAACCAAAATTCACGTCTGGTAAACACAAAATTTTTACTGTAACAATTTTTAGAAGTGATTTCAGGCCAGGCACAGTGGCTCACGCATGTAATCCCAGCACTTTGGGAGGTTGAGGTGGGCAGATCACCAGAGGTCAGGAGTTCGAGATCAGCCTGTCCAGCATGGTGAAACCCCGTCTAAACATACAAAACAAAATTAGCCGGGCGGGTTGGCAGGCACCTGTAATCCTAGCTACTCGGGAGGCTAAGGCAGGAGAATCACTTGAAATCGGCAGGCGGAGGTTGCAGTGAGCCGACATTGTGCCACTGCACACCAGCCTGGGCAACAGAGTGAGACTCTGTCTCAAATAAAAAAAAAAAAAAAAGAAGTGATTTTAAATCCTCTACAGAATTTTCACAGAATTGTTTCCCCTAGGGAAAAAAAAATTATCCTTAAAATACATCATATCATTTTAAATTGGATAATTACTCTTTATGTACGTAAACACTTATGATGAAAAAATGCACACTCGCTTTGTATAAATTTGAACAGTTAGGTATCTAATTAATAGTTGATGCTGACTAAATAATGAAACTTTTGTCTAAAATAACTGGCAAAAGGCCAGAAACAGACAATGCAGTGAAGAATGGTCCATCAGAATACCAGAAAAGCAATTACTTAGATGAAAATAAATATCAGCCTTTATTAGCATGAATAAAGAGAAAATTAGAACTGTAAGGGAATGAATATTTCTTTTAATTCAACAATGAAGCAATACAGCTGCCTCCAAATTAAGTTACCTTTCATTTGCTCTCAAGTTTCTCTAATTCATCGATGAGGTATTTTAATTACAAAATTTGCCAGGTAAACTGTAAAGCAAGCTCATGTTTCCAAATATGCCATACCAGATTTGAACATGGTTATTTATTTAAAACTTCACTGGACCAGTTATTTTGGGTTTGGAGATCATACAATAATTTTTAGTTTTACCTCTGTTGGTGTTTTTCTAGTCATGACGGGATGTCTAGGAAGACAAATTTTCTCAATAATGGTTTTCTTCCCCCTTTCCTTTTGAGGTATTTATAAAACCAAAAACAATTATTTCTGGGTACTTAATTCCACCCTCCAGGGCATGAAGTGTGTCTCATCATACAGAACACCTAGAATGCTTTTAAACTCAATGATAATTAAGAAACATCAAAGTAAAACCAGGGTGTTTCACAGGGAACTAGGAGCTATCATTTTTTGGCTACCAAATGACATATTTCTTGTCCCCTGGAGTACTACCAAGACTTTTTTACCTAAACAATAGAATGTACTTTTTTAATGTAGCCTTTACTCTTCTGAGGATCAGACATATCTGAGCTTTAAAAGTAAACTGCTAAAGGCAACAAAAGCAAGAATAGACAAATGGAACTGAATCAAACTTAGAAACTTCTGGCCAGGCGCGGTGGCTCACGCCTGTAATCCCAGCACTTTGGGAGGCCGAGGCGGGTGGATCACGAGGTCAGGAGATCAAGACCATCCTGGCTAACATGGTGAAACCCCGTCTCTATGAAAAATACAAAAAAATTAGCCAGGCGTGGTGGCGGGTGCCTGTAGTCCCAGCTACTCGGGAGGCTGAGGCAGGAGAATGGCGTGAACCCGGGAGGCGGAGTTTGCAGTGAGCCAAGATCGCACCACTGCACTCCAGCCTGGGCGAAAGAGGGAGACTCCATCTCAAAAAAAGAAAAAAGAAAAAAGAAACTTCTGTGCTGCAAAAGCAAAGGAAACTATCAGCAGAGTGAAGAGATAAACTATAGAAAGTGAGAAAAAATGTGTAAATCATATTTCTGATAAGGGGTATAGACATATAGACAACTCTTAAAACTCAACAACAACAAAAAAAGCCTGATTTAAAAATAGGTGAAGGACTTGAATAGATATGTCCACAAAGAGGACATATACAAATGCCCAAAAAGCACGTGAAAATATGCTTAACATCAGGAATCAAGGAAAGGCAAATCAAAACCACACTGAGATGTCACTTCAACCATTTTTGAATGGTTACCATCAAAAAAAAAACCAGGAAATAATAAGCTGTGAGGTTGTAGAGAAATTGGAACCCTTGTGCACTGTTGGCAGGAATGTAAACGATGCTGCCCTTATAGAAAACAGTATGGAGGTTCCTCAAAAAATTAAGAACTACTGTATGATCCAGCTATCCCACTTCTACATATATGTCCAAAGATTGAAAGCAGTATCTTTTAGAGCTATTTGCATACTTATATTCACAACAGCATAATTCACAAGAGCCAAGAGGTGGAAAGCAAACTAAATGTCTATCTACAGATGAATGGATAAAGAAAATGTGGTATATACATATGATGAAATATTATTCAGCCTTAAAAATGAAGACAATTCTGTTGTATGCTACAACATAAATGAACCTTAAGAACATTAAGTTTCTAGCTAAGTGAAATAAGCCGGAACAAAAAGACAAATATGTACTACATGATTCCACTTCTATGAGGCATCTAAAGTAGGCAAACTCTTAGAAATAGAAGCTAGAATAGTGGTTTCCCAGGGCTGGGAGGAAAAGGTAAACGGGTGTTGTTATTCAAAGGTTAAAAAATTTCAGCTTTGCAAAATGAAAATGTTCTAGAGATCTGCTGTACGTTAAGTTACAGAAAACACTACTGAACTGTACACTTAAAAATGGTTAACATGGGCCAGGCACGGTGGCTCACGCCCGTAATCCCAGCACTTTGGGAGGCCAAGGTGGGCAGATTGCTGAGGTCAAGAGCTGGAGAACAGTCTGGCCAACATGGTGAAACCCCATCTCTACTAAAAATACAAAAAAATTAGCCAGTCATGGTGCCACGTGCCTGTAATCCCAGCTACTTCGGAGACTCAGGCAGGGGAATTGCTTGAACCAGGGAGGTGGAGGCTGCAGTGAGCCGAGATCACACCACTGCACTCCAGCATGGACGACAGAGTGAGACTCCGTCTCAAAAAAAAAAAAGGATTAACAAGATACATTTTATGTTGTTTTTTACCACAATCCAAATTGCTTTTTAAAAAGTCAACTTCTAAGGAACTAAGAATGGCTAAAACAATCTTGAAAAAGAAGAACGGAACGAAGTTGTAGGACTCACACTTCTCAATTGCAAAACTTAATACAAAGCTACAGTAGTCAAGACAGTGTGGTACTGGCACAAGGACAGACAGAAAGATCAATGGAATAGAACAGAAATTCCAGAAATAAACCCTTACATATCATGGTCAATTAATTTTTGACAAAGGTACCCAGACACCTCAATGGAGAAAAACTGTCTTTCCAACAAATAGTGCTGTGAACAACAGACATCCACATTCAAAAGAATAAAGTTGTACCCCTACCTCATACTATTTACAGAAGTTAATCCAAATGGATTAAAGATCTATGAATCTATCCTGTAGGAGCTCAAACTGTAAGACACTTACAAAAAAAACACAGAGGTAAATCTTCATGATCTTGGGTTAGACAATAGTTTCTTAGATAGCATACCAAGGACAGAAACAACAACAACAACAAAAATTGATAAATTAGACTTCATCAAAAATTTCTGTGCTTGAAAAGGCACCATCAAAAAGTCAAAAGACAGCTGGGGCTGGGCGTGGTGGCTCATGCCAGTAATCCCAGCACTTTGGGAGGCCAAGACCTGCAGATCACCTGAGGCCAGGAGTTTAAAGAGACCAGCCTGGCCAACGTAGAGAAACCCCATCTCCACTAAAAATACAAAAATTAGCCAGGCATGTTGGCACATGCCTGTAATGCCAGCTACTCGGGACGCTGAGGCAGGACAATGGCTTAAACCCAAGAGGTGGAGGTTGCAGTGAACTGAGATCACGCCACTGCCTGAGCGCCAGAGCAAGACTCTGTCTCAAAAAAAAAAAAAAAGACAGCTGCGCACGGTCACAGTGGCTTATGCCTGTAATCCCAGAATTTTGGGGGGTCAAGGAAACAGGATCGCTTGAGGCCAGGAGTTTGAAACCAGGCAGGGCAACACGGTAATACCCTATCTCTACAAAATATATATATATATATAAATTAACCAGGCATCGTGGCTTGCACTTGTAGTCCCAATTACTACGGAGGCTGAAGCAGGAGGATTTCTTGAGCCCAGGAGTTTAAGGCTGCAGTGAGCCATAATCACACCATTGCACTCCAACCTGCATGACAGAACTAGAAAGACCCTGTCTCTTTAAAAATAAATAAATAAATAAATAAATAAATAAAGACAACCCACAGAATAGGAGAAAGTATTTGCAAACCTTGTACCTAGCAGAGGGCTTGTACTCAGAATACATAAACAGCACTTAAAACTCCGTAATAAAAAGACAAATAACCCAACTGAAAAATGGCCAATGGAGACATGTCTCTGTTTTCCAGAAAAGATACACAAATGGCCAATAAAGTGCATAAGATGCTCAACATCACTAGCCATCAGGCAAATGCAAATCAAAACCACAGAGATATCACTTCATAGTCACTAGTATGATTCAAATAAAAAGATACTACTTCACACCCACTAAGATCTGTAAAAATAAAAAGACAATAACAAGGGCCAGGCGCGGTGGCTCACGCCTGAAATCCCAACACTTTGGGAGGCCGAGGCGGGAGGATCACGAGGTCAGGAGATCGAGACCATCCTGGCTAACACAGTGAAACGCCGTCTCTATTACAAATACAAAAAATTAGCCAGTCATGGTGGCGGGCGCCTGTAGTCCCAGCTACTCAGAAGGCTGAGGCAGGAGAATGGCGTGAACCTGGGAGGTGGAGCTTGCAGTGAGCCGAGATTGCACCACTGCACTCCAGCCTGGGCGACAGAGCGAGACTCCATCTCAAAAGACAAAAAAAAAAAAGACACATAACAAGTGTTGAGGAGGGTGTAGAGAGACTGGAAGAATTATACACTATTGGTTGAAAAGTAAAATGCTGCAGTTGCGTTGGAAAACAATTTGGAAGTTCCTCAAAAAGTTATAAGTAGATAGGCCATACTACCCAACAATTCTACTCTTGAGCATATACCCAAGAGAAATGAAAACATTATGTCCACAAAAACTTGTACATGAATGTTCAGGGCCACATTACTCAAAAAGTGTAAACAACCCAAATGTGCTTTCATTGAATGGATATATAAGAGGTAGTACATCCATAAAATGGAATATTAATGTACATTTTAAGTGGGTGAGTTATATCTCAATAAAGCTAATAATAGCAAACTGCTATGATTATATAGTGTTATACAAAATATGAAATGTACCATTTGGAAAGGCACTTAGAAATTACCAAACTCACTTGACTTACAAATGAGAGAACACAGGCTATCAAAAGTAGGTGGAATAGAACAGGGCCTCTATAGATACCCCGTCCCAGCGCTGTTCTGAGTCTCTAACAGGCAACAGTACAACTGCCTTCCAAGAAACAGCCAGTCACCTGCGTAGAGATACTGACTGGATAAAGAACAAGTGCAGGATACCTGCAGAGAGTAGCTACTGCCATGTATTCCTCTCTCTTTAATTACCACACAGCACTAACCTATTTTGTTCTAATTTGGGGGTTTTCATTGCCAGGGGAAGAGTTAAAATTATGGCCTTCATCTTCACAAGTCCCTCTTTTCTCTTCTACTACTCCCAACACAAACCATAACAAATGGAAATAGAACTGTTAGAAAAAGGAATGTTAAGACACTCATGCTTTTTCTGTGGGAAGGTCACCAGCCTTAGATGACCACGGCAGATTCATCTATATATAGCTATATATAGCTATATATAGATAGATTTTTTTTTTTTTTTTTTTGAGACAAAGTCTTGCTCTGTCGCTCAGGGTAGAGTGCAGTGGTGAGATCTTGGCTCACTGCAACCTCCACCTCCCAGGTTCAAGTGATTCTCCTGCCTCAGCCTCCCGAGTAGCTGGGATTATAGGTGCCTGCCACCACGCCCGCTAATTTTTGTATTTTTAGTAAAGACGGGGTTTCACCATATTGGCCAGGCTGGTCTTGAACTCCTGACCTTGTGATCCACCCACCTGAGCCTCCCAAAGTGCTGGGATTACAGGCATGAGCCACCACGCCCTGCCCCATCTCAATATATTCTACACAGTACTTCCGCCCGCTGGCCAGAAGGCTGGGGCATAGCCCTAGGATAGGATAGCTGGGCATTTACCATCCCACCTGGGGGAAAGACTATGAAAAATAGCTCTCTCTCCCTAAAACAAGGATAACTTAGCCCATACTTTCACAAGACACTAAGAAAAGCTTAATAGAGGTGGCTGGGCACAGTAGCTCACTGTGGGATCACACTGTAATCCCAGCACTTTGGGAGGCCGAGGCCAGTGGATCACCTGAGGTCAGGAGTTCGAGACCAGCCTGGCCAACATGGTGAAACCTTGTCCCTACTAAAAATACAAAAATTAGCCAAGCGCAGTGGCGCACGCTTGTAGTCCCAGCTAATCGGGAGGCTGAGGCAGGAGAATCTCCTGAACCCAGGAGATGGAGGTTGCAGTGAGCCAAAATCACGCCACTGCACTCTAGTTTGGGCGACAGAGCGAGATTCCGTTTCAAAAAAAACCTTAACAGAGAAAGTACAACTGTTAAAAAGCCTTGCCTAAAAGAGGTAAGGTCAAGAAAAATTAAAAATAACTTTACAGGGATTTGGCAATAAGTCATTAACATATTTGAAAAGTTATTGGAGAACCCCAAAAGAGTTTGGAAAACTGACAAAATCTGTTGAAATCAGGAGACAAAAATATTTTATTTACCCTCAGTAAAAAAGGTTCTCCTAGTTTAAAAAAGAAAAAAAGACAAACTTTTGGGTAAAGAGGGACAAATGTATTATAATGTACCATTTTCTATTCAGGTGTTTTCAGAATTCTTAAAAAGGTAATTCTCTTCATCTCTAAGATTTTAAAATAATATTTTCCAATACAAAATTTACAAATACTTATTTTATTTATGATTTGAAAATGACCACATTATCATCCTTTTTCTCCTCTGCATCTAGCCAATTAAGCAAATGTATTTCTAAAGAACCAGGCTATGCTAGAGGAAAATCAAAGGGGGAAAAGAGCAAAGGAAAATTAATAGGCTACATTATTTTTACATAGATTTTAAAACATATATATGACATCTATGAAATATCTTTTAATTATTCTCTAGATATGGAAAAAGATAAACTGCTAATAGATCCATTCATATATATGATTTAGTCAGTACTAAAAATATGTTAGTCACCAGAAATACTGCTTTTGTCCTCTGAAAGATTTGAAAAAAGAAAGTAAGACTTTTCATTGCTGTCAAATGTATTCAATTTTCCCCTCAAATGAAGTTTGGATGAAAACAATGTGACTGACAAGCCCCGCACAGGCAAATCTTGGCAACCCTCAACTCTGTCTATCTCCTTGGCCTGTTAAGCAAAATTCCTTCACAAACTGTTGGTCTTTGCAATAACTCCTACAAAGCTCATTACTGCCAGCGTCGGCCTATCCCCCATGTTGTGCATTTATCCCTGGGATGCATATCAACATGTGGCACATGTCCTTGACATGCACAGAAGAGCTGCACCCCAGGACAGCAGCATGCACGACAATAGTCTCGACGCTTACTTCTTTACGGTTGCTGGGATGTAACCGAGAAATCTAATAACTGTGACAGTGGGGCCTTTCGGTTTTTCCTTGCCTTTCCAGACAGTGAAGCTGCACAGACACTAATGAAAGGTTAAATGAATAGGAATAGTTGACAAGAGGTACAATAAAGAAGGAGCTTGGTAATCCACAGACACTGAGCAGAGATCCTTGGCTCAAGCAGAGAAAGGACAGCACATCGTCGAGTCACAATATTTAAAACAGCTTGCTATACACAGAGGCTTTTGTGTCTGGGTACACGTCTGGCTTTGGACTAAAAAAAAAAAAAAAAAAAGACACTGAAAAGGAATTTCAGCATGGGGCACTTTGGCAAATGTAAGGTCATTATAAGAGAAAAATGTTTTGTGTAGATTGTTACATCTTTGTAATAAACACAAAAAAGCAGGGACTATGAACTCATGAACCACAAGTTCCAAGACAATACTGTACATTTTGACAACTATTAAATACTGTATCTAGAAGGCTGGCTTGATGCTATTCCCACTGGTAAGATACATACACAGTGAGTCATTTATGAGTTTCACATTCTGCCTTCCTTATGGAAGAATTTCTGATACTCATCTTATTAGAGTTTTGTAGTCAAGTTCTAGCCTTTAGTGAACGTAATTTGTTACAAATACAACCAAAACTCTCAAAGCCACCTTCTACTCATTGAAAAACTTCACAGCAGTTACTAGCAATTTGTGAAGTACCAGGCAAACTTTTTGTAATTGCAAGTGATTGCAATTGTGAAATGGCCTCAGCTAGAATTCTTAATTATCGAACCTATTATTTTTTGGTGCCCTTCTCACTATACCTCAAGGGAAGGTTGTATTCCTTAGGAAGTTTATTTAAAATTATAACAGCAAAACAATTTAAATCACCATGAAAAAAATACTCTAGAATGTCAAAGAGAAAATAGAGCAAAAAGAACAAAACTGATGTTGTTATGTACGGATATTTTTAAAGGAAAAAAGTTATGACGATAGCAAAAACTTAAAGAATGATATATCTGTAATATCATTCTTACGCATATTGAGTTAGAATATAGGTTCTTACGCATTGAGTTAGAATATGGGTTCGTAACAAATGGTAAAAGCATACTGAGAATATATTTCAAAACAAGGGAGGCTCTTTGAACAGCCAAATTAAATTATAGCTGAACTCTTGAGTGTACTGAGGGTTCTAATAAGCAACAAATAAAGACTTTTATTGGCTAGCAACATAATGAGAGCTACTGTGCAAAAGATTTTAAGAAGGACAAATCTGGGTAGTTTATCTCACTGGATTATATTATTTACTTAAATGATAAATATGTTTGTCTAAACTAATGCTCCTAAAAACTAGTATATAAATATTAAAGTGCAATTATGATCAATGACTCTTTAACATAACTGTATCACAAATGTTAATGGAAAGTGGTAAATATGAAATTAAATGACAATTATTGAATGTAATATCATTTAAATCCTATTTCTTTAACTTATTTTTTGATCCATAATAAGTCAGGTTTATAAATAGTTTAACATTTATGCTTATAACAGGAAGCATTTATTTTAAAGAAAATTTCTCTCTGGAATACAGAAGTTGTATGTAGAACTACTCCAAAACCATCATTTACAGAAAAGGGGTTGTCCTTCATAAACTAAAAGAAGTTAACCCACTTCTCGGTGATTTCGTAGGAAGCCACTTTTAATAGAACTCTGAAGACTGGCCTCCTAAAACGAGAGTAACTCCCTCAGTTGACAAAAGCTACAAACAGTAGTTAGTCAAACCAAAACATTTAAAATATAGTATCTGGTTGCATTTTGCCTGATCTTCAAATCACCTGAAAGGCAAAAGCCTAGAAAGCTTAGCTGACGCCTTGACTGTTCTTGTAGAAAGTTCTTTTGCTTCTGTCACTTTAAAAAAAAAAAAAAAAAAACCATAATAGCACCTCCCAGCCTAAACACTGAGCCAGTATTCATTACCTACTCTTTTTGTGCAACGTTCTGATGGCCAGAATGTTTTTTAAACCTTAAGTATATCTAATAAAATCATGAGGCTCCCTCTAGCTCTTCAGAGGGGAGTTTACTAACCAATGACACTATATAATTCCCATCCAACAGGAAAGATTTGAGGAGGCTACCTCCCCTTCCACAAGAAATGTTTTCCACTCTGTTTCTTGTAAGGATGTAGATGGTAAATGAGACCATCTGCTGAGTAAATCAGAAAGCGTTGCTCCTTATATATTTATCAAGTTAAGAATCTATAAACTGCTTCCAACCTAAGCTTTATGTACAGAATTCTATAGTGAAACTTTAATCCGATTAAACCATACGACATAAATTTACCCATCCTGTCTAAAATTAATTTTAATGTCAAAAAACAACAACATGTATGAACATCCACAGAAATTCAAACTTGTGGTCTGGTCTCAGTTTTAAAAATCTACATTTAAATGCAGAATCTCAAAAATTCAGGAAAAAAACACTTCACGAACTGTATCTGTGGGGTTTATATAAAACAAAGATGTTAATAGTATAGAAAACATTTTCATGTACCATAGTATTTATACACAATACTAGTATAATGACTTTTTTATTGTTTAATCTTACCTGCAATTTAGTATTGGATATTTGGGGATCGTAGGTTGTTTAGAAGACTATAAAAAATATAGTTGAAGTATGCCATCTTACAATAACCATAAAAGCCACATTGTCAAGCAAATCATCTCAAACAAGTGAATGTGAACAGTACTAAACTGAACTCCTCATATTCACTAAGGCCATCTTTCAAATACTTAAGGAATATTTAAAATCGTGCTGAACCCTTAACTCTAAAATTAAAAGTAAAGGAAACCAATAACTTCAAGTCATCATCTATTTTGGACTCCCTTAATATAAGAAATATTCCCAGGAACAACAATAAAAAGAATAGCTCCCTCTACCCCCCCCCACCGCCACCCCTTTTTGAGCCAGTGTCCAATTTCTTCTTTTCTGAACAGCTGTATTATCCAACCTAAGTTGCTCTGCTAATTTCAGTCCCACAAGGACTAACTTGGAAGGCAAAAAAATACAAGAAAAGATCAATCTGCTGGGAAAGATCAAATGAGAAAACTGTGGGGACAGCACCAGGTCAGCGTGTGGAGAACTAAGCAGACCTGTTCTTCATTAACTGCGGCTCTCTGGGGATGTCACACACTACCTGTCCGTGGGCTTTATTGAACCGCCTAACCCGCCTCTCTGTTCCATTCTTCTGGGCCCAAGTGAATCATATCCTGCTGCTGACAAGTTAGCAGGGGACTGCGGCTGCAACATGAAAGTACTTTTCTTTCTTGTCTAAATCAGGCAGATTTTTGAAAAGACGACACAGCATTGACTCGTGACATGGCAAGATGAAACGAGAGGTCTGGGCCGGTCTTGGAGCTGTGCAGATAAAAGTAATCAAATGACACTCCTGGAATGCAAATTGGCATTCTTGACTGCAGCAATTGCACAACCATGAAACATCCCTGACAGCAAGCAAGATTAGGACAAAATGTTATGTAAAGCACTGAACTCAAGAACTCTCACTTGAAAATTCAAACTGTAACACTTACATTTTAATATAGCAATAGTCAGCTCTGCTTTTGTCTGCTTCTTTTTGTAATCACATATCCCTATCTGACAGATATCTTACATCTCAAATAGAAGAAAAAATCAGGTATTAGGAATGTACTGCTATTAACATTTTCCTAATATTGTAAAATATAATGCACAGTTTATTCTTATGCAAAGTCTTACATGCAAACACCACCCAACTTAATATTCTCAAGAGGAAAAAAAGTTTCAGACCTTTCTCAAAAGATACTCAAAACAAAGTTCAGGTTCAAGCTCATTATTACTTCCCTCAGGTAAAGATACTCCTGTACTTTGGTAAAGTGATTAGCAATCTGGACTTTTAATACAGCATACTTCGGGAACTAAGAACTTCATTAAGACTGAACAGTTTACATGAAACGGCTACAAATATAAAACACAGATACTCTCTAAAGGCTCACAAGGGATTGTGTGTGTGTCTGTGTGTGTGTGTGTGTGTGTGTTTGTGTGTGTGTCCAAAAAGTAAATGTTCTGTTAACTCGTACAAGGTCTCACTACTAGGGTACATCTTCAGATCAGACACACTAAGTAACAGTGCCAGAAATAAATTCCTCCCATTTAAAGCATGTATGCGTGTGGACAGTAACATGTGAAATTGCAGAATACAAAGCAGTGGAAGGCAGACAGGCTTAGCCACGGTTCAAAGTCATTAGGATATAGGAATACATGTGTAGACAAATAGTTAACATAGGCTAAGGTAAAGGGAAGAAAAATAATACCCGCCACCGGCTTTTACAGTGTTCTTGTGTAAAACGCCCGTTAGAAGAAAAACTCTCAAGCTCTAAACAGATATATTTAATATTGTTGTGATGTCTCACTTAAACACGGCTTTCAACAATTGCAAGTGTCCACGAAGTATATAAAAAAATAATAAAACAGGCCACTTTCTGCCACTTTAATCCTGGGTACACAGGATTATTTTATGATGTCTTCTGTACGTCAGTTTTACAACAGCTTGACTCTAGGGTAAATGGGAACCATCATAAATCGCACGCTGCTTTCAAAACCACTTTAATTTCTGTCAGCGTTACTGTAACCACAGTCCTGGGCTGTTGCTTTTGTGTGTGTGTGTGTGTACGCGCCCCTGCATTTGACAGTCCCATCTCCTACACTCCAGTTGTGACTTTGATCACTGAAACAAGAGATGTCACATTAGGGAGCAGGGAAGAGGAAAAAATGCCAACCCGCTATCTCACCTGTATTCTTATATGTTCCCTCTATATACGGAACACACCATGTCAGATCCCCAAGTGGGGGTAACAATAGCGACGCTGGGAGGAAGCAAACTAAAAAGAAGGGAGTGGTCAAGCCCCATTTCTAACAAATCACTTCCCCGAAAGCGGACAGAGCGGCTCATCACCAGGCGAACTAATTGCACGCTTCCTCGCTGCAAAGAAGTCGCTTCTCGTAGAGGGGCTGTGCTGGAGTCTCGCTTGGCAAAGCCAGCCCATCTCCTCCACCACTTGCACTTGGAACTTTTTTTCAACCTTAAACTCACTTCACAGGAGATTTCACCTAAGGTTTTTCAGCATATATAATTTTTTATTCTGCTCCCTCCCCAGGCCCCAAATCCCACCCTCCAGTCAACGTGCAAGTAAAACAAATCGGCTCCTATAGAATTGCACTTCGAAAAGAGCCGTCTCTGCGAGGTTGATTTTCCTGCCCTGCGTTCTGCACCTTCTCCGTAAAGCCTGCGGGAGCATTTCCTCCCATCTCCATTTACCACGGGAAGATTCCGAATGTGAAGACGTGGGAGGGGAAGAGTCAACGTGCCGGGCCCGGGCGGCTGCGCCCCAGCGCACCCGGCACCCACGCCCAGCCGCCGGTCCCTCACTCGCCGGCAAGTTGTAAAAGTTCCCGTAGGTCCCAGCCGCCTTCCTCTCTTCCCCGAGCTCCTGCCAGCGCTCCATTCATCCCCCACTCCCCTCCACCTCGTCCCCCCAGCCCGTCCCCAACGCCCTGGAGCCTCCCCTAGCCAGCCGCTCACCTTCGCGCGGAAGCCGCGAGCGGGGCCGACCTTGAGGAGCCCCCTCACACGTGCACCCTCCCACCTAGAGCTCGCCTCGGAAACTTGGGGCCAAGTTTAGGGGAGGCCACTGGGAGCGCAGCGGGGATCAGGTCGGACCGGGGTTCTGGTCCCCGGCCCGCCCTCCTCAGCGCCCCTTGCCCCTCGCGCCGCGGGCCGGAGGGCGGACACGGCCCCCGGGCGGCCCCGGTGGCGCTCGGGCGCGGGGGTCATTTCTGAGGAAGTCTAGAATAAAAAGGGAAGGAGGGTGGAAACTTCTTACCATCTCGGCATGCTGGTTGTCAAGTGCAGCCCCCGCCTCTTGGTCTCCTCTTAGCGGCCGCGCCTGGACCAGCCCCTCGGCCGCCGCTGGCTCCCTCCGTCTCGGCCTTTCTCTCCCTCCCCCTCCGAGTTCCTCCGGGCCGCCGCTCTCGCCGCCGCCGCCTCCGCCTCCCCGCCCGCCCGCGCGCGCCCTCGCCGCGGCCCCTCTGCGCTCAGGTGACTGATTTACACTCGCGCCGGGGTCGCGCTCGCGCCCCGAGTCCCAGCCGGCACGGTTCCCCGGCTCCTCCTCGGGACAAAAAAAAAAAAAAAGGGAACGGCTTGTCCCGGGAGGGGGCTGCCCTGCTCGCGGGAGGCGGGGGACCGGCGGGCGAGGTGACCTCGGCGGCCGTGCAAGCCCCACAAGTTTTTCCTCTCTCTGCAGAATTGTCGTGACTACAATGTTGCTTCCCTTTTGCAAAATAAAAGTCGGTCGTTGTGTTGTTTGTCCTCAGAGGTCCAGGGGCTTGGGGAAGGAGTATGTATGTCTCTCCCTCCCCCCCGCCCCGTGACTTCTTTGGGGGCTTTTTGTTTGTTGTTTGGGTTTTTCTTGCTCTCTCTTTCGGGGGATGGAAAAAACAACTTTGTGGGGATGGAAAAACAACCCTGGCGCCCCCCCCCCGGGAGCTGCGGGCGTGGAGGTAGAGGTGGCCGCTAGCGCCCAGCTGTCACACACACACACACACACACACAAAATTGCGGGGCGGGGGTGGGGAGCGGAGCAAGGAGAGGAGGCTGCGAAACGCCGAGGAAAGGGCGCGAACTTTATTCCGACTGCAGCAAACCGCGGCAGCTCTTTCCTTTTCGGGCACTCGGGCGTCTCTGTCCCCTTTGACCAGTTCCTCCTCCCCAGCCCCGCACGCCCCCTCCTCCCCTGCCCCTGCCCCAGCGTCCCAGCCGCGGCCGACCCGGCTCCCCGCGCCCCTCTCAGCCCAGCTCCTCCGCGCGCCGCTGGGGAGGCGAGTGAGGCGGAGGAAAACCCAGCGGACAGAAACCCGGGACGCGAACGTGCTGGGAGAAAAGGCCAAAAGTTGCGCGCAGCTGGGGGAAAAAAGTTTTTCTGGTGGCGGCGCGTTTTGTGCCGGCCCAGACGCCGGCTTGCGGCGAGGGCTTCCTTCCCCTTCCCGTGGTCTGGGCCGCGGGCCTCGGGCTGGAGAGGAAGGAGGCTGTCGCGCCTGCGGGGGAAAGAACAGTCACATCTGTGGGTGACACTCAGCCGACCCAAGTCACCCTGCCCTGGAGACTCAGAAACGCCGACTACAGCCGAAGCGCGCACACGCCTGCAGCTGAAGGATATTTCTTAAATGCAGGCAAAACACACTCCCCGACCGCAAGAATGGGGCGGGGGTGGGGGGAGCTTAATCATCATCATCTAACTAACGTACACTTTGTGCCAAAAACATCTCCGCGTTATGCAGATTTATCATAACTACAGCAAACTTTCTGGTTATCTAACATGGGAGGAAGGCATAGGTTTCAAGCATACTCCCTGAGCACTAAGAAATCAGAGAATCGGCGAAGACTTGGCAGAACAGCAGGTATGGTTACCGGTTCCTAGTGAAAAGTGAGAATCATCCCTTCTTCCCTTCTCTCTTCCTCAAATGGAGAGAGAGAGAGACTACTTAATTGCATTCAGAGGACAGAATTAAATTCCTTTGAAAATATGTAGCCTTGGAATTACATAGTTTTATTTTCTTTGCAGAGTCTGGCCTTAGTTTAATATAAATTTTCACAGTAACTGATTTTTTAAAATTTTTCGGGAGCCGCTGATGAGAGTCCCAAGTAGCCACAGCTGTCTTGAAAATGTGATTAGGTGGCCGGGCGCGGTGGCTCACGCCTATAATCCAACTTTGGGAGGCCTAGGCGGGCGGATCGCCTGAGGTCAGGAGTTCGAGACCGGCCTGACCAACATGGTGAAACCCCCATCTCTACTAAAAATACAAAAATTAGCCAACTATGGTGGCGGGCGCCTGTAATCCCAGCTACTAAGGAGGCTGAGGCAGGAGAATTGCTTGAACCCGGGAGGTGGAGGTTGCAGTGAGCCGAGATCGTGCCATTGCACTCCAGCCTGGGCGACAGAGGGAGACTCCATCTGCAAAAAAAAAAGAAAGAAAGAAAATGGGATTAGGCTTATTATTCACGTGGATCCAGCTTTTTAACACGCACTTGCAGTTCCGTATACTGATTGGGTCCAAATTCCTGACTGTTTCCTGGCCCTTTCAAAGATTTCTGCATTCGTGGATTCTGTGCATCATTTTGTTGTGGAAAAATGTGTGGTAAACGCTTCTCGCATATTATTTATCGTAAATACCTTAGAGTTCTGGGGACAGGTTGCATCTGCAGGTTTCCAATGAAAGACAAGATTACTTCTCTCACTACAGCATAAATCAAAGTATAGACTAGATCTCCCAACGACCATATATATATATATATATAATATATATTTAAATGTGTGTTATCTAAGAAGGCTCATCTTTAAATGATTTAAGGTGTAGAGCATGTTCCCTTATTCTCTAAACATAACTAACATCATCCTGTAGTTTGCAGAAACTGATTACACAAGGGATAATGATGACCAAATGTGCATTTTGAAAAATTGAGGATCATCACAAGAATTTTCCAGAAATGAGCCAAGTTCCAGTATGTTTTTCTTGCATCATGGAGAGATGAGAAAAGCTAGTTGCTAATTTCAGAGTCATTACCTATACAAATCCATTCACACACTTACCACTTTGGACAAGTGACAGATCAGCAATTGCCAAACAATTGTACTCACACAGTGCATTTTTGGCTGCGCACCTACACTGACCAACATGCAGAAGTTACTCCACATCAAGCAACCTGTAATTTACATTCCCCTGATTGGTTCCACATCTGTCTGTTTTTGACGTTAGCATAACAAACAATTTATGTGAGGCAAGATGCGTCTATTTGGGATCTCATGCCTTTCTGGAGAGTCATCATGATAAAAATGGGGCATGTGTTAGGCTGAAGAGCAGCGCTTGGAGAAGGTGGAAGAATTTACAGAAGGAAGCAAAGCCTAGCATTTAAGAGGATTCCATAGTCTCATTTCGTCTAGCGGTCTGTATGGCAATTGGAATAAAATCTTAAGTCCTTTTTGTATCCTGCAAGACCTGAATTATCTAAACCTGCCTGACTTTTTTGACTGTTTTATTCCATTTGTTCATTACCATGGTGGACTACACTCAAGTCACATTGGCTTCCTTTCTGTTCCTCTAACTTGCAAAGCTCCTTCCTGCTCTTTGTCCCTGCTGTTCTACCTGGAGTGTTCTCCCAAGTTTTCCAATGATTCGTTCTTATCATTTATATCTCAGCTCTAATAGCAATTCTGCAGACTCTAGTTTAAATAGCTCTTGGCCCACCACTCAAAACACCCCTCATACTTCCTGTTATTACTTATTGTTGTATCCCTTTTGTATCCCTTATCGATATCTGAAATTGTCTTCTTAGTTTATATATTTATTATTTTTCTTCAACTAAAATGGAAGCTCCATAAGGGAAACAACTGTGCTGCAGGTCCTTGAATAACATCGTTTCATTCAATGTCGTTTCATTCTACGTCCTTTTGTTACAAGGCTGAGAAAAAAAAAAAAAAAAAACTGATTCCAGCCAGGGCCACTGTATGTGTGGCATTTGCACATTCTCCCCATTGTCTGCATGGGTCTTCTCTGGATACTCCAGTTTCCTCCCACATCCCAAAGATATGCCCCTTGGGTTCATTGGAGTATCCACATGGTCCCAGTGTGAGTGATTGTGAGTGTGTGTGTGAGTGTGCCCTGCAGGGACTGATGGCCTGTCCAGGGTTGGTTCCTGCCTTGCACCCTGAGCTGTCTAGATCGGCTCCAGCCACCTGCACCTCAGAACTGGAATAGCTGGGTAAATATTTTAATTATCTAGCTGGGCATGGTGGCTCACACCTGTAATCCCAGCACTTTGGGAGGCCAAGGCAGGCAGATCACTTGAGGTCAAGAGTTTGAGACCAGCCTAGCCAACATGGTGAAACCCCGTCTCTACTAAAAATACAAAAAAATTAGCCGGGCATGGTGGTGTGCGCCTGCAATCCCAGCTACTGGAAGGCTGAGGCAGAATTGCTTGAACCCTGGAGGTGGAGGTTGCAGTGAGCCGAGATCGCACCACTACACTCCAGCCCTGGGCAACAAAGGCAGACTCCGTCTTGAAAAAAAAAAAAAAATTTAATTATCCTAATTGTTTGTATTAATCTTTCTTAAGTGTATGTATAGCTCACATTTATTTCAATGTTTCAATATTAGAAGTATTTTGGGGTGTTTATTTAGAAGTTTGGTGATGTTTTATGACCAGAAATATCCTGCAGGACTCTTGTTTATAGCAGCCTATGGTAAAATGGGTTTTGCTTATTGTCGTTTTGCTTAAAGTCACAGTTTCCAAGAACCTATGCATGACACCGTTAAGTGAGGACTTTGTTCACTTACATAGCCTCAGCCCATAAAACAATGCCAGGCACAAAATAAACTCTTTTAAGTATTACTTGAAGTAATGAAGAAATGTCAAGAGGATTACACTGCATTGATCCGAAGACCTTAGGGGCAAACAAGTTCAGTGTAAGAATATGGGGGTGGGGGGAGCGGGGGAAGCTTTTTCTTTTGGAGAATGTAGCAAACACTGTTGACTTCCTACACCAGCCATCCTCAAACTATGGTCTTGGGACCCCTAAGGATCACCAAGACCCTTTTAGGAGGTCCATGAAGTCAAAACTATTTTTATTACAATACTGGGAAGTTATTTGCTTTTCTTACATTCTCTCCTGTGTGTACAGTGGAGTTTTCCAATGACACTGTAACAGGTGGTATCACAACAGACTGAATGCAGAACCAGATATGAGAACCCACCTGTCTTAATCAGCTGTTAAAGAAATGTGCCAAAAATGTAAATCAGTGCACTCTACTCGCTTTTTTGTGTGTGTGTGTGATGGAATCTGTGTCGCTCAGGCTGGAGTTCAGTGGCGCAATCTCGGCTCACTGCAACCTCTGCCTCCCAGGTTCAAATAATTCTTCTGCCTCACCCTCCCGAGTAGCTGGAACTACAGGCGCGTGCCACCACATCCGACTATTTTCTGTATTTTTAGTAGAGACGGGGTTTCATCATTTTGGCCAGGCTAGTCTCAAACTCCTGACCTCAAATGATCCACCCACCTCGGCCTCTCAAAGTGGAATTACAGGCGTGGGCCACTGCACCGATCCTGTTTTTCATTTTAAAATGTGAGTATATATTCATTTCCTGTAGCTGCCATTGTGTCCGGAATTGGTGGGTTCTTACCCTGACTTCAAGAATGAAGCCGCGGACCCTCGCGGTGAGTGTTACAGTTCTTAAAGGTGGCGTGTCTGGAGTTTGTTGCTTTTGACGTTCAGATGTGTTTGGCGTTTCTTCCTTCTCCTTCTGGTGGGTTCATGGTCTTGCTGGCTCAGGAGTGCAGCTGCAGACCTTCACGGTGAGTGTTACAACCCTTAAAGCAGGGCATCTGGAGTTGCTCGTTCCTCCCAGTGGGTTCGTGGTCTCACTGGTTTCAGGAGTGAAACTGCACACCTTCACAGTGAGTGTTACAGTTCATAAAGGCAGTGTGAACCCAAATAGTCAGCAGCAGCAAAATTTATTGCAAAGAACAAAAGAACAAAGCCTCCACCGGATAGAAGGAGACCCGAAACAGTTGCCCCTGTTGGCTCGGGCAGCCTACTTTTATTCTCTTATCTGGCCCCACCCACATCCTGCTGATTGGTCCATTTTACAGAGAGCTGATTGGTCTGTTTTACAGAGAGCTGATTGGTCTGTTTTGACAGGGTGCTGATTGGTGCAGTTACAATCCTTGAGCTAGACACAAAAGTTCTCCACCTCCCCACTAGAATAGCTAGATACAGAGTGTTGATTGGTGTATTTACAAACCCTGAGCTAGACACAGAGTGCTGATTGGTGCATTTACAAACTTTGAGCTAGATACAGCATGCCAATTGGTGCATTCACAATCCCTAAGCTAGACATAAAGGTTCTCCAAGTCCCCACCAGATTAACTAGATACAGAGTGCTGATTGGTGCAGTCACAAACCCTGAGCTAGACACAGGGTGCTGATTGGTGTGTTTACAAACTTTGAGGTAGATACAGAGTGCTGATTGGTGTATTTACAATCCCTTAGCTATACTTAAAGGTTCTCCAAGTCCCCACCAGATTAACTAGATACAGAGTGCTGACTGGTGCACTCACAAACCCTGAGGTAGACACAAGGTGCTGATTGGTGTGTTTACAAACCTTGAGCTAGATACAAAGTGCTGATTGGTGTATTTACAATCCCTTACCTAGACATAAAGACTCTCCAAGTCCCCACCAGACTCAGGAGCCCAGCTGGCTTCACCCAGTGGATCCCGCACTGGGCTGCAGGTGGAGCTGCCTGCCAGTCCCGCACCCTGCGGGACTGGGCTCCATGGAGCAGGGAGTGGCACTCGTCGGGGAGGCTCCGGCTGCACAGGAGCCCATTGGAGGGGCGGGGTGGGCTCAGGCATGGCAGGCTGCAAGTCCCAAGCCCTGCCTGGCCGGGAGGCAGCTAAGGCCCCTAGAGAAATCGAGCAGGAGCACAGCAGCTGCTGGCCCAGGTGCTAAGCCCCTCACTGCCCAGGGCTTGCTGGCCTGCTGGCCACTCCGAGTGCGGGGACTGCCAAGACCACGCCCACCTGGAACTCATGCTGGCCCACAAGCGCCACGCGCAGCCCCGGATTCCCACCTGCACCTCTCCCTCCACACCTCCTGGCAAGCTGAGGGAGCCGGCTCCAGCTTTGGCCATACCAGAAAGGGGCTCCCACGGTGCAGCGGTGGGCCGAAGGGCTCCTCAAGCACGGCCAGAGTGGGCGCCAAGGCCTAGGAGGCACAGAGAGGGAGCGTGGGCTGCGAGGGCTGTCAGCACGCTGTCACCTCTCACCGTGACAAATTACCACAGATTTAGTGGATTAAACAACAGAAATTCATTATAATTTTAGATGTCAGAAATCTGAAATAGGTTTCGCTAAACTAAAACATGTTTGTGAGCCTGTGTTTCTTTTTGGAGTCCCTAGGGGAGAATCTATTTCCTTATTTCTTACAGATTCTAAAGGTCACCCCCATTCCTTGGCTTATGGCCCCCTTCCATCTTCAAAGCCTGTAATAACCAGACATGTCTTTCTCGTGCCATACCACTGTGACACTGAGCCTTCTCCCTCCCTCTTTCAATTATAAGTACATGAGTGATTACACTGGGTCTATCTAGATGATGCAGGATAATCTCCCCATCTCAAGATCCTTAATTTAATCATATCTGCATATTCACAGGTTTCAGGGATTAGGATATGAACCATCATTAAGGGTCATTATTCTGTCTACCACAGTATAGTAACAAGTGATGGGTTTAATATTGTTATTTTAAATGAATTAATAACAAATTTTTCTCATAAAATAAACGTCAGTAGCTACTGATGTTTATCAACAAAAGCTCTGGGCGGCATGGTGGCTCACGCATGTAGTCCCAGCACTTTGGGAGGCGGAGGCTGGCAGAGCACCTGAAATCAGGAGTTCGATACCAGCCTGACCAACATGGGGAAACCCTGTCTCTGCTAAAACTACAAAATTAGCAGGGCGTGGTGCTGCATGCCTGTAATCCCAGCTACTCCAGAGGCTGAGGCAGGAGAATCGCTTGAACCCATGAGATGGAGGTTGCAGTGAGCCAAGACTGTGCCATTGCACTCCAGTCTGGGCAACAAGAGCGAAACTCTGTCTCAAAAAAAAAAAAGCTCTTTGAATTCTTAAATAATTTTGAAGAGGTCATGAGATCGTGGCTGGGCGTGGTGGCTCACGCCTGTAATCCCAGCACTTTGGGAGCCTGAGGTGGGTGGATTGCCTGAGGTCCGGAATTCAAGACTAGCCTGGCCAGCATGGCAAAACCCCATCTCTACTAAAAATACAAAAATTAGCCGGGCGTGGTGGCGGGCACCCTACTGTAATCCCAGCTATTCGGGAGGCTAAGACGGGAAAATCCCTCGAACCCAGGAGGCAGAGATTGCAGTGACCCGGGATGACGCCACTGCACTCCAGCCTGGGCGACAGAGCAAGACTCCGTCTCAAAAAAAACAAAAAACAAAAAAAAAACAAAGAGATCGTTTGAGAATGGCTGGTGTACACAACAGTTAGTGTCCCTTCCATACCTCAGGTTAAACTAGATTGTTCTAAACCCATTATGGTGGCCCTCTTCCCCCTTGCTGTCATTGGTTTAAGGATGAGCATGTTAGTTCTAGCCAATGAAGGATGAGGAAGTCATTGGAGGGGTGTCAGGGAAAGATTATGTATTAAAACTAAAAAAACCAAAATGGCAAGAAATAGATTGTCCCTTTTCTGCTCTGGATGTTAGTATATGAGACTGTGGTACTTCAAAGCAGCTGCATCCACCTTGTGACCAAAAGGGACCCCACATACCTGGAATGATAGAGTGAGAAGGTGGTAAGCCCCTGAGCTCTTGATGATGTTACTGACTTACTGAATTAACTAACCCCAGATGGCGTGAAACTTCTTGTTATGTGATATAATCAATTCCGTTATCATTTAGTCTATTTTGAGGTTGCATTTTATTAATTGCAGCTTGAAGCTTTCTAAATTACAGAGAAATGACATGTCTATTTACAGTTTCCATGTAGGAATTCCCTTCTGTCATTTCTTATAAAATTTACATATTTTTTTCCAAATTCTGAGAAAAATCTATGAAGAAATCAGTAAAACGGGAAAAGTATTATCATTTATCATTCCCCTGTGAGAATTAAAAGTTAACAATCAACAGAGACAGTACTAGTTAGCATGAACTCAACAGCAGGAAATGCTGACACAAAGTGGAGTTAAGGTGACATTTTCAGAAGTGGTTACCATCTAATCAGTTAGTTTTATTTGTAGTTGTGGCCACATAAGTGTGTGTTCCTGGCCCCCATCTGCTGCTGTTGATGAGTCATTCTTGCAAATTAAGTAAATATAAGTTTATTGCATAAAATATTATTTACAAATCCTATGAGTTGTCTTTCAAGAAATAACATGTTTTAGAAACAAAGTAAGTCCTTACATAGACAATTTCAACACACGATTTTGTGTAGTGCTCTTAACTTTTCTAGGAGATCCTGAATGTTACATTATTCAAATACTACCCAATATATTCACAATGGACTACAGTTCTTGGTAAATAAAGACAAAAAATATATAAATGTTATGAAAAAATATGAGTTTTAAAAAGCAATTCAATCTCAGTAGCAAAACAAAAATAAGAGCAAAATATTGTCATCACTAAAAGAGAAAATGAGTTTATATGGAGGAATATATACACTAATGTCAACTTTAGCAAGCTTTCTGACTTAATCTTAAAAATCTGACTTCCTCTTATCAATTTGGCCAATGTCAACAGGAAATGAAAGAAATTTTCTACCTATGGAAACTTTATTAAGAAACCAAGATCAAGACTATCAGGGCAACTTATGTTTTCTGTTTTAAATGTTTATTTTAACAATGGTAACTTTTTTTTTTTTTTTTTTTGAGACAGAGTCTCGCTCTGTTGCCCAGGCTGGAGTGCAGTGGTGCGATCTCAGCTCACTGCAAGCTCCGCCTCCCGGGTTCACGCAATTCTCCTGCCTCAGCCTCCCAAGTAGCTGGGAGTACAGGTGCATGCCACCGTACCCAGCTAATTTTTTGTATTTCCAGTAGAGATGGTGTTTTGCCATGTTGGCGAGGCTGGTCCTGAGCTCCTGACCTCAGGTGATCCACCAGCCTCAGCCTCCCAAAGTGCTGGGATTACAGGTATAAGCCACCGTGTCTGGCTCTTGCCCTGTTTTCCACCATGTCAAGGCAAATTGTAATGTCTTCTTCACAAGGCTCACTTTTTTTCAACGCCCACACCTTGTACAGTGCCTGGTACCTAATAGTTGTTCAGTAAGTTTGTGTGGAATGAATAAATGATTCACCTTGTTTATACCATGTTTTTCCCCAACCCAGCAAGAATCCACTGCTCTGCTAGGATAGCCTTCCCTGCACACACGCATAATTATTTCTGTATTTTTCTCTTGACTCTCCAGCTGGATGCACTACTTCATCTTTAACAATTCGTGTCTGTGCCAACTTAACTACCACCTATTTCCAAAGATGGATTGAAGCCCCTCTGAAAAAGAGGCACAGCTACATTTAGATCGTTTATGATTACAGAATAATTGTACTAAGTATCTACTGTGGGTCAAGTTCTCTATCATTTTCTTTATGTTACTGAATCATTCCAACAAACTGCAGAGCCAGGCATTATTATCGCTATCATGTGGTTGAGAAAGAGACTCTGAAGCTTTAACTATCTGGTCTAAGGACTACAGCATGTAGATGTCCCCCAGGTTTGGTTTTTTTTTTTTTTTTTGAGACGGAGTTTCACTCTGTTGCCCATGCTGGAGTGCAGTGGCGCAATCTCAGCTCACTGCAAGCTCCACCTCCCGGGTTCACGCCATTCTCCCACCTCAGCCTCGGGAGTAGCTGGGACTACAGGCACCCACCACCATACCCGGCTTTTTTTTGTTTTTGCTATTTTTAGTAGAGACGGGGTTTCACTGTGTTAGGATGGTCTCAATCTCCTGACCTCGTGATCCGCCCACTTCGGCTTCCCAAAGTGCTGAGATTACAGGCGTGAGCCACCGCGGCCAGCCAGGTGTCGCCCAGCTCTTAAACCCCGCCTTGCTCTCAAGGACTTCATCAGATTACACATCCTTCATGAGGCCCTCCTTTATTTCTGTGGCTCTTTTTCTCCCTTTTTCTTTTCCTCTCCCCTCTAAAGATCTTGCAGCACATAGAGCCTGGAATATTGATTTGTCATGGAATCACACGCCCTTACACATTTGTGGTTGTTTTAGGTATATCTGATTTACCTCCTTAATGAGAAAATAAGTAAGCTCTTTGAGAGCAGAGGCACTACAGAGTGCAGCTTTCTCCACTCTCCACCATCCCTGGTACAGTAAGATAGGCACAGAAACAGAGAAAGGGGTTTAATGAAATCCTTTATTCAAACGTTCTAACACTTAAGCATGAAATATCTTAAGAAAAACACATTCCTGTATGAATAAAAGTCCCTTATCACAAATTCTAACATTACATGTGCTTGTAAGTTTTGACTCCACTTACATCTGGTCACTGGGGCATTCAGACCAGGACACTTTCTTTTCAGTTGCATGCTCTTCTGATGTATCAGCTTATTGCTTCAGCGGTGTAGTTGTATCCACTACTCAACTAGAAAGGAACACTGGTAAAGCCCCATTTATGCTGACACATGTGTATGACGGCAACACAGTTGTGTCAAACAGATTATCCCATACAATATCTTTTTCATCTTCTGTGTTCTCTGTCCTTTATATAGCCAAAAGTTACCTCTCTCTTACTGTGTCCCGAATTTATTCCTGCGGGTGAGTTCTTGGTCTAGCTGACTTCAAGAATGAAGTCTCAGACCCACGTGAAGTGTTACAGCTCTTGAAGATGGCGTGTCCAGAGTTTGTTCCTTCGTTTGTTCACGTGTCCAGAATTTCTTCCTGCTGGTGGGTTCGTGATCTCGCCAACTTCAGGAGCGAAGCCACAGACCTTCACAGTGAGCATTACAGCTCTTAAAGTTGGCGCGTCTGGAGTTATTTGTTCCTCCCAGCAGGTTTGTGGTCTTGCCGACTTCAGGACTCACTGACTTCAGGAATGAATTCCCACATCCTTGCAGTCAGTGTTACAGCTCATACAGGTAGTACAAACCCAAAAACTCAACAGCAGCAAGATTTATCGTAAAGAGCAAAAGATCAAACCTTCCACAGTGTGGAAGATAAGAGAGCGGGTTGCGCTGTTAGTTGGGGTGGCCAGCTTTTATTACCTTATTTGGCCCCGCCCACATCCTGCTGATTGGTCCGTTTTACAGAGCACTGATTGGTCCATTTTACACAGTGCTGATTGGTCCACTTTACAGAATGCTGATTGGCCCATTTTTACAGAGTGCTGATTGGTGCATTCATAATCCTTTAGCTAGACACAGAGCACTGATTGGTACATTTATAATCCTTTAGCTAGGCACAGAAGTTCTGCAAGTCCTCACCTGACACAAATGCTCAGCTGTCTTCCCCTCTCACTACCAGGAAATACATATCTCGTTTAGGCACTATATACTTCTGGCCAATCTTTTTTTTTTTTAGATGGAGTTTCACTCTTGTTGCCCAGGCTGGAGTGCAATTGTGCCATCTCGACTCATTACAACTGCCACCTCCCAGGTTTGAGTGATTCCCCTGCCTCAGCCTCCGGAATAGCTGGGATTACAGGCATGTGCCACCACACCCGGCTATTTTTATATTTTTAGTTGAGATGGGTTTTTGCCATGTTGGTCAGGCTGGTCTTGAACTCCCGACCTCAGGTGATCCATCCACCTTGGCCTCTCAAAGTGCTGGGATTACAGGCCTGAGCCACTGTGCCCAGTCTTTTTTTTTTTTTTTTTTTTTTCTTTGAGACCGTCTTGCTCTGTCACCCAGATTGGAGTGCAGTGTTGCAATCATGGCTCACTGCAGCCTCGACCTCCCAGGCTCAAGCCATCCTCCCACGTCAGCCTGCTGAGTATCTGGGACCACAGGTGCGCCACCACACCTGGCTCATTTTTTATCTGTGTAGAGATAGGGTCTCCCTATGTTGCCCAGGCTGTTCTTGAACTCCTACGCTCAAGCAATTCTCCCACCTCAGCCTTCTTAAGTGTTGGGATTCCAGGCGTGAACCACCGCACCTGGCCTTTTCTCCATCTGTACATAAATGTTTAACTCTTGTCCCGAGAATGCTTAGAAAATGTGTTTCATTGGTTAAATTCTAAGGCTCTCACTCTTACTCTTAATTTACGACTGAGATGCTACAAGCTGTTAATCTTCTAATTTGCCTCACGTAAGGTAAGACATTTATTATTTTGCTAGACTAATCTCATTCATTTCTTCAGAACTATGACTCAATTTGTGTAGCCTAAAAAAACACAAGATTTTCATGAAATGTGGTGAATCCCTCCCTGAATTACCAACCAAAGTTAAATACTTTAAAATAGGATTTACTTTTGCAACCAAATAAAAGTCACAGAGCGAGTAATCTACACGAGTCCATTAGTCAACAGGGGTGAGTCTGATGGCCATTTTGATACAGTTGATGAGGTCAGAATGCTGTAGAGCTTTAGGCAAAGTGTAAAAAAGCTGAAGTCTTGCTGGGCACAGTGGCTCACACCTGTAATCCCAGCACTTTGAGAGGCTGAAGCGGGAGGATTGCTTGAGCCTAGGAGTTTGAGACCAATATGGGCACCATAAGGAGACTCCATCTCTACAAAAAAAAGAAAACAAAAAACAATTAGCCAGGTGTAGTGACACACACCTGTGGTCCCAGCAGTGAGCTATGATCATGCAACTGACTCCAGCCTGGGCTACAGAGTGTGACGATGTCAAAAAAAAATTAAATAAATAAATAAATAAACATGCTGTTTACCTAGGAATGTTTCTGTTTACCTCAGGCTGAGATACTGGATCTTCGGGGACCAAAAAATAGGAGCTAACGTTTAGTAAATAACCTACAAAGCACTTTACCCAGAGTAACTCATTTTATTTTCTCAACAACCCTATGAGGTAGTTATTTCCATTGTACAGATGAAGAATTTAGAGCTCAGAGACATAAAATAAACCTTTACAAGGGTCGCAAGGCACAAAAAGAGACAACCGAAGATAGCACAAGCTAGCATTTCCTATGTTAGTGCTTTGTCCACTGAGGGACATATGGACTAATCAGCCATATCGTCTCATGCCCTCTGACTCTTATGTCACCGAAGACTTTGGGGAAGTCACAATCACTTCGTTACACAGCATTAATCTGCACCCCTGCCGGCAAACAGGCCTGACCATTTTTTTGGCACTCTGTCTACTTGACACATATTATGTAAGTGCACTGTTTGCTGTTCCAAATGTAGTCTTACATAGTTCTCTATTCTCTTTTAATTCCTAGATTTATACTAGAGAAATAAATGTGTATTTCTCCGTAGCTTAGAAGTAGGTTAACACTCTTCCCTCTCACAGATTTCAGTATAATAAGCATCAACAGTGTTATTATTTAAGAATTTTTTTTGACAAGTGCCTTTCGGCATGGCAGGCAAAAGTAATCTGGTGGCTTTGTGCAATTGCTGTACACACTTGGTAATGAATAAATTCTGTTGGCTCTTTTGGAGGAGTCAGAAGGGAGTCCTGGTTTATTAGAGTTGTGGCCTAAAAACACCAAGCCAGCTCATCAGTGCTGCTGATCTCGTGCCCTTCCTCTGGCAAACCATGTGTCGGATGTGGTAGAGGAAAAAAAAAAAATCTCCCTTTCAGCAACAGAATGTGTGCAAGCTACACCCTGAATTATCCCATGATGACCTTGCAAATGTAACACATGCCCTTGTGACCACAAGGCCCGACAACTGTAATTTCCTCTGCTTTTCATCAGAGCTCCCAGCAGGCACAGCATGCTAGGGTACAGCTGCTCCCTGACGCCCAAGACACCTGCCCTCCATCCTTTACTACGAATGTGTAAAAGATTGTCCAATAGGAAGCTGACCCCAGCTGTGGTTATGCAAACTCTGAGTTCATCTTCCTGAGTGATCCATGAAGGCTGGCTTATGTTTACTATTCAGCCAGCCCACATTTTGGAAATACTACCTAATGCACTTGCTGAAGTCATTCCAGAAATCATTATTAGGCAATTTCTTAGAGCAATTCATGGGTTGACGAGGCATTTCCTGCAGTGACATCACTGATGGATATTTCATTTATGCAATGTGTGTGTATACACATATATATGTATATATACTTTTTATATATATATATACACACACACGTATATATATTTAGCACTTACTAGATGCTGGGTGCTGCTCTAGGTTCTAGGTGCTGGTAATGAAACCTTGAGTAGGTTAGACAAGGCTTCTACTTTCCCTGAGCTTACTCTCTAGAGAGTAGGAGAGACAATGAATAAGTTAACAAATTCAAGTAGAGATCAATGCATTAATGAAAATAAAATAGGATGTTGTAATCCAGAGTGAGCAGGGGTGAGGCGTTGGTGTCAGATAACCGTGAAGTAAGACATTACAATATTAGAAAGTCAAAGAAAGCTTCTCTGAGGTGATATGCTGCTGGGATTAGAATCATGATCAGCCTTGTAAAGATCAGCGGGAAGCTCCTCCTAGGCACAGAAAACAATACCTGCAAAGGCCCTGAGGTGAAAAAGAAGTGAGAAAGGAATTTAAAGGTTAGTGTGATAAGTGTGTCCCAAGAGAACGGGAAGAGGGGAAGGTGTTAGAGAACTTGTGTGTTCAACCGAAACATTATGAAAATAGGGAAAGCCCCCAGGATACCTGTCATTCCAGATGATGTCAGATTCAGCAACCAGAGAGTCCACTGTGGGATAGGGGTGACACTGAAACCTTGATTATATGGTGGGAATCCTCAGTGATTTTTCCCTCTTCCAAGATATATTTGGAGGCCAGAATTTCCAGTCTTTGCTAATTCTGATACCCAGTTCTACAGTTTTATCGCTACCACCACCACATACATTTCGTCATTGGTATCATTTTAAATTTTAGCATTTCCTAGGAATTCATGTGATGATGTCTTTTTTTTTTTTTTTTTTTTTTTTTTGAGACGGAGTCTCGCTCTGTCGCCCAGGCAGGAGTGTGGTGGCGCGATCTCAGCTCACTGCAAACTCCGCCTCCCAGGTTCACGCCATTCTCCTGCCTCAGCCTCCTGAGTAGCTAGGACTATAGGCGTCCGCCACCATGCCCGGCCAATTTTTTTTTATATTTTTAGTAGGGACGGGGTTTCACCGTGTTAGCCAGGATGGTCTCAATCTCCTGACCTTGTGATCCACCCGTTTCGGCCTCCCAAAATGTTGGGATTACAGGCGTGAGCCACCGCGCCTGGCCGATGACGTCTTGTTTAAAACTTGATATTGTCTTATCATTTTGTCTGTGTTACACTCAGAGTAAGAGATGGACATGCAGGACTATATATTTCCCATAAATGCAAAGTGGCTTGACATTTAAAATAAGTATCCTCAAACCCTGTTAATTATTTACTAACCACATATTTTTCTAAACCATATTTTAAAATGCTCACTCGAACTTCCAGGACATCATTGGCCCTTACCCTGACTCTCCAAATGACTCTCTGGAAGTCTCTCCTTGTGCCTTCATCCTTTCAGAGCTAATGGGTATCCCCTCCAAGGAAAGTTGTGTGGCCTCATCAGCAAAAAGGCGACATACCTGTGGTTTGGTACAGGGTGAACTGAGCCAGGAATCTGGGGAGCAATCCTTTATTCCCATCATTGCCAGTCACTCTGGGATCTTAAGCTAATCAAATCCTTCCTGCGTTTTAATTTATACCCGTGCAAAATGGAAAACATAGTACTGTAACGGTGCTCTGAACACGCACAGACAAATCAGATGGAAACAAAACATTTAGGGTATTTGATTTGCTTCGAATTCGAAGACATGACCTGGAACCATCCTGTCACAGAGACTAGGAATTCTTAAGGGAGCCTAACATCAAATAGGATGGAGAGAATTTTGGTTCTAGTTTATTTTGGATATGGGCATGTAGATCTGGCCATTGTCTCTTCCTTTGGAGGGCTATGATGAAAAGAATATTGAAAAAGAGCTAACCAGAGGCTAAATTGCAAGAATTTCCCATGCAGAAAGGCTTAACATTCACCTATTCATGCCCATAAAACCACATTAAAATATAAGAGAATCTGATGTTGCTTAAACTCTCTTTTAACTAGCTTGGCTCCAGAATGGAAGATTCTATTTCAAGAAAGTCTATCAAATTCTGACTTTAAATAGGCCATTGTTCTCCCATAAGGGGCAATGATAATGTGATTGTTTACAAAGTATTGGGAAGATAAGCATAGTAAGGTAGGGTAAGAGAAGACCCATCAACAAAACCCAAATAAAGACTTGTGGCAAGTCTAAGGAAATGAGACTGTTCTGGTGGGAAGAATAAGTAGGAAGTGGTATTTGAGATGGGCTTAGAAAGAGGGCCTAGATTACAGGTAGAAAACATGCATGTGCAAAGAAAGAACATGCACGAAGCAAGGAATATTTGTCTGGGATGAAGGAAAGACAAATAGTATGTGGTAAGAGCAGTCGTTCCCAAATCTGGCTGCGAGACAGAATTAACTGGGGAGATTTAATAAAAACACAGCTTTCTGGTCTCCTTCGCAGGCCCTATAAATGAGAATTTTCAGAGATCTCAATTATGTCTCCTCTTTTTTTTTTTTTTTTTTTAAGAAAATAATTTCAGCCAGGCGCGGTGGCTCACACCTGTAATGCCAGCACTTAATCCCAGCACTTTGGGAGGCCGAGGCGGGCGGATCACGCGGTCAAGAGACCGAGATCATCCTGGCTAACACGGTGAAACCCCGTCTCTACTAAAAATACAAAAAAAGTAGCCGGGCGTGGTGGCGGGCGCCTGCAGCCCCAGCTACTCGGGAGACTGAAACAAGAGAATGGCGCGAACCCAGGAGGCGGAGCTTGCAGTGAGCCGAGATTGCGCCACTGCACTCCAGCCTGGGCGACAGAGCGAGACTCAGTCTCAAAAAACAAAAAGAAAAAAAGAAAATAATTTCAGTTCTCCAAGTGATTCAAATGTACAGTCAGGCTTGGGTATCACTGGAGTAGGTCCTACAGGACTCTGAACAAACTTGCCATATTTGGCCATGATGTAGAAGCACGTTTTCCAAACTTTAGGTTTGAAAACCAATTTAGTGAGCCCCATCACATATTTTTTGTTTTAATTTTAAAATATCAGAATGCAGCCAGGTATGGTAGCAGGCACCTGTAGTCCCAGCTACTTGGGAGGCTGAGGCAGGAAGATCACTTGAGCCCAGGAGTTCAAATCCACCTTGAGCAACACAGTGGGACCTTCCCTCTAAAATATAATACATATATACAATATATGTTTTTTATTATGTATAGTAAATATATCGATATATTAACATATATTGATATATATTAAATACACTAATTAATACATTATCTATTACATGTTATATTACTATATTAAATATGTTATATTAATACATTATATGTTAAATATGTTATATTAATATATATAGCAGATTGCATTTTATGTAGTAATGGTAGGAACTTTTTTTTTTTTTTTGAGATGGAGTCTTTCTCTGTCGCCCAGGCTGGAGTGCAGTGGTGCAATCTCAGCTCACTGCAACCTCTGCCTCCCAGGTCAAGCCATTCTTTTGCCTTAGCCTCCCAAGTAGCTGGGACTACAGGCGTGCACCACCATGCCTGGCTAATTTTTGTATTTTTAGTAGAAACAGGGTTTCATCGTGTTGGCCAGGCTGGGCTCGAACTCTTGACCTCAAGTGATCTGCCCGCCTCGGCCTCCTGAAGTGCTGGGATTACAGGCTTGAGCCACTGTGCCCGGCCATGGTAGGAACTTTCTGTGAAGGATTTGTTTCTATTGTTTGGGCGTGTGTTTATATATATGTTTGTGTTCTGAGTCACAATATAAAATTAACATTTTACTGATTTTTTGTGTCAGAAAAAGATAGTATCTTAGTCTGTTTTCTGCTGCTATAACAGAATACCACAGACTGGATAATTTATAGAGAAAAGAGATTTATTTGGCTCATGGTTCTAGAGGCTGGGAACCCAAGACCATGGCACTGGCATCTGGCCAGGGTCACCCTGTGGTTGAAGGACAGAAGGCAGAAGTGAGCATGCAAGACAAAGAAAAGGGGTCCAAACTCCTGAGATAAATAACCCACTCCTATGATAATGGCAGAGCCCTTATGACTCAATAACCTCTCAAAGCCCTGCCTCTCAACACCACCACAACAGCAACCAAGTTTCCAACACTGGAACTTTGGGGGATGCATTGAAACCATAGCATATGGGAAGATCCTGAATTATAGAAAACGATTGTATTTATTTAAGTTGGCAATGGGGAGCTTTTGAAGGTTTTGAGGTAGGGAGTGACATGATCAGATTTACATTGTTAAAAATTATTCAGGCAGCAATGTATACAGTAGTTTAAAATGAAGAAAAATAAAAATGAAGAGTTAATGAAAACCTATATTCATTACCAATTTTGAAGAAGCAGACTAATTAAAATATACTTAAATCCTAAAATTATTCATAGTTACCATCATTAACATTTTTCTCTGTCAGGCTGGAGGGCTCATCAGGATTCAGCAGGACTTCCCATTATTATGAACATCCATTATTACTGAGCTTCTATCAGCTCACAGGTTGTGATTAAGTGATATACCTCATTGTATGAATCCTAGAGGGGAAAAATAAGAGGAAATAACTAGAGATGTTTCATAGGCAATGCAAAAAGTGGGTTTTGATCCAGAGTAATCATTAAATTGTGGACAATGTCTTAGTTCATTCGTGCTGTTGTAACAAAATACCACAGACTGGGTAATTAATAAAGAACAGAATTTTTTTTTTTTTTTTTTTTTTGAGACAGAGTTTTGCTCTTGTTGCCCAGGCTGGAGTGCAATGGGACGATCTCGGCTCACTGCAACCTCTGCCTCCTGGGTTCAAGCAATTCTCTTTCCTCCCTCTGCCTCCCTCAGTAGCTGAGATTACAGGCACCCGCCACTATGCCCAGCCAATTTTTTTTGTATTTTAGTAGAGACTGGGTTTCACCATGTTGGTCAGGCTGGTCTTGAACTCCTGACCTCAGGTGATCCACCCACCTCAGCCTTCCAAAATGTTGGGATTACAGGCGTAAGCCACTGTGCCCGGCACAGAAATGCATTTCTTATAGTTCTGGATGCTGGAAAGTCCAAGATCAAGGTGCCAGCATCTGGTGCCTGGTAAGGGAGAACCCACTCCCTCAAGCCCGTTTATAAGGACACTAATCCCATTTTGAAGGCTCCACCCTTGTGACTTAATCACCTCCTAAAGGCCTATTTATTTATTTATTTATTTATTTTTGAGATGGAGTCTTGCTCTGTCTTCCAGGCTGGAATGCAGTGGCATGATCTCAGCTCACTGCAACCTCTGCCTCCCAAGTTCAAGTGATTCTTCTGCCTCAGCCTCCTGAGTAGCTGGAACTACCGGTGTACACCACCACACCTGGCTAATTTTTGTATTTTTAGTAGGGACGACGTTTCGCCATGTTGGCCAGGCTGGTCTCAAACTTCTGACCTCAGGTAATTTGGCTGCCTTGCCTCCCGAAGTGCTGGGATTACAGGTGTGAGCCACCACGCCTGGCCAAGGGCTCTCCTTTTAATACTATTACATTGGCCATTAAGTTTCAGCCACATGAATTTTGGGAGATACTTTTAGAACATAACAGACAGTAAAAATACATGAACAGACATTTTTCCCAAAAGATGTACAATTGATCAGTGAGCAGAGGAACATCATTAGACATCAGGGAAATCTAGATTAAAAACTACACGGAAAACATGCTACAACATGGATGAACCCTGAGGATGTTATGCTAAATGAAATAAGCCAGTCACGAAAGGACAAATACTGTATGATTCCACTGATAAGGAGGTACCTAGAGTTTTCAAACTCATAGAGACAGAAAGTAGAATAATGGTTGCCAGGGCCTGGGGTCAGAAGGAAGGAGAGTTATTTACTTTTTTTTTCTTTTGAGATGGAGTTTTGCTCTTGTTGCCCAGGCTGGAGTGCAATGGCACGATCTTGACTCACCACAGCCTCCCGGGTTCAAGTGATTCTCCTGCTCAGCCTCCCGAGTAGCTGGGATTACAGGCATGCGCCACCACGCCTGGCTAATTTTTTGTATTTTTAGTAGAGACGGGATTTCTCCATGTTGGTCAGGCTGGTCTCGAACTCCCGACCTCAGTTGATCCACCCGCCTAGACCTCCCTAAGTGCTGGGATTCCAGGCGCGAGCCACCACGCGTGGCGAGAATTATTATTTAATAGGTACAGCATTTCAATTTTCACAATATGAAGAGTTCCGTGGGTGAATAGTTGTGAAAGGAGCACAACAGTGTGAAAAGAACTTATTGCCACTAAACTGTACACTTAAAATGGCATAGATGGTGAATTTCATATTATGTATATTTTACATAATAGAAGACAGTATTGATGTTAGGGTATATGCCTTAAACTGGCAGTTTAAGGCCCCAGACCTGATTTTGACCCTTACCTGCTGCATGACACTAGGCAAGTTATATAGGACATTTGAGCCGCTAGGTCATCACCAGGGAAATTACTATAATAAAACTTAACCCACTATTGTATAAACCCAGAGTATGTTACAGTGATTTTTCTACTTTAAGGCATTGTAGAAAAGCAACTTGTAATAACAGATACTAACGTAAATAACAGCCATTTGATAATACCTGATGAAGGGTGTGAGGAACAGGCATACTCACACATTACTGTTATAAGTGTAAATTGGTTTAGCAGCTAGAGAAATCGATTTGGCAATATTTATCAAAATTGGAAATGCATATATCCTTTGAGCTTCTAGGAAATTCCAGATACACTTCCACTTGAGGAAAGCGACATAGTAATCCACTGTAGCTTTGTTTAAATAGCAAAAGACAGAAAAACAATCTAAGCGTCCATTCAATAGGATACTGAATAAATAAGTGATGGCACATGGAATACCACGGAATACTATGTAGCTCTAAAAGAGAATGCAAATCTCTTTAGATATTGAATGGAGTAAGATATAATAAGGAAAAAAAGCAAGGTGAAAAACAGCATATGTAGTATGCTACCTTTTGTGTAAAAAAGGAGAGAAAGGGAATATCTCTATGTATTTGCACATATGTGGATAAAATATTTCTCGAACATAGAGGAAAATGATAACACTAATATTCAGAGAGGGAGATATGAGTGAGAGTGAGACCGTTTTTTCAGAGACAGAGTCTCATTCTGTTGCCCAGGCTGGAGTGCAATGGCATGACCATAGTTCACTGTAACCTCAAACTCCTGGGCTCAGATGATCCTCCCACCTTAGCCTCCTGAGAAACTAGGACTACAGACATGTGCCATCATTCCCAGCTAATTTTTATTTATTTATTTATTTATTTATTTATTTATTTATTTATTTTTGTAAAGACAGTGTCTTGCATGTTGCGCAGGCTGGTCTTGAACACCTGGGCTCAAGCCATCTGCCCACCTTGGCCTCCCAAGATTACAGGCCTCCCAAGATTACAGGCCTGTAATCCCAAGATTACAGGCGTGAGCTACTGTGTCTGGCCTAACTTAAATTGACATAGAAAAAGGACCCTGTGGCTGGGTGTGGTGGTTTACACCTGTAATCCCAGCACTTTGGAAGGCCGAGGCGAGTGGATAACCTGTGGTCAGGAGTTCGAGACCAGCCTGGCCAACATGGAGAAACCCCATCCCTACTAAAAATACAAAAAATTAGCTGAGCATGATGGCGGGCACCTGTAATTCCAGCTGCTCGGAAGGCTGAGGCAGGAGAATTGCTTGAACCCGGGAGGCAGAGGTTGTGGTGAGCAGAGATCACGCCATTGCACTCCAGCCTGGGCAACAAGAGTGAGACACCGTCTCGAAAAGAAAAGAAAAGAAAAGAAAAAGGACCCTGTATAAACTACAGGTATGAGAAGAGCTGGGTTTTGACCCAATATTGATCATCTGTAGCAATGAAATAGGAATTCTGAAATGCAAAAACAACCACTGTGAAGGACTAGTTTTTACATAGCAAGTGTAGTAGCTTACAAAGCATGGAACAAAACCCACCTGTAAAGCCAGAGGAAAGTTTTCTCTCTGCTCTCTAAAGGTTCCTTGAAATAAAACTGACAATAGGCAGATTAATAGAGAAAAAGGCCTACAAATTTATGTAATGTGCATAAGCATGGGGAATCACAGGAGAACGATACCCAGTAACCAAATAGGTTCCAGATGCTTATGTACCCTTTTTCATAGAGGAAAGGGAGACGGGGCAAATGTGGTTATTTTGAGGGGGTAGTAGATGATTTTCAGGTAGAATGAATGGGCCCAATGATCAGAGAATGGTTAGTATATAGTTCCCTGGGAAATGAATGGGAGCTCAAAATAGACAAAGTTCCTCTTTGTTCCAGGTGTAGTGTTAAATCATCAGTCTGTTCCTCTCTGATATGAATTTTCATCTCTGGTTTGTGAAATTTCAGGGAGAGGATTAAAGGCAACTGTGTTCTTCTTTGGCGGGTCTGTTTTTTTGGTAGATAAGGGAATTTCAGAGAACAGCCTCATCCTGTGCTTTGGAAGAGGCAGAGGATTGAGGGGTGATGTGGTGGGGTGGTCAGAGACACCTTAAGGCTGCGTCTTTAGTTCGACATGTCAAAATGCCGCATTTTGGGGTATCCTTTCCTGAGCCCCAACACATCCATCCTGGTATGTCCTCATCTTTGCCATGTGGCTTCTCTGCCACTTTCATCAAGAGGTGCAGTCTGTTTCTCCAATCCTGTGAATCTGGGTGGGCCTTAAGTCTTGCTTTGATCAGTAGAATGTGGGAGACGTGATGTTATGCAATTCCCGAGGCTTGACCTCAACGGGCCTCGCAGCTTCCTCTTTCACTCTCTTGGAGCATTGCCCTGAGAACATGTGAGGGGGCTGGTCTACCCTACCAGAGGATGAGAGGCCACTTAAAAAAGAAGCAAGAAGGCCAAGCACGGTGGCTTACACCTGTAATCCCAGCACTTTGGGAGGCCGAGGTGGGCGGATCACAAGGTCAGAAGTTCAAGACCAGCCTGGCCAACATGGTGAAACCACGTCTCTACTAAAAATACAAAAATTAGCTGGGTGTGGTGGTGCACGCCTGTAATCCCAGCTACTTGGGAGGCTGAAGCAGGAGAATTGCTTGAACCTGGGAGGCAAAGGTTGCAGTGAGCTGAGATCACCCCACTGCACTCCAGCTTGGGTGACAGAGCAAGACTCTATCTCGGGGAAAAATAAATAAATAAATAAGCAAGATGCCCAGCCCACAGCCAACACCAACTGCCATTCCTGTGAGTGAGGCTAGCCTCTCCAACCCAGCGACTCTCCCACTGGTCATCCTCTAAAACCAGTCAGTAAACAGCCCAGCCAACCCACGGAATTGTAGGAATTAATAAATTGTTGTTTTATGCCATTTCAGGGTTGCTTCTTGCCAGAACAGACTAACTCAGTAAGGTACTTTTATTTTTATCTAGCACAAATTGTAACCTGAGCCAGGGTAGGTTCCTTGTTTGTTTTATGCCATCACTGGTATCTCTACCACTGTGCCTATTACAGGCCACCACACATACTGTAGGCACTCAATAAATACTTGTTAACTAGTCCCAACACACATATTAGCCTTTGGGTATATTTATATTTCTAAATGTACTAATTTACTAATTTGCAAACTGCTGAAAATCAACGTAATTATCATCAACAATTTGCATCGCTCTCATATCACAAGTGAAACAATAGAACATGTAATTGGGATGTTACTCCCTGGCTGCAGTGGATTATAACAACGGTCATAATAATGCCGGTAAGATTATACAGCAAGCTATCCCTCAAACGTAGGTTAATAAATGAACCAGTGGACTTCTGCAAGTGAAACCCTAAGACGATTTTTTAAATTGCCACTAAAATTGTACTGGGTAGGGTCGTAATAAACAGATCAATGAATCTTGGCAATGGACCAGACATCCTTCTACTGATAAACTAATGATGGCTTGCAACTTGTTTACATAGCTGTCTCACTTAATACCAAGATCACAAAAACTGATCCAAGCTAACAACAATAAATATGCTGCTTGGGAAGGAAAGCAAAAGCAAATAAGGAAACAGGAAAATATTAGTATAAAATCAGTTATCTCCATGGTAAAGAGCTTCACAGATGCTAGTTCACTCATTCAAGCTATCATTACCACTTTGATGTCAAATCAGAAGACACTTGGCATGTCACCAAATGTGATTCCAGTAATGGACCACTAATGTGCTTGATCAGCAGAGGGTATGCTGCCACTAAAAACACACCAGTGTGAACTGCAAACTATGTATACACGTGTCTATTCCAAGAGGCTTTCGGATGTATTGCCTCTCATTATTATTCTCAGAATCTTCGGGAAACTAGGTATGAGATTTTGGACAGGTCTGTGTGATCCAGGGAGTCAGTATTGGAGCAGAGACTAAAATGAGTCGTCCACATTCGGATTGTATACGGCAAGATGCTGCTAGTAAGAGAATTCTTACAGAGCACAGTTAGAGGTAAAGAAAGAGAATCAACTATCCCACATGGTTTTCCTTCATTTCAGGGGTACAGCCTCAGCCAACTCACCCATCCTAGAAGAAACTCATATATGGTGTGACTGGCATGTGGAGTACCGAGAACATTAATAAGAAATAAATTAATTTGTCATAAGCTGGTTACCTAAGGATGCAAGTTCTCCAAGGACTCATGGAACCTTCTGCTCATCTGGCAGGTAAAGCATGTCCTCAGAAAACTGGTCATCAGGGCTGGGCGTGGTGACTCAAGCCTGTAATCCGAGCACTTTCGGAGGCTGAGGCAGGTGGGATCACCTGAGGTCGGGAGTTTGAGACCAGCCTGGCCAACATGACGAAACCCCATCTCTACAAAAAATACAAAAATTATCCAGGCGTGGTGACAGACACCTGTAATCCCAGCTACTTGGGAGGTTGAGGCAGCAGAATCACTTGAACCCAGAGGCAGAGGTTATAGTGAGCTGAGATCGCGCCATTGCACTCTAGCCTGGGCGACAGAGCGAGACTCTGTGTCAAAAGAAAAGAAAAGAAAACTGGTCATCAGTCACCCCTCTGGGATGAACCAACTTTAAGGTGCAAAACTGGAATGAACTGAACCATAAAAACCCTTCAAGCCCCCTGTGTGAGGACCTCAAACTTGCAATAAAAAACCCAAGTGCTGGATCTGCTGCTTTTGTCTACAAACGGAGATGCCAACCAATAACTGAATGCTTCAGAGTCAGATTTCCGTAGACCAGTTTTCTTTTCTTTTCTTCTCTTTTTTCCCTAAGATACACTCTTGCTCTGGTGCCCAGGCTGGAGTGCAGTGGTGCGATCTCAGCTTGTTGCAACCTCCACCTCCGGGTTCAAGCGATTCTGCTGCCTCAGCCTCCTGAGTAGCTGGAATTACAGGCGCTTGCCACCACACCTGGCTAATTTTTGTATTTTTAGTAGAGATGGGGTTTTGCCATGTTGGCCAGGCTGGTCTCGAACTCCTCACCTCAGGTGATCCCACCCTCCTCGGTCTCCCAAAGTGCTGGGATTATAGGCGTGAGCCACCACACCCAGCCCATAGACCAGTTTTTAATTACCTGCCTTTACCTCACAACCTCTCCCTCCCCATTTCAGTCTCACCCTAGTGAAAGACATTATACCCCCACACAGCTTCTGTTTCTTATCTCCTCTGGGAGAGCCGCAGGACACATGCTTGTAGAATAAATGTGGAAAGAAAGAGACACCTTAGCAAAGAAAAACTGGGAGTGGGTGAGAGAAGAAATTCTTTTTTTTTTTTTTTTTTGAGACAGAGTCTCACTCTGTCACCCAGGTTGGAGTGTAGTGGCATGATCTCCGCTCACTGCAAGCTCTGCTTCCCAGGTTCAAGCGATTCTCCTGCCTCAGCCTCCCGAGTAGCTGGGACTACAGGCGCCCACAACCACACCCGGCTAATTTTTGGTTTTTTTTTTTTTTTTTTGGTAGAGATGGGGTTTCACCATGTTAGCCAGGATGGTCTTGATCTCCTGACCTCGTGATCTGCCCATCTTGGTGCTGGGATTACAGGCGTGAACCACTGCACCCGGTAGAAATTCTAAATGAAGAAAGCCATCCCTTTTCCTGGGGTCTCTTAAATTTCCTACGTTTTGAGTGTTAAGACATGAGAGGTGCTTTTGGGAACTGGGAGCTGCCTTTCATTCCAGAGAATATGATTTTCGAATTCTGTAGTTTTAAAACTTTCTTTATAATTAAAAAGTAAATGCACTCTGGGTTTTAAAGTGAAAATCTCATAGAATTGGGTAATGTAGAACATAAGTCACTTTCATCCATACTACACCCCTTGGCTCCTGTTCATATCGTAGTGCAGTGCGTATTCCTGACTCTGGAGAAGACCCAGAGGAAGGAATCTAGAACCTAACATGACTAGGGCTGGCTAGAAGCTTAGAGGAAGAAGGTGCAGGCTAACTGTATTAGTCCATTCTCCTGCTTCTAATAAAGACATACTGGAGACTGAGTAATTTACAAGGAAAGAAGTTTAATAAAGTCATCATTCCACATGGCTGGGGAGGCCTCACACTGTAAAAGATGAAGGAAGGGCAAAGGCATGTCTTACATGGTGGCAGGCAAGAGAGCTCATGCAGGGGAATTCCCCTTTATAAAACCATCAGATCTTGTGAGACTTATTCACTACCATGAGAAAACTACGGGGAAAACCGCCCCCATGATTCAGTTATCTCCACCTGGCCCCACCCTTGACACATGAGGATTATTACAATTCAAGGTGAGATCTAAGTGGGACACAACCAAACCATATCAGTTTCCATGCCATTTATTTAACTTATTTATTTTATTTTAGTTTTTGAGACAGTCTCACTCTGTCGTGCATGCTGGAGTGCAGTGGCATGATCTCGGCTCACTGCAACCTCTGCCTCCCAGGTTCAAGCTATTCTCATGCCTCAGCCTCCCAAGTAGCTGGGACTACACGCGTGCGCCACTGCGTCCAGTCCCCCACGCCATTTAAATGTCTCTTCAGAATTCTGAACATCCTGCTTCAGAGTAGGGAAGCAGAAAAAGGTTCTGGATAAAAATCCTATTCAGTAATAGATACCTGGGATGGTGGTTGGCAAGCCCCTTGACGAAAGGAAATCCTCAACCACTTAAATGGATATTATCTTCATTAACTCTGACGCATGTGACAGTAACTGGAAAATATGCTTTCCTCTCTATCCAAAGTCCCTGCTGAAACCCTTATTTCTTCCATTCAGTTTTTGCATCCACTTACTGTTCATACCATTCATTTTAGCCTGCAGAGACACTAACCTGTTGCCTTGCATACATTGACACTCAAATCTTTATCAGATGAATGGATGGCAAAAACCCTTCACTGGGTTCAGGAAATGTGGCTTAAAATGAAACTGATAAAAATATCAGACTCAGGGTTAGAAATCTTCAACAGTGCATTGAGTGCGTTAAATAGTGGAGCCTTACAGCAAGAGAGACTCACATTTGAAACAAGTTACTTAATGATGCTTAGAGGAATTCACGTCTGCTTATTTTACTATAACAGGAAGATAAAATTATTCATTAAATGTCTTCTGAGAGGTTGTTGAGTATAGGGAACGTATCTTTTCTGCCCTGTGTCCCTCAGCACTGAGCATACTGCCTAGCACATAATTGGTACTCAATAAATGCCGGTTGAATTATTGAGTGACCAAAGAAAGACTCCATCGAAATGAATGCCTGCGAATAACTGAGAAATTCTTCAAATATTGTGTAGAATACAGCAATATCTCAAATTTCAGAGCTAAAATAGTTTCTGTAATGGTATAAATTTGGGAAGTATGGTCAGTATCTGAGAGAAAAAAATAAAGTAATTGTTATTTTAATTCTTATGTGGTAAAATATGTTCTTTAAAAAAGCTAGTAAATTTCCATTTTATGCTTGTGGTAGAGCTTGAAGAAGGATAAAGATGAGTGATAAGAATGAGCTTTTGTTTTTTTAAACAAGTAGGCTGTTTAAAAATTAAGAGTTTTTTTTTATTAGAGTGCTAGTTAAATTTTTAAAAATCTCCATTGTCTGCCCTTTTTATTTCAAGAGGAAGAATAACTAAGACCAAGAGATTCTAGCATGATTTGGGGTCATCATGTTCATCTTGAGCCCTTTTGGGGAAAACATCCACAAAATAAATTTGCGGTTCTCTGGCTTTTGACTCTTAAGCTACAAAGAAATAAAATTTAGAGACTAATATGTCTCTCAGAAAATGTAATTTAATTATTTTCTTCTTATACCTTTATATTTGTAAACTCTACTAGCATTATGGCATCAATGGAACATTTTTATATGAAAACAATGGAAATGTTTCCTTATATTGACAAGTCATTGTTCAGAATGAAAAGCAGTGTCTGTTCTCAATTTTCAAGTCTTGAAGTGTTGATAAACACAGGAATGCTTGAGCCAAGACCCATCCCTACCAGAGTCTATTTGTTTCACTGAGAGGAAACAAGATACACAAAAGGAAACATTAAAACCTTACACTACGAGTCAGCTATGAATAGAATCTAAGAGTGGCTCCCTGTTGCCCTGGAAAGAGAGGTTGCCTAAACACAACCTGGGTTTAAATTCAGATTCTTCTATCCACCAGCTACATAACTTTCTCAAAGTTATGTGACCTCTGCAATGTGGAATCCTCCTCAGGAAAATGGCTTTAAGAACACTGACTTCCTGAGGTTGAAATTATTAAATTTAACAAAGGAAAAGCATCTTAAAAAAAAAAAGAAGTAGCTAACACACATTGAGTGCTGTATGCTCTTGTATGATGCTGTGGACATTTCACTTACTGTTATAACATACATTTTCAGAGAAGGCATTGAGACTTAGAGAGGTTGACTATTGGTTTGAGGGCACACAGTGACCTGAGATCTGTCTGAATCCAGGACATATCTTTAACTACCACATTTTATGCCAACAGTTTCCCCTCTAGTAAGAGAAATAAGAATAACATAAATAATAATCTACCTTAAAATACAGCAAGTGCCATAAAAGAGGTCAAAAAGGGAAAATGGAAGAATGGAGAGATTATTTCCAGCTTGTGGATCTTTATGACAAAGCTCTTGATAAGAACTGAGTTTGGCCGGGTGCGCTGGCTCTGGCCTGTAATCATAGCACTTTGGGAGGCCAAGGCAGGCGGACCACGAGGTCAGGAGATCAAGACCATCCTGGCTAACACGGTGAAACCCGGTCTCTACTAAAAATACAAAAAATTAGCCGGGCGAGGTGGCTTATGCCTGTACTCCCAGCTACTCGGGGGGCTGAGGCAGGAGAATGGCGTGAACCTGGGGGGCGGAGCTTGCAGTGAGCCGACATGGCGCCACTGCACTCCAGCCTGGGCGACAGAGCGAGACTCCGTCTCAAAAAAAAAAAAGAAATAAATAAAATAAAATAAAAAATAAAAGAGCTGAGTTCAAAGAAGGAAAACTGAAAGATGTGGTGGGTTTTTGGAGTCTGAAAAACGTACTTTATCTAAGTGGCAATCTGGGGAAAAGCCTACACATTGCCATTCCTAATGGCTCCTCATGACAATTTTTCCTCCCTAATGGCATAAAAATCCAGTTTAAATCAGTGACTCAACTTCAAAACCCTGAAGAAAGATTCTTAAGATATTCAAGATTTACTCTCCCAGCCGACTCACCCAACATGCTGGGGAATTGGATACATTCTCAAGCAGCAGAGGCTTACAATAGTAGTGACTTTTTTTTTTTTGAGACAGAGTCTCGCTCTGTCACCCAGGCTGGAGTGCAGTGGCGCGATCTCGGCTCACTGCAAGCTCTGCCTCCCAGGTTCACGCCATTCTCCTGCCTCAGCCTCCGGAGTAGCTGGGAGTACAGGCACCCGCCACCATGCCCGGCTGATTTTTTGTATTTTTAGTAGAGATGAAGTTTCACTGTGTTAGCCAGGGTGGTATCGATCTCCTGACCTCGTGATCTGCCCGCCTCTGCCTCCCAAAGTGCTGGGATTACAGGTGTGAGCCACCGTGCCCGGCCAGTGACTTTTTAAAGTAGTGATTTTTTTTTTGGCCAGGCGTGGTGGCTCACACTTTGAGAGGCCAAGGCGGGTGGATCACGAGGTCGGGAGTTCGAGACCAGCCTGGCCAACACAGTGAAACTCCGTCTCTACTAAAAATAGAAAAATTAGGTGGGCATGGTGGCAGGCACCTGTAATCCCAGCTACTCGGGAGGCTGAGGCAGTAGAATCACTTGAACCCGGGGAGCAGAGGTGGCAGTGAGCCAATATCACTGCACTGCATTCCAGCCTGGGTGACAGAGCTAGACTCCATCTCAAAAAAAAAAAAAAAAAGTAATTTTTTCTCACTTCTGACTCAGGAATACTCCAGGTTGACTCCTGGTTTCCGGGCCAGCCCAATAACCTGGCTGTATCTCCCTATTTCAATTTTTGGTCCTCTGACTCATTCCCTTAGCCCTTCTTTCTGCTACAAGTTTGGTTAATTCTGATAAAAGTAATAATGCCCAATACTGTACCCATATGTTAGCTTTTAAATTGTGGCCTTCCAAGTGAAGTTAGTAATGGGAAATGATTTGTTATCAAAGGTGTTGCATAATCTCACAAATGTATCATGTAGGCAGCTATTTGCCCCATAATCATATGACCAATCTTCATCACCAAAGACACAGATTCTACCCCCCAAGCAATACAATTAATCTATACAACATTGGTTACTATTGTTTTGCTTCAAATAGGTTATGACAGATCCTGACATCTGTCCTTCTCAAAGGATAAACTCAGCATTCTCTAATCTCAAGAATGGAACCACTTTGACATGTACTTTTTACTCCATTACCCTATAAGCTCCCTGAGAGCAAGGACCCTATTTATTTATTTATTTATTTTAATATTTTTTTATTATACTTTAAGTTCTAGGGTACATGTGCACAACGTGCAGGTTTGTTACATATGTATACACGTGCCATGTTGGTGTGCTGCACCCATTAACTCATCATTTACATTAGGTATATCTCCTAATGCCATCCCTCCCCTCTTCCCCCATACCACAACAGGCCCCGGTGTGTGATGTTGCCTTTCCTGTGTCCAAGTGTTCTCATTGTTCAACTCCCATCTATGAGTGAGAACATGCAGTGTTTGGTTTTTTTGCAAGGACCCTATTTATTATTCTAATATTTCTAGCGCTTAGGATGACTGAGTAGCCATTGTAGATACTCAAAAAATGAATGTTGAATGAATAAATCTGCTTAGCAAGTATCCTTAGACCTATATACTTCTGTGCTTTTACCCTATGTGCAATAACAAAAATAAGAAAATGGGAAGGCTCTCAGATATCTCTCAGATCTATTTTCTTTCAAACAGGTGTGTTTACCCATAGGCAGTTAAGAAACCTGCTGCATACTGTCATGTCTCAATTATCTGTGGCTACAGGAGATTGAGAAACCAGTTACACACTGTTATATATATGCAGAGGAAGGGACACTACAGATAAACTACTTACAGACTTCTTACTTTGTTGCTGTTGTTGTTTTTTGAGATTTAGTCTTGCTTTGTTGCCCAGGCTGGAGTGCAATGGTGTGATCTCAGCTCATTGCAGCCTCCACCTCCGAGGTTCCAGTGATTCTCCTGCCTCAGCCTCCCAAGTAGCTGGGATTACAGGCACCCGCCACCATGCCTAGCTAATTTTTGTATTTTTAGTAGAGATGGGGTTTTACCATGTTGGCCAGGCTGGTCCCGAACTCCTGACCTCAGGTGATCCGCCAACCTCAGCCTTCCAAAGTGCTGAGATTACAGGCGTGAGCCACCATACCCAGCTTCAAATCACTTTGAAGACTTCATTTCTTTTATTTTTATTTATTTATTTTTTTGAGATGGAGTCTCACTCTGTCATCCAGGCTGGAGTGCAGTGGCGCGATCTTGGCTCACTGCAAGCTCTACCTCCCAGGTTCACGCCATTCTCCTGCCTCAGCCTCCCGAGTAGCTGGGACTACAGGTGCCTGCCATCACACCCAGTTAATTTTTTGTATTTTTGGTAGAGACGGGGTTTCACCATGTTAGCCAGGATGGTCTCAATCTCCTGACCTCGTGATCCACCCGCCTCGGCCTCCCAAAGTGCTGGGATTACAGGCGTGAGCCACTGCGCCCAGCCTGAAGAATTCATTTCTTCTCCCCGTAAGCCTTTTATTCAATCAATAAATAAATAATTTACTTGGTTTATTTGAAGAAAGATGTCTGAATACTTTTATATATTATTTTTTCTTTTTAGAGTGGAACCTCTATTATTGACCGAGACAATGGGGATTACCATCTATGGCAGAGACACAGTTCATTGCCCACCAAAGATTTGTGTAACCCACTTCCATGGTGTAGAGTTGTCAGTGAATAGACAGGTCAGTGACCACATTTCCCAACCCTTTATATCTAGGTGGAAATGTGACCCCACCGTTAAGAAGTGTGCTCTCAACCCTCTCTTTCCCTATCTGTGGACTCAACATCAAGGAATCTGAAGCCCTACAAGATGGTGGAGGCACAAGATAGAATGACCCTTGTCCCACAGTTACCATATAGAGGAAAAAGTCAGCAGTCAACTCTTCTGTTACGTAAGCAAGACATACATTTTTATTGCATGCGGCCACTAAAGTTGGTGAGTTTATCTGTCACGGCAGTTAGTGTGATTAATGTGTGATGTTTTTCTTTCACCCAATCTCTGTTGGAGGTGCAGGAACAATTCTGACACTTTGTCTAAGGCACATCATTATTAGCTCCACGACCAAAAATGAAATGTGGAATTAGGGTGTCAGATTGTCCGTGTTCAGGTCTCAGGAGACAAGTTAGAGGGCACGTCTGAATGCTGACAAAGGTATGCTGTGAGCCAAGGGTGACAGAGGAGGCCAGGAGCCAACAAGGGGGAAGGCAATTGCTAGGGTGTGAGGCAGAAAAAGAGCAGAAGCTGTTGTCTAACAGTGTATGTTTTAGATTCCAGATTTTAGAGGGAGGGTTCTAAACTAAAGGAAGAGATTGAAGACTGGCCTTCAGACTTGTAGATGGAACAGAGTGAGCATTCTGAGTATAGACTAGCAGTGCACCTAAGGCTGTCCAACAGAGTCTGGCCGCAGAAAGAGCAGGAAACCAGGCAGGTGGGACACTAAACTCCTGAGAGCCAACTGGGATATAGTATCCCAGAGACCTGAAGGGTATGGAGAAACTCCAGGTAACTAAGAGCCTTGATCAAAAAAGGCCCATATGGCTGACCTTTTTCATTATGGTATTTAGGGATCTGTTATTTGATAATGCCATTGAAACACCAGGCTCTGGCTTCAGCTCTTGAGCACAGTCAATAGAAAATGATTTCTACACATCTCCGGAGTGAGAGCCACAGGCATGATGTTTGGTGGACCTTTATTGGCTCTAGAAAGGGAAGAGCAGCCTTCTCCTGGTTACTTATTGCAGATATGTGGGACGGCCCTGGGACCTGGGGCAAAGACTGACACAGATGCCCTGCCATTTGGATGAATAGCTGTCTTAGCCAGCTCCATAAGACCAATCATTCTACAGCTGACTGTGCACTAGGAGCAAATTAGAACGAAACTGAAAACTGATAGGTCTAGTGTTTTACCTCACCTGCATCCATAGCAAAGCTATATGGCTGCAACCCCAAAGAACTGGATAAAGTTCTGAAGATTGAAATGAACATTACTGTATAAAATATTTTCTATTCCTCTGTTTACTACATATGAATATATGTAGTAAAAGATTTGGGAAGGTGAAAGACAACAGTTATTACTGTGGTATGGAAAAACTAATACTGAACTTCTCTGCCTGAGTTTTAGCCTCCTATTTGCCCAGCTTTCTTTCTGTTTTCTTTCTTTTCTTTTCTTTCTCTCTCTCTGTCTTTCTTTCTTTCTCTCTTTCTTTTTTTTTTTTTTTTTTTTTCGAGATGGAGTCTCACTCTGTCCCAGGCTGCAGTGCAGTAGCACGATCTTGGCTCAATGCAACCTCCACCTCCCAGGTTCAAGCGATTCTCCTGCCTTAGCATCCTGAGTAGCTGGGATCAGAGGCGTGTGCCGCCACGACCAGCTTATTTTTGTATTTTTAGTAGATACAGGGTTTCACCACACTGGCCAGGCTGGTCTCGAACTCCTGACCTCGTGATCCACCCGCGTTGGGCTCCCAAACTGCTGGGATTACAAGTGTGAGCCACCGTGCCCGACTTCTTGCCCTTTTCTTACTCAGTGTCTGCCCCATTCCCATCCCATCCTAATGATTTAGAATTTTATTATGCAAACTAGTCAGCTCCTTAAAGCTTCGGCTTCTTAATTCTTTACCCTCACTATGCAGTTGCGCATACTCAAAGCCAGCCAGCTACACATTGAGCTGTCTATTCTGATTCTCACCCTCCAGCCCCAGCCAGCTTCTGCAAAGGAGGGCAGCAATGTAGCCGGTCCTTTCCCCACTAGGGTTGACAGATTTAAGCAAATAAAAATACAAGACAGGGGAAAGAGAGGAGATGATTAGGCAGAGAATAGAGAATTTTTAGAGCAATGGAAATACTCTGTACAATTTTGTAATGAAGGGTGCATATCATTATACATTTGTCCAAACCCATGGAATGTACAACACCAAGAGTTAACGCTAATGTAAACTATGGACTCTGGAAGATAATGATGTATCAATGTAGGTTGTCAATTGTAACGAACCACTCTGATGGGGAATGTTGATCCTGGAGAAGGCATGTGTAGAGGCAGGGGACGCATGGGAAGTCTGTGTACCTTCCTCTTAATTTTGCTGTGAACCTAAAACTATTCTAAAAAAAAAAAAGTCTTAAAAATAAAGGATGGCCAATTAAATTTGAATTGCTTTCTTTCCCTGAGTGTGTGTGTGTGTGTGTTTGTGAGAGAGAGAGAGAAACAGGGTCTTGCTCTGTGCAGCGTCTTACTGCAGTCTTGAATACCCTAGGCTTAAGCAATCCTCCCACATCAGCCTCCCAGTAGCTGACTCTACAGGTGTGCACCACCACGCCTGGCTAATGTTTTGTATTTTTGGTAGAGATGGGGTTTCACCATGTTGCCCAGGCTGGTCTTGAACTCCTGGACTCAAGCAATTTACCTATCTTAGCCACCCAAAGTGCTGGATTTGCAGATGTGTGCCACTGCACCCAGCTACATTTGCATTTCATTAGACAATAAGTAATTCTTTAGTACATGTTGCATGGAACATCTGAAATTCAAATTTAACTGGGTGTCCTGTATTTTATCTGGCAAACTTACGTCCCCAGTGACACTAATTCAGCCAGCTTCCTTCAAAAGTAGAACCAGTTATATTCATTCTGGGTGGAAATGCATTTTTTTTCTTTTTTAAAAATTAAATTTAGCACAGAACATTGCTTAGCTTGTTGTAGATACTCAGTAGATATTATGAATGAATCACTGAGTAGCTCCTCTTCAACCCTGGAGGTAGCTTAGAATGCCTTTTAAATGCTAGCAACTAGGACAGTGGGGTGGGGGTGAGGATAATAAAAAGCAACTTTGCTTCTAATGTGTTTTCTAAAATTTATACTTGAGGATTAAGCTACTGTCATATTATGAAGTGCAAAATTGTTGGCATGAAGACGAACTGGTTTAAGAAAAGACTTTGGATGAATTTACATTTTGACTACTTAGAATTTTTTTGATCAAGTTTTAAAATATATCTTTTGGCTGGGTGCGGGGCTCACGCCTGTAATCCCAGCACCTTGGGAGGCCAAGGCGGGTGGATCACTTGAGGTCAGGAGTTCGAGACCAGCCTGGCCAACATGGTGAAACCCCGTCTCTACTAAAAATACAAAAATTAGCCAAGCATGGTGGCAGGCACCTGTAATCCCAGCTACTCAGGTGGCTGAGACAAGAGAATCGCTTGAGGCGGAAGTTGCAGTGAGCTGAGATTGAGCCACTGCACTGCATCCTGGGTGACAGAGCGAGACCCTGCCTCAAAAAAAAATATATATATATATTATATATATATTTTATATACATATATATTTTTTATATATATATACGTACACACACATTTATTTATATAAATGCATTGGATAAGTATTTGTCTTCATTTAGAACATGATTTATGGCTTTGTCAGGACTATAAATTACATTCTAAATTTAGATCCAGATTTCTTATTTCTTTCCTTTTTTTTTGAGACAGAGTCTCACCGTTGCCCAGGTTGGAGTACAGTGGCATGATGATAGCTCACTGCAGCCTCCAACTCCCTGGCTCAAGCAATCCTCCAGCCTCAGCCTCCCAAATAACTGGGATTACAGGCGTGTGCCACCACACCTGGCTAATTTTTGTATTTTTAGTAGAGATGAGGTTTCACCATGTTGACCAGGCTGGTCTTGAACTCCTGACCTCAGATGATTCACCATCCCCCTGGGCCTCCCAAAGTGCTGGGATTATAGTGTGAGCCACCACACCCTGCCCTCTTTTTGTGTCTTATAACTGCCAGATAAAAGGCATTCAATTAGTTTGGAAGAAAAAAATGAAGAAAAGAAGAATGAAAAAGAAGGGCAAGAGGGAGGGAGGGAGGGAGAGAGGGGAAGAGAGGGTGGGAGGGAAGGAAGGAAGGGACTTAGTAACTCATGGAAAAAAGGAGAGAAAAATCAATACTTTTCATTCATATGAAATACTTTTTCAAAGAATGATCTCAAAATAAACAAGACCCAAAGAATCATCAAAAGTGAATTATCTTATTTCAACGAACATAGAAAGCTCAGCAATTCAATTCACAAACTTCAATTCTAACTCATCAAACAGGTTTTGGAGCACCCACTACAGGCAAAGCCACCATAGTAAGCAGTGTTACATAGGTTGTTAAAAGATAAACTTAGACACATTAAAATTTTAAGGCGTTTATTTGAGCAGACAGTGAGTGACCTGGCAGCACCTGACTGCAAGTGGTTCAGGGTTCCACTGAAGGTGCTTGAGAGGGAGACTTATTTTTATTTATTTATTTTTTGAGATGGAGTCTCGCTCTGTCGCCCAGGCTGGAGTGTGCAGTGGCATGATCTCGGCTAACTGCAAACTCTGCCTCCTGGGTTCAAGCAATTCTCCTACCTCAGCCTCCCGAGTAGCTGGGACTACAGGTGCCCACCACCATATCTGGCTAATTGTTTTTGTATTTTTAGCAGAGACGGGGTTTCACCATATTGGCCAGGCTAGTCTTGAACTCCTGACCTTGTGATCTGCTTGCCTCAGTCTCTCAAAGTGCTGGGATTGCAGGCATGGGCCACCGCACCCGGCTGAGAGGAAAACTTTTATAAGCATGGGAAGCTAGACAACGAAAATATTTGATTGGCTAAAGTGGAACAGTAACCTTAAAGTACCTAGTAGACGTTAGTTGGTGGTTTCTGGTTGGTAAAGTCCGTAGTTAGAGGTTAGTTAGAGTTGTTGGTTTCTGACTCGTTAACTTACTCTGAGTTTGGCTTGCTCATGTAGGAACCCAGAATGCTGGAGAGAGCCATCTCAACTAATGGACTCCCAAATATTGTCTTGTAACAAGGTGAAATTAACATGTTGTCCTTTGAAAAATTTATTAACTAGTGTTTGTGGGGATGCAGGAAGGGAAAGAAAGAAAAGAAGTGTAATAATTAGTCAGCTTAAGTCAAGGTAAAATAAAATATGTGATATGGTTTGGCTGTGTCCCCACTCAAATTTCATCTTGAATTGTAGTTCCTGTAATTCCCGGGTGTGGGACAGACCCACTAGGGGGTACTTGAATCATGGGGGTCTTTCCTGTGCTGTTCTCGTAATAGTGAATAAGTCTCATGAGATCTGATGGTTTTATAAAGGGGGGTTCTCCTGCACATGCTCTGTCTTGCCTGCCACCATGTAAGACGTATCTTTGCTCCTTCTTTGCCTTCCACCATGATTGTGAGGCCTCCCCAGACATGTGAAACTGTGAGTCTATTAAACCTCTTTTTCTTTATAAATTACCCAGTCTCCGGTGTGTCTTTATTAGCAGCATGAGAACAGACTAATACAATGTGTCATAGGAAAGGGACCTAACAAGGAATGAAAGAAATCACACCCAGTTCTAGACATGAGGAGAGGCTATGCCACTTGAGTTAACTTTGAGCCAAGTCCAAAAGGTGGGTATTCTAACTAGAGAGCACAGCCTGAACAAAGACACAGAGGCAGGGAAATCCAAGGTCCCTGTGGGGACCCCAAGTGCAAACATTTTAGGTGGATATCACCCCAATAATCCCACACACTTCTAGATATATCCCAAAGAATTGGCAACTGGAGAATGAAGCAGATTAAAAGACAGGTAAATACAGCCATCTTTCAGAGTCCTTTTATGAATGAAACAGGCTAGGAGTATATACATGTATGCATACCTACATGCTTGCATGTACACACAACATAAATATATAACATCTTTTAAAAGTGTTTCTCTTTATGGTTGAAAACTGCCCAGCACAAAAGCACTTTAACATCTTTATGCCAGTTACACCTATGAGCTCCATCGCAGCGGAGGAAGTTTAACTCACGTAGGAACTCCACAGTTGTGTTCTGGGAACATCTTCCATGTGCTTTTTGTTAAATAATATGTCAGAATATCAGGAAAACTGAGTTATAATGCTCAGTGCTGGAATGCTGAATCCTTAGCTACATATGCCTCCCAGCTACAATTTCATGTTTTTTGAGAAACTAATCCAGGCATTACATTATTGTCAGTGCCTCCCCAAATATTCCTTGCCAATTATTCTGCTTGTTTTCAAAGCTTCTCTTAGTACAGGTATTTCCTGTTTTATTTCAAAATTAATGATAAATGATAGGCTTTTGAAGGTTTGGAGAATGAATTGTGGTCCAAGAAACATTTTTTTTTTAAATTATTGGATAGACATTGGCTAAACTGTTCCAACAGTTTTCCTTCTCTCAAGTTGAAAAGGTAATTATTTTTTTTCCACAGTCATAAATTCTTGAGGACTTGAATATATTTTGAGAAGTTTATTTGCAGAATATATTTTCAAAATGAAAGCATCACGATGTATTTTCACAATGAGTAAAAGTCGCACTTTTGCATTCATTCAATTCTGAGGCATTGTCTCCATAATAGCTACCATTCTAGTACTTAATCATTTTAATATGGGTTAGTGCTTTTATTCTTTTTAATTGCCAAGGAAACATAAGAGAAATGCTTTTGAATTGACAAATACCCGTTTTAGGAAGTATCTGTCAATTTTTTTCACTGTCAGCATTGCTGGTGATGGAATGGTTTACAGAACATCCATTTCCTTTTATTTTTCCTTTAACGAAATGATGGTATCTCAAGAAGTTACAAGGTAAATTACAGTCCAGTTTCCAATGTTAAAGCCATCAGTGCAAACCCTGATGGGCAAATAATGTTCTTGAAAGTTATTATTATTTAAAAAAATTTGCACTTCATTCAGAAATTACAGTTTTATTCTTTGCCTGGGTTAGTCATAAGGGAGACGTTTTTCTTGGGTCCTAATGGGGTTCTACTTTACCCCTCAAATTGTACCTTGAACTTCCCCTTTTCTACAGTTTTGTACCCACTCTTGCCTCTTCTGACTCAGATTCCGTGCCCCAAAACCTGCACTATGCTTAAGATCAGAATGCTCTTTCTAGCTGCAACTGAATATGACTGGCACCACTTGCACTCCCTGAAAACCTGGGCAGAGAACCAGAGAATCACACCTGGCACTCTGCTCCTGTCCAAGGAAGATGGAAACGGGGCATGTTGAACTTCAACTGCCAACATGACTGAAGTTACCTGGCCCTCCACACGCCTTTGTTCTGGTCATGAAAGATCACAGTGACCTAAGGCCATACCCAGACCTGAAGGAGAGCCTCTCTTTTCCTTTGTATCACTGCCATGGCCTCTGAGATTATGAAAACTAACCTTATATTTGTAGCACTTTTTTTGGATCACCAGTTCTATAATAGAACTGAAAAAAAGTTTGTATGTATGCGTATATATGTGGGTACACACACACACACACACACACACATACGTACTCACATACATGAATGTATATCCTAAAAATAAACTTCTCAAAAAAATTAAGAGAATTGTTTTCAGAATTTCATTGTCATACTGTGTTCCTTTGGGCAACAAATAGAAATTTTAATACATTTAGATTAGAAAATTTAATACAATGTATTAAATGTAAGGACAATGATGTCCTTACATTTACCAAAGTTACTGAATTGCTTGTCGCAACCACCTGGTGGGTTGGCAGTTAGGTTTACATGCTGAGAAGTAGGAGGAAAAGTAGTAATGATTAAAAATACATTTAAGTGCTACTCTTGCCTCCAGCTGGTTTATTTTGGACATCATAAACCCTTTTTTTTCAGGATCTAATATTTGGGAGTATGCTTGAGAAAACAGAGCTTCAGGAAAAGCTAAGAACAACCTCGTTTTGGCTGACTCATTCTGACTTTAAAGTAATATGTCTTTATAGAACATGCTAAGAGTTCAAAGTCTACTTTTATATTTTCCATATTTCTTATTAGAGAAAAATATTGTAACCCATGTATTTGTTTAATTCCTGCTTTTATTTCAATGGGATAAGCACAGCATCCTTTTGTCATGAAAGGAAACATGATAGCATAGTTTCTTTCTTATCATCTTCTTGGTGTTCCTTCAGCCCCACAAGCTACAGAAGTGGGGTTGAGGCTCTTATCAGACAAGCTGTCTCCATGCGCTAGTCTTAAAAAACATAGTAGATAGGAATAAAGTATAGAAACAAAGAATATTCAGCAGTGTTAGAACTGTGGCTCAGAAAGAACACAAACTTGGATTGTAAATCTGTGCAAGATATTTAACATCTTTTTTTTTTTTTTTTGAGACGGAGTCTCGCTCTGTCGCCCAGGCTGGAGTGCAGGGGCGCAGTCTCGGCTCACTGCAACCTCCGCCTCCCGGGTTCACGTAATTCTCCTGCCTCAGCCTTCCGAATAGCTGGGATTGCAGGCACCCGCCACCCAGCCCTGCTAATTTTTTGTATTTTTAGTAGAGATGGGGTTTCACCGCATTAGCCAGGATGGTCTCGATCTCCTGACCTCGTGATCCACCTGCCTCGGCCTCCCAAAGTGCTGGGATTACAGGCATGAACCCATGCGCCCAGCCTTAACATCTTTTTAAAAAGTTAATTTGTTTTGTTTTGTTTTGTTTTGCTTTAGATGGTGTCTTGCTCTGTCGCCCAGGCTGGAGTGCAGTGGCACCATCTTGGCTCACTGCAAGTTCCCCCTCCCAGGTTCAAGCGATTCTCCTGCCTCAGCCTCTCGAGTAGCTGGGACTACTGGCGCCATGCCACCACGCCTGGCTAATGTTTTGTATTTTTAGTACAGATGGGGTTTCACCATGTTGGCCAGGATGGTCTTGATTCCCTGACCTTGTGATCCGCCGGCCTTGGCCTCCCAAAGTGCTGGGATTACAGGAGTGAGCCACCCACAGTGCCTGGCTTAATCTTTATTTATTTTATTTATTTACTTTTTTTTGAGATGGAGTTTCGCTCTTGTTGCCCAGGCTGGAGTGCAATGGCACAATCTCGGCTCACCGCAATCTCTGCCTCCTGGGTTCAAGCAATTCTCCTGCCTCAGCTTCCCGAGTAGCTGGGATTACAGGCATGTGCCACCACACCAAGCTAATTTTGTATTTTAAGTAGAGACGGGGTTTCCTTATGTTGGTCAGGGTGGTCTCGAACTCCCAACCTCAGGTAATCTGCCCACCTTGGCCTCCCAAAGTGCTGGGATTACATGCGTGAGCCACCTCACCCGGCCTGGCTTAATCTTTATTTTATTTTTTTAATTAATACTATTTAAAAAAATTTTAAATATTTTTATTTATTTATTGAGATGGAGTCTCACTCTGTCACCAGGCTGGAGTGCAGTGGCGCAATCTCAGCTCACTGCAACCTCTGACTCCCGGGTTCAAGTGATTCTCCTGCCTCAGCCTCCCAAGTAGCTGGGATTACACGCATGTGCCACCATGCCAGGCTAATTTTTTGTATTTTTAGTGGAGATGGGGTTTCACCATGTTGGCCAGGATGGCCTCGATCTCCTGACCTCAGGTGATCCGCCTGCCTTGGCCTCCCAAAGTGCTGGGATTACAGCCGTGAGATGTTTAGAGATGGGATCTCAGTATGTTGCTAGGCAGGACTTGAACTCCCGGGATCAAGAGGTCCTCCCACCTCAGCCTTCTGAGTAGCTGGGACTAAAGGCATGTGCCATGGGGTAAGATACTTAACTACTTCATTTCTCGGAGCTTAAGTTTCCCCGGTAACATGGTGATGAGCCTGACTTATGGTGTCTTCATTATAATAAAAAAAATCACAGGGGGAGGAGCCAAGATGGCCGAATAGGCACAGCTCCGGTCTACAGCTCCCAGCGTGAGCGACGCAGAAGACGGGTGATTTCTGCATTTCCATCTGAGGTACCGGGTTCATCTCACTAGGGAGTGCCAGACAGTGGGCGCAGGTCAGTGGGTGCGCACACTGTGCGCGAGCCGAAGCAGGGCGAGGCATTGCCTCACTTGGGAAGTGCAAGGGGTCAGGGAGTTCCCTTTCTGAGTCAAAGAAAGGGGTGACGGACAGCACCTGGAAAATCAGGTCACTCTCACCCGAATACTGCGCTTTTCCGACGGGCTTAAAAAACGGTGCACCACGAGATTATATCCCACACCTGGCTCGGAGGGTCCTACGCCCACGGAGTCTCGCTGATGGCTAGCACAGCAGTCTGAGATCAAACTGCAAGGCGGCAGCGAGGCTGGGGGAGGGGCGCCCGCCATTGCCCAGGCTTGATTAGGTAAACAAAGCAGCCGGGAAGCTCGAACTGGGTGGAGCCCACCACAGCTCAAGGAGGCCTGCCTGCCTCTGTAGGCTCCACCTCAGGGGGCAGGGCACAGACAAACAAAAAGACAGCAGTAACCTCTGCAGACTTAAACGTCCCTGTCTGACAGCTTTGAAGAGAGCAGTGGTTCTCCCAGCATGCAGCTGGAGTTCTGAGAACGGGCATACTGCCTCCTCAAGTGGGTCCCTGACCCCTGACCCCCGAGCAGCCTAACTGGGAGGCACCCCCAGCAGTGGCACACTGACACTGCACATGGCAGGGTACTCCAACAGACCTGCAGCTGAGGGTCCTGTCTGTTAGAAGGAAAACTAACAAACAGAAAGGACATCCACACCAAAAACCCATCTGTACATCACCATCATCAAAGACCAAAAGTAGATAAAACCACAAAGATGGGGAAAAAACAGAACAGAAAAACTGGAAACTCTAAAAAGCAGAGCACCTCTCCTCCTCCAAAGGATCACAGTTCCTCACCAGCAACGGAACAAAGCTGGATGGAGAATGACTTTGACGAGCTGAGAGAAGAAGGCTTCAGACAATCAAATTACTCTGAGCTATGGGAGGACATTCAAACCAAAGGCAAAGAAGTTGAAAACTTTGAAAAAAATTTAGAAGAATGCATAACTAGAATAACCAATACAGAGAAGTGCTTAAAGGAGCTGATGGAGCTGAAAACCAAGGCTCGAGAACTACGTGAAGAATGCAGAAGCCTCAGGAGCCGATGCGATCAACTGGAAGAAAGGGTATCAGTGATGGAAGATGAAATGAATGAAATGAAGCGAGAAGGAAGTCTAGAGAAAAAAGAATAAAAAGAAATGAGCAAAGCCTCCAAGAAATATGGGACTATGTGAAAAGACCAAATCTACGTCTGATTGGTGTACCTGAAAGTGATGGGGAGAATGGAACCAAGTTGGAAAACACTCTGCAGGATATTATCCAGGAGAACTTCCCCAATCTAGCAAGGCAGGCCAATGTTCAGATTCAGGAAATACAGAGAACGCCACAAAGATACTCCTTGAGAAGAGCAACTCCAAGACACATAATTGTCAGATTCACCAAAGTTGAAATGAAGGAAAAAATGTTAAGGGCAGCCAGAGAGAAAGGTCGGGTTACCCTCAAAGGGATGCCCATCAGACTAACAGCGGATCTCTCGGCAGAAACCCTACAAGCCAGAAGAGTGGGGGCCGATATTCAACATTCTTAAAGAAAAGAATTTTCAACCCAGAATTTCATATCCAGCCAAACTAAGCTTCATAAGTGAAGGAGAAATAAAATACTTTACAGACAAGCAAATGCTGAGAGATTTTGTCACCACCAGGCCTGCCTTAAAAGAGCTCCTGAAGGAAGCACTAAACATGGAAAGGAACAACCGGTACGAGCCACTGCAAAATCATGCCAAAATGTAAAGACCATCGAGACTAGGAAGAAACTGCATCAACTAACGAGCAAAATCACCAGCTAACATCATAATGACAGGATCAAATTCACACATAACAATATTAACTTTAAATGTAAATGGACTAAATGCTCCAATTAAAAGACACAGACTGGCAAATTGGATAAAGAGTCAAGACCCATCAGTGTGCTGTATTCAGGAAACCCATCTCACATGCAGAGACACACATAGGCTCAAAATAAAAGGATGGAGGAAGATCTACCAAGCCAATGGAAAACAAAAAAAGGCAGGGGTTGCAATCCTAGTCTCTGATAAAACAGACCTTAAACCAACAAAGATCAAAAGAGACGAAGAAGGCCATTACATAATGGTAAAAGGATCAATTCAACAAGAAGAGCTAACTATCCTAAATATACATGCACCCAATACAGGAGCAGCAAGATTCACAAAGCAAGTCCTCAGTGACCTACAAAGAGACTTAGACTCCCACACATTAATAATGGGAGACTTTAACACCCCACTGTCAACATTAGACAGATCAACGAGACAGAAAGTCAACAAGGATACCCAGGAATTGAACTCAGCTCTGCACCAAGCAGACCTAATAGACATCTACAGAACTCTCCACCCCAAATCAACAGAATATACATTTTTTTCAGCACCACACCACACCTATTCCAAAATTGACCACATACTGGGAAGTAAAGCTCTCCTCAGCAAATGTAAAAGAACAGAAATTATAACAAACTATCTCTCAGACCACAGTGCAATCAAACTAGAACTCAGGATTAAGAATCTCACTCAAAACCGCTCAACTACATGGAAACTGAACAACCTGCTCCTGAATGACTACTGGGTACATAACGAAATGAAGGCAGAAATAAAGATGTTCTTTGAAACCAACGAGAACAAAGACACAACATACCAGAATCTCTGGGACGCATTCAAAGCAGTGTGTAGAGGGAAATTTATAGCACTAAATGCCCACAAGAGAAAGCAGGAAAGATCCAAAATTGACACCCTAACATCACAATTAAAAGAACTAGAAAAGCAAGAGCAAACACATTCAAAAGCTAGCGGAAGGCAAGAAATAACTAAAATCAGAGCAGAACTGAAGGAAATAGAGACACAAAAAACCCTTCAAAAAATTAATGAATCCAGGAGCTGGTTTTTTGAAAAGATCAACAAAATTGATAGACCACTAGCAAGACTAATAAAGAAAAAAAGAGAGAAGAATCAAATAGACGCAATAAAAAATGATAAAGGGGATATCACCACCGATCCCACAGAAATACAAACTACCATCAGGGAATACTACAAACACCTCTACACAAATAAACTAGAAAATCTAGAAGAAATGCATAAATTCCTGGAAACATACACTCTCCCAAGACTAAACCAGGAAGAAGTTGAATCTCTGAATAGACCAATAACAGGAGCTGAAATTGTGGCAATAATCAATAGCTTACCAACCAAAAAGAGTCCAGGACCAGATGGATTCACAGCCGAATTCTACCAGAGGTACAAGGAGGAACTGGTACCATTCCTTCTGAAACTATTCCAATCAATAGAAAAAGAGGGAATCCTCCCTAACTCATTTTATGAGGCCAGCATCATTCTGATACCAAAGCCAGGCAGAGACACAACAGAAAAAGAGAATTTTAGACCAATATCCTTGATGAACATTGATGCAAAAATCCTCAATAAAATGCTGGCAAAACGAATCCAGCAGCACATTAAAAAGCTTATCCACCATGATCAAGTGGGCTTCATCCCTGGGATGCAAGGCTGGTTCAATATACGCAAATCAATAAATGTAATCCAGCATATAAACAGAGCCAAAGACAAAAACCACATGATTATCTCAATAGATGCAGAAAAAGCCTTTGACAAAATTCAACAACCCTTCATGCTAAAAACTCTCAATAAATTAGGTATTGATGGGATGTATTTCAAAATAATAAGAGCTCTCTATGACAAACCCACAGCCAATATCATACTGAATCGGCAAAAACTGGAAGCATTCCCTTTGAAAACTGGCACAAGACAGGGATGCCCTCTCTCACCAGTCCTATTCAACATAGTGTTGGAAGTTCTGGCCAGGGCAATTAGGCAGGAGAAGGAAATAAAGGGTATTCAATTAGGAAAAGAGGAAGTCAAATTGTCCCTGTTTGCAGATGACATGATTGTATATCTAGAAAACCCCATTGTCTCAGCCCAAAATCTCCTTAAGCTGATAAGCAACTTCAGCAAAGTCTCAGGATACAAAATCAATGTACAAAAATCACAAGCATTCTTATACACCAACAACAGACAAACAGCCAAATCATGAGTGAACTCCCATTCACAATTGCTTCAAAGGGAATAAAATACCTAGGAATCCAACTTACAAGGGATGTGAAGGACCTCTTCAAGGAGAACTACAAACCACTGCTCAAGGAAATAAAAGAGGATACAAACAAATGGAAGAACATTCCATGCTCATGGGTAGGAAGAATCAATATTGTGAAAATGGCCATACTGCCCAAGGTAATTTACAGATTCAATGCCATCCCCATCAAGCTACCAATGCCTTTCTTCACATAATTGGAAAAAACTACTTTAAAGTTCATATGGAACCAAAAAAGAGCCTGCATCGCCAAGTCAATCCTAAGCCAAAAGAACAAAGCTGGAGGCATCACACTACCTGACTTCAAACTATACTATAAGGCTGCAGTAACCAAAACAGCATGGTACTGGTACCAAAACAGAGATATAGATCAATGGAACAGAACAGAGCCCTCAGAAATAATGCCGCATATCTACAACTATCTGATCTTTGACAAACCTGAGAAAAACAAGCAATGGAGAAAGGATTCCCTATTTAATAAATGGTGCTGGGAAAACTGGCTAGCCATATGGAGAAAGCTGAAACTGGATCCCTTCCTTACACCTTATACAAAAATCAATTCAAGATGGATTAAAGAGTTAAACGTTAGACCTAAAACCATAAAAACCCTAGAAGAAAACCTAGGCATTACCATTCAGGACATAGGCATGGGCAAGGACTTCATGTCTAAAACACCAAAAGCAATGGCAACAAAAGACAAAATTGACAAATGGGATCTAATTAAACTAAAGAGCTTCTGCACAGCAAAAGAAACTACCATCAGAGTGAACAGGCAACCTACAAAATGGGAGAAAATTTTTGCAACCTACTCATCTGACAAAGGGCTAATATCCAGAATCTACAGTGAACTCAAACAAATTTACAAGAAAAAAACAAACAACCCCATCAAAAAGTGGGCAAAGGACATGAACAGACACTTCTCAAAAGAAGACATTTATGCAGCCAAAAAACACATGAAAAAATGCTCATCATCACTGGCCATCAGAGAAATGCAAATCAAAACCACGATGAGATACCATCTCACACCAGTTAGAATGGCAATCATTAAAAAGTCAGGAAACAACAGGTGCTGGAGAGGATGTGGAGAAATAGGAACACTTTTACACTGTTGGTGGGACTGTAAACTAGTTCAACCATTGTGGAAGTCAGTGTGGCGATTCCTCAGGGATCTAGAACTGGAAATACCATTTGACCCAGCCATCCCATTACTGGGTATATACCCAAAGGACTATAAATCATGCTGCTATAAAGACACATGCACACGTATGTTTATTGCGGCATTATTCACAATAGCAAAGACTTGGAACCAACCTAAATGTCCAACAATGATAGACTGGATTAAGAAAATGTGGCACATATATACCATGGAATACTATGCAGCCATAAAAAATGATGAGTTCATGTCCTTTGTAGGGACATGGATGAAATTGGAAATCATCATTCTCAGTAAACTATCGCAAGAACAAAAAACCAAACACCGCATATTCTCACTCATAGGTGGGAATTGAACAATGAGAACACATGGACACAGGAAGGGGAATATCACAATCTGGGGACTGTTGTAGGGTGGGGGGAAGGGGGAGGGATAGCATCGGGAGATATGCCTAATGCTAGATGACGAGTTAGTGGGTGCAGCGCACCAGCCTGGCACATGTATTCATATGTAACTAACCTGCACAATGTGCACATGTACCCTAAAACTTAAAGTATAATAAAAAAAAATTACAGCTGTAAAAATACTCACATTGTACTAGTCACCCTAGCAGCTTCCACAGGTACATGGGTATAATTAGCAAATTGTTTCTTTCTATTCTCAGGCCGTTTTCAAAGTGTAAATTTTCTTTTCTGCAATTTTCCCCTCCAGATCCTAATGCTAAATTACCTCTGGATTTACTAATCAGGGCTTTCTTGCTACTTTCCACATCACCAATCTTCGATTCGAATCTGGTACATTTTCTTTTTTTTTTTTTTTTTTTTTTGAGACGAAGTCTCGCTCTGTCGCCAGGCTGGAGTGCAGTGGCGCGATCTCGGCTCACTGCAAGCTCCGCCTCCCGGGTTCACGCCCTTCTCTTGCCTCAGCCTCCTGAGTAGCTGGGACTACAGGTGCCCGCCACCACGCCCGGCTAATTTTTTGTATTTTTAATAGAGACGGGATTTCACCGTGTTAGGATGGTCTTGATCTCCTGATCTCATGATCCACCCACCTCGGCCTCCCATAGTGCTGGGATTATAGGCCTGAGCCACCGCGCCTGGCCCCAATCTGGTAGATTTTCAAAATCCTTCTTTCCTTGTTGTATCATGCAGCTCGTGACCTTGGTTCCACCATGGCCCATGCTCTACTTTCCTGTTTTCCTCCATGCTTCTCTGCTGCCCACAGCAGCAAGAAAACCAAACCCCTCCCTGAATCAGGGTACCTGCTCCATATCCTCTGGACCAGTTCTCCAAACTGGCTGGGCATTGGGAACAACGGGGAAGTTGTTGAAACACTCAGATACGTGCAGATTCTGATTCACTAAGTTACCACCTAATATGCGTGGTGACATGGCACACTTTAGCTGGACGAACTCACCTCCATCTGGAAGATGTAAGGAACAACTCATTTTTCCTTTGTCTCACTTTGCGTGTCTTCTGAGGACCCCATTTTCTTCTATGTACTCTAAGTCACTGGACATAATCTTAGTCTTCTTGCTCTTCTGATGACTAACTCTTGGTTTTCCCTAGAGCCTCAAGCATGCCAAATCACACTGGTTCTCAAAAAACTTTCTTCAGCTCTCATGTTCCTCCCTCTTCCATCTCTTTTCTCTGAACTTGAAGCAGCTATTCCTTCTCCTCTCCCCTGCATGCCCTCCAGACCTCTCTTCCAACCAGGTGCACTGGAAGGCCCCTCTGGGTTCCTGTCTCTGCACTATCCTCAGTGTGGTCACATCCTCTCCCTGCCTTGACATTCCTGCTGGCCTTGGTTGCTACAGTAATATCATCTCCTGGTTTGCCTCCAACCGCATAAAAAATGTAGTGAGGGCTGGTTGCCTGCCTGGGCTCCAGCCCTGGACTGACCTTTCCCCCTTTTGGCAGGACTGGCCCCCAGGGCTTTGCTCTTGCCATCCCCACTGCTGCCAGCTGGGCCTGCCAGGGTTACCATAGAATTGGGCTGGTAAGTTCCCGGACCTGAGAAGGCTGTGGATGCCTTCTGGCCTCCGATCCCACTTTGGAGCCAGCTCAGCTGCAAGGGTGATTCTGTGTAACTGATGTGCATCTCCTCACAGCCTGGTGTGGGGGACCAGGGGGCTGGGGAGTTGGGGGGCCAGGGGAAAGGCTTCTAGCTATAACTCGCCAGAGCTGTGAGTGCTAGGAGTTGCATAAGAACAAGGCAGTCAGGGAGGAAAGCTGGCATGAGGGTTAATTAAGCTTTTCTTATGACTGGAGTGTATCTCTTTTTTTAAATTTCTTTTCTTTTTTTTTTTTTTTTGTTTGAGACAGAGTCTCGCTCTGTCGCCCAGGCTGGAGTGCGGTGGCGTGATCTTGGCTCACTGCAAGCTCTGCCTCCCGGGTTCACGCCATTTTCCTGCCTCAGCCTCCCAGGTAGCTGGGACTACAGGCGCCCGCCACCACGCCCGGCTAATTTTTTGTATTTTTAGTAGAGACTGGGTTTCACCACGTTAGCCAGGATGGTCTGGATCTCCTGACCTCGTGTTCTGCCTGCCTCGGCCTCCCAAAGTGCTGGGATTACAGACTTGAGCCACTGTGCCCGGCCTATGACTGGAGTGTATCTCTATGAACATGATTCCACACTTCCAGCTCTTTCTTCTCGCCAAACTAAAATAGGCAATTTACTGCCCACTGGAGGCTACCAACACTCCCCCACAAGCCTCGCTTTAAAACAAAACTTATGGCTGGGCACAGTGGCTGTCACCTGTAATCCCAGTAATTTGGGAGGCTGAGGCGGGCGGATCACGAGGTCAGAAGATCAAGACCATCCTGGCCAACATGGTGAAACCCCGTCTCTACTAAAAATACAATAACTAACTGGGCGTGGTGGCTCGTGCCTTTGTCCTAGCTACTCGGGAGGCTGAGGCAGGAGAATCTCTTGAACCCGGGAGGCGGACGTTGCAGTTAGCAAAGATGGTGCCACTGCCCTCTGGCCTGGCGAAAGAGCAACACTCTGTCTCAAAAACCAAACAAGCAAACAAAACTCATCTCCTCTCCAAAACCTATCTCCAACTCCACACATCCTTATGCTTGGAATTCTTTCTCCTTATTATTTAGGCTTGAATGTATGGATTGTATTGGTTTTCTGGTCTCTTCTCCTGATACCAGCATTTGACCATTTTAATGTCCCCATGTGAAATGTCTCCTCCCTTCCTTTGTGTTGATTTTATGGGTGGTAAGCCATAAGAAATCAGCAAATTGGCCGAACGCGGTGGCTCATGCCTGTAATTCTAGCACTTTGGGAAGCCGAGGCAGGCAGATTGCCTGAGGTCAGTTCAAGACCAGCCTGGCCAACATGGTGAGACCCCGTCTCTGCTCAAAATACAAAAATTAGCCGGGCATGGTGGCAGGCGCCTGTAATCCCAGCTGCTAGGGAGGGTGAGGAAGAAGAATCCTTTGAGCCCAGGAGGCGGAGGTTTCAGTGAGCTGAGATCGCACCATTACATTCCAGCCCAGGCAACAAGAGTGACACTTCGTCTCAAAAAAAAAAAAGAAATAAGTAATATTATAATAGAATATCATATACGATATGGTTTGGCTGTGTCTCCTCCCAAACCTCATCTTGAATTGTAGCTCCCATAATTCCCATGTGTCGTGGAAGAGAAAAGGGACCTGGTGGGAGGGAACTGAATCATGGGGGCGGGTCTTTCCCATGCTGTTCTCATGATAGTGAATAAGCCTCATGAGATCTGATGGTTTTATAAAGGGCAGTTCCTCTGCACATGCTCTTTCTTGCCTGCCACCATGTAAGACTTCCTTTTGTTCTTCCTTCATCTTCCACCCTGATTGTGAGGCCTCCCCAGCCATTTGGAACTGTGAGTCCATTAATCCTCTTTCCTTTATAAATTACCTAGACTTGGGTATGTCTTTATTAGCAGTGTGAAAATGGACTAATATATAAAAAAAATCCTTATATAATGATATCTGAAAATACCCTTTGCTCACGTGAATGCCTTACTCAAAACCTTCAATGAATTCTCATTGCTTACAAAACTTAAATCCACCTCTTAATTTTGCATTAAAAACTACTCACAGTCCAGTCCTTGGTCACATCTCTAGTAGCCCCTCACTTTTCCTTGGGAGGTATTTGTTGGTTCCACCAATCAAGTCTCTTATTGGTCATTATTCGACAAACTTTGATTGAACCCTTTGGGTGGTGCATTCCGAGGGCATCATTCACAAACATGCTGTCCACATTTCTGTTTGTGACTTTGTTTTTACCCCACTGCGCGTCCTGCTTTCCCCACTTGCATCTCAGGTTTAGATCAAACTTAATTTCTTTTATTCTGGAGCCTTTTCAGGCAGCTCCAGGTCTCTGGCTTTCCTCATTCTCTTTGATCCTTACGTTCCCAAATATCTACATTACTTCTTGGTACCTACCTTTATTTTGCCTTTTTGTTTAAGCCCACGTGATATTAATATCTTCTTTACTCATATGTCTCTGATAATAGTTCTCCATTGTATTGTTATTTCAGGTCAACAGTTCTCAGTTTTTGGTCCCTGAGGAGCAGCATCATCATCACCTAGGAACTTGTTAGAAAGGTAAATATTCAGACCCCATCCCGGACTTACTGAATCAAAATTCTGGGGGTGGGGCTCAGCTTTGTGTCTTCACAAGCCCTCTGGGGAATTTCAGATGCTCCTTGAAATTTGAGAACTACAACTCCACCTCTTGGACTTGAGGATGAGGAAGGCTTGTTCAGCTTGTTTATTCCCTAAGGATACTACAAGGTATTTGAGACCTTTTCCTTTCTGATGGTGTATTTGAAAGCCTTTGGAAAACTCTAAGCCTTCATTGCATACATACATGTGCAATGGTTTATTTTTACCCCATATCTTCTGAAAAAGTATAATATTTTAGCCAACTTAAAAAGATGATAAAGTAGGCCAGGCATGGTGGCTTACGCCTGTAATCCTAGCACTTTGGGAAACTAAGGTGGGTGGATCACTTGAGCCCAGGAGTTCAAGACCAGTGGGCTTGTCAAGATGACAAGGACTTTTGTTGTGGGGATGGGGTGCTTTTATTTGGTGCTTGATAATTGTATTAGTCCATTTCTATACTGCTGTGAAGAATGTTTCACCATGTTTGGTGAAACCCGGTGTCTACAAAAAATTAGCTGGGTGTGGTGGCTCGTGCCTGTAATCCCAGCTACTCGGGAGACTAAGGCAGGAGAGCTTGAGTCTGGGAGGTAGAGGTTGCAGTGAGCTGAGATTGCACCACTGCACTCCACACCACTGCACTCCAGTCTGGAAGACAGAGCAAGATTTTGTCTCAAAAAAAAAAAAAAAAAAAGAGTGAGAAAATGGAAAATCAGAACAAAGGAAAGGAAGGGGAGGCAAATAGTAACCACAATGGTTACTATTGTTCTCATAGTATCTCTAAGCTTCCTGGCAGCAAGGAAAATAAGGAAATTAATGTGTTACTTGTGCTGGTTCCTTTCTACCAGAGGAGGCGAAAATTCTATTTGTGAATTCCAAAAGAAATTTCCCATATGGCAACTACGAGAGGAGCCACTTAGAGAGCTAAAAGATAAAATCCTCAGCAAAGGTTTTATCACACAGGCACCAGTGGTTCTCCCATGCCTGCTTTGTTCACTATCACCATTACAGAAATTGTGCCAATGCTTAGCATGTAAGAGGCGCTTATTAGTAAATCTGTGACAAGAACTCACTCCGTCATTTCTTATAAGTTGGTGGCTGGAAGGGAGTTTATTTTCCCCCAGCAACCCAGCCACCAAGAAATAATATAGAGTGTTTATTGTCTTGGACTGTGATCTGTTCTGGCTGGACCCTGTTGGAGAGGGAGAGGTGTGAGATGAGTGGGCCATTATCTGCAGGAAAGAGTAAACATCTAAAGGAGGGCAGCCCTATGAGAGGGCCCAGGTCCTGTCTGACTGGCCCCAAGGTCACTGAACCTGAACAAGGTGAGTCTGGACGTGACCACAAGGTTCTACATCAAGTAGAAGCCAAACGCTGTGAGGCTGGAACTGGAAGACAAAGCGTCTATGAGATTAGACAAGGTTCTCCTTAGTGCTGTTTACCATGGAGAACAGCTTACAAGATGTCAAGAGCTTCTGATGTGAGGATGGGGTGCTTTTATTTGGCGCTTGATAATTGTATTAGTCCATTTCCATACTACTATGAAGAAAGATCTGAGACTGGGTAATTTATAAAGAAAAAGAAGTTTAATGGACTCACAGTTTCACATGGCTGGGGAGGCCTCACAATCATGGCAGAAGGTGAAGGAGGAGCAAAGGTACGTCTTACATGGCAGCAGGGAAGGGAGTGGGTGCAGGGAACTGCCCTTTATAAAACCATCGGATCTCATGAGACTTACTCTCACGAGAACAGCAGGGGAAAAACCCACCCCCATGATTCAATTGCCTCCCACTGGGTCCCTCCCACAACACATGGGAATTATGGGAGGTACAATTCAAGATGAGAGCTGGGTAAGGACACAGGCAAACCATATCAATAATAAAGGACATTATAAGGCTTTTTCTGAAATTTGGAATTTAAAACAACATCATTATATAAGCTCAGGGATTTTTTTGTTTTTGTTTTGAGACGGAGTCTTGTTTTGTCCTCCAGGCTGGAGTGCAGTGGCACAATCTTGGCTCACTACAAGCTCTGCCTCCTGGGTTCACGCCATTCTCCTGCCTCAGCCTCTGGAGTAGCTGGGACTACAGGCACCCGCCCGCACGCCCCACTAATGTTTTGTATTTTTAGTAGAGACAGGGTTTCACCGTGTTAGCCAGGATGGTCTCGATCTTCTGACCTCGTGACCCGCTGGCCTTGGGCTTCCAAAGTGCTGGAATTACAGGCATGAGCCACCACACCCAGCCAGATCAGGGATGATTTTAGATAGGACTGATATGCAGGTGAATTTATCTTCAGTAAGTCCCTATGCATTTTGGGCATAGCCCTCTGTATCCACAAGCTGGATCCTTTTCTCTCTCTTGAATTAGACAACATTATGACACATGGACACCAGTTAGGGGGAGAGTGGAGTTTAATTCCTAAGCACCAAGGAATGCTTGGCTATAGAGTGCTCTTACCCATCTTTCATCAATAATCTTGCACAAGCAATTTTCCTGAAGACAGCACTATAACGAGTCTCCAAATATTTGATAGAATAAAATGGTGATGAGGAAGAAAGATCATAAAACTAGAGTCAGGATTCCAGATTCTGTAATTTACCAGCGCGTGGCCTCCTCAGAGGAAAAGATGCATGAAAACATTTTAGGAATTGAAAGTACTGGCTGGGCACGGTGGCTCATGCCGGTAATCCCAGCACTTTGGGAGGCTGAGGTGGGCAGATCACGAGGTTAGGAGATTGAGACCATCCTGGTTAACATGGTGAAATCCCATCTCTACTAAAAATACAAAAAATTAACCGGGCGTGGTGGTGGGCACCTGTAGTCCCAGCTACTCGGGAGCCTGAGGCAGGAGAATGGTGTGAACCCGGGAGGCGGAGCTTGCAGTGAGCCGAGATCGCACCACTGCACTCCAGCCTGGGCGACAGAGCAAGACTCTGTCTCAAAAAAAAAAAAAAAAAAAGAAAGAAAGAAAGTACTATGTACGTGGGTTGTTATTTCTTGTACACGGCCAGGGAACTTGATCTTTATTTTTTTATTTCAAATACAAATCACACTAAATCAAGAGGCTGGGCGTGGTGGCTAACGCCTGTGATCCCAGTACTTTGGGAGGCTGAGGCAGACGGATCACCTGAGGTAAGGAGTTCGAGACCAGCCTGGCCAATGTGGCGAAACCCCGTCTCAACTAAAAATACAAAAATTAGCCGAGTGTGGTGGTGTGTGCCTCTGATCCCAGCTACTCTGGAGGCTGAGGCAGAAGAATTGCTTGAATCCAGGAGGCGGAGGTTGCAGTGAGCCGAGATAGCACCATTGCACACCATCCTGGACAAAAAAGAGCAAAACACCGTCTCAAAACAAACAAACAAAAAAACAACCCTCAACCCCAACCCACATGGTGTTAGTTACTGAATGTCTATCACCTGCTAGGTGGTGTGCTAAGTTAACAACCATTTCACAAATGAGGATATTGTAGTACCAACATGTTAAATTCTTTATCCAGGCTCTCACAGGAGGACTAGATCGTTTTAAACAGGGCTTCCACTAGGAGAGAAGGAGAGAAAGAAGTAATAGTAACAACAACAATAATTACAGCTGATTCAAAGCCTTGCACTTTGTCAAACATTTTATGGCATTGTCTTGTTTGACCACCCATTAACCACCCTGTGAGATGGATATTAGTCACCCAGTTTCACAGTTTAGGACACTGAGGTTCATGGTCTTTCAGGGAGGTCCCTAAGGTAATTCAGCAGGGATTAAAATCAATCCTTCCTGGAGACTTTGATTTTCACTATGTTCTACTGCCTCCCAGAGTAGAGCAGGAATAAAAACCACCATATTTCTCATTTCCCGATCAGTTAATTTATTGACATCAAATTTCTGAAAAATTTCCTCCCCTAAAATGTAAGTAAGTTTAAATATTTCCCAGAATGTAAGTACTGAAAAGAAAGCAATCTATATGGCTGTTCCCCTAGAGGTTTCTAAGGTGATTTAGGTTTATATTGCATTTTAATGGAATATAAAAGTTCCCATGAAAAGAAAATCACTACCTGAATTATTCCCTTCAAGCTAGCATTATATCCTCTAATACAAAAAACAATGTAAAGTCATCATTCCTTTTTCTAATCCTTCTCTTACATTCTTTAGGATACTCTCGTCATCTTCATATAAAATGATCAAGGTGAAGAAAATAACCAAGGTGAGGAAAGAGAACCTTTTGCTTTCTGGAATGTGGTTTGCCTTATTCTTTGAAAAGAATGTATAGAGGATTAAGTATACTTCCCCCTCTTAAACTGTGCTTGTTACTTCCTACCTCCCATCAAGTACGTAATTTGCAGATCCCAGCACAAAATGAAAACTAGGTCACCCTTGTTCAAAAATTATTAAGAATTCCAAGATAGCAACAGCAGGGCATAAATGGATGCACAGGACCCTTCTAACAGGGTCTGGCTTCCTAAGCCACTGCACAGAGCTCAAGCTCCTGAAACCAGTCCTGCCTCCCATTACCATGGTAGCTCCACAGATGCAACAGTAACAAACTTAGCTCGCTTTAGCCAAGGAATAAATATCTTCGATGAGCTACCAGTGGGGCCTCTTAGCGTTGTCCAGCTAAGGAGTGCATGAAGATACTGCTATGAGGCTGGGCATGGTTGCTCATGCCTGTAATCTCAGCACTTTGGGAGGCCAAGGTGAGTGGATCATGAGGTCAAGATCGAGACCATGGTGAAACCCCATCTCTACTAAAAATACAAAAAAAATTAGCCGGGCATGGTGGTGGGCACCTGTAGTCCCAGCTACTCGGGAGGCTGAGGCAGAGAAGAGCATGAACCCAGGAGGTGGAGCTTGCAGTGAGCCGAGCTTGCATCACCACACTCCAGCCTGAGCAACAGAGTGAGACTCCGTCTCAAAAAAAAAAAAGAAAAAGATACTGCTATGAGTCACTGAAGACATCCTGTCTCTGACTTAAGAGCTTACATCAGTGTATAATTGCCACAAGTTATTTCCTTGTAAAAAGTCATTCAAATATTTTAATTCAAGAATCATATAGAATATTTTCAAATTCAAATACAATGTTAGAATAGTGGTATTGACTTTGTGTCCGGAATTAGCGGGTTCTTGGTCTCACTGACTTAAAGAATAAAGCCGCGGACGCTCGCGGTGAGTGTTACAGTTCTTAAAGATGGTGTGTCCCGAGTTTGTTCCTTCAGATGTTCAGATATGTCCAGAGCTTCTTCCTTCTGGTGGGTTTGTGGTCTCACTGACTTCCGGGGTGAAGCTGCATACATTCACGGTGAGTCTTACAGCTCTTAAAGGCAGTGCATCTGGAGTTGTTCGTCCCTCCCAGTGAGTTCGTGGTCTTGCTGGCTTCAGGAGTGAAGCTGTAGACATTGGCAGTGAATGTTACAGCTCATAAAGGCAGCGCAAACTGAAAGACTGAGCATCAGCAAGATTTATTGTGAAGAGCGAAAGAACAAAGCTTTTCCAGCATGGAAAGGCACCAGAACAGATTGCCACTACTAGCTCAGGCAGCCTGCTTTTATTCCCTTATCTGACCCCACCCACATCCTGCTGATTGGTCCATCTTACAGAGCGTTGATTGGCCCATTTTACAGAGAGCTGATTGGCCCATTTTACAGAGAGCTGATTGGTCCATTTTGACAGTGTGCTGATTGGTGCATTTATGAACCTTGAGCTAGACACAGAGTGCTGATTGGTGCATTTACACTCCTTTAGCTAGACACAAAAGTTCTCCAAGTCCCCACTAGATTAGCTAGACACAGAGCACTGATTGGTGCATTTACAAACCTTGAGCTAGACACAGGGTACTGATTGATGCGTTTACAAACCTTGAGCTAGGCACAAAGTGCTGATTGGTGCATTTACAAACCTTTAGCTAGACTTAAAAGTTCTCCAAGTCCCCACCCGACTCAGGAGCCCAGCAGGCTTCACTTAGTGGATCCCACACGGGGCTGTGGGCAGAGCTGCCTGCCAGTCCTGCGCTGCGCGTCTGCACTCCCCAGCCCTTGGGTGGTCGATGGGACCCAGGCGTGCTGAGTAGGGGGCAGCAGGGAGGCTCCGGCCACACGGGATCCCACAGTGGGGGTGTGGGGGGTAGTGGGTGTTTGGGCATGGCAGGCTGCATGTCCCAAGCCCTGCCCTGTTGGGGAGGCGGCTGAGGCCCGGTGAGAATTCAAGCGTGGTGCGGGCGGGTCCCCAGTGCTGGGGGATCCAGCGTACTCTCCACAGCTGCTGGCCCAGGTGCTAAGCCCCTCACTGCCCAGAGCCAGCAGCGCCGGGCACAGGGCCTGCGGAGCCCGCACCCACCCAGAACTCACGCTGGCCCGCGAGTGCAGCGTGCAGCCCCGGTTCCCGCCTGTGCCTCTCCCTCCACACCTCCCCACAAACGGAGCCATCTCTGGCCTCAGCCAGCCCAGAGAGGGGCTCCCACAGTGCAGCAGCAGGCTGTAGGGCTCCTCAAGTGTGGCCACATGCCGAGGCTGAGGAGGCGCCAAGGCTGAGGAGGTGCTGAAAGTGAGCGAGGGCTGCTAGCACGTTGTCATCTCTCCACTTCTGATTTTTTTATTATGTGTGTGTGTGTGTATATATATATATATATATGTGGGGTTTTTTTTTTTGCCAAAGAGGGGGTATATTTAGCATATGATCTTGGTGGCTATCATTGCTTAGTGGGCTAAGAAAAGAAATTGTCACAGAAGAAGACCAAAGGACCTGGGCAGTACAGGGAGCAGAGCGCCTTTCCTGGGGGTGGTCCCTGCTTTTGTGCACACTCCATTCACCCACACACCAGAGAAGCAAGAGGAAGATGGGAGAGGTGGAAACGCAGGATATTACATGTCTTCTTTGTAGAATTCTAGATGTACAGATATATAAAGATTAAAAACTACAATTGTCTGAAAGAGGCTTTTCTGGAAAAATTGTTTCAATAGTTAGAATAATTATATTTTAGAGGAAAACTTAAAAGATCCCCTTGCTTGCTAATATTTTAACTACTAACAAGTAAAGAACATAAAAAAATATAAATTCTTGAATGTCCTTTTTTTCCCTTTCAGCATCTCTGTAGATTTTCACTCAGGGCCCTGAATATAAGCAAAGGAAAATTTACACAGAAAAAAAAAAAACAAAAAAACAGTAAAAAACAACACTTAAGTCATAGTTTAAAATGCAAAAAGAAGCCAGGCATGTGGTGGAATGCCTGTAGTCCTAGCTACTTGAAAGGCCGAAGTGGGAGGGTCATTGGAGCCCGGGAGTTTGCAAGCAGCCTGGACAACACAGTGAGACCCTGTCTCTGGGAAAAAAAAAAAAAAAGCTTCTAAACGAAGTGAGCAGTTTTCCTTGAGTAGGTTCTAAGGTTGAAGAAGTGGAGAGAAAACTGCTATATAACTATCATCTAGAAAATGATCCCTTCCTTTGAAATGAGTTTCAGTTTCAAACTGGGATAGATAATATCAAGTCTGCTTGTTAAATGTCATGTTGGAAAGCAAAAGTGTCCTTTCAAAGTATGGAATACAGTGAATAAGATAAGCAGTGAATCCAGCAGTATGAGTTTTTAAATTTATTCAAAAAGAAGAAATAGAGGGGTACATTTAGAAACAAAGTACAGGGCCGGGCGCGGTGGCTCACACCTGTAATCCCAGCACTTTGGGAGGCTGAGGCGGGTGGATCACGAGGTCAGGAGATCAAGACCATCCTGGCTAACACAGTGAAACTCCGTCTCTACTAAAAATACAAAAAATTAGCTGGATGTAGTGGTGGGCACCTGTAGTCCCAGCTACTCGGGAGGCTGAGGTAGGATAATGGCATGAACCCGGGAGATGGAGCTTGCAGTGAGCCAAGATCACGCCACTGCACTCCAGCCTGGGTGAGAGAGCAAGACTCCATCTCAAAAAAAAAAAAAAAGAAACAAAGTACAGAAAACTGAGGGAAGGATTAGCTGCATACAAAAACATACTGCTCAGGAGAAAAAATTCTCACAGATCAGCCATAAAAAACAGAACTTAGGGCTGGGTGTGGTGGCTCACGCCTGTAACCCCGGCACTTTGGGAGGCCGAGGTGGGTGGATCACCTGAGGTCAGGAGTTCGAGACCACCCTGGCCAACATGGTGAAACCTCGTCTCTACTAAAAATACAAAATTAGCTGGGCGTGGTGGAGGGCACCTGTAATCCCAGCTACTTGGGAGGCTGAGGCAGGAGGATTGCTTGAACCTGGGAGGTAGAGGTTGCAGTGAGCTGAGATCTGCACTGCACTCCAGCCTGGGCAACAGAGCAAGACTCCATCTCAAAAAAAAAACAAAATGGCGTAGATCAAGTGTCTCCACAGTTATCGAGTGTAGAAACATTGGCTTGAAAAATTGAGGTTAGGTCTTTAAATACAAATTGAATTAGATTTTTCAGAAAGACTTTCCTAGAATTACCATAAAATTTAGGTAAAAGTTAAATCTCACCTTGATTTGTCAAAATTATATGCCTTAATAACTTCACTTTCTGCGGTTGATTATAACACTTATCCCATATATTCATTCAACAAAACATTCACTGAGTGTGTAGTAAGTGCCTGGCACTGGGCTAGGCCCAGAGATGGGAAGGGGGCAAACGACATACGAAGATGTAATAAGACAAGGTAAGAAGTGCAATAGTAGAGGCATGCACATGGTATTGAAAGGGAAACCTTGCCAGGCGTGGTGGCTCATGCCTGTAATCCTAGCACTTTGGGAGGCCAAGGCGGGCAGATCACCTGAGGTCAGGGGTTCGAGACCAGCCTGGCCAACATGGTGAAACCCCATCTCTACTAAAAATATGAAAATTAGCCAGGCGTGGTGGTGCGTGTCTGTAATCCCAGCTACTCAGGAGCCTGAGACAGGAGGATGGCTTCAACCCGGGAAGTCGAGGTTGCAGTGGGCCAAGATCGTGCCATTGCACTCCAGCCTGGGTGACAAGAGTGAAACTCTGTCTCAAAAAGAAAAAAGAAAGAAAGAGAAACCTTACCTAGAGAAAGCCACATGAATGTATGTGTGGAAGGATAATGCTATTTGGAAGACTTTGGGTTGTCTCCTAAAGTGATGAGTGTTGTAAGATGAGTAGGAGTTGGCTAAGCTGGGGGTCTGAGGACGGTTTGGGAAGGTAGAAGCAGTAAGCAGAAGCAAAGCACAAAGGCACGGAGAACCATGTGTGAACTTGGAAGCACAGCTGTCTTTGGAGCATAAATCATTAGGCAAAGACTTAGGTGATCTTGGTGAGATACAATGCATGGCTTGTTGGCGGCGTGGAGATTTGGAAGGGTTTTAACCAAGGGAGAGCCCTGCTAAGGTTTTGCATTGTATGGATGAGATGAAAGGGAGCCAAATAGCTCACTTTGGCTGTGTTACAGATGATGGGCTTGAGTAGGACTCACTGGAGACCAGTATTATAACCTAGGGAGAGATGGCAAGGGCCTAAAGACAAGGAAACTAGCAAGACTTAGGACAAATTAGATGTGGGAGTTGGGAAGGCGAAAGGGGAGGGTAAAACAGAGCAGGACTCTCAGGTTTAGCCTTCCCGACTGGGGGTCTATGCTGCTGCTAATTGAGTTAATGAATACGGAAAAAGGAATGTGTGTGTTTTGGTCAGGGTACCCCCCAGGAACAGGAACCACACTCAGGTTGGGCAACTGAGAAGGCTTTAATAACTAAATCAGTTACACAAAGTTGTGGGCAGGGTATAAAGAGACCACGAGTACTAATGCAGCCCTTTGGAGCTAATAATAGTGGGATGAGGGAAGGAATGCTGTTGTCAACCCAAGATCTGAAGGAACCATTTTTGGGAACCTGAAAACAGAAGGCTGCTGTGTGGAAGGGCTGCCTGGCAAGAACTGTGACCTTGCTCAAGGGACGGGGAAGAAGCCATCCAGCTGCAGCCTTGCAGGGAGGTGAAGGAGGAGAGATCAGCACTGTGACCTCATTCTGGTCTCTCCTTCTGACCTCCTGCTGGGATTGCTCACTGGCCAAGCCCAACCGGAAGCTGAAGCAGAGTGAAGAGGTCCCCAGCATAGTTCATACAGGTTATCCTCCTAGGGCAAGAGAGGATCTGGAGGGGAAAATGCAGTTTATGCAGCTCAATGTGAGGGAAGAACATAGTGAGTTCAGTTAGAAACAGGTGGACTTTTAGTTTTTAAAGGCTATCTGGGGGCTATATAGAGAGAAAATGTGCCCTGGTGGCAGAAAAGCTTATATTTGCCTCTGTGATTCACCACTTACTAGATGTGTGAACTTGGACACATTTCTTAAACTGCTCTGTTCTTCAGTTTACTCATCTGTAAAAGAGAGCATAGTAATAGTACCTACCTCAAAGAGCTGTTGTGGATTAGCAATGAGATGACACATATGAAGTACTTAGAATAGTGCCTGGCACATAGAAAGCACTTAATAAACATCTGCTGTTAGCTATTATCCATATGGAAATGGTAAACGGACAGGGGAATATACAAATCTGAAGGTCAGGGAAGAAAGGAGATTTGATTCATACAATTGTAAGGGAAGTTGTCATTCTGAGTGAGCTCACCCAGGGAGACTGTCTTGAGTAGCACTGTCTAAGAGATGTAGAATGCAAGCCGCATATGTAATTTTGAAAATGTGAAATTTAAAAAAGAAAAATAACGTGTGACATTAAAAAAACTAAAGAGGAACATGTGAAATTAATTTTGAAAAAAATAAACTTTTTTGAAAAAATAAACATTTCTGTTGTTTAACACAAATATATCAAAAATGTTACAATTTCAATGTGTATTTTTTTCTTTTTTTTTTTGAGACAGAGTTTCGATCTTTCCCCCAGGCTGGAGTGCAATGGCACGATCTGGGCTCACTGCAGCCTCTGCCTCCCAGGTTCAAGTGATTTTCCTGTTTTAGCCTTCCAAGTAGCTGGGATTATAGGCACCCGCCACCATGCCAGGCTAATTTTTGTATTTTTAGTAGAGACAGGGTTTTGCCATGTTGGCCAGGCTGGTTTTGAACTCCTGACCTCAGGTGATCCACCCGCCTCGGCCTCCAAAGTGCTGGGATTATAGGCATGAGCCACCACACCCAGCCGTATTTCATATTTTAAAAATTGAGATGTTTACTTTCTTTTTCATTTTTTTACTAAGTTTTTGAAGTTTGGCCTGTATTTTCTACTTACAGCACATGTCAGTTTGGATTAGTACATTTCAGATGCTGAATAGCCTCCTGTGGCTAGTGATTACTATATTGGACAGTGCTGGTCCAGAGATAGGAAAGCAGAAAGATTAGGTGAGGTCCCTGAACAACACTTGTCAGTAAGGCTCTGGGGCAGGATGAAGAAACAAAAGTGAAAAAGGAAAGGTTATAAGATCAGAAAAGTGAGATTCCACAGAGAATCCAGGGTACAGAGTTTTTAGTAGCGTTTTAGAGAGGTTAGAGCAGCCAGCCCAGTAAGGACAGGTCTATAAAGTCACCACTGCATTTGCAAATAGAATGTTGTTGGTGTTCTGGAAAGAAATTGTTTTCATAATAAAAATGATCTGCTGCTGGGTGTGGTGGCTCACACCTATAATCTCAGCACTTAGAGAGGCAGAGGTGGGAGGATAGCTTGAGCCCAGGAATTTCAAGACTAGCCTGGACAACATAGTGAGACTGTTTTCGACAAAAATGAAAAAACAAAAGAACAAATGTGGCCCAAAGGCCGGGCGTGGTGGCTCTCGCCTGTAATCCCAGCCCTTTGGGAGGCTGAGGCAAGCGGATCACAAGGTCAGAAGATCAAGACCATCCTGGCCAACATGGTGAACCGCCGTGTCTGCTAAAAATACAAAAATTAACTGGGTGTGGTGGCATGTGCCTGTAGTTTCAGCTACTTGGGAGGCTGAGGCAGGAGAGTTGCTTGAACCAACCCGGAGGTGGAGGCTGCGGTGAGCCAAGATTATGCTATTGCACTCCAGCCTGGGTGACAGAGTGAGACTCCATCTCAAAAAAAAAAAAAAAAAAAAATAGTGGCCAAAAAGTGGACAGGAATGAATTATCTGGTTGTGGTGGAGTGAGAGGTGAGGCCAAGGAAAAATGTTGCTTTTTGTTTTTTTGTTTTTGAGAGAGTCTCGCTCTGTCACCGAGGCTGGAGTGCAGTGCAGCAATCTCGGCTCGCTATAACCTCCGCCTCTAGGGTTCAAGCGATTCTCCTGTCTTGGCCTTAGGAGTAGCTGGGATTACAGGCATGTGCTACCACTCCCAGCAAATTTTTGTATTTTTAATAGACACGAGGTTTCAGCAGGTTGGCCAGGCTGGTCTTGAACTCCTGACCTCAGATGACCCACCCACCTTGGCTTCCCAAAGTGCTGGGATTACAGGCATGAGCCACCCTGCCTGGCCAATGTTGCAGTTATTATTTTTTAAGAATAGGAGTCACTGAGCCTATTTATAGGTTAAGGTGAACAGGTTTACAGGGCATCCAGACAGATAACTCTGTCTAGGAGGCATTTTAAAATGTACTAGGGAAGAATAGCACATACCAGGGCTTCTCAGCTACATCTTTAAGGAGGGACATGCTCAGAAGTGTCGGATCCAGCCTGGGCAACAAAGTGAGACCACATCTCTAAAAAAAATTTAAAAATTAGCTGAACATAGTGGCTTACGTCTGTAGTTCCAGCTACTGGGGACCAGCGGGGAGGGGTTCTGAGGTGGGGGGATCGCTTGAGCCCAGGAAGTTGAGGCTGCAGTAAGCTGTGATTACACCACTGCACTCCAGCCTGGGTGACAGAGAGAGACCTTGTCTCAAAAAAAAAAAAAAAAAAAAAAGTGTCAGATCCACTCATTCACTCTCTATCCCTTCTTCCTGTCATGACTTTCATTGTAGTATCCTTCTTACTGATCTTATTGCCTCTAGTCTTAAGAGTTTCATCCACCTCCTCTACAGTTGCACCAGAGAGATCATATTAGGTTGCAAATACCATCAATGCCAGATATTATTTGTCCATTTGGGAAACATCTATTGGGGCCAACTTGTACACTTGGTGTTTACTCTTCAGCAATCAACATCCTTCTTTTCACTTTCTATAAGGCTTTTGTTTCTATCTTGAAATCCATGTGATTCTGCCAATGGAGCATGTGACCTAGAATATTCCATCTCTCTCTCTCTTTTTTTTTTTGAGACAAAGTCTTGCTCAGCCACCCAGGCTGGAGTGCAGTGGTGCTATCTTGGCTCACTGCAACCTCCGCCTCCCAGGCTCAAGCGATTCTCCTGCCTCAGCCTCCCGAGTAGCTGGGACTACAGGTGAGTGCCACCACGCCCAGCTAATTTTTGTATTTTTAGTAGAGATGGGGTTTCACCATGTTGGCTAAGATGGTCTCCATCTCTTGACCTCGTGATCCGCCTGCCTCGGCCTCCCAAAGTGCTGGGATTACAGGCATGAGACACTGCAACCGGCCTCCATCTCTTTTGACACATAGGTTGGTTCTTTTGTGACATCTGACCTAGGGCTGCCAATTGGAGCAAAACTTAAATTCTGCTTGGAATGTTAAGATAAAGGGTGTTCACTTTCCTTCCAGAGGGTATGTAGCTGTGAGACCTGGAATTGTTACAGCTATGTTTGCTCTATGAGGAAATGTAGTCTGAGAATAAAGCAAGCACAGAGAGGACAGCAGAGCCAAGAGAGTCAGAAAAATGGACCCAGAGCCCAAATGATAAGAAATTCTGATTCAAGCTATGCCTGATGTCTCTGACTGGACATTTTGTTTCATGAACCAATAAATTACCTTTATTATTTAAACCAGATTGAATTGAATTTTCTATTATTTGCAACAACAACAAAAAATCTTCTCAAAACCTTACTGTGTGCTAGGGTTTATACTAGAAGCTTAAAGTCATTTCACTACTTCAATGCTTCTCCTTGCCTATAGTGTTATTGATAATTAGTATAATCACATGCAGGACAAAGTCTCAATTCCTTTCCAAGGAGTTTCTCAATCAACAATGTTCTCCATGAAATGGCCTTGTCTACTTTTTTTGCTGCATCCCTTGTGGCATTATATATATGTGTTTTCCGTTTTCATATTGCTATAAAGATACTACCCAAGGTACACTCTTCCTTAATTTATAAAGGAAAGAGGTTTAATTGACTCACAGTTCTGCATGGCTGGGAAGGCCACGGAAAACTTACAATCATGGCGGAAGGGGAAGCAGGCATGTCTCACATGGTGGCAGGAGAGATAGAGTGTGTGTGAGCGCAGGAAAAACTACCATTTACAAAACCATCAAATCTCATGAGAATTCACTCCCTATCATGAGAACAGCATGGGGGAAACCACCCCCGTAATCAAATCACTTCCCTCCATTAACATATGGGGATAACAATTTGAAATGAGATTTGGGTGAGGACACAGAGCCAAACCATGTCTGTCTATCTATCTGTCTGTCTGTCTGTCTATCTATCTATCTAGCTATCTATCTATCAGGCGTGGTGGTGGGCGCCTGTAGTCCCAGCTACTCAGGAGGCTGAGGCAGGAGAATGGCGTGAACTCAGGAGGTGTAAACTGCAGTGAGCCGAGACCGCGCCACTGCATTCCAGCCTGGGTGACTGAGGGAGACTCTGTCTCAAAAAAAAAAAAAAGAAATATTCACTATGATGAATGTTGCACTGACCATCATATTCAGCAGAATTTGGAATTATCATTAGAATTTGTGCGTACTTGGCAAGAACACCTTTCCCTTCATTGCCCAGGAAAATTCTCATCTGAACCTACAAGGCTAGAATAAAATTTATCACCTCAGTGAAGTCTCCCCTTAACCCCTTGCAGCCTTACATTTTCTTTCTGATGTTCCCATAAGTAATTTATAAAGCTTATAATAAATTAACTTGAAGGATTTTAATTGTTGGGGTCTGTTTCTGTACTGGAGTATAAACTCCTTGAGGACAGCAACCATGTCTTTTGGCTTTCTATCTTTCAGGTCTTGTCGTAGTGTGTGGCACGTGGTAGGTGTCCAATAAGTGCAATAAAATGATGTGTTATGCTAAAAGTGTTATAGAGTTCAAATATAGTACTGTCCAGAACCATTAAGGAGCTGAGAAATGTTACAGAGTTAAGGGCCAATATTGTCAAGAACTGTGAAGGGTTTGAGATTTTACCCTACTTGTAAGCTATTAAGTTAGCTTGCCACAATATCATGGATGTTGTCAGAGACATGAGGCTCCTTGATCAGAGACAAAATAATGTATTAATCATGACAGTATTGGTAGACAAAGTGCCCAGTAATGGCAATTTCTACAAAGTGATACAAATAGGGTGAAGTGATGTCTGAATATGCTGTGGGTTGCACTGTATGAGATGAATTGTTAGCCTAGCGAAACTGAATCTTTTAGCGTAGAGAAACAGCCTGCCCTTTGCCCTAGAGAGAGACCTTAATTTTGTTATTCTGCACAGTAAACAAACCTGCTCTTGGCTCTGGAGGAAAATACTATCTCGGTCTTCCAAGGCTGTCTGTTATACAAGCATCCTTGAAAAGATAGTCTAGAACACAATGAGTTGTTCCACTGGCAAGATGAGCAGAAATTTTATAGACCCATAGAGATTGTCTCCCCAAAAAAGACAGAATAGTTACAGTTGTGATTTCAATTCATGAAAGTGGTCGAAGAGGAGGTGATACTTAAGCCGAGGCTTAAAATATATGAGTAGGCATTCACCAGACAGATAGGATAGTAGGACATTTCATGAAGCTGGAGCAATGAGGAGGAGCATGAAGGAAAGGTGACTGAAGATGGTATGACAAGGACAGCGTGTGAGGGAAGAAGGGGTCTCATGTGAGATACTAGAAAAGGTAGGCCAGATGCAGCTCCCAGAAAGTCTTCTCTATCAGGGTGAGGACTACTTTATCCTGAGGTCAACAGGGAGCCAATGAAGGTTTCTAAGCAACTGAGGCATGTAGTCAGATTTGCATTTTAGAAAGATCTGTCTGAAACAGAAAGGGCATTCAAGGCAGAAGGAACAGCACGGATAGAACACACATTCAAGTGCCCAGTAAACTGAGGTAACCATAGATGTCTCTGAATATGATGGTCAGTGCAACATTCATCAAAGTGAATATTTCTTTTTTTTTTTTTTTTTTTGAGACGGAGTCTCACTCAGTCACCCAGGCTGGACTGCAGTGGCGCGATCTCTGCTCACTGCAATTTACACCTCCCAGGTTCTCGCCATTCTCCTGCCTCAGCCTCCCGAGTAGCTGGGACCACAGGCGCCCACCACCACACCCGGCTAATTTTTTCATATTTTTAGTAGAGACGGGGTTTCACCGTGTTAGCCAGGATGGTCTCAGTCTCCTGACCTCGTGATCTGCCTGCCTCGGCCTCCCAAAGTGCTGGGATTAAAGGTGTGAGCCACCACGCCCAGCCCAAAGTGAATATTTCTTAAGAGTGACTCAGCACTTTTAGTCAGTCACCAGGTGCCCCCTGTGAAGTTGGAGCCTAACCTGGGGAAGTCTAGGGCTGTGCCATGTTAAATTAGGCTAAGCTAATTTTTTTTTTTTTTTTTGACAGAGTCTCACTCTGTCGCCAGGCTGGAGTGCAGTGGCGTGATCTTGGCCCACTGCAACCTCCACCTCCTGGGTTCAAGCCATTCTCCTGCCTCAGCCTCCCGAGTAGCTGGGACTACAGGCACCCACCACCACACCCAGCTAATTTTTGTATTTTTAGTAGAGACAGGGTTTCACCATGTTGGCCTGGATGGTCTCAGTCTTCTGACCTTGTGATCTGCCTGCCTCAGCCTCCAAAAGTGCTGGGATTACAGGTGTGAGCCGCCGTGCCCAGCCAGGCTAAGCTAATTTATGTCTGAATAATCCATAGTAAAGAAGAGATTTGAGTTGGCAATGAGGTTTCATCTTAACTGGCAACTTCGACTGGTTGTAATGGGCCACCTGGGTCATGATGCTAAGGAAGGATTCTCAGTCCAATTCTGGGCTTTGTGGGATAGAAGAAAATAGTTATTTAGTTTTATTTGTTATAGGCAAGGAATGGTAAGTAACAATACACTTGCTGACAATAGCTAAGGAATAAAGTTTAATCCAAGCTTATTATTCAGAAAAAGAAACCTAAACAAGGGCTAGGACCTGTGTCAGGAGCACTTAGACAGCCATGGGCTGGTTATGAGGATAAGTGAGATGGGAAGAGGGCACAAACAGGATGGGAACAGTAACAGTTGGGATTTTAAAGCCAAGATATGTCCTTAAAATATAAGGTAAGGGAGACAACAGCCAGATTGGGGATACTATCAGGTCATACCAAAGGAAAGAGTTTTCAATGAAATATTTTTTTAAATGAGGGAACTTGGATAATCTTGCCCCAGACCCAACAATTTGACTCTGGCACTTGATAGTAACAGAGATGAAAGTGACACAGAGAAGATGTCATGGTCAGTACTCAAGGAGGCAGAGACTGGGTCTTTTTTGGCTCAGCTCAAGGTTATATAATTTTTCTGAAGAGTAAGCACTATTGTATGTGGGTTTGCTGTATTATTTGACAATATTCACTTATGAAGGATAAGAAAAATAAATGGGATGGGTGGAATTCATATGGCGTGTTGAGTATGGATACTGCATGAGCAAGTGACTTGTAAAACATAGATAAAGTTAATTAGATTTGTTAAATATAAATAAATAATAAGCTAGCTAACTATAACACATATTAAATATAGATATGATAATTGGAACATATACTAAAATGGACCCAAAAAGTTTTTTTTATATGTAGATAGAAGGACCAAGAGACACAAAATATTAATATTATGCTAAATAGACATGAGGCACATGAAGCACTCAATATTCAATATTAAGCACTCTGTTAGATTGGCTGTTGATTGGTGACATCATTCTGACCTTTTGCCACCTCTGGCCCAAAAAGCTGCTCATCAGGCTGGTTGGTATGCTACAGCTTTTTCCTTGCATCTCTCAAGCATGTATTGGTTCTAGTCACCTCCCATCTTCTTAGCCCCTTGGCTTAAACCTAATTCTGGTCCTTCAGACTACCTTTAAACTACATCAGTGGAGAAGGCTGATGTTGCAGAGAAATAAGACATATGAACGGCACAACCCAGGATGCATGTAGTGTGGGCCTTCTATCCTGTTCATGCTATACTTTCAAAACTTTCACAGGCACATTATCTAGACAGAAAATCAATAAGAAAACATCAAACAACCTACACTTTAGACTAAATGGATTTAACAGGTATATACAGAACACTCCATCCAATAGCAGCAGATTACACATTCTTCTCAAAGACACATTCTCCAGGATAGAGCATGTTAGGCCACACAATAAGCCTTAACAAGTTTAAGAAGACTGAAATCATATCAAGAATCTTTTCCTACTACAATGATATGAAACTAGAAATCGATAACAGGAGAAATTTTGAAAAATTGAAAAACACATAGAAATTAAACAAAATGTTCACCAACAATGGGTCAAAGAAGAAATTTAAATAATCTGGAAAACATGGAAACACACGTACCAAAACTTAGGGGATGCAGCAAAGCAGTTCTGAGTCATAAGTTTAAGGCAATAAACTTATCACAAAGGAAGAAAGATCTCAGATAAACAACCTAACCTTACTTCTCAAGGAACTAGAAAAAGAAGAAGAAACTAATTCCAAAGTTAGTAGAAGGAAATAATAAAGATCAGAGCAGAAATAAATGAAATAGAGACTAGAAAACAAAGAGAAGATGAAACTAAGAATTTTTTTTAGAAGATAAACAAAATTGACAAACCTTTAGCTAGACTAAGAAAAAAAGAGAAGACTCAAATAAAATCAGAAATGAAAGAGGAGACATTACAACTGATACCACAGAAACACAAAGGACCCTGAGAGACTTCAGTAGTTTCCTCTTATCCTTGTTGAATATGTTCCAAAATTCCCAGTGGATGCCTGAAACCACGGATAGTTTTGTATGTACTATATATCGAGTCCTATGCATACTATGTTATTTTCTGTTTATCCATACCTATGATAAAGTCTAGTTTATAAATTAGATAGAACAAGAGATTAATAATAATAATTATAAAACAGAACAATTATAACAATAATGTGGTCTCTCTCTCAAAATATATTATTGTACCCTACTCATCTATTTGCTGACTGTGGTTGACTGAGGGTAACTGAAGCCTTGGAAAACAAAACCACAGGTAAAGGGGGACTACTGTCTCATGAACAATTATACACCAACAAATTGAATAACCTAGAAGAAAAGGATCACTTCCTAGACACATACAACTTACCAAGACTAAATCATGATGAAATGGAAAATCTAACTTGATCAATAACTAGTAAAGAGACTGAATCTGTACTAAAAAGTCTCCAATTAAAAAAAGCCTAGGACCTGATGGCTTCACTGCTGACTTCTACCAAACATTTAAGAAAGAATTGGCCGGGCATGTTGGCTCATGCCTGTAATCCCAGCACTTTGGGAGGCCGAGGCGGGCGGATCAGGAGGTCAGGAGATCGAGACCATTCTGGCTAACACAGTGAAACCCTGTCTCTGCTAAAAATACAAAAAATTAGCCAGGCATGGTGGCGGGCGCCTGTAGTCCAGCTACCCAGAAGGCTGAGGCAGGAGAATGGTGTGAACTTGCAGTGAGCTGAGATCATGCCACTGCACTCCAGCCTGGGCGACACAGCGAGACTCTGTCTCAAAAAAGAAAAGAAAAGAAAAGAAAAACAAAAAGAAAGAACTAATACAGGGTGGGGGAAGTGGCTCACGCCTGTAATCCCAGCACTTTGGGAGGCCGAGATGGGCAGATCCCCCAAGGTCAAGAGGTCAAGACTAGCCTGGCCAACATGGTGAAACCCTGTGTCTTCTTTTAAACGCAAAATTTAGCTGGGTGTGGTTGTGGGCACCTGTAATCCTAGCTACTTGGGAGGCTGAGGCAGAAGAATCGCTTGAACCTAGGAGGCGGAGGTTGCAGTGAGCTGAGATCGTACCACTGCACTCCAGCCTGGACGGCCAGAGAGAAACTCTGTTCAAAAAAAAAAAAAAAAAAAAAGAGGAAAGGAAAGGAAGAAAGGCGGAAAGAAAGAGAAAGAAAGAAACAAAGAAGGAAAGAAGGAAGGAAGGAAAGAAAGAAAGGAAAGAAAGAAATAAAGAAAGAAAATCAAACCTTCTCAAACTCTTCCGAAAAATTGAAGAAGAGGGATTATTGCCAAACTCACTTTACAAGGCCAAAAGTACCGTGATACCAAAGCAGACTAGGACACTACAAGGAAAGAAACTTGCAGGCAGTATCCTTGAAAAACATAGATGCAAAAATACTCAACAAAGTCCTAGAAAACTAATTTTACAACACATTAAAAGGATCATTCACCATGATCAAGTGGGATTTATCCAAAGGGTTCAAGGATGGTTCAACATATGCAAATCTATAAATGTGATAATACCACATTAAAAGAATAAAGGAAAAAATTCATGATCATCCCAATAGGTGCAGAAAAAGCATTTGACAAAATTCAACATTCTTTCACAATAAAAACTCAACAAATTTGGTATACAAGGAATGTACCTCAACACAAGAAAGACTATATATGACACACACACAGCTAACAATATACTCAATGGTGAACACTTGAAAGCTTTTGCTTTAAGAACAGGAACAAGACAAGGATGCCTACTCTCTCTACTTGTATTCATGAAATGCTAGCCAGAACAATTAGGCAAGTGAAAGAAGTAAAAAGCACCCAAATTAAAAAGAAGTGAAATTATCCCTGTTCGCAGACACCATGATCATATACAGAGAGAATCCTAACTACTCCACTAAAAACTGTTAGAACTAACGAACAAATTCAGTAAAATTGCAGCTTACAAAATTAACATACAAAAATCAGTGGCATTTCCATACACTAAACAATGAACTGTGTGAAAAAGAAATCAAGAAAACAATCTCATTTACAATAGCTACAAAAAATGCATCGGAATAAATTTAAGTAAGGAGGTAAAAGATCTATAACTAAAAACTATAAAATATCGATTAAAGAAATTGAAGGAGACACAGATAAATGGAAAGTATCTTATGTTCATGGATTTGAACAATTAATATTGTTAAAATGTCCATATTATCCAAAGCAATCTACAGATTCAATGCAATCCCTATCAAAATTCTAATGACATTTTTCCAGATTAAAAAAATTTTTTTTCATTGGTATGGAATCACAAAAGAACTTGAATAGTCAAAGCAATCTGGAGCAACAACAACAAGGCTGGAGGCTTCATACTACCTGACTTTAGAATATACTACAAAGCTAAAGTAATCAAAACAGCATGGTACTGACACAGAAACAGATACATATACCAATGCAACAGACTAGATAGCCCAGAAATAAATCCATGTATTTATAGCCAAATGAGTTTTGAAAAAAGTGCCAAGAACCATAGGAAGGGGGCAGTCTCTTCAACAAAGGATGTTGGAAAACTGGATATCCCACATGCAGAAGAATGAAATCAGTTTCTTTCCTTCTTTCTCTTTCCTTCCTTCCTTTCCTTCTTTCCTTCTTTCCTTCCTTCCTTCATTCCTTCTTTCTTTCTTTCTTCTTATTTATTTATTTTTGAGACAGAGTTTGCTGTGTCACCCAGGCTAGAGTGCAGTGGTGCAATCTCCGCTCACTGCAAGCTCTGGCTCCCAGGTTCACGCCATCCTCCTGCTTCAGCCTCCTGAGTAGCTGGGACTACAGGTGCCCACAACCATGCCCAGCTAATTTTTTGTATTTTAGTAGAGATGGGGTTTCACCATGTTAGCCAGGATGGTCTCGATCTCCTGACCTCGTGATCCTCTGGCCTCGGCCTCCCAAAGTGCTGGGATTACAGGCGTGAGCCACCACGTCTGGCCGATCAGCTTTTTCTAATTATAAAGTTGGGAACAGTGCTCTTTCTAGTTCTCTGTATTCTTTTTTTTTTTTTTTGAGATGGAGTCTTGATCTCTTGCCCAGGCTGGAGTGCAGTGGCACAATCTCAGCTCACTGAAAGCTCCGACTTCAGGGTTCACACCATTCTCCTGCGTCAGCCTCCCAAGTAGCTGGGACTACAGGTGCCCGCCACCATGCCTGGCTAATTTTTTGTATTTTAGTACAGACAGGGTTTCACCGTGTTAGCCAGGATGATCTCGATCTCCTGACCTCGTGATCCACCAACCTCGGTCTCCCAAAGTGCTGGGATTACAGGTGTGAGCCACCGCGCCTGGCCTCCAGTTCTCTGTATTCTAAGTGGAAGCTTGCACCTTATCCTAACAGTGTTAACCTACTTCATCTCTTTCCCCTTGCTTCTCATTATGTACTTAAAATTAATTTAATAAAATATGAGATGCAGCCATGTTAATCTGATCTGTGAGCTTCTCTGCTCTCTAACATCAGTGAGAGTTTGCCTGATAAGTACTTTTAGGTCACCACTGCATCAGTGTAATTTCCCACACAGCCGCTATTTGCTTGGTGTGGACAACACTCCTTCTCCTTGATGAAATTGTTTCCTGAGAGCGTGAGTTCTGCACTGGGGCATATTACTCATGATTTTATAGAGGTATCGAAGAGCAACAACGCTTTCACACACAAACCATGTGGTGTTAGACAATATGTAAAGCATACATGTATACAAGCATGCACAAAAATGAATCTTTTTTTCAGATATAATCAACCATACCTCTGTTTCTAGTTTTCTGGCCCCAGTTTCTTGAAATTAGAGAGGTACAAAAGACCTTAAGATTATTTTTGTTTAAGTTCCTTCTTCAAGAGTTCCAGATTGGTGGAGTGACATGTAAGGCCACAGAGCAGTTAGATCTGGGATCTGCCCTCTGTTCCCTGAGCCCCAGAATGTGGGAGTTTAGAAAATATTTTTAAAACTAAGAAGTCAACTCTAGTAGGAAAATGTCAAAAACATACAGCTTGTTCTTTCGTGAGTAAATGAGTGAATTTTCATTTGGCTACAAGTTTCAAGGAACTTGACCAACCCTATCTTCAGCATGTGTTATCTCATGAAAGTCTAGAGTGGGTGATGGCTTCAGGTATAATTGGTCAACAGTGTCATGGTATTTATCTCTTTCAACTCTGCCCTCTTCATATATTGGCTCTTTATCCTTGGGCTTATTACAGGTGGTTACAAGGTGGCTACTGCAGCCCAAGACACTACATCCTCATGTAGCTTTGTTCCAGGAAGTAAGAGGAGGCAGTCCTCCTTGCCTTTATTTTTTTCATGAGGAAGTAAGGTTGTTATTGGGAGTCCCAACATCAAACTTTTTCTTACATGTCTAAGACCAGAAAAGGATCGTATGCCCATTCATATATTAATCACTAGGAAAAGGTTTGTGGTTACTACACTTTCCGTAGTCTCTAAACCTAAACTGTGTATAGACCAATCATGGTCTAGTCCTTGGGGCTGGCAGAAGAGCCCATCTCCCAAATGCATGTTGCTTCTTGGGGGTTCTATAATAACAACAAAGACAGGAATAGCCATTGAGTACAGCCAACATTGCCTGACTCAGTGAGGTTCAATAGATGGTATTTTTGCTGCATTAAGAATAATCACAATGGGCCAGGCATGGTGGCTCACGCCTGTAATCCCAGCACTTTGGGAGGCCAAGGTGGGCAGATGACCTGAGGTCGGGAGTTCGAGACCAGCCTGACTAGCGTGGAGAAACCCTGTCTGTACTTAAACTACAAAATTAACTGGGTGTGGTGGTGCATGCCTGTAATCCCAGCTACTCATTAAGTGTTTTAAATTAATTAAAGACTGAGGCAGGAGAATCTCTTGAACCTGGGAGGTGGAGGTTGCGGTGAGCCAAGATCACTCCATTGCAGTCCAGCCTGGGGAACAAGAGCGAAACTCCGTCTCAAAAATAATAATATAATAATCACATTGAAATAAAGCAGAAATAATCAGATTTGGAGAAAAGTAATAATTATTTCTTCAAATTTATGAACTATCTCTAACTATTCAGTTGAGGGTGGTCTTTTACTGTAGCATAGTCCCAGAAATGATACCTGGCTTCTTCACATTGAATATCTTGAGGAGAAAAAAATCAGGTGATGATGTTAAGATTTTCATGTATGATGTGACTGCATTATCGAACATGCCTATGATGCCTTCAAATAAAGACTGGGAAAAATGAGAAGAATGTAAATTTAAGGTGAAAGGGGTGCTACTATTTTTAATATCAAGAGGTCTTATTCCTTTATGTTAGCTTAATAAAGATTGTCAAAGAAGGTTCTCATTAATTCTCTACGTGTTTATCCTCACAACTTCAAGTAAAAGTAAGACTTGAGTAGAATTACTAAAACACAGCTAGAGAGAAAGGGGAATAAAGATGCCACAGGCAAAGGTACAGAAATGGTGGAGGGATTTGTCTATTTTCCTGTTGCCCTGTTTTCACATTGGGCTGCCTCTTTCAGGACTTCCAACATAGATTACATTATTATCACATCGAGGGTTGATTTCAAGTCCTCTATTTACTCCCTGTGACCTTGACCACACGCTTCCAGCCAGAATGTGAGCTTCTCCCTGTACATTTCCATGAGCACCTGACTTATATATCCATTAATATCACTTTTAATCCAGGTAACCCATATAATTATCCAACTCTGTGTTTGCATCTCCATTATTAAGTTGGTTTCTGAAGGAAACGGACCTCCCTTATTTACCTTTTTATCCTCAGTATCTAAATCAGTCATTAAGAAGTTCAATGCATGTTTGTAAACTGATCCTTAATTAATATCCACCTTGCAATTGTTGTAAGGGTTATGTGAGATTGTGTACATGACAGAGTATTGAAAGTGCTTATTAATAGAAAGTGCTTATTAATAGAAAGTGCTTCCCTGAGGTTGGTTATTGTTATTATGGGCTAAATTGGTTTTGGTGGAAGGACCAAGCTAGTAACATGACTTCTATTTATATCAATGATTCTGTGACAAAGTAATGATAGTAGTAATCATTGGTGGGCATTAGATACTTAAATAGCACAATAGCCGGCACAAAGTGCTTTTGGCTATGTTTTCCTGACATGTACAATTGCCCTTTCTTATGCCACATCTCTGGGCCTCAAAATGTGTATTTCTTGGCTCTAATCTTCATGTTCTGCCCAGAGCTAGTCGGCTGTCTCCTCCCTCAAGGGATGGAAGCCTGCTTCTCTTCCTTCAGACACTGCTGCGGGCCTGCTCTTTGCAGTGCCCATCACCTTAACTGACTGGCTCCAGTGATCCCTTCTTGAGGACGTCATCAGTTATGTCCTGCCTGTGAGACAAGAAACTGTTGGGTGTTGAAATAAATTAAGATTAAGCCAAGGCTTTTTTTGAAGAAATTGACAGTCTGATCCTAAAATTCATTTGAAGGCTGGGTACAGTGGCTCGTGCCTATAGTACCAGCTACCAGGAGGCTGCAGTGGGAGGATCACCTGAGCCCAGGAGGTCAGGGCTGCAGTGAGCTGTGATTGTGCCACTGCACTCCAGCCTGGGTGACAGAGTGACACCCTGTCTCAAAATTAAAAAAAAAATTTTTATATAAAATTGCAAGGAACGCAGAGTAGCCAAAATGATTTTGAAAACAAAGAATAAAGTTGAGGTCTCACATTTCTTGATTGTAAAACTTATTATAAAGCTACAATAATCAAGACAGTGTGGTACTGGCATAAAGATAGATATGTAGATAAATGAAATAAAGTTGAGAGTCCAGAAATAAGTTCTTATATTTACTGTGAATTGATTTTTGGTGACAGTGTCATGACAATTCAATATGGAAATAATATCTTTGCAACAAATGGGTGCTGGAACAACTGGGTGTCCACAAGCAAAAGAATAAAGTTGGACCCTTACCTCATACATATACAAAAATTAGTTTAAAATGAATCCAAAACATAAATGTAAGAGCTCAAACTATAAAACCGTTAGAAGAAAACATATGCATAAACCATAATAACTTTAGGTTTAGGCAAAGATTTCTTAGATATTACACCAAAAGCACAAGTAACAAAGTTTTTAAAGATAGAAAAGTTGAACTTCACCAAAATTAAAATCTTTTGTGCTTCAAAGGACACCATCAATAAAGTGAAAAGTCAAACCACAGAATGAGGGAAAGTATTTGTAACTCGTATATCTGACAAAGTAGTTTTATCCAGAATTTATGAATAACTGTTACAACTAGACAGTTAAAACTCAATGTAGTTAAAAAATGGGCAAAGGGGCGGGTCTCGGTGGCTCATGCCTGTAATCTCAGCACGTTGGGAGGCCGAGGCAGGCAGATCACCTGAAGTCAGGAGTTTGAGACCAGCCTGGCCAACTTGGTGAAACCTTGTCTCTACTAAAAATACAAAAAATTAGCCGGGTGTGTTGGCTCACGCCTGTAATCCCAGCTACTTGGGAGGCTGAGGTAGGAGAATCGCTTGAACTGGGGAGGTGGAGGTTGTAGTGATCTGAGATAACGCTGCTACACTCCAGCCTGGGCAACCAGATCGAAACTCCGTCTCAAAGGAAAAAAAAAAGGGCAAAGGATATGGATAGACGTTTCTTCAAAGAAGATACACAAATGGCCAATAAGCACCTGTAGTGCCATGTAACATCATTAATCATTAGAGAAATACAATTCAAAACATAATGGGAGACCATTTCACACCCGCTAGAATGGTTATAATAAAAAAGATGAACAATAAAAAATGTTGGTGAGGATGTAGAGAAGTTAGAAAACACATTTACATTGCTGGTAAGTTTATAAAGTGGTACATCCACTTTGGAAAACATTTTTGCAGTTCCTCAAAATGTTAAACATAGAATTTACCATAAAACACATCCATTCTACTCCTAAGCATATACCCAAGAGAAATGAAAATTAAGTCCATAGAAAAGCTCATACATGAAGCCAGGTACAGTAGAGCATACCTATAGTGCCAGCTACTTGGGAGGCAGAGCACAGGAGGATTGTTTGAGCCCAGGAGTTTGAGGCCAGCCTGGACCACATAGTGAGACCTCACCTCTAAAAATAACGACCAGAAAACACACAGAACCTGCAAGACCCTTCCTATATAAATGTTCATAGCAGCATTATTAGCAATAGCATCAAAATGGAAAAAATCCAAATGTCCATTCAATGCATAAATGGTTAAACAGAATGTTGTAAATACATAAAATGGAATATTATTCAGCTACGAAAAGGGACGAGGCACTGAAACATGCTACAATAGGAAGGAGCCTTGAAAACATGCTAAACAAAGAAGCCAGTCACAAAAGGCCACATATTGTATGATTCAATTTATGTGAATTATCCAAATACATAGAGACATAAACTAGATGAGTGGTTGCCAAGGACCAGGGAGAGGGGGCCATGGGGTGTGACTCCAGATGGATATATGTGAAATGTTTGAAATGTTTGGGAATTAGATATTGGTAATATTTGCACAATTCTGTAAATATACTAAAACCCACTGAATTGTACACTTTGAGAGGCTAAATTTTATGATATGTGAATTATATCCAAATAAAGTCGTTAGTTAAAAAAAAAAAAAGATTAGGCCAAGATTTCCTTTCACCTCTGTGGCATTAGAATTTGTCCTTCCCACCACTAGCTCTGAAGTGGTGTCAGTACACTCGACTGCCTCACTCTTCAACTTTCCTACATTCCCAGGCTTGATTCTGCGGTTTCTATATACTTTATTGACAAGCTAAATCAGAGTAGATTAATGAAATTTTCTTATTAATCAGCAATAATATTTTCAAACTCCTGAATGAAATACACACTATTAAGCTACAGCAGTATGTTTCAATCCATATCTAAGCATTTCATATGTTGATTACATTTGGGATTTTTTTTTTAACAATCAAGGTCACTAGGTTAGATATTTGGAATAAGAGATTCACATGTAATTGTGTTTGCATAAAAACCACCTATTTTTTTAAAAATTTTATTTCGATCATTAAAATTCTCTGCACACTGCTACTTCACTACGATTTCCCAAGAGAAGTTTCTCTTTCAAGAAACATAGTATTAAATAGTGAAAAGAAACTTATTTCTATGTGAAGTATTTCTTCAAGTTGATTTTAACAATGAAATCTTAAATTTGCTTTATTTCCCCAAACAACTTACCCACCAGGAGACTTGGGGCAAAGTATAATTATGTGGAATTCATTCTTGACATGTTCCTGGAACCTCTATCCCACTGTTCAGCAATGCTTATTGCAACAACAGAGAATATAATCTCGCAGTTTTTCTACTGAACAAATGTAATTTGAGCCTGAAATGAATGACACTACACATCATCAGGTACATGTGAGAAGGCTGTAACCTAAACAGTGAACCTGCTTATAACGTACACTACACTCCTAATTTCTGTTTTGGTCCTCTGAGGCTTGTTGCTAAATCCCTTTCTACATTAAAAACACTAACCACACTCTCCACTTATCTGACAGACTGCAAAACAGTGGAGAATAAAAATTCTGCTTGGATATCATGTCTTCACCGTACATACAGCAGCCACACACAATGATGGTCAGTAATGACTGAAAAATGGCACTAAATACAATCCCCTCCATGTGAATTGGATTAATTGATTTATTAGGTGCAAAATAGCCAGGTGGATTTAAGCTAATTAAGAATTTGATTGCTAATTGCCAACAAGGGGCGATTAAAAAAATGAGAAAGTTAAATAAGGGATATGCAAACCACAGGCTGTCTCTTCCAGCAAGAAAAGCAGTTATAGGAATAGAGTGGTAGTAATTATGGAGTTTGAGGAGCAGTAAAACAGCCTATTCTCTTCATCTTTCTGGGTCCCATGCATGTTTCTAATAATGTCACCTCCTCTTAGTAGTAGACACCCGTAGAAAAAAGAGTCAAGACAAAAAAAAAACATGTTAAGTATTCTCAAAAAGGTAGACATGAACTGTGAAATAGTAATAAATCAGGATGACTGGCTTCATTAAAAGAAAGATATAGAATAGTGTTTTATTGTATACTTCTATAACCACTTATCCATTCTGTGCATCCATCCACCCACACATCCATCTGATAATTTATTCAAATTTTGTTGAATACTTTATGTACACTTTTATATCCTGCTTTTTTTCTTGATAGCGTATCTTAAGGATGTCAACACGTTAATAAAAGCATACCATAATCATTTTTTCAACGATGTATTTAGCACTCACTATGTGCTATGAAATGTGTTAAGCATTTCACATGGATAATTACCTTTAATCCTAGCAAAAACCAACAGATGAAGAAACTGAAACTTAGACATGTTAAGTAATTTGCCCAAGGACATGAATCTAGTAAGATTCACTGGGGCTCAAACAAAAGCAATCTGTCTCCAGTGCTCTTGGACTTAATGATTTCCCTACACTGCCTTTCCAGAAATCTTTTTAATGGCTATATCATATTTCAGTGTTTGATATGCTATAATTCATGTAACTATTCTTCTATTTTTAGGCATCTAGGTTGCTTCCTGTTTTGTTTTTTTGCTACTAAGTACATAGCAAAGTACCTATTGCTGTAATGAGTACATATTGTTGTAATGAGCGTATGGATATATAAATGTGTTCACTTCTCTTGTTATTTCTTGGCCATTTGTCTATCTGCTTTGGAGAAATGTCCATTTAGATGTTTTGCCCATTGTAAGATTGGGTTGTCATGTTTTTATTGAGTTATAAAACTTCTTTATGTTTTCTACATGCAAGTCTCTTATTGGATATATGGTTTGTGAATATTTTCTCCCATTCTATAGGTTGTCTTTTTACTTTCTTTTTTTTTTCTTTTCTTTTCTTTTTTTTTTTTTTTGAGACAGAGTCTCGCTCTGTTGCCAGGCTGGAGTGCAGTGGGGCAATCTCGGTTCACCAGAAGCTCCACCTCCTGGGTTCATGCCATTCTCCTCCCTCAGCCTCCCGAGTAGGTGGGACTACAGGCATGTGCCACCAATCCCAGCTAAGTTTTATATTTTTAGTAGAGATGGGGTTTCACCGTGTTGGCCAGATGGTCTCTATCTCTTGACCTTGTGATCTGCTCGCCTTGGCCTCCCAAAATGCTGGGATTACAGGCATGAACCACCACATCCGGCCTTACTTTCTTGATAGTGCCCCTTGAAGCACATCTAAGATTTTTGTTGTTTTGGGTCTTACTTTAAGGACTTTGGTCCATTTTGAGTTAATTTTTGCATATGATATTAGGTAGGGGTTCCAACTTCATTCTTTTGCATGTGAATATCCAGTTGTTCTAGTATCATTTGTTGGAAAGACTATTCTTACTCTATTGAGTAGTGTTGGCACCCTTGTACAAAATCAACTGATCATGGATAGATGGATTTATTTTTGGACTCTCCATTTTATAAAATTGATTTGTATGTTTATCCTTATGCCAGTACCACACTGTCTTGATTATAGTTGCTTTGCAGTAGTTTTAAAATCAGAAAATGTGAGTTTTTCAACTTTGTTCTTGTTTTTCAAGATTGTTTTGGCTATTCTGAGTGTCTTGCATCTTCCTATGAATTTCAGGATCAGGTTATCAATTTATGCAGAAAAGCCAGCTGGTATTTTTATAGGTATTGTTTTGAATCTGTAGATCAATTTAGGAAATATTGCCATCTTAACAATATTAAGTCTTCTAATCCATGAACACGAACTGTTTTTCTTTTAGTGGATCATCTATAGCTTATTTCAACAATGTTTGGTTATTTCAGAGTATAAATTTTGCAATTCTTTGGTGAAGTTTTCCTAAGTATTTTATTCACACCAATGTTAATGTAAGTGGAATTATTTTCTTAATTTCACTTTTGGATTATTCATTACAAATGTACAGATATACAATTGATTTTTATATCTGTATTTATTTATATTATATATATATAATATATATTAAAAAGTTTGTGTTTTAGTTCATGGATTGGAACACTTAATATTGTCAAGATGGCAGTATTTCTGAAATTGATCTACAGATTCAAAACAATATCTAGGAAAATACCAGCTGGATTTTTTTGTACAAATTGATAAACTGGTCCTGAAATTCATGGGAAGATGCAAGACACTCAGAATAGCCAAAACAATCTTGAAAAACAAGAACAAAGTTGAAGGACTCACATTTTCTGATTTTATTTAATTAATTAATTAATTAATGTATTTATGTTTTGAGACGGAGTTTCACTCTTGTCACCCAGGCTGGAGTGCACTGGCACAATCTCGGGTCACTGCAACCTTCGCCTCCCGGGTTCAAGCGATTTTCCTGTCTCAGCCTCCCGAGTAGCTAAGATTAAAGTAAAGGCACCTGCTACCATGCCCAGCTAATTTTTTTTTTGTACTTTTTAGTAGACACGGGGTTTCATCATGTTGACCAGGCTGGTCCTGAACTCCTAACCTCAGGTAATCGACCTGCCTCAGCCTTCCAAAGTGCTGGGATAACAGGCATTAGCCACCATGTCCGGCCACATTTTCTGATTTTAGAACTTACTACCAAGCCATTATAATCAAGACAGTGTGGTATTGGCATAAGGATAAACATACAAATCAATGTAATAAAATGGGAAGTCCAGATATAAATATCTATATAGCTATAAAAATGAATTATATATCTGTGTTTATTTGAGTATAGGTAAATATTTATTCATATCACAATATCACAATCAGTATACAAAAAATATATATATTTTTGTCCCCATTTCTTGGCAAACAACTCCTAAGAACCTTGGAATCTCCAGCGTGCTGTCTTTTTGTATGCTAATGTTGACTAATAGCTTCAGCGTAGGGCCTGGTCACTGGAAAGGCAAAGGCGTGATTAGAGGGTTGGGCTTTCAGTCCTATCCCCTAACCTCCAGGGAGAGGATGGGGCTGAAGGTCAAGTTGATCACCAAAGGCCAACGGTTTAATCAATCATGCCTATGTAATGAAGCCTCCATAAAAACCCAGGAGGGCAGGGTTTAAAGAACATCTGGATAGCTGCATGCCTGGAGGTTCCTGGAGGGCAGCATGCCTGGGGAGAGCATGGAAGCTCTGCACCCTTTCCCCATACCTCTCCCTAAGTATCTCTTCATCTGTACCTCTGTAATATCCTTTATAATAAACTGGTAAATGTAAGCAAGTGTTTCCTTGAGTTTTGTGAGCCACTTCAGCAAATTAATTGAACCCAAAGAGGGACTCATGGAAACTCCAACTTGAAGCCAGTCAGTTAGAAGTTCCAGAGGCCCGGACTTGTAACTGATGTCTGGTGAGGCAGGACAGTCTTAGGGACTGAGCCCTCAACTTGTGGGACCTGACACTATCTCCAGGTAGATAGTAATTGTGTTTTTACCATTACTTTTAAATTACATAAGCTGCAATTACTTTTGCACCAGTCTAATAAATTGGAGGACACCCAGCTTGTTTCTGCTTCTTACTGTATGGGGAAAACCCCACACAAGTTTGGTCATAGAAGCTTTCTGTGTTGGTGATTATTGTTGTGCTGGTGTGAGAGCAGACACTGATATTGCCTCCTGCAACTTTATGAACTTCTGTTAGTTCTAATAATTTTTCAGTTGATTTTTTAGGATTGCTTATATATAAGATATCACTTTCAAATAGAGACCATTCTGATTCTTTCTTTCCAATGTGCATGACTTTTATTTCATTTTCTTGTACAATACCCTGGCTAGAGCCTCTATTACAATGTTGAACAGGAGTGGCATAAGTGGACATCCTTATCTTCTTCCTAATGTTAGGGGGAAAGCATCCAGTCTTTTTTTTTTTTTTTTTTTGAGATGGAGTTTCTTTCTTGTTGCCCAGGCTGGAGTGCAATGGCATGATCTCAGCTCACCCTAACCTCTGCCTCCTGGGTTCAAGTGATTCTCCTGCCTCAGCCTCCCAGGTAGCTGGGATTACAGTTGCCTGCCACTACACCTGGCTAATTTTTTATTTTTACCAGAGACGTGGTTTCACCATGTTGGCCAGACTGGTCTCCTGAACTCAGGTGATCTGCCCACCTTGGCCTCCCAAAGTGCTGGGATTATAGGCGTGAGCCACCGCACCCAGCCCAATTCAGTCTTTTACCATTAAGAATGATGTAAGTCGTGAGTCAGATGCCCCTTATCACATTGAGTAAGTCCTTTTCTCTTCCTAGTTTGTTGAGTGTTTTTATCATGAAAAGGTACTGGAGTTTGGCAAATGCTTTTCTGTATTGAGATGATACTGTAGGTTTATGGGGTTTTTAAATCCTGTTGATTGATATATTAATTGATTTTCAAATATTAAGCCGACCTTGCATTCCTGCAACAAATCCCACTTGGTTATGGTGTATAATTCTTTTTATATGTTGCTGGACTCAATCTGCTACATTTTGTTGAGGATTTTGGTGTCTATATTCATAATAGATTGATCAGTAGCATTTTATGTTATTTTAATGTAATATCTTTGTCTGGTTTTGGTATCGGGGTAATACTGGCCTCATAGAATGAATTGGGAAGTATTCTGTTCTCTTCTAATTTTTGAAAGTGACTATAAATAATTGGTATTACTTCTTTAATTGGTAAAATTAACCTGTGGAGCCTTCTGATTATTTCTTTAGACAAAATATCTGGAAGCAGAATTATTGTGTCAAAGATATAAATGTTCACAAAACTCTTTATATATATTGTTTAATTGCATTTCCTGAGGGGGAGGCAGATGACAATTCATACTTCCACTAGGAATACATGAACTCTCACATAGTTTTGCTCACAGTTGGCTCTCCGTAAGTGTATGTTGAATTGAATTTTCTTAATGACTGGTTCTTCCCAACTTTGAAAAACCACACTCACTAGTATATCAATCAAGTACTTTTTCTCAGTACTGTACTTTAAGAAAAAGATAGTATTGGCTGGGCATGGTGGCTCACACCTGTAATCCCAGCACTTTGGGAGGCTGAGGCCGGCAGATCGCAAGGTCAGGAGATCAAGACCGTCCTGGCTAACATGGTGAAACTCCATCTCTACTAAAAATACAAAAAAAAAAAAAAAAAAAAAATTAGCCAGGCGTGGTGGCATGCAACTGTAGTCTCAGGTACTCAGAAAGCTGAGGCAGCAGAATGGCGTGAACCCAGGAGGTGGAGCTTGCAGTGAGCCGAGATCACACCACTGCACTCCAGCCTGGGAAACAGAGCAAGACTCCATCTCAAAAAAAAAAAAAAAAGAAAAAGATAGTATCTCTTGCTTATAGTAATTAAAATTTTGTGGGTTTGCTGTATTGATTTCAGGTCAGTCTCAACCACATCTATGTCCAGCATATTTTAGAATTCAACAAGTAATAATGGCCTACATCTGCTTAATACTTTCACACTTTAGAGAATCTTTTCAAGATTTACTATAGTAAGTAATTTTCTTTCTTTCTTTTTTTTTTTTGAGACAGAATCTCGCTCAGCTGCCCAGGCTAGAGTGCAGTGGCACCATCTCAGTTCACTGTAACCACTATTTCCTAGGTTCAAGCGATTTTGTCATCTCAGCCTCCCAAGTAGCTGGGATTACAGTCACCTGCCATCATGCCCAGCTAATGTTTTTTGTATTTTAGTAGAGACAGAGTTTCACTATGTTGGCCAGGCTGGTCTTGAACTCCTGACCTCAGGTGATCCGCCCGCCTCAGCCTCCCAAAGTGCTAGGATTACAGGTGTGAGCCACTGCACCCAGCCTATAGTGAGTTTTTCTTAGTGAAGAAATGCAGGAAACTTTTTTTTTTTTTTTTTAAGAGACGGAGTCTCACTCTGTTGCCCAAGCTGGAGTGCAGTGGCACGATCTTAGCTCACTGCACCCTCTGCCTTCTGGGTTCAAGCGATTCTCCTGCCTCAGCCTCCTGAGTAGCTGGGACTACAGGCATGCGCCACCATGCCCAGCTAATTTTTGTATTGTTAGTAGAGATGGGATTTCCCCATGTTGGCCAGGACGGTCTTGATCTCTTTACCTTGTGATCTGCCAACCTCGGCCTCCCAAAGTGCTGGGATTACAGGCGTGAGCCATCACACCTGGCCCAGAAACTTCTTTATGATATGCTAAGCATGAATCTGGTCACAAGCTAGCTCAGTTTGTTTTGCTGTTGTCATTAACAAAAAGTGATAAAGGATTTATGATTTTAACTATGATAAATATATATTAAAATGCTTGCCAGATTCTTGTATCATGGTTGTCATATACAAGAGACTTCATAGTTTCATCACAGCCCTTCACAAGTATTCTGGATTCATTTTCCATATGGATGAACTTACACACCTACAACTATTTAATTCTCATCTTGATTGTATCCTAAGAATTTTCTGATGAATTGAGATTCATGAAATAAACATAAAATGTGGGCCTTAATCGTAGCAAGTAGCAAATCTTAGTTATGTGTCTATTAACTTAAGAGAGTACATCAAGAGCAGAATGACCTCTTGATGTACTCTCTTAATTGAGGAAGGCTCCTCCTCTTCATGAAAGGATGTGGAGCTTGTCACCCACTGTCTACTTAAGTGCAAGGTTCATTTTAAACCTGCCAGATCCAGGTTAGTATACTTCTTCTCTCGTCTTGGTTTTAGTACTAAGAAAAACAACTCATAATAATTTAAGACATGTTCTATACAGGTTGATTGCAGTGGAGGCGTAGACAACCATTTAAGTATATTCTTTAATCGCTCTGTTGCAGAAGCTTGTATTACTTAAAATGGTATTCCTGGCACTAGTCTTTCTAAGTCTTGCTTCATTACATTTGAGTGTCTTATTTTCCTTGTCTTTTATTGCCTTTTACTTTGGTGGTTGTTTATAGCCCTGCTGGGCTCACTTGTTTCTTTATTTAAGAGTTCACTGGGTTTGTATCTGATCTTATCTTTAGTGTCACCACCTTCCCACCTCTTGCTGGTTGATTTAATATTCACAGTGACATTACCTCCAACTCTCTTGTGAGTGAATTCACATCCATCTTAGAGCAAAGTTCTGCATGAATTATACACGAAACATTGCCAGTGTGAGTGGCAGAAAAGGTTAAATTCTGGATTTATTTTTTTCTGGTGACTGGTTCTTCATCTCTCCCATCCCATTTCTGTGTGTGTGTGTGTGTGTGTGCACATGTGTGATGTTTTTAAAGTCCCCTAGGTTTTATTGAAATTTCCTAAACATATACAATTGTCTCCTCTAAACTTTGTTGTTCTTCAGCTTTAGGTACTGAAGGTAAAATTATTTTATATTTATTTTCAAACGTAACTATTGCTGAAGCCTGTGGCTTCCCTTTCACATTTGCTAAAGAGTTCACTGGAGACATGAGCCTGAACCTTTACATCACATGAAAGTTCCAAGCGTATTACAGATGTGCTTAGAGTGTGTGTACTTCCCATTTCTTAGCTAAGTTGTTTTGGTTGGAAGTAAGAGAAACTAACTGCTTAAGAAGTAAAGGAAATTTATTGAAAGAATTTGGGAGTATCTCAAAGAACCTAAAGACAGCTGGCCTGCCCAGAGACTAAACCTGGAGAGCCCCCAGGCCTTATGCAGGCATGACTGCTCTGCAATCGTTAGCTCTGCTTCCCCCGCGCACATCTCTGCGGCAGCTCTATCTGATTCTCTGGATACACGGTAGAAGAGGCTTGCCCCAAAGTTCCTGAATTTACTCCGTCTCTCTCGTATTTCAGATTTCAGTGAAAATAATTAGCTTGGCCTAGTTTAGATCAAGTGTTCATCTCTGGTCCACATCTGTGCCTGACACCCCGTAGCTCCTGTGGATATAGATAGATGGGGCAGTTCTCCACTAAAAAGGTGTCATATAAGTTCAACACACACCCTGTAAATTGTTTAGTGTACTGTTTAGGTGCTAGTTTCTCAACTGCAGAAAGTAACTTACTTACTTACTTAATTAATTTATTTATTTATTGAGACGGAGTCTTGCTCTGTCGCCCAGACTGGAGTGCAGTGACACGATCCAGGCTCACTGCAAGCTCCGCCTCCCGGGTTCAAGCGATTCTCCTGCCTCAGCTTCCCGAGTAGCTGGGACTACAGACGCCCGCCACCATGCCCGGCTAATTTTTTGTATTTTTAGTAGAGACGGGGTTTCACCGTGTTAGCCAGGATGGTCTCGATTTCCTGACCTCGTGATCTGCCGGCCTCTGCCTCCCAAAGTGCTGGGATTACAGGCGTGAGCCACCGTGCCTGGACGAAAGTGACTATTTAACAGACAATAAGCGATATCCGTTCTCCTTCAGAAATGTGTATAAGGTCAAAGTTTCGTCAGTATGATGGTGTTTGTTCTCTTCATTGCCTTTCATCTGTCATGTTCACACTTATTCTCATGGCCTCTTGGGCTCATCCTTTTATTCATTTATATTCCCTATCCAGAAATAAGGCAAATTATAAATCATTTGCAAAATTTTCTGATTCATTCATTCCTGGATAGCAATAAGTAGAATGAATGGAACTGCCCTAGTGAGATTCAGTTTCATGCTCTTCAAAGTTGATGTGGGTATTATTTCTCCAATAAGCATTCTTAATGTTCTCAATAATACCAGCTGTTGTCATTTTCTTTCAAACGTGGTCTTTAGTGAATTGCATTTCCTGGCTTGTTACAGCACATCTGTGTGACAATGGAATATTTTACATAACTGAAATTTTGAGATAATGTTTCTGGAGATGTATCTATTTAGAATCTGGTGATAGCAAGTTCTATATCTCCATGTAATATGTTGCTAGAACAATGTTTTATATTCACTTATTGATTAACCTTTATTTTATTGAGATCTTAAAATGAACACAGCACCTTATGGGCTGAAAAGGAGTGGAAAATGTTTCCACAGCTGCTTCCAAATTAAAAAATAGGAGACTTTAAGATAAGCATTTGAAAGATAAAGGATATGATAACAACTAAGTCATGGAGTTCAAGGTAGGAGGCCTTCAAAGAGGAGGGGTTCAATGCCATCAAGAAAAGAGTTATGGCATTTGGCAATTAAAGTGACTATCAGAGTGGACTTTAAATAGCTAATTTTAAATTATTTCAAGAGTATATTTTTGCTGTTTTTCCTCTGTTTTGGCCATTGGATATATTTAACACTCTCCTTAATACTTTTAAAACACCAATTATTTACCCTATTGGTTAGTGTGTACATTGTATTCATGTGAGTGGGGAGAAGAACTAGGCTCACCCCTGTTATTTGCAGGGCCTGGGGCAAGAGGACAAATGGAGACCCACAGACCATATGTCTAAATATTTAATTTAAAGTTATAAATTAAACTTAAGAAATTATAAAGTAACATTTATTTATTCTAAATGTATTTTACATATAAAATTAAAATGTATTAAATCTTATTAAATTTCTATAAAAATGAAACAACTTTCAATTTTAGCTTCCAACGTCCATTTGCTGACAACATAGTCAACATCACACTTCACACATTTAATGTCTAGGCCTATTAGTATACAACTGTAAGAGTAACAGAAATTATTTAATCTTACAAAACTTTCTTCAATTGTCCTGGCAACTGTAGCAAATATTGTGTACTACATTTGTGGTTATATCCAGAACTCTGTGGTACCATTACATTTAATTCAATAGGAAGCCAGTGTTTAGATGCTTGGCACTAATGGGAAAAGATAGTTCCTTGTGCAACAATCTGTTGAATTCATGCTGTCTCAGAAGGGTTTGACAATTCAAATAATTTGTCTTTTTTTATAAGCATTTTCACCTCTCCAATCCTCCCCATCTTCTGAAGCTGAGTCCCTCTCTGATGTTGGTAGTGGTACAACCTTCAAACCTTCATGGTATTTGGACACAGTCACCTTTTCTTTCAAAGACATAGGGTAAGAGATGTAGAGAAGCATGTCCCTTGGGCCCGAATGACATTAGTCCCTGGCCAGGGGTTAGAGGGCGGGCAGATATTTATGGTTTCATGCTGGGCAGAGTCAGTGCTACATAAGAGCACCAGTTTCTCTGTGTGATATGCCCAGCTGTATTCCAAGCCTAGAATAATGTCAGGTACATAATAGATGCATTTCATTCCAGAAAGTAAACATTTATTCCTGGAGGTATGACTAGTGTAGGGTAGTGGTAGCCATTCGGCTGGCAGTATCTTTCAATGCTATGAGTCTTCATTTTTTAAAGTAATAGTTGTTAAATAACTATCCTTCCAGGAATCCTCTTGATCATATTAAGACAACAAAAATGAATAGTTTGAGCACTTTTGTTTAACTCATTTCTTAACTGTGAAACTTTCTCTTTTTTTTTTTTTTTTTTTTTGAGATAGGGTCTCACTCTGTCACCAAGGCTGGAATGCAGTGGCATAGTCATGGCTCATTGCAGCCTCGACCTCCTGGGCTCAAACAATCTTCCTGCCTCAGCCTCCCAAGTATCTGGGACTACAGGTATATACCAACATGCTTGGCTAATTTTTTATTTTTTGTAGAGATAGGGTCTTGCTTTGTTGCCCAGGCTGGTCTTGAACTCCTGGACTCAAGTAATCCTCCTTCCTCAGCTTTCCAAAGTTGGGATTACAGGCTTGAGCCATCACACCGAACAATTGTGATATATTCTTTCCAGATTTATTTTCCCAGGGATCACAAAACATGAGACCCATGGTCCATGTGCTGCTTTGACTCAGGCTGTTGTATTTAGTGATGCTGGTGGCATGCTGCAAGATCCTCAGAAGGGTCTGTGTGCAAGGTGCCACGTAAGCACTGTGCTCTGCGTATGTAAGTGAGGAGCTGCTCAGTTGTTTCTCTGCAGGGACAACTGTATTGTTTTTAATTGTCTGTTTTAATGGGCCTGAGTAAAATACTTCTCTGTTTTATTTGATCTCCATCCCCTAGTGAGATTTCTCCCTGCCTTCTTTTTACCACTGTGACAGTTTTCTAGTTAGACATTTAGTTCTTTCGACAGGGGCTCTTGATTATCAGTGGCAGTGACTGTTTTTCCATCTACAGGCGTTCAATCCTAGCAGTCCTTAACCCATGGGATCATTTGCAAAAAAAGGGTTGAGTTTTGAGCATCTGGGATGAATGAAAGAAATTCCATAAAATAGCAAACAACAACAACAACAACAACAACAAAATCAGGCACAGGTTTTGATTAATCAGCCAAATGAATCTGGATTGATTTTTTCCCCAAATGTTTGTAGCAGTAATCATAGCACCCGAGATTAATCCTAGTTTAACCACACCATGCCTCCACTATATGAATACCATTAACAAATATAGGGCCATATTAGAATGAAATTCGGACTGCAGAATTTTCTGGTAGGAAAAGTATTTGGCTGACATAGGATGACATAATGAACACAATCTGGGCTAGAAGGCAGGAGATACGAATTTTAGTACAACTCTGCCACTGCATGACTGTGTGGGCTTTGTCAAAGCATGTAGTTCCTCATTTGAAAACATTTGCAAGTTGTACTAAGGCACCTACCTCCCTGCTTCTAGCTCTATGACTGCGGACAAAGCATTTGCATCACCTAATATATTTGAAAAAATTGACTGTCTTTTATTTGAAGTTTCAGGTGACTCCACTGAAAAGCCCCTGTGACTCACTTTATCATTGAGACCTGGCTAAGAAATGGGTGTAAGGAAAAAGAGGTAAGCTTTGCAAAATCCTAGGGTAGATTATATTTTCTACATATATGTTATTCATACAGCACTTTGCTATTCACATAGGGGGTCTCGTTTTAGAATGACAAAACTGGGAAGTCCTAAATGAAACTATGAAATCAGTGGAATTGTCTTTGGACTGACCTTTCTGCTACCTGCCCCTTCATGCCCTTTTCCTCCAGTGCCCATGGTCTTCAAGCTGCTTTTCCCTGCAGACAGCTGACCCTAGCCCAGCACTCAGGCCTAAAATCCTAAGACTATGCTGTACTTCAGGATCTCCCAAACAAGTCGAATGGCAGCATTTGAGAGTGTCCAGAATTCATCTGCCCCTCTACATGGTTTTGGCAGCTCTGGGCACCTGATCGGGCCTACCCAATCATAGCACCCAATCCTCCCAGACACAATCAGTGGTTTAGGGATAGCCATGTACACCAAGGTGGGAAAATCAGACTTTTTGGGAACTCTCAGGAAAAAGACAGGCCCTCTTCTCCTTGGGATACCAGCTAGGAGGAAAGTAAGCCTAGGTTGTCCTTAGTCATCCTTGCAGTTACTGGGAAATTGGCCAGACAATGAAAGCTATGCAGAGGGACCATCTACCTTAAGGGGTGGAGAATGGTAACTAATTCCTGATGATATTGTTTTAACCCTGGAACAGCTATGACTGAAACTTGATTGATTCCTTAAAATCCCCAGTTATGTGATTCTATAAATGGCTATGCAATCTAATTTGAGTTTTTCACTTGCATACAAACATTCCTGATACGATTTTTTCAATTCACTTCACTCTCAGAATTGACTTATTTTTAACTGCCCTTTTTACATCCCAAAGGAAAGTCCATTGTGATTTCTTTTTCCCTCCACAGTTCCCCTCCTGCTTCTCCCTCTGTTTACAGGCACTTCCGTCCCTACGGTTATACGATGGTGCCTTAATCCCTTTCCCTCCCTTTCTCTCCACCACCAATCCTCCAATCTCATCATCATCAACTCTGCTATTAAAACACCTCATGGACCCATCTCTCAATTGGTCCTTCTTCCTTCTCCGCATTTTCTATACTTCGGCCAGTCCTGAAGATGTGGGGGTGTTTCAGCATCCTCTCTACTCTGCCTCAGCCCAAAGGAAGGAGGATGCATCTGATCATCTAGTACTGCCTTCCCTAGGTCTTACCCAACGGAGAAGGAGTGGCTGTTCTGATGAGTCAGAGCACACTCTTTGGGGGCATGTTTTGCTTATGGAACAAGTGACTCCCTAAACTCTACCCTCTCTCTTATCCAGGGCCTACAGGCCATGTGCCCTCTTTTGGGTTTCCCCATGCTCCATTTGTCAGCTGACTTGGGCAGCGTGTGCCTCTTTGAGGAAGGTGACTGCTCTGGGCACACCCTTTGTTCTGTGCCTCCACCTATATGTAACTGGGTGAGTCATCTGGGTCTGTTCTGTGGACCCGGCCATTGCAGAGTCAGTGACTAGGAGCTGAAAGTCTCACGTGGGGTTTGAAGTTTAAAAATGGGGCTTCCAGCCAATGGACTGGCAGAAAACCCCAACATGAGGTGAGGAGATGTTGCGTTAGCAGCTATTAATAATCAATATCTGGCTAGGCGCGGTGGTTCACACCTGTAATCCTAGCACTTTGGGAGGCCAAGGTGGGTGGATCATGAGGTCAAGAGATTGACACCATCCTGGCCAACAAGGCGAAACCCCGTCTCTACTAAAAATACAAAAATTAGCTGAGAGTGGTGATGCGAGCCTGCAGTCCCAGCTACTTGAGAGGCTGAGGCAGGAGAATCACTTGAACCCGGGAGGCAGAGGTTGCAGTGAGCCAAGATCACGCCATTGCACTCCAGCCTGGCAACAGAACAAGACTCCGTCTCAAATAAATAAATAAATAATCAATATTTTTATGTATCTTCTTCAGTCAGAATCCCAAATGTAAGAGGAGTTGTAGGATTATTCAGGAGCACAAATTGATAACAACACCCCTCCTTGAAACCTTTGGTTATTTCTATTACTCAGGATCAGCTCTAAGCTTACTTGCATGTTGTTAAATATCAGCACAACCTGCTTCTCTGATCATACCTCCCACTCCTCCCCATGCACAGTCTATCCCATAATGACATTGAGTACTTTCCATTTCTCATCATGCCAGACACTTCCATGCTTGTGTTTCTGATACTTTTCTCCACTCTACCTTGGCTCCTTTCCTCACGATTCTATCCTTTCTTATTTTTCAAGGACCACTTTGAAATGCCAACTCTTTCATGAAGTTTTTCCAGGCTTTTTTCCCGCCCCCCCACCCACAGGTTTTTTTTTTTTTTTTTTTTTTTTTCTTAAGACAAGGTCTTGGTCTGTCACCCAGCCTGGAGAGCAATGGCGTTATCACAGCTCACTGCAGCCTCAAACTCCTGAGCTCAAGGGATCCTCCTGCCTCAGCCTCTTGCGTAGCTTGAACTACAGGCACCTGCCTCCATGACCAGCTAATTTAAAATTTTTTGGTAGAGACAGTCTCCCTCTATTGCCAAGGCTGGTCTCAAGGTCCTGGCTTCAAGTGATCCTCCCGCCTTGGCCTTTCAAAGTGTTGGGATTACAGGCGTGAGCCACCTCGCCCAGCCTCCAAGTCTTACAAAAATAATCCCTTTAGGTGGTATGGCACTTTGTTCTTACTTTCCTTAAGTTATACTCATGTTCTGTATTGTCTTACAGTTGTCAGTGTGCATGTCAATTTTTCATACAAGAATATAAGTTCTGTGAGGATATGAATTATATTATTCGTATTTTTACTGCCTCACGCTACAACAGAGCCTTGCATAAAATAGGTGTTTAATGTAAAATGTTCTCTCAGCAATCCAATGGAAAACTGAGTTGGCTGTGGGGATTGGTGTATGTTGGTTTTGTCCAAGATTCCTAGCCAATTATTTTCCTGTAGTTGAGTCCCTGACTGCCTCTCCTGTTTTACCTACACCCTCACTCAGCCCTAATGTCTCACCCTCAAGCCCCACAGAACTACATACAGCTGCCTCAAATTGCAATAATATTTCATGACACTGCTTTCATGAGCATTGTCTTGAGTGTTTTTCTTATTGCTTTCAGCTTGTCAGTCCCCCATTAATCCTTCAACACAGTTTACATGTTACCTTCTTTCAAAGCTTTTCCTGACCCCCTTACTACTCACTCTCTACTATCCATCCTGGAAGAACTGGCCCCTCTTCTCTCTGCCCTGTAGACTTAGCATAGACTGCTTTCACAGCACATGTGTTGTTTCATTATTTCCCATTTTTACTCCTATCTCCTTCCTTTTATTATTATTGTATCATAACTACTTGAGGTCAGGTCCCTTGCCTCTCTCGTCTGTGGTTCTCAACTGCCCCAAAGTTTGAGACATATGTTTTGCTTTGTATTATATTTAGAGACTTCTCTATAGCCACAAGAATGTAAAGTCTTTGAAGGCAAGGAGTATGGATTTTTTTTTTTTTTTTTGAGATGGAGTCTCGCTCTGTCGCCCAGGCTGGAGTGCAGTGGCATGATCTCGGCTCACTGCAAGCTCCGCCTCCCGGGTTCACGCCATTCTCCTGCCTCAGCTTCCTCAGTAGCTGGGACCACAGACGTCCGCCACCACGCCTGGCTAATTTTTTGTATTTTTAGTAGAGACGGGGTTTCATCGTGTTAGCCAGGATGATCTCGATCTCCTGACCTTGTGATCTGCCCGCCTCGGCCTCCCAAAGTGCTGGGATTACAGGCGTGAGCCGCCGTGCCCGGCCTTTTTTTTTTTTTTAAACTTTTATTAAGTTCAGGGGTACAAGGGCAGGTTTGTTACGTAAGTAAACTTATGTCATGGGGGTTTGTTGTATAGATTATTTCATCACCCAGGTATAAGCCTAGTACCCGTTAGTGATTTTTCCTTATCCTCTCCCTCCTCCCACCCTTCACACTCCAAAAGACCCCAGTGTGTGTTGTTCCCCTCTATGTGTCCATGTGTTCTAATCATTTAGCTCCCACTTATAAGTGAGAACATGTGGTATTTGGTTTTCTGGTCCTGTGTTAGTTTGCTCAGGATAATGGCCTCAAGCTCCATCCACATTCCTGCAGAGGACATGATCTCATTCCTTTTTATGGCTGCATAGTATTCCATGGGGTGTATATATCACATTTTCTTTATTCAGTCTATCACTGATGGGCATTTAGGTTGATTCCATGTTTTTGCTATTGTGAGAAGTGCTGTAATGAGCATTTGTGTGCATATGTCTTTATAATAGAATGATTTATATTCCTTTGGTTATATACCAAGTAATGGGATTACTGGGTCAAATGGTATTTCTGGTTTTAGATTCTTGGGGAATCACCACACTGTCTTCCACAATGGTTGAACTAATTTACACTCCCACCAACAATGTGTAAGCGTTCTTTTTTCTCCACAACCTCGCTAGCAACTGTTATGTTTTGACTTTTTAATTATAGCCATCCTGACTGGTGTAAGATGGCATCTTGTAGTTTTGATTTGCATTTCTCTAATGGTCAGTGCTATTGAGCTTTTTTCCATATGATTGTTGGCCACATGTATGTCTTCTTTTGAAAAGTGTCTGTTCATGTTCTTTGCCCACTTTTTTATGGGATTGTTTGTTTTCTTCTTGTAAATTTGTTTAAGTAAGGAGTATGTTTAATTTATATTTGTACTATTTGCTTCTATTCAGTCAACATTTTCAGAACGAGCAAATAAAGAACAATTTCCATACTCAGACCAGGTGAGCCTTGAAATCATGGAAACAGGCTCATTTATGCCAACATAGTAATTCCCAGTGCTTACTTACCTGGCATTGGCCTGGCATCTTTGCTTCAAGGAAGAGACTAATTTGGATTCCACCTGTTTCCCCATCCCCTTTCTATGAATCTTCTATACTTTTTCAAGTTGTCAGAAGAAATACTTCAAAAGGACCCCAGTGGGGAGGGGAGGTGTGGGCAAATTTTCATCCTCAGACTTTCTTCCAGCTGCCTCTGGTTCATTTCACTTTTCACATCATCTGGCCTTCTTGCCTTCCTGGCCCTGCCTTGGCTTCTGCGGCTTGACTCCTGTGTTCAGCCTGGTCCTCTAATATGCGTACTCTCGTTTCGACTAGCCACCACCCATCCAATTTTCTGTCCTTCAGCTTCACAACGCAGCCATGTGTAAGAGGTGCCCTTTCCACATATGCCACCATGGTCCCAAGGAGCCCATTCAGGTCTTGCTCAGCCCTCGCCTGACTCTCACTCAAAAGAGAAAAATAAATCCATCAGAACTCTGAATTCCCACTGTGAGGCCTCCACTCACTGCAAAGTAGCATTCCCACCTGATTAGTCACTTGAATTGGATTTCATGAGTAGGATGGAGGCATTGGTTTCATGTTGCACTGCTGGTGTAAGATGGGTTAACTTTATTAAACATATTGGTATGTTGTAAATATGTATGACTCCTTAGAAACCATCAGTTCGCCAAGTCATACTGAGTCATTCTTCTGGAGGACAGCCGAAGGGGTTAATTAAAAACAGCTGCATCTAGGCCGGGCACGGTGGCCCATGCTTGTAATCCCAGCACTCTGAGAGGCCGAGGCAGGCGGATCGCGAGGCCAGGAGATTGAGACCATCCTGGCTAATATGGTGAAACCCCATCTCTACTAAAAAATACAAAAAATTAGCCGGGCATGGTGGCAGGCGCCTGTAGTCCCAGCTACTCAGGAGGCTGAGGCAGGAGAATGGCGTGAACCTGGGAGGTGGAGCTTGCAGTGAGCCGAGATTGTACCACTGCATTCCAGCCTGGGTGATAGAGCGAGACTCCTTCTCAAGACAAACAAACAAACAAACAAAAACCAAAAACCAAAAACCAAAACAGCTGCATCTAATCATGCACTAGCATGATATACTTCCTTCTTGGACAGCACAGGTAAGACAGAACTCACAAAACAAAAAGGAGGCCTTCCATGGAGACGGGAGTTCTCCAGATGAGCGCTAGTAGAGTATGACTATCTGAGAATCAGAAAAGAATTGGACCAAGCAATTGGCCATAGTTAAGTACAAAAGTTGTCCTAATGTGGCATTAAACAAGAAGAAAATATTGAGATTAAAGACAAAAAGCTTGATTAGTTATATAAAGTATGAACCGTGTGCCTTTTCTGTTTAAATTCTTTCTTTCTATGACTTGGTATTGCTTATGTTATCCACATTTTAAAGTTAATTTAAAAATAGTGTGCATTAACTGAAGTTAAAATTATGAGTTTCTTTTCTTTTTCTTTTCTCTTTTTTTTTTTTTTTTTTTGAGACAGAGTCTCACTCTGTTGCCCAGGCTGAAGTGCAGTGGTGCGATCTCGGCTCACTGCAACCTCCGCCTCCCAGGTTCAAGCGATTCTCCCACCTCAGTCTCCCGAGTAGCTGAGATTACAGGCATGCACCACCATGCCCAGCTAATTTCTTATATTTAGTAGAGACGGGGTTTACCTATGTTGGTCAGGCTGGTCTCGAACTCCTGACCTCAGGTGATCCAGCTGAGTGCTGGGTTTACAGGCGTGAGCCACCGCACCCGGCCTATTTTCTTAAACAATTTTTTAAAATTAATCTTTTATTTTATTGTGGTTAGAACATTAAATAGGAGATCTACCTTCTTAACAAATTTTAAGTGTACAATATATTATTATTGACCATAGGTATGGTGTTGTACAGATCTCTAGAGCTTACTTAACTGAAACTTGATGGGTGTTAATTAATAACTCTCCATTTCCCAGTGCCCCATCCCCTAGTAACTACCATTTCAGTCTTTGATTTTCTGAATTTCACTATTTCAGATACCTCATGTAAGTGGAATCAGGCAGTATTTGTCTTTCTGTTTCTGACTTACTTTGCTTAGCATAATGTCCTCAAGGTCTATCAATGTTGTTGCACATTGTAGAATTTCCTTCTTTTTTTTTTGGAGACGGAATCTTGCTCTGTTGCCCAGGCTGGAGTGCAGTGGTGCCATCTCAGCTCACTGCAACCTCCACCTCTGAGGTTCAAGCGATTCTCCTGCCTCAGCCCCCCGAGTAGCTAGGACTACAGGCGCATGCCGCCAACCCTGGCTAATTTTTTGTATTCTAGTAGAGATGGGGTTTCGCCATGTTGCCCAGGCTGGTCTCGAACTCCTGAGCTCAGGCAATCCCCCCGCCTTGGCCTTCCAAAGTGCTAGGATTACAGGTGTGAGCCACTGCACGCCTGGCCGAATTTCCTTCTTTTTTAAGACTGAATAGTATTCCATTGTTCATATATGCTCCTTTTTTTTTTTTTTTTTTTTTTTTGAGATGGAGTCTCGCTCTGTCGCCCAGGCTGGAGTGCAGTGGCATGATCTTGGCTCACTGCAAGCTCTGCCTCCGAGGTTCACGCCATTCTCCTGCCTCAGCCTCCTGAGTAGCTGGGACTACAGGTGCCCGCCACCACGCCAGGCTAATTATTTTGTATTTTTAGTAGAGACGGGGTTTCACCGTGTTACCCAAGATGGTCTCGATCTCCTGACCTCGTGATCTACCCACCTCGGCCTCCCAAAGTGCTGAGATTACAGGCGTGAGCCACTGCGCCTGGCCTATATATACTACATTTTTAAAACCATCCACCTGCTGATGGACATTTAGGTTGTTTCTACACTTTAGCCATTGTGAACAGTGCTGCAATGAACATGAGGGTGCTAATGTCTCTTCAAGATCCTGATTTCAATTCTTTTGGGTATATACACAGAAGGGGGATTGCTGGATTACACAGTAGTTCTATTTTTAATTTTTTGAGAAACTACCACACCATCTTCCATAGCAGCTGCACTACTTTGCATTCCTACCAACAGTGTGCAAGGGTTCCAATTTCTCTACATCCTTGCCAACACTTGTCATTTGTTTTTTTGTTTGTTTGTGTGAGACAAGGTCTTGCTCTGTTGTGCAGGCTGGAGTGCAGTGGTCCCATCAAAGCTCACTGCAGCCCCAACCTCCTGGGCTCATGCTATCCTCCCACCTTAGCCTCCTGAATAACTGGGTCCACAGGCGCACACCACTATGCCTGGCTAATTTTTTTGTTGTTTTTTGTAGAGACAAGGTCTCACTATATTGCCCAGGCTGGTCTTAAACTCCTGAGCTCAAGCAATCCTCCTGCCTCAGCCTCCTAAAGTGCTGCGATTACAAGGGTAAGCCACCATCCCCAGCCTGTCCTTTGTCTTTTTTAAAAAAATTATAATAACCATCCTAACAAGGGCGAGGTGATAGCTTAGGCTTTTCATGTCATATTTATAAAATCATTGTCAAGACTGGTGTCTTGAAGCTTTTCTTCTGTTTTCTTCTAGGAGTTTCATAGATTCAGGTTTTAAGTCTTTAATCCATTTTGAGTTGATTTTTGTGTATGGAGTAAGTCCAATTTCATCCTTTTACATGTGGATATCCACTTTTCTCAGTACCATTTGTTGAAGAGACTGTCCTTTTCCTAGGTGTATACTCTTGGTACCCTTGTCAAAGATCAATTGATTGTGTATGTACGTGGTTTATTTCTGGACTCTATTTCCTTATGCCTTTGTTTATAAACAACAGGGATCTATTACTTCTTTTTTTTTTTTTTTTGAGATGGAGTCTCGATCTGTTGCCAGGCTGGAGTGCAGTGGCATGATCTTGGCTCACTGCAATCTCTCCCTCCCGGGTTCAAACAATTCTCCTGCCTCAGCCTCCTGAGTAGCTGGGACTGTAGGTGCGTGCCACCACTCTCAGCTAATTTTTTGTATTTTAGTGGAGCTGGGGTTTCACCATATTGGCTAGGATGGTCTCAATCTCTTGAACTTGTGATCTGCCCGCCTTGGCCTTCCAAAGGCATCTATTACTTCTACGAGTAGAAAACTGAATTTAGTAATTTTATTTGCCATCATATCAGAATATAAATCTGTATTGCTTTGCTATTTTTGTTTTTCATCCACAAAGTGTTAAGTTCCTATGCTTCACTATAATATCCAAACAATGAAAGTATACATGGTTTTCTTTTCCTTTTTTTTTTTTTTTTTTTAAGAGACAGAGTATCGCTCTCTCGCCCAGGCTGGAGTGCAGTGGCGCCATCTCGGCTCACTGCAAGCTTTGCCTCCCAGGTTCACACCATTCTCCTGCCTCAGCCCCCTGAGTAGCTGGGACTGCAGGCGCCCGCCACAATGCCCGGCCAATTTTTTGTATTTTTAGTAGAGATAGGTTTTCACCGTGTTAGCCAGGATGGTCTTGATCTCTTGACCTTGTGATCCGCCCGCCTCGGCCTCCCAAAGTGCTGGGATTACAGGCGTGAGCCACTGTGCCCGGCTGAAACTATATATGGTTTTCTTTACAGCTTCCCCTGTAGCTTAAGCTGCATCATCTACTGCTCGTTGCTAAGGGAAGCCAAGTCAGGCTGTTCATGTTTATGTGATTATTGACTGAACCAAAGTTTATCTCATTTACGGACTGCCAGGTGACCCATAAAATCATAGCACTTTGTTGAGGGAGGTCCCTGTCTCACTGAAGTAGCTAGTTGCTAGTATTTCTGTCAGATTTTGGACCAGAAAATATGGTGAGAATTTTCTAGTTTGGGATGAAAGAAGAATGGAAGATTCAGGCAAAGGGAAATAGAGACTGTATGGTCAAGAGAGAGCTGAGACATCTAGATTTGCCTTGATTATTTGCAACCTTCCTAACAGTAAATGATATGTAAGGCGGTCTAATGAAATCTGTTTCTTGCAATCAAGAGAGTCTACTAGTTCCTTGCTGCTCCAAGTGTGGTCCACAGACCAGTAGCATTGGCAGCATCTGGACGCTTGTTGGAAAAGCTTGTCTTAGATTCCACTCCAGGCCTATTGTATCAGAAGCTGCATTTCAGCAAGGTCCCCAGGTAATTTACATGCACGTTAAAGTTTGAGAACCTCCATTCTAGTATACCTAGTGTAGCAGACTTCTGTTATTTTTCCATGTCCATTCTCTCCTACTTCCATAACAATAGAATATCAACTGGTCACACTGGTGAGTTCCCAGCTCCACATTTAGGTACCTCCCCTCCAGCTGAGTGAGACTACATTCTGGCCAATGGGATTGAAGGAGTGATGGGAGCTACTTCCAAGTCTTGTCTTTAAAATAATTAGATCCTCCCTAGCTGTGAGATGGGGAGAGCTGCGGCAACCACTTTGGACCCATAGGTAGGAGTCAGAAGTTGAGGATGTCATGGCCACCTACTAGCCACGAGTAGTCTGCCCACCTACCTCTGGACTGTTATTTAAGAGAGGAACAAACATCTTTCTTGTTTCAGTCATTGTAAATTGGGATGTCTTTAGCTCAGCAGCTCAACATGTACACTAACAAATAGATTAAAATGAACAGAGCTAGATGAGCAAGGGGACAAAGTGTGATTCACAGATCTCAGAATCAAATATTTAACTCATTAATAGTGCTGGAAACAGCATTGCATCTCTCTGCTCATGTCGCCTACGTTGAAATGGGCATGAAGTGATTAAAAAGCAAACCCCTAGTGGGAGTAGAAATGCAGCTCAGAAATAACCATAGAATCATTGGTTTTTGATTAATGGGCAAAGATTGTCTGATATTGATTCTCACACAGAGGGTGTTTCTTTCTTTCCTAAAAAAGCTGAGCATCAATAAACCTTCATCCAGCCAAGATCAGTTGGGTTTTCAGGATGTGTAGGATGCATATTCCGTATAATCCGTTCAATTTACATAATCCCAACTTCTAGATTTAGATAAATCTCCAGCTTTGCAAATCAGAACAGAAATAAAATTTATAATTTATAAGGTTTTTTCTTTTTTTTTTTGGGACAGAGTCTCAACTCTATCACCCACATGTAATCTTGGCTCACTGCAACCTCTGCCTCCCAGGTTCAAGCAATTCTCATGCCTCAGCCTCCCGGGTAGCTGGGACTACAGGCCTGCACCACCACACCCAGCTGATTTTTGTATTTTTAGTAGAGACAGGCTTTCACCATGTTGGCCAGGCTAGTCTCAAAATCCTGGTCTCAAGTGATCTGCCCCCCTCAGCCTCCCAAAGTGTTGGAATTACAGGGGTGAGCCACCATCCACAAAGTTTATTTTTAGAAATATGAACTTCTGGCCAGGCGCAGTGGCTCACTCCTGTAATCCCTGCACTTTGGGAGGCTGAGGTGGGCGGATCACCTGAGGTTAGGAGTTCGAGACCAACCTGGCCAACATGATGAAACCCTGTCTCTACTAAAAATACAAAAAATTAGCTAGGCATAGTGGGAGCGCCTGTAATCCCAGCTACTTGGGAGGCCTGAGGCAGGAGAATCACTTGATCCCAAGAGGCGGAGGTTGCAGTGAGTTGAGATGGCACCACTCCACTCCAGGTTGGGCAACAAGAGCAAAACTCCATTTCAAAAAAAAAAAGAACCTCTAGCAATGTTCGTCAGAGAATTTGCAGGAACTCATGACTCTACTATGTTATAAGGAAATAACCAAGTCCATGTGCGACTTGGAGCATTTTGAGACACAGAATTGCTGAACTACTTGGAACCAGGTTGACCAAACAGAAACTCATACCAATCCAGGGATGGAGATATTTTCTTAATCATTGTTGGCTAAAAGTTTTATTAATGCCTTAGTGTAGAGTTGTAAGAGGTAAAATACCAGATGCATAATACTGGATGTATAATTATTATACATCTTAATTGTACTTTGTGCTGTTTTTACAGTTATGATTAGGGACATTGTCAAGAATAGGCAGACACATTAACTAGCACCCATTACTGACTGGGGTGTAAGCAAGTCTCAGCCCTGTTTCTTTGGTACACAAAACTCCCTTGTCTCCACTGCAAGTGCCCGTTGAAGTTGGAGCCAGAGAATACTGAAAAGGAAATGATAACTGTGATTTATCCCCTTTTCTGGATCCTTTCTGAGGCTGAGCACTCCGTGAACAATCTCACCTGCCAAAGAATACCTGGCCTTTGTCTCTATATTCTATTCTCTGCTGTGTCACCTTCCTATTTTCAATTTCTCATTCTTTCTCTTTGTCAAGGTTTCTTTAATAGTGCCCTGAATCTTTGGGAGTAAACTCAGTCATCTTTTCTCCTCTAGATAGGGTGATTTTATTGCCTTTTTTCTGAGTTCTCAGGTATGAAGATGAGACCAGTTTATGACTAAAACAGATTGAAGGTTATTTTAAATACTTATTACTTAGTACCCTTGTCCAAAATCAAACTCATTTATTATTGCTTTTATTTCTAATTTGAGAGCAATTTTTATCCTGTCTTTGGAACTAATGGCCAAGATACTACAACAATAAGAAGTAACCACTGTATCACACTTCACAGTTTATGAAATGCTTTTCAGGCCAGGCCTAGTGGCTCACACCCTTAATCCCAGCACTTTGGGAGGCTGAGGTGGGAGGATTGCTTGAGTTCAGGAATTCGAGGCCAGCCTGGGCAGCACAGAAAGACCCCATCTCTAAAAAAAAAAAAATTAGCCCACCATAATGGCACATGCCTGTGGTCCCAGCCACTTGGGAGACTGGGGTGCAAGGGTAGCTTGAACCGAGGAGGTTGAGACTGGAGTGAGCCATGATTGCAACACTGCACTCCAGCCTGGCCAACAGACCAAGACCCTCAATAAAAAAATAAAAATAATAAAAATTAAAATAAAATGCTTTTCATATACCTTCCTTTTGAATTCTCAAAGCTGCCCTGTGAGACAAGTATTATTGTTATTACTCTTTTTTACAGGTGTGTAAATTGAGACTTTAGAGGGCTAATTTGCTCAAGACACAAAGCTAGAGACTCAGGTGGTTTTATCTCAATTCAAGCTCTTTCTGTTACCATGTTTAATATGATCATGATGATTACCATTATCACCACTGTTATGGTTAGGCTTTGTGTCCCCACCCAAATCTCATCTTGAATTATAATCCTCATTGATATGGTTTGGCTGTGTCCCTGCCCTAATCGCAACTTGAATTATATCTCCCAGAATTCCCACATGTTGTGGGAGGGACCCAGGGTGAGGTAATTGAATCATAGAGCCAGTCTTTCCTGTGCTAGTCTCATGATAGGGAGTAAGTCTCATGAGATCCGATGGGTTTATCAGGAGTTTCTACTTTTGCTTCTTTCTCATATTCTTTTGCCACCACCATGTAAGAAGTGCCTTTTGCCTCCAGCCATGATTCTGAGGCCTCCTCAGCCATGTGGGACTGTAAGTCCAATTAAACCTCTTTTTCTTCCCAGTCTTGAGTGTGTCTTTATCAGCAGTGTGAAAACGGACTAATACACCCATAATCCCCACATGTCAAGGGAGAGACTAGGTGTAAGTAATTGGATCATGGAAGTGATTTCCCCCATGCTGTTCTCGTGATAATGAGTGAGTTCTCATGAGATCTGATGGTTTTTGTTTTTTTTGTTTTTTTTTTTGAGACAGAGTCTTGCTCTGTCCCCCAGGCTGGGGTGCAGTGGCATGATCTTGGCTCACTGCAACCTCTGCCTCCCACGTTCAAGCGATTCTCCTGCCTCAGCCTCCTGAGTAGCTAGGATTACAGGCACGTGCTACCAAGCCTGGCTAATTTTTTTTTTTGTATTTTTAGTAGAGACAGGGTTTCACTATGTTGGTCAGGCTGGTCTCGAACTCCTTACCTCGTAATCCACCCACTTCAGCCTTCAAAGTGCTGGGTTTACCGGCGTGAGCCACCGTGCCCAGCCGAGATCTGATGGTTTTATAAGGGGCTCTTTCCCCTTCATTTGGCACTTCTCCTTCCTGCTGCCTTGTGAAAAAGGTGCCTTGCTTCCTCTTCGCCTTCCACCATGATTGTAAGTTTCCTGAGGCCTCCCCAGCCATGCTGAACTGTAAGTCAATTAAATCTCTTCCTTTATAAATTACCCAGTCTCAGGGAGTTCTTTATAGCAGTATGAAAACGGACTAATACAACCACCATCATCATGGCAGCCATCAGTTACTCAGTTCCTACTCTGTTACTAAGAAGACGGTTAATTATGTCATATCGTTTAATCTTTACAATATTCCTGTGGTCCTTTATCAATTAGGAAAGCTTTCAGCTTTGAGTTCCATAAAACCCAAATAACTGTGGCTTAAACAAACTGAGTGATCCACTCTCCTCAGCCTCCCAGAAGCAGAAGTCCTATCATTGGTTCAGTGACTCAGGGGTGTCAGGGCTCTAGGTCAAGTCTCTTGGCCTTCCATTCATGGTTTTATAAAGACCACCATAGCCCAGAGTATTGTGCCATCACATGAATACATTTAAAAGTGAGAATCAGGACAAAACTCGTCTTCTCCCATGCCTTTCCCTTCTCGAGGAAGCTCCTCAGCTGACTCTTCCTTTTCATCTCATCTCAATTCAGCCATGTTCCTGCTTAGGCCAGCACTGGGCCCATCTTCCTTGTGATCAAGGAGTCTCCATCTAGGAACTAAACAAAACCTAGGTCTCACTAAGGGTCTCACTACATAAAGGTGCCCAGCAGAGGCCAGAATCAGTCCATACTCTGTACAGCCCACACCTTAAGCTGTGGGACCTGGCTGTGTCAGTCTAGAGGAAGGGGTAGCATTTTGCAATTTGTCTGCCTATTGGGCTGCATTTTTGCAAATCATATCAAAGCCCAGGACCTGCTAGGAATAGCCTTGGTTAGTGAAGAAGACAGTGGTGGGGTTTGGCATTTTAGGAAGCATGCAATGGTGTCTGCCACTGGAAGTTATGAATAGTCCATTTGAAAGATGAGGAAATCAAGTCCTGAGGACATTAAATAAATAAATTTGCCAAGGTGACACAGTTGCCAACTCACAAAGTAAAAGTTGCAAATGAGCTTTGACTGACTCTGAGGCCTAGAGTCCCATCAGTCATCTGGTTTTTTTTTAAGCCTAATATCGGCTCTGCAAATTGATACAGACTCACAATCCTAAAAGCTATACAAAATTGATTTTTGAAGGAACTAGTTTCCTGATGAACAAAAATGGAGAACTGATCAATCTACTGACATGACTACTTTTAGAGGCTTCCAAGGTATCATTAGTTATAAATGGGGCAAAGGATACTGAACATGATACATATTGGTAAAAATTCTTCAAGGCTTATAGCCTTTCCTGACTTGTAAGGAGAATCATCCTGTCAGAAGAATTAGGAATTCTAACTCTAGTTGCCAAATCTATCAACAATTTCCTTTGTGACAATCTATATTCACTTACCTACATTTTTTCCTCAGGCTAATAATTTATGTCAGTTGGAGCTCAGTATTTTATGAACCAAGGGTGAAATTATTAAATTTTATTGTTTGTGATTCTTTCCTTAAGTTATATTTCTATAATTGCAAACTTACTGCATTCCCTAACCTCTATTTTGAATTTATTACTAGCCTTCTTACTGCCTTTTCAGATCTCAGAAGTAAACTTCAAATATTTACAAATCTCAATTTCATGTTTTCCCTTTCATAAATCTGTGGGCAAATTCGGTGCTGGAGACAGAGAGTAATAAATCTGGATATTTATGTATTGTGCCAGGAGGTGCTGCACAAACTTCCCTGCATAGCTTGGTCAATGAGCCTCAGTCTTGACCTGTAACACTGGCTCTAGTCTAATCCTGAGGCTCATATTAACAGAATCATTATAAAACATCTGGTGACTTGTATATACAAAAACCCTTCCCTCAGTCATAATTTGCAATCAGGCAAGTTTAGTGGGCACATATGTTCTCCAAGTTAGCAAAGGAAAGTGCATCAGTGGTGTTTATTAACGTTTATTATATCTGTCTTTAAAGATATGGACATAGCGATGACCTACCCTAGTTTTAAGGTTATGACCAAACCTGCAAATGATATGAAAATCTATTATTTTTGAAGATCTCTCATTCCACGTATATTTGATGTGCTACAAAAAATGAAGTATAAACGTTCTAGAAGAAAACACTGTGGAATTAAAAAACAATTTTACAGTAGAGAAGGCCTTACTTAAACATGACACAAAATCCAGAAGCCATAAATGAAAGGCTGCTAAAATTGACCATGTAAAAATTTAACGTTTATGTGACAACAACATCCAAAACAAAGTCAAAGACAGATGACAAACTGAGGAAAAATATATGCATCCCATATATCCAAGGGCTATTTTTAATATGCAGATCTTATAAATGAAGATGAAAAAGATAAATTACTCAATTATAAAAGCAGATAAAAAACCCAAGTAGGAAGTTTACAGATAAACTAATACAAGTAGTAAAAGCACACACACACACACACACACACACACACACACACAAACCAAGTTTAGGCCAGGCGCAGTGGCTCACGCCTGTAATCCCAGCACTTTGGGAGGCAGAGGCAGGTGGATCACTTCAGGCCAGGAGTTCGAGACCAGCCTGGCCAACATGGCAAAACCCCATTTTTACTTGAAATACAAAAATTACAGGTGCCTACCTGTAATCCCAGCTACTAGGGAGGCTGAGGCACAAGAATTGTGTGAACTGGGGAGTTGGAGGTTGCAGTGAGCCAAGATTGGACCACTGCACTTCAGCCTGGGCAACAGAGTAAGATCGTGTCTCAAAAAAAAAAAAAAAAAAAAAAAAAAAAGTTTAACATAATTTATAATTCAAGAAATAAGGATCAGAACAAGAAAATTTCAACTATTCCATTAGCAAAAATTAGAAAGTTTTAATGAAACCCACTGTTGGCAAAGGTGTGAGCAAAAGCCCCTTCATATATTGTTGGTGGGAAGATAAATTAGTGAAGCCATTTTAAAGGGCACTTTGGTAGAATCTTTTGAAATGTAACATACGCTTGTGTCCTTTGACTTGGGAACTCCCCTTATAAAATTCTAATTTTCTTGCCTTTTGTACAAAGATATATGTGTTTGAGTGCTCTTTTTCGCATTGTTTTTACTTTCAAAAAGTTGTAAACACCTCTTTGGTTTTTTTTTGTTTTTTTTTTGTTTTTGTTTTGAGATGGAGTCTCACTCTGTCACCAGGCTGGGGTGCAGTGGCACTTTTTTGGCTCACTGCAACCTCTGCCTCCTGAGTTCAAGCGATTCTCCTGCCTCGGCCTCCCGAGTAGCTGGGACTACAGGCATGCACCACCACACCCGGCTAATTTTTGTATTTTTAGTAGAGACAGAGTTTCACCATGTTGGCCAGGATGGTCTCCATCTCTTGACCTCGTGATCCGCCCACCTCAGCCTCCCAAAGTCCTGGGATTACAGGTGTGAGCCACTGCATCCAGCCTGTAAACACCTCTTATGTGCACCAACTGTACATGTCTACAATGGAAAGTAGGAATGTATGTAGCTCTTTAAAAAGATTATTAGCTCTGTATGCTCAAGACTAGAAATGACTTCTGTAAAATTTCTTCAAAATAAAACTATAGAAAGCTTCATTTTTTAAACCAAAAATAAAATGTAGAGGAAATTCTCTATAATCATTGATTATCTGAATATTTATTATTTGGGTCCTCATAGCAACAAGATTGAGAATAAAGTAAAAGCCATCACAACATGAAAATATACATGAAATAACTGGTCATTCAAATCTTCCTTGCTATCCATCTCTGCCCATCAGACGACCAGAACAGCTCAAATCATACACATAACAATTGTTTGTTAGTTTTAGTCTAATCAGCAATTAAAGAAGCCAAAAACATTAACAATGATGACAAGGGAGGCATTTCAAAACAAAATAATGTGAATGTCAAATCATTTTAAACTAGATCCTTGGGAAAGCTAGAATAAAGCCCAGAAATAGTTTTGTACAAATGACTGTCCTTAAGATAATGCTGTGAAAATTAAATGTGAATGGAAAGATATTATATTGAGCTATCATATGATTTGGAGTGGGGAAGGACCCAAACCTTCACCCCCACCTACACTTGATTTCTTCTTCTAAGAAATGGCACATGGTTGCTATTAAAATGCAAATTTTTTTTTAAATGAGAAATTTATTTTTTATTATTATTATTTTTTTTTTGGTTTTTAAAAAAATTAAATCCCAGGCCGGGCATGGTGGCTCATGCCTGTAATCCCAGCACTTTGGGAGGCTGAGGTGGACAGATCACCCGAGGTCAGGAGTTCAACACAAGCCTGGCCAACATGGCGAGACCCCCATCTCTATTAAAAAATACAAAAATTAGCTGGGCGTGGTGGCGGGCACCTGTAATCCCAGCTACTCGGGAGGCTGAGGCAGGAGAATTGCTTGAATTCAGGAGGTGGAAGTTGCAGTGAGCTGAGATCGCAGCACTTCACTCCAGCCTGGGCGACACAGCGAGGCTCCATTTCAGAAAAGAAAAAAGAAAAAAAATTCAATCCCAACAAAAACATTTTCTCACTCTTAACTATATTTTGGTCTCAGTTTACAAAAACTGTTTTTCAACTGCTGTTACCTTGATATAACCTCTTGCATATCCATAAGTGAATAGAGCAGGCCAAATTGTTTCCTCCTGCTTGGGTTAAAGTTTTAACATTATATACATATAAAAATATAAAAAATTTAAAAAAGAAACAACAAAAAAATTATACATGTATAATTACAGATGTATGTGTGTTTGCATATATATAAGACATTCCTGGTAGGACACACAATAAACTATTCATGGCAGTACCTCTGGTGAGAGAATCATTGAGAATTTCAGGATCAAGAAGGAGACATTTACATTTTACTATTAATTCTTTGTATAATTTTTGAATCTTTGAATGCGAGCACATATTAATTCTATAATTTTAAAAAATCTACCTAACAAAATTAATGAATAAATTAACAGAATCAAAAGGAAATAACTAACTCTATCAATAGGTGTTTTCAATCATTGTTGAAGATTATCTTATTGTTTAGTAACAAATTATACAGGGTGAACAATAAAGCAAATATTTCACCAAAAACAATCCTGTACCTTTAATAAAAACTCTCCCTCACTGTGAGGCCAGGACCAATCATCCACACACAAGTGTCTTAAACCACAGTTAAATTTATAAGAGGGGCCATGTGCGGTGTCTCACGCCTGTAATCCCAGCACTTTTGGAGGCTGAGGCAGGCAGATCACATGAGCTCAGGAGTTCGAGACCAGCCTGGCCAACACGGTGAAACTCCGTCTCTACTAAAAATACAAAAAATTAGCCTGGCATGGTGCTGCACACCTGTAGTCCCAGCTACTCAGGAGGCTGAGGTAGGAAAGTCACTTGAACCTGGGAGGTGGAGGTTGTAGTGAGCTGAGATCACACTCCAGCCTGGGTGACAGAGCAAGACTCCTTCTCAAAAAAATAAATAAATAAAAATTAATTTATAAGGGGATTCACACCACTATGTTTTTTTCCCCTAGTCTCTCATTTCCAGCATCTCATGAATTAGGCATCTAAACTTCCCAATGAAATTGATGGTTGCAATTAAAATCTCAATTTTGTTTAAAATATGAAATTTCCATGAAAACGTTTCTTAGCTGAGCACAGTTGCTCAGGCCTGTAAAATCCTAGCACTTTGGGAGGCCAAGGTGGAAGGATTGCTTTAGGCCGGGAGTACAAGACCAGCCTGCACAATATAGTGAGACCTGGTCTCTAACAAATAAACTAAATAAATAAAATGCTAAGAAAAAGAAAATGTTTCTCTTCCAGAGTGAATTAGGTGCATTTTAGAATTTCCTCAACTATTTCTAGATGTGTAAACAAGTCTATGTAGAGGTCAAGGTCAAGAAAAGATACTACTTAAACTTTGGAGGACCCTTTGTCTTTCTTAGAAATCTTGTCTTTCTTGCACTTTTCTTTGTCTTTCTCTTTCCCTTTCTATCTTCACTCCTGAACCTATGCAGAGCCTGAGAGAGGTGCATGGTTTGGCATCCCTGGTCTTGCTATCCATCTCAGCCCTCAGGTCCCTGAGTTAGTCTCGAACGTGAGCAGCCCTTGTTATCTACTCCAGGTTGTAAGCTTACAGGGCTGCAGTTGTTCCCTATGGTCTACTTAGCTAATTGGTAGTAATAAATAACATTTATTGAATGCTTGCTATGTACTAGGCATGGTGCTGAGGGCTTTTCTCAGGATGGATTCTCAAAATCATTCCCATTTTGCAGATGAGGAAACTGCAAAAATAACGTGATTCTGATCCGGAAGACACAACTGCACAAACTCTAAAAGCATCCCTCATCTAACCTGTCCATCAGCAAATCCTGTCTAAAATCCAACCATTTCTTGGTACCTTCCCTGCTGCCACCGTAGACACTGCCAGCACCATCTCTTGCCTGGGCTATTACAAGGGAAGGGCCTCCAGCTGGTCTTCTTTCTTGTTCCCTTGCCCCATTCTTAAAAATCTTTAAAATGTGAGCTAGAGTATATCACTCCTCTGCTTCCCATCTTACCTGAAAGACAAACAAAGTGCGTAATGGCTCCAAGGCCCTACACCATCTGACTCTACCCCTCTGAAATCAACTACTATTATTGGTCCCTTGGTTGACTCCACTTTACCCACACTACTTTTACAACTCCTGATTTCTGAATTTTAGAAAACAAACTAATTCCATTTCAGTGATGCTCAAATGACTTTAGTTTTTAAATAGATAGGGATTAAATGTTGCACTATGAATTTGTTTACTGTCTACCCCCAGTAGAATGTCAACTCTAAAAGGTCAGAAACTATTTGTTTTGTTCACTAGTATTTCCAGTGTCTAGAACAGTGCCTGGTACATAGTCTGTGTTCAAAAATATTTGTTGTATCTATGAGTGAATGAGTGGGGAAAAAAGCCCACAAACTTTGGAATTAGATATAACTGGGTTCAAATTTCAGCTTCATCAACTATTATATGTATATTCCTTTATAATGTTTTCCCTTTTCAGCTGGGCATGGTGGCTACGCCTGTAATCCCAGCACTTTGGGAGGCTGAAGGAGGTGGATCGCTTGAGATCAGGAGTTCGAGACCAGCCTGGCCAACATGGTGAAACCCCGTCTCTACTAAAAATACAAAAATTAGCCAGGTGTGGTGGTGCGCACCTGTAGTCCCAGCTACTCGGGAGGCTGAGGCATGAGAATTGCTTGAACCCAGGAGGCCGAAGTTGCGATGAGTTGAGATGGTGCCACTGCACTCCAACCTGGGCGACAGAGTGAGAACTCCGCCTCAAAAAACAAACAAACAAACAAACAAAAAGTTTTCCCTTTTCTGAATGTCAGTTTCACCTTGCACAAAATTGGAATAGAGATAGCAATTTTATACATTTTGGGAAATGTTTAATGATATCACAGATATTGTGTGCCTGGTATAGGTTTTGATAAACTTTAACTATTTCTAGCCCCTTCTCTCCTCTTCCAGTTTCTCTGCAAGGGAGGTAGGGAGAAATGAATATTAAAAGTCAGATTGGTATTCACTGAAGTCATTTAATAAATGTTTCTTGAGCATCTACTTTGTTACAGACTAGAGATACAAAGATGAATGAGTTAGTATTCACATCCTCAAGGAACTCATTTTAGTATAATGATTATTAAACCAAGAATAATAAGATATGCATAAATAAAAATTTCTCCTCATAGAGCATGAAAATATTAATCCTGCACTTACCACTATTCTCCCTTGTACCTGAAAAAATTATTACTTTAATATTCTTAGTTTTTATATTTTTTAATTATACTTTAAATATATAGCTAAACATTTAGACAAACACAACAATCTATATCCATTCAGGTTTAATTAGTGTCATTGAATTTTTCAGGTTTCTTTATTCTTCCTAGTGATATCATATTAAATTTGCAGTTTTAAAACAAATCCTATAAAAACAGTATGAAAGAAGTTTATTTTTAGGACTGTTGAATGATTTTTTTAATGAACAAATGAGAAAGAGTGTTTTCATATAGCATGCATTAAGGAAAAAATTATCCATTTGAAAAAACTTTTATTTTTAATTTACCACTCAATGTTCATTAAACAGAGAATTGTTGTGGATCTGTGCACAGTTCAGAAAAGTGAATATCAATGAAATATAGCACACACAACAGTTGAATGGTCCCTAAATTGTTATTACTATCATTTCAATTATTTATGCAGTAAACTGTATAATATAACAATAACATTAAAAGATGAATACAGACCTTAGCTCCCTGATGTGCTACTTCTTCCTCCAAATCATATTTACAATTAACCAGAAGTTGGAATTCCAAGTCTTATTGAGAAATAGTTCACTTGCTTTTGAAGTGTACCAGCTCCTTCTCCGAGTCTCCCTACTGTACTCCACGTCTGATGAAACATTTATTTGAACAAACAAAATACATATGTACAAATAAATACAAGTGTCAGGAGCTGACATACAAATGCAAACACATGTCTTTCCCCAGGCCCACTATGACACCATGACAGGCTAAAGAGCCTTTTGAATGGAAACTACATAAAGCATCAAGCCCCTGAAAAGAATGACCAGACAAAAGTGCCACAATCAATTGAATGTCTTTAGGAGATACACTTTTCTTTTAAAACGTGTGACGCTTTGATGACTCAGTGGCAGGACAGGTAACAAAGGAATGGCTGCCTGGAGGCTGTGCATGGCAGGAGGAGACACCACAGTCTTCCCGCCCTGCCACCCGTCCCTGCCGCCTGACTGTGGAAGAATGAAGGACACTTCTAGGAATTTCCCTGCACGGAGATGCCAGGAAACCAATCATCGCCCAGCCACTTTGTGGGGCCATTAGCAGAGCCTCAAACTCCATCTTTGTTTAAACGAAAGCACAAAGAAAATAATTTTTCATCTGAGGAATCACCTTAAGATCCCCAAATGGAAAGTAAGGGGAGCAGTAAACCTCTAACTCCGGGTGGGCAGCTCTAACACAGGGCATTAAGGTAAGAAGGTTATTTATGACAGAAGAAAGGAGACAGGATTCCAAAGTGGGAGACGAAGGACAGAGATGATTGGAGCCTAGCTTTATCCCCTGCCCCATTCAAATGCGGAGGGCAATGACTTCCATAAGAAACCAGGTGCCACACGTGACCCAAAGGCAAAAGCCTCACTTTAACTCCTTGATATGGTCTGGCTGTGTTCCCACCCAAAATCTCATCTGGAATTGTAGTCCCCATAATCCCTGTGTGTGTCAAGGGCAGAACCAGGTGGAGGTAATCGGATCATGGGGGCGTTTCCCCCATGCTGTTCTCGTGATAGTGAGTGAGTCTCACGAGATCTGATGGTTTAATAAGCGTCTGGCATTTCCCCTGCTGGCACTCATTCTTTCTCCTGCTGCCCTATGAAGAGGTGCCTTCTGCCATGATTGTTAGTTCCTGAGGCCTCCCCAGCCATGCGAACTGTGAGTCAATTAAACTTGTTTTCTTTATAAATTACCCCGTCTCAGGTATTTCTTCATAGCAGCATGAGAATGGACTAATAGGCTCCTCTTCCAGGTAAGTTAGGCAGAGTACGTTTCCTCCACAAAACAAAAGATGGTTGCCTCAGAATGCCTCCTAACTTTGCCTGCAAGAAGCCTGCAGTAAGACCTTTTCTTAGGGCCAGTCTGAAGGCCACACCCTCCCCTTATCCCCTAATTTGGGATGCAAAAGCTCTCCCTGAGACTTCAGGTGAAGAGGATTTGACTTTGGAATCTGGGATTCACTTTTCAGACTGACCTTCTGCTATATTTTGTTTTGCTTCTCTGGGATTTCAAGCTTGAGAATAGAGTAAGGAAAAAAGTTCTGTGTTCTCCTTTGGGAAATTATTTTCCCTGGTCCCCTTGGTCACAGGGTAGCAGGTAAGTCTTGATGGGATTGTTCTGTGTTTCCAGGCTTCCCTCTGGAATTAATCTCAGAGGCATGGAAGGGAGCCTGATGGACTCTTCTGGGCTGTGTCCCAGTCAGGAAGCGAGATCTTTCTAATTCCCAGACAGGCCAGCGCTTTCTGCTGAACAGAGGCCTGCTAGACCCTGAGTAGGGGAAGCCCAGGCTGCTTCTGAGGCAAATGATGACCTTAATCATTTTCAGAGGTATGGTTTTCACCTGGGAAGGGACGTGAGACGGCAACAAGGCATTCAGTGAATATTTATGAGCGAGCAGAAAAAGCTCTTTCTTTCCTCCTGTACGTGGCAGAAAGGGTAGCTGGAAGCTGTGCCAATGTAGGAGACCAGGAATTCCTAGCCTGGGAGGAAGGAAGGGCAGGGATGCAAAGGGACAGAGGGAGAAGAGGAAGCAAATTCCAGCCAGGCTGGCTCTCCTAGGAGGAGTGGCAGTGATGAAACCCTCTTCTTTAGACTCTGTCTTAGAGAAGGATGGGGCCCGAAGAGGTGCCCTCTTTCAGCAAGTGTTGGGGTGTGTGTGTGTGCGGGGATTTAATCAGGGGATCTACGAGCACATTCACAGACCCTTAGCTACTAGTGCTGCCCAATTCCAAGCATGTTTACCTTTAAATACCTCTTGTCTGGTAATCCAGGGCCAGATATCTGGAGGTGGGAACTGGCTGCCATAGCCTGTTGCTCCCCAGAAGGATGAGGACAAGGGCTCCACTGGGCACCTTTCCTAGGCATGGCCAGGGTTGTTATAAAGCATAGGGTGGGAGGGTGGTTGTGGCTTTCTGTGGTATAGCTACTGATCAATGTAGCATTTGATTGATCCATTTTCTCCAGAGGAGAAGGGAGTGTGGTGGGAAAATCCTGAGGCTGAGGAGGTGGATACTTACAGGTCCTGGTCCAACTGACTGGGATCTTAGGATCACTCCCTTCTCCAACCTGAGTGGTTCCCCACCTTTTTTTTTTTTTTTTTTTTTTTTTTTTGAGATGTAGTCCCACTCTGTTGCCCAGGCTGGAGTGTGGTGGCGTGATCTCGACTCACTGCAAGTTCCGCCTCCCGGGTTCACACCATTCTCCTGCCTCAGCCTCCAGAGTAGCTGAGACTACAGGCACCTGCCACCACGCCTGGCTAATTTTTTGTATTTTTAGTAGAGATGGGGTTTCACCTTGTTAACCAGGACAGTCTCGATCTCCTGACCTCGTGATCTGCCTGCCTCGGCCTCCCAAAGTGCTGGGATTACAGGCGTGAGCCACCATGCCTGGCCAACATTTTTTTTTTTTTTTTTTTAATTACAGAATCATCTGACAAAGGAACTCTTTTAAGGAGCCTTAACATATCAAAAGATCAAGGCAGAGCCGCCCTCATTGAAGGGTTTGGGGGACCTGGAGCTTACCCTCTTCTCTCCTTCCCTGACTGGGAGGAAGGATGGGGTTGGGGCAGGGGTGGGGAGTCCTCAGAGCAGTGTGCAATCTTTAAATCTCATGATTAATAATATCTTCCTTCTGGAGTGCTGGTATTGATGACTGGCAAATTTGGGAGTGGAAGGAGAATGAAGGAAAAAGGGAGGGAGAAAACCACCCTTATACATTTAGGACTCACAGGGCAGGAGTCCCAGACTGGGAGAAAGTCTGGACGTTTCAGCAGAGTTCAGTGTGCTGTGTCACTGTTTGTCTTGGCCTTTTTCGGCTGTGAGCAGCAGCAGCGTAAATGAATGTGCTTCATTTCCTCAGCAACAAGACTGGGTCACACGTGTCCCCTCCCTTGGTGAGCAACCGAAGGAGTGAGTGGGCTGTCATGGTGTTGCCAGGGACAGGCTGACAGTAGTACCAAATTAGGAAAAGGACCGACTGAGGATGCCTGGCCAATCTGCATCCCCAACGCTCAGCCAGCAAAATCAGTGGAAGTGTGTGTAATCCTGCGGAGACTAGGATGGCATGTGCTCCACCAGCAATGCAGGAAAAAGGATAATCAAGCGGGACATGGTTCTTGAATAAGTGTAAAGCTAAACATCATCAAAATGCTGCAACACAATACGAGGGGCTGGAAGTGGTTAGTATTGTGATTACAGAGAGGGCATCAGTATAGAATGTCATTTCTCACAAAGATCCAGGAAAATGTCTAGCATTCGTTTTTATAAACAAAGCATAGCACACCGGAGTTATTTCTTATTTCAAACTTATAGTCATACTACCTTTATTTAGAACATGGGCAAGGGGATCGGAATGGTATATAAATCCAGGACAAGACTTGGTATGTAAGTTCCTCCTCAAAAAAAGCAAAATGCAAGGCCTATTCTAAACAAATCCAGGGCAATTCAGCTCTGAAGCATTGTTAATCTTTTCATTAAAGGTACAGTCACTATGTTCCAAATCCTTCTTCCAAAGATCAGATCCAGATTTTCCAGGTAATGAAACAATGAAGTCATTTCTACAAAAACCAGAAGAGAGACATTAGAAAAATATTGCAGACCAGATCATTACGGTTGCAGAGACCAATAGATTTGAGTGGGACACACACACACTCACACAGGGGCATGTAAACTGTAGTCCCTATGAGGCAAATCTTAGAAGCTAAAGTGATATGTTAGACTGTGAATAAAAGACAACATGAATCAAATATCTCATCTGCAGCCACCCTCTCCTGCTGCTGCTGCTCCACAGTAGAGCTTTGTGAGTGTGAGTGTGTGTGTGTGTGCACGTGTGCATGTGTGTGTGTTTCCTTTCAGTTCCTGGCATCAGTTTAAGAACCGCAGTTGTGGCTTGTGACTGTGCCTCAGCATGCCAATCCAGGGTGTTGCTGTTTAGAGTAGTTAGCCTATTGGGAACAAAAGGTATTTGATCTTCTCTCTTCTCCTTAAGCACAAGCTACCTAAATGTGGCTTGGCTTTGTGGTGAGACACATGCTGAACTGCTGGAAAGGGCAGAGCTTGAAATATATGGGTGCCAGTTCATTGTTGGCGACCACACTTTCCCTTGTGGTAAAAATCTTACAGACAAGCATGAGCCTACATTTCCAAATGCATTTTCCCTTTGAATTAGTTCCCTAAAGTGGAAGGTCGGAGGAAGAATATACTGGGGAGGCCTGTGTCATAAAAACTCAGGGTCTGCCCTCTTTCTGCATTTCTGCCGTGGAGTGTGCTAGCCTGTGAGTAGTGGGGGAAAGGAATAAAACATTTCTACTCACGGAAACATGTGGGGTGGTAGGGAGGGAGAAGGAAAGCATGTTGCCAATGTATATTTTTGGCACGGGCAAATACTTCTTGGTGAAGTTCTAAACGCTAGATTTAGAAATCCCCTGGCCTTTTTGAGTTGTGTCAGGGCCTTTTTCACACACACTGATGAAAACTACACTCACCTTAATGCCAAAAAACCCTTGAGCATTTCCTGTGCCATTGGGCACATTCTGTGAGTAGAAGGAATGTGGAATTAGAGGGGGAAATTGACTTCACTGATGACCTCCAGAAGAACTGAATGGTACAGGAAAAAAGTGTTTCATTGATTTAGTGCCTATCTCAAGGGAAAAAGGAGACTTTACAGCTATTCATCACCAGTCATTATGCAAGTGTATAATATGTATCATATGTAAGTCTATCATGGTTTCCTGGAAGTACATTGGCTTCAGGTTATGTAAGTATCAAAAGGTGAGTGGTTGGTTGTAGTTTCAATGGCAAACCAGTGGCAAGAAGTGTTATTTTTCTTACTGGCCTTGCCTGTAGCTATGAAGATTCGGATATGAGATCAAGTGGAGTAAATTGGTGGAGCAGTTTGCCTTTAGAGGCTCTTAGCCAGTAGTGGCACTAAGCCCCCACAAACATCCATCAACAAGCATTCAATCCAAGGAAAAACACTCTGCTTCCCTGCAATGCAGCTTCAAAATAACTCCCCTAAACCCCTTTCTCTCCAACCAGCTTTTGGTACCTTTCTATATAGACATTCTGCCACCAAAACTGATCTTGCACTTGGCAAAAATGATGCCTCCTCATCAAACTGCAGTGGGAAAGAGATGGGTTTCTGTTGTTATTGTACAAATCAGCGTCCTGACAGAAAACAGATGGCAGACTCCATGTAGGTAACATGAAGGGACTGTTTACAAAGGTGTCTGCAGGTTGGAAGGAAACCATGAGAGGTAGTGCCGCATCCCAAGGCTATTAACAAAGGCGAGCTCCTCTAACCTGGAAAGGTGAGGAGGACCAGGTATTGGAACTGAAGGGACATAACTGTGAAGAGGCTCACCTGACTTGAGATGCAAACATCAGTGAGCCTGGAAGTGAGTCCAAGAAGGAAGTGGTGAGAATGAACACACTGACCTCACTCTCCTTCCTCCTCATATCCTGCTGGTGCTCGTCAGCGGCCAAACCTAATGGGAAACCTAGATCAATGATGCAGTCTATATAGATCAGCCTCCCAAGGCATAGGCAGCATGAGGAGGATGGAAAGTGGATCTGGAGGGCAAATAAGTGCTGTCCAGCATTGGTAAGCCTGGTTTCAAATCTTGTTTCTTTCCGATTAGCTGATGACTTTTGGCAAGTGATTTAATTACTGTCAGCCTTTCCTCTGAGGAGACAGTCACTTAGATACCATTTCTGTTCCACAGCCTCCGTCTCCTTTCCAACTCCAATAAAAGGGGATTGTTAATGTTATGATTTCTCATAAGCAGGAAGACTTTAAATGACATTCACATTTATCCTACTTACCCAAATGTTTTAACTCAATAATGTACAGTTTAATGCTTAATAATTTCATGTTTGTTATTTATTGTGACTACAAAATTTTTAGCAGCTTTACCGAGATACAACTTACATGCAATAAACTACACATGCTTAAAGTATAAAATTTGTTGTTTTGATATATGTAGACACCGGTAACACTATCACCACATCAAGATAATAAACAACACCTCAAAAGTTTCCTCATGCCTCACTGTAATCCCTTCCTCTTCCTTCCTCATTCCTCTTCATCATCCATTGGTATGCATTCTGTCACTATGCACTGGTGTATTAATCAGGCTTCTCTAGAGGGACAGAACTAATAGGACATGGGAGTTTATTAAGGTGCATTAACTTACACGATCACGAGGTCCCACAATAGGCTGTCTGCAAGCTGAGGAGCAAGGAAGCCAGTCTGAATCCTAAAACTGAAGAACTTGGAGTCCGATGTTTGAGGGCAGGAAACATCCAGCACGGGTGAAAGATGTACGCTGGGAGGCTACGCTCCTCTCTCTCTCTGTCCATGTTTTTCTGCCTGTTTTATATTCATTGGCAGCTGATTAGATTTTGCCCACCAGCTTAAGGGTGGATCTGCCTACCCCAGTCCACTGACTCAAATGTTAATCTCTTTTGGCAACACCCTCACAGACACACCCAGGATCAATGCTTTGTATCCTTCAATCCAATCAAGTTGACACTCAGTATTAACCAACACATTTGGGTTGCATTTATTAAAAGTTTATAGAAAAATAATCATATGTATTCTTATTTAAAATCTGATTTCTTTCCCTCAGCATAATTATTTTATGATTTATCCATGTTGTAGCAGGCATCAATATTTTATTCTTTTATAAAACTGAGTTACTCTATTCTGTGGCTATACCACAGTTTATCCATTTGCTTGTCTATGCAGATGTTGATGGATGGACATCTGGGGTTTTCCAGTTTTTGGCTCTCATGAATAAAGCTCATCTGAACATTTGTAGGGACATATGTTTTCATATCTCTTGGGTAAATAACTAGGAACAGAATGGCTGGGTCATATGGTAGATATGTGTTAACTTTTTAGGAAACTGCCAAACTGTTCTCCACAATTTTGCGTTTCCAATAGCAGTATATTAGAGTTCCAGTTCTACAGAAGAAATTCCTCAAAGAAATTAAATAGAAAATTACTATATGATCCAGCAATTCCACTTCCAGTATATACCCAAAAGAATTGAAAGTAGAAACTCAAAGAGATATATTTGTAAACCCACGTTGATAGCAGCATTATTTGCAATAGCCAAAAGGTGGAAGCAGCACAAGTGTCCATGGACAGATGAATGGATAAACAAAATGCACACACAATGGAATATTATTCAGCCTTAAAAAGGAAGAAAATTCTCACACTTCCTAAAACATGGATGAATCCTGATAAATCAGTCACAAAAAGACAAATACTGTACGATTCCATTTACATGAGGTTCCTAAAGTATTCAAATTCATAGAGACAGAAAGAAGAATGTTGGTTGCCAGAGGCTGAGAGGGACCAGGGAGTTGTCTAATGGATATAGACTTTCGGTTTTGCCAGATGAAAAGAGTTCTGAAGATTTGTTGTACAACAATGTGAATATACTTAACACTACTGAACTGTACACTTAAAAACGATTAAGGTGGTAACTTTTATATTATGTGTATTTCACTACAATAAAAAATAAATACAATCAATTGCAGAATTAATGACTGGCTATCCATACAGGAGGAAAACCAAGCCTCCCTGAAACCAAGAAATTGGCCACTGATTTCAATTGATGGCACTTAGTTTGAAACACTAGGTTTTAACTTATTTCAGTTTACTGAAGGTAGTGCACATACCCACAAGGGTTAAGGCTGTACCAAGATTATTAAGGAGAAAACAAACACAAATGCAACCCACAAGACTTTATAGATTAGTCCAAAAAGCAATACTAAATAATGTCTAAATGGCAATAAAGATGAAGTATCAGAGATAAACAAAAAACAAACACTAGAACTTTGGCCATAGCCCCTCCTTTGTTGTTTTTAAAATGTTAACCACCTCCTGGTCTTCCACTTATTTCTGTTATCTGTCTACACTCTTCTATTAGCTCCTTCTTCTCACTCTACTACACTTCATTGTCAAAGACCCTGCTCCCCACCATTCCTCCCACACACACACACTCTACATATACACACATGTATGTAGCTCCCACCCTGTACACTATCATGGCAGTTCCCCTGATGTGACTAGTAGTTTCATTGTTCCTCTGCAAATACTGTTCCATCCATCAGAAATACCTTTCCCTAACCTGTCCACTGGATGATCCAGCTTGCCTTTCTACACTCAGCTGAAACAGCTCTTCTGTGAACAGCGTCTTTTGCATGTATAACTAATGTTATATAAGAGGTCATACTTCTGGAAATCATTTATAGGATACTAAAAAAAGTATATACTTTTGAGTCATTATTCCATTATAGAATTTAAAGAGGAAAAGACATACAAATGAGCATAATTTTAACATATTTCTCTAACAAAGTGTATGCTTTTTTTTTTTTTTTTTTTTTTTTTAAGACGAGGTTTCACAACATTGCCCAGGCTGGATTCAAACTCCTGGGTTCAATTACTCCTCCTGCCTCAGCCTCCCAAGTAGCTGCACCACTGCACCTGGCTTAAGATATGTGCTTTTAAGAAGATGTTTAAAGATACACCTCAGAAGAAAATAAGCTGTCATCCTAAATCATTGTTCCTCAATAACGTAAACAATCTATACACCATGGAAAAGGTCACTTAAAAACGTGCTAGCAGCCTCACATAACATGAGAATTAATAGAAAAAATCCTATTAGATTAGAACTATTTAAAAGAAGAATGTTTGGAAACTAAAAAATCAAACATGCATTCTAGAACACAATGAAACCACCATGAAGATAAATGAAAAATCAGAAGGGCAAAGTACTAATGTAGAAAATATGCTAACATGAATTCATTTTTCTGGACACCTCCTATTTAATAGCCTTCTTCTGAAGTGTTTCATTCAGCTCATCCACTTTGACCATAATACTACCCTAAAAGATTTCCACTTGCCAGATTTGGAAGATGGAATGGGGGGAATGTGGCCAAATAAAGGTATACGAGGTATTTGGTTGCTTTGCACCTAATGTGTTTTTATTAAATAGTTGTTAAATTTCTTATTCCCACTGCTTTACTCCAGATTCAGCTGGTTTATCCCCAGGGCATGACTAAACTGGAGCAGTGTTCCTTGGGTGTGGTTTTCTTTCTCTGGATGAACCTCAAAAGGAGCAGGCCTTACCAGTGTGGGGTTGAATCTCTCTTTAATCATGACTCCTTGGAGCAAAGAGACTTACCTTTCAAATAGCTAAACTTTTAGAAGAATTACCAGTTATTGTCTTTGAAGGAATGGTTAACAGGAGGATTGATGATGTATTCTGGGTATGTTGGTTGAATATTTAGGATACTGTTATTTCGAAGCTATTACAAATAGCAAATGCTTTTAAAGCCTTCAGACCTGGCCCCAAATGAAATTAGTAGGAAGTTCACTATCATTAGTTGAACAAAAAATTAAGGGCCAGACATTGTACATCTCTTATTTAATCCTCCAAATTTTTGTAAGGTCAATAGCATTACTTTATTTTTTTGAGACAGAATCTCACTCTGTCACCCAGACTGGAGTGTAGTGGGGTGATCTTGGCTCACTGCAACCTCTGCCTCTTGGCTCACTGCAACCTCTGCCTCCCAGTTCAAGGAATTTTGCCTCAGCCTTTCAAGTAGCTGGGACTACAGGTGCATGCCACCACACCTGACTTTGCATTTTTAGTAGACGGGGCTTCACCATGTTGGCCAGGCTGGTCTTGAACTCCTGTCCTCAGGTGATCCTCTCACCTCGGCCTACCAAAGTGCTGGGATTACAGGCATGAGCCACCGCACCCGGCCTTTATTTTTGAAAGAAAGCAAAGTAAGGCTAAAGAAACTTAGGTAAGTTAACCCAATTAGTGGCAGAAGGGTAGCTTTACCCAAGCGTCTCTGAGTCTCATTCTTTTCTACTTCACTATGATGGCTCATGATCGGTATGTCTCTTGGGGAGACTGTGAACTTGCATATATGTATTTTTAAAGCTCCCATAGTAATTATAATGTTTAGTGGAGTTTGAAGACAGTTTTCTATTCTGAGGACATTGATTCAACTAAGATGTGAAAGATTTAATGTGATAGTCCTGCCAGGAATACAATATAATATTTATATTTCAAAAGGCAAACACTGGGAATTGCCAGTGTTTAACATAAAGGAATTTATAATGCAACAGTGAGTTTCACTCACTGAAGAGATTTTCCTGGTGGACACCCAAAGACCCTTACAAGCTGTCCTCAAATCATACCAGAGGCAGATTTCTTTACACTTTTCCTTTCCTTTTCATGTGCTCCATTCTTTAACTATGACTTCTCAAACTCTATTAAATTTCTCTATCCGCTATCAACTTTAAGAAATAAATTTATTTGAATTTAGCAGAAAAACAATAAATGAAAATGCCAAAGTTTAAATAAATATTGTTTCAAAACAAAATATTTTAGTTTCTTAAAATCCCCCTTCAGTTTTCAAATAATGAAAAGCATTAAAATCATGGAGATTTTTAAAAAATGACATTTCTTAATTGGCATAGTTTACCTTTTCAGGTAGGATATGCTCCTGTTTTTCTTTTTGTGCTCTGAGTTCAGAAAGTCTAGAAAGTCTAGCGGTTTGTGCCTTGGAGGCTCTTATAACAGATGTCCAGGTTGGAGCCAGGCCTACCTTGGCAGTCATAATTCTCCATCATTTCTTCAGTTCAGAGAAATGATAGTTAATGTCCTTTTACTGTTGTTTTAGATGATTTCTTTCTTTCTTTCTTTCTTTCTTTCTTTCTTTCTTTCTTTCTTTCTTTCTTTCTTTCTTTCTTTCTTTCTTTCTTTCTTTCTTTTTTGAGATGGTGTCTCACTGTCTCCAGGCTGGAGTGCAATGGTGCCATCTTGGCTCACTGCAACCTCTATCTCCCGGGTTCAAGCGATTCTCCAGCCTCCCGAGTAGCTGGGATTACAGGCACACGCCACAAAGCCCGGCTGATTTTTGTATTTTCAGTAGAGACGGGGTTTCTCCATGTTGGCCAGGCTGGTCTCGAACTCCTGACCTCAGGTGATCCACCCGTCTTGGCCTTCCAAAGTGCAGGGATTACACACGTGAGCCCCCATGCCTGGCCTCTTTCTTTCCTCTCATTTTCTTCTTTCACTCTGTCTGGGGCATCTTTGAGATGGATATAGAATGTGTAGGCTCTATTCTTTTGTCTTTTAGCTGGTATCTCACCATTTTTGTCTCTTTATGGTTAAGTGCTAGAAGATTTCCTGCACTTTCTCATTTCCTGTTATTGTTTCCTTTGGGGTCATTCTGTTTGTTCATGTCTATCTTTTTCTTTCATGCCGTTGATTTTCCTCAAATGACTAGTGATCCTGTCTACACAAATGAAGGACTCAGTTGATAGCTAAAATCGCTGGGGTGCATTTTTCTCTGTAGTTGTTTTTGTTTCCCAAGTATTTTCCTCCCTCAGATAGAGTGAGTATCTCTTGTCAATAGGTCTGCAACAAATCTGGAGATTGCTGGACCTTCTGGGTTCTCTCTCAGCCTTTCTGTGCCAAGAAGGTGGAATGCTGGTCCTAGTTCTTCCCAATCTCTTCTCCTTAGAGTGCAGATCTTGCTTCTCTACTCCATCTGGACTAAATTTTCTTTTTTCTACCAGCTTAGATATTTTCTAGTCTCTGCCTTATGCCTCTCTGGCCCTAACTCTGTTCAGGATCCCTCGAGCTGACTCTTTCTGGATGTCAAAACTGTGTGTGCTTAGCAGCATAAACTCAAATTTAGGACTGGAGGAACTGGAGCTGATCTGATGTCCCTGTATTTCTGGATTCCCTTTGCTTTCCCCACTTCTTTTCTCTTCTCTAGGCTTGATCATAAACCTCTATTGCAGCGTGTGAGGGGTTAATCATGATACAAGCCATTCATTCTCACTGAGCTTGTTTCCTCCTCCATCACACTGGACAGTATCTGTGCCCACTTCCCATGGGTTAGGTGGCAAGTACATAAATGCAATTATAGACTCTAAAGTGTTCTATAAGGGAGAAACTGGCTTATGAAAGAGTTATAGAATATGCAGTCTATGCAAAGCATTTTTCTAGAGTTTTTAGGAACAAACAAAAGATATAATAAACAACTATAACCAAAGTCCACCTTCTTTAACTTTCTCCATATCAATTAGCATCAACTTCCAAATTCAGATTGTAAATCTTTTCATCACGCAGATGAAGATATTAGCTAAGCCAAATTCACTGCAGAAATTGTAGACTTAGCAATACCATATCAGCCCTACTTAGGAAGCTAGCAAACTTGGAGCTCTAGAAAACTATGATCATGTCTATGAAAACCATACATAGAGGAGTGCCTGACTTTAAGACCTGTATTTAGGGCCAGGCGCAGTGGCTCATACCTGTAATCCCAGCACTTTGGGAGGCTGAGATGGGTGGATCACCTGAGGTCAGGAGTTCGAGACCAGCTTGGCCAACATGATGAAACCCCGTCTCTACTAAAAATACAAAAATTAGCTGGGCATGGTGGCAGGCACCTGTAATCCAAGCTACTTGGGTGGCTGAGGCAGGAGAATCACTTGAACTCAGGAGACAGAGGTTGCATTGAGCCAAGATCACACCATTGCACTCCAGCCTGGGCGAAAAAGTGAAACTCAGTCTCAAAAAGAAAAAAAAAAGACCTGTATTTAGGAATGAGAGAAAATATTTGCAAATTACCCATCTGACAAGGGATTAATAACAAGAATATATAAGCAGGTCAAACAACTCTATAGGAAAAATACCTAATAATCTGATCACAACTGGGCAAAAGATTTAAATAGACATTTACCAAAAGAAGACATACAAATGGCAAACAAGCATATGAAAAGGTACTCAAAATCATTGTTCATCAGAGAAATGGGAATCAAAACTACGATGAGATTTCACCTCATCCTGGTTAAAATGGCTTAAGTCCAAAAGAGAGGCAAATGCTGGCAAGGATGTGGAGAAAAGGGAACACTTATAGACTGTTGGTGGGAATGTAAGTTAGTACAACCAATATGGAGAACAATTTGGAGGTTCCTCAAAAAACTAAAAATTGAGCTACCATATGATGCAGCAATTCCACTGCTGGGTATATACCTAAAAGAAAGGAAATCAGTATATTGAAGTGATGTCTGCACTCCTATGTTTGTTGCAGCACTGTTTACAATAGCTAAGATTTGGAAGCAACCTAAGTGTCCATGAATGGGGATAAAGAAAATGTGGTACATATACACAGTGGAGTACTATTCAGCATAAAAAAGAATGAGATTCAGTCATTTACAACAACATGGATGGACCTGGAGATCATTATGTTAAGTGAAACAATCCAGGCACAGAAAAACAAACGTCGCATGTTCTAACATATTTGTGAAATCTAAAAATCAAAACAATTGAACCTATGGACATAGAGAGTAGAAGGATGGCTACCAGAGGCTGGGAAGGGTAATGGAGGGCTGGTGGGGAAGTGGAGATTGTTAATGGGAAAAAAAAAAAAAGAGAGAAAGAATGAGTAAGACCTACTATTTGATAGCACAACATGTTGAGTATAGTCAATAACAACTTCATCATATGTTTTAAAATAGTGTAACTGGATTGTTTGTAACTGAAAGGATGAATGCTTGAGAGGATAGATACCCCATTCTTCATGATGTGCTTCTTTCACTTTGCGTGTCTGTATCAAAACATCTCATGTACCCCATAAACATATACACCTACTATGAGTCCACAGAATTTTTTTTAAAGACCTGTATTTAGTCCTGTTGCATCTTATATATACTAACAGGTAACATTGATTGAGTGCAAACTATGAACGAGATACCTGTTTAAGTGCTTTACAGTTATCACTTCATGGAATTCTTACATTAATTCCATGGGGTAGGGACAGTATTGTTACAGCCCAGCAGGTTCTTCTTGCCTGCTGCACAGAAAAAGCCAATATACTGAAACAGCAGGTATTGCAGCAGAGAAGGAGTTTCATAATCTCAAGGCATCTGAGTGATCTGATCTGAAATGCCAGTCTTAAGTTTCACAATAGCAATGTTACCCATAGGAGGAACTGGGGAAGTTACAGATCTTTTGATCACTGGCTATGTGACTCCTGAGAAGTAAGCAATTATAAAACAGCAAGTTAGGGAACAATGATTGGTTACTGTATAACTATGCCTATATCTTAGCAGAATTCAGACCCCTATTATAGTTCTAATATTATGACCTTACATTAGTTCCACAAATGCAGTTTCCGTCCCTAACAAGGGAAAGGTTAGTTTTGGGAAGAGACTATAATCATTCTTGCTCCAAGGTTAAAGCATAAACTAAATTATTCCTATAGTTATCCTGGCCTATGTACAAGAATAAGCAAAGGTGGTTAGCTTGTGAGGTTAGAAGCAAAACGGAGCCAGCTAATTAGGTTTCTCTCATTCTTATAATTTTGCAAGGATGGTTTCAGTATTACCCTCATTATTCTGATGAGAAAGTTGAGGCATGGAGAAGCCAAGTAACTTGCCTAAGGTTTCCTACTTGATAGGGGTAATAGGGAGATGGAAACCTGGGAAGTCTGATACAGGACACTTAATTTTGACCATTATGCACACTGCTTCTCATTAGTCATGCATAAGACATATAATGCTGGAAAGACTTTCACACACTTAGCTCAAAATGTAAATTACATTTATGTTTAAATGTAATTTACATTTTTTGGTATTTAGTTATTTGTAACCTATCTTTATTATTCCTTCAATAACCTTACTCCATCTCTTAATTTAATACAAAAGCTAATGCAACCCCTCCCTTTTTGTTCATAGAATAGGGTTCAAATTTCTTTTCAAAATAAAAATTAACATTTACTGAGCTCTGAACTAGTCAAGTGCTCTATTGAGCATTCTACAAACATTATTTCATTTAATGCAGGAAGCTTATGAAGGGGCTTCATAATTTTATTATTTTATTGATGAGGACATCTACTTAACATGCCCAAGTTCCAGAGATGGTTAATAGTGCTGTCAGAATCTGAAGGCTTGGTTAATCTCTAGAGCCTGTGGTAGACAGAATTTTAGATGGCCCATGTGACCTTTGTTCCCTGGTGTTATTCCCATGATTATGATATATGACATGGCCAGATAAATTTTGCAAATGTAATTTAAGTTTCTAATCAGTTAACCTTAAGAGAGAAATTATCTGAGTGGGATGAACCTAATCACACAAGCTCTTCCAAGGCTGAGAATTTTCTTTGGCTATTGGCAGAAGTCACAGAGATTCAGCGAGGCAGCAGGACTTTGTGGATTGCTGCTCTAAAGATGGAGGGAGGCACATGGGAAGAAATGTCAATGGCCTGGAAGAACTAATGGTAACATCCAGCTGACGGACAGCATGGAAACAGGGACCTCAGACCTGCCGCCCCAAGGAGGCAGATTCTGCCATCAACCTGAAAGAACTTGGAGGAAAGTCTTCCCCAGCACTTCCCAGCTGACACCTTCATTCTGGTCTTGTGAGACCCTGAGTAGAAGAACCCAGTTGAGCCAGGCTGGATTGATTGATTGATTGACTGATTTTTTAGAAACAGAGTCACCCAGGTTGAGTGCAGTAACATGATCATAGCTCACTCCAGCCTGGAACTCCTGGGCTTCCAATATTTGTGAACTCCCTTCTCAGCTTCCAGAGTAGCTGGGACTACAGATGTGTGCCACCATATATGGCTAATTAAGAAAAATTTTTACTTCAGGCATGATGGCTCACACCTATAATCCCAACACTTTGGGAGGTGGAGGCGGGCAGATCACGAGGTCAAGAGCGAGACTATCTTGGCCAACATAGTGAAACCCCGTCTCTACTGAAAATATAAAAATTAGCTGGGTGTGGTGGCACACACTTGTAGTTCCAGCTACTCAGGGGGCTAAGCCAGGGGAATCGCTTGAACCCAGGAGGCAGAGGTTGCAGTGAGCTGAGATCGCACCACTGCACTCCAGCCTGGCGATAGAGTGAGACTCCATCTCAAAAAAAAAAAAAAAATTTTTTTTTAGACATGGGGTCTCACTATATTGCCCAGGCTAGTCTCAAACTCCTGACCTCAAGCAATCCTTCTGCTTCAGCTTCCCAAGTAATTGGAATTGCAAGTGTGAGCTACAGTGCCTGGTCAGACCTACAGAAATGTGAGTTAAAAGATAGTTATTGTTTTAAGACACCAAGTCTGAGGTAATTTGTTATGTAGCATAGGAAACTGATACAGAGCCCATGTGATTAACTCCAACAGTAACAGAGGCCTCTCCCTCCTTAAGACCCCATATGAGGTGGCTCTCACTTCATCTTGTCTGCCCATATGGCTCCTTATTGTTCTCCTGTTCTCCACTGCTGTGGCTTTTGCCTAGGTGTTGGATGCACCTCATGTCTTCTAAGCTTAGGATGGATATGGAGTTCTCCTCCTCAATCCATTCCCTCCACCTGGCCAACTCCTTTTCATCCTTTGGAATGGATTTAAAATAGTACTTCCTGCAAGGAAGAATTGGCTGATGCCTCAGACTAGGTCAGGTGCTCTCACAAGACCTTGTATATGGCCCTCTTAGCTCTTAAACCATTTGTAAATATATTTGTATGAGTTCTTTTGATAATGTCTCAGTCAGTCTCCGATTTATTCTCAATATGATCCTGTTCCGGATTCAAAACCAGTAAACAATTTTCTGAATATTTATCTTTATATCGAGTTATTTGTTTTCCTTTTTATCATAGGCCTTCTCTACTTAGACTCTAAGTTTGTCGAGGAAAGGTACCATGTCAATGTGTCAACATTGTTGGCATTTAATAACCATGTTAACCAGTGAATGAGGAAACAGAACTACTAAATTTCCACTTGGCTGACACTAATCTCTCTCTCTCTGTCTGTCTTCTCCTCACCACTCTCCTCCACCCTCCCCACCTACACACACACACACACACACACACACACACACACACACACACACACTATTGCCAACTGCTGCGGAGCCATCTATGAATTCATCCGTGCATTCACTCTTTGTTTTGAATTGCTTTTCTGCCAATTAAAAAAAAAACTTGCAAAAATAGTGGCTAAAAATAAATAAGAAAATTTTTTGGATTACTAAAACCAACAGGTTAGCTTTAAAAACTTTTAGAAAAGGGACTTAAATTATAATCATAGAGGAAGTCTTAAAGAAAATAAAATATATAGTAGGTTGGAAACTGGGAAAACTGAGTTTAAACTTTGGATGAGCTGAAACTGTTACTAACCTCTCAGGGTCTACTTGTCAAATTAGAGTTTGAGACTAGATGTATATGAAGTCCATTTTTAAATCTAATTTCCCTAAATTGTACACCTATGACTGCTTAATTTGGCAATACTACTTTGAAGTTACTATGTCATGGAAGTAACTGTATATGTTTAATTAAACAATCTATAAGACTAATAATTTCAGACACACCTCCCCTAATAGTAAGGAATAGATGAGTTTCTAGCAATGGTGGCATTATGAATTTTTATTAAGCAACTGCTTTTCCTTCATCTCTACTAGCAAATTACAGATATGACTCACTAGAAATGCCATCTCAAATAATATGAATGACTATACTAAAATATTAATTAATGCTATGTTGAAATAAAGTGAAAAATATGCAATACTATTTTTATATAAATGTTCATTCTTAGGGAATCCTCAATTCCTTAAGAAGTTCAATCAGTCTGGCCCATTTTTTTCATCAGTCTCAAATTACCTTACCCCATACCGCTTTCAACTGAAGCAACTCCCAACATCTTCCCATAACAAATGTTTTTCCGTCTCTTTTGCTTAACTTTTCCTAGTATCCCAACACACTTGAAGAATCTGTTTATTAGTTGCATATTTGACAGACATTTATTGATGTTCTACTTTTTGCCAGGCAAAACATGATAAGAACACATCAAAAGGAACTTACTTAGTCATATTTATTTATTTATTTTTTCTTTTCAAAATAATTTTCTTCTTACTGCCAATAATGGCTAGGTATGGGTCTGACACTCCAGTGTCATCCCTTTACAGGGCTGGTTGATTTGGCAGGTGAGTTCTTACACACTCCTTAGTGGATTCTGACTTCCCTGCAACCATCCTGGTAAACTTGGTCATAGTCACCCTTCCTGTGAAATATGCTCTGAGACTTGTAGCTGTCTCCCACCAAGCTATATCTGACAGTCACCAGGAAATGCATAGACTTAGAAATATTGTTGCATTTCCAGTATTAGCCAAACTCATGAAGTTTGGTGAGCTGAACATTTCAGCCAATAATTAGATGTTGATCATAAGATAGTAGAATAAACCCCTCTCTCAGTTCAGGTGTGTGGTTTAGGCTACTTATGGTTTCAAAAAAAGAAAAAACTCTGTAAATTATCTTGAGCTAGTTTGAGCAAATAAGGAGGAATTTGTTAGAAATCATGTGAAGGTGGCTTACAGAATCTAAGAGCAGAAATGCAGCTAGGCCCAGACATTTCTGGAACCAAGGCCTGGAAAGACCATCAGGACTTTCTCCTCCTCTGATCTCTGCTTCTTTCTGAGCATCTGTTTCACTACTGGCTTTCTCTTTTTTACAGTCCACATGTTAGAGCAATGGCCTTTACAGCTAGCTCTTCAGTGCTGTGGCACAGGTCAAGCCACATGGGAACCTAACTGATTTTATCCTGTTTTCAGTTCCACTTTCTCTGGGAAGGAAATTTGACCGGCTCAGGTTGTCTAGTGTCTTCCTCCTGCCCAACTGATTGAGAACCATGAGGAAGCTGTGCTGTACCATATGCTTGCTAGGGGTACACTTCAAATTTGTAGGGACAAAGTGTAGGGAAGTCTAGGCAGACATACAGTAGGTGTTGACAAGGGGGACTCCAGGGACTCTCAGTAAGAAACTCACAAATTTCATGGAGGTAGGGAGAGAGGCAGGGAGTATCTTCTGTTAGCAAATATGCCTTGCTTAACATGCAGGCATTGCCTATGATTGTGCTGTGATCATCCTGATAGAGTAGGTGAGGACAAATGGGGATGGAAAAGATGAAGAGAAGAGGTGTCCAGAGCCCTAATGCAGTGGAAGTATTTGGCTGACAGAGAGGAATGAACTTGATGAGGAGAGTAAGGGTGGAAATGGGAAAAAAAGGACATGCTGCATGATCTCTTTTGTGTTTCTCAGGGGTTCTTCTACCCCTAGGTGAATAGTGGCCCTACATTTGAGCATTTGCTTTCTAAATAGTAATGTGAAAGAGTGTTTCCAGATTAGTGTGTATACGTGTGAGTGTGTGTGTGTGCATGTAAGTATAAAAGTGAATATGTATTTTAAGGAATTGCAAATTGCATATTACAATCAGACTACATGCTGTTTTAATTTTCTATATGACAACTTGCTTGTGATCACTTTTAATTCAGTGATTATTTTCTGTGTTGTTCCTCTCTATAGATTTTTGGAGGAAATATTCTTTAGGTTAATATATGTTCCCTTTTATTCTTATATTTACTTATATGAAACCTGTTAAGTTTATTTACATCCTCTCTTATATTCACTTCAGACCTCTTTCCTAGACAGTGTGGAATTCTTTGGAAAGTGTTAAGCTTGTACTTAGCCTGTAAAAATTACTATCTCAAGTTTGCGAGGAGAAAAATGTAATTTTAAGAAGTTTAATGTTTCAACTCTTTGTTACAAATCAAAGAAACTGGAATTCAAGTGCATAATACATAAGAAAATAATGTGAAATGGCTTAATTGTGATGTTTGAACTGGAATAGTCACTGGGCTTATATTCTATAAGGAAGTAAGCCCCTGTCAATGTTCACTGTGGCTTACTGAACATAATACTGAAAAATTATGGCTGGGTGCGGTGGCTAACGCCTGTAATCCCAAAACTTTGGGAGGCCGAGGCGGGCGGATCACGAGGTCAGGAGATTGAGACCATCCTGGCTAACACGGTGAAACCCCGTCTCTACTAAAAATACAAAAAATTAGACGGGCGTGGTGGCACGTGCCTGTAGTCCCAGGTACTTGGGAGGCTGAGGCAGGAGAATTGCTTGAATCTGGGAGGCGGAGGTTGCAGTGAGCCGAGGTTGCGCCACTACACTCCAGGCTGGGTGACAGAGCGAGACTCTGCCTCAAAAAAAAAAAAAAAAAAAAAAAACAACAAAGAAAAATTATGGTTAATATTTGTTCTCTCTAAAGAGAATGTATGAAAGAAGTATGAATTTGTTTTTGGAAACATTTTCAGTCCAACAATCTCCTCTACACTAAAATTACAATCTTTATTAGCTGGGCATGGTGGCACGTGCCTGTAGTCCCATCTACTCAGGAGGCTGAGGCAGGAGAATCACTTGAACCTAGGAGGCAGAGGTTGCAGTGAGGCGAGCTCATGCCACTGCACTCCAGCCTGGGCGACAGAGTGAGACTCTGTCTCAAAAAATATATGTTTTTAAATAGAGATAATTCTATAGTAAAAACAATGTACATACATTGTTAAAATTTCTGAGAGTATAAAAAAAAAAAGGAAGAAGGGGGAAAAGAACCACATGGACCTTTTATGTTTGGGTTCAACCCAGAAAGCTTGTCACATCTGAAATTTAATAAAGGCAACAGCAAAAACCAAAGGGGTGTGATTTGCATCATCTATGAATCACTTATTGCAAGAAACACTCCTTCAAGGAATTGTAAATTGCTGGATGTAGTCTTACATTCTGTTTTCATTTTCTATTTGACAAAATGTTGTGGTTGCTCTTTTTTTCAGTGGCTGTTATTTTATGTGTTGTTCCTGCCTCTCTATTGATTTTAGAGAAATGGTCTTTTAGACAGCTAAGTAAATATAAAGAAATATTTGTATAGTAAAATACTATAGTATAATAGGATGTGAAGACACTCTGCCTGTAAGAAATACTTATGAGTTGCCTCACTAGTAGCCAAGATGTGATTCACAGAGCTGGCTGAGCAGGCATGAGAGCTGTGGAAACTGGTTGAAGAGAAAAACCTGGTACTCCAGCACATTTCAAGTCATGTTCTGTAAATTTCAGCTATATGGTGAGTCTCCACAGAAAGCCTATATGCAAATTTCTTTATAGTCATTTATACTGTAACTTAGGAGTAAAGTTGATATAAATCAAGCATGTTATTTTTGTAGCAATTAGAGTTTAAAATTTTTAAAATTCAGCTTCTCCTTTTATGTTGATTTAGTAATAAAACCAAAACTCAGTAATTAACACACAACTTTAATAAATCTCGTGTGTAGTCATCCTTTCAAATTCAAAGACATACCAAGATGCTTAACTTTGGATTTGGGCATATCTATACCCCCAAAGTAGCTGAACTACAGATTTTCAAACCGTGTTTTGGAAAGAGTTGACAGTAAGCTAGAGATTTTGTTGGCTAAATTTTGTCACAAAGTCATTTTCTAAACCTCTGAGTTTATAACTTCCAGAAACAAAGAGTAATAAGAAAAGTGCTGATGACAGAATAATTTACAAGAGGGGTATATGGGGGCTTTTTAAACCACAACACTGAACTGGGAATTAGGAATCCTGGGTATCTCATCTGTCCTGCCACTAATTCTCTTTGTAACCTTGGGTGAGTCACTTGACCTTTGTTGTGGCTTGACTGCCCATTGGTGCACTCAGAGAGAGAGAGAGAGAGAGAGAGAGAGCGAGGCCTTAAAATAACGAGATGGAAGGTGCTACGAAGGTGCAGAGTATCACAGCCTTTCCACGACTCTCTGATTTTACTTTTCATGAAAATTATTAACATTTGGCAAAGAGTCATTACTCGACAATTTATTATCCTGTTCAAATCCAGGTAGGTTAAAAGTTTAAAGTTTTTTATACCAAAAGTCAAGTCTCTTGTGCTTTATAGAAACCCCAGATACCACATGGTAAAAAAAAAAAATTTAAAAAGCTTATGAAGTTCATTTGAAAAGCCTCTTTTCTGGCACATAGGCTCTGCATTATAATGAAATATTCCATTGAAACGTCTGCTCTGGCACCATGAACGGAGAAAAGTCTTGTGTTTGTATACTCTGTGAAGTTGAACAACAATTTCCAACATATGTTAGGAGAGGCTGCCCTCTTTGGAGATGGGAAAATGGATAGCCCCAGAGGGAAAAGAAAACCGAGCGCTGAAAAGTTTTTGTTAATCTTTTACTGGTGAAACAGAGCTGGGAGCAGAGCAGCCTGTTGGCTGCAGAGAAGGCTGGAGCCAAAAGGCCCGGCCCACAGGAAATGAACGCTGTCCTCCTCAGCGAGGCTACTTAAGCGGAGAGAAAACATTTACAGTACTTGTAATTACGATGGTTTTCGACACCTAAATTGTCATAAATCACATTTATAAAAGCCATCTTCGCACCAGTCAAATTTTGAAAGCTGCAAAATATATTCAGCTGGTGGGTAGTTTGAAACGGTGGTACATATGTTTGGAATAAATACATGTTATAATTATGGTTTTTAATACTGGGAGCTTTCTTATGAGGATTTATACTCACATACTGATGATAATGGAGTACATTGTGAACATAATAAAGTGGTGATGGGTGTTATTTGTTCCAGCATTTCTGCGAAATACTACTTCCAACTCTGAGGGGTATGTTCCTATGTAAATCCCCATACATCAAGATAAAAATATACTTCTCAGTGTATTTCCTGGAGCAAACTACCTAGAGAGAAAATACCTGCATTTTCACAACCAATTCATGGATCTTAAAACATAATTATGTCTTATTGCATTGTTGATCCCAGAGCAGTATTTGAATTAAAAAGGAGTGCCAATAGAATTGGTAGAAAGTAAAAGAGCTCTATTTTATAGCCAAGAGCATGGTGGAGCGAAATCTAGTTTTAATAAAAGACTAGTATCATAATAAGCAGATGAATCTAACTGGTAATTAGAGTTTTTATTACATATGTATTACCTAACACCAAAGCCTATTCTACCAAGCAGAAAACGAAGGGGAGAGATGGGTAATGAATTACATAGTCTGGTAGGGTCAAGGAGAAATCTGAATTAACTCTTTACACAGTTCTGATACATTGGACAACTGTACTTTGGACTGGGGACCTGGTCTGAGATATCTTTCTCTATAGTAATCTTTCATTCAATCATTTACTCATTTGACAAATACTTGTTAAGCACCCCTTGTATGCCAGCCACTAGCCTAGACGCTGAGGGCAGAAACGAGTAAGTCAAGTTTCTGCCTTAAAAGTTTCTGCCTTTGAGAGAAATAGAGTCATAAATAAATACAACAGAACAGATGATGTGCACAGATAGAGATATAAATAGTAATTTTTGTCTGGGCATACATTTTCACTGTAAACTCTATAATAGAGGACATATATTATGGGTTTCTTGTTCCTGGCACCGGTCAGAGATCATAGCAGTCTAGGCAAGGAACTTGTTTAAAACTGAGCTTGGTAAGCAGATTCAGGGTGATATCCTACAGCTCTTGGTCTTACTTCATTTCCATAAGCATTTTAAAAGTGTGGGTCTCTGCTTATTGCTAAGGTATGTATTCCATAGGATCCCTTTTCTGTTTTGACAGTTTCTGTCTTAGTCCAGAAAATGTGATTAGACTGATGAGTTTACAACCTACTGTGGGAATGCAGGGCCTTATCATAGGTAAAATAGGCAGTAATTGGGTACAACAGCAGAGTTTTGCTCCCTCTCTAAGTACATGTCTGTTTCTACCCTCATACCGCTACCATGTCAGAAAATTCTATTGTAGAGGTTTCATTCCATTAGCTTAAATTTTCATTTTTGCTTTGTTGTAATTCACCTCCTAGTGTAATTGAACAACAGATTCTTTCTTTAGAACAAATTATAGAAATGAGATTAAGAAGAATATAGGAAGGAAGAAGGGGTTATGTTCAATGGGGAGCCTGCAAAAGTACATCAACTGGACTTCATAAGGGAGGCAGGAGATTATACTGAAGAAGCTGTATGACCTAGCTAGCTGCCGATGGCTAGGGAAGATCTTCGGGATTGGATTTTGTAGGCGTTTGATCAAGGGAGTCAATATGTATGTATGAATTCATTGACTTCAGGACACAGGATTTAACATGATGGCATGAACCCCAGGGAGTAAGACAAATTCACTGCAACCATGGCTCCTAAAAGTGTGGAGAAAGTGATGGTTAACGCTGAGTGCAAAGGAAATGCCTAAATTGTGCCAAAAGATGATACAGGAAGGAATAAAGAGCCTGGAGAAACTAGTCATGCTAGAATGGATATATTTTGCCAGGTCAAAAGACTTCCTGGAGGATTATACTCAACAAGAGGACCCAGAGGACACACCACTTACCAAGGTCATTAGGAATGAGCTGGTGAGGCAACCAGCATCACTAAATGTTTAGTGGTGACAAATCTCAGTGGGAGAATTGGAATTCAGGACCCTGGGATTCTGGAACAAGGCCATGCCATTTGCAGCAGCAGATAATTATATGCCTTTTGATAAACATCTCCTGGTGTGTTACTGTGCCCTGGTAAAGATGAAACACTTGACCAAAGGACACCAATTGTCTGTGCACGTAGAGCTGCCCAATATTGGCTGTGTTCTCTCAGACCCACCAAATCAGGAAATCAGATTGGCCTAGCTGCAGCCAATTGTCCATTTTAAGATGGAAATGGTATAGCCTGGATGGGCTGCACAGGCAGGTAGCCCAGATCCCTTGTCACTCACCACAGTTTGAGTAACCCTCTCGCTTACTCACACCTATGGCTGTATGCGGGTGGGGGAGAGGTCCTGTATAACCAGCTGAAGGAGGGGGAGAAAGCCATAGTTTGGTTTACAGATGAGCTGACTCAGTATGTGGGTGCAAACCAGAAATGATTGGTAGTTGCATTATAGCCACATTCAGTGATGTTCTTCAAAGACAAGGAAGAGGGAATGTCTCCTCAGTAAGTGGAGCTACAGTCACGATGCCTGTTCATCCAGGTGCGGTAAGTGCTTATTTGATGTTCAGTGAATGAATGAATCACTCAATGAATGAACACAGAGCATAGGAGAAATTGAACTCCATAGATCATTTCTGGTCATGTTTCAGTTGGCAAGAAAAGGATCAAATGGTTGCAGAAGCTGGACCTCTAGAACTTCTGGTCTCCATTAGTTAGAACATTTAAGAAAGGAAATTTTTGTCCAACCTCTATTATGCTAATTCCAGACAAAGAGGACTCCATCTGGACTATCAGAATGTTTCTTTGAACATGAAGTGATTTTTGTTAGAATAAATTATAGAATAAATATTAGAACAAGTTGAACAAAAAGGCTACACTGAAAGCCAGAGTAGGAAATACATTGTGTGGGAATCTACTTGCCTACAACTCAGAGCAAGTATTCTAGAAAATAATAGAAAGGAGATGAGAGAAAGCTCATCTATGTTAAAAAAATATATATACCGGCCTGAGAAATACTTTGCAAAGGAGTACACCTATGCAGTCAGTGGCACATTTATCTCAACAACACTTTAAATACCATTTTTGGTAAATAGGCACCATTTAAAAATAGTTTGCACTCAACATTAGTCAAATTCTATCCTCTTCCTTTAAAATGAATGCTGCTATAAGGAGAATGTTGACACATATGATCCTGTCTGATTCATTTGTAGGGAGTAAAAGGTCTGTCTTTAAATTGTACCAAACCACAATAAATAAATAAATAAAACCAAGATTCAGACTTACATATGCCACATTATAAATTATTATTATTATGCTGCTGTCTTTTAAAAATGTACTTTACCCACATATTAGAATAAGAAATAGGCTTCTGGTATGTATTAAAGAAAAGTAATATTATATAGTGTATTTTGCCCTATAACAAAACCTGGTGACATTTCTGGTTGTATTATTGTCACAAATTAAAAACAAAACAAAACAACAAAAAAACCAGAAAACACTGGTTAGATTATTCCTGAGCTCTCAGAGCAAAAGCATTCCATAGGAAGCCAAGAAATATAATTTTAGTTGAAGTATAATTTTCCAGCTGTTGCAAGTAGGCATATTTTGGCATGTTTCAGAACTAGTGAAATGTAAGGAAATATTAACCAGATGATGGTTGAATCTGTTTTTATTTTTAACTGCAGGGAGACAAGATTTACAAGCCGCCGATTCTTATCTGATTTCACAGTACCTTTGCCACAAATAAAGCCAATAACTTAGTGTCATAAAATCCTAATGACTCTCTAAGATCCTTGGGGCATGTGCATATGAAAATGACTTTCAGGGATCTGGACACATCTCCTTGTTTTTCATATTACTTTTTGAGATCAAGAAAAGATAAAATGTTAAAGTGTTCTCTTTCATTCCACATTTCAAGTAAAAATCTCATTAAGTGAGCAACAGCTGAATATGAACCAAAATCACCTGCAAGTCCAAAATTGATCATATTTGCAGAAAACAGCCCAAATTAGACCCATCTGAAAAATGGTCCCATCTATTCACAGTCCCAATCAATAGGACCTTCATCCATTTCGTAATAGTTGAATATAACACCACTCGCAGAGGGTAGAGCAAACCCATTTGGCAGTTTGTTGAAGTCTCTAGTCTTCTTCTCAGTGTTTTCAATTCCCGTTTAAAGCATGTTTATGAAGAATTTTAAAAACACATAATATTGCAAAGGAAATCAATTACAAAAATATAGCCATCAAAATGTTAAAAAACAATTTTGTACAGTAATGTGCTTTCTTATTAATGCATTGAATAACAAGATCTAGCAGCAGGTCTAATAACTACCATAATTTCAAAATAGTGATGAGTATAAACAATATTTTTTAAATATCTATACTAGCTGTGTTGTGTTATGAAAATATCTGTGATTTCTCTTAGTGTCAACATCACAGCTACTGCATATGCTAATATTGCTTACCTGTATTATTTGAGAAACGTGACTTTTCAGTTAGAGGTTAGTGAAAATATTAACATGTTAGTCTTTCTGTTTCAATTTACCAATGCCCTGAATTTGAGCCCTGGTATAGAGAATGGACCTAATATTTCAATTAATTTCTCTGTGTCAGGCACTGTGTCAGGCCCTATGCATTCACTTACTTCATCTCACAGAAGCCCTTTGAGCTGGATAACATTGACCCCATGTTACAATCAAGGAATCTGAGATTCAGGTTTCTTGCCCAAAGTCTGGAGTTCAAACCCAGGTGCGATTGGTTCCAAATCTGATGGGTCGCATATCTTTCTGTTTTACTATCCTATTTCCCAGTAGAAAATCTTTTTTTCTTATTAATAATCTCAGGCAAAAGCTTTAGCTCCTCTGTAGCAACTACCTAGCTCTTTGTTTTATTAAAATGAAGCATGTGTGTGTTTCTTCTAAATAAGTGTAACACCTCTGTGGCAGTCCATAGATGATACGTGATAAACTAGTCACGTGTTTATCAATATTCTAACTAAACCGAGTTCCAGCCTTCTGGGCTACAGCGTTTTATTTCCTTCTTCTCTAGTTCTAGTCTGTGTTATCTAAACGGAAATGAAGTTTGGCATTTCTATTCCCCCAAATGATGAACTTCCTTACCTTATGCTGACAAAAAGCTCTTTCATTTCATTCTCCTTCAATAACCAGCTCTCCATTTGCAATGTGAGTGGGCAGCTCTGCCCCAAGAAGACCTCCACCTTCCCCAAGCCAGAAAGGGAGCCAAGAGCTGCAGCACCATCCTCCCATAGTTTCCAACCTCAGCCTAGCCTGAAAGACTGTGCTCCTTCTAATAAGAGGCCATTCAGTCTCCCTGGGCTCATGGGGAGGCTCCTCCTGATCAGAGGCTGTGGCTTCTAAACAGCGCCAAATTGTGTGGGGTGGTTTTCCTTACTATGTACTACTGTCCACTGGGGATGGAACTGAGACCACTAAAATAATTCTACGTGGTAGTCTAGGTCTAACTCATGTTTAAGAGAAATATTTGGATACTTGGTGTATTTTAACTTCTGGATGATACTCTTAGCAATTCCCTGATGAAGTAGTTTATGTAACTTAGAGGAATTCTAAACATGATAAATGTTTCACACACACATCTTGATGTCAAGGCTAGAATTTATCCAATATAAGAGCAGACAAGTTTAATAAACCACTTAAGTGTTATAAGGCATGCTTCATACTGCAATGAATTATGTCCCTATCTATGGTTCAATGTATATGTTCTATCATTTTGAATATTGAATTTAAAAAAAACCTGTATAAATAATGTGAAAGGTCTGATTTAAAGCAACGAATGCTAATAAAATCAAATTGAAGGCTGACAGACCTTCAGCAACTCACAGATATTTCTTAGGAAAGGTATAATAGGGAAGGTATTAAAGAGGGCGTCTTGATATTTTCTTTAATAAGTCTGTTTGAAATCATGTTGAATATCCAGATTTTTCAAAGGCAAATTCATTCAATTTGTAGAACTCTAAACATCCACAATTATATCTGGTTCATGGCACCTGTTTTAATAACTAGGTTTTCCAGAAAATATGTATTTCCAAAAAATTGATCTTTTAATTGAGTTTTCATATGACAGCACTAGAGATATTCCTTACACTTATGGAGAGTTATATTTCTGCTAGAAGTTCCTGTAAGAAAAATTATTTAAATCAAACCATTCTGATTTTTTTTTTCATATTGAATCAATAGCACAGCCATGTTATACTGGTTGAGAACCTGAAGCCCAGCTTCTTAAAGAAATGATCTCAGGTAAAATTTATTTTAGAATACCTTTAACAAATTGGGAGTTAAGAAAACATCTAATCAGAGTAAGGATTTGAGAAAAAAAATCTTTCCTTGATCACAAGCAATTTTGAGAATATTTTTGAGAGACCCAGGATCATTTGATAAATTTTCAGGAAAATTTATCAAATTTGATAAATTTTCAGTTTTGTTGCCTTCTTGTTACTATCACAAATGTCCCTGTGGCTAGGATGGGCCTTAGGGGACAAAGTGTCAGTCCTTTTACTGCCTTCAAGAAACAAAGTCTTTCTGCTCTCTGGAACTGCCACCTCAGCACTTGCTGCTTCATCTTGCACCCTGATGTTATATAAGGCATCACTACCTTTAAAATGCATGAACCAAGCCTTATTTGCATTGAACTTTTCAGCCTTTGATCCTACATCACAATGTTGTTTCACCATGTAGAAAAGCTTCAAAGCTTTGGCTTGAGTAGTAGCCAAACTCAAAGCTAAATTAGATCCTGACTTCACAAAATCTTAAATCTTTTCCATCTTAGCCTCAAATCTTGCAACTTTATCTGAATTAATAATGGACAGCAACCATTGCTAAACTACTTTCAGTCATTTTAAGGACCAGGTCTGTAGTATGAATACCAGTTTGAACTAGTGAGACTAATGTTTTCAAGAAATGGAACAGAATGGACACTTACAGAAAGGAGTGTTACTCTGGAAAGTAGTCTCTTTGGGAAGTCATATACTTAGTTCAATAATGATCTTATTTCTCAAAACATTTTTGGAGTTATTCTTTTGGCTTTCATAGAGAGAGAGAGTACTGTTTGCAAAGGTAAACAAGTTTTATTTCTTTATAGCCAAGCAGGTAAAAGTCTCAGGCTGCAAAATCCTCTGTGCAAAAAACAAATATAACATTATTCTGTAACTGAACTTAATTTCAATCATATTCAACTCAGGCTACCTTTGGTCAATTATTTATTAAGTCTGTTCAGGAGTTTTTTTTCCCCCACCGTTTTCTCCCTGAGTTGCCTCTAAGTTCTGGGGCCTTAAGTCATCATACCTTGATGTCTATCAAGAGGGGGACCTTTGTCCTCAGAAATTCTTGTTTATTTGTGATGGCTCCTATTGGCTTCCGGGCATAGTGATCTATCCTTGCTGGTATCCTCAAGATGGCCTTGTTCTCCTCTGGACTTGTGTTTCCAGTTCATACGACTTGCAAGACTGCTAGACTGCTTGAGGTCACTCCAGCCTTGTCTTTTGCATCCCTCTTGAGGTGAGAGGACAGGGAAGCACAGGAAATATTTGGATGCCTTTTTGTGCTGCTCTGGAGCTCTGGGAGACTTGACAGAGCTATGCCATGCCCATTCTGCTCTGACGTGCTCAGCAGGCCCCACCTTTACTTTCTCTGCCTGTGACTGGTGGAGGTATAGATAGAGAGCAAGGGGAGGCTTGTTGCTCCTTCGGTTCCACTGAGGAAATGAGGCACAAGTCTCCCTTTGTTTGGATCCCCACACTACCTGGGGAATTCAGCATTTCTTTGGGGGTATGTCACACCTTCCACTTAGATCATCATGCATCATTTTTCTAAATCTATTGCTGCAGCATTAACTTTATGCTCAGAGTCTTTCAGGATTTCTACTTTTGTCTTTCTGAAACCTTTCTCTCAAACTCTTCTCTGCCATGAGTTTCAAGGCATCACAATGTAGTGGTTAGGAGCATGGACTCTGGCGCCCCGTGTGCTGGGTTTGAATGCTGGCTCCACCATGCACTGGTTTTAGGGTCCTGGACATGAGTCTGTGCCTTGGTTTCTTCATCTGTAAAACAGGGGTGATGATAATAGTGCTTACCTCATGGAGCTGTTATGGGAATTAATGAGTCTATATTTATAAAGCACTTAGAACAGTGCCTACCCACAATCAACATTGCATATTATTAGCTGCATTTGTAAAATAAATCCATAAACCTGAAAAGCTGAATATTAGCTCTTTTTTCCTTTGGTGCCTAATGCTGCCTGAGTGGGAGAAAGGCCAGGGGTAGGAGGAAAATTTGATGAGTGATACTGTGATAGTTAATTTTATATGTCAACTTGACTAGGCCATGGGATGCCCAAATATTCAGTTAAACATTATTCTGGGTATGTCTAAAGGTGCTTCAGGGTGAGGTTAACATTTGCAGCAGTCGACTGAGTAAAGCAGATTGCCCTCCCCAAGTGTGGGTAGGCTGCATCCAATCCACTGAAGGCGGGAATAGAGTACAAAGGTGGAATAAGAGAAAATGTGCTCTGCGTTACCATCTTCTCCTGCCCTTGCATTCAGACTTTGACTGGAGCTTGAGTCATTGGCTTTCCTGGTTCTCAGGCCTCTGGACTTGGACTGGAACTGTACCATTGGCTCTGCTAGGTCTCCAGCTTGCCCATTGCAGAAAGTGGGACTTCTTGGCCTCTCTCTCTCCGTAGGTATGTATATATTCCTATGGGTTCTCTTTCTCTGGAGAGCCCAGATAGATGTATAAAATAATATTTCAAAATATTGACCAGCCTCAATCATCTCAAAAATCTCTCTCCCTCTCACCCTGTATCTCCTTATTCCTCTCTCCTACCCTCCTTTTTCTTCATTTTCTTCTTTGCTCAGTTTAGTTTAGCTGACTCAGGCTAAGAGGAGTAATAAATGAAGGAAAGCCAGTCAGGCTAGACTAAGTTGGAAGTTTGAGATCACTCATGATACAGGTATCTGTAGCTTATAATGGACATGGCCTGACAGGATCTTATCCCTGAAAATTGTGGATGTCATCAGCTTATTACATAGGAGGCAATAATAGGTTGTGCCTATTCAGAGTTATCACCATACCCAGCATGATAAGAATTGATTGTGTTAGGCATATATTAATTTCTGATTTTTGTATTATATATTTTTTACTAAATAGGAGATTTATTTTCAGCAGACACTTGAGATAAATTATGTGATTTATTTAAAATATACATTTATTACTGGCAATTTCAAAATTGCTCACATTACAAGTTTCAGGTTCATGAGATCCTATTTGTCAAAAAATATGGTATCATGTATTTTATCTTGCTTCTGTGATTTACAATGAAGACTAAAATTCAGAATCTTCAGTGTCCTAACCCTCTTTCTAGCACTTTATCTTGTTATGGTGTTCGGCAGGTCACTTAATCTCTCCTGGACTCATGTTCCCCGTTGGTAAAATGAAACCATTAATAATATTTGCCTCCTACAGAATGGTTGTGAAGATTAGTCAGTTAATGTTTGTAAAAACTCTTTAACCATGGAAAGAGCGTTATCACTGTGGACCATTAGAAAGGGCACTGCCCACATTTTCCTTCTATAGAATGGTCGCTCTTTAAAATGTCCTTCAAATGAGCCTTGCAGATCAACAAATTTAGTGTCTGTGTACTCTAAGTGGCTACTTTAAAAACTTTTTGTAGAATTTTTATAAAAGAATTCTTGCAGAAAAAATTTCAAAGAGTTCCAGTATATTGTTATAATTATTCTCCTTTTAAAGATTTTTTTTTTGTGGTGCTACACATTTATACTCACACATACACATACACTTAACACATTCATGTATTATGTAGGTGAATGGTTTTCTGTTAATATTTGTAATGTACAGTGTGGCTTTGTGTAGATTAGCAATTTTAATTATTTGCCTTACATGTGTGGTGCCCGATTTTTCCAGAACCCATAAAAGGGGATTGTTAATTTGAACTTTTTTGCCTTTTTTTTTTTTTTTTTAAAGACTAGGACTCATAGGGACAAAATAAAATAAAACATATGTTTAGGTCTTTGATACAGGGAAAAAATGGCATGGATGACCATTATTCTGTTCAAACTGGAATCATGTAAAAATAACAATATAGATGAAACTCTCTAAGACAGGTTTTGTACTTGGATTATCGCATTCCATTGGAAGATACTGCTAGATTTCAGTGGACAATGTACAAGAGTGTTAATTTTCTTATTCCACAGAGGTTTTTGAGTATCCAGGGGAGATTGAAATGACAAACCCAATAGTTTCCCTAATTCCATTATTTACTGTTTTTCTAGTCCACTACATCGAAGCATCCATGCAGCATGCTTCCATCTACATCACATCAAATTAAATTAAGGAGGCAGCAGGGGCACATCATATTTTCCCAGTGATAAATGTTATTATAATTGCCCAGTGTTTATTGAAAGGAAAATTTTCAATAAAATGTCAAATAATACTAGGAAGTGATCACAATATCTTGAGTTTGGAAATGAGGAAATCTGGATAGAAAAAAATACTGAGCAACCACTTTACTGCTAAGTATATTTTTCAAGATAAGAAGATAAGAAAGATTTTGAGTTTATAAACGATACTAAGAGAAGGTTGGAAGACATCCACTGCTATAAACCCTCTGGAAGGATGAGTCTGAAACAGGGAACAAGTGAAAAGAAGAGTCAATGGCTTGGAATATGGATGTGGCCTAGGAGGGGGTAGTGGTGAGTGACATTCTTTCCTAGGTGACTGGCAAAGTAAGAATTACTTATTTGAACTTGGGAGTCTACAGTATGCCAACTTTTATATGTTTCCTGGGAAGTTTAAGAAATAACTGGATAAAATCCTTTCTTCATTCAACTACAAATCCCGGAGATACCAGGCAAGAATGAGGCGAGGAAAAGAAACAATATTTGAATTCTTTACTCTCTGGGAGATCAATGATCACCTTCTGAACGTCCTTCCTCCTTTCCTCTCATTTTCCATCATTCGGCTTAGAGACTTGGGGAATGGAGAACCATGAGTATTATTTTAAAAATCCTTTTCTGGCTGCTTATCCCACTTTCCCTGCGAAGTTTCTCATCCTTTCCTTCCCTCCCTCCCTTTGTTGTAGGAAAATCTGGGTTCTTGTCACACAACCAGCAAAGATTAGGCTCACAAACGCTTTGAAGGGTGAGGGGGATGGAATTTATTGGGCAAAAAGGAAAAAGGAAAAGCATGCAGCAAAGTGAGAGAGGGGTTCCTGTTAACAGGACATCATCTCACAGATTGAATCCCAGGTTCCCACACAGGAACAGGAGGGACCAGGCTCCTTCCCCCTGCAAACAGCATGAACTTCCATGGCTCCACCCTGTTCTTCCCATGCACAGGCCGGTTGGAGGTTCTCCAGGGACCCCTTTATACTTAGGTGTCTTGCCTGCCTGCCCTGCCTGCCTCCCTCCCTCCCTCTTTCAAAAAATCATTATTATTAGCTTGAGTACATACATACAAATATCCCAGAACCTGCCAAAATGCAGTATAAATGTTACCTAAATGTCCCATCTTGAAAGGAACTTTAGAGAATTAAACTTTAACATGGTTTTCTATCAACTGTGATTTCCTTTTTAGAGATTAGCCTACTCTTCTTACCTGAAGTTTTCATGGTATTTTTTAAACCTTGACCTTGGAAATTCTGATTTCTACCCTGCTTGAAATAATGTAAAACTTAAAAACCCACTCACAAATTTTTGAAACTCAAAAATCATGAGTTTGATCTGATTCAACTCTTCTACAATACAATAAATTTTTAGGTGAAAGACTGATAAGGAGGAAGATGTTGTTTCCAGGTTGGTCAGAACTTTAGGAGGATGTATTTACTGCATTTTTCTACCTATACTCATGTCAGATGTACATACATACATGAGAGAAGTAAGTGAGACCTGTCAGAAGAACTCAGAGAAACAGAGTAGCCCTTCCCTTCAACGTGGTTTCTATCAACCATGATTTCCTTTTCAGAGATTAGTCTACTCTTCTTACCTGAAGTTTTAAAAACATAAACAGAAGACCAGACTCCCTGAAAACAATTGCCTGACACTGATTATTTTTTCCTGAAACATAAGTCTGTAGGAAAAAAAAAAAACAAAACAAAATACCCAAAAACGAAAAAACAAAAAACAAAACAAAACAAAACCACGCTCCTCATCTCAATTCTAAAGAAAAGTCTCTGCGTTGGCTCGGAATTCTGTAAGCTCAGCGTCCTCCAGGCCAGACGGAAACATGAGGCTTCAAATGTTTCTAGAGCTGGCTTGGGTCTTAACAGTCAAATAAGTCTCTCAGAAGTGGAATAATTAAGAATAAGTACTTTGAGAGTGCATTCACATCTTTTATCACTTAGACGTAACTAACCGTTCCTTTACAGAGCCATCCTTTTTCTTTTCCTGAACGTGTAATCTGACATTCATTAGGATGAAAAAGCTTAAAATGTGTTCCTGAATGAATAGCGGTTCAGAATTCAGAAGAGGAGACCGACTTTCACAGAAATGTGCTGATTGTTTAGTTGTAAAATAATGAGTCAAGGGAACAGGGACATATACTGCTCAGTCCAGCTCATAGGCGTGTGGCTGCCAGCTCACCAAAAGAGATCACATAGTTTGGCCCGGCAAAGGACCAGACCACAGCCAGGGACTGCAGGGGTAGTGAGGAGGGCATGCGGCTGAAACATACCAGCTCCATCTCTGCAGAGCCCAGCAGCAGGATCTGGGAGACGCTGCCGGACAAAGAGTGTTCATTACCTTCCAGCCAAACCGCTCTGTGCTCCTCGGAGCCAGCCTTCTTCTGAGCAAGGCCCTTAACACCCCTTCTTGTTGAGCTGCCTCTGCTCTCCCTGGATCCTCTTGGCTTAGCACCTCTCCAGCCCCTCCCAACTGGACCTCTCCTGGGACAGCATGTGCTCTGCATGGAATAACAAGGTTAAATGGACAAGGCTGAATGGCCCTGTGATGGGGAGTGCCTTTAAGCCACATGACGGAAATGAAACAGGAGCCATAATGACCATGACTGGAGGAGAATCAGATTCTGGCCTAGCCTGGTTCTGTGAGATACCTTAAATCATACTTTCTGTAGCATCCCTTAAAGGTGGGTAGAGAGAAGGAGAGAGTTAAGTGTGGGTGCAGTCATCCTCAGGATGGTTGATCTCTAAATCTATTCTCGGGCAAAAGTTTAGAGAAAAGCTGAATCACTCAGCCCAGAGGAAGTCTGAGGAGGCATAAAGAAGTCTTGGAAATCCCCTGAAAAAAAGAATCAGGTAGAGTTTGATTTTTGTCTTTGTTGTCAAATTTTTGGCTCAGTCACAGTTGCAGCAACATGAGAGGTTCCAGGCAGAAAGGAGCAGCCAGTTATTAGAAGGTGGAATTTTACACATGGTAAAACCTGGTGTGGAAGCTAGAAAAAGGAGAGCAGACAGGTCTAAGGAAGTGCTCCGGTCGGGGAAATCAGAGGGGAGCCCCAGCATGGGCCAGTGGGTCACCGTTCTCAGCAAACAGGGGTATGAAACTCAGAAAGTGGTTAGGTGTACAAAATCACCTTAATGAACCAACCTGCAGGCAGGCAGCCTTAGTGAGGTTGCTGAAGAGCCTGAGTATTGGAAAGCAAGGCAAGGGAAAGCAGTTGCTCAAAGCAGACTCCAGGAAGCTATAAATGCTGTAACAGAAAAACAAAGCGGCAAGTCACAGACCCTGCAAGCTTTGATAAACCAGGTGATCGGCAAGAACTAAAAGCTGGAAACTGATGTCAGGTCCAGATTTAGGGAGTGGCTGGGAGTGAGACCCAAGGCAAGCTAAGCTGCAGACTTTGGTGGTTCTTCCAAACAGGAAGATCTTGATCCAGAGTCAACTTTCACTCCAGCTAGGAAGCCTCTTAGATAAGATAAGACTATTCCTTTTTTTTTTTTTTTTTTTTAACAACAAATATGCTATGCAAATAAGTTTTGGGAAATGATACATTATTCTCCATAACCTCTTACCTGGACTATTGCAGCAGCTTCTTATCTTGTCTCCCTGCATTTGTTCTTCCTTCCTGAAAGCCCTTTGCTCATACAGCTGCCAAAGCCATTCTTCTAAAACACAAGTCTGGTCATATCTCTCTGTCTAAATCTTTCCACTGGCTGACTATTATCATAATTTCCCAAAGTGCTTTAGTGAATACAAGTTCTGTGAAAAGCATGTGAAGTAATTAGCCAAAGAAGGGTGTGTAGTCAGATAAGTTGGGAACTCTACAGGTTGTATTCCTTTTCTTAGAGATTTCCAATGGAGATATGCATTTTAAAGGCTCTGAGAAGTCCCACAACAACTTATTGAATGGTCAATGTTTCAACAATTTGTTGAAAGTAATTAAAACCCAATACTTTACAGGCAGTTTTAACCATGGGGCACCTTTTCTTTTTTTCCCATAAACTTTATTAACATTGATTGGAAATACTCTGAGAAATACTGAACTATGGTGGGGGGTGGGGGATCCATCTTGCCTAGCATGAAGTATATACAGGTCTTTTTGATGTGGCCTCTCCCTGTCTGTCTGTGCTGTTCATCTCTCATCAATGGTCTTCTTGGGTTTTATACTCTGGAAAAACAAAGCAGACTGTTGTTCTCACACATATCACTATGTTTCAAATGTTTATTCTTTTTAATAAAAACATTTTCTTTGCATCTTCCCTAACCCTTATGAGTAAAATGTTTCTTATTTTTCAAAATCCTTTTCAGATATCACCTCCATAGGAAGCTGTCTCTCTGCTTTAGAGCAAGAATCAACAAACTTTTTCTGTAAAGAGCCAGATATTGAGTATTTTAAGCCTTGAGACTCACATAGTCTCTGTTGCAACCCCTCAACTCTGCCATTGTAAAGCTATAGCAGCTACATACAATCCATACATAAACGGGCATGGCTGTGTTCCAATAAAACTTTATTTACGCACAAAGGCCGCAGGCTTGATTTGGGCATGGCCTGTAGATTATTGACCCCTGCTTTAGAGTTACACTTTATACATCTATCGCTGAGGCAAAAGTTAAGTCTCTAGATGTGAAAATCCGTGGCTTCCAAGTGAGAGCAGTATATGGATGTAGTTAGTTAGACTGGACACAAGGTTGGTGATACAGGCGAATCTGGCTAATGTAGCATATGATACTGCTTAGAGTTATTTTATTTTTAATTAATTAATTTATTGATTTTTGAGACAGTGTCTCACTCTGTCACCCAGGCTGGAGTGCAGTAGCGCAATGATAGCTCACTGCAGCCTTGACCTCCCTGGCTCAAGTGATCCTTCCACCTCAGTCTCCCGAATATCTAGGACTACATGTGCACACCACCACACCCAGCTAATGTATTTTTGTGTGTGAATACAGGGTTTTGCCATGTTGTCCAGGCTAATCTCAAACTCCTGGGCTTGAGCGATCCACCCACCTCCACCTCCCAAAGGGCTGGGATTACAGGTGTGAGCCACAGCGCCCAACCTAGAGTTATTTTAGATTCTCGTCATCCCAGTTAACTGAAAGAACTGCCTGCTAAAGGTAAGGTAAAATTAGAGACTCTTCTGTAATGTTGGCTTAGGAATCAGCCCTTGAAAAATATTGCTAAAGGCAAAAATGTCTATTATAAGTTGGCTGAGATACTATTTTAAGGGAAAAATTATGTCTAAAGTGCTAAGCCTTCATTAGCTGCTTAAAGAGAAACTCTACTCTTCTGAACTGCTGTCTGGAAAATAAAGTGAACTAGAACTGGTACATTAGCAAGAGAGAAATGTAATGGGCCCAGTGAAACGTATTGCCCCATCTGGGCCACAATGCAGGATTGGCTGATGGGGATTGTCAGTGTTTGGGGGACAAGAACGGGGGTGAATCAGAAAGCTGGAAGAGAGGTGGATACCTGTCCTGGAATGGAAGTGACCAGAAGACATGACCAGGGGCTGTTCCTGGGGAAAATAGTAGGTAGGAATCTCTGGTTAAGTAAATTCAGGAAGTGAAATTCATTAGATGTCTGAGATTAAAACCTGACAGGAACAAACAAGCCATGGTAGGGTTTAAACAGAGGGGATTGCAAGGCATTGCATCAGAAGGCTGAATCCCTTTGAATGGCAAGAGTTTCAACTCCACAAAATGCTCCTTTTTGCCTTCTAGTCCTAACTTTCTGTATTGCCTGGTAATGGTGAAAATGGTGAATGACTAGCTATACATTAAATGTTCAGGCTCCCTGTCCATGGTATCCATGGTACAGAATTATTACAGGAACCTAATTTCCCAGCCTTTCTTGCTCATAGGTGGAGCTATGAGAGTAAGTTCAGGCCAATGGAATGTAGGTGGAAATGAATTACATCTCTTGGGCCTGACCCATAAAATCTCCCACTGGCTCCTCCACTGTTTCTCTACTCCATCTGCTGACTAGATTCGGGCAACTTCAGATATCATTTGTTAAAGGCAGCAAAGATTCTATAAAACTCAAGTCTTTGATGGATTCTGTGGAACAGAAAGAATCCCCTATCCATTCAAACATGTAAAAGTACCAACATAAACTTCTGTTGTGTTAAGCCATTGAGATTTCAGAGTTTATCTATTATGGGAGGTAACATCTGCTTGACAAGTACAAGCAGAAAATGAGCATTGCTGTAATAATTAAAGGAGCTCCACTCTATAAAGCAATTCTAGATAAGAACATGGAGTCCACTGAACCAGAAAACATAAGGAAGACACGTTTCCAAATATGCCATTATTTCCAATTTTCAATAAGTGTCACTTGCTTTAACAAATCACATTTTTGGAAATAAATTTTTACGTGTGTTACCATCTCTACTGTCAAATGAATCAACTGAAATATGACACTTCTTCTAGAAGCTTTAGGAAACAAACACCCAGAGGAATAAAAGTTTAAAAAAACGTAAAACCAAGCAAACGTGAGGAACATAGATGCCTCATTGCTCAAACCCAAAAATGAAGTTAAGCCATTTATTTCCAGGTAGAAAATATCAGGAATAAGCCATTTGAACAATATGAGAACACAATTAGCCAGACCAATTATATTGTCTAAGGGACCGTTATCAGCAGGTTGATTTAGAAAACTACTCAATTTGCTTATCTACCTGCCAAAAAAGTCGTGGTGAAACTCATTTGAAAAGTAATTAAAATTTTTTTATTAAAAAATTTCATCTCTATTTTTTCTTCATAAAGGGGTCATTGGAACAGCATGATTCTTGAGGAAAGGTTTTCCTAGGTGAGATTATGTTTGTATCTTTATCATGAAGAAAAAAAACCCAGAATTGTTCATAAACTATGTGATATAAAATTCAGTTTGATCATTAAAGACAAGCTGTTCAGTTATAGATAATCAATCATAGCTTATTAGGCCACTCTGGATAAACACAACTTTGAAATGTCAATTAAATAGGTTTCCTAAGATATCCATTATTATAATGACACTAAAAATTATTATCATTTTCCAGGATTGAAACAGCGTAGTGTGGTGGTTAAGAATATAATCACTTTTGTTCATCAGGACACCTTTACAGAAGCAAAAAGGCAAAAGAGAGTAATAAATGATAATTACGGCAAAGGATTATTTGAGATATATATTTTCTTTTTTTTTTTTTTTTTTTGAGATGGAGTTTCACTCTTGTTGCCTAGGCTGGAGTGCAGTGGTGTGATCTCAGCTCACTGCAAACTCTGCCGCCCGAGTTCAGGCGATTCTTCTGCGTCAGCCTCCTGAGTAGCTGGGATTACAGGTGCGCACCACCATGCCCAGCTAATCTTTTGTATTTTTAGTAGAGACAGAGTTTCACCATGTTGGCCAGGCTGGTCTTGAACTCCTGACCTCAGGTGATCCATCTGCCTCAGCCTCCCAAAGTGCTGGGATTACAGGCATGAGCCACCATGCCCAGCCAGGATACATATTTTCTAATAAAGGATTTGTGACAAACGATTTATTTAGGATATATAAAGACTTTTAAAACTCAGCAAAAGATGAACAACCCAGTAGAAAAATGGGCAAAAGAGGCTGGGCACAGTGGCTCACGCCTGTAATCCCAGCACTTTGGGACGCCGAGGTGGGCAGATCACGAGGTCAGGAGATCGAGACCATCCTGGCTAGCACAGTGAAACCCCGTCTCTACTAAATATACAAAAACAAAATTAGATGGGTGTAGCAGTGGGTGCCTGTAGTCCCAGCTACTCGAGAGGCTGAGGTGGGAGAATGGCGTGAACCCAGGAGGTGGAGCTTGCAGGGAGCCGAGATCATGCCATTGCACTTCAGCCTGGGTGACAGAGTGAGACTCCGTCTCAAAAGAAAAAAAAAAAAAACAGAAAGAAAAATGGGCAAAAGATTAAAACAAGGCCCGGTGCGGTGGCTCATGCCTATAATCCCAGCATTTTGGGAGGCTGAGGGCGGGAGGATCACTTGTGTCTAGGAGTTCGAGACCAGCCTGGGCAACACAGTGAGACCCTGTCTCCACAAAAAAACACAAAAATTAGCTGGGCATGGTGGTGCATGCCTGTAGGTTGGTAAGGTGGGAGGATTGCTTGTGCCTGGGAGGTCAGCTCCTTGGGAGGCTGAGGTGGGAGGATTGCTTGTGTCTGGGAGGCTGAGGTGGGAGGATTGCTTGTGCCTGGGAGGTCAAGGCTGCAGTGAGCCATGATTGCACCACTGCATTTAGCCCGGGTGACAGAGTGAGACCCTGTCTTAAAAACAAAAGAAAGTGATTTTCTTAACGTTGCTGGTTATCAGAGAGATGTAAATCTAAATCACAATATTATTATGCATCCAGCAGAAAGGCCAAAAATAAAAAGGCAAACAATACCAAGTGTTGGCGAGGATGTGAAATAACTGGACCTCTCATATGCTGCTAGTCAAAGTGTAAATTTGTATAAACACTTTGAAAACAATTTGATGTTTTCTAATAACATGAACATACACATGGCCTATGACCCAGCAATTATACTTTGAGACATATGTAATATGCTCAACAGAGAAATGTACATATGTGCACCAAAATACATGAATAAGAATCTTTATGGTAGAATTATTTTTCATAGCCCCAAACTGGAAGCTACTCAAATTTACCTCAACAGTAGAATGAATTGTGGTCTAGTCATATATTACAATACTATACAACACTAACAATAACATGGCTAATTCTTTACACATGGCAGGTTAACTTTTATAATCATAATGTTGAGTAAAAGAAGCCAGACCCAAAAGAAAAAATACTGTATAATTCAATTTATTAAAAAAATGAAATTAACCTGTGGTGTTAGGAGTCAGGATAGGACTTTTTTTCTGGGAGGGGATAAAAACTAGCAGGGGCACACATGGAGGTTCTGGGGGCTGTCATGCTCCATTTCTTGATCTGGGTGCCAAGTGGGCTTACTTTATGAAATTTATGAAAATTAACTTAGCCCCACACTTATGATTTGTGCACTTTTCTCCATGTTGATTAGAAAAGGAGGAAAGAGTGTAGACGTTGGTGTCAAATTGCCTGGTTTCATATTATAGCTTTACTCCTTACTAATCAATGTCCTTGGGAAATTTATTTTACCTTTCTTTGTCTCGGGTTACTCATCTGTGAAATGGGGATTATATGATTACCTTCCTTTTAGACTATTAGGAAGATAAATGTGACCATGCACCCAAAGCTCATAAAAGAGTACTGGGCACATGTTTAGCATGTAATAAGTGTCAATTGTTGTAATAATTATCATTAACTCTCAAGAAGACTGGTTGATAAATATTATCTTACAATGTCACTTGTTCCAAGGTAAGAATAATTAGAATAACACAGAAAACCATTCACCATTTTTATTTTGCCTTAGTGTTTTTTAACTCCTTGACCTTCAAAAATAGGGAGTTTCTCAAAACCAACATGGACAACTCCCAAAGCAAAAAGAAAATTCATTTGAAAACTATGGTGTAGTCTGTCTCAACTAATATAAATATTATTGCCACACAAAGGACATCTGTAAGTAGGTAAAGTGCCTGAGAAGAAAAAAAAAGATCAGGTTTCAATTATGTAAGGCATGAATTCTTATTTTAAAATGGTCAGTAATGCAATGCTCATACCTCAAGATGGAAGGAATTAGTCAATTTATCCTTGTGTGCAATGGGGTATGATTTTTTATTATGTAGATTTTAAAATTCATTAATAACATTTTAAATTTTTACCCTTCTGGTATACTAAGTTTTTTACATCAGTATATAATCTAATATTTATAAGATCTCTACTATATTTTTGTATTAACCCCTGATCTCATTTGTACACAAATTCATCCTGTGTTTGCTTTTATATAAAAAATTGGTTCAGAAAATTAAAACCCCAAACACCAATATTAGGTTAGGAAATTCAGACCATAACTTGGACTCTTTGTAATGTTAGTACTTGATTTAGAGCTTTTGAAACACTGGTGTCCATATTTAAAATTAGGAAATTTAGTGTTATATTTCTATACTAACCATGAGAAACTTACAGTAAAAAAATCTCTTAGGCTTCGTGTACTTCCATCTTCCATCATTTGCACTGTGTGATAACTGTGTTTGCTTCAAAAGTTTATAGTCTGTTACTATTTTTCACTTTCTGTCGATTTTTATTTTCTAAGTGGAAAACCTCAAGAGGAAGGGATCATGTCTGTATTGTCAATTATTATATTACCAGTGGTTAGAATAGTGCCTGGAACATAGTAAGTGTTGAGTAGATATTTCTGGTAAAAGTGAATTAGTGTGAGAATGGGAGCCGTTCAGCCAAAATTCTTAAAGGGCACATGGCTCAAAAATAATAAATTGAAAATATAAAATGAAAATAATCAGGATTTTGAGTTCAGATTGATTTGTATAGTCTGGTGCTCTAATCATAGAAAAAACAAGGAAATTACTTCAAACGGTTCACAGATGTGGGATTTTCTTCATACTCTGATCTCTTTAATGTGACTCGAATGAGAGACTTGATGTGAAATAATCCACCAAAGGACCTTGGCTCACCAGAGAGAAGAGTGAAAGGCACCTTTTGTCTTTTATTCCAAGTCTGGAGGTGTCATCGTGGACAGACATAGGAAGGATGGCTTCACAAAAAGTGTTTCCCCAGGGTAGGCTATGACAGCATGGGGCAGGGAGTGGCCAGGAGGCCCTCAGTGAGGCTCCTTCAGAACTGCCTGTCACTTCCTATGGCAAGAAAATGTGGGCATGCCCACCAGAAGGATTTTCTGAACAAGGGCTATAATAAAAGAAAGTTTTTTGAAATTATAATGTCTTGATATTATCTAATTCTGGGATATTGTGTCTAATCAAGGATTTCTGGTAGATTCTAAAAGATAATTTTGGAATTATATTATCACAGTGTTTCTGGTGTCCCAGGTAGTTCCAGTTTTTCCAACAACATAACAAAGTTACTTATGACCACCCAGGTCCTCTCTTCTCTTTCCCCATTTCCCACTCCACTTTGGAGAGAGAATCAAACAGCTATCAGAAATACGCAAAAATAGTGCAAAGTGTTGCCATTTCTTTAAATTTGTTGATATTCATCCTTTTTCCCTGAAGTTTATCTTGCCCTTCCATTATTTTTATTGAGGCATAAAATACATAACATAAAATTCATCCTCCCAACAATTTCCAAGTGTACAGTACAATAGTCAACCTCATGCACTGTATTGTATAACAGATCCCCAAAGCCCCCCATCCTGTGGGACTGAAATTCTATATCCACCAAACAGCTCCACTCCCCTCCCCAGCCTCTGGCAGCTACCAACATCTTTTTTTTGTGGGAAGTAAGAAAAAGAAAAATTGTGTAACTAGCAATGAATTTTTAAAATTCTTTTTTTTTTTTTTTTTTTGAGATGGAGTTTTGCTCTTGTTGCCCAGGCTGGAGTGCAATGGTGCGATCTCAGCTCACTGCAACCTCTGCCCCCTGGGTTCAAGCGATTCTTCTGCCTCAGCTTCCCAAGTAGCTGGGATTACAGGCGCCCACCACCATGCCTGGCTAATTTTTTGTATTTTTAGTAGAGATGGGGTTTCACCATGTTGGCCAGGCTGGTCTCGAACTCCTAACGTCAGGTCATCCACCCGCCTTGGCCTCCCAAAGTGCTGGGATTACAGGGATGAGCCACCATGCCCAGCCTAAAATTCTGTATACATTTTCTCAATTATGAACATAATATATGCTGTTTTTCATAGTTCAAATAATACAGATGTATATAAAGAAATGTTAATAATCTGTCTTATACCCCTCTCAACTAAGCCCCTTGAAATGAACTCAGTTAACAGCTTAGTGTGTAAATATCTTTCATATATTTCTCTATGCTCATAGAAAAAATGTTTATTAAATATATAGGGGCTTTCCTATTTCTTAAAAAAAGAAATAACCCTATTTACATTTCTCTGCAATATTTTTTCATTTAATATAACATGGAAATCTTTCCAGGTAGATATACAAGTCTGTAAGTTAATATTTTAATAGACATGTAATACTACAAGTATGAAGCTATTGTGATTTATTCAACTGTTCCCCTATTGATGGATATCCAGGTTGGTACCAGATTTTTGGTCACTGCCAATGATGCCATAATAACTGCACAGACACACCCATGCCACACACACCCAGTTTCACGTATTAGTCCTTTCAGTGTTTCAAGATAGATTCCCATTGTTACATTGCTGGATCAAAAGTTGCACACACTTTGAATTTAATAGATCATGTTAGGTTACCTTGCAGAAGACCGCAGCAATTCACAAACACATCAGAAGTTCGTAAAAGTGTTGCTAATCATTAAAGAATAAGAAATGAAAAAAAATTAGCCAGGCATGGTGGTACACGCCTATAGTCCCAGTGCCTCAGGAGGCTGAGGTGAGAGGATCACTTGAGATTGAGAGGTGGAAGCTGCAGTGACCCATGATCGCACCACTGCACTCCAGCTTAGGTGACAAACCGAGACCCTGTATCAAAAAAAAAAAAAGTAAAAGATATACCACTATTATTCATGTTTAAATTGTGAAATATATATGCAAAAGAGAATTTATAATACAAATGTACCATTAAAGGAGTTATTATTTTCAGAACTGTGTGCTCCCACCCAACTTGAAAAATAGTTCATATTCTAAATGAGCTTCAGCACCACCTCCCATCCTCCCTGATGGTGTTAACCCTACTCTGATTTGTTTTCTTTTCTCTTATATTTCTTCATACATTTTACCATATATGTATGTATCTGTACATAGTATGTCATTTAGTTTTGCACATTTTGAGTTTTATACACATGGAATAATTTTGTATGCATTCTGTGACTTGCTTATTCTACCTGACATTATCTTTGTGGTATTCATGTGATGTGTGTAACTATAGTTCATGGGTTTTCACTGTTTTATTATGTATGAATGCAACCTATCTCAAATTGGTGGACATTTGGGATGTTTATACATTTTTGCTATTGCAAACAGTGGCACCACGCACATTTTTGCCTATTTCCTGGTACTCATGTCCAAAAAGTTTTCTATGGCAATAGTTCTCAAACTTTTTGGTCTCAGGGACAATTTATACATTTAACAATTATTAAAGACTCCAAAGAGCTTTTGTTTATGTCAGTTTATTAGGTTGGCACAAAAGTAATTGCGGTTTTTTTGCCATTACCTTTAATTTAAAAATATTTATTAATTCATTACAAACATAAACACATAACATGTGAACATAAATATTTGTAATTTAAAAACAATGTGGATTTTCCAAAATAAAAATACTTAATGAGAAGAGTGGCATTGTTACAAGTTTTTGTAAATCTTTTTAATGTCTGGCTTAATTGAGGACAGCTGGCTTCTGTTATCAGCTTCTGCATCAGTCTTTTTTTGTTTTGGTTGAGATGTAGGGAGAAAATCTGATCTCACACAGATACGAAATTGGAAAAGGGAGGAACATTTGAATAGCCTTTCCAGATAAGTGTGGATATTCTTGTCTCACCAAAACTTGACAAATGGTAACTTCTTAAAGGGTAGATACATTATAGAATTTGAAATAATATGAATATTTATACTCTTTTACGTTAAAATACATTGATCTGTCTTGTACTTTGAATGAACATTTTACCCATGCTTGATTTTGTAACATCTTATGTTGGTCAAAATATTGGTTAACTGGTAGTTATGCAGGTGTTCTCAATGTTGATGTAATTCTTTATACAATATCAAAAACCACATTTATTAATGTTATTACCAATCTCAATAGCAGGGCCAGGACTAGGGGGAGGCAACTGAAGGTGCAGAATTAAGAAGGAACACACTCTCAGGGTCGTGTAAGTACTAACCCTGTGCTTGCGTGACCCTGTAAGTGAGGCCTCCTTTAGAATGACCTTCCTCCCCAAGAGTGAAACATCTTTAAATTTTGTGCCCAGGCATCTCTCTTGCTTTACTCCTAGGCCTGGCCCCACTCAGGAGAAAAATCTTTAAGAATGGGGAAGCTGTCATGGTCACAGTGGTACACATTTAGAAAATTCTAAAATTTTCTTAACTACTTGAATTTTATCGTTGACAACAAATAGTTGTTTACCTTAAAATGACAGGGTCACTTTGTTCATTTTTGAGAAAATGTCTTCTAAATACCGAAGTCTGAAGATAATAGTTTGTCTGTGAGTCACACTTTAAGAAAAAATGATGTTCTATGAAAACAAAAAACAGAAAGTGGCTAGTTCAGCTTGCAACTCAAATAATTTCACAAGTACTTTTCCTGGAGATGATCATCATGCTTCTTATTTATACACATGCTAAGAAAGTGTTTTATGCATATTTTCCATCTTGTCACACAGACTATTAAAAAAGATCTGCTCAAAGGTCAAGTTTAAAAACATTAATAATATTTACTTCTTCATCAAGGGTATTCTTAAGTGAAATTGCCTTTGGTTTTTAACTTCAAGTGTGAGGTTGGTGAAGAATACAATAACTGCTAGTACAATTTCATGCCACTGCAAATGTCAACATAGTTGTTCCAGGCTAGATGAAGGGATTTTAAAAGTTATTTGACGCTTTGGGTATTTTAGCACAACCGATCTCTACTCCCTAGCATGCACATAAAATAAGATGTTCAATGTTTAGTTGGTGCCGATACTGGACAGATACAAGCAAAACAGTCACATTTGTAGATTCATCCATTTATATGACAAAAGTACAATTTGACAAAGAGTAACCCAATCTTCATATTTCTAACTGAATCATTAATTCAATGAGTTACTGTTTCAGGAGAAGGTGGCAGTGTCATGAATCAATTTACAGCTTTTTATCCAGCAGGTATTCAGCAATTCAACTGTTCCAGGCTTTATTTGTTCTCAGTTATTGTGTGGACTCCAGCTCATGTTGTATGATGACTTTCCCTGTAAGATACCTCAGGGGCTTTTTCATTTCTGGTTCAAAATGCTTTGTCAAACAATTTTTGGCTTTCGAAGTGTTTCATTTATTTTTCTTTACACTCAGATCGATTGGTCTTAAAATGAGGCTGCAACCAGCCAGGCGCAGTGGCTCATGCCTGTAATCCCAGCACTTTGGGAGGCCGAGGCAGGTGGATCACGAGGTCCAGGAGATCGAGACCATCCTGGCTAACACACGGTGAAACCCCATCTCTACTTAAAGATACAAAAAAATTAGCTGGGCCTGGTGGTGGGCGCCTGTAATCCCAGCTACTCGGGAGGCTGAGGCAGGAGAATGGCGTGAACCTGGGAGGCAGAGCTTGCAGTGAGCTGAGATCGTGCCACTGCACTCCAGCCCAGGGGACAGAATGAGACTCCATTTCAAAAACAAACAAACAAACAAACAGGCCACAACCTAACTTGCATGAAAATAATATTTTAAAATATTCTGTTGCCTAATACATAAAAAGGTAAACAATTACCACCTGTACAGTGGAGGGAAGGGAAGATAGCTTCATTATATATTTTTTCTTTCTTTCTTTCTTTCTTTTTTTTTTTTTTTTTACAGTTTCTCTGTTTCTTTGGTGTAGATATTCTCCTTTCTATGAGTAAGACAGCTCTCTGATATGACAGTCTCATATTTTTCAGCATTGCAAGTCATAGATGGTGCAAATGTGGATTAAATAAACAAGCCCTTTAATTTCTGTTTTTAAAAAAATGCTGGTAAAATACACATAATGTAAAATTTGCCATCTGAACCATTTTTAAGCATTTGCTTTAGTAGGATTAAGTAAATTCACATTGTTGTGCAACCATCACCACCATCTGTTTTCGGAACTCTTTTCATTTTGCGAAACTGAAACCTGTTAAGCAATGATTTCCCACTCTCCCTCCTCCCAGCCCATAGCAAACCACCATTCCACTTTCTGTCTCTATGAATTTCACTACTGTAGGTATTTCAGAAGTGGAATTATACAGTATTTGTGCTTTTGCGACTGGCTTATTTTACTTAGCATAATGTCCTTGAGGTTCATCAATGTTATCACACGTGTCAGAATTTCTTCTTTTTAAAGCAGAATAGTCTTCCATTGTATGTATGTACTGCATTTGTTTGTCAATTTATCTGTCAATGGACATTTTGGTTGCTTCCGTCTTTTGGCCATCATGAATAATGTTGCCATGAACATAGGTGTAGAAATGTCTCTTTGAGCTCCTGCTTTCAAGTCTTTTGGGCATATACCCAGAAGTGGAACTGCTGCCTCAAATGGTATTCATATTTTTAAGTTTTTGAGAAACCACCATACTGTTTTCCGTAGTAGCTGCAATATTTTACATTCTCAGCAGTAGTGCACAGAGATAAGTCTTTTCATACCATTGCCAACACTGGTTCTTTTTTTCCTTTTTCTTTTGATAGTAACCATCCTAATGGGTGTGATGTAGTATCTCATTGAGGTTTTGATTATCATTTTCCTGATGATTGGTGATTTTGATTATCCAAGTGCTTGTTGGTCTGTCTACTTTGGAGAAATATCTGTTCAATTCCTTTCAATTGGACAGATATTGAAATTGACAATTTTTAAGTGACAATGAAAAACATCACTTTTTTAACTGGATTGTTTATTATTGTTGACTAATTCCCCTTTTTAAATCCAGTGATCCATTATAAGTATTGTAACATTTGGAAATAGTAACACTTTCACATAAAATTAAAACCTATAAAAAAGCTTTCAAAAAGAATTTTACATGCTTTTATGAAACAAGACAACAAAATATCCTTATTATTGTGTGTCTGCATAGGCACTGGGATAATTTTGGAATTTAAAAATAACAATTTATTGGATGATAGAGGATAACAAGGTTTTAGAGATTATAACAGATATAACTGAAGCTAGCTCATAAGAATGCAGTAGAATTTTGGGCATGAAATTGAGTTAATCTCTGAAACTCTACACTTTATATCCTAACTGGCTACATTAGAAAAATTAGAGGACACATAAATATTCAAGCACAAATTCCATTACTTGTGAGAGCAGGCATGTTTTTACACATCATGAAGCCACTCAAAACACCAATGTACAGTCATGAGAAAATGACAGTCAAAAATATAGTATTATTACAAAAATAATTCTGAACTTACAGACCCCCTAAAAGTGTCTTAGTGACCTTCAGGTTTCCCTGGAACACATCATGAGAACCACCTTTCTTTCTTTTTTTTTTTTTTTGAGATGGAGTCTCGCTCTGTCACCCAGGCTGGAGGGCAGTGGCGCGATCTCGACTCACTGCAAGCTCCTTCTCCAGGGTTCACGCCATTCTCCTGCCTCAGCCTGCCGAGTAGTTGGGACTACAGGTGCCCGCTACCACACCTGGCTAATTTTTTTTTTTGTATTTTTAGTAGAGACGGGATTTCACCATCTTAGCCAGGATGGTCTCCTGAGCTTGTGATCCACCTGCCTCGGCCTCCCAAAGTGCTGGGATTACAGGTGTGAGCCACCATGCCCAGCCGAGAACCACTTTTTTAGGTTATCTACCTAGAAATGGAATTTCTATGTTGTTGTGTTATATACCTCTTCGACATCATTACAAGATGCCGACATTTTTTCCAAAGTAGTTTTACCAATTTATAATCTGAAGAGCAGCATAATATTGTTTATATTTGCTTATATTGTTATTTTGTATTATTCTCTGTTAGTCTGAGTCTTCTTAGAAGCAGATGTCAAGACAAGATTATACATTCAAGATATATTGGGTAACATCTGTGAAACATAATGGAGAAGAAACAGGAGAAAGCAGGGAGAACTTTTGCACCATGATGCAGGACTGGCAACTCAGAAGGAGAGTGGGAAGGAAAGAGGATTGAGTAGGAAAAGTCTTAAATTTCAGCACCATTCTAAGAAAGCTTCAGCAAGACTATTGGGTAATCCTTGAGCCAGTGACCAGTTAAGAGTTCTGCACATCACAGTAATGAACTTGCATTAGTGCCTCCATGGTGCTTTTAATCATCGGCTGGCTGCCACCTGGGAAACTTGACCTTTTGTGGATCCAGAGGGTCACCAATTGGTATCATGAGTCATTTATGCTCCCCACAGATGAGATCTGACCATTTCATGGCCTCCAACCCTTGGTCAAGTTGAGGATCAGATTATATGATATTGTCTGTTTGCACTTCATATTCTGTAAATTTCCTATGCATTTTCTTTTCCCAGATTTCTATTAGATTGACCTTTTTCTTTCAAATTCGTAAGGGCTTTGTTTGTGTATAAAAACACAAACTCCATATTTTGTCATATATACCACAAATATTTTCTCTCAGCTTACCATTTATCTTTAGATTTTGTATGTGTGGTATTTTTTTTGTTTTACAACTTCTTAACATTTTGAGCTGTTTAAATATGTTTCCCTAACTTTTCCCCCTAAATCATGCATTATACAAAATATTCTCTTAACTTTTCTTCTAATGTCTTACAGTTTTGTTTACAATTATATCTGTAATTCATTTGGATTTTTTTTTTTTTTTTGGTGTATGTATACCCGATAAAGTAGGAGCTTGAATTTGTTTTCTTCTAGCTGGATAGCCAGCATATGAGTATTACTCATTAAAATATCACTCTTTTCCCATGGTATTGGAATGCCATCTTTATTCTGGTTAAGCTGAGATTCCCTAGGAACATGTAATTTTGATATCCTTTAGTACAAATATTCATTTCAGTGCCTGGAAGAGAACAAAACATTCAGCTCTTTCTGAGAAAACAAATGATACTAGGTTGATACTTGTGTGAAGCAAGTGCCAATTCAAGCGTTAGTATAAGATTGCCAGGCTTAATATAGGTACTGTTTCTATTTTTTTAAAAAAGAAAAGAAAAAGAAAGTAAAAGTTCTGCGTCCAAGTGGTGTCACAATGATGATTTTAATGTTAAATTTGACTATATGGTTTTTTAGAAAAGAAGGGAAGAATTGTAGCCAAAATATATGGGATGGTGTAAATTCTCGGCTAAAGAAAGTTTTTAACATGTTTGCTACTTCAAAAATGTAAATATTCTAATAATTAGTTTATGAAAAATTAGATAACTATAGTAATATATAAATTCTCTCCTTACTGAAACAGTGATCTGGTTCTGATCGTGGGTTTATTATTTACTAGTCATATAACTTCATGCAAATGTTAGCTTTTTTTTTTTTTTTTTTGAGACGAAATCTTGCTCTGTTGCCAGGCTGAAGTGCAGTGGCATGATCTTGACTCACTGCAACCTCCGCCTCCCTGGTTCAAGCGATTCTCCTGCCTCAGCCTCCCGAGTAGCTGGGACTACAGGCACACACCACCACACCCAGCTAATTTTTGTATTTTTAGTAGAGACGGGGTTTCACCATGTTGGCCAGGATGGTCTTGATCTCTTGACCTAGTGATCCACCCACCTTGGCCTCCCAAAGTGCTGGGATTATAGGTGTGAGCCACTGCTCCCAGCCAAATTTTAGGTTTTCTAAAACTCAAATTTGAATAGTCAATTGTGATGAATGGTAACTGTAATGTCATCAATAAAATCTCCCTATGCTAAATCTTTTGATCCTAAGTGCTTAGATGATATACTTAATCATGCCATTTATAAATTCTTAGACTTCTGAGCCAATGATGAGTTAACTATGCTAACTCCTACATCAATCTGCAGAGGCAAGTAAATGTTGACAACACTACCTACCCAATACTAATTTTGGATATTAGTCTCTAAATGTTTTCCCCAAATTTTGGCTATTACTGGAGAAGCAATTTTCTCACCAGTGGAATGATCACTCTTGAAAGCAATGCACACTTAATTAACTGAGTATGAAGGAGCAACCTTTTCAAGGAAATCCCTAGGGATGGGTTATTTTCCTAACAAGTAGAGATCAGGTAATGGTGGTTTCTCTACTCACTGGAAGACACTTGGCCAAATGAAAACTTGGAAGTTGCGGTTTGCAAGGGGTGTGTGCAAATCTCAGTGTAATAGATCCTCATCTGGGTATCTGAACATAGCATGACTACCAGTATAATTGTTTTGTGGGTGAAAATACAAAGGTATATATCTTAGCAACAAACAGGAGCTCGGGGAAAATCAGGCTAAACCCTGAAACGGCACAACCCTGAATGTTGATGTCATTCCTAAAAAGCATTTTAGTATTCTCTTTAAAGCTACACACAAATGCTGCCTGAAAGTTTCATGAATGCAACTCTCTCTCATGTGCTCCTGGCCTGTTATTGAACTAATGCCACAGCTTAGGAGCCTAAGTACCTTTGAATGTTTGAAGAAAATAAGGATTTTCTAGTATTAGAAAGGAGAACTTAGCCCTTTGAAAGTGGTAATGACTATCATTTCAAACTTAATTATTTCCATGCTTTATTCACTGTTAATTTTCAATCCAAACCATGCCATGGTAAATGGAGAAAAAAATTCAAAATCAGACTCTTTTTTTTTTTTTAGGGCTATGTGTTTTGGGGATCTAACACAAAATGATATTTACATGTTGTATTATGCTGGTGACATACATTGTCTCACAGGGATCATTTTTCCTGGCTATTCTTTTCATTTTTGGTGTTTCTTACAAAATTTTTCAGGTAAAGATCATTTATGTATGGAAACTTGACTTTGTAGCCGCCTCAATTTTAGGTAGAGTAAATGTATATTTCTGCCAATCAAAACATTCTCTTCTCATCACTTAAATACTTTGCAATTTTCTATAAGCAGCTTCATATGTACCCTTACTTTGTGATTTAGCAAAATTTGCACACAGCAATTAGACCTGACAGGCCATATTTATATAATAAAGTGTTACTTAGCAGTTACAATAATATCAGAGAGTAGGAGAGAGGAGTGTTAAACTAACCTCTGAAAAAATGGGGTTGGCAAAATATTTGGAAATTTTATTGTTAATATGTTTGGCTGGTCCAGTATTTGTAATAGAGGTTCTGTTTGAGCTCCTATTTTTCCTGCACTTTAAGGAAAGCACAAAGAACTCCAGGCATTCTCACCTCTGTTGGAATTTTATCGAGAGGACTTCTTGAAGTCAGGAAGGGTCAATGCCCCATATTCTATACCATTCAGAGGACTATGCACAGAGATTAGTCAATATGTTTTCTCCTTTACTCCATATCTGCTTTCAATCACCACCTCTGTTTTTAACATGGAAAATTTTTTGTCTGGCCTTAGAAAAGAAGACTGGCTCAGGTGTGGACAGTCACTCTTCCACAGGTTTATTAATCCCAGACTAGAGAGTATTCTGGGCCCTGAGGTTATATGTTATATGAAGTTATATGCCCATGAGGTTATATGTTGTAACTGACATAAAGAAGGGCTTTCTATCTCTTGTCCTAAGGCTTTTTTCTCTTAGTAAAGTACCCCTTCCAAAGGAAATGTAATTCTGAATCCTCTAAAGCCTTGCAAAATAATGTGTTTCTACTAAAGTATTTTTTAAAGATTCTGCAAAGGGACAGAATTACATCTCACAGCACTAAGTGAAGTAAAACTTCCTAAAAATTCGTATTATATTGTTGTCTCCTTAAAGGTTCATTGTCTTAGGGGTAGCTTGTTAGCTCTTTTCCATATCTTTCTGAAAACTCTGGCTAGTACATAGTCTCTGTTGATTCTCTTTGTAGATTTTTCCTTCCTGGGGTGGCTTGATGCCCTTTCCTATGTGTATTACTCTGCAAATCTACTCCCTGCTTCTGGTGGCTTGAGTTCTGCAACTCTACCCATTACTACAATTATTAAAACAGAGGCCCCAGCCCTTTAGCATGTCAAACAACAAAGAATATTTTCTTCTTGGTAGCAGAAAGGGGGCAAATGATCTATTTTAATAGTTTTGTCCGTGTCATATATGTTGCTGGGTATGTGTGTGTGTGTGTATATATATGTATGTATGTATATATATATATATATATATATATATATATATATATAATGAAACCTACAGTAGATGCCTTCGGGAAGATGACTTCTTATGTACTCAAGATAGCCCAGCAGATCAGGAATGAACCAGCACTAGGAAAGTTAATACCTAAAGTTTACCAATCATGATCAGAAGTTATACAGAAGTGTAGCAAATTAACAGAAAACTCTGATATTATCTGGAAACACTTAAATCTATACCAGATTTTCAGATGTATAATGAAAGCACTAAAATTTAGGAGAAATCAGAGAAAAATGTACACTTTAGGTAAAAATGAGGCAATAATTGGAATTTTGCACTTGGCTTCATTGGCTGCCAGCACTCTGAATGGTGCACAATGAAATCTATAAAATGTGTTGCCAAATCTCTGGTCAGTTAAAACTGCTTCGTTTCATTCTTCTCTGGTACAAATGTCTTAATTTTGGTCATGTGATGTTATTTGTCTCATCTGGTTTCTTGGAGACTGAAGGTCTCTTGTTAACTGTAGTAATAATTTCCCCCAGTGTCTTTGCAGCAAAGACACTGGGGGAAATGATCCAGCAACAACACCCACTGAGGTCACCGTGGAGGTGATGACTGGTGACTGGAGGCCCCACTAAAGTTTCAAGAATAAGGAATGTGGAGCTCTTTTAAGACTGAAAACTAACTGGCAGACTGGCTGGGAAGGAAGGGTATGTGATGCGGTAGAGGGTGCTTTGGAATCACACGGGACAGTGTGGCCTTAGGCAAATTTTACTGATCTTCTCTGAGCTAGTTACTTCTTTATTTTATTTTATTATTTTATTTCATTTTATTTTATTTTTAAGAGAGAGAGTTTTGCTCTGTCACCCAGGCTGGAGTTCAGTGGCGCAATCGTAGGTCACCGCAGTCTTGAACTCCTGGGCTCAAGAGATCCTCCTGCCACAGCCTCCTAAGTAGTTAGGTCTACAGGCACGCAACACAATGCCTGGCTAATTTTTAAAATAATGTTTTTGTAGAGACAGGGTCTTGCTATGTTGCCCAGGCTGGCCTGGAACTCTTGGCCTCAGGTGATTCTCCCACCTTGGCCTCCCAAAGTGCTGGGATTACAGGCATAAGCCACTGTGCCTGGCCCAGTTTCCTCCTCTCTAAACTTGGAATTTTAATGTCAAAGCTCCTCTGCCTGTGAACTTGCAATTGAACACATTTGATTGCTTCTAAGATGTCCCCACTTTCCCCCCTCATTTTAACATCTCTGAAATGGAGTGTGTTTTATAGTCAATAGTTGTCTACAATAACTGTTGTTTCAATGCAGTTATCATTGCCTGTATGTGTGTAAACATCGAAACTGTAAAATTGCCGAAGGAGGCTTGGAAGAAAATTGCAAGTGTAGAGAACAGTGGAACATTCTTTTAACCTTTAGAAACTAAATGATGATAGGGAGGGGGTGAAGAGGTAATGAATCAGAAGTATGTAGCAGTATCTCCAAAGCTGTAGTCAAAGTCAGCCAACTCTACATAATTGCAAAGCAGACTTAAGAACTCAGAACCAGTGGTTTGATTCTTTCATGGGTTCTTTTAAGAAATGCATCACCAACATTGTTGATGTACAGAGGACAGTACTGCATTGAAAAACATGGGCAACAACAATTCTTAGTGAGTAATTCAGAAAACTCAGCCTCCGAATGTGCAGCAGGTTTAGGACACTTTAACCAGTCTATTTCACTTATATTGTCCTCTGTATGTGTGCAGAAGAGTGATATATGGTTTAAAAAGGCTAAGACTGGAGGAGCTTTTTCAGTAAGTATAAGATGAACATTGTAAGTGACAAGAAAGTATAGTGTTTCTATTTAATTAGAAATACTTTTTGCTTTTTTATTCTTAAAATATTCCTATTTTAAGAATGTCTTAATAGCAAGTGTCTTAAAATTTTTAAGTGTCTTAATAACAAGTTGCCTTAGATTCAGCAAATTGCAGTATATCAATCCAAATCTTCCTGTAAAAGCCAAAGCTTGTTAATGCTGCCTAACACCAAGAGATGATGTTAGTGGACACTCGTAGAATGACTCTCTTGGTTCTATAGCCAAAAGAGATTGGAAAATACACTGTGGAACGTGTTCATAATTAGAAGAGCTTTGTAGCTTCTTCATAGGGTTAATATGAGAATTATAAGCAATTTATAAAAAGATCCTTCTCTAGTTTCTGTACAAAATATATTCTCAATATATAATAGTCACTGTTATTAATAATAATAGGCTTATATTTATATGTGTACAAGCAAGACAAAGCGACTTGGGTGAATAAACCAATTATAGACTTGTGTGATTCACATTTAGTTGTGGGATGGTAAAGTGACTTACCCAAACCATATAGTTTGCTATGCTAGAACCAGGACTAGTATTGAATTCTGTCTCTTTTTTTAAAAAATGAATTTTATTGTGTATATTGAAGGTAAACAGCATGATATTGTGGGATACACATAGATAGCAAAAAGGTTACTGCAGTAAAGCAAATTAACATATCCACAATGTCACATAGTTCTCCTCTTTTGGTTTTTGTGGCAGGAGCAACTAAAATCTAATTTAGCATGAATCCCAAATGTAGCATAATTTTATTACCTGCAGTCCTCATGTTGTTCATTAGATGTCTATACTTGCTCATCCTACACGTCTATTACTTTGTAACCTCAGACCTACATCTCCCCATTTCCTCCCCACCCACCTTCTGCTCCTGTTCTCTATCTCTGTATATTTGATGGGTTTTTTTTTAAGATTCCACATATAAGTGAGATCATGTAACATTTTTCTTTCTGCATATGGCTTACTTCACTTAGCCATGTTCTTCAGGCTCACCCATGTTCTGGCAAATGGCAGGATCTCATTCTTTTTAGGGCTGGGTAATATTCCATTAAATATGTATACGTGTATGTGTGTGTGTGTGTGTGTGTATGTATGTATGTATGTCACAGTGTCAGTTTTTTCCCCATCTGTCTGTTGACAGACACTTAGGTTATTTCCATCTTGGCTGTTATGAATAACACTGCAATCAACTTGGGAATGTGGATATCTTTACAAGGTAGTGACTTCATTTCCTTTGGGTATATGCCCAGAAAAGGGATTGCAGGATCCTATGGTAGTACTACTTGTAATTTCTTTCAAAACCGTCATACTACTTTCTACAATGGCTGTACCAATCTACCTCCCCACCAACAATGTTAAGTGTTCCCTTCTCTCCATACCCTCAACAGCATTTGTTATCTTTTGACTTTTTGATAATAGCCATCTTAAGTGGTGTGAGGTGGTATCCCACAGTGTTTTTGATTTGCTTTTCTCTGATGATTAATGATCTTGAGTGCCTTTTCTTCTAACTGTTGGACATTTTTGTCTTCTTTGGAGAAATGTCTATTTAGCTCTTTTGCTCATTTTAAAATTTCTACAATTGAGTTACATGAGTTCTTTATAAATTTTGGATATTAACCCCTTGTCAGATATACATGGTTTGCAAATATGTTTTCCTAATCCATAGGCTGCCATTTCATTTCGTTGTTTCCTTTGCTGTGCAGAAGCTCTTAGTTTGAGTTCTCTTGATTCCATTTATTTTCATGTTTGTTCATTTGCTGAGTGTCTACTATCTGCAGGCCACCTCACTGTGTCTGTGGGTGATACAAAAATGTCTACAGTGCAGTCACATTTCATGTGCATTTACCTTACCCCAAATCAACTAAGGCCCTGGGAAATGTGGGAGAGAACACAAGGGAACAATTTAAACAGAGCAGCTAGTTCTGCCTACCTTCCTACCAATAAGCACAAGTCCAGAGTGAGTGTGGGATGGGAGTTGTGAATATTTCTTTCCCTCAATAGTCTCAGTTCTCAAGCGCTTTTCATGATGTGACCATCTCACCTCACTGCAGATGATCACCATATTTAAACATACACATTTTTCACACAAGATAGCCCTTAAACACAAAGTCAACTACCCCACTGAGTCTTCAACATGAAGACAACAATCTGTTCTAATGCAAGAAGAACAACCAACTACTTTGGGCTTACCAAGAGATATAAATTAAGTGCACTTACGTTTGCTTGCTAGTATGTGCTTGCATATATAGTTTATACAGTTCTTCATAGGCCAAGATATTTAAGAAATTTGCAAAGGTAACCTTGAATGTATTTTTAATATCTCAGAGCTTGAAGTGAAGGAAGAATACAATAATGGGTTTGTGGATGGGGAATTTGCAAGATGGACCAGAGGGGTGAAAGACTGAAGCAGGGGGACCAGTTAGGAAACTCTCACAATGCTTCACACAAATGATAGCAGGAGCTTCAACCAGGACAGTGACAAAGGAACAATGGAGAAGATATAAAGAAGGCAGAAACAACCAGTGGGCGATGACTAGCGATGGAATCGTCTAGAGAAGGAGGGGTTAAAGCTTACTTTGAGTTTTCTAGTCTGGTGAATTAGGACAATGATTAGGTTTAAAAAATGACAATTGCCGCAGGGAACATACAACATGGATCATTTTATCAGTTTGAGGGAAGTTTGGGCAGCCCAAATTATGGGGTCAGTTTTGGATATATTGAGTTGGAAGTATTTGAGTGACATCCTGGTGAAGCTGTCCAGCAGGGAGAAAATATGAGACTTGTATTTAGGAGGATTTAGGGCTCCATATTTTGATCTAATGAAAATACAACATGCCTTTACTAGGCTGAGATATATAAAATGCGATAGTATTGAATTTTCATGTCCCAAATTACACTGGCTCCAGCCCTACTGACTCACTGCCCAACCACAACTCCACTTTGTCTTATTCTTTGTTCCCCAGAAAGTAAAGCCCGAGGCAAAACCTTGTGAGGACTTCTTTGTTAGGGACCACAACCCCAGGTAACAGAAGTGAGACGATGGGGGAGTGAGGCTGGAAGGGTGAGGAGACCCCACGAGGGTGCGCTACTGAGCTTGCCACCCTTTGAAGGGAGACTGATTACCTGACCTTCTAAGAATCCATAGAAAAATTAGTTCCCAGGAGAATGTAATGCGAGGAATTGGGATGAATCTATTCCCTGGCTCCATTTCACGTAGGCCAAAGGTTTGCGATATGGAATATCTTCCTTATACTTACAGCGATGCGTGCACAGGTACTGTGGGGTCCCACAGCTTTTAAAGCCCCGTGTCAATAAGGAAGCTCTGGGGCAGAAGGCAACATGTGGCAGATGTGGCATGGGGTGAGTGACTGTTGCGTTTCACTCACAGACTCATGGCTGGTCACCACAGCAATGTCTGGGTGGGAACAAGTTGCTTAAGGCTATGAAGATTGGGAAGGTCAAGCTTACCTGAGGGGCAAATCTCCAACTTCAATGTGCCCTGGTAAATTCTGAGTCCCCAAAAGGATGCCTGCTATGGGGCCACAAAGCAGCTTTCCCACTTCATCTAGCTTGCTCCCTCCAGTGCGGCTTCCCCAGCTGCTGCTGCTGCCCTGGGTTGAGCAAGGAGACAGCACCGCCTCTGCTGATGGCGGTCCCCAGGAAACAGATTTTCTGATGCTGCCACAGTCTTCTCTTTGGGGTGCCAGAATTGTTCTGGGTCAATGTGAAGGATGGAAAACGGCAGGGGAGAAGAAGCCAACCTCTAACCTCCCACCACATTTTGTCACCAGCCCCTGAAAACTTTGCTTTCACTGGCTCCATGAAGTCCCCCAGGGGAGCTTATTTTTCTTTTCTTTTCTCTTCTCTTCTTTTCTTTTTCTTTTTTTTTTTTTTGAGATGGAGTCTCACTCTGCCACCCAGGCTGGAGTGCAGGGGCATGATCTTGGCTTGCTGCAACCTCCACTTCCCAGGCTCAAACGACTCCGCCACCTCCTGAGTAGCTGGGACTACAGGTGTGTGTCACCATGCCCTGCTAATTTTTGTATTTTTAGTAGAGATGGGGTTTTACCCTATTGGCCAGGCTGGTCTCGAACTTCTGGCCTTAGCTGATCTGCCTGTCTTGGCCTCCCAAAGTGCTGGGATTACAGGTGTGAGTGACTGCACCTGGCCAGAAAGCTTATTTTTCTTTCTATTTCTTTTCTTTTCTTTTCTTTTCTTTTTTTCTTTCTTTCTTTTTTTTTTTTTTTTTTTTGAAACGGAGTCTCAAAAATCTGTCTCTCAGGCTAAAGTGCAGTGGCACAATCTTGGCTCACTGCCACCTCCGCCTCCTGCGTTTAAGTGATTCTCATACCTCAGCCTCCCAAGTAGCTGGGATTACAGGCGCCTGCCACCACACCCTGCTAATTTTTGTTTTTTTTTTAGTAGAGACAGGGTTTCACCATATTGGCCAGGCTGGTCTTGAACTCCTGACCTCAGGTGATCTGCCTGCCTTGGCCTTCCAAAGTGTCAGGATTACAGGTGTGAGCCACCACGCCCAGACTTGAAAAGCTTATTTTTCAATGGACCCTTCCATTTCTCATCTTCTTCAAACCATCCCCCTCCCTCTACATGTCTATATGCAGGATTCCTGCAGGTGATCCAACAGAGAAGCCGATTATGAGAAGCAGGAGATGCCTGTTAGGGAGCCACAGTGAGATGCTGTGGTTGCACCAGTGTGAACCTGGTCAATGTCTGTGAGCACATGGTCATCACAGCATTGGCTGGAGGAGAGAGTGGAGTTGAGAGGATCTGAGGGGGACACAAAAGAGGTGCCTGACTCAGTGAGATTTCCCCGGTGGAGCAGGGAAGAGAGATGAGGCCCAAGACCTGCAAACACTTGGGAGGCTGAAGAAAGACAGAAGGGGCTGAGAAGAGACCAATGAAAAGGCATCAGAGAGGTAGGAGGAAAATACTACAGTAGTAAATATAACCGCTAAAGCCGTAACGACAACTCTAGCAGTAGTGGGGATAGTCATAGCAGTGAGCTCTGTATAAACGCGGGCTCTGCGGCAGGCACTGTTCTAAGGTCTTTATATATTAACTCGTTTAATACAGCTGTATGAGGTGGCCACAGTTATCCTCCCCAGTTGCACATGGAGTCACCAAGTTACTGAGACATTAAGGTTCACAACTCAGGATTTGAGTCCAGAGCCTGTACTCCTAACCACATCACCCTGTGGACCCAAAGAATATAAGGTACCCCTGAGGCAAGGGAGGATGAGAATCACAAGGAGGGAACAGGCAAGGGGATCTCTGCTTCCTAGGGAGAGAATGAAGACTAAAGAAAGGAGGAAAGGCCATGTGTTGTGTGAACAAGAAGAAATCAGTCACTTTGGAAAATGTAGTGTGAATTGGGTGGTGAGAACTCAGACTGCAAAGGGCTGAGGACAGCGTGGGGCCTAGGTCAATTTTTGAAGTCCTTTGCTAGTGAAGGGAAGTCAGTGTCTTATTTTAGTGTAATACTCTCAAGTCCTGGTTTCTTAATGGAAGAGAGGGATCTGGTATCTGGGGAAGGAGAGTGTCATCAGCAGGACCTTAAATGTTACTATGTTTGAGTTGGCACAGTTCTCTGAGGTCTAGAAAATGTCCTCAGGTGGTGTCTGTCATGCTAAATTCCATTTTAAAAAGTGAAGAAGCAACACAGCGCTCATTAGAGACTGAGGAAGCCTTTGAAGACAGGAATGATGAACATATTTTTACTCTCATTCTTTGCCATTTCTGGTTTCCCACAAAATGGCAGAAAGGGACATGCTCTCTTGCCAACCTTCTACTTTCCCTCCTCCTGCCTCATTATCTGGGCCCAGTCATTATACTACATTTTCTGTGTGTTTGGATAGAAAAGCCAGCTCTTCAAACCATAACATTGGCAGCAATTTTCTTCCTACAGTTTGTAAAAATTAAATCACAAATCAAAAGAATATGAGCCAAACATGCCGCAGCCATTTGGAGTTACATAAAAGGGAAGCCATCAACACCTCCCTATCTTGGCTGATGAATGTATCTGATATTTCAGACTTATTTCTTGGTTCTTTCATGACCACAAGACCAAAACTAATCAGTCCAATTAGACAAACTTCCAGATTATAGCTCTGAAGTCAACTCAACAAGTAACATATCCAACAATATAATTTGCCAAGTGTAATTTGCAGGATGCAGGGGTGGGGTGGGGTCAGGGGGAGGCGGTTCCTGATTTATCACAGCAGCTAAAGCCATATTCCAGTCTGAATACAAAATAGACAAAGAATGAGAAAGTTAGATTAGGGGCACTGAAACTACTGATCATCATGTTTTTCTGATATTAAAAAAAAAAAAAAAAAAGAAAAGGAAAAGAAAAGCTGAGGTTAAGAACACCATCCGGTAAAAGCCCTCAAAACAGTTACAAAAATATGTAAAACACATTCCAAAGGAATTAAATGTAAAAAAAAGAATCAAACTCAAAGAGAACTAGAAGAATATATAGATATTTTTCTGATTATAATGGTAGGATGGTCTTTCCTAGCATGCAAAGAAAAAAAAGCCCATGAAGATTAAGAGATTTTACCACATGAATATTTAGTTTTTCTGTACCCCACAAAAACCACCATAAACAAAATCAGGCCTAAGACAAATATTTGTAACCCATATGCTAGAAAAATGATTTATATTCTCAGCTTTATTTTTAACTGATTTTATTGGGATATAATTTACCACACCATTCACCCATTTAAAATGGACAGTTAATGGTTTTTAGATATTCACATAATTGTTCAAACATTACCACAATTAAGTGTATAATATTTTTATCGCTTCAAAAAGAAACTTTTGTACCCACTAAAAGTCACTCCCCATTTTTTCCCAACCCCCTAGCCCTGGGGGGTTTCTACTTTCCATCTCTATATATTTGCCTAGTGAGAATATTTTATGTAAACGGAATCATACAAAAAATGCTCTTTTTGTGCCTGGCTTCTTTGATACTAGGAGGGAATATACAACTTTCCTGTAGAGTAATTTAGGCATATTCATAGTTTCAAAGTTATTTATAGTGGTTATCCAATAATTCTTATTGCAGGAATTTGTCTTAAGGAAATAAGAGATGTACACAATAATTTATGTGCAAAGAGGTTAATAAAGCATTATTTGTAATAGAGAAAAATGGAAAGAATTCAAATGCTCAACAATAGCAAAACAGATAGATCCATATCCATAAAATGGAATGCTACACCATCATAGATAATTAATTGCTACAAATATGCAAGGTCATAGGAATATGCTCATAATATATTATTAAGTCTACCTACCTATTTGTCCATTCATCCTCAATATTTTATTGCTGGATAAGGAAATGTAAATCTGAGTGATTTGTTCTCTTCTTTATACCCCTTTGTTTTCTCCAATTTTAAAATTTAATTAACATGTATGACTTTTATAACAAAAAGCCATCATTAGAACAACTCACTGAATTTTAGAATCACCTCATCTAGCTCATTGTCTAACACTTTGGCATTCCTTGTGTCAGTTAGATTCTCTAACTGATAGAAAACAGTTACATTATAGAAAGGCATGCAACTCAAACTGGCTTAAGCAAAAAAAGACAATTGATTGTCATGACTGAAAAATTCACTGGCAGTAATGGTTTCAGGCATAGCTGGATCCAGGGGCTAAAAGGTATCATCAGGAATCAATCTTCCTCTTTTAGCTCTTTGTTTTTGTTTTCCTCTATTTCGTTTTATTCTTAGATGGGCCTTTTTTTTTAGGGTTGTTCCTAGTAGCTTAGAAACTGCATAAGAGGGAAAAAAATTTTCCTTTAATAATTTTAGCAAAAGTCTCAGAATTTAATCTGACTGGACCAACTTGGGTCATGTGCTTATCCTGGAATCATTACTGTGGCGAAGTGGATAAGAAGACCTGAATAGCTCTCTACCCCCAAATTATCTGTTAATTCTTTTAGCCAGGGAACAGTTTCACGTTAATTTTATGAACAGAGAGAGGTGAAAGAATGGTTCTCTGCAAGAAAATCAGCGTGCTATTGCCAGAAAAGAGAATGAGTGCTTTGCAGCCAAAAAAAAAAAAAGTCTTTAATTTCCCTGATCTGTAATACATGGTCTCCCTACATCTCCAGTGTCTGAAGCAGTTAGCTCCATTGAGTTCACTTGGGTTCATTTGAGTTCTTCCTTACACCAATCCAATATCTACCTCCTGCTAAGTCCACCTGATATGGTTTGGTTCTGTGTCCCCACCCAAATCTCATCTCAAATTGCAATCCCCACGTATCGGGGGAGGAATCTGGTGGCAGGTGGTTGGATCATGGGGGTGGTTCTCCCATGCTGTTCTCATGATAGTGAGTGAGTTCTCATGAGATCTGATGGTTTAAAAGTGTGCGCCTTTCTTTGCTGTCTCTCTCTTGCTGTCATTAAGATGTGCCTTGCTTTCCCTTTGCCTTCTGCCAGGATTGTAAGTTTCCTGAGGCCTTCCCAGCCATGCCGCACTGTGAGTCAATTAAACCTCTTTTCTTCATAAATTACCCAGTCTCAAGTAGTTCTTCATAGCAGTGTGAAAACAGACTAATACACTAGCCTCTGCCACTCTCAGTAATTTCTTTGGTCCATATGAATAAAAAAAGATGTATCCACCATCTCTTCTTGGAAATTAAACTGACAGTGGGTTTTGTTTGGCTTACACCCACCTGCAGGAGCTGATTACCACTCCTTAATAAATCTCTACTTCTAATGAAGCTTCTCTAGTCCTCAAAGCAGACAGCCCTGTTGCGAAGTGGCCTGAGGCCCTGACCCTGCCCACAGTTGGAGGGAGATAAGAATGGGGAGCCCGTGAGATGATATAGTGTGGGAGTGGGATGAAGGTTTTGCATCTTGGGAAAGGAGGGAGTCTGTAGCCCGAGCTAAAGGCAGAGCAGGATCCTGGCCATTCTAGCTCAGGTTCTGGAGGAAATAGCCAGCAACATCTTCAGCAGGTAGAGGGGAAATGACAAGAAAAAGAAGCAAGCAGTGTCTGTGACCACCTCCCATCCCGATTCATTGTTACTCAAAGTATCATCTTCAGCCCAGCAGTGATCTCACCATGAACCTCTAATCAAAAAAGAAAGTTGTTTCTAAAAATCTTTAAGAGTAAACATTCCCATAAGCCTTTATTTATGCTTATGAATAAGTGCTACGTATTGATAAATTCTAATTAAGTATTACTAAAATATGGTAAGAGAATGAGCTATTAAGGGAAAATATCCCACATTATTTTTGTTTGTTTTATTTTATTTTTTGGTTTGGGGTTTTGTGTTATTTTGGGATTTTTTTTCTCCAGCTGTAGGCTAACCCAAGAAGAATAAAGCATCGGCTTCCCTGACATGCTGCTCCCCACAAAACAGAGTGCCAATATGATTCCAAGGTTCTTAGCACACTGTATATTACCTCACTCCTCCTACAGGTAAGTAGAAGTTCAGGGCCATTGAAGAGATTAATAAGGGCTGTTGGGAGTTGGAAAAGTCAGAATGGACTGAACTAAAGTGAGAAGGCAGAGGTTGAGAAAGAGACAGTCTTGGGGATTTGTGAGCCCAGCAGAAGCTCAGGTTAAATTTGTTTACTGATGAGTTGCCTGCATGGTGCACTTCATGAGACTGGAAGGCAAGGCTGCCTAGGAGCAACATGAGACTTGGAGGTCTATGTTAGACCTGAAGGACTGGAGACACCTGCCTTCATTCAAAATGGACTAGGCTGCCTTAGACAGTGTACATCTCAGCAGTGACAATGATGGACCAAAGAACCTCTGTATAAGTTCAAAGACTCTGATTGGACTGTACAAGTAGAGTGAGCCTGCTCTCCTGTAATGATTTCGGGCGTCTCATTAACCTGGGAAGTAGGGACTTAGAGGTCCCCATTTTAAAAGTTATAAAATTTTTCTTGCATGGAGTGCTGTGGCTTGGATTCACATCATTCTATATGGCAGTCATAAATCAAAATTATTAGCATTTGCAGAAGACTAGTTTGGCATTTTATTTATAAGTTTAGTGGACACACAATAATTTGGCTTTTACTCAGTGAGATACTAGGAATTCCTGCCAGAATCATCAGTTTTGATTGGAGTTTTCCATGGTTTTCAACTACAAATATTCTAGCTTTTTAGTTACAAGTTATTATTGGTTTTGCTTCATCTTTATCATTTTAATTTGCTGTGATTTGCCCAGATAGCCTGTGATAGTATATATTTTCATCAACAGAGTTTTACCCTATAACTTCCTGATATATAGATTTTTAGACATCTGTTGATAGCTTGAATATCATTCAGTCCCTACTGTTCATATAATCAGTGGCACCCCCCAATCACCTTCTAAAGTGGTATTTTATTCTAATCATCATTTTTTTTTTCTGCTAGAAACTCGGAATGAGTGGGGTACGTGAACTAAGGGGTTCTCTGCTTAGCTAGTGGGCCTTGATCATAGTTTGGCAATTGCTACTCAGAGGCTATAACATCCCTGTAGCCTCTGAGGCCCATGGCTTCCTCCCTACTTATTCTTTTCCTTGCCTTTTATCTTTGGAAGCTCTAGGAACAAGAGATGAAATCCTAGTTTATCACTTTCAATGTTGGAACCATATATTTTGCAGTTGTCATATGAAGATACAAAGAAGTACCTGATGATTTAGATACACTAAAAAAGAGTCTTGATGTGTCGGCAGCAAAAATACAGTAAACTAAACTACCTTTGATGATAATTTATATAAGATTTCATTTCTTCCTTGCAAGTAGGCTGTTTTCTAGTATTGATGTTGAATTAGATTTTTAGGGTAGTGTTTTAAAACTAGGAAAAAGACTTTTTAATACTTAAACATTCAGAAACTAGTGTCATCAATGTCATTGTGCCCACCACTCACAATGAATAAATGTTAACATTTTATAATATTCCCTTCATTTATATTTGTAAAACTGAAATATTACTGATCCAGCTGGAGCCTCTTTGTACCTGGTCCTATTTTCCTCCTTCTCCAGAGACAACTGTGCTCATGATTTTGGTATGTATCTGACTTCTAGTATGTGCTTCCATACTTTGACTACACAGGTATTTATCCCTAAACAAGTGTTGCTATTGTATGTTTTTAAACTTACTTAAATGGCACTGTAATGTATACATCAGTCTGTAACTTTGATTTTTCATTTAGTATTATGATTTTGAGATTTATCTTTACACACAGATCTAATTGTTCATTTCATCTAGTTCACTCATTGTAGGAGACAAAGACACATGTAGAGTATTTCTTTAAGTAAACATTCTCCTATGGATGGCCCAATTAAAATGTACAGTATTCTATAAGTTATCAGCTTAGCTACTGTCTCTTGCTGGAAGCTTTTTCTATTTCTGTCTTTCTCTCACCATTAGAGTGTAGTAGAGGCCCTTCCTCTTCCTGGTCCCCTGTGCTCATGTGTGTTATAGACTCCACCACATATTGTTGAAAAATGTCCTCCTTTGCCTTAGACTGTGGACTCATCAACATCAAGGACCTGTAATCTGTTCATAATGTTCATGGTGTAGCCCCCAGGTCAGTGCTGTGCAGGAGACAATGTTGGCACATTTTGATGAATAGATGAATGAATGATTCTATGTCATGGAGTAAGCTATGTCAGTGATTTATTGATGTAGCTTAAAATCAAAGTCCCAAGTAAGTACTTTTTTTTTTTTTTGAGACAGAGTCTTGCTCTGGAGTGCAGTGGCACGATCTCGGCTCACTGCAAACTCCACCTCCTGGGTTCAAGTGATTCTCCTGCCTCAGCCTCCCGAGTAGCTGAGACTACAGGTGTGTGCCACTATGCCCTGCTAATTTTTGCATTTTTAGTAGAGACGGGGTTTCGCCATGTTGGTCAGGCTGGTCTCGAACTCCTGACCTCAGGTGATCCACCACCTCAGCCTCCCAAAGTGCTGGGATTGCAGGCGTGAGCCACCCCGCCTAGCCAGTACTTCTTTTTTTTTTTTTAGACAGAGTCTCACTCTTTCACCCAGGCTGGAGTACAGTGGTGTGATCTCAGCTCACTGCAACCTCCGTCTCCTGGATTCAAGCGATTCTCCTGCCTCAGCCTCCGAAGTAGCTGGTACTATAGGTGTGTGCCACCACACCCGGCTAATTTTGGTATTTTTAGTATAGACAGGGTTTTACCATGTTGGCCAGGCTGGTCTTGAACTCCTGACCTCAGGTGATCCACCTGCCTTGGCCTCCCAGAGTGCAGGGATTACAGATATGAGCCACCGTGCCCGGCCACAAGTAAGTACTTCTTAAAGCCATTGCATTCTGTCTGCTGGACCTAGTTGTCCTCCCCCATTGAACAATGGCAGTCCTTTACTATTTGAGTCTTTTACTATTTTAATAATAGTCTTTTACTATTTTAACTTTTACAAATTAAGCTAATGGAAATAATATTCTCAATTTCATGTTTGTTAAATCTTTGCCACACATTACCACTTTCTTATTTTAATATCTGTTAGATGGTATCTGTTTTAGTTCTAAATGACATATTTATTTTAAATTAAATAAGTGACAGTTTTCTGGTGTTTCTTCGTAAGCACCTGTACTTCCGCGTGCTCTGCCACTTTAATGAGTATGAAGACCACTATGCTAACTACATCAAAAACTAGGCACTCAAGGCTGGCTCAAGGTAGGCTCAAGTGCCTACATCAAAAACTAGGCACTCAAGGTTACAGTGGCTCACGCCTGTAACGCGCTTTGGGAGGCCGAGGTGGGTGGATCACGAGGTCAGGTGTTCGAGATCAGCCTGACCAACATGGTGAAACCCCATCTCTACTAAAAATACAAAAAAATTAGCCAGGCGTAGTGATGCACACCTGTTATCCAGCTACTCAGGAGGCTGAGGCAGGAGAATCGCTTGAACCAGGGAGGCGGAGGTTGCAGTGAGCCAAGATCTCACCACTGCCCTCCAGCTTGGGTGACAAAGCGAGACTCTGTCTCAAAAAAAAAAAAAAAAAAAAAAGGAGGCACTCAGATCCCCCATTATTTTCATAAATTATGCTTTTCGAAGATGTTTTTCAAAATAGTAAATTTTCAAAAGCTTAAAACTCATCTCACGTGTTATAAAAGGGCATTCTCTTCCCAGAGAGCAAAGCCTTAAAAAATTTATAATAATTACTACTGTACATTTTGTCTCCTTCAGCTCTCACAACATGGTAGTTTCAAGAGTTCCTTCAGGGGCTTACTGGGAAGGAGGCAGCTATGGGCATGGCCCAACAGTCATTCCCCTGTTGCCGTGGTTACTAGCCAAGCTAAGCCCTTCTTATGGGTTTCAGCCTGTCCCTCATTCTTCCCCAGAAGCTTGGAAGGCCCAAACTTTAAAACTTCCTATGCAAGCAGGGAGAGGAGAAAGGAGTTATTCCTCCCCTACCAGAATGAGAGTGCCCTGACCCCTAACTGCACATGCAGCTTCCTTGGTAAGAGTCCTGCTACTAGCTGCCAGTCACCTACTACCCTGTCTCTTGTCTCTTTACCCACCGAGAGGGAGGAAGGTCGTGGGCAGGAAAGGGGAACATTAACTCCATGGGATTGTGCAGAACTCTTTTTGGAGGGAGTTGGACTTTCCAAAGTGTTTGAGCAAGGCTTCAAGCAAATCTTTAATCTCATGAGGCAGGGTGACCTCAGCTGGCGTGTGAGTTACACATGTGTTAGCTTCTTTATTCCTCACAATAACCATAAAATGTAAGGATTATTATATACCTATTTGATAAATGGGGAAACTAAAATCTGGATAAGTGATTTCCCAAAATTACAAAGCTAATTAGGGATGGAGTTGAGATTCAAGCCAGGGTTGATATGAGAACCCAAACTCTTACTCATGACATAATATAGCCCCTCTATGGACATACATTTTAATTTATTAGCAAGATCTCATTTGCACACAAAGCACTCCTATGGAAGTCAGAGTGAACTGATCAGAGGGCATCAGCCACATGAGTGTTTCAGAGAGGTCATCACTTTTCCTGCTATGGTTTACCTATTAATTCATGTTCAAAAATTATTCAACATGCCAGGTGCTGTGGCTCATGCCTGTCATTCCCGCACTTTGGGAGGCCGAGGGGGGCAGATCACCTGAGGTCAGGAGTTCCAGACGAGCCTGGCCTACGTGGTGAAACCCTGTCTTTATTAAAAATACAAACATTAGCCAGGCTTGGTGGCAGGCACCTCTAATCCCAGCTACTCAGGAAGCTGAGGCAGAAGAATCGCTTGAACCCAGGAGGCAGAGGTTGCAATGAGCCAAGACCAAGCCACTGCACTCCAGCCTGGGTGACAGAGCGAGACTCTGTCTCAAAAAAACAAAAAAATTATTCAACATTGCCGGGTGAGGTGGAGGTGGCAGTGCCTGTAGTCCCAGCTCCTCAGGAGGCTGAGCTGGGAGGGTCTCTTGAGTCCAGGAGTTCTGGGCTGTAGTGCACTATGCTGATTGGGTGAATGCACTAAGTTGGGCATCGATATGGGGACCTTCTGGGGGAGTGGGACCACTGGGTTGCCGAAGGAGGGGTGAACTGGCCCAGGATGGAAACAGAACAGGTCAAAACACCCCTGCTGATCAGTATTGGGATCACACCTGTGAATAGCTAAAGCATGCCAGCCTGGGCAACACAGTGAGACCCCCTCTATAAGTAATTAAAGTAAAAATTATTTTTAATTTAAATTATTCTTTTTATTATTACTATTTTTTGAGACAGAGGCTCGCTCTATCACCCAGGCTGGAACGTAGTGACGTGATCGTAACTTACTGCAACCTCAAACTCCTGGGCTCAAGCAGTCCTCCCACTTCAGCCTCCTGAGTAGCTGGGATTACAGGCATGTGCCACCAGACCCGGCTAATTTTTTTTTTTTTTAATGTAGAGACAGGATCTCACTATGTTGCCCAGACTGGTCTCGAACTCCTGGCTTCCAGTGATCCTCCCACCTCTGCCTCCTGAGGCATTGGGATTATAGGTTTGAGCCACCACAACTGGCCAAAATAAAAATTATTGAATATTCATTTTATTCTAAGCACTAAATAAGAAATAACTAGACATCGGTCCTACACTGAGTTGTTTACAGCCTGTACTCAAATAATTATGATTCAGTCTTACAGGTGCCCCAGAAGGGGAATGTGCAATGTGTATGAGAGTCATAGGAGTGGATGACAGCTTTGGAGAATTGTTCAAGTCTTGAGAGAAGACACGAATTTTAGCTTAATCTATGTAACTGGGTAGAATAGAGGAACCAGAAATCTTACTTATTTTTTCTCTTTAAGATCTTGATTTCTTCTTTTTTTTTCTTTCTTTTTTTTTTTTTTTTTTGAGACAGAGGCTCGCTCTGTTGCCCAGGCTGGAGTGCAGTGGTGTGATCTTGGCTCACTGCAACCCCTGCCTCCCGGGTTCAAGCGATTCTTCTGCCTCAGCCTCCCGAGCAGCTGGGACTATAGGCACATGCTGCCACGCCCAGCTGATTTTTGTATTTTTGGTAGAGATGCGGTTTCACCATGTTGGCCAGGATGGTCTCTATCTCTTGACCTCAGCCCACCTCAGCCTCCCAAAGTGCTGGGATTTCAGGTGTGAGCCACCATGGCCAGCCTAATTTTTATTTTTTTTAATCTTAAGTTCCGGGATACCTATGCAGAACGTGCAGGTTTGTTACGTAGGTATACATGTGCCATGGTGGTTTACTGCACCTATTGACCCATCCTCTAAGTTCCCTTTCCTTGCCCCAACCCCCAACAGGGCCTGGTGTGTATTGTTCCCCTCCCTGTGTCCATGTGTTCTCATTGTTCAACTCCCACTTATGAGTGAGAATAAGTGGTGTTTCCTGTGTTAGTTGTTGAGGATGATGGCTTCCACCTTCATCCATGTCCCCGCAAAGGACATAATCTCATTCCTTTTTATGGCCGTGCAGTATTCCATGGTATATATGTACCACATTTTCTTTATCCAGTCTATCATTGATGGGCATTTGAGTTGGTCCCATGACTTTGCTATTGTAAATAGTGCTGCAGTGAGCATACAAGTGCATGTGTCTTTATAGTAGAATGATTTATATTCCTTTGTGTATATACCCAGTAATGGGATGGCTGGGTCAAATGGTAGTTCTGGTTATAGGTCCTTGAGGAATCACCATACTGTCTTCCACAATGGTTGAACTAATTTACATTCCCACCAACACTGTGAAACCATTCCTATTTCTCCACAGCTTCACCAGCATCCATTGTTTCTTGACTTTTTAATAATTGCCATTCTGACTGGCGTGAGGTGGTATCTACTTGTAGTTTTGATTTGCGTTTCTCTAATGATCAGTGATTTTGAGCTTTTTTTTCATATGTTTTTTGGCCATGTAAATGTCTTCTTTTGAGAAGTGTCTGTTCATATCCTTTGCCCACTTTTTGATGGGGTTGTTTTTTTCTTGTGAATTTGTTTAAGTTCCTTGGAAATTCTGGATATTAGACCTTTGTCAGATGGGTAGATGGCAAAAATTTTCTCCCATTCTGCAGGTTGCCTGTTCACTCTGATGATAGTTTCTTTTGCTGTGCAGAAGCTCTTTAATTAGATCCCATTTGTCAATTTTGGCTTTTGTTGCAATTGCTTTTGGTGTTTTTGTCATGAAATCTTTGCCCTTGTTTATGTCCTGAATGGTATTGCCTAGGCTTTTTTTCTAGGGTTTTTATGGTTTTGGGTTTTACATTTAGGTCTTTAATCCACCTTGAGTTAAATTTTGTATAAAGTTTAAGGAAGGGATTCAGTTTCAGTTTCCTGCATATGGCCAACCAGTTTTCCCAGCACCATTTATTGAATAGGAGATCCTTTCCTCATTGCTTGTTTTTGTCAGATATGTTGAAGATCGGATGGTTGTAGATATGTGGTATTACTTCTGAGGTCTCTGTTCTGTTCCATTGGTCAATGTGTCTGTTTTGGTACCAGTACATGTGGTTTTGGTTACTGTAGCCTTGTAGTATAGTTTGAAGTCAGGTAGCATGATACCTCCAGCTTTGTTCTTTTTGCTTAGGATTGTCTTGGTTATAGGGTGTTTTCTTTGGAATCAGAGATCTTGTTCAAAAATCTTACTTCTATATCTGCTGTGACTTTTGGTAACTAACTTAATATTTCTGAGCCTTGTGACAGGAATGAGAAAAGACACTCCTCATAGGGTTGGTGGAAATATTACATAACATAAAGCATGTGGAGTTTACATATTAATGAGAGTGAGCATTGTTACCTGTATGATTATTGTCGTAGATGGTGGAAAGGGGGTTCATAAATAAGCAGAGAAACTTCATTCCCGAGCGAAGTCCCAGTGGGAGCTGTAGTGATGCTACAAGTCCATTTTTTGTTATTGCTTTCTTTCTTTTTTTTTTTTTTCCTTGAGACGGTGTCTCACTCTGTCGCCCAGGCTGGAGTGCAGTGGCACGATCTTGGCTCACTGCAACCTCCACCTCCCAGGTTCAAGTGATTCTCCCGCATCAGCCTCCTGAGTAGCCCAACACCACACCCAACTAATTTTTTGTATTTTTAGTAGAGATGGGGTTTCACCATATTTGCCAGGCTGGTCTCGAACTCCTGGCCTCAGGTGATCCTCCTGCCTCTGCCTCCCACAGTGCTGGGATTATAGGCGTGAGCCACCGCGCCTGGCCTGGTTATTGCTTTCAACTATACTGGACCATAGGATGTTGATTTTTTTGACTTTATATGCATATGACTGGTCTCCAGACTCTGACCCAAAGCTATCCCTAGATGGAAATCTGGGGATATATGGCCTGTAGCCTGGGGAATCCTATGCTGCTTTGGAGATCAGCTGATTGGCAGTGACTCACGGAGGGAGGCAACAGATGAGGGAGGTGGGGGTGGGATGAAAATACCTGAGACTCCAGGTATTTTCTCTTTTTGTCCCCCACCCATCACCACCACCAATCAGAGAACTTTACCTAGACCTCCCAGGTTTGCTTCTTTGGGTTTCCTCTCTTGTCCAGACCAGTTTTTCACTTTATTCCCTTAACAGCCCATCTAGAATTTCCCCCAACAATAAAAACTATTATTAACAATTTATTTGGGCTGCATAATTTTACAGAGAATGCATATGCCTATAACTAATTTAGCTAGACTTGTGCATAATTATTCCCTAAGCCATCTCTGACTGAGTTGAAACACAGTAATAGTGCCTCTCCTGTGCTTGGCACCATCCTAATTCTGTAAGTCTATTTGCCCATTTAATTCTAATCACCTCCCTAAGAGGCCAGCACTATTGTCACCACAGTTTTACTAACAGGGAAACCAAAGTGGAGCAACACAAAGTACTGTGACCAAAGTCCTGTTATTAGTCAGCAGCAGAGCTGAAATTTGAACCTGGCAATCTAGGACCAAAGTATGTGCTCTTAATGCAAATTAATGCCGTACTGTACCTATAGAGAAGTCAACCAATACCTGTATACTTGGTGTTTAAGGATAAAGGTAAATTTTATGTGGGTCAAAAAAGCCACTTTCTGGCCTGTACTCTGAGCAGGTGGTTTTAGCTATACCGTAAATAATTTGTTTTGTCTGAATCTTTCAATTGGTGCCTAGAGTAAAAGAAAAAGAAGATCCTGGCTGAGCACGGTGGCTCACACCTATAATCCCAGCACTTTGGGAGGCCGAGGCAGGCGGATCACCTGAGATCAGGAGTTCGAGACCAGCCTGGCCAACATGGTGAAACCTCGTCTCTACTAAAAATACAAAATTAGCTTGGTGTGGTGGTGGCGTGTACCTGTAATCCAAGCTACCCAGGAGGCTGAGACAGGAGAATTGCTGGAACCCGGTGGGGCAGAGGCTGTAGTGAGCCGAGATTGAGCCACTGCACTCCAGCCTGGGCGACAAAGCAAGACTCCGTCTCAAAAAAAAAAAAAAAAAAAAAAAAGAAAAGAAGATCCTAAGTAGGTCAATATATGATTGGCTTGTTTTGATATTCCTGTAGCTCTCAGTTTTCTAAGATGACTCCTTGGCCTCAGCAATTTTCTGGCACAGTGTGAGGGCATGTACTCAGTCCAGCAATTTGATAGAAAGAGAGAGGACAATGAGAACACAGGTAAAGATAAATATCAAGTGGAGTGAAAGTTGTAGCAACAAAGTGATCAGACCTAAAAGTGTGTAATATGTACAGAATTTATATGCCTTTTGAAATCATTTATATATATATATATTTTTTTTTTATTTTTTTATTTTTTTTTTTTTTGAGACAGAGTCTCACTCTTTGCCCAGGCTGGAGTGCAGTGGCGCCATCTCGGCTCACTGCAAGCTCCACCTCCCGGGTTCACGCCATTCTCCTGCCTCAGCCTCCCGAGTAGCTGGGACTACAGGTGCCCGCCACCACGCCCGGCTAAGTTTTTTGTATTTTTTAGTAGAGACAGGGTTTCACCGTGTTAGCCAGGATGGTCTCGATCTCCTGACCTCGTGATCCACCCGCCTCGGCCTCCCAAAGTGCTGGGATTACAGGCGTGAGCCACTGCACCTGGCTGAAATCATTTGTATTTTTAAAAATTTAGCAGCAATGAAAATAAAGACCTCAAGAAAAGATTAAAAAGTGAGTGTTAAGCAGATTCAGGGAGGTTACCAATGGCTACCACTTTATCAATGTTCTTTGGAGTCTCCAATGACTTGCTTGATCATTTAACTAATGTCTTCTCATTTCTTTTCCAAATAGTCACCCTGAACACATTAACATCAATAATGGTCAGGCCCAGCTGATTCAAACTGTATACATTATAGAGCAGGATATTTTGTTAAGGTAACCAGTAATAAATCAATTTTTAAAAGCTTTTTTAGTTATCTGCAAAAATAAGTGGTTTTAGGTTTCAGGTATCATAGTTTTTCAACATACACATTATCTTCTTAAATGGAATTTTGTCTTGGGAACTTTTAACGTAAAATTTTTAAGGCTGGAATTATCCAATCGCAAGAGAAGCCATTAAAGCAAAGAAAGAGAAAAGCAAATCATGTTCTCTTGATATCTGGCCCAGTTAGGTTGCCAGTTATTGATTTAGTCTGGGATATACTAGCATTAAATCTTCCTCATTATGCAAGTCCTGTGTGTCTTCTTAGCTTCTCTACCTATCCTTTAATCTCTGGGTGCAAACCTAAGTGCAACAGGCACAAAGCACTTTAATATGTCCTGTGTCACTGGGAATACATTTATTCAGAAAATTCCCCCCACCATTATGAGTTGGTTTGGTTTGGAAGGGAATCCTCTTAATAATTAAAGCATCCCATTGTTCACCCCACATAGTGACCTGAACCGAAAGCCATTCTAGATCACAATGATTGTGTTTGTGACTTCTTCTTTGGAACACTAAGAAGAACACTAAGAATGTTCTTCTTTGGAACAGCCTACATTTTTGAAATCCGCACTGTGAATTATGCATAATAACCTGGGTCAGAGTGACTCCTTCAAGTCTTCTAGGTCTTGCTACTCAAAATATGGTCTGTGGACCAGCCCCATCAACAATGCCAAATCTCAGGCCCCACCCTCAACAGACCAGATCAGAATCTGCCTTTTACAAGAGAATCACTTGAACCTGGGATGGGGAGGTTGCAGTGAACCAAGATCACACCACTGCACTCCAGCCTGGGTAAAAGAGTGAGACTCCATCTCAAAAAAAAGAATCTGCTTTTTAATGATCTCCAAGTGACTGGTATATGCATTAAAGTTTCAGAAGCTCTGCTCTAGTAAGTGGGTACAGAGGATAAGGTCAGTAATTCGGAGCTAATGCAACTGGACAAAGAAGGTATCTTCCTGCAACTCACCCATAAAGAAATAAAAGAATTATTCGTAGGCAATGCTTATACAAGTTATTAGTTTCCAAACAAATTGCATTCTTGAGCTGCAGTTGGGTTTATTTCTGGACAGAATAGCATGAAGGTGTTAAAGAGGATGAAATGATAAGGTAGTGGGTTAATTTGACTGGAGGAGGTTCAATCTGACCAGGTGTGAGGATAAAATCAAGTCTTATCTTTAGCACACTGATATACTGGCTTTGGTCTTCATCTGTCACTTTTATTCATCATTTTCTTAACTCCCACTGACAACCCACAGATCACCAGACATGATTAGCTGTTAATTGTTTTGGCAAGATGCTTAATATTACCACTTTGACTGTTAGTAGCATTGATCTAGGAACAACTTTTATTTCTTCTTAAAGCATTTCCATGTCATTTTGTAGACTTTCTTTGTCTAGGTCATCATAATAAGGAATAAGGCAAAAGAAAGACATGTGAATAATTTGGTTTTGTAAATAAACTACCTATGCTACATGTGGGCATTGACTTGAAAATATTCCAGAAAAATCGTTTAAGTTGCTACATTTATGATCATTAATATAATTCTGTCTACTGGACTATAAGCATAATAGTTATAGGGACTATATTTTCTGGATCCAAAATTAAAACAATATATAACCAAGAGCAAGGTATTTAAAATTATATGCGCCCTTGGAAATTTGATGAGTAGGTTAATTATTATCCACTAATACAAAAATGATTCTATAAAAATTTACAAATGACAGGATCACCGTTGAGTTAAATGAAACTCTTTATTTTGGGGTTACATCTCTAATCTTTTTGGGGACACTCAATAATGTATGTTATGGCTTACATTATTAAGACTTTTAATTGAAGTATAATGCACATGGAGAAAGGTACATATTATCCTAAGTATATCACTTGATACGTTTTCACAGAACAAACACACTCATCAAAAAACAGAATAGAATCAGAACCACGGAAGCCTTTCTTGTGCCCCCTTGTGTTTTTTTCTGCTTTTCTTCCTATGTAGGTAACCCCTATCACGCCCTTTAATAGCACAATTTAGTCAGTTTTGTACTTTTATATAAACAAAATCATACAGCATATTCTTTTTTGTATATAGCTTTTTAATTTCAGTATTGTTTTTGAGATATATCAAATTGCTGTATAGAATTCTACTGTGTGAATATACCACACTACGCCTTTTACAGTTGATGGCCATGAAGGCAGTTTTAGTTCTGGGATATTACAATCAATGCTGTTCTGAACATTCTAGTACATATTTTTGGGTGAACATAGATAGGTATTTGTGTTAGGTGTCTATCTGACAGTGGAGTTTCTGGATACGCAGTGTTTCACTTTGGTAGATTCCACCAGCTAAAGGGGTTATATCAATTTACATATCAGTGTATGAGAAATCAAGTCTTCCCACATCCTCTCCAGAAGTTATTATTTTATGACTTATAAAAAACTTTAGCCATTCTGCATGTCTAGTGATACCACATTTAGATTTTGATTTGATTTTTGATATGGCTTACATTTAACCGAGGTTTGAGAAGACTCATGTTGAATCTCTGTTATAAGTGGTTGTAGTGCTGCAATCACTGGTGGATTCGGATAAAACTAGGCATGACTTGTGAAATCTAAAATGTTTATTTGCTTAAAAAAATCTACTCTGTGAAGTTTTATTTGAAATTTTTATTACTGACACTTACCCTTCAAGCTCTTATGCAGCTGTGGACCTCTTACCTGAGGTAGATAATTATGCAGCCTGTAGAAATTACTTAAGTCATAACTGAATATATTTAATTTGATTAACTCATCACCATTATTTATCATGATGGTGAGAAGATCCTTGAAAAGTGGTATGCATGATTTTATTGAAGAGTGTTAGTTAATGGAACAGGGAAGGTGGTAGGTGTATGAGTGGGCAAGGAAGTGCAGAAGTGTCAAACTCATGGCACTAAATAAATATGTGGAGTCTTTGGGAGGTTGGGATGGCCAGGGGGCCTCCCATCATGGGGGACAAAGAGTAACCCAAGAGTGTATTATTGCTTTACTAGTCTAGACCATAAACAAATTAGACCTTTACCCCTGATTGGCCCTGACTGCAATAGACAGGTGCAGATTCTTTTGTGTAAAGAGAAAATAGCTGTATACTCCTAGACAGCAAATGTTCATCAACTTCAAATTACACCTCAAATGCTGCTGGTGTCTGGACCATTGATGGATGAGCTAGGTCTTTCCAGGTCTAATGCTGAGTAATGCAAATTAGATTCTCTTGAGTTATGCCTAGTGCAGCTGTAGGGCACAAAATAGTTGCCAGGGACATATCTCCATGCCAAATTCTTGCCAATGTTGTTAATAGTATTGTACCCTGTACATGTGCAAGCACTCTTAGTTTTATTAATGACAATACTATGCTTTTGCCCTTTCTTTCACCTTTTAATTTTTGAATAGAGAATAACTTTGGTTTCATCCTGTTTGGAAAGTAAATACTAAACTGAAAGGCATGCCCACAGCCTATTCTCCTACTAAGCAAGCAGCGAGTGGGATCAGCTCATTTAAACAGCTCTGCTGTTTCTTGTGGATTTGCATTCTATGGGGAATGGAGGATGTAGAGAAGAGACAGAAAAATGCCTAGGTCTCCTAGCAAGAGAGGAAAGCATCTTCATGGGCAGGAATTCCATTTCTGTGTTTCTTAAGGTTTGTGGCTGGCCATCAGTTCAACTCAGCCCCTGTCCCCTGATCCAGCAACATTTCCGTAACTACCCTCTAGAAGTCATGCAAAGAGAAATGATGACCACAGAAGCCATGATAATCACTTGTTATAAGTGAGCATACAGCAGAAAAAGGGAGAAGATTATTCTCCCTTCTACAATAAGAACAGAAAGATGGCTCTAGATTGAGTTGCTCTTGTGCTATGGCATGTTAGTTTGCAAGCTATATAACAAAAGTAACTGTTAAAATATATGTTAATTGTGGTAGCTCTGATAGGTTTTTTATGTACCTTTATCATGTGCTTCAAAAGCTCTTTTTAACCACATCAATTCAATCCAATTAGTCTCCCCCAAAATATGGGATTACTGGCAAAAATATGTAATGTTTTGTATGTAATATTACAAAGAGGTACTCAATTTGCTTCCCTCAAATCGTGTCCTACATACTTTATTTAGGTTTCATTTATAATCTTAGATATTGTCTTGTCAAAAAAAAATTCTCAGCTGTCTATGATATACAAACATGTAAAAACAGTGTTCCAGTAGAACCTCAGGTGGAACCAATAGCACTGAGACCCACCTAGTCATGCTAACCACTAGAGGGCAATATTGGCCATGTACTTTGGGCTCTAACTCCACCGAGGAGAGCAGTGTAGCTACAGAACTCAATACATACAAATAGTCTTTGTTGAACATCTTATATGTGCTGAAATATTGGCTTGTGATGCCCTTGTACATGAATAAGACTTCATTCTTAATCTTGAGGAGTACATGTTAAAAAAAGAAGAGATTATAATCACATATCCATTACGATGAAACCATGAATTGTATTTCAAATTTTGTTTCCATACTAATTGATAGATGATGCACCAATTCAATGCTGATAGCATTAAATAGAGATACAAATATTGCCACATGAAAACTATTCAAAGCATAAATGGAATTAATTTGGAGGACAGAATGATCTGTTTTTATTATTCACTATAGAATGATCTAATTTAAATAAACATATCTTGCTGATTTTTTAATGGGTCAATGATTTATCTTATAGTATAGGTAGACCATCTATTTTCTCTTAGTAGGACTCATAATTTTCATTAGTTTTACCAGTAAAAAGATGAGAGTAAGTTCTTACTGAATTATCTATCATTCATCTCCAGAATTAAGTATTATTTTGTAATTTAAATGAAATATCAGCTTAACTGGTTATTTCATAGGTTAAATGAATGCTGAAGTCATTCAGGGTAAAGCCATAATCTTACTACTTTATTGGCTTTTCCATTAGCATAAAAACGATATGTCAGGAATATCAGATATTAAACACTTTCTAGATACTTTGTAAAATTTCATCAAGTGTAAGTTCTTAATTTTTAACAAATAGCAGACACAATCTTGGTATATTAATGTGATGTCAAAAAAATTAACCATTTCAGATTAAGACAACATTTGTGTGTTTCTTAAACATTAAAGATAAAAAGATGTAGTACCATTAAAGCTGACAGCTTTTCAGTCAACACTGATTAAATTAAGCTCAGTTTGGAGAATAGGAAGTGAAGAAACCAGACTAGAGCAAATAAAAAAATCTCAGTTAACAACATTACAGTTGTGACATGTGGACAAAAGCCAGATTAAGCAGATGCTATCATCAATTCATTTGTTGCCATGTTTGCAATGTGGCAACTGGCTTCAGAGAGAGAAGATATTCTGGAAGTGGTGCATCCTGGGATGCCGTTTTTTGTTTACTCCACAAATGATCATCAGTCATAATGATGCAGTGATATTGGTGCTCACATCAGGAACTGTCAAAGGGAATCAAGGGAGACCAAAGCATTAGTTCTTATTCTTTTAAAAAAAGAAAAAATCTCAAATATTTCTACATTTTCCCTAAAGGAAAACAAACTCTCCTTTTCCCTGAAAAACAGAATCTATAAGCATTTTTAATATATTTAGGAACTTATTTATGACATATATAACTTAGGTAGCTCAACAGACCAAAATTCCATCAAGTGAAGAGATAAGCATGCATTACATGGCTTCTTTATTTAATTACAAAATACAAAAGCCCATTAGCAGAATAGCCTGTTGGCCTGGAGAGAGAATGCTGGCCTGCCATGTGGTAGACCTGCAGTTTTCTCCCCTGCTCTGGCTTGCCAAGTTGGCGGGGGCTTGGAGAGGAGTCACTGTGTACAGAGTCAACATCAAGAAGGAAATGTGTAATGATGCTGAACTCTGACCACTTCATTGTCTTCACATTAGGGAAATAAACATTAAATTCCTACAAAATATGATTATAAAAGGCCTTTTGTAAGTGTTTTATTTATAATTTGAATTTGAACCAAATAGCTCTAGAAAAAATATTAATGAAATTATAAATATAAACCTATATTCTAGTGTGGATTCTGTTACCAGCTATGCAATGAGGGAGAAATCATTTTAAATAACTTAAAATGTCTGTTTTTTATATTTGCTTTGTATTGATAACTGACCTGACTTAACCGTAGGAAGTGTATGTGGATCAAGTGACATTATGTATGTGAACAACACCATGTACATTGGAAAGCAGAGGTCTTTGTTCTGGCATTCATGGCTTGTTGTAAGGCCTTCCCTGAAGTGACATTAGAAGTAGATGTGAGTACCCTTATGTTTACTAGGAGGGCTTACATCTACTTCTCAAAAGTGTTTTTGACCCTGAAGAAGATTTGAAGAAAAATCACCGCTGTAAATGTGAAATATATGTAAGTTATCTTATTTTCACTATTATTCCATTAAATGATTCATTTTAAAATCTTTTAACTCTTTTGTTATTTCAGAGTTGAGTGGTAATTTTAATTTCACGTTGATAATTTGTTCCCCAGTTTACATAGATGCATCCTTCTCAAATGCAAAGAGAAGACAAATCAATGCTCTTGATGGGAGACTATCATACTTTCAGGTCGAGACATTTTTTAATGTAATTTTTAGAAGCCTGTAATACCAGATGTTCACTGAAAGGAGGAAAAAAGGCTTGGGAGTAGGCAGAAGTGCCTCAGAGAGTGGGGATAGCCCCTCTCCAAGGAGAGCATTTGACAAGGAGAGAAGAAGGGGCATCCCCATTGGCTGGATATCTATCGGGCTTTCTTTTATTTTTATTTTTATTTTTTTGAGACAGTCTTTCTCTGTCGCCCAGGCTGGAGTGCAGTGGTAACCATCTTGGCTCACTGCAACCTCCACCTCCTGGGTTCAAGAGATCCTCCTGCCTCAGCCTCCTGAGTAGCTGGGATTACAGGTGCCTTCCACCACATCCGGCTAATTTTTGAATTTTTAGTAGAGATAGGGTTTTACCATGTTTGCCAGGCTGGTCTGGAACTCCTGACCTGAGGTGATTCACCTCTCTCGGCCTCCCAAAGTGCTGGGGTTACAGGCGTGAGCCACTGCACCCGGCCCTTTCTTTCATTCTTTAGTCTCATTCTGTTTATTTGAAACAAAATATTAATACTGTTTCTAAATGATAAAATAGTACCTGTTTATGGAAATTTCTCAGATAATACAGCCTTGCAGAGTGAAAAATCCTTCATCACCCAGTCCTCAACTCTGCAAATGGTAACTTTTATTAAATGCAAAACAATTTGTAACATTCTAAGTTACAAATTGGATATTATTTATATCGAGTTATTTTTGGATATTATTTGTTCGATAAGTATTTATGGAGTGCTAACTGTACCTAGCTCTCTGCTTGACTCAGGGGCAGAAAAAGTGAACAAATGGGTGCAGCTGCTGTCATCGTAGATGTGCCAATCATCGGGGGCATAGAAAAGCAAGCAGGTGCGACTCTGTCTCCAAAAAAAAAAAAAGAAAAGCAAATAGGCAATGACAATGCTGTTAAAGAATACTATGAGAGGCCAGGCATGGTGGCTCACACCTGTAACCAGCCCTTTGGGAGGCCGAGGCCGGCGGATCACCTGAGGTCAGGAGTTCAAGACCAGCTTGAGCAACATGGAGAAACCCTGTCTCTACTAAAAATACAAAAGTAGCTGGGCGTGGTGGCGCATCCCTGTAATCTCAGCTACTTGGGAGGCTGAGGCAGGAGAATCGCTTGAACCTGGGAGGAGGAGAACGCGGTGAGCTGAGATCATGCCATTGCACTCCAGCTTGGGCAACAAGAGTGAAACTCTGTCTCAAAAAAAAAAAAGAATACTACGAGAAATTACAGGAGGACCATCTGAAAGGGAAGTAAAGCTAAGCTGGGATTTAGAGCAGGAGTTGGACGGCCAGTAGGTAGTGGCAGGGGAAGGTAGTAGAGCGGTCATATTTTATTATAGGACATGTATATAAGTAATTTACTCATATAATCAATTTAAGCAGATCTTGTTTTGTAGTCTTTCTGTAAACATCTTATCTGCTCTATTCAATCACTGGCTGATGTGATGGTTGTTTTATAAAATTTTCTCCACACCTACACAAAATCCAAATTCTATTCACTTTCAGTGGCACCAACCACAGTACCAACTCACCTGTCAAAGCTCCCTAATCATTCAAATTCACATCCACATTCATCAAGTAAAACAGAATTGAATTAGACATAGTCATAGACTTGTTCTCTATTTCATATGCACTAATTTATTCTTCTCAAATAGACTTCAAGCATATTAGGAGCAAAAAATATGTATTCTTCTATACCCTGTAGCACAGTATTACTCAATATTTTGTACTGGAAACCACAGGAAAAAAAATACAAATTATGTTGAGATTCAGTATGTACATATGTAATGCACTCTGCTATTTTCTATTCAATTCTATTTCATTTTATTTGTAAAAAAAAATGCTGGTTGAGACCCACCAAAATGATTTTATGACCCTAAATTGATTTCCTTATGGGTTTCAACCTACAGTTTGAAAAATACTTACGTAGAATTTATAGTACAATGTTTGGCACAGTTTTAGGGGTCAATTAAAAAAACACTTGCTAATTGATCTGTTTAATCAGAATGTTTCTTTCAGCCACATAGGAGGGAAGGCCTTTAAACTTATAACTTACATTACCTGGCACAAGGAAGATAGGAAAATTAAAGGGAGCAGGACCATTCTTCCCAGGATTGTGATTTTTATCAGTCTAAGATTTAATTCCTTTTTGTTGCTGTTGTTTGAGACAGGATTGCACTCTGCTGCCCAGACTGGAGTGCAGTGGCGTGATTGTAGCTCACTACAGCCTCAATCTCCCAGGCTCAGATGATCCTCTGACCTCAGCCTTCCCTGTAGCTGGGACTACAGGCACATGCCACCACACCCAGCTAATGTATTTTGCTTTATGAAGACAGAGTTTTGCCATATTGTTCAGGCTAATCTCAAACTCCTGGGCTCAAGTGATCCACCCGCCTCTGCTTCCCAAAGTGCTGAGATTATAGGCGCAAGCCACCGCATCTGGCGAGATCTAATTCTTTTTATCCCTATCATGGAGTAAAACACAAGGAGCAAAATGGGGAGGTGAAACAGTTGTCTTGTTGTCATGAGTCAAATCTTCACAGCATCATTTCTTTTGTATTGCTTGAAATGTTTTGCTGGAGAACAGTCAAATGTAGATGACGTGACATTATTGGTTATTCTGTTTTATTTTCCGAGTATATAACAAAAATGTCCAGAGTTTGGGGAACATAAAAAGGAAATGATTAATTCTGCAAGAGTCGTGGATAGGTGTGGAGGCTGTGGAACAAGAATGGTGGGTGCTTTAGGAAGCCTTCACAGAATAAATGAGGAACTTGTTGCTGTGAAGGAAGGGAAGCAGGCATTGTAGAGACAACAGCATTAGCAAAATCACCATATAGGGTAGTACCAGGAGGATAAGATGTTGTGACTGATAGAAAAAGAGCCAAAAAATAGAATAATCAATGATAATGTCTTCTACAATTAAGTGACTGTTGATGACAGGAAAAAGGAACTCAGGAAGAACAGGGCTGAGAAGTTTGAGGAAGATAATGCATTTGTCTTTAGACATGCCAATGTCAGGGTTCGTTTAAAGTAAACTATTTGGGGAAAAATTTACAAAATCAGTGAAAAATGAAATACAGTGAAAATTATATAATCTGTTTTAAAATTGTGCTATTGCAAATTATTTTCTGTACTGTTTCATGAAATTACTTATGAAGCTAGTTCAAGTTGGCTGGAATAAGACTACTGTCACTGGTATTAAAAATTGGCTTTGGCCAAGCGTGGTGGCTCACGCCTGTAATCCCAGCACTTTGGGAGGCCGAGGCGGGTGGATCACAAGGTCAGGAGATCCAGACCATCCTGGCTAATACAGTGAAACTCCGTCTCTACTAAAAATTACAAAAAATTAGCCAGTCGTGGTGGCGGGCGCCTGTAGTCCCAGCTACTCAGGAGCCTGAGGCAGGAGAATGACGTGAACCTGGGAGGCAGAGCTTGCAGTGAGCCAAGATCACGCCACTGCACTCCAGCCTGGGCAACAGAGCGAGACTACGTCTCAAAAAAAAAAAAATGGCTTCAAGGATTTAATATCAGTAACGATAAAAGGCAATGTATTAGGTATAGGGAGTTGTCTAAAGGTGTGGTTGCTACAAAGGCTAGCCATGTTTAACACATTATTAATGAGCTGGAAGAGGAATTTAACATAAGATATATGGGAAGATTAGAAGAAGAAAAATAGATCGATGGGGATAAATTTAAATTATATTTAAAAGATGAATATATTTGTGGTTAATGAAAAAACACAAATATTCAGTGGCTAGGGGAAATACCTGTAAAGTTACAAGAACAAAAGAGGTATAGTGTGCAGATAGGCACCAAATTAAACTTATTCATAATAATACATAACAAAACTGAATGTAGTCCATTGCATTACAAAGAGTTGTTTTTTTTTTTTTTCCAAAACATTGTGGTAATAGTTTTTTTCCCCACAGTCTTTGGGAATCTTAGTTTATGTCATATAGAATATTAGTAACAATTGGTAAGGGATATGAAATAACAGGTAACAAAAAACCTGGTCAGCTAGGCTGATTAGGAGTTTTCGTATCTTTGAAAACTTACATAAAAGGCACCATTTTACATCATAACGGTGTGGCTCTGAAATGAAAATAAAATATAATTGAATTTTGAAAACTAAGGCTCTTCCTTTTTTTTCTAGCATTTTAGATAGCTGTACAGGTCCAGTTGCTAAAGATGAGGACTATTGTGAAAGTAAATTTTCCTCTCTGAACATGTACAAGAGGAATTATTTCTAGAAGTATTTAAAGAAATCTGTTTCATTTAAAATTAATCTTGGGGTATAAACTAAATGGATGGCCTTTTTTCATCTTTGCTCTATTTTCCTTTTTATGCATATCTTTTTCTGATTACAAAGTAGTGTTTATTGTAAAAGATGATTTTAAAAAAGCAGAAATAAGTGATTTAAATTATTCCTAATATATCATCATTTAGGGCCACCCGGAGTTAACCTTTTAGTGTGTATTCATCCAATCTGTTTTCTATGCCCATAGAAACAAAATAAAATTGAGAACACATTTCAAATAGTGTTTTGTAAGCTTCTTTTTCATTTAATAATAAATGATGAAAAATTTCCATGCTGTTAAATTGTCTCCTATAACATGACTTTAATGGCTACATAGTGTTCCATCACATGAACGTGCCATATTTTATTTAATAGCATTTTATTTTGCATATGAGTTGTTTATGATTTTTAGCTGTTACAAATAGCAGTGATGATCATTCTTTTATATAAACCTATGTTCACCTGATTTATTATAACTAAAGGGTATAATATAATTCCTAGGAGTGGAACTGTTGGGTGAAAGAGTATTAATGCTTTTTTAATAGCATTGAATATGTATTCCCAATATTCCTTCCATAAAAGTTGTACCAGGCATGAAGTGCCTATTTACTTCTTCCCCTGCCTAGAAGGCTACTCAGGGAGGATATATTTACACACAGATAACACAATAATAATGTGTTTTATGTGTTTAGTGTTTGCCTTTTTCCAAAGTATTTTCTAATTTGATTCTAATGAAAACTTACACAAAGTATATCACACATCATGGCCAATCCTGGAAAGCTAGTTAATGTTTTTTGTAGGGAAGAATAATATTTAAGTGAAAGAAATTTCCATATTTGACACATCTAGAAACAATCTGTGCATCTGAGCCAGGGCCATGTAGTTACAGGGTTACAAATTTGTGATAGAAGTGAAGCCCAAGAATATTAAGTCATGCTAAGAGAAATCAAAGGTCTGGTGTAGGAAGTACACTGATGGGTCAGATGATCAGCATGTACCTGGCAAAGGTCAAAGTGATGCAGGAAAACATAACCCAGGGAGTTAATCAGAAATCAAAATATACAAGGGACGTCTACAGAAAGCATAATATAGGATGGCAGAAGTGAACTGGACGTTTTGAAACCGCATTCTGGAATGGATGTGGAATGCTCTGGAAATGGAACATCTGGATTTGAGTCCTTGTTCGGCTCCTTATTTATTAAGTGATCATGTTTTTCTATAAGCCTTATCTTTCTCATCTGCAAAGTGGGTAACACAGGCTGCAAGTATTGCTCTGAGGATTAAATGAGATAATTTGGTGATACTTTATACATTTTAAATTACTATAGAAAGATCAGTTATTATTGGGGTGAAGGGAAATTCAGTGAAGCAGGTAAAAAATCTGGGATGAAGGATGAGTTCATTTCCTTTGCAGGGACATGGCTGAAGCTGGAAACCATCATTCTCAGCAAACTAACACAGGAACAGAAAACCAAACACCTCATGTTCTCACTCATAAGTGGGAGTTGAACAGTGGTAATATATGGACGCAGGGAGGGGAACATTACAAACCGGGGCCTGTTGAGGGGTTGGGGGCAAGGGGAGGGATAGCATTAGTAGAAATACCTAATGTAGATGATGGGTTGATGGGGGCAGCAAACCACCATGGCACGCATATACCTATGTATCAAACCTGCATGTTCTGCACATGTATCCCAGAACTTAAAGTATAATAAAAAAAATCCGGGATGTCAGAAGTTAGGAGACACATCAGACAGGACCTAAAGGACTTCAGAAAGGCAAGGAAAAGGTCCTATGTGATCATTTCTACATTTTTATTTTTAAAATAATGCCTATAAAATGTATTATTTTGTGATTACAGAAGTCCTACATGCCTACTACATAACATTTAGGAAATTTGGAAAACCCCCCAAAAAACATTATAAACCACCTTTGCTTTCGCCACCCAATGACAACTGTGCAAAATGCTTAGTTCAGATTCCAATTCTGTCTTTTACTGACAACGTTGAGAGGTGACAGCATGCTGGCAGTCCTCACAGCCCTCGCTCGCTCTCGGCGCCTCCTCTGCCTGGGCTCCCACTTTGGCGGCACTTGAGGAGCCCTTCAGCCCACCGCTGCACTGTGGGAGCCCCTTTCTGGGCTGGCCAAGGCCGGAGCCCACTCCCTCAGCTTGCAGGGAGGTGTGGAGGGAGAGGCGCGAGTGGGAACCGGGACTGCATGCAGCGCTTGCGGGCCAGCTGGAGTTCCGGGTGGGCGCTGGCTTGGCGGGCCCCGTCCTCGGAGCAGCCGGCCCGGCCCTGCCGGCCCCTGGCAGTGAGGGACTTGGCACCCGGGCCAGCGGCTGCGGGGTGTACTGGGTCCCCCAGCAGTGCCGGCCCACAGGCGCTGCACTCGATTTCTCGCCAGGCCTTAGCTGCCTTCCTGTGGGGCAGGCCTCAGGACTGCAGCCCGCCATGCCTGAGCCTTCTCCCACGTCTGTGGGCTCCTGTGCAGCCCGAGCCTCCCCCACGAGCACCACCCCCTGCTCCAGGGCGCCCAGTCCCATCGACCACCCAAGGGCTGAGGAGTGCAAGCGCATGGCGCAGGACTGGCAGGCAGCTCCACCGGCAGCCCCCGTGCGGGATCCACTGAGTGAAGCCAGCTGGGCTCCTGAGTCTGGTGGGGCCTTGGAGAACCTTTATGTCTAGCTCAGGGATTGTAAATACACCAATCAGCACCCTGTGTTTAGCTCAAGGATTGTAAATACACCGATCGGCACTCTGTATCTAGCTCAAGGTTTGTAAACACACCAATCAGCACCCTGTGTCTAGCTCTGTATCTAGCTGCTCTGGTGGGGCCCTGGAGAACCTTTATGTCTAGCTCAGGGATTGTAAATACACCAGTCAGCACCCTGTGTTTAGCTCAGGGTTTGTGAGTGCACCAAATCGACACTCTGTATCTAGCTGTTCTGGTGGGGCCTTGGAGAACCTTTATGTCTAGCTCAAGGATTGTAAATACACCAATTGGCACTCTGTATCTAGCTGCTCTGGTGGGGCCTTGGAGAACCTTTATGTCTAGCTCAGGGATTGTAAATACACCAGTCGGCACTCTGTATCTAGCTCAAGTTTGTAAACACACCAATCAGCACCCTGTGTCTAGCTCAGGGTTTGTGAATGCACCAATAGACACTCTGTATCTAGCTGCTCTGGTAGGGCCTTGGAGAACCTTTGTGTGGATACTCTGTATCTAACTAATCTGATGGGGACGTGGAGAACCTTTGTATCTAGCTCAGGGATTGTAAACGCACCAATCAGCGCCCTGTCAAAACAGGCCACTCTGCTCTACCAATCAGCAGGATGTGGGTGGGGCCAGATAAGAGAATAAAAGCAGGCTGTCCAAGGCAGCAGTGGCAACCCGCTCGGGTCCCCTTCCACACCGTGGAAGCTTTGTTCTTGTGCTCTTTGCAATAAATCTTGCTACTGCTCACTCTTTGGGTCCACACTGCTTTTATGAGCTGTAACACTCACTGTGAAGATCTGCAGCTTCACTCCTGAGCCAGCCGAGACCACGAACCCACCAGAAGGAAGAAACTCCGAACACATCTGAACATCAGAAGGAACAAACTCCAGACGTGCCACCTTAAGAGCTGTAACACCGCGAGGGTCCGCGGCTTCATTCTTGAAGTCAGTGAGACCAAGAACCCACCAATTCCGGACACAATGTGACCTTGGGTAAATTACTTAGCCTCGTTTTTCTCATATATAAAAGGGAGATAATAATAGTTATAATGGTTAACACTTATTGTACACTAAACATTGCTAGTCCTGCAATCAGTAATTAATTTAATTTTTTTTTTTTTTTTTTTTTTTTTTTTTTTTTTTGAGACAGAATCTCACTCTCTTGCCCAGGCTGGAGTGCAGTGGTGTGATCTTGGCTCACTGCAACCTCCGCCTCCCGAGTTTAAATGATTCTCATTCTTCAGCCTCCTGAGTAGCTGGGACTACAGGCACGAACCACCATGCCTGGCTAATTTTTTGTATTTTTAGTAGAGATGGGATTTTGCCATGTTACCCGGGCTGGTCTCAAACTCCTGAGCTCAGGCAATCTGCCCCCCTCGACCTCCCAAAGTGCTGGGATTACAGGCCTGAGCCACTGCACCCAGCCAGTAATTCGTTTAATACTTCCATTGACCTTATGAAGTAGACCCTTAGAATTATCCCCGTTTTACAGAAGAGGAAGCTGAGGCTTAGAAAGGTTCAGTAATTTGCCCGAAGTTACACAACTTGTAGGATCATCAGGAAATAAAATGGGGGCATAATTACTTGACATTAACAATAATGTGTAACTGAAGTGCATGGACAAGACATGAGTGTGGAAATACATATAACCATTTGACCATAGCTAAGAAAAGTTTTGGTAAGTGTGCATAGAGTAGACTTAAGAAATTATGGTCTCTAAATAATGCCACAGTGTTTCCTGATGAACTAAAGTATATAAATACATGCTATGTAAGCAAGGAGTACCCCTCCTACACATACATGGTAAAAATCACTCATTGAAAGATTGAAAGCAGGCTGGCCACAGTGGCTCAGGCCTGTAATCCCAGCATTTTGGGAGGCAGTGGCAGGCAGATTACCTGAGTTCAGGAGTTTGAGAGCAGCCTGGCCAACATGGCGAAACCCCGTCTCTCCTGAAAATACAAACATTAGCTGAGTGTGGTGGCACATGCCTCTAATCCCAGCTCTTGGGAGGCTGAGGCAGGAGAATCACATGTACCCAAGAGGAGGAGGTTGAATGAGCCAAAATCGCACCATTGCACTCCAGCTGGTGACAAGAGCAAAACTCCATCTCAAAAAAAAGAAAAAAAAAAGAAAGGTTGAAAGCAACAGAGTTTTCCAGGAACTTGCACTCCTAGAACCCTTCTGTATTGAGTCAAGATTCTCCAGAGAAACAAAACCAATGGGAGATTCTTTCCCCTTCCCTTCCCTTCCGTTCCGTTCCCTTCCGTTCCCTTCCCTCCCCTTCCCTCCCCTCCCCTCCCCTTTTTTCTTTCCTTTCTTCTCTTTCTTTCCTTCCTCTTTTTTCCTTCCTTCCCCCCTCCTTCCCTCCCTCCCTCCCTTCCTTCCTTCCTTCCTTCCTTCTCTCTTTCTCTTTGTCTCTTCTATTTAATCTGGCTCAGTGATTATGAAGGCTGAGAAGTCTCGTGATCTACTCTGCAAGCTGAAGGCCCACGAAAGACAATGTTCTAGTTTGAAGGCCTGAAAGCTGGAGAGCTGATAGTGTAAATCCCAGTCCAAGTCTGAAGGCCTGAGAGCCAGGAGCACCAAGGGCAGGAGAAGATCGATGTTCAGGCTCAAGCAGTCAGGCAGAGAGCCAGTTAATCCTCCCTTTCTCCATATTTTTGTTCTATTCAGGCCCTCAAGGGAATAGATGATGCCCAACCACAAGGGGCAGGGCAATCAATCTGCTTTCCTCAGTCCACTGATTTAAATGCTGATCTCTTCTGGAAGCGTAGAAACACCCTCACAGACATACTCAAGGTAATGTATAACAGATATCTGGGCATCTTGCGATCCAGTTGAGTGGACACATAAAATTAACTGTCATACCTCCCCAACACAGTCAGCCAGAAAACCACTTCTCAAATGATCAGAGTTAAAGCATGAGATAAAACTTGTTTGCCTTTCTGGTGAAGATACCATGCATGATAACATTTCAACTTATTAGGGCAAGGACTGGCAAATGTTTTCTGTAAGGGGCCAGATAATGGGTCTTAATAGGGTTCCATTCAGATCTCTTCTACTTCACATGTTATAAATCGGCACTTCCATCAGCCTGATGCATTCTGCTGTGTTTCTTAGAGATGTTATCTCATGCTTTCAGTCATGTGGGTGGTACTCTTCCTTTGTATCTACAGCTGATATATATCAAGGATGTTTTCCTATTTTCATATTCCTTCAGTGACTTCTATATGATTCTGGGGGTGGAGGAGCAGTTGAATGCAGTTTAACATTTAGGTTTAGTCTACCACTTTTCTATGGAATCTGAAGAATGATTTTAAGTTTGAGGCTGGGTGAACTACTAGCAGAACCTATCCAAGCATTCCCTATATCCCCTTTTTCATAGTTTTCTGTGAGCCTCTGCTTGAAAGAAACTACCTGCTTCCCAGTGGGTGGTTAAATCTAGATCCAGGCTACTCTGGAAAAAACACAGGATTAGGAATGAGACATGATTTCCAGTCTCAAGTCTGTCATCAATTATTTATATGACCTCAGGCAAGTCACAATCTCTCTAGGCCAGGTTTCTTATCTATATATTAAGAGGTTTGGTCTGGATTGATGGTTTTCAAACCAAGATCCTGTGCAACATGTGCCTGTTACCAGTGTAACTGGGGTTTTTGGAACTTGATATGGGGTAATGGCCTGACTTTTCCTAACTCTCAAAAAAATAAGGTACTGAAGAGACTTTTTTTTTCTCAATTTAAGGCTCTTTACCCATAAATCTTTTTTTTAATTTATGACTATTTGGACTAGCAGATGAAAAGTGTATGTGATCTCCTGACCTTGTGATCCGCTCACCTGGCTAACATGGTGAAACCCCGTCTCTACTAAAAATACAAAAAATTAGCTGGGCATGGTGGTGGGCACCTGTAGTCCTAGCTACTTGGGAGGCTGAGGCAGGAGAATGGCGTGAACCCGGGAGGCGGAGCTTGCAGTGAGCCGAGATCGCGCCACTGCACTCCAGCCTGGGCGACAGAGCGAGACTCCGTCTCAAAAAAAAAAAAAAAAAAAAAAAAAAAAAAAAAAAAAAAGAGTATGTGAAAAAGTAGTAAATGATTCTCATTTGAAATATTTGGAAACAACCGTTTATTTCAGTTTTGAGGAAGTATGTGCTTGTGATAGTGACTTTATTTTTTTTTAATTTTTAAATTTTATTTTATTTATTTATTTATTTTGAGATGGAGTTTTGCTCTGTTGCCCAGGCTGGAGTTCAATGGCGCGATCTTGGTTCACTGCAACCTCTGCCTCCTGGGTTTAAATGATTCTCCTGCCTCAGCCTCCTGAATTGCTGGGATTACAGGCACCCACCACCACACCCAGCTAATTTTTGTATTTTTAGTAGAGACAGGGTTTCGCCACATTGGCCAGGCTGGTCTTGAACTTCTGATCTCAGGTGATCAACTCGCCTCGGCCTCCCAAAGGGTAGTGACTTTTATATTGTACACATACAGTCATGTTATGTTTAAGTGAAATTGGTCTCAGTTCACATGGTATTCAAATATATCAATATTGTAGTATTCTGAAAAGGTGCTTCCCCTGTGAGCAAGTGTGAAACTGCTGTTCATATGTGTATTTTGGGACTTAGTATTCAATACATACAATATAGCTATATTTTCTTCTGGCAAAATTATTTTCAATTCACATGAAATTAAATATATCAGCACTTCATAATATATAGCAAAAAATGCCATGGATTTCCAGGTGCTTACCATCTGGACAACTTTGAGGATGATGAAACGTTGTATAAGGTTTCTCCCAGATCTTTTGGAAGCTCTTCATTTTAAAGAGTGTCTCCTTAAGTTATGCTTTCTGCTCACCCTCCCTTGCCCTTTTTTTGTGTGTGTTTTTTCAACCAAACATCAGCTCCTTCAGTATCCTGCTATTATCTGTTCTCTACACATCCAACCTGGGAGAGTTGTTTTGCTAAGAGCATAGCACCAATGGGAAGGACTGCCTATTTTCCAGAACATCAGTGCTGTTATACCATTCTGCCATTTAGCCCTAGGCTCAGTCCTTGCAGTTTGACTGACAATCCCAAACAATGTGTCAGTGTAGGTTTTACACAAACAGGTTGAAAATCAATCCATAATGGGACTTCTTTTTTTGAGGTCTAAATGGGAGACAAAGATGAAGACTAGATGTCCTGGAGGTACCTTCTGGGCTTATCTCTGCCTTATGATTTTTGACAGCAGTAGGATACTACCTTGTTGTGGTGGTTTTGTACCTTGTTAACTTGGTTAGGTTGGAATTATTTTCCCCTGAATCTCCTTGCCTGTGTGTACTGGGTTAGGGTTGGGGACAAGAGAAATTTGCACAAGATTTGGGAGGCAGCCGTTATATTCCAAAGGCTGGTGCCTGGTGCCGGGAGTTCCTGCAGCTTGTGCATGCGGTCGCTGGTCTGCTGACTCCCATGTGTCCTCTCTGTTTCCTGTGTCACATCTAGTGTATCTTCCCAACTGCCGGGCCTACTGACTGACAGTGGCTTCAGGCAGATACATAGGCCACATCCTTCCATAGATTCAGCATCTCCCACAATTATGTAGGTTCTAATTCCTATAATAAACTCCTAATTCCATAGTGATCCTGCTTGCCCAACGGAGCTCTGTGTGATACACTTGCCAATGGCACTGTTTGCTGTTTCAACTTTCCTTTACCGCAAAGAGGTGTGGAGTGGAGGAAGGAACGCATACATGCCTTTTCTTTAGTTGATTCTGTTTCTCTGAAGAGCACTGCTGGCTGATAATAACTCAGAGCAGCACTATTTTAAGGAGACATGGAATGGATAAAATGGATAAAAAGATGGAAAGAAAACGCATCCACTAAAAAGGTCATCTCTGCCTCTGGCATCAAATTTATGGCTCGCCTCCACTTATTTTCAAGATGTTACTTCAGTTTGGTTTTATAATTTCTGTGGTCCCTTAAACCTCAGAAACCAGCGTATGTTATAGATAAGTCAATGTTTATTTGCAAAACTCACTCTATTACTCTATCCTAAATGGGACTCTGCCTCTTACCTGTGCTATCAGGAAAGAGTTGAAGTTTTGATGCAAGGTTCATGGAGGTCATTACTACTTTTCCAAGCAAACAACCACAGAAAACAGGACTCTCTCCCCAAGTCCTCATCACCACCCTGAAAATAGGTCAGGGCTGTGACTCTCTACCTACATGGGAAACCAGAGACCAAATACCAAAAGTGCTTTTACTTTCAAGGAAGCCTAGAGTCCAGAGATTCCTTTTATTATTATTATTTTTTTTTAAATTTTTTATCTTTTAGGGTTAGTGCTAATGTGTTACTCTGACACTTCGAGCTGTGAGGTCCTGAAGTCAACTTCCTTGTGTCAGATCAGTGTTTTACAAAGTTCACTCATTTGTGTGCCCACCTTCATAATTTTATACACTTAGACTATTTATTAATTTAATAATGTTTACTTAAATGTATTTACCATATTTTTGAATCTTATGTACTATATACTGTAAGATGCACCCTTATCTTTTTTTTTACCTCCAAAATAGAAAAAAAAAAAAAACCTGTCAACTAAATTATAACACAATGCCTTCTTATCCTAGGAGTTTTATTTTTCACTTACTGAAAAGGCTCACTGGCCGGGCGTGGTGGCTCACGCTTATAATCCTAGCACTTTGGGAGGCCAAGGCTGGTGGATCACCTGAGGTCAGGAGTTTGAGACCAGCCTGGCCAACATGGCAAAACCCTGTCTCTACTAAAAATACAAAAATTAGCACGTCCTTGTAATCCCAGCTACTCGGGAGGCTGGGGTAGGAGAATCGCTTGAACCCAGGAGGCAGAGGTTGCAGTGAGCTAAGATTGTGCCACTGCACTCCAGCCTTGGAGACAGAGTGAGACTCCATCTCAAAAAAAAAAAAAAAGGCTCACTTAGACTTCTACTTAGCCCTGGATGAGTTTCTGAACTATTTCCCAGTCAATTTTTTAAAAGTCTTTTTGGTTCTGCGTTGAAAGCTATGAATGTTAATAGAGTCATGGCCTACATAAATCTACCTTGCTTTGCACCAGTCTTGTCCAGTGTAAAATCCCTGAGTTTTTAGTCCAGGGACTCCTGGTCTTGAGTTCAGGAGAGAGGTGAATGGGACAAGGAGACTGTATGGACTGGACCCAGGAGGGTTGGGGAGGGGAGTTGCTGAGTACATGTTTTTTTTGTTGTTGCTTGGGTCTGCTCTGTGGGGCAAGAGGGCAGCCAGAGACAGTGAAAGCCCAAAGATTATTAGACACATCTTGATTTCAGAGATATCAAAATATGGATGGGAAAATTTCAACTGAGACTGAACAATATCACTTCTTAAAAAAGAAACTTTATATTGCCATCCAAACTAGAAAGCCAATATAGCTTGCCAGAAGTATAAATGGAAAATAATACAATAAAATATATGATATTAAGTTCTAGCTGGATTCCATGACTATGGAGGGCTCTCCACCTGAGGCAGGCTCCAAAAGGGGAAATTTGTCAGTGTTGGATAGGTTTTAAATCATATTAATATCTAACAGAGACTTTCTTCTTTTTTTTTTTTTTTTTGTAGATAATACATCCGTTTTTATTGAAACACAAAAGTTTTACTACAGTATCATTCATTAGTCACAAGGGAAATTGAGATTATGCAGGGATGGATGGCATAGTGTCACTTTTTCATGAGGAGATAATAACCATACTAATAGTGATTATATTTTAAACAAAGTAACAAAATCTATTGCTGAATAATGTTGAAATTTTTTCTGCAGTTTTTTTGTAAAAGATTATAAACATTTATTACCATTTTGTTTTAAAATTCTTTTTATTTTATTTTATTTTATTTTTAAACATTTTATTATATATTTTTTATTTTATTAATATTTATTTCTATGATATTCTGACTTTAACATTCTCCAGATTTACCGTGCCAGTTTTCTTAGACTGACATTTAAGTACACTAATTTTCAGATTTACATTACAAAACATTTACATTAATTTTGTCAAAAAATTATAAAATTGAAATGAGATAGGTGACATAGAAATACACACGGTATATACAAAACTGACACAAATAGAAATAAAAAGCCTTAATAATTCTAGAACCATTTAAGGATTTGATTATGTATAACCAAACAAATAAACAGAACAATTCACAAATGAACTTCCTGGCCAGATGGCTTTATCAGTAAGTTCTATTAAACTTTCAAAGAATAAATGTTTTTCACAATATGTTAAAATGTCAGAGAAAAAGAAAATTGCAAAGATTTTGTAATTTACTATAGGAACTCAATCTAATCTTTTTTTTTCTTTCTTTCTTTTTTTTTTTTTTTAATTATACTTTAAGTTTTAGGGTACATGTGCACATTGTGCAGGTTAGTTACATATGTATACATGTGCCATGCTGGTGCGCTGCACCCACTAACTCGTCATCTAGCATTAGGTATATCTCCCAATGCTATCCCTCCCACCTCCCCCCTCCCCACCACAGTCCCCAGAGTATGATATTCCCCTTCCTGTGTCCATGTGATCTCATTGTTCAATTCCCACCTATGAGTGAGAATATGCGGTGTTTGGTTTTTTGTTCTTGCGATAGTTTACTGAGAATGATGGTTTCCAATTTCATCCATGTCCCTACAAAGGATATGAACTCATCATTTTTTATGGCTGCATAGTATTCCATGGTGTATATGTGCCACATTTTCTTAATCCAGTCTATCATTGTTAGACATTTGGGTTGGTTCCAAGTCTTTGCTATTGTGAATAATGCCGCAATAAACATACGTGTGCATGTGTCTTTATAGCAGCATGATTTATAGTCCTTTGGGTATATACCCAGTAATGGGATGGCTGGGTCAAATGGTATTTCTAGTTCTAGATCCCTGAGGAATCGCCACACTGACTTCCACAATGGTTGAACTAGTTTACAGTCCCACCAACAGTGTAAAAGTGTTCCTATTTCTCCACATCCTCTCCAGCACCTGTTGTTTCCTGACTTTTGAATGATTGCCATTCTAACTGGTGTGAGATGATATCTCATAGTGGTTTTGATTTGCATTTCTCTGATGGCCAGTGATGATGAGCATTTTTTCATGTGTTTTTTGGCTGCATAAATGTCTTCTTTTGAGAAGTACCTATTCATGTCCTTCGCCCACTTTTTGATGGGGTTGTTTGTTTTTTTCTTGTAAATTTGTTTGAGTTCACTGTAGATTCTGGATATTAGCCCTTTGTCAGATGAGTAGGTTGCGAAAATTTTCTCCCATGTTGTAGGTTGCCTATTCACTCTGATGGTAGTTTCTTTTGCTGTGCAGAAGCTCTTTAGTTTAATTAGATCCCATTTGTCAATTTTGGCTTTTGTTGCCATTGCTTTTGGTGTTTTGGACATGAAGTCCTTGCCCACGCCTATGTCCTGAATGGTAATGCCTAGGTTTTCTTCTAGGGTTTTTATGGTTTTAGGTCTAACGTTTAAATCTTTAATCCATCTTGAATTGATTTTTGTATAAGGTGTAAGGAAGGGATCCAGTTTCAGCTTTCTACATATGGCTAGCCAGTTTTCCCAGCACCATTTATTAAATAGGGAATCCTTTCCCCATTGCTTGTTTTTCTCAGGTTTGTCAAAGATCAGATAGTTGTAGGTAAGCGGCGTTATTTCTGAGGGCTCTGTTCTGTTCCATTGATCTATATTTCTGTTTTGGTACCAGTACCATGCTGTTTTGGTTACTGTAGCCTTGTAGTATAGTTTGAAGTCAGGTAGTGTGATGCCTCCAGCTTTGTTCTTTTGGCTTAGGATTGACTTGGCGATGCGGGCTCTCTTTTGGTTCCATATGAACTTTAAAGTAGTTTTTTCCAATTCTGTGAAGAAAGGCATTGGTAGCTTGATGGGGATGGCATTGAATCTGTAAATTACCTTGGGCAGTATGGCCATTTTCACGATATTGATTCTTCCTACCCATGAGCATGGAATGTTCTTCCATTTGTTTGTATCCTCTTTTATTTCCTTGAGCAGTGGTTTGTAGTTCTCCTTGAAGAGGTGCTTCACATCCCTTGTAAGTTGGATTCCTAGGTATTTTATTCTCTTTGAAGCAATTGTGAATGGGAGTTCACTCATGATTTGGCTCTCTGTTTGTCTGTTGTTGGTGTATAAGAATGCTTGTGATTTTTGTACATTGATTTTGTATCCTGAGACTTTGCTGAAGTTGCTTATCAGCTTAAGGAGATTTTGGGCTGAGACGATGGGGTTTTCTAGATAAACAATCATGTCGTCTGCAAACAGGGACAATTTGACTTCCTCTTTTCCTAATTGAATACCCTTTATTTCCTTCTCCTGCCTGATTGCCCTGGCCAGAACTTCCAACACTATGTTGAATAGGAGCGGTGAGAGAGGACATCCCTGTCTTGTGCCAGTTTTCAAAGGGAATGCTTCCAGTTTTTGCCCATTCAGTATGATATTGGCTGTGGGTTTGTCATAGATAGCTCTTATTATTTTGAAATATGTCCCATCAATACCTAATTTATTGAGAGTTTTTAGCATGAAGGGTTGTTGAATTTTGTCAAAGGCTTTTTCTGCATCTATTGAGATAATCATGTGGTTTTTGTCTTTGGCTCTGTTTATATGCTGGATTACATTTATTGATTTGCGTATGTTGAACCAGCCTTGCATCCCAGGGATGAAGCCCACTTGATCATGGTGGATAAGCTTTTTGATGTGCTGCTGGATTCGGTTTGCCAGTATTTTATTGAGGATTTTTGCATCAATGTTCATCAAGGATATTGGTCTAAAATTCTCTTTTTTGGTTGTGTCTCTGCCAGGCTTTGGTATCAGAATGATGCTGGCCTCATAAAATGAGTTAGGGAGGATTCCCTCTTTTTCTATTGATTGGAATAGTTTCAGAAGGAATGGTACCAGTTCCTCCTTGTACCTCTGGTAGAATTCGGCTGTGAATCCATCTGGTCCTGGACTCTTTTTGGTTGGTAAACTATTGATTATTGCCACAATTTCAGCTCCTGTTATTGGTCTATTCAGAGATTCAACTTCTTCCTGGTTTAGTCTTGGGAGAGTGTATGTGTTGAGGAATTCATCCATTTCTTCTAGATTTTCTAGTTTATTTGCGTAGAGGTGTTTGTAGTATTCTCTGATCGTAGTTTGTATTTCTGTGGGATCGGAGGTGATATCCCCTTTATCATTTTTTATTGAGTCTATTTGATTCTTCTCTCTTTTTTTCTTTATTAGTCTTGCTAGCGGTCTATCAATTTTGTTGATCCTTTCAAAAAACCAGCTCCTGGATTCATTAATTTTTTGAAGGGTTTTTTGTGTCTCTATTTCCTTCAGTTCTGCTCTGATTTTAGTTATTTCTTGCCTTCTGCTAGCTTTTGAATGTGTTTGCTCTTGCTTTTCTAGTTCTTTTAATTGTGATGTTAGGGTGTCAATTTTGGATCTTTCCTGCTTTCTCTTGTGGGCATTTAGTGCTATAAATTTCCCTCTGCACACTGCTTTGAATGCGTCCCAGAGATTCTGGTATGTTGTGTCTTTGTTCTCGTTGGTTTCAAAGAACATCTTTATTTCTGCCTTCATTTCGTTATGTACCCAGTAGTCATTCAGGAGCAGGTTGTTCAGTTTCCATGTAGTTGAGCGGCTTTGAGTGAGATTCTTAATCCTGAGTTCTAGTTTGATTGCACTGTGGTCTGAGAGATAGTTTGTTATAATTTCTGTTCTTTTACATTTGCTGAGGAGAGCTTTACTTCCAACTATGTGGTCAATTTTGGAATAGGTGTGGTGTGGTGCTGAAAAAAATGTATATTCTGTTGATTTGGGGTGGAGAGTTCTGTAGATGTCTATTAGGTCCGCTTGGTGCAGAGCTGAGTTCAATTCCTGGGTATCCTTGTTGACTTTCTGTCTCGTTGATCTGTCTAATGTTGACAGTGGGGTGTTAAAGTCTCCCATTATTAATGTGTGGGAGTCTAAGTCTCTTTGTAGGTCACTCAGGACTTGCTTTATGAATCTGGGTGCTCCTGTATTGGGTGCATAAATATTTAGGATAGTTAGCTCCTCTTGTTGAATTGATCCCTTTACCATTATGTAATGGCCTTCTTTGTCTCTTTTGATCTTTGTTGGTTTAAAGTCTGTTTTATCAGAGACTAGGATTGCAACCCCTGCCTTTTTTTGTTTTCCATTTGCTTGGTAGATCTTCCTCCATCCTTTTATTTTGAGCCTATGTGTGTCTCTGCACGTGAGATGGGTTTCCTGAATACAGCACACTGATGGGTCTTGACTCTTTATCCAACTTGCCAGTCTGTGTCTTTTAATTGGAGAATTTAGTCCATTTACATTTAAAGTTAATATTGTTATGTGTGAATTTGATCCTGTCATTATGATGTTAGCTGGTGATTTTGCTCGTTAGTTGATGCAGTTTCTTCCTAGTCTTGATGGTCTTTACATTTTGGCATGATTTTGCAGTGGCTGGTACCGGTTGTTCCTTTCCATGTTTAGCACTTCCTTCAGGAGCTCTTTTAGGGCAGGCCTGGTGGTGACAAAATCGGTCAGCATTTGCTTGTCTGTAAAGTATTTTATTTCTCCTTCACTCATGAAGCTTAGTTTGGCTGGATATGAAATTCTGGGTTGAAAATTCTTTTCTTTAAGAATGTTGAATATTGGCCCCCACTCTCTTCTGGCTTGTAGGGTTTCTGCCGAGAGATCCGCTGTTAGTCTGATGGGCTTCCCTTTGAGGGTAACCCGACCTTTCTGTCTGGCTGCCCTTAACATTTTTTCCTTCATTTCAACTTTGGTGAATCTGACAATTATGTGTCTTGGAGTTGCTCTTCTCGAGGAGTATCTTTGTGGCGTTCTCTGTATTTCCTGAATCTGAACGTTGGCCTGCCTTGCTAGATTGGGGAAGTTCTCCTGGATGATATCCTGCAGAGTGTTTTCCAACTTGGTTTCATTCTCCGTATCACTTTCAGGTACACCAATCAGACGTAGATTTGGTCTGTTCACATAGTCCCATATTTCTTGGAGACTTTGCTCATTTCTTTTTATTCTTTTTTCTCTAGACTTCCCTTCTCGCTTCGTTTCATTCATTTCATCTTCCATTGCTGATACCCTTTCTTCCAGTTGATCGCATCGGCTCCTGAGGCTTCTGCACTCTTCACGTAGTTCTCGAGCCTTGGTTTTCAGCTCCATCAGCTCCTTTAAGCACTTCTCTGTGTTGGTTATTCTAGTTATACATTCTTCTAAATTTTTTTCAAAGTTTTCAACTTCTTTGCCTTTGGTTTGAATGTCCTCCCGTAGCTCAGAGTAATTTGATCGTCTGAAGCCTTCTTCTCTCAGCTCGTCAAAATCATTCTCCATCCAGCTTTGTTCCATTGCTGGTGAGGAACTGCGTTCCTTTGGAGGAGGAGAGGCGCTCTGCATTTTAGAGTTTCCTGTTTTTCTGTTCTGTTTTTTCCCCATCTTTGTGGTTTTATCTACTTTTGGTCTTTGATGATGGTGATGTACAGATGGGTTTTTGGTGTGGATGTCCTTTCTGTTTGTTAGTTTTCCTTCTAACAGACAGGACCCTCAGCTGCAGGTCTGTTGGAATACCCTGCCGTGTGAGGTGTCAGTGTGCCCCTGCTTGGGGGTGCCTCCCAGTTAGGCTGCTCGGGGGTCAGGGGTCAGGGACCCACTTGAGGAGGCAGCCTGCCCGTTCTCAGATCTCCAGCTGCGTGCTGGGAGAACCACTGCTCTCTTCAAAGCTGTCAGACAGGGACATTTAAGTCTGCAGAGGTTACTGCTGTGTTTTTGTTTGTCTGTGCCCTGCCCCCAGAGGTGGAGCCTACAGAGGCAGGCAGGCCTCCTCGAGCTGTGGTGGGCTCCACCCAGTTCGAGCTTCCCGGCTGCTCAAGCCTGGGCAATGGCGGGCGCCCCTCCCCCAGCCTCGCTGCCGCCTTGCAGTTTGATCTCAGACTGCTGTGCTAGCAATCAGCGAGATTCCGAGGGCGTAGGACCCTCCGAGCCAGGTGTGGGATATAGTCTCGTGGTGCGCCGTTTTTTAAGCCGGTCTGAAAAGCGCAATATTCGGGTGGGAGTGACCCGAGTTTTCCAGGTGCGTCCGTCACCCCTTTCTTTGACTCGGAAAGGGAACTCCCTGACCCCTTGCGCTTCCCAGGTGAGGCAATGCCTCGCCCTGCTTCGGCTCCCGCACGGTGCGCGCACCCACTGGCCTGCGCCCACTGTCTGGCACTCCCTAGTGAGATGAACCTGGTACCTCAGATGGAAATGCAGAAATCACCCGTCTTCTGCGTCGCTCACGCTGGGAGCTGGTGACCGGAGCTGTTCTTATTCGGCCATCTTGGCTCCTCCTCCTTCGACTTTCTTCTTTATTAAATCAGAAGGATTGGAGAGTGTTAATTAATACTAGGTCCAGGAACCATCTAAAACCATGTTAATAGATACCACCAGTAGTTATACTTTGGAAAACATAGTATAAGTAAGTACTGCCCTTTTTTTTTTTTAGACAGAGTTTCACTCTTGTGCCCCAGGCTGGAGTGCAGTGGTACAATCTCGGCTCACTTCAACCTGCGCCTCCTGAATTCAAGTGATTGTCCTGCCTCAGTCTCCCAAGTAGCTGGGACTGCAGGTGCTTGCCACCACACCTGGCTAATTTTTGCATTTTTAGTGGAGCCGGAGTTTCACCATGTTGGCCAGGCTGGTCTTGAACTCCTGACCTCAGGTGATCAACTTACCTCACCCTCCCAAAGTGTTGGGATTACAGGTGTGAGCCACCACGCCCGGCCTGACCTTGATGTATTTTGCTTTTTTATCTGCTGGCAAGAATGTAAATAAGTAGATCAGGAAAGGCCAAACTAAAGGTGTAAGTCAGGTATAAGCAAGGAAGTGTGGATAGATAAACAGAGATAAGTCAGAATTGAAAAACAAACAAAAACCAAGTCTTTCGATAAAGTCAGAATTGGCAGAACAATCTGCCAATCTGAATGTTCAGAGGCACTGTTTCCTAAGTTTTCTATTGCTTCCTAACAAATTACCACAAGCTTAGGAATTGAAGACAACACCTGTCTGTTAGCTCCGTTCTGTCGTTCTGTGGGTCAGAAGTCCTGCAAGTTTCCACAAGGTTTTTTGTTTAGGGTCTCTCGCAAGGTACGAATCTTGCTGAGCTCTTATCTGAACTCTCCGGGGAAGAATTTGCTTCCAAGCTCATTGAAGCTGTTGTTGGTATTCAGTTCCTTGTGATTGTAGGATTGAAATCGCTATTTTCTTCCTGGCCATGGGCTGCGGGTCAAGTTCAGTTCCCAGAGGCCTCTCCTTGCTCTGATCCTTGGACAGGGCCCCTCCATCTTCAATGCTAGCAATGGCATGTCGAATGCTTAAGTTTTGAAGTCCTCTGATTTCTCCTTCTGCCACTAGTCAGAAAATTCTCTACTTTTGAAGGACTTCTGTGATTAGATCAGGATTTTCCATCTGCAAAATCCCTGCACAATAGTACCTAGATTGGTGTTTGATTGAGTAACGAGAGTCAGGATTCTTGGTGGGCCATCCTTAGAGTTCTGCCAACCACAGTTTTCCTCCAGAATCAAGCTTGATTGTACAGAAATGAAATGGAGACCCTTGAGAAGTTTCAGTAGTAATTCCAGAGAGAATTAAAGGACCTTAAACTAAAGTCTGCCTTCTAGTGGATCATGTTACAGTAAGGCTCCAGAGTAAATCTCCAACCATAATAAATACAGAAGAGTTAACCTTCTATGTATTTTTACCTGAATGCAAGCCATTTCATGGTAATCCATAGGTGAATTTCACTTAAATATAACAATTTGACAAAAAGATAAAATGTCTAACCTCTAAACACTGAGATACCCTTAAATGCGAATAGAGGTTTTATTTTACTTACTGAATTTTGTTGTTAAATCTTAAACAGGACACAATTTTATAATCAAGTTAATTCTCTCATCCTTTTAAAACTAATGTATGGGTTGAAAATACTGATATTTAAATATGTGAACTACATACACGCATATGCACTTTTATCTGATTCTGCTTAAAAGTTAGAACCGTCAACTGCTGACTCCCACTTTATTATTCAGAACTCAATCACTGTAGGAAGGCAGATAAGTTCAAAGATACAACAGGATTCTGGAGCCAAAATACACTAACTTCATCCTACTGAAAGGAGACAGTTGTGTCCCACTGAGATGATGGAGTTCAGGCTGCAGTGAAAGTTCAGGCAGGCCGGCTGTAGCACCTCCCTGCTCTGCAGCGTGCAGCTTCTATCTGGCGCTCCCTGGAGCTGGGAATTTACCACAAACACCACCTTGGGGAACAGTGTTAGCAGCTGAGAAACTGCAGAAACAAGCTGCTTCTCAGCGACTCCCAGATACTATCAGAATGCTAGAAAATAATTAAAATCCTAATTAAGTAGTTTCTCATCTGGCTCATTTGAAGACGCTCCAAAATGGTCAGATTTAAGGCCTGGTAAACAGCTGAAGTGTTAAATTTGCTTGGTAGTTGAAACCTTTGTTAGAGGTCAGGTTTACATAAAGAATGTGAAATGGAGAATGAGATAGTATCTGCATAATTCAAATGCAAAACAATTTTGCTTGAGTTGTTTGTATCTTTCAAGCACAAACCTATCTATTTTATTTTTTTGGCATCAATACTGGTTCCTTCTTGTTTTTAGCATACTATTGTGCAAAGAATAAATTTCATATTATAAATTATATAGAAAATATGGGAGACAGGTTGAAAAAGAATACAATGAGATTTTAAATAATAATTAAACCTGTTTAAATTTTTCTAGTTTTGACTTTCATTACATATAGAATTATAAAGTTGTATATGTTTTACTACCTGGTATTAGTTTTATGCAAAAAAGCTCATGTAAAATATATAAAATCTATGTACATTTATAAATGAAATTTAATTTTGGCTTTGTATTTTGGAAGATAATTTTCTTCTGATTACCTTTACTCAGGTTTATTTTACTTTTCCTCTTGCATGGATCTAATAAGGACCAAACGTTACTGTGTTTTCCAGAGACAGTTTGTCAGGAGACGTCTGTTAAAATTATAGCCTAAAGATGCATCCCAGTCTACACATACTAAACCTTTGAGATCTGTGTGTGGGTGTGTGTGTACACATACTGTACAGATTACTCAGTAGTCATTCGTTATGTTATTATTTTAAAATTGCTATTTAGAAGTGACATGCGACTGGGCGCGGTGGCTCACGCCTGTAATTCCAACACTTTGGGAGGCCAAGGTAGATCACTTGAGGTCAGGAGTTTGAGACCAGCCTGACCAACATGGTGAAACCCCATCTCTACTAAAAACATAAAAATTAGCTGGGCGTGGTGGCAGGCGCCTGTAATTCCAGCTATTTGGGAAGCTGAGGCAGGAGAATTGCTTGAACCCGGGAGGCGAAGGTTGCAGTGAGCTGAGATCATGCCACTGCACTCCAGCCTGGGTGACAAGAGCACAGCTCTGTTTAAAAAAATAATAATAAGAAGAAGTGATATGCACATACCAACATGTAAATTTTTAAGTATATTGATATCATAATTAATGTTAGCTTCTGGCAAATTTTTAAATAGAAGTATGTGTCTCCTATGGTTCCCACCCTTTTCAGACTTCAAACCCACCCTTTTGCATGTTTTGCTGCTGCCAAACTTTGCATCTGGGACTCTTATTATTTCATTACCTTCTTTCCTCTGTTTCTTCCTCCCAATCTTCCTCTCTCATCCAAACCTTTTGATTGGAGAAAAGTGTAGTGCTTGAAAGTGTTAACTTTGGAACTAGACTGCCTGGTTTGAATCCACCCTGTGCCACTTACAAGCCATATGATATTGGGCAAGTCACTTAATCTCTTGTGCCTGTTTTCTCAATAGGAAAATGGGAATAATATTAGCATTTACCTTATAGGATTATTGTGAGGAGTGAGTGAATTAAAGCACATAGATAGAATGCCCTTAACAATTATATTATTTCCATTACAGTATTATTTCTGGAACCTGATCTACCTTAAACAAAATCTCCTACTTCCTTAGCCTTGACATATCCTTTACCTGTTGGCCCCAGTTGAAACTTAGATTTTTTTCTAAGGACAATTTTAATAAGTCAAGCAAAGGTGGCCTTTCTTCCAAATCTAGCTTTCTTCAGTCACTTCCAATCTAGTATTCTTGACCAAGAAGCAAAATTTCCTCTTCATTTAAAGCTTCTATCAGTATTTGCCTTCATCTACCTTCTTTCTACTTAGGCTTCCACATTTATTGAGAATTTGACACTTAGGTCATAGTTTTCCTTTCTTCTGCAAGTCAACATACTGGCTAATTTCAGTGTCCATGCAGAAGACCCAGCCAACACTCCAGTTTCCCAATACAGTCTGCCCCCTCTTATCTGTGGTTCACTTTTCATTGTTTCAGTTATCCATGGTCTACTGCCATCCAAAAGTGTTAAATGGGAAATTCCAGAAATAAGTTTTAAATTGTGCACTGTTCTGAGTATGAGGATGAAATGTTGTGCCATTTCGCTCTGTCCTACCCAGGACATGAATCATCAGTTGGTCCAGCATATTGTTGCTGTATCCACTCTCACTCAGTTGTCATTGTCTTGGTTATCAGATTGACTGTCACAGTGTCACAGTGCTTATGTTCCAATAACCCTTATTTTACTTCATCATGGCTCCAAAGTACAAGAGTTGTGATGCTGGCATATTGTTATAATTGTCCCCTTTTATTATTAGCTATTGTTAGCTATTGTTGTTAATCTCTTACTGTGCCCAATTTATACATTAAGCTTTATCATAGGTATGTATGTATAGAAAAAAACATACTATATACAGAGTTTGGTATCATTCATGGTTTCAGGCATCCACTGTGGGTCTTGGAACATATCCCCTGGGGCTTAGAAGGGACTAATATAATTGATCTCCTTATTCTGATGACCTTCCTCTTCTTAACACTCCAGTCCCACCCTAGACAGTATTCTCCTAGGTCTGCTGTATCTCAGAAATCATGTACTTAGATATCATATTGTTTGACCACAGTGGTGGTCAATGGAAAATGCTGAATGAACGACTGCTCTACTTAGACTGTAAGTTAGATTCTTGACAATAAGGCATGGGTCTCTCTTTTTTTTTTTTCTTAGACAGAGTTTTGCTCTGTTGCCCAGGATGGAGTGCAGTGGTGCGATCTCAGCTCACTGCAACCTCCACCTCCCAGTTCAAGAGATTCTCCTGCCTCAGCCTCCCAAATAGCTGGGATTACAGGTGCCTGCCACCATGCCTAGCTAATTTTTGTATTTTTAGTAGAGATGGGGCTTCACCATGTTGGCCAGGCTGGTCTCAAACTCCTGACCTCTGGTGATCCACCCACCTCAGCCTCCCAAAGTGCTGGGATTACAGGCGTGAGCCACCGTGCCCGGCCAAGGCTTGGGTCTTATGCTTGCTTATGTGCCTTCCCCACAAATCACATAATAGGAGATTAAGATCTTGTTTGATTGGCTTATTTATTGAAACCTTTCCAAACCTACTGGAGTAAGCTGATCCCTATTCTCTTTCTTTCTCTTAATGGAATTGGAAATAGAAGTTCTTATTACAGGCAGTCAATATTTAGTAATAGAGACTATTATGTCACCTGAATATAGGTGTGTGCAATACTTTCTGAAGAACTGAATTATATTTTCATGGAAATATTCTGATCTCCTTTGCTAACTGCCACTGAGGAATTTCCAGTCCAGTTAGATTACTTTCAGATAATTCTTGTAGCTAGTCACAATTCTAGGAGAAATGTATTGGAAGGGACAAAGGCCAAAGAGATTATATGCTTTAAGACTATTGTTACAGAATATTCTAGATTAAAGGTAAGAAACCTGATGTACATTTGTAAAGTTACACACCAACAGTGTCTTAGTTTTCAGAATCCGAATTGTAGGACCATATCCTTACCTGTATTTTTTGTTCTTATAATAAATTTTTATGTTGCAAAAGCAATACATGATTATTTTTTAAATATTTGAAAAAAAGAAAAGCAATGAGGAGAAAGAAATACCACCTGTGATTCCACATCATATTATAACAATATAAATATCTGACCAGGCGCGGTGGCTCACGCCTGTAATCCCAACACTTTGGGAGGCTGAGGCAGGTGGATCACGAGGTCAGGAGTTCGAGACCAGCCTGGCCAACATAGTGAAATCACATCTCTACTAAAAATACACAAAATTAGCCAGGCATGGTGGCAGGTGCCTGTAATCCCAGCTACTCAGGAGGCTGAGGCAGGAGAATTGCTTGAACCCAGGAGGCGGAGTTTGCAGTTAGCGGAGATTGCGCCACTGCACTATAGCCTGGGTGACAGAGTGAGACTCCGTCTCAAAAAATATATATATATATCTTTCAATATAATAACAAATGTCTTTTGCTAGGTACTTATTAATATATAATACATGCAGATATACATGTTCTCTTTTACAAACAAGGAATTATTAATACTGTGCATGGTATTTTGTAACCCTTTTCCTACTTAATAATATACAGTCAGCTCTCCATATTTTGTGGGTTCCACATAGGTGGATTCAATCAACTGCAGATAAAAAAATCTTTGGAAAGGCCAAGGGCAATGGCTCACACCTGTAATCCCAGCACTTTGGGAGGCCGAGGTGGCTGGATTGCTTGAGCACAGGAGTTCGAGACTAGCCTGGGCAACATGGTGAAACCCTATCTCTACTAAAAATACAAAAATTAGCTGGGCATGGTGGCATGCACCTGTAGTCCCAGCTACTCAGGAGGCTAAGGTGAGAGGATTACTAGAACCTGGGAGGTCGAGGCTGCAGTGAGCCATGGTCATGCCACTGAGCTCCAGGCTGGGCATCAGAGCAAGAACTTGTCTTGGAAAAAAAATTGGGTCTGTACTAAACATGTACAAACATTTTTATCTTGTCATTATTCCCTAAACAATATGGTATAACAACTATTTACATAGCATTATATTGTATTCGGTATTATATGTAATATAGACATGATTTAAAGTATACAGATGTACACAGTATATAGGCAAATACCACATCATCTTACATCAGGGACTTGGACATCCACAGATTTTGATATTGCAGGAGGTCCTGCAGTCATTCCCTCATGGATAGTGAGGGACAGCTATATATTTCATTTCCTTCCATGTTAATAAACAATATAGTTTGCTATAACATAATTTTTAATGAGCCTGTGGTATTCCACTGAATAGATGTAACATACCTTAACCAAACTACCATTGTTGAACACAAAGGTTGTTTTAAGAATGCTATATTGAAGTCTTTTAATACTTCTTTTAACTATTTCTTTGAGCTACATTCCTAAGTTAATTCCTAGATCAAATTGCATATACTTTAAAATATTTTCTCTTAAACATTACACAAAGAATACATGCTAGTTGTTTAAAAAAATCCAATTCAAGGAGGCCGAGGTGGGAGGATCACGAGGTCAGGAGATCGAGACCATCCTGGCTAACACGGTGAAACACCATCTCCACTAAAAATACAAAAGATTAACCAGGCGTCATGGTGGGCACCTATGGTCCCAGCTACTCGGAAGGCTGAGGCAGGAGAATGGCATGAACCTGGGAGGTGGAGCTTGCAATGAGCTGAGATCGCGCCACTGCACTCCAGCCTGGGCGACAGAGCGAGACTCGGTCTCAAAAAAAAAAAAAAAAAAATTCCAATTCAACAATGTATAGACTCAATGTGTATTTGTGTAGTCACACTCTCCATATTAAATATTGCTGAAGTGAAATTTTGCAAAAATAGAATATTTTTCTTAGACTAATTCCTAATGTCATGTTGCTGAATCTCAGGATGTGCATTTCTAAAAGCTCTTGACATACACTGCCAAATTGTGCTCAAGGAAGGATGTATGCTTTTGGCCATAAGAAAGTAGGAGAGTCCTGCTTTCTTATGATACAGTCCAACACCAGATATTATCATTACAAAAATCTGTCAGTTTGGTAAGAGAAAAACTGTAACTCTTTTTTACAATTTTTCACTTACCAAATTACAGTTTGGGAAGTGAAGTTGCAGTTCGCAAGTGAGTTGCCATTTTGAGACTGGGTGCAGTGGCTCATGTCTGTAACCCCAGCTCTTTGGGAGGCCGGAGGATGGCTTGAGGCCAGGAGTTCAAGGTTACAGTGAGCTGTGACTGGGCCACTGCACTCCAGCCTGGGCAACAGAACGAGACCCTGTCTGTCTAAATAAAAAATAAATAAATAAAATAAAATTTGCATTTTTGATTCATGATGATGTTAAATGCCTTAAAATAATGATTGGTTTTACTTCATTTAAGTTTTCATATACTTCGTTTCTTTTTCTATTGACTCATGCTTCAGGAACTGGCTAGTTGTTCAACAAAACTATTTCACTTTCCTCAGAAGCACACGGCTAGATCACATTTCCCAGCCTTCCACGCACTTATATCTGGTGGCTTGACTGCATTCTAGTTCAAACTGTCATAAACCTCTGTAGGTTACAAATCCTCTACAAGTCTAACCAGGCTAAAATAAAAGCATCAGTAGATCTGTGTCCTTTTCTGAAGACTATAGAGGATAATCTGTTTCTGTGTTCATTCCAATTGTTGCGAGAATTCAGTTCCTTATGGTTGTAGAATTAAAGACTGTTTTTTGCTGGCTCTCAGGTGAGGACCGTTTCTAGCTCCTCGAGGCTCTTGCATTTCTTGGCTTCAAAGCCAGCGGTGGGTCTAGTCCCTCTTATGCTATGAATTTCTCCTGCTTTATCTCTCTGACTTGTGATTCTACCTTCCTCTTTTATTTTAAGGACTGCACTGGTCCCATTCAGGGATAATTCCCCTACTTTAAGGTCTACTACTTAGCAATCTTTATTTTATCTGCAACCTGATTTACTTTTGCAATGCAAGGTACCATATTTATAGGCATACACACTAAGCCAAAGATAATAAGGGCCAACATTCACTGACCATAACACTCTCTTTTTCGATGTTTTGAATACGATGTTTAGGACAGACATGGTTGATATTTGTATTCCTTAAGTTTAGACCAGTGATTGGCACAAGTAGTGTAAATAAGGCTCTACTGATAATACAGGAACAAAATTTTCATCCAATAACCTGATTAAACTGTACCACTAAGCCTCCATTCCAATATCCTTATATTTGAGTGCCTGTTCCAGGTGGCTTTAAATATTTCTGTGAAGAAGATTTTGGCATAAATAAATAACATCTATCTTCTGAAACATACCATTAACCTTTTTCATAATGCCATTTTCCCTTATTTTGTATGTTATTTTCTACACTGACCTCATTCTTCTTAATAACTCCTTTCATTTTCCTTCTGCAAGACTTCTGTGGATGTGGAAAATACAACCACTGCCAAGTGGGAATTGAGGTATAGAATATTTATGTGATTCTCAAAGATAAGCACCTTGTATAGACAGGACTATAATGACTGCACAACTAATTCTTTGTGGGTATCCTCATCTCGGAACCAAATAATCTCTCTCTTTTTCTCTTACTGCTGTAAAATAAATATAACACAAAATTTGCCATTTTACCCATTTTAACTGTGCAATTCAGTGACATTAACTGCATTCACACAGTTGTGCAACTTTTTCACCAGTTTCCAAACTTTTCCATCACCCCAACATCACTCTACCCTTAATCTCTTTTTGAAAATCTCTTTAGTTAACTAATTTCAATATTTACTTATTTTGTGAAATTTGAATATTTCTACTCCTAAGAAAAATCAGTGCCATTTTGTTATTAATTCAGAGTAACCTCAGCTGGGTGTGGTCGCTCACGGCTATAATCCTAATGCTTTGAGAGGCTGAGGCAAGAGGGTCACTTGAGGCCAGGAGTTCCAGACCAGCCTGGGCAACATAGCAAAACCCTGTCTTTACGAAGTTTGAAAATTAGTTAGGTGTGGTGGTATGTGCCTGTATTCATAGCTACTCAGGAGGCTGAGGCAGGATTGCTTGAACCCAAGAGCTTGAGGTTACAGTGAGCTAAGATTGAGTCATTGCACTCCAGACTGGGTAACAGAGCCAGACATTGCCTCTAAAAAACCCAACTGTAATAATAATAATAATAATAATAATAATAATAATAATAATCTTTAGCAATTTAAATATGGAGATAATAAAATTTATTTTTTTCCCAGATTCCTCTGTACCCCAGGTAATTTTTTTGTTAATATTCTTGAATAGAAACATAATATTCTCTAGGCAAATTCTTAGAAAACAACTATTTTTTGCTAAATGAACACAACAGAAAACAATATGTATAAGGCTTTTAAATATATTTCTTACACTAATGGCCAGAGTACTTTTAAAAAATCATTTGATAAGTAGATGTAGAACACTTGCCTGACTATCACCCACAATATAAGTACAAGTGACACAAACCTCAATATAACTTCATTTATTAAAGACAAATTTCAATAAAACTATGTTCTACTTACATGACATTTAACAGATTTAAATTACAAAATTGCTGCAAGAATCTCATTATAAGCTTGTCTTTCCCATATGAAGGCCCCATGATTTTCTCAAAAAAGATCTTGTGAAATTAGAAATGCTAATTATACATAATTATTATAAATACAGTACTACAATTACTAGTGTAAAAGTAATTTGTGGTAGAATGATTAATTACAAATAATCTGAACTAGAAAATTATTTCCTACCTAGTAATTTGAGAATTAAGTAATAAGATCTCATCTCATTGTTTCTTTTTCAGAAAAATTTGACTGTAAATATTTTTCTAAACATATGCAAATATGTGCACATACAAGGTAATGAATCTGAATCTTTGGATTAATCGTAGTTTGAGTAGTATAATGTCTCTTTGTGTTTTATCCTTTTAGAGTAGTGTATTATTATTATTTATTTTGATACTTCTTGAAAGAAGATCGAACTTAGATTTTACTTTTAGCACGATGATCCTGGCCAGGCACAGTGGCTCACACCTGTAATCCCAGCACTTTGGTAGGTCAAGGTGGGTGGATCACCTGAGGTCAGGAGTTCGCGACCAGCCTGGCCAACATGGTGAAACCTCATCTCTACTAAAAATACAAAAAATTAGCCAGGTGTGGTGGCGCACGCCTGTAACCCCAGCTACTCAGGAGGCTGAGGCAGGAGAATCGCTTGAACCTGGGAGGTGGAGGTTGCAGTGAGCCGAGATCTCACCATTGCACTCCAGCCTGGGCAACAAGAGCGAAATTCGGTCTCAAAAAAAAAAAAAAGTTTTAACAAAGATGATTCTTACGACTAGTTTAACAAAAACAATTTCTTTACATGTCTAGAATACATTTGAAACTTGAAAGTATTTAAATGGTATGATTTTGTAACTTTTCTGTTATAAAGGCTTCTTCTTGGGGTTCTATTTACAAAAATGTGGTTGTTAAGGTTTTTTGCTTTTAAGTTAATTTTTATGTTTTTTGTATATTTTTCATTAACTTACCCAGGCTTGTTTATTTTTTTAAGGTCACCTTTGAATGGCATTACAGTGATCATTATTAAGTAATTCAAATGGGGTATAATACAATAGGTTGTAATTATTATTATTTGCGCTACAATTCTGGTTAGTTTACATTTAATACATGAATTCTGACACCTTTTGCAAGGGATTCGATATGTTGTAACTTCCAATATGTTAAATATAACAGTGTAATTCCTGTGTAGCATTATTAATATTTCTAAATCATGAAAACATGATTTTTGACTCAATAATTTGCCACATTTAGTAAGGTTAAAAAAATTTAAAGAGAATCAGAAGAGAAAATGGGTTTCTCTTCACAAACTGATCTTCACCCAATATACTAAATAACTTACACGATTTATTTTAGTGATCTGAGTTCTACTATCTGTTGCTCTGGAGTAATAGTGGCATTTAATTTGTTTTATTAAAGTGCACTTTAGTTTTAGTTTACTTACTGATGGCTCTTGAAACAAGATATTAGTTGATTCATTTGAATGAATCTGATTAAAAAGCTATGATTGAGAAATGCAACTGAGAGAGCCTTTTTTCCCCCTAATATGTAGACTTTATTAATGTCAGAAATCATTGTGGAAGGATGTGATACCATGAAAGGGACATTTAACATGTAACTTAGCAGAAGAATAGAAGTAGTTTTATCTGCAACAAAATGTTCTTATTTATTTACCTAACTAAATACACAGTGGATAGCTTTCCATGACAGTCGGTGATCACAGTAGAAAATTCAAGAATTCACAGATATTTGGAATAGGTAAGTTTGATAAAAGCCTTTTTTGTTTTAACCGTATGCCTCCTGAATTGTGTTATCTCGATATATTTTCTATCATGATTTTGAAACTATCTTCCTCTGAAAAATATTTTAGTCCAAATATGTAATAAACAAAGATTAACAGGCATAAAAGAAAATGTCAAGACAACTTTCTGATCAATATTAAATAAAATAGAGAAACCACAAGGAGACTGGAAATGGAAATTACTAGAACTTGTACAGGTTGGAATGAGAGAGAGAATTAGAATGGTCAGTTTTGGGATAATATGAAATTTGTACTCCATAAACAGCAGAGAATCAGGATAGGGTGTTGACGTTTTCCCACCTACCTCCCACTGCCATTTTCTTGTACTGCTGTTAACATTCATGTAAATTTTGTAATCCTTCCTTAATCTTCACCTGTTAATGGAGAAAATGTTTGTTCCTTTTATAATGTTAAAGAATTATAAAAACATTCTCCATTTCTTCCTTCTTCTCACTCTTAATTTAGGGAGATAGTATCAAAACCTTGAGGAAAAATCAAGGAAATCTGTTTTCTTTTTTTAAATTCAATGTTGACAGGGATTAGATTTAAAATTGTTTTCAAGGAGACCTCAGCATTGTGGAAAATGGATTAGTAGTAAATCAAATTCATTTACTAGTTTGGGTTACACGATGTTAAAAGTATGAATATTTAGTTGTTACCTGTAAGAAAGTGTATGTATATCTGGAAAAAAATCTTTGAGTATATTGAACAACGAAAAGGTAAAGAAACTTGTTGTTTCTTAAAATAATGGACAAGCTTCATTTCATAAAGTATGAGGAGATGGAATCTGGTGGCATTAAAGAAGAAAAACCCATTTCATTCCAAATGCAGCTAACATTTGAAACATAAACTGGCTCCCTCTCTCCACAGATGCCTCCTTGGAGTCAGAGGACGCGATATAAATGGGGGTTTTGGTGTTGTGAGATGATGGATGAGGGTCTCTTCTGGTTGCCAGAGGATCTGTGACCAGCACAAAAACTGCTTGGTCTGGGTTAATTAATTGCAGGAAAAGTTTATTCAGATGCAGGGCAAGCACCTTGGCTAAAATCTCAGCATCTGTGTTGATTAAAGATCTGAGGCTGAAGAAAGCACATAGTTGGGGGTCTTAGATAGGTTTGGGAGCCATATGGACTTGTTTTAATGAGGGAGGGCTTTTGCAATCCAAGTCTCAAAGCTGTGTTGTTCTAATCAGCATTAATGGAATATCTCCTGCCCAGCACCAAGTCACTTCACAGTACTATCAAGGCAATATTTTTTCCCTGGTTATTTGTTTCAATATTTTATTCAGAATCTCACCATTATTTTTCATTTCCTACAGACCTGGTGATAAAACACGGTGCAAAATCTTGCTGGCTTTGTTTAAGTCCAGGGCAGACTGAACAAAAATTTATTTCTTTTAAAGGTCATTGTCAATGAAATGTCCACAAGGCTATTATGACACCTTTAGGATGTGAACTGTAGAATGTATATTCTCTGAAATTTTATCTTGTGGATATTATGTCTGTAATCAGTTTTTCTTGGCTTTGACTTTCTTTTTATTATAGCCATGGAAATTGACTCAGAGGTTCAGATGAAAAGGGAATAATCATAAAAATGGAAAAATGTAAGCTGCATCAAAAACTAAACTTAGGCTGCTACTTTGGACATTATAATTTGGACATTCATAATTTGGTAATATTATGGCCCCATTCCTTACAAAACTGTGGAGTTTATCGAAGGATCTCTCAGAATTATAAATTTAAACTACCCAGGGATCATAAGTCAGTTGCAAGTTTAGGCGCTCACTTCGGGAAACAAAACTTGGGTCTTGAGCAGTAGTTTTTCTCAGGTGCTTTGTTCCTTTTACACAGTTTGATTTTCAGAGATTTAAGTCAACTGCCTGTCTTAGAGTCTATTCATTTAGGTCGTGAGCGTGACTCACATTTTATCCTGCTTTTGTTATTTTTAAACTTTTAAATTATAAAATATATCATAAATACATAGAGACATATAATGTACAGGTAGATTTTAAAAATAATAATAAAGTAAGCATCTGTTTCCCCCTCATGTTAAGAATTAGCACATCAGTTCTTCCTGGTGCTTTTTCAAATCCATCTCTTCCAACTCCCCTCAAAGGTAATCACATTATACATTTACTTGATACTTTCCCTTCTTTTGCTTTTAAATTTTTAACCTACATATGTTTCTACACTATATATAAGTTGGAGTTATATTGTATGTTTTGTTCTGCAACTTGTCCGTTTTGCTCACTATTATACTCCAGCAGTTCATCCATGTGGATGTGTACAGTTGTGGTTCATTTACTTACAATGTTGTTGAGGAATTCATTAAATGAATGTACCATAATTTATGAATTCATTCTACAGATGAAGTTTCTTTGCATGGTTTTAATTTTTGCTATTAGAAAAAGAGAAGATAAGAACATGTCTTCTGGTACAAGTGGGCAAGAATTTCTGTAAATAGACCAAGGAGTGGAATTACTGGATCATGAAGTATGCATGCACCAAATTCAAATTTCTAGGTTATGCCTAGTTGTTTCCCAATGTGAATTTCACCAATTTCCACACTCACCAGCAATGTATGAGAGTTCCTGAGGCTCTAAGTCTTTCCTAATGTTTGGTATGGTGTGTGCATGTGTGTGTATATATATATATATATATATATATATATACCCACACATATATATTTTATATATATATATAAAATTTGTAATCCTGTTGTTATGCTGTTTTGTTATAATTTTAATCAGCATTTTGCTGGTTAGTAATAAGATGCACCACATTTTTATGTATTTATTGGTCATCTGTCATCTTCTCTGAAGTGTCTTTGCCACTTTTCTATTGGGTTGTTGATCATTTTCTTTCTTATTCTTTACAGTCTCTATATTAATCCGTTGTTACTAAGACAAATATCTTCTGGTTTGTGCTTATCTTTTCACTGCCTTTTTTGTACCTATTGATGAATAGGAGTGCTGAATATCTTAAAAGTTTCATCTTGAGATAATTTTAGATTCACATACAGTTATAAGCAATAATACACAGGGATACATATACCCTTCACTCAGTTTCCCACAATGGTACCACATGGCTTAACAATATCACAACTAGGAAATTGACATTGATATAATTCATCATCAACTTTATTCAGATGTCACCAGTTTTGCACACACTCATTCTTGTGTGTGTATTTAGTTCTATGCAAATTTTTTATTTTTTATTTTTTTGAGGCAGAGTCTCGCTCTGTCACCCAGGCTGGAGTGCAGCGGTGCGATCTCGGCTCACTGCAAGGGCTGCCTCCCAGGTTCACGCCATTCTCCTGCCTCAGCCTCCCGAGTAGCTGGGGCTACAGGCGCCCTCCACCACGCCCGGCTAATTTTTTGTATTTTTAGTAGAGACGGGGTTTCACCGTGTTAGCCAGGATGATCTCGATCTCCTGACCTCGTGATCCACCTGCCTCAGCCTCCCAAAGTGCTGGGATTACAGGCGTGAGCCACTGCACCTAGCCAGTTCTATGCGAATTTTATCACTTGTTGTAGCTTGGTATAACTACCACCGTGTTCAAGATAAAGAACTGTTCCATCACAACAGGGCTCCCTCATCTTTTTAAAAATTTTATGTACAAAGTTCTAACATGGTTTCTTTCATTGGTAGGTGACTTGGATATTCCATTTAAGGAAGATCACTTCATCCAGCTTAATAAAAGCTATGTCCTTTGCATACTGACAGAAACACTGGTGGCACATATTGAGGCCCTATTTCCAGATCAGACCAGGCTGGTTTGAGCAGACCAGAGCGAGAGTCCTGGCCAAATTTTTGCAGATGGCTCCAGTAGAGTGCAACTTCTTTATAGCCATGTTCATCACCTTTCTTCCACCATCCCTAACTCCTGGTAACCACTCATCTGGTATCCATGTCTACAACTTTGTCATTTCAAGAACATTATATAGAGCCATACAGTGTGCAACTTCTTGAGATTGTATAAATCATATGGACTCCAGAGATGACCCAAGCAGACAGTAAGCATCTGCCCACAGCAGGGAATTCTATTCAGGGGTTCTTATCTTTCTGTGGCAGGGTTGCCTTTGGCAGTCTGGAGAAATCTATGGACCCCCTTCAGAATAATGTTTTGTTTTTTTCCTATGTTTTTATTTGTCAGGCTGGGTAAACATGCACAAATGAAAACAGTGGATCATGTAGTAGATCTATTTAACTTGACATATGAAACTTTTAAAATTTTCCAAAGTAGTTGTACCATTTTACATTTCACCCAAAAATATAAAAAAGTTACCTCACATGCTTGCCGGTATGGTTAGTCTTTTTAATTTTAACCATTTTAGGAGGTGTATAGTGGCATCTCATTGTGTATATTTTCTAAAACAGACTTTTATTTTTAGAGCAGTTTACTGCAAAATTAAGCAGAAAGTAAAGAGAATTCTCATATAAGCCTCCTGCCCTACACACTCACAGCCTCCCCCACTATCAACATCCCACACCAAAGTAGTATACTTGCTACAATAGATTAACCTACGTTAATACATCATAGTTACCCACAGTCCATAGTTGACATTATGGTTCACTCTTTTTGTTGTACCATCTATGGTTTTAACAAATGTACAATGACATGTATCTATCATAGTAATATCACATCAATAGTTTCACTGTCCTAACAATATTCTATACTCTGTCTATTTATGCTGTCCTCCAACCTAACCCCTGGAAACTACTGATCTTTCTACTGTCTCTATAGTTTTGTCTTTTCCAATGTCATATACTTAAAATCATATAATATGTAGACTTTTTAGATTGGCCTCTTATGTTTATACTGCACTTAAATGTCTTATCTGACATTTAGGATAACTATCCTAATAAATGTCCTAAAGTTTGAATAAATGTCCATGTCTTTTCATAGCTTAATAGCTCATTTCTTTTTAGAGCTAAATAATATTCCCTTCTGTGGGTGTACCACAGTTTAGTTATCCATTCACCAACTGAAGGACATCTTGGTTGCTTCTAGGTTTTGGCAATTGTATTAGATTGTTTGCATCACAATCTATGTGATGCAAATCATTTATGCACAAATAAGATTTATGCACATATCTATGCATCACGTCACTATAAAGAAATAGGTGAGGCTGGGTAATCAATAAAGAGAAGAGGTTTAATTGGTTCATTGTTCTGCAGGCTGTACAAGCATGGCACCAACATCTGCTGAGCCTCTCGTGAGGGCCTCAGGAAGCTTACAATTGTGGTGAAAGGCCAAGAGGGGAATGTCACATGGTGAAAGCAGGAGCAAGGGGCACGGGGAGGTCCCAGACTTTTAAACAACCAGATCTCCTGTGAACTACCTGAGCAAGGGCTCACTTATCACCAAAGGGATGGTGCTAAACCATTCATGAAAGATCCACCTCCATAATCCAGTTACCTCGCACCAGGCCCCACCTCTAACAATGGAAATCACATTTTAACCTGAGATTTGGAGGAGACAAACATCCAAACTATATTAGCCATTATGACTAAAACTGCTATAAACATTTGAGTACAGGTTTTTGTGTGGATTTAAGTGTTCAACTCATTTGGAAAGATACCAAGGAGTGCAATTACTGGATCATATGGTAAGAGTATGTTTCATTTTGTAAGAAACCGCCAGACTGTATTCCAAAATAGCTGTACCACTTTGCATTCCCGTTAGCAGTTAATGAGAGTTCCTGTTGCTCCACAACCTTGAAAGCTCTTAGTGTTGTCAGTGTTGTGGATTTGGCCATTCTAATAGGTGTGTGGTTATAGCCTGTTGTTTTAATTTGAAGTTCTCTAATGACATGTTGTTGATCATCTTTTCATAAGCTCACCGGCCATTTCTTTTCTTTTTTCTTTTCTTTTTTTTTTTTTGAGATGGAGGCTCACTCTGTCTGTCACCCAGACTTGAGTGCAGTGGCACCATCTGGGCTAACTTCAACCTCCGCCTCCCAGGTCCAAGCAATTCTTCTGCCTCAGCCTCCAAGTAGCTGGGATCACAGAGGTGCGCCACCATGCCCGGCTAATTTTTGTATTTTTCGTAGAGAGGGGGTTTCACCATGTTGGCCAGGCTGCTCTTGAACTCCTGACCTCAAGTGATCCACCTGCCTTGGCCTCCCAAAGTGCTGGGATTACAGGCATGAGCCACCACGCCCAGCCTCACCTGTCATTTCTATGTCTTCTTTGGTGCACGTCTGTTCAGATCTTTTGCATGTTTTTTAATTGGGTTGTTCATTTTCTTATTGATGAGCTTAAAGAGTTACTTGTATATTTTGAGTAACAGTGCTTTATCAGATATGTTTTTTGCAAATATTTTCTCCTGGTCTGTGGCTTGTCTTCTTATTCTCTTAACAGTGTCTTCCACAGAGAAGTTTTTAGTTTTAGTGAAGTCTAGCTTATCAATTATTTCTTTTATGGATTGTGCCTTTGGTGTTGAATTTAAAAAGTCTTCACCATACCCAAGGTCATCTAAATTTTCTCCTATGTTCTATAAGTTTTATATTTTTGCATATTACATTTATGTCAATGATTAATTTGGAGTTAATTTTTGCTGAAAAGACTAACTTTTCTCCATTGTATTACCTTTGCTTCTTTGTCAAAGATTAACTGACTATATTTATGTGTGTCTATTTCTGGGTTCTCTATTGTTTTCCATTGATCTGTTTGTCTGTTCTTTCACCAATGCCACACTGTGTTGATTATCATAAGTTTACAGTAGTTTTTGAAATCAGGTAGTGTCATCAGTCCTGTGATTTTGTCTCCTTGACTGATGCCTTGGCTATTCTGGGTCTTTGCTTCTCCATGTAAACTTTAGAATCAGTATGTCGATATCCACAAAATAACTTGCTGTGAGTTTAAGATTTATTGTGTTCGTAATTTGCATTGATATATAATAATATTGAGCATCTTTTCGTGAGTGTATTGCCATTAGTATTTCCCTTTGATAAATTATCCTCAAAATTGTTGCCTATTTTTAGATTGAGTTATTTGATTTCTTACTGGGTTTAGAGAATAATCTTTTCTGTCTTGAAGACCTTTTTTGGTGTATTTAGTCAGGTTTTCCAGAGAAACAGAAGCAGTAGAGAGAGAGAGAGATGTGGAAAGAAATTGATTATGAGAGATTGACTCATGCAACTATGGAGGCTAAGAAGTCCCATGATTTGCCATCTGCAAATTGAAAGCCCAGGAAAGCCAGTGGTATAGTTCCAGTTCAAACCCAAGGCCTGAAAACAAGGCACATCAATGTCTCAGAGCAGGAGAAAATGGATATTCCAGCTCAACCACAGAGCAAATTCACCCTTCTTCCAGTTTTTTGTCCTCTTCAGGCCCTCAATAGATTGGCTGGTGCCTATCAAAAATGACGATGGCAATCTTCTTTACTCTGTCTACCCATTCAAAGGCTAATCTCTTCGAGAAACAGCCTCCCAGACACACCCAGAAATAACATTTCATGTTGTGAATCCCTTAACCAAGTCAAGTTGACACATATTAATAAAATTAACTGTTACTTATGTGATTAGATATGTTAGATATGTGATTTGAAGATATTTTCTTCCAGTCTGTAGCTTGTCTTTTCATTCACTTAATAGTGTTATACTAAAAGGTTTAAATTTTAGTTTAATTTACCAATTATTTAGTAATGGATAGTGCTTTTTTTTAAAATCATATTTAAGGACTTTTTGCCTAACACAAGGTAGCAAATATTTTCTCCTAAAGGATTTATAGTTTTATATTTTATATTTAATTCTAGGGTAAATTTTCAGTTAATTTTTTATATCATATGAGGTATTGGTTGAGTTTTTTTTTTAAAGTGTATCTTTTATGAGCAACATTTATTGAAAAGACCATTCTTTTTTCACTGAACTGACTGTTCATCTTTATCAGAAGCTGATTAATGGTCTGATGTAGTGGCTCATGCCTGTAATTCCAGTGCTTTGGGAGGCCAAAACAGGAGGATTGCTTGAGGCCAGGAGTTCGAGGCCAGCCTGGGCAACATAGCAATACCCTGTCTCTACAAAAAATTTAAAAATTAGCTGGACATTGTGGCATGTGCCTGTAATCCTGGCTACTTAGTAGGATCACTTGAGCCCAGGAGTTTGAGGTTACAGTGAGCTATAATCATACCAATGCACTTCAGCCTGGGAAACAGAGTAAAACCCTGTTTCTTAAAAAAAAAACAAAAAAATCCATATTTACATAAGCCTATTCTGGATATCTTTTCTGTTCCTTCGATCCGTGGTCTGTCCTTTCTCCATTATGACACTGTCTCCATTATTGTAGCTTTGCATTAAAACTTAAAATCAGGGAGTGTGAGTTTTCCGATTTTGTTCTTTTTTTCATAATTGTTTTGTTTGTTTGGGCTTTTTTGCCTTTTATATAAAGTTTAGAATCAGCTTTTCTATACCTATAAAAACATCCTACTGAGATATTGCTGTGGTTTAAATGTTCCCTTCCAAACTCACGTTGAAATTTAATTGCCATTATGATGATATTAATAGATGGAATCTTGGCTGGGCACAGTGGCTCACGCCTGTAATCCCAGCACTTTGGGAGGCCAAGGCGGGCAGATCAGAGGTCAGGAGATCGAGACCATTCTGGCCAACATGGTGAAACCCCGTCTCTACTAAAAATACAAAAATTAGCTGGGCGTGGTGGCGGGCGCCTGTAGTCCCAGCTACTTGGGAGGCTGGGGCAGGACAATCACTTGAACCCAGGAGGCGGAGGTTGCAGTTAGCTGAGATCATGCCACTGCACTCCAGCCTGGCGACACAGTGAGACTGTCTCTCTCAAAAAAAAAAAAAAAAAGGTGGAATCTTTACGAGTGATGAGGTCATGAGAGTTTTGCCCTCATGAATGGATTAATGTTATGAGCATTCATTCCCCCCTTTTCTCTCTCTGTCTTGTGCATGCACTTCTGTGCCATGTGATGCTTTCCATCATGTTATGATGCAGCAAGAAAGTGAACTGCGCAGCCTTCAGAACCAGTACCCAAATAAAGGACCATTTTCTAATTTTATTTGTTTATTTATTTAGAGATAGGGTCTCACTTTGTCGCTCAGGCTGGAGGGCACTGGCATGATCATGGCTCACTGCAGCCTCTACCCTTCCCTCCCCACCAGGCTCAAGTAATCCTGCCACCTCAGCCTCCCAAGTAGCTGGACCACAGGTGCATGCTACCACACCCGGCTGATTTATTTTTATTTATACTTTTTGTAGGGACTAGGTCTCCCTATGTTGCCCAGGCTGGTCTCAAACTCCTGGGCTCAAGTGATTCTCCCACCTCAGCCTACCAAAGTGCTGAGATTATAGGCATGAGCCACCACATCCAGCCTTTTCTCTTTAAATTATGTAGTTTGTGGTATTCTGTCATAGCAGCAGAAAATGGACTGAGACCAACATTGACCAGGCCTGTGTTAAATCTGTAAAGTTTGGGCATTGTTGACAGAGTAAGTAAACTGAATCTTTTAAATCATGGGCATGGTATTTTTTATTGGTTCATTTAGATCTTAGAATTCTTCAATCAGCATTTAATAGTTCTTAGCACTTATCTTGTACATACTTTTTAAGATTCTTACCTAAGCATTAATTTTTTTCAACTATCTTTAATGGTACTGTTGTAAAATTTTGGTTTTCAATTGTCTGTTGCTAATATATATTTACAGAATGGGTTTGTATATGTTTTGTTGTCTTTAGAAAATTTTGGCCGGGCACAGTGGCTCACTACTATAATCCCAGCACTTTGGGAGGCCGAGGTGGGCCGATCACCTGAGGTCGGGAGTCCGAGACCAGCCTGATTGACATGGAGAAACTCTGTCTCTATTAAAATACAAAATTAGCCGGACATGATGGTGCATGCCTATAATCCCAGCTACTCAGGAGGCCGAGGCAGGAGAGTCATTTGAACCCGGGAGGCGGAGGTTGCCGTGAGCCAAGATCATGCCATTGCACTCCAGCCTGGGCAACAAGAGTGAGACTCCGTCTCAAGAAAAAAAAAAAAATTCCCCCAGCTTCATTTACAAATAATTAGCTAATTAAAATTGTATGTATTTAAAGTGAATAACATGTTTTCATATAAGTATACATTGTGAAATGATTACTGCTATTCAACTAATTAACATATCAATCACCGTGAATAATTACTTCTTTATGGTGAGAAATTTCTTTTGGTGAGAATATTTAAATTGATTGTCTTAGAATTTCATTTAAAAATTTAATAACAATTTATTTCACTTAAAAAAATTAAATGTTTTTCTCATATTATTTTACAATAAGAAAAAAAGAAATGAAGAAAGATCTTGTAGCATTTCAAGTATGCAGTATAATATAGTTTTTTAACTGTAGATACTATTCTGTTAGATTCCCAGAACTTATTAATCTTGCATAACTGAATCTTTGTACCCTTTGACCAACATCTCCTTGTTTCTCCTAACTCCTAGTCTCTGGCAACTGTCATTCTGTTCTCTACTTTTGAGTTCTGCTCTTTTAGATTCCACATATAAGTAAAACAATGCAGTATTTGTTTTTATGTGTCTGGTTTGTTTTACTTTATGTAGTGTCCTCCAGTTTCATTCATGTTGTTGAAAATGACAGGATTTCCTTGTTTTCATTTATTTTGTTTTTTAAACCTTTGTTTTAGGTTCAGGGGTAGATGTGCAGGTTTGTTATGTGGTAAATTGCGTGTTGCAGAGGTTTGGTATATAGATTATTTCATCACCCAGGTGATAAGCACAGTACGTGATACATAGTTTTTCTATTGTCACCCTCCTCCCACCCTCACCCTTAAGTAGGCCTGGTATCTATCGTTCCCTTCTTTGTGTCCATGTGTACTCAATGTTTAGCTCCTACTTATAAGTGAGAACATGCAATATTTGAGAAACAAACAATATTTGTTTCTTTGTTAGTTCATTTAGGATAATGGCCTCCAGCTCCATGCATTTTGCTGCGAAGGACCTTATTTTTTATGGCTGTGTAGTATTCCATGGTGTATATGCACCACATTTTCTTTATCCAGTCTACTGTTGATGGACATTTAGATTGATTCTTTATTGTTGCTATTGTGAATAGTGCTGTGATGAACATATGCATGCCTATGTCTTTATGGTAGAATGATTCATATTCCTTTGGGTATATACCCAGTAATGGGATTGCTGAGTTGAATGCTACTTATGTTTTAAGTTCTTTGAGAAATTGCTACATTGCCTTCACAGTGGCTGAATTAATTTACACTCTCACCAGCAATGTATAAGCATTCTCTTTTCTCTACAACCTTGCCAGCATCTGTTATTTTTTGACCTTTTAATAATAGCCATTTTGTCTGGTGTGAGATGGTATATCACTGTGGTTGTGATTTATATTACTCTAACGATTAGTGATGTTGAGCATTTTTTATATGCTTGTTGGCCACATGTATGTCTTCTTTTGAAAAGTGTGTGTTCATATCCTTTGCCTACTTTTTAATGGGCTTGTTTGATTTTTTTTACCTGTTAATTTGTTTAATTTTTTAAATAGATTTTAGATATTAGACCTTTGTCGGCTGCATAGTTTGCAGATATTTTCTACCATTCAGTAGGTTGTCTGTTTACTCTGTTGATAGTTTGTTTGGCTGTGCAGAAGCTCTTTAGTTTAGTTAGGTCCTATTGGTCAATTTTTGTTTTTGTTGCAATTGAATGGTTTTGTTTGTTATGAAATGTGTGCTAGGACCTATGTCTAGAATGGTATTTCCTAGGGTTTTTATAGTTTTAGGTTTTACATCTGAGTGTTTAATCTTTCTTGAGTTGATTTTTGTATGTGGTAAAAGGAAGGGGTCCAGTTTTGATCTTCTGCATATGGCTAGCTAGTTATCCCAACACCATTTATTGAACAGTGGGTAATTTCCCCATTGCTTGTTTTTGTCGACTTTGTCGAAGACTAGATGGTTTGTAGGTGTGCGGTTTTATTTTTGGGCTTTCTATTCTGTTCCATTGGTCTATGTGTCTGTTTTTGTACCAGTATCATGCTGTTTTGATTACTGTAGTCTTGTAGCATAGTTTGAAGTTGGATAATGTGATGCTTCCAGCTTCTGCTTGCTTAGGGTTGCTTTGGCTATTTGGGGTCTTTTTTGGTCCCATGTGAATTTTAGAATTTTTTTTTCTCATTCTGTGAAAAATGTCATTGGTAGTTTGATAGGAATTGCATTGAATCATAGATTACTTTGGGTAATTTGACAATTTTAACAATATTGATTCTTCCTATCCATGAGCATGGAATATTTTTCCATTTGTTTTTTTCATCTCTGATTTTTTTCAGCAGTGTTTTATAATTTTTGTTGTAGAGCTCTTTCACTTCCCTGGTTAGCTGTATTCCTAGACACTCTGTTTATTTTTTTGTGGCTGTTGTGAATGGGATTGCATTCTGGATTTGGCTTTCAGCTTGGACGTTGTTGGTGTATAGAAATGCTACTGATTTTTGCATATCGATTTTATATCCTGAAACTTTGCTAAAGTTGTTTATCAGATCTAGAAGTTTGGGGGCAGATATTGTGGGGGTTTCTAGTATAAAGTCATATTGTCTGCAAACAGAGATAGTTTGACTTGTGCTTTTCCTATCTGGATGCCTTTTATGTCTTTCTTTTGCCTGATTTCTCTGGTTAGGACTTCCAGTACTATGTTGAATAGGAGTGGTGAAAGTGGGCATCCATGTGTTGTTTCAGTATTCAAGGGGAATGCTTCCTGCTTTTATCCATTCAGTATGTTGCTGGCTGTGGGTTTGTCATAAATGGCTCTTATTATTTTGAAGTATCTTGCTTTAATGCCTAGTTTGTTTTTTACATGAAGGGACATTGAATTTTATTGAAAGCCTTTTCTGCATCTGTAGAGATGATCAGGTGGTTTTTGTTTTTATTTCTGTTTATGTGATGAATCAAATTTATTAATTTGCATGTGTTGAACCAACCGTGCATCCCAGAGATAAAGCCTACCTGATTGTGGTGGATTTAACTTTTTGATGTGCTGCTGGATTCAGTTTGCTAGTATTTTGTTGAGGATTTTTGCATCTGTGTTCATCAAGGATATTGGCCTGAAGCTTTCTGTTCTTGTTGTGTCTCTACTAGATTGTGGTATCAGGATGATGCTGGCCTCATCTTCTTTTTAAAGGCTAAATAGTATTCCATTACGTGTGTGTGTGTGTGTGTGTGTGCATGTGTGGGGTGTGTGTGCATGTATGCATCCTCACATTTTAAAAATTCATTCATCCCTTGATGGACATTTAGGTTGAATCCATATGTTGGCTATTGTGAATAATGCTGCAATGATTGCAATGATTATGGGAATGCATACATTTCTTCAACATACTGATTTCAGTTCCTTTGGATATATGCCAAGTAATGGGATTGTTGGATCATATGTAGTTTGATTTTTAATTTTTTGAGCATGCTCCATATAGTTCTCCATAATGGCTGTGTCAATTTATATTCCCACCAACAGTAAATAAGGGTTCACTTTTCTTCACATTCCTGCCAACACTTGTTATCTTTTTTTGAAAATAGCCATTGTAATATGTGTGCAGTGATATCTCATTGTGGTTTTGACTTGCATTTCCCTGATGATTAGTAATGTTGATAATTTTTTTCATGTACCTGTTGCCTACCTGTATATCTTCTTTGGAGAAATGTATATTCAGTTCCTTTGTCCATTTAAAAACTTAATTATTTTCTTGCCAGTGATTTGTTTGAATTTCTAATATATTTTGGATAATAACCCTTATCAGATATATACTTTGCAAATATTTTCTCCTATTCCATAGGTTGTTTATTCATTCTGTTTATTGTTTCCTTTGGTATACAGAAGCATTTTAGTTTGATGTAATTCCATTTGTCTATATTTGTTTTTGCTGCATGTGCTTTTGGGATCATCTTCAAAAAGTCTTTGCCCAAACCAATGTTAAGAAGCTTATTATATTTTGTTCTTCTAGCAGTTTTATAATTTCAGGTCTATATTTTATTAATTTTGAGTTGATTTTTTTTTTTTTTTGAGATGGAGTCTCGCTCTGTTGCCAGGCTGGAGTGCAGTGGTGCGATCTCGGCTCACTGCAACCTCTGCCTCTGGGGTTCAAGCGATTCTCCTGCCTCAGCCTCCCGAGTAGCTGGGAGTACAGGTGCATGCTACCACGCCAAGCTAATTTTTGTATTTTTAGTAGAGACGGAGTTTCACCGTGTTGGCCAGGATGGTCTCGATCTCTTGACCTTGTGATCTGCCCACCTCGGCTTCCCGAAGTGCTGGGATTACAGGCATGAGCGACCACACCTGGCCTTGAGTTGATTTTTATATAGAGTGTGAGGTAGGGTCCAATTTCATTCTTCTGCATGTGAATATACAACTTTTTCTAGTACCATTTTTTGAAAGACTATCCTTTTCGTTGTTTGTTCTTGGCAACTTTATCAAAGATCAACTGACTGTAAATGAGTAGATTTGTTTCCTGGGCTCTCTATTCTGTTTCATTGGTCTATATGCCTGTGTTCCTGCCAGGTTCATGCTATTTTGATTACTATAGGTTTGTAGTATGTTTTGAAATCACATAATGTGATGCCTCCAGTTTTGTTCTTCTTGCTCAAGGTTGCATTAGCTCTTCGGGGTGTTTTGGGCTTCCATATAAACTTTACAATTTTTTCCAGTTCTGTTAAAAATGCCATTGGAATTTTGATAGAGATTGCATTGAATTTGTAAGTTCCTTTGGGTAGTAGGGACATTTTAACAACATTATTTCTTCTAATTAATGAACATGAGATATCTTTCAAGTTATTTGTGTCTACTTCAAATTCATCGATTCATTTTTCAAATAGTTTTCAATTGTAGGTCTTTTACTTCCTTGGTTAAATATTTTCTTAGTTTATTCTTTTGATACTATTGTAAATAGGATGGTTTTCTTAATTTCTTTTTCAGAGAGTTTGTTAGTGTATAGAAACAACTAATTTTTTAATGTTGATTTTGTATACTTAAGTTTTACCAAATTTGCTTATTACTTCTAACAGTTTTTTTCTGGAGGGAATCTTTAGGGTTTTCTGTATGTAAAATCATGCCATCTGCAAAGAGACAATTTTACTTTTTCGTTTTCCAAATTGGGTGGGTTTTATTTCTTTTTTTGCCTAATTGCTCTGGCTAGGACTTCCAGTGGTATATTGATTAGAAATGGCAAGATTAAGTGTCCTTTTGTTGTTCCTAATCTTGGAGGAAAAGCTTTGAGCTTTTTAACATTGATATGATGTTAGCTGTGGGCTTGTCATATGTGAGCTTTATAATGTTAAATTTCATTTCTTCTATACCCAGTTTGTTGAGAGGTTTTTATCATGAAAGGATACTGAATTTTGTCAAATGCTTTTTCTACATCTATGTCAATGATAATGTGGTTTTTATTCTTTAATCTGTTAAAGTGGTATATCGTATTTTTTTATTTTTTGAAACATCCTTGCATGCCAGAGATAAATCCCACTTGATCATGGTGTGTGATTCTTTTAGTAAAAGACAAAAGATTTATATGATCTGAAAAGAAACCAGATATCATAGTGTATGATTCTTTTAATGTGCTGGTAAATTTATTTTGCAACTATTTTATTGAGGGATTTTGCCTATATGTATTTTTTGTGGTTTTATAAATTTGACAATTAGAAGTTAGCTCTCGTCTACACTGACTGTAGATTTTTACAAGTGGTAACAGGTACATAGGTAACCAAACTATAGAGCTTGTTTCGTGAAACTTCATCTTCAGTATATTTTCTGGACAAACACACACTGATATGATATGGGAAATTTCTTATTCCTTCTTATTTCTTATTCAGTGCACACATCTCAAGTCTCTATCTCCTTCATGGCATATTTCTGGATCATTTTGTGCGCCCAAGGGCCACACTTTTGAAGTGAATTCCATAGATGTACTTATAAATATTGGTTGTATTTTCTTGGGTAGGTACCTCAATAATGGCAGAATAGCTCTTCTTTGTCTTGCTACCTTTGTAGGACCCAAGTTGGAAAGAAAAGTATGAGGGATTGTTTCATCTATATTCATCAAGGCTATTTTACTGTAATTATTTTTTCTTGCAGTGCTTTTTTCTGGGTTTGGCACTGTAAAATGCTGGCCTTGTAAAATGAGTTCCAAAGTGTTCTTCCTATTTAATTGTCTGGAAGAGTTTGAGAAGGATTGGCATTAATTCTTCTTTACATGGTTGGTGGAATTCACCGGTGAAGCCATTTGGTCCTGGGCTTTTCTTTGTGGGGATGTTTTTGATTACTGTTTCAGTCTCTTAACTTTAGTCTGTATAGATGTTATATTTCTTCATAATTCAGTCTTGGTAGGTTGTATGAGTGTAGGAATTAATCTCCTCTAGATTATCTTTTTTTGGGCATATAGCTGTTCACAGTATGCTCTTATGGTACTTTGTATTTCTGTGGTATTGGTTGTAATGTCCCCTCTTTCATGTCTGATGTTATTTATTTGTCTTTTTTCTTGGTCTATCTAAAGATGTTTTTTAGATCTTTTTGTCTTCTCACAAAACCAACTCTTAGTTTCATTGGTCTTTTCTATTTATTTCTAGTCTCCATTTCATTTATTTTTTTCTCTGAACTTTATTATTTCTTCCTTCTGCTAACTTTGGATTAGCTTGTTCTTTTTCTAGTTCCTTGAGGTGTAAGGTTAGATTGTTTATTTGAGTTCTTTCTTCCTCTTTGTAAATGGTTATTGCTATAAACTTTCCTCTTAGAACTGCTTTTGCTGCATTTCATAAGTTTTGTTCTGCTGTGCTTCCATTTTTGTTTGAAGATTCTATTTTTGTTTCCCTTTTGATTTCTTTTTTGACTCATTGGTTGTTCAGAAGTGTGTGGTTTAATTTCCACATATTTGTAAATTTTCCAGTTTTCTTCCTTTGACTGATTTCTAGTCCCATACCATTGTGTTTGGAAAACAAATTTCCAAGTTCTTAAATTTGGTAAGACTTGTTTTGTAGCCTAACACATGATCTATTCCAGAGAATGTCTGTGTGTGCTTCAAAAGAATGTGTATTCTGTTGCTATTGGATGGAGTGTTCTATATGTCTGTTAGGTCCATTTGGTCTATAGTGTTGTTAAAATCTGCTGTTTCATTATTCACTTTCTGTCTGGATGCTCTGCCTATCATTGAAAGTGGGGTATTGAAGTTCCCTATTATTGTTTTATTGCTCTCTATTCCTCCCTTCAAATATGTTAATATTGTTTTATATATTTAGTTGCTTCAACATTGGGTACATATGTATTTACAATTGTTATATCTTCTTAATCCATTGACTGCTTTTTTACTATATAATGACCTTCTTTGTCTTCTGTAGCAGTTTTTGACTTAATGTCTATTTTTCTTGTTGTAAGCATAACTATTCCTGCTTTCATTTAGTTATCACTTGCATAGAATATCTTTGTTAATGAATTCTTTTCTATTTTATGTGTATCTTTAAAGCTAAAGCAAGCCTCTTGTAGGCAGCAAATCATCTGAGCTTGTATTTTTAATCCATGCAGCCACTGGCTTTTGATTGGAGAAATTAACATTTACAACTCAAGTAATTATTGATAGGTAAAGACTTATTACTGCTATGTTGTTAATTGTTTACTGTTTTACAGTTTTTGTTCTTTTTCTCCTCTCTTGCTGTCCTCCTTTGTGATTTGATGATTTTTTTTTATAATAGTATGCTTTCTCTTTATCTTTTGTGAGTCTACTACAAGATTTTCCTTTTGGTTACCATGGGGCTTACATAAAACATCTTCTACTTATAACAGCCTATTTTAAGCTAACAACTTCAAATGCATACAAAAACTTTTGCTTTAACTTCTCCTCCCCCTACATTTTTTGTTATTGATGTCACTAATTACAGTTTTTACACTGTGTATCTATTAAGAAATTATTATATTTCTAGTTATTTTAATTCTTTTGTTCTTTAACTCTTATACTAGAGTTAAAAGTGATTTATGAACCACTATTGCAATGTTGGCATTTTCTGAACTTTACTATACTTTAAATTTTACAGTGAGTTTTATAATTTTACAGTATTAGTTAGCATCTTTGTATTTCAACTTGAATAACTTTCTTTAACATTTTTGTAAGGCTAATCTAGTGATGGTAAACTCCCTCAGATTTTGTCTGGGAAAGTCCTTATCTCACCTTTATTTCTGAAGGGTAGCCTTTTCAGGTATAGTATTCTATACACAGTGGTTTTCTTTATCAATTTGAATATATCATTTCACTCTCTTTTGGCATGCAAGATGTCTCCTAAGAAATCTACTGATAGTATTATTATGGGGAAGGTATACTTTTGTAACTAGTTTCTTTTCTCCTATTGCTCTCAAAATTCTCTGTTTTTGACTTTTGAGAATTTGATTATAATGTGTGTCAGTGAACATTTCTTTATGTTTAATCTGTTTGAGGTTTTTCAGGTTTCATGGATCTTGATGTGTCATTTCCCATTCCAGATTGGGATAGTTTGCTGTCATTACTTTAAATAAGCTTTCTACCCCGTCTCTTGTTCTCCATTTTCTGTTACTTCCATAGTGTGTGTATTGGTTCTGCTGATGATGCCCCATTAAGTTCCGTAGACATTCTTTAATCTTTTTCATTCTTTTTTCTTTTTGTTCCTCTGACTGGGTAATTTCAAAGGACCCAGTTTCAAGTTCACTGATTCTTTCTTCTGCTTGATCCAGTCTACTATGGAAGTTCATTTGTGTTCTTCAACTCCAGAATTTCGGTTTGGTTCTTTCTTACAGTTTTTATCTTTTGGTTGAATTTCTCAATTTCTTCATATAGTGTTTTCTTAGTGTTATTGAGTTGCCTATCCATGCACCCTTTTACCTCATGTGGACCCCCATTTTTTTAAGGTCGGTTACTGTTGCTTTATTTTATTCCATTTGTGGTGTCATATTTCCTTAATTATTTCTGATCCTTGTGGTCTTGAATTGGTGGCTTTGCCTTTGAGAAAGTAGCCACTTCAAGTCTTTGTAGATTGGCTCTTTATACAAGGCCCTTCACCAGTCAGCCCATCCTGAGATTCTGGGCAAGCCTGTTCTTTTGGTCCACTGGTGGGTGTGTCTGGCACCTGAGTCCACAGGGGCCAGTCTGGTTTCTGAGTCTATGGAGGCAGACCTGGAGCTAGGTCCACTGTGGGGGGAGCTTGTGCATGTATGAGTACGCCTGATGCTTGGGGCTATGGAGGCCAGCCTGACACTAGGGCCTGGAGGCTGGGTTGATGCTATGGTCTGTAGTAATGTCAGGTGCTCCCTTGACTCTCCTTTCCCCATGTGGGAAGTATAAGCATACCTCATTGTATTGTATCTCACTTCATTGTGCTTCATAGATATTGTAGTTTTTACAGATTGAAGGTTTGTGGGAACCCTGCATCAGGCAAATCTATTGGCACCTTTTTTTCCAACGTCATGTGCTTACTTTGTGTCTATGTGTCAGCATTTTTTAGCAATAAAGTATTTTTTTAAAATAGGGAATGTACGTTGTTTTTTAGACATAAAGCTATTGCATACTTAATATACTACAGTATAATGTAAACATAACTTTTATATTAACTGGGAAACCTAAAAACTCGTGTGATTTATTTTATTGTGATATTTGTTTTATTGCAGTGGTCTGGAACTGAACTTGCAATTTCTCCAAGATATGTCGCTATCTCTCTCCGTGCTGTGCTGTGTGGGCTTTGGGAGGGGTGATGTGGACCATTTGAAATTGTCCTTGCTACCTCTTTAATGCATATTTTTTTATTTCTATGCTCCACCCAAGTGCTATAGTCTCTCAACTGCCTTCTTTTTGTTCTTAAGCTTTTATGAAGCTATTTTCAAGTGTGAGTAGTTGTCCAAATTCATGTTTCTTGAGGGAACAAGTGACTTGTTTGTAAGTTGACTTGTATATCTTTTTATAGCTGAGATTTTATCCTGTGATCTTACTAACTCAGGAATTTTTTGGAGATTCTTTGCAGTTTTCTAAGTAGAATAACCATATTATATTTATTATTATTTTCCTTCTTACTTTGGTTTTAATTTGCTCTTTTTTTACATGTTTCCTGAGTCAGAAACTTAGGTTATTGATTCGATACCCTTATTCCTTTATAACATATGCATTTGATTGTGTAAGTTTTTCTCTAAGCACTGCTTTAGTGCATCCCGCAAATTTTGATCTGTTGTATATTTTTTATTTACTTTAATATATCTTCTAATTTTCTTTTGACTTTATCTTTGACCAATGAAATATTCAGAAATGTGTCATTTCTAAATATTTGGGAGATTTTCTAAATATTTCTCTTTTACTGCTTTCTAATTCAACTCCACTATGGTTAGAGAACACATTTTGAATGTTTTAAATCTGTTAAGATTTGTTTTATGACTTAAGACACAGTTGGTATTTGTGAATGTTTCATGTGCACTTGAAAACAATGTTTATTCTGCTTTCATTGGGTCAAGTGGTCTAAAAATGGCATTTAAGTTAATTTGGTTGATAGTGATTTTCAGTTATTATATATCCTTCCTGATTCCTGCCTATTTGTTCTAATGATTACTGACAGAAGACTGTTGAAATCTCCAATTATACTATTATTTTTGTATTTCTACCTTTACCTCTATAATTTTTGCTTTAGTATTGTCACAATATTTTGTTGGGTGCATACCAATTTAGTATAGCTATGTATTTTTGGTAGATTGGCACTTTTAACCATTATACAATGTCCCTCTTGGTCCTTGGTAACTTTCCTTCATTGGAATTCTACATTTTTTTATATTAATATGACAATTCTAGCATTCTTTTGGTTAGTATTTGCATGGTATATCCTTTTCTATTATTTAGCTTTTAGCCAAGCTGAGTGTTTTTATTTAAAATGGGTTTCCTGCGACTAAAAATCATTCTAATCTTATTAGATTATCTAATAACCTAATTATCTCTCTATTGGCTGAACTTAGTCATGGGATAGAACCTACTTTCAGGGAAGGTTGCATAATATAGTCCTTTATCTGGCCATATTGCCTGCACACTTAAATGTAACCATACACCTGTATATACATACATTCACATATATCTGTGTTTTGTTTCTAAAGAAAAGGTGAGAGTGGATGTTTGTATAAGCATCTAGCTATTTCTGCTTTAATATGCTTTTGGTATTTGTAAACTGTCTTTACCTATAAAATAAGGACATTTCTAACCATTATTTCCCTTCTAGAATAATTAATTTATCTGATCATTTTGTATAACATTTTAAGTGTCTTGTTAATTTTTTTGTTGAAGTTATTCAATATGTATTGAATATAAAAACACATCATTCCTAGTAAATTATAGGGAGATAATTTTGTCTTTGTTTAAAAAAATAAGCTTGCTTTCTCAAGGGGGGCTTAATATTTCAAATTTCATAGCAGCCATTTATTGTCAGCAACTTAAAGACTGTTTCTGTTTTAAGAATACATTTTTCTTCGAAATAAAGTCAGAAATTGGAGCATCAGCCATCTTACATATCTCCCCATGCAGTATAAATTAATTTCCAGACTTTCAGGGACAAACTTTCATCCTAGAAGACCGGAGTGTCAACAGTGAGCTAGGGAGAGCAGTGGGCTGTTACATGACACCACTGTTCGAAGTGTCAGGTTACATGTAGCACTTTATGAGTTCCCCCTTTCCTGACTGAAACAAACTATTTAAATACATTTCTAAAAAACCAAAAAATACAAAATACTCTTTTAATACAACATGCATATATGTTTACTACGACTAAATATATTATGCATCTTCCTGTCAAACAGCATCCACTGTGGTGAAATGAAAAACAATAAATCTGGGCTGGGTGTGGTGACTCATGCCTGTAATCCCAGCACTTTGGGAGGCTGAGGTGGGTGGATCACCTGAGATTGGGAGTTTGAGACCAGCCTGACCAATGGGGAGAAACCCCGTCTCTACTAAAAATACAAAATTAGCTGGGCGTGGTGGCGCATGCCTGTAATCCCAGCTACTCGGGAGGTTGAGGCAGGAGAATTGCCTGAACCCAGGAGGTGGAGGTTGCAGGGAGCCAAGATGGCACCATTGCACTCCAGCCTGGGCAACAAGAGTGAAACCCCGTCTCAAAAAAATAAAAACAAAAATAAAAACAAAAACAGTAAATATTATATATCAGCATTTGTGATATTTATTCCTTCTGTTTAGTTATTTGCCTCTAGATTGAAGCATTCAAAACAGAAAATTATATTCAGAGTAAAAACTCTTAGCTGGATAATGGAACCTATCATTTTAAGTTTTTCCTATATTTCCTAAAAATACCTATATTAGGTATATTTTTTCCAATATTACTCCTTATCTTTACCTTAGTTCCCTTTCATTTTTTATTGTCATTGTGCTCTCAGCTACACCTGAAAATTTCTCTGATTTTTCCCAAGTTGAGTAATTAATCCACTTTAAATTCCATTAAAGTTTGAAACTCTTTTTCCATTGTCTTGTGGTTTTATTTGTACATTTTAATTTACTGTAATTTTAAAATGTCTCTTTCTAGTTTTGACAAATGTCATACTTTTCCTTGGAAAATTAACATCTACCAAAAAATTACTTCTTAAGCTACATTTATATATCATATATATATACGTATATATAGTTCTTAATAGTAAATAAAGATATTTGGTTAATAACAGATTTACACATTTTCTAAAACTGCTCTAAACAAATGTATAAATATGAACTAAGTATAGTGATTTAGATGGGGGGGAAGTTTACAAGAAGATGGCAAGAAATAGGCCAGGCACTGTGGCTCATGCCTTTAATCCCAGCACTTTGGGAGCCCAAGGTGGGCGGATCAGGAAGTCAAGAGATGGAGATCATCCTGGCCAACATGGCAAAACCCCTTCTGTATTAAAAATACAAAAATTAGCTGGGAATGGTGGCGTGCACCTGTAGTCCCAGCTGCTTGGGAGGCTGAGGCAGGAGAATCACTTGAACCCAGGAGGTGGAGGTTGCAGTGAGCCGAGATCACCGCATTTCAGCCTGGTGACAGAGCGAGAATCCGTCTCAAAAAAACAAAACAAAAAAAAAGATGGCAAGAAATAAACCCAAAACAGTCATTTCCGAGACTCACAGGTTATTACCAAAATCTATATGTGTAAATAAATTCTTGTTTCCATTTTAAATTATGCTATTTTATATATTTTCTTCATACATAGAGATAAAATGCACAAAATAAAGATATAGCATGTAAATCTGAAATAAATTTGCTGTTCTGAAGATGTAGAATGATTATTAAAGGTAAGTGAGATGCTTAAAATTTCATAACCTGGAATGAGAGATAAACAAAAAAAATAAGTGGTTGACAGAGGACTACTTACAGTTATGGCCTCAGCCTCTTAATATTATTTTCAGTTAATACAATTCAGACAGAAGCAGAAATTTTAAATTTAGACCATAGAAACAAATCAAATGGCATAAAACAAATGTCATACAAAATAATTATTGAATGTCATGGCAAGTAAAAATTTTATGAGGCTCTGAATTGACTCCGACTTAAATAAACACAGGAGGATATAGAAAAGGAAAGTCCAAGAGAAAGTGATCAGCACATAATTATTATAAAAGAAGGGCATACTTTCAAATAATTGCCATGCCATGAAGTAATTTCCATTATTTCACAAACATTTAATTAGTATTTTCCCTAGCATGACGATAGGCCTATAATGACTGCCTCTTATACACTGTTATTTTGTTTGGGCTAGACAGTAATTATGAGAGGTAAAGTTTCACCCAACATGATAAAAGTTTATTCAGCTGAAATTAAATAAGGATGCTGTTAAAGACTTGCTTCTGGAAAATGCCAAAGCCGAGAATGTCTAGACAAATCTTGAAAGAACACGTAATTTTCTGTAATTTTGCACATGTACAGCAGAGGGCACTAATATAATTATAGTAGTTAGTCCTTATGGGAGTAATTATCTGTGAATCTGGGATTCACCGGAAGTAGTAAACTACAAAGTTTTTCTCATCTTTATCGATGAATAATTTCCTCCTATCTAAATAGGGAAATTCTGTGCATGAAATTTACTTAATTTTTATAGCTGAAGGGCCGTAATAATAGAGAGTTAATGTTGATTATTCCCTAAGAAATCAACAACACAATGAGTGATCTTTGAGCATCATAAACCAGCTTCCTCAGAAGGCCAATAACACTCTATCAACTTTTCTCCCTCTTCCTCTTGCTCTCACATAGCTACACTCACCTAGCTACATTTTCTCCCAAAACACCATCCCAGAAATCTGAAAGTGGAAAAACTTTTGGCTATGTTAGCAGCTTTTTATGATACAGTTGAAGCACTGTTTGTAATGATCTCCACGAGGTGATGGAAACTTTGAGACAAGTGGAAAAGAAAAAGACCAACAATTTGCTGTTACAAAAGAATGAGAAAGCTAACCAAAGTCATACTCAAAAATGTTGTTTCATCACAAAGTGGGAGAACAGATGGTCAAAACAGTTTCTCATTTTCCGGGTTAAATTAATAGAAAAATTGCTACCCTATGCAAAGCATAGAGTGTGTATCATAGAGAAAATTATCCCTTGATGTATTAATTTAAGTGTACTAGATGCATGGTAATACAGATGTGACCACAGCAAGTGCCTTGCTTTCCAGAGCTGAAAGTCTAGTGGTAGAGAGCAGACGTACTAACACATACTCACTTATAAATTAGGTAAAATGTGGTGAGTCCTGAGAGCGTGGGGAATAAAGTATGGCTCTGGGAACCTCTAGGAGCCAGAAAGGGCCTGCAGAAACAACGACATTTAAATTGGGCTTTAAAGAATGGGTAGGCATTTTATTAGCTAAAGAAGTGGTGGAAAAATCTACCAGGAAGGTAGAAATTGCTCGTGCCAAGGCTTAGAGGCATGAAAGGCTAATCCCAAAATACACACACCTCTAGTTTTCAAGGGAACATCCAACTGGAAGCCACGATTGTATATTAGGTAGAAAGTAATTTTATTATGCTATTAAAGTAATTCACTGTGGATGCTTAAGAAATTTAAAAGGGGAGTTAGCTTTTAACAGAAGACTTTGTTATTCCCAGAGTATCTTTAATTGTATGTGGGTATATGGAAGTAGGGAGAGTATTTGTTTCAATGCTTGCTTTTTACTACAGCATTTTCCTATTTTGAGAAGCTGAAAGGAGTCAGGAACTTGGCAGCTTGTTTCTGAAAGATTGTTGCTCTTGATTCTAGAAATTTCTGATTACTAGCGCTTAGCTGGTGTTGTGGTGCATTGACTCTGGGAAACATTTTATTTTATAACCAGAAATTGTAGAGGTAATATATATTATTTTTGTTTGTTTTTTATTCTGGTTACTGCATTACTGTTGAAAAATTAGTTATGGTCAGTTATACGGTCAGAAGCAAGTGTCCTAAGATGGTGAAAATGAGAACTATTTTGAGATCAAGAATTACTATGGAGCCAATTACACATATGATTATGGCCTGTGCATATTTAAGGGCCTATGAAAATATTTGAGACCTGAAAAATAATTTATTGGCCTTGAAATACTAAAAAGTGGCAAAATAAAAAGTAATATATATCTAATTAAGTGTTCATAAATACGACTAACCACTTAGCTTCATCTTAATCCTTTCCTAGCTATCTTAAACCTTTTAATGTGTGATCTAATGCATTTTGTATGTTTGATGTGGTAAGGCCTCTAAAATTAAATGGTCTTCAAGCTCTTCATATTTATATATCTCTGCTCATTCTATTCATTGTATCCATATCATTTTACATTTACATACTGTTCCAGGAATCCTAAATTACAAGTATCTACCCAATTGTTTCTAGGGAGACAGCAGGAGACCGCTCCTGTCACAGAAGCCACAGGCCCCAACACTTGGCCTTGATCCCATTTCATTTTTGTTAGTGGGGGCTGGTTAACAGTAACCCAGTTCCCTATGACACTGCTTAGCCCAGGAATCATGTCTGGTTCTGGGAGGTCAAAGAACCAAGAAATGTCAATGAATCATATTTCAGTTTACAGATAAATTTTAAGTTATTTCATAGGAGATATATATCAGTTGCCAACTTACATGTTACCTACAATATGTTTCTTTTAAATTTGCTTTCTAAAGCTTAGAATTCAATGAAACGTATTACATGTTTTTTGTAATCGAAATGTGTTACAAATCATTAGTAATTTTTTAGTTTGACCCACAAAATCTCATGGATACATAATATATCTGTATTAGGGTTCTCTAAAGGGACAGAACAAATAGGAGATCTATCTATATCTATATCTATCTATAGATATATCTATGAATCTATAGATATAGATATATCTATAAATAATAGATAGCTATAGATATATAGATATATACAGATATATAGATATATATCTATAAATAATAGATATCTATAATAGATAGATATATATCTATAAATAATAGATATCTATAATAGATATATATCTATAAATAATAGACATCTATAATAGATATTTATCTATACATAACAGATATATATAATATATAATATATATTATATATAATATATATTATATAATTATATAATATATATTATATATTATATATTTTATATAATATAATTATATATTATATATTTTATATAATATAATTATATATTATATATTTTATATAATATAATTATATATTATATATTTTATATAATATAATTATATATTATATATTATATAATATATAATATATAATTATATTATATAAAATATATAATATATAATTATATATTATATATTATATATAATATATAATTATATATCTATAACTTATAGATATCTATCTATTATGGATATCTATTATTTATAGATATATATCTATATATCTATATATGTTTATTATCTATAAGTATAGATAGATATCTGTCTATAAATATAGATATCTATCTATAATTATAGATAGATATCTGTCTATAAATATAGATATCTATCTATAATTATAGATAGATATCTATAAATAATTATATATCTATAATTTATAGATAGATATCTATAAATTATATAGATATAGATAGATATAGATATATAAAGTGGAGTTTATTAAGTATTAACTCACATGATCACAAAGTCCCACACTAGGCTTCTGCAAGCTGAGCAGCAAGAGAAGCCAGTCTGGGTCTCAGAACTGAAGAACTTGGAGTTCGATATTCCAGGGCAGGAAGCATCCAGCAGACGACAAAGATGAGACTGGGAAGCTAGGCCCATTTAGTCTTTTCACGTTTTTCTGCCTGCTTTATATTCTGGTCACGCTGGCAGCTGATTAGGTAGTGCCCACCCAGAGTAAGGGTGGGTCTGCCTTTCCCAGCCCACTGACTCAAATGCTAATCTCCTTTGGCAACACCCTCACAGACACACCGAGGATCAATATTTTGCATCCTTCAAACCAGTCAAGTTGACACTCAGTATTAACCTTCACAATACCTAATTTATTTTAACCACAATTTCAACATTGTTTAAAATATAGTTTCTCCCAAAATAATTAAAAGCAGAGGCTGAAACAGCTACTTAAACACCAATGTTATAGCAGCATTATATGCAATAGGCAAAAGATGAAAACAACCCAAATGTCCATCAGCAGGTGAGTGGACAGAGAAAATGTAGTGTATAAGGTAATGGAATGTTATTCAACCTTATAAAAGATTGAAATTCTGATGCATGTTACAATGTGGATGAACTTTGAAAATATTATGCCAAGTGAAATACATCATACATGAAAAGACAAATATTTCATGATTCTTCAAACATAAGGTACCTGGAATAGACAAATTCAAAGGGGCAGTAAGTATAAAACAGTAGGGGTTGGAGAAAGGGGGTAATGGGGAGTTAATGTTTAATGGATAGAGAGTTTCTATTTGGAATGATGAAAAAGTTCTGGAAATTGATCTTGGTGATGGTTACACAATATTGTGGATATATTTAATACTACTGAGTTGCACACTTAAAAATGGTTAAAATTGTGAATTTTATATTAGATATGTATCCTACCACAGTAAAAAAAAAAAAAGTTCCCAAAAAATAAACTATTTCTTGATTTCCATCACCAAAAACCAGGAGCCTAGCTTCCCAAATATGGAACAGGGAAAGATGCTTCCAGCAATTGCAGTGATAGTAGGGTTTGGTATGAAAAAGAATTTTACATTTTTCTAATTCTGTGTGTTTAAAGAAAATGTAATAAGTTACACCAGAATTAGAGTTCATACTTTATAAGCTTGGCATCCAGAGCCATGCCCCATGCTAGCCCTTCAGTCTCCTTTCCCAGTGCCCTCTGCTTCTCTCCCCAACATCACTAACACTGTAAGAAAGAATGGTTGCTCCTACCTGATTAAGTGGGATGGGCAGGAAAAATGGAGTAATGGGAAAGCAAGGCTATGGCCAGAACAACACGGGAGCTGTGATTTGAAAGAGTGAACTGCCCCTGCTTTTATTGTTTGTTTAGTGTGGGAAAGATGGAGGCAAAATCATGAATTAGAAGAATTTTAAGTAAAATTTATCTGACTGTGTGTGTTTAATACTATTGGTTTCCAACTGTAGCAGACACTTTAGGCTATCTTGCTAATATGGCCTGTCTTCCTCTTTCTTATTAAGAGAACACTAATTTTTGTTTGGGATCATAATGTGTTCACTTAAAAAAACTTGCTTTTCCATCTCTCTTTCAATTAGGTGTGGCCCGATAATGTAGTTTGGTCAGTGAGATATAAGTGGAAATCTAGAGAATTTGGGGAAGGCTTTTGCTTTTATGATATGAGTACATGCCCTTCCTCTTCCCCTTTGTTTAGCCAGTCATGAAGGTGTAATCCTAACAGTTATAACAACTTGTTTTCATTAAGATGGAAGTCATTTGCTCAGTTCAGTGGAGTAGGAATTTAGAAGGAGCCAGCCGGTGTTCTTTGTGATGTTGAGTAGTGTGGATTCCCTAAATCTGGGCTTCTTGTAAGGTGAGAAAATAAACATCTATGTGTTTAAGCTACTAGTAAGTAGAAGTCGCATGCATCTATTGGGGAAGGGCAGAAATTCCAGATGGAAGGAACAGAATCCCAGAGATCAGAAGTAATGGCCATGTAGGGTAGAGGGTAGGGCTGTAAAGTAAGTGGTTTATTTTGGTTGCAGCATAGAGTATGGAAGAGAAAGTAGGTGTAAATAATATTAAAAAACAGTGTTGAGTCAGAAAGTAGTAGAAGGCCTGACATACTAGTTTAAACAATTGGATTTTGTTATGAAGGCAACAAGGAACCACAGAAGGTTTCTGTATTAGTCGTTCTTATGCTGCTGTGAAGAAATACCTGAGACTGGATAATTTATAAAGAAAAGAGGTTCAATTGACTCACAGTTCTGCATGGCTGGGAAGGCCTCAGGAAACTTACAATCATGGCACAAGGCACCTCTTCACGGGGTGGCAGGGGAGAGAATGAGTGCTAGCAGGGGAAATGCCAGATGCTTATAAAACCATCAAATCTCGTGAGAACTCACTCGCTATCACAAGAACAGCATGGGAGAAACTGCCCCCATGATTCAATTACCTCCCACCAGGTCCCTCCCACAACACGTGGGGATTATGGGAACTAAAATTCAAGATGAGATTTGGGTGGGGACACAGCCAAACTGGATCAGTCTCTGTTTTGCAGAGTGCCATGCTGAGAGCTGTGCTTAGTTAAGCAAGGATTCGCTGTAGTAGTTCAGTTGGGTGAGAACAAGACTATTTTACTAATCTAGGTTAGAATGAATGAAGGTCTGAACTGGGGCAGAGGTAGTAGGAATAGATGGGAAGTGTGAGTAGTGGGCAAAATATTTAAGGCAAAGTGGACAGATACTGATATGTGGAGTGAATGGAGGGAATCTTGCCTACTTCTGACTTTCATATTTTGATAATTGAATAGAAAATATACAGGTTGGCTTGGCATCCTGATTTCTTTCTTTTAGAATAAAATGAGAAAAAGATATTATAGTTGAAGATTTCTTTCTAAAGACGGAAACCGTGATATATGGCCTTTTTTTTTTTTTTTTTTGAGACCGAGTCTCGCTGTGTTGCCCAGCCTGGAGTGCAGTGGCGCGATCTCAGCTCACTGCAAGCTCCGCCTCCCGGGTTCTGCCTCCTGAGTAGCTGGGACTACAGGCGCCCACCACTACGCCTGGCTAATTTTTTGTACTTTTAGTAGAGACAGGGTTTCACAGTGTTAGCCAGGATGGTCTTGATCTCCTGACCTCGTGATCCGCCCGCCTCAGCCTCCCAAAGTGCTGGGATTACAGGCGTGAGCCACCGTGCCCAGCCGATGTATGGCCTTTATTTGTCTTCCTCCTGATTTCAAAATTACCTTGGTCAAGATTTTAATGAAACAAATCCTTTGGAACACAGACTACAAGAGGTTAGAGATGTTTTCTTCACTGCTGTTTCTGCAGCACCTAGAAGAGTGCCTGGCACATCGTAGGCCTTAAAAAAGTGTTTGTTGAATAAATTAATGAATGGATTATTCATTATCTTTGGAAATTTCTTAGAAATGCAGTTGTTTTTTATTTAATGATATTAGTGATTTTTAGGTCAGAAAAGGACTCAAAGGATTGCCTGACCTAGTCTGTTCATTTTAAACAAAAGGAACTGGATTCACAGGGAATTATGGTATGCAGATGTCATAGTTTTGCTTGTGTATATGTGTTATAGTTCTAGGGACCAGTAAACCAAAAAGAGAAAATAATCAATACCTATGTGCCCATTCTGTTTAGGACCATCTTCAAATTAATAAGTACATATTTATTAGCTTCTGTATTTCTAATACTGTTGAAAATGTGATAGGACATTTTAAAAGGAGACTGAGACCTGATCCTCATCTTCAAAGAAATTACAGTTTAGTTAAGGAGGTAAGATTAAGGCATATGAAATATCTAGAATGCAATCAAGAACTATAATTGGGTAGGAATGGGTAGGTGAGTTCAGGAAAGGGAGAGATTAATGTGTCTTACAGACTGTTCTGTGAAAATTTTAAAAATATATTTATATAAGAACATAGAATGATGACATTTATCAAATAACAAGCTAGCACGATAGCTAGCTTAATAATGCTTAATAAGAATTTAATTATAGCTAATATTTATTGAGCATCTGCTATGAAACAGGGAAACAATAAAATAGTATTTACTGACCTTGTTGCTTTTGATCCATAATGCCCCATTAAGCTTGTTTTAATCCTTATTTTTAGGTTAGGTAATGTTCAAAATGTTAAATAATAGATAAGTCATGAGTCCATGCTTCAAATTCAGATTTAGGCTCTTACCTACTACTACATCACACTGCCTCGATAGCTTTAAAAAGGATAAATGTAACCTTCTACATTTATATATTTAGTATGAAGCACCTCATCCTTTTGGAGTACAAATATGGTCATTTATCCTTATGATAATCAAAGTAAATATTCAAGACCCCATCAGCACAATTAACAAGATGCTCATTCTCTGTTTTGAAGCTTCCCCCTTCTGTTGTCTGGAGTCTAATTCTGACTAAAGAGGCTCATTATGATTCCAACAGCAAGAGGAGAAGAGGTCTGGAGATGTTCCTGTTTTGAAAGTTCTAATTTGCAACTGTCATTGCTTCCATGGCAGCTTTGTCTGTGGCTGAGAACTGACCCTGCACAGTTGGATGCGACTTTCTTGTCTGAAGTAGTAATGGCACCCTTACTGGTACAGAACCCTACACAGATCACGTCCATTCTCTTTAGGGGGAGATTATCCCACACTCTCCAGCTGCATGCTGGACCAAGTACAGTTACCCTCGAACTTCCAAGTTTACAACTCTTTGGTTTACATTCAACTGCTCAGTCATTGTCCTCAAACAGATATGGGGAAAGTTAATTGACAAACAAGTAAGCAACTTAACAAACAACAACATAGAGAACGTAATAGGTGCTAAAAAGGAAAGAAAAGGGTGATGTGACGGAGACTATCTGGGCAGGTACTACTTTCATTAAGTCAGTTAAGGGGGGCCCTCTGAAGAGGTAGAATGTGAGCTGAAATCTGTAAGATGAGAAGGAATCAACTATTCAGAAAGTCTACGGTGTGAATGGAAAATACAAAACACCAGAGGTACAAAGTTGCTTGGTATGTTCGGTGACAAGAGTCAACTTGAATTTCCAGTGTAAGTCATGCACTATGATCAAAACTGGCCCTCACTCTACAAGCTCTTTCAGTCAAGTACTCTATCTGGGCTACTAACCCAGACTTTCTCTTCTCTCATGGGCCCATTTCTACCCCTCGGCCTCAGTCAGGGCCATCTCAGTTCACTAGATCTAAAACAATGTTTAGACCAAGCGCGGTGGCTCACATCTGTCCCAGCACTTTGAGAGGCCAAGGCAGAAGGATTGCTTGAATCCAGGAGTTCAAGAGCAGCCTGAGTAACATGTCGAGACCTCATCTCTATAAAAAATCCAAGAGTTAGCCAGGTGTGGTGGCACGTGCCTGTGGTTCCAGCTACTCAGGAGGCTGAGGTGGGAGGATTGCTTGAGCCTGGGAGGTTGTGGCTTCAGTAAGCCGTGATCGCACCACACCTCTGCACTCCAGCCTGGGTGACAGAGTGAGACCCTCTCTCAACAACAACAACAACAACAACAAATAAAACAATGTTAAATCTCCAAGAAGAAGAGGACTTGATGCCTTTCCTTAAAAACACTATGGGTCTCATGCATATTTATCTAACTACTATACACCAGTGAGTTCTACACACCTTACCACACATATGCTGATGACTTCCAAATATATATTTTGAGATCAGAATCTCTTCCAAGAAGTTCATGTTTGTGTGTTATTTTGCCTACTCAACATCCCTAATTAGAAGTCTCTTAACAGTTCAAATTCGGTATATCTCACAGGGAACTTTTTTTTTTTTTTTTGAGACAGGGTCTTGCTTTATAACCCAGGCTGGAGTGCAGTGGCTCAATCTCAGCTCACTGCAGCCTCCACCTCCTGGGTTCAAGTGATTCTTTTGCCTCAGCCTCCTGAGTAACTGGGACTACAGGCACATGCCACCACACCCAGCTAGTTTTAGTATTTTTAGTACAGACGGGGTTTCACCATGCTGGCCAGGCTGGTCTTGAACTCCTGAACTTAGGTGATCTGCCAGTGCTGGCCTCCCAAGGTGCTGGGATTACAGGCGTGAGCCACCGTGCCTGGCCTCAAAGGGAACTTTTGATTCCCTGCTTCTAATCCTGTTTATCCAATAGTCTTCACCGTCTCAATTTATGGTACCTTCAACTATTCAGATTCCCAAACCAAACTCTGGCAGTCAGAGCGGATACTTCCTTTGCCCTCTTCTTTCACACCCAATCCATCAATAAGTCCCATCAGCTTAACCTTTGTAATCCATCCTGAATACCACCATATCTCTCTTTTCCCTCTGCAAACACCCTGGTCCAAGCCATCATTACCTCTTGCTTGGACTGGTCTTCCTGCTTCTGTTCTCCTTCCCTTAACCCCAGAATCCATTCTCTCCACAGCTGAGTGGTTTTTCATTAATGTAGTGAAATAATATCTCTCCTCTGCTTAAAATCTTTCATTCATTTCCGATTAGTCTTAGAATAAAGTCCAAACTCATTCCTTCATCTTACACCACATTTCCTTTCACCCTTTCTGGTTCTAGCCATACTTACCTTTGTTCTGTTTTTAGAACATACCAAGCAACTTTGTACCTCTGTTGTTTTGTAGTTTCCATCCACACCCTAGACTTTCTGAATAGTTGGTTCCTTGTCATCTTTCAGATTTCAGCTCACATTCTACCTCTTCAGAGGGCTCCCCCTTAATTGACTTAATGAAAGTAGTACCTGCCCAGATAGTCTCCATCACATCACCCTTTTCTTTCCTTTTTAGCACTTATTACATTTTCTATGTTGTTGTTTGTTAAGTTGCTTACTTATTTGTCAATTAACTTTCCCCACATGAGTTCATGAAGGTAGGAACTGGTTGGCCTTGGCTTTTCTGTAAATCCAGTGTTAAGCTCCTAGCACATATTAGGTATGCCACACATAATTTTATTAACTACTGACTAAGTAAATAATTGTGTGACATCTTTTGTGCATCCCAGAAGCACAAAAGCATAGGATATTTTTTGACAGCTTAACTCAGTGATTCTCAATTCTGGGTGCATGTTAGACTTATCTGGGGAACTCTTTTTTTTTTTTTTTTTGAGATGAAGTCTCGCTCTGTCACCCACGCTGGAGTGCAGTGGTGCAATCTCGGTTCACTGCAAGCTCCGCCTCCCAGGTTCACACCATTCTCCTGCCTCAGCCTCCCGAGTAGCTGGGACTACAGACGCCGGCCACCATGCCTGGCTAATTTTTTTGCATTTTTAGTAGAGATGGGGTTTCACCATGTTAGCCAGGATGGTCTCGAGCTCCCGACCTTGTGATCCGCCCGCCTTGGCCTCCCAAAGTGTTGGATAACAGGCATGAGCCACCGCGCCTGGCCTCATCTGGGGAACTCTTAAAAATAAAATAACAATGCTGGGTCCCATACCACATCCATTGAAACATAATCTCTGGAGATGGGACCCAGGTAACATTCTTTTAAAAGTTCCTTTATGTGATTCTTATCTACAACCATCACAAGGGAACCAGGGGTAACCATCATTCCTTTTTCTTTAAACCCCAGGTCAGCTTCTTTATCTTATTTAAGTCTTTCAGCATGATTTATATTTGGGATTTTCTTGTGGATCACAAAACTTGTTCCCTTGCCATGTGGGTATTTTATCCACTTGGGGATCAGCTTCTTTGGGATTGCAGGATAATAGGCATTTCCTGGGAAATGGCGTGTAAGAATGTGTTATCCCTCACAATCTATAAAGCGCTGCAGTGTTCAGATTTCACTCGACCTTTTGATTTATGTTCATACCTTCAATGTCCTTGTTGTCTGATAGTCTCCCAGATATTTCCATGGTGTGCTTCCCAGTCAGTTGAGGTGCTTGCTTAGATATTCTTTATTAGAAATGCTTTTCTTGACTAGTCTACCTAAAATGGCACCTTACCACTGTTATTACTCACTGTTCTTCCTTGCTTTTTAAAATATATAACATCACTAATTAACAATATATTTATCTGTTTATGATATGTTTTCTCCTAGTAGAGTATAAGCTCTGCCAAAGCAAGATTTGTGACTGTTTTGTTCATTGCTGTATTCCTAGAAGTGTTCAATAAATACTTGTTAAAAGAGTTACGGAATGAGTAAAGAACAGCGTTCTGGCAAGGGGTCCCCAAATTGACTGCACTTATCCTTTTCTGCCTTTTTCTCTTCGCAAGGAATTTGCTGTAGAAGTTTGCTACATCAGAAAACATTGTTTGGGAAAAAGAAATTTTGGTGGCACCAGGAACCTTTTTTTTTTTTTTTTTTTTTTTTGAGACGGAGTCTCGCTCTGTCGCCCAGGCTGGATACCGTGGTGCGATCTCGGCTCGCTGCAAGCTCCGCCTCCCGGGTTCACGCCATTCTCCTGCCTCAGCCTCCCGAGTAGCTGGGACTTCAGGCGCCCACCCCCACGCCCGGCTAATATTTTGTATTTTTAGTAGAGATGGGGTTTCACCGTGTTAACCAGGATGGTCTCCATCTCCTGACCTCGTGATCCGCCCGCCTTGGCCTTCCAAAGTGCTGGGATTACAGGTGTGAGCCACCGCGCCTGGCCACCAGGAACCGGTGTTTCTTAACAGTTTCATTTCCCACCAACAGTAGTTAGCATACTGCTACTATGTGATCAATTTATCTCAAATATTAATTTTGATATCTCATACTCCACAAAAACATTCTCTGTTCATAGCAAAGCACTGTCTACTAAAGTGAGATATTAGTAACTACCATGAGGAATGTCCATTAATTGCTGAAGGCAAGAATTTCTGTGGCTTATAGAAAGCTAGCTGGTAGACATTTATCAAGTGATTCCTGTGTTAGGGCACTGTGATAGGTATCATCAGTGATAAAGAAAAAAAAAGCATTTTCTTCCATGTAGGATCTTATAATCTCTAAATATATATAAATATAGAGCTACCAATCACATGTAAATGAAATGTGAGAAGAATTATACAATTATAAAAGAGATGCAAAATATAAAATTAATGCAAAAGACGTTGAGTACCTATTATCTTGGAATATATAATATTTAGGATAATCAGAATTACCTAGTGTAGTCTAGACCTTCTGGAAACTGGGTTTAATGAAGAATATGAAGATGATAAAGAAAGTACATAGACACATTCCCTTTGGTGCTTGTAGAGGGGTTTCTGTTTAAAAGCCTAACTCTTTGCCTAACTCTTGCCTGAATTCTGTTCCCTCTACTTTGTAGTGTGTGATTCACTTTTTCTATTTTGTGGGCTTGTTGTAAATTAATGTCCAACCAGCTTCCATGAGAACAACATAAGAGTTGTTACTTTGAATCATTTATTGTCTATAATAGGATGCAATTTGGGCCGCATCCCAATTGTTGCTTATTAGACTACCTTGGCCTGTTGAGCTAGATATATCATGTTTGCCCCTCTAGATTGTTTCCTGATGTTTCCCACCCTGCTCCACGTCCTGGTGGGCTGACCTGTAAAAACTGGTTGGGTTCAGCAAGTGGAGTACAGGAGGAGGTGGGTATGAGGGAAGAAGTTGGAGCATTTGTTTCCCTGGGTCCGAATTTCCAGAGTCTGTGCCTCTCACCAGGCAGCTGTCTGTACCCAGCCCTTCTGTCTCCTGGTACCATTAGCTGCTCTTTCTCTCATCCCTTCAAGCCTAGGGTGCTAACATTTCCTATCCTTTAAGAAGTCTCAGGGTGGCCGGCCGCGGTGGCTCACGCCTGTAATCCCAGCACTTTGGGAGGCAAAGGTGGGCAGATCACGAGGTCAGGAGATCGAAACCACGGTGATACCCCGTCTCTACTAAAAATACAAAAAAAAAAATTAGCCGGGGGCGGTGGTGGGTGTCTGTAGTCCCAGCTACTTGGGAGGCTGAGGCAGGAGAATGGCGTGAACCCGGGAGGTGGAGGTTGCAATGAGCCGAGATCAAGCCACTGCCAGCCTGGGCGACAGAGCGAGACTCCGTCTCAAAAAAAAAAAAAAAAAAAAGAAGCCTCAGGCTATGGTGTGTTTCTCTCAGTCCTACTCTTACCTTTGTAATTAGTCCTTGTTTCAACTGTTCCTTGAAGTACTCAATGAGTTGCCATTAACTTCGTGTTGTACTCTGATTGATCACCTCACCAAGCAGAAAGGGAATTGACCCTCTGATGGTAAGATGACATGTATGTTCTCATCCTTGAGACTGGAATCAGTGCCTCTGTGTGGGTTACTTAAACACATTCAGTAGAAGTGGGATTCTGCCATTCAATATTGCTGCCATCTCCTTGGCCATTTGATAAAGTTTATCTCCTATTGCTAACGTGGAAGATGAGGATAAAAGTCAACTACCGGTAGGGACTAAGAAAATCAGAAAGTTTGGAATTGGCTGCTGCTATTGAAAGTCTGCTATGTGTCATAAGTGGGTACGTGACACATCAGGATGATGTTGGGTTGGGAAAAAGTGCTATTTCTCTGGTTATAGAAGCCCCTTTACTAAGGCAAAGAAGTGGTGGTGACTGAAGAGATGGCATTCTGGATCTTCAACAGGCAAAATGCTTGTGTATGTGTGTGTAAGTGTGCGAGACCACTGTAATGTGGAATAAGTAAGAATCTTCAAGACAGAAATGTCAAACCAGGTCGTTGGCAGTGGAAAAAGAAGGCCTTCATGTTTAGGAAAAAATCAGGGGAGAAAAAGGGCTGGAAGAACTGGAGTACTTTTGCAATACTGCTTTGAGGATAAACAATATTCTATTAAAATACCTAGGACCATGGGTGTATAATCCCATCTATTAGGGAGGAGGAAATTTAAATATAAATGAGAAGGATGAAAACGTAGGGTGTTGCCTCACTGTGGTCATGTGTTGAAATGAAGAGCTGAAACTATGCAACCCTGTGTTTTGTGGAACCAACTGAACTTCTCAGGGAAACGCACTATATTCCAAACTTTTCTGAACTAAATAAACTGATACAAGTTACTCAAACCTAAGGCTTACAGGTTACTTCCCCTGTGCCCCCACCGAACAACACACACACTTAGAGTTGGGGTTCAGTGGAGATAATTTTTGCTTATAATTAGAAAAAACAACAGATGTTTGAACAGTTTTGCACTGTTTGACAATCTTTGGAGATGAAAATGGAAAATGAAATTCTGTCATAGCTCTGTTGGGTCATAATTTTTGAAAAGGAACTGATGATATCTCCTTGTATACCTATAATTGTGACCTAGAGCATTCTCAGGGCTGATCAGGGGATCAGTAGTTGCCAGGAATTGCTCAATCAAAATTGCGGTAATTGAAAGCACAAAACAATCCTCTTTATTTACCTCTACTAACTTCTGGATTGAGATTTGTCCACACTAGGCTGTCATGATGCATCTACTACTGATTCAAGCATCACATCGGCACATTCTAGCTTATGGATTTTTCTTTTGATGCTGAAGCAAGTGATTCTTGATTTAAATCTCTAGGACATGGCAAACACTAAAAACTGAGATAAATTCCTAAAATGATATGAAAAGAAATCTAAGATGTTTGAGGTCTTACCAATACCTAATAGTGTTTTAAAACTTAATTAAATTATGCTGACCAAATAAAGATTACACAAAACTGGTAAAGCAGAAATACATGGGTTTTAAAATTCTTCATTCTTTCTGGAAACAAAGAAACATAAAGGCTGAGAAACGGCTAATACATTTTTTCTCTTTTAAAACAGAAGTTAAAAATAAATTTTAAAAATTAAAAGAGGCAATTTAAGTACCATATTAATTGGCACATTTCTTTCATTATTTCCCAAGATTTCGACTATACAGTGATGATATTGAGAGAATTATGTGTTTCTCTATTCTAATGTACTTAATCCTCAGCAGACTTCATTATGTATTTCTTCAGAACAGACACTATCACTTTTAAATATTAGGACAAAGAGTTGAACAGGAAAAACACCTTGATTGTTTTGCACATTTTTATTCACATAGCAGTGCAGATATTTAACTTATCCTTCTGAGTCATAAGTGTTTGTATTTAACCTTTCATCCGTTTCTGTCATTTCAGCAAATAACTAATACAAGAAAGAACTCCTTATGCATACTTCTAGAAATGTGCACGTTTCTTTTCTTAAAAATTGTCTGCCAGTAAAGAACTTTTATAACTCTACAACAAAAAGACAAATAACCCAATTAAAAAATAGCAAAGAACTTGAATGAATAGATATTTCTCCAAAGAAGAGAAACAAATGTCCAAAAAATACATGAAAATATGCTCATTGTCATCAGTCATGGGGAAAAATACAAATGAAAACCACAAGGAGACAGCACTTTACACCCACTAGACTGGCCATAAAAAACAAACAACAACGCATGTTCTCACTCATAGGTGGGAATTGAACAATGACAACACTTGGACACAGGGTGGGGAACATCACACACTGGGGCCTGTCATCGGGTGGGGGGAGGAGGGAGGGATAGCATTAGGAGATATACCTAATGTAAATATGAGTTAACGGGTGCAGCACACCAACATGGCACATGTATATCTATGTAACAAACCTGCACGTTATGCACATGTACCCTAGAACTTAAAGTATAATTTAAAAAAAGCAAATGACACAAAACAAAAACAAAAAATAAGTGTTGGTGAGGATGATGAGAAATTAGAATGCTAATACATTGCTTATAGGAAGGTAAAATGACACAACCACTGTAGAAAAGAGTTTGGTGATTCCTCAGTAAATTAAACATATGACCTAGATATTCTACTCATAGGTATATAAACAAAAAATTGAACATAAATGTTCAGACAAAAACCTGTACATGAATGTTTATAGCAGCTCTGTTCACAATAGGCAAAAGGCGGAAAGAACCCAAAGGTCCATTAACAGATGAATGGATAAACAAAATGGAGGATATCCATACAATGGTGTATTTTCAGCTATAAAAAAGAATGAAGTACTAATACATGCCATAACATAGATGAACCTTGAAAGCATTATGCTAATAAAAGAAACCAGACACAAAAGGCCACATATTATATGGTTCCATTGATATGAAATATCCCAAACAGGCAAAACCGTAGAGACATAAAGGGAATTAATGGTTGCTTGGGGCTCGGGGGCAGTGAGAATGTGGAGAGACTAATGTGGGTATGTGGTTTCCGCCTCCGGTGATGAAAATATTCTGGAACCAGATAGTGGTGGTGGTTGCCTAACATGGTGAATGTAGTTAATGCTGCTGAATTGTTCTTTATTTGTAGCCATTTTATTTATTTATTTATTTTTTGAGACAGTCTTGCTTTATCACCCAGACTGGAGTGCAGTGGTGTGATCTTGGCTGTTTGCAACCTCTGCCTCCCGTGTTCCAATGATTCTCCTGCCGTGGCCTCTCTAGTAGCTGGGATTACGGGAATGCACCACCACTCCCAGCTAATTTTTGTATTTTTAGCAGAGACGGGGTTTCATTATGTTGTCCAGGCTGGTCTCGAACTCCTGGTCTCAAGTGATCCACCAGCCTCGGCCTCCCAAAGTGCTGGGATTGCAGTTGTGAGCTACCACGCCTGGCCTATTTGTAGCCATTTAAAATGCCTACGATGGTAAATTTTATGTTGTGTATTTTGCTCCAATAAAGACAAAATTTTAAAAAATGCCTAGTCAAAGAGTCAGGATATTATCCTTTTGGGAGGTCACATATACATATTTATACCACTGCTTTTCAAAAGGATCTTTTTGTGATCAGGTGAAATGATGTCCTTTTGAGTGAATGACATACAGCAATTAAAAATGTGCATTAATACTGATTTGGGGCCAAACACGTAACTTATGTGGTTAGACTTCCCAGTCTTAAGTCTAGTGAAATCTCACAGACTATCAAGACCAAATGTTGTATTTCAAGTCACAGGTGTGGAGACAGGGTAGCGATCAAAGTACAGGTTTTCAGAGTTAAGTGGAATTCAGTGAATTCAAAGCCTAGCTTTTCTGATACTAGACATGGCACTTCAGAGAAGTTATAGTAACCTTGCAAGTCTGTTTCCTCACCAGTAAAAATGGAGATATATAATAATCTAATTGAAGGTGACATATGTATTAAGTGAGTTCATATATGAAAAGTGCTTAGCACTGGACTCAGCATATGGTAAATGTTCAGTAGGTTAGCTAGTTCTAAGGCAGGCTTATAAACATACTTTTTCTAATGTACTCTTTAATAAATTTTTGTGAGGAATTCACCTTCAGTTTGAAAGAAGTCCACTTATCTTGGTTGCCTTGGCAGGATTCTAATTGGGAAGGTGTCTTTTGGCATCCTGACTAGATTCTCATGCAGAAATGGTGATATTTTGATTAAATGAAGTTAACAGTAAAGTGGTCATCTCTCTACTTCTGCTCTCAACCCCCATCTCAGCTTTCCCCAAGTATTCTGGAACCCTTTCTGAAGAAGAGGGCAGTTCTAACTTTCAGGGATATTCTGGTGCCAGCTTAATATGCATCTCATTAATCTTATCAATAGTAACAAAGTATTTGAAGAGCAAAGAAAGATAAGATTACTACCTATTTGAAGTTTATAAAGAAAGCCAGAAGAAAAAGAGAACAAAAGATAAAGTAGGTCTTGTTTCTTCAACCACGCTCCAAATTACTGATTTCAAACTGCTCCAAGGACCCAAACTGTTCAGCAATGTGGGCTACACTTCCTCTGATATCCAGCCAACGCATAAAGAAGCTGACATAAAAACTCAAAGGAAATCATGACTCCTGCAAAACAAAAGACAAAGGGTGTACAAAGGATCATCATTCAAGTTGGAAACCTGCTTGATAGTCCCAGATCAGCACAAGGCTTTCCACATCTCCTTGACATTAGTCAGCTGGATGTCAGCTGTACTACAGCAGTTTTGCCAAGGGGTGTGAAGAAAACACTTAAGTGTAAAACGTATTCCTTGATCCTCAAGGAGCTTACAACAGGGCTGGTGAGATTAGCCGTGTAACTGACACTCCAGGGCGGTCAATGAAACGTGACACACGAGTTGGCAGGGGCCTTGAAGGAGAGGGATTTCACAGTTAAGGATCATTTGGGGCTGGGGGCTTGTCAGGGAAGGCTTTAAGAGGTGGGATGTAAGTGGCAGGCAGGGTTTTAGGTGGGCGGGAAATCCAGGCGATCCTGGCCAAGGACTCAGGCACAGGACGCTGGGATGGCCTGCCCGGTGGACCGGCTTTACCCTTTCGGGCCACGGCGCGTGCGTACCCCAAGGCTCGCGCTGGGCGCATTGCCCGCGGGAAGCCGGCCAGGACCAGAAAACACGGGACACCGCGGGCCAAGGCGGGAAAAGCCTCGCGCATGCGCGGTTCGGCGTTCCGGGCTCGCCGGGTTGGGGAAAGGGAGGTGGAGTTTCCAACAGGGAACTTGACCCGTTAGCAGCCGCAGCCATGGCGGCGCGTTCGCCTCCCTCACCGCACCCTTCGCCCCCAGCGCGACAGTTGGGCCCCAGGTCCCCACGTGTTGGGCGGGGAGCTGAAGTACACGCAATGCGCAGCGAGGCCTCGGGTTTTGCCGGCGCAGCGCGGGAGGTGGTCGCGGACGAAAGTGATAAAATCTGGGTGGGCGAAGAAGGGTCAGGGGGCCGGCGAGGGCCTGGGGGGGCAGCTCCGGCTCATGCTCCCCTCCTCAGCGCGCCCATGGGGTCCAGACGGCTAGAGGGCATCTCGGTAGAGGAGGCGATGGTGACCCGGACGCAGCTGCTGGAGGAAGAGCTGAGGAGCCTAAAGGAGGAGTTGGCCCTGTGTCAGGTATCGAGGACTCTCGCAGCCCCCCTTTCCCCACCACAGCGGGGCCGGGACCCGTGGGGGAGGCGCGCCTTTCTCCCTCTGCCTTGGGACCTACCCCGCCCAGCGACCCTCCCTGGCGGATGCACACCCTGCTTCGCTCGCGGCCGGGGGCTGGAGGGACGCGGCTGCGCCCGGCTCCCCAAACCCGGGCCCCTGCCCCTTTCCAAACTGCGGCCAGACAGGCTTTGCCTCCGCGCACGGGTTTGGTTTTGGTCACTTGGATACTCGCAGTCGCATCCTCTCCGCTTCCCCCCAAAGCCCAAGTTCTTGGTGGTGACGGTAGCTGATACCTGCCGGGGGCCCAGGAGTGACATGCCGTCCACTAGTTGAAATGAACAGGAAAGTGTAAACACTTGGGTTAGAGTAAAATCCATCGATGAAGGAGCCTGTTTTTAAAATTTCAAACCCACACTTGGCTTTGTTTTTACCCAGTCAAACTTAAGTTGTAAACACAGACGAGTAACGTTTAGAAAGTCTCAGAGCCGGGAACTTAACAATAGATGATGCTTGGTACTTGTTTATTAACCAGCTATGGTAATTCTGCGGTCCTTGAGTGAGAAGTCACATTTTCATGTGATCTTGCCAGTGAAAAACATTTGCTAAATCAATTGCATTAACATTACTTTCCTGTTTGTAGAGTTTTTGTAAGGATGGACTTGACTATACTCATGTTCAAAGAGATTGAATTTTCCTTTAGTTTTGCATCCTTACCATCATCTCTTTTGATTTTACCAGAACCTTTAGATAGGGTTGGGAGATTGGATGTGGGAAACTCACTGAACAGTAGATCTTTAAGTCACTCTGTCTTCAACTTAGAAACCAATTAGGAGCTGCTGAACATCAAAGTAACTTTGTGAACAGGATCGTCAGTTTAATAAAACAGTTGATGAAATTCATTCTCTGTCGCCCAGGCTGGAGTGCAGTGGTGCAGTCTCGGCTCACTGCAAGCTCCGCCTCCCGGGTTCACGCCATTCTCCAGCCTCAGCCTCCCGAATAGCTGGGACTACAGGTGTCCGCCACCACGCCCGGCTAATTTTTTGTATTTTTAGTAGAGATGGGGTTTCACCGTGTTAGCCAGGACAGTCTCGATCTCCTGACCTCGTGATCCGCCCGCCTTGGCCTTCCAAAGTGCTGGGATTACAGAAATTCATTCTCTCATAGTTTGTTCTGTTGGATTCTTTTGCCCATTTTATAGGTCCTTGCTGACTGAGTGAAGGATTTAAAAATGGGACCATCTTCAAATTGAATGTGACTTTGGTTAAACAAGGTTGGGACATTTAATGTGGTGCCCTCTTTTCGTTTTACCATTTTTCTGTTCTTCGTTGGATAAGGAGCAAAGGGATAAATAAATGACAACAGTGAATTGAAGCATTTGTCATCTGCAGACCTCACCCTTTGGGGAGTTTTAAGATGTGAACCCATGATAAAGGCCTTTGATACTCTGAGTCCTAATCTAAGACACTCTTTGGCATATTTTCCACACTCTTTCCTCCCACTTCTGCCTCCCCACATAGTTAGGCCTTTAGCTGGCTAAAGAGCTAAGATACTTTTTTATGACCGACTTGGTTAAGGAAGTCAGTCTATTGGAAACAGCCTGATGAACCTCTTCCCACAAATACTTACATTCTTTAAAAATGTGGCTCCAAACATGGTGTTGGCTTTTGTGACCTCGGACATATATAGACTAGGAAAATGATTGACATACTCTTGGCAAATGTAAGAATACAGAGATGGTCATAATAGTCTAGAATGATGATCTCTTAGATTTTGTAATATTAATACTCTTATATAATTGTAGGCAGTATCCCGCACCATAAAAATCTTAGTCAAATCAGACTCCTGCTCTTGGGGAATCTTGGGGAAAAATAGTAATTGAACTCCCAATTGTTTTGTAAAAAAGCATTTAGGTGATTAAATATTCACTTTTATATCTTTTAAAGTATACTCTCCCGCTTATTTATTCAGCTAGAGATCACAGTACCCAAGAATACATAGCATTAAAACTGCTGAAAATTACAACTCGAAGTAAAATTTTGTATCTCAATCTAGTAAGTACACACATATACATACATATATTTTCAGAAAGAATACATACCCTAACACTGTGTGGGCTGATATTTTTTCAGTTCTATTCCTTTAAAAAATGCTGTCCAGATCTAAATTAATTTCAGAACCCAACAAGGCTTGAAACATACAGTTTAGGAAAAAGAACACTGCTAATTAGTGCATGGTCATAAGTAGTAGCTTCATTTAATTTGTTTTGCTTTCACATTCAACTTATGGGGATTCAATGATGTGTGCTTGGTGAAGTTTGAGTAATTCCCCATACCATTCTACATCATTGGAATGCCTCAGAATAAGCATGTAATAGAAAGCAATCAAATGTTTCTCTTAATATCAGCATCTCATCCCACTCTAAGTGATTGTATTATCTAATTAAACTTTAAAAAAATATGGCCCCCTGATTAGCAACTGAACTATAAATAATGCTTATCTGAAGAAAAAGTGATTAATTTCAATGAGGGAAGAAAAGCTATCTGTATTGGACTTACTGAGGGTAGTAGGTTAGCTTCCAAATGTAGCTTTTTCCTAAGGAATTTTTCAAGGGTGTTCCAAAGGGTAATTTTGCATCCATGGCATTTAATGCCCTATTTCACGAATTTAGAACCTAACTCCACTACACTTTTAATTTTGATTATATATTTCAAGAATGTGTTCTGTTTGTGATAAAGGATGCTGGGGCATGTGTATTTGTACATTTATCACCATTTATAGAGTGAGATGAGAAAAAAGTGTTATGTTTACGTAGAAAGAGTAATATGTTTATATAGCATTTATAAAGCTTATTTTTTGGTATCAGGCAAAAATATTGACTAAACCTATAAGCCAGTTTTAGGAAAAAAATTAGGGTATTTAAATGAAATATGAAATTAGTTTCATCATTAAAGCTCATCAACTTTAATGATGAAACCAACTTTTGAAGCAGGCGATGTTGGAATTGTATGTGATCAGAGAAGTCAGCCAGTTATATTTTATGTTAGAAATTTAGATGTGTTAAAACCTCATTTATTCACAAAGAAAAACAAATTTGAGAACTTACTGTGTAATTCCACCAGTTGTTTGTAGCTGTATTCTACTTGGCGAGTCTTTTTGTGAAATTATTTTTCATGCTAATAATTTACTATGTGGCTACCTGGTGCCATATTTTGTAAGTAAACTCTTGACATCCTTTGCCCTGAGCTCTGATGACCAAATATTTGTTTAGATTTAGGAAACAGTTTCAAGTGTTTGTTGAGTTCATTCCTCCAGTAGAGGTCAATTGAGGGCTTAATATATTGCCAACACTAAATTATTTTTTGTGGGACTAGGTACCCAGTGAAAAATGGCAATTTGGGGTGTCTGTGTTTGTATAGATGGTATCTATTTCCATGTCAGTTGATGAAAGACAAAACCAATCCACCTCCAGGGAAATTTAGACCTAGTATTTAGTATTTAGTCAACTGTTTCATAGCCCAAGTTTAATAAACTTTGTGAAAATGATTAGGAATTTTTATTTTTAATTTTTAAAAATTATTATTTGATTCTGTTTGGAAGTTCTATAGTGAGAAAAAAGAATTTTTATTTTATTTTATTTTTTATTTTTAGATGTAGTCTCGCTCTGTCGCCCACGCTGGGGTGCAGTGGTGCAATCTGGGCTCACTGCAACCTCTGCCTCCCTGGTTCAAGCTATGCTCCTGCCTCAGCCTCCTGAGTAGCTGGGATTACAGGTGCATGCCACCACGCCTGGCTGATTTTTGTATTTTTAGTAGAGACGGGGTTTCACCGTGTTGGTCAGGCTGGTCTCAAACTCCTGACCTTGTGATCTGCCCGCCTTGGCCTCCCAAAGTGCTGGGATTACAGATGTGAGCCACTGCGCCTGGCCTGAGAATAAAGAATTTTATAATGACAGTAGTTTGGGAGGCTGAGATGGGCGGATCACTTGGGGTTGGGAGTTTGAGACCAGCCTGGCCAACATGGTGAAACCCAGTCTCTACTAAAATACAAAAATTAGCGGAGTGTGGCAGCATGCACCATTAATCCCAGCTACATGGGAAGCTGAGGCAGGAGAATTGCTTGAACTTGAGAGGCGAAGGTTGCAATGCACTGAGGTTGCACCACTGCACTCCAGCCTGGGCAACAGAGTGAGACTTTGTCTCAAAAAAAAAAAGGAATTTTATAGTGAGTAATGTTAGGTTTTTATTTTTTGTTTTCATTTTATTTGTGACAGTCTCCCTCTGTCACCCACGCTGGAGTACAGTGGTGCAATCATGGCTCATTGCAGTGTTGACCTCCTGGGCTCAAAGGATCCACCCACCTCAGCCTCCAGAGTAGCTAGGACTACAGGTGTGTGCCACCACGCTAGGCTAATTTTTGTATTTTTTGTAGAGATGGGGTCTCTGTCTCCCTGTGTTGCCCAGGTTGGTCTCGAACTTCTGGACTTAAGCCATTTGTCCATCTCAGCCTTATAGGGGTGAGCTACCGCACCTGACCAAGGTTTTTATTTTTGTTATTTAAAAAGAACATCTTTAAGTGCCTGAAGGAAGGGAAAATATAAAGAGAATATGAGTGATTGATAATAGTTTCCTTGTATTAATGTCTGGAACAGTTTGGAAACTAGTTCTGTGTTTTTTCGGGGGGGGACTTTATTTTTTGTATATGAAAGTTTTTTTAGTAATTCTAGGTGTAATCCAAATTGACCATAGTATAGCATTTAAATAACTGAAAAACTCACAAAACTCATACATAACATAGTTCCACAATCCATTTGTAACATTTTATTGTTCACAAAAGAATTTACTGTTTTTCATATCACCAGACTTACTGTACAGCATGGTGTTATAGTTAATAACGATAGATTGTGCACTTGAAAATTACTAAGAGAATAGATTTTAAGTGCTCTCATCACAAAAAAATGTTGGGCGTATGAGGTAATGGTTATGTTTTTTTCTTTGTTTTTTGAGATAGGGTCTTGGTCTATTGCCCAGGCTGTATGGTTTCATGATCATGGCTCATTGTAGCCTTGACCTCCCGGGCTCAGCAATCGTCCCACCCTCAGTCTCCTGAGTAGCTGGAACTACAGGCGTATTCCACTATGGCTAGCTAATTTTTAAGTTTTTTGTGGCGATGGGGGTCTCACTATGTTGCCCAGGCCAGTCTCAAACTCCTGGGCTCAGATGATCCCCTCCCATCTTGGCCTCCCAAAGTGATTACAGATGTGACCCACTGTGCTCGCCCTAATGGTTATGTTAATTAGCTTGATTTAACCATTCTAAAATGTATACATAAAACATTATGTTGTATGCCATAAATATATGCAATTTTTATTTGTTGATTAAAAAATATTAAAAAACAAAATTCCAGAAGAAGAAATGGGTAAATATATTTCTAATCTTGGAATAGAGAAGGCTTTTCTAACTGGTACATAAAATCCATAAGCCATAATTGAAAAGATGGATACATTTGAGTATGTAAAATTAATAACTTGCTTTTTCAAAAAAATCATCATAAATAAGCAACAACAGACTGGGAAGAATATTTCTAACAATGGGTAGACACAAGTCTAATTTTAAGATTTCCTTTAAGTTTCCAACAGCACTTATATTTCATTGACAGAACTTAGTCATATAACCCATAAGGCAAGAGAGGTTGGTCTGTTACTTGGGCAGAATTGTTTCTGTAACTAAAAAGAGAGAATGGATGATGGAGACAGAAATTGAGATATCTGCCACACAAGTAAAACCAAATCACTAAACATACAGGATTATTAAATGAAATGTGCTGTGAAAAATAATTGTAACTGGAAAAGGGGTTGCTAGAGACTTGGGGTTTTGGTGGCTATGATAGTAGTCAGGGAAGAATTCACTTGAGATATTATTTAAGAAAAGGCTTGAATGAATTGAGGGAACACTCTATGTGAAAGTGTGATGGATGATGCAGTATGTGCATTGGCCATATGGAGTCTTGTAGCCTTGACACAGAGTTTGGATTAGTTTCCTAATTTGATGGAAACTCACTGGAGAGTTTTGAGTTGTAAGGCTATGAGACCATGATACATAGCTGGGCAAGAGACGGAATTGACTTGGACTAGGGCGATAGTGGTAGAAGTGGTGAGAGTGGTCAGAATTTGCCTATCATGTAGATAAGGACAGTAGGGTTTATTGATGATTTGGATATGAAGTGTGAGGAGAAAAGAATAACCAAGATTGGCCGGGCACGGTGGCTCATGCCTGTAATCCCAGCACTTTGGGAGGCCGAGGCAGGTAGATCATGAGGTCAGGAGTTCGAGACCAGCCTGGCCAATACGGTGAAACCCTGTCTCTACTAAAAATACAAAAATTAGCTGGGTATGGTGGTGCGTGCCTGTAGTTCCAGCTACTCAGGAGGCTGAGGCAGAAGAATCACTTGAACCTGGGAGGCAGAGGTTGCAGTGAGCCGAGATTGCGCCACTGCACTCCAGCCTGGGCGACAGAGCAAGACTCTGTCTCAGAAAAAAAAAAAAAAAAAAAAAAAAAAGAAGAATAAACAAGATTGACTCCTAAGTTTTAGATCAACCTAACCCTAACACCCGACTCACAGGTGGGCCGCATGCAGCCCAGGATGGCTTTGAATGCAGCCTAACACAAATTCTTAAACTTTCTTAAAACATTGTGAGATTTATTTTGCAATTTTTTTTAGCTCATTAACTATTGTTAGTGTTAGTGTATTTTATATATGGCCCAAGATAATAATTCTTCTTCCACTGTGGCCCAGGGAAGGCAAAACATTGGACACCACTATTTTAGATCTTTGAATAGATGAATAGATGGCAGTATCAGTTTCTGGGAGGGAGAGGGGCAGATTTGTGAGAGGGTAAGGAACCAATAATTTTATTTTGAACAAGTTAAATTTAAGATATCTATTAGATTTTCAAGTGGAATTATTGAATATGCAGTTGGAGATGTAAGTCTGGACCTAAGAGTAGAGGAAATGGCTCTAGATAGAAATGTGGGAGTCTCAGTGTAGAGTTGGTACTTAAAATCATGGGCCTGATATGAGGTCACCTAGGGCAGTGGTTCTCAACCCAGAGTGCACAGATTCACTCGAGGCACTTTTAAAACATACTGATGCTTGGCTCTAACCTAAGGCCAATTAATCAGAATCTCTAATTCATCCCTATTTTTTAAAAGCTCCTCAAAAGAGATACCTGTCAGCCAAGGTTAATAACAACTAACCTAGGTAATAAGGACTGAAACTACCCATTGTCCTTTGGATTTGGCAATATAGAGGACCTTGAATAATGATTTTAGCATAATGGTGGTTAGGAAAATCTTACTAGGAAGCATTATAGAGTGAATGGGAGATAGGAAATAGACATAGTAATTACAGGCAACTCTTTCAAGGAGTTTTGATAAAAGGGGAGCTGAAAATGGGGCAGCAGGGAGGGAAGTTTCCTTTTAGAGCAAGTTTAACTAGATATTTAGCATTTCAACAGTTGCATCCCAAAATATAGGTGATAGAAATAGTAAAAGTGAATATGGATTATCTGTGTAATAACTTTTTAAAATAAAGCTTTACCCCATTCCTTTAAAGAGAATCAGTTGATGTAGTTATACAACTAGGGATCAAGTAATTGTTTTTTCATTTTAAAATTTAATGTAGTATCTTATTTCACTGTCACTACAAAGCAATGCATCTAAATTCTCTTTTATTTCTTTAAGGCTGATAAAGAATTTGTATGGTCTTTGTGGAAACGTCTCCAGGTTACAAACCCAGATCTCACACAAGTGGTCAGTTTGGTTGTGGAAAGGTGAGCTCTCAAATTATTTTTTCATGAGTATTTGGTGTGTTGAGTTTGTTTCTCTTCATTATTAAAGTTAGTACTTATCATTAATCTCCTAAAGAGATTCATTTAATTTCTTAATAAATGTGGAGCTAAAAATTAAAATTGTTGGATTTATTATGAAGGGTGCCAGTTCAAGTACAGGTATGCCCTGTTCCTGTTCATATTCTGACATATTTGGAGAGTGTGTAGCTAAGAGATAAAACTATGTCTTAAATACTGTGTGTGTGTGTGTCTTGAGCTGTTACAGTTCAACCTTAAAAGTTGGCGAAGTCCCTGTTGTTTGACTTTTTACGCCATAGACTGCCTCTGTAGGGAACTTACTAGATGTGACTCAGTTTTCCCCTTAGATAATTGCAGTGTGTAATTGAAAGCCTGGGGTGACCTTGCCAGTGTAGAGTAAGTGTTCTGGAATAGGTTAAAGGATTTTACTTAGCACTCCATATTATCCTGTAGGAACTGCCTAGTCATTTAACTGTAGATTGTTGGGCCTCTCCTTGGTTATTAGAAACAGTGGAATGATGCTGGGTTCTCTCTATCAAACATTTGGTATACAGTATTCCCATGACACTTAGCACAGCAATTAAAACACTTGCTTTCTTAGTAAATGGATTTTATTATACTTTTTAAATGAGAAGCTAAGCATATGGATACCTTTTCCTTTTTTAAAAATTGGAATCATGATCCTAAAATCTGAATATCATTTTTTATTACTTGAATTATATTCACCCTTGTAGTCTCTAGTCCTGGGATCATTCCAGCGTTGTCTGAGATTTGGCTTGTTAAAAATCTATGATACATGCCTGAGTATGTCTAATTTTACTATCTTTGGTTATTATGAACACTTAAAATAGTATAATCAGTTTCTTCTCATGTTGCTTGTACGTCTAATTCATCAATCATTTTTTTCCTTCTGATGATCAGAATTAAGTCTTTTGTTGAAGTACCCTTGTTACTTCCTCAATCATTTTTGAGATGAAATGTGATCACTCTCAGACTCCCTCTGTTTTTTTAGTAGAATAAGCCTTCTAGAGAAGCCTTGGGACTTCAATTGTCATTTCCATGATTCTTTATTCTCCTCTCCTTTTATTTGTTATTTTTTAAAACTTTCTAAACCTATCCATAATTTTTACTTTTCTCTTGGTTAAACAGAAGCAGATATTAAATTATTGTTAGGTCATTTTCCTCATTCTTTACAATGTCTGTTTTTCATATTTATAATATACAGAGTATATATTCATATAACATAAAATTTATAAATAAATGTACATATGTATATTAGACGTAGGTGTTCAAAAGTCTTGTTGATAAGGTGTAATGAGAAATTTTGGAGATTACTGCTTTATAACTATGACTGTCAAAATTTAGTGTGCACAAGTTATACTTGGAGAATTTATTAAAATGAAGATCTCTGGGCCTTTTACCTGATCTACTGAATCTCTAGGGGTGGGACCTAGATTTAAAATAAAGTTTAAAATAACATTTCCAGGTAATTCTGATGTCTGTAGATTACACTGTGAGATACTTTGGATTTTGAGTTTATTTTTGAAATTGGAAACGATAAGTGGCATTTATAATTTTATGACTATGTAAATATTTCCTAGAGAACCATGTAGTATGTTCACATCCATTGAGAAGTGAAAATGATATGCTGAATATTCAACCTATGTCTGTTAAAAAGAATATTCTAAATATCAAGGTCAAATAGCTGATCTTTCTGTATAGTCCATTAGTTATCCAAATTATGATCCATTTAGGTCTGTTTAATTTTTAAACCGTGGACTTCCTGGACAGCATTTCCCCCCTGGAATTTCTGATTGCCCTTCTCTTTACTTTTTCTTATAAAGAATGTCTACGTTCTTTGTCAGACATTTGTATAACAGGCTGAGAACATTTTTCCTTTTCCTCTTTGGCTTATGGTATGGATTTGGACAAATTACTTTCTAAACCTACTCAAGTTTGTCATCATAGGTTTTCTTTTCGTTGTACAGCTGAACTTATTACACAGTTTCTAGGATGCCAGATTACCCTTTTCTTTTTTGTCGGATTATTTTCAAGTATTTTTTTTCTCAGAAAGGATGGACAGGTGGTACGTTTTCTGACTCCTTAAATGACTGAAAATGTCTTTCTTTTGCCCTTAAGCTTAGTTGGCACTTTAGCTGAACATAATATTTTATGTCCATGAATTTTTGCCTTGGATTTTTGAAAGCATAGTTCTGTTATCTAAATTGAGCATACAGTAATGCTACCAAGGAGCCCATCAGTGTGATTCTTGTTTCTTCCTAGATACTTGCTTGAAGCTTGTAGGTTTTTCTCTTTAGGTGCGCTATTGTAAAATCTCAACATCATCTGTTTATTTGGGTCCTTTGAAAATTTATCCTTCTTAGCCTTTGGTGGGCCTTTCCATTTCAAAACTTAAGATTTTCTTTTGATTGATAAAATGTTCTCATATTTTTTCTTCATTGTATTCTTTGTTTTAGCCCTCTGTTAGAGGTTGGATCTTATGGATTTGACCTTCTTCTCTCTTTTCTCTCTTATCTCATGTTTTCCATCTTTTTATCTTTTGTTGTATCTCCTCAGTGGCCTTTGTACTTTTTGTTCCATCAGTAAGTGGAATTCTTCTGTTTGCTCTATGCTATGATCTGAATGTTGGTGTCCCCCCAAAATTCATATGTTGAACCCTAATACCCAATGTGATAATATTGATGAGGCCTTTTGGAAGTGATTACATCATGAGGGCTCGGCCCTCATAAATGGGATTAGTGCCCTTATAAAGGGGTTTAAGGAGCCTCCCTTCTCTTCTGCCATGTGAGGATACAGAAGGTGTCATTTACGTGGAACAGACCCTTACCAGACACTGAATCTGCTGGTGCCTTGATCTTGGACTTTTCAGCCTCCAGAGCCGTGAGCAATACATTTCTGTTGTTTGTAAATTACCCAATCTTAGGTATTTTGTTATAGCAGCCCAAATGGATGAAGATTCTCTTTGATTATTTGAATTTTAAAATTTTAGAAATCAAATTATTACTTCTAAAAATTACTTATTTTTTAATTTTTTCCTTTTTCAAAGTAGCTTTCTTTAATAGAATAATTTTTTAATCTTTCTGATTATAATTTTTGAATTCTTTTCTGTTTCTTGCATTATCTTTGTTTTCTGTTGGGTAACTTCTGTTTGTTCTTCCTAGTCTTTCTCTGTTTTAAATTAAAAAAAATTTCCTTCTCTTTGATGCTGTTGATTTTCTTCAAGTGTATAATGAACCTTCACTGCCTTGCTTTATATAGGTATGTTGCTCATATGGGTTTGCTTTGTGTTTTTTGTATATCTGTTTACCAGAAGGTTTCTCCTTTGAATGTAAGGATTGCCTATGGGCTTTTTGTAAGGCTTGGGGAAGGGCCTATCCACAGGCTTTCCTGAAAGGTGTGTAGTAGATAGACTTCATTGTAGTGAATGAGAGTTAGGTCCTTTAAGTCAGGCCCTTTTCTAATTCTGTTGCTTGCCCAACGCTCTGAGTAGGGATCTTTGCCGGACAAATGGTTTTGAATGCAGTTTTTGGCCATTTGATGTAGGCAAATGCTGCTGGTAGCTGTTCTGAACATGGATGAGTGGGAGGCTCGGCTTTTTTTGGTGAATGGTTTCTTAATTAATTGTTTTGATTCCTGTGGGCTTCTGCTCTCTGTACTTACTAATTGGGTACTTGTAAGCCTTTCTGGGGCCTCTTCTATGAAAAGCAGCATCCTCTTCTGTAGACTTCTATTTAGGTTTTGGATCATAATTTTTCTCCCTTGGTTTATTTGTCTCTATGAGTCTATGCTTCTGTTTTTAAGATATTTGTCAAATTTATAGTTCATTTATGGCTGCTGCTGTTGTTTCCCATGCTGATAAGGATTTATTTAATGTGGTGTGACTTGGGATTCTCAGTGTTGTGTTGTTAGCTCATCCACTCAGAAAGAAGTATAATATCATTTTTAGGGTTATAGTATATTCTATTATTTAGATATAGCATATTTGTATTTAACCACTGTAATTTTGTTGTACATTAGGGCTATTTTTAAAAATAGTATAATAATGCCGTGATGAATGGCTTTTTGGATAAAGTTTGCCCTGTATTATTGGTTTCAACCGGTTGTGCTACCGACCTAGTGAATAGAGGCTGAGATTGCTAAACATCTTGAAATGAAAAGAATAATCCTGCCCAATTAAAGAATTATGCTACTATACTTCATATGCCAGTAGTACCCATTTGGACTGTCTGTGTAGATGTGTTGTGTGTATATGCTTTACTTTTTATTATGGAGAAATTTTAATTAGATGCAAAGACAGAGAGAATACATTATTGAACACTCACGTGTACCCATCACTCACCTTGAACCGTTCTCAACACACGGACAATCTTGTTTCATCTATAAACCTCTATTCTCTCTCTCCTTCTACCACTAATGAATTTTGAAGCAAATCCTAGATATCATGCTATTTTACCTACAGTTACTTTAGTGTTTACAGACAATTCTAGTTATTAACAGTGATGTTCTGTAAAGTCACTACAAATACTTAATTAGCTAACACTGAACTATTACTCCTAGAGGAAGTAAGGGGTTAGTTTCCTGTAAGCCTCTGGTCACAACAATTTTGTCAACTGATGAATACATAGCCTCATTTTATGTGTGTTTCTGTTTAAAGATACTTCATTTATTGTTGATTCATTGACGTCGAACTCTTGGCCAACAGCACTGTTAACTCATGCCTGAACAAAGCTTATCTAACCCATTGTTTTCTCCCTATGGCATGTCACAACCTTCTTAGGAACACTAGCCAGCACTTCAGCACTGTGCTTGATGATCATTTGAAGGACTGAAGTCATCAAAAACAAGCACCAAAATGTGACAAATGTGGTACTAAATAAACCGTGAAAAGGAAACTTGTGTTTATAGTATAAGAGTGAACATATGTGTGCATGAGTATTTATTGTAGAATGATTTATAATCCTTTGGGTATATGCCTAGTAATGGGATTGCTGGGCCAAATGGTATAAGAGCTGAAGCAGAGTGTCACTTTATTTGACATCAGTTGGAAACATGTGGGTTGTGTGACTCAAATTTTTTGCCACTTTCTGTGTACCTGCAAATGACTACAATAGTGCCACAATAATTTTTTTATTTTTATTTTTATGATTATACTTTAAGTTCTGGGTTACATGGGCAGAACGTGCAGTTTGTTATGTAGGTATACACGTGCCCTGGTGGTTTGCTGCACCCATCAACCTGTCACCTACATTACGTATTTCTCCTAATGTTATCCCTCCCGTAGCCCCCACCTCCGACAGGACCCAGTGTGTGATGTTCCCCTCCCTGTGTCCATGTGTTCTCATTGTTCAACTCCCACTAATGAGTGAGAACATGCAGTGTTTGGTTTTCTGATCTTGTGATAGTTTGCTGAGAATGATGGTTTCCAGCTTCATCCATGTCCCTGCAAAGGACATAAACTCATCCTTTTTATGGCTGCATAGTATTCCATGGTGTATATGTGCCACATTTTCTTTATCCAGTCTATCATTGATGGACATTTGGGTTGGTTCCAACTCTTTGCTATTGTGAATACTGCCACAGTGAACATATGTGTGCATGAGTATTTATTGTAGAATGATTTATAATCCTTTGGGTATATGCCTAGTAATGGGATTGCTGGGCCAAATGGTATTTCTAGTTCTAGATCCTTGAGGAATCGCCACACTATCTTCCACAATGGTTGAACTAATTTACACCCCCACCAACAGTGTAAAAGTGTTTCTATTTCTCCAGATTCTCTCCAGCATCTGTTGTTTCCTGACTTTTTTTATTTTCTTTCTTTTTTTCTTTTTTTTTTTTAGAGACTGAGTCTCGCTCTGTCGCCCAGGCTGGAGTGCAGTGGCTCCATCTCAGCTCACTGCAAGCTCTGCCTCCCGGGTTCATGCCATTCTCCTGCCTCAGCCCCCCAAGTAGCTGGGACTACAGGCGCCCGCCACCATGCCTGGCTAATTTTTTGTATTTTTAGTAGAGATGGGGTTTCACCATGTTAGCCAGGATGGTCTCGATCTCCTGATCTTGTGATCTGCCCGCCTTGGCCTCCCAAAGCACTGGGATTACAGGCATGAGCCACTGCACCCGGCCTGTTTCCTGACTTTTTAATGATCACAATTCTAACTGGCGTGAGATGGTATCTCGTTGTGGTTTTGATTTGCATTTCTCTAATGACCAGTGATGATGAGCATTTTTTCATATGTCTGTTGGCTGCATAAATGTTTTCTTGTGAGAAGTGTCTGTTCATATCCTTTGCCAATTTTTTGAGGGAATTTTTTTTTCTGGTAGATTTGTTTAAGTTCTTTGTAGATTCTGGATATTAGCCCTTTGTCAGATGGATAGATTGCAAAAATTTTCTCCCATTCTATAGGTTGCCTGTTCACTCTGATGATAGTTTGTTTTGCTGTGCAGAAGCTCTTTAGTTTAATTAGATCCTATTTGTCTATTTTGGCTTTTGTTGCCATTGCTTTTGGTGTTTTGGACATGAAGTCTTTGCCCATGCATATGTCCTGAATGGTATTGCCCAGGTTTTCTTCTAAGATTTTTATGGTCCTAGGTCTTACGTTTAAGTCTTTGATACATCTTGAGTTTATTTTTGTAAAAGGTGTAAGTAAGGGGTCCAGTTTCAGTTGTCTGCATATGGCTAGCCAGTTTTCCCAACACCATTTATTAAATAGGGAATCTTTTCTCCATTGCTTGTGTGTGTCAGGTTTGTCAAAGATCAGATGGTTGTAGCTGTGTGGTGTTATTTCTGAGGCCTCCATTCTGTTCCATTGGTCTATATATCTGTTTTGGTACCAGTACATGCTGTTTTGGTTACTGTAGCCTTGAAGTGTAGTTTGAAGTCAGGTAGCATGATGCCTCCAGCTTTGTCCTTCTTGCCCAGGAGTGCCTTGGCTATGCGGGCTCTTTTTTGGTTCCATATGAACTTTAAAGTAGTTTTTTCCAATTCTGTGAAGAAAGTCTGTGGTAGCTTGATGGGGACAGCATTGAATCTATAAATTACTTTGGGCAGTATGGCCATTTTCACGATATTGATTCTTCCTATCCATGAGCAAGGAATTTTTTTCCATTTGTTTGTGTCCTCTCTTACTTCCTTGAGCAGTAGTTTGTAGTTCTCCTTGAACAGGTCCTTCACATCCTTTGTAAGTTGTATTCCTAGGTATTTTACTCTCTTAGTAGCAGTTGTGAATGGGAGTTCACTCATGGTTTGGCTGTTTGTCTGTTATTGGTGTATAGGAATGCTTGTGATTTTTGCACATTGATTTTGTATCCTGAGACTTTACTGAAGTTGCTTATCAGCTTAAGGAGAATTTGGGCTGAGACCATGGGGTTTTCTAAATGTACAATCATGTCATCTGCAAACAGAGACAAATTGACTTCCTCTCTTCCTATTTGGATATGCTTTATTGCTTTCTCTTGCCTGATTGCCCTGGCCAGAACTTCCAATATTATGTTGAATAGGAGTAGTGAGAGAGGGCATCCTTGTCTTATGCTGGTTTTCAAAGGGAATGCTTTGAGTTTTTGCCCTATCAGTATGGTATTGGCTATGGATTTCTCATAAATAGCTCTTATTATTTTGAAATATGTCCCATTGATACCTAGTTTATTGAGAGTTTTTGGCATGAATGGGTGTTGAATTTTATCGAAGGCCTTTTTCTGCATCTATTGAGATAATCGTGTGGTTTTTGTCATTGGTTCTGTTTATGTGATGGTTCTGTTTATGTGATTACATTTATTGATTTGCATATGTTGAACCAGCCTTGCATCCCAGGGATGAAGCCAACTTCATCATGGTGGATAAGCTTTTTGATGTGCTGCTGGATTTGGTTTGCCACTATTTTATTGAGAATTTTCACATCGATGTTCCTCAGGGATATTGGCCTGAAATTTTCTTTTTTTGTTGTGTCTCTGCCAGGTTTTGGTATCAGGATGATGCTGGCCTCATAAAATGAGTTAGGGAGGAGTCCCTCTTTTTCTGTTGTTTGGAATAGTTTCAGAAGGAATGGTACCAGCTCCTCTTTGTACCTCTGGTAGAATTCGGCTGTGAATCCATCTAGTCCTTGACTTTTTTTGGTTGGTAGGCTGTTAATTACTGTCTCAATTTCAGAACTTGTTATTGGTCTATTCCAGGATTCGATTTCTTCCTGTCTTGGAATTGGGAGGGTGTATGTGTCCAGGAATTTATCCATTTTTTCTAGATTTTCTAGTTTATTTGCATAGAGGTGTTTATAGTATTCTCTGATGGTAGTTTGTATTTCTTTGGGATCAGTGGTGATATCCCCTATATCTTTTTTTATGGCATCTATTTGATTCTTCTTGCTTTTCTCCTTTATTAGTCTGGCTAGCAGTCTATCTGTTTTGTTGATGTTTTCAAAAAACCAGCTCCTGCATTCACTGAGTTTTTGAAGGGTTTTTTATGTCTCTATTTCCTTCAGTTTTGCTCTGAACTTAGTTATTTCTTGTCTTCTGCTAGCTTTTGAATTTGTTTGCTGTTGCTTCTCTAGTCCTTTTAATTGTGATGTTAGGGTGTCAATTTTAGATCTTTCCTGCTTTCTCTTGTGGGCATTTAGTACTGTAAATTTCCCCTAAACACTGCTTTAGCTGTGTCCCAGAGATTTGGGTACGTTGTCTCTTTGTTCTCATTGGTTTCAAAGAATATCTTTATTTCTGCCTTCATTTCGTTATTTACCCGGTAGTCATTCAGGAGCAGGTTGTTCCGTTTCCATGTATTTGTGCAGTTTTGAGTGAGTTTCTTAATCCTGAGTTCTAATTTGGTTGCACTGTGGTCTGAGAGACTGTTTATTATGATTTCTGTTCTTTTGCATTTGCTGAGTAGTGTTTTACTTGCAATTATGTGGTCAATTTTAGAATAAATGTGATGTGGTGCTGAGAAGAACGTATATTCTGTTGATTTGGGGTGGAGAGTTCTGTAGATGTCTATTAGGTCCCCCTGGTCCAGAGCTCAGTTCAAGTCCTGAATATCCTTGTTAATTTTCTGTTTCATTGATCTGTCTGATATTGACAGTGGGGTGTCAAACTCACCCACTATTATTGTGTGGGAGTCTAAGTCTGTTTGTAGGTGTCTAAGAACTTGTTTTATGAATCTGGGTGTTCCCGTATTGGGTGCATATATATTTAGGATAGTTCACTCTTGCTGCATTGATCCCTTTACCATCATGTAATACCCTTCTTTGTCTCTTTTGATCTTTGTTGGTTTAAGATCTGTTTTATCAGAGATTAGGATTGCAACTCCTGCTTTTTTTTGCTTTCCATTTGCTTGGTAAATATTCTTCCATCCCTGTATTTTGAGCCTATGTGTGTCTTTGCACATGAGATGGTTCTCCTGAATACAGCACACTGATGGGTCTTGACTCTTTATCCAATTTGGCAGTCTGTGTCTTTTAATTGGGGCACTTAGCCCATTTACATTTAAGGTTAATATTTTTATATGTGAATTTGATCCTGTCATGATGCTAGCTGGTTGTTTTGCCCATTAGTTAATGCAGTTTCTTCATAGTGTCAATGTTCTTTACAATTTGGTATGTTTTTGCAGTGGCCGATACCGGTTGTTCCTTTCCATGTGTAGTGCTTCTTTCAGAAGCTCTTGTAAGGCAGGTCTGGTGGTGACAAAATCCCTCAGCATTTGCTTGTCTGTAAAGGACTTTATTTCTCCTTCGCTTATGAAGCTTAGTTTGGATGGATATGAAATTCTGGTTTGAAAATTGTTTTCTTTAAGAACATTGAATATTGGCCTTAACTCTCTTCTGGCTTGTAGGGTTTCTCCAGAGAGAGAGATCTGTTGTTAGTCTGATGGGCTTCCCTTTGCGGGTAACCCAATCTTTCTTACTGCCCTTAACATTTTTTCTTTCATTTCAACCTTGGCGAATCTGATGATTATGTGTCTTGGGGTTGCTCTTCTCAAGGAGTATCTTTGTGGCATTCTCTCTATTTCCTGAATTTGAATGTTGTCCTGTCTTGCTAGGTTGGAGAAGTTCTCCTGGATAATATCCTGAAGAGTGTTTTCCAACTCGGTTCCATTCTCTCCGTCACTTTCAGGTACACCAATCAAATGTAGACTTGGTCTTTTCACATAGTCCCATATTTCTTGGAGGCTTTGTTTTTCCTTTTTTTTCCATTTTCTCTAATCTTGTCTTCTCTGTTTATTTCATTAAGTGGATCTTCAATCAATGATATCTTTTCTTCTGCTTGATCGATTCGGCTATTGATACTTGTGTAGTCTTCACAAAGTTCTCATGCTGTGTTTTTCAGCTCTGTGAGGTCTTTTATGTTCTTCTCTACATTGGTTATTCTAGTTAGCCATTTGACTGACTCTTTTTCAAGGTTCTTAGCTTCCTTGCATTAGGTTAGAACATGGTCCTTTAGCTCAGAGTTGTTTGTTATTACCCACCTTCTGAAGCCTACTTCTGTCAGTTCGTCAAACTCATTCTCTGTCCAGCTTTGTTCCCTTGCTGGCGAGGAGTTGTCATCCTTTGGAAGAGGAGAGGTATTGTGGTTTTTAGAATTTTCAGCCTTTTTGCACTGTTTTTTCCCCATCTTTGTGGATTTATCTTCCTTTGATCTTTGATGTTGGTAACCTTTGGATGGGGTCTTTGAGTGGATGTGCTAATCCTTTCTGTTTGTTTGTTTTCCTTCTGACAGTCAGGCCCCTCTTCTGCAGGTGTGTTGGAGTTTGCTGGAGGTCCACTCCTGACCCTGTTTGCTTGGGTATCACCAGTAAAGGCTGCAGAGCAGCAAAGATTGCTGCCTGTTCTTTCCTCTGGAAGCTTCGACCCAGTGGGGCACCTGCCAGATGCCAGCCAGAACTCTCCTGTATGAGGTGTCTGTTGGCCCCAACTGGGAGATATTGACAGGTGAAGCCAGCTGGGCTTCTGGGTTGGGTGGGGACTTGGAGAACTTCTCTGTCTAGCTGAAGGATTGTAAACACACCAATCAGCACTCTGTAAAAACGGACCAATCAGCACTCTGTAAAATGGACCAATCAGCGCTCTGTAAAATGGACTAATTAGCAGGACGTGGGCGGGGCCAAATAAGGGAATAAAAGCTGGCCATCTGAGCCAGCAGGGGCAACCTGCTGGGGTCCCCTTCCATACTGTGGAAGCTGTGTTCTTTCGCTCTTCACAATAAATCTTGCTGCTGCTCACTGTTTGGGTCCGCACTACCTTTATGAGCTGTAACACTCACTGCGAAGGTCTACGGCTTCACTCCTGAAGTCAGCAAGACCACGAACCCACTGGAAGGAAGAAACTCTGGACACATCTGAACATCTGAAGGAACAAACTCTGGACACACCATCTTTAAGAACTGTAACACTCACCGCGAGGGTCCGCGGCTTCATTCTTGAAGTCAGCAAGACCAAGAACCCACCAGAAGGAACCAATTCCAGACACAGTATCTCCCAGTCAGTATACATGGGAGTCAGGGACCCACTTGAGGAGGCAGACTGACCCTTAGCAGAGCTGGAACGCTGTGCTGGGAGGTCCAGTGCTCTCTTTAGAGCTGTCAGACAGGGATGTTTAAGTCTGCTATAAGCCCCTGACTGGGGCTGCTGCCTTTTTTATAGAGATGCCCTGTCCAGAGAGGAGCAATCTGGCAGTCTGGCCACAGCAGTTTTGCTGAGCTGCAGTGGGCTCTGCCCAGTTCGAACTTCCCAGCAGCTTTGTTTACACTGTGGCCGTAAAACTGCCTACTCAAGCCTCAGCAATGGCGGACGCCCTTCCCCCACCAACCTTGACTGTCCCAGGTGGATCTCAGATTGCTGCTGTGCTGGCAGCCAGAATTTAAAGCCAGTAGATCTTAGTTTCTTGGGCTCCGTGGGGGTGGGACCTGCTGAGCCAGACCACTTGGCTTCATGGCTTCTCTCTGGCTTGTGTTCTGGGCGCCACTAGGGTATGGAAAAAAAAAAAAGCTCCTGCAGCTAGTTCGGTGTCTGCCCAATTGGCTGCCCAGTTTTGTGCTTGAAACCCGGGGCCCTGGTGGGGTAGGCACTGGAGGGAATCTCCTGGTTTGCGGGATGTAAAGACCGTGGGACAAGCACAGTATCTGTGCCGGAGTTCCTTGGACTCAGTCCTTCATGGCTTCCCTTAGGTAGGGGAGAAAATTCCCCCACCCCTTGCACTTCCAGGTGAGGCGGTGCCCCACCCTGCTTCGGCTAGCCCTCTGTGGGCTGCACCCACTGTTCAGCGAGTCCCAGTGAGATGAACCGGGTACTTCAGTTGGAAATGCAGAAATCACTCACCTTCTGTGTTGATCTTGCTGAGCTGCAGACCAGTGCTGTTCCCTTTCGGCCATCTTGAATCTCAGTAGTGCCACAATTATTGAGTTTCGTGTTAACAAATAAATTGTATTGAGTAGGCCAGTTTACAAATTCTGAATCCATGAATAAGGACTATCTCTAAAAGATAAGGGGTGTTTTAACAGAACCATCGTATCATCATCATGCTTTGAATTCTATAATTATTCTCTATTATAATTAAATATCTAGTCCGTTTTCACATTTCTCGGATTGTCTAATACCTTTTTTAAAAAAGGTTGGTTTGTTCCTAGGAGGATCAAACATGCATAGTCTACCTGCTGAATATATAGGTTCATTTTTTTCCTCTTCCATCTTTCTTACTCTTTTTTTCCTTGCAATTTATTTTTGGAATAAATTGGGTTATTTATTCTGTAGAGTTTCCCCAAATCTGGCTTATTGTAGTACTCTGTACCCTATAGTTGCCATAAATAGGATCTTATTCAGATTCATTTTTGATATTTTGGCAAAAATAATCTTTTTAGATGTTACTATTTACAAGGCTTACTGTGGAGATTTTACAGGTTCAGTTCCAGACCACTGCAATAAAGCAAATATTGCAATAAAGCAAATATTACAATAAAGCAAGTCACACAAATTTTTTAGTTTCCCATTGCATATAAAAGTTATATTCAGAATGATTTATAATTGAAATAATAAAATAGAATTGAAAGCACTCTATATTAGCTAGCCTATGGACTTAATCCTTTGGGAAGCAATGTAATTGTGTAAAGTAGCAATTAATGTTGCTAGGTACAAAGTTGTATTTAAATTTGTAATTATGTAGAATTGATATCACACTATGTAGAAAGATACTGGAGGCTGAAGTGGACGCCACAACAAATAATGTTAGTGATAACACTGTCTACTGTCTCCTCGATAGAAAATAAAGAACGGAAGGAGAATGCAGCAAAACACATTGGGGTCTTGGTTGAGTGTTAGTGTTGTTCATTGAGCAACTTCAGCCAGCATGTTTTGAGAAGACTCTTTTTCTGATACCATTTGGCCTGAATCCCCATTCTTCAGTCATAGTGTCATGACTTACCGTGTTTCAAAACCATAGCATAATATATTTGCTGATAACAATCAATACGTACCAAATATTAGTAATGATTTATCTTTTTCCATTAGAGAGGCTTCAGGATTATCCTTTGCTAATACCATTACTTTTTACTAAAATTTCATGTGCTTTCCTGAGTGAGAAGATGTCTGAAGAATGAGAAGGTTGAAGCAAGGTGAAGGTAGAGAAAGGGGGTGGGGTGGAAGAAAGAAGAGAAAAGAGCATTTCCTCAATGTGAAAGTTAATTTTAATTATCAATTTGACTGGGCCATCGGATGCCCAGATATTTGGATTAACGTTAGTTTTGGATGTGTTTGTGACAGTGCTTCTGGAAGAGATTAGCGTTTGAATTGATGAACTGAGTAAAGCAGACTGCCCTCTCCAATGTGGGTGGCCATCATCCGGTCATTTGAGGCCTGAATAGAACATGAAGGCTGAGGAAAGTTGAATTTGCTCTCTGCTATGATAATATGTCTTTGCCAAGCATGCCAGACATGTATGTCATATTTTTTACTTAGTACTTATTTGTGAATAAGTATAAGAAAATGATCGCTTATCAGTAGTACATAAATTTAGATTCAGGAAGGATAGTGATGCAAAGCAACCACAGGTTGTCCACATGGGTAGCTGAGATAGTGACACCTTTGCTTTCTGAGGGATCAGTGTTCACAAACATTGTTTTAAGCACAAAATCATTAAAAAATATTAATTAAAACTACCTTCAGGCTATGTATGTAAGATATATGTTAAACAGAAATCAATTTTGTGTTTAGGCTTGGTTCCCATTGCCAAGATAGCTCATTTATGTATATGAAAATATTCTGAAATCCAAAATTTGAAACACTTCTGATCCCAACCATGTCAGATAAGGGATACCCAACCTGTATCTTTTCTGTCTGTTGAGATGATCATGTGATTTTTGTTTTGTATTCTATTGATGTGATGTAGTACATAAATTGATTTTCATATGTTAACTCAACCTTGCATCTGTAGGATAAATTCTTGGTCATGGTATATAATTTTTTTATATGTTCCTGAATTTGGCTTGCTGGTATGTTGCTGAGGACTTTTACATACCTATTTATAAGAGGTACTATAGTTTTCTTTTCTTGTAATGTCTTTGCTTTTTATATGAGGATAATAGCCTTGTAAAATGATTTGGGAAGTGTTTCCTTATATTTTATGAAGAATTTTTGAAGAATTGGTATTAATTCTTTTTTAAATATTTGGTAGAATTCAGTAGTAAATCCATTCAGGTCTAGGCTTTTCTTTGTGGGTAATTTTATAGTTATGAGTTCATTTTCTTTACTTGTTATAGGTTGATTCAGATTTTCTATTTTTTCTTGAGTCAGTTTTGGTAGTTTGTGTCTTTCTAAGAATTTTCACATTTCTTCTAGGTTATCTAATTTGCTGGGTCTAGTTGTTCATAGTATTCCTTACATTTTTATAGTTTTTTAAAGATTGGTGATATCCCCCCTTTTATTTCTGATTCTCGTAATTTTAGGCTTCTCTTTATCATGATCAGTCTAGCTAAAGGTTTGTCAATTTTGTTGATCTTTTTGAAGAACCACCTTTTGGCTGTATTGTTCTTTCTCTTCTGTTTTTCTTTTCTCTATTGTATTAATTTCTCCACTAATTTTTATTATTTCCTTCATTCTGCTTGCTTTAGGTTTAGTTTGCTTTTATTTTTATTGACTTGAGACTTTTCCACTTCCTTGATATAGGCATTTATAGTTATATCCTTCCATCTTAGCACTGCTTTAGCTGCATTTCGTAAGTTGTTATATTTTGTTTTTATTTTCGCTAATCTCAGAGTGAGGTCCTCTTTGACCTGTTGCTTATTTAGAAGTGTGTTGTTTAATTTCCACTTATTTGTGAGCTTCTCAGTTTTCCAATTTTGATTCTGATTTCCAATTTTGTTCCATTGCATTAAAATTTATTGACATTTGTTTTATGGCCAAGCATATGGTCTATCCTGACTAGACCTTCTAAGCTTGAACTTCTCTACACTGTGTTGCAAATAAAGTCAGTTTCTTTGGAAAGAGATTAGGCCTTGTTTTACATACTGCTTTTCCTTTCAAGCAAAGTCTCTGAGTCAGGCCTCTGGAGCTGAGGATGTGAACAATATTATGCTGCTCTTTGAGTGACCCCCCAACTCTAGGAGCTGATTGCTTAGTGGAAGGGAGGCAGCAGCCTAAGGTTCTCTTGGCTTGCCTCTCCTGGCATGACACCCGTGCATCACAAGCTGGGGTCTCAAAATGCTACACCCAAAGTAGAGCCTATATTCCACAATTTGGAGCTGGACAGAAGAAAGGAGTACCCACTGCTCAGTTGCACTTGCGTTGGACTTAGCCTCAGCAGCAGTTAGCTGGGGACAGGATGAGAATTGTTGATATCCTGTTCTTCCCGGGAAGAAAACCCTCCAACTGGGAACAGGAGGAAGAGGGAGCCCTGTGTTCTTGGCTGCAGCTGTCTGGAATGGAGACTACACCATGTTGAGCTGGAAAGGTGGAAGGAGGCAGTGGTTTTGGTTTAGATACCACAAACATTGCCTTTCATACTGATTGATAGATTTTCTTGGATAGATGTTTCTTCATTTGCTGTTTGATCTTAGGACCATTTTTAGAGGCTTTAGGTGATTGTTAATAATTTTCACCAGTTTCACTGGAGAGTGGGTCAGGAGAGCTCTTCAATCATCATCTCTCAATGTTTGTTGTTTTAAAACTGCTAAATTTTGGGGTAATTTGTTATACTTCAATAGATAAATACTGGATCAAAAGATACAATGACAGTTGTGATAGAGATTGTGAAATCACTGACTTTAGAAGTTGTACCAACTTATACTTCCACCAGAAAATATAAGAAGGTGCTTATTTTTTCTACATTCCTGGCCATCATATTGTTTTTAAACTTCTTAATTTTTTTATCTGAAATGTAAAAAATGATATCCTGAAGTAGTTTTTACTTGCATTTCTCTTATTATTTGTAAGTGAACTCTAAGGGCCATTTTATATCGTTTTCTATGGGATTTTTCTTTTATATATCTTTGTATATCCATTGTCGTGCCATGTCTAATTCATGTCCTATGGTGCCCTTCAAACTCACTATATTATGTAAAGAACTTATTGGCTTCTTCTTTTAGTTATTTTACTACCTAACTTTCTCACTATCACAGGCATGACATTTTCTTCCTTTTCCTTAAATTTCATATCTTGAGGGTAATCTTTGATACCTTTTGGACTCTTTGAACAGAAAATCAATGCCCAAGTTCAGTCACTTCCTCTTTTGCAGTGTCACTCAAATTTAGTAATTCCTCTGTGTCCTTAACTTTCAAATCCTCTATCTTGGTTCTCAGTAGCTCAGCTCTGAACATCTTATTGATTTCTTTTCCAAACATCAGTTCTGTTTTACATCTTTACTTTGAGACAAAGGGAGATATAAGCCACCAAAGAAAATAATTTGTAAAATTCCAGTTAAAGGTAGCCAATGAAAATTCTAGGACTTTCTTAATGAATATCTGGAGGAAAAATGTAACCTTTAAGCTTGGATGCCTAGAGGATACCTCATGTTGCAAAGAAACCTGACTGTGAGATTTAGACATGCATGGCCATCATTAAAACAGATATTTCCACCACACTTACCCATTCATCAGGTATCAATTGAATGTCATTTGATTGTCAGACCCTCTGAAAAAGTTAGAGAAAGAGATAGCTCTGTATTTAGCTATTAAAGAATGCTCTCTAATAGGAAAGACATTTGTAGAAAGAGACAATTTATAATAAGAATTTGATAAATACTATAATGATATTCATATTAATGAATTATTTGATCTCTGGAAAAAGTTAAAAAAGTTCTTACTCTCACTAATTCTAAGTAATTAGAAGTTTATGTTGTTGAAAATCAAATTTTGATTTCCTTAGTAGAATAATATCATACTAGAAAATATTTTTATAGTATGATTTTATTCATATAAATTTGTAGAAAATATTATTTTCTATGATATGTAGATATTTAAGTTTACCTGTCACTTTATGAGTTTATTATAAATTACTACTGGAAAAAGGACATTTTGAATATATCATTTGTTTATTAGCTCTACAAATCTAATTTCCTTGCTATTATATATAAACTCTCACTTTAGATTATTGGTATCATAAGAGTACAACCACTGTATTTTGTCTTTAAATGCATAAGGAAACATAATCTCAGGAAGCAAGAGTAATAAACATTGAAGAAACAGTAACATGGAGTTTCATAGAAATATAAATACATTAGGAGCCATAAGAGCTTGAATTGTTCAACTTTTCTTTGAATAACTACAAATGTGTGCCAAACTCCAGTATCTTTGCCTTAGACACAAATTTCATCCTGGCTTTAAAAATTAGTATTAGTAATACATTATTTTTTCCATAAAGAACTTTGAGTTTGGAGTAAAGCAACAACAACTGCTATTATTTGCAGTTGCTATATATAACAATTGCTATTATATTGTGAATAATTTTGTAGACTTATCCAACAATGTGCTGTCCTGCATTTTGTGTAACTCTAGGTACTGCAGCTTGTAATCCACTTACTGTTACAAATAATCTCAGGAAGTGAATTACTGTGTTTCTTTGCTGCTGCAGATCCATCCAGAGTTGAGCTATTAATCTGTTTCCTCCAGTCCTTTTTTTTTCATTACATTTGCTTCTATGGTTAATCTTTTTTGTGTTACTTTCTGTTTTTTCTTTTCTATCAATAGTTATTTGACATCTATTTGTCTTAGGGCAGTGATCTCATTATGGTCTGTCTGAAGACCTGTGCTAGTAAGGAGAATGTGCCAGAATGTATAGCAACCTTGTGCCCTCTTCACTGAGAAAGCTTTGATACTTGTCTTTCTTTATTTCTTTTTTCTTTTTTTTTTGAGACAGAGTCTCGCTCTGTCACTGAGGCTGGAGTGCAGTGGCGCGATCTCAGCTCACTGCAAGCTCCACCTGCTGTGTTCACGCCATTCTCCTGCCTCAGCCTCCTGAGTAACTGGGACTACAGGCGCCCACCACCGTGCCCAGCTAATTTTTTGTATTTTTAGTAGAGACACGGTTTCACTGTGTTAGGCAGGTTGGTCTCCATCTCCTGACCTCATGATCTGCCCACCTCGGCCTCCCAAAGTGCTGGGATTACAGGCGTGAGCCACCGCACCCAGCCGCGTCTTGCTTTCTTTTATGGCCAACTAGTAACAACCAATTCACAGTCCTGCATTTTGAATAGCATTGCCTTAAGTTCCTATACTTTGTTACACACTACCTTCACTAGAGATACCCTAAGCTTTGTTGGTAGAAGAGAATACAGTATGAAGAGAACTGGAATAGTGGTCTTCAGGGAATCACCAAATGCTCTTGAGGACCTCATTAAACATATAGGTGGTATAATTAATTATTTTTCCATCTGGATGTTTCCTTGAGTTGTTGCATTTGCTTTACTTTTATTGCACCTGAGGATGGAGGGAGGGAAGTGGTTTGGTGGGCAGGAGAGTGCACAGACTATGGGGCGTAGAACAGTTACCATAAAGTCAGTCAATAGAAACATTTCTAACTGGGCAGGGTGAACCTTTTTTTCATTCTGGTTTCAATGGATGGAGTGACTTCTCACATTAATTACTGATTTGGAATTAGATTGGAGGATGTTAACTGTATTTTTAGGCAGACTTCTGGTTTTGATGAGGTATTAGTCTGTTCTCACACTGCTAATAAAGATGTACCTGAGACTGGGTAATTTATAAAGGAAAAGAGGTGTAATTGATTCACAATTCCACATGGCTTGGGAGACCTCACAATCATGGCAGAAGGCGAACGAGGAGCAAAGTCACGTCTTACATGGTGGCAGACAAAAGAGCATGTACAGTGGAACTCGCTTTTATAAAACCATCAGATCTTGTGAGACTTGTTCACTATCATAAGAATGGGGTTGGGGGGGTAAGATTCCTCCCTGTGATTGAGTTACCCCCCCACTGGGTCCCTCCCACCACATGTGGGGATTATGGGAGCTGCAATTCAAGATGAGATTTGGGTGGGGACACAGCCAAACCATATTAGATGATATATGAATCTACTAATGCATTGTTTTATTGTTATGATAATTATGCTCTTCCCCCCATTTTTAGAAATTTTTCTAGAAATAAGAGTATAATAAAGTACAAGTTGATACTGTGTTTTTGTGATTCATTAGATATCATTGGCAAATCATGCATAGATAGATTCTGCTTATTCAGTAGTCTCTTGAATATTGATTTAACAGCATTTATATTTCATTGTAATTATTTCTGTGTGTCAGTTTGTTGCCTTTTCCATTGAACAGTGGGAGGACCATATTGTGCATATTTTCCACAGGGCTTATTACAGTCGCTGGCACAAAGGCACTGAATAAATGAATGAATAACTGAACAAGCAAATGCATGATATTATAATACAAGGTAGTGGAAACTAGTATCTTGAAGATAAGAATAAATAAGTGTATTTGCATATTGAAAAACATTGATCTGGCTGGGCACAGTGACTCATGCCTGTAATCCCAGCACTTTGGGCGGCTGAGGCATGTGGATTGCTTGAGCTCAGGAGTTCAAGACCAGCCTGGCCAACACAGTGAAACCCTGTCTCTACAAAAATTACAAAAGTTAGTTGGGTGTGGTGGCGCACATCTGTAGTTTCAGCTACTTGGGAGGCTGAGGTGGGAGGATAGCTTGAGCCCAGGAAGTGTAGGTTGCAGTGAGCCGAATTCATGCCACTGCACTCCAGCCTGGGCAACAGAGCAAGACTCTGCCTGAAAAAAAAAAATGGCCAGAAGCAGTGGCTCACCCCTGTAATCCCAGCACTTTGGAAGGCTGAGGCCGGCGGATCACTTGAGGCCAGGAGTTCAAGACCAGCCTGTCCAACATGGCGAAAACCCATCTCTACTAAAAATACAAAAATTAAACTGGCATGGTGTCGCGTGCCTGTAATCCTAGCTCCTCAGGAGGCTGAGGCAGGAGAATCACTTGAACCCGAAAGAAAGAGGTTGCAGTGAGCCAAGATTGCCTGACTGTACTCCAGCCTGGGCAGCAGAGTGAGACTCTGTCTCAAAAAAAAAAAAAAAAAAAGTTGATCTATTGAAATGATCTTTCATTCTTTCCAAAAAAAAAAAAAAAAACCATTTGTTAGCTTTAATCGAATATGTATAAGACCAAGTCCGGATTTAACATCAAATTTATAGAACTCCTTATTTTTATGTGTTTTTTTTTTTTTTTTTTTGAGGTGGAGTCTAGCTTTGTTGCCCAGGCTGGAGTGGAGTGTCGCTACCTTGGCTCACTGCAACCTCTGCCTCCCTGGTTCAGCCTCCCGAGTAGCTGGGATTACAGGCGTGCTCCACAACAGCCATCTAATTTTTGTATTTTTTGTAGAGACAGGGTTTCACTATGTTGGCCAGGCTCGTCTCGAATTCGTGACCTCAGGTGATCTGCCTGCCTTAGCCTCCCAAAGTGCTGGGATTACTGGTGTGAGCCACTGTGCCCAGCCAAGAACTCCTTATTTTTATGTAAGACTTTAACCTCTCTACTAGAATAAAAGTCCAGATTCTTAGAACATTTTTTTTTTTCTTTCTTTTTTTTTTTTTGAGACAGAGTCTCACTCTGTCGCCCAGGTTCAAGTGCAGTGGCACAATCTTGGCTCACTGCGACCTCTGCCACCTGAGTTCAAGCGATTCTCCTGCCTCAGCCTCCCAAGTAGCTGGTATTGCAGGTGCCTGCCATCATGCCCAGCTAATTTTTTTTTGTATTTTTAGTAGAGATGGGGTTTCACCATGTTGGCCAGGCTGGTCTTGAACTCCTGACCTCGTGATCCATCCGCCTTGGCCTCCCAAAGTGCTGGGATTACAGGCGTGACCCATTGCGCCCGGCCTCTTAGAACATTTTCCTAAATGACTTTTATTAAAATAATTAATTTCAACCTTTGATCCCATGTATTGAGAGAATACCACATTTTTTTTCATGTGAAGTGAAAATTTGAAACTATGACAGTAGGAATTTAGGTTAAATGTGATGGGTTAAGCATAAGTATTTATCTTTACCTCCTCCCCAAATCCCACTAAAATGACTAGTAGAGTTTTAAAAGTGTAGAAGCACCTAAAGAGAAGTAGAGAAAAGGTGACAGTGGATGACAGATGTTAGTAAATTCTAGAATGATGTAAGGTGAATTGATAAGTGGTAACTGACTTAGCAGAATGGGGAAAGTTGAAATACGTAGAATGTAGAAATTTCTAGTAATAGGTTACATCAGTAATCTGTGATGGTTGGAGTGAAGGATGAGGCTACAAAATGGGAAAATTGAATTAAAGTCTATATAAGGAGCATGTAGACTCTCTGGTCCTCCTCCTCTCATTAAAGCAGGAGGCAGGAAGTTTATTTCCTTGAAAAATTGAAATAAGTATCTTCTGGACTTAGGGACCTCAGGCATATCAAGGTACAGGATTAGCTATTACGAAAACTGGGGGAATAAGTGAATGCCTATTCTACTGAACAATGGGACACTAACTGAATTATTCAGCGTCAGAGTTGCTGGAAGCAGAGTCCTGAACTATCCAGTCATAAGACAAAATAATTCTTCCCTGGAGAAACTAAGCATCCCTAGAGAAACAACAGAGACACACTGACAGGTCCTAACAAAATGACACTTACCCCACACTGTTAACTATAGAGACCTTTGGGCAAGCCCTCCACCCCCATCCTAGGCCAAGTAAAACTATCCAACATCATTTTTAGTTCCTCATTCTTAAATATGAATGTGAAACAAATGATCATAAGACATTTGAGTAAAACTTTTAATATGAAGGATAAGAAACCAGAAGTAACAGAAAAATGGAGTTCAGAGAAGACAGAGATATGCTGAATAAAACAAAGGAAAAAACTCCTATGATTAATATTGTAAGACATGTAAGGGAAAATTTGGTGGATGTGAAACATGAACAGGTGACAAAAAAAGAGAAAGAGTACTTGGAAATTAAATAAATATAACAATAAATGATTGTCAAAATAAAAAATTAACTAGAGGGGCTAGAAGACGAGGTTGAATAAATATTCCAAAGATTATAACAGAGACAAAGGAGTAGTAAATAGGAGCAAAAGGAAAAGAATAAGAATCAATATAGGTGCTATAACAGTGATTAATAGGAATTTCAGTAGCAGAGAACAGAGAAAAATGGACATTTTAAAGGAAGTAATTCAAGAAAATTTTCAAATTCAGGCTCAGGAGTTTAGGATTGAAAGCATCCATTGATTGTCCAGCACAAAGAACTATTGCAAGGCACATTATTATGCAATTTTAGAATGTTGGAGATAGTGAGATCATGAAACCTCTTAGAGGGGAAAAAATACAGCCACATACGTAGAGTTAATAATTAGAATAACAGTGATTGTCTCAATTGCTAGAAGCTGGAAGACATGGAGCAATGTTTTCATAATTCTGGGAGATAAATTATTTTCAACCTAAAATTCTATAACCAGCCAGATATTAATCAAGTTTAAAGTAATAATAAAGACGTTTTCTGTAACACATGGTCTCACATCTCCCATTACATATTCTTAGGAGGCCACCGGAAGATGTGTACCACCAAAATGAAGAATATACCAAAAAAGATAAAAAGTTGGGATTGAGAAAATGTGAGATCCAACACATGAATAATATAAAGATATTCCAAGGTGAAGATGAAAGAAGACTGAGAAGACTTGGTAGCAGTAGTTCTCAATGAAGCAGGACTACAACAGTTCTTTAAGAAGGATGACTCTGAAAAAATTAGCACTGATAGATTGTAATGTTTTTGAGAAAGATATTTCATACTTTTTGAGAATTTTAGAAAGGATTAGTGATAAGTAAATAGAAAACTGCACAAATAAAAGTGACATAATTTTTGTTTTTAAAAAAGGTAAAAGAGCTTTATTAACATTTCTATCCATTACATTAATTAACACAACTACTAAATCATCACTTACTTGCAGGATTCCAAATGTGATGCCATATTGATTGTAAGGGGTATGTGTAAGTTTCTTGAGAGTTCCTACTCTAGATGAGTTCACTTTAAAAAAAATTCTTTTCAATATCCTGTTCTTTCTCATCTCTCAGTTTTGCCTCTTATCTTTCACATGAGGAATGAGAAAAGCTGTCTATACGGATTTTCTTTTGAGATCCACACACAATTCAAGGACCAAAAGGTCAGCATAAATTTATGCTTCTCTTAGCAAGCATGTGTTTAATGTCAGAAGGAAGGGAAGGTGCATAGGCTGTTAAGGCCTGATAGAACCTAAAAGGCAGAATATATCAAAGGTATTTGTAGGGGCACTAGAACGCAAGCAAGACATTTTCTGCTCTGATGTTAACAGTTGTCAGTAAGTGAAAAATTCTACAATGAGGTATAGCATGTGTATCTTCACGGTGAGATTAATGCAGTCAGCTAAACAGTGAGGTTGTTAGTAACAGAGTGATGCAATTTTTAACTGTTCAGAGAAACAAAAAGTTATATATGAAAGGAAGTGTCATCATAGTACACCGTGTCGCTTAGCTGTGAACCATACATAATAAGTATTACGTTAAAAAACTAGACTAAAAATCAGGATTTACACTTGCCATGTAAACACTGGTCAGACGGCACAGCCCCCAGAAGTGCTGGGGTAGTGTACCCTGAGGAAAACTCACAGAGAGGGGCTCCCTGGCAAGTGTGTAGGTACTCCATTGTCCTCTTCCTTCTGGGACAGTATAAAGCAGTCTGACAAGATTACACATGTCAGACTCTGGGAAAATTACCCCGTCACTTCTGGTATGATGAGAGACTGGGAGACACATTATAAAATGTATATAATAGTTTTTGCTATTCAAATATGTTTATTTCCTGAGTGTGACTAGTAAAAAGTTAGATAATAAGGCATGTTGAGTTATTGGAATCCTCTTTTGATTCTATGTGTTGGTTAGCAGATAGCAAATATTATAATAGCAAGGGATACTAGCCCTCTCAAACACACAAAAGAAAATCTATCTAAATGTGTTTAGATCCAAGGGCTATCAATGTTGGCAGGAAATGGGTAAGAAGGAAAAAGATTATGTTCCTGTCTTTCTTGATGTTAGTTAGCAAAGAAAGTAAAAAAAGAAAAAAGTTATGTCCCCAAATTTAAGAAATAAGTAATATATGACCTAATGAATACATTTATGGATGGTACTTGGGACTGCTTTTTTGGTGGTGGTGGTTGTTTTTTGGTTATGTCTTAATAACTGTGTTTAAGTTGAAAAAATAACTTGTAACTTGGATGATATTAAGAATTAAATAAAAATATGTGAGTATTCATGCTGATTCTGTATGTGATCTTCGATTAATTTGACAGTTGCATATAAGTTAGCATAGCAGATTTTTAGGCTATTTATTATTTTGAAACTCTTAAGTTTACTTGTTGAATAAATGTCCTGTATAGCAACATTTATTAACCACAGGTATCTATTTATTTTGTTTTACTTTATATACCATTTATGATAAAGACTTTTTTTTCAGTTTTGGTTTATTTGAAACCATAGATGGCTCTATTGAATAAGGATTATGAATAAGAGTGGGTTATAGTAGAGTAGGTGACGAATTGTGAAGTTTTGTGTTGGGTCTAGTGAAGGTGATAGTTTTACCGAAAGACCAGGTCAGCAACAAATTACAGGGGCAGGAGTTATGGAAAGTTTGTTCACTGCCATAGTCTGGCATCCATTTTTTACCTTTTATTTGAATAGATTTAGAGTCTTTTTATTTTTTAAGTGACCGCATCTTGCTTTGTCACCCAGGATAGAGTATAGTGGTGTGATCATAGCTCACTGCAGCCTTGAATCTCTGGGCTCAACTGATTCTCCTGCCTCAGCCTCCCAAGTAGCTAGGACTACAGGTGTGCACCCAACATGTTTGTCTAATTTTTAAAAAATTTTGTACACATGGGGTCTTTCTGTTTTGCCAGGCTGTTCTTGAACTCCTGGGTTCAAGCATCCTCTTGCCTCAGCCTTAGAAAGTGCTGGGGTTACAGGTCTGAGCCACCACACTTGGCCTTAGAATCTTGAGTAATCCTAAACCTGATAGAACATAATGACAGCCTTGTGAATATTAGGGGTCTCTTTTGATTGCTCCAGATATCCTTGGTACATTCCTTTGAATTGTTGAATATGGTTCTCACTCTGGTTCTATGAATTGAAATCAAATATTAAACTGGAGATTATAAAATCTTTGACAAGACCAATGTCAAGGAGCTTTTCCCTATTTTTTTTTCTAGTTTTGTGATTTCAAGTCTCAGGATTAAGCCTTTAATCCATTTTGAGTTGATTTTTGTGTATGGCATAAGATAAGGGTCCAATTTTATTCTTTCACATGTAGCTATCTAGTTTTCTCGGTACCATTTATTGAAGAGACTTTCCTTTGCACATTGTGTATTCTTGGCACCTTTGTTGAAAGCTAGTTGACCATTTGTGTATGGATTTTTTTCAGATTCTCTATTCTGTTCAATTGGTCTGTTTATCTGTGTTTATGCCAGTACTGTGCTGTTTTGATTACTATAGCTTTGTAATCTGATTTGAAATCAGGAAGTGTGATGCTTCAGCTTTGTTCTTATTGCTGAAGATTGCTTTAGCTAGTCATGATCTTTTGCGGTTCCATATGAATTTTATGACTTTTTTTCACTTGTATGAAAAATGCCATTGGAATTTTGATAGGGTTTGCATTGAATCTGTAGATTGCTTTGGGTAATATGTATATTTTAGCAATAACCATCCTTCGAATCCATGAGCTATTTTTCCAGTTATTTGTGTCTTTAATTTCTTTCATCAATGTTTTATAGTTTTCAGTTATAGATCTTTCATGTATTTTGTTAGATGTATTTCTAAGTATTTATTTTTGATTCTGTTGTTAATGGGATTGTTTTATTAATTTCTTTTTCAGAGAGTATGTTTTAGTGTTATAGAAACACAACTGATTTTCATATGCTGATTTTGTATTCTGAAACTTAACTAAATTTGTTTAGTAGTTTCTAACAGTTTTTTGTTTTGGAAGGAGTCTTTAATTTTCTTTATATAAGATTGTGTTGTATAAAGACAGTGGCAGTTTTACTTCTTCCTTTCTAATTTGGATGGCCTTTCTTTCTTTTTCTTGCTTAATTGCTTTGGGTAGGACTTCCAGTAGTATATTGAATAAAAGTGGCAAGAGTGGGTTCTCCTGATGGTGTTCCATAAGTACTGTAGTCTTTCTTTACTTTTACATTCCTTTTTACATTCTTTCTGTTCCTCTAACTGGGTAATTTCAAATTATCTGTTTTTGAGTTCACAGATTCTTCTGCTTGATTAAATCTGATGTTGACACTATTTCATTTTGCATTTCATTGTTATATTCCTCAGCTTCGGAATTTGTTTCTTTTTAATGATTTTTATCTGTTTGTTTTCATTCTTTTGTTCATGTATTGTTTTCTTTATATATCATTTAGTCATCCATCTGTGTTCTCTTGTAGCTCGGTGGGCTTCCTTGAAACAATTAGACTCATTTTCCTCCTTACAATGTTTTGGTCAATGATGGGCTATATATCTGATGGTAGTCCCATAAGATTATAATACCGTATTTTTACTGTACTTTTTCTATGTTTAGATATGTTTACATGCACAAATACTTACCATTGTGTTACAGTTGCCTATAGTATTCAGTACAGTAACATGCTGTACAGGTGTGTAGCTTGAGAGTTATAGATTGTGCCATATAGCCTAGGTGTGTAGTAGTCTATATCATTTAGGTTTATGTGAGTACACTCTATGACATTTGCACAAGGACAGAATCACCTAATGATGCATTTCTCGGAATGAATCCTTGTTGTTAAGTTACACGTGACTGGATTTTGAATGCTTTGACAATTCAAATATCTGCACATCTTTGGGATTGGTTACTGGAAAATTGTCATTTTGTTTTTTGGTGGCATCTTGTTTTTGATTTTTTTGTGTTTGTTGCCTTGCATTGATATCTGTGCATTTGTTGGAGCAGTCACTTCTAGACTTTACACACTGATTTCAGTGGCCAAAGTCTTTCACCTACAGATGGGTACAAGAGTGCTGGCTTGATGAGGTGCCATGGTTCCAGCTTTGGTGAGGATACAGTGGTATAGTCTCCATGTAGTTTTGTCAGCTGAAGTCAGTATCTGCTAAGATTGTAGGAGTCCTCAGCAGCCAAGGCTGTGTGTGTTACAAGGTGTCTGCAGGGGGAGCGAGGGCTTTTGGGTTCTTTGGTGGCCAAGGCTGCTGAGGTCTTCCTGATCTCTTTTTCTCTTGTGCAGGAAGTTGTGGTTGAGGGTATCCCTCTTGGTGCTGGGTCTAGCTTAGCACAGTGCCTGTGGAGTGGCCATGGAGCTGATGTTTGGAGCTCAGGCATGTGTGGAGGGAGGGATGGTGACTCCAGGGTCTGGGGTAGCAGTGGTTCTAGTATCCAGGGCACAGGCACCCCCACCAGTTTGGTAATGGTATATGCAGTATGGGTGCTCGTGGAATAGCTAGGGAGCCAGGGTCCAAAGTGTGGTTATGTGCAAAGTTATAGGTAGCTCCAGGGTCCAGGACATTGTTACTCTCCCTGTGGTGGTGGCTTCAGTGTCCTAGGTGCAAGCACATTAGAGTAGCCATGGAGCCAGGGTCCGTAGTGCAGTTGTGTGCAGAGTGAACAGTGGCTTTAAGATCTGGGCACAGGCTAGCCTGCTGTGTTGGTGACTTCAATGTTTGAGGTATGGATACTCATGGATCGGCCATTGAGCTGGGGTTTGGAGTGCAGGTGTAGTTCTGGGATCTGCTGCATATGTGAGGTTGCGGCGGGTGGCCGCTTCTTCTGGGGGGTGGTTATGGCTACTGTTTATCTCAGTGGTGAAAGCTGCTGGTGTCCTCTGAGGAGCAGGTTGCTGGAGTTCGTACCTATGAACACTAAGGAGACAAAATGCAGAGAGTCTGTGACTGCTTTTGGGACTGTTAAGCTCCTTAGCAGTAATGGCTGCAAGAGTAATCTGCAGAGTAGGCTGTTGGGGACCATGGTAGCACCTGCTGTGTAGCTGATACTGATTTTCCTACACTTCTTCTTTGTTCCTAGTTGTCCCCAGACATTTTAGGTTTTATGGAATACCCCATCCATCCTTTCTGTGCAGTTATTCACCAATTTTTCCTCCATTTTTGTTGTGTAGATTCTTATTTAGACTCTTGAGACCTCTTTGGGCTATTTTGCTTATGGATAACTTTGTAGTTATTTTTGGGGGAGGAAGACGAAGGCTGGTATTTCTTACTCTGTCATCTTGCTGTATACCGCCTTTAAATAATATATTTTTCATAATTGTAAAAAGTTTTAATGCCTAACATTTTTCTATTTTCATTTTTATTTCCTGGATATTATTCTAAAATTGCCTAATTTAAAAAAAGGGAAATTTTACTTAGAAAAGGCTGAACTTAGTAAAATACATAATAGGTCAAATATAAACTTCTAGGTTTCAGTGCACTTTATTGCTAAGTCTACTTATAAGTGTATACACATTCCTCCATAAACTATTTGATCTGACTAGCCTTTACATCAAGGCCTCCAACATGATTAATATCATATTTATTTATGCTGATGTTTCATCTTTGATATCATATACTATAAGGGAATCACTCAGGGAAACCTGAGGGAAAAGCTTTTTGAATTTTGGAAAAAATAATGGTTATATCCTGTTGGAAGATTTCTACAAATTTTTTATGGAGAAAAGGAAAGTTAATGGCTTCAGCATCAGTGAAGACCAGCCATATTAATTTCAAAGAAGTCACTGTCAAAAAGAACGAATAGTACATCTTTTATCATTTATTGGAAAGCCAGAAATGTTGAGTACTACCTAAACATTATGAGTATGAAGTTATAGCTATAGTGATGAATAATAATATCTAGTATTTGTATACTACTTTAATTTTAATGTAAAATATCTCATTGGAAATTTCATGTCTTCTAACCTGATAGATGAATAGTAAACAAATTAGGGTATAAGTTTTCTTAATCACCAGTGTTATGAAGACAGATTTGTCTTTAACATAATAACTTTATGAAATACATGTGCGTATGCATATTTAATTTTAAAAATAGTTTCTACCATTTGATACCCTGATGCGTCTTATTTTAAGGAAACAATTTATGTAAAACTTGTTTTCTTGTTTCTGCCATAGTCGTAAAATAGGGGTATTGTAGAAGCGTGGACAGATGCTTATCACTCTTGAGTTCATAAGGGTTAATCTGTGGCTGAAATTATGGTATTAAAAGTTTTCAACATTCTTATTCCTGATTTTTTTTTCTTAAATTGGAATTGTAACAGTGATTCACAGTAATTAAGTCAGAAATTTGCTTTCTTATCAAAACAAAGAAACATTGTTGGAGAAGACTAGTGGAAGACTTAAAGGGTGTTTTCAATTGATTTTAGGGTCAGCGATTTTTTAAGGAAATAGTAGGTAGCCATTTTTTAAAAATTAAACTTTTCATTTTGAGATAATTGTAGATTCACATGCAGTTACAGGAAATAATACAGAGATTTGGCATACGCTTGAACCATTTCTTTCCAATAATAACATCTTGCAAAACTATAGTACAGTATGAAGCCAGGATATTGACATTTATACAGTCAATGCAGAACAATTCTGTCACCATAAGGACCCCTTTTATAACCCCACTCACTTCACTCTTTATGCCCCACACCCTACCCTGTTTGTAACTCCTGGCAGCTGCTAATTTGTTCTCCATTTTTGTAAATTTTATCATTTCTAAAATGTTGTATAAATGGAATCAGACAGCATGTAACTTTTTAGTATAGGCTTTTCATTCAGCATAATTCTGTGGTGATTCTTTCAAATTTTTGCATATATCAGTAGTTCATTTATTTTTATTGCTGAAGAGTGTCCCATAGTATGGATGTACCACAGTTTAGCCATTCACTTGTTGAAGGACATCTGGGTTGTTTCCAGTTTTTGACTATTATGAATTAGTTGCTATGAATATTTGTGTACATACTTTTTTGTTGTAAACCTAAGTTTTTATTTATCTGGGATAAATGGCCAGGAGTGTAATTGTTGGGCCATGTGATTGTTATAGCCTTAGTTAGTTAAGAAATTGCCGGCTGGGTGCAGTGGCTTATGCCTGTAATCTCAGCACTTTGGGAGGCCGAGGTGGGTGGATCACCTGAAGTCAGGAGTTTGAAACCAGCCTGACCAATATGGTGAAACCCCATCTCTACCAAAAATACAAAAATTAGCCGGATGTGGTGGTGGGTGCCTGTAGTCCCAGCTACTCGGGAGGCTGAGACAGGAGAATTGCTTCAACCCGGGAGGCGGAGGTTGCAGTGAGCCGAGATCGTGCCACTGCACTCCAGCCTGGGCAACAGCACGAGACTCCGTCTCAGAAAAAAAAAAAAAAAAGAAAAGAAAGAAAGAAATTGCCAAACCGTTTGTCAGAGTGTCTATACCATTTTACATTTTATCCAGCAATGTGTGAGAGTGATTTGGTTTATCTGCTTCTTCACCAGTATTTGGTGTCACTATGTTTTCTTTTAGCCATTCTGCTGATGTATAGTTATACCTCATTGAAGTTTTAATTTGCATTTCTCATGATTAATGATGTTGAACATCTTTTCCTGTATTCATTTGCCATCTGAATGTCCTCTTCGATGAGGACATGTCTTTTGCCCATTTCCTATTTGGATTTCAAAAAATTACTGTTGAGTTTTCAAAGTTCTTTTCATATCCCAGATACTGGTCTTTTGTCAACTATGTGGTTTGCAAATATTGTCTCCCAGTCTATAGCTTGTGTTTCATCCTCTTAACAGGGTCTTTTGTAGAACAAAATTTAAAATTTTGATGAAGTCCAATTTTAATTTTTTCTTCAATGGGTGTGTTTTTGGTGTCAAATTGAGATTTTGTTTTTGCCTAGCTCTAGAGACCAAAGATTTTCTCTTATTTTTTTCCTAAAAGTTTTATAGTTTTATGTTTTGTACTTAAGTTCATAATCCATTTTGAGTTACTATTTGTTTAAGAAGAGATTTAAGGAGGTCAAGTTTCTTTTCTTTTTTTGCCTGTGGATGTCTAATTCTTCTAGCACAATTTGTTAAAAGTACCGCCCTCTTCCCATTGAACTATTTTGCATCTTTGTCTAAAATCACTTGGGTATATTTGCATGGGTGTATTTCTTGGTTCTTTATTCTGTTCTATTGATCTATGCGTCTGTTTTCTGTCAATACTATACCATCTTGATTACTATAGCTATATAATGCATCTTAAAATCTGCTAGAATGATTTCTCCTGCTTTTTCTTCCTTTTCAAAATTGTTTTAGATATTTTAGTCCTGTGCTTTTCCATGAAGTTTAGAAGACTCTTGTATCTATTTTTTAAAAATCTTGTTCAGGTTTTGAGTTGAACCTAGATATCAGTTTGGGGGAGAATTGGCATGTTTGTTGACTCCTAATCCATGGACATAAGATGTCTCTCCATTTATTTAGATCTTCTTTGATTGCTTTCACTACCATTTTGTAGTTTTCAGCATGCAAGTCCTATATATTGTTAGATTTACACCTATGTATTTAAACTTTTTGGTATGATGGTAAATGATACTGTATTTTTATGTTTAGTGTCCATGTTTGCATTACTAGTATATAGAATAAGGATTTCCGTGTGCACTTATTATTTCTAAGATTTTATTTAATGATCCCTTGATTTTTCTACATAGATAATCATGTTAATTGTAAGCAAGTGGAGTTTTATTTCTTCCTTTCTGATATGTGTGCCTTTTATTTTATTTTATTTTCCCTTATTGTGCTGGCTATATTTTCCAGTACTATGTTGAGTAAGAGTGGTGAGAGTGGCCATCCTTGCCCTGCTCCTATTTTAGAGAGAAACCAGTCTTTCACTAAATGGTCCCTGCAAGTTTTTTGTCAATTTTTTTTTTATCAAGTTGAGGAAATTTTCTGTTCCTAGATTGCTGATAATTTTTTTTTTTATCATGAATGGGCATTTGATTCCATGAAATGCTTGTACTGCATCACTTGATATGATCAGGAGATTTTTCTTCTTCAGACTGTTGATATGGTGGAATACATGGATTTATTTTTGAATACTGAACCAGCTTTGCCTACTGGAATAAATTTCACTTGGTCGTGGAGTATAATTATACATTGCTAAATATTATTTGCTAATGTTTTGTTAAGGATTGATTGCATCTCTAATCATGAGGGATATTGGTGTATAGCTTTCTTTTATTGTACTATCTTTGGTTTTTATATCAGAGATAAGTAGCTTCATAAAATGAATCAGGAAGTGCTGCTTTCTCTTCTGTTTTCTGGAACAAATTGTGTAGAGTTGATGTTATTCTTCTTCAAATATTTGGTGGAATTCTTTAGTAAATTATCTGAACCTGGAGAGTTCTTTTCTGGGAGTTTCCAAATTGCCAATTCGCTTTCCTTAATAGTTATAGGATTGTTCAATTATCTATTTCATATTGGTGAAGTGTGGTAGTTTGTGCATCTTGAGGAATTGGTCAGTTGTTCTAAGTTGTCAAATTTATGTGTATAGCGTTGTTCACAGTTTTTTCTTGTTATGGTTTTATGTCTGCAGTGTCTATTGAAAATCCTGTTTCTTGATATTGATAACAGATGTGCCTTTTCCCTATTTTTTTCCCTTGTCAGTCTTGCTAGAAGTTTTTGCAAAGTATTGCGCTTCCAAAAAGTTCTTAGTTTCATTGATTTTCTCTATTATTTTTCTGTTTTCTATTATGTTGATTTTTGCTTTTTATTATTTCCTTTTTGTTGTTATCTCTGTCAATAATTTTCAGTTTCTTGGCTGGGCGCGGTGGCTCACGCCTGTAATCCCAGCACTTTGGGAGGCCGAGGCGGGCAGATCACGAGGTCAGGAGACCGAGACTATCCTGGCTAACGCGGTGAAACCCCGTCTCTACTAAAAATACAAAAAATAAGCCTGGTGTGGTGGCGGGCGCCTGTAGTCCCAGCTGCTCGGGAGGCTGAGGTAGGAGAATGGCGTGAACCCGGGAGGCGGAGCTTGCAGTGAGCAGAGATTGTGCCACTGCACTCCAGCCTGGGCGACAGAACAGGACTCCGTCTCAAAAAAAAAAAACATTATTTTCAGTTTCTTGAAGTGGAAATGTGTCCGGAATTGGTGGGTTCTTGGTCTCACTGACTTCAACAAAGAAGCTGCGGACCCTTGTGGTGAGTGTCACAGTTCTTAAAGGCGGTGTGTCCAGAGTTTGTTCCTTCTGATGGTCGGATATGTTCGGAGTTTCTACCTTCTGGTGGGTTCGTGGTCTCACTGGCTCAGGAGTGAAGCTGCAGACCTTTGCGGTGAGTTTTACAGCTCTTAAGGTGGCACGTCTGGAGTTGTTCGTTCCTCCCGGTGGGTTTGTGGTCTTATTGGCTTCAGGACTGAAACTGCAGACCTTCGCCGTGAGTGTTACAGCTCATAAAGGCAGTGTGGACCGAAAGAGTGAGCAGCAGCGAGATTTATTGCAAAGAGCGAAAGAACAAAGCTTCCACAGCATGGAAGGGGACCTGAATGGGTTGCCACTGCTGGCTTGGGCAGCGTGCTTTTATTCTCTTATCTGGCCCCACCCACATCCTGCTGATTGGTGCATTTTGACAGGGTGCTGATTGGTGCGTTTACAATCCCTGAGCTAGACACAAAAGTTCTCCACATCCCCACTAGATTAGCTAGATACAGAGTGTTGATTGGTGCATTCGCAAACCCTGAGTTACACACAGGGTGCTGATTGGTGTGTTTACAAACCTTGAGCTAGATACAGAGTGCTGATTGGTGTATTTACAATCCCTTAGCTAGACATAAAGGTTCTCCCAGTCCCCACCAGATTAACTAGATACAGAGTGTCGATTGGTGCATTCACAAGCACTGAGCTAGACACAGGGTGCTGATTGGTATGTTTACAAACCTTGAGCTAGATTCAAAGTGCTGATTGGTATATTTACAATCCCTTAGCTAGACATAAAGGTTCTCCAATTCCCCACCAGACTCAGGAGCCCAGCTGGCTTCACCCAGTGGATCCCGTACCGGGGCCACAGGTGGAGCTGCCTGCTAGTCCCGTGCCCTGTGCCCAGACTCCTCAGCCCTTGGGCGGTAGATGGGACTGGGCGCCCTGGAATAGGGAGCGGTGCTGGTTGGGGAGGCTCGGGCTGCGCAGGAGCCCACAGCAGGGCGGGGGCGGGGGGTGCCTGGGGAACTCAGGCATGGCGGGTTGCAGGTCTGGAGCCCTGCCCCACAGGGAGGCAGCTAAGGCCCGGTGAGAAATCGAGCACGGCAGCTGCTGGCCCAGGTGCTAAGCCCCTCACTGCCCGGGGCCTGCCGGCTGGCTGGCCGCTCCAAGTGCGGGGACCACCGAGCCCACACCCACCTGGAATTCACGCTGGCCCACAAGGGTTGCGTGCAGCCCCAGTTCCTGCCAGCGTCTCTCCCTCCACACCTGCCTTCAAGCTGAGGGAGTCGGCTCTGGCCTTGGCCAGCCCAGCAAGGGGCTCCCACAGTGCAGCGGTGGGCTGAAGGGCTCCTCAAGCGTGGCCAGAGTGGGCGCCAAGGCCAAGGAGGCGCTGAGAGCGAGGGAGGGCTGTGAGAGCTGCCAGCACACTGTCACCTCTCAGAAGTGTAGATTATTGATTTGAGATTTTTCCTGTTTTGTAATGTACACGTTTAATTTTATAAATTTTCCTCTCAGCTGCTTTAACTTCATCCCCCATATTTTGATATGCTGCCTTTTTATTTTTATTCAGTTCTGTGTATTTTTAACTTTCCTGTGAGACTCTCTGTATGACCAAGGATTATGTAGAAATATGTTATTTAATTTTCAAGTGTTTGGCGATTTTTCCTTTGCCAGATTTTTAGTTTGATTTCATATGGTCAGAGAATGTACTCTGTGATTTGAATTCTTTAAATTTGACAAGGTTTGTTTTGTGGCCCAAAGTATGGTTTTTCTTTGTATAAATCTATGGGCATTTGAAAATAATATATATTTTGCTGATGTTGGTGGATTGTTCCATAAATATTGATTAGATCCTATAGGTTGATTTTGTTGCTGAGCTCTTCTGTACCTTTGATAATTTACTGGCTAGTTCTATACATTGTTGAGAGAGGCATTTTGAAGTTGCCAAACATAATTATTGATTTATCTATTACTCTTTTCAGTTCTATCATTTTTTTTTCTGTATATTATTTTGAGCTCTAAAGTCTAAAGTTGGTATGTACACATTTAGGATCACTAAGTCTTCTTGGTAGATTCTTTTATCATTGTATAATGTCCCTTACTTTCCCTAGTAATTTTCTTTGCTCTGAAGTACACTTTATTCAATGTTAATATAACCACTCTTCTTTATTTTGAAGAATGATTACATATCTTTTTTCCTTCCTTTTACTTTCAACTTACCTATATTGCCATATTTGAAATGAGTTTCTTTTAGTTACTATATAGTTGCATCATGTTTTAAAATCTACTCTGTTGAGCACTTTTGATTTGTATATTATAGATTATTTACATTCAGCTTGATTATTGATATGTTAGCATTTACGTGTGTCATTTTGCTTTTTTTTCTGTTTGCTATCTCTGTTTTTTTTTTTTCCTGCCTTCCTGTTGGCTATTGGAACACATTTTAGAATTTCATTTTGATTTATCTGTACTGGTTTTGGTGGTATCTCTTTGTATATATCTTTAGTGGTTGCTCTAATTATTATATTATATTATATTATATTATATTATATTATATTATATATACATAACAGCACAGCGTACTGGTATCAATATTTTACTACTTTAAGTGACATTTATAATAGAAACCTTTCTATTTTCCTTTTCTTTCCCCTATATAATATAGTTGCCATGAATATTTTTTGACCCACATTTAGAACCACAAAAGATATTATTATACTTTTTGTTTCAGCCATCAAACCTAATTTAGAATACTGAAGAAGAAAAGGAAAGTCTGTTATATTTATGCAGATTTTTGCCCTTACTCTTTTCCTTCTTCCTTCTTGATGTTCCAGGATCCTTCCATTTAAAATTTCTTTTCTATTTAGAAAACTTACTTTAGCTATACTTTTTTGTTTGGTCTCATGACAGACAACCAATTCCTAGATTTCCCCCCTCCTATTTTTTAAGAATGTCTTGATTTCCTTTAATTCCTAAAAATTATTTTCACTGGTTATATTATAGAATTGTGCGTTGATTCTTTTCTTTTCTTTCGGTATTTGAAAAATGCCATGCCCCTTCCTTCTGGTTTTGGTGGTTTCCAGCAAGAAATCTGCTGTCATCTGAATCATTGTTTTTACATAATAATGGTATTTCTGTGTCACTATCTTCAAGATTTTTTCTTAGTTTTTAGATTTTGGAAGTTTTCGTATGATATGACTTATTTGATTTATTTGAGATTATTGTGTTCGGGTTTGTTCAGCTTCATGAATCTGTATGATTATGTCTTTTGCCAAACTTGATAAATTTTGAGTCACTGTTTGTGTATTTATTGACCTGCCTTCTTTCTCTTCTACCTAGGCTCAGGTGTTGTAAATATTAGATCTTTGACAGGCCTCTGAGGTGGTGTTCGTTTTGTCTATTTTCTATGTTCATATTTGGTAAATTCTGTTGTTCTCTTTTGCTTTTCACTGATTCTTTCCTGTCCTCTCCAGTTGGCTGTTGAGCCCATCTATTGAGTTGGGTTTTGTACTTTTCAGGCATAAAATTTGTATTTGTTTTTTCTTTGTATCTTCCGTCTCTTTGCTTAGAGTTTCTGTTTCTTTGCTGAGGCTTCCAATTTGTTTCTTTTACCTTCATAACTGCTCATTGAAGCATTTTCATTATGGCTGCTTTGAAACTGTTGTCACATAATTCTGACATCTCTGTCATCTTGGTGTTGGCATCTGTGGATTTGTTAACAATTCGAGATATTCCTGGTTCTTGGTATAACAAATGATTTTCTGATTGAATCTGGATGCTTTGGGTATTACGTTATGAACTCTGTATCTTATTTAAACCTTCTATTTTCTCTGGCTTTCACTGATGACATTCTATCAGAGGAAGAGTTAGCCCCTCCTATTTACTGCCAGAAGAGTTTAGAAGTTTAGGTTCCCCTCTGGTCTCTGAAGACACCTGAGGAATATGATGCTCTTTTTTATTGCTGGATGGGTGTATTCTCACCCTTTATTAGGCCTTCACTAATGCCACCCTAGGTGGAAGGGGCAGGAATGTCTCCCATGTGGCTTCCACTGTCATCACGGGAGGAAGGGAGCCTTGTTATTGCTGGGCAGAGGTGAAAATTCTGACTCTTCCTTGGCCTTCTCTGACACAGTTCCAATGGGGAGCAGGGGCTGGAGGAGTGGGTAACCTCATTACAGTATCGTGAATATGAAAGTCCTGGCTCTCCACTTGTCCTTCTCTGAAATTCTTCTGGCAGCAATTAGGGAGGCTGGGGAGCCTCATTATATAGACTTGCAAAGATTGAAGTCTAGGCTCCTCTCGCGGCCTTTGCTAGCATGAGTGGTGGTAGGGCCACATTTTTTTTTTTTTTCCTTTGGTACTTGTCAGGAGTAGAGTGGTTAATGTCTAAAAGTTTTTTTGTTTACTAGCCTACTCCTTTCCTGGTCCGTAGGGTAGAGAGCAGACTTCCGTTGAGGCTTTTTTCTTTCTGTACTTAGTTTTGTTTCTAGGTTGTCAACTTTTTCTGTTCCATATCTGCTGTGCATGAGGCAAAAGGAAAGCCCAGGGAACTTATTGCTGTTTAATAACAAGGTCCCAAGGTCTCTAGTCAATCTGCCTTTTTTCCCCCACTTCAGAGTTTTCTCATGTTTATTTTATATGTAATATTCAGGGTTTTTAGTTGTGTTCTGAGGGAGGAATCAGGAAAATACTTCTAATCCATTTTCCTGGGAATGGAAGCTGACCATGCTTTAGAAAATTTATTTTGTCATTGTATTTGGTGAGTTAATTGAAGTAGGTAACTTGACATTGTTGACATTTACTCTTTAGAGTAAGATTTAAAAAGTTTGATAGATGACTAGTTTACCCTAGAGGGAAGGTGGCAAATACCTGATCCTTGTGCCACTTCTCTTACCCTTATATGCCATAGCAGTCTTTACTTATTGTTCTCCATTCTTCTTCCTGTTGAGTCGTGAATTAAAACAGCATTCCAGATAGCACATTGCTAGAGTTTTGGAGAGAAGAGAAAACTTATTTGCCATACTTGCCATGAAGCTGTATTCAGTTGGGCATAATTAGTCATGTGAATTCTAGTGGGAGGGGCCCAGTTGAGATAGATTCTGGTGCGTGCAGAATTGATGCAGTTACTCATGAAAACAAGTGAAACAGGTCATTAGTTGTTACTGGAGGTCTGTGTCTTCAAAGTGTGGTGTCTGCATCTGTGAGTAGATAATAGTATGATAGAATCTGTATTTATTAATGATTCTAGTAGTTAAGTGTGGACCTTCAAGTTTTGTCATCAGGAATTATCATTTACATATTTTTTTGAGGGGAGATAAATTTATAATTAGTAAACCAAAATGTTTTAAAATTCATCCATACATCTAAACCATCTTATAGACATGAATGGGACATATCCACTCTGTCATTTGGAATATCACAGAATAATTCTCATTCTTTTAACAAATTTATCATTTTATAAGGTTATTCAGGAGAATAAACCTAGAAGAAAAGAGTGTCCACAAAAACTCATTGAGTAGGGTTGCAGACTTTTGAAAACTATCTTGTTGCATTAAAAATTACTTTATGAACACTTTTTTCTATTTTTTTTTTTGTAAAAAAGGAGAAGAATATAAGTGTTTAAATAGAATTGCAAGCAATAAAAACTGTAGTTATGGTAACTTTAAAATGTTCACGTGAAACACTAATAATAATCTTTGGCCATTCGGTAAGATTGATAAAGTCTTGCCTATTCCTTTCAATGCCTTTGGTTAATTTTTATGTTATCATCAAAAATAAATGTTTCAAAGGCAAATGAACTAGATATAATTATATATAAACAATGCTGAGATCAATAGTATTTAAAGTAGTTGGGAAGTATACTAAACATGAAATACACTTTTGCATCCACTTATTTGAAAATACCTGGAGGACTTTTCTTATCCCAAAGGCATTTCTAATTTGCATAGTAAAGATAGTATTATTTATATTTTCCTTTAATATTCAGATATAGTTATATTCACCAGATAAGAAATGTACCTACCCTGTGAAAGCTAGTATCTAAATTTGTTCTTAAGAACCAGTCAAGTGTAAAGTAAGTAATTTCTGGTTGAAATGGAAAATAGTGAGCTTTTTGAAGTTTCACATTGAGGTCATGAGATAACCTGATTTATGATAGCATATGAGAAGCAACGAATAATCTGAAATGTTCATCCCACACTGTAGATTAAACTGAGTTTTTAATAGACATAACTAATTTTGAGAAAGATTTTCGTGAAATAGCTTTGAAGTATTTGGTGATTTTTACCGACAAATGGACTTATCCGAATCATAAATGAATTTAATTATTTGAAAATGATCAAGCATATATATGTATAAAAAATTCTTGCTATTTTGGAATTTGAATTTTCAAATTATGTAAACATGAATATTTGTTATAACATATAGAGCACATTTTTGTAGTACTGTTTCAACAAATTTCAAACATTTTTATTTTGGTAGTTAAAATCAGAAGCAATTGTATTTTAAAGTGCAATACGTATGATAACTAGCTATTTCAAAATCATACATTATGCATAAGATGTTACTTTTCAAGAATGAACATTAATGTAGGGAAGAAGTACTATTAAAAGATAAAACCAGGCACTCTTTCACTTGAGAATGTGGATAGATGTGAGGCAGGAATTTGCTGTTAGAATTATGAATTGTATTGGGGGAGAAGTGGAGAGTTATTACTATGATCATGACTACAGTTGCCATTGCCGTTGTGAATTGGCTTCATTAGGGTTCAATCCAGCCACTTTAGCAGAACTCATACTAGCATAATTGCTATTGCAGGATTAATTCATTAAAACAACAATAGTAATACTCACACAATAACCATATTCAGAAAATTAACCCCTTTGAAATAAACATGTCTTTATTCAAAACCTGATAAGGACTAAGAGGATCACTTAGGCAAAAATTTGAAATGGTGGAGGAAAGTATCCATAAATTATTACCGTATTTTTCTAAAGGATTGTAGGTTTGAGTGAATTATGATAAAAGCAAATCTGGTATTTAAACTCACAGTGTATTTTTGGATATCCTCTAATTAAGTCTCAGAACTTTATAAAAGCTTTAGCCAATAACATTTAATTTATGTACTCTTGAAGTCTGAATAGAATATTCTAGCCAAATGCTCCTTTGTTAGAGATTCTTAAAGTTAAGCTGGTATGAATGTTTTCATTATATTGGAAAATAGAATTCTTTTGGAATTCTAGAAATGAAATTTTCTGTTGAAACCTGTCTTCTGGTAAAACATTCAAACACATTTACAATTTATATTCCAAGGTGAAGTGTGTATTCTTTAATTTCCAAGGAGGTTAACAATTTTATTGCAATAGATAATATGTCTAAAACATGAGTAAATCAAAAGAAAATCAAAAGTCATTCAACTTCTGGTACATGTTCATTCATGATTTTGCCAGAAACTGGATGGCTCCAAACAAACATGACATTTACTTTCAAAGGGTTTATCAAAAGATAATAATACATTCCTAACTAGCATGTTGGCACAGCATTGTTTCTAAGATAAGTCACTATTTGTCACAGCAAACGTTTTCTTTTTAATTGTCATTTGGCTCAGATCTTTCTGTGATTGCTTTTAAATATATGCTAATTCTTTTAGTTTACTTTTTTTTCTTCTAGTTTACTTTTCCCTGTTAATATCTCTTAGTTTGTGAGTTTGTGAATGACGGGTGGGATCTACTATAAGGGTTCCCCAGAACATTGAAGAGGTTTCAGAGACCAAGGAGGTGAGGGAGATGCAAAAGACATGGAAGGATCTTTCCTATCTATGCCTTGCACATTTCACTCTGTTAGAAAGGCTTTTCTCTCCTCTCTTTGCTTTTTGAAATGTTTCCCGTGTGTGTGTGTGTGTGTGTGTGTGTGTGTGTGTGTGTGTATCTGTGTGTGTCAGGGTCCTGCTCTGTTGCCCAGGCTAGAGTGCAGTGGTGAGCTCATGCCTTACTGTAGCCTCTACCTCCTGGGCTCAAGTGATTCTCCCACCTCAGCCTCCTGAGGAGCTGGGACTATAGGCGCGCACCACCACGCCTGGCTAATTTTTAAATTTTTTGTAGAGGCAGGTCTCACTGTGTTGCTCAGGTTGGTCTTGAACTCTTGAGCTCAAGTTATCCTCCTGCCTTGGCCTCCCAGAGTGCCAGGATTACAGGTATGAGCCACCGTGTCAGCCCCTCCCATTCTTTAGTTATCAGAATAAGCTGAGGATAATTTATTTCATCTTGGACTTTGTTTATAATTTTCTTATAGGATTTTCCATATTCTGCCACGAGTTCATGCACACTGAGTAGAGATGAATTCCTTGAAAAGGGTATTCATCTTTGAATGACTGGTAATAGTACATCATTCATGTTTTGTAGTGTCTGTTCAGTGCTTTTTTAGAGTTGGTCTCAGCATGTCTCTTTAGAAACTGGGTAGTTGTCATGTTAAAAGAATCTCAGCAACAAAATAGGATTCATGTTGGTAAGCATTAGGAAGTATTGGGAGCATATGGTAGAATTCATCTTTATTTTCTCAATTGAGGACATTTGTTAACTCTAAGGTTATCAATCTGTTGTTCAAAAATATTTATTGAATATCTACATTGTATATGATTTTGGATTAGAAATTCTTGCCAGGCCACCTTGCTTAGTGTAGTTTAATAGTAGGTGCTCACTTCTCTATCTCAAGGTTGTAGCTGTTATTAGTTTTTTTTCCTTGTTCTTGTGATTCTTAGTTTATAGCACACTTTTAGCTGCTCATCATGTGTATATATTTAGGTTCTGTTACCATTTATAAGGCACACTAAGCAAACATTACCTTATTTAATTTAGATACTTATTGCCTGAAATGTTTCAGAATATCGTTTGATCCTCCATATATGGATAGTTCTGATAAGTAGTTTCTTTTTCATATTTAATATAAATATTACTATCCTTTCTATATAATGCTTGAGTCCTACATTTTCTGCCCTTCCAGACTACCTACTTAATTTTTTATATGCAAAACTGAATTTGATGGATTAGGATTCCTATATGAGACTTTTGGATGGAGTTGCAAATTGTTTTAGTTTTAGAGTTGTGTCTCTGATGTCTGGATTGTTTGGTTCTTGATAATATTATATATATTAATACTTTACCTTGACCAGCAACATGATTTCTGACCCCTGATCTACCTGCATTTTCAGAAAGATTTTGTCATAAGATGGAATGAGCGCATACATGGAATTAAAAACATGTTTGAATTTTGGCTTTGTTACTTATTAGCTTTGATTTTGGGTAAGTTACATAACTTCTAATTATTATAAATTTCCTAATCTGCAAAGACAAATATCTGCTTTATCTACTTTCTGTGTTAATAGGAGCTAATTTGAAAATGTCAAACTCTTTTGTAAGTTATTACATACTCTATAAGTTTAAGTGGCTGCCAATATTCCTTCTACCTGGTTCATTTGATAGCAATCTTAGTTTATTCCTGCACTTTCATGTTTTTAAGGTTGAGAAAATAAGAGTGTCAGAGGAGGGTTTAATTTTTTTTATAAGAACAAGTAGTAATGGGGTCATTATAGAAAATTCGAGAAAATAATCATAGACCTACTATCTAGGGATAAATCACTTCTCTAATAGTTCACATGTATTCCCCTAGTATTTTTTCTGTGCAAATAAATTATTTACTTTTGTTTTATAAAAGTTGGATCATGTTTTTGTATTGTGCTAATATGACTAGCATTTTCTTATTTTCTCCTTGCTTTGAAAACTTTATTTTTCAATGCCTGTGTAGTATTTCACTTTATGAATTTAACATAATTTATTGTTATGTTATTGTTTTGATATTTATAGAGTGTCATATTTTTACTGTTAGAAATATTGCAATGATGAATATATTTGAACATAAGTCTTTGCTTGAAAATCTTGAGTCCAATATTGGAACTTTAAAAGAACCTATATAATATGCAACCAGAAGCAGTTTATGAGACCTTTTGTGGCATCCTCTCCAGCTTTGTGTGAGTTTTATCATGAAATATTTTGAGTGTGCGAAAATGTGTAAGGAATAATTTAATATTTATATACTCTCTACTTTGCTCAATAATTATATATACATTATATATATACACCATATATATATACACAGCATATATATGTATATATATAAATTGTAGTTTCCTTTGAATACTTTCCCACTCCATGCTTTTCCTCTGCAAAGTTTCATATCTGAAGATAAAAAGAATTAACAAAGTGTAATGTCAGTTTTAAATAAAGAACTTGCTAGATTTTTAAAAAGAATTCTGAAGGATTATTTCTATAAAATACAAATGTCTCATCAATGTTTGTGAGAGAAGGCATGGAAAAAAAAATCACATGTTTAGATTTGTTATTGTATTTCTGTGTGAAATTCTGAAGATTAGCCCAGTTCTACCATGAGGGTATATATCATGGAGCATATTTTTCATATTGAAGGCAAAGCAAAGATAGTTTTCAAAAACTATGACCCTTACATTTATATTGACAACATCTGTAGACCATAAAAAAGCCCATTGTCTTTTTTTGGCATTCTTTGCAAATGACTTATTTTACCGATAAGAATTGCTAGTGATCCAAATGAATATAGTATTGTTTAGGCAATATTGTTTGGGAAAGACTATGATCCTCATTTATAAAGCAGTATTTCAGTGAAAGGATCTTAGGCAATGGGAAGCAAATAATTCAACTCTATTTTGAATAATTTTTATTCAGTGGTTTCAGGTTTTCTGATATTTTCTTCTGTACTGTTTAATCTGCTCTTCATCCCTTCTAGTATGTTTCATATAAGATTCTATATTTTTCACATCTAGAAGTTCCATTAAAAATATATATTCACTTTCTCTCCATTATGTTCATGTTTTCTTTTAAATTATTGAGTATCTTTTAAATGTTTATAAAAACTGTTTCAAGGTTTTTGAATTGCTTAATTTCATTATCTGAGTCATTGACTTTTTTTTCCCTCCAGATTATGGATTCTGTGTTTCTACTTCTTTGCATACCTAGTAATTTTTGGTTTGATACTTGACATTATGAATTTCATCTTACTGATTGTTTGATTTTTGTTGTATTCCTTTAAGGAATTATGGATTTTTTTTCTTCCATGCAGTTAAGTTACTTGTTAATCAATTTGAGCTTTTTGGGACTTAGTTTTTTTTTTTTTTTTTGAGATGGAGCATCCCTCTGTCGCCCAAGCTGGAGTGCAGTGGCATGATCTCGGCTCACTGCAAGCTCCGCCTCCCGGGTTCACGCCACTCTCCTGCCTCAGCTTCTGGAGTAGCTGGGACTACAGCTGCCTGCCACTACGCCCGGTTAATTTTTTGTATTTTTAGTAGAGACGGGGTTTCACCATGTTAGCCAGGATGGTCTCAATCTTCTGACCTCATGATCTGCCCTCTGCAGCCTCCCAAAGTTCTGGGATTACAGGCCTGAGCCACCGTGCCCAGTCAGGACTTAGTTTTAAACTTCATTAGTGCAGGCTTAGAGCAACAGAGCAGCTTTTTTTCTAATCTAGGGTGAATTTAATCCCACTATTAAGCTTTTTGTTGTTGTTTTTGTTTTTTTTTTTGAAACAGATTCTCATTCTGTCACCCAGGCTGGAGTGCAGTGGCGTGATCTTGGCTCACTGCAACCTCCGCCTCCCAGGTTCAAGCGATTCTCCTGTCTCATCCTCCTGAGTAGCTGGGGTTACAGGTGCGCACCATCACACCTGACTAATTTTTTTTGTATTTTTAGTAGAGACGGGGTTTCCCTATGTTGGCCAGGCTGGTCTCAAACTCCTAACCGCAAGCTGGCCTCCTGCTTCAGCCTCCTAAAGTGTTGGGATTACAGACATGAGCCACCGTGCCTGGGCTCACTATTAAGATATGATCGTTCTGGGGACTCTACTTAATTTCTTGAATATTACGAGGTCTTTTCACTCTGACTGATGGGAACACGAACTACTGTAAGTCCTCTGTTACCTCTAGGAATTTTTCAGTCTGCTGCTTTCCAATGACTCCTTTCCTTTGTCTGGAGTAGCTTTTCTCTCAGGCGTAGACTGATTAATACTCAGAACTTCCGGAACTCTCTCTCTCAATGCAGCTCCATCCTCTAGTATATTGCCTGGCAAATTCTACCTGCCTTGAGCTTCCTTACTCCAGTCTGTGTCTGCACAACTTAATGAGACCCAGAGCTGTTTGGGTCTCTTCTTCCTTTGCTGTAGCTGGAACACTGTCTCTATCTAGTAAGCCAGGGGCAATCATAGAACTTACTTCATTAGTTACCTTTCTTCAGGGATCACAGCCCTTTGTTCCCTGTTGTACAGTGTCTGATAATATTTTGTATATTTTGTACAGTTTTCAAGGTTTTTTAAGGCAGCAGGATAAATCAGGTTCCTGTTACTCCCTTATGACTAGAAGTTAATTCAGCTTTGTATGCTGAGGAATGGCTCACAACTTTCAGATAATTTAATACATATATTGCATTGTGAACAGATAGTAAATGACTATTAAATTGTAATTGTACCATGAAAGGATTTTATCTTGTAAGTTTATAATTTTAACATGGCTATTAAAATTTTTCATTTAAATTACCAGATATAAAAAGTTTAGCACATTTCTGTTGTTGTTATAGTGAGAGTTTCAAATATCCGCCTCCTAATGAAGTTGATTGACAGATATAGGTAGTGATCTTTATATCTGGAATTTCTTAGTGGTCAAAAATTTATGCAAAAACATCTCTTTTTAAACTTGAAGGTATGTGACTTATTTCTCGTTAACCGAGTTGTCATATTCTTATGCCCTTTGATTTTAGAGTTGAAGAGAAAAGTATGAGTCTGATGAAATGCTGAAAATGGTACAGGAAGAAGTGAGATTAGGAAGAGTGAGGCTGTAGGAAAATTATAATTATAGCAATTAAGAACTACCAGGGAGTTGAAAGACTTTTTGGTAAAGACCTCTGTTACCATAAATGTTGCAATTAGTGACTATTCACGTATTATAATTCATAGGCATTTATATAATGGATCTGTTTTCTTTAACTCAGGGATTCCTAAATGTTTTCAGTTCATAATGCCCTTACTACCTCTCATTTTTTCATGATGTCTCAAGGCAAAGAGAAATACCTAATAGTTCCGTGGATTAAATATTTATGTCCTAACAACTTAGTAGCCATTAAAAGTATATGTATAAATTAAAAGAAAAAATTATTTTCTTCTTAAACAGCCATAACTATTTACTAATAGGATATGTGAGCCTTTTGGATACTGGACAGCTTCTCATACTTTGAAATCAGATTGGACACTGCCACCCTCATTTCCTGTTTTTTGTTGCTTTTTGCTCTGTGTTTGTTTTTTATCACAGCAGTTGTTAAATACCCAGCTTCATGATGCCATGCAAGGAATGTAAGGCAATCTAACATTGTAATCCTAAACTTACTTTTGCTAGTAGTCTGTGCAGTGTCCAATAGATGTCAAGTATTGCTGTTTCTCTCAAACCCTTAGAATATTTCACAGTGCCCCTGTGTGTCTGCTACAGCACCCCTGGGAAACTTGACACACATTCTGGGTACTATGGGATTAACTAATTTTCTTCTATTGTTCATCACTGTTTTATATGGCATTCTGGCATGATTAAGGTCCTAACTAATTTCTGTATTTTGGAATAGAGAATCTTTTTGATACAGTTTCTTAAGAACCTGAGTTAGTAATGGTGAAATTAAGGAATAATATATGACATTTTTTTTTTATGGAAAAATGCTTACAGCAGAGGCTTCATGGAAAATTATTGAATAAGTTGGTTTTGTGTAATTTTACAAATAATCTGAAAATATGAAGAGAAATAGTGAATAAATATTGAAATATGATATTTAATAGGATAAAAATGAAGGAAGATGAGGTGGGATGAATAAACAGAAAAGAAAAACATGAATTTTATTGTGAGGATGTGTAAGGGAAAGTTATCAAAACTATCTGTGCTATTATTGGGTTTCTTGGCATCAATTATTGTGTTGTAATGGACTAAGGATGTTGCTGATTGATCCTTACAGGTGTCTGCCCACTGAACTGTACTAAGCTGTTTTTTTGACTCAAAAATGATTTTTTAGAATGATACATTTTACAAAGAAGTATATTCTGTACCTTGTGGGAAAATATTCCTATATACTATTATAAGTATACATTTGTGATTCTATGTGTTCATAGTTTAACAAGCATAATGTTAATTAATGGCTAATAATATATTGAGTATTTATTATGGGCCATACACAGTTCTTAGTGCTTTCCATATATTGACTGAATTCTTGCAGTAGCCCTCTGAGGTAGGCCCTATTCTTTTTGTTTTTTTGAGATGGAGTCTCGTTCTGTCACCCAGGCCAGAGTTCAGTGGCGCCATCTCGGCTCACTGCAAACTCTGCCTCCCGGGTTCAAGCGATTCACCTGCTTCAGCCTCCTGAGTAGCTGAGATTACAGGCGCCTGCCACCGTGCCCGGCTAATTTTTGTATTTTTAGTAGAGATGGGGTTTCACCACATTGGCCAAGCTGGTCTTGAATTCCCGACCTCGTGATCCACCCACCTCAGCCTCCCAAAGTGCTGGGATTACAGGCGTGAGCCACCATGTCCCGCTGAGGTAGGCCCTATTCTTATTTTCATTTAACAGATGAAGGAACTGAGGTACAGAGAACGTGAGTAACTTGCTCAAACTCACAGAGCTAATGAATGGTGGAGTCAGAATTTGAAATCTTGCAGCATGGTTCCAGAGCCCCTTGTTTGTAATATACTACCTAAGGGGAGAATTAGCTTATACCTAAGTGTCAACAATGAAACACTAGTCAGGAAAAAGAAGACAAGTGAATGCAATTTACATTTATTTTAAGATCCTAGACTTATTAAAATCTTCTATTAATAAATTGATTCAAGGAAAAGAAGCTGTAGTAGTTTGTTTTCACGCTGCTGATAAAGACGTACCTGAGACTGGGAAGAAAAAGCAGTTTAGTTGGACTTACAGTTCCACATGGCTGGGGAGGCCTCAGAATCATGGTGGTAGGCAAAAGGCACTTCTTACTTGGTGGCAGCAAGAGAAAATGAGGAAGATGAAAACGTGGAAACCCCTGATAAAACCATCAGATCTTGTGAGACATTTTCACTACTGTAAGAATAGTATGGGGGAAACTGCCCCCATGATTCAGTTATCTCACCGGCTCCCTTCTACAACCTGTGGGAATTATGGAAGTACAATTCAAGATGAGATTTGGGTGGGGACACAGGCCAAACCCTATCATTCCACCCCGGCACCTCCGCATGTCATGTCCTCACATTTCAAAACCAGTCGTGCCTTCCCAACAGTCCCCCAAAGTCTTAATCCATTTCAGCATTAACCCAAAAGTCCACAGTCCAAAGTCTCATCTGAGACAAGACAAATCCCTTCCACCTATGAGCCTGTAAAATCAAAAGCAAGCTAGTTACTTCCCAGATACAATGGGAGTACAGGTATTGGGTAAATATAGCCATTCCAAATGGGAGAAATTGGCCGAAACAAAGGGGTTACAGGGCCCATGCAAACTGAAATCCAGTGGGGCAGTCAAATCTTAAACCTCCAAAATTATGTCCTTTGACTCCAGGTCTCACATCCAGGTCACAGTGATCAAAGAGGTGGGTTCCCATGGTCTTGGGCAGCTCCGCCCCTGTGGCTTTGCAGGGTACAGCCTCCGTCCCAGCTGCCTTCACAGGCTGGCATCGAGTGTCAGCGGCTTTTCCAGGCAAATGGTGCAAGCTGTTGGTAGATTACCATTCTGGCATTTGGAGGATGGTGCCCCTCTTCTCACAGTTCCACTAGGCATCGCCACAGTAGGTGCTCTGTATGGGGGCTCCGATTCCACATTTCCCTTCTGTGTTGCTCTGTCAGAGGTTCTCCATGAGCGCCCGCCCTGCAACAAACTTCTGCATAGGCATCCAGGCGTTTCCATACATCTTCTGAAATCTAGGCGGAAGTTTCCAAACCCCAATTCTTGACTTCTGTGCACTTGCAGGCTCAACACCACATGGAAGCTGCCAAGGCTTGGGGCTTGCACTCTCTGAAGCCATGGCTCAAACTTTACGTTGACTCCTTTCAGTCATGGCTAGAGCAGCTGGGACACAGGGCACCAAGTCCCTAGGCTGCACACAGTACAGGGACCCTGGGCCCGGCCCACAAAACCATTTTCTCCTAGGCCTCTGGGCCTGTGATGGGAGGGGCTGCTGTGAAAACCTCTGACATGCCCTGGAGACATTTTCCCCATTGTCTTAGGGATTAACATTCAGCTACTAGTTATTTTTGCAAATTTCTGCAGCCAGTTTGAATTTCTCCTCAGAAAATGAGTTTTTCTTTTGTATCACATTGTTAGGCTGCACATTTTTCTAACTTTTATTCTCTGCTTCCCTTATAAACCTAAATGCCTTTAACAGTATCCAAGTCACCTCTTGAATGCTTTGCTGCTTAGAAATTTCTCCTGCCAGATACCCTAAATCATCTCTCTCAAGTTCAAAGTTCTACAAATCTCTAGGGCAGAGGCAAAATGCCGCCAGTTTCTTTGCTAAAACCTAACAAGGGTCACCTTTGTTCTAGTTCCCAACAAGTTCCTCATCTCCATCGGAGACCACCTCAGCCTAGACTTTATTATCCATATCACTATCAGCATTTTGGTCAATGCCATTCAACACGTCTCTAGGAAGTTCCAAACTTTCCCAAATTTTCCTGTCTTCTTCTGAGCCCTCCAAACTGTTCCAACCTTTGTTACCCAGTTCAAAGTCACTTCCACATTTTCAGGTATCTTTTAAGCAACCCCCCCACTCTACTCGTACAAATATACTATATTATCTGTTTTCACACTGCTCATAAAGACATATCTGAGACTGGGAAGAAAAAGAAGTTTAATTGGACTTATAGTTTTACATGGCTGGGGAGGCCTCAGAATCGTGACAGGAGGCAAAAAGCCCTTCATACGAGGCAGCGACGAGAAAATGAGGAAGATGCAAAAGCGGAAACCCCTGATAAAACCATCAGATCTTGTGAGACTTATTCACTACCATGAGAACAGTATGGGGGAAACCGCCCCCATAATTCAAATGGTCTCCCACCGTGTCCCTCCCGTAACGTGGGAATTATGGGAGTACAACTGAAGATGAGATTTGGGTGGGGACACAGCCAAACCATATCAGAAGCTAAACAGAAAACCTTGAAACTTTAAAGATAAAGTAATATGTTACTTTGTGTTATTTTATTTCATTTATGTCATGATGAATTATTGGAAGGTGTTTCATGATGAGCTCAAGGAATTGGATTATAGAGCAAGTAGTTACTGGAAGCTAAGTCGGTTTGAGAGGTCGTACTAATGATTTCGGGAGGAAGCAGAACCATGCTTAATAATAATTTGACCTATAATATTGCTGGAAATGAAAGATATTTGGTTAGTGGGTCAGCAGTGTGATCTTTTCCTTGTATCCTTTGCTTCTTGATGAAGACTATTGTTTTTTTCCTTTTTGATATACTTTCCCATCTCAGAACGAATACTAAAACATTCAATTATTATCTGGTTTTATTGTCTTCAGTCTTCTTGGAGCTTGTTTTTATGAGTTTTTAAGTTCTAGGTTTATGTAGATTATAGTACTGTTTGTATACTTATAGGTACTTAATAAATACTTCTAAATTAATTCAAAATTATTTACTGAATGGCTAATATGTGCCCAGCATTCTGCCAGTAGCGTGCCTGGAGAGAGAATCGGGAAGGAAAAAAGATAGCCCTTTTTGTGAAGGTGGTTTTGGTAAAAAATGTAATCATTAACTTAAGAGTGGTCTTCCCTGACATCCCTTATTGACTAAAGAAACTCTCTTCCCTGCATTTATTCTATCTCCACTTCCTGGTTTTATTTGTAGTACTTATTAAATTAAAAGGGTACTTTTTCTGTGATGAAAATTTTACTCTGCATGGTAATTTATTATAGCTTTACATGAAATCAGAACTTTTGGTGATCTACATAAGATTAAATTTTATTGTAAGGAATTTTGAAAATGATAGTAAAGATGGTTAGGAGCACAGAATTAAAAGTCATATACATCAGAGTTTTTTATTATTATTTTTTACTTTTTTGAGATGGAGTCTTGCTCTGTCACCCAGGCTGGAGTGCAGTGGCGCCATCTTAGCTCACTGTAACCTCCGCCTCCCAGGTTCAAGCAGTTCTCCTGGCTCAGCCTCCTGATTAGCTGGGATTACAGGCGCCTGCCACCACGCCTGGCTAATTTTTCTATCTTTAGGAGGCATGGGGTTTCATCATGTTGGTCAGGCTAGTCTCGAACTCTTGACCTCAGGTGATCCACCTGCCTCGGCCTCCCAAAATGCAGGGATTACAGGCATGAGCCACCAGGCCCGGCCTAGATCAGAGTTTATATCCTTAAATATTTCTGATTTCCTTATTCTTTAGACCTCAGTTTTCACATCTTTAAAAGGATTTTATAAAGGGATTTTTAAAGAATTATAGAATATATACGTAAAAATTTAGTTTAAAGCTTCTGTAGTAGTAGGTACTCAAAAATGGCAATGATACTTTAAAAGTTATCTTGAGTGGTCAGAACTTTATTAGGAGATATGTAAGGAATGACATTTATTTTTAACCACCGAAGACTTTAAAAATAAGACTTATATGAATATTTCCTTCACTGAGTTGTGGATTCACTTAAGATTTTAAAATTTAAATTAAATTAATATTTTTAATGTTTATATATTTTATATTTAATAATACATTTTTAATATTAAATATTTTTAATTTTTAATTTATGTGGGTACATAGTAGGTCTGTTTATCTATGGGGTATATGAGAGATTTGGATACAGGCATACAATGCATAATGATCCCATCAGAGTAAATGGGGTGTACATTACCTCAAGCATTTATACTTTGTGTTACAAACGATCCCATTATATTATTTTAGTTATTTTAAAGTGTACAATAAATTATTGTTTAGTCACCCTGTTGTGTTATCAAATGTTAGATCTTATTCAGTCTATCAAAGTGTATAGTTGTGCCCATTAACCCCCTCCCTTCCACTACATTTCCCAGTCTCTGGTAATCATCATTCTGCTCTCTGTCTCCATGAGTTCAATTGTTTTAATTTTTAGCTCCCCTAAATATGTGAGCAAATTACTTACACTCACTGTACCTCAGTTCCTTCATCTGTTAAATAAAAATAATAATAGGGCCTACTTCACAGGGCTATTATATAATAAGAATTCAGTCAGTATATGGAAAATGGGGTATTTAGTTATTTTCATATATTGACTGTTGTAATTTACATGTTCACCAACAGTATACAAGAGTTCCCTTTTCTCCACATCCTTGTCAGCATTTGTAATTGTCTGACTTCTGGAAAAAAGCCATTTGACTGGAGTGAGATGATATCTCATTGTCATTTTGATTTGCATTTCTCTGATGATCAATGATGTTGAGCATCTTTTTATTTATTTATTTATTATACTTTAAGTTCTAGGGTACATGTGCATAGCATGCAGTTTTGTTACATATGTATACATGTGCCATGTTGGTGGAGCACCTTTTTATATACCTGTTTGCCATTAGTATGTCTTCTTTTGAGAAATATATATTCAGATCTTTTGTTCATTTTAAAATTGGATTATTACATTTTTTCCTATACAGTTGTTTGAGTTTCTTATACTCTGGTTATTAATCCATTGTCAGATGAGTAGTTTGCAGATATTGTCTCCTATTCTGTGGCGTGTCTGCTCACTTTATTGATTGCTTCCTTTGCTATGCAGAAGCTTTTTAACTTGATATGATCCCATGTATCCATTTTTGCTTTGGTTACCTGTGCTTATCGAGTATTACTCAAGAAATCTTTGCTTAGTCCAGTGTCCTGGAGAGTTCCCCCAATGTTTTCTTTTAGTAGCTTCATAGTTTGAGGTCTGAGATTTAAGTGTTTAATCCATTGTGATTTGATTTTTGAGTATGGTGAGAAATGAGGGTCTAGTTTCATTCTTCTGCATATGTATATCCAGTTTTCCCAGCACCATTTATTGAAGAGACTGTCCTTTCCCCAATGTATATTCTTGGTGTCTTTGTTGACAATGAGTTCACTGTAGATGTATGACTATATTTCTGAGTTCTGTATTCTGTTCCATTGGTCTATGTGTCTGTTTTTATGCTAGTGCCATGTTTTGGTTACTATAGCTTTGTAGTATAATTTGAAATCAGGTAATATGATCCATCCAGTTTAGTTCTTTTTGCTCAGGATATCTTTGGCTATTTTGGGTCTTTGGTGGTTGCATATAAAATTTAGAATTTTTTTTTCTATTTTTATGAAGAATATCCTTGGTATTTTGATAGGGATTGCGTTGAATCTGTAGATGGCTTTGGGTAGTATGGACATTTTAATAATATTGATTCGTCCAATCCAAGAACATGGAATGTCTTTTCTTTTTTTTTTATTTTTCTTCAGTTTCTTTAGTCAATGTTCTATAGTTTTCATTGTAGAGATCTTTCGCTTCTTTGGTTAAGTGAATTCCTAGGTATTTACTTTTATTTGTAATCATTGTACATGGGATTACTTTCTTGATTTTTTTTTTTTTTAGATTATTTGCTGTTGGCATATAGAAATGCTACGGAGTTTTGTATGTTAATTTTTTTTTAAGTTCTGGGATACACGTGCAGAATATGCAGGTTTGTTACATAGGTATACATGTCTCCCTCCCCTTGCCCCCCACTCCCCAACAGGCCCCCATGTGTGATGTTCCCCTTCCTGTGTCCACGTGTTCGCATTGTTCAACTCCCGCTTATGAGTGAGAATGTGTGGTGTTTGGTTTTCTGTTTCTGTTTTAGTTTGCTGAGGATGATAGCTTCCAGCTTCATCCATGTCCCTGCAAAGGACATGAACTCATTCTTTTTTGTGGCTTCATAGTATTCTATGGTGTATATGTGCCACATTTTCTATATCCAGTGTATCATTGATGTGCATTTAGGTTGGTTCCAAGTCTTTGCTATTGTAAATAATGCTACAATAAACATACATGTGCATGTGTCTTTATAGTAGAATGATTTATAATCATTTGGGTATATACTCAGTAATGGGATTGCTGAGTCAAATGGTATTTCTGGTTCTAGATCTATGAGGAATTGCCACACTGTCTTCCACAGTGGTTGAACTAATTTATACTGCCACCAACAGTGTAAAAGCATTCCTATTTCACTGCAGCCTCGCCAGCATCTGTTGTTTCCTGACTTTTTTTTTTTTTTTTTTTTTTTGAGACAGAGTCTTGCCCTATTGTCCAGGCTGGAGTGCAGTGGCATAGTCTCGGCTCACTGCAACCTCTGCCTCCCGGGTTCAAGCAATTCTCCTGCCTCAGCCTCCTGAGTAGCTGGGACTACAGGCATGTGCCACCACACCCGGCTAATTTTTTGTGTTTTTAATAGAGACTAGGTTTCACTGTGTTAGCCAGGATGGTCTCGATCTCCTGACCTCGTGATCCACCTTCCTCGGCCTCCCAAAGTGCTGGGATTACAGGCGTAAGCCACCATGCCCAGCCTCCTGACTTGTTAATAATCACCATTCTAACTGGTGTGAGATGGTATCTCATTTTGGTTTCATTTGCATTTCTCTAATGACCAGAGATGATGAGCTTTTTTTCTATGTTTGTTGGCTGCATAAATATCTTCTTTTGAGAAGTGTCTTGTCGTATCCTTTGCCCAGCTTTTGATGGGGTTGTTTTTTTCTTGTAAATCTGTTTTAAGTTCCTTGTAGATGGTGGATATTAGACTTTTGTCAGATGACTAGATTGCAAAAATTTTCTCTCATTTTGTAGGTTGCCTGTTCATTCTGATGATAGTTTCTTTTCCTGTGCATAAGTTTTTAGTTTAATTGGATCCCATTTGTCAATTTTGACTTTTGTTGCAATTGCTTTTGGTGTGTGGTCATGAAGTCTTTGCCCTTGCCTATGTCCTGAATAGTATTGCCTAGGTTTTCTTCTAGGGTTTTTATGGTTTTGGGTTTTACATTTAAGTTCTTAATCCATCCTGAGTTAATTTTTATATAAAGTGTAAGGAATGGGGCCAGTTTCTGTTTTCTGCATGTGGCTAGCCAGTTTTCCCAACACCATTTATTAAATAGGGAATCCTTTTCCCATTGCTTGTTTTTGTCAGGTTTGGCAAAGATCAGATGGTTGTAGATGTGTGGTGTTAATTCTGAGGCCTCCATTCTGTTCCATTGGTCTACATATATGTTTTGGTACCCATACCATGCTGTTTTGGTTACTGTAGCCTTGTAGTATAGTTTGAAGTCAGGTAGCTTGGTGCCTCCAACTTTGTTCTTTTTGCTTAGGATTGTCTTGGCTATAAGCGTTCTTTTGGTTTCATGTGAAATTTAGGGTAGTTTTTTCTAATTGTGCTAAGAAAGTCAGTGGTAGTTTGATGGGAACAACATTGAATCTATAAATTACTTTGGGGAGTATGGCCATTTTTACGATATTGATTCTTCCTATCTATGAGCATGGAATTTTTTTCCATTTGTTTGTGTCCTCTCTTATTTCGTTGAGCAGTGGTTTGTAGTTGTCCTTGAAGAGGTCCTTCATATCCCTTGTAACATGTATTCCTAGGTATTTTATTTTCTTTGTAGCAATTGTGAATGGGAGTTCAGTCATGATTTGGCTCTCTGCTTGTCTATTATTGGCATATAGGAATGCTTGTGATTTTTGCACATTGATTTGTATCCTGAGACTTTGCTGAAGTTGCTTACCAGCTTAAGGAGTTTTGGGGCTGAGCTGATGGGGTTTTCTAAATATACAATCATATCATCTGCAGAGACAATTTGACTTCCTCTCTTCCTATGTGAATACGCTTTATTTATTTCTTTTGCCTGATTGCCCTGGCCAGATCTTCCAATACTATGTTAAATAGGAGTGGTGAGAGAGGGCATCCTTGTTTTGTGGCGGTTTTCAAAGGGAATGTTTCCAGCTTTTGCGCATTCAGTAAGATATTGGCTATGGATTTGTCATAAATAGCTCTTGTTATTTTGCGATATGTTCCATCAATACCTAGTTTATTGAGAGTTTTTAACATGAAGGGATGTTGAATTTTATTGAAGGCCTTTTCTGCATCTATTGAGATAATCATGTGATTTTTGTCATTGGTTCTGTTTATGTGATGGATTACGTTTATTGATTTGTGTTTGTGGAACCAGCCTTGCATCCTATGGATGAAGCCATCTTGATCGTGGTGGATGAGCTTTTTTGATGTGCTGCTGTATTCAGTTTGCCAGCATTTTATTGAGGATTTTCGTATTGATGTTCATTAAGGACATTGGCCTGAAATTTTCCTTTTTTTGTTGTGTCTCTGCCAGGTTTTGGTTTCAGGATGATGCTGGCCTCATAAAATGAGTTAGGGAGGAGTCCCTCTTTTTCTATTGTTTGGAATAGTTTCAGAAGGTATGGTACCAGCTCCTCTTTGTACCTCTGGTAGAATTCAGCTGTGAATCCGTCTGGACCTGGGCTTTTTTTTGGTTGGTAGGCTATTAATTGCTGCCTCAATTGCAGAACTTGTTATTGGTCTATTCAGGGATTCGACTTCTTTCTGGTTTAGTCTTGGGAGGATGTATGTGTGCAGGAATTTATCCATTTCCTCTAGATTTTCTAGTTTTTTTGCGTAGAGGTGTTTATGGTATACTCTGATTGTAGTTTGTATTTCTGTGGGATCAGTGGTGATATCCCCTTTATAATTTTTTATTGTGTCTATTTTATTCTTCTCTCTTTTGTTCTTTATTATTAGTCTAGCTAGTGATCATTTTGTCAATCTTTTCAAAAAACCAGCTCCTGGATTCATTGATTTTTATAAGGGTTTATTCAGGTCTCTGTCTCCTTCACTTCTGCTCTGATCTTAGTTATTTCTTGTCTTCTGCTAGCTTTTGAATTTGTTTGCTCTTGATTCTGTAGTTCTTTTAATTGACATGTTAGGGTGTTGATTTTAGATCTTTCCAGCTTTCTGATGTGGGCATTTAGTGCTATAAATTTCCTTCTTAACACTGCTTTAGCCATGTCCAGAAATTCTGGTATGTTGTCTCTTTGTTCTCATTGTTTTCACAGAACTTACTTATTTCTGTCTTAATTTTGTTATTTACCCAGTAGTCATTCAGGAACAGGTTGTTCAATTCCCATGTAGCTGTGAGGTTTTGAATGAGTTTCTTAATCCTGAGTTCTAATTGGATTGCACTGTGGTCTGAGAGACTGTTTATTATGATTTCTCTTTGTTTGCATTTGCTGAGGAGTGTTTTACTTCCAATTATGTGGTCAATTTTAGAATAAATGTAATGTGGTGTTGAGAAGAATGTATATTCTGTTGATTTGGGGTGGAGGGTTCTGTAGATGTCTGTTAGTTCCCCTTGGTCCAGAGCTGAGTTCAAGGCCCGAATATCCTTGTTAATTTTCTGTCTCATTATTGACAGTGGGGTGTTAAACTCACTCACTATTATTGTGTGGGAGTCTAAGTCTCTTTGTAGGTATCTAAGAACTTATTTTATGAATCTGGGTGTTCCTGTATTGGGTGCATATATATTTAGGATAGGTAGCTCTTGTTGCATTGATCCCTTTGCCATTATATAATGCCCTTCTTTGTCTTTTTTGATCTTTGTTTGTTTAAAGTCTGTTTTATCAGAGCCTAGGATTGCAACCTCTGTTTTTTTTTTTTTTTTTTTTTTTTTTTTTTTTTTTTTGCTTTCCATTTGCTTGGTAAGTATTCCTTCATCCCTTTATTTTGAGCCAATGTGTGTATTTGACCATGTGATGGGTCTCCTGAATGCAGCACACCCATGGGTCTTGACTCTAACCAATTTCCCAGTCTGTGTCTTTTAACTGAGGCATTTAGCCCATTTACATTTAAGGTTAATATTTTTTTGTGTGTATTTGATCCTGTCACCATGATGCTAGCTGTTTATTTTGTGCATTAGGTGATGCAGTTTCTTCATACTGTTGTTGGTCTTTATATTTTGGTGTGTTTTTGCAGTGGCTGGTACTGGTTTTTCCTTTCCATATTTCGTGCTTCCTTCGGGAGCTCTTGTAAGGCAGGCCTGGTGGTGACAGAGTCCCTCAGCATTTGCCTGTCTGGAAAGGATTTTATTTCTCCTTGACTTATGAAGCTTAGTTTGGCTGGATATGAAATTCTGGTTGAAAATTATTTTCTTTAAGAATGTTGAATATGGGTCTTCACTCTGTTCTGGCTTGTAAGGTTTCTGTAGAGAGATCCACTGTTAGTCTGATAGGCTGCCCTTTGTAGGTGACCTGACCTTTCTCTCCGGCTGCACTTAACATTTTTTCCTTCATTTCAACGTTGGAGAATCTGACGGTTATGTGTCTTGTGGTTGCTCTTCTTGAGGAGTATCTTTGTGGTGTTCTCTATTTCCTGAATTTGAATGTTGGCCTGTCTTGCTAGGTTGGGGATGTTCTCCTGGATAATATCCTGAAGTGTGTTTTTCACCTTGGTTTCATTCTGTCACTTTCCGGTACACCAGTCATTCGTAGGTTTGGTCTTGTCACATAGTGCCCTAATTCTTGGAGGCCTTGTTTCTTCCTTTTAATTCTTTTTTGGTTTTTGTTTGTTTGTTTGTTTGTTTTTTGAGACAGAGTCTCACTCTGTTGCCAAGGCTGGAGTGCAGTGGCGCGATCTCGGCTCACTGCAAGCTCTACCTGCCGTGTTCACGCCATTCTCCTGCCTCAGCCTCCTGAGTAGCTGGGACTACAGGCACCCGCCACCACGCCCGGCGAATTTTTTGTATTTTTTAGTAGAGATGGGGTTTCACCACGTTAGCCAGGATGGTCTCAATCTCCGGACCTCGTGATCCACCTGCCTCGGCCTCCCAAAGTGCTGGGATTACAGGCTTGAGCCACCGCGCCCGGCCAAGATTAATTCTTTTTTCTCTAATCTTGTCTTCACGCTTTCTTTCAGTAAGGTGATCTTCAATCTACTCTTTCTTCCACCTGATCGATTTGGCTACTGATACTTGTGTTTGCCTCACAAAGTTCTTGTGCTGTGTTTTTCAGCTCCATCAGGTCATTTATGTTCCTCTCTAAACGGGTTATTCTAGTTAGCAGTTTTTGTAACCTTTTATCCACGTTCTTAGCTTCTTTGCATTGGGTTAGAACATGTTCCTTTAGCTCAAAGGAGTTTGCTATTACCCACCTTCTGAAGCTGTTTCTGTCAGTTTGTCAATCTCGTTCTCCATCCAGTTTTGTGCCTGTGGAGATGAGGAGTTGTGATCATTTGGAGAGGAGGCATTTTGGTTTTTGGAATTTTCAGCATTTCTGCCCTGTTTTTTCCTCATCTTCATGGATTTATCTTCCTTTGATTTTTGAGGTTGATGACCTTTGGATGGGTTTTGTTTGTTTGTTTGTTTTATGTGGGGGTCTTTTTTGTTGATGTTGATGTCGTTGCTTTCTGTTTGTTAGTTTTTCCTCTAACAGGCCCTTCTTCTGCAGCTTGCTGGAGGTCCAGTCCAGACCCTGCTTGGCTGGGTATCACCAGCTGAGGCTGGAGAACAGCAGTGATTGCTGCCTGCTGTTTCCTCTGGAAGCTTCATCCCAGAGGGACACCGGCCTGATGCCAGCAGGAGCTCTCCTGTATGAGGTGTCTGTCAACCATGTTGGGAGGTTTCTCCCAGTCAGGAGGCATGGGGGTTAGGGACCCATATGAGAAGGCAGTCTTTCCCTTCTCTGAACTAGTGCACTTTGCTGGGAGAATCACTATTGTCAGGATCAGCTGCTCTCTTCAGAGTTGGCAGCCAGGAAAGATTAAGCCCGCTAAAGCTGAGCCCACAGCCGCCCCTCCCCCCAGGTGCTCTGTTGCAGGGAGATGAGAGTTTTATCTGTAATCCCTAGACTGGGACTGCTGCCTTTCCTTCACAAATGCCCTGCCCAGTGAGGAGAAATCTAGAATAGCAGTCTGGCCACAACCTCTTTGCTGTGCTGTGGTGAATTCTGTCCAGGCCAAACCTCCCAGCCTCCTTAGCACTGTCAGGGAAAAACAGCCTAGGAAAGCCTCATTCATTGCAGGTGCCCCTCCTCTCACCAAGCTCGATCATCACAGGTCGACTTCAGACTGCTGTGCTGGCAGTGAGAATTTCAAGCCAGTGGTTCTTAGCTTGCTGGGCTCCGTGGGAGTGGGACCAGCAAGCTGGGCTCCGTGGGAGTGAGACCACTTGGCTCCCTGGCTTCAGCCCCCTTGTTCTGTGTGGGAAACGTGAGAGGGGAGAATAAAGAGCACACACACTTGTTACCTTTAAGGGTAAACAAGCTTTATCCCATGTAAATGGCAATGCAGATATAATAAGCAAATGATATAATAAGCAAATTAACATAAGCAAATTGATATAATAAGCAAATGATATAATAAGCAAATTGCATTGGGAACAGGAGAAGGGAAGAGACATACGTATATTTATGCTTACCAGACTGGAGGATTCACCACCAGACTGGGAAACAGCAGCCTGGGCTCCAGAGTCGGACACTGCACTCACCAGACCATGATGTCTTTATGAGGCTTGAAATTCCTGTTATGACTTGGGTCATGAGTTCCCCTAAAACACACCAGTTCTGATGAAGGAAGCGGTGGGAGCAGTCAGCTGGCTGAACTAGTAGTGGTCCTCTGAGCTATTCAGGAGGAGGCCAGAGGGATTTGTCACTTGTATACCAACTCTTGGTCAGTAGCAAATGGCCTTACTACTTGGATGCCACAATGGCAACAAAACTAATGGTTAATCGGGAGTAAAGAGGTTTGGGGAAAACAATACTGGGAAGATATCTGAATCCTGCTGCATGCTACCATTATCACTGTTTTCCATGTTGATGCTGATGGAGCTCTGCTTTTTCTTGACGGACTATTTAATCAGCAGGCAGATCAACAGGCCAAAATTCCACCATAACTGCAAACTTAAATGCAGATGAATGGATTACAACATGTTCAAGCCTTGCAATGAGAGGCATTATAATGTATGATGGTATAATTAATGAGAATAACCTGTCTGCTAGTAATAAGTACATGGGTCATTATGTCTGAGGCTGAGAATGAGTTCATCAACTGGGTGGCCACCACTGCAGCAGGAGCCAACTGCCGTCAGTGCTGGGTATGCCTCAAGTTGCTAGAGGCTGCCAGGAATGGGCTACCTTGGAGAATCATCCCTGCTAACATTTCTGGATGGATATGCCGATACCAATGGGGGTGGGGTAATAACACTTGTAATCCAACCTGGACTTTTTTTTAACCAAACCAAACAGTCTATTTTTGCCTAAGCCCTAACTAAACACAGCACCATTGTTACTTAAATTACACATTACAGCAATAAGCTACATGTAGAAAAAGATCTTAATGATAGTATCACTGGACTTATGTTATCAGATGAATTTGCTCAGCTGTGTACTGTTGTGTTGCAAAATCGGATGACATTAAATATGCTTACCACAGCCCAAGGAGGGGTTTGTGCCTTACTGTATACTGAATGTTATGTGATATACCTAACAAATCTCACAATATTACTCTCCTTGCAAAGCCATGGTGGGTGTGGTTTTTATTAATTGTGCTTTTAATTCTCCTGTGCTTATCCTGTATCTGTAATCTATATCAACTTTGCCTTCCCCACGTATCTGTAAGGGTATTTTCCTACAAATGAGTTTCAAATTGAGGCTGAATGTGGAGGTAAAGTTAAATATTAAATTTGAACTCAATTGACCATGGACACAAACAGTGGTCACCAAGTCCTGGAATGGGTTGTGTGAGCGAGCCCCTTTAGGCGTTCATCCAGTGTTGTTTCGGAGAAATCTCTATTTCAATCTATTCCTATATGTTAGTCATTGAAAAACAATAGACAATCACAAAAACAAGTTGACCTTTTTGTGTTCCTTGAGCCCAGTTGCAAAGGGCCCTCATGACTGGGCCTCATGCCAAACAGCTTGTTAAAAAAGAGCTGGGGTCCCAGACTGCACCGACACTTCATGAGACCTCTCCTCGTCTGTGCACTGATGAGTGGTGGACTCTGGAGCCCAGGCTGTTGTTTCCCAGTCTGGTGGTGAATCCTCCACAGTCTGGTGAGTGCGGTGTCTGACTCTGGAGCCCAGGCTGTTGCTTCCCAGTCTGACGGTGAATCCTCCATAGTCTGATGAGTATAAATGTGTGTCTCTTATTTTCCCTTCTCCTGTTTCCATTGCAATTTGCTTATTATATCAATTTGCTTATTATATTAATTTGCTTATTATAACATTTGCTTATTATATCTGCATTGCCATTTATGTGAGATAAAGCTTGTTTAACCTTAAAGGTATTGTGTGTGCCTTTTCTTCTTCCCTTGCGCATTTCCTGCACAGAATACCCCTTGCCAGGGGAGTGAACCGTTTTGTCTCACTGGGGTTGCAGGTGCCACTGGGTATGAAAAAAACTCCTGCAGCTAGCTCGTTGTCTGCCCAAAGAGCAGCTCAGTTTTGTGCTTGAGACCCAGGTCCCTGGTGGTGTCGGCACACGAGGGAATCTTCCGTTGTGCAGACTGCAAAAACCGTGGGAAAATTGTAGTACCTGGGCCTGGTAGCACAGTCCCTTATGGCTTCCCTTGGCTGGGGGAGGGAGGTCCCCCAGCTCCTTGTACTTCCTGGGTGAAATGGTACCCCACCCTGCTTCTGCTCACCCTCCGTGCTTTGTACCTACTGCCTAACCAGTCCCAATGAGATGAACTGGGTCCCTCACTTGGAAATGCAGAAATTGCCCACCTTCTGCGTTGGTCTCGCTGGGAGCTGCAGACCAGATCTGTTCCTATTTGGCTATCTTTTCCCCTCCCTTGTATGCTGACTTTTTATCATGCAACTTTACCAAATTTATCAGTCCTAATAATTTTCTTGTGGAGTCTTTAGGTTTTTCCAAATATAAGATGATATTTTCTCCAAACAAGGTTAATTTGACCTCTTCCTTTCCAGTTTGGATGCTCTTTATTTCATTCTCTTGTCTGATTGCTCTAGCTAGGACTTCCAATACTATGTTGAATAACAGAGGTGAAAGTGGACATCCTTGTCATGTTCCAGATCTTAGAGGAAAGACTTACAGTTTTTCCACATTCAATATTAATACTAGCTTTTGGTTTGTCATTTATGGCTTTTATTGTGTTGAGATATGTTTCTTTTATACTCAGTTTTTTGAGGGTTTTTATCCTGAAGCAATGTTCAATTTTATGAACTGCTTTTTCATGTGACATCAATTGAAATGATCATGTGGTTTTTGTGCTTTATTATGTTGAAAGGATATATCTCATTGACTGATTTGCATATGTTGAACTATTATTGCTTCCCCAGGATAAATCCCACTGTGTCATGATGAATGACCTTTTTCATGTGTTGTTGAATTTGGTTTGGTAGTATTTTGTTGAGGATTTTTGCATCAATGTTCATCAGGGATATTGGCCAGTGGTTTCCTTTATTTGATGTGTCTTTGTCTGGTTTTGGTATCAGGGTAAGACTAGCCTTGTTGAATGAATTTGGAAGTATTCTCTTCCTGTTTTTCAAACTACTTTAAATATGATTGGTATTAGTTCTTTAAATGTTTGGTAGAATTCAGCATTGAAGCCATTGGGTGCTGGGCTCTTCTGTGCTGGAAGACTTTTTTTGTTATGGCTTCAATCTCATTACTTGTTACTGGTTTGTTCAGGTTTTGGATTTCTTCATGATTCAATTTTGGTAGGTTGTATGTGTCAAGGAATTTATTTGTTCTAGATTTTCCAATTTATCGGCATATAGTTGCTCATAGTAGCTGCTAATAATCCTTTGAATTTCTGTGGTATTGGTTGTAATGTCTTCTTTTTAATCTTTGATTTTATTTGTGTCTTCTCTCTTTTCTTATTAATTAGTCTGGCTAAGGATTTGTCAATGTTACGTATCTTTTCAAAAACCATCTTTTTCTTTCATTGTTCTTTTTTTGTTTCAATTTCATTAATTTATGCTCTGATCTTTATTATTTCTCTTCTAATTTTGTGTTTTGTTTGCCCTTTTCTAGTTCTTTAAGATCAATGGTTAGGTTGTTTATTTGAAGTTTTCCTACTTTTTTGATGTAGGCGCTTATAACTATAAACTTTCCTGATAGTACTGCTTTTGCTATAGGTTTGTTTTGTTGTGTTTACATTATTATTTAAGAAAATTTTCAATTTCCTTCTTAATTTCTTCATCATCATTCAAGAGCATATTGTTTAATTTTCATGTGTTTTTAGAGGTTCCAAAATTCCTCCTGTTACTGATTTCTAGTTTTATTCCCTTGTAGTCAGAGAAGATACTTGATATAATTTCAATTTGTTTGAATTTTTAGGAATTTTTTATTGAGTCACATATGGTCTATTCTTGATAATGATCGATGTGCTGAGGAGAAGAAAAGAATGCATATTCTGGACCAGATGGATGAAATCATCTGTAACTACTCATTAGATTTATTTGTTCTGCAGTGCAGATGAAGTTCAGTGTGTCTTTGTTGATTTTCTGTCTGGATGATATTGTCTAATGCTGGAAGTGGGATGTTGAAGCCTCCAGCTATTCTTGTACTTGGGCCTTGCTTTTTAGCTCTAATAATATTTTCTCTATATGTTTGGGTTCTCCAGTGTTAGGCACCTATATAATTATAATTGTTATAGCCTCTTGCCAAATTGACCCCTCTCTTATTGTATAATGAGCTTGTCTCTTTTTATAGTTTTTGTTTTATAGACAAAACAAAATCTGTTTTGTCTAAGTATAGCTACTCATACTCATTTGAGAGATTCTTGAGCCATAACTATAATTCACCCTTGACTTCTATAAGAATGTGGTTCACCAAGGTTTAGGAAGAGATTGAGTTATCTGCATTTTAAAACATATTCATAGGCAATTTTGACATTCACCTTACGGAAAATACTGTGATTTTACAGAAGATAATCTAAACTTGAAAAGTAAATATTTTTCCATCTTTATGGATGGAGAAACCCAAGATCCAATATTTAACAGTTTTAAAGACTACTAGAGAAAATTTGTACATCTTTCATTGTAACTTGCTTAATACTTTAACATTTGGAAAGAAGTTGTTTTTATTATTTATTTATTTATTTTTCTTACACTTTAAGTTCTGGGGTACATGTGCACAACGTGCAGGTTTGTTACATACGTATACATGTGCCATGTTGGTGTACTGCACCCATTAACTCGTCATTTACATTAGGTATATCACCTAATGCTATCCCTCCCCACTCCCCCTACCCCACGACAGGCCCCGGTGTGTAATGTTGCCGTTCCTGTGTCCAAGTGTTCTCGTTGTTCAATTCCCACCTGCGAGTGAGAACATGCGGTGTTTGGTTTTTTGTCCTTGCGATAGTTTGCTGAGAATGATGGTTTCCAGCTTCATCCATGTCCTTACAAAGGACATAAACTCATCCTTTTTTATGGCTGCATAATAGTCCATGGTGTATATGTGCCACATTTTCTTAATCTAGTCTATCATTGATGGACATTAGGGTTGGTTCCAAGTCTTTGCTATTGTGAATAGTGCCGCAGTGAACATACGTGTGCATGTATCTTTATAGTAGAATGATTTATAATCTTTTGGGTATATACCCAGTAATGGGATGGGTCAAATGGTATTTCTAGTTCTAGATCCTTGAGGAATCACCACACTGTCTTCCACAATGGTTAAACTAGTTTACAGTCCCACCAATAGTGTAAAAATGTTCCTGTTTCTCCGCATCCAGCACCTGTTGTTTCCTGACTTTTTAATGATTGCCATTCTAACTGGTGTGAGATGGTATCTCATTGTGGTTTTGATTTGCATTTCTTTGATGGCCAGTGATGATGAGCATTTTTTCATGTGTATGTTGGCTGCATAAATGTCTTCTTTTGAGAAGTGTCTGTTCATATCCTTTGCCCACTTTTTGATGGGGTTGTTTGTTTTTTTCTTGTAAATTTGTTTGAGTTCTTTGTAGATTCTGGATATTACCCCTTTGTCAGATGAGTAGATTGCAAAAATTTTCTCCCATTGTGTAGTTTGCCTGTTCACTCTGATGGTAGTTTCTTTTGCTGTGCAGAAGCTCTTTAGTTTAAATAGATCCCATTTGTCAATTTTGTCTTTTGTTGCCATTGCTTTTGGTGTTTTAGACATGAAGTCCTTGCCCATGCCTATGTCCTGAATGGTATTGCCTAGGTTTTCTTCTAGGGTTTCTATGGTTTTAGGTCTAACATGTAAGTCTTTAATCCATCTTGAATTAATTTTAGTATAAGGTGTAAGGAAGGGATCCAGTTTCAGCTTTCTCCATATGGCTAGCCAGTTTTCCCAGCACCATTTATTAAATAGGGTATCCTTTCCCCATTTCTTGTTTTTGTCAGGTTTGTCAAAGATCAGATAGTTGTAGATGTGTGGTATTATTTCTGAGGGCTCTGTTCTGTTCCATTGGTGATATCTCTGTTTTGGTACCAGTACCATGCTGTTTTGGTTACTGTAGCTTTGTAGTATAGTTTGAAGTCAGGTAGTGTGATCCCTCTAGCTTTGTTATTTTGGCTTAGGATTGTCTTGGCAATGCAGGCTCTTTTTTGGTTCCATATGAACTTTAAAGTAGTTTTTTCCAATTCTGTGAAGAAAGTCATTGGTAGCTTGATGGGGATGGCATTGAATCTGTAAATTACCTTGGGCAGTATGGCCATTTGCACGATATTGATTCTTCCTATCCATGAGCATGGAATGTTCTTCCATTTGTTTGTGTCCTCTTTTATTTTGTTGAGCAGTGGTTTGTAGTTCTCCTTGAAGAGGTCCTTCACATCCCTTGTAAGTTGGATTCCTAGGTATTTTGTTCTCTTTGAAGCAATTGTGAATGGGAGTTCACTCATGATTTGGCTCTCTGTTTGTCTGTTGTTGGTGTATAAGAATGCTTGCGATTTTTGCACATTGCTTTTGTATGCTGAGACTTTGCTGAAGTTGCTTATCAGCTTAAGGAGATAGGGGCTGAGACGACGGGGTTTTCTAAATATACAATCATGTCATCTGCAAACAGGGACAATTTGACTTCCTCTTTTCCTAATTGAATACCCTTTATTTCTTTCTCCTGCCTGATTGCCCTGGCCAGAATTTCCAAGACCATGTTGAATAGGAGTGGTGAGAGAGGGCATCCCTGTCTTGTGCCAGTTTTCAAAGGGAATGCTTCCAGTTTTTGCCCATTCAGTATGATATTGGCTGTGGGTTTGTGATAAATAGCTCTTATTATTTTGAGATACGTCCCATCAATACCTAATTTATTGAGAGTTTTTAGCATGAAGGGTTGTTGAATTTTGTCAAAGGCCTTTTCTGCATCTATTGAGATAATCATGTGGTTTTTGTGTTTGGTTCTGTTTATATGCTGGATTACGTTTATTGATTTGCATATGTTGAACCAGCCTTGCATCCCAGGGATGAAGCCCACTTGATCATGGTGGATAAGCTTTTTGATGTGCTGCTGGATTCGGTTTGCCAGTATATTATTGAGGATTTTTCCGTGGATGCTCATCAGGGATATTGGTCTAAAATTCTCCTTTTTTGTTGTGTCTCTGCCAGGCTTTGGTATGAGGATGATGCTGGCCTCATAAAATGAGTTAGGGAGGATTCCCTCTTTTTCTACTGATTGGAATAGTTTCAGAAGGAATGGTACCAGCTCCTCCTTATACTTCTGGTAGAATTTGGCTGTGAATCTATCTGGTCCTGGACTTTTTTGGTTGGTAGGCTATTAATTATTGCCTCAATTTCAGAGGCTGTTTTTGGTCTATTCAGGGATTCACCTTCTTCCTGGTTTAGTCTTGGGAGGGTGTATGTGTCCAGGAATTTATCCATTTCTTCTAGATTTTCTAGTTTATTTGCATAGAGGTGTTTATAGTATTCTCTGATGGTGATTTGTATTTCTGTGGGATCGGTGTTGATATCCCCTTTATCATTTTTTATTGTGTCTATTTGATTCTTCTCTCTTTTCTTCTTTATTAGTCTTGCTAGTGGTCTATCAATTTTGTTGATCTTTTCAAAAAACCAGCTGCTAGATTCATTGATTTTTCTGAAGTGTTTTTTGTGTCTCTATCTCCTTCAGTTCTGCTCTGATCTTACTTATTTCTCGCCTTCTGCTGGCTTTTGAATGTGTTTGCTCTTGCTTTTCTAGTTCTTTTAATTGTGATGCTAGGGTGTCAATTTTAGATCTGTCGTGCTTTCTCCTGTGGACATTTAGTGCTACAAATTTCCCTCTACACACTGCTTTAAGTGTGTCCCAGAGATTCTGGTATGTTGTGTGTTTGTTCTCATTGGTTTCAAAGAGCATCTTTATTTCTGCTTTCATTTCATTATGTATCCAGTAGTCATTCAGGAGCAGGTTGTTCATTTTCCATGTAGTTGACTGGTTTTGAGTGAGTTTCTTAATCCTGAGTTCTAGTTTGATTGCACTGTGGTCTGAGAGACAGTTTGTTATAATTTCTGTTCTTTTACATTTGCTGAGGAGTGCTTTACTTCCAACTATGTGGTCAGTTTTTGAATAAGTGCGATGTGGTGCTGAGAAGCATGTATATTCTGTTGACTTGGAGTGAAGAGTTCTGTAGATGTCTCTTAGGTCTGCTTGGTGCAGAGCTGAGTTCAATTCCTGGGTATCCTTGTTAACTTTCTGAATTGTTGGTCCGTCTGATGTTGACAGTGGGGTGTTATAGTCTCCCGTTATTATTGTGTGGGAGTCTAAGTTTCTTTGTAGGTCTCTAAGGACTTGCTTTATGAATCTGGGTGCTCCTGTATTGGGTGCATATATATTTAGGATAGTTAGCTCTTCTTCTTGAATTGATCCCTTTACCATTATGTAGTGGCCTTCTTTGTCTCTTGATCTTTGTTGATTTAAAGTCTGTTTTATCAGAGACCAGGATTGCAACCCCTGCCTTTTTTTGTTTTCCATTTGCTTGGTAGATCTTCCTCCATCCTTTTATTTTGAGCGTATGTGTGTGATATGGGTTTCCTGAATACAGCATACTGATGGGTCTTGACTCTTTATCCAATTTGCCAGTCTGTGTCTTTTAATTGGAGCATTTAGCCCATTTACATTTAAGATTAATATTGTTATGTGTGAATTTGATCCTGTCATTATGATATTAGCTGGTTATTTTGCTTGTTAGTTGATGCAGTTTCTTCCTAGCCTCGATGGTCTTTACACTTTGGCATGTTTTTGCAGTGACTGGTACTGGTTATTCGTTTCCATGTTTAGTACTTCCTTCAGGAGGTCTTGTAGGGCAGGCCTGGTGGTGACAAAATCGGTCAGCATTTGCTTGTCTGTAAAGTATTTTATTTCTCCTTCACTTATGAAGCTTAGTTTGGCTGGATATGAAATTCTGGGTTGAAAATTATTTTCTTTAAGAATGTTGAATATAGGCCCCCACTCTCTTCTGGCTTGCAGAGTTTCTGCCAAGAGATCTGCTGTTATTCTGATGGGCTTCCCTTTGTGGGTAACCCGACCTTTCTCTCTGGCTGCCCTTAATATTTTTTCTGTCATTTCAACTTTGGTGAATCTGACAATTATGTGTCTTGAAGTTGCTCTTCTCAAGGAGTATCTTTGTGGCGTTCTGTGTATTTCCTGAATTTGAATGTTGGCCTGCCTTGCTAGGTTGGGGAAGTTCTTCTGGATAATATCCTGCAGAGTGTTTTCCAACTTGGTTCCATTGTCCCCATCATTTTCAGGTACACCAATTAGACGTAGATTTGGTCTTTTCACATAGTCCCGTATTTCTTGGAGGCTTTGTTCATTTCTTTTTACTTTTTTCTCTAAACTTCTCTTCTCACTTCATTTCATTCATTTGATCTTCAATCACTGATACCCTTTCTTCCAGTTGATCACATTGGCTACTGAAACTTGTGCATTCATCACATAGTCCTCGTGCCATGGTTTTCAGCTCCATCAGGTCATTTAAGGACTTCTCTACACTGGTTATTCTAGTTAGCCATTCGTCTAATATTTTTTCAAGGTTTTTAGCTTCTTTGTGATGGGTTCGAACGTCCTCCTTTAGCTGGGAGAAGTTTGATTGTCTGAAGCCTTCTTCTCTCAACTCGTCAAAGTCATTCTCCGTCCAGCTTTGTTCCGTTGCTGGCGAGGAGCTGCATTCCTTTGGAGGGGGAGAGGAGCTCTGATTTTTAGAATTTTCAGCTTTTCTGCTCTGTTTTTTCCCCATCTTTGTGGTTTTATTTACCTTTGGTCTTTGATGATGGTGACGTACAGACGGGGTTTTGGTGTGGATGTCCTGTTTGTTAGTTCTCCTTCTAACAGTCAGGACCCTTAGCTGCATGTCTGTTGGAGTTTATTGGAGGTCCAGTGCAGAACCTCTTTGCCTGGGTGTCAGCAGCGGAGGCTGCAGAATAGCGAATTTTGCTGAACAGCAAATGTTGCTGCCTGATCATTCCTCTGGAAGCTTCATCTCAGAGGAGTACCCAGCCATGTGAGGTGTCAGTCTGCCCCTACTAGGGGGTGCCTCCCAGTTAGGCTACTTGGGGGTCAGAGACCCACTTGAGGAGGCAGTTTGAGCGTTCTCAGATCTCACACTCCATGCTGGGAGAACCACTGCTCTCTTCAAAGCTGTCAGACAGGGACATTTAAGTCTGCAGAGATTTCTGCTGCCTTTTGTTCGGCTATGCCCTGCCCCCAGGGGGGTGGAGTCTGCAGAGGCTGGCAGGCCTCCTTGAACTGCGGTGGGGTCCATGCAGTTCGAGCTTCTTGGCCGCTTTGTTTACCTACTCAAGCCTCAGCAATGGCAGGCACCCCTCCTCCAGCCTCGCTGCCCCCTTGCAGTTCGATCTCAGACTGCTGTGCTAGCAATGAGTGAGGCTCCGTGGGTGTGGGACCCTCTGAGCCAGGCGCGGGTTATAATCTCCTGGTGTGCCGTTTGCTAAGACCGTTGGAAAAGCACAGTATTAGGGTGGGAGTGACCTGATTTTCCAGGTGCCGGTTGTCACAGCTTCCGTTTGCTAGGAAAGGGAATTCCCTGACCGCTTACACTTCCTGGGTGAGGCAGTGCCTCACCCTGCTTCGGCTCACATTCGTTGGGCTGCACCCACTGTCCTGCACCCACTGTCCGACAAGCCCCAGTGAGATGAACCCGTTACCTCAGTTGGAAATGCAGAAATCACTCATCTTCTGAGTTGTTCACGCTTGGAGCTGTAGACTGGAGCTGTTATTTGACCAACTTGGAACTGTCCCCCAAGCTATTTTTAATAATTAGTGGTTAAGAACACAAGCTGTTGAGTCAGGCAACTGGATTTGTAATCCTGGCTTGCTAGTTGTGTAAATTTTGAAGATGTGGTTTGCTTTCTTTTTAATATTCTGTACTTTTTTTGTAGACTTGTTAATACTTTTTTCTTGTGCTCACTTTCCTATTTTCAGTTCTTTTCCTCCTCCTGTTTGGTAATGAAAACTCAATTCTGGAAAATTAGAATGGTAAAAGGGAATAAAGGCAAGATAATTTTTAGATTTTATTGACATGTTTTTATTGGCCGGTTTATTAAGATTTTATTGATACGTTTATCAAGGATATGTGTGCTATATCCTTGATACACTTGGTTCAAAGATTTAATTTGATAGTAAAGGAGAGATTATCTTATTTTTATTTCTATTTCCTGTTTTATTTCAATTTTTAGAGTTAAAGTTTACATGTTTGCATATTTGATAGGGAGACTGTTTCTGTAAGTTTATGTTATATTCTCTCACTACTGGGACCACCTCCCTCCTGCTCCTTTCCACTCTAAAGCACATGGGTTACACAGCTGCTATATGGTTGTACCCTGTCCCATGTGTATTAAGCGAACATAGGCTGCAAAGGGGTTGCAGTTTGGAGCATGATAGTAGCGTGGCTGTTTGGAGACCCCAGAACTGTAGCTGCCAGAATTATGCCATCTGGTAGCAATGCTGCCAGGCAGTTCCACCCAGGGCATAAATGTATTTTTGCTGAGCACTTTTCCTGTTGCAAGAGCCATGATTGCCTAGGCAGGGATGTGGATGGATGGTCATGGGAACTAACTGAAAGGTGTTTAATTGGAACCACTCTAATGTTCAAGGTGAGAGTACTTGCAATAAAGCATGAAGAATCACATTCAAACTTTTACAATAGATGCAGGAAGCTTAACCAAATAGTCTTTTAACTTTTATGAAGATTTTTAAATTAAATAATTGTGAGATTATAGTAAGGAATGGTTACTTTAAAAATTTAATCTTTATACACATGGCAGAAGGTGGTACAGAAACATAACTTTTGTTTTTAAGGTAAAATAATTGTGATCACCTTTATTTGTTGAGAGTTTATTTCTGTTTTCTTAAAAATTCCCAGAACATTGAACGTAATTCAACATTCCATGGAGAAGAAAGTATTATGCAGCTTGCATGTGTGCATATCTGCATATCGGAGCACAAAATATTGACATGATAATTGTAGTCAAGCCTGAGTGAACAGTGGCCTGTGGGAATTCAGCTGGTGTTGTACCAACTGGATGGCTGCTCAGGACACAGTTTGAAATGCAAGGTGCAAGTTAGCACTTTATTCAGCACAGGCAGGCATCATTTAAAAATCCTTGGGGGCAACCCTGGTGATGTGCAGATGTTAAAACAGTCTGTTCTGAAGTGCTGATTTTCAAACACTGGAAGAAACTTCTAGATTCTGGGTGAAGAATATTTGCACAATCATGAAAGGCATATAATGCACAATCATAAAAGGCATATAATACACAATCTTTTCGTACTCTTTTATGTTGTTTTACATAATAAATTTTGACTATATGCAGAAATATCTGGACAAATAGTTAAAAGAGATGAAATATAAGAAAATCAGGAAATAGTCACTTAATTTCTAACTATAAAACAGAAAAAGGTTTTGTTTTGAGTTTCAGCTTTGTATATTTAGAAATGGTGTTGAATGAGTATCTGATATATAAAGAGTATCTGATCTTATTTAGTAATATATTTAATATAAGCAGATATGTTCTTTTGAATTGTTGCTTCTTTGTTTAAAGGGTTCATCTATACTCCATAATTTACAGATTCAGATTCACATCTTAGCCTGATAATCTTCTGCATTTTAGTCTGATTGAATAAGGAAAAAAATGTCCATCATTTGTCATTTGCCAACTTCTCCAGCACAAGTTTTGGCTTTCAAATATAATTTTAAACATGTATTTTATACTGGACATTAAATATAATAGTTCTAAGTTCTGGATTATACAATAAAAACTCAGTTTTGTATAAAAGCAAAGTAGATATATTAACTATACTTGAGCCTTTAAAACATTTTATATCAAAGTTTTTACATGAATTAGGATCTGTTGAATTATTTTTATTCCACATATTAAAGTTTTCTTTTTTTAAATAGTTGCTTTTACTGTGGAGTAAAATGTGTTTGTACAATATTTTTGCAACCTCTTTTTCAAGTTTTATTATTGGTATATTGTTTATAGATGCCATTCCAGTAATTCACTATGCGTATTCATAATAAGAAAATACTTATAAAATTGTTCATGAATAAATGGATAATTTGATGATGGCATAACTTTGATTTCTCTGAACTTCTGTTATTAAGTCTTACTGTTTTAGAATCTTAGTGTTTACTAGAAATTGGGAATTGTTTAAATTGCAAACCATTGATAGGTATAAAATCTGCATTTTAATAGGTTCTCTACTCAAATGAAAGAAAACGTTAGTCCAATAAATAGCTTTATTTTGTGTGTTATTTATGTCTGTAAATCAAAAATAACCAACTTCAGTAAGTTTTGCTTTTTTATTTTGTTTATAAATTCAGACCAATATCACTGCCTCATTTATAGTTGGATGTTTTTTTAGACTCTAATATTTCATTTTGACATCTCATTAAAAGTGGGCTCAAACCCAGAAAATATGATCCTGTTGTAGTGCATAATATATGGCATGGTCTATAACATAATAAAATTTTGTTTCTTAATGATTCAGAATAATTTCTCAGATTTTTGAGTTTAGAAAAATGACTGAAAGTTAGCGTGGTAATTCATGTGGCTAAGTACAGCATTGTTAAAATGTTTAAATGGGAAGGACTCTTGGGAAAAATGATTGGTGCTTAAAAGTTGTACAGATTTGACAGCCTCTCTTCGCTTCATTTTTCATTCTAAAGAAGTCGGCAAATATTCTTCGCTCACATCATTATTGCACATCAGTGGTTCTAATTAGCTAAACAGGAGTTTGTCTCAGTCATTGATCATCATCAGCTCCTGGCAGTGTCTTTTTTTTTTTTTTTAAGGAACCTTTTTTTTTTTAGGACTTGTAAGTACATAGAAGTACATGTATTAATTGAATTGACCAGATTGGTTGGTGACATTATAAACTTGAAACAATATTTAAAAATTTTATTTTTTCAAGTAGAAAATATTGTATTCCTGTTACAGCGCCATTTTATCTTGGGAGCATTTTCCTGTTATGAAAATGTTAGACATCTCATACCACCCGGAGGAGCTGCTAGGCAAATTGCCATATTTTGAGTTTTGATTATCTTTCAATTTCAAAATTATAACATATTAGTCAATTTTGGAGGTTTTTGATTATAAGATATACCATTCAGGTATATTTTTGAAGTTTTTATTTTATATGGCACTTATAACCCATTTTTTCAATATTATGTCACTCAGATTAATCTACTGGGAAGTGTGTTATTGTTATTTTGGTGACTCTCACACTTTAGTGTGCATCAGAATCGCTTGAGATCTTGTGTCTTAGTCAGTTCTGGCTGCTAAAACAGAATCCTGGGTGGCTTAAATAACAAACATTTATTCTCATGGTCCCAGGAGCTGGGAAGTACAAAATTAAAATGCCAGCCAATGTGGTTTCTGGTGAGGGCTCTTTGTAGATGGCTGCCTTTTTGTTGTATCCTCATATGACACAGAGAGATCTTCTCTCTAGTGTCCCCTCTCATTAAGGTGCTATTCCCATTCATGAAGGAGTAATCCTCATGACCCTAACTGCCTTTCATAGGCCTACCTCCAAATACTATGACATTGGTTATTAGGGCCTCAATATATGAATTTTGAGGAGACACAAACCTTCAGTCCATAGCACCTTGTTAAACACAGATTGCTGGGCCCCCACTCTTACAGTTCTTGATTCAGTGCATCTGGATTGGGCTGAAGAACATGCATTTCTAACCTGGGTGATGATGATGCTAGTGCTCTGGCAACCTAACCACTAGTTAGACTGTGAGTATGTGTACATACTTGTGTCATAGGAGATAATTAGCCTAGTATCAAGCTCATTTGGAAGCTGTAATAATGCTTTTGTTTGGGTTTGGTGTCACATAATCTAGTATTATCCGTATCTCATTTAAAAGGACCACCAGAATTTATTTGGACATTAGTGGGGATCTTAAGTTTATTATAGAAGAGGGGATTATAAAGACTAACCGTACAGTTTTTTTTTAAAATATTTAAGTTTAGGGGTACATGTGTAGGTTTGTAATGTAGTTAAATGTTTTTTAGGTAAACTTTAAAGGTAAACTTGTGTCATGGGAGTTTGTTATACAAATTATTTTATCACCCACTTATTAAGCCTAGTACCCATTAGTTATTTTTCCTGATCTTCTACCTCCTCCCACCCTGCACTCTCTGATAGGACCCAGTGTGTGTTGTTCCCCTCTGTGCAGCCATGGGTTCTCATCATTTAGCTCCCGCTTATAGGCGAGAACATGTTGCACATGCAATATTTGATTTTCTCTACCTGCATTACTTTTCTGAGGATAATGACCTTCAGCTCCATCCCTGTCCCTGCAAAGGACATGATCTTGTTCTTTTTTATAGCTTTGTTGTATTCCACAGTGTATATGTACCACATTTTCTTTATCCAGTCCATCACTGATGGGCATTTATGTTGATTCCATGTCTTTGCTATTGTAAACAGTGCTGCAGTGAATATATGGGTGCATATGTCTTTATATGGAATGATTTATATTCCTTTGTAACCCTATAAATTAAACTAATTCCTGGACAGTTAAAAATAGATTCACGGTATATCTGGAAAAGAACTTACAAAGGAACTATCTGACTATAGTTAATGCTTTGACTTTCATGATCTGGGTCTTTGTCCCTGGGTAAATCCTATCATGCCCTAACTTTTGGGATCCTGTTATTTTCCTCCTAATGTATATACCTCTAATAGATTTAGTATTCTTTTGCAGTACTTCTGATTTTATAATGATAAGCTAAACATTCAAGTGGTAATTTGAGATAATATATTAGTGACAAATTATAGGTAAAGTGCATATATTTTAACATAAAATAGTTGTATAAATCAATAAAAACACACTAAAATATAAAATGGCAGATATATCGATAGGCAATGCCAAAACATAAAATAAAAAGGGGCAGAAATTCTTCAGTTTCTGAAAGTACATTATATTTTATTATTAATATAAGAAACAAAAGAAGGCCTAGTTGTACATAATGGATTGCAATTATGTATTAAATGTACTATTAATGTATGGTAAGTAGACAACAAAATAATAAAGCAAGATAAAGTGCAAATGGTAAAAATAAATCATCATAATATGCATGTTTGCAAAATTTCCAATGTGGTTTATTCCAATTCTCTGCCTTTTGTGTGCCTACATCCAAAGGGCTAAACTTGGCTTGAGAAAGACCTTGAACCATGATGACAATGATCTTGTATAAATTTATGACCACTAATTTTAAGTGGTCCTCAGTACTGCCTGTTCATCATTCTATTTTTTCCTGGCCCACTTACTGTCTTAGTATCCTAGAATGTTTTGTTTTCTCTTTTCTCAACTTCCAACACTTCTTTTCCCATTCTTACTTTCAGCTGTTGGATACCCTTGCTTTCATATACCATTGAGAAAATGGAAACTCTTAGAAGGGAGCTTTTATTCCTTCCCATAACTGTATCTACCAACATATCTGAATCTGTTCTCATATTCTCTCTTTTTATTTCTTTGGAAGAACTGTTTATATTTACCTAAGGCCGAACAAACTATATGTACGCTTCAAGCCTCAAGGATTCAAAGATGTTGGACTGCAGTTCTCTTTTCTGTCCTGCATTATCAGTGTCTCTCACTGCCCTGGATCATTCCTGTCAGCATACACACAGGCTGTCTTATCTCCCATGTTTAAAAAAAACAAAAACAAAAACAAACTCTTGTGATCTCATATTTCCCTTGAACTATTTTGCCATTTCTCTGCTCCTTTGTGTGCAAAATTTCTCTGAAGAGTACTTTTCAGTATTTCTGTGTTTTTCTTTCTCACTTGAACTCACTCTAATTAGGCTTTGTAATCACCATCCTTCTAAAATAGTTCTCCTCAAGATATCACTACTGACCTTAATTGGTATGGTTAGGCTCTGTGTCTCCACCCAAATCTCATCTTCAGTTGTACTCCCATAATTCCCAATGTGTTATGGAAAGGACCTAGTGGGTAATAATTTGAACCATGGGGGTGGTTTCCCCTGTACTGTTCTCGTGGTAGTGAATATCATGGTATATGAAAGCAAGGGAGATCTGATGGTTTTATCAGGGGTTTCCGCTTTTGCATCTTCCTCATTTTCTCTTGCCGCTGCCATGTGTAAGAAGTACCTTTCACCTCCTGCCATGATTCTGAGGCCTCCCCAGCCATGTTGAACTGTAAGTCCAAGTAAACCTCTTTTTCTTCCCAGTCTCGGGTATGTCTTTATCAGCAGTGTGAAAACAGACTAATACATTAATATTGCTAAATCCAACAGTCATTTCTCAGTCTTTAGTGTGTTTGCAGCATTTGATATACTTGATCATTCCTTTCTACTAAATTCTATTCACTTAGCTCTTTCTCTTTATTCTCTTAAATTACTGGCTTATCCTTCTTAGTTTCATGTGATGTTTTTTCCTTATCTTACTAATCTATAAATGTTGAAATGCTCCAGGACTGAATCTTCATACTTCTTTATGCAAAATCACTCCCTAGGTGAACTTATCTACCCTTATGGTCTTAAAAATGCAGTAGTCTGCCTTATCCATGGGGGATATGTTCCAAGCCTCCCAACGGCTACTTGAAACCATGGATAGCACTGAACCCTATGTACACTACGTTTTTTCCTACACGGTAATAGGCAGGTGGTGTTTATAGCATGGACACTTTCGACAAAGAGATGATTCATGTCCTCCTACATGAGTTGGGAGTTGAACAGTGCAAGTTTTTTCATGCATTCAGAACAGCACTGCAATTTAAAGCTTATGGATTGTTTATTTCTGGAACTTATCATTTAATATTTTTGGATCACAGTTGGCTGCTGGTAACTGAAGCCATGGAAAGTGAAACTGAGGGTAAGGGGGAACTACTGTATTTGGATGACTCCTAAAGTTGTATCTCCAGCCTTAACTTTTTTACTGATTCCAGACTTTTTAATTCAACTGCCTACTCCTCTTGGATGTTGATTAGGCATCTCAAACTTAGTATGCCCACATTTGAAATCCTTGTGTCCACCAAACTCCTTCTCTGTGTCTCAGATAATGTCCGCTCCATTCTTCCAGTTGTGTAGGCAAAAGCTTGGGAGACATTCCTCACTTTTCTATCAAGAAATCCTGTTAGCTCTACCTTAAAAATATCCAAAATTTAATCACTTCTCAATGCCACTGCATCTGCCTATCCTGTACAATTCACCTTTCTTTTTTACCTGGCTGTTTCATTTGCTTTCTAACTTGTCTTTTTGCTTTCTCCCTTGACCCTTAAGGTCTGTCCTCAACCCACCAGCCATTGATACTCTTAGAATGTTATATGTTATTTCTCTGCTCATTGCCTTCCCATTTCACTTCAGATCCAAATTTCACAGGGCCTAGAAGGCCACATATTATTTTTTCCCCAGTGATTTCTCTGTTCTTAGCTACCATTTCCTTATCTACTTTACTATAAATGTGTGTACTTCCATGCTGTTCTTTGAATATGCCAATTGCTCTTGCTCTTGTGTCTTTGCTCTTGCTACTAGTTCCATGACTTGACTTGGAAAACTTTTCCCTAGGGTCTTCATGACTCTTCCTTCCTTCCTTTAGATCTCTCCTCAAATATAATATTACTTTTAAGGAGAGTTACATGTTAACTATTCTATATAAAATAACAACAACATTCGTTTCACTCCCAGCTTCTCTAGGACTGGGAATTCCTTTCTTCGTTACCCTAATTTATTGTCATTATACTGATAGCAATTTGACATACTATGTATTATTTATCTTCATTATCTATGTACTGAAATGTTAATTCCATGAAGGCAGCAACTTGGTTTATTTTGTTCCCTCCAATATCTCTAGTCCCTAGTCCAATGACTGTTATATAATAAATGTGCAATAAATACTTGAATGAGTGATGGATTAATGTATTAGATGTGACTTTTATTTATTCTGGTAGGTATTCCTTCAATCTGAGAACTTTATTTAATTCTAAAATATTCCCAGCAGTTACCTCCTGAAATATTGCTTTATTTTTCATCCCCATAGTTATTACTTCTGGAATGTTGTAGGCATATGTTGGAGTTTCCCAAAGAAACTTGTCTCAACTGTGTTTTCATGTTTTTAATCTCACTATTTTCCTGTGTAGTGTTCTGGATGAATCCCTTATTACTATCCCTCATTTCACTAATCTCTTTTTGTGTCTAGTTTTGAGCTTAGTCCATTTAGTTGTTTTTTACTTCAGTGATTATAATTTTTTATCTTCAAGATTTTAATAGCTTCTTTACATCTACCTGATTGTGTTTCATCTCTCAGCTTTACTTTTAACATTAGTTATTCTTTTGTCTTTACGGACCTTTAACTTACTTATTATAGTCTTTTTCATTGTATTTGGTTATTTTTATTTTTTCTAGAGGATTGCATCTTTTGACTTGAACTAGTATGTCAGTGTATGTGGGTTCATGTATTTTGAATTTTTTTGTTTGGGGTCATATCTCAAGAGGGAAGATTGCTGTTATTGTTACTGTTTACTTCCTCCTCTTTCTCCACCACCACGTCCTTAACTAATGCCTATCTTTTTTTCTAGAAATTTTATAGTTGCCTCTAAATTGTCAATCTCACCCTAGTCTCTTTCCTGAAATAGGTTTTATAGAGGTTTTGCTATACCTAGCCTCAGTTGCAGGGTGTTTTGGCTCAACTCTTGATTGGGGAGCTACATCTATAAACTTTTGCCTTTCTAGACTCTAATATAAGCCTTGGTTCTAGGCAAGGATGGGCAGAAGCTTTTTTCCAGCTTCATTTCATGAATTAGCATTCCCATCCCACACAATGAGCCTGGTTGTGCTTCTGCATACTGGGTAAGGCACTTGTATTCCCTATTAACCCCAGAAGTCAAGCTCCTTTCCACCTCAGCCTGCATCTGGCTCTGGGGGACAGCAAATAGTAGCTTCATCCCCATTTATAGTTTTCTATTTTTGTTTAATTTGTGATTCTCACAGATATAGATTTGTCTGTTTAATTGTTTATGTTTTTCTATGAATACCATGTGTTTTATTTGTGACCTTTTAAAAAATGTAAATCACTGTCCAATAAATTTCCCCTTATTTATAATATAAATTGACTGGTGTCAGCCTGATTATACAGTCTCTTCAGACCTTTGTTCCTTCCTTTCCCTTTTCTTCCTTTGCCTTTATAAAGCTATATTTGTTTAAAAGGTATATTTGTTTTAGAAGATAGTCATTCTTTACAAGTATTGTGATTTTCTGTTTCCCAGAGAACTATGCTTTGATTGTACAACTACCATTTAGTTTAGTTAATAGTATTCTCAGAGACTAGAAATGTATAGGAAGGTGTCAGAAATCAAAAAATTCTAGTTATAGGGTATCGACTGTAAGTAAATCTCTTGTCACTCTCTCTTTTGAGACTCTTAAAAAATGGTAAATTTTATCCTTAATATAATTGTGTATATGAAAGCTTAAATTAACAAGAACATGTTTACTTAATTGTAATTATTTTCAAAGCGATGACATTATGGTTATTGCAATCAAGGTTAAACTATGTTTTATGTAATTTTTATCATATGCCTAAATCTGGAAATGAAACTGTTCTTTTAATATGAAGTTGTCTTAGTTTTCAGCAGTTGTAAGTTGCTGTCACTTGCCATACGGTCAACTCAAGATGATTTAATTTTCTATATTTTAAAGTGATATTAATATTTGGGATATGAAAATTTAAAGTATTAGCTACCAGTTATGACTAATAAACTCTCTATATTTTGTATCTAGAGAAAAACAGAAATCTGAAGCTAAAGACAGAAAAGTTCTAGAAATTCTGCAAGTCAAGGATGCCAAAATACAAGAATTTGAACAGGTTGGTGTTATAATAAAAATATTTAAATTAACTATATTTGTTTTGGGTAGCAGATCTTCAAAATTATTTTTATTTTTTTGCAATAGTGTTTATTGAGAATATCAGGGTCCTTATATTAAAGCATTACTATTTTGAAGTCACTAGTAAGATTATTCTTCATCATTAATACTTCGCTTGTACCCTTTTGTTTTCTGAATTAATAGATTATAACTCTTTATCTAATGTTACAGTTTTATAATAGTATCTAGCTATTCTTTATTTTGTTGAATTTTGACATTATTAGCAGTTATCATTTACTTCTGAAACTTGTAAATTTTCAGATGGTTTTATTTGTAGAAAAGATAAAAATTGGGATCATATTATTTACACTTAAAACTTGTATTTTTGTGTTAGTACTATATTAGGCTGTTCTTCCACTGTTACAAATAAATACTTGAAACTGGGTAATTAATAAGAAAGAGGTTTTATTGGCTTATGGTTCTGCAGACAGTACAGGATGCATAGCAACATCTGCTTCTGGGAAGGCCTCATGTCAGAAGGCAAAGCATGTGACACTTCATATGGTTATAGCAGGAGCAAGAGAGAGAGACAGGGCATGGTGAGGGAGGTGCCACAGACTTTTAAAAAATTTTTTAAATTTTTATATATATATATATTTTATACTTTAAGTTCTAGGGTACATGTGCACAACGTGCAGGTTTGTTACATATGTATACATGTGCCATAATGTGGCGATTCATCAGGGATCTAGAACTAGAATAACCATTTGACCCAGCCATCCCATTACTGGGTGTATGCCACACACTTTTAAACAACGAGGGCTCATGAAAACTCACTCCCTATGCAAAATCAGCACCAAGCCATGAGGGATCCACCCTCATGACCCAAACACCCCTCACCAGCCCCCACTTTCAGCTTTGGGGATTACAATTCAATGTGAGATTTGGGCAGGGACAGATATTCAAACTATATCAAGTACAGTCCTATCTTTTATGTATAATCAGTAAATTATACAATTACATATAATTATATGTATATGTAATATGTAAAATTATGTGTGATTATATAATCAGTATGTAATCACTGCAAAAGTGCATGTGGTCATGCTTCCTGGAACAATTTTCAATATATAAACATTTCAAAAAAGAAGTGAAAGAAATTTAAGAGTGGCTAATATCGTTATATAATATTTAAATTCATTTTATACTCAAGCTCATTATGGAGTAAATAAATTATAATTTTTCTTGGGAGGTACCTTTTTGGCAACCATGTTCTTTTGACTTTTGAATTTATTTTCCTTTCTAACCAATTAAAGTTTCATGAGAACTTTGATCTAGGATCAGTTATTGTTATAAAGTTGTTTTATGAAAAGACTAAAAGTTCCATTCCCTACATTTCCATCTGTTCTTTCTAAAAAGGAATATTGATTCCAATAAACTTAGAAATTTGAAATTTACACGTTTTCCAAAGTTGAGTTTTTCTTATAGAAAATGTCATAATTGGTACTATGATGATAAAATGTTAAGAATAACATTTTAGTAAATTTGTTCTGGAAAGAAACATTTGTATTTACCACCCAAGTATCAAACAACCTTAAAATGTACTCTAAAATAGGTAAATGTTGTCATGTGCCTGGTATATTAATTGGATTAGGCTAAGCTGCTTGACAAGTACAACCTTATGAGCCAGACATGGCAGACATCATTTGTATTGACATTTCACTGGAAAAAAATTTGGCCACCCCAAGATTCAGGCGATTTGAGAAAATGCAGATACAAGTTTAGCGGTCCCTTCCTCAATTACACCTCTATTCTGTTAGAGAAGGAAAATCTTTAATATCCTTAGGCATTAAGTTTGCAATGCTTTAGTGAATGCTGTTTGGTTTACCAGCTTTGGATAACCATAGCACACCCTTAGAAAATGTTGCCTATTGTAAATGAAAATATATTTTCCCCTTTTCTTTGCTAAATTCTTTGTCTACTTCTGCATCCTTGAGTAGGCATTGTTTCATTATTTATCTTTTGAGTGGAATCACATAGCTTATATATAACATATTAAACTCTCATAATAGAAATTATTTGCTTTGTAGGGACCCAAATTTCTTAGGATTAATCATTTCATTTTTGTACAGTGATGATTATAACTTTCTACAAAGTATATTTTCAGTTAGGTTCAACAAGATAATGTATTAAATGTATATATTATCCTGTGATGGCGTTGTAGAATATTCAGTTACATTTCTTGCCTTTAACGCTTTTTAAATCTCTTTGATGATTATGTGATGGTAGAAGTAAGGTGGAAATTGCCATATTCTCCTACACTACTTTGTAGTTTCTATAAGGGCAGAGTCTATTTCTCTTTCATCCACTCTAGCCTCATACAGACGACTGTATACCAAGTACGTAATTATTAATAGTTATTTCATAGTCAGGTCCACTGACATGGACCTGAATTATTAGGTTGGCAGGAATTAAAGGTATGTAAATGGAACCATAAGGACTTGATAGTAATTTTGAAAATGACTCTTAGGTTTTCAGCTTAGAGAAACCAGGAGAACAGTGGTGTTATTATCAAAAATAGGCTTATTTTCAGGAAGTATAAATTGTTTTGAAGGTAAGTTTTTGAGCTCCTCTTAGAAAGTTTGTGTTTGAGATGCTGATAGGAATTCCATTTAGAGATTTTTAGCAAACTGTTGGAAGCATGAATCTGATACTTGGGAAGGAGTTTTGACCTGGAGATGTGGGTATTTAATAGTTTAGTTAGAGGGAAGACTTTAAGCAGTGAGAATTTTGAGAACAAGATATTTACTGATATTTTTAATGAGGAAGGAAAAATTGTAGTGAAAGAGGTGAAAAGACTTTATAGAAGTAAGGAGAGAGTACAATGCAGTATCTCATGAATTGAGAAAAGAGAGTTTCAAGAAGCAAAATGTTGTCATTGTTGTAAAATGCTGCAAAAAATGAAGTGGGTTTTTGAAAAAGACATTACATTTAGCAGTCATGAAGTTTTAAAATGAATTTTAGGAAGCAATACAACAGGGATGGCATATGAAATTTTAAGAGATCATTGAATTCTGACAAAGTAATGGAAAGGAATGAAGAAATGTGACATTATGGGGTGGGGAGATAGTGGGATGGATTGATTGATTGACTGATTTGTTTTAAGTAATAGCTCACGCAATCGTGGGCTGGCAAGTAACTCTGCAGGGCAGCCTGGCAGAATGGAGACCTAGGGAACAGTTTATGTTACATTGCAAATCCTAAGGTAGCCTGGAGGTAGAATTTCTTCCTCCTCTGGGGATCATAGTATTTTCTTGGGGCCTTCAACTGATTGGATGAGGCCAGCCCACATTATGAAGGGTAATCTGCTTTTCTCAAAGTCCATTAATTTAAATGTTAACCACATCTAAAGAATACTTTCACAATAACATCTAGACTGGTGTTAGATAAGAACGTGTGTACCATGGGTAGCCTAGCCAAACTGACATATAAAATTAACCGAATGGGTAAAAACAGCTGGGGTAAATAGGTTTTATGTTTATCTGGCTAGATATTAGGCTGTCTCCACTGTTCGCTGTGGTATGAGTTAGAGGCAAAACTCTGGTATCCATGTCTTTTATTTGAATTTTTGTAGAGATTTTATAGATATCCTTGATATGCATAATTCAGTTTTCTTAAAAAGAAAAACCTTAGACAAATTAAATTCAATGGAGTTTAATTGAGCTGAAAAAAAATTCACGAATTGGGTAACACTCAGGACCAAAAGTGGTTCATAGAGCTCTGCTCCGCAGTGTGGGCTGGGACTATGTACAGCCAGACAATGGAAGTGACACACAGAAATAGCCAGATTGGTTACAGTTTGGTGTTTGCCTTATTTGGACATGTTTTGGCAATTTGCACTTGTGATTGGCTGAATGCTTGGCTGCTGTGATTGGCTGAGACTCGGCTACTATACAAAAATATACTCTCAAGTAGGGTTGTGTTTACATATTGTTAGGTTACAGTTAGCTACCTACAGAGGCAATTTAATTTAATAGTTGCTATTTAAACTGCTTTGTTTGGTCAGACCTATTAATTATACAATAGCCCCATTGATGTGGTGGTGGGGTGTTGGGGGAGGAGAGGAAGAGGTCTGTAGTGTTATGTTTGGGTTTTTTTCATGGTGAGCTGTGCTTCTGGACTGTGACCTTCAAAAGTGCTTCTTAGTTTTTTGTTTGTTTGTTTCCACCCTCCCCTTACCCTCTTAGGAGAGTCAGGAAGGCTAGAAGTTGCTAGAGTTGGGTATTTCCCTTTTCCAAGTTGGTTAGTTAGGCTCAGGTAAAACCCCATGAGTCTGGCCTCTGGTAAAATAGTTTTTCTTGATGGCAGGCCTTGGTAAGAAGAAAAGAATACTCTGAGTGTGTTTAAAGATGGTTACTTTCTCCCTCCACATACTGGAAACAGGAAGGAATTATTGTGTGATCTTCCCTGTGACAACATGACAGGGGTCCAGTAGGTTAAACTTATGAAAATGTGTCACCTCTTACTGTTTTATGGTTTCTCTGAGTACTGTTTGCCCCCTTCCCCCGAGCATGACTGGGCCATCCTTGAGTTTTAAACTCTCAGACTTGTCCATATTGATCTTCCAGTAAATCATTAATTACAGAATAAGTTTTTCCACCCTGGTGCTGGCTCCTGTGGAAGTTTTTTCTCCTGGGCATCTGTTCCATTAAGTTGTTATTCTCTCTATTTTCATGTCTGTCTCTTCAATTTTGGGAGCGTTGGTTTGCTGGATAGTCTCAATTCTCTGATGGATCTGAAAAGAGTTGTTGATTTTCAGTTTGTTCAGCGTTTTTTTCTTATTGTGTAAATGAGAAAGATGACTGCCAAGTTCCTTACATGCTGGACTGGAAACCAGAAGTCCCCTCCATTGAATTGTTGTTGTTCCACTGAAAAATATTAAATAGCTCCTAATTTTCAAGATTTATAGCTATGAGATAGAGTAAGAATTAGAATGACAAATCCTTCAGCTTATTTAACTCTTACTTCTGTATCTAGTGAAATTACCAGAAAGTTACACACACACACAGTTTTTTTTTTAGCTGGTTGCAGAAAAACTTTCGTAGGGTGCAATCTAATAATTATTAGTATAAAGAATTGCCTTTTTTTGGGTAAGACTATGTTTTAGCTTTGTCGCTGTTATAAAATAATGTAATACATTTCCCTTCTAGTATTGTGCTTTGATAGCATGACTTATGATAACCTAGTAAATTGTATTTAATTAGATGATAATTGCTCTTTAACATTATATTTCATTTTTTTCCTTACCTTCTAGGAAGCTCAGAAGTTTTGTTTCATAATTGCAATTACTTCTTTTATCCCTTCCTTTTTCTCCACTTATCATTGCTTTAGTTATTGTGGTTTGATTACTGCTTTGTTTGTTTTTTGTTAAAAGTTTCATGTCCATTTTGAAAATAGGTCAGTATAAATAATAAATTAACTATGCTCAAGTATTGCTTAATAGAGTTTGGGCCTTATGCCCCTTCCCTACCCCCCACCCATTTTTATGCCTGCTTCATACTCACTATTATTCTCTTGTTACTCTGTAGACTTCTCTTGACCATTATTTGAATTATTCATTCATTTCATGGCTTATCTGTAACAAATTATTTGTTCCAGGCATTCTCTCTCTTGTCATCCCTTATTGCTTTATGGTTCCTCTGAATTCTGTTTGCTGTTTTAATATTAACTCAAGCCAGGCTATTAAGAATTTACCTGCCCCTATTCAGAAAGATTTGTTGCAAAATATTAATAAAGCTTAATTTTAAAATGAACTTTAACTGTATATGTCTGTGCTTTCATTATTTATAGAGGGTATATTTTATTAGGAAAATATGTTGATTTATACAAACTTTTACACTTTTAGAGTTTAATTATCAGTGCTCTTGTGTTGGGAGAGAATCTTTATCTAACTTATTTTCTTTAATGATTTTGTGATATAAGTAACTATATTATGCAATTTAATATTAAACTAATTATCGGAATATAATAATTTTGGTTAACCAATTTTTTTATTTTATTATGCTTTTTAATTTACAGATTGAGTCTGTGTTTGTCCTTTTGAATTATTATAAGTTCACTCAAATGCTAAAATCTAAATTATTAAATAATTCTCATGAAAGGACTCTCTATTGGTATCATTTATATTGTCAGTGCCTGTTAAGTTTAGTTTACTTTAATGGGAAAACCCTTTTAAAACTTGTCATTTGGTTCTTCCTAGAGTTTAAGTAATTTCAGAATAGACAAGATATGCTCAAATTTTGTCATTTCTTCTTCAAAGGATAGGCTTATGGGTATTTTACAAACAGTTTTAATGCTTATATTATTGAATTTATTATTTAGTGTCAATTTCATCTGTAAACACTTAACAGTCTAGTTTGGGAGATATTATGAGTAGATAGATTGTTAGCAACACTAGGTAGTTTGTTGTGTATCAAATGTATAATATAGATAATACAAAAATTTAGAAATGGCAAGAATTACAAAATACTGAGATAGTAAGGGAAGCTTTTATTGAGGAGGTGGAAGTCCAGTCTTAAAGGGGCATAAGACTTAGCTGAGAGTAGAAAAATTAATTGTAAATTGTGGAGGAGCCATTTTTATGCATCTATTTTTATGTTATTTGATTGATGTCAGGCACATTTTGATATGGCCTAATAATTAAAATAGAACAGACAAGTTAAAAACTGAGATGCTATTTGTACTTACTGGATTTAAAAAAATTTCCAACCCTGAGAGTTAATTGTTGGTATGGAGGTAGAATAATGAAAACTCTTGAAATGCAAATAGTCTTTGACTTAGCAATTTCACTTTTAAGTGGATATAATCCAGAGAAGTGTTCTTCAGACTTTTGTTAGTATGATCCCCACACTGAAGTACATTTTACTTCATGACCCATTATACACACATGAAGTAAGTTTTGTATAAGTTATTTTTACTACATATAATTAAGGTAAACATATGAAAATGTTTATATCAAATGTGAATTTACTAATCTTTAAATACAATAAAAATCTTAAACATGATAAAAATTTAGAAAATAATTTATGAAGCATGTCTGTTTTATAAGTTTATTCCTATAACCGTAGTTTCATTGCTAAGAATGTGTGCCTATTACCTTGATATTTTCTATTGTATTATAATCCGTTTAAAAAAATGCCACTTATTGTAACTAAATCGATTTAATGACCCATTACTAGATTGCAGTCTGTAGTTTGAAAAACACTGCTTGGGAGAAATTCTTGGTCATGAATATTTGCAGTCATGCTGAAGAGTGTTCATAGCAGTATTTTTTGTATACCCCTTTACCTCAAATGGGAAACAGCTGAAATACACACTGATAAAAGATGGATAAATATAGCATAGTTATCTGATGGACTAATACTGTACATCAAGAAATTGATCTACAGTTACATTCATTATTATGAATAAATTTGGGAACATATGTTGAGCAAAAATAGCAAGCTACGTAATATGTGTAATATGATTTAAGTTCAGAAGTAAGCAAAACTATACAGCATATTAAATAGGGACATATATCTGTCTTTGAACTATAAAGAAAAGCAAGGCAAAGATAAGAATCAGGGTTTCAGGATAATGCTTACCCTTGGAGGGAATAAGAGGTACTAGAGGATAAAGGGTCATTGATGAGATATCAAAGATAATGGTGCAGTTGTGTTTCCTAGCTGAATGTTGGTACGTACAGGACCTCTCCTTTTACTTTTTTTTAAAAAAAATTATTTACACACTGATCACAGATTTTTTTTGTATGTATTCAGTGTCTAAATTATTTTTTAACTGTAAGTAAAATAAAATCAATAATTAATATTACACTTTTAAAAATTAGAGTATTGGGGTTGGGCATGGTGGCTCACACCTGTAATCTCAGCGGGGCCGAGCTGGGAAGATTGGTTGAGTCCAGGAGTTTGAGAAGGTAACATAGTGAGACCTCATTTCTACGAAGAAAATTAAAAATTAGCTGGGTTGGTGGCACATATCTATGGTCCTTGCTACTTGGGAAGCTGAGGTGGGAGGATCCCTTGAGTCCAGGGGTTCGAGGCTGCAGTGAGCCATGATTGTGCCACTGCACTCCAAAATGGGTGACATCACAGAGCGAGACCCTGTCTCTCAAAAAAAAACTAAATAAATAAAATAGAATATTGGATATATTTTCACTTTATTCCTAAAAATCCACTTTTCATCATAATCCTGGATCTTCCTCTCATTTTCAGTTTATTCCCAAGTCCTTTGGAGACAATTTGATAAGGAGGAAATATGAGAGTATAAAATAAATTGATATTTAGGGATCAGCACCAGTGATAGATCAGAAATGGAATAAAGGTCAACTGAGCATATTACTTAAAAAAAAAGGTGTTTCTATCTTGATGTGTCTCTTTCTTGGTTGACAGACAGAAGGTGTTATTGAGTCTGACTTGGAGGCTTCCAATAATTGTGTGAGGCCAGATACTATGTGTTTAATAAATATTAGTTGAAAGAATGGATGGATTGATAAAAGTTGAAGAAGTTTAGGAAAGAGATAGTATCAGGATATGGATTTCATTTTTAGCAAGTTAGTTTGAGGTAGTAGACAATCCAAAGGGAGAGGTCTTGTATAGCTGGAAATATGAGATTGGTGATTGGGAAGGTGAGGGCTGAATTATATATTAGATAGTCTTTCAGACAGAGGAAAGATTAGCAGCCAAGAGAGATGCTGCATTTTCTGAGAGAAAAGATGTACAGAGAAACGAGGAAAGCTAAAAATTGAGTCTGGGGTACATCCACCTCGTAGGTGTAATTTAGGTATCTCACAGGTGAGAAGAATGTTCGGTTAAAAATTTTGGCAGCCTTAACATTCTAAATATTCTGTCTACAGAGCAAGATATTATTAGTACTAAAACAAACTTGCCATTTTAAAAATTTTAAAGTGATTTATGCTTTTACAAAATCATAGTTTATCAGGAAAGTTCCTTCTAAATGACATTCAAATAAAAGAATAAGGAATTATGTTAGCTATAAATATATTTTCTTTAATTAGAATGGCTCGTAAAATCTTGTTTTTCTCCTGTTACACACCTAAATTCTGAAAATTTGCTTTCTGAGTATGACTTAATATTTAGTGTCCAGTTTTTATGTGTTCTTCAACATAAATAGGCCCTGTACTTGCACATTTTAGTTAAAAATTCATGGGCATGTTACAGGAGATGAGAATTGTGGTGACAGACATTATTATGAAAGCTAGTTAATCATAACATTAGCAAATCAAAATGTAAAACATTTAAAATAAAATACTGTTTTTCTTAGAAATAAAAGCTCACCAGTAATTTAAATTTTTTCCACAGAGAGAGTCAGTACTGAAACAGGAAATAAATGACCTTGTAAAACGGAAAATTGTAGTAGATGAAGAAAATGCTTTCTTAAGGAAAGAATTCAGTGACTTGGAGAAGAAATTTAAAGATAAAAGTCAAGAAATTAAGGTGTGTTGACTTGTACATAGTTTTGTGGGACTGTTGCTTTGAAGTTCTGCTTTAAGCTTTGTTAGCCTTTGTGGCACAGAAAGTGACAGGTTTGGAGGAAAAATTGCCTTAGGCCCTCCTGTACCATACAGTTTTCTCACATGCAAAAACTCTGATAAAGATGCTTTAAAGCCGGAACTCCAAGCTTTATAACTTTTAGATAAATAGTTAATGATGGAAATGGAGCTAAGAAAGTAGGAGTGTGAATATGTGGCTTCTTGTAATTAGATTCTGATGGGACTGGCATTATTAATTGATAAAACCCAGGTCTGGGAGGATATGTCTGTATGGGTCTCAAAAATAGCTGGGGACAGCATCAAAGGCAGCTTGATCAATTAATGGACTCTTTGCAAATGTGTACTCATCAAAGCTGTCATCCAGTGAAAAAATATGACCCATCCACCTGCATGAAAAGAGGCCAATAAAAGTACACAGGTGACCTTGGCTATCAAATATAGAAGAAGCTTGTGTGAGGGTAAAATTGCACAGTTTGTATTTGCTGATTAGTTCTCACCATTTTTTGGGTTTTTTGTTTTGTTTTGTTTTATTTATTTGCCCTTGTGGTACTGTTCTACAGGACACTAAGCAGTGTGTACAGAACAAAGAAGAGCAAAACAGACTAGTTATAAAAAATCTGGAGGAGGAAAACAAGAAATTAAGTACCCGCTGCACTGACCTGCTAAATGACCTGGAGAAACTGAGGAAGCAGGAAGCACATTTGAGAAAAGAAAAATATAGCACTGATGCAAAAATAAAGGTATACAATAGGAATGGAATCCATACTCCTCTTTTGGATCTAACTTTCTCTAGGAAGTTTAATACATGTTATTTTCTTTAACAAGTTATATATTCATATCCATCAGTGGGGACTAGCATTAATTTATATTCTTTCACTTAAGACCCATAGCTTTTTAAAAATTGATGTTGCAAAGCAGGAAACTGACTTCAAATGGTTATCCTAAAATGTAATCATTAAAAAATAAAGGCTATTGCATTTTGAAAGAAAATGTGTTTTCAAATAACATATTTAGAATCATTGGTTTTAACTTTTTCACTTAAGGCTTAAGCTTACAAAGATAGCTATAATTTATTGCAATATAGTTTTTAAGACTCTTTTCTAGATCCTTTAAAATATAAAGTGTAAAAAATACTAAACAGTTAAACAATACAAATACGTGGTTCTATGGTGGTGCTTTCTTTGACTTTAAAGGTGCTTTCTTTGACTTTAAAGGGCCTTATTTATGGGAAAATTTTATTTTTATAGAAGATAAAAGTTACAATCAATCTTTTTAATCTTATACCCTTTTTAAAAGGCTAATCAAGTGAGGCAGTGGTTTCTTACAATTTTATTAGTATTTTTCAAAATAATACTTTTTTATGGCATTCTCTTTGTCTTTAGAGGTTTTTGCTAATTTCTTTTCTTATTAAATTACATTTTTTTAAACTATAGATTTTGTTGAAAAGGGCAGACACAGATTTTAGTACTAGTGAATATGGTGGTCTCTCCATGTATATGCCCCTACACACACACACACACACACACACACACACACACACGGTTATTCAACAGTTACAAGCAGTTGACCATATGTATCTGCAGGTTCTGCATCAGTGGATCAAGCTATTCAGAAAAAAAACACAACACAATTAAAAGTAACAATACAATAATTAAAAAAACAAGTAAAAGATACAGTATAACAACTGTTTACATTGTATTCAGTATTTTAAGTAATCCAGACATGATTTAAAGTATATGGGAACGTGTGTAGGGTATTCGCAAATATTATGCCATTTTATATAAGAGACTTAAAGCATCCATGGATTTTGGTATTTGGAGAGCCCTGGGTTCAATCCTCCAGGAATACTGAGGGACGATGGTAATATGTATGGATATATGTGTGTGTATATGCATGTGTGCAAGAATATTTAAGTTATGGGAGAAGGATACATCTTTCTCGGTGTATAAACCTGTTGCAGATTATTTATGGAAATATTTAAGTCTATTAGTGCACAATCATGGGGTGACTGAGCCATTGAGAGAACTGAATTCTGGTGGATTCATTTTCTTAATTTTTATATCAGTTTCTGCTTCTGTGCAAGCGTTAAAACAAATTGGAAGTGTGATAAGGGTAAATCAGTACTTGTATTAATTCACAGCTACATGATTATTTGGTGATAATTTTTATTTCCTTATTTATTCTACTTGAATAATCAGTTCTGGGATTTGCTGTGACTTGTAGTTGTGTTACATTTTTTTCTCATGGGGTTATTGTCTTTTTCTTATTGCTTTTTGGGCATTCATTATTTATTTTGGATACTAATACTTCATATCTTATAAATACCTTCTGTTCTACAGACGTTGAATAAAGAAAACTGGAATTTCAAAAGTTTGTGAATTTTGGTAGTCATTTTATTATTTTCTTCTCAAATGTTTAAAGGTTTTATATGACAAAGTTTTTCCCACCCTAAAGTCTTTAATCTATTTATAATTTATTTTTGGATGTGATGGTCCACATCATTTACTCAATACCCACGGAAGCAGTAAGATTGTTCACTGATCTTCTCCCAGCTTTCTCCCATGAAGCATGGTCATAAAAGAATTCTCATAGCTACCTTCCTGGAAAGTAGATCTTATGACCCTCATTCAGAGAGGTTCTGTCTTGTACCTAGAGTCCAAGAAGAATCTCAACAAACAGTCCTTTCTAATAAGTTTATTTTACCACAGAATCATATGCCTTTGTCCTCCAGTCACAGTTTTGCACGACTGTCCATAAAAATACACAGTTTTCCCTGAGTCTTCTGGTCTTCATTTCCAACATCTTCTGTGTCATGTAAAACTTTGGTTAAATAAATGTTATATTTTTCTCTTAGTAATTTATCTTTTATTACTGGGATGTCAGCCATGAACTTTGCCATGGGTAAGGAAAAGATACTACTTTTTATTTCCTACATGTATATATATTTTCATTTCTCTTGGGTATATACTTAGGAGTGAGATTATTGGGTCATATGGTAACTGTTTTTAAGCTTTTGAGGAACTGCTAGACTATTTTCCAAAGTAGCTGCGACAGTTTACATTCAGACACTATGAGGGTTTTGATTTTTCGATGTTCCCATCAACACTTGTAATTGTTTGCCCTTTTTGTTATAGCCACCTCAGGAATGTGAAGTGATATCTCATTATGGTTTTTTATTTGTTCGTTTGTTTGAGACAGAGTCTTGCTCTGTTGCCCAGGCTGGAATACAGTGGTGTGATCTCGGCTCACTGCAACCTCTGCCTTCCCGGGTTCAAGCTATTCTCCTCCCGAGAAGAGGCAAATTACTACAGGCGCATGCCACCACATGCAGATAATTTGTGTATTTTTAGTAGAGATGGGGTTTTGCCATGTTGGCCAGGCTGGTCTGGAATCATTGTGGTTTTGATTTGCATTTTCCTGATGGGAAATGATGGTGAGCATCTTTTCATGTATTACTATCTTTGGAGAAATGTCTATTCAAATCTTTTGTGTACATACTGGATCCACATTCTTTATCAAGATATATACATTGAAACTATTTTTTCTTAAATTCTTTGTTACTTTTTACTCTTTTGATGGTGTTCTTAAAAATACCAGGTTTTAATTTCGATAATATTTTATTTATCTACTTTTTTTGGTGTTACCCATGCCTTTGATGTCATATCTAAGAAACCATTGCTAATCCAAGGTCATGAAGATTGACACCTTTGTTTCGTTCTAGGAGTTTTATAGTTTTATGTCTTACATTTAATTCTTTGATACATTTTGAGTTAACTTTTGAATATGGTGTGAGATACAGGCCTAATGTCATGCTTTTGTATGTGTTATTTAGTTGTTTCAGCACCATTTGTTGAAGAAAATTCTTTTTTCCCCACTGAATTGTCTTGATACCATTATTGAATATCAGTTGACTGTAAATATAAGGGTTCATTTTTGGACCTCAGTTCTGTTTATTTGATCTATACATCTGCCCTCCTGCCTATGCCACATTTTCTTGGTTGTTGCAGATTTGTAGCAAGTTTTGAAATTGGGGTATATGTGTCCTCCATATTTTTTCTTTTTCTAGATTAGCTATTCTGGATCTGTTGTATTTTCATATGAATTTTACAATTATCTTTTTTCTTCTGGCCAAAAAGGCCATCAGATAGTTTAATAGAGATTGCCTTGAATCAGTAGATCAGTTTGGGGAGTATTAATATCTCAATAATATTAAGAATCTTCTGATCCATCAACATGTGATGTTTTCCATTTATTTTGGTCTTCTTCAATTTTTTCAGTTGTTTTGTAGCTTTCAGGGTATAAATTTGCACTTCTTTGGGTAAATGTATTCCTGAATATTTTATTATTTTTGATGCTATTGTAATCGGAACTGTTTTAAATTTTCTCTTCAGATCATTCATTCATAATGTGTAGATACACAATTGAGTTTTGTATACTGATCTTGTATCCTGCAACCTTTCTGAATAGGTTAACTAATTCTGATTTTTTTTCTTAGTAAATTCCTTAAGACTTTCTACGTATCATATCATGACAGCTGCAAGTAGACATAGTTTCACTTCTTCCTTTCTAATCTAAGTGCTTTTAATTTCATTTTATTTCATACTTCCCTGCTGGAAACCCTGGTATAGTGTTAAATAGAGAAAGAGTGGATATCCATGTCTTTTCAAATACCTATTTGCCATTTGTTTGTCTTTTGAGAAATGTGTATTCACATCTTTTGTCCCTTTTAAAATCAGATAATTAGATTTTTTTTTCACATAGCGTTGTTTGAGCTCCTTATATATTCTGATTGTTAGTCCTTTGTCAGGTGGATAGTTTGCACATATTGTCCCATTCTGTTCCCTTTATTGATTGCTTTCTTTGCTGTGTAGAAGCTTTTTAAGTTGATGTGATCCCATGTGTACATTTTTACTTTGGTTTCTTGTCCCTGTGGAGTATTACTCAAGAAATCTTTGTCCAGTTCAATGTCCTGTAGAGTTCCTGCAATGTTTTCTTTTCCTTTTTTTTTTTTAATTTTTGAGGTGGAGTCTTGCTCTGTCGCCCAGGCTGGAGTGCAGTGGCAAGATCTCTGCTCACTGCAAGCTCTGCCTCCCAGGTTCACGCCATTCTCCTGCCTCAGCCTCCCGAGGAGCTGGGACTACAGGCGCCTGGCACCACACCCGGCTAATTTTTTGTATTTTTAGTAGAGGCGGGGTTTCATCGTGTTAGCCAGGATGGTCTCGATCTCCTGACCTGGTGATCCGCCCACCTTGGCCTCCCAAAGTGCTGGGATTACAGGCGTGAGCCACCGTAGCCAGCCTGCAGTGTTTTCTTTTAGTAGCTTCACAGTTTGAGATCTGTGACTTAAGTCTTTAATCCATTGTGATTTGAATTTTGTACATGGCAACAGATAGGGGTCTAGTTTCATTCTTCTGCATATATATATCCATTTCCCAGCACAGTTAACTGAAGACACTGTCTTCCCAAAGGTATTTTCTTGGCACTTTTGTTAACAGTGATTTCACTGTAGATGTATCACTATATTTCTGAGTTCTCTATTCTGCTCCATTGGTCTATGTGTCTGTTTTTATGACAGTACCATGTCATTTTGGTTATTATAGCTTTGTAATCTAATTTGAAGTCAGGTAATGTGATTCCTCCAGTTTTGTTCTTTTTGCTCAGGATAGCTTTGGCTACTCTGGGTCTTTTGTGATTCCGTATAATTTTCAGATTAAAAAAAACTCTGCGAAGAATGTCATTAGTATTTTGATAGGGATTGCATAGAATCTGTAGATGGCTTTGGGCAGTATGGACATCTTAACAATATTGATTCTTCCAATCCATGAGCAAGGTATTTCTTTCCATTTTTTTTGTATCCTATCTTTAATTTCTCTCATCAATGTTTTATAGTTTTCATTGTAGAGATCTTTAACTACTTTGGTTAATTCCTAGGTATATAATTTTATTTGTAGCTATCATAAGTAGGATTACTTTCTTAATTTTTTTCAGATTGTTTGCTGTTGGCCTATAGCAATGCTACTGATTTTTGTATGTTAACTTTGTATCCTGCAACTTTACCAAATTTATTTATTCATTCTAATAGGTTTTTGGTGGACTCTTCAGGTTTTTCCAAATATAAGATTATATCATCGGCAAACAAGGATGATTTGACTATTTCCTTTCCAACTTGGATGTCCTTTCTTTCTCTTGTCTGATTGCTCCAGGGCTTCCAGTACTGTGCTGAACAATAGTGGTGAAAGTGGATATTCTTGTCATGTTTCAGATTTTAGCATCAAGCTTTCAGCTTTTCCACATTCAGTATCATACTAGCTTCTAGGCTGTCATATATGGCTTTTATTGTTTTGAGGTATGTTCCTTCTATATCCAGTTTTTTTGAGAGTTTTTATCATGACACAATGTTGAATTTTATCAAATGCTTTTTCACCATCAATTGAAATGATCATGTGGTTTTTTTTTTCTTTTGTCTTTGAGATGGAGTCTCGCTGTGTCACCCAGGCTGGAGTGCAGTGGCACGATCTTGGCTCACTGCAACCTCCACCTCCTGGGTTCAAGTGATTCTTGCCTCAGCTTCCTGAGTAACTGGGATCACAGGTATGCACCACCACTGGGCCTGGCTAATGTTTCTTTTTTTAGTAGAGACAGGGTTTTGCCATGTTGGCCAGGCTGGTCTCGAACTCCTGACCTCAGGTGATCTGCCCACTTCAGCCTCCCAAAGTGCTGGGATTACAGGCGTGAGCCACCACACCTGGCCAGGTTTTGTGTTTCATTCTGTTGATATGATGTATCTCATGATGTATCCCAATGATTGATTTGCATATGTTAAACCATCCTTGCATCCCTAGGATAAATTCCACTTGGTCATGATGAATGATCTTTTTGATTTGGTGCTAATATTTTATTGAGGATTTTTGGTATCAGTGTTCATCAGGAATATTGGCCGTAGTTTCCTTTTTTTGATGTGTCTTTGTCTGGCTTTAGTATCAGGGTAATACTGGCCTTGTAGAATGAGTTTGGAAGTATTCCCTTCTCTATTCTTCAGAATAGTTTGAGCAGGATTGGTGTTAGCTCTTATTTAAATGTTTGGTAGAATTCAATGGTGAAGCTGGGAGATGTCTTTTCTGGTAGACTTTTTAATAAGGCTTCAATCTCATTACCTGTTATTGATCTGTTCAGGTTTTGGATTTATTCGTGGTTCTGTCTTAGTAGGTTGTATGTGTCTATGAATTTGTCTATTCTAGATTTTTGAATTTATTAGCATATAGTTGCTCATAGTAGCCATTAATAATCCTTTGAATTTCTGCAGTATCTGTTGTAATGTCTACTTTTTCATCTCTGATTTTATTTATTTGGGTTTCTTTTTTTCTGAGTTAATCTGGCTAATGTTTTGTCCACTTAGTTTATCTTTCAAAAAACCCAGTTTCTTTTCATTGTTCTTTTGTATTGTGTATTTCAATTTCATTGATTTCTGCTCTGATCTTTATTATTTCTTTTCTTCTAATTTTGCATTTTGTTTGCTCTTGCTTTTCTAGTTCTTTAGGATGCACTGTTAGGTTGTTTATTTGTTAGGTGCTTTTTTGATGTAGATTCTTACAGCATAAAATTTGCTTTTAGTACTACTTTCACTGTAGCCCATAGGTTTTGGTATGGTGTGTTTCCATTATCATTTGCTTCTGGGAATTTTTCAGTTTTCTTCTTAATTTCTTCATTGACCTACTGGTTATTCAGGAGCATATTGTTTAATTTCCATGTGATGTGTCATTTCCAAAATTTTTCTTGTTACTTATTTCTAGTTTTATTCCACTGTGGTCAGAGAATATGCTTGATATAATTTTAGTTTTTTGAATTGTTTACCCTTGTTTTATGGTGAACATACTGCCTATCCTTGAGAATGAGCTACATGCTAAGGAGAGGAATGTGTATTTCGCAGCCATTGGATAAAATATGGTGTAAATATCTATTAGGTACATTTGTTCTGTAGTGCAGATGAGTCTGTTGTTTCTTTGTTGATTTTTGGTCTGGATTACCTATCCAATGCTGAAGGTGGGGTGTTGAAGCCTCCAGCTGTTATTGTATTGGGGACTATCTTTCTTTAGCTGTAATAATATTTTCTTTATATATCTTGATGCTCCAGTGTTGGGTGCATATATATTTATATTTGTTATATTCTTTTGCTGAATTGACCTCTTTATCATTATATAATGATCTTTATTTCTTTTTATAGTTGTTGTCTTGAAATCTATTTTGTCTGATGGAGGTATAGCTACTCCTGCTCCTTTTTGGTTTTCATTTGCATGGAATATTTTTTTCACCCTTTTATTTTTGATCTGTATGTATTTTTATACGTTAGGTTTTTTTTTTTTTTTTTTTTTTTTTTGACACATGGTCTCGCTCTGTCACCCAGACTGGAGTGCAGTGGCTCACAATCATGGCTCACTTCAGTCTCCACCTCCTAGGCTCAAGCAATCCTCCCACCTCAGCCTCTTGAGTAGCTGAGGCTACAGGCATATACCACTATATCTGGCTAATTTTTTGCTTTTTAATTTTTTGTAGAGATGAGGTCTTGCTATGTTGCCCAGACTAGTCTCAAACTCCTGGGCTCAAGTGACCCTCCTGCCTCTGCCTTCCAAAGTGCTAGGGTTATAGGTATGCACCACCATGCCTGGTCCCCTGAAGTTTCTTGTAGGCAACAGGTCATTGAGTCTTGCTTTTTAAAAATATATATACGTGGAGAGTTTGGTCTATTTACCTTCCGCATTATTAGTGAGTGTTTGTTTCATTTACCTGTAGCATTATTATTGATAAGTAAGGACTTACTCCTGCCATTTATTATTTGCTTCCTGGTTGTTTTGTGGTCTTCTCTTCCATGTTTTCTTCCTTCTGTTTTTCTTTTAGTAAAGGTGATTTTCTCTGGTGGTATGATTTAATTTCTTATTTTTTTTTTTTCGTATCCATTGTATGTGTCTTTATTTGAGGTTACCATGAGGCTTGCATGTACTGTTTTATCACCCATTATTTTAAACTGATTACATCTTAACACTGATTGCATATACAATTTAAGAAACACTCAAAGAGAAAACTAATATAAACTCTAATCTTCATCCTGTTTTGTAACATTTTGTTCTTTTTATTTATATCTTATTCTACTGTATTATGTCTTGAAAGTTGTCACAGTTATTTTGGTAGATTTACCTTTTATTGCTTTTACTCCAGATACGAGTAGTTTACACTACAATTACACTTTTATAATACTCTGTATTTGTCTATATACTTACTATTGCCAGTGAGCTTTGTTCCTTTGTATGACTTCTTATTGCTTATTAATGTTGTTTTTTATTTTCTTTCAAATTGAAGAATTTTTTTTAGCGTTCCTTGTAGGACAGATTTGGTATTGATGTAATCCAGCTTTTGTTTGTCTGGGAAAGTCTTTTGTTTGAAGGATATTTTTGATGGATATACTATTCTATGTTAAAAGTTTTTTTTTTTCCTTCAGCACTTTAAATATGTCATGACACTCTCTCCTGGCCTGTAAAGTTTCCACTGTGCAGTCTGCTGCCAGATGTGTTAGAAGTCCATTGTATGTTATTTGTGTGTTTTTTTTTTTTTCTGCTTTCAGTATCCTTTCTTTATCCTTGGACTTTGGGATTTTGATTATTAAATACCTTGAGGTAGTTTTCTTTGGGTTACATCTACTTCATGGTCTATAACCTTTTTGTTCTTGGATATTGATATCTTTCCCTAGGTTTGGGATGTTCTCTGATATTATCCCTTTGAATATATTTTCTAGCCTGACCTCTCTCTACCTCTCTTTAAGGCAAGTAATTCTTAGATTTGCCCTTTCACTTTATTTTCTCAATCTTGTATGTGTGCTTCATTCTTTTTACTCATTTTTCTTTTGTCTCCTCTAACTGTGTATTTTCAAACAACCTGTCTTCAGTCTAACTAGTTCTTCTGCTTGATCGTTTCTGCTTTTAAGAGACTGATGCATTCTTTAATATGTCAGTTACATTTTTCAGTTCCAGAATTTCTGCTTTATTCTTTTTAATAACTTCCATTTCTTTTAAAAATATATCTATAAGATTCTTAATTCCTTATCTGTGTTATCTTGACTGCACTTCCTCAAAGCAACTGTTTTGAATTATCTGTCTGAAAGATCACATATCTGTGTCTCTCCACGATTTGCCCTTGGTTATTCATTTAGTTCATTTGGTGAGGTCATGTTTTCTTGAATGGTTTGATGCTTGTGGATATTCATTGGTATCCAGGCGTTGAAGAGTTAGGTATCTATTGCATTCTTTACAGTCTGGGATTGTTTGTACTCATCTTTCTCAGGAGGGCTTTCCTAGTATTTGAAGGGACGTGGATGTTGTGATGTATGTCTTTGGTCATTGTAGCCTTATCTGCATTAGAGGGCACCGTAAGCCCCGTAACACTGTGCCTCTTGTAGACTCATAGAAATACTGCCTTGGTGGTCTTGTGTGATATCCGGGGGAATTTCCTAGATTACTGGGCAGGGACTCTTGTTCTCTTCCCTTACTTTCCCTGAAACAAATGGAATCTTTCTCTATATGACCTGCCTGGATTTAGTGAATGGGTTACACAAGCACCCCTGTGACCACCAACATTGGAAAGGAGCTGGGTCATACTTGAAGCTAGTGCAGCACTGGTTCTCACTAAGGCCCATGGATACCACTGTGTGGTTTTTGCCTGTGTTTACTCAAGGACTAAGGACTCCACAATCAGCAATTCGTTAATCCAGCGAGACCTGTGTCCTTCCCTTCAGTACGGCAAGTTTGCCCTGGCCATGTGTAGAGAAGCCATCCGGGAGTCAGGGCCGGGAGTCAGGGCCTGGAGTCGGGAAAAGTAGGAATCTACCTGGTCCTCTATTCCATTATGGTTGAGCTGGCAACCAAGCATCAATACAAAGTCCTTCCCACTCTTCTCTCCCCTTTCTTCAAGCCGAGAAGTCTCTCCACACGTCCATCACCCAAGGGCTATTTAGTCAGCAGGAGATGAATCCTGTTGGGACCAGGTCTTTCCCTCAGAGGAGTGTGTTTTTTTCTGGTCCAGGGCATGGTTAGAAATGTTGTTCAAGAGCTAGGTCCTGGAATGCATGCCTCAGGGCACTCCCTGGTGCCTTATTGTAATTTGGCTCAACCGGTGTCTAAGTTGCAAGACTAAGTCCTCTTAATTTTCTCGTCTCCTTTAGCAGAAGGTATGAGTCTCTCCTGGAGCTGTGAGCTGCACTGCCTTTGCTTAGATGATGGGTGATACAAGTATTCCCTGTGCTGCCCTGGGTGGTATTTTACTAGGTCACATGCACCTCACGTCCACTGGCTCTGAGTCTAGCACACCACCAAGACTGCCTGGGAATTGCAATCCTTGTGGCCTAGACTGCCTTTCAAGTTTATTTAGGACCTCAGATCACCTTAGCTCATTGTGACAGGGCTTGCCTGAACTCAGATTCCAACTGCTGGGTTGGGAGATTTGCTTCTGGCTAGGGCTAGTGTACATGTTCCCTCCATGGTGCCAGCTGAGTTCTGCCCCATGTTGCTTTCTACTATGACAGAGTAGCATTGAGTTGTAGTGCAAAGTTCCACAGTCCCTGTACTCTACCTCTCCCAAGAACACAATTTCTGTCTCTGCACCATGCAGCTACTGCTGGGGGATAGGGAAGGGGTTGTGTGTGTTTCTTGAGACTGTCTGTCCTTCCTTCTTCAGTGCCTCTTTCTTTAATATGATGTTAAAACCAGGTACTGTGATTGCTCACCTGAGTTTTGGTTCTTAAGAAGGTACTTTTTTGTGTGTGGATAGTTGTTCAATATGGTGTTTGTGCATGGAGCATGATTGCTTGAGGCTTCTATTTAGCCATCTTGCTCCACTTCCTCTCACCAGGTGTTTTTCATTATGAAGGGAATATTGGATTTTGCCAAATACTTTTACTTTTTTTTTTTGCATCTATTGAAATGATCATGTGGTTTCTCTGTTCTTTCTTTCTTTTTTTTTTGAGACAGGGTCTCACTCTGTCAGCCAGGCTAGAGTGTGGTGGGATGACTCAGCTCACTGCCACCTCTGCTTCCTAGGCTCAAACAATCCTCCAACCTCAACCTTGGAAGCAGGTGGTACTACAGGCATCAGCCATCATGCCTTGCTAATTATTTGTAGAGACAGGGTTTTGCCATGTTGCTTTGGCTGGTCTTGAACTCCTTAGCTCAAAGCGATTCACCTGCCTCAACCTCCCAAAATGTTGGGATTACATAGGCATGAGCCACTGCACCCAGCCTTGTCTTTCACTATACTGATGTGGTGTATTCTATTAATTGATTTTTTTGATGTTAAACCAACCTTACATTATTGAGATACCTTTATTTTACACTTGCTTTGGTATCAGGATTATGCTGTCCTTACAGAATGAGTTAGGATGTATTTACATCCTCTTCTAGTTGTTATAACAGTTTTAGAGAGTTTGGTATTCTTCTTCAGAAGTTGGGTAGAATTCACCAGTGAAGCTACCTGTCCCTGAATTTTTCTTTTTTGGGAGGTTTTGATAACTGATTCAGTCTCTTCATTTGTTATATTGGTTAAGACTTTTCTTGAGTCAGTTTAGGTAATCCAGGTGTTTCTAGCTATTTGTCCATTTTATCTAAATTATTTAATTTGATGGAAAATTATTTATAATTTATAAATATTTATAATTATAAATATTATATTTAATAATTTATTATATAAATATAGAATATATACTAAATAAATGGAATCAAAATGTGTCACTACAAAAAATCAACTAAGAAAGTCAATAATAGAAGAAATGCAGGACAAAAATGCTGTTTTATGTATATAGCGAAAAAATAATAAAATGGCAGCTTCCTTCTTAATACTTACTCTAACTATCTAATAATCCATTTTATAAGGTATTTAGCATTATGCAAACCTGAACGGACCAGTAATGAGTAGCAAGATTGAGTCAGTAACAAAAAGTCTGCAAACAAAAGCCCAGAATAAGATGGATTCATTGTAATATATCTAATAAATCTTTTTATTATCTTATAATCATTTTTATTTCTTTATCGTAGTGTTCTCATGTCATTTTGGATTTTAGTTATTTGCATCCTTTTTTTTCTTTAGTAGTCTAGCTAAGGGTTTGCAAAATTGAACATTCTTTTAAGGAAATAAACTTCTGCTTTGATTCTCAATTGTTTTTCCATCCCTTCTCCTTTTAAAATTTCAACTCTAATATTTATTATTTATTTTCTTCTATCTTTGAGTTTAGTTTGCTATTCTGTTTCTGGGTTCTCAAGTTACTAGGTTCTCAAGATACAAACTTAGGATATTAACGAGATACATCTTTTTAAAATGTAGGTTCTTATGGCTATAAATTTCCTTCTGAGCAACTGCATTTGCTACATGGTATAGTTTTGTTGTGTTGTGTTTCTCTAATATTCATCTCTAAATATTTTCTAATTCCCTTGTGATTTCTTCTTTGATCCATTGGTTCTTTGATTGTTTTTGTTTGTTTGTTTGTTTGTTTGTTTTTTTGAGCTGGAGTCTCGCTCTATCACCCAGGCTGGAGTGCAGTGGTGCAGTCTTGGCTCACTGCAAGCTCTACCTCCCAGGTTCACACCATTCTCCTGCTTCAGCCTCCCGAGTAGCTGGGACTACAGGTGCCTGCCACCACACTCGGCTAATTATGTTTGTATTTTTAGTAGAGACGGGGTTTCACCATGTTAGCCAGGATGGTCTTGATCTGCTGATCTCATGATCTGCCTTCCTCAGCCCCCCAAAGTGCTGGGATTACAGGCACGAGCTGCCACATCCAGCTGAGTGTGTTTTTAAATTTCCACATACTTGTGTATTTTACTTTTTTCCTTCTGCTGTGGATTTCTAGCTTCATTCCATTTTATTTAGAGAAGATCCTTTGTGTTATATTACTGTTTTAAAATTTTTTGTCAGTTATTTTATGGCTTAACTTATGTTGTGTCCTGGTGAATGTTTCATATGTACTTGAGTAGCACGTTTATTCAGCTGTTTTGGGATACAGTATTTCGTATATGCCTTCTAGGTGTATCTAGTATGTAATGTTGTTTAAGCCATCTTTATCCTTAATAACCTTCCATGTAGATGCTTTTTCAGTTATTTAACGTGGAATATTGAATTTTCAACTATTATTGTAAATTTTTCTGTTTCTCTGTCAATTCTTTAATTGTTTGCTCTCTATATTTTGGGGCTCTGTTGTTTGGTGCCTACATGTTTATTATTGTTATAACTTCTCGATAAGTTGATTATTAGATCTTTTGTCTCTTGTAACCATTTCTGCCTTAAAGTCTCTTCTTTCTGATATGATTATGTCTACCCCAGCTCTCTTCTGGTTACTATTTTCAGGGAATATCTTTTTCCATCATGTTCCTTTTAACTTGTTTGTATCTTTGGATTTAAAGTGAGTCTTTTGTAGATAACATAGCATTGTAGAATGTTTTCTTTATGCTTTATGCCAATCTCTTTTTTTCTGACTGGAAAATTTAATTCATTTATATTTAGAGAAATTATTAATGAGGAAGAAATAACTTCTGCCATTTTTTCTTTTTACAGCTTTTTATGTCTCTCATTTCCTCTGTTATTGCTTTCCTTAGTTGATTTTTTCTAGTCACACATTTCGATTTTATTTGTTTAGTATATATGTTATTGATAATTTCTTTGTGCTTACCATGTAGATTGTACATATCTTTCTAAATTTATAGCAATAAAATTTGAATTGATACAAAGTGTTTTTGATAGTATACAAAACTGTTCTCCTCTACAGCTTTGTCCATCCATTTTACGTTATTGTTGTCACAAGTTATATCTTATACATGTGTACTTAATGTATAAAAAGTTTATACATTATTTATGTAGTTTTTATGTAGTTTATATAGTTTTTATGTGTTTGTTTTTGAAATCATATAGGAAATAATAAGGATAATTAGAAGCCAAATAGGTAATACTGGCTTTTATATTTGCTCACCTATTTACCTTTACTAGAAGTCGTTATTTCTTCATATAGATTTGAGTTACTGCGTTACGTCCTTTCATTTCAATCTGAAGGATTCCATTTCACATTTCTTGTAGTGCAGGTGAAGTGGTAATGACTTCTCTCAGTTTTTATTTGTAAATGTCTTAATTTCTCCCTTTTTAAGGACAGTTTTTGCTGGATAGAAAATTCAAGGTTAATATTTGTTTTTTCCTTATTACATTAAAATATGTTGTCTCAGTGCCTCTGTACTTCATGGTTTCTGGCAAGAAATCAGCTTTTACTCTCATTAAGGATCCCATGTATGTGATGAGTCACTTCTTTCTTGCTACTTTGAAGATTGTCTCTTTTCTGTAGGCTGAATTTCAAGAGTTTGATTATATTGTATCTCAACATGAGTCTATTTTGTTGATCTTACTTGGAGTTTATTGAGGTTTTTGGATTTGTAGATTCATATCTTTCATCACATTTTGGAAGTTTTGGGCCATCATTTATTCAAATAGTATTTCTACCATTTTCTTGGTCCCTTCTCCTGTTGGGATTCCTATAATATGTATGTTGGTCTGCTTGGTGGTGTCCCACTGATCACTTTTTTTCTTTTTTCTCTCTTTATGCTCTTCAGACTTAATGATTTTAATTGTTCTATCTTCTAGTTATCTAATTACTTTTTGTGCTGAAATCTGCTGCTGAACCCTCTAGTGAAAATTTTATTTCAGTTGTATTTTTCAGCTCCTGAATTACTTTTGTGTGTGTATTTTGTTCCTTTTTTTCCCTTTCATTGATATGTAATAATCTACCTATTTATGGGCTATATGTGAGTGTTTGTTACATGCATATAATTTGTAATGATGAAGTCAGGGTATTTGGGGTCTCCGTCACCTTGAGTTTTTATCATTTGTATGTGTTGGTATCATTTATAGTCTCTTTCAGTTGTGTCAAAATATACGTGACGTTGTTCCCAAGTATAGGAACCGGAGTGTGCTATCAAACACTAGAACTTATTTCTTCCATCTAACTGCATATTAGTTCCAATAACCAACCTTTATACATCCCCACTCTCCCACTTTCCCTTCCTAGTATATGGTATCTATCACTGTATTCCCAAGCACCATGAGATAAGGTTTTTAGCTTACAGATGTGAGTAAAAATATGCAGTATTTGTCTTTCTCTGCCTGACTTATTTAATGTAATGACCTTCAGTTCCATCCATGCTACTTCAAATAGTATGATTTCATTCTTTTTTATGTCTAAGTAGTATTCCACTATTTATATATACACCACGTTTTCTTTATGCATTACTTTGGTTTGTGGATACTTAGGTTGATGCCATATCTTTGCTATTATGAATAATGCCACAATAAATGTTCAATTGCAGCCACCTATCTCTTTGATATACTGATTTCTTTTCCTTTGGATAGATACGCAGTAATGGGATTGTGGGATTGAATGGTAGTTCTGTTTGTTTTTTTGAGAAATTTCCATACTATTTTTCTTAGTTGTTACACTAATTTACATTTTCACCAACAGTGTATAAGAGTTCTGTTATATACGCTGTTGTATCCTCACTTACATCTGTTATTTTCTGTCCCTTTAATAATAGTCATTCAAACTAGGATGACGTGACATCTCATTATGGTTTTGATTTGCATTTTCCTGATGATTAATGATGCTGAGCATTTTTCATATACCTGTTGGCCATGTGTATATCTTCTTTTGAGAAATGTCCATTTTTGCACATGTTAAAATGTGATTTTTAAAAAACTGTTGAGTTCTTTGAGTTCCTTGTAGATTCTGGTTACTAGTCCCCTGTTGACTGAGTAATCTGCAAATATTTTAACTCATTCAAAAGGTTTCTTGCTACTTTGAAGATTGTCTGTTTTTTGTAGGCTGAATTTCAACCTATTTTTTCTTTTGCTGTGCAGAAGGTTTTTATTTAATATAGTTCCATTTCTCTATTTTTATTTTTGTTGCCTGTGCTTTTGAGTTCTTAGGCATAAAATCTTTGCCTAGACCAATGTCTTGGAGAGTTTTCTCTATGTTTTCTTCTAGTATTTTTCTATTTCCATGTATTACAATTAAGCCTTTAATCCATCTTAAGTTTATTTGTTGTATGGTGAGAGATGTGTCCAGTTTCATTCTTTTACTCATGGTTATCTAGTTTTTCTAGCACCATTTATTGAAGAGGCGCTATCCTATTCTATCACCAATGTATATTCTTAGTTGCTTTGTTGAAGATCAGTCAGCTATGAATTGGTGGATTTACTTCTGGGTTCTATATTTTGTTTCATTGGTCTATGTGTCCATATTTATACCAATACTATGCTGTTTCAGTTAATATATCCTTGTAATATGTTTTGAAGTCAGATAGTCTCATACCTCCAGCTTGGTTCTTTTGCTCAGGATTGCTTTGGGTATTCAGGCTCTTTTTTGGTTCCATATCAATTTTAGAATTGTTTTTTCTATTTCTGTGAAAAATGATGTTGGTAGTAATAGAGATTTCACTGAATCTAGATTGCTTTGGGCAGTTTGGTCATTTTAACAATATTAATCAATCTGACCCATGAGTGTGATATGTTTTTCTTGTTTGTGTCCTCTTCAATTTCTTTCATCAGTGTTTTGTTTGTTTGTTTTGTAGAGATCTTAACCCTCCTTGGTTAAATTTAATCCCAGATATTTATTTGTGTTTTTTGTAGCTTTTGGAAGTAGAATTGCTTTTTTGATTTCTTCTTCAGCTATTTCATTACTAACATATGGAAATGCTACTTATTTTGTACATGATTTTGTATCCTGCAACTTTACTGAATTTATTTATCAGTTCTGGAGTTTTTCTGGTAGAGTCATTAAAAAAAGAAAAAGATGTAAGATCATGTTGTTTGCAAAGAGGGACAGTTTGACTTTCCCTTTTTCAAACTGGATGTCTTTTCTATTGTTTTTTTTTTTTTTTTCTTTTGCCTGATTGCTCTGACTGGGACTTCCAGTACTGTGTTGACTAGAAGTGGTAAAACTGGGCATTCTTGTCTTGTTTAAATTATTAGAGGAAAGGTCTTTAATTTTTCCCCATTTAATATGATGTTAGTTATATGTTTGATATATATGGTCTTTATTGTTTGGAGGCATGTTCTTTGTTTGCCTGGTTTGTTGACAGTTTCTATAATGAAGGTGTGTTGAATTTTATCATGATTTTTCTGTATTAATTGAGATGATCAGATTATTTTTGTCCTTCAGTTCATTGATGTGATGTTTTACATTTGTTGATTTGTATATATTGAATCATCCCTGCATCCCTGGGACAAATCCCAGTTGAACATATTTGTATTATGATGTTGACCATCTTTTCATATGCTTCTTGGCCACTTGTATATCATCTTTGGAGAAATATCTATTGAAGTCCTTTTGTTGCCTTTTTAATCTGTTCATTGTGTCCTGTGATGAACAAAAGTTTTCAATTTTGAGGTAGTACCATCTGTATGCTTTTGGCATAGTCCCAATTTTATGTTTTTGCTTTTGTTGCCTATGCTTTTGGTGTCATTTGCAAGAAATCATTGACAAATCCAAAATCATGATGCGTTTCTGCTATGTTGGGAATTTTCTAATTTTGGCTTTTATATTTTGGTCTTTAATCCATTTGGAGGTTTTTTTTTTCTTTTATGTGTATGGTGTAAGGGTCCAAATTCATTCATTTGTGAGTAGATATCTAGTTTTTCTGGCAACATTTGTTGAAAAGGCTGCCCTTTAGTCATCAGTTGGTCTTGGTACCTTTGTGAAAAGTGATCTGAGCGCATATAGAAATGTTTATTTCTAGGCTATTTTTCATTGGTCTGTATATCTGTATGTCAGTACAATACTGTTTTCATTACTGTAGCTTTGTAATACATTTTGAAATGAAGAAATATGAGTTCTCCAATATTGTTGTTGTTTTTCAGAATTGCTGTGGCTATTTAGGGTTGCTTGAGATTTCATATGAATTTTAGGATGGTATTTTAACTTTCTGCAAAAAGTGTCATTGGGATATTGATAAAGAGTGCATTAAATCTGTAGCTCACTTTTGGCAGTTTTTACATCTTAACAACATTGTCTTCCAATCCAGTGACATGAGATGTCTTTCCATTTATTTGTGTCCTCTATAATTTCTGTTAATAATGTTCATAGTGTTCAGTGTATAAGTCTTTCACCCCCTTGGCTAGATTTATTTCTAGTATTTTTTTCAGTTGTAAATGGAATTGTTTTCTGAATTTCCTTTTCTGGTTATTCATTGTTAGTGTATGGAATCTTAAGGTTTTCTACATATAAGAACATGCCATCAGCAACAAGAGATAATTTTACTTCTGCCTTTTTGATTAGGATGCCTTTTATTTTTCTTGCGTAGTTGCTCTGGCTAGGACTTTAAATAAATACTATGTTGAATAGGAGTGGTGAGAGTGGGCAACCTCATCTTGTTCCTGATCTTAGAGAAAAAGCTTTTAGTCTTTCACTATTGAGTATGATGTTAGCTATAGGCTTTTTGTATTTGGCCTTTGTTATGTTGAAGTAGCTTCCTTCTATTCCTAGTTGATGGGTGTTCTTTTAATCATGAAAGGGTGTTCAATCTTGTCAGATGTTTTTTCTGTATCGAGTGAAATGATTCTATGATTTTTGTCTTTTATTCTTTCATCGTGGTTTATTTCATTAATTGAATTTTGTATGTTTCAATTCCCCTTGCATTCAAGGCATAAATTCCACTTGGTCATGTTGTGTAACCTTTTTTGCTAGTATTTTGTTTATGATTTGTGCATCAATATTCATCAGATAATTGGTGTCTAGTTTTCTTCTAGTGTTGTTTTCTAGCGTTGGTATCAGGATGATGCTCTCCTCATTGAAGGAGCTTGAAAATACTCTCCGTACTTCAGTTATTGGTAGAGTTTGAGGAGGATTGGTGTTAATTCTTTAAATTTTTGGTAGAATTATCCAGTGAAACCATCTAGAGCCATGCTTTGTTGATAGGTTTTTGATTACTGATTCAGTCTTCTTACAAGTTACTGTTCTGTCAGATTTTCTGTTTTTTCATATTTCAGTTTTCATAAGTGTGTTTCTAGGATTGTATCTACTTCCTTTGGATTATCCAGTGTGTTAGAATACAATTTTGTATTTGTTAGAATACAGATTTTTTAGAATACAGTTTTGTATTTGTTAGAATACAGTTGTTCTTAGTATTCTTAGTTTTCCATTTCTGCATCACTTTGCTGAGGATAATGGCTTCCAGCTGCATCCATATTGCTGAAAAGGATATGATTTTTTTAACTGCTACATAGTATTCTATAGTGTATATGTATTATATTTTCTTTATCCATTCTGCTGTTGATGGTCACCTAGGATGATTCCATGTCTTTGCTATTCTGTTGTGATGCATATACAAATACATGTGTGTTTTTGGTAGAACAATTTATTTTTCTTTGGCTACTGAGTAATCCCAGTAATGGGATTGCTGGGTCAAATGGTAGTTCTGTTTTTATTTTTAGTTATTTGAGAAATCTCCAAACTGCTTTCCACAGTGACTGAACTAATTTTCAAACCTACCAACAATGTATAAACATTGCCTTTTCTCCACAGCTTCTCCAACATCTGTTATTTTTGACTGTTTAGTAAAAGCCATTATGATTGGTGTGAGATGGTATCTCATTGTGTTTCTGATTTGCATTTCTCTGATGATTAGTGATTTTGAGCATTTCTTTCGTGATTGTTGGCTGTTTGTATGTCTTCTTTTTTTTTTTTTAGTGTAAAACTCTTAATTGTCTTTTATTTGCAATTCTAGAATCATGCAGCAACTCATTCTGTAAGGCAGAATGTGTATTCAAATGGGTCGATCGGGGTAGGTTGGTTTTATAGACAGAAAAGGGCAGAGAAAAGCAGAAACAGAAAACAAAATGTCGCTTAAAAGTTACTTTTCTTGTACAACTCAAAGCAGAGGGGATTTGGGGATTTCTTTATCCAGTTTTCACTGGCCTGTTTCGATATTTGACTGTTTCTCTCTCTTGATTTTTTGGAAGGTCAAATAATTTAGTTTCTGCTTGGTGGCCTGGAACTTCAGAATGAATGATTCTATTTTGGTTTGGTTTGTGGGGCCTAGTGCAGGAGCTCAGTCCAGACCAATGACCTTCTATACATTTTGTTTAACATTTTTTTTTTATTATTATACTTTAAGTTTTAGGGTACATGTGCACATTGTGCAGGTTAGTTACATACGTATACATGTGCCATGTTGGTGCACTGCACCCACTAACTCGTCATCTAGCATTAGGTATATCTCCCAATGCGATACCTCCCCCCTTCTCCCACTCCACAACAGTCCCCAGAGTGTGATGTTCCCCTTCCTGTGTCCATGTGATCTCACTGTTCAATTCCCACCTATGAGTGAGAATATGCGGTGTTTGGTTTTTTGTTCTTGCAATAGTTTACTGAGAATGATGATTTCCAATTTCATCTATGTCCCTACAAAGGACATGAACTCATCATTTTTTATGGCTGCATAGTATTCCATGGTGTATATGTGCCACATTTTCTTAATCCAGTCTATCATTGTTGGACATTTGGGTTGGTTCCAACTCTTTGCTATTGTGAATAATGCCACAATAAACATACGTGTGCATGTGTCTTTATAGCAGCATGATTTATAGTCCTTTGAGTATATACCCAGTAATGGGATGGCTGGGTCAAATGGTATTTCTAGTTCTAGATCCCTGAGGAATCGCCACACTGACTTCCACAATGGTTGAACTAGTTTACAGTCCCACCAACTGTGTAAAAGTGTTCCTATTTCTCCACATCCTCTCCAGCACCTGTTGTTTCCTGACTTTTTAATGATCACCATTCTAACTGGTGTGAGATGGTATCTCATTGTGGTTTTGATTTGCATTTCTCTGATGGCCAGTGATGATGAGCATTTTTTCATGTGTTTTTTGTCTTCTTTTGAGAAGTGTCTGTTCATGTCCTTTGCCCACTTTTTGATGGGGTTGTTTGTTTTTTTCTTGTAAATTTGTTTGAGTTCATTGTAGATTCTGGATATTAGCCCTTTGTCAGATGAGTAGGTTGCAAAAATTTTCTCCCATTTTGTAGGTTGCCTGTTCACTCTGATGGTAGTTTCTTTTGCTGTACAGAAGCTCTTTAGTTTAAGTAGATCCCATTTGTCAATTTTGGCTTTTGTTGCGATTGCTTTTGGTGTTTTAGACATGACGTCCTTGCCCATGCCTATGTCCTGAATGGTAAAGCCTGGGTTTTCTTCTAGGGTTTTTATGGTTTTAGGTCTAACGTTTAAGTCTTTAATCCATCTTGAATTGATTTTTGTATAAGGTGTAAGGAAGGGATCCAGTTTCAGCTTTCTCCATATGGCTAGCCAGTTTTCCCAGCACCATTTATTAAATAGGGAATCCTTTCCCCATTGCTTGTTTTTCTCAGGTTTGTCAAAGATCAGATAGTTGTAGATATGCGGCGTTATTTCTGAGGGCTCTGTTCTGTTCCATTGATCTATATCTCTGTTTTGGTACCAGTACCATGCTGTTTTGGTGACTGTAGCCTTGTAGTATAGTTTGAAGTCAGGTAGCGTGATGCCTCCAGCTTTGTTCTTTTGGCTTAGGATTGACTTGGTGATGAGAGCTCTTTTTTGGTTCCACATGAACTTTAAAGTAGTTTTTTCCAATTCTGTGAAGAAAGTCATTGGTAGCTTGATGGGGATGGCATTGAATCTGTAAATTACCTTGGGCAGTATGGCCATTTTCATGATATTGATTCTTCCTACCCATGAGCATGGAATGTTCTTCCATTAGTTTGTATCCTCTTTTATTTCCTTGAGCAGTGGTTTGTAGTTCTCCTTGAAGAGGTCCTTCACATCCCTGGTAAGTTGGATTTCTAGGTATTTTATTCTCTTTGAAGCAATTGTGAATGGGATTTCACTCATGATTTGGCTCTCTGTTTGTCTATTGTTGGTGTATAAGAGTGCTTGTGATTTTTGTACCTTGATTTTGTATCCTGAGACTTTGCTGAAGTTACTTATCAGCTTAAGGAGATTTTGGGCTGAGACAATGGGGTTTTCTAGATATACAATCATGTCATCTGCAAACAGGGACAATTTGACTTCCTCTTTTCCTAATTGAATACCTTTTATTTCCTTCTCCTGCCTGATTGCCCTGGCCAGAACTTCCAACACTATGTTGAATAGGAGTAGTGACAGAGGGCATCCCTGTCTTGTGTCAGTTTTCAAAGGGAATGCTTCCAGTTTTTGCCCATTCAGTATGATATTGGCTGTGGGTTTGTCATAGATAGCTCTTATTATTTTGAGATATGTCCCATCAATACCTAATTTATTGAGAGTTTTTAGCATGAAGGGTTGTTGAATTTTGTCAAAGGCCTTTTCTGCATCTATTGAGATAATCATGTGGTTTTTGTGTTTGGTTCTGTTTATATGCTGGATTACATTTATTGATTTGCGTATATTGAACCAGCCTTGCATCCCAGGGATGAAGCCCACTTGATCATGGTGGGTAAGCTTTTTGATGTGCTGCTGGATTCGGTTTGCCAGTATTTTATTGAGGATTTTTGCATCAATATTCATCAAGGATATTGGTCTAAAATTCTCTTTTTCAGTTGTGTCTCTGTCCGGCTTTGGTATCAGGATGATGCTGGCCTCATAAAATGAGTTTGGGAGGATTCCCTCTTTTTCTATTGATTGGAATAGTTTCAGAAGGAATGGTACCAGTTCCTCCTTGTACCTCTGATAGAATTCGGCTGTGAATCCATCTGGTCCTGGACTCTTTTTGGTTGGTAAGCTGTTGATTATTGCCACAATTTCAGATCCTGTTATTGGTCTATTCAGAGACTCAACTTCTTCCTGGTTTAGTCTTGGGAGAGTGTATGTGTCGAGGAATTTATCCATTTCTTCTAGATTTTCTAGTTTATTTGTGTAGAGGTGTTTGTAGTATTCTCTGATGGTAGTTTGTATTTCTGTGGGATCGGTGGTGATATCCCCTTTATCATTTTTTATTGCGTCTATTTGATTCTTCTCTCTTTTTTTCTTTATTAGTCTTGCTAGCGGTCTATCAATTTTGTTGATCCTTTCAAAAAACCAGCTCCTGGATTCATTGATTTTTTGAAGGGTTTTTTGTGTCTCTATTTCCTTCAGTTCTGCTCTGATTTTAGTTATTTCTTGCCTTCTGCTAGCTTTTGAATGTGTTTGCTCTTGCTTTTCTAGTTCTTTTAATTGTGGTGTTAGGGTGTCAATTTTGGATCTTTCCTGCTTTCTCTTGTGGGCATTTAGTGCTATAAATTTCCCTCTACACACTGCTTTGAATGTGTCCCAGAGATTCTGGTATGTTGTGTCTTTGTTTTCGTTGGTTTCAAAGAACATCTTTATTTCTGCCTTTATTTCGTTATGTACCCAGTAGTCACTCAGGAGCAGGTTGTTCACTTTCCGTGTAGTTGAGTGGCTTTGAGTGAGTTTCTTAATCCTGAGTTCTAGTTTGATTGCACTGGGGTCTGAGAGAAAGTTTGTTACAATTTCTGTTCTTTTACATTTGCTGAGGAGAGCTTTACTTCCAAATATGTGGTCAATTTTGGAATAGGTGTGGTTTGGTGCTGAAAAAAATGTATATTCTGTTGATTTGGGGTGGAGAGTTCTGTAGATGTCTATTAGGTCCACTTGGTGCAGAGCTGAGTTCAATTCCTGGATATCCTTGTTAACTTTCTGTCTCATTGATCTGTCTAATTTTGACGGTGGGGTGTTATAGTCTCCCATTATTATTGTGTGGGAGTCTAAGTCTGTTTGTAGGTCACTCAAGACTTGCTTTATGAATCTGGGTGCTCCTGTATTGGCTGCATATATATTTAGGATAGTTAGCTCTTCTTGTTGAATTGATCCCTTTACCATTATGTAATGGCCTTCTTTGTCTCTTTTGATCTTTGTTGGTTTAAAGTCTGTTTTATCAGAGACTAGGATTGCAACCCCTGCCTTTTTTTGTTTTCCATTTGCTTGGTAGATTTTCCTCCATCCCTTTATTTTGAGCCTATGTGTGTCTCTGCACGTGAGATGGGTTTCCTGAATACAGCACAATGATGGGTCTTGACTCTTTATCCAATTTGCCAGTCTGTGTCTTTTAATTGGAGCATTTTGCCCATTTACATTTAAAGTTAATATTGTTATGTGTGAATTTGGTCCTGTCGTTTTGATGTTAGCTGGTTATTTTGCTCGTTAGTTGATGCAGTTTCTTCCTAGCTTTGATCGTCTTTACATTTTGTGCAGTTTTTGCAGTGGCTGGTACTGGTTGTTCCTTTCCATGTTTAGTGCTTCCTTCAGGAGCTCTTGTAGGGCAGGCCTGGTGGTGACAAAATCTCTCAGCATTTACTTGTCTGTAAAGTATTTTATTTCTCCTTCACTTATGAAGGTTAGTTTGGCTGCATATGAAATTCTGGGTTGAAAATTATTTTCTTTAAGAATGTTGAATATAGGTCCCCACTCTCTTCTGGGTTGTAGAGTTTCTGCCGAGAGCTCCGCTGTTCGTCTGATGGGCTTCCCTTTGAGGGTAACCCGACCTTTCTCTCTGGCCGCCCTTAATATTTTTTCCTTCATTTCAACTTTGGTGAATCTGACAATTATGTGTCTTGGAGTTGCTCTTCTCGAGGAGTATCTTTGTGGCATTCTCTGTGTTTCCTGAATCTGAATGTTGGCCTACCTTGCTAGATTGGGGAAGTTCTCCTGGATAATATCCTGCAGAGTGTTTTCCAACTTGGTTCCATTCTCCCCAACACTTTCAGGTACCCCAATCCGACGTAGATGTGGTCTTTTCACATAGTCCCATATTTCTTGGAGGCTTTGTTAGTTTCTTTTTATTCTTTTTTCTCTAAACTTCTCTTCTCACTTCATTTCATTCATTTCATCTTCCATTGCTGATACCCTTTCTTCCAGTTGATCGCATCGGCTACTGAGGCTTTTGCAGTCCACGTAGCTCTCGTGCCTTGGTTTTCAGCTCCATCAGGTCCTTTAAGGGCTTCTCTGCATTAGTTATTCTAGTTATCCATTCGTCTAATTTTTTTTCAAACTTTTAACTTCTTTGCCGTTTGTTCGAATTTCCTCTTGTAGCTCGGAGTAGTTTGACTGTCTGAAGCCTTCTTCTCTCAACTTGTCAACGTCATTCTCCATCCAGCTTTGCTCCGTTGCTGGTGAGGATCTCTGCTCCTTTGGAGGAGGAGAGGTGCTCTGGTTTTTAGAATTTCCAGTTTTTCTGCTCTGTTTTTTCCCCATCTTTGTGGTTTTATCTACTTTTGGTCTTTGTTGGTGATGACGTACAGATGGGCTTTTAGTGTGGATGTGCTTTCTGTTTGTTAGTTTTCCTTCTAACAGACAGGACCCTCAGCTGCAGGTCTGTTGGAGTTTGCTAGAGGTCCACTCCAGACCCTGTTTGCCTGGGTATCAGCAGCGGTGGCTGTAGAACAGCGGATATTGGTGACCCGCAAATGCTGCTGCCTGATCGTTCCTCTGGAAGTTTTGTCTCAGGGGAGTACCTGGCTGTGTGAGGTGTCAGTCTGCCCATACTGGGGGGTGCCTCCCAGTTAGGCTGCTTGGGGGTCAGGGACCCACTTGAGTAGGCAGTCTGCCCGTTCTCACATCTCTAGCTGCATGCTGCGAGAACCACTACTCTCTTCAAAGCTGTCAGACAGGGACATTTAAGTCTGCAGAGGTTACTGCTGTCTTTTTGTTTGTCTGTGCCCTGCCCCCAGAGCTGGAGCCTACAGAGGCAGGCAAGCCTCCTTGAGCTGTGGTTGGGCTCCACCCAGTTCCAGCTTCCGGGCTGCTTTGTTTACCTAATCAAGCCTGGGCAATGGCAGGCACTCCTCCCCCAGCCTCGCTGCCACCTTGCAGTTTTAACTCAGACGGCTGTGCTAGCAATCAGCGAGACTCTGTGGGCGTAGGAACCTCTGAGCCAGGTGCGGGTTATAATCTGGTGTGCCGTTTTTTAAGCCTGTCAGAATAGCGCAGTATTAGGGTGGGAGTGACCCGATTTTCCAGGTGCCATCTGTCACCCCTTTCTTTGACTAGGAAAGGGAACTCCCTGACCCCTTGTGCTTCCCGAGTGAGGCCATGCCTCGCCCTGCTTCGGCTAGCGCACGGTGCGCTGCACCCACTGTCCTGCACCCACCGTCTGGCACTTCCTAGTGATATGAACCCAGTACCTCAGATGGAAATGCAGAAATCACCCATCTTCTGCGTCGCTCACGCTGGGAACTGTAGACCAGAGCTGTTCCTATTCAGCCATCTTGGCTCCATCTTTATCAATTTTTAAAGATCTCTTCCAAATCCAACTCTTATTTAAAATTTTTTTTCTATTGTTTTGTTATTTAATTAATCACTGCTCTAATCTTTCTTATTTCCTTTCTTCTGCTAACTTTTGGTTCAATTTGTTCTTCTTCTAGTTGTTTCCAATGTGTAAATTTAGGTTGTTGAGATTTTTCTTCCTTTTTAATGTACTACACACTTACAGCTATAAACTTGCCTCTTACCATTCCTTTTTCTGCATCCCATAAGTTTTGGTTTTGGTATGTTTTCTAATTTTTATTTGTCTCAAGGTATTTTCTAATTTCTTTCTTTCCTGATCTCTTGTTTGGTCAATTGGTTGTTTAAGAATGTTTTGCTTAATTTCCACGTGGATGAAAAATTTCCGCTTTTCCTTCTGTAGTTGATTTCTGGTTTTATTACTTTGTGATCAGAAAAAATACTTTATATAATTTTAGTATTTTAAAATTTGTTGAGCCTTGTTTTATGGTCTCTCATGGAGAATGTTTCATGTGCCATTAAGATGAATGTATATTCTGTTGTTGTTGAGTGTAATATTCTGTATTATTCTTTTAGTTCCATTTGTTCTGTAGTGCTGTTCTACTCCTCTGTTTCATTATTTTGGTTCTAGACCACCACAATAAAGGGAATATTGTAATAAAGTGAGTCACACAAGTGTTTTTGGTTTTTGACTTCATATAATTATATTTTACATTTGTTGTAAGATTTATTTCTGGTTATTTTATGTTTCTTGTTGGTATTGTAAATGTTTAGTTATATAGAAAATCATCTGAGTTTTGCACAGTCGTCTTTTATAATCTTGCTCAACTCTAGCTCTAAGTGCTTACACTTTGTTTTTGTTTTTTGGTGGAAGATCATATTGGCTGCTAATAGGAATGGTTTACTCTTTCTGTTAATATTTATATATTTAATGGCTTTTCTTTTTTCCCTTCTCTTATTATATTACCTAAAATCCCCAGGACAATTTTAGTATAAAACAAGTTTGTTCTTGATTTTTTAATGAACATTTCACCATTAATTATCATATTTGCTGATTTTTGGCATTCATATTACCAAAGTAAGAAAATTCTTCTGTATTCCTATTTTGTTGTTAGTTTTTGTTTTTAAATCGTAAGGTGTTGGATTGTTTTGGATGATTTTTCTGACTCTATTGTCATCTTCATATTTTTTTCCTTTAATCTCTTAATGTGGTAAATTATATTAATAGATTTTCTAATGTTAAGGCATCCTTATATTTCTGGAACCAAATAATCTCAATAAATTACCCAAATCTTTCTTTAATACTAGTATAGCTTATTTTGGATTTTTGCATCTACATGCCTAAGTGATATTTCCCTGAAATGTTCCTTTTTATGTCCTTCCCTTTCTAACGTGGATAACAGGTCATTTCATAAAATGAGTTGAGAACATCCTTTTTAAATTCTGTGTAATGTTTCTCACAAGATGGGGGTTATTCATTTATTGAAATGTTTATAGACCTTTCCTTTAAACCTTTAGGACCAGATTAGGTGTTTTTGTGAGTCAGCTTTATATAATTGATTAAATGTGTTGATATTTGTAACATTTTAAATTATCCTTTTGAAATTTTCTATTTTTTCTTTTTTTGAATTTTTAAATTTAGAATGTGTAATATAGTCGCATGGCTCAAAACTGAACAATATGTAGTGGGAAACAATGAAAAGTTTTACCTTAATTTTGTATTAATATCAAGGGCATTTCCTTCAGAGAGGAGTTCTATTTTTTTTTTTTTGAGACAGAGTGTTGCTCTGTTGCCGAGGCTGAAGTGCAGTGGCTCAATCTCGGTTCACTGCAAGCTCCGCCTTCCGGGTTCACACCATTCTCTTGCCTCAGCCTCCCGAGTAGCTGGGACTACAGGTACCCGCCACCACGCCCAGCTAATTTTTTGTGTTTTTAGTAGAGTCGGGGTTTCACCGTGTTAGCCTCGATCTCCTGACCTCGTGATCCGCCCATCTCAGCCTCCCAAAGTGCTGGGATTACAGGCGTGAGCCACCGCGCCCAGCACTATTTTTGTTTTTTATCTTGGGAGCATGATTTGTGGGGGGACACCATAAATCATGCGCCAGATTTGCGGTTCACTGACCTTCCAAAAATGGAAACCCAGGCTGGAATTCTGTGTGAGGGCTAGCTTTAGGACCACCTGTAGTAAGGGGTGCATTTTCCTCCTCTGTTTTCTTTCTTTCTTTGCTTAGTATTACAAATGAAGTTCTGTTACTTATTCTTGATTCCATTCTAGTAATTTAGGTTTTTCATGAAAATTGTTGTAGATTTGTATACTTACTGGAAAACTTGTTCTAGTATTTTCTAATGATTAAAATACATGTATTATATCCACCAGAAGCTGACATTTGGATTTCTGTTTTCAGCCTATCTTTCTTGTAGTCTGCTTTATCATGATGAATGGACCCACCATTCACCTCTTTGCTCCCAGGCCATATCCCTACGAGAGATCTTTAATTCCTGTTTTTGTCTTGCAACTCCACAGACACTTATCAACAGGTCCTGTCATTTTTACCTTCAGAATATATTTTAAATTTGACTCTTCACCACCTCTGTTATTACTTTTCAAGCCACCATCAGCTTTGGCTGGATTATTTTCAATAATTTTTGATTTGGTTCCTCTGTGTCTACTCTTCACGTAAAATAGTCGTTTTTTCATTTTAGCTGCCTGGTTGTTCCATTTTTGCTTCATAATGTTTGTCTATTTTAGTATATTCTGTATATTTATAGTCCTTTTGAATTGGTTCCCATATTTGTATTTCGCTAGGATAGTGTCCCCTCCCTCCCTCCCTTCCTTTCTTCCTTCCTTCCTTCCTCTCTCTTTCCTTTCTGTCCTTTCTTTCCTTCCTTTCTTTCCCTCCCTCCCTCCCTTCCTTCCTTTCTTTCCTTTGATGCGATCTCAGCTCACTGCAACCTCCGCCTCCCGGGTTGAAGCGATTCTCCTGCCTCAGCCTCCTGAATGGCTGGGACTACAGGTGCGTGCCACCATGCCCGACTAATTTTTGCATTTTTGGTAGAGGCGGGGTTTCACCACTTTGGCTAGGATAGTCTCGATCTATTGACCTCGTGATCTGCCCTCCTCAGCCTCCTAAAGTGCTGGGATTACAGGCGTGAGTCACTGCGCCTGGCCAGATAATGTTTATTTCTGATTGTTCACTTCATTGAGTCTGTTTTTGAAGGTTAGATTTTGCAGGATTTGTCTTGATGGGAATGTTTTACCGTCCTCTATTTCTACCCTGGTGTTCGTTTATCCCTTTTAAGCTATTTTGAGGTTCCTGGTACTTTTTTGGTACCTCAGTCTGGAGCTAGATCTTCTTTCCAGCCTGAGGCATCTTGTCCCTCCCTGATATTTGGCAGAAATCAGATTGAATCTTGAGATGAGCAGCTTTACCCAGATCCTATCTGTGGTGTGTTAAAAAATTTCTTCTGTGTCTCCAGACCATAGTCACAATCTGTTTTTGGCTTCTTTTTTAAGAGTATGAGAGCCCTTCTGTAGTCCCCAGTTTCATTTTCTGAGTTTGGATTCTTTCCCCTGCTAAGCATAACAATGCATTTAGTCCTAACTGTCAGTAGTTGAACATCTGCCACCTCTGTATATGTTGGACACAAAGATAGAGTAAGTTTTTAAAAAGGCTTGCTTTCCCTCCCTCCCTCCTTCTGCCCTTATTTTCTCCCCTCTGTCTTCCTCTCCTTCCTCCGTCTAGTTGTTTATAAACCTTTGTTATCTATCTATCATTGTCTTTTCTTTTTTTACAGATAATTAGGAATTTCTAGTGCTTTATCTAAAACTCGGTGTTTATGTTTGGAAATAATGAATGTATGGTGTTTCTGTTGGCATACTTTATTTAGATATATATTTAGTTCTTTGCAAAAGTAATTAAAATTAATTTTATATTATATTTAAAACATCTAATTTTAAAATCCTTTCACAATGAAAAAAGATTTAGAGAATGATCAGGAGGAAAAGATCAGCTTTCAAGAACTTTAGGTAAATTTCACTACAGTCAAGAGAATTGAACACGATCTGAGTCTCAAACTCTGAAAAACTTTTTTGATGTCTTTGAAGCACTGTCCTTTCTTCTTGAAATGTATCTGTGTATTTGCACTTCAAACAGAGAAAACAGGGAAATAAGTAAATGTCTATAATTTGTTGTGATTAATGTTGAAGTAAATGAGTTCATTTTTGTTCAGCTATTGTATTACTTTATTGTACAATAATTTAATAACTACATTTTTTATACATATCTTCTAGTTTATTTGCTTCAGATTCTTAACTTTTACACCAAGAGGCCATGATGTTTTTAAGTTTTTGAAAGAAAAAATCTATGACTGGTATAAAAGTTATTGTTTGTGTTAAAATTATTTTAAGTAAGTGAAAAAATTAAAACAGTATTTTTCTCTGTCATTTTGTAGAATAATTAAATATAACAGATGTTACATGTAGTATTTATTATGTTTGATTATTGATATAAGCACTCTAATTTTAGGCCTTTGAAGACAATTTAATTGAAGCAAGGAAAGAAGTTGAAGTATCACAGAGTAAATACAATGCTCTATCATTACAGTTGAGTAATAAACAGACTGAACTTATCCAGAAGGATATGGATATTACCCTGGTCAGGCAAGTATATTCAATTTTTAATTTAACATCATAGAAATGTCATTAGTTATTCAGAATGATAGCATTTATACTTATTACTTACACCCTAAAATAATAACTATGTTTTCTGTGGTTATATATGTTTGTGCATTGAGAATCTGGAGTTATTTACACTAACTTGAAAAATTGCCTGGAAGAATGAGTGGGTCTACAGGATTGGACGAGCATGGTCAAGGGGTACCCTAGTTTCATTTTTTAACAAGGACATTGCAATGCTTTCATTCATTGTTTTCTTCTAACATTTCTAGCCATGTGTTACATGATGCTCATATTGTTACAGTGAACAATAGTAACTGAGAAACAAATTTTGACTTTAATTTTATTATATTCTATATAGTTTGTTTTAAAGCAGTCTTTCTATATCAACATAATTGATTTTGTAATACTATTCATAAAGTTGGATTACTTGAAAAAGTAAGCACGATACACTTGTATTTCTGTTTTTTAAAGATGTTAAAACTATTAATTTACTTTGTAATTACCTTTTCCAGAAAATAGTATGAGAGAGAATAAATTAAGACAGAACTTTTCCTTGGTTCATAGATCAATATCTATCTATCTATCTATCTATCTATCTATCTATCTATCTATCTATGTATTTATCTATCTATCTATCCCTCCATCCACATGCATGAATGGACATGCATGCATGTTTGTATTTATTTTGCATGCATGTGTTTATTTATTTTGGTAGCACCAGAGCATGGGATCGAAGATGTGGTTCTAGAGGTATATAATAGAGTTTGATTGTATAATTTATTTTAATTTAAAACTAAGTGATAAATAAATGATGGATACATCACTGCCATTCTGGTACACATTGGGTGGAGTTCTTTGGTAAAACTTGTCTGGGAATTTTCCTTCATGTTAGTGGGCATTGGTAAGGGGGTCAAGTTAGTGCTGTTTATGAGGTAGTTTTTATAGTTCCATTAGGCAAAATACAATTTTGTAAATTTAAATATGCCATTGTGAATTTAGTTTGGATGAGAAACTGTTTACCATTACTGAAGCCAATAAAGTTAAAATGAATTAGGACATTAACAGATTCCTTGTATCACATTTTAAAAACTTTCTCATCATAAGGGTGAGGAAAAGTATAAACTTTATAGATGATAGACTGGTTAACATATCAACTCATGTTATAATTATTTTTAAAACAATAACAAAGTCAGAAAAGTAATTCTAAACAGGAATAGAATCTTAGATTTGGATGAAATTTAAAAATTATTATTTATTCTTATCCTCTTCCCAGTAAGATTGCATAGCGTTTAGTCTTTCCTTGAAAACTTAGTTTAAAAGTTTCTGATGCTTTTCAAGACTGCTATTTTCATTTTATATTGTTTAAATTTTTGAACATTGTTTTACATGTACTTAGTTGAAATTTGCCTTTTTATAATTCCCACCCATTTATTGTAGTTTTATTATCTGGAGAATCTCAGAAACCATCTAATTCCTATTCTATAACATAGCTCAGTGGTCTCAGACATTTATCAATGACAACATTTTTTCACTAATTGATCAACTACTCCTATTTCTTACGTAAACTCTCCATGTACATATTTCACAGATGTTATCATGTTTTGGGTTACCTTTCTGACTGTTTTCCATATTGTCAATCTTTTTAAAATATAATGTCTGGAACTGCATAAAATATTTCAACAAAGACCTTTACATTTTAGAGTATGATGGTGCTAGGCTATTAGAACAAACATGGTGTTCATTCTAGGATACAGTGCAGTGTTAAGGACATGGGATATAACAATTATGTTTTCTTCTACATTTTGCGTGAGTTTGTATATTTACATTTAGTGTATTGCAAGAGCTGTAAGTTATTATAAATAAAGCAAGAATATCCTCGCATGCACTTTTTCTTATTCAATAGTAAAAGAATAATAGCTAGTGGGCCATGTGTAATTCTAAGAGTTTGATTATAAGGACCCATAGAGGCATATGGCCTATGTGAATTAATGCAGGAACAAAAAACCAAATACTTCATGTTCTCACTTATAAGTGAGAGCTAAACATTGGGCACCCATCGACATAAACATAGGAGCAGTAGACACTGTGGACTACTAGACAGTGAAGGGAGTGAGGGTGCATGGGTGGAAAAATCTACCTGTTGGCTACTATATTTACCACCTGGGTATCAGGATCCATACCCCAAATGTCAGCATCAAGCAATATAGCCAGGTAATAGTACCACACATATACCCCCTGTATCTAACATAGAAGTTGAAATTTTGAAAAAAAGGACTCACAGAGGAGAAGAATAATAGCACAGAGTTGGTAGTCTGGAGGAGTGGACTTTGTCTTGAATCCTCATTATAGGGTAGTAGTTGAGATGTCTACAGTGTGTCTCCTAAGTTATCTTGTATGAGGATTACTGTTGGATATACTGTGTGTCTTGTTTCTTTCATCATTATTTCACTGGGAGAGGGTGGTTATGATATACCAGTCCCAGTTTATTGAATCTTTATGTTGTAATCAAGACATATGAAGCCATAATTGTGGAAAAAGTGGTCTAGGCACTTTCTTATTTGGATACACTTTTCCTCACTGATAAATGATGGAGCTACTCTTTCTGTATGGATTTCCTTCTTTGAAGTTCATAGTCATTTATATTTTATTGAATATTTGATCCATGTCACCCATTGTGCTAAAGGATATTTTTGTGAACTCTACCTCAAGTGATTTTTGCCTAGGTTACAGTGTAAATAAGTATATACAGTCATTCCTTGGTATGTGTGGGGGATTGGTTTCAGGCCTCAATATGGATACTAAAATCTACAGATGCTTAAGCCCTTTATGTAAAATGGCAGTATTTGCACATAACTTATGTGCATCCTCCTGTTATACTTCAAATCTTTAGATTACTTATATTAATAGCATCAAATACAATGTAAATGCTATATAAATAGTTGTTATACTGTATTTTTTGTTTGTATTGTTTTGTTGTTATATTTTTAAAATTACTGTTTTTCATCTATTGTTGGTTGAATTTGTGGAAGCAGAAACCACAGATATGGAAGTCCAACTCTATGCATATATAATGATGTACATGTCTGTAATCTGTATAGAGCATATGAATATATTTACCTAGCCATTGCATTAAAAAGGATAACCAATTAAATTGCCTAACCAAAACTTTTACCTGAATAGGTAATGGTTCTACAATTGCGGTGAGAATTTTTGTTAGAAATTGAGTCAAGACAGTGCAGTCATAATTTTGGTTCAGAAAATCTTCAGACAGAATCCTGAAATTGGATTAATACATCTGGATTGCTGGTTTTCTCAGATGCTTAGCAGAAGCAAGTGAGTTTTCTTTGGAGAATGATAAAATAATCTGGACTTAAATTATATCTAAAGTTTTACAAAATAGGGTCTAGCACATAGTCAGAAATAACAAATATGTAGTAAGGAAAGAAGAATAAAAAGATATAAGACCTAGAAATGAAAGCAGAAATCGTAGTTATTTGTTAAAACATGATTAATTCACGTAGAGAACCCAAAATAATTTATATATAGTTTAAACTAATAAGTTTATCATGCTTGGTGGATACATGGTCAGTATATAAAACTTAATTGCATCTTTTATACCAGCGAAACACATTAGGAAATAAACTTAAGAATTTGCAATATTACTGGAGGTATGAAGAGCACATATAATGAAAAATGTGTATTACCTCTATTCAGAGAATTCTACAAATGTTGAGAAAAATAGAAGGTGTAATATATTCAGGGAAATATCAAAGTTCATGGTTTGGAAGACTCACTATCATAAAGATACCAGTTCTCTCTGAATAGATATTAGATTCAGAAAATACCGACCATCGATTATCAACAACAGGAAACCATTACCACCCTTAGCCAGAAGGGACAAGAATTAGTATCCTGTGACGGAAGCTGCCCAATAAGACCAATAACCTTAGACAGAGGAACACAGGCACTACCAAACTGTGGCTCAGCAGAGAGTGAGCTGGGTAAATAAATATCCGGACCACTTTCTCCTTTACCCTGGAATCACCAGCTAGTGCTTCCAACTGATGAAATTCAGTCACAGCCAGAGAACAAGGAGCAGTATAACTAGTCTGTAGAGAGGTTGGGCTGTTAGGCTAAGCAGAGTAGAGATGATGAAGACTGGCCCATTCTCAGTTACTACTCTTTTTCAGAACTTTTCTGGCCATTATTCCCTGTTAGTTTTTGCATATGAACTTTAGAGTAAACTTGCTTATTTTTTCTTTGGTATGTTAGTAGCCCATAAAATTTACAATAATCTAAGAAGAATTGACATCTTTATGATGTTCAGTCTTCTTGTCCCAGAGTGTGGTGTGTCATTCCATTTGTTTCAGTCTACCTCTGTGTCTTTCCTCAAACAGATTTTGAACATTTCTCATCAAATTTATTCCTAGCTCTTTCATGTTTCTTGTTACTATTTTAAATATAATTTTTCCTTCCCATATAGTTTTCAAATGATTTTTCTTTTATTGCATATAGTTTTACTGTACAGCTTTTTTGGTGGATAAAAATAAGTTGTTTTGTTTTTACTGTGAACTGTGCTATAGTTATTTTGGTATAAATGATAAACGTGAATTATGTAAAAATAAATACATGCAGTAAAGAAAAGTAAAAAGAAGGTAAAAGAAAAAAAGTTAGACTAAAAATGCATCCCTAGAGAATTAACAGCCATAAAATTCTGTGAGCATTGTTCTAGATTTTTCTCAGTCCCGATTTATAAATTGAAGATTGGGTAGACAGATGTTTTTAAATAAAAGGGACTATATTGCACATGTTCTTTTGGTAACTAATAATTTTAGGGTTTTTTTTTCATATAATGAAACAATAAGGCTCTCTGATGTGAAATTGAGGAGATTATTACATCTTAATTATTTTTTCTCTATAAGGAACACTATCTTTCTAAAACTAAGAACAAACTGATATGAAAAACCTTGGCGATTCATGTTATTATTTTTTTAAACTACAGTTCATCTCTAGTTGATTTTGGCACTCTGCTCTGTATACTCTGGAAAGAAGCACATAAATTCAACCATTTTGACTCCCCCCAATTTGTATCTTAAGAATTACAGCATTTATCTTCTCTTGTATAACCACAGTGAACACAGATGTTTAGGCATAATTCTATATAGTACTTCAGTGTTCATCACTAAACTTTTTTACTCTTGATTTGTTCATTCCATTATGTTTGTTTTGATTCATCTCATGAGCCCATTTTTACCAGGGCCTTCCCTATTGCTACCATATGCTTTTCTGCCCCTGTTGGCATTCAATTTAGCCATGTGACTTATTTTGGCCAGTGAAATGAGAGGCTTTGCAAATGTTTTAAAGGAGCCATTGTTTGATTTGCCTTTGCTTTTCACCTTTTTCCAGGAGAACAGCCTATTTCCACTATAGTCTGATGCTCCAGTTTGGTTCTTAGAACAGAGAAAAGCAAATGTAATGTGAAGAAGCCATAGATCTTTGTTTTTGGAAGGTGTCAGGTTTTTTTTTTTGTTTTTTTTTCTGCAGAATTACGTAGAGCAGCTGCTCGAAACCCTCTGTTAGTGTTTCCTGTCAAACCTGGTCTTTAAAGAGATAGTCCTAATTTAATCACATGGCCTACTCAACTCCTGAGACAGCATCACTGCTATGGTTTGAATATTTGTCCCATCCAAAGTTCATGTTGAAATTTAGTCCTCAGTGTGGCAGAATTGGGACATTGGGCCTTTAAGAGGCCGTTGGGTCATGAGGGCTCTGCCCTCATGAATGAATTAATCCAATTCTCATGAATGAATTAATCCACTCAGGTATTAATGGGTTATTATGGGAATGCGACTGTTGGCCTTATAAGAGGAAGAGAGACCTGAGCTAGTATGCTCAGCTTCCTCGCCATGTGATGTCTGGCACTGCCTCAGGACTCTGCATAGAGTCCCCACGAGGAAGAAGGTCCTCAGCAGATGGAACCCTTCAACCTTGGACTTCTGTAAGAATAACTGTAAGAAATAAATTCCTTTTTCTTTATAAATTACCCAGTTTTAGGGATTCTGTTATAAGTAACAAAAATGGACTAAAACAATCACTAGTAACTGAAAGATTATTAGATTTATATTTCAGCAGTAAAATATATTCTACAGAACTTAACATCCTTCATGAGGTGGGAAGAAGTATTGTTGGTTCTCAGTATCTTCTCTTTCAACTAACCTAGATTGTCCTTAATTCCCTTTGATCTGTATCTAGAGGAACTTCTCAAGTTTGAACCTAACAATTTTATGTTGCATAACTTTGATTTTGCTTATAACTACTCTCATTATGGATTTAAAGCTATGATGGCATTTTTTTTCTTTGTATCAATCCTTTTTTATTATCTTTTTCATTTCATTCATTCAACAACTGTTTTTACATAGCCTAGTAAACAGGGCCTGAGTCAGGGATTACATACTGATTACTTGGGAGATTCACTTCCAGTACAGAGTGGGCAAAAGTACAAGAATCTGAGGCAGGGAAGGGTAAAAAGTAATTCGAGGTAATGCATTGTTGTTCTGGCCATTGCTTCATGATAAACCATGAAGACATCAGGTCACTGACTTAGCCACCCAAGAACTGAGAAACTGTGCCCTAGAGCAAGCCATCAGATGGAAGAAGATAATTTATCTCTCTGGTTTCCTTTTGTGTTTTGTCTTCCAGTTTGTTGTTCATACCATCCCCTGTATAGTAGCATTGTTTATACCAGTCTGGAAATGGTAAACGGAGAATAAGACTCTAGGCATGCAGCTGGTTATCCTCACGTGATGGAGTCATTTGAACTGTATATATTTGGTAGGCTGATGTAGCAATTAGTAGGCTGAGGCAGAGAGATGGACTCAAAATTCTAGTAGCTAGCTGAGGTTGAATCTCAAAAGATGCATAAGATGTGTCCCATACAACAACACATGTTTAATAAGAGACAGGAACTGTCCTAGGTGCTCTGTTTATAGCAGTGAACAAAAAAAGTTCCTGCCCTCACAGAGATGTCCTTACATCTTGGCTTTCTATTGGTATTTCACAGCGGCATAATGGCTTATTTTTTGTACTTTTTCTTCACTTTTCTTCTAAGTTCTTATGTTACTCCTACTGAGAGGTATACTCTTCCTCTAAGTATTCACAATTGCATTTCGTTTTTCTTAATTTTATTACCCCCATTCCTTTTAGATGTCCTGTTATTTTATTTTATTTTTTTAAAATTAATTTTGTTTCAAGTTCCAGGATACACGTGCAGGATGTGCAGGTTTGTTACATAGGTAAATATGTGCCATGGTGGTTTGCAGCACCTATCAATCTATCACCTAGGTAGTAAGCCCCACATATATTAGCTATTTATCCTGATGTTCTCCCTCCCCCCGCACACCACCCTCCCCACTGACAGGCCCCAGTGTGTATTGTTCCCTTACCTGTATCCATGTGTTCTCATTGTTCAGCTCCCACTACGTGCAGTGTTTGGTTTTGTGTTCCTGCGTTAGTTTGCTGACGATAATGGCTTCCAGCTCCATCCATGTCCCTGCAAAGGACATGATCTCGTTCCTTTTATGGCTGCATCATATTCCATGTTGTATATGTACCACATTTTCTTTATCCAGTCTATCTTTGATGGGCATTTGGGTTGATTCAATGTCTTTCCTATTGTGAATAGTGCTGCAATGAACATAACACGTGTATGTATCTTTATAATAGAATGATTTATGTTATATTGGGTATATATACCCAGTAATGGGATTGCTGGGTCAAATGGTGTTTCTGGTTCTAGGTCTTTGAGGAATCGCCACACTGTCTTCCACAATGGTTGCACTAATATACATTCCCACCAACAGTGTAAAAGCGTTCCTATTTCTCCACAGCCTCGCCAGAATCTGTTGTTCCTAGACTTTTTTTTTGTTTGTTTTGAGACCAAGTCTCGCTCTGTTGCCAGGCTGGAGTGGATCTCGGCTCACTGCAACTTATGCCTCCCCAGTTCAAGCAATTCTTCTGCCTCAGCCTCCTGAGTAGCTGGGACTACAGGTGTGTGCCACCATGCCCAGCTAGTTTTTGTACTTTTAGTAGAGATAGGGTTTCACCATGTTGGCCAGGATGGTCTTGATCTCTTGACCTTGTGATCTACCCACCTCAGCCTCCCAAAGTGCTGGGATTACAGGAGTGAGACACCGTGCCTGGCTGACTTCTTAATAATATCCATTCTGACTGGTGTGAGATGGTATCTTATTGTGGTTTTGATTTGCATTTCTCTAATGATCAGTGATGTTGAGCTTTTTTTGATATGTTTGTTGGCATCATAAATGTCTTCTTTTGAGAAGTGTCTGTTCGTGTCCTTTGCCCACTTTTTAAATGGGGCTGTTTGTTTTTTTCTTGTAAATTTAAGTTCCTTGTAGATTCTGGATATTAGGCCTTTGTCAGATGGATAGATTGCAAAAATTTTCTCCCATTCTGTAGGTTACCTGTTCACTTGATGATAGTTTCTTTTGTTGTGCAGAAGCTCTTTAGTTTAATTAGATAGCATTTGTCCATTTTTGCTTTTGTTGCAATTGCTTTTGATGTTTTTGTCATGAAATCTTTGCCTGGGCCTATATCCTGAATGGTTTGAGTAGATTTCCTTCTAGGATTTTTATACTTTTGGGTTTTACATTTAATGAGTCTTTAACCTATCTTGAATTAATTTTTGTATAAGGCATAAGGAAGGGGTCCAGTTTCAGTTTTCTGGTTATGGCTAGCCAGTTTTCCCAGCAGCATTTATTAAATAGAGAATCCTTTCCCCATTGCTTGGTTTTGTCAGGTTTGTCAAAGATCAGATGGTTGTAGATGTGCGGTCTTATTTCTGAGATCTCTGTTCTGTTCTATTGGTTCATGTGTCTGTTTTTGTACCAGTACCGTGTTGTTTTGGTTACTGTTGCCCTGTAGTATCGTTTGAAGTCCGGTAGTGTGATGCCACTGGCTTTGTTCTTTTTGCTTAGGATTGTCTTGGCTATACGGGCTCTTTTTTGGTTCCATATTAATTTTAACGTAGTTTTTTCTAAATCTGTGAAGAATGTTAATGGTAGTTTAATAGGAATAGCATTGAATCTATAAATTACTTTGGGCAGTATGGCCATTTTCACGATATTGATTCTGTCTATCCATGAGCATGGAATGTTTTTTCATTTGTTTTTGCCCTCTCTTATTTCTTTGAGCAGTGGTTTGTGGTTCGCCTTGAAGAGGTCCTTCACTCTTTCACTTCTCTTGTTAGCTGTATTCCTAGGCATTTTATTCTTTTCTTAGCATTTGTGAATGGGAGTTCATTCATGATTGGGCTCTCTGCTTGTCTATTGTTAGTGTATGGGAATGCTTGTGATTTTTGCAGTTGATTTTGTATACTGAGACTTTGCTGAAGTTGCATATCAGCTTGGAAAGCTTTTGGGCTGTGATGATGGGGTTTTCTAGATATAGAATCATGTCATCTGCAAACAGAGACAGTTTGACTTCCTCTCTTCCCATTTGAATACCCTTTGTTTCTTTGTCTTGCCTGACTGCCCTGGCCAGAACTTCCAATACTATGTTGAATAGAAGTGGTGAGAGACAGCATCCTTGTCATGTGCCAGTTTTCAAGGGAAATGCTTCCAGCTTTTGCCCATTCAGTATGATATTGGCTGTGGGTTTGTCATAAATGGCTCATTATTTTGAGGTATGTTCCATCAATACCTAGTTTATTGAGCATTTTTAACATGAAGGGATGTTGAATTTTATCGAAGGTGTTTTCTGTGTCTATTGAGATGATCATGTTTTTTTTTGTCTTTAGTTCTGTTTATGTGATGAATTAGATTTATTGATTTGTGTATGTTGAACCAGCCTTGCATCTTGGGAATGAAGCTGACTTGATCGTGGTGGATAAGCTTTTTGAATGTGCTGCTGTATTCAGTTTGCCAGTATTTTATTGAGGATTTTGTTTGTTTGTTTTTTTGAGACAGAGTTTTGCTCATGTTTCCCAGGCTGGAGTGCAATGGCGTGACCTTGGCTCACTGCAACCTCCACCTCCCAGGTTTAAGCACTTCTCCTGCCTCAGCCTCCTGAGTAGCTGGGATTACAGGCGCTTCCAGTACGCCTTGCTAATTTTTGAGGATTTTGCATCGATGTTCAGGGATATTGGCCTGAAGTTTTTATTTTCTCAGGGTTTGGTATCAGGATGATACTGACCTCATAAAATGAATTAGGGAGCAGACCCTCCTTTTCAATTGTTTGGAATAGTTTCAGAAGGAATGGTACTAGCTCCTGTTTGCACCTGTGATAGAATTCAGCTGTAAATCCACTGGTCATGGGCTTTTTTGTGGCTGGTAGGGTATTTGTTACTGCCCCTTCAGAACTTGTTATTGGTCTATTCAGGGATTCAGCTTCTCCCTGGTTCAGTTTTGGGAGGGTGTGTGTGTCTAGGAATTTATCTGTTTCTTCTAGATTTTCTAGTTTATTTGCATAGAGGTATTTATAGTATTATCTGAAGGTTGTTTGTATTTCTGTGGGGTCAGTGGTGATATCCCCTTTATCTTTTTTTGTTGTATCTATTTGATTCTTTTCTCTTTTCTTATTAGTCTAGCTTGCAGTCTATCCATTTTATTAATTTTTTCAACAAACGGCTTCTGGATTCATTGATTTTTTTGGAAGGGTTTTTCATGTCTGTATCTCCTTCAGTTCTGCTCTGATCTTGGTTATTTCTTTTCTTCTGCTAGTGTTGTGGTTTATTTGCTCTTGGTTCTCTATTTCTTTTAGTTTCAATGTTAGGGTGTCAACTGGAGATATTTCTAGCTTTTTGATGTGGGCAGTTAGTGCTATAAATTTCCCTCTTAACACTGCTTTAGCTGGATCCCAGAGACTCTGTGTGTTGTCTCTTTGTTATCATTGGTTTCAAAGAACTTCTTGATTTCTGCCTTAATTTCATTATGTACCCAGGAGTCATTCAGGAGCAGGTTGTTCAGTTTCCATGTAGTTTTGTGGTTTGAGTGGGTTTCTTTATCTTGAGTTATAATTTGATTGCGCTGTTTTCTGAGAGACTGTTATGATTTCAGTTCTTTTGTATTTGCTGAGGAGTGTTTTACTCCCAAGTACGTGACTGATTTTAGAGTAAGTGCTATGTGCTATGTGTCGCCAAGAAGAATATATATTCCGTTGTTTTTGGGTGGACAGTTCTGTAGATATTTATCAGGTCCACTTGATCCAGAGCTGAGTTCATGTCCTGAATATCCTTGTTAATTTTGTTTTGGTGATCTGTCTAATATTGTTAGTGGGATGTTAAAAGTCTCCCACTATTATTGTGTGGGAGTCTAAGTGTCTTTGTAGGTCTCTAAGAACTTGTTTTATGAATCTGGGTGCTCCTGTGTTAGATGCATATATATTTAGGATAGTTAGCAGTTCTCATTGAATTGAACCCTTTACCATTATGTAATGCCCCTCTTTGTCTCTTTTGATCCCTGTTGGTTTAAAGTCTATTTTGTCAGAAACTAGGATTGCAGCCCCTGCTTTTTTCTGCTTTCCATTTGCTTGGTATATTTTCCTCCATTCCTTTATTTTGAGCCTATGTGTGTCTTTGCATGTGAGATGGGTCTCTTAAATCCAGCACATTGATGAGTCTTGACTCTTTATCCAGCTTGCCATTCTGTGTCTTTTAATCAGGGCATTTAGCCCATTTACATTTAACGTTAATATTGTTGTCTGTGAATTTGATCCTGTTATGATGGTAGCTGGTTATCAGACTTGGTGATGTAGTTGCTTTATAGTTTCATTGGTCTTTGTACTTCAGTGTGTTTTTGCAGTGGCTAGTGGTGGTTTTTCCTTTCTATATTTAGTGCTTCCTTCAGGAGCTCTTGCAAGGTAGGCCTGGTGGTGACTAATTACCTCAGTATTTGCTTCTCTGAAAAGGATTTTATTTTTCCTTAGCTTATGAAGCTTAGTTTGACTGGAAATGAAATTCTGGGTTGGAAATCCTTTTCTTTAAGAATATTGAATAATGGCCCCCAATCTCTTCTCGCTTGTAGGGTTTCTGCTGAGAAGTTTGCTGTTAGTCTAATGGGTTTCCCTTTGTAGGTGATCTCCCCTTTCTCTCTGGCTGCTGTTAACATTTTTTTTCCCTTCATTTTGACCTTGGTGAATTTGATGATTATGTGTGTTAGGGCTGATCATCTCATGGAGTATCTTACGAGGGTTCTTTGGATTTCATGAATTTGAATGTTGGCCTATCTTGTTAGGTTAGGGAAGTTTTCGTAGATGATATCCTGAGGTATGTTTTCCACCTTGGTTCTGTTCTCCCCATCTCTTTCAGGTATCCAAGTCAGTCATAGGTTTGGTCTTTTTACATAATCCCAAAGTTCATGGAGGTTTTGTTTCTTTTCATTCTTTTTTCTCTCGTCTTGTCCGCCTGTCTTATTTCAGCAAGATAGTCTTTAAGCTCTGAAATTCTTTCCTCTGCTTGGTCACTTTGGCTGTTGATACTTATGGTTGCATTGTGATGTTCTCAGGTTGTGTTTTTCAACTCCATTAGGTTATTTATGTTCCTTTCAAACTAATTATTTTGGTTAACAGCTCCTGTAATGTTTTATCATGGTTCTTAGCTTCTTTGTATTGGGTTAGGACATGTCCCTTTGGCTCAGCTAAGTTCGTTGTTCCCCACCTTCTGAGGCCTACTTGTGTCAGTTCATCTATCTCCACCTCCGCCCAGTTCTGTGCTCTTCCTAGAGAGGTATTATGATCATATGGAGAAGAGGCACTTTGGCTTTTCGAGTTTTCATTGATTCTTTCTCATCTTTGTGAGTTTACCTAGCTTTGATCTTTCAGTTTGCGAGGACCTTTTTGTTGTTGCTGTTATTGTTGTTGCTTTCTGTTTGTTTTTCTTTTAACATTCAGGCCCCTCTTCCGTAGGGCTGCTGTGGTTTGCTGGGGGTCACTCCAGACCCTATTCACTTGGGTCCCTTCTGCACCTGCAGGTATCAACAGTGGAAGATGCAGAATAGCAAAGATGGCTGCCTGCTACTTCCTCTGGCTGGGATCTTTGTCCCAGAGGGGCACCAACCTGATGCCAACAGGAATGCTCCTGTATAAGTTATCTGGCAACCCCTGTTGGGGTCTCACCCAGTCTGGAGGCAGGGGTTCTGGGACGTGCTTAATGAAGCATTCTGGCTGCCCCTTGGCGGAGCGGGTGCGCTGTGCTGTGGGGAATCTCAATCATCTGGACTGCCTGGATTCCTCAGAGCTGGCAGGGGGAAAGTCTAAGTCTGCTAATCTGTGAATACTGTGGCTGCCTCTCCCACTAGAGGCTCAGTCCCAGGGACATCAGAGTTCTGTCCCTAAACCCCTGGCTGCAGTTGCTGAAATTCCTGCAGGAAGGTCTCACCCAGTGAGGAGGGATGGGTTAGGGTTCTGCCTGAAGAGGCAGTCTGGCCATGATCTGCCATAGCCATAGCCACTGTGAGTGCTGTGGGGAATTCTGTCTGGGTCCAAACCATCTAGTCTTCCTGGCACTGGCAGGGGAAAATTGGCAGACTGGAGCTGTAGTGATGGCTGCCACCCCTTGCCCCTACTCCCCGGGAACTCAGGCATCTTAGGCAAAAGGCAGGGTGGTGATGATGACCACCCCTTCCATTAGGAAGTTGGTAGTCGTAGGTAGTCACCAACCCATTGGCTGCTGAGAGGCCACCAAGAGGCTGCCGAGAATCTGGACAGCTCTGCACTTGGGACCCAAGGCCCTGGTGGCATGGGCTCATTGGGGGATCTCCTGATCTGTGGGTAGCACGGATCCATGGAAAAAGTGTGGTTTCCCAGGCAGGGTAGTGTGTCCAGAATTGGTGCGTTCTTGGTCTCACTGACTTCAAGAATGAAGCCACAGACCCTTGCGGTGAGTGTTACAGTTCTTAAAGGCGGCGTGTCCGGAGTTTGTTCCTTCTGATGTTCAGATGTGTTCAGAGTTTCTTCCTTCTGGTGGATTCGTGGTCTCGCTGGCTTCAGGAGTGAAGCTGCAGACCTTCGAGTGTTACAGCTCATAAAGGCAGTGTGGATCCAAAGAGTGAGCAGCAGCAAGATTTATTGCAAAGAGTGAAAGAACAAAGCTTCCACAGTGTGGAAGGGGACCCAAGGGGGTTGCCACTGCTGGCTCTGGCAGCCTGCTTTCATTGTCTTATCTGGCCCCACCCACATCCTGCTGGTTGGTCCATTTTACAGAGAGCTGATTGGTTTTACAGAGAGCTGATTGGTCCATTTTGACAGGGTGCTGATTGGTGCGTTTACAATCCCTGAGCTAGACACAAAAGTTCTCCAAGTCCCCACTAGATTCGCTAGATACAGAGTGCTGATTGGTGCATCCACAAACCCTGAGGTAGACACACGGTGCTGATTGGTGTGTTCACAAACCTTGAGCTAGATACGGAGTGCTGATTGGTGTATTTACAATCCCTTAGCTAGACATAAAGGTTCTCCAAGTCCCCACTAGACTCAGGAGCCCAGCTGGCTTCACCCAGTGGATCCCGCACAGGGGCCACAGGTGGAGCTGCCTGCTAGTCCCGTGCCCTCCACCAGCACTCCTCAGCCCTTGGATGGGACTGGCTGCCATGGAGCAGGGGGCAGCGCTCATCAGGGAGGCTCTGGCTGCGCAGGAGCCCACGGCGGGGTGGGGGGAGTGAGGGGAGGGAGGGGGGAGGGTGGGGGGAGTGGGGAGTGGGTAGAGAGTGGGGGGGAGTGGGGGGAGTGGGGGGAGGGTGGGGGAGGCTCAGGCATGGTGGGCTGCAGGTCCCCAGCCCTGCCCCTCGGGGAGGCAGCTAAGGCCTGGTGAGAAATCGAGAGCAGCGCCGGTGGGCCAACACTGCTGGGGGATCTGGCGCACCGTCCGTGGCTGCTGGCCTGGGTGCTAAGCCCCTCACTGCCCGGCTGGTGGGGCTGGCTGGCCGCTCTGAGTGCGGGCCGCCAAGCCCACGCCCACCCGGAACTCTAGCTGGCCCGCAAGCGCTGCACGCAGCCCCAGTTCCCACCCACGCCTCTCCCTCCACACCTCCCCGCAAGCTGAGGGAGCTGGCTCTGGCCTTGGCCAGCCCAGAAGAGGACTCCCACGGTGCAGCGGCGGGCTGAAGGGCTGCTCAAGCGCCGCCAGCGTGAGCGCCGAGGCCGAGATGGCGCCGAGAGCGAGCCACGGCTGCGGGGGCTGCCAGCACACTGGCACCTCTCAGTAGGTCGATCACTCACCATTTCCCTTGGCTGGTGGTAGGAGCTCGCATTACTCTGTGTGGCTCCCAGGTGGGCCGGCGCACCACCCTGCTTTTCCTTGCTCTCTGTGGGTTGTGCCAGCTGCCTAGTCAGTCCCAATGAGAGAACTTGGATACCTCAGTTGCCGGTGCAGGATTCACTCATTGTTTTCGTTCTTCTTGGTGGGGGGCCTCCGACCACAGCTGTTTCTAGTCAGCCATCTTGGCCCGCCCTGTTTTTCTCTACTTATTTTCAAATGAGGAAAGATCTGGACAAATTCAGTGCTTTCCACTGGTTCAGATGTGTGAGTTGTGCGAGCTTTGCTTGCTTTTTGTATTTGCAACATTGGTGTACATATCATCACTTGTACTTTTCCGAGGGTTGTGTGGGGAGATAGAAATAAACATATCTACATAGTATAAGAGTATGCTTCAATTCCACTTATTGAGAGCATGCCCAGAAAATATCATGAGGTGGTAGAGAAAAATGTGCTTTTTCCCAGGTTAATTTTTAATTTGCAAAGCGTCATAATAGTATGAGCATCTCCTTACTCTTCAGAGAGAGAGAGAGATAGTGTGTGTGTGTGTGTGTGTGTGTGTTTTAGATGGAGTCTGGCTCTGTCACCCAGGTTGGAGTGGGGTGGTGCGATCTCGGCTCAGGATCAAGTGATTCTTCTGCCTCAGCCTCCTGAGTAGCTGAAACTACAGATGTATGCTACCATGCCCAGCTGATTTTTGTAATTTTAGTAGAGATGGGGTTTCACTATTGGTCAGGCTGGTCTCGAACTCCTGACCTCAGGCGATCCACCTACCTCAGGTGATCCACCTGCCTCGGCCTCCAAAGTGCTGGGATTACAGGTGTGAGCCATCGCACCCTGCCTAGTGTGTTTCTTTTGACTAAAGATATATATATTTTGTTGTACGTTGTCCTTAAATGCAGACCAGCTACGGATTCGGGCCTTCTCATTAAGAAATACCAAATGTCTTCTAACATGGGAATATAAATAAATTTGCTATGTTTTAACACTGTATTGAAAGATGATATGTTTTATCTTCATCATGTCTCTTTTCTAAATGTGACATTTTTTTTAGGCCTCCTGGCTAACGTATCTTAACTATGATGGAATTTTCTCCTGCCCTGTTGCGTATTTCCTTTGATAATTTTTGCTAATGTTATTAGTGAAAAATGGCAGTAATCATCATGCATGATTACTGTGGGTCTTTTTTCCCCTCCTCTTGTATTACATTTCCTGAAGGCATTGTGCCATTATTGGTTCTCTTCTCTCCCCTTCCCCGTTTTTGACTGCTATTTTCTGCATGTTTCAGTTTTTTGAATTGTTACAGGAAAATGGTGTATATCCATGTATCTGTATGGATGCAGGGGTTGTAGTTGTGGTTTGAGAACATTAATGTTCTAAATCTCTAAGGAGCAGAACTCCTTGCTCCCATACTAATTTTCATCCATGTTCAACAACTGTCTCCGTATCTCTTTTATTCCTTCTTTCTTTTAAGACATTTTATGTGAATGAATGACTAGTTTAAAGTTATAGGTAAAAAAATAAGTTCCATTAATAAATACAATCTTCAAAATATTATATAAGTACAATCAGCCTTTCATATCCATGGATTCAACCAATCATGAAAATATCAGGTGAAGAAAAATGAGTGGTTGCATCTGTACTGAACGTGTACAGACTTTTTTCTTGCCATTATTCCCTAAACAATACAGTATAACATTATTTGCATAGCATGTACTTTGTGTTAGGTATTATAAGTAATCTAGAGATGACTTAAAGTATTTGGTTGTGCATAGATTATATGCAAAACTGCATCATTTTATATAAGGACTTGAGCATCTGTAAATTTTCATATTCAAAGTGGGTCTTGAAACCATTCTCCCATAGATAATAAGAGACTACTGTTTATAGTATATTTTGATGTAATAGTTCTTTATAAATATTTCTCTGTTCAAATTAAGTATACAAAAGAATTCCCAGTTTGTATAATCTGTATCACACAGGATTCACAACCACAGCAATCTGGAAACCTCTATCTCAAAGGTGTAGTTCTCCTAGACTCTTAGTGCCATCATTAGCACCACCAGTTCATTTGTCCTCCTGCTTATCAGTTTCATCCTGCGTAGGTTCGAAGGACTGGATTTTTCTTGTGACTTTCTGACTCTTTTACCTCATCAGTTCCTTCAAGCTGAGTTAGAGGAGTCACAAGAATCCCAGCCAAGGACCCTGAGGTTACAAACTAGAATTGGCAGTTGTGCTTTAAGGAACTTTGGTTTGAAAACTTAAGTTTGCCCTTTGGGATTCTTTTTAATATATTTAAAGTTCTGTATAGTAATATAAAATGAAAGGTTGACGTACCCTTTGTTCAAAACTGTCTAATAACTATAAGTTGATCTTACCACTTGTTAATTCTTGAAACTGAAGTGTTAACTTAAATAAAAGGTTGTACTATGTATATCCATGGTTTTTATTACTATAAAGCTACAAAAGAAAATTAATATGTATCTGGCTTTGAAAGTCATAGTCGTTGTATCAATATTTTCTGTGTGTATGTGATAAATATTAAATGTCATTATTTCTTTTATTAATAAGTTTGCCTGCAGTACAAATAACAGATGCAAAATAGGATGCCAATCTGTAACCTTAGATGAACACAATTATTTAACTGAGATGATCTTTATCCATACTTTTCTCTATTTATTGCTTGCTTTGCACAGGAAGGAACTGCAGGAGCTGCAGAATCTTTACAAACAGAACAGTACACATACAGCCCAGCAAGCAGAGCTGATCCAGCAGCTTCAGGTTCTCAATATGGACACACAAAAAGTACTGAGAAATCAGGAAGATGTTCACACAGCTGAAAGTATATCATATCAAAAAGTATGCTTTTATTCTGTAATAAAGATGTAAATGTTTATGTATGAACTTATGAACATATATAGAATTCAGATTTTTTCAAATTTCAGCATTTAATTTTTACTTCCTTTTACATGTGTTTCCTCAAAATTTAGAAGTGAAGGATGGTTCAATTTGGTAACATTTAAAATTTTTTGTATTTTCTTTATGGTAATTAGAGCTGAATCACTTAAAATATAGATACAAACTTACTCTATAGGGTATTATTTTTATAAATTGGCATTCAGACAGCTTCTGTGAAACATACTAGGAGTATAGTCTCAAAACTGGAATTCCTTGGCCTGCTATTACAAGAAATTATTTTGTCAAGTATGGCAGACTTTCATTGTAAAATTTGTACATTATTTTTCGGCAAATCTTCACAAATACAAAGGGGATTGCTGAGGAGGGCTTCAGGATCAATATTTTCCAGGATTTTTCTCTGTTTATTTTGTGTGTTTCTGTTCAGTAGTCTTTTACTTTACAGTTGTTTTAGGAGCCTTTCAAGAAGGTTTACCCAAGTATTTAGGTGTGCTAACTGACTCAGCAGCAATAATTTAATCTACTAATTAAAAAAATACCTTTATTGGCCGGGCATGGTGGCTCATGCCTGTAATCCCAGCACTTTGGGAGGCTGAGGCGGGCGAATCACAAGATCAAGAGATCGAGACCATCCTGGCCAACATGATGAAACCCTGTTTCTACTAAAAATACAAAAAGTTAGCTGAGCATGGTGGTTCATGCCTGTAGTCCCAGCTACTTGGGAGGCTGAGGCAGGAGAATCACTTGAACCTGGGAGGCGGAGGTCGCAGTGAGCCAAGATCGCACCATTGCACTCCAGCCTGGCGACGGGGAGACAACGTCTCAAAAAAAAAAAAAAAAAGCCTTTACTGTGTTCTTCATATGTTTTGTGTAGTGTGCTAAATTATTTTAATAAATAATGTAGTTTATATAGTGTTATTCTCATTTAATGATAGTAGTTGAGGCAAGTGAGGCTTAGAGACGTTAAATAATACAGTTCATATTATCCCTCTAGAATTATTGGATTTTTACTTTTGATCTTACTTTTCTAAAAAATCACTGTGAAAATCCAATGTCTATAATTAACATGAAATTAATTACCTTAAAACTTAAACACATATTTTTAAATGATGCTTTGTAACAGTGGTTTTCAGTGTGTGTTTTGTGTTCCCTTTGTGTTCTCCCAAGGACCTAGATGATAGCAAGCAGGAAGATACAGTCTTCCACTTCAGCTAGAGCAGTGCTGCCTTTTTGTTTTATGGGGTGACATTGCCCACTGTGTTTTTTGTTTCTAAAGCACGTTCCATTGCTAAAATGATTTGAAACACTGTACTTTATTAATACTTGTTAATTGTTATTAATACTAATTGTTTTCTCTTTTTCCCCCATTGATGACTTTCTGTTGCTTGAAACATTTTTTTTCTATTGCTTGAAACATTTTTTTTCCCCTCTTGGCTTCCATTGTACTATAATTGGGTGGTTTTCTTCCTTCAGTTTTTAGCTGTCCCTTTTTAATTTCTTTCTGGTCCTACCCAGTCTCCATGTCCTGTAAAGTGTTAAAATGTTCCAGGCCTCACTCTTAGGATCTCTCCCTTTTTTTTTCTGTTTATACTCACACCCTAGGTGATTTTATCTAATCACCTTGACTTTCAAAATTATACTGCAGGTTGAATATCCCTTATCTGAAATGCTTGGAATCTGAAACCTGAAGTGTTTCACATTTTTAGCTTTTGAGATTTTGGAATATTTGCATTACATTTACTGGCTGAGCATCCCAAATCTGAAAAATTGAAATCTGAAATGCTCCAATGAGCATTTCCTTTGAGCATCATACTGGTGCTCAAAAATGTTTTGGATTTTGGAGCATTTCAGATTTTTTGATTTGGATGCTCTACCTGTGTCTATAGGCTGATGATTCCCAAATTTGTAAATTTGTTTATCTACCTTGGATCTCTTCTGTATACTCTAGGAAAGAGTATATCTAATTGCCTACTTAATATCTCTTCACTTGGATTCCTAATGGGCATCTCATACTGAACGTGTTCAAAACAAAGCTATTGCCTTTTATGTTTTCAGTACAGGTGCAGAATTCGACTACTTCCCACCACCCTTGCTGTCACCATTCTGTCCAGGCCACTATCACATATTACCTGGATTATTGCAGTAACTTGCCAGTTTCTTTGTTCTGATCTTAAGCCTTTTGACATAGGTGCCAGGATATTATTGCAAAAACTTTGTGAGTCAAATCAGATCACTGCTCTCTTCAAGTTCCTCCAGTGGTTTCCCAGACCATTAAAAATAAAAAACCTAAGTTCTTACTACAACCTGTGGGACTCTACACGTTCCGACTCTACATTACCTCTCTGATCTCATCTTTGCCTTCTTTTCTTATTCACTCCAGCAACACACACCATGTTTTTATTCCTTGAACATAACAGGTATTTAACCTTTCAAGGTATACTTTCTTCCAGTGCCTGAAAGCTTTCCTGCCCAGTTATCTGCATAGATACCATTTTACTTCCTTTATTCTACAACTCTTACAGTTTAAAATTAGTTGATAGCAGACATTAAATGGTAGAAGCAAGAAAAGAATGATGTATGTTGTAATAGTAGTAGAGGGAAATATGGGAGCATAACTGGGGGCCTGTTCCAAGACTAAGGATAAAGAAAGCTCTCCTTGATGGTGTCATACCAGTAATACTTTGCTGAGAAGATAAGATATCAAAGAGACAAATTAATTTCTGATAACTTTTCCAAATGGACTCTAGTTCAAACCATAAATTCCCTAGTGTATGTCTTTACTAAATTTGGAGAAGTAGAGCTTATATGCCCCTATTTGGCGAACTTGCCGTAACCTAAATTGTGATCTGGGGTACATTTTGAAACCGTAAACACTTTTCTTCTAGGATTATGTTTATCCCTTCCAAGAATCATTATAGAAAATGAGAGATGTAAATGATGGGGTTATGTTGTGTATGTGAATGATACTGAGGCAGAATAAAAATAAAAGAGAACAAACTGAGATATGCTAACCTAATAATTGGCTTACTTTTCCTTGTGTTTAGTCTGTTTTTTATCATTTCTTTCTCTAGATTGAATATCATTTTTCTTTTATTTTTGTTTCTCAGAGATTACCTTGGGGAGTGTGGGAGTAGGGGGGCTTCACTGATACTTAAGTTGATTCTCACTTTGAAATTGTTCCTCCCACTGTAATATTTTAATTTTGAAGTTGTTTTAGATGCTTGTAGTTATTCATACAGTTTTCATTAGTATCCTCAACTAGACTCAATTTGAAAATATTCTTATTATTTATTTATTCTTTATAAATTTTGTCTGCAGTTAGTAGACATTACAGTTGTTTTGGTGGCTGTATATAGTTATTTTAAAAAACAAAGTCTTTTATAATTCCATCTCCCAGAGGCAAATACTGTGAACATTTTGAATATTTCACTTTTAAAAATGCATCTTAACATATTTGTTAGCACACTAATATTTTTCACTTTAACATTATATTTAAAAAAATCATAACATATAACTATTTTAGATGGTCATATAATTTATTTTTCTACTGTTGGTTATATATGTTATTTGTTTTACTATTGTAAATAAAGGTGCAATAAACATTTCTTTGTCAGTTCAGACTATTACTATTCATTATAGTGTACTGACTACACATATGTACACCCACGCACACACACACACACGCACACACACACACACACACACACACACACACACACACACACTGACCTATCCACCCAGGGAAGACTTCCTTTTATGAAGCTATAGCATCATATTAACCATATGCAATTCACTTTTTTTTTTTTGACAGTGTCTCACTCTGTTGCCTAGGCTGGAGTGCAGTGGCACGATCTCGACTCACTGCAACCTCCGCCTCCCAGGCTTCAAGCAATTCCCCCACCTTAGCCTCCCCAGTAGCTGGGACTACAGGCGCGTGCCACCACACTCAGCTAATTTTTGTACTTTTCGATAGAGACTGAGTTTCACCATGTTGACTAGGCTGGTCTCCAACTCCTTACCTCAGGTGATCCATCTGCTTCAGCCTCCCAAAGTGCTGGGATTATAGGTGTGAGCCACTGCACCTGGCCCAATTCACTTTTAATTAGTTCGTACATAACATACCCTTTTAAAATTATCCCATAATAAGAATGTATGGGGGTCATGGATTCTAAGGGGACCTGCCTACTACATGATCAGTAAACGTTAAGTTACTGAAACTTGAGACATTGCATGCTATGATATCCCACTTTGGATAATGCAATTTAAAAATCATAATTGTAGTTTAAAACTTTATGGCGATGTTTCTATTTTAATTTAAACATTACTCTAGTCCATTTAATGTTTGACTTTGGGTGGATGAATGGTTCTGCAGTGGTGAAAAATGTGGAGAAACAAAATACAAGTGAGAAGTCCTTCCAGTTAGATCACAGTTATAAAGACAGAATGTAAAATTGTACTATAAGCCAGGGAGAATCTGAGTTTCCATTTACACAAATTATTTTAGAAATGTATTATGTAAATCGAGATAAAAATGTAAATTGCTCCTAGTAACCATATAATAATAATAGATAACATTTTTTTAGCTTATTGTGTATCAGGCACTGGCAGTAGGGCTTTTGCCTGATTGTTTAAGCCTCGCACCAACCTGATGTGGTATTGTTATTTTTATCCCTGTTTGTAGATCAGGTAACTGAAGCTTAGAGTGTTGTCTAAAGTCAAACAGCTACCTGTGTAGAATTCAGATCTAGGTAATCTTGGGTCCAGAATGCAATTCTTAAACTTTATTATAAAGCCAACAGTATAGTTCAGTTTTAAATGGAAAGGTGAGGTCTTATCCCTAAAAGCCTCGGTAAACAGATTCTACAAACTTGCATTATCCATTCTCATCCAAATTTTTTCAACACTTAATAATTTCTAATGTTGGAATATTTATCCTGATATCTAAGTTAAATGTTATTCAGAAGATTTCATTGCTTTCTTTTTGGTGACCAGAGTATAGCAGTTACCTTTCTCTGTGAAAAGGGCTTCCATCATTTTTCTCTGGCCATTGTTTCTCCTGATTGTATCCATTTGGTTTCTTTTATCTTGCTATTACATCACACTTTTTAACTTTTTGAGCTTCTGAAGATTTTTTACTAACGCTTTTTTTTCTCCTCAAAAATGTAGTAGTTGTGTAGTGCAGGATTTTAAAATTTGGGAATGATCACATTGCCTTATTTGTCAGGTGTGTTATTGTTCAGACTTTAGTGTTCATTTATATCAGATTATTCATTCTTATTCTAGAGCATTATATGTATTGTCTTTATTCCTTGTCTACACATATTTTTAGATTGTTTTCTAATTTGAATAATCTTGCAATAATGAGATGAAATTATTTATTCAAAATTTGAAACATTTTCACATAGATTCATTTTAATATTTTCGAATAATAATTGGGATTTAGCTCTAAGACTCAGGTGAGTTGAATTAAAAGTATTACACTAACAATTTGTCTTCAATTCTTATTAAACTTCTTTAAGAATCAGATCTTAGTTTACTGTTTCTAATGAAGTTTGTTTCCTCTGTTCTCTTTCTCTCAATTCTTCACCCCTTTTTCTTGCCCTTACATTACCCATTCTTTCTCTCATTTATTAAGTAGATCTGTATCATAATATCTGTTTAATTATCTGAAAAGATGAAAACAGTTGTCCCAAGTGGTAGGATGTGGGAATTGAGGAGGGGAGACAAAGGTGAAGAAAGAAAATTGAAAAGTTTTGAGCACAGAGGTGAGTCATATTGTCCCAGAGCTCTCCGTAACAAATCATCAGTCTCATATACAAGTCTACCAGTCATATAGTGTGGAAGGCTTTTCTAGGAGAAAAACACCTATCAAGATAAATAAAAGTAATCTAATGTGTTCTCTTCCTCTGAGCATGTAGCCGTTCATACAATTTTTAATATTTTTTTATCTGCACATTTATATATGTGTATGAATTAAATATTGATAAGGAATTATATCAGCATTTATGATTTCTAGACCATCAAACATGGTTGGGGTACTAACATGTATTTTATAACTTTTTGGTCTGTTTAGTGACATTATTACTCAAACTATTAACTAGGAAAATAAGGAGTTAGCCTATTAAATTACATGTTAAATTAGTGTTGTCATTTTTGGCTATAAATAGTACAGTTTTCACTTGAAGAATTTATTGTTTCAGTCAGTGTTGCAAATACAGTTGGCACTCTGTATCCATAGGGCATATCCCCATTCACAGATTCAACCAACCTTGAATTGAAAATATTTGGGGAAAAAATGAAAAATAGCAATACAACAATAAAAATTAATAAGAAAAAGAGTATAACAACTATTTACATAGTGTTTACATTGTAAACACTGGGTAGATTCCATCTTATTCTTATAAGTAATCTGGAGATGGTTTAAAGTATACAGGAGGATGTACATAGGTTATAAGCAAAATACTGTGCCATTTTATATAAGGGACTTGTGCATTTTTCAGATTTTTTTTATTCACTTGGGTCCTGGAAACAATATTGTGGATAATGAGGGAATGCTGTAGTATATTTACTAGATTTGGATGATTTCAATTCTTAAACAAATTAGTATCAGTGGATAACAGAGCATATACGTTTTCAAAATTGTTAAGATATATAAAATATCATTTAGTTCTTTAACACTAATAAAATATTCGAAAAGGGGTTCTTCAGTCTAAGCCCCTGAAAATTAAAGGAGTTGGAGGTTGAGGTCTTATTTCTAACTTGCTTTCTGTCCCCTGGAGATCCTTTTAACCTTTTTCACTTAATTTCTTCAACAGAAAATAGCATGAAGAATAGTAAGGATAATATATTGCTTATGAATTGTAATGATTGATACTTCTAAAGCATATAATATAATACGTGGTTACATTTTTATAGGCCAGAATCTTACAAAAAAATTCTGATCCATTCGAGCTTTTTGGATTATTAGAGGAAAGAAGTTATAGAGAAAAGAGCCTCTCTGAAAACTGTTGTAAGGAATCTTATTGCTAATAGGGAAGAAGATAACTCAGTATGCCTAAAGCAATGCAGATGAATGAATTTATCATATTGCCTAATTTACTCACTTGAGCACTGTTTTTTTTTTTTAAACTCTACTCTTGGAATGAGAATAAGATGGAATCTACCCAGGGCACTGGAACATCCTAAGCTTTTGCCTTCTTGCAGGATCTCCTAGAGAATTAAACATTTTATTACCCTGAGGTCTTGTCACCAAAAAACACTTTAGAAATAAAGCTAGATTTAACCTTGTTGAAGGCTGTTTTAACCAAGTTTACTGCTGGACTGAGGCCTAGAGTTAAAAATGGCTGGAGGACTATCTTTGCTTCCTGTACTCTAAGTTCACAACTGAGTGATCTCATTACTATTAAATACATGAAATCCAGTCAGCCAACAAAGAAAACAGGCAAGTAGGAGATGTATATTTGGAGTAAGCTAAGGAATAAGATAAGAATTTGTCTCAAAACCTAGAGCAAAGCTGACCTAATTTGTTCTGGGCTTTCTCAGTTCTTTTTCACCTGCTGCTTGGAAGGATGGATATTCAGTGCAAGACATAGAGTTTTTCCCAGTGTAGTCTTACCCACCTAGTCATATCACATCAAGTCAGGGCAACTTCTGAATAGGAATGCAACTGCTTAAACTGCATGTCAGAGAGAGCAAAGTAGAGAACACAAGACGAGTGCTATTAGTCGTCTATTTTTTTTTTTTTTTTGAGTTTGAGTCTTGCCCTGTTGCCCTGGCTGGAGTGCAGTGGCACGATCTCAGCTCATTGCAGCCTCTGCCTCCTGGGTTCAAGTGATTCTCCTGCCTCAGCCTCCCGAGTAGCTGGGATTACAGGCATGTGCCACCATGCCCAGCTAATTTTGTATTTTTAGTAGAGACAGCGTTTCTCCATGTTGGTCAGACTGGTCTTGAACTCCCGTCGTCAGGTGATCCGCCAGCCTCGGTCTCCCAAAGTGCTGGGATTACGGATGTGAGCCAACGTGCCCGACCAGTGCTCTATTTTATGAAGCAAGGCAGAAGTTAGATGAGAGGAGATAAATTAAGATAGAGCCTTCTTCCATGAATGAATCGGCCTAAAGCCTTATATTTGTGGAAGAAGGTCCCAAGATGTGACACCCAAGAGTAGGGTATACCACATCCTTGGCACTAGTGGCCAGTAAATTGGTCCTCAATCCTGACCATACCCTAGCATCATGCCTGTACCTTGGTCATTAGGATAGAAGGTATGTAGTTTTCTTTGTCAGCACTTATCAGTGTCCATGAGATTCTCAAATATTTGAAATATGTGAATTCTTTAATAATATGTTCTATTATTTACCTCAGAGGGATTAATTTGTACTGATTGGGTAAATATTGGTTAGTGTAAATAATGCACCGGAGATTAGAAAGTGATTAAATATTCATTGAAAAAATGACTATGCAGTGAAGAGAAGACCGTCACTCATCATAGCTTCAACTTTCCCTAGCCAGGTTAGCTCTTATGTCCAGGGTTTGCTTTTTTCTTTTCTACCGTAAACCCAGTTATGAGAGCAGCAGCACAGTACAAGTAGGCACGCTGAACTCTTCATTGTCCCTTTAAGCTGTCAGGTTCCTACTCTTTCTTGCCTCCTAGAATATTTGATGGTATCAGCTGTGGAAATGACATTGGACATGCTCCTTGGTATAAAGGTAATGGGAAGGGAAAGTATAAATTGATGTTCTAAATTTTTTAATAAATCATATAGGCAATACTTTCTTTTAAAAAATTGCCTAGACTTTGGCAATAAAATGAAGTGGATTATTTTAAATATCTCCACAATAATATCGATAGATAAATTTTATTTTTTTTAAGACAGTGTCTCCCCGTGTCACCCAGACTGGAGTGCAGTGGCACGATCTCGGCTCACTGCAGCCTCGACCTCCTGGGCTCAAGTGTTCCTCCCACCTCACCCTTCCAAGTAGCTGGGACTACAGGTGCATGCTACCACGCCCGCGTAATTTTTTGTATTTTTGGTAGAGACGGGGATTCATCATATTGCCCAGGCTGGTCTCGAACTCCTGAGCTCAGGTGATCTGCCCATCTCGGCCTCCCAAAGTGCTGGGATTACAGGAGTGAGCCACCTTTCCAGCCAGAGATACATTTTTTTTTTTAAATAAAAAAAGGTATATTGAGCTAATTATATGCCAGTGGAGTGGAACTTTAGAGGGTCTTATTTTTGTGACAAATTATGTTTCAGGAGATGTATTAATGAAAGGTTTTACAAGCCTTTTTAAATTTTAAATTTAAAAAACAGAGGTAAACATGCATACAGAAATGTACACAAATCCTAGGTTTCTAGATGAACTAAAGCTTCACTATCTTTTATGTATGTAAGTTTCTTCCCATGAGGCAAGGCAGACTGATGGAAGATGTTCTGTATCTTTAAGTAAATGAGCAAACCTAAAAACTTACCGTAGCTCTATATAATTTTGAGATTTTTGCATTTGAGGGTTTTGCTCTTATTTTAAGATTTTACTGTTAGCCTTTAAAACCACACACACACACACACACAGACACACACACACACACACATTTTTGCTCTTAGGTCACTTTTCTAGTGTCAGCCACAGATATACATACAGATTCTGTATGTAAATCAACTACCAGAGATTGGATTATATCTCATTAAATCACAATTATACATTAGGATCAAGTTCACAAGTTCTGGAGGCATACCGTTGTTAACCCTATATTACTGTCTGTATGATAGCACTTATATGTCATGTTATCTCATAGTTTTAATAAACTTTTAAATTTACTTAATGCATATTGCCTTGACTTAAAAAGGTTTTAAAGTTATTAATAAGTCTTCAAAATATTGTTTCTATTTTTTCACAGTTTAAGGTTTTCAGTAACTCCCTGTTGTCTGCAGAACAAATCCATCCTCTTAATCCAGTATTGAACAGCCTTTACATTCTTTCTACAGCCTTACTGCTTGACTTTGTCTCTTACTATTCCTCTGTTCCTCCTAGCAGTAGATACTAAATTATACTTAATAAGAATGTAGAATTCAACATTAATTAACTGTTAATGAAATACTCCTGATTTTGTTTTCTTTCAAATGTATATGTTAAGTCCAATTAAACTGATATACCTTATGCTCCTTTCTGTCCTTTCCTATCATTGTACATACTTTTTTTTCACATTTCTTCTATCTTTAGAATGACTTTTTGTTTTTGGTCAATTCCAATTATATTGTCATGTTTCATTTCAGGTCCTTTTTCATAATTCCCTCCATGATTAATACAGCTAGCTTAAAATATTTTCTTCCTCAGAAATTTGGCATTCTTTTCCTATATTACACTGGCTAATAATACATATTGCCTTTTTAACATATTTTCTAGTTTTTATCACATTTTAAATGTTAAAAAATTAAATATTAAACATATTATTATATAATTTAGTTAGTTTTTTTGTGTTTATATCTTCTTTCTCTCTGAGAATATTAAAATAACCTGAGGACAAGAACTGTGTTTATACAGTTCATATATATATATATATATATATATACACACACACACACACACACACACAGACACACAGACACACAGACACATAGTTTTATTGATTATTAATATAATTTGGATATATTTTTTGAAACAGCTTTACAATGAGTTACATATTTGTTTTGAAACCACAAAATCAAATGAAGCTATGCTGCGGCAAAGTGTTATTAATCTTCAGGATCAGCTATTACAAAAAGAGCAAGAAAATGCTAAGTTAAAAGAAAAACTTCAGGAATCAGAGGGAGCACCTCTTCCTTTACCTCAAGAAAGTGATCCAGACTACTCAGCACAGGTGAGAGACATTTTCTAAAACTGTTATTCAGTGTAATATTAATTTAAATCATCTTCTACAATTGACTAAAACATAAAAATTTAAATATATTTGCATTTATTGGAGTATAAGAAGTGTGCAGATAGTTTTGCATTATACTATTTTTATACTGTTTGTAGGCATGAATATTACATACAATATGAATTTATATAGAAGTGCATGTAGAAGTACAGGGTCTAGCAAATGTAGTTATCATGATGAAACATTTGGCTGATATACATTATTGAAAAGCAAATTAATAGGTCATGCCCATTTTGAGACTTTTTAACTGAATGAGCTAATGGAATAGAAAGTATCTAACAGTAAGTTTCATAAAGTACTTGCCATAATGCCTGGTATTCGGTACTCAGTATCCAATAGTCCTAATTCTATCACTACCTTGATACATGATTTTGGACAGGTCATATAACCTTTCTTACTATTTCCTGTGGTAAATGAAGGTAGTATAAATGTATAGATAAATATGTAGGATCTGGTTGCAGAGCTTAGCATATAGAAAATGTTAAGTGGTACCTTTTTAGATAATCTTCAGGGCAACTTTCAACTCTAAACATCTTTAAAAAAACTGTGAATTTATTTAAGTGTTTTTAAGGCACTCATAGCTTTTCTTTAAATTTTATAATGTATTCAGTAATGGATTGTAATTTTTGAACGTACCACATTTGTCTTGCTAATTAACCTTATGACAACAATTTTTAAAATTGTACCATATTGTATGCATTTTTTGGACTTCAGGTATACAATATTGGATCAGTGATAAAATTTGTATTATGACATACTATTGTATGCATATGACAATTTAATTTAATGGCTTTGTTTAGTTCTTTATTATAATAAACACCCTTGGTTCAACCAACGTATCCAAAGACTAGATCATTACAAATGGCTTACATCCACTTGTATGTGCTTTGATTCTCTTACAAGAGGTAACCACCAAACTTCTTATCATTTTGATTTTTTTAAACAGTTTTATCATATACAAATTTATGAGGAAACAGTTTATTGTTTAGTCATTCAAAAAAATGATATAATGTGTTGTTTATGGGGTTAGGCAATTTTGACTCATCATTATGTTACTAAGATTTATCCGTGTTTTTTGATATAGGTGTTTGTTTTCACTGTTTAAAAATATTCTATTATATGTGAGTATATCATAACTATTTTTACATGTATCTCTAGATGAGAACTTTGGTTATTTCCATTTTTGCTGTTATGGATAATATTACTGTTGACATTTTCGCACATGTTTCTTGATGTACACATTCATGCATCTTCGTGGGTTATATATCTAGGAGTAGAAATCCTGGATTATAAAGTGTGAAAATGTTACTTTTAGATGATACTGATCACCTGTTTTTCAAAGTGGTTCTATCAGTTTTACTACCACCAACAATATAAAAGAGATCTGGTTGTTTCCTGTCCTACTCAACACTTGGTGTTGTCAGACTTCTTAATTCATTACCAATTGAATGAGTATAAAATAATATTTTATTTTGTTTTTTATGTGCATATCACTGACTAGCCAGTATGTGTCTTCTTTTGTGAATTATCTGTTTATGTCCTTTTTGTTCAATCTTCTGTTGGATTTTTTTCTTACTGATTTTCAAAAGCTCTTTATATATTCTTAATATTAATCCCTAGTAAGCTAATATATGGCAGATATCTCACTGTGTACTTGTCTTTTCTTTTGATTTTCTTCAAGGTGTCATTTGATGAACAGAAATTAAGTTACTTCTTTTTTTTTTGAGACAGAGTTTTGCTCTTATTGCCCAGGCTGGAGTGCCATGGTGTGATCTCGGCTCATTGGAACCTCCACCTCCTGGGTTCAAGCAATTCTCCTGCCTCAGCCTCCCGAGTAGCTGGGATTATAGGCGCCTGCCACCACACCTGGCTAATTTTTTTATTTTTAGTATAGACGGGGTTTCACCATGTTGGTCAAACTGGTCCTGAACTCTTGACCTCAGGTGATCCACCCGCCGTGGCCTTCCAAAGTGCTGGGATTACAAGCGTGAGCCACCGTGCCTGGCCACTTCTTAATTTTAATTTAGGCAAATTAATCATTTATAGTTATTGGTTTGGTATTTCATTTAAGAAATCTTTCTGTTCCCCCAAAGAAAGATTCCCAATCAAAATCCCAGGAGGGTTTTTCTGTTTTTTTTTTTTTAAGGCAGAAGATTCCAATCAAACTCCCAGGAGGCTTTTTCTGTTATTTTAAGAAATTGACGGCTGGGTGCAGTGGCTCACGCCTGTAATCCCAGCACTTTGAGAGGCCGAGGCGGGTGAATCATGAGGTCAAGAGTTAGAGACCATCCGGGCCAACCTGGTGAAAGCCCTTTCTCTACTAGAAATACAAAAATTAGCTGGGCATGGTGGCGCATGCCTGTAGTCCCATCTACTCGGGAGGCTGAGGCAGGAGAATTGCTCCAACCTGGGAGGTGGAGGTTGCAGTGAGCCAAGATTGCGCCACTGCTCTCCAGCCTGGCAACAGAGAGACTCCGTATTAAGAAGAAGAAAGAAAAAAAAGAAATTGACAAATCAATTCTGAAATTTGTAGGGAAATGCAAAGAACCTAGAAGAGCAAAATCAAGTTTCATAAAGAAGAAGTTGGAGGACTTACACTCCCTGATTTGAGACTTATTTATTGAGCTAAAATATCAAGACGGTGATGGTATTAGTATAATAATTGACAAAATAGTCAATAGAACAGAGTCCAGATATATGCCTGTTCATATACGTAGCTTTATAGTAACTTTTGAAATGAGGGTAATGTAAGTTACTTCATTCTTTTTCAAGAATATTCTGTATGTTCTTGCTCCTTTGCTTTTTTGTAGTAATTTTAGTATGAGCTCCTCAATTTCTACAAATAAGCATTCGTTTAGAAATGTTTCTGATTTTCCTTTGGATTTTCTATTTGGTGAGTTTAAGTGTCTTGTTTACTTTTGAAATATTTTTGTGTATGTGTGTTTCTTGTTTTATTGTTACTGACTTCTAATCTACTTCCATTGTGGTCACAGGTAGTACTCGATAAGATTACTGTATTTTTATATATATAATTATATATATATGTATATTATTTATTTATTTATTTTTTTGATACAGATTCTCACTCTGTCGCCCAGGCTGGAGTGCAGTGGCACGATCTTGGCTCACTGCAAACTCCGCCTCCCGGGTTCATGCCATTCTCCTGCCTCAGCCTCCTGAGTAGCTGGGACTACAGGCGCCTGCCACCAAGCCCAGCTAATTTTTTTTTTTTTTTTGTATTTTTAGTAGAGACAAGGTTTCACAGTGTTAGCCAGGACAATCTCGATCTCCTGGCCTTATTATCCACCCACCTCCGCATCCCAAAGTGCTGGGATTACAGGCGTGAGCCACCACGCCGGCCTGTATTTTGATATTTATTGAGACTTGTCATAAAGCCAAGCATATTGTTTTGATGAAAGTACTATATGTAGCTGAGAATAATTTGTATTTTGCAACTACTGGGCAGAGTGCTCCTTAAATATCAATATTAATTATGTCATTGCACTTGATAGTATTCAGATCTTTTATGTCTTTAATGTTTGTGTTTAGTTTTTCTATCAATTGCTTTAGAAAGGAGTGTTAAAATCTCTCACGTAATTGTAGATTTTTGTTTCTCCTTTGAGTTTTCTCAATTTTTGCTTCATGGGTTTTAAAGCTGTTTTATTAGTTGTATGCATATTTATGATTGTTATGTCTTTCTGATAAATGGAACCCTTTCTCATTATAAAATGTCATTTTTAACTATAATATTTTCTTGGCTTGAAATGTACCTTTATGATGTCAGTATAGCCAATTCTTCCCTTTAATGGTTATATTTTGCATAGTATAACTTTCTCATTCTTTTAATTTCAGCACATAGGTTACTGTATATTTAAAGCGTATATATTCGGATCCTGTTGTTTATAATCCATTCTGACAATTTCTTCCTTTTCATTGCAGTGTTAATCCATTGAATTGTAACATAATTATAATATGATTGGGTTTAGGTGTACCATATTATCATTTGTTTTCTGTTCATCCTGTTTTTCGTTTCTCTGCCTCTCTTTTTCTTCCTTCCTTTTGGATTAATTAACTGGCTTTTTTTTTAATCTAAAAGTTTTACTCTTCTATCCTCCAGACCCACAGTTTCTGATGGTAATTCAGTGGAACTCATTTCATTATTCACTTAAACGTAATGTGTCAGTTTTGTCCGGCTTTTCTTTTTTCCCCAAGATTTTACTTTTGACTCTTAGCATTTAAACTATGATGTTCCCAAGCTTGATTTTCATTATAGTCATCCATCTTGTGGTTTGCTGAGCTTCTTGATTTTCATAATTTTTAAACCAAATTGGAAAAAAATTTTGATGTTATTTTCACAAATATTTTTGTTTCCTGTTCTTTCTTTTCTCCTTTGGAGATTACCATTTCCCTTATGTTAGATTTTTCAGTGTTGGTCCACAGATTAGTGAAGCTCTGTAAATTTTTATTTTTTTTGATACAGAGTCTCGCTGTGTTACCCAGGCTGGAGTGCAGTGGCATGATCTCTGCTCACTGCAATCTCTGCCTCCTGGGTTCAAGTGATTCACCTGCCTCAGCCTTCCAAGTGGCATTCAGCACACGCCCGGCTGGTCTCAAACTCCTGACCTTAGGTGATCTGCCTGCCTTGGCCTCCTGAAGTGCTAGGATTACAGGCGTGAGCCACTGTGCCCGGCCAGCTCTGTTAATTATTTAAAAATTGTTTTATATCTATATTATTCAGATTAGATAGTTTCTATTACTTTATATTCAGTTTAACTGAAATTTCTGTTACGCCCAACTTGCTCTTAAGTCTTTTATGTGAATTATTCTGCAAATATAAGTCCTTGTTATAGTAGTTAAAATAGCTCCTTTAAAATCCGTATTTTCCTTCTCTATTGGGTCTTCTTTGGTTTGATCACTATTGTTTTCCCTTTTCTTTTGAATATGGGTCATATATTGTTTCTTCTAACTTGGAATTATATGGTGTATATTGTAAAATATATGTTATAGAGACTCTGGTTTCTGTTGTATTACTCATGGAAGTGTTGAAATAAATATATGAATCAGAATTTTAATTAGGTCGATTTAAATTCCAAGCCCTGCTTCCCATCAGGTGGGTGGCAGTGAATTGCTTTTCAGTTATCTTAACCTTATTCAGATTTCTTAGAGGTCTGCTTAGTGCATGAACAGTTCAGTTATGAGTTCATAGTTTTGACTCTCTCTTTTCTGGAACTTTTCCCCTCAATTTGTAGCTGCAGAGGTATGACTGAACTTTGCCCTCTAGTTCTACAAGCCATTAATTAGTTCTTGCAAGTTTCTGTTGGAATTTTAGTCTCCTAACGTTATTTCTGTTGTGGGCCTTGCTAAGGTAAAAATTCGTCAAAATGGGACTTAGCCAATGCTGTTCCATTTTCCAACTATCAGTTCTTATCTAGATTCTGCCTACATTTGATCATTCTCTGTTGCCTTCAGGTAGTTGTTTATAATTTGCTTGGAGTTTAAATGGTCGTGTGTGGTAGATTTATTCTGATAGGATCTACTCTGTCATTATTGTAAATGGAACTTCCCAATCTTTGACTTTTTAAAGACTATTTTAACTGATTTTTAAAATCATTTTCTATACAGTGCAGTGAACTTAATAGACTATAACTTGTTGATCTTATCACCAATTATTGTTATTGTCTTACATTTTAATTATACATCTATTTTACCCCATAAAATATTATTGTTGTAAAAAATCAATTTCATTTAGAATTTTTACACTTTTTAATCCCTTTATTCTTTTGTGCAATTCTGTATTTCCCACTAGGATCTTTTGCCTTTTGCCTTAAGCACTCCTTTTAGTATTTATTTTAGTGGGCATCATCTCACAGTGAATTCTCTCATTTTGTATTTTTTGGATAATGTCTTTCTTTTGCCTTTATTTCTGAACAGTATTTTTTAGATGGATAGAACTGTTGATTTGCACCATCTTTTCTGTCTTTATTTTAAAGATGATATACGTTGTTTTCTGTATTTTGTGTTGAGAAGGCATGTCTCTTATTGTTGCAACTTTAACAGTAGTGTGTCCTTTTTGTGTTTACTTTTTATAGCTTCTCTTTATTTTTGGTTTCTAGCAGTTTTTATATGATTTCAATGTGGTAGTGTTTCTCCTTTTCCTGGTTTTTCAGTTTTTAAAGCTTTTGTCAGCCATGGCCTGTGGTTTTGGTTTTCTTCATTCTTAGAAAATTTGTGGTAAAAATGTCTTCAAATATGACTTCTGCACATTCTTTGTCTCCTGTCCTTGTGAGATTCCAATTACACACATATTAGACCTTTTCACTGTATTCCATATATATTTTGAGCTCTTTTTTGTATCTTCAAAGATTTTTTTCTGTTTGCTTGAACCTTGATGTTTCCTTGAGTTCACACATTCTCTTTTCTGTTGTGGTTACTCTGATGTTTTACCCATCTATATTGAATTCTTGAATAGAATATGTATCCTACTTTTGTGGGTAGAATATTCTATAAATGTCATTTAGGTCAAGTTTCTTGATATTGTTGTTTAGGTCTTTATCTGTATAGATTTTCTCTACCTGTTCTATCAATTACTAAGAGAGATGTTGAATTTTTCCAACCATACTTGTAGGTTTGTCTATTTCTCCTTTCTGTTCTATTCTGTTTTTTCAGGTCTGATTGGCTTGTAATGTTCTTCCAGTCTTCTGTTTCCATGCTGATCTTCTGTCTAGTTTTTTTCCCCATCATTATTGTTTAATTGTCTTTTTTTCTCTTTAATTCTATCAGGTTTTGCTTCATGTATTTTGGGGTTCTTTTGTTAAGTGCATGTATTTTTATAATTGTTATCTCTTTTTGATGAATCGATTCTTTTATCATTATAAAATGTCCTTTATCTTTAGTGGCAATTTTTGTCTTAAAGTCTATTTTGTCTGATATTAATATAGCCACCACAGCTTCCTTTTGGTAACTGTTTGCATGTTATATCATTTTCCAGGCTTTTACATTCAATATATGTGCCTTTTAATCTAAAACGTTTCTCTTGTAGACACCATATAGTTGAATTATGATTTTAAAATTTATTCTGTCTTAAACTCCACCTATAATTTGAGGGCTTAATGTATGCTCTTTAACTTAGGATGGGGCTATGTCCTGATAAACCTATTGTAAGTTGAAAATATTGCAAGTTGAAAGTGCATTTTTGACATAATATTTTCAGCTTATAATTGGTTTATCTGGTTGTAGCCATATCATAAGTCAAGGAGTGTACTGAATGCGTATTGCTTTCACACCATTGTGAAGTTGAAAAATCATAAGGTAAACCATTTTAAGTCAAGGGCTGTCTGTATTGGTAAGGTAAGATATAAATCTGCCATTTTGCTATTTTTAATATGTGTTATGTCTGTTTTGTTCCTCTTTTCCTCTATTACTGCCTTTTTTGTAATACTTTCTAGTGTGATATTTTAATCCCTTTGTTTTTCTTTTACTATATATTTTTCAGTTATTTCCTTAGTGCTTACCCTGGGGGGGATTATAACTAACAATTTACAGCAATCTCATAGAAATTCATATGAACTTAATGTCAATACATAACATTGCTCCTGTGTACGTTTGTTTCTCCCCCTGCCCTTTATGCTGTTATTGTCACAAATTACATCTTTATATATTGTATGCCCATCAGTACAGATTTATAATTTTTTAAATGCAATTGTCTTAAACCAGACAGAAGAAAAAAGTGTTTTTTTTTCTTAATGTTGAGAAGATATCATGTCGTTATCATTGGGTTTGCATAATTTTTGGTGAGAAATCTGATGTAATTTTATTACTGTTCCTTTGTATATGTCATACATATGTGGAGTTTGAAAATCATGTGAATGAATAATAGATGGATACTGTTTAGCATGTTTCTCTGAATAAGAATCTTTGTGTAGCTAGTGAGGTGACCTCAAAATAAGTACATTTTATGGACTGTTTAAATAATGGCTCTCGTGTTATATGGAAGATACAGACAGGTAAATAGATAAATAGAAAATTTGAAAGTATATTTTTCTGTAAAATTTATAGTAAAATGCAGGAATCATACTGTTAACTACAACTCTCCATTAATTAATATATCTAAATATACATTCCACAAATATTTATTGATATTCTACTATGTGTTAGGTGCTATTCTTGGTGATGAAGAGCTGTTAGGGAACAAAACAAGGCCTTTGTGCTCATGGAGCATACATTCAGGTCAGAGGGTTACCATCTGATAAGCACATGGCACACGGTAATAAGTGCTATGGAGAAAAATAATACAGCATGAGATGGAGCATGATGGAGAGTGATAGGGCTTTTTTGTGTATGGTGGCAGAAGAAATCATTCTGATTAGGTGACATTTGAAAAGAAATATAGAAGAAGTGAATCATTTAGATATGTGATGAAGAGCATTCTAAACAGAGAGAACAAATGCAAAGCTCATGAAGCAGGAGCTTGCCTAGCAAGGAGGCGAGTGTGGCTAGATTGAGAGCTATGGGGAGAGGAGTGAAACATGATCTCAGAGAGGTAAATGTGGGGCAGGTCTCCTTGGGCCTTGTTAACTTACTATAAGGATATAGATTTTACTCTGAGTGAAATGGAAAGCCGTTGGTGTGTTTTTTGTAGAAGAGCAACATGGAACCTATTGGGGTGTCTTATTCAGAAGAGTGGTGAGATCTAACTGAATTTTTTTTTTCTTTTTTTTTTTTTTGAGAAGGAGTCTCACTCTGTCGCCCAGGCTGGAGTCCAGTGGCAGAATCTCAGCTCACTGCAAGCTCCGCCTCCCAGGTTCACGCCATTCTCTTGCCTCAGCCTCCTGAGTAGCTGGGACTACAGGCGCCCACCACCACGCCCGGCTAATTTTTTTTGTATTTTTAGTAGAGATGGGGTTTCACCGTGTTAGCCAAGATGGTCTCGGTTTCCTGACCTCGTGATCCGCCTGCCTTGGCCTCCCAAAGTGCTGGGATTACAGGCGTGAGCCACCGCGCCGGGCCCTAACTGAATATTTTTAAAAGATCACTCTGGATGCATTGCAGAAAACAGAATATAGGAAGGCAAGGAAGAGAGGAGGGAGACAAATTTAACAGGCAATTGTAATAGTCCAGGCAGAACTCAGTGGGTACTTAGACTATGTTATAAAAAGGAGTTAGAGCCTGTAAATAATTCAAAGTTAGAATGCATAAACTTTGATATTGACTTATATGTGAAATATGAGAAGAAAGGAGGAATTAAAAATGAATTCATGCTTTTCAGATCTAACCACCTGGACAAATGAATTTGCTATTTTTTGAGGCAAGAAAGATTATTCTCACAGCTCTCCTAGCAGTAGGAGGCCTCTGAAGTTAGATAGAGGAGAGATGCGGAAGCCCAGAATTAGGGAAGTAGTAATGAAGAGAAATGGTGACTCAACATTTCTACCCATTAGTAACATATACCTTATCATGTCAATACTCTCTTTTTAGTATTCAGTCCAACTAGACTCACCTCTTCATCCATCCTTTATTCCATCCATCCATCCATCCATCCATTAAACGTTCATTTATTCAGTTATGTAGGCAATATTTATTAAAATCCCATTGTATTTTTACAGGGGATATGAAACTGAACAACATCATTTATGTTTCTATGAATCTTATAGATAGGAATGCAGATAGAAAATAGTTACAAAATGTGTTGTAATTGAAGTATGAAACAAATCGGAACCTGTGGAAAGAAGCTTTTGAAGGAGCATGTTTATGGAGAGGAAGGGATTAAAACAGCGTATGTCATTGTGTTAAGGGCTTTCTGGTTTCTTGTCAGAAGCGCACTGGCATAGGCCCAGACGTGAGAAAGTTTGTGGTGTATCCTAGAGAGTGAGGATAGTCTGGGTAAGTACTTCTTGTAATCTACATCCAAGCATCCTAGGGTGGGAGTAGTTATTATTCTAATTCAGTACGTCTGGGCTGGGGCCTGAGATTCTGCATTTCTGTCATGTTACATGTCAGGCTGTTGGAGCTGGTCTAGTGATCATACTTTAATGATTAATAGGAGACTAAGTGGAAAGTGAAATATACAGTCGAGGGGAAATGGTAGAAAGGTTTTATTTCATTTTTTTCTGTCTGTAAATTTTTCAATACTTCCAGTGGGACTTTTTTGTGCAGAATTTTGGGGGTGTTATTTACAGAGTAATGGATAAAAACATAGATTCTAGAGTCTGAATGCATGGATTTGGAACATAGACTTGATCACTTAATTGTATGACCTTGGGCAAGTTACTTCTCTGTCAACTCAGTTTCAACATTTATAAAATGGGTATTATAATAGTACTTACCTCATTAGAGTTTCATTAAGATTACACAAGACAATGAATGGTGGGCATTTAGAGTAATAAATGTTAGCTCTTAATTTATTAACAGGGAAGACACTTGTTAGTAAATTTGAGATTTTTTTTTCTTATATTGGTGGGGATTTATCTTTCCTTTCTCCTATCTCAACTTGTAATGCAAATTATTGGTGAGCTGACAGTCTTTGCCATAGAAAAGGGCAAAGCTAATTGGTTCATAGGGGATTGAAACCTGTGACCCTTGATTTCTAAGCACCCTGCTCTTAACTAGCTGAATTCTGAATGACTGCCTATTCTTATCTCAAAGCGATTGTTTATCTTTTTCATGCAGAAATAATGTTTTTTGCCTTGGAGGAATATCTTGCAGTAGAGGACAAGAGAGAAAGCCAGGGTTTACTATGTTTATCTGTGAATGAGATGCATGCCATGTGGCTAATGGCAAGACCACAAGATGAGTTGCAAATTTTAACCAGTCTTGTTGATTTTTATTTCTTTTCATAGTTACTCTCTCTTCCTTGCTTTCCTCAATTGAAGAGAATTTTCTTTAGCTGTTTTCCCTTATGTTCTTACTCTCTTTTTATAATTTTTGTTACAAAATATTTGCAACCTCTAGAAGAATAAATGTAATGTCTGTATACTCACCAGCAACTGTCACAAATAATCTCGATTATATCTATGTACTCTTTCCTGATTCCATCTTTCTTTTTTTTTCCATGAAGATAACTACCATGTTGGATTTTTTGTTTATGAATTCCTGCCTCTTAAAACTATGTTTTCTTAAATAATATATTGTTTAGTATTGCTTTTATTGGAACCTTAAAAATATCTTCTACGCGTATCAGCTCTGCGACATGTATACGTGGAAGTTTTGACTTCCATGTATAAGTCCTTAATCTATGTGGGATTTATTTATGTGTTTGCTATAAAGAAGGGAATTCAATTTAATTTTTTAAAAATCTGGATATCTGTTTTTCTCAGCATATCTATTCTGTTAATAATCACTTTTTTTCAGTGATGTACAGTGCCACCTCTGACATTTATTATTGCATGCATATATGGGTGGGGGAATTTTGTAGGGGAATTTATTGTTGTTGAGTGTTCCTGTAATTCTTTCCTCCTTTGTGCAATAGTCTATTGTATGATTAAACTACAGTTTATTTATGGAATAGCCTGGTTGTGTTCCCCACACCAACTCATACCTGAAGTCTAATCTGTAATGTGAAGGTGTTTGGAAGTGGGACATTGGGAGGCTCTGCTCTCATCAATGGGATTAGCACCTTTATAAAATAAGAGGCCTGAGAGAGACCCCTCACCCCTTCCACCATGTGAAGATATGGCAAGCCAATTCTGTCTGTGAACCAAAAGGCAAATCCCCCTGGACACCAAATCTACCGTGCTTTGATCTTGGACTTTCCAGTCTCTGGAACTGTGAGGAATAAATTTCTGTTGTTTAAAACATACCCATTTTACGGTATTTTGTTATAGGAGCCCAAATAGACTAAACAATTAATCTACTCTTTGTCAGTGAACTTTTTTGTGTTTTTTGTTTTTTCAGCTATAAGAATTTTTACATACTGCTGCTGCGATCTTTGTAGTACATGTCTTTTGACACACCTGTGCAAGACTTTCTCTAGGACTTACTGCTAAGGATGAAAATTGTCTGACAGATATGCAAATATTCAGGTTTATAAGAAAATGCCAAATCATTTGCCAAATTATAGACTTCTTAGCTTTATTTTTAAAGAGATAAAATATCTCATTCTAGTTTCATTTTGTATTTCTTTGATTTCTAATGAGTTTGAGTTTCTTGTGTTTATATGTGATATATTTATGTCTCATGTGCATTTTTCTGTTGGGATGTTTGTCTTTTTGTTGAAGTTATTTATTTTTGATACTAATCTTTGGTTGGTTGTTACATTATTTAACATAATGTCACCTTCTGAAAAACATTGACCTCAAATCTCTGTGGCTTAAAATGATTTATTTTTCATTTACGTGACAGTCCAATATGGGTATTACTTGGGGTCCCAACTTCCAAGCAGTGATTTACAGACCCAAGCTCCTTTTATCTTTTGGATCTACTATCTTTAAACATGGCGCCCAAAGTTATGGGTCATCTCTACTCCAGCCAGCCAGAAGTGAGAAAGAGCATACAAAATCACATTTAGGAAGTTTTATGAATCTGGCTTAGAAATGGTACATATCACTTTTGCCAGCATATCATTGGCCGGAACTCAATTCTCTGTCCACTTGGTATGTAATTGCAAAGAAGATGGGGAAATATGTACTCATTTCCCAAAAGAGGAAACGAGTTTAGACATTAGCCAACAGTCTCAACTGTCAGTTAGTTAAAAGTGTCACAAATATCTTCTTTTTTGTGGCTTTTCCTTTTCACTTCTTCTATAGTATCTTGAAAAATGAAGTTATTAATTTTAATATAATTAAGTTTTTCAATATTCTCTCTTACAGTTGGTGTTATAGTATTTTATTTAAGAAGTCCCAACTCATTCTAACATCATAAAGATATTTTCCTGTATTTTCATCTAAAGTATTATAGTTTTGACTTCCATGTGTAAGTCCTTAATCTATGTGGGCTTTATGTGTTTGCTATAAAGAAGGGATTTCAATTTAATTTTTTAAAAATCTGGATATCCGTTTTTCTCAGCATATCTATTGTGTTAATAATCACTTTTTTTCATTGATGTACAGTGCCATCTCTGACATTTATTATTGCATGCATATATGGGTCCATATTTATATGGGTTAATTTCTGGGCTCGCTATTTATTTGCACTGGGTAATTTTTAAATCTTTGAAACAGCAACACTGTGTTTATTATTATAGCTTCATAATGAGTCCTGATAACTGATGGGATAAATCTTATCACGTTATTCTTTTTCCAATATTTTGGGCACTGTTGATTATTTCAATATAATGTTGTAACCAGCTATCAAGTTTCCTGAAAAACCCTTTGGGGATTAATTTGAACAGAACTGACATTTTTACCATTTTAAATGTTTCTATAGATGAAATAATCTGTCTCAATTAATTTATGTCTTAATATATTTAAATAAAACTTTGCAGTTTTATCCATAGGATTTTCCGTGTTTTTAATTAGATTTATTTCTGAACAACTTGTGTTTTGTTGGTATTTTAGCTGTCTGCATTTTATTACATTTTCTGTTTTTTGTGTGTAGAAATGCAATTGATTTTAAAATATTTATCTTATATCTAGCCACCCTGTTAATCTCCTATTAATTCTATTATTTTTAGATTCATCTGGGTTTTTTTGGGTAGACAGTCGTATCATCTATAAAAGTTGGCAGTTTTGTTTCTTCCTTAAAAATTCTAATATATTCTACCAATCATTATACATTTTACCAGACGAAAGTTAAGCAGAAGTGGTCAGAGTGAGTGTCCTTATCTTGTTCCTAATTTTAAAGGGAATTCTAATATTTCATCATTGGGAATTAAGTTAACCATAGTTTCTCATAGATACCTTTTAATCATGTTAATGAGCTCAATAAACTAATGTCATCAATCGGTCATAAATTTTATAAAATGTTTTATCTTTTCATACCTCGGCTTTTCCATCCTTTTAAAATTCCACTTAATTCATTTTACTGTTATTTTGTTTGCTTGTTTTTAATCTCTATCTCCATTAAGGAGTAAGATTGGTCTTGTGTTTGACTTTCTTGTACTGTCTTTATTTAGTTTTGGTAATAAAAATAGCCTTACACAGTGAGTTATTGAGCCAAAGAAAAAATTAGAAAATTGGACTATAAAGCTGATAAAATTCCTTAGAATGTAGTGCAGAGACACAGCATGATGGAAACTATGAAAGAAGTGAGTAGACATGGAGGAGAGAATGAGAAGTTCAAACCATATCTAATTGTAAAAGGTAAAATAGAGAATAGAGGGGTGGCAGTAGACATTGTGCTCTATTTTTTTTTTCAAATCTATGTTCAGTTTGACTTTAAATCTACAAGCTTCTTGTTTATTTCTTGAGTTTCTTTTCTATTTAAAAACCACTCATAACTAGCATGAGAGTATGATAATTTTATAAGAATTAACCTGGAAATCAGGGATCTTTTGGTGTCTCACATAAATAGGGAGAAAAGACATAATGGGCTTAGTTCTAGTGAATTCAAGGCAGATAGTTGTGCCAGGGTATTTGGAAATAAAGAGTGCTATACCTAGGGTTGCTTCTTGATGTCTCTAGATCGAGGTGAAGAGATCTAGAGAAAGTAGGTCTTAGCCTCAGTGCCTCTCCTTCAGCCCCATGTGATGGTGGGTAATCTAAGGAGAGGCATGATCTTAGACCCAGAGTGTACTTTCACTCTTCAACCCTGCATGTGGCTCTGTGTGTGTGTAAAAAGGGTATACAAAGTAAATGGAGAATATAAATTCTATATAATTGGAGTCATATGGTTTATAAATTTGTATCCTGCTTGTGCAATTACCATTTCATTACAATATAATTTAACATTTGAAACATTTTTTTTTGACTGCCTCATATTCTAACATAGGAATCCATTTTTTTTTACCTAAACATTTCCCTACTCTCAGACATTTTACGTATTTCAATTTATTTTTTTCCTATTTATTTTATTCCAATGCCTTTTGTTTGTTTGTTTGTTTGTTTTTTTGAGATGGAGTTTCACTCTTGTAGCCCAGGCGCAGTGCAATGACGTGATCTTGGTGCACTGCAACCTCCGCCTTCTGGATTCAAGTGATTCTCCTGCCTCAGCCTCCCAAGTAGCTGGGATTACAGGCACAAGCCTCCACACCTGGCTAGTTTTTGTATTTTTAGTAGACACGGGGTTTCACCACGTTGGCCAGGCTGGTCTCGAACTCCTGATGTCAGGTGATCCACCCGCCTCAGCCTCCCAAAGCGCTGGGATTACAGGCACAAGCCACCGTGTCTGGCCTCATTTATATATATTTATTCTCATCCCTGATGGTTTCTTCAGGATGAATTATTAAAAGTAGAATTACTTTGTCAAAGATTATGAACCTAAGGCTTTTGAATATATATTCCCTGCCAAACTGCATTCCAGCAGGATTATACCAAGTTATCTTCTCACAGTATGTGAGATTGCCCACATTTTGTATTCTTGCAAGTATTTATTATAATTTAAAAACAGCCTTTTGTTTTTCAAAACAAATTTATTCCTTTATTATCTCTTTGGAAACTAGTGAGGCTTTTCACTTTCACTTTTATGTAGTTTTCTTTTGTAAATGTTCTGTCAGCTTGTATTTTTATCTTGTTTGCTTACAGATACACATGACCCTTTAAATATATGTTAGTGAATGAGTGCTATACAATATTCGTCACAGTATATTATTTGCCCACTTTGTTAATACTTTCTAGACCTTGTAGATTCAGTTCCAAGATAATTGAGACCTTTTTTTGAAGACTTTTTCTTAAGATTGAGCTCCACATACCTCTTTCTGCATTAGCAGATGTTAAACTTAATTGTTTTCCTTGTGTATCTCCATCTCTGGACTCTGAGCTCCTTGAGGGCAGGGAGAGTTGATGCCTTATCCTTTTCTCCCCACTGCCTTCTCCAGTGATTGACAGTCTTAAGTTCAATAAATGCTTTTTGAATGAACACATAAAAATCCTTGACATAACAACTGTAGGAAGTAGGAAGTAAGAGCAGTAAAGAGTTAACATTTGGAAGGGTATATCTAATTGTGACGTGGAGAAAAAATGTCAGTAGTAGTTAGCTTTGTTTTCTTGCCAGAGGGTCTGATATTGATAGTGACTATTTGGCATTAACTAAAGTATAGTATTTTGGTTTTTCAGGTGGTAGGGAGAAGATCTGATTGTAGTACATTTACTTGGGCTCAGAATGCTGGTAACTTTTGTCATACTTTAGTTGCAAAATATTATGCCAGAGTTAATAATTCGTTTGCTTTTGTTTGGTTTTTATGATTTTTACTTTATTATTGTTTCTATTCCATTTTTTTCTCATTTTCAGCATGGAAGAATATCAATCTTATACTTTCTCTAGGTATCTTACTGTACAGGATCAAAATAAGTTTCAATATATTAGGTCAAGGTGCCACAAAGATAGTACTTTTATATTATGCTTATCATCGTATTTTCATACTTAACTAGTTTCGAGTTTATATGTGTAAACTTAATTTGAAAAGTTGACTTGATTTATTCTTCAGCATTATTGTAAATGAAAACTGCCTTGTAATTTGTTGCTTGATTTAATTATATTCAGTAATTTATATTTTTAATTCAGTTGTATGTGTAGATATGATCACACAAATATATGGGAAATGATTTTTGGATAGTTTGATATTTAATCAATTTTCAGGAGAGAGCAACTTAGCAGTAAAATATAATGTTATGATATGATTTTTAGCCTTAATAAATGAAAGACATTTTTATTTAAAAGAAAAATTTGAAGTCTTTATCTTTTGTAAGTCTTAACTCTAAACTTTTTTTAAAGGCCATTGTGTATTATATTCACAAAATTTGAACTTGTTATCATTCAACTCCACTATCCTGCATGAAAAATAAACCATTTCTGCTATAAAAAGAAGGCTGCCAATAGATACTCTGATATTTCAAGCTTACTTTAAGTTCCAAGCAGAATGAAACAGCTCAAGATATTAAAATCTAGAAATTTAGCATATCTAATGGAAACTGCAACTCAACTTTAACTACTCTATAGTGGCACTTCTCTTGCCGCTATAATAAAACTTAAGAATGTTTAGTGATTTTTTTTCCTACTATTATTCAAAATTACATTACCCTTACTGAAATCTGAATGGCTTTTAGTGGATTAATTAAACTGTAGCTGGTTTGCCATCTGGGTGCAGCTTGTTTAGCTGCCTTTCCACAGAAAAATTTCTCATGGAGTAAAGAGTATTTTTTGTTAGAATACAGCTGCTAGGCTTTACTTTCTAAAAAAACAAATAGTTTATGCTTTCATACATGAAATTTGTGGTGAAAATTAATTTGTAAAATATAAAAACTATGATTGCCTTTTAAAATAATACAACACAAGCTTTTTTATATTCTTTATGAATTTGTAAAAAATGTATACCTTGATAACTTGTAATATTAAATAGAATCCTAGGTTTAGGCTAAATATGAAAAAATGGGTAAGAGGGAATTAACTAAATCTGATTTTTATGGCTCAAGTGGATTCATTAAATTAGAGTGCTCTGTGTTGTTCATTAATGAACTTGTGCCATATGCTTTAACTGTTCTGGTCAATAGCTGATAAAGAAAGGCTTGTGGATTTGCTTTTTTTTTCATATAAAGCTGGATAAAAATATCCATGTGATGGGCTTTTATCAAAGGAGTTACTCTGAATTCAGTAACTACTACTGAGGCAATATGGCTCGCAATTTGCAACCCAAAGGTAGTCATACATTATTGGAATACAGCCTACTGCGCTTCACATTACACAGATGTGAAGGCCTGATTATAGCTGCTTCATAATTAACAGTGATCCGATTTGTTTTGTGGCATAAATGGTGCGTGTGTAGAACATTAGCCATGGCACTCTCATTCAAATTCAACTCAAGGGCTCAGCGGCAGGCGGGTCATGAGCTTCAGGGAGTAGAAGCACAAGCTCCTCCATATGTTCTTGCTGCATCTTACTATGGCTATGTGTGCAAGATAAGTTCCCCAAAGAACCTAATCGTGTTCTGTAATTACAGCGCAGCTTTCTGCTGGCTAGAAATGAGGGAGAAGCTAAAACACTCCCTCATCAGATAATTTGTAAATTACTTTACATGGCGGATGCCTAACTCAGTTGGTTTTCAACTGCTGAAATTATAAATAATTGTAACAGATGTGGCAATATGGCTGGTCTCCAATAAATGAGGCCCTTGATAATTTGGCCAACCCTTTGACAGGCCAATTTAATAAAATGTGAACAAAATCTTCTTGCTAATAATTTATCATCCTTTTTCCCAGTAGAATAAATTTAATTACCCTAGCAGTTAACAAGGTCACACCCAGATGCCAAACTCGGCTACAGTTTTGATAATGCAATCAGGAATTGAGAGGTGATGACAGCGTTGTTGTTTTTTTCATTACCTGGCTTCACATAAACACAGGTGGCGTAGCTTTCTTGTCAGTTTTTAATAATTACAGGCTATTATGGAATGCATAGTTGGCAGATTGAAAACCACACTTTAGTGAATTTGAGTATGATTGAGGTTTTAATGTATAGAGATGATAATGTATAACAAGCATAGTCCCTTGCTTATACCATTAATGCACAAATTTTGGTTGTTTTACTGGTGACATAAGTGTTTATAAAACTTAGAGTATGTATTATAGTAAGTAATGGATTATACCCCAAAGTCACATATTTAGAGATACACCATAAAAAAGTTTAATTCCATGAATTTTAGAAATTCATTTTAGGATGCCACTAACAGAAACATTTTAAATAACCAGATTTGCAAATTCTGGCAGAATGTGAGGCTTATAACATATTTTGGAAAAATCTGAATGTGTTTTATTTTGCTGTTTAAGATAAAAAGAAATTTATAGAAAAATCAATCTTTTCATTCTAGCTTTTAAGCACTGTCAGGATTCGTTTAGTCTTAGGATTGAAATCTATAGGTAATTTGTAAATTGTGGAGTTATTCTAAACCCTCTTGTGTGACATGTAAATATTTCTAATTTTTGTCAGTACAGTGTGATATTTACATGTCATAGAATAAATACTTAGCTTGTGGTTGCTCAATTTTGTACCAAAGATGCTACTGTCATTTACTGGATGTATGTATAAACCAATAATTGTCATCTACTGGATATAAGTATAGTTGGGTTGTAACCCACTCGGTGTTAAGTTTTATTTGGTATATGGAAGAAGTTAAAGTTTTGGAATTAATTTTCCTTCCATTTTATTTTGCTGTTAACAACTTGACTGTACCTTGTAAGTATTTAGATACTAAAGGAAAGCTAAATTTGACTGACTTGTTTATTACTGAATTTTGCTATAATGTGATAGTGTTATAAGCGGAGATGGTGATAGTTTATTTTTTACTCAAATGTAGTCAATAATTTAATTTTATTTTGTGAATTACAAATGCTATCTGAAAATATTTGGTTAAAAGTGAGTAGATGGAAGAAATGCAAATATTTATATTTTTAAAAGGAGTGCTAGATGAATTTGTTGATATTAGACATTTTATTACTCAATATAGTGGTCTTTCTAAAAATGAAGTATAAATTTAAACTAGTACCCTTAGTTTTATTTGTGAATTTTTATTATAACACTATTTTGATTTACAATATTATGTTAAATTGATATTATTTTTCTTTTTTTTACAAGAATATATGACTATTATTAAAGTCATTTATTTTCAGGATATAGATGATTCAGCTAACAATGTTTACTTTATTAATTGGTAATAGACATATTGCTGCATTTCTGAAATCAATTTTAAATATAAAGTTAATCTCTGAATATGGGCATTTCATGAGAAGAAAAGTGTGTGTGCATGTGTATGTATGTGTGTGTGTGTGTGTGTGTGTGTATATGTATACACAGACAATTATATACTCTGTTGTATTCCCAGAGGGTTTGAATTAGTTTTCAGAGAACCGTCATTCAAGTAGTTAGTTTTTCTGATATATACGTATATGTTAGATATGTTATATACACATGTAACAGATTTTATTACACACACACACACACGCACACACACACACTTGACCCGTACTTGATTTTCAGTGACATATTGTTTTAAGAAAAAGTATTTCTTTTGCTGAGGTATCATGTGCTTTTAGAAATGTTTTTGTTTTGCTATAGGCTTTGTTATGTGTTGACAGGTTTGGAATTCATAAATTTCTTAAAACAAGTGAGATAATGTATGCAAAATGCTTAGCCAGAGGTAGGAACTAAACACTTTTTTGCTAAATGCTAATTATTATCATCATTGCAATGTAGTAGGAAAAAATATTTAATTATAATTTGCTAATAAAACAATTTAAGTTACAATTTTTGTAATTATTATAGCTGTGAAACAATTTTCTATGTATTAGGCAATATTCAGTCAGCCTCCACTGTAATAATGCCCTACAATATTTCTTGGATTTAATGCAACATGACTATATATTTAAGTTGTATAATTTAAAAAACAGTAATTTGTATAACACCTAAAGGCCCTTCCCCCATGCCTTCTATTCTATTTAATATATATCTTCTACAGAACTTTTCAATTAAAATTAGCTCTGTGAGTCAGTGTGAAAAATAAAGTTATGTGTTAACAATGGCAATTTAAAAAGATTATTTCCACCTGGGAGCCTTTAGCCATGTAGTCAGTCCACGAATCATTTTTCTTCAGATTAATTATAGTATAGCACTATACCATTGTATTTCAAGAATGTAAACTAAAAGGGAGCAAAATATTTTTAATATTAGAGAAAAAAATTTATTTATAAAATGTGAATAATTGTTAGGAAGGAAAGTTAACTTTTCAAAGATTCTAGGATTTTAAGGGTAATAGAATGAACTTCCACAGAGAGGGGATTGGTTAACTTGATTTTGCTATACATGTAAAGCAGCCCTTAAAAAGGTTAAAGATATGTCAGGATATATGGAGATCTATGATGATATACATGTATATCATATATTTTGTTATATATACATATAATAGTTATATGTGTATATGTTTGAGATTATTAAGTTTTTAAAAAGCAAGTAAAAAAGTACAGTATGGCTGGGGAGAAAAGAGTAGCTTTACAAGTGGAGTAATCTGACAAAACTCTACTTCAGCCAGGTGATCAAACTGAATATCAACAGTCATAAATCATGTTGATAGCATATACCCTTGATATGATGTGATGAAAATGGCACTTTACCTCTATGATCTTCCTTCTCAAAACTCATAACCCCAGTCTAATCATGAGAAAAACATCAGACAAATCCCAAAGGAGGGGCATCCTACAGAAAACTGTCAAGGTCATGAAAGACAAGGAAGGTCTGAGAAAACAGCCAAAAGGAGCTCTAGGAGATATAGCAACTAAATGTAATGTATCCTAGATGGGATCCTGAAACAGAAAAAGGACATTAGGAAAAAACTAAGGAAATATGAATAGACTATGTCCTTCAGTTACTAATAATGTATGAATATTGGTTCAGTAATTGTAACAAATGTACCATACTAATTTAAGATGTTAATAATAGGGGAAACTGAGTGGGTGGGGGTAGGAGGTCAGGGAGAACTCTGCATAGTATCTGCTTAGTTTTTCTTTACATAAAAAAACTGTTGTAAAAAATAAAGTCTATTAATTTTTAAAAAGTATGTTAAATGACAAAAATACAGTAGTTAACCTTTTTTTTTTTTTTGAGATGGAGTCTCACTCTTGCCCAGGCTGGAGGGCAGTGGCGCAATCTTGGGTCGCTGCAAACTCCGCCTCCCAGGTTCACGCCATCCTCCTGCCTCAGCCTCCCGAGTAGCTGGGACTACAGGCGCCTGCCACAGTGAGACGGGGTTTCACTGTGTTAGCCAGGATGGTCTCGATCTCCTGACCTCGTGATCCGCTCTCCTCGGCCTCCCGAAGTGCTGGGATTACAGGCGTGAGCCACCGCACCCAGCTGTTTCCTTTTTTTTTTTTTTTTTAAAGTCTGAGAGATATATCACAAACTTACTAGTAGGAACTTTGAGGGATGACATTGTGAAGAGACTTTTATTTATATTTCCCCTACCTATACTGAAATTTTTACATTGAACTCATAGTCATTTTATTTGCAAAAAAATAAATATTTCTATTTTGAAAAGCATTTAGGCCGGGTGCAGTGGCTTATGCTTGTAATCCCAGCCCTTTGGGAGGCCGAGGCAGGTGGATCACCTGAGGTCAGGAGTTCGAGACCAGCCTGATCAACATGGTGAAACCCCTTCTCTACTAAATATACAAAATTAGCCGGGCATGGTGGCAGATGCCTGTAATCCCAGCTACTCAGGAGGCTGAGGCAGGAGAATTGCTTGAATTCAGGAGGCAGAGGTTGCATTGAGCCGAGATTGCACCATTGCACTCCAGCCTGGGCAACAAAAGTGAAACTCCGTCTCAAAAAAGAAAAAAAAAAGCATTTAGTGACATGTCCATTGTAAAATCTTTAAGGACATTCAGGTAAGTACAAAGAAAATAATGCATATTACAGTCCCTCTACTTAGAAATCACACTGTAACATTTCAGGGTTGTTTTTGTACCTTATGCATGTTTGGTGAAATCTATTTCTACATAGTATAATACACCCTTTTGTACCCTACTTTTCTCAGTTTATCATAGGTATCTTTCCATTTTAGCCTTCAGCATAATTAGAAGTAAATTAAAGGTTTGGTACATTTTTATGAGCTTTGATGCATCTTTCATAATTTCTCTAGAAAATTGATAGGAGATTATACCTCTACCCACTACCACATTCTCAAAGTAACCCATAAACTGGGTCCAACCAACATTTGAAAATTTGGACACTCTCCTTAGAAATCCTAATTCTTTGCTTTTCTTGAAAAATCAGTAAATCTAGCAACAGTGGGGCACATTCTTCCCTGAAAACAATTGGCTGGAGTTGAGCAGCAACTGCCCTGAATTCTCTCCTTACCACTCAGCAGTGAGGCTGAGTGTTGACACTTCATTTTGCTCATATTTAATATTTAAAAAAATGGTTTTATTAGGAGAAATGTAAAACACTTCTTGTAAACATATCTGTAACAAAAGTGATAAAAGGCAAGAGAGACAAACCAGACTTAAAGAAAATGGGAATATGAATAAGTTACTTTGTGAAGGGGAGGGACATATCTACTTGGTTAATATGTATGCAAAATGCCTCTGTTGGATGAATTTTAAAGGTATTACTTTAAAACACATATTTATTTATCTGCATTATCTCCCTGGCTTCTATTCACTCTTTAATAGTATTTTAATTTTGAAGTTCTCTGATTTTTTATTGAGGAATTTTGAAGGAATGCTGCCTAAATATCCTTTATTATTATCAAAAATATTAATATCATTAATATAATATCAATAGAAATATTAAAAATGAATCTATTATTATAGTGACAGTATCCACTGTTGGAGCATTGTTAATGTCTTATATTTGAGTTATTTATCATAGCTTCTTGACTGAATATTAATTTTATAATATTCCTAGCTATAGCATTATAATGCATTGATGACTTAGGAAGTTCATTTATTGACGAACACAAGTTTGTTTGTTGGATATACCAATAAACTAAAATTATGTTTTTCTTATTTTATTCTAAGTTTTTGTTTCACCTTAAACAAATTATTTAAAATTTATTTTGTATATGATAGGATGTTAATATAACATTTATAATTTTATTAAAGGAAACCTAGACAAGAGCAGGTAGCCTTTGAAATTGTTTAGCTTGGCAGCCCAACCAAAGGAAATATTTCTAAACCTCAGAAGTTTGACTATAAAACAGGAGAAAAAATAAAAAATAAAAGTTGTACAATGATTAAAATGGGGATAAAAGAATAGGGCAAAATCATTTAGACTTCCTGGAAGAGAAATGCTTAAAATATTTTAATTTGATGTTCAAAACAAGATAATGAAGTAAGTAATATATTGTAAGTATGGTAACAGTACAATGTAAACAATATTTTGAGGAAGATAATCATATGGTAGAATAAAGGTTGGAAACAAATGAGGTGATTTAAATATGAGAAAAGTGTAGTAGTATAAATCAAATATGGTCCCTCTCATTATACAAATTGCAGGTTAGAATTAGGAAAATTTTGCGTATCCTCTCAAAAAAGAAAAAAGCAGGCACAATTGGAAAAGGATGATGTTTCCCATTGTTGGTTCAAAAAAGTTAACCGTATATATTTTTCTCATAGTACTTAGGAATATCATTTAGGAAGGATGGGGCCCTTCATCAGTTTAAGTGCAAATATTTTCAGGGCTACTAGATCCTTATTGATAATGTTAGAATCATAAGATTTGACATTTGTTTGCCTGTAAGTCAACAACAACTGTTTTCATGTGATTCTGTGTTTTTGTTTTTGTAAATGTAGTTGTTAATTTGAAACAGTGAATTTGCTTGGGTTTTAATGGCCTCGAATACATTCAGTGGAGATGGTAGTCAAATTTTGCAGAATTCCAGTTTTCATGAACAGGTTTCCTACAAGATTAGTTTTCCTGTGACTTCTGTTGTTAAAATGTGGAGCTTACCATTAGCAGTTTATCTGAAACATGAATACATTTCAAAGGAGAATGCTGTAAACTATATTGACTTAAAATTGTCAGGGTTCTTTGAGGAGTTGTTATTAAATTAGTTTACAGTAAAAGCTGATTGTACTTATAATGCTGTTGTTTTCCTTTTCCCAGGTTTATATTCTATGGTATTGTATGACTCTTGATGACCAGATGGTGGATTGACTGTTTTGTGAGGCAATACATATGTGTATAATCAGAAATTTGAAATGACTCATTTATAGATGAGTGGTGTGTATCATGCAGCCATGCTTTAAATTTTTTTCCTTGAAATCTATATGACAGCATTATTTATGAAAATACTTGCATATAGACTCTTGGTTATTTTATTGGAAAATACTATTCAATGGAATGAAAAGGTTCAGCTCCTGCTAGTTTATTATTAAAAGGAAAATTTCCTTCTCTGAATATTTACAATTTCTATAATATAGTGTTACATATAACTATTTACTATATTTATAAATAATGTAAGATACAAACATAGATATCTATTTACAATTATACTTTTTAAAATAGGTACCTCATCGCCCATCCTTATCAAGCTTAGAAACGTTAATGGTTTCACAGAAGTCTGAAATTGAGTATTTACAGGAGAAACTAAAGATAGCAAATGAAAAACTGTCAGAAAACATATCTGCCAACAAGGGTTTCTCCCGAAAGAGCATCATGACAAGTGCTGAAGGAAAACATAAGGTAGGGACATTTTGTCATTTTGTGAATTTGCCAGGATGAGGCTGGAAAGACAAGAGATGAAGTTAAACAACAAATGGCAGCATTTACTTCTCTGCTTGTATTTCGGGAAACTTTTGAAAAATATTATGTACCAAACTCTTGTTAAATAAGTTTTAGGAGTAAGGAGTTTTCCCTTTTTAAAGACTGAATTATATTCCCAAATTAGTTAATTAAATATATTACTAGTGCTATACCCATTTTGTCAGTAAATTAACATTCTTATATTAAAACTTTGGTAAGTATTCCTCATCTCTCTCATATATTAATCTATCTGATTAAAAATTTATTTTTAAATGGTATTTACTCACTTTTCTAATTTGAATTAAAAGAAAAATATATCTAATATGTCTTTCAATCAGATATGATGTTTAAAATACTGTCTGTGTGGAAAATAAAATAGTAAATGAATTTTAACACTAACTTCTGCACTTGTTATATATTTTTATAGATTTAAAGGGATAGCATTAAGAGAAAAATAAGCAAATTTTACATGTTTCTCATTTATTAATGTCTCAATTTTTTTAGTATTCATTACATACTTGTGTTATGCTGTAAAAGATTCTACAGAATGTTGACTAATATAAAAATTCTAAAATATCATATAGTACATACATTATTTCTAGATAAATTGAAATAACATTTTCCTCAGAGTAAGAGTTTTAGCATATTTTTCACACGCTTGTTACTTCAGCAATAAAGGAATAATAGTTTTTATAATAGGAAGCCATGTTGTTAAGATAATTGTTTTTGTTTCTTTCCATTTTTTCTTATGGGTAGGACAAACTATCTTAATAAAGGAAGTATTTAAAATTTGAACCATGTTTCTGTGGTACTGTTATTCATGCTCTCTAAAATTATTAGTAATTTTCAGAAAATGAGATTTATTTATTAAAACATAACTGCATTATACATTTCTTGCCATTTTGAAGTAGTTTCACAAGCACTGAACTTTATTTAAATGAAAGAAAACATTCATAAAATTGAAATACAGCATTACCGGGCCTAATTTGGTTGCTTGCTCGATTGCTGAAATTTAAAAATGTACGACTTTGACTTTTGTCTGCCTTTAATAAAAGTCAAGAAAAAGAGAGGGGTATTATGACCAAAATTTTCTTTCTTTTTGTGAGACCATGCAGTAAGGATGAGCACTGTGTTGCCCAGCTTAATAGTTGCTTTCACATATTCTTTCTCCAGATTGGTATATGAAGCTGTACATAATATAAACATATTCTTGTCTCTAGTTAGCCACATTATAGTTAATGACCATATGGTCATTATGGTATAAGATCTACTGTCTGTTGTATTTATATTCCTCAAGCATATTGTTCCTTCAACTTCACAGTGTGTTAAACTATTTCAAAGGGAAAAAAATCCTTTCCCTCTTGTTTCTGGTTGTCCTATCAAGTGTAACCTTGGACCCTTATAGAGCAATTAGACCAGCCTCTATCCCCTCCTTTGTAATGAGGTTTCTTGCATTTCTGAGTCTATAACCCTTTAGTCTTCCCTAATGGGACATCATTATTCTGAAAGAAACAATGTAAATGTAAATGAATATTCTCATTAACGAGTCACAGAGAAACCTTTAGCGGTAGCACTGTGGTAATTCCGCTTGTTATTTCTCTGGTATTCCATGCAGGATTTTTTTTTTTATAATTCATTATTAGTATTCAAAATTACTTGTTCTTTAATTTTGCATGTCTTTCATAATCCAGTGTTCCAACTAGTTCAACCATGTCCTTGTTTTATTCTCGAGGAACCACCTGTGAAACGTTCAAGGTCTTTGTCCCCAAAGAGCTCTTTCACAGACTCAGAAGAGCTACGGAAGCTGAGAAAAGCTGAAAGAAAGATTGAAAACTTAGAGAAGGCACTACAACTAAAGGTGAACATTAAATCATTTCTTTAGTAGTAACCTTGCAAAGATAAAAATATACCAAAGTAAACATACAGTTCATAGATTACTAGTTGTCCTTTTTCTTTCCTGAATTTAATTGCCTGTGTAAAAGTGTATAATCAGTTCATCTTGTTATTAAGATTTCTGAGGATGATAAAATAATATAAAATATATGCTACTTGAAAAGTAAATGTTTATTTACTACTTTCAAGTTATTTGGTAATATTTTGTCTTAAAATTGGGAATAAATTTCTTAACCCTTTCTCAAAGGCAAAAAATAGAATTGTAGCAAGTGAAAAGAGAATTTCTTCTTCTTTATATATGATAAACATATGAAAATAAAAGTGAGTTTAAAAGCATATTAACCTAGCTCAGATCACTTACAATTATCCTTTATAGAAAAATTACATTTAGTCAAAATGAAATATATATATATTTTTTCATTTCAGCTGAATTTGTCTCAGAACATGTGACATTTGAATGAGCACTCTACTCATGTTTAAGAAACATGTATGTTACCGACCTGTCTTTGAGAGCTTATATTAATACTTCCTAATTCATACTTTGTGAAATCTCTTTTTCAATATGCAAGTTGTTCATACATATTGAACCCATTTTGTGTGACTACATTGAGGGTTTTTTTTGTCTTTCATTCTTCATTCACAATTACCTGAAGCTGTGCCCTATTTGAAGTTTAATCATATAATTCTCAAATAGTTTTATGATATTCTATAAATCTAGTGCTTTACACATGATTAGAATGCAGTACACATGAAGCTCAGATTCTTTGTCATATAATATAGATTACTCTTAAGGAGAAAAATGTTCAGTTTAGATTATGTGTGTTCTAAAACAAAATAGGTTTATGGGTATAGTTAACAATAAGCTATAATTAATAATTTTAGTTTGCCTTAAGTTTAAACATTAAGTTTTAATTTATGTTTATTCATTCAGAGTTAAACCATTCTAAAACATGAAAATTATAATGTGTTTCTACCAAAAATAAAATGTCCAAATGACCTCAGCTAGCATTTAGCCTACTTGAAATTTATAAAGAACTTAGATAAACACCTAAGTTATTCTCTTATTCATTTGTTTCCTCAATAGCAATTACTGAGCATTGCAATTAGCTAAGCATCATACTAGTACTTGTCTAACAGGAGATTGTTAAATGAGTTGCTATCCTTCAAGACCCTTTCTCTAGTTAAGAAGGCAAGTAAGTAGTTAGACTCTTGTGTTAATTGTAAATGTGTGGTTAAGCACAGGATATTATGGGCATTTTTGAGGAGCAAGTCTATCATCTTCCTCCTTTTGCATAATTTTTTTTTTTTTCCCTTGAGACAGAGTCTTACTCTGTTGCCTAGGCTAGAGTGCAGTGACATGATCTCGGCTCACTGCACCCTCTGCCTCCCAGGTTCCAGCGATTCTTCTGTCTCAGCCCCCCGAGTAGCTGGGATTACAGGTGTGTGCCATCACTCCCGGCTAATTTTTGTGTTTTTAGCAGAGACGGAGTTTTACCATGTTGGCCAGGCTGATCTCAAACTCCCGACCTCAAATGATCCTCCTGCCTCAGCCTCCCAAAGTGCTGGGATTACAGGCGCGAGCCGCTGCTCCTGGCCCTTTTGCATAATTCTTGAAATTTGTTTCCTGGGTTCTCCAGAGAAACAGAGCCAATAGAACACACACACACACACACAGAACAATTATTTACTATATTTATATAATTCCTTATAGTAAATTAGATATATATGAGATTTCCTGTAAGGAATTGGCTTACATGATAATGGAGGCTCAGAAGTATAAGATCTGCAGTCGTTCAGGGAATGCTACGCAGCCATAAGAAAGAATGAAATCCTGTCCTTTGCAGCAACATGAGTGCAGCTGGAGGTCATTGTCCTATGTGAACTAATGTAGAAACAGAAAAGTAAATATCACATGTTCTCATTTATAAGTGGGGGCTAAACCTGAGTACACATGGACATAAAGATGGGAACAGTAGACACTAAAGAACTGCAAAAGGAAGGGAGCAAGGGCTATAAACCTTCTTATTGGGTACTGTGTTCACTATCTGGGTGATGGGATCAATAGAAGCCCAAACCTCAGCATCCTGCAATATACCCTTGTAACAAACCTGTACATGTGCTCCCTGAATCTAAAATTAAAAAAAAAAAAAAAAAAAAGATTTTCAATTGGCAAGCTAGAGAGCCAGGAGAGCTGATGGTATAGTTCCAGTTTGAGCCCAAAAACTATAGAACCAGGAAAGCTGATGGTGTAAGTTCAAGTTCAAGTCAGAAGGCAAGAGAAGACTAATGTCCCAGCTTGAAGGCAGGCAGAGAGAAGGGAATGTTTCTTACTCAGCTTTTATTCTATTGAGGCTTTCAACAGATTAAATGACATCCATCCATATTGGGGTTCATGCTTTTAGTTCAGCTTATTCTCATCTAGGAACCTTTGTTCAAACCTGAAGATTAGATAAAAAATTATTGGCTGGGCGCGGTGGCTCACGCCTGTAATCCCAGCACTTTGGGAGGCCAAGCCGGGTGGATCACGAGTTCAAGAGATCGAGACCATCATGGTTAACATGGTGAAACCCTGTCTCTACTAAAAATACAAAAATTAGCTGGGTGTGGTGGTGCGTGCCTCTAATCCCAGCTACTCAGGGGGCTGAGGCAGGAGAATTGCTTGAACCTAGAAGGCCTCTTGCAGTGAGTCGAGATCGTGCCACTGCACTCCAGCCTGGTGACAGAGTGAGACTCTGTTTCAAAAATTATTTATGTTTTTAATCAATTCAGAATTAGAATTGCAAAGATCTTTGAGGAAAAGGTCAGTTGATACATTTTTTCCTGTTTTCTATTTCCTAATGTTTCATTCATTCATACTTGTTCATACACAGAAAGAGCCTTGCCAGGCACTATGGCTCAGGCCTGTAACTGTAGCACTTTGGGAGGCTGAGGTGGGTGAATAACTTGAGGCCAGGAGTTCAAGACCAGCCTGGACAACATGGCAAAACCCTGTCTCTACTAAAAATAGACAAAAAAATGAGCTGGGTTTGGTGGTGCACACCTGTAATCCCAGCTACTCAGTAGGCTGAGGGATGAGAATCGCTTGAACCCAGGAGGCAGAGGTTGCAGCAAGCTGAGATCCTGCCACTACATTCCAGCGAGTCTGTCTCTAAAAAAAAAAAGAAGTTAGAGCTTCTAGTTTAGCTAGTTTAATTACAAAATCCAAAGGAAGTACTTAGTAAATGTTTTATTGAATGATCTAATGAACTGATCTCATTCAGCACCTGCCTGTGGAATATTTTTGTGTGTATCCTGTAGGAAAATATATGAATTAGTGATATAAAATACATTTTTCAGGTCATACACTTGACTTGTTGTAAGATCTTTGGTGGTAATAGTTCCCAAATAAAGTACTATTATTTTGCCTTTGCTTACTATTTGTCAAAGTTTGGATCATAATCCAAACTACAGTTAACCTGTGTTTGTTAGAAGGTTATAAAGAAAGTATTTGGATATTTTGAAAAATATTTATTTTAAGATATCCAACTTTTGATGGATGACTTCAGCTGGCATGTATTCTGGCGCCATTAAAATGAAGAAATGTTTTTCTTTGAACTGTATCTATCTTATATTTACATTTTTATAAAACTTTACTCTCTATTGCTGAAGTAAGATAAAGGAACAATAGTCTCTAGGACTAATTTAATGCATGATTTACACTTTGACAGCAGCGTCCCCAAACATGAATCTTTGGATGAAACTGCATTTTAAAAGATTTTTTCTTATGAATTATGTCTATCAAATGATTTGCAAATAATATCTAGTCGAATTTTATTTTTAATAGTTTAGATTTTGATAATTTTATAAGACTTATGTAAACACTCTGCTGTTAGATATAATAAATTAAGCAAGTAAAATTAAAGCAGAAGGCTCATCTATAAAACCTTTTTTTAAAAAAATTATACTTTAAGTTCTGAGATACATGTGCAGAATGTGCAGGTTTATTACATAGGTATACATGTGCCATGGTAGTTTGCTGCACCCATCAACCTGTCACCTACATTAGGTATTTCTCTAAATGCTGGGTCAAATGGTATTTCTGGTTCTAGATCCTTGAGGAATCGCCACACTGTCTTCCACAATGGTTGAACTAATTTACACTCCTGCCAACAGTGTACAAGTGTTTCTGTTTCTCCACATCCTCTCTAGCATTTGTTGTTTCCTGACTTTTTAATGATCACCATTCTAACTGGCATGAGATGGTATCTCATTGTGGTTTTGATTTCCATAATGACCAGTGATGATGAGCTTTTTTTCATATTTGTTGGCTACATAAACGTATTCTTTTGAGAAGTGTCTGTTCATATCCTTCGCCCACTTTTTGACGGGGTTGTTTGTTTTTTTCTTGTAAATTTGTTTAAGTTCCTTGTAGATTCTAGATATTAGCCCTTTGTCAGATGGACAGATTGCAAAAATTTTTTCCCATTCTGTAGGTTGCCTGTTGACTCTGATGATAGTTTCTTTTGCTGTGCAAAAGCTCTTTAGTTGTATTAGATCCCGTTTGTCAATTTTGGCTTTTGTTGCCATTGCTTTTGGTGTTTTAGTCATAAAGTCTTTGCCCATGCCTGTGTCCTGAATGGTATTGCATAGGATAAAACCATTTTTTCTGTAATTAATACTTAGTGGAAAGAGCCACTTATTGAAATTACTATAGGAAAATCAAAATTATTTGGTAATATTGAACATTTTACACTAAAGCTTTGGGAATCAGAAGGGGCAGCATTCACTGCTTTTATTAATTAAAGTGCCTAGGTCAGAGTCTGGCACATCATGAATGACATATGGAGCTCAGAAGATTTTTATTGATTCTTAGTCTTTAGTTTAATGGTGTAATATAGTTAGTTTCTGTGGACAATTAGGGAAAACACATGAATTCAATGACTAATGGTAGTTGAGGCAGTACTGAAAAATCCTTAATATAGTGTCAATACATATAAGAATCTCAGTTTGTTCCATGAATTTAACAGAGGATCATTGTGAAAGTAATTGAGAAAATTTGTACGTCCTATTCTATTTACTTTCACATCTTGGTCAATCTTTGAGGTTCTATTTACTCAGTTTCTGATGACTCTAACAAAAAACTTTAGTCATTCCCCAAACAGTTTATATATAATAATTTTTAAGAAAGTCATTGTAAAATAAGAGTTTGAGGGAAGAACTTTGATTCAATGAAGAATAATTATAGAAAGCTATCATAGAAGTCTTTAACATAAGATACACATTTTAGTTTAAGTTTCTTTTGAAATTATGTTTTGACTTGAATCTCTTCCAATATAGTCTGTTAATTTCCTTCCTTCCTTCCTTCCTTTTCTTTCTTTTCATTCTTTTTCTTTCTTTTTTTTTTTGACAGAGTCTCTCTCTGTTGCCCAAGCTGGAGTACAGTGCAGTGGCGCCATCTTTGCTCACTGCAACCTCTGTCTCCTGGGTTCAAGCCATTCTCCTTCCTCAGCCTCCTGAGTAGCTGAGATTACAGGCACCTGCTATCACTCCTGGCTAATTTTTGTTTTTTTTTTTTTTAGAGATGGGGTTTCACTATATTGGCCAGTCCGGTCTCAAACTCCTGACCTCAAGTGATTTGTCTGGCTCGACCTCCCAAAGTGCTGAGATTAGAGGCATGAACCACTGTGCCCAGCCTATTAATTTCTTAAAATTAAATTATTAATAAATTTCTAATATGTCTTGCTGAAATCACTAATATTGTTTTCTAGTTTTTAAGGAATCTCAGTAAACATAATTAACTCATGTTCATATATGAGAAGGTACCAACATTATTAATTTTTAGTCTCCTGTTTTGCTAACTTAAATTATTTATTTCACATACTTAACATTAGAAAGCTTTTTGTTCAAAGACATTAAGTAGTATTTAGATTGTTTACCAAATTAATATGAAAAACTCAAGTTCAAGACTAAATTATTCTCTGTATCTTAGAAGAAGAGATATAAATAGCTTCTATTTTGAAGATGGATAACCTGAGTTAACTGAATTTAAGTAACTAGATCAAAGTAAAATTTAGTTAACTTTGAGCAGCTAGATTTGAACTCTTATCAACACAACATCCTACGTGTAATAGACTCTTCATGTATGGTTCTTAAATTGAAATGAACAAAATTGAACTCAGTAACCTGAGTTTTTTACTTTTACTTCATATATTAAACTATCCTACTTTAGCAAATTTGCATTATGTGTGATTTGTATATCTTCTAAAACTACTTAGGAAACATTTATTTTGAATGCCTTTGTCAACTGAATCCATTCTTCTGCTTTTTCATCAAGCACTTTCATTTCTGTACAGCATATAGAACACTTCTTGTTACAAACAAGACTCAAATACTTCTTAATAACTACTTAAGAGAACTATCCTAGTAGAAATATAGTGAAAGTAGAATGACAGACTACCCATACTGCTAAGACAGCTAGAATTGCAGTAAAATAATGCAGACTCTATAAAGTATTATCTCACTGTTTAGATGAGAGGTCAAGAAACAGTTACTTGGTTTCTAAAAGATAAGGGCATCACTGTTAACATGTGGGAAAAGGAGACTGAAAGAAGCTAACTTTTGCTTTGTGTCCTTAAAAGGGCTGGGGCCCCACCACCTAGGTTAACTTATTTCATCAAAATTTAAACCTCTTTTTTCTCTTCCGTATTTTGCAGGAAAAAACTTGAATTAATTTCAATGATGTTCTTAAGATAATGCCACTAACAGGAGCAAACTCCAAGAATGGAATTCAGATCTTTCTGATTACCATATGCCTACTCATATCACCTCACTATAATATTAGAGAGTATCTGTTGCCTCTACCACATAAGTATACAAGTTCATTCATACAGAAATATGAATAAGAGTTATTAAAATATTTGAAATTCTCATGAGGGAAGAAACTGGAGAAGTTACTTATTTTACTTTGAGAAACACAGTTTATAGTCATGTGCATATATCTTGTGAGGACTAAGAATTTGGTCTTTATAAATTCATTTTATGTATATCTAAAAATGAAAATTGATCTCATGTGCTATATATTAGAAGTAGTTGACTGTGCCACACACGGTGGCTTATGCCTGTAATTCCAGCATTTTGGGAGGCTGAGGCATGAGGATCATTTGATACCAGGAGTTCGAGACCAGCCTCGGCAACAGAGTGAGACCCTGTCTCTACAAAAATAAAATAAAAAATTGGCTGGGTGTGATACTGCATGCCTGTACTCCTAGCTACTTGGGAGGCTGACATGGGAATATTGCCTGAGCCCAGGAGTTTGAGACTGCAGTGAGCTTTGAACTCCAGCCTGGGCCACAGAGGGAAGCCCTGTTTCCAGAAAAATAAAAATAAATAAAAAAGAAGTAGTTGACTATAATTGTCTAACCTAGGTATTGACACAACAAAGTAATGTTTGGATGGCTTGTTTTATAACCTCTTTAAGAGTTGTAAGCCTAGCTTTCCCATTCCAGTTCTTCATGGTACAACCCCAGAAGGTTAAACTATGCTCCTTCTAACATAGGGTCCAATGTCATTTTCTTCCTTATGTGTAATCCTTGTGCCTTAGTAAATACTAATTATGAATTCATGTGCTAAATAATTGTTCTTACTCTGATTAATGTTCTTATACTAATTATATTTGCACTTTAATAAAATAATCATGGTTTATGTATAGATAAAACCTTATGCTGAAAAAGAAAATAATTAAAAACATGTAAGATAGGTTTATGAATGTATACTAATTAACAACAGGGAAAGGAGTGAAACTATCTTAATGGTAAAATTTTGAAATTATGTGAGCAGCTTAAAAAATGCATTGACTGAGTTGAATTTATCAAGCAAATGTATTCTGTGACTAGAGAAATTCTTTTTTCTGCTTAAATACGTATTACAGATTCATTCATGTTTACACACTATTTTCTTTCAAATTTCATATTTAGATGGGTAAACTTTTATTTGAAACATTATATTAATACTTTCTTAAAACTTATATATACTTGCTTTTTTGTGTTCTACAGAGCCAAGAAAATGATGAGCTAAGAGATGCCCATGAAAAACGCAAGGAACGGCTACAGATGTTACAGACCAACTACAGAGCAGTAAAAGAGCAATTAAAACAGTGGGAAGAAGGCAGTGGCATGTGAGTTACATAGCTCATAAAGGCATTTCCCTAAATATTAAATGGAATGGAGTAGCATTATATAGGTGTCTTAATGGCTTTTGTTTGGTTTTAAAGAAATTATTTGGTAGTCAAATCTTTATTGTGAATTTTTAAATGGAGAATATAACAAATTAAAACAGAGGAATGTGTTGGTAATAACTATAGATTTTCCTCACATTTGCAGATATCATTAGCAGTCAATGATTATGAATTATTGTACACATTTTTAATATCAATGGAATAACTTAATAAAATTATGTAATTTAAAGCAAAAATGGTTAATATCCGTGTGATTGAAAAACTTGCTTTTAAATAAATAAAATACTGGTGTTAAAATGTTTATAATTCCAGAAGTATTTAAATTTTAATGGAAAGACTAGAGAAATATGAAATTCACATATATAGTTAACTATCTTAAAACTACTTCAACCTAGTATGCAGTTTGAAGATCTTTACTATCCATCAGTTTGTTCTCCAGCTTATGTGAATGAATTGGCGGTCTCAGTTCAATTGCTCTGAACAGGTGTTCAGATCTTGGGTAGTCGTAAGTGGCTCCCCTGTTAACTGTATCAACAGAGGGCAAAGGACTGAATGAGTACAGAAAATCTACTACCTTCTCATCTTTTGAGATGGATCCTTTAGGGCAATGTTGATAATACACATTGGTCTGTTCTGTAGAGAAATACTGTTTCTAAATTGGCTGGTACAGCACTTTTACAAAATAAAAATGAAGAATTTGTTTTATGTTCAGAAAATGAAAATGTAAAGGGCATTTGGCATCACTTGTAGATAATTGTCACATCTAATTTTTTTCTTTGATGAGTGGAAGTGTTTCGTATCACTTGTCAGTAAAGCAGTGATAAAGCAGTTTGTCCTAGATTTATCCTCTGTTCACCTAACTTTTAACTAATCATTAGAAGAGTGAAATCTACTTTCTGACATATTCACTGGTAATAGTTTTTTTAAAAGGTAAAGGCATCTATACGACATTCATCTTGGTTAGCAGCAAATTCCAGATGAGTTGGTTGCATATAGATTTTTTTGTATGCGGGGGGGACTGTTAAAATTCTACAGTGTCTGTTTTCATTACTGCTAGACTGAATGGGAGCAATAGACCTTAGAATATCATGGGTCTGCTTAAAAGTTTGCTTTCCACAGTAGCAGTTTAGCTTCAAAAAATTATGATAGAGGGTTTTGATTTCTAGATGCTTAGGTTTTAGGAAATTCATTCAATAAATGGTGAACTCGAGTTAGAAATTTGGTCAATAGATATTTTTAAATTTTAAGGAATGTATAAAATAATTTTTATTGCACTTCAGACATGTTAATTGAAAAAGCAACTTTGTTTTAAAAATAGGACTGAAATCAGGAAAATAAAGAGAGCAGATCCCCAACAACTTCGACAAGAAGATTCTGATGCTGTGTGGAATGAACTGGCATATTTCAAAAGGGAAAACCAGGAGCTAATGATTCAAAAGTGAGTTTCATTTTTAACAATATGGACTTAGATAAAATACTTGGGAGAAATTTTTTCATGGCTTAAAGGCTATTAAAGAAACACTTTATAAAATTTGAAATAATCTGATTTTTGCCAATAAAAGTAAAAAGACTAGCTTTTAAAAATATATATGTATTATGCAATAACAAGTTGCACAGTTGCTAGCTCTAACAGAAACTGTATAATATGATCTAGGGATTGTGTTAATTAGTGTGGCTCTCATCTGTTGGAGGTGTCGCTCTTCATTAGCCTGTATTTTAGACGTTGCCGTGCTTCATTTTTGGAATGAGGTGGAGAGGGGATAACCTAGCCAGCCATCCTTGTTTGATCTCCTAGATACATACGCAATGCAGAATGCCTGAGCTCTCTTGGTTCCCTGCCCTGTCCTGCTAATCCCAGCTGAGCTCATTATGGTGTAGCCTTGCTGCTACTCTTGGAGCTGGAGCTGTCCAAGCTAATTACTGGTAGCAGCAGAACTGCCTGTTAAGGGTCTGGTGTGGATCTGCTAACATGGTCCTTGGTAGTGACCTGCAGAAGACACGAGGGAATTGCCTTCTTTCTTGCTGTGCACTGCCTGTCCTTTGGGCTTACTGCTGATTTTTCCACATAGGTGTTTTAGCTGCCCTAAGTATAAAACTTGTTGAAGGATACTCATATTTTAGAAAACATACAGTTGGTCGCTTGATCTTATAATTCACAGGCTATTATATTCAGCCTGGCAAAGAAAGAACATTTATTTATTTAATTTTAAGACTAAAAGGAGTTAGACCAATATAATTAACCTCTTCTGCTACTTAACTATTTCTTCATTTAGAGTTAATGCCTGACACTCAGGCATACAGTTTTTTAAAGCCTAGATGTCTTTCAGATTGCTAGAATATAGCCTCATTATGGCGTAATGTAATTAAATGTCACTGAATTTTCTTAGCTGTAAATGAGAAGCTTATTTTATATACTACATGATAACATGTATAACTTTTGTTTACAGCCTTTTCCATGTAATGATAAACTTTTGAGGAAATGACTAGACCATATGAGATTTAAATGTTGTATGCTCCCATTTACCACTTAAAGTGCAGTATACTCTATTAGTTCTAAATATTTGATGCTATAATGAAGGCTCTTATCTTGAAAACTATTTTATAGACTCATAGATTTGTCTCAGGCATTTCCTAATAATTTCAGTAGCTTTATTGAAATATAACTCACAAGTCATACAATTCACTTATATAACGTATATAATTCACTGGTATATTCAGAGCTGCACCGTCCATTATCACAATCTATTTTAGATTTACAGTTTTATCACCCCCCCTACTCTCCCCACCAAAGCCCATATGACTTTGTTGTCACTCCCCAGCCCTCCCATCCATCCTGCCCAGCCCTAGGAAACTACTAATCTTCCCGTGTTTACAGATTTGCCTATTTTAGACATTGCATATAAATGGCATCATTTAGTACGTGGTCCTAGACTACCTTCCTTCACTTAGCATAACATTTTCAAGGTTCATCCATGTTGTAAATGTATCAATGCTTTTATCTGATGCTCTTTAATGACCCTTCTGTCTCTAAAAAAGAAAGTAATTTTGAACAAAGTGAATTAGTTGAGAGACCTAATCTAACTATTCAAGAAAATTTAGGAAGGATTACCTATAAATGATTGATTTGGAGTTTATTTTATTTGTTAATGAAATAGAACTACAGAAAAAGTAATGAGGCCTTTTTAAAATTAGAGAACTCAGAATCCTGATCTGTTCACTTAGCAATATTTGCACTTTACAAATAGCTCCTTGAATTAAATGCCGTGTCATTATTAAAGTGTGGAACTTTTCCCTGAAATATGTTAATATTCATTAATGTGATAGCAATTTGTGAAATAGTTATTTTTTAGATCAGTCTTAATTTAGTAACAGGTAATGAAAAAATTTTGAAAAGAATGCTAAAGAATGGAATAAACTTTAACGTAAGCTTTTTGAGGAGGGTTGCATTATTTTGTGAAACATTTATTCAGGTAACAAACCTGTTTGAGTGCTGTGTGATAGTCAGTCTGCGAGGTCAATGAAATGAAAATACCAGACAGACTTTCTACTCTCAGGGAACTTACATGGAAACATGTTTAGTATTAAACATTCTTAATGAAATGTGATGTTAAAAATAAATGTCAAAAATGTTAAAAACTAATGTCAAAAAGTGTCATGATAAAACAATAAGGCATTAAATATCAGTGCTATAGTCATTCAAGTTTGTTTTGAGGACAGAAATTTTTTAACATTGTATGTAGTATGTTGAATGTTTAATGTGCAATTTTATGAGTTATAACATATATATAAATTTGAGTAACTACCACCACAATCGGTATGCAAAATAGTTCTATCATCTCAAAAAATTTCCTCATTCTGCCCCTTTGTAGTCAAATCTTCCTACCGCCACTAATACCTGATTTGTTCTCCTTCCCTATAGCTTTGCCTTTTTCAGACTGTCATGTGCACAGAATCATGCAGGCTATTAACTTTCTGAGACTGGCTTCTTTCCGCATAACGTCTTTGAGATTCTTTTGGGTTGGTTAATCTAATATGTTCCTTTTTATTGCTAAATAATATTCCATTTTATGGATGGACCACCTTATCCATCTATTGAAGAACATTTGGGTTTTTTCTAGTTTTTTGCAATTATGAATACAGCTGCTATAGACAGGTTTTTGTGTGAACATAACTTTTATTTTTTAAGGGAAATGCCCAGGAGTTGCATTACATTCTGTAGATTGCCCTTTCATTCTCTTACCTGTGTCTTTTGAATGCCAAAAGTTTTTAATTTTTATGAAATCCAGTTTCAAACCATATCATTTTAAATTTTACATTGCTAGTGTATGGATATTTTGCATGCTGACATTTTAGCTTGCATTACTGATAGAGCTAAGTCTGCCATGTTATTATTTATTTTCTGTTTGTTTCCTCTGTTTCCCATTTAATTCCTTCATATGGGTTACTTAAGCTTTTTTTTAGGATTTCATTTTATTTTTTCTGTAGAGTTTTTGACTATATCTTTTTGAGTAGTTTTTTTTTTTAGTATTTGCTCTTGGTATTATATTATGCATACATACCTTATTACAGTCTACTAATATCAACATTTTATTACTTTAAGTGGAGTCTAGAAACCTTGTTTTCATTTACATACCTTTACCCTTCTCCATTATAATACAGTTATCTCAAATATTTTCTCTAATTACATTGATAACCTCATCACAAGACGTGATAGGTTTTGCTTCAACTGTCAAACATAATTATAAACCACAAAACATGGGTAGTCTCTTATGTTTACCCATAAGAGATAAATAATTTATGTATGGGTAAATATAATAAAGGTATTATTTATCCTTTCTACTGTCCTCATTGCTAGTCTTCCAAGTTTCTTCTTTTATAGTTTTCTTTCAGTTTGAAGAACTTCCTTTAGAATTATTAAAATAAGTTGGCTGGTAAGAAATTCTCTGTTTTCTTTTAAAATATCTGGATTTCTCCTTCATTATTTGTATTATTCTGTTTTCACAGTATAAAGAAATACATAAAACTGGATAATTTATAAAGGAAAGAGATTTAATTGACTCACAGTTCCACACAGCTGGGGAGGCCTCAGGAAACTTACAACCATGGTGGAAGGTGAAGGGGAAGCAAGGACCTTCTTCACATGGTGGCAGAGGAGATGAGTGAGAAGTGAAGGGGGAAGAGTCCCATATAAAACCATCAGATCTCACTAGCATGAGAACACACCAGCATGAGATCTCACTAGCATGAGAACTGCCCCCATGATCCAATCATGGGGAACACATGAGAACACACTAGCATGAGATCTCACTAGCATGAGAACTGCCCCCGTGATCCAGTCACCTCCCACTAGGTCTCTCCCTGAACACCTAGGGGATTATGGGGACTATGGGAATTACAATTCAAGATGAGATTTGGGTGGGGACACAGCTAGACCATATCACTACTGAATGGTATTTTCACCATATGTAGAATTATAACTTAGCAATTGTTTTTCTTGAGCACTTGAAAAATTTGCTACTTCCTTTTGGCCTCTATTGTTTCTGATGCAACATGCACTGTTGAATCTTTGTTCCACTATAGGTAATGCATCATTCTGTTTACTTGCTTTCAATCATTTTTCCTTTTCTTTACTCTTCAGAAGTTTGGTCATAACATGTCTTGGCATGGATTTGTTTGGGTTTATCCTATTTGGGTTTCTGTTTCTTGAATCCCTAGGTTTGTGACTTTTGTCAAATTTGGGAAATTTTTGTCATTATTTCTTTAAATCCTTTTTAAACCCTACGTTTCTTTTCCTTTGACAGTTCTAATCACATGAATGCTAGATCTTTTATGATTGTCCTACAGGTCACTGAGGGTCTCTTCAATTTATTTTTCAGACTTTCAACCTAATTTTGTCTCTGTTATTCAGATTTGGTAATTTCTATTGTGTCGTGTCTTCAAGTTTACTGATTGTCTCTTCTCTCATGAGCTCATGCAGCAAGTTTTTAATTTTGGCTATTGTAATTTTTAGTTCTAAAATTTCCATTGGGTTCTTCTTTATGTATAATTGTTTATTTGCTTAGAGTTTCTATTTAATTTATTTTAAGAGTGTTCTGGCCGGGCGCGGTGGCTCACGCCTGTAATCCCAGCACTTTGGGAGGCCGAGACGGGCGGATCACGAGGTCAGGAGATCGAGACCATCCTGGCTAACACGGTGAAACCCCGTCTCTACTAAAAATACAAAAAATTAGCCGGGCGTGATAGCGGGCGCCTGTAGTCCCAGCTACTCGGGAGGCTGAGGCAGGAGAATGGCGTGAACCCGGGAGGCGGAGCTTGCAGTGAGCCGAGATCGCGCCACTGCACTCCAGCCTGGGCGACAGAGCGAGACTCCGTCTCAAAAAAAAAAAAAAAAAAAAAAAGAGTGTTCTTTAGTGGTTCACCGGAGCATTTTAATCATGGCTGGTTTAAAGTTCTTGTCAAGTAATTCTGACATGTGTTATATCATGGTGGTGGCATCCTTTGAATATAATTTCATCCTTTGATTGTAGATTTTCCTTGTACTTTGTGTGATGAATTATTTTTTAATTGTCTCCTGGACATGTGGACTACAGATGTTTCTCAACATACCTTGGGTTATGTCTGGATAAATCCATCATAAGTTGAAAATATCATAGGTCAAAAATGTTGCTGGGGCACGGTGGCTCATGCCTGTAATCCCAGCACTTTGGGAGGCTTAGGCGGGCAGATCACTTGAGGTCAGGGGTTCGAGACCAGCCTGACCAACATGGTGAAACCCTGTCTCTACTAAAAATACAAAGATTATCCAGGCGTGGTGGCGCACGCCTGTAATCTCAGCTACTCAGGAGGCTGAGGCAGGAGAATCGCTTGAACCCAGGAGGTGGAGGTTGCAGTGAACCGAGATCATGCCATTGCACTCCAACCTGGGTCTGGGTGACAGAGTAAGACTCTTGTCTCAAAAAAAAAAAAAAAAAGAAAAAAGAAAAAGGAAAAGAAAAAGAAAATGCATTGAATACATGTAAACTACCAGACATCATAGCTTAGCCTAGACTACCTTAAAATGCTCAGAACACTTCCATTAGTTTACAGTTGGGCAAAACTATCTAACACAAAACCCATTTTATTTTATTTATATATATTTTTTGAGACAGAGTCTCGCTCTGTCACTCAGGCTGGAGTGCAGTGGTACCATCTTGGCTCACTGCAACCCCTGCCTCCCGGGTTCAAGGTATTCTTCTGCCTCAGCCTCCTGAGTAGCTGGGGCTATAGATGCTAGCCACCACTTCTGGCTATTTTTTGTATTTTTGTAGAAACGGGGTTTCACCATGTTGGTCAGTCTGATATCGAACTCCTGACCTCAAGTGATCTGTCTGCCTCCACCTCCCAAAGTGCTGGGATTGCAGGCATGAGCCACTGCGCCCACCAAAACCCATTTTATGATAACGCACCGAGTATGTCGTACGTCACTTATTGCCAGCCTGGGAAAAGATCAGAATTCAAAATTTGAAGTATGTTAAAATTGCGAAAGCTTTACACCATCATAAAGTTGAAAAATCGTTAAGGAGAAGCATTGTAAATCAGTGATTATGTGTATTATATTTTGAGACTGTGGATCTTATTTAAATGTTTTATTTTAGCAGGCCTCTGATGATATCATGCCTGAGGGAGAAGGTCACGTCAATACTACTAGAAAAAGATGGGAGACTTACTCCTCCCTTTTACCTCTTTTCCTCTGCTGATATTGCATTGAGAGAGTTTGAAGGGGTTCCTGCTTAGTGTTGGTGAAAGTGCAGGCTTCTCACTCTGCTTTCTTTCTTTCTTTCTTTTTTTTTTTTTTTTTTTTTTTTGAGATGGAGTCTTGCTCTGTCGCCCAGGCTGCAGTGCAGTGGAGTGATTTTGGCTCACTGCAGCCTCTGCCTCCTGGGTTCAAGTAAATCTCCTGCCTCAGCCTCCCTAGTAGCTGGGATTATAGGCATGCGTCACCACGCCCGGCAAATTTTTGTATTTTCTGTAGAGATGGGGTTTCACCATGTTGTCCAGACTGGTCTTGAGCTCTGATGTCAAGTAATCCACTTGCCTTGGCCTCCCAAAGTGCTGGGATTACAGGTGTGAGCCACCGTGCCTGGCCCTCACTCTGCTTTCATTGACGGAACATGGCTGCTTTTTGTTTTGTTTTTCCCCCCCCAGTTGATTATGGCTGGAGTAGGGTGGGCATGGTGAGCAGGGTTTTTGTTTTAGTGGTCCTCACCTTTCCTGGTCCTTTGGCTAGAGAGAGTAGGCTTTCCTTGAAGCATTTTTTGTTTCTGTTCATTGGCACTTGTAGGTGGTGAGTTTCTCTAGGAACTAGTTTGGGGTATGTAGGAGGAAAGAAGAAAACTCAAGGAACTCACCACTGTGAGTCACTTCTCTAATGTTGTTCCACTACTCCTGAGCTCCCTATTCTATCCTTCTTCTTTTCCCTACTTTTCAAAGTCTCATGTTTGTTTTATTATGTTCTGGGTTTTTATAATTAATTAGCAGGAGGAATAGAGATAAATACATCTACTCCTTGTTGGGAAACAGAAGTTTCAGCTTGTTTTTCTATGGGCCAGGCAGTCTTACTTTTGAGTCATTCATTAATATCTAGTTTCATACTCAGTCTTAACTGTTTAAGTAATAAGATGTACCCCTTTTTCTGCAGTAATAAGTTTCTTTTAAATGTAAGGTTAGAATCTACAAAAAAAGATATACTATTAATACTGCCTTTCAACTGAATTTAAATAGTACTTCCAAATCGAATTTTAAAAGTTAACTTTTAAAGACTTTTATAAAACATTGTATGACAAGTGTGCATCAATTTACAAAATATAGTTAAAAATATAATGCTACCACTGACTGATTATAGAGTTTCTACCATTGAGTATGGTCAGAAATATTAGTTGCTGCTATCGCATAGGAATCTGAGGACTTAAAAAACTTACATGGAATATAGTTCCTATAATATTTCATTTATATTTATAAGATATATCTATCATATCATAACTATATTTTAATAAAAAGGCCAAGAACTTAGTAATCTGTGAACTGATAAATTGGTTGGTTCCTTCAGTATTTAATGAGCATTCATGTGTTCATTTATTCATTCATTCAATATTTAAACAATATAATTCAGAGCCAGGCACTAACTAGGGGCTGAACATACAGTATAGTTTCAAGCTCTAGGAAGGCTTAATTTAAATAGGGGTATCTGCCATTTGCTAGTGAGGTGAAACCACTCTTTGGAAGCTAGATAGTAAGAGGCAAGCTTTCAGAAATGCCAGCAGGCTTAGTCAGCTTTCTCACTCAGTTGAAGTTGTTGCCTTACCAATGCTAAATTAGATTAAGTACCCATCACAGTCCAACATATGTTAACATTCTTCCAAGTGAAAGTATTAGTAAAAAAAGTTTGTGTACATTCTTTCAGAATGGTGATATAAAACTATAATAAGGGGCTCAAGTGCAGCAGAAAATTAAGCTTCTCTAATCCAGCAAATTATATATTACACATTGTCAACCACAATTGCATGTTCTTGCTAGGAATCCTGGGTGTACTGACATTCATTGTGTGTTTTCTGTGACCTTGGCTAAGTAAATCAGAAATGTGCAGTGGTTTAGTAATAGGTCTTTCTATACTAATCTGTAGCCTATGTAAAATGCTTTAGCTGGGTACTTTTTTAGGCAGAGGTAAACAAAGAGAAATAATGTTACCCCTTTTATCAGGTCCTCATAGCTTAGCAGAGAAGACAAGCAAAAGTGTGATTAAAAGCAATAATAAGAGAATATTAGGGACACAAGGCAGGGAAAGCTGTATTCTGCTTGTGAGTGGAAAAAGAGCTAAAGCAAATCTCTTGCTGATATAACAAAACGCCATAGGCTGGGTGGCTTAACAGACATGCATTTGTGATAGTTTTGGAGGCTGAGAAATTCAAGATCATGGTGCCGATGGATTAGGCTCCTGATGAGGGCTCTCTTCCTGGCTTGTAGATGGCTGCTTTCTCAGTGTATTATCACATTTCAGATTTCTCATCGTAAAAAGCCACTCAGTGCATCATGAGGACCCCTTTCTATCCCTAATTGCTACTCAAAGTCCCCATCTCCAACTATCATCACATTAGGGGTTAGAGTTTCAGCTGAGTTCAAATCTGATGTATGAACACAGTTATAGCTGACCAACATATGTCATATATAACACATATGTCACATACAGATTTTGAGAGGACGTAATTAAGTTCATAGCAATCAATATTTTAGACTACAATTTGTTAAGGATAATTAAATCAAGGACAGAAAAATCTAGGTAAATTGTTAAATAACCAGGAGGTAACTAAAGGATACTTTTTCAAATTCTCACCAGTATATGAAAAAGCTGGTCACACTCTTTAAAACAAATTTTTTCTTCAACACTCTGGCACCATCTCTTCTGGTTTTATCTCTGTACCTCTGGCCACCTATTCACATTCTCCATTGCCAGCTTTTCCCCCTGAAATCAGCTGTTTACTGTTGCAGTATTGTTGAACTTTGTCATAGGCATTCTCTGTACTTCATTTGCATATTTGCCTATAACAATCTCATCTATCATCCCATGATTTTAGTCGTTTCTTGCCAGTTGACTTTCAGACCTGTATATCTAGCATAGACCCCTCTTTCTGAACTGCAACTAAGTATATCCAAATGTCTACACAACATCTCCTTTTGGAGGTCTCACTGAGATTCAACATGTTTGAAACCAAATTCACGATCTCCAAATTTATTCCCGTCCATTATTCTAAATCTTAGTAAATGGTATTATAATCTATCAGTTTCCTCAAACCAGAAACCATGGTGTTATAAGTTTATGTATTATTTTTTTTCTGACCTCCCCTCATTGAAGTCCATACTAAGCCTTAATATTTCACATCACAAACATCCTATCTTATTTCTTTCCATCCTCACTGTTATGCCCTTATTCATACCACCACCATTTCTTCCCTAGTCAACTACAATAAACTCATAAACATCTGCATCCACTCTTATCTCTTTATATCTATTTTCAACAGTGCTGCAGATTGACCTTTTAAACTATAGTTCTGAGAATGTCTCTCATCTGTTTAAAAACTTTTAGTATCTTTCCATTGCTCTTTAAGCAAATCTGAGTTCATTATATAACACACTTGAATATCAGCTCCCCCCTTTTATTTTTTTACAATTTCTGCTTTCCCTTTTGTTTCATATCTAAAAATAAGTATGAGAATGCAAAATACTTGCACAGAATTACTAATGTTTTCCTAGCTGATACTGAGAATTCTGGGTAGCAAGTTTGTCAATGAAGGCAGTTGAGCTGGAGTCAGTAGTAAAGGGGTTTTGAATTCATAATACAAAAACTTTTTTATTTTATAGAAGTAGGAAATTTTACCCCCATGTATTATAAGTAGATATATCTTCTTTATTTCAATGATCTTTTGGTCATTTTTCCTTAATGATAAAATGTAAGCTACAGATCAGTGGCATAGCTCGGATTGGAGTACTTCTCTTTGGGGTTAAATATTAAATATATGTTGGCCATAGTTTTAAAGAATATCCTATAAAATCAATAATAATTGCTTAAGTAGCTAAAATCAAAATATTATCCTAGGAAAGTTCAGCCATTATTTTTTTCCTCTGCAAAGCAAGACTCCCAGTCTTCTCAAGCTAGAATATATATATATATATATATATTTTTTTTTTTGCTATGTAGAAATGAGGATTTTAGGAACTGCATTTTTCTGAGATGGAAATAAAATGCTTAGCAAAAAATGTCTGCCAATGATGACATATTTTGAAAACAAATGTATTTTCAGGTAACCATTAACAATATATAAATTTCACATTAGTTGTATTTTAAAGCATAGAATTCAGTGGCATTTAATGCATTCACAATGTTGTTTAGCAGTGAACTGTAATTCAAAAGCATTTTCATCAGCAATGAAGGAGACCCCATGCCCATTAACCAGTCAGTCTCTGTGTCCCCATTTGTCCCTTCTTTCAATTGCTGGCAACTGCTTATCTGCTTTCTGTTTCTATGGATTTACCTATTTTGAATATTTCACATAAATAGATTCATACAATATGTGACCTTTCTGTCTGGCTTCTTTCACTTGGCATAATATTTTCAAGATTCATCCATATTGAAGCCTGTGTCAGAAGTTCATTACTTTTTTATGGCTGAATAATATCCCTTTGTTTATGTATACCAATTTGTTTCTCCATTAATCCCTTGGTGGACATTTGGGTTCCTTCCACATTTTGGCTACTCTGAATAGTGCTGCTATGAACCTTTGTATACAAGGGATTGTTTGAATACCTGTTTTCAGTTCTTTTGGGTATAAACCTATGAGTGGAATCGCTGGGCCATATGCTAATCTATGTTTGTTTTTTATTTTTCTATTTTTTGTAGGGTCGGGGTCTCACTTTGTTGCCTAGGCTAGTCTTGAACTCCTGGCCTCAAGCGATCCTCCCATGTCAGCCTCCCAGAGTACTGGGATTATAGGCATGAGCGATAGTACCCTGCTTTATGTTTAATTTTTTAAGGAACTGCCAAACTTTTTTTTTTTTTTTTTTTTTTACAGTGGCTGCACAATTTTATATTGTTTGCAGTCTATGAGGGTTCTAATTTCCCCACATCCTCACCAATACTTGTTATGGTCTGTTTTTGTTTTGTATTATTTTTGTTCTTTATTGTCGCCAAAATTGTGGGTTTTGATTTGCATTTTCTTAATGAGTAATGATGCTGACCATATTTGCATGTGTTTCTTTGGCCAGTTGTTTATCATCTTTGGAGAAATGTCTGTTCGTGTCCTTTACCCATTTTGAAAACTGGGTTGTTTATCTTTTTTTATTGTAATAGTTTTGTTTTTATTTTTATTTTTTAACTGAGACGGGGTCTTGCTCTGTTGCCCAGGTTGAAGTGCAGTGGTGTGATCTTGGCTCACTGCAACCTCTGCCTCCTGGTTTCAAGCAATTACCCTGCCTCAGCTTCCTGAGTAGCTGGGATTACAGGCGTGTGCCACTGAGAGGTCACAGCGTGCCGGCAGTCCTCAGAGCCTTCGCTTGCTCTCTGCACCTCCTCTGCCTGGGCTCCCACTTTGGCGGCACTTGAGGAGCCCTTCAGCCCACCACTGCACTGTGGGAGCCCCTTTCTGGGCTGGCCAAGGCTGGAGCCCTCTCCCTCAGCTTGCAGGGAGGTGTGGAGGGAGAGGCGCGAGCGGGAACCGGGGCTGCGTGCGGTGCTTGCCGGCCAGCTGGAGTTTCGGGTGGGCGTGGGCTTGGCGGGCCCCGCACTCGGAGCAGCCGACCAGCCCTGCCGGCCCCAGGCAATGAGAGACTTAGCACCCGGGCCAGTGGCTGCGGAGGGTGTACTGGGTACCCCAGCAGTGCCAGCCCACCAGCGCTGCACTCGATTTCTCACAGAGCCTTAGCTGCCTTCCCGCCGGGCAGGGCTCGGGACCTGCAGCCCGCCATGCCTGAGCCTCCCACCCACTCCATGGGCTCCTGTGCTGCCCGAGCCTCCCCGACGAGCACCACCCCCTGCTCCACGGCGCCCAGTCCCGTAGACCACCTAAGGGTTGAGGAGTGCGGGCGCACGGCACCGGGACTGGCAGGCAGCTCCACCTGCAGCCCCGGTGCGGGATCCACTGGGTGAAGCCAGCTGGGCCCCTGAGTCTGTTGGGGCCTTGGAGGACCTTTATGTCTAGCTCAGGGACTGTAAATATACACCAATCGGCACTCTGTATCTAGCTCAAGGTTTGTAAACACACCGATCAGCACCCTGTGTTTAGCTCAAGGTTTATGAGTGCACCAATCAACACTCTGTATCTAGCTGCTCTGGTGGGGCCTTGGAGAACCGGTGTGTGGAAACTCTGTATCTAACTAATCTGATGGGGACGTGGAGAACCTTTGTATCTAGCTCAGGGATTGTAAATGCACCAATCAGCGCCCTGTCAAAAGAGGCCACTGGGCTCTACCAATCAGCAGGATGTGGGTGGGGCCAGATAAGAGAATAAAAGCAGGCTGCCCGAGCCAGCGTTGGGAACCTCCTCCGGTCCCCTTCCACTCTGCAGAAGCTTTGTTCTTTCGCTCTTTGCAAGAAATCTTGCTATTGCTCACTCTTTGGGTCCACACTGCTTTTATGAGCTGTAACACTCACCGTGAAGATCTGCAGCTTCACTCCTGAGCCCAGCGAGACCACGAGCCCACCGGGAGGAAGGAACAACTCCAGACACGCTGTGTTGAGAGCCGTAACACTCACCGCGAAGGTCTGCAGGTTCACTCCTGAGCCAGCGAGACCACGAACCCACCAGAAGGAAGAAACTCGGAACACATCTGAACATCAGAAGGGACAGACTCCAGACGCACCACCTTAAGAGCTGTAACACTCACCGCGAGGGTCCGCGGCTTCATTCTTGAAGTCAGTGAGACCAAGAACCCACCAATTCCAGACACACCACCATGCCTGGTTAATTTTTGTGTTTTTAGTAGGGACGGGGTTTCACCATGTTGCCAACACAGGCTGGTCCTGAACTCCTGACTTGAAGTAATCCACCAGCCTTGGCCTCCCAAACTGCTGGGATTACAGGTGTGAGCCACCGTGCCTAACCATAGTTCTTTACATATTGTAGATGTTAGACATTTGCAAGAGTTTCCTCCCATTCCGTAGGCTATATTTCCCCTTTTTGATAGTATCCTTTGATGCATGAAAGTTTTTCATTTTAATGAAGTTCCGTTTGTTTATTCTTGTTGTAGCTTATGCTTTTGGTGTCATAATCTCAGAATCCATAATGAAATCCCATAGTCAGAGATTTATCCTGTTTTTCTGTAGTTGTTGAATAGTTTTAACTCTTATATTTAGGCCTTTCATCAACTTTGAGTTAATTTTTTATATGTGGTGTGAAGTAGGGGGTCCCGTTTCATTTTTTACAGGTTGATAGTTATCCCAAATAATAATTTCTGTAAGTTTAGAAAACAGGCAGTGTGATTATGTGCAATAATTAATGAGATTGATTAATAAGATAAGAACTTGAATGTATCTGTGCCTAAGAAATCAGTCCAGGCTGGGCGCAGTGGCTCACGCCTGTAATCCCAGCACTTTGGGAGGCTGAGGCGGGTGGATCACGAGGTTAAGAGATCGAGACCATCCTGGCCAACATAGTGAAAGCCCGTCTCTACTAAAAATACAAAAAATTAGCCGGGTGTGGTGGCAGGCGCCTGTAGTCCCAGCTACTCGGTAGGCTGAGACAGGAGACTGGTGTGAAACTGGGAGGCGGAGCTTGCAGTGAGCCGAGATCACGCCACTGCACTCCAGCCTGGGCAACAAAGCGAGACTCCATCTCAAAAAAAAAAAAAAAAAAAAAAAGAAAAAGAAAAAGGAAATCAGTCCAACAGGAAAAAGCATTGCATATCATAAGTCAAGAGCAAATCAGAATATTAAGGTCAGAGATAATAGTTTAATCAAGAGTTGTGTAAGTTTTTCTTATCAGGATCTGTTTTAAAGAAAGACAATGAACTTCAAGGCTATGTGGCAAAAGGTTTTGAATGTTAGTTAGTTTATGATTGATAATCAAGCACAAGAAACTCATACACTAAGATTGTAGCTCAGAGGAAGTAAACTCATCTGTTAATTATCCCTAGGTAAGAGTGGAAAGTTTCAGAATAAGATTAACCTAAAACCTAATTATTTGCTAAGTTAGAGTCCTGAAGCCTATGGTCAATTATATTCCTCTTTTCTATGTCTTGAATGCTTCAGAGTCTGATGCAACATGACTTATAGATAGGCTTTGAGCAGTGACTCTTGATGCTCTAAAAGTACTAGGGCTTGGGACCAGGTAAACCATTATAGCTAAGAAAATAATATATGGGAAAATGCTTTTAAACTATGGAGTTTTATAATATTAGTTACATGTAACTGAATCTGTGTGACCTTTTGTGCTGCTTTTGCTTTCCTTTGTTACTTCAATAAATATGCTGGGCACTATAAGTAAAATATTTAGCAGAACACACATGGCTCCTGGCCTCATAGAGCTTCAACTTATTGGAGAATGCAAATAGTAATCAATAAGCATACAGATATGTAATTTAAAATTGTGATTAATATGAAGATAAAGCTCTTCTATGCCTTTCCATTTTTATGTTTTTCCCCTTATTCTTTCCACTTTTTCCCCTTTCCTGCCCTCCCCATATACCTAAAATATAGAAATGATTTACACATTTGTTTGCTGTACAATTAGCCTACACTGTAGGTGAGAATGTATTTTGAGTGTGTGTGTGTGTATATATATATATATATATATATATATATGTATATATATATTTGTTTCTCATTTCCTACTTCTCACAGCCCCTGTCTCTTTCTGCTTTCTGTCTCTATGGATTTGCCTATTCTAGGTGCTTCATGTAAGTGGAATCATTTAATATTTGTCTTTTTTGTATGTGGATTATTTCATTTACTATTTCTTCAAGATTTGTCCGTGTTGAACCATGTGCCAGAAGTTCCTTACTTTTTAAGGCTGAATAATATTCCATTTTATGTATATACCACATTTTGTTTATTCAGCCATTGATGGATGTTTGGGTTTTTTTCCATGTTCCAGCTTTTATATTTTTTAGCTGTATTCTAATTTGTATTTTGCTATAAAGTCAACAGGATTCTTTGTATCCTCCACAGGCAGATATATCACTTGAGTAAATGGCAAGTATATTTTGGAATTTTATTTTGTAACTCTGGAGATTAACTTTCAATGTTTATCCCTTAGGTTGTATTCAGACATGAGTCCATATACATATGATATTTATTTTTTGAGGCCATACATATATTATTCTAAATTTATTTACTACTATAGTTTGTTTCCACATATTTTGGGTACCATGTATATATATAAATACTACATATATATATATAAATACTACATATATATATATAAATCCTACATATATATAAATACTACATATATATATAGTATTTTTAAATTTTCTTAAAGAATTACATAAGAAAATCTTGAGTGTTATAATCATTTGATTTTTCTATGAAAAGACATCAAAGTTACTTTCCATAAGTCAATTTTGTCACACGAACTCATTCTATTTGATAGTATTTTTTTTCTTTAGAATAAATAACCTTAACAATGTTGGGTTTGAACATCTGAATTGAATGCTAATGACTAAATAATAAAATTTATTTTGAATGACAGGAAACTGATACAAAGGGTTTGTTTAGTCTGGAAAGTATTTAAGGCTTTAGAATAGTTTGTTTTCAGTGTAGATTAGTTGCTTCTTAAGAAACTTTGTTCTGAAGAAAAGAATGATATATAATCAAATGTAGGCAGGTAAAGTTATCTTCAGATATAAAAAGGTTTTAAATTTGGTAATACATTTTCCAATATTTGTAATTTTATCTAGGGAATATAAAAACCCTTGAGAGAAAAATTTTACTCTTAAAGAGATTCTTATGATGTTTTTAAAGGTAGTGAAACAGGATACATGAATAAGGGTGTTCACTGCAGCAGTTTGGTAATAGTGAACAATTAGAAGCAATCTAAATGTCTCTTAGTGATAGATACAAATACATTGTGATACATTAATATAATTTGATACTCTACTGCATTTAACATGCATAAACTAGATCTAAACTTATCAAAATAGAAATGCTTAAAAAGCAAAAGTTGATTTAAAAGAAGAAAGTTGAATAACAGTATATATACTATGATATAATTTCTAAGTGTAAAATGTTTAGAAATCACAAAATGATACTATATATTTTTGTAGATGTATATGTAGACATACACATTTGTAAAAATATAGTTACACATAACTGCACACATGTAGACATACACGTGTGTATATACTACATATACAGTATACACATACATATATACTATATATGTATGTACTACATACATATATAGTATTCAAACATAGATCAGAAAGATAAACACCAAATTTAAGATACTGATTATTTCCAGGGAGGGAAGAAGGTAGATTGTTTTATGGGGCAATATTATTTACAAATTCATTTTTTCTCAAAAATAAAAGTGATGAATTAAATATGGCATAATGTGAATATTTTAAAATCTAGTTGTTACATTAATGTTGATTATATTATTTTCCATACTTTTTTAATGTTTGAAATATGCTTTCTACTTTTTAAAGTATGTACTAAAAAAGTAATAATTCTACTTCTAGTTAGAAACACTAAAAGGAATCTTGTATATGAGCACATATACAAGAATGCTCACTACAGCATTGTTTATAATTATGGAAATTTGGAGACAACCAAAATAGCAGATGATGTAGCTACATAGCTAAAAATCCAAAAAAACCTATTTAATAGAATATTTTAGCCAACTCCAAACCCAAAAGTCAGTTATAGATTGATTATAGTCTAAATGTGAAGGGTTAAGCAGTAAAGCTTTTAGAGGAAAACATAGGAGAACATCTTTGTGACTTTGTAGTAGGGCAATATTTATTCCTCTCCTCTCCCCTCCCCTCCCCTCTCTTTTTGAAATAAGGTCTTACTTTGTCACCCCGCTGGAGTGCAGTGGCACAATCTCAGCTTGCTGCAGCCTCAACTTCCTGGGTTCAAGTGATTCTCCCACCTCAGCCCCCCAAGTAGTTGGTACTACAGGCGCATGCTACCATGCCTGGCTAATTTTTTGTATTTTTGTAGAGATAGGGTTATGCCATGTTGCCCAAGCTGGTTTCAAACTCCTGAGCTCAAGCAATCCACTTGCTTTGGCCTCCTAAAGTGCTAGGATTACAGGTGTGAGCTACTGCACCTGCCCAATTTCTTAAACCAGGCATAAAAAGCACTAAATAGAAATGAAAAATTGATAAATTGGCCTATGTTAAAACCAAGAACTTAATGTTCATTAAAAAATACCATTAAACGAATTAAAAGGCTACTTTCTGAGTATGAAAAGATATTTTCAGTATATATGTCCAGGAAAGGAGTAGTACTCAGAATATATGAAGAATTCCTGTGACTAAATAAGAAAAGGACAGTCAACCCAATAGAAAAATGAGCAAAACACTTGAACAGATATTTCACATAAGAGGACATCCAGGCCGAGTGCGGTGGCTCACGCCTGTAATCCCAGCACTTTGGGAGGCCGAGTCGGGCGGATCACGAGGTCCGGAGATCAAAACCATCCTGGCTAACACGGTGAAACTCCGTCTATACTAAAAATACAAACAAACAAACAAACAAACAAAAAACTAGCTGGGTGTAGTGGCAGGCGCCTGTAGTCCCAGCTACTCAGGAGGCTGAGGCAGGAGAATGGCGTGAACCCGGGAGGTGGAGCTTGCAGTGAGCCGAGATCTTGCCACTGTACTCCAGCCTGGGCGACAGAGTGAGGCTGTCTCAAAAAAAAAAAATAAAAATAAAAATAAATAAGAGGACATACGGACATACTAATGGCCAATAAGCACATGAAAAAGTGTTCATCTTGATGTGTCTTCTTTAAATTGGAAGCGTGCATCATTATGGATATTTCTTTTTTTCCAATTTAAGTATTGTATGTTGCAATATAGATATCCATCTAAGGATTGCTTTTGCTGTGCCTTACAAATTTTGAAGTGTATTTTAAATTTTTCTAAGTTCAAAATAATTCCTAGTTCCTCTTGGATTCTTCTTTGAAAGTAGAACAGTTTAGAAGCATTATAGAAAAATGTTATTCAATGAAATTTGTTAAACTTTGGTAAAGAAGACTATTTAGGACCATCATCATAGGTAGGGACCACTACAGTCGGATTTTGCAGTTGGGGAGAAAATTGGACTCAACTCCTAATACAGCATGGGTAAGTGGGAATTTATAGCTAAGGTAGAGGTCAGTGGATTGGAAAATTAGTAAGAGGAAACATCAGTGGGAAGGGAGATTCTGGCTAAACTGACCTTATCAGGATTTTGATTGAAGACAGGCCAGGGTGATCAGATACAGCCTAGGGGGTGGTGGAGGATGAGGAACCCAGTTAGATATTGGCCTTGATTTATGTATTGTGGTGGAAGAGATTCTTGCTAAACTGACTTAGTGGAGTTCCTTGCTAAAACTGGATTTTACAAGGAAGTGCACAGATGGGCTTAGGAGAAGGTTCAGGAGAGTTGACTAAAGATTGGTTAAGCAGAGCCTCTTTGTCAGAAATAGGTTCTTTAGTTTCAACTATTTTGGGATTTTGCAGACGTCCTTCTGGTATTTATTTTTAATTTTATTATTCTATTGTGGTCATAGAAGATGCTTTGCATGATTTTAAAATGCTTTTAGCTTTACTGAGAATTGTTTTATAGCCCAGCACGTGGTCTTATCATGTTGAATGTTCCATGGCACTTGAAAAGAATATTTGTTTTGCTGTTGTTGGGTATGGAGTGTTTTATAAAACATTCAGTTAGGTCAAGTTTTTTGATAGTGTTTTTCAAATGTTCTGTATCCTTACTTATTTCTGTCCACTTTTTCCATCAATTACTGGGAGAGGTGTGTTAAAATCTCAGTTTAAATATCTTCAGTTTTTTTTCCATATTTTTAGAATTATTATTATACTTTAAGTTTTAGGGTACATGTGCACAACGTGCAGGTTTGTTACATATGTATACCTGTGACATGTTGGTGTGCTGCACCCATTAACTCGTCATTTAGCATTAGGTATATCTCCTAATGCTATCCCTCCCCTGTCCCCCCACCCCACAACAGTCCCCAGTGTGTGATGTTCCCCTTCCTGTGTCCATGTGTTCTCATTGTTCATTTAAAACACTTTTTTAGCACAGGTTTAGAGTATCATTTACTAGAGGCTTGTTTATCTCTACTCGTTAGAATGACCCATCTGTGTTCTCTATTGAATGCCTCTGATGTTCAACTAAGATTCTCTCTTCTCTGACTGGTCGCAACTCAAATGTATCCCAATCCTGTGTGAGAAATATTCTGGGAATATTCTGTTTATAGCTCCTGTTGTTCTTTGCCTGGCCTTGTTGTGTTTCATACTATGCATATGCAAAAAAAGAAATAAAGATTAGCCACATACTCAAAGTAATTCTTATGCAGATTTCTTTAGCTTTTTTCCACTGTAGATTCCTCCTCACTTGGTCATATGCCTCACAAATTCTGGCTGTTTTAGACTTCCTAAACTGCAGTCTCTTGTTTCAACTCAATGAGACTGTCATGTTCTTCTTGGGACCCCTCTCCCTTCTGGAAAGTGCTTTCAGGCAGAAATCGAGCCATCATTAAGGGCTGTCTCTGTTTATTTGCTTTCTTTCAGGGATTACAGTTCTGTGCTGCCTATTGTCCAGTGGCCGAATACAGTTGTTTCCTATCATTTGTCCAGTAAGAAATAGATTTTAAATCGTGGTCCTCATACCAGAGTATAAGAAACACCAGTGTAAGTGGATAGTAAATCAGAGTCAGTAGATAGCCAGTGCTCATCCTGGTCAGGAGTACCAGGGCTCTGCCTCTGTCAGCTCCTCCCCCAAACACACAGTAAGATGTGGTTTGTTGGTGCTTAGTTTGACTCAAGAACAAGCTGGTCCCTGATGTCTGTAAATATTTATTAAAAGTAGGGACTGTGTGTGTTCTTTCCAAAAGAAACAAGCTGTAAGTATAAAGTATGGTTTAAGAAGCAAGAAATAACTTTTCCAACAACTGCAGCACTACCTTCTGTTGGGTTAGTGATCTGAGAGCCAAGGAAAACTAAGTTGAGGTAAGTTACACCTGCTTTTTCTTTGTTGGGCCATCTTGCTTCAGTATGTTCCACGTTCTTAAATAAACAAATCAGGAACCTAATCCAAGCTTAATCATTGTGTGGTTGAGTGTATGTGTGTGCATGTGTATGTGTTCCTCCTATCAATCTGTAATGGACCTGGGAAGCTGCCAGTATATATCATAGGATCCCAGTTTTTAAAATCCTTATGTGTGTGAATTGATGTTTATAATATATGAACAAAAAATGAGAGTATACATATCAAAGTGTAAACATTTTTTTTTCCAGGAAGTATACTGAGTGAGGGGAAGGAGAGGCTACCTAATTTTTACTTCAAATAACTTTTTATTGTTTGAATAATTATAACGATAATTACAACAACTTGTGTTGTTGAGTACATAAAAGTCTAGAACGAATATATTTTTCTGGTAAATAATTTTTGATCATTGTGTGATGACTATCTTTATTTTTAATTTTTTTCTTGTACGTTTTATTTTCTTATGCTCCTTTTTTTAAAATTATACTTTAAGTTCTGGGATACATGTGTAGAATATGCAGGTTTGTTACATAGGTATACACGTGCTGTGGTGGTTTGCTGCACCCATCAACCCATCATCTACATTAAGTATTTCTCCTAATGCTATCCCTCCCCTAGTCCCCCATACCCCGACAGGCCCCAGTGTGTGATGTTTCCCTCTCTGTGTCCATGTGTTCTCATTGTTCATCTCCCACTTATGAGTGAGAAAATGCGGTATTTGGTTTTCTGTTGTGTTAGTTTGCTGAGAATGATGGTTTACAGCTTCATCCATGTCCCTGCAAAGGACATGAAGTCATCCTTTTTTATGGCTGCATAGTATTCCATGGTGTATATGTGCCACATTTTCTTTATCCAGTCTATCATTGATGGGCATTTGGGTTGGTTCCAAGCCTTTGCTATTGTGAACAAACATACAAGTGCGTGTGCCTTTATAGTAGGATGATTTATAATCCTCTGGGTATACCCAGTAATGGGATTGCTGGGTCAAATGGTATTTCTGGTTCTAGATCCTTGAGGAATCGCCACACTGTCTTCCACAATGGTGGAACTAATTTACATTTCCACCAGCAGTGTAAGAGCATTCCTGTTTCTCCACATCCTCTCCAGCATCTCTTGTTTCCCGACTTTTTAATGATCACCATTCTAACTGGTGTGAGATGGTATCTCACTGTGGTTTTGGCTTATGCTCCTTTTTAAAAATGACTTTCTTGCCTTTGATTTGATACAGTTTTTTTTTCATTTCTCTTCTGACCTCTAATTTTTATTTTTTATATTTATTTTTTATTCTTTAAATAATTATTCTTGAAATTATAACATATATCATTTATTTGACAAAGTCTAAAGTTCATCACTAGCTGTATCCTCCTACAATACAAGGACCTTGAAATGTTTAACTATGGTATCTTTGATGATCCAATATCGTTTTGTTGTTGAGAATGTTAGTTCTACCTTATTTTAGCTCATTCAGATATTGCTATGATTGCTTTAGATAATAAATGTTTATTTAATTCCTTGTATATATCTGTTAGTGTCTTTCTTCATCACTGCTTATTTTGTTTCATACCTTGCTTTTGAGTTCATTTTCTTCTTAAAATATATATTTTAATGATTTTTTCATCTAGGATCTATGAGTAGTAAACCTTGGCATGTGAAAGATATTAATTATTTTCCTTCTGGCTTTGTTTGTTGATATGAGAACTATGCTGTTATTCCAGAGATCTTTAGTTGTTAGAAGTGTTTTCTTCTCAAGCTGGTTCATTTAAAGATTGTCTCTATCTTTGGTGTCCTGAAGTTTCACTAAGACATTTTTAAGTGTGAACAGAGTTTTATTTACTCTTCTTGCAATTTTTTGATGCTCTTTAAAACTGTTAATTCATATCTTCATCAGTTCTCAAATCCTGAGCTATTAATATTTTGACTATTATCTCCCATCTGTACTCCTGCCTTCAGTCTTTCAATTCTCTCCTTGAATAATTTCTATTAAATGCTTTCTATACTTCTTATTGCAACACGTTTTGTATACCTCTACTGTTTTCCTTCCTTTACCTCCTTCTGCTGTCTTCCATTTTATCAATTTTCATTAGCTTTTTCTGCTTGCTATTGAACCCATCCATTGAGTTTTAAATTTCTGGTATTATGTTATTATTATTAATTTTCATTGCTTTATTTCATATTTTTAGATATATTATTTGATTATTTTTGTCTATTTTCTGTTTCATAAACCCCTGTTCTTTTTTAACATATGTTTATCACTTCTTTATCTTTTTAAAAACATTTAAAAAACTCTAATGGTGAAAGTAATTTTGATTATTCTCTTATCTCTATTTTATTGTTTTACATTATCCCATTTTGGGCAGTGGGATATTTAGATTGTCATTCATGGCTTTGAACTTATTTATATACTTATTGTCTCCATGCTTGACTCGAGAATTATTTTCTGTGGTGGCTTTTCTCCCATACATTTTCTTAGTTGTGGAAGCCTCCCTTTAGGGATGATTGTGTCTTCCTGAACCCTCCAGTATACTCTGGCCATATGTCCAGTTTTTGTATTATTTTTGGTTGTTCATGTTTCTGTAAATTGTATGGCTCAGTTTTGAACCTATTGATTTAGGCTTGGGATTCTGATATCATGTGGTTGACTCTGTCCTGTCCCCATACTAGGGCCGGAGAACTATTTTAATGAAACTCTAACCAGATAAGTTCAGATATTCAGGTTTTCATTCAGCAGATTGTTTTCTCCCAGTTCCTGTAGTTAGCTCATTTTTATCTGTCAACCAGGTAGGGCCATGGGTCTAAATGTGCATCTGATATGGTTTGGATTTGTGTCCCTGCCCGAATTTCATGTCGCATTGTAATCTCCAGTGGTGAAGGAGGGGTCTGGTGAGAGGTGACTTGATCATGTGGGCAGACTTCCCCCTTGCTGTTCCATTGATAGTGAGTTCTCATAAGATCCGGTTGTTTAAAAGTGTGTAGCACCTCCCTCTGCGCTCTTTTCCTCCTGCTCCAGCCATGTAAGACCTGCCTGCTTCCCGTTCCCCTTCTGCCATGAATGTAAGTTTTATGAGGCCTCCTCAGCCATGCTTCCTGTACAGTCTGTGGAACTGTGAGTCAATTGAACCTCTTTTCTTTATAAATTACCTAGTCTCAGGAGGTTTTTTTTTATAGCAAAGTGAGAATAGACTAATACACCATCCCTACTCAGGTCTCACATTCTGAGGTCCCCGTGGGCAGTATTTGGTTCTGGTCAAATACTCACAATGGTAGCTCAATTCTGTTTTACTGGGAAGTCTTTTTGCCTTTATTTGGCATTTAGGAATTTACCATTCTTGTTTTCAGTGTTATGTATTAACATTTTTCATTACTATTTTGCCTAGAATATCTGTGTGTTAGAATGTGGTTGAGCATGGCGGGTGTTGTGGCTCATGCCTGTGATCCCAGCATTTTGGGAGGCCAAGATGAGTAGGTTGCTTGAGTCCAGGAGTTCAGCCTATGCAACTTGGTAGAACCCTGACTGTACAAAAAATTAGCTGGGCATGGTGGCACACACCTGTAGTCCCAGCTACTTAGGAGGCTGAGGTGGGAGGATCACCTGAGCCTGGGAGGTAGGGGCTGCAGTAAGCCACGATTGTGCCACTGCACTTCAGCCTGGGTGACAGAGTGAGACTTTGTCTAAAAACAACCAAGAAGTGGTTGAGCAATTTAATACATAATTTTTAAAATTATATAGTCTGTATTTTAAGTGTTTAGCATGTTTATTGAGATGAAGTTAACAGAAATAACTTACTTAAAACATTTGATTTTCCAGGTCCTCAGTAAATTCAATTGTAGTTTGTAGGATTTGGGCATATTATTACTATTTTTTGTTTTATGGAGACAAGGGCTCAATCTTTTGCCCAGGCTGTAGTGCAGCAGTGAAATTATAGCTTACCGTAACCTTGAAGTCTTGGGCTGAATTAATCCTGCTGCCTCAGCATCCCAAGTAGCTAGGACTACAGGTGCGCGTAACCATGATGGGCTAGTTGTTATTGTTGTTGTTATTATTATTATTATTGTAAAGACAGGGTCTCTCTGTGTTGCCCAGGCTGGTCTTGAACTTCCAGTCTCAAGTGATCCCCTTGCCTTGGCTTTCTAAAATGCTGGAATTATAGGTATGAGCCACCATGCCCAGCCTGTGAATATTATTGATTTATTTTTGCTTTCATTTTACTGTTCTCCATTTTATATACATTAAAATATCTTTACTGACTTTGTTTGATATATTATTTAGAAATATATTTAAATATATATGTTTGATTTTTTTTCTAATAAAACACTATGGTTTTAAGTAAATGTTTATTGCTTTTTCATAGGATGAATCTTGAAGAAGAATTAGATGAACTTAAAGTACATATATGTATTGATAAGGCAGCAATACAAGAATTGAATAGATGTGTGGCAGAGAGAAGAGAAGGTAAATTTTCAGAAAATAAATACTTAACAGAGGAATTTTAAAATTGTCTAATTCTTGATGTTTTAGTTTCAATTTCTTTTAAGAATCTTACCCTTTTTATTTCTTTTCCAACACTTTATTCATTGATAACTCACTAACATTTTCATCCTGAGAAAATTAAATAAATAGAACATCTAAAAGTCAGCTTTGTAATTCATTAAAAAATCTAAGGGAGAAGGTACAGCAAGATGGCCAAATAGAAGACTTTACGCTGTGGGAACTCCAAATTTAAGAACTATCTACACACACAAAAAAAACACCTACATAAGAATCAGAAATCAGGTGAGCGCTCACAGTACCTGGTTTTAACTTCAAATGGCTGAAAGAGGCACTGAAGAGGGTAGGAAAGACAGTCTTAAATTACCAATGCCGCCCTTCCCCGATCTCCTGGCAGTGGCCCTGTGACATGGAGAGAGAATTGTGCACTTAGGGGAGGGAGAATGCAGTGACTGTTGGACTTTGCATTGAACTCGGTCTTGCCCTGTCATAGCAGAGAGCAAAACCGGGCCGAATGCATCTCATGCCTGCCCACAGAAAGAGCATTTAGACCAGACCTGTCCAGAGGACAATCACCCATCCCAGTGGTTGGAACCTGAGTTCTGGCAAGCCTCGTCACCACAGGACTTTGGGGCTCTATATAAACTTAAAAGACTGTCTAGGCCACAATGACTTCAACTCCTAGGCAAGCCCTAGTGCAGAGGTGGGCTCAGACCAGTGGACTTGGGTGGCATGTGACCTACTGAGACACCAGCCAGGGCAGCTCATGGAGTATTTGTGCCACTGCTCTCCCAACCCTTGGCAGCACAGCTCATGGCTCTGAAAGGAACCCCTTCCATCTGCTTGAGGAGGAGAGAAGAAAGAGTAAAGAGGTCTTTGTCTTGCATCTTGGACAGCAGCTCAGCCACAGTAGGATAGGGCACTAGTTAGATTTATGAGACCCTTATTCTAGGCCCTAGCTCCTGGATGACATTTCTAGACACATCCTGGGCTAGAAGCGAACCTGGTGCCTTGAAGGCAAGGATGCAGTCCTGGCAGGATCTATCACCTACTGACTGAAGGGCCCTTGGGCCCTGAATAACCAGCAGCAATACCCAGATGGTACACTGTGGGTCTTGGCTGAGACTCTGAGATGTGCTGGATTCAGGTGAAACCCAGTGCATCCACAGCTGTGGTGGCTGCGGTGAGAAACCCCTGCATGAGAAAAGCAGAGGGAAAAGTAAAGGGTAATTTCTCTTGCACCTTAGGTACCAGCTCATCCACAATGAAGTAGAACACCAAGCAGCTTGTGGGGTCATTGATTCCAGGCCTTGGCTCTTAGTTGGCATTTCTAGACCTGCCATGGGCCAGAGGGAAGCCCATTGCCCTGAAAGGTGAGTCCCAGGCCTGGCAGCATTTGTGGCAAGCTGACTGAAGAGCCCTTGGGCTTTAAGGAACATTGACAGTGGCCTGGTAGTACTCCCTGTAGGACTGTGGTGGTGGTGACCACAGGCAGAGACTCCTTTGCCTGTGGAAAGGGAAGGGAAGAGTGGGAAGGACCGTGTCTGGTGGTTTGAGTGCCAGCTCAGCTGCAGTGGACTAGAACACCAGGTGGATTTCTAAGGTTTTTTACTCTACTCCCTGGCTCCTAGATGGCATCTCTGGACCCACCCAGGGCTGGAGGGATCCTGCTACCCTGAAGGGAATGACACAAGTCTGACTGGCTTCACAGTCTGCTCTTTGCAGAGCCCTAGGGCCTTGAGCAAACATAGGTGGTAGCCAGATAGTGGTTACAGTGGGCCTTGGGTGAGACTCAGGGATATACTGGTGTCAGTTCTGACCCCCAGCATAGTCCCAGTTGTGGTGGCCACAGGGGTGCATTTGTCACTCCATCCCCAGCTCCAGAAGGCTCAGCAAAGAGAGATAGACTCTGTTTGTTTGGGAGAAGGAAAGAAAAAAAGAGTCTCTGCCTGGTAATCCAGAGAATTCTTCCGGATCTTATCCAAGACTGCCCAGGCAGTAGTTCTAGAAGTCGGCAAGAACCCCAGTGTTACTGGACTTGGGGTGCCCACTAATGCAGATATGGACTAGATCACAACACCCAAGTCCTTTCAAATACCGAAAAGTCTTGGGCTGAATCAATCCTACTGCCTTAGCATCTTTGTACCCATCTTCTCAAGAAGGTTGGGTACAAACAAGCCCAGACTGCAAAGACAAAAATAAATATCTAACTTTTGTATTCCCGGACACCAGCAAACATCCATAAGGATCAAGACTATCCAAGTGATAGGTTACGCTTTGTGTCCCCACCCCAGACTCATCTTGAATTATAATCCCCATAATCTCCACGTGTCAAAAGAGAGACCAGGTGGAGGTAATTTAATCATGGGGGTGGTTTCTCCCATGCTGCTCTCATGATAGTGAGTGAGTTCTCATGAAATCTGATGGTTTTGTAAGGGGCTTTTCCCCCGTTCGCTTGGCACTTCTCCTTCCTGCTGCCTTGTGAAGAAGGTGCCTTGCTTCCCCTTCACCTTCCACTGTGATTATTAGTTTCTAGAGGCCCCCCCAGCCATGCTGAGTTGTGAGTCAATTAAATCTCTTTCCTTTGTTACTCAGTCTTGAGCAGTTCCTTATAGAAGTATGAAAACAGGATGATATACCAAGAAAACATGACTTCATCAAACAAACGAAATAAGGCACCTGGGATCAATACTGCAGAAACAGATATGTAGCCTTTCAGACAGAGAATTCCAAATAACTGTTTTGAGGAAACTCAAAGAAATTCAAGATAACATGGAGAAGGATTTCAGAATTCTATCAGAGAAACTTAACAAAGTGATTGAAAAAATAAAAAAGAATCAAGCAGAAATTCTGGAATGAAAAATGCACTGGAGTCCCCTCATAGCAGAATTGATCAAGCAGAAGAAGGAATTAGTGAGCTTGAAGACAGGCTATTTGAAACTACATAGTCAGGGCGGGTGTGGTGGCTCATGCCTGTAATCCCAGCACTTTAGGAGGCTGAGGTGGGAGGATCACCTAATGTCAGGAATTCGAGACGAGCCTGGCCAATATGGTGGAACCCTGTCTCTACTAAAAATACAAACATTAGCCAGGCATGGTGGCACATGCCGGTGATCCCAGCTACTTGGGAGGCTGAGGCAGGGGAATCGCTTGACCCCGGGAGGCGGAGGTTGCTGTGAATCGAGATCGCGCCACTGCACTCCAGCCTGGTGACAAAGCGAGACTCCATCTCGAAAAAAAAAAAAAAAAGAAAATATACAGAGGAAATAAAAGAATAAAAAACAATGAAGCATGCCTACAAGATTAATGAAATAGCCTCAAAAGGGAAAATCTAGGAGTTATTGGCCTTAAACAGGAGTTAGTGAAAAAGACAGGAGTACAAAGTTTATTCAAAGGGAAAATAACAGAGAACTTTTCAAACCTAGCAAAAGATAATAATATTCAACTATGAGAAAGTTGTAGAACACCAAGCAGGTTTAACCCAAAAAAGACAACCTGAAGGCATTTAACAAACTCCCAAGGGTCAAGGATAAAGAAAGGACCCTAAAAGCAGCAAGAGAAAAGAAACAAATAACATACAATGGAGCTTCAATATGCTGGCAGCAGACTTTTCAGTGGAAACTTTACAGGCTAGGAGATAGTGGCATGACATACTTAAAGTGCTGAAGGAAAAAACAACAACAAACTTTTGCCCTGGAATAATATATCCTGCAAAAATATCCTTCAAACATGAAGGAGAAATGCTTTGACAGGCAAACAAAAGCTGGAGATTTCATCAACACCATACCTATCCTACAAGAAGTCATAAATGGAGTAGTTAAATCAGAAAAAGGATATTAATGAGTAATAAATCATCTGAAGGTACAAGAGTCATTGGCAATAGTAAGTACACAGAATGACATACAATATTGTAATACCGTAACAGTGGTATACAAACTACTCTTAAGTAGAAAGACTTAAAGATGAGCCAATCAAAAAATAACTATAAAAAGTTTTCAAGACATAGTATAATAAGATATAAACAACAAAAAGTTAAAAAGAGGCTGGACAAAGTTATATAATTTTTATCAGTTTTGTTTTTGCTTGTTTGTTTATGCAAGCAGTGTTGTTAATCCAGTTAAAATAATGGGTTATAAGATAGTATTTGCAACATTCATTGTAATCTCAAATCAAAAACCATACAGTGGCTACACAAAAAATAAAAAGAAAGAAATAAAATTTTCCTTTTATTTTAGGAGAAAAGGTAAGAGAAAATTACCTTCACTACAAGGAAAACAAGAAAGAATGAAGGAAGGAAAAGAAGACCACAAAATAACCAGGAAACCAACAACAAAATGGTAGGAGTAAGTTCTTACTTATTGGTAATCACATTGAATGTGAATGGACTAAACTCTGTAATCAAAATACACAGAGTAGCTGAAAGGGTGTAAAAATCAGAGCCACTCTCTGTTGTATACAAGAAACGCTTCATCTATAAAGAAACATATAGACTGAAAATAAACAAATGGAAAAAGATACTCCATGCCAGTACAAACCAAAGAAGAGCAGGAGTAGCTATACTTATATCAGACCAAATAGATTTTAAGCAAAAACTGTAAGAGACAAAGGTCATTGTATAATGATAAAGGTGTCAGTTTAGTAAGAGGATATCATAGTTGTAAATATATATTCACCCAACACTCTAGTACCCAGATGTATAAAGCAAATATTATTAGAGCTAAAGAGAAATGTAGACCCTAATTCAATGACAGCTGGAGGCTTTAGTATCCCACTTTCAGCATTGGACAGATCTTCCAGACAGAAAATCAACAAAGAAACATTGGAATTAATTTGTACTGTAGACCAAATGGAGCTAATATTTACAGAACATTTCATCCAATGGCTGCAGAATATACATTCTTCTCCCCAGCACATCTATCATTCTCGAGGATAGACTGTGTGTTAAGCCATAAAACAAGTCTTAAAACATTCAAAAAAATTGAAATAATATCAACCATCTTACCTGACAACAATGGAATAGCACTAGTAATCAATAACATGAAAAATTTTGGAAGCTCTGCGGACATATGGAAATTAAACAATGTGCTCCTGAATGACCCGTGTGTCAATGAAGAAATTAAGGAGGAAATTAAAAAATTTCTTGAAACAAATGATAATGGAAGCACAACATACTGGAACCTATGGGATACAGCAAAAGCAATACTAAGGGAAGTGTACAGCTATAAATTCCTACATCAAAGAAGAAGAAAAATTTCAAATAACGATGCATCTTGAAGAGCTAGAAAAGCTAGAGCTAATCAAACCCAAAATTAGTAAAAGAAAAGAAGTAATAAAGATCAGAGCAGAGATAAATAAAATTAAAATGAATAAAACAATATGAAAAAAATCATTAAAACAAAAAGTTGGTTTATCAAAAAGCTAACCAAAATTTACAAACCTTTAACCAGACTAAGAAAAAGAGAACACAAGTAAATATCAGATGTGAAAAAGTAGACATTACAACAGATACTGCCGAAATTTAAAGCACTGTTAGTGGCTACTGTCACCAACTATATGCCAAATACATATCAGCTATATGCCAATAAATTGGAAAATCTAGAAGAAATGGATAAATTCTTATACACATACAACCTACTAAGATTATTGAACCACGAAGAAATCCAAAACCTGAACGGAACAGTGATAAGTAAAGAGATTGATGCCATAATGCAGAGCCTCCCAGCAAAGAAACAACCAGGACCTGGTGACTTCCCTGCTGAACTCTACCAGACATTTAAAGAAGAACTAACTCCAATCTTACTCAAACTATTCCAAAAGGTAGAAGAGGAGGGAATACTTTCAAACTCATTCTACAAGGCCAGTATTAGCTTGATACCAAAACCAGACAAAGACACATCAAAAAAAGGAAACTATAGTTCAATATCCCTGATGAACATTGATGCAGAAAAAACCTCTGCAAGATACTAGCAAGCTGAATTCAACAACACATTAAAAAATGAGTCATCATAACCAAGTGGGATTTATCCAAGGGTTGCAAGGATGGTTCAACATTTGGACATTAATCAATGTGATACATATTATCAACAGAATGAAGGACACAAACCATAGGATCATTTTACTTAGTCCTGAAAAAGCATTCAGTAAAATTCAACATTCTTTCATGAGAAAATCTCTCAAAAAACTGGTTTTATTGGAACAAACATACATCAGGATAATAAAAGGCATATGGGACAGAGCTATTGCTGGTATCATATTGAATCAGGAAAAACTGAAATCTTTTCCTTTAAGATTTGGAACATGACCATGATGCCTACTTTCACCACTGTTATTCAACATAGTACTGGATGTCCTAGTTAGGGCAGTCACACAAGAGAAAGAAAGGGCATCCAAATTAGGAAGAAGTCAAATTATCTTTATTTGCCAATGATATGATTTTGTATTTGGAAAAACTTAAGAGTCCATAAAAAAACTATTAGAAAGGATAAACAAATTCAGTAAAGTGGAGAATACAAAATCAACATGCAAAAATCAGTATCATTTCTATATGCCAACAGCAAACAATCTGAAAAAGAAATCAAGAAAGCTAATTCCATTTACAGCAGCTACACCTAAAAGTCAGTACCTAGGATTTAACCAGAGAAGTGAAGAATCTTCCTACAATAAAAACTATAGAATATTGATGAAAGAAATTGAAGGAGACACACAAAAAATGGAAAGACATCCCCTCTTAATGGATTGTAAAAACCAATATTGTTAAAATGACCATATTACCTAAAGCAATCTACAGATTTAATGCAAGCCCTATAAAAATACCAATGACATTCTTCACAGAAACAGAAAAAACAATCCTAAAATTTATATAGAATAAAAGAGACCCACAATAGCCAAAGCTATTGTAAACAAAAAGAACAAAACTAGAGGAATCACATTTCTTAAATTAAATTGTACTATAAAGCTACAGTAACTAAAACAGCATGAAAATTGACACATAGACCAATAGAACCTAACAGACAACCCAGAAATATATTCATACCTCCATATAAACTAATTGTTGACAGCGTTGCCGAGACATACATTGGGAAAAGGACAGTCTCTTCAATAAATACTGCTGGGAAAACAAGATATTCATATGCGTAAGAATGAAACTAGTCCCCTATGTCTTGCCATATACAAAAATCAAACACAGTGGATTAAACACTTAAATCTCAGACCTCAAACTATGAAACTACTAAAAGAAAACATTGGGGAAAGTCTCCAAGATGTTGGACTGAGCAAGGATCTTTTGAGTAATATCCTACAAGCACAGGCAACCAAAGCAGAAATGGACACATGGGATTACATGAAGCTAAAAAGCTTCTGGACAGCAAGGGAACAATCAACAAATCAAAGAGACAAGCCACAGAGTGGGAGACAATATTTGCAAACTACCCATCTAACAAGGGATTAATAACCAGAATATATAAGCAGCTAAAAACTACTCTGTAGGAAAAAATTTAATAATCCAATTTAAAAATGGGCCAAAGCTATGAGTAGACATTTCTCAAAAGAAGACATACCATTTGCAAATAGATATATGAAAATGCTCAACATTATTGATCATCAGAGAATACAAATCAAAACTAAAATGAAATATCATCTCATCCCAGCCTGAATGGCTCTTATCCACAAGACAGGCAATAACAAATGCTGGGGAAGATGTGGGTAAAAAGGGAACTCTCGTACATTCTTGGTAGGAATGTAAATTAGTACAACTACTATGGAGAACAGTTTGGAATTGACTCAAACAATTAGAAATAGGCTGGGTGCAGTGGCTTATACCTATAATCCCACACTTTGGGAGGCTGAGGTGGGTGGATCACTTGAGGTCAGGAGTTTGAGACCAGCCTGGCCAACATGGTGAAACTCCATCTCTCCTAAAAATACAAAATGAGAGGGGTGTGGTGGCACACACACCTTTAATCCCAGTTACTTGGGAGGCTGAGACAAGAGAATCCCTTGAACCAGGAGTTGGAGGTTGCAGTGAGCCGAGATTGTGCCACTGCACTCCAGCCTGGGTGACAGAAGTGAAACTCCATCTCAGGAAAAAAAAAAAAAAAAAAATGGAAGTAGAGTTGTGATATGATCTAGCTATCACCCTGCTAGTTATATACCCAAAAGAAAGGAAATCAGTATATTGAAGAGATATCTGCATTCCCATGTTTATTGCAGCATTATTCATAATAGCCAAAATTTGGAAGCAACGCAAATGTTCATCAACAGACAAATGGATAAAATGAATGTGGTACATACACACAATGGTGTACTATTCAGCCATAAAAGAATTGAAATCTTGTCATTTGCAACAACATGGATGAAATTGGAGGTCATTGTGTTAAGTGAAATAAGCCAGGTATAGAAAGACAGACTTCACATATTCTCACTTATTGGTGGGAGCTAAAAATTAAAACAATTGAACTCATGGAGCTAGAGACTAGAAGGATGGTCACCAGAGCCTGGGAAGGGTAGTTGGAGGAAGTGGGAATAATTAATGGATTACAAAAAAAATAGTTGGAAAGAACAAATAAGACCTGGTGTTTGCTAGCATGACAGGGTGACTGTATTAAAAAATAATTTAATTGTTGGATGGTTTGTAATGTAAAAGTTAAGTGCTTGAGGTGATGGATGCCCCATTTACCCTGATATGATTATTATGCATTGCCTGTGTATCACATGTCATCTACCCTGTAGATACATCTACTGTGTAACCACACACAAAAATTCTAGAGATTATTTTATAAGGATAAATGATACTCATTTTTATTATTCATTGATAAAGTTTTCCTAGTTTTGTTTGTTTATAGTTTTGTAGGTACTATAGTGTTATGCTCAATATCAATAATTCGTTAATATTTTGGTTAGGCATTACATTTTTTGGGAAATTATTTAGTTCTTATCTTTTTTCCTGGAATCAAAATCTTAGAGTTAGAAGGAAATTTGGAGATCTTCAGATCTGCAACCTCCCTGACAGCTAGCTTAAATATGACCAGTAACGGGGAATGTCTCACTGCTCAAATTGCAAGAGGATTATCTCTTTATTAAAGCCAAGATAACTATATTTCGTATATAACTTCAGTACCTCATTAGAAAAATTAAAGATTGATATGACAGGATTTTTTTTGTTTAACCTGTTACATTCTAACCACTGTACTTTTAGGTTTTGACAATTTATACTTAATAATTAGTTTTCATATACCCTTCACTTGGCTTTTGTCCCAGTTACTGTTGTTGCTCCAATGCTCACATTCAGGTTACTGGTGACTTGTTAAGGCCAATATTTGAACCCCTCCATTTAACACCTTTAATTTTCATCATATTTCAAGCTTATCTCTTTATCAGCTTCTGAATCACATTGTCTCATTTTATGTCCTACTCTTGCTGTTATCTTCCCGTCTCTTTCAGTGGAACATTTTTTCATTTACTTCTTAATAACTAGGGTTTGCTAAGACTTTATCCTTGGTTTACTTTTCAAAATTAATGACTTTATGTTTTTTTGAAAAATTATACATACTTACATTCGAGCAGTAAGAAAGAAAAAAGAAGAAAGCAAAGAAAAAACTAGTTCACAACATGTTAGAGATAAAAATTTTTAATATTATCATATAAGCATCTCTTTTCTTTTTCTTTTTTTTAAATTTTTAAATTTTTTTTTTTTGAGACGGAGTCTCGCTCTGTCCCTGAGGCTGGAGTGCAGTGGTGCCATCTCGTCTCACTGCAAGTTCCGCCTCCCGGGTTCACGCCATTCTCCTGCCTCAGCCTCCCAAGTAGCTGGGACTGCAGGCGCCCACCACCTCGCCTGGCTAATTTTTTGTATTTTTAGTAGAGACGGGGTTTCACCATGTTAGCCAGAATGGTCTCGATCTCCTGACCTCGTAATCTGCCCACTTTGGCCTCTCAAAGTGCTGGGATTACAGGCGTGAGCCACCGCACCTGGCCATAACCATCTCTTAATGGCCAGATACGGAGAAGGCTAGATGGGTAGACTAATTATATAAAAAGAGTGTCATATTTTTGAAAAAGAGATTTACATTTATTATATTTATTTGGAGCCAACTAAATGAAGAGAAACAGAAGTAAAGGTAAATGAGCTGTAAACTTTAAATAAATGTTTTCTTTGCTTCAAAAGAATTAATTTCTTTAAGATTAAAAAAAATTACAAAAAGCAATTAACACCTTGCTATGCAAGATGGAAAACCCAGAATTTTTACAAAACTTTTTTGTAAAAGTTTTTTGTTTCCTCCACATCTTGAGTTTTGTTCATTAAATTTCTTTTTAAAAATTTTACCAAAGTCTGTAACTTTATATATTACAAGAATAATTTCCTCAGCTTTAAAGTCTTGTCTCTCTATATAACGAATTCAGTACTCATCACATTTTTAAAAGCCATGGCTTTTCTATTTATGAATTTTTTCTTTTCGTATGTTTCTTGATTAGCCAGATAAAATTCAAAGTATTACTAGGCGCGGTGGCTCACGCCTGTAATCCTAGCACTTTGCAGGCCGAGGCAGGTGGATCACCTGAGGTCAGGAGTTTGAGACCAGCCTGGCCAACATGACAAAACTCTCTACTAAAAATACAGAAATTAGCTGGGCGTAGTGGTGCGTGCCTGTAATCCCAGCTACCTGGTAGAGTGAGACAGGATAATCCCTTGAACACATTGGGCAGAGGTTGCAGTGAGCCAAGATTGCGTCATTGCACTGCAGCCTGGGTGCCACTTCACTCCAGCCTGGGTGAAGGAGCAAGACTCTGTGTCAAAAAAACAAAAAACAAAAAACAAGCATTTTTTTCAAGAAGGAATGAAAGTAGCCATATTTGTAAGAACCTAGATGTTTGAGAATATGATTCAACAGGGATTAAATGGGCTGAGTATAATTTTATTGGGTTACACTCTTTTTTCCTCAGAACTTTCTAGATGTTACTCATTTATAGAATCAGTGGTTGCTGTGAGGATGTGTTACAGAGAGGTGTCTGAATTCCCCAACCTCCCCTGTATCACCCCTGCTGTGGATGTCACTTGCCTTTGCTAAGTGGATGCCTGAAAATTTACTTTTTTCAACTTGATATTCAAAAACTTAAATAGAATATGTCAATATAATTTGTTCTAGATCACATATTCCTGAAATACCTATGCATTTATTGTCAATTAAAATATTACTTTGTTCCAAGGATTTCTCTTTTGCATATATTTTTGCATACTTTTCTATTCCACTTTTTATACTCTAAATCAAGGAAGTTGTCTTTATGTTAGATTATTTTTTGTCCGGCCTTCATATCTATTTTCTTAACAATTCTTTAATCTTTTGTCTTTTTCTTCTGCATTCAGTTTATCTCAAGACTTTCCTTCATCAGTAATTCAATTTTTAGCCAGGTTTTATCGTTCTTTTGTTCTTTTTTTGAGACGGAGTCTTGCTCTGTCACCAGGCTGGAATGCAGTGGCACAATCTTGGCTCATTGCAACCTCCGACTCCCTGGTTCAAGCAATTCTCCTGCCTCAGTCTCCCACGTAGCTAGGATTACAGGCATGCACCACCCTGCCCAGCTAATTTTGTATTTTTTTAGTAGAGATGGGGTTTCACCATGTTGGCCAGGATGGTCTCGATCTCCTGATCTCGTGATCCACATGCCTTGACCTCCCAAAGTGCTGGGATTACAGGTGAGAGCCACCGCACCCGGCCTTCTTTTGTTCTTTCTTACATTTCTATTTAATCTGTAATAATGTTCTTTGTTATTGTTGTTGTTTTCAATTTATTGTCTCAATTCTTCAAATTCTTATTTTATTTTTGGATGTTTTATTATTTCTTTTCTGAGCTTGTATTTTATTAAATTCAGGTTTTTGGTAAGTTCTTTTCTTCCTTTGTGGCTTTTCTTTTACAATTTGGATTCAAAATTGGTATTTTGTTAAATGTACACTTTGCTCCACCAACTACAGAGTATTTTCTATTGTAGAAGGGGTGACCCAGGATTTCAAATTGTTGTCTGGCTTCAGCAGAGTGTGTTGGATCTAACCAGGCCTGGTAGTTCTCAGTGTTTTTGCTGAGAACCATTTCTGCTGCTCTTCATTCCTTTCTGTAGATCCATATTTCCATCTGGTGTTATCTTCTTTCTGCCTGAAGGACTTCTTTAATATTTCTTAGAGTGCACATCTGCTGGTAGTGAAATTCTTTCAGCTGTCATACACCTGAAAAATATCCCTATTTTTCTTCATTTTGAAAGGTATTTTCAATAAGTATAGAATGCTACATTGACAGATTTTTTTTTTCTTTAGCAGTTAATTACTCCACTGTCTTCTGGTGCGAATTGTTTCTGATAAGAATTCTGCTGTCATTCTTACTTTGTTCACGTTAGTATAATGTGCCCCCCTTTTTTCCCTCGGCTAGTCAGAGCATAAACTACTACTGCACCTGTATGAGCTTTGCAGTTTGTTTCCTCTAAGTTTTCTCTAATCCTTTTGGATGTTTTTTTTTTCTCTTAAACTTGGGTAGTTTCCTTAAATGCATGTGCTGATTAGTACTTGGCTGAAGACTTAAGGTTCTCAGGTCTGTACATCTTCAGAGCTCTCCCTGTATCTGAGTAGATCTCTCCTCTATGACACTTTGCCCTGCAAACTCTAGCTCACTTGACCTCCCTGGAACCCAGGGTATGTCTCCTTAATTTAGGAAGATTACTGGACTACATTTAGGTTTCCTGTTTCTGTGCTGTAGCTTGGAAGCTCTCTGTAAGCAGTAAGCTGGGGTAATTAAAGAACTCACCTTATTTGTTGCCCTCTCTCAGGGATGACATTGTCTGATGCCCAGTATCTAAAAACCATTTTTCATACATTTTGTCTAGTTTTTAGTTGCTCCATATAGAAGGGAAAATCTGCTCCCTCTAACTTACTTTTCTTCTTATTGAACATGTTTTCTCTAGATTAAATCCCAAAACTTTTTCCATGTTCCAAATATATATTTCGTATTTTCTGACACCTGTTTCCTTCTGGCTGCTTTTACAAGTATCTTAAAAGTTAAGCATGTCATCCAAAAAAACTCATTGCATTTTCCCTCAAGTGAGTTCAGTCTCCTCTAGTCTTCCCAAATGAATACCTTAAGCCCCTACCATGCTAAATTTCTCTTTACTGAAAATTGCAATTTATAGCGTAATGGGTCTTGAATAGAATCCCACAATACCTCTGTCAAGAGCTTAGCTGAACTGGAGAGAGCTGAAATGCCAGGTGTATGAATAGCTGCTCTAAGAGAACAAACCAAAATGAAAGTTACAGCCACCTTTAATTAATTACTGAGATAGTTTAAGCAAGAGGCTAAAGGGGGGAAAGTGCCGGCTCCCCATATTTTATTTTCCCCCATTGGTCAAGTGGATCAACATAGAAATGAGGGTTGTCTCATTGCCAGTGGATCCTCAAACAAAAGTTTCTTGCCATGTGATAGACCTGAGGCACTGGGGGACGGTATGGGAGGATGGTTGGGAGAGGAAAAGTATAAAGTCCGAATGAGTCAGAATGAGGACAAGTATCTTCAAGTTTACTGCCTCCTCCCAGTCTCCTAAGGAGGTTTCTCGAGAAACACCTAAGCAAGCCTCAGCCAAAGGCCCCCAATAAAAATGCCTCCATATTGAGACACCTGTGGTAGAGATACAGATACGTGTGTAACAGTGTGATTGGCCAGGGAAACTAGTGTCCTTGACCAGGACCTGTGTCCTTGAGTGTAACTCCCTTCAGAGACTGCAGTCCATTGACGTACAACAAGTCTGGTTGGGGAGGGCAGCTTTCCCCCATGAGGTGTGCCAGGTAAAACCTTTGTAATTACCTATGGCCAAGCCTGACAAATCACATGTAAGGTTTGGCCAGGAGCTAGATTCCTCAGTCTTTACTGAGTCACAAGCGCATGAATATGTTCACAAAACCATTTGTTAACCATGTTCGTCATTGAAAGTTGAGGGCTTGTGTATCAGACAATGCAAGAAACAAGCAAATGGGGAAACTCATTCATAAACAATAGCAAGCATTTATTTATTGCATATAGGTCTGTGTGTTGGCTGAAACAGCTCTTACTGCTGCAGGTTTTCTGGTCCAGCTCTGTTTCAGGCTGCATGTCAAGTCCACTTCTGCTCCATGTGTCTGATTCTTGAACACAATGCAACAAGTGTAAACATGAAGAGCTTCTTTTGCCTATGTTTGGAACTGGCACACTGTAACCTCCACCTGAGATTTCTTTGGCTAAAGCAAGTCTTCTTATTAAATACAGCCAACAACAATTCATACTGTCAGTGTTAGTTTCTATGGAGGATTGGGGTAGTATTTTTAGGCCTTTACCCAGAGTCTACTAGGCCTTGCATTATTCCTTTCAGAAATTATTAGCAACAGGCATGACAGCCAAATCCTGAGCCATGTTTTAATGTCAGCATCTGAGATTTGGCCTTTATGCTGCCAGTGATTTAGTGTCCACTCCTTTGATATGGTAACAAACAATTTCATTTTCCAACTCTAAAAGTACTGGAACTTATACACTTCCCATATTTCAATGGCCAGTGCCTTTCTGAGCTCTGATCTTTCTTAGAGTAGCTAGTCAAGTGCAGCCAGCAATAACCAAACTCATACTATCAGCATTCTGCACTGACACCTCCTCACTCAGTATAAAATTTATTAAGTTATTAGGTACATTTTTTGCCTTCCAGGTTATGCCAGGTGGCAGTTTTCCAAATGTTTTGTAACTACATAACATGGGTTACCATTTTCTCAGCATCCTGTAACATATATTTTGCCACCCGCCACCCAGTCCCAAAATCAGTGCCACATAATTTAGTCTTTTATCATAGCAGCACCCCACTTAAAATTACCAATTTCTGTATCCCATCAGCTTTTGCTGCAGAATAAACAACCACAAAGTCTCACTAGCATGCAGTAATAAACATTTATTTCTTGCTCATGAGTCTATCAGCTGGGATAACTGTGCTGCAGGCTGCAGGTCTGTTGGTTGGCTGGAGTGCTTCACCTTGAGGCAATATTGGATTTAGGTCTGCTCCATATTTCTTAATCCCAGTCCCAGGCTGAAGGGGCAGTGACTACCTGAACATGTTCTTTTCAAGGTGGATGTTGGAAATTTCCAAGGGGTGATCAGAAGCATACAATTTCTTGAGTTCTAGGCTCATTTATACCCATGTTTCCCTAGTCCAAGCAAATCACATGGCCAAACTCAACATTAATGGAGCAGGGATCTGTACTGCATCCATGAAGGTATCCATGAAAGGAGTAAGCATTTGCTGAGTAATAATCTACCATAGTATGATATAAAATCATAAGCCAGTGAACAAAAGTATGCTGGAGCTGTTAGTATATGTTGCGAGCATATGGCTTTCTAGATAGTCTGACCCAATCCAGAAATAAAGCATCTAGAATGGAGTAAATGGATTGCAAATTTCAGATTGTCCTTATTAAATATTAATTTAAAAAAGCATAGACTTTCATAATAGCTGGGCAGCATACAATTTAAGTTCCAGATTTCTGGCAAGTAACTCAAGTTTACTTACTATTAAGAATAGATTGTGTTGGATACATACCAAAAAGAACGTGACCAAAACAATCAAGCCTTCGGAAATGGTCATCCTACTTTAACTTAGAGCCAAATCAAGGGAACATCTTGGGAACAAAAGGGAAAACCTTTTAGGCATATTCAGGTTTTCTCCAATAAAGCCAAAAACTTTTCAACTTCAATAAAAATGTTAAAATATTTACTTCTTGGAATGATTAATATTAACTAATTCTTTGTGACCATAATTTAATGCACAGTCATTAATCTGTTGAGCATATACCTAGTACCTAAACATTTAAGGAGAATAACAAAAATTGTTCTAAAACCCATGCAGTATATTTTATAAATAAAGGAAGGTCAGACTGCAGTTTCGTTTTATACTACTTACAGTTGCTATCCAATCTAGCATAAGGGCATTCCTTCCAGCCCTATTCTTGGTGTGTTAATATTTCTGATCTTATTCTCTTATTTAGTGACTTCTGCTAATAGCAAAATAAAGCCCAAATTCGTTTATCCCACTGAAAATTAGCCCCTGCCTACCTCATTAGCCTTATCTTTCATATGTTTAGCATTATTTTTTCCTCCCTGGAACTGAAAAATCAGCAAAATAAAACCCCAAAAGTGCTTTAGCGTTTAATACCTCTGGACCAGTGTACACAGTACTGTATTCCTTTCTTGCAGGTTCCATGTAGAAAAGACCTCCTCATCTTTAACAACAGAATTGGGGTGTGACCTCCTATCTAAAGCCTTTTTCTGTTCTCTTTGTTTGTACCCTCAACATATATAAATATATAAAATATTATATAAAACATATGCATTGTACGTATATGTATATACACACACAAATATATCTATATAAATGATTTATACACAGTTTTTGGTTGCTTCTGTTATGCTTAAAGTCATGCTTCTTTGTAGTTGTTACCAACATGGCACTGTGGCTCACACTGTAATCCCAAGATTTTGAGAGGCTGAGGCAGGTGAATCGTTTGAATCCAGGAATTTGAGACCAGCCTGGGCAACCCTGTCTCTACCAAAAAAAAAAAGTTGGGTGTGGTGGCACACACTTGTACTCCCAGCTACTTGGGTCGCTGAGGCCGGAGGATCACTTGAGCCCTGGAGGCGGAGGTTACAGTGAGCCGAGATCGCGCCACTGCATTCCAACCTGGGTGATACAGCAGGACCCTGTCTTAAAAAAAAAAAAATGGGAATTTTAAAATTAAAAAAATTATTTTTAAAACAAGCCAAAGGAGTATTAGGAATATAGAGAACTATCAAAGTAAATTGAAACAAAAGTTAATTGCAAGAAGTAATTCGTAACATGAGTTTTTTTTTTTTTTTTTTTTTGAGATGGAGCCTCGTTCTGTCACCCAGGCTGGAGTGCAGTGGCGCGATCTCGGCCCACTGCAAGCTCTGCCTCCTGGGTTCACGCCATTCTCCTGCATCAGCCTCCCGAGTAGCTGGGACTACAGGCGCCTGCCACCATGCCCGGCTAATTTTTTTGTATTTTTGTAGAGATAGGGTTTCACCGTGTTAGCCAGGATGGTCTCGATCTCCTGACCTCGTGATCCGCCTGTCTCGGCCTCCCAAAGTACTGGGATTACAGGCGTGAGCCACCTTGCCCGGCCCATAACATGAAATTTATATGAAGTCAGAAACACAGTTACAATGTTAAACTTCACAAAGCTAATTCATTTAAGTATAAAGATCGAAATTAAAATATAATGAAGCACTTGGAAGTAGAAAATAAACAGTCTAAAATATTTTAAAAGTGTGGGCTTAAGGAATAGCATAAAATAAAAAGAGGGTGTTACACATGGCTTTCAAGCTAGCTAGAGGAATTAAAGATAGCACGTTCAAATTCCCCTGATTCATCCAGCGAGCTAATAGGATCGAGTCCATCAAGTCCCCAGCTTAAAGACATTTTATTTTTAAGGCAAGGAAGCCTATTTATTGGGTGTAATTTACAATAAATTAAATGAAAAAAAAAACTACTTATCCTTCTGTTTTCCTACCTCTCGTCCTAGAAAAAGATACTTACATCATCCTGGTAACTTCCTTTTTAGAATATTTGTGGCTGGTAACAAAAATGGGCTAATTGTCTTTGAATTTTCACTGATTGAATAGATTCTTCCCAGGCCTCCTGCCCAGGTAAACTCAAAGGGGATGGTCTAGGTCTCCAGAAAGAGGTGCCAAGTATAACAGTCATATCAAATGATTGAAATTCTCTCCTACTCATCAGAAACAGGATTTATTTCTTGCCATTTCATTCATCAGAAATGGGACTTCAGTTTTCATTGGCTTATGGTTACTTCTCAGAGGAGATGGGTTCTAATTATAGTTGGCTGATCTGACTTTATTTTGCCTAAGACAACAATTTTTAATTAACACAAAAACCAAAAACTTTTTCATGGCAGGTCTTGCTGATTATTACCTATTTATCCCCAATTCACTTATCTGAAACAGTGTTCAGAGTTATTTTTACTCACAATACTTCTGACACCAATTTTATAGGTTTTTTTCTTCCACCCAACAACTAACTCATTGCTTCTCCAAACTCCAATTGGGCCATTCAGTTCAATTCTAGCTACTTAGAATTAGTGCAGACCCTACAGATTAAGGGCTGTGTCCCACAGGACTGCCTCCATTTTAGATCCCAGTCACAAGTCCCAGGTTTCCACCTGTATTTCTGACCAACTGAGTTTAAATTGGGGGTTCCCAGGAGCCCTTCCTCAGATTTGTTAATTTGCTAGAATGGCTCAAAAAAGTTTTCCATTTACTATTGCTTGTTTATTATAGAGGATACAACTCAGGAACAGCCAAATAGAAGAGTTGCATAGTTCATGGTATGGAGGAAGGAACAGGAAGCTTTCATGTCCTTTCTGAGCATGCCACCTTCAGCACCTCAGTGTGCTCACCAACTTGGAATTTCTCCAAACTCCACAGAGTTTTTTATGGAGCTTCCATTAAGTAGCCATCATTGATTCAATCATTGGCCATTGGTGACTGAATTCAATCTCCATTTCTTCTCCGCTCTGCAGAGGCCTGGTGGTGGGGCTGGATGTTAAAACCATCTAATCACATGGTTGCCTCCTCTTGCAGCCAGTCCTCATCTTGAACCTATCTAGGGGCTCACCAGGAATCATCTTATTAAGCATAAACTCTGGTATGGTTGAAAGGAGCTTGTTATGCTTTGCTTATAATAACAAAAGATGGTCCTATTACTCAAGAAATTCCAAAGGTTTTAGAAACTGTGTTTCAGGAACTGGGGACAAAATCCAAATACAGTGGGCCCTCTGTATCCACGGGTTCCACATCCCTGGATTCAACCAACTGCAGATCAAAAATATTTGAAAAAAAATTGTATCTGTATTGAACATGTATAGACTTTTTATCTTGTTATTCCCTAAACAATGTAGTGTAACAATATTTACTTAGCATTTACATTGTATTAGTTATTATAAGTAATATAGAGATTATTTAAACTATACAGGAGGATGTGCATAGGTTATTTGCAAATGCTACATCAGGGACTTGAGCATGGTTGGATTTAGGTATCCCAGGAAGGTCCCTGGAACAGGAACGACTGTATGTGTTTCTTATTGTATCACAAGTACCTTCTGAAGTAAAACCTACCCACTATGATTCTCATTTTCTTTTCCTAAAAGTGAAATAAAAATAGCAATATTTTTTAGGAAATTGCCCATACAATAAGTTGATAACTATTTTCCTTTCTTAATCCCTCAAATTGATATAATCACAAACAGACCTTTAAGAAACTTTTTGTATGAAGCTTCATATTAAGATCAGGGAAAAAACAATGATAATAGATTTTTCAAATCATTTGTTAAATTAATTAAAAGAAAGAATCTAAAAGAATACAAAGTAAAAGATTGCAGAAAACTTTATATTAATTATTTAAGCCAAGAGGATTAAAAGAAAAAATATGGAAAATAGAATATACTAAGCTCTTAAATAGCTATGAATAAGCAAAATTAAAGGTTAGTGAGAAAAAGAAAAAATGGAGAGAAGAAACTCCTGAGAAAGAATGTACATTAGAATGAATGTTTATATTAGTAAAAGTAAAGCATTTAAAACTAAAATATCAAAAATAAATCTCCAGTAAACTGAAGCGTATGCTCACATCTCCCATAGGAAAGAAATAGGAGTGTGTATTTCTAACTAGGTCTTGTTGGTTTATTTCCCAAATCCTGAGATCCTTGAAGAGAAAGAGAATCAAGGGCCAGAAAATTGGATCCTTGTTTCTTTCCATGGCATGACCTTATCTTCTTGAGCGTTCCGTATAAACCGGTGAAGGGGAGAAACAAACGTCAGCAGATAAGTACAGGTGAACACGGTTAGCCAATCTACCAGTGGACCTCACACACATCCAGGAGCAAACAAGCAGCACACAAATTCATTTTTAAATCAGTCTTCACCATTTATTTTATTGGAAGTGTTTAGCTATTGTTGGCATCCCATGCTCTTTGAATATAGAATTATTATTTTTAAGATGAAATATTTCACTCAGAAGTATAACAGATATTTAAATAACTAGAAAGGATGAATTGTATTTGCATATTATTTCTATACTGCTGAAAGATTGTTGTAAATGAATTCAGCACCATGGTGTTAGGGGACTAGAAGAAGAAACTTGGGAACTGATAGATTATTATCAAGGTAAAGGTACTTATTCCCCAGGTGGCAAATTCTACCTATCCTAGCTTTTATTATCCTTAGGATACTGTTCTATTTATTTCATAAGTACAGAAGTTTTAATTGGGTATGTCATTTTTCAAAGACAAAAGAAATGCGTAATTCACTCTAACAAACTTGTTAGTCACTGTTTATACCAGGAGGATTTCTACTCTACAGAGAATAATATTGTTTTCTTTTTCCTTTGTTGAGAAATCAAAGTTTTACACTGACCTACAGCAGCCAAGCATACTTTAAAGCAAAATAATCTCAGGCTAACACAGATATATTTCCTTTTAGTTTTATATATTCTTTTTTGTCCCCTTTTTATTCCTTAAGAAATGTTATATTCCAGAATTAATTCACTAAGAAAATGTTAGTAAAATTTGTCATAGTAATTTATCTGATAAGAAAAAAGCTGTTTATAGGATTTGATATATTTTGATTTTAGTATTAACTGAAGTTTTATGACTTTGTTTTTTCTTTAAGGTTGTTAAGTTACTTGTAGGTTTTGGCTTGGTTGAAAAGGTTTTGGCAGTCAAATGTATAGCTAGTGTAGGAATGATTTGTAGCTATAACCTCATCCATATACCTAGCTTTCTATTTGTTATGAAGTCACAGTATTTCTAGAAGAGTGATTTGTATGGTTTACCTCACCCAGTGCGTGATCTTTCACTTGAAAAAAAGGTTGTGGTAGGGGGTGTTAGGATTTCAATCCACCCTAATTCTGTTACTGTTTGCTTTGTTCAGCAATCACTGTGATCCTCCTGGCAGGGAACAAGATCCAGAGAACAAAACTAGTAGTGACTGTGTAGATAAAAAGGCAATGAATTCTGCTTTTAAGGCAAAGGGGGAATAGTCTACAAAAGAATGAAAATAGGAATAAAAGTGTAGCATTGTTAACCTGAAGATCTATTGTACTTTTGAAAAATCTTATACTGCAAAAAAAAAAAAAAAAAAAAAAAAAAGGTGGCACTACAAAGATACATAATTATGTTGCTAAAAATCTTGAAAAGGGTCATTGTTTAGTTACTGGCCAAATACTTGACAAGAAAATAGCCTAGATTATTAACAGTTGAAAAACCATAGAACCCTTTTTCTTAAAATGACAGGACAGTATTTCAGCAGTACATGTGGTATCATAATATATTATTTATTCTCTACCAGAACAGCTCTTTAGATCTGGTGAAGATGATGAGGTCAAGAGGAGTACTCCAGAGAAGAATGAAAAAGAAATGTTGGAGCAGACATTACAGAAGGTAGTCTAATCTTTAAGATATTGAGCTGAGCAAGTTAAATCTGAATTTTAACATAAAGGATTATATTTTAAAATGAGGGCTTGTAAATGTAAACCTTGTGTGAATCCTTAATTTAAATTCATAATTCAAAATCATTGGCTTGCCAAAATGGGGTAAAAAAAATCAATGTTAGTGAAATAAATGTGTAAACACTTGTGCTTCCATTGACATAGATTAACATTATTTTCAAAAGGTGAAATGGAGAGAATGAGAAAAATAGAAATTACAGAAATGTAGACTATATGTGTTTGTTAGTTATAACTTACTTTAAAATATATTTTAATAAGACTCTGCTGTACTTCCACAAATATAGAGATTTATAATATTTGATCTAAAATGCTGAGCATAGTTATAGTTTTACCACAGTAAAATGGTAATATGTTTATAGTTTTAATGTTAAACATGAAAATATATGTGACTCATCTCATTTTAGATAAAAATTTATACGAGTATGATTTAGTACAGCATTTTATGTTTTAATAAGATCACCCATATAAACCTTTGTCATATTATAACATGTCTATCGTTAATAGTAAGATACTGTTTTAAAATATTAATATTTACCTTTATAATTTTATACTTAATTTGCATTTTTATAAATAAATACATTGTTATCAAGTTCAATTAAGTGGATCTGATTATTAACACTTTGTTATAAAGAAAATAATCTTTAAATAGTTTGTTCTTGTGATTGTCATTTGGCTATATTAGATTGATTTTAGTTTTTTACAGAACCTTAATACTTAGATAAAGCTGAAAATGTAGAAATATATAACCAAAAATATTAACATAGTTACTTATATATTGTTGCATCTCTGAATTGACTTGTAGGAAATCTAGTGATTTACAGCAGATGATGTGATTGTTCATACTTCTAACACTTGTCAGGTCACAAAGGCTGTCATCTCATTATTACTGAATGACACATATCAAGTTAACATAGTAACACAGAGAACTAGAAATGCTTACATTCATTTATCTTTAGGTAAAATGATTAATTGAATTAATCTATGCACTACCAGCTAGGATGTCATACAGTTCACACTAGCTTATCATCTTTTTCTCAGAACAATATTTTTATTTGCCAGGTTTTATACAATTTTTGTATCTATGGATATGTAATACTATGCTACTGTTTCTTGCCTTAGGGTGGAAACCCTGAAGATAGCCATTATTTCATTCCATCTGCCATAAATGAATGCTACAATAGTAGATCCAGACATCCATTTTAAGACCTAAGCAACCAATATAAATTATTTTCATTGTACCATATGTCAAGTTGATACACTATTTTTTATATTTACCTAATGTAGTTTTATCAAGCACAAGTTAATTCCTCATGTTTGAGTTTCATTATTTTAAAAGGTTATATATGACACTCACTCAAAATAAATTTTAAAAATAGTAATAAGATGAAAACAATATTTGTATATAGTAGAAATGAAACATATATGCAGATTATTTTGAAAATAATATATTAACATTTCACATTGTTATTGGCAGAATTGTGTTCTGTCCCCCACATTTATATATATTAAGAGTCCTAAGCTGTATTATCTCAGAATGTGGCTTTATTTGGAGATAGGGTCATTAAAGAGGTAATTAAGTTAAAGTAAGGCTATTGGGGTGATCCCTAATTCAACATGACCAGTGTCTTTATTTAAAAAAAGGAAATTAGAATACAGACAAATACAGAGGGAAGTCCATGTGAAGACACAGGGAAAAGATAGCCATTTACAAGCCAAGGAGAAAGGCTTCAGAAGAAACCAACCCTGCTGACACCTTGATCTTGGACTTCTAGACTCCAGGAATGTGAGAAAATAAATTTCTGTTGTTTAAGTCACCTACTCTGTTATACTTTATTATGGCAAACCTAGCAAACTAATATACACATTTCATAGCTTCATAATATCAGGCATTTTATTTCAGTTTTGAAAAGAGCCCCTTTTTTTTTTTTTTTTTTTTTTTTTTTGGAGACAGAGTCTTGCTCTGTCGCCTAGGCTGGAGTACAGTGGGCAGTGTTGGCTCACTGCAACCTCCGCCTCCCAGGTTCAAGCGATTCTCGTGCCTCAGTCTCCCAAGTAACTGGGACTACAAGTGTGCGCCACTATGCCTGGCTAATTTTTGTGTTTTTTGTAGAGATGAGGTTTCACCATGTTGGCCAGGCTGGTCTCGAACTCCTGGGTTCAAGTAATCTGCCTGTCTCAGCCTCCCAAAGTGCTGGGATTACAGGCATGAGCCACCGCACCCGGCCTGAAAAGAGCCATGTATTTGGTATATTATTTTAAATGTTCAGTACTATAAGAAAATATGGGCTTGAGCTGAATTATAACCCACAAACTGAATACTTTTAACAGTTCCCCGGACTTTCATTCTCAAATACGTATTAAAATTTACTTTTCTCTTTTTGAAGGATTAAAATCAGTTTAACAATTTTTGAGAGTATACCTTGAATAACACTTCAATAAGTGCTATGGATTTTCCCTTTTCAAAATGTTTAGAAGTAGTGTCTCTGTTTTGTTATTTGTCCTCCATTTTAAATTTGAATAATTTTGACCAGTTCTCATGATTAAACATACATTCATATTAGGAAGTTAACAGACCTTAAAACCACAGGCATCTTCAATTGGTATGTATATAGGGGTGGAAAGTTGTGGCATCTTTCCTCACCTATCATAAGGGCCACAGTTGACACTCCTATAATAAAAGGCAGGTTAACACGAGAAATATATAACATTTATTTAATCAAAGTTTTATGTGCCACAGGACGCTTCAAAAACAAAGACCCAGAGAAAACTGTCTATTTATGTGCTTAGGTTTGATAAAGAAAGGATAGCCATGCAGAAATGTATCTGTACAAAAGGATATGTCTATGGTAATAGGCTAAGGAGGGGCAAACCAAGCAAGGCCTATCTGCTCAGATTCTTCTTGCCCTCTGTGTAGACTTCCTTCCTCCCTGGGTATAGGACAGGACCCCTCTGGAATGAAAGTCTTCAAGGCAGAACTGAGAAAGGAGAAAGTGACCTTTCTTGGTTTTATGGCTTGCTTTTGGGGAGAGGAGTTCTAGTTTGTATGACCTGCCTTAGGGAAGAGGAATTATGTTTGATATGACTTCCTTTAGGGGAGAAAAAAGGGTGGGTGACAGGAGGGCAGGAGATCTTGCTTCTGAGGCACTTCCAGTGACCTTCAATTCAAGGTACTTGGCAAGCCAAAGTGGCATACTTTGGTGTGTTGTATTCTGAGCCCCAACGTTTGTAAAATTTTAATGAGTTGTCCCCAAACTTAAATGGATTTCAGTCAACAGAAAAAAAATGCTAATTTCCAGAATTGGAATCTCAAATTTAAGATGTTTATTTGTTATATTTGTTTATAACATAATTTAATTGAAATATACAGCTGATTTAATGGCTAATTCAGACTATTCAGCACAAGTAATTATATTTTAGTTACAGCAGTTTTATTAGGTAGATGTTAAGGTGAATGATAATAGAAACAGTAATAATGATAATGATAATAAATTGTTTACTACTTACTGTCTGTCAGGAGTTATGGTTTATGATCACATTTAATACTCCCAACAAAACTGCAAGGTGTAGGTATTACTATCCTCATTTCACAGATGAGGAAACTAAAGGTAAAATAACTTAAATATTTTACCAGCTAAAGCAAGTAGAGTTGGAAGTGAGATATAGACCTGATTCAAAATTCTATTTCCCCTAAAACATACTGCTTCTTAATAATATTTTTGTATCACCAAAGTCACTGTTTAAAAAAAAATGTGGACCAATCAAGGCAACACAATGCGACCCCATCTCTACAAAAAATAAAAAATTAGCCAAGTGTGATGGTGCATGCCTCTGGTCCCAGCTCCTTGGGAGGCTAAGGTGGGAGGATCACTTGAGCCCAGGAGGTCAAGGCTGAAAAACCATGATCGAGCCATGGCACTCCAGCCTGGGCAATAAAGTGAGATCTTGACTCAAAGGAAGTGTAATTACTTACTTGCATCAAATATATATTTAAAAAATAGAGTATGTTTTACTCACTCCCCTTTGGAATTTAATATGCAAAAGTATTTTAAAATATATTTATGAAAAGTATGCTGATTTGGGCAGTGATTAAAACTCCTTCAATAAAATTTAGAGGTAGAGTGATTTGGAAAAAGTAAAAAGGATTCTGGCATAGATTTTTTTCTTGAACACTGTATTTTTTGTCACATTAATCAGCTCCCCAATAAAGTGTTTACATTGAGAAGGAACAATACAATCTCTTTCACAGAAATATGCAGAAGTCTGCAATAGTTTGAGACAAAATTTTTCAGATACCTTTATTCCAGGTCATGAGTAGGTCCTTTTAGGACATAGGTCCAATAGTAGGTTAATATATCATACCATGGAATAGAAGTGATTAAAATTAGGTGAGATTCTTCGTACTGTGTTGAGAAATACCCATGCCCCGGGATAGTGTAGTCACTTAGTAAATTAATGTTGATTTAAATGAAAGAGGTTGAACATTAAAAAAAAAGGGGTAATATAGAAGGATGTGTAAATCAGACATGACTGAAATTCATGTTTAGGAAACAATTTACATCTTCACTATTACAAGTAAAGTTTAGTAAACTGGAAAGTGTTAAGAATATGTATGTTTTATCTTGTATATTTCTGGAATATTATTATTTTGAATCATTGGTTGTTGTCTTAGTCTCTTCAGTCGGCTATAAAAAATGCTAAAACTGAGAGGATTATAAACAATAGAAATTTGTTGTCCAAGATCCAAGTGTCCAAGATCTGAGATTCAGTGTCTTGTGAGGACTCTCTTTCTGGTTCATAGATGGTGCCTTCTTGCTGTGTCCTCACATGGTCTAAGGAGCTAGCTAGCTTCTGGGGTCTCTTATAATAGCACTAATCCCATTCATGAGGGCCCCACCCTCATGATCCAATCACCTTCCAAAGGCGCCACCTCATCATGCCATCAAACTAGTGAACAGGTTTCAACATATGAATTTTGTGAGGGACACAAGTATTCAGACCATTGGAGTTGTCAGTATATCAAACATGTTTCTCTTTGAAGAATTTTGTTTTAAAAGTAAAAATGAGTTCATATACTTTTTCAGTCATTTAGATTGTTTTGCTTGTTTCCAGTTTTTTCTTGACTCCAAATTTTTGTTCATTTTCCATACACGTCTGAGTAATTTTTCTTTCTCATATGCCTTGTTGAATAGTGGGAAGGGCACAAAATCCTGAATTTGGATCCCAGTTGAATCCCAGAAAAGTTTACCTCTGTGAAATTTAAGTTTTCAGAACCTCTCTTTCCTGTCTGGAAAGATAATTGTTGGTTCTACGTACCTCACGTTTTGAGATGGTCAGAAGAGATCATGTTGATCATGTTTTTGAAACTATTTTGTAAATAGTAAAATGTACTTTACAAACAATAACACTTATTATTAATAAGATCTAAATGTAAGTCAACTCCTCCATGAAATGTTTGAAATTATGAATTAGAATTAATTGCCCAGACTTATGATACTTAGATTATATCCTTTATTAGGTTTATGTATGCAGGTGTTGGTCTTTTCAAATAATTTTAAAATTCCTTAAGATTAAGAAATGTGTGTTGCCATTGCTATGTCCTATAACACAAGCATTGTTTATTGAGATAAATGGGAAAATTTTCATTTATGTGCAACCTTGAAATCATTATAATTTAAAATTGTTAGACTTTATTATTTAGTAAACTGTTCCCTTATCACATAAACTGAGGACCGCATGACTAGTAAAATTACATTTTTCTAATTTAGAAAAAAAGCAGCCTCAGTAGATTACTTAATATTGTCATTCCTTTTTCATATGATTGTCGAATATTGAAAAAAAGTTATTTATTATTACAGTTTATCTACTTTTAGACATTTGTGTATATTATTTTTCTCTGAAATATTTTTTCCACAATGAATAGAATATATAGCCAAGGCACTTATGATCTCAGAAGACACTGCAGTTTATTAGCATACTTAGTTCTGTCACTGTGTAGAATTTTACCTTCTTTTACCGTCTGTCCTTTATTCAACAGATACATTATTGCATTTTTGAATGTATTCACCTGCACTGCCTTAGAATTATCTAGAAATTAAGTACTTTATATTTATTTTGTCCTTGTGCTAAATGTAATTTTTATTTCATAAGTTAGAAATGATAATAAAGTATAGTAGATTATGGTTTTTGGATTCTTAAAAGAATAAACTCTTTCCTTTAGGTCATTGAGTTGGAAAATCGGCTGAAGTCTTTTGAGAAAAGGTCGAGAAAATTAAAAGAAGGGAATAAAAAATTAATGAAAGAAAATGATTTTCTGAAATCCCTCTTAAAACAGCAACAAGAAGATACAGAGACCAGAGAAAAAGAGCTAGAACAGATAATAAAGGGGAGTAAAGATGTAGAAAAAGAAAATACTCAACTTCAAGTAAAAATCAGTGAGCTGGAGACAGAAGTCACTTCCCTGAGGAGACAAGTGGCAGAAGCTAATGCATTGAGAAATGAAAATGAAGAGCTGATCAACCCAATGGAGAAATCACACCAGTCAGCAGACAAAGCTAAATCCGAGATGGCCACTATGGAAGTGAGATCTGGACGGTATGATTGTAAGACAACTATGACCAAGGTTAAATTTAAAGCCGCGAAGAAAAATTGCTCTGTGGGTCGTCACCACACTGTTCTCAATCACTCCATCAAGGTTATGAGCAATGTGTTTGAGAACCTCAGCAAGGACGGCTGGGAGGATGTGAGTGAAAGCAGGTAAGGCTCTCATTAACTTAGCTCTGTGGTGGGGACACTGTGCATATGTAAAGCACTAGCAAATGGAGATTGAATTTCAACTACTGTCGATTTGGTATTCAGAAAAAATACCGTCAGATCCTTTGAAATATCTTGGGAGGTCTTGTTCTGAGCTTATTGACTGAAATTTGCATGCAAAATTAGCCACAACTGCATGAGTACTTGAATAGGTGCCAGGAAACCCAAAAGAAGGCAATGCTTGATTTCTTTCAGTGATGCTATTTTCATGCAGTCATGAGGCTTGAAACTGACAGTTTGGCAGGTTGATTTAATTTGCTGGCCCTTTGCATATTCACCACTGACAGCTAAGGATTCCCAGGCAAGCCTACTAAGTCGGTTTAGTTATCTTGTGACATACCAACCTGGGAGGAGAAACAATTTTCCCCCTTAATTTAGTTAGATAAATTTTGAATGACCCATTTCAGCTTGTTACCAGATGTCTACAAGCTGTTTAACATCCTTTAAATTAAGAACCATCTTCACTAATTATTTTATGTATGTATTATGCGAAGTCATTGTATTAACTTTAATTGAATGGTGGTTAAAAATTAGTTCCTTAAAGTTATAGCTCTAAAGATTCCTACTCTTAAGATATGTACCCCTAGTGAACAGCAACAGGAGGATACTAAAAATCTATAATGCTTCTTTCTCTTACCCCTGGCTATACATTCATATATGCACTTGAAACACATCAGTAAAACTGTCAGAGGCCTGTGAACCAGAGCAACTCCATCTTGAATAGGAGCTGGGTAAAATGAGGCTGAAACCTACCGGGCTGCATTTCCAGATGGTTAAGGCATTCTAAGTCACAGAATGAGATGGGAGATCAGTACAAAACAAAGGTCATAAAGACCTTGCTGATAAAACAGGTTACAGTAGAGGAGCCAGCCAAAACCCACCAAAACCAAGGTGGCCACAAGAGTGATCTCTGGTTGTCTTCACTGCTACACTCGCACCAGTGCCATGACAGTTTACAAATACCATGGCAACATCAGCAAGTTACCCTATGTGGTCTAAAAAGGGGAGGCATGAATAATACACCCCTAGTTTAGCATATCGTCAAGAAATAACCATAAAAATGGGCAACCAGCACCCCTCAGGGCTACTCTGTCTATGGAGTAGCCATTCTTTTATTCCTTTACTTTCTTAAAAAACCTGCTTTCACTTTGCACTGTGGACTCGCCCTGAATTCCTTCTTGTGCGAGATCCAAGAAGCCTCTCTTGGGGTCTGGATCAGGACCCTTTCTTGTAACAAAACCACAAAGACGAATGATAGAACACCTCTTTTTTACATCTAGACAGTAGGGAAGTTCAGTGTTGCCATAATTGCTAACAAATTGCCCAATTTGCCATAATTTTAAAAATTCTGCCTTGTTTTATAATGACATATGTCCTTGATTTTCCCTAGTTTTTAATTTTGTTTTGTTTTTAAATCCCTAATTGTGATTCTGTTTTAGATTTGGGATGCCTCCGGATACTTTTCCTAATCACAGACCTAGAACTGAAAATTACCTTAAAATGTGGTCCCCAAACTTGTTTGCATATTAGAAGCACCTGGAGGTTTTATAAAAATTCCAAAGGTTAGGTCACACCCCAGACAAATTAAATTATAACCTTTGGAGTGGGATACAGGCCTAAGTATTTTTTCAAGTTTCCCTGTTGAATCCAATGTGCAGACAAGTTTGAAAAACACTGTTTTTAAACATCATCTACTCAAGCCCCTTGTCCTCAGGCTGTTAAAGAAACTCAAAAAACATATTCATGAAGGAAAGGCCAAAGGACCAAATCTGCATTCCCATCTCGGTGTTACCGAGGTTCTTCTTTCCTTCTCTCAATAGCAATTAGAGGTAAAAACTTACTTCACACCCACTAAGCGTTATCTTCATATCTCATTATTCCTCTATGTCTTCAAGGAAATTCTAGTGCTAGCTACTAATTCTATCTTAACCACTTGGTACTACCACACTATTCAAAATAAAGTGGTGCCATTTACTTATGTGCAAATATGTATGTATGAATAAATAATCAATAGTTAGGTAATTCACTAATATACTTTTTAAATTTTATCATATTAGTGTTTCCAGAAAGAGGTCCCAATTCAGACCCCAAGAGAGGGTTCTTGGATCTCACGCAAGAAAGAATTTGAGGCAAGTCCATAGAGTAAAGTGAAAGCAAATTTACTGAGAAAGTAAAGGAATAAAAGAATGGCAGAGCAGTCCCCAGGGGCTGCGGTTGCCCATTTTTATGGTTATTTCCTGACTATATGCTAAACAAGGAGTGGATTATTCATGCCTCCCCTTTTTAGACCATATAGGGTAACTTCCTGACGTTGCCATGGCATTGGTAAACTGTCATGGCACTGGTGGGAGAATAGCAGCGAGGATGACCAGAGGTCACTCTGATCACTGTCTTCTTGGTTTTGGTGGGTTTTCGCCGGCTTCTTTACTGCAAGCTGTTTCATCAGCAAGGTCTTTATGACCTGTATCTTGTGCCGACTTCCTATCTCATCCCGTGACTTAGATTGCCTAACTTACTGGGAATGCCTCCCGGCAGATCTGAGCCCTATTTTACCCAGCACCTATTCAAGATGGAGTTGCTCTGTTTCAAACACCTCTGACATTAGTGCATGTGCACAAGGTCACATGCTTTGAGAGACATATCATACAATATCTCTTAAAATATAGGATTGTCATTTGTGTTATTTAGCAGTAAAACTCAATTTTACACCATGATTAGTGTTACGTTTCCTGCCTGACAGAATGCCTTCAAGAGTTACTCAGCTGCAAAGAATTCTCAAACGGCTAGAAATTCTTGCAATAGAGCTTTAGGGACTTCAGAAGATTCCTTCTTTTAGATTTTTATAGACAAAAATATAAGAGTTACTTGGATATTGAAAAAAATGGTATGTATATATATAATTTTGTATATATAAAATACTATATCATATGATTATCACCTTCTCAGTATTTATTTCCCATAGTTGAATAGTATTTACAAGAGCATGCCTTTTCAGTGATGGGTTTTATCAGGAGGAGGTGTTTATATCTTCAAGAAGAAAAATAGAATTTCAGTATTCCAAGCAAATTAAAGAAAGAGAAGTGAAGTTTGTAGTGTTATTGAATAAAAGGGGCTCGTTGCCTTATGCTAGAAGTCAATACTATGACACTGGGTTTTTGAGAAAAGAAAAGCTTTATATTGCAAGTTGACTCACAAGGAGACAGGAGTGTCAAGCTCAAATCTGTCTCCCAGGCTGGCTTCAAAGCAGTATTTTTAGAAAGTGATGGGGGGAGGGGGAATTCTGAGATTAATAGGTGATTGGTGAAAGGAAAGGGGAGATCTGCAAAGTCCTTGAGTGGTTATCTCTTCATGCTATCATAAGTTGCATATGCAATTCTGGGATAGTATGAAACATGCAGTGGAATTTCAGTCTGTGACATCAGCAAGCTCATTCTGTGCAGACTCCAGTCAGCCACATTGGTGTCAACTGATTTCAGCTAGTTCTTTTATCTCATAAGCAGAGGGGGTTTCATTAAGTTGTTTCTTTTTTATTTGCTACCTGCAAACTCAAGAATTTCTGTTTATCATTGGTTTCTTTAACTCTTTGAGGCATGGTTTCAGAAGCAGAGAAATAAGAATTTATTGAGGAGATTATAAAGGGTTGCAAAACGTGCCATACCAAAATAAGCAATTTTGGCATAAGAATTACTTCAAACTGAAGCCAGTTCAGAAAAAGCAGTTACAAGAAAAGCTCTCTTATCTCCCGCTAAAAGCAGTACATACATTTACAAAGGTATTCCTTCTTCCCTCTCTGCCAAAAAGGGATAAAAACTAATCACTGGAGACAACTCGAGTCCCTAGTGAGCCTGGAGGTAGCACCAGAGGAAGCTACGTTAACACATTTTACCAACTAGCCTTCATCTACCATTAGTTTTCCACATATTTGCCTTCCTACAATTTGCTGTTCCTTGGGACGCAAGTCCTTTCCTTTCCCTTATCACTTCTTTAAATAGTTGTTGTTCTTTGCTGAAGATGCTATATAAACTGGAGTTCTAAGCCACCTCTTTGAGCTACTCACTTCCACGTTGTCCCATGTATTATATGTGTGATACACAGGTTAATATACTTGTTTTTCACTTGTTAATCTGTCTTTTGTTACAGGGGTCTCAAATGAGAACTTAGAGGGAAAATCATTTTTTTCCATCCCTACAGTCATACTTTCTACTTCTATTTTCTCTTATCATTAAGTTATTTATTTAATTGCCTGGTCACATTTCTCAAACACAACATAAACTTTCATGATTCTATGTATTTAGCCTGTCTGACTTCATGTCTCTCCCTACTAGTGCATTTTATTCTCATTCAAAATTATTTTACAAGAAACTGATGCTCTTTGACTTTTCTTTTTCTTTTTGCTTCAGGAATATGGCATTTTGATCCTTTTAAAGTTTTCGACCTTAGTGCTAAAGCCCTTTCCATCTTCCTTCCATTTTATAAAGCAGCATATTCACTCACATTACCACCTTTTGTAAACAGATGATAACAACTGATGGGGTTCAGGACATACTCCTCCCAAAATATAGTTGAAGGAATTTGAAAAATGGCAGGTGCTAGAATGACTCTGTGACCTTCTCCCCTGAAACAGATTATAAGATCCTCACGTGAGAGGTGGCTTCCTTATACCAGAGGAAAGGAACGTCCTTATCTCAAAAGACAGAGGAACACCAAGATGAATCTGAATGAACAGCCACACTAAGTGTCCCCCAGTTTACTATGCTTAGCTCATACTCTTTTGTCTTATCACATTTTCCCATGACTTTCTATTTTTCATCAAACCTTGCATGTAACCATTTCTTCGGGTCCTCATTTCCTTATGAAGGCTCCCTTGTCATGTAAAACTTATATTAAATATATTTGTTTGGTTTTCTTTTGCTAATCTGCATTTTTTACGGTGTCTCAGCCAAGAACATAAGTTGGATAAAAGAAACATATTTTTTCTTCCCAACACAACTCTACCATTATTTATTTATTTATTTTTTTGAGATGGAGTCTTACCCTGTCACCCAGGCTGGAGTGCAATGGCGTGGTCTCGGCTCACTGCAATCTCCACCTCCCAGGTTCAAGCGATTCTCCTGCCTCAGCCTCCTGCGTAGCTGGGAATACCGGCGCACACCACAATGCCCGGCTAATTTTTTGTATCTTTACTAGAGATGAGGTTTCACCATGTTGGCCAGGCTGGTCTCGAACTCCTGACCTCGTGATCTGCCTGCCTCGGCCTCCCAAAGTGCTGGGATTGAAGGCGTGAGCCACTGTGCCTGGCCAACTGTACCATTATTTAGAGTATATCTTAGGGATTAGGAACATGGAATCTGTTACCAAACTACTTTTGTTCAAATACTAACTCTCATCCTCTAGCTGTGTGACTATAGGCATGCTATTTGACCTGTCTATGCTTCAATTTCATTATCCATAAAATAGGCATAATGATAGGATCATATTCATATATACGTTGTGAGAAAGAAATAGGATAGAACATTAAAATAGAACAAAACATGTTCAGTACTGTATGTTTATTATTATTAAAAGGAATCATTTTTTTTGGCTATCTGAAACACCCCTTACGCCATCCTCAGCATATTTGTATGTATGTGTGAAATGTATATGTTAATTCATTCATTCATTCCCAGTTGTGGTCAAGAATATGAAAAATTCTGCAATCAAACAGTGTAGTCTCACATGACAAAGATTTATTTTTCAAATTGTGAGTACAGGTCTTTTTTAGGCCTGCATTTTGTTGCTGTTTATAGATTCCACACACAAAGGTTCCATGAACATCTCTTCATAAACTTGTTTCAGCTAAAATTATTTGTTTTTCAAGCTGATTTAAATTCTACCCAGATTTTTTTCAGTAGAGTTAGTAGAACCATTAGTTTTATGATTGCAAAGATTTTTAATCTTGGAAATTTTTATACTGCTATTTTTTAATGACCTATACATTTCATTTGATCCTCATTGAAGTCCTGATTCTTCTGTGTTCTCCACTAAATTGATCAAAAATAGGTTTGTCTGTACTTTCTGAAAATAGCAATCTTGCTTTAGGTTCCTAGCATTTTATTCCTAGGTTACTGTAGATCTAGATTCCATAGAACTTTGCATATAGTTAGTCTCTTGACACAGTATCTTAGGATAAAGTAGTAGAGTTCCTTTCATGTTGTTAAGTTTTTGATGGATGACCAGACTATATACATAGCAGACTGTGAAGAATAAGTGAACAAATACATTTCTTGAATCGTTAAATAATATTCATTGTCTGACTACCTAATGTAGTATGGTGCATTAAAGCAAAATCCATATAGAGATTTTTTTTTTTAATGACGTGGAGTCAAGCTCTGTTTCCCAGGCTGGAGTGCTGTGGCACAATCATGGCTCACTGCATCCTCGACTTCCTGAGCTCGAGCTACCTTCTACCTCAGTCTCCTTAGGAGCTGAGACTACAGCATGTGCTACCATGCCTGGCTAATTTTTCAAATTTTTTGTAGAGATGAGATCTTGCTACATTGCCTAGGCTGGTTTTGAACTTCTGGTCTCAAGTGATCCTCCTGCCTTGGCCTCAGAAAGTATTTGGATTACAGGTGTAAGCCATTGTGCTTGGCCTAGATTAGAGGTTTAATGAAACAATGAAAATTTTTAAAGTATTACATGAAATTACAAGATTACTTGTTTATAACTTTGGAGCATCTCTAGGAAGTATACTTAAGCAAGAGATGAAAATACAGAGCCAGATATGAAAAAGCGTTAATAGAACTTTAAACATCTGTATAATAACAGATATACAAAAAGAGTTAAAAGTCAAATGACTAACCAGAAAAAGGTATTTACAACACATAAAGAAGGTAAAGGACTAATATCCAGAAGATTTAAAGATCATCTACAAATTATATAAAAAGACGCATCAATAGAAAATGGGCAGCGCTATGGACAGGAAATATTAATGGCTTGAGGAGATGACTCAGTGAACCAAAGATTATGAATATGTCTGTAGCAGACAGAGGTGGTATGTGGAATGCCTGACAAGCATGACAAGAACCACATATAGACACCTAAGGCTATGCGATTTCTGTTGACAACTGTTTTCTATTCAAAAAGCTAGTACTACTGGGAAGAGGCTGCAGCAGTGGCAGATATTTTATTTCCACAAATCCCCCATCAAAATAAACAAAACAAATAGGAAGGCATAGCCAAAATCTCAAGGATAGCATCTACAATAGAATTAGTGACAAACCCAAAATATGAACAGGTAGGGACAGCCATCGACAGCTGTATGACTTGCACTGTATCAAGAGAGAGAAAATTGGTGTCCGGAGAAAAGAAAAATACAGTTCTTCTATGAGCTATCTATACCAAAAGACCAGAACTTCCTCACTGAACTAAGTCCCACATGGAGGGGATGACACTGTGAAAAGAAACTGAATTATAGGGACAGTAGCCCCCTCTGTTGGTTATGTATCAACTTGTTATGTGTTTTTGGATGAGATTAACATTTAAATCAGTGAGCTTTGGATAAAGCACATTGTCCTCCAGCATGGAGATAAACCTCATTTAGTCTGTTGAAGGCCTGAATAGAATATAAAGAATGGCCTCTGTGAGCAAGAGGGAATTCTCCAGAAAATTGCCTTCAGATTTAATCTGCACCATCAGCTCTCCTGGGTCTCTAGCCTGCCAGACTTCACACTAGAACTAGAAAATTGACTTTCCTGGGTTTCCACCTGCTGGCATTTGGACTGAAGCTACACCATTAGTTCTCCTGAGTCTCTAGCCTACTGGGCCATACTGTAGATTTGGACTTTCTAGCCTTCACAATCACATGAACCAATTCCTAAAGATATATACGTGCATGCATACATCCTGTTGGTTCCATTTCTCCAGAAAAACCCTGACTAATCTACCTCTCTACTTCCCACTCCCACTCCAAAAAAAGTAGTGAAGATTGAGATCAATGTTGAGGGAGTGCGTCAAAAGAGGCATTTTTCAGTATATCAAAAACTTGGAAGGAAAAGTTGGAAGATTGGTGACAGGGAGGTCTGTGGGAAGGTTGGTGGAAGATTGGTGGCAGGAAGGTCTGTGGGGAGGTTCGTGGATGGACCTTTTGGAAGAGATACACACAAAGCCCATTCTGTGAACAAAATGACCCATTGTATAGATCTAGCCTATTTCACAGCTGTCTGAGGGCTTGCTTAATGGGTTCGTGAACAAAGTGGCTATGGCAACAGGTATAGTTTCTACATGGCACAGGTGTCCTGCCACTAATCTTCCAATTTTTCCTTGCAAGCTTTTGAACAAAATTGACTTTCTTTCACCAAAACTTGTCTGGCGACTGGGCTACTGGCACTGTTGAATATTCAGCCTGTTCACAAAAAAGACCAATTGCAAATTCCAAAAAAAAGCTTCATTCTCCAGAGGAAACCAACCAGTCTCTTAGTGTCAGGTTGATTACAGTAGGCCTCTTCCATCATGGAGGAGGCATCAATTTTTTTTTTTTTTTACAGTAGTTTTAAGTATTTTAGGTATGGTTTTGTCTATTATATTTTTACCAATATTACCATTCTTAGATTTACAAAATGACTTATATATCCCTATGATATTGCAGAAAACTGCCTCCTTGGATGCACTTGCTCAATCTTGATCTCAACCTTGGAGGTAGGACTGGGAGGCAGGGAGGTGGCCTAGTCAGCATTTTCCCAGAGAAACAGACTGAAAGACACGTTTTCTTCTTAGTTTAAGACAGAGTCTCGCTCTGTTGCCCAGACTGGAGTGCAGTGGTGTGATCCTGGCTCACTGCAACCTCTGCTTCGCGGGTTCAAGCGATTCTCGTGCTTCAGCCTCCCAAGTAGCTGGGGCTAGAGATGTGTGCCACAACACCCGGCTAATTTTTGTATTTTTAATAGAGATGGGGTTTCACTATTTTGGCCAGACTGGTCATAAACTCCTGACCTCAGGTGATTCACATGCCTCAGCCTCCCAAAGTGCTGGAATTACAGGTATGAGCCACCAAGCCCAGCTAAAAGACAGAGTTTATGGCAAGGGATATATGACAATGCTCTGTGTCTTCAAATTCACTGGTATTACTATATTTTTCATTATTCAAAGGCAACTGGCTGTATACGACAGTAGATGATCAATAGGCTCCGTTATGGCACCAGCTAGAAGACAATATTGAAGTTAGGGTATATGCCCTAAACTGAGAGTTTATTATTTTATCTCCAAGAATGCATAGGTCCAGGAATAAAGTATTTTAGGTTGGCGTGGCCGCTGTAATTATTTAACCAAGTAACCCACTGGAGGAGTTTTTGCTTCTCATTAGTATGATCTTGGGCTAGGGGATTTGAGAGTCCTGATGCCGAAGGTAGGAGAGTTCTTTGAGGGAACACAATTATGGTCTGTAGAGGTAGACGCTGAGATTGTACCCTGGCCATTTTGGATTCCCTATACTGAGCTAAAAAGCGTCAAAAGGAGCTACGGTATTAGCCAGAGCAATTATCCCAATTATTGAGGTAAAATTAGGAGGACCATGTTTGGAAACCAGAGAATTCATTATACACCTGTTAGTACTCCTTTACCTAGTAGTCCTCCGTATTTGCTGTCCTTGGCAGTGAAATTTTAAAAAGTTGTGTACAATCCTTGTTTCAAATTCCATTCATCCCTTCATCATCCTTCTGAAACAAATTTTTTTTTTTTTTTTTTTTGAGACAGAGTCTTGCTCTGTCTCCCAGGCTGAAGTACAGTGGCGCGATCTTGGCTCACTGCAGGCTCCGCCTCCTGGGCTCAAACGATTCTCCTGCCTCAGCCTCCTGAGTAGCTGGGACTACAGGTGTACGCCACCACCCCAGGCTAATTCTTGTATTTTTAGTAGAAATGGGGTTTCACCATGTTAGCCAGGCTGGTCTTGAACTCCTGACGTCAGGCAGTCTGTCCACCTCGGCCTCCCAAAGTGCTGGGATTACAGATGTGAGCCACCGCGCCCAGCCTAAAACAGTTATTTTGAGGGTCACTACCACTTTGCCAAATTCAAAGGTTGATTCTCAGTCCTCACCTTACTTGACCTCTCAGCAGCATTTGACACAGTTGATTTCTACCTCTTGTTATTATAGTTTGCCATACCATACTCTTTATTTTCTTCTTCTCACTGATATTTAACTTCAGTGTCATTTATTAGTTTTGTGACATTCCCCCTCAGTCTCTCAATTTTTAAGAGCTTCAGTCATTGGACATTGTCTTCAGTCAGTGGACATTTTGTGTTGCTATAACAACACACACAAAAAAATACCACAGACTGGATAACTTATAATGAAAGGAAATTTATTTCTTACAGTTCCGGAAGCTGAGAAGTCCCAGGTTGAGAGCGCCATATTTGATGAGGGTCTTCTGGCTGTGTCATCATGGCCGAAGGTGGAATGGCAAGGAGCCTGATAGAGCAAGAGGGGGCCAAATTTGCTTTTATAACAAGCCTGTTCTTATAACAAACTCACTCCCATGATAACATTAAATCATTCATGAGGACTCATGATCTAATCACCTCTTATTAGATTCCACCTCCCAACACTGTTGCATTGAGGATTGTGTTTCCAAGATGTGAACTTTGGAGGACACATTAAAAGCTACACTCATTGTTTTGTGATCTCATAGTATTTATTAACATCATTGTTACCACCTATATTCCAGCCACCCCAAAATGTATGTATCCATTCTATACCTCACTTCTGAATTTTATTTTATTAATATTATTTTTATTTTTTTAGATGGAGTTTTGCTCCTGTTGCCCTCGCTGGAGTGCAGTGGCATGATCTCAGCTCACTGCATCCTCTGTCCCCTGGGTTCAAGCGATTCTCCAGAGTAGCTGGGATTACAGGCATGTGCCACCACACCCGGCTAATTTTGTATTTTTAGTAGAGATGGGGTTTCTCCATGTTGGTCAGGCTCTGAATTTTAGACATGTAAAGTTGACTGTCAACTTAGCATCATACTTGGATATCAAATAGCCTAATACAAATTCCTGGGCTTTACCCCACCAAGCCTATTTCAGCTGATGTCTTCCTCTTTCTCACTAATGATAATTCTATCTTTACAGTTGCACTGACCAAAAGCTTGATACCATCTTTGATTCCGGTCTTTCTGTCAGTCATTACATCTACTCTGTCAGGAAATCTTGGTGGATTTCTTTAGAAAAATATCCAGAAGTTGACCATTTCTTATCAATTTTGTTTGTCATCACTCTTATATCTATCGTCAGTTGCCTGGAATATGAAAAGAACTTTCCTAACCACCCTCCCTGCTTTCAGCCTTGTTTTTAGTCCATATTTACTGTGTTCTACCCACACTGGACTGATTGTTGCTCCCTGAAAGCAGGAACTTTTAACTTACGAATTTTAGTTTGATGTCTTCTGCCTAGAATGTATTTAGCCAGATATCTAAAACAACCAACTCCCTCTCCTCTAAGTTTTGCTTCAGTATTACTAATGATCAATCTATTTCAGATTTCAGCCTGCCACCATTTTACTTCCCATAATTTGGATTCCTTCCTCTTATCTTGCTCATTTTTTCCCCAGTGGCCCTTAATAATTTATAACATACTATATCATATTTCAGATTTATTGTGCTTATTGTTTTCTTCGTGCATAGACTAAATTTATTCATGGATAGACTGTAAAGAATTTGTTCATCAATTCTTTCACATGCATAGAGCATAGTAGCCATTCAATAAATGTTTTTTGAATAATGAATGAATAAAGAATTATAAAGAGAAGGAAGCACTCTGCCCCATCACTAAGACACGTCTCCCTCCTTCTGCCCCTGCCCACCCCCCACCAAGGGCTCTCCAATCAAATCTAAACAGTTTGTTTTGAGAGTGTCTTATTGTGAAATATGCTGCTTTTTATGACACTTTTCATACCATTTTGGCCATTACATGTTGAATTTCTGCTAAGTGTTGGCCAAACAAAAAAGAGGAATAGAACATAAAAAGAGGTAAACAATTATAGTAGAACACATAAGCAAATAGATTATAGTATTCTGATTCAGAAATAATGAATTCTGGGATACTGAAATAACTTGTAGATTTGATCAATTGCTGTTGGTATTTTGAAGGAGAACCCAAATGATATGAGAATATGGGAAACAGAAAAGTATAGTTGTGATATTAAAAACACAAAGATGGGTAATTCTATAGTTGGTGTTTTTGAAATAAATCCTAAATAAGGTTCTGGGACATTATAAAAGAAAACTTTGTGAATGTTTCTTAAAAGAAGTAGTGATTTCTCAAAGCCAGTATGAGTTCTTCAAGGGAAATTCTTATCAGACTAACCAGTAACCTTTTAAAATAGAATTACAGTAAATACAGAACATCTGAATTCCATCAAAGCATGTTTATCAAATTGTGATTAACATGACGTTGAGAGGGATGTAAAATACGTCACACAATAGAATCAAGATCCCCAAAGATCTCAGTAGACTGGGAATATAGTTACACAAATGCCTACAGGGTAGTTTATTTGGCTATAAAATACCAGTTGCACTGTACAATGGGAGAAATATGTGGCTTTAATAGTTGTCTGGGTGGTTTTGTTAAATCTTATTTGAAATACTTTAGGTGGTTTTGTTAAATCTTACTTGAGTCTATAGTATGATGTATACGCCAGAGAAGCTTACACACTTTTAGTCTGCATCTACCAAGAGTTTTACTCAGTACCTCTCATAGTGTCCCAGGAAGATGAAACTGAATTCTGGACATGATGCTCCATCATGTTAAGCTGAAACACATTCAAGACTGACCAGGGAGGCCGGGCGTGGTGGCTCACGCCTGTAATCCCAGCACTTTGGGAGGCTGAGGTAGGTGGATTACCTGAGGTCAGGAGTTCGAGACCAGCCTGACCAACATGGTGAAACCCCATCTCTCCTAAAAATACAAAAAATTAGCCAGGCATCGTGTTGGGCACCTGTAATCCCAGCTACTTGAGAGGCTGAGGCAGGAGAATCGCTTGAACCCTGGAGGTGGAGGTTGCAGTGAGCCGAGATCGTGCCACTATACTCCAGCCTGGGTACAACAGAGTGAGACTCTGTCTCAAAAAAAAAAAAAAAAAAAAAAGACCAAGGAGATAAGGCATCTCAAAAGTATATACGTTAGGAACATTTGAACAAGCTAGGGATGTTATTCTTCATGGTGTCTCAAGCAGCATATAATGATGTCTAAATAGTTAAAAGCTCATCCATGTGGGAAAGGGACTTACTTAAATGTTCCACACAACCTCAACACTTCCTGTCTCCTACCCTTGTTTATTTTTATTTTTTTTCTCTTTAACACATCACTATTGACATAGTATGTATTTTACTACGTATTCTTGTTTCCTGTCCCTCTACCCTGACCAGGATAAAGGTTACATGAGGGAAGGGATTTTTTTTCTACTTTGTTCACTACTGCCTTAGCCTTCATGCCCACAAAAGTCCCTGGGCCCGACTGGGTGCAGTGGCTCACGCCTGTAATCCCAGCACTTTGGGAGGCTGAGACGGGAGATCACGAGGTCAGGAGATCGAGACCATCCTGGCTAACACAGTGAAACCCTGTCTCTACTAAAAATACAAAAAATTAGCCAGGCGTGGTGATGGGCGCCTGTAGTCCCAGCTACTTGGGATGCTGAGTCAGGAGAATGGCATAAACCTGGGAGGCGGAGGTTGCCGTGAGCCAAGATCGCGCCACTGCACTCCAGCCTGGGCGACAGAGCGAGACTCTGTCTTAAAAAAAAAAAAGTGCCTGGGCCCATAGTTGGTGCTTAAGAAGTATTTTATTCAGTGATAAATAGCCATAAGGGATGGAACTAGAATCAGTGGGTGAAAGCTTCAGAGATTCAAATTTTGTTTCAGGTGAAGGAAAAACTTTGTTAGAAATATTAAACTTTTCTGGCCTTGTTGGGAAAGTAGTGCATGCTCCAACCCTGGAAGTGTTACAGCAATTGCTTCCTGAGTTAACACTTGGTTGAAGTACTATCGAAATGATGTTAGTAGGGATTTGAAATTAGATAATCTGTTTTCTTGATGGGATTCTATAATTTTGTACAATATATTTAGACTCATTTTCCCTTTCACATTGAGAATCAGTAAATGCCCACGTTAAACTTGCAGTTTTATATACAATCTATGCTAAAATATTATTTGGTCTTGAACTTAAGAGAAGTACATGTAACAACTTTTATTCTTGGGTTTTATGTCCCTACTTTTTTCTAAAAAGCAGTGATTCTGAAGCACAGACCTCTCAAACTTTGGGAACAATTATTGTAGAAACATCCCAGAAAATAAGTCCTACAGAAGATGGAAAAGACCAGAAAGAAAGTGATCCAACAGAAGACAGCCAAACACAAGGAAAAGAAATAGTACAGACATATTTAAATATAGATGGCAAGACCCCAAAGGTAAATGACATGATTTTGCTTAATTGTATGCTATGTTTTAAATTTTATCTTATGCTTTATAACTTAAGTAAATAAATGTTACTGTTGATTTAATTTGAATTCTTAAAAGTTGTCTTTAAAATATACAGTGAAAATATTCACTTTTAAATAATTTTCAAGTACTTGTTTGTTACAGTCTTTTTCATAGACGAAAATAAATACTATTCTTATAAATCTTAAGGTATTTATATCTCAGCAAAAAAGTGGTTAATAAGCTCATTATTGTTTTCAGGTATATGAAATATTCCAAATGATGAAACTTCTTTTTGTATATTAGTCTTTGCAATGATAAAGTCATTTAGTCTGACTAAATCTTTAAATTACTTATTTCTAACTAACCTCTCAATGTATTTTACATTTTGAAAAATTGAAGTTCTAATACAACTTATTCAGTAATTCCTACTGCTGATACATCATGGCACCAAATGTTTACCTATTTAACATAAATCAGTGAAAAATTAAGGAAAGTTCATTTCTATTTTGTTGTAAAAATTAGGTTGTCTTTGAATTAACCTATAAGATTCTTTTAAAACATAATTCAAGAACATTTATTTTTTGAGCTCTTGCCAGCACTTTGGAGGAAAGGTCTTCTTTAGTTACTACCAGAATAAAGTTCAGACCAAGAATATATGCTAAATGACTGCTGATTGATTGATAAATAGATTTTATAGAAATTTTTGCTGCTCTTCATTGATACTTGATAGGTTAATCTTTCTCATTTCAGCTACTTTTTCATGTATGTTGAGGTATATCATTGTGAGTTAAGTTTCTGTGATTACTAATACAGTGTTGAGTACTTTCTCATGGTTATTGGGCATTTGGAATTTTTTAGTAAATTGCCTCTTCAAGTCTCTGCCCATTTTCCAAATGAGTTGTCTGTATTTTTCTTACTGGCTTAGACATTTTTATATATGCTATATATGAGCCTTTTGTGGGTTATGTATTGTAGATATCTTTTCCTACTCCATGGTGTGCCTTTTTACTTTTCTCACTGGAGTCTTCTGAAGAATATAACATCTCAATTCTAATGTGGCCAAACTTACCAATTTTTTGTTTATGAATAGCACATTTTGTATCCTGTATAATGCATTGCTTACTGCAATGTAGATATATCCTATACTACCTTCCATGTTGTCTTTTCCTATATTTTTCTGATTTCCTATATTTTTCTGTTTTGATTTTCACGTCAATGTCTAGCATTGATTTTTTTCATGTGATGTGAGATAGGGATTAAGTTTACCAATTTTTCCCCAATATTTGTCATTAACTTTTTCCTTACTTTATTCAAAGGTGCCACCTTTATTGTAAATCCAATGTACATAAACATAGGGATATTTCTCTAGGCTTTTTCTTCTGTTCCTTCAGTAAATGTATCAGTATCATGCTGTCTTAGTTACATTTTAGTAGTCTTGATTGCTTGTTGAACAAGTTTCCCACCTTCTTGTTCATCAAGAGTCTCTTCTTGGTCCTTTACTCTTCAAAATGAATTTAAAATCAGCTTAAGTTCTACAAAAACTTTTTTTGGGATTTTGATAGTGACTCTATTAACCTAAATTAATATAAAACAAGAAGAAGACGCTGAAAGGTAGAGAGAAGGCAGCAGACCAGCTAGGTACCTCAGCACTCAAGGAACAACATGGTGGTGAGTTCTTTGGGTTTTCATTTTGCTTCATGTATCCTGGCCTGGATACCTGAAATCCCCAACCTGGAAACCTCAGTAGGTCAGACAATACATGCCCTGGATAAAACCCTTCTTTTAGCCAAAGGACCTGGAAAAGGCCAGCCTAGCAAGACAGAAAAGCTTACACAGTAAGTGTCCTACTCCAGGCAAACACCAGAGAAAAATTGCAACCCTGTTTCCAGCCCCATCTGTAAAGACCTAATGGGAACCTAGACTTTCACTCTTACCTGGCAATAAGTAGGCACTCTTCACCTCTCCTCCTCCTATCAGGGTGATGCCAGAGAAGACCAAGTGTGGAGCTAGTGATAATGACCTCCTCCTGGGATCCCTAACCCCTGGGCTGCAGACTGGCACCTGTTGTGGCCTGCTAGGAACTGGCTTACACAGCAGAAGGTGAGAGGTGGGTGAGCCATTGTTACGGCCTGAGCTCTGCCTCCCGTTAGACCAGCGGAGGCATTAGACTCTCACAGAAGCATGAACCCCGCTGTGAACTGCACATGCAAGGGATCTAGGTTGCTGCTCCTTATGAGAATCTAATGCCTGATGATCTGAGGTAGAACAGTTTCATCCCGAAACCATCTCCACCTCCCCGACCCACTCCACCCCCTATCCATGCAAAAATTTTCTTCCACAAAACTGGTTTTTGGTGCCAAAAAGGTTAAGAACCGGTGACTCCCTCCTTTCCATGTCATTGGAGATCACATAGGGAACCTGGATATCCATCTCCATTCAGCATTGAAATGCCTTTCCCTTCTGAGCAAGATAATTTCAGAGGCCAAGTGCAGAGATGGGGAATTTAATTACTACTTATACCTAACAAGCCCCCACCCCCTCCCCATGATGTCAATGGAAGCCCAGTGGGGAACATTAACGAGGTCCCCCTCCATTATCCAGCCATGATGGTATCAGCAGTTGCCTATTGGGTAGCCTGAAGTTCTGCCCTCCCCAAGCGGTAATAAAGTGGCCCTCTCCAACCAGGTTGTCAACTAAGACTGGATTTCCACTTCCAACTGGCAGTAATTAGATGGTGTGCTCCTTGCCCCATCAGTGTGGTGTCAGATGAGTCCCAGTCAAATAAGATTCAAGTAAGATACAGAACCTTGAAGTTCTAATACTTGAAATATAATAGCCAAAATGTCCAGGATACAATTGAAAATCACACCTCATACCAAGATCCAGGAAAACCTCAACTATATCAACAGAAGCAAAAAGCAAGATGACAGATGTTGGAGTTACAGACAGTCCCCAACTCACTACAATGGTTTGAGTTAAAATTTTTCTACTTTATGTTGGTGTGAAATTGATACATGTTTAGTAGAAACCGTACTTTGAGTACCCATACAGTGGTTTTTTAAATTACTTTCAGGGCAGTATTCAATAAATAAATTACATGACATATTTAATACTTTATTATAAAATAAGCTTTGTGTTAGATGATTTTGCCCAGCTGTAGGCTAATGTAAGTGTTCTGAGTAGGCTAGGCTAAGCTATGATGTTTGGTAGGTCAGATGTATTAAATGCATTTTTGATTTATGATGTTTTCAACTTAATGAGTTTATCAGGACGTAATAATGGATACCCATTGTATGTCAGGAGGCATCTGTATATGACACGTATATTAAAGTTGCTGCCATCAAAATGCTTCAACAAGCAATTATGGACAGGCCTAAAACAAAACAAAATAGGCCTAAAACAAAAGCAATAGACTATCTCAGTAAAGAATTAGAAAGTCTCAGCAAATAAGTAGAAGATATAAAAATACCCAGATCTAAATTTTAGAACTGAAAAATTAAATAACTATGTTTGCCCCACAGATGGTGGCATTAATCCTTATCACCCAAAATTGATTCAGATGTCAAGACTGATGGCACCGTACACCCGCCATTATTATTCACATAATGGAACAGAGAATCTAGAAATGGATCCACATAAGTATGAACAACTGATTTTTGACCAAGGTGCAAAGGAAGGATAATCCTTTCAAAAAATGGTGCTGGAGCAATTGGATATTTCTATGCAAAAAATATAGGAACCTATAACTAGACTTTACACTGTATACAAAAATTAATTTGAGGTGGCTCACATATAAATGTAGAATATTAAATCATAAAACTTTCAGAAAGAAATATAAGAGAAAATCTTCAAGTCTTAGAGCTGAGTGAAGAGTTTTTAGACATGATACCAAAAGCATGATCCATAAAAGAAAACATCAGTAAATTAGACTTCATTAAAATTAAGAACTTTTGCTCCTCAAAAGACACTATATAGAAGATGAAAAGACAAGCCACAGAGTGAGAGGAATATTTAAAAACCATGTGTCTGACAAAAGTCTCATAGCTTGAATATGTAAAGAACACTCAAAACTTAACAGGAAGAAATTAAACAATCCAGTTGCAAAATAGGCAGAAGATATGAGCAAACATTTTACCAAAAAAGGATATACGGATGGCAAATAAGCACATATAAGATTTTCAACTTCACTATTAGGAAACAGCTAAAGTAAAAATTAGTGAAAATACCGAGTGCTGACCAAGGGACAGGGAAACTGGATCTCTCATATATTGTTCATGTGAATATAAAATTCTATATTACAGCACTCTGAAAAAGTTTGTCAGTTTCTTAAAAACTAAACTTACCATACAACCCAGCTATCACACCCTTAGACACATCCCACAGACATGAAAATATATGTTTACCAAAAAAACTTGTACATGAATGATCATAGAACCTTTGTTTGTAATAGCTGAAAACTGGGAACAACCAAAGTTCTCTTCAATAGCTGAACAGCTAAACAAACTGTGGTACATCTGTAACACAGGAAACTTCTCAGCAATAAAAAGGAGCTAACTATTGACGTATACAATGTCGTAGCTTTCTGACCTGAAATTTCTCATCTTGGATTGTGAACTAGGCTTCTTTCTTGCCTTCTGCATTCTGTGTTGCTATTTAAGTGGAATTTCAAGGTCACAAGGGATTGTCAGTTGTTCTACATTTTGCTGGCCACTTTGTTGGTCACTTTTGTATGGTCTCTGAATTTCTGCTTTCACTTCATTTTTGACCTCTGACATTTCCCTTGTATTTTTTGCCATGTTAGAAATACACTTTAAGTGTGTTTGTTTCATAGTATGAGAGTTTTCTTGAGTTTGTATTCAGTAATAGTACTGGAAACAGAAGCCCACTTCTTTGTAATTTAATTTTAGCTACTGTTAATTTGATACCAAATCTGATGACTGATATTAGTACTTCAATTGGTAGTTGTAGTTTGGATTTTTTTTTTAACAGTGCTCAGTGCGTGGCTGATACTTAAATACTAATTAAATCTTAATAAAGCAATTAAAAATTTATATGCCAGTTCTGAAGATAAGCTTAAATGAAGCATTTCAAAAATATTTTGAGAAATGAAACATTGTTAGGGTTTTATAATTTCTGAAACTAATCATTTGAAAGGAAAACCTTATTTTAGATATAGGCTTCTGTTACATGTGTTAATCAGTTTCATGACTTTCAGGCAATTTGTTGCTGGATTGGGATCTTTTAAACAGTTCTTTTTAAAATAAGAAATAATTTTCTAGATTGCATATATCTATATTTCCCAGCCAATAAATTCTTAAACAAGGCTAGGCACTGTGGCTCACGCCCATAATCCCAACACTTTTGGAGGCTGAGGCGAGTGGCTCACTGGATACCAGGAGTTTGAAACCAGCCTAGACAGCATGGTGAAACCCCATCTCTACCAAAAATTCAAAAATTAGCTGGGGGTGGTGGTCCCTGTAGTCCCAGGTACTTGGGAGGCTGAGGCATGAGAATTGCTTGAACCCGGGAGGCGGAGGTTGCGGTGAACTGAGATTGTGCCACTGTACTCCAGCCTGAGTGACAAAGCCAAACTCTGTCTCAAAAGAAAAAAAAAAATCTTAAGACCACATGTTTTACTACTAATATATACATTTTTAAATTGGTGAAACATTTTGAAACCAAAAGTCAACAAGGCTTCCTTTTATTCAGCCTCAGTGTATTAGAATGCCATGAGGAAAACATATAGCTTCAGGAAGTTATTTTATTATTGTCAGCATTATTTTTAGCTTTATTTGTCAGAAGGCTATTAGCTTCATTTGTCAGCATATAGTAGAGTATTTGAGAAAAGGGCCTATATTTTCAGAGAATAAGTTATTAATTATTCACATTTTACTTTTGTTACGGTTACCATATTTACTCCAAAGTTTTTAAGCTATCCCTAGATTAAATTTCTACTTCTTTGGAGTTGATTTTGTATCTGGATCTTCTGCCTGCTGGTTTAAGTTCAGTGTATACAATAAGTTCATTTGTAAGTTCTTGGTATCAGTTATAGAATTTTATCATCTAGAGTTTAAAAAATATTTTTTTCAATTTTTTTTGTAAGAGGCAGTCTTGCTCTGTTGCCCAGGCTGGTCTCAAACTCCTGGCCTCAAGCAGTCCTCCTGCCTTGGTCTCCCAGAGACTTAAAAAAAATTCTGCATAAACAATTGTATTTTTTAAGTAAAGAGATGTTACTTATATCAGTTCACTTGATGTTGTTATTGAAGAATAATACAATTTTTATGAAATCTTCAAATTTAGGACTATTTTCATGATAAGAATGCCAAAAAACCAACTTTTCAAAAGAAGAATTGTAAGATGCAAAAGAGTTCACATACAGCAGTTCCTACTAGAGGTAAGAATGTATATGCAATTAACAATATGTCTTTTACAATTTAAATCTAATTTTTTAAATATTATGAACAATATTATTTTTATGTAGTCAACAGAGAAAAGTACAAAAATATAACTGCCCAGAAATCAAGTAGCAATATTATTTTATTACGAGAACGGATTATATCCTTGCAACAACAAAACAGTGTACTTCAGAATGCCAAGAAAACAGCAGAATTGTCTGTTAAAGAATATAAAGAAGTTAATGAAAAGCTCCTCCATCAACAGCAAGTATCCAATCAACGATTTCAGACAAGCCGGCAGACAATAAAGGTAAAGAGAACTTTAAGATTGAACAGTAGTATACTATATTGTAAAAGTGGATATTTTGTTTTACATGTATTATTTAGTTTATATTTGTGTTAGGCAGGTCTATGAGTTTTAAAAAATCCCAGGCACTGTTTACTAGTGTAATTAGTTTAGTTACTGGACTTCTTTAATAAGGCCCATATTAAAGGATGACATACATGAGGGAAGGAACTCTGAATCAAAAAGACACTTTACTAGCATTCCTGTTCCACTTAGTTTTTCTCATCTTTGAAATATTTTTACATATTCTGTATTGTGTTACATCTTAGTTTTTAAAAGCAGGCTTCATACATACACATAGCTTACCCGTTTGCCTATGTTTGAAACTTTGTGTTTATCATAAGTTACATTATTAAACTAATATATTCATCAGTTACTCTTTGCAAATGCTAGTATAAAATGTGAAGATTTTAATATAAGTATCTATTTTAATGTATTCCCGTAATCTATCTGTGGTTCTTTTTACTCAGGCAAATAGTCAACATTATACCTTACTCCTGGTAAGGTAATCTTAAAGCACAAGTTTAACTTACACTTTGAGATGAACTTAAAGCAAATGAAAAAGAAAAGATTTTTTGTTCTTTAGGTCTCCATTCTTTATGCTATTTGCTTGTGTAATGAATGATTTGTTAGAAAATTATTTTGCACAGAAAAATTTATTTCATTACATTAGAAAACAATCTTTAAATCACTGTCACACATAATTTTAAGTTACACTTAAATTCTCTAATTCTAGTATCTAGTGCTTTGATTCAAACAATACATATAAACATTTTAATGGTGAAGGATTAGTGTTATGCCAGTTAAGAATTGTGTTCTGACTTTATTCCCAGAGTAGCCTTATACCCAAACCTTAACTGCATTCCAACTTACACCAGAAGTTTCTGGATTTTACAGGCTTGGCCATTGGAAATGTGGCAGTGGGATACCAGATAAGACTGAGCTCTATGTTAGAATTTAGACACAGCCACTGATACCACAACCACTGTATAGGAACCACATTTCCCAAAACGATTTCATCCCATATACATTTTACTGGCTAGAATTTTCTTTTCTTCTCTTTAATATTCTCTCTTTCTTCCCTTTCCTTTTCCTTTCTCCTACGCTTCCTTTCTTTCTTCTCTAGTTAAATGACATTGTTTTATATCTCACCGTGATATTATAAACTATCTGTATTCCAAAGATTTTTTTGTGCAAATAGCAAAATGACATGAAAGAACATTTTTTAAAAGAAAGAAAAAATTCTCAACTTTAATTGTTCAATCTTATTATACAAAAAACATTTGAACTTTTCAGTGTTCTCTTAAATAATATACTAGACCACTGGCTTTTCATAAGAGTAAATTCTGATATTGTCAGAGGAAAATTATAAAAGATTAGAGTTGTTACAAAAACTATTTTCCTCATTCTCGTTGGAAAAGGATTTTCTTCATTGAGAGTTTGAAAAGTAGTGGTATAGTTACTTCTTGGGAGTTCCTTAAATTGCGTACACTATGAGAAAAATAAAGATAGTACTCTAGGGATTCAACTAAAAATCTGTGTTAGACATACTTTTTTTTCCTTTTTTGCAATCAATTTTAATGTCCTTTCTTATAATTTTTGAGGTGCCATACTTGGTAGTATCAAGTAAGAAATCCACATTTTAGCACAGATTTCAACTACTTGTAAAGAGAAAATTAGGAGGTATAAAAAGCACCTCAGTTACTGCATGGTTCATGTGCATTTTAGAGATAGTATGGTATAGATGATCAAATGAATTACTTTCATATGAATTTCTCCCTGAAGTTACCCTCAATTCTAGCTATTTCAAATCTCATCTATTCCAAGGTAAATGTCTTACTTTTGCTACTATGTTATAGGTATAACTTATATTTCATTGTTATATGTAATTTTATTTTTTAATACAGATTTTCTTTAGATGATAGAAAGGTCCAAGAACATCTAATATTCAAAAAAGTACTTTAGGAAAGAGTAAGAATCAGAGTTTAGAAATTTTCCATCTCAAAAATCACTATGAACTCAAATAAATGTAACTAGTGATTAACTAGAATTAGATTTAATTTGAATATTCTGTACATATGGAGAAATAACTGATGTGGTAACTAAACTTAGAATTCTCTACTGATAAAGTAACTCCCCAAATATTACATAGATACAGACAAATTCTCTTTAGTTAATACATTGGTATAGTCTTTGTGGGCTCTAACATAATAACCAAAGCTTGGGATGGAAGATGTCAAGATCCCAGATTCTCATCTACTGAGAAATTTTTCAGGTTACCAACTTGAGGATTTGGGTAGTATCTGTTGATTTCTGTGATATTTTTAATAACGGAACTTAGGTAAACAGATTAAGTTCAGTCTTTCTTTTCCTGCCTATTTATGGTAGAATTCCTATATGCTCGGTAAATATTCTAATTTAATTATTTTATATCTGTATCTTGTGATTTTAAAACCCTCAACTTTTTTTTTATTCTAAAGTATTGAATCAGGCATCAATAGGTTTTGAACTTATAGGTCTTGAATTTATTGTGCATTAATAATTAACATTTAAGGCAGATTTCAATATTTGGGCAGCCTCCATACTAAAGATATTACTTTACATTCAGGAAAACTTTTCAAAGACTTTCAACTTTTTCATATGTAATTAAAAGTACCATTGTTCGTTAGGAGGTTGATAAGAGGAACACAAAGTATTCTTTGGTATTTTTTTCCCTTTCAGTTTCATTGCAATGTGTTTTAAACCATTATAGAATTTCCTCAAAAATGCTTAGAAGAAGAAATTTGAACTGTATAGGCCGAACCGCTAAAGTTTTGGAAGAAAATTTTAACCAAGATAATAGATTTTTTACATGTTTAGATTGAGCTGTCATCACTTTAACTGTATTTTTTTGTTTTTTGTTTTTTTACATTTTGCCTACTCTAAAGATATATGTTACATATAGATAGTATTTTACAACTATGAGCTAAATAGTATACTAGGTAAATGGCAAAGATTTGTGATTCCCAAAAGCAGGTACTGTAAATATCATTGTAAAATATTCTAAACCTATTTTGAAATGCACTATAGCCCTATACTAAGCATTATTCTATAGATGGATTATATAAATAGCCATCAACTATTTTCAAGAAAAGTTAAGTATAAATCTTTTGCATTTGTTCAAAGTATGTGTCCGTTGCCACAGGTGTAAAGATATGAGTAAAAAACATGCTAGCCCCATTCTTCAGATCTCCCTTTTAATATGAGGAAAATGTTATACACATGCAATGTTTAATTTTATAGATTTATTTATGCTTCTCAGGTCATACACTATTTAATTTAGACAAAAAGTAGGAAAATAATGATATTTTCTCACACTGGGCATTCAAACATGAGAAATTAACTTTGTTTTCTATAAAAGATTTTTGGAAAGTTAGGAGATACAGAGAAATAGAAAGCATATATAAGAAATACCCTTATACCCTTCAGAAATTAACATATATTCTTCCACTGTATATTTTAAAGATAGAAAATGGATAAATAAAGCTAAATTTTTATTTAATCATTATCTACAGCCCCATCCTCTTCTACCTGTCTCTGGAGACACTTTCAGGTGTTCATACTAATTTTCCAATAATTTAAAAAATTGTTGCACACATATGTACATTGATAAATAATATACAGCATTATTTTTATTGTAGTATAGTTTTTTGTTTGTTTTTGAGACGGAGTCTCACTCTGTCACCCAGGCTGGAGTGCAGTGGCGCCATCTCGGCTCACTGCAAGCTCCGCCTCCCAGGTTCAAGCAATTCTTCTGGCTCACCCTCCTGAGTAGCTGGGACTATAGGCACGCAACATCACGCCTGGCTAACTTTTGTATTTTCGGTGGAGTTGGGGTTTCACCATGTTGGCTAGGGTGGTCTTGAACTCCTAACCTCACGTGATCCACCCACATCAGCCTCCCAAAGTGTAGCCATTGGGTCCTGGGCTTTTCTTTGCTGGGAGACTTTTTATTAGGCTTTGTTTTTGTTACTTGCTATTGGTCTGTTCAGGTTTTGGATTTCTTCATGGTTCAATCTTGGTAGATTGTATATGTCTAGGAATTTGTCTATTTGTTCTAGATTTTCCAGATTATTGGCATATAGTTGGTGACAGTAGCCACTAACAATGCTTTAAATTTATGCAGTATCTGTTGTAATATCTGCTTTTTCACCTCTGATATTATTTGTCTTCTCTTTTTCTTGGTGTGGTTAAAGGTTTGTATGTTTTGTTTTACTTTTTGAGAAACCAACTTTTTGTTTTATTGATTTTTTTCATATTGTTTTGTTCGTTTTAATTTCATTTATTTCTGCTCTGATCTTTATTATTTCTTTTCTTCTACTAATTTTGGGTTTGGTTTGCTCTAGTTTTTCTAGTTCTTCAAGATGCATCATTAGGTTGTTTATCTGAAATTTTTCTTCTTTTTTGATGTAAGCACTTTTAGGTATAAACTTCTCTCTTAGTATTGCTTTTGCTGTGTTCCATAGGTCTTGGTATGTTGTGCTTCGATTATTTGTTTCAAGAAATTATTGAATTTTCCTCTTCATTTCTTGTTTCTTAATTTCTTCACTTGTCATTCAGGAACATATTGTGTAATTTCCATGTGTTTCTATAATTTCCAAAGTTCCTCTTGTTATTGATTTCTATTTTAATTCCATTGTGATCAGAGAAAATGCTTGATACAATTTCAACTTATTTGCAATTTTTAAGATTTGTTTTGTGGCCTAACATATGGTCTATTCTTGAGACTCATCCATATGCTAAGGAGAAGAATGTGTATTCTGCAGCTGTTTGATGAAGTGTTCTGTAAATATCTATGAGGTTCATTTGGTTTATAATGTAGATTAAGTCTGATGTTTCTTTGTTGATTTTCTATCTGGATGATCTGTCCATTGCTGAAAGTAGGGTATTGAGATCTCCAGCTATTATTGTATTGTCATATTGAAGTCTGGCTCTCTCTTTAATGCTAACAATATTTGCTTTATATATCTGAGTACTCCGGTGCTGGATATATAGGTATTTATAATTGTTATATCCTCTTGCTAAATTGGCCCCTTTATCATTATATAATGACCTTTTCTTTCTCTCTTTATATTTTTTTGGTCTCAAATTTTAAAAATATGATATAAGTATAGCTAGTCATGTTCTTTTTTGGTTTCCACTTCATGGAATATCTTTTTCCATCCCTTTATTTTCAGTCCATGTGCATCTTTATAGGTGAAATGAGTTTCTTGTAGGTAGTGTATCATTGGGTCTTGTTTTTTAATCCATTCAGCTACTATGTATCTTTTGGTTGGAGAGTTTAGTCCATTTGCATTCAGTATTATTATTCATAGATGAGTACTTGTTACTGCCATTTTGTTATTTATTTTCTGGTTGTTTTGTGGTCCTCTCTTTCATCCTTCCTATTTTCCTTTGTGTAAAAGTGATTTTTCTGGTAGTAGTTTTTAATTTCATGCTTTAGTGTGTGTGTATATATCTGTTGTAGGTTTTATGATTTCAGGTTACCATGAGGTTTGCAAATAATGCTTTGTAACCAATTATTTTAAACTGATAACAACTAAACTCTGATTATAAAAACAATAGACAAGCAAAGAGAAACCTAATATACACTCTCCATTTTAACTTGATCCAATCCCTACTTTTACAGTTTTTGTTGTTTATATCTTTTTTGTTTACACATCACAATTACACTGTTATTCTGTATTTGTGTATGTACATACTATTACCAGTGAGTTTTTTTACCCTTAGATGATTTCTTACTGCTTATCTACATCCTTTTCTTTCAGGTTGTAGAACTCCCTTTAGCATTTCTTGTAGGACAGATCTGGTGTTGGCAAAATTCTCAGCTTTTGTTTGTGTGGGAAAGTCTTTATTTCATATTAGTGTTTGAAGGATATTTTTGGTGTGTATAATACACTACGATAAACGTTCTTTTCTTTAGCACTTTGAATATGTCATGTCCCTCTTTCCTGGCCTGTAAGGTTTCCACTGAGAAGTCTGCTGTATTAGAGCTCTTTTGTATGTTATTTATTTTCTTTTTCTGCTCTTAGGATCCTTTCTTTATCCTTGACCTTTGGGATTTTGATTATTAAGTGCCTTGAGGTAGTCTTCTTTGGGTTAAATCTCTTATTTGGTTTAATTCTATGACCTTCTGATACGTGAATATTAGTAGCTTTCTCTAGGTTAGGAAAGTTCTCTGTTATTATTTCTTTGAGTAAACTTTCTATCCTGATCTCTCCCTCTCCCTCCTATTTAAGGCAATAACTCTTATATTTGCTCTTGTGGGGGCTCTTTTCTAGATCCTATAGGCAAGTTTTATTATTTTTTTTCTTTTATTCTCCTGTGTATTTTTAAATAGTCCATCTTTAAGCTCACTAGTCTTTCTTCTCCTTGATCAAGTCTGCTATTGAGAGACTCTAATGCGTTTTTCAGTTTGTCAATTGAATCGTTCAGCTCCAAAATATCTGATTGGTTTTTAAAAATTATTTCAATATTTTTGTTAAATATCTCTGATAGGATTCTGAATTTTTTCTCTGTGTTTTCTTGGTTCATTGAGCTTCCTTAAAACAGTGATTTTGAATTCTCTGTCTGAAAGGTCACATATCTCTGTCACCCTGGGATTGGTTACTGGTGCCTTATTTAGTTCATTTATTGAGGTCATGTTTTCCCGAGTGTTTTTGATGCTTGTGGATGTTTGCTGGTGTCTGGGCATGAAAGTGTTAGGTATTTATCCTAATCTTTGGATTCTGGGCTTTTTTGTGCTCATCCTTCTTGTGAAGGCTTTCTAGATATTCAAAGGAATTGAGTGTTATGACCTAAGTCTTGGGTCACTGAAGCCACATCTCCGCTAGGGGATACCCTAATCCCGGTAACACTGTGATTCTTGCAGACTTGTACCACCTTGGTGGGCTTAGGTAAGATCCAGGAGAATTCCCTGGATTGCCAGACAGAGACTGTCATTCTCTTCCCTCACTTTGCCCCAAAGAAAAGGAGTCTCTCCTTCCATGCTGGGTTGCCTGGAGTTGGGAGAGAGGTGACTGAGTCACTTCGATGTCCACCACTGCTGAGGCTGTGCTAGGTCACCCCTGAAGCTAGCAACATAGTGATTATTGCCCAAGGCCTTTGGCAACTAGTGCCTGGCTGCCACTGATGTTTATTTGACGTCCAAGGGCTCTTTAGTCAGTAGGTAGTGAATCGTGCCAGAACTGGGTTCTTCTTTGCAGTGCAGCAGGTTCTCTTCTGGCCCAGGGTGGGTCTAGAAATGCCGTACAGGAGCTAGGGCCTGGAATCTGGGGCTTCAGAGATCTGCTTGGTGATTTATTTTACTGTGGCAGAGCTTTTACCCAAGTTGCAAGACAAAGTACTCTTCACTCTTCCTTCTCCTTTCTGCAATCAGGAGTCTCTCACTGAGCTTCCCTGCCTGGAGTAAAGGGAGGGGTGATGTAAACACTCTCTTTACTACCACAACTGATGTCTCAGTGGGTTATGTGCACTTCAGTTCAACTGGCTCCAAGCCCAGCACAGCACCCAGACTTGCCCAAGGACCGCAGATTTTATTATTGCCTTTCATATTTATTCAGTACTGCAGGACACTTTAGTTAGCTGGTAGTGGAGCTTGCTGGAAGTCAGTTTCTTACCAGTGGGGTGGAGGACTCCTCTAAGGCGGGGATAGTTTAAATGCACCTTCTCTGGGCACCAGCAGAATTCTGCCTTGTGTTGTGTTCCACTGTGACAGGACTTTGCTCTGTCCCCCAAGCACACAGATTCTCTCTCGGCTCAGTGTAGCACTGCTGGGGAATGAGGGAAGGATGATGTAGGCAATGCAAGACTCTCTTTTCTACCCTCTTCAGTGCCTCTTTCTTTGCTATGATGTTAAAACCAGCTTTTAACCTGGTTTTCCTGATTGCTTACCTGAATTTTGGTTCTTAGGAAGGTGCTTTCTTCCCTGGATAATTGTTCAATTTGATGCTTCTGAGGGAAGAAAGTCACTGGAGTTCTGTTTGGCCATTTTGCTCTGCTTCCCTCCCTCAATCTCATTTATTATTAAACTTAATTCATTAGAATATATTTAAGGTAAGTTTTCTTAAAATTTGTTTCTGATTAAAACAATGTATTTTTTCTCCTTACATATTAAAATCTGTATTGCAAAAGTGAACATCAAGGGATAGAAATAGGGTAAGGCAGACTATATTGACTTAATCTTCCAGTTTGAATGATCAGATTTTTGACTTAAAGGTGTTACTCATAATTTAATTGAAACATGAAAATTAGTCCCAAATCTTAAGGCTAACAGGATGTAAATGCTCTCTTTTTTTGTTCCAATAATATTACTTAAGTGTATTATGGCTGTGGATACCTCTTTCTAGTAACGTATGTGTCATCCTGAAGACTCAAACAGTATTAGCTCACAGAGACAAACTACCAGAATCATATTATCAAAGAAAATGTGGCCATTACCCATAGCACACTTTTTAGAAAGTCTGTTGAATGTTTTATAGTAGGCACTAAATATGTATAAAACTTCAGCTGACAGATTTTGCTGTGGTTTCAATATGTCCTCCAAGTTTTATGTGTTGGAAACTTAATCCCTAAATTCTTATGTTGATTAGAGGTAGGGTAATTAGCATTACATAAGGTCATCAGCAGGGTCCCTATGATGGAACTGGTGGCTTTATAACAGGAGGAAGAGAAACCTGAGCTGACTGGCACACTCTTGCCCTTTCACCATGTAATGCTCTCTGCCATGTCATGACCTGGCAATAAGGCCTTCACCAGATGCCGGAACCATGCTCTTAGACTTCCTAGCCTCCCAAACCATGAGCTAAATAAAACTCTATTCTTATAAATTGGCTAGTTTGTGGTATTCTGTTGTAGAAATAGACAGCAAACTAAGACAGATATCACATGAAATTTTTGTGGAGTTATACATGCTGTTTAGTGTATCTTCTAAAAAGCTCTCTCCTGAAATAATATCTATATTTAGCGAAAACAGAGTAACCTTTATCATTCATTTATATATGAATGGAGGAGTTATTTTATTGATTATCTCTCAATGTTTGTTTAAATAACAAAATTGATTTCAAGAGTTGTATTATTGCTACAGACTGAATTGTGTTCCTCCAAAATTCATGTTGAAACCCTAACTCCTGGTTTGATGGTGTTGGGAGATGGGACCTTTGGGAGGTAGTTAGAGTTAAAGGAGGTCATGTGGGCCCTCATCATGTGGTTAGTGTCCTAATAATAATAATAAGAGACACCCGATTCTACTCTCTCTTCCGTAATAGGACACAACAAGACACCTGGCATCTGCAAGCCAGGAAGCGATCTGCCGCTAGAAGCTGACTGTGCTGACACCCTGATCTTAGATGGCTAGCCCTCTAGAACTGTGAGAAAGTAAATTTCTGTTCCTTTAGCAACCCAGTCTGGTGGTTTGTTTTGACAGCCCAAGCAAACTAATAGATTTTGGTGCCAAGAACAGGGTGCTGCAGTAACACATCAAATGTGGAAGTGGCTTTGGAATTGGGTAATAGCTAGAAGATTTTTGAGGTGCATGCTGGAAATACGTAGGTTAAGGGTGATTCTAGTGAGGTTTCACATGGAAATGAGGAACATGCTACTGGAAACTAGAGGAAAAGCAATCCTTATGATAAAATATTTTTTTTAAAAAAACCTTGGATTGGCTGAATTGTGTTCTAGTGTTTTGTAGAAGATAGAACTTGTGAGTGATGAAGTTGGTTGAAATTTCTAAGCAAGCATTACAGGAATGGCTTGATTTCTCCTGATTGCTTGGTTAAATCTAAAGGAGAGAGATAAACTGAACAGAAATTATTAAGCATAAGTATACCACAACTTGGAAGATATGGACATTTTTCAGCCTACTGATAGTGCAAATAACGAGAAAGGTTGTTTTGAAGAGAACATTAAGAGTGTGGCTATACAATCATTTGATGAGGAGATTTGTGTGAATGTGAACCAGGGACCTAATCCTTCTTAGCAGAAATCAGGAACAGAGATTGGATTATGCCAGGAGCAACCAGCTGGGTCTAAAGGAAATGAAGAAATAGACAATGAAGGAAAGCTGTCAAACTTCTTGGATTTTTCTGAATGGGCCAATAGATCTATTTAACTATAAACCTGCACAATCTTTCAAGAAAAGAGAAGGACCCCAAAAGCAATTCACATATTGCCATGTTGCCACTCCCATCACGGGCCCAGAGTGCAAAGGCTCAGGGATTAGAGCTACCTCCACATTGGTTTTAAAGAGAAAGAAAGTGTATAACTTCTAAATTGTAGTAAGAAATAGAATTTTTAAAAGTGTAAAAAGTAGACTAATATCCATTAATCTAAAACTATTTACTGTTTGTCTTGTTTCGATAGTCTTCCTACATCTTACATATTGTTATCTGAGAGAGCTAAAGTCCAACATTTTTGTCATGTTGTATTTATATCCATATGTACATGTATATAATATATATACATTTTATATATGTAATAATTTTATTTGAGTTATTAGAATCTTTTTTATGAACGCTTGTTCTTTTCTTGGACTTTAATTTCTTCTTTTGTATCTTTAATCATTTTAAACAAACTTATATATTCTTTCAAGTCACATGTTCTTGAGATTCTAATCTTCCTGCTTATTTTTTCTGATTACTTTGAGCCAGGATGGGATGTTTCTACATGTGTGTACAATTTTAATTTGCAGCTCAGCAAATTAAAATTGTAATTCATTGTGGTAATTCCTTGAACCCTGTCTTTGGGGAGCAGGGTTCATTGTGGTAATTCCTTGAACCCTGTCTTTGGGGAGCATTCATCCAGACTACACTACTTAATATTTATGTTAATTTTCAGGGTAGTAAGATTCCTGACCTACACTGAAAAATTCAGATTTCAACCCACATGAGGTAAAGTCACAGATATAAACATTCCCAGTAGAGATAACTGAGAATTTTTGTACTCTGCCCTGGTCCCAATCAGAGACATATTTCTTTATTACCTTTCTATCCTAGCAATATTTTTTAGTCTACCCTTGAGCTGAAGTTGCAGCACTCCAGAGGATTCTCATATTTGGCCTCTCCAAGCCCAGGGTCAAAGTTTCAGCTCCTGCTCCCACAATTCCTGAAGTTGCTGGCCCTGGTGATTTCCATGCAGCAGGTGCTACCAAACCTCCAGTCACATGCTCCGTGCTCTGCTGCTGGCTGCTCTCTATAGGTGACTATGATCCCAGCCCTTGAGTTTCTGCTGCTTCTTTTTTTTTTTTTTTTAGATTTTTCAGCAATACATCGAAAAGAATACTTGATATCATATATTTTCTATGTGATACAGAGGGTTTTCAGGTTATATTGTCTTCCAGACTGCCAATCTTTAGATAGTTTTAAAAAAAATTACCTGTATTTCCTGTCAAATATGATATCAAAGATTGAACAAAACATTTAAAATTTCATGAGTAAAGAGTACAGTGGGTGTATTTTAGCCTGTAAATCTCACATGAACTTTCAGTGGCTGTTTTCTTTTTTTTCTAAATTAATTACTAGAAGAACAAAGACAAATCATACTAATACATATAGGCATGACAGTTCAATACTATTCCAATTCCTTTTCCCACGTAATATTTTCTTTACTTCATGATTCTGTGTATTTGGTGGCTAAGGCAATTAAAACTACCAACATTTAAGGATTGATCCTTGAAAATATTATTGCCCTTAGTTGAAGTAAGCCAGTGTTGGGGCTCTCAACGGTGGAATTATCACATCTGTACCATAGTAGTTATCTTTCCTCTTGTCTCAGATTTCCAAATTTGGCTGCATAGTAACCCATTAAGATCATTCTTTCATTCATCAAGCATTGCTTGGGTATCTTCTGTGTGCTAGGGTCCATGAAGGATAGTGGGAACACAACAGTGAACTAGACACAGGTATGGTTTTACTCTCATGGAGCTTATTTGTGGTAAGAGACAGAATATAATAACCATGCAACAGAATAAGTAAAATAATTAAAGATTACAGAGAGTGCATTGTAATTAGGGATAAAGGGAGAGAAAGGTTGGTTTTAGATCACCCTTGTTCAAGGAATGGCATTTCCGAGAAGGTGACATTGACACCAAGGCCCAAAGGATGAGAGGTAGTGTAACAAAATTAGCAGAATCACTTTCAGGTTTATTAGGAGTCCTCTTGCACTTTTCAACTTCATGAGTACACTGCCCTGCAGTACAGAAGAAGGATAATAAATATTAATGGGGAAAAGTTAGTCCAGACAGATTATGATAATAATAATAGTGAGAATAGCTAACCTTTACGTGCTTACTACATACAGGGCATCTTCTAAGCACTTTGTGTGCAATCATTCATTTAATTTTCACAACATCCCTGTGAGATTAGATACTATTTTTATCTCCATTTTACAGAAATTAACTTGTATAAGTTCATATGCCTACTGAATGACTCAGCTACTGTATGCCTTCTCAAAAGTTTATTTTGATTTGTTGTATTTATTTTTTGAAAAAGCTGATTTTATTTTTCAGTAATGAGATTAGGTTATATTTGCACAGTGGAAGCTTTTGCAAACTTAGTATTTTTCTTATTTGATCTTTATAAACTGTGACATAATTATTCTCATTCAAAAAATAATTCAGTTGAGATCCAGAGAGTTTAGTTAACTTGTGCATGTTTATTTCACTAGTATGTTTTAGATCTTTTGCTCAAATTCTGGTGTTCTGACTCTAACTAGTAGGCCTTCTTTACTATGCAATGTTTCAAATAAATGCATTCTCAAGGTCACAATAATACACAATTATAGGAAGGAAAGTTATTTTAGTGTTCTAAAATCAGAATAGCATATGTATTAAATGATTAAGAACTTTAATCATTGGATGACCTTTGTTATTTACTTTTTTAAAAAATTATATTTATTTATTAATTTATTCCAGCTCATTCCTTGAACGATTTGAGGCAGTTAGTGTCTATTATCGTGAATTATTTTTATAGATTCTTTGAAAATACAGAAATGCTCTAGAAATATCATCAGATATTACATATTTGGCTTTGTATATTTATATAGATGTTTTAAATAAAAATACCACTTTATAGTAATAATTAAAAACAAATCTGCATAAAACTCATCATATGAGCCAACTGTGGAAGTAGTCAATAAAAATATACATAAGCAGATTCATAGTAGCAACACCCTATTTATCTGAGCTTGTCTTATGTCAACAATGCTAATATATAAGACTTCTTAGCTGTAACAGAAGTTCCTGGAGACTTCTTAGCTATAACAGAAGTTCCCCGTGATAGATTCAAGAATTGTTAATGGAAGCTATTGTAGACTGTGGCAACAGTTGTATGACTATATTCACTACAGCTGTAATTGTTGCTTAAAGTACCCATGGGAACATTCTTCAATTAATCATCTTCAGAACAAGGGATATCATACACTGGAATATATAAATAAAGTATTTGAGTATGTATTTATATTTCATATCAAATTAAATTTAAGGCACTTAGAAATATAACATTTTTATGATGCTTTAAATTTGCAAAGCATTTTCACATACTTTCACAATTTGAGAAATACAGAATATGCATGAGTTAATTGGATAAGAATTATTATCCTGTTTTTATACAGGAAAAAAAGAGACTGTGTGGGTAAGTGACTTATCCATGGGTCATGGTTAGTAAATGGGAAGTCAAAACCTTGAACCTTGTGTTCTGACTATAGAGTCATCTCTCTCTAATCATCCTGCACAGATTTTTAAGAAAATAAAAATACCGACATATTTTACATTTTACCCCTTTTAAGTATAGTAGAATTTTTTCAAAATTATATTAAAAATATAATAATTTGAGTCCAAAAATTTTAGATTCACATATGGTTAGCCAAGCAAAGGAATTTTATTGCTCTTACTAGTTTCATTTGAATGGACATTTAATATTTGGCAAAAAATTTCAACTTCAGAATATGGCTTCTGTGATTTCCATAGCTAAACACTTTGAACACATTTTCTGAAAACTTACCATATTGTATTTGAATTGATTGTTCATCTGTCTGAAGAAGGTATGAAGTTATTGACATCCGTACTTGTATATTTAATCTTTATTTCTAGTCTGATTCTATAACTTTTAAATATAACTAATATAAAATAAATGATCTCATCAGGTGTGTGATTTTATACATATCCTAAAATTCTCCCTAGACTTTTTCCAAGAATCATATTCCTGTTCCAGTCCGTGTTATCATAGCTGGCTTAAGATTTCCTATAATAAACTACTCTTTTCAACTGTCACCCATTAGTAATTAATACCATTAATATTACCAAAATTACCTATCTTTTAAATCATACTATTTGAAAACTCTCTAGTATTCTGTCACACCCCTTAGGTACCCATTTTAAAATTATTGATACATAATAGTTGTTCATATTTATGGGGTACATGTGATATTTTGTTACATGCATACAATGTGAATTGTATGCATTGTGTGGGTAATTATAATATCCATTATCTCAAAAATTTATTTCTTTGTGTTGAGAACATTCTAGATCTTCTCTTACAGCTATTTTGAAACATACAATAAATTATTGCTAACTGTAGTTGCCCTACTGTACTACTGAACACTAGAACTTATTCCTTCTATCTAACTGTATTTTTGTACACGTTAACCAAGTTCTCTTCACCCCGACGCCTGCCACCCTTTGTAGCCTCTGGTAACCACCATTCTACTCACTACCTTCAAGTGATCAATTTTATTTAGCACCTGCATGTGAGTGAGAATATGTGATATTTGTATTTGTGTGCCTGGCTTATTTTATTTATCATAATGTCCTTCAGTTACTCCCATCTTATTAGAAATGACAGGATTTTATTCCTTTGTCATGGCTAAATAGTATTCTATTGTGTATATATATCACATTTTCTTTATCCATTCATCTGTTGTTGGATAACTAGATTGATTCCGTATCTTGGCTGTTGTGAATAATGCTGCAGTAAACATGGAAATGGAGGTATTTTTGACATACTGATTTCATTTCCTTTAGCTGTATACCCCAGTAATGGGATTCTTGGATCATATGGTAGTTCTATTTCTGGTTTTTTTGAAGAAACTCCATACTGTTTTCCATAGTGGCTGTACTAATTTGCATGTCCATCAATAGTGTATGAAAATTCCCTTTTCTCTACGTCCTCACCAGCATCTGTTAATTTTTGTCTTTTTGATAACAGCCATTTTGACTGGGGTGAGATGATACCTCAATGTGGTTTTGATTTGCATATCACTTATGATTAATGACACTGAACATTTTTTCTTATACCTTTTGGCCATTTATGTCTTTTTTTAGAGAAATGTCTGTTCAAATCTTTTGCCCATTTTTAATTGTATTATTTGTTTTTGCTATTGTTTGAGTTCTTTGTATATTATTGTTATTAATCCCTTTTCAGATGGATACTTTGCAGATATTTTTTCTCATTATTTAGGTTGTCTCTTTGTTGATTGTTTCCATTGCTGTGCAGAAGCATTTTAGCTTGACATAATCCCATTTGTCTATTTTTGCTTTTGTTACCTGTGCTTTTGAGATCTTACTCAAAAAATATTGGCCCAAACCAGTGCCCTGAAGTGTTTTTTCCCAGTGTTTCTTCCTGGTAGTTTCACAGTTGTGGGTTTCGTATTAAAGACTGTAATCCATTTTGATTTATTTACCCATTCCTGAGACTTCAGTGAGCCATTAATTAACAGTCCTAGGAACACTGTTTAATGTGTAGAAGATTAAGATCTGTCCCAGCTACATCACTTACTAGGTATAACACCTGAAGGAAGCAACACATTTTCTAAGTGATTAATTCCTTATCTTTAAAAAGATAAAGGATCAAACAAATATATTTCATAAACTAGGAAGCATCTTATTAAAGCACTTCTCTGCATACTTAGGGATACTGATAACTCTTCTGCAAAAGTATTCCTCTACATTGTGTGTAAGTAGTAGAATTGCTGCCTTTTTGTTTTCCATATTAAATCATTAGTTTTAAGGTAAAGTTATTTTCATCCTTATGGTGATCTTGTATCAATGTGAGAGACCCAGTACTTTGAAACATGAATGAAATGAAGTAAATCCAAACCCGGAGAAATCAGGGGAAATAGCAGACCACTAGAGACAAAAGGCAAAATTTATCAAGGCACTAAAAAAACAAAAAACAAAAACCTTCAATGGAATGAATGAATGACAGCTTAAACTGTCAGCCAACATGCTAAAAAATATTTGTAAAGCACAAGAAATTACAAGTGGCCTGATGTATTTGAAAAGAACCATAGAGAGTGTTTAGAAGTGAGATCATACAGTAAGTAAAATTAAAAGTTCACTGACTGTAATTACATACAGGAGAAGAGCTTCAGAATTAGTTAACTGGATGAGGGAAATGACTAGATGATAGATAGAATAATTTATTCAGAATATGGCATAGAGACAAAGGAATGAAAAACACAGAAGATATATGAGTTATGAAGGGAAAAAGAAGGTCTGTCATTAATTAGGACTCCTGAAGGATGGGAGACTAAATGGTGAAAATTTTTTTTTCAAGAGAAGTTAGAATGGCAACTGACTTCTCAAAAGCAATAGTAGAAACCATAAGACAGTGGAACAGATCTTCAGTGTGTGCTGAAATAAAATGCATCAGTATAAATTCTATTCTCTGTTAAAATATTTCATAAAATGAGGATCAGGCCAAGTGTGGTGGCTCATGCCTGTAATCTCAGCACTTTGGAAGGCAGAGGTGGGCAGATCACCTGAGGTCATGAGTTCGAGACCAGCCTGACCAACATAGTGAAACCCCGTCTCTACTAAAAATACAAGCAATTAGCCGGGCATGGTGGCATGTGCCTGTAATCCTAGCTACTCAGGAGGCTGAGGCAGGAGAATAGCTTGAGCCCAGGAGGCAGAGGTTGCAGTGAGCTGAGATCATGCCATTGCACTGCAGCCTGGGTGACAGAGCAAGACTCTGTCTCAAAAAAAAAAAAAAAAACAAAGATTAGGATCAGAAAAAAAAAGTCTAACCTCCAAATCTAACATTATTCTCCACTAAACTCCTCACTAGAGGAAGCTATTTGATTAGAGTAAAAGTGATCTGAGATATAATAAAATCGAAGAGTAAAAAAAGTGACAAATAGCTTGACTTATAACTGTCTTTAAAGTTAAGCTTTAAGTGTGATGCTTACTGTACATTTTGATAGATAACATATCAAGTTAAGAAAGTTTTCTTCTATTTTTAGCTTTCTTTTTTTTTTTGAAATGGAGTCTCGCTCTGTCGCCCAAGCTGGAGTGCAATGGCGCGATCTTGGCTCACTGCAGCCTCCGCCTCCTGGGTTCAAGCGATTCTCCTGCCTCAGCCTCCTGAGTAGCTGGGATTACAGGTGCCTGCCACCATGCCTGGCTAATTTTTGTATTTTTTAGTAGAGAGGGGGTTTCACCATGTTGGCCAGGCTGGTCTCGAACTCCTGACCTCAGGTGATCCAACCACCTCGGCCTCCCAAAGTGCTAGGATTACAGGCATGAGCCACCGCGCCCAGCCCTATTTTTAGCTTTCTAAGAGTTTGTAGTGGTTTTTTTTTGTTTCTTTTTTGTTGTTGTTGAGACAGGGTCTTTCTCTGTTGCCCAGGCTAGAGTGCAGTGACGTGATCATGGCTCACTGTAACCTCAAACTGCTGGGTGTGTGTCACCATGCCCAACTATTTTAAAAATTTTTTTGTAGAGATGGGATCTCACTTTGTTGCTCAGGGTTGTCTTGAATACCTGGCCTCAAGCAGTCCTCTCACCTTGGCCTCCCAAAGTTCCGGGATTATAGGCATGAACTACCATGCCCAGCCTGTAAGAGTTTTTAATTAGGAAAAATTGTTTAGTTAAATAACTTTTTGAAATTTATGGAGATGATAATAGAGTTTTCCCCAATTTACTCTGTTGATATAGTGAATTACATTAATAGGTTTCCTTATGCTGATCTATTCTTATATTCTGGGGGTAAACTCTACTTAATGATATTGTTCTCTTATTAGATTATATAACTGCAAGATCTGTAGTGATAGTCCTTGTTTCATTTCTGATAAGAGGATTTGTGTCTTCTTTTTATTTTTCTTGTTCTTGCTAGAAGCAACAATTTAGTTGATTTTTCAAGAGCCAGCTTTTTGTTTCATTGATTTTCTTTGTTTTTCTATTGTCAGTTTTATTTATTTCTGCTCTTATCTTTGTTAGTTCCTTTTTTTCTGCTTGCTTTGGGTTTATTTTGGCCTTTTTCTAACTGCTTGCTATAAGATCTTAGAATTCTCTTTTCTGATATAACTGTTTAGTGCTATAAATTTCCCTTCCATCACTGCTTTAGCTGCATCCCATATTCTTTTAATATACTATATTTTACATTTCATTACGTTCTTGCTTTTTAAATTTTCTCTGAACCTTCCTCTTTGACTTGTGTATTATTTAAAAATATATTGTTTAATGTATGAGTGTTTGCAGGTTTTCCTTTTTCTTTTTTGTTATCACATTTTAGTTTTATTCCGTTATGACCAGAGGCTAGTCTGTGTATATTTCCAAATTTGTTGAGGTTGGTTTTATGGTCTAGATATGGTCTATCTTGTTGAATATTTCATGGGAACTTGAACAAAATTATGATTTCAGCTGCTGTTGAATAGAGTGTTTTATAGTATTTGGTAGCAATTAAGTATGTTTAATTAAGGTATGTACTTTTTTTTAAGTATATAGGTTGTCTGTGAAGTCTCTCTTCATTCCTGAAGGATATAGAATTTGCAGACAACAGTTCTTTAAGAAAAAAAAAAAGTTGTTGTTTTGGAGAACAATTGTGCCACTTTTCTTTTGGCCTCCATAGTTTCAGTTAAGAAATCTACTCTCATTCAAATTAGCATATCCCTATAAGTAATGCATTATTTCTGTCTGGCTACTTTCAAGATTTTTTTGTCTTTCGTTATTAAAAGTTGGCTTTTAAAAGTAGTCCATTACTTAAATTTTGACTTCTCCAAAAACAAGTTATTAAGAATGTATTCTGTATTGCAAGATAATATTTTTTCTTCCTGACTGTACGAGACTAGAAAAACTGTCTTTAAATAATCAATTACTCTTGGCTTATTTCTGCCCTGCTTTACCTCGGTTCTGGAGCTTAGTGCCTAGAGTTCTACTAGGAATATTCAGTGGTTTTGTTTTTTGGTTGTTTGTTTCTAAGAGATATTTTTGGAAAGAGAGGCACTCATTCTGGTCTCATCTGCTTTATAGTTTCTACAAAGCCCTTACTGTTCCAATAATGCTTTCTGGACTTAGTTATTTTTATGAATTTATTTTTATACTGCATTTGCATTCCAGTGGTATAACTACCCCTCCAAAAATGGTGCCTTTTAAACTTTTATTTAAGATAATGCACTGTCACAATGGCTGTTAAGACTATGATTAAAAGATGGTAGGAGGAGCATTTTGAAATATGAAGTGGAATTTGACCTTAGACTATGAAAGGTAGTGAGAGTACTCAAAGAGTGGCTCTTTTTTTTTTTTTTTCTTTGAGACGGAGTTTCGCTCTTGTTGCCTAGGATGGAGTGCAGTGGCGCGATCTCGGCTCACTGCAACCTCTGTCCACCCCGGATTCAAGAGATTCTCCTGCTTCAGCCTCCTGAGTAACTGGGATTACAGGTGCATGCCAACACGTCCGGCTAATTTTTGTATTTTTAGTAGAGACAGGGTTTCACCACGTTGGCCAGGCTGGTCTGAAACACCCGACCTCAGGTGATCCACCCGTCTTGGCCTCCCCAAGTGCTAGGATTACACGCGTAAGCCATTGTGCCCGGCCAGGGTAGCTCCTTTTTTATGGGCACACTTCCCATCTGACCTGTCAAGGTAACAAATTCCCTAGCCCTCGTCCACCCAGCTGGTATTTCCAGATCTTTATATTAGAATGTGGCTGTGCCTCTAGGCTAGGGGATATAAGAGAAACAAATAAATGTTATTTCCTTATTCTTATCCAAGTGGTGGTCTAGCCTCCTTTTGTGATATTTATTTACCTTTTACATTATAAACAATTTAAAAGCAAGAATATGCTTTACCTAATTTTGTATGTTCTATAGTGCCCACACCATAATTTGATAAATATTACATATTTTCTCAATATTCATAAAAAACATTATATACTGTTGTTTAGTTTATGATTAAACATCATTATCTTCTCTGATTTCTTGATGAATTATTGATTCCCCTACCGTCTGAGTCAGATCCAGCTAAGTTCTGCAGTAGCACGTTTTGCTGCAGAAACTTTTTTGGCAATGGCAATCTTAAAGCAGTTTCCTTTTTAGAATTTGTGTTTTCAAATTTGCTTCATATGTTGTCCAATTACATTAACCAAATAATCTTAAATTAGTTTAATCAAGCCTCAAATAAAAGACTTTTGCTAAGTGTCAGAATTTGGAATTAAAAGCAACAGAGCACAGCCCATTCAACAAATGCCTTGGGTTTTCTAGTTAATCTAGCATATAAACATTGAGCATGAAAACTACTAAATCTGAAGAGACCTTTAGCAAACCCTTTAACACTAAAAGGGCCTTATTTCATGGATCTTCATTTTAAAAATTTCTGTATTTGGAGTTATGTGATTGTTATTGTATCCAAACTTATATTTGTCCTTGGTTTATATTTATTTACAGAATTCTTATTTGAAAGATAAAAGGTATTAAACTGTACCAGAGCCATTTTTTTTTCCTGTCAGGAATTGCAGAATTTTAAATAGCCTCATTTGCGTTTTTGTGATCTGTGTTCACACCGCTAGTAATAATGAAGTAGAAAACTACTCTTTTTGTACCTTATTGCTAATCTCCAGAGTTTTCTTTTACCTTACCCCAATAGTTTGTGTAGTACACATTCCTTGTAGGGTATTCAGTTTATATACGTCAGATTCTCTAGGGCCATGGCTTTTGCCAGATGAAGCACTTTTGATTTTGAGGCTGATGAAACACAGTGCCGTTATTGATCTGTGCGTGACATAGCCTGTCTCTCTCCTAGCAGAGTGTAGCAACATTTATCCAGGAATTTGTGAAATGTCACTCGGATCATGTTCGCAAGGTAAACTGTGCAAAACCCAGGATCAGAGCTGAGAATCCATGTGGAATTGGACGTGACTGTCTTATTCCTATGTCCTGTCTTCTATTCTAGATGAAGCAAGTGGTATTTGTTAACAGAATATCTGTGTCCTATATTAGACTTTGTAGGAAACTATTATTACCACTTGGAACACTGTATACTATAAAATTATACTTCTTATACTCTGTTTTCAGATTCATTTCTTATCTTACCAAAGAAAATATTAATATGAGAATATGTGACCTGAATAGCATCAGTTAGAAATTTCTTTTCTGTTTAAAATAAAGCAGTGTTATAATATATTGCACAATTTTATATTTCTGGTAGTGTCCTGATTTTTTACATCAACATACTTTCAGATAGGTGTGTCTCATCAATATCAATATTTCAGGAAGTGAAAAATTGTAGCATATTTATCACGATTGAATTGATATACTATTTAACTGTGCATATATTTTAGAGTTTGGTTTTAAATGACTAGAATATTGGTATGCATATGGATAAGTATGTTTGTTACAATTCAATTTAGTTTAATGTACCTAACACATGTAAAGCGCTATAATAATGGGATTCAACAATGAATTAAATGTGATCCTTGTCCCCGATAATAACACAGTTGAACATATGTATAATAATAAAAGGAAACTGTGAGATATAGAGATATATATGTATATGTGTGCATGTGTATATATACCATGGATGTTTAAATGCATCTGGAGAGAGAGAGTTATTCGTTCCTGTCATTCTTGATTAAGGCTTTTGAAGGAGTGGTATTTGGGCTTAACCTTAAGGTTTTGTATGATTTTGGAAGTTGTGTGCATTGAGCAAAGTCATTAGAAGAAAGGATAGCTTGAAAAGACATCCAGCTGACATAGCAGTTTGTTGAGAATAGTGAATAATCTGGTTTGGCTGTGGTTCTCAACCCTGACCACTTATTATCCTCACCTAGGGAACTTTGAAAAATACTTGTGCCAAGGCCTGACCATAGACCAATTAAATTTGACTATCTAAGAGTTAGGCCCTGTACCTTGGTAGTTTTTTAAAGCTCTCAGGTGATTCTGATGTAGAATAAGGACTGAGACTAAGGCTCGAGAGACTAGAGATTGAATGCAAGCAACTAGATAAATTATTGTTTAAATATCAAGGCAAAAGATGATTAGGAAGAGATCTAGACAATATTAATAGAAATAGAAAGTTTTTTAAAAAACAAGAGACTTTGCAGTGTTATAACCCCAAAAGTTTGATGACTAATTGCATATAGGAAGGTAAAGAAAAAAGAGGTATTTAAGATATTTTTCAGATTTTTAACAAAGTGAGTAGAAAGTTGATGATAGAAGAATTATATTTGTGACAATGTAATATACTAAATATTGTGGTGAGAAAATACCAAGAAAGTTGAATAAAATATTAAAAAGGGCCTCATAAATGCATACTAGAACTTGCAAAAAAAATTAAAAAGAAACTAAATCCTTAGGATCTAAAATCAACAACAGCTTATCGTTTGTAGCCAAATGGTAATTTGTTAGTGAACTGGAAATATCAAGTAAGTAGTAGGATATATGAGTTTAAAATTTAGGGGATAAGCCTGGGCTAGACATATAAATTTTGCAGCCATGAGTATGTAGATGGCATTTAAAAATGAAGCTGAATGAAATCACCAAGGGCGTGGAGATAGGTACAAAAGAGATAAGGTCCAAGATCTGAGCTCTAGGCCCTCCAATATTTAGAAGTTGGACAGATGAGAAAGGACCAGAAAGGAGAGACAGTGAAAGGGAAAAGCAAGAGAAAAGAGTATCTTAGAAGCCAAATGGTTAAAGTATATCAAGAAGGGAATGATATACTTTATCATTCTCTATGCCAACTGCTGCTTATTAGAATCAGTTCATGGGAGGAATTGAGGAATGGGAACAGAAAGAGAGGAATTGGAGGATATAATTAAATATGCATACATTTTAGAGTTATTTTGAGGAGATTTGCTGGAAAAGGGAGCAGAGAGCCTCTAAAATATAAACATCTAATAACTTAGGCTCAAAATAAATAATTCATGTATTGATAATATCAGTACTTTTAAGTAATGCTGATAAAAAGTCATTAAAGATATACATTATTTTAACAGGGCAATAAAAAGTCTTTCTCTAAGTATTTATCAAAAATGTTCACATAACTAGGCCACAAAACAACATTCCATAAATTTCAAAGGATTTGTATCATATAAATAATATTATCTAACACAAGTGAAATAGAAAATACTTTAAAAAGTTAACTTAAAAATATCTGATGCGAATTTATAGAGGCATTTCTAAAAACTAATGGGTCAAAGAAGAAAACAAAATGAAAATGAAAAATACTTCAGATTGAATCACAATGAAATAACACAGATGGAAACTTTTAGAATGTGACTAAGGTGGTACTCAGATGGAAATTTATATCCTTAAATACTTGTAGTAAGACTAGAAGAAGTCTAAGAATCACAGAGCTAAACATTTTATTTAAGAATGAGAAATTGAATAAACCCAGTGTTGTAGACTAAATATATGTGTTCCCCCATAATTCATAACCCCCAATGTGATCATTTCAAAAGTGGAGGCTTTGAGAATTAGTTAGGTTTACATTAGTTCATGAGGGTGGGGGTCCCCATGATGGGATTAATGCCCTTATAAAAAGAGGAAGAAACAGGAGATCTCTCTGCTCTCTGCCATATGGCAACTTGGAAGAATGGCCTCACCAGACACCAGATCTACCCACAACTTAATCTTGGACTTCCCACCATCCAGATCATAATAAATAAATGTTTGTTATTTAAGCCATCCAGTCTATGATAATTTATTATAGCAGCCCAAACTAAGACACCCAAAGAAAATAGAAATATTAAAATAAGTGCAAAGTTGATACTGTAGAAAGTAAAAATGCAGCAGACATGATCAACAAATCCAGAAGCTGGATCGTTGAGACTAATAAGTTGACAAACATTAACAAGTGTTGATAAGGATATAGAGAAATTGTAACCTTCATACAATGCTATGGGAATGTAAAATGGCACAGGCATTTTGGGAAATGGTTTGACAGATCCTCACAAAGTGAAACATAGAGTTACCAAATAACCTACCATTTCCACTCCCAGGTATACATTCAAGAGAACTGAAAACACGGCCAGGCGTGGTGGCTCAAGCCTGTAATCCCAGCACTTTGGGAGGCCGAGGCGGGTGGATCATGAGGTCAGGAGATCGAGACCATCCTGGCTAACAGGGTGAAACCCCTTCTCTACTAAAATAAAATACAAAAAAAAAAAAAAAAAAAAATGAGCCGGGTGTAGTGGCGGGCACCTGTAGTCCCAGCTATTCGAGAGGCTGAGGCAGGAGAATGGCGTGAACCTGGGAGGCGGAGCTTGAAGTGAGCCGAGATCACACCACTGAACTCCAGCCTGGGCGACGGAGCGAGACTCCGTCGCAAAAAAAAAAAAAAGAACTGAAAACATAAGTTCACATAAAAAACTTGTACATTCATTGATAGAAGCATTATTCATAGTAGCCCAAAGGGGAAACAACCTATGGGTCCATCAACTTATGAATGGAGAAAAAACTGTGGTGTATCCATACAGTGGATTATCATTCATTAATAAAAAGGAATAAAATACTAACATATGTTACAATATGGATGAACCTTGAAAGCATATTGCTGAGTGGAAGAAGCTAATAATAAAAGACCATATACAGTATGATTCTACTTATATAAAATGTCCAGAAAAGGCAAAATCCATAGACAGAAATTGGATTCAGTGGTTGACTAGAGCCAGGGATTGGAAAGGAGTTTCTGTAAATGGGCATGAGGTTCTTTAGAAGTACTCTACAGTTAGTCTGTGGTGATAATTGCACAACTCTGTAAATATACGAAACAGCCTTAAGAAATAAACTTAAAGAAGTGTACACCTTAAAAAGATAAAAACGTGCCAACCAAGAATATTATGTCTGGCAAAACTGTCTTCAAAAATGAAAGTGAAAGAGACTTTCCCAGACAGACAAAAGTAGAGGGACTTCATCACCACTAGACCTTTCTTAGAAGAAATACTAAACTGAGTTCTTCAAGTTGAAACAAAAAGATGCTAAACAGCAATACTTAAAAGCATGTGAAAGTATAAAGGTCACTGGTAAAGGTAAATAGTGGTGTGTAATCACTTTTTATTCTGGCATAGAAATTACAATAATAGGTATTAAAAAACATAACTAAAAATATGATAATGAATACATAATATAAAAAGATGTAATTTGTTTCACCGAATTACATGTGAGAAGTAAACGTATGAATATTTTGTATGTGATTGAAGTTATGTTGTTATCAGCTTAAAAGATTGTTATAAACAATATATTTTATGTAAGCTCCATGGTGATCACGAAGAAAATACCTATAGAAGATACACAAAGAAAGTGAAAAAGGAGTCAAAACGTGTCACCGCAAAAAAAAAAAAATCAATGAAATACAATGAAAGATAGCAACAGAGGAAAAGAGAGACAAAAGAGCTGTAAGACAGAAAACAACAAGGTAGCAATAGGAAATTTTTTCACAATCAATAATTAAATATAAATGGATTACATTCCCCAGTCAAGAGATGGAGCATTGCTGAATGGATTAAAAAAACAGAATTCAACTATATCCTGTCTCTATGAGACTCACTTTAATTTTAACGACACAGGCTTATAGTGAAGAGATGGAAAACTATATTCCACACAAAGGGTAAGCAAAGGAGAGAAGGGGTGGCTATACCAATATCAGATATTAAATCAAAAACCATTATAAGAGACAAAGACATTCACCTGAAAGAAGGGCCTATTCACCAAGAAGATAAAACAGTTATAAATATTTATGTGGCAAACCTCAGAACTCCTGTATGTATAGGAAGCAAACTTTGACAGCTGAAGGGAGAAATAGGCAGCAACACAATAATAGGAGGCGTAAGTACTCCACTTTCAACAATGGATAGAACAAGATTAATACGGAATCAGAGGACTTGAACAAGACTGTGGACCAATTGAACCTAACAGATGTGTAGAGAATACTCTACCCAACAACAGCAGAATATATATTCTTCTCAAGTGCACATGAAATATTTTCCAGGATAGACTACATGTTAGGCCAAAAACATACCTTAAATTTAAGAAGGTTGAAATAATACAAGGTATCTTTTCTGATCATAATGGTATGAAGCTAAAGATCAATAGCAGAAGGAGAACTGTAAAATCCACAAATGTGTAGAAATTAAACAAAACATTCTCTGTTTTTGAGACGGAGTCTTGCTCTATCACCCAGGCTGGAGTGCAGTGGCATGATCTCAGCTCACTGCAACCTCCACCTTCTGGGTTCAAGTGATTCTCCTGCCTCAGCCTCCTGAGTAGCTGGGATGACAGGCGTGAGCCACCATGCCTGGCTAATTTTTTGTATTTTTGGAGAGACAAGGTTTCGCCATGTTGACCAGGCTGGTCTCAAACTCCTGACCTCAAGTGATTCACTCGCCTTGGCCTCTTAAACTGCTGGGATTACAGGCGTAAGCCACCATGCCCAGCTAAACCAAACACTCTTAAACAACCAATGGGTTAAAGATGTCACAAAGAAAATTAGAAAATACCTTGAGACAAATGAAAATGAAAACATAACATACCTGAATTTATGGGCTGCAAGCATAAGCAGTTGTAAGAGGGAAGTTTATGTACTGCACACTTGAAAATGTGTTAAGAAAGTAGATCTCGTGTTTTTTTACCACAATAAAAAAGGTAAAATTTTTTTGATAAAATTAAATATCTGTTCATCATAAAAATTATCTTAGCAAACTAGGACTAGCAGGGAACTTTCTTATTCTGTTAAAAGGTGTCTACCAAAAACCTGAAACAGTTCTGTTAAAAGGTGTCTACCAAAAACCTGAACTAGCCATCATACTTAAAGAAGTTAGATGCATTCTTTTTGAAATCAGGAAGAATACTTCTATGCCTGCTATCATTGTTTGTCTTTGATGTTGTACTTGAGTACCTAATCAGCACATTAATATAAGAGACAGAAGTGAAAGTTAAATATATTAGAAATGAAGAAACAAAACCATCATTAGTTCCCATGCATTATGCTTGTCTCCACAGAATCTGAAGACAAATTACTATAATTAATAAGAGATTTCAGCAAGATTGCTGGATCAGTAATATACTAAGATAATAGGACTCATATTCACCAGCAAACAACAGAATATGCAATTTAAAAGAAAAAATATTGTTTAAATAATAGCAGGTATTGTGTGGTATCTAGGAAGGGAAGTTGTATTACAATTTCAGGGATTGTTAAAATGTGAAATAGTGTCTTTAAATTGCTATATGGTTGAGGAGTCTATATGTGTATATATTCTAAAAGTATAAAGAAAGGTAAGGGAAAAATAAACACCAAAGTTATTCAGGATAGTGATTATTTCTGGTGGATCAGTAGAGACGTTCATAGCTTCAACTGTATTGGTAATATATTGTCTTAGTTGACTGGTTAACACATGGGCATTCATTGTATTTTTCTTTATATACCTATGGTATATTGAAATATTTCATTAAAAATGAAGAAGGAAATCTACTGATGTCATTAGCCCAGAGAAAGAATGCTGGAGGTGGAACAAATCTTTGCAGCAAGATCTTAAGTTTGGGCAAGTTATCTGCTATGTGAGCAAAGAGGAGTCAGAGAAGGAGATCCAAAAGAACTGTACAGAGAATGTGGAGGAAAAATTGAGTACTTTAATAAAGAAACAAGGGAGAGAAAGTTTTTAACAAGAAAAAGAGAAGCTTTGGTCAACAGTGTCAGATCGCATAGAGGAAGTGATAATAGAAAACTGAGAAGAGACTGTTGGACTTTACTAAGAAGACTGTATTAACAAGACTGTCTTGATAGCAAGTGATAGAAACAGACTTCAAACTAACATAAGAAAAAAACACAAAATCAAAGGATGAACTGTAGATCATAGACTTGGTAAAGGTACAGAAAATTGCAGACAGACACTCTAATGTTTTTAATGCTTCTTTCTCACATCTCTTCATTCCAGACCAGACCAGCTTTCTCCATGCAGCTCTGGCCATGCGTATTGGCCATGTGGTAAGCCTACATTCTTATAGCTCTACCTCAGAGAAGGAAAGAACTACTCATTCTCATCTTCTACTCTTCCTCTAATTTACAAGATAGTTAAATTTGCGGAGCCCCAGGAATACAAATACTTTGTCTGTATGTCATTTTGAGTTAGGATTTAGGTTTATTTCATTATATGTCTGTATGTCATTTTGAGTTAGGATTTAGGTTTATTTCATTATATGTTAATTGTCACCTACATGAGTAATTGACAGGAATTTCAGAGTCATGAGGGTACAGAGTAGTTTCTATTGGGCAGGACTGATTTATACATTGCAGTACTTATGTATTCTTTGCTGTCACCCACTTCAGTTGCCAATCATTGTGGCACTCAAAAGTGCCCCAACAAATTTCCAAAATACACACACATCTGGATAGTATGTACTATTTGAGAACTACTGATTTAGAAGAAAAGCAGATCAATTGGCTTGATTAATAAAAATGGAAGAACACCCAGACTTACCCTCTTACTAAAGATCTACATGAATCATTGTCCTTGATGTAGCATAACTGCCTGAGAGTCAGGTATTTATTTGACTTTATTTATTGAGTGACCTACTTTGTTAGGTCAAGCCTTTTTACTTGAAAGAATATGATAAACGGAAAACAATTCTGAATAGAAAATGAAGGGAAGGATGATGGTAGAAGTTCCCATGTGGAATTTTGTGTGTTGGAAAAAATAGCTTTTCAGTGAAATCTATGAGAAATACCTGGAATAATATAGTATAGGTCAAAACTTTGCAAATCTCTTTTTTCTATATAAAAGAAATTTCTACTCTATGCTATGAAAGACTTTTTTGGGTAATTTTTACATATGTTGGTCCTTAGTTTTTTAAAATCCCATTTTAAATGGTATCAGTAACTTTTTATTTTATCAAATCCAAAGATTTTTAAAAGTCCTTTTTAAAAATGTCCATTTTTCACTATCTTGAACCTTATGAAATTTATACAGGGAATAGAAAAAAACATTATTGCTTCTCTTGAGAATTTTTGTAGGGTATATTTATAAATGATCAACATCATATGAATACTTAGTACTGCTGCTGTTAAATTTGTAATGAGTTGTAGGGTTTTGAAATTCCCTGACTGGCTTTCATCCAAGCACTTTATTTGCAAGACTTAGATACGGTACAACCAACGAGAGACATACAGTTAACTATTGACCCTATCATGAAAATATTTCAGTTTTTAAGTATTAAGATGTTATTCATATTTAGGATATATTTAAGAAACATATATCTTTCGCTAGCTTGAATATATGAATTTGGAGCTGCAAATGATGATCTTTAGCCTTTGACTCTATAACCCGCAAAGTTGGTAATATTTAATTTAGATTAATGTGATAATGTAGTCTTCCTAAGAACTGATTCAAATGTAATTTAATGCTTATATTCATACTTTTCAGAGGCTTACTGAGAAATTCTTTATCTTATAAAATTTAAATTTCAGAAATATATCATGGTCTATTATAAATTTTTAGAAGTCAAAAATTATTCTAAGGAATACTGATGCCCCTCTTTTGAAGCTTATGTAGGAATTAAGTATTATGAGCAATTTAATACTATACATGGATATTGATTTCCTCTGGCTAGTCCACAAAGGCCTTTTAGAGCAATAAAATACCATAAAATAAGAAGTAATACTATTGTAATAGCACACCACAAGGACAAGAAAACAGTCAAATAAAAGTATTGAAATCTGATTTTTGGGAAAACCAAGTTTAATCAGAGATGAATCAGCAGTCTTCATGAGACTTCTGCAGATATTTGGTAGTCTGTTTCTGATAACTCAGTCATTATAATTGTACTTTAAAAGTTATGGCCTCTTTTCATGTGTATGTCTTTAAAATTCGTGAATGGGGTATTTCACATAGACTGCAGTCAAAGAATCTCTCATCCGCATTTACTCTGAGAGAAATTGCATGGTGGGCAACTCACTGCCATCAGGGTCCCAGAGCTTCTCCCGCTGCGGTGTCAGCTACAGGAACCTTATCCCAGCTCAAAACTAGATGCTATCACATATCCTGTTGCCTGTCTGCACTCCCATAGGAAAGTAGTAATTAAGTTCCAACAGAGCCATGTTGCCAAGCCTAAAGACAATCCTGGTGCCATAAAACTGGCAGATACATTCAGCCAGCTCACGAATACACTTTGGGGCCCTCCCCATAGTTGAGGTTGCAGAGGTTTCCTGTGTTGAGAAAAAAGTGTTTGGAAAAGTTCTCCCAAACTGCACTGGCTTGGCTTTAAACGTGTTGGCGTACACAGTTGCGGTCCGCTGGCCCAGCGTGCTTCTCCACCTAGGTGGTCGCCTGCACTCTGCTCCGGTGCTGTGCATGCCGAATCCTTGGACACTTGTTGGTCCCCCAAGGTGAAACTATCAGCAGGACTCACAGTTTATCACCATGGGTGCCAACATCCCACCTCAGAGAAATGCTGAAAAAACTGAATCAAATATGAGTGGTTTATTCAACTGAAGTTCAAAATCTTTGATGAAGCTTATATCCCTTGTAGTGTAGCCTGTCAGTTCCTGGTTAACTTTCAGCAAAACACATTTTCTTGGTAAGATGGAAGAATTCTGAAAATCGATGACCATGGCATGTGAAAGACATGATTTAAGTGAATGTCTGCCTTACTTTCAAACAGCAAATGATGCTGTCCTTAAGTGGCAGCCCAGGTCTCGCCACATGCCTTTCCAGTTGATGGTGTGGCTGGTCTTTCATATGGGAAGACTGTACCTGGCTGATCATCTTCTGTCATTTCCAGAAGTGAGCTCCAAGGGAACTGTTCAGTAACTTCATGTAAGTTTACAGATAAATTCCTTTTGAAGTTTCTGGGCCATGGTTTGAAGAAAGGCCATGGGAAGCGTCTTTTGTTCCATGGGAAAAATGAAAAGTCGCCTTTTCTGCATAACCTAGAAGATCAGGGAGTTTGAGGCCAAGTACCGTACTCCCTTCATTGTTTCCAACCATGGTGTTTTAACTGCCCATTAATTTCCTTAATTCAGTTACTTCAAAGGTAACATCTAACCCATTTGGAAATCCATTGTCACCTTGACATGTATCACTCAAAAAATTCACTTGTCTAAAAAATTCCTGGATGAAGAAATTTTTCACGGGCTTCATGAGAATTCCACATTACCTCAATGAGATTTTTAGCCTTAAAAACATCTCCAGTTTATAAACGGTGATATTATCTTTATTTAGTCCACCCAAGCCCATCAAAATGGGCATGTTGAACAGCCAGATCTTTGTTTTTAAGAATTTCCTGTTTAGCTTCACTTTCACCTTCAGCAAATTCAGTTTCATTTTCTGATGCTCCAAAGCCAGATCCTCTTGGTGGAAGAGGCTCCAAACTCTGCGTGTACAATGTCCTCATGCTTCCTTCTCCTGCTACCACCTCAGAGAGCTCCCCAGGCCTGTCCAAGCCTTGGTTATGAGGGCAGGAGGCTGCCGTTCTTTACTTAGATACAGATAATGCTGTTAACATCACCCTCAAACATCAAGTATTGTTTTTGTTGATCTGGCATGTTTATTTTTTTTCTTGGTTCTTTGAGTGGACGTTCACTTAAAACATCTTTAAATTGGGATGGATTCTTTTCTTCTTACTGCCACTCAACTCCAGTAACAAAAAAATATTGACAAAGAGGGTGAAGGAAGAATATAATTAAAGTGGTGAATAGTAAATAGGACATGTGAGGAATAGCTATTTCTATGTTGAATTAACTGAATTTAAGCAGGAGAAGGAGAGTGAAAAAGAGGAGTTCCGAAAGACATTGCACAGTTTCTCCTTTAGGACATCAAATAGCGCTACCATCCTCTTTCTTTCCTATTGAGGAAAGGAGTCAGAATGGGTATGCATTGCAACCTCATAGTCGTTAGTAAGCATGTCATATTTAAGTCTCGTGTTTAGGAGGGCTATGACTGAACTCATAATATTACCATATAAACATTGAGAAATTATGTTGGTAGTGAGGATGATGAATTATTCTGGATATACTTTTGGTTCCCATTATCTGTCCCAGTATTTAGTACCTGGTATTTAGTTTTCAAGAGAGCTTTTCTTCTAGCATTAGGTATATCTCCCAACGCTATCCGTACCCCCTCCCCGCACCCCACAACAGTCCCCAGAGTGTGATGTTCCCCTTCCTGTGTCCATGTGATCTCATTGTTCAATTCCCACCTATGAGTGAGAATATGCGGTGTTTGGTTTTTTGTTCTTGCGATAGTTTACTGAGAATTAGTGGGTGCAGTGCACCAGCATGGCACATGTATACATATGTAACTAACCTGCACAATGTGCACATGTACCCTAAAACTTAAAGTATAATAATAAAAGAAAAAAAAAAGAGAGCTTTTCTTCTCGTAACTTAAACAGAAGATTTGAAATAACAACAAACCAACAAACTCTTTTTTCTGTGAATAGACAAATATTTATTTTTCCCATGAATACTTGAAAGTCAATTATATTAGTTGACTTTCTAAATTTCACATATGATATGTTTTTACTATCCATTATTTTCCCCATACTTGTGGGAACAGAAATTGAAGTGATGTGGTTCAACAAATCCAATTAAAATGCGTTCATTTAGTTATTCAGATTATTTTGAAAGACACTACCTTGCTAATATCACATAAGTTAAAATTTGCTATAAAGGCATATAATGTTAAAACCATTCATATAAATTAAAAGTACTTGTTCAATGTTTTGAGTATTTTTGGTCTTTCAGAATTAAAAGTATTAGTAAACTGTTTTGAATAATTTGACACTTGAAATAATAGTGTTGATTTTCATTTTGAGAAATATTTAAACATAGTTACAAAATATTTAATTGGACATTAGCTAGAACTTGTGTTACAAAGTATAAGGGCATTGAATTAATTTAACTCCTTGTAAATGTTATTGAGAGTAGCGTATCTCTTATCCATATGCAGATATCCATATTTCTCTGATAGAACCTAATTTGAACACATCAAGACAGATTGGCATTTTCAGACCCATAAAAAAACTGCTTTGTTAATTGCAAACCATATTTAGTATGACCTTATAACAAAGTAGCACCTTAAGTGTCATGCTTTGTCTTTAATGTGCACACTGGAGCTGGGTTCATCTGTAGCAGACAACTACACTTCATGAAAAGAGTTTTTTTTTCTTGATAGGCAATTAGCAGTAATTAGGAAGATTCACCTCAATAAGATGTCAACATGAGATTGTTTAAAAAAGTTGAATGTCAGTGACTTAAAAAAGAAAGTTCCTCTGACACCTATGTATGGCATGTGAAACATGAAATGTTAATTTAACTTTTCTGCTTATTATTCATGCACAATATTATTTTGTCATTCAGACTCTGCACTGACAGAGTGTAAGGGTGTTAAAATAGTGTTGCTGGAATAAAAAGAGGATTAATCTACCATTGGCCAATTAGCCAAAAGGTACTTAATGGTCTCTAAAGGCTACTGAAGTCTAACTACTAGCAAAAGCATTGGTGAAAAGTCCTCTATATTACCTTCATTTGCTTGACATTTTGTGAAACATAGTGTAGCCCTTTCATAACTGCAGTTGTCAGAAAATAGTATATAAATGAGTGATGCAGTAACTCAGTGGATTTTTCAGAAGAAATTTTGTTACATAAATAATTACATCTCTGCCTAAGATTTTTTTTTGGTTATTAGTTTTTAATTTTTAATTCTTTCTCTTAGTGATCTCAAGTATCGTAACAAGAAAATTGATGTTTTAAATTTAGAAGTCTTACTTTTAAATTACTAAACTTGGAAGTTATTAATCTGAACTATTTACCTTTTTAAATAAGTTGTATGGAAAATATTTGTTAATGACATAGAAAATGATAGCATTGTCTTGATAACTCATACATTTGAATTGACTGTGTATTTAGTCCTATACCTGGACAGCATACAGAATTTTATTTCTTTCAGTTTTATCCCCTTTAAAAGTATAATATTCTCAATAAAAGAACGTTGATTCTATTCACAGGAGGGAGAATATCATTAAGATTATGGTGACTTTCTAGGGAGTTCTTGCCTGTAGAATTTACATATATCCTGTTCAATTAGAATTTTCTCTCCAGTCTCATTTATTTACATTCTGGTAACAGAATTTATGTTGTAATTTTTTAGAAACACAATAATAAGATTTTAAAATTGCTGCCTGTACTTAATTATGAATCAGAATAATCAGATTATGAGAATGTAAATGAACTTATTTCTGTATTCAACATTAAATAGTCTTAAGTCAGTCCTAAGCAGAATTTAAGATGAGAGATTTTGGAGAAGTTATTGGAAACAGATCATTCTCGTTTAATGATTGCTTTTCTCTACTTGGATTGTCAAGCCCTTTGTCTTTCAAAATGAGAAAGAAAACTTGGAGAGTACGTTATTGTTATAGATGGGAACTAAGCCTCACTTTTTACTCTGGTTACTGATTGGCCTTTTTCAATATTGAGCGTCTCACCATTGCTCCAGCATGGACTGCAAAGTGTTCTTTGGCCACCAGCTGTTTCCTCCATGGGCCTCCAAGAAACCCTGATCCAGTGTCTCTGGCATTCCACCTCATGTTTGGCTGGATTTACTAGAATTTTGTGTCTTTATGTTTCAGACTCCACTATCCCAACTAAGAATATTTCCAAATTTTTTAAATGGTTCATTACTTTAAATTTTTAATCCAGTGGTAAAAAACAAATGGGAAAGACTGAACTGTGTCTTTGAATGCTGTAGGATGGATATTGTCCAGAAAAAAACTGTAGGTCAGAATCACTTTCATTTTAGAAGTAAAGAGCTATACCCGATCCCATTCATTTCCCTTGGAGCACTGCTTGTAAACTAGTTGGATACCCAACAGCATTTTCTTTGCATGTGCTACAACTAGCAACATGTTCGTTGAATAGGCAGATATTGAATATTTTATTCTTTAGAGACATCAAGATCAGAGAGTATCTAAAAATATATTGTTTTGGGAGTAATTAGGGAAATGATTTTCTCAGCTTTTTTTCTAAGCCCTTTATTTCTCATTATTGGGCCTGAAGAATATTTTCCAAGGGCCTTGTTTTATTTTTTCTGGTAGTTCATTCCTGAACATTAAAATGTTTACCAGGTCTCCCTGATGGAGAAGGGATGCCTGATGTCCTCAGACTGCCCCCAGTTTACTGACCAGTGACTTGGCAACTACCTTCTCTTGAGTAAAAGTTGGAAAGCAGAGTGGTCATAGATCTAAGCTAGGACATTCAATGCTGTACTTAGCTTCTAGATCACATTTTACAGAACAAATCAGGGGAATACGGGGAGGGAAACAAGCTCTAGCCAGCATTTACCAGACGGGAATTGAAGGTAGCAGCAGTTCCCTCAGCTTCCTGTTTTGTTTCTTCATAGCACTTACTATAGTTTATTGTTACATATTTCTGGATTACAGACCAGTAGCTACCTAAAGGCAAGGATTATTTATAACCTTTTTCTTACTGAAAACAGAGAACTAGTATAGTGCCAACTACGTAGTGTGTGTAAAAAGAATAAATGATAGATATTGAATCAGGTTCTGAATCTAGGTACTCCATATCTAAATCTCCCAGCAAATGTCAAGTTGGGGCCACGAAAAAAAGCAGTTTGTGAATGAAATCCCATATAAGAAAACAAGGGAAAATAGGCCAGGGGTGACTAATTTACCCTATTCATGGGATTCTACAGTTGCAGCTGAGAGCAGCAAACAAAAGCTTCTGGCCAGAGGCTTTTTGCTTGTCAGTTAAACTACAAAATGCAGATCTGGTAGAGGCAATTTATATTTCTAGCATAGAAAATGGAACATACAAATAAATTGAAAAAGAACAAAAAAAATTAAAAAGAAAATGGGGGTCAAGCACAGTCGCTCATGACTATAATCCAAGCATTTTGGGAGGCCGAGGCGGGAGGATTGCTTGAGGCCAGGAGTTCGAGACCAGGCTGGGCAACACAGCAAGATCCCATATCTACAAAAAGAATTAAAAATTGGCTGGGTATGATGGTGCATACCTGTAGTCCCTGCTACTCAGGAGGCTGAGGCAGGAGGATCCCTTGAGCCCAGGAGTTTGAGGCTGTAGTGGGCTATGATTGAGCCACTGCACTCCAGCCTGGGCAATAGAGCAAGACCTCATCTGAAAAGAAAATGGGACAGTTTGTAAAGCAATTGAATAAATAAAATGAATACAAAATTATGGATAAAGAAAACAAAATTAATCCAGAGTGAGAATATTATATAAACTCTACACACTGTGGGGTTTGGGATACTTTCTTGAGATGGGACAGAGTGGTAGTAAGGGAACAAGAATAAGTTCTAGAAAGGTGTTGATTAAAAAAATATCAGGACCCATATTAATTTTCTGTGCTACAAAACAAATTACCACAAATTTAGCAGCTGAGAAACAACATATGCATTCGTTATCTCACAGTGTCATTGGGTCAGGAGTCTGCTACAGCCTAGTGGGGTGCTCTGCTCAGAATGTGGCAAGGTTGCAATCAGTGTGTCAGCCAGGCTGCCTTTTTTGAAAAATTCTGTTACTTGTGGGTATAGGACTGAGGTCCGTGGCTTGCTGGCTAAGAGCCAAGGATCATTCTCAACTCATTGAGGCCTCCCTTAGGTCTTGACTTGTAGCTCGTCTCATAACATGGCAACTTACTTCTTTAAAGCCAACGGGGGAATCTCCCTGATCTCAGAGAATGCCTCTGGCCTTCTTTGAAAGGGCTCATCTGATTAGGTCAGGACCAGACAAGAAAAGCTTGCTTTTGATTAGCTCTCAGAAACTTGATTAGGGACGCTGACCCTAATTACATCTACAGAATCCTCTTTGCATATAACATAATGTAATCATGGGAATGATAGCATATCGTATTTCTGGGTCCCATACAAGGGGAGGGTATTGTACCAGAGCATGAGTCATCTGAGAATTGTGTCTACCACAGGATATTATACTGAAGAGTAAGTTTTTCAGTACATTCTTATTTCTTCTTACAGTCGCTTAGAGAGTTCTTTCCTTTTCAGGGATTTATGCTTCCTCAATGTTAAATTTAAATAAATTATTAATAGATAGTGTCTAGTTTAAAAATTTTATAGTGTTAAGTTCTATTTTATAACCTTTGGTTAGAAATAATTGACTACACATAAATCAATACGAATCTCAGTACTTATTGAAGTCAACTTTTAAATTGAAATAGATGTTTAGGAGACTGTAGACGGATTGCACTGCTGCGGATATAGAGTCAGAGGAGCATATCTGCCTTCAATACCTGTGTAGTAGTGTAGGAGGGATCCTAGATTGATTCTAGTCAAACAAGTAACTATGACTTAAGACGAACTAAAGTTTTCTGTCATGGGAGAAATTACCAGGTTATTATGTATATACATGTTAAAGTTTTATTAATCTAGCTCCTCAGCCTTTAACACACTTCTCAGACACTATGTAGTAGCCTTTACCACAAGATAACAATGCTGACAATAATGCTGCACGTTGAACATCTACTACGTGCAATCACAGACGTTTTAAGATTCTGTCCTCGAGATCACCTTTGTTAGGTAGACAAGCACCATCTCTTCTTAAACGAGGAAAGAAAGCCATATGTTTATGTAAGCTCACTCAGCTGGTAAGCAGTAGACCCAGAGAATTCGAATCCAGAAATTATGACTCTTCCATGTGTGTTTTGTTTTCACTTGTTCTTAACAGAACGTGACTTAAATGCTTATAAATATTTGCTTGAAGATGGAAAGCTAATAGTAGAGAAATAGGAATCATGCTGCTAATAAACAAGAAAAATCACAATTTTAAGAGTAATCTTAATTTGTTGGTAGATTTTATAGCACAGTCTCTTTCTAACAAGGTCACCCACAAAAGTTATCTCACAGCCTAGAGCACTTGTAAGCAAAAGAAAGTTATTTATACATTTTTTTCTCATCTATAGCTTTCTCAAGTAAGAAGTAGAATTTTTAAACCGAGAGAAGTTAGTAAAAGAGCTCCAGTTATTTGTCCACAATGCTAAGAAGAACCAAAGGTTTCCAAACTGATGGAATGTGTGATTTGCATATTTCCTCTATTTCAACAGATGCTGCATAGCATTTCTATGCATATATACCTAACACTGGAAATATGTTTTCAAGATTGTAGATTTTAAATATTGTTTAATCAAAACATTATATTTTAATAAAGTACAAGTCATTTAGTTTACTGCCTCCATAATTTCAGTATTTCTTCATTTAATACATTTTTATATTGTTAAATTGAAGTTGAAAGTTACATATGCATGTCTTTTAGAAGAATGTATTTATTGACTTGGTCTTTCCTCAGTGGAGGTACATTTATAGTGTCAGGATCTGCCAGGTAGAAAGATTAGACAGAAATCTAGTGGCATACAAGTATAACAAATGAGAGAAGCCACCTAAGTATCCCAGTAAGAAGAAAAGAACAAAGAAGCCTTCAAGAAGGAGGAATACTAAGCTGCCCTTTAAAGATGAGACAGATTTCAGCAGAAAGAAACACCACGTGTAGAGTCATCCATGTAAAAATGGCAGGCAGGTTTGGGGAATGGCAGGCAGGTTTGGGGAATGGCAGGCAGGTTTGGGGAACGGCAGGCAGGTTTGGGGAACGGCAGGCACGTTTGGGGAACGGCAGGCACGTTTGGGGAACGGCAGGCAGGTTTGGGGAATGGCAGGCAGGTTTGGGGAATGGCAGGCAGGTTTGGCTTCATGTGATGCCTGACTGCAACACAAATTGAAGCCTAATCTTAGAGAGCCTTATTATCCACAAACATTTGAGCTTTATTCTGTTGGAATGAAGAACCCATGAAGGGCTTTGATTAAGGGAATAACTGGTCAGTGTAGTTTTAGGAAGTTGTATAAAAGGTGGAATGAAGGTAGTGAAAGGTTGACGGGAGAGAGAGGGTTGTTGTAATAATCTTAATGAGATAATGAGGGTTTGCATTAAGAGAGTGGCTGAAAGGACTGAAAATGAGAAACACTATGTAATTTGTAGAACCTGACAATTGACTGGATGAATAAATAGAGAATGAATAAATAGGGAGGGAGATGGATTCAAGCTTGAATATTAGCCAGGAAGATTTCCAGGTTTAAGGAGATTAAGAGTTTACTTTTAGATATTAATTATTAGGCTCTTTTGGGGCAACTCATGAACAAATTTCATGGAACAAATTTCATAAACAATTTCCTAAAAATCTATAGAACCATACTTTTAGATTATAAAGCTAAAATATAGCCAAATAGTTTTTTTCAGCACAGCATACTTTTTATGTTACCAAAACAGTTTAATCTCAAGTATATCAAGTTCTAGTTTTGAATCCATGATCTGAAATATTCATATTTAATAATATGCACTTACATATACAAATACATATATAATTATGGTATAGTTTCTAGAAATTGTGTTTTAAATATAGTGTTAATAAGTAACATGTTTCATGTTTATCTTACTGTACACTTTAGCTACATCTTTTGCTATTTCTAACTGGAATTTCAACAAAGAAAGATTTTTTCCCCCTCTGAGGGATTTCAGTATCATTTTGTCTAATTGTACCTTATGTTAAGGTACCACATTATAAGCTTCTTTGGAATAATAAAATACTAATGCAAACACCCTCTTAAGCAGCTCTGAGTTGTTATGCCATTATAGTTTGGTGACATTCTGCTCACTATAGATGGGTGAATGAGAAAGGCTAACGTTAAGATGGGTTTCTTTTACACTCCTTCACAAAAACATTACTATTATGTCATTTAGCGAAATGTTTATGCTATTAAAAATTCAGAATGTAAGGAGTTTAGTGCATTTCTACCTCAACATTAGAAACAGGACTTTTCAACAATCAATCAAGTGCATAAAACTGAGCGAGTTTGTTTGCACGCTATTTATTTGAACTAAATCTCTAACAAGCCTCGTCTGCTAATTGGACTTAACATTTATGTTGCTAAATGAGAAGCATTTTGGCTGCTATATAGGATGGTAAGACCTACCCAGTGGAATAAACAGCTAACATCTGTTATCTTGTCCTGCTCCAGCTTGGCTTTTCCCAGTTAAGTACTACATCAGCTCTGAAGTCAAGGTTATCAAATATGTGAATGTCTGGCTCACCCATGTATGTGTGAAGGTAAAGAAATAGTGCATCATGAGTCAGGACCAGCCAACCAAAAGATATTGAGTATAGCTGGTTCACTTTGTTTTACCTTTGCAAGCCCTACTACTATAAGCAAAATCTAATAGAGGTTAAGATTTTTGTAAAGTTTGTATAATAACTATAATTAATTTCAGTTCTCTTTAATATTTTCCTAGCTGTAGAATTTTATGCTGATAATTGTTAGATTAAATGTAGTTACTTTTAAAATATATTTATATTTATTTTCTTTTTTTAAAAAAAGAAGCTAAATTTGGATTTGGCTGGGCTTCGGAAAGAAAAAGAAGATTTACTAAAGAAATTGGAGTCCTCATCTGAAATCACAAGTTTGGCAGAAGAAAATTCCCAGGTAACATTTCCACGGATACAAGTTACATCACTTGGTCCTTCAAGGAGCATGGATTTGGAAATGAAGCAATTGCAGTATAAACTAAAGGTGATTATAAAATTTATTAAGCATGAAAACATACATTATGCTTGAATCCTGCAAGACATATTTATATGAACACTAATTTATTCTAATAAAGGTAAATTATGTTATAGATAATCCAAAAATTATTAATATTGCCTTCATCATTAATTTTTAGCCTGGTAGATTCTTATCTGGTAATGAATACTACCATTCTCTGAAAAAGACAAGATACCATGAAATCCTAATTTAGGAGCTGATGTAAACTGGCCAATATCTGCTACTCTAATACTTCTTTCTGCCCCCATGCCTCCCTCCAGCTGAACAGAATCCTTTCAGACATGTAATGCGTCAACATAAACAGAATTGCTTTTCTCTACATACTTCCAGCAAGTTAAACTTGAGAATGAAACCAACCCACTTTTGCTCTCTGCTTCTTCTCCCTCCCACTTATCTCCTCCTTCTCTGTCTTCAACCAACAACCAACTTAAAATAGTAGGAAGTATGTAGAGAAAAAGCAATGAGAGGAGAAAAAAAAAAAAAAAAGAATCTAAGACCAAGCGAAACTGTCAGCAACTTAAAAGTAAGGCTGTCCTTAGTTTAAATAGAATTAATTTGTAAGAAATAGGATTTGTGAGTGAGTTTTAATTGGAAAGTTCATTTTCATGCTTCTTAAGCCCATTTATTCCTCACATATTTAATTATTTTCTTCAGTGGGGATCGCTAGCTAGAAGCTAAAAAGAGCAGTATATATGGGATCATTGCTATAATGTGAGTCACTAGAAAGAAAATCCTGATTGTAAATGCACAGAGTACATTAGAAATGGAATAATCATCCCTGTTGGGAGGGTATTGGAATACTATGTTGAATTGTCAAATAGACTCATCATTGTTTTCCATCCCAAATAGGATATGTGCACCCTTCAATAATATATCTTTTAGTGCAGATTTACTCATAGGATAAATAGGCTAAAATTTAAAATGAATGAGTTTATTATTGCTTGAAAATAATTTGCTTTATTAATAGTAGCCAAATATACAAACTAGCATTGGGATTCTTCTTGAATACCATCTTCTTTAGTCAATTTATGTGTATAACTTGGGTCAGTCACAAAGTTTTATAATCTTAAATAACTTATAAAATGTTAGAAATGTGAAGGAAAAAGTGTTGTGCAATTTTGGGGCATGAATCCTAAAATGTGTCTCTGAAAATGTGGGATAAAATGTGTAAACTGAACATTTCAGTGTTAAGGTTTCATATAGAGAAGATAAAATCATTGAGCTATTCCTTGATCTTATCTATCACATAGACTTTAATTCTTACTTCTGTGATTCTTCATATATTTAAGTCCTCATGATTCTGATATAACTTTGTTTTTCACCAAGATAAAATAGAGTGCTAGGTCCAGTATTGTCTAATCTGACTTCTAAAAGACATAAATAGTTTTAAGTTGATTTATACATAAATCATAATTTATAATTTTTACATAAACAGTTTTTAGTTGATTTATATTTTACTTATTTTACTTACTACAAATGGTCTAATAATTTTTGGTAATAATAGATCCATATGAGTGTCTGTAAGTTCTTTGCATTATGGTTTTCCATGGTATAAGTTTTTACCCCACATACAAATCTCTCTCTTGCTTTGGAGGAATGTGTGAGTCAGAAAGAGAACTAAAGCAATTAGTGTGAAGTGACTGTCCATAATCTAACATAGAGTCTTGGAACACTGACCAAACTGTATAGGGACAAAAAGGATAAGTTTTTACTTTTGTCTTGTTTCATGTTTTCATATAGAAATTTCCTAGAAGACCAAGTACCTTTAAGTACATAATATTGTCTACTACTAAAAATTTTTGTTTTGATGCTGGTTTGTAGAGATTCCGTAACAAAATACCACAGACTGGTTATCTTAAATAGCAAACGTATATATTATTCTCACAGTTCTGAAGGCTGGAAGTCTAAGATCAAGGTGTCAACAGTTTTCATTTCTTTTGAGGCCTCTCTCCTTGGTTTGTAGATGGCTGTCTTCTGCCTGTGTCTTTACATGGTCTTCCTTCTATGTGTCTGTGTCCTAATTTCCCTTTTTATAAAGACACCACTCAGACTGAATTAGATTCCACCCTAATAACCTCATTTTACCTGAATTATCTGTTTAAAGGCCTTATCTCCAAATACAGTCACATTCTAAAGTACTGAGGGTTCGGTGAGAACTTCTACATACTAATTTGTTTAGGGGAAACAGAATTTAGCACATAACAGATATCAAACTGCTAATATAGTGATTTTCTAATAAGTAGCTTATTTTCTACTTAATGTTTTTAGACTTAATTGAGAAAATTGGCTAGATTCGAATATACTAAAAGTTTATATACATCTTTTCTATACTATCCAGTTAACATTAGACTTTTCTGTGTAATTTTACATATACTATTCTGATGTCTCTGGTTCATTTACAGTTGAGAAAACTGAGACACAGAAAGAATAAGTTACTTGTCCAAGATCACACAAGTACTGTATATAGAGCCGAGATGAGAACTCAAACCATCTGGCTGCATAGTCCATGCTCCTGATTATTATACTATGCAAATTTTAAAAAAATATTCAATAAACTTAGTATAGGAAAGCTGTAACAGGGATGACTTTTTACCATTGTGACATTTTTGATGTATGTGTTTCACATCATACATCAAAGGATGTATTACAAGGAAATTACCAGATTTTAAGTTATGTTACAGATATATATTGTATAGTAGGGAATGGAAAAGGGACAAAGGACCTGGGTTTCGATCACTTTTTGGCCATTAACTTCTCGTCAACCTGGTCAAGGAAATTACTTAACTTCTCTAGAGGTCTAAAGCAGGGATACCTTTCTGCCCATCTGATAAAAATTTTTGAGGATCAAATGAAATAGCTGTTAGATTTAGAGATCTTGGCCAAAGTGTATCTCAACCTGGCATTGTTTTATTTATTATAAATTGCTTTTCTCTCAATTCTCCAAGTCAGAGTTAACAGCATTTTCAGCCACATAATACAGCCTTAAGTCTAAAAACAGAAAAGAATCAACCAGTTATCTTAATATCCACTTAACTCATTCCATTGAAGATACCGTCAGGCTTTATTTACTGCTTGTATCTTTTATTTTAAATACAATTCTAAGTTTATTTTACTTCTCAGCAGAAAACACCTTCAGTGCAGCACACTAGAAGTATGCGTATTAAGGGGTAGGATGATTGTTTTTAGGCAGGAATAATGACACAGAAGCAAAAAATTACAAACAAAAGATTGACAGAGAAAAAAAGGCAATATGAAAATGTTAAGGTAAATACAAAATTAGAAAAGCACAGTCTGGGACCATTTAGAGGAGGGATAAGTAGACATTTATATCACAGTAGTCCCTAAAGCCATCACTATATTATAGTATAGTGATAATATAATACATATTAGTATATCATATATAATTTATAGTGATAATATTTATAATATGATATCACTATATTAACATATCACTATTAGCTTAGCATAATCATGGGTGTCCATATTTCTAATTGAATGAACAATCATCAGAGAAAGAATTGAAAATTAATGATTAAAGCAAACGCTTCAATTATTTGATAAATTGACTAGTGTGACTAGTGTAGAACATGTTATTCAGGCAGTGCTGGAAATAAGACACAATACATCACTGTAAACATGCAAAATATGGTAGAAATTTTGATTGCATTACACACACATTTGATCAAAACATAACATTCAAAAGAGTTACCATGTTGAGGTAGCTTTGGGTTTTTAAGAAAAATTAATGTTTCATGTAAAAATTAAAATTATTTCAAATGTTCTATTTGTATGTTATACCCATGAGATATTTAAAGTCAGTCTGATGAATTACATTTACCTTGGGTAATTAACAGTTTAATCTTTTCAAATTCAAATTATTTTTAGCATGAGTCAAACATCCAAACCTAGGAATAGTTCTAATAGAAAAAATTTATTGTAGTTTAGAAATATTAGCTAAATAACTACTCCAAATATTTTAAAAGCTATTATAGTTTATTATGTTTATATTCATTTAATACTTTTAAAACTTAACAAATGGATTAATGTGAGTATGTCAACACTATCTTGAGTGTGGAAAAACTAAAATACCAAAAAGACTAAGTGATGTCTTAGATTACACATTTAGTTGGAACTAGAGTCAAAATTGGGAGGTGTTCTAACACTCTAGTTACCACCTCTGGTTCCTAGGCTCTACTGACAACAAATACCACAGAACAAACATGTTTTGCTTTGAAAAACTAATAATTATTTATAAATAATGTAATAAGTAGCATTATTAATAACTTCAAGTAAAGAAGGATTGAGGTTTTCTATCAGTTATCATTATTCTCTAACAAACTATCCCAAAACATCGTGGCTTAAAACAACAGTTTATTATTTCTTAAGATTTTGTGGGTTGACTGGGAAGTTCTTTTGCTGGTCTCTTCTGGGCTACCTCATATCCCTGGATTTTTTCAAACGAAAGATTTCCCTAGTTGGAAGATACAAAATAGCCTCACTCATAGATCGGACAATTGGTCTACTACCTGTCAGCTGGAGTACCTTGGTACACTTCCACATGATACATCAACTGTATTCCTAGCAAGGTGATCCTGGAGCAGCATTCCAAGAAGGGAAAGAGAGAAGCCACAAAGCTTTAAGGCCTGGGAACTGAAATTTACACAATTCACTTCTGCTGCATTCTTTTGGACAAAGCAAGTCACAAGCCAGACTACATTCAGTGGGTTAGGAAATGGATTCCCCTGCTTGATGAGCAGCAAAGCATTTTTGACCATATTTCGTCTAAGATGTTAGTAAATCCAGTATTTGTTTTAAGTGATCTTCTTAAATCATTAAAATTCTTAATTATTCACATATTTACATTATACCAGGACAATTCATATTTCCCGTAAATGTATTTTGGATACATACTCTTTGCAATTCTTAAATGATTGTGTTCCTCTATAGTTTGGCATGTTATATAAAAGTTTTAGTATTATTATTTCTATTACAGCATATAAAATAAAGCATTTAAAATATTAAAATATTCATTTTAATTATTGTTTACCATAATTATTGTAGATGTATTCTTTAGAATGGCACTTATTTTTATGCTGCCTTAGACCAAGGTTGTAAGGTATATTTAAATTTATTTCTATTTTTAATCTAGAATGCTACTAATGAACTCACTAAACAGTCATCAAATGTGAAGTCTTTGAAATTTGAACTCCTAGCAAAAGAAGAACACATAAAGGAAATGCATGAAAAGTATGGTCTTTGTATTTCTATCCATTGTATTTGGTGCCACCTAGTGGCAACCAGCTCTATTAAACGTGCCCCAAGAAACTGCTAATGTTTACGTTTTCCTTCCCTAGTTCATATTTAAACCTACATAAGATGAAAGTTTAAGGAATACTATGTATAGCATGATTAATGGCAAGCTATTTACTTTTTTAAATTAGATAATGATGAAGTTAAATTTCCGTTATTAAACATATTTAATTTTGAATAAATACAAATTAATGGCTTCGAGACAATGAATGAAAAACTTTACAACGTGGTGGTTATTTGGCCCCCCAAATATATGATTAGTATTTGTATTGGATTTAATGCCTAAGCTTATAAAGCTAAGGTAAAAAAAGGAAAGTTTTGTATGTGTTTAAAATAACTGGAGGTTATGGAAGTTTGTACTCTTGTGTTTATCAGTAAAAAGATTTTAAATGCTCTATCCCACTGAATCAAAATTATTTTCTTTCTGTATCTTTCAAAGCTACACTATTGCTTACAAATAGTAAGATGTTTAGATAGAATTCCAGTTGTCACTGATACATTTGAGATATATGTATCTCACAAACACACCTGTAGACCTCATTATAAGTGAAGAGCACTTAGAAGTGATATGAATAGATAAAAGCATTAGACAAAAAGCTTGGTGAATTTTTTAACTGATAATATTTTGAAGTTTATTTATCAATTAAGAGTAAGTCTTGCTTATTGTTTAACAGGGCTCTAGATTAACACTCTGAATCCTGGCTTCCCTACCTACTAGGCCTATGCCTAAATTTAATAATATTAAATTAGGTTCTTACGAGGAATAAATGAGTTAATACATGTAAAGCACTTATAACAGTGACTGGAACATTGTAAGCCTTTGATACATGTTAGCTATTGTCATTCTTGTTTTAGTAGTAGCAGCAGCAGCAGCAGTAGTAGTGGTTCTCACAGCATCTACCATTTTATACTTAATAGTTCATCAACTTATGCTAAACAGCTGTGTGGATTGAATCTCAAATTATATTAAATTAGAAGATATTATGGCTAATTTAGTTTCATTACAAGAGTTTGCATTTGTTTATTGAAGTATAAGATTTTTTTCTTATCATTTTTATGCTTTTGATTATCTTCATATATCACTTTGATTTTTCACAGCAATGTAAAAATGTAATTTAAATGAAATAGTTCTAAGTTTTCATAAGTGTTATTAATTTTTCTCATTTCTTATATATTTTAATACATATATGTAATTGTATAATTACCAAGTCACAACTATAGATTTTACAAGTGTTCAAAATATTAAAAGAACAATATCTTATGCAGTGCAATTCATTTTACTGATTTACAGTGTCAATATCACGTAGCATTTAAAAACTAACAGCAGATATAATATTGGATAAAATGTGAGATATCACCACTGTGAAGGTGTTTTCTGTCACTCTTGATGTCACCTTTTTTTTTTTTTCAAGGATGTCTCGAATGGAGAGGGATATAACTATGAAAAGACATTTGATAGAGGACTTGAAATTTCGACAGAATGTAAATTTGGAAAGTAACAAGAGTTTTAGTGAAACGTTACAAAATCTTGATAAAAAGGTATCAATTTTTATCTTTACTGACACTAAAAATATCACTTCCTGTTGTATTTACTCTCTTACCACAAACATTTAATCCTAATAAATGTATAGAAAATATTGATAGGATATGTATTTACTGTTACAAAGTAACACTCTTTGCTCTGAAAGTACATTATTTATTTTAAAATTCAATTCTCTAAAACCTCATACATAATATGGCCACACATTCTGTTTCTATTTATAAATATCCCATGAGAAGATTAAAAATCCTTAATATTTCTAGGATACATAGTTACATTTTATTCAGTATTTTATTTAAAACTGTAATTTATGATAGAATCAAGCTTATATTTCTTAGTGAAAACTTGATTACCAATAACTATCAGAAGTTCTTTAAAAATGTACTTTCTTCTTGGATACCCTTAATGAATTTTACATGGGAATGGAGTTGTACATGCAAAGGGAGTTGTAGTTAAAGTAGTTATGTAATATATGACCCAAAGTAGAAGGGTTTTTTTTGTTTTTGTTTTTTTGAAGGTGCTATTTTCACAACTCATAAAGCACCCTGTGCTTTGGCATTCACTAAATGTTATCCACACCTGAGAGAACATCTCCTTTACTTTCCTTGTTGAAAATGAAAATTTAAGTATCTCTTAGGTCAAATTGATTTAAGAAAGAAACTTTTACGTGAGCATGACGAATCCATATGGATTTTCTTTCTCTTCTCTTCCACACACCTGTGCAAGTTAAAATCACTTCCTATAGGCTTTTTCAATGTTATCCTTTCAATTTTGCTATTTTTTAACTTCAATAATAATTTCATACATAGCCTTGGAATCTTTATATAAATAACATATATCTTTAGTGGCATTAAACTGAAAAACTATTTTTTCTGTTATGCTTTGAGTTACATACACATATTATAATCTTATAAAAAAGCTATATATATATATATATAAAATATCCTATTACTTGTTTTATTTCATCCAAAAAAAGGTATGTAATAGTTATTTTAGAGAATACAATGGAAAGTTACCTATAACTTGGCTTGTTTCAGAGTCAAAACAATCATCTCCTGCCTTAGGAAGTTTAGATTAGTAATTAATGGATATGTAGTGAACATTAATATTGTGTTATTGGGTGCAAGAATATACATACCAGTATTCATTTAGTTTGTGTGCAATTTTGGTTTTTGTTACTGATTTAAGGATTGTTACTTTCATTCATAATATGAGTTCTGTAAGTATAATACTTGAATTTGATAGAGTTATGAGAAAATAAATGGAAGTAGACTCCTTCACTCATTTAGTTTCTGTTGGAACAAACACAGTATATTACTAGAATGCCTTCAACAATAATAATTACCTTTATGCTTTTAATGTAGGTAAAGACATTAACTGAAGAATGTTCCAACAAGAAGGTATCAATTGATTCACTAAAGCAAAGACTTAATGTTGCTGTAAAAGAAAAGTCACAGTATGAACAGATGTATCAGAAATCTAAAGAGGAGTTAGAAAAAAAGGTATGCTTTTAAAAAGGGCATTTTAGATTACAGATGGAATATAATCGTGTTTGTTTCATTTTTAACATTGTTGGTTTTTTCCTTCCCAAAACCACAAGCTACTTAAACACTTCAGATTAGTGCAAAGAGGATTTGTATCTCTACATGAAACGCTAAACATTGGTTTAACATTAAAGATATTTCCGTATTAGAGAAAACAGGTTGTGTTTGTCTTGATAGTTTTTAAGAAATGAAAACTATTATTGAACAGTGGTATTTATAGAAGTAGATGTAAATTTTGTAGGCCCACTTAAACTTTCAAACTAAATGTTTCCATGTTATGTAGAGGATCTTTTGGTCTAAAATAGCCTGCATGCTTTTAATTATTTGTAATCTTTAAAAATCATAAACTAATTTAGATGATAAGTATATGAGAATATGTACTTAGGATGTTTTATTGAAAGTTAATGAAAATAATCATGAATTTTACCCAAATAATAAATACATAGAGAGAATAATAAAATATTTTCCTTATTTGACATGTATAACTAACTCTTCCAAATATGTTTATAAAATATCTTTCATTTTATGACGGCTGATCTTTTGCAGGATCTCAAGCTTACTCTCCTAGTATCAAGAATAAGTGAGACTGAATCTGCAATGGCAGAAATTGAAACAGCAGCATCTAAGCAGCTTCAAGGATTAGCATTGCAAAGTGAACAGGTCCTAGAAGGTGCACAGAAGACATTGCTGTTAGCCAATGAAAAAGTAGAAGAGTTCACCACATTTGTGAAGGTTTGAATTACTTGTCGTTTACTAACTTGTACTTTACTTTAGGCAGATAGGCAGCAGCCTACTTGAGATGATTTGGGGAATAAAGTTTCTTTCTGCTTTCCTAACACACAAAGCATCTTCTTCTACCCTATTTATCACATTGCTAATAATTCCTCCATAAAGAATTTATTTTTATAGTTTGAATTTAAAATTTTCTACCATCTTATTAATATTTCTTTCTTAATGTCAATTTAGTTATGAAATTGTAGTAGTCAAGTCATCTGGACAGGTTTTAAGTTGAAAGAATTAAGCTGTTCCCACCCTACTCTCCTTTTGAAAATCGTTCAAGCAGGAACAACCAGAAACTTGCTCAGTGTTCAGTGATGCTAAGAGACATCTGAAGCCCAGGCCACAAACTATCAAGACATGGAATAGACAGAGGAATGGCACATGACAAACAGAACAAAGAGAAGACAAACTCAAGTATCTGCAGAGGTGTACCATCTAGAAATTATCTAAAAGCTGAAGAGCCCTAGAAAGCCTTCATTCCCCTAGACATAGAAGTTAATAACATTTTATGCCACTATTGAGTACTCCACGAAGAGGAAATTCCTTACTTTGCTTCTTTGGAAATCATAGATACCTTGGGAGTTTTCTCATTTTAAAAATATCTGCAAAATGAATTGATAAAACATTTTATCTCCTTTATCTCTTTTAATGAATATTTCAACTGGTGTGAAGTCAAGCCAATAATGCCTGCCTCTGAGGATCCTAAATGATTGCAAAGTATTAATTTTAGTAAATGTAATTTACCTTTTCCAGATTCAAAACACTATTTTTTGTAAATGCTTGTTGAATAGTTTCACTGTTTAACTTATAGTGAACACTTTCATTAAATATTGTGATTTATACCCTGCTGGTGGGAATGTAAATTAGTTCAGCCACTGTGGAAAGCAGTTTGGGAATTCTCAAAAAATGAAAAACAGAACTACCATTTGACCCAGCAATCCCATTATTGGGTACATAACCAAAATAATATAAATCCTTCTACCATAAAGACACATGCATGCGTATGTTCATTGCGGCACTGTTAACAATAGCAAAGATATGGAAGCAACCTAAATGCCCATAAACAATAGACTGGAATAAGAAATTGTAGTACATACACACCATAGGATACTACACAGCCATAGAAAAGAATGAGATCAAGTCCTTTGCAGCAACTTGAATGGAGCTGGAGGCCATTGTCCTAAGTGAACTAACACACAAAGGAAAAACCAACACCACATGTTCTCACTTATAAGTGGAACCTAAACATTGAGTACACATGGACACAAAGAAGGCAACAATAGACATCGGGGCCTACTTGAGGGTGAGGGTGGGAGGAGGATGAGAACTGAAAAACTACCTATTGGGTACTATGTTTATTACCTGGGTGTTGAAATAGTATGTACATCAAACCCCTGCAACACAAAATTTATCTACAGAACCAACCTGCACATGTATCCCTGAAACTAAAATTACAGTTATATATATACAGTCATTATTTTTACTCATGATGTAGAACCATTTTTATTATGAGTATTACCTTCATAAATCTTGGTTTTTGTTTTATATTCAACTTAGCATTTTGTTTGTGGAGCTTTTGGCTAAGATATAAAATATGAAATATATAATTATGAGATTTATTCAAAACGCTAATCATTGTTTTTCCTTGAAACATTCTTTGAATGTGGCACTTTAAAAAAGAAGGATGAATGAGAATCAGAAGTTTTCAAAATAGAAAAATTAATTTCATGACTGTGTATCTGATTATCATATACTTGAAGTTTCATGACTTCCATGATGAGGTAATGGGTATATTTCTCCATACAAAGTAGTTCAGCAAAAATTACCTTTAAGAAACTTTTTCTTTATATCCAATGATATAAATAGTATTTAATGATGAAGTGGGTATCTAAACTCTAATTATTCAAGGGTAATGTTAGTCCTTCATATTGTTCAGCAACAGTGATATTGAGTAGATGTCTTAATAGATGAATTCAGGATTGCTGTGTTTTCATGACTTTTTAATTTGAATAATGTTTCAAAGATTATATAATAGGGAAAGATGATAAATATGGACAGGCTGTCTTCGGTACTCTTTCAGAATTTTTACACTTTGTTTCAGGTTTAAATTACCTGCATCAGAATCCTGTTTCTACTGCATTTAAATATAATACACAATATTGGGCCCCAAATCTATTGAATCAAAATCCTGTCTGGAGTGGAGCCTAATCTGCATTTTACAAGTTAACTAAGTGATTATTATACATAATAAAGTTTTAGAAGCACTTCCTTACATTGTTTTTAAGAATTGAATTCAAATAACAATACATATCAGTTTGACATTTAGTAAGACCATTTATAACTCATGACTTCCAGTGGCAATTTGACATTTGTTTTTCTTAACCGTGTCTTAGTGCCAACATATAGTTGCTATTGGTACCATGTCTGCTGTATAACCTATTTTTCAAATATAGGGCCACCAGCAAATTAATAGCCAAAACCATATATTGATGGCAGAGACTGGATATTTGGGTCTTAAGAAAGGCATGATTATCATCTTTCTTGTCCTTGCACATATGGCCCTAGGTCTAGGCAGAAATGCTTAGGACCGACCATCTGAAGCAGCATATCATCAATGACTCCTTAACTACTACCACATCAGGTGCATTAGATCAATGCTTCCTCCTTTTTAAATACTTAAGACCTTCCATAGCTGGGTGTTATTCTGCTGAAGTCTAATCTTCTTTCCCACTACTCTTTCACCCATATTGTGCTTACTCCTGCCTTTGCTCAAGTTTTCTTTTCACCCAAAATGCCTTCCCCTCTTTGTTCTCTCCTTCAGATTTAACTCTGGGCCTTTCTCTGTCATGAATCTGTCCTTTAACTCTGTAGTTAAGAGGATAGAGCTCAACTCTGCCATTTACTGGCTCTCTGACTTCAGGATCGTGACTGAATCCTTGTGCCTCAGTTTCCTTATCTGTAGAATGAGTTTAATAATGGAACATAAGCGAAGTGAGAATTTAAATAAGTTACAATAGCTAAAGATCAGAACAGTGGCTAATTGCTCTCTCAATATCAACTATTATTATCAGTAGTAGTAATAGCAGTAGTAGTATGGCTCTGACTCGTCTCCTGAACATTTATTATATGTACATTAACACAGTTGTAAACTTGTATTTTTCTTTCTGTTTCAAGTAGATTAAAGCCAACTTGAGGAAAGGAACGTTGTCATTTGTTGTCTTCAGGGTATTGTTACATAACAGGGCTCAGTAAATTCTTGAGGAATTGATTTACATCTGCTTCAAGAATAGTACTGGACTTATAGTCACTGCTCAAATGGAAAACTCTGTGAACAGTGAGAACTATGTGCATTCCTTAATGAGCGTAGTTAAGGAATGCACATGGTACCTACATGGAACATTATGATCACCAGGACTCATTCTATGCAGAGCTTATTAGGGTATCATGTACACAAAAGTACTTAATAAATATTATTAGTAGTATTAATAGTAATAATGTTTGTTCTGGCCCTGTTGTGGAATCTATGTTCCCTTTAGTCTTTTCATTTATTCATAGGGCACAACCAGATTATGGTAGAGGTGGAGTGGCCATCTGTTCTAGATCTAGTCTTGAATATGGAATTTGGCCCTGGGGTGAAATCAAGTACTTTGAGCATCTGGGCTGGATATATGTGGCAGAGCTGAGGCTTTGAATTCTCCTAATAACTGAATAAAACACACAAGGGAAATTTCTAGAAGTATTTGCTCAGTTTGACTCAGCCCTGATACAGGCTTGTTAATGTGCCTGTATGTGAGAGTCATTTGCCAAGCTCCATCTTTTCAGTGGATTTTGTTAGCTATGAAATAAATACCAGCCAAAAAACAGTATTTAGCTGGAAGCATAAATGGTTTCATTATCAATATGTACTTGCTTTGGTAAGATTTAGTAAGATGCTTTTGGTATATAAATTTCTTGCTTCTTTAGTGAATACATTTGTGGAGCATTAGAATTTTAATTTTACACATACAATTGTTAATACCTTGGCACTGTTAATTAAGATTTATAAACAGGTCTATGATACAATTCAAGTTGAATTAACTCTTTTCACCCTGTCATTATACTGAAAAAGGAAATGACAGCTGTGTTTAGAGAAAAGTTTCATAATAAAAATACATTTCCTTATTTGGAAAACTTTATGTAAATTATATCTCAATAAAGCTGTTTAAAAACCTGTTTTTTAAAAATTCATTTTTTATCCCAAAAACCATGATGGCAAGAGTGACTCCAGAGTCTTTCAGCCACGAATTTTTGCCTTCCTCACAATGTAATCTTACTGAAAAAAGTCCAAGCAATCCATAATGATTCGATGGAACTAAAAATTACATGTATTGCAGACAAAGACTCAAAGAGTGGAAAACTAAATCTAATAAGGCAGAAGTGGGATCATTTACTATATTTTCCACAAACATTATTGGTGGCTGGTTACAATAAATTATAGTAATTGAAAAGTAAAGTAAATTGATATGTATGTCTAAAAACCATTCATATTTTCACAATATCCTCAGATATTGGGATAATTCCTAGCTCATGATATCCCAAGAATTGCAAGAAGGCTGACATCAGTTTTTGGAAATTCAGTTAACATTTATTGAATGCTTACTTTGTGCCATACAGTGTTTTTACTTAACTTGATAATAAGTGTTAGCTATGGATCATTATTCCACTGATATGTGTAGAGTGACACTTTTTAAAACTTACAGTGTTTTTAGCAAATGATAATTTACAGGGTTTTTCAAAACCCTTTGAGGGGGCTTTAGAGTTGCTCAGAGAGCAACTGAGCAGATTTTGAACTGGTAATAGAAGGCAATTTTGTAACAGATAAGAGAGAAGTAAAGATAAAGGCCAGATGGAAGTAGCACCCAGTGTTGAAAACAGGCTGATTTGTTTATTTTAAAAAAGAGGAAAGTAATGCTGAGACCCAACATGTAAATACAAGGCAAGTGTGGCCTTATAAAAATGAAAAGTTAGCTTTGATATATGGGTGGAAGGTAAAACATTTCAGTGAACCTAGCACAGTGAAGGCTCTACTATATCTGAAAGATACACTTTGGATGGGAAAATGATCATTCATGCACTATGAAGTATATTTCAACCAAACAACATAGTATTTTCTAATAATCAATGCATTGGAATTGAAGGCATATGGAATATATCATGTAGTAACAACACTACTCATTATGTAGGCCACCTAGTATTGCTTATACTTCACTTAGGTACCTCTTTAATGATACTTACATGGTACATGAGGGTTGATCTTGGAATTCCTATATTATTCATACCTATTTAGAAATTCTGTTGGGATGAGTAAGATGTAGGAATCAATATTCAAATAGATCTCAGAAGCCAATTGGAACATATTAGAGTCACCCACCCAAATTATTTGTATCTCATTTTAGAATGCTAGTCATACAGCTTAGCACCCGGATTGTCTTTCTCTCCAACACAATTCTGTTATGACTTATGGTGACTTCATATCCATGTAAGCCATCCAATCCCCTATTGGATATTCCCTTTCTATTCTTCAGCATCCTCACTTCCAATGATTATTCCCATCATCATACCCCTGATGTATGGTTCTCAACTTTGGATCACCACCTACCTTAGGGGGCATTTGGAAATGTATGAGGGTGCTTTGTGTTACACTGACTGGTAGATGCTACTAGCATTCAATACCCAGGAGCCAGGGTGGTTAAAAGTTCTGCATTGGGAAGAAAAATCTCATACAGTGAAAAATTGTCATTTTTCCCAAATGCCAAAAATGTTCCCACTAAGAAACACCACCCTTGGCCTTGTCATTACGAATAACTGAATTCCAAAATCTCCATTTCCAGCATTTTATTCTTTGACCACTATTTCTTTTTGTGCTCATAGTGCAACAATTTTTGACCTGATTGTAACTCAAATTCACTGGCCTTACCACTTTTTCACTAATTACTACCACCCTCCTTCCCATTGTGCCCTTACTTCCCTCCTCATGCAGCATGGATTCTATGTTGTATCATAGTCACTTTCTTGCATATATCCTCAACTTCCTCATATGTCCCTTTGTCATATTCATGTGGAAAAAACTCAAACCTACTTTATTTTGAATCTCTGCCTACTTCCCACCTGAACCCAAGGAAGTGAATGTGATTAAATAAAAACATAACCATGCTGATTCATCTTTATTTAAACAGATAACCAAGAACTTCAGATGGGCTCTCAGCACTATGTGATAATCCTAATTATATAGTTCCCAGTGCATTCAGGCTCCACATTTCCCAGTCATTCTGCTATCTTCTCAAACCTCCAGCATCCTCTGCTTAGCCACTCAATCTCAGCTGCGTCTTTCACTGAGAAAACAGAAGCAACCCAGAGATAATTTCCTCCTTTTTTCATTACCTTTATTTTTCACATTCCTCCCAAATCTGTACCCACATACTGTCCCTTCCCTCATATTATTGGGAATGAACCATCTGCATGCCCGTCTAAAGCTAATACCTCACTTTGCACACTGGATTTTATCTCCTCATATTCGCAAGGACTTTGGCCCTGTAGTTTCAACCCTACACTTTGTATCACCAATATTCCCTCTATATTGGATCACTTTCATTAGCAAACACACACCATTTACCAAAAAAAAAAAAAAAAAAACCCTTCATTTGACTCTGTATCTCCTCTAACTGCTGACTCATTTTTTCTCCTCTTTTATGTAGCAAAACACCTCAAAAGTGATACCTATTCTCTACCCACTTTCTTATCTTCCATTCTGTTTTGAACCTTCTCCAATTAGGCTTTCAATCTTATTACCCCGCCAAAGTAGTTTATTCAAAGTCACCAGTAACCTCCATATTGCCCAATCTGTGATCAGTTCTCAGTTCTTATCTTATTTGAACCCTTGGGAGCATTTGATATCGTTGATCACTCCTTCCTCCTTGAAGCACTTTTTTAAAGCCTTCCTTATGATGTACTACACTGTATTGGTTTTCCTCATCACATCTAGCCGGTCTTCTCTGACTTCTTTGCTAGTTCTCATTCTCTTCCTGACAGACATAAGTGTTGGAGTTTCCTAGGGTTCAGTCTTTATACCTTTCCTCTTCATTATCTATACTCACTCTCTAGACAATCTGTACCAACACTGTAATTTAAGATGCCATATTCTGACCTATGACTCCCTAATATATATCTGTTCTCATCCTGTCCTTGAAACTATGGATTTTTTAATCTTCCTGCCTAGTTGTGATTTTCACTTGGATGTCTAATAGGCATCTCAAACTTAACATGTACAAAAAAGTTGAAAAAAAATATAATAATTATATTTTCTTTGTCATTTTTTGGTTTTTCTTAGGGATTTATAGGAGTTCTTCACGTATTCGGGAAATTATATTTGCCTATTGTATATATTTCAATTATTTCATTATTTGTTCTTTTTCTTTTGACAGTACTGTTTGATGTCAGAGAAAAATATTTTTAATTTTGTATGTATTCAAATTAATGAACCTTTTCCTTTCTCGCTTTTGAATTTGGTGGGATACTTTAAAAAGCATTCTCCACAATGAGGTATATAAAAATACTTTCAAAAGTATTTTCCTTTCTTATATATAATACCTCTCAGTTTGATCATGTGTTGTCTTCCTAATTTGGTTTAGTTGTCTATCATGATTTCTCATAGTTGACTGAACTTTAAAAGGGCTAATCTGAATTTGTTGTCAGTTTCTATATATTCATTTAGTTAGGGTTAATTATTTGAGCTTTATTATTTTATCATTTTCCTTTGATTATGTCATTTTTCCATGATTCTTCATAATCCCTGTATCTTTGCACTGGTGTCTGTACATTTAAGGAAGCAGCCACTTCTTCCAGCCTTTACAGGTTTTCTTCAGCAGGAATAGTCCTTCACCAGTCAGTCCAACCTTTGGATCTGAACAGGCCAGCAGACAACATCCATGGGTAGGCAGGCAGTACTTGCTGTCAGGTTCTCTAGCTGGGCAGGGCTGCTGCCCATACTGCTAAGGTCAGGTGGGGCCACTGGTTGGGCTCTGCAGTCAGACAGGGCTGCTGGCTAGGCTCTAGAATTGCTTCCTGTTGGGCAGGATCACAGGCTATGCTCATTGGCCATGTGCTGCCATGTGTTAGGCTTTGCAGTTGGGCTGCAGGTAGGCTTCATAATCATCCACAGTTGGGGGGCATCCAGGATAGGCTCTCTGGTCAAATATTGCTGCTGGTTGGACTCCTTGCTCAGGCAGGGCTGCACATTGGGCTGCATGATGAAGCAGGGCTGCAAGATGTATGCTGCAGTTGGGTGGGGTCATTGGCTTGGTTCTCTCTCTGGACAGGACTACTGGCTTTGCTGTGTGGTTGGTCAGTGTTGTTACAGGACTCCCAGGTCAGGCTGGCTGCAAGCTGGGTTCCATGATTAAGTGGGGCTACAGGCTGGATTCCTTGACCAGGTGAGGCTGTTGATGTGCTCTGCACTTGAGCTCCCTGGTTGGATGGGACTGTCACCTGTGCCCCATAGTTGTTGGGGCTAAAGGCTGCACTCCATGGCTAGCCAAGCTCCCTGGTTGGATGGGGCTGTCAGCTGTGCCCCATAGTTGCTGGGGCTAAAACTGCACTCTATGGCTAGCCAAGCTCCCTGGTTGGATGGGGCTGTCAGCTGTACCCCATAGTTGTTGGGGCTAAAGGCTGCACTCCATGATCAACTGAGGTAACTGACTGTATTCTGGTGTCTGGCAGGGTCAATGGGTTGGCTCTCTGCCCAGGCATGGCCATAGGCTGTGCTTAGCAAATGGGCAGGGCTGTGGGCTGAGCTCTATAGCCAGGTGGGGTTGCTAACTAGGCTCCTTGGTCGGCAGGGTCCAGACTGTGCCCCACAGTTGGGTAGGGACTGTGGTGCGGCTCCCTGCCTGGGTGGGTATGTAAGCTGGGATCTGGGGCTGGCAAGGTTGCTGTTCCAGGTCTCAAGGTGGGCAGGACCAGAGGCTGTGCTCTGGCAAGATTGTCAGCTTGGCTCCCTGTCTAGGAAAGGACTTGACAAATTTGTTTTTGTGTATTATACACATAGCTTAAGATTCCTATGTACTTCTCCTTGATTACACTTCTTTTGTATTATTTTTCTAATATCTAAAATTCAAAGTCACGTTTTGGCTGAATTACAAAGGTTTTAATATTCTCACAGCTTTTTAATTTGAAACAGTTCATGAACTTACTTTTTATTTCTTCCTTAACCCTAAATCAGATAGAAGGGTTTACAATTTTTAAGTGGATAGATAAATTTTGGCCACTTATTTTGTTAAATCAGAGTTATATTACACCATATTTGAGGCAGATAGCTAAAACAATTTTTCTGTTTTTGAATTTGTTAAATTTTGTGGCTTAAGATGTCAGTAGTTTCTGTGAATGTTCCACATGGCTTTGAAAAGAAAGTAGCCTTATGTTTTCTCTACTTGAATTATTGATTTCTGAGTATAGTACATACTAAATATACTGCAGGACAGTAAATACACCTAAGGATTCATCAATTTCCATCAAATTTTGCTTAACATGTTTTCAGATACATAAACATTTCATAATTTCTACATTTTCTTCACAAACTATCCATTCTTGTCATTCCTAATGTTTTTTTTTTGCCATTAAGTTTGTCTTGGAATAATATTGCTATATCTTCTTTTTCTTAGCATTTATCTGATGTATATTTAGTTGTGTGCTGGTAAATCAGTTCTTTGGATGTTGGGGGAAGAGCATGACTTGTAATGTTTGTTGATTTTTTTGTACGGATATGTTTTTTTGTTTTTTAGAGATGGGGTCTTGCTTTCTCACCCAGGCTGAAATGCAGTGGTGTAATCACAGCTCACTATAGCCTTGAACTCCTAGGCTCAAGTGATCACCCTGTCTTGGCCTTGAAAAGTGTTGGGATTACAAGCATGAGCCCACCATGCCTGGCCAATTTCTGTGAAATAAATATATGCACCATGATTGATTTCAAGCAACCAACATGAATTTTGGGTTGGGAAGAGACACCCAAAACTGGCTCTTGTGGTACAAGCTAGTCCCAGGATACCATATTTTTTAAATCTTTTAAATCTTTTGGATAACTATATTTTAAGTGCATCTTTTTTTCTATCATAGTCTGTCTTCTTTCCTCTTTGTTCAAAAGATACATTTCAGCTCTATTATTTATATTATAGTTATTGGTATATTTGGATTTATACCAGTCATGTTATTCTATCTTCTTTTTCTCTCCCTAGAGTCAACTATTTCCTTCATGAATTTTTCTTTTCTTCTAATTTTATTGTGGTAAGAATACTTAGCATGAGAGTAATTAAAACCAGAGTAATCCTAGTAAAAAAATGATTTGTTAGTATCTTCATATTTTTATGTTATTACTGCTTTGTCTTCATTATGACTTTAATATAAGCTCAATTTCTTTCCAATATGTTACAGGCTTTGGCCAAAGAGTTGCAAAATGATGTCCATGTGGTAAGGCGACAAATAAGAGAGCTTAAAAAAATGAAGAAAAACAGGGACGCCTGTAAAACCTCAACCCATAAAGCCCAGACCTTGGCAGCTTCTATCCTGAATATTTCACGGTCAGATTTAGAGGAAATATTAGACACAGAAGATCAAGTGGTAAGATCATTTAAATATTTATTATTAAAGGGTTTATTATACACTGGACTTAAGTACATATTTTTATTTGTTTTATACCTCTTAGAATTTCATCTTTAAGAGAGTATTAATGATGGTAAGATGGTTAAAGTGCCAATGAAAGATACACATCAAGTATTAACTAACTCAAAAAGCCTTTAAAGAAATTTAACTGTATAAGATAGAAATAAGCTAGTACTTATAACCTTTCAAATTACTTGTTGTTCATTTATTCTTTCCTATCTCCTCCATTTTCTTTAATTTAATCATATTATATATCATGTAAACCAGTATACTTAATTAAGCTAGCTTAAATGGATTTAGTTAAGCTGATCTCCATTGATTTGAAGTTTTTTTCTCCTTGTGATATTTTTTAAAAAGTGCCAAATCTATTGGCTTTCATAGCTAAATTCAAAATTATTATTCACCAGTATACGCTTTGAAAATATATTGTTGAAAAATATTTATTGCGTAAAATTGGGTAAAATACTTCTGTCTGAGTGAATTTGTATGCATACAGGTATAGTCTTTAATAGCATTTCAGCACCTCCTGGGAGAGACTGCATTTTTTACATAGCCACTGCCTCATAACAGCAGAATCTCATACCACGCGGTCTTTTGCGAAACATGTGTAGGATGCTCATTCCTATCCTACTATGGCTCTGAGCTTTAATTCATGAATATTAGATTTTTATCCTTTGGAATGCTAAAAGATGGTGGCACTAGCAGCTTCTCAACAAATATTTGTTCAATGATAGACTTGGGTGTCTGTATGAGATCATCCTCTGGCCCCCTCTTCAGCTTCTGAAAGATCTTCTGGAATAGAGCAAATCTACAATATGTAAAGATTTTTGAACTACCAAGAATCCTTAGATAATAGTTAAAAGGAATCCTACAGGTATTATTTTCATCCAGTGGGTGAATTCCCAGTTTCTGTTTTCAGCAGCTATGCCAAAACGTCTGCGACTTTCTATCAAATTCTAAACTTTGAAGTATAAGAACAATATCACATATAGTACCAAATGTAAGACACATGGGAGTAATACTAATTCTGGCAAGGGTGTTAACTAAGCCTTATTATAGGCATTTAATTAAAATATGTCGATTGATGGGAAACCTAACCAAAATTTAAGGGTAAGGCCTCTACTGTTGCCTAGAAATTTTAAAACACACAGATTTAGCACAGTGTCTCATGTGAGTATGCCTGTGTGCATGTATGTGTTTACACATACACACATGCACTGATGCTAACACATGTACATATTCTGGAACACAGAGTCACCATGTTTTTTGAGACCAAGTAATCTCTAAAATGATGCACTCTCTGGGCTAACAAATTAGCAAAAAAACCCCTCTTTGAATGAGCAAATCAGAAAGGTTGTCCTCTTTGAATATGTGAATTAGGAAAGGATCTCTCTTGATAGCCCCAAAGACTAGATGGTGCATGTCTGTGAATAAATGACACCTCTGCCTCTGGGCAGGTGGAATCTGAAGACAAGAGTACACAGCACTGTAATATGCATGTCACACAATCTTAAATCAAGAATAAGAGATATAAACACACTGTTCTAAGACAGATAGGTACATTTTGATATGTTTACTAGATTTCATTATAGACCAGAGCTTATTTAGACTGATCCTGTCATCTTCCAGAGGTCCAAGGATTTGCCCAAGCAGAGCCCAGATCACCTGATTTATGTTCTTTACACTATATCGAAATGTAGTAAATTCACATCAGAAACTGTGATAGCCTATCTGAAGTACCTAGCATGATGCCTGCCATACAGTAAATTTCAACAAATAATAGTTTCTCACGCCCTTCCCTTCTTGGAAAGTCAATTTTTTTTTTCATAAAATGAAATTACAATTTCAAGTGAATCATCAACTGTACATGTGAATACATTTCAATTCCAGAAATATTCTGTCATGATAATTGATGGGTTGAAAATACTTTGTGACCTATAGCACTTTAAGTTGGAGTGTCCCTGGCCTATCAGTAGATTATTGGATAGTTTGAATCAACAAGCATTTAAATATACCGGAGTCATGCCATGTTCTATTCTGTTTGTAATGAACAATTACTCCTTAGTTATCTGCTGACAAGTCAGATTTTGGAATATTAGGTTTTGTATTATCTCATGAGAGTCACCTGTAAATGATTCTTTTATATAACTCCATCTTATTTTTCACTTTAATTGCTTTCACCCCCATATTAGCCCCTACTTTGAGCTCCACTGTGAAGGTAGAAATTAAATATTTCTGAATTACTGTGAAATATATAAATATAGCTATATCTTCCGTAGTACGTATCTATAAATTAAATTTTAAAGAGCATGGATTTAAATATTTCTACTTTGAGATGACAGACTGTTCTTTGTTGAATCTAATTCTACTGATATTACTCCAGATTTATTCAGTATCTAATAGTATAAACAAGTTCATATAAATTTCGTTAACACCAGTGTTTTTATTTTTTTTCTTTAGGAAATTGAAAAAACAAAAATTGATGCTGAAAATGACAAGGAATGGATGTTGTACATTCAGAAACTTCTTGAAGGACAGGTATTTCATTTTTCTGTTTCATATGTTAAGCTTCCAAATAAGAATTCCAAGCCTTACATTTTCACCAGATGTCTAACTTTTTGTAAACACTTCCCCGTTGTTTACTTCTGTTAGGGAAAGAAGTATTCCAATAGGTAGAAAGGAAAGTTAACCCTCTATTTGTACTTTGGGACTTAACAAATGAAACAAATGCCTTGGGATAGAGCCAACATGGGTCTTAGCAAATGCATTAATTAAATGATTGAGTCAACCTCTGTGCTTGCTAGACTGAAAAGGATCCATTCTCCCAGACCTCTTAGGAAAAGAGATTCTTTATTATGTGTCTTTAAAGTTAGTAGTTGATATGGACACCTGAGGAGTTCATGGGTTTCAGTGACCTTTTACTATGGACCTGTTTCCAGTCAATTCATGTTTTCCTCACAGCCAGACAGCTGTTTATTACTGTGTCTTCCCGCATTCTCTACAATATTTTCTACTGAGACCTCGAGCAGCTTGTTAGTGGGAAGTAAATATTGATTTGGCATCCTGTCAATGCAGAAAGAATGAAAAAATTTCCACCAGAGGCCCCTCAAACATTTTCCTATCGACATTTTCTGGGCCGAGTGGAAAGCTGCATAGAGGATGACAAGGCCAAGACGAGTTGAAATCCCTGAGGGGTCTATTGAGACTGCTGCTGTGACCTGTGTGATACTTTTTCTTCCCTTTCAAGTATTTTTTTAATACACATATAGTCTGCTGGGATGCGCCCCTCTTGTAAGTGATCAAGGGCAGTTTATTGGCAGGTGAGAGCCCTGCTTTTCTAGTCATAGCCAGCTTTTGTTTTGACATCACTGACAGCATGTAATGTATTCTAAAACTTTTTCATTATAGTTCTTTTGGCTTAACCTAATTGTTTATTTTTTAAATGGACTGGAATAAATAAAAGCCAAAACATATTTGTCAAAATACCCCAAAAATTCTCCTGTGATTTTTGGAAAGTCATTGTAAATGTTCCTGTGTAAAGATTAAAAATAGAAACTGATATTAAATGCAATTATTTTACATTTATATTAACAAGTATCAGTTTCCGTGCTTTTAGTAAAGTCGAGAATAAGTAAATAGTATATAAACAATTCATGTTAGTATCAGTTTGATATATTTGTAAACATTGTCTGGAATCACTTTAATAACAATAGGTGATTAAAAATCATTTGCTTAAAGTTGTTTAAGTGTAGATGTGCAGGTGCTAGACAAAGCCTTTTACACTGACTACTTGCTTTTGAGAACAGAGGCCATTTCTTAATCATGTGGTACTCCCAGAACCTAGCTCAGTGGCTGACACATCAAATAATTCAATAATGATTGTAATGAGGTTTTTCTTTTCAACTTGAAAATGATAAAAATAAACTTATTAATGAATTTTTAAAATGTTCACTTTGTGAATATGGCCTGTATTTATTTGAATTAGAAATTTTATCATAATTATGACTATAAAAATAATAAATCTGTACGTGTAAAGCTTTGTTAAATTTTACTAAAACTGTACTGACACTGGACCTGAGTTTTTTTGGTTAACACGTGGAGAGGTAGATACATACATTCTGCATTAGCTGAATGTATGCTTATTCTGTCCAGTGAGTATAAAATAATTCTGTTGAAAATGGCATCAGACTGCTTAATACTGCAGCTTGATATAGTGCCTTTTTGTGCCACTGAGCCTGGACTCTGGAATATAATTGCCAGGCAGTATTGATTTAATTGCCCAGGTTTATTTGTGGACTCCTAATTATTGACTGGAGGTAAATTTAATGGAGCAGCCTTTATGAACACTGGGAAACCGCTGCTGTTGCTGTTGTACATAATGAACTGCATCATGTGCCTTTAGATCATTTTTCAAGCTAATTTTATTCCACTGTGACAATATGATAACATTTAAAAAGTCAAAGACTTTTTATTTTTATTACTGACATAGGTGGTTTTGCTGATGTCTTTGAATTTTGTGAGAGAAAAAATAGGTACTTCATTGGTTGCACTTGAATGTCGCTTTATAATTACACCCAAGAGAAAAATCTATAAAATAGAAAACACCTTTTTTTTTTTAGCCTACTTTTCTTCTCTCTCAATCCAAGCAATTATATTTGTCCTGAATTTTAGAAAAGGTTTTCTTTGCCCACCAGCCTTTTTTTAGAGTCTGAGTTATACTCACAGGATTGTATGGGCAAAAGTGTAAATATGTTCATTCATACATTTTGTTTAGTTTATGGCTTATTGCTCATTGGATATGAGCTTACATCATCTTCACATTGTGGAATAACTGAAGACATTTTCTAAAAATTACTAATTAGTCCAATATTGATTTTTTTATTCAAATATTTTGATAAAATTATTGGAAAACCTCTCTTTTATGTCCTCTCTGTGTGTTGGGTGCTGTATGTGATCAAATCCCGAGATTATCAGGGTGAATCTGGCCCTGTGATTTTGTCTTTTGTTTGATTGGGCCACAGAATTGCTTTCTGTTAAAAAAAATAATTTTTTTCCTGCTTTTGTTTGATAGAATGTCATATTGATAAAATATTCACCACAAAATAAAAAGCTATTCTTCATGTGGTAATGTGGAACTAATAATAATATGATACCTACTGCTGTTGTTAGCTACAAGTGCATGAGAACTACAAGGTCTAAAATTTTAACTTATGTATATTTGATACAGAACCCAGATATATGCCATTATTTCAAGTAGTTGTGATGCTATTGGTAATTTTTTATATTTGACATTTATCTGCACCTTGTCTTTGTCCCCAGAGATTTCTAGTAATAAGAACCACACTGAAAAAATCTTACCAAGTCTACTTTTATCTTTCTATGGCATAGCTGCCTTTAATTTCTTTGAATATTTTTAATCTGTATAAATCTCTCTTTTCACATTGATATATTTTTTAAAACTTGTAATTTATGGCAGAGACAAACAAGCAAATTGATAATTAAAGTAGGATGGGAGAAACCACCGAAATTACTTTGTCTATAGTTTAGGGAGTGGGAGAAAAGATAGAAATAGGAAAAGTAGGCTGGGACCAAATTATAAAAGCTTTTGAGCAGGGTTGGGATGTAATCCGAGTTGTGCTTTACAAAGATGCTGAAGACCAACATTGTAGGATGGTTGGAGAGAGGAGACTGGGAGCAAAAAGGTGTTCTAAGTAAGGGGCAGTGAGAGTCTGGATGTGGCCTGGCCATAGTATTAGAAAGGCTGGAGACAGATTGTGATCTACATTATAATGGTGAATAGATAGCAGTAATGAGATTAGATGAAAGGGGTCTGGGTGGAAACCAAAAGATGGGTGAGTTTAATATACTACATGAGGAGAGAAAGAAAATGATATCTTTGGAGGTTTAGGGAACAAAAGAGGTAAGGCAGTTTTAGTTAAACAAAAGAAGTAAAGCCAGGCATAAAATGTTACATACTTTATGATTCCATTCATACAAAATGTAAAAATAGGCAAATTTATAGACAGTATGTTTGTGGTTGCCAGAGGCTGGGAGGATATAGAGAGTGACTGCTTACGGATAGAATTTCTCTGAGGATGATGAAAATGCTCTGGAATTACTAGTGATGGCTGCACAATTTTGCAAATGTACTAAAAACCAATGATTTATATACTTTAAAATGGTGAGTTTTGCTATGTGAATTTTATCTCCACTTAAAACAGTTAACTCCTTGATAATGGAAAATATTACAGAAAGAAAAAAGAATACATTTAAAAGTAAATTTAATAAATTGCTTATTTCACATGTGTTGTGCCCCCCACCAGTAGCAGAGATTTCTTTAAATGCAATTGAACTTGAATTCTGTCTAGTGGCTGTAAATATGAGTAAATGATATAAATATTTTTATTTCAAACTCAATAGTTTCTTTTCAGTTGGCACATAAGGAGATGTCCTACCTTTATATTCTAATTGGTCTTACCTGTTCACATATCCAAACAAGGAGTCAGTTTTTTAAACTTTGCCCACTAAAAGACAGTGTTTATCTGTTCTGCCCATTCTGATCCCCCAAATTAAAATTATAATAAAGGTCATTTTTAGGCCTTTATGATACCCAAAACAGTCCTTTGTACTTGTGACTTTATAAAGGCAATGAAAATAATTAGTGGAAATTAAGCTGAGCCTCTGCTCTGGAATCATTAAAAAATATATATATGAGTACCTTCTACATGCCAGGTATTATTTCAGGTTTGGAGAATATGGCAGTGAATAAAAGAGATAAAAATTCACTACTGTTATAGAATTTACACTTCTAGGGACGGAAGACAATAAATAGTTAAAATGTATAAACTATGAAATTTACTAAGTAGTTAACTTGAGTAGAATTATGGGTAGATAGATTAAAATATGTATATATGTATAAAACAAATAATACATACTTATAACCAGAGTGTGGGTCTTTACTAAGATTTCTATAAATCCCCTTAGACATGAATGGCTAGAAAATGTGTCCTTGATTTATGGTGTGTTGCTTTATTCTTTGTTATTTGCTAATCCTTTTTTAGGTTTCATTTTGTCCATTTTAGTCCACTTGGTATAGATCATTTTCTTCTATTGGAACTATATAAAAAATTCTGTCTTTTTGCCTTCAGTTTTTGAGAATTTAAAGTACAGTCTTTGATCAGTGGCTTTTCTTTACCTTTAAATATCTCTGTTCCTATTAGTTGCTTCAGATCTTGCAAATGCTGAAATTTAAAACGGCTAACTTTCCCCAGTGTCCTCTCTGCAAAATATGCTTACCTTCTGTAGAATGCCTTGCAGTGTGGCAGTGGGAAGGGTTTTATAAATCTCCCTGGCTTTTGTAAATAGAATATACTACTAGCCTGAAGGTTAACTGAAAGTTTCTCCTTGCAACTCTGAAGCCATTTACTCTGTGGTTATTTCCTGTGTTGCACTTATAACAAATGCATTCAGAAACTGACATACTCACACACTCACTCTGTCTCATCCATGTAAGCCTACACACTCAGTAACCCATACAGAATTAATCCTCACATTTAGATGAAGTAGCAAGAGTTTAAAATTCTCTACTCACAGCCTTGCTGTTTTTTTTTTAATTTAACAAAGTAAGCCTACTTTCGTATCACTAGAATGTGATTACAGTTAAAAGGATCCTTTTAATAAAATAATTAAATTTATTTGAATCTACAATATCAGTTTTTTCTTGTAATTCCTTTTTCTTTCTTTCTTTCTTATGTTATTGTTTTCTTCGTGTAGTTTTATCTCCTCTAATATATATTCTTGTGCTATAAGTAAACAAAGAAGTTTGTAACCAGTATTCTAAAATTAAGTCTCAACCAAATATAAAAAGATTTCTGCCTGGAAGTTCTTTATTAACAGCTACTTCAATTGCTGTATATATTTGAAGGTAGCAGTACTATTTATTCAACAAACTTTTATCGAGTGCTGATAGTATGTAAAAGTGCTAGTCAGCATGGGAAACAAATGGGACAATTCATGTCTTTAAAAAGCTTAAACTCTAAAGTAGGAAATTAATAAGTGTTAGGATGCAGAGAAAATTGTACACTTGTATGTTGCTAATGATAATGTAAAATGGTGCTGTTATTGTGGAAAACGCTATGGCAGTTCCTCCACACATTAAGGATAGAGTTACCATATTATCCAGTAATTCTGCCTTGGGGTATATCTCCAAAAGAATTGGAAGCAGGAACTCAAACAGATATTTGTACACCAATGCTCATAACAGCGTTGTTGACAATAGCCAAATGATGGAAATGATCCAAATGCCCACCGATGAATGAATGGATAAACAAAATGTGGTTTATGCATACAGTTTATTATTCAGCCTTAAAAAGCCATGAAGTACTGAAACATGCTACAATATGGATGAACCTTGAAGACATTATGCTAAGTGAAATAAGTCAAACACAAAAGGACAAATACCCTGATTCCACTTATTTGAGATTAGTTAAGTTCATAGAGACAGAAAGTAGAATGGTGGTTGTCAAGGGCTGGTGGAACGAGGGGAATGGGGAGTTACTGTTTAATATATGTGGAATTTCAGTTTGGAAAGATGAAAAAATCCTAGAGATAGAGGTGGTGATGGTTACACAACAACGTGAATGTAATTAATGCCACTGAATAAGTGACTTAAAAATGATTCAAATGATAAAATGTTTATCATTTCTATAACATAAAATAATTTTTAAAAAATCTAAAGTAGGATTTATAGTCAGTATATGTGGGGACACAGGTAATATTCATTTGCATTATGATTTCCAAAATATTGGGAGGCTCTTATTAATATAAGAGCCAAATTAGTATAGTCAAATATAGTATGGAACAGTTTTGCCTTCTAAATAGACAAGTTCCTTGAGAGCACAGTGAGTAATCTTTTACCTCCTATACCGTGCTGAGGGAAAACAAAAAGTCAGTAAATTGTGCCCTAAAAATATGGATTACCCAGAGAAGCATTAAAATGACTCCTATTCTTGCACCTTGAAAAGCCCATCCTATGTCACCTCATTCTGTTTTTTTAACTTTCGAGGGATATTAGCAAGAACATTTTTCATCTAGATTTAGAACTAGATTTTTCCTTGGCTGCAGAAAATAGAACAAGATACATGAAGCACAATGGGTAATAAAATCAAAACTCCATATTTAAAATGTTTGCATTGTAAAATATCTAAGCCAACCACTCTTCCAGAGCATGAGCTCTGCCTTGTGGAATAATAGGAAACTCAGTAACTGCTGAAGAAATCCATGTTCAGCACGTGAGTGCCTGAGATTCATTCAGTTTCTCCTTATATTGACCAGAACTCTCTCCACACAGTAAACTTACAATGGCTTATAGTCAGAAGACCTGGGGTTGCATTCTGTCTCACGCTAGCATGAGAAGAAGTTAGCTCAAGGCAAGTAACTAAAGCCTCTTTAATTCAATATCTTCAACTATAAGATAGAAAAAATACCACCTGACAGATTTGGAATGATAAAATAATGCATGCCAAAATGCATTGTCCCTTGTAAAAGTGTTTTGTCACCCTTAAAAAGGATAATAACCGTTTGAGGCCTGGGGAAAATACATGGAAAATAACTCAAACTTAGTATGCTAGTGATTTCTTATGTTTAATTATTTTTAATTTATTTTAAAAGCATATCTGTTTGCTAGATTTGCTACTAGTCTCCCCAGAAGATGCCTAACCCATTGCCTACTATAGAGTAAATACAGTCATCACTGCATGAGGACATTTTGGCCAATGACAGACCACACTATACAATGGTGTCCCCATAAGATGATAATGAAGCTGAAAATTGTTTTTTAATTAACTTTTATTTTAGGTTCAGGACTACATGTGCAGGTTGTTATATAGGTAAACTCATGTCGTGGGGGTTTGTTGTATAGATTATTTCATCAACCAGGTACTAAGCCTAGTAGCCAATAGTTATTTTTTTCTGATCCTGTCCCTCCTCCCACCCTCTACCGTCAAATAGGCCCCAGGGTCTGTTGTTCCCCTTCTTTGTGTCCATATGTTCTCATCATTTAGCTCCCACTTATAAGTGAGAATAGGCAATATTTGGTTTTCTGTTCCTGCATTAGTTTGCTAAGGATATAATGGAGCTGAAAAATTCTTATCCACAAGTGACACTGTAACCATCCTAAGGTTGTAGCACAACACATTACTCTTGTTTGTGGTAATGCTGGTATAAACAAACCTGCTGTGCTGCCACCCATAGAAAAGTATAGCATATACAATTATGTACCACACATAATACTCAATAATGATAATAAATGTCTGTTACTAGTTTATGTATGTACTATATCATACTTTTTTTTTTTTTTTTAATTTTGGTCACAGAGTCTCACTCTGTCTCCCAGGCTGGAGTGCAATGGCACAATCGTGGCTCACCAAAATCTCCTCCTGCCAGACTCAAGCAGTTCTGCCTCAGCCTCCTGAGTAGCTGGGACTGCAGGTGCGTGCCACCATGCCCAGCTAATTTTTTTTATCTTTTGCAGAGATTGGGTTTTGCCATGTTGCCCAGGCTGGTCTCCACCTCCTGAGCTCAGGTGATCTGCCTGCCTCAGCCTCTCAAAGTGCTGGGATTACAGATGTGAGCCGCTGTTCCCAGTCTACTATGCTATGCATTTTATCATTATTTTAGAGTGTACTCTTATACTTATTAAAAAAAAAAAACAACTGTAAAACAGCCTAAGGCAGGTCCTTCAGGAGGTATTCCAGAAGAAGGCATTGTTAACATAGGAGGTGACAGCTCCGTTTGTGTTATTGTCCCTGAAGACCTTCCAGTGGGACAAGATGTGGAGGTGGAAGACAGGGATAGTGATGACCCTGACCCTATGTAGGCCCAGGGTAATGTGAGTGTTTGTGTCTTATTCTTTAATTAAAACGTTTAAAAATAAAAAAATACATAATTATTTATATCCTTACAGAATAAGGATATAAAAATGTTTTTATACAGCTGTACAGTATGTTTATGTTTTAAGCTAAGTGTTCTTACATGAGTCAAAAATTAAAGCTTACAAAGTAAAGTTACAGTAAGCTAAGGTTAATTTATTATTGAAGAAAGAAAAAGGTTTTTTAATACATTTAATGAAGCTTAAGTATACAGTGTTTATAAAATCTACAGTAGTGTACACTAATGTCCTAGGTCTTCACATTTACTCACCACTCACTCACTGACTCGCCCACAGCAACTTCCAGTCCCACAGGCTCCATTCATGGTAAGTGTCCTATTCAGGGGTACCATTTTATAAAGTCTTCTATACCATATTTTTACTATGCCTTTCCTATATTTAGATATACTAATACTTATGATTGCATTACATTTGCCTACAATATGTAGTACAGTAACATGCAGTAACAGGTTTCTAGCCTAGGAGCAATAGGCCATAGCATATTGCCTAGGTGTGTAACAGGCTATATCATCTAGGTTTGGACAACGACAAAATTGCCTAACAATGTATTTCTCAAAATGCATCCCTATTGCTAAGTGATGCATAACTGTATTTGTAGAGTGCTTTCATTGAGGAGGTATAATTCACTATCCACATTCATCCAGATTCTGGAGCAACATATTTAAATCAACACTGAGCGACACAGTGATGAACAAGAGACTGAATAATTCAGTTCCCTTTTGGATCCTTCCCCATCCCTTTATTTTTCCTACCTGTACTATTAAGTGTTCTCTTAGTCATATCAAGCTGTTATCACAGAATACCATGGACTGGGAAACATTTATTTTTCACATTTCTGGGGTCTGAGAAGTCCAAGATCAGGCATTAGCCATAGGAGCCTTCTTCCTGTTTTGTAGATCGTGGTCTTCTCATTGTATTCTCACATAGCAGAGAGAGCAAGGGAGTGAGTAAGCTCTCCTATCTCTTTTTATAAGGTTACGAATCCCATTCAGGATGCTTCCATCCTCATGACCTAATTACCTCCCAAAGCCCTTATCTCTTAATACCATCACATTGCGGTTTAGGATTTCAACATACAAATTTTGGTGGAACACAAGCATTTAGTTAATAACAAAGGTCTACCTGCTAAATACTTTTTATATCAGTTAAACTTTCTTTTCCTGAACTCGGAGTTTGTATCCATGTGATAAACATTGGTACTCACACCTAGTCCTATTGAGCCCCCAAATTATTTCTTTAATGTCTACATTAAAAGGGACTTCTTGTTAACAGTGGACTGTAGACTCTTAAAGCATTATCTCTAGCGTGTATATCTCACCTAGTCATGAAGGAGCATACAAGGAATGGACATATCCCCTTCAAGTATATATACTACACAGTTCCTGGCATTTGAGAACGAAGTCAGTCATTTTAGGATAGTCCGAATACCAGTATTAAGATGTATTTGTCATTATGTGTGCTGGCTTTGTGAGAAGACAACTGGGACTTCAAAAAGGTCTTGCAGGGGGTTGGAGAAGGTGGGGTAAAGTAATGTGTCAGGCTTTGTGTAAGACCAATGTCCAAACAATTCATAGGGGTCCAAACTGATGTCCAAGGGAGCTTAGGGAATTCAATTCCTTTTTGTGCTGGTATCATTGCCCAAAGCATTATCTTAAAGGTGAAGGCACAGCAGTAGTCTCTGATCTATGAGAATATTGGTCATCAGTTAGGGAAAAGTGACTTGATAGGAGTGGAAAATGAGGGAGGGGAAGAAACTCCCAGCTGCTGAGGAGCCAGTGACAAGGGGTTAGCTCTATCTAGGCAAGTTTTGGGGACGAGAATTATAGTGTCACACAGGAACCAGACAAGTAGCCTAATCACAGCCTAGAGATGCTTCTGGATTTGAAGGAAGGTCTATGGCTAACTTAAATTTCTCTTCTATCTCATATAACTTACCATAGCCCTAAAGAACTTGCTGGCAGTTCATTTTACTAAATCCTGAAGTAAGTTACCAAGCATCTCCCCAACCCCAAGGACTTTATAAATAGAATAGATCACCCATTTGCTTTAAGTGTTACGGAAGCACTCCTTGAAGCTTTTTTCTTCATTCTGTCTTACAACTTCTAGAGTAATTCAAAATTAAAGAGAAAAAAGCTATAGCCTTCAACAGAGTTTGAAAGCAGCAGGCACAGCCTTCTCTGTCCATTTTTAGCAGAACTCCAAGAGTTCTTTTTTTCTATTATGATATGCAGCAGAAATAGAAACAACCATTTAGGAGATGTGACTCAAAATTCAGTGCCAAATTTAAATTATAAATACATTGTTCTTTCTGATAGTATTCTTGATTATTTTAACAAGTTCAGTCTTTAACTACAAGATAATAGAGTGGATGCTAACCACTCAGATTTGTGTGTGTGCTTGTATGTATATATATGTATGTAAATAAATGCATATACCAAATGTTGCACCTTTAATTTTATAATAAACTACATTATCGTATCTTACTAAGGTCTCATTAAGTCATATTTTAAGAGCAGATATAATTCATAAAATTTTATATTCTTCATTTTCAATATAACTCTAGATAAAAGTCATATTTTATCTTACAAGAAGTATCTTTTTGGTCATAGTCTTCAAACAGAAAACAAGAATTAAAATGGCCAAATTGTTAATTTTGTCCTTTATACTTAAAAGTTATCCTTATTTCCATTTTTTCTTTCAATGCAAAAGAATTTCAATTTTATATTAAGAGTATATTCCCATGAATGCTGATGTAATAAGTTATTTTTATGTTTTGCAATCATTTAAGCTCTGCTATTTTTCTAAGATAGTTCTCAAGCATCTGCAGTCATCATTTATATCATTTATATGTCACCTCTAAAGGAAGCCACAATTTGTAAGTGTGAGTAATAAATTTAAGATTGTGATAGTTGCATACCAGTTCCTAAAGGTAAACTTCTGTAGGTATTGATATGTCAGAGAAGCTAAAAATCTGTGTGAAATCAGGGGAGATCCCTCCAGTAATGGAAATCACTCTTTGCAGCAGGAACAGCCAGAATGACTAGGAAGATCTGCCTTAAGACTACCTATAGACCGAGGCAAACTTTGTCAGATATCCCCGTTAAATTTCTATGCCAAGAAATTTCACTCAGTATGAAATCTTCACCTGTCCATTTTTCTCTTTATGCTAAAGAGTTCAAGCATGTCTAACTCTGTGCTGATATGCCCAGGAATATCATTTCTCCTTCTTTATCCAAGAGAGAAAAAGAAATCATGCAGGCTCTCTGGACTTTGTAATCCCTGGCAAATACCATCTGAGATGAAACCCACTGCAGCATAATGTTGGTTTGTTGTTTCAGATGTATTTGATAGGGTGCAAGATCTTTGCTGTGGTCAGTCAGATTGCCACTTCTATCCAACTCTAAAATCCTAGTAGTAAAAGGGCAGCTATGCCTGTCTGTATGTCTCCCTCAGAGATTTCTAAGGGAGACATAGCCCCTTCCAGAATGCATATAAAGATAATATAATTAACTATACACTCCTTGTATGAAATAAATATGCATTTAATCTGGACTTCAAAGTATAAGGTTTGGGTCTCTTGTTCTTAGTGTTTTTAAAACATTTTGCACTCAAAAAAATATGGCAAACAAATAAGCAGACCATGTGAATTTTTAAAGTGCTTTCTAAGGTATGTTGTATTTTAAGTACAGTGTCAGTCCTAACTCTAACCAACCTAGAGCTACATGCTGAGAATTGATGTTCATGTGGTACTGTAAGATTTTGAAGAGCTTTCTTGAATCACTGAAGATTAAATTATGTTCCATCTGACTTTCAGGTTAACTATAATTTATGATGTTTAAGAGTTAGTGTGTTATAAGTAATAACTCTCAATTAACCAAAATAGCCAGTTAACTTGAAAATTCCACTCTTAGCCATTTTTATAAACAAAATCTTTTGGTAATACATTCTAGACTAAGCAGAATTGTTTTGTGTACAATCTATGAAAAATGTTTGCTAAATAAATGAATAGTATAAACTTGGTAAGAGAGGTTATTTTTAAAACCAAAGTTGTTAGTGCATTCATTATTTGAATACATATTGAATCTGTTCCATAAACCAAGAACTATTTGTAAAGCAGGAAGGGACAGCTACTTAAATTTTTTTAAATTGACAGTTACTTTAAATTGTTGCGTTTATTTAAAAACATAAGTAGATTTTACAAAATGTTGTTTTGTAGTTCTGACTTTTTCTTAGTCTTCCTCTAAATTTGTTTCAATTATTAACTATTTTGTCATATTTTCTGTTTTAAAATTACGTTAATTATGACTGAACCTTATGTATTTAAAAAATAATTTTTGGAAGACCTCTTTGAAAGCTAAATTTACAGTTAGCAATAAACCACAAGGTATAAACAGCAAGTAGAGTGAGCACTGGGTTTAGAGGAAAATATTGTCAATTGGTTCATAGAAAGGGAAAATAGAAAAATTGAATTAAAATAAAAATTTTAAATCTCACACTAGTAAGATATATGAAATTTTGTCTGAAGTTATGTAATGACAAATAATATGATTCTTCTGAACGATTATAGACAAATAGGTTCCTGCAAGGGCAGTAGAAGTACAGATACTCTGCATTTTGATTTAAGGATTGACTCCTTTTTGAAATCCAAAATGTGTTAGCCTCTATAAAAAGCTTAAAGGAAGCTTATAATCTAATAAAACAGGGTTGGCATACAGTTGTGTTTAACTCTGAGGCTTTGAGTTTTATTGGGAGCCAGGGCAAGAGAATAAAGGGAGTTGGTAATAAATTCATAAATGGACTTCCCACTCCACACTGGAGGCTTTCTGGAAGAGTTATTTGAGCTTGACTTTTTAAAGGTAATGTCCATGTTGAAAATTGTTCAGATTACAAGATAATAAGAGTAGATTTAGATTTAAATTTGAAAATGAAATTTGCAAACAATATGATTAATGCCAACACATTGTGGACTGGTGAAAGGTCTGTGACATTATTACACAGGAAATGATACAACCAGCATGTTCCCCAAACTGTGTTTCATGGACCACTATTTCCACCTGATAAATAGACCATGAGAACAGGATGGACAAGTGAATTTAGAAATAGGATATTATATTGCCCTCTCGGAGAGACCAGTGCCTGTTAGCCTTTTAAAGACTCTTAAGAGGTAGAAGTTTGGTTTGTTTCCCAAACGTATTTGATTAGAGAACAATTTTAGAAATTGAAACACTTCAGCCTTGTTTCCACCAGTAAGGGATGGGAAATTACTCCCTTCTTGTGTCTTCCTTTTAGATAGGAATGCATGTAGTACTGCGTGACATCATTTAAATGAAAGTTGCCCAGTAGTCTTGTCATTTTTTTGTGCATTTCTTTCACACCTAAAATTAATGCTCTCAAGTTTTAAATTTTTATTTGTAAAACTGGCATCTTTGTCCAATGTAACTCTTTTTTACATCCAAGAAAAGCAATTTGTCAAAATTAAAGCGTACTGCTTTTATCATTATCCTCCATAAGAGAACTGATCATATTCTTTTTTCTTATTTCTAAGATATGCTTTTCCCACTTCTTCACATTCCTGAAATTGGGATGCATATGCAATATGAGTGTGTTTGATGTGGTAGGTTTTTCCTCCTAGAAAAGCTATTTTAAAGTCAATGTATATGTCTTCTATTCATCTGTATCTTAAAACTGAAGAAATGTGCTCTTTTGGTATCTTATACTTTCTTTAGTGGTAAGTTTCAAGTAAGACAAATATGTGAAGCTCCTGTGTTTCTAGGGAACAGACACAGACTCAGGCTACCTTAAGGAGAAGGCAGATTACTGTAAACATAAGAAGGGACTTAAACTAGAATGCTCTTTGGGTCTGAGGCAGTTTTCAGGATCCGCTGTGGTCTCTATTTCTCTTTCATGGCTAATGTGGTCTATTTGTTTTTGCCTGCCTGCTCTTAGTTCTACTACCACAGCTAGTCTTTTCTCTTTTCTCCAGTCCAAATTTAGCAAAGAGCCATTCTGATTGGTTTAATTATTGACACCTTAGCGGAGCGTAGCTGAGGACCCAGACAAAGGCCGTTAGGCCATCTTGGGTCAGATGCCGACAGTGATGCTGTCAGTCGTCCATCCTAGCACAAAAATGGGCCTGATGCTACTGCCCTGCAGGGAAGGGGGCTGGGCATGCTAAGCATTCCCATTAATATATTCAGAGAAACAGAAGTAGTCTATCCCTGGTTGATCTAAAGGACAAGTCCAAGAAATGACTTAACAAACTTCTTAATTATGACAGACCTCTTATGTGAGGCTATGTAGCTGAGAATAAGGATAAGAGAAATTTCTAGGATTCAGAAGTAATTGGGGCTGCATTTCGGATTGTCTTTTACTTACCACCTATCCAACTGTATAACTGTATTGGATGAGTTGGAGTTCTACAGGCAACTCAGTGAAGCAGAGGGAACAATAAAACTTGACCAGAAAAGTTAGATAAATTATGAAATTTAAAAATGTAGTCTACATTTCATAAACTCAGTAGTTTGCAACATGTGTATTACACTTTGATATGCCAAACAACTTTTCTATAACAACTTAATCAATGGGTATACTTTTGCCATTTTTTCCTCTGAAGTTTTCACTCTACAACTCTTTAGATGTTCGGCTCTAACGCAGACATGTGGATTGATGGTTCTCTCTCATTCTTTTATGAGTGATGAACACACAGTACTACTTCTGTGGGCCCGTGTGCCCTAGAGATGACTGTAACCTGCTATTGATCAGCTGATTGAAGATAAATGGCTTAGCTGCTTGTATTGCAGATTACATCATTAACATGGTCAGTAAACCATGAATTGTTCAATACGGCGTTTATCTTTTTTCATTTTACTTCGGCTCTTTTGTCATTTTTATTAGAAAAGACAAAATTACCCACACTGACCAGCAAGATCAGTAGAAAAGAGATCCAGTAGGGTACCATTATGGCTGCAAAGTTGCAGACATCTAACTTCTAATGGTTTAATAATATTTAGTATGTTTTTGAACTGAAGAAAATATAGAGTTTTAATAATCTTTTTTGTGTTTCTTTTACAGCTTCCTTTTGCCTCATATTTACTAGAAGCAGTACTGGAAAAAATAAATGAAAAAAAGAAACTAGTTGAAGGATATTTCACAATTATGAAAGATATTAGATGATATTAAAACGGAGAGCTTTATTGCAAATGTGAAAACTTTTTATGTGGTGTGATTGGAATACACGCATTGCAATCCTGACACGGTATCTGCTCCAACTATCAATAGTCAGGTTCAATAGCAAAATAAGAAGTCTCTGAAACTAATTAATTGCTGAACAAGTGAAACTAATTAAGTACATAGCCATTTAAAAGGAAATAGTGTAGCATTTGATGGTCGAATACAAATATTGCCACAAATCAGTGCAAACTTAAAAATGATTTTCCTTCTAGTGCATTAAAAGAAACTGAGCAGGCTTGGTACACACAAATTGGCCTGAGCATAAGAAGAAAAAGTATCAACTAAGGATTTAATGTTTTACGTTTCATGAAGAAACTAGACTTTTTACATAAAACTGCTATAGATGGCCATAAGTGGTCCAGGGAGCAACAGATTTGTAGTATGAGCAAATATAAGATGAAGCATCATAACTTGAGCATTTATTGAAATAAATTGTGTGGTCCAATTGAATCTGTTCTCATTGATGTGCTGGTTTATTTAGGAGATACTGTGTATTTCTACAACTCTTTGGCAAAAACAAAAACATTTTCTTCTTCTCTCTCTTAACTTGACAATACTATACGTTGTGTAGTCATATAAATTTGCAGGGGACCACAAACCCAATGTATAAAATTAGGCTCTATTTAACAGAACTACTACTGTGGTCAACTAATTAAAGTTACATTCTTAACCATGATGTCATCCTTATTTAGGTTCCTGAACATTCCCACCTCATTTCACCTCTTCACCGTGTTCCTGCCATACCCTTTTTGGTTCCTCTAATTCACCAAACTGGTGCCTGCCTCCCACATTTGCCCTTGGTCTTCTCTCTTTCTAGAATACTCTGCACTCAACTTTCCTCATGGCTGGCTCCTTGTCATCATTCAGGTCCACCTTCCCCGGTCCCTCAGAGACACATTCTCTGACCAGCTTACTATTTTATTTCCTCATAGCACAAAATTATCTATCTGTTCATGTATTTGTTTTCTTGTTTATTTTCTTCTTTTCCCTCTTTAGTGTGTAGGTCCCATGAGATTAAGGCAAGGGTTGGCAGATTATAGCCTGCAGGGCGAATCTGGCCTGCCACCTGTTTTGTATGCCCCACAAGCTAAGAATGGTTTTTGCCTTATTAAATGGTTTTTAAAAAATCAAAAGGAGAGTAATATTTTGCAGCATGTGAAAATTATATAAAATTCAAATTTTGGTGTCTGTTAATAAAGTTTTATTGGAACACAGTGGTGCTCATTCATTTCTTTACTGTTTATGGCTGCTTTCACACTACATGAGTGTAGTTGAATAGTAGTTAATGGAAGAGACTGTGCTTCTCTCCTGCTTGGAATGCTACAGATAACAATGACACAGTTACAACTTGACAGAATTTTAGGTGACGCAAATACTGCCTTACTGCAATTAAAAAAAAAAATACCAGTACACACTTTTCATGTCAAAACAGGAAAAGAAGAAAGAAATGACCATCAAATGTCACACACTTAAGGCACAATGAAGTGTGGATTTTGTTATTGAATTGGATGGCGAAGCATTGTGTTTATTATGTGATGACACTGTATACCCAAAGAATGCAATTAAAACATTACCATACTAAGCATTCATCACAATATTCCCAACTCACAGGAAAGCACGAGTAATAAAAAATTACAAAACTTAAAATGTAATACCTCATTACGACAGAATTTTATTACAAAGATAAAAATGAGACTGCTAGTATGACCTTGATACCAAGACTAAACAAAGACAGTGTACAAAAAAAGAAAATATGGTAGACTGAGAAATGGCCCCTGAAGATGTTCACTCCTTAGTCCTCAAAACCTGCAAATGTGTTACTTTATATGTCAAAAGGAAATTTGCAAATATGATTAAGTCAAGGATCTTGAATGGGAAGATTATCTTGGATTACCGACGTGAGCCTGATGAAACCACAAGTGCTCTTATGAGAGGGAGGCAGGAAGAGTCAGAGAGAGAGAATAATGTTACCAGAGAGGTAGAAAGAGAAATTTGAAGATGCCACAGTACTGGCTTAAAATATGGAGGAAACGGCCGTGAGCCAAAGGATGTGGATGGCCCTTGGAAACCAGAAAAGGCAAGGAAACAGATTCTTCCTGGAGCCTTGGGAAAAGCTCAGTCCTGTCAGCACCTTGACTTTACCCCAGTGAAACTGATTTTGGACATCTAGAACTGTAAGATAATACATTTTATCTAATTTAAGCCACTAAGTTTGTGGTACTTTGTGACTGCAACAATAGAAAACAAATAGAATTTGCCAGAAATCTGTTTAGAAGTTTTACATCTATGTTCATGAGGGATATTGGTCAAAAGATACACAATCAAATCTGGTTCAATATTCAGAAATCAATCAGTGTAAACCACCATATTAAGAGGCTAAAAATACCCCACAATCATAAAATTTGATATAGAAAAAGCATGTGACAAAAATTGGCACTCATTTATTTTAAAAAAAAACTCAGAAAACTATAAATAGGAACTTCTCAATTTGATAAGACCATCTTTTAAAAGCCTACAGCTAACATTGTATGTAATGATGAAGACCAAACACTTCCCCCTATAATCAGGAAGAAGGCAAAGATTTCAACTCTCACCACTCTCTCTCAACATAACGTGGGAAATTCTAGCCAGCCTAATAAGGCAAGAAAAGGAAATAAAAGGCATCCAGATTGGAAAGGAAAAAGAAAAATAACCACTCAAAACAAAAACAAAAAACTTTACAGAATTAATGAGTCCAGCAAGATCTCAAGATACAAAATCAACATGGAAAGATTGTGTTTCTATACACTAGTAAGCTAGTAAAAAAATGTGGAAAATGAAATTAAAAATACAATACAATGTACAATTTCCCGAAAAAGAGAAATACTTAGGTATAAAACCTGCAAAACATGCATAGTACTTGTGTATGAAAATTATAAAACACTAGCGAAAGAAATGAAAAAGATCTAATAAATTAGGAGACCTAGTAAGACCATGGGTTAGGATACTTATGTTAAAGATGCCAGCTGTCTCCAAATTTATATAGAGATTTAACACAATTCCTACCAACATCACAGCAAGAGATTTAGGAAATAGAGAACATTTTTCTAAAATGTATATGGGAACTCAGAAACTAGAATAGCTTTTAAGTAAAACTAAGAGCATAACAGTGGGAGACATCACTTTACCCAGTTTCAAGGTGTATTAAATAGCTACACTAATCAGGAGTGTGTGGTGCTGGCAGGTAGAGGGCTGGACAAATAAATCAATGAAAAAGAATAGAGAACCAAGAAATACACCTAAGCAAATATGCCCAACTGATTTGAGACAAAGGTTCAAAAGCAATTCAATAGAGGCATAATCACCTTTTTGACAAATGGTCCTGAAGTAGTTGGGCCTCTTGGGTTAAAAAAAAAAATCTTGACCTAAACCTCACACATCACACATTCAGACATAAATTACATCAAAATGGGTCAACATTTAAATGTAAAATGTAGAATATAACGTGAGAGAAAATCTTCAGGACCTCAGATTTGGTGAAGAATTTCTAGCCATGACACCAGAAGCATGATGCAAAAAAGAAAAATTGGTAAGTTTTACTTCATCAAAATTAAAAACTTTTGCCCCGGGAATAGACAAGCTACAGACTGGGAGAAAACATTTGCAAATCACTGACAAAGGATTCATATCTAAAATAAACAATTCTCAAAGCTCAACAGTAAACAACAACAAGGCAGTCCTCTGTGAGTAATATTTATTTATATCCTGGGAAATTATGAAATAAGCTTGGGGCTGTGGCTGCTGTAAGTGAAAGTTGTCATGTTTATGTGTGTTTCAGAATATGGGACAGCGGAAAGAGTGAATTTCATTCTCAACGCTAGCCCTTACTCATCTACTGAAAGCTTTGCCTATTTTAATTTCTTCTCCAAATTATGCAGGATTCTTCCCAGTAGCAAAAATGACCTTTGGATTTAGAGGGTCGAAAGTGAAAATTACTATAATAAATTTGTAGCCACAACGAGAGAAGCTTACTTAATGTTCTCAAATAACTGTAAAAACAAACAAAATGTACCAGAAAACATTTGAGAGAGCATTTTATTGGCCTATGTTCAGAAGAGTTCATGAGATACATGGGCAGAAGAGTTGCTATTTTTTTCCTCTTAAAAATTTTTTAATTGATACATAATTTTACATACGTATGGGGTAAAATAGAATGTTTCAATGCATGCGTACATTGGGTAATAATTAAATCAGGGTAATTATATCTGTCACCTCAAACATTTATTACTTATTTGTTGTAAGAACATTCAAGATCCTGTCTTTATTTTATTTTAGATTCGGGGGTACGTGTGTAGGTTTGCTAAATGAATACATTGCATGATTCTGAGCTTTGAGTTTCTAATAATCTCATCACCCAAGTAGCAAACAGTACCTGATACATAGTTTTTCAACCCTTTCTCCCTCCTTTTCCCCACTTTTGGAATCCCCAGTGCTTATTGTTTCCATCTTTGTATTTGTGTGTACCCAATGTTTATCTCCCACTTTTAAATGAGAACATGAGGTATTTTGTTTTCTGTTTCTGTATTAATTTGCTTAGGTCAATGACTTCCAGCTCCATTCCCACTGTTGCACAGGATATGCTTTTGTTCTTTTTTATGGCTGCATAGTATTCCATGGTGTATATATCTTCCACATTTTCGTTATCCAATCCACCATTGGTAGGCACTTGGGTTGATTCCATATCCTTGCTATTGTGAAGAATGCTGCTATGAACATACAAATGCAGATATCATTTTAATAGAATGATTTACTTTCCTTTGCATATATAACTACTAATTGGGTTACTGGGTCAAATAGTAATTCTGTTTTTAGTTCGAAGAGTTGCTATTTCTAATTCCTACATTCCCATGCACGTAACTGCCTTTGGTATTAACACAAATTTATATAAGTGGCTTAATATAATGGATAAAAATGACTTTTTTGTTGCCTGTGACATGAAGTCTTTCATCAAAAAGATGATGATTTTTTAAAAAAGCCTCTTGACTTTTAATTTTTAAATACACAGACATATTTGATTAGAAATTTTTTTCTGCTCACCAAAGAATGGTAGACACTACAAACACTTCTGCACATAGTCCAATCCTCAGTTTCCTTCTTTCTTCAGCAGACACAGTCTACAAAACCAGAGTTTTGACATCAGCTCCTTCCAACAATTTTTGCCACATTCAACTTTCCTTTCACCTAGGAAATGATCATTAGGGATAATTTAAAAGAAGGTGGTGCCCCTGCCTTCTGTACTCTTACATTTTGTGTTAGAGAAAATGTTGCTCTTTGTTAATGCTGACCCTAGCACGAAGGCCTCAGAGTCACCCAGAGAGAAGTATTAGAGACTTCCCTGGGTTCATGCTCCACCCTGTAGGTCAGAATTGTTTTGGCATACAACCCTCTCTGTTCTTCCTTAGTGCACTAATCGTGACACTCTCATGAATTCAGTGATGGACCCAAGCCAGAAAAAGAAAAGCATAGTTAAGACATTTTTATTTTCCAGATTTTTCTTTATTTTTATATGACATTTTATTTCAAGATAATTTAACATTCACAAGAAGTTGCAAAAGTAGTAAGCAGAGTTTTTGAATATGCTTCACCCAGATTCCCTGAATGGTAACATCTTACATAACCACAGTACACTGTCCAAACCAGGAAGATGGCATTGGTACAATATTTTTAACTCAAATATAGACCATAGATGGATTTAAGTTTTTACATTCACTTCGTTGGAGTGTTTTTAGGACATTTTGTCACATGTATAGATTATACAAGCATTACCACAATTGAGATACAGAACTGTTACATCAGCACAAAGACTGTTCCTCATGTTACCCCTTAGTACTCACACCCTCCCTTTTAACTCTAATCCCTGGCAGCCACTGACCTGTTCATCATCATTATAATTTTGTCACTGAGAGTGTTATATAAATGGAATTATGGAATGTATAGCCTTTTGACATTGGCTTCTTTCAGAGAGCATAATGTCCTTGAAATCCATCTAAATCATTGTATATATCAATAGCCCACTTATTTTTAATTGCTGAGTAGCATCTCATTATATGGATATACCACAATTGGTTTATTCATTTACCTGTCAAAGGACACGTGCAATTACACACCACTCTTGACGGTCAGGGACTAGGAAAGAATATGATTGAAAAATTGGTTACAATGAAATCTGGAGAAGAGGTTTTTAGATGGACCTCTCTGAATGAGCAAATAATGTGAAGATATTTACATCCCATGTCATGCTCACCAAAGGGTGACCTCAGCGAGGAGGATTTTAATAATCAAATTGATAGGATAGGATAACCTGCTCTGTAGATGCACGTCAGCTTCTTTCTCCAACCACCCCTGTCTTTGCCCAATGGGCTCCTGAGCAAAGTGGCCATGGTGGCAGGGATAGAAGTTATGGCATATGCTCAGAAGCAGGAATTTTCACTCACCAAGGCTGACCTGGCTATGGCCACTACTGAGTGCCCAATCTTTCAATAGCACAGACCAACAGTCAGCCCTTGATATGGCACCATTTCCTGGGGGTGATCAGCCAGCTACCTGGTGGCATGTTGATTACATTGGACCACTGCCATCATGGAAGGGGCCAGGTTTTGTTCTTACTAGAATAGACACTTACTCTGGATGTGGGTTTGCCTTATTTGCACAAAATGCTTCTGCCAAAACTACCATCTGTGGACTTACAGAATGCCTTATCCACCACCATGGCATTGCACACAGCATTGTTTGTGATCAGGGAAGTTACTTCACGCAAATGAAGTGTGGCAATGGGCCTGTGCTCATGAAATTCATGTTCGTCACCATCCTAAATCAGCTGGTTTGATAGAATAGTGGAATGGCCTTTTGAAGACTGTTACAGTGCCAGCTAGGAAGTAAAACTTTGCAAGGTATGGCAAAGTTCCCCAGAAGGCTGTATACACTTGAAATCAGTGTCTAATATATGGTGCCATTTCTCCCATAGCCAGGGTTCATGGATCCACAAATCAGGGGGTGGAACTGGGAGTGGCACCACTCATCATTATCCCTAGTGGCCTATTAGCAAAATGTTTGCTTCCTGTTCTTGTGACTTTATGCTTTCCTATCCTAGAGGTCTTAGTTCCAAAGAGAGAGATGCTTCCACCAGGAGACACAACATTGATTTCATTGAACTGGAATTTAAAACTGCTGCCTGGATGCTTTGGCTTCCTCATGCTTCCAAAGCAACAGACAAAGAAGGGGGTTACATTGCTGGCTGGGGTGAGTGATCCTGACTACCAAGGGGAAATTGGACTACTACTCTACAATGGAGGTAAGGAAGAATATATCTGGAATACAGGTGATCCTTTATGGTATCTCTTAGTATTACTATGCCATGTGGTTAAAGTCAATGAAAAACTACCACAACCCAATTCATTCAGGACTGCTAATGGCCCAGACACTTCAGGATTGAAGGTTTGGGTTTCCCACCAAGAAAAGAACTACAACCAGCTGAGGTGTTTGGTGAGGGGAAAGGGAATAGGGAATAAGTAGTTGAAGAAAGTTGTTAGAAATACCACATAACCACAGTGACCATATGACCATAGTGACCACATGACCAATTACATAAATGAGAAATACATTTATCTGAGTATTTCCTCCATGTTTTGAAGTGAATATGTTTGTGCATGTGTGTTCAGTTGTCAAGGGTGGACTTGATGAATTTTATGTGTCAACCTGATTGGGTCATGGTGCTCAGATATGTGGTCAGACATTCTGGATGTTTCTGTGAGCATGTTTTTGGATGAGATTAACCTTTAAGTCAGTGGCCTTTCAGTAAAGCAGATTGCCCTCCATAATGTGGGATGGGCCTCATTCAGTTAGTTGAGTACAAGAAAAAGACTACCGTCCCCCAAGCAAGAGAGAAATCTGCTAGCAGTTTGCCTTTGGACTTGAATTACAACATTGGCTCTTTCTGGGTCTCCAGCCTGCCTGCCCACTCTGCAGATTTTGGACTTGCTAGGCTCCATAATTCCATGAGGAAACTCCTCAGAATAAATCTGTCTGTTTCCCCATGTTGGTTCTGTTTTCCTAGAGAACCCTAATACACCAAGCGTTGGCTATTGCATATAAAGCTATCATGAATATTCAAGTACAGGTTTTTGTATGAACATAAGTTTTCACTTCTCTAGAGGAATTACCCACAAATATGATTGCTGGGTCATATAGTAAGTGTGTGTTTAAATTTATAAGAAACTGCAAAAGTGTTTTCTAGGGTAGCTATAACACTCTGCAGCCCCACCAACCATGTCTGAGAGATGAAGTTGGTCTGCATCTTCTCCAGGACTTGGTACTCTTAATAGTTTTAACTATTCTAATGGGTATGTAGTAGAGATATTTTTCTTTTTGAGTTCTAGTCCAGCTCCACCATTCTCACCCCAACATTTGTCATCATTTTTTGTTTTTCTGTCTCCAAAACCTGCTTATGTGGTCTTTTTAGAAAGCATGGGATGATAAGGACAGGTTGATGGGAATTGGATCAGACATATATAACTATTCTCCAGAACTATTACCTGGACAATTACCTCCCAGCAATTATCATGGATTTTACAAGGAACTTTGAAAAAGCAGGTGTCATTATCTATCACTGCATAATAAAATTCTCTAAAACCTAGTGGCTTAAAACAACATTTATTTGGGCCAGTGTCTGTGGGTCAAGAATCTGGGTCCTCTGACACTGGATCTCTCACAAGGCTGCAGTCATCGCAAGGCTTGACTCAGAAGGATTCACTTCCTAGCTCTTCCATATGGCTGTTGGCAGGATTCAGTTCCACACAGTTCAGTTGTTCTCAGTTGGACTTAGGGCTTCCTTGCTAGCTATTGGTTGGAGTCTGTCCTCAGTCCTTTGCCACACGAGTCTCTTCAATATGGCAACTTGCTTTATCTCTCTCTGTCTCTCTCTCTCACACACACACACACACACGCATGCACAGCCACACACACACACCAGGAGGGGATTAGACAAGAGCGTGAATAACAAGTGGTGGGAATTATTAGGAGCCGTTTCATGAGCTGCCCACCACAGCAGGTGTTTAGGTTTGGTGCTCTAGATAGAGGGGAGGCTACTGGAGAAATTGCCTTGAAGCTGTCTGCAAGGTGAGCATAGAGTGGACTTAGAATAAATATTTATTTGTGAAGGTTTAGGGGAGGAAGACAGATGCAGCTTATGGGTTGCAAAATTACAACTACTTCTTGGTACCACCATAGGATATACATAAAAAGAACCCTGCCTAGAGTGAGGTCTGTCACATAAAGATGCTCAACAGGTGAAATTATGGAGGTATTTAATACCATTTCTAGACTTGAGATCAAGAGGTTGGGACAGCACAATTATTCTTCCACAGTAAATGAACAAAAACCAGTGTCAGAAATCTACAAATTTAAAAGGCCAACTAAGTCCATTCTATGGACCTTTCTCAGATTTGAACTGTGGAAACAATGTTGAAAGCAGGAAGCAAGCAGTGTAAAGCATTAGAGATTCAAAGCCAAAGTAGAATAAGCCCTGGACCCCTGAAATCTACATACCGTATCAGTAGCCTTAGGAGGCCTTTTGTCAATTTAAACTGAAGCTAAAGAATACTTTTCATAAAAAAGAATGACATCATTTCCTTTGCAGCAACATGGATGCAGTTGGAGGCCATTATCCTAAGTGAATTACTGCAGGAACAGAAAGTCATATACCACATGTTCTCACTTAATAGTGGAAGCTAAACAATGGTCCACATGGACATAAAGATGGAAACAGTCGACTACAAAATAGGGGAGAGAGTAAAGGGGCAAGTGTTGGAGAAACTACCTGTTGCATACTATGTTCACTAGAAGAGCAGCAAACCCCAGCGTTACATAATACACCCATGTAACAAACTTGCACAGGTACCCCCCAAATCTATAATTAAGAAGAGAGTTCAAAAAAGAATACTTTTCAAAACATGTATTTTCACAGCATATTCATACTCCTAAAAAGAAATACCAGAATCTGATAAGATTAGTTAAGTCTGGAGAGAGGACTGGGAGCTCTGTGCTAGGAGACACACAGGACTTTTATAGTCTATCATTTTTTTGTTTTTGTTTTTGTTTGAGATGGAGTCTTGCTCTGTCACCCAGGCTGGAGTGTGGTGGCGCGATCTCAGCTCACTGCAAGCTCCGCCTCCCGGGTTCACACCATTGTCCTGCCTCAGCGTCCCAAGTAGCTGGGACTACAGGCACACACCACTATGCCCAGCTAATTTTTTTTGTATTTTGAGTAGAGATGGGGGTTTCACCGTGTTAGCCAGAATGGTCTCAAACTCCTGACCTAGTGATCCGCCCGCCTTGGCCTCCCAAAGTGCTGGGATTACAGGCCACCATGCCCGGCCTAGTCTATCATTTTATACTGGTTGAATTATGTTCCCATGGACATAAATTAAAAGAAAAATGAAAATACTTTTAATAACAATTTTGACTCTTTTAAACCATCTGTGAGGCAAAGATAAGTAGGATGGGAAAGGCAAACTATCTAGAAAATAATGAAAATGAGAATACTTTTTTTTTAAATCAAAAAACCTATGGGACATAGCTAAAGCTGTATTTAAAAGAGAATTAATAGCTCCAAAAGTGTTCATGTTAAAAATGAACTGAAAAAACTAAATATAGAACTTAAGAAATATAAAATATCATGCTGGGTGCAGTGGCTCACGCATGTAATCCCAGCACTTTGGGAGGCCGAGGCGGGCAGCTCATTTGAGCCTAGGAGTTCAAGACCAGCCTGAGCAAAATGGCGAAACCCCTTCTGTACAAAAAATACAAAAAACTAGCCTGGTGTGGTGGCATGCACCTGTAGTCCCAGCTATGCAGGAGGTTGAAGCGGGAGGATAGACTGAACCCAGGAGGTTGAGGCTGCAGTGAGCTGTGATTGTGCCACCGCACTCCACACTCCAGCCCGGGCAACAGAATGCGACCCTGTCTTTAAAAAACAAATAAATAAGAAATAAATAAAATCAAACCTAAATAGAATAGGAGGAAAGAATTCATAAAAGTGAAATTATTTTAAAAGAAAAACAACTGAAAAAAAGATATAACGAAGCTGATCTTTACAATTAAACTAACTCTGGTAAGCCTAGTTAAGGATAAAAGAGAAAAGTGAAAACATGCAACATTAGTAACTAGAAAAGATGCAAAAGGCGTTTTAAAAATTGTGAAAGAATAGGTACAGGTCAATTTTAAGGTAATATATGATTTGCTAGCCAAATATAAATAACCCAGATTCACTTAAGAAGTGGTAGAAAGTCAGCCAGGCACAGTGGCTCACACCTGTAATCCCAGCACTTTGGGAGGCTGAGGTGGGAGGATTGCTTGAGCCCAGGAGTTTGAGACCAGCCTGGGCAACATAGTGAGACCCTATTTCTGCAAATAGATTAAAAAAAAAAAAAACTGGGCGTAATGACACATGCCTGTAGTCCCAGCTACTGGGGAGGCTAAGATGGGAGGATCGCTTGAGTCTGGGGACTTGTGGGTGCAGTGGGCTGAGACTGCATCACTGTACTCCAGCCTGAGAGACAGAGCAAGATGCTGTCTCAAACAAAACAAAAGAAGTGGTAGAAAGTCAAATAAACCATTACACATAACAGAAATTAGAATATAGATAAAGATCTGCCATTTAGAAAGGCAGCAGGACCAGATGACTTTATCATTAACATCGATCTAGCCTCAAAAAACAGACAATTCCTTTTCTTATAACTACACACAGAAGAAGATGAAAGGATCCCATAAGTGATGGTATGAAGCAAGGATAGGCTGAATAACAAAATCAGATAAAAATACCTAAAAAGAGAACTATAAATCAATATGTACTAATAAAAACATAAGTATTCTAAGTAAAAATAGAAATTTTAGTTTATTCAAAAAACAGCATACTTGGCCAAGTAGATTTTATTCCAAGTATACTGGTTTTTGAAGGGAAGCCCGGCCTAGATCAGCTGACTGTCAGCCAAGCCATAGACTCCTGAGCAATATTAATGCTTACTGTGGCATGCCACTGAGATTTTGTAGTTGTTTAGCATACAGAATTATTGTGACCGTAACTCTAGTTAACTATTATAGTTAGCTCCTCTGGACCATGTGCCTTTATGACCTTTTCCACTTGTTCCTTCATGTTCTTTTGTAGGAACTAAAGCCAGCATTTTGAGGATAGAAGCCATGTGCTAGGATAAAGGAAAAGAAAGCTAGAAGGAACCTGGGTCCTAAATTACCACAGGGCTACCATGTAGCCCTGGACTACCTACACTCAGATGTTTTTATGTTTATTCCATTGTCATTTTTGGTGCTCTGGCATATGAAGTCAAACCAAATCCTGACTTATATACAAATGGTCTGTACATTGTCAAATCCTATGGCCAGTTTTCAGCCTTTCTCCTACTTCATCCATCAGCAACATTTGGCCCTGCTGGTCATGCTTTCTTGAAAGCCTGTCTTCACTTTGCTTCTTGTACCCCACTCTTTCATGAATCTTCTTTTAACTCATTGGCTACTCCTTCTCAGCCTCAATTTCTAGATAGCCCTCATCTTCCTTAATTCTAAATGTTAGGGGTACTACCAGGCTCACTTTTAAGAATTTTTTTAAATAAATATTCAGTCTGTAGTTGATCTTAACTAATTCCTTGACCTTAAGTACAATCTATAAGCTGTCAACTTCCAACCTTATTTTCCAGCCATGACATCTCCCCTGATCTCATCTTATTGCTTATTCAACATCTCTACTTGATGGTCTAATAGGTATCCCAAATGTCACATGTCCAGAGCTGAATTTGTGCTGCATTCCTATCACTCCCCCCAATCAGTAAGTGGCAACCCTAAACTTCCATTTTGTTAGGCCAGAAAATCTTAGCATCATCCTGTCTCCTCTTTTTACTTATACTCCCTTCAATGTATCAGGAAATTCTACTGACTCTACCCTCAGAATGTATCCAGCATGCAACAGCCCATCACTGCCTTCCCCATTTCCACTCCAGTTCAGACCATCAACTGAACTACTGCATCACTTTAGTTGGTCTCCCTGCCTCAGCTGTTGCTCTATAATACAGCATATTCACCACCCAGCTTTCATTTAAAACACATGAGACCATGTCATTCCTCTGCTCACAATCCTCAAGTCACTTCCCATCTTACTCAAAGTAACAGAAGAGTCTTTCCTTCAGCCTTCAAGGCCTGCATGACCTGGCCACCAGTTCTCTATCACACTTCATCTTCTTCCTCTTCTTATACTCACTCCACATCACTACAGTGGCCTCATCAAACACACTCAAACTGTGCCCAACTCAGTACCTTTGCACTGCAGTTCCCTGTCTGGAACTCTGTCTCCCTGGCAGCCACATGATTTTATCCCTCCTTTCATTCAAACTTTTACTCAAAGTCACCTCTTTAAAGAGGCTTACCCTGACTACCTTCTCCACAGCAACATATTTCACATTGCACTGTCTACCATCTACCCTGCCTTATCTTTCTTCTTAGTGGTACCATGTTGCACATATCTGTGTATCACCCATCTCTTCTATAGACCGTAAGTCATGTAACAGTGTGGGGGAGAAAAAGGAATAACTTTCCTCACCCATTGCAAGGGTTGTGGCTGACGCTCCTGTAACAAAAGATTAACAAGAGAAAAGCATAACAAATTTATTCAATTAATGTTTTATGTGATATGGGAACCTTCAGACATGAAGACTCAAAGACCCAGGAAAAAGGGTATAACTTTATACCCTTAGGTTCAATAAAGAAGGAACAGTTGTGCAGAAATGTAACTGGACAAAGGGGGAGTCTGACTTCACACACTACGGAAAACTCAACAGTCCCTATTTGTTTAGATTCTTCTTGGCCCCCCGGATAATATGCCTTTACTTTGGGTATAGGGTGGGACATCTGTCACATCAGGGTCCTATGGCCTACTTTCATGGAGGGCAAGTCAGCGAACCCCTTTATGGCCAGCTCTCACATAGACAGGTGGAAGGTCAGAGAGTGGCCTTTCCATTTCTGCTGTTTTCTCAGTTTCCAAGGTGCCATATTTTGAGGTAGCATTTTCTGAGCCCCAACAACAGCAAGAACTTGATCTAGATTTTGTCTCTTTGTTTTGTTGTTATAGATGTAATCCTAGTGCCTATAACAGTGCCTGACACATAGTAAGGATCAAATAAATATTCACTGAGGACAGGAATCTTTCTATCTCGAGCACAATCTTTCCATCTCCTGGAATGCAGTGGGCACTGCAACAAATGTTACATTCCTAAAGTAACGGGATCAAAAGGTATCTTGAGTTGAATCATGTCCCCCAAAAGATATGCTGAAGTCCTAGCTCTCCTGTATCTCATTTGGAAATAAGGTCTTCGCCGGGCGCGGTGGCTCACGCCTGTAATCCCAGCGCTTTGGGAGGCCGAGACGGGTGGATCACAGGTCAGGAGATGGAGACCATCCTGGCTAACATGGTGAAACCCCGTCTCTAATAAAAATAAAAAAAAAAATTAGCCGGTGTGGCGGCGGGCGCCTGTAGTCCCAACTACTGGTGAGGCTGAGGCAGGAGAATGGTGTGAACCCAGGAGGCGGAGCTTGCAGTGAACCAAGATAGCACCCCTGCACTCCAGCCTGGGCAACAGAGCGAGACTCCATCTCAAAAAAAAAAAAAAAAAAAAGATAAAAATAAATAAAAATAAAAATAAATGAAAAAAAAGAAATAAAGTCTTTGTAGATGTATTCAAGTTAAGAAAAGACTGGATTAGCATGAGCCCACATTCAATACCTAGTGTCCTTAGGAGGAGAGAGAGATTGGGAGACACAAAGATACACACAGAAGGAAGAGGACCATGTGCAGACGGAGGTATAGTTTGGAGTTAGGCTGCCTCGGCTGAAGGAAGGCCAAGGACTGCCAGCCACCACCAGGAGCTAGAACAGACCCATGGGACATTCTCTCCGGCAAGGCCATCGGAGGGAACATGGCCCTGAGGATACCTTGGTCTTGGATCTCCAGCCTCTAGAAGTGTGAAGGAATACATTTCTGTTGCTTTAAGTCATTCAGCTTGTGGTCATTGGTTATGGCAGCCCTGGGAAAGTTATACAAAGGGTGGGGAGAACTAGGCTTTCAGCATGATCAGTTACCTCATCTGATTAAATGCCAGAATTAGAACTCAGGCCTTCCGACTCTGGGCTTCTCAACTTTATTTCCTTTAACCAACCCCCAAGGAGCCTCTTTAGGCTTTTTTTCTTCCCGAATCATCTCCTACCCCCACCTCCATAAAGTTTTTTTTCTTTTTCTTTTCCTTTTTTTTTTTTTTTTTGAGACGGAGTCTTTCTTTGTCACCCAGGCTGGAGCATAGTGGCATGATCTGATCTCGGCTCACCGCAACCTCCGCCTCCTGGGTTCAAGTGATTCTCCTGCCTCAGCCTCCCAAAGAGCTAGGATTACAGATGTGCACCACCACACCCAGCTAATTTTTGCATTTTTAGTAGAGATGGGGGTTTCACCATGTTTGCCAGGCTGGTCTTGAACTCCTGACCTCGTGATCTGCCTACCTAGCCCTCCCAAAGTGCTGGGATTACAGGCATGAGCCACCGTGCCTGGCCTCCATAAAGTTTTAATACCACAGATATACAGTATACTGTTTATGTGCTGTGGCCCTTTGAAGGGCCATAGACCATTAGAATATCTAATTTTTAAGATTTTGCCCCTCCTCCCAAGAATTCCGAATTTTTACCTCCTGGCAGAGGGAAGTGTGGCATTGATAATGCATGCTTTCAACTGAAATATTATCTGATAATGGCCATAAATGAAATATTTATTTTTCTGTTATCAGGAAAAGAAATGTAGGTACAGCTCATGAATATTTATGTCAGCTCTCCCTCTGTCCTATGATGGGATTATACTTCTATACCTGCTCAGAAGTGGAGTGAGGCCCTGTGACTTGTTTTAGGCAATGAAATGTGAGTGTAACTACCATGTATCACCTTCCAGTAGAAGCTTTGAGACGTTGTATAATTCCCTACCTTCTCCTTCCTGCCCCTGTAATTATGGAAACACAGGGTATGATGGAGCCTCTGGGAGCTGGGACCCCAAGTGAGAGTGATGAACAGAGCTTCCCTGATGGCTCCCTGTGCACCACATCTATGAATGAGAAATAAGCTTCTGTGAAAAGCCACTGAGACTTGTTTGTTTAGTTTTTGAGACAGGGTCTCTGTCACCCAGGCTTGAGTACAGTGGTACGATCATGGCTCACTGAACCTCTGCCTCCCGGGCTCAAGTGATCCTCCTACCTCAGCCCCCTGAGTAGCTGGGACTACAGGTGTGTGCTACCAGGCCTAGTTATTTATTTATTTATTTATTTATTTATTTATTTTTTAAAGAGAGGGCTTCATTATGTTTCCCAGACTGGTCTCAAACTCTTGGGCTGAGGCATTCTGCCCACCTCAGCCTCCCAAAGTGCTGGGATTACCAGCGTGAACCACTGCCCCAGCCACCACTGAGATTCGAGTGTTTTTTTTGTTTTTTTTTTTTTTAATCAAAGAAAAACGTATCCCTTCCTCACAAACACAGTATTGCATGAGGGAAAAAGTCAGATGCATAAAATTAACTGTTCTTTTCTCCTTACTTTTAATTTAACATGGTACTCACAAGGGAAAATAAAAACTCCAATAATGTTTTAAAATGTAATTAAATAGAACATTTCTGAGCTTCTTGTTTAAAACTTAACTTCTCACTCGCTTACTATATATTAAATTCTGAAACATAAATAAAACAAAGGTTCACTGCTCTAGAACTCTATGTTAGAACTTCAATTCAAGTATAGATTGACCTGTTGTAAATACATGGGATGCAGGGAGACTTGCCAGGACTGAGGGCTCAAAGCTTTTTTTACACTTTCTTTGCAAGATATATGGTGCTGGATCATGGACTCCATCACCAGTGAAAAATAAAATTATGTGTTTATTGGATTTGTGTGACCTTTTCTTCCAACAATCTCAGGAAACCAAACTTTTAGCACATCCACTCCCTAAGTAATTTTAACATGCAGAGAGGATGAGAAGGTCAAACAGTTACAAGAAGTCTGCTAGCCAATGTCAGCGGAATGCATTAGGTGTCAGTAGAGTTTCTATTTCAAATATTAACAAACAGGACATAAAGCTACAGTATAGCTGGGGTGAAGCAAGAGGCATGCCGGGAAATGTGCTAAATAACCCGCAGGAATTGGGCAGTGCAGCCAGCCTTCTCAGAGAGTACAGGAGAGGAAGAAGTAAAAGGCAATGTTTTTAGAACCGAAAGCTAGGATTTTTATCAGGAAAGATGCCTCACACTGGAGCCTTACCCTCATTCAAATATTTATTTTGCTTGTGTAAATTCAGTCATTTGTAAAGGTAGAAAGCTCTCTTTTCCATTTGCTTCGTTAATTACTGTTTGCCTCCTTTCACTGAACAAATTTTGCAAGATTTTATGAAGTGTTTTCTTTGTCTGATCTTCTGTAATAGCCACCTATAGTTTTTGATACTGGAAGTGGATTCAGCCCAGAAAACAGAGCCACTGCAAGTGTTACAGGGGCCAAAGGATTTAATAAAGGAATTAGGGTTATACATATGTGGGAGAGCTACTGGGAGCGTGGGGCTGAACAGCAGGTAGAGGATCAGAGAAAAGTCCCTTAATAACTTCTGCCTAAAGAGCTGGAGCAGGAAGGGAAGCTCTTCTGGCCACCACGTCCTCCTGAGAATAACAGCTTAGCTTTTCAAATCTCATGCAAGTTCCTCTCAGTGGCAAAATCCAGCCCTGAATTGTATGGAAAGGGCATTCCGAAAAACATGGCTCCCCGCTTGGAGGTGAGAGGTGGTACTGCTCAGATGACCAAATGCAATCCAGCATAGTTAATTACACATGAAAAGGGAACTCTATTTATTGAAGTTGAGTCTGTTTATTTTAACTGATAATTGGGTTGCACGCTAAAATTATGAATTCAGTTCAGTAAGTTGCTCTGTTGAGAGCAAAATATCAGCTGATGTATTTTTAATTTTTCATGAAATGATTTTCATCACATTTGAGATGTGTGTTTGCAACAAAGAAAAGCTCTAATGCTAGTGGTCAGGGCAGCATCCCCCACCCTGCCTTGATGCCTTGGCGATGGAGGCTAGACAATGGCAATATTTTGAGTAGCCTATTTTGTCTTCATCAAGAAAATAATCGAAGCTGCCTCTTCTTCTGGTTCTGAAACGTAATTCAGGTCTGAAGCATGAAAAATTCTGTGGACTGTTACTTGCACTAGAATTGAAAACTGGCTTGTAATAGGAGTCTATAAATGAATAAATGAGCATTTAAACGTTTATCTGTAAGTAATCTAACTAGAGAAGGCACGAGATAATTATCAAGGTGATGTTTTAAAATGAAGAAGAAAATCCACAGGCTTTGGTTAAAGATTCTGCATTATTTAGGATTTGATTCCCAAACCTTCAGGGTTCCCAGAAGACAGAAAAGAGGCCCCTTGTAGTTTAGAAAAGCTAGAGAGAGAGAAAGGGAGAAAAAGAGAGAGAGAGAGAGAGAGAGGAAATGGAACATAAAGAATGGTAGAATGGTAAAGGCAGCTACAAAGTCACTAATAGAGCAATCTTAGGTGTAAGTAAGAAAAGAGATCACTCCTGTGATCAGGTTCTGTAACAAGCTGAACAGAAATGTGATTTAGCTTGTTCTAGAAAAGGACGACTAGCAAGAGACTTGCTCAATTGAATAATTCTTTTTTTCCCCTGAATTCACTCTTGAGTATGTCTGGTGTGGATAACACTTGTTTAATTTAATAGCCTAGCTTTTAGCCATTTTTACATAGAGAAACCTATTCCTTGAACAAAAGCAAGACTGCATTTTTTCAGCTTATTTCATATTTAGGATCTCCCTTTTCTCCTAGATGGTGTGGAACTCTACTATCACCAGGTGGCAATTCACAACTTTGCAGGTGAGAGACAAAGGTGAAAGGAAACTGTTCCTTTCAAGTGCTAACAGCATTGCAATTATGATCATTTTTGACATTACAAGCCATAATTGCCAGGACAAAATGCATTTCAGAGTTTGGGCTGCTTCAACAAGTCCTGAAAAATTAATTACTAACAGTTTCCTTCAGAGTTGCTCTAAAAAATTGCAAATGCTGATTTATTTATAGCTATAGCATTTCAAAGATTTAATTTTTTCCCTTAAAATTGCTGTCAATATTGGGATAACCTGAGTATAATTCGGCCTATATTATTTTCTATCGTATTGGGTTGTAGAATCATGACCTGTTAGCTCAAATAGGCATTAGCAACTACTGTTTACAATGAGATACCCCCACCCCACCTGTATGCATTTTCTGCTATACTTTGCTATGATAGTCTCAGTTTCCAGTCTCCTGTCTCCTATGACATAGGACTACCTAGCTCCCAGGGATTTTTTAAGGATTAAGGAGGTAATAATACATGGACATGGCTAGTATAGTGCCTGCCACATAGTAAATGCTAAATAAATGTCAGTTGCCTTCCCTCCATCCCTACAATTTAGGTGCGTAATGGGATGACTACCGATTGTAAAGCTGTGTATCAGGCATTGTGCTAACCGGTTTCATTCCTCAAACAGCCCTATAAGGAAAAGGAGGCTCAGCTGCTAACTTGCCCAAGATTCCACAGCAAATACCTGGCCGACCTGGAAATTAAACCTCAGGACTTTCAAACCCTTTACTGCTATGCCATCCTGACCTTGATTCTTCACACCAAATATGAAATCCCATCATACCTCAGGTAGCCTTTTCATCACTTCGGGGGCTGGGCTCCTATGGGAGAAAGATTCTTGTGGTTTTACAACATTTAGTTTTTGAAACTACAGTACAGCCTTGCCAATCCCTAATGCTTGAGATTGACACAGAGAAGCAGACTTGGCTGGCACACAACCAAAAGTCGGCCTGCCTTCCCTCCAAGGTACAAGGATATTCAGGCTATCTAGCTTTTTGTATGACACACATGAGACTAAACTAAAAAAACCCCACTTTTTTAAAATTTAAAAAATACTTTTATTCCAAGGCTTGATGCACAAACGTGTATCCAACGTTGCCCCTGTCCACCTTGATTTTCCATTAATCTACATGATGCCCGCTGACAAAATTCTCTTGATTCCTGTCTACTTCTCCAAGTGCCATTAAATTCTGGTTCTCTCTTCCTGGTTCCTGTGATTTCCAGAGAGTCACTGTCTTCTAATTTGGTGCCCAGCTTTTTGGGCTCCAAAAAACTCCATTTCCAAAATCACTGAGTAAAAGGTACGAATGTCCCTCTGGGTATGTGGATAGGTTGGAAACCTTTAGAAAGCAGATGCCTAGAGTATGTTAAGAGGCTCCCAGTTTCATCACCACCAGAGAACACCTTTATGACCAATGTTGACACTCCACTATCTGGATAATGCCTCATCTAAAAAAGCCTTATAACCATGATATTGGTCCTAGAACTTGAACAGGGGTTTTAGGTAACTTCTGATGGACTTTTACATATGTTTTTTGTTTTTGAGATGGAGTCTCACTCTGTGGCCCAGGCTGGAGTGCAGTGGTGCGATCTCAGCTCACTGCAACCTCCGCGTCCTGGTTCAAGCGATTCTGCTGCCTTAGCCCCCTGAGTAGCTGGGATTACAGGTGTCCACCACCACACCTGTCTAATTTTTGTATTTTTAGTAGAGACGGGGTTTCATCATGTTGGCCAGGCTCATCTCGAGCTCCTGACCTCAAGTGATCCTCCTGCCTCAGCCTCCCAAAGTACTGGGATTACAGGTGTGAGCCACCATGCCCAGCCCATGTATATTTCTTCAAGGTGCCTTACCTAGTGAAAATAAATATAGATATAATTCTACCTTGATTTTTCACAGTGGAAAAATGAATTGGAAGATTATCTTATGGATTATTTGCTTTGTTTTTATTTAACGGTAGAACTGTATGAACTTCTGCCATGTACAATCCTTTTTTAATCATTTGCTTAGTATCTCTGAGACTTCTAGAACTTTTACACTAATATCTCAGGAAGTAGAATAGCTGGTATCTTTTGAAACTTTTAAGAGGGACCCCGTAAAGAAGCTTGGTCCTATAACAGAGGAATCAATTAAAGCTTTTGCATTAAGGAGCACTCATCAGTTGAACATATTCCTCCATTACAGGGTTGACCCCTGTGGATCTGTAGAAATTTCTTTGGTGAAAAAACATTAAGAGCAGTTTTCACTAATAAATCCCTTGCTTTTTCCTCTTAGAAACGTCCCTTTACTCTTATGTCAAATGTGTGAAATGTTTTCTAAAATGAGAAAGGTTCAAAAGTGACTATTTGTAAATTGACAACCTGTATGTCAGCTTTCTGTATATACCAGTTAATGGTAATTTGATATTTAATCAGAGTTTTCCAGAGAAGCAGAACTAATATTCTGTATGTGTTTATATGTATGTGCATACATATGTATTTTATTTATTTGTTTGTTTTGTTATTTAGTTATTATAAGGGATTGGCTCATGGGATTATGGAGGCTGAGAATTTCTAAGATCTGCCATTGGTAATAGAGACCCAGGATAACTGATGATGTACTACCAGTCTAAAAGCCTATATTTCAGTTTGAGTCTGAAGGCAGGAGAAGACTGATGTCCCAGCTCAAGGCTGTCAGTCAGTGGGAGTTTCCTCTTAGCCTTTTTGTTGTATTAGGGCTTCCATCAATTGAATAAGGCCTTCCCATAATTAGAGAGGGCAATCTGCTTTATTCAGTCTACCTTTTCAAATGTTCAAATGTTAATCTCATCCAGAAACATTCTCATAGACACACCCAGAATAATGTTTGACCAAGTGTCTAGGTACTGGATGTCCCATTCAAGTTGACACATAAACTTAACAATTACAATATTCCATTGCTCATAACATTGAATGCAGCTTAAACTTTCATTCTCAGCTTATATTAAGGCTGTTAAGAACTTGACTATTTGTTGTAAACTTTAAATCCTGCTCTTTGTTAATTATGATTCAGTAGCTCTATCAAAACACATTTTATGTGTGCTTTAGGCATGTTTTTAAGAATAAAACCTTGGCTTGTATAATACATATATTTCCAAGTTTAGGCTCTAGAGAGTTACAAAGAAAAAGAAAAGCAGCCCCTGACACCTGGGAGACGGCTTCTTACTGTCCACTTGTCCTGTTGTTGCTAGGAGCTAGCCTTGGTATTTTCCTCTTAAACAATTTCACAGAATATCAAAATCAGTTAAGACCGCTCTGTGACCATCAGAAATAAAGACAAAAACAAGACCACTCTCAAATCAGGTTTGAACATACACAATAACATAGACATTGTTGGACATTTTACTAATTTGTTTCATTTCATAAAGAACCCTATATGGAAAATGAGGCTCAGCTGCTAACTTATCCAACATCCCTCAGCCAAAGCATTACCCAAACCATAAAAATGACCAAAATATCCCTCCATCCTGATTAATATGCGTGACTATTGTAAACTTTAAAACTTAACTGATAAAAAAAAAAAACCCTTTCAGTCATTTTTGAGGTACTGCAGGAATATGAAGTACATATAAACAGTAAATATTTTCTAAAAGAAAGGTAAAGTCACTAAATTATGTTTCTTTTTATGGGTACTGGAAAGAGTTTTTATATAATAACTTGTTTTTATAGCTATGAGATAGACAAGATTTTAACTTCAAAATAAAAGGGAATATTGGCATGATTCAGAGTTTTTAAAAACTGGTTTACCATATAAAAATGTTGCTAGCATAACATTTTGATTTGTTCAAGACCAGTGTTATTTCTTATAATTCAAACTTGCCTACATTGGTTTGCGAGTTAAATGATCTACGTATGTTTCTGTAGCTTGTTTAAAATTAAAAATTACATATGTAATTGTATTCAACTAAATAGAATGATAATAAATATCCTTTTAAAATACCTAATTTTATGAAAATGTATAATACTGTAAATAAAAAATATGTTAGCTAAATTGAAATTACCAGATCCTTCACTAAATTTAAGGTCATAGAGAAATGACTGAATTCATTATGAAAAGATCTTTGAAGGCCTAAACAATTATTAAACAACTTTTTAAAGACATACAAAACACTGGTTATGAAACATAATTTGACTCATTTCTTAAAATAACAATACATTAACAAAGCATACAAATGTCTTTGGACATTTTTATTTTTATTTATTTTTCTATTTTTATTTTTTTTTTTTTTGAGACGGAGTCTTGCTCTGTCGCCCAGGCTGGAGTGCAGTGGCGCAATCTCGGCTCACTGCAAGCTCCGCCTCCCGGGTTCACGCCATTCTCCTGCCTCAGCCTCCTGAGTAGCTGAGACTACAGTTGCCCAGCACCACACCCAGCTAATTTTCTGTATTTTTAGTAGAGACGGGGTTTCACCGTGTTAGCCAGGATGGTCTCGATCTCCTGACCTCGTGATCCACCCACCTCGGCCTCCCAAAGTGCTGGGATTACAGGCGTGAGCCACCGTGCCCGGCCTGGACATTTTTGTATACATCATTTCCCTACTCAAAATAGCCAAAATGATTTGAAATAAGTGCTCATAGAGCAATAAATAAAATTAGGTATGTCTAAAATTCTCTAAACTGTAATTAAGTAAATTACTATAAGAGACTTTGTCTACCAGACTTAGTACAAAAAAACTGACAAATTATAAAGTTTAACTTCTTTTGATAAATAACATAAGTTGAATATGCTAACATAAATATCTTTCAATTACTGAATACTTCCAAGTTAAAAGGAACATCTCATGCTAAACATCTCAGGGCACAAAGACTGATAAGACTGATACAATAAATGTGCACCAAAATATTTTCCAGAATTCTAAATTCACAAATATTTTTCTCTTTTACTCATAAAGGGTCTGGACATACTGTAATGGGAATCATTTGAAACCTATTGCTTCTTTCACTCTTTCATTAGCCCCAATAGCCAAGTCATACGTATATTCTCCAAGAGCTTTAAGAACAATAGTAAAACATGTAAAAAAATTAATTAATTTAGCTCTAGAGTTTCCACTAAATAATGATTATCATGCTTTACAAACTCTTTAACAAAAATGCTTACAATTTTTCAGTTAAGTCACCTAATGTCTCTTTTTTTTTTTGAGGCGGAGTCTTGCTGTGTCACCCAGGCTGGATTTTGAGGCGGAGTCTCGCTGTTGCCCAGGCTGGAGTTCCGTGGTGCAGTCTCAGCTCACTGCAACCTCCGCCTCCTGGGTCCAAGTGATTTTCCTGCCTCAGCTTCCCAAGTAGCTGGGATTATAGGCGTGCATCACCATGCTCAGCTAAGCTATTTTCTGTATTTTTAGTAGAGATGGGGTTTCACCATGTTGGCCGGGCTGGTCTTCAACTCCTGACCTCAAGTGATCCATCTACCTCAGCCTCCCAAAGTCCTGGGATTACAGGTATGAGCCACCGTGCCCGGCCACCTAACTTCTTATAAAAAGCTTTCCCTTGACACATCACTGTCCATTACTGTGACACTCCAAATTCAGCCACCCACCCTCCTTTACCTGAAAAAGAAAGAAATCCCATTGTTCATACCCTGCACAGCCTTTCTACTGATTTGATTATCTTTGTTAATTCTCCATATTTAAAAAGAAAAACTAAAACTTTTCAAGCAGGCTATACTATCAGAGAATTAAATTTATCCTTAAATAGATAGAAGCTCTCACTGTGCTCTAGTTGATAAAGTTGTTTCCCATGGAGTACACACTGACAATTCTGATTCTGCGGTGCGTGTATACTGGGATGGAAGAATTCAGTACATTGATGGCAGATGGTGGGAGCTAGGATTCTTACTGGTGGAGTGGGTACTTACAGATAAGCAAGGGGAGGAGAGGAGAGTGATGTGTGCGGTAAAGAATTAGAGTTGGCAATATCAGCATGAACTCAGCTGAGAGAGCCTGGAGGTAAAGGCACTGGAGTAGCAACAAGCACACCTAGCACTCAGATTTTGGTTTCCAATAAGAGGAACCAGGGCTCTTGGGAGAAATGGCTGATTCTGGAATTGGGGCAGGAAATATACAAGATGAGCCTGGAGTGTTGTGTAGTGCCAGAAGGTAAGACAGTGCTCAAGGAAAAACAAAACACAACAGAAAATCCTGCATTGATGGGGGTGTGTCAAAGAGATACAGGAGCCAGGGGAAAAGAGTCCCCAGTGGCTAAAACTGGAACAATTTGATCAACAAAATAAATATTTTGTAGCACACATTACAAAATAAAGATTAATGAGTCCATACTGACACAAATAATAGATTGAATAAATACCTGAATATATGGAGAAGAATAGACAAGTCTCCCAAGCAGGAGAAAATAAAGATAGAAGAAACATAGATATGTTTCCAAGTAATTTATGTAGAAACTCTGCCCTCAAAAGGGCTGGGGAAAACCCCCTACTCTTTATGTGTGGGCTGCATGTAGTGACTTTTTCCTGAAGAACACATTATAGGAAGCAGGGCGGAAATAGCAGCTGTACAGTGGAGAAACCTGACAAACACTACCTCAGCCAGCTGATCAAGGTTAACAATGGTGATAAGTCTCATTGGTAATACTGTGTGTACCTTCACATGCTGTGATGAAAATGGAGCTTTACCTCTGTGGTCTTTCTTCCCCCTAATCCATAATCCCAGCTTGATTATGAAGAGGACATTAGACAAACGCCAGTGAAGAAGCATCCTACAAAATACTCGACCAGAGCTCCTCAAAACTGTTATGCTCATCAAAAACGTCTGAGAAACTGTCCCACCCGAAAGGACACTGAGGAGATATGACAACTACATGTAATACGGTAACTGGGTAAGATTCTGCAACAGAAGAAGGATATTCGGTAAAAATAAGGAAATCTGAATAAACTATGGATGTTGGTTAATAAAAATACATCAGCATTGGTTCATTCATGGTAACAAATGCTCTGTACATTAAAAAATCCAGAGCAAAGCCCTACTTCCTTAAGCCTTGAATGCTGTAGTAAGTCCTTTCTGACACATTCTTAGTCAGATGTCCCATGAAGTGTGTTCTCTCTCAATGCCACGTGTAATAACACAACTCCAGGTGTATTTATAGTGCTCTTTGGCATTGGCAAAGCCATGATTCAATCAAATCCATGATGACCCTTAACAGGCTGACAGTGGGGAGTTTTAGATTTATGTTTTCTGAGAAGAAATCCTGTTTTTGGCTTAGTGTTGTTGTTCTTATTTTTATTTTTTAAACTTTTATTCAAAATATCATGCTCTTTTTTAATAGTATAGATTCTCAACAAGACTAAGTATTTCTCTAATTGACCTCAAGATGGCAGGCTTGAATAAAAGATATTTCCATTTTAAAGTTCTGGGCTTCTCAAAAATTCTCTTTGAATTTGGAATTACAAATGAATGCTGTTTTCCTCACTCTTTGTAGACTTTTTTTAAGTATCTGTTTCTTTTATATTTGTTTTCTTAATTGTCTCCTAAAGGGTTATGACATTTTATTCAATTTTTTTTTTCTTAGAATATCAAAGACAGTCATAAGAATCTGGAGATTACCTTCATTCTTTAAAAAAATGATGATAAATGGAAGAGGTACATTTAGGCAAATGTTGTCCTAGGATGAGATCAGTGATACACACTCCTATACTGCCTCAGGAGAATGCTAAATTACTATTATTTTTTCTTTTTTAAAAAATTTTATTTTAAGTTCTGGGATACATGTGCAGAATATACAGGTTTGTTACCTATGTGTAACAAACACATATACACGTGCCGTGGTGTTTTGCTGCACCTATCAACTCATCATCATCTAGGTTTTAAGCCCCGCATGTATCAGGTATTTATCCTAATGCTATCCCTCCCCTTGCCCCCCACCCCCCTACAGGCCCCAGCGTGTGATGTTTCCCTCCCTGTGTCCTTGTGTTCTCATTGTTCACCTCCCACTTAGGAGTGAGAATATGTGGTGTTTGGTTTTCTGTTCCTATGTAAGTTTGCTGAGAGTGATGGTTTCCAGCTTCATCCATGTCCCAGCAAAGGACATGAACTCAGAGAAGGCTAAATTATTATTACACTTTAATTGCAAAAAGCCTTGCAATAATCTAAGTTACCATCATGCATCTACGATAATTTTATCCTGGAGTTTTGGGGGATGAATTTTATGTACTATATCAGCAAGTCGTTGAAAAAAACAAGCTAATGTGGGAACTCTAACCAGTGGTTCTATAACATCGTCGTGTCTAAAATTCTCCCATAGTAAGTAAAACAATATTTTGATTCGATTTGGTCTTTAAAAAGCATGTCACATATTCCTTCCTTCTTTCTCCTAATTCTATTAGAAAAAGCAATATAGTATGGTAGTTAAGTACATAGGCTTTAGAGCCAGACAAACTCAAGTTCAGGTCTAATTCAGCCTCTTATTGGCTGCTGCTTTCTTCTTGGCCAGGATGCTACTTAACCTCTCTGAATCTCCTCTGAAAAGTGGGTATAATATTTCTCATAGGGTTTATGAATGGAAAGCACTTAGCACAGTTGAATAAATGACAGGCATTATTATTATTTGGGGGAAAAGAAGGAAGGGTGAAGTGAGGAGTATCACCAAACAATACTGTAAATTGTGAATTACAGCTCCAAGGAGATTAATAAAATTATATGGATTTTTAAACTGTGATAATCCATGAAAGCTCAGAAGACCCACCTTTCCATAATGATCCCACTAAGGATTTGCTGTGAAATTCAAAGCAAATTATCTAATGACTTTAGGACTCAGTTTCCTTATCTATTTTCACAGCATGTCCATGACCACAGATGTGGGTCAAAGGCCAGAAGGAATTTCCTGAACGTTCTGTTCTTTATAAGACCCCTCAGACCCTCAGTCAGTTCTGAGATTAGGGTGAGGGTTGGGTCATTGGAAACCCCAATAGTAAGCCTGATTGAAAGCCTCACCAGCCCCACAGGACTGGGGCTCAGAAAAGCTTCAATTTAATTTAGAACAAATAGGGTGTTTACACATCTAATGATAACAAATTTGCACTCATTCATAAACACAGACACAGATTTTTTTTTTTTTTTGAGACGGAGTCTTGCGCTGTCTCCTGGGCAGGAGTGCAGTGGCGCGATCTCGGTTCACTGCAAGCTCCACCTCCCGGGTTCAAGTGATTCTCCTGCCTCAGCGTCCCGAGCAGCTGGGATTACAGGCACCCGCCACCACGCCGGGCCAATTTTTTTGTATTTTTAGTAGAGAGGGGGTTTCACTATGTTGGCCAGGTTGGTCTCGAACTCCTGACATCGTGATCCACCTGCCTCAGCCTCCCAAAGTACTGGGATTACAGGTGTGAGCCACTGCACCCGGCCACAGATTTCTCTTATATTCATTATAGAGCCTTGAGGCCTTACAGGAGTAAAGAAAGATATTGGTTTGTTGAGTGTACTTGGTGACTCAGCTTAGCTGATGTGACATGTGCTGAAAAATGAGGAAGATACTTCTAAACCTAACCTGGACCTTTGGGCAGCAACTGGTGACAAAAATTGACACAGGATTTACAGGCATCTAAGGAAATACCTAAATACCATTGAGATCTACCTGTTATTTTTTACTTGAAGTACGTGCTTTTGGTGAATAGAATACATTCTCGACCCCATCAGATCTCTCACCAGACATGTTAACTAGTGACCAACTGATGGACTGGTGGTTAATTGCCTCTGTCAACCCCCAGAGCAGAAAATGCTAAGAAATAGCCAAGAGCAATGTAGCCAGAGGAGGACAATTAAGCCTTTGTTTTAGAAATTTGCCTGAGTAGTTTTCACTGGGAATTAGGGGGACTTTCTTTTTCCAAATAGTATCCATTTTGAAATATTCAACACAGGGCTGAATACTCAAAGCAACCCCTCGGATTACCCAATCCTTACTCTCAAGTTTGTTGTGTTCCAGGTGTTTCGCTGTTGCCTTAATTTTTAGGCTCACTATTGTGAATACCACATTTTCGACCCAGGAAGACAGTGGGAATTCACTGAACAGTGAGCAACGCAAGCAATTTTTACTAAAAGTGAAAGAGAAGTCAAGAAGGCACCATCAGGGTGCTGTTCTTTTCAAATAAAATACACGTGTCAATAACAGCAGTGGACACCGGGGGGCAGTAACACACAACATAGGCAGCCATTTTTTTTTCTTTAAATTTTATAATTAAATTGCATAAATTAAATAATGGTTTTCCAAGTTTCCACTTTGAAAAAAGAATTTCCCCAACAGTGTCTGCTGGTCAGGAGATACCACGCAGAGATACATGACTCAAAAGGTTGTCTTTTGGATCTTAATCAGAAGATCTGATTCTCTTTGTGAATCCAGTAATATTGCCATTTTACATCTTTGACTTGAAATTAGGACAGACTATCTTTTTAAATTGGCTTTTACTATTTTCTCTCATCTCATGGCAGAATGACCAAAAGCTATATATAATTTTTTTTCTTGTTTTGTTTCTTTATTTGAGATGGAGTCTCACTCACGTCGCCCAGGCTGGAGTGCAACGGCGGAATCTCGGCTCACTGCAACCTCCGCCTCCTGGGCTCAAGTGATTCTCCTGCTCAGCCTCCTAAGTAGCTGGGATTACAGGCACACACCACCTCACCCAGCTAATTTTTGTATTTTTAGTAGAGACGAGGTTTCACCATGTGGTCCAGGCTGGTGTCACATATAATTTCCTATATTCAGGTTTGTAAGTCAGCCCTTCCTAGTTTGAGAGGACAGACTAGGCCCTGGGGTTGTGTGCGGTCTTTCCCTGGCCATGGTGATGGGCTGGAGTGCAGGGGCCGGGGGATGGAGCTTCTGCTTAACAATGGTTTTAGGGCCGCGGTCATCTTGAGGCAGGTGTGGCAAAGGCACCCTGGAGAGGAGAGGTGAAGAGACCTGGAGGCGCCAGGGGTTTGAGAACAGATGGAGAGCAGGTGACCCTGGAGCTCACCTTCCTTGGGGCTGGGACAAGAGGAAGGCCACATGTGCCCCTGTGCAGAGCCAGCTTCCGTGGGACACACAAAGGCATCCACACCCTAGGAGTTTCAGCTTTTCTCAAGTACCACCTCCAGCCTCATCACTCTGCCAGCTGCTCCTGCTTAACTTGTCAGACTCTAGGGACCTATGGCAAGAAGATCACTGGACCAACCAGGAAAGGAAAATACTAAGGCTTCAAACTTTTGGAAAGCTACTGGCCATACTTTTATGGAGCACAGAAGAAAAACAAATCCTCAAGTATCTGATGCTGTTTAGAAATAAGTATAAACTGCAGTTCATCCTTAAAAATAGCTAAATAATAACAGCTGACTGTATATAGTGCTGAAGGGGGTTGGCCATGGTTCTAAAGTCATTTAATTCTTATAAAGACCCCATGGAGCATGTGCCATAATTATCCCAGTTGGGGAATCTGTGGTGCACAGAGGCTAAATGACTCAGCTAAGGACGCTTGAGTTTTAAGAATTGGAGGTGGGATTTGAACTCAGGCAATCTGGTACCGGAGGCTACACTCTGAACAATTATGCTCTGATGCTGGCAAAATGAGAAATGCAAAGTTTCCTCCTGTAAATGAAAGCAAAGCAAACCCTTACTCTGAATTTCTGTAACTGGATTTGGAGTTAAGTTACTTGAATACATATATGATAAATTGTCTGAATGAAAAATGCTGTTTTACATGGATACCTAACTCATTTAAAACTTATAATGGGATTTTTGCCTTTAGTTATTCTAATTCCACTTCCTGGTTACAGATACTTAAAAAAAAAAAAAAAAAAAAAAGCTTTTATACCCCTCTACTAGAAATCAAGCATCCCTAGAGAGAAATCGCATCTTTTTCATGACCTTTTTTAGCACTTGGCATATTTATCATGGGGTCTAACTCAGAGAAGGTATTCCATAAATATTTATTAGCTGCTTGTACAGCTTTAATAACTATTGTTGCTTCAATAAATATTCATTATGGGTGAAAAGTACATCTACCAGGAGCTCTTGTTTTACTATATATCATAATAGGAAAATAAATTTATGAGTTTCTAAAAGATGGAAAAATTTATGAGCTAAAATATATCTTAATCACTAATGTATTTTTAAGAATCATTGATAGTTTCTTAAATTGTTAATGCACCCAAGAGGAAAGGGAGAAGTGATGAAATTATGAAAATAACAAATTCAGGATTCTTAAGAGAAGACGGCTAAGATTATATGATAGACAATAGGCTAGGCATTTTTATAATTACTTTTTTTAGCTTCTCAGAAATGCTAAAAGGCTATTATATTGTTCCCATTTTCCAGATGAGGAAGCTGAGAGTTAGGGAAGTAACTTCCTTTCCAACTAGTCAGGATTTGAATATGTCTGGTTTCAAAATCCATACCCTTTCTATTATACATTATATCAGTCAAGAATTCATTCTATAGCAATAGACTTTGTTGATGGTGGTTTAAAACTGTGGGATTTATTTTCTCACATGAAGGGTAGTGTGGAGACACCTGGGTGTTGGCAATGGCCCAGTGTCTGGGTGATGTCAGGGCAATGATACTGTGATGTTCTCAGCCTTTCCTCATGGTTGCAAGACTCAAGGGAGGAAGATGAGAAGGGGAAGTAGGCACTCAAATCCAAAAACTTTCTTAGGAACCTCACAGCAGATTTCATTTATATCCCATTGTCCATAACAGAGTTAAGGAAGAGGATGATTAAGAGTTGGACAAGCCAATGATCAGGGTCTACACAATCAGGTTGTGATGTTTGATAGTAGATTCTTTTGATGTTGTCTCTGTAGGGTAATTGTTAAATGATCAAGCAGTTCCTCTGAGCTCATCTCCAGCGGGTACATTCTGGGTCAGAAGAACTGAGTTTTCAAGTGCATCTGGGGTATCTGGTCACTTTTGCTTCTGCCAACATAGTCTTGTCCAGTGTCAGAGAGAGGACATGCTGTTAAGTGCTGCCACTTTTCATGTACTTCCTACAAGTACCATGTCTGTAGCTCTTTGCTGTAAAACTGGGGCACTGGGTTTTTCTACTTTCTGATTTTTGGGTTTCAAATAGAAAGAGCATCAGACAAGGAGTCAGAAGGCTCGGATTCGAGTCCAGCTTTGTTACCCATGAAGTGACCTGGAATAAATCCCTTAAGCCCCATGGACTTTTATCTTTTTCATCTTCACAGGGTGGTGATAATATTCTTGGCTGTTTGTCAGGGTTGCAGAATGTACTAGTAAGCACTCTGAAATCACCGAGGTCTTATATAAATGAACGTGTCATTACCGTTATTAGGTCCAAAGGGGCCCTCTGGATCCAAGCATTGCAGTGACTATCTTGGATCTTGAGGCTGTAAGATCTCAAAGTCTGGAGCCTCTGTCATCCTTATTTCCATTTCCTGAAAACTAGCACAATGCCTGCACTTAGTGGCAACTTATTAAATGCTTATTCAATGAGGGAGTGAGTAGGTGAATGACTGTATGCATTTTTAAAAATGAATGAAGCCCAATCCTATGACAACTGAATTCTGGCCCTTTGGCTCTGCCTGTGCTCTTGCATGTCTATCTGCCTGCTGGAGGTACTGCCTGAATGGCCTTCACACAGCATCCAAAAGTGATTTTACCTCCAAGGTACGGTAGCTCTTATCTTCTGCTCAAAGCTGTAGGACTTCCTATTCCTGCCACCAGCATCTCTCTTCTCCAGTCCCTGGGCATGCAGTTCCAGATTTATATTTGTCTCTTTGTTTCCTCTCATTCTCAACATCCTATCATTTGGCAAGCCTCTGAACAGTATTGTACTTCTGCAATATTCAGGTGTGAGACAGACTTCAGCCACCACGCAGTATTGCAAAGAGCTGCTCCTGATTGTGAGACCCTCTCTTCTTTCATAAGGAATTGATGCAGCTGTGGCAAAGTCTGACTTTGGTTACAGGGATGGCTTCGTCGGGCCCTTGCTCTGAGGCAGAGACTGGGCTGGATGCTCTCGGACAGTCCTAGCCTGTATTAGGGACCCTGCCTGTGTGGATGTGATCCTTCATGATCAGGCATTGCCAGCAGCAGACTTGAGTCTACATTTTCTCAACTAAAGAGCCATGGGTTAGACAATGATACCATGTGTTCAGATAAGGCACTGAAGAATTATATGCTCAGTTTGGATTGGGGATGCCTTTTCACCTTCACCGTTTGTCAAATAATCATCTTTATTAAGATTTAATTCACATACCATTGAATCCACTCATTTAAAATGGATAATTCAGACTTTTAGCATGTTCACAATGTTGTACAACCATCACTACAATAAATTTTAGAACACTTAAATCACTTTACTCCCTCCCACCGAAAAACAAAATCCTTACCCATTAGCAGTCATTCCCCCTTTCTCTTCCTGTTCCCCAGCACCCCTGCCCCTAGCCCTAGGAAACCACTAATCTACTTTTGGTCTCTATGCATTCATCTTCTCTGGACATGTAATATAAATGGAATTTTATCCTATGTGTTTTTTTGTGACTGGCTTCTTTCACCTGGCATGATGTTTTCAAGGTTCGTCCTTGTTGTGGCCTGTATTACTAATTCATTCCTTTTGATGCTGAATAATATTCTATTGTATGGACATGTCACATTTTATTTTATCCATTCATCATTGATGGATATTTGTGTTGTTTCTATTTTGCATCAATGATGAATAATAATGCTGCTTTAACCATTGGTGTATAAATTTCATGTGGACATGTTTTTATTTCTCTTGGGTAGATATCTATGAGTAGAACTGCTGGATCATATAGTAATTCTATGTTCAACCTTTTGATGAATGGTCAGACTGTTTTCCAATGCAGATGTACCATAGTGTAACTGTTTTTAACTCAGGGACAGTTTTAGCATCAGAATAGAGATGGGCATTTAAAGTGAGAGTGATAAGTGGCTAAGATTTTAACATGTCAAAAGAAACACAATGTTATTTTACTTTAAAGTACTGTGCATTTATAATTTGTGTCCAAGTCTCTATTAGCAAATCTTCCAGGAGACAGGATTGCATTGTGCCATCTAGCTTGTCCATGGCAGAGGTAACATACCTGGTTAAATATCTTTGCCTTTAAAGTCATCTTCACTGGAATGTGGTCTTGAACCAGAGTCTTTCTCTGCCACCCCTTGTGCCCCTTGTCAGGTATGTTCAGCCTCAGCCTAGCAGCTGGTGCGGTCCTTGTGTATCATTCCATTCCTGGAGTCCATGCTCAGCAAAATCTTTTGCCCATGGATCTTTTTCTATAGTGGGTGACTATGGTAGAGAATTGTATTACAGAGGCAACATCGTGATTTGCCAGTAGAATGCGACAGAGAAAGAGAGAGAGGAAGAGAAAGAGCGTTGCTAGGAATAGGGCCTTATCCCCACAGTAGTTAAGGAGGGTGGAGGAGAAGAAAAATCTGTTTTCATGACTTCAAGATTTTAGATGGTATGTTCTAGAATTCTGAATACATAAAATGTAAATGCTATAACTCTGGGTTTAATTCTTTTGGCTTGCCTTCATAATTTAAGAAAATAATATGGAAAGATAAGACAGAAAAATATATCATTGTCAGCTGAGTGTAACCTTTTTTAGACTATATATCTCACCTCTGATATACTGAAATTACATGAATTTCTTATTTTAGCAAAGAGGAGAGAAAGTGTTTTTCTAGCAGATTTAAATGTCTCTTTAAAATAGTACTGGTAGTCACTCCCTATCTATTTCTTCTTTAAAAGAGTTAGGATTCAATGGACACAGTTTTAGGAAACTAGTAAGTTTTAAAACATACAGAATGTTAGAAGTAGAGGAGAGATAGCTAAGGAAATTGAAGCCCAGATAAATTAAACATGGTGCTCAAAGTCTCCCAGTCAGCTGCAGCTCTGGAACCACAGCCAGAGCGTTGACCCTCAGGCTGGGGCTCCTTACCTGTACACACTGCCTCAGTCTGCCCTGGCTTTCCTGCACATGGAGGGCAGCAAGGAAGGAGCCTGCTAGCCGGGCACACCTGAGCTCCTGTGCCCACACGTGCTGGGACTCAGTGGCAGCCATTAATAGTACACGGTGGTGGGGTAAGAAGTCCTAGCTCTCATATCTGATCCTCGATCTTGGCCACTACTGTGACAAACAATGCCATTGTGTGAATTATAACAACCCAACATTCCTGAGCATGGTTAAGCCCCTCACCAGGGCTTGAGAGTGGCCCATAGGCACCAGCTCAGCCCCACTTTTACCTTTACCTGGGAGGTCTCCTGCAGGGCCTAACCCACACAATCTTGTAGGATGATCCCATTACTCTTCAAAGCAGGTCACTTTCCTCATACACAAAATGACCAATCACATCAACCACATGAATAATAAGACTCCTCTAGTAAGGATTTGTGATGATTGAATGAGACCATGTCGGTAAAAGTGCTCTGTAAATCAGAAAAGACCACGAAAAGATAATTGTCATAAATGTTTGTGGAGACACACACACAGGCACGCATGTACACACACACACAAACACATGGCTTTTATCATTTTTAAATACTTAGAAAAGTTTTTCAAGTCCTTTAACCTAGTAAATGGGCCTTCGTAACCAGTGAAAATGCCCTTGATTCTTGGTACCAGAGAGAATCTCAGCAGATATCTTAGCAAAACATAAAGAACAAAATGAAGGGTATTCCCTGAGCTAGTGTTTCACAAACTTGGCTGCATATTAGAATAGCTTGGAGAATTTTAAGAGCGCCCAGGTCTTAACCCAGAAATTCTGATTCATTTATTTGGTAGATTTAGGGAGTGGGGAGAGGCAACCATTTATAGTTTTAAGCTCCTAGGTGACAGTAATGCACATCCAGCATGGAGAGAAACGATTTTATACCACCGTCCCTTAATCATCTTCCTTCCTAGTTCCTTCCCAGGCTTTGTGAGGCCAGACAATGTTGCAATCGACGGTCAAGCTCAGGTGTCCTCTGATGTTGCTGGAAGCCCAGTGGCCTGATCTGACAAACTTAGACCCACAATCAAATAAGGAGCCAGGGGCCACTTTGGATCCTAACCATCCATATCTGAAGAGATCATTGAAGGGACTGTATTCGTTTGCTAGGGCTGCCATAACAAAATCCGACAGACTGAGTGGCTTAAACCACAGAAACTTATCTTCCCACAGTTCTGTAGGCTGAATGTCCAAGATCAGGTTTCTTCTGAGGCCCCTCTCCTTGCCTTGCAGATGGCTACCCTCCTGCTGCTTCTTCACATGGTCAGCCCTCTGGGCTCGCACACCCTAGGCATCTCTTTTTCTATGTCCAAATTTTCTTGCTTTCTTTTTTTTTTTTTTTGAGACGAGGTCTTGCTCTGTAGCCCAGGCTGGAGTGCAGTCATGTGATCTCAGCTCACTGCAACATCTGCCTCCCAGGCTCAAGTGATTCTCCTGCCTCAGCCTCCTGAGTAGCTGGGACTACATGTGCACCACCAAGCCAAGCTAATATTTGTATTTTTAGTAGAGACAGGGTTTCACCATGTTGCCCAGGCTGGTCTCGAACAACTGGCCTCAAGTGATCCACCCACCCTGGCTTCTGAAAGTGCTGGGATTACAGGCAAGAGCCACCACATCCAGCCCAAATTTTCTCTTCCTATAAGAATACCACCTAACAACCTAATTTTAACTTAATTACCTCTTCAAGGGTAATTAAGTTAATTAATTAACTTACAGTCACATGCTAAGATACTGGAGGTTAGGACTTCAGTATATGAATTTGAGGGGGAAACATTTAGCACATAACAGTGGCCTCAATAAAGAAACTGATGGTGTATCTGGGACAAGGGAACCCCATGTAGGCCCCCTGCAGTTACATCCGGGCTGGGATAAAAAAAAATGCACTCAGGGAGGAGCCAAGATGGCCGAATAGGAACAGCTCCAATCTACAGCTCCCAGCGTGAGCAATGCAGAAGACGGGTGATTTCTGCATTTCCATCTGAGGTACTGGGTTCATCTCACTAGGGAGTGCCAGACAGTGGGCGCAGGTCAGTGGGTGAGCGCACCGTGCGCGAGCCGAAGCAGGGCGAGGCATTGCCTCACTCGGGAAGTGCAAGGGGTCAGGGAGTTCCCTTTCCTAGTCAAAGAAAGGGGCGACAGACAGCACCTGGAAAATCGGGTCACTCCCACCTGAATACTGCGCTTTTCCAATGGGCTTAAAAAACGGCGCATCAGATTATATCCCGCACATGGCTCGGAGGGTCCTACGCCCACGGAGTCTCGCTGATTGCTAGCACAGCAATCTGAGATCAAACTGCAAGGCGGCAGCGAGGCTGGGGGAGGGGCGCCCGCCATTGCCCAGGCTTACTTAGGTAAACAAAGCAGCAGGGAAGCTCGAACTGGGTGGAGCCCACCACAGCTCAAGGAGGCCTGCCTGCCTCTGTAGGCTCCACCTCTGGGGGCAGGGCACAGACAAACAAAAAGACAGCAGTAACCTCTGCAGACTTAAATGTCCCTGTCTGACAGCTTTGAAGAGAGCAGTGGTTCTCCCAGCACGCAGCTGGAGATCTGAGAACGGGCAGACTGCCTCCTCAAGTGGGTCCCTGACCCTTGACCCCCGAGCAGCCTAACTGGGCATCCCCCAGCAGGGGCAGACTGACACCCCACACAGCTGGGTACTCCAACAGACCTGCAGCTGAGGGTCCTGTCTGTTAGAAGGAAAACGAAAAAAACAGAAAGGACATCCACACCAAAAACCCATCTGTACATCACCATCATCAAAGACCAAAAGTAGATAAAACCACAAAGATGGGGAAAAAACAGAGCAAAAAAACTGGAAACTCTAAAAAGCAGAGCGCCTCTCCTCCTCCAAAGGATTGCAATTCCTCACCAGCAACGGAACAAAGCTGGATGGAGAATGACTTTGATGAGCTGAGAGAAGAAGGCTTCAGACGGTCAAATTACTCTGAGCTACGGGAGGACATTCAAACCAAAGGCAAAGAAGTTGAAAACTTTGAAAAAAATTTAGAAGAATGTATAACTAGAATAACCAATACAGAGAAGTGCTTAAAGGAGCTGATGGAGGTGAAAACCAAGGCTCGAGAACTATGTGAAGAATGCAGAAGCCTCAGGAACTGATGCGATCAACTGGAAGAAAGGGTATCAGCGATGGAAGATAAAATGAATGAAATGAAGTGAGAAGGGAAGTTTAGAGAAAAAAGAATAAAAAGAAGTGAGCAAAGCCTCCAAGAAATATGGGACTATGTGAAAAGACCAAATCTACGTCTGATTGGTGTACCTGAAAGTGATGGGGAGAATGGAACCAAGTTGGAAAACACTCTGCAGGATATCATCCAGGAGAACTTCCCCAATCTAGCAAGGCAGGCCAACATTCAGATTCAGGAAATACAGAGAACATCACAGAGATACTCCTCGAGAAGAGCAACTCCAAGACACATAATTGTCAGGTTCACCAAAGTTGAAGTGAAGGAAAAAATGTTAAGGGCTGAAAGAGAGAAAGGTCGGGTTACCCTCGAAGGGAACCCCATCAGACTAACAGCAGATCTCTCGGCAGAAATTCTACAAGCCAGAAGAGAGTGGGGGCCAATCTTCAACATTCTTAAAGAAAAGAATTTTCAACCCAGAATTTCATATCCAGCCAAAGTAACCTTTATAAGTGAAGGAGAAATAAAATACTTTACAGACAAGCAAATGCTGAGAGATTTTGTCACCACCAGGCCTGCCCTAAAAGAGCTCCTGAAGGAAGTGCTAAACATGGAAAGGAACAACCAGTACCAGCCGCTGCAAAATCATGCCAAAATGTAAATCGACCATCGAGACTAGGAAGAAACTGCATCAACTAATGAGCAAAATCACCAGCTAACATCATAATGACAGGATCAAATTCACACATAACAATATTAACTTTAAATGTAAATGGACTAAATGCTCCAATTAAAAGACACAGACTGGCAAATTGGATAAAGAGTCAAGACCCATCAGTGTGCTGTATTCAGGAAACCCATCTCACGTGCAGAGACACACATAGGCTCAAAATAAAAGGATGGAGGAAGATCTACCAAGCAAATGGAAAACAAAAAAAGGCAGGGGTTGCAATCCTAGTCTCTGATAAAACAGACTTTAAACCAACAAAGATCAAAAGAGACAAAGAAGGCCATTACTTAACCACAAAGGGATCAATTCAGCAAGAAGAGCTAACTATCCTAAATATATATGCACCCAATACAGAAGCACCCAGATTCATAAAGCAAGTCCTGAGTGACCTACAAAGAGACTTAGACTCCCACACATTAATAATGGGAGACTTTAACACCCCACTGTCAACATTAGACAGATCAACGAGACAGAAAGTCAAAAAGGATACCCAGGAATTGAACTCAGCTCTGCACGAAGCAGACCTAATAGACATCTACAGAACTTTCCACCCCAAATCAACAGAATATACATTTTTTTCAGCACCACACCACACCTATTCCAAAATTGACCACATATTTGGAAGTAAAGCTCTCCTCAGCAAATGTAAAAGAACAGAAATTATAACAAACTATCTCTCAGACCACAGTGCAATCAAACTAGAACTCAGGATTAAGAATCTCCCTCAAAACCTCTCAACTACATGGAAACTGAACAACCTGCTCCTGAATGACTACTGGGTACATAACGAAATGAAGGCAGAAATAAAGATGTTCTTTGAAACCAACGAGAACAAAGACACAACATACCAGAATCTCTGGGACACATTCAAAGCAGTGTGTAGAGGGAAATTTATAGCACTAAATGCCCACAAGAGAAAGCAGGAAAGATCCAAAATTGACACCCTAACATCACAATTAAAAGAACTAGAAAAGCAAGACCAAACACATTCAAAAGCTAGCAGAAGGCAAGAAATAACTAAAATCAGAGCAGAACTGAAGGAAATAGAGACACAAAAAACCCTTCAAAAAATTAACGAATCCAGGACCTGGTTTTTCAAAAAGATCAACAAAATTGATAGACCACTAGCAAGACTAATAAAGAAAAAAAGAGAGAAGAATCAAATAGATGCAATAAAAATGATAAAGGGGATATCACCACCGATCCCACAGAAATACAAACTACCATCAGAGAATACTACAAACACCTCTACACAAATAAACTAGAAAATCTAGAAGACATGGATAAATTCCTCGACACATACACTCTCCCAAGACTAAACCAGGAAGAAGTTGAATCTCTGAATAGACCAATAACAGGAGCTGAAATTGTGACAATAATCAATAGCTTACCAACCAAAAAGAGTCCAGGACCAGACGGATTCACAGCCGAATTCTACCAGAGGTACAAGGAGGAACTGGTACCATTCCTTCTGAAACTATTCCAATCAATAGAAAAAGAGGGAATCCTCCCTAACTCATTTTATAAGGCCAGCATCATCCTGATACCAAAGCCGGGCAGAGACACAACCGAAAAAGAGAATTTTAGACTAATATCCTTGATGAACATTGATGCAAAAATCCTCAATAAAATACTGGCAAACTGAATCCAGCAGCACATCAAAAAGCTTACCCACCATGATCAAGTGGGCTTCATCCCTGGGATGCAAGGCTGGTTCAATATACGTAAATCAATAAATGTAATCCAGCATATAAACAGAACCAAAGACAAAAACCACATGATTATCTCAATAGATGCAGAAAAGGCCTTTGACAAAATTCAACAACGCGTCATGCTAAAAACTCTCAATAAATCAGGTATTGATGGGACGTATCTCAAAATAATAAGAGCTATCTATGACAAACCCACAGCCAATATCATACTGAATGGGCAAAAACTGGAAGCATTCCCTTTGAAAACTGGCACAAGACAGGGATGCCCTCTCTCACTACTCCTATTCAACATAGTGTTGGAAGTTCTGGCCAGGGCAATTAGGCAGGAGAAGGAAATAAAGTGTATTCAATTAGGAAAAGAGGAAGTCAAATTGTCCCTGTTTGCAGATGACATGATTGTATATCTAGAAAACCCCATTGTCTCAGCCCAAAATCTCCTTAAGCTGATAAGCAACTTCAGCAAAGTCTCAGGATACAAAATCAATGTACAAAAATCACAAGCGTTCTTATACACCAACAACAGACAAACAGAGAGCCAAATCATGAGTGAACTCCCATTCACAATTGCTTCAAAGAGAATAAAATACCTAGGAATCCAACTTACAAGGGATGTGAAGGACCTCTTCAAGGAGAACTACAAACCACTGCTCAATGAAATAAAAGAAGATACAAACAAATGGAAGAACATTCCATGCTCATGGGTAGGAAGAATCAATATCGTGAAAATGGCCATACTGCCCAAGGTAATTTACAGATTCAATGCCATCCCCATCAACCTACCAATGACTTTCTTCACAGAATTGGAAAAAACTACTTTAAAGTTCATATGGAACCAAAAAAGAGCCCACATCGCCAAGTCAATCCTAAGCCGAAAGAACAAAGCTGGAGGCATCACGCTACCTGACTTCAAACTATACTACAAGGCTACAGTAACCAAAACAGCATAGTACTGGTACCAAAACAGAGATATAGATCAATGGAACAGAAAAGAGCCCTCATAAATAACGCCACATATCTACAACTATCTGATCTTTGAAAAACCTGAGAAAAACAAGCAATGGGGAAAGGATACCCTATTTAATAAATGGTGCTGGGAAAACTGGCTAGCCGTATGTAGAAAGCTGAAACTGGATCCCTTCCTTACACCTTATACAAAAATCAATTCAAGATGGATTAAAGACTTAAACGTTAGACCTAAAACCATAAAAACCCTAGAAGAAAACCTAGGCATTACCATTCAGGACGTAGGCATGGGCAAGGGCTTCATGTCTAAAACACCAAAAGCAATGGCAACAAAAGACAAAATTGACAAATGGGATCTAATTAAACTAAAGAGCTTCTGCACAGCAAAAGAAACTACCGTCAGAGTGAACAGGCAACTTACAAAACGGGAGAAAATTTTCACAACCTACTCATCTGACAAAGGGCTGATATCCAGAATCTACAATGAACTCCAACAAATTTACAAGAAAAAAACAAACAACCCCATCAAAAAGTGGGCAAAGGACATGAACAGATACTTCTCAAAAGAAGACATTTATGCAGCCAAAAAACACATGAAAAAATGCTCACCAACACTGGCCATCAGAGAAATGCAAATCAAAACCACAATGAGATACCATCTCACACCAGTAAGAATGAATCATTAAAAAGTCAGGAAACAACAGATGCTGGAGAGGATGTGGAGAAATAGGAACACTTTTACACTATTGGTGGTACTGTAAACTAGTTCAACCATTGTGGAAGTCAGTGTGGCGATTCCTCAGGGATCTAGAACTAGAAATACCATTTGACCCAGCCATCCCATTACTGGGTATATATACCCAAAGGACTATAAATCATGCTGCTATAAAGATACATGCACACGTATGTTTATTGCAGCATTATTCACAATAGCAAAGACTTGGAACCAACCCAAATGTCCAATGATAGACTGGATTAAGAAAATGTGGCACATATACACCATGGAATACTATGCAGCCATAAAAAATGATGAGTTCATGTCCTTTGTAGGGCCATGGATGAAATTGGAAATCATTCTCAGTAAACTATCGCAAGAACAAAAAACCAAACACCGCATATTCTCACTCATAGGTGGGAATTGAACAATGAGAACACATGGACACAGGAAGGGGAACATCACACTCTGGGGACTGTTGTGGGGTGGGGGGAGTGGGGAGGGATAGCACTGGGAGATATACCTAATGCTAGATGATGAGTTAGTGGGTGCAGTACACCAGCATGGCACATGTATACATATGTAACTAACCTGCACATTGTGCACATGTACTCTAAAACTTAAAGTATATATATAAAAAAAGTTATGTGCTCAGGGAGACCATTAAAGTCTAACAAGCTCTTGTATTATTTGAGGAACCTAATATTTCTTTTGGGAGAAGTAAGTATTCTTTCATTTTAAAAGTATTACATGTCCGTTTTAAAATGTTTTGGTGGTTGGTGTTTTTAACTTTTGTTTCGGCAAATGATTAAGAAGAAAAGTCAATGCTTGTTTTTGGTGTGAGAGCAAATAAGTTCATTCAAACACTAAGACCAGAACCTAATGTTTGCAGTACGCGCTTTTGATCATGGCAAAGTTTAGAGTTAGAGGCATCATGCCCACTGAACTGCCATTCTTAGATGAATTCTAGGAACTAATAACAAGAGAATATACTACTAGTAGGACTCACCTGGTCACCTTGAGACAGGATCCATCGTGAGTTCTTGGGTCTATAGAGAGAGCCTATTGCCAGGACCAGTAGGGAGCTTAAGCTTCAAGCAACTGATATGACATTGGAAATATAAGATCCGTTGTGGTAGAGGGGTTTAGGTGTCAGGACTAAACTTGAGGATGCCCCACCCCTTTGGAGTCCAGAATCAAACTATCAGGGAACAAAATCTGGCCCTGCCTCTTACTCTCTGTATGGCCTCAGGAAACTTGCATTAATACCTGTATGCTTCAGTTTCCTCATATGTAAAATGTAGACAATAGTACTGCCTCATAGAATTGTTTTGAGGATAATCATATTATTTCATAAGATTAATGTGAGTAAACAGAAATACAAACAGTCATCAGAGAATACTATAAACACCTCTATGCAAATAAACTAGAAAATCTAGAAGAAGTGGATAAATTCCTGGACACATACACCCTCTTAAGACTGAACCATGAAGAAGTTGAATCCCTGAATAGACCAATAACAAGTTCTGAAACCGCGGCAGTAATAAATAGCCTGCCAAAAAAAAAAGCCCAGGATCAGATGGATTTATAGCTGAATTCTACCAGAGGTTCAAAGAGGAGCTGTTACCATTTCTTCTGAAACTATTCCAAACAATTTAAAAGGAGGGACTCCTCCCTAACTCATTTTATGAAGCTAGCATCATCCTGATACCAAAACCTGGTAGAGATACAACAATAAAAGAAAATTTCAGGCCAATATTTTTGTTGAATATCAATACAAAAATCCTCAGTAAAATACGGGCAAACCGAATCCAGCAGCACATCAAAAAGTGTATCCACCACGATCAAGTTGGCTTCATCCCCATGATGCAAGGCCGGTTTAACATACACAAATCAATAAATGTAATTCTTCATGTAAACAGAACTAAAGACAAAACCCACATGATTATCTCAATAGATGCAGAAAAGGCCTTCAATAAAATGCAACATCGCTTTATGTTAAAAACTCTCAGTAAACTAGGTATTGATAGAACATACACAAAAATAATAAGAGCTATTTATGACAAACCCACAGCCAATATCACACTAAATGGCAAAAGCTGGGAGCATTACTCTTGCAAACCAGCACAAGAGGTGCACTCTCTTACCATTCCTATTCAACATAATATTGAAAGTTCTGACCTGGGCAATCAAGCAAGAGAAAGAAATAAAGCGTATTCAGATAGGAAGAGAGGAAGTTAAACTGTCTCTGTTTGCAGATTACATGATTCTATATCTAGACAACCCCATCATCTCAGCCCAAAAGCTTCTTAAGCTGATAAGCAACTTCAGCAAAGTCTCAGGATACAAAATCAATATGCAAAAATCACAAGCATTGCTATACACCAACAATAGACAAGCAAAGAGCCAAATCATGAATGAACTCCTGTTCACAATTGCTACAGAGAATAAAATACCTAGGAATACAGCTAACAAGGGATGTGAAAGACCTCTTCAAGGAGAGCTACAAACCACTGCTCAAGGAAATAAGAAAGGACAAAAACAAATGAAAAATATTCCATGCTCCTGGATAGGAAGAATCAATATCATGAAAATGGCCATCCTTCCCAAAGTAATTGATAGATTCAATGATATTCCCATTAAACTACCATTGACATTCTTCAGGTAGATTTAGAAAAAAAAGTATTTTAAAATTCATGTGGAACCAAAAAAGAACCTGTATAGCCAAGACAACCCTAAGCAAAAAGAACAAAGCTGGAGGCACCATGCTACCTGACTTCAAACTATACTACAAAGCTATAGTAATCAAAGCAGCATGGTACTAGTACCAAAACAGATATATAGACCAATGAAACAGAACAGAGGCCTCAGAAATAACACCACACATCTACAACCATCTGATCTTTGACAAACCTGACAAAACCAAGCAATGGGGGAAGGATTCCCTGCTTAATAAATGGTGCTGGGAGAGCTGGCTGGTCATATGCAGAAAATTGAAACTGGGCCCCTTCCTTATACATTGTACAAAAATTAACCCAAGATAGATTAAAACCTTAATTGTAAAACCCAAAACTATGAAAACCTTAGAAGAAACCTAGAAGAAAATCTAAGCAATACCATTCCGGACATAGGCATGGGCAAAGATTTCATGACTAAAACATCAAAAGCAATTGCAACAAAAGCAAAATTGACAAATGGGACCTAACTATACTAAAGAGCTTCTACACAGCAAAGAAACTATCATCGGAGTGAACAGACAACCTACAGAATGGGAGAAAATTTTTGCAATCTATCCATCTGATAAAGGTCTAATATCCAGAATCTACAAGGCACTAAACCAATTTACAAGAAAAAAAAAGCAAATAACCCCATCAAAAAGTAGGCAAAGGACATAAACAGACACTTCTCAAAAGAATACATTTATGTGGCCAACCAACATATGAAGAAAAACTCAACATCACTGATCATTAGAGAAATGCAAATCAAAACCACAGTGAGATCCTATCAGACCAGTCAGAAGGGAGATTATTAAAAAGTCAAGAAACAACAGATGCTGGCGAGGCTGTGGAGAAATAGAAATGCTTTTACACTGTTGGTAGGAATGTAAATTAGTTTAACCATTATGGAAGATAGTGTGGTGATTCCTCTAAGGCCTAGAACCTGAAATACCATTTGACCCAGCAATCTCATCATTGGATATATGCCCAAAGGAATAGAAACCACTCTATTATAAAGATTCATGCATGCTTACATTTATTGCAGCACTATTCACAATAGCAAAGACATGGAATCAACCCAAATGCCCATCAGTGATAGACGGGATAAATAAAATGTGGTACGTCCACATCATGGAATACTATGAAGCCATAAAAAGAAATGAGATCATGTCCTTTGCAGGGACATGGATGGAGCCATTATCCTCAACAAACTAACACAAGAACAGAAAACCAAACGCCAAATGTTCTCACTTGTAAGTGGGAGCTAAACAATGAGAACACATGTACACAGGGAGGGGAACAACACACAGTAGGGTCTGTTAGGGGAGGGGTCAGGGGGAAGGGAGAGCATCAGAAAGAATAGCTAATGTATGCTGGACTTAATACTTAGGTGATGGGCTGATAAGTGCAGCAAACCACCATTGCACACATTTACCTATGCAACAAACCTGCACATCCTACACATGTATCCTGGAACTTAAAATAAAATACAGATTAATGTGAGTAAAATGCTTAGCACAGTGCTTGGCATGTTAGAAATGCTTGATAAATATTATTATTTTTATAATTAGTATGCAAAATGCTTTATAATAACTTCATTCTAGTTCAGGAGTGCTGTGAAAATTATTTATAAGAATAAGCTGATGTTATTTAACATACGACCTATAAAATAGAGCAGAAGTTCACCTCTGTAATCTACCTAAATATTCACACAGAAGAGCATTAGCTAAAACATTTGAACATGAGTTAGCTGGGAGTTGAGATGGTGAATCATTCTCCCCAGTGATCTGTAATGATCGCTAAGAACCACCTCTAAAGGCTGGAGGCCTAGGGTACTTACAAGACAGGTGGGGAGATTCTATACTCAGAAAGAGAGGATGGATCCCCACCAGGGTAGAGGGTTTAACACCTGGACCCAAGAGTCACAGCAGTTTACCCATCATGACTACAGCCAGATTCCCTGCCTGTAAACTGAGCAACTGTAGGGCTTTAAATCATTCTCTCAACAAGTATTTAATGAGCACTTACTATTTTCCAGTGGGGATATGATAGTTAGCTCAAATCCCTGGGCCCAGTCTTCATGGAGCTCACAGTCTAGGGGTCCATCCTTGGAAAACTTCAAGTTAAGCAAGAGCAGTGAGAGTTTCCTATCCTCCTCCCTTTAAAATAACTTTTTACCTCCAGGGAAATGATCTTTTTACAAAAATATGCCCCAACTCTCTGGTTTTGTCTTTAGTTTACTTTTAAATACACTTGGATCATGGAATGAAAGATAAGGAAAGTTAATAGGCTGTTGAAGCGAAAACCCTCAGAAGAGGTTGTTTCAACCAGACTTTCCTTTCTGATAAATCACTGGAGCTGCCTAAACTGAATCCCATCAATCCTGTGTTCTCTGCTAGCCCTTTGTCTTAGTCCACTTGGGCTGCTATAACAGGAATGGCATACACTGCGTGGCTTATAAACAATAGAAATTTATTGCTCACAGTTCTGGAGGCTGGGAAGTCCAAAATTAAGGCACCTGAAGTTGTTGTGTCTGGTGAGGGCATGCTTTCTGCTTCATAGATCGCACCTTCTAACAATGTCCTCACAGGGTGGAAGGGGCTAGCTTTTTGGGTTCTCTTATAAAGGCAATCATCTCATTCATGAGGGTGGAGCCACATGACCTAAACCCCTCCCAAAAGCTCTCATCTTGTAATACTGTCACATTGGGGATCAGGTTTCAACTTAGGAATTTTGGAGGAACATAAACATTCGGATCATAACAACCTTTGTTCCCCACATTCTTGGCAATTTCTTCCCTGGCTCATTGCCAACTGCCCTACTGTCCCTGACTACCTGTGACAATTAATTTTAGGTGTCAATTTGACTGGACTAAAGGATGCACAGATAGCTGATAAAACATTAATTCTGGGTGTGTCTGTGAGGGGGTTTCTGGAAGAAATTAGTGTTTAACTCACCCCCACCAGTGGGAGTGGGCATCCTGCAATCCATTGAGGGCCTAAATACTAATAGAAGAAAAAGGCAAAGGAGGGGCGAATTCACTTTCTCTGTTGGAGCTGGGACATCCATCTTCTCCTGCCCTCAGATATCAGAACCCCTGGTTCTCAGACCTTTGGACCTGAACTGAATTATACCACTGGCTTTTCTAGTTCTCCATCTTGCAGAGAGCAGATCATGGTACTTAGCCTCCATAATCACATAGGAAAATTCCTATAAATAATAAACGTGTGTGTGTGTATGTTTGTACACGTGCGCATGTGTATGTGTGTGTATATGATGGTTTCTTTGGAGAATCCTATTATTCAAGACTGCCTTTTCTTCATCAAATATGTTGATGCAGGTAGGATGAAGTGTCAGCAAATGAGCATATTCTAATTTACTCTTTCACTTTAAAAAACAAAACCAGATAATCATGGCAAGAAACCCTCCTTGACCCTCTGCATTTCTGCCTTATTTCTCTATTTTCATCCACAATCAAAATTCTCAAGAGTTGTCTGCATACCCTGTCTTCAGTTTTGCATGACTCATTCACCCTTCAACCTCCTCCAACCTGGCTTCTACTCCCTCAGCTCCACCCACGACATTTGCTGAAGCCATAAATTACCTTCAGGTAATCAAATAAGGTCATTTGGCATTTTTCTTTTTAATGAAATATAATGAACGCATAGGACAGTACAAAAAGCATAAGCATACAGCTTGATGATGTTTTTGAAAGTGATCACATCCATTGGACCATCACTAAAGGCAAGAAGTAGGACATTTTCAGCACCTTATAAACATCCATATGCCCCTCCCTAAGGTCACTGCTATTCTGACCTATCAACAGATCCTTATTTCCTGTTTTTGAACTTTATAGAAATGAGATTTTATAGTATGTGCTTTTTTGTGTGTTTGGCTTTTTACACTCAGCATTATATTTGGGATATTCAGGATTTAGTCTTATAAACAATGAATATACAAATATACCGCGATTTATTAATACAAATTTACTCTTGACAAATTTGATTGTTTTCTGTTTTTGGCTATTATGAATATTGTTGCAATGAACATCCTTATGCATGCTTTTTATGTACATATATATGCATTTCTGTTAGCTATATAACAGTGAGTAGAATTGCTGGGTCTTAAAGAATGTAGATGGAGGCTGCTAGTTTTCAAAGTGATTGTACCAGTTTACACTCTTACCAGCAATGTGTAAGAGTTCCAATTGCTGGCCAGGTGCGGTGGCTCACACGTGTAATCCCTGCACTTTGGGAGGCCGAGGTGGGCAGATCACGAGGTCAGGAGACAGAGACCATTCTGGCTAACACGGTGAAACCCCGGCTCTACTAAAAATACAAAAAAATCAGCCAGGCGTGGTGGTGGGCGCCTGTAGTCCCAGCTACTCGGGAGGCTGAGGCAGGAGAATGGCGTGAACCCGGGAGGTGGAGCTTGCAGTGAGCCGAGATCGCGCCACTGCACTTCAGCCTGGGCAACAAAGCAAGACTCCGTCTCAAAAAAAAAAAAAAAAAAAAAGAGTTCCAATTGCTACAGATTCTCATGAACATGTTATTCTTACACTTTTTAATTTTGCCATTCTGTAATTTTTAGTGGTATCTAATTGTATTTTTATTCCTCTAGTAAATACTAAGGTTGAGCAACCTTTCAAAAACTTATGAACCATTTGTATATGTTCATAATTGATGTGCCCATTCAAGTCTTTTGCCCATTTTTAAAGGCTTTATTGAGATATAATTGATATACAAAATTTGTACGTATTTAATATATAGTTTTCAATTAGTTTGGACAAATGCATATATCCATGATATCACCACAACAAGGTACTAGGCTGTATATCTATGATATCACCACAATCAAGGTACTAGATATATCCATCACCTCTAAAAATTTCTGTGTGTTCGTGTGTGTGTGTGTGTGTATTAAGAACATATAACATGAGATCTATTCTTTTAACGTATTTTAAAGTGTGCAATACTGTACTGTTAACTATAGGTACTATATTGTACAGCAGATAATAAGTTCTAGAGAACTTATTATCTTGCATATTTTAAATTTTGTCTATTTTTTGAAATTGGGATTTACATGCTTTTCTCATTTATTTTTAAGATATTTTACATTTTTTGAATATGGCCTTCCTTAGTATATGAATTTCAAAATCTTCAACTTTGTGGCTGTCTTTTCTGTTAATAATCTCTTTTAATGTATATGTTATGTCTCTCTGTTTAAATCTTCAATTTTCCTCAGCAGTATTGATAGCTTTATTTTGGAGTTTTTTGCACATCTTTTATTAGATTTATTCCTGTGCATTTGATGGTTGTTGATGATAGTAAACACAACATCTTTTTTTCTTTTAGAATTTCACTGTTTATTGCTGGTGTATAAAACTAAGATTATTTTTATCTATTAACCTTTCATCACCTGTATTCCTAAATTTACTTATTAATTCCAATGAACATTAATTTATCTGAAGGTTATTTTTTGTTTCCTAGGTATACAATAATTTTATAAGTAAAAAATTAAAGTTTCATTTCATATTTTCCAATCTTTATTACCCTTTATATTTTTATCTTGCCTTTTGTATTGGCCAGCAGTACCTCCAATAAAATTTTAAATAAATGTTGTAACAGCAGAAATTCTTGTCTTATTCTCATTCTCAAGGAAAACATTTTTAATAACTGATATTTGCTTTGTAATTTCTGTTGACATAGTTTATCAGATTTAAAAGTTGTCTCCTATTCATAGTTAGCTAATAATTTCTTGTTGCTAATAATTTTCCATCATAAATGTTAAACCCTATTTTTCTGTATTCATTAAAACAATTATTTTTTCACCTTTTTGTCTCTTAATATGGTTAATTGATTTTTTTTAATGTTAAACCAACCTCGTTTCCTAGAACAAACCCAATTTGGTGGTCATATATTATTCTTTTTATTTATTGCTAGATTTTATGTGTTAATATATTGTTTAGGACTTTTTGCATCTATGTTCATGAGAGAGATGAAACTGTAATTTCCCCTTCTTACCAGGTTTTGACATTCAGGTCATCCCAGTCTCATAACACTTGTTGGGAAATGTCTCCACAACCCCCTAATTGTGTTTATGCATGTATTTATTTATTCATTTAGAGACAGAGTCTTACTCTGTCATGCAGACTGGAGTGTAGTGGGCGTGATCATGGCTCACTGCAGCCTCAATCTCCCTGGCCCAAGTGATCATCCCCCATTAGCCTCCTGAGTAGCTGGGACCACAGGCACATGCCACCATGCCTGGCTAATTTAATTTCCCTTCCCTTCCCTTCCCTTCCCTCCTCATTTACTCCCTTCCACTCCCCTCCCTTCCATTCCCTTCCCCTCCCTTCCATTCCCCTCCCCTCCCCTCCCCTCCCCTCCCTTCTCCTCCCCTCCCCTCCCTTCTCCTCCCCTCCCCTCCCCTCACTTCCCCTCCCTTCCCTCTCCCCTCCCCTCACTTCCCCTCCCTTCCCTCTCCCCTCCCCTTCTCTCTCTCCTCTCTCTCTCTCTTTTTCTTTCTTTCCTTTCCTTTCTTTCTCTCTCTCTTTCTTTCTTTCTCTTTCTTTCTCTCTTCCTCTTCCTTTCTTTCTTTCTCTTTCTTTCTTTCTTTCTCTTTCTTTCTCTCTTTCCTTCTCTCTTCCTCTTTCTTTCTTTCTCTCTCTCTCTCTTTCTTTCTTTCTTTCTTTTTTTCTGTAGATACAGGGTCTCACTATGTTACCCAGGCTGGTCTGGAACTCCTGAGCTCAAGTGATCTTCCTGCCTTGGTCTCCCAAAGTGCTGGCATTACAGTCATGAGTTAGTGCAGCCAGGCCTCTTGATTAAAAAAAAAATTAAAATTCAGAAAAATTTGTCTAAGATCTTTTGGAATAGCTTACCAGTGATACTATAGAAACTTGAAGTTTTCTCAGAGAGAAGATTTTAACCAAAGATTCAATTTCCTTAAAAGATATAGTACTCTTCATATCATTAGTCAATGGTGAAATGTGGGATGTAATGACTTCATCAGGTTAGAGTTTAGAAGTTCACTCTGGCCTCATCGCAGAGGATAGATTGAAGGCAGACAATAATGGACAGAGGCCAGTCAGGAAACTGACAATAGTTACTCGTTGACATCAGTACTAAGCAATGGCAGAGAGTTGAAGAAGCGAGAACAGGTGAAAGTAAATACTTATATATTTTTTAAAGAAATGACTTAGAAAAGACAGTAGTAAGGCAAGGATGGTTTATTTTAAAAGTCTGAGTTTACTGTGTATTTTCTTTACTTTTATAAACAGACTCAGAGAGCTGGTACCATTTCAGTAGGTTCGTGGCCTGCCTGAAAACTATGACCTTGGAGCATCATTTACTCAAAATGCTAATCCAAAAACAGGACATCAAGACTAGTCATCCTTCACCTCATGGAAATGAATACCCCAAGGTAATATGGTATTATTATTATTATTTCTTGATTGGCATATAGATGTTGTGAGGGTGGATCTTACACCCATGCTGTATCCTTCCTGTCTCTCCTTTCCATTCTGTAGGTTTCCTCTGGACACTTTCCACACATCCTCATTTGGCCCCTGCTCATGAGCAAGTTGATTTAGGAGGTGGTACCTGGCAGTTCCTCCTCTGATTATCCAGGGAAGACAGAAAAAGAGGAAAACAGGAGACAGGAAGTAAAGTTTAGAACAGAGAGATAACCATTAACCAGTAAGGTCTAATAGATGAGTCCAGAGAAAAGATAACAAAGGAGGCAAGGAGAGCATGGTAAGCCATGGTAGGGGTGAGGGAAAGATATTGAAGATTGAACTCCACCAGTGTGGGAGAATCTTTGTATGTGGACTGTGTTGTGTCTCAGGTTCAGGTTGTTTAAGCAGCCTAGTGAGCCAGATGGTCCCCTCCTTAGTGTCTGGTTTTGTCAGGTTGTAACTTGGCTTTTCAGTTCCCTAATATCTCACATTATCTCCTCTTCCTCCTAGGCCTTAATCATGTCTTACTTTTTTACCTCCCAATTGATTGATATTGAATTCTTATTAAATAAAAATGTGGTCTTTACTCTTGAGTTAAAATTCTGATGGGGGAAGAATGTATACACAGAAATAATGTCACAACTATTTATGTTAATTAAAGGAAATACAGAGCAAGGTCAACTGCCTGAACCTAGAAGGTTCCGGAGATATTCCGGAGAAGGGAGTTTCCTTAGGATATTGCCGCATGGACATACGTGCTCACTGTGGTACAGAAACACCTGCAGATTTTTCTTTTACATAAGACTCAGAGACAAAGTTACTGTAATCAAGAATATGTGGTTAAGAAGGCCTGGTATTAATACTGTCATTGGTAAGCATTTTGTAACTTATATAAAGCAGACCTTGGGTTTTCAGGACACTTCATCTGCTAATTGTCAACAAAATACAGCTGAGGTTGCTATGTGTCAGCAAGAATGTCAAGGAGGAAGTCAGAGGGTCAAATCAGCTGGGGCTTGGCCCATTTACCCTAGGTGGTGTTCTTAAAGACTCAGTGGTTCATTCTGCTTGGCAGCTTAAAGAGCCATTGAGGTTCAGAACTAAAAATTTGTGGGCCAGGAAGAGGGCAGTGAATGACTGGGACCAACATGCCAGTGTCTCCCAGGGGCACCGGTTCAGATAACTGGAAGTCTGGAAGCTCTCTTATACGCAGCCAGTCCCATAAGCAGCTCTTGGCAAGATTAAAAAAAAAAAAAAAAGAAAGAAAAAAAAGAAAAGAGCTTCCCACTTGTGTTTCTTAACTTTAACTGTGCCTAAGAATCACGTGGTGCTTGTCAAAGTGCATATTCCTGAGCCCTACTCACAGGCAGTTACACGCTCCTGTCGGGGTTGGGCCCAGAGATCAGCATTTTCACAGGCACACCAGGTATTCCAGAATAAGATGGTCTGTGGAGCACGTTTTCAGAAATGCTGCCTTAAAGGCTTCCACGTGTCCCAGCTGTCTAATTACTGTATGAGGGTCCATGATTTAATCTATTTTCAAAGAAAGGGGTCTGGAAGTCGTTTTTCTCCTCCCACATTCAATCTGTCATCTCCTTCTGCCACTGTGTTCTAACATTTCCCTTAAGTTTGGGCCCTCTCCTCAAGCTCCTCACCGAAAAGCACTGTCTAAGCTGGATGCATTTCACACGAGAGCTTCTGTGGTTGGACTGCTTAAGTTAAACCAGCCTCCACGAGGGTGTCCAGCAGAGAGGTGCACCTGAGGGATTAGGGCAACAACCTAACTCGGGCCTCAGTTACTGCAGAATTCAATTTGCCAGAGGTGCCAACGTGAAGACCAAAGGTTGAGTCTTACACAGGTCTTCCTGTTTTGTTTCTTTAAACCTTGAATGTTTTGCCAATGTTTTTAAATTGGGGGAATTTCTCATAGACATCCAGATTTCTGGGTGTTCTTAGAATATCAGGTCTGGCTAGTTTGGCCAGTTTCCCTAAGGGCAACAGTCAGCTGGGTTGAGGAGAGGCTGCCCTCTTGAGACGCTGTACCAGCCTCCCCAAGCAGAGGTACATATTTTCTGAAGATAAGAAAGCTAACATGTTAAGGCCTGATCTTTCAAGGCCCTTGACCCAATTTTGTATTTGCAATTCTGTGTTGTTTTCTTAAAGAGGCCTCCACAATTGTATACATTTCTGACTCCAGGAAACCTGGATCTTCTCCTGCAGCTCTGCTCTATGGACTCCCCACACTGAGGTCAAGGGTGGCTGCCATTTATCATAAGACTTGCCAGTGGATTTTCTTTAAGTAGAGAAACATTTCTCTGAACTCGTGGGTCTACAGAAACAAACAAAAGAAGGCCTCAGATTTCATGAATAAGGGGAGAGATCCTATCTCTTTGTGGATGTGATCTGGCCTGCATCCCTGGCCTTTGATTTCATGATCCCTGGCTGCATCGAGGTCTCCATCTACAATTCATGATTCCTTAAATTCTATGGAGTTGGAACAACCTTTTTGTGCATAGTCCTGCTTGCTTTCTTCTCCATTTCTTAAAAGACAGATTTGAATCCCATCCATTTAATCCTCATTTGGTAAAGTGAGGCTGGGAATCACCATGGTGAAGAAAAAGAAAAAGTAGAATCTGCCCATAGAAAGAGAATGAGTTGTACATCTTGCTCTTTTGGAATGGGATGTCCTGTGGGAAAGGACTGGATCATTTCTGTAATTTTTAATGCAACTGTTTGCAGGCATAAATGCTCTCTGAGAGCTCAATAGATATTCACTGATGATAAGACATGTATAAAACAGATTACAGCATATGTTCTTCAGTTACCTTCTAGGGTGTTTTTTTATATTGGTCACTGCTTGAACAGATCCTTCTATTCCACCATATTAGAGCTCTGTGGAAATACAAATATTTTTGTTGTAACAACATGCTGTAATATTGGGAATTCAGTCATTGCCTTTTCCCTCCCAAGATACTTTTTGCTTTACTTTGATATTTCTTGTGTTGTTCACAATGCTGTTTTAAAGCCTCATTTTTCACTCTCAAGATCGTTAAGGACTCGGTGATGTTTTCTGTGAATATATTTATTACTCAGGCGCCATGTCTCTGCTTCTCCCCTGGAAAGGAGGAAAAGTGGCATACATTATAGATCATCTGGCAGGGAGTCTTCCCGAATGATTTATTTGAAGCTTATTTTAACATTCTCCATTTGTACAGACTGTTAGTCTTCTCTTGTTTCTAGATAACGTCTTATTAAAAGGAAACACCTGTTTAAACATGTAAAAATAAGACTAAATCTAAACAAAAGGAGTTTTTGGTGAATATGGCATTTGCCGTATATACTTTCTAATTTTTCCTGCGTGGAAGTGGGCTGGGGGATGTGATTTATTACTCTGGATCAGACCGATTAGCTACTTTTTCTACAAAATAATTGGGTGAAAGCCAGTGTCCACCAGGCCAGTGTGGTTTATGGGTCATGGCTATAGAACTAGGAAGAGGTTGATTATTTTAAAGATATCATTAATAATATAAGCCTAATTTTTCAGTAGTTTTCCATCTAGTTATATTTTGCCTACTTAAATGTCAATTGAATTTTTTTTCTATTTATTCTGGCCCTTTCTGTGACTGTAGCCCAGTTTCGAATCATTTCTAGTCCTAAGATCATATTAAGATGATTCCAGACTTGTGCCTTCAGATATCTGAAAGAATCAAACAGAAATCCTGAAAATCATATTACAAGAAAGGAAAATGATAGGCCAATTACTCTTAGGAACTTAGATGCAAAAATCCTAAGCAAAATATTAGCAAATCTAATCCATCAATACATAAAATGTAAATATACAATACAACCAAGTTGTAGTTTTCCCAGGAATGCAATGTTATTCAGATATTTGAAAATCACTCAACCACACAATAAAGGAGAAAAAAATTTGACTATATCAATAGATGCAGCGAAAATATTTGATGAAATTCCACCATGTTAATAATAAACTCTTAGCAAACTAGTAGTAGATAGAAATTTCTTAAATAGAATAAAAGCTACCAAGAAAACAGGATAATAAACAGAGTACTTAATGAGAAAATATTGAAAACATCTTTCTGAGATTAAAAAAATAAAGGATGCTTGCTATTTCCACTGTTACAGTGCTGTAAGTCAAGAACAAGAAAGAAAACATTGGAAAGGGAACAATAACTGCCATTCATGTACCCCATTTGCATACTAAATGTTTGCATTCATAGAAATCCAAAAGAATCTTTAGATCAACTATTACAATTAGCAAATGGATTTATCAAGGCCATTGCATAAAAGCTCAGTATATATAAAATATGTTTTTATATACTAGCTCAAACAAAAATTTGAACGTACCTAAAAGCAGAGCTAACAAAAGATAAACCAGAATGCAGCATGGAGAGATAAAAGGGTGAAAAATACAAAGGGGATGATAAAATACCTACAGAATAGAGTGAAAAAGATCTAAGCTATGAGTAATTTTAGTCCTAGAGAGAACGTGACAGAAACAGTTCTAATTGAACAGATCATGGCTAAGAAATTTCCAACACTGGGGAAAGAAATCAAGACACAGACTAAAAAGTCCTACAAACTATAAATAAGATAAATAAAAAGAAATCCATACCTATGCATCACAATTAAATGGCTGTAAACAAATAACAAAGAGAAAAATCTTAAAAGCAGCCAGGAGGCGGAGTGAAGGAGGAATGAAGACAAATTACGAAAATTAGAGTGAGCTGACATTGTATGAAAAATAATGGCAGCCTGAAGATAATGAGAAAATATCTTTAAAGTACTTTAAAAAAACTGCCAACCTAAAATTCTGTTTTCATCCTCAAAAAAAGCAATTGAAATGAAGACATTTTCAGATGAGCAAAAACAGTGGATTTATCACCAGCAAACCTATTCTTACGAAAACACCAAAGGATATTGTTTAGGCAGAATAAAAATGTTCACAGATGGAAGGTGGGAGACCTAGGAAAAATGAAGAGCAATAGAAGGGGAAATTTATGAATAAATCTGCATGAATATTGGCTGTATGAAACAATAATAAAAGCGTCTTATAGACATAAGTCAGAAGTTGGGTAAATGGAGTTAAATTATGCTAGAGTCCTTGCATTGTCCAAGAGAACAATATCAATAAACATGATATTCTAATCAGTTAAAAATATGTTCTGCAATATCAAGGGTAATTATTAAAAGAATAGAAAAGGATTTATTTGTAACTTTGAACCTAATATTAGAAAAAATGAAATAATAAACATTGAGTCCATCTAAAACAGGTTAAGAAAATCAAGGAAAAGAAACATAAATCAGGTAGAGCAAAAAAAATACACAGTAAGATTATAGTCTTAGACACGAGTACATTAGTAATTAAATAAATATAAATAGACTAAATGCTTCAATTAAAGAAAAAGCATTTCAGAATGGATTGAAGAGATTTTATGAGGTTTGTAAAAGACATACTGAAAATATAAGAATCATAGAAAGGTGGAAATGCAAAAATTAAACAAAATAAAGCTAAACACACAGAACATTTACAGAAGTTCACCATATGCTGGTCCCTGAAGCAAATCTCTAGTATCAAAAGATTCAAATTAAACAGAGTATTTTCTAGATCCACAGTGCAATTAAGCTAGAAATCAATTACAAAGAGATATCTACAAAATTTTCATATACATGGAAATTAAGCAATATTCTTTTATGTAACTCACAGGTCAAAGCAGAAATCATAAAAGAAATTAGAAAATACTTTGAACAGAAAAATTATTTCTTCTTAAAACCTGTGGGATATTGCTCAAACTATGCTTAGAAAGAAGTTTATAACTTTAGATGTGATGGAAGTCTGAAATATCAATTTGCTAACCATTTATTTCAAGAAGTTAGTAAATAATATCAAGTCAAATTTAAAGTAAAAGGAAGGAAATAATAAAGATAAGAGAAATTAATGATATAGAAAACAAATAAAAAATAGAGAAAATCAATAAGCCAAATATTGCCTATCTGAAGAAACTAATAAATCTGAGAAACACCTGCTGAAACTGAGCAAGAAAAGGAAAGAGAAGTAAAAAATAATCAATGTCAGGAATGAAGAGAGCAACATCATTATAGAAATTAAAAATATGAAAATATAATTAACTTTATGCCAATATATTTGAAAATTTAGACAAAATTTAGAAATTCCTTGAAAATGGAACAGATATGATATAAGGGGAAATAAAATAGTTCTGCAACTAGTGAAGATAGTAAATCTATAAATTAAAAATCTACCTCATTGCAGTGAGTTGAGATTGCACCACCACACTCCAGCCTAGGTGACAGAGTAAGACTCCATCTCAAAAAAACAAAGACAAAAACAAAGTGTACCTCAAAGAAAATTTTGGGCCTTGATGCCATTAGTACTGAATTCTACCATTCATTTTAGGAAGAACTAACACTGATATTATGTGAACATAATTCCCTGTTCTCTTACAGGGAACAAGACAAGAAAAAACACATCCAACATAATTTATGAATCCAGTATAATTTAGATACCAAAACCTATAAAGACACAATGAAAAAGGAAAATTATAGGTCAGTCTCAATCTTTACATTTTAATTTGTTTTAGAGACATGGTCTCATTCTGTCACTCAGGCTGGAGCGGTGTGGTCTATTCCCACTCACTGCAACCTCAAACTCCTGGGCTTAAGCAATCCTCCCGCCTCAACCTTCTCAGTACCTGGGATACAGGCACATGCCACCATGCCTGTACAAAAAATTGTCTCTACAATTTCTTGTAGAGACAGGGACTTGCTTTGTTGCCCAGGATGGTCTCAAACTCCTAGCTTCAAGCACTGTTCCTGCCTCAGCCTCCCAAATTGCTGGGAGTCATCATGCCCAACCTAGGCCAGTCTCATCCTTCAACAAAGACAAATAGACTAATGGAGCAGAGAAAAATTCCCTGTGACATATGTAACTGATAAAGGAGTTGATTCTGGACTGTATCTAGATTGTCTACAAATCAACAGGAAAAGATAACCCAATAGGAATATGGGCAATAGATTTGAATGGCTACTTCGCAATAGAGGATTTTCAAATGGTCAGTAAAAGTATGAAAAATACCTACACATTCATCAACAAGCAGAGGAATACAAAATTAAATCATAATGAGATACGACTACACACCTGCTAGCATGGCCAATCAAAAAGACTGACAATACCAAGTTCCAGTGAGGATATGGAAGAGTCAAACACTGGTTGATGAAAGTGTAAATAAGGGCAGCCATTTTGTAAAACTGACATTATATCCTGGCACTTGGCATTATATCCTGAAGTTGAACGTACACTATCCTGTGACTGAGAAATTCTACTCCTGGGTAAATACCCAACAGGTGTGCTTGCACATGTATGCCGAAAGTGTTGCATACAAGAAAGTTTCAGCAGAATTATCATAACAGTCCCAAACCCAAAGCAGCACAAGTGTTCATCAATGATAGAGTAGAAAAATAAATTCCTACAGAGGAATCCTCTGTATAGCAGGGGCCATGGAATTTGGGCTGGTAAAATAATAAATCTCAAAGTCGGCCGGTCGCGGTGGCTCACGCCTGTAATCCCAGCACTTTGGGAGGCCGAGGCGGGCGGATCACGAGTTCAGCATATCGAGACCATCCTGGCTAACACGGTGAAACCCCGTCTCTGCTAAAAATACAAAAAAATTAGCCGGGCGTGGTAGCGGGCGCCTGTAGTCCCAGCTACTCGGGAGGCTGAGGCAGGAGAATGGTGTGAACCTGGGAGGCGGAGCTTGCAGTGAGCCGAGATAGCGCCACTGCACTCCAGCCTGGTCGACAGAGCTAGACTCTGTCTCAAAAAAAAAAAAAAAAAAAAAAAAAACCAAATAATAATAATAATAAAAATTTCAAAGTCGTTCGTTCCATGCTGTAGATGAGCTCGGGTGGATAGAAATCACATCAATACGGAGATGATCCACAGCAGCAACTGCTCTTCACAAGGGCCATCTAGGGAAAATCTCTAAAGCACATGTGATCCACCCCAACAGGACCACCTCAACTCCTATTCTTGATCATGCAGGACCACCAGAAAGCTTCATTCTTGTGTTTCATCAATTTAGCCCCTGGCAGAATTTTCTTTTCTAGCTTGCATTTATTGCTTTTCTCTCTCCAAGAGGACAAGCCTCTGTCCTGGCACCCAGCTCTGAGGTGGGCGAAGAGACCTTAGAAACACAAAGAGCAAAGTTTGAATTCCAGCTGCATCTCTTACCAAATTGTAACCATGGGAAAAATTACTTATCTGTCCAAATTTCAATGTCCTTATCCATAAAATGGGTATAATAACATACATATATAGCATACAGTTATATGAAGATCAAGTAATGTCTATAAAATTTCATGCAAAGAAAGGTGCTGCAATGGTAGCTATTCGTAGCTTATGTTGATTCTGACTAGCTTCCATTTCAGCATACAATGATTTGAATGCTTATGTGTCTCCAAAATTCATGTTGAAACTTATTCCCCAATGCAATAGTGTTGAGTAATGAGGCCTTTAAGAAGTGATTAGCTCATGAGGGGCTTCACTCATGTATAGGATTAGTTCCCTTATAAAGGAGGTTTTGCATAGTGCTCACCCCTTTTGCCCTTCTGCTCTTCCACCATGTGAGAACATAGCATTTGTCACCTGTAGAAGATGCAGCAACAGTCACCATCTTGGAAACAGAGAGCAAACCCTCACCAGACTCCAAATCTGCTAGCACCTTGATCTTGGACCTGGCAGCCTCCAGATATGTGAGAAATAAATTTCTACTACATATAAATTACCCAGTCTATAGTATTTTGTTATAGCAGCAGGAATGGACTAAGACAATGTGTTTTGACATTTACTCAGACCTTGTCTTTTCTCCTCACTACAATGGCTAAGAACCCCAAGAGTGAATCAACTGGTTCAAACTAAGCATAACTGCACCAGAGGAGTTGCGCACATACTCAGCTGACTGTTCGGGAAAGGCATTTGTGTGTCACCTGAATGAAGGCTGATTTCCATGGACGGCAGCCAGAGGGACAAAGAGGGAGGAACAAAGAGGGCAGGGAGGATATCCAGGTAAAGAGAATGAGATGAACCTCTGGATTATCTTTTGAAAACTGGACTCTGATCTTGGGGCCAGAAAATACTATTATGTGAGTGTTGATAGCCTTTCTGTACCTTGCTAGCGAGCCAGAATTTTCTTTACCTTCTTTCTTCCATCCTCTAAAAGGGGAGCTCTATTTTCGCTAGCTCAGTTAGGAGGCCTCTGTGATGCAGAATCAGGCAATGTGCACAGAAACACAAACTGGATTCTGGGAAAGGCAAAAGAATAGGAGCAGATGGAAAAGGACAGTAAAGGGAGACAACAGGCTGGACACTGGGGGAGAATTTTATTTGGCACTGAGAATTGGAGAAGGGAAGGAATTTGGGGGAAGAAACTGATGACCACTTTGGAGAACAATGTAGGTGGCAGAGACAATCAAATAACCACAAAGTGGCAAATCTGCCTTGGAATTTAATTTGGAACCAGTTCCGTTGGACCTGGAGTTCATGCTACCAACCTTCATGCCCTCCTGTGACAGCAAGAGAGAGCCAGGAGCTTTTCAAAGAGATGACCAGGGTTAAAGGTCACAGATCTGCATGGAGGGCATTTTTAGACACACAAATCCAGGCATGACTGTAGCTGAAAAGGAACAAGGGGGAAGGAAGCAACTAGAATTGCATTTATCATCAACATTGCCTTTGGTCCACTTTACATGGGTGACTAATGAATATGTTGACTAGTGTTCCATGAAATATTTATTATGTATTAACTTTGTCTTTGTTTCAAGACTTCTTGATTTACTCTTACATGTTAAATTATCGAACATTTGAATTATAGAATTATCTGAACACAAGTCTTTATCTCTGAGGATTTGTTCTACAAAATTGCCTCTGTGTACCAAATCTTTGTTATATATAAGCCAGCAATAGATCTGGAATTAGCTTAATGCAATATACCTAAAAGTCACAGATATACAAATAATTTTGCTGGGATATTACCTTAAGCTTAAGATATAACCATAACCACAGTCATACATTATCTTTTATATGATAATTGTTTTGATTATATAGATTCCCACAGGAGGGAATTTAGATAGTACCATAAATATAAACAAGATAAAAATCACCCATAAATCTTACCACTCAGAGATAATCATTATTCATATTTTAAAATATTTTCAGCTACTCTTTTTTTTAATGCCTATGCAGACAGTTATTATTATATAATTGAAATTATTGTGGCTTTTTACTTTTATATACTGCTGTTGTTAATTAATACTAAATTCTGATAATTTTAAGATACAAAGAAATGTTCTTCAGAGATTTAATTTATTATGGCTATGCTCTATTCCCCACATGTGGATACATCATAATTTATTTGAACCTTCCTTAATGTTGGAGTTTTAGGTTGTTTTCATTATTTTCCTATTATATAATGTTGTGATAACTATCTTGATACAGTACTAATATTTGCCTGAACTTTTGCTTTTATAACAACTTGATTGAGGTCTAATTCACACATCATACAACTCACCCATTTAATGTGTACAATTCAATGTTTATTAGTATATCCACAGCCTGGGGCATCTTTCACCAACATCCATTTTAGAACATTTTCATTATCCCCAAAAGAAACTACACCCCCTTTAGTCATCAACCCCCAGTTCTTCCATATGCCCCACCTGCACTGTAGACAACCACGAATCTATTTTCTCTCTCTAAAGATTTGCCTACTTTGGACATTTTAAATAAATGAACTCATATGATACGTAGTGCTTCATGACAGTCATCTTTCATTTCGCATAATTTCAAGGGTGATACATGTGGTAGCATTTATCAGTACTTCATTCTTTTATTGCCAGATAGTATATGACCTGCATGGCTATACCACATGTTACGTATCCATTCATCAGTTGGTGGATATTTGGGTTGTTTCTGCTTTTCAGCTATTATGAAATAATGTTTCTATGAACATTCATTTACAAGTCAGTGTGGACATATGTTTTTATTTCTCTTGGATATATAACTAGGAGTGGAAATGCTTGGTCCTGTGGTAACTCCATGTTTAATCATTTTAGGAATTGCCAGACTGTTTTTCAAAGTGTCTGTGCCATTTTACATTCCTGCTAGAAATGTATAAAGGTTTCAATTTCTCTACATCCTCACCAACATTTGTTATTATCCATTTTTTAAAATTATAACCATCCATTTGGGTGTGAAGTATCATCTTGTGGTGTTGATTTACATTGTCCTAATGGCTAATTGCCTGAATTTCTATTTAATTAAGATACTTTTTGGATATAAAGTTACTGAATTAAGAGCACAATTTTTAAAAAGTTAATATATAGTGCCAAACTGCTTTTCACTAATTGTGTGAATTTTACTCTGCCTGGAAGTATGTAGGTCACTAGTTCCATAAGATTTTCATCAAAATAAATATTTAAATGGGTATCACTTTAACACCCTTTCTTATGACCCTGGGTCTTTTCATATGCATAATAATTATTTATGTAACTCCAGTGAGCTACCCATATTCTTTGTCCATTTTCCTATGGGGTCTTAGTTTTTACTTTTTATTGAGTTATGTACGTTTCTTCTATTAGTCATATTTTTCATGAAGTATTTTAGTGTACATTTGTTTTGGAAATTTTTCTTAAAATAGCCTACATTCATCTTGAATAATTTTTGTTAAATAAAGGAAGTTTTTTTTTGTTTTTTGATTTTTTTTTTTGAGACCCAGGCTGGAGTGCAGTGGCACGATCTTGGCTCACTGCAAGCTCTGCCTCCCGGGTTCACGCCATTCTTCTGCCTCAGCCTCCCAAGTAGCTGGGACTATAGGCGCCTGCCACCAAGTCTGGCTAATTTTTTGTATATTTAGTAGAGACGGGGTTTCACCGTGTTAGCCAGGATGGTCTCAATCTCCTGACCTCGTGATCCGCCCGCCTCGGCCTCCCAAAGTGCTGGGATTACAGGCATGAGCCACTGCGCCCAGCCTAAATAAGGAAAGTTTTAAAGTAAATTATCACTATAAAACATCTGAAAAAGTAAATATTTCAGAGTCTTTGTGATAACCAATCAGACCAATCATTTCCAAAGAATTAAAAAAGATTTAGAAAATTTAAAAATTCATATTTGTTTATACAATACAACACATTAGGCAAATGGAGACTAACTGAGACACAGCACTTTGATTACATGAGACACATCCATGCTTCTCCCTGAATCTAATTGAAAATTAAAATATAGTTATGTTCAATGAAATATAGGAAATCAGAAATGGTAATTATTTGGCGGTTGATCCTTTTCATTTAGTTTCTTTGGCACTTTAATTATATTTATGGAAATAACTGGAGTTTTAAAAAATATGTTGTTTAGTGTCAATTTCTCAATGTTTACTTATATTTAAAAAACTGTCATGATAAAATTGAGAGCTGAGCAGCCTATCACTTTTTGGTTTGCGAAATTCTTAAACAGAAATCGCCAAAGTATAACACGCATTCTCCGGCTAATTGTGCTTCCAGAAGGTTAAGTGTGAGAGGTGAGTTGTGTGAACACTGAACACCTTTCCCCCAGTTCTGCTTAAAAGTCAGAATTTCTCATAAGTGGATTACAAATAGCTCTAGTTTTCTTTTATGAAGATCTGTGAACCCCAAATGCTTACTTTTGAGTAGTTCTGAGTTTATAGTCTTTTGAATTTAAGCACCGTCTTTTTAGGCCTAATGAGTCTCCCCTTCTACGCAGAGCTGCCTGGTTACTATGGCTGAAGCCAGAGGCGGCACAGCATAATGTGGGATGGCTGACAGATACCATGTTCTTCTCTCTAAACTATGTGCTTCAGTGGCTGAATTTTGATCCATTCAATAGGAGGAAACTGCCTGTATTATGCTTAAATGTACCAGATAAGGAATGGAGAAGAAAGGTATGGGAAAATGTCCTGTGTTGATGTATGTAAACATCATTGGTCTGGGGACACACATTGTGTGATGGGAGTAATTTATCCCTTCTTGTTACTTTTTCTCAGCAGTGGCATTAAATAAGGAAATGTGCCAAGTGTCCCAGTGCTGCTGTCATTGGGAGGGTATTGTAACAAAATGCTAAGGAGTAAGATGCACTCTTTTTTTAATATATGTATATATACTTTAAGTTCTAGGGTACATGTGCACAACGTGAAGGTTTGTTACATATGTATACATATGTCACATTGGTGTGCTGTACCCATTAACTCATCATTTACATTAGGTATATCTCTTAATGCTATACCCCCCCTGCCTCCCACCACATGACAGGCTCCAGTGTGTGATGTTCCCCACCCTGTGTCCAAGTGTTCTCATTGTTCAATTCCCACCTATGAGTGAGAACATGTGCTCTTAATAGGAGTCCTGTGTTGGGCCCCTATTATGGGTTGAATTGAGTCCTCCAGAAAGATACATGGAAGTCCTAAACCTCCAGTACCCCAGAATGTGACCTTATTTGGAAATAGCGTCATTGCAGATGCAATTAACTAAACTGGGATGAGGTTACACTAGAATTGGTTGGGCCCTTAATCCAATAAGGCTGGTTTCCTTATAAGAGTGAAATTTAGACACAGATACACACAGAGAGTAGAAGGCCAGAAGGCAGAAGCAGAAATTTAAGTGATGCATCTATTAGCTGAAGAATGCCAAAGAACACCAGTCATCACCAGAAGCTACAGGAAAGCCATGGAAGAAGTTTTTCCTCCAAGTCCTCAGGAGGATCTAACCCTGCTGACACCTTGAGTTCAGACTTCTGGCCTCCAGAGCTGTGAGAGAGTAGGGTTCTGTTGTTTCAAGCAACCCAGTTTGTGGTCCTCTGTTACAGCTGCCCTTGCAAACCAACACAGGCTCCAAATCTCTAGCCAAACTGCTTGATAATTTTGGCTCAATTTCTTTATCTGTGGGATAGAAATCATAATAGCAGCCCAGTGTGAGGATCCAATGGACTTCTTTATAAGGGGAAAGCTTCTATGTTTGGCCACCTGGGGCTTCTGGCCTTAAGACTTGCACCCTTCCCTGTCAGCAATACTGCTGCAGTTTAGAGACCAGTGGCTGTTAAACTGCAGTACACATCAGAATCACCTGGAGGGCTTGTTAAAACACAGGAGGACTGACCCCACCTCCAGAGTTGCTCATCCAGAAGGTCTGAAGCTGGGCCTTGGTAACTTGCGAGTCTAACACGTTCTCAGGCGATACTGATGCTGCAGGTCCGGAGACCACATTTCGAGTACTATGGAATTAGACACTTGGGGAAGATTTATGGGGAACAAAGTAGCAAGGCCAGCCTTAGAGGGAGTTCTGAAAGGGCGGGAGGCTTTGCATCACGTGCAGATAAGCCTTATTCTTGTCATCACAATGGGTCTCAGCTACTCTGCCTGTCTCCTATGCTGTAACACACGGACATTTATGCTATCTTATTGGCTACAGGTTCTTTTCCAATCTTCATTCTGAACTTGAAAGTTATTTTCTTGCACATTCTGGGCTTGGACTTGAATGTCTACCTATTGTTCCATTTTGAGCTTCCCTGAGTGATGAGATTTGAGATCTGATCTAAAGTTAATTTCAGCATCCCTTTGTTTGACCTGCCCCATGAACCCTTTTCTCCATGACCTCTTCCTTCCCAACACATACTTTATTTTTAAAAATTTCTTATATATATATATATATATATATATATAATTTATTATACTTTAAGTTGTGGGATACATGTGCAGAACCTGCAGGCTTTTTACACAGGTATACACGTGCCATGGTGATTTGCTACACCCATCAACTGGTCATCTATAGTAGGTAGTTCTCCTAATGTTATTCCTCCCCCAGCCCCCCACCCCACAACAGGCCCCGGTGTGTGGTGTTCCCTTCCCTGTGTCCATGTGTTCTCATTGTTCCACTCCCACTAATGAGTGAGAACATGCAGTGTTTGGTTTTCTGATCTTGTGTTAGTTTGCTGAGAATGATGGTTTCCAGCTTCATCCATGTCCCTGTGAAGGACATGAACTCATCCTTTTTTATGGCTTCATAGTATTCTGTGGTGTATATGTGCCACATTTTCTTTATCCAGTCTATCATTGATGGGCATTTGGGTTGGTTCCAAGTCTTTGCTATTGTGAACAGTGCCACAATAAACATACGTGTGCGTATGTCTTTATAGTAGAATGATTTATAATCCTTTGGGTATATACCCAGTAATGGGATTGCTGGGTCAAATGGTATTTCTGGTTCTAGATCCTTGAGAAATAGCCACGCTGTCTTCCACAATGGTTGAACTAATTTACAGTCCCACCAACAGTGTAAAAGTGTTCCTATTTCTCCACATCCTCTCTAGCATCTGTTATTTCCCAACTTTTTAATGATCACCATTGTAACTGGCATGAGATGTTATCTCATTGTGGTTTTGATTTGTATTTCTCTGATGACCAGTGATGATGAGCTTTTTTTCCATATGTTTGTTGGCTGCATAAATGTCTTCTTTTGAGAAGTGTCTGTTCACATCCTTTACCCACTTTTTCATGGCATTGTTTGTTTTTTTTTCTGGTAAATTTGTTTAAGTTCTTTGTAGATTATGGATATCAGCCCTTTGTCAGATGGACAGATTGAAAAAATTTTTTTTCCCGTTCTGTAGGTTGCCTGTTCACTCTGATGCTAGTTTCCTTTGCAGTGAAGAAGTTCTTTACTTTAATTAGATCCCATTTGTCAGTTTTGGCTTTTTTTATCTTTTTTTTTTTTTTTGAGACGGAGTCTCACTCTGTCACCCAGGCAGGAGTGCCGCTTACTGCTTACGATCTCCGCTTACTGCCACCTCCTTTGTATATGACTTATTAGGTGCTTAATCATCATACATTCACCTGTGGAACCAGTTTTCACGTGGTGGTCACTCAGAGACTTTTCCGTTGATTTGTAAACCACCCCCACCCTCCCTGCCGCCAACCCCTGCCTCACTCTGATCATGTACAGCTAGACTTAGGAAACTAGGCCATCATTGATCCTCCAAAACACTTTAATTTCTTTTAAGTTTTGCTAAATTTCCCAAAGCTTTTCCCTCCATTCATTCATTCATGAAATTTGGAACACCTCCTGTGTGCTCTCAGTGTATGCTCGGCATGCAGTGGTGAACAAAACCCAACAGTGCATGCCCTTGAGTTTGCAGAATAGTGAGAGAAGGGGGAGATACACATTTAAAAAATCACATTAATACATGCAAAATCATAGCTGTGACAAGTGCATCAAAGGAGAGTAGTACTTAGCTCTACAGGACTATACTGGTAAATCTGACCCTGTTAGGAAGCTTAGAGAAGTCTTTTGAATGGAGATCTGAAGGGTATTCAGGGAATTAGCCAGGTATAAAGTAGAAAACGATCAGGCAGAGAGAATAGTGTGTGCAAAGCTTGGGCAGGTGAAGGAGTGTACCAGAGACCAACCTTTAGTATGGGCATCAGGGTACATGAAAGCTGCTGGTGCTGTGTGGCTGAACAAGTGGGGAAGTGCCAGAGCATGTAACGTTCTTAAGGCTGTGTTCTCATTCTGACCAAATATGAGTCATTGGTCATCTCACTTGTTTCCACTGGCTGCCCTCACGCCTGTCATCAGACTTCCTCTACTCAAGATGCAGACTTCATCCCTCTCCACCTTCTCACCAGTGCTCTGTCTCAGGGGAATAGGTACCCCAGGGAAATAGGCATCCCTTCTCCTTTCCCAGGTGACTTCTCCATTTGGCCTTTCTTCCTTCCCTACGGCATTCTCCAGTGACCGCGCTCAGTGAGCCTCTAAGTCTCCAGGGTGACTTTTATCTGCAATTTAACTGGCTCCTTCCCTTTGTTCATTAACACACCCAGGTGGCCCAGCTTAAGAAACAAACAAACAGAAAACTTCCTATCAGTTCCTTTGTTATCCATGACCTAATGACTGGCTTCTCCCTTTTCATTGGTAGTAACGGGGTAGGGGGAAAACTGCCTTTGCTTCTTCACTTCCTCTCTTCCCCTGACTCCTTAGTCAGTTCTGCCTTAATAGAGAATTCTTCATTGCTCAGTGTGTTCACTGGTCTTAAGCTTGAGCCTCGGATGGAATTTCCTCCCCTCTGTAATACACCTTCCAAGTTAAGGGCATCTTAAGAGTTGCTGTCAACATTCGCCAATTCAACTGAATTCTATTCACAGAAAACTAAAAGTATTTTCTAGATCTTTGATCTAAGGAATTTCCTACTTGGCAAACTTGCTGTAACTGGACCTCAGAGAAAATTAATCTTCCTGAAAGGATAGCGTTTTAATGTTAAATGTTTGAAATGTAGTTTTTAAGTGGTGCTTTATATTTGATTTGTTCTCATTGAATTCGGCTTTATATGTGTGGCCCAGAGAAAAATACAAGCTGAGCGTGTTTAATAAAACAACCAACCTAAAAAATTGTTTTTCAAGGGGAAAAAGAAAAGCCTGAGCCAAATAAAGATGAATAATCTATTTAAATAGTTGTAAATTGTTGATTGTTTTATCCCTTCTTAAAGTGTAATTTTCTTTTAAAAACACAGTAAAGTAGGGCCAGGCGTGGTGGCTGACACCTGTAATCCCAGCACTTTGGGAGGCTGAGGCAGGTGGATCACAAGGTCAGGAGTTTGAGAGCAGCCTGGCCAATATGGTGAAACCCTACCTCTAGTCAAAATACAAAAATCAGCCGGGCGTGGTGGCGGGCGCCTGTAGTCCCAGCTATTCGGGAGGCTGAGGTGGTAGAATCGCTTGAACCCAGGAGGCAGAGGTTTCAGTGAGCTGAGATCATGCCACTGCACTCCAGCCTGGGCGACAGAGCGAGATTCCATTTCAAAAAAAAAAAAAAGTAAAGTAGAATAAATATATTATCAGTATTATTTTCACATATAAAGCTGATACAGAATATTGGAAGCTTGTACTCAGAGTTCTTAGTATCATTGACAGGTTTATGCTAAATTAAATTATTTCTCCTTTCACACTTGGATTTTCTATAATCAAGAGAATGCATCATTTAGATGATGGGGTAACATGCACACTGTGACTAAGGAAAAGCTTTTCTCTGAAAGGCTAACTAGCTACCAAAATAGCAACAGAACTTGGCCTCTTTTTTTTTTATTGAGACAGAGTCTCACTCTGTTGCCCAGGCTGGAGTACAGTGGCATGATCTCAGCTCAACGCAACCTCCTCCTCCCAGATTCAAGTGATTCTCCTGCCTTAGCCTCCCAAGTAGCTGGAATTACAGGCACATGCCACTGCACCTGGCTAATTTTTGTATTTTTTAGTGGAGGTGGGGTTTCACCATGTTGGCCAGGCTGGTCTTGAAGTAGTGATCCACCCACCTCAGCCTCTCAAAGTGCTGGGATTACAGGCATGAGCCACCGAGCCAGGTGAGAACTTGGCCTCTTTAGCACAGTACTTTAAGAGGCTGACTAGCCAAATCCTATGTTCAGGGTTAACAATATGCCTTCAACATCTCTAGTGATAATATCCAGACAAGAATAGAATAAATAAGCCAATGGTAAAGATGCCCTAACAATTTGCCCTTAATTAAGATGATTCTCATTCCAGAAGTGCACTGCTCTGAGTCCAGTTGCTTGGCATTTATTTACAAGCACTTAGACACCAATTCCCAGGGGATTGGGAGGTTCAGACCCTGGCAGCCTGAACCATACCTACCAATCACATAAACAAAAGGTTTGATTTGTAAATCAGAATGTCAATGTCTTAGCAGGAGAATTGACAGTTTGCTAAAAGACTATATTCCTTGTCACTCAATCTGCCCACCCTTTTCTGAGAAGGAAGCCTAATGCAGTGCTTAGCAGGAACTATAGTTGCCTAAATCTCTGAGTTGGTAGCCAAACAAGAAATGGACCTGAGATTAGAATATTATTGCAGGAAGGGGAAATGGGATGTAGAGCCAAGTGTTTCTGACTGCAACCTAGAAAAAGCAGTGTTGGCTGAGTGAACAAAGGGGAATTTATGGGAAAGGTAATGGGAGCTGAATTGTCAGGACCCTGGAGAACCGGGCTTGGACACATCGAGGGAGTAGTAACCATAACCATTGAACAATCTGCTCAGCCAGTTTCCCAGTTTTTTTGACCCTCTGCTGGGCCTAGCTTTCAAAATTTAATCAGGCTTTCACAATTGCAATTAGCCTATATCTAGCAAGTATCTGTATTATCTGTCAAGAGTTATAAAGACCCTGCACTCAAAGAGGTAAGCATGTCTATGGTACATATTAGGCCAAATACAACACAATCAGGGCTGAGGCTTCAAAAATAAAGAGAGGACATGAGGGTAAAAGGATGGGGAAAGACTTCAAAGGAAAAACACTGCAAATGGGCACTGGAGGTGGCAGGATTTTATGGGGAAGTCAGAACTATTTCAAACTGCAATGGAAATAGTGATGATGGTACAGATGAAGAGTCTAACATGAGTCACCCACTTGGTTAAGCCCTTTCTTCTCCTCTGTGATTGGGTTAAAAGGGTTTATCTAAGTGAAAAGGAAGTTTTTGCAGGGAGAGGCCCCTGTACTTTGCGGGGAGGAGGGCTATATGGGAGAGAAGGAAAGGTGGGAAAGGTGGCCATCCCCGGCAGAAAGACCCACACATCCACTTCAAAAGAGGTTAAAAAAAAATGCTTCTCTCTGTGTATCTGTTGGAGAGTGGGTGGTAGGTGACAAAACTGGAAGCAAGGAAACAAAGATGGTCTTTCCCTTGATTTCTCATCTCCAGGAAAGGGCGTGTTAGCCCTGCCTGAGCTAGGTGGGTGTTCAATGCTACTGGTCGCATCCAAAGGCACAAAATCTTATGTTAAGTGCCACTCACCCTGGAAAAACTGTCTGGGTCCTGCGCAATCTAGGTTTTAATATCTGGTGAAGGCTTTTGAACATCAGATCCAATGTGGTCAGAAGAAAGCATCAGTGTCAAAGATACATTGTTCATTCTCTTATTCATTCATTTATTCATTCAAACCTCTTCTATTTATTAACACTGACTAGAGGCTCTACCCTGAATTGAGGCTAAAGGCTAGAGTAGAAAAAGTCAGGATAAGTCACTTCCTTTCATTGCCTCTGTTTTCCTATCTCTAAAATAAGAAGTTGGAGTTTAATGCCTTTGCTTTGCAATGTTTCTTATGCTTAATGAGCTTACACATGAAGTCAGGAGTAGTTTGCCCCAGTATGAGCCAGAGGCACAGTGACAGGGGTTGAAGCTCAGAAAGATGAATGCTGCTGCTTTTCCTCTGCCTCCTTGAAGCTGGGGACCCTCTGAAAGGTGCCAGGGATGCAGCAGCTCTGTGCAAATGAGAGGTCTGGTATTTGCCAGAAGCTTTACCATAATGCAAGGAGAAATAGTGCATGAATGATGTGATGGGATTATTGCTGACCATGAATCTACTGCCCAATTAGTGAGGTGGTATTGTGTGGGGGTTTCATTTAATTGGGACTTTCCTGAGCAGATCTAGGTTTATTTAACAGTTTACATTGATTTTTATCTGGGGAGACTAGGGCAGCATGCTGAATTACCACAACCTTTTACCAAACAAAGCTCTTCCTCATTGACTTTTGATTCCCCTTTCCCTGCATTGTGCTTCTGCATTTCTCTCCAAAGCCTCTGTTGAAGATTCTTTGCAACCAAAGATGGCATCCATGCTTAGAATTGTTCAGTGTCTGGGGTATTTGTTCCTCTGTATTCAAGTAACAATATATGTCCCTAGGAAGATTTTTTTCAAATTACTCGTCTGGAAACCCCTTGGGATTCAAGGTCCAGCCCACACATGCCTCGATACTTCCCCTTCTCAATCCCAGCATCTCCTACCATGATGCTTGCTAGTAGGAGGAGCTTAACAAATTTCTTCAAAGGTGACATCTCAAAGGTCTTTACAGGCATAAATTGTGGCTTCAATACAAATGCTGGGTTTAGATGATGTATCAGTCTGTTTTTACACTGCTGACAAAGACATACCTGAGACTGGGCAATTTATAAAAGAAAGAAGTTTAATTGGATTCACAGTTCCACCTGGCTGGGGAGGCCTGACAATCATGGCAGAAGGTGAAAGGCATCTCTCACATGGCAGCAGACAAGAGAAGAGAGCTTGTGCAGGGAAACTCCTGTTTTTTTTCTTTTATTATTATATTTTAAGTTTTAGGGTACATGTGCACATTGTGCAGGTTAGTTACATATGTATACATGTGCCATGCTGGTGTGCTGCACCCACTAACTCGTCATGTAGCATTAGGTATATCTCCCAGTGCTATCCCTCCCCCCTCCCCCCACCCCACAACACTCCCCAGAGTGTGATGTTCCCCTCCCTGTGTCCATGTGATCTCATTGTTCAATTCCCACCTATGAGTGAGAATATGCGGTGTTTGGTTTTTTGTTCCTGCAATAGTTTACTGAGAATGATGATTTCCAATTTCATCCATGTCCCTACAAAGGACATGAACTCATCATTTTTTATGGCTGCATAGTGTTCCATGGTGTATATGTGTCACATTTTCTTAATCCAGTCTATCATTGTTGGACATTTGGGTTGGTTCCAAGTCTTTGCTATTGTGAATAATGCCGCAATAAACATACGTGTGCATGTGTCTTTATAGCAGCATGATTTATAGTCCTTTGGGTATATACCCAGTAATGGGATGGCTGTGTCAAATGGTATTTCTAGTTCTAGATCCCTGAGGAATCGCCACACTGACTTCCACAATGGTTGAACTAGAAACTCTTGTTTTTAAAACCATCAGATCTTGTGAGACTCATTCACTACCACGAGAACAGCGTAGGAAAGACCCACCCCATAATTCAATCACTCCCACTGGGTTCCTCCCCCGACACGTGGGAATTGTGAGAGTTACAATTCAAGATGAGATTTGGGTGGGGACACAGCCAAACCTATCAGATGAGGTGCAGAGGATGCCTGGGCGACTGAATCAATGGTTTCCAAAGGATTTAATGTAATGCCCTTAAGTAGTTTTTTTCTCCCAAGGTAGTTTCTTTGAAGTTAAGCAGCATGAGACTTCCAAGTTGGTGGATGAAGAACCAGGGAAAGATAGAAACTGCCTTTTGTATAATGTAGGGCTCAGTTAAGTATTCAAAGTTCCAAGGAGGCAATTCAGGCCCCCATTTCACACCTTTCACTGTTAGAGAACAGAGCTCCTATCCATCCCAGGCCCTTCCACTTTGTAGATCAATTGCTCTATCTTTTGGCAGCTTCAACAAAGGCCTGTCTTATGAAAATGCTTTATTGTTCAGATCAGGGACCTGGTAGTAAAAATTAACTATAAAATACTTTTTTTTCTATTATGCAAGTAATGGGTAGCCTTTTAAAAATTGGAAACATAGAGAAAAAAGTTTATTCCTAACAACCAGAGCCTCAGTGGATTAAAATTACTCAGGTTTCTCACTGATGCTACATGCCCATTGAACGTCAGGTGGGGACTCTGCACTGCTTTAGTCTCACTCTGGATACTGGCTGACAGACCACAGCTTTCTAGAATATTGTGGCAGAGGAAAAGAAAGCTTTGCGGCATCTCATATTGCTTCTGCAGAAGTGACAGTCACTTTTCCTCTTAAACCTCTAGTCAAAACTTGTAACCATGCCTCCACTTAACAAGAGGTTTGGAAAGTGCAATTCTGCCATGTAGGGAAAGGTATATGAACAGTGGTAAGGGCTACCACACTGGAGAATAGCTCCTTTCATCTGCCTCCCTTTGCAGCCTGCACCCCTAGTCCATGCGCTCTACTGCTCCAGTGCCCACCACTGCTTGACTCTGCCTTTGTGTGTGTCAGTTCACATTATCAAGAAGGACCATGACTGGTAGCTCTACGGATGGAGGACCCTTTTGTAGCAGGTGTTCACCCTGTGCCCAAGCTGCAGTGCCTAGAAGAGTGGGGATGGGTCTGTGGCTCCTATCAGGCTGCAGGAGTTGCGGAGACAGAAAAAGTATTTCTAGGACTCCCATTTGGCCTTGCAGTCTCTACACATCCTTGGCAATTTCTCCCATCTTGGCTTCTCCTTCTTATCACTTTGGTCCACATACGGGGACAGCGTCTAAGTTCTTTCTGACCACCTCCTCAGTCCTAGAAAAGCCAGACTTGGTTAAGTACCAGAGCACAGAAGGCATTTAGTGCTGCTCTGCTCCCAAGTCATCTATTAGTTTCACTTTAGCCAGCCATACCTCCTTGGTTACATATGAAGTATCTGTATATAACTTAGTATCATGCTTTTTCACATTATATTTTGATTTTTATCGGACCGGAAACCCTAAATCCACAAGCATAACAACAAGATCACATTTGGGCTTTTTCATTTCTGTAACCAGAGGATTAAACGCTAGTTTTGTAGTAAGACTTCAATTCTATTTATCTGTCCAGGCTTAAGGGTTCCTGTTCTTCTTTTTAAGTCATTAAATTGTATCAGACAAGGGGGAAAACGCGTGTGTGACTTTCCCTAAGGTAAGATGGGCTTAAGGGATATTGAAACCAGGGCAGAGAAATGTTTTCTGTGACCAAGCAGTCAGGGCAAGGCATAGAAGGAGCAATGACTTATTCATTAGCCCAGATAGAAGGCCACTCTTTTTCAGGCTGCGGCGCAGAGAGGCCAGGCTCAAAGGGCAGGAGGGCCGTCTGCAGGCAGCGCCGCCGCGGCTACCTGGAAGCCCAGCAAGTCACCTGAGTCCTGCGGGTGCCTGGGCTGCCAATCTGCAGCGACCCGTCCGCAGCCCCCGGGGGCAGGAACACCAACCCCGGGACAGGAGGACGTCCTCGGCCTGCTGACTAGGGATCCGCCAGCGGGTGCCGCTGAGCCACAACCCCGCAGTCGGCGCCCGCATCCAGGTACCGCGCGCCACAGTACCTGCCTGGGCGTTCCCGCGCTTGGGGCGGGGCTTCCCGCGTCCCCTTTAAGAGGCCGCATCACCCGCCCTTGACGTCAGAGTGTTTCTCCGCAAGAGCCCGTGTCCCGCTAGGCTCCGCGCCCTCGCGCCCGTAGCCCCGGCGGCGGCACGACCAGCGGCGGCCAAGCGAGCGCGCCGCCCCGCTCGGCCCTCCCGTCCCGCTCCGCCGCCTCTCTCCCGCACAGCAGCCGCCAGCGCGGCCTCCTGCACCATGTCGGTGGCCGGCCTCAAGAAGCAGTTCCATAAAGCCACTCAGGTAAGGCGCGCGGCAGGTGCGTCCCGGGGCAGTCCGGGGCGAAGCTGCGAGGGGCGCGCTCGGCGCTGGCCGTCCGGCGGCAGCTTGGGGAGTTCGGCACCGAGCCTCGCCCGCGCCGGCCGCGCCCCGCCTCGCAAGCCTAGGCGGCGGCTCGGGGCATCCCCGGTCTGGGCGTCCATCCTCGGTCCCCCGCTCCCGGCTTGGTGCGCGCTGCCTGCCCGCGGGTCCCCGGCGTCCTGCCTGGTAGCGCTGCTCGCCGCCCCCGCATCATCTCGCGCCCGTGCTGCAGGAAGGGGACCGCGGCTGCACTGCTGCCGCGGCGCGCAGGTGCCCGGGCGGCGCGGTGGGAGATTATGTAAAGTCGCCTCTTCACGGGTGACCTTGCGGAGTCGGTGCACCCGGCTGTCCCGGGATGTGTTGGCATGAGCGGTGGCCGCACTGGGGGTGGCGGCGCGGAGGCCGGCGGTTTGCGCTCCTCTCCCTTACCGTGTTGTCAGAACCCTCCTTCCCCGCCGCCCGCAGGCTCCAGAGGAATAGAAGGCTGGGGTCTTCCTTTAGGGACCCGCATATATTAACTTTTACCTGGAGAACTCGGTCGTGAAACTCCTTTGAGGCCAGGGCATGACAAGCAGTCTGCGGGTCTTAAATATTTCCCTTCAGCAACCAAATTGTTGAAGACTTAAAATCATCATGTATTTTAAATTGTTTTTAATAAATCTTTGGCATCTTGGATGTGCCCATTTTTCTTTATGGGTTTAATAAGCTGTGACTGTAATAAAACGGATTAATTTAGATTCTACTAATTAAAATCATTGGACTCAAAGAATTTTACATAGGGGCAAATAAGCGAATACTTATGCTGTGACCTATTTCTTACATAATGTGTGTGATTACTACTTTTTTATCCTTCTGAAATAGGTTCAAATTTATGGGATCTTTAAGGATTTTGATGACTTACCGCGAAATGTTTTTCATGATTTGGTGTTAAATAGTTTTTCATAGGTTAGCCTTAATTAATGACCTTTCTCATAATTTCTCGGAAGTAGTGAGGTTTTTCCTAGGCTACCACAGTGGCAGCCTTGTTATGAACCACATCCAGAAAAGGTGAGGGTTGTGTTTTACAGAACCTTGGTTAACTTAGGGCGACAGATGCAGCATGTAATTCCCGTCGTGTGTGTGTTTGCACGCATCTGCATCATCTTCATCACACAGACTTGCCTTTATAGAATCAGTTATACCTGTCAACTTAGGAAATCAAGAAAAGTAAGACTATTTCTGTAAAAATGTTTCTTAATGTAATTATTTTTGCTTTTCTATTATAATTGGAGTTATCTGTGACCTCTCTGCCAGACATGTTTATGAAAGTAAGTGATTTGTTCGTTGATGTAGTTTGGAAGGCTTCTAATAACTTTATACTGCAAGTTCTTTCAGGTTTACAGAACCAAGCTTATGTGCTGCCCAGGAATTCTCTGGCAGGACTTCTTCGATATTACTAACCTTTTTGATTGCTCTACTGGTCACTTCTCTACAGCATATCTCAGCACTGCGTTTACCAACACGACATCTTTTTTCCACTTAGATTCTAAAGATTTCTTTTGCAAAGCTTAGTGCCCTCAAAGGCAATTAAGAGTCTTGGCTTTGGAGTGGGAAAGGCTAAGATTTGAATCCTGCCTCTGCTGCTTCTGACCTTGAGAGAGTATTTAACTTCTGAATCTGTCCTTGCTGAAGTGATGATAATTTCCATTTCTTAGGGTTGAGGTGAAGAGAAACGAGTGTGTAGAACACACTTAAAAAGTGTTCAATAAATTATAGTTATTGACATAAAGGATATTTTTATTAGTATAAAATACTATCCCTTATGCTATGAAGAAGTTACCCAAGCTAGACTTTTTAGTTTTTCCAACTTAAAAAATAGAGTGCTCTATTTCCGCTAAATCTTGAAGTTCTATGTAGCTCTAAAGTGTAGAAAAAATAATTTAAACGGTGTTAGGAAAGAACTTAAAAGGTTGGAGAAGGTCGGCATGTGATGCGATACGGTTACTGTTTATCACACCGAATCCAAATGCAGAATCACTGCGTCATTGTCTTCCTTTTACTGAAAAGCCTTTTATTTGAAAGGTGAAGCAGCACGTAGTCTCTTATCCATAATTTAGTGTAGCACACTCTTAGAAAGTCTAAGGCACAGGTGACTGTTCTGTGCATATGTATATTTAGGAGAGTATGTAAAGCCCATGTTAATGTTTGCATGTGACAAAAAAATGAGAGAAATAGTCCTGTCCTACTTTTGTAGCCATTTTTTTCCATCAGGTCTGTGAACCTGATGTTATCTACAGAGAAGCTTTAGACCTAGAATTACTTCCTTTTGAGAACTGATGTGCTGGGTAATATAGCCTGGGTTTGTTTGTTTGTTTATTTATTTATTCATTTGAGACAAAGTTTGACTCTTGTCGCCCAGGCTGGAGTGCAATGGCGTGATCTCAGCATACTGCAACCTCTGCCTCCTGTGTTCAGGCGATTCTCCTGCCTCAGCCTCCTGAGTAGCTGGGATTATAGGCATGCACTACCACGCCCAGCTAATTTTTGTATTTTTAGTAGAGACAGGGTTTAGCCATGTTAACCAGGCTGGTCTCGAACTCCTGACCTCAGGTGATCTGCCCGCCTCGATTACAGGCTGAGCCCCCGCATCTGGCCTGTAGCCTGGGTTTATAAGTGGAAGGAGTCTGTTCACGCAAACGTTTCTTTCTATGGAATTGAGCTTTTTTGCTTGTGTTAGTAAGCGATGATAAATAAAACAGTATATTGTTTGTACTTGGAATTTCTGATTAAATGTGTCACAACTGTTGTCTTGTATTAGAATTGGTTATTTCTACCTTGTTGCTGACAGTTATTTTCAATATATTTACAATTTGGAGGTAAAAAAATGCTTTTGCCAAGTAAAATTTATTAGAGAAGAAAATCCTTTCAGCATGAAAATATATAATGATACCAAAAATTGATCATCTTATTTTCATGTACTTCATTACTTAATTGCTCATAAAGATATAATTTACTGTGTAATTAGAATAAAGTATTCTTTTTTTACTGTAATAAAGGGCAGATGATCTTGTGTTGCTCTTTTAGTGAGTTTTATTCATATTGAGATTTCATTTTACAAAAGTCATGTCAATTTTTTTACACTTGTTTTAAACTGGCAGCAGCTTAGTTAAAAATAGCTGTTTCCAGTGAACATGAAGCTCCTACAAAATCTGTGTTTTTAAAAATTCACTCTATCATGCATATGATGTGGACACATTTTGCTTTACAATATGTAAAAGTCTATTATAAAGTAAAATATATTAGGTCATTTTATGAGTTTGCTGGAGCTGCTGTAACAAAGTACTACAAACTGAGTCGTTTCAACAACAGAAATACATTGTTTCCCACTTCTTGAGACAAGCACACTTGAAGTCTGAGACCAAGGTGCCAGTAGGGCCATGAGCTCTCTGAAGGTATGAGACAGGATCTATTCGAGGCTGCCTTCTTAGCTCTTGTGCTTTGTTGGGAATCTTTGGGCTTCCTTGGCTTGTAGATACATCACCTTGGTCTCTGCCTTCATGCTCACATGACATTCTCCCTGTGTGTGTCTCAGTGTCCAAATTTCCCCATTTTGTAAGGACCCCAGTCGTATAGGATTGGGCAAGCCAATCCTACTCCAGTATGATTTTATCTTAAATAATTACCATCTGTAATGCCCCTATTTCCAAATAAGGTTGCATTCTGAGCTGTTGTAATTAGGACTTTAATATGAATTTTGGGAGGGGCACAGTTCAATCCATAACAGTCGTTATTTGCGTAAAAGGATTAACCACAGTATTCTATATTTGATTCAACATCTAAGAGGACAGTTCAGCCTATAAATAACATATAACTTTCTATTGCATCAAAAAGATATACTTTCTCCTTTTTTAATGAGTTGGTTAGTATATTGCTAAGGTCTGAATGTGTCCCTCTAAAATATGTATGTTGAAGCTTGACTGCCAATGTGACAGTATTAAGAAATGGGGCCTTTAGGAGGTGACTAAGTCATGAGGGCACTCATGATTAAGTCATGAATGGGATTAGTGCTCTCTTAAAAGAAGTTGAAGGGGTCACCCTGTCCCCTTCCACCGTGTGAGGGTTCAGCAACAAGGCACCATCTTTGAAGCAAAGGGTGGGCCCTAGCCAGACACAAATCTGTTAGTGCCTTCATCTTGGACTCCTAGCCTCCCAAACTGTGAGAAATAAATTCTATTATTTATAAATTACCCCGTCTAAGATATTTTGTTAGTAGCCTGAACAGACTAAGTCAGAAATATACCTATTATAAATTGTGTTTTCTGATTTTTTTAAATGATAAAATTAATTTGGGTAGGCTGGGTTTTATGATACAGTCTGGTATATGTTTATTTGTCACACTCAGATTCCTTAACTGGGAAAATTTCATCATGTTTGTGTTCTGTGTCTTTTTGTTTTACCTAATTTCCTCTTTCAGAATGCTGTATTTTATGTGGATGCTTTGCTCAGGAGACCATTACATAAATCTTTTCATGCATTTGTTGATTTGGTGAGATGTTAAACTTACTAAGTATTGGATTAAATATCTAATTAGTTATGACTTTATCTCAGTGAGATTTTCAGTTTCTTAATTGCCTCTAAGCAGTCAACTCTCTGCTGACTTTAAAATCTTGGCTGTGGCTTGTTGCTTGACCCAGGATTTCTACACCTGTACCCTTTCACATTCTTAGCCAGTAGTCTCTAATAGGCTGCAAGGGGCCTATATATTTTATAAAATTATAAGTCACATTTTATACATGCATTTTTCTGAGGGAGAATGCCCTTAGCCTGTTACCAGATTCTTAAGTAAATTCCTAATTGCTGCCCCTTCCTCCCCTCGAAAAGTAAAAATAGGGTGGGGCGTGGTGGCTCACTCCTGTAATCCCAACACTTTGGGAGGCCAAGGCGGGCGGATCACTTGAGGTCAGGAGTTCAAAACCGGCTTTGCCAGTGCAGTGAAACCTCGTGTCTACTAAAAATACAAAAAGATTAGCTGGGCGAGGTGGCAGGTGCCTGTAATCCCACCTACCCAGGAGGCTGAGGCAGGAGAATTGCCTGAACCCAGGAGGCGGAGGTTGCAGTGAGTCAAGATGGCGCCACTGCACTCCAGCCTGGGCAACAGAGTGACATTCTGTTTCAAATAAATAAATAAATAAATAAATTCATCATGTCATCAGGAGAAAGTGGATGTTTCTTACAATAATCACTCCAACAGTTCTGTTACTGGGCTTTAGGATGCCTGATCAAAATGCAGCCTTCTCTGCATTAATTTTAGCAGCAATCAAATGTAAAAAACCTTTCCGGAGGTGTCAGGATTGAATGAGATAATGCTTGTGAGAGTGCCATGCTTGCATAATAAGGATCACTTGAACCATGTAAAACAAAATGTTGTTAATGAGCTTGAAGTCAACGATACGGGCCTGTGGGGTATATGAAAAGAAAGTGGTGACTGAAAATGATTTCTCTGTAGACTGAGAGTCCTCTTGATTGAAGTTTGTGTTGTTGAAACAGCTATATTTTTGCAAGCTTTTTTCCCCATAGTGATTCTTTAATATTTTAAATTGAGTTTATATGAATTTTGGTTTCAGTCTACTTAGAAAATTTTAAAGTAACCTGCAAATTAATTAGAAGTACCCTAGAAAATGGCAAGACTTGGTTGGGGCAAATGGTGACTGTTTTGAGACAGATGTCATTGTGGAAGGGAGAGGTTTAATATTCAGGGGAAGGGAGCTGAAGCTTGCAGAGCAGATTCCATTCTGCCAAGCCTCTTGTGCTGCATACAGAGTCTCAGGGCATCAAGCAACCCGAGGGCTTTCTTCAGAGGAGTAGCTTGAGGCACCGGCGAGAGAAGGGCAGGACACACTGATAAATGAATAATGAGAATTAGGTGAGGAGATGGAGTTTAAGAACTGCTTCAAACTTTAAGGTGGATACCTGGTGGGGCTTTCTAGGGATGAGCAGTTCTTCTCAATTTAAGGCCAGATAGGGGAGATGCTAAGTGGGTAAGAAGTCAGTGGATTTTTTGGCCTCCTTTTTTCTCTTTTCGTTCTTTTAATCCTTTGTACCCTTGTCCTGTGTTCTTTCAGGTAATGTTCAGTGAGGTGTAGCCACAAGAGGGGACATAGGAGAGGCTCAAGAAAACAGAGTTTATTATACTCACATGTCTTAGAATGACAATCACTGTACAGGAGGATAGGAGGGGGGACACGTGGGGTGGAGGTGACAGCTCTGAGAGCAGGATCAGCTAAGCAGGTGGGAAACAGGTGGGAGCAGAGAGAGCAAGGACTGTGGGCAAGTGCCTTTACTAGTGATCTCAGTGCAGTTCACAGCTCAGTGCAGTTCACAGTGCGTTGCATTGGTGCATTGGTAGGTCGTGATCAGAAGAAGACAGAGAGGTGAACTTGTGGTAGGGGCCAACCTTATCAAACTTGTGCACCTGGTTACCTGGGTGGGGTGTTCACAGTTAGCGTATGTGGGAATGAATGTTGAGGCAGCAAGAGACAACATGTGAAGTTTTGAAACTTTGTAATACAACCCTTCTCAGTGTTTTTGGTTTAGAATTTATTGTTTCCATAATCACTTAAGGAGCCTAAAAGCTTAAGAATGATGTACATGGTATCCAATGGATAATAAAGACTAAAGAGAGCTATAACTATACTTATTAAAATGCCATGATTGTGAGACCCTGCCAAGTCTTTTGCATTCTACCAACAAAATATTTTCATGCTATACTAAATCATTAGCTGATGACAAATGCTTCAGGAAATAATTTCACTATTTATAAAGGTTTTACATTTAGTACAACTTCTAAATGCCAAATATGATGTTGTAGTTGCTCTACCCTAATCTCCCTCCGCCATCCCCTGGGTCAAATTGTATATGGTAGTAATGAATATGGAGAAGCTGTCTGTAATACTTGTGAAGAACCCACAGCTCCATGGAGGTTTACTTGGATACTTAGGACACTGAAGGACCTCTAGGCAGTGTTTTCTGCCTTTTTTTGAATTATGATATATATAAAAAATAGAAATATCTTTTTTATAATTCAAACTAACCTTTCCCCATAGATACTAATGGAAGCAGTTTTATAATGCTGAGAAATATCTCAATATCAAGCTATGTATTAGTCTGTTCTCATGTTGCTAATAAAGACATACCCGAGACCGGGTAATTTATAAAGGAAAGAGGTGTAATTGACTCACAGTTCTGCATGGCTAGGGAGGGCTCAGGAAACTTACAGTCATGGCAGAAGGGGGATCAAAAATGTCCTTCACATGACGGCAGCAAGGAGAAGTACAGAGCAAAGTGGGGTAAAAGCCCCTTATAAAACCGTCAGATCTCGTGAGAATTCACTCACTATCCCGAGAACAGTGTGGCGGTAACCACCCCCATGATTCAGTTACCTCCCACCAGGTCCCTCCCATGACACATGGGGATTGTGGGAACTACAGTTGAAGATGAGATTTGGGTGGGGACACCGCCAAACCGTATCACAGAATAATGCTTGAAAGAAACATAAAGCAGATAGCCTATGCTTTTAAATGTACAGGAAATCGGCTGGGTGCGGTGGCTCATGCCTGCAATCCCAGCACTTTGGGAGGTCGAGGCAGGCAGATCACTTGAGGAGTTTGAGACCAGCTTGGCCAACATGGCAAAACCTCGTCTCTACTAAAAATGCGAAAATTAGCCAGGCTTGGTGATGCACAGCTGTATTTCTGGCTACTCAGGAGGCTGAGGCAGGAGAATTGCTTGCACCTGGGAGGCGGAAGCTACAGTGAGCCAAGATCACACCGTTGCACTCCAGCCTGGGCGACAGAGCGAGACTGTCTCAAAAAACAAACAAACAAACAAAAATACAGGAAATAATGTCCACAGTGAATGATACCAGTGAGGAAAGGAGAGAAGGGGAGTCAGGACAGTTATTGTCCATAGCAGTGATGGCATCCTGCAGGGGGCATTGTGAAATCCCCTGCCTGCCGGTAGAGGAAGTTCCTTGGTTTTACAGTCTGCCTCTGCAATCTGGGAAGAACTCTTTTGTTCTTTCTTGTATATATTTGGCCAGGTCTAAGGAGGGTTAGGGGAAATGTACCCTCTTTGGGAACGGCATAACTTTTCAGTCAACTTCCTGTTTATTTAAATTTGGGGATTGTTTTACAGTCATAGGCTTTTCACTATCCATGGTTGATTTGAGTAATGAAATTTCTTCAGAAACTTAGTAGGCTTCTGGCCAAGTGTGGTAGCTCATGCCTGTAATCCCAGCACTTTGGGAGGCCGAGGTGGGCGGGTCACTTGAGGCCAGGGGTTCAAGACCAGCCTGGCCAACATGGTGAAGCCCCTTCTCTACTAAAACTACAAAAATTAGCCAGGCATGGTGGCCTACGCCTGTAGTCCCAGCTACTCGGGAGGCTGAGACTTGAACCTGGGAGAGTTGCTTGAACCTGGGAGGCAGAGGTTGCAGTGAGCCAGATTGTACCACTGCACTCCAGCCTGAGCAATAGAGCAAGTCACTGTCTCAAAAAAACAAAAACCAAAAAAAAAAAAAAAAAACAGAAAAACTTCAACTTAATAGGCTTCTGATCTGTTTTCTTGTGAGTTTCATTTGCCAATTTCTATGATGGAAATTCTTTTTTAGACCTAATTTCCAACCAGTAGACTTGGTTGTGTTACTCTGAACTGAACAAGAGGGCCTAATACTTTGGCTTAACCAAGAAGTCTTAATGGTACTTTGTTGCTCAAAGTCTTTTTCATTTATATTTCCCGTTATTTGCTTCAGGGACTCAGGATGACCCTGGATCAGTTCTGCCATCTGTAACATATGGTTTTCAAGGTTGCCAAAGGGAAAGAATATGTTTGAACAAGCATGGGAGATGTTCATAAGCCAGGCCTGGAAGAGGAATATGGTAGACAGAATGCTACGATTGTTGGTGACTCTTGCTGTTGTGTACTCTCCTCCCCTTTGAGTGTGGGTGCAATGTTCAATTTAAAAAGATGTTATTCCTGAGACTTTTAACTTTGTAAGACAAAAGGGAGATTATATGATTGGACTTAATCTAATCTCATGAGCCCTTTAAAAGCAGGATATTTTCTCTGGCTGGTGGTGGAAGGAAAAATCAGAGAGATTGGAAGTATGAGCAGGACTGGACATGCTGTTGTTGGTTTAAAGAGGGAGGGGCCGTGTGAGTAGTAATGCAGGCAGCCTCTAGGAGCAGAAATCAGCTCTTTGGTGACCATCAGCAGGGAAAATAGGGATCTTAGACCCACAGCCTTAAAGAATCTGAGAGGAAGGGAATTCTTCCCCCAAGCTTCCAGATAAGAGCCCAGTCTAGCCAACACCTTCATTTTGGCCTTGTGAGGCCCTCAGCAGGGAGCTCACTTAAGCAGGCCCAGACTTCTAATTTATAGAATTGTAGGATAATAAATGGGTATTGTTTTAAGCTGCTAAATTTGTGGTAATTTGTTATACAACAGCTGAAAATGAAGAGAAGGAATAGTTCCTTCTGTTTATGTTTGGTTGGCTGGAACTTGTAACATGGCCCCTCTGTGGTACACCTAAGAGAAATGGAAGAAGGCAAGTGTAGCCTAGCTATGTGCCCAGGATGTAAAAGTGGGTTTTTGGTTAAAAAGCTAGCAGTTTTGCTATTACTGGTGCCTATAATTAATTAATTGTGTGTCTGTGTATTAATCTATTTGTGAGCTTGTAAGTGTATGTATATGTGCATATGTCTATATGTACATACACAACATACATATGCACATATGAATTTTAAGTCTAGTTTGCTGAATAAGTCTTTTCTTAATACGTAAGGCTCAGTATGTTCCATGTGCCTTTTGAAACTGTCGCCCAGGCTGGAGTATAATGGGGCGATCACAGCTCACTACAGCCTCAATCCCCTAGGCCCAAGCAATCCTACCACCTCAGCCTCCAGAGTAGTGGGACTATAGGCGTGTGCCGCTATGCCTGGCCCATATGCCTTTTTAATATATTTTTTATTTTATAGATTTTTTTCTACAGAGCTTTGGCTTTTTGATATTTAGATGTTTTTCTCTGATGAGGCACAAGTTTATTTCTGTGGCTCCTGATCAGTTTTTTTTTAAACAGTGGCACCGTTAAGTACTTGCTGAGCAGTACCTTAGCCTGGTGGGCTGGTGGAACAGTGACAACTTCTCTAACCTTGGAATAGAGAGACTACAGATCTGCAAAGAAGTTTCTGAATTCTTAGTCTCTGACAGTGTGGCAGGGATTTCAGTTAGAGTAGAGGAGTTGACTGTTAACCCTGCATCTGTTTTTGTGCTTGGGGGAAGGCTGAGGCCAACACAGGCAGTGAAATGCCTTACTTAGTGCAGGCACATCGGATGGCTACATGGTACTTTGAAGTTGTTCATTAAGTTGTTGAGGATTGCAGATTTGTGTAGCACATTTGAAGTGTGTTGTGGTGTAAGCAGCAGGGTTGAGGGTGGTCGTGGGCCCCGTAACATGTGGGCCATTGTCTGTGATCCGTTAGCCCCATGCTCTTTGACGTGATTCATGGATCCTTAGCCCTGAATGGTTTTCTAGGTACATCTGGTAGACAGTGCCAGACATAATTTGGAAGGCATGCGGTCTGGCACCCTGAGATATATTTTAGGGACTTGGTGTCAGTTGAGCAGCTTGGCCAGGGAGAGAATAGTGAGGCCTGATTTTGTATCTGAGTAGTAAGTAACCTGAAGGAGAGGTGTCCTGTAGAAATTGATTACAGGGTGGACACACCTCTCACTTCTGTTATTTTCTGCATATACTGCTTACTGAGGTGACCCTAATGTGCTTCTTTCTATTGAGTTAATGTGTGTACAGTGGCTTGATGGCTGAATTTATACCATTCATTATTTTACTGCTTAAGTGGCTGCATCTGGGCAAGAAGGACCTACAAACCCTTTGCCATGGCCATTGCACATCATCATCGTATAATACACTGGCTAAAGGAAGTGTTTTCTGGAGGTGTTCGTCAGTACTGTAGTTAAGAGTTTACTGATTAATATTAATAGCCTGTTATCCAGAGATCTTCTACTTCTTATGATCAACCTTGCACTTAAGTTCTGTCTCCCATTTCACTTTTTAGTTAAGTTTAACAAACAGTAAAACTGTTTTCCATTATTCTCTTTCCCATTCATCTCATCCATTATGCTCTATGTATTTTGGGCCATTTGAAGCTGATAAACCTAAAATCTTTGGATTTTTCACCTTTTGGTCATTATATTCACCTTCAACCCAGTCCAAATTTTCCAGATATATTTATAGTGCTCATCGTCCCTATGTTCTAGACATGGAAAGCTCCTTTTTCCTAGTTCCAAGAAAAGCTGGAAGAATGTCATTCTTTACACAACTGAAATTGTTCAGAAGATATTTTTGTGATCACGAAGGTGTATTTAATTCATTTTTGTTTTATTTTGTTTTTGAGTCAGGGTCTCACTCTGTCGCAGTGGCATGACCACGAATCACTGCAACCTCCTCCTCCCAGGCCCAAGCCTCCCTCCTCAGCCTTCCAGGTAGCTGGGACTACAGGCTCGCGTCACCACTCCTGGCTAATTTTTTTGTATTTTTGGTAGAGACAGGGTCTTGCTACATTGCCCAGGCTGGTCTTGCACTCCTACTCAAGTGATATGCCTTCCTTGGCTTCCCAAAGTGCTGGGATTACAGGCATGAGCCGCCGCGCCTGGCTAACATTTAATTCACTTTTTACAAGCTCTTTCAGCTACTTTCTGTGTCTGAAGACACAGACATTTAAAGCATTTTGATACATTTTCACCAAAAAAATCACCTTACATAAAAGGACGTGTCTTAAATAGAAAGCTTATCATAAAATCTCTATATCAATTGTTTTCCTAAATTGATGACTGTTATGTCTTCCCCTTTTGTGAAACAGTGAGTTATACTGATATTTTGTGATATGTACTGGCTTGCCCTTTATAATATCTAAATTACCTAAATTCTTAGTGTTGTCACCCCTCTAGTGCCCCCCCAAAAAGGTCAACAGGTCAGAGTTAAATTAGCATTTGCTCAGGAATGGGGGTTGCAACCTGGCTAGCAGTCAGAGATTGTACCACCCGAGAAGGGCAAGGGGGCTATTTAAAAGAACTTATTTAGATTACATAAATTGCTTGTCACATTATTTCATTGGTGTATTAAACAAGTCTTTAATCAGTAGTAGAAGGGTACATTTGTATCAGTTATTCAGGAAAAACCTATATACAGAGTGTTTGTAAAGATTAGGACCAGTTTTACTTGTATTGTGTAGTGCTGAGAGCACGGTTGTTTGTGAAGGAATGTTTTTCACAGTTCCTTTTCGGGTCTCAAAGTTCATCAGCAGTTTAACATGGAGTAGCAGCCCAAGATGGAGTTACTGATATAAAGCCTGGAACATTGCTAAGCTCATAGTGTCCAGTAAAACTGTGTCTACTGGTTGCTGCTGTGAATGATTCAGGTGAACGTAGGCATTTTCTGTAGGCGCTTTCCACATGATTATGGTAGAATAATTTGATTGTTTCCTAAGCGTATCATTCAGTTGTATCTTCATGACATTTTGTCAATCTGTATTCATGTTTACTGACTATATAAGGGTTCACCAGCAAAACAGAACCAACATGATATATAGATACATGAGAGGGATTTATTATGGGAATTGGCTCACGGGATTATGGAGACTAAATCCTGCAATATGCTTTCTGCAAGCTGGAGAATCAGGAAACCCGGTGGTGTAATACAGTCCAAGTCCAAAGGCCTGAGGTCCCGGGGAGCTGCTGGTGTAAGCCCCAACCCCAAAGGCTCAAGAATTTGGAATTCTGGTGTCCAAGGGCAGAAGATGGAAGTCTTGCTGAAGAAAAGAGAGCATATTTGCTTTTTGCTCTTCCCAGGCCCTCAAGCGATTGGATGTCTGCTGCCCTCAGATCTTCTTTGCTCAGTCTACTGATTCAGATGCTAATGTCTTCTGGAAACACCCTGGCAGACACACACAGAAATATTTTACCAGCTATCTGGGTATCCCTTAACCCAGTTAAGTTGACACATAAAATTAATCATCACACTGACTTAATTTAAAACTGAATCAGTGTACCATTTTCTTAAATGGAAAAATCACTATTAATTGTCATGCAAAACAAAATTAAGTCCTGGATACTCTTGCCTGAGTAAATCTGTGAGCTTGAGGTTTATTCTGCCTTTGTTAAAACAGGAGATTAACAGATAAACAAGTAGTAGATATTCTAACAATACCCTGAGATTTCCTCCTTCACTAAATTAGAATGGAAGAAGAATAAAATGGATATTTTAATTTGGGGATTCAGTGTTCTTAAGGACCATGATATTGTGAAATATGTATTTCGTCTCCCTGTTTCCTCACAGAAAAAAAAAACCTCTAAAACCCATGGGATCATCAGGGTGGTAACTGTTTTCTCTGCTACGAGATGACCAGTGGCTGGGGACTCCTATAGCTTCAGGTTGGGGACTGTTCACCAGAAAGACCAATGTATGCTTAGAGGGTTGGGACTTTCAGCTCCAGCCTCCTTAGAGGGGAAAGGTGGTGAAGGTTAAGCGGATCACCAAAGGCCAGTGATTTAATCAGTCATGCCTATGTAATGAAGCCTCCATAAAAACCCAACATCACAGGGTTTGGGAGGATTTTCGGACAGCTGAACATGTGGTGGTTCCTGAAAGAGGGTGTGCCTGGAGAGGGTATGGAAGCTCCAGGCTGCTTCTCCCATACCTCGACCTATGTGTCTCTTCCATCTGGCTGTTCATCTGTATCCTTTTAATACCTTTCTAATAAATGGCTAAACATAAGTAAGTGTTTCCCTGAGTTCCGTGTGCTGCTCTGGCAAATGAGTTGAATCACAGGAGGGGGTTGTGGGAACCCTGATTTATAGCTGGTAGGTTAGAAGCACAGGAGTGTGCTTGTGACTGGCATCTGAAGCCAGTTGTGGGACTGAGCCCTCAACCTGTGGGATCTGACGCGATCTCCAGGTAGTGTCAGAATTGAAATGAATTAGAGGACACCCAGCTGGTGTCCAGTGGAGAATCATCTGCAGAATTGGTTGCTGGTAGGGAGAAATCCCCACACATTTTGGTAACCAGAGGCCACAGAAATAGTCTGTGCTGGGTATTTTGAGGTATATATATAATAGGAGAAACTGTGTTTGTTTTTTTCCTACATCCTTACAAGGACACAAGAATGTACCAACTGTCTTGTTCAAAACATGGCCCTTCCCATACATAATTCGACTATGGAAATGGTTGACCTTTTTCTGAGTACCAAGGAGTTTTCTGCCCGTAATGGGGTATTTAATTATATTTTAGAAAAAGGAAGGTCATTTGTTTAGAGCAGCACTGAGTCATCTGTTCTGTGCCCGATGTTCGGAAAGGAGGTAGACATGTTCTTTAAGAGAAGCTTTTGAAATAATATAGAAAATGGTGCAACACCATCCGTCATCAGGCTGTGTGGCACAAGATCAGTAGGAGCCCAGAGACTTCAGATCTCCTAGTTTTCCCATTCTGAGCACTTGTGAGACCCCAGACCAGTCACTAGTCACTTGATCTCAACTTCTTCCTCCTCACACCCACATTTTCTCAGTTGCACAGCTGAGGTAATATGGTCCTGGGCATGATTTTAGGTTCTGATGTTGTATGCTTCTGGTCCCGTTCCCCTCTGGTTCATTATCTACTGTGGCTATAGTGACTTTTCTAAAGAGCAAATCTAGCATTGTTCTTCTTCTTAAAACTCTTCAGTGGCTCCTTATGGCTCCCAGGATAGGTCCCTCTGAAGTCCTGTTCAGGAGTCTGAAGTGTCATCTGTGTCCTGCTCAGTGATCTGCTTTCACTCTCACACTCTAAATGTGCTCTGAGTTGTAGCTGTGCTAGTTATCCTGACACCCCGCAATTATGCCATACAGTGTTTCTTGCCTTTCAAGCCTTCGCACCATGCTCTTCCCTCTCTGTGGAAATTCCCTTCTTTCCACTTGGTATTTGATTAATCACCACTTTATCAGCTTCATATTTTCTCAGAGAGGTTACCCTTCCCTCATTTAGTGTGGGTTAAATGTCCTTCCATGTGCAATGAAAATTGCATGTTGTGGGAGAGGAACAACACACACCAGGGTCTATGGGGCGGGGGTGGGAGAGCATCAGGACAAATGGCTAATGCATGTGGGGCTTAAAATCTAGGTGACAGGTTGATAGGTGCTCCGAACCACCATGGCACATGTATACCTATGTAACAAACCTGCATGTTCTGCACATGTATCCTGGAACTTAAAGTAAAATAAAAATTTAAAAAAAAATTGTGTGTTGTACCTCTGTGAAGTGTAGTGCTTGGCTCACTGCTATACAAGCACCAGTCTCCTTGATGGTATCCTCTAGGGTGGGTATAAAGAGAAGGACCCTGCCATTCTATACTTCATTCTGTTGCCAGTTCCTAGCCTGTAGTGGGCATTTAATTGATAATTGTTGAATGAATACGTAGCTCCTGTTTCTGTTGATCCTTATGTATATTTAAAAGGGGGTCCTATGCATATATTTTTGATGTATTCATTTCTGCTTAAAATACATCACCGATTTCTAAAGTTAATGTAGAATTTAAAGCACACCCTCATAAAATTGTAAGATTGTAAGTTTAAAATAAACTTCCTTCATTGTACAAATGGCTAGCCTAGGTACTATTTTAACTCATTTATTACTCACAGCAACCCTATGAACATTATTATCCCCATTTTACAGATGAGGAAGCTGAAACACAGAGGTGGTTACACAGCTTCAGTGGCAGAGTCAGGATTGAAACCACACCACCTGGTTTCAGAGCCAGTAACTGCCAGTAGTTTTTAACCATGAGTCCTATTGTCACCTTATATATCAAACCAAGACATACCTAAAAGCTCTTAGCAGTCACCAAGAAGAAGATGTGAACACTTTAGTAGAAAAATTAGACAAAAATATGAAAGGCAGTATTTGAAAGAGCAAGTGGCCAAGATACGAATGCAAAAATCAAGGAAATCAAACAGCAATATCTGACATTTTTCATTGTTTAGATTGGCAGAGATGAAAAGGATAATAACATTCTGGGTTAGCAAGAGTGTAAGAACATGGGTCCCCGTTTATGGTGGGAGTGTAAACTGTTGAAACACTTCTGGAGATCAGTAGTTCTCTTCCCTGTAATTCTGTTTTTAGGAAACTATTCACAGAAAATAAATGTATAAGTATGTACAACTTAGGTACAAGATTGTTCACTGTAGTAATTGTGAAAAATTGTAAACAACCTAAATAAGGGATAAGGAAGTAAATCTGTATGTCAATATTATGAAATCTCTACAGCTATTGTATCTATAGGGCAATATTTATTGCAGTAGGGAAACATTCATGATTATTGCCAAAATGAAAAAAGCCAGCCATAAAGCAGATATGTAATATGTAGTAAGCCTGATATTGTAAAAATATAGCTATGATGGTAGCTAAAATGCACTGAGAATTTATAGACCAGGCGTTATGCTATATTGTTACAGTAAGATTATTTTTTAAATGAGCATTTGAACAGTGATTATTCCTGGTCAGTGGGTTTATGGGTGAGTAGTGTTTCTACATTTTCTTTCTTTTCTTTGGTAATTTGATCTATTACAAAATTTTCTTTCCACTTCGTCATCTTTACTTGTAACCCCACTTTCTCAGGATAAGTTGAAAACAAGGAATCGAATAATTTTAGGAGCCATCACGGGGACTAGGAACAAACCCAGTTTCTAGCCAAGTTCTAGAACTATAAATATATGTCAGTTTGCTTCATTAGGCATTTAGCTTAAAACTGTTGGAACACCTGCCCTGCCCTCCATAGAGCCCTGAATTAAATTGTGCTGCTTGGGTTTCTTCTGAATGCATGGCTACTTTTCTGGTTTCACCAAGAAGATGTGTACAAACATTATAAGTAAGCAGCTGCTAATGACTTTTGCTGGCATTTCTTTTAAATGAAGATTTTTTTTTTTCAGTTCCCTAGTCTTATCCCTAGTGTCATAGCATTGACACTGTTTTTTCGTAAAGGGAAAGAGGGCAGCTAAGACATGTATAGGGTATTGGAGTGCTCCTGTAAGATGTTCTTGGTAATTTGGTGTGAGCTGTTCAGCCTCATTCTCCAGCCCTTAGGCCACGAGTCTCCTGGGCATCTGTCACTTCTTAGCTTCTCAGCAAAAAGCCTGTAGGCAGTGCCATTCTAGCAAAAAAAGAATGAAGTGAGGGAGAGATACCTGAGAAGATAGGAGACATTCCCAGTGATCCCTGTTGAACTTGAATGCGGAACATTGTTAATAGTCTCTGGCAGGCTTCTATTTTGAAGACAGAAAATACAAAGTTTAGGTAGCCATAAGTGGTAAAATAATATATTCTTCTCACCAACCCAAACAAAATAGATAAAAATGGAAAAAACACTACCGTGAAACATAGCCTCAGTAATGAGATGGGCAGGCCACTTCTGCCTTTCTCCCAAAGAGGACACGTCTAGCAAGATCCACTGGACTGCTGACGGTGGTGGATTGCTGGGCACAAGCATGCCTTTATGGATGGTCTGGCTTTCTCTGGGGCCTGCCACTCTTTGATGGCTTCAATGGCAAGTGCTTCGACCTCTGAGATAAATAATTTCTGTGAAATCATTTCTAGAGTGAAGCTAACTTTTCCAGCCTCTGCAGCATCTTGTGATGTTTCTGGGGATAATACTAACTTGTAAGTTGAGAAACAGTTGAGACTGCTTCAAGAGATTTGTTTTCTTGTGTAGTAATCTGCTGAAGCATATACCAAATTGATGTTTCTATTTGCTGCAAAACTTTGGGTTTTGGTCCTTTTAAAGTAGTTTCAGATTTCAGCATTTAAAAATAATTGTCCTGGCACAGTGGCTCACGCCTGTAATCCCAGCACTTTGGGAGGCCGAGGCGGGCAGATCACTTGAGTTCAGGAGTTCAAAGCCAGCCTGACCAACATGCCCTGTCTTTGCTAAAATACAAAAAAATTAGCTGGGTGTGGTGGCACACGCCTGTAATTCCAGCTACTCGGGAGGCTGAGGCAGGAGAATCGCTTAAACCCAGGAGGTGGAGGTTGTAGTGAGCCAAGATCATGCCACTGCACTCCAGCCTGGGCGACAGAGTGATACTCAGTCTCAAAAAAAAAAAAATTACTATATAACAATGATTTTTTGAATGAAGGTAGATGTAGCATAATTGAACTTTGTTACTTATGTATTCTGTATTATGTGCTTGTTAGGTGGTTCTCTTAAGAGTAAGGGTTTTGCAAGATGCTTCTTTCATAATTGGACACAACTTGTAGAAAGTGAGGTGTGAGTTTCTTTGATTTGTATGTTTTTCTTATCAGATTATGGAACTATCCATTAATAAGCTACTCTAGAAATTATTTGGATTTAAAAACTCTCTTTGGAGAGTTGCAAGGGCCTGCCTGATCTGACCATGGCCTCTCCACCCTGATTGAGGGCCAGTTTTTCCCCTCTTTATGCTCTGGTCATCCATCTTTCTTACAAACAGTAGGCATTTGTCCATTAACCGCCAGGCTCTGTGCTGAGTTTTAGGTATAGAGAGATGGATAAAATACTCATTCCCTGCCCCCGTGGAACTGGCAGTGCAGTGTGGGAGACAGACCAAGGATTATGCAAATATATAATTAGAATTTGTCACAGGTGCAGCAAAGAACAATGCTAGGGCACTCTCACATGGAGGTCATACCTGACATTCTGTTGTGGAGAGAGGCCATGTTCTTTTCAGTATGTAGAAAGGTTAAGGTTGTCTATGAGGTGCAGCTGGGGAAGCTCTCACCAGCTGACATCATTCAAAAAGTGAACAGGGTACTACTATTTGCACATAAAAAAGAGCAGGTTATGGTTTCACAGACACTTTAGATTCTTATTCAGAGAGGATAGCTTTGAGGGTAAAGAACTACTTCTCATGTCTTACTGAAGCTAGGGTCATGGAACATCTCCAGCTGGAATAGTTTCTGTTAAATAAGATTGTATGATATGATTTTACATCATTATCTTTCTTACCAAAGATCATAACTCTGTCTCACAGAAATGTGTGGTCATGCAGTGTTTCCCTGAGGATGCGTCTTTAAACTGAGAAATTGAGGCTGAGAAGAAACCAGGCCTTTGCAGAGTTGCTGGCCAAGGGGTTTGAGCCCACCCCCCGACCTGCCCACTTCATGTCATCTGGGAGCTAGTCCACTCCCACTCATCCTTTAGGCCTTAATCCATATGATGCTTATTGGAATCCCTTTCTCTGACCTAGCAGGTTGGATCAGGTTCCTGTTATTACATTCACCATGGTTTGTGATTGTGCATTAATTTTATGGCCATTCGATTAAATGCCTGTCTCCTTCAGTTGGTCTCTAAATTCCTGAAGGGAGGGATCAAGTCTCTGCTGATCTCTTGGGGTAGTTACCATTATGCCAATTTTACTGATGAGGAAACTAAGGCACAGAGAAGTGTAGTGACTCATCCAAAATAATACACGGTATTAATGGTGGAGGCAGAGTTTGACACTGGCAGTCCATCCTTTCGAAGTTGGAGTAGACTTTAAATGAATCATTTAATTATTTAATCGGTCAATGGAACAAAATAGAAAGTCCAGCAATAAGTAGTACATTGTGGTGATTTGGTATACAATAAAGGCAGTATTTAAAATCATCAAAAAAGAATAGATTATTTAGTAAATGGCATTTGGACAATTAGCTATTCATTTGAGAAATAAAATTTAATCCTTTTTGTCACATCTTAAAATAAATTTTAACTAGTTGGAAAATATGAAGGTAAAAGAGTGTAAAAAGAAAATATGGTTTCTTTTGAACTGGGGAATACTTTCTAAACATAACATATCATGCAGAGACTATGCACTATGGATGAAGGCTGGTGAATTTTTGCTACTTGTAAAAATGAAGAACTGCTGAGTAGCAAAGGATCCTAAAGATGGTTGAAGTGACTAATGGGATTAAGATTTGCAGCATACAATTAAAAATAAAATTTACAAAACCCAGCCTTGGCAAGAGTACGGTGCCAAATGGCACTGTATTTCCAGCAGGTTCTTCTTTCTGGGATCCAGTTAGGCAATATGTGTCAATATGCAGATTCCCTTTGATTAAGGTACTTCTTGGAATTTATCACAAGTAGGATAATTGAGGATGTGCCAAGATATATGTTCAATATTTATTGCTGTGTTAATGGTAGTGAAATATTGGTCCAGTCATATGATGGAGTTTTATGAGGCAAATGATGTGATCTACATTCACGTGGAAACCTTTCTTTGACGTGCTTACGGTTGGGGGACAGATTCTAGCCAGGCATTTGTAGCATGAACCCATATGTAAAATTGTGGGTGTGGCCTGTGTATGTTCTTTTGGATGGGTGGTGACTTGGAACTAGGGTCACAATGTTAATTATCTCTAGATGTGGGCTTTCAAACGTTTTCTTTTTCTTAAAATTTTTTTTGATGTTTCCTTTAAAAAATATAAACAGTGAATATATACCTATTGATAATAAACCTATCCAGGAAACGGGAATAAATATCTAAGACTGCCTATCTTTTTTTTCTAATCTGAACAGTTATTTTGCTTATGAAATATAAAATTAGGACACTTTGTCATTTTGTATTTAAATTCTTATAACACTTTTTTTGGGCTCCTATACATGCTCTTCCTGTGTTTGGCTTTCCTAGCCACTGTAGTTGGGATGTTTGAAATATTCAGGGTACTGAACAGCAGTTTAGACACAAAAAAGTACCTGGGTGCAGAAGCATTTTCATTAAAATTACATGAACGCTGGAGTTTATTCTACAGCACAAAGCCTTCCTGGGTGAACTGGATTAATGTTTGATAGAAACACAGCCTCTTAAGCATCAGTGTTCTTAAACTGTTTGATTATTAATTAAATGTCCTATGTTCTTCAGCCTTAAAAGGTAGGAGAAACTAAGACAAAGGAGAAAAAAATCAAGATGTCAAAGACAGGAATGTAATGTCGAAGGGAGAATTTCAAATAACCCACCTCCACACATGCCTTTCTCAGGGAGACGGTTAAACAGCACAGCTGGCTCCGATTCTGATGTTTTCTCGGTTAGATCTTCAGAGAACAGTTTTAATAAAGCTTTAATTATGGAGCATCCCTACACACACTGTAGACAGGGATCATTCAGCTGCATAATGTTGCTAATGGTATATTTATGGAATGCTATTTCCATCCTAGTTTAAGGTATCTGTTGCTCTTAGTTACTGGAGCTATGCTGATTTCAGAACTACAAACAGCTTTTAATATTCAGCATGCTAACTGGTTCAATGTATATGTTGTACTACTTTAGTTTTTGTGGGGAATGGACTTTAAAGATTAGTTTCATGCTGATCCACAGTGTGGGAACATGTTTGGTATTTTTAAAAACTCTTTACTCATTGTCTGAGGTGAGAAATTGTTGGAAGACAGAGCAGAGGGGAGAAAGAGATATGTAATTTACGTAGGTGAAAAATACCATGTGAATTTAGAGTTTAGAGTTTAGGATATGGCAACCTTAATGAATTTTGGAGCTGCAGTAGGTAATGGATCTCTAAATTTTTTTCTGCAATTTTTGTTGTTATCCATTAGCTCAGTGACAATCACTGTGATCCCCTCCCTTAGTCAGTGTGTCCCTCAGCATTCTTAACCATTGTGTATGTGCACTACCGAGCTTTTCCCTGGGTGCCTCATGTGTGGTGGTGTTTCTACAGCTCTTTTGCAGTGCTCAACGTCTTCACCTAATAGGTCATGTGGTGGCTGTGCCTGACCTGCACATGGTCATTTCTTTTTGGTTGCTGAAGCCCAGGTTGTCTTAAGAGATACCATTGTTTTTTTTTCTTTTTTTGGAAACAGTTTTTTTTTGCTAAAGGACATACAGCAAGATGGGTGAAAGGTGGGAAAAATAAACACAGGGCTTAATGTTGAGAGGGTATTTTTAGACTTAGAAGCAGCTTGCTGCTTTCCATGAAATAGTTGAGTGTAATTCATGACTCATGTTTCCGTTTTTGATGGTTTTTCTTTAAAGGATGAAGGCTGGATTAACTGTGTGTTTGTGCGTGCCTCTGCAGTTTGGTTCTCTGGATTCATAGGAGTGGGTTTCTTTTATTTAGTAACTATGTGCATAATTTCCTTCTGTCCTTTGTAAAATATCTTTTTAGTCATAAAAATCAAATCATCTTCCCATGTAAGCTTCAGAAAAGGTGAAGTTACATATTGAAACAAACCATGACAGTAGTTAAATTTTTTGTAGGGATAGCAGAGGAAGCCAGTGAGTGGTTCAATAACATTGTTAATTTTCAAGTTCTCTGGAATGCTTAAATAGAGCTGAAGTACGTTTTAGGTAATTTTGAGTTGGTACACTTTTTTTGGTGACTTGTTGTGTCCCAAAAACTTGGGGTATGGTCACTGGGAAAGAGAATCCTATTGGTGGGAAATCTTCATCTGTCTGTGGTGGGTTTGATGCTGCCAAATAGTTAAAAGTAATTACAATTCTGGTAGTTATGAAAGAGAAATGGTCAAGCTTGGGAGTCATGGATTGTACTTTGGGGCTGGGAATCTTATAGATTGTTCATATATGGAAAGCATTTTAAGGGCATTGCAGAAAGCCTTCTGGTTGAACTTCATGAAACTTAACTCTTCCTTCCCGACTGTCTCTCCCACCTTCTGAAAACCACAGAAACAGCTCTATTTATTGGGTTCTATGACTTAAAAGAAGAAAAGACTGAAGAGTGACAATCAGACGTCTTTAAAGTTCTCTTTTGGACCCAAGGCAGGATGCTCGTGGCATTTCAACACCTTCCTCAGGATCAGAGTAGGGAGAGACAGAAATGATCTTTATTTTTGGGACCATAGCTTGAAATGGGGCTGCTGGGCTGTATTGGATTTGATTCTGTCCAAAAGGCGAAAGTAATGATAGCTGCTGGGCTCCCATCCTCCATGGAAACCCAGTCAGTTCACTGTCAGTTTAATTGTTGTTTTCTGAGCTCTTCTGTTTTGAACATTTTTAAAAAAGACTTTTGCTTTCCTCTTTCTAAGTGTTTTGTATCATACCCCAATGCAGAGGCCACCAGCCACCTTGCCTCTTTCACCCCCATCTCCAGGAGATTGGCAGGTCTAATGGCTGTCACTGTAGAACAGACCTTCCAGGTGACTCTTGACCCCTCAAATGAGGGGTAACCTGATCCTCATTTACTCCTGGCAGTATAAAAAAACTTTAATATTACTGATTTGCAAAAGAAGGATTATAAAGAAAACGCTAACAAGACAGTTGATTGTCAAATTTTCCTCTTTATTTCTCCATTTTTGGGGAAGATGGAGTGGGAATAAGGTAGGAAACACATGCACCAAAATGAAAACATTTCTTGTAGGTGAGAATAACAAGGACTTCTATCTCTGAAACATTCTCTTTTTAATGTTTAACTGCAGGATGCTTAAAGAAATCCTACAATTATTGTAGACATTGATGTGCTATCAAGAAAAATCCATCTTAAATCCCCTGCAAAGTTCAATAAAATCTTCCTCATTGTGGTACTTTACTTGAGATTAATTTCTTTAGGTAGCATGTTTTTACTTTAGTCGTAGCAAAGAGCCACATTTACAACAGGAGCTTGGGCCCCGTCATGGAACAGTGCTGTGTGTGCACATTCTGTGGGACTGATTCTGAGGACATGCCACTGAGTCTTTTGGTCTGTGTTGGAGAGGTCACCTTAATTCCAGAGCAGCAAAGAGTTTTATTTATGAGAAATATCCTGATATGTTAAAATATGTTTTTGAACATATTTTGGATCAATTTGTCTTATTAAAAAGCCAGCATTATTTGTACGCCAGTGTTCATTGCAGCATTATTGACCATAGTCAAGAGGTGGGAGCAACCCAAGTGTCTGTGGAGAGATAAATAGATGAACAAAATATGGTAGATCCTGCCACATGCTACACCATGGATGAGCTGTAAGGACATTAAGCTAAGTTAAATAACACAGAAATAAAAAGACAAAGACTCTGTGATCCCACTTACAAGGTACCTAGAGTAGTCAAATTCATAGACAGAAAGTAGAACAGTGGTTGAGAGGGGAGGGCAACTGGGGAGTTGTGTAACGGGTACAGAGTTTCAGATGGGAGAGATGGAAAGAGTTCTAGAGATGGACGGTGGTGATGGTTGCATAAAACATGAATACACGGCTGGGCGCGGTGGCTCACTCCTGTAATCCCAGCACTTTGGGAGGTCAAGGCCCATGGGTCATCTGAGGTCAGGGGTTCGAGACCAGCCTGGCCAACATGGAGAAATCGCATCTCTACTAGAAATACAAAATTAGCCGAGTGTGGTGGTGCATGCCTGTAATCCCAGCTACTCGGGAGGCTGAGACAGGAGAATCATTTGAACCCGGGAGGCGGAGGTTGTGGTGAGCTGAGATCGTGCCATTGCACTCCAGCCTGGGCAACAAGAGCGAAACTCCGTGTCAAAAAAGAAACAAACAAACAAAAGCAACCATGAATAAACTTATGCCACTGAATTATACACTTACGAGTTAAGATGGTAAATTTTATGTTACATATATTTTACTACAAATAAAAGTTAAAAAATAGAAAAAAGGGTGAGTCAGTCTCCGATGTGTTGTTTTTAGTTTCTGGTCATGGTGGGGTTTGGCTACCCTGGTCCTACGCTTGTTACAAAACTGCTGGTGGGAAGGGTCCTTAGACCTGTCATCTGCTCCAACACTTTCACTTCATACGTGAGAAAACTGGGTCTCAGAAGTGAGGTATTTACCCCCTCCTGCGTGGGCTTCTTCCTTCAGTTTCCTGGAGAGGCTGTGCAAAGTGCAGCAAGAGCTGGACACTGGACTCTGCTGCCTGGGCTCCACTCTGCTCTGCTGCTTACTCGCCAAGTCCACACAGACCGTTAACTTTTCTAAACCTGTTTCTGAATGTATAAAATGGGAATAATGTCAGTATCCTATGAGGTTGTTATGGGGATTAACTGAGTGAATGCATTTTAGGTGCTTAGCATAGTATTTTCACACTATAAGTAACACATGAATCTTAGCCGTTTGTTATTGCTTTGTTATTGCTTTTGTTACTGGCATGTGCTGCAAAGAGCCTTTAGGGACAGAGGTTTGGGATTGAGGCTCAGTGGCAATTACTTGTTAGTTCTCTGTCCTTAGCCATGCTGCTTAATTTCTCCTTGTTACCCAGTGCATGAAGTAAGGATGGGTGAAGCACTTGTCTTGGTGTGGTGCTTGTGAAGAGAGAGAGTGGAGTACCTGACAGAGCACTTGGTGAATGGTAATGATCCAGGTCAGTTTTAGTGGGTAAGAGGATGTCACTGCAGCCTGGAGGGCTGGCATCTACCAAGGCGTGGTCTTCAAGGGCGGTGCTGAGAACAGGCATGCCCAGCTCTGACCTTGGGTTAGGGTGGAGGTGTGTTCTTCTAGGCCCGCTTTCTAGGGCCTCCTGAGAAAGGGGTCACCGGACTTCTCTAGGTCAGTTGTCCCTAAAAGTAGGTCGAGGACCTGCAGGTAGAGCCTGGTATAGTCTGAGTCAGGGACAGAGGTATTAGTGTTCTTTCACAAGTCACTTTTTTTTTTTTTTTTGAGATGGGGTCTTTGTGTTCCAGACTGGAGTGCAGGGGGACAGTCATGGCTCACTGCAACCTCAACTTCCTGGGCTCAAGTGATCCTCTCACCTTAGCCTCCCAAGTAGCTGGGAATACAGGCATTCACCACCATGCACAGCTAACTTTTTTAGAAAAATTTTTTGTAGAGATGGGGTCTTTCTGTGTTGCCCAGGCTTGTCTTGAACACCTGGCCTCAAATGATCCTCTTGTCTTGGCCTCCCAAACTACTGGGATTACAGACAAGATCTACTGCAGTAGGCTACAGTTACTTTTGTTTCCAATCCCAGGTAATAAACATACCCTCACTACTGACTCATCCTCTTCCTGACTGTTTTTTACTAGCTTAGCCTTACCTACTTCCAGAGGAAGACTTCATCCGAAATTGAGATGACCAGGGAGGTCATTTGTGCTCAAGAAAAATTCATCTAGCAGGCATGTATTGAGAACCAGTATATGATGGGGGAAAGAGGCTAGAAATATGAAGGGTAATGAAATGCTCCTGACATGCAGGGGCTCAGCACTTTCAGTATATAGTCCTAGTACCTGAGAGCTAGCAAAAAACAAGCAGAGATGTTTCTCTTAGCCCAGGCAGCTCCTCAGTGTGGGGGTCTGGTGCCAACATTGCAACTGTATTGTGTATTATTTAAATGTGTTTGTATGTTTGTGTTCAGTGTACATAGGTTTTCAGATTTGTGAAAAATACATAATAAACTGCATGTCATAAAATTCATGGTGTGAGATTTGTCAGTCTATTACATTCCTAAAGACTCTCAATATTGTGGACATTCAAACTAAATGATTCCAGAATGACTTTAAAATGCTAGTGTCAGAGCAGGCAGTAGGGATGCCTTCCTGTATGGGTGTGGCCATATTCACCTGTATGGGGCCCAGGCAGTAACTGAACTGATAGTTTCATCAAAGTCAACGCATTATTTTTTGAACTCTGACACTCTATGCTTGGTATGCTTGAGCACATGATCCCTTTCATTAATGGCTTTTTTTTTTCAAGTAGTCTCATTCTACCCTTCTCCACCTTCACGGCGGGGTTAGCTTCACTTGTGTGAGGTTTGTTTGTTTGTTTGTTTTTGAGATGGAGTCTCACTCTGTTGCCCAGGCTGGAGTGCAATGGTGTGATCTCAGCTCACTGCAACCTCTGCCACCCGGGTTCAAGCGATTCTCCTGCCTTAGCCTCCCGAGTAGCTGGGATTAGAGGCACCCACCACCACACCCAGCTAATTTTTGGAATTTTAGTAGAGACGAGGTTTCACCATCTCGGTCAGGCTGGTCTTGAACTCCTGACCTCATGATCCACCCGCCTTGGCCTCCTAAAGTGCTGGGATTACAGGGGTAAGCCACCATGCCCGCTCAGACCCCACAACTCCCAAGGCCAATTAAACCAGAAGCTTCCCAAGTGTTACCAAGATGCAGCCTAGCTTGGGAATCATTAGCCTATCCAAAAGTTTGACTAGTATCTCCCTTCCCTTTTGATTGATATGAATGATGCTAATCTTGCTTCGATGGTCTGTGACTGTACCAGTTCAGTTTCTTCTTTGTAGCCATCATGAGAGATCTGATATAGGAAACAAGGCTAAAATCAATTTTAAAAGTTTTTACAGATTTGCTTGGTGTTCTCTGATGAAGTGAAGCTAGATATCCTTTAACTACCTGAGCTGCCTGCCACCTTCTGTTTTCTTTCTCTTTGCTAAATTAGAGTAAAGTTGAAACTTAATGTTAGTTGTTCCATATCCTGCAATGCTGAAAACTACCACAACCAAGAAATAAAATTACAAAATTCAAGATGTATTTTGGCTAGCTTCACTCTTTGTCCAGGCAGCTTCAGTGAAGTGGCAATTTAGAAATAGAGAGTCAGCAGTAGAAAGTAAGACCCCACTTGTGATTTACCCGAGTTCTTCGGAAAGATGCAAGCCCTCCTGTAAACACGCAGTGATTCAGAGGAGCATGTTTACTAGCTGAAGCCCTTTTTTTCTCCTCTTCTCATAAGGCCGGTTATCGAGGGAGTTTGTGTGTCTGGGGAAAGGACTACTTTATGATAGTTCCTTAAAATTATGACATACAGTCATGCATCAGGTAACAATGGGGTATATTCTGAGAAATGTATCATTAGGTGATTTCATAATTGTGTGAACATCCTAGAGTGTAATCACACAGACGTAGATGGTGTAGCCTGCTGCAAACCTAGGCTATATGATGTAGTCTATTGCTCCAAGGTAATGAACCTGTACAGCATATTACCATACTGAATGTTGTAGGTAATTATAACACCATCATAGCATTTGTGTATCTAAACATATTTAAATGTAGAAAAGATACAGTAAAAATATGGTATAAACGATTAAAAATAGTATAACTGTACAGGGCACTTTCCATGAATGGGGCTTGTAGGACTGGAAGTTGCTTCTGGGTGAATTGGTGAGTGAGTGGTGATGAAATCATCTAATCAGTTATGACATAACTGAGTTTTTCAGGTCTTATAATCTTACAGGACTACCATCATGTATTTGGGCCATCGTTGACCAAAATGTCTATGAGGCACGTGGCTGTATTTAGCTGAACAATTAAGTAGAAAAAAACTATTAAGACCTTTTTCCAAAGTATTTTTTTACAGGGTTCATTGTTCACATTCTGTATATATTTACATCATACTGTATGGTCTGCAATTGTATTTTTGACTTTTTCTTCAAATTTTGAATGGCTAAAAATTCCAGCAGGGTTCAAGAGCTTGTCCTTTTTGATTGTGTTTTGTTGCATCCATAGCAGAATTGCCTAGATTGAAATGAAATGAAAATAATGAATGGTATGACACTTGGTATCATCACAAACTGATCATTCAAATGAATAGGTTAAATACTGTTCTTGTCATGATTTATGGAATGCTTTCCTGTCCCAAATACTTGTGCTTGGTGCTAGGCATAGAACTATATGAAATGTTTATTATGGTGAAGAAATTCAAGATTTTCCTTCACCTTACCTCATCTGTTCAAATGAAAATGGGATCTTTGTGTTTGGGGGGCTGTTTTGCACTTGTATATATAAACAACTGAGGAAGCTGGATATTTAGGAATAAAATCTCTTTTTGAATTTAGAATTTGTAAGCTTTCCTTTTTTTTTTTTTTTTTTTTTTTGAGACGGAGTCTTGCTCTGTTGCCCAGGCTGGAGTGCAGTGGCACAATCTCAGCTCACTGCAAGCTCTGCCTCCCAGGTTCATGCCATTCTCCTGCCTCAGCCTCCCGAGTATCTGGGACTACAGGTGCCCACCACCACACCTGGCTAATTTTTTTGTATTTTTAGTAGAGACGGGGTTTCACCGTGTTAGCCAGGATGGTCTCGATCTCCTGACCTCGTGATCCACCCGCCTTGGCCTCCCAAAGTGTAAACATTCCTCTTAACGGTCAAATCTTACTGAAGAAATCTATTAATGGAAACTTTGATAAATACAATGAACAGATTTGGTTCTTCCTCATCCACACAGGTTGGAAGCAACAAGTATTTTGATTGTTGACTCATACTTTCTCAAGTGAAGTGACAATGTGTTGATGGATTAAACACAGTTATTTTTAAGCTGCTTTGACATTCTCTAGGCAAAGTATTATCAGGAACAGAGCCCTGAGATTTGAGAGTTGTAGATGCTTTCATGATTCTTCACTGTCTGTCTCTCCTTACATAAGTGTTTCCAGAAAGCTAATAAAATTATTCCTGAAGGTTAAAAACAAGGAAGTTATGAACTGGATTTGAGGTTGAAATTAGGTAGGGGGAACATGAATTATTTTCTGTAACGTACAAGTGGAAACAATTTAATCAATCCTTTTTATTTTTATTGAATGTAGACAGAAAATTCAATGGAGGTGGCTGCATTGCGTTTCATTTACAATAATTAAGAAATGTTTGAGTAAAACAGCTCTGTTTTGGTGGACAGAGATCCAGGACACCCACTTTCACTTACAGGTGATCCGCTCTTTCACTGATCCCAGCATCTGCTGCTTCTGTGTCACATCTCTGGGGGGATGGGGGATCCAGAGCTGATGAAGGCATGGTCCTGGCTCTGCTTTGTCCAGCTAGTGACAATGTTAGTAACCCGCATTATTGAGCACTTAATAAACAATAATTCTCACAGCCTGATAAAGTAATTTTTTTATGGCATCCTCATTTTTAGATGAGGAAATAGAAATGCAGAGATGTGATAGCTTGCCCAACATCAGTCTGTAAGAGGTATAATTAGAGTTTGAAGCCAGGTAGTCAGAGTTTTACAGCCCAGGCACCAAATAAATAGTTAAGATAGAATTTTTTTTTTTTCTGGATATTTTGCAAAGAAAGTTTGAGACTTAAGGAAAGAGCAAAGATGCTCTTGTGTTTAAGCAGATCCATTGAGCACTTTTTGGGTCATGGTCTCTGTACCCATAAAACTCTGGAAAGTACAGGGGTTGCAAATCATATGCGTGCGTAAGCCAAGCAGGTAGAATAGAGGCATGAAGTTGGCCAGATGGTCTGTGGTGAGCCGGGGAGCTCTCCATGGGGCCACCTCCCTGCAGCTGTAGCCAGTGAGAAAGTGAGCCCAGTATGGCTGATCTCTAGAAGGGAAGCTAATGAAAGGTTTAACAAAACGTCTCTGGGTCATAAAAATTGATCTTTACATCACATCAGGTTTGTGAGTATACAATGTGAAACGTTTGGATATGTACTTGATACGGCTTTGGGGAATTTATTGAGAATATGGGAAAACATTTGTTCTCTAAAAGAAAGTTGCAGATCATACTGCAAAGTGACAGCTGAGCAAAGGCTCCCCCTTGAGAAGGGCTTGTGCTCCTCAGCTCATGGCATCTGGGCTCTCATTGATAATGGGGGGTAGGTTGGAAGATTCTTGGAAGCCACAGCAAGACACACCACACCTGGGCTCTCGTAATCGTTTTGCCACCCTTGAGAGCTCCAGACACACGATTGGCCCTCTAACAGAGGAACATTTTAATTCAAGTGTGTACTGCTCAAGGACTCATTTGCTAAGTTAGGGGCAGACTCCTTGGTACCACCAAATCCTATTTTTCCTAAATTGGTCAATGTATTGTCATATCCCCTGTGTGCAGTTTTAACTCTGTGAGTCTGGATTTGAATGGAGGCCCAGCTTTATTCTAGCTGTGCAACTGTGGGCAAGTTCCATCTTCTCCAAAGTTAGCTTCCTCAGGGTATTGCAAGAATTAAATAGCAAAATGCACATAAGCATCTGGCGTAGAGTAAGTGATAGCTTCCTTTCTTTTCCTCATTTTAATCAATTACCCAGTTTGTGGATGTGATAACAAATGAACTTCCTGAAGATCAGAGCTGTGTGTTAGTGTAGGGCTCAGATCCTCTTTATGTATTCAGTGAACACTATGTTCTGTCTAACAGGCACCTGCTCTAGGGCATTAGGGCCATTAAAGGCATGTTATATTCTCAAAGAGTATACAATTTAGTAAGCGACACAGAAAAAACTGATGTTCGATTGTTAGGTTGGTTTAAGTGGTTGATACATACTTGGAATGACTAAGATCATTGTTTAACATTGGTGAGTGCACACTGCAATGGGAACTTTGTAATGTTGGAGGAACCCTCAACTGTTAAACATATACTTAAAAAATCAGGGTGTAAGGATCCCTGGCTGAATAATGTTGAATTTTTTTCATTTTTCTTTTTTGTCGAAGAAGTTTAACACAAAATTATTAAGCAAAGCCATTCAAGAAGTACAGCAAGTTTTCTAAAGTTTTTTTTTAAATAAAAGCTAATATCTTCTCCTATAAACTAGTTTGCTGACCCAGAAATTGAACTGTGATTAAAAAATAGGGCAGTGCCCCCTCAAAATGAGAGTTGTCTTATGTTATGGGACGCTTTTTTGGTGAATACTTTATATTTAGTAATCTCGTTTTTAAGGTTGTAGGCTCTGTATGGTAAAATTAATACAGTGAAAAATTACAGTCTGAATATAGAGAAGATGTGAGTGCCAAAGTGTTAAATAAAACCCTTATTTCTTCTTAGTGAAGGTTCTTTCTTTCAATTGACAATTAACTGGATTTTTCTATATTTCTCTGAGAGTTATTCATTGTGACAGATTTTGTTTCATGACAGATGTAAAGAACTTCTTTAAGTTTTGATGTTCATAGAGTAGACGTCATACAATAATAACCTTGCAAAAATAGGAAGTATCCATCATTGGTCTTTTTTATTTCATAAAGCCTAACAATTATTTTACTATAGGGAAATATACAGGTTGAATAACTTTATAGTTTTCATGATCATGAAGTAACTCCCAAGTTATTTCATAGGGTAAACGTGGGTACGTGATAGACATATAGGACATTTTGGTTTCTTTTTTTTTCATTTTTGCTTTTGGTTGAAATTGTTCATGGAAGCTAAAATGCATTCTAAGGTGAAATAAATTTTCACTTATCCTTGGGGCATTACAATTTAATAGAAAGAGAAGCTCAGTTAGAACTTTATTGGCTTCGGTTCCTTCTGGCTACAGCATGATCAGAGACCTTGACTTTCCATGTCATCGCATTGGTGTGTTTGAGATGTGTGTGACTTGTATATGGGACGTATCTGAGACTCTGTGACTGGTAACTGAGGCTCCCTGTTACTGAGTTCATGATATCACATTACTGTTTTCATGAGAAGCCAGTGGATCCCTGAGACATGGACTAAAGCTTTTAATGCCTCTCAGAATATGTCTGGTTAACTTTGGTCACTGCAGTCTTCTTACTCTGGGGACTGGCCTTGCCCTTGCTACACCCCGTCAGGAGGAGATTAGAGGTGATCATTGCCTTGGGCTCTGTCTTCAGTGCCAACAGAAGGAGACATCAGGACTTGCTGGCCCCAGGTCTGCCCAACTCCTCTTGTCTTTGGTGCCCATTATGGGAATCGTAATGACAACTTGCCTATCTCAACACTCTTTCCCACCATAAAGTAATAGAATGCTTTATGGTTTTGTAAGCTCTTTTTGTGTGCATCATCTTCTTTCATCCTGAAAATGACTTTGTGAAGTCAGTAGCTAATAATATTGGGACTAGTTGTACATATGAGGAAATTCTCAGAGAGAGGAGGTGCCTGGGGGAAGGTTGCCTAGCAGCAGAGCTGGCATAGAAGGCAAGCCCGTGACCTGTCTGTATGGGGGAAAGTCCGGCTCTTCAAGGGTGGCATTGCCTGTCTGTCCTCTCTCTCTAGTTCTGTGCACAGAAGGAACAGGAACAGGAACAGAAGGCACAGAGGAACAGGGAGGAAAAGCCGTTCCAGGAGTGTGCCTGAGTGTGGCTTGTGGTGAATTTGTGGTAGTAGCTCTGGTCAGATTTTACAACTTAGAATATGTTTTGAATCCATATATGTGGTACACTCTTTTTGTGTGGGACTGACACATCTTACCTTACCTTAACCTTACCACATCTGGGAACTTGCTTGAACTGCTGAATCTCAGACCCTATCTCAGACCTAAGAGTCGTAATTGCTCTTAATCAAGGTTGTCAGGTGATTCTTATGTACATTAAGTTTGCAAAATGCAGCTCTATTGAAATACAGAGGACCAGAAATTGTATAATTGAGAATAAGGTGAGGAGAGGAAGGGGTGCTTGTGTGTATGTGTGAGAGACTGGGAGGATGCATTTCACTTGTGTATGTAATTGTGGGAGTGTGTTCTCATTTTACTTGAAAAAGCAGCTCACTGAGATATAATTCACATACCATGCAGTTCACCTATTGAAAGTGTACTGTTTAAACCACTTATTGGTTTTAAGTGTGTTCACAGCCTTGTGCACCCATAACCGCAATCAATTTTGGAACGTTTTTACACCTGGAAAGAAACCCCATACCTATAAGCAGTCACTCACCATTTTTCCACAATGCCTACCTTGCTTCCGAGAAGCCCCTGATTATCACTAATGTACTTCTGCCTCTGTCTTTCAGATTTGTCTATTCTGGTCATTTCTTGTATGACTGAAATAATACAATATATGGTCTTTAGTGTCTGAATTTTTTTCACAGTTTATCCATCTTGTAGCATGTATCAATGCTTCATTCCTTTTTTACTGCTGTCATTTTGTTGTCAAGTTTATTTTGAGCAAGAATACAGAGATTCACCTTTATCCTAAGCTTTGATGAAGCTAAGACTTTGATGACCTTAGGCTGTCTAAAGACAGTCTTTTGTTGTACAATAATATTCAGTAAGAGTAATTTCTTAGTGTGACCATTGCTTTTCTGATGCCACATACTCTAGAATCTGAAAACTGACAGTGAGGTAGTAGAAGTATTGTTAAATGCATTCAATTAAAGAAGCAAAACATTAGTATTTTTCATTTGTAAAGTTTTGGTTGTTAATTTTCAACCACTTTCTCTGTAAAAAGCAGTGGTATGCCATCCATGCTCTGCTGAAAACTATGCGTGCCTTTATAAAATATGGAGCTGATGTTGCTGAAAATTAAAATGACAAAATATTGTGTTTAGATAAATAACAACAATGGCAGTATTTTTGGCAAGAAATCACATATTGTCCCTCCCCCAAGCAGTCTGTTCCCTGCAATTCTGAATGTTTGGTAATTTTAAGCACCCTAGAGGAAGATAGCATTCTTCCCTTGGTGTCAGTGCTAAGCTCTGAGATTGTTATTTGTCAGATAAAGCACAAATGTGTTTTCCTCTAGTTATGTAAAGACCTTGTGTGGAATGCCTTACTGTTTGGAGAAAATCTTGGTTTGGCTCTTGGGCTCTCTGGTGATCATTTTATAATGCTCATCATGGGAGGTGACGGGAAGAATGGCCAGCAAGATGCTCTAGCCTGCAGAAAAGTCACTTTAGCATTTCCCTGCTTTGACTATGGCACACGGACATTTGGAAATTCTTATTCTGGTTTTAGCAACACAAAAAGCTTTCCTTTTTCCCCTTCACTCCTGGCTGACTAAGCTCATCTTAATGCCACTAAATTACCAGTGCCTTATTTGGCAAGCTGCCTGGTAAATCAAATGAATGACGACAATACTGGAGATCTTCTGTGGTCACTTTCTAAAGGGTTTTGTGCCTCCTTTATACTCTTGTCTCCTTCTCCCTCTTTGGCGGGTCGACTCAGTTATTTGGCTGTGTTTGGGAAGGCTCTGGGAAAAATGCCATTTATCTATCTTTTCAACTTGAGGGGACATGCTTTCTTCACAGATTTCTTTGGGATGGAAAGTTCTTTCTTTAACCTGATTACTGTTTCTAGGAGCTGTAAATTGCTGATCATTCTCAGTAAATCACCAGCATTCTGTTCTTTCTCAGTCTTGACAAAGTTGCCGTTGTGCATATGTGTATTTGTGTGTGTGTGACAGGGAACATGCATGGTTTCTGGAAAAAAAAAAAAAAATCCTTGCCCCTTTTAGATTTGGAAATTAGCACAGCTAGGCTAACCAGATCCCTCTTTTGGAGGAAATGGGAAAGATTGGATTGCGCCCTTGTGTCAAGGAAATTGACTTGGCTGGATTTCAGGGAGCTGGGTGGACTGGCCCACTAAAGATCTGTGTCAGTATCTTTAGTGGCACTGGAATTGGGACAGCGTAGCTATTTTCTGTCATAGGGCAAACTCAGGGGGAAAAGGGCAGGCACCCAACATTCTATGAGAACTTCCATGTGTCAGAGAGTGTTATGTAAATGCTATGTATATTCTTGTGTAGTATGACAACCTCGTGAGCTGTATATTACTACTGTTGTTATTATTACCATCACTGCTTCACGAATGGAGAAACTGAGGCCCAGGGAGGTCGTATTTCCTAAAGTTCTACAGCTGAGAGGTGGGTTGCGGAGGCTGCTGTCCTTTTCTACCAAGTGAAGTTTGTCTTTGCTCTTTCTCTGCCATATTCTTTAAAGGGGCAGATGTTACAAGGTTGATGCGGCTGATGGAAACACTAGCATAGGACAAAAATACAAAATCCCTTCACAGACTCAAGTTTTCCCACACCCAAAAGGCTCTACGACAGCATTTCCAGGTACAAGGGCAAGCTTCTGTAGCCTCCAGCAACCACAGAGGTTCCCAGATGCCAATGACACCCTGACTAGAGTGAGCATGTCCTCTCTGCTCTCAGAGTCCTCTGTCATTGGGCCCCTCCCAACTGCTGTGGACACTTGGGCTGTGTGCTGCCTACTCCCAGGTGTTAAGTTACTGGTAGGACCCATGGCTGTGTGTTTATTGCACAATTTGGTGAATCAAAGGCTGACTTCCTGGTGAGCACCCCCTAGCAGGGTGAGATATGGACCTTTCTGGAGTCTGTTTTACAAGAAGTGTTTACTGGGATATTTTAGGAATTCTCAGATAAATCCATATGATAGCCTACCCGTATTTCCTATGAATAGATTGGGTATTTAAGATGTATATTCTTTTCATTTGTCATTTTCCCTTGATTTTAAAATTTCCCTTCATTGGCTGGGTGCGGTGGCTCATGCCTATAATCCCAGCACTTTGAGAGGCCGAGGTGGGTGGATCACGAGGCCGGGAGATTGAGACTATCCTGGCTAACACAGTGAAACCCCGTCTCTACTAAAAATACAAAAATTAGCCAGGCGTGGCGGCGGGCGCCTGTAATCCCAGCTACTCGGGAGGCTGAGGCAGGAGAATTTCTTGAACCCAGGAGGCAGAGGTTGCAGTGAGCTGAGATTGCGCCACTGCACTCTAGCCCGGGCGACCGACAGAGCGAGACTCCGTCTCAAAAAAAAAAAAAAAAAAAAAAAAAATCCCCTCGTTAATATGTGTTTATTGTTAAAAACTTAGGACGAAAGTTAAAAAAAAAAAAAACCCACACTACTTAATTACAGAGATCTTCATTAACATAATTCTGTATTTATTTTCTATAGGAAAATTTTTAATGCTAACTTTCTAGAACTCAGTCAAAAACTACTGTAATCATTTTAATCAGCTGATTAATTTGCTCTAGCAGTTTAAAATGTTTTTGCTCCATTTTACTTTTTCTACTGCATGATAGAAAAATTGTTGTTCTGTGAATGAGAAAGTTAAAATTTGTGCTCAATGGCAGGACCCCAGAGAGATGTTTCTGGGAATTGAGATTCAGAGGCAGCCTGCATTCAGCTTTCTTCAGGTTACCTTTATTAATGATGCCCTTGATCAGTAAGGTGGATTACTTTACCCATTACACTTATTCTACATCAGCCTTAATGTTTTAAGGAAAATATATTTACTAAGCTGTTTGTGTACAGGAGTATCACACAGTAGATGAAGCACTTATGTTCCTGGAAAAAAAGAGATAAATTAGGAAGCTTTCAGATTTGTTTATAAAAGAAATACAAGGCTAGGAAGGAGGCATGATGACTTTTGTGATACACACAGTGAGTCAGCAACCCATTTTCCAGAAGTTAGCAGCTGCATTTTTTTCCATTGAGGGCAAAACATAATATATGGGTATAACTTTAGTGCTAGCTAATTACTTCTATTGGTACTTAAAAAAAATTAAAATCAACAAGGAGAAATCTACCCAAACTGATCCAATATACACTGAGCTAATGAAAGAAGGTGATGTACTTTTTGTGGGGTGGTATTTTTATTTTGATTATGTTGAAGTGGTAGAGAAAGAAGGGGAGAGATCTGGGGGTCTGAGAGTCAGAGGAGGCTACAAATGATATAGCAAAGCAAATAACTAGATTATGAATCTTTGGAAATCATGCAGGGGAACAAAATATTGTTACTGCGTTATCAAAAAGTATTTTCTCCTGTATAATTTAAAAAATCAAGAAGGTGTCAACCTTAAAAATCGTGTCATTGAATATAGTAAGTCCCTTATTTTTTTGTTAATATAGCCTGTTGGTTTAGTAGATTTTCGCATCTTATTGTCTGATTTTTATACCATACAGACTGATAAAAATTAGTTTATGCACTTACTTGTTACTTTTATTTCTGAATAGATAATACAGTCAGCATAGTATAAAAGGTTAGACAGTGATGTCTGAATTCTACTCCTTCCCCTAGCTAGTTTCCTTCCCAGAGGCAACCATTGTTACTATGTTTTTCTAAAGACAGTTCCTGCAAATGTTGGCAAATTTGTGTGTGTTCTCTTTCCTTGTCTCTCTCCCTTCCTTTCTTTTAGGAATGCTAGCATACATACTATAATATTCTGGGTCTGTCTGGTTGTTTTTACTTCATGTACTCTGTAGATTATTTCAGTACACCAAGAGCTTCCCCATTGTTTCATAGTTGGGTAGTATTCTGTTGTATTATTATGCCATGATGTATTTAAGGAATATGCTATTGGTGGACATTTAAAATGTTTCCAGTTTGCTCCTTTGAACAATGCTGCAGTATATAAAGTTGTACACATATGTAGGTTTGTTAAGAAATAAGTGGAAACCCATAGCTGAAAGATGGTTTTAGGATTGTCCCTGGGAGTTAGGTCTCTGTCATTGTTTCCCAGTGCTCCTTGGAACCCTCCTCAGGGAAATAGGCATCATTGGAGTAGAAGGCAAATGGGATTTCATGGCCAAATAAATTTGGAAAATGCAGTGTCCTTGATTATTCCTTGGAGCTTCCTAAAATAACTAGCATGTTAAAGGCTTAACGTGCTCATGTGGTTTTAACAACAACAAAAAAACTGCCAAAGATAAATTTTCAGGCTCACTTGAGTATCACATATTTGAAGATGCCTGTTAACATCTTTCGAGACAGTTTCTGGGAAAAAATAGTTTGGGAAATGTTGATCTATGTGATTACTACCTGGCTCACCAATTCCATAGATACTGGAAACTAGCTAACTGAGTTTTCAGCTGACAAATTGCTTGCTTTTGGAGTCAAGTTTCTTGACATCTGTAGCTTGTTCACCTCTCTGGTCCTATTGCTTAAAGTGAGAAATAGCGTATTTGGAAGGTTGTATGTCAGGACCATCTTCTGTTTGTGAGTGTGAGAGAAGGTAGGATCAGATATCTTGGGTGGAGCCCAGTCTCCAGCTCAAGACTTGAGTTGTAAAAATCGTGTTGTATTTTGGGACAAAAATCAAGAAGTTCTAAAAAATGATGAGTTCATGTCCTTTGTAGGGACATGGATGAAATTGGAAATCATCATTCTCAGTAAACTATCGCAAGAACAAAAAACCAAACACCGCATATTCTCACTCATAGGTGGGAATTGAACAATGAGATCACATGGACACAGGAAGGGGAATATCACACTCTGGGGACTGTGGTGGGGAGGGGGGAGGGGGGAGGGATAGCATTGGGAGATATACCTAATGCTAGATGACGAGTTAGTGGGTGCAGCGCACCAGCATGGCACATGTATACATATGTAACTAACCTGCACAATGTGCACATGTACCCTAAAACTTAAAGTATAATAAAAAAAAAAAATCAAGAAGTTCATTTTGGCTAGGGTTTAGGGGATAGAAATGGGTGGAGGAGAGTCATAAGGCTTTCTAAAATAAGCCACACTACAGCAGAAGTTGCAGTTTCGAGTTCTGTTGTAGAAAATGGAGAGGAAAGCAATAGATTTTTTTCCCTCCAGTTTGCATTGGTTCTCAACCGGGGATGATTTTGCTTTCCTGCTAAAGGGGATGTTTGGCAATGTCTGGAGACATTTTTGGTTACCACGACTGGAAAGGTGGTATCAGCATCTGGCAAGTAGAGATCAAGGATGCTGGTAAACATCTTGCAATGCACAGGACAAAAAAATACCTCAGTAAAGAATTATCTAGTCCAAAATGTCAGTAGTACCTCCATTGATATACCCTTCTCTAATGGGATTCTACCAGGGTTGGAGAGTTAGGAAATTGTTACTTTCTTCATACATGGAGAGGAGCATAAGTGAGCCATGTGCCATTCTGGACTGAGGTGCCACCACGATGCCAGCATTTGATAATAGTAAACTCATGACCCCTTATTCATAGTTTGGAAATTTAGAAAAACGCTGGAAAATGTGATGTTTCTTCATAATTCAGTTAGCAGTAAAACCTTGCCTGTGTTGATGTAAAGGTATTTGTAGTCTTTATTTACCTGGTTTTGTGTGAATGTTAATGCGCTTGACTGTAGGGTGCTGGCCTAGACCTGGCTTGGGGCTTTATATAGTAAATATGCTGTATCACTCTTCTAAAGTATGTAACATTCTATACTTGGAAACACTTTGGTCCCCAAAGGTTTCAGAGAAGAGATTGTGAACTTATATATTGAACTAAATTTTTGCCAAATTTGGCTTATTTTTTTTTGTGTGTGTGTGGTTTAAGGAGTTGAAAGTTTAATAGAAGAAAGGAGAGAAGAGAGCATCTCCTTGCGAGAGAGAGAGGGAGAAACGTCTGAAAAAGTCCAAAGTTGGCTTATTTTTAAAAATTCAGTGCTTTTATTAATGTTTATTGATTTTTTTAAATTCCAAAAATGACATAAGATCATTGTGAAGAGTTTAAGTACAAAAAAGTAGTAATATTATCAACCAACTGTGTGGTACTTAACTGTGCGCTAGATACTATTCTCAGCACTTTATGTGCAGTAACTAATTTAATCTTACGAATCCCATTATACCTACTTTACAAGTGCAGAAGCCATGGCATAGTAACTTGCTCAAGATCCCCTAGTTGATGGTGGAGCTGGGCTTTGAACTCTGGCACAGAGAAGGAAGTGATTCATCATCTCTACAGCTGGAGTGGGCTGCTGTGTGTACGTGAATGTATTTCCTTATAGCCTTCTTTCAGCCTTCCCTATTCAACTATATTTGAGAATTTCCCCTGTTGTCTTAAATATTTTCAAAAAACCTGATTGTTGAATGGCTGACTACCTATTTAAAAGAATAGGTGAGGTGGGGCATGGTGGCTCATGCCTGTAATCCCAGCACTTTGGGAGGCTGAGCCAGGCAGATTACCTGAGGTCAGGAGTTCAAGACCAGCCTGACCAATATGATGACACCCCGTCTCTACTAAAAATACAAAAATTAGCTGGGCTTGGTGGCATGCACCTGTAATCCCAGCTACTCGGGAGGCTGAGGCAGGAGATTCATTTGAACCCTGGAGGCAGAGGTTGCAGTGAGCCGAGAGTCACCATTGCACTCTAGCCTGGGCAACAAGAGTGAAACTCCATCTCAAAAAAAAAAAAAATAAAATAAAATAAGTGAGTGAACCATAAATTATTTAAACATTCTTTTGTTGTTGGGCATTTAGGCTCTGTCCATTTTTTCACAATAGAAAATTGACATGAACACATTTATGTATAAATACTTATCCATATCTAATTATTTCTTTAGAGAATGTTTTAATGGGGCTTTTTAATAGACTCTTCATATATACTGTGAAATGTACCAGTTTATTCTCTCATTAGAATTCATTGTCATCAGCCTGGAGTGTTAAATGCTTTTCCCTTTGATTTCTGATTCTGTGATGTGGTATCTTGAAGTTTTCTGAGAAAATCAGACAGATGATTGGAAATTTAGTATGTTTTTTTAAATTGGTCAGGAAACAAGTAGTTGGAATAACTGATTTTATAAAATTTTATATTTCAAAAAATTCAGTTTTAGAGCCATTTTATTTTCAGATTAACCCATGAAGTTAAATCAAGGCTCCATTTCACATTGTTATGAAGAGCTGGTAGAAATAAGGATAGTGCAGCATTAAGAGATACTCTGACCTGAATCTTACTGGTATGTGATCAGTATATGCCTAAAACAACCATTCAGTAAACATTTATGGAGGATCTGCTAAGCACCATACACTGCATTTTGCACTGGGTATCCAGTGAGGAACAAGTTTATAAAAGGAAAAATAGCAAATACTTACACAGTGCTTTTTAGGTGTCAGACACTATTTTAACAGCTTACGCATGTTACTTAATTTATTACTCCCAACAACCCTATGAGGTAGATACTATTATTGTATCCATTTAACTGATGAGACTGAAGCACAGAGAAGATAAGTAATGGGCTCGCAGACATGCAACTACTAACCAAGGCAAACCACTGACTGTGCTAGTTCGGAAGGGCAGACAGAAGAGGGTTGGTGCAGTACTCTGGGCATGAGAAGCTGGTGGCTTTTGCCACCAGCAAATTGGTCAAGCAGTCCAGCAATGGGATTGGAGAGAAATGGAGGCATCAGAAAGATTTTTCAAGATAGAATTTATCAGACATGGTGATTGAATGTGGAGGGAGAGGGAGAAATCAAGGGCAAAGCCTAGGTATCTTGGTATGAGTGACCTGCTAGATGATGGAGCCCTTCAGTGAGTCCAGGAACAGTGGGAAAGAATGAGGAGCATGGTTTAGATTGGTGATGTCAGAGGGGTCTGAAAGGGGGAGGTAAGCAGAGGGGCATTATCTTCAAAATATTTGGAGTCAGTAGCTTTGAAGCTCACCAAATATACCCTGGTAGTTTACTTATCAGAAAATGAGTTTTTAAAAAATACTTACAATGTGTAGTTCATGAGAAAGTTTTCCAGCGTTTAAAGATGTTGACAAAGTTTCATTTGATTGCTGTGGTTTTCGTGTATGAAAAACATGTAAAATTTGTGTCATATTAATGCCCTTTTGAAGACTAATTTCAATGCCTGTAGACAGCTTTCTAATGTAGTTGTATCATGATTTGGGTTATCAATAATCTGTGAATGTATAGATTGTTGCCATTTTCCTTCATTGTAGATAATTTTACAATGAATGTCTTTATGCATAAAACAGTTTTGATATGCAGGATTATTTCTTTGGAGGTATAGCTGAACTACAATTTCCAAATCATACATATCACAAAATTAACTTCTAGAAAGACTGTGCTAATTTATGTCCGCAACTACGTGCAACACCTGCCTCTTAATCAGCCATTGGGTTGAATTGTCCTGATGATTTTTGTGGCACCTTCATTCACTTCCTGCTTTTTGTAACATATCCCATGATCACAATCATATGATGACTTTGTATCCTGTGTCTTTATTTTATTGGAATCAATGCCTGATTCATACAGAATATAGCCAAGAAGTTTTACAGATATAATCTGATAAGAGAGGAGAGATCAAGATCATGTTCTTTAACTCTGTTTAAAGTATTGATGTCAGGATGATACTTCAAGTTTGAGATGAAGTTTTTGTGCCAAAGCCTGGCTCATGGCTGTGAGGGCACCTAGGACTCACTAAAAGATGCGTGTTCTTCAGTGTGCACATTACCTGCCTTCATGTGGTAAGTGGTGGAGAGTTAAAGCCGTTACATGGATCACTCAGGACAAAAACAAATTTTACTGTAAAATTTCTGGTGATTTGGGAGCAAAACTAGGATAACTCTTTTGCACTTGCAGTATGCCATAAGTGCCGCAGTTTTTGACTTTTTCTACTTTGCCCAATAAAAATGTTGCTCTACAACCCTTAATTTTTATAACTGTTCTGGCCTCAGTTTTCCACAGTGAATGTTCCTAGTTTGTGTAATGTTCTTTAGGTTGCTAATTTCTGCCTCCAGAGCCAGGAGATCTGTCTTCTTTTGATTATTCCCAAAGGTAAATTTTGGGAAAACTAGAATCAGGCTATTTCCCTATTTTTCATTTGGAAATTTCTGCATTCATAAATAGTTGCTTGTAACCTTTTAATGAATATGCATTAGGAGTTGTTTTGAAAATTTATTATTTAGGGATTATTTATTAGCCTGGTTACTTGCCAGAGTGGTACATTAAAAAAAAGTTTGTCCACCCATCTGCTTCATCCTGTAATCCCCCCAAACAGTCATCAACTAGGAGAATCGTAATATGCAAATAAGCCATCTGCAGTGTCTAAATGGGAGGATAGCTTCCAATTTTTAGTCAGAAACCTGCCAGGGGCAGGGGAATAATTTCAGTAGCATTCTTCCAAGGGGGAGGATCTCTTAAGAGGCAGCATGATTAAAAATGCTTCCATAGTAAATAAGGACACTAGAATTGGGTGTCCAGGCCACTTGTGAGCAAAAAACCTCCTATTTCCAGATTCGGCGCCACCTGTGGGATACTCATGTTTCATCATAGGTGTCCACAACTTTATTCTTTTAATACCTCTACAAAGACCAAAAAAAAAAGTGATACCAATTAAAAAATGTGGAAGAATATTAATTGGGATTGAACAGTACCTGTGGTTTTCTCATGTGACCCTGGGTTTGTCTTATTCTCTGAGAAAGTGGGCTGGTAGGTAGGTGCTCTTGATGTCCTTAATTTCAAAATGAGGAAGTCAGAGCAGGCACGGTAAGTAAAGAATAATGGATCCTGAGCCTGACCTTTTGGTCACTCCGTTGGCAGGGTATGTGCTTGGGGCATGAAAACCAAGACTCAAAGACTGCCAATCCTCTGCCGCAGTTTTTGAGAGTAAGAACTATGCGTGCTGTAATATGGCAGAATGAAATTATACCTGTTCCTTCCTTCCTTCTTCCCTCCCTTCCTCCCTCCCTTTTCCTTTCCTTTCCTTTCCTTTCTTTTCCTTTCCTTTCCTTTCCTTTCCTTTCCTTTCCTTTCCTTCCCCTTCCCCTTACGCTTCCCCTTCCTCTTCCCCTTCCCCTTTCCTTTCTTTGCATTCGTTCTCCTTTAGTTCACTGTTTGGAAGGGTGAAATAAAGCCCTGGTTCTGTTCTTTCCCCTTGTCCTTCCATCTGAGTGGGCCCTTTAGTGGTTAAGGGTGAGGGATGAGAAGTTAGTCTCTGGTGTTTAGGGTGCCTACGATACGTCTGAATGTTGCCAGGTAGAAGATGTGTCCTGTCCATAGGAGGAGCTTGTGGGAAGCTAGCTGGCGAGGTTCAGAAAGTAGAGTTGTGGGATATGTGGCCTTAGGTGTTGTATACCTATGTAGTTCAAATGGAATTAGATTCTATATAGGGTAGTGTGTAGAATGAGAACAAAATGACCTATCAATTTTAGGGAATGAATTAAGAAGAAGGTTGCCTGTGAAGGACAAGTTAGAGAGAAAGTAGGAAATCCAGAAGAGATTGATGTTCTGAAAGTTAAGACTGGACAATGTTTCAAGAAAAATGTAATCGGAGAATGAAGGTTCAGTGTGTTTTTTGTTTGCGTTTTCTTTTTGTTTGGAAATCATTTCAAATTTACAGAAAAAAATTACAAAGAATACCTGTTCATTTATTTATCTAATTCACCTTTTCTTATATTTAACCCTATTTACTTTATAATTTCCTACACACACACACACACACACACACACACACACACACACCACCCACCATATATTTTTCTGAACCATTTTGAGGATATGTTACTATATCATGGCCCTTTACTTCTAATTACCTATGTATTTATTTCCTAAGAATTGGGATATTCTCTTATACTATAACCACAGCACTATTATCAACTTGAGTAAATTTAACATTGATACAATTTAAAAAATCAGATCTAATATTTATATTCCCATTAACAAGTTAACCCAATTACATTTTGAATAATATTTTTCTGTCTCATGCAGGTTCTAGTCTGGGGTCAAATACTTCATTTTATTTCATTCGTTCGTTTCTTTTAATCTGAAACATTTGCACAGCCTTGGTTTATCTCGTTTTTAGGACTGCATCCTGCCCGTCAAAAATGCAGTGGCTGTCAGTTTGAGGTTGTTACTGCCTCATGATTAGATTCAGGGTGATGCAATCTCAGTTGGAATATTGCATAGTGATGTGTCCTTGCCAGGATGTCCAACCTGCAGGCACCTTATGCCCATTGGTGGTGATGATTTTGAACATCCTTTCACAGTGTTGTCTAGTTTCCTGATTATATAATTATTGTTTTCTCTTTCTTCCCTTGCAATAAGTGGTCTGTGGGGAGCTACTGTAAGGTCATATAGATATCCTCCTTCTCCTCAAAGTCAGTGCAAGATTTAGCATCCATTGATGATTATTACTGGGTCCAGTCTTTACAGTGATAGGTGCGCAAACATGATTTTCCATCTCCATGCTCTTTCCATGTTTACCATTTAGACTTTGACATTCTGCTCTAAGCAAGAGTCTCATATCATTTCTATTTATTTATTTTTTGTGTGCACTCATGAGTTTCCATTTTCCGTTGGTTCATGATTTACCACTGTACTCAATTTGAGCCCTCAATCAAATTTGAGTTGGCTAGTGGGGGCCCCTTTAAGATGGCTCCTGTGTCCATGTGGCATGTTCCCATCACTTATTTTTGACAAATTTTTCACTTTCTGGCATAACAATGTGATCAGGCTCATCTTGTATATACTCTAGCCCTGGAGCCATCCATTCCTTTGAGGATCCCAGATTCCTTTTAGTGGAGAAAGGGTATAGGCAGTATGGTCTGTGTTTTCCATTTGCCTCTGTGCTGTGTGAAGTGTTAGGCCCAGCCTTTGGGAACTATCCATTTCTTGGTAGATGTTGGGTCAAGTGGAAATGTTGGGGTACTGAGGAAGAACAGTTTTGATTTGCAATTGGTAAATGAGGAATATCTGTTCAGAGTGTGAGTGAGATGAAAATTGTTCTTCTATTTAATTTGTTTGTAAACCTTGGCTAGAGTTGGCCTGACAGATTGTGTCCCTTTCCCTCTGGCCATACTTTTTTTGGGAGGGGGCTGGCCTGCATTTTAATGAACACGCACATTTTGGCACTCTCTCATGCTTGCATTTTTAGTTGTGTTCTCGTCTCAGCTTGCTCTGTAGGTGCCCCTTTAACATTGGTTCATCCTGTGTGAATGGGCAGGGGGAGGTGGTGAGTGGATGGTATTCTGGTTCCCTTGGTGGGAGCAGCCTGCAGAGGCCAGATAGTCCACATCTGTTGTTGATTGAGTCCTGGTCCAGAAGCCCCACTTTATATTGCTGTGTGGAATGAGCAGAATTACTACTGTGGCAACACACAGTTCGTTTTTTACAGTCCACCTCCTTTCATTGCCTCCTAACTTGCAAGTCACCTGATAATTTCTGACACTTTCTTACCAGTATGGAGCTATTTAAAACGCATTCCTACTTTTCTCATCTCATGGGATCCTCTGGACAATACCTTGTGTGATAATTAGGCAGAGATCAATTCTATTTTACAGACAGGGAAACAAGGCAAAGAGAGTACATTTCCAATGGGGAAAGTTAGTCTCTTTTCCTTAGTAGCAAGGAGCTAGTAAGTGGCAGAACCAGAACTTCAACTTGGCACTTCTGCCTCTTTGTGCTTTCTTCTTGTCTTAGTCAAAAACTGAACAAGAAAAGTAAGCCCTGTGGAAGCAGCTTAGGTACAGGAATTGACAGGGTAGGAGGTGGGGTAGATTTCTTCCTTCTTAATCAGTTTCCTGTCTGAAGCTTCACATATTGGGGGTATTGTTTTTCAGTGTGAAAGGGAGGCTGAGGTCACTTTGTGTCTTCATGGGAAACCTGTCCCAGGAGGTATGTCCTAAACCCCAGGCTTATCTCAAGGCAATTAGAGAAAACCATGTGACAGCATCGGTCTCACTGACTGTGGTTGATGAAGCAGAGCAGAAAAGCTGTTTTCTTCTCCTTGTCCTTTACTTCAGTCTTCCTCATCTCATCTTCCCTACCTGAGCTGATGGACTGTCTTGTGAGGCTAGGGAGGTGTCCACTTGGCTCTTTGGTTTTGGTTCCCAGAGGGAGGCTCTGGCCGCAGGACACAGCAGATGGAGCCTGTGGGAGCCCATGTTTGTGCCTCGGCAGGTGTGGGTCCGGGACGGGTCTGACCTCCACCTGGCATCTGCTTCTTTTATTGCCTCCATATGTCAAGGGGATATGAGCCCATGTGAGTGCTTTCAGATTGCTCTGGCCTGAGGCCATGGTTGGGAATGGCAGGAGCATGTTGCGGGGGACAGGGACCTTTGTGAGGGACAGTTGAGCCAGTCTGAGGTTAGAGGACCACACAGCTGCCCCTTCTAGAAGCCTCGCTGGGCCAGAGGTGTGGCTTCATTAACGTCCTAGTTGGACTGTGTCCTCATCTCTCTCTTATTTCCTGCTCTGTTTTTGATTTTATTTTGTTAAAATCTTCATGCTCATGGATTTTTTAAATGGCAGTAATGATTTTTATTTTTTTAAAGAGTAAAACAATGGCAGTCTAGTGCAGTTATTTTAAGGCATATCAGGTAACCTTTACCAGTAAATCGAAGGCCATTGAAAAAGGAATGTGTAAGGATCTGTGGACTCCCTGAAATTAGATGCAAAATGTTGTATGTTTGTATGAATGCATTTTTTGGAGGAATGGCTCCCATAGCTTTCTGCAGATTCTTGTGGACATTTGACAGTCCCTCTCCAAAGCATGGCCTCCAATATGTCTTCTTCACATTCCTTTGGAGAACTGCCTTTACCTCCTGTGTCTCTTACAGATATCTGAGCACTTTAATTTGTGGAAGAGTCGAGGAAGAGGAGGCCTTGAAAATAGTCTCCTTTCTAAGTACAAAATTTGGGGGCTGGTCCAGCTTCCCCTCCCCCATTACTGGTTCCCTGAGCAGGTCTGAGCCAGGATAATCTTCTTTAACCTCCACTTTCTGTCAGGCCCTGGTCGTGTGCTGGATGTAGCTCTCCTCATGTAATTGTCACAACTACCCTGTATTGGAGGTGCCAAAGACTGAATAACATGTTTAACTTACTAAATAGAAGAATTGGGACTGCCGGTAAAAACTGCCAGATTCCAAAGCCAGAGTTCTTTCAATACACTCAAGGAATAAAACGTCAGCTGCTGTTTTTATTAGCACTCACCAATGAGACACCATCCTGTCCTGTTCCCTCTTTTCATCCTGCAGCGCCATATATTGCTCCAAAGCTTAGATAGTGCCCGGACCCCACCTACAGCTCATCTTCCTATGAGGCAGAGAGCCAGCTTGATCTTTGGGGAATAATGGCAGAGCTCTCAGAAGGTGCTGGATCCCTAACCGCTTTGCTGGGTTCTTCATTCCTGTCCCACCCGAGAGTTCTTCTGGAAGTAAAGGCCTGAAACTGTGACCTTCTTGGCTATGGTGAAAAGTAACAGACATCAAGTGTTAGCAAGCAGACCCTATCTGTTATTTGACTTTTAAAATCACAAACAATAAAGTAATCATTATTACAAGGTATTTTTAATGTAGTCACATTGGCATGAAAAATTTTAATTCTGAGAGTATAATTTCTATGAATTGCTATGAATATAGTAAATTAAAAAATAAACTGCTGTGGCGGTGCTCTGATGGCATTTCAGAAAGGTGTTTGTCATCCTACCCTGCCCCTTCATCCCTCTGTGATAACTGTGTAGACAAAGGATAAAACCCAGGTGAACCTCCTGAGATGGAGGTTCCAGATGGCACTAGCTGAAAAGACACCTGGCATCCAGAGAGGCCGTGTGGCTCTTTGTACACAAACCATGGAGATTGTTTATTTTTACTGCTCTAGTGACTCATAACAGTGGTCTGGGAAGATTGGGCTTTAGCCTCCTCTCTGTTGTGTTTTAACCTCTTCATGTCTCAGGCTTCTTACTTTTCTCCTGGTGTTGTTGAGTGTAGAGTGGTTGTGATGATGAGTTCACAGAGATTTAAGAGCTCTTAAGTTCTTTTGGGTCAGAGGAGTGATTTCTCTTTTTTGCAGTGTAAGGTACAAAACATTAAATATCTGAGACGTGACTGTGAGACTCTGGTGAAGTTACCCGGAGTCTCAGTTTCTTCTTTAAAACACGATTATATCATTCAAAATAATAGACTGTATCTTAAATGAGCCAGAATGGATCAGACGTTTAGCATTGTTACTGGCACGTGGGCATTCACGAAGTATCTAACTCTTCTCCGTACCCCCTCACTTCTGTATACATGCCTTCTATCTAAATACAATCTTTTGATTGGCTGGAAGTAGAGTGGGAACATTAATCTATTTCTCAAATGCAGTGCCAAGCTTAAAAATGCATCTCTAGTTCTGGGGATGCCCAGATAACTATATCTTGGGTGTGTGTGTGTGTGTGTGTATGTGCATGCACATTTATCTATTTGTGTAAGTATGCATAACTGGGTCTACCAGATGAAATGTGGCTTGCCTTGCTGACTTCAGACATTTTGATTTAAAGATCTTAAGGTAAGAGAAGTAGAGTTAACAGCATACATTTAGAGCTAGATGCCTTAGCAGCTGGCTTGGAGGCTTTTTTTCCTTCTTTTTAATGGGTAGCTTTTTATTTATTCTTTTTTTTTAATGGATAGCTTTAATTTCAACCAAAAAGTTCTGGGTAGATTTTTTTCTAGCTCAAGGGAGAATTGTATATTGGGCACTAAGTATTAACGGGTAAAATCCTGCCAGCTGCCCTTTTATAGATCTTCAGTGTGAAGCAAGACTTTGCATAGGTTGCCAGCCAAAAATTGATATTGGATCCAATTCCATCAGAGAAGCTTTAGTATTTTTAGAAGTAACACTCACTCTAGCACAGCATGCGGTGATACATAATACCAACTGTTTATAAAGATCCATGTTTTAGTTAATTTCTAGAAAATTAAATTACCTTTTTTTTTTTTGCTGATGCTTTCTGTCTGTCAAACAGAAGGAAATTGCATTAGAGTTCAAGATGTGGCCTTTGAAGAGGACTTAGATGAATTGGGATGTTGACCTTTATAGTAGGAGGATTGCATGGAGTTTGGTTGGCTGGGAGGCAGGAGACCTGGGTTCTAGCCCCAGTTCTGCCTTCCATGAAGTGTGTGATCTGGACTAGTCACAAGGCCTTTGTGGCCCTCATATTGTGTAGTTATTAAACAAAGGGGTTGTATGAAATTCCCATTGTGTTTTAATTTTGATAAATTATTATAATTTCATGATAGAAATGAAATATAGCGTGCAAGTATTTTTCCTAAAATTGCGAGATCATGTCTGTGAGATCCATGCAGCTTGGGTGGATCCACCAGTCTTTTTTTATAATGAAGGCTCTGAAATACTTATTGAATGAATGAATGGTGCTATTAAGGTGATGGAAATAATTTTTCATTCACAAATTGCTAACATAGTGCCTTTCATTTCATAACATTCTTCCAAAAAACAATATTCTTGTGACTATTATTGAGTATAAACTGGATACTTCTGGATACAGCTCTGGTTGTACATAAGTGTTTTCCTAACTAAAGGATTGTTTGGGGAAAATGAGATTTAAAGAACCAAGATACTGATTTTTGGTTATTTAGCACTATATCCTTGCCATTTTTCATGGATTCCCTTGTCTTATATTCAGAGAACATTTTCAGATTGCCTTAAGCCTGTTTGTTTCCTGTTTATCCAGGTTTCACTTTTCGCTGATGGGCTACTACAAGGCCTAACTTTTGCATATACCTGTGTCCAGGTGTCTCAGTCCAGGAAGTTCTGTAGTCCTGTTTATGCCATGGATTTGGACTTTCAAATATTCAGCAACTATTTTTTTCTGTATATATTTAGGGGTCTCTTACACCACTGTTTAAAATGTTCCCAGGCCACCTGTAATGGAATCACATGGAGATGCTTGAAAAAGTGGCACGTTTTTGGTTAATGTGCCGTTCTTACTGGAGCAGAATATCTTGGGGACAGACATAAAAAGCCTCATGTTTTGCAAGTGACTCTCAAATTTAAGCTGGCCTCAGAATCACTGCTTTTGGAAATCAGGGTTATAGCTTTGTTCATGTTCTTAGAATCTAACATATAATTAGAATTCAATGAATATTTTTGAGCAATAAGTGAGCACATGAGTTGCTGGGTTTGTGGTAGTTAGAAAGCTATACAATACCTTTACCAGTCTTTTTGTAATGAAAGCTCTGAAATATTTATTGAATGAATGAATGGTGCTAATAATAAGGTGATGGAAATAATTTTTCATTCACAAATTGCTAACATACTGCCTTTCGTTTCATAACAGTCTTCCAAAAAACAGTATTCTTGTGACTGTTACTCAGTATAAACTGGATACTTCTGGATACGGCTCTGGTTGTACATAAGTGTTTTTCACCTTGTGTTACACACGAACACACACCCCACTCCATTTGTTGGAAGCCTGCAAGTGATCACACGTATCAATGCTAGGAGTGACGTCAAGTAGACTGGCTGGGAAGGGCAGAATGTGGTAGGCGGTTAAAAACCAAAAGGCACATGCTATATGACTTTTTGCCTTTTCTTGTTGTCTTAAGACTTTTGTGACGGTTACATAACACCAGTGGGACCAGAGACTAGGGCAGGCCAAAGATGCACTGATTTAGGAGATTACTGCTACCTAACAGTTATTCTGGAGCTCAAATATTTCCTGTTCATTATGCAATAATGTAGCCTTTCGAGTCTCCAAATGCCATTTGGCAGAAGAGGGTGGGGGAGTTGGAGGTAGTAGGTTGGATCTGAGGCTTAGTCTCTTGCCTGCTGTTTTATGGGCAAGGTGGGGCAGGACCTGTAAAAATTCCTTCACCCGTGGCCCTTTTCTCCTACAATGACTGTAGAAAATTAGAACCCTTTAACTGTTTAGGAATGTGAGTGTTCAGCATAAGGATTCAATTAGGATGATGGGGAAGAGAGATAAGTAGCAATAGATTTAATATGTGATGTTTGATAGCATTAAAAATGTCCCGAGCCTATGCATGCAGTGATTGCTTGATACTGTAGTTTTAATTTGAGTTATAGCGTAGAGATGGTGATGCTATAGAGGAGAAAACCCGCAATTACTTTTGCACCAACCTAATATTAAGTTTTATATTTCACATTTGTAGGCTTGTTTCATCAACAGAGCAGTTTCCAAGGCTTCAAGGAAACATTGTTCTATGTTTTCTCTCATCCGTCCCCCTATGGAGGGATGTTGAGAGGAGAGTCGGTTTTGAAGGTGCAGTTCTTGCTTTCATAGCATGTAGTTAAAATAAAAACCACAGTGTAGTGTTCTGACATCCCCTCTTGCTCAGGCATAGGGCATATTTGGTGAACCTTGGCCATTCTAACAACTGTTCCGGCAGCTGTTTCTTGTGTCATTCTTTTCTGGGCTTTATTGTAATGTAAGCCCACCAAACAAGATTTCTGGCAGTTCTGTACATGGAAAATATAAGGACTCAATTTGTAGGTAAGTGGTTTCTATCCTGGAGAAAGCAAAGCCCATCATACTGGATGTTCACATCAGCTGGGCTGTATGACAATGTTGGTGAGTCAGTGCTTTGAAGGCCCTAAGGTTAAATGTTTTGAATACCACCCCCATGCATAGTATTTTGGGTTCAGTGGGGCTTTAAAACATCCTTTATTCTCCCCACATCCCATCATCTTCTGCAAACTTAACAATTTCCTATACTTTTTCTGAAAATGAGCCTTTTAATCTCCCAATCCATAGCTGGAGGAGGCTCACTTTGAAAAGTAAAGAGGTTGGCTTATTGATAACTTCAGGCCTGCTCCTTGCTTACATGCTGATGTTTACTTTTTGAAATCGACCTAAAAAATGTCAGTACTTTGTTATGGTTTTGAAATGTATCTGATAATTCCTTTCTGGGCATGTTAAAAGTCTTAATTTTCTTGGTAACAGAATTTTCCTTTTAGGGTTCAGTATCTGCTTTTCAGGGTTATTTCTGGAAAGATTTTAAGAGAGCTTAAGGGCTTTCTTAACCACATAAAACATAATTTCCTCAATACATTTTGGGGGAAAAATCAATAATTAGTGTTAGTGTAACAGTAATTAGTGAATGCCATTTGCTTTAATGCTGGGTTAAAATTGTCCTTGAATTTAAAAATTAGTTAAATCTTAGTACCAAAAAAAGAAAGTGAAATACTACAAAGAAGTTGGTCTTTTGTCATAACAACCTATCCATGGCAGTAGAGAAAAATAATTAAAAAACGCACAATCTCTAACACAGCTATTTTTAGTTTTGCATTTTCTTTCCATCTTGGCCGACATAGCTACAAAGCACAATTATTGGAACTACAGTAATTATTTTGATTTTTGATTTTTATTATGTATCTAATCACTGTTTTCATTTTCCCATATACTATACAAACGTCACTGTCAAAGCTACATATTGGGCTGTCCGGGTGATTTACTGTGAGCATGCCCATATTCTTAGAATTTAGATTCCATCCAGCTATTTGAAATTGTAGATGATGTTATAGGGAACATATTTTTGCTTATGTTTTTCTTTTAATGATTACATCCTTTAATTAAATTTGGACTTTAAATTTGGAATTTCTGGGTCACAGTTGTTTTTATGGCCCTGAAATAACATTCTGTTTTATACTTGTAGAAATAGTTTTTGTTCTTCTAACCAACCAGAGCACAAGTGACAGGCAAGCTTTTAGCTTTAGTGCATGGATGTTCTTGACACATCCTGAAGATTTTGTGCTCTCAATGTGTCCCTGCTATTTGGAGCTTCCCTGAAAAAGATTCTGTCAGGAGCTTCTGCTAATTAAATTGAATTGGTCCAGCTTTGTTGTAAACAGGTAACGGATTGTGGTGTTTTATTACTTGATACTTATTGCTGAAACAAGTTTTATGAAAAAAGGAGAGTATTAGCCTGAGGACAAAAGTAGTTTGGAGTTCTGTAGAGGAGCTGCCAGTATTAATGAACTATCACTTGGAGCCTGCAACCTGTCAGCCTTGACTTTTCCTCTCCTGGGTCAGCCATCATTGGTCTTCCACATTGCTTTTCACTTTGCCAGCTAAGGCTTTTCAGTGGCTTCTGATATAGGTCTTGTTTCTCAAGTGAGTGTGCCCTCAGGAAGGGAACTGGGCAATCTGGGAAGGGAGCTTTGATTTCACAACCATATGGGAATGCCAGTAGAATGAGACGCCATGATGAGTGTGGGTACCTGCCCTTCTTGGCAGGAGTGGACTAGAAATCACTTGGTGTTACTGCAAGCCCAGTCCATTGATGTGCACATCCATTGTGGGAGGATACTACTCTCAATGGCTGCACTGCTGCCAGTGACGTTAAAAAGTCATCCATGTAAAAGCATGGGTAACTGCTTAACATGTATTAAATGAAAAAGCAAAATACGAAATGATCTAGGTACTGCACAAGTGTCCTAAATTTTTTGCATATCGTCAAAATAATATTAATATAAGAAAGTGTAAATAGCTGTAATAAGTTATGGTGAGATTAAAAGCCATTTCTTTTTCTTTTTTGCACCAACGTGTTCTTTAGTGTTTTAGCACATTTGTAGTAGAGTTTTGAAGTTATTTTTACAAATCAGATATGTAGGATTCTAGGTCTGTGAAATGAAATTGAATGAAGAGGATTTGACAGTCTTCTTAAACTTCTGGGAAATAAAGGCTGAAAACAGCAGGCTTTCATCTGTGTATCTTCTGAAGCTGAAATGAACACTGTGCCCATTTTGCTATATGTCCATTTGAGTATTTTCTAAAACCTTTTTGGGGAGTAGGTGTATCTTCAGCTGAAAGAATATTTCTAAGTATCCAAGTCCTTAAGGAAGCTAAAAGTTTTAAGTTATGCAAGTGTGCCTTCAGTGTCCTTTGGCAACCCCTTTCTGCACTTTCTCCACTGCTGTGGTATGTTTCTTGAATGACCATGTCCCTCTTCCTGCTCATGAAAGCCTTGAGCTTAGTTGTGTATACCTTGCATAAAGCAATAGAGTGCAGAAGTAAAGAATGCCGGTTCTGGACTCAGACTCTTGATGTGGAGTCCTGGCTGGTTTTGGAACTTTGGGCTCTTGAAGGGAGTATCCTCATCTGTACAGTGGAGACCACAGGTACCCTCAGGTGGCTGTGGAGGTTGCATCGGTTAACACTAGTGAAGTCCTGAGTGCAATGCTTGGTCCATACTAACTCAAAACTGCAGTGGTGATGATACATATGATACATCTTCTTGCGTAGTTACATATTTTCTTCTTGTTACCAGAGTATTCCTTTTAACTATGAGAAATCAGAAAAATACAGAAAATCACAAAGAAGAGACTAGAAATAACCCAAACTCCACAACAGGGTTTGCTTTTTGTCTTCTCTGATGATGAAGTAAAAGATGTTGGCCATTTGGAAAAGTAAAGATGTTTGTAAGTGGGGTGTTTCCAGACCCCCTGAAATATATGCCTCTTTTCTTGCTATGCCTAGGATAATACCTCACTCATTGTCAACCACTAGAGACTTAGCTTCTTGTTCTTGGTTCTACTACTAAATTTTTTGACTTGGGCAAATCATTTAAATATTTCTAGGTGTTCTTTAAGGCTTAAAAACCAAGGTTAGTTTAGCTTTGTCATTCTTTCTTCTCTTAACCTGTGACTTGGTTTATTTATGGTTTGTTCATTTCCTTTATATGTCTTCAGTGAAAGCAGCACAGAAAATGACTTTGGCCACGTCAGTCAGCCAACAGCTTTTGAGCAGACACTCTTCTGGCCCTGGGAATTACAGAACCACACAATACACACATGATCTGTGGCTTTTGGAGCCTGTGGCAGGGCCCTGGATGGGGAAGGGTAAGCATTCTGATGCTATAGTGTGATGGAAACTTCTGTGGGGAAGCATAGGATTCAGTGCCAGTACTTGTGATGCAAGTAGTTATTTGAGCATTCCTTTTGTTTGTTTTTAATTTTAAAGTTCAGGGATACGTGGGCAAGATGTGCAGGTTTGTTATGTAGGTAAATGTGTGTCATGGGAGTTTGTTGTACAGATGATTTCATCACCCAGGTATTAAGCCTAGTACCCATTAGTTATTTTTCCTGGATCTTCTCCCTGCCCACACCTACCACCCTCCTATAGGCCCCAGTGCATGTTGTTCCCTCTGTGTGTCCATGTGTTCTCATCATTTAGCACCCACTTACAAGTAAGAACATATAGTGTATGGTTTTCTGTTACTGCATTAGTTTGCTAAGGATAATGGTCTCTAGCTTCATCCATGTCCCTGCAAAGGACATGGTCTCATTTTTTATGGCTGCATAGTATTCCATGTTGTATATGTACCACATTTTCTTTATCCGGTCTGTCATTGATGGACATTTAGATTGATTCCGTGCAAGTTCTTAGAGACCTTCAAAGAATATTTGAGCATTTCTAACTGGAAGGAAGTGAAAAAGAAAGGTGTGGTGAGTTGAGCACGTGGCTGACTCATTGAGGAGTCCTGGGTTTGAACTGCTTTATCTGTAAGAGCTCAATTTAATTCAGAGTTAAGTGCCTAAAAGGTATCCAGCACGTGCCTCCTGGGGTTCGGGATGCACTGTTCTTGACCTCACAGAGCACTTATTTAAGCTGAAAGGCATGTGCCTGCTGTGAGATTGGGTGCTCTGAGTGTACACAACAGAGGAAATCTGGCTGGTCTATGTTATCTCCTTGGAATGTCTCTTGGAGTCAGCTGTGATGCCCCCAGGGGTTCAGGCACAAGGGAGAAAAATGAGTGGACATCCTAAGGCTCTCTGAGGATTTCCTGGTTGCTTCCAACTCAAGTTGAGTATTACAGGAAGGTTTGGAAGGATAAAAGCCTCAAAAATGGCAGTTTCTATTTTCTCTAACCTCCATTTATCAGCCTGGTCACAGCAGCAAGTAACCAAGAGGTCCTAAATGCAGTGTCCAAACTGTATGTGGGCCCAAGACCTGCCAAGGTATTCAAGTACAGCCACACTGAAGCTTTGCTTTCTAGGCACAAAGTTTGATTATCTTATATCTGCTTGCCATGCTTTTTAATATAACTGGAGTTAGATGTTGGGGTTTCTCAGTCTGTGGACAAATATGCAGGTGCTTATGTATGGAATATTAATGATGGAGTTTAAAAAGAGTTACTTAAGAAGAAGTATCTAGCGTGGGATAACCTTGGATTGAGAAGCACCAAGTGCATCTTATGAATGCATTTCTAGGTCCTAGCACAGAACTTGCCACTGTGGGCAGCATGGGAATGTTAGGTAATGGATGAATGGTCTGTGTTCTAATAACCTGCCTGACCTATCTGGAATTTCCAACATTTATCCCACACCCAAAACTCCCATCTTTCCAAACAATATTATATTGCCCTTCCTGCTAAACTGTTTGTGTACGGTAACCTTATGATGTATAACAGCATGGCATAATCTGATCCATCATTCCATTCTCCACGTTGATCATAGCTTTACGAAATGACCTTTTTCACTACTGGAGTCATGCCACAGTACAACTTCCAGCAGTGTTGCTGTTTTGATAATGATAAGGGAAATTAGGTATCATTTTCTTTTGACTCAGGAAGATTATTTTCCCATTGTGCAAGTTTACTAGCCATAGAGTTAATAACCCTCATCACCCTTATATCAACTGGAATTTTTATATTATTCTTGGAAATGATTTTAAGTGGATATTTAATTCAAATCTTGTTACTCTTGTGTCCACTGAACGTACTACTTACCTAATCCTTGGTTTAATCTTTAATGCCCAAACCAAAATTAAGGCCAGTTCTCTACTTATTGTTATAACAATTGCCTGCCCTGTGTTTCCTATGTGGTTTTCTTTATTGTTTAAAATTCATTACAGTGATCCTAGTGTGTTGGATACTAGCATAAAAAGAAGTCCCTTCATGTGTGATGTGTTGTTATTGCTAAATTTTCTTACAATTTGCTTGTAGTAGGTTACTTGCTCTAACCTGCCAGTTGCCTGGAAGGGAAAGGAATATCAAAGGTGAACCTAGTGCATGAAGTATTTATGACTCAGATGGTCTCTTCTGGTCTGAGAAGAACTGAAGTTGTTGAGTGGAGTTTGCAGTAAATGGTGGTATCTTGGTTTGATAGCTTTGGGACAGGAGCACAAACATTTAATGGTGAATTCACGGTATGATATATTTCAGCCCAAAGTTAAGACCAAAGCACAACTTTAGCCACATATATCTTATTAATGAAGCTTATTAAGTGAGTAAAGGAATGAAAATGGAAATGGCTGGAATATGACCATCAGATTCAGGCCCAACGAGAGTATTCTTAAATTCCCAGTCTTACATAAGAGGCTGTTTTGGAACTCTGGGGACATTGAATTCCCATAAACGTCTGGTTATAGCTCCCTTGTAGCACTTGTGCTGTTTATTATTGCTTTTATGTCTGTGTTCTTTACTTAGTCGGGAACTCCTATAGCTAGGAACTGTGTCATAACATCTTTGAATGAATAAATTCATATAAAAGACAGAATTCCACCCTGGCCTTCCTCAGGACAAGGAAATAGTGGCAACAACATTATCTTTGGACACACAAGTGTGGTTTGAATCCTGTTTCTTTTGTTTACTAGCCATGTGCCTTTAGGCAAATGTCTTGTCCTTTCTGAGCCTTAGCCTCCTCACCAGTAAGAGTGGGATAATAACCTCAGAAGTTATTAACATATTCAGAACAACCTAAGTGGGTGCTTTATGGAGTCGCAGCACGTAATGAAGTGCCTAGCATAATGTCATGATTACTGATAAACTCAGTCAGACACTTAATATCTATTCCTCCATGCAGCTTACCTTTTGATCTTAAAACACTGATTTCAGCCGGGCGCGGTGGCTCAAGCCTGTAATCCCAGCACTTTGGGAGGCCGAGGCGGGCGGATCACGAGGTCAGGAGATCGAGACCATCCTGGCTAACACGGTGAAACCCCATCTCTACTAAAAATACAAAAAAATTAGCCGGGCACGGTGGCAGGCGCCTGTAGTCCCAGCTATTCGGGAGGCTGAGGCAGGAGAATGGCATGAACCCGGGAGGCGGAGCTTGCAGTGAGCCGAGATCGCGCCACTGCACTCCAGCCTGGGCGACAGAGCGAGACTCCCTCTCAAAAAAAAAAAAAAAAACAAAAAAACCACTGATTTCTTAGCACTGATGTTTTGCAAGATATCCTAGAGAGGCCCTTAACAATTTATCATTTCTCATTTTCAAGTCAGTATCAAAAAAGTCCTATTTCGTTAGACATTCATTTATGTATCTATTATCCAGATATTTATTGGGTTCCTGCTGTATTCCAGGCCCTCTGCTGAGTGCTAGAGGTATATAAACCAGCAAAACAGGTAACGTTTTGGCTTGATCTACCTGTATCTTACTTACAGTAGAGAGAGACAAAAAAGTCAACAAGTAAATGAAAACATTGTTGTGAAAGTATCATGAGGAAAATGATGAGGTGAAGACTGGTTGGGAGTGATAGAAAATTATTTTGGATAGAGTGGTGAGAGAATTCCCCTTTGAGAAATGATGTATAAGCTGAGGCTTAAAGAATGAGACACTGCCACCAGTACTCTCCTCTTTGTGGGCTTGGGGGATGTGCAGAACAAGGACTTCTTGCCTTGTGGGCTAAGGCCATACCACCAGCCTCTACTGTGGTTACCCTGCCCTTGGAGCTAATATCAACAGGTAGGTGGGCCTCCCCTCAGCTAAGCTGCCAACCTCTCCTCAACAGAGGGTCCTTACCACCCACCCTTCCTTGATGTCTTATAAGCTGATCCCTTCAGACTGGGGGAGGGGGTGGTGGTGTGTGACTTCTCTCCATTTCCCTGGTTCTGGAACTTTTAATGGACATCTGAATTACAGGGGTTTTGTGAGAATTACATTGTTGGATCCCACCTCCAGAGTTTCTGGTTTAAGTAGGCCTGAGAATTTTCATGACTAGTAAGTCCACAGGTTAGGTTGATGCCCCCGGTGTAGGGACCACACTTTGAGAGCTACTAGTGGCTTTTTACTCTCAAGTAAATTATGTCTGTCGTCCATTTTATCTATCTATAAAGTAAATACTGGGGGAGGTCAAAATTACCTAGTGCTAACTTTACGACAGGCACTGTCCTAAGTGCTTTGCGCATGTTAGGTCACTAATGTTTGTGGGATCCTTTGAGGTGAGTGAGTTATTAATATTTTTCTCTGTGTTACTGATGAAATTGAGGCACAGAGAGATTGCAAGTCTTCGAGGACACTTAGCCAGGAAATGGTAGAGCTGGGATTTGAACAGGGGCAGTTTAGCTCCAGAGTTTGTGTTCTTAATCATTAGGCTAAAACAGAAGTAGTGATAGTATCTACTGCCTATGATTTTAAAATGATGATTATGTTAGATAATCTAGATAGTAGGCTGAGAGGTGTTTTTTTTTGTTTTCCTTTTTTTTGGGGTTTCCTTCCCTTATCATTATGCTATATGTAAAAATGGAGGCTAATCTATCAATTATTAACCCTGGTTGTACTTTAAAATTCTGATTAAAAAACGATTTTTGGCAGGAGAGGCTACTAGCCAAGTGTAATGTATGTAACACTTACTTTATAAAGGTATGTCGAATGAATGTATGAATTCTAAATTGTAAGATTTGAAATGAAACCATTGCCATTTTCTCTCATGACATTAGATTATGGGAAGATTTATTTTAAAAGACATGGAAGGCATGAACTGCAAAAGAAAAAAGTGGTAAATTTTAATCAAAATGTAAAACTTTTGTTCTTTGAAAGATAGACCTGGGGGAACAAGGCAAGTCATAAACTGGGAGAAAATATTGTAAAGCAAAAATCTAATGAAATGTGTGTGCTTAGAATATGTGAAGAACTCTTACACCATACAAAACAGACAACCCAATAAAAATATGGACAAATGGTTTGTATAGACCTGTTTTAAAAGAAGATGCATAAATGATCAAAAGTATGTGAAATTTCAAGGAAATGCATATTAAAGCCACAATGCGATACAACTGTATACCCACTGGAATGGCCAAAGTTAAAAAGAGAATACCAAGTGCTGGTGACGATGTGGAGCAACCGGCACCTTTGTACATTTTTGATGGGAATGCAAGTTGGAAAACATTATGGTTGTATAAGATAACATAAAATTGCCGTATAATTCAGCAGTTCAACTCCTTGGTGTTAGTCGAAGAGAAAGGAGAACATGTTCATACAGAGTTTATGTGAATATTCATGGCAGTGCTATTCATAATAGTCTTAAAAACTGGACGCAACCTAATTATGGTATGTCTGTACTATTGAATATTATGTAACAACAAAAAGAATAAAATGTTAATACATGAAAAGACATGTTGAATCTTAATGAAACTTTTAAAAGTTATGCTAAGTGAAAGATGTCAAACTCAAAAGAATAAATACTGTTCAATTTCATTATATGAAAATTGAAAATTGGCAAAACTGGTGATATAAAGCAGATTAGTGATTGCCTGGGCTGGTAGTTGAGAGATGGCATTTGACTACAGAAAGTACCAGGAAACTTTTTAGGGTGATAGTATTATTATTAATATATCTTGAATGTGGCGGGAGTTATAAGGTTGTGTGCAATTATGAACACTCATCAAAATATAAAATTAAAATGAGTGACTTTTCTTACAATTTATTATTTTGTCATTAATTTGTAAAATTATAACTTGTACCCCAGTAAAGTAAAAACATTTTAAAAATATATAGTCTCTGCCAGTTTATCTTATTTGCTTCTACTAATGAAGCATTCTGCAGTGTTTCATCATTAAATATAATAATAAAGGATTATTTTTCTAAGCATTTTATATTCTTATTCTTTTAGTAGTCATTATATGACTAGAGAATTTGGAAAAAGCTTCCTTTTTTCTTTTTTTTAAACCATATTAATCCAATTTGCGGACCTTTTATTTCTTTTTCCAAGGGCATTATTTCTACTATGAAAAGACTGGACAGGTTTATGGGACACATTTTTTTGTTTTGAATCAAAGAGCTTGTCATAATATTAAAGAAAACCAACAACGTTGGTATGATTCAAAAGGAGCTCTCTCAACCGGCTGTCTCTGGTAAGACAGGCCCAGTAATGCCCACCTGGAAGGCTGTTGTGAAGATGAACTGAGACCACCTATGTCAGATGTAGCAGACAGCATATGTCCTCAGAAGGCTGGTAGCTTTACTGTGTTTCTCCATAACACTTCTCATTTCTCGGAGACAAGGTCAGGGAATGTTTTGAAATGTTTATTTGAAAAGTATTTATTGTGCATATATTATTTATTCATTTACTTACTATGTCCTTGAAATGGAGACTGTATTATACAGATATTCAGGTCAGCTTTAACATATCCTTTAGGGCTAATCACTTTTTTCTTTCAACATGCCTAATGTAGCATAATAGTTAATAGCATAGTAGTTTGACTTTTAAAATTGATTTCTAGGGAAGAATGTAAATATAGGAAAGCTTCCTGATAGAGATTATCTAAACTTAGGCATAAATAATAAGTAAAACTCTGAATTTAGGTATGTAATTGTAGAATCCCTTTGATTATAAGCAAGTTGAAAAAAATTGTTTTTTACCTAGATGAGTTTATTTTAAAAAGTTATTAAGCATTTATAAAGGAGCCTTTTTTGGGGTGGCTCCTAATGATTACCAAGTTTCCAATATTATAAACTCTGTGCTTGAGTTGAATATTATAGTTTAGGCTTCTATCTCCTAGTAGTGTTTCCAAGCAAACAGTTTTTCCAGTCTCTCAGATGTTCATTTCAGTTACCATCTCCTCACTATTCCTGGAGTGTATGTTGCTTATGGTAGCAGCTCAAGGGACAGATGTATGAATGAGAGCAATCCATAAATGTTTGAATTCAAATTATAGTTTTTTTAAAATAAATTCTGCTATAAAAAGAAATGAAATATTTGTCCATGCTAAAACATGGAGAAACCTTGAAAAGTTTACTTATTTATTTTTATTATACTTTAAGTTCTGGGATACATGTGGAGAATGTGCAGGTTTGTTGCATTGATATACATGTGCCATGGTAGTTTGCTGCACCCATCAACCCGTCATCTACATTAGGTATTTCTTCTAATGCTATCCCTTCCCTTGCCCCACACTCCCTGACAGGCCCCAGTGTGTGATGTTCCCCTCCCTGTGTCCATGTGTTCTCATTGTTCAACACTCATTTATGAGTGAGAACATGTGGTGTTTGGTTTTCTGTTCCTCTGTGAGTTTGCTGAGAATGATGGTTTCCAGCTTCATCCATGTCCCTACAAAGGATATGAACTTATCCTTTTTTGTGGCTGCATAGTATTGCATGGTTTATTTATGCCACATTTTCTTTATCCAGTCTATCACTGATGGGCATTTGGGTTGGTTCCAAGTCTTTGCTATTGTGAATAATGCCGCAATAAACATACGTGTGCATGTGTCTTTAGAGTAGAATGTTTTATAATCCTTTGGGTATATACCCACTAACGGGATTGCTGGGTCAAATGGTATTTCTAGTTCTAGATCCTTGAGGAATCACCACACTGTCTTGCCCAATAGTTGAACTAATTTACACTCCCACCAACAGTGTAAAAGCATTCCTGTTTCTCCACATCCTCGTCAGCATCTGTCATTTCCTGATGATGAGCTTTTTTCATATGTTTATTGGCTGCATAAATGGCTTCTCTTGAAAAGTGTCTGTTCATATCCTTTGCCCATGTTTCGATGGGGCTGTTTGTTTTTTTCTTGTAAATTTGTTTAAGTTCCTTGTTGATTATGGATATTAGCCCTTTGTCAGATGGATAGGTTGCAAAAATTTTCTCCCATTCTGTAGGTTGCCTGTTCACTCTGATGATAGTTTCTTTTGCTGTGCAGAAGCTCTTTAATTAGATCCCATTTGTCAATTTTGGCTTGTGTTGCCATTGCTTTTGGTGTTTTAGTCATGAAGTCTGCCCATGCCTATGTCCTGAATGGTATTACCTACGTTTTCTTCTAGGGTTTTTATGGTTTTAGGTCTGACGTTTAAATATTTAATCCATCTTGAGTTAATTTTTGTATAAGTTGTAAGGAAGGGGTCCAGTTTCAGTTTTCTGCATATGGCCAGCCAGTTTTCCCAACACCATTGATTAAATAGGGAATCTTTTTCCCATTACTTGTTTTTGTCAGGTTTGTCAAAGATCAGATTGTTGTAGATGTGCGGTGCTATTTCTGAGGGCTCTGTTCTGTTCCACTGGTCCATATATCTGTTTTGGTATGAGTACCATACTGTTTTGGTTACTGTAGCCTTGTATAGTTTGAAGTCAGGTAGCGTGATACCTCCAGCTTTGTTGTTTTTGCTTAGGATTGTCTTGGCTATATGGATTTTTTTGGTTCCATATGACATTTAAAGTAGTTTTTTCTAATTCTGTGAATTTTCTAATTCTGTGAAGTAGGATTTTCTAATTTTGTGAAGAAAGTCAATGGTAGTTTGATGGAAATAGCATTGAATCTATAAATTACTTTGGGCAGTATGGCCATTTTCATGATATTGATTCTTCCTGTCCACGAGCATGGAATGTTTTTCCATTTGTTTGTGTCCTCTGTTATTTCCTTGAGCAGTGGTTTGTAGTTCTCCTTGAAGAGGTCCTTCACATCCCTTGTAAGTTGGGTTCCTAGGTATTTTATTCTCTTTGTAGCAATTGTGAATGGGAGTTTGCTCATGATTTGGCTCTGTATTTGTCTATTTTTGGTGTATAGGAATGCTTGTGATTTTCGCACATTGATTTTGTACCCTGAGACTTTGCTGAAGTTGCTTATCAGCTTAAGGAGTTTTTGGACTGAGACGATGGGGTTTTCTAAATATACAGTCATGTCATCTGCAGACAGATAGTTTGAGTTCTTCGCTTCCTATTTGAATACCTTTATTTCTTTCTCTTGCCTTATTGCCCTGGCCAGAACTTCCAATACTATGTTGAATAGGAGTGGTGAGATGTTGAATAGGAGTTTTCAAAGGGAATGCTTCCAGCTTTTGCCCATTCAGTATGATATTGGCTGTGGGTTTGTCATAAAAAGTTCTTATTATTTTGAGATATGTTCCATCAATACCGACCTTATGGAGTGTTTTAGTCATTGGTTCTGTTTATGTGGTTTTTGTCATTGGTTCTGTTTATGTGATGGATTACGCTTATTGATTTGTATATGTTGAAGCAGCCTTGCATCCCACGGGTGAAGCCGACTTGATCGTGGTGGATAAGCTTTTTGATGTGCTGCTGGATTTGGTTTGTCAGTATTTTATTGAGGATTTTCACATTGGTGTTCATCAGGGATGTTGGCCTGAAATTCTCTTTTTTGTTGTGTTTCTGCCAGGTTTTGGTATCAGGATGATGCTGGCCTCATAAAATGAGTAAGAGAGGAGTCCCTCTTTTTCTGTTGTTTGGAATAGTTTCAGAAGGAATGGCACCAGCTCCTCTTTGTACCTCTGGTATAATTCAGCTGTGAATTCGTCTGGTCCTGGGCTTTTCTTTGGTTGGTAGGCTATTAATTACTGCCTCAATTTCAGAACTTGTTATTGGTCTGTTCAGGGATTTGACTTCTTCCTGGTTTAGTCTTGGGAGGGTGTATGTGTCCAGGAATTTATCCATTTCTTCTGGATTTTCTAGTTTATTTGCATAGAGATGTTTATAGTATTCTCTGATGGTAGTTTATATTTCTGTGGGGTCAGTGGCGGTATCCCCTTTATATCATTTTTTATTGTGCCTATTTGATTCTTCTCTCTTTTCTTCTTTATTAGTCCGGCTGGCCATCTATCTAGTTTGTCAACTCTTTCAAAAAACCAGCTCCTAGATTCATTGATTTTTCGAAGGGTTTTTTATCTTCTTCAGTTCTGCTCTGATCTTAGTTATTTCTTGTTTTCTGCTAGCTTTTGAATTTGTTTGCTCTTGCTTCTCTAGTTCTTCTAATTGTGATGTTAGGGTGTTGATTTTAGATCTTTCCCTCTTTCTCCCGTGGGCATTTAGTGCTATAAATTTACCTGTAAACACGCTTTGGCTGTGTCCCAGAGATTCTGGTACACTGTGTGTTCTCATTGGTTTCAAATAACTTATTTGTTTCTGCCTTAATTTTGATATTTACCTTGTAGTCATTCAGGAGCAGGTTGTTCAGTTTTCATGTAGTCGTGCGGTTTTGAGTGAGTTTCTTCATCCTGAGTTCTAATTTGATTACACTGTGGCTTGAGAAACTGTTTGTTTTGATTTCCATTCTTTTGCATTTGCTGAGGAGTGCTTTACTTCCAATTATGTGGTCAGTTTTAGAATAAGTGCGATGTGGTGCTGAGAAGAATGTATCTTCTGTTTGTTTGGGGTGGAGAGTTCTGTAGATGTCTATTAGGTCTGCTTGGTCCAGAGCTGAGTTCAAGTCCTGAATATCCTTGTTAATTTTCTGTCTCATTGATCTGTCTAATATTGACAGTGGGGTGTTAAAGTCTCCCACTATTATTGTGTGGGAGCCTAAGTTTCTTTGTAGGTCTCTAAGAAGTTGCTTTATTAATCTGGGTGCTCCTGTATTGGGTGCATCTATGTTTAGGATAGTTAGCTCTTCTCATTGCATTGATTCCTTTACCATTATGTAGTGTCCTTCTTTGTCTTTTTTGATCTTTGTTGGTTTAAAGTCTGTTTTATCAGAGACTAGGATTGCAAACCCTGCTTTTTTTTTTTTTTTTTTTTTTTGCTTTCCATTGCTTGGTAAATCTTCCTCCGTCCCTTTATTTTGAGCCTGTGTGTGCTTTTGCACATGAGATGGGTCTCCTGAATACAACACACTGATGGGTCTCCTAAATACAACACACCGATGGGTCTTGAATCTTTATGCAATTTGCCAGTCTGTGCCTTTTAATTGGGGCATTTATCCCATTTACATTTAAGGTTAATATTCTTATGTGTGAATTTGATCCTTTCATTATGATGCTAGCTGGTTATTTTGCCCATTAGTGGATGAAGTTTGTTCATAATGTTGACATTCTTTACAATTTTGTTTGTTTTTGCAGTGGCTGGTACCGGTTTTTCCTTTCCATATTTAGTGCTTCCTTCAGGAGTTCTTGTAAGGCAGGCCTGATGGTGACATAATCTCTCAGCATTTGCTTGTCTGTAAAGGATTTTATTTCTCCTTCATTTATGAAGTTTAGTTTGGCTGGATATGAAATTGTGGGTTGAAAATTCCTGTCTTTAAGAATGTTGAATATTGGTCCCCACTGTCTTCTGGCTCCTAGGGTTTCTGCTGAGAGATCCGCTGTTAGTCTGATGGGCTTCCCTTTGTGGGTAACCTGACCTTTCTCACTGCTTGCCCTTAACATTTTTTCCTTCATTTCAACCTTGGTGAATCTGACGATTATGTGTCTTGGGGTTTCTCTTCTTGAGGAGTATCTTTGTGGTGTTCTCTGTATTTCCTGAATTTGAATGTTGGCCTGTCTTGCTAGGTTGGGGAAGTTCTCCTGGATAATATCCTGAAATATGTCTTCCAACTTGGTTCCATTTTCCTCATCACTTTCAGATACACCACTCAACCATAGGTTTGGTCTTTTCACATAGTCCCATATTTCTTGGAGGCTTCATTCATTCCTTTTCCTTCTTTTTTCTCTATTCTTGTCTTCATGCTTTATTTTATTAAGCTGATCTTCCATCTCTGATATCCTTTCTTCTGCTTGATCGATTTGGCTATTGATGCTTGTGTATGCTTCACCAAGTTCTTGTGCTATGTTTTTCCGCTCCATCAGGTCATTTATGTTCTCTCTAAAGTGATTATTCTAGTTAGCAGTTCCTCTAACCTTTTATCAAAGTTCTTAGCTTCCTTGCATTGGGTTAGGACATGCTTCTTTAGCTCAGAGGAGTTTGTTATAACCCACCTTCTGAAGCCTACTTCTGTCAATTCATGAAACTCCTTCTCTGTCCAGTTTTGCTCCTTTGCTGGCAAGGAGTTGTGATCCTTTGGAGGAGAAGAGGCGTTCTGGTTTTTGGACTTTTCAGCCTTGTTGCGCTGGTTGTCCCTCATCTTTGTGGATTTATCTACCTTTGGTCTTTGGTGTCAGTGACCTTTGGATGGAATTTTTGGGTGGTCATGCTTTTTGTTGATGTTGATACTATTGCTTTCTGTTTGTCAGTTTTCCTTCTAACAGACCTGTCTTCTGCAGGCCTGATGGAGTTTGCTGGGGGGCCACTCCAGGCCCTGTTTGCCTGGGTATCACCAGCGGAGTCTGCAGAACAGCAAAGATTGATGCCTGCTCCTACCTGTGGAAGCTTCATCCCACAGGGGCAACTGCCAGATGCCAGCCAGAGCTCTCCTTTATGAGATGTCTGTCGACCCCTGCTGGGAGATTTCTCCCCATCAGGAGGCACAGGGGTCAGGGACCCCACTTGAGGAGGCAGTCTGTCCGTTATCAGAGGTCGAGCACTGTGCTGGGTGATCCACTGCTCTCTTCAGAGCCGGCAGGCAGAAACGTTTAAGACTGCTGAAGCTGTGCCCACAGCCACCCCTTCCCCCAGTTGTTCTGTCCCAGGGAGATGGGAGTTTTATCTATAAGCCCCTGACCGGGGCTGTTGCCTTTCTTCAGAGATGCCCTGCCCAGAGAGGAGGAATCCAGCGAGGCAGTATGGCTACAGTGGCTTTGTGGCGCTCAAAATTCTTGTGTTCTAATGATCTGAAGTTAACAGGATGCAGATCACATATCTAAATTGACTTGTAAACATTTATTTTAGGAAATGATAGTATATTCTCTCATCACTAATATATTTCTGTTGCTTCAATGTGCAAAACACTGTGCTAGATATTGTGGGGAAGACTAAAATGAATAATAGCTAACACTAGGCAAGGTCACATTGTATGTCAGATGCTATGCTAAATGCTAGATGTGGGTGATTTCATTTAGTGCTGAAACAGCCCTGTGACAGAGCTCTTGTTAGTTTCTCTCTCTCTCTCTCTCTGTCTCTCTCTCTACCATTTGAGGAAACTGATGCTTTAGGAAGACATAAAGATACAAATGGTGGAACTGGGATTCAAATTGAGACCACAAAGCTGTTGTTCTTAAGTCTGTAACATACAAAGCCTCACCTTTCTCATCTGAAAGTGAGGATAACAAGCTAGCTTGTTGCAAAGGTTAAATAAAGTAATACTGTAAAACACTTGGTACCACAGAATACTACTATTACTTGTTAATGGTAGTGATTATTATGGCCACCATAGAGGAGGGATTATAAAGATTAAAATAAATGATACACATAAAGGATTTAGCATGGAGCATGGCATGTAAGCACTCACCAACTCAAAGAGGCATCCTTTAAATTGGACTGTGAAAGTTGACAGCATTTTTACAGTTGAACTTTGAACAACACACGTTTGAACTGTGTGGGTCCACTTATATGCAGATTTTCTTCCACCTCTGCCACCCTTGAGACAGTGAGGCCAGTCCCCCCACCTTCCTCTTCCACCTCAGCCTACTCAACATGAAGATGAAGATGAAGACCTTTGTGATGATGCACTTCTATTTAATGGACAGTAAATATATATTCTCTTTCTTGTGATTTATTAATATTTTCTTTCTGTAGCTTACTTTATTATAAGAATACAGTATATAATACATATAACATACAAAATGTGTTCATAACTGTTTGTGTTATTGGCAAGTCTTCCAGTTAACAGTAGGCTATTAGTAGTTAAGCTTTGGAGAGGTCAAAAATTATATGTGGATTTTCAACTACACAAGGGGATTGATGTCCCTAATCTCCATGTTGTTCAAGGATTCCACTTGTATATAGAGAGATCTGTGCTTGAGAGAAAAGAACATGATCAAGATTAGGGGAATGCATGTACAAAGGTGCTGTACAAAGATGAGATTAACGCTGTTAGGTAGCCAGTTTATATCTACACAAAGGTACATAGGAAGAGTAAAATGTTGGGTTGGAAAGTAATTTGGGGCCAAATCTTACAGATCTTCAAGGCCTGGCAAAGAAGTTTGGCTTTGTCTATCTTTCGGAAAGCCAGTGTGCTGAGTTAACTCACTCAAAAACATCCAGGGTTTATTTCTTAGCATTGGTAAATGAATTCTTTAGACACTGAAAAAGGAGGGTTGCCTTTGAATATTTTCTTGTTGTCATTATTATTATAATAAATTTATTTTCTAAAATGTACTGAGGTAGTGACTTGACAGAATCAAAGCATCTCAGAAAATGAGTCATTGGCTTCTTTCTAATAGCTGCTTAGGATTCTAAATGTTTGTGTTGGCAGATCTCACATAATTTTCTTAAGTCTGTGTGAAATGTTCAAAAGAGTTTCCTATGATAATGTTTGGTTCATTCAGGTTGAAAATGATGAAAACAACTTCTAGAAAGAGATGACAGTGTAAGTTACATCTGGCAACCCAGAAACAAAGTTCTGTAGACTACTCATCATATCAATCATTTTTTCCCAAATTATTATGGTGAAACCTAGATACAAAGAGCACTGTTCCGTCAGGGATGTTATCTATCTCTGAATAGAACTGTGTTTCCTGTATGATGTTGTGTGTGAGTGCATGTGTATAAAAATAAGTCTGTCATTGTGGGCTTTTTTTCCTTTTTCTCTTAACTCAAGGATTAATCATAAGGTTCTCTAGTGTACATTTTTCATTATTGTTTTGAGAAAGAGTCTTACCCTGTCACCCACAGTGGACAGTGACATGATCTCAGCTCACTGCAACCTGCGCCTCCTGAGTAGCCGGAATTACAGGCATGTGCCACAACACCCGGCTAATTTTTTGTATTTTTAGTAGAGGCAGGGTTTTGCCATGTTGGCTAGGCTGGTCTCGAACTTGTGACCTTAAGCGAACCACCTGCCTTGGCCTCCCAAAGTGCTGGGATTACAGGCGTGAGCCACCATACCTGCCCTATCGTGTACATTTTTAAAGGCACAGTTGAAACCAGTGTTCTGACTTAAACCACTCACATTAGCTTACAAATACTACATTCTGTTTGGTTGGATCTCTGTTTTTAGTATAATTTAAGTGAAAAAAATCATAATTGTATGATAAAGATAAATCAATGTTACCAAAGTATATTTAAAAGGGCATTGGGAAATACCACAAAACTTATTTTCTGTTTTAAATGGAAAAAAATAGTTTACTATGTGCCTATTTAACTTACACAAGGGAGTTTGCTTTATTAGAGTAACTGCAAATGAGGCAACAAAATTTTTCTTTTGGCAAATACACGTATTAGGTCTCATTTCAGGTTTGAGGAAAATAGTGAATGTTTTTAGTTATTTTGAATACAAATATGTAATATTCTTTTTCTGAGAAGTCTAAGTAGTTTTTCTTGCTATGCCTGAATTTTGGCAGGTAAGTGTGTCAAACCAATTTGTTATATACCTGTTGTAACAGAAGTGACAAAGAAAAATCACAGTTCAGAGATTTGACAGGTTTGTACTGAAATGGTGTTTAGTATATCTAGGTGTTCTATCTAGAAAAAAAGTATAGAATGGCTCAACTTTAAGTTGATTAATCTAAAAAGAAAAGCCTTCATAACCACCAGTTTTTATTTAGTGTTCCACACATTTCTAATATTCCAACAAGGATATCTTCCCTGGAGAGAGTAGAGTTGAGATCATACCAACTCTGATTAGAATTTTCACTTAAGAACAGCAGTTGAGATGATGTTATCTACATTCAGATTCTCAACTTAGTTATGGAATAAAATATTGCACATGCTGTGTTTGATATAATAAAAAGTAAGTGAAATGTGAGTATTGTCAGGATTTTACTTAAACTAGAAATAAATGATATCCTTGTAACAGTTTGAAGTACACAAAAGAACGTGATATATCCTCTTTCTCAAGCCTTAATAATCATGGTATGGATTGGTTGAAGATTATTTGAGGTGATATCCACTTGAAGTTTTTTTGTTTGTTTGTTTTTTTAAGACGGAGTCTCGCTCTGTCACCCAGGCTGGAGTGCAGTGGCGCAATCTTGGCTCATGGAGACCTCTGCCTTCCGGGTTCAAGCGATTCTCCTGCCTCAGCCTCTTGAGTAGCTGGGATTACAGGCGTGTGCCACCACGCCTGGCTAATTTTTGTATTTTTAGTAGAGACAGGGTTTCACCATGTTGGCCACTGCTGACCTCCTGATCCGCCTGCTTCAGCCTCCCAAAGTGCTGGGATTACAGGCGTGAGCCACCACGCTCGGCCTTCACTTGAGGTTTTTATGGCTGAAGCATATTTTTGTAAATCATGTTATTGGTGATATGATGGCTAAAGCCGACCTGAATACATTATACAGTCTTTCCTATTGTGAACATATTAATTAACTTGTGAGATTGCTCATGATAATTCTTTTTAGGGCATCTTGAGACTGCCTTCTGCTACATTAGGAGAGTTTATTGTTTTATGAAATACATGTTTTCTGCCCATCACTGGTCATCTTATGTCCTTAATGCTAGAACAATAAGAATTTTCCCAGGGCTGAATTCTGGCACCATTTCATACTAGACCTTTTCTCTGTTTCTCCCCTTTTCCTTGTGTGTGTGTGTTTGCACGTGTGCACACATGTATGTGTGGTGTGTGTGTGTGTGTGAGAGAGACATAGAACACCTATTTTGTTTCTTGGCTTTGCTTTTTATTGTTTTTTCATTAGTTTTTACTGTTCTTAATTCCTAAGACATAATTAATTTTAATATCTGGCAGGGTAAACTTTCAGCTTTATTTTTTATTTTTTATTTTCTTGAAAAAAATGTCTAAGCCATTGATTTTCTTTTTTTCTCCATGTATATTTTTAGATTTACTTTGTTAAGCTTCCTCAAATTCCTGATGGGATGTAATAGGAAATCCTCTGAGACTATAAATTAATTTTACAGGGATTTGACATCTTTAAAATGTTGACTCATCTCATCCACGAGCATCTTCTTTCTGCATTTATTTAGGGAATTTTAAATGTCCTTTAAAGTTTTGACATTTTCTCCTTGAGAATCTTGTGTGATCTTTGTTAGATTAATTCCAAGATGTATTGTTTTTGTTGCTCTTATAATTAATGCTGTGTTTGCCTTTTTTCTGGTTATTGCAGAGGAATACTCTTCACTTTGTGTATATTGGTTTTATAGTTGACAGCTTTGCAGAATTGTGTAGTTAGTTCTCCATTACCTTATTAGCTGTATATCTTTGTTTTAGCAGTTTGTGGGTGATAAATTCTTTCTGCTTTTGTCTGTTTAAGGAAGTCTTTATTTTGCTTTTTATTTTGAAAGAGATTTGTGTTGGCTAAAGAATTCTAGGATGACATTTTTTTCCTTTTAGCACTTTAAAGATGTTGTTTTCATATTTCCAATATTTCCTCATCTTTAGTATTGATATTGCTTAACTTGTTTTAAATTCTTATTTTGTCTGTTTTCTCACTCATTACTTCAGTAGTTATTTTTCTTCTATTTTTATTCTATCTTTAAACTGCCCAGGGTTTACTTTTACTTATGGTGTGAGTCGGGGATCTTTGCCAAATCATTGCCGCCTCTCTCTTGTCAGTCCTGCCTGAGACTCTTCCAAATTATTAGCCTTTTCAAAATACCACTTAGTGGTTCATTAATCAGTCTGAGTGATGAATTGATTGACTGGATTTTTTTTAGTTCATTGATTTCTGCTTACATCTTTATTTTCTGCTTTCACATTTCTGGCTTTATTCTCTTGGATTTGTCCCCTTTGGTGGATTTAGTTATCAGCTAATTGTAAATCATTATTATTTTCTATTGAAGGCATTTAAAGCTCATAATTTACTGTTGTTACTGTTTTAGGTGCATGCCGTAAATTTTGGCGTGAGTTCTTCCCTTCTCATTATACTTTAAGGATTTTATAGTTTCCCTCATTTCTTCTTTAAATCATTATTATTCATTATTATTTTTACATATATGTGTTTTTATTTTATATTTCAGGTATGTGCAGTCTCTTCTAGTCATCTTTTTTATTGTTTCTACCTTTATTATATTGAGGTAAGAATATAATCTGGTGGAGTTTTTGTAATTTTTTTTTTTTTTTTTTTTTTTTTTTTTGAGACGGACTCTCGCTCTGTCGCCCAGGCTGGAGTGCAGTGGCGCGATCTCGGCTCACTGCAAGCTCCGCCTCCTGGGTTCACGCCATTCTCCTGCCTCAGCATCCCGAGTAGCTGGGACTACAGGCGCCCGCTATCACGCCCGGCTAATTTTTTGTATTTTTAGTAGAGACGGGGTTTCACCGTGTTAGCCAGGATGGTCTCGATCTCCTGACCTCGTGATCCGCCCGCCTCGGCCTCCCAAAGTGCTGGGATTACAGGCGTGAGCCACTGCGCCCGGCCAGTTTTTGTAATTTTTTGAGGCTTCAGTTTTGGTCTATGAGGTGATCAAGTTCTGTGACTGCTCCATGAGTGCTTCAGAAGAGCAGCTAGTCTATGTCACAACACTATTAATTAGTGTATTTACATTTTCTCTGCCATTTCTGAGATGGGTGTCTTAATACTATCTATTATATGGAGTGAGTATCCCTAATCCAAAAATGTAAAATCCAGAATGCTCTGAAATCTGAACCTTTTTGAGCACCAACATGACACTCAAAGGAAATGCTCGTTGGAGCATTTTAGAGTTCAGATTTTCAGATTACAGATGCTCATCCTGTGTTATTAATTGATTTAAATTTTCTATCAGTTGCTATGGGAAACATACTGAATTATCCAATGAAAATAGTTGAATTTGTTATTCTAGTAGATCTGTTACTTACTTACTTCTATATTTTGTGGTCATATTTTCAGGTACATATACCTCTGTGATTGTTGTATTTTTGTTCTACAGCATTTCCTGTAGGTAAATTTCCTCTTGGTCCTTTATGATGTTTTTGGCTGCAATTCTATTCTGTCTGATAATAAAATTGCTTCATGGGGTTTCTTCCATTTTATCCCTCTCTGACATAATACTTTCCATACACTTAACATTGACTGGTTGAATCATGGTTTTCTCAAAAATCCAATCTGAAAAGTCTTTCTTTTGATATTTAGTTTCATCCATTTATAATATTTTCATCATGATTACTTTTCTATCAGGCTTATTTTCACTGTCTTGTTTTCTGTCTTCTATTTATCATAACTGTTTTGTGTCTTGCTCGCATTGCTATTTTCTTTTCTACCTTCCAGTGGAAACTCTTTAAATCAGATGTCTTATTTTTTTCCCTCAGTTCTGGGAAATATTTGACTGTTATTTCTTCAATGCTTTCTCCCATCTGTTTACTTTCCTCTATTATTTTGAGATTCCTAATACTTCTAGCCTCCACATTTTTTATCTTATATCTCATTCTTTTTCCCTTTTAGATGCCGTCTGGAGTGATTTTTGGCCAGGTTTTCTAAGATACTGTGTAGGTTGTTTGAGCTGTTGTCTTTTATTGATGGTGCTTGTGCTCCTCATTTGCCTCATAATTTTCTCTGGACTCATCTTTAATTCCCCTGGAGTTATTACCTGCTTCTGTGGTTGGAATGCATCCCTTCCCAAGTCCAAGTGCTGCCAATGTGATAGTACAAAGAGGTAGGGCCTTTAAAAGGTGATTAGGCCATGAGAGCTCCTCGCCTTGTGAATGAGACCATTCCCTTGTGTACTTAAATGATTTATTGCTCAGAGGAACTTAACTTTTACATGGAAGCCTGAAGGGTGAAAGCAGTTCAATTTGAGGGTGGCTGAATTGGGCTAGTCTTATCAAAGAAGAAGACAGATACTGCCTTAGTGAACATTCATGGAGACATTAACAAGGGGCTGATGCAGAAGGTATGTGATGACCTATCTTCAAACAGGTAGAAAACATCACATCTGTAACAAAAGAAATGACTAGGCAGATCTTCTTTTAAACCCTGGGAAGGGCAGTTATGTGCTGTATTCACACAGCAGCTATCCTGTCATTATTCCTTCAGCATTTTAAGCTTTGACTTTACCCCCCTCTCTCATTAGCAGCTAGCTTCTAGAAGGTGTCAAGACACGGAGAGAGCTGCAGACTGGGGGAGGGCAAGAAATCTGGAGTCAAATGATCATCTTTCCCAGTTAGAAGAAAACCAGATTGGAAAAACTAATACTTTGGCTGCTCTTTGTTCTCTCCACTGACCACTCCTGTACTGCCAAAGACTGAATCATCCTTTCTCTGTCTTTGCTCATATATCATTCATAATATCGCTTTACTGTGGTGATTATAACATATTACCCTGTGGTTTTCTGTGCTGCTTCCCCTGAATAAATGGACTCCTCGAGGGAAGGGGAATTGTTGTATTGTTTTGTATGTTCACTGAAGATTTGTTAATGAAATAAATGAATTAGCAGTCATTGAAAATGTAGCCATAGATATGAATCCTGCCTGTTGGCTAGACCATTGAGAGTTTTGATTTATTTATAGGAGAACTCTGTTCTGAGCCAATATGCCTGTCAGTAAGACTAGTCTGTGAAAGCATAGATTAGGGCTTGGAATGAATAGAATTTAAAGATGAAAGTTAATCTTTATCATCTATCTATATCATGTCTAGGAGTCTTAGAAAATCAATGCTTATAAAAAATTATGAAAATAAATTTGTAGATAAAAATGAGTTTAATTATCACTGACTGTATGAACCAGTAGCTAGTGTGAACAAGAAATAGGATGCTGGCAGGAATGAGAACACATTATCACGTGACAGAAGTGTAATACCCAACTGCAAAGGTGCTATAGGATCAAAATGCATAGAGGAAATTAGGTAATAGTACAAAATAAAAATAACCAACATCTGGTAACATGTAGACATTTTCCATCTAAATTGTTGCTTTTAATGACAAACTCATTCTCCTCCTGGAGGATGTGATGGGAGCTGTGCAGTGAGATTAAATAGGTACTGGAAGAAACCATAGTTTGGTGTTTTGCAGTTGTTCATAGATCAAATAGTTCTTTGCTTTGTGTGAAAAATCCCTCAGCAGCGAGAGATGAGGAGGATGAATTAGATCAGCATGAATTTTCCTTTTCCTCTAGAAATGCTTCAGACACCTAAGGGCCTTAAGCCAGGGTCCATAAGTGGAAAGCTGTAAGGGAAAAAAGAAACTTCACAATCCAACAGGTGAGAAGACTGTAATTTCTGATCAAATAAATACCTAGGTGTTTCATTGTCTTGTCTTTTTGAATTCATGTAGTACTTCCTATCTCACATAACCCCAGAAGGATGGCAAGGGGCGTACGTGCTGTGTTTTGTCCCTCCCTCTTCCTATGCCCAACTGGTAAGGAAATTGGATGTTTTACTACAATCTCTGGCTCCCCACCCCTGCCCCCTGCTCATATAGCTTGGGAAGTGATGATATGCGCTGAGTCCATTCTAATAAAACACACAACATGACTTACTGCTTCATGATATGTTTTATAAGATGGATTGATTTATGCACCTATATAAGTTGAGTCTGAATAGTCAGTTTTCGAAGTGAATTAAGAATAAATTTTTGTTACATTGCATCTTATCAATAAGCATTTTAAAACCCCAAGCATATTTATTTAAACATATAATTTAAAAATAAATGTTTTGAAATGGTGGTTGAAGAACCTTTTCTTTATTTTTCACATTTTCTGATGTACTTGCTGTTCTCATCTTCTGGTTTCATGCCCTCTGGCCTTCTAGCCCCTTGCGTCGTTTTCGAGCACATTTGAACATGTTTGATCCATGTAGTCTGAACCTTTTGCTCTCTGAGGGTTACCCTACTCATCCCTGCATGCTTGCCTTCACCTGGAACCAGCCTGATGCATTCCAAGAGGAGGATAGAGGTGGGTCCAGGTCACTTTGCACAGGGATCTGCACTTCGTGATCCAGAAGAAAAGTGCTTTTAAAGCCCAACTTGGCACATTTTAAGTCAAAATTAGGTTTGTGGCAGTTGGCACATCTCTTAAATTCTCTATTTTTTAGTCCCCTGAAATCATATTTGGAGTGAAAGAACTGAAAAAATTAAAACTCAGTCCCTTAGACTGGCTTAGATTGGCTTTCTATAATTGATTTATCGTCTACTTAGGCAATACTCCAATTTCTTTATTTTCTATGTAAATTGTGTTGATGGATCAGTACACAATATTGTATCATTTATCATTTCTACTGGAATGTTTTTATTTTAATTACTTTGGTAGACTGATTTGCACTAAGAAAGTTACCCATGGATAGATATATTAGAGGATGTTTTAATATTCTTTAATATATAATATTCTTCAGAAGATTAACTGACTAATGTATCATAAAATCGGTAGAGTAACTGACTAGCTTTATGAAATTGTAAGTTTGTTGAAAATTGATTTTTTTTTTTTACTGGAGATGAGAGTTCCATAATTGAAAAAATATCCCATGCCAGTGCTTTGTAGATTGCAAGTAATGTAGATAATCTTGCCTGTAGTTCCTTGATGAAAATGATCTGTTGCATTTACAATATCACAAGTAATTAATTATTAAAGTATATGCCTGTGATTGGTATGTTTTATCTTAATTCTACTTATTCTCTTAGTCATGCAAAGAAGAAATAACTGCCAGTGGTAGCTGTTGAAATTATATTCAGATCTATTGAGGAGCATGTTTTGAACATCTTTTATGCTTATTTAAAAAGAGGCGGAGCTTGTAGTAAGCCGAGATAGTGCCACTGGCACTGCAAGCCTGGGCGACAGAGTGAGACTCCATCTCAAAAAAAAAAAAAAAAAAAAGGCTTTTCTATGGGATTCTCATTTGTTTAAATTATACATGTGATTACTTGACACGTTAAAGTGTACACAATTTAGGAAAATGGGATTAAAAATCCAGAAACACTTAAAAAGTTCTTATAGTGAAGATTAAAAAAGTGATTTCATTTAATGACTTTCAGAAAAAAAAATCACTGGGTGGAACATAAATGTTTGAAGTATTCTTGAACAAAAGTGCTCTCTGATACTATAGACAAAAAAATTCTTAAATTACCCGTGAAATATGCTGTTCCTAGGGAATGGTTGTGAAGTACTTTTTAGTCACTCACCTGATAGAGAAAAGTAGTCTGAAAAGCTCATACACACTGAATTACTACTTCAGTTTAACTTTTTTTGTGCCTACTAGTTAGTTGCCAGGCACTTTACATTGAGTAGTGAATAACAGACACCTGCTTTTCAAGGGCTGCTTCTGTAGTATGAGAAAGAGATGCATGAACAGACAATTTTTAATATACTGTAGTGAATGCTGTCATAGATGTACCTGCACATGACCTGTTGTAAAATCTGGAGCATGATAGGAGAGAGAGAGATGTGGGGGCAGGTTGTCTTCTAGGTCACCCTTCCCTCAACACCATGTAGATGCGAGCTCTCTGGTCTTGGCAGTAGTGTGGTTGTACCACAAACGGGCAGGCTGATGAGGCTGACGGATTTTGGTGTTATTCTAATTATTCCTTTAAGCAAGTCATTTACGTTTCTAAGTCTGTTTCCTCTCTGTGAATTAAGGAAAGTAGTAAAACTACCCTGCCTCCCAAGGCAGTTATGAGGACTAGCTGGGGTAATGTGCCTGAATGAGCTTTGTGTATAGGGAAAATGTATACAAATTAATCGTTAGTATTTGTGGCACTCACTCTGTGATTTGGCCTATTTCACCTCCCTATGCTCTGAATTTATTATCTGTAAGAGGGGAACAATAATGGTTGTTCTTACAAATGGTAATTGTGAGGATGAAGTGAGTTAAAATATGTGAAGCTCTTAAAACAGTTTCTGGCATACAGTAAATATTAGCTCTTATTTTAATATTCTTATAGCAGAAGAAGTTGACCCTACCTCTCTGTTACCCTGGCAGAAGGTTTTCAAGATACTCATTTTGTGGTGCCCTGGACATTAAGATTCCATGTAATTTTGATGGCATAATGAAAACTTTCTGTTGTTGGACAGTTGTTGTAGATGAGCATCCAGAACTGGATTAACCGATCCACTGCAGATAGGAACTTATGAGGTGAGCACGTGCTCCCTGTTAGCTCACACTATTTGCTGAATAGTTTGGAAATGCCTCTTCCTGGCATTCAAATAATATACTCTTCTTTAGTTGCAGAAAGTCAGTTTAATGAACAGTGATTAAGATGCTGCCTTTTGGACAGTCATTAATAAATGTTAATTAAAAACCCCAGTCTAGAGCATCTGCCGTTGTCCCCTCAGATGGGTACCTACTATTTCAGATCTGTTTTGTTTAGAGAACTACAGCAAGCTTAGTAGCCATTTCTGATACCTGTTTTAGTAGCAAATTATAGTGCTTCCTGTTCGTTTGATTTCTTCCAGGGACATATTTTATTTTCCTGCCTCCTTAGAATGTCTGGCAAAAAGCTTTATTTCATCTGAATTCTGCTGGGTCATCATATTGGACTTGTGGGGGAAAATGGATTTATAATAGCAATTAATAAAAAATAGTAACAAATAATATTGCTTAATAGTAAATGTGTACTATATGTGCCAGCCACAGTGCTAAGCATTTTAATACAAAAGCTCAATTTAAATCATAAAATAGCACTGTGAGATTTCCCCTAGCAATTTTAAACTTAAACTAGATGTTTATTCGAGGGCAGCTTTAAGCTGCATTTGCATAGCAGGCTTTTTGCTGTGTATTTATTGGGAGGAGAGCTGTTGGAAATTACAGAGCTGTTGGAAATAAACCCTAGCTAATTCTCAGGGTTTCTTCCAGTATTGAACTTGTCTGAAAAGCTGTTGGAAATTAATGTGCACTGACTCCCCCAAGATGCCCCTGGAAATCACCACTGCTTGCTCTACCAAGGTACCAGAAAATCTGCCCTGGAAAATGAGTCCTTTGGATTAAATCTTTCCATCTTTAGGACCTGCTTGAAGTGCAGGTGTCCCTGGAGAGGGAACTAATTAAATCATTTAACACTTAAATAGGGATTCAGTTATAAAATTATCTTCTGAGAAAGAAAGGAGCTGAAGGGTCAAGTAACTTTTAATGGGAGAAGAAAATGGTGATGGAAGATTTCTTGCTAGTGGTACTTCCTAGGGAATTAACTGGAGATAGAACTGGGAAGCCAGGGAGAGAATATAGAGTGCAGAAGAAGAACGGGAAAGGGCAGATGGGAGTGAGTTAAGCGGCCACTAAGGTCCCTTCCTGTATTTACACTGGGATCCCATATTATAGAGAAAGTCCATTTGGCTCTCTTCCCCATCTCAGACAAAGCTTTGGTTCCCTTTGGTCTGCAGCATTGTCTGTGTTCCTGGGAGAACTCTTCAGTTCCATTTATTGGCTCAGAAGTAGATGCTGTTGCTATAGGATGATGGCTGGCAGAGCCATTCCTGAGAATGGCTCATTCTATGAGCCAGTGTCATAGAATTGTCCTTGGAATGTCAGCCTTTGAAGTAAGTGGTGTGTGTGTGTGTTTTCTCACGCCATTGTGTCTTGTATTCCTGGGTTGGAGAGATATTAATGAATTTGTGGAGACTAGGAAAATAGTTAACCTCTAGATTGTCTCATTTAGGTTCAGGGAGAGAAGTCTTCATCCTTGTAACACAGTGTTGTACTTACACGCTCTCTGGAATTTGAGTTAGAAACTGGTGGTATAATCCAGAAATGCGTTTACTCTCAGAGTTTACTGATTCTTTCATCAGATGTGGCTCAGAATTAGTGTTGTTCCATAAAAGTTGAAATTGGTTCACTTTAGAGGCAAAAGAATCTTGACTTTCAAGCTGAACAAAAAATAATTGGGAAGTTAGGAAGTATCTTCTAGTTTAAGACTCACTGCTTGAGAGCGCTTCATCACCATGAAAATGGGAAGACAAAAATATTTCAATTTTCATAAAACTGGGTTCTTGATATGACTTTTGGCTGGAATTTACTAATATCTGAGATTACTTTCCCCAGTCTGTAAACATGGATAATGGTAACTGCCTGTAAGAGTAGTTGTAAGTATAGTGGAAGTATTAAGTAAACAGGCTTGGATTATGACTCTACCACCTATTGGCTATGTGGACAACTTTATTTAGTGTCTTTGAGTTAGAGCTGCCTCATCCAGTAAAACCCTGGCAGGGTAAGAATTTAATAAGATGTATGCTAAATGCCTGGCGTGCATTAAGTTGGTTTGCCATTCATGTGTGCTTTCTTTGGCCAGGGCTGTGTTAAATTTGAAATAGTTTCTAACACTTAAGCATCAGATGATTCCACTGTAATAATCTGGATTTCAGAAATCAGAAGATCTGGCAGCCTTGTGTCTGTCCCTCTGGCTGCCTGACTCCTCAAGCTGTGTGTCTGTGGACCTCTTTGGGTGGGATGTGTTCTCCAGTTTTCCACAGAACTGCTGCTGCCTATACAGCCTTCTACCCTGACTGTTCATTCCCATATGTTCTGTAGCTGAGCCCGTAGACATTTATTGTTCTGCCAGTAAATGAATGTTTTGGTTGAAAAGTATGTTGCACTAGGTGTGATATTTGGTACACAATAGATGGTCATTAAATATTTCCCTTTTTCTCTATTAGGCTGCTGATGATGTAGTGAAGAGAAGGTTTAAATCCAAATGATTTCAGCCCTGAACTAGAAAGTTCTGTCTCAGTGGGCTGTATGATCTCAGAAAATGACTTAATTTCTCCAATGCTCAGTGTTTTTCTAGGGACGCTAGAGAATTTGGACTAGCTGATTCTCAGGGTTTCTTCCAGTACTGAACTTGCCTGAAAAGTGATACATAACCACACGCAAACTTCCATGGGGTGTTTGAATAAAAACTTATATCCTAAAAATAAAATAGTGAAGTATGGATTGTAAGAACAATTAGGTTAATTACAAAGTGGCTTAAAATTAATGTTCAGGCTGGGCACAGTGGCTCATGCCTGTAATCCCAGCACTTTGGGAGGCTGAGGTGGGCGGATCACTTGAGGCCAGGAGTTCGAGACCAGCCTGACCAACATGGTGAAACCCTGTCTCTACTAAAAATACAAAAATTAGCTTGGCATGATGGCAGGCACCTGTAATTCCAGTTACTCGGGAGGCTGAGGCAGGAGAATCGCTTGAACCTGGGAGGCAGAGGTTGCAGTGAGCCGAGATTGTACCACTGCACTCCAGCCTGGGCAACAGAGTAAGACTCCGTCTCAAAAAACAAAAACAAAAACAAAAACAAAATTAATGTTCAGCGTTGTTGGTTAGTACCAATCTAGAAAACTGAAGAATTTAATCTTTTAGCCCTGTGCTGTTGATTTGGATAAAGCTATGGAGGGCAGGGATATCAATATAGGAGCTGTTGTGACGCTGGGTGTGACAGTCATATGATGGATGACAGGCCCAGGATGGAGAGACATCTTGATAGCATGGAGCAGTGGACACAAAATTGAACAAAGATATGTACACAGTGGTGTAATTTGGTTTCAATAAAACCAACCAAAAAAGTAAAGATGAAGAAAGAAATAACAGGTAAAACAGAGCTAGGGTTTTAGATGAAATGTTCAGTCTCAAGTGATATATATACATGGCCATCAATGTGTCATATAAAGAGAATATTAGGATTTCCATTTATGTTTATTTAAATAAGCAACTTTTCAATTTGTGCATGTGTTGAATTACATAGCAGGATGGTACTACATAAATAAAACGAAACATGCCCTTGGGGTATCGATGTAATCTTTTTTTTAACTAATAGGAGAGTGTGATCAAAAGTTTGCAGGCTGCTGGATTGGAAGTTCTGTTTGTTGAAAGGTAGCATAGTATAGTGGAAACTACAGGCTTTAAAATCAGATAGTCCTGAATATAAACTTTAACTTTAACACGTAATACTTATGTAACATAACTTAATGAGCCTCACTTTCATTGAATGTAAAATGTGTGTTATAATACTTCTCTCATAGGTATGTTGGATGGTTGCAATGGGATGATTTTACTGCTGTCTTTTGGTTAATTTCTCTGTTTTTTTGTCTTTCATGTTTGATTCTTTAGGGCTGGAGAATATACCCAGTATAATTTTACTCTTTTGAATTTGTTGGGTTTTAAAAATGACGCTTAACTGTCCAATACAAAGTGTATCTTGCTGAATATTCCATGAGTGCTTGATAAGAATGTGCATTCTTTGTGTAAATGTCAGTTAGATCCTGTTGGTTGTTGTCTTATTCTGTTCTTCTGTATCTTTGCTAATTTTCTATTTAGTAGTTCTGTCAGTTGCTGAGAATGGGATGTTTGGTCCCCATGATGAGATGAGTTTTTACCATTAATTTTTAAAAATGTACATGTGTGTCTGGCCTTGTGTGACCCAGAGTGGTCAGCATAGTATAGAAGGAATGCAAAGAAGCTGTAGTGAGAGAATAGCCAGCTTCATACAGGAGAAAATGTTTTCATGCTATGATTTCCCATGAATTCAGTAGCAGAGTCTGTCATCATTAGCTTTCCGGGGTTTGTAGAAATACTGTCATGCCTTTGGCCTCATTGTTATTATTGAGCAACCTTGCATACTGGAAGCTCCAGTGCCTTCTGTATACAATGAGCTGGATTAGGTTAGTTTTCTAGTATTTAGTGACTCTTTCAGTCAGATACAGACTCATGTTTGACCCCCTCTTTTGGCATGTTAACATGCAGAGTTAACCTGTTTTCACATTTTGCAGCAGCACATGTAAAAATACATGCTTTCAGTTTTTTGGCCAAGTCCTTTTTTTTTTTTTTTTTTTGAGACAGAGTCTTGCTCTTGTCACCCAGGCTGGAGTGCAGTGGCACGACCTCAGCTCACTGCAACCTCCGCCTCCCGGGTTCAAGCAATTCTGCTGCCTCAGCCTCCCGAGTAGCTGGGATTACAGGCATCCGCCACCATGCCCAGCTAATTTTTGTATTTTTTAGTAGAGACAGGGTTTTGCCATGTTGGCCAGGCTGGTCTCCAACTCCTGACTTCGTGATCCGCCTGCCTCCCAAAGTGCTGGGATTAGAGGCGTGAGCCACCGTGCCCAGCTGGCTAAGTCCTTTTTAAATAAACCTCTTGGGGAAGATATATTCTAGTGGAAAAGGAAGGACGTTAAGTGACAAAATATATCCTCAGGCTTTGGGTCTTAACAAAGCAGTCATTCTTGAAAAGCCACTTTTTATTTCTCCGTTCCTCATTTTCTAGAGTAACTCATCAAGTTCTTTTAAATAAATGTGTCTGTTTTAAATAACAGATGGCTGGAAAAATACCCCAGCTAAGAATTGATCTTTTAGTTGTTGATTTTAGTATAAAACAGTTACATTGACTGTGATGATTGTTATGTTGGGATTTATATTCTTCAGTTTTTTTGTATTAGATTTGCTTTTTTACTGTTTATTAATGCTTTCCTTTTGTCTGCTTTCCTCCTATTAAAATTTTTTAAAATTATTTTCCCTCTACTGGTTTGGCCATTATGCATTCTGTTAGACTGAAATTTTAACACACATACTCTGATTAATTTTACAAAAGATGTATCAGGGTTTTAGTAATTTTGTGAATCAAAGAACTGGGAATTTATTATTATATCAAAAAACGTGACCACTCAGGGTTCTGAAATACGGATTTATTGTTGTTCTGTGACTCTAGTCCGTTTCGTAGCTACCTGCTAATTGCATTTTTATTAATGGTTCTGGAGAATGATCCATCATAGAGATGTCAAGGCTGGTATAAATTTACTGAGGAACAATTTAATCCATGCTTCAGCACCGCAGACTTTTTGTTAACAGATCCACAATTAAAGTGAAGCTGCTGCCAGTTGTTGAACTTGAGTTAGAAACTGCAATAAGCCACAGGAAAAGAAGCAAAAATAAACCTCTTTTCAGATGAAATTGAAAAATATCTATTGGAATAATATGAATTAAAGACTTGTCACTTCATGAACTAATTGTACTTTTTTTCTTTTTTGTTATGGAGAGAGACACTTCTCTAGTCTCCATTTCTTGGTTACTGTCACCAACAGTGGCAGTTTTAGATAAAATAATGTCAAGGGAGAAGAATACTGAAACGTAAAAATGTGGTGGTGGTAGTTATATTTTTAAAAAATATATATCCTGTGGAAATAGTTTTCAGTTTTAGCTTCACTGTATCCACCCTCCTAGCATTAATTCAGTATGCCTAAATGAAGTTGCTAGCTGCTAAAGAAATAGTTGGAGTGCTGTGAGGCTAAAAATCTTGAACTAAAACATGGAAATTGTTTTTCTAATTTCATTTGGGTAAAAATGAATCCCCGTGAATACATGTTAGCAAAGCAAACTTCCTTTTATTATTTCTCATACCACAGATACAATATCCAGAAATGTGTTGATGTGAAATCAAATCAAATCAAGGTGATTATCATGTGGACATTGGATCAGGATTCTGGAATGTTCAGTTTGTGGGTTGCTTTGCATTTCTCACTTGGAGATGCACTCACAACTTTATACCTCTTTGCCTTAGTTTTTTGCACTTTAAAAATGAAAAGTATAATGATCTTGAGCTCACATGGTTGTCAGACAGTGAAGAATTTTGAAAAAGGCAAGTTTCTCATTTAAGTACATTACATATTAAGAAATTCATATCAAACTTTTGAAAAACAAGTTTGACAAAAAAGCAAGTGATATTGGCTCTACAAAATGTACTTCTGAACTTTCTATATGATGTATTTCTATAATATATAGAAGTATATAGAAATATTCTATAATATAGAAATATATAATCATATAGAAAATTCAGAAGTACATTTTGGAGGGAGTCTGGGGATATTTTTCAGCCACTTTCATGTATAATCTTTCTTTCCTAGCCCTTCTTTTTTCCCCTTTTAATTCCCTCAACTGTCCTAGAGGACAGTGACATTTTAGGGGAAATTTATTCAAACCACAAGGGAATATTTAAGAAGCGTTTCTTTGCTTGAAAAAAAATTATTTCTTTACTTTGATACTTTAAAGAAATTGATACTTTTAAAGTTACTTTTAATTTTAAAATGATATCAAACTTATGTAAAAGTTCCACAGCGTGAGATACTTCCAAGTGTACTCTTTACCTTAATTCACCAGTGTTCATCTGTTTGCTTCATTGACTTTATCATTAGTTCTGTCTCCCTTGTACACAAACTATTTTTCTCTGAACCATTTAAGAGTTTGTGTAGACTAACCCTTAACTGTTTCAATGCATACCTCCTAAGAATAAGGACATTTTCTTATATAACCATAGTACAGTGATGAGAAACAAAACTTTTTATATCCAGTCCACAATCTGAACTTAAATTTTATCAGTTGTCCCAATAATAACTTTTGTAGCATTTCTCTCCTCCACTGGGTCCAGGATCCATCCACATGTATTGTGTTTAATTATTATGTCTTAAGTTTCTTTTAATCTTGAATCATTCTTAATCCTTTTTTCTTTCATGACCTTGATGTTTTTGATGAGTACAGGCAAATTATTTTGTAGGAAGTGTCTTAACAGATTTGTCTGCTGTTTCTTCATAATAGTATTCAGGTATTTATTTGCTTATTTATTCATTAACATTTATTATGTCCTCTTGGATTCTCATACAGTGTTATAAACTATTACTGTCAACATTTATTCTGATGCTCAAATTGTTACAAATCTGGCCAGTAGGAGCCCCGTCAGCTTAATGATGTCATCATCGTTCTTTGCATCATACATCATCTTGTACTTTTTCTGCTGCATCCTTGGAATCAGCCAGTACTCTAAGGAACCCTGGTTCTTTTTAGTGGAGAGTGGTGTTCAGGTCTTGGTGCTAGATGTGCTTATTGCTACCAGAATGTCATAACTTTTAGGTCTTCTTGGAGATCAAAGTGAGGGGAAAAATACACACAAATAAATATGCATCTGTCTGTTCATCCATCCATCCATCCATCCATCTAGTTGTCCATCTATCCATGAAAAACCATGACTTTATACTGATATGTTCAATTTCAGTCTAGTACCACAGGGTTCATTGCAGTAGTCCTCCTTTCCATATTTGTAACTCCACCACCTAAGAAACATGGCTTTATTATTCTTAATATACCTACTTATTTGCTCACTTTTAACAAAAAATATTTAAAATTTCTACCCTATAGCACCATGAAAAAGTAACCTAATGACTAGAGTTTAGTGTTTGCTTATGGTTCTTTGTGTCTTAGGCTGGGGGTATGTAGTCAAAGTACTGCATTCAGAAGTTACTTGGGTTAGTTCCTTTTTTCCTCTCTTCAATGTTACTGTGTTCTTTATTTGAAATACAGTAAAGTTCATATGTTTCTGTTGTATTCCTTTTACCATTCCTTCACCCATGCTTGTTGATTTTATTTATTTGGATATATGAAGCAGTGTGGTTTCAAAAATGAAAGATGTCCCCAGAAACATTATGACTCTAATTCTTTCAGTTTCTCTGCTCTGTTTATGCACCTCCCACCCTAGTTCCTGTTACATATAGGTAACTGGCATCATTAGTTTTTGGTTTATCCTTCTTGTATTTCTTTTGCAAAAACAAGCAGATGGATGTGTTTTCTTTTCCCACTCTTTCATACACAAAGGTAACGTGTGTGTGTGTGTGTGTGTATATATATAATATACATTAAGTTTGCTTTTTTCATCAGTTCATAGAGAGCATTCTCATTCATCCTAACAGCTTATTCAGCCAGTTTTCTAAATATTGGCATTTCACTTGTTTCCAGTAGTTTGCGATTCGGAAACACTGTAGTGGATAACCTAGTGCATATATATGTTTATAATATTGGAGGTGAATATTTTGGGTAAATTCCTGGAAGTAATATTGCTAGGTCAAAAGGTAAATGTAAGTACTTTTGTTAGATTTGTCAAATTCCCATCCATAAAGGCTGTACCAGTTTTCATTTGCACAAGCCAAGTTGTGAGAGGACCTATTTCTCCACAGTTTTGTCAACAGAATGTGTTGTCAAATGTTTTAATTTTTGCTGATCTGAAACATGAGAAATGGTATTGCAGCGTAGTTGTCATTTGCTTTTATTATGTGTTAAGTTGAAGAGTTTTCATGTGATAAATACAATTTTTAGATCTTCTTTTGTGAATTGTCTGTGTCTTTTGGCTGTTTTTTACATGGTGTTTATCTTTTTTTTCTTTTAAACATGTTTGGTATATATTATTAGTGTTATTGGCTTTTTAACTGTGATACATGTTGCAGCAAATACTTTTTTCTAGCTTGTCGTGTATTCTTTTTTGATTAGGATATAATTCACATGCCATAACATTAATCCTTTAAAAGTGTACAATTCAGTGATATTTAGCATATTCACAAGATTGTACAGCATCACCACTAGAAAATGTTCTAATTCTAGAGCATTTTCATCTTCCTAAAAAGAAACCCCATGCCCACTGGCACCCACTCTTCTCAACCCACAAATCCCCTGACAGTCACCATACTTTCAGTCTCTAGGGATTTGACTACTGTTTTTTAAGTCTGGCTTCTTTCTCTTAGCATTAGTGTTTTCAAGGTTCATATATGTTACAGATGCATCAGTACAACATTTGTTTTTATGGCAGAATAATATTGTATGGATATAAAACATTTTCTCCTCAGTTGTTGGACATTTATAATGTTTCCACTTTTTGGCTATTAAGAATGATGCTGTCATGAACCCTTGTGTGCACGTTTTTGTGGGACAAAAGTTTTCTTTTTTTTGCATATACCTTGAGGTGGAACTATCGAGTCATATGATAAATTTATGTTTAACCTTTTGAGGTACTGCCAGACTGTTTTCCAAAGCAGTTGTACCTTTTTACAATTTTGGCAGTGCTTGAGAGTTTCCATTTCTCCACATCTCTACCAACACTTGCTGTTGTCTGTCCTTTTGACTATAACCATCTTTTTGGGTGTGAAATGGTATCTTATTGTGATTTGATTTGTGTTTCTCTTAAGACTAAGGATGTTGAGCATCTCTTCATGTGCATATTGGTCATTTGTATGTTTTATTTAGAGAAACGTCTTCTTTAAATCCTTTGCCCATTTTAAATATTGAGTTGTTTTTATTGTTAAGTTTATATATTCTGGACACTAGACTCTTGTCAGATATATGAGCTGCAAATATTTTCTCCCATTCTATGGGTTGTCTTTTCATGTTCTTGATGATGTTCTTTGAAACACAAAGTTTTGATGAGGTCCAGCTTACCAGGGTTTTTGTTTTTGCTTTTCTTCATATCTGAGAAGCCACTGCTTAATCCAAGTTTACAAAGACTAATGACGATGTTTTCTTTTAAGAGCTTTATAGTTTTAGCTTTTACATTTAGGTTTTAAATTTACTTTGAGTTAATTTTGTGTAAAGTGTGTGGTAGGTGTCCAGCTTCATTCTTTTGCATGTGGATATCCAGAGTCCCATCACCAGTTTTTGAAACGACTGTTCTTTCCTCATTGAATATTCTTGGCATCCTTGTCTGTCAACAGTCAGATGCCCAAAAATTTATGGATTTGTCATTTGTCTTTTGAGATTGCTTATGATTTTTTTTGGCCATGCTCAAGTTTGAATATTCGTGTAGCTGAATTTATCAACATTTTACTTATCTTAATTTGGAGCCAAAGAAAGTTTTTTCCTACACTTAAGTTATGGGGGAATTCACCCATGTTTTCCCCTTATAATTCTGTCATTTTCAAAATGGCTGTTCTTTTGTCTCAGAACCATTTATTTTATTTTATTACTTTAGAAGCAGGGTCTCATTTTGTTGCCCAGGCTGGAGTGCAGTGGCACAATCATAGCTCACTGCAACCTCAGAGTCCCGGACTCTGGTGATCCTCCTGCCTCAGCCTCCTGAGTAGCCAGGACTACAGGTGCATGCCACCATGCCCAAGTAGTTTTTAAAATGTTTAATAGAGATGAGGTTTTGCTGTGTTGCCTAGGCTGGTCTCAAACTCCTGGGCTCAAGCAGTACCCCTGCCTTGGCATCCGAGAGGGCTGGGATTACACAGGTGAGTCACCATGCCTGGCCAGAATCATTTATTAAAAATCCATTTCACTCAGTGATTTCAGGTGCCACCTGTAGCATATACTAAATTTGCATATGTATATGAGTCTATTTTTGGACTTTCAAGTCCGTTTCTCTGTTTATGTAATACCATGATTTTTTTAATTAAAAATTTTATTTTGTGTTAGTTTTAGATTCATATGCAGTTGTGAGAAATAATACAGAGATTTTCTGTAGTCTGTATCCAGTTTCCCCCAGTGGTAACATCTTGAAAAACTGTAGTATGGTATCAAAACCAGGATATTGACATTGATAACAGTCTACAGGTTTTTTACAGTTTACTTGAACTCATTTATGTATATATGTGTGTATTTACTTCGGTGCCATTCTGTCACATATATAGGTTCAAGTGTTCACCACCGCAGTCAAAACATAGAGCAGTTTCATCACTGCAAGGATCACTTATGTTGCTCTTTTATAACCATACCCACTTCCTCTTTCATCTTCCCTAGCCTCTGGCAACCACAGAAATGTTCTCCATTTCTGTAATTTTGTCATTTTAGTGACATTAGAAAAGCAGAATTATACAGTATACAATCCTTAGGGATTGGCTTAAAAAATCTTTTCTCAGTGCAGTTTCTTGGAGATTTACTCAAATTATTGCATGTTTATTGTTGAGTAGTAGTGTATGGTATGGATGGACCAGTTTGTATAATTGTTTAGTTTTTGAAGGACACCGGGGTTGGTTCTGGGTTTATACTCATAAATAAAGCTGCTATGATCACAGGTTTTTGTGTGAACATAAGTCTTCCACATTCCTCTGAGATAAATGCTTATGAGGGTGATTGTATTGAAGTGGCCTTGTTTTCTGGGGTGACGCTCAGAATTCTTGGTCTCATAGCCAAGGAAATCAAGGACATGGATACACCAAGGGTGAAGTTTAGAGCAGAAATTTAATAGGAGAAAGAAAAAGAACAGCTCTCTGCTGCAGAGAGGGGTCCCAGAAAAAGGGTTGCCATCCTGTAGTGAAATACAGGAATTTTTACAGACAAGCTAGTGGGGAGGCGGTATCTGAACATAGGGTGTGAAAAACCGGTTAGGATCAGGTGTGTCATCTGCATAGGGTGCAAATCTCTGGAAGCCCCTACCCCAATCTTTTATCATACAGGCAGGTCCTCAGCCTGAGCTACTCCATGTTGCTTATTTCTTTTTTACTGTACATGTGCTCAAAAAGGGGAGGTAGAATCCCCATGGTGGACATGCCAGGCCCCAGCTAGCCCTTTCTGTCCATGCAACTGCTGGCATCCCCCAGTGCAAGCTTCCAGGTTCCTTATCTATGTTTGCAGCCTGATCTTCCAGGCTACTCTTTGTTAGAAAATAAGTAATTTCTTGGGCTGCTTTTTGTTAGAAGGGAAGTTCTGTGAAGGATGCTGTGCCCTTACTATCTGCCTAAATAGTTTTTTCTACCTCCTGTATCATGATAATGGCATGTTTAGTTATATAAAAGACTGCGAAAGTGTTTTAATTATAGGGGCTTTTCAACATGTTTTAATATCTGGTAGGGCCAATAGCTCCTAATAGCTTTTCAAGTATTTCCCAAGCTTTTACACAAAACAGTTGTATTATGCCAATGATATGTCTTTGTCTAATTTATCCTACTTATTGGATTGCAGATGGAACAAGTAGCATTTTCTTTGTTTTCCCAACTTTAGCTCTTGACTATCTTTAGTCTAACTTGGCTGGCAAATTGTCATTTAAGTATGTCGCATTTGCTTGCACCTTTTCTGAATTTCTCAATTATTCTTTTTAAGAAACTAAAATTATGAAAATTTTTTTCCTCTTTTTATTCATTTCTTATCTACTTGAAATAATGGGACTTACATATACATCAGTGATTCTCAAATGTTAGTGGGTAACAGATTCACCTGGAAGGCTTATTAAAGCACAGATTGCTAGGCCTTGCCCCAGAGACTTTAATTCACTAAGTATGGGGTGGGGCCTGACTATTTGCATTTCTGAAGCACCAGGTGATGCTGAGGCTGCTGGCCTGGGACCACATTTTGAGGACTACTAGGCTACATTAGTAGAATGGCTTATGGAGTGTCGCTGGGAAGATTGCTGGGTCTTATGATTGACATTGTATTTGAATGATTGTGTAGGACAGATGTCATTATATCTGTACTGCTAAAGAAACAAGATATATGATGCTGGTATCTAACAGACTTTTAAACCTTAGTACTGAAAGGAGATAGAAAAGTTCAGCTTTTAAGTCATTCATTTATTGAATCTTTCATTTATTCATCAGATTTTATTGCTTCCAACTACATTTGCTAGGCAGTGAAATGGTTTCTGTTTTACACAGTGAGGAATTTTTTTTAAGAAGAGTTAAATATATTTTCTAAAATTGTATATTTAAGAATCAGAAAGTTACTGGAGATTAGGCAGGGTAGTGTGTGGCAGGGTGAGGGGAAGGTTATGAGGCGATAACACAACAAGGTGACTGTAGTCAATAATAACTTAATTGTACATTTAAAAATAACTAAAACAGTATAATTAGATTGATTTTATCACAGAGGATAAATGCTTGAGTGGATGGATATTCTATTTTCCATGGTATGATTATCACTCATTGCATGCTTGTATCAAAACATCTCATGTACCCCATACATATACCCATCTATTATGTACCTACAAAACTAAAAAAAATTGTAAAAGCAAAAAACAAAAACGAAAAAAGCCCTTGACTTTCAGAAGCCTCTGACTAACCTTTGCAGTATTGTGCCTCTGTTCTACACATAATTAACTGTGTTGAAACTGAGAATTAAAGCTGAAATGTAATTTCACAAACTTAATAAATGGCCTTTATAACTGATAATGACATCTTCGTTGCCTTGAGACAACAACCAAGGACTTGATTTCCTTGAGATAAGGACTTTGGTTGAATCAGTATGTCTTTAAGTATTTAATCTTGTCTCATAATAATTGAGTTACCTCAACAAAGATTGTACTCATACCTTGACAAATGAAACCATACCAGTAAATTAATTCTATTTAAGTCAGAGTAGAATCAACTAGCGGTTACCCACTGACTAATATCAGAGCCCAGTGTGTTACATGAAACTAAATTGGAAACCGACCTCTAGAACTCAATGTTTTGTTTTGACCTAAATCTACTCTGCAGTGTGAGGTAAATACAATTGTTTAAAGATTCTTAAGCTGTCGATGTTGAATTTGCTTATTTTGTATTTAATTAAAAAGGTGCATACAGATATGTATGTAGTGTGGTTTGGCAATAGTTAAAATTGGGAGCAGGGAAGGAAAATTTTAGAAATCTTGGTTTCCAAGCAACCAAACACACAATATCAGATCTGTGTACCACTTGCTTCATGTTAAGATGCCCTAAATGTAAATAATTGATTGAGCAGAGACTAAAAGAACCATTATAGTCAGCTGAATTCCAAGGTCCTTGACCTGAGCTCATTATGCTCAGGTTAGAGAATAGGGTGGCTGAATTTTCTTAGAAAAAGAGCCCAGATAATATCTGGCATGTACATAGATCTCGAAAATTAGCTGGACTTAAGTAAGCATTTAGTTTTCAAGCTTTAGTTTAGTGAATGTGGGGTTCCTGATCTGTAATCCTTCAGGAGGCAAATGAGCTGCAACAGAGCCATGGTTTCTCTCCCTCTTCCTGGGAGCCACCTACCCCCTTCACCCAATACAGAGGACCTAAGGAGTGATTGATTTTATAAAAGATACAGAGTAACACACTCTGTATATTCATCAGACCGTGTAAATAACTCACTTCTAGACCTCTCAGATATAAATACATCTCTTTTTACTTCAGAAGCTTTCCATGGGTGATTTCATCCATGTTTGTGGTTTTAACTTGTGTGCTTATATGAATGACTTCCAAATGCATACTTCCAGCCTCATTCTGTTTCAGAATTAGATTTTCATACATTCATAGGCCCAACTCAAAATGTCTAAAGTGAATTAATCTCTTAGCTGTCTTCTTCTCCAGAGAAGACTATACTGCCTGCTCTGCTCTGTCCTGTCTTGGGTAGTATTTGGCAGTATCACTCGGCTCTTTCATTTCTTGCCCTGTTACCCTTACATGTGGCTGTTTGCCATGGTCTGTCAATTCTGCTTCAATAGTCCTCCCCAGTAAATCTTCCCTTTCTTCTACTCTTAGAGTCTCTCACCTTGACTTTTTGTTTGTTTGTTTGTTTTTGAGACAGTCTCACTTTGTCACCCAGGCTGGAATGCAGTGGTGCGATTATGGCTCACTGCAGCCTTGACCTCCTGGGCTCAAGCAATCCTCCCACTTCAACCTTCCAAGTAGCTGGGACTACAGGCACACACCACCATGCCTAGTTTTTAATTTTTTTTTTTTTTTTTTTTGTAGAGGCGGGGTTTCAGCATGTTGCCGAGGCTGGTCCCGAATGCAGGCTCAAGCGATCCGCCTGCCTCCCACAGTGCTGGGATTATAGGCATGAGCCACCCAACCTGGCCTTCACTTTGATCTTGACTCATCTCCCTGTCCCTGATCTTTGCCTGCTCAAGTCCATCTTCTATACGCAACCATGATTTTCTTTAGAAACACATTTCTGACCACATTCTTCCCCTTTAAACACTTGGATGATGCTTGGTCACCAGCAGGATAAAGTCTAAGCTCTTTGACTTGACCTACTAGCCGGCCATGATCTCCTTCTCCATCTTGATGTCTTGCCATTCCCCAAACCTAACTTTAGAATACAGCAATTCAGAACTGCTTTTAGTTCCCTGAAACCACCATAATGCTTCACACACCCTCACCTGTGATTGTGCTGTTCTTTCTTACTCACCCTTGAGTCTTTTTTAATTCTTTTGCTTTCAAGACTTTGCTCTGGCTTTTCTAGGGTGCCTCCCTTGATTTCTTTTGCTCACCCATCTGCTGCCATCCCAGATTATGTCAGTTGACTCTACCCTAAGGTCTCCATAGGGCATCCTGTGTCTATCTCTGTGGTAGATCCTTGCCCACTTTATTGAATTCATCTTTAAGCTCCTTGAATGGAGGGTCTGTGTTTTATTTCTCTTTGTTTCCCTCTTTCCTTGTGTGGCTCTTGAAATCATTATGAATTGATCTAAGCACTTCCTTATGGAGGTATGCAGAATTAACAGCATAATTGTGGCAAGAAATGACTTTGCCTTTTCTTTTTAATGCAAATGAGAGTTAGTAACATGTTCTTTGTATTTATCTTGGGTATCCATTGCTGACTACCAGATCACCCCAAAACTAAGCAGCTTAAAACAATAAACATTTTGTGTGTATGTGTGTGATTTTATTTATTTATTTACTTTTTTAAGATATAGTCTCTCTCTGTTGCCCAGGCTGGAGTGCAGTGGTGTGATCTCAGCTCACTGAAACCTCCGCCTCACGAGTTCAAGCGATTCTTTTGCCTGAGCCTCCTTAGTAGCTGGGACTACAGGTGTGGCCCACCATGCCTGGCTAATTTTTGTTTTTTTAGTAGGGACAGGGTTTCGCCATATTGCCCAGGCCGTGTCAAATTCCTGACCTCAAACAATCTGCCCACCTTGGCCTCCCAAAGTGCTGGGATTACAGGTGTGAGCCTGCCCAAAACAATGAACATTTTATTTGTTCATGATTTTGTTGGAAAATCATGGACTCATGATTGAGTTGGGCTCAGCTGGATGGTTCTTCATTTTGTCTTTTTAGGGGTCACTCATGGGTCTTCATTCATCTGGTCACCCAGCTGAAGGTAGAAGGTCTAGAATGACCTTACTCACATCTCTGGCAATTTGTTGCTGGCTGTCAGCTCTGCCTCCCTCTCTCATCCTTAAGGGGATTGGCCAGGGTTTCTTTCCATGGCAGTCTCAGAGCAGCAAGAGACTAAGGGTGAAAGTTGCAAGGTCTTTAGAGGCCCAGGCCCAGAAAGTGTACAGTGGCAGTTCATTAACATTGTCTTGGCCAGTGCAAGTCACCAGACCAGCCCAGATTCAAGGGGTGGGGAGTAGACTTCATCTAGATAGGAGGAGCCACCAAGTTACATTGCCAAGGGGTGTGCATACAGGGATGGGAGGAATGTGATTGTTTGTTGCTGTCAGCACAGTATACCTTACTAGAACTGGATTGACGTCTCTACTTTTTGAGCATTTTTTGTACATTGTTGTGTTATTTCTCTGTGGTAGTCATCTCACATGCTTTAAACTTCGTATGTCTTATTTCCTTCCTTAGTAGGTCACATTGGGAGCTCATCTTCCCCTTCACTTAGGAGACAGTGCAATAAACATTTATATCTCTCATAGCACATACCAGATTTTTAAAATTTGGCGAGTTTTAAATCAGGACTTAAGGGGTGAATTATCGTATTAAATAAATAATTCAAGTATACAGGGAAGTGAAAGACAGTCATTTACCTAATGCTCTGAACATCTTTCTTGAGATAAAGTAGTGCTGTGAACTGATAGCTAAAATAACATTACCAAATTTAGTTGAGTCATAATTTGGGGGTTGCCTTTAAAGCTAAAGAAATTCCTTTACATATTAATATTTCAGGCATTTGTGTAATATCAGTATCTGTCTGAAAAGAATGCATTGATTACAGAACTCTTTAAGTTGTACAGAAGTTATTTTTCCCTAGAACTTCAAAAGTCTTTGCTCTGCAAGAGAGGGGAGAGTAAAAAAGGTGCCTTAAGGATGTAGACATGCTGTATCTAGCACTGTTATTTGTTGTCAGAAATATACTGATAAAAATGCTAATGCCAGGCCCGGTGCAGTGGCTCACGCCTGTAATCTCAGCACTTTGAGAGACTGAGGCGGGCGGATAACGAGGTCAGGAGATTAAGACCATCCTGGCTCACATGGTGAAACCCTGTGTCTACTAAAAATACAAAAATTAGCTGGGTGTGGTGGCGGGTGCCTGTAATCCCAGCTACTGGGGAGGTTGAGGCAGGAGAATCACGTGAACCTGGGAGGCGGAGGTTGCAGTGAGCTGAGATCGCACCACTGCACTCCAGCCTGGGCGACAGAGCGAGACCCCGTCTCAAAAAAAAAAAAAAAAAAAAAAAATGCTAATGCCTTTCTTGCATATTGGATTTGTTCTACGGATGACTTTTTTTCCTGGAGTTCTTAGAAGCTGTGTGTAACCAAAGGGGGCTGGAGAGTGAGAGAAAGCAAAAGATTTGGCTAGAAGAAGGGAGAGAAATACATTCTGGTTTACGGGCTATGGGTAGACCTAAGTTTTCACCCTGCATTGTATCTGAAAAACATAAATCCCTGCTGTTAATCTTAATATCTAATCTTAGTCTTTAGTGTCTCTTCCTTTTCTTTTTTCCTTCCCTTCTCCTCAACTTTGCTATAAAAATATTTATGCATCTAAAATGGGAAGAATTATTTTTGCTCAAACTGTAAAAAGTATATCACAGGCTGGGCACGGTGGCTCACGCCTGTAATCCCAGCACTTTGGGAGGCCAATGTGGGTAGATCATTTGAGGTTAGGAGTTCAAGACCAGCCTAGCCAACAGGGTGAAACCCTGTCTCTACTAAAAATACTAAAATTAGCTGGGCATGGTAGTGGACACCTGTAATCCCAGCTACTCTGGAGGCTGAGGCAGGAGAATCGCTTGAACCCAGCAGGTGGAGGTTGCAATGAGCTGAGATTGCACCACTGCACTCCAGCCTGGGTGACAGAGCAAGACTCTGTCTCAAACAAAGAAACAAACAAAAAGTATATCACAAATATCGTTACATATTCTTCTTTAATACATAATTATGCATCCCTGAAAGTGGCATTTTGCTACATAGCCTCAATATAGTTTTCACAACTCAGTTTTGCCCTCTTAAAACAAGATTACTGGCACCGTCTTCACTGATGAAAGACTTGTGTCTAAGAAGGTCTGAGTCATAACAGATGCTTCTCCATCTTGCTTTCTCATCTTTCTCTAGTTTCTTTTTGTCCTTTTTATCTTTTTATATTATTTTTCTCTTCTCCATAATTCTGCCTTCTACCCTCTTATTGGGGTGTCTGCTCTATGTGCCAAATATGCCTTAAATTCCTTCATCTTGGCTCCCCTTGGGAGAGACTAAGAGAAGACACTGCAGAACTAGGTCTGCTCAGAGGAGATCATGGCCTGCCCTCATGGGACCATTTGGCGATGTCTTCCTCCATCACGCCTGCAGTCACTGCTGTGGACTTAGGGGTTGAGCAAGATTTTCTGTCCTGAGAGAACCCACGTTCATATTCTGACTTGGTCTCTGTGAAGATTTGAAAAACATTTTTTTTCCTGAAAAGATACAGCTGTACCCATTGAAGCAAACATGGAGCTCTGTTCATTATTTTCTCCTTTTTATTCGTTCTCATGTTCACATTTCACCGTATAATCTTGTTTTTGGCTTATCTTTGACTTTTATACATACTACATAGATTGGACAATTTTCCTGGTGATACGGTACTCTGACATTGTGAAGGGATGGCTCAATATTAATTTTAGAGTGGATGCTTTGAAATATTATCAATGACAAGATTTTAGCATTTTATAACCTTCAACCAAGCACTTATTTGGGGGTCTGCAACATTCCCCTTATGCATTAAATGAATGCATGATTATTTTATACAACTCACACCAAATCTTTTTTTTTTAAACTCATGTTTTCACTTTTATTTTTTGATTACTTGGAAAAGAATGCTATTCTTGATCTACTATTACCTACTGTTTAAATTGTATGGTATATATATATATATATATTTATACTTTAAGTTTTAGGGTACATGTGCACAACGTGCAGGTTTGTTACATATGTATACATGTGCCATGTTGGTGTGCTGCACCCATTAACTCGTCATTTGCATTAGGTATATCTCCTAATGCTATCCCTCCCACTTCCTCCCACCCCACAACAGGCCCCCGTGTGTGATGTTCCCCTTCCTGTGTCCAAGTGTTCTCATTGTTCAATTCCCACCTTTGAGTGAGAACATGTGGTGTTTGGTTTTCGTCCTTGCGATAGTTTGCTGAGAATGATGGTTTCCAGCTTCATCCATGTCCCTACAAAGGACATGAACTCATCCTTTTTTATGGCTGCATAGTATTCCATGGTGTGTACGTGCCACATTTTCTTAATCCAGTCTATCATTCTTGGACATTTGGGTTGGTTCCAAGTCTTTGCTATTGTGAATAGTGCCGCAGTAAACATACGTGTGCATGTGTCTTTATAGCAGCATGATTTATAATCCTTTGGGTATATACCCAGTAATGGGATTGCTGGGTCAAATGGTATTTCTAGTTCTAGATCCCTGAGGAATCGCCACACTGTCTTCCACAATGGTTGAACCAGTTTACAGTCCCACCAACAGTGTAAAAGTGTTCCTATTTCTCTACATCCTCTCCAGCACCTGTTGTTTCCTGACTTTTTAATGATCGCCATTGTAACTGGTATGAGATGGTATCTCATTGTGGTTTTGATTTGCATTTCTCTGATGGTCAGTGATGATGAGCATTTTTTCATGTGTCTGTTGGCTGCATAAATGTCTTCTTTTGAGAAGTGTCTGTTCATATCCTTCGCGCACTTTTTGATGGGGTTGTTTTTTTCTTGTAAATTTGCTTGAGTTCATTGTAGATTCTGGATATTAGCCCTTTGTCAGATGAGTAGATTGCAAAAATTTTCTCCCATTCTGTAGGTTGCCTGTTGACTCTGATGGTAGTTTCTTTTGCTGTGCAGAAGCTCTTTAGTTTAATTAGATCCCATTTATCAATTTTGGCTTTTGTTGCCATTGCTTTTGGTGTTTTAGACGTGAAGTCCTTGCCCATGCCTGTGTCCTGAATGGTAAAGCCTGAGTTTTCTTCTAGGGTTTTTATGGTTTTAGGTCTAACATGTAAGTCTTTAATCCATCTTGAATTAATTTTTGTATAAGGTGTAAGGAAGGGATCTAGTTTTGGCTTTCTCCATATGGCTAGCCAGTTTTCCCAGCACCATTTATGAAATAGGGAATCCTTTCCCCATTTCTTGTTTTTGTCAGATTTGTCAAAGATCAGACGGTTGTAGATGTGTGATATTATTTCTGAGGGCTCTGTTCTGTTCCATTGGTCTATATCTCTATTTTGGTACCAGTACCATGCTGTTTTGGTTACTGTAGCCTTGTAGTATGGTTTGAAGTCAGGTAGTGTGATGCCTCCAGCTTTGTTCTTTTGTCTTAGGATTGACTTGGCAATGTGGGCTCTTTTTTGGTTCCATATGAACTTTAAAGTAGTTTTTTCCAATTCTGTGAAGAAAGTCATTGGTAGCTTGATGGGCATGGCATTGAATCCATAAATTACCTTGGGCAGTATGGCCATTTTCATGATATTGATTCTTCCTACCCATGAGCAAGGAATGTTCTTCCATTTGTTTGTATCCTCTTTTATTTCCTTGAGCAGTGGTTTGTAGTTCTCCTTGAAGAGGTGCTTCACATCCCTTGTAAGTTGGATTCCTAGGTATTTTATTCTCTTTGAAGCAATTGTGAATGGGAGTTCACTCATGATTTGGCTCTCTGTTTGTCTGTTGTTGGTGTATAAGAATGCTTGTGATTTTTGTACATTGATTTTGTATCCTGAGACTTTGCTGAAGTTGCTTATCAGCTTAAGGAGATTTTGGGCTGAGACGATGGGGTTTTCTAGATAAACAATCATGTCGTCTGCAAACAGGGACAATTTGACTTCCTCTTTTCCTAATTGAATACCCTTTATTTCCTTCTCCTGCCTGATTGCCCTGGCCAGAACTTCCAACACTATGTTGAATAGGAGTGGTGAGAGAGGGCATCCCTGTCTTGTGCCAGTTTTCAAAGGGAATGCTTCCAGTTTTTGCCCATTCAGTATGATATTGGCTGTGGGTTTGTCATAGATAGCTCTTATTATTTTGAAATATGTCCCATCAATACCTAATTTATTGAGAGTTTTTAGCATGAAGGGTTGTTGAATTTTGTCAAAGGCTTTTTCTGCATCTATTGAGATAATCATGTGGTTTTTGTCTTTGGCTCTGTTTATATGCTGGATTACATTTATTGATTTGCGTATGTTGAACCAGCCTTGCATCCCAGGGATGAAGCCCACTTGATCATGGTGGATAAGCTTTTTGATGTGCTGCTGGATTCGGTTTGCCAGTATTTTATTGAGGATTTTTGCATCAATGTTCATCAAGGATATTGGTCTAAAATTCTCTTTTTTGGTTGTGTCTCTGCCCGGCTTTGGTATCAGAATGATGCTGGCCTCATAAAATGAGTTAGGGAGGATTCCCTCTTTTTCTATTGATTGGAATAGTTTCAGAAGGAATGGTACCAGTTCCTCCTTGTACCTCTGGTAGAATTCGGCTATGAATCCATCTGGTCCTGGACTCTTTTTGGTTGGTAAACTATTGATTATTGCCACAATTTCAGCTCCTGTTATTGGTCTATTCAGAGATTCAACTTCTTCCTGGTTTAGTCTTGGGAGAGTGTAGGTGTCGAGGAATGTATCCATTTCTTCTAGATTTTCTAGTTTATTTGCGTAGAGGTGTTTGTAGTATTCTCTGATGGTAGTTTGTATTTCTGTGGGATCGGTGGTGATATCCCCTTTATCATTTTTTATTGCGTCTATTTGATTCTTCTCTCTTTTTTTCTTTATTAGTCTTGCTAGCGGTCTATCAATTTTGTTGATCCTTTCAAAAAACCAGCTCCTGGATTCATTAATTTTTTGAAGGGTTTTTTGTGTCTCTATTTCCTTCAGTTCTGCTCTGATTTTAGTTATTTCTTGCCTTCTGCTAGCTTTTGAATGTGTTTGCTCTTGCTTTTCTAGTTCTTTTAATTGTGATGTTAGGGTGTCAATTTTGGATCTTTCCTGCTTTCTCTTGTGGGCATTTAGTGCTATAAATTTCCCTCTGCACACTGCTTTGAATGCGTCCCAGAGATTCTGGTATGTTGTGTCTTTGTTCTCGTTGGTTTCAAAGAACATCTTTATTTCTGCCTTCATTTCGTTATGTACCCAGCAGTCATTCAGGAGCAGGTTGTTCAGTTTCCATGTAGTTGAGCGGCTTTGAGTGAGATTCTTAATCCTGAGTTCTAGTTTGATTGCACTGTGGTCTGAGAGATAGTTTGTTATAATTTCTGTTCTTTTACATTTGCTGAGGAGAGCTTTACTTCCAAGTATGTGGTCAATTTTGGAATAGGTGTGGTGTGGTGCTGAAAAAAATGTATATTCTGTTGATTTGGGGTGGAGAGTTCTGTAGATGTCTATTAGGTCCGCTTGGTGCAGAGCTGAGTTCAATTCCTGGGTATCCTTGTTGACTTTCTGTCTCGTTGATCTGTCTAATGTTGACAGTGGGGTGTTAAAGTCTCCCATTATTAATGTGTGGGAGTCTAAGTCTCTTTGTAGGTCACTCAGGACTTGCTTTATGAATCTGGGTGCTCCTGTATTGGGTGCATAAATATTTAGGATAGTTAGCTCCTCTTGTTGAATTGATCCCTTTACCATTATGTAATGGCCTTCTTTGTCTCTTTTGATCTTTGTTGGTTTAAAGTCTGTTTTATCAGAGACTAGGATTGCAACCCCTGCCTTTTTTTGTTTTCCATTTGCTTGGTAGATCTTCCTCCATCCTTTTATTTTGAGCCTATGTGTGTCTCTGCACGTGAGATGGGTTTCCTGAATACAGCACACTGATGGGTCTTGACTCTTTATCCAACTTGCCAGTCTGTGTCTTTTTATTGCAGAATTTAGTCCATTTACATTTAAAGTTAATATTGTCATGTGTGAATTTGATCCTGTCATTATGATGTTAGCTGGTGATTTTGCTCGTTAGTTGATGCAGTTTCTTCCTAGTCTTGATGGTCTTTACATTTTGGCATGATTTTGCAGCGGCTGGTACTGGTTGTTCCTTTCCATATTTAGCGCTTCCTTCAGGAGCTCTTTTAGGGCAGGCCTGGTGGTGACAAAATCGGTCAGCATTTGCTTGTCTGTAAAGTATTTTATTTCTCCTTCACTTATGAAGCTTAGTTTGGCTGGATATGAAATTCTGGGTTGAAAATTCTTTTCTTTAAGAATGTTGAATATTGGCCCCCACTCTCTTCTGGCTTGTAGGGTTTCTGCCGAGAGATCCGCTGTTAGTCTGATGGGCTTCCCTTTGAGGGTAACCCGACCTTTCTGTCTGGCTGCCCTTAACATTTTTTCCTTCATTTCAACTTTGGTGAATCTGACAATTATGTGTCTTGGAGTTGCTCTTCTCGAGGAGTATCTTTGTGGCATTCTCTGTATTTCCTGAATCTGAACGTTGGCCTGCCTTGCTAGATTGGGGAAGTTCTGCTGGATAATATCCTGCAGAGTGTTTTCCAACTTGGTTTCATTCTCCGCATCACTTTCAGGTACACCAATCAGACGTAGATTTGGTCTTTTCACATAGTCCCATATTTCTTGGAGGCTTTGCTCATTTCTTTTTATTCTTTTTTCTCTAGACTTCCCTTCTCGCTTCGTTTCATTCATTTCATCTTCCATCGCTGATACCCTTTCTTCCAGTTGATCACATCGGCTCCTGAGGCTTCTGCATTCTTCACGTAGTTCTCGAGCCTTGGTTTTCAGCTCCATCAGCTCCTTTAAGCACTTCTCTGTATTGGTTATTCTAGTTATACATTCTTCTAAATTTTTTTCAAAGTTTTCAACTTCTTTGCCTTTGGTTTGAATGTCCTCCCGTAGCTCAGAGTAATTTGATCGTCTGAAGCCTTCTTCTCTCAGCTCATCAAAATCATTCTCCATCCAGCTTTGTTCCGTTGCTGGTGAGGAACTGCGTTCCTTTGGAGGAGGAGAGGCGCTCTGCATTTTAGAGTTTCCTGTTTTTCTGTTCTGTTTTCTCCCCATCTTTGTGGTTTTATCTACTTTTGGTCTTTGATGATGGTGATGTACAGATGGGTTTTCGGTGTGGATGTCCTTTCTGTTTGTTAGTTTTCCTTCTAACAGACAGGACCCTCAGCTGCAGGTCTGTTGGAATACCCTGCCAGGTGAGGTGTCAGTGTGCCCCTGCTGGGGGGTGCCTCCCAGTTAGGCTGCTCGGGGGTCAGGGGTTAGGGACCCACTTGAGGAGGCAGTCTGCCCGTTCTCAGATCTCCAGCTGCGTGCTGGGAGAACCACTGCTCTCTTCAAAGCTGTCAGACAGGGACATTTATGAAAGAACATCTTTCTTTCTGCCTTCATTTCGTTATGTACCCAGTAGTCATTCAGGAGCAGGTTGTTCAGTTTCCATGTAGTTGAGCAGTTTTGAGTGAGTTTCTTAATCCTGAGTTCTAGTTTGATTTTAGTGTGGTCTGAGAGACAGTTTGCTGTAATTTCTGTTCTTTTACATTTGCTGAGGAGAGCTTTACTTCCAACTATGTGGTCAATTTTGGAATAAGTATGGAACTCACACCAAATCTTTTAACTACCCATGCTTCTAGAAGCTTTCAAGGAATCAAAAAGGGGCTATATTAAAATGGGAAAAAATAGGAAGAAGCTTAGAAATAATTTTAGGAAAGGTATTACCTTTAAGCATAGAACTAAGGAGGAAGAGGTAAGTGGCAAAACAACAATAACAACAACAACAAAAGAGTCTAATCAGTATGTGGTGGAAGACTGTACTACAGTAGTAGTACTTTACAGTGTTACCAATTAATGCTTGTCCTTTTTTGTTCTCTTTTTCTTTGTTGTCATTGTATTTTCTGCTGTCTCTTGATTTATTGGCAAAAATACAGGCACATTTCTGAATTTGTGTTAGGGTTTCCTGTAGCATGGTCATATGTCACCAGTGAGTCCTCCGACTCTGAATTAAGAAAACATGGGCTTAATATGCAGAACACTGAAACTGGACCCGTTCCTTACACCTTATACAAAAGTTAACTCAGGATGGGTTAAAGACTTAAATGTAAAACCCCAAATCATAAAAACCCTAGAAGAAAACCTAGGCAGTACCATTCAAGACATAGGCATGGGAAAAGACTTCATGACAAAAATGCCAAAAGCAGTTGCAACAAAAGTCAAAATTGGCAAATGGAGGATCTAATTAAACTAAAGAGCTCTTGCACAGCAAAAGAAACTACAGTCAGAGTGAACAGGCAACCAAAGAATAGGAGAAAATTTTTGTAATCTACCCATCTGCCAAAGGTATAATATCCAGAATTTACAAGAAATTTAAACAAATTTACAAGAAAAAACCCCATCAAAAAGTAGGCAATGGATATGAACAGACACTTCTCAAAAGAAGACATGTGGCCAACAAACATATGAAAAAAAGCTCAACATCACTGAAAAAAAGCTCAACATCACTGATCATTAGAGAAATGCAAATCAAAACTACAATGAGATACCATCTCACGCCAGTCAGAATGGCGATTATTAAAAAGTCAAGAAACAATAGATGTGAGCCTGTGGAGAAATAGGAACACTTTTACACTGTTGGTGGGAATGTGAATTAGTTCAACCATTTTGGAAGACAGTATGGCGATTCCTCAAGGATCTGCAACCAGAACTACCGTTTGACCCAGCAATCCCATTACTGGATATATACCCAAAGGATTATAAATCATTCTACCCTAAAGACACATGCATGCATATGTTTTTTGCAGTATTATTTTCAATAGCAAAGTCATGGAACCAACCCAAATGCCCATCAGTGGTAGACTGGATAAAGAAAATGTGGTACATGTACACCATGGAATGCCATGCAGCTATATGAAGGAATGAGATCAGATCCTTTGCAGGGGCATGGATGAAGCCAGAAGCCATCATCCTCAGCAAACTCACACAGGAACAGAAAATCAAACACTACGTGTTCTCCTAAGTGCTAGTTGAACATAGAGAACACCTGGACACAGGGAGGGGAACAACATGCACCAGGGCCTGTTGTGGAGGGAGGCAAGGGGAGGGAACTTAGAGGATGGGTCAGTAGGTGCAGCAGACCACCATGGTACACATATACCTATGTAACAAACCTGCATATTCTGCGTATGTATCCTGGAAGTTAAAGCAAAATTAAAAAAAAAAAAAAAAAGGAAAACGTGCTTAAATAGGACACAACATCTATTCCTCCTTTGAAAAACCCATTAAGTTTGGATAAATTCTAAGAGGTAGCATTTTAACTAGCATCCTAAGCACTTCCTCACTTTCTCATAGTTTGCAAGTTAACATGATGTATGTGTATTTGTGTATTTTAAACTGCGGAAGCTTTTGTATTATTGAAACCAAAACTGACAAGAAACCTTCTGTGAACATGCTTCTACTGGGGTGTAGAAAGCTCATAGAGTGTTGCCTTCATGCTTACAATAGTAAAAAATCCAGATAGTATACAAAATGACTTTTCTTGGTCTCAGCAGAGAATTTCGGTCATAGAGCAACTAACTAGCCTGAAATCTAAGGAAAAGGTATGAGTTTCCAAGTAGACAGGACAAGACATTTGCTTAACTGGAGTAAATGCTGTTGCTGATGTCACATAAGCTAGTAAGAAAAAAACTGAGTTATGTTTTAACTACTAAAAGCTGAATGTATCTCAGCATGGGACCTGCAGCTGCAAGGAGAATTCAGTTACATGCAGGCAGTTCTCTACAGACCTCACCTTGTGCTCATGGGGAAGACTGGGGGCAAGGCAAGTGATGGAAGAATGGCATTCTTATGGAGGCAAGCAGCAACCACTGCAAGAAAGGCATGAAGCCCTCTGGATCCTTCTCTAACCCTGTTTCTCTTATCGAACAAAAGCCTTAAGGTCCTGGGGGAAGGGCGGCAAACTCTAGGCTCAGGGGACAGGTGGAGACCTCTTTCAGCTAGGGGAAAGGAACAGGAAAATTGCTCTACGTTTGGAGGAGGGTCAAAGAAATATTATCCACTGGGACTACTAGAGATCTCCTAACATTGTGGGAGGAGGTAGATCACTTGGAACATCCTACCCCTATACCCAGGCAAACGGATCCTGCCTAAGACTGAGATTGAACCAGAACAAGAGAATACTTCCTCTCTACACACACCAGGATGCTAAGCTCAGAGTAAGAAATGCTGATGGTCTACTGCTAGGGGAGTGGGGAGAACATGGAGAAAGACCTCCCTAAGGTACAGGCACAAAGGGAAGACCTAAAGCTGAGGGTGAAGCAGACATTGAGAAAAACACTGTGGCAAACCAGCCCCAACTGAAGAACAGGGTGACGCCAAGGACACATGAAACCTGTGATGTGCAGAGGCTAATAAGCCTAAATTCAGCTCTCAACTCCTGACTCCTGACTAAATTGAATCAACTCCCCACACTTAAGATTAGCAGGATGCGAGATGTGTTCATTTCCAGGCATAAATACTACATACCTCAGTCTCTGTAGTTCTGCACAAGATGGCTGGCTTTTAACCAAAAATTACTGAGATGCACAAAAAGTGAGGTAAAACAACACACATAAAAGAAACAAAGCAATCAATAGAACCAGACTCAGATATGAACCAGTTGTTAGAACTATCAGAGAATTTTAAATAACTATGATCAATATATTAAAGGTTCTAAGTGGGAAAAGTGGATAATATGCATGTACAGATGGGGAATTTCAGTAGAAAAGGTGAGATTACAAAAAAGAATGAAATGAAAATGCTAGAAATGAAAAACTTAGTAACAGAGATGAACGATGCTTTTGATACCTCCTTGGTAGAATTGATGCAGTTGAAGAAATAATCAGTATATTTGAAGATTGGTCAGAAGAGATTTATGGGAAATCTGAAACACAAAGAAAAAAGAGGGTGTGACAAAAGACCCAAAAATATTAGAGCCCCTAAGAGCTTTAGTACAATATCAAAAGTTCCAGTGTGTATGTAATTAGAATCCCAGAATGAGAAGTGAGTGAATAGTGTGGTATAAAATAGTGCAATACAAAAAATATTTGAAGAGATGATAATACAGTTTTCCCAAACTAATGACACATACCACATAAGAAATCCAAGAAGCTCAATAAGCAGAATGAATACCCTGCAACACACATACAGTCAGACATATTGTATTCACACTGAGAAAAAACAAAATTTCAAAGTCAACCAGAGAAAAAGACACATTATATACAGAAGAAGAAAGATGAGTCAAAGCAGACTTCTCATCAGAATTAGGTAAGGTTGAATTAGGTAAGGTTATAGTGTTAACAGAATAAACTGTCAACCCAGATTCCTATGTCCTGCAAAATATCCTTTAAAATGAAAGAAAGCAAATATAAGTGATTTTATTACTCTTCATTTCACTGCCAACATTTAAATATCAGTGGAAATGAAGATAAGGCTCTGGTCTCAACCACATTGATCTGAACTGACAATTGCGATAAATAAGCGGCATGTCTTGATTTATGAATTTGTCTGTGATGTTTGAGTTTTGTTTAATCCTAGTACATGGTGTAGCTTTGATGGTTTTTAAGGGTGGTGTACTTGGGACTTATATCAGCCAAGGTTTTCTAGAGAAACAGAACCAGTGGAATGGACAGGTGTTTGTGTGTGTTTATGTCTGTGGGTATATGTATATTTATGAGTGGATGGAATCGAGATTTATTTCAAGGAATTGGATCCTGTGATCTTGGGAACTGACAAGTGCAAAATTCACAGGACATGTTTGCATGAAAACCCCTCAGGCAGGAATTGGTGCTGCATTCTTGAGGCAGTTTCTACTTCTTCAGGGAAAATATTAATTCTTGCTTTTGAGGACTTTCGGTTGATTGGATGAGGTCCCCCCACATTACTGACAATAATCTTCTTAAAGTTGCTGAATGTAGATTTTAAGCATATCTACAAAATACCTTCACAACAGTACCTAGATTAATGCTTAATTGAATAACTTGATACTATTGCCTAGCCAGGTTGACATATAAAACTAACCATCACAGGATCCATTATTAGAATTGTGGGAAGATCGACAGTGGAATCTTTGCAAAACAATGGAATTGCAACTGTGAACTACATTTTGATTGTTTGTATTTTTAGCGGGGTGATAAGAATGATCCCAGACTGAAGATGCACATTAAATAAGCTGGTAATAGTAAGAATTTAAGATGTAAACTAGCATTAAAAAATTCTAAGCCTTTAAATATGCTCTCTCACATTAAGTATATGCTTTGATTTTTCTTATAATCATTTCATCATCTAGAACCATTTAAATTTATTTTGAGTTTTTTTCAATCCAATTTCACTTAAGCGGTTACCTTTTCATTGAAATCATTGGATTAACAGAATTGGTACAAGGTATTGAAAGTTTACAGTTCACTGTGACTTCATCTGCAAGTGAACAAGTATTATTTTGGGATTTTGTGAGAACAGGCGAGCCTTAAAAGTCATTGAAGTACAGTATTGTTGCAGATATTGGAGGAGGAGTATGCTGAATGGTAACACTGAGACTGTTTTTGACTCTGTAACAGGGTACATAGGTTCAATACAAACTTTTTTAAGTGCAGCAAAAAAAATTTCAATTGTAAATACAATTGTAGACATACAGCATAGTGGAGTTAAAAAGCATGTTCTTCATAGTATAGTCCTGAAGTTCTAATGATAAAAATCAGAATGTTAAAAACAAACTGTAACATACATATAGTTGAATTGAAAATCATGTTCCCTATAGAAAATAATGGTATTTCTTTGTCCTGGTGATAAAGTTTAAATCGAGGATTTGTCTTTGCCCCCCGAAAACATTATTTTGCTAACTCTAATAATCATACTTGTTAAACCAGAGAGAAACAGTGACGGATGTGAATCTCAAGACAGTATGGGGAAAGGGTCTCAAAGACCACTTATTATCTGAGGCATATAATTTAGAAAGTAATTTTCATATTTGTTACCATGGCAAGGATTGCTGCCTACAGCCAGTTCTGTTATGTAACAAAATTCATTTAAGAGATGCCTGACAGTATGTTTCTGTAATGCTGTAGTATTTAAAAAGTAAGGGCAAAGATTGTGTTGCATAGTTTAGTATGATAGTAGCTCTTTTTCTAGTATACAATTTAGCCTTCTGCTCCCTGCTTTCACCTAAGTTCTTCTTTTACAGTCTCTGTCTACTTATAAAATTAAAATACCTCTGAACTTGTTTTGAATTTGTTATGCTACTTAGCAGTGGGTGCCTCATGTCGAGGTGTACCAAGATTATCTGGTTCTAACCATTGAGTTCAATTTTATGGGAGACTCAGCATCACAATGTGGCAGCCTTTTTGGCCAGATTTTCAACCAGTAGAATTGCCTTTTGGGGAGTCATTTTCTGTTTACGTAGTATTTTCTGTAGCTTGCTTTGATCAACAGTGAAAAAAAATGTAGTTTGGGATGGAAAATGGGTGAAAGGAGAATATTAGATATAAGAGAAGTAACATACTGTTTAACAGGTGAAACTCTGGATACATTATTTATAAGCAAGAGAAGACAAAGGAAAATAAGACCCAGTGTGAAAAAAATAACAGAGATCGTGAGCACACCTAGTGCTCAGCTCTGGTTTCCAATACCATCCTTCAGTAAAAGGAACCAGGGCACCTCGGAGAAATGGCTGATTCTAGTATGGGGGCAGGAAGCATGCAAGATGAGCCTGGAGCATTTTGTAGTGTGAGAAAGGAAAGAGGTGCTAAAGAATAAAAACTCCAGAGAACATGTTGATGGGAGTGTGTCAAAGGGATACAGAAGCCAGCTCAAAGAGCTCCTAATGGCCAAAGATAGAAAAATTTGAACAGAAAAATAACGTAGTATTGGATCATAACCTGACGTATCAAATAAATACCTATGAGTTCATACTGATGGAAGTAAATGATAGGATAAATTAATAAATGGGGGAGAAGACACTTATTTCCTGTGCAGAGGAATTGCAAATTATGCACTCTGTTCTAGCATACCTGCCCACTCTTTAAGTGTGACATGCTCATAGAGACTTCCTCTTGAAGCATACAGAATGGAGAGGGGGTGCAGTGGGAGAGTCACTTTACAGTGGAGAAACCCACACACACTACCCCAGCCAGGTGATCAAGGTGCACGTCATCAACAGTGATAAATCATGTTGATAGTGTGTTCCCTTAACATGATGTGATGAAAATGGCACTTCACCTCTGTGGTCTTCCTCCCTTAAACTCCCACCTCTAGTCTCATCATGAGAAAGAAACACCAGAAAACCCCCAATAGAGGGTCATCCTATAATATACCTGATCAGTACTCCTCAAAACTTTCAGGGTCATCAAAAACAAAGAAAAGTCTGAGAAACTGTCAAACCAAGAGGAGTCTAATGAGATACGAAAACTAAATATGTGGCACCCTGAATGAGTTCCTGTAACAGAAAAAAAAAGGCCACTAGGTAATAAAGAAGCAAATCTGAATAAACTATGCACTTTAGTATATAATAATATATCAATATTGACTCGTCGATTGTAACAAATATGCCATATTCATGTACAGTGCTAATAAGAGGGGACATACACATTTTAAAGCCCAGGGCACATGACCCCTCCTTTTGAGTGTCCTCACCATAGCCTACAAGGCCCCATGTGATTTGGCGCCTTCATCTCTCTTTAATTGCATGTCTTAGCCCCTCCTCCTTAGCACTGTCCCTGCTACTCTGGCCTGGTTGCTGTCCCTTGAATATGCAAGGTTATTCCTGCCTTTCATTTGCCATTTCCTCTGCCTGAATCTTCATGTATATTGTTTATTTCATTTAGGTCTTTGGGCAAATACCACCTCATTAGAAAAGCCTCCTCTGACCTTCCTGATTATAATAGTATCTCCTGCAGTCTATAACCACAAAACTTGTGTTCTTTGTCTTCATAATACTTAGTTACTGAAATTATTTATTTATTTTAACTTCTTATCCCACTAGAATTAGGCACATGAATTCGGGGACTTTGTTAATTCTGTTTGTTCCTCTGTCTGTAGCAACTAGAACAACTCCAGGCAAGTGGTAGGTAGCACTGAGTAAATATCATGTGAATGAAAGAATTCTCAAATTCTGCCCCTTAGTTTCCTCTGAATGCTTAACCGCACATTCTGTGTGACTCTTGGAAAGATTGTTCTCTGCTGTGTGTTATCTTTTTGTGCATGTATGAGACTTTGTTTCCCTTCTGGATTGCCAAAACTGCAGCAGTTGTATACCTCTGATTTATGTCTACACCCCCACAGTATCTAGCTGGGTGCCTGGCAAAAAGAAGTGACTGCTCAGTAGCGTTTATGGGATAAACATGTGTTTCTGCTTTGGACCTGTCCTTTTACTGCATTCAGCATTCCCCCGGGCGAGGCCTCAGGCACTGCATAAAAAGTTGAATATGTCTGACTTTGTTTTTATGGACTCCTCCAAGCTTTACCTCCCTATCCACTATCTGAACTTCGTGCTGCAGCTCCCTTGATTTTGATCTCTTTGGCTTTGGTCTTGGTTTCCCCCACATCACATGTCCTCTTTAGACTTGGCAACATCACTCCCATTTTTAAAAACAAGGCCCTGACCTAGAAATCCCATAGGATCTCGCCTCATTCTGCTCAAAAAATACGTTGATGAGGCCCACCAAGCTCCTGTGGCCAGCTAAGCCCAAGACAGGTGTTAGGACCTGTGGGTGGAAGCCCAGTGGTAGAAATGTACACTGTGGCTTTCATGTGGCAATCTGCCTAATGGGAGAATTACTCTCTCTCCATTCTTTCCTAGCCCCTCACATTTATTAAGAATAACATGAAAAGTGCCGGGTACTAGGGGCACCTATGTGAATAAAATACAAAGGCTGAAGAACTCATAATGGAAACGCATGGTCCCCATATCATGAGAATCATTATTTATCCTCTAGAAAGCCAGGGAATTTGTTCATGAAGCTTAACCCAGAGTCCTTAGAAGATCTTGCCAGAATGGGTTACAGACATAGTGATTAGCTGGAAGTAAACAGACTTCTGCAACCTAGCCTTCAAAAACCTTACTACCGAAGTGGTGGCAAATATTATACTTTTAAATAATTTCTTCCAGTGGAGAAAAGGGCATGCTTTGTGAAACAGAGACTTCTGAAACCTCTTATTACCAATAAGAGCCTTAGCATGCTAGGGTAAAGTTAATGATGAATTGGTCTCGGCAGGTGCCACAGGCTAGATTTTCTGCCATTTAATTTTTGTGTTTCTCACTTGCCAAGGGGTGACTAAATATTTTTCATTGTTTATTTCCTGTTCCAGTTGTTGCTTTATAGCTTTTTCCAGTTTTCTTCTTTCTCTTTGAGACATAAATTGGTCTTTTAATTCCTACTGACCCTAATTCTACTTTTATTTTACCTATCAGAAAATATTGCCACAGTGATCAATAAAAACATTGGAAAGGTGTGTTTTGTTTGTCTCTTTTTAAATTTGTTGGACAGATAATAGAAAATTAGATAGTAATATATTGCTTAGAAAAATGTACTTAGGACATTTCTTGCTAAGCTTAATTTTTTGGGCGGCCTACAAACAAATCCCTATCTAATTGATTTTTGGCAGGGTTTATAACGTTCTAAGCCTGATTTTCAGTTGATTTGCATATGACTCCCATATGTTGAAACCAAAACACTCAGTTTATTGAACATATGAAATAAGACTGGATTTTAAAAAATCTGCAAATTGAGTTGCTTTCTTCTAGCTCTCAAAAAATTGATGGGATTTGCAGTTAGAGAAGATTTTACACTAACATAGTTGGTATTTTATTAAAAGCAAATTTGTACTATTCAGTAACAATATAGATTATAGATTTCCTTATTTTTCCTGGAACTTTGCTCTTCATCTTGTCACTATTTGATTTGGACTTTAAAATTAGTGGTTTTGTACACTTTTGACAGTTATTACAAAGTACTATATATTCCACATAAACTGCCTGATGTTCTTTGAGAGTACATACTGAAAAGTTTTTTTCAGCCAACAGAAGAAATGGAAGAGGAGGACCTAATTTGACAATATCTATAAAAATTACAAATGCAATCTGTTTCTCAGAATTCATTTCTGAAGTATTCTTTCTTATGTGTGACATGACCTATGTGCACATTTATTAAATACAACATTTTTGAAATCGTAAAGTGTTGGAAAGAGACCAAATAAGTATATATTAATAGAAGATAGACTAAGCGATGGTCCATCTATATAGTGGAATATGCAGATGTTAAAAAAGTAGAGGGTGCTTGCTATGTATGGATATGGGGGACAGCAAGGTGCAGAATATGCTTATCTGAGCTTTTGAGTAAGAAGGAGTGGTATATAATGGTATTCTTATTTGCTTTTTTTTTTGCCTAAAGAAACCCTATAAAGATATTCAAGAAACTATTAAATGTGCTTGCTTGTAAATATTACTTGGAGAAGCCAGGTGTGGTGACTCACACCTGTAATTTCAGCACTTTTGAGAGGCCAAGGTGGGTGGATCATTTGAGGTCAAGAGTTCGAGACCATCCTGGCCAATATGGTAAAACCCCATCTCTACTAAAAATACAAAAATTAGCTGGGTCTGGTGGTGCATGCTTGTAGTCCCAGCTACTGGGAGGCTGAGGCAGGAGAATAGCTTAAAGACAAGAGACGGAGGTTACAGTGAGCTGAGATTGTGCCACCGACCTCTAGCCTGGGCAACAGAGGAGACTCCATCTCAAAAAAAAAAAATTACTTGGAGAAAGGGCAGCTAGGAGGGGCAGAGGTGGAAAAGAAATATTTTTCACTGTATACTTTTTATTACTGTATTAGTTCGTTTTCACACTGCTGATAAAGACATGCTTGAAACTAGGAACAAAAAGAGGTTTAATTGGACTTATGGTTCCACTTGGCTGGGGAGGCCCCAGAATCATGGTGGGAGGTAAAAGGCACTTCTAACATGGTGGTGGCAAGAGAAAGATGAGGAAGAAGCAAAAGTGGAAACCCCTGATAAACCCACCAGATCTCATGAGACTTATTCACCATCATGAGAATAGCAAGGGGAGAGACCAGCTATTCAGTTACCTCCCGCTGGGTCCCTCCTACAACACATGGGAATTCTGAGAGATAAATTCAAGTTGAGATTTGGATGGGGACACAGCCAAACCATATCAAATAGTGTTTTGGTTTTTTGAGCCATGCCACTGTATTGTCCATTGAAAATAAGACTTTTTTTTTAAGTATTGGGAACTTGCATGTATACTAATATTGATAGTGGGTTTTGGAAATTTACTGAGTGTCTGTTTTTGAGCAGAAAACGTTATGTTTGGACACATGGATCAGGGTCCTCCTTTTGAGACTTTTGGTTGCTGGTGATTTTTTCCCCATTGGCAAGTACTTGAGCATTTCTTCTGCAACAGAAACCCTACCATTAGGAGGCTTAATGGATGCTCTTTTGGTTGCATTAGATGGATGAAGAAACAAAGATGAACTAAATATCTAACTTCTACTTTCTAGGAGTTGCCATTACTTCTGTGTAAAATAGGGATAGCAAGTTTTTGTTTTATTTTGTTTACTTCTGTGTAAAATAGGGATAGAATGTTTTTGTTGTATTTTGTTTGCAGAAATGTGAATGGTGTAAAGCTTCTTCAAATATGGACACACACATACACACACACACATATAAAAAGAAAGGCTGCCTTTATTCTGTCATTTTATACAAGAATCTTTCTACACATAAAACTGGACAGCAAAATTGCTACCTGAAAATTTGTAATTCTTTTCCTAGATGATATTTTTCAAGAACCAAAGTTGCTGAGAACTCCAGTTCTCTGCTGGATGAATCAAGCGAGCAGTGAACGAAATGCCTGGCAAGGCTTTTGATGGGAGAGGAGTCTCATTTTGCTTTCAGGATAGACACTGAACATCAGTACATTTGTAATCCTGGTAACCACCCCTGTCTTGGTTAGAGCTTTCATGGTAATAATTTAATTTCTACTGATAAAAGAATTTATTACTGAATGTATAGTGGAGAAGAGGAAGCTTATTAATGATCTGAATTTATGTGAAGTGTACGCTATATTTTATTTTCCTACTTTCTTCCATGCCTAATAATATTTTTCAAGATTTTTAGTGGCAGTGCTTCTCTTGTTTTGCTAGTTGGAAACTTTCATATTATTCAGAAAGAAAAAATCCTGATAAGGAAATTGGAGACCAATTTTCTGTATTAGTCTGTTCTTATACTGCTATGAAGAAGTACCTGAGACTGGTAATTTATGAAGAAAAGAGGCTTAATTGACTCACGGTTCCACAGGCTGTCCAGGAAGCTTGTCTGGGGGGGCCTTAGGAAACTTAAAACCATGGCGGAAGGTGAACCGGAAGCAAGCACATCTTCACAATGGCGGAGCAGGAGAGAGGGAAAGAGAGAGCAAAGCTTGGAATATACCAAGAGTCTGGTGTTGATTGCCTATTTTTTAATGCTAATAAGTAAGTGTTAGTTCTTTTTCTCTGGGGGATTTCTTAACTGTTCTATTGTAAAAGCAACTACTATAATTGCCTTTGATAATACCCAGATCGCTGGATTTGCTATATACTAGACTTGATGTACCTGAAGCTGCTAACAGGATTGACTGTCATTTAGCTTTCAGAATTCAATTTATAAAATGTCATTATTTTTCCCCTTCCACTGCAATACTAGAGCTGAAGACAGGCAGGGAAAAGCAAGCAAATATTTGAGAGTGTGAATGGTAGAAGTTGAGGGTGTGAATGTTGGAAATGAACATATTCACCTCTAAATAAAGTGAGAGAAACCACTATTCTTTCTAAATTTTCCATGTGCCAGTAAAATGGGAATGGTGATTTCCTTAAGGTATTGCTCTGGAGAATTTAAATTATTGAGTTAAATGTCAAACTTCACATTTATAGAGCCTACTAAAACCTTCACAAGTGGGGGCTTACAGACTAGAGTTTTATTTTTATTTTTATTTTTTCTGTAGGGAATGGAGTAGGGGAGGCAGTAGCACACTTAGGTGATACCTTGCACAGCAGTCACAATGTTGAAATTTGAAGAAATCTAGTGAAAATTATAAAATTTTCACTAGACATGAATAAATCATTAGGAAAGAATAAAAAAATAGCCAGAGATCACTAGAGGGGAAAGAGGCACTGCAAAAGTTACTGGAGGGAATACAAGAGAAGAAAATAATTAGAAAACAGTCAGTAAGAAATGTCATCCCATTCTCTCCCCTGGCTGCTTTTTGTGGCTTTGTTCAGTGGGTGAAAATTCTGGAGTGTTTATTGGTGTCTTGTAGCATAAGATGAAATATCTTATCAAGATATTTTCATTTTCTCAAAGTGAAATGCGATCGCTTTAACTTCTTAGGATGACAGGTACATGTGGAAGCATCAGAGAGGAACTTGGGATCCCACGAGCTAGCCTCTGCTTCATACACAGTGGAGTAGATGCCTGAGGTGTCAGCAAATATTGAAGATTTTTATTTCCAGGGGGTTAGAAACTTCACGTAGCTTCTCTGCTCTGCACACATAAGGAGTAATTGGATTATTTTCCCTGAGTCAGTAAGGTTTTCGGTGTCACATAATCTCAGGGGAACAAATGCAATTGCTTAGATCTCAATATACTCCTCAGATGGCAACTTTGAGGAGGTAACCAGGAGGTATCTGCACTCCCTCTGTGCTCGCCTGGGGCCTTCTGACTTTCTCTGTAAAAAGCCCTTTCTGTATCGATGCTCCTGGGTGGTAGTGGGTTGGATGGCCATTACATAATCACAACCTCTTTTTTTCAGTCAGGGTAGCTATTATGCAGAGAGCTAGGAGTGGATTACCTCTTGGCAGGAATAAGCACAGAAAAATCTATCCAGATTTTTTTAAAAATGGAAACATTGTGAAAAAAATCTTGATGTCTCTGAAATTGGAGGATGGTATTTTATCTGAGGAACATGGGTAGGGAATGTTGGGGTCATTTCTTAGCTCTGACCTTAGTAAGTCATAGAGGCCTTTTTATACTGATGTTGCATTTTTAAAAGGCATCTTGACATGATGGGAGAAAAACAGTAGACCAAAAGAAGGCAGACCTGATAGTTCTAGTTCAGGCTGTGTTGTTGTCTGAGTTGTCCTGCAAGCTGATACAAATCACAACTTCCCCGAGCCTCTCTTTTCTCATCCCCTCAGTGAAGGCCCTCTGTCATACCCAAGTCCTTTCCAGTTCTGAAGTCTGTTCAAAGTGGGGGCAGCTGGAGGACTCAGGGAGGTCCACACTAAAGAGGACTTTTTTTTTTCCTTTTTTAAAGAGAACATTTTTAAAATCTGGCTTTATAACTCAAGGATATTTTAAATACAGATAACTATTACATTTGTATTTTGTAATGAATATTTCAGATTTATGTTTGTGCCTTGAAGCTAATTGACTGTGAAGAAAACGGTTTTATAAACAAAGCCAAAGATAAAGTATTCCTGGATGTATTACAGCAGACAAATAATCACTTTACTATTATGGTATATTAGTCCATTCTCACACTTCTATGAAGAAATACCTGAGATGGAGTAATTTATGAATAGAAGAGGTTTAATTGACTCACAGTTCCACATGGCTGGGGAGGTCTCAGGAAACTTACAGGCCTGGCAAAAGGTGAAGGGGAAGAAAGGCACCTTCTTCACAGGGCGGTAGGAAGGAGAAGTGCCGAGCAAAGGGGGAAAAGCCCCTTAAAAAACCATCAGATCTCATGAAAACTCACTCACTATAATGAAAACAGCATGGGGGAACTGCCCACATGATTCCATTACCTCCTACTGGGTCCCTCCCATGACACATGGGGATTATGGGAACTACAATTCAAGATGAGATTTGGGTGGGGACACAGCCAAACCATATCACATAGCTTTGGATTATCCCTTACTTTTTTCGATTTTTCATAGCCCATTTTTTGTGGATGCTAAAACCAAAATTGCTCTCCACATGCATAGCATATCCATAACCCTCTTACCTTCCATCACTTTCTGGGACTTGTTCTTATTTTAGAGTGACTTTTAAAGACTGAACATGCAGAAGCCTCATTGCCTCTTACAGATAAAGGATGCACTTCTGGGAGGATGTACTAAGTCCAGTGTTGGAACCTTGATACTGTCATGGGCTGACATTTCCTCTTTAAGAATCAGCTCCCTCACACCACAGGGTATTAGAGAGGCCACATGGGCTGTGAAAACCGGGCACTCAGGGCTGGATAGATTGATTGCTAACAAACATATAGATAGTCTGCTTTCTTCAGAATTAGTAGCTGGCTTTGCACCTTCAACTTGAGCATGAGCTCAAATGCATTTCTTTTTTTATTTTATTTTTTTAAGGTGGAGTCTCACTTTTTCACCCAGGCTGGAGTGCAGTGACATGATCTCGGCTCACTGCAAACTCCGCCTCCTGGGTTCAAGGGATTCTTCTGCCTCAGCCACCTGAGTAGCTGGGATTACAGGTGCACACCACCATGCCTGGCTAATTTTTGTATTTTTAGTAGAGACAGGGTTTCACCATGTTGGTCAGGCTGATCTCCAACTCCTGACCTCATGATCCGCCCACCTTGGCCTCCCAAAGTGCTGGTATTACAGGTGTGAGCCACCGTGCCTGGCCTCAAATGCATTTCTATACAGGTCCAATCAGAGTAGTGGCCAGTCCCACTCATGTGTTCAAAATATAACCTGAGGAATGCAAAGCAACATGTTTAGTCTTTTGTCTTAATAATTCCTCTATTAGCAACTTCATTAGACATCCCCTAGTACATAACTTTGTCACTGAAACCATATCATTGCCTCCCGAATACCCTTCTAGACTCCTAACCTTGGAATGCACCAAGGACTATTTAAACTGTCTCATAGTTTTGCAGAAGCAGAAAATGCTAGGATTGTAACCAAGTTCTCCCTGATGACTTGGCCTGTGTTGCGCCTACTAAATTCTTCTTGTCTTCTCGTTTGCTCTATTGTCATGATATTGGTTGAAGGGAATTAGTAAATCAGACTGGCATTGAATCTCTGGGAACTAGAAAATGGGCTAAGATTTAGATGGCATATTCACTTTCTGCATTCCGTTTGTCTGTGTGCTTGTTCTTATTCATTCCTAATTTTTTCCTGTAGCTAGTCTTTTAGGATTTTGGTGTCAACCTTACATATAATTGCCTGGGTACTTCCTGAGGTGATCCTGCTGATTTTAGAAGAACTGAAAGGGAATATTACATATGGTAGTAGGAGTCCTGGATAGGAAGACTTTGCAGTCCTGGCTTCAAGTCCAGATGCAGGCAGTCACCTGTCACTGTGGTCAACATCTTAAGGCCTCCAGGCTTCAGTTATCTTGTCTAAAACAAGGCACCTTCTGCCTCTGAATTTCTGACTCATAAAATGGTCCAAGCCATATTGTCAGTGATGAGTGCTTTTAATATCAGCTTCATACAGAGGTAGCTTTCCAGGCTGCTCTAACTTTTGGATTACATAACAGAGATAGAGTGCCTGATGGATGGATATCTCGATATCTGGCATGTTATGGTGAGTGGGAGACAGCCAGAAGAAAATCCTTGGAAAGTATTTTTTAAAATCTGTGTGAATATGTTTATATTGGGATAGTTCTGAATTCTAGACTTTAGATAAACTAAGAAAATTGGATGTAATATCAAGAGATAAAATTCCATGAGCTGAAGTTGATGAGTAATATACAACTAAGAGAGGAGAAAAGGAAATAAGAGATTAAATGAGATAGAGAAAAATAATGTTGGGCAGGCCATTTAATAAATTCTCTGACTTTGTTTCTGCTTATGCAGAAGAGTTGGACTAAATTATACCTGAACTCCTCTGTTCTGTGAAGGTCACAAGTACAGATGTTTCTAACCTTGAAGGGAAGTAAGATGTTTATTCATTTTTTTCTTTTAGTTTTTGTTCTTTCCCTAAAGATAGAGAATATGCAAATTATTAAAAAATCAAATACAGGCCAGGCGCGATGGCTCACGCCTGTAGTCCCAGCTCTTTGGGAGGCCAGGGCGGGTGGCTCATGAAGTCAGGAGACGGAGACCATCCTGGCCAACATGGTGAAACCCCGTCTCTACTAAAATACAAAAAACCAGCCAGGCATGGTGGTGCGTGCCTGCAGTCTCAGCTACTTGGGAGGCTGAGGCAGGGGAATCACTTGAACCTCAGAGGCAGAGGTTGCAGTGAGCCGAGATCATGCCACTGCGCTCCAGCTAGGTGACAGAGTGAGACTCCGTCTCAAAAAAAAAAAAAAAAAAAAAAAAAAAAAAAAAAAAATCAAATACAGAAAGACATGGGGGAGGAAAAGCCAAAATTCGGTGAAATATTCCTCTCTATATAAAACCATGATTGAGTCACTGTCAGTCATTTGGTAAAGATACTATTAGACTTCTGTGCAAGCAGCATGAACTGTTGCATAACATTCAAGGTGAAGGAAACAAGCAGTCACAGCTTATATTTTTCCAAACTAAATTAAATCCAACTGAAATGTATACTTGCCAGACTGACAGGAATTTCAATATCACCCTCCAGGGATATTCTCCCCTGTGCCTAGTTTGTCAGCCCCCTAACCCCAATCCCCACAAGTGTGTACAGTCTAGAAAGGAATTTCGCTGAAATCTGCTTTCAAGCAGAGAGGAGCCTTACCATCCACCGATCTCCTGCTGCCATCCCTGGCCTGCCCTCAGCCTTACTACCATGTGGCACCACTATTGAGCACTAGCCCCTCTTGGCTGTCCAGTAGTGCTTGCTTTTGATACTGTGAAATATCATGAGCTTGAGCTCCCAGCAAAGACCACGTGCCTCTTTGAACAAGGGCAGCTCTATTAGTTCAGTGCATCATCCATTTTCTGTGTTACATAATATATCATTGATGGCATGTGCCATCATTTATTCAGCCAGTCATCTCATGGTGAATGCATAGATCAGCATTATTTATAAAGTGTCACGATGAACACTTTACATGTATCTTTGGCCACCTATCTGTGTTTTTAGAGCTAACACTCAGGAGTCATGTTGCTGTATCAAAAGGTTTACCTGTTAAGTTTTGGCCCCTGTTGCAAGTTTGCATTCTGGAATAGATGCACCAGTTTACATTCCTGAGAGTGCATTGGAGTGCACTTCCTTGTCACGCTTGCTGATCTCTGTGCAAGAAGAAAATAGTTCTGGCTACCACAATCTCAAGAAGAAGAACATATGGTCATACACATGGCAACATTATCTCTAGAGAACTTGGGTTCCTCTGGTATTCAGGATCCATCTGCTAGGGATTTATTATTTTTCTTGTTTCCCCTCTCTAAGTTGGTGTTGAATTGGTCATGTTGACCCACTTAAATTCAGAGGATGAGCTATTTTATTTATCTCATGTTCTCTTACCATATTTGAAGGAATGGCCAGATTTTTCTCAGCCTTCCAACCCTTTCACTGTGTTTTATCGTGTATGTAGGATTTACCCAGTAGCAACACTATAAATTCAGGGTCTTCAAGCTAAAACTTCCTAAAGCAATACCCTAAGACTCAGTTGTGAACTGAAAAATCTATGGGACTCTAGAGGAGAGGAAGATCTCCCCCTTGGCCTCTTGGTTCCCTGGATTCCTGTGGTTAGGTTAGCTGGAACTAATTGCTGAATATTTGTTTCTTTCTGAAGTTAACCAGTTATTGTCTTATCTTTTGTTCTTTAGCCAGATTCATTTGTCTTTCTGACTTTTTCATGATTTTTCTGTATTTTACCCTTATTCTTTAGAAATATTTCTCTATTCTGTGCTTGTGATTGATTTCTAAGGTCTCCTAGAAGTTACAAAGGGCCTGGGCTAAAATCCTGTCAGCAATAATGCCATATGGTTTCCTAGATGTTCTGCACACTAAAGAAAACACTTATTCTGATATTTTAATCAAACTCTGAGGACTTAAACATATGGTATAAAGAATGCTAGTTAATAGCTTTTTGTGTTATTTTAATGGCAAAAACTGCAATTATGTTTGCACCAACCTAAATAGAACCATATCAGAGTAGCAGAAGAACTCATCTCAAAGCCTGTCTTAGAGAGGTGGATGGACCTGTGCACTGTGTTTCATCATGCTAATATGGAATGTGCCTGCCTTTGGGCAACTCATTTCATATTGGACCTTAATCCCAATTGGTAAAATGAACTATAACCTTTCATCATTCCATAGATTCAGCTTAAAGTGGGCCCACAGAAGAAGAGAGGGTAGAGTGTGAAAATGGAGTCACAAACCCAGCAGAGAATCCTCCCTCTGGTTTCTGAATAAACATTGTATACACAGAAGAAATCAATACGCAGAACCTTCCCAGAGGAATCAGACTGACTACAAAAGTTGAAAAGCTCTTGCTACAAAATACTTAGAAATGATGGATAAAACAAAACAAAAATATGTTTTCATTCATAGCAAAAGTAACCAGAAAGTGTTATCAGGAGCCTAAAATGAAGAGGGAAACTGAAGACCTGAGCTGCTTCAGGAGGAGTAGTGAGGGGAGAGGTGGTAGCGGGTAGGGGGTGAGGGTAGGACTTGAGTATATCGTGTATCATTTGGGGCTTCTTTGTGGGGAGAGACTGGAAGTGAGTCACAAGCATGAGTATAGAAATTGGGGAACAGGTAGTAAAATAATTACCGTTATTCGATGATATGATTGTATACCTAGAAAACTTTATGGGCGCAATTGAAACAACATGACGAACAATAAGCATGTTCATTTTAACATACAGAAATATTAGCATATGGGAATAGCCTACATAGATGCGAACAGCCACCAATTAGAAGATATCGTGGAAGGAAAGATCTCATTTGCAGTAGCATTAAACAAAGATAAAATTCCTAGCTATAAATGATATAATTTTTCTATTTAAAAAATAAATATAACACATGTATAATTTTTCCTAGAAAAAGACATAATAAACAGAAAAGCATACCATGTTCTTTTTATGATTGAAAAGACTTAGCATCATAAAGGAGTCAGCTTTCTCTAAGTTAAACTGTAAATGTAATGTGATACTTATACAAAAGATAATATTTTTAGTAAGATAAGCCTATTATAAATTTATGGAAAAATAGTAAAGTATAGCCCAGGAAAATATAAGGAAGGATAATAAGGAAAACTAGCCCTAATATATATTTAAAAACATTAAAAAATCTTTGATATTTAAAATAGTGTATTACTGGTTCATGAAGAAACATTAATAGTTTAACATAAGATACAAGTATATTTCAAATCACTAAAACAAAATAGATAATAAATGGTTTTGGGAAAGATGGATAGTCTGCTTGGAAAAAAGGTTGGATCCATAATTCACATCTTGGATCCATAATTCACATTGGCAGGACCAGGAAAAGTTTCCAGTGGAATAAATAAAGATTTAAATGTTAATGAATGAAATCATAAAAATCACTTGAAGAAACCATTGAAGAAATTTGAAAGTAGTTTTGATCTGATGGAAGCTTTTCTAATTATGATCCCAAACCCAGAAACTATAAAGGAAAGAATCAGGATATATGTACCTGTATAAAGAGGAGAAATGTTGCACAGCAAAAAAAAAAAAACACCCATGCGCTGGGTCACGAAAAAATTTAAACCGTTGGAAAAGCAAGGAGCAAAACATAGTGAACCCTCTTGTTTCTATCTCCCAATTTCAACCATTTCAAACTCATGACTCAATTTCTTTATTTTGAAGGTAATCCTTGCTTATCATATCATTGCATCTAAAACAATCTGCATGTGAATATAAAAGAGTCCTTTTTTCCCTCAACACATTAAAATGCCATTATTACAATTAGGAAATTAGTGATTCCCTAATATTCATGATGATTTTTAAGGCATAGGAAAAATGAGTCTTCCAGTAAGTAAATAATGTCCACCGAAATATCTAAAAGGCACAGTCTGTGATTTCAGAAATGGTTTTTTTTAAAGAGATTAATATACTGCAGAAATTTCTATTAAACTAAATTTAGACATGCTTCCCCCTTTCAGTGTTCCAAATGCCCTGAATCTGTTAATGCCTTGCTGTCAGCTGGTTATGCCACTTGATTACGCTTTTGTTAATCCTGGATCTTGCTCTGACCTGACTGAAGCCCATTACTTTATCCTGCCTTAAAAATCGCTTAGGACTGCGACAGATGATGGCCCAGCAGTCTCTAATAAATCCCTCAAGATGGGGACACATCAGACATTGTCAGGACCCTCAAGCTCTTGAAGGAGGATTCAACAGAGATGAAATGTGGAGGTAGTAGTAGCCTGGGTGTTGCCAGAATTTCCCACCCTTTATCAAATGAAAATGAGCTGCATTATTTGGGTAGGGAATGATTTTAAGGATTGTATGGCTCGGGGAAAAAAAAACAATAAAAATATTTTATAAATAACTAGCTTGAGTGAATCTCTTTTCATAAAAATATTTAAGATGCATGTGACGTCAATAATGAGTGATGTTGAATTTTGATGTAATCATCACAAGTTTGAATATTAAAATTAGTGTGTTTAGAATAACATGGCAGTTTCATTTCCAAAAGTTGAGGAGGAGGGACTCCTCCTTAACTCATTCTGTGAGGTCAGCATCATCCTGATGCCAAAACCTGGCAGAGTCACAATGAAAAAAGAAAAACATCAGTCCAGTATCCTTGATGATGAACATAGATGCAAAAATCCTCAGGAAAATACTAGCAAACCAAATCCAGTAGCACATCAAAAAGCTAATCCACTATGATCAAGTAGTTGTTATCCCTGGGATGCAAGGTTGGTTCAACATATGCAAATCAATATATGTGATTCGTCACATAAACAGAATTAAAGACAAAAACCACATGATCATCTCAATAGATGCAGAAAAGGCTTTTAATACAATTCAGCATCCGTTCATGTTAAAAACCCTTGACAAACTAGACATCAAAGGAATATACCTCAAAATAATAAGAGCCATTTATGACAAGCCCACAGCCAGCATCATACTGAATGATGAAAGCATTCCCCTGGAAAACTGGAAGAAGACAAGGATGCCCTCTTTCACCACTCCTATTCTACATAGTATTGGAAGTCCTAGCCAGAGCAGTCAGCAAGAGATATAAAAAGCATTCAGATAGGCAGAGAGGAAGTCAAACTATCTGTCTTTGTAGACCATATGGTTCTATACCTAGAAAATCCCATAGTCTCTGCCAGAAAGCTCCTTGATCTGATAAATAACTTCAGTGAAATTTCAGGATACAAAATTAATGTACAAAAATCAGTGGCATTTCTGTACACCAACATCATCCAAGCTGAGAGCCAAACCAAGAACACACTCCCATTCACAATAGCCACAAAAAGAATAAAACAACTAGGAAAACAGCTAACCAGGGAGGTGAAAGATATCTACAATGAGAATTACAAAACACTGCTCAAAGAAATCAGAGATAACACAAAGAAATGGAAAATATTTTATGCTCACAGATAGGAGGAATCAATATTGTTAAAACAGTTATACTCTCCAAAGCAATTTACAGATTTAATGCCATTCCTATCAAATTACCAATGACATTCTTCACAGAATTAGAAAAAAAAATATTAAAACTCCTATGGAATCAAAAAGCCTGAATAGACAAGGCTAAGCTAAAAAGACAAAGCTGGAGGCATCGCATTACCTGACTTCAAGTTATGCTACAGGCTATGGTAACCAAAACAGTATGGTACTGGTAGAAAACAGACACACATACCAATGGAACAGAATAAAGAGCCTAGAAATAAAGCCACACACTTAACAACCATCTGATTTTTGATGAAGTTGACAAAAAGAAGCAATGGGGGAAAGTACTCCTTATTCAATAAATGTTGCTGGGATAACTGGCTAGCCAATATGCAGAAGATTGAAACTATACCCCTTCCTTACATCATCTAAAAAATTAACACCAGATGGATTAAAGACTTAAATGTAAAACCTAAAACTGTAAAAATCCTGGAAGGATAACCTAGGACATGCTGCTGTGGACATAGGACTTGGCAAAGATTTCATGATGAAAATGCCAAAAGTAATTGCAACAAAAACAAAAATTGACAAAATAGAGATCTTCTGCACAGCAAACAGACAATCTACAGAATGGGAGAAAATATTTGCAAACTATGCATGCAACAAAGGTCTAATATCCAGAATTTATAAGGAACTTAAATTTACAAACAAAAAAAACAACCCCATTAAAAAATGCACAAAAGACATAAGCAGACACTTTTCAAAAGAAGGCATACATGTGGCCAACAAGCATATAAAAACATGCTCAACATCACTGATCATTAGAAAAATGCAGATCAAAATGACAATGAGTTACTGTCTCACACCAGTCAGAATGACTGTTATCAAAAAGTCAAACAATAACAGATGTTAGCGAGATTGCAGAGAAAAGAGAATGCTTATACACTGCTGCTGGAAATGTAAATTAGTTTAGCCATTGTGGAAAGCAGTGTGGCAGTTTCTTAAAGAACTTCAAACGGAATTACCACTCAACCCAGCAATCCCATGTTGGGTATATTCCTAAAGGAATATAAATCATTCTACCATAAAGGCACATGTATGCATATGTTCAGCACAGCAGTATTCACAGTAGTAAAGACATAGAATCAACCTAAATGGACTTGATATAGAAAATATGTATCATATGTACCATATTCAGGCCACTTAAGTTGATGTAGATTCAACCTAAGTGGACTGGATAAAGAAAATGTGGTTTATATACACCACAGAGTACTACGCAGCTGTGAAAAAGAATGAAATCATGTCCTTTGCAGCAACATGCATGGAGCTGGAGGCCGTTATTCTGAGTGAACACAGGAACAGAAAACAAAATACAGTATGTTCAGGTATAAGTGGGAGCTAAACATTCAGTACACATGGACACAAAGAAGGGAACCATAGACATTGGGGCCTACTCGAGGGTGGAGAGTGGGAGGAGGGTGAGGGTCGTAAAACTACCTGTTATGTACTGTGCCTATCACCTGGGTGACAAAATACACCAAATGCTCATGACATGCAATTTACCCGTGTAACAAACCTGCATGTGTACCCCATAGTGCTAAAATAAAAATGAAGAACTTGGTAGTTCCATCCAATTTGTTTTAAAAAATGTTTAATAAAAAAAATTTTGGAGACATAGGGCTAAAAACTGATCAAAGTAATATATAGAAAGTATTAGTCGATGATATCAAAGTAATGTCGATATATCTAATGTAAGAGATCAAAGTAATATATTCTAAATAAAACTCAGATTTGTGTCATTTGAGAGTTTACCCCTTTTATTCTGGAGTGGCAAAGGGACATGCCCAAGGCCACTAAGTAGGGCCTGAATCCCATGTCATGATCCCAGTGCCTTTTTCCTTTCCATGTGATCATACTTCCTTTCATACCTTTAAGTCGATTATCTTCCTTCCTTAGAATGTGTGTTGAAGTTTTGAATAAAGCATAATAGACATGAATGTATTTTTATGCTTTCTTAATTTAAGCTGTTTTTCTCCACATTGCCTGTGATGCTAGCACCTCTTCATGAACTTTCCTGTCCTCTCAGTTGTACCAGGCTTTTGATTCTGCCAGATGCAGCGGGAGAGCAATTGCTCTTCCTAAAGAAATCCATAGTTGGCTTTATTTTCCTCTTATCTTTTCTTACCATGGTAAACTTTTATGGTCATTTATCTCTGTCATAAAATGAATGTTGTACGTGTAATCTTTCCTGCCTTAAATTATATGACATATACTGTTCATGTCCTTGTTCTAGTTTCTTTTATGTAAATGGGCATTTTGGTTTATGAAGAAAGATTTGTATCTTATTTTTTTCCTCCTGGCTTTAGACATCTTATAGGTGAGTCTCTTAGAGTTTTGGATCTTCCTTGCAGGTCCCTCTATTCCTGATATCTAAGACTAATCTTATACCTTTAAAATGAATAATGACCCTTAAAAAAATGGAATCCTCTTCTCACATAGGAGAGTCAGGAGAGGCTAGAAAAAGTTGCTGTAGGGTTTTGCCTCAACAAAATAGTAAGCATTTGAAAGGAAATTCAAGCAGTGTGCTTTGGCCAGAGAAATGTAGCATTTCAGAGTAAAAGGGATTTTTAGGCAATTTGTATATATATATGCACTTGACATGTAAAGCCCTTACACTGCTAACCAGTGGTCAGCCAATCCTTGCTTAACCCATGCTGAAGACCAGAAAATCAGGAGAGCAGCCTACAGTAATAGGGGGAACTTGTGCTTTTAATCAGGCAAATTTCTGTATCCTGACTGCAACACACACATGTTGTGACCTTGGGCAAGACGCTTGACTCTCTGATTCTCCATTTCCTTATTGTGGTCTCATTAGAGAATTAAATGACATATCAACTACCATTATTCTCATCTATCACATCTGAGCTGAAATATCTTCCACTAGCTCTCATGTCTTTCTTCTAAATCTTCCTCTTGGGGTCATACAGAACACGGTTGTAATCTCACTAGCTGTCTTCTAGGTGTGTTTAATTTCAAGTCTCAACTCTCTCTAGGGCTGTCCATTATCTTTTATGTGTTTGAAAGCTGTGCAATCAAAGGACAATGGAGACAGAACATTGGTAAGCCAATGTCACCTTCTAGCATTCTCTGTGATCTACCTGTATTTTACTGTGCTGTACTAACTTTGTGCTATGCAACAGTCACTTTGTGAACTTGTGGTATTTGTGAACAGGAGCTCAAATTAAATATTCCATTTCAGTCATTAACTGATGTGAAGAACTCTTCCTTTTCTGGATGAAACTATACATATGTTTGGCAAAGGAGAGTGAAAGTTGATATTGATACCAGACACTTTACAGCTATTAGACCTTACACCTAAATCCTTACATCTAAGATTTAAAGCACGGTCCTTTACATAAGCCTGTTTCATTTGCTACTGATAATAAAAATCCTGTCCTAACATAGACAAGTGAAAAAGTAACCTCATATGCATATTCTGTTTCCCACTCATCTTGTGTGTTTACTCTTCACGTGTCTCCCAAATCCAAATAAAAGGTGAGACCTAGAGAGACACATGTTCACACTTGTCCTCTTAGCAGCATGTAGATTTTATGCATGATGTCCCCATTATTGTAAATGGAGTGTACAAAGATAATTCAGCAAGTCCTTATCTCTCAGTGTCTCAATTATGAATAGTTTTTGATTCAGTGTTGCCCTGAGGGCCTCTGAGGTGGGTAGAGAAACCGTCTGTCTCCAGATTCTGGACTGTTCCCAAGGTCTTGGCTTCTTTCTTCCCATCGTGGTCATTGCTGTTCCCAGGTTCTGTGCCTGCTTCTGGACATCCTCATCACTGTCCCCACTCCTTTCATTTTTCCCTTCATTTTTCTACAGTCTCACTCGTATTTGTGTTTGGTTTTGATAGTGAGACTGAATTTTGTTTCAGCTTAAATGATTATCACACTTTATATATTTCATTTTTTGATTTTGACTCTTAGCATTCTTTCATGTCAAATGTTTCTAGAGAAACTCTACTTTGCGTAATTTAGGGACCCCAGAGTAGAGCAATTCCAGTTTGAAAATATTCTAATTTTGGCTTTTAAAAACATGTAAAGTGTGAGGATGAAACCATTAGAGCTTGACTTTCTTAGAAATTTGTCAAGTATATATTTAACAAATGTATACGATTGCGTTATATTTTATTTATAAATTAAATGTTCTTTAACCATGAACACCTGGTCAGGTCTCTCTAGTGGCTTTAAGTAAAGACCACTTCATTTACCCTCACATGCCTAAGATAATGCCTCTTGTTGTGCTTCAGGTTTGTTATGTGAAAGCAGTCCACTTCTGAGATTAGTTTAAAATGTTCTATTTAAAGGCTGTTTGCATGGCCCCATTTAAGAAATTAGGCTATGCAAATCCAACCTGATTATGAGATTCAGGTTTAAAGAAATTTGAAGTGCATTTGAAATTCTTTGTTACCATCGATCTTAGATTTTACTGGAATGAAACCACTGAGTTTCAGGCTTGTTAGGTTTCACTTAAGAATTCCATTTCCAGCACCAATGTTATTACCTTTCATTCTGAGACCTAAGTGACCAAGCTGTTATTTTTCTCCCTGTTCAGCAATTGATTTTGTTGCCTTGATATACTTTTATTTATCAGTTTATTTCCTGCTGCCATGATTCTTACTCCTATCAAGACATTCGTTTTTGTTTCTAATGTGGGTAAAATGTTTAGGCCAGAGGTTCTGCTGATCTGTGATTCTCTAGATTCTGCAGGTTGAAGTGTTTCCCAGGGCTTGCTTATTTGGGGACCATGAAGAATCCATTTGGCCTGAAAAAAGCTTGGTTTATTTGTATACTACTTGTAAGATAAGTCAGTCCTTTACAATATCCTGTCGTGGATGGAATAGACCACTCATGAATAGAAAACAGAGTGTATTAAAGCCTTTAATCAAGAAATCCTACCAAATTCCTAATCGCAGATGTAAGAGCATATTTCTTGTGTGGCAAGTCCATGAAACGAAAGGGCTGATCCATACATATATGTGTGATACCCCTCAGCAGAGAGAGATGCTCCAGATATTAGGCTGTTTTTGGTGCTGTCTCTAACATGCAAGTGGGCTGTGTATCATTGGCCTCTTTTCCTCCAATGTGCCTAGTAGAGCATCCTAAAGGAGCTTACAACTGAAGATGGAAACTAGCATGTGAATAATTACGTGTTACATATAAAGAAAACGTTTCTCATTATATTAACATAAATATTATATATGTGTGTGTATATGTAGTTTAACCTATTTGTATTACACACACACACACACAAACACACACACACGTTTAAGCTGTATTCTGTCTCCCCTGTTACTTTGCTTATTTTAGAATATGGCAATATTTTAATATTTTGGACAGCCGAACTGACATTTATTCAATATATTGAGTTCCTAGTATGTTGCAGGCACTGTGGAAGGGTGCTGAAGACACAAAGAGGAGTAAAAATATGTATCCCTTTCTTAAATAGTTGGAAGCCTAGTGAGGGAGATAGAAATATATACCATTAACAATAGAGTGAGGGCAGTACTCCTAGAGGCCCTATAAGTACAAAGTGCTTTGAATCCTTAGAGGAAGGAGTGGTCCTTATGATTGGAGTGGAATTGTCTGGGAAGGACTTGCTATGTTGAAGAGTCTGAGTTTCACCCTAAAATCAGTTAGGGAACTGATATGGTTGGCTGTGTCCCCACCCAAATCTCATCTTGAATTGTAGTTACCATTCAATTGTGAGTGAGTTCTCACAAGGTCTCATGGTTTAAAAAGAGGCTTTCCTCCCTTTTGCTCTGCATTTCTTCTTGCTGCTGCCATGTGAAGAAGGATGTGTTTGCATCCCTTTCTGTCATGATTGTAAGTTTCCTGAGGCCTCCCCAGCCCTGCAGAACTGAGTCAATTAAACCTCTTTCCTTTATAAATTATCCAGTCTTGGGTATGTCCTTATAACAGCACGAGAACGGACTAATACAGGGACCATTAAGGAATTTTAAGCCTTGGAGTGATATGGTCAGGTATTCCTTCTAGAAAGTTGATACTGTGGACTGCAATTTAGGAATGAAAGGCTAGAGGAATTTTTCAACAAATTAAAACAATGAATTACTATGTGATGCAGGAATTCTACTTCTAGATGTAGACTCAAAAGAACTGACAACACAGACTTGAGCAGATATTTGTACATCCATGTTCACAGCAACATTATTCATAATAGTCAAAAGGTGGAAAAACCCAAATGTGGATAAACAAAATGTGGTATATATATGTGCAATGGCATATCATTAAAACCTTAACAAGGGATAAAATTTTGACATATCCTACAATAGGGATAAACCTTATAGACATTATACCAAGTGAAATAAGCCAATCCTCATCTTTGAAGTGTGATAATAATAGTACAGCTCTCTCCTCTTATCTGCAAGGGGTATGTTCCAAAATCCCCAATGTATGCCTGAAACTGGGTATTACTGAATGCTGTATATAAATTAGATACAGTAGGAGATTCACAACAATAACTAAAGTAGAACAATTATAACAGTATACTTAATAAAAGATATATGATTGTGCACATTCATTCTCTGTCTCTCGCTCTCTCAGAATAACTATGGGTAACTGAAACCATGGAAAGTGAGATCACAGATAATGGGGAAAAATTGTGTCTATTTAATAAAACGACAGGGTGGTGGCCCTGAGGAATAAATTGGCTAACTTATGTAAAGTGCTTCAAAGGATGCCTGACACAGTAACTCCTCAGTAAATGTGAGCTGTTACTGAAGTACTTTTGTTACCACTACTACCATTAGTGTTTTTTTATTTGAAGAACTAACTTAAATATATGGCATATTAATCTTGTTTCCTTGACTTTGATGGGATGTCTTATTTTTAATAGCTTTATTGTGGCATTCTTCACTACAATAACTGTACTTATTTAAAGCATATAGCATAAGTTTTGACATATATGTACATCTGTGAATTGATCACTGAAATCCAGAAAGCGAACAGAATCCATTACTTTCTCAACAGAACCCAATGCTTTCTCAAATCCCTTGGTAATTCCTCCATTTCCCCAGACGACCAATGTTATTCTTTCTCTTACCATAGATTAGTTTGAGTTTTCTGGAGTTTTGGATACCTGTAATCATATAATATTGTATTCCTTTTTGTCTGACTTCTTTCAATCAGCATAATTGAGACTCCATGCTTTTGTGTATATAAAGTTAATTCCTTTATATTGCCAAATAGTATTCCATTGCATGAATATACCACAGTTTGTTTATCCATAAGCACCTGTTGATGGATGTTGGGTTGTTTTCAGCTTTAGAGAATTATAAATAAACCTGCTATGAATATTCTTGTACAAGACATATTCTTTTAATGGATGTATGTTTTCTTTAGGGTAAATCTAAGAATGGAATAGCTGGATTATGTAGTAGATGTATGTTTAACTTTTAAAAACAGTACTCAACAGTTTTACAAAGTGGTTGTTCTATTTTACAAGCCAGCAACAGTGTACTAGAGTTTCTGTTGCTCTACACCCTCACTAATACTTGGCATGGCAGACTCTTTAATTTTTTCCACTCTGATAGGTGTGCAGTGGTATGTAGTTGTAGTTTTTAATTGGCATTTCCTTAATGACCAATGATGTTGAGTGTCTTTTTATGTGTTTTTTTGCTATTCCTGTTTTCTTTGATGATGTATCTGTTCAAATCTGTTGCTCATTTCTCTATTGGGTTATTTTCTTATTATTTCTTTAGATTTGATTTTTTTTTATTACACTTTAAGTTTTAGGGTACATGTGCACATTGTGCAGGTTAGTTACATAATGTATACGTGTGCCGTGCTGGTGCGCTGCACCCACTAACTCATCATCTAGCATTAGGTATATCTCCCAATGCTATCCCTCCCCCCTCCCCCCACCCCACCACAGTCCCCAGAGTGTGATATTCCCCTTCCTGTGTCCATGTGATCTCATTGTTCAATTCCCACCTATGAGTGAGAATATGCGGTGTTTGGTTTTTTGTTCTTGCGATAGTTTACTGAGAATGATGATTTCCAATTTCATCCATGAGAATTATTTACATACTGTGGATACAAATTCTTTATCATAGATATGCTTTTAAATATTTTCTCCACATCTATGGCTTGACTTTTTATTTTCCTAACAGTGTCTTCTGGGGAGCAGAATATTTTAATTTTGATAAAAATCCAGTTCATCGAATTTTTCACTTATGATTTATAATCTTGGAGTCATCTCTAAAAAAAACTTTGCCTAACCCAAGTTTACAAAGATTTTTTCCTATCTTTTCTTTCAGAAGTTTCATAGTTAGGTATTATAGGTAGACCTGTGATCAGTTTGTGCTAATTTTGTATATTACTGAAGGTGTGGATTGAATGTTTTTTGTTTCTGCATATGAACATCCAATTTCTCTAGCATCATTTGTTGAAAACTCTGGTCTTTCTTCACTGTATTGCCTTTCTATCTCTGCAAACAATTATTTGTCCTACATATCTAAGTTTGTTTCTAGATTATTTATTCTGTAGCAGTGATCTATTTGTCTTTTCTGATGCCAATACCTCCTTGATTACAGTAGCTTTATGATAAGTCTTGAAATCACATTCATCTAAGTTGTTTTGTCCATCTATGTCCTTCACAGTGTTTTCAAATGGATTTAGAATCAGTTAGTCAATCTATTTGTCTATCTGTATATCCATCCATCCATCCAACCAGCCACCCACCCACCCACCCACTCACTCATCCATCTCACTAGCTATAACCTTGATTACAATGTCCAATAGAAATAGTAAGTGTGAACATCCTTGTGAACATTCTTGCTGTGTTCCTGATCATAGAGAAAAAGCATTCAGTTTTTCACCATTAAGGATGATGTTAGCTATACATTTTTCTTATAGGCCCTTTTTAAAGTTTAAGGGCATTCCTTTCCCTTCTTAGTGTGCTGGGTTTTTTTTTTAAATCAAAAGTAGATGTTAGATTTTGTCACATGCTGTTGAGATGATCATGTAGTTTTCCTTTTTAGTTTTTTAAATGTGTTGATTGATGTTTTGAGTGTTAAGCTAACTGTATATTCCTCGGATAAACTCCACTTATCCCTCTAAAATTTGTAGAATCTGTAGTGATATCCTCTATCATTTGTAATATTGATAATTTATGTGTTCTTTTCCTGTGATAAGTTTTCCTAGAGATTTATCAATTTTATTGATCTTCTCAAATAACATGCTTTTGGCATCATTGACTTTTCTCTATTGTTTTTCTATTTTTTATTTCACTGATTTTTTGGCTTTGAGCTTTATTATTTCGTTTCTTCTGCTTACTTTGGTTTAATTTGCTTTTCCTTTTCAGTTTGTTAAGGTCATTCGTTTTGAGACTTTTCTTCTTCTCTAACACAGATGTTAGGTGGTATAAATTTCTTCTTGAGTACTGTGGTAGTGTCATCCCACAAATTCCATGTTGTATTTTCATTCAGCTCAAAATGCATTCTAATTTTCTTTTGATTTCTTTATTAACCAGTGGATTATTTAGAAGTGCATTATTAACTTTATAAATATTTGGAGATTTTCCAGAGATCTGCTTTTTTATTTCTGATGTAATTCCATTGTGGTTAGAGAAAATACGTTATAGAACTTGAATCCTTTTAAATGTATTGAGAATTATTTTATGGTCAAGAATATTGCCTGTCTTGTATACGTTTCATGTACACTTCAGAATAATTTATATTTTGTCATCGTTGGATGGAGTCTTTTATAAATGTTAATAAAGTCAGTGTGGTTGATAGGATAGTTCTAGTCTACTATGTATCTGACAATTTTATGTCCATTTGTTTTAATTATTGAGAAAAGGGTACTGAAATCCTCAACTTTAATTTAGGATTTTGTCTGTTTTACTTGTATTTCTGTGTTTTTGCTTCATGTATTGGAAGAAATAATATTGGGACATACATACTAAGGATTGTTAAATCATCTTGATTAATTGAGCCCTTTATTAGTATGAAATGATGGTTTTGATCCTTAGAAATAGTCCTTACTATGGTGTATTTTTTACTTGTGTTGACTTGTGTTACTGTGTGTGTCTTTTTCCATTCTATTACCTTTTTTCCTAACCTATTAGTGTCTTTGTGTTTAAAGTGTTTGTAGGTTTGTAGTAAGCAAATATCGTTGGGTCTTTATCTTTTATCCAATCTGAAAATCTCTGCCTTTTTTGTGGATGTTTAGAATATTTACATTTTAATATGATTATTCATATCTTTAGGTTTAAAGCAGTCACCTTGTTATTTGCTTTCTATTTGTTTAATCTGTTATTTATTCATTTCCTTTGTTTTTCCCTGCCTTTTTTTAGATTGAGTATTTTAATGATTCTGATTTATCTTCCTTGATCTTATAGTGTTCATAGCTATTTGTCCTGCTACTTTAGTGGTTGGTAGTGCCTAGATGGTCTATAACTTATATTGTTCATAGCTATTTGTCCTGCTACTTTAGTGGTTGGTAGTGCCTAGATGGTCTATAACATTCATCTTTAACTTATCACAGTTTAAGTGATATTTAGTACTTCACTTATTGCATACAAACCTTAGATCAGTATACTTCATTTCTGTCTCTCTTGGCCTTTATGTTACTGTTGTCGTATATATATTTTACTTTTAGCTATATTATAAATCCCTGAGTACATAGTTGTTGTTTTTGTTTGAATAGTCAGTTATCTTTTAATAAATTTTAACAACAAAAAAACTCACATATATAACCTGTAACATTTTCTATGCTTTTAATTTCTCATGTAGATCCAGATTTTCATCTGGTATCATTTGCTTTTTGCTTGAAGGACTTTCTTTAATATTTCTTTCTCAGTGGTTGTTGAGTGATGAATTATTCCAGCTTTTATATGTCTGAAAGTAAGTCTTTATGTTGCCTGTGTTTTTGGAAGGTGTTTTCACAGGATATAGAATTCTTGGTAGACATGTTTTGTTCTTTTAGTGCTTTAAAGATGTTATCAACAGTCTTTTTGTTTTGTATTGCATATGCAGTATTCATATCTCTCATCCTTTGTATATAATATGTCTTTTTTCCTCTAGCTGGTATTTAAGATTTTTTTCCTTATCACTGGTTTTGAGTGTTTGATTATGATTTCTTTCTTTTCTTTCTTTTTTTTTTTTTTAGATGGGTTCTCAGTTTGTTGCTCAGGCTGGTCACAAATTTGCTTTGTTGTCCAGGCTGGTTATGAATATGATTTCCTTTGATGTAATTTGCCCAGTGTTTCTTGTGTTTAGGATTCATTGAGCTTCTTGGATTCATCAGTTTGTTGTTTTACTGAAGTTTGGACATTTTCAGCCATTAATTTTTCAAAATTTTTTTTATCTCTTTCCAATTCTTCTCTCCCTCATGAACTTCACTTACTCTTCTGTTAACTCACTTGATATTGTCCCATATCTCACTGATTATTTTCTTTCTTTTTTTGATTCATTTTCTCCATGTGTTTCATTTTTGGATTGATTTTATTGCTAGGCTTTAAATTTCACTAATCATTTTTCCTGCAAGACCTCCCATGGTTAATACCATCCAGCGTATTATTTATCTCAGACATTGTATTTTTTTATGTCTGGGAATTATACCTCATATTTATGTGTATATATAAGCAGCTGTTCCTCAACTCATAATGGGCGTCACATTATGTCCAGATAAACCTATCATAAGTTGAAAATATCGTAAATTGATAATGCATTTCATACACCTAATATACCAAACATTATAGCTTAGCCTAGCCTACCTTAAACATGCTCAGAACCCTTACGTTAGCCTGTAGATAAGCAAGATCATCTAACACAAAGCCTATTTTATAAGAAAGTGATGAATATCTCATGCAGTTTATTGAATACTGTACTGAAAGTGAAAAGAAGATTGGTTGTGTGGGTGTTCAAAGTATTATTTGTACTGAATGTGTATCACCTTTGCACTGTTGTAAATTTGAAAAATCTTAAGTTGAACTATCATAAATTGGGGACTGTCTATGTTTGTATGTGTGTATGTATACATTCTGCATCTCTATTTAACGTTTTGAAAAAATGGAAAGTAATTATAATTATTTTAATATCCTTGTCAAACAACTGTATCATCTGTGGCATTCTGAGTTGGACTTAATTGGTTGTTTTTTGGCATTTGGATCTTTTATTTTTTGCTTCTTTGCAATGCCTAATAATCTTTAGTTGTACAGTATTGTGAATTTTACTTGACTTGGGGGGCTGGATGTTTTAATTTTTCTATAACAGTTCTTGGTCTTTGTTCTGGGACACAGCTAAATTACATGGAAACAGTTTTATTCTTTTGGGTCTTGCTTTTAATATTTGCTAGGAGGGACCAGAGCATCATTTGGTTTATAGCTAAAGCGCCTTGCTTTGCACTACTGAGATGAGACCTCTCTGAATTCTCTACTCAATTCCAGGTCAATTATAAGGTTTTCCAGTATGTGCAGTGGGAATAGGCACTCTTCCTGGCCCCATGGCAGTGTGCTGAGTACTGTTCCCTCTACTGTTTTTGGATGGTTCTTTTCTCAGTCTTGGTTAGTTTCCTCACGTGCATGTGTTGATCAGAACTCTACTGAATAAGGGAAACATTTTATAGATATCTTGGGTTCTCTCTCAGTGCAGCTCTATTCACTCTGGTACGCTGTCCTGAAAATGCTAGTCACCTTGGTGGTCTCAGATTCTGATCTCTCTTCACTCCATTCGCCTATGTTCTCTCTCTTTGCATTGTGACCTGGAAAATCTCTCAAAGCAGTAAACTGGGACAGTTGTAGGCTCACCTCATTTGTTTCCTCTCAGTCAGGGATCTCTGTCTTTCATTTCTTGATACTCATTCTTAAAAATGGTTGTTTCTTATATAGATAGATTCATACATACATATGGTTGATTGGTTGGTTGGTTTCAGGCGGGAGGTTAAACCTAGTCCCTCTCACTCCATTTTGCCCAGAACTGATGGCCTGCTTTTTATTTCGTCAGAACCTGGTAGCAACTATATCTTTAAAGGCGTTCATTATGGTCCAGTGGGAACAGCAATATAAAGCTGAAGGTCTCATCCTATTTCTACCAATTACCAGCTGTCTCAAGGGACAGACTTGTGGAGTCTCCTATTCGGAAGGTCATGTGGCTGATCATCCAGTGCTGCATAAATCACTTTCTGTACATTCTCTCTTTTATGCTGTCACATGTTGGGCAGCTCTCCCTTTTGAAGAACACATTTCCTATTTTGGGTATTTCTCATCATTCGAAACATCTTTTTCATATTAGCTGAAATCGGTCTTTTACTAACCTCCATCCAAATTTATCTAGCAAAGTCATATGAAATTAGTCTAATCTTCTTTCCCACACAGTAGCCCCACTCTTATTTGAGGGCTTTTGCCTTCTTCCTTCCCAAGTCATCTCCCAGAGTAAAAACCTTTTGATCTCTATGAGCTTCAGTTGTCTCATCTATAAAATGTGCTATTTATTTTAAAAAGGATTCCTGTATCTGTGAGTGCCTCCTTTACTGAGTCAGATACCATGCCAGATGCTCAGGATGCAGAAGAGAATATGCTCTCTCTGCCTTCCAGGGACTCAGACAAACCGGGGGAAGAGAAGTTAAATGATACAGCGCACAGATAAAATTGCTAATAGAAGTATGCCAGGCATGCTGGGCAATTCATAGGATTTTATAGATGAAATTAATGGAAGTATGTGAAATGTACTCTGTGCTGTAAAGGACTGTATGTTTGATTATGTTTGATATTATTAGTAGTAGTCAAAGATGTACTAGCAGCTGCTCCGTACCCATTATTTTTTTCTGGAGTCTGTTATGCTTTGACCTTTTCAGTGTTAAGGTTCTGTGTGAATCCTCTGGGTTCCACATAATTAATAAGTTTTAGTGTGTGCCAACAGGGGGTGGAAACATGACAGTAAGTTCATTTTCTTCCTGCTGTTGCAGGTTATTCGGGCTTGGCTCTTGTAAAAGACAGCTTGTACCCAGTGAATTCTCACATGAATTCAAATCTTGTTAGCTAGGGATACTGTAAATCTCTACGGATGCTTTACTGAGTAGGACTTTACAACTCCAGATGGCAGTTGTAATACTTTAGCATTTAGCATACAGAGAAATAGAAAACAATTTTCTGAAGAAAGCAGTGACAAAATTCCAATATCATGGTTTTGTAGCACTAGTTCATGCCATCCTCCCTCACAGAGTGTTAGAACTTCTTGTCGTGGTTTATCAAGCATTTCATTACATTGCCAACAATATGAAAAACAAAATTAAGAACTGCTGTATACTGGTGTGGCATGGTGCTGAAGTCAGGCTTTGGGAGAGTACACAATGTGGCAGCATTTCTTAAAGGCCTGGAGACCATGTTAAAAATGCAGATTCTGGCCAGGTGCAGTGGCTCACTCCTGTAATTGCCGCACTTTGGGAGGCCAAGGCGGGTGGATTGCTTGAGCCCAGGAGTTTGAGATCAGCCTGGGCAACATGGTGAAATCCCATCTCTACCAAAACAACCCCACAAAAATTAGCTGGGCATGGTGGCACACACTTGTAGTCCCACTGACTCAGAGGGCTGAGATGGAAGGCTCACCTGAGCCTGGGGGAGATCAAGGCTGAAGTTAGTTGTGATCATGCCACTGCACTCCAGCCTGGGTGACAGAGTGAGACCCTGTCTGAAAAGAAAATGCTAACTCCCAGGCCCCACCTCCAAATATTCTTATTTAGCAGTTCAAGAAAGTGGGGGCTGCATTGTACTTTTAATTAGTTTCTGGATGATTCTGGTTCAGGTGGGTCCTGCTTTGAGGAACACTGGTGGAGGGAGTGACCATGTGATATAAGGAGAATCGATTTTCCTTCTTCTTCTGCGTGTGACCTTGTATTTATTCTGCCATCCACTATAACTTCTGAGGGTTTACTTTTTATCAGAAATTTAAATCCTAAGGTGTCATAAAGATGAGTTAAAATGGTTCTGTTCTTGAAGTATCTTCAGTGTGACCTGTCTGGTTTAGTCAGGGTAGCTGCCTGATCTTGAATGGGTTACTTTTAAGCTCACTGCATATAATTGGAATAATATGGTCTACCTAATCTTCAGGAGGGTTGTTGTGAAAACCAATTGAATGTCAAGTGCCTTGCAGTAGTCATAGCAAATACTACTTAGTCCTCTCTTAGCATTAATTGTGCCAATATTACTTCTTTCCAAAGCGGTTCAGGTATCTAAATAAGATTCTGAACTCTAACACTTCAAACATTGTAAAGTGATACATGTGAGTTAACTATTTATAGACTGTTTCTAGGAACTGCCAGGCCTAATTCCAGTCAATGTTTTCATGATCTGCCAAATTCAGAGCAGCTTATAAATATGAAGAAGGAACAGAATCTTGTCTAGAGTATAAAGTTAAGCTATTGGAGTCAGGTACATCATGTCCTTCTCAGTACATTTGAAAGTTTTTGGCTGGGCACAATGGCTCATGCCTGTAATCCCAACACTTTGGGAGGCCAACGTGGGAGGATAGCTTGATTGAGCCCAGCAGTTTGATCCCAGCCTGGGCAACATAACAAGACCCTGTCTCTACCAAAAAATAAAAAAAATTTAGCTTGGCATGGTGGCATGCACCTGTGGTCCTGGCTATTTGGGAGGCTGAGGTGGGAGGATCCCTTGAGCCCAGAAGTTAGAAGCTGCAGTGAGCTATGATTGCATCACTGTACTCTAGTCTGGGTAACGAAGTGAGACCCTGTCTTGAAAAAAAAAAAAAGTTGTAATGCCCTTGTGCTATTGGTATTTAAAATATAATACTGTGTGAAGAATCATTTCCACACTTGATTTCATGTATCACCTGTGTATATATAATAATAAACTATAAATTATATATTATTTTTGATAAGTAGAATTTCTTTTTATTTCTGTTTACTAATTAAAAAAACTCCTCTTTATTTTTGATGTGTTGAATATCCTGTTTATAAAGTTGTAGTTGACCAAAACAAATACACAAAATCATCAGTGACAAAGTAGTATTAAATTTTATCAATAGAAAGAAAGATGTTTACTTTATTTTGCTTGATTCTCAAATTTTAATTTTAGCAGCATCCCCTCTCCCAAAGAAATTTAGTACCGGAGACATGATGCGTCAAAGAAGTTGTCCCAAAAGAGAATTAACTGCATCATCTTATGCCTCTTTACAGACAGGAGGGGACAAAAGAAGAAAGTTACTTTCTAACATGCTTTCGATACTTAGATTGTTAAAAGAAAAACCTTAGACAAATTAAATTTAACAGAGTTTAATTGAGCAAAGAATGATTCGTGAATCAGGCAGCCCCCGAACCAAAATACATTGAAAGAGCTTTGGCCTGCCTTGTGGTTGAGGAAGATTTATGAACAGAAAAGGGAAAGTGAAGTACAGAAAACAGAAATGAGGTACCAAGACAGCTGGATTGGTTACAACTCAGCATCTGCCTTATTTGGACATGGTTTGAACAGTTGGCAGCGCTTATTGGCTGAACCCTGGTGATTGGCCCAAGAGTTGGTTACAGTCTGTTTGCACATCTAGTTAGGTTACAGTTCACTACCTGCTAAGAAACCTTTAGGCTGAACCTAAATTATATAAGGAGGCAGTTTTAGGCTAAGCTCAATTTAACAAGGTGAAATAAGATACAAGGAAACGTAAGAAAAATGAAGGACTTACCACGCAGTTTTCTAAATTTAACTTTTCAAAAAGCCTAATGGTCTTGGTATTGAAGATGCATACCTATCTAAACTGGTGGTTCTTGACTTATGAGCCATGATGTGCTTTTTTTTCCAGGACCTCTTCATAGGTGAGCCACCAAAATTTGATGAATGTGGACAATCAGCGTTTGCTGCAGTGGTCACTACAGTGGCTTTCCAGAGGAAACATTTTGATTGGATTGAGTGGTAGTGTGTTGTGGAGCAGGGTACGGCTTGTGGCACGTAAGACATGGGGAGCCTTATAGACTGGTTAACAAAACGAGGTCGGTGTTTCAGGCCACATCTGCTCTGCTTTCTGAACTCTCGCACTCTCCTCTGGCTAGTTCCTGCCTGCTTGGTCCTGAGTCTCTTTGTGGCCCTCTAGATTGGCAGCTTGGCTAAACTGACTGCTTGGCTTTTGATTTCGTTTTTGGCTCCTAGAAGTGGACCCACCCACTCCAATGTGATTGAGAAAATTAACATCGAAATGGCCACATCCAGGGGTTTCTATGGAACTTGACCATTTCAGGGTTTATTTCAGGATTACAAAAGTAATATGTATTTATTGGGAAAAGTATAAACAAACAAAAGGAAATTTAAACAATCTATATTCTCTCACCAGAGATAGTTTTGATATATAAGGACTTAGTTTTCTGTTAATCTTTTTTATATGTATATTTTAACAGGATCATACTAATGTAAGCCTGATTTCTTTTAACTTTACTACATATAATAAATATATTTTCCATCATTCTAAATGGTTGCTGTGTGTTCCATTAAATGAATGTACCATACCATATTTTACTTAACCAGTATAGTTTTTCTGGTAATTTTTTTGGAATATTTCTCTTTAATTTCCCATTACCATTCCAGCTAAAGAAAAAAAAGTATATTTTTATGGGCAGCTATCTATGCATGCACTTACCATACATGTTCCTCACTATATATTTGTAGCTTTGAATCCCTGGTTCTCAGGCCTTAAGAGTTGGACTGAGCCATACTACTGGCATTTCTAGTTCTCCAGCTTGAAGAGAGGCCTTCCCAGCCTCCATAACACATGAGCCAATTCCCCTAATAAATACCCTCTCATTTATCTGCATGTGTATATCTCCTATTGGTTCTGTTTCTCTGGAGAACCCTAATATAACCACTAATAGGAAAATTAGGACAATGAGATGGGGGTTAGTTCTGGAGAGAACTCAGTGGAGGTGTCCGCAGTGAGGTGAGGTGAGGTTGATAGTTAACGCTGGTGCCTGAGACACATGTATGATTTTCATCACAGTAGCTAAGGATTCACTCTCTCTACGTTGCTATATCCACTTGTAAGTACAATTTGTAAACTCTACTTTGGAGGAATCTGAAGGTGGTGAGGAAGTGAAAGACCTGCCCAAAGTGACATACCCAGAAAGTGGCAGGATTGATACCCAGGAAGTGTGGCTTTTTGGGCTTCCTGTCTTTAAGTTAACCTCAGATCTGTTCTTTGCCTGCCAAGAGAAGGTAAATATGATTATGAAAATCTTCTGTTTAGTAAGCTTTACTGGTCTCTACTTTTAGACAAAATGTCAGTTGTCTGTATATGCAGTACCAATATATTGCACATACAGAAAACTTGCATATACTGACATGTAGTTAATGTCTCAGTACTCAAGAGAAAATATTTTCTCCATGCAATCGTGAACATTCATTTACTGTTGGAAATAGTCACTGCATGTTTGCACTCTAAACCTTTCGTGATTGAGTGTGGCAATGAGTGTGCAGTAAAATTTTTTTTTCTTATTTATTTTATTTTATTATTATTATACTTTAAGTTGTAGGGTGCATGTGCACAATGTGCAGGTTAGTTACATATGTATACATGTGCCATGCTGGTGTGCTGCACCTATTAAAATCATGCTGCAGTAAAATTTTTTTAAAAAAAGAATTCCTCTATTTACCAAATAGCTCATCGGAGTTTACATACCTCTGGATCACTTCCCTTCAGCATCTGATAAGGCTTATGCATACATTGTCACTTATTTTCTTCATAAATTAGCCATTTTCTTCTGTCAGTAATTTATGTCCATATCTGACTATAACAACTAGGATTCCAGTAGGATGTGGCAGATACAGGTGAGAGATGCGTATCCAGGGCACCCTAAATGGAATTAGCTGGTTCTTTGTGTCAGCTCATTATCTCAGGTTCACTGCTGATCCTTTTTCTCACAGATGCCTTGAATCTAAATCACAGTGCCTGCTTAGTAATTTTACTTAAATTGTAAAAGATGACTAGCACTATACAGTCAAAGCACATTTAAAACACACTCACAGTTTGTTTTCTGTGACAGAAAACAAAACAGAAAAATGTTTTCCAGATGCCATGCAAGCTTATTGCATTGGTGTAGATAGATAAATGGTCTTTGTGGATTTTATTTGCTTCATATTTGTACAAAGCTTTCGTAATGTACTGTCACATTCTCACCTTAAGTATTTTTTATGTTTTTTAAATTAGTGTTCATGGAGCCTTCTAACATTTCTTCTATGTTCACTGTTTTTACCAAACTTCAATATATTATATTTTCAATTAAAAAATTAGAATGAATAAGTTCTCTGGTTGTTTTATGTAATTAATATCACATTATTTTTGCCTTCAGTATCATGTACATGGTACATGTTTATGAGCTGTTATTAATAATTTAGCAACTTCTTTCTAAACAAATGATTTTATACATCTTTCATATATGAACCTAAATACAGAGCAGTTCACTGCCAGGTGTGGTTGAGAAATGTATCTCTATAATTTGTTGAGATGAAATCTGTTAACTTCTCCTAAACTTTCAAACTGTGTAACAGGAGGGATTGCCTCTATTTAACCTTTAATGGAAAGGTCGGTTTCAGATAAAGTCTTTTGACAAACAACATCTTTTCTTCATGACTCTGTCTCAGAATTTCCTTGCTACCACTTTCATCTTCTTCGTCTATTTGCCTGAGGATTTCTGCTACCTATGAAGACTTGCCTCCATTGATTTTTGTGGTTTTTTTCTCTCTCCCAAAATGAAAAGGTACATGCCTTTTCTGATTTCTTTCAGCACTTTGAATGTGTCATCCTAGTGTCATCTGGCCTCCACTGTTACAGATAAGAAGTCATCTGTTCATCTTATTGTGATGCCATCATTACATAATGAAATTCATAATTTTTCTCATTGATTTCAAGAGTTTATGTTTCAACGTTTTGAAGTGTCTGGTGTGGTTCTCTTTGAGTTTTTCGTACTTGTAGTTCATTGAGCTTCTTTGAAGTGTAGATTAGCATTTTTCATGAGTTTGGAAAATTTTTAGCTATGATTTCTTTGAATATTCTTTGTACTTCTTTCTGTCTCTCATCTCCTTCTTGTATTTTGATTATGTGTTGGTTTGCTAACCGCTATCCCCCATTTCTGAAGCCCTGTTTACTTTTTCTTCTTTATTTCCTCTGTTCTTTGGATCATCTCATCTGCCTTCATGTATCATCAGGTTTGCTGATTCATTCTTTTGCCCATGCAAATGAAGTGCTTAGCCCTTCTTGTGAATTTTTCATGCAAATTTTTATACTCTTCAAGAGTCCCATTTGACTCTTTTAGAAAATAATTTGTGTTTTTATTTATATCCTCTGTTTGATAAGACATTGTCATCATGCCTTACTTTACTTCCGTAGGCATGGTTTTCCCTTAGTTCTTTGGACATATTTAAAATGACTACTGCCGAGCCATATCTGCTAATTCCAACATCTGGGCCCTGAAAAGGAAGTGTCTGTTGCCTGTTTTGCACATCCCCCCTGCCCCCCGTGTATGTGTCACATTTTCCTGGGGGGGTGTGTGTGGATGTGTGTGTGCATGCACATGCATGTGTGTGTCTGTGTTTGAATGTCTCATAATTCCTTGTTGAAACCTGTACATTTTAGATACTATGGTAACTCTGGATATTGATCCTCTCCCTCTTCTAGGGAAAGTTTCTTGAAGTTGTTGTTTGCTCATTTGTTTATTTGTTTAGTGACTTGGCTTTACTAATTATTTGAAGAATATTTTTCTCACTCTATGTGGCCCCTGATGTCCCTGCTCAAATTTGTTTCTTTGTGTTTATCTGTTAGTGTGGGTTCGTAGGAGTCACCCCTGGGTCTGCCTAAATCATTTGTTGATCAATATTTGTGCTTAAGCTGGCTTAGCCAGTTGGATGTATGCGTGGCTTTCATGGTTCAGGGAATTTATACTTTTGTCCTGAGTTCCACAAGGCTCTAGTAGATAAGTGGTTCTTTCTCCATTCTCTCCTGAGAGGGTGCAGCATGGACATCCATACAGTCTTCCAGACCATGATAGGTGAATGAGATTTTATTTTATTTTAACTCCCTTCCTAGGAGTCACCCCTGGGATAGAGTAGCTTAATGTTCAGCAAGTATTTGGTCTAAGGTTGTGCTTAAGCCCCTCAAGTTAGTAAGGCTTTTGCATTTTGCTGATGGATCTGTGTACGACTTGGGAAATTTTTTCAAGTCTGTTCCACATTCCACTCGATTTACTCATGAGTAGAAACAGAAGAGGTGTGCATTCCAGGGCATGTGCTTAGCCTTCTGTGCCTCTAGGGGTGAGTGTGATTCCAAGAACACTCTTCTTTGGTGTCTCACAGTTTCCTTGGTCCACCGTTTCACTTATTGTTACTGTTATCCTGAAGCTACCAGGCCCTGCATAACTGCGTGCCACCAAAATCTCCATTGTTTTTGACAGTGCTCTTAGGCGTGAACTTCTCCCCTCTTTGTTCCAAATAAAGTCGGTCTCCTCAGTCAGCAAGGCAGAGGGGAGCTCCCTGTGTCCTCAGGGCATGCCATTTCTCCTGCACAGAATCTCTGTGGCACTGAGTCAGAGTTGTGGTGATGGTGGCTCTGGTCTTTGTAGCCTGCCTCTCTTGGTGTGGAATGTCTACCCTATGAGTGAGCTGGGGTTGGGGTTTTAAGGGCCCCAGTATTCTCAGACTTTGCTCTTGGCACACAGCCTTGCTGCACGAGTGGGAACTGAATGGGGAAAGGAGACAGAGTCCTCTTAGCAGCACCTGCCAAGAATTGTGCTTCCACAACACATGGCTGGGGGTTGAATAGGCAGCGAGAGGCACTGGCAGCCTGCCCCTTTCAGGTGAAACTCTAGCCCTAGACTAGGAGCTGGGGAGAGTGGGAACCCCCGTGTTCTTGGCCATATCTTCCCATAGCAAAGTTTCCATCACAGAGCTGGCATTAGGCGTGTAGGGAGGGTATGGGAGCAAGTCATTGCTCCAGTGCCACAGATTCTTGCCATTCTTACCAAGATTTAGTATATTTTCTTGAAGAGATGTTTCTTCACTTGCTTTATGCCCTTAGGAGAATTTCCAGAAACTTTAAATGTTTCTTTAGTTTGTTTTAAGTAATTTTCACCAGTTAAATAAATGGTGGTTGCACCAAGAGAGGATCTGCTAATCTCACACTGCTGTTCCAGAAGGCTCCCCTTCTTGGCGTGGTTTTTTAAGGCTTTTCTCCAGCAGAGTGACATTTAGCTTATCTGGTGGGCTAATCCTTCATTGTCATTGAATGTGTTCATCAGGCTGTGACCTCTTATATCTTTGTGTTCCCTGTCTCCAGTATTATGAATGCTACTTCATAGTAAGTACTCAATAAACATCTGAATGAATGGATACTACATTTTTAAAGTGATGTGTTGATTTTTATTCAAAAGGAGTGATGCAAACAGTGTGGACTTTGGGCACTGTAGTGCTTTGCTGGCTGTGGAAGTAGGTTTTGACTCTGCTGACCCAGCATAATCATAGTGAGCTCGAATATTTAAAAATAGAAGGGGTATGAAGAACTACTACACAACACAAGAATAAGAAGAGACAACCCAATAGCAGAACAAACAACAGTAGCAACAACAACAAAAAATAGATGCGTGATATGCCTAGGCAGGCTATAAAATAGGAAGCAGAGAAGATCAATTAGCATTTAAGATATTCCACCTGTCAGGAATATGACATTTAAAACAATGATGTAACATAAACTTATAATCATCAGATTTGCAAAAATTAAAAAGTCTGACAAAATATTGGGGAAGATGTGGAGAAACAAATTTTGGTAAACTGCAGGTAGGACTATAAATTGGTATAACTCCTTCGGGGAGGAATGTAGCAGTAACAAAATAGGTTGAATGTTATATAGTCACACACTAGACACAGTAATTATACTACAAGGCATAGATTCCAGGGAAAACTGTCACTCGTGAGCAGCAGGAGACATTAATAGAGATGCTTGTTGCTGCACTTTCTGTAATAGTGAAAATCATAAAACAACCCAAATATATATCAGTGGGGAAATGGAGAAGTAAATGTTAATATAGACTTACAGTGGAACACGATGCAGCAGTTAAGATGAATAGTCTGCCTCTACAGAGAGCAACATATATAAGTTTGATGGGTAACAAGTTACAGAAGGTTGTATAAGGTTGTATACGGTATGGTATTTTATACTGTTTATGTAAGTTAAAATACAGCAAATAAGTTTTTGTTGTTTATGGATACCATAGCACAGGTGTCAACTATGTAAAGTGTGTAGGCTGTTTTTGAACAGCTCACAAGCTAAGAATGACGTTTACATTTTAAAAGTGTAAAAACAACCAAAACATGTTACATAGACTCCACCTGACCCTCAAGTTTTAAAATATTTCTATTTGCTCCTTTACTAAAAAAGTTTTCTGGTTTCTGCAGTACAGATGATTTGTGTGCCCAGGGCGATGCCCTCCAGCCCAAGCTTGGTAGACAGCTCCCTGAAGGCCACCTCTGACTTTCCTGCCCCAGGAGTTATTCCTGTGCCTTGGAACTTCAGTTCTTCCTGGGGGCAGTCTGAAACATCAGGGATTAACACACTGGAGGCAACCACAGCCACTGGGAATGTGAATCAGTGGATGACGATTTCCATATCTTCCTCTTCAACCAAGGAGCAGTGCTGAGGCATGTTCTTCATGGTCCCTCACAGGGACCCAGCAGAATTGAGCCATTTTGCCTAACTTGGTGACCGGCTCCAGAACATACCCTTTACTGACCTTCCCTTTCCCTGCCCCACCCTTCTCTTCTGGCTCCTTCCCTCTGTTTGCTGGAACCATCACCCAGATAATCTGCTGTCCCTTCATCCTCATTCTAGGCTCTGCTTTGGAGGACTCCAGACTAAGACAGACATGTGGGCAGTAAAAGAATAAAACTGCCATTGGGAAGGAGACTGGTTATCTCAGGGAAGACAGGAAGCATAAAAGGGGCTTTCATTGTATTTGTTACATGTTATTTCTTTATTTGAAAATATCTGCAATAAATATGGCAAAATGTTTGCTTTTTAAAAGCTGGGTATTTACATTTTTGAGTTTGAAATAATGTAACAGATTTCTATGTGAAACTAGTCTTCCTCCTTGACTTTTCATTCTTTAGGAACCTGACTCTTGTGGTGCTTAAAATCTGGTTTCTACCTTGGCACATTCATCATATCCTGAGGAAAATTGATTCACTATGAGAATAAAGGAAGGGTGCGTATGTATTTAACTAATAGAAAAGATGAAGTACCACAGCAATTAAGTCAAAAGTGGCTTTTCCTCCATTATTTTGTGCTTCATAATATAACTTACTCTTCCAGCAGAATGGTGGTGGTATCTAAAACCTTCTACTTACAGATACTCTTCTGAATTTTATTTTTAAATTTTTTAAATTATTTATGTATATATTTATTTTTATTATACTTTAAGTTCTGGGATACATATGCAGAACGTGCAGGTTTGTTACATAGGTATACATGTGCCATGGTGGTCTGCTGCACCCATCAACCTGTCATCTACATTAGGTATTTCTCCTAATGCTATCCCTCCCCTTGCTCCCGACCCCAGACAAGCCCCAGTGTGTGATGTTACCCTTCCTGTGCCCATATGTTCTCACTGTTCAGCTCCCACTTATTAGTGAGAACATGCAGTGTTTGGTTTTCTGTTCTAGTGTTGGTTTGCTGAGAATGATGGTTTCCATCCTCATCCATGTCTCTGCAAAGGACATGAACTCATTATTTTTTATGGCTGCATAGTATTCCATGGTGTATATGTGCCACATTTTCTTTATCCCAGTCTATCATTGATGGGCATTTGGGTTGGTTCCAAGTCTTTGTTACTGTGAATAGTGTGGCAATAAATATACATGTGCATGTGTCTTTATAGTAGAATGATTTATAATACTTTTGGTATATACTCCGTAATGGGATTGCTGGGTCAAATAGTATTTTTACTTCTAGATCCTTGGGCACTTGTCACACTTTCCACAATGACAAATTTATACTCCCACTAACAGTGTAAAAGTGTTCTTGTTTCTCCATATCCTCTCCAGCATCTGTTGTTTCCTGACTTTTAATGATCATCATTGTAACTGGCATGAGCTGGTATCTCACTTTGGTTTTGATTTGCATTTCTCTAATGACAGGTGATGATGAGCTTTTTTTCATATGTTTGTTGGCTGCATAAATGTCATCTTTTGAAAAGTGTCTGTTTAAATCCTTCACCACTTTTTGATGGGGATATTTTTTTTCTTTTAAATTTGTTTAAGTTCCTTGTAGATTCTGGATATTAGCCCTTTGTCAGATGGATAGATTGCAAAAATTTTCCCCCATTCTGTAGGTTGCCTGTTCACTCTGATAGTTTCTTTTGCTCTACAGAAGCTCTTCAGTTTAATTAGATCCCATTTGTCAATTTTGGCTTTTGTTGCCATTGCTTTTGGTGTTTTAGTCATGAAGTCTTTGCCCATGCCTATGTCCTGAATGGTATTGCCTAGGTTTTCTTCTAGGATTTTTATGGTTTTAGGTCTGACGTTTAAATCTTTAATCCATCTTGAATTAATTTTTGTATAAGGTGTAAGGAAGGGGTCCAGTTTCAGTTGTCTGCATATGGGTAGCCAGTTTTCCCAACACCATTGACTAAATAGGTAATTCTTTCCCCATTGCTTGTTTTTGTCCGGTTTGTCAAAGATCAGATTGTTGTAGATGTATAGTGTTATTTCTGAGGTCTCTGTTCTGTTCATTGGTCTATATATCTGTTTTGGTATGAGTACCATGCTGTTTTGGTTACGGTAGCCTTGTAGTATAGTTTGAAGTCATGTGGCATGATGCCTCCAGCTTTGTTGTTTTTGCTTAGGATTGTCTTGGCTATACGGGCTCTTTTTTTGGTTCCATATGACATTTAAAGTAGTTTTTTCTAATTCTGTGAAGAAAGTCCATGGCAGCTTGATGGGAATAGCACTGAATCTGTAAATTACTTTGGGCAATATGGCCATTTTCATGATACTGATTCTTCCTATCCATGAGCATGGAATGTTTTCCCATTTGTTTGTGTCCTCTCTTATTTCCTTGAGCAGTGTCATGTACTTCTCTTTGAAGAGGTCCTTCACATCCCTTGTAAGTTGGATTCCTAGGCTTTTTATTCTCTTTGTAGCAATTGTGAATGGGAGTTTACTCATGATTGGGCTCTCTGTCTATTATTGGTGTATGGGAATGTTTTTGATTTTTTGCTCATTGATTTTTTTAATCCTGAGACTGCTGAAGTTGCTTATCAGCTTAAGGAGTTTTTGGGCTGAGATGATGGGGTTTTCTAAATATCCAGTCATGTCATTTGCAGGCAGAGACAGTTTGACTTCGTCTCTTCCTGTTTGAATACACTTCATTTCTTTCTCTTGCCTGATTGTCTTGGCCAGCACTTCCAATACTATGTTGAATAGGAGTGGTGAGAGAGGGCATCCTTATCTTGTGCCAGTTTTCAAAGTGAATGCTGCCAGCTTTTTGCCCATTCAATATGATATTGGCTGTGGGTTTGTCATAAATAGCTCTTATTATTTTGAGATACGTTCAATCAATACCTGGTTTATTAAGTGTTTTAGCATGAAGGAGTGTTGAATTTTACAAAGGCCTTTTCTGCATCTATTGAAGATACTCTCCTAAATTTTAAATAACAGGTCAAACATGATCTAAGTTGCTCTAAATATGACGTGAATTGATGGTAATTCAACAAAGTGGCAAAATTTTCAGGAAACTATAATTCTTTGGGAAATTTCACTTAGACTTCAGAAAATTAAATCTCACTGAAGATTTCAATATGCTGTGTAAGGAGAGGAACCAAAACAAAAGGACAAAAACAGTGTTTTAAATAAGTGCACACTTAGGCTTACTTAGAGAACAGGATGTTTTTATTAGCAGATTTGGGACTTGAGGCATGCAAAACTTTCAGAGAGAGCCATATGTTCTTATGCTTGCCAGCCTTGCGACAGTCACGATTCTGTGGTTCTGCAGATGAAAGCAAAACGTTGTATAGTCCTTGTGGCAGGAATGATACCTTTTCCTAAAGCAGCGTCCTTTGGTTATGCCAAGCTGTTATTTGGCTGAGTGGCTTTGCACTAAATATATCTAGAGCGATGTTTTAAAATTATAAATCTTATGTTTCTCCCTGCTATGGACTGAATGTTTGTGTTCCCCCAAATATACGTTGAAGCCCTAACCCCTAATGTGATGGTATTTGGAGATGGGGCCCTTGGGAGGTGTTTAAGGTTATATGAGTTCGTGAAGGTAGGACCCTGCTGATGGAATTTGTGCCCTTATAAGAAGAGGAAGAGGAAAAGGGAGGGAGGTGGGGGGAGGTAGGGAAGAGAGAGAGAGAGAAAGAGAGAGAGAGAGACAGACAGAGAGAGAGAGAGAGCATCTTTCTCTCTCCACACAACCACAGAGGAAGGTTTATGTGAGGACACAGTGAGAAGGCGAAGGCAGCCACATGCAAGCCAGGAATTGAGCGTTCACCAAAAACCAACCATGTTGGCACTCTTATCTTGGGCTTCTAGTTCTAGAACCACAAGAAGGTAAAATTCTGTTGTTTAAGCTTACCCGGTCTCTGGTATTTTGTTATGACAGCCCAAGCTGACTGATAGACTCCCTCATCGCTGTTAGGATGGAAGCCTTAGTTTAGTCCAAAGGGGCTTGCAGGTTCTGGCTTTTGCCAATGTCTTCAGCTTCATCTCAAGTGCTCTCTCCCTCCCTCTCTGATTTTCATCGGTGCTGGTCTCTTGGAGGAGCTATGCTTTCCCTATTTACCCCCTGAGCTTTTGGACATCCTCCTCACAGTATCCTCAGTGCCGGACATACAAAAGACATTCAGTGACTATTTTTAAATGAACAAGTGGTAGAAATTAGAAGGTAGTCAGGTTCTGACCTGTGATGGCAGAGGAGGAGATACTGTGACAGGGAAACAAGCATATAAAAAAGGCAACACATTTGACTGTTGTGTCTGATCATGACTGTTTTAAATGACATGAGTGTGGAGTAGGCCAACTCACTTTCACTCTTTTTTTGGACTTCATCATATTCTCAACAACAATCATAACAGCACATTAATATTACCCTTTAAAAAATAACCTGTTTAAGATAGTACTGTTGGAGATGGTGACCGGAGTTGTTGCTAATTACTCTTTTTTCTGTAACTGCCTTTTGCCCTCAAGGTTTGCCACTGGAAGAGGCATATCTGGTGGGAAAGAGGAAAAGACAAATGCATGGTGGTTCAGGGGAATGATATCAAAGAGAATTAATTAGAAATTGGAAGTTAAGGCCGGGCGCGGTGGCTCACGCTTGTAATCCCAGCACTTTGGGAGGCCGAGGCGGGCGGATCACGAGGTCAGGAGATCGAGACCATCCGGGCTAACACGGTGAAACCCCGTCTCTACTAAAAATACAAAAAAATTAGCCGGGCGTGATGGTGGGCGCCTGTAGTCCCAGCTACTCGGGAGGCTGAGGCAGGAGAATGGCGTGAACCTGGGAGGCGGAGCTTGCAGTGAGCCGAGATTGCGCCACTGCACTCCCGCCTGGGCCACAGAGCGAGACTCCGTCTCAAAAAAAAAAAAAAAAAAAAAAAAAAAAAGAAATTGGAAGTTAAAGGAAGGATAAGCAGATCAAATTAGTATAGAGGTTGGTATACTGTTCCACTGCCTCCTTGTCTGTTAATGTATTCTGGAGCATATATCAGGCCTACATTAGGCACTGGGAAAGAGGGATGAACAAGATCAAAATCACTGCCTTGCAGGAACTCAGAAAGTTTGTAGAGGCATTCATATAAACAATGATAGTTTAAAATACTGTCTAACAAGTGCTGAATAGTTAGGCACAAGGGCCATGGGAGCACAGAGGGGTTTGGAAGTCTTCATGGGGAATGGTATAATTGGCCTAGTGATAATATGATTCAATAGACCTATAGGCAAAGGAAGGAGATTATGGATTTATTATTGAAGGACAGTAAAACCTAATTGATTTTAATCAATTCTTGTTCATTTCCAAGAAAATGTTCACCAACAGCTTTTAGCAATATAAACAGTTATGAGAAGCAAATTTTAAAAAATTTAAAAGATTTTTGCGGCCGGGCGCGGTGGCTCATGCCTGTCATCCCAGCACTTTGGGAGGCCGAGGCGGGCGGATCACGAGGTCAGGAGATCGAGACCATCCTGGCTAACACGGTGAAACCCCGTCTCTACTAAAAATACAAAAAATTAGCCGGGCGTGGTGGCGGGCGCCTGTAGTCCCAGCTACTCGGGAGGCTGAGGCAGGAGAATGGCGTGAACCCGGGAGGCGGAGCTTGCAGTGAGTCGAGATCGCGCCACTGCACTCCAGCCTGGGCGACAGAGCGACACTCCGTCTCAAAAAAAAAAAAAAAAGATTTTTGCACACTGAAGTTGCATATTGATTATAGCCAACCCAAATAGATCCTTTCCTGGGAACAGAAGTTTGACTGGGTTTGGAATCAGGGGACCTGGGTTTCAGTCCTCTCTCTGTAACACCTGGCTGTCTGACCATAGCATACCTGGTCACTTCACTCCCCACGTCCTTGGCAGTTCTTACTGCTGCTGCCTTCCCCACTCTTCAGCACAAGTGTGTACCCGTGGGATGATATCTTACCATCAAATCGTAAGTTTAATTGTACAGTGATTCTTTTTTGATGGTTGGTCAGACCTCCTCTTTCCTACAACCCTCACCCCATGTCAGAAATATCATCCTTCATTTTGCCAAAACAAAACGAAGTTAGACTGCATAGGCTAATGAATGTGTTTATTTCCCTCTCACATTCTCTTTTTTTAAATTTTTTTTATTTTTTTCATTTTTTTTATTATTATACTTTAAGTTTTAGGGTACATGTGCACAATGTGCAGGTTAGTTACATATGTATACATGTGACATGCTGGTGCGCTGCACCCACTAACTTGTCATCTAGCATTAGGTATATCTCCCAATGCTATCCCTCCCCATCTCACACCAGTTAGAATGACAATCATTAAAAAGTCAGGAAACAACAGGTGCTGGAGAGGATGTGGAGAAATAGGAACACTTTTACACTGTTGGTGGGACTGTAAACTAGTTCAACCATTGTGGAAGTCAGTGTGGCGATTCCTCAGGGATCTAGAACTAGAAATACCATTTGACCCAGCCATCCCATTACTGGGTATATACCCAAAGGACTATAAATCATGCTGCTATAAAGACACATGCACACATATGTTTATTGCGGCACTATTCACAATAGCAAAGACTTGGAACCAACCCAAATGTCCAACAATGATAGACTGGATTAAGAAAATGTGGTACATATACACCATGGAATACTATGCAGCTATAAAAAATGATGAGTTCGTGTCCTTTGTAGGGACATGGATGAAATTGGAAATCATCATTCTCAGTAAACTATCACAAGAACAAAAAACCAAACACTGCATATTCTCACTCATAGGTGGGAAATGAACAATGAGAACACATGGCCTCTCACATTCTCTTACTTAACCTCTGCTTGCCAGCTTAGTGAACCAGTGTACTAAAGAACTCTGGTAACATGAGTTGATTTGATAAGAAAACTTAATATAGGTCCCTTCTAGAAAATGCACTCTCAGTAGAGAATTGCATTTTGAAATATAAATCTCAAGTTCATCACTCCAGTTCATCACTCCATAACAGGTGCCCACAGGCACATTATTTTGCTTTTCAAGATCATCTGGAATGATGCCATTTAGACTAATTGCCCTCAACCTTTTAATTTACCTGGATTTTTGGAAAGTATCTGTGTTTCCTCATTCAGCCACATGTTTGTCTGAGGTAGAAGCATTTTGGAAGTTTATAGTCACCATATCCATGAGTTTTCATATGATGTCACCTTGTTCTTTGGTAACAGGACATATATTGATGCTCATAGATTGACACTAATCTCTTGCATTGGTGAAGTACTTTACAACTGACAAAGCACTTAATTGTACTGTACAGTCTTCACATAATTTCATGTATGACTGTCCTGTGAGGTAGCTTTTAGTTATCCACATATTAGAAAAGTTAAGAGGTAAGACATTTTGCCCACAGTTATCAACCTAGTAAGTAGCACACAATGTCCATTAACAGTTGAATGAATAAACAAAATATGGATTATCCATACAATGAAATATTATTCAGCCATTAAAAGAATGAAGCGGTGATACATGTCACAACATGAGGAACCTTGAAAACATAATGCTATGTGAAACAAGCCAGAGACAAAACACCACATAATTATATTATTTCATTTATATAAAATGTTCATAGTAGGTAAGTCCATAGAGACAGAAGTATATGTGTGGTTACCAAGGGTGGAATGGAGTTGGGGGAAGGAGCCTGGGCAGTGAAGGCTGTAAAAAAATTCTTTTTGGTATGATGAAAGCAGTGTAATATTAGAGTATGGTGATGATTACATAACTCTGTAAATACACTAAAAATCACTGGATTGTGTACTTTAAATGGGTGAACTTTATGGGATATAAATGATATCTTTACAAAGTAATGCATTCTTCTTTCCCCTACATTCCAGAGCTAAAGGACAAGTAACTTCAAAAGTGCTGCCTCCGGGCTCCCTTCCTGGTACCTATTCTGCTTCACTTTTGCCACATCATGAGAAGGGGTACCCAGTCTCTTAAAAGTCTTTTCTTTCTAAATATTCATCTGTCTCTTCCTCTCAGGTCTCACTTGAACAACTAAAGGGGCAGCCTCCTAGAATCCTGGTATTCACTACCTACCACTCACTGGCAGATGTTGACATTAGCACATTACTAAGCCTAAGCAGAATTAAGAGAAAAGGAAGCCATTAGTACCAGGTTGGAATCCTGCAATAGGACTTAGCACCTGTCCTCAGTTTAATGTATGAGTATAAGCACCCTGAATCTGTAGAAAATCCAGAAATGTCCATTATTTATAAAATGCTCCCTATATATTTGTGTTTGTGCATGTGCGAGATTTGTATTTATGTAAGAGTATGACATATAGCTACAGTTGACCCTTGAACAATACTTATTTGAACTGTGGGGTCCACTTATACATGAATTTTTTTTTCAACCAAACGTGGATGGAATATAGAATATTCATGGGATGTGAGCCCTGCCTATGCAGAGGACCAACTTTTTGTATATGTGGGTTCTACAGGGCCAACTGAGGGACTTGAGCATGTAAGATTTTGGTAGACACAGGGGTTCTAGGTTCCAGAACCAATCCCCTGCATACACTGAGGGCCAGCTCTATTGGCATAGAGTTGATTGAGGCAGTAGGAAATGGGAAGATAAAGCTGGCAGCTCTTTCCACACATGGAAAGCGTAATAGGAAAGAAGGGCTTAAGTTAGCAGGTAGGTGGTGTGGGATTCAGGGACATTACTCTGCGTATTTGTTTCATCTATTGCAGCAGCCTTTCCTGTTACATACTTATACCCTGTGGGGGCAGCGGACAAGTACAGTTCCTGATACCTGAGACTGTGTGAAGAAAGCAAGCCAGGAATTTGTGTGATAGGGGAGCCTCCACAATTTCTCGTTTGATTCAGCATAAGCCTGCATTGTTGGGGTATCTCCAGGAAGTCAGCAGCAGTGCAGGCAGCAGACCTCACGGCTTAGGGTGGAAGCAAAGTGGAGCATCTGTCAGTGCATAGCCTTGTTAAGCGGTGATGAGCTGCTTAGCATTCAGGACATTCAGCCCAAGATTATAAATGAAATGTGTTTGTGTGTTTATATGTGTGTGTATGTATGTATGTATGTATGTATATGTATGTCTGCCCTGTCACTAGAAGGCTTTTTAAATTTTTTGATTTAGATCATAGAATTTCTAGAGATATTAATTTTCAAATTTTATACCTCAGACAGGAATCCATCTTTCTGAGTTTTGTGTAGTTATATTTTTGGTCCTAATTTGTCAGTAAACAGTACTTTTATTTCCTCCATAGAGAAGTCAGTGATTTTTCTGTCTGGGGTCTCTTCTTGCATGCCCCCTGGTTGTCCATCCACTTTCATGACTACCTCTGCAGTCTCTTCATATCTCTTTCTTATTGTTACCTAAGGTAAAGCTTATGGTTTATTATTGCATCTGTGAGCATGGTGCCAGTAGCTTCCTTTGGCTTAGGAAGGAAGAACATATATCTCAGGATAGAGCTTCACTGCCACATTTGGTGACATAAAATGCTATATGGAGAACTGACTATACTGAGGTGTGAAATACATGTAGGAAGTCTCTCAAATATATTCAGATATCCATCGGCTTGCAGTTTGTCCCTGATGTTGGCTTTCTGCGAAGCTGAAGTGCCTACCTTGAATGGATGGAAAAAAACTGTCCAAGTCTTTGTGCCCTGTAGCCGTCAATTACTGTACTTTTCATGAGCATTGCCTGTGGTTCCAAATGATATTTCTATAGGCAGAAAGTGAGATGGAAGAGGGAAATATTGTACACAAAAATAGGATGTGAACAGAGCAGGACTGTTCACAATAGCAAAGACTTGGAACCAACCCAAATGCCCATCAATGATAGATTGGATAAAGAAAATGTGGCACATATACACCATGGAATACTATGCAGCCATAAAAAAGGATGAGTTCATGTCCTTTGCGGGGACATAGCTGAAGCTGGAAACCATCATTCTCAGCAAACTAACACAGGAACAGAAAACAAAACACCACATGTTCTCACTCATAAGTGGGAGTTGAACAATGAGAACACATGGACACAGAGAGGGGAACATCACACACTGGCGCCTGTCAGGGGGTGGGGGGCTAGGGGAGGGATAGCATTAGGAGAAATACCTAATGTAGATGACAGGTTGATGGGTGCAGCAAACCACCATGGCACATGTATACCTATGTAACAAACCTGCACATGTATCCCAGAACTTAAAATATAATTTTAAAAAATAAGAAAAAAAAGTAAATGAATAAATAAATAGAATTTATCTGAGAAAAAAATATGAGGATGTAGTTCCTATTATCTGATTCCTAGTGTCCTTTGGATCATGCTTATTTTGTCTCTAAGCCCATTGTATTAACCTACATCACATATATTCAGTTTGCACTGCTGGAAGCTATCAGACTCTGTAATTCTAATGACTCTGAAATGATTGTTTCAGCCGCACCCTACTGCTACCTCCTTGCCCATCCTCTGAGCTTGCTTATACTCATTAGGGAAACTTCTTTGACTGTTATGACCTCTTTCTTTCCTGATTATCCCTTTACTTTCTGTTTTTTGGTTTTGGTCGTTTTCGTTGGTTCTTTCCCTGCCTCGTCTTTGATTGTTGGTGATGCTCAGGGTTCCTTCCTTGACTCATAGCTGTACTCTGGAGATGCATGTTCTCCCTGAGCAGTCACCTTTGAGCTCTGGCAACTCTGAAATATATGCACTCTCCTGTGCATATGCCACATTTTTTGCTTGTTTGCTTTTTGTCATGTAGGAACTTCTGTGTAATAAAGCTTCTTCCCTAATCCCATGTCTGTTCATCTGGCTTACTTACTCCTTTCAGAATCAGCCCAGCCTACAGGAAGCTTTTCCCAGCCTGCTCTTCTCTCTCAACTATGTTCTAATTGTCCATGAGGGTATTCTGTACTTTTGTTAATGTATGTACACCATTGTATTGAAATGATTTGTTTATATATACAGTCATCTAAACAAAACTGCAGGTTCCCAGACAGCATGTGCCTGTTTTATTTGCATTTAAAACCTTCAGTGCTTGCAAAGTCCCAGGTATATAGTAGGCATTCAATTTGAGTGCTGCTATATTCATTCCATTTGGTGGATTTAATCTTAAGATGTTTTTGTCTCTTTTTTTCTGAAGAATGGAACTTGCACCAAAATAACCCTAATCTGAAAAAAAAAAATGTCATGGCATTTTCTTTTCAAGCACCTTGCATAGTACTTTCTCTTTTCCTCCCTTTCCTAATATATGGTCTGCCTGTGTTGTACTATAAATAGTACTGCAGCAGGTAGAAATTGTAGCAGTTAGGGTTCTCCAGAGAAACAGAATGGTGAGACATGGATATACATACATACATACTTATATATACACACACACATATACATACATATATACGTGTGTGTGTGTATATACATACATATATATATATATAGAGAGAGAGAATTTTATTTCAAGGAATTGCCTCACGTGATTTTATATATATATAGAGAGAGAGAGAGAGAGAGAATTTTATTTCAAGGAATTGCCTCATGTGATTGTGTTTGACAAGTCAGAACTTCGCAGGTCAGGTCAGCAGGCTTGGAAACTCTTGCTCAGAAGCTGATGCTTCAGTCTACAGGCAGAATTCCTTCTTCCTGAGAGTCAGCTCAGCTTTGTTCTTAGGGCTTTTCCATTGATTGGATGAGGCCCACCCACATTATGAAGGATAATCTTCTTTACTTGAAGTCAACAGATTGTAGATGTTAACCATTTTCACAAAACAGCTTCACAGCTGTTGCATTAGTTTGATTGAATAAGTGGATACTGTAGACTTGCGAAGTTGATGCATGCAACTCACCATCACAGAAATAAGCATGAAATTTGTAGTTGTAACGTATCTTAGAACTCTTCTGATTACCCAGGCCCACCCTTTTGTGGCTCCATTTTGTGGATGAGGAAACAGGCCCAGGGTAGTTTGTAGTTTCAATTCACAAAACTGGTTAGTAGAAAGGGGCTAGCCAGAAATTTTCTCTTAACAAATGAGAAATCCTGATTGACTTGCTTTGGCCTTATCAACAGAGTCATCAAGCATTAGGTTCTAGACCACTTATTAACCAGCTCAGAAATCCCAAAGTAATTATTAGCACTTTTTTCTTTTCTTTATGAGTTGCTTTTTTTTTTTCTCAAGGGGATTTATGACTAGCTTTAAATAGAATTCGAAAAACTACTACATGTCATAAATCTGACCTCAAGTCTTAAGAGTCTGTTATTAGCAGATACTGTCTTTTTATATTTTCTGTAACTTCAATGGCTTATTGCAGTGGACTATGAAAATGTATAAAATTTTTTCCTATTGCCAGGGATGGGAAACTATGGAAATGTCATCCCTGCTTGCTGAACTGCCCTCTTAAATTGTCCCTTATCTGATGATGAACTAAATTATTTGGGGGAGTTGAAAAATAGAGAAATGCCAGTTATTTTTTATTCAGCACATTGTATATACTCAAAACATTTTCTGTAAGGCAAAAACAGGAAACCTTGCAAATGAAACTGTGGGTAATATGTAGTTATAAACCATCTTTCCAGGAAGGAGCTGAAAGCTCTGCATGATCCCTCTATTATAAATTTTTCCAACTCCTTTTGAAGGATGTTAGGTAATTTGCCCCATAGTCTATGGGAATTTTTCACCTTGGGGAAATGGGGCTGAGAAAGTTATTACTTTTAACCCCAGTGAACCACACCAGAAACAATTACAGCATCATACAAATCAATTTCTGCATTTTCCATAAAGTGTTTGGCAAGGAACAAAATAGGCTGGAAGCTGGGAAAAAGGCCAAGTACTTAACTCACTCAAACTCATTTTAAAGTTTTTAGCTCTAGATATTCAAAGAAAATCAGTGTTCATCCTGTTGAATTCATGGGAACATCACTGTTTTTTATATTATATAAAAGGAAACTTTCCAATTTTCTTAATTATACAATTTTTTGATAGTGAGAAATAAAATTATCTCAATTTAGATAGACAAAATGCCTTTATTCATTTTCTAAGAAAATCTTAAATTTCCGGATAGGAAAATAAATATATATTTTTTGAAATCCATTTTCAAAACATCATGGCATTTAAGCATTCCAACTTAATGACAGCTGAGAAAGACTGGTGTGAGACATATACTGCATAAAGTGAATCCACCCTGTCTATTATACATGGGGATACCACCATCTGCGAAAACAAGATCTATGTATATTTAGCCAAATACCAAAAGAATACTGCTGAAATTTTACTCTCCTGTTTCCCTCTAAGTATTTGATATGTCATCAAGTATTGTATTGTATTTTTTAAATGTTTTGGTACTTTACTAAATAACAAAGAACTTTTGCACACAGTCAGAGGATGGTCTTTTATTTATTATCAGAGGTGATGCCTTTCTATAAATATTGAGAATACAGTAGTGTCCTACAGGGATAGCTATTTCGTCTTTCTAAAGAGCTTGTGCATTAAGTAATGTTGTTCTTTAATAATGCACTTAAATTACATTTAGATTTTTTTGCTAAATGTGTGAAATCAGTTTAAAATTCCATCTTTCATTTAAGACTGCTTATTAAGGAATAATAATTCCTTATTTAAATTATGATTTTTGACAGTTGACAAAGTGCTTTTACACATATTTTGTCATCTAATTCTAAAAACAGATCTAGTGTTAGATGATGTTGGTTTTCATTCCTGAGGTGAAGAAATTGAGGCAGCAAGAGTTTAGGCATTTTCTTTTTCACGCAACTATTAGGTGACATTTCCAAGACTGGAATTCATGTGTCTTGACTCTAAATCCAATTTTTAAAAACCCTTGCCTAAAGTGGCTCTCATTTACTGAATTGTCAACGGTATTTCTTTGTACATATAAATAAATTATTTTATGGATTGTCCCATAATGCAGATTAGGCAGGATAATTTATGAATTCTGATTTCTACTCTTAAAACCTATGCATACTTAATTTATAGAATGTTAATTAAAGTAATTCTGTTTTAATATGAGTAAAATTATGGTGATTTTTCAAAAAAGTATTTTGGAAAAGTATTATGTTTATTTTCTATCAAATGTATGTGGGTATACACACAAAAACACATTTGCCTACATATGTGTGTGTTTATATATGCAAATATGTGCATATGCATATAAACTAAAATACATGTATTTAGGTGGCAGCAAGATTAAGAAAATAATTAGGTCATTAATACTAATTGCAGTTGTAATGAAAGTTGTATAGTGGATGAATGCAGAATAGTTAAAATGAAGATAGAATTTTCTTTAGCCTTGGCTGTAAGTAAAATGTAATACATCACAGTTTGTTGAATTTTCTTACTCTTTCCCTGTTTTTGATAGAGTAAAAGATACACTTTGGAGTGGAGATTAAACTCTTAAGAGATACAGACCAATGCCGACTCATAGTTAAGGGTCCTTATTTAATTTACATGCAATTTTTGGTTTTGGAATAATTCATTGAGATATATATTTTCTGCTCTGCTCTTCAAGCGCTATGTTAATTACTGAAGTCTCAGACATTTTCAAATAAAAGAACCTGTGGTATATGATCTCTTCCATTAACAGCTTACAATTCATATGAGCAAATATGCTTAGCAGTTTTACTCAACGAGTAGTTCGTTCCAGGTAATCCAACAGATGATGTCTCATTAAGAGTACAGAGGAAGTCCGATAACTTCCAGCTCAGATGGGGAGTCACAGATGAGAAGGTGTCATCTGGGTGGGCGTTTTTGGCAATTCGTAGAATTTGAAGAGTAGAAAAGGAAATAGTTTCAGGTGCAAAGCAAAGGGAACAAACAGCACATTTGGTGGATGGTAAGGAAACCTGGCTTTGCATCATGAATAGTGGCTGAACAAAATCAGGGAAATTAAGAGGTAAATAAACCGGCAGTGTGGGAGGTATGAATAAATTGGGCCTTAAGTCTATTGAATTTCACTGATGATGCTGTTTTCAAGGAGACCTTTTTAAATGGCAGTTTGGAGGCACAGTGGTTGGCTCTTAAGCATTTAGTAAACGAAATGCAATGCTGGGAAGAATCAGAGCCACCCCTAGAGGATGGAATGTCTCCTGCGTAGAGGTGACAGCTAACTGGGGGAGGATGAGTCATTATTGGAAAGCAGGACAACATCCTTTGGGCTGAGAACAGTGGCCATTTATTTAAGCTGTCGCTGGCTGGTGGTCCTCTTTGACATTTTTCTTATTTGGTATATGGAAAAAATATAGCATAAGACATCCACTACTGCAGGCTTAAAATTAAGACTTTTAATTTAAAACATGAGTTGATTGTATTATTTATTTTCTTTTTTGAAAGTTGAGCTGTTTGAAATACCATCCCAGAATGAGGTGGACAGTCTTATTTGCCTTGGTTTATGCTACCTCTAAGTCATCTTAACATTAGTATTCACAAAACTACATTGCAGTGAAATTCAACAAATCTTTACTGAATACCTCTTATGAGGACGACGATAAAGAATAAGAGGAAAATGAGATTTTTAGTTTGTTTGGAATACCGAGTGTATGGGAAGTATAATAGATTAGAAGTATAAAGTCTCAATGTTGTCCTAAATGGGCACCATTAAAGGTTTTGAACCATCAATGTTTTTAGGTTTTTAAATGGTACAGGAGAGTTGTTTTTAGGAGTTGTTTTTAGTTTTTTGGATGATATAGGGGGACATATTGGTTCACTTGTTCTGTTTGATTCGCATATCTTTTGCTTTTAAATAGGTGAACAGTTTCTCAAATGGCAAATATGTTAGTCAAAGTATACTAAGTGGCATCAGATAACATTCAGTACTGTGAAGTGTCAATTTTAGATATCACCTCACTGGAAAAATAATAGCATCAAATAAACAGTAGCAGGTAAGGAGAAACAGAGCTCTTCATTATTGGCCAGATGGACTCAGCAAGCCTGTGTTCCTCACCTTGATCCTTATGCATAAAACAAAAGGAAGTTTCAATAACATTATTTAAAGAAAAGGAAGAAAAAATGTTTGCCATACTCCTAAGGAATGAGTCAGTTGTTACATAGTCCGCTGTTAAATTCAGGGCCTTGATATATTTAGCTCCTTTGTGACTTGGAAAAATAGCCCAGAGAACAATATAGATGTTATTTTTAATATTACTTTTTCCCCCAGGAATCTAATTACGTAAGAAATTTTTTATATCAACCAACCATTCAGGCCAGTATAAGTGTATCAGTACCTAACTGCTAACATCATTCGCTATATTTGGTGAACTGTCTCTCTCAGCATCTCAAATGTCAGTTTTTATAGAGAAGAGGAAAGCTCTCTCTTGTTCGCATTCTCATTGAGGCACTCCTCCCTCCTTCTTCCTTTCCCTCTCTTCTTCCCTCTCTCTTTTGTGAACACACACACACACCCCAAATAGTTAAAGCCAATGGATTGATGACTTGACCCCGTTGTGTTATCAAGACTAGTTCTGAATTACTAATGGCCAGTGGGATCCAAGTATCTCATTTGATAGAGTGATGCAGCTACTGTGGTGCTATGCTGTTGATGGATGCAAGAAGAGGGGAAATTAAAATCACTCTATATTTAACAGTATAGGATTGAAAGTGTGATGTAAGCCCTTGTGCTTTTGATAAGGGAAATGGTTTATTCACTAGAGTTGTCAAAATGTGATTAACACAGGGTTACCAGGATTCTCTATTAATGAAAGCATCTCTCAGCTATATATTCCTTGTGTGTCTGTTTTTTAAATGAAATTAAATATCACAGGTCACAGGTCACATGAGGGGTCTATCTATAATGATTCTCTTTGACAACAAACGGAATTTTGGAATATAGTGAGTTTTCTGACATTGGAGACAGCCATGTAGAATGGAGACAACAATTGATTTGGGGTTTTGTAGAGAATATTTTTTTATTGTGTGGGAATTCAGCTAGATTAGAGTTTCCTAGCCCAAATTTAATGGTAAACCATGTACTTGAAAAATAAGAGCGGACTGACATGTGAGCTAAAACTGTTGTCACTGAGCAAAATGAGATAGGGAATCAGTGTGACAGTAAAAATTGGTTTGGTGATAGGGACAATATTAATAACCTTTAAGACCCCCTCTATTCATGAGTTTCTGTAACTTAAACCTGAATATGCTGGTCAACTCACTGGCACTTGAAAAAAAAATTTTTTTTTGAGTCTGAGTCTCACCTGTCACCCAGGCTGGAGTGCAGTGGCACGATCACGGCTCACTGTGGCCTCAACCTCCTGAGCTCAAGCAATTCTTTCACCTCAGCCTCCAGAGTATCTGGGACCACAGGTGCACACTACCATGTTCAACTAATTTATTTTTATTTTTGTAGAGACAGAGTCTTACTATGTTGCCCAGGCTGGTCTCGGAAATCCTGGGCTCAAGCGATCCTCCTGCCTCAGGCTCCCAAAATGCTAGGATTACAGGTGTGAGCCACTGTGCCTGGCCTAGTAGGTTCTTAACTGAATTCTAACCCCCGCACCCAATTTCTAGTTTGCTAAAAACCCTTAAGATTGCAGGCCAAGAAGCTGGCTTGCCAAACAAGATCACAGTTGGTACAGGCTTCAGGTTAGGTGGTATTGATGTCAGACAAATCCTAAATCTGTGAAGACTGCTGAAATAGGGGATCATCAGTCAGCATCACTCAGGGCACAAGTTAAGTGAGAGGGCTGATATCAAGGATTAAGAGTTAAGGCAGCGGGTACACCTCTAGCCTTGTGAGTCTAATGGAACTTCAGACGGAGACATCCAGCACCACGGACAGCTCTTCAGAGCTGTTGGGTGGATGTAAAAACTCCTAGGGGTTTTTCCTGGAAAAACTGCTTCTACTTCTTCCTAGCTAAAGATGTCTACTATACACAAGTATCGTACTTTATGCAACCCTCTCTTTTCTCATCTTCAATGTAGTAATAATAAATGTTCTATATAGTTCTCTGGGTACACATATTAAATGATAAATTGAAAGTATGTGTCAGTGATACAAATTTAATAACCTTTCACTTTGAATCATTGCCCTTTATCTACCTAAGATTGTATTATATCAAGGAAAATTGCCAGCTTCTTCTTAAAGTATGAAATAACAGTTAAATAAACTGATGGGAGAAACTGTGATATGGTAAACAGATATACATTTTATTGGTGAGAGATAGGAACTAGGATTTATTGTATACCATGTAGGTTCAGACATATGCTCTTATAATTCTTATGCCATTTAATTTTCATAACCACTCTGTGTACCTATCAAGGAACGGAGGGGTCAGTCCTTGTCATGCTCTTCCACTGCGCCATATTTCTCCTGTTTCTACTGATGGGATGGAATGGGTGACATCTGGTATGCAGGGCCAGAGTGATGATAGAATTCCAACTTGTGGCTGTCCTAAGAGTGGTCTCTTCTGAGTATTTTCCTGATGGCAGGAAGTGGGAGTGAAGGACAGATAGAGGGGGTAAGCAACACAGCTAAGGTCCCCCAAGAAGGAGATATCAGAGCATTCCTGGCCAGGAGATGGAGCAGGGTATCCAGGGGCCCTTTGGAATGAGGTAAACCAGGTTGTTGCTGAACTTACTGTGGGTTGGTCATGGTAGGAATCTTCTCAAAGACCCTCAACCTAGCTGCTATTGAAGGAAATGAAAAACCATACTTTGATATCTGTGTGCGATAACTTTATGTAATACAGTGACAACTTTGGGAAAAGCATCTGTCTTTACAATTAGGGTGTTTTAAAGGGAATGAAAAGGTCTCATGCCATTAACATTTAGTATTTGTGTCTTTGATAAAACCAGAGTATCTTTTGTGTGATCCGTTTGTATTTAATTTGAATCATTATTTCAGAATATAAAAGTGTATCTAATTTTTTTATTTTATTTTTTGAGACAGAGTCTCGCTGTCGCCCAGGCTGGAGTGCGGTGGTGGGATCTCCGCTCACTGCAGGCTCCGCCCTCCCGGGTTCACACCATTCTCCTGCCTCAGCCTCCTGAGTAGCTGGGACTACAGGTGCCCGCCACCACGCCCAGCTAATTTTTTTGTATTTTTGGTAGAGACGGGGTTTCACCGTGTTAGCCAGGATGGTCTCGATCTCCTGACCTCGTGATCCGCCCGCCTCGGCCTCCCAAAGTGCTGGGATTACAGGTGTGAGTCACTGCGCCCGGCCCTAATTTTTTCTGAACATGAATTTTACATGTGGTTAGTGACTGTTTGCATTTGTTATTTGACAAATATAAAATGTATCATAATGGAAAATGATCAAGTAGCAAAGAAATGCCTTCAACAGCTTTCTGTATGTTTTGTCTTATGTACATAAGGATGTAGACAGCTTTATGAGACAGACTATACTATACAAGTACTTTTGTCTGAAGATTAGCTGGGCTGAGACTTTTTTTCTTTTCATAACAGTTTGATAGATGTTTGTGATTATCTGTTCAATAGTCCATTTAGGACTAGGTTGAAGAAGCAGCAGTTTTCTGCATAGGTAGCATTTGAGATCCATTATCAGAGGGAAATGATTATTGTATGATGCTGTTGTCCCTTAGAACTTTCAAGAGGAAAATGTTAGGATTAGGTAGTTATATAATGATTTGTTTGATAGAAGGAGCACTGAGGTTGAAATCAGAAGATACAAATTTGAATGCTTGCTTCTATACCCACCAGATGCATAGCCTTTAGTAAGTTTTTCAGACCCTCAGAGCCACAGTTTGCTGCCATAAAAATGAGACTCTCCACCTAAGTCAGGGAATGGTTGTGAGATTACATTAGATGACATTTGTGAAAGTGCTTAAAATTTCTAACACATTTTTTAAAGAAACTGTTTATAATAATTCTCCTTTGTGGTTATTTTCTACAGAAAGTGAGTGAGAAGGTTGGAGGAGCTGAAGGAACCAAGCTAGATGATGACTTCAAAGAGATGGAAAGGGTAAGCCTTCACTACTGCCTAGTGTTCCCTTTGACATAAAAATGTCTACCATAATTAGAGGAGAAGAGAAAACGGGAGAGGGCAACTGTTTTCCACTGGTCTCTGAGAATACTACATTTTGTTATTTAAAACTACTTTTCGTGTATATTTTAGAACATAAAATGTAAAATATTCTGTCTTCCCTTTGTACTGTCCTGAGGACAAAACCTCAGTGAAGGTGAGTTTTTCTGGTGGGTTTCATCATCATTTAAAAAAAATAAGGACAGTGTTGAGCTGACGTTTGAATTAGGGTAAGATGCGTAGAAAAGAAGCTGCAGAATGACATCCCAAATGTTTTTGGGAGAGTTTAGGTCACTTTCTGGCTTTAAGGACCTTCCTTACTGGATGATTGGCCAGAGGCAGCCATGTATAATGGAGAGAATACAGTTTTAGAGCTTGTCCAACCTTGGCCCAAACTCCCCTTCCTACCATGTGTCGCAAAGTTCATCTATTGATCAGAGCCTCTTTTTAAAATTTTATTATTATTGTTGTTATTATTCTTTTGAGATGGAGTCTTGCTCTGTTGCCCAAGCTGGAGTGCAGTGGCATGATCTTGGCTCACTGCAACCTCCGTCTCCTGGGTTCAAGCGATCTCCTGCCTCAGCTCCCTGAGTATCTGGGATTACAGGCATGCACCACCACGTCTGGCTAATTATTGTATTTTTTGTAGAGATAGGGTTTTACCATGCTGGCCAGGCTGGTCTCAAACTCCTAACCTCAGGTGATCCGCCTGCCTCAGCCTCCCAAAGTGCTGAGATTACAGGCGCGAGCCACTGCACCCAGCAGAGCCCCTTTTTAAGTGAATGTAAAATGAGAAGACTAATACTCATTTGGGGGATTTTAGTTAAGGCTTAAAAATAATGTAGATTATTTAGCTTTCTGCTTAAAAGGTAGGTTCTCAGCAAGTGAGGGTAGAAGTGATGAACAAAACATCGCATTTTATTTTTCTTGGGACATGAGCCATATTTTCGCTTTTACTTTTACTTTAACGCTCTTCAGAGTAGGTGATATTTAGGCTTATGATTAAAAGTGTGTGTTACATTGTGCACAGAAACATTTTCGGTCTTAAGTGGGTTGTGGGTAATGGATCTGAGAGTAGCAATCCTGTACTTGAACAGAAGAGGATGTTGCAAACTATGGTACCTAGAAACCGCATTTAAACATTGTTAAGAATATTGCTTTTGTACTTTGTTGTAACAAAGCAATTTTTTAATATTCTGATTTTGATTCTACCAGAAGTTTTTTAGGGACTGGATATTGTTTTAGTCTACATCAGATCCAACAGGCTGCCTCAGTTTTGCTTTTTTTGCTATGTTTGCATGAAGAGTCAAACAAAAAATTCCTAGGTATGCGTTAGTGTAGTGTGAGAAATTAAAAAAAAAAATCTTAGGTACTTTCTACCTTGTCTTTTTAGTTTTTCTCTTGGTGAGTTTATTGATGAATTCAATAAATATTTTCTTTGTGTCTTCCATGAACCAGGAGGTAGGATATAGACAAGGTTCCTGAGTGCGTGAAGTTCGTAGTCTAGTGGCGGGGGCAAACTTGGGGCAAGTAATGACCAGCGTGGCAAGGAGGAAAACTCGTGGAGCTACAGAAGCCCAGCACAGAGGAAACTCACCCATACTGCATTGTCAAGGAGAACCTTCCAGATAGTTAAGTGAAGACGGGAAAGAGTTAGCAGAGCCTGGTAAAGGAAACAGCATGCAAGCAGGCAAGAGGGAATGGTTGAGTTCCTGAAAAAAAAAGATAAGTTGCCAAGAGGCAGGGTCTTGTGAAATCAGACTGCATGGTATTGACCCAGCTGGTCATTCTGGCTAAGTTCTTGAGATAGACCTCACTGATGGATACCCAGTGGTGAGGAGATTTTATACTGGAATTCTGAGTCCCAGCCTTCAGAAGTCTGGAAAACCAGACTCTTACAGCTGAGGCCTGGCACCTACTTCCTCCAACTGGACCAAAGTCTGCATTGGTTCCTATTTCTCATCTCTGGATGGTTCTAAATACCACCTGATCCTCAACCAAAGCTGGTAGCCACTAATATCCATAGTTCTGGAAATAATATTTTACCCATCAATCTTCTACAGCATCTGAGACTCCAGGACCTGACACACATTTCCAGAAATGTCTTGTCTTTGACTCTTCTACTGCCCATAAAATTGGAGTTCCTCACGCTTCATTTGAGCAGCCCATGGGTTAATCCGCCTCTGTCTTCACCCAATCTTGCTTGATCCCTCCTTGTGCTTTGATGCTCCTCCTTCCCAGCACCCCTGGAGAGCATTTATAGTATGCCACGTGGCCAATGTCATGTAATTAATGAAAGATTAGGCAGGTATTTAGGAATTTGGAACTAAGTACCAGGAATCAGAATTTGACACTTCCTTTTAGCATCTGCCAGGACTAAAGGGAATAAGCTAGGCAGCTCACTGTCTAAAGTGAGACAAACTAACTTTCTGTTTCTTAAATGAGACTAAAAAGAACAGGAAATTTGGAGAACTGAGTAGAATTTATCACTGAGCAACTAATTAGACCTTTGGAGATTTGTTTTGGTGAGAAATATATGCCAGTTTTGCAGACTAATTGAAATAAAAGAGAATCCTCCAAGCATTTTACTTTAGGCAAATACCAACAGACCTTCCTCTGAGTATGAAAGGAAGGTATAAGGATTATTTCTCCTAATTTATAGAAATGTTTCTGAAACTTTTATTTCAAAATATAGATATTCCTGCAGCAAAGTAAACATCTGATTGACTGAAGAACACACTCATGGCTCTTTACTTGGGTTTATACCTGAATAAATTGAGAGATTTAGGTTTCAGTGCAGTGTGGCAATTGTTTTACTCTTTTTAATTCTGTATATCTTTTGTTTCTGTGTCTCTATTGCAAATTTTGTACCCTCCACCCATGCTAAATTTACATGAATAGTATAAGATTTCTGTGGTAATTGAAAAGCACTTGCTTTGGATTTAGACTCTCAAATCTTTTCTCGCCTGTTAATTGATTATTCACACAAATGTTTGAGCTCAGTGTTCCCAAGCAGACAGAAGAATTGCCTTTCCATAGTTTGTTTTCTGCTCGTCAGGCATTTGGGGTAGAGAGACCTTTGCTCGTCTGTATTCTCGGAGGTGCAATTAGATAACAAAATGAAATAAATTAGAGGTTTGCTTCAAGCAGCATTACTGGGAGAGAGAAGTGGGTTTTCCTAGGGGTGTTTCTCTAATCAGCCGTCCCAGCCACTCTGTGGCTGAGATGCAGTAAAATCATCATGTGTGTCCCTTAGCTCTGCAGCCCTCCTCTCCCTGAGCTGATTGGATAGAATCCTGCGGCTGTGCTGTCTCTGTAGGATCCCTGCCCATCATTATTTCTCTCCTAAGTGCCTTGCATGGAATTCTTTTTGTTTTCATTTTAAATGCTGTCTGTTGCTTACAAGCTTTGTTAAACACAGGCTAAATGTCTTACTCTGGTGCAACATTGGAGGATTTGTTCTTTGAAAAGCTATAGGTTTTTTTGTTAAGAGGAAGTTCTGAAATTTGAAGAACCTCTGGTTCCTTCTCAAATTTTCCTCAGTTGCTGCAATGATTGTGTAGTTTTTTGTTGTGTGTACAGTTACATTCATTAATTTACTTGGAAAGTGCCTCCATGTTAAGGCAGTATCCCTGCCTTCAAGGGGCTTCCAGTTTTGATTTTTAAAAAATTGTGCGTAAATCAGTACCTTACAGAACATGGTGCTTGGTGTCCTGGGGAGGATTCCCATGGAATCTTCAGACTGGGTATATCAGGCTTCCTAGAAGAGAGAGGGCGTCTGAGCTAAATCCTGAACATGTCTCTTGTCCCTGATTATATGGTTAATTCAGAATTCTAAGCTGAGGAATATAGTATCTGTTTTGCAGCCTGAAAATTATTCTGGGAAATCCCTTCTGTTGAACCCAGAAGATGTCCTAGGGATAGAAACATGTCTATAGGCCCTTTAATAAAAATGGGATTCTTTTTAAGGAGCAACCTTGAGTTTTAAGAAGAGCAAGTTGTTGAGAAAGAATGCCACCTCATATGAGAGTAAGAGAGGATTATTGGCAGATTCAGGTGTGGAAAAAGTCCAATAGGAAAATGTACATGGTCATTATCTTCATACACTGAGTCATTGGGTGGAGAGGGGTTCAATTTTTCTATCCAGCCCAAGTGGTAGAGCTAGAATTAATGAGTAGAAACCATGGGGAGATAGATTCTGGCTCAATATAAGAAAAACTTTTGGCTATCAAAGCTGGGTTTTTGGTGTGTTTGTGTGTGTGTGTGTGTGTGTGTGTGTGTGTGTGTGTTGCCTCAGCAATGACTGAATTCCCTATCACTGCCCATGTTTGACCCCCTCGTTCCCACTGCCCATGTTGGAACACACACTGACCTGCTAGTTCCTTCCCATCATGTGAGGCACACCAGTCATCTCTTGCGAGTTTTGTGGTTGGTAATTTGTTACTAATAATGTCACTTTTTAATGATGTCACTTTTACTTGGATTCCAGTGATCTCTCTCAAGTGAGGAGAGAAAGGAGTAGAGTTTCAGCTGGAATGCTGTGAGCAACACAGATCCCCGAGTGCACCCATAATGTCTCCTTCATGGTGTGATGGGAAAGGAGGAGGCGTGGAGCATTGTGCTAAGACACACCCCCCCGGTGTGGGGATGTAAGAAGGGCCAGAGCTCCAGACAAGATGAGCTTTAACGACATCTTTTTCCTTAGTCTGAAATTCAGTGATGACAAGCTTCCTCTGAGTTACATGTTTGCTATATATAGTTCCAAGCTTATATTCATTAAAGGTAATGACCAAGAAGATTAACAGCAAAAAAAAAAAAAAAAAAAAAAAAAAAAATACATGGGAGCAATCACAGCATTCTAATAACCTTGTTTACTTTTGTTTTTTAACACGTTGTTTGTCAGTTGGGCTTTCTGAATGCATAAGATAATGCTTTAAATCAAAGCAGCTTGGGGACAGATGCATTAACTCTTCTGAGTCAGCAGGGGACTATTAAAAACATCACTCTTGGACCTGCCTGCATCTCGCTGCCAGACAGACCTTCCCAGGACACGGTTTTCATCATGTCTCTGTGATTGTTTATTTAGCTGTTCTTGTTCAGGAGTCTCAGTACTTTAAGTGGGTGTGTATGCATTATTAATAGTTGTAGTTTCTTAACTTCAGTGACAGAAAAGTTAAGAATTTGAAAATATTTTAGTTTTTCATATGCCTTTTTAATATTTCTTTTATGTTACCACTGTGAGTTACCCATTTTCAGGTGGGTGTGTAATTCATCTACTTATTTATCTAATTTATTTATTTACTTACTTATTTGGAGATTGAGGTCTCACTCTATTGTCCAGGCTGGAGTGTAGTAGCTCAGTCATAGCTCACTATCACCTCAAACTTCTGCGCTCAAGTGATTCCCCTGCCTCAGCCTCTCAAGTAGCTAGGACTACCAGCACACACCACCATGCCTGCCTAATTTTTATTATTTGTTATTTGAGGTCCAATTTATTTCTTTTTTTAAACTTTTATCTTAACTTCAGGGGTACACGTGCAGGTTTGTTACATAGGTAGACACATGTCATGGGAGTTTATTATACAGATGATTTTATCACCCAGGTATTAAGCCTAGTACTCATTAGTTATTTTTCCTGATTGTCTCCCTCCTCCCACCCTCCACCCTCCAATGGGTCCCAGTGTGTGTTGTTCCCCTCTGTGTGTCCTTGTGTTCTCATCATTTTTGTCCCACTTATAAGTGAGAACATGTGGTATTTGGTTGTCTCTTCCTGCATTAGTTTGCTAAAGGTAATGGCCTCCAGGTTCATCCATGTCCCTGCAAAGAACCTGCTCTCTCTTTTTTATGGCTGTATAGTATTCCATGGTGTATACGTAGCACATTTTCTTTATCCAGTCTCTCATTGATGGGCATTTGGGTTGATTCCATGTCTTTGCTATTATGAATAGTGCTGCAGTGAACACATGTGTGCATGTGTCTTTATAATAGAACAATTTATATTCCTTTGGGTGTATATCCACTAATGGGATTGCTGGGTCAAATGGTATTTCTGTCTTTAGGATTTTGAGGAATCACCACACTATCTTCCACAATGGTTGAACTAATTTACACTCCTACCAACAGTGTATAAGCATTCCATTTTCTCCACAACCTTGTCAGCATCTGTTGTTTTTTGACTTTTTATCTCATTGTGGTTTTGATTTGTGTTTCTGTAATGATCAGTGATGTTGAATGTTTTCTCTTATGTTTCTTGACCACATAAATGTCTTCTTTTGAAAAGTATTCCTGTCCTTTGTCCACTTTTTAATGGGGTTGTTTGCTTTTTTGCTTGTAAATTTGTTTAAGTTCCTTATAGATGCTGGATATTAGACCTTTGTTGGATACATAGCTTGCAAAAATTTTCTCTCATTCTATAGATTGTCTGTTTACTCTGTTGGTAGTTTCTTTTGCTGTGCAAAAGCTCTTTGGTATAATTAGATCCCATTTGTTAATTTTCGCTTTGGTTGCAATTGCTTTTGGTGTCTTCCTCATGAAATTTTTGCCCATGCCTATGTCCTGAATGGTATTTTGCCTAGGTTGTCTTTCAGGGTTTTTATGATTTGGAGTTTATACATTTAAGTCTTTAATCCATCTTGAGTTAATTTTTGCATATGGTGTAAGGAAGGGGTCCAGTTTCAATCTTCTGCATATGGCTAGCCAGTTATCCTAGCACCATTTATTGAATAGGGAATCTTTTCCCCATTGTTTGAATTTTGTCAGATTTGTCAAAGACCAGATAACTGTAGGTGTGCAGTTTTATTTCTGAGATCTCTATTCTATTCTGTTGGTTTATGTGTCTGTTTTTGTACCAGTACCATGCTGTTTTGATTATTGTAGCCCTGTAGTATAGTTTGAAGTTGGATAGCATGATGACTCCAGCTTTGTTCTTTTTGCATAGGATTGCCTTGGCTATTCAGGCTCTTTTCTGTTTCCATATGAATTTTAAAGTACTTTTGCCTAGTTCTGCTAAGAATCTTAATGGTAGTCTAATAGGAATAGCATTGAATTCATAAACTGCTTTGAGCAATATGGCCATTTTAATGATATTGAGTCTTCCTATCCATGAGCATGGAATGTTTTTCCATTTGTTTGTATCATCTCTGATTTCTTTCAGCAGTGTTTGTAGTTCTTCTTGTAAAGAACTTTTGGCTGGGTGCAGTGACTCACACCTGTAATCCCAGCACTTTGGGAGGCTGAGGTGGGCAGATCATGAGGTCAGGAGATCGAGACCATCCTGGCTAACATGGTGAAACCCCGACTCTACTAAATATACAAAAAACTAGCCTGGTATGGTGGCAGGCACCTGTAGTCCCAGCTACTCGGGAGGCTGAGGCAGGAGAATGGCTTGAACCCAGGAGGTGGAGCTTGCAGTGAGCCGAGATCACGCCACTTCACTCCAGCCTGGGCGGCAGAGTGAGACTCTGTCTCAAAAAAATAAAATAAATAAATAACTTTCACCTCCCTGGTTAGCTGTATTCCTAGGTATTTTATTATTTTTGTGGCAATTGTGAAGGAGATTGTTCCTGAGTTGGCTCTTGGCTTTACTGTTCTTGGTGTATAGGAATGCTAGTGGTTTTTGAACATTGATTTTGTATCCTGAGACTTTGCTGACGTTCTTTATCAGCTTAAGAATCTTTTTGGCTGAGACTGTGGGGTTTTCTGGACATAGGATCATGCCGTCTGCAAACATGGATAGTTTGACTTCTTCTTTTCCTACTTGGATGCGCTTTATTTCTTTCTCTTGCCTAATTGGTCTGGTCAGGACTTCCAATACTACGTTAAATAGGAGTGGTGAGAGAGGGCATCCTTGTCTTGTGCCGGTTTTCAAGGGAAATGCTTCCAGCTTTTGCCCATTCAGTATGATGTTGGATATGGGTTTGTCATATATGGCACTTATTATTTTGAGGTGCATTCCTTTAATACCTAGCTCATTGGGACTTTTTAACATGAATGAATGTTGAATTTTATTGAAAACCTTTTGTGCATCTATTGAGATAATCATGTGTTTTTTTTCTTTAGTTCTGTTTATGTGGTGAATCATATTTATTGATTTGCATATGTTGAACCAACCTTGCATCCCAGTGATAAAGCCTACTTGATAATGGTGGATAAGCTTTTTGACATGCCTCTGGATTTGGTTTGCCAGCATTGTATTGAGGATTTGCATCAGTGTTCATCAAGGACCTTGGCCTGAAGTTTTCTTTTTTGTTGTATCTTTGTGGCTAATTTTAAAATCTTTTGTATAGATGGGGTCTCACTTTTTCCCAGGCTAGTCTTGAACTGCTGGCCTTAAGCAATCCTCCTATCTTGGCCTCCCAAAGCACTGGGGTAACAGACATGGGCCACCATGACTGACTGAATTTATTTTTATATTAATGATCACTAAACTCACAAAGTGTTGGTGCTCCCTTTAAGGTGTCTATGTTTTTCTTAAACTTTTGCTCTGCTACAGCATCTGGTATAATGTGGTATCTAATAGTATGAAATCATATCTTTCAGTCCTTTTGTTGCTGCACAAACAACACCACGCTGTTCACGAGTCCTTACACCTAAGTTCAGGAAACACCAACTTTTCTTTTCTTCAGGGAAGAAAGGTAATATTCCCATGTCTCTGGAAGAGTAACCCCATTCTAGTCATTTCCATGCCTTCTATTCTTTAGTATCTTGTCTCTAAAGACTGAGACAGCTGGTGAAATAATCAGTATCATCTATAGATTCAGCATGGCATTATTATTAGTGAAGCTAGCACCTAGCACAGGGATCAAGATTTTTTTTTGTAAGTGCTTTAGGTTTTTGGGGCCAGAACGTCTCTGTGGTCTGTTACAACTCCTTGCCAATGCTGTCGAAACACAGAAGCATCCATTGACAGCGTTTAAATGAAAGAGTATGGGTGTTTTCCAACAAAACTTTATCTAAGGATGCTGAAATGTGAATTTGAAATTTGAATAATTATTTTGTGCAGTAAAATAGTCTCTTTTCAAATTTTTTCAACCATTTAAAGAAGTAGAAATGGAAGTTTTTATTACCTAAAAAATATGCCTGTATCTGTATATATTTACAGTTTCACTTTCTTTTTTTTATTTTTATTTTTTATTATACTTTAAGTTCTAGAGTATGTGTACATGTGCACAGCTTGCAGGTTTGTTACATATGTATACATGTGCCGTGTTGGTGTGCTGCACCCGTTAACTCGTCATTTACATTAGGTATATCTCCTAATGCTATCCCTCCCCCCTCCCCCCACCCCACGACAGGCCCCCATGTGTGATGTTCCCCTTCCTGTGTTCAAGTGTTCTCATTGTTCAATTCCCACCTATGAGTGAGAACTTGCGGTGTTTGGTTTTTTGTCCTTGCAATAGTTTGCTGAGAATGATGGTTTCCAGCTTCATCCACGTCCCTACAAAGGACATGAACTCATCATTTTTTATGGCTTTATAGTATTCCATGGTGTATATGTGCCACAGTTTCTTAATCCAGTCTATCATTGATGGACATTTGGGTTGGTTCCAAGTCTTTGCTGTTGTGAATAGTGCCGCAATAAACATATGTGTGCATGTGTCTTTATAGCAGCATGATTTATAATCCTTTGGGTATATACCCAGTAATGGGATGGCTGGGTCAAATGGTATTTCTAGTTCTAGATCCCTGAGGAATCGCCACAGTGTCTTCCACAATGGTTGAACCAGTTTACAGTCCCACCAACAGTGTAAAAGTGTTCCTATTTCTCCACATCCTCTCCAGCACCTGTTGTTTCCTGACTTAATGATTGCCATTCTAACTGGTGTGAGATGGTATCTCATTGTGGTTTTAATTTGCATTTCTCTGATGGCCAGTGATGATGAGCATTTTTCCATATGTCTGTTGGCTGCATAAATGTCTTCTTTTGAGAAGTGTCTGTTCATATCCTTTGCCCCCTTTTTGAAGACTTAAATGTTAGACCTAAGAGCATAAAAACCCTAGAAGAAAACCTAGACAATACCATTCAGGACACAGGCATGGGCAAGGCATTAGACTTCATGTCTAAAACACCAAAAGCAATGGCAACAAAAGCCAAAATTGACATATGGGATCTAATTAAACTAAAGAGCTTCTGCACAGCAAAAGAAACTACCATCAGAGTGAACAGGCAACCTACAGAATGGGAGAAAATTTTTGCAATCTATTCATCTGACAAAGAGCTAATATCCAGAATCTACAAAGAACTCAAACAAATTTACAAGAAAAAAACAACCCCATCAAAAAGTGGGTGAAGGATATGAACAGTTTCACTTTCTTTAAACAGCCTTCCCTAATGGCTCCTCACACCAATCCCAGGCAAGGTTAGTTGAAGATGGAGGCTCAGGAGCTTATAAGATGAGAAATTCTTGTAATTTAGGATGCATCAAAACTTACTTTCAAATAGTAATTGGAAATTTTGGACATTGAGAAAAATAACAGTTACATGTCATAAGTTCAAAGTTAAACTGTACTGTTCTCAAATGGCAATAAGCTCAATTCTGGGAGCTTATGGGAATTGCTAGTTATAATAAATTACTTAAGTGGAAATCTTCTTTATGCTAAGTTAATCAGGCCTGTTACTAAGAGAAAATGTACTTGGATATTACCAGCTTAGGTATATAAATAACTCTTCTGGCAAGTGCATAACAAGGCACATTCAGTGGTCTCATGGGGTTATGGCCCTCAGCTTGTCTCTGGCTGACACAGTGTAGTTTAGCAAAAGAGTCCTGGGCATTATTATGGAGGACAGAGGTGGAGAGAAGTTAGAAATTAGTCAGCCTCCTACTGGCAGATGACTTCAGAATGTGACTAATCATTGGACCATTCAGTTCTTCTGGTACTTTTTTAAAGAAAGCCTCTGATTAATGGCCTTGGGAAGTACTTTTCTCCTCATAACACACTTAAAGAGCTCCTTTCCCTTCTCTAGGCCACAGGTGTGGACATTTAATAAATTAAAGCATTAAACAGAATGCTCCCCTGGTCTCTTCCTCTTATGTCCATGAAGTCTATCAAGTAATTATCTGTAAGAATGCAGCCATGCCTGGTGCAGTGACTCATGCCTGTAATCCCAGCACTTTGGAAGGCCAAGGTGGATGGATCACTTGAGGCCAGGAGTTCGAGACCAGCCTGACCAACATGGCAAAACCCCATCTCTACCAAAAAATACAAAAATTAGCCAGGCATGGTGGTGCGTGCCTCTAGTCCCAGCTTCTTGGGAAGCTGAGGAGGGAGAATCGCTTGAACCTGGGAGGCGGAGGTTGCAGTGAGCTGAGATTGCTCTACTGCACTGCAGCCTGGGGGAGAGAGTAAGACCCTGTCTCAAAAAAAAAAAAAAAAAAAATTGCAGTCAGTTGCAAGGGCCTAGGAATGGATTTGCCAAAAGTGGGTCCCTCTTTAGTATAATTCCTGATAATTAAATACAAATGTAACTGTATTGAATAAAGTTGTTTTCAGAGGTGGTGGATTTCAAGCGAAGGTTATTTTATGTTGTAGTCAAAAGGGTTTAGGTAGAACTTGCTCTGTAATGATGCCTGGACTAGGTAACCAAAAGTGTTGAAGGAGTCCGCCTCAATGGGCACAAAGTCAGTAAACATCTGGGTGGGATGAGCTCTTTCTTTAGACAAGTCACAAGGGACACTGGAATAGTTTTTATTCCTACTTCTCTTTTAAGATGGAATCCTGCCCTGGGGACCAAATGTAATAATCTAATATTGGTATCCCCAGGGTCTCTGGGTCTTCCCTGAGACCACTGGCTTCAGCCAAGCTAGTGGCGTCTGTTTACACTACATGAGTGGTTGGGCTCCCTACACAGAGCTTAAAAGGGAAGGGGGTTCTGTAGCCAAAATGAGAAACTAGCTTTCACAGCCTTCCTTGCTCACCTCCCTGTGGGCCAGGTGGGATAGATACTGCAGGTACCAGTCTCTGTAGGGAAACCCGTGAAACTGAGGGCCTGTGGTTTAGCAGATCAGCATTGCAGAGCTTCCCTTCCAGAGAGGCCCAGGATGGAATAGCCTTGTGGATGAAGCTTCCACAGACTTTGAGAAGTTTCAAAATAAAAACAGAATATGGGATGGCAGGTACCTTCCTGCTGTGATCCTGTTTCGCCAGCTACTGCCAGGTCCCCAGCCCCATCTTGGGGAGGGAACAAAGCATATTCCAGCTCTGACTTGGCCTCTCTTTCAGATTGGGAGATGCCTCTGTTGCCTGTCTTTTTAGGAAGAGCTTTTGCTTTCAAGAAGTATAGGATGGTCGTTAAGAACACACACCCTGGAACTAGAACTGGGGAAGTTTCTTAACCCCTCTGTATCTGTTTTCTCATATACATTACAGAGTTTGTGAGCATTGAGTGTGTAAAGATATTTATAGTCCTTAGAACAGTTTCTGACAAACAGAAGACAGCTTATGGTGATGATTGTTATAATTATTAAGGACAGAGATGGGGGAACCTTAGAAATTGGTCACCCCCTTAACAGCAGATGACATCAGGATATCAAACAGCCATTGGAAAATTTAATTCTTATGGCACTCTTTTTTAGAAACCTTGGCTTTTTGAATGATTTTCCTTCTCATCATAACTACAGGATATTTGGACACATTTGTCATCTAATTCCTTAATTCCTATCACATAGGCAGCAGGAGATCTACATTTGTACTCCTATCACACACGTACCATGGAGTTTCAGCATATTTGTTCCATACACACCTTTGATCCATTTCCCTGGCATAAGACATTCTATGACTTGAGTACATAGTGGTTGTTTGGAATTTTGCTAATACTAGGACCTTCACATATGGCTTCACAAGTTGTGTACTGCACAACTCCAGGGGGCTACTGAGCATTTTAAAGCTAATCATTACCTGGTACACACTCAATCTTAAAGATCTTTGAAATTTGAATCAATCAAAAGGCTATTTATACAAGAGTTATATGTAGACAGGCACATTTGAAATTGCATCCTTCTAAAGATAATTTTATATCATTATAACCTCACAAGAAAAAATTTGTTTTCCTCTGTTAATCCTAGTAATAGCAAACACACACAGTAATATGACTGCCATGGAATGAAAAATTATTAAGTATTGAAAAACTGAACTGAAAGATAAAATCTTTTAATGTGTGGATTATGGAAAAGGAGGAGGCTTACTTTATGCAAGGCTGATATTATATACCGGTATATATTATATACTGGTATATATTGGTATATACTGATACTATACTGGTATATACTGATATTATATACTGGTATATATTATATACCACTAGGTACAGCAGGTTATGGAAAAGTTTCTCATAGTTGAAGGGGGAGCCTTTTAACAAACAGAAAATTTCTCCAGTGGACTTAATTGATACCTAAATTTCTACATTAAAATTTAATCACTTTCATTTATACCTATGTCATATATTACATGTATGTACCTTGAATAGGAGGATGCATTTATTCTCATTAGTCATTTACCATGTAGGGCTAATAGGAGGCCCACACATGCTGGTAAGAAAAGGATTTCTTGGAGGAAGACAGAGAGCACTGCAGTGAGCACCTTCCATGACCTCTTTCAAGTGGGGAGAGGGGCCTGACAAAGAGAAGACGGTGAGATGCTGAAGGCAAACACTGACCATTCCAAATTTAGAAATTTAGAGGATAGAACAAATTCGGAGGATAGACTCTAGCATCAAGATTTTTGTTTAGCATTAACCAAAAGTTCAAGGACAGACTAGAAGTCTTTGCTCAAGATTTTATATTTTTAGGATGTTCTGAGAAGTTAAATAAAAAGCTCCCCACTTCTTGAATAAGCAGAGTTGATGCTGCATGATTCTTTCTTGAGGGCAGCAAAATCTGCCTCCATGCCTGACCCACTGTAGGCATCCAATAAATGCCTCTGGGACAAAATATGTTTCATTTTATTCACCTTATTTTTACCAGAAGGTAATGAATTATATTTTGAAACAAATTTTAGGAAACTACGAGCTTCTTCTTTGGATAAACGGGCTTTCCACATCTTGGCAGACCACTGCTGAGTACACTGTCAGCATGACTTCCAGCCGCGTCTCAGCCTCCCTCACCTACTGCGGGACTTGTCCGGGGCTCTGTTGCATACCCCGCCATTGTATATAGACTCAACCAAAAACCGATATTCTTAAGCTCATCATTTTTGTCATTTAGAGCACTTATTTTCTCATTTCAGAAAGTGGATGTCACCAGCAGGGCTGTGATGGAAATAATGACTAAAACAATTGAATACCTTCAACCCAATCCAGGTAAGGCATCATCTTATATGTTTAAAGGATCCCTCGAGGTAACTTTTAGTTTCTCTTTGATAGACATTTTAAGTTTGGTGTGTTTCTTCTTTTGGTGTTGCTTCCTCGATCCACTTTTCTGAGAGGTTAGCGACTTCATGGATAGCACATTTTAACTGGGGAGAAGGGCTTTTTAAAGCTCACATTGAAGTAACTGGAAGATCTGTGGTATTTTATCTGACTGTGGTATATTTAACAAATAATGTATGCAAACAGTTCAGGTGACACATAATATCAGAGTAGCTATAAACTGTTATCAGTTGACCTTGAACTTTCAAGAGATGGTAAGAAGGAAAATTAGGATAGTTTAAGGTAAGATATAATGATTCCCAGAAGATGTGAAAAAGTAGGCAGGTGAATCGTTTTCATGAAACACAGAGGGTTTCTTCATAGGGCATCACCAAAGTCTTCAGAGCGTTGATCTTGATTCTGATTCTTCTCCAAGCACATCACAGATCAGCATTGGTTCCTGCTAACTTGTTATACTCTAAGAAAAAGAAGTGGTAATAGAGATAACGGAGCTATATGTTGATAAGAGGACCAGGCAGAGTTGGGGTAGTTTCGGTAGGCACTAGGTATAGCAAAGCAAAGCAAAGCAGCCTACCTGATAGACCTCCTCATTACCATTCCTGTGTGTCAGTTTCTAACCACAGGGCTTGGAAACGGGAAGCGAGGCTGGTTGTATTTAAGTGAGATGTGTGAATATTTGGAAGACCCCTTAATCTTGAGGCTAGTTTCTTTGCAAGTTTCAGGTTGGGGTTGCATGTATTTTATGGTCCTAGAGAGGATGGTGCAGACAACTGCTTCAGCCCCAATGAGTTTGGATACTGAGCAATAGTGAACAAGTGATTAAAAAAAAAAGGGGGTGGGTATGGGATGAGAGGAAGCAGGTGTGTGCTGTGCTAAGTGCTGGCTCCTTTTCTATGCCCCCTGCTGCTGGCTGCAGCTTCCTTCCATCCTTATTCACCTATGACCAGCCCAGCTGCTATTCTGAGGATGAGCAGACTATGTAGGAATAACTTTCTGGATTTTTGTTGCTGTTGTTTTTGTTCATAAAACACATTAGAAATGAGCTTATGTGAGGGAGGAAAATATGGAAGAAAATGTGGTAAGCTATAGGAACCAGGAATTTAACTGACAGTGGTCTAGATACATTTTCAAATGCTTAGCAAATTTGTCAAAGAACTGCAAAAATCAGGTTTCTTATTTTTACCCAGAACCTTCTTGGTAACCACTGTTTTTCACAGAGATGCAAAGATCTCTTGGATGCACATTTATTCCTTAGTGTTTAAACCACTGTCATAGGTCAAGTTCTGAAAGAGAGCTGCTCGCCCTGCTTCCCCACTAGAAATCATTATATAGGGGCAAGAAGTTTTGGTCTTTATCTTTGCCTAGAACCTTGAAGTACTCCATGATTTCCTAGGATTTTCACATGACTTGTACTTGTAACTCATGGTTGTAGGGCTAAGAGAAAGGCAATGGGAGGAGGAATATAGTATTTATGGAGCACTGTTGCATTTTCAGTGCAGTGCTAGGTATATGAGGCACTGTCTCATCTTTAAAAGTAACCATTTTTCTCCATATAAAGTAAAAACAGTTGAAGAATTTCTAGTATGAAAATAGACTAAAAATTCATTGTAACACAAATTATCAGTGGGAGCTCATCAGTTTTCCTGAGTATAATGGAACTGTGCTCTGTTGTAGGTAGGTGTGGTGGGTTGAATAGTGTGTCTCCCCAAATTCAGGTCCATCCAGAACTAAACTTATAAGGAATGTGACCTTATTTGGAAATAATCCTTGCAGATGTAAGTAGTGATGTAGGATCTTGAGATGAACTCTTCCTAGATTTAGGGTGGCCCCTAGAACCAATGATGGGTGTACTTATGAGAAGAGGAGAGGACACAGAGAAACACAGAAAAGGCCACGTGAAGAATGAGAAGAGGTTGAAGTTACACGTCACGAGCAAAGGAATGCCAGGAGCCACCACCACAAGCTGGAAGACATAAGGAAGGATTCTCTGAGAGCCTCCAGAGGGAACCAACTTTGCTGACACCTTGATTTCAGACTTCCGGTATGCTGAACTGTGAGGGAATCAATTCCTTTCTTTCAGGCTGCCCAGTTTGTGGTCATTTGAAATGACAGCTCTAGAAAACTAATCCAGTACGCTAGCTTCATTTTATTCAGGAAAAAACAAGGGTCAGAGAATTTAAGGAACTTTCCCATTCATACACCTAGGAAGGGATGAAGACAAGATTGGAACTCAGGTCTGACTACCTCCTAAGTCTCTGCACTTCACGTTGCACGATCCTGCCTCTGAGAAGGGTAGGCTCCATTTCATTTAGGTGTGAAGGGTCCTTCCCTTTCAGAGTGAGTACCAGAGAAATTCAGAAAGGAAATTGTGGGCTTAAGGCTTATTTTTATTTTAATAAAAAACATCAAAGGAGGAGGTAATTGAGAAGATCTGAATGTTTAGAAATGACATTTTTAATACAATATTGCATGTGCTAATTGGCTGCCAATATAATGGTTTTGTGACTATTTGAGAGTTGAATGGACATCTGCCACTAAGAACAATGAAGGCCATTACAGGCAATTCGAGGTTGGTTTCAGAAAAACAGTTATGTATGGGCAGGCCACATACATATATGAGTAAGTACTACCCAGAAGAGTCCAGAACAAAACAAAATTTTGTGTAATCATTCCACAGAATTTAAACAACCTGCATTTAATTGTTTACAACAGGTACAATTTCATCCCTCCACCAGCTTCTTGCCCTGAGAGTAGACACTGGCCATAGAGCCCAGACCAGGTAACTGGTTAAGTTGAGAGTTAGGCAAACACCCAGAGAGACAGTCCTTGGGCACAGGAGAGCAGAAAGAATATTCCCAAACTCGTGCACTTTGCTAAATACTTTGCCCACTCAGCCTTTCAGTGAACCCTAGAGCTGGGCCAACCAGTGTGGATACTGAATGCTGGTTCTGAATAAGCAAGATATGGCTTGGGTTAGGACAGGGCCTGATGCCAAGTAACAAATTTACATGGACAGGCCAGGGGAATCAGTAGGATTTGATGCTTTGAGGTTACTTTGGGAGTACATCTGTATTAGATTACTGCTCCAGGGTGCTTGCTGGCTTTCACGTCTTGGGGGTGTGGAGCTTACACATGTTTTCTATTCCTAAAACTCAGTTCCTATTGAAGTGATGACCAAAGTGATTTTGTTTAGCTTTTAAGAATACATGGCTATGCTCTGTGAAAGTCCTACATCCACTCTTACCCATCTCCAGAATGATATTTTAAAAAGCAAATTTGGTCATATTATGTAAAACCCTTCCATGGCTTTTCATGCCTTTAGGATTAACTTTCATTTTTAACATGGCTTAAGGGGCCCTCCCTGCATGGTCAGCCTGCCCTTTCCCCAACACCTTGCTAGGCTAACAGCTCCCTCGGGTCCAGCGTGAAGGTCACTTATTAGCCTTCCTTGGCTCCAACCACATTAGGTTCCCCTGTCACTGTCCCTCTTGTAATCCCAGCTGCTTTTCAGTGGGGCACATGCCATACTTGTGGTTTTGTTTTTCATCCCCCGTGAGTTCAGCACTGTGCCTGTCTTATTCACCACCACATCCCCAGCCCCCAGCTCAGTTCCAGGCAGCCAACAGGCACTTGGATATTGGAATAAATGAATTATGAAGCACAGTTGACTGTCAGTGTCTAACGTACTAAAACTTCTCTAATACAAAAAGTAGGAGGAAAAATTCTTCCTTTTCCCTAAATCATCAGATACTCATATGTAACCAACATTCGTCACATGCATTTACTTTTATGCAAAGAGCAATTCTAGATGCTGTGGGGCAGAAATGAGACCAAGACTGGAGGCTTGTCCTCTGGAACCTCACAGTCTTAGTGTAAGTTACACACAGTCTGAGGAGAGGAGCCCAGAAGGCTTCACAGCTAATTCCTCCTGGAAAATCCAGCTAACTGATGAGATGTGGAAGTGTGAGTGGGATCACAGGCTTAAAGGTCTGCCCTGTGAGGGTGGGCTTTCGAGAACGCAGGACAGACAGCTGTAAAGTCATCCAAGCTTGAACTGGAATAGCATAAACCAGTACACATTCCTAAACTGCTTAAATAAGAAATAATTTGAATATAGAAAGTACTGTGCACAAATTCCATTCTACTGGTTGTAAGTGCCTATTCTTACGATATATGTGAGCAAAAATCACTGAAGAATATACAACTCAGTTTTCTTTACATATTCTGATGCCTTACGGGGGAGCAAAAACTAAATCAATGTTGTCCAATAGAAATAGGATGCAAGCCACATATGTAATTTTGAATTTTCTAGAAACCACATTATACAAGTAAAAAGAAAGATGAAATTGTCTTTAATAATATATTTTATTTAACCCATTATAGCCAAAATATTAACCACTATTAAAAATTATTGAGATATTTTTTGTTTTTTTTCATACTCTGAATTTCGGTCTGTATCTTATACTTACAGCACATTTCAATTTGGACTAGCCACATTTCAGGTGCTCAGCAGCCCGCTGTGGCCAGTGGTGCCCATAATAGACAGTACAGCACTAGATAGTTTGCCTTTCTGTTTGATATATGTTTCATGTTTACCTCCTTGGTTTTATGTTTTATCAGTGGGTTTTTTTTCAACAGAGAAATGGATTCTTGGTTTAGAATTAGGATATCTTTAGGCTCTGGATTTTTTTTAAAAAAATTCGAAAGTCTGTTTCATGACACTTGAATGGAATTGTAGACAGTTGGACTGTGGACCCTTTCCAGACTTAGCATCCTTGTTATGAGAGAGGCCTTTTCAGTTTGCACTGAGAAGTTACTCTTACCCTGATGTGATAATCTAATACAAATTTCCAAACTGCTTACATAAAAAGCAGCTTGAATGTGAAAAATGTTGTACACAGTAGGGGTTTGTTTCTCTATGGAAATGCTTTTCCCTTGAATGCCTATATGGTCTAGATATTTCCAGCATTTCTGAGATTTGGGTATCAAATTGGGGTCATTCGATGTCTATTTAGAATTTTTTAATAATTTCAAATCTCATTTGTGAAATATTGCCTGTGGAAATAAAAGCTAGCTGTATTAGTTTAAAATGTACCATTAGTCCCTGGAAAGATACTCTATTAAAATTAGTGTACTTCTTTTCCCACAGGCTGTGCTCTTAATCATGTCCTTCCAAAGATGAATAAATACAGTGATTATATTTGGTGACTGTGGAACTGAAAATGAATACATGTATTACTTAGCATTCATGTAGCCAAATCCTTGGTCTCACAACACACTGAATTTGCTGTTTTTTCCTGGAGGACAGGATAACTTGTATTCATCTTTGCATCTTTTAGAGTCCTTAGCATTATGCCTGGTACATTGTTTGCTCTCAGTATGTCTGGTGAATAGGTGTATGAATGAATATATCCATCCTTCACTTAAAGAATAAGGGATGTGTGCTGAGTCAAGTAGCCAGAGCTTTTCCATTTCCACATCCTGGCAATGAAAAATAATCAAAATGCATAAAGGACAGATTACAAAAGCAGTTGTGAGGAAAATGTTGTTAAGCTTCAAAGGAATAGGGTATTTCAAGGATAAATATATTAAGAAAGAAAACTTAAGTCAGGTGATGGGTGATATAAATCATATACTAACGTATTGAAAGACTGGAGGGTTTCTACTTCTACATCTTTGGGGAAAATATTGAAAATAGGTTCCTGAAATATGTGAGACACTGTAAGTGATTCAGACTTTTAAGTCAGCTAGAACTGGTGGAATAATGATATTCTTTACTTGTGTGTCTAAACAATGAATGCTAAAGCCAGATCTTACTTAAAAGATTCTTAATCAGGGCTGGGCACAGTAGCTCACGCCTATAATCCCAGCACTTTGGGAGGCCGAGGTGGGCAGATCACGAGGTCAGGGGATAGAGACCATCCTGGCTAACACAGTGAAACTCTGTCTCTACTAAAAATACAAAAAATTAGCTGCTCTTGGTGGTGGGCACCTGTAATCCCAGCTACTTGGGAGGCTGAGGCAGGAGAATGGCATGAACCCGGGAGGCGGAGCTTGCAATGAGCCAGGATCATGCCACTGCACTGCAGCCTGGGCGACAGAGCGGGATTCTGTCTCTAAAAAAAAAAAAAAAAAACCAGATTCTTAATCATAACAAATATAGTATACATTTAAAATACATTTAAAATGCATGTGTACATGTATATTGAGAATTAAGTTAATGGCACCTCACGTGAATAGTTCCTAAATACTATAAATAAATACCATACCTAAATCATCCTCAGCATGGCCTTTAAGATCCAGCATGTGGTGGCCCCTGTGCTTTCTGTCTCTCCTAGTTCCTTCTCCCTCTTGTTCACTCTGTGGCCTATAGTTTCTTCAATTCCTCAAGTTCTTTGCTGTATCAGGAGTTTGTAGCGGCTGTTTCCCCTTCTCCTGGTAGAATATGGGCCCTCATCTGCCCCTTCTTCGACAACTGTCTTCTCACCATCCCTCCTGTCTCAGCCTATGTATCTCGACTCTGAGTGGTGTCTTCTGAGGGCCAAGTCAAAATCATTTCTACTCCAGTTTTATATTCTCATGCTACCTTTATATCACATGAGTTCCCCTCAACAAATCTCTTGAGAAGTTCCTCACTTAGAATAAAATTGAACGCACTTATGTGGGTTACAAAGTCCTGAGGATCTGAGCTCATTCCTTATGTTCCTGGCCGTCTCCATCTCGCTCCTTCTGAGCTAGCCTTCCTCAAACACACAGGCACTGTTGTTCGTGGGGCCTGGCCAGCCCCTTTGCCTCAATCACTTCCTCTCCATGTCTTCTCAAAACCTTCGCTGGGGTCTCTGCTCAAATGTCACCTAATTTGTGCAGCTTTCCTGACCATCTTGTTTAAAACATCAGCCCTTCTAACTTCCTAAGCCTTTTCTTGTTTTACTTTTCTTCAGAGCATTTAGCACCACTTCAGATGTACATTTACTTGTTAAAGTGTTGCTTGTCACTGCTACCGAAATGCAGTGACGCAGTGACTTGAGCACAGGATTGTTTGTACACTGCTAAGAGCCCAATTCTATTCTTCTATTGCACTTTTCATAATATTTACTTTATGCAACTTATGATTTGTTCAGTATACTGCCTTTTTCCATTATTACTCTCCTATTTTACATTCTTCACATAGCAGCCAGTTCCATCCATTAAAGATGTAATTCACATCTTGTCACTCCTCTGCTTGTAACTCTCCACTGGCTTCCATTGCACTGAGAATTATCCTCAGCCTTGTTCCTGCCTCGGGGTCTTTGCACAGGTGTTTCTTCTGCCTGGAACGCTCTTCTCCAGCTCCTGTTAATGTCCGCTGCTCCTCATCACTCCACCTTCAGTCAGATGCCGTCTCCCTGTACAGTCCTTTCCTGCCCCCACCCCTATTGAAAATAGTTTCTCCTCATCCCTCTCATACCTCCTTATATTATTTCCTATCAACATTTGGAATTATCTTCTAATTTATCTTTTTGTTTATTGTTTTCACATCACTCCCATTTCTCATATAGAACGTAATCTCCAGAAGGGTAGAGTCTTGTCTGTCTTATTTACTATTCGTAATAATGGAAGTAGTGCCCTCAGTAAATAAATGCTGTTCATCTCTTCCAGTATATTGTAAACATAGTCATTGAAGACAAGGACTATGTCTCTTTTACTCCTTTATATATACCCAGTTCCTAGCACAGAGTTTGGTGCTAGCGATTGATTAATTTGCTTAATGAATGAATCAAATCATGTGAAGCATATATAAGCTCCATCTTACAGGAGTAGCTAACTTTTCAGGTAAGTGTCGTGGTCTGCAGACTTTTACAGATCAGTATCAGAGCTGTTCTCTGTGTAATATCTATTTGGTGTCATGTACAATTAGTATATTTCACAATTGCTTTGGGAAAAGTGTGGATGTGCATACTGTCATGTATAAAATCACTGGGCTGAAGCTATTAATAGACATTTATGTTTATATACATAGATAATCGTTGTATCTATTTTTGGATGAGAAAACTGAAGCTGCAAGGTGATTAGCAATTTGCCCGAAGTATACAACAGAACAGCCAGAATCTTTATTCAGATATTACTATCTCCAAGGCACATTCTGTTTTCAAAACAAAATGTCTTATGCTACAAAGTCTTAAACTACAAAGATACCTCCAGGCTTGGTATGTGTGGCAAGTATACTCTAGGGTGACTCGTACAGATTCACACCCTTATATAATCCCTTCCCGTTGGGTGTAGATGGAACCTGTGACTTGCTGCTAACCGATAAATATGGCAAAGGTAATGGAATCAACTACTCACCACTCCCTTGATAGTGATTACATTATATGGCAAAATCGATGGTGCATCACTCCCATGATCAAGTCACATTATGTGAGACAGTCTTAGCAGACTAATACGAGAGACATTCCCTTCCTTGTCTAGAAGAAGCACACTGCCATGTTATGACAGCCCAAGGAGAGGACCACATGTCAAGGAACTGGGGGTGGTCTCTAGAACCTAAGGGTGGCCACTGGCCAGCAGCCAGCGGGAAGCCAGAGCTCTCGATCACACTGCCACAGAGAAGTGAACAGCCCGGACTCAGGAAGACAGCAACCCACGTGAGCCTGGATGCAGACTTCTCCCCTCTCTGGCCTCCAGATGGCAAAGCAGTCTGACTCCACATTGTTTGCAGCCTGGCGAGACCCTGAGCATAGGACTCAATTTAGGCATGCCCAGACTTACTTGCAGAAACTGTGAGGTAATGTGTGTTGTTTGAAGCCACTGAGTTTGTGGTACTTTGTTATTCTATGTAGAAAACTAATACAGTGTGGCTGTTCCCAGCCAGAGCTCCTATTTCAAGCATACAACTGTCTGCTGGGGCCATCAGGCTATTTGCCCGGTGGCTTTAGGCTCCTTGGATACCTTACATTGAAGTAGGAGGTAGATTGGGAACACCTGTCACTGTCTTTTCAGCTTAAGATGAGGTCTCCTGAACCCCCCAGGGAGTATAGGTCAGTCCAGTTCCACCAAAGACTGAAGATATCTTTGTGTTTTGAAACATGATAGCAAAGAACACTTGGCACAGTGCCTGACACTTAGTAGGGACTCAAGAAATATTATGCACCTTCCTTTCCTGGGGTACTGCAGCTCAACCTAGGGCATCTCAGATGCTAACCCAGCAGTTCCTCCCTGGGCAAGGTCTTTAGAAATCCCACTGCAGGACCCTTCTTACAATAAGGATATATTATTTACCACCACCCTCTATTTGCTCTGAAAACCTGAGAAAGCAAAGGCTGATGATGTTAGTACACTGAGGGTTGTGTATTTTTCAGATTTCACAAACTGTTTTATGCCCCTGAGGGGGACAGTTGCCTGCTTTGCCAGGGCACTCTGTGAGACCTGTGTTGGCACCTTGCAGCACCCCATTTTGAGGTGGGAGATGTTTGCTGCCCCATGTCACAAGTTCTTAGGGCTGCTGACTGTGTACTACAGCACAGGGTCTTAATATCCCTCCCTGCTGTTTCCTGCTTGAGGCATAAAAGAGCTTTGTCACCTTGGAGAGAGGTGTTATATAAATACCATTATTTGGCTTGAGAGTAGCACGATCCAGTGCTAGGGTTGTCTATTTGTGTAAGTCAGTAGGCAAATCTTCCTCTTCCCTTTTCTCAGTGTCTTCTAATAGTTAACTACAAAAGAAACAACATAGATGTGAGTATATTTACCTAAGTTCTCATTACAATATAACTCTTTCTGTCATTTCATAATTGTTAGTGTGCAAAACAGCAGAGCACATTGGTATCAGTGCAGGGAGCATCAGAGGGCCACGTTTCAGACTTGTAGATGCTCTGAGACTTCACCTAAGAAAACCAGGCCATAATATGCAATAATCACATGTTGCCAAAATGAAATGCATGCTAAGATGCTATTTATTACATAAATTTTGTTGGAAGTATTAAGCCCCAAATCTTATTTAGTGTGATTTGAGGATTTATACTCATATTACAATTGTAATCTCTATATTAGACTTCACAAATTTAGTTAAAATAATTTAGAATTAATTTTTCTTATTTTTCATAGTAAAACATGCATAACATGAAATTATCTTAACTATTTTTAAGTATACATTTCACTGGTATTAAATACATTCATAATGTTGCATAATCACCACCACCATCCATCTCCATAACTCTTTTTGTCTTGTAAAAGTAAAACTCTATCCCCATTAAGTAATAACTCCCCCTTTCCTACTTCAGCCGCTGGCTACCACCATTCTACTTTGTGGCTCTATGATTTTAATTATTCTAATTACTTCATGTAAGTGGAATCACGTAGCATTTGTCTTTTTTGTGACGGCTTTATTTCACTTGGCATAATGTCCCAAGGTTTACTTATGTAATAGTGTATATAAGAATTGCCTTCCTTTTTAAGGCTGAATAATATTCCGTTGTGTGTAAATAGTGCAATTTTTATATAGATTCACCTGTTGATAGACAACTGAGTTGCTTTCACATTTTAGCTATTGTGAATAATGCTTCTATGACCATGAGTATACAAATATCTCTCTGAAACTCTGCTTTCAATTATTTTGGGTAGATATCCAGAAATGGAATTGCTGGAACTTAAGGGAATTCTATTTTTTATTTCTGAGGTACCACTGTGCTCTCTTCCACAGCATTTTACTTTCTCACCAACAGTGCACAAGGGTTCGAGTTACTCTACATCCTTGCTAACACTTGTTATTTTCTGGTTTTTTGATGTTTACCATCCTTATGAGTGTGAGGTGGTATCTCATTGTAGTTTTGATTTGTAATGACCTAATGATTAGTGAAGTTAACCACCTTTTTATGTGCTTTTTAGCCATTTGTATGTCTTCTTTGGGGAAATGTCAATTCAAGCCTTCGCTCATTTATTAATCCAGTTGTTTGGGTTTTTTGTTGCGTTTTAGGAGTTCTGTACATATCAGATATGATTTACAAATATTTCCCCCCATTCTGTGGGTTGCCTTTTTACTCAGTTTATAGTGTCTTTTGATGCACACAATTTCTTAACTTTCGTGAAGTCCAATTGTGTAATTTTTTTTGTTGTTGCATATGCCTTTGGTATCATATCCAGGAATTCATTGCCACATCCAATGTCATGAAGCTTTTACCTGTGTTTTCTTCTAAGAGTTCTAGAGTTTTAGATTTTACAGCTAGCTCTTTAATGTATTTGGAGTTAATTTTTGTATATAGTATTAGAAAAAGGTCCAAATTCATTTTTTTGCATATAGATCCATTTTTCCCAGCACCATTGATTGAAAAGAATATTATTTCTCGTGAGTGGTCTTGGTACCTCTGTCAAAAATCATTTGACCGTGTATGCAAGAGTTTATTTCTGGGCCCTCTGCTCTGTTCCCTTGGCCTACATGTCTGTCTTTATGACAGTACCACACTGTATTACCATAGCTTTGTAGTGAGTTTTCAAATCAGGAGATGTGAGTCTTCTAGCTTTGTTTTTTTAAGATTCTTTTTGCTATTTGGAGTCCCTTGAGATTCCATATGAATTTTAGGGTGGGATTTCCATTTCTACAAAAAATGTTACTGAGACTTTGATAGGGATTGCATTGAATCTTTAGATTGCTTTGAATAATGTTGACATCTTAATAATATTAAGTCTTCGAGTTCATGAACATGGGATGTATTTCCATTTATATATGTCTTTTAAAATTTCTTTCAGCAGTGTTTGGTAGTTTTCATTGTTGAAGTCTTTTACCTCCTTGGTTAAATTAATTCCTGAGTATTTTATTCTTTTTGATACTATTGTAAATGGAATTAACCTTTTAATTTCCTTTTCAGATTGTTCGTTGTCAGTGTATAGAAATGCAACTGATTTTTGTGTGTTGACTTTGTGTCCTGCTACTTTGTTGAATTCATTTATTAGTTCTGACAGCTTTTTGTGGGAAATCTTTAGAGATTTCTATATGTAAGATCATGTCATCTGAAAATAGATAATTTTACTTGTTTACATCCAATTTGGATTCCTTTTTCTTACCAAATTGCCCTGGCCAGAACTTTCAGTACTGTGTTGAATAGATGTGGTCACAGTGGGCATCATTGTCTTGTTACTGATCTTAGAGTAAAAGCTTTCAGTCTTTCACCATTTAGTATGATGTTCATTGTGAGGTTTTCATATATGACTTTTACCATGTTGAGGTAATTTCTTCCTATTCCTAGCTTATTGTTTTTATCATGAAAAGGTGTTGAACTTAGTCAACACTTATTCCTGCATCAATTGAGATGATCGTGTGTGTGGTTTTTTTTTTTTACTCTATTTTGTTAATGTGAGGTATTAGGTGGACCCATTTTTGTATATTGAACCATATGCTTGTATTTCAGGAACAAATACCACTTGGTCATGGGGTATAATTTTTTTTTATTTTTTATTTTTTTATTATACTTTAAGTTTTAGGGTACATGTGCACATTGTGCAGGTTAGTTACGTATGTATACATGTGCCATGCTGGTGCGCTGCACCCACTAACTCGTCATCTAGCGTTAGGTATCTCTCCCAATGCTACCCCTCCGGGGGGGTATAATTTTTAAAATATGCTGTTGAATTTGCTTTGCTATCATTTTGTTGAGAATTTTCACAACAATGATCATAAGAGATATTGGTCTGTAGTTGTCTTGTAGTGTCTTTGTCTGGCTTTGCTATCAAGATAATGCTGTCCTCATAGAATGAGCAGGAAATTTTCCTTCTTCAATTTTTTTGAAAAGTTTGAGGAGAGTTGGTGTTCTTCAAATATTTGGTAGAAGTCACTGGTGAAGCCATCAGATCCTAGGCTTGTTTTTGTTGGGAGATTTTTGATTACTGATTCAATCTTCTTACTAATGATAGGTCTGTTCAGATTTTCTATTTCTTTGTGAGTTAGTCTTGGTAGGTTTTGTGTTTCTAAGAGTTTGTCCATTTCATTTAGGTTATACAGTTCATTGTTGTGCAGTTGTTCATAGTACTCTCTTAATAATCTTGTTTACTTGTGTAGATCAGAATGAATATCCCCACTTTTTATTTCTGATTTTAGTAATTTGTGTCTTTTCTCTCTGTTTTTTTCTAGTTCAGCTAGCTAAATGTTTGTTAATTTTGTTGATCTTTTCCAAGAGCAAACTTTTAATTTTTTCCATCAATTAAAGACATCCTTGGCTCTTGATAGGTGATGAAGGGGCAAGTGTATTTTTAGCTGTTGGTTGCCATTTCAACAAAATAGCCATCAACTGTAATTTTCTCCAAAAGTGGGAAAATAGAGAAAAAAACTAACATTTTTCTGTACTTCATTTTCCATCTGTAAAATGGAGAAACAAAACCCATCTGTTGTGTTTTGCAAGGCTGGATGATGTGTACGCATTATATATGTAGTAGATAACTTCTGAAATTATAGTTATAGGATGAAATCTGGTTATGGTCTTCAGTTTTTCAGGTATTTCAGGGCTCTTTCTAAGTTTCTGGACCAGATAGTAGCAATTAATGAATACGACTACAAATTATTCGGCATTTGTCCTGCTCAAGATCTTTGCTCCTTTGGGTAATGAGGCTTGGTTTCTATAAGACAGATAGGGATGACAAAGGAATTAGGTCACTAAAAGCAGTGAAAGACTTCAGAAACCATGTTTCATGTCTTTGGTCTTCCCTGATGGATGCTAAAGCCATTAGGTTTCCCCCAACAGTCAGAACACGAAGATGTGACTTGGAGTACTGTGGCCACCTGTTCTGCCCAAGTGCATCAGCTGTGTTCATCAACTCACACCAAGGGTGGGGGTTGGATTCTCTTCTTCCCTGTTGTGATAGACAGATGCCCTGTCATTATGTTTTTATGTGAAATTTCACAGTGAAAGAAGGAAGCCACTCTTGAGAATACAGCAATTTAAATCAGGTTGTAATTTTTAAAAAGTGATTTACAAAAGGTCTTTCCCAAAATACTGCCATCATAATCATCTAGGGTGGGGAGAAAAATAGGGTGCGGAGGGCAGAATCACCCCTTATCCTTGCTCTTCCAGCAGGGAACACTCATTTTCACACCCCTGTGCCTCTGCAGCCCCACCCTTTGTTGAGGTTTGTGCTGGGCATGTACGTTCCACAGAGACTGCTGGTTTCCAGTGTGACAGAAATCTCATTTGTGATAAACCTTGATTTTGAATTGTAGTAAATGAAACTTTTAAAAAAGCAGACATTAAAACTCCCTGTTTTTTTCCCTAGGAAAAGGAGCATTCCATCTTCTGGCATCACTGTCCTTGGGACTAAACCCCCTTAGAAAACACCGCTTTTGCCTGGCCTTCAGAGGCTTGGTCCCCTGACATTTTACACTTTTCCAGAAAAAGAATCTCAGGGGCTTTCCTACAAATGTCTGTCACAACCTCAACAACCTCACAACCTCAAGTCTGTCCTATTTTAGAGACACACACACAAAAATGCTATAAAGGAAGCATTAATACTTGTTTAGAGAGATTATCAGGAACATTGTACTTAACAGTGAGAAATCTGAATAATGTGTATATGAGTGTGTTATGTTATTCTTTGTACTTTGCATTTTCAAAATGTCCCATCTTTTTTTTTTAAGCCAAGAAGTATGATAATACCTACCTGGCCACCACAGATGAGAATTGAAGTGCAATAAAACTTGCCACAAGCTGGGAGGAACCAGCAGTGTGCTGCTACAGGCTTAACAACCATCTTTCTGGAAGAAAAACCTTGATTTGTAGCATGAGCCAGTTTCTCTGTCTCACATGGCCATTTGCAAGCTACCAGTGTGACATCACTGAACTCTGACTTGGAAAAAGAGGCTCACACTTGGCTCCCCTGAGCAGTGCTGGCCTAACTCCAGCACACTGGATTGAACTGCCAAGAAAGAGTAGCTCCCACGGATAGGGAGGAAGCAAATGCTCTGTAAATACCTGTAGACAGAGGCAGGGAGACCTTTGTAGAATGGAGAGTGTTAGGGACCTGCCTCTTCTTTATTTCGGAAAATCTTAGATTACATATTCATTGGTTGATCTCATGCTTGTGTGCTTATGGAAATAAAGCATTTAGTCAGTAAAATATTGTTACCCAAGGACTCAATAACCATGCAGTCAATAAACTGTATATATTTTTAGAGGCTTCTTTCAAACATAACTTTTTAAGATGACTTTATTCAAAAAGAGTAAACCCAGGTGGAATATTTATAAAGATAAAAGCTTCAGAAATCCATGTGAAATGAAAATTATGTAATAATTGGTTTGCTCACAAATATAGTAATTCAGATAGTTTTAAAAAATTACTTTGATTTAAAGTTTGTTAAAATAATCAAGTTTAAAAAGAAAGTATATGGGTTGAGTGATATCCCTCCCAAATTCATTTCATTTTCCCCCGGAACCTCAGAATTTGATCTACGTCAGCTCAGGCTGCCATAACAAAATATCATAAATAATAGAAATTTATTTTCTTGCAGTTCTGGAGGTTATATAGTCCAAGATCAAGTTGCTTGACCATGTTTTAATTTCTGATGAGGGCTCTCTTCCTGGCTGGTAGATAGACGCCTTCTCACTATGTCCTCATGTAACCTTTTCGTGGTGCATGTGTGTGGAGGGAGAGAGATTGTTCTCTCTCTTCCTCTCTTATAAGGTCACCAATCCTATTGGATTAGGACTTTGACCTCCTGACTTCCTTTAATTACTTCCTAAAAGCACTATCTCCAAATACAATTACATTGGGTATTGGGGCTTCAGCATATGAATTTGGGGAGGACAAATAGCAGTCTTCTTACCTTTTTTACATTCATCACTTACCAAGTCTATTCCTTTAGCGTAGGTTGGGCTCTCATCCCTATCTTTAGTTTTATACTAGAGGCAGACTAGATATTTATAGCCAAACCCACCAACTCTAAGAACTTTCCTCTTGTCCATGACAATCTGGGAGTGCCATATTTATACATTTCAGTATACCTCTTGGTTAACCTACTTCCATAACACAATTTACCATACTGGTCATAGCCTCCATTTTATTGAATAGTTCCATAAGTGCCAGGCACGGTGCTGGATACTCTAAAACATCATTTCTAATCCTCACAATAAACCCAGCAAGGTAGCTTTGATTTTCTCCATTCTCTAGATGAAGAAATCCGTTCATTTTTTTCAGTTATCTTCCACGTTTACTCTAAGGCAGTTCTGAGCCCTGGGCATGTATGAGTGAATGAGGCAGGCAAAGCCCCTGCCCTCATGGAGCCTATACTCTGGAAGGATGAGACTGATAGAGAATAATACCTAATGTCAGATGTGATCAGTGCAGTGAATTAAAATGAAGAGTAAGAGGGGGAGAGTGTGACCGGGTCCGGGAAGTTCTCATGTATATGAGAACAATAAAGTGCCATGTTGGCTGGGGGAGGTCAGAGAGGCAAGAGCAGATAGGACCTTGTCACCATTGTTGGGACTTTGATTCCTACCCTGAATGATGTGGGAACACATTAAAGTGCTTTGGGGAGAAGAGTGATGTGATCTGAATTACACTAAATAGGACTGTCCTTACTCTTCTATTGAGAGTAGATTATAGGGGGCAAGCGTGGAAGCAGGGAGGCCAGCAGGAGCTTATTTTAATAATCCAGGCTATAGATGGTAGTAGCTTAGACCAGAGTGAGAAACAGTCTGATCCTAGATGTGTTTTGAATGTAGAGCTGACCGAATTTGCTGACTAATTGGATATTAGGCAAGAGAGACATCAAAGATAACTATGAAGTCTAGTGCCTGAGCAAGTGGAAGAATGAATGGAGTTGTATTCATTAATATTGAGAGTACTATAGGAGGAGCAGGTTTGGGATGATGATGGAAAATCTGGAGTTTAGTTTGAATATGTTAAGTTTGAGAGGTCTACACATCCTAGTGCAGTCAAGTAGGTATTAGAATGCCTGAGTCTGTAATACAGTGTAAAGGGCTAGCCTGCAGAGATACATGAGAATCATCAGCTTGCCAACTCAAGGAGGTGATACAATTGGCCAGACCTGATAAGAGGTGGGACTTCAGGGCCCAGGCTTGCTTGTTTATATCCCCAAGGCCCCTTGGACACATGCTTGGTGGCCTAACCCACTGGATAGTCCAAATCATCAAGATAGAGATGGGGTCCTTAAATCTATGGTTTTAAAATGTTTTCTGAGTAATTCTGATATGCATCAGGTTGACCACCACTAGTAAAAGCCTTTAGACAAGGATTTTGTTTTTTGGAGGCTTAGGGGTTTCCATCTGAAACTTTGAGTCCCACAGGAAATTTGACGGAATGGGAAAGAGAATGGGTTTGGGAGTGGCTCAGACCTGAGCCTGAATCCTATCTTTTCCTGTTAGTAACTATGAGAACTTGGATAGGCTTCCCAGGCTCTCTGAGGTTCCATATCCTTTCTTTTTAGATGCAGCCCATCCCTCTTTCTGCAAATAGGAGTAATTGAACCAAACCCACAGAGTTGTGAAGATTAAGGTAAATTGTTTGTATAAAGCTCCTGGCTTAGAGTAGACACCAATTAAAAGCTAATCTCACCTGCCACGTATAAAACCACTGGAAGAAAACTGTTCTTGAATTTTGTTTCATCTTCATTTGGGGGCAGTTTTCTTCTGCTTCTTTCTGTTATCTAATGGCCTAGCCTTCAAGATTTCAGATGTTGTCAGATAAGTTGGTTTTCTTTACCCCCCACCACCATCCTTTGAGCCCAAGACCAATTTGCTTGGTTGTCTGCTATACAACCACATGGATATTGTTAGACTTTGTGTTTCTGCAGTTGAAGTACTTACACACTTCCACTCTAAAATCTTCTCTTTGTCCTGCATTCTTTATCTCACATTTGTATCATCACCTCCCACGTTTTCAGTCTAGAGACTAACACAGTGGTTCTCAACCTTGGCTGCACATTAGAATCGCCTTTGGGATTTTAAAAACTGCCGTGTCCAGACCACATGCCAAACCAATTACATCAGAATGTTTAGGAGTGAAATTTCTGAATTTGTTATTGATCTGTAACATACAAAAAGTACAACACATATATCATAAGTATATTGCTCAATGAACTATTATAAACTTCTGTTTAAAGGTACATGGTTCAAGAAACTGAACATTGTCAACATCCCAAAAGCTCCTTCCACAGATGCTAGCTGCCCTTACCTTTAATACTATACATTTTTATCTGTCTTGTAACTGAAATATGATCATAGAACATGTATTCTTTTGATCTGGCTTATTTTGTTCATTTTTCTATTTGTCCTACTTCTTTCATTCTCATTGCTCTGTAGAATTCCCTTGTGAGAACATAGCACAGTTTACTTGTCCATTTTCTCCACTGATGAGCATTTAGGTGTTTGCATTTTCTAGATATTTTGAATAGCACAGTTTTGTACATGTCTGTTATGCATGTACACATTTCTGATGGATATACACCTAGAAGTGGAGTTACTGGGTTGCAGGGTATGTGTCTATTCAGCTTTAGTAAACACTACCAAATTGTTGTCCAGAATTTTCTACCAATTTATCCTCCTACCAGCAGTATTTGAGAGTTCTGGTTGTTCCAAACTCTGAACACTTGATCTATCTCTGTTTTGTATACTTTACTCAGATTCTCCAGGTACCTAGAATGGCCTTTCCCAGGTCTCTCCCTTTACGGTTCACTCTTTCAGAAAGCCCAGCTGGAGCATCATCTGTTCATTAGCCTTCCAAGCCTTACTCTTTCAGGTGGAATTTGTTACTGTGTCTTCTGCAGTGTAAATATTAATACATTACAGCCTCACCCACACTCTGCCTCACAGCAGTGAGTGAGCACTCTGACTCTCCACCTGGATAATAAGCTTTTTAAGAGCAGAGGCTGCACCTCACTTCTTTCAGAGTCTCCCTAGACATAGCACTTGCACATTATAGGTGCTTCATGAATATTTCTTTTGCTCACTTTATCACAGAGAAAATCTTTTAAAAATAGATTTTTGGTAAATGACTATTCAACCAGGCAGTGAAACTTCACATTTCTTCTGTATAGGGAATGCATAATTGTTTCCAGTGTAACCTACTTATTGATTTTAATCAATTTAATCTTTTTTAAGCTCCTTGGTGTGGGACTCATGATTTGGTGTAGGACTCATGATTTAGCTTGGGAACTCTCTTTTTCGGGGAAAATAAGAGCCTTTTTTCTGATTCTGGGAGAGCACGTGATCACTTTTTGTCATCCTCACATAGAGCAGATTTTCATGGCATAATTTAAGAAGGAAGTGCTTCCAAAGAGCCACATTCCTAAGGGAAGATTGGAGTGAATGATGGCAAACCATATAGCTTTTTAGCCTACCTGAGAAGTGGAACTGTACTCTTCTGTACTTTACGAAATGGAGTCAGGAGAAATGAAAAGACTCAGTGGTAGCCTCGGAATCCTTAACATTTAATTAGTGTGAGGGAAAAGCAGGCCTGGTGCCAAGGAGACCTGCTCTCAAACCATCCTATGAGACCACAGAGTGAGTGGTGTGATCAGATTGTATCAGCAGCCTCTAGTGCCATTCCAAAGCACAGTGGGCGGTCATGGTACTTCTGAACAGGAAAGCTTTACCTAAGGGTTTGAAAAAATGATGTATACAGAAGCATTTTATAAAAAATTAAAATGTTTAAATGAAGTAGTTCAGCACACAGTGGGGAAGAGCAAGGAAAAACTGGAAGCCACAGGCACCTCTGCATCTTTCTGTCACCCTCTCTAACTAATGCCAGCCTTCATAGTATTAGGGCTGCTGCTTCAACTTCACCTCCCAAATCTTGCGCAACCTCACTTTGGACCAATTCTGATTTTTGTCCAAGGAAGGGACTCTAGGCAGTGCAGTTCTCTGTGCAACCAAGTTGTCAGTAGAGCATTCCAGAACACACACTCAGACAGGGGAGCCTGGAAGGGGGAAAGAAAGAATATTTTCCCCAGTATCCAGTGCCTGTTGTGTTGTCTGTGCTGGTTTTTGCTGTTTATCATTGAACACTGATAACAGTCTTACAAATGAGAGATTTCTCAGGGATTCACAGCTAACTAGCAAGATTTATAGCCTGGATTTTTAGCTATGTCTGTATGTGCTCAAAGCTAATGTTCATTTTAATGGACTCTGCTGTTTTCCATGGAAAGCAAGACCTAGTGGTTTTCCTGTTTGTTTGTTTGGATTAGGAAATAAAAACTAAGATTTAGCAGAAGTACTGAGTTTACAGCATCCTCAGCTAGTCGCCACACTAGATAAGTAGCTGTAGGACAGACCAGGCAGTGACTCACATGGACACTGCTTTTAGGTCAGAGGAAAATAACTCAGGCAGGGCTAGCAGAGCTTCCATTTTATTCTCAGCAGAGCTTAGATCTCCCTTTGGCTGTTCCCAGAATTAGAAAGCTCGTCAGGGATGCTACAGATTATGCTTTAGAGTTGGGAGTTAAGACTGAGCCTCAACTGCCCCCATTTGTCTTCCTTAAAAGACAGCATAAATTTTAAGGTCAAAAAAGAGACTACTCATTTTAGCAGAGGACAAAACAGTGGGGCCCTTTTGGGAATAGGTCAGCCTTTTATGGTCATCCTAATTTTGCTTCCTGCTGTTTTAATTCACCCAATACATTTCCTTCTGGGAATCACCTAGAAGTAGATTCATGAGTTTGAAGGAGAGGAGTTAGGTATGTTTAGAAGAGAAGGGACACAGATCTCTAAGGGCACATACAACTTGGTAAAGCAATCCAGGTTGAGAGTATATAATAGGAATTTGAGTGCTTTAAATTTGTATTTTCCAGGCTCACTCTCAGTTTCTTAAAGTACTGCTTTAAACAATCATTTAAAGATAATTATGTTAACATTTAAAGATGGTTAATTTGGAGGTCTGATGATATTTTTAATAACACAGAAGTTTCATTAACCCAAGATTCTTAATATGTAATAAATTTGTGAATGAACTTTAAAGCTAGTCTCTTCAGACATATGAATTAATAGGCTTTTTTTAAATCATTTGAAGTAGATAAGCTAGTAGAAAATGGCTTTCTTCCTCCTTCTTATGAAAATATAGAACATATCCAAGATACTCTTAGTAAAAGAATAAAGCTCTTCATAATTGAACAACATTCAAAATGATGTATTTGAAAATCAGCCACAATGTATTAAACTGTTTAGAATTACTCACCTGGAGACAGCCCTTAATAGAGCCAAGGTATAAGCACTTACCACATCCAGCTTTTATAAAAGGAATGCATCCTTAAATGTAAAATGGCCCGAATAGGATTTGTAGGGATTAACTCATGTGTGGTTTCATTACTCTGTTTCTCCTTTCCTTCTATTCATTCTGTGTGTTTTAGGTGTTGCTTATTTTATTTGCACTGTTTTCATTTTATTCGTGCTGTCATTCTTCAGTGTCCCCCTAGTACCATGATATCAGCCATGATAATATTTATCATACTTGTTGCCACTGTTTATCTTACTCCTCACTATATTGTGAGCACCTTGAGGGCTGGGACTGTGTCCTTCCTGGATCTCAGATATGACTCACTGCAGAAAATAATGATATTGTTCCCTTAAAAATGATTCTGTGGCATTTTCTCTTTTTAAAAAAGAGACAGGCTCTTGCTGTGTCACCCAGAGTGGAGTGGCACCATCATAGCTCACTACCACCTCAAACTCCTGGCCTTGAGCAATCTTTCCACGTCAGCTTCCCTAGTAATTGAGACTACAGGTGGGCACCACCATACCCTGCTAACTTTTAAATTTTTTTGTAGAAATGGGGTCTTGCTATGTTGCCTTGCTAGTCTCAAACTCCTGGCCTCAAATGATCCTCCTGCTTTGGGCACCAAAGGTGCTGGGATTATAGGCATAAGCCACCACACTTAGCCTGCATTTTCTATTTTTCAAACTTAACATATGATCCCTTTTATATGAAAAAGCAAATAAGAAGTGAATTTTATATTTTTTCCAGTCACCACCAGCCTTTACATGTGCTGTTAGCCTAACTGCTACATACTGTTTGGATCTAAACTTAAGGATACTTCCCTCCAGGAATCCTTTGCGATGCCCCTCCCCAACAGACGAGGACAGTGCCGCATATCTGGGACTCTCCTCAATCCCCCGTCAAGGCACTTGGCATATTTACTTCACTCTAATTAATTTTAAAATAGACTCTACCCTCAATTCATTATAAACTTTGTGAAAGCAGGGACCATAATTGTCGTGCTCACTGTAATATCCCTGGGACAGGGTTGCAGGATGTCCTCTTCTGATAACTTTTCTCATCTCTATTCAATGCCTCTAAGACTCAAAGTTTAAATAAAAGCCTTGTGAAATAAATGTCAAGATTGTCAGCCACTGAATGCTGGAAGTACCTTAAGCTGTGATTCTATCTGGGGTTTCCATTGAAGATGGGATTTGGGGTATAGTCCTAGGTTAATGTGTAATCCCAACTCTAATTTTGAACCTGAGGAACCTAGGTATCCTAGCATCAATTAAGTCATAGGCTTTAACAATTTTTTTAATAAAGCTGTTTTTGCCACTAACACTGGAATTGGTTTCTAGGCAACTTCTTTTATAAAAACAAAAACAAAGAAAGAGAAATTGAAATGTTCTCTTTGAGGCACAAAACTAATTTTCTCTAGTTAAGTGCTAGAGAAGCGATTAAGTCTTTTAAATGAACACAGTATTTTTGCTCTTCATGGGTCTGTTTACCATCAGAATCTTAGTTGAGAAATGATTTTGAAAATAGTTCTATTTCATACATGGTATAAGTGAAACAAGGCATAAGGCCCACTCTGCAGGAATTTACCATTGGTCCCTTACTTTAATCCTTAGACTCCTAGAATTGAACTATAAAACTAGAATAAAATTTAGAGATCATCACATAATTCAAGAGTTTGTAAAAAGCTCTCCATGGAAGCACCCAGCTCCACAGAGTCACTGCAGGGGCCACCACAGTGAAGGGAGGATGGGGAAGGGCACACAGTGATAGAATTTGAGCGTGTAATCCTGCTTCATCCAGAACAGTGTTGCTGTAATTCATTATAAGATCTTAAGGGAAAGGGAGAGTTTAGTGCTTTAAAACAGTGGTTGATTAGACTGACTGACGGAGAGAACACTGGAGCGTACTGAAGGTACACTTATCAGTAGCTGAGCTACTTTGTAGGCTGCTCTGAGACCTGATCCTCCATCCAGCCCTATTTCCGCAGTGTCACATTGCCTACTCTGAAAGCTTGTTCTCTCTTCACCTTCAGCTTCCAGAGCTAAGCTCAGCATGATCAACACCATGTCAAAAATCCGTGGCCAGGAGAAGGGGCCAGGCTATCCTCAGGCAGAGGCGCTGCTGGCGGAGGCCATGCTCAAATTTGGAAGAGAGCTTGGAGATGATTGCAACTTTGGTAACAAGTGCTTCCTCACATTGTAATTCTTTCATTTGTCCATGGGGATTTTGGTGCTGGTAAGAAATTCTGTAGGGAATCGGTCAAATCATTTTATATTTTGGTTTTCAATTTTAGATCTTATACACATGGGCCAAAAATTTGTTTTCAGAATTATTTCATCCGCTCTAATGTGATTTATCTTACAAGTTTTCTTCCCACCCCCCCACTATAAGACCTCAGTCTTTACAACAGCTTTGGTTGACATATCCAGATGCCTCCTTGGCACTTTCTATTGGGTGTTTCTGGCAGTCATTGAGTATTGAAGCAGAGTGAGCAGACACAGTCAGCATGATTCAAAGCCCTCCCTGCCTCATGGCCTTTTTCATAGATCTTTGCTCACTTGTATATGGTACCTAGTTCTACTGCCCAAGGTGAGACATGATTTATTCCTTCACCCTGTCTCCCCCAAAACTCAGCTACCACACCCAACATCTTCTATTTTCACCCCCTTGTGATGTGGGATCTCCTTCCTGGTTGAACCCTGCTATTTCTGGTACTTGCTTCTGCTAATAGATTTGCCTTAAGCTAGTCCGACATTAGGGAAAGCTGGTACTTACAAGAGAGGGCAGGGAGCTTCCTAAATTGCTTCTTAAAGGAAAAAGTAACTGTTCCATTCTTGATGAGAGGTATTTACCCTCTTAGGGGGCATTGAGTCTGTTGCCTGGAGTGAACTGAAGATACCTATTCTCTCTTGTCTGTTGTCTTTAGAAGACAAGTGGTAATCCTTTGGGTTTTCATCTGTGAAGGGCCCTGTTATTGCGAGTGCATTTCATCTTTATTCTGTAACATGAAAGAGCTTTATTCTCTCCTAGGCCCAGCACTTGGTGAGGTCGGGGAGGCCATGCGGGAACTGTCGGAGGTCAAAGACTCTTTGGACATAGAAGTGAAGCAGAACTTCATTGACCCTCTTCAGAATCTTCATGACAAAGATCTTAGGGAAATTCAAGTATGTACAATGAGTCTTCTGGAAAGTGGGCAGTTGAAATCATACAGATGCAGATGCCTTTTTTCTTTAGAAAACATTTTTTTAGCTTACCTTGTGTGTTGTCAGCTCTGGGCACGTTAATTACAAGACAACCCAGTAAGACAAAATGAGAGAAACCAGAAATGTGATACTTTTCAGCCTGTTATGACTGTGCCACTCATGAGGGGTGTCTCTGGCTTCTCTATGTTTGATTTTCCTATTGAATAGTTTTTTTCAGACTTTTTCTCCAGAGGATAATATTCTTTTCCTGAGAATACACAGTTTTGTTAATTATTCTATGGTTTGCTGGGCTGATTTCACCCACTAAAATGTTAGTTGTACTGGTTGTTAGCTTAAATAAATAGTTATTCTATCACTGCATAAGCACATATTTTTATTTTTTTCCAAGTCTAGAAATTAGATGCATGTATGTGTTTTTATATTAATATTTTCATAATGGTTGTTAGGATTGAGGAAGAATACCAACTAGCCACTTTCTAAAACATGTAGAGCAGTTGAGCTATTTATAATAAAGTTCATATGTCTTTGAGTGTGGAATGTTTGCTCACTTTTTTTTATCTAACAAATATTTGTTGAGCTTTTTTGTAACTTTGTTGGGTGTAAAATGGATTGCTATAACTTGAACTAGGGCCTCCTCCTCCTTATTCTAGCTTAAATCTCCTTTAGCAGTACCATTTGCTCAAGATTATAGAGTTAGTAAGTGACAGACTGACCCTAAATCCAAAATAGAACTCTGACTCCAATGCTGTACCCTATAGCTCAAATGTTTAAAAAAGAAAGTTCCTTCCAAATGAGCATTTAGTTTTTGGATCAGGGCATGGACTGAGGGGCGGGGGATGCAGTGTGAGGGAAGGTTTAGAATATTATTCTTCCTCCTTTCCTTTTCATTTTTTTAACTACTCCCTACTTTGTTTTCATTTCCTTTCATTCTGCTCCATACATACTAGTAACAAGGGAAAATCCAGGATTTTCCTTCATCCATTAGTAGTGAAAGACTAGCTATCGGGGAAAAAAAATACTTTTTAGCTTTGGAAAACTACTTTGCTACCTGGTCACTACAGATGATGGGTGGAGCCTGGGCAGCCATCTACCAGGTATGGTGCAAGGAGGGGATTGAAGCTCAGCATGGAGCATTAGATATAATCCCTTGGAAGGTCCCTTCCAAGTGAGATTTTGTTCTTGAGTTCAATTATATGTCAAGTGGGAGGCTTAAACTAAATCACTGGATTTAGTTTCTCTGGTGACAGCTGCATCAGTCAGCTGGGGCAAGTGTTAAGATGTAGATTCCTAGGCCCCCACCCTAGATATCGATTCAAGAGCTCAGGAATCCATATTGTGATGAGCAACTTACGTGATTCTAACAGACTGGATGATTTGAAAAGCAAGACTGCCATTTCTATCTCACTTAATTCCAAGGAAAGTGTTTTTCCTCTGGCTTCTCATGAGATACCATTTCTCTTGAAGACAGGGCCTGTGGGGCCTGTGAGTGTGTCCTTTCATTGTGTGTAGGGCATGTGCATTCCTTCTCTGTTTCTGTCATGGGCTGCAAAGGCTTAGTCCAGCTTGGCTTTGGCCTGACAAGGCCAGAAAATAAAGGGCACTGATATTTCCTGTAATTTATCTTTTATTCTTAATTATTTTTAAAGATATTCCCCCATATTTAGCCTTTGAAAGCATTGGCCCCATTGATGCATGTTTCTTTATTTCTCTGGTGGCGTTGTATTTTAAAACTTAGCCTATCTTAATTTGGAAGTTAATGGACGTGATGGAGAAGTGAGCTCAAATAAGCCTTTTCCATAAGCCCTTTCAAAGCCTATTCCTGCCCTTGACTTTTGCAGCATCATCTAAAGAAGTTGGAGGGTCGACGCCTGGATTTTGATTATAAGAAGAAACGACAAGGCAAGATTCCGGATGAAGAGCTTCGTCAAGCTCTAGAGAAATTTGATGAGTCTAAGGAAATTGCTGAGTCAAGCATGTTCAATCTCTTGGAGATGGATGTAAGTGACTCCTGTGGTTTTCAATTTAATCTTATCATCGAGGCACAACATTAATATGTTAAAGGCCATAACCCTTAAAAGCATTAATATCTGATTACACTATGTGATAAGAACTTCAGTAGATAGTTATTTATTTTAAATAATTGTCAGTCATAAAGTAGACTGAGAAATAGAAAAGTTTTTTCTGCATTCCTGTAGTTTGATTTAACTAGATTCTCGTCTGCTAATGAATCTTAAAGTACAGATGCTCCTTAACTTATGATGGAGTTAAAGTCTTGAATATATCATGTAATTTATTGAATAATGCATTAAAATTAAAAAACAGAATGGTTGTAAGGGTACTTGAAGTATGGTTTCTACTGAGCACATATCAATTTTGCACCATCATAAAGCCTACAAATCGTAAAGTCAGGGACCATCTCACTTATCAATAGTGGGAAAATAAAGGATATTTCTGAGGATCTATGTATAACTCAATAGAGGCCTGAGAACTCAGTTGTGGAGCAGGGGGCATCAGTAGTACTGGTGCAAGTCCCAGAGTCCAAAGGCCAGAAAGCCTGGAGCTGTGACATCCAAAGACAGGAGCGTATGGGTGTCCCTTCGCTAGAAGAGAGAGAGAACAAACTTGCCTTTCCTCTGCTTTTTATTCTATCTGGGTCCTGAGCTGAGTGGGTGGTCTCCACCCCCATAGGGAAGGGCAGCTCTTCCTTTATTTAGTCTACTAAGTGAATGCCAGTCTCCTCTGGAAAAACCCTAACAGACACACCCAGAAATAATGCTTTACCAGCTATCTGGGGATCCCTTAATCTAGTCAAGTTGTCACCTAAAATTAACCATCACATTGCCTACTTGCCTTACTCCTGACTGTGGCAGGGGAAGCATGTTGAACATATCCAGAGTTTCCTACCACCTGGAGACAGTGTAGGTTTTTGTTTATGTAAAACAACTTGTGTCCACCTAACTCCTCGAGAGGAATACTGTGGGCATGAGGGGTGCTCCAAGTCACAGTGCTCCTTCCCTGCAACACAGCACCCCTCCCCATCCCCAAATTCATGGGACAACACTGCTTCTGTTGACTTGGAGGCTGCTACCCAGCTGGATCATAATGTGAAACATAAAATCAAGAGAAATCAAGCTTAGAATATTAGAGCAAGAATGAACTCAAGATGTCACTTGATTTAACCCTTTTACATTACAGATGAGGCTCAGAGAGCACAGAAGATTTTCTGTCATACCATGTCGCCTCTCCGGGTACATTATGTGAGATATTGTCACATTTTTATTAACAGTACCAATATTAACAGCATGAAAAGTATAAGGAACAAAGAGTCCTTTGGCCAGTGTACCTTCTTTTCTATAGAATAAAAGAAGTCAAATCCCAGATACAAGATTGTAGCTAAGCATGAGACTCTTTAGAGCTATATGGTCTTCCTGAGGGTTACCCATGTTGCTTCTCCTCATGGTACTGATACGCATGATTCTAAGCATAAGGATGCTTTCTTTTATCCTTGATGGATTTGAAACCTGCAGAACTATCTATCTTAGTTGGCTTATCACACAGTCATCAGCACCACCAACCAGGGGCTGTGTGTTGAGGGCAGCCCTGGTGTATGTATGAAACAGTAGTGGCTGTTTAGGGATGGTAACGTGTAAACTAAGGCATGATTTTCCCATCAATCTGCAGATTGAACAAGTGAGCCAGCTCTCTGCACTTGTGCAAGCTCAGCTGGAGTACCACAAGCAGGCAGTCCAGATCCTGCAGCAAGTCACGGTCAGACTGGAAGAAAGGTATTCTACAGTTCCCTGCATTTCACATTTGCATTTTATTGCTATAAAATGATGTGTAAAGAAATGGAAATCATAGAATACATTTGGAGACAAACGTCTGCCAAAATTCCGCTTATCCTACACAGGCGCCTTGTGGATTGTTTTGATTTTGTTTTTTCTTGTGCTTTGTTTTACGTTGTTCTGTTGAATCTAATTTTCTGCTTATGAGAGATCGATACTTGGATTATATTTTGGCTGCCACAGGTGGAACACCAGGATGCTACTGCTGATAATGGATGCCATTTGCTGAGCAGTTATTCCATGTGGGTACTGGATACATATCATCATCAATCTTATAACAGCCCTGTAACCTAAGTGTTTTTAGCCTCGTCTAACAGATGAGTAAACTGAGGCTAAGAGAGGTGAAGTAACTAGCCCAGGGTCACTCAGTGGTACAAGTGGAGTTCACAGCCCCCATAACCTGTTTGAAAGGCTGTTTCTTTTCACATCTTGTGTTTCTCTGAATGGTGGTCAAGTCCTATGCCATCAGAGAGAGCTACTTTCACCTCGTTAGAGGTACCTCACAGCAGGGCTGTAGTAGTAGGAAACTACCGTGTGAATGTGGCTCCGTGGAGTTGTGGGGCACAGCCTGTTTGGCTATATACCAGTGGCCCTATGTTATAATATGTGTTATTTTAATTTAGCCAGATTAAACAGGATGATTTTGCTGAACATGTATACCTCAAAGGGTCACCTCAGCAGGCTTTTTTCTTAGGCCACATGGCCAGATTAGACTCTCACAGCTGATCACATGGCTGCCGGCATGAAGAAGACACCAATCATACGATTCCACACCTGTTTTCGTTGTTTTCCCTCAGGCTGATCTCATCTCAGTATTTTCTTTGATTCATGGTTTAATTGAGCATTTTCCTTCGGCGCAGCCTTGTGGAAATTTATGTAATGCTGAAGCCTCCAGAAAGGTTTTAAAACCATATACTTCAAAGATACTAAAGAAATATTATGTGTCTTTGTAATGTCTCTTGAGCATGAAGGGAGCCCTTTCTTTTTTTTCCTCTGAAATATGTTCAAAGTCAGTATCGTTCTACAGTTACCATACCCTAAACCCTCGCCCTCCCTTGCAAATCTCTTACATACTTTGTTTATTGAATAACTGAAACTGTGGAAAATATTTAGGGGTATGTAGAAGACAATTATTAGCCATACCTTTCCAATTTCCTTCTGTCTTCCCTCTTTCCTTTCCTCCTCCCTGTATCTCAAACTGCTCATTCTTCTAAGAGCACACAGTACATTTCCTCCTTCCCTCTGTCCAAACCTTCTCATGTTCTGAATAGAAAAGCTCCCTTTCACATTTTCATCTGGAAACAACTCCTGTGTATCTTTTAGTTCTCTCCTTAAACCTCCTCCAGCTTCCTTATGGAGAGATAGACTCCTTCCCACCTTCACCCACAACCACACCCCTGTGTTCCTGTGGCACTTTGTAGATATCGCTGACAGTGCTTACTAAAATTTATGGTAATCAGTTGTTTGTGTTCTGTCTCCCTTACAGACCATAATCTGTTTGTGTCTTTTTTAAAATTGAAAAAATTGTGGGTACATAGGTGTATATATGTATGAGATACATGAGGTGTTTTGATAGAGGCATGCAATGCATAATAATCATATCATGGAGAATGGGGTATGCATCCCCTCAAGCATTTATCCTTTGTGTACAAGAACTGTGTTTTAATTCATTTTTGTGTTCCTGGTACCTAGCACAGGGCGTATTTGGATAAAGGACTCTGAATAAATGAGAGAGGAAGTGAGGGATTGAGAGAGAGAATGAAGACAGTGAGGACATGGCCCCATAAAGGGACATCACCAAAATCTCAGACATATACATACAAGAAAACTAAGGGTCCTTTTTTGATTTCCCACACTTCATCATGGTAGCATGGTGGGTGACCCAAGCATTTCCTGAATCTTTATATTTGCTTTTCATTTTACTTCTTAACTGGTTACATAACCTTTCCACCACTTTTCTTTTTACTGCAGAATAAGACAGGCTTCATCTCAGCCTAGAAGGGAATATCAACCTAAACCACGAATGAGCCTGGAGTTTCCAACTGGAGACAGTACTCAGCCCAATGGGGGTCTCTCCCACACAGGCACTCCCAAACCTTCAGGTAAGAGCTGAGACTGCAGATCCTTTTGCATAGCCCTTGGCATGTCCATTGGCACTCTTCCAGAAATTTTAGGAATAGTCCAATCTGGCTGCATAGGAAATATGCAGTAATACATTTCTTATGGAGTCAGTTGTCAGGTAGAAACTCTGTTAAAGGAATCCTTTTGTCTTTTTTTCATTTACCTTTTCTTTCCTTCCTTCTCATTCTTCTCTATAAAACTTTCTTTGTATATCCCATTTTCTCTGTCAATCATCAGCACACATGAACACATTTTGTTTTGACCCTCCTTTGTGGTCGTAAATCGCCTTTCCTTGTCAGTTTGGTCTGCGACTGTCATCTTTTCTCCTGCCTGTTTGCTCTGAATCCAGCCTGTATGACAGTGAATGCCCCTGGACAGTGTGTCCCCATATGCACAGACAGCAAGCGGCTCCAGAAATGTGCTGATGAGCTGGATTTCTTGAGTCACAGAAGCATATGGTTAAATCTATTTGCAGAAGAAGATATTTTGAAACTCGACCCTTGCTGGGTTTTCTTTCCCATGCCTCACCTCTGATCACTTTATCATGCTGTGGCACTGGGGTTGATATAATAAAAGCTAGGTGACATTTTATCTCAGGAATATCGATGCATACCAAATAGAGCATTCTTTACCTTGTCACACTTGCTCTCCACTCCTACACGCAGATTACACAACAGCCTGTGCTGGAGACATTTTCAACCTCCACATTTGCTTGTTTGAAGTGGGAACTGTCTTATACTGGATGTGGATGTTAGAGATAGGTAGCTTTCTTTTATTTTTCCTGTATCCCCAGTGCTTGATGTTCTACTGTAGAAAACTTTTTATAAGATGCTCTCAGGAGACTTATTAAGAAAAAATGTGAGGTTTGAGCCGGCAGGTGGTGCTCTCTGTCCTTTGCGCTCAGCACTTCAGGGCATGACGTAAGCAGCTGTGGCTCCTGGAGCTGGCCACCAGGACTAGTCACAGAAATTGTGTATAGCTGTGCTTCTCCCTGTCTGAAAACCAACCATATATTTCGCTTTTCATCTGGAGACTCAGTAATTTGCTTCTTTCTCTAAATAAAAAAATAAATTACATTGTTTCCTTTCCAGCCACCTAGATGGCATGGGAACTGTGTGCACTTGTCTGAGTCTGTATCTACATGTGTATGTATGTAGTATTAATACAGTGGGTCATTTGGAATAGATCCGTCTTAAGATATGATTTCATCCTTCGTTATTTTACTCAGGGTGGAGTACATTATTTTTGTATGCCATAGCTCCAGTGCACTGCATATATTTATGTGTGCAACAGTTTACCTTACCAAGTATAAATTACAAAATTTTTTACATAATCTCATTTAGTAGCCACAGTAGTAATGTGAAGTAAGTCCTACTGTTACATCCAATTTCAGACAGTGAAACTGAGAGCGAAGTACCATGTGCAAGGTCACAGAAAGTAAAAACTTGAACTCAGTGTTTTATATTATTCTGTTTTCACCACATTACAGCAGTTTTCCAGAGGCTGGGGTTATCATTTTAAAGAGTGATAACCGAACTGTTACTTAAAAGCATTCTCCATGTAATTCACCGTACTTTTTCAGATATGCAAAGGTTTTAAAGTGCTCAGATGAGAGAATTCTTGCCATGCTGTGTTATTAACCTACATCATTATATTCTTCTTAAGTCATTGTCCCTCCTATTTCTGGGCATTATCACAAAGGCAAACTATAATGAACTGTGTTGTATGTATCACAAGAATAGATGTGACTGTTTTTCATACTGGAAACAGAAACAGGAATATGCAGCAACTTCCAAAGGTCCGAGAAAGCTTCTGAGGATTGGTAGAGGGCAAGATGCCCAGTGCAGTGGACACTAAGGTCCAGTAGCAAGAAGAAGCTTCAACAGGAAGAGGAATGAGGGAGGAAAGACGGGGAGCAGCAAGCCAGGTGGGTACAGCAGGCAGCAGATTCTGTGAGTTAAATACCCCTTATCCTTTTGTGTTCTTCTCTTCTCTCCTGCTCTTACTCCCAGGTATCCAAATGGATCAGCCCTGCTGCCGAGCTCTGTACGACTTTGAACCTGAAAATGAAGGGGAGTTGGGATTTAAAGAGGGCGATATCATCACACTCACTAACCAAATTGATGAGAACTGGTATGAGGGGATGCTGCATGGCCATTCAGGCTTCTTCCCCATCAATTATGTGGAAATTCTGGTTGCCCTGCCCCATTAGGATGTTATGCTGGCTGGCTCGCCTCCTCTTGACCCAGATAGTTACGGTTAACCACTGCTTTGGCAATGCTGCTTATAACACATCCCAAGTGCAGGCCGCAGTGGTCCACGTCATCCAGCCCCACCAAGTGACTTTGGTTGACTTGTGGGCTCTCACAGGAGTCATGGTGATGGATGATATCCTCTTAGCCTGGTGGGCATGGCATGTGCTTTTTAAAACATCATCTGAGACCAGCCAGTAGTCACAGAACTGCTGCTTACACAGTTCTCAGGAGGCTGTGGTTTCTTAGAATATGACCATGAGCCATTTCACAGAAAAACCATCCCACCGAAGATATTGTCTATCACCCCAGGGGCCATCTGAAGGTCTCTTTGCATTTCTCCATGCAAAGAGGAGAAAGCTTTTGCTTTCACACTGTCCCTTCCCAAATATGTGAGTCATGGAATTGTCAAGTAAGCCTTCCCTCACCAGCAAATTGTCTCCTGATCTGAATGAATTTGTCTCTTAATGCATCCATAGAAAAGTGTTAATTGTGGGTTCAAAGCATTCTCTGCAAATAGGCATCTCAGCTCCTCACACTTATGGCTATTTCTGACGTATAGCCAGTTTTCTTGCCTCCTTGCTATTAAAGCCAGAGCGGTAATTCCAAATTATTTTTCAGTAAGACAGTTAATCAGCATTATTGTGAGAGGGACTGAAAAGAAATTCTCCATTATGAGGAATTGGGAAGAAATCTGGTATCCAAGCTTAAATTTCTTGCTATACAGAAACTATGTATGTATTTAGGCTATTTCTGAAGGGCACAGGGAAGGGGGAACAAATATCTTCACTTCAGTTTTATTTGTGAATTACATGTTTCATGAATCCATTTGGCACAGAGACACAAGGAAGAAAACACTAGTAACCATCTTTCCACTAGTTCATAGACTGAGAAACAGTAAATACCTTTCCTTTCCACTTTTACCCTGTGTTCTTTGAACATCATTTGTGCAGATTCTGCCCTCAATGAGGACCAAATAAAGATGATTTTTGTGCTTAGCAGTTTAAGGTATATGGCTGCATATGCAAAACTCTTTCCCAATTCAGTCGCTACTTTTACTTCTGCCCCTTCTATCCATCGTCTTCATTTTGTGTGTACAGTGCTGTGTGTAAGCTTATCAGTGTGTTTTTTTTTATTTGTATCAGTCATGAAAGTCCTGTTAGGTATCCAGAGTTCTATTTATCTAGCTGTACAGACTCTTTCAAAGGTTTAACGTGCTGCTTCCGATGTGCCACCTGCAGTAGTGGATCATGTGGAGTGAAAGGCAAATCTTACTGCTTAATGTATAAACTCTCACCACAGGAAGCATCGCTGTTTCCAATAAATATTGCTGAAGACAGAACCAAAGGCTCTGCTCCTTCATTTTGTGTCAGTTCTTTGGGTCTAACAATGGGTGGATGGGGGCTGGTTTCAGTCTCCATTGCTTTCTCATGCAGCCAAACAAGACCTGGCTCCAACTTCATATCTACCTCTTTACACGTAGGAAAAGTTTCAGCAGCAAGGAAGTAGCTAGCCTGGACATTGGGACCTTCCTGGTAACCCCAGGAAGGAGGAGAATTTGGGAGAGAAGAAAGTAAGGAGAATTAGGTCTCATAGATGTTAAATGATATATTGTTAAAAGTGGTATCATATGAAGAATATAATGTTAGGAAGGGGAAATAAAATATATCCCTTCAAGTAGCCTCTTATTTTCTTTCGTAATTGATGATAAAGAAATAGACATGGAAAAATAGTTTGATCGAAAGTCACTATTAGGCCAGGTGCAGTGGCTCACACCTGTAATCCCAGCACTTTGAGAGGCCAGTGCAGGTGGATCAGCTGAGGTCAGGAGTTCGAGACCAGCCTGGCCAACATGGAAAAATCTCGTCTCTGCTAAAAATACAAAAATCAGCTGGGCGTGGTGGTGCATGCCTGTAGTCTCAGCTACTCAGAAGACTGAGGCACGAGAATCACTTGAACCTGGGAGGCAGAGGTTGCAGTAAGCCGAGATCACGCCACAGCACTCCAGCCTAGGGTGACAGAGTAAGACGCTGCCTCCAAAAAAAAAAAAAAAAAGGCCAGTATTATTTTCTCTTGATGTATATGTTTGGGGTGTGGGTGGGAATAGGGGAGCAGCAAGGCACACAGAATGTGTATTTTCTGAGTTCCCAGGAAAATAAACATGTTCTTTGTGTATTAGGGGCCATTTCTATTATTTTGTGCTGAGGCCAATAGTCCAGATTTTCTAATCTAACATGAATAGTTGTAATTAAATATACTAAGTTTCTGTTAGTCCATTTTCATACTGCTATGAAGAAATACCCGAGACTGGGTAATTTATAAAGGAAGAGGTTTAATGGACTCGCAGTTCCACTTGGCTGGGGAGGCCTCACAATCATGGTGGAAGGTGAAGGAGGAACAAATGTACGTCTTATATGGTGACAGGCAAGAGAGCATGTGCAGGGAAATTGCCTTTTATGAAACCATCAGATCTCATGAGACTTACTCACTATCACGAGAACAGCATGGGAAAACCCACCCCCATGATTCAATTACCAGTTACCTCCCACCTGGTCCCTCCCACAACATGTGGGGATTATGGGAACTACAATTGAAGATGAGATTTGTGTGGAGACACAGCCAAACGATATCAAAGTTCTATATGTGAACTAGTCTAACGTGAAAATATTTTTTTCTAGCTGTGTGAGTTCTAGAGTATTACAGATCAATTCTCAAAAGCAATTTTAAGAAATACCAATGATATTGTGACTATAGAAAATCATAAAGAATCCAAAGATAGACTATTAGAAAAATCAGTGAATTTAATAGGATCACTAGATATGAGGAATATACAAAAATCTATTTCTGTATATCAATAGCAGTCAGAAAAAATGTAATTTAAAAAAATATCATTCACAAAGGCATCAGAAATCAAAACCAGCTGGGCCCGGTGGCTCACGCCTGTAATCCCAGCACTTTGGGAGGCCGAGGCGGGTGGATCACGAGGTCAGGAGATCGAGATCATCCTCGCTAACACAGTGAAACCCTATCTGTACTAAAAATACAAAAAATTAGCTGGGTGTGGTGGTGAGTGCCTGCAGTTGCAGCTACTTAGGAGGCTGAGGTAGGAGAATGGCCTGAACCCAGGAGGCGGAGCTTGCAATGAGCCAAGATCACGCCACTACACTCCAGCCTGGGTGACAGAGTGAGACTCTGTCTCAAAAAAAAAAAAAACAAAAAAAAACAAATCAAAACCATAGATACAAATCTAGCAAGATTGTACATGACCTCTGCATAGAAAATTATGGAACATATTTGAGAAAGCAACTGAAAGATATTCTGTGTTTTTAGATTGGAAAACTCAGTCTTGTAAAGGTATCATTTTCCTCCAAATCTAGCTGTTTATTAAGTGCGATTTCAACCAGAAATTTCAACCAGAAACCAGAAGTTTGTTTCCATGTGTTCGAGAACTGACAAGTTCAACTTTTAAGCCTGTCATAAAATTTTTGTGGAAAAGCAAAAAGATGTTTTTTCTCAAAGAAGAACAAAGTTGGAGGACTCTTTCTAGATATAAAACATTAAAAAGTTACAGTAATTAAGGTAGTATGGTTTTGATACAAAGATAGCAGAATAGATTGTCTATACAGAATAGCGAGTCCAGAAAGAGACATGGATGCATTCGACCGTATTTGAAGGAAAAGCATTCCATTATGTTTAATGTGATGCACTCATATCAACTGAACCTTTTTAATATCAGTTCCATAACCCCAAAGTGAAAACAGCAAGACTTTGTGCCAAATACAGTAATCCCACTATGAGTCAATGTCACATGAAACAAGTGTCATGACCACAGATTCCAGGAAGAACTTACTCTTGATTTAAGGAAGAGTTTTGGAGACCATTACTAATGCACTCACCAGATACCGGACTGTTTGAATTCTTTATTTTTATTGAGGTATAGTTAATACCTTAGTACAAAACCTTACGTATGGAAATTACTCAGTGGACCACCACTAGAAGTTGAACTTGCCAGAAAACACTTGTTCTTCCAAGTCAAATCATTGAAACAAACTGCCTGAAGTGGAAACAGAAGCAGAATTAAACTGAACTAAAATGGTTAATAAATTCAGTGGGGCAATGGTTTCGTTTCTTTTTCTAATAGGTCTACTAGGTTTAATAGGTCTTAAAGAGAAAACTCAAGGAGTATAGTTATTTTTACGTAGTTTCTCTTTGCCATAAATCAGTAGACAATAAGAATGATATGACCTAGAATGGAAGTTTCCCTGGGGCTGTGTATAGTACACAACATACATTCTGGAACGTGCCAAGTCCTGTTCTGCATACATTATTTAGGAAATTGAGATTAGCCCAACACTCCATTTTCAAGATAGCTTCTGGTGTTGTGGATGAAACCGTTAATATGTGGGCACTTTTATTTTCTTTCACTGAGATCCCAGGAAACAGTATGTGGGCACTTTTAAAGCCTGTGTTTCATTAGCCAGATTAAGAACTACTGCGAAACATGCAGACTGCCTTCCATCCCACGGAGATGGGGAAGTGATGAAGGAGGGACGTTATACTGAAGAAGGAGGCAGACAGCTGCCATTAGAACCCTGGGTGGTGGTTCGTGGAAGAGTCTTAGAGTGCTGCAAGGCCATACCAGCAATTTCTAGGCCCAGCTTTTGGGGACTAGTTATGAGCCCCTTGGTTAAAGGGGCTGTCAAGGAAAAGAACAAAGCTATTTTTTAAGGACCCATTGAATGCTAACTGCTTACAGTCAGGCAGTTCAATGTTACTCTGCTATCATGTATGCCTAAGTGACAGCAGCCTTCCACTTAAGGGCAGGAGACAACTGTGATTCTTGACAGCACGGGAGCAGGCTGTCAGCTTCGGGAGCAAAAGAATGGAGCACAGCATCTCACTACCACTTTCTTGAAAAGGAAACTGAATATGATGATTTGCTAGTTTGGGGAAAGGCCAAAGAATCCATTTTTAAAAAGCTCTGTCAGTGATTTTTATGTGCATCCCTTATCAAAACGTCTGCCTCCAGGACACATGGAGATAAGAAATCAAGAACCTAGAGTTTCTTAAGCTTACCTGATAATAAGAGTCACCTGGAGATAACTACAAATTGGATTTCCAGGTTCTCATTACAGCTGCTCAGAATCAGAACTGCCCATAGAGGGGCCCCTAGCAAGTGGTATTTACCATTGAAAGATTTAGGAAAAACTCTACAGGGCATCTAAAACTGATATGCACTTTATCACCTGGGTATTGTTAAAACATTCCTGGCCTCCATCTCCAGATATTCTCATTCAGAATGTCTGGAGTGGGGCCCAAGAATGTGCATTTCTAACAAGCTCCATAGAGATGTTGCCAGTCCCTGGACCACACTTGAAGTAGTGCTGCTCTACCAAATAAATTTAGGAAGAGCCAGCTCTTGGCCCTGCCTTTGGTGTTGAGAATGATCAGAAAACAGACATATTCAGTCATTTTCCTCAACTGAAGTGTTCTTTGAGCTCACACACTGAATAAAACTTTTGTGGAGAATGATGGCTTAGGGAAATCCAGGCATTTTTTGCAGACCCCAGAAGTCCCACTTGAGTTGTGCCCCGGTAGCCTCTTAAACATGCCCTCGAGGGTCAGCATCAGGTTTTTTAGCAAGCTTCCCAAGCGACTCTCCCATTCATGCAAGTTTGGGGAACTCTTGTGTGTATAAAACCTTTTTAAATAAGCAGCCAACTGCTCACTGACTTTCTTATCTACTGGTTTTGCTCTGAGATATTTGCATTTATTGATTGATCCAGTAACTTCAATGCATGTTTCCACTCAGAGTGATCTTGCAAATTCAGGACATCCTGTGTTTTTCCAACTTTGCTGACGACATTAAAGATGCGCTAGATTTGAGTCTGTGCTGACTTGGAATTCCCACTTTTTTTTCTGTGCTGACTTGGAATTCCCATTTTTTTCCTGGTCATTCGTTTACGCTTTGCTTTCCGCTTCCCATCTTGCGAGGGAATCAGAGAGATATGTCTGCAGTTAGCCCCATGTTCCTCAGATGGGCTACTCTTAGAGCTCTTGCTTTTCTTATTTAGATCGGTGGGTCACACCCTGCAGTTCATACCAGAACCCTGAGGGATACATGCTAAAATGCAGATTTCTGGGTGCTGACACCAGACATTCTGATTCCATTTTCTAGAACAGGGCCAGGATCCACATGGGTGACAGGCATCCTGCCCCACCCCATGGTTCTTACAGAGGCAGCGTTCAAAGCCACACTCTAAAGAACCCGCCTTCAAATTTGGGAATTCTTTGATTTGTGAGTGCAATGGAAGAAGATCATTTAAGAGATGGGTTGGCAACCAAGAAGGGGATATGAGGAACCAGCTTCCTCTCACATTGCAATACAAGTGCTTCCCATGAAAAGAGAAAGTTAATAGCACTGCAGAATGCACAGGTTAATCCCTGAGATTAACAGTAACACAGACTTTTCTCTTGATTTTTCTTTTCTGGAATGAAAAAAGATCTGAATTTATTATGTATGAAATAGGGATGAAGAAGGAAGGTGGTTCGAGTCTGAGGAAACATAGACTTACTGACTTCACATACCCAATCATCAAAATTTTGGTGCCATCTAATTATGTATTGTCTTTTATGTTCTTTTTAAATTGTTGTTCTTTTATTTTTCCCAAAGTATTTTCATGGGACCTAGATTGCCCTCTACTGGCCTGCCCCAAAATTAATCAGTTGCCAATCTGACCAATTTTCCTGGTGGTTATATAGTCATCATATACATAAGCTGCATTTAAGATCTTTCTTTCTCACATAGCATGCTGCTTAAACTATTGCTCCTTTAATAAGTTAGTCATTTTTAGCAAGTATTGGTGTCAAAGTGATATCCAGTAAATAGTATGTGATCTTTGGGAAAAGAACCAAATTCTTGTTCTTCTAATAAAAAGCGTGCTTGTGGATCAGCTGGCATAGTTACCCAGTGACTGTCAGTTTTACTAGGGCTGCATGTTTGCCCTATAGACCCAAACTCCTTGAACTGCTTGATGATCTGCAGTCTCACCTCAGCTTTCTGAAACAGCTGAAAAGGTGTAGGTCACAGTATTTCACCTTGGACATCAGCCCTAGAAAAATGCCATATCTAAAGACAATAGTAAAAGTTATACAGTATAAACAACAGTATTCTTATGAGTTATGCCTAGAGCAGCTTTATTAGGTACAATTTACCTACCATAACATTCACCCATTTGAAATGTACAGGTTAATGGTTTTCGGTAAGTGTATAGAAACATGCAAATAGCACCAAACTCCAGTTTTAGAACATCTCCATCACACCCTAAGAGTTGTGCCCATTTGCAGTCGACCCTGCTTCTACCCCTATCTTCAGGCAGCCACTAATTTGTGAGTAATGTTTTAAATCACAAAAATTGAGATATTTTAGTTAAGTGGAAATCATTATAGTTTCATTGATAAATAGCACTGGCATCATTAGCCATCCATCTTGAAAAATATCCCAACTAACGTGCTCACCTCCATGAAACTTCTCTCCACGTCCTTACCACTCTGATAAGGTAGCTCCAGCATCTGTACTTTGTTCACTTCAGGCTCTCACCATATCCAAGTTTCAAGGGGCTGTCCCAGCAACACATTAGGACTAGCTCCAGGTGTTGAATACTGAGTCACAGGAGAGTTCTCCCATGCCAATAAATTCTCCAATTCAGCCTTAAATTTCTCTCATCCATCCCCATTTCAACACTCTTGAGATTCACTCCCACGAGTCTGCCCCTAGTCTCTGCCAGTACTTATGAGCCTGCTCTTCCTACAGTGCATAGACTGTTTCCCCCAGAGCAGGCACTGTGTTTTTCTGCTCTGGATGTACTAAGCTATGTCGCTTTATCAGCCCAGAGGCAGCAGGGGCTGACCTTGGGAATCAGGACCCTTAGGTGAAGTCTTTGCAAGGTCTTCAAGCAAGGGGAGGCCGCTGTCCTCTAGCAAAGTGGAGGAAGGATTTGCCTGTGTCAGATGGGATGATTCAGGAGAATCCAAGAGTTGAAGATTCTGAGCCTTGTCCACCTAGACAGGTCCATGACAGTTTGTGGGTCCCACTGTTCCTTGCTCTGACATAAGAGAACTGTTGAGATTGTACATTCTATTTTCTTTTCCTTCTTCTTCTTCTTCTTCTTTTTTTTTTTTTTTTTTTGAGACAGGCGTCTTACTGTGTCATCCAGGCTGGATTGCAGTGCCACGATCTTGGCTGACTGCAACCTCTGCCTCCCAGGTTCAAGTGATCCTTCCACCTCAGCCTCCAGAGTCGCTGAGACTACAGGCATGCACTACCATGCTCAGGTAATTTTTGTAGAGATGCAGTCTTACTATATTACCCAGACTGGTCTCAAACTCCTGGGCTCAAGTGATCCTCCTTCCTTGGCCTCCTAAGGTGCTGGGATTACCAGCAAGAGCCACCGTGCCTGGCCTCCATTTTCTGTCTAGTTTTACCTCTGTAACAAGTTCTGAGTTTGATTTCTAGTATAGTCTGCTCTGTAGCTGCAGGCAATAATCTGCAAAGCCCATTTGTTTCACAGTAGGAGGGATTTTCCAAGTGTTTTCATAGCTGCTAGACCTGTTTTATCTCGTTTAATCTACGCAACAAACCCAAGAGAAAGGTGTGGTCAATTTTACATAGGAAAAAAACCTAAGGCTCAGAATTCTAGCCAAGTTTTTCTGACTCCAAAGCCCATGCTCTCCATGCACCTTAGCACACAGGATTTCAAATAACTAACATTTTGTGGATGAGGCATTCAAGTCCCCAGATTCAAAACACATCACTTCCACTACCTGCCATTTACTAGCTCTGTTATGTTGGGTAGATTATTTAAACTCTCTGTGCCTCAGTTTCTTTAATTGTAAAGTGGGGATATAATAGTACCTACTTAAGTGTTATGGTAGGTTGTTGAGGTGAAGTGTTTAAAATAATACAAGACATAGAATAGGCATGCCATGTGATTTAATGAAGCAAAACCAGTCCAAGGTTCACAGATTCTGGGACTAGAATCAGTTCTTCTGATTCCAGCTATAAAGTCTTCCTCTATGAAACATTTCTGTAATGGTAGTTTAAGTCAGTGGAAAATTAGTTGCATTTTCCAAAATACTCGCTGTGCACCTCTTTTCAGAAAACGTAACATTGAACCGTGACAATGTATGGCTTTTTAAAATTTGGAGGCTGCATCCAGTATAGAATAATTCAAATTCATTCACCAGGACACTAGGGAAAGAGCAGAAGCTCATAAGGTTGGAGCCACTGGAGCTTTAATGAATGAAAGTAGTGGCTGGGTGTCGTGGCTCACACCTGTAATCCAAACACTTTGGGAGGTTGAGGCAGCCGGATCACTTGAGGCCAGGAGTTCAAGACCAGCCTGGGCATCATGGTGAAACCCCACTTCTACCAAAATAAACCAACCAAACAAAAAAACAAAATTAGATGGGCATGGTGGTGCATGCCTATAGTCCCAGCTACTTGGGGAGCTGAGATGGGAGGATCACCTGAGCCCAGGAGGTTGAGGCTACAGTGAGCTTTGATTGCACCATACCCTGTGAGGCTTAGGAATGGGTATAGAGCTTACCTGTCCTATATATTACAGTAGTGAAAATCTTGGTTGTAATTGACAATAACCTAACACACACTAAAACAAGGACAAAAAAGGAATGAGTTGGTTCATGTAATAGGTAAACTCAAGAATGGAATTCACTTTGGGCAAGACTGGATCTAGGGCCTCAAGCAATGTCGTTAGAGCTTGCCTCCCTCTTTTTTTTCTTCTGTTTTTATATCTCAGCTGTGCTTATTCCCATTCCTCTTGATGTGTTGGTTTAATTCTCTCCTGCCATAGACAACTGTTTGCACATCATGGGGAAGATGATTGCTGATAGATGTGAGTCTTCATACATAAAGGTAGAAGGTACCCTTTCTTTTTAATATCCAAATAGGAAAATTGCATGGAAGAAGCCTGATTAGCCCTGCTTGGATCTGTGTCCAACCTTGGACAAGTCACAATGGTCCAAGCACTGTGGTGAGGTGGATAGGGCCCCATAGTAGTCCCAGTGTTGGTCATCACCCCTCCTTGTGGAGGAGAAGGGCCAAGGCTTTAGGATGGAGTCAAAGCAGCTCCCAAATCAAAGTGAAATACTGGACAAACACAAATCAATTGATGTCCACCCTGTTGCTTATATCCATTCTTAGGCTGTCTTAATTGATCTCTTTCCCTTTCCCCTCCAGTCTAGGTCCCAACTGGTTCCTGGCTCTTGGTTTTATTTATGTTTTATAATCTCTTCTACCCTTAGACTTAATGTTTATATTTGATTCCCTTGCTGAACCTCAAGGATTGTGGCTCAGATGTGCTGTACTATTTCTGCTTTCGACAACTACCTTGAGTAGGATTTCTTTCTGTGGCCAGCTCTAAAGACCTAGCTTTTAGCACAAGTTTCACCTTTCCAATCCCCTCGAGATCCTCAGAACCAGAGATCTCGTGTGACATCAGAGTTGTAGTGGATTTAGGGTTCATGTGGCTGATAGCAAGTAGTAAGTCTTCAGTTAACATAAATGCATTGGCAGGAATGAGGGGTGGGATTTCAAGAACATGGAGGTAGAAGGAGAAATATTAAGGTAGGAGGTAGGACCTGAGGACTAACAATGTATCATAATGAGAGCATTGGTGTAGTCACATCTTGGGAAAACTGTGGGGCTTTGAGGTTAAAGGGGAATAGATCACTCCATGGTCAAAGAGAAACCTTGGGAATCAGTGACTTCCTTTTATTTGGGAGAGGGTTGATATGACTTTTAAGACTCCATTCATTGGTTTCCTTTCCTTGCAATTTGTTGAATGTACAAGATCATTCATTCCATAGAGTTTCCTGCAGTCTGGATTTTGCTTATTGTATCCCTGTGGTGTTATTTTACTTGTTCCTAATATCGTTTTCGTTTCCAGTGATTTGGTACGTAGATCTAGGGAAGTGCCTTGAGTTTTTACCAAGACTACCTCTTAACTAGGGTGTGCTTCCATCGGGAGGTATTTAATCTTTGATATTTTATCTTTTTGTGATTTTGGCAGCTGGGGATGGTCATTCCTTAGATGCATTAATTCATTAGAAGTTGCAAAGTTGTGACATTCTGTCATTTCTTTATTTGCTAGAATACTTCTATAAAGAAACTTTCATCATCTACTTTTTTTCGGCATTATAGTCTATAGAGGAAAGATAGAATAAAATCTTGATTTTTTTATTCTGGTTTTGTTTTCAAAATAGTTAACTGACTACCATCTCCAGTGGTGACCAATAAATATTTTTAAAGTATTATGAATTCATGGATCTAAACATATCTACTATGCTTTTAATCCATTGGAGTTATCCTTTGATACTCAAATTGTCCCTACTTTGGCCAGTGTGAATCCATTCATGTTGAATTCCAAGTACTTTGAATACAACCCTAGGTGTCAGTCCAAACTTCCTTGCTTTCTGGTGAGGTGAGAAATACCAGGCTCCTCTGGTAGATTTCTTACCCCAGAACTGGAATTGGCCATTTGTTCAAGGAGTCTTGTTTCTGTTGAGTAGGAGGTAGAATTTGAAGACCACAGCCTTAGGGTGTTATTTTATTTTCGGAATGAGCAAGAACGAGAAGTTATTCAACTACAGTTAACGTAAGTAATATGTAAGTGATGACTGGTACTAATTCCATGAAAAGGCCCTACAGATTTTCAGAAAAATTGCAAGGTGTGTTTAAATAGTTTTATGACGTGCCCCCTCCACTATTATCTTTGGAAGGTCCTTGGGGGCTTCTCAAACACATAGGCTGTTCCTCTTCAGAGGAGCTGACACTGAGGTCTACTGATGGGCCTGTGAAACTGCTGATCACATGAGATACGCTAAGTGAACAGAGAAATCAAACTGTGCTTTCAAATATAAGCCTAAAATTGGAATCACTGGGCCAGATGCTTCAAATTTGAGGCACTGATTTGTGTGAGCAAGCTGTTTCTCACATGGGCAGCCCTATGTAATAGGCCTCAGGAGGGCTAGCAGCAAGGATCTATTTATTTAACGAAGGTTAAACATTCACCCAAGCAGTGTGAGATGCCAGCTGGTGGGGAAGCTATCACAGAGGCTGAAAGGCTGTATCATCCAATCTGTGTGTTCTTTGTGCAGGTGAACTCTGCAGAAAGCTAAATTTGAGTCTGTGTGCTTACAGCCAGTTGTTAATTGTAATGTTCAGTTTCACCATGCGCTGATAGCCAGATGCGATGTTTTCTGCCATGGGGCCATTCCTACCAGGAGGTCTGGAATGCACCTTTCCACTAGTCAAACTCCCCCTTCCCTGGACATTGCTGGAGGCTGTTCAAGTTGTATAAAGAGCAAGACTCCTCTTTATAAATGACTTAACTCCACCACCTCCCCCTTTTCTCTTAAAAATATGGCATTTTATGCATTTCATGATGCAGGTCTGCTAGATGGTCTGGGTCTTTAGCTGGGGGAATTTTTGCTTGCCTTGTACCCAGCATTTGTTTAAATGCATGAAGACATGAGTGGCCCTTGTCCACACACCTGAAGAAGTTTGCTGACTTTGCTTTCCAAAATTGATTCACTTTATTCTTCCCACCTGAAGATAAGCAGTGGCATCTCCAGAAAGAACATCTGACACACAGAGATGATTGGCTTTTGGGTGAGAACATCAAATTACAGTTGCATATTTGGGTCTTATGAATATGGAGCCACCAAATCCAGCTGATAGTCAGAAACTGAGATAGTATGATGTATCATTTTCTGGCTCATGTTCAATGCAAATCTTAAGTGGTGACAATACCATGTTTCAAAGTCCCTCTAACTGGTACAAGCATGAGAAAATATATCCATATGATGTTTTTATTAAGGAGTTTGGTTATAAGATTTTATCTCTAGGGGAACACAAAACTTTCTTTCACCTTCACCTCACCTTCTTCTTTTACCTTTTCTTTTATGGGGGAGAGGGAGCATATTTGGGTCCAAAAAATGACACAGGCCACCATAAGTATGAATATAACGATTTTCTGCATATGAGGAGGAGGCTGGAGGTGGAGGGGGAAGGGGAATTCTAACCTGTATTGTGGACTCAGTGGCAGTACCCTGGGAGATGCTGGGTTGTGTATACGATAAATCCTGTGATACTTGCTCCCAGGCCTATGGGCTCCCAGCATCTCCAAAGCAGATGGGCCCTGTAGACTGAAAGAGTGAGCATCTCTGTGGTAATCACTGTGGTTAACAACTGGAGTGCTCGTCCAGATGTTTTGATGGTATGCTATGACCCTTCGTAGGAGAACCCCAGTATTGAGTGGGATCGAATTTTCCACCCAAGAGTTGGAATGAAGTGGCTTTGGAAAGAACTGTGATCTGAATTTGTTTGCAAGGCTTGTGCCTACAACTCCCTCCTGAACCTCAGGGATCTTATGTCATCAATTATCACCTGTCTCCCCTCTCTCTGACCCACTTCCTCTGCTGGTTTTCCTCTTCAATATGTAAATACATTCAAATGTCCCACATCTTGAAATGATACCTTCACCATGCGTTCCCTAACTGTCCCTCAATCTTTCTCCTCCCTTGCATAGCCATCTTCTTGAACGAAGCATCTACTGCTCATATCCATTTCATCTCTCCAACTTAACTGGCTTCGGCTTCTGTACTCAGCACTCCACAGAACTGTCCTGGTTAAAGGCACCAAAGTGTGGTTTCCTGACCCTGTTTCACTGAAGTGGGAAGTTTCCATCTGGAAACTTTGTTACTTTGCCATTGGAGATGCTTCATTCTTTGCTTTCTCCCTCTGCTGTTTTGTAGTCTCTTGTCTCTGTGTAGCTTTCCTTTCTGTCTGCCTGTGGGTGTTTGTCATTGTGAGGGCCTCTCTCCACACCCTTTTCTTGTCTCCTTCTCTGTATATATGTTCCCCAAAGAGTGACCAGGTCGACTTCCATAACTTCAATTACCACGTACACATTAATATGTTGAAAATCTTTCTCTTAAGTCCAGATTCTCTGATTTTCATAAATGAAATTCAGCTTCTTTAAATTCAGTGTGTAAACAGAATTCATCATTTCCATTCTGTCCTAAATCTAATTCTCCTACTCAATTCTGAATATCAAGAAGTGACCCATCTACCTACCTCATTATTTAAGCCCCAAACTTTGGATTCATTCTTGACTCCTCCCTTCATCTCATCTTCTAGTTCTCACATGAATGACCAAACTCTGTCCATTCAACTTTCTAATTATTTTTTAGATCTCTCCCTTTTGTTTTATTCTTAGGTCAGACCCTAATCTCTGCCTTTCTCCCCCATCCTCGCTTATACCATTATAGATATCCTACTTGGTCTTCTTGCCTCTTGTCTTGCTCTCTTTCAATTCATTCTCTGCTTGTTTTCAGCCTGATCTTTCAGAAATGCAAATTTCATTGTGTTACATCCTTGCTTAAACCTTGCACTGGTTCCTCACATCAGAGATTGTGAGCATATCAATGAGTATGCTTTAGCTAAAAATAACAGAATACATAACTGGGAGTGATTTAAGCCATAAGGGTTATTTTTTCTTTCATAACAACAAGGACAGAAATAGGTTGTCCCAGAGGTGGGTGGTTCAGCAGCTCTGTAATGTCACCAAGGACTGCTGGCCTCACAGTGTTAGTGATGCTGCCATTCATGTTCACCAGAAGGCTGCAACAGCAACAAGGATCACCTCTTTTCACGACAACTTTGACAGGCAGATTGACATGATGTGTCGTGTTCATGGGTGTCTCCTCTTTTATCATCAAAGAAATTCTATCTCAGCCATCCCTCTGGCAAATGTTCCCTTATATCTCATTGTCCAGAATTTGTTCACAGGGCTATTTCTAGCCATGAAAACAGTCAGGAAAGTCAGTACCTGGCACATTCAGCCACCAACAGGAAGGCAGACCAGAGGGAAAAAGAAGTCAGGGGACGGTTGGTGAGTAGGCAACCAAAAGTAATTGTCACAACTTTCAATTCCTGAGGTTCTTTCTCACTTCCATGCCTCTCCATCTGTGGCCCCATTGCCTGGAACGTCACTGCCCATCTACACACCCCTCCGTTCACATGGCTCACTCCTACCCTTTTTCAATCCTCAGCTCAGGCACTGCTCCACACCCCTGCATGCTGGACGAAATGCCCACCTGGTGTTCTAGATGGCATCATTTATCCTACTCTACTGTAATTCCAAATTTTTCTTCCTCATACTAGTCTTCAACCCCCTTGAAAACAGGGACTGACTCTTTCTCTCTTTTATAGCCACAGCTCATTTTCTTTGCAAGGACTAAAATATTTTTTAATAATCCTGTGAATGGATTTGAATATAAAGCGGCTTCCTCTGTGAATTTTTTCCCCATGGTTTGTTAGCTATCGATGGCCAGTAGAGGGCGCTGTGACCTTTGACTAGAATGCCCTTTAGCTGTAGTTTGATTCCTGTAGCATTAAGCTGGCTTTTATTTTTATTTTCTCCGAAAGAAGTTCTGATTTTTAGTTTTTTAATCAAAAGATTGAAATAATGCAATAGTTATTTTAGAAATTTGAGTTTTTTCATCAAAAGATTGAAATCATGCATTAGTTATTTGAAGTTATACTTTGTATAATGTAATGTATCCATGGAGTATTTTGAGGTCATTCAGAGTTATGGCAAACGTTCAGAATCCTCTGAAGTTTATTACTCAAATGATGTGCTCTTTAAGTTCCCCTCCTTAGGCAGAGTGGCTGCAGCTGCTGAGTTCTTGAGAATAGCTGAAGTGGTCCGAAGAGCATCATCTGGTGTCTTAAAAATGTACGAATTTTTTCACTTGTTCAAACACTGTTTCATTTCCTCACTTTGTGGGAAATCACTTAGGCCAGGTTGGCCTAGGATGTTGTGTGGGCAAAAGTGGGTGTTATTTCAGGACTGGAGGGAGAATTGGTCTGGTTTAGGAAATAAGGACAGTGTATCATTCACTCATTCATTCAGTCTTACATGCATTTGATAAATACTTGAGAAGCTGCTACCTGCCTGGCATTATTCTAGGCACTGGATCGCAACAGCTAAATGAAGCAGATTAAATCTTTCACTTCATGGAACTTACCTTCCAGGGAAGGAGACAAACAGTTAAATAAACACATGTATAATAAAATGCCAGGAAATCTGGAGACAAACAACCAAATAAACAAATGTATCATAAAACAACAGGAAAACTCCTGTGGAAAAAAAAAAAGACACAGTAAGGGGTTAGAGGGATGGGGAGGGTGCTGTTTTAGGTATGTGCCATAGAGGAAAGAATGTTCCAGACAGAGGATTCAGCAAGAGCAAAGGTCCAAGGCAGGAGAGTGCCTGGCAAGTTTGAGAGATTCCAGAGAGGCCCCGGGAGCTGGAGCCAGGGGTGTGAGGGGCATGGTGGGAGATGAGATGGGAGAAGTAGGAGTGGATGACGAAGGGCTGGAGGGTCCCCTTAAAGACTGGGATTTTCTTCTCAATGTGATGTGAAGCCATGGGAAGACTTTGAGCAGGGGAGTGGCTTGATCTGATTTACTTCTTTAAAAGAATACCCTGCTGACTGTGAGAGGGGGTGGTCAGCAGTGAACGACTGGCCAGGTGGGAGGCCAGTGTGGGGGCCAGGCCAGAGGCACTGCTGGTTGGAACACAGTAGCAGTAGTGGAGTGGCACACAGTGGTCAAATTAGGCTGCATTGGAAAGATCTTAGAGTTGCCAAGATTTTCAATGGATTATATAAAGTGTGTGAGAGAAAGAGAGTTGCCAAATCCAGAGTCTCCATTTTTTTCTTTTTCTTTTTTTCTGAGGATGCAATTTAAACAGAGGCCAAACCATTCATCCATCTTAAGCTCTTCTGCACCCTAACAGCAAACGTAGTAACAAACAACTATTGTTTATGTTGTCATTAGCAATGAGGATCTCTGATTTCAGACAATAGGACTGCAGAGTGGAGATGTCCTTCATTGCTCTTGATTGACAGCTATCTGTCAGTCAGGTCTGGATGATCTGCGGGCATTACACACACATAAGGGACCTGCCCATACTTTCAGTGTCCTCTGTTTTCTCTCATGCCCTGCTGCCTGCTTTTTTTATATGGAAAAGCAGCATTTCATTTTGTTAGCTGAAGCAAACCACCTTTTTAATGTTCATCTCTGTAACACAGAAAAGAACATGTTCTATCCTTTCTGATAAAGTGCAATGAAACCTCAGTGTGGCATTTGTTATTAGCGCAGGTTGGCCAAATCCCTTGATCAGGACTGATTATAACACTTTTGAGTCCTGTGCCTGTAATTCAGTGAGCTGCACCCAGTGGCGCCTGCAAAGAAAAACAGGCTTGCCTCCCCCCGGCAGTGGAGCCAGTAGGAAAAGAGCATAAGATCCAGTCATAGCCAGGCGCGGTGGCTCACGCCTGTAATCCCAGCACTTTGGGAAGCTGAGGCGGGTGGATCATGAGGTCAGGAGATCGAGACCAGCCTGGCCAACATAGTGAAACCCCATCTCTGCTAAAAGTACAAAAATTAGCTGGGCATGGTGGCATGTGCCTGTCATCCCAGCTATTCGGGAAGCTGAGGCAGGAGAATCGCTTGAACCCAGGTGGTGGAGGTTGCAGTGAGTTGAGATGGCGCCACTGCACTCCAGCCTGGGCAACAGAGCGAGACTCCATCTAAAAATTAAAATTAAAAAATAATCTAGTTACTTCTTTTATCAAAAAAGAACTCCCAATGTATAGACATGAACCTCATTAAAAATTATGCCCAATACTTTGGGAAGAATATTTGTGCAGCAATTCATAATGAAAAAGCCTGTCCTGGCCAGGCATGGTGGCTCACATCTGTAATCCTAGAAATTTAGGAGGCTGAGGAAGGCAGATTTCCCAAGCTCAGGAGTTCAAGACCAGCCTGGGCAACACGGTGAAACCCCGTCTCTACTAAAAATACAAAAAATTAGCCGGGCGTGGTGGCATGCACCTGTAGTCCCAGCTACTCGGGAGGCTGAGGCAGGAGAATTGCTTGAACCTGGGAGGCAGAGGTTGCAGTGAGCCGAGATCATGCCACTGTACTCCAGCCTGGGTGACAGAGCGAGACACTGTCTCCAAAAAAAAAAAAAAGAAAAAAAAAAAGAAAAAGCTTGTCCTTCAGTGTTCCTGAGTCTCTCACCTTCTCTGCTGCTCCCTGCCTGTTTTGGGTCCCCTCCTCCTATCTTCCTTATTTCCACAAGAGCCTCCTAATTGCAGTCCCTGCACCCGCCACCTGTCTTACCCAGTCCTTCTTTTTTAGAAACTTCTGTTGTGATCTTTCGAAATCGTAGGTTTGATAACATCACTGTTCTTCTCCAAAATTTTGCCCCCATTGTGTACAGAATAAAGCCTGAACATTAAAGTCCTTCATCATCTGGGCCCAATTGCCTTTTAAATTTGCATCTTCTCCCATCCCATCTTTCAACCCTCTGTTCTATGGACAATAGACACCCTCAGGATTCCTTTAGTACCAATGTGAATTCAAGGCTTTGCTTTTCTCTGTGCTGTTGCTTCTGTTTGGAATGCTTTTTCTTTTTTCCCTAGGAAACTCCTTACAGATCCTCCAATGCTCAGCTCAAAGCACCTCCTCTGTAAGATCTTATACCACTTCCCCATGTCATTTCCTCTCTATGAGGTCATAGCAGTTTCTAAAACTTCACATGCCATTATCCTAAGTGAATTAAGGCAGAACAGAAATAGATACTGTATTTTCCTACTTGTGAGTGGGAGCTAAATACTCGGTACGCAGGGACACAGAGATGGGAACAATAGGCATTGGGTATTCCGAAAAGGAGGAGGGAGGCAGGCAAGGGTTGAAGAACTACCTAATGGATACTTCGTTTACTACTTGGGCAACAGCCACAGGATCATTAGAAGCCCAAACCTCAGCATCTTGCAATACACCCATGTAACAAACCTGCCTTTACCCTCTGAATCTAAAAACAAAATCTCATGTGCCTCTATTATAGTGCAGAAGCTAATAACTAAAGCTGTTATTAAGGGATTTCTATGTGTCAGGGACTCCTTTAAGCTTTTTCTATGTATAATAATATGAATCTATGTCTTCCACTCGAGACTGCTTGAGGATCAAGTTTTGCTTACATTCTGTAATATTTCAGGGCTTAGTAATGTACCAGAGGTATAATTCATGCTTATGCATTGTCCACTGAGTAAAGACCCAAAGATTTTGTTTTTGCCTTTGCTGGTTCTCAAGCACCTCCTGATGGTTGTTAGAATTCCCATAAGAATTCTGAGAAGACTTAAAAAAAAAAAAGTCCTTTTTCGCTAAGATGAAGTTTGGGGATGCCTCACTTTATAAACCATGGGCTATGCCTCAATTCACCACAGAGGATAAATCAAATTACCTCCTCTCCTATCAAGAGCACTTCTCATTTCTGACCTTAATCGTAGATGTAACATGTTTTAGATAATAAGATGAAATGTAATTAATTTGCTCAACATGTTGTAAAGTTCTATTCACATATGTGCTAAATAAAGAACTCAGATTTGTCTTACCTTTCCCTTCTCCCTTGTGCAATTTAATGGTTTAGGAGTTCTGGTATAAAAATAAAGAGCAAGTGGAACATTTTCCCTTCACTCTGAAAAGTTTCAAGGGTCACTAAGAATTTCTATACACTCCGAATTAAGAATACTACAAATATAAGAAACTGTATGGGTTCAGCTTTGTTCTGATGCTGCTTTGGACTCAGAAGGGTGGAACATCTGCAAACACCTGCTTGGTCCTATATCTGCAGGGGGAAGAGGCTAATCTAAATGCTACCATGGGAGCTCAGGGGTGTAAAAGAATGCTCTTTTCATGAGAGAAAGAGCGAAAAAAAAATGTAGGCAGTTAGATGATTGATTGATAGATAAGTGTACAGTCAGACCCTTTGATACCTGGATTAAGACTCTTACACAATATCGGGGGCAACCACAGTTAATGCCTGCTTCTGACTGAAGTCCTCTGAACAGGCAGAGACATCCTTCTGACAACCAGGATGGCATAATCTAGTTCAGGATCTGGGGAAAAGCTATTTTGAATGTAAAACTGGGTAGAGGTAGTACCATTCCAGTGACTTACGTGAAGATCCCAGGAAAGTTGGACCTAAGTTTTCCTCAAGAGGGCACACTAAAATACAACCAGGGGCATATGCCGGTCCTGCAGCCTAATAAATAGCCCCAAAGACTGGTGTAAAAAGGCTTTTCCATCAACTACAGAAGAGGAAAATAGTGGTGGACAAAAATCAGCAGCAGCTACCAAAGGAAGCTCCCAGTGGGCAAGCAAAAAAAAAAAAAAAAAAAAAAAAAAAGACATCTGTGGTGCCAGGAGCACTTCATTGACCACTTTGAGGAAAGTGAGACCTGACCTGGGATGAGAGAGATGTCCAGGGGAAACCGGAGTTGGGTTTCTTATTTAAGGATTAAGGAAGCATAGGAAATGTGGAAAAGCACAAAACCACTAAAAAACTTCTCCATGAGTGTGTGCTGCCCAGCCATTTTACCTAGATTGGTCATACTGACTGATCTGGGGTGGGGTGTGTGTGTGAGTGTGTGTGCACGCACGCACGCGCGTGTGTATGCATTGGGAGACAGTATTATGGTATAGCAGAAGCATTTTCTTTATGGTGGTTGCTGTGTTGTACTATGGTTTGTTGTTTGGTGTTTCTCTCTCTTGCCAGATTGTGAACTAGGTGGGAGAAAGCAGCATGCATCATTCCTTGTTGTACTGCTAGAACCTAACTCAGAACGTGGACTGCTGATTTATCAATAAATCTTGGTGAATGAACGAATTTATGAATGAATCAGTGGATAAATGGATCAAGCTGTGGTTTGGCTTTCTTTCACTGAAGGCTGACTCCATATGCCTCCATATGCTGCTTTCTAAAAAATATTTCAGTCATCTCTGAGAAAGTTTACCACTAGCATAATCTGCATTTTAAAGGTGGAGGACTAAGAATATTTTCTTATCTATGCAGGCATGGCTGGAAAGAACAGATTCATGGTTAACAGTCTCTTTCAGTGGGTGTGAGACAAAGACTTGTGCCTCCAAATGCACTCTGCAGATTCAGCCCAGCCTCCCAGAGCTCTAATAAAGGGCCAGAGCACCATTGTCCTCTAATTCAACTCTTTCATCCAATAGTTAACATGATTTTCAGGCTGTGGGAATAGGTAGGCCAAAGGCAGCATGAAGGAATGCATGTTCAGGAAACATGCAACAGTTTATTGTGTGGAATCATAGGCATCTATATGAAATTCAGTACAGAACAAGCAGGTTACCAGTGTGTTATTTTGTTTATTCTGCTTTGTTTTATTTTAAACTTATATTCATCATCATCATCACCATTGAAATGCTTGTAATAGCAACTTAAGTTTCAAATAAGCAAACCCCAAAACAAGCAAACTCATAAGAGTATTCAAGAACAGAAAGCTGATGGAGATAGTTTCCACACTCAGGCCCAGTCTCCGTGTGGATGGAAACCAAAGGAAGAGAGCTTGGGAGAAGTGTCTTTTCATGATGAGCATCCTTGTATTTCCTGAGTAACTTGCAGATAACTTACGGCTACAGATGGGCTGTGGAGAGTTCCTGAATGGGACCTCTGTTGGCAAAAACAAAAATATAAAAACCTTATTTCTAGGATAGTTATAAATTAGTTAAAAAGTGTTTTTGATTCCAAAATAATGAAAACATTTTATCATGCTTCAGTTATTTTAGCATGTGCTACAGTGAAATTGTCTTGGTCCACAGCTGTTTTTCAGCTCTTTACAATTACCCTACTATACCAAGTTGCTCTGAAAGTAACTATGTTTAAGTGATTTAATTATGATGCTTAAGGTTTCTATGTGTTTTCAAGTCTTTAACATCTAAGCTTTTAGGAAACACTGTGGGACTTGCATCTTGTGGAGAAAGATTTATAGGTGATTAGGGTACCCAGGAACTTCAGACCCCATCTTGCCCCAGGCTCTGATCCCCCTGAAACTGAGACAGGAGAGGATAAGGATGGGTAAAGGGCCTGCTGGGGCCTAACCCAGTGTCTGGCTTAGCCAGCTTCCATGGACTCTGTGAGTCTCTCTCCCCTGGAGTGCAGTAGCCTAAGGTCTGGTTCCATAGCAAAAGGAAAGACTTCCTGGACTCTGTTTACCCAGGCCCACACTGAAATCTCAGGTCTCTGAAGTTTACCCTTCAGAGGGAAGAGGAGAAAATCCAAGGAAAAGTATTCCAAGAAAGAGAAAGGGCTGAATGATGCAGAAGCTTTATAAGCAAGAGATCCTCATTCACCTGAAGAAGCCTGTTGAGTCAGCTCACCATCTAAGAAGTCCCCAGTGCTGCCAGAGTGGTGGGAGCTAACAGAGACAAAAAAAGAGGAAAAATATGCCACCAGAAAATAAGCAAGAAAGAATTCTGCCTTCATCTGACTTTTTCATAAACATGGTGTTGTTCCTGAACTTACTTACATTCTTGTAAATAAGAGAAAGAATTTATATCATCTAATCAATTATTACTATAGTTGGTGTTGTATTCATAATGCACTTGGTATGTAGTTTTTTATGAAATATGCTTTATAGGAATCAATTATGTGGAAACAGCCAAATGTTGTTGCACAGTTATTGAATCAGTCAACATGTATTAAACTTGTTTTAACCTGTGGCTACCCAAACCTGGCTAATCATTGCAAACACCTGGGGAGCTTTCTGGTTGGCCCTTAGAAATCTGTAATTTCCAAAGTTACCAGATCTTTCTGATGGTCAGCCAGATTTGAGAACTGCATCATGCCATGTTGTGCCTTTCTCCATGTTCACCTTCTGTATCCCAACTCTTCTTTAGGCCCATTCTCTAAATACCTGATCAAGCGAAGTACTCTCTGTTTTCTGATCACTTATAGAATCTATGTATTACCTTTTATTCTTAGTCATCTTTTGAAGTTTGTAAATCTGGTTTCCTACTTAAGAGTGAGAATATGCAGTTTGGTTTTCTGTTCTTGTGTTAGTTTGCTGGGAATGATGGTTTCCAGCTTCATCCATGTCCCTGCAAAGAACATGAACTCATCCTTTTTTATGGCTGCATAGTATTCTGTGGTGTATATGTGCCACATTTTCTTTATCCAGTCTACCACTAATGGGCATTTGGGTTGGCTCCAAGCCTTTGCTATTGTGAGCAGTGCTGCAGTGGACATATGTGTGCATGTGCCTTTATAGTAGAATGATTTATAATCCTTTGGGTATATACCCAGTAATGGGATTGCTGGATCAGATGGTATTTCTGGTTCTAGATCCTTGAGGAATCTCCACGCTGTCTTCCACAATGGTTGAACAACGAGAACACATGGACACAGGGAGGGGAACATCACACACCAGGGCCTGCCGGTGGCTGGGGAACTAGGAGAGGGATAGCATTAGGAGAAATACCTAATGTAGATGACAGGTTGATGGGTGCAGCAAACCACCATGGCACGTGTATACCTATGTAACAAACCTGCACGTTCTGCACATGTATCCCGAACTTAAAGTATAATAATAAAAAAAAAGAACAATGAAATCTTAAAAAAAAATCTGGTTTCCTCAGACCTGGAGGCAATTGAGTTTAGAACCCTTAGATCTTCAAGAGATTAATGGCCATACACTCAATGTACATTTGCTGTTTTTTTTTTTTTTAACAGAATGCTAAACCTAAATTGGTCAATGTCAAGTGCTTCAACTTTGAGCTACTTAGAAATGTGTCTGTTGCTAAAGAGAACACACACACACACACACACATCCCTTACCACAGTTTACTGTTGTCAGTATTTTACCAGTTACAGTGAATTCTAGAATCTTACCTCACTTTATATCCATTTACCCTCTTTCCTTTATAATATAATCATCTAAAATAAATATTAATTTTATAAAAAATTCCTCTACACACATTGAGAACTGAGTCAGAAAGTATTACAATTTTTGCTTCAACATTCAAACACAATTTACAAAACTCAAGAGAAGAAATAAAGTTTACTTTACCCATGTTTTTGTTCTTTCCACTGTTCTTTCTTTTTTTTTTATTTAAGTTTTAGGGTACATGTGCACAACGTGCAGGTTTGTTACATATGTATACATGTGCCATGTTGGTGTGCTGCACCCATTAACTCGTCATTTAATATTAGGTATATCTCCTAATGCTATCCCTCCCCCCGTCCCCCCATTCTTTCTTTTCACTTGAGGTTTTAATATTCATTTTTTATTATTTTTTTTTGGTTTAGTGAACTTCCTTTAGCCGTTTTTGGGGGTAGGTCTGCTGGTGACAAATTCTCTTGGTTTTCCTTCAGCTGAGAGTGTTTTGATTTCCTCATCATTCCTGGAAGATATTTTTTAGTGAATACAGATTTCTTGGCTGATAGCAACTTTCTTTTAGCACTTGAAAATTGTGTATCACTTCCTTTTGGTTTCTGTGGTTTTGATGAGAAATCCATTGTCATTTGAATGATTTTCCCCCAACTGGTAAGGTGTCATTTCTCCCTCACTGCTTTCAAGAACTTTTATTTGTCTTCAATTTACAGAAGTTTGACTATGATGTGTGTTGGCATGGAATTCTTTGGGTTTAACCTGTTTGACACACATATGGCTTCTTGAATCTGTGGTTTTATGCCTTCACCCATTCTTTCTTTGAATACTTTTTCAGCCCTATCATCCTTCTCCTCTCCTTCTCAAACTCCAATTACATGAATGTTAGATCTTTTGTTATAGTGTCATAAGTCCCCAAGACTGTTAACTTTTTTCAGTCTATTTTTCTCTGTTGTTTAGATAGGATAATTTTATTGTTCTATCTTTAAGTTCACTTTTTATATTTTTCTGTCTTTTCCATTCTACTGCTGAGTTCATGTATTGAGTTTCTGTTTCATTTTTTTTTGGTTCTAAAATTTTCATTTGGGGTTGGGCACAGTGTCTCACACCTGTAATCCCAGCACTTTGGGAGGCCAAGGCAGGTGGATCACCTGAGGTCAGGAGTTCAAGACCAGCCTGGCCAACATAGTGAAACCCCATCTCTACCAAAAATATAAAAAATTAGCTGGGTGTGGTGGCACACACCTGTAATCCCAGCTACTTGGCAGGCTGAGGCAAGAGACTTGCTTGAACCTGAGAAGGGGAGGTTGCAGTGAGCCGAGATCATGCCACTGCACTCCAGCCTGGGTGACAGAGCAAGACTCTGTCTCGAAAAAAAAAAATTTCATTTGGTTCTTATTTATAGCTTATATTTCTTTGCTGAAGCTTTCTCTTCCTTTGCAAAGATTTTTGATTTTTTCATTTATTTCAAGAGTATTCATATTTCTTCTTAAAGCATTTTTATGATTTCAGCTTTAAAATCCTCGTCAGATAACTCTAACATCTATGTCATCTTGATGTTGGCATCTGTTGAAAGAAAAACTTCAGCTGAATTAAATTTAAAGGAGTTTAATTCAGCAATGAATGATTTGTGAATCAGGCAGTCCCCAGAATCACAGCAGATTCAGAAAGAGTCCAGAGGTGCCTCGTGGTCAGAACAAATTTATAGACAAAAAAAGTAGAAAGACGTATAGAAATCAGAAGTGAGGTACAGAAACAGGTGGATTGGTTACAGTTTGGTATTTGCCTTATTTGAACATATGAACACTCAGCAGTGTATGAGTGGTTGAAGTATGGCTGTTGGGATTGGCCAAGAGTCAGCGATTGTTACAGGTGCATACTCCTAAGTTAGGTTTTCAATCTTGCCTACCTGTTAAGTTAGGTTGCAGTTCATCCACAAGGACTCAAATATAGAAGTACGGAGTCCTTCTCAGGCCATATTTAGTTTGCTTTAATACATTCATCTAATCATTGTCTTTTCTTGTTCAAGTTCAGATTTTCCTGATTCTTGGTATAACAAGTGATTTTCAGTTGAATCTTGAATATTTTCAGTATTATATCATGAGATAGATACTGGATCTTACTTAAACAGTCTGTTTTACTTATTAGTCTTCCTCTGACACTGCTCTAGTAGGACGAGCGAAGCATATCTTGTTGCTGACAGGTGGTGATGAAAGTCTAAGTTCCCCAGTTGGCCTTCATGGATACCCAGCAGCAGGTGGGTTCTGCCTCATTAGTACCAGACAGAAGTTTGAGTTCAGGATCCTTACAAAGCTTCTGCTTCGTGAATATCATTGTGGAGTCATGTCATCCCTCATGTGTTGAGGTCCCCAGCCTACCTGCCTTTTGCTGTTTGCTTCTTACATTTATTTTATACATAATGTCCAGGAATTTTAGCTATACTTAAAGAATAGGAAAAGGTGTGTTTACTCCATCTTTGCAAATGTGAAAAATCTTAGATAATATTTTGATCCCAATGCTAGTGAAAACATAACCTATCAGGATTTGTGAGATGCAGCTGAAGCAGTACTTAATGAGAAATGTATACTTCTAAAAGCTTAGAAAAGAAAAATGATCTACAATTGATTATCTAAACCTCCACCTTAGGAAGCTAGGAAAAGAGGAAAGGAGATAATACAGATAAGAGCACAATAAATGAACCAGAGAACAAAAGGAAAAAAAAAAGTCAATGAAACCAGCAGCTCATTCTTTGACAACATCAGCAAAATTGGTAAAACATCAAGCTAGATTGATCAAGAAAAGGAGAAGATGTAAATTACAAAATCAGTCAGTTCTCATATAATCTGTTTTGAAATGTAAACCTTTCTAATGCAATTGATATACTTTGAGCATAGTATACTTTCACATATATTTATACACAGCTTTGTACACAACAAACGCTAGGTAAGTGCAGAAAACTATACCCAGCTGAACCAAGCCACGTAGGAATACACAAAGTGCACACATGTACACACCTCAGACATCTACCAGCTACCCCATTTCACGCCTGTGTGGCGAGCCATGCCCAACCACATCTAGCGCTGGAAATTCCAGCCGACTTCAGATGACCCTCCCTTCCACCACTTCACAGTAACTCACAAGCTGCAACAATCCTGATGCCTAACTCCACAAACAAATTTCAGGGTTTTTTTCCCCTTTTTTTAAATCTTTTTTTAAAAATTTTATTATTATACTTTAAGTTTTAGGGTACATGTGCACATTGTGCAGGTTAGTTACATATGTATACATGTGCCACGCTGGTGCGCTGCACCCACTAACTCGTCATCTAGCATTAGGTATATCTCCCAATGCTATCCCTCCCCCCTCCCCCCACCCCACAACAGTCCCCAGAGTGTGATGTTCCCCTTCCTGTGTCCATGTGATCTCATTGTTCAATTCCCACCTATGAGTGAGAATATGCGGTGTTTGGTTTTTTGTTCTTGTGATAGTTTACTGAGAATGATGATTTCCAATTTCATCCATGTCCCTACAAAGGACATGAACTCATCATTTTTTATGGCTGCATAGTATTCCATGGTGTATATGTGCCACATTTTCTTAATCCAGTCTATCCTTGTTGGACATTTGGGTTGGTTCCAAGTCTTTGCTATTGTGAATAGTGCCGCAATAAACATACGTGTGCATGTGTCTTTATAGCAGCATGATTTATAGTCCTTTGGGTATTTTTCAAGGTAAAGAGCCGTATTTGTCGTAGTATTTATATATTTCTTAATCACTTCCCATATGTAAAACTGTGCTATTTTTAATAGGTATCTATCTTTTTTTTGTACATGTCACTGACAAAGTTTTTGAATATATGACCTCTCACCTAATTTTCCTCATGAGTCTTACGGTTCATAATGTGCAGTTTTCCATAGCACAGTGGTTTTCACGAATGCATAGGTGGCATTATAGCAGAACCGACTGCACTTTGCCAGGTGGTCAAATTTAGTTTCCCAACCAGACATCGTATGCCTCTTGATATGTTGTAATGTGAACTATACAGCATCACCTATGAAGAGTGATTACCAAAAATCTTAACCTGAATCTAACCACGCCTTTAGATGTAATCTTCAAGGTAAAGAAAAACAGTGGAGAGAGATAAGTTAGATGACACCAAGAGGAAATTATTAGATAAATGCAAAATGCTGTATAGTTAGCTAGACCACTGGCTTGCTCTGATTAAATCCTATTCTGAAGAAACCAACTATAAAACACATTTTTTATATGACTAGGACAATGGACTAGACACCAGCATGTTACAGGATATGGAATTTTTGTTAACTTTAAGGGTTATAATGTTACTGATGTCGTCACAAAATGTCCTTATTTTTTGGAAATTAAAGTATATATATATATATGGCATTTTATAATGCTGTACACACAAACACATGCATGTATATGCAAATACAACATGCAAGAATATATTAAACCAAATATGGAAATACATATGAAAATGTAAGAAAGTAAATATGCAAAATGCTATGGGTATTCATTGTACTGATATTTTTACTTTTTGTGTGTTTGACATTTTTATATTTTGTTATTTTCATAATTTAAAAAATTGACATGTTAGAGGAATTAAAATATTTTTACCTCCTCTTTTTTAGAGAAACTTCATGACCTCAGGGGGCCCCCTAGGTCTATCCAGCTTGCACCACTCTCTCGTTGCTCTTGTGTTTTCAGTTATAAAAAGCACTCTTAGCTCCAACAGCCTGTGCCCATCTTCGGGATTCCTTGCATTCCTCTAGGATCTAAGACTTCCATTGTATTCCCTTATCTGGCCCCACAAGGGAAGTTGAGCACAAATATTTCTAACTTGAATTTTTTTTCTTTGAGTAAAGGAACAATCAGATTATAGAAAAATCTGAAAAAGTAAATGGAGTTGTGCTTAGTAGTCACTGAGAGAAGAGATGATATTCTAGAGGTTTGGGACTTGGGGAAAGAGTGTCAAAGTTGTTAGCATGGATGAACAGCCCAGGGAGAAGGCAAAGCCCAAAGAATGATTTTCTAAAATGTGTGTGCCAAGGTCCTGCTTTCATGCCAGATTGGGCACGGTCTCTCTCTCCCAACTCCTTGACAACTTGTAGCTGCTGAATCTGAGCCAAGACTAAAGGAAATAGATAACTGAGCATTCCAGAAACAGGGGGACAGCTCGTGTGCACACTGTTGTGGTGATAGCAGAGAAATCTCAGAGTCTCAGAGATGAAGGGTGGCGGAGAGAGGGATCCAGGAGAAGAGTTAGGGGCATTTAGGAGTGATTATAGGACTTTTTTGCATTTTTTTTCGCCTTGAATTTTTCACCGGAGGAGGTGATTAACTGTTGTGCATCCAGAAATAGTTTAAGCTAAACATAGCAAAGCTGGCAGGGTTTGGGATAAAATAGAACTTGGGTGTAGGAATGTTGCCTCTTGGCTGTAGTCCTTCCCTTGAGTAAAGCAATGTCAATGTCATGAACTCAAACCAAGGTCAACCTTGAGAATCAAGTGCAAGATCTCATCTCTTTCCTTCGGGAGGAAAAGTTTGTTCTCATGGTGATGCAACCTATCTAAAGTCAGAGGAGTCTTTTAAAAAATACCTTTCAACTTTTTAGAGGTGAAAGAGACTATTTTTAAGAAGATTCCATTCAAATTCTTGATTTTATGTATGAGGACTATAGAAGTGAGTTGCCTGAGCTCACAGAGCTAGTTGATGATAGAGGTAAGACTCTCAGTTCAGTGCTCTTCCCAATATAGCATGTGGTTTCTCAAAACTGAAACCTTGTAAAATGTTGGTTAGATTCTTGGGGGCAGGGACAGAAGACCAAAGCTGGAGAGGAGACACAGTCAGCAAAATAATCAAGACCTTTAGTTAGAGGCAGATATTGGGCTGTCTGCCCTCTGGGTAGTATGATCTCAAGGGATGCTCAGAGATGATTCCAGTGTACATCTGGGCTTTGAATGTGTGGGTGCCTGTTTGGATGGAGGTGGAAAGCCAGTATTTCCTGGCTGTAGGCATTATGAAATTAGGCCAGGAAACATTAGGAAAATAGGAAATGCGGCTAGGCAGTCACCACTCTGGACCTACAGTGGGTACAAGAAAAGAAATCTCTTCCTACCCCCAGCCTTACCCCATCCACCCTGTACGGGATTCCATGCAACTTTTTCTCTTCCTTCTCTTCTTCCTCTTCTTTTTTTTTTTTTTTTTGCTTTTAGTAGAAACTCCCTGGAATTTTGTATTTAGTTATTTTAAAATTTAAAAAATATTAAAAACCTTTTATTTTAAAATAATTTCAGGCTTTCAGAAAGGTTGGAAAAATATTTGGAAGAATTCCCATATGTTTTTAACCCAGATTCCCAACATGTTAACATTTTACAGAGATGATTTTTCATTCTCTTTCTCTGAATCATTTGAAAGTGCTCTGAAGATATAATGCTTCTTTATGCCTAAATTATTCTCTGTGTGTTTCTTGAAACAAGGGCATTCTTTTATATAACTATAGCACAATTATCAAAACCAGGAAATTAACATTCATACAGCTATTATTCAATCTACAGACCCATTCAAATTTCACCAGTTGTCATACTAATATGCCTTATAGCAAAAGAAAAATATATTTTTCTGGGTAGGATCCAATCTAGGATCATATGATGCATTTAGTTGTCATGTGTCTTCAGTCTCCCATAAGTTCCTCAGTCTTTTTCATGACCTAGACATTTTTGAAGATTATTGGCCAGTTAATTTGTCGCATGTCTTTCATTTTGGGTTTGTCCAATGCTTGCTGTATTAGTCAGAGTTCTCTTAGAGGGACAGAACTAATATTATATATTATATATATTGTATATATAGAGAGGAGTTTGTTAAGTATTAACTTACACAATCACAAGGTCCTACAGTAGGCTGCCTGCAAGCCGAGGAGGAAGGAAGCTAGCCCAAGTCCCAAAACTGAAGAACTTGGAGTCTGATATTTGAGGGCAGGAAGCATCAAGCCCAGGAGAAAGATGTAGCCTGGGAGGCTAGGCCTGTCTCTCCTTTTCACGTTTTTCTGCCTGCTTTATATTCGCTGGCAGCTGATTAGATGGTGCCCACCAAATTAAGGGTGGGTCTGCCTTCCCCAGCCCACTGACTCAAATGTTAGTCTCTTTTGGCAGCACCCACACAGACACACCCAGGATTAATACCTTGTGTCCCTTAATTCAATCAAGTTGACACTCAGTATTAACCATCACACTTGCCCATGATTGATTCGGGTTATGCCTTTTTGGAATCAATATGACAGAAATAATGATGTTTTTCTCAGTGCATCATCACAGAAGGCAAATGTTATCTACTGCCAATTATACGTTATGTCAAATTTGAACACTTTGTTAACGTATGGTCAGTGAGATTTCTACACTGTAAAGTTACTATTTTTTTTTCATTTGTAATTAATAAGAGTCTGGTGGGGAGATACATCCAGACAATCTAAAAATTCTGCTTCTTATCACTTAGTTTTAGCATCAGTTGGTGATTGTTGCCTAAAACGGTTATTTGTTTACATAACTACAGCACAATTATCCAAACCAGGAAATTAACATTCGTACAGCTGTTATCCAATCTACAGATCTATTCAAGTTTTACCAATTGTCATGCTAATATGCCTTATAGCAAAAGAAGTACGTATTTTTCTGCGTAGGATCCAAACAGTTTTTGTCAAATGGTGATTCTTTTCTTATTCCATCATTCCTGCATTCATTTACAACGTTTCTTCTGTATCTATTATTAATAGTTGTCATCCTACTGCAAGGAACAGATTTCTGTTATTTCTCATTTATGTATTTGCATAACTATAGACCCATGGATTTTGAATGTATTCCATGAGCTATAATCTGTACTATTGATATTTACTTTGGAGCTCAAATTGTCCCAGGTTGAGTTCCTTCAAATGGCCCCTTATGCTTCCGACACGTCCTCGCATTCTTTGAGCACATCTTTGCCTTCCGCGTAGCAAGATGTTCCAGGCTTATCTTGTACTTTTCCAGGTACACTTCTGGAATCAGCCAGTTCTTAAAGAACCCTAATTCCTTTTAGGGGAAAATCGTATTTAGAAACTAAGATCTGGGTGTTAGTTTTGCTTATTTGTACTGGAATATTCCAAATGACACTTTTTTTTTTTTTGAGACAGGGTCTTGCTCTGTCACCCAGGCTGGAGTGCAGTGGCATGAACATGGCTCAGCTGTAGCCTCAACCTCCTGGACTCAAACAATCCTCTTGCCTCAGCCTCCCAAATAGCTCGTACTATAGACATGCGCCACCACACCTGGCTATTTTTTTTTTTTTGTATTTGTTATAGAGACAGTGTTTTGTCATGTTGCCAAGGCTGGTCTCTAGCTCTTGCACTCAAACGATCCGCCTGCCTTTGCCTCCCAAAGTGCTGGGATTACAAGCATGAGCCACCATGCGCAGCCCAAATGACACTTAGAAGCAGTGCTTTTATCACTTCACTTCTAGGAAACGTTCTTTGCCTTTTTGCTAGGTAAGACTCAGGGTCCACTTTTCCAACTCCAGGCTGGTCCCGTGTGCAGCCTCCTGTTTTCCAGGAAGAAGTTTCTACCTGCTTGTTCCTATCTTCATAGTAACATCTCTTCTCCTGGTGGCTACAAAGTTGCATGCAAGCTCCCTAGAGCCCTCCTTTCCGACCTATTCCTTCAGCAACTATGCATTCCTAGCCAAAAACTAGGAAAGTACAACATGTGATCTCCCAAGCATGAATATACTTATGGGTAGAATGAAGCAAGGCTAGTGAAATGAAATCAGGGCATTTCTGGAAATTTTATCCATCAACAAGTACAAAGACCTCCCTGTTCTTTAAATGGGGGCACAGGCATGAAAAAATGAAATTGGTCAATATGGGTAGAGTTCAATGTTTCCAACTGTTGCTTATGTGCTTTAGTTTAGGGAGTATCTCTGCCTCTTATGCCTCTTTAATCCCTGGTAGTAAAGCTCATAAATTCATAAATTCCTCTCTCTCTCTCTCTCTCTCTCTCTTTTCCTGGCTATCTCAGGATGGGATTAGTCTCTTGTCAAAGCATATACTCTCCATATGAATTCCCAAATGTTCTGAATATCAACCCTCCAAAAGAAGACCTAATACAATGAGTGATGGTAGACAGGGAAAGTAACTAACATAACATACAAGTTGTCATTTTCCTAGTCCTAAAAGTTTTCCCTGGACAACTCTGGCATGTTTATTATGTCTTAATGTTGTACTTTATTGTCATTTCACTTGAAAACACATATCTTTGTTCAAAATTTTGCATTAGTCAAGGCCAGTTGGAGATCCTGAAACGTCTTCCTGGAACGATAGTACTTTTCGTTAATTTCAGAAAGCGTGCTCTTTTCTGATGCAAGGGAAGCAGAAGCACGAAGTAGGCTTGTCAGAGCTAACTCTCAGTTCAGGGCTTGATTTCTCTGTGTAACCTTAACAAGTCACGTATCTCATGTATCGTTTCTACTGCTGCCACTAGCCCTTTTGGTAACTTTGTGTGAATTAGAAAGAGGAGCCTAGGAAGTCTCCAACTCACAAGTACATAATTAGTTGGTCACTGCTACTCATAACTCATCAGCCAAAATTAGTCATATGACTTTACATATCCACAAAGTAGTCAGGAAATGCAGCCCCACCATATATTCAGTATGATATATGAGACAGGGAAATATTTGGTAACAAGAATAATGAGAACTAAATGTCTTACAATTGGTTATATGTTACAATTAATCAGCAGTATTTTCCTGTATTTGTAGTAGATAAAATAATAATGCTTCTTATAATATATGGCTTCTTAGATCATATAAAATATGGTAAATTTTCTGAATAGTTTGAGAATATCAACAAGATTTCTTGCTAGCCCTACCAACATGGAGTGAAAATGGAAGTCTATGGTCATAAAAACACTTATAGCCAATCAACAAATCCAAAAGCTCCCAGGGTATACTGGTGGAAGCATGCACCAATACTGTGCCATCTGCCTGTGTGTTGGGGAGGTATGAGCTCTGGCCACCACTGCTGTTGCATCCTCTCTCTTTGCCTTGTGTTCTCCTCGCATCTCGTGGTCATCGTAACTGCTTCTGCAAGGCCGGGGCCCAAGGTTTCTGTGCCTGTTTGAGTCCTGCTGGCCCTTGTGGCTCTTGCCATGCCTACTGCTTCCCCTGGAACCCTGGTCATGTCCATGTCCACTAAAGTTAATTAACTCTATCTTAGGCAGGAACTGCAGTTGGGCCAATCCTAGGGATCTGGGCCAAACTGACTGTTTTATCTCAGCCTGAGCCCTGTGACTGCTTTGAGGAGGTCCTCTGGCTGTTTGCAGCTCAAGCTGGTGCTGGTGTCTGGGTGCAATGCTGGTTGCCATCTGGCTAGACTGTCCCAGGAATCCCACACCTTGACTACACCTGTTTTGGTCCAGCTGCAGATAGTCTAACTAGCCAGCAAAATGTCCTTTTCCTGAGCACCCATGGTCATGCTAAGGAGGCTGTGTTTCTTCTGCTCCAGGATGTTAATGAGCTGCTCCTAGGGGAGAGCGCTCAAATGAGAGGAAGTCTGTCCCTATTGCCTTTCACCATGCAAGGATTAGCACTTGCACAGACTGCTTCCTCTCCCTACAGACCCACCTCAAACACTCCTGTCCTTGCACGTTACACTCCAGCCACACTAAGCTGTCTGCAACCACCCACTCTCCAACACACCAGGCTCTTTTACACCCAGGTCTTTTCGCAGGCCTTTGATTTAGACCTGTTCCATCTGCTCCATCTTGCCCTATCCTGTGGATTCTTGTACATTCTTCAATGCCAGGCCAATGGCTACCACCTCTATGACACTTTCCCTGATTTCTGCAGGCTTGCTCTCCTTTTCTTCCTTTCTCCCTCCAAAATCTCAGTGAATTTCAGCCATGTCCATGTATCACAGAATGACTGTGTGTATATCTGTATCTTCACTGTGAGCTCCTTGCAGGCATAAGCATGTTCTTGCATTTCTATGTATCTGATCTCTGGCACAAAGCCTGGCACATTATACAAGCTCATCAACTGTTAAACAAATGCAGGTCTGTGTTCTTGATGAAAAGTATGGAGAGTAAGCCTCCAGGCTTGCAAACTTGAGGGCTGCAATAGGGCCGTCTTCCTGAAAGCGAGGGTGGCACAAACTTTGGGACAAAAAATGAGAGGCTGGAGAAGGAGATGCTATCCATTTCAGCTTTTCCTCAAGTAGAGTGAGGAGGAGGCAGCATCAGTGATGCTAGGAAACGTGTGACTTCCCCAGGGACCAGTGTGTGCCAAGGAAGAGCTGTGGCACCACGGCCAGTAAGAGTAATTGTCTTGAGGGGCCCACTTCACTCGCAGGTTCACTGTTAAGCACCAGAGTTGTATTCCCAGCTGCCCACTAAAATTTCCTGGATACCTCAGGCTTAGGGTGCCCAAAGATGAATTGATCATTACCTTCTCTACCTCCCAGGCTTCTCCTTGGGGAGGGGGTACTACCACACACCCAACTGCATGAGCCAGATATCTGGGCTCATCATGGTGCCTCTCACACCCTCACTTCCCATATCTCATCCAGCACCAAGACCTGCCAATGTTTTTGCCTGAACATCTTTAGATTCTGCTTGCTAAGTGCCTCTTAATGCTATTTTTTTTTTTTGAGTCAGAATCTCACTGTGTCGCCCTGGAGTGCAGTGGCATGATCTTGGCTCACTTCAACCTCCACTTCCCGGGTTCAAGTGATTCTCCTGCCTCAGCCTCCCAAGTAGCTGGGACTACAGGAGGGTACCACTGCAACCCGCTTATTTTTATATATATTTTTAGAGATGGGGTTTCACCATGTTGGTCAGGCTGGTCTCGAACTCCTGACCTCATGATCCACCTGCCTTGGCCTCCCAAAGTGCTGGGATTACAGGCATGAGCCACTGCGCCTGGCCCGAATGCTATTTTCTTATCTCCACTCCATTGTCCCTGTTTTAATTCAGGCCACCATCTTCTCCCAGACTTCAAATTGACTTCTCTGCCTTTAGTTCCTGCACAATGCTATTTGATACTCCTCTCCCTTTCTCCTATAAGAAAGGAGAGGCTACTCATTGCCAACAGGAAAAAAATCTTATTTTCTTAGAATGAGATAATAACGTTCACTATCTGGCCCCTTCCTCAATGTCAAGCTGACTGAAGTGTCCTCATCAGGAAGAAGCCTTTCTGTTTCCTACCCTTCTTGAGTTCTCCTGCTCTAAGAATGGAGAGACAAAAATCCCCGTTTTCAGCGTTTCCTCAGCATCTCAGGGGCAGGAAGCCAGAGACACTTATCCAGGCCTAGTTGTCCTTTCCTTGGGAATGATGTTGGGGTGGGAGGTGGTAGTTGTTCATGAATCTCAATGGACTAAGTTCTCCTCCTAAATATGTATATTCTAATCCTTGGTCTCAAGGTCTCTAATGCTGTTTCTAGGCTCTCACCTGGCCCAGGTGGGCAAAGTCCTGCACACTTAGTGATCTCTAAGTTTACCATTGCCAGTTGCAACAGGGCAGTGCTTGACTCAGAAGTTAGCTGGGTTAGAGAAGAGACTGAAAGGTCAGGACACATTTGAGCTGCTATGTTTCCAGAATTCTCTGCTTTAGGATCTATTGTTAAATAAAAGAAAACTAATCACAGGCTGGGCATGGTGGCTCATGCCTGTAATCCCAGCACTTTGGATGGCTGAGGTGGGAGGATAACTTGAGCCCAGGAGTTCAAGACCAGCCCGGACAAGGTAGTGATACCTCATCTCTATAAAAATATCAAATAAATTAGCCGGGTATGGTGGCTCACACCTGTAGTCCCAGTTTTGGGGGAGGATGAGGTAGGAGGATCACTTGAACCTGGGAGTTGAGGCTACCATATCAAATGTATTTGATTGATGTCTCATGCCTTCCTAAAATGTATAAAACCAAGCTATACCTTGACCACCTTGGGCACATGTTCTCAGGACCTTCTAAGGGCTGTGTCTCGGGACATGAGTCAAGATCATGTCACCGCACTCCAGCCTGGGCAACAGAGTGAGAGCCTTTCTCAAAAAAAAAAAAAAAAAAAAAAAAAAGAAGAAAAGAAAAAAATATTGGAGAGATTTTTCTTCACAAAGACTGGAGAGATTATCGAGGTAACCATCATTTTCTCCACTGACTGACGTGTGAAGCAGTCTGGTGGTCAAAGAGGAGGCTTTGGAGTCATTCAGTCCTCGGAATTCCAGCTTTGCCACATGCTCACAGTGGGCAAGCTACTTAAGGTCTATGGGGCTCATTTTCCTCCTCTGTAAAAGTGGGAAGATAAGAGCTCCTTTATGGAGTTGCAAGAATTAAATTAGACAATACAGTCATGTGTTGCTTGGCAGGGACATGTTGTAAGAACTGCAGTCTTGGGTGATTTAATCATTGAGCAAACATCATAGAATGTTCTCACACAAACCTAGATGGTAGAGCCTACTACACATCTAGGCTCTGTGGTATAGCCTATTGCTCCTAGAATGCAAACCTGTATAGAATGTGACTATACTGAATACTGTAGGCAACTGTAGCACAATGCTGTCTGTGTATCTAAACATATCTAAACATAGAAAGCTACAGTAAAAATATTATATAAAAGATTAAAAAAAGGGTATCTCTGCATAGGGTGCTACCAGGAATTAAGCTTACAAGACTGGCATTGCTCTGGGTGAGTCAGTGAGTGAGTGAATGTGAAGGCCTAGGACGTTACTTTACACTACTGTAGACTTGATACAGATTGTGTCCTTAGGGTACATCAAATTTATTTTAAAAGTTCTCTTTCTTCAATAATAAATTAACCTTAGCTTATTATAACCTTTTTTCTTTATAAACTTTTTAATTGTGAAAAACTTTTTGACTCTTTTGTAAAATCACTTAGCTTAAAACATTGTCTAGCTGTACAAAATTATTTTCTTTATTTTCTATTTTGAATTATTTTCCTACTTTTTAGACATTTATGTTAAAAACTAAGACACAAACACACATATTAACCTAGGTACACACAGAGTCAGGGTCATCAGTATCACCGTCTTCCACCTTCACGTCCTGTCCCACTGGAAGGTCTCCACACTCAGTAACATGCACGGAGCTGTCACCTCCTATGTTAAAAATGCCTTCTTCTGGAATACCTCCAGAAGGACCTGCCTGAGACTGTTTTACAATTAGGTTTTTAAAAAAATAAGTAGAAGGAATAAGAAAGTTTTTTTCTAAATAACAATGAAAAGTATAATATAGGAAATACATAAACTAATAACATATTTATTAAGTATTATTTACTGTACATAATTGTATGTGCTGTACTTTTATGCGACTGGTAGTGTAGTCACTACAAACGTGAGTAATCCATTGCATTATAGAAATATGTCATGCGCCTATGCCGTCACTAGGTAATAGGAATTTTTTGGCTCTGTCATAATCTTACAGGACCACCATCATGTATGTGGTCCATTGTTTACTGAACCATCGCTATGTAGTGAATAGGACTGTGCGTGTAAAGCTCCTATCACACGCAGGTAGCACTGTGTAGGTTCCCTTTTCCCTGTTTTTAGAAAACCTCTTTCTGTTAACTTTCCCCTCTTTTAAAATATTCATTCTCCAGCTGATAGACATGTTTCATAGCTTAGAACAAGGGTAGCCACAGGATCTCAGCTCCAGCCCAAGTTTTCCAATTTCAGCATTTTCCCAGTTGTGTGGCTATGTAATGCTGCAATATGTTCTTGTACTGTAAACACCAGTGTACCACACCCAGATTTTCCTGAAATAGGAAGAACTGAAGTTATGTAAGAAGCAGAGTTTGAGGTGGGAAGAGAATATTTCTTACAGCCCTGAACTTAGTTCTGCTTATAACCCTGGGTATTGTAATATGTGAGAGAAGCCAGGTCTGGGCAGCAAGAGAGGAACTAAAGGGGTGAAGGAAAATGGAAGGCAGATTGAGACTGGTAAAGGGACAGGGACGAGGATAGAGATTGAGAGAGGGACTGGGATCAAGGAAGGAAGTGTGGAGCTGAACTGCTTTCCTCTTCCTAGGCCCTTTATAGCATACATGGGCCTTACATGCAGACCGGGCATAGCACTTGTCCCCTGTGCACAGCACTTGGGCAGAACAGGCTGACAGCTGATGGCCAGATTTCCTGTAATTAATTACCAGATCATTGATGCACCCTAGGTGCCTGGTGAACCCGGAAATGTAACCTGCAGACTAAATGGAAATGTCAAGACCCTCTTTACTTTTTGCCTTGTTCATATTTTGCCCTGCTCCTCATTTTTGTCCAGTCTCCTGTTGTCAGCTCTGCTCCTGATGATCTTGGTGCTCACGCACTAAATTTGGTTTCCATGGGTCAGCTCTAATGCTAGCCAAAGAGTCTTAATGGGATGTCTCTCTTTAACTCCCAGTGGTATCCTCATCCCGGCTTTAGCACCTGCTCATGGAATGGAGGTTGATCTCAGCCTGACCAAACTAAGTTTTCCTTTCTGATGTGTTAAGCTATATTTTTTCTGTCCTTCCATGATTTGAAAATGTCTTTGTTTTAAAGTCTAGTTTTCCTAAAAGAAATTTTGTTACATGGATAGATTGCATAGCGGTAAAGTCAAAATATTCTCTGATGTTGTCAGTAACAGTTGCTCAATCAGATTAGCTAATTTATCAGTGTGAGTGAATGAAAAGAGGAACCATAAATCAGGATGTAGATGGGAGGTGGGAAAGAAGCTTCAAGAAGAGGCTGAAGATTCATGTAATTTAAGGAAGCCTGGGTTAATAGGTAAGAGCAGTCTAGAAGAACACCATGGCTCTTTCTTTTACGTAGTATTTTGTTTAGAGAAGGTAAGAATGAGTGCTGGGGAAAAGCTTTTCTTTACTACTTTCTAGTTTTTAACATATAAACCTTTCTTCTAGCTAAGAGACTAGGTTTTCTAAAATCCAAGTTGTCCAAAATATAATTTGTCTTAAAATGACCTTGCATACCCCACATTAATAACCAAAGCTTCCACCTTAAGAAACTGAAAAAAAAGTAAATTCACCCCAAAGCAAGTGGAATGTAGGATATAATAAAGATTAGAGCAGACACTAATGAAATGGAAAGCAGAAAATTAGGTAAAATCAAGGAAAACAAAAGGTGTTTATTTGAAAAGACCAACAAAATTAAAATCTCATCTAGACCAGTGGTTGTCAACCAAGGGTGACTTTGTACCCCAAGGGATATTTTGTCAATGTCTGGAGAAAAATTTAATTGTAATGCTTTGTGTGTGTGTGTGTGTGTGTGTGTGTGTGTGTGACAACTCGTGGGTAGAGATCAGAGATGCTACTAAATATTCTACAATGCATGACAGCCCCTCCATGCTAAAATTATTGTGCCCAAATATCAATAGTACTGAGGTTGAGATACCTGATTTAAACTGACAAAAAAAAAAAAAAAAAAAGAAAATGAAAAAGGAGACATCACTACTAATCTCACAGAAATTAAGAGGATTATAAGAGCACATGATGAACAATTTTAAGCTAACAAATTAGACAATGTAGATGAAATAGTTCATAGCATGATACAAATTAATGAAACTGACTAAAGAAGAAATAGAAAACATGCATAGACTAGTAAAGAATTTTAATAGTAATGGAAAAAATCTTCCCTCAGAGAAAAGCATAGGTCCAGATGTCTTCACTGGTGAATTCTATAAAACATCAATTTTTTAAAAAAACATTTCCACAAATTGTAAGAGAGAACATTTGTGAACAAATTCTATGAGACCAGTATACCCTTATACAAAGCTGGACAAAGACATCTCAAGAAAATAAAACTACAGACCAATATTCCTCATGGTTGTAGATGCAAAAATCTTCAGCGAGATATTAGCAAAATGAATCCAGCAACATATAATGTGATTATACACCGTGCCAAAGTAGGATTTCCCCTAGTAATAGAAGGTTGGTTTACTATCTAAAAATCAATCAATGTAATGTCACTTTAATATAATACTATGAATAAAGATAAGAATCACATGGTCATCTCAATACATGCACAAAACATTTGACAAAAATCTAATCCTCATTCATGATAAAATTTTTTAGTAAACTGTAGATGGAAAATACTTTTCTCAACCTGATAGAGGAATTTTATGAAAAATCTGTAAGTAGCATTATATAATACTTATTGGTTAAAGACTGACTGCTTTTTCCTCTAAAACTGGGGGAAAGACTACATATTATATGATTCTATTTATATAAAATATCTTGAGATAAATAAATCTATAAAGGCATGTAGCAGATTGGTGTTTGCCTGTGATGGGAATGGAGTGACAGCAAATGGGCACTAGCAATCTTTATGGGGGAATAAAAATATGCTAAAATTGGATTTTGGAGATAGTTTCACAACTCTGTCAATTCACTAAGAATCATTAAATTGTAAAATTAAAATGGATGAATTTTATGGAATCTAAATAATGTTTAACAATACTCTAAAAATGTTATTATGTGTGGGGTGTGGGGTGTGTGTAAGTACATGTTTGGGAATGATTCTTAGAATTTCCAAGGGCTTGAGCCTAGTCCTGGCCTAATCTTGAACTCGCTGTCTGTCCTTGGTAAAATTACCTTATCAATTTTTTCATCTATAAAGCAAAAGGGCAGAACTACTTACTTTCCAAAATTTCTTCCAGTTCTTCTAACACTGTATGTATCAGGGTGCTTTTGTGTGAATTGTGGCTGATGATTCAGGTAGCTAAGATTACATGCTAGGCTTCAGAGAAAGGTCTTCCTCTCTGCCTTAGAGAGTTAAGAGACCATTAGGATGAAAGAACCTTTTAGAAATGGATCAGGGTTAGGTTATGCCCTTCAGCGTGGGGGTGAGAACACTGATTGATTGACTTGTCCAAACCAAAACATCTCCTTAAGTAGCCAAGGTGGGACTAGAATCCACTCATCTGGTCCCATGTCCATCCTTCCGCAGGGGAAAGTTATGCTTTTATATTTCTTTTACTGGGAGTCTGGAGAGGGTAAGCTTGGGAAAAAAGTAGGCAAGAAAGAACTCTCGGGTGCCTATATGAGTGGGTTTTATTTTCATGCTTGTAGCTATGAGCCTGAGTCTGTGGCAGCTGTGGACGAGTGGGAAGGGTGTTGCCATATTTATGTCTGGTATCTTCCTTGCATGACGGTAAACACACACTCGTTTTCTAGCCATCTTTTTCTACTTGTCTCCCTATCGTGAAGTAAAGTCACCATAAGCATCAGCTTTCAGGAAAACTCCTATTTATTCAAAAGATATTTTATTCTCATAAAAGCCAAACCAAAAAAAAATAATTATGTAAATGTCAAAGCATAGTAAAATCCCTAAAAATCCATGGCCTGATTTCACAGCTCTCAGCAGGGACCCACCAGGGTCCCACCAGGTCCAGGTTCATTTCTCTTCCCCCTTTCATCCTATTACTGCTTTCTCATTGCTTCTTATCTCCAAGCTCCATCCCAGAGTATAATAGTTAGGGTGACAATCTGTCTGCCACCTTGTAGTTAGAAACCTAAGTGTTGTCGGTTAAGTTCCTTGGATCTAGAGAATTTGGGAAGTTTACATTTGACTATCAGGGTAATAAAAACCATAAAGCTCGTAATTAATGGTAAGAACAGATGTCATGTATTAAGGACTACAAGCTAAGCAGAATGCGAAGCTCTCTGATGCATTAATGCATCTATTTCTCAAAATAACCTTATGAGACAGGCACTGTTGTCTCCATTTCCTGGTGAAGCAACTGAAGCTCAGATGAGTTAAGTAGAGGGTTTAGAGTTAAGGAAAATGAGTGGGCAAGGCCCTCAAATGTGTACTTCTAGGGCTGCTCTCTTGGTGTGACCATTGCACCACTCTCCTCAATCCCTCTCATCCCAATCCAATTTCATCCAATGCTCAAATATGTCTACCACACCACTGTGGATGGACCATCCACCCTTCCCGTGAAAGGGAACTTACTACCACTGAGGCATTACATTCCATAGTAACTTTCTGCAGCCACTGCCCAGCACTTGTTCTGGAACTGTTATACCAACACATTTAAAATCACATAATTGGCTTTACATTTTTTAAAAAAGGGTATCATGCCCCTTTGCCCCTTGAGCCCTCCCCACTCCTACAAGGCAATCCTAGTTCTTGAACAGTCTCTAAATGACAAGGTTTTGTGTCTTTCTACCACTCTCGTTTCTCTCCTTTGAACAGGCCCCAGGTCATCCCTACTCCCTCTTAAAAAGTGGAGTTTGGAACACACAGCACAGGTGGAGCGACAGCATTACCTTCCTCTTTCTAGTTTCTGTACTTCTAATGCTGCCTAAATTTTGTTTAGTTTTCACATTATTTGGTTAATTACTTGGGAAGTGCATTTTAATCTCTATATGGTTAAATAAAATAGATTTAGAAATAACAGTTGAATACATAGAACTTGAAGAAACATTTGTTAAATGCTCTTTTATAGCCACTGTATCTTATTTCAAAATTGATTGCCTCTATGTCTATTTCCATGTAAGCTTGCTGATGATTTTACTCCTTGACCTCATAATCCAAATTTGGCCAAGGATGTTTGCTGGTCCTCTTTTTTAAATGCGCTTTCCATAGAGGAAAAATAAACAAACAGACCCTTGTTGTGACAAGCATGGCCGAGCCATGTCCTAGCGGAAGGGGTTGTATCCTGTGCTCATTCCTCTCCTGATTAATCGCCAAGCTGCATATTTGACCACAGAAGATGCTGAGGAACTCTGCCCACTCCAAGTTTAGCCTTGATCTTGGTGAGTAGAAAAATTCTCTGTGTCAATGGCTAAAATTACCTAGTCAGGCTCTCTCCAACTCTGGCCTGCATTTTCCATCATTTGTTTATTTGCAGTGGGAAGAGATCATCTTCCAAAGTGGGCCAAAGGCAGATAGATTCAGCTGTACCCCATGTTGAGGCATAATCATTTTCTAAATCTGCCTGGGGACGCAAATTAGTTCTGGATGCTTTCCTGTCACTTGGGCGGAGGGCTTGTCTCCAGCATTAATATTGACATAGATATAAACTATTGCTGCCTTTCTAGTTTTTAACCAGTTCTTACAGCCTCACAAATATTTTTTAAAGGTGAAAAACAAAACTCTTGCCAATTTCTTTATTTCTTAAAGCACTCAAGCGGTAGGTCCTCTCTGATACCCTTAAATCATAAGAACATTTCCCCAACCAGGCCTTTGTCCTGTAATTCTACCTGGAAGCAACTTAATCCACATTTGAGGTTGTTGCCCTCTTCCTAAGGACCGACGCAGAAGGTGGTTGAGTAGGATAAAATCTGAGCCCTCCTGGCAGGCTTGATTTTTAACACATGTCTAAAGCATGTATTTAGCTGTCACCAAGAGAGCTGACAGTTTCTGGGAGAGGTACTATGTACAAAGGACCAGCAGTGGGCATTCCCAGACCACACCCACTTACAGCATGATGTGATCTGAGCTTCTTTTTTCTCCAGAGCCAAACACACAGAATGAAGCGAAAATTCAACCACAGTAATAAAAAAAGAAAACAAACAAACAACGACAACAACAACAAAACCCTACCATTTAAAAGGCACCAGAATAAGCCATACCAGAGTTTTTTGGGGGGTGGCACCCTAAAAGGACATTGATGCAGGTAGAAAAAAGTATTCAAAAGCAAGTTTACTCATCAAAAGTACATTTTTCTGTCTTGGCTTAAAAACAGTACAGGGAATGTCTGATTCTAGCCATCACCAGAGATCCTAGAACCAACCGAGTTTCTTAGCACTGGGATTTCTCATTTCTTGGGCTGGATCTAGGCTCAACCCCTAAAATGCTGCCTCCTTACAACATTGAACAATTGACAAGCACCATCTAAACACAAAATATTGCACTTTATTACCTTATTCAGGATTCGCAAGTACCCTGCAAAGTAGGCATTATTAGCCCCCTTTTGGAGATGGGAAAATGAAGTTCAGAGACGACGAGGACCTGCCCCAAGGCTGCACAGCCTGTGAGTGGGGAGCCTTCAAAGTGTCAAAGTGGCCTATAGACGCTTAGGTCTTCATCTCTAAAGCCTATCTTCTTAACCGCTGTGCCCTGCTGCCTCTGCTGGAGCTTCTCAACGCTGTGTCCTGTCTCTGACCCATACCCCCCACTTCCTTTCAGGTTAAGTGTTAGGATTATCATAAACCTCCTAGTGTTACCCTCCAGGGAAATACATTCTCGTGCTTTACACAAAATAATCTCACCACTTTCCCTGAGAAAGGAGAGGCCCCATAAGGGCATGCTTGCCCAGTTGTCAGCTGGTCCAGCCGTTTGCTGTCCCGGTTCCTACCCCTTCAGGGGACTCCAGCCCCAGCCTGAATCTGACCATGAGAGACCCTAAGTGAGAACTGCCCATCTGAGTACATCAACCCTAGAACTATGAGAAAGAAAACTAAATTGTTTCAAGGAACTAAGTGTTGGGAAGTTTGTTATGTATAAGTAGACAATCAGAATATTACTTTTAGCAAATTAATATCTTTTTTTTTTTTTTTTTTTTTTTTTTTGAGACGAAGTCTGGCTCTGTCTCCCAGGCTGGAGTGCAGTGGCGTGATCTTGGCTCACTGCAACCTCCGCCTCCCAGGTTCATGCCATTCTCCTGCCTCAGCCTCCCGAGCAGCTGGGACTATAGGCGCCCACGACCACCCCCAGCTAATTTTTTATATCTTTATATTTTTAGTAGAGACGGGGTTTCACCGTATTAGCCAGGATGGTCTCGATCTCCTGACCTTGTGATCCGCCTGCCTCGGCCTCCCAAAGTGCTGGGATTACAGGCGTGAGCCACCACGCCAGGTCACAAATTAATATTCTTTCTGTGTCATTCAGTATCTCATAGTACCTAATACCTAATATGGAAACATCTCCTTCTACTGACTATTAGTCACATAATAAAATTTTGTTGGCCAGGCATGGTGGTTCACATCTGTAATCCCAATGCTTTGGGAGGCCAAAGTTGGGAAGACACTTGAGGCCAGGAGTTCAAGACCAATCTTGGTGACATAATGAGACCTCATCTCAACAAATAATTTTAAAAAACTAACCAGGCACAGTGGTGCATACCTGTAGTCCCAGCTACTTGGGAGACTGAGGTGGGAGGATTGCTTGAGTGCAGGAGTTCCAGATTACAGTAAGCTATGACAGTGCCACTACATTTCAGCCTGGGGACAGAGTGAGACTCTGTCTCTATACATTAAAAAAAAAAAAAAATTAAATTTTTCCTTGTTGGATTGAGGAGAAGTGATCAGAACTCAAAAAAAAATTCCTTATCAGCCTTTTACTCCTGTGTTGTCATATAACGCAACAGAACAGGTATGATGAGGGTGGAGGTGGGATGGGGTGGTCAAAACTCAAGGTCGCTATACAGTTCATTACATGACGTTTATACTTCTGCCATGTCCAACATGCCTTCGGATTTGATTTTCCAAATGATTTACTGGGCCTGCTAAAAAAATTTACATAATGAAGTCAGGGTGTAAACTCTGAGTATATCAAGACAGTTCACCAGTGGACAAAAAATGGGCATGGGAACTCATATTTTACGATTGCTTCCTATGTGCACAAATGTTTTCTATGTGCCAGGGAGTCTCCATGAATTATCTCATTTGGTCCTCATTCTGACACTCCAGGCAGACTCACTTCTCCCCATTTTATAGGTGGGAAAACTGACTCAGAAAGGTAATTTGGCGATAGTTGGAAGAGCCAAGACGTGAACCTCAATCTGATTCCAATATCTGTTCACTTCTCATTCATTAGTGTCAGATACATGCAGGAAACCAATGTGACTTCACTGCAGATATCAAAGCCATGTGAAGGGAATCCTTGCTGCCTCCCTCTGCCCCTCTCTGAGGCAGGGGCCATTTTTTGACTTCTCTCCAGGAATGCATGACCATCGCTGAACCAGCTTGTCCTGTCTGAGCAAGAGCTTGTGCTCTATTCTGTTCTGCTCCCTATTAAGGCCCAGGATGCTGCATGCCTGTCCTTGGGGACATGGGTACCTGCTAGTATTGATTCCCCTTGGTGTAGACATCACTCAGGGTTAGTTTATGGCTCTTGGGTCACCATCACATTTCCTGGACTTTCAGAGCAGAGTCCTAGGTGACCTTGTCTCTTCATTCAGAAAGAAAATAGAGGCCTTTTACATGTGTAGGACCTGATGTTTATGGTGCTGCTAATCTCTGTCCCCTCCCTCCCAGCATACACTCACTTATCATAGTAGAAAAGTCTCGGTCACGGCTTAGAGGTGCAGCCTGTCTTTATTTACTACTCCATAGCTGTAGGCTTTCTCACAATTACCCCTTTTCCTCTGATGGCTATTTTTTTTATTTTTTTTTATTTTTTGCCACTTCAGGATACTTAGTCACTTATAATTTTGAAAGTGGTCAATTTTGAATTTAATTCATTCAATTCAATCTACCTTCCCAGTGGCTGTCCTAGCCCAGGGCAGGTGGTCCCATGCCTGTGCCCCCCTTCATTCTTTGCTGACTGTTTGACTGTTGCTGGGCCATCTTGTCCCACCAAGGCTATGGTGTGGGCCTCTGAGCTTTCTGCCCCTCTGCTGAAGTGTTGAGAGCTGGTGTTGTTTGTGCGTCTCCCTCTGCACCTCCACTGGCACCCCTGCAGCCTTAGCTCCCTTGGCTCACAGCATCGTTGACCCTGACATTCACCTCTCTCCTCATCTAGTTCCTCAAAGCTGTGCCCTCTCCCTAAGCTGCCCAATGCTCTGGCTGACGCATGGACTCTACCACGGAAACTGTGGTAATCATTAGTGCTGCTCACCAACTATCTCTGGATTACACTTCCTGTGCCCAATATGGGGTGGCTGGGGCCATGTGATTTGTTGATTAAGCTCCAAAATGAGATGAGTCAAGCTAAACATCTAATTGTCTGGGGATAATCCTCCAGAATCCTCTTTCCTCTGCAGTAGCACCTGGCAATATCCAAGATGGTGACTGCTGCATCAGTCTGGATCCCTGAGGATGGAAGATGGGCTGACCTCCCTCTCAGAGTATTTTCTATATTCTGGCTGCCCCATGGCAACTGAGACACCCTGGGAGGTACTTCAATTTCCCAAGCCTGTCCAGTATTTCCATCTTGTCTCCCTCCCTCACCACTGGTTTTGACCTTGAGGAGTGAGATAGAGCTGAAATGCCTCTGGCTCTACTCTCTAACTCCTTCCTTTCCTTTTTTTTTTGAAACAGGGTCTCACTCTGTCGCCCAAGCTGGAGTGAAGTACTGTGTCTCAGCTTACTGTAGCCTCCACTTCCTGGGCTCAAGTGATCCTCTCACCTCAGCCTCCCGAGTAGCATGCACCACCATGCCTAGCTAATTTTTAAGGTTTTGGAGAGACAATGTCTCAGTGTGTTGCCCAGGCTTGTCTTGAACTACTGGGCTCAAGGGATCCACCTACCTCGGCCTTCCAAAGTGCTGGGATTACAGGCTTGAGCCATTGCTCCTGACCAGCCTCCATGAGTTTCTTGAAAGAAGAGCGTAATCACCATCCATTCCTCACTTCTAGCTCCTTCCATTTTTATGTTCAAATTCAGTGGGCATGTGTCAGCCTCATCTCACTTGACCTCTCAGCAGCATTGCTCCTGTTGACCCCTGGCTTCTTAAAGCCCTGTCCCTCCCTGGTCCTACCTCTCCTAGTTTCTCCCTACTTTCTTTCAGCTACCCTAGGGAGGTCCTCAGCCTATACACACCCTTTTCATGTTGTTGTTGTCTAGGTTCTGTCTGTGGCTGTCTTTTCTACCTACATCCTCTCTCAGGTGAACTTGTCCATGCCCAAAGACTTAGAGACCATCAGATGTTCCCATTGCATCTGCCATCTAACCCTTTATAGTTTCTTCTTTTTTCCCCTGGGATCTGGCCCCTCAACACATTCCTCTTTAGCTTCCTACTGAAGGTGAGTTTGCAGGGTGGTGGCTGGTGCTGAAGGGGTTGCTCCTTATCTGGGCAATGTTGCACACTCTCTTTGCTCTTAAAGGCTGGTGAGGTCTGCCAACGTGGGTGTGCTCTGTGCTCTGGCAGGCCTCTCTTTGTCCTAAGCACACCTTTGATCCTGGCTTTATAATCACCTGATGGGTTCTTCCCACCTGCTGCATAGACAAAATCAATTCACTGAGAGCATGGCATTGCAGTAAAGAAAGACTTTAATTGACATGAGGCTGGCTGTGCAGGAGATGGAGTTATTACTTAAATCAGCCTCCCTGAGCTGAGAGGCTAGGGTTTTTATGGACAACTTGGTGGGCAGGGGGCTAGGGAATGGGTGCTGCTGATTGGTTGGATATAAAATCACAGGGCTGTGGAAAATGGTCCTCATGCACTGAGTCCATCTCTGGGTGAGGCCACAGGATCAGTTGAGTTATGATCCCAAGTGGAGTCAGTCTGAAAAGCATCTCAAAAAACCAATCTTAGGTTCCACAATAGTGATGCTACCTATAGGAGCAATTGGGGAAGTCACAAATCTTGTGACCTCTGGCTACAAGACTCCTGAGCAGTAAGGGATTAGAGAAAGCACACCTACATCTTAGCAGAAATTGGGCCCTCCAAAAATCCTAATTTTGTGGACTTTCATTAGTATTACAAAGGTGATTTTCAGTCCCTGAGCAAGAAGGGGGTTAGTTTTAGGGAGGGGCTATTATCATCCATGCTTTTAAGTTAAACTGTGCACTAAATTCCCTCCCAAAGTTAGCTTGGCTCACACTCAGGAATGACCAAGGGCAGTTTGGAGGTCAGAAACAAGATGTAGTCAACTATGTCAGATTTCTGTTACTGCATTTTACAAATGCAGTTTCACCTTTCCAATACCACAGTTTTTTTGCAGGAGTAAATTGAGTCTCTTTCATTGTCCACTCCCTGATGTTAACAACCTTGCTTTTTCCAATGACTTGAGAGTTCTCCTGTCCAACGAGCAGAAGATAATTTGCTCTCTGAGGTCTGTTGAAAGATAAACTTTGGCACATTAAAATTTTAGAGTTTATTTGAGCAGAGAGCAATTCATGAATGAGGCAACTCCAAACTGGAAGTGTTTTTTTTTTTTCAGGACTCCACTAAAGGAGCATGAGAAGGAGGCTTTTACAGAGTGATTGAAGAAGCAAGGCAAAGAAAGTATTTGACTGATTAAAGTGGAGCAGTAGCCTTATTTGGATAATTCCAGTGTAAAGTCCATAGTTAGAGGTTAGTGGGCAGTTTCTGATTGGTTAAACTTAAATTTTGTTTTCCTAGAATATGACCAATTCCACTGAGTTGGGTTTTGGTTTGCTCACATAGAAACCCAGGGCACTGGAGCTGCCTCAGTCTAATGGCTTCCCAATTAATTATTTTAACTTGTCTCAGACATTTGGTTTCAGAGAGAATTGCATCATTTGAGGAGGGTGAGAAGGACCATCTCAGTTAGGCCTTGTCACAGGAATACAATACTGTCTTCTGAGGAAGACAGACTGTGCTCTTGGGTAGTAGCTGCCACTGTGTGGAGAAGGACTCTTTCTAATGGCTCCTTTCTCTAGTCTCCAAACCTTTGCACCAGGAGCTTCCTATGTCTGGAAGACTCTTCCCTTTCCTCCTCTCTTTCTGCAGGTCTTTGCTCAAGTGTCATTCTTTGACCACTTTATGTTACCTAGCACCCCTCCATTACCCTCCATCCTTTCTTATGGATTTTTCTCCCTTCTCTTTAGCAGTTATCACCATCTGACACTTTTTTATTTTATTTTATTTTTATTTTTTTTAGATGGAGTCTCGCTCTGTCACCCAGGCTGGAGTGCAGTGGCGTGATCTCGGCTCACTGCAAGCTCCGCCACCCGGGGTTCATGCCACTCTCCTGCCTCAGCCTCCTGAGTAGCTGCGACTACAGGCACCTGCCACTACGCCCGGCTAATTTTTTGTATTTTTAGTACAGACGGGGTTTCACCGTGTTAGCCAGGATGGTCTTGATCTCTTGACCTCATGATCCGCCCACCTTGGCCTTCCACCATCTGACACATTTTAATCTATTTGGCTGTTGTGCTGTTCTCCTTCTCTCTCTACTGGAATGTAAGCTCCATGAGGCCAGGGATTTCTGCTGCTTTGTTCAGTGCTATATCCCCAATGTCTCAGACAGGGCCTGGCACACACAATACACGTTCATTGAATAGATGAATGAATGAATGATATCTCCTTCCATGAGACTAGGTAAGTCAGAAGAGTAGATTTTAAACTACCCCAGGTAAACCAAGCCAGAAACTGGGAATTTACCCTAGGCTCTTTCCTCTCCCCAGCATTCAGTATCACTCAGTTAGTTCTACCTATTCCATGTCTTTGAACTTAGTTCCAGTCTCTCTGGCCTCATTCCCAGTTCAGACCCACATCACCTTTCAAGCCATGGCTCAGTCCCATACCTGTTTTCCGTGACTTAAGTTCATCACCCTCCAAATCATCCTTCCACGGCAGCCAGAGGGTGTTTCCAACACACAAAGCTGCTAATGGCACTCCCTGTGCTTAAAAGATTCCAAAATCTTCCATTTTCCCCAGGGCAAACCCAACCTCTTTTGCATGACATATTTAGATCTTGACAATTTGGCTTCCATGCCTGCAGCCTTATCTGTAGTAGCTTTTCCCTTAAACTCAGAATCTACCTACCCTCTTCCCCGTTCTTCACACCTACACAACCCCCTTCACCCTTCACCACATAACCCCCGCTTCACACAACCCCCTCCCCCTTTACCTGGTTCAAGAACTAGGACATTCTAGACAGACAGCTGGGCATGGACTGGGAGGGGCCATTCTGAGCTGAGAGTCTTCAGGGACTCCAACACAAACAAAAACACACAGCTCCTGCTGCTTCCCACCCCAGCCCCCTCTGGATCCACACAAGGCCCTGTGTTTGCCTTTGCCAATGATGTCATTACAGTGTTTCATGGTAATTGTCTCCTGATTAATCTCTCTCCTCCATCAGACTCTAAATTCCTTGTGGACAAGGTCTTCTCATATATTGTTTGTATGCTCAGAGTCTTTAAAGAAGACTAGCACATGGCACACAGGAGGTATCGGTTGAAAAGATGATGAGTGAATATAATTTTAACAAACACATTAATTATATTCACAGAAATTGAAAAGAAAAGCCTATGATCTTTTTAAAATGGAAAATACCCCAAACTATTTAAAAATAACTCAACTTCTTAATGAAATGATTTTTATGCTTTACATGCAAACTTCTCTGAAATATGCAGTTATTGACAGTATTATTTTGTATTTGTGTACCTACATGCCTTTAGAAATGAATGTTCCTAGGACAGAATGCAGAAAAATACAACTTGAAAGAAATCATCAACATACTGCTCAGGCATTTAATTTTGGTGCTTTGAATACTGACGTGTGTTTGGTGTGTTCTAGTGCAGGTGCAGGGCCTGTGGGGCAGCCCTTTCTCTGGGCCACCTCCTCAGCATTCCTCCTTCCTGCCCTGGGGTTGACGGCACTTAGAGACGGAAGTGGTTGTACAGTCTCCAAGGTCTATTTAATCTTTGGCCCAGTTACTGAATTTGCCAAAAAAGAGGGCAATTAGTTCCAGGTGTGATGCTGGGTCTCTAAAGTGGAACTTCCGTATTGGGAAGCTGGCTCACACCTGCCTGCAAATGGCTCCAACGTCATTACCAAGCCTCTTTCTTGCCTATGGGGTGGGAAGAGAACTCTGTTCACTTGTTTTATTTCAAAGTCAGTGTCCCATATCTCCTACAGAATCAAGCATGCATTTGGTAATGTTCCTTCCACAATCTGAGAATTCAGTGCTATTTAGGCCATACAAGTTACTAGTAAGAAATGACCCTCTGAAATATCTCAAAGCATACTTTTATTGGAAAGAAAAAAAAGACATTTTCCCCTTTTCACTAGTTCAAAAAAGACATCTGTGTTGATGAAACTGGTCTTGCCCTTCACTCATGGTGTGGCTCTTTTTACCCAATGGGTGATTTGTCCCCAGAGAGGATGATGTAACAATTTCTCTCTCCATGAAGGAGCGTAAAGAAAAACTGTGCTGAATTTTACGTACTGTAAAACCCCCTGCTTAATGTTTTCCAGCATTGAATGCTCATCTTATACACCCCTGCCATGTTCCCAATTAGAGTGTTCCTTCCTCCAGCCCCTGGGAAAACCAATTTTACTATTAGTTGTACACACTTGTGGATCCATGTTTTCATTCTCAGTCAAGAATCATGGCAAATTCTCAGCAGCTGATGTATATATGGGGAACTAACATTGTTCATTCTTTAAAAAGCTCCCTATGGTATCAGATGTCACACAGAATTCACGGGGGCAGGAAGGCGGCCCCAACTCCCTAAATGCCTGCAGGTCACTCCGTTCATCCCCCAACTCCTGCCAGGCCCTCAGTCCCTGTGGTTTCAACAGAGGCCTGTGACCTCAGACTTGAACTTTGGGGAGGTTGTTCCCACCCAGATATAAAGAACATCTATGAGCAGAACATGAGGATTTGATTAGAAAATGTGTTCAGGAGGTTGAACGGCTATGTACCAAGAAATGTTCTCTCATTCTTATGTAGTGTATAAAACCCGTGAACAATTTAGGATTGATTAAGAAATATTGGAATTCTATAGCACAGTACGTGAACTCTTTTCAAAATGGAAACAGAGGAAGTTCCTTATTTATAGTCTGAGAGTCTGACTTAAAAACCAAATGCATTTAAGGGCAGAATCAGGTAGGTGTGGATCTTCTGCTCCATAAAGATCATGATTCTTTAATAGGTACCAATCTTTTATAAATGTTGAGGTGAACTCCAAGGGCCATATCCTTATTGGAGCACTAGTAAAACTATAATAGTTTCATAGCACTAACATGGAAAAATCTAACTATTAAGCCACATTCTTCTATTCTGTCCAATGTATTTAATTTGGGCATCAATTTTTCTAAAATACCCTGAGATCATTGTATGACGTATACTTCTAATAACTTGTAAGCTTTAGGATGGAAGATAAAATAAAAGATAAAACAGTATGTCAACGTTTGTGAGAGCTCCCTTTAAAGAATCCTTGTCTTCGTCTGTTCCTGCTGCTATAACAAAACACTACAGCCTTGGCAATTGATGAAATAATAGAACTCACAGTTAAATAATAGGCTCTCACAGTTTGAAGGGCTGGGACATCCAGAAGGTGCCAGCAGATTCATGTGTGGGAAGATGGCATTTTGTTTCTGTGTCCTCCCGAGAGGATGAATGTTGTGTCCTCCCGAGAGATGAATGCTGTGTCCTCACATGGTACAAGGCAAAAAAAAAAAAAAAAAAAAAAAAAAAAAAGAAGCAAAACAGGCCTTTTATAAGGGCACGAATCCCATTCATGAAGGTGGAGCCCTCATGACCTAATCACCATCTAATATTGCATTGAGGATCACTTTCAACATACATTTTGGAGGAACACAAACATTCAAACCAGAGCTGTGCTAAAAAAAAGAAAATTTTTTAAGCTTTTAAGATAGCCAATAATGCCGGTGATAATTTACCCAATAAAATATATGAGCTCTTGTTTCAAGATTACATTTATTTAGGAAAGTCAGCATTTGGTGCTTTGTAAACTCCCTTAGATGAATACTAGTCCTAAGTGACAGAATAAGATTCTTTTCCTTGATGTTACTGAGAGACTAAGGGCAGATGACAGACTAAATACCAATGTAGCTCTGAACCCGTGGAAAATGCTGGGAAGACAAGGATCAGAAATGATAGGGAGGGAGTTGCCATGCAATAGTTCTCTCAAAGGCATTAGAAACTTTCACTCATTCAACTCTCGATAAGTAATTGGTGAAATCCCATCTCTATTAAAAATACAAAAATTAGCTGGGCGTGGTGGCAGGTGCCTGTAATCCCAGCTACTCGGGAGGCTGAGGCAGGAGAATCATGTGAACCTGGAAGGCAGAGGTTGCAGTGAGCCGAGATCGCACCACTACACTCCAGCCTGGGTGACAAGAGTGAAACTCTGTCTCAAAATAAATAAATAAATGAATACATAAATAAATACAATAATAATAATTGAGCCAGTAAGCATTTGATACCGATGTTCAGAAAAGACTTAAAGTCACTGGTAAGATACATCTCAATAGTATTCTCTCTGACAACAACAGAAGTCCTTCAATTAGTGGGGGTTAGTGATTTTGGAAACTTGACCTTCTGGTGATGAATATAAAGGAAAACAGAGAGATCTATGGGAGGTTGCCAATGCTTATGTCACAGCTATATACATTGTGCATATCATATGCATCAGATTCTTTTGGAATGACATGGAACAAATACATTTTAATAAGATACCCAGGCATAATTGAGCAAAGATTTTTCTTTCAAATACAAAATTAACTGTAGGAAAATACTCTTCTCTGATAATATTTCTAAATTCCCGCTTATTTTTAAGCTTTGTTTCCTTGTGAGATTTTTAAAAAATAATATTTCCTATTTTAGCTGAGTCAAATACAACAACAACAATACCACTTGTTTGGGGAATGTGATATTGCTGGGGTGATTCCCTATAGGAATACAGAAAACGTCCCTAGTATTTAAGCTAGAAGATGTGGCATCTGTTGCATATAAGCTCTCCAAAGACAATTTTGTATACATGTTTTTTGAGCAGATGTTCTCTTCATTTTAAATGGCCCTATGATTAATGTGCCAGTAGAATGCAAAGGTGTTCTCAAAATTTTATACACACCATATGAGTCATCCTGCATGCATTATGCATGTATACCTTTAAATCTCAAGAAAGCCCTAGAAATTGTCTGACTTATCCTGCATTAGTGTACATTTGTTGGTCCAGAAAGATTTCCTCAGTTCAGATCTGTAATACCCTTTAAAAATTCCTACCTGTTTATTAACACGTTTCCTTTTCTCCTTTTGCTGTGTCATTGATTTTCTTCTCTTCATTTAGCCTTCTCTCTGAATGAGGAGCCTGGCTGGCTGTAGTATTTCACTAGCCATAAAGCCTCTTGTTGGCCTGCTTGAATATTCTGCTCGCTCCCCTATCCAATATTTCAGATGCTTCCTCAGCATCCTCTTGGTCTGCAGAGCACTTGGCTGTTGTAGAAGACAAAGTGTGCCTCTCTTTGGGAGGTAAACTGAGAACAGTCTTCCAGCAAATCATGCTCACCCTCAAACTCCTCATCATCAACTGTGAGCATCTCCTTTCCAAAAGCAAAAATAATAGTCTGTAACCTGGCAGGTACACTATCTTCTAGGTTGAGCTCATAGAGTTTTAAAATTCAATGTTAATATGGTAAAACAGTACTTCTGAGTTGTTAAGCAATGGGTTTCCTCCTACCTGCCTTTAAGTAATTTTTTCCCTTTCCCTTGTTTCCATTCAACAACCGTCAGAGAAGAGCTGCAGCAGGATGTAAAACTTTCCTGAGTATGTATTCCAAACACTTAAGCACATTAACAAGATTATGCTGGGTGCCCCTGAGGCAAACCTCAAGAGAGAGGGGGCATCACTCAAGAGCCTCCCATGGTAACTTTATTCTCTGCTTCAAGAAACAGAGCAGGCTTCCTTCCTCCCAGTTGTCCCTAGGGTGTCCCCAAGAATTAGGGTATAGGCTGGAGGCAGAGAGGTGCTATTATCACAGATTTGGAGTTTCCTGGTCTGTGCTCAGGGCTGAGAGCCACAGGGGACTCAGACCTCACGCTGTCATTAGCCAGAGTAGAATCCCAGGGAGCTGTCAAGATACCAGGGAGGAAGTTGCTCCCTGCTGCATTTAGGTACGTGATGCTACAGTCAGCCTTGATGAAATCTGCATGCCTGGAATGAGTAGAAGAGGAGAAAGCCACCAGACTACAGGGGTCCTCTGGACATGAATGAAAGCTGTTGTTTTTTTGTGCTGCTATAACAAAATGCCACAGACTGGGTAATTTGTGAAAAATAGAAATTTAATTCTCAAAATGCTGGAGGCTGGGAAGTCCAAGGTCAAGGTGCTGGCCTTCAGTGTTTGGTGAGAGTTCTCTGCTTCCTTGATGGTGCCTTATTGCTGCATCCTCACATGGCAGAAGAGCAGAAGAGCAGCAAAGGGCTAAATGCTGGATGAAGCCTCTTTTATAAAAGCCCTAATTCCATTCGCAAGGGCTCTGCCTTCATGACTTAATTGCCTCTTAAAGGCCCTATCTCTTAATATTGTCACATTAGCAATTACATTTCAACACATGAGTTTGGGGGGACCTTCCAATAATAGCAGCTGTGGCAGGACAGCCAACATAGAAGAGTTGAGGATCATGTTCCACCCTCCCACCCAATACAAATAGCTTTCCTATTATGATGGCACACATCTTGAAAATTACGGAGGCCTGAGATGGATATTACATTTTATTAAAAAATGTAACATAGTTTTAGGTTTTTTTGAGTAGTAAATGAAATATAGACTCACTGAATTCATATGTTTGGCATTTTGTTGCAATTTTACAACAGTGGCTTATTTCATTTATAAAACCGATAAATGCTTATAATAATAATAAACAAAGAAGAAAACAACAAACCATAAGAAATACTACCACATAGAGATAACCTATGTTAACAGTTGATGAGCCTCATTCTAGACATATCTCCAGGGATAGTCACAGACAAAAGGATGGAGAGAAGAGAGAGAGAGGGAGAGGATTTTATTGAAAGGGCATCATACTACATATGCTATATTTAAATAAAAAAGATTACACTTCATTTTACTTGAATTTAATATTTAATACAGGAAAAAAACACTGAACCAAAACTAAAGGAATTTGCTGTGCCTCACATAATTACTTCTTGATCAGAAGAAATACTAGTTTCTATAAGAATCTTTGAAAATTAAGAGGGAAAAATATTAGGAGGCTAAAATCATTGTATATGTTTATAAAAATACCTTTGGACTTTATTATTGATTCCCTGATTGAAATTATGAGATTAGTATTTTTGCACTTCCTCTCCCATACCCTCCCTCAAGTCCCCATATTTCATTAAAGTCCCATCTCAATGACTTTGGGCTTGGCCATGTTGCTTACTTTGGCCAATGGATTGTGACTAGATGTAATGTTTGCCTCTTAAGCAAAAGGTTTTTCTGTGAGCATGTGCTTTGGTGTGGGACCTCTTAGTTTAGCCCTCCATGGTGAAAACAGCATGTTCTAAAGAGGGACTCCTCATTCAGTCTGGATTCAGCAAGGAGAAAATATGTGGCGTTGAACCCAACAGAATCACAGCTGATTCACTGCCCTTATCTAATGTGTGAGCAAGATAAAAATGTTTGTTATTATAAGTCAGTAGAATATAAGTTTTGTTTGTTATAGCATCCAAAGTAGGAACTTAAAAAAAACTTTATGTATTTATATTCCGTCCTATAAACACAGTTTCTTCAATTGTTTAGTCTTAGTTTTATAATTAAATGGATTTAGTGTTGAACACCAATGCCTCTACTATGACTTCTCCATTTATTTTGATTTATCGCTTGATTAGCTAGATTTCATCATCCAAGTAGACTTTTCCAGAAGGGTTCATGGTTGCTGTGTTTTGAGTTTTTCAGATTTGTGAATACCTTCTTGCAGCCCTTCTCTACTTGAAGACCAACTTGGCTGTGCATAGTATTCTTGTATTATAATTTTTTCACCTTAGAGTTTTGACAGCATTAAAAGAAATAGAACAATAGTTAAATAATGCTTATTGAAAAATTCAAACGCCAGGCTGATACTTTTTTCCCGTAATACATAATTTTTCCTTTTGCCTGAATACCTCACACATACTTCATTTGTTTGTTTGGATTTCGGTAAGTAAATGAGGATATGTCTCTACACGGATCATTATAGATCCATTTTTTAGGCTTTTTCTATCTCTAGATTGTTTTATTTCATGGAAATTTTTCTTTATTATGGCTCTGAATATTTTCTTCTGTTTAATTTATTAGATTCTCTACTTCAAGGACTCTAAGTTATCTATATAGTCAATCATTTGAGTTTTTTATTTTTTAAAATTGTGATAAAATAAACATGACAAAAAACCATTCTGTCCATTTTTTAGTGTACAGTCCGGTGGCATTAAGTATATTCACACTGTTGTGCAACCATAGCCACCACCCATTTCCAGAACTCATTTTATTTTGCAAAACTGAAACTCTCTACCCATTAAACAACTGCCCATTCCTTCTTCCACCTACCCTAGCAACCGCCATTTTACTGTCTATGAATTTAACTACTTTAGGTAACTCATATAAGTGGGATCAGACAATACTTGTCCTTTTATGACTAGCTTATTTCACTTAATATAATGTTTTCAAGGTTCATCTACTGTTGTATGTGTGAGAATTTCATTCCTTTTTAAGGCTTATATTCCGTTGTATATATATCACCACATTTTGTTTATCCTTTTATCTGTCAGTGGGCACTTGGGTTGCTTCTGTCTTTTGGCTATTGTGAATAATGCTGCTATAAACATGGGTACACCAATATAGTTTCCACCTCCAATTCTTTTGGGTATATACCCAGAAGTAGAATTGCTGGATCATATTTAATTTTTTGAGGAACTGCCATACCATTGTCCACAGTGGCTGCACAATTTTACATTCCAACCAACATTGCATGAAGATTCTAATTTCTCCATATCCTCACCTATACTTGTCTTCTGTTTTTTGTTTTTGTTTTAATAATAGCTACCTAATGGGTATGAAGTGGCAGATCATTTCTTGATCTATTCTCTCTATATATACCATCTCTTCTCTATTTGCTATAATCACTTTGTCATTCTCATCTATATACACTGTGATAAATTCAAGCCTTCTTTCAAGTTAATGAATCCAGACATATCTATTTTGTTTGTTGCTATTACTCCTTAGATATGGCATACTCTTGTTTTGGTAATCAATTAGTTTCCTAGTTTTGCAGTGTGTATTTTCAACTCATTCTGTAGTTTTATTATCCTCATATATTGAATTAAGATATTTTTAAAATGTTATATCTTAAAGCATTTCCAAGGAGTATCATTCTGTTTTTTGGCACAGGTTTTCCTTGAGACTAGGTTCATATCTGTCTTTTGCCTGTTATGTTGCTTTGTGTCGTTTTCTTTTCCTTTTTTTTTCTCATAAGTTTGTATAGTTGCCATTCCTCTTCTCTTCTTGTTTATATTTAATGTACAACATAGGTAGCTCTAACCAGTCTTCTCTTTGCTCTGAGAGCCTATGACCACACACTTCTTGCCACCCTTTTGTCATTTTCTAAGCCTACTTCTCTTCCTCTCTCAGCTGCAGTTTGAGGATAAGTTTAGATTTCTGTCCACTTTTCTGTAAGGATTAGGGAAAGCAAAAGAGATTATCTGGGGGCTGAATACAGTCTTTGTCATGGGATGTGAATTCTCTGGCTTTTTTGTTTTTGTATTTTTAATTCTCTGTTAGGAGGCCCCACTTCTGCAGAAATACACTCCACTCCTATGATTTTGGGCTGTTCCCCAACCAGCTCAGAGCCCAGGCAGCATTTCCGGCCTCAGCCTTGGATCCTTCAGGCATGTACAGCCTTCTACCCGTTAACACTTTTCCATGACTTTTCCCTGAGCTGCCCACTCTCTCCCACAGGCTGCTTCTTTCAAATTAGGAGGTATTTCTAAGAAGCACAGAATTTTGTCAGTTCTTCTTTCTTTACTATTATTTCTAGAAGGGTGGGGTTAGAAAGCAAGCCACAAAGGAATCTTTTGTTGTTTTTCTCTCACTGACATTTTCTTAACATTTATGTTATGAAGTTTAATCCTTTTGCCTTTTTTGGCTGTTTTTGATTATTGGTTTATAAATTTTTAATGCATTTTGTTAGGTACCAGAAGGAAAATATTTTGTAATCAGGATTTGTTCTGCTATTTTACCTGAAATCCAATATATTTTTAAAATTCCTTCCGCAGGGCCATGGAGAGTGTCACCTGCCCTCTAAAGAGAAACAAAGATTGTGATTCTTTAGCATGGAAGGGATATTTGTTAGAATTTGTATCAGCTATACCGACCTTACGTTTTTCACTTACTGTGAATTCCAGAGAAACTTACAACTTCTTCACTAATAGATCGCAAGAGGGCCTTAACTTTTTCATTTAGAATGCTGACCTCTTAGGCTTGAATGTTCATTTTGAGAGGGGCTTTTCCCCTCCCTGAATCCTGGACTTGTATTGAAGGGCTGAGTTGAAGAGAAGGTCAAGTCAGGAGGAAATGTGGCCTAAGGGGTTGGAGTAGTTAGGGCCATTATTTTGCTGGCTGAGGAATGGAGTAGCTGCCCCCAGGATGCTGACCAGCAGGAGAGGGGCTCCTGGGGAATGAGGTGGGCTCCAGCTTGTGAGGGGGTGGGAACAAGCTAGATTCTCTGCTGGCCTAGGTTCTGTTTAACTCCCTACCTGCCTTCTCTTTGTCTCACATCGCCTCTGCTGCTTTTGTTCCCTGCTCTTCTGCTTTTCCAGTCCTGCCTCTGTCGAGGTCCGACTCCACAAGAACTTTGAACATAGCGATGGACAATGCAAAACTAGAATCACTCTTCTTTGAACATAATTGCATCATTCCCTTCCTAAGTCAGTCTCTTCCCACATTTATCAATTACTTTAACTACTTGACAGGCCTTGTCTTAGTCTCTTAAATGATTTGTGATGATGGGCTCTATGTGACAGTCAAACAAGAACATAATGCTTTAGACTCACATTTCTGTTCAAACAGAAGCACCTATTCACTTACAACTAGAATATCACCAGTGTCAAAGAGCACAAAAATGTTCACATTGTTCCAGGAAGAAATGTTACAAATCTTTTCTGATATGTGTATGTGTGTGTGTGTGTGTGTATATATATATCGTACTATATCTGGGTGATTGATCCAATACTGGGGCTTTGCAGTACCTAGTATGTTTGAATTATTTGCATCTTTTGAGATCATAAATAACTAAATTATGGACATGTTGGAAAAGGTCCAGAGGCCTCAAAATTCAGAGAGAACCACGGGAAAGGCAGCAATTCCAGCTCCCACATGGCTTGCTCTGCTGCCTCTGGCCAGGGCTTGCCGAGTAGATGCCCATCAGATCTGGGCTACTGGATTGCCTTTCAGAGTCCCCCTTCATCATTCACTTGATTGCAGTTTGAGCCTCTCCCCTGGATGACCTGGGTAACCACACAGGCAATATTGAGTTAGTTTTTCCTTTTAAAAATTGATATTGCCAAGAACTTGAATTTCAGTGGCATTCTTGCCTCTCTGCAGTTGGGGGTGAGGGGTCCCTGATTGGTGCTCAGGGCCAATAACGATAAGGGCTTTGGGCGTTTTGCCACTTACCTGTCCTCTGAGCTTCCTGAGAATTCTCTTGGGCAGATCTGGTGGGCTGGTCAGGTGTTCATGGACTATCCAGTCGCACAACACCATTTTGTCTCTAAGGCTTCTTTCTCCTAAAAGGTAGTTTTGTGTCGTGCAGGTACGATCAACATGATCATGACTCTGAGTTTACGGTTCCTGAAAAAAATTCCACACCTTCGTGGTATCATCAGTAAGTGAGTAGCTCATCCCCCCATGGGGAATATTTTTAAGCACATTCATTTTATTTTAGGGGATGGAGGTGGGATAATATCAAGACCCATACTCTCTGATTCTAATAATAATGTTATCGTGATAAAATAACCCCATGAGTAGGATGTATAAGGATTAATTTAAAATAATGTATGCAAAGTGCATAGCATAGTTCCTGACACGTAGTAAGTGTTCAGTAATAAAAATCAACAAGGGTTCTTGGAAAGTCACTCTAATAGATGCATGTGTTTGTATGCTTACATACAGTTATTAGTTATTTTAACCGCTTGAACAAGTTAGCCAACATCAAACATGTGGGAGATTTCCTAAACCAACAATTTAGGCTTGCATCTTTCATAATTCATAGGAAATAAATACTGTAACATTTTATATGGGACAAACTATATACAACTATGTTGTATGTTATAACATGTATTATATTGCATTATTACATAGTCATATGTTGAATAAAATATGTCATATATTAGTATATACAAGCTGCATTTACTAATCATTGTAAATATCATAGCTTATTTGTGGAGCTCTGTCTGTATGCCAGGTATTACACAAAGAACTTTACAAATGTGATCTCATTTAATCCTCCATCAAACTTTTCCATGTAGGTACCCCTGTTATTTTTGCTTTATGGATGAAGCAATTAGTTGTATGTGTTTGTGTGTGTGTCCACAGTGTATGTTTGTGCATGTGTTGTGGTGCCTTAAGGATCATTCCTGTGCTCACAGAACTTCCAAGAGGACAAGTCAGGATTTGAGCCTAACTGTGTTGGAGTCCAAAATCAGTGTTCTGATTCTGTAAGCACCATTTTTTCTTCTCACTAGCTACTTATTTGCTGGGCTATTCCACAGGCTGCCACCCACAAACTCTTCATCCCTCCAAAGAGCTTTGATGTTGACTGCAATCCTAAGTGTATATTCATTATTTACTCCTCTCAACAACTCTGCGAGGTAATAGACTAATTTTACTAATATCCTCATTTTACAGTTGAAAAAACAGAGGCTCAGAGAGATTAAATCACACAGCTCTTAAGTGGCAAAACCAGAATTGGCCATGAGTCTGATTTCAAAGTCCTTCATCCTCTTTCCACTTCACCACACCTATGCCCACACAACTACCACCCACCCACCAACTTGGAAACCTCTCCTCTGTGCAGGGTAGCCAACCAGGGTGAGGCTACCTCAATAGCTCCAGCCTCCTGATCGTGCATGTCATGGAGTTTAATTGAAGGGGAAAAGGACCAACCAATGAGTCAGTGGCTTGGCTCTCCTGGGAAGCCTGCTTTTGACCCTCTGCTCCAGCCCAGCCCTATTAAAATGATGAGCCCTGACAGCCTCACAGCTGGAGGTATGGCCAGCCTGCCAGTGGTCTGATTGATGATATTTGTTACGGTCTTACCACTGGGTGTTATTGTTTTAGCACTTCATCCATTTCCCTTTAGATGGCTGGTGGTGGAGATTTTCATCAATGTCTTTTGATTAATCTCAAACAAAGAGGAAGCTAGCAAACACCAAACATGTTTGGAAGGATTTCAACCCCAATTAAGTGTGTACTGTAGCATGATTTGATTTGTGGGAGTCGCACAACAAGGAATTCAGAATAAACATATCTAACATGAAACCAGGGACTAAATTTAGGTGCTTAACACATGGAGTGTGTCATTATCCAGCCATTATCCAGCTTGTGCTCGCTGACTCTCCAGATGTTCATCGACATCCCAAAAGTTTTTCCACATCGACCATGAAAGTGGGACTCACCATGTGGGCTCTCCGTTTACTTGCTAAGAGAGTTTTAAGGAGGTCTGCTGTCTATTCCTTGATAAAACTGGGCAGTTTTAGTGCAAAATAAGTTCCCCATTGCTGTATCCCCTCATTTCCACTTGGGTCTGGGGAAACACACACAGTCTTGGTCTTGATGCACCTGAGGCTCACTAGTTAGAGAAGTATGTGTCAATTCTAGGGTCCTGCTTACGTGCCAAGTTGTTTCTTTACATTCTACCTCCCCCACCGTGAGCCACTCATGTAACATTCACCAAAAGGAAATTGCAAACTCAGCAGCTACTGAAGAGTTCATTTCTCCCTCCAATCAGTTCCACTGAACAACTAAGCATTTTTGGAGAGGTCATAGCACCATCAGTATTCTTTTAGACCTCTCTATTGTATATTCAACAAATAGCTATTGAACACCTATTACATAATACTGTCTTACGCTAATTTAATTTTTGCTCAGTGTCAATTTTTTCTTAATTTCTAATACAGGTTGAAATTCTGCTATTCAATGTTTAGTTTCATGGCAGTTTCTGTCTTACCTACTTACCATTCATTTTCTATTACTTGGTGCTTTAGCATTTTAGCCTATTTTCAATGAGTTTTTTGTTCCTCTAGGTCTTTTCCTTCTGGGTACTATAGTAAATTGTCTTCCAATTTTGGTTAATCTTGTAAATCTAGTGTTAGGGCCTCTTTTAATGGTCTGGTATTTTAATAGTTCTTATGTTAAGTTTTTTTTTTTTCTTTTTTCTTTTTTGAAATGGAGCCTCGCTCTGTCACCAGGCTGGAGTGCAGTGGCACGATCTCGGCTCACTGCAACCTCCGCCTCCTGGGTTCAAGTGATTCTCCTGCCTCAGCCTCTCAAGTAGCTGGGATTACAGGTGCCTGCCACCACGCCCAGCTAATTTTTGTATTTTTAGTAGAGACGGGGGTTTCACCATGTTGGCCAGGATGGTCTCGATCTCTTGACCTCATGATCCGCACGCCTCGGCTTCCCAAAGTGCTGGGATTTCAGGCGTGAGCCACCACGCCCAGCCATGTTAAGTATTTTCTCCACTCTTTTCTTATTTTTAAAGAAGGAGGGATACAATGTTTTTCAAAGACAAAGTTTGTTTGTCTTTGATCTTCTTTGGATGAGCAACTGAACAGTGTGTTAGCACACACAGCTTCCAGACCCATTCTCAAACTCTAGGCTGGAAAATCTCAAGGGCTCCTGTTAGTTGGACACACCTCACTCCCATCTCCTGACGCTGACCCTGGTGGAAGTCTTAGAAGACTGTAATCCTCAGCATGTACTGCTTCCAAGATGGCTTCTGAGAAGGAACCCTGCTTATTGTGTTTTACTTTAGGGGATTGTACCTTCCATCCACCTTCTTGGAATTCCCATCTCTGACTAGATACAGAAAAGAGAGATCTGGGCAGGAATGAAGGATGGATTAAAGGATGGCACCAGGCCTCAAAGTGTATCACCCACCTAGAGAGAGGCCCTCCGGATCCAGTTAGTATCTATGTTGGATTTCTGAGCCAGGGCTTGGATTTTGAGAGGGCGCAGGGACTTTTTATCTACTTCCTGTCTGTGTTGGGGGTGAGAGGGAGAAGCTAACTCTTATTTTGAGTGGTCATAGCACAAGGGATCTTGGATCATGCTTTTAATCCCATTTTTCCAGTCTTGCAGTTAATGAAAATTGATCCTGGATTCTGAAAATAGATTACTTAGTTCCTGTTTTGGTGGTGGCATAAGTTTTCAATTTTTTTGTGTGTCTTTATAAGTATTTTGTTAGATTTTAGGGAAATATTGAGTGATTAAGTGCCTCTAAGCCAGATGCCATTTTAAACCTAACTTTCTCTCAGTCTTTATTTCTTAAAAGTAAAAAGGCTTTTAGTTAAAAATATGGTTATGTTGATATCATTGTAGATAACGCATCATGTACATGACAGGAAAGAAAGGTCTATTCAGCTGGGACTCATTCTCTAAGGCAGAGAGATGGCTAATAAAGTTTCATGGAACAAAAGTCCTCATTGTCTGGAGAGACTGCATTGACAGAAAGACTACATTGATGAAACAATCTGATCTTCTAACCCATTCACCTTATGTGGAGTGATTGTGTAAATTGTAATGATCTAATAGCAGAACTTGGAAACACCTGAATGAAAAAGCCAGGCAACCCCAAGAGCAGATTGTGTTTTCCTTGCTCAAGGGTCAGTTGCTGTGGGACGTTGACCAATTTCCCTGTCTCTCCTGAGGATTTGTGCTGCAGCTCATTTCAGGCATGTGTATTCAGCCCACTATGACTTCATTACCAGGGGACACTTCCCACATGTGGGATGGGAAGAGGAGTGCCTTCCTCTAGTCACAAGGATGTTGACAGAGCTGAGTCTTTGCTGCATGGGAACAGCGTGTGGACAAATGTTTGGCACTGGAACAGGGCTTGGGCTCCAACATTTGAGTTGCTGAAGCCCAACGAAGTCCTGCAGCCAAATCCACAGAGTCCTAGCAGCTTGCTTTACAAAACTTGAATTTAACGAAGTGTCAGTCTAGACTCAGTTTGATGGACTGCTCTGCACACTGGTGATTTCAAGTAAGAGCTAAAGGATGAGTTTGGTTGGGTGGAATAAAAAGATATTTGGAAGTTTGTTTGCTCCTGTTGTTCTTCTCTTTTGCCAGAAGTCAAGGACTGTAAGCCTGGTTCATTGTGTTTTAGTAGAATAGCATGGATGGCTAAGAGGCAGGATCAAATTAAAAAAACTGAAATATCTTTAAAATTCTTTTTTTGCTGAGGCTACATATTGATTTTTAAATGCATTAAAGTAATTAGGTGTTGGGGCTGGACTAATAAGAAGTTGGTGGTAGTGTATCTGCTCACTGATACTCCATCATCTACGTAGCTCTCAGTAGAGAATTGCATATGTGAGGATGCTAATTAGTCCTTCTCAGGGTTGGCATTGAGATTGTGTGGCCAATGATTGAAATGATGATCTCACAGAAATCATTTGTAGGAGCTAGAAAATGTGTATGCCTGTTTCTGTGTGCGTGTGCAGATTCTAAAAGTACAGCGTGCTCTCATTCACTCTGGTTGTCAACATTGTGGGCTGCCTAAGTGCTTTTTATCTTCCTGTATTTTTTTCTGTCTTATATCCATTTTACTTCCCTGCTCCACATAGAGAACGAGGAAGAGAAGGAAAAGCCTACAATCAAATCAGATTCTTGAGCTTATCTCTGGTGAATACCATCTCACCAAGAGCTAAATCTGCAAATGGTATTTAGCCTCCTGCTATCTTCCTGGAGGCTGAGCCTTATGCTGATAGGAGAGAAAAAGATCAGGCCAAAAATCCTGTCTTGTCTACATTGTCCCTGATTTCAGGCAACTGGACTACTTTGGGTTGATTCTGGAATTTCCCCTGATGTCATATGAGTTTCTTTGGTGACACTTAGACTCTTGATTGGTCTCAAAATCTTGAGGTCATGCTTGACGAATGAGTACAAGTTGGGGTTTTCTGTGGTAACAACCTCAAAATCTCAACCACTCACCACATGAAACAGTTTTCATGGTTCAGCAAGTCAGCTGCAGCTCTGTTGGCTTGATTGGGATCAGCTGGAGTTGCTGCTGGACTATAGATTGGTTTGATACCTGCTCCATGTGTCTTCTCATCCTATCACCCAGTTGGAGGAACAGCCACAGTATGTCCTTCATGGAGCAGGTTGACCTTGGGAAGGAGGGCAGAAGGTTGGGATAAGTGAGAAAAATGCCCTTCTTAGAAGCTTCTGCTCAGAACTGGCACTCTGACATTTCCATTCACAGTCCATTGGTCAAAGTAACTAATTCACAAGTCCAAGGTCAATGGGGTGAAGCTGTATACTCTGCCTACTAGAAAGTATAGACATGTTACATGAAAATGGGTAAAGGTGTGCTTCCCTATTATAGGGACAGAGCAAAGATTTGAAAAAAAGAAAATCCTATCCGACCACACTAACTATATAATGACCTGAAAAATGGTTCACCATAACACACACCTATTTTTACTACATATTCTTAGTTCCAAGGTAGTATAATAGGTAACATAATCACAGAAGAGTGCCTGTCTCAATCATGGCCTCATTTAATTTAATTTTCCTAGAAAACTGGGAAAGAAAGAATTCTTCCACTTCTCCCCACACCCAATGTCTCCATCTGATCATGTATGCACACTAGAGGACATACTCATTTGAATATAGAAGATTTATTGTTTCTCCTCTTCAAGGGGGTGTGTAGTGGAAATTGCTTGGGATCTGCTTTCATATGCACATGAGTTTCAGTACAACTCAGGAACTAAATAGCTAAGAGGAATTTGGGGCCCTTTATTGCACCTCCCCAGTCTCCACTTATTTATATATAGCATGGGAGACACAGGACCTTCTTCACTGCATTGCTCTGCAGATTAAATGAGATAATCTCTGGAAATGATCTACTATGAGTCTCATAAAAATTAATTTCACTTCTCTTCTCCTAAATCTCATCCTTTATCCAAGATCAACCTTATATTCCAATGTCTCCTCTAAACCACCTTTAGCTTCCTCCATAATTAACTGAGCTTCTTCTCTTCTGAACTTCTGCAGTTCTCTAAGGGAGGGATCCATAATCTGCTCCTGGGTTCATGAATGGATTTCAAAAGCTAATAGACTGCCTTTTTCTCCTCTGGAATCAATATGAAATATTTTGCATGTGAACCATATGCATCTTCTGGGGAGAGACTACATAGTATTCATGTGAACTTCAAAGTGGTATCGGATCGAGAATAGGTTCTGAACCATTGAGCAGAGATGAACTATTGACCCTTGTCATATACCACCTTGTATGCTGGGTATTGTTGCATGCCATTAGCTCCCTTTCTTCATCTATATTGTGACTTTCTTGAGGGAATCAAACATATACTCCATGGCTTATGTATATTCTACAACTTGTAGCATACGCTGAACACTTGATGAAAATTCAATATTTGTTAATTACTCAAATAAGGGTTTTAAAAATACCATCATCATAACCACCAAGGTGACTCTAACAAGTGAAACATTTAACAACAATGCTGAAGGAATGTAGAGAAAAAATCACTTGAAACAAAAACAAGCAGAAAACTCTGATGGTAGCAGAATCAGTCTGTCTGCGGACCCCTTCTGGTCCTGGATGAAGGGTACCAACAGTCCCTTGTACCATGTCCTACAATATGTCCGTGAAACATTGCATCAGATGTGATTATACATATCTCCATGCTGATTAAAACTCATATTCTTACATTTTCTAAGAGAAATGTGGAATACTTTAGTGATTATAAGTATAGCTATAGGTTAGAACTGGAAGAGAAAGGCTGGTAGAGAAGTGACATTTTGACAGAATGTTGGAGTGAAGCAGAGTAAGTCTTGTTAGGGAACTGTGAGCTCTCTTTGCAAGCAGAGCCTCTCCTCATCTATAGATTGATGTTTGGGTCCAAATATAATTTGGAAAAAGGAAGAAAACAACAAATAATGATAAATGAAATTGTTTGTGCTTTTTCATCCTTTCCTAGGAAGCAAAAGAAATGTAGGGTTGAGATCATTAACCTGAATTATAAACCCCACCCAAAAATATTTTCTAGAAAATAAATTTCTAAACATTTAAGAATCTTTAACTTAATTGTAAGAACTGAGCAGGTTTGAAGGAGAAAGAATGGTCAGGAAACTCTACAGAAGATGTAAGCATGTTGACAAAAGTTAGTGAGCAAGCGTGTTGTCAAAAGTCAAGGAGGTTTGTTGGTCCTTTGCCTCCTTATTGGTGATGACTTTCAAGATTCAGATCTTTGATTCCACAAGATTTTCAAAGTGATTTTAGGGGACACATCATCAAGGGCAGCATGGCCATAGAATTCATAAGACACACTCTCTACATAAAAATTCACAAGCATACATATTCTCAAGTCAATCCTCTAACACTTTCGGAGGGCCAGATTCCATATGCCTAGCAACAATTCTATTTTTTTGTGTGTTTTATCCTTCTTCTCAGCTTCCTTGCTAGGCTTTAGGGAATTAGCAGGACTTACCACCAATTGGATTGCAGAGCTTTTTGGCCCAGAGTGAGGCTTGCTATCATCAGGTATGTAAAATCTTGCCCAGTGTAGTCAGAAGTTAAAATCAAGCCATCATAAACCTGCAGGACTTATGACCCTGAAGGCCCTGGGGGAGTTTCTTGGACGAGACCTCAATGGAACTTTGCCCAAAACCCCAAATGGGAAATATACATGAACTGATTCTGTGCAGTGTGAAGGCTGAGGCAGCAGCAGAATGCTTTTACAGACTGATACAGTGATAGATTAGCACACATTTAATCCTAGGTTGGGGGTTTAGAGGAGTCAGTCTTCGTCAGTCCTTCCTCCCTGTTCGTTAATGTTAATAGTCCGGAGTGCTGGGTTTAATGGTAATGGGCATTTTTCTTTTGTGACACAATTATTCTATATTTAAGCCAATTAGAAAGTCGTTTCATGAAGAGAGGGAGTGCCAGTGGGACACTAGTGTGGCTACAATTTGCTATAGGATTGTAGACTTCTAGTCTAATTGAGGTTGGAGAAATAAAAGGAAATTTTAAAATAGCTATCTGATGACAAAAAAAAAAAATAACATCACGTTTAAAAGTATCTACACGTCACTGCATTTAAGAAAATCTGCTCCCATACAAACGTATAGAACAAATAAATTCAGAGCTATTGTTTATATTACACAAATTCTTTTTTTTTTTTTTTTTACTAGAGTTTCCATAAAGGATAAGTTTCCTGGTTACATCGAATACATATTTGATTTCCAATAATCCAATAATACCGCTTTTCAGGAACCAACTTATTGTGAAGAGAAAGCTACTTTGCAAAATTATTAGAGCAAAAAGATGCCATGTTGAAAAAAGCCTCAAGAAATAAAGACAAAGTTCTTGGCCACAGTTTATGAGAGACAGGGGAATTACAGGCTGTTTTGAGAAAAGCTGAAGAGACAGTCTCCCATGGCGGAGTCTGTCAAGATGTCGTATGCAAATGTCATGATGTATTCTGAGTGTGCAAATAATCTAGCGGCACACTCTAATCAGAAAATACAGACAACACCAAAGCTGTAGGGTTTATCCCTCTTGGTTAGATTCCATATTCAATTCTATATTCCATCAGAGTTTAAGCAAAAAACAAAAACACATTCAATTACAGGTCTCTGAATGAGTATTAGAAACCTCCTTTTGAAAATTTGTCTCGAACAATGGAGAGTTCTTTGCAGTTGGGCACCTCTAAGACATACAACACACCCTTACCTTAACTTCTAGGTATTTTAAATTGTCTGACTTATCATAAGCTCTAAATATCAGCACTTGTAGCTGGAGATTTCTACATCCTATTCCCATGCCAGTGGAAAATGAGAAGTAAATATATTTACATACAGTGGCTCTGCCAGAAGAACTAGAAGCAATGAACCTTTCTCCCAGAGGCACTGGGAAATTGCCCAGGGATTGCTCTAATAGAGGTGGGTTGGCTACATCAAGGCCTGCAATCTACCTGATTTTTTTCTTTTGGGGCTTTTCTTCTCATCTTTGAGAAATGCTCTGGAAGTCATTAAGAAGAATAAAAGGATAACCTAGGATTTGGAACAGTGCTGTTGTTAGACAGACAGTGTGAGTTCAGGGTGGCCTGCTTAGAGTGCAGACTCAGATTTTAGTTCTTGGATGTGTCCAAGATCTCTAATTGCTTGGACTTCTTTGCCCTTTAAGATTTAAGCAACAATGGGTATGAACCCCATGAAAAATATAGTAGTATATCTGGTGTCTTTTCTAACATATCTAGAGGCTCTTGGTGGTGGTGGTGAAGTTGGTGGCAGTGAATAGGGGTGTGTGTGTGTGTGTGTCTGGTGTTAGGGCAGGGGACTTTCTCTTGGTGCTCTGACTCTGAATTATCACTTGCAATGAATTCTCTGGGCCATCTTGGCTGTTTCCTCCTGTTCCTTTCCTTCACCATGTCATCCCACTGGGCACAATCCCATCCCCCTTTGTGTCCAATCCTCCCCTGCCTTCCCTCCCTTCCCTTCCCTTCCCTTCCCCTACCCTTCTCTCTCTCTCTCTCTCTTTCTTTCTCTCTCTCCCACCCCACCTTCTTTCTTTTCTTTAGAGACAGAGTCTCACTCTGTTGCCCACACTAGAGTGCAGTGGCCAGTGGCGTGATCATGGCACACCATAAACTTAAACTCTTGGGCTTCGGTGATCCTGTAGCCTCAGGCTCCCAAGTAGCTGAGACTGCAGGTGTGTGCAACTACACCTGGCTATTTTTAAAAAAATGTTTTTTGTAGATATGGGGGTCTCACTTTGTTGCCCATGCTGGTCTTGAATTCTTGGACTCAAAGGATCCTCCTGCATTGGCCTCCCAAAGTTCTGGCATTACAGGCATGAGCCACCATGCCCAGCCCTAATCCCTTCTTAACCAAAGTGCACTGACTGTATGGCAGTCTTCACTAACAGTTTGGGACTAGGATTACACAATATAAAAATCTATAATGGAAACTTGACATCTTTCTTCTTACTGTGATAATTCCTGGAGCCAGGAATATTTGCTTTGCCATGTTGCTGTTTGTCTCCAACTCATTCATCATTCTTCCTTCTCCTCTCCAGCTCATGTCTCATCCTTCTCCTCTCCAGCTTACACCTCATTCTCCTCCCCTCAAATTCTTATTTATTTTATATAGAGATCAGTTTAGCTAATATTATGTTTCAATTCAAACCTATCTAAGTCTGTCCTTAACTGCATTCCAAAATAAGCCCAAAGATGGTTCTTTCCTTGGAGGAATTCTACTACTTAGCGATAGAAAAGTAATTATGTTCAATGAATTCTCTCTTCTCAGCATCACTGCACACCTATCACTCAATCAGTAAAAGTACATTTTGAACATCTATGGAAGCCAAGACTTCAGAGTCTTTTAAATCTACTTCCTCTGTAGGCATGGCAGAGCAGTGGCCCTTTTTTATTGACCACACCAGCCGTGGAGGTGAAATCATAAAGGCCCTGGGATTTCTCCTCTGCCAATTCTAACCCCATTTTGTGCTAATGAGTAGAAATGGGAAGAACACAGGTTTTCCTTGTCAAGTTCTTTTCTAAAATCTCCCTGTGGTTCCAAGAGACCCCTGCTCCCTGTTTCTTCCACCACGCCACGTATGAAGCTGGGGACCAAGTACTCTGCTAAGAACTGTTGCTGTTCTCATCCCAGTTGAGAACTGATGCTTCCCTGCATTGGGCCAGGCCCAGTGATGACACTTCAATTAGAGCACCACGAAGTGGCTTTAATCCATTCCAAATACCTCTGTTTACACAAACAGCATTCAAAGTCTGTTTCTAGGTCCATTTGTTCCCAAGTCCTTCGTGATTAAAGGTTTAAAACTAGGCATGTAATTTTCTTTTGTGCTAACATATGTTCTTTTGAGCATCTTCTTTTGAAAAAGTAAAACCAGTTTTTCCCATATTGAAGTTCTAATGTAATAGGACCATCTTCTACCTACACCCCACCGCACCTTGCCTCATGATCTCTGCAAGTTATATCCGGAATACTTTAGCAGCTACTGTATCCACACTCATCAACACTCCCTTTGATGCTGTGCAGTCCATCAGAAACACTGAAAAATAAAAGTTTCTGTAGCAGACTTTTACAGTTAAGTTCTCCATCATGCTCCTGGACTTCTCCTGAATTAACATTAGGCTAATAGACTTTTGACATTAAGAGTAAATATTTCATCCTCCACTTTTCTTTGTTTCTTGCTGATTACTGTCCTTTGCTTAGAGATTTTCACCTTGCATGATTTGTTCTTCGTCCTTCAAAATTACTTGTACAGATGAATGGCTCATCCTGGGAATCTGTGGACCTCTGTCGTTTTCTTGGCAATTTGGATTTTTTTCTGCTTTTGAATTTTGTTTCCATGGCCATCAGAACATTTTTAAATAGCACTTTGAAAGTTCTTGGTGCCTTTATACTTATCAAAAATTAAGCACTTCCAGAAATAAAAGAAACAGAGGCATCACAGTGTGGACTAACAAACGAGAGGACTGTTGAACCTAAAATATGACCAATGACAGCACCTGTGGTAGCAGGCAGAGTTCGTAGTATTTTGCTTTGGGATATCACTTGATGACTGTGAATGTATATATGCTGAGAGTTTGTAGGGAGATGACATCTGTATATCTCCCTTGCTATTGAAGCATTCTTGAGAGGATCCCTAACGGCTGGGTCACTGTGTAACGTCAGTCTGTAATATGTAGTTAGCATTCCTAATTGAACCTCTATTCTGAGATGTACTCATTAATTCTATGCCTTAAGAGCAGCTAGTTTATTTTCCAGGGACCTTTCTCTCAGGTGCTGGCAGAGATTTCTTCTGCCTGTCTTTGTCCAGGAGGCTTCACCTCTGAGACTTAGTGAGGAGTGGAGAGAGGAGGTAAAGAGAGCATTATCAATATTTCTACTGAAGTATGTTTCTTCCAGATGGCAGAGATGCTCTCATGCACATAACTTTCCTAGTGGCCATGCTCATTATTCCAGTGTTCCCCAGAAATATTGCCAGATTAGGTTCTTATCATGATCCTTGCTAGAGTGAATTAATATCAGGACTTGCAAAGTTTTTCCCCTATTTCTCTCTAGACTAGACAGTCCCCAGTGACAAAATAGAATCACTGAAGATTTCACTGAAGATTCAGTAAACTTTTGCTATTCCACTGCCTCTCCATCCCAGGGGAATCACAGAGGGAGTAGGAGTAGAGGAGCTAGATGTAGTCCCAGACCAAACCTTGTCTTGGCCTGCTTGATACACTTATGAACCCATAAGAGTTCTGTTTCACTAATTTTATAGAATTTTGCCCTATAGCTTAACCCAAAAGATGCCAAGACTTTACAATAAATAGTTACCCTGGAAACTCAGGGAAACCCAGGATAAACCCAGAGTATGAAATCATTGTTTAGAATGTCCCTGGCCTGCTCTATCTAATTCTTGGTTAACGCTTTTTGGACGGGCTCTCTGTTGCTGAGGAGGAGGCCTGAAACTGTACATGCTTCATAAACAGATGAGAAGTCAAACTGCTTCAGAGGGGACCCAACCTACAGGCAAAGATCCCTGCTTTGAACTTCATCAAAATGCTTTGTTTAGCTTTAATTCCATACCAAATAAAATGCAAACCTATGCCTGTCTCTCCTGTGTACTCTTAGCCCCATACCTGTTAACATCTTTGGTTCTTCAGTTTCACAAGTGTCACATGCACATTTCTTGGACCGATTTTGTTCTGGGAATTATTGCATAGCACCACCTCATATAAAAAACAAGAAAGAACAGTAAGACAGCTGTATGCTCTCATGATCACAATTAGTGTTTCTATGGCATATTTTTCCACCCTTTTACTTTTAACCTATTTGTGTCTTTACATTAAGATTCATGTCTTTAAATAGACAGCATAGAATTGATCTTGCTTTTTTATTCATTATGAAAGTCTCCACCTTATTGTAGTTTACTTCATTCACACTTAAGGTGATTATTGATCTGGTTGCGTTGAAGTCAGCCATCTTGCTGTTTGGTTTTTGTCACATCTGTTCTTTCTTTCTTGTTTTTCCTCATTTTCTGCCTTCTTTTGGATTAATTGAGAATTTTTCATGATTTTATTTTATGACCACTTAACAGGTCATTATCCAGAACTTGTTGATTTAGTTTTTAACAGTTGCTCCAGATTTACAATCTTCCTCTTAAAATTTTTGCTTTCTATCTTAAAATGATACTACACTATTTCATGCTTGAAGAAAGAGCCTTACCACAATATATTTTCATTTCTATTGTCATTACTTTGGCTATTAAGGTCGTACATATTATAAAATCCCTAATACATTTTTCTTATTTTTACTTTAAACATATGTATGTCATTCATTTCACAATACATTTCTACTAGTTTTGCTTTATCTTTAAGTAAAATAAAAATGGAAAAGTTTTAAATATTTATTCAAATACCATTGCTAGAGTGCTCATGCTTTGACTGGAAATGAATTCTATCTGATTTTTCTGTTTGTCTAAAAAAGTCTATATTGCTGCTTATTTTAGGAAGATATTTTTGCTTGATTTGGAATTATAGGTTGATAGGTATTTTTTTCTGTTTTCTTTCCAACTTTTAGCATGTTAAAGATGTTATTCCTTTGTCTTTGGGCTTCATAGTTACTGCCAAGAAATCTATTGTATGTGTTACCCTAGTTCCACTTAAGTAATGCCATCTTTTTTTCTCTGCTTTTAAGATTTTTCTTGTATGCTTCTTCCCCCACCCCGCCCCCCCGACAGAGTCTTGTTCTGTTGCTCAGGCTGGAATGCAGTGGTGTGATCTCGGCTCACTGTAACCTCCACCTCCCAGGTTCAAGCCATTCTCCTGCCTCAGCCTTCTGAGTAGCTGGGACTACAGGTGTGCACCACCACACCCAGCTAATTATTTTTGTATTTTTAGTAGAGATGGGGTTTCACCATGTCAGCCAGGCTAGTCTCTTGACCTCAAGTGATACCTCTGCCTCGGCCTCCTAATGTGCTTGGATTACAGGTGTGAGCCACTGTGTCTGGCCTCTTTCATGACTTTTTAAAAGAAATTTGATTAGTATGTACTGGACCTTGAACTATTTTTTCGTTTTTATTTTGTATATATTTTTCTTTGGGCTCACTGAGCTTTTTGTGTCATCAAATTTGGAACAAATTTCGGCCATTATTTCTCCCAAAATTTGTATTCTTTCATTCCTTCTCCCCTTCTCAGGCTATAAAATACATGTTAGACCCCTTGTTATTATCTCACAAATCAGAGAGATCACTCATTGTTTCAGTCTTTTCCCTACATTTCTGCTTCATTTGGATAATGTGTATTACTGTGTCTTCAGTTTCATTAATCTTTTCCTTTGGAGTGTTTAATCCTTTTCATTTAAGATATTGTTGTTTTTTTCCTAGATATTTCATTTGGTTTAGTTTTATATTTTCCATTTATATCCTCACTACGTTCATGTGTTTTATTAAATATTTGAATGTAGTTAAAATGGTTTTTAATGCCTTTGATTGCAATTTTATCATTTTCATCATTTGCTGATCCATTTCTTTTGAAACATTTTTATCTTAGTTATGAGTTGCATTTTCCTGCTTTGGAATGTTTAATAATATTTTGTTTTATGCTGAAACTTGTGAATATTATGTCACCAACTGTCTGGATTTTGTTGTCACCCTTTAAAGAGTGCTGGCATTGCTTTTGTGGTTCAGTTTGCTGTTCATTTTGACCCTCTTGAGACTTTTTAAAACTTATTAAGGTGATTCTACAGTACCCTACACTTTACGGATATTTAAATCCCCTTCTAAAGTATAGCTTTTCTGGTGTTTCTACTGAGTGCCTGAAGTGGTAAAGACTTTCTGTCTCATCTGGTCAGGAATATAATACCTCCTGTTATTTTTTATTTCTTATATATTTTTCATTGGGTTCATTGAGCTTTTTGTATCATCAAATTTGGAGTAAATTTCAGCCATTATTTCTCCCACAATTTTTATTCTTTCACTCCTGTTCTCCCCCGTCTCAGACTGTAAGTATACATATGTTAGACCCTTTGTTATTATCTCACACATCACAGAGATACATTCATTTTTCATTCATTTTTCAGCTCAGCCCCAGGTGAGCTCTGTAAACCATTCAGTTCATAACTCCTGAGCTGCTGCTTGCCTAGTCCCGTGATTTTCCATCCTGTGCATAAGATCTTAGTATTCAACTAAGACTCAAGAGGACCTCTATTCAGATTTCAGAAACTATTTTTCTGCACAGGGCCCTGCTCCCAGAACTTCCTTGCAACTTTTTGCTATTTTAGGCTTCCTGAAGTGTGATTCTCTATCTCCTTAACTTAGCAAACCTGCCATGCCATGCTTGGGACACCCCCACCTTCCTTCATGGTCTGCAATGTGATTTCAGGCAGAAAGCAAGCATAACTGTAGGAACCATCTCTCTGTTTCCCCTTTTCTCAGAAATCAGAATACTGCTGTGCATGTTGGCCAATGGCTGCGAACAGCTGTTTCATTTTTTTCCCCTAGCTTTCTAATTATTTATCTGGGGAAGGAAAATCAAATCTTTGCTACTTCTTCATGGCTGAAAGTAGACTATGCAGCTGGGATTAAATTCAGAATATAGAGGTGGAGCGAGTATTCTGAATTATACAGGTGGGCCCAGTGTAGTCACAGGTATCCTTTACAAGTGAAAGGAGGCAGAAGAGCCAGTCAGAGAGAGAGAGAGAGAGAGAGAGAGAGATGATGACAGATGCAAAGAGTGGAGTGGTTATGAGAAAAGGAATTCTGGCAGCCTCTAGAAACTGGAAAAAGCAAAGGAGAGATGAGAGATTCTCCCCTAGAGCCTCCAGAAGGAATGCAGCTTTGCCAACACCATGATTTTGCTGTTGTAAGGCACATTTCAGACTTCTGCTGTGAGAAAATAGATTCGTGTTGCTTTAAACCACTGTTTGTGACTATTTATTACAGCAGCAATAGGAAACTAATACACTTTTTAAGAAAACATTGTTCCTGTATTAGGCTGTTCTTGCATTGAAATGCCTGAGACTGGGTAATTTATAAAGAAAAGAGGTTTAATTGGCTTGTGGTTCTGTAGGCTTTACAGGAAGCATGATGCTGGCATCTGCTCACCTTCTGAGGAGGCCTCAGGAAACTTACAATCATGGCAGAAGGAGAAGGGGGAGCAGGTACGTCACATGGCTAGAGCAGGAGCAAGAGAGAGGGAGGGATGCCACACACTTCTAAACAGCCAGATTTTGCAAGAAGACATTCACTATTGCAAGCATGGAACCAAGGAGATGGTGCTAAACCATTCATGAGAAATTCAGCCCCATGATCCAATCACCTCCCACCGGGCCACACCTCCAATACTGGGGATTACAATTCAACATGAGATTTGGACAGGGACACATACCCAAACTATATTAGTTCCTGTCTTCAAGGACACTATTGTTAATGCTGAAACATTTCTCAATTGGCCTATGTTAGCCAGTCTCAATTCAGTGCACTTTGTGCTACATTAATATTTTCTAATTGCCAGGCAGTGGGGCACTACCATCATGACTTTACTATAGCTTTGTAGCACCTGATACCACACCAGTAACTTTTGTGGGTAGTGTAACGTGAATCACCATGATACCAGGTACTGCAACCTCTCCGTTAGCAAATATGTTTATGTAGATCACAAGTTTGAAATTCTAATTATATTCTTTTTGAATGTGCATTAAAATATGCCATATCTGGCCAGGCGCAGTGGCTCACATTTGTAATTCCAGCACTTTGGGAGGCTGAGGCATGTGGATCCCTTGAGCTCATGAGTTCAAGACCAGCCTGGGCAGAATGGCAAAACCCCATGTTTACAAAAAAATACAAAAATTAGCCAGGCATGGTGGCATGTGCCTGTAGTCCCAGTTACTTTTGAGGCTGATGTGGGAGGATCCCTTGAGCCCAGGCGGTGAAGGTTGTGGTGAGCCAAGATTGTGTCACTGCACTTCAGCCTGGATGACAGAGCCAGACCCTGTCTCAAAAAAAAAAAAAAAAGCCATATCTGCAAAAATTATTCTCCCCCATATCCCCATATATGAATTACAAACCGTCAGTGATGCACATCAATAATTTGGGACACCCAGCTGTACTCCACCCAGTATTTAGCAGGATTTTCACATGCTGGAGCTTTATGTTGGAGACTGTAGCTTGCTTTGATATGGCTTGGGTTAAGCAGCAGGACTACCCACCAGTATAGCAACAATGATGGAAAGATGCCAGAAACCTGGACTCTTGCTGATCTCTGATGCTATTAGGCACCAATCTTTAATCAACTCTCCTCTCCTGAGAGCTTGTAGATAGGTGTAATTTAGAAGAGAAGCACAGGGTCTTGAACTGTTTGAAACACTCCCTCCCACAGGCAGACTCTCTCAGTCACTCCATGCTAATGCTTTTCTTGAATGAAGAATAGTAGGGGGAAGAAAAAAAATTTTAAAAAAGGAGATCTTATGTCAGCAAACTCCTGGAATTTGGTGTTGATTTAGGTAAACTTGCCAGATTCTGGCATATGCTAAATAAAACAATGAGCTAGAGCCTGTGGAAGACACAGCCCAGTTGAACACATGATGCAAAGCTTTTCCAAATTTTCTGCGGGAATGAGTTGGAACATACAAGAGGCCATAGATTCCAGCTTTAGCAATTACACAGTTGATCACACCAGGCCTAACTGAATTTGGCATGACTTTGAGGGCTGTGGTTTTCTTATACTTGTCTCCCTTGCCCCCTCATGCAGCATGCAGGGTAAGACATTCCCAGACAATCTCTGCACTGTATATGCCACTCTTATTCTTCCACCTCAGGAACACTGTATGCTCTTCTCCCTCATCACTGATGAACTCCACAGTAACCACAGTAAGGAAGATGTTATGAGTCTTCATCCTGTCCCTCTTGGTCTAGTCTAGCAGAAAGAAGACAAGAGCCATAAAACCTAAATTACCCACCTAGTTTAGCCACATACTCACTATGTGACCTTAAGTAAGATCCCAAACTTTTTTGAGTCTCTTTCCTTATCTACAAAATGTCAACAATAATACCTTAAAATGTTAGTAGTTCAAATAAAATTATATGATGCATAAAGGGAAAAATTATGTGAAAAGTATTTGTAAATATCTGATAAAGTGCCTTTCCTTGCTCCATTATTGCCTGGAAACAGATTGTCCTGTAGCGTCTCTGTAGGCAAATATCTTAATTAGTGATTCTTTTATTTTCACAAATGTGGAGAAGAGTGGAGAAATATCAGATCCTGTTGTTTCTGTCTTAAGACACTTGGTTCATATTTTCACTTTGAATCAACATCATCTGGCCACAGTTTACGTTTCTGACTTTATTTCCTTTTGCCTTGGACCTATCTAGCCATACCAGCCTCACACATAGCAAAGTCATTTCCAGTTCATAGCCTTTACAGGTTAGACTTGCTTTGACTGGAACTGTCTTCCTCCCGCATAGATGGCTCCTTGCTTAAATCTCACCTTCTCAGACGCCCTTTCCTCTATTGCTGTATGTAAAGGGATCCTCTTGTTTCATAATCCTTTATAACAGTGCCCGCTATATTTCTTTCATGTGGCTGATCATAAACTCTAATTAATCTGCATGTCAATTTGATGGTCAGTATATTATCTGTTGTCAGTAAAATGAAAACTCTGTGATTTTCGCTTTAGATATAATGAAGAAAGCTCAAAGAAGCAGGCATTCATTTTGGCAAAAGACCCCTCGGTGCTTTGAGGAGGGGCATGATGCTGTGGTGAGTTTTGAATCTTCTTCTGGGTTTCTGTTCAAGAGGATGCAGTCCTTAAAGGAACATAGTAACGTGGTATTCTTCCTCAGCACCCTCACCATCTAGCCCAGGGCCTGGCACATAGGCCTCAGTATGTTGTGGTTTGGACAGAATGAAACCTGCCTCTCTTTTCTGTAATGGACTGCCCAGTGAGTGCATAGCTGCTCCCCTTATCCAAGAGGGCTAGCAGCTCATGTTGACCTCACTGCCAACCTCAGTAACTCAAACTTTGATTACTCTTCATTCCTGGGAAAGCCTTTCACTTCTCCCCACACTGGCTTGCACCAAATCCTTGAGTCTGTGCATAGGCAGCAGGGACTTTCCAGCTTCTGTACTACTAACTTCAGGGAACACTTAGGAGAACTTGTTAAACATAGAAATAATCGATGATAACACTCACAATAACTTGAGCTAAAACATAGTCTAACATGCACCAGGGACTATTCCAAGAGTTTTGCATATATTAATTTATTTAATCCTTACAATAACCCCATAAGGTAGGTTACGATTACTTCTTCCATTATACAGCTGAGGTAACTGTGACATAGAGGGGCTAAGTAATTTGTCAGTGACAGAGCTGGGCCACAGCCAGGGCAGTCAGGCTCCAAGGACTCTGCGTTTAGCTGTTCAGCTATAAACATTGCAGTTCCTCAAGACAGGTCTTCTGGGCTTATCATCAGCCTTCTCTAGGCAGATGGTATATTTAGCCTTTAACTAAATGTTAAATGTTTTATTTATGTAAGTAATGCATGAGATAAATTCTTCTATAAAGCAATTAATACATTCAAATAAAGTAAAATTCCCCTTTGACCATCTTTTGTAACTCTAAATGGCTCCTTCCTTCTCCAGGGGCAGCCATTGTACCCAATTTTGTGTTTATCCTTCCCAAACATTTCCTATACATTTGTATGAACCTGTGTGTCAATCAAACGTACAAAATATTGCTGTGGTTTCTTTATCAATTGTGCATATATAGTAACATGTACAAATAACAATAATTGTATATATATTAGGCCCTTCCTCTGACAATGTACATTTAAGTGGTCTATGCCAGGTACAGGGTTGATATTCAGCTGGTACACAACAGTATGGCCATGGCTATAGCTGCAATTCTGAAACACTTCTGTAATAATTTGGTAAATAGGCCCTACTGCTCTCCTGGGACCAGGGCCAACTTATTCATTAGGCACACTAGGCACAATGCCTGAGGCCCATAATGCATTCAGCCCCCCACCCAAATATTTCAATTTTAGATTTTTAAAAATAAGAAAAAAATGAACATAATAATGAATATAAAATTATGAATCTAGCCAAGATTGTATCTGTCTTTTTACCAACATAGTCATAAAATATAATTTTTGATATAATTTATATAGGACGGGGTCCACAGAGGGAAAATTACCTAGGTCAGTACCTAGGGCCCTGCCTGGGTCCTCCCCATGGTCCAGCAAGTACAGGGCCACTGTCTGCCAAAGCACAGGTTTCCTGAGCCCTCTCTCTTATGTTTAGGCTGGAGTTCCTAGGTATTAGGACTGGTCAAGTTAGTTCTATATGTATGAGTCAAATTTTTGAGTATCACTCATAGCCACATATATTCCAAAGAAAAAAACATGCTGGCTCATGCAGGGATATTTCTGATGCAAGGAACAGAAAACTATGCAAATGTGCCTAAGCCAAATTAATGGTGTGTGTGGGAGTCCAGAGCCGAAGAGCAACCAGGCCACATGGGGGCCTGGAACAGCATTAAAAGAGTTTCCAGAGACCCCGGTGGCTACCCCGCTCTTCCTTTTCAGGCCATGTGGCCTCTCTTCTGCATCGCTTGGCTTATCGGCTTCCTCCCTCTTTCTTTTTGGTCCAGATTTTTACTTCTGCTTTAGAGCTCTGCCATAAATGTGATGCACCTCCCACAAAACAGTCTCGGTGTTTTTCGTTTCAGATTCATATGTGAGATAGAATCTATTTGGCCTAACTTAGGTCAGATGTTCATTGCTCATCTAGTAAGCTAGGGCCACAGGCCGAGGAAACGGCAGCAGAGGTGGAGTCTGGTGGTACTTGCATAGACACTCCAGAATGTCAATGTCATCCCATCCTTTGATTATCCAGTCAACACACCCTTCTGCCCACACACACAATTTTGTTGATCTTAACGTTGGTCTTGCTTAACATGGGCTGGCCTTTTCATAAATAATTACAAATTTTTCCCTCCATTATCAGGAGCAGCAACCCACAGTCCCTTCCAGCTAATGCATGCAGAGATCATGCCATGGGCCAAGACTCTGAGAGTGCACAAACTTCCCCCGAGGATGTTTGCTCCTGAACCCAAATTAACTCGTCAACCACTGATTCGTTAAATGATCGTCTTAACTGCCATATATAAAATAGTGGATGAAAAGAATTTTAAAAAGTAGAAATTTTAAGTATATAGTTAGTCTTTGTACAATTTAGCAGCAAATATGGATGTACAGGTAGAGGTGATAGACCCTATTTCTACAATTGGTCATAAGGCTCTGGCTGGTATTTGCAGTTTAAAGAAATTATAAACTAAAAGAACATTCTTTCCAAGTTTGTAATGAAAAATTAAGAAGTCAGTTGACTTTTCTTCCAAAGTATTTTCATGTCTTCCTTGAAACGAACTTGCTTTATCTTAGCATGTCTTGAGAAGTACTGTTATTTGTATGGTAAAGCCATCATTTTGTCTGGATTTATAGTGTGAAGAGTCACTAATCTTTTTACTATCTTAAGACCAAATCAGCACAACTTCAGTTATCACTGTATGAAATCTGTGGTTTCTTCTAGGCATCTACTCAGAAACAAGGGAGAACTGACCCCACAGTTCTAGGGCCCATAATACATTCAGCCCCCCACTCAACAAATATTTCAAAAATTTTAAATTTTCAAAAAAAATTAGAAGAAAAAAATGAACATAATAATAATGAATATGAAATAATGAATCTAGGTAATATTATATCTGTCTGTGTCCTCTGACATTTGGGTAGACTAAAAACTTAAGCTTCAAATTTATAAAGCTAATAAATCTAAGGTGGCAATGGGAGGGGCATTTAATAAGGACAGAATTTACAAGGTTGGAGAACTTTGTTTCTAACTATAAATGAAAGCCTGAGAGGATAACTCAATGTGGCTGTAATATACAGCTGAATGGAACTGTTTCATTAATTACCTATAGATATCTGAATATGATATATATTTATTAAGGAAGCAGTTCATAACATAAAACTCTGGACTTTAAAAATTTATAATCTAGTAGTCTATGGAATCTGCAAGTTCACCAAAAAGTCAAAGATAGTACTTGAATATAATTCTAAAACTTTTATTTTCTACCCTGTAACACAGATGGTGCCATATAACTCTGTAATGAAGGGTAATGTTGTAGGGTAAAGTCTTGGTGGAAATATTCTTTTTGTTTTTCCATAAGGATGGACGGAATATAGGAATGTATGTAACGTTATTGTAAGACCACATGTGCTATGTACAGTGACTTGGCACAAGGCACCTGGCTTACAGGTGCTCTGGCAAGTGGTGTTGGGAAGGCTTCTTTCCTTTTGTATTTCTAATATCATGTGCATGAAATGATTTTAATGTGTTTTTTTGTGTTGGAGTCTATACTGCAGGCAGTCCCTTTGGGCTGAGCAGTTTGCCTTTGAATGTGGTTCCCGGAAACAGGTGACAATCTCATTTTCTTTCTTGAGAGGATCCTTTGTTCTGGGTGGTGCCCGGGATTGCTAGCTGGAGCAGCTCTCTTTTCCTTTTCATCAAAATTGAGGAAGGAAAATGTGAAAACAAAATAAATCAAAAAGTTACCTTAGAAAAGATAAGATTCAGAAAGCTAGTTCTAGCAAGATCATTCATGCCAAAGCAAGTGGGTCATGAAAGATTAGTACAAATTTTATAAATGACAAGGCAATTGTACAGATTCTTAACAGCTTGGATCCGGAAGTATTCCAGTGTTTGTTTTTGAATCAAATGTATGCAGCTTTTGTTGTTGGAATGCAATCAGCCTACAGGGAAGAAGATGGTCCTGTAATGATATAGCCAAACATAAACTACAGGGGATGTTGCAGAAGGCATTTGCCTTACCTTGATGCCTTGCTGCTCCCTTGGAAACGCATCTGCCTGGAACATGGCCATCTAAGGGCTGATCTTTCAGCATGTGAAATAAAGTGAGGAAGGGGAAAAATAGCCATCCATACAACTGTGCTGAAATAAAACTGTTCTTCGTTAGAGTCAACCATTCCCCATCGTGCATTCCCCTTAGATGATGTAAAGTCGTTCGGGTGTGCGAAGCCATACCATGAAGCACAGGAAATAGTTTAAATCTTTGGAAATGTTTTTAGGTTAAATAAATGGGGAAATGACTGTAGTTAAAGTTGCCAACCACTTGAGAGTAATTTTTACTGGCAGATTATTTTTTTTTTTGGTTAGTTTTCAGTGTTCCTCTGAAAACATACACACAACCAAGGTATATTGTTATAGCCTGCTCCATGGGTACAGGATAGGCTTTTAAAAGAGGTGATTGTCTGTCCTTTGATTTCTTTCAAACTCAACTTACACGTAGGCAGCCTTTTGGGAATAACAATTACTGAGTTTGGTACATTTATCTGATCTGAGGATGTGACTGGAGATTTTTATATGGACGATGATAAACAGGTGAGATTTTAGGGGTTTTTGGTAAACGTCTATTATTGCCTTCAGTAAACCCAACAGACACATGTCTGAGTTACTTTCATGGCAATAGTACATCTATTTTGTCAGCTATTCAGATATAATGAAGGCAAGGAAATCATGGAATATAGTTTTGATGACAAAATCTGAATTCAAATCAAGACAGAAAGAAGCTAATTGGCTAAAATTACTTGAAAAGCTGTAGTGTTCTCTAAGGCAGAAGTAACCAACATGCTTATTTGGCCTAAAAACAGCTATTTTTATACCACCTATCTGACCACCAACTCTGGATGGTCCAGGCAAATCGAGCTTCTTGTTTCTCTCTCTCTCTTTCTTTTTTTTTGGCGGGGACGCAATATCCTGATGTTTGACTGCCTGATCTCCAAAGAGTAAGGCAGGGAAGGTAAAAAATGAATTGCAAGACACCTTTTTAAAATAGTTCCAATTCTTAGCCAGTACTGTGTAGACGTCATTATTCTGACTTATGGCACATATCATATATTACTATAACTATATGTCATTGTTTCTATTAGTCCCACTAGCCTTAGGGACACTGGATCATGTTCAACTCTCTATTCCTAGTACCTAACGGATTGCTTATAAATAACAGGTTCTTAATGTTTGTTGAACAAATAAATAAGCAAATAATAAAAGGTAAAGTATAAGGTTAAAATATGGCTGGGTAACTATGCCAACCCATCACTATGTTAAAATATGTCATTTAAAAGATCCAGCAGCTTTATTGAAATATAATTTATCATAAAATTCACTTGTTCAGAATCCACTGGTTCAAAATTCACTTGTTAGCATATTAACAATGTTGTGAAACTATCATCACTCTCTGATTTTAGATCATTTTGACCATCTCAAAAAACAAAACAAAGCAAAACAAAACAACCCAACTGTGACCATTAGCATTCATTCACTCTCCATATGCTCCTCCCCTCAGGCCCTAGCAACCCTAATCTATTTTGTCTCTATGGATTTGACTATTCTAGACATTTTATGCTGTTAGAATCGTAATACATGGTCTTTTGTGTCTGGTTCCTTTCACTTGGCATGTTTTCAAGGTTCACATGAATCAATACTTTATTCCTTTTCATACTTTTTTATAACTACTGGATGGATATGCCACATTGTCGGTCCATTCATCAGTTCATGGACATTTTGGGTGTTTCCACTTGGTGGCTATTATGAATAATGAGGTTATAAACGTTCATCCCTAAGTTTTTGCATGCATGTATATTTTGAATTCCCTTTGATATACACCTAAGAGTGAAATTATTGGGTCAAATGATAACTCTAACTTTTTGAGGAACTGCGGAAGTGTTTTCCAAAGTAGCTGCACCATTTTGTAATCCCAAGCAATGTATGAGGGTTTGCATTTTTCCACATCCTCACCGACATTTGTTATTATCTGTCTTTTTTATTTTAACCATCCTAGTGTGTGTGAATGGTATCTCATTGTGGTTTTTGATTTGCATTTCCTGATGACTAATGATGTTGAGCATCTTTTCATGTATTCATTGGCCATTTGTTTATCTTCTTTGGAGCAATAAATGTCTATTCACATTCTTTGCCCATTTAAAAATTGGATTATTTGTCTTTTTATTGTTTAGTTGTAAGAGTTTTTAACAAATATATTCTGGATATAAGTTCATATCAGATGATTTAAAACATTTTTCATAATCTATGGGCTTCAGATATAAAGTTTTAACTTTTCTAATGGTGTCTTTTGAAGCATAGGTTTTAAAATTTGTTGTTTAATTTATTTGGTTTTTCCTTTGGTTGCTTGTGCTGTAGTTGTCATATCTAAGAAACAATGATGTAAGCCAAGGTTACAAATATTTACACCTATATTTTCTTCTAAGAGTTGTGTAGTTTTAGCTCTTACATGTATGTGTTTAACCCATTTTAATTTTTATATTTTGTGTGAGGTAAGAACCATTTTTTTGTAATCCAATTCATTCTTCTGCATGTGACTATCTAGTTAATCAAGTATGCTTTTAATATATAGTGAATATATCAGCAGAAGTTGAATGATGTTTGAGAACATAATAAACCTCAATAATTCAGATTTCACTACACTCAAAACTAATAATAATTTGAATATTGACTTATTGTGTTAGTTATAAAGACTTCCCTAAGGAAATTATTGATAAACAGAATCATAGCAGAATGTTAGTATACATAGGAATTTCCTCTGCCAATCTGTTAACTGTAACCATTTGTTCTCAAATATTATTTATAATATTTTTATTTCCTTATTAAAAAAACTGTTTCACACCGGTTTAGTTGGGCTCTCTGAATTGCACAGAACAGAGATGTTCATCATTAAACTTAATTTAAAAATAGTTTACTGGAATGAATCAGAAAGCTATCAGAATCTACCCCTGAGAAGGCTTTTTGTTATTTAGTTCACATTTGAGAAAGAAGGGAGGCTTTTTGGTACAATAAGATGGAAAAGCTATGTAGCAAGGGGATCAGCTCCCCATGGCAGAATGTCCTAATTTTCTTTAGATAACTCATCCTGAGACTGATGGCCTTCCTCTTCTCTCCATTCTCAGGAATAAAAGCACTCCTAATGCAACTGGAGCCCAGAGGGTGAACAGAGCTTAGAGCTTCCATATAGGTAAGTGGTTAAAAGGACAGAGGGCTGTGAAGAGGTTTCAAAGGAGAAGCTCTGTACCCTGCATAGGGAGTGGCCATGTGGGACACCCCCAAAACCTGGAACTAGGGTCCCAGTTGTAGAAAGATGAGGAGTAGAAGGACTGACTTCTCCTCATCTTTCCAACTCTATATGGATTTAATTTTATTTTTTTGATGCTATAGCAAGAAATTACTGGTGCAGAGTTGGGGGTTTTATATGTGTTACCTAACCTTTTTATCTTATGCATACAGAGACACAGAGGGGGGCAAGCATGGTGGGAGAGGATGCATCTTCCCTTTCTGATCAGGTTGGATGCCTAACTTCCATCAGTGAGGTGTGTACTGAGAGTCACTGGCCAAACAAGTTGTCCATTTTCTTCCCCTGACTATTATTCCTGGCTTCCATACTTGTCTCTGAGTTATGGGGCACTATGCTTGTGTTACATCGAGACTTCTGGGGAATTGACTACTCTTTCTGTGACTTGTATGTGTGTTTCTCACTAAACTGCTTCATTTTCTTCTGACTTTGCCTACTCACCCTCTCTTCTATGCAATTTCTCTAACTCATTGATTCTGCATACTTATGGTTACTAATCACTTCTAACTGTCTGATATAACCCCTGTCACCCTTGATTCTACATCACAGTCCCTCTGCCTTCTTTCACCTTTGGTTCCCCTGGCTCATTTCAAATTCCTGCAAGAGGGAACTGGGTTGGTCCAGTTCAGCCTTTTGCACCAGTCCTCCTCATGTGTGCCCAACCAGCTTTTAGGTTGCTCATCAGCTACTCTCTGGCTTACCTGCTTTGCTGGGCATTAGGTTCATGAGTCTTACAACTGGCCATCTGAAGCCCACGGAGTAGAGTTAGTGATCTAGGAGTACCTATGTACATGGAAGCTCTGTGATTTCCAGAACTAGAAACTGCCTACTATGGAATGATAAATAAATATGTTTAACTTCTTGGTATGTATAAATAAATGTAGACACATTTGTTTATTTTAGAATAAATAAAAATCAGTAATTTGATCATTCAGATTCACTACTTTAAACATTTCACAAATTCTTCAATGAATATCAGTAAGGTTTTTATATATTTAACAATTGAGTTATTTTAACCACCCATATTTTTTATATAATAGGAGAAATGGGACTCTGTCTCTTTACTATTTTTCTCTAATGTTCTTATACAAAGTCTCACTTATTTTCTTTTTCTTTATTCTCTCCCTTTGTAAGAAAGTTCTTTTACAGGTAAAAGAATGTCATGGGCTGAACTGTGTCTCCCCAAAATGTGTATGTTGAAGCTATAACCCCCTAGGTGACTGCATCTGGAGATGGGGCCATTAGGGAGATAATTAAGGTTAAAAGAGATCATAAGAGTGGGGCTCTAGTCTGATAGGCTGGTGTCCTTATAAGAAAAGGAAGAGACACCATCCTCTCATCTCTCTCTCGCTTTGTGTGTGTGTGTGTGTGTGTGTGTGTGTGTTTGTGTGTGTGTCTGTCTCTCTCCATGCAGGAAGAGAGAAGAATCCATGTGAGGACACAGTGAGAGGGCAGCCTTCAACAAGCCAGAAAAAGAGGCCTGCTATGGTCTGAATGTTCATGTCCCCTGTGAGTTCATATGTTAAAACCTAATCACAATGCAATGGTTTTAAGAGGTGGGGCCTTTAGAAGGTGATTAGGTCATGAGGGCGAGCACTAGCCTTATATGGGAATCATGCCTTATCAAGCAGGCCTGAGGGAGCTTGTTGACCCCTTTTGCAAGGAGAGGACACACAGAAGGCACCATATGTGAGCAACAGGCCCTTACCAGATACTGAATCTGCTGGTGGCTTGATCTTGTACTTCCTGGCCTCCAGAACTGTGAGCAATAAATTCTGTTCTTTAAAAATTACCCACTCTGTGGCATTTTAAAATGATAACCTTAGTAGACTAATATAAAATGTGAAGCAAAGATGGAATCAGTCCTAATTATCTCTAACTCTGAACCCAACTCAACTTTCTTCCTAGCCGATATAAAATAAGCTTATTTAAGCATTTATTTACATGTTTATTTCCAGTCCCCCTTCCCTTTTTACAATGTAAACTCCTTGATGAGAGGACCTGCCTATCTTGGTCACTGCTTTACCCACCCCAGGCACATTGTAGACAAATACGTATTTACTGAGTTAATGTATTAGTGATGGAATCATTTTTGTACACCTTTACGAATGAAAACATGGGAGATTTTTCTAGAAATATTAGTATGTGGCCCAGAAAACCATTCATTTATTTATTCTCATGATGCTGTCTAGATTTGGCTCTTGGGAGACCCCGTGCTTGCTCTTGATTTAATCTTTTACCTCAGGGGCTTCTTCTTCACCATCTTCTTTGCTACTTCCTCTTCTCTGTGACATGAAAAACTTGGAAATTCAGGTGTCAGCTCTGTTCCCACATCTCTTCTTCAATAGAGTTCAGATTGATTTTTAATCGAGATTGCCTGGGTCAAAATCCTGGCTCCACAATTTTTTTTTTTTTGAGACAGAGTTTCGCTCTGTCGCCCAGGCTGGAGTACAGTGGCGCTATCCCAGCACACTGCAACCTCCGCCTCCTGGGTTCAAGCAAATCTCTGTCTCAGCCTCCCGAGTAGCTGGGATTACAAGCGCCCACCACCACGCCCTGCTAATTTTTGTGTTTTTAGTAGAGAAGGGGTTTCACCATCTTGGCCAGGCGGGTCTTGAACTTCTGACCTCGTGGTCCACCTGCCTCAGCCTCCCAAAGTGCTGGGGTGAGCCACCATACCCAGCTGGCACCACTATTTAAATAGTTGTATAAGGTTGGGCAAGTGAATTAACCTCTCTGTGCCTCAGTATCCTTATCTGTGAAATGAGGCTTGTAGATTCCTACAAGCCTGGGCAACATAAGGGGACCTCATCTCCACAAAAAAATAAAAAATTAGCTGGGCACGGTGGTGTGCACCTGTAGTCTTAGCTACTGTGGGGGCTAAGATGGGAGGATCACTTGAGCCCAGGAGTTTGAGGCTGCAGTGAACTATGATTGTGCCATTGCACTCCAGCCTCGGCAACAGAGTAAGACCCTCCCATACACACAAAAAAGAACAGCGCCTGGCAAATAGAATGCACTTAGTAAGTATTAGACATAAGTATTTTATATTAATATTCATTTTTTGATATATACAATCTCTCTGTAGGTAATTTCTCCACTCCTATGGCTTTCCTAGTCCTGAATTGCCACTGAATTCCACTTTCACAGCCTCATAAAATCATCATATAACTAACTGTGGGAGGCAAGATTCCAATATGGTCTCCCAAATTCCTGTCCCCTGGTGTACATACTCTGTATAATCCCTTACTCTTGATTATGAGTGGACTCTGAATTTGGTGTGATATCATTCCTGTTATTTGGTTGCTAATCAGTTGACTTGGAGATAATGAAAAGGAGCTTATTTTGGGTGGGCCTGAATTAATCAGGCAAACCTTTAAAAGAAGGTGAAGTATTAGAGAAATGTGCTCTTCCTGGCCTGAAAGAAGCAAACAGCTATAGTGTGAACTGCCCATGGGAGCCACATGGCAAGGAGCATTGAGTGGCCTCTAGGATCTGAGAGCAATCCCTGTATGACAGCCAGCAGGAAAACGGGGACCTCAGTCAGACAGCTGCAAGGAAATGTATTCGGCCAACAATCAGTGAGTTTGGAAGAGGATCCCAAGCTGCAGATGAAAATCACAGCTCTGGCTCACCTCTTTCTGTTAGCCTGGTGACACCCTCAGCAAATGACCCAGCTATCCCGTCCCTGGAAGTTTCACTTACAAAATCACTGAGATAAATCAGTGCTGTTTTAAACTCATGTTTGTGGTAATTTGTTATACAGCAATCAATAGAAAACACATATATCAACCACCAAGTTTACTTCTCTACATCAATGTCTAACATAGGAATCTCGCACTTTACACATTTTAAAAAATTCTTAATTTCTCTTCACTATCCTGCATTTTTCTTTCTTCTTCACAATAACTCACTTGGAGCTAAAAACTGGAATAATTCTTGATGCCTCTTTTTTTCCCTCAGACCTCACATACAATTCATCAGCAAATCCTATAGGATCTGTCATCAAAATGTATCCTGCATCTGACCACTTTTCACCCCTTCCTCCTGCTGCAATCTGGTCAAAGCTACCTCCATCTCTTGCTTGGACCCCTACAATAGCCTTCTTACTGCTTGCTCCATTCCATACAGTTGACCCTCCTTCCTGCAGTCACCACAAATGTTTTAATGTAAATCAGGCCATGCTGCTCTGTGTAGGATCCACCAAAGACTTCTCATGGCACTCACAATAAAATCCAGACTCCTTACTATACTAGTCCATTCTCATTTCTATAAAGAAATACCTGAGACTGGGTAATTCATAAAGAAAAGAAGTTTAATTGGCTCACGGTTCTGCAGGCTTTACAGGAAGCATGATGATCTGCTCAGCTTCTGGGAAGGCCTCAGGAAACTTAACAATCATGGTGGAAGGTGAAAGTGAAGCAGGCATGTCTTAACATGACTGGAGTAGGAGCAAGAGAGAGGGGGAGGTACCACACACTTTTAACCAGATCTCATGAGGACTTACTATTGTGACACAGTACCAAGGGGAAAATTCACTCCCATGATCCAGTCACCTCCCACCAGGCTCCATCTTCAACACTGGGGATTACAATTTGACCTGAGATTTGGGCAGGAACACAGACCCAAACCATATCACTTACCACAGCAACAAGGCCCCACATGATGTGGTTCCTTGTGTCTTAGTTCATTTTGTGATTCTATAACAAAATACCACAGACTGGGTAATTTTTAAGCAATAGAAATTTATTTCTCATGGTGCTGGAAATCGGGAAAGTCCAAGATCAAGGCACCAGCAGGTTTGGTCTCTGGTGAGGGCCTTGTCTCCACTTCCAAAATAGTGCACTGAATGCCGCATCCTCCAGAGGGAAGGAACACTGTTCCTCACATTTCACAAGAGTAGAAAAGGAGAGAGAAAGAGAAAGAGAGCGTGAGAGAGTTGAACTTACCCTTTTATAAGAACCCACTACCTTGATAACAGCATTAATCCATTCATGAGGACAGTCAGAGTCTGCATGGCCCAATAACCTCTTAATAATCCCATCTCTTCATGCTGGAGAATGAATGGCAATTAGAATTTCAGCATGAGTTTTGGAGTGGACAAACATTCAAATCATAGCACCTGGCTACTCTCTGACCTCATTTCCCATCACTGTCCTCTTCCCTCATTATTTTTCAGCTACGTAGGCCTTTCTGCTTTTCCATTTTGATGCCAAGCAAGCTTGCATTTCAGGACCTTTGTGCTTGTTTTTTCTTTTGTCTGGAACCTTCTGCCTTGTATCTTCCATGATTCCTTCCCCCACATCGTAAGGTTTCTTTCCCAAATGTAACCTCCTCTAGCAGCCTCCCTGATTGCCCTATGTAAAACAACCAACATCTTCCTCCCCCCACCACTGCCTAATGGTCTCCATTGTACTTGGTACTCCTGGCATTGTTTTATGTGTTGTGTTCTCTCTCTATTTATTTGTTCACTTGTTTATTGCCTGTCTCCACTGTTAGAATGTAAGTTCCATCAAGGCAGGGCCTCTGACTTAATCACTACTCAATCCTCAGCCTTAGAACAGTGTCTGGCATATATAAGTAGACACAGAAATATTTTTTATTGAACAAAGAGCTTAGAGAAATATTTGACATGTTTACATTAAAGTCAGAATGGTAACTCTGTCTTTTCAAAGAAAGTGATCGTGACACTTGTTAAAAGCAGGAATTGAGAAATCACACATTAATGAATTAAGAAGTATTTGTGCTATCAAAATTATGTGGTGTTTTAGAGAAGTTTAATGCTATTGAAACATTACTAATGGTATGGCTGATGTAATTTTTGCTGTTGTACAGTTCTGTGGGTTGAACTCCAAGACACAGTGTTGTTCTTATGATGTCTTCTTTTTGTTTTGTTTTGTTTTGTATTTTTGGCAAGGAAGAGGCGATTTCAGTAATCCCAAAGCCGAAATGTAAATTCTAGCCCTGATCAAGATAGACATGAAAATGGGGCTGTGATGAGACCAGGTACTTGGTCAAATACTAACAGCCTTACTAATCAATAGCAAAGAGAGCTAGACAATATCCAAAATATACGTGTCATGGAAATGTAGTTGTTTAGAGCTCATCTCATGATTTAGATATCTAGATAGATCACAAGTTCAAAATTTCAGCACAAAAAATAGATGCCATTACAATGAAGTTTGGTACATTGCAAAGATTTCCCAGTATAAAAAGAGCTTAAGTGATCCAAGATGTATCATTTTTTAAGGCCAAACTTCCAGGTTTACAATATCAGTTTATAAGTAGAGACATATTCACCTCCTTTCCTTTTTCCCACAATGAAGATTATCTTTAGAAACACTGACTCAGGCTGGCTGGGTGCAGTGGCTCACTCCTGTAATCCTAGCACTTTGGGAGGCCGAGGCAGGCAGATCGCTTGACCCCAGCCTGGACAACATGGCAAACCCCATATTTACCAAAAATATAAAAAATTAGCAGGGTGTGGTGGTGCAGACCTGTAGTCCCAGATACTCAGGAGGCAGGCTGAAGTGGGAGGATCACTTGAGCCCACGAAGTCAAGGCTGCAGTGAGCCATGACTGTTCCATTGCACTTCAGCCTGAGCAATGAGAGTGAGACTGTGTCTCAAAAAATAAAAATAAATAAAAATAAAAACACTTACTCTACCAGGCCAATAATGAGTTAACTTCCTTGCACTATAGAATATGGCATATTGATTATGAAGAAAGGCAGTGCAATGTGGTGTGCCCTTTTCCATCTGATATCTTAGGTTTCCAAACTTTCAAAACCATCATATCAGCTCACATAATGCACTTATTTCATTTTCCTTAACAGGTCACCTCCTTCCCAACTGGAGCCTTTTTTTTTTTTTTTTTTTTTTTTTTTTTTTGAGACAGAGTCTCGCTCTGTTGCCCAGGCTGGAGTGCAGTGGCATGATCTCGGCTCACTGCAAGCTCTGCCTCCTGAGTTCATGCCATTCTCCTGCCTTAGTCTCTTGTGTACCTGGGACTACAGGTGCCCGCCACCACGCTCTGCTAATTTTTTTATTTTTAGTAGAGACAGGATTTCACCGCATTAGTCAGGATGGTCTTGATCTCCTGACCTCATGATCCACCCGCCTTGGCCTCCCAAAGTGCTGGGATTACAGGCATGAGCCACCACACCCGGCTGCCAACTGGAGACTTTTTAAGTAATGTAAATATCACTTAATTTATGAAAGAAATGTTTATTCTAATTTAGAGTGGTTTAATCAAGCAAATCAAGTTCGACTCCCTCGAAAGAAAAGAAACAGAATGTAATAATTTTGTAAACTTTTGAATATAAAAATATTTACTGTTTACTAAAAAGAGACTTTTTTGAACTCCAGTCAAGTACGGAAGTATGCTGTGAATTAAAAATCTGATCTGATAAAATAACACATAAATATTTTAGCAGGAATTTTGGTCCTAATGCCTACGAGATGGCTGTAAATCTGCCTATAATACAAAGCTCTCTCTCGTTTGAAAACTTCAGAGAGCCAACTATTTGGGTATTAAAAACTCCTGCCCAGATTACTGTTAATGTTAATCCTGATGGAATTACTTAATAATTATGATTTTTCTTCCTTTTAGAATGTCATAGCTGTGTGACTTATATTGTATGTCTCCACTCGGACTGAATTTCTGGCTTCTTCTGTTGTATACATGGATAGAAAACATGGTTTTTTTTTTTTTCTCATGAAGGTGGGTTTAGTTCTAGTTGAATGGACATTATAAAAGAATTCTTTATTTTTAATTAATGTCAGTGTTACACCTATACCTTTACAAACATCTGAGATTTTATTTAGATATAGAAATGGCAATCTTTTTAAGATTTTTTAAAAAATTTGTATTGACTAGAAACACACTCAGTTCAAATCATCAAAGCTTTAGTTAACAAAGTGGTTAAAGACCTAGAGGTGTGTAAGAACTTTCTAAATTGTACTCACACCACACAATAGCAGTTGTTCTTGAAGAGGTGAAAGTGATAAAGTATTCCAGGAACCAACAGGCTGACGAAATGTCCACAAACAGACCAAAAGGATATTACGAGCCATTCTCCCCCATCATCTCCCCACTCCCACATACTTCATAGATGGACAAAGAGCTAGTCTTCATTGTACCCTGCTATTCGTAATAAAATATTACCTCTGTACCTCTTCTTTAGGTCACAGGTTAACCTGCAGGTTAATAATCACATTAAATATGTTCAGATATGAAGAGGTACAACAACAGTGATTCACAGTGATCAAAGGGAATCACTGCATTCAAATACCTGAGAGCCTCTGTGCTTCCCTCCTATTTTATCATTAATCTTCATATTCCCATGAGGGGCTAGAATCTATAACTCCATTTGACTCATAAAGGCACTGACACAAAAAAAGAGCTGAAGATTCTTAAAATGTCACAGAAGAAGTTCAGGTGGGAAAATGGCTACAGATTCTAGGTTTATAGACTCCTTAATATTGCTAAGTCCACAATGGTGCAATCCATTGAACTTATTTAAAATAAATTATCTTTATCTAAGTGGAACAGAACAGTCACCCTGAGCTTGTGTTGGCCTCTTTTAGGAGAAGAAATGTTATTTTTTCCTATTTTTCACAGGGGACCTGGAAAGCCTCCTAGTGAAATTTACTTCTTAATTATGTAAAATATTCATTTTTGGAATTAAAATTTGCATAGTCGGGCAACTTAGCAAGCAGTTTTACTTGTTTAACTGCCACTGTATATACTTGTCATTATTTGAGCTGTCATTCTCATCTAGTGACCAATTCTACTTGCCTTAGTACATAGAGCACTAGCAGCTCCTCCAATAATTCCTTTTAAATAATTTTTGAGCTCAAAACCTTTTGTTGATGCTCTATTGCAAAATGCCAAGTCTGAACTAATAAACTTGGCTGTCAGGGCTCTCCACTAACTTTTTTTCACTACCCTTCACACTCATTCATTAATTTGTTGAACTAATATTCATGGACTTCCTGTGTATACCAGGTACTGTGTTAGTCCACTGTTATTCAAAGCCACGTAAACTGTCATCTTCCATCTCTTGAGAAACTCCCACTTTAGTAAATGGAGACGCACATGTAAATAAATGTTTACAAGTGGTAGAGCCTTTTACAACGCCCTTTCCCACTTACTGCTCAGCCTCTTCCTGAAAGTTGTAGTCTTTGGATGGTAGATAGGTAGTTAAAGGGAATCAGACTGTTCTATTTTTCCTTGCACAGAAAATAACAATCACTTGGAGCAAGGATAATTCCTCAGTTTTGTGATTGGAGTAGGCTTTAGAGGTTACCCCAGGGACTGACAGTGAAAACAGACAAATAGTTCTCTTATGGACTTCTAGGCAGGCATAGCATGAGGCTTTTTCCATGTAGCTCCATCAGTCTTAACATTTGGTAGAAATTCTTTTCAAATTCTGGCAATAACTTGACTAATAGTGCTGATTTCACCATAGTTGATTTTTGTGTTTTTTCTTCTGAATCATTGTAGGTATTTTAGAGTAAAGTTTGGGAAATCTTTTTCAGGGATCCATGCCAGCAGTATTAAAAGACCACTATTTGGTTTGGCCAGTGCAGTTTTAAAAACTTCCTTCAGACTGGACATTGATTCTCCATTTTGCCATAGTTCCACTTTCCTTCCATCTTGTACATGACTTACTCATCTATCTGCCTGCCCATTGACACTATCAATGTTTACAATTTTTATTTTATAGGCATAACAAAAATGGAAAAAAATATCATCTGGACTGGTATTATGATACTTTTAGGTATTTTAAACATTTCCATCTTACAATCAGTAGGAACCAACAATAAATTCATATAAAGAAATTTTAATGATCCTGGCATTTTTCATTCATTCCTAAGTACAGGGAGGGAACTTTCCCAGTACCTGAAAAGTCTGTCTTTAGTCCATGAATGAGAGAAAGGAATGTGAGGCCTTACAGAATTGATGTTTGAAAGGACTAGAAAATGCAAGCTATAAACAGTGACATGTAATGGGAATCCTGCCAAGTAATAAAACATTTGCCTTTCAAGCCAGGCACTGGGTCCAAATCAACGAGCTGAATTCTTCATGGTTCAGATCGTCTTCATTTTCTCTGTAACTCTCCATCTTGCTTGTCAACTCATGTTTTCCAAACATTTAGAAACTGGAATGTAATCCCCTGAAGTGAGGGATTTCCTCTGGGCAGCCACCCTGATCTTGGAAAGAAAAAGATTTCAGATTCCACACCCTCTTCTTGGAAAGTCCATTTCAGATTCCTTTCTGATAGCTCAGGGGAATGCAAATGACGTTAGGGAAGACCTAAACCTTCCTGTCATTCAGCGGAATCCAAAACAGTGAACCCTTCTATTCTCTTTTGGGTACATTCATATTAGATTGAAATATTTTGGGAGGTTTAGAAAAATCTGTGATCTATATTGATCACATAATCCATTTTATTCACTTTTTATTCGTTTTATTTTCAAAACATTAAAGCAGAGAAGGGAGGTTCTTAGATGTTGTTCAAAAACACACAAAGATTGGGATTTATAGATATTAGACAGGAGCTGGGAATAGGCACTTTTAACAAGCATCCCTGGTGATTCTGATGCCGATGGTCAAAGGACCACACACTGACAAGCACTAAGAATTTAATTTAATTACACCTGAAATACGTCTGCAGACTTTCCACTGTGAACTTTCCATTATTCTTGATTATGAGGGAATTGGGTAATGTAAATCTTCTAATAATTGAGAACTTTTCACTTTGTCATTGACTCAAAAATTCCCCCAAATCTCAACACACTGACAGAAAGGATTCTTCACTAGAACAAGGAAGAGAAGAAAACATCATTGATTATCAGTCCATGAACTGGATAATCAAGTTTACTGTTGAACTCAAATTAGAGCTCCTCTTTGAGTGTGAGTGTTGGTTTCAAACATAGAGAGACTCATAAGAGAAAATTCAGTTTATTGAAATGTGACTTAATCGAGGATTTCCTCAATGGAAAAAGGAGACAGGAAAATAATTGGGAATGTGAGCTTGTTATAAATTTAGGAGGACAACAGCAAGGAATGTTACCTGTAATGAAACTTGAGAGATATAGTGGATTATATAAAATCATTAGAAAGATGTAAATATATAGTTGCCAAATTGGCCAGAGTATCTCAAGCTCATATAGTTCTATGAAACATATCATTCCATGCTTAGTAAAACTTCTTCCTAGGTGTATGTATTTTAAACATATGTAAATATTTCCCTTATAAGGTCATAAAGGCTGGAGTTTTGAATCTATGTGATGTTAATATGGCATGCGTTATAATTAATAAGCATTTCTTTGGAGATACTGCTCAGTTTATGTATTGATTTTGTTTGAGATCTTAAGGACTAAGTTCAAAAGGAAAATTGACTCAAAATAAAATGTATTTGGAAATATTTAGGAAGGGGCAAATGTTGCATAAATGAGAAAATTCCTGAAATAATTTACAACTTTTACTCTTTGATAAAGTATCCCTATAAGCCTCACACTTTATTTTCTTAAGCCTAGAATTCACTTAAGATGAATGTTAGTAAAGAGCTTTATAATTTCTGATAAGACTGTTTTAGACTTTGAAAAGACTCCAAATTTGGTTCCATCAATGACTTAAGTAATATGGCCTTGTTTGCACAGCCAACACCATAATTTGCACATGTAGCTCGATAAATACATTTATGTACTCTAAGTAGCAGTATCTCAGGCACAAGGGTTTCAGGGAGGCTCTGTTTGCCCTGTATGTTTGCTCACAAATTTCTTTTTTACCCTTGTGGAAGGGGATGGAAACAGGCACAAACAACATTTATTCCCAAAGTAAAGTTTTTACGTATTATAGTGAATAGCAGGTGAATTCTAATATGTTCCTTCTCTATAGTTTATTTTCACATAGTGGCACATAATGTGAAAAGCATAAAAGCAAAAATGAAATTGACATTATTTTTTTCCTGTTTTTCCCCCTCTAGCATAATGGCATTTAGAATTGGCATTTATCACATTTCCGTGGCTTACTTTCAAATTAATTCACTTTCTAATACAACTAAAAGATTATAGCTAGTCTTTATCTTCTAAGGTTTAACATCTTTTTGAATTCTTGTGCTTCTCCCCTCTCTCAATTTCTCCTTTCCTTCTTCCATTCCTCTCTTCTTTCAACGAATATGAATAAGTACCTATTATGTGCCAGGCACTGTCTGAGTACTGGGAAGACAAGGGTGAGAAGAGGTAATTCTTGCTGTCATGGGGCTTACAGCCTAGTACGAGAAATTATACTGTTACGTTACATCATGTGATGGTCACTATAACAGCGACAGCCTAAGAGGAGAAGTACAAGTTGAGTGGAGGCACTTGGGAAGATGCCTAACCTAGTCTTGTTGGGGAGAGGAGGTCAAATAAGGCTTCCTCAAGAATCTCCCTTAGGCTGTTGATAATGTATGACAATGTCTGTCTTTTAACTCCAGATAACTCTTTATAGAAATATTCAGTTTTTTGATGTTCTGTTGACTTTCTGAAAGGATTTTTCACATATTTCCAACTGCCATGCTGTTGGCTAAAGTTCACCTATTTATGTAAAACAGCTATTATGTTATGCTATCAAGATTTGGGGATTTATCTATTAACAGCCGTTACTATTACCCATGCCTAACAAATATGCCTCTTGAACCTGATTCAAGCCAGCTGTGGGATCTCAACACCACATCCCTGAGGCTGAACCCAGTGGAAATCCCAGATGAAGGCTGAGAAGATGCTCTTCTCTTCCCTCATTATGTGGCCCTTGATCAAGGTAACAATTTGCGTGCCCTATATACAAATAGGCTGCCCCTGTTACAGCACCCATCACACACTGTAATGTAGTGGTGTATGTGCTATACCTTGCCTCACCTTCAATTCTGAATTTCCTCTTCTGTTTCCTTTTATGTCTTGTCTTCTTTTTGTAAAACTTAAATGTGCAATTTAAAGAGAAAAGTACATTTTCATGAAATATTGCTACAAGAGGTGGATATAATAATTGATGAAGGAAATTATAGTTTTCTAGATACAAGAATGCCTAGAGATATAATAAATGCCAAATTATAGTTTCCTTTATCAATTATTTACTGTATCATTTTTTGCTATATAACTCCATGCTAATAAACCTAAGGGCATACATGATAAAATCTATATAAGGCCAGATTAAAAAAAAAAAACAACTGTGAAACTTTCCCGATTTTCGTCAAGGCTATAGTGCTTCATGCATGCAACTACAGTCTGATCTCCCCCCACCTAGTTTGGCACTGTAATTTATCAGGTTTCATGACTCTTTGAAAGCTGAGTGCCATATCTGTAGCTGTAGTTTTTTATTGGATGTGCATTTGTACTAACTTCATCTCTGGCTTCAATATGGCCATTTTAAGGCCATATTATTGTTTTTCTTTCTCATCCATTTTTTTTCTAAAAGGAAATATCTTCATTGCTTTATTCAGTTACAAAGTTAATTTGTGCTGCAAGAAACAACATTCAAATGATATTAAAAATTAAAGAAGAACCTGAAATATCCCAATAATCTCACACTGACCTCTACTCCCTCAGAATGTTAGTGTTCTCATCAACTTTTAATTAGATTTTCATGTCTGTCTTAAAGCATGTCTTTCTAAGCTGCCATAATGTCTTCTGCAACATGGTAGTGTACTACTGAATAATGAATGAAATGTTTTTAACATTGCTTCACAAATAACAAAGTGCTTTTCACAGTTTGGTTCATTTAATCTTATCAGCGAAGATCAACAATAGCTTCTAAAAGGTGGTCATTTTATTGTTGCCAGAAATCTTGCTCATTTTTTTCTGGCTGAATTTCATTTTCTTGTCAATGGTTTTTTTTTTTTTTTTTTTTTTTTTTTTTTTTTTTTGGTCAGTAGTTCTCTGGTGCATCCAGTTAGGAGAAAAACTAAAAGTTATCAGTCATTAACTTGGGATTGAAAGTAACAGCTGCTTTCAAATTATATTCTATGGCCAGGCTCGGTGGCTCACGTCTGTAATCCCAGCACTTTGGGAGGCCAAGGTGGACAGATGACTTGAGATCAGGACTTTGAGACCAGCTTGGCCAATGTAGTGAAAACACATCTCTACTAAAAATACAAAAATTAGCTGGGCATGGTGGTGCACGCCTGTAATCCCAGCTACTAGGGAGGCTGAGGCATGAGAATCACTTGAACCTGGGAGACGGACATTGCAGTGAGCTGAGATTGTGCCACGGCACTCCAGCTTGGGTGACAGAGCAAGACTCTGTCTCAAAAAAAAAATATATATATATATACATATATATGTATTCTATATCACAATTTGTTTTAATTCTCTGAGGGGTTATTTTACTATGTTGTTCATGAGAAGCAAACAGAGTAAACAAAATCCTGTGCTTTCATGTATTTATTCTCATTGAATGAATTTCCAGTGCTATCTGGAGACTCAGTGTTGAAGTTCTGATTTTCCAGCAAAGCTGAAGGGGATTGTGTCTGCATATACAAACTGATACTTCTTTCAGAATGAACCAAACAGAGATATAATAAATGTTACCACCTATGTAGCTGCTTATACAGAAACTGAGGATGATAGTTCAAAACAGGCCCGCTTTCCTTTTGTTTGAACACTGATTTCAAATAAAAAATAAAAGTTGGGCCGGGCGCAGTGGCTCATGCCTTTAATCCCAGCACTTTGGGAGGCTGAGGCGGGTGGATCACGAGGTCAGCAGATCGAGACCATCCTGGCCAACATGGTGAAACCCTGTTTCTACTAAAAATACAAAAATTAGCTGGGCGTGGTGGCAGGCACCTGTAGTCCTGGCTACTCGGGAGGCTGAGGCAGGAGAATCGCTTGATCCTGGGAGGTGGTGGTTGCAGTGAGCCGAGATAGCGCTCACTGCATAGAAAACAGACGACAGTAATTTACCCTTGTTGTGTTTGCTACTGTGATTTTATAAGACATGGACATCCAGCTTCCAGGACTTATTTTTGGAGACCTTGAAACACAGTCAAGGAACTTCAGATGTAAGTTTAGAATGAGTACACAACTATACTTTATCCACCAGTTTTCTAGGTATGCCTGAGAGCAGAGAGAACATGAACTGCTATTGTACTGGATGATGTAATAACAAAACAAAACACACAGAATATTTTGATTTCAGAATGGCATGTACATATATGTATATATATATACCCTATAAAATAAGTTGAATTAGCTGGCTAACACCTACCTATTAAACCACTACTACTTTCTCTATCATATTTTAGATTATGTCTTAGAAACTGCATATCAGCTCTTTATAGAAGTAAAGGTTCTGATCATTGAAATATTCTGACTCTGGCTTCAGGAAGCTGGGCATAAATACAGAATCAGTGTTTATTCCTCACAGTACTCATCAATGTGGTTTGCATTAGAATAAATGTTCAGTGCAGTTCATCAAACATTTATTGAGTGCCCACAGTGTGGTAGGTACTGAGAAAAAATGGCCGGAACAGAATACTCTGCTCTCAAAGGGCATATATAACAATAGAGAACAAACATTTTGGAGATATAAATTTCTTTCATAAATGTATTTTGTGAAACTTAATTGTGTGTATTTTGAAAAAAAACAAGGATCATATACTTCTTTTACATGTTTTCATAATGGCTAACATAAAATGGAAACTGAATATTTTTGCTGACAGACTAGTTGAAGTATGGAAAACTTGTTGCCCATTCAGGTAAACAGTTTCTGAGGTCTCCAGAGAAAAGAAACATAATTCATAAGTCTGTTTTTAAATGTAATTTTTTGATTCCTTTCTAATCTCTGTTGTCCTTTGCTGTATTATTTGAACAAATACATCAACACATGGAGAAAGAATGACAATTTTTTTAAAAGGTTATTATTATATAAGATTTTCTGTGTGATAAAACCACACCCAATGGGCCTCACTCAGACGAGCTTATATATGTTATTAGATTCAGGAATGTGAAGTGTGTTAGATTCTGTCCCTGTTGGGCTGTCATATGACGCAAACAGTGACTCTGAAATGAAGCCATAATATATGGTTTAACCTCTTAACAGTTTGTGATGTCATTTTTTCTGTGGTAAGAAAAACAAATGCTGTCACATTTTATATTTGAGACTCCCGCAAGCCAACATCAAGAGATTAAGTATGCACATGACGAACACACTATCGTGAATGCAGTCAGACTGATGCCAGGGGATCACTGTGAGCGCAAACCGTCCTCTGGGACTCAGTGTTATAGGATGGAAAGATAAGCCTGCTGATAAGTTACAACCCTCCTGAGACACTGTGTTTTCCCCTTATAAGGAAGCAGAGGCAATTTAAAATATTTTGATCTGGATGTTAATTCATACAACTATGTTTATCTAGTATCAGCTAACCTTTATGCTTATAATTTAAGAATCTAGAAATACAGTAGCTAAAGAAAACCCTGTAGGTTCATCTAAAAGAATTAGAATAGACATTACATTGGGGCAAGGAATAAGTGAAACTGCTGGTTTCCAGAGTTTACTTTCTTGAAATATGGTTTTGAGTCATTTCTGCGAGATATAAACATACTACTTTATGTTTCCTATCATTTTTTTATTATGCACATAATTTAACAGTTTGTAATAGTTGAAGCCACATGTCTCTGTGGACTGGTTTATTATTGAAATGGCTTCACTCAAGGAGGAGACTTTTAACTGTATAATTCAGGTATGTATATTTTCTTTGAACAAAGTGTGTGACATTCAACTTGTCAAAAATGAACATTTTGCTTGACTGAACAGCTTTGCTCTGTGTTTTCCTTGTCTGCTGAGGCAAAGAAAGGCTGACAAGAGGGCATATCCAGTGAAAGATCAAGAGGGGAATGAAGCAGGATTTGAGTCAACTATCAGAAAATTCCATTCTTGCTGAACATTTTATAATAAACACAATATACTCATTAGAACAATTTAGATAAATCTGAACTCTGGGTAACAGAATGAGCATCTCCTCCCTTCCCCTGCTGCTATGTATTTATGAAAAAATAATTTGTATTGTGGTGGACTTTCTGTATTATTTTCATTATTGTTGTTTTCTTATTGGAGATACTTTGAGATTATGATGGGTAATATAATTGACTCTAAACCAAACTTCATTTCTTAAAAGAAGGAAGAGTTGTTGCTACAACCTTGAAATTCAAGAACTCTACATAGGCTGATGGATTTTTTACATCGGGGGTTTGCCTAGGAGTTTACATGATTAGTCAGTCTCTCACTCTATTAGTGGATTCTGTCCATTCATTTAGTCGGTCAATCATTTTTTGGAATATCCCCCATGTTGGAGGACTACCATAGGTACTGGGATAAAGGTTAATAGTCTGTCATGCTTATCTTCTAGGTGCTTGCTATTTGTGTCTTGCCTAATGGTTAAGTTTCCAGCCCATTGAAAGGTGTGAAGTACTAATTCACCCATTTATTAATTCAACAAATTTCAATTTTGTCAAACATGTGCTAGGCATTTGGATGCAGTAGGCATTGGCCCCACAATGATGAATTGCTCTTGTAGAATTTACAACCTAGTGGGAGAAGAAAGGACACATTTTGGTTACTTCAGTTAATAAAAGAGTAATCACAAATTAAAATCAATTCTTTGAAGGAAAAGAATACAGATATATCCATGCATGTAAACAAGAAATCCAACCCATATATGGGAGAGGCTCAGTAATGAGTTAATCATTGAAGGAGATCCAGAGGGAAAGGGACACCATCTTCAAAAATGTGTTCCTAGAAGTAGCATGCCAGTGTCAGATGGACAGCCAAGAAAGTAGAATGTTTCAAGAAGGAACAATCAACCATGTCATGAGGTTTTGTGAGGACAAAGAGAGGACTGACCAATGTCCATTGGATGTTACAGCATGGAGGTTATTGGTGACTAGAGTAGCTTCAATTTTCATAGAGTGATGGTGGCCGAATTCTGACTGGAATGGATTGAGGATTAAATAGACACAGAGGAAAGCAATAGGGAATACAAACAAAACCTTTAAGAAATGTAGTTATGATGGGAAGAAGATATGGGTTCATTGAAGGAGAGTTCATGTCCTTATTTATACATGGGAGAGGCTTGGGCATGTTTGAATATTAAAAGGTAGGATACAGTTTACAGGGAGTTATTGAATACACAGTACAGAGATGGAAAAATGAATACATTTCTTTACTAGTTGAAAGCAAGAGAAGATCAGACCCAGAACATTGGAGATGGACTAGCCTTAGAGAGAAGACAGAAGGGAAGTATGGTATGGATAGAAGTAGATTTGGTGCAAAAGGGTAGAAGTAGAAATTGCTCCCATTCAACTAATTTGATTTTCTCTGAAAAGTTGGAGCTCTGCATGTCTGTTGAAAAGGAGCAGTGTGAAGGAGGAGTTGGAGGTTTGGAGAAACTGGGGAATGTTTGAAATAGTCATTGTAGGGAGTAGGATGGTATGAGAGTGAATAGACGGAGAAATATAGGAAGACTGAGGGGCAGTGTTGTAAGTCCATCTGAAGCTGGTGAAGGTGGTGTTCTGATACTTACCTGTCCTATTCTGTGGCTTTCCCCTGCAGTGCTTGTTCCTGGAGGGTGGGCACTGAGAAAGCAGGTAACTGAGATCATTTTGAGTTGAAGAGTGAAGACCAAAGGGCAGGAGAGTGTAGGGTTATGAAAAGAGTGTTATTGAAATGATGAGCTCTGGAAAGAAAAGTATGCTGGATAAAAAGAGGATAGGAAGAAGAGTGAGAGCTGAAGAAAGCATTAGGACATGGGGAACAGTCAGAAGTACCACTGAGATTAAGTGGAAGAGAGAGCCAGCCTCAGCATCATGCATTCGTGTGTTCCAACGGAACTATCCTTTCAGAGGATGGGCTTGTGATGGCCAAAACTCTCTCCTGCTGCAAATCTCAAATGAAAGGGCTTGTAGTACAGAGCAGAGGCCCTGGCAAGATTGGAACTGGTGAAGAGCCATCAGTGGTGGCTGGTATCTTCTGACACTCCATGTAGATTCCAGGGCCTGAGCAATGTGGCATTTCTTAGCCCTTCTATGACAATGTGGTTATTAAGCTGTTAAGTAAAGACATCTGTTTGAAAGCATCCTCCCTACAATTTTTGCAGTATCAACGAAAGTTGATTTTAGTGGATAAAGGGAATATTTTTGTCCTTGTCATTCATTCGTTAAACTATCAATCATGTATATTGATCAAAAGTCATCTAAAAACCTATGGCTTTTTAAGCAGACAATGAACAAACCAACAAACTCAGGCTCTGCTAACATTCAAGTCTGATGTTGGATGCAAAGATCTGGAGTTGAACCCTTGGCATGGAGATGCTCTAAGGAGATGCCATCTTCTCACATTATATGAGACCAATCAATGCCTTGCTTCTCCTGTCCAGCTTTCCCAGCACCCACTTTGTTCTCCACTCACCAGAGTGCATCTCCAGGAATGAAAGCTTCATCATCTCATGGCGAGTTTATGGCCGCATCTTCCTAGCTGGTCTCCCTCCTTTTGGACCTTCTACCCCTTTTTAATCCTACACTTGACTAATTGCCTTATTAATTAACTTTAAATTCCTATTTTCTTCTGTTACCTCACTATTAAAGGAACAGAAGTTCATGCTTTTCTAATCAAGTTGTAGGAATGAATTCATCTGCCTCTTACGTGTGAGACGTTGGACACATAACTTAATTTTCGTGGGCCTTAGTTTGTTCATGAATTTAAAAATCCAAGTGTGGCTATTGGACTAGATGGTCAAATTCTTCATGGTTTGAAGTATGTGGCTGGGTTAGAGCTCCATTCCAATCCTGAAATTCTGTTGCTGTGCTCCCCTCCAGAGCCTACTTCCAATCCTAGTAATATAGCCATTGAGCTTCAGTACTCGTTCAACCACAGCGCCTGGCAAGGAGTAGGCATTTAGGAATATGTGGATTGAATGAATGGTTGCTAGGGAGTATGGTGGCCTCTTAATTTTATGCTGGGCTCATCCCAGTGCGCGCACGTGGGAACTTCACAAAAGTTATTTCATGAGCACAGCGCTGAATCCCCTTATCCTACGGAGTTCACTGAAGTGGGGCCAGTTCTCCGCCTCTTTTAACTTTACTGCCAAGGCAGGAGAGGGGTGGAGTGGCCTGGAAGACAGTTGGAAGGAGGGTGGGAGATTTGCTTTCTTACAAAGATGCTTTGGGAGACTGGATCTATAGCGCCAAATTTTCAGGAAGAAATGAGCCTGAGTCCCAATGGCAAAAAACAAAACAAAACAAAACAAAACCCAAAAAACCCCACAAAACCTGCAACTGAGCTCAGTGTGTATCTTCTGTTAAAGAGACAGCCTGAAAGCCTCCTGTGTACTGAGAGCGTGGTCCAAACCAGAGAAGGGGGCGCCCTAGCTTGCCCCCAGCAACCCATTAGTACAGGAAGACAATCAGCGAAGTCAACCTCACTGAACCCACTTCTTGGGCTCCCTGTGCCCGACGCTGGCTTCTGGTTCACGGCGTGCCTACCCAGCTGTCGTGGGTCCCCGTCACTCCCGGGCGCATGTTGCAAAACAAATCAACTCCATGGGAAAAGCTCCATGAGCGCCCAGGGGACAAGTCCCCACGGACAAACATGTCATAACGATTTCAGTTTTGTCCCACTACGTGAGGTTGTAAGTTTCTTCATCATTCCCCCCTCCCAACAAGCACAAAATCGTCCCCAGCCCCTGGAGCGTCTTGCGTGGCTCCCAGGTCAGCAACAGCACTCGGAGCTCAGAGCTCCAGGGAAAGCGCTCAGGGAATGGCTCCTAGGACTGGTTCCTGGGAAAGCGCCAGCGTCCAGGGAGAGATTTCCTTCTCCAAGGGCCGGCAGGGTGGCATTCCAAGCGCGAGCAAGGTGGGCAGTGAGCGATCCTCCCTTTAAAAAAGAATAAATAAATAGAAGCCAGCGCGCAGCCCCGCTCGGGTTTCCCGAAGCGCACACCGCTGTCGCTGCCGGGGCGGCTGGATGTCTGCGCTCCCCGCCTCCGCTGGGCTGACACGGGAGGGGAGGAGCAGGAGCTGGAGGGGTGTTGGGGGTGGGGGGAGCGCGAACCATCTCGAGCCAAGACAAGCAGCACATTCACAAATAACGCCCCCACCCCCAGCGCACGCGCTCCCATTCAAAGCAGACCCGCTCCGCGGCCGCACTTAAGCTCCAAAGCCGCGCCGCCTGCCCCGGCGCAGCTCTGTCTCGTGGGGCGCACGCCCGAGCCCGCCTGCCGGCCGCCGCCGCGGAGCCACCGCAGTCAGCGCAGGAGGCGGCCACCTCTTCGAGGGAGGGGTCTCGCCCGGGACTCCCCTTGGTCCCCGCCATGGGGACCATGGCACGACTGGAGGCGCCCCAGTGCCCCGGGTTCCTGGCCCGCCTCCTCGGTGGCACCTGGTGCCTGCTCTGTATCGCCGGACAGGTAGGGTAGCCTGTGCGTCTTGCGTCCCTCCCGGGGACTCTGCTTCTAAAGCCTGTGCTACAGCGAAAAGCGCTACAGCGTGGGAGGTGCTCTCTTCCGCGAAGGTCCATCCTGGGGCTGCGCTGCCGCCCAGGCTGGGGACAAGTGGCGCGGGGTTGGGGCTAAGGCGTACCCTGGGGTCGATCGGGTCGATCTCTGCGTTTAGGCTTGACCCAGCCTCCTGGGACCCTGTCCTGGCTTTTCGCCCTTACCTGGGTCCTGCTTCCAGCCAGGCAGAGCCGGGGCGAGAAGGCGGCGCCTGAGCTGGGGAGCTGTCATCCCCAACAGTCCTCTACCCCCCACCCTTTCCGACAGTCCTTCGCGGAGCCCCCTCTCTCGTTCCAGGCTGAGGCTTGGGCGGCGCCGGGGAGACTCGGGTGCTGGGACACTCCTCCACACTTCCGCCCTTCTGCGGACCTAGTGAACTTCTGACACTGTCACCCTAGGGCCGCCCGCAGCCGAGTGTCGGGGGCGCAGCGTTGTAAAGTGTGCGGACGCCGGACCAGGTGGGCTCCCTGGTGCCTCCGCGGTCTAGAGGTGGCTCTGGTGGGTGGGTGCCCGAGGATTGGCCCTGACCATACCCCCTCCGAATCCTCCCAGGGTCTTCTCCAGGGCCACACGGGGTGTATAAGGAACTGGGGAGTTCTCCAGGGTGGGAAATTCAGGCCCTGAGGCGGCGCGGAAGGGCCCTGGGAGAGGGTGTCTGATTAATTCAGTTTGCCTGGTAGTGGTTTATTATCACAAGACTTGGAGAAAGCTGCTTAGGGAAGAGGGCAGGGGTCCAGGGTCGAGTCAAACTCAGAATACCTGCGGTTCCTTCGTTTTCACACTTTCCAGACTCAGGTAACTTTTGATTAAAACCCACGATTTGGGCAGTTTGTACATAATTTAGCCTCCATAGATTTGCCTTTCACAGGATTACTTGGGTAGTTCTGGGAAAATACCCAAATACTCTTGGCCGGAATTACCGCCAGATAGCCTCCCTTTCCTCTGTTTTGCTTATGGAGACTTGTCCAAATAGGGGGATTTCCTTCCCTCGCTTTTTCTTAACGTTTTGCAACTTGTTTTCCGATCTCTATTTTAAAATTTTGATTGCAGTGGTGCACTTCTAGAGGCTGAGAGAGGACCGAGAATGTTGTCTCAGAAGGGCCCGGAGCAGCAGGGATTACTCTCATCAGTAGTAGAAATTTTCAGCAGGGAACACCTGCTTAGATTGGAATATGACAAACAGTTGGAAAAGCTTGTATTAATTATCAGCAAGTTGTATTCCCACCATGCTTCGTTCCTTGTCAGGGCTTCCCAGCCATGGCTGCACAGTAGAATTACCTAGGGGAGCTCTAGAAATTTCCTGCGTTAGGGCCACACCCCAGCTGGATTACATCAGAATCCTGGAGGGAGAGGGGAGGCTGGGACATCAGAAATTCTAAAGCTCTCGGGTAATTCTGTTCTGCAGCTGGGTTAAAACCCAATGTGCAAAAACGACCTGCCTTAATGTGACTTTTTTTTTTGAAACGGAGTTTCACTCTCGTTGCCCAGGCTGGAGTGCAGTGGTGCGACCTTGGCTCACTGCAACCTCTGCCTCCTGGGTTCAAGCGATTCTCCTGCCTCAGCCTCCCAAGTAGCTGGGATTACAGGCATCTGCCACGACGCCAGGCTAATTTTTTGTATTTTTAGTAGAGACGGGTTTTCACCTTGCTGGCCAGGCTAGTCTCAAACTCCTGATCTCAGGTGATCCACTCGCCTCGGCCTTCCAAAGGTCTGGGATTACAGGCGTGAGCCACTGCTCCCGGCCAATGTGACTTGTTTTATAGAATCATGGCCCCATGTGTCTTTATAGCAGCATGATTTATAGTCCTTTGGGTATATACCCAGTAATGGGATGGCTGGGTCAAATGGTATTTCTAGTTCTAGATCCCTGAGGACTCCCCACACTGACTTCCACAATGGTTGAACTAGTTTACAGTCCCACCAACAGTGTAAAAGTGTTCCTATTTCTCCACATCCTCTCCAGCACCTGTTGTTTCCTGACTTTTTAATGATTGCCATTCTAACTGGTGTGAGATGGTATCTCATTGTGGTTTTGATTTGCATTTCTCTGATGGCCAGTGATGGTGAGCATTTTTTCATGTGTTTTTTGGCTGCATAAATGTCTTCTTTTGAGAAGTGTCTGTTCATATCCTTTGCCCACTTTTTGATGGGGTTGTTTGTTTTTTTCTTGTAAATTTGTTTGAGTTCATTGCAGATTCTGGGTATTAGCCCTTTGTCAGATGAGTAGCTTGCAAGAATTTTCTCCCATTCTGTAGGTTGCCTGTTCACTCTGATGGTAGTTTCTTTTGCTGTGCAGAAGCTCTTTAGTTTAATGAGATCCCATTTGTCAATTTTGTCTTTTGTTGCCATTGCTTTTGGTGTTTTATACATGAAGTCCTTGCCCAGGCCTATGTCCTGAATGGTAAAGCCTAGGTTTTCTTCTAGGGTTTTTATGGTTTTAGGTCTAACGTTTAAGTCTTTAATCATATTGAATTGATTTTTGTATAAGGTGTAAGGAAGGGATCCAGACACATGCACACGTACGTTTATTGCAGCATTATTCACAATAGCAAAGACTTGGAACCAACCCAAATGTCCAACAATGATAGACTGGATTAAGAAAATGTGGCACATATACACCATGGAATACTATGTAGCCATAAAAATTGATGAGTTCATGTCCTTTGTAGGGACATGGATGAGATTGGAAATCATCATTCTCAGTAAACTATCACAAGAACAAAAAACCAAACACCGCATATTCTCACTCATAGGTGGGAATTGAACAGTGAGAACAGATGGACACAGGAAGGGGAACATCACACTCTGGGGCCTGTTGTGGGGTGGGGGCACGGGGGAGGGATAGCATTGGGAGATATACCTAATGCTAGATGAGGAGTTAGTGGGTGCAGCGCACCAGCATGGCACATGTATACATATGTAACTAACTTGCACATTGTGCACATTTACCCTAAAACTTAAAATATAATTAAAAGAAAAAAAAAAAAAAAGAATCATGGCCCCAGAAGTAAACTCGAAGAACAGTAAAGAAGGCCTGAGACAGGGACTTGGGAGTCTTGACATGTAGCTTCCAGTCCCGGCGCTGTCCCTAATCGTGGTATCATTTTGGTCGAGGCCCTTACCTTCCACTTCCTCGTCTGTTAAGTGAGGGTGTTGGCCCCTTTTTTCACAGGTACTGCCAGCTTTAACAACACCAGGCAGGTTGACATCTGAACCAAATTAAGACATCTTTCGTCTTATTTTTAAATATCCACAAGGTAGAAATTCTACCTTATCATTGATAATTTGCTACAATACCTGCTCATATTTGGATCCAGCAAAGATGCTAAAAAGGAGCTTGTAGTTTCTTAGACTTGCAGTATTTTTTTTTTTATGCTTTCCCACTGCCTGTTCAAACTCACTTCAAGTCATTAGGTGCTTTCTTGGCATTCATGACAAACTGATTTTTCCTAACATTACACACATGTTCTTTCCTGTGCCACTTCTCAACCATTTCTTCTGGATAAGGATGATGACAGCAGATTTGGGTCTTGTGTGTGTGTTGCAAGTGGCTTATTGTTTAATTCCAAATGGGTCTTTCTCTTACCACCATTCAGAGCTGCTGTCCACATGTGAGGAGCCTGATGAAACTTGTCTGAGAAAGAACAGAAAAGAGTTTAAAGTGGTAGATTGGTTCAGTATCCCGGTAAATGCAAAATGCCTTTGAGAGTTAACTTGGTCAGGTGTTTGTCAGAGCAGCTGTTTAAAGTCTTCACTTGGTTTTAATCATGTAGGCATTATATGTAACCATCAAATTAAACAGATCAGAAATTTGAGGATACTTAATATCAAATCAAGAAGAAATCATTCTATGATCGATAGCCAGTGCCAGATGATTTGAACATTATTTGGAATTTATATATTCTTCAAGCTGTTTTTGAATCAAAACACTCAATACATGAAGGTATAACAAACAGACCTCCCGTGTAGATATTGTAGCTATAGTGAAAGGAGACTGTGCAGTCAAGAGCTTTTGCTACCCAAATGGAATGATGTTTGAGCTATATTCTCCAAATAGTCCAAAGAACAATTTTAATGCCAATAAAAATTATTTGGAAATCCAAAGATTTCTTTCTTCTCACTGAATTTCTGCTTTCAGGGGTTATTTCCCTTTCTGTTCTGACTGAATTACCCTTCTTACAGGATTCTTTTCTTTCCTTGCAACTTAAAGGCAACTCATTCCTTAGATTCTTATGAAACTGATTATTTTCCTCATTAATTTCATTTCATAAGCTGAACCCAGCATGATCCTATTACCTTAATTGCTCCCAGATAAGGAAATGCTTAATCAACTCATGGTAACCAGTAGATATTATCAATTACTTAACGATTTCTACAACCTGACTATAGCAATCCACTGTAAAACGAAGAAGGCTGGTCAAGAGGATGTGTTACTAGATCAGCGCAAATCCATTACTGTTGCTTAAAAATGTCACTTGCTGGCGGTTCATGTCCTTTTGGTGATATATATGTGGTAGTTCATTCAGACAGAAAGATTTAATATTTCCATTTACAATGTTATTCTAAATGGTATCCTTGTTAGGAATTCAGTAATTAAATAAATACTTCCTCCTTGGCTGGAAAGAATTGCGCCTTTATGGGCACCTGATTTCCAACTAAAATTCTTTTTTTATTTTATTTTATTACTATTATAATTTAAGTTTTAGGGTACATGTGCACAATGTGCAGGTTAGTTACATATGTATACTTGTGTCATGCTGGTGTGCTGCACCCATTAACTCGTTATTTAGCATTAGGTATATCTCCTAATGCTATCCCTTCCCCCTCCCCCCACCCCACAACAGTCCCTAGAGTGTGCTGTTCCCCTTCCTCTGTCCATGTGTTCTCATTGTTCAATTCCCACCTATGAGTGAGAATATGCAGTGTTTGGTTTTTTGTTCTTGTGATAGTTTACTGAGAATGATGATTTCCAATCTCATCCATGTCCCTACAAAGGACATGAACTCATCATTTTTTATGGCTGCATAGTATTCCATGGTGTATATGTGCCACATTTTCTTAATCCAGTCTATCATTGTTGGACATTTGGGTTGGTTCCAAGTCTTTGCTGTTGTGAATAGTGCCGCAGTAAACATATGTGTGCATGTGTCTTTATAGCAGCATGATTTATAGTCCTTTGGGTATATACCCAGTAATGGGATGGCTGGGTCAAATGATATTTCTAGTTCTAGATCCCTGAGGAATTGCCACACTGACTTCCACAAGGGTTGAACTAGTTTACAGTCCCACCAACAGTGTAAAAGTGTTCCTATTTCTCCACATCCTCTCCAGCACCTGTTGTTTCCTGACTTTTAACTGATTGCCATTCTAACTGGTGTGAGATGGTATCTCATTGCAGTTTTGCTTTGCATTTCTCTGATGGCCAGTGATGGTGAGCATTTTTTCATGTGTTTTTTGGGTGCATAAATGTCTTCTTTTGAGAAGTGTCTGTTCATGTCCTTCGCCCACTTTTTGATGGGGTTGTTTGTTTTTTTCTTGTAAATTTGTTTGAGTTCGTTGTAGATTCTGGATATTAGCCCTTTGTCAGATGAGTAGCTTGCAAAAATTTTCTCCCATTCTGTAGGTTGCCTGTTCACTCTAATGGTAGTTTCTTTTGCTGTGCAGAAGCTCTTTAGTTTAATTAGATCCCATTTGTCAATTTTGGCTTTTGTTACCATTGCTTTTGGTGTTCTAGACATGAAGTCCTTGCCCATGCCTATGTCCTGAATGGTAAAGCCTAGGTTTTCTTCTAGGGTTTTTATGGTTTTAGGTCTAACGTTTAAGTCTTTAATCATCTTGAATTGATTTTCGTATAAGGTGTAAGGAAGGGATCCAGTGTCAGCTTTCTACATATGGCTAGCCAGTTTTCCCAGCACCATTTATTAAATAGGGAATCCTTTCCCCATTGCTTGTTTTTCTCAGGTTTGTCAAAGTTCAGATAGTTGTAGATATGTGGCATTATTTCTGAGGGCTCTGTTCTGTTCTGGTCTGTTTCATTGATCTATATCTCTGTTTTGGTACCAGTACCATGCTGTTTTGGTTACTGTAGCCATGTAGTATAGTTTGAAGTCAGGTAGCGTGATACCTCCAGCTTTGTTCTTTTGGCTTAGGATTGACTTGGCAATGTGGGCTCTTTTTTGGTTCCATATGAACTTTAAAGTAGTTTTTTTCAATTCTGTGAAGAAAATCATTGGTAGCTTGATGGGGATGGCATTGAATCCATAAATTACCTTGGGCAATATGGCCATTTTCATGATATTGATTCTTCCTACCCATGAGCATGGAATGTTCTTCCATTTGTTTGTATCCTCTTTTATTTCATTGAACAGTGGTTTGTAGTTCTCCTTGAAGAGGTCCTTCACATCCCTTGTAAGCTGGATTCCTAGGTATTTTATTCTCCTTGAAGCAATTGTGAATGGGAGTTCACTCATGAGACACAACATACCAGAATCTCTGGGACACATTCAAAGTAGTGTGTAGAGGGAAATTTATAGCACTAAATGCCCACAAGAGAAAGCAGGAAAGATCCAAAATTGACACCCTAACATCACAATTAAAAGAACTAGAAAAGCAAGAGCAAACATATTCAAAAGCTAGCAGAAGGCAAGAAATAACTAAAATCAGAGCAGAACGGAAGGAAATAGACACACAAAAAACCCTTCAAAAAACTGATGAATCCAGGAGCTGGTTTTTTGAATGGATGAACAAAATTGATAGACCGCTAGCAAGACTAATAAAGAAGAAAAGAGAGAAGAATCAAATAGACGCAATAAAAAATGATAATGGGGATATCACCACCAATCCCACAGAAATACAAACTACCATCAGAGAATACTGCAAACACCTCTACGCAAATAAACTGGAAAATCTAGAAGAAATGGATAAATTCCTCGACACATACACCCTCCCAAGACTAAACCAGGAAGAAGTTGAATCTCTGAATAGACGAATAACAGGCTCTGAAATTGTGGGAATAATCAATAGCTTACCAACCAAAAAGAGTCCAGGACCAGATGGATTCACAGCCGAATTCTATCAGAGGTACAAGGAAGAACTGGTACCATTCCTTCTGAAACTATTCCAATCAATAGAAAAAGAGGGAATCCTCCCTAACTCATTTTATGAGTCCAGCATCATCTTGATACCAAAGCCTGGCGGAGACACAACCAAAAAAGAGAATTTTAGACCAATATCCTTGATGAACATTGATGCAAAAATCCTCAATAAAATACTGGCAAACCGAATCCAGCAACACATCAAAAAGCTTATCCACCATGATCAAGTGGGCTTCATTCCTGGGATGCAAGGCTGGTTCAATATATGTAAATCAATAAATGTGATCCAGCATATAAACAGAACCAATGACAAAAACCACATGATTATCTCAATAGATGCAGAAAAGGCCTTTGACAAAATTCAACAAAACTTCATGCTAAAAACTCTCAATAAATTAGGTGTTGATGGGACATATCTCAAAATAATAAGAGCTATCTATGACAAACCCACAGCCAATATCATACTGAATGGGCAAAAACTGTAAGCATTCCCTTTGAAAACTGGCACAAGACAGGGATGCCCTCTCTCACCACTCCTATTCAACATAGTGTTGGAAGTTCTGGCCAGGGCAATTAGGCAGGAGAAGGAAATAAACGGTATTCAGTTAGGAAAAGAGGAAGTCAAATTGTCCCTGTTTGCAGATGACATGATTGTATATATAGAAAACCGCATTGTCTCAGCCCCAAATCTCCTTAAGCTGATAAGCAACTTCAGCAAAGTCTCAGGATACAAAATCAATGTACAAAAATCACAAGCATTCTTATACACCAATAACAGACAGAGAGCCAAACCAACTAAAACTCTTGAAGATGACTTGCTTGTTTTTTTTGTTTTCCTCCTGTATGTTCTTGCTGTTGTTTTTATTTATTTTCTTTTTTTACCATAATAATTTTGCATTGTTAAAAATGCTACTAAGGATTTTTATTTGTTTTGCATTGTATTGAGGTATAAATGGCATAAGGTATACTGCACATGTTTAAAGTATACAATTTGATAAGTTTTGACATATGCATATGTTCATGACACCATCACCCTAAAGTTTCCTCATTACCCTTTGCAATGTCTTCCTCCCTCCTGTCCTTGAGTCCAGCATCATCAGGCAAATAATGATCACCAGACAAACATTACCAAGCAAATACTTTGTTACTGTGAATTAGTTTGCATTTTCTAGAATTTTATGTAAATGGAACAATCCCTCCTCCTTTAACCGAAAGGAGGCTTTTGGCTTTTTTCCCTCAGCATAATTATTTTGAGATTATTCCTGTTATAGCATGTGTCAATATCTCACTGCTTTTATTCCTGAGTAGTATTGCATTGTATAGATAGACCTCAGTTTGTGGTCCATCAGCATTCACCTATTGATGGACAGTGTGTCTGTTTCCACTTTTGCTATTACAAATAAAGCTGCTGCAAACATTTATGTACAAGTCTTTGTATGAACACGTTGTTTAATTTGTGTTAGGTAAATACCTAGGAATGGAATGGCTGAATAATATAGTAGGTGTACATTTAACTTTTTAAGAAACTTAGTTTTTCAAAAGGTTGTACCCTTTTCTCAGTAGCAGAATGAGAGTTCCAGTTCCTCTGCATCCTTGCCAATACCTGGTGTGGTCTTTTCTTTTAGTCATTCAAACAGGTATAGTCATAGCTTGTTCTGGGTTTTAATTTGCAATTCTCTAATGATTAATGATATTGAGCATGTTTTCATACCTTTTGAATCCACACATCTTCTTTGGTAAAATTTCTATTCAAATATTTAGCCCATTATAGGATTGTTAGTTTTCTTATTGGGCTTGGAGAATTCTACATTCTGGCTGTGAATTTTTTTTTTTTTGACAGTCTTGCTCTGTTGCCCAGGCTGGAGTGCAGTGGCATGATCTTGGCTCACTGAAACCTCCACCTTCTGTGTTCAAACAATTCTCGTGCTTCTGCATCCCAAGTAGCAGGGATGACAGGTGCATGCCACCATGCACAGCTAATTTTTTTGTACTTTTAGTGGAGACACGTTTTGCCATGCTGGCCAGACTGGTCTCGAACCCCAGGCCTCAAGTGGTCTGCTCACCTCAGCCTCCCAAAGTACTGGGATTACAGGTGTGAGCCACCACCCAGCCACTATGAATGTCTTCTCAGATGTGTGATTTGCAAATATTTTCTTCCAGTCTGTGGCCTGTCTTTTCATTTTCTTAACAGTGTCCTTTGCTTGGCAGAAGCTTTTAATTTTGATGAAGTTGAATTTATCAAATTGTTTCCTGGACAATTGTGATTTTGTTCTTGTTTCTAATAAATATTTGCCTAACCGAAAATTACAGAGGTTGTCTTCTAGAAGTTTTATAGTTTTAGGTTTTTACATTTAGTCTCTTTCATTCTTGAGTTAATTTTTGCATATGGTACAGGGTAGGGATCAAAGTTCATTTTTTGGCCTATGGATATTAAATTGTTTTTGCATGACTTTTTGCAAAGACCATCCTTTCTCCACTGAATTGTCTTTGTACTTCAAAAATCAGTTGTCCACACACGCGTAGGTCTATTTTTGGATTCTCTGCTCTAATCCACTGAAGTACATGTTTATTGCTATGCTAGTAGCACACTTTGAGTGGTATAGCCTTATAAAAAGTCCTGAAAAATAAAAATAACTTTGTTCTTCATATTTCAAGGACATTGACTTGTCTATCCTGTATGAATTTTAGAATCAGATTGCCAATTAAAAGATGCATGCAGGGATTTGATTAAGAGTGTTTTAATCTAAAGATATATTTTGAGAGAATTGTCGTTTTACTAATACTGAGTTTCATGACCCATAAACATGAAAACCTCTCTAGTTAGGTCTTCTAAACAGTATTTGGTACAATATGTTAGTGTACAAGTCATATATTTTCATCAGATTTATTAATATTTCATATGTTATGCTTTTTTAAATGACATTTAAAAAAAATTGTTTCCAATTCTTTTTTTGTTAGTATACAAAAATACAATTGATTTTATATATTCTTGTTTTCCGCAACTTTATTAAACTCATTAGCTGTAGTTGTTGTGTGCAACAATATGTAGTATATTCCGTCAGATTTTCCACATAAGTGATTGTCTTGTGCAAATAAAGAGAGTTCTTTAAAGTCTTTATGTCTTTTATGAAATTTTTTCTTGTATGATGACACTACTTTCGAACCTCCAGTACAAGGTTGGATAGAAGTGGTATGAACAGATATACTTGTCTTGTTTATCATTAAGTATGATGTTAGGTGTGGGCTTTTTTGTAGATGCTCTTTATGTCTGAGGAAACTGCTTTTATTCTTCATTTGCTGAGTGTTTTTATCAGAAATGGATTTTGTTTCTGCAGCTAATTATCACAAGATTTTTCCTTTTTAGTTTAATGTAGTGAGTTACCTTCACCGATATTTGAATGTTCAACCTACCTTGCATTCTTGGAATAAGCCCAAATTGATCATAATATTATTTTTATATATTGTTGGATTCAATTTACTAAATTTTGTTTAGAATTTTTACATCTATGTCCATGAGGAATAAGGTTCTGTAGTTTCCTTTTCTTGAAATATCTTTGGTTTTGGTATTAGAGCAATGCTGGATTCATAGAATAAGTCAGAAAATATTCCCTTATTTTCAACTTTCTGGAATCTGTATATGATTTCTTCCTTAAATGTTTAAGAATTCACCGGTGAAGCCACCTGGACCTAAAGTTTACTTGTTTAATTACAAACTTAATTTCTTGAATAGATACGGGGCTATTCGGGTTATCAATTTCATCTTGAGTTAGCTTTGATTGTCGTTCACAAGTTCGTCAGTTTCATCTAACTTGTTGAATTCATTGGTGTAAAGTAGTTCATAGTGCTCCTTTATTATGTTATTTACTATTATTAGGCTATGTAGTTATATTACCTGTATCATTCATGATATTGGTTATTCTTTCTTTTTCCCTGATCAATCTGCTTCATAGCTTATCAATTTTATCAATCTTCTCAAAGAAGCAGCTTTTGGTTTAATGAATTTTTCTTTGTTGTTTTTGTTTTCTATTTCACTCATTTCCTCTCTTTATTATTTTTTCTTCTAGTCTGTGTTTTATTTGGTCTTATTTTTCTAGTTTTGTAAGGTGTATGCTGAAGTCATTGATATAAGGTATTTTGGATTCTCAAACACAGATATTTAATGATATAAATATTCCCTAAGTTGTGCTTTAGAGGCATATCATAAATTTCTATATGTATTTTTTTTCAGTTCATAGTACTTTCTTATAACCTTTTATTTCTTCTTTGACTCATGGCTATTTAGAAATGGTTGTTTGGTTTCTAAATATTTGGGGATTATCTGGGTATCTTTGTGTTATTGATTTCTAGTTTAATTGCAGTGTGATTAGGTGACACACTTTATGTCACTTGAATCCTTTTTAATTTATTGACACTTGTTTAATGGACCAGAATGATGGTCTTTCTTATTAACTGTTCTGTGTACACTTGAAAAGAATTAAACTTTCTACAAATTTGTGCCTCTATTTTTTTTTCCCGATCAGTTTTGCTATTGTTTGATAGAATGTTCTTTAAATGTCAATTAGGTCAAATTGGTTGATACCATTGTTCAAGTCTTCCACACACTTACTGATTTTTCTGTATACTTATTGTATCAATTATTGAGAAAGGGATATTGACATCTCTATATTACCACTGTAGACTTGTCTATTTCTCTTGCAGTTCTAATAGTTTTTGCTTTATTTTAAAGCTCTGTTATTGGGTACATAAATGTTTAGGATTGTTATGTTACCTTGGTGAGTTGACCCTTTATTATGAATAAATGACCTTCTCTATCCCTAGTAATGGTCTGTGCTCTAAAATCTACTTTGCCTTTGGCTATATTAATATTAGATAATCATTTCTGATTTGAGATTTTTTTAATATAATAGTTACCTCCATTGTTCTCACACTGTACCTTTAATGTGATCTCCTGACTTACCATATTTTATTAAATTCCCATTATAGTATGACTTCCTAATTCTCTTTCAAATCCTGCTTTCATCATCCTTTTGTTATCTTTTATCACATTAAAAAAATCAGTGATCAGTATTAATATGTTGTAGTGGCAATAGTGAGCCAAGTAGTACATTATTATTTTTTTCTAGTACACTTCCTTTTTGTAAAAAAAAAAAGCTTTATTGAGATATAATTCACAAACAGTACAATTTATGCATTTAAAGTGCATGTTGCTATTGAGGAATCCAGACTCCATTTTAAACGGTTCTGGTTCATTGGTTTTTATTATATTCACAGTTACATTAAACCATCATCACAGTCACTTTTGCAACATTTTTGTGAATTCAAAAAGAAATCTTGTACCCTTTATATCACCCCCTTACTTCCCTCCCACCCTAGCCTAAACAACCACTTATCTGCCTTCTTAATACATTTCCATGTTCTAGATTTTCGTATCAATGGAATTATATAATATGTGGACTTTTGTGACTGTCTGATTTCACTTAACATAATGTGTTTAAGGTTTATCCAAGTTGTAGCATATATCAGTACTTCATTCCTTTCTATGGCTGAGTATTATTCCATTGTATGAATATAACACATTTTGTTTATTTGTTCATCTACTTATGGGTATTTGGATTTTTCCCACTTTTTAGCTATTATGAGTAATGCTGCTATAAACATTTATGTACAAGTTTTTGGGTGGACAAATGTTTTTATTTCTCTTGGGTATATACCTAGGAGTGTAATTGCTAGGTTAAATAGTACACTATATTTAATCATTTGAGAAACTGCCAGAGTGTTTTCCAAACTTGCTACACCATTATACATTCCCATCAGCAGTGTATGAAGGTCCTAATTTTTCCACATCCTCACTATCACTTATTAGTATCTGACCTTTTGATTATAGCCATCGTGGTGAATATGAAGTGATTCCTTATTGTGATTTTTGTTTGCATTTCTCTAATGACTAATGATGTTGAGGATCTTTTCATTTTTACTTATCTTTTATTAGAGTTAACAACTGCCTTGATTGAAAGAAAAGTTCTTAATTTATGTAACTGTTACTCTTTTCCTTCAGTGCTACTGAATACCTGTCACATGCCTATGAATAATTTTTCCAAATGCAAAGGCATAATACCAATCAGAGTCAGTTCCTTTGCCCTGCTAGCATTCCTCCTTTCACCCTTCTCTGTTGTCTTTAGGTCTGATTGCTTTTTGCATACCCACCCTCATAGCTGTCATACTAAGACTTCGCTTCTTTTATTCTGTTGAACTGGCCTATTTCATAGATTCCTCAACCTCCAGAAAATAAAATGTGTATGAAAGTAAAATTTTTTAAACTACTTTTGTGTCCAGAAAGTTATTCTACTCTCACACTTGTTGCTTATTTTGCATGACATAGACTCCTAGGTTGAAAATAGTTTTCTCCCTGCTTCTACTCCCCTCCCTCAAATTTTGGTGGCATCACCGCGTTCTCTTTTGACATCTCATGTTGCTATTGAGGAATCCAGTTCCATTTTAAATCTAGATCCTGTGTCTTCAGCCTGCATTTTTTGGTCTCTGGAAACTTCTAGAGTGTTCATTTTATATCTGGCACTCTAAAGCAAAGGTTGGCAAACTTTTTCTGTAAAGGGAAATAGAGTAAATGTTTTAGGCTTTGTGGGCTATACGGTCTTTGTCCTAACTTCTCAACTCTGCCTTTATAGCATGAAAGAAGCCTAGACAGTTGTAAACAAATGATTGTGACTGTGTTCCAATAAACTATTTACAAAACCAGGCAAGAGGGCAGATTTGGCCCATGGGCCATCGTTTGCAGACCCCTGTGCTAAAGTTTCATAATGCTGTGCCTTGCTGTGGGTTATTTAAATTCACCATGCTAGGTTCTTTGTGGGCTTTCAGTAGATCTGTCTCTTTCAATTTAGGGAATATTTATTTTCATATATCCTCAATAATTTCCTTTCCAACATTTTATGTGTTTGCTTTTTGTAAAACTCCTATTAGTTATTGGGCCTCCTGGGTTGTTCATCATCTCTTAAAATCTTTTGTATTTATTTATTGTTTGTTATACTTTCTAAAGGATTTTCTCAATTTTATTTTCAACAGAGTTAAATTTACGTAGATTTTGAACCAATATTCGTAGCTGGGGACAAACTTCACTCATCTCCCTCTTCTTTCAACAGCACCAGGTACCTCCAAGTATGAAGCCCTACAGGCCACATGGTTTGGTGTCTCCTTGTTTTATCTCTCTGCCTGCACAATTCTGCTAAGTCAGTTACAATTCCTCCACCAGTTTTCCATATTCCAAAAATTTATTTTCATCTTTTGCCTGTTGTTGTGTCCTTTCCAATTCTTTTGTCATCTTTATTTATTTGCTGTTATTTTAGCAGACATTTGGGAGAGAAGATATGGTGTTCAACCTGCCATGTTAACTGGAAGTTAGCACTATTTATTCTCTTTAATTTCTATTTTTCTATCCTGATCCAGTTCCCAATCTTGTTATAACTCATTCTGGTTATGAGGCACACTTTTCAGAGACTGATACTTTTTATTTCCTAGTGTAAATAAGACACTGGTCAGAATTATAAAAAAGACACTAGATTTGTGTTCTAGAGGCCGAGGGTCTAGTTCTGGATTTAGTGACCCTTTCTGCAAGTACAAATGTCAGAATTTTTTTTTAGGGAAGAGATTCTGTGCTCACTGACTGCCTTCTGGTTGCCAAACACAATAATAACAGCTCTCTCCATCCCTATTTTTGTTTTTTAATTTTTCAGTAACTGCTCATTTTTCATTCTCTGTTGAAGTAAACATAGTCTAACCTATTTGCTTAGAGATACAGCACAGAAATATTTTATTTTATACATTTTGACATTCATATTTGGAAACAGTTTTATGAGAGAACATAGAGTTAACATGATGTAAAGATCTGGCCTTGAAATATCATGTGTGGTATTAAAAATGTATTCTCTAAGGTGTGATTGCAGTTCAGGCTTTTTTTTTGTGGTGGAGAATGGAGATGAGGTGAAATGAATGGGAAATAATTTTTGAATAGTTATTAATTCTATATCAGTTTTAATGTTTTATTTTGCACTGGGATGATCTCTAAGTGGAGAATTATGCATTTTGGGGGCAGTGGGGTGAGTAGCGCACGTGCTACATATTTCTTTTCAGTTCTGCTCATGACCATAGGATTATAAGGCTGGAAGGCATCTTAAGGACTTTTTGGTCTTGTGTTTCACAAACTTCGGTGTGCCTAAGTCAGTTGTGCTATGTTGCATAATTCCAGAGGTCACTGAAGAATAGATCTGTGCAACTAAAAGCTGAGAAGTTTTTCATTGCAGATTCCTGAGCCTCAATCTCAGAGATTCTGATTCAATAGGACTAGGATGGGTTTAGGGATATGCGTTTGTTACCGGTACCCCCTCCATTCCCACCCTTCCCCCTCGCCCACATACCCACAGAGGATTCAGACACATTTTGACCAAAAACCACATTTTAGGAAACACTGATATGATGTGTCTTATTTACAGATGAGAGAGGTAAGGTCCTAGAAAGTTGAGTTGACTTGTCCCAGTTTGTTAGAGGGAGAGGTGGGAGTGAACCACGCATCTCATAACTCTGCTCAGTGATTTTTTCCCATCAGAGCATACGCTATTATTTTAGTGTCTAGTTACATCATGAACTAAAGATATGAACCACCAGTTTAAAGTGTCTTTATTTGTAGTAACTGCAGTTGTTTATAAATGGTTTTCAGATGTTTAGGAATAGCCTCAGCTCTCAGTCACTCTGCAGCAGAGGAATGATCAGAGCATAGGGGAAGGAAAGCCCCAACCCTTACGCCCCTCGTGTAACCTGCTGGAACACAGCTTCTGTGTGTTTCTTCTTCAAGTCATCATGCCCCTGGAAGATTAACAGATACTTGTTTAGAAAACCATCCAAAGCATCCAGCAACCTGACACTTGACGAAATGGAGAATACGTGCTGCTCAATACCTTCTCTCCCCAAGTGCAATGTAGCAATTGTTGCTACATTCTTGGAGGAAAGGAAGGAAATGTTTCATGTGCCTATTATTTAGGATGTTCTCCCCATTTCTACCACCAACCAGCCCAACAAAATACGTGCAGATATGCTCCACTGACTCATGCAGTCTGTGATGTCTACTGCATATGGAAAGGAAAGAAGTTTTCTTTATTGTTAATAATCATTGTCATACTGCTTGTACGTTTTATGAAGAATGACTATTGTGATGTTTCTTTCAGACATCACCTGCAGAGAAATAAAGGTTGTTTATTATTAAAGAGTGCTTATTTATTGGTATAAGATGAAATTCAAATTCTCAGTTTCGAATGCTAATTTTAAAACTCTGTATTATTTAGGATGGACTAGATCATGCTGTAATAGCAAATAACCCCCAAAACACGATGGTTTAACACCACCAAGGTTTATTTCACCACTCGGCCACATCACCAGTGTGGATCGTCAGGAACGCTTGGCTCACTGGGCGCACTCAGGAATCCATGCTGACGGCAGCTCCATCTCAACCCGCATTTCCATAGCCACCCAGGAAGGAAGAGGAGAGTGCTGCTCTAAATAAATACTTCCACTCAGAGGTGACACAGGACACAATGATTTTTTACTTCAATGTAGAACTAATAGATTCACTTTGGCAATCTCCTGCCAATGGTTAAAACAAGAGGTGCTTTTGCTCCCATACTATTGGCCAATCAAATTCAAGAGGATTGTAAGTGTAATGTTATCATGAATCCAGAATATCCCCTTTCTTGTTTTGGTTTCCACCAATTAGCTTTTCCAAGCTTTCAGATTTCCAAGGTGTGGTCTAGATGTTTAAGTTTTCTGACTGTGTGTGTCTATGTGTACAGAGATTCTCCGACATTACAGTGAAACCACTTATAATTTTCTTTATCTTACCCATTAAAATTATTTTAAAACTTATGGTAGAATATATATAACACAATTGACCATCATGACCACTTTTAAGTTTACATTTCAGTAGTGTGAAGTACATTTATGTTGTTGTACAACCATCATTACCATCCGTCTCCAGAGCTCTTTTCAACTTGCAAAACTGAAAGTCTATAGCCACGAACAACTCCTCAATCTTTTCTTCCCCTATCCCCTGGCAACCACCATACTATGTTCTGTTTATGATTTTGACTGCTCTAGGTACCTTACATAAGTTGGAATCACACAGTATTTGGTTTTATTTTGTGACTGGCTTATTTCACTTAAACATAATGTCCACAGGGCTTATCCATATTGTAGCATATATCAGAATTTCCTTCCTTTTTGGGGATAAATAATATTCCACTGCATGAATGTATATGTACATGTGTATGTACACATACATGTATACATAAATGCACACATACATATACACATATATGTACATGTACATATATACATATGTGCATATACATGCACACATACATGTACATATATACATATGTATGTGTATATACATGTATACATATATGTACATATATACATATACGTGCATGCAGTGGAATATTTTATATAAATGTATATTGATATATAAATTATATATATATGGCCCTCTGTATCTATGGGACCTGCATCTGTGAATTCAACCAACTTCAGATCAAAATATCTAAAAACAATAAAAAACAGATGGTTGCATCTGTACTGAATATGTACAGACTTTTTTCCTTGTCATTATTCCCTAAACAATACTGTATAACAACATATTTACATAGCTTTTACATTGTATTAGGTATTATAAGTAATTTAGAGATGATTTAAAGTATTTCAGAGGGTATGTGTAAATTATGCCAATATTACACAATATAAGGGACTTGAGCATCTGTGGATTTTTGTGTTCCTGGGGTGTCCTGGAGTGAATCCCCCATGGATACTAAGAACAGCTGTATATATACTACATTTTATTTACTCATGCATTCATTAGTGGACACTTGAGTTGCTTTCACTTTTTGGCTGTTGTGAATAATGTTGCTATGAAATTGATGTTCCATTTTGCTTTATGTGTGGTTCTTTTTCTTTTCTTTTTTCTTTTTCTTTTTTTTCTTTCTTTCTTTTTTTTTTTTTTTTGAGACAGGGTCTTGCTCTGTCGCCCAGGCTGGAGTGCATTGGTACTATCAGGACTCACTGCAGCCTCGACTTCCTGGGCTCAGGTGATTCTCCCACCTTAGCCTCCCAAGTAGCTGGGACTACAGGGATACGCCAACCAGGCCCAGCTAATGTTTTTGTGTTTTTAGTAGAGACATGGTTTTCACCATGTTGCTCAGGCTGGTCTCAAACTCCCGGCCTCAAGCGATCTACCTGTCTCAGCCTCTCAAAGTGCTGGGATTACAGGTGTTAGCCACTGAACCTAGTTCTTTTTCTGTATACAAGAAAAGCAACACCTGCCTCTTGAGACTTCTAGTTTACTATTTTGGGAGATCCAGGAAACAATTCTTTTTTAACTCAAGATGGAGCTAATAGTTTCACATTGGAAATCAGCCAATGGTTAAAACAAAACCTGAGCAATACTCCTCTGACTTCTTCCACCTTTAGCCAAATCAACAGAGCCAAGGAGGATTCTTGCGTTTAGTCTTGTATGTAACCTGCAAATATTGACATTTTTCAAGATAGGGGACAATATGTTGCTCGGACATTATTTTTCCTCTAACAATCCAGGAGCATGACAAAAAGAAATTATGTGTTCTGTCAGGCATGGTGGCTCACACCTGTAATCCCAGTACTTTGGGAGGCTGAGGAGGGAGGATTGCTTGAGGCCAGGAGTTCAAGACGAGCCTGGGTGACAGAGCAAGATCCTATCTCTAACAAGAACAAGCAAATAAATTATATATTTTTTGTGCATCTGATCCATACTATGTGAAAGGAGGTCAAATGTGAATCAGTATTTAAAATGCAAACTAATTGCACACATGGCATGGTGTGTGGAGCAACAGACAAGGTAGAATTTTAGAAAGGGTGCTGAAAGAAAAGGCAGTAGACCAGGAAACTCTGCTTACCACTGCCTGCTAATTACACGACTATGGACAAAACAGTTATGTAGCCTTTCTGAGTGCGTGTGTGTGTGTGTGTGTGTGTGTGTATGGTGTGTTTGAGTTGGTAGAATGAAAGGCTTGGATTACATGATCTAGAGGGTTAATGCCAATTAACCATAATTTTAAAACGATGAAGAATAGGGGTTTCTAACCTTTTTAAATATAAAAACTTTTAAAACACAAACATATTAATAGCTCCTCTTCAGATTTTTGAGAAACAGAAATTGGATCATGGCACTTCCCTGCTTAAAGGCTTCAGTGATTTCCTGCCGCCTTTACATCAGTATTTCTCAGCCTTTTCATTATCGCCTCCCAAAAAAGCTTTTTTGGACATTTTATCCTAATCCACTCCCCCACCCCCATGAAATCTTAACACAATAAATGTACTGTAAGACCTCTTCTTTCGTATCCCTAAGAACCAATTTTTCACCCCTTTGGGGGCATTATTGCCCCCATTGAGAATGCATGCTTCCGAATAAGCTGGAAAACCCTTATTATGAATATCAAGGCCTTGCCTGATCCAGCCCCTGCCTAGCTCCCCAGGTTCCCTCACTCCTCTTCCTCCCCTCTATCCTCCTCCTCTTCCCCTCACTCAGCTCCCTTCTACCCAGGTGTCCTGCCCTTCTTTTCTTTCAGTTCCCCAAGGGCACCAAGCATTCTTACTTAAGGGGCTTTGCACAATTTGTTTTCTTTGCCTGGAGGTCTCTTTCCTTTATTTTGAATTAATTACTTTATGTTCATCTGTCTGGCCTGCAGCTTAAGTATCACTTCCCCAGAAAGTCCTGACCCTGGACTTCCTTCTGTGTTAGATGGCTTCTGTCATTATTTCTCACAATGCCCATTTTCTTTCTAGCACTTGTTTGCATTTTCTTTCATACACTTCTTTGCATTTTTATTATACGTCTGCCATCCCCAGTACATGGTACACATGAGGCCAGGGATGGACTCACTCTGCACTCTATATATGTCACATCTAGTTCAGTGCCTGGCATTGTTGAAAAAAGGATTAATGAAATATTTTTGAGAAAATATGCAGTGAATAAAACTGTCTTGAACTTGGCATTGGTTTTACAGTGAATGTATACATTATTAACTACAGCAGCACCTATGTTCGTATGTTATTTAAAGAAATATTAGCTACTATAGTAGAAAAATCCTGAAATCTCAGAGTTTTAACAAAATTTCTCGGTCACATAAAGTCCAATTGGCAGGGCTGAAGTGGGGGTAGGTGCTCTTCAAGCACCTGGTTTGATGGAGTCATCCACCTGGTTTGACTGGTTTGATGGAGTCTCTGCCGTCTTTAACACATAGCTTCCAAGGTCACCCTGGTGCCTGTATCTGGATGACATATGGGGGAAGGGAATGTTGAGAATTGCATGGGTAAGTTTTCTTGGGGGTAGTCCTGGGAGTGGAATGCATCACTTCTGCCCACGTCTACTTTTTATATTCTTAACTAGGCTCGAATCTGGTAGGGTTCCATTCCCTCTTGTCCCTCCACAAGAAATCAGTTTCGTGGTCATACCTCCCAGCAAGGGAGGCTGGGAGGATAGCTGTGAGCTTAGGAGGTCACACAAACTGGTCTCTGGCACATTGTGCTTGGAGAGTCATAAATATATGCGCAAGTGTGTGGCTGATGTCTGGATACATATGGATTCACAAATGACTTTCAAGAATATAGAAACCCTAAAGAATTCCAAGACCCAGAGGGTGGAAACCACTAAAAATAGGAGTGTGAGTTTTGTTTGTGGAGAAGTTTTTGCCTGCTTCATCATTTTCAACATTGTAAGGTAAGATATGGTGGAGTGGGGTTGAGGGGAACCAGTTAGAAATGCACTATGTACATCTTGACTGAACAAAGCTATTTGTTGCCCTACAGTAGTGAATCTTCCCAGGCTCTTGTGTAGCTGTATTCATAATATGCGCTGATTAGTATCTTGTCAGCTGAATGGAAGCCCAGGTGGGGTTCTGGTTGGACTGCTGGCGGCATTGTCCTTAATAAAATGGGGCCTTTCAACCAATGTGCTATTTTCATTCCCACATCACCTGATAAGTCCTAGTCTTTTGATGAACTACAAATAAAAACCAGTTCTCCATCTCATGGGGCTATTAATCAAATAGTATCTGTTTAAACAGAAAAAAAGACCTATTGCATGTCCCGTTCATAATACAACAAGGCAATTGTAACCGAGCTACGACATCATGATACTGCACTTTTATCTGAGCCAAAGCTTACCTGGCCATCCTTCAGATTTGCCATTCTTCCCGACTCCACAGGATAGGAGCAGAAATTCGAGCCCGGGTGCTGCTTTTGTGCACAGTTTGTGGCCTCTCTCTTAACTCCGTTCCTTAGCAGAAAGAAAGAATTCAGAGTCTGGTGGGTGAGGTGGGCTGCTGAATTCTTTCTATTTCAATTGTATTGAGGAGCTTTCGAGATTTTCCATTTTTGTTTTCTTTCATCATCCATCTAACTGTAAAAGCTAGCTGTCATTTGGAAAAGTTGGGAGGAGATGGCATTTAGAGACAAACTACAACCTTCAAATAGAAAAATGTACATTTAAACTCTAAAATTTCAAAGAAGTTAGTTTGCAAATTGGATGTTTTTCAAGAAATGTAAGTATTTTCCACATCGCGCCTCTTTCAGTTGTCTTTTTTTTCCTTTTGCGTAAGGTGCAGTCTCAGATCAGTGTTGTCCTGTTTTCTGTTTCTGATGAAGCTTTAAAGTGTTTGATTGACATTTATCAGAAACTTGTGGCAGCTGTGAACACTCGTCCAAAAGCAGATGAGGGAGGTCATGGTGGCATCCTTCTTGGTTCTTTAATAGGATTAGCAAGGAGGTTTATGCTGAAACTCCATCAAGGGTCAGAGCTAGACAACGATGTAGCTCCCAAATCCATGGATCTGTCATTTGGCAAAATCCTTACAGCAGTGCTGATTGGCAACAAGATGGTGAATAATCATCTTCCCCTGTGTATTTTCAAAAACTGCCTCATTTAGAGCAAGACCACAGTGTAGAGGCTGTGTGGAAATGGCTCAATGGGACCCCTGCTGTTTGGAGAATTTGAGTTCAAATCCACCTGTGCACAGGTTTGGATATCTTTGTGTTTGGCAACATGCCATTTCCTGCCAGATTTTGTTGTGGGTCTTCCCCCCAAGTAGAGGATCTCTGTTGAGAGGAATGCTAATTGGGTGGGATTTCGGGAGCCTCTCAGCCAACCATGGGCTCAAGCAGTGCTCCTTTCTTGCAGCTGTACTTGATTATGTTTTTAGCTGCCACTGTTAATGAGTCAAAAGCCACATCTGTTGAGACCTGGGTTGGCACTTCCAGGGCGGTCGGCCACCTTTCCATCACTTGCTCCAAAGAGGGTCCCGGGTATGGAGCAGATAAAGCTGAATGTAGGGTGTTTGGTTCTGTGAGGCTGTTTCGAGGAGGAAAAAAGGGAGAAATGATTGAATTTGCCATTGAGTGGCTAGCCAGTACATTTTATATCTCTTATGCTTTTTGGTCCTGGTTGCTTTTATTTCAGTTAGAAAGTCTTAGTGGTAAACTCATTTTTCGTTGAAGGCGCAGTAGAGCTATGTCTCTGAATTTTGAAGACTTTTCCTATAGAATCATTAGTTTCTTGGGTGATTTCTGAAGCTGAGACTTTGGAAAAGATGACAGGAATAAACTTCCACTAAGTTTATCTCATTCATTTCTAAATCTTTTCTGTGTGTTGGGTGGGGATAAATATATTCCCTTTAGTGCAGGCTATCCTGGAAAATATTTTCATTTTCAATACAGTGATCTAAGTAATCTGCTTATTACAATAGACTATTCTCCATGTTGTCCTTTTTTGAAACAAATACAAGTCAATTGCAAGCACTTTGGAATTTCTTCAGGAATCCATAATCTAGATAGCTCCTCTTCTATCATGACCAGATATATGATTATTTCTTCATATTTTAGGACTCATTTCTTCAAGTGGTTTCAACTTCCTATTTTCTGGATTTGATCCATCACTTATGTCATATCAACTAAGCCTGGTCCATCATGGTTACAAAGTGCCCAGCCTGGCACCATGCATGGTAGGTACTGCTTAGATTAAGTTGTATGTGTTTCTTTTCGGTGCTGTAATAAATTGCCACAAATCAAGTGGCTTAAAACAAGAAAAAATTATTTTCAGAAATCCAAAATAAAGGTTTCAGCAGATGCCATGCTCCCTACCGTGGCCCTGGGGGAGGATCTGTTCCTTGCTGCTTCTGGGTTCTGGTAGCTTTCAGCATTCTTTAGTCTTCCTTGGCTTGTGGCTATATCACTCCACTCTCTGCTTCTGCCTTTATAGCACCTTCTCCTCTGTATGGGTCAAATCTGTCTCTGCATCTCTCTTGTGATGGCATTTGGGAACTCACCGGGATAATCCAAGATAATCTCCTCATCTGAAATTCCTTAACTTACCTATGCAGAGACCGTTTTTCCAGAGATAGGGCAGGGCATATTTTTGGGAGTCTCATCAGTCTACCACACCCATGGATGGATTCTGCATAATATTGTGGTCAGTCATTGGATCTTCATCTAGGCACTTGTATTAGTCCATTCTCACACTGCTATAAAGAAATGCCCAAGACTGAGTAATTTATAAAGAAGAGAGGTTTAGTTGGCTCACAGTTCTGCAGGAACTATAGGAAGCATGGCTGGGGAGGCCTCAGGAAACTTACAATCATGGCAGAAGTCGAAGAGAAAGCAGGCTCATCTTACATGGCTGGAACAGGAGGAAGACAGAGAAAGGGGAGGTGCTACACATTTTTAAACAACCAGATTTCGTGAGAACTCACTATCATGAGAACAGCAAGGGGGAAATCCACCCTCATGATCCAGTCACCTCCCACCAGGCCCCTCTTTGAACAATGGGGATTACAATTTGACCAGAGATGTTGGTGGGGACACAAATCCAAACTACATCAACACTCAACCTCAAAGATACTTGCTTCTGTTCTATTTTTGGGGGGCTGTTTGGTTCAAATCACTTCTGTTTTAATATCCTCTTCTTGTTGTTTCTTTTGTCTTTACGGTATTAACTTATCTGCAGCACAAATGGCTCTCACTGCAGTGGGAATGACTTTGATATTGGTAGTCTGTAACATTAATACTGAATTTTACATGTTGTTTTGGACTGAGGACAAGGCACTATCACCATTGAAACTAATCAAGAAGCTGTATGTGGTGTCCAAAGTGGGATTATTGTGCATATATAGGTAAGATGGCATCAAAGTCTTGTTGTCAATAATAAGGTAATTCCCCCATAAACTCAGCTTCTGGCATTTTAATCTCTAAGCTTTATTCCTGTCTTTAAATTCACTTCCTCTAGAATTTCCAGTTTCATAATTCTTCAAATCTCTGGGACCTACAAGCCATATTACTTCCACCTTTTTATGACCTTACTTCCCTCCTTGGCTAGCTAAAATGCTTTGTCAAAGTGTTATAATAACTTTCTCAACTTCCTGCTCTCTCTTTGGTGCACTCACTTGTTTAAGCCTTAACGCAGTTTAATTCTACCTGTGCAGATAAATGGCTTGATTTTGATTCATGACCACTGTCCTCAAGTGGGTTTGCATGCTGCTCAACAATGATACCAAATTTCCCAAAGTCCATCCATTCTCCCACTTCCTTGGATGAATATTTTGTAGCTTTTCTTTCATCAGACCTGCCGCATTTCTTTCCCTATCCCTCTTAGCTTCTTATTTCATGGAGAAAATAGCAGCTATCAGACAAAAAGTCAAATTTCCCCACTACCTGCATCTAGTTCATGTATTCTGACATATCTCCAGTTGTGATGGATAAACAACCCATTTCCCCCACAAAGAGCCGTCATTCTACTTGGCGCCCCAGACTCCATCCCCATTTGCCTATTCAAGGATGTTCTTCCGGTAATTCTTCCCCTCTTTCTGCATCCTATTTCCTTTTTAAAAAAAAAAAAAAAACTTGTATATTGGACCTTCCCCTCTAAACATATAGTTATTCCATCTTAAAAGCTTTCTAGGTATTATTTGCCCCTTCAGTTATCTCTTGTATATTACAGTTATTTTCTATTTATCTTCTTTTATTATCTCTTGAATGGATTGTAGTCAAACTTTCACAGTATTACTCCTCAGAAACTGTTTTTTCAAGGCCATCAACAGCCTTCATATTATTAATATTACCAAATCCAGCGGACAGCTCTCCATCCTCATTTCACTTGACTTACCACTTTAACACACACGGTCATGCCCTCTTCCTGGAAGTCTTTGATTGTGCGGCCTCCAGAACCCCACACCCTCCTTTCCTCCTGCCTTATGGGTTGTCCCTTCTGTCTCCCATGTTCCCCCAGCACCAGTTCTTGGACAGTTTCATTTTTTTCCACACCTACTCCTTGGTGTAACTTACTTTCACTCAGTATCATGGCTTGAAATACTATTTAGACTGATTATCTAGATTTGTATCTGTAGCTTGGAAGTTTCCTAGACTCTAACCTCATGCATTCACTATCTATTTAGCATTTCTACATGAATATTTAACAGGCCTCTTACCATGGCTAAAACTGAGTTCCTGTTTCGCCTGCTCCCACTCCCCCAAAAGCAAAATAAAACAACATGCTTCTCCCAAAGCCATTGCCAATGATCATTGACAGGGAACTTAGTTCTTTTATTTGCTCAGGTCAAAAACGTAGTTGTTCTTGACTCCTCTATTTCTCTCACACCCCTTGCCTGATTTACTATTAATAGCAATACCTCTAGCTGTTCTATCTGTAGTTGCAGATGGACCATCTTGGTTCAAATGATCTACATCTTGCCTGGATTATTAGAAAAGTGCTTTACACTGGTCTCAACTTCTGCTTTTATCTACCTTCAGTCTCGTCTCAGTAGAGCGTGCAGGTGATCCTATTAAACATGACTCAGGTTATGCTACTCCTGCTTAATGCCCTCCAGTGCTTCCCATCTTCCACATGGCTTATAAGGCCTGATTTATCTAGCCATCTCTCCGATCCTCTCACCTACCAGTTTCTCCTTACTTACTATTCTCTAGCTTCACTGGTGTTTGCTGTTCTTCTAACATGCCAAGTGTGCTTCTACCTCAAGGCTTTGTATTTAGCATTTAGCTCTTAGAAAACAAAACAAAAATAATATCTTCATTTACTCTCATTTCTGCTCCCCTGATTTGGGGCCAAGTGTGCATGTGTATGTAATTTTTATTCTAAGTGTAATTTCCTTGCTATTTGCTGGTGCCTTATGTCATTTTACAGACTTATTATGTATCTCCTTTGCAACTTCACATAATAATTGAAATTCTTGTTTACTTATGCTTTTAAAAAAAATCACTGTAGTCCATTTTTAAATTATGACTCTTTTGTCTCTACCTGCTAGGCACCATTGAGGTAGAAGATTGCATTACCCCTAACATCAGTGAAAGTTCACTGGTGACAGGGGCCATAGTTATGACCAAGTTCTCTCTCATCCCCAGAAACTCTGAGAGAAGAAATACAGGCTGGGTGACCTCAGGCAAGTCTAGTAGCCTTCGTTTCCCTTCCATAAAGGCAGGAGGTTGAACCAGTTGATCTCTGAGGTCCTTTCCAGCTCTAACAATCTGTGAATGTGGGCAGGGCTGCCGCTCAGGCCATAAATACCTGCTGGACTATATCGTGGTCTCTCCCTTTTCCTACCTGCTCTTTGCCAGCTTTCATGTTAAATTTTCCCACCACACAGGAACACCAGAGGCAAGAGGCTTACAGCAGGTACCACCCCTGCTTGCTGCCAAATATCTCCCCAACCTCGCCACCACCTGCATGGATGGGCTTTTGCCAGAAATTGGCCTGCTTTACTCCCCTTCCACAAATAAACTTTAAAGTACTCCCTTGAAGAGTGAGAAGCTGCCAGTGGTACTGGCAGTGAGTTTTATAATTATTTTTTGATATTTTCCATGTGGCTTTTGGTCTGAGGGTAGCATGTTTGGGTTGGGTTGTTGGAGGGGTTTCCCATGGACATGGTATTGTACCTGCCAGCCATGCAGGATGCAGCATGGTGGGTGAGATCCTTGCTCCACTGGCCCTCCGCTAGCCAGTGTGTGATTGCTGTCTCTGCAGCCCTAACCGTTGTCAACCTGTCTGCTGTTGTTGATGCCTCATCCATGGTTGCTGCAGAGAGCCTCAGACCACTCAGCTTAGAAATATTAGAAACAATAAGCTGTTTTTTTAAAGCATCTTCTCTAAAATGATGCTGCATATAGTGATGAAGGATAATCGGAACAGCACATTGTGGTGGGTCCTGCTCAATGTTGGCCTGATCATTCATCCTCACAATAGCCATTTCAGGGGAGGCTTTATCTGCATTTTTGGAAGGAGGGTGACTGAGATCTTGATCAGCAATCAGTACAGAGTTGAACTAAATTGGAATGCAGACCTTTCTGCCTTCACTGCACACGTTCTCTCTGCAGCTCCACACTGCCTCTCAATATAGCCAGTGCTAGACTTAGATCCCTGAAGGGCAACTAGATTTGGATAGTTGATCAGAAGCCCAGATCTAATTATATAACATTGTTTCTATGGGGAAAAAAATGGATTCCTACTTTTAAACACACTTATAAACTTTGGTAATATTAACCCTTTTTAGATGGAGGGGAGACTTGCTATGCTTGCTGATTTAAATTCCATGTTAATCACTCAGGTACCTCTTAAAGTAAAATATTAAGACAGTGAGGTTAGTTGAGAATTGGCCTACTGTGCACTGCTGGCCATATATTATGTTTCCTCATCTCTCTCTCTTGCTTAAAATAAACAATAAAACACTCCTCTACCAACAGCAACAAAACATACAACTAGAAATTAGGAAATGAGGAAGACTCTAATGCTTCCTTTTAAAACACATGGCTCTTGAGGTTTGAATCAAAATAATGGTGTTTTACAATTCATGTTTGTTTAATTGTGACACGGTACACCTGCTTGCTCTTAAGAAGAGAAGTAACAGAAGTATGAGGAGGGGGGAAGGTGATGTGGACACCCAATAACTCTTCTCCAGTGATATCCTGATGAGTTAAGCATAAATGAATCAGAAACACATGGATTTTTTTCCCCCTTGAAATACACGTGGGTTTAAAAACCAAGGGAAAATATGCTTGGAAAAAAATGTTCTTTGTTAAAGTCCAAATGTTTGAATTATAATTTAAGATTTTCATAGGTTCCAGCAAGTAGTTGTGTGCACTCGTCTCTAATTTACATGGGGTGTGTGCATAAGCTGAGCATTTAAACTATTCCATGGAGCTGCTGTCAGGGAGGCGTAACAGTCCTGTAAAATGACATAAGGCACAAGGGCCTTATGTGCAAACTCGTTTCACATGGGTTCTTGGGTATTGAGTAACATGAATTTCATGTAATTTGAGTCTTGAAAATTTCATAAGGTTTTACCTCAATCTTTGTGTGTGAAAGTGGAAACAATTTCAAAGAGATACCCCCAGGTACTATGCCGGGCATCTTTACTGTCCATCCTCATGCCAAGGGTGCGATGTCATCTCCATGACCTTGTGCTTAACTCGTTCTTCTTCATTGTGTCAGGTTTGACTGAAGCCAGTATTCCCTATAATTTGTTCCACTAGCTGCAGGTGTTCCTGTGAACTTTGACTTAACTTGGACTTCACTGTAAAGTAGAAAACTGCAGAAAGGTGTCAGCTGGATATCAGGAAAGCCCCCGACCAAACAAAAGCTAGGTATGAGGAGAGATTTCCCAGTCATCTTCCTCTGACAAGATCCTTCATTGTTTTCTTGGCTTACCTTGTCACAGAATCTTTGAGGAACTCTGGGATTGGTGACCATCCAAGAGCACATTTTTCCTAATTATGAAGCTATTAACTCTGAGCAGATTCACGTTGTGTTTCCTGACTTTCCATGGCTTTCCCCTGATACTTCTGCCTGAGTATCTTGTCATCATCTTAAGCTGGACATAGAGAAAACCCTTTTGTCTTGTTTTGACAAGTCATTAAGCAGCTTCTCTGCCTAATGCCTCTGTGCCTGTTGGGAGGGAAAATATCCCTCCTTATGTTTATGGCCTCTCCACACTGAACCCCTATCAAATTCTTTCATTTAATTCTCTCAAATATCCATTGGTTTTTTGCCACTTATACTTTTTGCATATGTAGCTCGATACCTTCCACTCATAGCTTATTTATACAGTTTCACAATAACTGCCTTGCTTCCTTTCAATCTCCGGAAAATTCTCTTTATCTCCAAACCATTTTTATCTTGTTTCTTACTTGGTCCCTTCCCTTTCTCTGGTAAACTATTTCTTTTAGCATGAATGTGGTGTTACCTAACCTTGGAAAGCCTCCCTTCATTAGAAACTTTTTTTTTTTTAACTCTCATAACCACCATCTAGTGTCCAGTTGGATTTTTTTGTTCTATTCTAACTAGTCTGTTCTTGGGTCCCCTTTCTACCATTTTTTGGGGGTCATGAATTATGTTTTATGCTGTATTCAATGTATAAAATACTGATATTTTCACCTCATTAGTGTCTTTTCATCTCATTCAGAAATCTGTAATATTCTTTGAAAAAATAATGTATACTTGGTGGTAACAATGATGTATGACTGTTGACATATAAAATTCAACCTCAAGGGAAGCTTTAGCTCCTTTAATGAAAGGATGATTATTATAATGACTATATGAATCTTGCTGGGATTTTAATTTTTTCAGCTGGATTTTGATGTTCTGCCTCAGTCATTCATTCATTTACTTAGGGCCCATTTATTGAACACACATTGTACTCCCATACTATATTAAACACTTGGGATAAAATCATGAATCATATGTGACCCTGTTCTTGCAAAGTACATAACCTGAGGAACACAGGCATGTATAAATTATGGTAGAGTATATCTACTATGATGAATGTTTTAATGGAGGCCTGAGAGGACATGAAGGGGGGAGCAAAAGAGTCAGTTAAGGAAAGGGAGGGTATTTTTGAGGAAGCGACATTGGACTTGACCCTTCTTGGCTGAGTGAGGTAATGGGGAGAACCAGAGTGTTGGTAGAGAACAGCATTGCAGAGGCATGGAAGCATGCGAAAGGAGGGTGTACTGGGGGGAGGATGAAACAATAGGTGTGGTTAGAATGTAGGGTATGGTAGGAGCAGTAACAAGACATAGTCAGGTGGTAGGTTAGACCAGATTCGTGACCACTCTGAATCATATCTTGAGAGTTTCTGGAGGTTGTTTAATGCTTTTGTTTGCTTGTGTGTTTGTGTTTTAGCATAATGAAATGATATAATTTGTTTTTGAGATTGTAACCTTTACGTCATTGTAGAGGGTAGATTTGAGAAAAGACAACTGCAGAGATGATTTGGGAGGGTGTTCCAAAGATCCAGGAGAGAAATAATGAGGGCTTGAAGTAGGCTGTGGCAGCAAGGAACAGAAAGGACAAACTTCTTACAGCAGAATTCAGTAACTGATTGAATTCAATGGCCAAGTAGGGAGAAGCAGCTGACGAAACTAGGAGAAGTTGTTTGTATGAATGGCAGTACAATGTACTGAGATAGGAGGACAGGAAGAAAAACCAATTTAGGGTGGGCAGATAGCATCTACTTGTTGACCTGTTGAGTTGGAATTGGCTAGGAGGCATCCAAGCAAAGCTGCCTGGAAGGCATTTGGAAATGCAAGATGGGAGCCAAAAGAGGGGGTTTGCATTAGAAATAACGACTTGTCTTTTTAATTTTCTTATTATTATACTTTAACTTTTAGGGTACATGTGCACAACGTGCAAAAAATAAAAAAAATAAAAAAAAGAGACCCTAACTCGAAAAATAAATAAAGGTAAACTTAAAAGTAAATAACACCCCCCCCCCCAAAAAAGAAAGAAATAACGACTCGTCATGTCTTTAGGCTCCCATGGCCCGAAGAGTGGTAGATTTTTCTGCACTTAAAGAAAATTCTTAAGGACTGTATTGTTTATGCCTGCGTTGCTCTTATTTCTCTCAGATATTTTCACATTTCCTACAAATCCTACAAATTTTTCCATGAACATCTCTTCTGCAGCTACAGGTTTTGATGCTGACTCTTTGTTTTTTAATAAGAGTCTTTTTATTTTAGGCCTTAACTTGAGACCTTTTAGAGACAGAACAGTTTCATGTTTTATGCCATTTTGAAGTTGTAGTTCTGAGGCTAAGCATGTTTTTGTCTGTATTGTAAAAGAGAGAAGCCAAGCAGATTTCTTTTGGTTTAGACGTTTCAGGCAGGTGATTTCATAGATATTGTGTCTTGAAAATCTTCCCATTCTTCTCTTTATCTCATTGGGTAAATTGGAAACTTCTAATTTACCCAATGAGATAAATTTGGATTTTCAATTTGGAGTTATAAAAATTCATGCTTCAGTTGCCAGCCACAGCAGCCAGTGATGTAGTTAGCCAGTGTTACCTAAAAAGGCTTTGAGCATTGATCTGGTTTTTGGATATGTGTAGTTTATTTCTTAATTGAGGAGACCATATTCTATACAGTTTCAGTATAGAATCTATAAATTTTCTTAGTTGATACAATCTCTACCATTTATCCTATAAATAGAATCTCCTGTGTAATACAATCTCTACCATTTATCCTATAAATTGACTCTCCTGTGTCCTACTATCAAACATCTGTCAGGCCTCATTTTTCAAAGAGCTTTTGAGTATAGAGTCAGGGCAATATTAAATACTTGATAACCAGTGTAGTCATATGTATGTGTAAGTGTGTGGGTTTATTTAAAAATATACTGCTGTCTTAGTCTGTTCAGGCTACTATAATACACTACTTGTAGACTTGTTGGCTTACAAGCAACAGAAATTTATTTCTGACAGTTCTAGAAGCTGGGAAGTTCAAGATCAAGGTGCTAGCAGATTTGAGGTTTGATGAGGGTCTACTCCCTGCTTCATAGAAGGCTGGCTTCTCTGTGTTCTCATGTGGTAGAATGGATGAGGGAACTCCTTGGGATCCCTTTTATAAGGACAGGCTAATTGCCTACCAAAGGCCCCACCTCCTACTACCATCACATTGGAGGTTACAATTTCAATATCTGAATTTTGAGGGGACACAATCATTCATTATATAGCTGCTGCCATACAAATATTATATGATTCCATTCACCTATATAAGATATATAATAGGCAAATTCGTTAGAGACAGAAAGTAGAATAGAAGTTACCAGAGGCGGGGGGATAGAGAGTTATTGTTTGTTGGGTACTGAGTGTCTGTTTGGGATGATGAAAAAGTTCTGTAAAGGGATGGTGATGTGATATGTATGCAACATTGTGAATGTATTTAATGCCATTGAATTGTATAGTTAACAAATATTACCTTGTATTACCTATGTATAAAATATACCTTATGAAAGTACTGATCAAATTATTCATTAGATCATTTCTAAGTTATCTGTTGATACCTAGAAATTATCAATGTAATCTTTTGTTTCATAAATGATGTCACTGTCTAAGCTCAGATGTGACACAGGGAACAGCATCAAACGCTTGAAGCTTCTAAGTTCCCCATTAAATTGACAGTCCATTGTGTCTCTGGAACTGGTACTTTGTTATAGCTGAAAAATGACTGGATGATGCTCACCTAGAAGCCAGTCCTTCCCACATGGCCTAGGAAGAATTTGTACTTTGGCCTGCACCGAAATATCAATACCAACCTGCCAACTGTCACCCCTTACACATGCTCTGAAACTCATGTGCCCTTGCTGCTCCCAACACCTGTGGAGTTTCAGCAGCCACTGGAAGCCACTCACATCTGTGCTGGCACCACTCCAAGGTCTATTACCTGCTTTCCTGGCTGCCACTGGTGACATAATTAGGTAGCTTGTAGTCTCAGTAAATATAGGATTTCTTTTTACCAACTGGTATGGGAATATTTCAGTATTTTAACCATCAATACATTCCATCTGAATGTCAACCCTGATTGCATACTACAATGTAACTTTTTTTTTTGTTGTTTGTTTAATAAGACAGGATCTCATTGTGTCATCTAGGCTGGAGTGCAGTGACAGGATCGTGGCTTACTGCAGCCTCAATCTCCTGGTCTTAAGTGATCCTCCTGCTTTAGCCTCCCAAGTAGCTGGGATTAGAGGTGTGCAGTACTATGCCAGGCTAATTTCTTTCTTTTCTTTTCTCTCTTCTCCTCTTCTCTTTTGACAGAGTCTCACTGTGTTGCCCAGGCTGTTCTTGAACTCCTGGGTTCAAGCAGTCCTCTCACCTTGGCCTCCCAAAGTGCTGGGATTACAGGTGTGAGCCACTGAACCCAGCCTGCAATGTACTTAAGAGTTTGTAGTAACAATGTTCATAAAGAGTAGCTTATAAGGGCTTATTCCTTAAAGATTAACATATTATGGCTGAGCTTGACCTGGATTCCATGTTGAATTATTGTATTTTGGGTAGTTTAGAAGTATTGCTATTGGTTTTGAGATGGGGTAAAGATCATTCTCACCTTATCGCAGGTCAAGGCAGAGATAATTTTTCTTGACTTCCTAAATAATCTTTCCTGAACCTTGTGGGTGGGGGTAGTGCCAAAGTTCCTGTTTAAAGTATTTTGATGTTTGATCTGGGCATAGACACACTTGTTTTGTCTCTTTTCTACATGGTATGAATAGCTTATGAGCTATGAATTTGAACCATTTTAGAAATATGAAAATGCTATGAAAGCTCTTCAGTTCCTTTCCCTGGAGCCCTTCCTCATGACTTCTTGAATATGGATTCTTATTTGTGCTATTTTACATTAAATTCTATTAGTATCTGTATTAGGCTGTTCTTGCATTACTATAAAGAAATACCTGAGACTGGGTAATTTATAAAGAAAAGAGGTTTAATTGGCTTACAGTTTTGCAGGCTATACAGAAAGCATGGTGCAGCCATCTGGTTGGCTTCTGGGGAGGCCTCAGGAAGCTTACAGTCATGGCAGAAGGTGAAGGGTGAACAGGCACATTACATGCCCACAGAAGGAACAAGAGAGAGAGGGAATAGGGAGAGAGGTGCCACACACCTTTAAATAATCAGATCTTGTGAGAATTCACTATCACAAAGACAGCACCAAGCCATGAGCAATCCACCCTATGATTCAAACACCTCCCACCGAGCCCCACCTCCAGCACTGGGAATTACAATTCAACACTAGATTTAGATGGGAACAAATATCCAATTTATATCAGTATCATTTAGAAAATCATTCTTATACACAAATAACAGACAGAGAGCCAAATCATGAGTGAACTCCCATTCACAATTGCTTCAAAGAGAATAAAATACCTAGGGATCCAACATACAAGGGATGTGAAGGACCTCTTCAAGGAGAACTACAAACCACTGCTCAAGGAAATAAAAGAGGATACAAACAAATGGAAGAACATTCCATGCTCATGGGTAGGAAGAATCAATATCATGAAAATGGCCATACTGCCCAAGGTAATTTATAGATTCAATGCCATCCCCATCAAGCTACCAATGACTTTCTTCACAGAATTGGAAAAAACTACTTTAAAGTTCATATGGAACCAAAAAAGAGCCCGCATCACCAAGTCGATCCTAAGCCAAAAGAACAAAGCTGGAGGCATCACGCTACCTGACTTCAAACTATACTACAAGTCTACAGTAACCAAAACAGCATGGTACTGGTACCAAAACAGAGAGATAGATCAATGGAACAGAACAGAGCCCTCAGAAATAACGCCGCAGATCTACAACTATCTGATCTTTGACAAACCTGAGAAAAACAAGCAATGGGGAAAGGATTCCCTATTTAATAAATGGTGCTGGGAAAACTGGCTAGCCATATGTAGAAAGCTGAAACTGGATCCCTTCCTTTCACCTTATAAAAAATTAATTCAAGATGGATTAAAGACTTACATGTTAGACCTAAAACCATAAAAACCCTAGAAGAAAACCTGGGCACTACCATCCAGGACATAGGCACGGGCAAGGACTTCATGTCTAAAACACCAAAAGGAATGGCAACAAAAGCCAAAATTGACAAATGGGATCTAATTAAACTAAAGAGCTTCTGCACAGCAAAAGAAAATACCATCAGAGTGAACAGGCAACCTACAGAATGGGAGAAAATTTTTGCAAGCTACTCATCTGACAAAGGGCTAATATCCAGAATCTACAATGAACTCCAACAAATTTACAAGAAAAAAACAAACAACCCCATCAAAAAGTGGGCGAAGGCCATGAACAGACACTTCTCAAAGGAAGACATGTATGCAGCCAAAAAACACATGAAAAAATGCTCACCATCACTGGCCATCAGAGAAATGCAAATCAAAACCACAATGAGATACCATCTGACACCAGTTAGAATGGCGATCATTAAAAAGTCAGGAAACAACAGGTACGGGAGAGGATGTGGAGAAATAGGAACACTTTTACACTGTGGTGGGACTGTAAACTAGTTCAACCATTATGGAAGTCAGTGTGGCAATTCCTCAGGGATCTAGAGCTAGAAATACCATTTGACCCAGCCATCCCATTACTGTGTATATACCCAAAGGACTATAAATCATGCTGCTATAAAGACACATGCCCAGGTATGTTTATTGCGGTACTATTCACAATAGCAAAGACTTGGAACCAACCCAAATGTCCAACAAGGATAGACTGGATTAAGAAAATGTGGCACATATACACCATGGAATACTATGCAGCCATAAAAAATGATGAGTTCATGTCCTTTGTAGGGACATGGATGAGATTGGAAATCATCATTCTCAGTAAACTATCGCAAGAACAAAAAACCAAACACCGCATATTCTCACTCATAGGTGGGAATTGAACAATGAGAACACATGGACACAGGAAGGGGAACATCACACTCTGGGGACTGTTGTGGGGTGGGGGGTGGAGGGAGGGATAGCTTTAGGAGATATACCTAATGCTAAATGATGAGTTAATGGGCGCAGCACACCAGCATGACACATGTATACATATGTAACTAACCTGCACATTGTGCACATGTACCCTAAAACTGAAAGTATAATAATAATAATACAAAAAGAAAATCTCCCACCACATGTGATTTTTCTGTATGATAAGCTCATGATGTGTATGTGTGTGTGTGTGTGTGTGTGTGTGTGTACAAACAGAATTGAATGAAATAGCATCTCTCATGACCACCATGCCCAGCTATTTTTTTTTTTTTATTTTCAGTAGAGATGAGGTCTTCTGTATTGCCCAGGCTGGTCTCAAACTCCTGGGCTCAAGTTTTCCTGCCACCTTAGTCTCCCAAAGTATTTGGATTACAGGCTTGAACCATCATGCTGAGCTGACCTTAATATTTTTGAAAGAAAACATATTTCGTCAATTGGTGCTCAGGTATCTAAGTCCAAGAACATTCTTGTAAATGGAAAATATTTTTAGTTCCATATTTTTCATAATTAAATGTATAATTATTTCACCCCCCAGTGAACTTACCATCTTTGGATCTCCGTTTAGAAGACATTCTTCACTAAACATTTTTGTAAGAAAGATGTCTTTATGATCTTTTTTATGTTTGACTAAATTTAGAGGCTGTGAAATTTTAGGCCTTTTGAACTTTTTTCATTCTGTGGTTGAATGAAAATTTTCTAATTAAAAATAGGAATTCTTTAGGAATTCCATCAAAAGATTTTTCCCACCAGTAGAAGCTATTATTCCAAAGTGAAGTTTGAGAATTTCCAATTAAATCTTTCATGCTATTTGAGGAGCTCTCACCATTGAATTATTTCAGTTGCTCCCTTGCGTTTGTAGGGAAATTTCTTAATTTCAAGGTCCTCCTGTTTATAAGCTTTGGTTTCATAATTGCAATTTGCTAAAAGCTTTGAAAACTTAAGTGTTTTGGCATTTCATTGATTGCATTTTGATTATTAAAGATTTCTACTTGATTTTGAGCAGAATGCAATAAATTCAGTGGATTTGTGTACAAAAACAGATCAATACCATTATAGGACACTAGGGTTGATTTACAAAATAGTTCTACAAGTTTTCTAAAATCCAACTGATGATAAAGGAGCAAAGATATAAAATACACACTGCCTGGCAGAGGCATGTATAAGCATATCAGCTTTGCCACCAAAATGTTGTTTCTAGTTGCTTTAATTGTGTGTGCATAAAAACTATATAGCTATATATATTTATAGTTAACTATATATACATATATAGTTATATATAGTATACACTTACATATATAAAGTAATTAAAAACATAATCTGTTAAACTGTGGTATGTATGTGTTTTACAGTTAAAATAACTAATGTAACGAAAAATTGTAAGGCATTTACCTTATACACACACACACACACACACACACACACACACACACCCCACTATGCACTTGATAATTTTGTAAACTATAGCTATTTTGATTAGTAGACTATCACAGTTTGGGCACAATTTCAAATTATTTCAACCCTGTGCATTTCTTAATTTAGTAAAAACCATGTTTTTACTAGGATGCTGTATTCTACCAAATTTTTGTTTTGTATTTGTATCACAAAAACAAATACATTTATTTTCAGTGATAAGTCTTTAAACTGAATTTGCAATTGCAGTTGCAATTGCAATATTATCAGCTACTTAAGACACAGTGAATTTCCCAAAGCTTTGGTCTAGTCTAGAGAGTGAATGAGCAAGCAAATGATTATTGGCATTTATTTAACTGACGTTTTTGAAGCATCTGATGACAGTGATTATTCAACTGTTTGCAAATCTGTGCTAATGAGTCAAGCATCCAGTTAATGGCATTGCTTCATTTTTCTTATGTGCACAAGGAATCTTGGAATTGAAATAGGTGAAATTAATTTAGGGGAACAACTATTCTACCTGAACGAAAAGTCATGCATCAAAGAGTGATGGATAAACACACCTTCTGCAGCTGCACATGATACACCATCTTCAGGCACCATCTTCCAAAAACAACTACCAAGTTTTGAAGCAGACATTGATGCTTCTTGGACAGATTGTGGTCATGTGGTCACTGATGCACTGTGGCTCCAGTGGTGGGTGGTAAATGTCGACAAGCATTCTGTTCATGTTACATGCTCATCATCAATTTTCTTTTGAAATGGAACTCAGTGCTTAATTTTTCACTAAATATATATTTTCAGTTTTTGAGCTTATTGCTGCCGGGAGGATTCATTGCAAAATTACAAAGCATTACCAAAAAATAAATTAATAGTCATAGCTTTCCGCCACAATATATGATAAAACCACTGTAGCAAGAGTGTTCCAACTCCTCTCTGCATATTCTTCAGCAGGGCTGACTGCGAGACCTTTATTTCCTACACATATTTTACAAATACCAAATGTATGCTTCTCTGCATTTTCCATTGCTCCAGTTGACTGGTGAATTAGCAGCTTCATGCCTTTCACAGTTAAGGCATGGGAGTGGTTTGGGGAGCAGCTTAGAATACTTATCCCATCACTATGTGAGATGAGGAGTAGCTGTCTGAAGCCACTGGTATTAAAATACACTTTATTTTATTAGGGAGTGCTGTGTATACTATCCTTGCAAGTAAAGCCTCAGGTGAGTCAAGATAGAAAAGTATCTAGGAAACAGCGTCAGATGAATACTAGTTTCTAGATTTAACCACGTGTTACAGTGGTATCTTTGTTACATCCCGAGTGTCTCCCATGCTAATAGATAAGTCCATGGCAGAAATAAGTACAAAGTGGTTTATTGTGATGTTAAAAGAAACTGGAAACTAGTTAAACCATCCTGGTTTAGGTTAATGCAAATGCTAATAAAAAGACTTTAAAAATTAAAATGGCAACAATAGGACAAATGTAATGGGCAGGATGCCAGGACTATAGGTGTAAACCAAGACTGTTTCTACCAGCTGGGACATGTGATTGTGCTAATTATCAGTAATCCTCTCTAGAAGGTTGATATTACCACTCCCTTTACATGGGAAGAAACTGAGGATCAGCCAGTTTAAATACTGTATTGAGGATCAGATAGCTAGTTAAAAAATATCCGTATGATTCTGAACTTTTATCCCACTGTAAGAGGGATATAGTGGCCATTCCAGTATCTGAAAACCCTAAGTATAGAATGAAGGTACAATGTTAAAGCATATATAGCTCCTCAATAATTGCTGATATTTTTAAAAACACTTAAAATACACATAAAGGCTCCACGTGTATGTTGTATGCAAGATAATTACATAAGAGGTTAAATTTTGAAGATTTTTGCAGAGAGGGCATCATGGAGCTCAGAGGCTCAGTGGTAGAAGTGAGGGAGGTAGTCTCCCAGGGACAGAGTCAGGAGGTGGTAGCCAAGCCTGAGTGTGAGAGAGCTGAGATATGAAGGGCTTGCCTTATAAGTTTGCCCAGAAGGTACTGAAGGGCAGGTCAGTTGGTCAGAGGAAAAACAAATTAGGTTATCTCCACTATTAAGCAGGGCTTTGGAAGGAGAGTGAGGGTCTTGTATTCAGAGTTCAAAGGAAAGATGCCCTAAGGCCCTAAGGAGAGGGCTGGCTGATTGGAGTTTTTGCTTTTCCCTTTTATTAATCAAATTATTTTAACTGAGACCGTCATTTTGTTCAGAATCCTGCATCCTCCAAGCCAGACCAGCCTAGTTCTCAGTGCTATGAACACAATGACATGTTTCTGTCTTATTGCTCACAGGCAGCATGGTAGTAGAAACCTGAGGCCCTTTCTTATCTTTCTTCTCCAGGACTGACAGTATCAGTCCCCATATGTATCTCCTGTGCTTCCCACAGCAACACGTGCAACTAATGTGTGGCTTCCATCTCTTTGTAAAGATAGCCAGGTGGATTTCCAGGTCTGTGACATGATTTCCTGAAAAGCTTGTAAATGTAGAACCACTTTTTGATTTGACAGCAAAAGACGGAAAAGCAGGCTCCACCTCAAATTTTGTTACATGCTATTATCGTAGTGCTTTTTTTTTTGAGACGGTGTCTGGCTCTGTCACCCAGGCTGGGGTGCAATGGCCTGATCTCGGCTCACTGCAACCTCTGTCTTCCGGGTTCAAGTGATTCTCGTGCTTCAGCTTTTGAAGTAGCTGGAATTATAGGCATGCACCACCACTGCCAGCTTATTTTTTGTATTTTAAGTAGAGATGGGGTTTTACCATGTCTCGAACTCCTGGACTCAGGTGATCTGCCTGCCTCGGCCTCTTAAAGTGTAGGGATTACAGGCGTGAGCCACTGCATCTGGCCTGTGTTCTTGAATTTTTAGAGAGACTTCAAAATTATATTTAAAAACAGAAAGGAAAAACCATAGTACAGTATTTTACAGTGCAATAGTACTAGAAAAAACTTATATACCTACCACCTAGAATTAATATAAATTACATTTTGTTACATATTTTATTTAAAAATTAAAGATAGTAGGGAAGTCCTCTTTGAACTTTTCCAAATCCTATTCCCATCCTTTCCCAGAAGAAACTCCTACTGTGAATTTCATGAGTTTCCTTCCACCTCTCTTTTTATACTTTTATCAAATATGTGTATGATTGTATATATTTTTAAATTTTAAATATTTAAATTTTATATATTATATATGCTACATAAAGCAACCTCTAAATATTTTATGTCACACTATACTTTTATGATCTCTCATATTGATACATAAGAGAACTGGTTCATGAATTTTAATGGTTGTATAATATTTCCATCATATGAATATATCAGAGTTTATGCATTTCTCTACTGATAAACATATACATTTATATCCATCAGAGTCACAACTGAAAACAGATGGCACGGCACACTCATGCTGGGTAACTGGGGAGAATTTAATAAAAGGACTGTTTACAACTATGTGGGTAATGTTTCAGAATATAACAAACACTATAACAAATATTGCATACAATATAAAGGCCCCATAAATGCAATGTCCCAGGCAAGCAACAGTACACCTAGGCTTGACCCAGGGTCAAGTATTACCACCCCTAGGCTTGACCCGGGGTTATTTTTTCCTAGAGAGAGCTGTCTAGAGAGGCCTCATACAAGCCATGGTCTTCATAAAGTTGCAGCCCCCTCCCCAAAATTCCTCTAAAAGAGAAGGTGAAAGCAGACACCTTGATGGCATTCTCTTCCTTCCCTCCATCTTCCTTGTGGGGCATCCCATTGGATAGATGAACTCGCCTGGAGCACAGGGGGCAAGGGAGTCCTTAGGGATTAGCTCCCGGGGCACAGGGCATCATGGAGAGGGATGAATTGTGGATCTGGAAAGGTAAAGAGATGTGTGGCAGATGGTAGTTTCATATACTGAGCTGCTGTAGACAATGCTTCAGGGGCGATTTTTGTCATGAATCCACATGAGTCTGCCCAGAGTTTCTCCGGAGTGTCCATGTAGAAGTGGAGTTGCTTAGTCTTTGGCATACAATTTTTTTTAAAATTTTCTGCATATTGCCATCTTGTCCTCCCAAGTGGTTGTATTCTTACCAGCTCTGCAGGGGAGTTTCTCCCACATTCTAAGCATGCTATTTTTGCCAAAATGATGAGTTTTAAATTGTATCACAGCATGGTTTTAATGTACCTTTCCTTGATTATCTGTGAGGCTGAATCCCTTTCTCTAGGTTTCTTGCATATTCTGTTTTCTTTTTCTTGTGTTTTACTATTCATAACCATTACTCTTTTTTTTTTCTTTTGGGCTGTTGTCTCTTATTGATCTGGAGGAATTCTTTATATAATCTGGAAGCCAATCCTTTACTTCTAATACGTGTTACAAATATTTTCTCCTAGTCTGTGTCTTATCTTTCAATTTTATGATGTATTTTGTTCTAATATTTTGTATTTTATATAGTCAAAGTTATCAGTTTTTTTCTTTTTTCTGTTTTTAGAGACAGGGTCTCACTCTGTCACTGAGACTGGAGTCCAGTGGCGTGATCGTAGCTCACTGCAGCCTCATGTTCTTCCACCTTAGTCTCCAGAGTAGCTGGGACCATAGGCATGCACCATCTTGCCCGGCTAATTTTTTGATTTTTTGTAGAGATTAGGTCTCACTGTATTGCCCAGGCTAGTCTTGAACTCCTGGGTCTCAAGCAATTTTCCCGCATCAGCCTCCTGAGTTGCTGGGAAAAGAGGTGTATGCCTCCATGCCTGGCTAATTGCTTTCTTTCTTTCTTTTTTTTTTTTTTGTAAAGATGGAATCTTGCTACGTTGCCCAGGCAGGCCTTGAACTCCTGAGCTCAAGCAATCCTCCTGCCTCAGCCACCCAAAGTGCTGGGATTACAGGTGTGAGCCACCACTTCCAGCCTCATTTTTTTTCTTTAGGACATATTTTATGTCCTATTTATGAACAAATTCCTACCCTGAAATAATATTCTTATGAAGTATTTCTCTGAAAGTTTTATTTTTTAACTTACAGGCCTTTAATCCATGTGGTAATTTTTTGTTTACATCTAGTTGATTTTCTTATTATGGAAAATTTAGTTATTCCAAGACAGTTTACTAACTAGTCTATCACTTGCCTTCTAGTTTATGATGCCTTTGCTGTCATACCCAGGTTCTCATACAAGTATAGAATTGTATCTGTGCTTTGTAGTCTGCTGCATTGACTTAAAAAAGTTCCTGCCTAGATACTACCATGTTTTTATTCATTTATTTATTTTTGAGACAGAGTCTTGCTCTGTCGCCCAGGCTGGAGTGCAGGGACCACAGGCACGCACCACCATGCCCAGCTAATTTTTGTGTAATTTTTGTACTTTTAATAGGGTTTTGTACTTTTAATGGGGTTTCACCATGTTGGCCAGGCTGGTCTCGAACTCCTGGACTCAAGCCATCCATCTGCCTTGGCCTCCCAAAGTGCTGGGCTTACAGGCATGAGCCACCATGCCCAGCCACTACCATGTTTTAGCAACTATAATTTAAATCTGTATGCTATGAGATAATAAGTCTTATCTGGAAAGCAGTTTCTCTCTCTTCCTCCTTTCCCTCCTCCTCCTCCTCCTCCTCCTTCTTCAGAATGTCCTAGCTTTATTTGGATCTTGACTCTTTCATATGAAGTTTATAATCATTTTGTCAATTTCCATAGTTTTTTTTTTTTTGGAATCGCACTGACTGTTTACATTCATATAGGTAAAAATGACATGATACTGCAAACCAAAGCTGCCCATGGAGAAAGCTTTGTCAAATGACACATTGTATTGCTAAAAGTTCAGGTTCTTACTGCTGCTGTTGATGCTCAGCTGTCATAAGGACATTTGTTCATTTACTTGTTGATGCTACAACCCTTGATTCAACAAAAGCATGCTTTATGCCTGGTGGATAGGCTATCCTATAACTACCCCACCAGAAATGCTACCCTTAGAGATTTCACACTCTATTGGCAGAACGTTGGGAGATTTCGCTGAGAAGGGAACAACTGAGCTTGTCCCTATTTATTAAAAAGATTTAAGTTTCCAAGGGGAGAATAGAAAACTAGCTTTACAAAAGCAAAGTGCTTTTGACCCAGAAATTTCATTTGTGGTAATTTGTCCTACAGATATATGTGTTCACAAAGACTTACACATGAGGATGTTCATTCATCGTCGTTCCTAAAAGCAAAATAATAAAAACAATCAAAATGCCAATCACTATGGGACTGGTTTAATACTCTGAAAACTGCCACAAGTGTTAAGTCTTTATGTACTGATTTAGAAACATATAACATTAAATTTGAAAAGAATAACCTTAAGGCTCAGAATCATACATGGGGCAAGAAAAAGGATATGCTTGTATGTGCATGGAAAAAGTCTGAAAGGTTACTGTTTCAGTTGTCTATTGCTGCAAAACGAACCACCCCAAAGCTTAGTGGTTTAAACAGCTAATTTTTTATGCTGTTGATTTTGTGTGTGAGGAGTTTGGGCAGGACACAGCTGAGGAGGTTTTCTCTGCTCCATCATGACTGGGCTCTCAGGTGAAATAGCTTATATAATTGGAAATGGCTGGTCCCCTTGAAGGGGCCATATGTCTGGTTGTTGGTTGGGTTCCTTAATTTTTTTCTACATCACGTGCCTATTTAATATGGCTTCTTCATTCACGAGTCTGGAGTCTGGGCTGGGATAGTTGGAAGGTCTGGGGCTGGCTGAGGCAATCTCTCTGTCTCTTTGCCTCTGTTTTTCTATCTCTCTAATCTGTCTATCACCTCATGTGGGATCTTCATGTGGCTAGCTTGGACTTTTTTACAGCATGGCAAGAATGCTGTAAGGAAGGGTAAGACTTCCTAAATGGCAGCTGGCTTCTCCTAGAGTAAGCATTTCAAAAGGCCTAGGCAGAAGCCACAAAGCTTCTTGTAACCTGGCCTTGGATGCTCTGAAGCATTATTTCTGCCGCATTCTATTGATCATGCAAGTCAATAAGGCCAGCCTAGGTTCAAAGAATTAGAAGCCATCTCAATGGTAGAATGGCAAAGAATTTTCAGCCATCGTTAATCTGATTCAGATATATAAGAAGTTTGTTATTAGCAATTGTCTCTGGGATATTAGATAGACTTCTGTTTCATTGCATATTTTTGAATGGTTTAAGTTGAACAAAATGTCATTATTATACCTGCATGACATTTTCAATGGGAAAAGCAGCTCCCAAACTTAGTTATTTATAAAAAGCTCAAGGGGTATGGAATTGTGTAACTTGGTGAGGCATGGAAGGAATCATGCTTGATTATTTAATTGTTCCTTAGTGTGCCTATGAAATATTTGCTGTCTTTTCTGCATAAGGTAGTTTGAGCCAGAGAAGTGGGGGAAGTAGAAGACCAGAGTTTTAGTCTAAGTTAACAACCTTAAGTTCTAGAAAGGGGAAAAAAAATTAAACACAGTTAGGTCTGTTTAGAGTTTTCACATAAAATGGAAATCACTCTGTACAGGAAAGGTTCATGTTTCCTGAATTTCTACTTCTTCCAGTTCAGCTATTTGAAGATGCTGGACCTGGAGTCTGTCAAGCCAAAGGTGAAAAGGTACTGGGCTGCTCTTGAACTCCAGAGGCCCCTTAGGAAATGTAATGGTAGCATCCAGCTTGCAAGATAGGAGTTAAGTGCAAACGGATGTGGCCCCAGTTAAAAATAATGAAGAATAAGGTAAATGTACACATACACATGTATATATGTGTATATTTGATGCCGTGTGTGTATATGCTATATCATGTGCATAGAAAGCTGTTGAAAGACCTAATATGTTGCCTTGAATATACATGCCATGACTTTCTTTTAATAATACAGAAGGGCCTGCCTTTCGTTTGAATTCAAAGCCCATTCTCTGTGGCCTTACGGTTTTGGGTAGCCTTTCAGGCTGCTGCATCAACTAAGTGGCTCATCTCTTCTGGGGACCCAGAATAGGAGAATCTACTGTCAGCAAAGGGAAAGGAGGGCTTTTGTTCTGATGATTTGCTTGGTTTGCTGAGGCATAAAACTCATTCCAAATTTAGGATTATAGTTCTAATCTTACAATTTGAAATTCTAATAAAATTCCAAATTTAGGACTGTAGTTAAAGTAGTCCCCCTTACCCACTGTTTCACTTTCAGCAGTTTCAGTCACCCACGGTCAGCTTCGGTCCAAAACATTAAGTGAAAAATTCAGAAATAAACAATTCATATGTTTTAAATTACGCCACTTCTGAGTAGCATGATGAAATCTTGCTCCTTCCTCCTTTGTCCTACCCAGGACATAAATCCTTCCATTGTCCTGCATATCCACACTGTAGATGTTATCTGCATGTCAGTCACTCATTAGCCAATTCAGTTATTAGATTAACTGTTGTGGTATTGTTCTACTTTATTATTATAGTTGTTAATCTCTTACTGTATCTAATTTATAAATTAATTTTTATCATAGTATGTACACTTAGGAAAAACGTAGTGTATATAGGGTTTCGTTCTATCCATGGATTCAGGTATCCCTTGAGGTTCTTAGGATATGTCTCCTGGGGATAAAGCGGGACTGTTGTGTAATATGTTTTGAGCTTCTAATTTATGTTGCTTTATTCAATTTCCCTTTTAGACACATTTTTTAAAAAAAATCTGAAAGCTTTCAAAGCAAAAAATAGTTTTGAAATTATTCACTGAAGTTCTTGTAAATGACGACAAAATACTGTGGAAAAATCTGAATAGTTTATTTTTTAAATCCAAACATGCACAATTATCCATGGAACTAATATTATGCAATCAAATACTTTAACAGAAATTTACATTTTTCATAAATACATCTTACCTTGTAGTGCTTTTTGAAGTGGCTGTAAGACCTACTTTGGAGGTCTTCTTTGGTAAATGCCGTCAGCGTTTTGCAGAGAGATGATCTTAGTCTCATGATCAATTACCTACATGCAAAGAATAGTTTGAACGCTGAATTATGATCTTTTCTGTTTTGTTGTACTACTTAGCATAATAGTATTGATAGTATTATTAACAAGGTATTGAGAGTAGTAAGAGAGTCGGCAATATTGTTGGCAGTATCCTCTTCTTTTGACATGTAACGATTAGAAATTCTGAAGAGCTTCCATTTGATTTGATCAAATAAAAGACTTAAAGAAAACAGCAGAAAATTCCAGAGTAAACCAGCTTATGCTTGGGAAGCCCGGGTGACTGTAACTATTTCAGTAGGTTTGGGTGCTGACCCACCTGAAGGTCTGTAGGATGACTCAGTTTTCCTGCTCTCTCTCTTTCTTTGGACTTCTGGAAAGCCTTCTCTGTATGTAGCATTATTTCTGCCACATTTTAATGATCATGCAAGTCACTAAGGCCAGCTTAGGTTCAAGCAATTAGAAGCCATTTCAATGGTAGAATGGCAAAGAATTTGCAGCCATTGTTAATCTGACTCAGATATATAAGAAGTTTGTTAATAGCAATTGTCTCTGGAGATGAGCTCAGGGGGTCTGGGATATTAGATAGACTTATATTTCATTGGGGCTATTGCCTTGCCCCTGGTTTGAATATGAAAGTTAAGTATTTCATTCACTGCTGTTCTTTCCTCATTAGCTTGAAAGAATTAAAATCATCCTACTTTGGTGCCTGTTAATTGTTACTGCTAACATGTATAATGAAATAGCATAGCTATCTCATGATTCAGGATATATACATATTTTCCTAGATTTTCATGATTTAGAAAACATGGAATTAGAAACGCTCCAGTATTGTCAATTTTAAATAAGAAAGCTGATATTAGAAAGATTAATTGAATTAAAAAACGGATGGATATAGATATAAACTTATTTTAAAGATCAATAAAATGTTCTAAAAGAACTCACAAACCCACGTACCCTCAGTCTGAGAAACACAGCTGGAGAATCAGAGCCTAGAAGAGCCCATTGGAGTTGACTCCCCAGAATTCTGTCCAGAAACCCTTTCTGACTTCCAGAGACTGCTGCTGTTGCTTCTTCCCTTAGCCCCTATTAGCAGCTTCCTATTACTGCTAATCAGCATGGCTTGGAAGCCAATGGACTCGACAGATGCCACCACCAAAGCATGGACATCATCATTGCCTTATAGCTTTTTGGGCTTCTGATACCTCCACCTTCAAGCTTTTTCGTGATCTCTACTGCTTCAGCTGCTGTTCTCACATTAGCCTAATTTTTGCCTTTCTCTGGGTCAATATCCAAAGGGAAGGTAAGTGATAAATCAGGTGGGACCTTTGTTCCCCACTGTAGTGGGTTGAATAGCATCCCCCCAAATTCATGTCCACTTAGAACCTCAGAATGTGACCTTATTTGGAAAAGGGGCTTTGCAAATTGTGAATGTAATACTGAATTAGAGCAGACCCTAAATCTGATGACTGGTGTCCATGTAGGAAGAGGAGCAGACACAAGAGATGCAGAGAAGAAGGCTGTGTGAAAATGGAGATGGAGATTGGAATGAGGTAGCTACAAGCCCAGAGATGCTAAGGGCTGCTGGGAGTCACCCAAAGCTAGGAAGAGGCGAGGAAGAATCCTTTTCTAGATCCTTCAGAGGAAGCATGGCCCTGCCAGCATCTTGATTTTGGACATCTAGCCTCCATGACTGGGAGAGAATAAGTTTTTGTTGTTTGAAGCCTCCCAGTTTGTGGTAATTGTGACAGTCATAGGATGCTAAAACATCCTCCTACAAAATATATTATTCTCACTCTTGTCTTACTTTTCTCCACATGCTTTTCCTTCTAGTCCTCTTTGTAAATGTCTCTTCTTTACTTCTTCCATTTGTGTCTTTAATCATTTTACCTCTTTCCATTCAAACCCTACTATTTAAGAAGGGATGGGTATATTCTGGCTGTGGAATGCAAGCCACCCTTTCACATAAAACCCCCTTGAGTTTCTATTACAGCAGTGTGGTATTTCACAATACAGAAAAACAGGGTCCCAATAAATGATGTTATAATGTGTCTTTCCACTAGACACTGAGATGAGATAACCGGGAGAAGAAGCAACTTGTAGAAACATTCCCTCCATCTTGGGAAACACTTCACAGTCTTGTTTATCAAAGGCACAAGTTTTGTGAGCAAGTTTATCATTATTGAAGTTGACATTCTTCTTCCAAGAAAAATTTGTGGAGTGCTAATAATGTCTTAGGCTGGATCCCAAGCCAAAATAACTTGCTTATCCCTAGATGAGGAACAGCTCATTAATTGGGCATTGGACAAAATGTTCTTTTCCTCTATTTGTCTTTAATTACGTTAATTAGCTTCCATTTCTATGGCATGGTATGCTTTGTGTATGACGCATACCAGGGAAGTTCAAGTAAGGTGATTTAAAATTGGATTTGTGTATTAAAACCAAACCCAAACCCAAACCCGTATTTCTTCCATGCCAAAGAAGGAAAAAAAGCCTTAAATATTACATTGAGGACCATGTGAGATCTTGCCTGATATAAACAATATGTAACATTACAGAAAGATAACCCTATTAAATTCCATGGGAAATGTGGGTCCATTATAATTCTCGGCAATAGTTGAGAAGAGAAAATCCGTGTCGTTTGGGTATTAATGCTGTCATACCTTAAATCAAGACCCTGTAAGTATTGAGTTGAGTATCTGACAAATATTTCCAGATTTTAGAGGCTTTCTGAATCAAAGTCTTTTCTAATATTGTCCTAAAGTTTTCTGCCTGTGGGAATAGTAATTTAATATAATTACTACTGTAATATAGTATTATTTTTATTTGCCAACATAAATTCTGTATGTAGTTTGAAATGTAAAAAGGAAACTTGAAAGGATTTCTAAATATTTTGAATATGTTTGACTTAAATGCTCAAAGACGGCAAACTAAAAGTTAAATTTGTGCCTAGAATTTGGCTGAACAGCATTTAGATGTTATTTGATTAATGTCATTTGTCATGTAATATGACTTACTGTTGTACTTTTTTCTCGTCTTCTTTTGCATTAGAGGTCTGCTATTTTGGCGTTTTTGTATGATTAAAAGTTTAGCTGATGCTATAGAAATAGATGATACCCTCCTTCCTCTACCCACAGCTTTACTGGGTATTTGAAATATATGACAATTAGGTTAAATTTTTAATCTGATTTTTTTATTTTTATTTTTTGAGACAGAGTCTCACTCTGTCACCCAGGCTGGAGTGCAGCGGTGCATTTTCGGCTCACTGCAACCTCTGCCTCCCAGATTCAAGTGATTCTCCTGCCTCAGCCTCCCAAGTAGCTGGAATTACAGGCACCTGCCACCATGCCTGGCTAATTTTGTATTTTTAGTAGAGACAGGGTTTCACCATTGTCTAGGCTGGTCTTGAACTCCTGACCTCAAGTGATCCACCCACCTTGGTCTCCCAAAGTGCTGGGATTATAGGAGCAAGCCACTGCACTCAGCCTTGACATTTTTTTAGAAAAGTATATTTTCTTCTTTCTTCTACCCTGACCCCTGCATTGTGTCCTAGAGTGTGACTTACTCAGTTTGATTTTCCAAGTATGATCTGATTTATCCATAAAATGGGGTTTTATGACCTTCTTCCAACAATGATTTGGGCACTGCTTACCTTTGAAGTCTATCCCTAGGAGTCCCTGAGAGAAAGGGTGGTGTATTAGTTAGGATTAATTTCAGATGGGACAGAGAACCCAAAGTTACAGTGGCTTAAACGTTATATAAACATGTATCTCTTCTTACCAACACTGATGATCTAAGGCTGATTTCTGGCTTCATGATCCTTAGCTCCTTCTTTCCTGTGTTTCCATTGTACTGTTTTCAACACACGCTTCCATGTTTGGTCCAGATGGCTGCTCTAGCTCAACCATCATGGCTACGCACACTTCATTCAGTAAGAAGGGACAAAGTGATAAAGGAGGGCATGACCCTCCCATGGAGGACGCTTGCTACAAACTGTAGATACTATGTCTGCTTGCATCTTATTGAGCAAAACTTAGTCACATGGATACGTCAGCCTTGAGGGACACTGGGAAATGTATTCTTTATTCCACATTGCTAATTTCCTAGCTAAGGACTTGAGATTCTATACTGTGAAAGAAGGAGAGAAAGAATACAAGGAATAACTAGCATCTTGGTCATTGTTATAGAAAGAAAAGTCATAATGCCTTAGAGAAGGTCTCAAACTCCACCATTGACTGTGTGATCAAACTATTGTCAGAAACCTGCTTTGGGTCTCAGTTTCTAGTCATCATTCATTGTATAAATACCAATTGATCTCTTCTTTGTGCACACCACTGTACCCGGTATGGGTGGATAAGAAAGCATGCAACATTGTCTTTTTCCTTAATGACTAATAACCCAGTGGGCAAGAAAGATGTTCTTTTCTCACTATTCCTGTATTCATCTGTCTTTTTAACATCTCGGTCTTTTTAACATTTCATCTCATCACTGCCTGCACTTATACTTTATAGATTTCATTTACATTTTCCCAGAGCCTTCCTTTCCATTCCGCATCAGCAGCTTGCACAGTGTCTGGCATGTAGTAAATGCTCAGTGAACAGTAACTATGTCAGGTCTCTGGACTGTTCACCCATTTTTCCTTCCTTATCCTAAATTAATGTGATTCTGGTTCAGTTGTAGAATCTTTTGCTAAGATTATGTCATTCTAGAAATATAACAGTTCAGTCAGGCTAGAAAATTGTTTTGAAAGTATACCACACATCACTTAATTTTCCTTTGTGCCATTTATGTACCTTGGAAATTTAGAATTTTTGAGGCAGGTTAGCACAATATCTCCAAAGGGACTTTGGAATCACTTGGTTCTAGGTATATACTTGGGCTCTACCAAGTAATTACTATGTGGATTTGGACAAGTTTTTAATCTCTCTGAGCCTGTTTTTTCACCTAATGGGTACAATAACTTTTCATGGATGTTGTGATTATTATTATTATTTTTTTGAGATGGAGTTTTGCTCTTGTTGCCCAGGCTGGAGTGTAATGATGCAATCTTGGCTAACCACAACCTCCACCTTCTGGGTTCAAGTGATTCTCCTGCCTCCGCCTCCTGAGTAACTGGGATTACAGGCATGTGCCACCACACCTGGCTAATTTTGTATATTTTTTAGTAGAGATGGGGTTTCTCCATGTTGGTCAGGCTGGTCTCGAACTCCCGACCTCAGGTGATCTGCCTGCCTCAGCCTCCCAGAGTGCTGGGATTACAGGCGTGAGCCACCACACCAGGCCTATTTTTAAGAGAGATGATGAAAGGTGGTGGTGAGGTACACTTGCCATTTGACTGTTGTCTTTGTGTTCCAAAAGTTTTTAAATGATTATATTCAGTTTGCTGATTTGATTTCAGCTCCAGATTCATTTTTATGTGGAGCAGGCTTTGCTGCTGTGTGAAGCATCAGGGGTGAAAATGAGCCCACTCTGGGGACTCCCTCTCTATTTGCCTGTGGCCCTTTAATCTGAAGGCCTTTCCCATTTCTGCCCCATCTAAGGGAGTTGCAGGGGAGAGCAGCATGGTGTGGTGACCACAGCTCTAGCCCCTCCTGAGAACCCCAAGAATCAGGGTTCCTTTTCAGAACTCCCTGGAGCCATAAGCTTAGACTAAAGTAGAATTCTCGTCTCATCCAAAGACATAGTAGCATTCACTCGTATACAGAGCTTTGTGGTGTAGAGACACATTGACTTGCAGCAGGGAGATTTGATTATCTTTACTATCGAGATGAGAAAAAGAAAAAAGAGTTGCTTAGAGGTTGAACAACGTAGCTAAAGGTTGAGGGTCAGAGCTGGAGATTGGACTCACATGTCCTAATTCCAATTCTATTTTATGAGACTGTCTTGATCTTCCCTCGCTGACCAGGGTGAAACCAGAACCCAGGCTTACCAGCCTTAGTTTAAACCTACCTGAAGGGCTATAATGAGACCACACACTAAAACTGGGAGGGCAAGGAAGCCCTGCCCCAGAAATGTACCACTGACTATGAATTGACTTCCCTGTGAATATCACAGGATACCTTTTGAACACTTTCCTGTCAGTTGTTTTACATTTTCTATCTCCGGTTTTGTGCACAGTATCAAGTGTTATTATGTGTCTATGAAAATAAGCCCTAGTTAGAGTGGATTTTCTGGCATTTCTCATCTCTCAGTACTGTGCTTTACCTTACACAACCAATGTTAGAGCAAAAATCCAGGGCCTGCTACCTATGTGTAAAGAAAACTTCTCATTGAGAATGTTATCTGAATCATTAATGGTTGTGATTGTGTCATGGCAGAAAAGTGTGAGATCCTGGAACCAGTGTGCTTAAAGTTCAGAACTAGCAAGTTCTAGATCTGTTTATAAGCTTCTTTGTGGAAATTCATTGGACCAATTACATTATTTCCCCCATATGATATCTTTAAACTTATGATTTCTGATACAGTTGTATATGTTTTAAAATTTCAAGTATGCTTTCATCTGTTTTCCTGAATATGTTCAACTTCTTTTCCTTTGAGGACAACTTTGCACAGCGTGCAGTTATTTCATGGGTTGAACAGTGACATCATACTCAAAGTACATGGCCTTGTTGCCAAGTTTCCTGGTGAAGTAATTGTCGGTTGGTATTCAAGGAGCCACATCAGTTGAAACTATTTCTCATGATGTCACCCTGTGTCAGGGCTTGGGGCCAGGAGATAGGATTCCCTGTGACCTTCAGGGCACTAAAACTTGCACTTAGCTACCTTTTGGCAAAATGCCCTTGAGATAAGTAAATGAGATTTAGAGGTTCATTTGAACAATTCCATTAAAGTCCTTTTTTATTTTTAGTTTGTGTTAAGTGGCCCAATTATATCTAGCTCCCTTTCTGAGGCTGAAGTTTCTTTCATTTTATTATGAAAAATTTCAAACATACAGAAGTGTCAAAATAATTTGAAATCTTAGCTATCCCTGAACAAATTCTATAGTTAATGTTTTGCTATGTTTGCTTTATCATATATTTATTCACCTATTTATCCCTTTATATGGTTGGAGTTTTTAAACATAGATACTAAAGAAGGCTAGATATTAGACTGTGGACATTTTGAGGGGAAAATTAGAGCACAGCTAGTAGTCATTCAGGATGACATTTTATTAGAGAAAGAGCTATTTAAAGAAAACAATTGTTAAAGTAATAAAATTTGGCAGCAGGATTGTTCAAATTGAGATTAAAGGTGAAACAGTATTCCGTATGAAAAACAGTAGGGAATCAAGAGAAATCAATGAGTTTTTAGGAAGTTTTAGACTCTGACATCTGCATGTTGTTGATTCTAAAAGGATAGACATTCAATTCTGGAAGCCTGAGTTCTAGCAGCTTCTCGTTTTTTAATACGGGTCACTTCATTATGTAACATCAAGTAGTGCAGATTGAGATTCAAATTGGAGGACACTAAAACTGTAATGGGCCTTTGTCCCTCTAGCCTAACAGAAATTTTTGTTAATAGATCCCTTCATTTTTTGTTATTGTTGAAAGATTCCCAGGAAGAAAAGAATTCTAACCCCATCTCCTCATTTTACTACTTAAGAGCCAAATTTTTTAAAAACGGAATCCTCAGTGACAGTTGGAATCGTCCTGCTGGCTCTCACTTTCCAATTCTCCTCAATTATATTTAGCTGTGCCTTTGACATGCTCATAGATTTATGTCTCTCAAATTATTATTTTTTTATTTAGTGCAATATATGGCACCAATTAGACAAAGTTTTACAAAGCATGGTAAACCAAAAAGGAAAAACAAAATTGTGAAAACCATGTTTCCTTGACCACCTGCTGATTGATCAAAAAGTTTACAAACTTAGTTATTAGTAACACACTATACATAGAAAAATAAATCCTGGGTAGTAAAAATATTTCCTTGGTCACTCGATGGAACACCATGTGCTCTGTGTGGCGTTAGTTAAAAGTGACTGCTGTCTTGCTCATAAGCTATGTCATTCCTGTGTCGTCCTTTCCTCTTTGGTTGCTGATGACTTTAAAACTCTTTATTTACTGAAACTATATATTCTCCAACCCCTACAAACAATATTCTACACTGTAGGATTCTATTTATGTAACATTCTTGAAGTGACAAAATTATAGCGATGAAAACAAATTAGTGGTTGCCAGGGGTTAGGGAGAGGGGAACAGTCAGCAGGGGGCAACACAAGGAATCCCTGCGTGGTGACAAAACTCTTCTGTGTCTTGACAGTAGTGGTGGATACATGAACATACTCACACAACAAAACTGTGTTTAACTAAATATACACATATGTACACACAAATGAGTGTCAGTAAAACTGTGGAAATCTGAATAAGTTAGGTGGATGATATCAATGTTAATATCTTTGTTATGCTCTTGTACTGTAGTGGTAGAAGATGTTACCATTAAGGTAAACCGGGGAAAGGGCACTTGGGATTTCTCTGTGTTGCTTCTTATAACTACATGTGAATCCACAGTGATCTAAAAATTAAAGAAGTTTTATTTCGTGACTTTCTTTTGGGGAAAATTATCTTGTTTAAAAACAACATTTAAGCATTTACTTCATCTGGATTTCTTTTCTTTTCTTTTTTTTTTTTGAGACAGAGTCTTGCTCTGTCGCCCAGGCTAGAGTGCAGTGGCGTGATCTTGGCTCACTGCAACCTCTGTTTCAGGCTGGTCTCAAGCTCCTGGCCTCTAGTGTTCCACCTGCCACAGCCTCTTAAAGTGCTGGGATTACAGGTGTGAGCCACTGCACTCAGCTAGATTTATTTTCTATTTAGTATTTTTACAATAACAATAACATATAATGGACAACCTGGAAATTAAATAGAATGAAGATAGAGTAAAACTTAATTTTCTGCAAGCTTGTAATTTATATTTCTTTTCTATCTATTTTCTGGCATATATTTCAATAGAAGAGTTTCAATTTTTTTCCTATGAACATTTAAAGGGAGAAAATAGTTTTATACCAGAATAAAAGCAAACAACTTATTTTTACAAAAGAAGAAGAAATATGATACAACCCAAATTTAGCACATTTTGTACTTTGTATCTCTAGAGAATATACTTACATTAAATACTGATGAATTATTATAGACCATCAAGGCAGGCATATTGATTTCATTCATTAAATACTGAATTTCTGGCATTGTGGAATAAAAAGTATTCCATCTATGTTAATTACTAACTGATGTGCTATATTTAGGCTGATCTTTTAAAAAATTTAAAGCAATCACATCGCTTATTATTTTAACTGTATTCATTAGAGACAAACCAAACCAACCAAGTCCTGGTAAAGATTTCTGTGGTATCCTTAAAGAAAGTTCCATCATACATGATAAATTGGGATATTCAGAGTTTTGACAATTCCTATGACTAAAAGGAGATTATTTTCAGACTTTCAATTCAATTGGGCTTGAATAATTGATTCTGTGAGCTGGAGGCCCCAAGGACATGTAAGTACCCATCCAAGTAAGTGTGGTTGACTGTTTCTCCAGGTTATGAGGATGCTAGATTGCTTTGGTCTACTCAGAACTCTCAGATATCCCAGTCCTCTGGGTGATGGGATTCTACATCCCAGAAGTAAAGCCAGGCAGTTTTTTTGCTGATGATGGCACATCTACTAGCCAGGGACTATGGCCTGTTCCAATCACTTGGGTCTTCTCTACTTTGTTCTTCTCCTGCCAAATTTTGAACTAGTGAAATAAAGCAAACAAGAAAACGAATCTCCTGTTTCTGAGTACCAGTGCAGTGGAATAAAAGTTGTTTGTCACATTGTTGCAAATATGGTCCACATATTTTAGAAATGTTGAGGCCCACCAGGAGCTTCTTGGATAGATCCAGATTAAGAGAGGTCTGGGAAACCTTCTGAATACTCATCAATGAATACCTGAAGGCACAGTTCTTGCTTTAAGGAAACGAGCCCATAGGAAACACAGAGAAGAAATAAGTAATTATAGTAAGTGCTATGTCAGAGTGTTAGTATAGAAAAGGTTTACTTGCTCATTTACTTTTTTTAACTTTTTACTGTAAAATAAAACAAGTACAAAAACCACAGAAATCAAATATATGACTTAATGAAGTTGAAGGTGAACACCATCCAAGTGAAGCAACAGGACTTTGCTACGCACTCAGAAGCCTCTTCATGTGCCGCATTCCAATCACAGACCCTCCCTTCTGCAATAAGTACCACCGTTCTGCCCTTTATAGTAACTTTTTTTTACTTCTTTGTATTTTTCTTTCTGTAGTTTTATCAACAAAATGTGATTGAGCAGAATGTGCATCCAGTGATAATATAGTTTAGTCTTGCCCTTTAAAAACATGTCTAGTTTTCTTTTTGTCTGTAGATTTCCCCTTCATCTCTTTATTTCCTTACAATTATCTGTGAAAAAATAAAGGCCGATTGGCCTTAATATTTATATCTCTTCATTCACTGAGTGCTACAAATGGTGATAGTCTAATTCTAGCATTTCTTTTTCTTTTATTATTATTTGGATTACTTTTTAAGGATTCCCCTCCCCAATCCTGTTGTTTGATTACCTAATAGTACAGTTCATGTAAGAAAAAAAGAAAAAGGGTGCAATATTTTCTTTTATTTAGTAGTTACCAAGATAATGAATTGATTTTCCAACATCTTTGAAAGTGGCCATTATTTATAAATGTTATTATTAACTCACGGATTTAAAGGTATTTGGGTTACAGTCCATTGTAATTTTTATTATTATTGAAATTCAGGTTGACTGAAATCAGATACTTTTCTAAAAGTTGTAATATCCTTGAGTGAGAATACTATTTCAGAACCTATATAATATGGGCACTAAAGGTAGCATTATTGCTGCCAGTTTGATCATTGTCTCTAGGGCATGTCCGGATGTAGGTAGGAAATAAACAAATACACATACACATTCATTCTTAGAGTTGGAATGTCTAGGAATTCCTGGTATATTCCATTTTAAGGCTCCTGCTACTTTCTGGAAAATTTATTTTCTGGCAACTTATAGTAATTTGTACTCCTGCCACATTATTTATTATTTTATAGATAACTAGTTTCAATCTTTTGCCAATTCAATTTGTCATGATTACTATTCTTATGTTCTTTAGATTCATCTCTAAATTGACTTTTTGTATCTGTGATTCTGTAAAGATGGGTAACTATAGTAATACCAGCTAACATTCATTGAGCAGCTACTGTGAGTCAAGCACTTTTCCTAGCACTTTACACACAACTCTCAAAGCAATTGTGTAAAATACCATTACATCAACCATATAGATGACAAAAAAGAGGCTTAGGAAGATTAAATATTTCCAATATAGATCATACATCCATAGTTAGTCTTTCAGTTTTTTTGTCATCCTACTTTATCTGATTTAGTTTGCTTCTTATATCTCAGCTTTTTCTTCCTTTATAGATTTCTATTTCTGATTCATAGAGGTCTTTTGTGTCCTATTGAGGATGGTAACTGCTTTTCTGAAATATTCTTTTGGTTCTTATAGTAAATAATTTTAACATGTATATACTTTCTCCATTTTCTCAAAATTTCTAGTTTTCCTCCTTTTGTCCAAGGTCTTCTTCTGTTTATTCACACTGGGATCATGAAAAGTCTATTCAGACTTTGTATTTGCCAATAGACAGGGTGTGTAACTTGCTCTTGGCCTTGCTCACTGACCACTTGTGAACTGTTCCATCTTAATTTCTGTTATACAACCAGAGAGCACGTTGCTATGCACAGCTCTTACTCCAATCTTGGGTGAACAGGCATTTGTCTAATGTAGCTTTAGTTGTTCGAGGAAGAATCTTCACTTACTCTCTTCCTGGGTCTCTGAAATGGAACCTATGGATTACATTGAAGACTGAAGACCTTAGTGTGTACTGCTACCAAGGTTTTCAGGTTCATGATCTCTTTATCCTCCTCCATCTCATGATGCAATATGTATTTATTCTATACCTCCAGGAAGGCGTTGTGCCACTAGCAGTTCCCACCCTTCTTCAGGCATGGATGCATTTGTGTGTGTGTGTTTTCTTCCTAAGTGTTACAATTTCTAAATACATGTCAGAAGAGAAGAACTGAGGGAATAGTATGAGAACAGTGTGCTGGCTATTTCATATTGCTTACTCATGCTATAGAGAAGTGATTTTCCAATTATCTGGTTAGTTCAGATGCTGTCTCCTTGGCAAAGGTGAGGCAGATGAAATTATAACCCCACTATTCCTTCAGATTGATGAGTGTGCATTGCTTCGGCTGGTAAAGCAGACACTGGCTTCTGTGTTTGATTCTTAGGTTGGCACCATTGGCATTGTAGTTAGGACGATGTTCTCCCACACAAACAGTGTGGTATCCTCGTTGACTGGTGCTAGTTTGATTTCATGTTTCCAGGTCTTACAGAATGTAGTGTAATGTTGGGACAGGCTGTGTCATGCACTGGCTGGCCCCATGCCATTTTAAAACCAGTATCTATGCATGAATTTTGAAGATCAGTTATTTTTAAAAGGTCTTTGGAGGGCTTCTAATACATTGGAAATCCTTCATTGAGGTTTTAAACATAATTTCTTTAAATGCAGAATGGTATCTAACTGCCTCAATGACACTGTATCTAGGGATTTTTTCCTATTCCAAGTACAGCTAGTACTGGTTTTTAATTGCATCGACCCAGAAGATATTTCCAATGTGCTCGTCTAGGGTCTTTCTTTGAGGCCCCTTTTTGAATCCTACTTCAGGAGTTCTGTATGATAAAACTTTTTCCTCCTCTCACAGTTTCGAGGAGTTTTCTCCTGATTCAATTACATTATTCAGTACCTAGAATTATTTTTGCTATATGTGTATACATTGAGCCTAATTTTTATAGTAAGCACAGACACTAACTGCATAAAAATCAAGACAAATAAAACAGAAATGGAGTGTTTACTAGATTGCCAGTTAAAATCTAATTTCTCTCTGCTATTGGAATGAGTAAGCCTTACAGGAAATAGGAAGAAGATGTGATATTAGAGAATAATTTTAATATTTCTTGGGCAATTTTTAATCCTTCCTCAGCAGTGAGTACAATGTGACAATGCTTTCTGGAATAGGAAAGGAGACCAAATTACAAGGAAGGAAGCTGAGATACAGGAGGTAGACTTTGCCTTCATGAGGTGTCTGGTGTCAGACACATCATTTAGCCATATTCTAATAAAAAGCAATTATAGTTTGTAAATCCACACCCTTTGGAAGGAGTTAAGGTCATATACAGTAATAGTTTTTCCTTTACACATCTTACCTTTTTTCCATAACTAAGAAAATGATCATGAGTACTGCTGAGTTGTACATTCTGTTTGTTTTCTATAAAATGAGATCTGAAGAAATATTTGAGCAGTATACTAAATGAGCTAGAACACCTAGTTGTAGATTAAACACATGTCTAATCTATACATTAAGTTATTTTTAGAAAGTGTTCTTAGGATCTTAAATAAGTTGAATATTAGATAATTTTTGAAGTCTAAAATTTATAAAATATTATTTCCATTAGGCCAGTAAAAAACCGGAAAATAATTTTATAAAGGTAACAGTTACTTTAGGCATATGCAAACTTGTTTTGGTGTTAAGAGTTTATATCACATGCTATATTAAAAGTCCATGATGAATTTCTTTTTAAATATAGAATCATAAAAACAAAAACCATAAAATAAAAGTTGAGGATAATAAAAGATAACTGTAGTAACCTTATCCTGTACCTCTGGGCTTGTCTCTTTTATCAGCCTTGAACACGTGGCTAATCTTCAAGTAGTATATTCAGATGCCTGCTCTATGTTTCTAATTGGGTATTAACACTGATATTTCCCTCTTAATGGGGCCTCATCATTTTCCCCTAGTTCCCATTCTAGACCATCAGTATTTCTTATTTCAAATAATATTCTACCATCTATCCAATGACTTCAAAAACAACAACAAATGGGAGTATCTTAACCTCTTCCTGCAAGGACCCATTGTATCTTTTATCAACAAGTCCTCAAAACTACCCCCTCCTATCTACCCCAACTGCCCTGTTAGCTCTTACTCAGAACATGGCATTATCCTCCTCTTTGCCTTTTTCATGTGAGCATCTATGCCATTTCTGTGTCTAAAACCCTTGGATGACTCACTGCTGTCCTCAGAGTGAAATAGAAGCACTTGGGTGTGGAGTACAGGCCTTGTGGCAACCTAGCCTGAGCCACTTGGGCAGCTTGACCCTTCTTTCTTGTCACCTTTAACTTGATGCTTCAGTGACTCTGAGCTGTGGGTAGGTGTTAAGGCTGCCACAGTGACTTCCCTCCTGTATTTTTGCTGTTTCCTGTGTACAGAATGACATTTTCCTTCTTTATTCTACATGTTCCTCCTTACCCTTTAAGTCTGAGCTCATGCATCATCTTGTGCAGGATTTTGTCCCTGGTTCTGCTCCCCCTTGACCCCTTAAATTGGATTAGGCACCTCTGTGCTCCATTGACACTGTGTGCTTACTCCTATCTTCACACTTACTTGGTCTCTTCCTCTGGCACTGAATTTGCCAAAAAATATTTATGTCTTTTCCCTGTGAAACTCCATGCTTTTTGAAGGTAGGAATCGAGTTTAATGTGTCTAGCACAGACCTTGGAGCACAGAAAAAGATTAATTGAATTTATGTATGCAATCATAAACATGCTTTACTTTAAATAGTAGATGTTTTCCTAAACATTTCTATATACCTGTGTTGTGTAGTAAATTTGGTTATTGTTACATAAATATCTGTTTGCACACATACATATATACATATAAATAACTAATTTTGTTCATATGGCAAAACTGATTTCTGAAAGGTGGCCTTAATGCTGTTTGTTTTGTGAAGGTCATTCAGGTATGAGAAAATAAAATATACTATTATAACACATTTGTCTTTAATTGATAGTTTGGAGGGTTGGAAAATGTAGTCAAGCAAACTGCCATGTGTCCTTTGAACATTGAAACCAACTTTGGTTTTTGGAGCTAGCTATTGACCTTGAAAAATAGTTTCTTGTCTATTCAACTGACAAGAGTAAATTCTTTAGGATCTCCAAACTAGTGAATAGTTTTGTGACTTAAATTTGTTTTAGCTTCTTAGTCTCCAAGTGCCTAAAAACTATCAATACTACTTTAACTGTGATATTAAGTGGGCTTTTAAATCTAGGACACAAGCAATCATAGCTAATTAGAAGTCTTACAATTGGTACACAATTAAATTAACCTGTGGTATAAACGTTTCACAGAGAGAACAATCATAATTCACAAAATACCTGTACTATTATTGGAAAAGTAAACATTTATATGACTTTATGAAGGTAATTTTTTCCATGTCAACAGCTGTTATAAAATTGTGGCCAAATTTAAGTAGCTTTGCAAATTTAACTAAATGGGGCTTTTATTCAATTTTATTTTATAAAATTTAGTTTTGTTTTGGTAGTTCTTCTGCCTGTACACTTGAAGATGCCTGTCCAAAAGATACATTTTTAACTTCTTAAATGTGACCATTCATCAGGGGAGATTATCCTTTTTATTATTTTATATGGGGAAAAAGAGAACTTAAAGCATATCATGTGCATATTTTTCTTCTGTGATACTAATCAGAACTAGGTAAGACTGTCTCCCTATATCCTTCATATCTTTCTTTTTATTTTAAAGTTAAAATTTTATTTACTTTTTCTGGCTTTATCAAAATAGAATTGACAAAATTATATATATTTAAGGTGTACAATGTGATGTTTTGATATATGTATACATTGTAAAATGATTACCACTATACACTAATTAACATATTCATCATCTCACAGTGACCTATTTTTTGTGTGTTTGTGGTGAGAACATGTAAGTTCTATTTTCTTTTTCTTTTTTTTAATTTTTTTATTTTATTATTATTATACTTTAAGTTTTAGGGTACATGTGCACAATGTGCAGGTTTGTTACATATGTATACATGTGCCATGTTGGTGTGCTGCATCCATTAACTCGTCATTTAGCATTAGGTATATCTCCTAATGCTATCCCTCCCCCCTCCCCCTGCCCTACAACAGTCCCCGGTGTGTGATGTTCCCCTTCCTGTGTCCATGTGTCCTCATTGTTCAATTTCCACCTATGAGTGAGAGCATACGGTGTTTCGTTTTTTGTCCTTGCGATAGTTTGCTGAGAATGATGGTTTCCAGTTTCATCCATGTCACTACAAAGGACATGAACTCATCATTTTTTATGGCTGCATAGTATTCCATGGTGTATATGTGCCACATTTGCTTAATCCAGTCTACTGTTGTTGGACATTTAGGTTGGTTCCAAGTCTTTGCTATTGTGAATAGTGCCACTATATACATACATGTGCATGTGTCTTTATAGGAGCATGATTTATAGTCCTTTGGGTATATACCCAGTAATGGGATGGCTGGGTCAAATGATATTTCTAGTTCTAGATCCCTGAGGAATTGCCACACTGACTTCCACAAGAGTTGAACTAGTTTACAGTCCCACCAACAGTGTAAAAGTGTTCCTATTTCTCCACATCCTCTCCAGCACCTGTTGTTTCCTGACTTTTTAATGATTGCCATTCTAACTGGTGTGAGATGGTATCTCATTGTGGTTTTGATTTGCATTTCTCTGATGGCCAGTGATGATGAGCATTTTTTCATGTGTTTTTTGGCTGCATAAATGTCTTCTTTTGAGAAGTGTCTATTCATATCCTTTGCCCACTTTTTGATGGGGTCATTTGTTTTTTTCTTGTAAATTTGTTTGAGTTCATTGTAGATTCTGGATATTACCCCTTGGTCAGATGAGTAGCTTGCAAAAATTTTCTCCCATTCTGTAGGTTGCCTGTTCACTCTGATGGTATTTTCTTTTGCTGTGCAGAAGCTCTTTAGTTTAATTAGATCCCATTTGTCAATTTTGGCTTTTGTTGCCATTCCTTTTGGTGTTTTAGACATGAAGTCCTTGCCCAGGCCTATGTCCTGAATGGTATTGCCTAGGTTTTCTTCTAGGGTTTTTATGGTTTTAGGTCTAACATGTAATTCTTTAATCCATCTTGAATTAATTTTTGTATAAGGTGTAAAGAAGGGATCCAGTTTCAGCTTTCTCCATATGGCTAGCCAGTTTTCCCAGCACCATTTATTAAATAGGGAATCCTTTCCCCGTTTCTTGTTTTTGTCAGGTTTGTCAAAGATCAGATGGTTGTAGATATGCAGCATTACTTCTGAGGGCTGTGTTCTGTTCCATTGATCTATATCTCTGTTTTGGTACCAGTACCATGCTGTTTTGGTTACTGTAGCCTTGTAGTATAGTTTGAAGTCAGGTAGCGTGATGCCTCCAGCTTTGTTCTTTTGGCTTAGGATTGACTTGGTGATGCAGGCTCTTTTTTGGTTCCATATGAACTTTAAAGTAGTTTTTTCCAATTCTGTGAAGAAAGTCATTGGTAGCTTGATGGGGATGGCATTGTATCTATAAATTACCTTGGGCAGTATGGCCATTTTCATGATATTGATTCTTCCTACCCATGAGCATGGAATGTTCTTCCATTTGTTTGTGTCCTCTTTGATTTCCTTGAGCAGTGCTTTGTAGTTCTCCTTGAAGAGGTCCTTCACATCCCTTGTAAGTTGGATTCCTAGGTATTTTATTCTCTTTGAAGCAATTGTGAATGGGAGTTCACTCATGATTTGGCTCTCTGTTTGTCTGTTATTGGTGTATAAGAATGCTTGTGATTTTTGCAAATTGATTTTGTATCCTGAGACTTTGACAAAATTCAACAACCCTTCATGCTAAAAACTCTCAATAAATTAGGTATTGATGGGACGTATCTCAAAATAATAAGAGCTATCTATGAGAAACCCACAGCCAATATCATACTGAATGGGCAAAAACTGGAAGCATTCACTTTGAAAATGGACACAAGACAAGGATGCCCTCTCTCACCACTCCTATTCAACATAGTGTTGGCAGTTTTGGCCAGGGCAATCAGGCTGGAAAAGGAAATAAAGGGTATTCAATGAGGAAAAGAGGAAGTCAAATTGTCCCTGTTTGCATATGACATGATTGTATATCTAGAAAACCCAATCGTCTCAGCCCAAAATCTCCTTAAGCTGATAAACAACTTCAGCAAAATTCTATTTTCTTAGTAATTTTCTGCAATACAGTGTAAGTGTAGTCACCATGCTGTACTGATCTCTGAAACTTATTCATCCTACGTAACTGAAACTTTGTACCTTTTGACCAACATCTCCCCAATGTTCCCACCCCTCAGCCCCTGGCAATCACCATTCTGCTCTCTGCCTCTATGAGTTTGACTTATTTAGACTCCATATATGTGAGATCATACAGTATTTATCTTTCTGTGCCTTGCTTATTTCACTTAGCATAGTGTCCTCCAGATTCATCCATGTTGTTTTAAATGGCAGGATCTCCTTCTTTTGTTAAGGCCGAGTAATATTTCATGATATATATGTGTGTATATTTGTGTATATCATATTTTACTAATGCACTCGTCTGTTGAACACTTAGGTTGTTTCCATATGTTGGCTATTATGAATAATGCTGCAATGAACATGGGGTTCTTTGGGATAGTGATTTCATTTTTTTGATACATACCAGAATGGGGATTGTTTGATCATCTAATAGTTCTGTTTTTAATTTCTTGAGGAATCCTCATACATTTTTTCTTAATGGTTGCACTAATTTACATTCCTACCAACACTGCACAAAGTTTCCCTTTTTTTTCACATCCTCCCCAAAAGTTAACCTTCATCTTTGTGATAGTAACCACTCCAAGAGATGCAAAGTGGTATTTTATTATGTCTTTGATTTGTATTTCACAGAAAGTCGTGATGTCAAGCATCTTTTCATGTATTTGTATGGCCATTTCTATGTTTTCTGTAAAAAATGTCCATTCAGGTTCTTTGGCATTTTTTAATTGGGTCATTTTTTTTTCTTTGGCTACTGAGTTGTATGAGTTCTTTACATGTTTTGGTTATTGTCTTGGCTTATTTGAGCTGTTATAACAAAATATCATAAGCTGAGTAGCTTACAACAATATAAATTTATTTCTTACAGTTCTGGGGGCTGAGAAGTCCAAGATCAGGGCACCAGCAGATTTAATGTCTGGTGAGAGCTCGATCTCTGATTCATAAATGGCATCTTCTAGCAGTGTCTTCACGTAGTAGCAAGGTAAAGAAGCTCCACTCATCAAGAGCACTAATACCATTCGTGAGGGCTGAGCCTAATCATCTCCCAAAGGCCCCACCTCTTCATAGTTAACTATGGCCATTAGGTTTCATCATGTGGATTTGGGGGGTCACAAACATTGAGACCATAGCAGATACTAACCTCTTATCACATATATGGTTTGCAAATGTTTTCTGCCATTCTGAAGGTCTTCCACTCTGTAGGCCATTTTGTTGATTGATTCCTATGCTGCACAGAAAGTTTTTAGTTTGACATATACCCACTTGTTTATTTTTGCTTTTGTTGCCTGTGCTTTTGATATTGTTACAAAAAATCATTGCCCGGATCAATGTCATAAAGCTTTTCACCTATACTTTCTTCTTGGTGTTTTATGATTTCAGGTCTGATATTTAACTGTTTATCTATTTAGAGTTGATTTCTGTGTTTGGGTAAGATAAAGGTCTGATTTTATTCTTTTGCATGTGAATATCCAGTTTTTCCAACACTATTTATTGAAGGAACTAGCCTTCCCCGACTGTGTATTCTTGGCACCTTTGTTGAAGATTACTTCACTGTATATGTGTGAATTTATTTCCGGGCTCTCCGTCCATTCTGATCCTTTGGTCATTGTGTCTATTTTTATGCGAGTACCATACTATTTTGATTACTATTAATTTGTAAAATAATTTGAAATCAGAAAGTGTGATGCTTCCAGCTTTGTTCTTGTTCAAGATCGCTTTAGCTATTTGGGGATCTTTTGTGATTTCATAAAAATTTAGTATTTTTTTTTTCTATTTCTAGTTTTAAAAAGCCAGTGAGATTTTGATAGAGATTGTATTACATCTGTATATCATTTTGGGTAGTATGGGCAATTTAACAGTATTAAGTCTTCCAATTCATGAACATGGGATATCTTTCCATTTATTTATGTCTTCTTCAGTTTTTTTAAATCAGTATTTTATAGTTTTTGGTGTACAGCTCTTTCACCTCCTTGCTTAAATTTTTTCCTAAGTATCACATTCTTTTTGATACAATTGTACATGGGATTGTTTTCTCAAAACAATTTTTTTTTATTCTTGGAGAATTGGTTGTTAGTGTACAGAAACATAGCTGGTTTCTGTATGTTGATTTTGTATCCGCAACTTTACTGAGTTCTTTGATCAGTCCTAACAGTTTTTTGGTGAAGTCCTTAAGGTTCTTTCTCTCTCTCTCCACTCTCTCTTTCTCACTCTCTCTCTTGCTCTCGCTCTCTCTCTCTCCCTCCCTCCCCTCCCTCCCTGCCCCCTGCCTCCCCAATCCATCCATCCATCATCCATCATCTACAAACAGATATAAATTTACTTATTTCTTTCTAATTTGGATGCCTTTTATTTTGTTTTTCTTGCCTAGTTGCTCGGGCTATGACTTTCAATACAATTTTGAATATAAATGGCAAGAGTGGGTATTGTTTTTTCCTTCCTGATCTTAGAGAAAAAGCTTTTCACTGTTGAGTATGGTGTTAGTTGTGGGCTTATCATACATAGTCTTTATGATGTTGAGGCACATTCTTTCTATACCTAATTTGTTGAGAGTTTTTATTATAATAGGATGTTAAATTTCATCGGATGCCTTTTCTTTATTGAATAATCTTATGATCTTTTATCTTTCATTCTGTTAATGGGGTGTATCACATTTATTGGTTTGTGTATGTTAAAATATCCTTGTATCCCAGAGATGAATCTCACTTGATCATGGTGTATGATCCTTTTAATGTGCTGTTTAATTCAGTTTGCCATTATTTTGTTGATGATTTTTATGTCTATGTTCATCAGGGCTGTTGGCCTATGATTTTCTTTTCTTGTAATGTCCTTGCCTAGCTTTGGTATCAGAGTAATGCTGGCCTTATAAAATTAGTTTGGAAAAATTCATTCTTCAAAAAGATTTTGAGAAGGATTGATATTAGTTATTCTTTAAATGTTTAGTAAAATTCCTGGACTTTTTTCTTTGAAAGATTTTTGATTATTGATTCAATCTCCTTACTCATTGTTGGTTGTTCAGATGATCTATTTCTCCATTATTTAGTCTTGGTTGGTTGTATGTTTCTTGAAATTCATCCACTTTTTTATAGGTTATTAAATTTGTTGGCATATAGTTGTTCATAGTAGTCTCTTATGATTGATTCTTTGTATTTTTATGATATCAGTTGTAATGTCTCTTCTTTTATTTATGATTTTACTCATTTAAGTCTTCTCTTTTTTTCTTAGTCTACCTAAAGGTCTAACATACAATCTATTCTGGAGAAGGTTTTGTGTGTTCTTGAAGAAGATGTATTTTCTGCTGGTGTTCTTGAAGAAAATGTATATTCTACAGCTGTTGAATAGATGTTCTATATTAATCTGTTAGGTCTATTTGGTCTAAAGCATAGTTCAAATCCAATGTTTCCTTGTTGATTTTCTGTTTGGATGAAAGTGGCTATTAAAATCCCCTACCATTATTGTATTGCTATTTCCCCCTTGAGTTCTGTTAATATTTGCTTTATATTCATATGGGTGCTTCAGTGTGTTGGATATGATTGTTTCTATTCTCTTGATGAATTGACCCCTTTAAAAAATTATATATGAACTTCTATGTCTCTCTTTACTGGTTTTAAAGTCCATTTTGTCTGATATAAGTATAACTATACTTCTGTTCTCTTTTAGTTTTCATTTGTATGGAATATCTTTTTCCATTTCTTTATGTTTATCCATGTGTGTCCTTAAAGCCGAAGTGAGTCTCTTTTGTAGGAGGCATATAGTTTGGTTATTTTTTTATCCCTCTATGTCTTTTGGTTGGAAAATTTAATCGATTTTCATTTCAAGTGATTATCAATAAGTAAATACTTACCATTGCTGTTGTGTCCATTGTTTTCTGGCTTTTTTGTAGTTCCTTTGTTATTTTTTCCTTTTTTGCTGTCTTCCTTTGTGATTAGATAATTTTCTGTTGTGGTATTATTCGATTTCTTTCTCTTTATTTTGGGGGAATTTGTTATGGGTTTTTGCTTTGTATTTCCATGAGGCTTACATAAAACATCTTATAGTTGTAACACTTTATTTTATGCTAATAATTTAACTTTGATTGCTTATGAAAACACTATACTTTTTATTTCTCCCTCCACATTTTATGTTTTTACTGTCATAAATTAAACTTTTAAATATGATGTACTCATTAACAAATTATTGTAACTATAAATGCCTTTGTCTTTTAATCTTTATATCAGAGTTAAAAATGACTTACATTATTACCATTACAGTATTAGAGTATTATGAATTTTTCTAAATACTTACCTTTACCATTGATTTTTTTTTACCATCATATATTTTCTTGTTACTATTAGGGTCTTCTCATTTCAGCTTGAAGAACCATTTAGCATTTCTCATAAGGCAGGGCTAGTGACAATAAACTCCTTCAGTTCTTGTTTGTCTGAGAGAGTCTTTAATTCTCCTTCATTTGAAATACAGCTTTACTAGGTAAAGTATTCTTGGATGACAGTTTTTTTTTTTTCCTTTCAGCATTTTTCATGTGTCACTGCACTGTCTCCTGGCCTGCAAATTTTCTGCTCAGACATATGCTGATGGTCTTATTGGTGGTGTCTATGCGTGTGACAATCTCTTTTTTCTTGCTGCTTTAAAAAATTTCCCTCTGATTTTGACAGTTTGATTATAATGTATCTGATAAAGTCTTCTTTGGGTTGATTTTGTTTGGAGACTTTCAGGATTCATAAACCTGGATGTCCATATTGCTACCCAGATCTGGGGAGTTTCCAGTCATTATTTCTTTATATATTACCCTGCTCCTTTCTTTTTCTTTTCTTCTTCTTGGATTACTTTAATGCACATATTAGTTCTTTTGATGGTACCTTATAAATTCCACAGGCTTTTACAATTTCTTTTCTCTTTTACTTTATTTTTTCTCCTCTGACTGGATAATTTCAAATGTCCTGTCTTTCAGTTCACAGATTCTCTCTTGATCCAGAAAGATCAGGGTCATGCTTGATAAAGTCTATTATCACTCTCTATTGCACTGTTCATTTCATTCACTGTATTCCTCAGCCATGGATTTTTTTTTTTATTTCTGTCTCTCTGCTTAACGTCATGTTTTTTTCATGTATTGGTACTGAACTTTCTTAAGACAGTGACTTTGAATTCTTAGGAGCTTTTGTAAGATCAGTTACTAGTGCTTTGTTCTTTGGTGGTATTTTGTTTTGCTGCTTGTCTGTGATTCTTGATTCTGCTTTTCTGTGGTTCTGGTGTTTGTGCATTGGAAAGAGTAAGTACCTCTTTCAGGAGTTCCAGACTGGCTTCAACAGTGAAACCCTTCATTGGTTAGCCCTTCCAGGGATTCTGGTTCGGTCAGCTGGTGGGGCCCATGAGCATGCCTACTGCCAGAGTCCTTGGGTAGGCTAGACTGGTGCCTGAGTTAATGGGTGGGTAGTCCTTCTGCTTGGGTCCAGAAGGACAGGAGCTTAGAACTGAGGGGGCTAACATGAAGCTTGGAACCGTGGAAACCAGCTTGGCATTGAAATTCAATAGGGTGAGCATAGTGCTGGGGTCACTGGTAAAGTTTTGTGCTAACTTCACTCTCCTATCCCATGCAGAGGCCATTTCTCTTTGTACTGTACTGCGTGGGCAGTACAGAGAAGGGTGACATGGGTAGTGTGAAACTGTTCTTTCTACTTCTTAAATGAGTATTTTCTTAGTTCTGTGCTCCACCCAGATGCTATAATTTCTCACCTGTATTCATTAGATCTTGTGAAGGTAGTTTTGCTTGCAGATAGTTGTTCAAATTAATATTTATGTAAGGGGATGTGTGTCAGAAATTCCTATTCTTCCATCTTGCTGACATTACCCCCCACCACATCTCTTTTTATTCTGCATTTTCCATCTTTTTGCCTCTCTGTGTCACATTTTGGTCTGTTTTTTTTTTTCTTTTTCTATCTTCTAGTTTACCAATTTTCTCTTCTGTTACCAAACATGGACACTTGGTTTTAATTTTGATTACTATCTATACTTTTTATTTCTAGCACTTCTACTTGACTTCTTTTCAAATCTTCTGTGTCATCTGTATGAACTGAATGTTTGTGTTCCCTCAAGTTCATTTCTTGAAATTCTAACCCCAGCATGATGGTGTGATGGGGTTGGGAGGTGGGGTTTTTGGGGGGCAGTTGGGTCATGAGGGTAGAGCCTTCAGGAATGGTATTAGGACCCTTATCAAGAGAAACACAAAAGAGAAGATCACTGTCTTGGCCATATGAGAATACTGTCTTAGTCTATATTTGTTGCTATGGAGGAATACTTGAGGCTGGTATATAACGAAAATACATTTCTTTGGCTTACAGTTCTGCAGGCTGTATAAGAAGTATGCTTCTTATACAGACATTCTGACATCTGCTTCTGATAGGGGCTTCAGGCTTCTGCCCATGCAGAAGGTGAAGGGAAGCCAGTGTGTAGAGATCAAACTGGGGGAGAGAGGAGGGAAGTGCTGCACTCTTGACAACCAGCTTTTGGGGAAACTCTCCTGGGAATTAGTGGAGGGAGAACTCACTCATTGCCATGAGGATGGGACCAAGCCATTCACGAGGGATTCATCCCCATGATCCAGATACTTCCTGTTAGGTCCTACTTCTAACATTGGGGCTCAAAGTTCAACATAAGATTTGGTGGGGTCATAGCTTATCCAAACCATAGCAGATACAATGGGAAGGTGGCCCTCTGAAAACCAGGAAGAATGCCCTCACCAGATACCAGGTCTGCCAGTGTTGTGATCTTGGACTTTCCACCTACCAGAACTATGAGAAATAGATTTGTTGGTTAAGCCACCCAATCTATGGTGTTCTGCTATTGCAGACTGAACTGAGTAGAACAGTCACCTTTTATGATTCCCTATTCCCTGGAAATATTTTTAAGCTTGCTATTTATTTCATTAAGTATGCTAGTCCTAGTTATTTTGGTCATTTAAACATCTAAAGTCACTACAGGTCTCTTTCTGCTTTTTATTTGTGCTGGTTCTTGATCATGCTGCCTTATTTCCTGTGTGTCTTACTAATTTTGACTGCTTGCTTGTCATCAACCTTGAAAATTGTTCGAGTGAGCCATCTTTATGGTCTAGGATGAATGTGTCCTTCTTCAAAGAGATTTTGCGTTTTCTTCTGCCAGGCACCTGAGGCCATTCCCTTTAGAAACCTTTTATACTTATGGATTGAGGTTTTTTGGCCCACTGAAGCTGCTTGCCCTTGTGGTATAAATCTATTCAAGGTTCACTGTATGATCACACATTGTTAGATACAGGTTGTGTTTGTACTTTTCTTGCTTTACCCCAGGACATCTTTCTCTGTAGCTCCTAGAAGCTGGTGAGGGTGAGGTGGGGTGAAAAAAGTGCTTAGTTTGGGGTTGCCCTTGTCACTAGGATATAGCTATTTGGGCACCTATTTAGAGTATAAGACTCCCCACAAAGGTTGGACTTTGGCCTTGACTTCTGCAAGGTCAAGCAACAAAATCTCAAGTGTGAGGTATTGATAAATGCCTTTGGGGCAAAAATGGCTTTCCACTCAGATGCACCTAAAAAGGGAGAAGGCCCGGTTTATGAATAAATCACACTACTTGCTTAAACATTTTCCATATGGATAGTTCTCTTAAATACTGGTGTTCTTCTCTCTTGTTTTATAGTTTTCCTCGACATTTCCCTGAAGCTTCCAGTTATACACATCTCATACACATTCATTGCTGACATAGCATGACATTAGTTTGGTGATAAAGCCATGAAAATTTTATAGCATTCAATCAAATATCAAATATCATTTACAGATCCATATGAGTTGTGGCCTTGTCAGATGGAAAGACTATGAATACAATTAAGAATAAAACCAGGCCGGGTGTGGTGGCTCACGTCTGTAATCCCAGCACTTTGGGAGGCGGAGGTGGGTGGATCACGAAGTAAGGAGTTCGAGACCAGGCTGGCCAACATGGTGAAACCCTGTCTCTCTAAAAATACAAAAATTAGCTGGTCGTGGTGGTGGGCGCTTGTAGTCCCATCTACTCAGGAGGCTGAGGCAGGAGAATTGCTTGAACCCAAGAGGTGGAAGTTGCAGTAAGCCGAGATCGTGCCACTGCACTCCAGCCTGGGTGACAGAGCAAGACTCCGTCTCAGGGAAAAATAAATAAATAAATAAAAATAAATAAAACCGGGCAGGATATAGTCCAGCAAACTGAGTGCGTGGAATCACAGGCTCAGTTTAAATGGCAGAATCAGTTAATGTGTAACACTGGGAGAGAATAAAATATTAAAGGGAATCAGCTGTCTGAGTTTTACAAGAAGCATTCAATCTTATTGCTGTCTCCCAAAATACCATCAGAATAAGCAGTCTCAGCTTATTATCACTTATCACCAAGATAATGCCAGTTCTCACTTGGGATGTTATTATTTTCTTAGAGCAGAGGTTCTCAATCCTGGCTGCATATTACCATTATATGAACAGCTTGGAAAAAAAAATCATCCTCAGAGATTCTGAGTTAAGTTGGTTAGATTGGGGCTAGGCATTAGTACTTCCTCCCTCCCCTTTTCAACTATTTTTTTTTCATTTTCTTTTTCTTTTCTTTCTTTTTTTTTTTTTTTTTTTGAGACTGAATCTTGCTCTGTCACCAGGCTGGAGTGCAATGGCACGATCTCTGCTCACTGCAACCTCCAGCCTCCTGGGTTCAAGCGATTCTCCTGCCTCAGCCTCCCGAGCAGCTGGGACTACAGGTGGGCACCACCATGCCCAGCTAATTTTTGTATTTTTAGTAGGGATGGGGTTTCACCACGTTAGCCAGAATGGTCTCGATCTGTTGACTTTGTGATCTGCCCGCCTCAGCCTCCCAAAGTGCTGGGATTACAGGCGTGAGCCACCGCGCCCGGCCCCTTTTCAACTTTTAAAGAATCCTAGGTGATTTTAATGTGTGGCCAAGATTGAGAACCTCTTCCTTATTGGGTATGTCTTTTAACCTTGAAATTTTAGCATTTAGTGTCAAAATAAAAAAATAAGTTACATGTATTCCATTAAAGTTTTGCATTGTATTTGAGGATAACTCTATGTGGTTAGTTTTCTAAAGTTTTGTTAATGTGTTAAGAGAATTTGATATTATGTAATTGACTAGCCTTGTGATTTCAATTTAAAATGTGTAAATAGTTTTAGAATTTATGATTTTTAAATGGAAATACATAAGGTGATTTGGCTACATGTATAGACAGAATTGAACTGTTAAAATAACTTGAGAGACACAATATTTATGTCTAATTGATTAGTTTTATTGGGATTAATAACCTGGGAACATTTTGTTTGTTAGTGAGGCTTTTGAAGTTAAAAAAAAATCCAGCACATAAACTTGTAAAATGTAGTGTAAAATGTGTATAAAAGGGGGTGTTTAATTATCTTATTTTTTAAATGAGACCAAATGTTAATCAAATCCTCCCTTGAAGGCAGTTTAAAAAATACATTACTTGGTTTGTAAATAGATAATGAGATTAATAAGTTAAATTTAAGTGATTTAATAAGAGATTTATAAAATAAGTTAGATTTAAGGAATGTAAGACTTTACAATTTATTTAATTGAAAATTATTTTCCAAGTAGCCACAGATGGGATTTTTGTGTGTGTGTTTAAGGCCCATTCTCAAGAATACCAAAAACTTACTTTAGCAATTAGCAGATTCTTGTGATTTTTCTTTCTTTTTCAAAATTAAAATAGAATTTTTCCTAATTAAAAAAGGGACACATAATTCAGAGTACAAAAAGATGTAAAGAATGAAGTAAATTTCATACTCTCAGCACCCAGATTATGATTGTTAGCAGTTTTGTGTATCCTTCCCAATGACTAGCTGGCTGACTAATTTATCTCTCTGTGGTCTATTTACTGATGTTTGATTAACTACTAAATGGGACAATATTATACATGCTGTTTTCTAGCCTTCTTTTTTCTTTACTAGTCTCTTTTGGGCACTTTTTTCTTATAAATTTTAACTATAGGGATTGTATTGTATCCCATTATAGGGATTTATATGAAGTATGTACCAATTGACAAGTTATTTCCAAATTTTTCTGTTATAAATATTAAGGTGAGGAACATACTTAATTTTTTACATTTAGTTACTTGTGTGACTATTTCCAGATACCTTTCTAGAAGTGGAAACTCCTTAGTCCGAGTTGTAAGTTTTTGGACGTATTGTCAAATTACCTTACGAAAGGATCCTAGGCTTGCAAGATTCTGAGAAATAAACCTATTCTTTTGATGGCATCCAGGCATTTTCCGATCATTTAGACCTTTTCCTTCTTTTTAAATGAATGCGTAGCTGTAGTCTAGCTCTGATTTAGGCTTTTCCTCAGTGGTAAGAGTTTGGGGGCCTGGGTCAAAATCCTAATCATAACCCCCTCTACCTTTGTAATTTTAAATGTTACTTAAATTTTCAAAATCAATGTTTTTTGCTTCGTAATATCATATCTAATCATAGTTGCCTTAAACCATTGTGTTTGAGCAGATAGCTTTGTGAGAGTGGAATAGTGCCTAACATGTAGGAAGACCTCTGTAGGTAATTGTTTTCTGTATTTTAAAATAGGAAGATGGAATTAAGTTAGTTCTTCCTAGTACCGGCACTCTTTTAATTGCATAAAAGATTGAGCACAGTTTAAGTTTTCAGCTTTTGCTTGAGACTTCACTCTGACATCTTTCTCTTTTTGGATGGTTAATAAAAAAGTTTTTCTCTTTTTTGATGGTTAATAAAAATTTTGAATAGAATGATGTAATCACCCTATTCACAACAGAATCTTCTGTCCTCTTTTTCATGATTTTCCAAATATTAAACCTTTTGTATATTTTCCAAACGTTAAAACTTTAAATGTTAAAATGTTAAAACATTAACACTAGATATCTAGGAAGACCATTTAAAATAATTAAATCAGTGTTTCTCTTCTAACACATAAAATTTAAATAGGCAGATTTAACCACAAGGAAAATAAAATCTTGAAAAATACTTTATATTTCTGAGTACTACAAAAAAGATACTTGAGCTAAGATATAAAGGTAAGACTTGACAGGCAGCATATAAGACAAGGAGGAAATTGGTTGACTGAAATGTAGAAACATTTTGCCTTATTGAGTTTAAGTGGATGCAATTTAGTAAAAATTTTTACTCTGAATGAGCAACTTTGCACATATTACATAATTATACACAGAATTCCGCAATCTCTAAATATCACATGGGAAGCAAGCTTAGCAATCAGATACTCCAATCCTTTCATTTTATAAATGAGCAAAATGAGATTCATGGAGGTTCTGATGTATATTTGATGATTTCTGTAAAGAGCAACATCTGGAGTTTTTGTTAGTATGAATTGCAGGCACAAACCTCCTCATTTCATGCAAGAGAAAACTGATACCTGGAGAATCTGAAATGCGTTGGCTATGATAAGCCAGAATCCTGGCCCAGGACTCCTGTTCCATTGTTCCTCTAACACTAATTAAGACACATGATGAATGGTCAAGAAACAACAAACGGTTTTATTTATCAGCCTGAAATTCTTTGATATGTGAAGTAAAGTTCCAAATGAATTGAGGTTTATGTGGGAGCAACTGGCCAACAAATACCAATTCAGTTATTTGCACACAGATTTAATTGTCCTTGGATATTGCTTGGAGGCTCTGAGTTCATAAGTACAGAATGGTTTCCAAGGGGTATACTTTAAGGAATATTAGAATGCCAGTCCCGTATCCCTGGGTGTTTCTACTTAAGGTAAATTGATTGAGAAAACCCATGTTTCTTTAACAGCCTTTCTGCAATGACCACCTACTCTCCTTAGGAATTCAGTTCTGGCCCTCTCTGATTATACATGTAAAGGCTGACCCATTCATTCAATTCAGTTGTCCACATGGCAGAAGTCCAGGACTTTTGAAGACATGCCAGAAAGAAATAGTCCTGAGTATGTACCCAAGGAGAAAGTGGCAGACATGGTGGAAGAAAACTCAATGTGAACAATTATCAGAAAGAAGAATGATCTGTAATCCTCTGTCATTTTGTAAAGAAGTGTCTTTTCCATTTTCTCTCACCTGTATTTCTCAAAGGTAAGACACATGCTCAAGTTAAGATTATATTGAATTTTAAAAAGGATAGGCAAGGGAATCCATTTAAAATTATGCTATATGTCCTTACAGAGGTTTGAGTTCTCAGGTGAGCCCTCACTCTTTGCCTGTGCTAGCAAACCCTAACTGAGAGTGTGGCATTGCAGCACAATAACTTATTTTAAACTCCAGGTGTGTATGCAGTACTAGTATTTGGCCTTAAAAAAATTATTACAGATGTCTGGAGTTGAGACTGTTGACTAGGTGCAAACATTACCTCATACTCCATTTGACACTAGCACAGTTGGGGGGAGATTATAAAGGTAAATAAAAAAGTGCTAAAATGTAAATGTGTGCTATTTCTTCAGCAAATTGGGTTTTCTTCTTATAGCCATTTTAGTGTTTTATGAGTCAGATAATAGAAATCCTGAAATTAAGTACAGATTTACAGCTTGTTAGGGGAACAGTTCCCACTAATCCCTTGCAGTTTTGATATCCATGGTCTCTTTCATGGACTTAGTGAGAATAACTTCTTTTACATCATGTCTCTCTGAGTTTTCGGAGAGTATCTGTAAGTTTTGATATCAGACAAGAGAGTTAGTGTTTTGCATTTAGGAATCTAAAGTAATGGCAGTAGCAGATGCATCAGGGCAGTGAACACAACCTGGTATTACTATCATAGTGTTCACATCTTGTTTCCCTGTCCTGATGGTATTTCCCCAGATGATAAGCACCACGTTGTAATTACTTTTGGAGGGCTAAGGAAGCAGGGGATAGAGAACAACAGATGTCATTTGATGATCAGCAACAAAAGGTTGCTACAGAGAATTAAATGTCACAGCAATCTGATGTTATTGTTTTATTACATTGGTTGAACACTACCACACATATCTGACCCATATGACTAAAGCAAAGAGAATTTAAACGAAATATGGAAGAGGGAAGTGTTTAAAATATTTAGATCATTTTGGACTTTTAGTCTTAGTGTGTTTGTAATAGTTTGTTAAGCAGTCTTTTTAAAAGGGCTGGGCAGGGAGACCCTATCTTGACTAATGAAACCACGTAAAATGTGCCCAAGAAGCACTTGGTAATGAAATAATTGATTAACCATCACATTCTTTTAGAACTCTGCAAGCAGTGTGCTCTCAAAGGCCTTTTTTTTTTTTTTGCTTTGGAGCCATTGGAAACTTTTCTTATCTTTCCTTCAAACCTTGGAAGACTCAAGTTCCCTAAATGTGTTGCTTGACTGAGTTAAATGCAGACTCAGTCAGCAGTTGAGACCAGTGGCTCTTGAAAGAGTTTGTATTTACCCTTTAATCTGTCTATGATAACCCAGGATATATGCATGCTTGTCTTTGCTGAGACCCCATCCCAGAATCCCAGCTTATTTTTTAATCTTTTTTTGAATTACATGGGCTATGACAAACGTGTTTTGGTTCATTAAAGTAGTAACTGCAAAAGTACACTCTTAATTTAGTTCTGTGATTTTTGAATTTGTGTTGCCTGGTGTTGATTGCTGGTTCCACTATTCTGACATTTATGGCTGTGTTTCATCTTGGAAACCATGTGTGGTTGTAACTGGGAGTTGGCAGGTGCAAGAAAAGAGTAAGTGACGCTTTATTGGCATTGTTTTATTCCTCAAGATTCCTTTCAGAAGGTGAAATAAGAAATATTGACTAAATTGGAAAGAATGGAATGTTCAAGCCTGTTAGAGGTATGACCTGATTATGAGTTCACATGTTACTCTCTATTGACCTTATTGCTGTAGTGACAAATTTAACATTGGGTTTCAAATACCTACCTCAATAACAATTCTTTTCCACAATGAATAGCAACCAGTTAATACAGAATTAGAGAGCAGATGGCCCCTCAGTGAATATATTGTAAGTTTCCCCAGGGATTATTACACTGATGTGAAAATCACAAGAGTATTCATACCAGGCCCATGTGTTATTAGTTATATAATTATTTTATATAAAATCCCCTTATTGTTCTTTTTTCTTTTCTTTTTTTTTTTTTTTAAGAAACTTATTGGAAGAGATGGCCAAGAGTACCATCATTTTAAAGTAAAATATCTGACTTCACCTGCCAAAGGGAGCCAATTTGATAGTAAGGTCTGTTAATGATTTAACTTTTCCTCTGCTGATGTCAGCATGAATGTGTTACTGCTTTCAATTATCAGTGAACTCTTTTCCTTTTTCAGAGGAAGACAATATACATAGTGAACGTGTTAGAATAATTTTGGTTTTTATTGTAAATAACTTTATACTTTATGTGAAAATTGGTAACAAGGTTTCATCTTGATCTGGTTTAGTGTTTCTCAACTTGTTTTTTCATTATTGCCCCCTAAGGAGCTTATTTTTAGGCATTTTTTCCGCCAATTGCTCTCCCTTTCCCATGCATGACATTAAATACTAAGAACAAAATGATTTTTGTCAGGTAGGGTTTTCACATACTTCCAAGAACCAATTTTCACCCTCTTGGAAAGTGATTATACCCTCCCACTGAAAATGCATGGTTTTCTTAAAATAAGCTTATATAGAGGAAACTACTTTAATTTTAAATTTTCTTTATTTAAAAAACAAATTATGTTTATTACAGAAAAATCAGAGAATGTAAATAGGACATAAAACCCACCTCTAAGCTCATCTACCGAGACAGTCCTTGATAACTCCTTTAGGCACTTACAAATTCTCATCTTCTTATGTTTGTGTGTTCAGAATTTTAAATAAGCAGATTGTACTATATGTAATGTTTTGTAACTTTATTTAATATTTTCGGTGAGCTTTCTTTTTTCAGGCTCACAATAGAATTATACAAAATCATTTATATTGACTGAATGTTTTACTGCTTTATCATAATTTAATTAATCAATATCCTATTATTTAACATTTACGCTGTTTTAAAAAATCACTGCATTGATAAAAAAATCAATTAGAAAGTCACTGCACTTTCCTTTTAGGCAAAGGTTTTTGCAAGTTAATTACTTTAAATAAATTGATTTCAAAAGCAGAATTAAAAGTGATGCACACTTTAAAGCCTTTTTTGAAATAATTTTGCATTAGTGGACATTTCTACCACTATTAATTGAGAATACTCCCCTTGCCTGGAACTTAACCAACAAGAGTATTATCACTTTTTAAAATATTTGCCACTTTCGTAGGCAAAATATTTACTTGTTTTAATAGGTATTTGTTTATTTCTAGAAATGGTAGTCATTTTTTCATATGTTTGTTGGACATTGATATTTTAAGCCTTTTCAAACTTAAAAATAGCATCTGATTTTTTTTTTTAGCATGCAAAGAAAGGTCTTCTAAGTCTTCAAGTATTCTAAGGGGCAAATGGTTTTGATACAAGGTCATTGTAAACATCTTTTTTTTTTTTCCCCTAACATATTCTGCTTAGGTAGTAAAAATCTTCTTGATGTAAGAACAAGAAGTTCCTGAAGGTAAGTTCATGTTAGGGCAAAACAAACATTGAAGACATAGACTTGTTAAATGAAAAGCAGGATTATTTAAATAAAACCTTTGTGGTAGGAGAAAATTGGGGTGGGGGGCACACAAGAATGACCTTTAAATTTAGGGTTTATTAAAATAAGTAATATTTCTCAAAAGGGAAGCCATCTTGTAAGTTTCTCACATGGCACAGAGATGTTATCTTCCGTCATATGTCTATAAGCTTTCCTTTTATGTAGCAAGCTCGACCTTTGGAAAAGTTAGAGAAATAGCTCTTCTGTTTGGGATATTTTGTAGATGACCATTTATGTACTTTATTTAGTCCACATCCTTAATCACTGAAGGTTTACATACTTAATCATTGAGATGTTTGGACTCCTTTCATTTTGTTTTTGGTTAATTAAGTCAGTTTGTTGCCACAAAATAGTAACTAACTTATGCTAAGACTCTCAGTGGCCATGAACTATTACTCCACAATAGGAATCTTTAGGTCTGAGATTTTTTTTCACTTTTTCTTAACAGTAGATATATGTATCAAAATATAAGTCATTGCACTTATTGACCTTATTTATTGGCCTCACCTTGAGTTGAGCTCAGTATACTTAATTTCCTGGTTGTCACGTTTAATTATTAAGACCTGTTTTTAACAACAGTAAAAAGAACTCAGAAAGCCAGATGAGTTTTTAAATGAACTCTCTAGAAGTGGTCATAACCATTGCTTTTTTTCTAAGCTGAGCCACGTTACTAGATAATATTGTTTTGCTTTTGAAATTACATGTTACCCAATGACTGATGATTGAATCATTCCTGTCCAAACTGTGTGACCTCAGTTCTTTACTCTTTGACATATGAGACAAAACCTTAATTTCCTTACCAACTTTACCTAGTAGGAAACTTGTAGGTAGAAAGATGCATGCCCTTTATCTGTGGTTGGAATTCTTTTATCGAATCTCAGTAACAAAGTAGATAATACAATAAAATAAAGGAAACATTAACTTTGACAGAAAATTCCAAACACGTAGCTTCATGAAACTTTTTGTCAAGACTTAGTTCTAGAATTTAACAAATAATTGAGGCAGAGGATGTATGGAATTCCTATGTAGATATCCTTACTTATCCCAAATGCTGTACTGGGAATTAGTTGAATATGTCTTAATCACACAACAATATTTTGACCTCTACTTAAAATATGAGGAAATTGAATTCCAGAGAAGGATCAGTGTCTTCCCAGCTCTATCTGTATACTATATGGCTGCTCTGGAAGCAGTGTACATGTTATTCCAAACCTTTGTCCTATCTATGACCATCTATTTAAACATGTGGAAAAAGAACATTTTTCTCAAAGCAGAGATAAATGTTACATGATTATATGTAGACAGGTGGGTCTGAAAAGTACCTGGTAAAAAGGTTCTAATCCTCTGATTCAGGGACTAAGGAGAAACCTCCTGAGAAACTCAGGAGCCAGTTGATGCTACTGAGATCCCAGCGCCACAGATATTCACCTTTGCTCAGACTCGGAAAAGGCTTTGTCTTCTAAGGGGTGAATGGTTTTGGTGTAGTTCAAGTCTTTCAGATTCCTTCTCTGGATGGCCCCTGTTTGAATAACTCCAATGTCCTACTGCATTGCCTAAGGACCCTTTGTATAACAATGTGAACCTGGGCTGTATTGGAAGTAAAGAAAACGTGACTTGCATGAAGTCCCTCTCCCATGCCAGGTGCATTGATAGTCAGACCTGCCTCAGATTTCACGGTTAGACTGTACACGTGCATCCTTAACTTTCATGTAACTTCCTCGATTATGCTAGAAGTAGTCTAAGGAATGATTCAGCCAACTCATGAGGATTTCTCATTTTCCCTCGGGGGTGCTTCCTTGGGAACATGAGACAGGGCCCTGCCCCCGCAGTACCCTGCGACACTGCCTTGCCCCTCTCTCTCATTGCTCCCCATTGGGATGGAGATCTCCTAATCACCAGGGGCTTGGTGCTACCTCTTTCATACCTAGAGAGGCCCAGACATTGATTGCCCTTCCCTGCTCAGCTGCCATCCCACCTACCTGATGTTTATTTTGCCCCTTCTGTGGGTGTGACGCTCCACTTTCTCACGGGCCATATAGAGTATGGGTATAGAGAGAGCAGAGAAAGAGACCCTTTTCCCACACCCCTGTCCAGGTTATCCTTTCCTGTTTATATTCCAGGTTCATGTGGAGAGGTTGGGGGTAGGGCAGAGGTCAAGCTGGGGTAGACACCTCTTGCTGGGTGTCAGAATCCTGTGCAAGTTTATCTCCAGCTGGTGCGTTACCTGCAATTCTCATTTGTTTTAGAAGTGGGTACCTCCTAGTACTTTGTTGCTTGTAAAATATATTCAATGCCATTCACATTGGTTAACTTTAGCTATCTCTTTTTTAAAATAATTTTTAAAATTTCACCAATGATGGTTTTGAAGGTTTTGCCAACTTTGTTTCTTTTCAGATGAATGCTTGTACTTGGTCCCTTTAGTATCTGGGAAGCTGGATGCAGTGATCCCAGCTACTCAGGAGACTGAGGTCGGGGGATCACTTGAGTCATCTGAGGCTAGGAGTTCAAGACCATCCCGGGAAAAGTAGTGAGAGCCTCCCCCTGCCATCTCAAAAAATAAAAGATTAGCCCTGTGTGGCAGCATGGGCCTGTAGTGGCCATGATCACACCACTGCACTCCAGCCTGGGTGAACAGGCAAGACCCTATCTCTAAAAAACAGTACAAAACAAATGAATATTTTGGAAGTAGGTGCTATTACCCTATAACTTACGAGAAGAAAACTGAGAGGTCATACAACTAGAGAGTAAGGCAAGATTCAAACCCAGGTTTCTGTAATCCCCTAACTTATTTTTGTTACATTACTCATGCTGCTATTCCAGCATTACACATAACCCTTTACTGAATTCGAAAATCAAACTGAATGGAAAATTGCAAATGTGAAGAGAGGGGTATTAATCTATGTAAATTTATATTTGATACTAAGTTTACTAAAGTGAATAGCCAATTTATGGGTTATAAATAAGAGAATCTATCCCAATGCTGTGTTCAAAAATGACAGAGACAAATAATACATTCTTGCTAGTATGGGATTTACTTCTCTAGAGGTTTACAAAGCAGCTCCTTATGGAAAGGAAGAAAGATCATAAAAATGCTAGTAGGTTATCTCGTCGGGTGGAGTTGTAAGAATTATGAAATCATGCAGAAGGGTGTAGCACACATCTGGCCTTTTATGAAGTTAGGGGAAAGTGTGACATTCATTCCTGTTTAACATGTTAAATTACATATTTGATCATGAATGTTTTTCTTCCGTACTTGAAATATTTTTCTCTACGTATGTTTTCTGAGAATAAATGGATACCTCTGATATACTGGTGAAAGTCATGGCTAAAGTTCATGCCTTTCAGTTTGTCTACAAGGAATATAATAAGAGCCTGTCGTAGTTTACAGAGTTCTATTCAAATAGAAATTCTTTGGCTATTGGAAATGTGTTTACATTCATGTCTATTGGTCATAAATTTTCATTTTTGGGAAGCCTGTTCCAATCTAATGAGAAGTGACAGGATTCTCTCATTGTCAGCCATCTCAACTTGGTCACCCTTAGTCTTTCTTTTAGTTAACATTCCTTGCAGGAATTACACAGTTGTTATTAATGATGCTAAGTTGGGGAGATCCTTCACATTTTTCTAATACAGAGTATCATTTGGATGTTGACTTTTGTTAATAAAATTGGCTATTACATTCTGCAAATTTTTGTTTGTTTTCTTTGGCATTTACAAATTTCCTTTTGTCCCTAGCTTCATGATTAAAACTATACATCCATCTCTTGTGGGATTTGGATTTGTCTCTGTTGAAGAATGGCTAAAAATCTAACATATCCCTTAAAAATGAGTCTCCATGTTAGTAGGAGATGGTTTTCTTTATATTTGTCTATGTTTTGAGAGACCAGAGAGGTCTCTGGAAACTACCTTATGTTTGGTGAGTTTTTTTAATTCAATTTTTTTTGCCCCTCAGTAATACAGATTGTGCTTCCCCTCATTACAGATTATTGCTCCACCTTGGCAGACAGAATCTCATTGTGTGTGTGTGTGTGTGTGTGTGTGTGTGTGTGTGTGTGTGTCTATATAGTCCACAGGGGTGATCCTCAAGATGTTTAACCACTTGTGCATCAAAGGCCCTGACTAATCTGAACAGTCATTCTGCCCAATGACAAGTGACATTGGCTGTAAATGGCTGGATGACTCTGTCCATGCACAAGGGTTGAGCTGTCGCTGGTTGGAGATATTTGTGGAGTATCTGTCTCAAATAACTTTTCTATCTTTTTTTCTTTTTACTAACTGTGCAATCAGTGTCATAGATTGTAGAAAATGCTGACAAGAGAGACCATAGCAATAGTCATTTAAAGACACACTGATGAAAGAATTATAAAATAGCTCCTAAGACATTTTCATTGGGAATTGTAATAATTAAATGCTTCAGTGCCATTCAAAAATGCTTTTATTAGATATTCGGTATATTCAGTTCCACTTTTGTGTTGTAGTTTTTGGTCATTCTTTTTTCTGTGAACATAACAGAATTCACAAATATTAATTTCTAGCACTTGTATTTAATGTGAGAGTTAACTACCTTGTATTTAAGATAAAGTTAACAAAGCAGAAAGATTAAATCTGAATGCTGTCAGGTCAGTGGTAAATTTAGGATCAAGGTTCAGAATAAGACAGTTCATTTACAATCCTGATTTTCCATGTTCCTCTGAAGTCCAGGCACAGGCTCTTTTCTAGGTAGACAGGAATGTTTATTTAAACATTTTGAAGTGATTTATTAAAGTGGACGCATCAGTATTTTCTGTATGCATGTGAAATCCTTGAGAGATTACACAATTAAAAAGGAAATAGATGAGACCTCGCCCTTTACAGGACCCAAATTCCCTTTAGCTGAAAGCAGGCTTGGAGAAAGAGATTAACAATTTTTAAAGAGGAATGCAATCTGTTTATGTTTATTTCATTTGCTCCACAAGAGATTCTTTCTCACAGTCAGAACGTGTGGCTTAGCACTACCTAGGGAGCTTGTTTGCCTCCATTTTCTTGTTTACTTAACAGAGAATGGGAGGCAGAAGTTAAAGCCCAGCAATGTCTTTTAGCTACACTTTGTATTAGTACTTCCATCTTCCTCTTCTTAACTAGGCTACAGGGACCAGATTGTTATGGATCCTTTCTTCCTGAAGGGCAGAGAAAGAGGAGGTGAGAAACACTGTGACCTCACTGTTCCCTGTTAGGTCCAATCAAGGCGTGGGGAATCATATTTCTCATGGGGATTAGGGAGGTATTCTTTGAAGGTAGGACTGCTTTTACCAGATAGATGCTACTAAGAAAAATGCTGCATTATTTTTTGCTGGCAAAAGAAGGGCAACTAGTGAAATGCAAGGCAAGTAGCTTGAAGTAAAGTTATAATGAACTGAAAGACTTAGTAAGGAGGAAATTGCATTTTTTGGCAAAAGGGAATTAGGTGCTCCCTTTTATTTTGGGTTAATTGGGAATAGTTTGGTCTGAACTAGTGAGAAAACTGGAGTAACATTTTAATTCACTTCAGCTTTATTATTTTAAAAGTCACAGTAATTTGTTTTAATTCTGACTTCTTTATTCTGTGAATTCCTTGCCAAATTGTTTTTTAACAGAAGGCATTCAAGAGAAAGCCCTGCCAAGATTGCTTAAATTAATAGAGAAGATACATTGATAATTAGTATTTATATTATAGGAGTTAGAGTGCTAAAAACAGACGTACTGTATTATTTATGGCATACTGGATAAAAATGCTGGTGCTGGAAATAGAGGATCCAGGTTCAAATCCTGGCTCTGCTACCTCCTGGACTTTGAGCACTGACACTTATTCTTTCTCTGCCTCAATTTCCTCATCTCTAAAATGACACAGTCCATATAGCTAGGCCGTACAGCTGTTGTGATGAGGACTAACGTAATCTAAGCTCCTTAGAATCGTGTCTAGCTCAAAGCAAGTGCTTTATAAATGTGGGTTGTTATTACTCAGTAAACCTCAGGCTTTTAATACTACTAATATTTTTATCATTCCCTGTCTTGTGGATAAACTTGTCTCATCTATATTAATTATCACATCCTAACTTACCAGTATTCAAAGAGTGTTTTTAATTTTTTTTTTCAAAATATTTTGAGAGATCCCATCATCTGTAGTTTTCTTCCACTCTCCACCCACCTCCTGCCCCCAAGCCTTCATTAAAGGAACAAGCGCTGTATTAATTATCATAAGGAACACAGACCTTGACTGGCTTTTCACTTGTATGCTTTTACTTCCTTGGCACACAAACCTGGATGTTAGAGAGAAGATGGGTTTGGGGATAGCAGAGACCTTTTCAGTATAAGGTGAGGGTAAGACTGAGCTACAGTGTTATATTCAGTTAAAGTAACTGCCTCTTTTGTTACTTGTTCAGAATGACCACGGAGGTGAAGATTGAACACAGGGATCATTGGGCAAGGCAGAATTAATTCTTGGAGAACTTTACAACACACTGCATTATGGTTTTGAGAGGTCATCAGAGTGCTACTTAATGTTCTTATTGTACTGGGTATTGTTTCCCATATTGAATCCCAAAGTGCTCTCAGCTGCTGTTAGTTGCCAACCCTTTTTGAACCAGTTTTCTATTCCTTTCCCTCCCTCAGTTCCCCAACCCCAGCTCTCTTACTTTATCCTTCTTCTAGATCTTTGTGCTCCACATTTCACTCCCTGTACTCCCTTCTCACCACCACCCCCTTTTGCATTTTTTATGGTAAATAAAATAATTGTTCAGTGTAAGCCCACTGGGGCAAGGCAGCATTTGTTATTGCATATCTTTTTGGTAACATAAGCCGCAGAAGGATGATGAATACTATTTTATTTACAAACAATATACAAGTAATTCCACTTAACTGGAGATAACAGCTTAGGTTGTTTCTGATTTAATCTCCTTGCTATTTCAGATAAGAACCTACGTAAACTTTCACTTGAGTGGGCATTTTGCCCAAAAATTGACCCTTTGATAGTGAGCAGTCTCAGGGCAGTTCTTTATTCCATTGGTGCCATTAGCCTTTAGTATGCATGGTGAAAAGTAGCATATAGGGTTGGCTCTATCCCAGTTTGGAGCCTAACTGAAACTTGCACAAGTATAAGAGAAAAAACAATTGAATCAAAGCCACATGGTCTAAAAACAGGTTCCCCTATTAGAATGGAAAGTTTTTGGTTAAGAATCTTTCCTTCATTTAATTGATATTGATATTAATTATAACAAACAAGGGTGTTGGTTACAATTTTACAGTGCCCAGTTATCTTGCCAAATAAAGAATGGACTGGCGTTGGTTGTGATGAAGAATTGTTGTGTTGTATATATGGGCAAGGGAATACACATGTATCATATTAGAAATGAGAACATTTGTCACTCCTAAACACTCTAGCCAGAAAATGAATCCGTTGAAAATCTTATTTACACATATGTTGGTAACATTCATTACTTAATTCTAAGTTCGTGGCTCTGCTTTTAGTGAAGACAAATATCTATGTGAAAATAAAAATATTTCTCAGCAGGGCCCTCCACACAGCGATGCCTCTGTTTCATTGACCTTTGTGAAAAAGGTGCTGGCTCTTGAATTCATGCATTACTGTTCTGCACGGGGAAAAAAAAGAAGTAGTAATATCTCCTGTGAAGGGTTCTTTTGAAGATCACACATGTAATGCATGTAGAATATGGTAGCATTTCAAAAATGACGGTATTATTTTGAGAAAACAGATTTTATGGAAAAATTTGGGGAAAAAAATCACCTCTTTCTTACTGATCTCTTGTCTTCATGCTCCTGATACTCCAAACTAGCAGCTGCATTCACTTACTCTCTTCTGCTGAAAATGCTATGATGATAGTTGCCCCTTACTGTTACCTGGAATGGCTGGCACCACTGTAGTCCCCATTAATAGAAATAGAAGCAGTATTCTCCATTAATAAAATACGATCAGTCTCCGTTAATAAAAATACCCACTGAATATTCTCCATTAATAAAAATTGGACTACTTAGGCATCTCACATAGTCCTAGCCTTTCCATTCTTAACAAGCTAAAAAAAGCCAATTTAACCCAAAAAGTGGAAGCAGACATGTGTTAAAAGAATACATATTTAATATACAAACATGTGCACACATACCTACGCATGTGGAAATTCAAGCACCATGTCCTTTATTAATGGAAACCAATGTCTCCAGAAGGCAAGGCACAGCACTCAGAAACATAGTAAAGTTAAGAAAAGATAAAAGAATATGGCAAGTGTACATGTAAAAGGAGATAAGGGGGGTTATGGGGCTGGGAGGCAGAGCTAGGGTAGATAGGGGAAGGCTGAAGACAGGTGAGAACCTTGCTAGTTAAGTAATGCTAGGCTGCTGGTCGATGATACCAAGCAAAGTGAAGAAATGAGAACAGACTCACAGATAAAGCGGTATTAATTGAGTAGTCTTGCTTGAAAGAAAGAAGAGAAGGAAGTCTATAGGCTGCAAGGAGTTCAGTAATCACAGGGTGTGTTTAGTTATATGTATTTTTTCTTTTAATAATCTGATGTTATGTAGTCATCTAGGGAAGGTAAATGCTTTGGAAAAGGAAGTAGTAATGAGGGGGAAAGTCTTAGAAAGTCAGACCATGGCATGGGTTGGTGGATTCTTTCTAAGTATTGAATTTCCTGTCTAGGAGGTAGACTTCTGACTTTGTGTCTTATAAGTGAGGTGACCTATCAAGCCCTTTGCTGTGATGTCTGCTGCTTTCCTGCCTGTTTTATCTCCTGGATGCCTAGAATAATCTGAGAGGAGACAACAGAAATCAAGCATATGTTCAATACAAAGGCCCCATGAAATCTGCAAGCCTGCTGTGCATCAAGTCAATGTAATTCATTTATTTTTTTAAAGGGGTGATGATACACTCTTTCCTCTAGATGAAAAATTACAGAGCTCATCTGAAAAGCCCTCTCTTTGGGGAAAACATTCTGCCTCTTTTTTTGTTCCCTATATAGCCTGTTTATTGTGTATGGTGAATAAAGAAATAATAACATGAACTGAATACCCATAAAGGGAAAAAATTGATAAAAGCAGAACTGATTGTGTGATTGTGATAATGAACACAAAGAAAATATACAAAATGTACATATGGCATTAAACTAGGAGAAACAATTCCTTTGTAGTTTTTTGCAACTCTCTAAAATACGGATTATGGCTAAATCCTATTGTATGTTTAGACCAGAGGCTAGAACTGGTGAAGCCTATCACAGAAGGGGCCACTGTGAAAGCTGATCTCTGTAGGATCTAGTAAGTTAGCTGCTGTGATGCTTCTCCGAGAATTATCCCAAAATAATAGCTTTACTTTACTCAAAGAGTAATTTTCCTAGTTATCAGTAAGACTTTTGTTGGTCATTGTAGATTTTTGTTATACTTGCAATGAGAAAGATTTACAATTGACATATTAATACTATGCTCTATTGAGATTTGGCTTCAAGCTGTCCAATAATCCTCATCATCCTTGATTGTTTTAGTGTGCCCCCCAGAAAATATTTTCAGACACTTTTTTCCTGTCTCCTAAAATCCCCTTCTTTCCTTCCCCCCAACACAATTATCTCCTTCTCTAATAAAAACCAGTCAACCTGCCTCACCACCCCTCATCCGCTTTTCTCTTTAGCTTTACCTGTCTCTCCTATGGACCCACAGTCAGAGGAAGGGGAAGAGTTCCTCTCCTCTGAGCCCAGTTTCTTGACATCCACAAATGAGATCCTTTCTCTCTGCCATAGGGTTCTTTCTGTGTTAGTCACCTTGCTTCTAGGAATTTATAGGTGACTTTTAACTTGGGAAAAACCTCCTTTGACTCAAATATTCATTTGTTATTCACTTAGCGGATGTTTAATACTTATATCATGTAGCATTGGTTGTTGGCAAGCAATTGAAACAGACTTTGGTTATCTTGAACAAAAAAGGAATGTACTGGAAGGCTATGAGATTATCCATAAAGTGGGTAGAAAAGATTAAGGATCTGGCTCTGCAGATGTCATAGGCCAGAGCGGCTCAGGTGAATCCAGGTGACAGGGACTACAGTAAATCTCTTCTGGGGTAAAACAACTTTAACCAACATTAACTTGGCCTTTGTATCACATTTTTCAACACTTCAGTTCCAGAAGTGACTGTCTGATTGGCTTGGGGCACTATCCCATCCCTAGAGATGAGAAGTAGGGGGAACCTGGATTGACAATCCCATCAGGACTGCATCCAGTTGGGGGAAGTTCGTTTCTAAAAGGAAAATGAAAATGCTATTGCCAGGAAAAAATGAATGGGAATCAGGGAAGCAAAACCAGTAACTTGTCACTGTAACCCATAATATGTCAGGCAGTCACTATCCTGGTCTTTGAAATAGACAAATAAAGGAAAACTAACATTTATTAAAAGGAAAAAAAGATTGATGAAAGTGGTAGACTTGAAGGTAAAATTGCAATAATAAGCCCAAAGATTAAAATACATTGTATATATATCATGAAATATATAGGAGAAATATTTCCCCTTCAAAGATGACAGAAGTAACTGTCCAAACATATGAATAAATCATGGCACAGTCATACCATCTTGTCCCAGTGCTTAGATAAGAGATTGGAACTGGTCCAAGATGAGGGAGACAGTACCTGTCCTCAAGGAGCTCACAGTCAGTGGGGAAGTCAGATGTAGAATAGGTCATTTTAGGAAAATAAAATTGAAATAGAAAGCTACTGATCCCATGGCACATGGAGAAGGTGCATCTAATCTTAGAATGGGCTGATTCAAAGAAGGTTTCCAGGAAGAAAAATCTCCAAGAAGTTGAAATCTAAGAAGAAATTGTCTGTGTTAGGGAGAATGGTGTAGCAGTAAAGAAGGGCATTCCAGGAAGAGAGAATAGACAGGGAAGTGAGAAACAATGCATATGTTGAAGAACCATGGTGATTTTGTAAAGAAGGGATTTGAGGGAGCAGAGGTTGGGGGTGGAGAGCTCTAGGCATTGTGATACCACTGAGGAGCATCGCAGAGAGGGCCAGTAGGATGAGGAGTAGGAATGCCTGTTAGTTTTGGCAGATAGGAAGCCAGTGGTGAGCTGGTAAAGAGAAGTTTGAGTTGAGCAGAGCATGTAGAAACCAGATGATGGTGACCCAGGAGTGAATGGGAGGGAAGGAAGTTGATAGGAAATGGAGACTTCTGTGCAGAATGGTTTGGGTGAGAAGGAGCTAAGGGCAGTTGGCTCACAGCTGGAGAGGACTGTGGAGGGAGGGCTGTACTTTCCTACACTGAAAGGATGAAGTCAGTAGAGGGAAAGATTGAAGACACAGGGGAAGAATGATACCTAATGATGAAAGTAAAAGGAAAGAATGTTGTCCTGAAGGGTAAAAGATGACTTATTTTCTGATACTAGAGATCAGAACATAAGAATAGGTGTTAATCTACAGGAATCTGTGGGCAGAAGGAGAATGTTGAAAGATGCCATTATGGGTAGCCTCCATTTTTTCACAGAAATAGAAGACTAAAAATACCTTGGAATTAAATAAAAACCAAACACCTGAGTTCAGATTCTGGTTCCACAATATTGCTAGGTGACCTTATACTCTGAGCCTCAGTTTCCTCATCTGTAGAATGGAGACATTGCAGAAGTTACCTTAAAGGGCTATGATAGATAGTGTAATATATGTAAAATAGCAAATACTGTCTCTGATGCTTAGTAAGTTCTTAATAATGTAACTATTATTACTAGCATAAGAGTATGTGACCATAGCATTAATGAACTACTTTATAATATACATGATCTCATGTTTATGAAAAGATTCTGGAACTAGTGATTCCAAGCTCTGCCATTTATCAGCTTTGGTGACTTTGGGGATGATAATAATATCAATCTTATAGGGTATTATGAGGATTAAATGAATTAATTCATATAATACACTCAGTGAGGATTCTGTAAATGTCAGATATTGTTAGCTCTTTTATTTTTATTCAAGGTCCAAAGAGCACTTAGCAGTATATATTGTTATCTCTATTTTGTAGGAAAGGAAGTCAAAGTACAAGAGAGTTAAATGACTTACCCAGAGCCAGATAACTAGCAAATGGCAGAATTGGACTAAAGCCAAGATCCTTTGTATGTCCAAAGTCCATTCACTTGCTATTACACTGTGACTGCGGACCCACTGCCAACCTTTGACCTTTAGCATCTGTTTACCAATACTCTGAATTGCTCATCATCACATAACCTGTGAGCTAATATTGACCATGAGCTTCCAGGCCCATCCTGGAGTTCAAATTCTGGTTCTACAATTTAATAGCTAGGTGACTTTATACTAGAGAATGGATTTGAGGGAGCAGAGGCTGTGGGTAGAGAGCCCTAAGCACTGTGGTAGCCTCCAGACCACTAGCTTCCAGGCTCATCCTGGAGTCCTTCCCAGTTCCATGCTGACTCCAGATTCTTGGCTTGCCTTTTTGACCTGCGTGTAGAGCTCCAGCTACTGACAGTCTACATGTCCATGAAGCAGCATGAGAGTAAACAAAAATCTGATTCACCCAAGGGTTGTTCTACAAGTACCTGCTGAAGGTTGCAAATACTCAAGAGAGAGAAGATACCATCATACCTACAAATACCAAGTGCTCCATTTGTTTCTATGAATGTGGTGAAAGGAATCTGTCCCGGCCACTTCCAATGATGCTGCACATCTGTGCACACTCTACCTACATGCCTGTCTGCATTTCTTTCCCATCGGCATGAACTGTTGTTTTACTGCAACATGAATCAGCGCTTTGGAAACACTCAAATACTTACCATTTGGATTGTAGTGTGGATGCTTGATGATAAAAGTCTGACTTTGCTTCTACTCTTGTAGCAAGTCTGATGGGAATCTCAGTTCCAAATGTTACATAACATCATGACCTTTCTTTGATGTATTGTGCTGTAGCAGACAGAGGTACTTAAGGATCAACATCCAGAATATTTCAAACCAAACTTCTTCTTCATAGCAGGATTAGGAAACGAATGAGCCTTCTGTGCAGTGCAGCCTTACCATATGAAATAAAACTCATGTGAAAACCAGATTCTCTGTATTTAGAAATGAGGTTCTTTGGGGTCAGGTTTTATTTAATTTAAGTACACTTAGGTTTTACATTCAAATCGTTTTCCCACTTCATGGCCTTAAAGAGTCAACTATTGAAGTTGGAAAAAAGGATTCCAATAGTGTTTAAAAACAATTAAGCTGTAGAATGTCAATGTTTGGGCACCTAAAAAGAAAATATTTCTTTTAATGATTATAAATGTAATCACTTATATACCGAAGAAAGGGTCCATATGGACCACTGAATTTATTAATGTTTTAAAGGAAAGCAATTTTCATTCAACTGCTGAGGAAATGTTTCAGCTAGCAATAAAAGGGTTTCATATGCACATGGAATGATTTTGCAATATGGAAAGGATATGGAGGGAAGAAAAAATATAAAGACCAGAAATGTTAAACAGAAAATTTGAAGGAAGGACAGGAAGGAGACCAGTGAAAGGCTGAGGGATGCCATCTTCAGGGAGGGAAGGGGCTTTATTTCTGAGCTCTGGCTGCTTCCATAGGAAGCAGATTCAGAGCTCCTTCTGTAGGTGGTAAGGGGACTCCTACAGATAGCCTAGGCTCAGCTCAGACACTGACTTGAACCCACAAAGCAAGTGAAGGCACAGAATGATGTGGGAAGCAAAGGCGGGGACCTGCCACATGCCAAGGGGAGAGTGGAAATGTGCACAGAGGTAAATTGCATGTGTGTGTCACACACAGGTGTTTGTTATACTCAGTTATCTCACACCCATAGCATGACAATTTTAAGCCAAATTTACTAACCTGAGACCTGGGATTCTTACATATCCCCTCTAGTACCAGTAGGGAAATGATGTTTGTCAGTCTCCTGTAGGCTTTAGAGTGCTACCTTTGATGCGTTACAGGGTATGACTAAAGATAAGAACTCAGTACTTTTCTTGGAAAATGTGGGAAATTAGTATTATTTATTAGAAGAAGGAGCATTAAGACAGCAGAGCTCACAAAAGCATTGACTGAAGGAGGAAAATTGAATCAAAATTTAGGTGCCAAAAAGTGAAGACGTACCAAATGTAACTGACTGTTTAAAAATATTTAATTCTACCATTCATTTACTTGGCAAATATTTTAAAATGCTGACTATGTGTTAAGCACTGTACTGGGCCATTTATATTTAATGACAAGTAAGAGAGACAAAGTTTCTGACCTCATGGAATTACTTATTCACAGATGAGTAAGTAGGTGGTGACAGTGAAGTTTGATCCGTGCTCTGACGGTAGCTTACGCTATAATGAGGGCAAAGATTCAAGAGCACATAACTGAGTTTATAGAATATCATGGAAAGCTTCTTAGGAGAAGTCACACTTAAATGATAACTGAAGGAGAGAAGATAGTGAGGCAAAGAGATGGGAGACAAGTCTATAGGGAAGAATGAGTGGCAGAGACCTAGAAAACACTTCAAAGGCCTGCACAGCTCACTAGAGAAGTGTGCAGAAAAAACAGACAACTGCTACAGAAGGAAGCTGAAGGATGAGACATGGCCTTTATTGAGCACCTACTGTGATCTTTAAATACATTATCCTATTTAATTTTCCCAAGCACAACTTGCTTTCATTTAACAGTTGAAGGAAAAAGAAGTACAGGGAGAATAAGTAGCTTGACCAAAGACACACAGCTTATTGCCAATCCAGTCTATAACTCAGCCCCAACAGGTCTCTTAGCCTTTGTTCTCCCCTCCATACTACTTTATCTCTCTTGGTTTTAAGGAAATAATAACTTGTTTTATGACTATGACTGTCTACATTACCAACCAAGTAGGTCTTAACTTTTAGGTAGTAACAGATCTTTCCTATGAAGCATCACATGTGGTAGACAGTGAACAAGTGAGTGATAGGAGTATGGAACGTAGTGATAGGAATGTGCTAGAGGCAGAACAGTCTTTAGTTTCTTTGGATCTTTGGCACATCACCTAGCCTTTAAGTGAGTTTACTAAATCCAGTTCAAACATGGCCTCTTCTCTGACTCTCTTCACTGCCCTGCAGAATGCATTGCTTCCTGGTCTGTGATCACAGGACATTTTATATTATGGTGAGTTTTGCATAGGTCATGTCTTCTACCAGTCATAAAATCTATCTCATAGACTTATTGATATGTGGGAGAGAGTATGAGATCATGTATGTGTGAATTCCTACTGTAAACTACACAATGGTAAAGTACACCATATATATTCGGTGACTGCAGTAATGAGGTGGTAAATTTGAACAACCACCACTTGGGAAAAAAAGAAGAAAGCTACCTTATAGTGTTTGCTAATATTCATAGTGTAAATACCCAATTTCAAGCTACCAATGTGATATCACTGAGTGTGGACTTGGGAAGAGATGTGCTAGAGCAGTCCATTGTATAATATTTTACACTAGAGGTTAATAACTTCAACAGCATAGAAACATAGTAAAATAATTAGGACATTCTGTTTTGAGTACTTATTACCTTTAATTTTAATATAATTAATTGCAAGCTTATAGAATTTAATTTTTAGTAATGACTATGTTAAACAGCTCACTAAGTTCCTGACAATTTCACAGTTGGCCCTTTGGAGCTGGTAGCAGCTGGCTCCAACATACCAGTGAATTCTGAGTGTCTGACAGGAACATTCTTGTGTTCAACTTTGTATTTTCAGTGCTTAATACATGTCCTGGAACTTGGAAGTTGTTGCGTAAATCGATAAATTGATGAATAAAATAATGAAAAATGCCAATGTAAAACCAAGTTAGTTACGCATGTGAAAAAGACCTTGGATATATCCCATGGTCTCTCTTGGCCTCAGATTCCTCATCTGTAAGGTGAGGAGCCTGGATGGATTTGATTGATTTGATTAACTTCAGTGTTCTTCTAGCTCTCACATTCTATGTGTTCTAATGACCAGAAGCAGAGTCTGTGATTATGTCAACTGTTTTCTTAGCTGCATACTTACATTGTGATGACAACATTTTACCTCATTTGGGACTTAAGTACTAAGTGAATAGGAGATTCAGAACTGATTTACTTTATCTTGAACAAAAATGAAGACTACCTAATTTGCTTTGTTTCACTGTTGATCATTAGATCGTTTGTCTAGATTTGCTGGAACAGGGCATCATCTTATACTCTTATGTATTTGGATTTCATGGAAAAATCGGGCTCATTTTTAAAGTGGTAGAAAAAAAGAAATAAAAACAGAGAAATTCCCCATTTTCAAATGTTTAAAGCTTAAAGCTAACTTTTTGGAGCTGTGAGCCTAGGATTAATTTTGCCAAGCATTTCCTTTGAAGGGGAGATCAGAATAAACAATAGAGTGTTGTTAACACAGTTTAAGCCAGGTTCCTCAAACTCATCACAGAACTCCTTTTCCATACAAATTGCAGTAGCACCTCATGGAACATTGGTATTTTGTGGAACACAGTTTGGACAATGCTGCTCTTGATGTTTTTCTCTGATAACTAGCTGTGAAGAGGACCAGAAAAAAATAGCTTTTTGATATTTGCTTATGTCAGATAATTTATATTTTTGAACAGTTCCATGTTTACTGTTATTAACTTAGAAATCTACCTTTTCAGGTGTCATACTACCATATCATTAGCCAGCTACATAGTAAAAAAGCAAAAACAGACGGTATGTTAGACTCATCTTGGAATAAATGTAGAAAGACTAAGAAACACTTTCCTCATCCATTTCCTGAAGATATCCAGTATAATTTGCCGCTTTTGTCACCTTATTTGTAAAGCGAGGCAGGTGGATTAGATAAGCCTCAGAGTGCATGATTTATACCCTTAACCCATGTAATCACTGCACTGGAGCTCTGGTAATGGGGATGATTATGGCACTGAAGCCTTCAACACATTCACAGAAGTGAAGGGGGAAGCAGAGAAGAGTATAATTAAGCTAAATGTTCTGATGTTCAAATGTTGACACACTCATTCATACTTACATCCAAAAGAATTAAAAAAAAATTTCCCCTGGGGAGAATAGACTTGATTTACATGGTACTTCTTTCATTAAATGCAGTGAAGCCTGCAAAACTTGCTAATGAAGGAAAATTATGAAGTATTTTGGCTCAGTTAACTTGCTCTTTCCATAATAATTTGGCCTCAGACCATCTGACACATAATCTGAAGTAATCATATATCTAAGAAATTGGCCCCTTATTCTTTAGCTTAAAATTCAAAGAAAAATATTTTGCTCTAATTAGAAAGAAAAGAAGATATGATAACACTGCACTGGTAATTTCATTTTTATTGTGAGATATTTAGGTCATGTTAGACATGAGATTTTAAAATATTATTAGATATTTCCATTAGAGCTTCTCAATTTTGCTGAGGCAATTTACTCCTGTGTGACCCTCAGAAAATAGGTCTACATGAGATGTTTAACCAGTCTGTGAAATGGCTAAATAAGTTCTTGCTGTTCAGGAATTGAGATTTCCACATTGTCCTTTCCAATGTGTTCTCTGCTTTGCAGTCAGAGTGATCAATATTAACATGCAAACCTGATTGAAACTCAGCTTAAATCTCTTTAAAGAGATCCCAATACTCTTGGCATAACAAACAAACTTTTTTACCAAGGCTTTGAGGCCCTGCATGATTCAGCTCTTGTGTGCCACTCTCAGCTTGAGTAAGTTAGGACAGGCTTTACATTTTGCTTATTGTTTATTCCATGGTATCAACAATCCCAAATATTAGGGGTTTAACACAACACAAATTACTCATGCAGAAGGCGCCACTCAGGTAGGCAGTGGGAATTTGCTCATTACAGTCTACACAGGGACTCAGGTTCACTATGCATCTCCACCCTGAACAGTGCAAGTTGTTTTACCTAAGGGAAAAAGAGCTCTCAATGGTCCCACCTTAGCAATTAGGTGCTCTGGCCTAGAAGTGACACTTGCTTAGAACTCATGGCCATCTCTAGTCACATGACCTCATCTACCTACAAGGGGACCAGAATGATGACAACACTTTAACTACCTCATTTGGGACTTAAGTACTAAGTGAACAGGAGATTCAGAACTGATTTACTTTATCTTGAACAAAAATGAAGACTACCTAATTTGCTTTGTTTCACTGTTGATGATTAGATCGTTTGTCCAGATTTGCTGGAACAGGGCATCATCGATTCAAAGGAAGAGAGGACTGGACGTGGGTGAGCAGCAAGAATGACTATCACGAGCTCCATGTCTCTTGCTGGTTACTCTCCCCTGCAGATCTGCACTCTAGCTCTGCTGATATTGTCATTATTGTGTCATTCATGCCCTTACTCATTTCACCAGATCCCATTATTCAACCAGTTCTTGCATGCAGTTCACTCATTCATTCCTTTCTCTTTCTCCTCCCCAATGTTGCATTAATATTCAAAATATTCTTCCTCTTCTTCCCTTCATCTTCCTATTTCTTCTTCTGTCTTCCTTTACAACTCAATGTTTCCATCATCTCTTTCAGGAGGCTTATCTAACTGTACCCAAAAAGCTGGCTTGTCATCCATTCTCTGGTCTTTATGTAAAACCTTCTACTCACTTCTAATAGAAACCTAAACACTGCACTGGAAATGCTTACTTGCCTATTTGCCTCACAGCACAGTGTAAGTCTCCTGTCTTATTCACTGCTGTACTCTGAGTACCTTGCATGGTGCCTGGTGCAGGGCCAATTAATAGGCATTTAGTTACTCTTTGCTGTTTCAGTGACAAGAGATTATTTATGGTGAAGAACTTAGCATAATTTTGGATAAGAGAAACTACTTTTTCTCTGGTTTTCAGACTTGTTAAAAATTTATATAATGAGAGATCTGTTGGTTTGTTTTCTGGATAAGAACAACACAGAGAAGGAATTTTGGATATTCCAGTAGCTGAAAATTTAACTAGCCACACTGGCTAGAGGCATAGGCATTGGAATTTAGTGGTAGTGTGTAAGATCAAGTTTAAATTCAAAGAAGAATATTCTAACTTAATGGTCATTATGAAGCCAAAGGAAATAGTCACGAAGCAATTCTGCTTGTTCTTAGGATCCAGGCTTGCAGATATAGGTACTCAGTCACAAACATGCCAATTTTCTTTAATTACATAATTTTCCTTCTCTGAACACTTAGAAGATAGAAGACAGATAATATAAACATTTCTCACTCTTAACTTCATGAACTTCAGAAGAAACTTCGAACCCATGCATCAATGATATGGGAAATTTAAACTCAATCTAAGAATAATGCTTTCTCATCCCACAACTGACACTGTGTGTGGTTAAATTACCCATGGGGGCAGTCTAGAATACCAATCACTGTACAGTGACTGGTTATTCAAATTCAGTTTCACAATTTGCCAAGTTTTTCAGATGAAACTGAAGCAGCTCTGAGAATTAATTTGATTGTTAAGGCAGATTCTTAAAGTTTAAGTATTAGAGATTAGCTCTGAGCCCTGCATAGTAGAAAAATTGCCAGAAAACTTAGCAAACAATAACATATAATCAGAAAGCAAGTTTTCTATCCACACAGACATAATCACTTACATGTATATTACATGCTTTCAAATCTGGAGAGATTGTTACTGGAACATTAAACACTGGGGAGAACTATTTTATGGAAAAGGAACACATCGAAATAAAGGATTGAAGAACAAATAGTCTAATTCTGTAAAACACTTCACTTGGTTTTAAGGACCTGTCAGAGTCAGAACAGGGAGAGATTAATTGTGAACTAGAGTGAGTAATCCTGAGGGCACAATTCAACATCTGCTGAAGGATAGGTGTCAATTCCATGGGAAGTTAGAGAAGAGGAAACCCCTAAGTATCATCAGTGCTGTTCTTGTGCTTGCTCAGCCCAGACAATGGACACAACCCTAAGAGAGTGGGTGGAGAGCTAGCTAAGCCAAATAGGACATGCAGGCCTAGATTTGTTCCATTTGGTCGATGTAATTCTAGACCTAAGGGTATTCTGCGCAATTACCAAACCCGACACCACTGTGCAATGTAGCCAGATTCTTCTAATTTTATATATCAAAAATGTAATACACAATTAGTTTTGCCTATGAATTTTATGTGATCACTGTATCCTGATATATAGTTACTTTGTGCACATTGTTTAGATATTTAAATAATTATAGAATTACTTCTTATTTGTATGATTTTATGAGTATTAAATTCTATAATTTCATTAGGCAATCAGTTTCTGAAAGACATGGCCCATGTGGCAAGTGAAAATTGCAAAATTCTTTAGAACACAGTCTTATATATCTTATAAATGATAAAAACGTGTAAGAATAGGAAAACCTCCGAAAATGACATGAAGATGCTGAACTTTTCTCAGGAGTTTATAGCTAGCCTAGAACCAATTTTGGATCTTGAGACAAAAGAGGTATGTCAGAAAATATCTTCTGTAACCATGAAATTAAGTTGAAAGTAATTCAAGAGTTAATGTTTATGAAAAATACTACCTAAACTTTTGTTTGAACTACTCTCATAATCTTTGTCTCAAATACTACCTAAGGATTTTACCAGAAAAATGTTCAACTTAAATAAACTCTTATTGAGCCAGGAGTGGGACAGGCAAACAAATCTTACACCCAGTGGTCAGCAATTGTCTGTTTACCCCCTGCAAGTGGTGAAGAATGTCACACACTCATGCCTAGGAGAGGATGGAAGATGGCACGGAACCGCCCCAGCACTGATGCTGAGGTTCTCAGAATGAGAGAAAGCAGGTGGAAGTGAAGTCACAAGCTCTGGAAATCTGCCTTCTCACTCTCTTAACTCTTTTGCTAGATGGCACTTGAGCCTGCCACAGTCCAGGACCCAGCCGTAGCTGTCAAATAGAGAATATCACATGGTAAGCCATCTAAAACTTAATATTTTAGAGCTCAAAGGAATGTCAAATATCATGGAGCCTCTTTCATTTTGTAGATGGGAAGGAAATCCAAAGCCTAAAGGGGTTTTGTGACTTGCCCAAGCTCACACAACCAGTGCATAATACAGAAGTCAGGCTGTTACCTTCCAGCCCAGTGTATTTTACATGACACAATACAACCCATGAGTTGCCTTGAAAGGGGAACCTAGAATTACAAGGGTAGGGCAGCAATCGAAGAGAGTTGCTGGTATGGAGCTTTGGCAGAGTGTTCCTTCTTAGACATAGGGGCAATCCTCCAGGAAATGTTTCCCCAGTGTTAGCATTCAGAGTTCTAAAATGCTCATGGGGATATTTGGCCTTCAGGGTAAGAAGCTTCCTTCCATTTCTAGAGAAAGAAACAGGTTTGCCCTGGCAAAGGTCCAGGGGTTGCAGGTGCTCTTTGTGGGGTTACATTCATAAAAACTTGTCTTGTGAGAGAGAACCCCACCACGGCAGTGTCTCCTCAAGAACTCTGACTTGCAGTCCCCTGTGGCCAGTCAGAAGAGTAGCTTTGGGAAGGGTGGTGGCTTCTAACAGATGGCCCACATCTGACCACCAACTCAGATCCACTTTTATGAAAAAGTTGCTGCTTTCCAGGGTTTCTGGTGTGTGCATTCCAAGCAGGATCAAGAACATCTGGAGAACTTGGAATGAGGCTTGTGCTTAGGTCATGGCCTCTAGGCAAGAGATCAGCCCTTGAGTCACTGAAATCTTTTATGAAGCATTAGCTGTAGGTCTGGAAACAGCATTTAGGCAAGTCCATGTAAAGTGGAGGCTACTTGCCTCCACCCATTTTCCGGGGCTGGGCTTGTACTGGAGCCCAAGACTCGTACGTGAACATTGCTTTCCAACTACGGAATTTAAAAGCATGAGGGAAGAGAATAGTCATAGATTTGTGTGAGAATGCTGAGACAGGTGGCAGAACACCTCACCCTGGAGCCCTCAGAAATGTCTGTGGTGGGTATTAGGAAGGAGGATGTGAGGTGTGGGCTTCTCCCAGGAGATGGGGAGTCCCCTAGAATACTTTGATCCTTGGAAGCATCTTTCAGGGTTGATGAGGTATCACAATGCGGGAGCTTTGTCTTTCTTGCTTCTCCTTAAATATTCTGTGCCTAGAAATGAGAAAAAAAAAAATAAAGAGTGATGGGAAACTTAATGTGTATAATGTAAATTTTACTCAGTAATGGCCTTTGTAGAAAAGTCTCTTTTCAGTTAGGACTTGGAATCGAATCCAAGATAGTTCTCTTTATTTTGGGCCTCCTTCTTACCCACCATTTACTTACCAGCATTTTTTTTTTTTTTAGCACATATTACTTTTTAATTTTTCCTTTTCTTATCTCCATTACCCTTAGATTTTAAGTATCATAAGGGTATTATTCCATGATTATTCATCCTGTACTCTGAACACCTAGCACTGTATTTACTGAAACACCAAAAGTAACAATATAATAGAGTAAAAATTGTCAATGATGATCATAATTACAATAATAATTTTACATGTGCAGCTTCTTATATGTGGCTTGCAGAGCACTTTCACATATTTTGTACACTTTCAAACTTCGATGAAGCCTAACAGAAATTTGACTTCTGCCCAAGTCTTTGGACTCCAAATCAGATGCTTTTTTAATGGTCAGGAAGATATCTAGATTTCAAAACAATGTGTTTTTCAGAGAACAGACTGATCATGGTCGAGAGTTCTGTATGCATACAGCACGAGAGATGGAGGTCTGTACAGTCTTACCTTGAGAGTTTAAGTAAAATTGCCGAGCAACAAAGTTTGTAAATTTTTAAGTGAAGGAGTTTTCTAATGGTAAATAGCCAATTCAAAAACCAAACCAAAGCAACCAAAAAACACGTTCTAAAACCTTAACTGAGGAAATTACTGAGCAAAAATGTAGTTTTTCTGTTTCTGGTCCCACAATAGTTGTGTCCTTATTCATATTACTCAACTTTAGTTTTTCAATGTGAAAAATAACAGCACTTAACCAAATGGGGCCTCTGCCACTCCCCATGACAAGATGCCATACTTCTGTTAGTCTAATTTAAAAAGCTGGAAGGTAAGCATTTAATTGTAACTATACAAAGCATGGTACTGATTTCTAGGGGGGGGAACTTCTCATCTTGCCAGTTGAACATGGGGTTATTAAAATGCTGTGATCAAGTTCTCCATATAAAAAGTGGTTAAAAATTAAAAGCCAAGGTTTGAAAGGTCGCTTTTCATCATTCTGTAACTACGGTAAAAGAGAACCTGGGGGCAGTTCCTTAAGCTTTTGAAATCTGTTCCCTCAGAAGGTTTTCTCATGCCACCTTCCAGAGATTACCATCAATCAAGGACATAGTCAAGCATATTTGGCAATACTGCATAGCAGATTATATTCTGAAAATAAGAGGTTCATTTTAAGTATACTTTTTCACATCCTATTTGTGATCTTGCCTCTCCTCAACCCCAAAACCTGTGGCTTTGGGGCTGTGTGCCCCAGGAAGTGCCCCCCATACACTTCCAGGATGCTACCTATCAGCAGGACCAGTGCTCCACTGGCAAAATGGAGTATAGTAAATCACATGCAGAACCTGAAATGCAACATCATGTGAAAATTCAGAGGTTTCAACAACTTCATGGGATTTATAGTCACATCGAAGCATAACTTGGGAATGGAAACCTTGGTTATTTAGAAAATGTAACCATAACACTGGTTTTTGTTCACTCACAGAATTTCCTAAAGGGTATCTACTTAACTCCTCTGGTGAAACAACTCAACCTAGAATTATTTCAACAATAAAATATTAAGATAGACTAATGAAAAGGAATTCACGAAGAGTATACACCTTAATGCATTCAAAACTGAAACAGTTTTAACGCAAGTTGGGTATGTGTGAAAGACTCAAAAGACTGCAGGCTGAAGTCTTATTGCAGCCATCTCTGCATGCAAAATAGGTTTAACCGTAGGTTTCAAAGCAAAGTTGTTAATGCTGAAGGATCATGTTGGATCAGTGGGAATTGCTTGCAGGGGAATTGCAGGGAGACCAAGGCAGTGGAGGCTGATGACAGCTCAGGTCTGAATCATCCAGAGTGGTGTCAGCTGGTGTATCCAAATACATCAGAACTGTCTTCTCTGAGTTTCAGAGTCATTACCAGGAGTGTATGCAGCTTGTGGAAAATCACTTACTCTGTGGGGGCTCCCCTTCTCTATTGACATTTGTAATGAATAAAGGCCAAGTATAGTGATCATCAAGAAAAGCCGTGTTAAATTTCATCTAGGCTGTAGACATCAGGAATAGCCTGTAGGTGGTAATATAAATAATAGCAATCATAGCAGAATTAGCATTCATTGAATGTATACTATGCTGCAAAAAGTATGCTAAATCTTATTTTGTTAAATCCTCACCATAGCCACATGGGGCAGGTATTAATATCCCAGTTTTATTGATCTAGGGAAGTGAGACTGGGAGAAAGGAAGCAGCATGCTCTGGTACACATGGGAATGAGTTGGAACACAGGTGTGTCTAGGCTCATGCTTGCTTCTCTCTGGCGCTCTCTCTCAATCTCTGTCTCTGCTGGGAGGGATCTAACCAAAAGATGGTAAATGGCCTGAGGAAGTTTCTAAAGGAAAGCAGGGAATTTACATAAAGATGGTGATCTCATTTCACATGCTGATGATAACCGAATTAAAATTTAGCCTCTAGCTATTAACAACTCCCTTTCTTCCTATTCCTGCCACTCCCTTGGGGTCACCCAAAGCTTGGAGATTAACCACAGAAACAGAGACATTTTGATCCTAGAGCTCATTTTGGTTAGTGCTTTTATTCAGAGCTGTCTGTGATACAAGGACTACACACTCACTTGACACGTATTATTGTTTTCAGTCTTGCTATGACCTAGTCAGGTGGGTATTCTTCCCATTTTACAGTTGATAAAACAGTCTCAGAATGTTTAAGGAATTTTTGTAATGTCCTGCGCTTATTAAGAGGTAGAGCAGGATATGGACTGAGGGCTGCCTGACCCTAAGCTTCTTCCCACAAGACCAGGGCTTCTCATCCTAGGCTGCTCATTGGAAACACCTATGATTTCAAAAAATATGCCTGGATCCCTCCCGAGACCAATGAGATTAGGATAGGAGAGGACCTGAACCCACTCTTTCTAAGAGCTCCTCAAGAGATTGTAATGTGCAGTCAAGACTGAAAACTTCTCATCTGAGTATTGCCATACCCTTTCTCCAGCTGTCTTGCTGAACATAATAAAGATCTCTGAAAAACAGGATGGCAGCTAAGTGATTGGCTTCTTTTAGTTACTATGGCAGATCTAATCTTGTCTGCAGAGCCTTGTATGCCAGGTAACAAATACTTGATCATTTATACAATCTTAATAACTTCCTCAAGGATTTAAATAGGCGGGAATGTTCCTGTTATGGGGTAAACATAAGAGAGAGAGTCAGAAGACATGTATTCAATGTACATCCATTCTAATGGCTGCCTTTTCTTTCTAGTGAAAACAGAAACACAATTAGTTGTCATTGAATTTAGGACTCAATTATCTGTGAATACCAGAGTACCCAGCTCCTAGCTGTCCTTACAGTCTCTTGAGTGGATTGAGAAGAAAGTTCTTGTCATTGTCCTGAACTCTTGTGTCAAGTGGCCCCTCTTCTTGATGTCAATAAACATAGATAATTCTTGTCATAGTTTCTAGTATCAGTTGTCCTTTTGCAAGCTGATGGTCTACATGGTGTGGTATGGATTCCGTTGTACTTGAAACTCAGAGAAGCACAGAACAGAGTCCTGTAAGTAAATATTTTCCCCAACATTTGCAAGATACCTGATTACAGAGACCCTGATGTACATGATATCTTCTAATTTTTCCATCCCACTCCTGTCCCCCTTACCAACTCTGTGCACATAGTGAATAATTATAAAATGGAATACAAATTATGAGATAAAACTAGTCCAGAAGAAAGAGACTCAGTTACATTTTTAGATTGAATCTCCCATGTCCCATCAAGGTGCCATGTACAAAAAAAGTACCTAACAATTTGTGTTGGTATTTAGGGTATAAAATTTAACTTCAAATTGGTGGATGGCCAGCAGAATATGGTCCCTGCGTTCAGGTGACCAGTATTCTGCGTCATGTTTATGGTCAGTGTAATCAAACTTTGGAAGCTGGCTTTGTAGCAAAATTTGTGACTCAAATCATAAAAATATTTTTTCTGTGAATTAAATATGAAAAAACTGGGGGAGATAACACCGTACACTTTCATACTAGTTGGATGGCAGTTACCTAGCATATGTACCCTTATTACATCCTCCCATACCACTGGATACTTTCCCTTCTCTTTTTCTAGCTGAGCACAGGCATGGACTCAAACTTTTCAACACTGGGACCCATGCAATGATTCCAGATAGATCAGATTTTGCATGAAAGATTAAACCTATTTTCCATCTCTACTATAGCAAGTTATAGTTTACAAAGGATATTCATGCCCAATATCTTGTTCATGTTGTTCTTTGCAAAGTTAAAAGCCCTATAAAATACAAGGTGGTGGTGATTATGTAAAAGATGACAGAGCTCTTCATATTCGTTCTGAATGTTAGGTACATACTGAAGTTTTGTGGATTTTTTGGAATATGCTTCCAAGTTTCTAAATCCAGCAGGGGGAGTATCCTGCTTTCCCAGACCCTGCTTTTAACACCTGCTTAGTTTCAGCACTGACAGTTTGTTTTGTAATCCCCCCAAATTTGAGAAGCCTGTTGGGAAAAATTATGTTGACACCTTACAGGATAGACCATCAAGGAAATTAGAGTTCAATTTCCCCCTCTACTCATGGAGTCCTATCTGTGGCACCTCTCTTCTCTTAAATTTGGCTCCAAAGCCATGTATAGCTCCAATGATACGGTCTGCGAGCATTTTTGTTGGAAATCCTGTCTTTAGAATTGAACATGAAATTATGATCAAATTTTCTCTTAAATCTAATAGGTCACATGATTTTTCACCCTCTGGAGGAGCTGTGAACTGGCTAGGTTTCAATTTAGGTAATTAAATCCAACTTCCCAAATTCCACCCTAGTTTATGTGGTTCTGTTTCTTTCCCTGCCCCCATTAAAATTCTATTGGCAAAGAAAGATTGTGTCATTTCTTACAGGAACAGTCTGTCTTTTCCTGGCATGTGAAGTAATGTCCCTCTGCTAAAATAGCATTGTACCTGTCAGATCAATGCACATGTAATGTCAGGCTTTATTTAAAAATACCATTATCTTTGTTGTTCTAAAACTTGTGTCTTAATATCAGAAATTTTCAAACTGTGGCCTGAGGGATAACTGCAGCTAGTGACCTCTTTTGGTACAGCTCTCATGCTAAGACTGGGTTTTACATTTTCAAAGCATTGTAAAAAGAAACTACACATATATAGAAAAATATACAACAGAGATTATATGTGCACTCAAAAGCCTAAAGTATTTACTAACTAGCTATTTACAGAATAAGTTTGGTGACTCTTGCTTAAGATAATCACAGTAGTGGGGATAGTACTTATATTAATAAGAGCCCACTTATATGGTACTTACCGTATAATGTTTTAAGCATTTTTTATGTTTAACTCTGTTAATCTTCATACAGACTCGGAGACAGTGTAGCAGACAACCTTTAAGACTGTCTGAAATAATCCTTGCCTCTGGCATTCATGCCCTTCTGTAATCCCTTCTGAAATGTAGCCTTTATTTATGGACTCCTTTTGAATGAATAGTAATTCCCTCTAATAGACTATGGCATGGAATGTAGAATATGGCTATGGAATGTCACCAAGATTAGATTATAAAAGGCTGTGGTTTTCTTCTTGAGTGTTCCCTCACTCACCCTTTGATTGATCACTATGGGAGAAGCCAACTGCAACTTAGAGATGCCCATGTATTAAGAAAGGATTGAATCCTACTGATAAACCCCATACGCAAACCCCATCAATTAAACTCCCCACTCCCTCGACCCAATTGAGTCTTCGGATGAGACCACAGCCCCAGTCATCAACTTAACTGCAGTTTCATGAGAGACCTTTAGCCAGAGGTACTCAGATAGTTTGTACCCAGATTCTTGGCTCATAAAAACCAAGATAATGTTTGCTGTTTTAAGGCACTAAGTTTTGGGATAAATTGCGAGGTATCAATAGATAAACAGAGATTTTGGTACCTGGAAGTGGGAGCATTGCCATAACAAATACATAAAATGTGGGAGTGGCTTTGGAACCAGGTAGTGGGCAGAAACTAGAAAGGCTGTAGTACTTTTAGGAGAATGTTAATAAAAGCTTAAAGTACCTTGAACACATTAGTCATAGAATTTTTGGCTTTCAAGACACTGAGAGTGAGAAAGTGCAGGAAAGTTAAGAAAATGTTATCGAAAAACTGGAGGAAGGGGGACTCTTGTTTATGTAGTGGCAGAAAGTTTAGCAACACTCTGATCTGTGGTTATGTGAAAAGTAGAAAAATATGTCTAATGAACTGGGTAACTTCCAAGTAAAGTGTTGAAGATTCTGCCTGGTTTCTTCTTTCTGATAACAGTAAAATGAGAGAAGAGAAATAATTTAGGGGAAGGATTGTTAAACAAAAAGGAGTCAGGGCTTGGTTGTTTTCAAAATTCTCATCCTCTATAAATAACAAATGATACTAAAATTAAAAAATAGCTTATCAGCAAAGATCAAATTCAGAGTACTGTCAGAAAAACATAGTCTAAAGATGAAGCTAAGAGTGTGACCGGACCTTTGTTAAGACCTCAGAGAGATCAAAGGTAATGCCTTGGTGTTCTATTCAGTCACACAGAAAGGTGTTTAAAAGATTGAAGGTATACCTCACACATTCTCTCAGTCAAACAGTAGGGCCTCTAAGAAGATTAAGACTGTGTCTCTCAGCCATCTCAGCAGGAGCCCAAGGTAGAGAAAGACTTACCTGGAAGAATTTGTAGGATTGATTTTTGTCTAATAGAGTTGAAATCAAGTGGAGTCATGGGTGACCCACTAAGCAGGAACATTGGACTTGGACTTAGGGGAACAGAGACAGTATAGAATGAAGAAAGGTCTTTGGAATCTCAGAATTCTACTGGCAGGAAGCAGGCAGGAAAAACTGTTCAGTTACCTTTCATTATAAAAAGAAAAGATGACTTATAGAGTAGAGTCCAAAGCCTGGAGGGCATAGCTGAGAGTAGTGGAGAATTATTCTTAGGCCTTGAGAATCTAACCAGGGTGTCCCTAACAGTTCCCTGGTTAGATGTTAGAATCACTATGCACCAGTGATTTCCTTATGCCTCCTATTTACTTCCATTTGAACAGAAATGTGTACATTGGTTATCCTGTGCCTTCTTCAGCACTATTATTTTTGGTGTCTCTGGAGAAGGGAACTTTTCTGTTTAGTTTCCGAAGTCTACAGTCTATTATATTCCAGGAGCTATACTCAGTATAGCTTGGAAGTAGATGATGGAAGTAGACCTTGGAAGTAGATGGATGTATTTTTCATGTGTAAAGGATGTGAATCATTGGGGGTTGGGGAGGGGACAGGCAGTTTCTAAGATGGTCCCCATCTACTGGCATCATTCTCTTTAGTGTGAACAGGATTTAGCGATTCAATTTTAACAAATATAGCACTGCAAAAGCGATGGGATGTTACTACCAAACTTAGGTTGTGAAAAAGATTGTGGCTTGTATCCTGAGTGCTCTGCTCTCATTCTCTTTTGGCTTCCTCACTTTGAGGAAAGCCAGCTACGGTGGGGAAACTCTGTGTAGAGGGAACAAAGCCTGCCAACAGCCATGCGAGTGAGTCTGGAAAGAGATCTTCCCTTCTTCCAGTCCAGTCAAGCCTTCACAGTGTGTGCAAAAATGAGGAAGTGCCACTCTTTAAAACCATCAGCTCTTATGAGAACTCACTATCAACAGAACAGCAGGGCAGAGACCACCCCCATGATCCAGTTGCCTCCCACCAGGTCTCTCCCTAAACGCCTGGGGATTACAATTCAAGATGAGATTTGGGTGGAGACACAGAGTCAAACCATATCACCCAGGTTCCTTCGAACAGGCATCAACTGACATAGAGGGAGCCTCTTGAAATGTCTGTCTACCTCATTGGTGCTCCCGAATATCAATTTTGTTTGCTATTTGATCAGCTACTGGCCAAGGAGTGAGCAAAGCGTCAGTAACTGCAACTCATTTACACTGTTATGTTTAAAAGCCATGATTATATCAAGGAGAAAGATGTGGATATCCTTGGTGGTATAACTTCAATGCCACCCTTTAAATCCCTAGTCATCTGGGCGTGATAGCCCCAGTGCCACTCAAAGGATGGTCTGCACAGTGGTGCTGTCGACATCACCTGGGATCCTATTAAAATGGAAATACTTGGACCTCACCTCAGGTGTAATGAATCAGGCTCTCTGGGGCTTTGCTCAGCAATTTGTGCTTTAACAGGTGCTTCTTATACAACACTATAGTTTGAGAAGCACTTGTGAGACTGGGCTCTAGGTTTGATTAACTTGGTCACAAGTTTCTGAAGTCTGAAATACATAGTTATAGCACTTTTGGCAAGAGTTACTTTGTTCACAGCAAATCTTTATCTTAACACTTCATATTTTCTTCTGTGGAGTAGTGATATTTGAAATGTGGTTTGTAACAAATCATTTTAAAAAGGAAAAACTCCTTAACAGAATAGGTTAAGGATTTCACATATAGCTTTATTTTTCCTCTGTGGACCCTCCTGTAATTTGGGGCTGTCTGGAGATTAATTTATCTTTTCATGTGAAAAATGCTGCTAACATTACTAATTGTAAGAGCTTCAGTTGGTGGTTGGAACTGAAACATCTATCCTTAAATCTCCTCTTTACAAAACAAGCGATTGTGTCGTGGTTCCATGGGACAAGCATAAACTTTCTGTGCTGTTAGAAAACAATTATTAGTAAGGTCTAATAAATGTTTATTATGGAATAAAAGTTACTTAGTTATATAACTGCTCAGATGATTGTATTTAAAAGGAGATAGATATCTCTTAATCTAGCTGGGGGTCTTCTCATTAATTGTTAGTTGAGTTGTGCCAGGAAATTATTCTATTTATATACTATTTTAAGCTTATTGCAGATGTGGATTCTCATGTCAAGAATGGAACATTCTTAATCTTTCCTGTTTCTTGAAACAAGAAGATAATAAACATTTCTGACAAACTGTAATCAGGAACTGGCCTGGTAGTTAATGAACAGGTCAGAGGTGGCTATTGGGGATGTTTCTAAAGAATGTTCATAATGAAAGCTCATTGGCTTAGACCTCAGCTCTATAAAAGTGGTGATAAAAGGCATGAGGAGGGTGGCGGTTAAAGAAAGGAAGATTCTACACAGCCTCTAACATTCACAGTACTCATTTTTTTCTTGTTTTGCTCTCCTAATACTCAGTGGGTCTGTGATGTGTCTAAACCACCCACCTTGCACTGATCACCACCTTGAAGAACTAGGTTTGGTTCAGCACTTTCTCTGTGGCCCCAAGGGAAAGATCACCATAAACTAGGAGGAAAGAATCTGAAATCGAATTTGAGCACTGCCAGTACCTCATGTTGACCTTAGGGAAGTCATAGATACCTGAGCAGCTGCTCTGGGAGGCTGCAGCACTCTGGCCCCAGCAGGAGGCAAGCTGCTGTCCTGTATTGTTCTCCCTTTCCCAAGATTATTGATGCTCGGTTATTTAAGGGTGGACACCCCACACTATCTTTGCCTCTTGCTGCCACAATATCCTCCCTCCTAGCTGGCTATGGGAAGTGGGTGAGGAAAGCATAAATCCTGCAATAATTCTTGCCCATTTTTCCACTTCCTCTAGGTTGTAGCATAAAGAAAACGTAATGTTAGTTTTTTTTTTTTAGTTGAAGAAAAGTGTGTGATTAAAGCTGAATACATGTTGAATGTGATTTTTGTGTGTACAAGGCTTGTGAATTTCAAGTATATTATATGGAAACACTCTTTACTAAGAATGTCATAAAGCAAAAGCAATTTTAAAAAAGCTAATAGCCTTTATAACCAAAATATATAAAGAAGCATGATTTATGCATGTGCTGAATTCTTCTTTCCTATTGTGAACATGTACAAGAATTCTGTCTCCTCTATTAATATTTACTCTGAAAATATTTATTCGGCGCCTACTATTTGACTATTTTGGTTCTGGAATAACCATGCATGATTTGGTCCCTATCATGTTGCCTAGGTAAGAAGTGATCAAGATCACCAGCTCACTGGCCTCCCATCCTTCTCCAACTTGCTGGGTTTCTTTTCTCTTACCCTCTTCCTCTTTCTCTCCATCTCCCTCTTCCTGTGCCCTTAAACATTTTTTGTGTGTGTTTGAGACTTATCCAATGGAATGAATGCTTTGGAAATATTTATAAAGTAGCTGTTTCCTGAAAGTACTTCCAAAATTGATGGTTTCTAGATCTGTATTTCAGAATTATTTACTATATATATATGTATGTCTGCGAAAGAGCAATTTACCTAGAACAATGACTCAAATTGTGGGCTGCATTAGAATCACCTGAAGGGCTTCTTAAAACACAGATTGCTGGGTCCCTCTCCCAAAGTATCAGCTTTAGTAGGTCTGGGGTGGTGCTCAAGAATTTGCATTTCTGACTTCCCAGATGATGCTGATACTGCTGGTCTGGAGATCATACCTTGTGAACACTCATCTAGGACAGTGTTTCTGTGGCAATTTATTTGTTAATGTTTTTTATTTGTGGAAAAGCTAAAGAAAAAAACCTTGTGATAAGTTATTTTCTCTGCATATGACCAGATGGGGTCAAGAACCCCAAGATCAGCCACTTTCTCCAAATTGCTTTTAATCTTCAGGAAATGCCCTGCGTCTGACTCATTAACACTGAAACTTACATTCCCGTGGATGGAGCAGAGTAGCTGTTGGCTTTGGGATTTTTATCTGTTGGGTGCGAATGGAGTAATATTATAACATTTCCCCAGATTTCTTCTGTCTGGTGGATTGTAGCCATCTATACATAATATTTCAGGTTAGGACATTTGTGTCCTTTTTCTGTTTCTTCGTGTAAAAATTTCAAATAGCTGCCCTTATGTTTCTTGAAAGACTAATGATTTGCAATGAAAGCAAATGTGAAATTTGCTAAATGATCTTGGCAAAATATAGCAATGCAGAGAATTCAGGAGAAAATAGTTTGATAACAATTGCTAAAAAATCTCAATTTATTAAACTGACGTATTCAGAAAGAAATACGAAAATATTTACTTTTTAAATACTGAGATATTCAATTAAAGTACTTTTCTTTTGTAGATCTTTATTCAAATGTCTCCTCATCTTTTTATGGTGCCCCCTTCCCTCCCTTTCTTCTTCTTCTCTGTCATCAGTTATCATTTTGTATCTGGTTACATCATGAATTGATCAGATATTTTAAAATATAGTCTACTGCTTTATTTTTTTATTGGTAAAAATGGATTGATATCTTTGTCTTGATAATTGTAAATGTTTTATAATTACTAAGGTCATTAAAACAAAGTAATTTTGTTTATATTAACATGAAACGAAAATAGTGTTTTATTTATTTATTATCTTTTTATTGCAACTTTTATTTTAGCTTTGAGGGTACATCTGTGGTTTTGCTAAATGGTATATTGTGTGATGGTGAGGTTTGGGGTACAAATGATCTCATCACCCAGGTAGAGAGCACAGTAACCAATAGGTAGCTTCTCATCCCTTACTCACCTCCCTCCCTCCTTCCTCTAATACTCCCTAGTGTCTATTGTTCCCATCTTTATGTCCCTGTGAATTCAGTGTTTAGTTCCTACTTGTAAGTGAGAACATGTGGTGTTTATTTTTCTGTTTCTGAGTTAATTTGCTTAGAAAAATGGCTCCCAGCACCATCCATGTTGCTGCAAAGGACATGATTCCTTTCTTTTTTATGGCCATATAGTATTCCACGGTGTATATGTTCCACATTTTCTTTGTCTAGTCTACCATTGATGGACATCTAGGTTGATTCCATGTCTTTGCCCTTGTGCATAGTGCTGCAATGAACGTACGAGTGCATGTGTCTTTTTTGGTAGAACAACTTATTTTCCTTTGGGCCTATACCCAGTAATGGGATTGCTGGATCAAATGGTAGTTCTATTTTTAGTTCTTTGAGAAATCTCCAAATTGTTTTCCAGAGAGGGTGAACTAATACACATTCCACCAACAGTGTATAAGCATTCCCTTTTCTCCACAGCCTTGCCAGCCTTTGTCATTCTTTGATTTCTTAACAATAGCCATTCTGACTGCTGTAAGATGATATCTCTTTGTGGTTTTGATTTGCATTTATCTGAAAATTGATAATGTGGAGCATTTTTTCATATTTTTGTTGGCCACCTGTATGTCTTCTTTTAAGAAGTGTTGTTCATTTCCTTCACCTACTTTTTAATTGGGTTTTTTTTGCTTGCTGAATTGTTTATGTTCCTTATGGATCCTGGCTATTAGACCTTTGTCAGATGCATACTTTGTAAATACTTCTCCCATTTAGTAGGTTGTCTGTTTACTCTGTTGATAGTTTCTTTTGCTGTGTAAAAGCTCTTTAATTAGGTGCCACTTGTCAATTTTTATTTTTGTTGCATTTGCTTTTGAGAACTTAGTTATAAATATTTAGCCAAAGTTGATTTCCAGAAGATTACTTGCTAGGTTTTCTTCTAGGATTTTTATAGTTTCAGCTCTTACATTTAAGTCTTTAATTCATTTTGAGTTAATTTTTGTATATGGTGATAGGTAGGGGTTCAGTTTTATTCTTCTGTGTATGGTTAGCCAGTTATCCCAGCACCATTTATTGAATAGAGTCCTTTCCCCATTGCCTATTTTGCTAACTTTGTCAAAGATCAGATGGTTGCAGGTGTGTGGCTTTATTTCTGGATTCTCTATTCTGTTCCATTGGTCTATGTGTCTGTTTTTGTACCAGTATCATGCTGTTTTGGTTACTGTGGCCTTGTGATATAGTTTGAAGTCATGTAATGTGATGCCTCTAGCTTTGTTCTTTTTGCTTAGGATTGGTTTGGGTTTTGGGTCTCTTTTTTTTGGTTCCATATGAATTTTAGAATAGGTTTTTCTAATTCTCTGAGAAATTATATTGGTAGCTTGATAGGAGTAGTGTTGAATCTATAGATTGCTTTCATTAGTATGACTATTTTAACAATATTGATTCTTTCAGTCCAAGAGCATGGAATGTTTTTCCATTTGTTTGTGTCACCTATGATTTCTTTCAGCAGTGTTTGTAATTCTCCTTGTAGAGATCATTCACCTCCTTGGTTAGATGTATTCCTAGGTATTTTTTTGTGGCTATTGTAAATGGGATTGCATTCTTGATTTGGCTTTCAGCTTGAATGTCACTGGTGTATCCTGAAACTTTACTGAAGTCATTATTAGTTCCAGGAGCCCTTTGGTAGAGTCTTTAGAGTTTTCTAGGTGTGGAATCATCATCAGTAAAGAGAGATTATTCACTTCTTCTTTTTCTATTCGGATTTCTTTTATTTCTTTCTCTTGCCTCATTGCTCTGGCCTGGACTTCCAGTACTGTAATAAATAGAAGTGGTGAAAATAAGCATTCTTGTCTTCTTTCAGTTCTTAAGGGAAATGCTGCCAGCATTTGCCCATTCAGCATGATGTTGACTGTGGGTTTGTCATAGATGGCTCATATTATTTTGAAGCATTTTCCTTCAATGGCTACTTTGTTTAGGGTTTTACTTGTTGAAGGATACTGGATTTTATTGAAAGCTTTTTCTGTGTCTATTGAGATGATAATGTGGTTTTTATTTTTAAATCTGTTTATGTGGTGAATCACATTTATTGATTCATGTGTGTTAAACAAATTTTATACTCCAGGAATAAAGCTATTTAATAGTGATGAATTAACTTTTGATGTGCTGCTGGATTTAGTTTGCAAGTATTGTCTTGAGGATTTTTGTGTCTGCGTTCAGCAGGTATATTGGCCTGAAGTTTTCTTTTTTCGTTGTGTCTTTGACACATTTTGGTATCAGGACAATGCTGGCTTTGTAGAATGAGTTAGAGAGGAGTCCCTCCTCCTCAATTTTTGGGAATAGTTTCAGTAGGATTGATAGCAACTCTTCTTTGAACATCTGGTAGAATTCGGCTGTGAATCCATCTTGTCCAGGGCTTTTTTTGGTTAGTAGGATTTTTATTACTGATTCAGTTTCAGAATTCATTATTGATTGGTCTGCTCAGGGTTTCAACTTCTTCCTGATTCAATCTTGGGAGTTATGTGTTTCCAGGAATTTACCCATTTCCTCTAGATTTTCTAGTTTGTATCCATAGAGGTGTTCATAATAGTCTCTGAGGATCTATTGTATTTCTGTGGAATTGGTTGTGATATCACCTTTGCCATTTCTGATTGTGCTATTTAGGTCTTCTCTTTTTTTTTTAAATTTGTTAATCTAGCTAGTGATCTATTGAACTTGTTGATCCTTTCATAGAACAAACTTTTGATTTCATTGGTCCTTTGTATAGATTTTTGGGTCTGTATTTCATTCAGTGCTGCTCTAGTTTTAGTCATTTCCTTTCTTCCGCTAGCTTGGGGGTTGATTTGCTCTTGTTTTTCTAATTCCTCTAGGCGCAATTTAGATTGTTAATTTGAGATCTTTCTAACTTCTTGATGTAGGTATTTAGAACTATAAACTTTCATCTTAATGCTGCTTTTGCTGCATCCCAGAGATTTTGTATATTGTATCTCTGTTATTTATTTCAAAGATTTTTTTTAATTTCTGCCTTAACTTCATTGTTTACCCAAAAGTAATTCAGGATCAAGTTGTTTAGTTTCCATGTAATTGTGTGGTTTTGAGAGATTTTCCTGTTACTGATTTCCATTTTTATTCCTCTGTGGTCTGAGAGTATGCTTGGTATGACTTAAATTTTATTTGAATTCACTGAGTTTTGCTTTATGGCTGAGCATGTGGTTGATCTTAGAGTATGTTCCATGTGTAGATGAGAAAAATGTATATTCTGTGGTTGTTGGATGGAATATTATGTACATGTCTAGTAGGTGAAATTGGTCAAGTATAGAATTTAAGTCTGGAACTTCATTATTCATTTGTTTTCTGCCTCAATGATCTAATGCTGTCAGGTGGCTACTGAAGACCCCAACGATTATTGTGTGGCTAATTATTTTTATAGGTATAGAAGTATTTGTTTTATAAATCTGGGTGTTCCAATGATGGGTATGTATGTATTCAGGAGAGTTAAGTCTTATTGTTGAATTGAACCATTTATCACTATGTAATGAACTTCTTTGTTCTTTTTTACTATTTTTGGTTTAAAATCAATTTTATCTGATACAAGAATAGTGACCTCTGCTCTCTTTGTTTTCCGTTTGTGTAATCTTTCTCCATTCCTTTACTTTGAGCCTATGGGTGTCAATGCATGTGAGATGGGTCTCTTGAAGACAGCAGAGTGTTAGGCTGTTTAAATTCAAGGTTACTATTGGTATGTGAGGTGTTGTTCCTGTCGTGATATTGTTAGCTGGTTGCTTTGTAATCTTGACTGTTTAGTTGCTTTAGGAGTCTGTGCAATGTGTACTTAAGTGTGTTTTTGAAGTAGCAGGTATTGTTCCTTTGTTTCTATCTTTAGAACTCCCTTAATGTTCTCTTGTAAGGCTGGTGTAGTGGAAACAAATTCCCTTAATGATTGCTTATCTGGAAAAGATTTTATATGAAATTCTTGGTTAGAATTTCTTTTCTTAGAGAATGCTGAAAACAGGTCTCCAATCTTTTCTGGCTTGTAAGGTTTCTGCTCAGAAATCCTCTGATAGCCTAATGGGGTTCTCTTCTCTGACCCTTTTCTCTAGCTAACTTTAAGATTTTTCTTTTGTCAAAGATCAGATAGTTGTATACATGCGGCATTATTTCTGAGGGCTCTGTTCTGTTCCGTTGGTCTATATCTCTGTTTTGGTACCAGTACCATCCTATCTTGGTTACTGTAGCCTTGTAGTATAGTTTGAAGTCAGGTAGTGTGATGCCTTCCGCTTTGTTCTTTTGGCTTAGGATTGACTTGGCAATGCGGGCTCTTTTTTGGTTCCATATGAACTTGAAAGTAGTTTTTTCCAATTCTGTGAAGAAAATCATTGGTAGCTTGATGGGGATGGCACTGAATCTATAAATTACCTTGGGCAGTATGGCCATTTTCACGATATTGATTCTTCCTACCCATGAGCATGGAATGTTCTTCCATTTGTTTGCGTCGTCTTTGATTTCATTGAGCAGTGGTTTGTAGTTCTCCTTGAAGAGGTCCTTCACATCCCTTGTAAGTTGGATTCCTAGGTATTTTATTCTTTTTGAAGCAATTGTGAATGGGAGTTCACTCATGATTTGGCTCTCTGTTTGTCTGTTATTGGTGTATAAGAATGCTTGTGATTTTTGCACATTGATTTTATATCCTGAGACTTTGCTGAAGTTGCTTATCAGCTTAAGGAGATTTTGGGCTGAGATGATGGGGTTTTCTAGATATCCAATCATGTCATCTGCAAACGGACAATTTGTCTTCCTCTTTTCCTATTTGAATACCCTTTATTTCCTTCTCCTGCCTGATTGCCCTGGCCAGAACAAAGCCATAGGGAAAGGATTTCCTATTTAATAAATGGTGCTGGGAAAACTGGCTAGCCATATGGAGAAAGCTGAAAGTGGATCCCTTCCTTACGCCTTATAAAAAAATTAATTCGAAATGGATTAAAGACTTACATGTTAGACCTAAAACCATAAAAACACTAGAAGAAAACCTAGGCAATACCATTCAGGACATAGGCATGGGCAAGGACTTCATGTCTAAAACACCGAAAGCAATGGCAACAAAAGCCAAAATTGACAAACGGGATCTCATTAAACTAAAGAGCTTCTGCACAGCAAAAGAAACTACCATTAGAGTGAACAGGCAACCTACAGAATGGGAGAAAATTTTTGCAACCTACTCATCTGACAAAGGGCTAATGTCCAGAATCTACAATGAACTCCAACAAATTTACAAGAAAAAAACAAACAACCCCATCAAAAAGTGGGTGAAGGATATGAACAGACACTTCTCAAAAGAAGACATGTATGTAGCCAAAAACACATGAAAAAATGCTCTTCATCACTGGCCATCAGAGAAATGCAAATCAAAACCACAATGAGATACCATCTCACACCAGTTAGAATGGTGATCATTAAAAAGTCAGGAAACAACAGGTGCTGGAGAGGATGTGGAGAAATAGGAACACTTTTACACTGTTGGTGGGACTGTAAACTAGTTCAACCCTTGTGGAAGTCAGTGTGGCGATTCCTCAGGGATCTAGAACTAGAAATACCATTTGACCCAGCCATCCCATTACTGGGTATATACCCAAAGGATTATAAATCATGCCGCTATAAAGACACATGCACACATATGTTTATTGAGGCATTTTTCACAATAGCAAAGACTGGGAACCAACTCAAATGTCCAACAATGATAGACTGGATTAGGAAAATGTGGCACATATACACCATGGAATACTATGCAGCCATAAAAAATGATGAGTTCATGTCCTTTGTAGGGACATGGATGAAACTGGAAACCATCATTCTCAGCAAACTATCACAAGGACAAAAAACCAAACACCACATGTTCTCACTCATAGGTGGGAATTGAACAATGAGAACACATGGACACAGGAAGGGGAACATCACACACCGGGGACTGTTGTGGGGTGGGGGGAGTAGGGAGGGAGAGCATTAGGAGATAGATATACCTAATGTTAAATGATGAGTTAATGGGTGCAGCACACCAGCATGGCACATGTATACATATGTAACTAACCTGCACATTGTGCACATGTACCCTAAAACTTAAAGTATAATATTAATAAAAAGAAAAAAAATATTTTTCTTTTGTGTTGACCTTGAAAAAGTCGGATGATTTATGTTTCTTAGAGGTGGTCTTTTTGTACAGTATGTCACAGGACTTCTCTTAATTTCTTGAATTTGCATGAAATTTACTAGAGAGAATTGACCTCTCTAGTAAAATTGCAGAAATTTTTGTGGACTGTATACTCAAATATGTTTTCCAAGTTGCTTACTTTCTCTCCTTCTCTCTCAGGAATGCCAATGAGTCATAGGTTTGGTCTCTTTACATAATCCCATATTTTTGGAGGCTCTGATCATTTTTAAAAATTCATTTTTCTTTATTTTTGTCTCACTGAGTTAATTTGAGTGACTGGTTTTTGAGCTTTGAAATTTTTTCCTGAGCTTGGTCTAGTCTGTTATTAAGGCTTTCAATTGTATTTTAAAATTTCTGTAGTGAATTTTTCAACTCCAGAAGTCCTCTTTGGTTTTTTCTTAAAATGGCTAGGTCATCTTTTAAACTCTTGGATTGTTTTACTTGTTTCCTTGGATTAGATTTCATTTTTTTCTTGAATTTTGTTAAGCTTCTTTGCCGTCCAGATTTTGAATTCTATGTCTATGCTTCAGACATTTGAATCTGGCTAGGATTCATTGCTAGGGAATTACTGCAATCCTTTAGAGGTGAAAAAACACTCTGAATTTTTAAATTGCTAGAGTTCTTGCACTGATTCCTTCTCATCTGATGAGGCTGGTGTTTCTTTTCCTTTTTGAAATTGCTGCTGTTTGCATGGGGCTTTTTGTTTTTATATTCTTTTTTTCCTTTGAAGCCTTGACTGTGGTGTGTTGTGTATAGTTGATTGGCTTTTTTTCTGGCTGCTTTCAGAGTACTGAGGCTGTGTATGGGTTTCTTTGTTGTAGATTGCTTCCTGCATTGGGTTTTACAGGCTTTTGGGTGCTGAAGGAATTTTTGTTTGTTCATATAATTCAGGCTCTAGTCCAATAGATGGTGCATAAGAGTAAGGGCCAGCAGATGGTCTCTTACATACTTCTTTTATATCTTGATGCATATGTAGCAGTGCTCTGGGGAAGGGGAGATGGGAGGGTGAGAGATACCTGCCCCCACCCACCGTCCAAGTCCATTCCTGGGCTTTGGTGGAGCCTTTTCCAGTCGTTGGCATTGTTCCTGCATTTCCTTAGTCCCATGGGGGACCTTGTTGGGCTGCATTCTCCCCTCCTTTAGGGGTGGCCTGAGCCAAAGGTTAGATTGCCAGGAAACCTGTAACTCCCCAGGAACCTGCTGGTCCTCTGAGCTTGGCAGGGTCAGAGTGGGCTGTGGGATATGTCTGTGAGTGGTCTGATGATACAGGGGTCAAAGGCACATGATCCTGGGCAGGGCAGTGGTGCCATAGATGTGAAATTGGTATGGTGCCCACAGCCCAGGGATTTTAGTCCAGCTGATGACTGTGGGGTCCACCTAGTTCATGCTTTTCAGACTGGGTCTCCTTCTAGTGTCTTCCCTAGGAGCAGGCCCACCCAGCTAGATTTGTACCAAGCCTTCTTGTGCTCATATAACTGGGCTCTTACAGGTGTTCAGGACTGTATGTTTTCCTTGGGCAGAAGCTATGGCTGGCCAACAGCTACACCCTTCCTGGACCAGTCTTGCAAAGGGAGGGATGCCTGGCTCCTACACTGGCACACAAACCAGCACCTCACTCTTCTTTGTGTCCCAAGAGTGGTGGCTCCTCCTCTGCCCAAGCTCTGGCCACAGACCTTAGCTCAATACCCCTCAGGGTAGTGTGCTCTAATCCTAGAAAGTTGGGACTTAGCCCACAGCTTTGTCCTCTGGACCCTCAGGACTGAGTACTCGCTGTGCTGAGGAGTCCGAACTGCTCTCAGGCTATTGGCAAAACATCCGGGTGGGGCAGTGGAGGCTGAGCTGTGTACACCCTCCTGCGGGAGCAGCCAGGTAGGCAGTTTTGGGAGGGGTTGGCAGACAAGGGGGCACAGAGATCAGATGCACCTTAGTACCATGGGAAAGGTAGCCCTGCTCTCTGCTGGCTGGCAGTCAGCAGGGGCTGCAGCCAGTCAGCAACATGGAGAGCCTTGGAAGAGGGATAGTTGTGGTTCCGTTTTGCTGTAGCTGCCCCGTGTAAGCTTCTGGGCTCCGCACAAGACCAAGCTCTTCGTCTACCTACTCTCCAGGCAGATCCCCCTGCCAATGCAAATGTCTGTGGGGGTTGTGGTATCTCTTGTGGCCAGAATCACAGAAGTCTGTGGTGGAACTGTGGGTTTTTTGGAGTTCCTTTACTCATCCCTTCCAAAGGACCTGTTCAGGACCAGCAACCTGTCCTGGTGCTCAGTGACTCTGTGTGGGCTTCTCACTTCCTCCTTCTTCAGCTTCAGTGTCTGCATCACCTCTCTATTGACTTTAGCTGTTTTCTGTCAAAAGATCTGTTCGAAATGTAATCGTTTACTTGATATTTTGGTTTCTCTCTGTGGGACAGGCACCTCCCCACTATGCCTAGTTAGCCATCTTGTCCCTTCCCAATCTTATTTTAAAATTATACAAAAATAATATAATAACTTCCTTATTTCTGACCTCATAGCGTGTGATAAATAGGTCTCTTCATTCTTCATTTAATGTTGCTATCAAGGATAATTATGAATTGTTTTTCAAAATTAGTGAAATAGATTCTTATGGTACCACTTTAATAAGAAATGACTAAAATGTTCTTATTCCAAAGAAATAAGTCTGTCATCTAATGGGTGTGTTAATTAGCTTGAGTCACTCATTCCACAGTGTGTACACATATCAAAATACCATGTTGTATACCATAAATACATATAATCTGTGTCAATTAAGAAATAAAACGTTAAAGAAATCACTAAAGTTTACTAAGTTGCTGTAAATGTTATTTTAACACATTGTTTCCACTTCTTTCCATTGAGTGAAGCTCCTCTGGTTGTCCAAAGTCAGCTTCAAATACATATACTCATCTAAAAAACTGAAAAAGGTTTTAGGGAATGTGTTTCTAACCAGCCTGTTTCCCGGAGGCAAGATTAGAAATATGACTTTGATGGTAACCATCCTTTGATACAGAAATGGAAACAATCTCTCAACTTGGTACTCCAGGTTTGAACTTTAAGACAACCAAGTTTCATATTCAGTCCACAATTAGCTCTTGCCCTCACCGTCTGCATGCTGTAGTTCCATCTTTATACTCATACTATAATCAGCATCTACTGTTTGCAGCCCTTGAGTATACCCATTAACCTGAATTATTTTGAGGGGAGACCCCTCTCTTATACATGTCTGCATCCCCCACATAACCCAACATAGTAGATGTTCAGTATATTTTTGTTGGTTATTTTCTTCTTTAACTTTTGTATACATTATCACAGTAAAGTCCTTCTAACAAGTTTTGTCTCTGTTATCATTCCTTGTACTTTTCTTGCCTCCTCTCTTCTCTCAGAGTAAGAGGGTAGAAATCAAAGTCAGCAGCTCTTACTCTCAGAGTGAGGTTCTTTCTATTGTTCTATGTCTCTCTTGCTTTTTCAATTGTTTCCTTATATCTCTCATTTTCTACAAGCATACTTTTCTCTTTCCCACCTTAAAACAATCATAAAAACTTTTCTTTGAATCTCTAACCCCTTGACTTAACACTTTTTCTCACCCTTCTCATTAACAACCTTCTATAGAAGCTAGCCTTCATTTCCCACCACTTGTCCATCACTTCCTGGGCTCTCTTTAGCTTGGCATCTGCCGTGTGGCTCCACTGAAACTCCTTTCTTTAAACATCACTCTTACTTTCTAATTCGCAAACCAAACTCTCTAAAGCCACCCTCCTTCAAACTCTCCTCTCTGGCCATCTTGCTTTTACTCCTGTCTCTATTAGCCAGTCAGCCTCCTGTTGCATATTTTATCTCCTAGAAATATCCATTGTGTTTTTCACCAGGATCTTAAGTATATAGAAACATAAACTCATCATTTTCTTTTTTTTTTTTTTTTTTTTTTATTTTATTTATTTTTTATTATACTTTAAGTTTTAGGGTACATGTGCACATTGTGCAGGTTAGTTACATATGTATACATGTGCCATGCTGGTGCGCTGCACCCACTAACTCGTCATCTAGCATTAGGTATATCTCCCAATGCTATCCCTCCCCCCTCCCCCCTCCCCACCACAGTCCCCAGAGTATGATATTCCCCTTCCTGTGTCCATGTGATCTCATTGTTCAATTCCCACCTATGAGTGAGAATATGCGGTGTTTGGTTTTTTGTTCTTGCGATAGTTTACTGAGAATGATGGTTTCCAATTTCATCCATGTCCCTACAAAGGATATGAACTCATCATTTTTTATGGCTGCATAGTATTCCATGGTGTATATGTGCCACATTTTCTTAATCCAGTCTATCATTGTTGGACATTTGGGTTGGTTCCAAGTCTTTGCTATTGTGAATAATGCCGCAATAAACATACGTGTGCATGTGTCTTTATAGCAGCATGATTTATAGTCATTTGGGTATATACCCAGTAATGGGATGGCTGGGTCAAATGGTATTTCTAGTTCTAGATCCCTGAGGAATCGCCACACTGACTTCCACAATGGTTGAACTAGTTTACAGTCCCACCAACAGTGTAAAAGTGTTCCTATTTCTCCACATCCTCTCCAGCACCTGTTGTTTCCTGACTTTTTAATGATTGCCATTCTAACTGGGGTGAGATGATATCTCATAGTGGTTTTGATTTGCATTTCTCTGATGGCCAGTGATGATGAGCATTTTTTCATGTGTTTTTTGGCTGCATAAATGTCTTCTTTTGAGAAGTGCCTGTTCATGTCCTTCGCCCACTTTTTGATGGGGTTGTTTGTTTTTTTCTTGTAAATTTGTTTGAGTTCACTGTAGATTCTGGATATTAGCCCTTTGTCAGATGAGTAGGTTGCGAAAATTTTCTCCCATGTTGTAGGTTGCCTATTCGCTCTGATGGTAGTTTCTTTTGCTGTGCAGAAGCTCTTTAGTTTAATTAGATCCCATTTGTCAATTTTGGCTTTTGTTGCCATTGCTTTTGGTGTTTTGGACATGAAGTCCTTGCCCACGCCTATGTCCTGAATGGTAATGCCTAGGTTTTCTTCTAGGGTTTTTATGGTTTTAGGTCTAACGTTTAAATCTTTAATCCATCTTGAATTGATTTTTGTATAAGGTGTAAGGAAGGGATCCAGTTTCAGCTTTCTACATATGGCTAGCCAGTTTTCCCAGCACCATTTATTAAATAGGGAATCCTTTCCCCATTGCTTGTTTTTCTCAGGTTTGTCAAAGATCAGATAGTTGTAGGTAAGCGGCGTTATTTCTGAGGGCTCTGTTCTGTTCCATTGATCTATATTTCTGTTTTGGTACCAGTACCATGCTGTTTTGGTTACTGTAGCCTTGTAGTATAGTTTGAAGTCAGGTAGTGTGATGCCTCCAGCTTTGTTCTTTTGGCTTAGGATTGACTTGGCGATGCGGGCTCTCTTTTGGTTCCATATGAACTTTGAAGTAGTTTTTTCCAATTCTGTGAAGAAAGTCATTGGTAGCTTGATGGGGATGGCATTGAATCTGTAAATTACCTTGGGCAGTATGGCCATTTTCACGATATTGATTCTTCCTACCCATGAGCAAGGAATGTTCTTCCATTTGTTTGTATCCTCTTTTATTTCCTTGAGCAGTGGTTTGTAGTTCTCCTTGGAGAGGTGCTTCACATCCTTTGTAAGTTGGATTCCTAGGTATTTTATTCTCTTTGAAGCAATTGTGAATGGGAGTTCACTCATGATTTGGCTCTCTGTTTGTCTGTTGTTGGTGTATAAGAATGCTTGTGATTTTTGTACATTGATTTTGTATCCTGAGACTTTGCTGAAGTTGCTTATCAGCTTAAGGAGATTTTGGGCTGAGACAATGGGGTTTTCTAGATAAACAATCATGTCATCTGCAAACAGGGACAATTTGACTTCCTCTTTTCCTAATTGAATACCCTTTATTTCCTTCTCCTGCCTGATTGCCCTGGCCAGAACTTCCAACACTATGTTGAATAGGAGCGGTGAGAGAGGGCATCCCTGTCTTGTGCCAGTTTTCAAAGGGAATGCTTCCAGTTTTTGCCCATTCAGTATGATATTGGCTGTGGGTTTGTCATAGATAGCTCTTATTATTTTGAAATATGTCCCATCAATACCTAATTTATTGAGAGTTTTTAGCATGAAGGGTTGTTGAATTTTGTCAGAGGCTTTTTCTGCATCTATTGAGATAATCATGTGGTTTTTGTCTTTGGCTCTGTTTATATGCTGGATTACATTTATTGATTTGCGTATGTTGAACCAGCCTTGCATCCCAGGGATGAAGCCCACTTGATCATGGTGGATAAGCTTTTTGATGTGCTGCTGGATTCGGTTTGCCAGTATTTTATTGAGGATTTTTGCATCAATGTTCATCAAGGATATTGGTCTAAAATTCTCTTTTTTGGTTGTGTCTCTGCCAGGCTTTGGTATCAGAATGATGCTGGCCTCATAAAATGAGTTAGGGAGGATTCCCTCTTTTTCTATTGATTGGAATAGTTTCAGAAGGAATGGTACCAGTTCCTCCTTGTACCTCTGGTAGAATTCGGCTGTGAATCCATCTGGTCCTGGACTCTTTTTGGTTGGTAAACTATTGATTATTGCCACAATTTCAGCTCCTGTTATTGGTCTATTCAGAGATTCAACTTCTTCCTGGTTTAGTCTTGGGAGAGTGTATGTGTCGAGGAATGTATCCATTTCTTCTAGATTTTCTAGTTTATTTGCGTAGAGGTGTTTGTAGTATTCTCTGATGGTAGTTTGTATTTCTGTGGGATCGGTGGTGATATCCCCTTTATCATTTTTTATTGCGTCTATTTGATTCTTCTCTCTTTTTTTCTTTATTAGTCTTGCTAGCGGTCTATCAATTTTGTTGATCCTTTCAAAAAACCAGCTCCTGGATTCATTAATTTTTTGAAGGGTTTTTTGTGTCTCTATTTCCTTCAGTTCTGCTCTGATTTTAGTTATTTCTTGCCTTCTGCTAGCTTTTGAATGTGTTTGCTCTTGCTTTTCTAGTTCTTTTAATTGTGATGTTAGGGTGTCAATTTTGGATCTTTCCTGCTTTCTCTTGTGGGCATTTAGTGCTATAAATTTCCCTCTGCACACTGCTTTGAATGCGTCCCAGAGATTCTGGTATGTTGTGTCTTTGTTCTCGTTGGTTTCAAAGAACATCTTTATTTCTGCCTTCATTTCGTTATGTACCCAGCAGTCATTCAGGAGCAGGTTGTTCAGTTTCCATGTAGTTGAGCGGCTTTGAGTGAGATTCTTAATCCTGAGTTCTAGTTTGATTGCACTGTGGTCTGAGAGATAGTTTGTTATAATTTCTGTTCTTTTACATTTGCTGCGGAGAGCTTTACTTCCAACTATGTGGTCAATTTTGGAATAGGTGTGGTGTGGTGCTGAAAAAAATGTATATTCTGTTGATTTGGGGTGGAGAGTTCTGTAGATGTCTATTAGGTCCGCTTGGTGCAGAGCTGAGTTCAATTCCTGGGTATCCTTGTTGACTTTCTGTCTCGTTGATCTGTCTAATGTTGACAGTGGGGTGTTAAAGTCTCCCATTATTAATGTGTGGGAGTCTAAGTCTCTTTGTAGGTCACTCAGGACTTGCTTTATGAATCTGGGTGCTCCTGTATTGGGTGCATAAATATTTAGGATAGTTAGCTCCTCTTGTTGAATTGATCCCTTTACCATTATGTAATGGCCTTCTTTGTCTCTTTTGATCTTTGTTGGTTTAAAGTCTGTTTTATCAAAGACTAGGATTGCAACCCCTGCCTTTTTTTGTTTTCCATTTGCTTGGTAGATCTTCCTCCATCCTTTTATTTTGAGCCTATGTGTGTCTCTGCACGTGAGATGGGTTTCCTGAATACAGCACACTGATGGGTCTTGACTCTTTATCCAACTTGCCAGTCTGTGTCTTTTAATTGGAGAATTTAGTCCATTTACATTTAAAGTTAATATTGTTATGTGTGAATTTGATCCTGTCATTATGATGTTAGCTGGTGATTTTGCTCGTTAGTTGATGCAGTTTCTTCCTAGTCTCGATGGTCTTTACATTTTGGCATGATTTTGCAGCGGCTGGTACCGGTTGGTCCTTTCCATATTTAGCGCTTCCTTCAGGAGCTCTTTTAGGGCAGGCCTGGTGGTGACAAAATCGGTCAGCATTTGCTTGTCTGTAAAGTATTTTATTTCTCCTTCACTTATGAAGCTTAGTTTGGCTGGATATGAAATTCTGGGTTGAAAATTCTTTTCTTTAAGAATGTTGAATATTGGCCCCCACCCTCTTCTGGCTTGTAGGGTTTCTGCCGAGAGATCCGCTGTTAGTCTGATGGGCTTCCCTTTGAGGGTAACCCGACCTTTCTGTCTGGCTGCCCTTAACATTTTTTCCTTCATTTCAACTTTGGTGAATCTGACAATTATGTGTCTTGGAGTTGCTCTTCTCGAGGAGTATCTTTGTGGCGTTCTCTGTATTTCCTGAATCTGAACGTTGGCCTGCCTTGCTAGATTGGGGAAGTTCTCCTGGATAATATCCTGCAGAGTGTTTTCCAACTTGGTTTCATTCTCCGCATCACTTTCAGGTACACCAATCAGACGTAGATTTGGTCTTTTCACATAGTCCCATATTTCTTGGAGGCTTTGCTCATTTCTTTTTATTCTTTTTTCTCTAGACTTCCCTTCTCACTTCGTTTCATTCATTTCATCTTCCATTGCTGATACCCTTTCTTCCAGTTGATCGCATCGGCTCCTGAGGCTTCTGCATTCTTCACGTAGTTCTCGAGCCTTGGTTTTCAGCTCCATCAGCTCCTTTAAGCACTTCTCTGTATTGGTTATTCTAGTTATACATTCTTCTAAATTTTTTTCAAAGTTTTCAACTTCTTTGCCTTTGGTTTGAATGTCCTCCCGTAGCTCAGAGTAATTTGATCGTCTGAAGCCTTCTTCTCTCAGCTCGTCAAAATCATTCTCCATCCAGCTTTGTTCCGTTGCTGGTGAGGAACTGCGTTCCTTTGGAGGAGGAGAGGCGCTCTGCATTTTAGAGTTTCCTGTTTTTCTGTTCTGTTTTCTCCCCATCTTTGTGGTTTTATCTACTTTTGGTCTTTGATGATGGTGATGTACAGATGGGTTTTCAGTGTGGATGTCCTTTCTGTTTGTTAGTTTTCCTTCTAACAGACAGGACCCTCAGCTGCAGGTCTGTTGGAATACCCTGCCGTGTGAGGTGTCCGTGTGCCCCTGCTGGGGGTTGCCTCCCAGTTAGGCTGCTCGGGGGTCAGGGGTTAGGGACCCACTTGAGGAGGCAGTCTGCCCGTTCTCAGATCTCCAGCTGCGTGCTGGGAGAACCACTGCTCTCTTCAAAGCTGTCAGACAGGGACATTTAAGTCTGCAGAGGTTACTGCTGTCTTTTTGTTTGTCTGTGCCCTGCCCCCAGAGGTGGAGCCTACAGAGGCAGGCAGGCCTCCTTGAGCTGTGGTGGGCTCCACCCAGTTCGAGCTTCCTGGCTGCTTTGTTTACCTAAGCAAGCCTGGGCAATGGCGGGCGCCCCTCCCCCAGCCTGGCTGCTGCCTTGCAGTTTGATCTCAGACTGCTGTGCTAGCAATCAGCGAGATTCCGAGGGCGTAGGACCCTCCGAGCCAGGTGTGGGATATAGTCTCGTGGTGCGCCGTTTTTTCAGCCGGTCTGAAACGCGCAATATTCGGGTGGGAGTGACCCGAGTTTTCCAGGTGCGTCCGTCACCCCTTTCTTTGACTCGGAAAGGGAACTCCCTGACCCCTTGCGCTTCCCAGGTGAGGCAATGCCTCGCCCTGCTTCGGCTCGCGCACGGTACGCGCACCCACTGACCTGCGCCCACTGTCTGGCACTCCCTAGTGAGATGAACCCGGTACCTCAGATGGAAATGCAGAAATCACCCGTCTTCTGCGTCGCTCACGCTGGGAGCTGTAGACCGGAGCTGTTCCTATTCGGCCATCTTGGCTCCTCCCCTAAACTCATCATTTTCTTTCCCCTTTTTCAAACCAGTTTTCCCTCTTGACTTCTATATTTTTGGTAAGAAAACTACCATTCATTTAGTGAACTTAGCACCAAACCTCAGTACCATCTGACAGTTTTCTCTCCTTCTCTGTGGATATCATTAAGTCCTAATAGTTTTACCTGTGTCATTCGTGCCTTCATTTTTATTCTTACTTTCTCTACTCTGGCTTTGCCTCTCATTAACTTGAACTACTGCTACCAAGGTTGTATAAGTTGTTTTGTTTCTATTTTTCTCCATTTTTGACACACTTGGAACATCCTAAAAAACTTTTAGTCTAATTTTTATAAAGGAAAAGTTGTATTCTTCTCTGAGCTGAATATTTCAGTCTTTCCTCATGTTCTAACAAATATATTTTAAACTCCTAGGTATGGTAATCAGATTGTTCTAGTCTTCACTTTCCTTTGCTATGATATCTAGTTTGTATCCTGTGTTCTAGTTCCTTCTCTGTTATGATTGTCTCAGGTTTGATCCCAACTGTCTATTGGTTCACCTCAACTAGGGAGGACTTTTTCTATAAGAAGTTACGGTAATTTAAAAAGATATTTTAATAATTAAAATAATCTTTATCAAAGGATAAGTTGTGCTTAAGTTAGTATGTTACTAAACATGGGACTGTGCATAAAGAGAGCTTTAAAATTCCCACAGCTGCTCCTCTACCTCCAAGGTTCGCAGGATAGACAGCGGCTTTTTATGGCCAAATAGAGGAATGCCTGTTAGGCATATTTATGCTGCATCCTTTTTGCACATCCTGAATTCATCCAGGAGAAGAAAAATGATGTGCTTCAATTGAAGTGGACCTATCGTTTTCTCTTGGCAGCCAAAGGAGTAGCAAAAAGTCCAGATCGTGTCCTTTATCTTGTAGGGATTGCGATGGTGAGGAGATATGAGGAAGAGATGTAATAGCATCAGTTATCCCAGGGAAAGCAGTCTGTTTACTTGGGCTGGCATGTCTTCTCTTCAGATACTTATACAATTTACTTCCTCACCACCTCATCAAGTCTTTGTTCAGATGATCCCCTTCTCAATGAGGCCTGCCTTAATGACATCTAAAATTGCAACCTATTTTCCCTGGGCACTCCTAACCCCCTTCGCCCTGCTCAAGTTTTTCCTCCCATAGTGCTCCCCACCTCCTGAAATTCTTTATGGTTTACTTGTTTATTATGATCATCGTCTGCTGTCCCTACTAGTATTTAAACTCTATGAGGGCAGGTCTCATTGACTATTTCGTTATTACAATATACCCAGAATGATGCTCTAGTAGTAGGTGTTAGTAGGTGCTTAGTAATTATATGTTGAATTAAGTAACAAAATAACTTATTCAAAAAATAATTTTTGTCATGCCCTATATATGCTAAGAGCTGTGCTGGTGATGGGGACCTATAGTGGAAAACAAATAGATTTGGTCCTTACCCCCTATCTTGCTATCTAGCCAAGAAAGCCTACACCAACATTACAATAAAATGAGATGAGTGTTTTGTTCCAGGAACACTGTGCTACACAAGGGATCTCATGTAGGAGGTCACTGAAGACTTCCCTGGACAAATGACCAAGCTGAGACTTGAGGATGGTTAGGAGTTGGCCAAGTAAAGAATGACAGAAGGAGGATGCCTCTTCCAGGCATACTTTAAAGCATTACTGGTTGAAGGAATTGTAATAAGTCAAGTGGCTGGACGATAGAAGGAGGAAGGCAGGCTGGCCCTGCAAAAAGAGAGGCAGGGAAGAGGTTGAGAGGCCTTTCTAACTCCTTCTATGGAATTTTCACTTTTCCCAAAGGCCCGTGGATTCTCCGTATACTCTGCATTACCCCATGTAATAAAATGCTTTTCAGAGTATGAACATCTTCCAGTTGAATTTGTTCTCCATTAGACTGGATAAATACTTTGTAAAGAAATATGCGCTTGGTCAAAGTAACTCTAGGTATAATATCACATCTTTATTTTTAGCATTTGTGGCTGTGGAGCAGGCACAATTCTGGCCATGGTATGTTTGGTTTGGCATTAGCTAATACCTTGTTGTTTAAGTAATACTCAGATCTTGCTGAAAACAGCATAGCACATTTTAGCGTTAATCTCCAGAGTAATCAGATCAGTGACACATACTGGGGAAGCAAAGAAAACAGGCTTAGGAGGTATCAGATATCTTCGTTTGGTAAAGACCTACAGTGATATGGGTTTCCTCTAATTATGTGTTAAGATTCTCCTGCTTTCAGTATATAGGCCAAAGTTCAGACCACATTATAGAGATAGGTAGAAATTTGCTTTAAACTTCCTGTTTATACTCTCCCTTTCAACCTCTCTTCTTTTAGAGTTTCCTTATGGACACAGTAGTGTCCTGCTATTTTCTCGTTGCCTAGAGGAACACCCTACCCTCACTATTACATGGTATTATTGGATGTGCATCTAACCAATCTGTGCTTTCTGCCACTAACAAACTCAAAACTCACTTCTCTTTTGTCCCCTCCCTTTCGGGGCTTCCTAGGTGATGTGTCGTCTAATCTCTTGTAATGCTAATTCATGCCGATATCTTTATGACTACAACATCTCTTGCAAGTATTTGCATTTTAAATGATGAACTGTGCATTAAATCAGTTTGCACTCATGAAACTTCAAGCTTCAGGGAAAAAAACTTCAAGCTAGAGTTGGGAAAATCATGTTACTAAGGGAAAAATAAGAATACAAGGTGAGACTTGTAGTCCCTTTAATTTGATCCTTGCATGTCTTATATTTGGTCAGTTTCTAAGGCCTATCAGTTTTCACAGATAAAAGATCACAAAAGCTTTACTCTCTTCTGAGTGTCTGTGGTCCCCTACACAAATTTGCAGGACTACTTAGTACTTTAGCGCACAAACATCAGTCTGGAGGTAGAGATGGAGCCCTTACTCATGATAGTCACAAAAGTTGATTAGTTGCTTAACTTCTTAGAGACTTGCTTATATTTTTTCCCCTTTTTCTAAAATACACTTCTTTCTATAGTATATTAAATAAGTGTTAATGATTGTCAAAGTATTTCAAAACTATGAAATGTGTATAAATAGGAGATAGTAATTAAATGCTTCCTTTTAGAGTTCTAAAGATGTTTTTTGTATAAGATTTCAGATAGCTCCTCTGAAGAATTCCAGCCTATTGGAACCCAAATCCTGATGCATATAATAAAGTTTAAAAGGCTTGTTTTTTATGTATGTAACAAGAACTAACCTTTATAACTTCTTACTTGAGTGAAGTAAAATTGTTCCATATAAGAGAAATGCATCCTCTCCAAATACAACGTGCAGAAATAGCATCTGAAGATTTATTACAGAAACAAAACAAATGGTGCGCAATTAAAATAGGCATGTTCTCCAGGAAAAACATCCCCAGCAGGCTTCAAAACCCTGACTCTACTTTTGGATTTGTCTGGTCTGGTCTGGCATATATACCAAGAATCTAAAGTATTTTAGGGTGATGCAATTTTTTATTTCAGTGATTATGATGATAGGAGAAATCAAAGAGCACTTGGGAAAGTGTGATTCAAAGCTGGGACCAACAAGATGCAGTATCCATGGATGTCACTGACCTGGCTTCCTGCCATTATGGCCACCAATTATGTTTGTCTTTCACTGAAGCATCAACCACACCTCTGCCATCAGGTAGACCATCTGCTCATGAGACTTGCCCATGTGAGCCTCGGTTGTTCATTCCCGGGTGGCTATTAATGAGGCAGCAGCTTGGGAACATTTCCAAGTGGCATTTTTGGCTGTTGCTCCTCTCTGGGCCTCTGGGGATCTTAGAATGGTCCATTCTCTCTATACTCTAAAGCCAAAACCAAAATCAAAACCGAAACTATTCCTGCCAGCAAGTCAATTAATTAAGAAATCAAGAAGGCCCTAACCTCCTTGAAAGATCAACTTGGAAAAACTTTTTTTTCACTTTAAATAAAAGTCCAGATTTTAAAAGCATTAAACACATTGGCAATCATTACAGTTTTCAAGCTGATGGCAATTCGATATTTTATCTCAACCTGTATCTTTTGTGTCTGATATTTCGCCTAAAGGATTTCAAAGGGTGATACAGAAAAGCAGGAAAATAGAAAAATCAGCTGGATGAAATAGCATTACCTAAGGGAGGGTGTGCTGGCTTGGATTATTCCAGGTTTAGATTTGAATCCCAGCTCCATTATTTCTCAGCTGTCTGTCTTCTAACAACTTACCACTAACTTTTCACATGAAGTTTAGATAATGAGCATAAAGCATCTAACAAGAAAGTAAAGAAGATGTGCTTATTCCACTTCTCCATAGGAAAGCAATTGTTATGGAGAGTCTATTGTGTAAACTTTACCAGTACCATAACTTCCCACATAGCTGAAGGTCAGATTTTTGCCACAGTAATTACCAGTGACAAAGCTGTGAACACATAAGTAAGTTAAAGAATGAATGGGTTATCTTCTCTAAAACTCATGTACTTCTTTTCATAGGATTAATAAAGAAAGCTCTAACCCAGAGCCTAACCCAGATATATATGAAACGAAAATATTAGCTCAGGACCTCAGGTATAATAACATCAAAGAAAAACTAACACCAGCTGAGAAAGAACTTTATAGAAAAAACATGGCGCTAAATAGTTCAGGCCATTATTTTAGGACCAAACTGTGTTGCAATAGAATGATTATCTTGTGCCATTAAAAGAAGACTGAATTAGGTCTGGCATATTTGTTTTATAATATAATGCCATTAAGGGATTAGGATTTGAGCAAATAAATAGTTTTATCTGGGAAAATGTCATCTTTTGGAATATCACATTGACAGATTAAAGACATATTACTGTATTTTTTTTTCCTTCTCAGTGACGGATAATGCCTTCCTACAGGTGACTGTTTTTAAAAAAAATAATTCCCCTCTCAAATAATTATAATAAGTCAACAGTGTCTTTCAATTATTTTGGTGGGCTCAAGAATTAGCATGAATGTATTATTGGTGTATTTTTATTTTATGAATTTTTCTTGTTATGGGATAGGGTTTCTTTCTACGGAACAAACATTTCTCACAAGGAGCTTTTCTTCTCACAATGCATTGAGCAAATTAACTGAGTTAGTTTCCAAGCCTATTATTGGTGGAAATTTAGAAAATTTAGACTGGGAAAAGTCAAGTTAATGCTGTGGAGACATGCACACGTAGATACAGAGGCAAAAAACCAAGGATACCTTCTTTCAGCCTATTTCTCTTACTACCATAGATCAAATGGTGGTATTAAAACTAAGATTTTAGGGTACTTATTTTTAAAAATAATTATTTAGTCAAGGTAAGGTTTGGGTTTGGGAGGAAGGTTAATCCTGAGGACATTTGTATATTTAGCTGATAAGATTTCTGAATCCGATTTGTCTGTCTTCTTGGCAGATAGAAATTGGCGGTTTTCCTCTTTAGACATATGCTACTATATATTGCTATGACAAAACATATATGCAAAGGATAGAATGACCATATTATTGTTCCTCCAGGATGGTCCTGACTTATGCCTATGTCTTGGCATTTTGTCTGTTTTGTCATTTATTCAGTATTATTTTATTTTTAAAACCATTATCATTGATGTCAGATTAAAAATAAGCCAGGTTGAGTTCTACCATGTTCTCATTCAATAGTATGTGAGGTGCATGTATAGTAAGCAACACCCTTCTCTTAAATTGTGAATAAGCCAGGAAGATAACTATTGATAACGTGGCTCTGTTTTCCCCAACCCTTTCCGGAAGCAAGGTAGGTAACATGACTCCTTCAATGACAGCATGGTCTCTGATAAAATAAAGCCCTTTTGGACATGAGCAGATAAGGAGTACTAATTGTTTCTGATCTTAAGTGGTGGTGGAGAAAGCTCTTGATGCTTCTGTTCCTACTGACTGGTTGGCTTTTCAACTAGTTGGGCTGTGGCTCATGCATGCAAGGTGCATAAAACCTTCAGGCCACCAGCATGCTGGGCCAGTAGGAATCATGGGAAATTATACATTATGTGTAGATGAAATGTCTGTGCATAGTAGAGCTTGAGCAGTCCTGCCATAGTGCATGTAGACCTTGATCTGAATATTACTGCTATAGTGAATTTGTCATTTCCTGCATGGTGTGAATCTGTACTTAAGTATTTGTTTTATCTATGCAGACAGAATTATTTCAGTTACTGGAGAAAGCTTACAACCTGAATGGCTTACAATTACAGCCCTTATTTGGTTTATCTTTCTTTCTGGAAGCTAAGTGAAATGAAAAAAAAAAAATACTTTGGGAAGGTTAAACTTATTAAAGCCTGGAGTTATAATTTCTATTCATTTGTCAAAGGAGTGATCAACAGATGGCCACAAATCTGAGGATCAGTTTGTCATTATTTGTTCCGTTGTTAACAATCTGAAAAAAATTTTAAATAAAGTCATTTGGCACCAATTGGTTTTAAAAAATATATTTTAATGAAAATTTCAATTTCTCAAGTGATTGATAATAAGTAGGAATTATGTATAAAATGCTTATTGATATTTACCATCCACTAGGGGGGCTATAGTGATCTCAGTTAACCACATAAAAACCAAAGACACAAATCTGCTGAAGGAGTATCAGAAGCTGGTTGAAAAACCAGCAGTTCTGTTCAGAAGACTGGATGTGAAGAGGATGATTTAACACATGTAGCTGCAGAAAGTACCCTCATCATCACTCTGTAAAGCCTGCCCTGTCATTTGGAATAAATGGCTGTTTTCCTGAATTAATTTAGCACATTTATTTTAGTTTTTTTGTTTGCAAGAAGTGAAGCAAGAACTATTAATGTGTTAGTTGTATTAGAAGAGTTTTATAAATATTTAATGGTGCTAGTTTTATGGAAGTGTCATTAGATGCTTCAAATAGAAAAGTCAATAAAGCAAATTCCAGTAATGCTTTATTTTCATTCCATTTATGGAATAAAGGTAAAAGTTTGGAAATGTTGAGGATAAAACATTTGACACTATTATAAATGCTACTGTGGATTCAGTTTAAAATTCAGACATGATGATTAAATTATTTGTTTTTGCCATAATATGGTTACATAGGCTGGTGGAGGACAGAATCATCATAAAAATCATCTTACTAAATTAAGAACTCTATGGAGCAAAAGGTTACTTGGAATTAATTTGTGGTGTGTGTATATTTAATAATTATTCCTAACCAAACTGATAATCTACCAGTTTTGATATTGTACCAATTGATATGAAAATCATGATTTTCAAAATTTTTAAATATTTTGTACATACAGATTTAAAATAACTGATATCCCAAATCAGCTGAGGATGAAGTAAACAAAATGAAACAAGAAAACCCTTCAACAGAGTAGTACATACTTTATGTCTTTGCTATTCATACATCTGATTTTAGAAATGTTGGAAGCTTTGTAGCATCTCTTTGAGTATCAACCTGAGTGTCCTGAAATCATATTAAAATGTTTTAAAATTGGTTACTTTAAATTTTGGTTATATATTGTTTCCAGTCAGTTGGGTGATGCCTTTGATCAAATTACTCCATGCATGAAATGCCAAAATTTCTACCCTTGAGGCTTTTACTGAATTGTAATTGCTGGAAAAAAAAAAAAAAAAAAAAAAGCTTACGAACACTAAGAAAGTGGAATTGATAATTGATTTCTCCTAAAATGTGGGAGGAACCAGCCATGAAAGCTTAAGTGATGTACAAATTATAAAGCATAGAAATAGTTAAGATTCATATGCAAAAGTTTCCAAAGCTTGATTTAGGGAAAATTGCTTAATTTAGCAAATGTTAAAAATATTATAATACTAATTCTGATTGAATTTACCAAGATCAATGAATTTATGCCTAAGAGGAAACTAAAAAAGCAATTTACTGAGTGTTCATTATATGCCAGCAACTTTCATGGACTATCTCATTAAATCCTCATGACAGCTCTCTGAGATAAGTTAAAAAAGATCTAGTTGTTTTCTAGATGAAGACATGAGGGGTTGAGAAGTCAAGTAATTTGTCAAAATCCTCACTAATACATAGGATCTGAAACTAGATGTGCTCGATAACAAAGCTCACTTCTTCATTACTACTCTATTCTGCCTCTGTTTAGTCAGGATCAAATTGAAGTTATCAGAGAAAGCTCTTATAACCCAAATGATTGACTGTTACAGCCCTTATTTGGTGTGTGTTTCTTTCTGGAAGCCAATCAAAATGGAAGGTTATATTTTGTGGAAATTAAACTCATGAAAGCCTGAGTTATAACTTCTACTCTGTAGTCTAAGAAGTGCCAAGAAGGTATACTCAAAAGTCTTGTAGCTCCATTTAAGTCATGACTGATATGTAGTACAGAATGATGAGGTTGTGAGATGACATCCTCCCAAGTTTGTAATTGTCAAGACCTCTTTAACCTTAGAAATTTGCCATCCAGGAAAAAATTCACAGGGGAACCTTTGTAAATGCTTCATGATAAGAAGTAATTGAAGCCAACATTCATAGTTGGGCAATTAAATGAAGACTCCTTTGCAAGACAAAGAGTAAGGAAAAGAAAGTCATAAAACAGGAACATTTACATGCTAGAAAACTAAGAGGCTGAAACTGTGTAGTACAGACCAGTCTTTTTCAAACTTGCCACATGTCAGAATTACCTGGGATATTTACAATGGTGTATATTTATATGCCCCACTGAGGACTGCAATATCTGAATGTGTGGCAGGGAGATCTGTGTGTGTTTTTTGGAGCTTCTGAAGGTGATTTTTTGATCAGCCAGGATTAGGAACTACTAGGCCAGAATACTCCCAAGCAACAGGAAGCTGCTGCACTTTGGTTAGTTGGGAAAAAAGTGCCCAAGAAAGTAGTGGATTTCCTTAAAAATTTTTTTGGGGGGATGCGTATACATTTTTGGGATATTTAGAACCAGAGGCAGCTTCCAAAGCAACTAGCCAGTTCAAGCTATTTTACCACCTGGGCTAGAGTAAGCAAAAAATGCTATTAGCTTCGTGCACAAGTTATTGCAGTTCATTGAAAATAATGGGAAAACTGCAATTATTTGTTCACCAACCTAATAGATGGACTAGGCCTAACCCCCACCCCAGAGCCTGTGCTTATGGAGAGGGGTGTTCCCTGACTTCTAGAGGGAAGAAGTGGCCAGCAGCAAAGGGCAGAAGACTACATTTGGCTTTTATAAACACATGAAAAATTGTAGTGAAAACACATTTATAATTTATTAATGCTATATGATCAAATATTTTCAGCTTGTGGATAATACTTTTGCTAATAAAAAATAATAATTCTAGATTTTTGTGAATTCTCCTGAATTATATGTAGGTACAATGTATAGGGAAGGAATGTACTTTAGATGTGGTGAGCTTTATTGGCACTACTTTATTTAGTAACCTGATGACTATCCTCTTTCTTCATTCCCCTTCATTTTTTGGTCCCTTGTAAAATTTCTAGTGAATTTCTACAACCATGCTATACCCCTCTTCATGGATGCGTGCCTTCCCACCTAGTATGTTACTTTCTATCATTTCCTCCTTGTGTCACCCTTGGGAACCATTGTTATCATTGTGATCAACAACAAATATTTTTTGAGCACCTGCTATGTGTAGGCTATTGCACTAGGTATAAAAATAGGTTTAAGTCATATTTCCTGTAGGGAATAGACTTTGATCTAGTTTGGTCAGAGGAAATTCACTAAGACCAAGTGCCAAGTGGCTAAGGACCAAACAGATGGTCAGAAAAGAGAGATTGCAGAGGACTAGGCAGATGCAGTGAGACATAGGTAGGGCTCATGTTGAGCCCTGAAGGGAAAATTAGGACTTCACTTGATAGAAATAAAGAGGCTATTGAAATACCAGCAAAGACACAGAGGCAGTGAAGGTGGTGGTGCCTTTGTGAAACTATGAGTGGACCACATGGTGGGATGGTTTGACTGTTTTTCTTAAGGGGGAGGATATGAGTTGTAAGTTTGGGACCAGTCTTCATAACTCTTGGCCTGCGATTTGGTGTAGGGACTTGTAGGCGGAGGGAAATACTAATAATCTACTCAGATGATTGGATTGGCTTTTTATTTCTCCACCACTTCCTTTAGCATCTTACTACCAATTAGTGTGAAAAGATTCAAAGATAAGGAAAACAGTGGATATAGATACATTTGAGTTCAAACTGCCAGGTGAAGCCAGGATATTCAGTGATCTCAGTTCTAAAATTATAGAACCAGAGACTTTTAGGGGCACTTGCAAATATTATTTAGCCTTTTCATTTTACCTTATCTGGATTTATCTAAGACAACACAGAAAGTTATCAGCAGAGTCATGCCTAGAATACAGATCAGTTGGCTACTGCTGTATAGGTCTTTTCTCTGCAAAGTACGGCTCTCTGGCTCTCCTGTACTATGCAATATTAGAGAGTTTTATTCTTTTTCAATTACCAAATTATTAATTGGAAGGACTCTGATGCATTTTTGTTCCTAAATATGTTTCATTATTGATTTTAAATGTAAACCAGTTGAGAATAGAGGCCGAAGCCCTGTAGTGAGACTTAGGATCCAGAGTTCCACTGTAAACTCTGCCTTCTGTTAGCTTATGTATCTTAGGTGAATTCCGTGACCTCTCTGGGGCTCTAGTTCCTCATCAGGAAAGAAAGGAGGTTCTATTAGAAGGACACTAACGTATATGAGTCTTTATTTGCTTTGAATTTAATAGTTTTCATGTCAGAAATATTACTTGCCAGAAAGTAGGATTATATCACAACTGAGTATATGTAGTTTGAGAATCACAAGATTTCTTCTCTGGATACATGTATACTGATGTGGATGGTTATTCAACTACTATTCAAGTAATTCTTGAATCAGCAGTTGGAGTTGGCATGAGTGAGTGGGAGCACCAATAATTGTGGTTCTGAAGTCTTAGCACAAAGAAAGTGATTTTGCCTTCTTTTGCTGACTCTAGGCAAATTTAGCAGGAAAGAAAAAAATCTGTAGAGATGGTTTTGACTAAAACTTGGCATTATGTTTTAAGTCTGTCTACAAAGATACCCATTCATGATCAATGAATGCTTATTAAATTAGATGAATGGGTAGGTCCCAGAGGGAATTTCATTGCCCAAATACAAAAGCACTGCCCTTCCATAGAAGTTCTCACATATAGTGATAGGCCATAGCTTTCGGCAGTGAATTTAACTCTACTTTACCCTCACATTGTCTAGTCATCATTTCCATGGATCAGGCTATCTGGCTTGAAAAAAAAAGCCTTGAGTTGTTTTCTTTAAGAAAAAGTTGTGTGGCCTTTTTCTACTCTAAGTCCTGATACTCACTTGGTGTCTTTATTTTCTGTGTGACAGTGACACAACAAAGTTCCAATATATTAACATTTTCATCTCAATTGACAATGTTGGAGCAAAAAAAAATTCCCTGTTCTAAAGAGACAGAGATAGACAGAGGGAGACAGAAAGGGTAAACATTGAGATATTGAAGAAGCCGTTTGTAATTAAAATATAAAGTACTGGTTTCTCTGGGAGGAAGGAATCTGTTCCTAGCCATTGTGGAGAGAATTGTCTTGTTCCTGGATGATATGTTTTGTTCTTTTCTGGTTTTCTAATCTGTGAAAGCAAAACCACAGTGGGATTTTAAGGGAATGGCAAGTTGAGGCTAAATTGTGAGAGGCATATATAATAAAGGAAATTATGAGTAAAAAGTACTAGTTAAGATATAGGCTTGGGTGCTGTAATGCAGAGACTCAAAACAAGAGTGACTTAAATAAGGCAGCAAGTTGTTTCAGTCTTGCTACTAGGCATGATTTCTTTACCGCAGGCCTTTTCTAACTTGTTGATCTGCCACCTTCAATGCATGGCTTTCATCTAGCTGTTCAAGGTGGCTGTTCCAGCAGTGCTCATCCCACATACATTTCAGTCAGCAGGAAGAAAAATAAAGAGGCATATAAGCCCTTTCCTGTTAAGGACATGACCAAAAAGTTGCATTATCAACCACTTCTATTCACATTTAACTGGCTAAAATATAGTCACCTGGTTACATCTAGCTGCAAGGGAGTAGTCTTTCATTTGGTGACCATGTGTCCAGCTAAAAATTGTTAGTATGTTAGAAAAGAAAAGGAGCAGTCTCTGCCACAGGAAATAAAATTTGTTTTTGAACACCTGTACTCTTAACTATTTATATTAATAACGATGGAAACTATAATAATAATTATACAATCTACCATTTATTGAACTCTACCTGCTTCATTACATTTTATACTATGTAATCTTACAACAACCCTAACAAGGCAAGTAGTTGTGTTACAGAGAAGAAAATCAAGGCTCAGAAAAGATCATCAACAACCTCAGACACATATCTAGTAAATAGCATCTTTGGAATTGTAGGTAAGTTCTCTGATTCCTGGAGGTCTCTGAAGTCCAAGATAAAGAGACTGAAATTTCTTCTGCAGTATGTCAGCAATGGAATTGAAGAAAATTTAATGAAAATTAGATCAGGGATGTGTGTGGGAGTTCAGATGCATTGTAATGTGGAGTAATGGAAGGCAGAGAAATGGCTTAGAAGATGACTGCATAGGATAATGGGGCCTTAAATTGACAAGGGTGAAAATAAAAATAAAAGGACTAATTCAGGAGATGTTACTACAGAGCACTGTATGAGTCTAGAAAGAAGATGGAAACTACACTAGTTATTTGCACACAGAAAATATAAAGAAATGTTGACTAGGTATAAAATTAGTAACTAGATAATGAAAATGATTATTAATTAGTTAATAAAGAGTGAAGTCTAAGGTAGTGGCTTTCAACCCAGGGTAATTTTGCCACCCCAGGGAACATCTGGCAATGTCTGAAGATGTTCTTGGTTGTCACAACTTGGTGGGGAGATGTTGTTGGCATTCAATGGGTAAAGGACAGGTATACTGCTAAACATCTTTACACAGGACAAGCCTCTATAACAAAAAAGTATGCAGCTTGAAATGTCAATAATACCAAGGCTGAGAAACATTCCTCCAAGGTATCAGAAGGTAGTGACTGCAAGAAGCAGCCATCCCTAAAATTTAGATCAGTGAAGGGGTCTTGTGGTGCTACAACTTAGACCTCTAAAGAGAGGGCATTTGTTGGCTGATGCTGAGGTCTTGGGGGTGGGGTGGGGTGATGACACTGGTTCTGCTCATCTTTTTAGAACCTGTAAACTGAACCCAGCTTATCAGAGACACTTTAAATTGGCATGCTGGTATATAAACAGACATTGAGTGCAGGCAAAGAAGAATAAAAAAGTGATTTTGAAGTCTAATGCTCAGTTATTATTAATACTGAGAGAAGTATTTCGCCAATTACTTGATCTGGGGAAAAAGATGAGTTCAGTTTTAGTGTGTTGACTTCCAGATGTAATCATCCAACAGGCAGTACGGAGGATTGCAGAGGATAGGGACTGAAGATAAAGATCTGAGTCCTCCACCCAGAGGTCAAACTTGAAGTCCTAAGAGGAGATGAGATCAGTAAGGGAGAAGCTGTGGTGAGAAGAACAGAGTGTTGAACACTTAACTGTCAGAATTGCCCCATTTAGGGACAGAGAGTAAACATTTGACATTATGCTTCTGGCATCATTATCTTGGAAGAGTTGTTAGATTTTTGATTTAGAAATGTTGCAGCTCTGATGTTGACTATTCTATTGTGTCATGGTATGTACTAGGTTATTATGGGCTTATTTTGGGCTATTCTTGAAAAACAGTTTATTTTTTCATCAACTCACATTTTGTTTATTTGTAGTTTGTAGTCTTTTGGTGGATCTATTCTGCTTATGTTTCCTTTATATGAAATGCGTGAATTATATTGCTTCATCTTACATAGAAATTTAACAAAAAACAGGTGAAATTCCAGTTGGTTTTATGCACATTGTCACTGTTGTGTCCTGGAACAGAAAAAAATACATTAGGTAGAAATAAGAAAATCTAAGTAGAGTATGGGCTTTAATACTGCTATATAGATAGTGGCTCATTAATTGTAACAAACATACCATATATGTAAGATGTAATGTTCACATATTGCATAACATGTAAATGTAACATGGGAGATGTTACTAATCAGGGAAATTGGGTGTGAGATATATGGGGATTCTCTGTACTATCTTGGTAATTTTTCTGCAAATCTAAAATTATTCTAAAATAAAGTTTACTTAAAACGTAGATTTTATGAATGGTTGGGGTTTGACAGCCAGAAAGGTGTCTATACCAGACATCGTGAGTTGCTTTCCTTCGTCCTTACCAGCTTTGTTTATAGTATCTTCCATCTTGCACATAGTCATGTGCTTCAGGAAGACTGTCCAGCCTCAGACAGTCCATCCCATATGTCTATTTCTCAGGGCTGCTATGGCAAAGTACCACAAACTGGGTGGTTTAAAACAACAGAAATGTACTTTTGACAGTTCAGGGGGCCAGAAATCCAAGATCAAGGTATCAGCAGGATTGTTTTCTTCTGGAGGCTTTGAGAGGAGGATCCGGTCCACGTGTCCACTCCCCTACTTCCGGTAGTTGCTGTCATTCGTGGTGTTTCTTGGCTTGTAAATGCGTCACTCATCTTCACACTGCTGCTTTCTCTGTGTCTCTGCTCTCCCTCCCCTTTCTCTTATAAGGACACCAGTCATGGGTTTATGGAAGATTCAGGATGATCTCTCTTAAGATCCTCAACTTCATTACATCTACAAAGACCCTATTTCCAAATAAGGTCACATTCCCAGTTACCATGGGTTAGAACTCTGACATATCTTGTTGGGAGACACAGTGTAACTCATTACATAGTTAAAATTAATAGTAGTGGCTAGTGATCACTTTCATCCTCTACCAGCGGTCATTTTCAGCATGAAAATTTGTCAGAATTCTGGCCAATGAGATGGAAAGGAAAGTTTGCTTGGGGTTTTCTGGGAAAGGTTTCCTGGCTTTTAAACATTTATAAAGGGTAAAGAGCCTCTCTTCTTTCTTTGGACATTGGTATGTCTAGATAAAATGACTGGAGTTACACTGCCATCTTATAACCATGTGAGGATTTTGACCGATGATAAAGCCACTTTATGGGACCAGCAGAGCCCAGTGGTAGAGTCCTGATGGAACTAACTCTGAGGCTTCCTGTCTTCGACTTCTTATTCTTTTTTTTTTTTTTCTTTTTTTGAGATGGAGTCTTGCTCAGTCACCCAGGCTGCAGTGCAGCGGTGCCATCTCGGCTCACTGCAAGCCCCGCCTCCCGGGTTCACGCCATTCTCCCGCCTCAGCCTCCCGAGTAGCTGGGACTACAGGCGCCCACCACCGCGCCCGGCTAATTTTTTGTATTTTTAGTAGAGATAGGGTTTTACCGTGTTAGCCAGGATGCTCTCGATCTCCTGACCTCGTGATCTGCCTGCCTCGGCCTCCCAAAGTGCTGGGATTACAGGTGTGAGCCACCGTGCCCGGCCCGGACTTCTGATTCTGTGGGATAAAAGCACCTTCATTTTGTAACACATTTATTTGAGTTGGGAACTTCTGTCACTTGCAGCCAAAGGAAGCACAACAGATACCATATCTATGTTTACATATTCCTTGAAAGAAAGTTTAATGACTTTAGTCATCCAGTGGAAAATGTTAATGTTTGGATTTTCTTACAACCTAGTATAATATTGAATAAAAATTAAATTTTATGGAGTTAAAATCTCATTATATAGAAGACATAGAATGTCCTGCTTAAACTATTCACGACTAAAATAAAAATTTGGTATCTTAAGAATTAACTAGTAGATTTTGATATAATAAATTCTTTATGCTTATTTTTAAATTTTCTGATAAATGGGTATTCCTTTCTAAAAGTAAATATAGACACTAATAAAATACTTGAGTTTTTTATATATCTATATCAAATTATTGAATACTTGGGTTGGAAGTCAGTAATATGCTACCTTCCAAAAGTGACTTTTTAATAAATATTCCCTGTAAGAAAAATAAAAAAATTATTATCTAAATGAATCTAGCATCAATTCAGATGCCAAATCTCTAAATTGGTCCAGCTGCTTCCATATTGAAAGTATCTCCTTATTTCATCAAAATAAGCTCTGTGTGAATAATATTGAAGCTTGAAATGACCTTTTTCTAAGTCAGAGTGTTGTGAAAGAAATGCTGTTAAGAATTCTAGTCTTTTGTAAATCTATTTAAGTGTTGATTTTCAGACTTATTTTATGGAAGTGTGCACTTTTTTGTGATGTGTCACTCCTTTTGAGACCCAGAGGGAAATCTAAAGTCACAGGTGGGGATCTGACTCACTTAATATTTAGGGGGAAACATAAGAGATGAGGCTGCCTTCCCATGGCAGAATGATTAGGGTGCCATGTTTCCATGTCAAAAAGCTTGTTTTGGTAAAAAAAGGAAATCCTTTTCAATCCTTGTGTTGGTGATACTACCATTGCATGTCAATTGGATTGTGCTGTGTCCTGTATACACCCTGCTACTTTACACCAGTGCAATTAGAATCCATTCTAATCAGTGCAATCACTTTACCTAGTCCTTAAAATATCCAGACTATATGGCCGGGTGCAGTGGCTCACGCCTGTAATCCCAGCAATTTGGGAGGCCAAGGCAGGCAGATCATGAGGTCAGGAGATGGAGACCATCCTGGCTAACATAGTGAAACCCCATCTCTACTAAAAATACAAAAAATTAGCCGGGTGTGGTGGCAGGCGCCTGTAGCCCCAGCTACTTGGGAGGCTGAGGCGGGAGAATGGCATGAACCCGGGAGGCGGAGGTTGTAGTGAGCTGAGATGGTGCCACTGCACTCCAGGCTGGGCGACAGAGCAAGACTCCATCTCAAAAAATATATATATATATATATCCACACTATATAACATTATAGACTGATCATCACTTGCTGTGTTGTAAGGAAGCTGGTAGACTGTGTGGGAAGGAGTCTTCCATGAAGGGGAAGGTAGGAATACTTGGAATATTTGTTGGACATTTCAGAGGCATGTGTCCTGTTGGGCTATATGGTATCAGCCCCTAAAGTTGGGTTCTCCTCAGAGAAGGAGAAAAAAGGAAAGATACAGACAACTTTTTAAAACTTTTTTTTTTTTTTTAAATACAAGGAACTCCAAGATTAAGTGGGTATTCTCCAAATACAGTTAGGCTATTCATTTTTTATTTGCCATGTAAATGGCACATGCCTATCCAGTTATTATCAGTCTTACTCATGGCACAAATGAAACAGATAAGAAGAAGCTCCTGTTATGAAGCTTTTGTAAAGAAGAGTGATTTTGTCAGAATTTTGGTTCACATCTGCATTCTGACACAGTGATGCCATTTCTCTCTCTGTTGGTTTGTGATACCTTGTCTGCTTAAACAGATGCTGAGTAGACAAAAAAAAGTAGGTGACCACGTCAAAGCTGTAAAGGTGATTTTACTTTGGTTTGTGCTCTGTTTCTTTGGTTAGAAGTGTTTCTTTCACTTTACTGGTTACCTGGGTCTGTGGATATAGGGAAGCATCATGGAGTAGTCATTAACAAATTTCTCTTTTCTTGACACTTTGTTACAAACATCTTTGAGGAAGTTCAAGATATAAACAGATCAAAGTAGAGCTCCTATTTTTAGAACAGGCAGAGTGCAAGTGCAGAAGGTCCACAGTCTTCACCTTCACCTTGTGAAAATCATTGTCATACTTTTCTCAGTCAATGAGTCGGTCAACAAATATTTATCCAATAATTACCTTTGCAGAAGTGGCCCTTGCCTGTCTGGAGCTTACAGTCTAGACCAGAAAGCAGGCACTAAACACATCACACAAATAAATACATACTTTCACACTTAGGTAAATGCCCTGAAGTGAAAGGATGAGCTAATAAGCTAGTGAAAACAGGGTACTTACTTTAGGTTGAGAGGTCAGAGAAGGGTTTTCTGGGGTAGTGACATTCAAGCTGAGCTTTAAAGAATGAGTAAGAGTTGAGCCAATGGAGAGATGGGGGAGAAGGTTCTAGGCAGAGAAACCAGTATGTGTGAAGCCGCTGAGAGTGGACGAATTTGCTGCTATTAAGAGATTTGGGGCCAGAGAGCCCTGGCCTAGACTTTGCTTGGCAGCTCTGTGCCTCCCATCAGGCTGTCTACTTTGTGCCTCAGTAGCCTCAGTTGAAATGTGAGGCCAATAGTACCCCCTAACAGTGTTGTCCTGAGGATGAAAGATGATTTCATAAAGCAATGGTGCAAAATAGAAACTGTATTAACAACAGCATCATCATCATTCTTTTTTATTTTACTATTTTAGGAGTCTTTTTAATGTTTTATCTTAGTTAACCCAGCTGTGTTTTGTACTAGAGTGGGGGTGGGGGTGACATGTTTTTGGAAATCAGAGCAGGAAATTCTCTGTACATTTTGAAAATGATTAGAATCAGCACAAACCAAAGTAAAATCACCTTTACAGCTTTGACATGGTCACCTACTTTTTTTTCTCTAGTAGGTTTGAACATGGGGCTCCAATTTAGAAATGGGTTGTCTTCAAGTTTCATCCTTTCTGTTTCCTCAATCTTTAGAGTAAACTTGAGGGCAATGTATTATTTCTTTGATTCTTGCCTTTGTAATACTGGGTCAAAATCAAAATCCATAAAGCTAAAGGAGCACACCAAGTGTGGAGTTCTGTTCTTGCACTGCTGTGGGAAAATGAGATCTTTGAGCTTGAGAACTTTTTGCCTGAGAATGCAGGTTGGACATCATGGAGAAGGGTCTTCAGGTGGGCAGTGACACTTGGGGTTAGCACTGCTCTGATGAGTACAGTACCTGCTCTGGATTATGATCTAGATCTTATAATGAGGCAAAGAGGACAGGAGAGAGAGGAGACATACCTGTCATTACTCATTATATTGCACTTTCATTCTCTCTCTCTCTCAAAAAAAAATATCCTTGGGAATTAAAAAAATGTTCATACTTTTTCACAGTAAAGGGATTAATGTATTTCTAGAAATTATATGAAAATTGGTTCAGTATGTTTCACATGTGACAATCTCTTAATTTTTAAAGTCCATTTTCTGATTTCATGAAAAGTTGTGTATTGTAATAATCACACAACATATTCCACCTTCTTAATTGCCAGCCGTTCTTGTCTCAGTCTGAATACATTCATTTGAATGTTGCTTGCCCAAGTCTTTCTGTTAATAAACAAAACAAAGCAGAAATCTCGAGAAGCCACTATGATCATCTGTCACTCCCATGTTACATTCATATATTAATTCTTTGAATAAATATTTACTGACCACTCACAATGTACCAGGCTCCGAGTTTACTGAGCACTCTTGATGTACCAGGCTCCGAGGAGGCTTCAAGGATAAAACACAAGCAAGACCCTGGTAACTCTTGGTGTGTATCGTCAAAACCCTAACAGATATCAGGCAATGTCTTTTGAAGTAAAGGTGTTGTTTTGTTTTTTCTTTTATTGTTGGTGTGCACCTTTCACTGTGTATGACATCTGTATCAATGTTTTGATGGTGTTAAAAGTACAGAGTGATGACGTACTGCTTCTCTTTTTTTTTTCAGAATATTTCAGTAGCCTGTGCGGTTCTGGTTATAAAAGGACATAGATGCTTACATAATAGAAACTATTATAATTAAAACTATTTGCCCATATCTTTTATAAAGCATAGTTTTCTGATTATACAGGAAATATATGTGTGTGTCTATAGTTATGTATGTGTGTGTATGTATGTGCATACATTTGTACGTGTATAAACACAGACACACATTGTAGAAAATTGAGAAACCATGTAAAAGCCCGAAGAATAAATTTACACGCAACCCTACCTCTGAGAAAACGTCTATTCAAATTTTGAACTACAGCTTTTCAATTTTTTCCATTTCTAAGAGTTTATTGCAAAGAACTAATTAGAAAACTTTATTAAGTCCTATGCCTAACAAAATGGATTGTAGTATTGCTTCTAATAGCCCAAAATTTGAATCAGACAGTAACAAGTCAGAGTCATTCAAAGTTTGGCCCAGTTTCTGCTTTTCATTATTCTGTATATAGGTCTGTATGTGTGTTGGAGTGGTACTAACATTTATTTAAGTCTGTCTTACATTCTAGGTCCTATTAGGCCAGGTTGACATGTTTTCTCATTGAATTATTCCATCCACCATCGGGGGGCTAGTGACGGTGTTATAACCAGTTTACAGTTAAAGGGACCTTGAAGCTCAGAAAGATGAAGTGACTTACTCATCATGGTCCTTCAGCTAATAAATGAAAGAGTTGGGGTTACATGTACTTCAATAATATTTTTTAAACCCTTTTATCAAGGCTGTCTTTTTATTATCTAGAGAGTTCCATGTATTTCCAGATGCTTGACAGGATGTGGATAAATTTAAAAATTGACATTATTTCCCTTGGGGGAGGTGCTTGGTAATATGTGAAGTTCCCCTGCCCCCGCAATCTTTTTGTAGAAGTAGTACTGAACTGGTCCAACTATTTATTTGGAACTTCTTAGAAGGCCAGTTATTTTGACATTAGGGCATGCTCCCTTCCCCAGCCGGTGCTCTAGAGAGAATGGATTTCCGGAGTGGGTGGCACAGGCAGCCATCTCACCCTGCCTGCAGCTCTGCCACAGCACTATGCATTCCCTGAATGGACTGGGGCATGCACATGGTCTCTACTGAGTGATTTTCCTAAAAAGCATAATGAAATTACAGCACTTGGTATCTTAAACAAGATACTAAAGTCTGTAGTAACAGTGCTCTTTTTTAGCACCTATTCGTAGTCAGTTTAGTAAAAGCAGATACATAGCTATCCTTACAGACTGAGTTGTAAAATATAAGACCTTGGGCCTCACAAACAGACTGGTTTCATTGACTCTGTTTTCAAAGCATTTGTTTATAATCATCTTACTTGTATTACCTTTCCTCCATGTGGTAAATGCTGCCACACCCCCATCAAAGGAAGTGTGTAAAAGTAGGGTCAATCCCCTTGTCCTTTTGTGCATTAAAGTTTTCTCATGGAAACTATAAAGGCTATTCTAAAAACCCTTCTATAAACTATAAATAAGCCCCTAAGATCTACTTGAATGTCAATACATTAAATGCTTAATATATGTACAAAGACCAAAGTGATGTTTGCTTTTCTATGGTTCCCTTCTAAAATTCCACAAAGTCTTTCAAAGTAACAACCACGAGGAGTCGTAAGCACATGCTTCATCTATATGTCACCTAATCGCAGGGGCGCTGTGTCTTAGAGTATGCCGTGCATAAAATCACTGGATCTGCACATGCCTCCAGCAGTTTAGGATATTTATGATAGAGAAGAAGAATGAGGTAAATTAGGATAAAGCTCTGGTTTTGGCTTTAAATTTCCTATATTTTACAAGTCCAAGTTATTCGTTTGCCATGCTGTCAAGGTTTAATATTCAAAATATGGGCTTGAAGCCCCTGTGAGGCCAATCAGCTATTAACTATGCTTTCAGGTTTAGTTTTTAAAGAGTTTAAAAATACGCTCATTGATTTGAATTGCTACTATTGCAACATCTATTTTTTGAAAATTATACTGCCTGAGCTATTGACCAGATAACCATGAGCAAAAACAGTTTCCTGGGATCTGCTGTACAGATCATGAATCTCTTTTGCTCCCTTTATTCTATAAAGGGAAAGAGGCCTTAGGAACTGTTGGATTTTTAGAAAGGGTGTTTTTTTTTTTCTTTCAGCAAAAGCTTTTTTTTTTTTTCCTCTGCCCTTCTCCTCAAATATCAATATCCAAAAAAGCATTTTCTTATTTTAGAAGAAAGAGAAAGATAAAACAATTTTTCCCCTAAAGGTATGAAATGTTAATGTGGAAGGAGAATTTTTAGTGAAGAAATCTGAGTCTCTTCCTTTCTGATGCTGGAGGCAGGATTGGATTCATTTAGTATGTAATGGCTTAGACAAGAGCGTGTTTCAAATCCTGAACCTCCAGTTATGGCTCAACCGGGGCTCCCCACAGCAGCAGCTGAGAGGTTAATGTTACCCACAGCTCTTCTCCGGAAAGCAGATGAGTAATTCCACCTTCAGAGGGTGACCTGTTTGCACTCCCTTGCTCATCTCGGTATAAACAACACATAGGGAGAGGGTTATTTGTTGGCAAGGTATATTTCTGTGGGAGGTAGGGAGCAAAACAAGAGGCAATAAAAAGAGACTTAGATAGTTGAAAACTACAAATCTCAACATGGCAAGCATTCAGAGCATGGTAACTGGCCAAAAGAGGAATCCTAATTGCACAAAAGTGCCTGATCTCTCAGACCCTTCAGGTAGAACCTCAGTGGGGTAACGTCCTGCTACATTTCCCCAGCGCATTCTCTAGACCTCAAAGAGGAACCCACTCTGGGTTTCTGCCCAACTTCTCTCCCTGCAGTGCCCTTCACAGACCTCTCTTCAGTGCCTCTTCCTCACTTTTCATTCATCTCCTTTAACATGTTTGTTTCAAGACTGGAGCCTTAAAATATTAGACCTTGTCAGGACGGCAAATGCAAACCAGACAAACCACTACTGCACTACTGTTCAAAATGTTTGATTCTCCTTTTAATTAACCAGGAATTCCTCCCTGCAAAATAGCTTTAAGGGGCATCTGGAAACATCCAGCTAGGCTTTACGTTGTCCTGGTGGAGGTCAAAGTTGCACACTAGCTACAGCAGAGACCTTCCCACTGACAGGCAGGTAGCGGTTTTTCTAGTATGTGGTCTTTTCTGAGACCTGCAGAGACCACAGACTTTGCATTTGCCACAAAAAGAATTACTGTGCACTCACGGTTTTCCTGTGTGTGGAACTGATGTCCAATATTGAGTCAGACGATTTTTCCTTTCATAATGAAAAATCCTCTAGAAATAGACAATTATTTCCCTATCTAATTCATTTTGGGGAAATTGGCTATGGGATGCTAAAGAATGATTTTATAAACATCATCAGAAATAAAAAAGTTTTTAATGTGAAAAATTAGTTCTGTTCTCCCAATATGAGTGTGAGAAGTTTATTTGTAAAATGACTGTGAGGACCCATGGAAAGTTGGCAACAGGGGGACTTGCAAATTTCCTTACCCTAGCTGAGGGATATTTGTGACTAGCGTTACAAACAAGGGAGAAATCATATTGGCAAATTTAGTACTTGGTTAGAACGAGTTTTTTAAAATGAAAATCTGACTGTGGGCTGACCGTGGCCTATGGGTCCTGCATCACCCAGACCAGTCCAAAGTCAGAGCTTGTCACCACCACCCATGTTCTCTGGGCTCCAGCCATACCTGCTGAACTCACCAAGCTCTTTTCTGCCTCAGACTCTTTGCACATGCTGTTCCCTCTGCCAATAACGAGCTTCCTAGCACTTGTCTGGCTAATTCTTACTCATTCTTTAGGATTGAGTTTTAATGTCGCTATTTGAAGCTGACCATCTTCTTTGAACCCCTAGTCTTCTTTAGGTCTCCCTATTATCCATCTTTGTTACAATATTTCTTCCTAAGAGCACTTATCTCAACTGTGAATGTGTAGCCATCTGGGAGGTTATCATTGTCTGCCTGGCTAGGCTATAAGTCAGCAGGGAAGGGTAAATCTGCTTCCTTGTTCATCATTGTATCTTCAGCACCTAGTACATAGAAGTATCTAAATAAATATTTGCTAGCCAGATAGGTAAAGGAATGGATAGATGGAAGAATGAATGGTTGAAAGATTAAATGAATGGAAGAATAAATGAAAGAATGCAAGAGTATTTTGAGTAACGTAGAACATTCTTTTGGTTTTTAAACAATTAGGAATCTCAGTCAAGTCAGCTTATTTTATAAGATCAAGAGATAAATCTCCTCATCCCTAGAGAGTGTTCTGCCAGATGCTAGAGCAATCTATCTGCTGGGTACCTAAATATAAGATTTCTACCAAGAGAAGAGACCAGATGGGCACACTGCCTTCCTGGAAATCTTTGTTTAACATATAACTGCCATGTTCGCTTTAGTCTTTGTCCTAATCATAAGATTAATCATTGAAGATAAATATTACATCGCATTGACATGTATACCATTTGTTACATTTCAGAATATCATGCACCAATGTCATAAATATTGTGAGCATATTTTTTTTTCAATGATTATAAGTATAAACGAGGATCTGGGGATGAATGGAATTTCACTGATAAAATACAGATACTGGCAATTCTCACATAAGAAAAACTGTAAAATCCCATACTTTTGACCCATGAAATAGGTCTCACTGATTCTTTCCCTAACTGAGAAGTCTTTGTCCTTATGTTGTGAATGCACAGAGAGACTATATTAAAACATTTTGTCTGTACATCTACTGTGTCTCTACACCATTTTCTTTTATGAATAAGCCAAGCAGGGATGTTTGCCTCTCATAAATCTTTTACAAGAACAATTCCAGTAAAAGAAACCACAGATGTTACTGCCAGTTTAAGTTTCTAACAAACTGCTCTGCCAGTCCCACATGAGCTTCTATGTTGAAAGCCTGCAGTACTTGGAAATTTCATGGATATTCCTGTCTTTTAGCTTTGGAATGTTTACCAATCAGAAAAGCACATTCTCATTTAAGCCTAAGCAATCACATCATGCTTAGTGTTTGCTTAAGATTAACCTCTGTTACTTTGGTCCTATCCAGTATCTTGCCCTTCTTTGCTTCTTTCTTTCCAAATATCCCCAGTTTTCCATCAAATTCTGTGCTGCAATGATTTGGAGGGTATCACAGACACGAACTCCTGGTATGAAAAGTGGCCCTCATCACATTGTCTCTCCTCTGAGTAAGTTACTTTCACTATCGGACTGTTAACTCCTTGCAAAGGTAGGTTTCATGTCACCTTTGCATTCTTCAGTGCTTGTGTTGCAACTGCAGTCTTGATAGTGCTTGGTGTTTGTAGAATTAAGATAAATCATGTATCATTTTTTTGGTTGAGTCATTTTTGATAATTTCATGTCATGTATTTTGTGAAATATTGGAATGTGTATAAAATTTTTGCTTCTTAATGTGGTAGGGAAAATGGTGATTAGGAAGCTGGCATATTCAAGCCTGGTAACACTTTGGTGTATATGATCTATATTACAGTAAAATTTATCATATGATTTTGATAGGCCTTAGGGGAAAATGGATTTTTTCTCACAGACAATGATAAAGAAGTGAATGGTTTTATACACACATTATCACTTGTACACACATACCACTAGGTTCAAGGACTATGGATAAAAGCCAGTACAAAGTCTACTCTTGAATGATTGCTCTTGACCTTGTACAATCTTACCCGGGAATGTTTGTGTATCCCATGTTTTTATTCTTTTTAAGCTATAAAAGTAGATTTCTACCTGACCTCATTAAATTTTGAAACATGGCAATTTAGAACTAAATAAGAATGAATTTGGCTTTTTTTAAGGCTGTCTTATAAATCTTATTTAGATACCATTTTAAGTTCTCTTTATGTGCATTTTTGTTTCTGTTGACTCAAAAGTCCTTAACAAAGTTTTCTTTAAAAAAAACTTCAATTTTATTTGTAATTGATTAGATAGTACAGTCACATAGTGTAAAATTTAAGAGGTACAAAATAGTAGATAGTAACATAATATAAAGATCTTTTTCCCTAGCTACCCAGTTGAGCTCCTTGGAGTTAACCACTGTTGTGACTTACGTATCCTTCCAGAGTTGGTTTATTCTTATGCTTGCTTACACATACACTCACATTCCACATATATGTATATGTGTATGTACCTAAGGATGTATTTTTTAAGTGCAAATGGCAGCATATCATATACCCTACTTTGTACTGGCTTTTACTTTAGTGTATATGTCTAATCCTTTCTTTTGCCTGGATCAAATATTTGTTTTTACAGTGACTTTCCATTTGTGGGGTCATGTGAATGTTTGTTGCAGGTTTGTTCAGTTATACTGTATGCACCTCAGATAAGCTGTAAAACAACCCTATGGGCTAAGGTATCTGCAATATTTTATTAACTTCATTTCAAAAGTAAATAATAAGCTGGCTTCTGTCCACTGAGGGTCAGAGTCTGTATGATTATCCTTCCAGCTTCAGCTTCTGACATGTTGGGCAAGACTAAACATAAAGCCAGTTGAGTAAGCTGCCTATAGGAATTTGGCAAAGAAACAAGAAATGTCTATCATTTATTTCTTATTATGCTCTGCCTACTTAACAACAAAACAAAAACCATAAAACAATAAACACTTTTATTTTCATTTCTGACGATGACCCTGCTGATTTTAGTCAGGTTAACTACTATTAATAATTCGTCTCACCACTGCCCCCTATCCTGAACTTTTAGAAATTCTCAGGTTCTCTGTTTAAATGCTTAGAATATGCTTCATCACAATTTTATGTTAAGAATCAATGTCATTGCTAATCTTTTTGCATATTCAGTATATATACACATTACTTATTAACTTTTTGGATTGTCCTTGCTTTACCAGAAAATCGCAGTAATGGCAAACATTTAAAAACTTCTCCTTATTTCTTTATCACAGAAATTAAACAGGTACTATGTCATATAACTAGAAAAGTAACTCACACTGGATGAGAACATAATGCTACCTGTTACTCATGGCAGTTTTCTGCGACTCAGAGTTTTTTGCAGTGAGGGTTTTACTGTCCTTGTATCTTAAGAATGAACTTTATTTTTTGGTTTAGAAAATATAAATCCTGTCCCTCTCAAGGCAGGGGTAGGAGGGATAGAAAAAAGAGCCATGACTTATTATCAGAATGTCTTGATCAAATCTAAACAGTTACATTTAAGTATTTGTGTAACATTAGATAGGTCACTTAGCAGCTCTGATAGTGGCATTAACAACTACTGAGCAAAAGTGTTTATGAAATGCTCTGATGGTTAAGGTCGAGTAGCTTTTCTTTCACATAGTTTTCCTGTGCTTCCTATTGATGTCTCATTTTTTTCTGTACTCATGTAGTATTTCTTTGCTTCTACCACAAACCATAGTAGCCTCAGTTTACTCCCATGTGAAGTGGTACTATGAACTCTTTCTCTATGTCACAAAATTGATGTGAAGATCAAACAGGGATAATATATATGAGATTGCCCTCATAAACCACAAAGAACTCTGCAGCTGTAAAATATTAGTGTGCCATTTCCTTACATGTGGACTGGACCTAGGCTCTAACTGCTGTATGTGAAAAAGTCTTGTTTCCTGAACAAAGAGCAAGTTAGATGCCCCCAGAGAAGCTGGGATTTTGCTATGTGCAGTATAAATATTGCATTCAGTATTCATTGAAATGAATTTGTCTGAAGTTAGTGTCATATCATTTGAAAACAAGTTCCACTTCTCTGTCTCTTATAAATTATTCTTTTTTATATTTCACAGAGATCAGTTTGGGACCAGTTTAGTTTAGTCCATGCAATAGATAAAGTGCATTGGCGATTTCAAAATCTCCCGTGATAGAAATACTTTGAATCACCAAATGGCATCTTCAATTTTCAATAGCAAAATGATTGAGCATTTGTGCAAAGGATCTGAAGATCAATAAAAGACCACACAGTGTTTGTTTTGTCATTTACTTGGAGACAGGATGAAGGAAGTACAAGTTGCAGTGCAGTGAATTGAGGGCCAGCTACAAGCTACACTCAGCCATCTGATTCACTGGTTTAGGGGTGCATTCTTGCTCAATGGTCGACTTAAAAAACAGGAAGAATGGGTATTTTATGACTCACATAAGTTCTCTAAAGTGTTTTATTTTTATTTTCTGAATATTTCAACCTTAGTGATTCAATTTCTGGAACATTTCAGGTTTACAACATTTTCTTCTGATTGAAAAATGTCATGATTGACTTGTATAGGAATGCCAGAGAATATGCTCATTTTATGCAGATCTTTTCAGGTAAAGGTAAATCTAAGTTTGATATTGAGTTAAAAGTATTGAGTTACTAAACATTAAAATAGTTTGCAGAATATCACAGAATGTATTTGAATGCTGTTGCTAATGTAACTGAATAAATACCATAATAAATATAATATTTTAAGTAGAATAAAAATGCATATGAGTGAAATTATACAATAATCAATTATCCTTTTATTTGGCAAATACTTACTAAAGATTTTCCATATATAGGCTACCTAATATGTTTTGAGACATCTACCTTTAATTGTAAATGAAATAAAGATGAAAATTAGAAATAAGAGGAATAAGAAATCATTCTGGACAGTCTGAGTAAGGAGAACAGTCATAACATAAATATTTGGAATTAAGGAATTACACAAGATTCTAAAAATTTTAAAGTGCATAATTGAATAATTATATTTTATCCCTTCAATCTGTAGATTTTAATGATGGCAGTGAGAAACAATTCTAATGCTTTAGAAAATCCAACTTTTAAAAAATGATTTTTAAAAATTTTCCCTCTGATTTATGGTTGGCTACTTTGATGAAATCTTCCATTAAACAGATACTTGCTAACATGACCTCCTCCTTGGTTTTTCTAATTTTCTTAAATTTAGTAATTTTGTTTCTTGGTTGTTGAAAAGAAACTATTTTGCATGGCACATTATGCCAAGAAAAATTAACTTTATTAAATAAACTGAAGTAATACACAGTATTCCTATTCCATAAGTTTTCATATTACAAAAAAGTTTGTTGCCGGGTGTGGTAGCTCATGTCTGTAATCCTGGTGAATTGGGAGGCTGAAATGGGAGGATTGCTTGAGGCCAGGAGTTCAAGACCAGCCTGAGGCCAGGAGTTCAAGACATAGTAAGAGACTGTCTCTCTTAAAAAAACGTTTTTAAAAAAGTTAGTTGGGCATGGTGGTGTGTGCCTATAGTTTCAGCGACTTGGAAGGCTGAGTTAGGGAGATCACTTGAGCCCAGGAGTTCAAGGTTGCAGTGAGCTATGCTCATGCCACTGAACTCCAGCTTGGGCAGGAGAGCAAGAGCCCACTATTAAACAAATTGTAAAAGGTTCATGTGTATAGCTTTCTATTTTGTAACAGTTAACTAAGGGCAGCCTTTAGAAATCAAGAGGAAAATACTGTATTCTGAAATGAATAACTTAAATCTCTTTCCTCTTTTATCTAAATATGTTTGTGAAGCATTCATTTTCAGTTTTGGAAGAGGACACAGAGACATTCATTGTTCAAAACAGGCATAATTCAGTTTTCTTTTCTGTTAGCGAAGCGAATGCAGGGAAGGGCCATGTTGACTAGGACCCGTCAGAATGGCGGGCAGCCCATCACTCAGGATGGGACAGTGATGCTTACTGTATACCACGAGGAAGAGCTCCTGGATAGTTCCCACAGGTAGCCTACTTCAGTTTTGTTCATTTAAACCAATAATTGGGGAAAGTACACTAGAATCATCTTGTGAGTATCTGTCCATGCATAAAAGTCTTTGGGCTGAGTGATTTGGCTGTCCCAAAACACCCTCCTTTCTTGTGGCCTCTGCCTCTTGCTGTTGCAGAGACGTTTGGCTCTGCACCTCCTTTATGAGTGGGTGTTCTGCACCAGAGCCAGCTTCCAATTTCCGTGCCGGTTTAGAATCAACAACCACAGGACTCACATTTTATCCCCCACTGCCTCCCTTCTCTCCCCTCATTCATGGCACCATGTATATTTTTATGAATCCCCTCTCTTTTTTCAAAGTTAAAAAAATAAAAGAAATAGGGAAACACAGATGCTCCTACTGTTGCTCCATATGGAAACCCACTTTCTAAGCAAGCAAATTGTAGATCTGGGAAGCACACGTTGCTGTCCCAAGCTTCCCCCTGGGAGTGTGCAGCTGGATGGGATCCTTTATTCAAAAGAGCAAGGAGAAGGGTGTGGGTTGGGGGTGGTTTGCACCGTGGAATGATCAATGTAGTCTGTAGGGACATGCAGAGGGAAATCTGCAAAATGTTAGTCTCCTCCATCTCAGATGATTCTCAGCATCTCCAACTGTAAATTCGTGGTAGCCTGGTAGAGCCACTTGGAATTTGAGAACTCAGGTTTTGATGAACTTTCTGGCTGTTTCTTTTGCTATTTACAATTTAGGAGTTCTATTTCATTAGAGTTAATTCCAAAAGGCTATCTATAGGAACATAAAGTGAAAGTCCTGTTACCTCCTTCTTGAACCACAGTTTCTATATTCACTTTTAAGAATCTAACAGATTGATTTGGGTATAAGGTGTTTGAGAGCAGAAGTTCTCTCTCCTTTTTATATGCCCTATAACATAAACCTAATACATGAACATTCATAAAGAGGTAGACGAGTTGATGAAAGAATGATTATATGTAGCTTAAATTTATGATTAATAACTGGATTTCTATAAAATCTCATTGGCTTGTTTGTGCCCTTTAATTTGTAAATTATATCCTTTTTGGGAGGGTTATATAATTAAAATATATATATATATTTAGAAAACATTATAGATATTACATATACTAATATTTTCTGGAGATGTCTTTGAGTCAAGATATTGGAACAAAATATTATATATAAAGTTTGGTTGTCTATTATGATAACTATATCACACTGGTATTCAAAGATTGATTCAGAAAGCAGTATTTGCTAAAGATTTTTTTTTTTTTTTTGGTGGGCTCTGAATAAATCTGGGAACAAGGAAAGAGTTGAAAAGATACGGATTTTTATTAAATATGTTCGAAGCAATTCAGTACCTTGGGGAAAACAACTTCAAACTTCCAAGGGCTTCTCTGCAGCTGGGAAAGTAAATTTGTAGAAAACTTTTTTCATGTTTAACTCCAAAACATGAAACCTGGCTCTATATACCACACTGATTCACATCTTACCCAGAGGGACAGATTCACATCTCTGTTGGGATGTACATGCAAGGATTTCCTGTACACAGAGATGGAATAAGCTATTGTGTTTGCTGGCAATTTCTAGTCACAGAGTAAGGAGACTGCATGTCTTTAAGGATTTAGGTTTTCATCTTTAATAAGTGTGGATTAACTCATGGTGTTTCATTACTCTCTTCTCAAAGTTCAATCATTTGCATGCCATCTTTATAATTGTTTCCATTTTTATGTACCATTACAATTTTGAACTATGTCATTAAATCTGCTTACTTTGTAATTCAGTTAACTTAAAAGTGAACTTTATATCACCACCATAAGTGAAAAGTAGTGCCACAGGTCGTAGATGAAAAGTAATTGGAAAAATAAACACAGCGGTAATAAAATGACGTCTTTAAATTCTAGCTATGTGTTGTTGTCTGCCCAAGTCTCTGTGCTTAAGGTTAGTTTGTTCTTTGTTAAATGGGAGATTCTTAAGTGTTAGAAAGGGCCAGGCACGGTGGCTCACGCCTGTAATCCCAGCACTTTGGGAGGCCGAGGCGGGTGGATCACCTGAAGGCAGGAGTTCGAGACCAGCCTGGCCAACATGGCAAAACCCCCTCTGTATTAAAAATACAAAAATTAGCTGGGCATGGTGGCAAGTGCCTGTAATCCCAGCTATTCAGGAGGCTGAGGCAGGAGAATCACTTGAACCTAGGAGGCGGAGGTTGCAGTGAGCCGAGATCGCCCCCACTGCACTCCAGCTTCAGCTTGGGACAGAGCGAGACTCCATCTCAAAAAAAAAAAAAAAAAAAAAAAGAATGGCACCACCATAATGACCAGTTCTCCCTTATTTAATCAGAATGATTGAAAGAAATGGTAAAAGAAATAAGCTTATGACAAGGTGATGTTATTTAATATAGTGTCACTATGTTCTTTCAAATAATCTTGCATAAATCCCGAAAACAATTTGAGTATTCTTAAAATCCTAAGTACCGTCAATGATAAAGCATCCCAAGTCTTGGGAAATGCTGCTGTATAATAAAGATTTTGACACAGAAACTGAAGCACCAATAATAGAAGTATTATAATAAATTGCTCATATTTCTGGGATGCTAGCATCACCAGGGTAACTAGTGTTCAGTTACATAGAGAAAGATAGTTACAAATGTTTATATAAGACATAGGAGGTAGGGTTATTTATATCTAATTAACTTTAAGTTGACTTAAAAGTATCTAAAATATTCTTTATTATTTTATGCATCCATCCCTTTTCAAAATACATATTTATATAATGTGTACCTATATATACAGAAAGCAAGTGATTGTTAGATGACTAGCTCTTTACTAAAATATTGTTTTTATATTTTTAGGTAATTAAAAATTGCTATTCTCATTTAGGTATATTGTTGAAATATTTTGTTGTTGTTTATTCCCTTAATTTAAACAGCAATTCTAGGTGAAATTTAAACAGAATTTTATGACTATGAGATCCTAATCAAAATAGCAGTGGGTTCAGTGAACAAGCTGTTAGATCAACCCAAATGTCCAACAATGATAGACTGGATTAAGAAAATGTGGCACATATACACCATGGAATACTATGCAGCCATAAAAAATGATGAGTTCATGTCCTTTGGAGAGACATGGATGAAATTGGAAATCATCATTCTCAGTAAACTATCGCGAGAACAAAAAACCAAACATCGCATATTCTCACTCATAGGTGGGAATTGAACAATGAGAACACATGGACACAGGAAGGGGAACATCACACTCTGGGGACTGTTGTGGGGTGGGGGGAGAGAGGAGGGATAGCATTAGGAGATATACCTAATGCTAAATGACGAGTTAATGGGTGCATCACACCAGCATGGCACATGTATACATATGTAACTAACCTGCACATTGTGCACATGTACCCTAAAACTTAAAGTATAATAATAAAAAAAATGCAAGTGGTTAAGAGTTAGCCTGACTCTTTAGATTCCAATCCCAGCTCTACTATGTACTAGCCATGTAAATTTCATCAAGTTATTTAATCTTTTTGTGCTAATTTTCTCGTTGTTAAGGTCACAATAGAAATGATGATGCCTACTTTATTTGTTTTACTTACTTAAAGAGTTAATATGTATAATGCATCGAACAATACCTGGCATGCAGTGAAAATTCAAAAACATTAGCAGATACTCCTCTTCCTCCACCTCCTCTTCCTCATTCTAGAGGGCCTTTTGCCATATTATGAGATGAGAAATATGAAAGCATAAAATGCCACATACCACATTGAAACCATAATCATTGTGCTCTTACTGTGTTTAGTGAGTTTAAGTAGTGGGCACTTTAGATTACAAAACTTTCCTGATTTTGAGAATTACAGTCTTGTTAATTCATATTCCAGTTTTCTTGAGGCCATTACCTAATATGAAGAGATATTATTCACAGTCAGGATGGAGGGGCGGTGAAATACTCAGCACAGAGAGCTGTAGGCAGCACTAAGCTTTACAACAGCAGCCGGGCCTAGGAACTTGGAGAGTCTTGTCTGGAGGCGGTGATTAAAAGCTTGTAAAATAAGATCTATGGAGGAAGGCTAAAGAAATTTGGATTGTTTACCCTGGAGAAGAGAAGACTTAAGGGTGATTTAATGCTGTTATTGAAGCATAAGAGGGTTCTTTTCTAGAGCCTCGTGGTAAGCTCTTCTGTAGCTCTCCTGAGATTCAAACAGGAGGGGGCGGGCTGACAGTGAGCACAGAGGATTTAGAGTAGGTAAGAAAATCTTTCGACAGGATAATTTTTTTAAAAACAAAACAATTTGAAAGGGAGACTGTGGAAGTTAGGTTTCTGGAAGTTGTTAGTAATAATAATAGCCATCTGAAGTGGTTTGGTCTGGTCCTGCCTGGAGGCATAGTGATGGGGTGTATTGGCCAAAAACGTACTTCCTGTGAATCAGTAAAGGGCTGGCCCACCCCACCCTTAGAAATGGACTGTTTATTAAGATAGCAGCTCTTCCCATCAGTGAGAGTGTAAGTGCAGTTGGCCCTCCATATCTGTAGGTTATACATCTCTGGATTCAACCAACCATGGATCACAAAGTCAAAAAGAAAAACAACTAAAAATAACAATACAACAATAAAAATAATACAAATTAAAACAATACAGTGTATCAACTATTTACATAGCATTTACGTTGAATTAGGTATTATAAGTAATCTACAGATCATTTAATGTTTACAAGAAGGTCTGTGTAGGCCATATGCAAATACTAGACCATTTTATATAAGAAACTTAAGCATGTATGGATTTTGCTATTCTCTGGGGTTCTAGAACCAATCCCCCATGGATACCAATGAACAAATGCACCTCAAAATGGTAAACCCCACAAGGAAAGGCTTCAACCCAGGGTTCCGAAAGGGAAACGCAAACCAAGCAGAGGTTCTCAGCTGGAGCCATGACTGACTATGTGTCCCCCTGGATGCTTCTAGAAGCTTTTAATGTTGTGAATCTAGAAATTTTAATATATTTAACAAGTTTTCACTGAAAGCACTCTATGTGGCAATAGCAGTGCTAAGTTCTAAGGTTATAAAAGCAAGTAAGATACATCTTTGCATTCAAGAAGCTCACATTCTGACAGCCTAAGGCAGCATGTGAAAGATCAATTACAGAGTGGTACAGTGCTATATAGCACTTTACTCTGGGACCTAGAAGAGGTTACCTAACTTGGCCTTGTGAGTCAGGAGAGTTTCCAGTGGAGGTGGTCCTTGAGGTAAATGTGTAAAGATAAATAGGAGTTTACCAGATGGATTTAAAAACAAAACAACAGAACAGCATGTGCAAAGACAGGAAGATACAAGGAAGAATGGATGGTTACATTAGCTAAGTGTGTGTGTAAAACAGCTCTATCATTACGTGACTCACTGCTGACATGTAAGCTATCTGGCAGCTGAAATATGGTGTCTGAATTAGGATGTGCTTTCACTGTAACATACACACCATATCTCAAAGACAGTATAAAAAAGAATATGTTTCATTTTTAACTTATGACATGTTGAAATGATAATTTCAATATATCGAGTTGAAGAAAATATACAACTTATTCCACCTATTTTAGTTTACTTTTTTCTAATGCAGTTACTGGAAACATTTAAATTATATATGTGGCTCACATTTTACTCACAATAAGAAGGACATATTACACTGCAACCTATTATATACATACATACACACACATATATGGAAAATGCAAACACTGAAACAAAAGGTTCATAAGTTTACCATTATGCTTTGCAGCACACTCTGATATTGCCTATTCTATTCTATTTCATATTGTTTTAATGCTGGTTACAACCCATTAACTTGATTTCAAAGCCCACTTGTGGGTCAAAATTTATAGTTTAAAACATATTAACATATGATTTCACTCCTAATCTGGGCTTTATTCTTTAGCTGCTGAAGTGTTTATTTATTTTGACAATACTGTGATCTGATTGGATTTATCTTTAGACCCTGTCAATACATGGAGGGTGGATTGAGTAGAAGTGAGGTTATGACAGAATGAAGCCATAGTGTTGAAACTGCTATAGTAGTCCATGAGAAAGATCAGGAGGTCTCTAAACTGTGGTAATGGCATTCGTGGTGCAGAGAAAAGAATCAATTAAAAGTTGATGAAGACAAAGGGAATGCTATTTAGAACATATATTATGGGATTTGGTGAGAGATTGGATGTGGGAGATGGAAACATTGGAGCCTATAGTTGAATCTTTGGTTTCAGAACTTGTCATGGGGAGATTAGGAATTCAGGTTTAGACATATTGAGTGGAAATGTCTGCATGAGATCTAGAGTAGACCAGTGAGTAAACTCGTCAGTCTTAAGCTTAGATGTGAGGCTACAGGTCTATATGAGATAATCCAGTGAGTAAGTGTGGACTGAAAACAGACTAGGTAAGAGGACTGAATTCTAAGAAACACAAACATTCAAAGAACCAGAATAACCATAAAAAGGACTGGATAGGAGAGCATGGTCTAGTGAAGCTGAGGGAGGAAAGCATGTCCTGAAGGAGTGGATAGCCAGTCCTTCCACAGAGGAGCCAGTGCTGGGAAACCCATCTGACTTGGTCGACATAGCTAAGAGCAGGAGTTGCTTCAGAGAGGGATGGCAGGCAACTGTGGCTGGCTGGAAAATTAACAGAACGAGAAGAAATAGGGATGATAGACTCTTATACAGTTTTTCAAGAATTTTGCCTGGGGACGGAATGTGAAATTGAAGAAATGAGAGAGAGAGGTAGGGAATAGGAATGTATGAGTAAATGAATGAATGGTAGAAAGTGGACGATGCAAATTTGAGGAAGTGTTTTGCACAATAAGTTTTGCTTTTTATGTTAAGAAGGGAAAGATTTCGGTATTCTTGTAAGCTTGAACTAAATGGCCCAGCTGTGAGGGAGAATCTGAAGATAAAATCTTGGGAAATGATAAGAAAGCAAAGCCCCTTGGGAGAAGGAGTCTTATAGCCAAACCAGAAGCCATGAAATTCATTGTGGCCAAATGTAAAGAGCGGGGCTAGACAGACAGAAGAGAGGAGGATGGGATGGTGTGGAGATGATGCAGGATGGGCTGCTGAACAGCATAGAAGGACTGCACACTCATCCCCACCCCGATGATCTGATACTCTGCACAGCTAGTGGCATCAAATATGTGAATGTTGTCCAGCAGCACTCGGCAGCCCAGGTCTAGGGGCAGAGAAGAAACATTGGGTGTTAGTTTAGGATCAGGTTCATGCTTGAACTGTAGACTCAGGGCTAGACAGGACTAGAAGGAAAGCAAAGCAAGAAAAAACAGGGAGGGGTCAGGGGACTAAGGATCTGAATGAGGTCAAAGATCAAGAATATATGGAGAAAGAAACAGAAGAGAGAGGAGATTGCTGTCAGGGTTTAAGTTTTGAGATGAGCATTCTGTGACAGAGCCACTGTGGGGGACGGCATGTCCCCAAGTTGACAATAGTCCCATGAAAACTGGTGAGCAGGCTCTAGAACTATAATTTTTTTGTTTGTTGTCAGATGTTTTTGGTTCAAAAAAATTAAAGGTTTGGTCACTTCAGAGCATATCTATGGGAGTGCTTTAGAATTTGTCTGGAACACCAAAAATAAGTGTGTGTGTCTGTTTGTTCCTTATTCTATCAAGATACTTGGAACAACAGGGGTTCCTGCCTTGTATAAAAGGATCTCCATGGTGAAGAAATAGTTAAAGGAACTGGAGTTCAGAATTCAGTTAAAAGATTAGTAAGTGGTTATGTTATTGTTGCAAATTCTCAAATGTGAAAAATACTTTGTAAATTACTAGAATATAACAATGCAAGGAATGCTAATATACTCAGAGGGTAGGAATGATAAATCTAGTGTCAGGTACAAGTGAAGTGACATTTTCAAATGGCCCTCTGCTTTTATCCATGTACCTAGCAGAGCCCAAGTGAAGCCCAGGAATGGAGTGTGTCCTCTATAGAGATTTCTCTGTATCAGGGCGTTCCCTCAAAAGTAGGAGATAAGTGCTGAAGCATGTGCCCATACCTCAGAGTACAGCCGGTGAATTATTTGATGCATTGTGTGTTCCAGGATGACTCAATCTGGGGAGCTTGGAAGTCACTGCTGGAGAGATATTGTGAAGGGTGCTGAATGATGATATTCATCAGCCGCACTTCCTATGTGTCCCTTGCTAGAACATGATCCTCAGTTTCATCTCCATTAGAGAAAAAAGACTCTGAGTTCTGTTTTAATATAGAACAAGCTTAATGGTTCCAAGCCCTTGACAGTGCCAGAAACTTTCTAAGGCTCTTAGCTATCCCTGGCAACTGTTAGAACAAGAACATTGCCATTCATATGTCCAAGCTTGCATTTTCCGGGTGGTCCAAAAGCCATGTGCCGTGGGGATCTTATTTTTGGATTGTATTTGTTGTTTTTCTTGTTTTTCAGGAAATGATAGTTGCAAAAGCAAAAATGGGCTGATTGAAGGCCTCTGTGAATATTTTTCATTGCTTTCGATGGCAACTGATGGTTTTTAGGCTTCTTACCACTGTTATGCAAAGCATGATTTTATGTGATGGCCTCATTGCTGAGGGTGCAGCAACAGGAATAAAACAAAGATGGCTGTCCAATGTGAGTCTTGAAAGAGCTATCCATGCCTGGAGAGTGCTACTCACCCTGCAGTATTGGATCATTTGCCTGCATCTTGTAGAGGCTTCTGAACTTATATTTGAGAAGCTGAGACCTGCAAATATTGACCTAGTCTTCAAACCAACACAGCTTGCTAGTATACTATGTGAACTGTGTGTACACATACACACACTCATGTGTTTTGTATTTTTGTTTTTGTTTTTAAAGTAGAGAATGTTATTTTCTATCTCACAAATAATGTTCCTTAAACACAGTTATCACTACAGGTTGATTATCAGCATATCTCTCAGAGACAACATTGTTCAGACAGAAAAAAGAAAATCTTGGACCACTTGTATATTTTTATCCAGGCATTTTTGTGGGGCCCACTTCTTTTTGAAGGGTTGGTACTATTAGGCTGATAATTTTCATTGCCCACGGAGGGCGATGAAGAATAGTGGAGTTTTCCAGTTCGTGCTATCAGGAACTGATGTGTAGAATTAGCCTTAGGCTTAGATAATATCCTTTGTCTTTTCCAAAGATGAGACAATATTTTTCCTTTCTAGTAAAGATTGTATTTGTTGTCCATTTGCAGCTTAGGGGAAGGATTAAGAATTTTTATGTACTGTCCAGTTTGATGTTTGTTCCCTATTTAGGAAGTGAGACAATGAAGCTGATATTTAGTTAGTTTCTCTTAGGGTAGATTAATAGTGTTGTCATCACAGCGTTATCTTCATTAATGAAGAGCACTGAAGTTCATGACATTCTGAGAGGCCAGAACAGGCTCACCAGGCCTGCCACGTGTTTTCTTTTCATGCTAATTCCAGGATTACTTGCAATTCCTGGATTAAATATATTGTTTGTCAGCTCTTCAGAGTAACCCCCAAAGTGCATGACATACTGCAATTCATCACTTGAATTGTGGGCCCTGTGAGGACAAGGCTGTGTGGAGCTGAGTGATTCAGCCTGTGTGAATGCCTAATGAAGATCCACATCTCAACTGGTTTTGTGCTTTCTACTTGATCGCATGGACTCCTGCAAAGAGCTGCTTTATAAATCCATCTAGGTGATATTTATAGAATTGTTAAGAAGATATCTAAAGGGGTCACATGTATTTTTCATGTGTACTTTACACATTTACAGAGGAAATTACATGCCACAGTGGTGTTTGCACTTGGGGGATTGGTGAAGGCCTTTGGGTGGGGTCCATTGTGTATGTGCAGAAGCAACACAGCTCTGGAGAATCAGGACACAGTGTTTCTTAGTCTTTCTTGGGTGAAAATATGAACACTTTCATGTATAACTATATCATGTTATTGACATTTAAAAGATATGCATGCATTTTTTATAACCTTGGAACTGTTTTAAGATAGAAGACAACATGGTGTATTTAAGTGAGCTCTGGCAAGGGATTAAAAATAACAGATTCCAACTTCTAAATGACTGACCTTGAGGATGTCACCCAACTTCAGAGGCCTTGACAATGTCATGTGCTAAATGAGGTAGTCTTAGTTATAACTTCAGGATCGACTTGGGGAGTGGGACTTCTATGTCAGAATTCTCAAGCTCTATTTTAGGCTAATTTGCTAAAGGTTGCTTCACACAGGAGGTTATCAGCCTGTTTCATGCCTTTTTGTAAAACTGATTTTTTTTTTCGCATTGAAAAGGGAGGCAGTGCAGGAGGAAGTAGGCTTGTTTATTCAGTGAACGGTCTAATTTTGGGTTCTTTTCTCATTTTTTGGAGCATCTAAGAACTCCTTACACTTTGAGCATTGGGGACATGAGATTTAAAATCATGCCCCTGTGTTCTGGTGCAGGTCTGAGATGCCCACCAGCTGGCCCAGGCTGCATCTGCTTTAATGACAGGCAAGCCAGGCTTCCCTTTGGCTTGTAAACTACTTGCTGAGCTTCTGTGGTCATTTTCTTTCAAAAAACTGTGAATGCAATGCAGGAAGCACCATCCAGATGTCTGTATGCTGCCAAAAGATGGAGTGCATAGAATGGAGATTCCTGCAAATAGGTGTGGAGCAGAGAAATGAAGAGTATGTTGTCTGTTCTCAGGTGACCCTGGAGGAAAGGACTCATTCCACTTTGGCCCTTTTTTGTTTGGCAGATTTATTCATTTCACCACACTGTGTTTTCTTTTCTTTTCTTTTCTTCTCTCTTCTTTTCTCTTCTCTTCTCTTTTCTTTTTTTTTTCTTCTTTCTTTCTTTTTTTTTTTGTTGTTGTTATTGTTGTTGAGACGGAGTTTCACTCTCGTCACTCAGGCTGGAGTGCAATGGCATGATCTCTGCTTACTGCAATCTCTGCCTCCTGGGTTCAAGTGATTCTCCTGCCTCAGCCTCCCAAGTAGCTGGGATTACAGGCGCTCGCCACCATGCCCAACTAATTTTTGTATTTTTAGTAGAGATGGGGTTACACCATGTTGGCCAGGCTTGTCTCAAACTCCTAACCTCAGGTGATCCGCCTGCCTCAGCCTCCCAAAGTGCTGGGATTACAAGCGTGAGCCATGGTGCCCAGCCTCACCACATTGCATTTTCCCTCACTGGAAAGGGAATGCTATCATCAGCCAGGCAGAACAAATTTATTGGAAATAAATGTACATTTCTTTTTTCTTTTATACCTATATTCCTTATTTATTTCCTTCTTTCCTGCCTTCCTGCTTCCCTCTTTCCCTCCCTCACTCTATCCTTCTCCTTTTCTCTCTCTTTCCTACACTCCTCACTTCCCTCTTTCCCTTCTTTTTATCTTTCCTTTATAAAACTTCTGTGAGAGGGAGGGAAAACCACTTTCCTTTGAGTCCTGATATGAATTTCTTTACTATAATGGTAATTGAAATTTGCGTCATTTCTTACTTAGTCTAATAAGAATATTACAATAATGGTTATTAAATTTATTAAAACTTCTATAACATAAAGAAGTGTGTATGGTACACTTGTATGCATTTTTAAAAAGTGAAGTAGAAGTGAGGTCACAGTCAATGTGCAAAAGAGTTTTATCTGAGCAGAAAAAAGCCCTGGTAGTTTAACATGGGTGGGAGCCACAAGTACGTTGGGACTCACCACACCCTATCCCACCCTTCTGAAGCTGTGTAGTTTGCGGACTATGTAATAAAATGGGGTTAATGTGTGTAGTTTGAAGTCAGTTTCAATATAAAAGTTTTATAAAACTCAATTTCATTACTTTATAGCACACCAAAATCATTTAGTTTTGGCATATACCCTAGCTGACTGCAGTGATTTATCCAAGAAGAAAAACAGTTTCATTTCTAAAGGAAGAAAAGGCAAAGATCATAGCCAACATCAGAAAATGGATTAGGGAAAGAAAGTAACATCCTTGGCCCCAAGCCCACCCTGGGAGGGCTGTGTAACCCCAGAAGGAGGCCAAGGCTGAATTAGTGCTGACCCAGGCTTTGGGGCATTTCCAAGCTGAGTGTTGAACTAATACAGGGAAGTTCCTGCTGTGGGCAGACCTGTGCCTGTAAAAGGTGCTGACTGAATATTTATTGATCAAGCTGTTAATTAAATACCAAGTCCCAAACCAGCATTCAATTTATTTGAATTCCAGAGGAAGTAGTGTAGTGTCAACACAAATAAACACTCACCTAAGTAATAGCATCTAAAACTGTTACACAATTTAAACATCACCTCAAGTTGAATCCCTGATTCAAGAATGAGGATATTAGTTTTTCTCTTTTATTAGGTTCCTGTTTGGTTTCTCTAAACAGTGTGCCAATGAATAATTGTGACTTCCTCAAATCCTTCAAAACCAAGATCTATTCCCGTGGTTTCACCTTTTATTTTGTTTCTTTTCTTTGTATGGATAGCTAAGCCCTAATAAAACTATTGCTCAACATGGGAAATATTGGAAATATTTTAGAAATTTAGGTCATTACCATGGTGCTGTGCTACCAGATTAATACATTCTTCTGCACGTATTACTGAGTTCCTTCTGTAGTCTAGGTATTGTCCTCCTTGTGAGGTGGACACAGGTAAATACCACTGATACAGTTCTTCCATTTAAGACACTTAAAACTTGTAGAAAAAGATCAGTGAGCAAACACATGCATGATCATAAGTGGCTATAAATGCTGTGGCAGAAATGATAAGGGCACAGTGACAAAAATAGTGCCTCCATGGGATAATGAGGAAAGGGGCTTCTCTAAGGAGCTGGACATTAGGAAGCTGTCTTGAGAAAGATAAAAAACACCTGAATGTGGTTATGAGTGCTTTGAGCATGTTCCATTCAGAGAAAATAGAATATTTGGAGACCTCTTAGGGGAATGTACAAGCAGCTAATGTTGGCCAGTGTGGCAATGTCATGTGAGCAGGGAACCACTGTTAATGGCTGGGAGACAGGATTTTGTTGAGTACATCGAGGGACTTATATGTGGAGAGGGGCTGGGATATGTACATTATTGATACATATCAATAATGACTTGTATTTTGATAATGTGTGGAGTGTGGCTTGGCAGAAAATAGGAGGAAAAATGGTGGTATTAAGGATGCTTTTGCATTAGTTTAGGTGAACCATACAAGGTAGTAGAGATGACAAGAAATGGACCGATTGAATGTATACTTGGAATTACACGCTGTTAGATGGCTACGGAAGATGAAGAAAAAGGAAGGATACAGAATGACTCCCAGGTTCCTGGTGTCTTTAAACGTTAGCCACATTTACTGAGATGCGAAGAGTGAAAGAGAAGCAGTCTGGGAGGTGGAGGAGGAGGGTGGAGATTTATTGGTCTATTTTGGACCAGTGGAATTTCACATGCCTGTGAAATATCCAAATGTAGGTATAAAATTAGTGATAGGATATAAAAGTCTGAATTTCCCAGGAGAAATTTGGCCTGGAAATATAATGTGGTAGTTATCACTATACAAATGGCATTTAAAGCCACACAAAGGCATATTTCATGTTGGAGGAAAGAGAGGGCAGAGAACAAAGATGCAGAGACCCAGAGGCAAGCCCTGGACTCCTCTCCCTTATTGAGAGTTCATGGAGAAGAGGAGGAGGTTGCAAAGGAGATGGAGAACAGCTAGAAACTAAGGTGGAAAATTGGGACAGAGTAATGTCATGGAAGTCAAGAAGGGAAAGTGTTTTGAGCTTAAAGAGGGACCTGTGATATTGAGAAAATGCATATCATGATTGATAAAAGGCCGCTTGGATTTAACAAGATAAGTTATTGGTGATCTCACTGAGAAGTTTCAAAGAAAGGAGTGGTGGTCAGAGGCCACACTGGAGTAGCTGAGAAGTAAATGGGAGCTGAAGGAAGGTAAACATCAAATAAATGCTACTTGTGTGAGAAGCTGAATTGTGAACAAAATAAGAGAAATGGAAAAAGCTGCAGAGTAACGTGGGGTCCAAGGAGGACTTTAAAAAAATGCATATTTGTATGCTGATAGAATGGGTAAGAGAGAGAGACTGTTGAGGCAGGAGAAGGGGCTAATAGGAGGAAGATGAGAGAGATGGAGAGGGGCTAGCCTTTTATGGAAGGGTTGTCTTTGGATGTAAGAGAAGAAGATGCAGCCCATTTAGGAAGTTTCATGGGTGAGAAGTCAAGGCATCCCCATCTTGGCCTTTCTGGGGTCTCAATGAAGAAAGAGATATGTTTGTCACCTAACAAGGACAGGGTGGGAAGGGATGGAGGAAGGAGAGTTGAACTGAGAGAGAAGATGTAAAAGTCATATAGGAGAATAGTGAGCAAACAAGCCTCCTACACAGATAAAAGTAGTAGCATTGCTGGGCTCTGTTGAGAGCCCATTTGGGGCTTGTGAGCATGGAGTTCAAGTGAAATCAGTTTAATCAGTACTTTAACAAGCATGACTCATGAGATAGAATAAAAATAAAACAATTTTTTTCTCCCATTGTGCCTTTTATAGTCGCGCAGTGGGGAAAGTTTTCTCTCTGCCACAGATAGAAAATTCTGGGCTGTCCCTATGCCTCCTAGGAAATAGAGGTTCCTGAAGTTATAGTTAGCTGAAAAAAATCTAGACTCAGAAATACGAATGTTGAGTTTCTACATTTCATCACTATTTTTCTGCATTCAAAAATAAGCCTTTCTTCCCCTACCCCACAGCTCCTGTGTGTCTGTTCTTAGTCAGAGTTTCGCTGACTAACTTTCAGGCTCATCCAGGGTTGTGCTCAGGGAGAGAGGAGAGGAAAGAGGAACAGAAGGTTTCTGCTCAACAGATACACTTGGAAAAAAGATATTTCTTTGGTCCTGGTGTATATTTAAAGCTGTATCACTTTCTCGTGAGTATTTTTGTGGGTTTTTCTAGACTTCTCTTCTAAGCCCCTCCAATCGTTACTCCTGGGATGTAGGCATATTCTGTTTCTCTGGTTACCACTCCCTTCTCAGCTCCTAGATTTCCAGAAGCCCAGTACACCCATATTCTCTTTGCAGGGAATCCATTGCCTCCCCAGTTGGTTTGTACGACTACAAGCCCCTGGACCCTCAAAAAAAGGCAATGGAGCTGTCTTCAGTATGGCCCATCTCTGGCATCAAGAAACAATCATGATGCTGCCTTTGCTCTTAGGAATTACAGAGTAGTGGATTCCAGGCAGCAACCTCTCCTTGGCTCCCATATCAGAGTAGTTTATCAGCCTGTCTATCTCAAGGTTCCCCAGGCAGGGGTCAGAACCTGTATCTGTGGAACCTCCATCCAGAGGTGTGCTGTACTGAACGGTGAGTGGCCCCATAGATGCAGCCCTCATTAGGGTTGACTCAAGAGGGCAGGTATCCCCAGATACCCTTTCCTTTGATGGTGGGTACTAGGCTCATTGTCTAGCAGTTCTCACCCCAAAAATCCTTCTTTTCTCAAAATGTATTCTCAGTCTTTTACTCTCATCCTCGTAAAGAAGGGTTTTTAAATCTCATAAAGTAATTTACACTCTTTTTGAAGATTTATATTCTGGTTACCACTTCACATTGGAATTTCACTGCTATCGCATCTTGATACCTCAAGTCGAAAGTTTCCATTTAATATCCTTTTAACTTCTTTAATTTTTTTTAAAACAACCATTGGGCTGGGCACAGTGGCTCACACCTGTAATCCCAGCACTTTGGGAGGCCGAGGTGGGCGGATCACGAGGTCAGGAGATCGAGACCATCCTGGCTAACACGGTGAAACCCCGTCTCTACTAAAACACAAAAAAATTAGCCGGGCATGGTGGTGCACGCCTGTAGTCCCAGCTACTTGGGAGGCTGAGGCAGGAGAATGGCGTTAACCCACGAGCTGGAGCTTGCAGTGAGCCGAGATTGCACCACTGCACTCCAGTCTGGGAGACAGAGTGAGACTCTGTCTCAAAATAAATAAATAAATAAATAAATAAATAAATAAAATAAAATAAAAAATAAAAAGCAACCATTGGTACATGTCTGAAGAGTACCATGGTGGAAAGCATCCAGATTTATTTTTTTTCTGGCAAGTCTTACAGGCACATGAGGTTGGATGTGTTCCTAAAGGGGTGATTTTGTTGAGGGACTTCAGAATCCCAGCTGGACAAAAAGAAGAACTGAAGACAGGCAACAACTGGTGGATAGTGAGGAAGTGTGTGGGATGAAGGCCACATGCTGTTGAAGAATTGTGGGAGTGCTTGACCAGGTGAGCTGAACAAAGAGGAAATGGTGGTTAGACTAGATTGTGTACTGATGATGACAAGGGTCCAAGTGTTACCATAGGAGAGCCTGGCAGAGGCAGAATGGAGGAAGAGGTAATGGGAGGTCAAGGAGTGAGAAGCCAAAGTGATGGATAGCTCATATTCTGTGCAAATGCAGATTAAGCTGGAAATAGATGAGAGGACTGAACCAGAAGGAAAAGTCCTCAGTGAACAAAGAGTAGTGATCACAAAGTTGGTAGAAACACCAAAGACATATAAGGTAGAGATATAAGGTAAGGTATTTGGATGGTGTCAGACTCAGAGGAGCAGTGGTTTTTGTAAGACTGAGGCAGAAGGATGGTACAGAAGTGGAAAGGGTGAGCTAGGAGGATACCTACAAGATGCCTCTGAGCAAAATCTTAAGATAGCATTGTGCATTAGGAGTTGTGATTCTATCTGCTTTTCTTAGAACGGATGCACAATATCAGAGAAAAAGGTACTTGTGCTGGAAAGGGTATGGACAGCAGCCAGGAAACCAGATTATTACGTATTATGTTGTCTCTACAAAAAACTGGCTCTGCGATCTGGGATAAGTCACTTAGCCCTGAATACCAAAACCCTACATTGAAAGAGCAGCTTACAAAACACATTTATGATCAAGTCAAGCTATTACTTTATGAGACAAACCCACTATGTGTTAGACATTATTTTCTCCATTTTACATTTAAAACACCAATTAAGGCCTAGAGGCACTAAGTGATTTGCCTAAGTAGTATTAGACTTGAATGTAGATTTTCTGGTTCTAAGTCATTTCTACTTAATAGTCATTCTGTCATCCTTCATTCTAGACACAGAAGTGCCCATTTAGACTCATAAAACTTATATTTTTAGAAAAAACCTCTCATTATTTTAATGTTAGTCCCCAAATTATTTGTAACTGTAATTCTAACATATTTATTAATATTTTATGCATTTGTGAGTCAACTTTTAAAATATCAATGATTTATCTGGTGATACAATGCCAGCATTTAAACCAAAAACATTTCTAGTTGTACCTTACTTATAAAGATGACTTGATATCTTGAACTGATCATTCTTCTGGAAAAAAAGAAAAAAACATTGCTCAGCTTGTTAATATTTTTGGCAGTTTGCAGCTTTGAGTGGGGGTGGACTTTGATAAGTCTAGTCTATCAGAATTAGTAAGTGGCAGTTACTGTCTCAAGGTGGAAAACTGCTCTTTTAGTTCTGAAGATTGTAGAGAAGATACCATCAAGTCTAGTGCGTATGCTGTGTATCCCCAAATATAATATTCAGAGTAATTGTTTTACATGTAGTAATACTTTATTGTGAATGAGTATCTTTTTTTCAAGCTTGTAACACGAATAATTCTTTTTCATTGTTTTTTTCTGCCTTATATTACTCTCACTTTATAAACATTCCCAATCTTTAAGAACAGTTAACTATCCTACAGCTGACCTTACATACAAGAGTACTCAGTAGTCCTATTAAACATTTAACAAGTCTTCATGAAAATTGTATGCAGGTGGATCAGGGCAATACTTTAAAATCACTCGAGCTGAATGACACATGTTTGCAGATTTCCATGGGCCCAGTGCATGTTGTTTGGCCAAGCTCATCTTTTTAAAGAAACTAAAATCAGGAACATAGTTTTTAAAATTAGAAAATGACTTGCTTTCTCATTTTGTTTGTACCTCTCCCAAACCAAGGAACAAAAATTGAATCCTTTATTTTTGTCTCTTTATATTTTGATTATTATTATAATTAATAGTTTAGACTTTAAAGATTATTAAACAAGAATATGTAAGCGTATCTGCATTGTTTTAAACAATTGTTTTAGCACAGTGAAGAAAAGCTATGTAACTGTGAAAATACTAGAGTATGCTTGTCCTGGATAAACTCAGGTAAACATTTTATATGTACTTATGATGTGAGGACAAGGTTAAGATTGATGAAGAGTCTTTGTTATATTGATAATGGCTCTGAACTGGTGGCTTAATATATTTTAAACTGCTTTTATTTGCTTATGATATGAATCACTCGTTTGGAATATTTTCCAGTGAAGTACTTTTTTTACACAAAACCAAAATGCAAATAAGCTCATTTTCAACTGTAGTTATCTTTAATGTTGAAAATTGTATTCACATTTTTTCAGACAGCAGGTTTATATAAAGGCAGAACAATAGCTTTATTTTGTCAAATAACATATAGAGGATAAGAAGTACAAAACTAAATATGTGCCCACATTAAGTTTTGAAGTAGTAGAAAATGTAAACTACAGTGGACATTTGCATCTGATTATTTCCGCTGACCTAGATAGATTAAACGACCGTTTTTTCACTCTTGTCCCTCAGGCTAGAGTACAATGACGTGATCTCAGCTCTCACTGCAACCTCCGCCTCCTGGATTCAAGTGATTCTTCTGCCTCAGCCTCCCTAGTAGCTGGGATTACAGGTGCCAACCAGGATGCCCAGCTAGTTTGTGTATTTTTAGTAAAGACAGGGTTTCACCATGTTGGCAGGTTAGTCATGACATTTTCAGCTCTTAAGGACACCTTAAGACACATCCTATGTGAGCCTCCTTCCCTTGCCTCCTCTTCAAGCCTCCCCAGACCAGATGGCCCCAGCGCTGTCCATGAATCCCTCTACCACCAGCTTCTTTCTGGATGGTCTCCTGCCGTAGGCTCAAGCAAATGTTTGGCTGGTTCCTCCATTGTCCCTCTGCTCACTGTTGTGAAGGAGCCTGCAGGAGAAAGAGAAGCTGAGAAAGGAAAGAGGCAGAGGTAAGAAAGAAGAAGTAGAGAGTTTAAGGGACTAAGAAACAATGTCTGGCCTCCAGTACCTAAAAATCCTTAAATAGCTAATAAAACATGAGAACATTATGAGAAGCAGAATAGGAAAACCCATAATTAGAAGTCAAAACGATTGTAACAAATTATAAGTAAGGGTAATATGTCACAACCAGTACTGCCAGGAAGCTGGATTCTGATACAATCAATTACTTTGCAAAATATCATTAGATAAGGATTGAATAAGTGGAAAAATTAAAAGTGCATCTTTATTGCAATAGCGTTATAGAGGAACATGTGGAACGTAAGACTTGAGACAAAAAGACTTTTTATTTTGAGGATGTGGGGCAAGACATGAAACTGTGTCTTTAAGTTTGGCTACTATTGAAGGCAATATTTGAGGTTTTTAGGGCCATTGAAACAGTGATAGGCTGGGGGACCTACAAGTATTGGAAAGATGATGGTAAGTAGGTTCAGACACTTTAAAAGCAGGTTTGTCTTGTATGATGAGTTCAGTTCTCAAGGTTAGAGTTCTGTAACATTGAAATAATATATGATATTCAATTTTAGATATCCATCTAAAATTGGCTTAAGTCATTGAAGAAGTTATCATGATAGGAAATCTTTTAGTGCCAATGAGACTAGGCTTTTTTGGATAAAAATGCCCACATGATTGACTGTGGCATACATCACCCAAGAAAAATGTATGTCTGTTTTTAATGTTGATATTTAGCCTTTGGCTTGGTTCAAATGCTGTAGGTAATTTCAGGCTTAAACCTTTGATTGTGTAAAGCTCTGAAAATCTCAGGGCACTTAAGAGTTATATGAAAGACAGACTCACAGTCATCTGGAATTCCAATTCTAAACACAGTGCAACTGGGGCTCTTTATGAGGAACAATTTGCTGTTTTCTGCCTGCTATTCAGAGTTATGTGGACAACCTCGTCCATAAGATGTACATAATGTTTCTGGGTATTCTGTATAATTTGTAAATGTTATTCCTGATACTAAAGTTAGCTTTTACCACCCTCCACAATACAACATTCTTGCTCTAGCTCTAAACATTATTTACTCCTCTTTTTTAGGGATTACTACCTTAGAAAATTCTTTGCCCCAGTTCTTGTTTCCGTAGACCTAGACCAATATGATGGTCTTGCATTCTCTGTACTCTGGATGAGAGTGAGTAAAGATGAAATAAAGCATCCTGAAAACTAATGGAGGTCAATTAAAATATTCACCAAGGAAAAACGTTTACTGATATTTAAGAAGGTGATGACTTCCCTCCTCCATTTCCCATTGTAGACAAGTTTCCCTACCTCCCAAACAAATTCTTTGCCATGCGAGAATCTATTTTTTGCCTTTAGCTAAAACCCAAGACTCTAATCTTGGACAACTGCTTTCCATACAGATTAGGTGAGTGTGGTCTGTTCTTTATGTAAAATAAAATTAAGAGGTGGTGGTGAGGCTGGGCGCGGTGGCTCATGCCTGTAATCCCAGCACTTTGGGAGGCCGAGGCAGGTAGATCACCTGAGGTCAGGAGTTAGAGACCAGCCTGGTCAATATGGTGAAACCCCGTCTCTACTAAAAATCCAAAAATTAGCTGGGCGCGGTGGTGTGCACCTGTAATCCCAGCTACTTAGGAGGCTGAGACAGGAGAATTGCTTGAACCCAGGAGGCAGAGGTTGCAGTGAGCCGAGATGACACTACTGCATTCCAGCCTGGGCAACAGAGCAGGACTCCATCTCAAAAAAAAAAAAAAAAAAAAAAGAAAAAGAAAAAGAAAAAAAAAGAGGTGATGATGGAATTCTCTTAGCTTTTCATTAATGTTTAATTCATAGTCACCTCTGATGCTATGAAGAAAATCGATCAGTTACACCGTACAGCTCAAGCTCCCTCCCTCCCTTTCTGCTTCCTTTCCTTCCTCTCTCCCTGTCTCCCCCCTTCCACCCTCCCATTGCTTTCCTTTCATCTGTCCAAGTGCTAAACACATTCTAGGTGCTGGAGACATGAGAGTGAGCAAAACAGACAAAAATCCTTACAATCATGCAACTTAACATTATAATCAGGTAAAGCAGAAATATGTGCAAGTAAAATATATATCTTGTCAAGTACTGCTAAGCATTAGGGATAAAAATAAAGCTTGCAAAGACGGGAAGGAAGAAAGGGAGAAGAGGCCTGCAGTTTTAAATAGGGAAGTTAGGTAAGACTCTACTGATAATCTGACATTTTAGCAAACCCTGTGGGTATCTGGAGGTAGAGTGTTTGAAGCTGAGGGAACAGCAAGTGCTATCATGCTGAGCTGGGAGCATGCTGGTGTGTTTTATAGATAGCAAGAAGGTGATGAGACTGGAGTGGACTGAACATGTAGATTAATAGGGAATGTGTAGAGAGAGGGCCAGATTACACAGGACCTCATAGACTGTGTTTTTCCTGTGATTCAAGTGGGAACCTCCTAGGAGCAATAGAGGAACTAATGCCCATATTGCCTGGGTTTGGATCCCAGCTTTGCCACTTACCAGCTGTGCGATCTTGGGCACAATACTTAACCTTACTGGGCCTCTGTTGCCTCCTCTTTGAAGAAAGTAATAGTATCTTCTTCATAGACATCATGATGAAATGGCATAATATAAACAAAGCACTTTGGACAGTGCCTGATACATACTAATTATATAGTATGTATTGTGTAACATATATACACAAATACACATATGTGTGTGCATATATATATATATACTGTGTGTGCATATATATATACTGTGTGTGCATATATATATACTGTATGCATATATATATACTATGTATATATGTATACACACTGTGTGTGTATATATGTATACACACTGTGTGTGTATATATGTATACACACTGTGTGTGTATATATGTATACACACTGTGTGTGTATATATGTATACACACTGTGTGTGTATATATGTATACACACTGTGTGTGTATATATGTATACACACTGTGTGTGTATATATGTATACACACTGTGTGTGTATATATGTATACACACTGTGTGTGTATATATGTATACACACTGTGTGTGTATATATGTATACACACTGTGTGTATATATGTATACACACTGTGTGTATATATGTGTACACACTGTGTGTATATATGTGTACACACTGTGTGTATATATGTGTACACACACAGTGTGTATATATGTGTACACACACAGTGTGTATATATGTGTACACACAGTGTGTGTATATATGTGTACACACTGTGTGTGTATATATGTGTACACACTGTGTGTGTATATATGTGTACACACTGTGTGTGTATATATGTGTACACACTGTGTGTGTATATATGTGTACACACTGTGTGTGTATATATGTGTACACACTGTGTGTGTATATATGTGTACACACTGTGTGTGTATATATGTGTACACACTGTGTGTGTATATATGTGTACACACTGTGTGTGTATATATGTGTACACACTGTGTGTGTATATATGTGTACACACTGTGTGTGTATATATGTGTACACACTGTGTGTGTATATATGTGTATACACTGTGTGTGTATATATGTGTATACACTGTGTGTGTATATATGTGTATACACTGTGTGTGTATATATATACATATACTCTGTGTGTGTGTATATATATACATATACTCTGTGTGTGTGTGTGTATATATATATATATATACTGTGTGTGTATATATATAGCAGGTTATATATATACGTATATACATATATATGTGTGTGTGTATATATATATATACACACACACACACATGCACACACAGTAGCTGGTAGGCACTTGGAAGTCTCACTGTGGCTGCTGTTGGGAGAAGTGACTATAGCAGGAACAAGGATAGGAACTATTTATCTAATGTAGCCAAGAGATGATGGTGGCTCAGGCAAGGACAGTAGCAGCAGAGATGGTAAGAAATGGTCAGATTATAAGATAATATCTTGAAAGTCAAATCGATGAGCACAGATTGGGTATGAGGTGTAAGAGTCAAGGAAGACTGCAGGCCTTTTGCCCTCAGCAGCTAGCGGGCTGGCACTGACATTTACCAAAGGAAGGAAGAATGTGAGAGATAATTTTTTGAGGGAAATCAGAAATCCAGATTTTTGGCATGTTATGTTTGAAGTGCCTATTGCTCATTTACATGAATTTGACTCTGCAGAGGTCATCTTTGTCACAGAGTGAAGCAGGCACAAGATAGTCCAGACTGAAGGAAGAACAGACCTCCCAGAGACAGGGACCACCAAATAGAGGAGGAAGCCTTCAAGCATTTGCCATTTGTGTTGCAGGAATAAGAGACTAACCTTAAACAAAACAGAGTGACCCATGATTTGAATTCTATTGCCTGTGCTTGGTACAGATAATTTAGTGAATTAAAAAGAAAAAGCAAAATTAACAGCCAAAATCAATTTCTTTAAGAGCCATCATATAATCCTGAATCTGCTTTAAAGTTAGATCAAAATCTCCCTAATGTTGCCTCTTTGAATTCCATGACTATGATAATTACGTTCTTTTACCTACTGGTTTATTGCTGTAAAAATAAAAGAGATACTATTAAGCAGTAAGATAAGAACTTGTACTGTACACTGTGATACAACCACATATTAAATACTATCTTCAGTGATCGGTAACTGGGTTGCTTTGGCTAGCTGATTTATGTGTACTTTAGAAAGCATTTAAATGATTTTGTACAACAAGGATGGTTATAATTGACTAAAATGATGGTTATGACAATTTCTGTAAAAAGTTGGGCAGTGGCCCTTAATCAGGGATGACTAAGTCATGTTTTAATTTTTCATAGTATTAGCTTCATATTTTTTTATTTCAAGTGCTTTGAAAACAGTGAATATTTCTTTTTAAAAAATGCTTTCCATATTCAGAACAAGATTTTGATGACTTAGGATTGCTGATTGCTTGAAATTTTAAGAGAACTCAAACAATAACCTATTAGATAACTCTGTAATCAACTCTGTTTTTGTAAAGTCATCTCCCAATCAACATTCTCATGAGGCTGAGTTAATTTTGTTATTATATGTTTAATTCTTGCTTTGCTTAACTTGGGTTAGATAGCTACTGTGTTGTATTAACTTTATTTTTGTGCTTTCATTTTTCTCATTTATCACACATTGTAGTTAATTTCAGTCATAACCTTTTCTTTTCTCTCTCCCTAAATACTTTTAAAAATGCTTTCAGCCAGAAGTTGTTCATGTTTACTTTCATCTCAAAGAGCCAACTTCTGGAAAATTTAAGCAAAATATATTTAGCAATGAGTGTATTTTATGGAGGAAAACAAACTGTTCATTTTTAAAGCAATTAAGTTTGTGCAATAATTGATAAACTATAGTTTGGAAACATCCACGTATTTAACTAGTTTTTAATGAGGAATTCTCCTAGGTCACTTAAAGTGAAATAATATGAAAGTGGTAAGTTCTACAAATTAGCCTAAGTTCTCATAATTTTTAGTTTTTTTAAAACAAATCTCTTCATAAAATATACTTTCTTATTAATAGATCTAGAGCCATGTGACTATGTAATTTTGGATTTGCATTTTATAACAGAAAATTTAAAGTTTTCTATTAGTAGACATGTTTGAGTATAGGATATAGAAAGTTGTATCGTAATTTAACAGTGGTTATTTTGGAATAGGTGAAATAATGGAAATTTAAATACTTTTTGATAATATTTAATGATTTTTCTGTAAAAAGAAAGGTAGAAAATGTCTCTTTTAAGTAGAAGAAACTAAGCAATTTGTATCAGTGTTGTATTGCTAAGGTTCTTGGTCTTTTGCAATTAAAAGTTGCAGAACATACAAATAGTATTAGTCACTTATCTGTCCTTTGGATGAAATAGAAAGCGGTTGCCTATCTCAGGAATTTCAATAAGCAACAATTTGTCCACACCTGCTATCTTTGGGCCCTCTAACTTATATTAAACAATCAGCCCTGGAGGTACCACACTTCATGATCTCAAGATATATTACAAAGCTATAGTAATTAAAACTATGTATTTGCATAAGTACAGACATACAGACCAATGGAACAGAATAGGGAACCTAGAATTACATACATACAGGGTCAACTGATCTTTGATAATAGTGCCAAAAACACACAATGGGGAAAGGATAGTCTCTTCAACAAATGGCATTGGAACAAGTGGATATTTATATGCAAAACAAATGAAATTGTATCTCTAGCTTCATATACAAAAATCAACTTTAAATAGATTAAATACTTAAATATAAGACTGGAAACTGAAAAATCTGTAGAAGAAAACATAGGGGAAAGTCTTCATAACATTAGTTTTGGCAGTGACTTCATGGATAAGATACTAAATGCACAGGCAACAAAAGCAAAATTAGACAAGTCATACCACATCACACTGAAGAGCTTTTAGACAGCAAAGGAAACAATCAACATGGAGAAAATGCAGCTTAAGGAATGGTAGAAAACATTTACAAATTATATATTCGATAAGGAGTTAAACTCCTACAACTCAATAGCAAAAAGCCTAATAACCCAATTAAAAATAAGATAGGGACTTGATTAGAAATTTCTTCAAAGAATACATACAGATGATCAACAGGTATATGAAAAGATGCTCAGTGTCGGTAATCATCAGGGAAATGCAAATGAACACTACAATCCACAATGAGATATGACCTCATACCTATTTAGGATGGCTATTATCATAAAAATGAAAGACAACCATGTTGGTAAGTTTGTGGAGAAATTGAAACCTTAGTACAATGTTGATAGGAATGTAAAATGGAGCAGCCACTGTGGAAAACAGAAAGGTGGTTTCTAAAAAAATTACACATAGAACTCCCATATGATCTAACAATCCTACTTCTGGGTATTTACCTGAAAGATTTGAAATCAGGATCTCAAGGAGATATGAGTATCCCCATGTTCATTGCAGGATTAGTTAAAATAAACAAGATATGGAAACAACCTAAATGTCTATCAACAGATGAATGGGTACACAAAATGTGGTGTATATACACAATGGGATATTATTCATCCTTTAAAAAGAAGAAAATGAACCCAGGAGACAGAGGTTGCAGTGAGCCAAGATCGTGCCATTGCGCTGCAGCCTGGGCGACAGGAGCGAAACTGTCTCAAAAAACAAAACAAAACAAAACAAAAAATTTGTGACTGTGCCAGGTTTTGGTATCAGGATGATGCTGGCCTCATAAATGATAGACTTGATAAAGAAAAGTGGCACATATATACCATGGAATACTATGCAGCCATAAAAAAGGATGAACATGGATGAAGCTGGGAACCATCGTTCTCAGCAAACTAACACAAGAACAGAAAACCAAACACTGCATATTCTCATTCATAAGTGGGAGTTGAACAATGAGAACACATGGACACAGGGAGGGGAACATCACACACTGGGGCCTGTCGGGGGGTGGGGAGCTAGGGGAGGGATAGCATTAGGAGAAATACCTAACGTAGATGACGGGTTGATGGGTGCAGCAAACCACCATGGCATGTGTATACATATGTAACAAACCTGAATGTTCTGTGCATGTATCCCAGAACTTTAATAAAAAAGAAAAAGTATGGATGAAACTTGAGAACATTATGCTATGAAATAAGCCAGTCACAGAATGACAAATATGGCATGATTCCACTTGTAAAATAGTCAAACTCATAGAAGCAGAGAGTATAATGGTGGTTGTCAGGGTCTAGAGGGAGGAGAAACTGAGAATTGCTTATTGATAGAATATATTTTCAGTCACGCAATGTGATAAGCTCTAAAGATCTGCTGTATAACATCCTGCCTATAGTTAACAATATTGAGTGGTGCACTTAAAAATCTGTTATAAGGGTAGATCTGTTAAAAGAGTAGAGCTCAGGTTAGGCTTTTCTTACTATAATTTAGGTTAAGGTTGGTAATTATAATTTATATTAAGTTTGGTAAAATACAGTTCAGAAGTTGTTACAGTGTTTTAGCATTTGTTAGCACTTTCATTTTTAGTTTAAATGCTTGGTATTAAAAATTACTTGTTAACACACCCATAGGATGTCTATTATGAAAAAGAAAAAAAAAGTAAGTATTGGCAAGAATGTGAAGAAATTGCTGGTAGGAATATAAAGGTTGCAGCTCCCTTACAAATAAAAGTATGCCACTTCCTCAAAAAATTAAATGTAGAATTACCATGTGATTCAGGATTCCACTCCTAGGTATAAACACAAAAGAATTGAAAGCAGGGACTCAAATAGATATTTATAAATGAATGTTCATAGCAGCATTATTCACAATAGCCAAAACAGGAAAGCAACTCATGTCCACTGACAGACCAATGAATAAACAAAATAGGGTATATACACTCAATAGAATATTATTCAGCCTTAAAAAGGAAATTCTGACTCATGCTCCAACATGGATGAACCTTGAAGACATTATGCTAAGTTAAATAATTCAGTCACCAAAGGATAAATACTGGATGTTTCCATTTATATGAGGTACCCAGAGTAGTAAAATTCACAGACAGAAAAATAGAGTGGTGGTTGCCAGAGGCTTGGAGGAGATGGGAAATAGGGAGTTAGCATTTAAGAGGTACAGAGTTTTAATTGCAGAATGTGAAAAAGTTCTGGAGCTGCATGGTGGCAATGGTTACAACAATATGAATATACTTAATACCAGAGAACTGTACACTAAAAAATGGTTTAAAATGGTAAATTTTATGTATCTTTAAACACAATAAAAATAACTGGAAAGTTATTCCCATTCCTGCTTGACATTTAAGACCCTTTCCAACTTTATCTCTGCCTTCTCTCCTTCCTCCCCCTGGCATTTTCCTTGCTGTTTTCTGGTGGTTTTCTTGTTCCTCATAACCACATGACCCTTCTTATTCTGGGCTGTGTACACCTGGAACACTCTTCATGTAGCTTCTCTCTCACTTGCTTTTGCAGGTTCTCCTCAATGGTACCTTCTCCATTAAGCTTTTCTCTCCAACTTGAAAGAATCTTTAGTTAAATAAGTAGTGTGTGTGTATATGCGTGTGTGTGTGTGTACCTAACTTCAAATCAGCCAATTACTGGATATAAATTGGTTGTCAACCGTTAGCCCCACGGTTTTTTGTTTGTTTTTTGTTCTTGGTATCACTGACACAATTTTTCACTTTAAGCCAAGTTCCTTACATAAAGTTTATATGGTGTCTTATTTGTGATTATATCTTATTTATATGGTGTCTCATCTTTGTAGTGTTATTTTTTGGAAAGGGTCTTGCTGAAGTGTCATGATAACAAATTATCATTCATATTTTATAAAAAAGGAACATCAAGGAGGCAAGTCTTTGAATTAATAAACCTATATAGAGTCTTGAATTTCACCCTGGCCTCTGGCTGTGCCCTTCTGAGATCTCTGAATGTGGATTTAATTTCCCTCATCTTGGGGTTTTCTCTCTGTAAATCAGGACCTTCCTTGTACTATGAAGAATAAGCTGTAACATCATCACACAGTGTCTAGGACACTAAGACATTAGAGTCAGTGACATTTGGGTCCTGATGCCAGTTTTAACATTTAGCTGTGTATCCTTGTCCATGTCACTTAATTTTTTTGGATTGTTAGTTTTCTCACATGAAAATGAGGATCGCCATCACAGTGAACTTATAGAGCAATGTGGCTATGAGTAATTGGTGAACACAGTGTGCTATTAAAAAGTAAAGGGGCATTATAATTATTAAAGCACAGTCCCTTCCATCTAGTAGCAAGAGAGTCCTTGTGCCTAAAATGATGAATAAGAAAACAGAGCACCACGGGTATTGTGAGTGAGTGAGTGAGTGGTATGATTAGTGAACGCTAGAGAGGCTGCAAGGAAATCACAAAGGTCCAAGACAAGCTTTTAATTTTAAGAAATCTCATGAACTTCTCTCTTGATTACATTCTTTGGGAATGATCTGTGTCAGTTTCTAATTGTAATTTGATATTTCCTCTGATATTTTTGTTCATCTGTAGATACATCTGGGATACTACATCCCCAAGCAGCTTGGGATTACCTGAAAAAATAATCATTCAAAAAATGTTTGCTTGGCATCGTCTATACTTGGGGCTCGGCTCTGGGGAAAATGAAATGAATAAGACATTGACTTTAGATCACAGATCTCTCAAGACAGTTGGGGAAGACAGACATATAAAAAGGCAATTGTAGCTCAACATGACAAAAGCTATAAGGTACCCAAGGCTATGAGAGCACAGGAGAGACAGAGATTATCTCTCTGGGAAGGCGAGGAAGGCTTCACAAAGGAAGTGACATTTTTATTGGGTCATAAAGAATGAGTAGAAAGTATCAGGCAGAGAAAATGACTTCAGCAATATAGTTGAATTAGGGAAATGCGTGTACACACACATACATGTATTTGTTCCAAAGTCAAACATGAATTATTTTGGGGATTATCTTCTGTCTTTGGTCCATACCACTATTTCTTTTTTTCTTCATGTGGATAATTGAGAAATGACTCCAGTGATACAGGAATAAGCTCTTGTGCCTGGCATTTGCACTTTGGATTTTCCCAGTCTTTCCCCAATACTTTTGGACTTGTGGTCCAAAAGCTCCTAGTAGAGAATTTTTCATTTGCTCCAGAATCCCCCAGTTTCACCTCCCACAAAGATAGTCTAGTCAGGATACTTTGGGGCCACCAACATAATAGAAAGTTGCCAAAATAAATGTTTTCCATCAAGATTTCACACTTGCACTTAATGAAATAGACATTTTTCAAACTGTTTCTTTAGAGCTAAGTTTTTCTTTAAGATTTGTAATGAAAATATTTCATGACCTGTTGACATATTCATATGGTGATTTTCAAAAGGCAGACTTCATTTACAAAATGGACTTGGCAACAAGTAGGAATATCTGGGAAGCTGAACAAGGCTGTTGACAGGGAAAATTGGGGCTGAATCGTAGCTGACATTGCTTTGCAGCTGTGCCATATTTTAAGACTGACCAATGGGATGGGGTTTATGGAGGCCTCATGGTAATAATGCTGAGATTGGCAGTTAATGGTCATTCATAGTGGAACTGCATAGGTAGCAGCTGACAAGTACAGAAAATAAGTTCCTGTAATGGATTTTTTATTTTTTTTTGCAAATGCCAGGGAAGCAATAGAAGAAATACTATTTAGAAGAAATATAGTAAAGAAAAAAAATCTGCAGTATTTTTCAAAGGAACAGATTTAAAAATCAGATATTTTTCTTTGAATTCTTAGCCCTGTATTTTCTTTATCCTTTGTTATCTCATTCAGTTAGCTCTTTGGCTAGTTGACTAGCAGATACCTAATTTAAGTTTTTTAAATGCAGACAGTTTAGAATAGAATATATGCTGTGTATTCCCCCTACTCTGTAGTTGAAAGTTAACAAGGAGTGTTCAAATTCAGATGGCATAAGGCCGCATTGGAAATAGCCCTCAAAATTAATTCATTTCAACTATTCTTTTAGGTTTATGAAATTTATATTAGGACTACCCTCATTTTCCTCAGCTTCTATTCCTCATATCAGTAAGCTGAGAGGTTATTAAGAAAAATATAAATATTATTACTTAGAGTTACATACTAACAAATGTAACTATAAAAATCTAGTAAAATTCTTTAGGAACCAAGAAATAGGCTCTCCTAAAGTTTTTAGCTATCCCTGGGTTTCAAAGTATTTGGCAAAGAGCATGGTATTTGAGCTTTGGTCTTGGAAGAGAAATAAATCACTTTCCACTGAGGAAGAGATCACACAAAGCTTCTTGGAAAGCTGGTGTTTGAACCAAGCTTTGGAGAGGGGAAGTGGAGCTGGATGAGGACAGGGTTCACTAGTGAGAGAAATATGGGAAGGTCATTGTGCAATGGAGCAACTCTAAGAGGAGAGGAAAAGAGGCAGGTCATTGTAAGTCAAGCCTGGTAGTTGGAAAGTAAGAGGCTCCCAGGCGGAATTCTAGGTTTGGGAGTTGATGCATCATTTCATTTTGTTAGACACTAGGACACTAATGAGAGACCAGTTTTGGTTGAGTAATGTACCCAGAGTAGATTTCAGAGGCTAGAAACTGGAAGTTAGAAAACCTATGAGTGATAGCTACCATTATTGGTTGCCTGTTAAATGCCACTCACCATGATGTAAAATTTTAATGTGTTCTTTCAAACCCTTTCAAGAATTTGTCTCCATTTTACAGATGAAGAGACTAAGACCCAGGGAGAAGAAACCTTTCTGCAGCTATTCTGTGGCTGGTCAGCAACAGCCTAAAACTAGTCGGCTTTATCTGCCTCTATCTCTATTCCCTGATTACTCACCATATATACTACCACTGTGTGGTTCACTGTGTGAACTTCTCAGTTATGTGTGTAGTATTACAGTTGTCTGCCCTCTTTCTTCCTCCTTCCCCCATACACCCTTCACTAATGCATTTTAGGTCTGTCATCCATTGTGTGTACAGAACATTTTGTGTATGGCATCTGTGAGCCACTGTGCCTGGCCCTCTGATTTCTTAAAGATGACTCTGCCTCATTTCATCAGGTTCGGTCAAATGCCACCTAAATCTAAGCATAATCAGTGGTTTTGTCTTCTAAATACTTTCTAATTGCAACCTCCACCTCCTGGGTTCAAGTGATTCTCCTGCCTCAGTCTCCCGAGTAGGTGGGACTACAGGTGCACGCCACAATGCCCAGCTAATTTTTTTTTTTTTTTGTATTTTTAGTAGAGACAGGGTTTCACCATGTTAGCCAGGATGCTCTCAATCTCCTGACCTCCTGATCTGCCCGCCTCAGCCTCCCAAAGTACCTGGATTACAAGTCTGAGCCACTGCACCTGGCCCTCTGATTTTCTTAAAGATGACTCTGCCTCATTTCATCAGGTTCAGGCAAATGCCACCTAAATCTAAACATAATCAGAGTTCCCTCTTAAAAATATAAAGACTAGAATTAGAAGGTTCAGTCCTATCTTTTACCTGCCTTCTTCCTTCCTGTCCCTCTATGTAGGTCACAGGTTCAGAGGTAGACCTTTGGTGCTAAAAGATAGTTCATGGACGCAGCTTACAGAGACACCTGGGAGCTAGTTGCAAATGCAGATTATTAGATACCACCTGAGACCTTCTGAATCATAATCTATCTTTTAACAAGATGCCCAGGGGAAGTCATCATCTTACACACATGCTCTGATGAAAACACTGCATCAGAAAGGGCTCACAGCCAATAGATCACACACAAGTACCTACGTGCAGAGATTTAAACTAATGGATTTAAATATATTTAGATGGTTTTCAATCCATTTTAATTATCACAGTGTTGAAAGTTCAAATTGGCCAGGTAGCGACTCATCAACTTGACACGCTTTTAGTAATCCCTGATAAGTTTCTTTCTTTCTTTCTTTCATTTTTTGACACAGAGTCTTGCTCTGCCACCCAGGCCAGAGTGTAGTGGCACGATTTTGGCTTACTGCAACCTCCCCCTTCTAGGTTCAAGCTATTCTCCTGCCTCAGCTTCCCAAGCAGCTGGGATTACAGGCACATGCCACCACGCCCGGCTAATTTTTTGTATTTTTAGTAGAGATGGGGTTTCGCCATGTTGGCCAGGCTGGTCTCAAACTCCTTACCTCAGGTGATCCACCCGCCTCAGCCTCCCAAAATGCTGGGATTACAGGTGTGAGCCACTGTGGTGGCCCTCCCTGATAAATTTCTTAGTGCTGGTCTGACAACGTATTTCAGTCTCATCTTGCATAATTCTTGCTCCAGTCGTGGAATCAGACATTTAAGAAGCCCTGGTTTCTTTTAGTGGGAAATGGTATTTGAAGATCCAAATCTGAGAGTCAGCAATGCCTACTGCTACTGGGTTGGTCGTTGTTTCTAAGCCTCCTGAATGGGAAATATGAGTTCATTTTGTTATTTTTGATTCTTATTCAGGACTATGGACCTTTTTATTTGGTCTTGTCTGTATTGTAACTCTTTCCTTCATTTCTGGTTGTCAGGAGCATAGGGGATAATCGCATCAGACTTCCAATAGTCAGTCAATTACATTCTTTCTTATCCTTTATTATACAACAACAGTCCTAGTAACAATACTAGTATTACCACTCCCATATAACAGCATCATGTAAGTAATATGGCATGTACTACTTTTTTGGTCAGCTTCATTTACTCAGCATGTTTTTTCATCAAGTAGAATTGTTAAAAATGTTGCATATATAATGTGCATATTCAGTGAACTATAATGACAATGACTAAATATATAGTAATTACCATATTCCCTTCTTTATCTCACTCTTAGTTCTATCAATAAACGTATATTTAATTCTTACCAGCAATTTTTATTTCAACATTTCTTTAGACCAACATTGTCTAATGGAACTTTCTGCAGCAATGGAAATGTTCTGTGACTGTGCTGTTCAATATAGTAGCCACTGGCCCATGTGGCTCTTGGTACCAGTCTGTGGCCAGAGTAGGAGATGGGGGTGGTGGAGATTCCTGCCATATTGGATAGTGCACTTCAGATGTTTTGGTTACGTGAAGCGTGTTCTCTGTCACATTCTTCAGAATGGACTCATAGGAGCAATAGTTCCCAATGCTTTTTAAAAATCATCTTTTTCTGAAGTATACTTTATTTAAAATACAGACATTAAGAATTCACTTTTGTAGGTTTTGACAAATGTATGTGTTGTATCATCACCATCCAAATCATGAGTAGAACTTGTCTGTCACCCTACAAACTTCTCAAGTTTCCTCTTCCACAAATAACCATTGATAAGATTTCTGCCACTATAGATTAGCTTTACCAGCTCTAGAACTCATATAAATAATATGGTATGTACTCCTTTTTTTGTCATCTTCTCTTAGTATGCTTTTAAATCAACTTTGTTGAGGTACAATGTACATATCATAAAAGGCATCCATTTTAAGTATGCTTTTGGATGAGATTTCTTAAATGTATTCATCTTTGTATCAGATATACTGTCAAGATACATGGCGGTTCCATCATCAAAATATAGTCCCTTGTCCACCTTCCTAGTCAGTTACCCATCCCCATTCCAAGCCAACGTTGATCCCCATTGCAAGCCAACATCACTAGATTAATCTCTTCTAGAGTTTCATATACATGGAATCATGTGGTGTGTATTCATTTGGTTCTGGCTTCTTTGGTGTAGGATAACATTTTTGAATGTTGTGTGTATAAATATTGCTGTGTAGCATTCTATTGTAGGCATATATTACAATTTATTGATCCATTCATCTTTTGATAGATATTTGTGTTTCTGGATTTTGGCTATTTCTGAGATTTTAGCAGTAACACTGCTATTAACTTCAGTGTACAACATTCTGGCTGTCAAAAATTTTCATTTTGCTTTGGTAAATACCTAGGAATAGAATTTCTGGGTCATATGGTAACCGTATATTTAATTTTATAAGAAACTTCCAGTGTATTCTTCAAAGTCATTACACTATTTTATCTCCAGCCAGAATTGTATAAAAGTCTGGCTGCTCCACATCCTTGTTAATACTTCGTGTGGTCTGTCTTTCCAATTTTCATCAATCTAATGCATGTGTACAATTTTCATCAGTCTAATGCATGTCTCTCATTATGGTTCTAGTTGGCATTTTCCTGATTAATAATGTTGAGCATCTTCGTAGAGTATTTGTAGTTCATACAGCTCCTTTTGTGAGACTTTTACAGAATTTTTCATTTAATTCTTATCTTGTAAATGTAAAGATTCTTTACATATTCCAGATAAAAATTCTTTGTCAAATATATTTGTTCACTTTTTTCTCTTTTATGGTTATTGTTTTTTTTGAGTGTGTATACTGAGAAATCTTTGCATTCTCCCAAAATGGTGAGGATTTTTTCCTATGCTTTTTCCAAAAGTTTTATAGTTTTAGCTTTTAGGTTTAGGTTAGTGATCCATTTTGAATTAATTTTTGTATACAATGTAAATTGGAGATCAAGGCTTATTTTTTTTCCAGACTGATATGCAGTTTTTACAGAAACATTTATTGAAAACATGATCCAATCTCCCATTGAATTACATTAGCCTTTGTAAAAAATAAATTATGGGTATTTTTTGGAATTTATTTTGTTATATTTATCTGTATGTTTATCATTATTCTAATAATATATTGATTACTACAACTTTGTAATAAGTATTGAAAACCAGTAGTTTAACTTATCCAACTTTGTTCTTCCTTTTTCAAGATTATTTTGACTAGTTTCTTTGCATTTCCATATAAGGTTTATAATCAGTTTATTCATTTATAAAAAGGAAATTTTAACAATTTTGGGTCTTCTAATTCGTGGACATGATATACCTTTTTAAAAATGTAGATCTTTAATTTCTCTTTGCATTGTTTTGTAGTATGCAGTACACAGAACTGAGAACTCTTTTGTTAAATTTATTTCAAAGCTATTGTAAGTGATATTGTTTTAAATTGCATTTTCCAAATATTGTTGCTCGTCTAGAAACATGTAATTGATTTGCATATATTGGCCTTGTATTATGCAACTTTGCTAAATTAACTTACTAAATCTAATTGCTTTGGAAGATCCTTGAGTGTTATCTGCAAACCATGACATGCTAACAACTTCATTTCCTATCTATAAGCCTTTTATTTCTGTGTCTTGCCTTATTTCACTGGTTAGAATTCTGGGCACCTTCTTTGTGCCTCTCTCTACTCTCTGGTGTCCTACCCTAAGGATTCCAGCCAATTCACCTACTTTGAATTCTGATCCATGCATTGTAATCTCATCAGGACCACAGTGCTTAGGTAGGACTCCAGCTCACTGAACTACAATAGAGAATTGAGAAATGTCCTTAAACAAAGATCCAGGTCAATTCTGGGGCTCACTTTGTGAGTTTCCCTCCCCTAAAGATTACAGTTTTGTGCTGTCTGTTGATTAATATCTGAAGATAGTTGCCTTATATATTTGATTCAGTTTTATCATTTACGGTGGGAGGATTAATCTGTTTATTTCATCCTATCTAGAAGAAGTCCATTCCATGACTTTTTTGCAGGTTGACAGCAGGTTTTTTTTTTTTTAAATTGTTGTTATTTGTTTGTTTTTGGTGCCCTTTATATTTGGAGATCCACGTTGCTGGATGTAAAAGCTTTGGCTTATGTTATCTGTCTTTGAGTATTCAAATATGTTACTCTATTTTTGCCTGGGGTGTTGCTCCTGAAAAATCTGATTAGAATCTCATTTTCTTTCCCGAGTAAGTCACTGGCTGTTTTTGCTTTGCTGCAAATGGAATATATATATATATATATATATATATATATATTTTAACATCCAGTAATTTTACTAGGCTATGCTTTGGTTTTGGTTGCTCTGGAGGTTCATATTCTCAGATATGAGGTGTTTCATTTAATATGAAACTTCTTTTTTTTTAATTTCAGAAAATTTTACAAATACAGTGTTTTTTCTGTTTCTTTGTATTTGTTTTCTTCAGGGACTAAATCTGTATGTCAAAATTTTTTTTACCTGTCTTCAATATTTGTCCCTTTCTCTTGAATCAATTTTATTTCTTTCTTCATTTTTCTCTCTCTCTCTCTCTTTTTTTTTTTCTTGAGATGGAGTCTTGCTCTGTTGCCCAGACTTGAATGCAGTGGCGCAATCTTGGCTCACTGCAAGCTCTGCCTCCCGGGTTCACGCCATTCTCTTGCCTCAGCCTCCCACTACAGGCGCCCGCCAACATGCCTGGCTAATTTTTTGCATTTTTAGTAGAGACGGGGTTTCACTGTGTTACCCAGGATGGTCTCGATCTCCTGACCTCGTGATCCGCCCACCTCAGCCTCCCAAAATGCAAGGATTACAGGTGTGAGCCGCTGCGCCCGGCCCTTTTTCAAAGTTTCCTCCTTTTCACTTTCTATTTATGAAGGCATGTTCCTTTTACATTAGTTTTATTTCTGATATAATTATTCTTCCTATTAATTTTTTTCTAAGTGCAGTCACTTCATTTCTGAGTTTTTCTAATTCGGAATTAATATGCTTTATGTATTGTTTCATTTTTCTTAATATTGGTTAGCCTGTTTTTATGTAGATTGTTACAGTTTCAAACTGTTCTGTGGACATGTCCTCCAGAATTTTTGTCTGTAGGAATATCAGCTGCTTGTTCTTTTTGGCTTTCAGTAACTTTGCTTGGGAGTTGACCGTATTATTTTTATGTTACTCATTTGTTTGTGAAATTCGTTTACCCAAACTGTTTTTGTTTTTGAGAGTCAGTCTTGCTCTATCACCCAGGCTAGAGTACAGTGGCATGATCATGGCTCATTGCAGCCTGGAACTTCGGGGCTCAAGCAATTCTCCTGCCTCAGCCTCCAGAGTAGCTGGGACTACAGGGTGTATATGCCTTGACTTTAGAGGATGGGCCACCATGCCTGGCTAATTTCCCTGAACTTTCAGAAGGATTCTTGCATCAGCGTAGTTTTTCAAGTTCACAGAGCTCTATATTCTGTTATTTGTTCATAGAAGCTTGATTTCTGAAACTTCCTGAGTCTATTCCCCTCCCCTATTTTTTTCTGGACCTTCTCTTTACTTCCCCTTTGTTTTCCTTTTTCTGTGAAATTTTGATTCCACTCCTAGTAGTTTCTTTTCAATGTGGATCCCTGACCTAGACGGGAGGCCTGGCTGCTAGTTTTGAATATCACAGGGGCCATCCTGCACCACCCACTTCATACCTTACCGGGATCTTGTTGTATTCACTATTATTGGATTGGCTAAACATTTTCAGTATCAGCTTCTGTTCTGAAATTGACCTCCCATGTTTTCCAGTAAACTCCTGTTGGGTATTTTTGAAATTACTCTTTTATGAGTTTCAAATGTCCCCATTTTTTTTTGCACTGCCATGTCCCATACAAACATTAATACCTTTCCAGTTTTTCGCCCTTGATGGCTTGTCCTCGCCTGCATGTAGTTGGGGATGCATGGGGATATGCTGTCACATACTTTTGTTGCATATGTTGTCTGTGGGATTTCTTTTCTTTCTCTTTCTCTCATCTATGTTGATACATTGTCTCTTAAAGACCACCCTAGTTTTCACCATCTTTCTAGAAGTCCTACATAATACTTTTAAGGAAAGTAGATTCTAATTTAAATGAAATACAGATGAATGCATTTAAAACGGATTATGTAGGCTGGGCATGGTGGCTCACATCTGTAATCTTAGCACTTTTGGAGGCTGAGGCAGGCAGATCACGAGGTCAGGAGGTCGAGACCAGCCTGACCAACAGGGTGAAACCCCGTATCTACTAAAAAAATACAAAAATTAGCTAGGCGTGGTGGCATGTGCCTGTAATCCCAGCTACTCAGGTGTCTGAGGCAGGAGAATCGCTTGAACCCAGGAGGCGGAGGTTGCAGTGAGCCAAGACAGCACCACTGTACTCCAGCCTGGGCGACAGGGTGAGACTCCATCTCAAAAAAAAAAAAAAAAAAAAAAAACAAGAAAAAGAAAATGGATTATGTTTCTGGAAAAGTTTGAAAACTTTTTTCCCCTGGTAGCACATTCCCATCAAAATATTTGTTAGTTGAGCCCCTTCTCAGCAAAGGTCCTGGGAAGGAGGGTTACTCTGAATTTAGACGGGAGACAAGGGCAGAAGATGGAGGTCTAGGAGATGAGAGATAAGGCACCGTAGATAACTATCGCAGGTAGGATTGAATAAATGTATTAGGTTCGAGTAAGAAGACATGGTAGAGAATCCAGCTGGTCAGAAAAAGGAAGAGCAGCTGGCCCTCGGCTCTAGTGTGCGTATGCAGGTATGCATGTCTTGACTTTAGATCAGAGGATGAGGTTGCTCTCTCACATCAGTGTTTCTTCTTGGTGAGAAGGTTGGTTCTGTGTATAGGTGTAAGTAGTGGTGACAGGGATGTCAGAGGTAGATAAACAAAACTTACTGTATTCAGGGCAAGGACAGAAATTTTCATTTAGCTCCTTTGTGTGGGCATATTTTTATGTTTCCTTCATGTTGTTCTTTGACTTCCTTTTGAGAAAGGCGTTACTTAATAATATTTTCAAAAGACATGTCTGTTTTTGAATATACTAGAGATACTCCTTAAAAGTATGCCATTTGAAATCCTTATGAATGTAACTTGCTGTCTTCTAACCTAAGCTGATCTTTTCATACATTCAAATTTCTTTGAAGTATTTCATGGTTTTTTTCTGCCATTTATTTCTTTTTATTTACAGTTTTGTTCAATTTTTTAGCCATTTAGCCATTTATTTTATTTATAATTTAAAGTGTTTGTCTATGTGCTTAATATAAAAGTCTGAAAATTAATTTATTTCTGAAAATATTATTTATCCAATGCCTGAGAAACAGACATGATATTTTTCTTGTATGTCAAGGTCTTATCTTATGAATTATATACAAATATGACAGTTCACAAATGTTTCAAAAACGTATTCAGCATGAGAAGAGGGTCTTGGTTCAGTTAGTTAGTGGTCACTTCTACTTGAAGGATTCAGAAAGGTCCACAAAAGAGTTAAAATTGGAAAATGTCTTGGATGATGAATAAGATTTTGACCAGCAAGATGTGGGAGCAGGTCATGAAGAAAGAACAGAGTCAACAATCCAACAGGAGGGCTGGTTTGTGCAAAGGTACCAAGGGAGAAATCATGGTGTGTGTTCAGTCAGTACCAAATAGACCAGTTTTTCTGTATGGCATGTAAAAGGAAGTTACAGAGATTAGTCTAGAAAGCTTATAGCGATGATCAAGGGATGAATGGCAGGTAAAGGAATTTGTACTTAGCTTTGTAGATACAGGGAGTTTTCAAAAGTTTTGAAATAATAGATTTGAATAATCAGAGCTAGAAGATGATTCTGTGTGGAGGGTCAGTCAGAGAGGGAAAAAATCCAGAGATGAAGAGCCCAATTATGACACTAACTTGATTATGACAAAGCTGTTATTTTTGTTTACATTTGAACTGATGCCCTTGACTCTTAGTATTCTCCCATCCCTATACGTGGGTTCTTATGCCACTTTTATATATGTTGTCTGAAAAGTAGACTGTTTAGTGAGAAATGATTTCTCTATATTCCTGGGGATTTTATAATAAGCAAAGATGCCAAAAATTTACAGGATAAAGAGATCTTTGGTGATAGGTAACAAATTACATTGCAGAATGTTAGAAAAACACTTTTTTTTTCATTGAAAATTAAAGACATCTGGGCTTTTCATTGTACATATTTTACATGTTCAGGACTAGGCCAGCTGATGAGTTTAGAGACAATTTGCAGCAAAACATAGGACTTTTTAAGTTTATTACATGCTACATATATTTTTAGAATCAGGGTTAGATACTTATAACTATGTTTTCTCAAGAGATTATAATCTTTTCAGGGGATTTTTATGATGTCAAGAACATGAATAAATTTCAAGAAATAATCTAAGGAAGATAATAAAGCCCACTTTTTTCTCTCTTTATTCTTAGGCCAGCACTATGAATTTCTGAAAAATAGATACAAAACCATCCCAGTTTCTTATAGCAAGTGGGCAATTCAGGATGATATGCTCTGCTTGAACAAGTTTTTAGGGTGAGAACTGCATATTTTAGGCTTACTAGCTATAAAGTATCTATCATTGTAGGTTTCTTATAGTATTTGAGTGCCTGCTATGAAAACAGCAATGTTGTATGTCATATGAGGAATTTTTTTGAAGTGAAATTTAGATCTTTCAACCTATATTCCATGGAATTCTATTCAAGAACTTAAAAGCTGGAAGGGGCTTTAGACATCTTCTAGGCCTTTGTTTCTGAATGTGTGCTCTGTGGAGCACTAGACCCATAGGTGGTCTATAAATAAGAATTTCTGAGGAATTGCTGCAAGCTACACTCTTCACTTTGGAGATGTGTATGCTGATATCTGTGACGTATTAGCATATTGAAAGCCCTGAGATTTTCCTAGTGTCAAAACCAGTTTGACATTTTATAACCCAGAGATTCTCAAAGTTACTTTATCGTGTGTGTGTGCACATATACAATTAAATAGTTACATCTTTACAGAACTCATATTGTTTAGAATATGCTTAGGGGAACTAATCGTTCAATCTCTTTATTTCATGAAGAGCTGAGGCCTAGGAGTATTTATTAATTCTCTACAGGCCACACAGCTCTTGACAGAGTTGTGAACAGTATCTCCCAATTTCCAGACCTCTTCTCTGCTGAATGATCTTACGTGATATACCACTAGCTGTGTAGTCGCAATCCCGTTTTTCCCTCTCTAGTTACTGCATGCTTCCCTTCCACTGATGAAATTTTCACCCAAATAAAGGGACGAAGTCAGGGATGAGCAATTCCACCCTAATCACAAAGCCTTGGACTTGATTATACAGTGCTTAGTACTAAAGGGACTGGAGCCTCCATAATTTCCATTTTAGCTCTTTTCCTGGTCTGCCAGCTTCCAGTCACCACCAGTGCTGCCCATAACCTGCAGGTGTTCACACTTGGGCTACCTCTGGGAGCTAAACAGTAGGTGCACATGGACATAGAGAGTGGAAAAATAGACACCGAAGACTCCAAAAGGCAGGAGGGAGGGAAGGTAGGGAGGGATGAACAATTACCTGTTGGGTTCAATATACACTCTTCAGGTGATGGGTGCACTAAAAGCCCAGACTTCACCACTATGCAGCATATCCTTGTAAGAAAACTGCATTTGTACCCCCTAAATCTAAACTAATTTAAATAACAATAATTTTAAAAGAGCTGAAATGTAATCAGTTATTCAATTCAATCATTCAATTATTCAAATATTCAATTTGCAAGTCACTATCACCCTAGGCTTTCTTTATCTTACCTGTGTCTACTGGCAATTTCATCACTTGTATGAGGCTTCAAACTAAGGAAGGACTAGAGCAAAGTAAAATAAATCAGACTTAATAAGGTAAGTTAGATATTACTCAGCAACTATATCCCTAAAAACATTTTTTTTAAGGAAGAGGTCAAGGCCGTATGTATAAATAAAAAAAAAATAGCCTCTAAAAATAATCCATGGGAGAGAGTAGAAAGAGAGTACTGTGAGTCAGAGACTCAGTTCTATTCTAGGGTCTACCCCTAATGAGATGTGTACATTTGTACAGGACACCCTCTCTGCTCTTGGTTGTCTCACCTGTAAAACAAGCGAACTGGAATATGTGCTCTCTGAGTTTCCTTCCAGCCCTAACTTTCGGTTTCTCTATGATCCACAAGTGTTAATTATCCGTGACCTGATTGCTATGGATAATCAGAACTTGGCCATACTTGTTTAGACTGACAGCATTCTAAAGGAATAGCCTAGAAAGAGAAGGAAAAGCTGAATCTCTGGAACTTCTCTGACACTTGCCCAACCAACGACCAGTTCATGTTTTCACAGTCTTTCATGCTATGCATTTTATTGTTTTACTTAATATTGCAAAATCGAAATCACCTTATTTTGATGGAGCATTTCTAAGCCCCTTATTTTGTAAGATATCATCTTCTTAATTTCTGGAGTGTTTTGGCCTAGAGGGAAAAATAGGGTACTTGAAAGAATATTACTGTAGTGGAGAAATCGCATAGCAACAAGCATGCAGAAAGTAAACTAGCCCCACAAAGAGTGCTTTGCAGACCTTACCCGTAATGCCAAATGCAATAAAGGATATGGGGCTGTTTCCATGGCGAAGATGTTGTAGAAAGATACAACCTCACTAGAATGTATACATAGACATACTTCTATTTAACTTAGTTACATCTTATATTGCATAGCCATTTTTCCTTTTGGGAAAACCATACTGACAAATTACTCAAGTAATCTCCTCTGGAGAGTAGAACAAAAAACACAGGCCCACTGCACCATGTCAGGGTTCTAAAAATTAGGAAGACTCATCAAATAACTCAGCCGAAGAACAGGTTTAGTTACAGCAGTTGGATGCTCAGTTCTGCAAAAGATTATTCTGCAATATCGGTCAGGAGATTATTTTATGTACAGATGTTTCTTATCTTTGAATTCCTAGAGTGACTCTCATCACCTCCTTTCGTCCCTGGGAGCTTCTTGCTCTGCTTGTTCAAAGCTACCCAATCTATCACTAAGGAGGCAAGTGAATAGTGATATGTGCTTGAGGGAAAGGGGAGTCACACTGCTTAAGGCAGGCAGCTTGCTTTGGCCCCCTAACTTGCATCTTGTTCTCCCTGCTTCTGAATGAAAGCAGCTAACTAAGGGAGAGTGTGAGCCTCACATGAAAAGACATTTGTTTCCAGATACAATGCTAAACTGGGATTGCTGGCCCATGCTGTTTTGCATCAGCAGATGCTTTAAGAATGCAGTGAAAACATCTTATAAAGTGAAAACCTATCATTTGTAAAGCTGCAAAGAGAGAGCTTTGTTTGCCCACACAGCATTTCTCAATGGAACCCCTGAGGCCATGGGTTTTTCAGGACAAGTTTCAACTCTGCTTAGCACACATTTATTGTGTTAAGGAAAAAAGGCCCAAATAAGCAGGGCATACTATTGTGAATCTTGTAAAGACAGCCCGAGTTTAAGATCTCTGTCTATCTGGCTTTAAACTAGAGCCAATTCACAATTACCTGTGATCAAAATAACAGAGTGTAGACAAATTAAAATGGAATCTACGTAATCTCTTCTTGACATTGAAAATGCCACCCTCACCTTCACTTATTTAGTTATTTTCAATCAATCACAAGAGTAACTTACAAATATCTAATGCTTTATCAGAACAGCTGACAAGTAGCAGCAATTGTACATTTGAGTTGCATCTTTTAGATGAGGTTCTAGCCAGCAGGAAAAATGGTCTAAGTTTAGATGATAAGAATGGGCCTGAGTGTCTAATTATTATATAATCAAATAGACTGCATATTGCCAATGCCATGTATTAAAAGGGTAATATTTCACAGATATCTGGTAATTCCCACATTGAAACTTACTTTATTGACTAACAAAAATAGACTGTAGACCACATAGATTGGGGCTTTTTTATGTAACATCTTCAAGCCACTCTGGGAATAGTCTTTCATTTTTATTCATCGTTCTTCCCTGCTGTCTTTTCTTATATCTGTTATTAAGTCTATGCCTAATTTTTCTTGCATAACTGCAGCACTCCATGCCTGTCATGAGGGTATAGTGGGCTGCATTAGATATTTGTAAGTTACTCTTGTGATTTGGAGATAGAAGTGGTCCACATCTAAGGCTATGATAATTCTCATCTCCCTTCAAAATTTGTGAGCTGGATGGATCCTAATCCAGCAGTTTTACATTGATGGGCTCCATGTACATGAATTTTGCAATTCCCAGGATCCTAATGAAGATTTTAATTATGTTAGTACTAGAATTCACCTCTTCCTCCTGCAGCAGAAGCATTTCCTTGCATGCATGAAGCTGAAACAAAACTGCCTGGGTAGAAATCCACAGTGAGAGACACTATTAAATGAAAGACGTATTTTGTTGTGATGCTGAACATGGCAGTACTTCAGGCAATAAGGAGCCAAAGTTCCAGATGAACATAAAAATAACATGATTTTTTTTATAGCCATGCTCTGGGACTTGAAAAGGATATGGACTCAAAGGGAGAAAAAGAAATAGTGTAGAGACTTGAAAATAATTTAAGCAACAAAATAAAAACAAATACAAATTTTTCTGAGCTTCGGAGCAGAAAGATTCTTGAAGTCCAGACTGTGTTTTATGTGCTGCCTTTTTTACCCCCAACATTAAATCATTGTGAATTTGATGTCAAACTGCATGCCTGAAGACATTAACTGGAAGGCAGGTATATAACCTGGTACAGATTAGAAAGTTACGCCGGCAAGTGTTAAATGCGGAGCCAGAAGTCAGTCACGACCAGCCCTGTTCTTCACAGCCACCGTGCTGAGCCCTCCAGCGCAGTTTCCTGCCACCAAACCACTGCCGATTTCTGATGGGAAAATAGAATAAAATGACACCTGAAAGAATCCTGTTTCTAAAACATATAGGAAGTGGCTTTATAATTAATGATTTTTGAAAGTAGGTCTTTATTACACTTGGGAAAAGGCTTTCTAGAGTGAAAGCCTCTTTTGAAGAAGATATTCTTGGTGTTTAGTTTCCTCCAAAGCCCAAGAATCTTAAAATTGAGATAAGTGAGCAAAAAGTATTCACGTTAACTCTTAAAAGCAAGAGTTTTGAATTTTTTTTTTTTTTTTTTTTGAAACAGGGTTCTACTCTGTTGCCTAGGCTGGTGTACAGTGGCACCATCATGGCTCACAGCAGCCCCAACCTCCAGGCTCAAGCCGTCTTCCCACCTCATCCTCCCAAGTAGCTGAGAGTACAGGCATGTGCCACCATGCCCAGCTAATTTTTAAATTTTTTGTTGAGACAAGGTTTTGCCATATTGCACAGGCTGGTCTTGAACTCCTGAGCTCAAGACATCCTCCCGCCTTGGCCTCCCAAAGTGTTGGGATTACCAGGGTGAGCCACTGTGCCCAGCCGAGAATCATGATCTTAAAGGATTTTGGAAGCCAGATCATAGAGAAGGTTAAAATACAAAATATTGGTCTGTGTCTAGTAAATAGGAGGTTGGAGAGGGCTTGGACTTCTAAATTCTTGCATTTATTTAAAAAATACTGCATCCTCAATAACAAGGGTGATATTTAGAACTATTTTTTTTACTCTTAGAATTTATTTGAACATTAAGTAAAAATTAGTCAATGTGATGAGTCTTTTAATATCCCTTATCATGGACTTTTGATGAGAGAATTAGCTCTTTTTTTTTGCCTCCTTTTTCAATGTGTAATTATTTATCTATTTTAAGTGAAATTCTTTTCAGTATTAAAGTAAAAATCATCAGAATACATGTTGTAGTTGAAATTCACCAGCAGTTACCTGTGAAAGCATTGTTGTGTACAAGGTAGGGAGGGATACATTTTATTGTTGTCCCTGATTGTGGTATAGAATTATTAAAAGTTTGGGGCTGTAACGAATTGATAAGCATTACTCAGTGCTATAGTTTTTTTGCTACTCACCAGCAATCTTATAAAATTACTTCAGATACAGTATCATAAAAGACTCTTCTCAACTGCGTACATAGACATTAGAAGTTTAAGACTTGTGAATACAATTTTATTGACAAATTCCCTCGCCTAATTTGAAGTTTGTTGGAGGAAATAAATTCTAATAACCTTTCCTCCTTTACATTCATATCTGGCCATTCCTATGTGTTACACCCTCATTTGTGTTCTCTCTTTCCCTTCCTCATTGTAAGGAGACTGGGGACTTGGTAGATCTGCCAGGAATCCCTCAGAAGGACTCAGGTGTTTACTCCTAATCAGCAGGTCATCCAGGAAGAGTTTGGAGCCTGCACACAGTAGCCCAGGAAGTAGCTGACTGCAGTACTTCTGTGTATCATATGTTGGCCAGTCTGGGACATTCTGAAGAATACTAAGTGCCCCAGGTAATAAATCATCCTCCCTCCTGTCATCCAACTTCAGTTTAGGACTCACATATTCCCTCTTTCCTGAGGGCAAATTTAAGGCATGGCCATGTGGTCTTTTGACCATTTCTTTAATATTCAAAGGGTATAAATAAAAGGAGATGCTTATTTCAGAAGGAGTCATCCTGGGACAAACAGATTCATGGTAATAACAAAACATGCATTTGAAGTATATCAGACAGCCTTTTAGACCCCCTTTACCAAAATCTTGTAGCCTAATTCTTCGGAACTTGAACCCAATGTCCCTTGAATTCTTAGCTGTCAGCAGCATGGCACCAGGTCTTGCAATTGTACAGTTGCCTGCAGTCCTCTGACATCTATGTGGGAGTAACCTATAGTCACACCCCTACTGCCACTTTCCCCTGCATATAAAACCAAAGAGAGCAGAGTGACAGACTGATACCATATTTTCTTTCATAAGCAGTATCACTTTTCACTGTTGTGTGCAAATTACCTTGGGATACGAGAGGAGTAGAGAGTGATCCAGAAAGAGAAAGAGGAACACAGGCAAGTGAGGTGAGGTTAAGCTACTCCCCAAGCCTAGCCCCACAAGGCAGACAAAGGGCCCTAGCTTCTAGATGCCTTTTCTTTCTTCATCAAGTCTTTCCTCTTTCCCTAGAGACTACTTTCAGTTACTCAGTTTTCCTCTAATTGCATTCTCATGGGTGCCTGAGGGCTCCATTTCTCTGAATATTTTGTGCAGCCATTGGTTGGTCTCAAATGGATCTGAGGGCCGTTGGCTATAGAGTGTCTAATTCTCAGCTCTCTGGCATCTCAAGGGTCTTCCATGATCATTCAGCCCTCTTCAATTCATGTTGCTTCCTCAAAAAGGAACTGGATTTGCGAACTGTGGCCCAGCGAATGCTGCAGGTAGGGAAAGTGCAAGACTAGGCAGGTTTAGAGAATCTCCATAATTCAGGCCACCAGGGTCTATGACTGAAATTAGCATTCTCATTCAAGGGATAAAGCCCTAAGATAACTTCTTGTGACACACCTGCTTTGTACCACCCTTTGAGAAAGCTTCAACCCCTATCTGAGACATCCTGAGCTTGAGGCTTTGAGGGGTCTTTTTGAGCTAGTGATTCACTGTCTCTTTTGTAAGATAAATACCTGTGTGATGGAATTGGAGCAGCTGCTCTTCTTTTCTTGGTGACTACCAAGCTGTTGGTCAGGCATGGAGACTCTCTAAGCTAAGTGGCAATGGCCCTTTATGCCTGCTAGGAAAAGGGACCAGATTTAATGAAAGGTTCTTAGCAAAGGCTCAGGGCCAGTTTCTCTTTTGATCTCATCCTGCTATGCCTACTTATAAGTAATAGTTAAGGGCAAAAATGAATCTGGCTGATATGAAGAATAAGAGTCAACTGAACCACCCCTCCCATAATATGTATCAGTTGACTCGGGAACATTATTAGTTTTTGATCAACTTTGTTGAACAAACTTAGGTGAAGCAAATACTCTTCACACCTACCTCTAAAATATGATCTAGTTTTAACTGATGTAAAACAGGTAGCAGCAATTTTCTTCTCTAAAATGATGCTCTCTCCATGTGTTCATTCTGCAGAGTGAAGTGTAGAAATGTGTTTCCTTAAACTTCCCTTGCTAAAAATAACAGCAACAAAAATTGACCTTTTGCTTTTAAATGAGATTGAAGAATTTTCTCCCTCTTGGGTCAGGGCTAAGTTCTCCTAACTGTCTATGCTATCTTCCCAATCATCATAATGACAAGAGTTATTTTATAAATCAAGATTTTATACTGGGGCTGGACACATTGAATTGTAATTTGTTTTAATATACAAAACTAAAAATAACTTTGCAGTGGGCAAAACCCCAGATGTGTTTTGTCAGTCTCTTTTTCACTTAATGTCTAAAGCTTTATGTATTTAAGGAAAATTTTATCCATGTGTTTCTCATTTATTTACACTTAACTCATCAGTATGTTTAATAGGAGTTATTTGATGTCCAAGAAGCCCTTTTAAACTATTTTATGTGCTTATTTTATGTATCTGTGAAATGGGAAGTCATTTACTGCCAAAAAAGAAAGCTGTGCAAAACCTATCATCATCATTGTCAATAAATATTTACCTCTAAAATTTCAAGCATCATTTAAAAACATGCACAAGACATTTTGGAGTCCACTTTAGACTGACCGACATAAACAGAACTTACATCTTTTCTCAACAGACAGTTTTGTACATTCAGGTGCTCATGTAGTTAAATAATACAGATACTTTCTTTTATGAAGTAAGAAGTTGGGGTCACGGTTTTCATAAAGCTATGAGTCAAGTGTTGAGCCCAAGAAAAGTCAACCACTGGCTATTTCCATGCAACTCTTTCCTGATATCACTGGTGAGTCCACCCCATCAGTACTATCAGTACCATGCATCTCTTCAAATGGGATTAATAGCTAGTTAGAAATTAATATTTTTTTAAGCATCTAATGGTAAGTTTTATATGTGATAATTCACTAAGAAAACAGTTTCCCAACAGGAGTCCCATCACTTGTGCCCCTATAGCTTTCAGTGTTCCAGAGCACCAGGAACCTGATGCAGGTATTTATTTCACCACATTTATGTAGTAGAGGTTTATCCATTCATTCAGCACACTTATTTAGTTGTCAACCTGTTCTAGGATCCTACTCTGCTAAGTGCTATGAATAGGAAGATAGATAATGTGTACTTTTTGCAGTGCTTAGGTGGGTAGGAGAACTGGACATTGTAGTAGATGTCATTAAGGTCCTGCCCATTTTTGCCTTAGTCCATCTGAGTTCACCTGTGGCGTGGTTACATGCAAGTGCAATCTGAAAGTGCAGTGGAGTTAATCTCCCCGAGGGGACGTACTCCATTAATAGGGATAGTGTGCTTCAGCTCCCATACTCCCTGGTATGATAACATTGAGGTATGTTCCATACAGATTCTCAGAGATTTCGAGGGGCTGAGACTCAGTTGCCCATAACAGTTATATACTCACAAATATACCCATTTTTTTGGTTTTTTTTTTTCCTAGTTCTTATCTCACTTTTCCTCGCCTGTGCTTCCTGAGATCATACCCTCTAAAACCAACTGCACCCATGTTTTTGTCTCACTGTTTCCTTTTGGGAGAAACCTAAGATAATGTGTGCAGAAAAGCAGTAATTGCAATATAGTGATGAGCTGTAACAGAAGTGTGCATACATAGTAGTAGGAGACAGTTGCACAACACACAGCAGCTATTTCATTTGGTAGATATTTGTGGGGAATTTACTAGCTCAATGTCAATATCCCCCTCTACCATGTAAATGTTATGAAGGCAGAGATGCCATCCATTCACTGCCTCATCCCTAGAGTCTAGCACAGGCTCTGGCATATAAGAGCTTAATACCTATTTGTTGAATTAGTAGTCATCTTTGTCAGAGGGATACTGAGGATTAGAAAGAAGGCTACCATCATTTGTATGTGGCTTGAACTTGTACAGTCAATCAGTAATGATGGAGCTGCTACGAAATCCCAGGTGTTCTAATGTCTAGTCCAGGGCTTTTTCTCCAACTGGCTTTAAAAAATGGAGTTAGCTAGAAGGTTGTAGGGATTAGGAGTGGGGCAGTATGTATGAAAACTGAGTTCTGAGCGAATACGGGGTACTCAGGGAAGTAAGTCATTTAGATATGATGGGATTGTGACAAATGGGTGAAAATTGGTTGGAAAAAAAGAGATGAAGGACAATAAGTAAGTCCAATAGGAAGACATGGTAGGCCATGTCCAGGCATTTAGGCTCTTACTGACTAATGACAGTGGCAGTGGTTTTGATGGGGACATAATTGAAGGATCTTGATGGGGCAGTATCTGGTTACATCTTACAAAACTCCAGATGAGGTGGGGGAGGTTAGATGGGATTGGGCAAGACTGGAGACAGCAAGATAAATTCTATATATGTTCAGGAAAGAGATTTAACAAGATTGACGGTGAGATGTACAGATGAGGCAGAAGAAAAAGTCAAGGTCCAGGGTCCTGGCTTGGGCAACTGGGTGGTGCCACTTCTTGAGCTAGAGCTGAAAGAAAAAAGCATTATGAGAGCTGCTAGATCTCAAGGTACCAATAATAAAGCATTCAGTTTGAGGGTATGTAGGATCTAGAGAAACAGGTCTTGACTGGAATGTGGATCCAGAAAGTCTTCAGCACGTGAGTGATTTTGTTGACACGATGGGAGTTAATTTAAAAAATTAAACATTTAAATACTGCTTACTATATGCCAGTCACTGTTCTGAGGACTTGTAAAATATTAACTATATTATGTATATTAAAATTAAGTATATTGATATTAAAGTATGAAGTAACTGTGTAACTATTAACTCAGTATTTAACTAAACAACCCTATGAGATAAATGCTGTTTTTCCACTTTGTAGATGAGGAAACTGAGGCACAGAAAAGTTAAACAACTTTCTCAAAGTCATATAGGTAGAGAGTAGTGAAGGGTAAAGCTGGGATTGCTCTACTGAGTGAAGAGAGAAATAAAACACAAATGTCATAAATGCGAAGAATGGAATAGAAGCTTGAGATAGATTAAGACCCACAAGAAGGATCAAAAGAGGTAAGAAAAATATGAGGAAAAGGGTAGAATCTTAGAGGTCAAAGAGGAGAGCACTTTACTTGGGTCACATGACATTGAGAGATCAAGTAACAGGAAGGCTGAAGATATTCATTGGATTTCACGTTGAAAAAAATCATTAGTGACAGCACTTTTCATGAAATGATGAAAGTTGGCCATTTGATGAAAGTTGGCCATTGAACTCAAACACTCTCCCAGGATCAGGAGAAACAGCTACGGATAAAGCTATGCAAACCAAACAGCTTAATCAAACTTGAGGAATCAATTCTAGAAAATGAGTTTGACCTGACGAGTTTGTGCTGCATATACCATGTGAGGAAATTTAAAATGAGCCAAACTTTCTGAAGGCTGTAGATATGTATTCTGACATCAGAACGGACAAGGCTTAGGCAGCAATAATGCTAAAAAATAAGGAAGGAGGGAGGAGAGGAAAACCTGAGTGAAAAACCCAGAAAAATATGAAAATTAAGGATTCCCCCATAAAGACTGTTCTCAAAATTGTTATTTTTGAGACCCAAATGCCTTCCTTTTGTTATTGCTCATATATGAAGAAAAAAGTGTTACATCAGACTCTGGAACTCAAAATATTAAGAGAAAAAAACAAAAGAAGATTCGTGTTAAATCCCTTGCTGATGAATACTGGCAGCCTACAAGAAACATGTGGGAGAAAGTTCTCAAGCTTAGAGTGTAAGTGGAATGACTTTTGCACATGCAGGAAAAAGCATGTCTAAAGACAGTGGTGAAGGCTGAAGGGAATGTGGGAGTTAGAAATCTGTGTAGGCAGGCCTAACAAGCTGGAGACAATTCTTTCTTTGCTGATGTTTTAAGGTAAGTCAAGAGAGTTTGGACATAAGCCACCGTGGTCAACTTTCTCCGTAAGGGACTTTTGCTGATACCTGCAGTGAATTCGTTAGTTGTCAATGATAATTGAATCAATTCAGGGTGTTTGCCTGGAAGGGATTCTACTTTCATTCTAACTTGCCAGATTTTAAAAAAAATGAAACTTTACATCGGTCAGCTGAAATTGGTTTATGAATTGCTGGAAATCCCTAGACAGATTTCCATCAATTCAAAACATCATAGACAATCCTGTATTTGCAGTGGGCTTTGAGTTATTCATGAAATCCTATTGAACATCTTTTTTGCATTAATTTAGTGATATTTCTCACTGACGTCAAGGTGATGAAAAATAACACTAAACCTTACTTGGCTGACTGTGGAGAACTTGGAACTCTACCAGGCATGCTGCAGGCAATTTCTGGAAGGCAGGCAGGAAGGCAGGCAGGGGGACCTGGCATGCCTCAGAAACTACCTCAGAGATGAGCTTTAGAGAGAACAAGTCTACAATTATGGGAATAAAACTCAAAAATATTTAACGGCTGCCAGCAATTTCTGAAAAGCTATTAAAAATTTGAAAAACACACACCAATGATAGTGGTAAGAGAAAGTAGGTGCACTTTAAAAGGAAAAAAAAATCTGTATTTTGTTTATTTACCAGAACTTAAAGAGGATTTACTGTGTTCTGGGCACTTTTCTAGTGACTTTATGAATATTAATTCACTTAATATTCCTGACAACCCTCATGAAATGGACATGATGATTATCCTTGTTTTACAAATAGTGATGATGTGGCATAGAGAGGTTGTTCACGGCCACATAGCCTGGTACTTTACAAATAGTGATTTTACAAATAGTGATGATGCTTGTTCATGGCCACATAGCCCGGTACTGATCTGGGATTCAGACCTAAGGGAGTCTGGCTACAAAGTTTATGCTTTTAGCTACCATGCATGTTTCCCTTCATAAAGGAAATAGCGTTTTCTTTCAAGATTCTAAACCCATTGTCTCTAACAGTACTCAGAATGACTTTGTCATGTGATAGCTTCTGCTGCATTCTAGTTTTACTAAGTTGTGCCTTATAAAACTGTTCTCTGATATTGTGGAGATAGCCATGTACCATGTCATGCCAGCACTATTAGAGGAAGCAGGGACAGAGACCCTGGGTAATGTGACATTGATGGTGTGATATTGCTTCCCCTCTCTGTGCAGTCGAAGGCTTGATGCCATCATATGTTAAAAGATTATAAATAGAAATAGTTTTCACTGCATAAACAGTGAACACAGACGTTTATGGACAATTAATGGACTACATAATTGTAGTAGTCCATTAATTGCAGAGAAACTCACAGATTGTCTTTAGAGATCCAGTAGCTTCAAGAGATGGTAAGAAGCAGAAAGTCAGGATGTGTAAGCAATGTGTAAATGGCTTTCACATATGACTTTTCTCCTGAAACACACACCTTTGAGAACAAAATTATTATATTTGCAACAATTATATTGAGTATTCTGAATAAGACTTGTGTTTCTGACATAAGGGCTCTTGGTTGCTGGGTTTTACTTTGCACACATATTTGCCTGTCAGATTGGCACATTGCTTGTAATTGTTTCTCTCACTGTGTTATGAAATCTCCCTTTCTATCAATTCCTTTTCAGCCAATAGTAGTTCTCCAATGAGTCATGTGGCTAAATAAAGACAGGGGTTGCATTTTATGTAGTAGATGTCTTATCTGGTGGCTATAAGAATAGGCCATTTTATTAAAATTTTCTTTTTCTTTTTTTATGGTTTAAATACTTTTTAAAAATTTTATTATGATTATACTTTAAGTTTTAGGGTACATGTGCACAATGTGCAGGTTTGTTACGTATGTATACATGTGCCATGTTGGTGTGCTGCACCCATTAACTCGTCATTTAGCATTAGGTCTGTCCTCAGACTCTGGTATCCACCTGTCTTCTTGACATCTCCACTTATATTTCTAATGGACATCTCACATTTAAGTATCTACAATGACTATCTTTCTACCTGTGGCATTCCCTGTCTTAATTAAGGAAACTCCATCCTTCAAATTGTAAAAGCCTAAGCCTCAGAGGCATTTGATTTCTCTTTTTTTCTCATACACCTCATCCATTTCAGCAAAGAATCTTGTCTCTACCTTTAGAATATGTCCAGAATCTAATCAGTCCTTATTCTACTTGATGCCACCACCTGTTTTGAACCACCATCTTCTCCTACTTGAATTGCTGTAGTTATCTCTGTATTTATTCTTTTGCCACTCTCTAGCAGTGAAAGCAGTTCAGTAAAAATACAATTTGGCTAATGTCCTTCTTCTGCTAAAATCTCTGTTGTCTGCCCCTCTTTCAGAGTTAAGGTTGTAGTCTGTTAAATGACCTCTAAGGTCTGACATCATCTGGCCCTCATTACTTTCTCTCCTACCGCCTCCACCCTTGCTTCTCTGGTCCAGCCACACTGGCTCATTGGTGTTTCCCATCCACCAGGCACACTCCTGCCTCAGAGCCCTTGCATTAGCTGTTTCCAAGGACTGGAGAGCTCTTCCTCCAGATACACCCAAGACAAATTCCTTCAGCCTCCTTTAAATCTTAGCTGAACTGTCACTTTGTTAATGAGGCTGACCCTCTCCATCTTATTAAACTAGGACTCCCACTACTCCCAACACCTCTTCCCATTGTTGTTTCCCATGGCACCTGTCACCTAACAAATGCTGGAACTTAATTATTTATTACATTTATCATTTAGTATCTGTCTGCCCTGACTATAAAGTATACTTCTCAGGGGCAGGGGTCTTTGTTTTTCTCACTGAAACATCCTAAGAAACGAATGTAATGTCGGACACATAATAGATACTCAATATTTATTGAATAAACAAAAAATGAATTTAAAAATGCATGTTACATTGGACCTTTCTAAGAAAACCATGCATAGCTACCTTGCTTCTCCATTCACTCTTGGTTAGCCACATGAGGGTTACAAATTTGTACTAACTCTGTCTTTTGCTTTAATGCTTGATCATTTAAAACTTTAACCTCTTTAAACTTCCTTTTAATACACTAGTTTGCAACATTGTCCTAAATATAGCATGCACCATTGCAATTAAATCCATCATGAATGTATTGGTATCTGAAGCACAAAAATAAACTCCTACAGAAACATCTAGCAGGTAGGGCTGGATTTGCTCTCACTTGATGAGTTTCATAAGTTATCTTTCTATTTGAAAGTCAAAAGGAATCACTTGCATCTTGATTAAAAAGAGCTGTAGCTTCTATTCAGAAATGGAAAGATGGACAACAATTCTGGTTCACTCAGTGATTCTTGCTAATGATCAGATTTGCTGCACAAGGATTCCAACCTTGACTAAGAAGATGTGTATGGAAAAGGAGGATCCAGTGTGAAATCTCTTTCTATTTTGATTTAAGATGCTGAGCAATAAACAGTCCTTGAAGCTACCAGTATCCAAGGACACAGGTCCAGTGTTTTCCACCTTGTTTGAATATTCAGTTTAGGCAACACATGGCAGCTGGACTCAATCCTGTTGTTAGGAACATCCCTAAATGAAAGTGCCCAGTCATTACTCATGATCTGATTGGTATGCTCACAGAAGTGGGCCAACCAGCTTTCAGTCTGAGATTGCCTTTAATGGGGGAGAGGGAGAAGACTTTGGAACTCAGAGGCAGAAAACAAAGATAAACATAGAAACAGCATGGCCAAGTATTAGAATCATAGAATGCAGATGGGACAATTTTATCCTTCTACACTCAGCCCTAGGATTAGGTGGGACTTAAAAACCTGCAATGTCATCCGCACTGTCAGTTTGACACAGAGTAGAGCCAATTGCTTATAAACTCCTCTAAACGCATATGCCTTTATTCGAAATTGTAGTTGATTTGAAGGTAGCGCTATCCCTAAGTTGTCTAATATCCCTGTATTTCTTCACTAAGACAGAAAATACCGCAAAGCATGTGATTTCCACTTAACCAATCCCTTGACTTTTAAATTCATGGTATTTTAATGCAGCAAACATTTGTTATTTTTGAGGGGACAGTACAGAGAGGTTGAGAGCATGGACTCCAGAGCCAGCTTGGCCCCTTCACATACTGATCATGTGACTCTGAGCAAGTTACTTAACCTACAGTTTCTTCATCTGTAATATGGGAATAATAAGTGTATCCATTTCATTAATTTGTGAGAATGGTATGAACTAATATTTTAAAAGGGGTCAGAACAGTAATAGAAAACATGATGTAAGAAGTTGTTATTATTAAATTAACACTTCTCATCAAGATGCTCTTATTTTGGATGTAGGCTAGACATTGTGATTTTTACCTATTAATTAGGTCTTCCCTTCCTGAATATTTTATTTTTATTTTTATTTTCTTGAGAGATGGAGTCTCTCTCTGCCACCCAGGCTGGAGTAGTGTGGCATGATCTCGGCTTACTACAAACTCCGCCTCCCAGGTTCAAGTGATTCTCCTATTCTCCTGACTCAGCTTCCCAAGTAGCTGAGACTACAGGTGTGTGCCACCACGCCCAGCTAATTTTTGTATTTTTCAGTAGAGACGGATTTCACTATTTGTTGGCCAGACTGGTCTCAAACTCCTGACCTCAGGTGATCCACCCACCTTGGCCTCCCAAAGTGCTGGGATTACAGGCCTGCATATTTTTAATATGAGGTTGCTTTCCTTCTTTAGTATGATGTACTACAGAGCAGGTGGAGGGCTGCTTTTGCTACTATAAATCATTATCCTGTTTCTGCAGGAGTCCAGGGTGGGCTGCTGAATTAGGAGAGTATACAGTAATAAGGTTGCCAGGCGTGGAGGTCAGGGTGTATGTCTGAAAGGAGTTGCTGGCTTCACTCTCACCCTTTGCCAAAACTGCTCAATGAGTAACAGAAACCAAGACAGAAAGACATTGATAAAACATCTGAATCCATTACATAGCATGCTCTTTTAACTTTGGGAGATCAAAATATTCTACTAGAAAAATCTCATGAGCTCTAGGAACACACCACTTTTCTATGAATTCATTATATATAGGCCATGTATTTGTTTCCTCTTGCTGTGCAACAAACTTACCCCAAATTTGCCAGCTTAAAACAACGAGTTTTTGTGAATTCATGATTTGTGAGATTCACGGAACTGGGAGCAGCTTAGTTGGATGGTTCTGGATCAGGCTCTCTCTAGGGTTACAGGAGTGGGCTGAGGCTGCAGCCATCTGAGAACTTGACTGGGCCACAGGATACCCTTCCAAGTTCACTCACATGGTCAATGACAGGAGGCCTCAGTTTTTTACCACATGGGCCTCTCCATGAGACTGCTCTCAACATGGCAGCTGGCTTGGCCCAGAGTGAGTGATTCCAGAGAGCATACAACAGAGCCCAAGATGGAAGCTGTAGTGTCTTTTATAACCTAATCTCAGAAGTGGCACAGCATCTGTTTTGCTCAAATCTGTTCATCACTCACCATTCCTGGTACAATACAAGAGGGGAATGGAGGAGGTGTCAGGACTAGAGGTCGGAATTGTTGGGGGGGACAACCTGGAGGCTGCCTACCACAGCCACATGGAACTTTCTAAGCAGGGATTCTTATCTCCTTTTTATGAATTAGGCTGTAGTCATAGAACAGTCTGAATTAAAAATAAAATGAAAAAGTTCTGTGTAATACCAGGCATTCTTCATTAAACATTATGTCCATATATGCATAATATTATTTCATGTGTGTACACAAACTTACTGAATCAGAATCTACATTTAAACAGATACCCAGATAACTTATATATAAATTAAGTTTAAGAAACATCAGTGTAAGATAGACTATATTTCAAATGTTTTTAGTCATGTAATTTAATATACCCTGAAAATTAATTATGCAGCAGAGCTAACTAAATTACCTATTATTAATACATCAATGTTTGATGCTGAATCTCTCTATCCATTCCCTTCCCCACCCTCCACCGTAACCCCTTCCTATATAGACTCTACACAGAAATACAGTTTGGCCCCAGAATGTGGAAGTCATACCAAAGCTTTTATTTATTTTTTTCCCCTTACAAGAAAATAGGTGGAGTACTGCAATGACATTTTAAAAAACCATAGTTTAAGATAAGGTTTGTTTTTATTGATTGCAGATGGTAAGAGACTTCCAAAGGATACAGTTGGCTCTAGGAAAAAGAAATCGTTTTGAAAATCATCAACTGGTATTTGCAAAATGTCATCAGGGACTTTCTTTTTCCCTCACCTAAAACAAATACAGACAGTTCTACATAAAGAGAAAGCTGTGTATAAAAGCCAGCCATGTGTTTGAAATGATTCCATTTTTATAAGACATTTGAAGTACCATGACAGTTACACCGACAAAAAACTCAAACTAATTTGTTTTTGTGGTATTAATGAATTTGCATTGGTCTTGTTGGCACTGAGATTGAAATACCCACCCACAATTTCATTACAGGGTCAGTCCCTAAAGGGTAAGCCTTGAAGTAAAGGCAGTTATGCAGTCTGTAGCTTATTAAACAAACCATCAAAATGTATTTTTCTCCAATTACAAAAGTAATACAAACTCATTGTAGAACACTTAAGAAATACCAACAACTATAAGGAAAAGAAAAGTTATTTGAAATCCCACTGAAAAATAACTACTAAAAGAGATCATTTTTATTAATATTTTGACTTCTTCCTTACTAGTCTTTTTCTATCATATGTCTGATATTTGTAATATATAAACATATCATACAAGAAGGAAATATCTAAGACTCCTCCTATGAGGAAAGAGAAATTAAAATGATGGTGTATTTTTACCATGCACACAGAAATTCTCAAATTGTGGTGAGTTTCCTAGTGACCATTTCTGCTACTTGTACACTACCAAACTGACTTTGCACCTATCACCATTCTTAAAACTCTTTAGAAAATTTTCATCACCTCCAAAAGATCCCCTGTACCAATTTCCCATGTCCTCCTCTACCCAGCCCCTAGCCACCACTGACTTACTTTCTGTCTCTGAACCAGACATAAAAGGCCATATATCAGATTATTCTATTTATATAAAATGTCCAGAATAGGCAAATAGGAAAATTTGCCTTCCTTAGTAATTGCCTTTTATGATATGTGACCTGGTGAAAGTTTCTTACAAAGTTAAACATGGAGTTTGACATGGAGTCCATTTAAACATGGAGGTTAGTGTGGCACAGCAATTCCTTTTCTAGGTATATACCAAAAAATTTAAAACTATGTCCACACGAAAACTTATAAATGCATGTTCTTAACTCCAATAATAGTTAAAAAGTAGAAACAACCTACATATCCATGACTCATGAATAGATACACCATGTGGTACATCCTGGAGAGCCTCTGCAACAGCAGCAACAGGAAACACAGATGGTGGGTGAGCACCAGATGGTAGAGTCAACAGTTTAATACGCTGAGGCAAGAAGGGTCAGTTAATCACTGGCAGAAGATCAGGGCCCAGGACTTTTGCTGTTTCTATGGATTCCTCCTTTCTCTTAGAATGAGATAGGACAGCCTCATGGTGAAATTTTTTAGCTGTTTATCGTTTTCATAGATCTGATTCTACTAGTGTGATTTATGCTAAGCATAAATGGCCCAAGTTTTCTGTGGTTTTTTTGAAGAACATTGGAAAATAAGCCTACAAAATTCTGATTTTATAATAATGGTTCAGTCCAAAATAAAGGAATATATTCATAGAGATTAGCTGAAATTATGGAGGATGAGTTACATACATCTTCTTTTCAGTGGTGCTGGTACTAATTCTGTCTGGAAGAAGCTGTACAACTGGGCAGGGCAGGTTGGTTTTTTGTTTTTGTTTTTTTGGGGACTAGGTCTCACTGTAGCCTCAACCTCCCCAGGCTCAGGCGATCCTCCCACCTCAGCCTCCTGAGTAGCTGGGACTATTGGTGTGTACCTCCACACCTGGCTAATTTTTGTACTTTTTGTCAAGATGGAGTTTCACCATGTTGTCCAGGCTGGTCTTAAACTCCTGGGCTCAGGCGACCCAAATACCTTGGCCTCCCAAAGTGCTGGGATTATAGACATGAGCTACTGTGCCCAGTCTCAATTTTAAAGATATATTTTACCATCACTTTTCAAGCTTTTTGTCATGTGTGACAACAGAAAGTTGAATTTCTTAATCCACTTACATTGAATTTAAAATCCACTTAGGAAAAGCTGGCTTCAGGTATTAGAATTCTTAACTCCTAGTAACTAGATATTCTAGCATATTTCATCTTCCAGATTGCGTTGTGATTATAACAAGACACATTTTATGCATTTCAGTTTTCATCACAAATTGGCTGAAAATCATGTTATGTACAAACATGACTTGATTCAATACAATTTATCGTTTGGGTATAATTTGAATTAGAAAGCCATTCTGTGTGCTTCTTACTCACTTACATTATGCTATTATGCTTTTGACATTAGAGGAAATACACTTATTTAAAATCCTCACAGATCCCAGAGCAAATGAAGAGATTTTGTTCTTTTAAAAATTGGAAGTAGTCTAGTTTTCTGATTGTATAACAATGTAATATATATTGTCTTTATTATTTATACACACATACATAGATCACCTTTCCTTCAGAGATCTCAGATAACTTTTAAAAATAAACAGCTTTACTGATGTATAATTTACATATCATAAAATTTCTCTATTGTAAATGTATAGGTTCAATGAATTTTAGTAAATTTACAGAGTTGTACAGACGTCGACACAGCATAATTTTAGAACATTGCTGTCACCCCAGGAAGCGTCCCTGTAGCCATTAGCAGACACCTCTTCCCTTCTAGCCCCTGGCAGCCATTAATCTATTTCATATCTCTGGATTTGCATATTCTGGACATTAGATATAAATGCAATCATATAATTAAAGAAAAACTGACAAATTGTTTTTCACAGTGACAGCACAATTTTACATTCCTAGCAGCAATCTATGAAGTTTCCAATTTGTCCACATTCTTGCCAAGACTTATTATTGTCTGTTATTTTAGCCATTCTACTTGGTATGAAATGATATCTCATTGTGGTTTTGATTTGCATTTTCCTAATGATTAATGATGTTGAGCATCTTTTTATGTGCTTATTTGCCCGTTTTGTTGTTTTTTTTTTTTTGAGATGGAGTTTTTGCTCTGTCTCCAGTATGGAGTGTAGTGGCACCATCTCAGCTCACTGCAACCTCTGTGTCCTGGGTTCAAGTGATTCTCCTGCCTCAGCCTCCCGAGTAGCTGGGATTACAGGTGTGCACCACCATGCCTGGCTAATTTTTGTATTTTTAGTAGAGACGGGGTTTCACCATGTTGGCCAGGATGGTCACGATCTCTTGACCTCGTGATCTGCCCTCTTCAGCCTCCCAAAGTGCTAGGATTACAGGTGTGCGCCACTGCGCCCAACAGCCACTTCTATATCTTTGGGAAAATATCTATTTAAATGTTTTGCCAAATTCTTGTCATTTTATTGTTATACTGTGTTACTTTTTTATATATTCTGGATGCTAGGCCTGCATCAGACATATGATTTGCAAATATTTTCTTCATTCTGTGGGCTCTCTTTTTACTTTGTTGGGAATGTCGTTTGATGCATAAAAGTTTTGAATTTTGATGAAGTCCAATTGAACATGCCTGTTATATGTGATATAGTGAGTATATAAAAATAAGGTCATATTTGAACAGGTGTTTTTAAAAAGTCATTATTTAAATTGGAATTTCTGAGTGTTCAAGATGATTTCATTGAGAGAAAAAAAATGGAAAGCCATTTTAAGGCAAGGTATACTTGAGTCCTTTGCAACTCAAAAGGGAATTTTTAAGTTCAAATATTTCCTCTTATTTCAAAAATTAGTTCTGTGGTCCGAAGTGTTTTTTCTTTCCTTTGAGAATGTTAAGGAAAATTCTTAGTGTCCAATGCCAGAAAATACTGTTGAGGGTAAGATAGGAAATAGAATTTTCTGTTTTCTTAGGAGTTTGTTGGAGTGACTCATTCACCCAGTTTGGTATTGCTAGGAGAGGAAAATATTTCACATTCTTAAGGCAAGTCCCATCTCTTGCTGTTAAAAAACAAAACAAATTTAATGAAAGTTGTATTAGTCCATTTTCACACTGCTGATAACGACATACCCAAGACTGAGCAATTTACAAGAGAAAGAGGTTTAACTGGACTCACAGTTCCATGTGGCTGGGGAGGCCTCACAATCCTGGTGGAAGGCAAGGAGGAGCAAGTCGCCTCTTACACGGATGGCAGCAGGGAAAGAGAGAGCCTGAGCAGAGAAACTCCTGTTTTTAAAACCATCAGATCTGGTGAGACTCATTCACTACCATGAGAACAATGCTGGAAAGACCCACCCCCATAATTCAATCACCTCTCACTGGGTTCCTCCCACGACCATGTGGGAGTTGTGGGAGTTAAATTCAAGTTAAGATTTGGGTAGGGACACACCCAAACCATATCAGAAGTCCAATTTATTTATTTTTTTCTTGGTTTCTTAGGCTTTTGCTGTCATATCTAACAAACCATTACCTAATCCAAGGTCATGAAAATTTATACATATGTTTTCTTCTAAGAGTTTTATAATTTTAGCGTTTAATTTAGATCTGTGATCCATTTTGAGTTACATTTTCTGTATGGCGAGATAAGGGTCCAACTTAATTCTTTTGCATGTGGATCTCTAGTTGTCCCAACCGACTTTGTTGAAGAAACTATTCTTTCCCCGCATTTAATTAGCTTGTCACCTTTACTGAAAGTCAATTAACCACAAATGTAGAGAACTTTTCTATATTGCATCTTTTTTCCACACTGCTGACAGTAATTATTCCAAACTGTAGATTTGCTCATTTTTCTGCTACTAAATTTCTTCAAAGTCTTCCACGGACTCTGACAACAGGACTAAATCTGGCAGTATGCTGAGAAAGGGCAGGGGCTCTGGAATCAGCCATAGTTAGTTTGGAATCCAGTTTTACTTCTTATTGAAATTGTGACCTGGGACAAATTATTCAATTGCAACTAGAGTGTGAACATCATGCCAGTAGGAACCCTGCCTGACGTACCTACCACCAAAACCTCAACACCGTCATGGAGCTGACACATCACTCACATTCAGAATGAGTCTAGTTTTCTCATCCTTAAAATGAAGATTACTGTAACTATTTCACAAGATTCTGGTAAGTATTAAACTCTGTAATATACTCCAGTGATTTTCTTTAAAAATCATCTTAAATACAAAATACATTCAGAAAAGTACACAAATTGTAAGTATAGTGAATCATAACACCGTGAACATGTTTGTGTACCCACCATCCAGATCAAGTATCCCAGAATCTCTCTCACAAATTCCTTCTTATCACTATTCCCATTTCTCTTCCTTATAAGTAACTCATTCCTTTTAAGATTTAGTTCCAGTATTACCCTCCTCCCGGAAGTCCTCCTTTATCCTTCTATTTAGGGTCCAATACCTTTCTATATGCTTTCAAAGCCCCTTTGGCATTGTCTTTATCACACTGTACTGCAGCCATCTGTTTACTTGTCTATCTCCTTACTTATTGTTGCATCCACCACACGTGGCAGAGTGTCCACAACTTGTAGTAGGCTTGCAATAGCCACTTGGGGAATAAAATCAGCTGATGTCATTTGGAGCCTGCCAAGACTACAAATATTTAATTTTGAACTATTATTATAATACTTTGGAAATCTTAAAGCAGTGGTAGTTTGGCACAGTAATACGGAGATGGAGGCAGACAGGTTAAAATCATGACTTGGGTAAATCTAGTATTGAATAGTTATCCAAACAGGTCTGTAGTTTTTAATTAGTTATCTCTAAATCTTTGAAAATATGTCTTTTCTTATGCCTCTGGATGCAAAAACAGTATGTTGAAAACCCAGATTGCAACAAATAGTTGCAGTGTGAGAAGATAGAGGGAGTTTCCTACACAACATTTTTCAGTTTATCATCAGTGGTAAGCATCATCGTGACCAGTATGCCTTCTGCCAGCCTGGGTGGGGAAGGAGAAGTGATGAGGCAGATCTTCCAAACTGTGTGTCCATCAAGATGCTGGGCAGCCAGCAGGGAGGCAGCTAGGAGTTGTAAAGACAGCGTTTCAGTGTGTAACTGGGAGCTCATTGTTAATTGTGTGTGACATATGGCACAGCTGTGAAGGTTTTGTGCCAGGCAGGATGAGCTAGTGCAAAAGCATGTGGAGACAACCAGGCCATTTAGACCTGAAGAGAAGCCTGTGCTTCAAGTAGGAAGAAAACAGGTGATAAAAGCCATTTGCCTTTATAGCATAGAGAAATAATTGTGATTAACTACCTAGACCACCTGATGGATTACACTGTACTAGATCCCTGAGCCACCACTTTCTGATGTAATGGTCATGTAAAATGACTATGGGTGTGGGCATACATGAATGGAGTGGGAGTGGATTGGAGAAAAAATTAAAGAGAATTTTTAACAAATGGAGTGTGTGGATCTGTGTGTGGGGTGGTGCATGCACAGGCACATACACAACACACACACACACACACACACACACACACACACACACACACACACACACACAACACATACTTTAATAGAAGGAGAATACTAACATTTTCACCAGTGCCAAAATGTTCCTCTAGCTTGGTGGGCTTGAAAAGTGATACATCCAGTTTAGACATTTGGCAGGCTGCATGTGGAAAGTTTTCACATCTTGTCAACCTTGTTTTAAGGAGTCTTCGCTGTCAGCACTGAGAAGGTTAGTGACCTTGGGAATGGGTGGGGAAAAGGAGAGGTGTGTGTTGGTTTGGCAGCACACAGATAGTAGAAAATCGTCACCAGGAAACTTGCCACGTTTTGGAAGTACTGTTTAAAGCAAAGACTACCAGCATATCATCATTTCCATTTTGTTTTCCTCTCATGATAGAAGTCTTTCATATGTTTGTCTCATGTTTCTATGCTTAATGTGGCATGTAGCATGTTAAGGTAGGACCTTGACCTTTTCTTAGAAGAGGCATTTGCAAATAGATTAAAGCTTAGGTGGTTGATAATTTTAGATGCTTTTCATTAAGAGATAACAGATTGCCTGTTGGTTGCTCAGTTTTATGTAAATTTTTGTCTAACAAATGAATAGTTGCATAAAGTTGCCAAATAGTTTGTGATATACTGAGTCAGAGTTTTAGTTAGGTAGAAAGGCTTCTGGGTATGCAAACTCTCAAATGCACGTGAAATTTTGGGAGAATTCTATTAGACTGTAATTTTCATGGGATCTGGTAATAGATAATCAGAAAATTGCATTTTATTTCCTCTTAAGCTATCAATGGACGACCAGGGTAATGAGATTTGCATTTATAAACACAGCACCAATGATAGTATTTCTGGACATCTTCTTTGTTGATAGAAACAGCTTGAAGTTGCACAATTATTTTTTTCCCTGGAGACAGGGTCTTGCTCCTGCCACCCAGGCTGGAGCATAGCGGTGCAATCATGGCTCACTGCAGCCTCGACTTCCCAGGCTCAAGTGATTCTCCCACCTCAGTCTACCGATTAGCTGGGACTACAGGAACCATTTCGCCCAGGCTGGTCTCAAAATCCTGGTCAAAAGCAATCTGCCCGCCTCAGCCTCCCAAAGTGCTGGGATTATAGGTGTGAGCCACAGTGCCTGGCCCGACAGTTCGAACTATTGAGTATGGTACATGAATCCCCGTCTCTAATGAAATAGAGAATCACTAGGATTCTAGAAATTCAGTAATTCAGCTATGAAACAGAAATTAAGGATCTCTCTCTCCCCCCTTTTTTTCAATTCCCATTCTCTCTTCCCCATATTGTTCCAGTAAAAAAGTAAGAAAGTAGGTATTTAGGCTAAAGGACTCTTATAAACATAACCCTTATAAACAATAGCAGAAAGAAGGTAGCCATAGAAGGCTTTTGTATATCTTTTTAGAAGAATATCAAGGTATAAAATATTTTCCTTTGAAAAAGAAAGAACCTATATTTTGCATGCATTATAATAAAAACATAGAGGCAATCTATAAAGTCTTCTATAAAACAGAATGTAATACATTAAAATTATGTCTCCCCCCACTTTTCCAAACAATTGCAGAAATTTCCCATTTTAATAACACCTTATTTTAGCAATGGTATAATCTGTTTTATATCTATGTCTAGTGAAGAATAAACTCTGGTCAGCCTAGCATAATATTATGATTAAAGGAGACAAAAGGCCTACCTGCTAAATATATCTTTGCCTCTGAACACAATTCTGACTGGTGTTAAACTGAGAAATCCTAAAAGTCTCTTTTGAATGCTAATATGCTTCCTGGGAGTCCATATTATCAGGAGTGAGGTTCGGAATTGCAGGCCAATAGAGCTAGAGGAGAGTTGGTAGACATTTTGCACTATGTTCTTTTTAAAAATAAGAACATTGCAGCCCAGAGGGGAGTAATGGTTCTTTCAAGGTCACATGGTTTGTTGATGCCAAGTTGAAGCTGGATACAACTTTCCTGAAAGAACTCAAGGCCCCTGAGAAGACCTGCTCACCTCACTTTAGTTCTTTCCTAATTATCTTTTCAATATCATCCCTTTTCTGTGGGTTTTTATCTGTTAATTCTGTCAATTCACAGATGCAATGTGGGCCCATAAGCAATAAGACATAAGAAGAGATAGGCTTTGTAAACTTGTATATGTTTATTAAGTTAATCTTATTTAAAATGAAATAACAAGATATTAAAGTACACCATGAACAGAAAAACAATTTTCCTTCATATTAGAAGAGAATGGATGACGATTAAATTCCTTTTCAACCCTGAGATTCTGTAACGCTGAGAGTCAGAACTGCAAAATGGTCAGAGCATAGGGTTGTATTTGGTGTGTCCTGCACGGCCAACAAGGAAGTAGCCTGAGGTCAAGAAAGCTTCCCTTGTTCCCCCAGGGAAACAGGGAAGCAGGTAAAGGAAAGGAAAGCTTAACTGAGAAGATGCTTTTAGTAACTAGTCCTTGTCTGCACTTGTTACTCTGAGCTGCCCGCTGCCAGCCTACATCAGTCGCATGCACTGGGAGTCTTGGTGAGGCAGCATGTTCCTGAGCTCAAGTTGCAGGCACTGCCATCCCCACTGCATGGGGCCCTGTCTGAGAGAGAAAAGAATGTGAAGCCCCACTTCCTGTGGAATCTTTGAGCCCCCTGCTAACTTCTTGCCATCACAGTAACCTCAGCTACTTATGCTTCTTGTCTCTCCTTGCTCCACAGGCCTCCCTCTGCCTTCACAGGGGCATTTTCACCTTGCATTACTCCTTGTGGGAAGACAGGAAGCACCATACCTATCAAGCAGCTCCTGCTTTCTGGCCTGGAAGAAACTATTAAGAATCAGGCCATGTTCTTGAAATGGAGAAAAGCATTTCAGGGAGAACAAATGTAAATTAATATTTAATAAGCACTATGACTACATTCTCATTTCCCAGTTTTTATTTCCTTAATCTTTTTAACTGGCTGTCACAATGACATTTCTGATGAAAATTTGACCAATTATTTATGCACATCTGTTATGCCTTTTTGGGTAGAATGGAGCATTCTTTCAGTTGTCCAAGGAGGGTCCAGACTTTCATAGATCTGATTGCATGATTTCCTCTAAGTTCATAATTTATCTTTACAGAGAGAAGCTAGCAGGTTTTTAAAAGACACTGATTATGTCTTTTAGATGGCCAGGAAAATACATTATTCAAGTATTTAGAGCATTTTAGGAATACAAACTACAAAATAAGACATAAAATTCAGCATTCCCACCAGACACATAGGGAACTTTTTTTCTTTTTTTAACAGACTGTTGCCTCCTCCAACTCCCTTAGGATGCAATGAACAATCAGTTTCTCTGCTACAGCCTTAGAACATGAGCAGACACAGCACAAAAACAGGGCAGTCCACCAGTGGTTTGGCAGCTTAAGTATCCATCATCAACTTTTCTGGACTTTCTTGAAAAGTAGTTGCCATTCCTGACTAGTGGTTTTACTCATTTCTATTGGAAACTAAAATCTGGGTGGGCTGGAATCCTCAAGAGCATGTTAAGAAGCCAGATAAATCAATGTCCCCATGGTATAACTAATCCTAAAAGTAGAAAATCCTTAGAAATAGAGTATGGCTCAACCTCTGCCATCCTCGAGAAAGGCCCCATTTGGTTCCAAATCTTGCATTCTTTCTACTGTACCACTCTACCTAAAAACTAAGTCTTGGTGTCATTGGCTATCTTTGGGTCTTATTTATTTTGAGTAAGTTATTTAAGTAAGTTTTTATAAGTTATTTTAACTTTTTGTGCCACATTTTATGGTATAGTAGGTCATTTGGGGATTCTCTGGGAACAAGACCCAAAATTATACCAGTATTTCTATAGGAAATTTGTCTTCAAATAATATTGTTTTAAATAAAGCTGGCATCTCCAAGAACATGACCACAGCATTACTGAAGTCAAGGTTGTATGAGTGCTGCAGGGTCCTGAGGCAGAGGTGCCATCACTGTTTGGGAAGGTTTCTTAGAGATGATTAGTCTTGTATGATGAGGGCATCAGATAATGCAAGGGTTAATAGAAATCAAAGAGGAGTTTCTTTTCCGAGATTTCACTTTGAGCTTCCAAGATTACTCTCTTCTTGACATTTTCTCTCCTAGTCTTCCATAGACTGACAAGGACCTCTCATCTTTTCTTATCCCTCATAATCTCTTGATTGTGGCTGTTCTATAGAGGATTTGTGACCTCTCTCATCATTTCCCTCTGTAGTCTTTTGCTGGGACTGTGTACCCTTGACAAATCTAGGTGATGACTCCCAAATAAAACAGTGAAATAGAAGGGCCAATGGGTTGGGTTTCAGGAGATCTAGTTCACTCTCTAGGTGACATTGTGTGGGCCACCTTGCTTCCCTAAGGTTTCTTCATCTATTTAAAAAAAATGTGGTGGGCAGGGTGAGATGAACTGATCATAGTGAGGAGGTCACTTCCTTCATAGTCAGGAAGTTCTTCAGGAAGAAAGTGAAATACTTCAACTCTAGAATCCCATCTTGTAACATCAGTGTTAATTCCTGAATTTATAGAATCACTCTGATTTGTCACCTGAGCTCTGATCTTCATTTCTATCTACTAAGGATCAATAATTTTTCCTTATGTGCCCTACCAGCCCAGAAACACAAAATGTCTACCATAGCAATCATTTTCCCCCACCAAACAAGATGCCCTACTTTACTTCCTGTTTTCCAAAAGTGCTGTCCCCGGGGAAAAAAGGCCTGAGTCCACATAGTTTTCTTTGATCAGTTCTTTTCCTTCATCTCCTACATCCTGTCAGCCACCCCATATGCCATATTTTAATTTTGAAATGCATTGTGTGTATATTTTTTCCCATCTACCTTTTGTGTGTGTTTGAATCAGTGGCGTTAAGTACATTCACACTGTGTCCAACCATTACCGCTACCCATTTCCAGAACTTTACCATCATCCCAAACTGAAATTCTACCCATTGAACAATGTCTTCCTAACTACTCTAAATTGTTAAATATCAGAATATCAGCATTTAATGGGCTCTTCAGGGTGATCTGCCACGGGTTAGATTTGACAGGTTAGATAAAGCAACCACAACCTTGATGGGTTCAACTGTGTACTCACCAGCTCTTCATTCTATCACTTCCAGATTGTATCACACTTCTCCAAGTGGGCTTCTTTGCCTCAGGCTTCTCCAACTTCCAGTCTATCATGTATGTTACTTTGAGCTTTATCTTTCCATTGTACCCTTTTTCCCCCCTTTCACTCCATGCTCAGAAACTGGAGTACTGTAAGCTTCTCAGTCACATTTCACCCAAACACACAGTCCAATTTCCTGCCATTTTTGTTGTTTATTGTCTACAATGTCAGTTTAGTGCTCCCCAAGCTCCCATTTAGTTATTTGGATTATAACATGTTTATTTTCCTTTCCTCTGAGATTCATCTTGTTCAAGAATTTGCCAAGGATTACGGAGATAGCGTTCAGACTGTCTCCCTGGAATAAGGAGGTAGGGTTTAGACTCTTTCACAGTACTAAGGAGCTAGTGTTCAGATTCTGTCCCAGGATTAAGGATTGAGGATTCAGAATCTCTCTCAGAACTGTGGAGCCGGGGTTCAGTCACTTCCAGGAATAAGAAGCTAAGGGTCAGACTCTCCTCCGGAATTAAGGGGCTAGGGTTCAGACTTTACTCCAGAATTAAAAAGCTAGGGTTCAGACTCTCAGGATTAAGGAGTCAGGGTTCAGATTATCTCCCAGGATTAGAGTTGGGATCAGACTCTCCTGAGGGCTCCAGTTAGGCTAATAACTCATCTGATGCAGCAGGGTAGTAAGATCGGCAGTGAGGGGTCAACTCAGCCAGTTTCGCTCTGACTCCAGATTGCCAGTCCCAGCTCTAGACAGTGATCCCTCTGTATCTCCTGCCTTAACAATAACGACCAGCATTATTGAGCTGGGTGGGCCAGGGTCTGCCCTAAGCATTTTCATAAAGTATTTCATTGAATCTCATATATTATCTCCATTTAAAAAAATCTGACAACTAAGTATTAAACTAGTGATTTTCAGTCCTGGCTGCACATTTAGAACACGTTAAATCAGTAATTGCTACTGAAACTAACTGATGTTCAGGCTGTATACCATGAGCTTTTGATTCTGTTGGCCTGGAAGTAATGGACCCCATTCAAGGTCTGATAGCCCAGGAACCTGCATTCACACCCAGGTCCCTATGGCTTCAGAACCCAAATTCTGAACCCAGAGTTCTTAGCCCTTTTCATGGATCAGAATCACCTGTGCTTGTGTGCGTGTATATATTTACACACACGGAAATCATTATGGTATTGGGGTAGGTTGGGTAAGAATTACTTAAAATATTTTAAAAAAACTATTAGTTAACTCTAATGGGCAACTAGAATTGAAAACACAGCCTTAACCATGATACAATATTACATCTCATTAGACCTCATTCAACAAATACATAACTTCTTATCCATTAGTGTAAAATGGGAAGGGTGGTATGTTGGAATGTATTGAGAGAAGATGGAATAACAGTAACATTATTGTACTGTTGAATAGTAAGGAATGAAAATGGGACACATAATTCTTTAAGTTACCTACATTTGTAAGCCATTATTTGAAATAAACTCCCATTAAGCCATATCTGTGCATGCCTAGTTTGGCACAGTGCAATTCTGGTCATTTACTAGGAACTCCACATATGGAAGTATGCACTCATAGTGAAAAGAAATGGGACTCTAACCTGAAAGGTTTTAGTGTGAAGATGTGCGGATGCTCTGAACTCAAGAACTGACAGGATGTCCGGTGTGCTGCTCCCTATTTGAACTTCTGCAGAGGCAAGTTTGTTGTTGGTGCCTGCCATTGGTACCACTTGATTATTAATATTATTAAGTTGATGTCTTGGGAGCATAGCCATTATCTAATTTTGGCTTCAGATTCAATTCTGGTTATTGACAAATGGTGGAATGGGAGTAGAGACTGACTTAGCTACAAGAAAGAAGCCCTAAGAGTATAACGTCCCTAAGGATTCTGTAAAAAGTGCAGTTATATAATTTGTTGAGATGAGTTAAGTGGTAATCATCCTGATGTTTGACATTTACAAATTCTTCCCATAGTACTAGATATTTAACTGAAGCACACATTTGACACTGAAGAAGTACTGTTCTATGTAATGTACTCAAAACTTGCCAGTGGGTGTGGTGGTTCTTTCTTTAAAGTAAACAGCCTTAGATTTACTAAAGTCATTATCGAATATAGGGAGATGAATTCACTGGAGAAGTGAAACCCAAGCATCTGAAATGATACTTTGATCTTTAAAGTAGGAAACAGAATGGCAGGGTTTGTTGTGGAGACAGACACTTCCTTTAGCACAGACAATAAGGACATCAGCCAATTCTGAAGACTTGCTGGGGACTGCCAGGAAGGCTAACCATGCCACCATCACAACTTCAATAACTGTAAGGGAGTCAGTGTCATTAGAAAATTGCACTAATATTTCATCTGGGTAATTACACTGGTCTCTTCACTTAGAAAAACACGGGATCAGACAAGGGAATCAATACTGCCATTGCCTTTTCTTTTCTCATTGTTGGTAATACCTGGTTTTCACCTGGGGCACAATCTATCTCTGTTTCTTATCTGACTGAGATATTTCAGTATTGATAATTATAAACATCTGACTTAGTACTGGCCTGCATGTATAACTCCATATGTGGAATCTGCTCTAGTTAAGTAAAAAACATAAAACGCTGCAGTTAGGAAATAGTCACAATTGAATTCTTTTAACTGAGGGCTCCATACGTACTATGCATTCATATCAAGTTTTCAAGGATAAACTTAAACACAAAAACGGTGTTCATTAATAAGATTAATGAACTGTGAGGAAAGCAACTCTTTGGGAATATAAGTCCAGAGGCTCAAAATGTAAAATGCTTAAAAATATGTATTTTCTGTGAATTGTATTGCTGAAAGGAAGGAGGGCATATTTTACTAGCCACAAGGTGGACAGTTACCACATCCAGTTGTTTAACACATCAGAAATGTAGGACTGCCAGGCATAGTGGTGCATGCCTGTAGTCCCGGATACTCAGGAGGCTGAGATGGGAGAACTGCTGAGCCCAGGAGTTTGAGGCCAGCCTAGGCAATGTAGCAAACCCTGCTTTAAAAAAAAATACAGAGTTTTCTTTTATATATTAATATATAGGCCTGTGTGTATACCATATGCACGTATATCACATGTATATCTATCATATGTGTATGTATCCTATATGTATACCTTGTATATACACATTTACACACACCACCTAAGATGCCTCTGAGGATTGCTCTGTGGATATGAGGTGCTGTCTTCCTAAGGAGAAGCCAATTTCTCCATCACAGCTTACACTGATGCAGTGCCTTCCATGCAACAGGTACTATACCAAAGGCTTTATATGGCATACCCCTCACTCAGTCCTCACAAACAGTCCTATGAGAAATATAGACTTTCTCTCATTTAAGATGAGGAATCCAAGGCACAGATTAGTTCATTTATTTGCTCAGGATCATGTAACTCTGATGTACACAGCCAGGATTCAAACCCTCTTACTCTGTAACCCATGCCTCGCACTGCCTCCCTCAGTCACATAATACTGATGTGGAAAAAGGCAGTAAGAGCACAAGGCTCCGTAAGTGAAGTAAGTTGCATAGTGGTTTCCAAACCTGGCTGCACATCAGAATCATTTGGGAAGCTTATTAAAAAATAAATATTTCCAAAGAATACCTTTAGAGAGTCTAATTAAGAACGTCAGAGGTGTGCATTGGGATTCATTTTCATAATTGCTCCCAGATGATTTCAATGCAGGCAATCAGCTGCCACTTGGAAACCACTGGATTAGACAGTAAATGTAAGCAACTTGCATTTAAACAAGAGTGGCCTATATTCTCTAAAATCCCTGTAGTCATGGTATGTAGGTGTTAGGGCTATAATATTAACACGAAAAACAGTCCCTGACGTTGTAGGATGTTAGGAGAGATAATTGTGTAAACAGGTACAGAATGCAAGGGTGAAGTGCTTTAGTAGAGTAGGAAAGAGAATCACACTGCTATGGCACAGGAGAGAAAAGGGCTACCTCTGTTTGTGGAAGTCAACTTGGGCTTCACAGAGAGGATAAGATTTATGTGGAACATTAAATTGTGTCTACAAACAAAAAAGAGAAGGAATGGCATTCCAAACAGAAAAGGCTGTGAGATCAAAAGCTGTGAAGTAGGAAAATAGACAGATATTTGGGCAGCAGCTGGGGTTGCAGTGTGGTTAGCCTTGTGTACTGTGGCAAGGAGTAAGACCTTATTGCTGGTAACCAGCAACCATTGGCATATTTAAGCAAGGCAGTACAGGACAAAGGCTGCCTTTTAAAACAGTCACAGAGGCTAATGTGTGAGGATGACTTAAAGAAGGCAAAATTGTAAGGAGGGTCAACAATGGGAAGGCCAAGCCATAGTTAAGGTGAAACAGGACAAGGCCTGAACTCTGAGGCAGGGTGTCTGAGTATGGTGGGAAGGGAAGGGAAAGAGTTGAAGCAAGACATTTGAGAGATTATCAGCAGAAAATGATGACAGATCAGATGAGGGTGGACAGTTGTGAAAGATGAGGGCATCCAGTCAGGGATGAAATTGGAATTTCTGGACTGGTCCATGCAATGATAGTAGCCCAGGTTTCTGAGGGAAAATCTGTTGTTGCTGGAGACTCTCAGTCTAGTCTTAGATTTTCTTTCTATTTATTGGCAGATTTTCTTTCATTTTAAATAGAAAATAAATTAATATAAGTTTGAAAACAGATGAAAATATAAATGACTTTATTTTTGAAAATTATAATACATATCATAGAAAGAAGTGTTTCTTTATCGTTGTATTCAGGCTAAACTGGGACTGGCTGAAGCCTTGAGCCTTCAATATTCATCTTGGAAAAACACATGGGGATCTTCCAATCATTTAAAAGAATTCTAACAGACTAACATTGCAAGTCCAGGCTCCATTAGTCTCAGTGGTTAAACTTAAATCTCTTAACATGTAAGTCCTTCTGTAGTTGCTGTCCAGTAATAAAGTGGGTGATGGAGTTTTTAAGAAAACACTTTATGGCTCTGCAATAGACGAATTTTTCCACTGGGATTTATATAATGACTTCGGAGAAAACTAAAACAATGTATAAAATAAAACCCTGTGGAAGAAAAAATAATTATAAAGAATTCCCACCTGAAATGATGGAATGCCTACAGTTGTAGAATTCTGTATTTTGTTTCACTATCTGTTTAATAATTAAAGGCCCTTTTAGTAGCCAAAAGTTCCACTTTAAAACACTGTATTCTAGGGTGCTAAGAATTTGGTGCAGAGCAATAACTTTTTCCAAATGTGGCAAGAGAAACATTCAAAAGAGAGGCATCTTTGACCTAAGACTCACTCAAGTAAATCTTGCTAGGGAGAGTTATTCTTATTGTTAGGTGAAGGATCTCAAGCTAGGGACCACCTAGTGGACAGCTGGACCAACTCTCCAGAAGCCCTGAGATGCATAACCTTTGGCACTGTGTTTTGAAATACTATAGAGCAGAGTTTCATTCCCTGCTATGCCACTTGCTGGCCGCATGTTCTTCAGCAAGTAACTTAAACCTCCTGAGACTCGTTTCCTCCTCTGTAAGGGAGGGGTGATGGAACTCACCTCATGGGAGTATGGCGAAAAGTAAGTATTAAATGAGGCAATATGTGTTCAAATTGCTCTGTAAATGGAAAGGAATATGTATTATAATTATTATACTTTTAGAATTTTCTTAAAACCAAACTGTGTTTCAGGTTTTAAACCAGATATACATACATATCTTGCATGTGTTTTTTCTAGATAGATATCTCCCCAATTATCTCTTTTATACCCATGTATCCAGCAGCTAAGGATTTTAAGGCAGAGTATGCTACTTTTAGGGAGTAACGAACTTGAGGAGGCTGTAGGTTTGCAAACCTGCAAATTTGCTGAATTTTTGAAAATTCATTTGCATTTGAATTTATACTCCAGCTTCATAGTACACAAAGCAGCTGGTATGCGGCCATGGCTACTAGTGCCGGGCATTGTTTCTTCTGTGATGTTCCTCCTGTGGAACACTGACTTTGAAAACACGTTTTCGTAGTGTGACTGTTCTAAATTTACCTTGATGATAAAGGAAGCACTATAGAGACACAGTAAGCCAGTTCTAGGAGTCCCAGAGATCAAAAGGAAAAAAAGGAGGGTGAGGTTATGCTTTCTGCAGCATCCTCACGAACTCCTGCTGGAGCACCAGCATTCCAGTGAGATTATTTAGCTTCAAGTAGATCTTGTCTCGGGTGGTTGAAATGTCAAGACCAAGATCTAACGCTCTGCCTCAAGTGGATTGCACCATAGCCATAAGCCTCTTGCATGCCCTCATGAGTTTAAAGAGTGCATAGTTGACTGTGTGTATGAGTGTGAATATGTGTGTGTATGAGGAAGACTGATAATCTGGAGACATGGATTTTACTCGTATCTGCCACTAAGGAACCTTGCAGGAGATTACCTCACCTGTTTTAATTTCATTTCTCTCGCCTAGATGATAAAGGGTAGAATGAGATGCTCTCTTAAGATGTCTTCCTGTAACATCTTATGGTTTTTTGACTGATTGACTGATGGATTCAGCAAACCTTGAACCTTATGGAATTGTGATTCTAAATGCAGTGTTGAAATGGCAATCTTTCGTCAACGTAGTTTCTGTGTTCTGTATTCATGAGGCATATGTTGTTCCCTAAGTCAGTGTTAGATTTCCTCCTTTCACTCCCAAGGCAGAGGAGGGCACATGGCAGCATATTTACCTGATTCTACAAGGTCTCCTACACCTTGAAGTAGAACCGATGACATTACTTGTCAGCAGATTTAACAGCAACAAGAGTGTCTTCATTTGTGATGAATGAAAGCTTCCCAAAGTGGGTGAGAGAGAACAGAGTCAAAGGAAGGGGTGCCAACTTCCTTCTTTTGCATTCCACCTTCTGTTAACCATCCTATTCTGATAACCCCTGAGAAAATCCACAGAAGAGTTTTAATACCTCTAGATGGGAATCCTTCCAAGGAAGTGAGTTCCATCCAACTTTTAGGTATCCAAGAAATCATGAATTAATAGCTACTGAATATATGCCATGCTACATATACAAAATAACCCATATAGCTATCCTATGTGACTGCTATGTAGGTTATATTTTAACCTTATAAACTGCAGAAGTAAGACAAGATATAGACATGAGATCACAATTTTTTTCCCACTCATATTGGGCCACTTAAGCTTGAATTTTGAATTTTACATTAGAAAATTTCAAATATATATCTTGTGGTTCATCCCCTAAATTAAAATATGATTCCTCTTTATTGGTTTCTTATGATTTCAGCCAGTCACCAAAGCTCATATCCTCCTCTGTCTCCAGAGACTGATGAAATTTTTAGGTTCTGGAAATTTAGAGGATGCTAATGATCTCGTATTCAAATAAGTCAAATAAAAATTTGCAATGTTTTGAGCCAGGCATTGTAATTGAGAGAAATACCTAAGTGGCATGTATTCATTTATGTACCAACTATTTGCTAGGTGTATTCTGTGTGTAAATCACTGCACTGGGGATGCAAAGCTAAGGAAACCCTAGCCTACTCTTAAAGAATTTAACCCATAATAGGGAAGTTAGACTTGACAAAAATTACCTAAATACAAAGTAAAAGAAGCCATCGAAGTGGGAAAAAGTTTCTAAGATGTTAGAAAAGGCTCTTTTTCTTTATCCTCTTTGTTGATGGCCCCCAAGACCACCCTCAGTTTCAGTGATTTGCCGAGACTCAGGACTCAGCAGGTAGTCATACTCATGGCTATGATACAAAGTAAGATCAGCAAAGGGAAAAGGTGTATGGGGCAAAGTCCAGCAGAAACCAGGAGCAAGCATCCAAGAGTCCTGTCTCCCAATGGAGTCAGTACTGAATGAGCTGACTTTCTCCAGCAACAAGTTGGACACACATGTGTGAAATGTTGCCTACCAGGGAAGTCTATCAGAGACTCAACACTGGAAGATTTTTACTGGGGGCTAGTCATATAGGTGTCCTCTCCCTAGCACATACCAAAATTCTAGACTCCCAGAAGGAAAGCAGGTGTTCCACATAAATCACATTGTGCAACAACTGAGGCAGTGAGGCATTCATCATCAGTTCTGAGAATGGTGGGAGCTTGCCTGAAATCCAACTTTCCAGAAGCCAACCAAGGACCAACCTAGTGAGCAGGCCTTTCAAAGGATAGCAATCTCTGGCCTGGTATGTTAACTGTTTTCTGCACACCATCAAAAAATTATCATGGAAAGCAGTAATGGAAATAAAGATCCCAGAATAGTTAATGTGACAGAGCTGTCCAAAATTAGGCTACCTGGAAAACAATGAGAGGGAGGCAAAATTTCATGTAGCCATTTCATTCATCCTTTCATTTTTGTGGCCACCAAGTATTTGGTGAGCTCTGAAAAAAGAGTGAGCACCAGAATGGTTTCTTATTTATATGAATGTATCATGTGACCCAACACCCTGGAATCAGAATGATAGTCCACTTGGAAATTCTCACATTTTTATTGAGTGACTGATGCCAAGCCCTGGGTTCGAAGCTAGCAGTGTGAAGAGATCAGAGCAGATTCCTGCCCTCACAGGGCTCACAGGTGGACACGATTTACCTTCTCAACCAACCCCCAACCCATGCTCAATAGTGCTGAGCTCAGTGAGAATGGGAAGAGAGTGGAAGAGCAGATGAAGGAGGTTTGGGTTCCTCATCATGGACAGAAGAACATGTTAAGGCAGCAGTGCCTTAACAGCCCAGGGCACTATAGGCTGGGAAAGAGGCTCTAAGAAAACAGCTCTGGACACCAGCAACATGCTGTGCTGTCCCCAGAACACCAGACCAGCTTTTCTAGGACACAGAGTCACAGGGCCTCGATTCAAGATTCTGAGGTTAAAGCAGTTGAAACAAACACAAGGCCCATAGTTGGAGAAATGAGAGCCCCCTCACTCCAGTTCAAGTAACCAGCTAGAGGCAGCACAGAGGTGTCTAGCACCCTACCTGCACAGCCTGGTGGTGGCCAGCACTTCTTCCAAGTAGCCTTCCATCACAAGGTTGGTGGCCCGCTCTTTGTGGCAGCCCCTCTCTCACTGGACTACAGAAGTACTCCTTGACCATTTGATTATTGGGATTAATGGTATATTCCTCACAGCATGTCCTGTGAGCATCTGACAGCATCTTCTGCACATCACATACTCCTGTAGATCTTGTCACTGACTCTTTCACCAACAGGCGTTACTGAGAAAGGAGGTACTGTGGTATTTCAAACTCAGGAAACTGACCAGATTCTACCTCCTCACAAACCACTGTGCAGCTGTGGTCAAGTGACTTCACTTTTCTAAGTCTACATTTTCTCACTCAGACACAAGGATAGCAGTACTTCCCAGGGCTGTGGCCAGGTTCAATGAAACTTTACATCTGTATCACCTGGGATGGCCCAATATGTAGTAGGCAAACTCAGTAAGTGAGAGTTCTTGTCCTTTTTCCCTGCAGGAGCTTGCCTTGGATGTTAGAGAACACTGAGGAATGTTCCAATATCTTTAGAAACAAGAGCTCTAGCAGTCCCCTGACCTCTTCCCCTTCTTTTTCTCCTGCCTGCGGTATCTTCTACCATCAAGTTACAGAATGAGTCTGGAGAGAACAGCTGCTTCTGTTGTTCCATGCTCCACACACAGAGCTCACCAAATACATTAGAATATCTGAGGTCAAGCAGCACCCATATTCCTTTCCCTCACTTGCTATTTCTTCAAGGTTCTTGCTGTCTTTGTCTGTGCTAACAAAGGACAAAGAAAAAGTCAGTGGAATAGGGAACAATGAAATTAAGACCGGCTCTTCTTTTCATAATATGCGTTCTTTAAAACCTTAGAAATCTCTTTTGCATCTAACTCCTGTTCTCCCTCCTTTGATCTCCATGGAGGGCACCCCCTCACCTAATTCTGTCCCTCAGGTTTTACAGTGGGGACTTGGAAAAGTATTTGGAGACTTGGAACAACTTATGAAGCAGGTGCAGCTGAGAAAACTGAGGCAGAGATAAATATATCTCTTGCCACAGTTCCACATCTAGCAAGAGGCAGATTTTTAACACGGAAGTCGGAGAATCTATGCATTTATCTATCACAGTATGCTGGCTCTCTAAAAAGGAGAGTGGCCTTTGACAAGAGATGACAACAGGGTTGCATCACAAAGCTATTGTCTTAACAAGTGACCCAGGCCATATGTATGTGCCATAGTGCCAAAGAGTGGTAAAATCTTCCGAACTTTAGAATGAGACAGGGATAGAGTTCAAATCCTGGTTTAGCTAGTTTTTACCCTAACCTTTCTGAGAATTTGTTTTCTAGTCTATCACACGGAGGGGGTAATGCTTACTTTTGGTATGGTTTTGAAGATGAACTAGTGTACATGAAACACTAGTCTGGGTTTTGGAATTCAGTAGGGACTCAGTAAATACTGGGTGCAGTGAGGATGATGCAGGTCTGTCGATGGCAGTTTCACTCCAATGCTAACAGGGCAGCATTGAGCCTGGACAAAGTGGAATTTGTTGGAGTTAAACAAGCTTGTAATCAGAAGGCTTAACCACCTTCTACTCTCTGCTGCCATCTAGGAAAGTGGAGCCGGAGCCAGAGGACACACTCATTTTAAGACTCTGGATTGGCATGTTCCCCTTAAGGGGTATGCTCTGAGGAACCCCGTGGAGCCTCTGGACCAAGTTCCCTTCTCCTTCATTTAGCAATTACACATGGGCTCTGGTCAATTGGTTCTAATTGAAGGATTTTAAAAAGTGGGTTTGCAGCTTCTCTCCATCCCAAGTACATCTTCCTTTCCCACAGTCAGTAACTTCCACTTCACTCTATTTTTTATGGCAGTTGGGGGTAAGGGCTGTGGAGCAGGACAATGTTGCTTAGCAGCGAATATCAGAGCTGCCGTGTGCTTTTGTGTTTTTTTTAAAGCCGGGTTTTTTGTCACTCTGTCTGATGGAATCATTTTGGCATCCTCCCTTGTCAGAACCCCATGGGTCAAGTGTAGGCGTGTGCATGCTTTATAGATGGGTCCCCATTCCTGCCTGGTGCCTGCTCAAGATGCTGGTTGCTGCTGGTTTTGTTTAACAGACACTTCATTCTGCAAATTCTCAAGTGCAAATCACCTTTTGTTTCTTTTATCCCTGGCAATAATGAAGGGCTGAACTGGAGCTTAAATAATTCTTTCAATGAATACATTAAACAGACTCTTTCATTATAGATGTTAGAGGAATGAAAATAATTTGCACAAAGCCACATTTCCTTCACAGAGTTTTAAAAGAAGTGAGGGAACTGCCATTGAGGGAACAATTAATTTTGTTTCTGTAGGAAAATGGGGAGGGGGCAGATAAAATATGTTTTAAGACTTTCCAAAAGATTTCTGGTGGGAACGTTTAACAACTGAGTAAAACGTTGCCTCAGGAAAGATAGTGCTATTTGGAGCTGTGTTTTTGTGGCAGTTTCTTACTATCTTCAGAACACATGAAGAATGGAACTCTCTCCTGATTTTGAGAGTTAAAACTTACTACAAGGACAAGTAATTTTGAAAGTGATGTTTCTATTAAGGCTATGGGATACACTTTGCATGTCTTAATAGTATATACATCTTTTTTTTTCTTTCTTTCTTTCTTTTTTTGAGACCAAGTGTCCCTCTTGCTCAGGCTGGAGTGCAGTGGCGCGATCTTGGCTTACTGCAACCTCTGCCTCCTGGTTCAAGCGATTACTCTGCCTCAGCTTCCTGGGTAGCTGGGATTACAGATGCCCACCATCAAACCTGGCTAATTTTTGTGTTTTTAGTAGAGACAGGGTTTCACCTTGTTGGCCAGGCTGGTCTCGAGCTCCTGACCTCATGTGATCCTTCCTCCTCGCCCTTCCAAAGTGCTGGGATTACAGGCACGAGCCACCACACCTGGCCCTAATAGTGTATATCTCTTTATGGCTAAACTTACACATATGTAAAATTGGCTATTTAAATTTTCCTCCTATTTCAGTGCCCCTTACATTCTTCCTACCATTTTCCTATTCCCCAGGTGTTCCCCATTATTTACCTTCTATTTTGGTTGGATTAAAACAAATTTTTGCAAAGATACTAGCTTTTTAGAAGCAGAGAATTTTAAAACTTTATGTTAAATGAGATAATTAAGACTTGTAGGAATGACAGAGTGGCCCAAAGTCACCCAGCTCAGAGGGGTCCATGTACTCCAGTAGCTTTCATTCAGGTGAGTACTCCTGCCAAGACACCTGGCCGAGGATAACACTCTGTTTCTAAACAGTGGGACTATGATGGAGTTACAGCAAAATGAACTCTGTCTCAGCATGATAAAGATATTTTCCTTCAGATCTTTGGAGCTGTCAGGTCAGCAGGCTGCCTCATAAAGATGCAAATGCATAGATAATAGAAGTGTCCAAACAGAGATTGTGGGAGCTGCTGTGAGAGCTGGAGTGAGGAGATGGCCTCATTCTAGTTAAGGGTCTACAACAATGATATCAATGTTATTTAGGTATAACCTGATCATTCTGACAGCTAAAGAGGTGAAACAACTCTTAGTGGCATTTATATGTTAAAAGTAGACTGTTGAAGATAGAAAACTTTAAAAGCTCAAAGAAAGAGACCATAAAGGTATATTAGTAACAAAAGAGTTGAGCGTTCTTGAACAATACCCCATAGGTATTCAATGTTATGCACAATTGCTGTGACCATTTGTTTTCGGTTCTTTGAGGACCATGCAGGAGCTTATTTGGTAACTATTTGACAGGTTCTACATCTGCTGATCCTCAGTTTCCTGCGTTCTAAGTGACTCACATTAATAACTCCTAGTGCTTTACAAACTTGAGGGAATGTTAATCATCATGTTAGTTTTATTAATCCGTTAATAACTGCATATAACCTACAATGATCCTTTCACTCTACCAATTTTAAAATTGCATGATTATGGTGCTGGAAAAATTGGATATTCGAAACATGCAACAAAATGAACCCAGACACAGACCTCATATCTTTCATAAACATTAGCTCAAAAGTGGATTATAGACCTAAGTGTAAAATGCAAACCTATGAAATTCCTTGACTATAATATATGAGAAAACCTTGAGTTTGGTGATGAGTTTTAGATGTTAATATAATACCAAAAGCATGATCCATGAAAGAAAATTTATAAGCTAAACATTATCTAATTAAAATCTTTTTCTCTGTGAAAGACAGTTACAAGAATAAAAAGACAAGCCCATAGAATGGGAGAAAATGTTTGCAGACTAAATATCTCATAAATGACTTGCGTTTAAGATAAACAAAGAGCTCTTAAAACTCAACAGTAAGAAAACAGGCAAAAACTTGAATAGACACTGCATCAAAGAGAATACACAGATGGAAAAATAACCATATGAACAGATGTTCAACATAATCTATCACTAGGAAAATGCAAATTAAAACCAAGGAGATACTACACACCTATTAGAATGACTAAAATCCAAAAACTAGTCAATATTAATTGTTGAGAAGGATACAAAGCAACACATTCTCATTCATTGCTAGTGGGAATCGAAAATACACCAAGTTTGAAAGATTGTTTGGCAGTTTCTTAGAAAGCTCAACATAGTCTTACCATATTTACATACCATAGTTACTGTATGATCCAGCAATCACATTTTTAGGTATTTACTCAACCAATTTGAAAATTTATGTCCACACAAAAACCTGCAGTCAGATATTTATGGCAGCTTTATTTATAGTGATCAAAAATCGCAAGAAACCAAAATATCCTTCAATAGGTGAATGAAATACTATTCAGCAATAAAGAGGTATGAGCTATCAAGCCATGCAAAGATATTGATGAATCTTAAATACATATTGCTGAGAAAAAGAAGCTAGCCTGAAAAAGCTACATAGTATATGATTCTGATTTTATGACATTTTGGGAAAGGCAAAACTGGATAGATCAATGGTTGCTAGAGGTTTTGAGGGAGGGAACAGGGTTGAATAGGTAAAACACAGGAGACTTTTTAGAGTGGTGAAATTATTATGTATAATATGGTAATGGCAGATACATTATACTAAGCAACACTTTTTTGTTAGCACAGGCTATCTGCAAGGCATATGCTCAAACAATATTTGGTGAACATGTGGTCTTCAGTGAATGTGGTAGTGTGCCCTTATAAAGAACACACAGGATTCAAGGGTTTAGGAGATTTTCATTTATAGTCTCTATATACTTCTGTATTATTGAAAAATATTACAAGAATGCATTTAAATATTATACATGTTAAAGCATGAAATTTATTGTGTAGAATTTTATGGTGATTTAGTGCATTGCAAAGCAAATTCATTCTGTCCCACATTTCTAAGTGGCTAACACCTTTCTATTTCTCTTTCTCCTTTTAGACTCTATCTCTTTGAAGGCATGGATCTTACCATTGAATTACTTACAGGTTTTAGCATAGTTGTTTAAATATATTTAGGCACTCAAGAATATTTAATATAATAGTATCCCTTAATTTCTAAGAAAACACAGTCCCGTATTCAAATTCCAATTCTACCATTGGTCAGGGTACGTAACCTCTGAAACTTAGTTTGACCAAGTATAAAATATAAATAATAATACTGAATTCATTTTGCTGATTTGTGAGGATTTGATTCTAGCTATAGAAAACCTAGACTAATTTTTGATATAAGTTAGGAATGTAATAAATGGTTTTAAAGAAAGTGATGGCTATAGATGGATAGAAATAGTATAATATTTTAGTTAATCAGGAAAAAAGGTGGCTTAGCAACCAGAGTAAGAAAGATGTTGGTAGGTGGTATGGGGACAAGATGGGAATGGCTCACCACTTAGCACCTATTGGACACAGTCTTGGTTTCCATCAGCTCATTCACTGCTTGGAACCAACTTGCAGCATCTATTTGCATTATTGCAGAATGGGTATAATTTGGGGGTATTCCCTCTTCCTATCTGCTCTTTACACTGGTAAGGCTACCCAAGAAGCAGATGTGCTTGATTTCTTATAAGTCTCATTTTCACTGCCATCAACTAAGCAGAACAGGACTTTCCATAGAGTCTTGCACACAGAATGGAGGCTCAATTGTTATTTTTTGGCTGACCTATTCTTTTGTCCCAAAAGACCAAAGCAACTGTAGAAACTGTTATCTAGAGGCTGTTCCATTCCATTGATTGAGCTTCAGGGATCCACATAAGTAGGCATGAAAATGAACATAGGTGGTTTACAGTTCAGAGCACATCATTATATTTTGCAAGAACAGTGTATTCCACTATTCTCTACAGTTGCACAGCATGAAGCTTTTATCTCCATATTGGAGATACCAGCTTCTCTTTGGCATTTTAGGAAGTTTTTACCTGCCATTATCTCTTCTACTAGACTGTAAGACCATGGAAAAAAGAGACCATATTTATTTTTGTGTTCAACACCTCCAGCACCTGACACAGCTCTTATAATGTAGTAGAAGCTACATAAATATTTGTTGAAATGACCAAATCTGCTTCATCGATGTAAAGAATATTTTAAAACCCTAGAAACATAGTAATGTGTCTACAACAAAAACCTGACAAACTTTTAGATTTTAAAAAATAGAGTTTTGGTAGAGAAGGGAGTGGGCTTTTTGGAACTGAAGGGAAAAAAGCTCACATTTTTTCATGTCTACATAGTATAAACAAATGGAACATCCTATTTTCAGTTTGAGTTTGAAAAAGAATGTTTGTTTAACATTCAGTCACCTACACTTCAGTGACAGCCAAAAAAAAAAAAAAAAACATGGATGATTAACAGGGTAGAGGAATTTATTTGGTAACTTTAAAACAGAAATGTCTCTTAAAAAGTCAAGATCAGATACTAAAGTCAAGTCAAATGGGAATCGGCACAAATATAATTAAAATTTGCAACCTCTATGAAGAGTGAGTAAAATGTTAGAAGCATCCATGAATTCTAGAAAGGACAAGAACGAGCAAATTACAAAGTTCTACAGAAACTTACCTATAATAAATAAAGAATTTTTTATTTTATTTTTCCACTTCTCCCAGGATATTGATAACAGTTGATGATTAGGTTCCAGGCAATGAAGCTATAAAAATTAATAAGCAGGACCTTCAAATGACTCATTAGCTAATCCTTCATTATCCATTTTTTAATGGGTGACACATTTAACACATTTGGTAATATACTCAGGGGCACATTTAAACAAAAAGAGTTTGGTGAAGCAATTTGAAAAACATGTAAATATTTTTATTAGTGTTAAATTTGCCTAGATTCTAGTTGATTAAATATAAGATAGGCTCTAACTCTATATGTAATACATGTTTACACTTTAGACTCTTTCCTTATCTATTCCCACTTTAGTGTTTTTGTTTTAACCTCTAAAAGGAAAAATCTTCTAGACTTATCTCATTAAAATTTTGTTTTATGATTATTTGCCAGCAGGTTCTCCAATAGAAAGTGTTTATGGAAAACTGGGAATTTTTAAGTGGCTTATGCTGTAGAGGAATAGATTATTGCTTCCCCAAACTTTGGAGAGTAGCTCCTCTGAGCCAGGATACTCTGCTAGGGCTAGAAACTGGGAGATGAACCAGACCCTTCTTAATGAGCTCATCATCTGGCAAGGAGTCAGACTTACCGAGATAATGTTGAGTAAATATAAACCGATAGAGTTATAGGTGGGCACGCAAGTCAGATGGAACTGAAAATGTAAAGCCATAGAGGAGCAGATGATCATGGTGGGTTCAGAAGGCCAGAAGCCATCCAATGTTGCTAAAGCATTAAGAGCAAAGAAGGAAAAATGGTTGGAGACGAGTCTATAGGGATAAATGGAGACCCAACAGAAAAGGCTTTGGGGGCCTTTAAAAGGAGGTTAAGTTTACAATCTAGATAATTGTACAAAAGTGGTACAGTTTAATACCACTTGCTACTACAGTGGTTTCTGGAGCACAACATCACATCACCAGGGAGTGTGTTAGAAAAGCATCATCTCAGGCCCTAACCCAGACCTCCTGAGTGAGAACTGATAATATAATGAGATTCCCCATTGACATATGTACATCAAAATCTGAGAAACACTGCATGTAGAAGTGAAGAGATGACACATGTCATGCCAGAGAGATGTGATTGGCATTGTTTTTTAGAAAGCTCACTCAAGCAACAATGTGTTGGACTGAAGAAAGGATAAGATTAGAAACAGAGAGACTATCGAGAAGAATGCTATAGTTGTCCAGGAGGGGGCTGACCAAACCTGCAGATGGAGCAGTCAAGTAGAAAAGATATTCAGGAGGCAGCAGGGCTAGGATATAGCAATTAATTTAATGTAGAGGGAAAAGAAAAGACAGATTATAGGCAGACTTACAGTTTCTGGCTTGGATTACCTGGGAGGATGTGGTACCAGTATGGACAGAGTTTGTAGAAGCAAGAACACATTTGGAAAGGCTGGACAAGAAATAAATTCAATTTGAATTATTCAGTTAGAGGTTCCTGGGAGACATTTGTTTAATAATGCTTAATAGGCAATTGGGGATATAGGTGTCTGGAATTTGAAATAAAGGTACCTATATTTGAAAGTTGTCATTGTATCAGTGCTGTCTGTTTCCACGGTTATGAAAAAGATTTCCAGGAATAATTGGTAGAATAAGATACTAGTGGTATAACAATGGAGCACCAGAGAACAACAGCCTTTAAAGGATGGGCAGGGGAATACCAAACTATGGGGAAGATGGAAGACAGTCTGAAGGGTATGGTGTCATGGAAAGGAAAGAAGACAGTTTCAAGCAAAAGGGATGACCTACTAGGTCACAATTCATGCAGGTGGAATGAAGACTGGAAAATGCCTATTAGATTTGGTATCTAGGAAGATATTGATAATTTTAGCCAGGGAAATTTTAGTTGGATGATGACATCAAAAGTCAGAGTTTCTGTTTGCTGAGTTTGTGGAGTCATGAAGTATAGTGAAGACTTCTTTCTAGAAACATGGCTGTGAAAGGAAGGAAAACCTTTGGCTAGTAGGAACAGGAACACAATGTGGAGAAGAGGCTTGCTCTCGCTCTCTCTGTCTTAAATATGAAGATATGAAGAGATGAGCATAGAGAAAAGAATCAATGGGAGGGAAAGAGTGACAATATAGAGGAGGGGGGAGAGTAATAAATAATGGAATGAGATCCCTTTGGGGACAGCAGTGGATGGAATTCAGAGTGCAGATGGAAGAGATTTGCCTTAATCAGCAAGAAAGACAAGTTAACCCATGAGAGACTGAAGGAAGCATGGTTCAGGGGCACGGAAGTTTGGGGAGGCAGTGATTTTAGGGTATTCAAATCTAAAGGACTTAATTTTTTTTTCTGTGAAATAGGAGACAATGACATATGCATAGAAGGAAAGGAGGGGGCTAGTAGAAATGGGATCCCCAGGGGAGAATGAAGAAAGAAGCTAACCGGAAAGTGCAGTGGATGTGGGCAACATTTAAAACCATTCAACTCAGATTCTTGATTCTGGAAATTGTGTTATGGTGGCTTCTGTGTTACCTAGTCCATCTATTTAATGAATACATAGATCCAAATGTGTTTGAGTTATCCATCATCTGTGACCTTAATGCATGGTCAAAGAGGCTGTTATTTAGATGCCTAAAAACTAGACAGTCCTCCAAAGATGCTAAGAGCAAACAAAAAACCTTTACACAACTGTAATGTGGGGGGAGTAAATGTCACCACCAATTGCTGAACATCTATTCTATATCTACTATTATAGAGGATGTGGGAAGTAACCATGGAAATACTAGCAATAATTTTAGCTAATTCACAGTTTCTCAGAGTTGGAAAGACTCTCAGAATTCCTCTAAATTTTTTCTTCAGCTCCTGTGTGAATGCCTCTGGTGCCAAGGTTTTCATTACCTACTAAGTAGCCAATGTTCAATATACTGTATTTGATTATTTGAAGTGGTTTTTTTTTTTAATCAAGATAAGGGGCTGAATTCCACTTTGATGAACTAGATGTGCCAAATTTATTTTCATTGTATTCAACAAATACAGTAGACATCCTAAGTTTAAGATACTTGTTCTTGGACTTGCAGCATTATCAGTAGGTTAGGGCCCCTGGCCTTGGTATCTTTATAACATAGTAAGAAAGGTAAGATGAATTCCCAAATGGCCACAAGACACATGGCCCAAAACACATGTGGCCCAAAACACAAAAGGCCCAAAACACATGCCATCAGATAAATAATAATATGCTGTGCTTTTTTTGTTTAAAAATGAGGTGCCAGGAGTCGTATCTCAATAAATTATGACATAAATGTCCCATATCCCCTTGCCAGTCTTGTTTACATTGGAATGTCCACACACTTTGTCAGCCAAGTGAGTCAGTCAAGGTGGAAATACTAATTCGTTTGAGTGGACATGCTCTACTAGCTCATACTGTAAAAAGAAATCCCTGGTATATATTACCAAACTCTGTATAGCATTTTATAGTTTACAAATCACTTTTCATAATTATCACCACTATTCTGTAAGATAAGTATTATTGTTCTTCCTCATTTACACATGAAGGACCTAAGATTCAGTTTCAGTAATTTATTCAAAGCACACAGCAGAGAGGTGGTAAACCAGGACTTCCATGCAGGTCCTGTGACTCCAGATCTTGCTACAAGAGCAGGACCTCTGTGGATTCTGTGGAGGGGAGATTATAGGTGCTTGGAGGATGCGTAGAAACAGCAGCCTTTAAGGACTGATGAGATTTTAGTAGAAGGAGATAGGAGGGATGGCATTCCAGGCACAGGGCACTGCAAAGTTCAGTATATGAATGCAGGAAATATAGAACATGCCACATAAGAGCCATGGTTCCATGCATGGGTTTGGGAATCATCTGCCTAAAAGAGATGGCTGACTCACTGAGAGCTTAAAAGAATTGCAGGGCGAGAAACAATAGAAGAAAAGATGCCCGTTGACAGAGTCCTGGGATCATCTATGGTTAGTTTGTTGGGTTGGAGGCCCAGGAGGACCCCCCCAATGAGAAACCAAAGGAATGGCCAGTGAGTTAGCATCATTCTCAGTTACCACAGAAAACAAGGGGGAGAGATTTTCAAGAAGGAGGATATGATCATAAGAGGGTGATGACTGAGGGCCAGTGGGTGGAAGACGAGCCTTGGTGAGCTTGGAGAGAGTGGAGTAGTGATGACAGAAGTCAGAATGTAAACAGCAAGAATGCAAAAAAAAAGAAATCAAGGTAGTGGGCAGGACAGAGGCCAGTAAATCGACACTGTCTTAGAAGTACTTGAAGACAGCTCTCACATATTCTCATTTCTCCCCTTCTTAGGCAAAATGCCCTTGATTAATCCCACGGATTGTCAAATGCTTTCCAGATAACAATGATCATGTTTTCTTTCTTTATAAATTGTTGGTTTGGCCAATGTCCTTCTTAAAGTTTGGCATCTAGAAATTAACTCCCTACCAGTGTTTATGATCTCTTCAGCATGAAGTAGAAAAAAAGCCGTCATATATTTTGTTTCCTACACTGTACTTTTAATAGCAGCTCACATTTATATTAGCCACATTTCACTGTTGATTCATTGAGCTTGCAGTCAGCTATGATCCACGTCATCCACATCCTATACTTGCCAACTCTTTGAAGAGACAACCCAAACCGGGGATAGAGACACCAGAGCCATGGAGTGGAAAGGACATGACTGGCATCAAGAAATCTACATTTTAATCTATACTCTGACCCTTATTAGATAAATGCTCTTGGGAAAGTCGATCTACTTCTCTCTGGGCTCCAGAAGGAGCTAGATTAGATGACTTCTAAGCCTCTAATTCTAAAATTTATAAAATTAATAACTGATTTTTTAAAAAGCCTTCATTAATTTACCACTCATATATTTATAGAACTCAATTCTGTACCAGGCACTGCTAGGCTTTCAAAATAGAGTGGTGAGCATGATAGCAGTAGTCCTAATCCGTGGAGCTTAAAGCCTCATGGTCACATTTTGAGGCTGAAAGGTACTTGGTTCAATGCAGGGAAGAATGGGTGAGGACTGAAGCCCCTGACAGTGCCCTGAACTCATTTCTTCCAAAGGATGTGTGAAAGGCAGTGACTTTGATGACTTGTAAAATGCAGAATGAGGAATAAAGTCATTATGCTTAGAATTACATGAAGAAGTAATCACTTTATGTCATTTCACAGCTACCAAAACATGTATAGAATAACACAGTAAGCAAGAGAATAGTAAAGTATGATACTAAAATTTTTCCAGCCACCTAGTGCTTACAGAAAGCCATAGGCACTTATATTGAGGAAGGAGATGTGAAGAATGACACCATCCATTAAGATGGAAATATCATTACACGGCTTTAATGTTTTCTACCCTAAAGGCAAAAGTAGTGAGGCATACAGGGAAATTCTGGCAGCAGGTAATTTTGAGATTTATAGCATCAGACACAAAATCACAGGGGCCTGCTAAAAGACTGTTATTCTTCCTCGGTGTCAGCTGAAGATCAGCACCTATCATGATCTTAAAATCCCATTTTTCAACAAATATGGATAACCTAGAAAGAAAAGCACCCCTTTTTTGTGCTTCTGAAAGCAAACGTGGGTTATGAAGATGAATTTTTCCTTTCCCACTTCAACATATGCTACCATGGTGTTCCATTGACCTATTGTTATGTAATAAACCAACCCAAACGTAGTGGTTTAAAACAATATTATCATTATGTCCCATAATTTATGGGTTGACTGAGTTCATCTGAATGATTCTTCTGCTCCTTGTGCATCCACTGGGGCTGCACTCTTTGGAGAGCTTAGTTGGAATAGAATGTTCAGGATGGTTCAGTCATGTATCTGGTGGTTCCGTAGGCACAGCTAGAGGCTGGGTTCAGCTGGGACACTGGAACATCTGAGTCTCTGTGAACAGTTTTAGGACATTTCCTATTCCACCCAGCCTCTCCACTTGGCTGCTTCATGTGTACACATATGTGCCTGTGCAGTGCTTTCCTGTCCATATGAAGATTATGCTTCCTTAACAGGAACAACATACCGACGAGGATGACTAGACAGCAAAAAAGGAAAAGTTAAACTAAAAAAAAAGGCCGCTGTGACCTATTCACCCTCCACTTCCCGTCTCAGAATCTAAACGTGGTCACCTTCGAGTAGAGAGGCCCGCCCGCCCACCGTGGGCAGTGCCACCCGCAGATGACACGCGCTCTCCACCACCCAACCCAAACCATGAGAATTTGCAACAGGGGAGGAAAAAAGAACCAAAACTTCCAAGGCCCTGCTTTTTTTCTTAAAAGTACTTTAAAAAGGAAATTTGTTTATATTTTTTATTTACATTTTATATTTTTGTACATATTGTTAGGGTCAGCCATTTTTAATGATCTCGGATGACCAAACCGGCCTTCGGAGCGTTCTCTGTCCTACTTCTGACTTTACTTGTGGTGTGACCATGTTCATTATAATCTCAAAGGAGAAAAAAAACCTTGTAAAAAAAGCAAAAATGACAACAGAAAAACAATCTTATTCCGAGCATTCCAGTAACTTTTTTGCGTATGTACTTAGCTGTACTATAAGTAGTTGGTTTGTATGAGATGGTTAAAAAGGCCAAAGATAAAAGGTTTCTTTTTTTTCCTTTTTTGTCTATGAAGTTGCTGTTTATTTTTTTTGGCCCGTTTGTTGTATGTGTGAAACAATGTTGTCCAACAATAAACAGGAATTTTATTTTGCTGAGTTGTTCTAAAAAAAAAAAAAAAGGAACAACATATTATTAATATAAACAAATGACAAAATAGTAATACATAAATATATTCAGCAGTCTGATTCTCTTCCCCCAAGGAATACATGGACTGAATTTCAAAAATAACTTAGGACTTGAGAGACAAAAACAATTTTTTTGAAGAACTAGCTGCCATTTGTGTGAAGTACATCAAGAATGACAGAAATGGGTGGGAAGAAAAGAGTGGACATTGAAGAATGCTTGCTATGCATTAAGTAGAAACCTTCCCCTTTCTTAGGCATTTTCTTGAGATACTGAGTAAATATTTGAAATTCTTTAAGTTACATATACAATTTAAATACTGATATACATTTCTCCTGATTTTGTGTATTTACATTTTTCAGAGACAAGGCCATGGAGTGTATGGTGAGGGTTGCTGGGGGTTGGTGATGGAGGTGGTGAGTCACAGATATAAGAATTACACTACTTATAATGCCAAAGCACTATCTGTAGAGTTGTGCCTTGAACATTTTGTTTTTGAAGGGGAAATAAATCTGTTTGGGTCCAAATTATTTTCTTCTATTTTGTTTCCTTTGACATACTCACACATACTGATGAGACTTCTAGCCAGTAATAAGAGAAACTTTAAGGTTTGTGAAACAATGTGAGTTAGATTGCCCATGAAATGATTTAATTTACTACTCCGACTTTGTATGAAATTAAATTCATTGCACTAACTGGATATAGTGAGGATCTGAAACACATCTGCCTTTTAGTGCTAGGATGAAGAGGAATGCTAGAATGGTAGTGAACTTGGAGCCAGTCTGGGTGAGGATGATGGAGATAAAGTCAGAGCTGTCTGTCACCCACTAGTTCTGATCATTACTTCAAAACACTGTGGAGCAAGCTTGTCCAACCTGCGACCCATGGGCCTCATGTGGTCCAGGACAGCTTTGAATGTGGCCCAACACAAATTTGTAAACTTTCTTAGAACTATGAGATATTATGTCATTTTTTAATATCATCGGTTATCATTAGTGTTAGTGTATTTTATGTATGCCTCAAGACAATTCTTCTTCCATGTGGCCTAGAGAAGCCAAAAGATTGGACTCCCCTTCTGTAGAGCATTAACTGAGATGTCAGTGCAGAGAGAGAAGAGAGGAGCCCTAACAGAGTTACCATCGTTTCCTTGGCATCATGGAGACTGGGTGGCCTGTTTTGATACAGATAGGGATGGCAAATTGCAAACATTAGGTCTAGTCCAATAGTACTTGGGTCAAAAGAAGAGATGCTATGAGTTTAGGTCCTCCTAGAATTTTGTCCTGCCAAGATAAGATTAGGAATACAAGAGATTTACTGGGGAAAAAGGTGAGGGGTCAGAGGATGCTGGAAGAGCTATCAGACGGAATGCATGCCTATCTTTTGTGGAGAGAGGGAAGACAGAGGGTTGGAGAGGAAGAGTCTCAGACTGCAGCCTAGTGCTAAGAAAGTTTCTGCCAGACTGGGGAGTCTTTGAGTGGAATCGATCCTCAGAGAGCTCTGCCTTTCTCAAGAATGAACCTGCTGTAGTATCTCTGCTATGCTCAGTCATTGGAACAGCCCTCGGAAATCACGGCCTCAGTGCAAACAACGAGGTGGGTTCAGAATACAACATCTAGGGCCATCTTTTGGTTAAGATAACAGACTCCTCTGTGGCAGGAGATCTGGATGGTTCATCTTTATGGCCATGAAAGGAGCCAATGTAAACTAAGCAGGGGTGAAGAAAGAAGTTCCTTTGCCAATTTATCTTCAACTTGATTTAAAGTATGGGTGGTATCCTGACTTCCAACTCCTAAGCAACTCACTTTAGATAAGCCTAGATAATGATGTTGACCAATATAAACATTTGCCAAGTGTATAACCCAAAAAGGTTGATTTCTACCCCTGCATGTGTATGTAGACATTTTTATGTTCTTCTTCCTATTTTTCATCCTAACATTCTCCTCCAGTTAACTGTTCAACTCTCTGTTTTAATTCTTGGCATCGAATGAGTATTTTACATGTAAGATTTAAAGCACAGACATAAACACATACACACACACACACACATACACACACGCTTTGAAGACCAAGTCTATTTTGCCTTGTCATTAGAAGATGTGATAAAAATGTGCCCATCCACCTAGGACTGGAGTACCCAAGAGTCTAACTCTTATGTTTCATGTGTTCTTTCATTGTCTAAGTGTAGATATGAATCATAGCTGTTATCAGCAATGCTTTCTGAAGCAGAGTGTATTTAGAACTCTTTGGAAACAGAATCCTGTTCCCTTCATGAAAGGAATGGGGTATAATATGTTTTTAAATGTTTGGGGACAATAAGGAAGAAGATAATTGGCTTTATGTTTTGGGAAAGGTGCTGCCTTTCTTATTTGGCTGTTTTATCATCTCATATATGTCAAGGAAGATGTCTCAAAACCCATGTTCTCTCTACCCTACATCTAGGAAGGTGATGTCCCCCTCATCTAAAAAGTCAGCTTGGTGAAGATGGTTGCTGAATGTCTTCTCAGCGTTTTCATTTCAGTGTCTGTGTTCATAACAAGTTAGAGAAATGCCATAGCTTGTTTATAGATCAATCCCACATTATACACAGTGCATGCCTGCTGATAAAATTCCTTTTGCTAGTTTTTCTTTATACACTGCTCTGTGAGAATAAGCTTCTTTACAAAATTGTTTGTGGGATTTACGTTTGATAGTTTTACTAATAGTTTTTAAATTTTGTTTTCTTTTTAGAATCCTGTCTTGTCAAGGTGTAGATATCTATCTACTTTAATGATAAAGTAGGTATGCCTTTAAACATAAGTTTGTTCCCCCCATAAAGGCTATTTTGCTAGGGTAATGGAGTTTCTTTTCATTGACATTCTGGGACAGATCTTTAAATTCAGCTACATCTGGTCACCTTGCCTCAAACCATATTATAGCTGTTTCCCTAAATCAGACCCGAACTAAGCAGGAACATCTGTACCAAGAATTATGAGGCCCAGCTGAACATTCTGGACCAGCATGTTCTATCTCACTTCTTTCAGCTCTAACCTCTTAGCAATTATCTTTACAATCCTTAGAAATGGTGATTAAAGTTGGTAGAAGAACAAACAGAATACTGAAATGTTTTTAAGCTCCAAACACCAGGTATATAAATGTCAATGGGTTAAATATGATTATAAGAATGCTTTTATTAGCCACCCCCACGATCTTCTTGGGGATCGTATTTAGCCTTTCCTTCAGGGAGTATAACACTGCTAATCAGCTTGCAGAGTTGGCAGCCATTAGCTGTGAACACCTGAAGCTACTTCAAGCATCTTTTTCTTCCCCTAGACAAGCCTGATAGAGCAGTATGTATGGATAGGTATATTGTCACTACAGAGTGTCTGTCTAAAAACATTTAGTCACCCACCAACACAGCAACCAAAAATACTTACAGAGGTAAACAGAAGGTTTTCTAAGTGGACCCTTTCAACATTGAAAGCAGTTTATTCAGTGACAATGTCCTCCTGCTCTCTGTATAAATGGCCAGTTCATTGCAGAGCTGGCTAGAGGTTTGGGTGTGTTTGAGTGCATGCAGAAAGGGGTTGTTGATACTCATGTTTGATAAGCTGATTGAGCCTCTTCTGATTGGCAAATATGAGTTTAGAGATATTATAAATATCATTATTTTGGTACATATTCTTATAAACCTCCAGAGTATTCTCCTCCTACGTTGTAATGAGGAAATTTCTTTAGTAGATGTATATGCTCATGATTTTTTTCTAATCCTTTACAATTGAATTACTGTTCAATTATTTCCCTATCTTGCTACAGTTGAATATTCCAACCAGGAATGAGGATTTTTTGGATTAACGGAAAGAGGCCCATTGAGGGTGGATCTGAATCCCATCCCCACCTTGACATTTAACCTCATTAGAATAGTCCTACCAGGAGCAAGCTGTCAAAGTATTAATTCCCTTTCAAAAACAGGGACCCTCGTTTATCACAAGTGAAATTTACTGAAATCTGGTAAACTCAATTTATTACCAAATGGCAGACCATTCAACATCTTTAATAAAGTTGAATAGATCTATTTTCATTTTTATTTAGAATCTATTTATAAAATTTAGGTACAATTTCATTTGGGAGTATGCCCATTTCTGACTTAGGATATCAATATTTTAGTCCTTTGTGTGCATGTCCTTCCAACCAGAAGTTAATTATACTTTCACACTGGGACCAGATTTTCCTTCCTTCTGTTGATCTCTGTGACACTTTAGTTTTCATGATTAGGTAGCAATGACATGGGTGGCAGGACTAGATTTGGGCTCTTCAGATCATGTGAGTTATCATTTCCTCCTAATACTTAGCAGTGGTCCTCAAAACTGGAGCTAGATTGTTTTGGCTCCAATAAATGTTTCTATTCAGCTATTTATCCATTAAACATTTGCATGTTCTACTTGTGCCAAGCAAGAACTCAAAACCTTGACATCAAACATTTCAGTATCCACTGATATTTAAATATAGGTGTACATTCAAATAATACAGTGGCCAGTTACTTATATTGTTTGCATTATTATTCTGATCTACTGAGAGTGTATAGCTTTACTATCTTAATTCTCAGTAAACTATGAATCAAAATACAGGCATAACATATTTTACAGAGTCCTTTTGGTAGGAAAAAAATTTTTAACCGTGTGGTTTTCAGCACTATACTTCCTAAGTAATGTTGAAACCTAAGTTCTACCCATGAGACATGAGCTTGGCTATGATTCAGTTTTCACAGAAAAACTAAATGAAGAAAGAAGAACAATAAACTGATCATTTGAGGGCATGTTTGTATGTTTAAACTTCAGTTATTTCCACAGCTCTTCCTCCTAGCCCAGAAATAAATGGCTGTCTCTCCCAGAGTTGTAAGAACTTTATAGCTACGTGGAATTTCTATTCATAATCAGCTCCCATCATAAGCATTACAATTTTTATAGCAATTATGGCTCTTCTTTAATGATGGCAGAGGTTCCAAAAGACAAACCAGTTGCTCTGTATTTTAACTTTCCAAATTTCAGTCACAGCTCATAGAGTAAACTTGTTAGAAGTAGGAAAATTTGAGGGGAAATTTTTATCTTTTACACCAAACAAGTTAATTGTGAGCTGATGAGTCAGAATACTAATCAGTATTCTCTAGAGCCACTGAAAGTCAGGTCAGTCAAGAGAATGGTTGGTGCCAGGTTATGAACGAAGTGAGTGTGAAATAGAGTATAAAATGTATATTGCAGACATAGTTTGAGTTTCTGACTGCATCCCAAAGCCTAATGCAAAAGATTCTTGTTATTCAGTGACTTTTGTTTTTATTTTTAAACTACCTTTACCTCATTTTCCCTTTAATGAAGTAGAGAATAGAAAGTTATTTGATGACTCCCTAATTTCCTATATTTACCTATGTCCCTCTGAAACATCTCTAGATGATTGATCAATCAGTCCCATTCAAGAGAATTTGTTCTACAACAGCAGATTTCTTCCATGACTTCCTGGATCTAATACAATTCTATTCTGGAAGCTGGTGTTTCTGTATTCCCGGGTTGGTTCTCTAAGGAATGCTTTGGTGTGCCATGAATCAGAAAGAGGGGTCACTCTTTGAAGCGGGAAATCAGATTGCAAGAAGGAGAAGCAATCTTCATCACAGGACACAAATTCTAGGCAGGCTTCATATGTCCTGGAGAACTATCCTTAGGAGTCTGGGAATCCCATGGGACAAGAAGGTGTTCCTTACCCTGTTCCTGCGAGTGAATAATGGGGGTTGAATCCGGAAGAGATTTAAGTTTTTAAGAGATACTCTCTGGCCCCTAATCCTAACATAGCCATTAGCCATACATACAATTTCTCCACTTCTCATGCTTCTGTTTTCTCTCTGCAAAACTAACACCACTGAACCATAAGATGCAAAGGGATGCCAACTTTAATGCATTTTTATTGTACGCTAAGTACCTTAAAACTGCAAGGTGTTTTTTTACATATCAAATGTAAAGTAACCATATTTTCCAGTCCCCAAATTGGGAATCCTGGTCTGAGCATGGGAAATACAATTTTCTTTATTTCTTTTTTTAATTAATTAATTAATTAATTTTTTGAGAAAGGTCTAGTTCTGTTGCCCAGGCCAGAGTGTAGTGGCACAGTCATGGCTCACTCTAGCCTCTGTCTGCCAGCCTCAAGCAATCCTCCCACCTCATCCTCCTGAGTAGCTGGGACTACCTGCACATACCACCATACCTGGCTAAATTTTTTTTTTTTTTTTTTTTTTTTTTTTTTTTAAGAGACAAGGTCTCACTATTTGCCCAGGCTGGTCTGGAATTCCTAAGCTCAAGCATTCCTCGTGCCTCAGCCTCTCAAAGTGCTGGGATTATAGGCATAAGCCACCATGCCTGGCCAGGATTAAATAGAATTTTAAGTTTAGTTCAGAATTTTTGCCTTGATATTACATAAAAGTATTGGGTAAATTGAACATCTTGATATGTATTATGAGACTTATAAAATGTGAGCATTTCTTGGGAAATACAAGCAGGCAGACATTCTTTCTTAAACAAATACACAGTTATAATTAAAAATTAAAGTATAAATAGACAAAATGTTGGCTGTTTATTCTTCATTGTTAGCATTAGTGAGTGTTCAGCCTTTATATTTGATGTCTTACTACCTCTTTTGGAGGATATTTGAGTCATTTTTGTCTATTTAATTGGTTTAGCAAAAGAAACTTCTTTTTGTAGGCGCAGAAGTTTTCACAAAGAAAATGCAACTAAGTTCATTAGGCTTCTTTTCAAATTTTAGCTTTTAAGAATTGGCATCGAATAACTAAAGGTGATCACCATTTTGGATAATAGAATTCAAAATAGCCTTGGATTTTTGAAGAAATGTTTCATAAAATATGGGATTCAACAGGGATCAACATGCATTAGTCCTTTCATAAAACACCAAAATTGGAACATGTCAATTCTGGATTACTGTAAACCCAGTTCTTGATCTTTCTCAAAAAGAGAATTGCATAAGCGCAGCCATTCCTTACCTAGAGCTTGAAGAGCTGTGAGTGGCCCTGAATAACAAGTCCATGAATTTTGAATGCACCCAGCAAGAAGTGGGGAAGGTTTCTGAGCAGGGGAATTACACATGGTCAAGACAGGCTTTGGAGTATATTTAACTGTGGACTGAAGGAATTATTGTCCTTGATAGGGGAAGAACTAACAGAAAATTAATTTTAAACGTAGCAGGAGTAATTTAGGTTAGCCAGAAGGCTACATTTCCATGAATCAGTTTTCGCAAGTTATACCTCTTCTTGTTTAGTATTTGTTAGTTCTTATGAAACTCAATGTAGAAGAAGAAACAAGATAACCTCATTGTGCCCTGCCTTTCAGTGATTGCATTAGTTTTCTATTGCTGCCATAACAAATTACCACAAATTTAAAGGCTTAAAATTGCACAAAAGTATTATCTTACAATTTCTGTAGGTCAGAAGTCTGGCAAGGTATGGTTGGATTCTCTGGTCCATGTATTACTGGGTTTAAATCAAGATATTGGCTGAAGGTAACAGTTCTCATCTAGGACTGGGGTCCTCTTTCAAGCTTCCTTCTCATGCTTCCTACATGCCCCTGCCCCTCCCGTCTTCAAGCCAGCAGTGGCAAGTCGAGTCCTTGTTACACTTTAAATCTCTTTGATGTCCCCCTCCGTCACATCGCTGACTTCCTCTTCTCCCTCAGCCTGGAGAAAGCTTTGTTTTTACATACTCATGTGATTACATTGGGCCTACCTGGATAATCCAGGTTACTAACCCTAATTAGTAATCTTAATTACATCTGCAAAGTCCTTTTGGCCAGGTAAAGCAAGTGTGTGTGACAGCAGAGTGTATAGGTGCTGGGGGCCAAGATTCTTTTTACCACCATCAATCATATTGACTATTCTGTATAACAACAGAATTTTAAGTTTAATTAAGACCTTTTTGTCTTGGTGTCATATGAAAGTATTTGATGGATTGAGCATCTTGATGAGATGCCATTATATATGTTATAGAAGAGTATACCCCTTTCCAAAAGACATAGGGTTTAAAATGACTAATTGATTATGCATTATTTTCAAGAAGGTATAAATTCATATAAACATCCACATATTCATTACTGATATTAGCAATACCATAAAAAGGTATAAAATGCAAAATGTATGAGAGTTAAAAAGACAATGTGATATACTGTGTTCATTATAAATATTATAAATATGATTAAAGAATTTCATGTGCTAGAACCTTAGATTTTTACTTGTTCCTTGGGCAGAATGTGCTTTTGATAATAATAATGGCTGTTATTTACTGAAAGCTTACTATATGAAAGGCATCACACTAAGCGTTTTACATGTTATTTCCTATTTTCTCAACAATGCAACATTGTTATCATTCCTGTTGTACGGTGAGTAAACTGAGGCATAGAGAGGTAGGAGGAGGCCTGGGTGAACTGATTATACCTTGAATGTATAGGAGTTACTTAACAATTTGCCTCTCACCAGAGGTGGCTTGAGTAGCTCAGTAGCCAAATGATAAAATGAAAAGATGAGGGTTTTAGAGTTAGACCTGTATTTGAATGCTGATTTCAACACTTACTGACTTGACAAATTCCTGAAACCCTTTGTGCCTTTAGTTCCCAATTTGTAAAGTGTGGCTGATAACAGACACCTCTTGGGGCTGTCACAAGATAACCTGGGTAAAGAACCTGGAATGTGATAAGCTCTAGATGAAAGTTCTCCAATACCTCCTTCCGGAGCAGCTAAAGTACATCTGGTTCTAAAGCACTTGAATAGCCCAGGAAGTCAGTTCTGGGCTCAGGCCAGGCTTTTCTTATGTGGTAAATATTTAACTGGACATGGGGACCCATCTAGGTGCTGGGATCTATTAGACTAGGGATTGATCCCTGTGGGTCCAAGACACATATGAGTTCAGATCCATGGATAGCCCAATGGGATGAGTCTAGGAGCCTGACCATATTGGACCTGGCCACAGAGATAACCTATAATCACTGGATTTTGAGATTGTACACCCGTCAGTTAAGAGGCACCAACTTAGCAGGGGATGTTCCTGGTATCCATTGGAGGAGCCACATGCCAGAATGTTCTAGTGGTTCTCACATTAATGTGTATTTGCGTGCATTGTTTTTGATTGCTCTAATCAGCCTTGAAATGAATCCAAGAGCTTTCTGCAACTAATCGCACAGTGCCCAATCCCTCCAGACTCTGTCTGAAGGCTTAATTCAGCTACCTTATCTCTCTAGGTATGCGGAGACCAAAGCCAAGGGGCTGTTTTCCTGCGGGAATTTACACTGATTCGAAGAGAGAGCCTCCATGAAGATTTCCTGTCTGACCTCTTGAATAGTCACAAAACTGAAGACTCGGTACAGTGTCGCTTCTTCTACTTATTCACAGAAAACATTGAGGTTCAATGGCTGATTCTGACTTGTGGCGGTGGTTTTTAGCAAATCTGAAGAGGTTTGGATGGTATTTTCTCACATCTGTGAGAGGAGGGGGAGGCAAAGTGTAGGGCAGTGGACAGACTGTATAGGGCAACTTTCTGACTTTTCCTGGGTCTGGCAAGATTTAAACATTTTACTCAAGCGTTAAAGTTTGTTTGGGGCAGCATGTGGAGGATTCACATTAAGACACTGATGTTTTGCCAGCGAGTCTGAACATGAAATGGTAATAATTTAAATGAGTGAAGGAAAAAGGAGATTTATATGTAAAGCCCAGATTGTTTTACGGGTCAGTGGAAATTCCACTATCTTCCAATCCTGGCTTCTTTGTAGATATTCTTACTTCAAAGTGCTAGTGATATTTGTTTTATGAAAGTTTGTTTCTCTGGTGGTGGTTTTAGGGAAAAAAACTCTAGAAAATGAGCTCTCAAATGAAAACAATAGTACAGTTGACTGGAGATGTCAAGATTACAGGCCTTTTTCTGCTTGCAAATCAAACTGTGATTTGTAATTTGGACTTCTTTGTGAGGATTGGACAGACAACTTGTGAAAGTTCTAAATGTGGTTCTGTATAGTGATGACCTTAGGCTCAGAAGTATTCATATTAGAATTAGAGGATGCCGTATATACAAGCTAGTGGGTTTCTTATCCAACATAAAAGGGTAGGATCGCAGAAAATAACATCTTAGAATATCCCCAAAACAAACATACAAGTGACTTTATTTCTACCTTCTGTACCCTACCTCTTGACTGCCCTCTCTCAAGAGTGTATCTTTTGCATATTGTGTCACATGCGTTTCTTTCAGACAGAGTAAATTGGCTCTCTTCATTGCCATTCAGAAGGCACTTCTTATTGTTTTTGTCATTTACATTTTTTTCGTGGTGAGCATTCACATCTTTCTCAAAGCATATGGCCCAGTGTGAGCAAGAATGGTGGTGGAGGCTCCCAATGGTGCTATAATACATTTTCATATCGTTCATATATTGGTTTTTTTTTCTCAGTAAGCCTGAATATGCAGAGCCTACCTTTTAAATTTTCTATGTTTGTTTACAGCTTTCTTTGTGATCTACTGTGGACCTACACATTGTCACCTAACTTTTATTTTTCCTTCTTATGAAAAATGTCTTGCAATTATATCTTAATTTTGTCCCATTTGCTGTTATGCGAAATCTGAAATATTTTAGCTCATATCGAGTTGGGTTTATGCAAAGTCCTGGCAAGTGCTGCTATATAGATCCTACATGAAAACTTCATAAAGAAGTCTAATTATTATATCATTTATGCCATAAAGGAAATTGAATAATATGATCTAATTATGGACTTAATGGAATTGTCACAGTAGTTCCACTGAAACCAATTTTTGTCACTTGGTAAGCATCGAACGGTGTCATAAACATTATTATTACTACCTAATATTACATTGATTTCCATTAAAATGAAAACTGTCCAAGCTGTTGAATTTCCTCAAAGGTAATTTATAATTACCTTTTAATAATTATAATTAGCTTACTCATAGTAATTGAGTGGGTGGAGGCATTTTACCTGTTTTACCTAAAAGAGAAATTACCTACCAACACAAGTAGTCACTCCACAAAGCTGGAGTTTTACAAGAAAAAGAGGGGAAAAAAAGAAAAGTTCAAAGTTTCTCAACTACCAGAAGCTACTTCAGTCTCCCAATAAGTGTGTGAAATTCTAACAATTTCTGTGGGAGGTGTGTCTCCATACGTGAGAGCTTCATTTGGCCCACAGATAGAAAACTTTGAAAGTGTAACTTTATTTCCTAAATCAACATTAGAAGATGAATCGCCGTAATCTCCGTTTGTCAAGGGGAAGAGTTCAAACATGAGTTGCTACTCGTATTAGTAACCAGAAAGGTGGAATTCCCTTTCTTGCCCCTTATTTATGAGTTTCTGTCTTATTGGGAGGAGGCTCTTCAGCAGAATGGGAGAATCAACAAGAAACCTTCCTGGTATAGGTCACAAGAATCACTTGACAAAAGCAAGTCGGTGAGAGATGAAAAAGGTTGAGCAGCATACTCTGTACAAACCTGTTTGATTTTAAGTATGTCTTCCCTCGTATCCCAAAGACATTTATGCACACGTTTCACCTGCCCTACCAGATTAGCAGCTCTGCTCCTTGAAGACAGGACCTCTGTTGATTCTCAGGTCCCTAGGATTTAGCCCAGCACTTGCTTGTGATAAATGCTCATTTGTGTTGAGGGTTTAATCACAAATGAATAGAGAATAGTCGTGGTGAGAAAACCCACCATGCCTATCCTCTATTGCCTTGTTGTTAACATTTTATATTGAAAACACTGAGAACTCCATCACGGAATATGCATGAAAAGGGCCTTATAAATGTGAACATCCTTCTAAATGCAAAGCATTCTTCTTAAAATGATATGAATGACTTCAGTTTTTAATGAGGTGATAGAAAAATATTTGGGATTATCTGTCACGACGTCTCTTCAAGCCAGTATATAGGTTTATCATAAGTAATGTAAATTCAGGGATGTTTGCCAACTGGAAATTGATAGTTGTGGAAGTAACAAATGTATCCCCAGCACGTAGAGCATTTTGGACAGAAGTAGCATTAACTCTAGGAAACACCATGTCTCACTCCAGGTGAAAGTACTGCTATTCTAAGGGCTTTAACTTTTCTTCTCTCACACCCTTTCTTTACTAAAAATTCTTCCAGAAAAGTTTCTTTCAAAAATGTAAATAATGTTTGAAAACCAGAACAGCCTGCCTTATTTGTGGCACGCTTTAACCTAAAAAAATTAATTTATTTTGACCAAAATAAGTGGTCATTTTGACCTTTCAGTGATGCTTTCTCAATCCCTTCTCAACGAGGACCTATTGGCGTGAATTAACTTTTGCATTGCATTAGAAAAACTTTCTAGCTAGCTTCCTCTCAGAGGGCTAATTTCATTCTCTGCACTTTGAGAAGCTATTTAAGTGAGCCATTTGTCTAGAAGCCACAGCAGTCAACTAAACTTCCAGTGATTGCCTGAAATTCTGCATGTATATGATTTGCATTGTTTGCAGAGAAGAAATAAGATGTTTGTCAAACGCTTTTATTCGTTATTGAAATAGTCAAGAAACAGATCATGTTGATTTTGATTGTAAGCTGGATGCAAAAACAGGATGATAATTAACAAAATTCATTAAAGAATGAGGTTTTCTTCAGTATGTAATTAGCGTACACTTCATTTGCCTGTAGCTTTGTGGTAAACACAGTGGTTATTGAAGCCACTATTGTACCTTGGTATAAAAGAGAAGTTATTTAAATATTTATACCAGTTGAGGGGTTGAGTGTTCCTTTGAATGACTGGTAAAATAGAGGTGTCTTTTGTGGAATGGAGGTGAGCTTTCAGAAGGAGATCTTCAGAAATGCCTGCCTTTAATCACAGTGTGTAAAGAGTTTGTTTTTTAGGGCAAGTCATTAATTTGCTGAAAATCAACTGAAATAAAAAAATGCAATTTACTGAAAATGATTCTGCTTTAAAGTAAATTATATTTTCTCCGTTAGTTGGCTGCAAGGCAGGTAACTGGTGTGGGGCAGTATTATTTCTACAAACTGGAAAATTCACTCAACCAATACATACATTCTCAAGTAAAATGGAATATAACTATTTCCATGTATTCTTGAGGGACTCACCAACCTCCTCCCCACTCCTGTCAATAGAAACGAAATATTAGAATGTAAGCACTAGTACCTGAAGATAATTTAATTTGCTTAATTATATTTCTAAACTGGCTACTATTTTATAATATTTAGTGGACATAAATTCAAAGAAAATAGCAATATGTCAGGAACATTTGAGTAACTGAAGAATGACTCACTCTTTCATTAGCATCTTCCCACTTGAATTCATTCAGCACATTCCTGACAGAATGTTTAGGAACAAATGTGATCTAATTGCTTCCTCCATAACTGTTTGTGGAATAAAGAGAAGAATGAACTAACATTTAATCGCAAATGTACACATGCTCTAAATTGCCTGTAACTTCATAAAGCTTTATTGATTAGTGACCATTATATTTTTTCTTAACTAGTTTTTTTTTTAATACTTTAAGTTTTAGGATACATGTGCACAACGTGCAGGTTTGTTACATATGTATGCATGTGCCATGTTGGTGTGCTGCACCCATTAACTCGTCATTTAGCATTAGGTGTATCTCCTAATGCTATCCTTATGCTATCCCTCACCCCTCCCCCAACCCCACAAGGGTCCCTGGTGTGTGATGTTCCCCTTCCTGTGTCCATGAGTTCTCATTGCTAAATTGCCACCTATGAGTGAGAACATGCGGTGTTTGGTTTTTTGTCCTTGTGATAGTTTGCTGAGAATGATGGTTTCCAGCTTCATCCATGTCCCTGCAAAGGACATGAACTCATCATTTTTTATGGCTGCATAGTATTCCATGGTGTATATGTGCCACATTTTCTTAATCCAGTCTATCATTGTTGGACATTTGGGTTGGTTCCAAGTCTTTGCTATTGTGAATAATGCCGCAATAAACATACGTGTGCATGTGTCTTTATAGCAGCATGATTTATAATCCTTTGGGTATATACCCAGTAATGGGATGGCTGGGTCAAATGGTATTTCTAGTTCTAGATCCCTGAGGAAACGCCACACTGACTTCCACAATGGTTGAACTAGTTTACAGTCCCACCAACAGTGTAAAAGTGTTCCTATTTCTCCACATCCTCTCCAGCACCTGTTGTTTCCTGACTTTTTAATGATTGCCATTCTAACTGGTGTGAGATGGTATCTCATTGTGGTTTTGATTTGCATTTCTCTGATGGCCAGTGATGGTGAGCATTTTTTCATGTGCTTTTTGGCTGCATAAATGTCTTCTTTTGAGAAGTGTCTGTTCATATCCTTCGCCCACTTTTTGATGGGGTTGTTTGTTTTTTCTTGTAAATTTGTTTGAGTTCATTGTAGATTCTGGATATTAGCCCTTTGTCAGATGAGTAGGTTGCGAAAATTTTCTCCCATTCTGTAGGTTGCCTGTTCACTCTGATGGTGGTTTCTTTTGCTGTGCAGAAGCTCTTTAGTTTAATTAGATCCCATTTGTCAATTTTGTCTTTTGTTGCCATTGCTTTTGGTGTTTTGGGTATGAAGTCCTTGCCCATGCCTATGTCCTGAATGGTGTTGCCTAGGTTTTCTTCTAGGGTTTTTATGGTTTTAGGTCTAACGTTTAAGTCTTTAATCCATCTTGAATTAATTTTTGTATAAGGTGTAAGGAAGGGATCCAGTTTCATCTTTCTACATATGGCTAGCCAGTTTTCCCAGCACCACTTATTAAATAGGGAATCCTTTCCCCATTTCTTGTTTTTGTCAGGTTTGCCAAAGATCAGATAGTTGTAGATATGTGGCATTATTTCTGAGGGCTCTGTTCTGTTCCATAGATCTATATCACTGTTTTGGTAGCAGTACCATGCTGTTTTGGTTACTGTAGCCTTGTAGTATAGTTTGAAGTCAGGTAGTGTGATGCCTCCAGCTTTGTTCTTTTGGCTTAGGATTGACTTGGCAATGCGGGCTATTTTTTGGTTCCATATGAACTTTAAAGTAGTTTTTTCCAATTCTGTGAAGAAAGTCATTGGTAGCTTGATGGGGATGGCATTGAATCTATAAATTACCTTGGGCAGTATGGCCATTTTCATCATATTGATTCTTCCTACCCATGAGCATGGAATGTTCTTCCATTTGTTTGTATCCTCTTCTATTTCATTGAGCAGTGGTTTGTAGTTCTCTTAACTAGTTTTATGCAAAGGAGAATAGTGCATTGATTTTGGAAGGGTCAGATGTTTTAAAAAGGTAAGTCATTCCAATTTAATCTTTGGTTTTTTGGAATGCTCACAACTATAACTTGAGTTGGCTACCAAAATTCTACCTTGGGCAAATACAGGGAGACAAGAAGCATAGATTTGGTTACAGCACATTTGCTACTTTGAGTTATATGATATTACAAAGAAAAAATCAGAACAGCCTACATAGTTTGTAAAATCTGTTACCCTGTGGGGTTTTTAAGTGTTATTATTTGCCTGTATTTTACAAGACTTACCTAGTGTATTATGTCTCTACCAGTAACGAACTATATACATAAAAAACTCTTTAAGTTTCGCACATAAATATTTCATATAACTTCACATTTTCTGATTTTACTTTGTATTGTAAACTAATACTCTAAATCATTTCTACATTTTTATGGAAAGGAAAAAGGAAGCTGGGGAAGGCTGGATATGCACCAAACACTTTACTAAGGGATGTATATGTATTTCTCAGAACAACCTGAGGTAGGAAATAAATATCTACATTTTGCAATATAGAGCTATTTAATGAAAAATGGAATAAATATCTTGGAGAAATTTAATTTTAGAAAGATACCACTTACAGTAGTAACAAAACTATAAAAACTGAAGTCTGAAAGAGGTACAAAATGGAGTATTAATGAATAACTCAAAGATATAAAGTTAATTAAGACCACATTATTTACTTGTGTACACATGAAGCCTATGGGACCAATAATTAATTTCATCTCAGAAAGGCAAAACAGATCTAAATAAGAGAAAGAGAAAAGAGGAAAGAGAAAGAAAAAGCCTGGATTGTTTTAAATAGCAAACAGTTTCCATTTTTTATTGTTTGAGATAGTAAACTACTGGTTAGCAGGCCCCTCTCAGAAAGGCCAGCCCATGCTCTGCCCTGGAGAGAATGGATGGGTCACATACAGATTCTCTAGGAGAGCTGGGCATCTAACTGTGGTGGATACATGACAGGCTTTCTCTCTACTGTTATCATCAGGTTTCTGTGTTAGTGTTTATATTTCATTATACCAGGAATACATCATCAACCTTATCAATATCCCTCAGGATAGAATTATAAATCCTTACTGAAAGATTATGGGATCTAATAAATGGAGAGATATAAAATGTTCATGAATGGGAAGTCTTAATGTCATGAGGATGCCAATTTCCCCACAAATTAATCCACATATCTAGTATAACCAGAATGATTTTGAAGAAGAAAAGGATGAGTGTTGCTCTATTTGTTACAAAGCTATAAGAATTAAAACAGTGTGATATTAGAACGTAGATAGACAAATAGAACAACATAGATAACTAAAGAACCTATAAATAGTCACATATAAAGAAGAACTTGGTGTATCACAGATGTGCTGTTAGAGATAATTGGTAAAGGATGTAATAAATGGTTACATAAAAACAAATTTCAGACATATTAAAAGTTTAAATGTGAAAAGCATGACCTTAAAACTTAAAAACGAACTTGTATAAGAATTTACTTAACTAGGACATAAAAAGCACAACCTGTAAAAGAAAATATTATACTTTAAATTATATTAACATTTTAATGGCATAGAAATTTAATATGCTTTAACATTCCATAAACAAGGTAAAAGGACAAGACACAAGCTGGAAGGTATTCTTTGCAATGTACATAACTGGCAAAAAAATATGTAATATATGAAGAACTCCTAGATTTTGAATATTAGCCCTTTGTCAGATGGACAGATTGCAAAAATTTTCTCCCATTCTATAGGTTGCCTCTTCACTATGATGATAGTTTCTTTTGCTGTGCAGAAGCTCTTCAGTTTAATCAGATCCCGTTTGTCTATTTTGGCTTTTGTTGCCATTGCTTTTGGTGTTTTAGTCATGAAGTCTTTGCCCATGCCTATGTCCTGAATGGTATTACCTAGGTTTTCTTCTAGGGTTTTTATGGTTTTAGGTCTTACGTTTAAGTCTTTAATCCATCTTGAGTTAATTTTTGTGTAAGGTGTAAGGAAGGGATCCAGTTTCAGCTTTCTGCATATGGCTAGCCAATTTTCCCAACACCATTTATTAAATAGGGAATCCTTTCCCCATTTCTTGTTTTTTCACATTTGCCAAAGATCAGATGGTTGTAGATGTGGAAACCATCATTCACACTAACTAACACAAGAACAGAAAACCAAAGACAGCATGTTCTCACTCATAAGTGGGAGCTGAAAAACGAGAACCCATGGACACAGGGAGGAGAACATCAAACACGGGGGCTTGTTGGGGGTGGGGGGCTGGGGAGGGATAGCATTAGGAGAAATACTTAATGTAGATGATGGGTTGATGGGTGCAGCAAACAACCATGGCACGTGTATACCTAGGTAACAAACCTGCACGTTCTACACATGTACCCCAGAACTTAAAGTATATATAAAAAAAGAACTCCTAGAGATCATTCTTAAAAAGATGAACAGCCCAATAGAAAAAAAATGAATCATTAGAAGGAGACATGGATGCCTAATACACATGAAAGAGGTTCTCAGCCTTACTCATCATAAGGGATTTACAAATTAAAATAACATAAATAGCATTTCGTACCCATCAGATGGGCAACGAATTGAAAGGACCAACGAAGGCAGTTGTCAGTGAGAAAGTAAGGTTATGAGAAGCACTCCTATACTGCTGGTGGGAGCATAAATTGGTATAACCACTTTAAAGAGCAACTTGGCAATGTCTATAAGGTTGAATATATTCATGTCCTAAATCCCAGCAATTTCACTTTAAAAATCTACCTTAGAGAAGCCCTTACACTTACATTCAATTAAGTATTGAATGTTATAGCCTAAAAATGAAAGAAAATCATGAATATCCATCAGAAGGTAAATGGGAGAATAAGGTATTGCTTATTTATACAATAAACACTATATAAATAAATAACAGATCTACATGTATTAAAATAGATAGATTTCAAAAATAAAATATGCAGGGGGAAGGGATACCATTTTACAACATGGTATCATTTGTTGCCATTTTAATGTTACATAAATCTTTATTAGATTTCATTTAGAGAAAATATATATAAAGACAGAGGTGCGAAAAATATGCTTCAACTTTCGGATGTTTGCTAACCTCTTTAGGCGGAGGAGGACAGATAATTGGGTTGGGATGCTATGCATAGTACACTTTAGCCCTATCTATAATATGTTACTGATTTTTTATAAAAGATAATATAAAATGTTTCTATTTGTTTAAATGGCTAGTGGTTGCACACATATTTGCTTCATTATTTCAGTGTGCTTTAATGACTGAGATATTTTATAATGCATGTATAATAAAAACTTGGGATAATATCTGGCAAATAGAATAAAATAAATGGTAACTGTTTTTATTAGCAGTGGTTGAACTGGAAAATCACTGAAACATAAAGTGACAAAGCTCGGTGCCCAAGATGTAATATATTTTTGCCTCACAATATAATTAAGCAATAGTCAAAAGTATGACAGCAGAACCCAACATCAGGGGGCCTCCTATGAGTTCATGAACTGTGCCTCTAGTAAATAATGTCAGGATGATGAATCTCAGTACTGAAGGAGAGGGACTCTTTTTTTACACTTGACCTTTGGAATTAACGAAAACCATTATCCTTTAAGGGAAAAATAATTCTTTTTTCTTTATCAAGTTCTAATTTCCTTACAGCTTACACAGCCCCTATCTTTTATTTATGAGATGTCCTGCATTTGCTAGGATTCTGCCATTTATTCCAAACAACAAATAGATACCAAGATTAATTATCTAAAAGACATTGGAAGTAATAAAATGTGAAGCATTAAAAGCCCCAACGCTAATGCAGACAGATTTTTAGGCTCAGACAACCTCTCAAATACAGAGTAAAATTCGGTTTAAAAAATGTTAACATTTAGTTAGAAATACATAAATAACATGTGTGAATTTTATTACTCTTTTCGGGGGCATTTTCACGTTTCATATTGTGAGGCCCTTCCGAAAGAGAACTTTGTCAATAATGGTGAAATTTCGGTATTACAGAAATTCTTGCTAGGCATGAACTCCAACTTTTTTTCTTCAGGTTAGTATTCAAATTCCTGAGATAGTCACCACTTAGAGTTAATGTTAAACAAACTAGAACACTCTGAAACGAATGATGAATATCACATATCTTTAGTATAGTTATAAATGTAAGGAGATGGATATTTGCTGCTTAACTTCGGAACTGTCTTAATAAGCATAAACATAAGACTTATATTATACCTCAGAAAACCACTTGAGGCACCAAAGAATAGTTTATTGCTTCCCTGTACTAAATGTCCTTAATATAAAGAGCAAATTCACCTTATGGAAAGGCAACTATCTTCCCAAGGAGTCCCTTAGTTGTTTGTAAGGTAATGCTGAAGCTATCAACCCGTGCGTTGAGTTTAAATGCCTATCCTAAATAGGCCATGTATGACTTAGTCATGTATGGAGGCACCATCCATCAGTAGTTGAAGGCCCCTGAAAAGGAGTGGTTGGGGATTCTTCTAGTGGTTGAACAAGGTCATTTGGCATCAGAGGTCTGCACAGAGGGGTGCTGAGTAGAACTGGAGTGGTCAGACAGCCTTCTGGAATCATATGATCAAAAGTCAGATATGTGATACCTGAATTTAAGAAAGTATGAGAGGATACTTCAGGCCGTGAGCAGTGACAAAATGTCCTTTTGATGCAGCACACCCTCTCCTAGAATTTTAAAATTTTCTAATATGGATAGTCATGACTTTTTTTTTAGTTTTTAGAGTTAGTGCTATTTCAGAGTGGGTAGAAATTTGCATCTTTAAACTAAGATTGTAATCGGGCTGACCAACTGAAGTAAAACACTAACAAGACATTATTTAAAGAATAATATTATTAAGTGATGCAATTTCTAAATGTTCATTTTAAAATTTGTATCCTGTTTTCCCTGGTTGTTAATGGTAATTTTTAAGTAAGAAAGAGAACAATGTCATAATTTTGTTAAATTTAAAAAATGGTAGCGTTATTACCCAGTGGAAAGTTTGGGAACGGAGAACAATTTAGTTTCTTGTGTGTGTTATTAAGTTCAGTTTCAACTTGATGTTGACAAGGAAGAAAATGAATATTAAAAGAATTAAAGATCTATATTGTTTAAACATACAAATGTTTCTTTTGCTAAGAGAAAATATCTGTATCTATAATTAAATTTTAACACCAACATTGAAAATGTGGGATTTGATATCAAGGTGTGATTTATAGAGCTTAAAACCTGAGGAGGGGTTGTGTTGTTGGGTTGAAGCTTCATTTCCAACTGGCTGTGAGACTTTAGGCAAGTCACAGAACTCTTTAAACCTTGTCTTCTTGACCTTTAAAATAAACATGTTCTGGATGATCTTGACCCGTAAGATATTGTGTTTCAAATTTGATATTTAATGGAAACTTTAAATTCTTAGAGTTCTTCCTAGTAGACTCACCTTCCTTCCCAGTTCTCCACAAACACCAGCTGGCTGCCCATCCATTCTGCATACACTGTGCATTTATCAATATAATATTGGTAACGATTAATATGCACATTGCTCTTTACACAGTGGATACTTGTATGTCAAAGCTAGTTATGTGCTTTTGGAATGTCGTATTCCTGAAACACAATTTAACATCAAAACACCTTAGTCTGATTCCTACTTAACTCTAATCTTGCTTCTGACAATATCCATTTAGAATTTCTTAGCTTCAACTTGCTGAGACCACTTTTTGTTTCATATCATATTATCAGTTCAGTGCCTTGCTCACAGGACTTCTTCTGCCTGGAATGTCTTCCTTCCCTACTCTCTAGACTTTCCTTTCTTAACTCAATCCAAGTCCTACCTGCTCCAGGAAGCCAGCTCTCATTCTGGTCCTCAGGGTGGCCTTGTCTCTCCAAAGTCCTATGGGTCTCACTATCTTTGCTCATGGAACCAGCCCATGGCATGCCTCCTCAGGCTGCCTGGAAGACTCTACACAGATATGGAGAATCCTTGACTCAGGCTGAGGGGCAGTCTAGTACCAGGCTCTTAATCTTCAGAGATGGAAGACCAAGAAGGGAATTTTAGTCCAAGTCTGGGAAAAGAAGAAGGTATATTGAGATTTCAGAGGGTAGGATTTAGGGAAGGGGCTAAGAAGAGAGAATGCAAAAAAAAAAAAAAAAAAAAAAAGGGCAAACAAAGGTTTGGCTAGAGGTGCAGTTGGACACAAGGTAATTAAAAAATTCAGACTAGGAAATAAGTCTGTGGTCTTGTTTCAAGAATGTTGTCAATTTGTTGTAGCATGCTGCTGGAGACTGAAACCCTCCTATTTTGCAGCTTTACTTATCATTTTATACATATAGATCATTTGCCTTAGCATATTTTTAAGCAAGGAGTATGTTTGACAGTACTTTATTTTTCCAGCCCATGGAACAGAATCTTAAGCAGGGTAAAAATAATAACATAGTAACAACAATAGTAATAATTATTAAAATGTGAACAATAGTAATGAGAGTATATATCATTTCTTGATGCTATAGTGATAATAACTATATTAATAATATTGGTAACAATAATAATTATAGTTATTGACTATCATGATAGTAACTGTCATTTATTACCCTCTTCTGTATCACGTGCTGCCTTAAGCACTTTGAATACATATCTTCATTAATCTTAGAGAGAGGGTAACATTTCCCTCTTGTAATGGAAGAAGAAATGAAAAGCAGTTTTTCCAGGGTCACAAAGATCTGTTACTTAAGTTGTTAAAATGATGCAATTTAAAGAATACAGGAATTCAACTTAACAACCATTTACTGAGCACTACTACCAATTACTGAGCATTACTGTACTCAGCACCATAGTATAGGTACTAACAGGGAATATAAAAATGAGTTAAGTAGTCTATACTTTCTAGGAGTTCAGAATGTTAACATTTTAATTCTAACTGTTGGGATATTTTTGTTTTTAGGTCAGCTCACTGGGATAATGGCAAAGTACTTAGATTACAGTATCATTAATTCAGGATATCTCATCCTGTTAATAGGAAAATCTTCAGAAACAGCGCTTGATTTTATTAAAGAAGTCTTAAACTCAGATACATATGAAGCAGGTTCAAAGGAGCTGATGAGCACAGAAAATTTCAGGTAGACATTATTATAGTTTGCAATGATATTCCCACATAGGGCTATTGCTTTGCACCCTCAATTGCCTTTTAATGGATTTGAGCATTGACATATGTATGTTTAGATGGTTTCCTGACTCCATTTAGAAAGTACAATTTAGTAAATTGGTTTGAATGTAGGACCAGTTACCAGTGCTGGTTAGTGTACCAAGTTTCTATGGGGACTATTCATCTTTATGTATTACATATGCCCCAAAGAATGAATGAATGCATGTGTGGAGAATGTGTATAGGAAGCTAAGTAAGTTGTTGAAAACTATGGTGTACTGTGCTGGACACCAATCTGGTATAATTGTTATTAATAGTAGAAGAAATTCGCCTTAGTTTTTTATGTACCTTAACTTCCTGGCAATTAATAATGCATGACACTGATGGAAATATGGCTAAAACATTGTGTCATTTAATATTCAGTCCATTGTATGTGCCTGAAACTTCCCCAGACAGTGGCGTAAAAATAGACATTTGTTTTTGCCTTATGTAAAAGAAACTTTCCAGAGATAGAGATTTCAGGACCAGTATGATCAAAGGTGCTAGGGACACAGCTTATTCTACTTTCCTTCTAAGTCATCCACGCCTTCTGTTCGCAAGGATACTTGGTGATCCAAAATGGCACCAGAGCTCCAGTCATTACACCTATATTCCAGCCAGTGAGAAAGAGGAAAGGACAAATGGAGGAAAGGTGCATATTAGCTGGCTCGTAAGAGATCCTCCGGTTGCTGTCACTCACTTTCTTTTTATATCTCACTGGCAAGGATTTGGTTACATACCCATGCCTAGGTGCAGGGGAATCTGGGCAGCCATACAGCTAGCTTAAGGAAGAAGGGAGAATGGGTACTGGAGTGAGCAACTAACAGTCTCTGCCACAGTGATATAGTAGGTGAAACAATATTTGAATAAAATCCCCCAAGTGTGCACAATAAATACAAAATTCACTTGCCAGTGGCTTTAAAATTTTTGGTGGGTGATGAAAATGTTTTAGAATTAGATAGTGGTTGGGAGGAGGAGCCCAGATGGCCGAATAGGAACAGCTCCAGTCTACAGCTCCCAGTATGAGCGACGCAGAAGAAGGGTGATTTCTGCATTTCCATCTGAGGTACCGGGTTCATCTCACTAGGGAGTGCCAGACAGTGGGTGCAGGTCAGTGGGTGCGTACACCATGCGCCAGCCGAAGCAGGGCGAGGCATTGCCTCACTCGGGAAGCACAAGGGGTCAGGGAGTTCCCTTTCCTAGTCAAAGAAAGGGATGACAGACGGCACCTGGAAAATTGGGTCACTCCCACCCGAATACTGCGCTTTTCCGACGGGCTTAAAAAACGGCGCACCAGGAGTTTATATCCTGCACCTGGCTCGGAGGGTCCTACACCCATGGAGTCTCACTGATTGCTAGTACAGCAGTCTGAGATCAAACTGCAAGGTGGCAGCAAGGCTGGGGGAGGGGCGCCCACCATTGCCCAGGCTTGCTTAGGTAAACAAAGCGGCCGAACTGGGTGGAGGCCACCACAGCTCAAGGAGGCCTGCCTGCCTATGTAGGCTCCACCTCTGGGGGCAGGGCACAGACAAACAAAAAGACAGCAGTAACCTCTGCAGACTTAAATGTCCCTGTCTGACAGCTTTGAAGAGAGCAGTGGTTCTCCCAGCACGCAGCTGGAGATCTGAGAACGGGAAGACTGCCTCATCAAGTGGGTCCCTGACCCCTGACCCCCAAGCAGCCTAACTGGGAGGCACCCCCCCGCAGGGGCAGGCTGACACCTCACACGGCTGGGTACTCCAACAGACCAGCAGCTGAGGGTCCTGTCTGTTAGAAGGAAAACTAACAAACAGAAAGGACATCCACACCAAAAACCCATCTGTACATCACCATCATCAAAGACCAAAAGTAGATAAAACCACAAAGATGGGGAAAAAACAGAGCAGAAAAACTGGAAACTCTAAAAAGCAGAGCGCCTCTCCTCCTCCAAAGGATCGCAGTTCCTCACCAGCAACGGAACAAAGCTGGACGGAGAATGACTTTGACGAGCTGAGAGAAGAAGGCTTCAGACGATCAAATTACTCCGAGCTATGGGAGGACATTCATACCAAAGACAAAGACATTGAAAACTTTGAAAAAATTTAGAAGAATGTATAACTAGAATAACCAATACAGAGAAGTGCTTAAACGAGCTGATGGAGCTGAAAACCAAGGCTCGAGAACTACGTGAAGAATGCAGAAGCCACAGGAGCTGATGCGATCAACTGGAAGAAAGGGTGTCAGCGATGGAAGATGAAATGAATGAAATGAAGCGAGAAGGGAAGTTTAGAGAAAAAAGAATAAAAAGAGACGAGCGACACCTCCAAGAAATATGGGACTATGTGAAAAGACCAAATCTACGTCTGATTGGTGTACCTGAAAGTGACGGGGAGAATGGAACCAAGTTGGAAAACACTCTGCAGGATATTATCCAGGAGAACTTCCCCAATCTAGCAAGGCAGGCCAACGTTCAGATTCAGGAAATAGAGAGAACGCCACAAAGATACTCCTCGAGAAGAGCAACTCCAAGACACATAATTGTCAGATTCACCAAAGTTGAAATGAAGGAAAAAATGTTAAGGGCAGCCAGAGAGAAAGGTGGGATACCCTCAAAGGGAAGCCCATCAGACTAACAGCGGATCTCTCGGCAGAAACTCTACAAGCTAGAAGAGAGTGGGGGCCAATATTTAACATTCTTAAAGAAAAGGATTTTCAACCCAGAATTTCATATCCAGCCAAACTAGGCTTCATAAGTGAAGGAGAAATAAAATACTTTACAGACAAGCAAATGCTGAGAGATTTTGTCACCACCAGGCCTGCCCTAAAAGAGCTCCTGAAGGAAGCGCTAAACATGGAAAGGAACAACCGGTACCAGCCACTGCAAAACCATGCCAAAATGTAAAGACCATCGAGACTAGGAAGAAACTGCATCAACTAACGAACAAAATAACCAGCTAACATCATAATGACAGGATCAAATTCACACATAACAATATTAACTTTAAATGTAAATGGACTAAATGCTCCAATTAAAAGACACAGACTGGCAAATTGGATAAAGAGTCAAGACCCATCAGTGTGCTGTATTCAGGAAACCCATCTCACGTGCAGAGGCACACATAGGCTCAAAATAAAAGGATGGAGGAAGATCTACCAAGCAAATGGAAAACAAAAAAAGGCAGGGGTTGCAATCCTAGTCTCTGATAAAACAGACTTTAAACCAACAAAGATCAAAAGAGACAAAGAAGGCCATCACATAATGGTAAAGGGATCAATTCAACAAGAAGAGCTAACTATCCTAAATATATATGCCCTCAATACAGGAGCACCCAGATTCATAAAGCAAGTCCTGAGTGACCTACAAAGAGACTTAGACTCCCACACATTAATAATGGGAGACTTTAACACCCCACTGTCAACATTAGACAGATCAACGAGACAGAAAGTCAACAAGGATACCCAGGAATTGAACTCAGCTCTGCACCAAGCGGACCTAATAGACATCTACAGAACTCTCCACCCCAAATCAACAGAATATACATTTTTTTCAGCACCACACCACACCTATTCCAAAATTGACCACATACTTGGAAGTAAAGCTCTCCTCAGCAAATGTAAAAGAACAGAAATTATAACAAACTATCTCTCAGACCACAGTGCAATCAAACGAGAATTCAGGATTAAGAATCTCACTCACAACCGCTCAACTACATGGAAACTGAACAACCTGCTCCTGAAAGACTACTGGGTACATAACGAAATGAAGGCAGAAATAAAGATGTTCTTTGAAACCAACAAGAACAAAGACACAACATACCAGAATCTCTGGGACGCATTCAAAGCAGTGTGTAGAGGGAAACTTATAGCACTAAATGCCCACAAGAGAAAGCAGGAAAGATCCAAAATTGACACCCTAACATCACAATTAAAAGAACTAGAAAAGCAAGAGCAAACACATTCAAAAGCTAGCAGAAGGCAAGAAATAACTAAAATCAGAGCAGAACTGAAGGAAATAGAGACACAAAAAACCCTTCAAAAAATTAGTGAATCCAGGAGCTGGTTTTTTGACTAGATCAACAAAATTGATAGACCGCTAGCAAGACTAATAAAGAAAAAAAGAGGGAAGAATCAAATAGATGCAATAAAAAATAATAAAGGGGATATCAACAGTGATCCCACAGAAATACAAACTACCATCAGAGAATACTACAAACACCTCTATGCAAATAAACTAGAAAATCTAGAAGAAATGGATAAATTCCTCGACACATACACTCTCCCAAGACTAAACCAGGAAGAAGTTGAATCTCTGAATAGAACAATAACAGGAGCTGAAATTGTGGCAATAATCAATAGCTTACCAACCAAAAAGAGTCCAGGACCAGATGGATTCACAGCCGAATTCTACCAGAGGTACAAGGAAGAACTGGTACCATTCCTTCTGAAACTATTCCAATCAATAGAAAAAGAGGGAATCTTCCCTAACTCATTTTATGAGGCCAGCATCATTCTGATACCAAAGCCAGGCAGAGGCACAACCAAAAAAGAGAATTTTAGATCAATATCCTTGATGAACATTGATGCAAAAATCCTCAATAAAATACCGGCAAACGGAATCCAGCAGCACATCAAAAAGCTTATCCACCATGATCAAGTGGGCTTCATCCCTGGGATGCAAGGCTGGTTCAATATACGCAAATCAGTAAATGTAATCCAGCATATCAACAGAACCAAAGACAAAAACCACATGATTATCTCAATGGATGCAGACAAGGCCTTTGACAACATTCAACAACCCTTCATGCTAAAAACTCTCAATGAATTAGGAATTGATGGGACGTATTTCAAAATAATAAGAGCTATCTATGACAAACCCACAGCCAATATCATACTGAATGGGCAAAAACTGGAAGCATTCCCTTTGAAAACTGGCACAAGACAGGGATGCCCTCTCTCACCACTCCTATTAAACATAGTGTTGGAAGTTCTGGCCAGGGCAATTAGGCAGGAGAAGGAAATAAAGGGTATTCAATTAGGAAAAGAGGAAATCAAATTGTCCCTGTTTGCAGACGACATGATTGTATATCTAGAAAACCCCATTGTCTGAGCTCAAAATCTCCTTAAGCTGATAAGCAACTTCAGCAAAGTCTCAGGATACAAAATCAATGTACAAAAATCACAAGCGTTCTTATACACCAACAACAGACAAACAGAGAGCCAAATCATGAGTGAACTCCCATTCACAATTGCTTCAAAGAGAATAAAAAACCTAGGAATCCAACTTACAAGAGACGTGAAGGACCTCTTCAAGGAGAACTACAAACCACTGCTCAAGGAAATAAAAGAGGATACAAACAAATGGAAGAACATTCCATGCTCATGGGTAGGAAGAATCAATACCATGAAAATGGCCATACTGCCCAAGGTAATTTACAGATTCAATGCCATCCCCATCAAGCTACCAATGACTTTCTTCACAGAATTGGAAAAAACTACTTTAAAGTTCATATGGAACCAAAAAAGAGCCCGCATCGCCAAGTCAATCCTAAGCCAAAAGAACAAAGCTGGAGGCATCACACTACCTGACTTCAAACTATACTACAAGGCTACAGTAACCAAAACAGCATGGTACTGGTACCAAAACAGAGATATTGATCAATGGAACAGAACAGAGCCCTCAGAAATAACGCCGCATATCTACAACTATCTGATCTTTGACAAACCTGACAAAAACAAGCAATGGGGAAAGGATTCCCTATTTCATAAATGGTGCTGGGAAAACTGGCTAGCCATACGGAGAAAGCTGAAACTGGATCCCTTCCTTACACCTTATACAAAAATTAATTCAAGATGGATTAAAGACTTAAACGTTAGACCTAAAACCATAAAAACCCTAGAAGAAAACCTAGGCTTTACCATTCAGGACATAGGCATGGGCAAGGACTTCATGTCTAAAACACCAAAAGCAATGGCAACAAAAGCCAAAATTGACAAATGGGATCTAATTAAACTAAAGAGCTTCTGCACAGCAAAAGAAACTACCATCAGAGTGAACAGGCAACCTACAGAATGGGAGAAAATTTTCGCAACCTACTCATCTGACAAAGGGCTAATATCCAGAATCTACAATGAACTCAAACAAATTTACAAGAAAAAAACAAACAACCCCATCAAAAAGTGGGCAAAGGACATGAACAGACACTTCTCAAAAGAAGACATTTATGCAGCCAAAAAACACATGAAAAAATGCTCACCATCACTGGCCATTAGAGAAATGCAAATCAAAACCACAATGAGATACCATCTCACACCAGTTAGAATGGCAATCATTAAAAAGTCAGGAAACAACAGGTGCTGGAGAGGATGTGGAGAAATAGGAACACTTTTACACTGTTGATGGGACTGTAAACTAGTTCAGCCATTGTGGAAGTCAGTGTGGTGATTCCTCAGGGATCTAGAACTAGAAATACCGTTTGACCCAGCCATCCCATTACTGGGTATATACCCAAAGGACTATAAATCATGTTGCTATAAAGACACATGCACACGTATGTTTATTGCAGCATTATTCACAATAGCAAAGACTTGGAACCAACCCAAATGTCCAACAATGATAGACTGGATTAAGAAAATGTGGCACATATACACCATGGAATACTATGCAGCCATAAAAAATGATGAGTTCATGTCCTTCGTAGGGACATGGATGAAATTGGAAATCATCATTCTCAGTAAACTATCACAAGAACAAAAAACCAAACACCGCATATTCTCACTCATAGGTGGGAATTGAACAATGAGAACACATGGACACAGGAAGGGGAACATCCCACTCTGGGGCCTGTTGTGGTATGGGGTGAGGGGGGAGGGATAGCACTGGGAGATATACCTAATTCTAGATGACGAGTTAGTGGGTGCAGCGCACCAGCATGTCACATGTATACATATGTAACAAACCTGCACATTGTGCACATGTACCCTAAAACTTAAAGTATAAAAAAAAAAAAGAAGAATTAGATAGGGGTCATGATTACACAATATACTAAAAACTACTTAATTGTATACCCTTTGAAGGATGACTTCTATGAATTACATATTGATTTTTAAAAAGAATCCTGTGGTCTATACAGTTTAAGAAGGGAAAACAAAGACTCAAAAATTTTATTCTCTAGAATATAAAGACAATAGCTTAAAAAAAAGTGGAGGCTCTCACAACATGTCTTGTGGCTCTGTTTATATAAGGAGAAATGCTCCCACAATAATACTCTATGCCTGTTGCTGGCCTGTAAGGCAAAGTGAGAGATAAATGGTTGAACTGCAGAGTGGCAGATGGTGATAATAACAGTGATGAACACAGCAGCAGCACACATTTATTATTTATCAGACACTAAGTTATGAATGTGACATAATGGCAGACATTTCAGATCATATCAGAAATAATCTTGTGAGAAAACTGAGGCACGGACTGATTAACCACCTTATCAAGGTTACATGCTTTGTAAGTAGTAGAATGCGGGTTACAATTCTGGCAGCCTGATTCCACAGTCCGTACTCCTGATTGCTATACTGCACTACATGCTGCCTCTAAACACTGAAGCAGAAGCCATGGACTCTCATTTACAAGTAAGGAAACTGAAGCTGAACCAGCTTAAATATCTGGCTATAATGATCATATAGCTAGTAATAAGGTGTTACTGGGTTCAAAACTAGACCTAGATGATTCCAAAGCCATTAATTCCTATATGTTACTGCCTGCCAGGTAATCAGACTTTCTCTTTCTGCCAAAAGTGTCCTCCCCAACTGATCTTTGATAAAGGAGCAAACGCAACACAGTGAAGTAAAGACAGTCTTTCAACAGATGGTGCTGGAACAACTGGATGTCCACATGCAAAAAATTAAATCTGGGCATAGACCTTACACCCTTCACAAAAATTAATTCAAAATGGATTATGGACCTAAACAGAAACACAAAACTAAAAAATTCTGAGAAGATAACATGGGAGAAAACCTAGATGACATTGGGTATAGTGATGATGTTTTATATAGAACACCAAAGGCATGATTCATGAAATAATTGATAATCAAGACTTCACTATAACTAAAAACTTCTGCTTTGTAAAAGATAATGTCAAGATAATGAAAAGGCAAACCACAGACTGGGAGAAAGTGTTTGCAGAAGACATCTGAAAAAGCATTATTATCTAAAATATACTGAACTTAAAACTCAACAATAAACAAACAATCCAGTTCAAAAATGGGCCAAAGGCCTTAACAGATACCTCACCAAAGAAAATATACAGTTGGCAAGTAAGCATATAAAAATATGCTATACATCGTATGTCACTAGGGGGATGCAAATTAAAACAACAGTGAGATACCACTACACATCTATTAGAATGGTCAAAATCCAAACGCTGACATCATGAAATGCTGATGAGAATGTGGAAGAACAGGAACTCTCATCCATTGCTGGGAATGTGAAATGGTACAGCCAGACCTACTTTGGAAGACAGTTTGGCAGTTTCTTACAAAAGTAAATATGTTCTTACCATACTTCCCAATAATCACATTCCTTGGTATTTATCCAAAGGATTTGAAAACTTATGCCTACATAAAAACCTACATACAGATGTTTATATTAGCTTTATTCATAATTGCCAAAACTTGGAAGCAACCAAGATGTCTTTCAGTGGGTGAATGGATAAATAAATGAATATACCCAATGAAGTAGTATTTTGCACTGAAAAGGAATGAGCTATCAAAGACATGAAAGAAACTTAACTGTATATTACTAAGTAAAAGAAACAAATTTGGAAAGGCTACATACTGTATGGTTCCAACTGTATGAGGTTGTGAAAGGGCAAAACAGTGGAGACAGTAAAAAGATCAGAGGTTGTTAGGGGTTAGCAGAAAGGGAGGCATGAATTGGTGGAGCACAGATTTTTAGGGCAGTGAAAATACTCTAAATTATACCATAATGGTGGATTCATTATACATTTGTCCAAACCCGTAGAATGCACACACCAAGAGTGAACACTAGTGTAAACTACGGACTTTGGGTAATTATGATATGTCAATGTAGGTTAATCAGTTATAACAGATGTACCATTCTGGTGGGGGTGATACAGGGAAGGCTATGCATGTGTTGTGTTAGAAAGTATATGGGAAATCTCTGTACCTTTCTCTTAATTTTGCTGTGAAACTGAAACTACTTTTAATAAATAGTCTTAAATTTTTTACATTGAAGAGGTTTATCATGAGGTGCTAATCTATTAGTAGACACATTTGTCTCACAGATTTGTTTGTATTTTTAATAGCAAAAATAAAGTGCCACAACCACCACTAACAACAGTGTCCTCTGATTTGGAGGAAAAAATAATCTTTTAAGGATTTGGGGATTTTTATAATATATACTTAAAATTAGGCTGGGTGCAGAGGCTCACATCTGTAATACCAGTACTTTGGGAGGCCACGATGGGATTACTTGGGACCAGGAGTTTGAGACCAGCCTGGGCAATATATAGTGAGACCCAGTCTCAAAAAAAAGAAAAAAGAGAAAGAAGATTTTTTTTTAAAAAAAAAAGATAAATGTGGGTATAATTATTAAAGGGTTTCTGTGAAGTAAGACTGGACATATTTCATTTTAGGAGTTCCTTGTTCATTTTTATACTAAAAATGTAAAATTTTACATTTTACTCTCCTGGGCTAATTGACATGATATTAATTTAAAAGTCACACACACAGACTCAAAAACACACGTAGGCGTGGCTGAGGAAGATGACCTGCCACACAAGGCTTGCTTTTAATTAGATTTTCGAAGCACATCTTTCCTTTGACAAACCTAATGTGATGCAGTAAGACAAGTTTCTTTTATTTTATTTTTTCCTCCAGAGGATCCCATGCAGTCCTGCTAAGTATTACTTTTGACAGGCATAGCATCTTTTTAAAAAATTGGACTGAAGTTGTTTGCAGTTTTCTGACCATTTAGGGTACAGATGTTTATTGCACTCATTGCTATGATTGAACAAAACACAGGAATCTGAACAGTTTATTCTTCAAAGCAGTTTAAAGCTCAGGCAATCCTACCTCAGAGCGGGAGAAATATTCCCTTTCAAATTGTGTGTACATGGAGTTATTCCGCACGTTTTTGGTGTATGTGATATATGCAACACACACTAAAACTTGAAGGAGTAGGATGTTTGGAGGTGCATGTGACATATCTGATTCTGTACTAGTACTTTATTCATTCTGTGAATATTTTAGAGCAAACATAGGACAAAATTGTTCAAATGTAACAATTATAAAACAAAAAATAGACACAGGGACACATGATCTCAACAAAAATATAACAGAAGGATGGTTTTAATGGGGAGATATTAAGACTCTTTACCTGGCTTGTTAAATTTCATCATCCCTGAAGAAACATAATTTTGTTGAATACTTTAAAGAATTTGTTAACAATTTATATTTTGGAATTTAGAATTTTATCTAAATACCTATGTGGCGAGTGTAAATATCACAGTCACACTCTGAGGTGTGCAAAAGGGTGACTTTGTTTCCTTTTGGTATTCAAGTTATTTTCTGTTCATACTCCACTCCTCACTTTCACCCCATTAGTCCTAATGCAGAAAGTTACTTTAGTTCATTCCAGGTGAACTGAATCTAAATTAATGACTTGGGTCCAGGATAGTTTCTTTGTTGTTTATGTACCCTCATTCTCTGGGGAGCTTGTGTAGATGCCACTGCAAAGAGCAAGGAAAAGGTGCTTGGATCTAATCTGGCCTCCAAGCCAAGGTGTTAACTCATCCCAGTTGTCTTCAGCGCTCACGTGGCAACTTGGGGTAGAGAGAGAAGCAGCATCTTGGACCTGCTGCCAGGCCTCTAGACTCTTGCTACTACCTGCCTGCTGAAGCAGGATATTTCCCTGACCCCTTTCCGGGACTTGCAACAAGGGTGCCTGTTTACTTAGCCTGCCACTCTCAACTCCTTGTGGGAGGGAACACACAAGCGAACGAGGTGGGAACTGGAGTACACAAGCACTGGAACCACTTGGCCACTTCAGTGCCGGCAGGAGTAAACTCTGTGTGGGCCCTGCAGCAGCATCCAGATTGGGGTGCCTGCAACCCACGAAATCTCAGAGGGTGTGTACAGTGCTCTTTTAGCACTGCTGTCTGTGAATGGCTTAAGTATTAACAGCTTAGTGGGCTGTTTGCCTTGTTGCATGGGGTGGCTGCCCTCTGCCAGCGAGGGCAGAGGGCCAGCGTGGCAGCCTTTTGTATCTGTCCTCCTGGCTCCTGAGCTCTTGTCCAGCATCCAGGAAAAATGAGGTCTCATGAATGAATTGAAGGATGGTAAATGCAGGGGATTTTATGGTTGATGAAGTGGCTGTCAGTGGGGAGGGGAGCTGAAAAGGGGATGGAGGGTAGGAAATCTTCCCCTGAAGTCCAGCCATCTCCAGCCAGATTGTTCTCCAAAGTTGTGTCATCAAGCTGTCCCTCTGAAGTCAATCCGCTTCTCTACAACATCCAGCCATAGTCCAGATGTCCAGCTGCTTCTCTCCACCAGCTGAGTCTGGGGTCTTTATAGGCACAGGATGTGGGGTGGGGCAGGACCATGGGTGGTTTAGGAAAAGGCGATATTCAAGCAGGAAAACAGGGATATAAGTTCTCACTTTGGGCTGTGGTCTCAGGCTTTTTGGCTTGAGGGTGGGGCTTCACCAGGGACCTACCCCTGTCTACCTAGAATTTCTCTGCCTCTTGTTGCTATCACTGCCAAGGAGCAGCCATATCCGGCAGGTTCCTGGTGGGAACTGTCCAGATTTTATGAGTGTGAGCAAAGAGCCTTCTGGTAGACAGGCCACCATTTTCTCTTTCTCTGATCCTCTGAGTGTATCTGTAACCCATAGGATATTTTAGATGCTTCTCTCCAGCCGTAGGAAACCAGAGTTGAGGGTGTGGATGTGTGTTTGAAGTCTCTTGGTCATTCGTGCCTAATACGTATGTAATGCCACCATTTTCACAGTGCCACTGGGTGGCTTGGAGGACTTTTCTGTAAAGACTGATGTCCCCTTCCTCTAAGTCAAAGTAGATAATCTATTTTCTTTTCTGAGATTCCCAAACATAAAACTTAAAGTAAGGGTACATGCTGCCCATTTCACCTATGTAAGACTTTCTGGTGGATGGGAAGGGCATATAGTTTCCAGGCATGTCTGTCTATCTTGAATTTTCTCCGCATTCTACTTACCTAGCTTTTATAGAAGATTCTCATCATGTGGAACTAGTCGGGAGAAGAGTACATGTGGGAAAAAAAAAGTATGCTAGATCTCATCTACTGTTAAATGTTTTATCTTTTACCTGAATTTCAGCATTTGAATTTAGAATTCAGTAATTCAACATTTTTGTGCCCTGGCCTGGTCTGCTAATCTCTCACTTGGGGTTAATGGTGACCCTCATATCTTTTGGGTCAAATGGAAAAAAGTTAGTTAATATCTCAAATAATTATTCTGCCACTCTAACTTATGTGCAACATTCAGTAATTTCTGTAAAAAAGAATAAACCAGTGTTTATTTACAGGTTGGATGACATTGGACGTAACTTTACTATTCTAATTACAGCTTGAAGATTCTTGTACGGATAACTTTTCTATTATTTTGAATTTGCACTGAGAAATTAAATTTTACATAGTTGAAACAAGCGCAAACTAATTAAATACCGTGACTAGGGAAGGAAGTTTCAACTGTAATTTAAATCTGAGACATTGTTTTTCAGATCGGGTTTGGTCATAGAATAAACTCACCCTGTTGTCTTGTTTCCCAGTGCTGTCTAAAAGAGGGAGAGATTATTTCACCATCCAACAGATAATTCCGAAATGTAACAAATGCTGACAGAAGTGACAAGCATTTCATTTTCTTTGAATGGATTCCAAAGTTCATTCCACTTGCTGCATATATTTCTTGCTCGACAGATAACTGCTCCAAAGAGTGTAAAGTCTGATAGCAATTGTGGTGTAAAATTGTTATGCACACTAAATACTTTACCTATGACCTCTGCCTCGTGTACCAAAGGAGGGATAAGGAGCTGAACTTCTCGTGCCTGGAAGAGGAAACTAACTTAAACAAGTTCCAGACTGGTGGCTACAGTGAAGGAAATATCAATTTTTCTCAAGTTTGTCTAGGATTATTCAAGTATTTCCTACACAAAACTTTTACAAGAATTTTTTTTAATCACCAGTATCAAAATTTTCCATAGGCAGTTAAATACCTAAGAGGATATGATAAGAGGATAGGATTTTTGCTTTTTGGAGTAAGTAAAGAAGGGAAACTTCCGCTTTTATTTTGCCTGTTGTCATTGGAATTTCACCATAGCCAAGTGCCTTGTCCTGGCCTACTGCCATGAGTAGGCATTCTTTAGTAACTGAACATTAGCCAGAGAGTCACTCAATCCACTGAATAACAAACTCGTCTCATGTAGAAATGACAGAGAGTTGATCAGTATTTTCACAACGCATCTATAGAAGAAAAAAATATGAGGCAGCAATATTATTTCTTGAAAATAGTGACCTCTGGCTTGAGATTTTATCCATATATCTAAAAATCGCATATTAAATACCTGGACTATTCAGAACATGGCCAAACTCAGAAAGTAATTAAAATGGCAGTCATAAAAATCACTGTAACTAACTCACGAAAGGCCCTTTGGTCTCCTGTTTTGGGTCTATTGTTCTAACTTTGCATTTCATACTAAGCAGGTTGATTAATTGACACAGGTTGAATCTCCCTTCTCTGAAATGATTGACACCAGAAGTCTTTTGTATTTTAGGGCATTTTGGATGTCAGATTTTCAGATTAGGGGTATTTAATCTCTATGGCTCAAAGATTTTAAAGTAGCCCCTATGATCCTCGCCTCCTGGTCTTTATAGCCTGGTGTTCATAATCCTTTCCCTTGAGTGTGGGCAGAATCTGTGATTGCTTCTAACCAATAGAATATGGTAAAGACGACAGGATATTATTCCTCTGATGATGTTGTGTAAGACACCCTCATACTAGAAGATTTGCTTGAGAGTCTTGCTCTCCTTCCTACTGGCTTTGAAGAAGCCAGCTACCATGAGTTCTACAGACACAGGCCATGACTTCTTCCAACAACCTGTAAACTAAGAAGTAAACACTTCCCCTGATGAGTCATCAGAGGAGAACCCAGCCCTTTCTGACACTTCTATTTCAGCCTTGCAAAGCACCTGGCCAAGCTATGCACACGGTCCTGACCCATAGAAACTGTGAATTTATAAATGTGTATTATTATTAGCCGCTAAGTTTGTGGTAATTTGTTATGCAGCACGGAAAACTAACACAATTGGTTTCTTAAACTATGAAACAAAGACATTGCTACTTGAATCAGGTAGGTACTGATAGCAACGAGAGAAGAGACAACTGACAAGGAGACAAAATTATCGAGAAATTATTAAAAAAACACTAGCTGTCTAAATCAATTTGGTATAGAAATGAGTAGCCCTATACATCAGTATAATCTTTGAAAGCATAATTGAGTAACAAATGTGTGCATAATTATGACTCCAAGTTTACAAGCATTGGTTATGTCATGTAAAATACATGCTGTACAAGAAGGTAGAGATCTATGTAATACAATTGGGAAAAAAAGTTTCACAATTATTGATGTGGCGTTGGATGTGTTTGACCATGGAACATGGAATAGTTTGAGAATTTAAAATTTATTCTAGGATTAAATGAAGGCATCATAAAATAAGTATATATGGTCAAAGAATTACATATCCCTTTCTCACAGTGTGATATGTCAAAATCCTTATAGAATAGTAAGTAAATATTTTAAGTTATGATAAAAGCTTGAGCTGAGAATTCAAGTACCACTTATTTCTGTGCAGCCTGGACAACTTGGCCTCTGCTTCCAAGGAGAAAATATTCCTGGAATTGTAAACAAGACAGAATGGCTAATGATGTTGTGGACCATAGGCTGGTTTTTCCTTAGATTGTAAGGTATGAGAGGAAGAGATCTTCTTGCTCTGTGAAACAGCTAGTAAGGAAACAACTACTATTGAGTTCTTATTTTTAAAAAAGCACAAAACTTGAAGCATGTTTCTATAACCTTCCTATAAACTTGCTTGAGGTTTGCTTTTTTTGGTCTCCTCTGCGTCTCTTGACATTTGAAGTAGGATGATATCATGTGAGCAAATGCTGGCAATGTCCTTGATCAGGAATTTGAAGCTTTGTTGCCTAGTCCCTACCCAAATACATCCTAGTCATGTCACCTGCCTGAGACTTCATTTTGCCGACTGTAGAATGGGTATGTAATGCCCCACCATAAAAGTAGACTTTGCATTTCAGTCCCTTTGACAGAACTGCTTAAAAAAATTATTGCAGTATATTTTGTGATTGGTTCTGATTTAAAATAAAAGTTGTCTAACATGTTTAATGAGATCTTTGCATCCAGTCACTTGATCTTCTTGGTCATTGGTCATGCTGGGAAATTATTATTATCATATTGTGCCAGCAGTGCCTTCTTATCACTGTACAACACACACACACACACATGCACAAACACACACAAACATGAACATATATATTATTGACGATAAGGATGGGTTTGTCCAGTACCCCATAACTGGTAAATGGTGGAACCAGGACCCAGACCCAAGACTTTCAACTCTAAATCCCATGTCTAACTCTGGAATACTTCAGTGGAAAGATAGCACTAGTGGAAGTGGTCATCTCTTGAGAGCAAAATTGTTTCTGGGTCACCATGCTGCATTTTCATCAGCAACTGTCATGTGGTGTTCCCAGTAAGTAACTCACATTTGGAGTGATGCAGCCCCTCAGTCATGGGCCTAATTAACTTCTCTCTGTTGATGCAGAGTTCTAGGCACACAGGGAAGCCCTTGTCATTATCTTCTTTCTAGTAACTACTCTCCATGGAGTACAGTCCTTATAGACGATGGTGAAAACACGATGTTTATCATTGTTCCTGGAGCCCTGAAGCTAAATAACTCCTATTTAAGGTATTGTTACTCTGAAAAACTGCATCAGATTTTAAATGAATTTCAAAGGTGTAAACCTGACCTGTCCATAGGTTCACATTGGGACTATTCAGTCTTTAAATGATTTATTTAAAGATCTAAAGGGCTTAAATACCCAAATATAGTTAAGATCTTGATAAGATTGCACAGTAATGTGTATAATGTGGTCCCTGTTTTGGAATAAAAAGAAAGAAAAAAATTTAAATATGTGTATACATTTATATGATCATAGAGAAACATAAAAAAGGAAGCCAGATTATTTATTTGGGTACACAAGAAAAGCTGGAATTTATTGGCTTCTTTTTAATATATATTTGGACTTTCTTCCCTGTAACAAGGATAAAATAGTAAGTTTGTAATTTAAAATTATACAATAAATATGTAATAAGAAGGAAGGATGGCAGAAAAAAAGCAGGTAGGGAAGGAAGGAAAATGAAAGTTATTCTTACAGTTCACTTGGACCTCATTTGCTAATTCAGAGACATATTTTATCTTGTCACTAAGAAGGAAATAAAAATATGTCGTGTATAATTATGCAATGTATATATCCCGTGTTTCAAAAAATTTATTTAAATGCCATTTATACATTTTTGTGATATCTATTGCTTATGTTACTTATATTTAAGAACATGAGGTTTTGATGGGTACTGTAGAGTGTGAAAAATATGTGATAAAGCCATTTATTCATTCATCCTTAGAGCTAGGTACAGAGGGACGGAAGATAAACAAAATATCATGCCTGCTCCTTGAGGCACAAAAAAAGAGAAACTCTAGGAAAGCTGAGAGGCTGTTTAACACAGATGATAAGTAGTTGGTACACCCACCACCAGCACAACTCCTTTTCCCCCCAACACATACATTCATGTAAAATCTGGAGTTGATTGTGTTACTTTTTCATATGGTTCCAGAACATCCTTCAGAGTCCCACTCAACCCTACACACCGGCAGTCTTTAGGAATTAGTTGGCATTGGCATTCAGTCAGTAGTAGAATTGAGAAGTTCCTGGGATTTTGAATTCTATGGGGTCTTTCCTGTCTGGCTTATCCCTTGTGCTTCCTCAGTGGCAAATGAAGACATGAACTATGCAAGTGACCTTTGATGAGACGCTATCTGGGAACATAATTGTCTTCAAATAGGTGTACTCTAGAAGATGAATTTACTTTTACTAGATGAGAAAGGATGCAAATAGGTGAAAATCACTGGAAGACAACTCTTAGAGGATTTTAAGATATATTTTTGAGGGAAAATAGTGCAATAATTAGAGCTGTGCCATTAGGTAGTGAGTTCTTTACTGACAAAGCTACTTGAATGGATTCTGGCAGCAGCAAACTGCCGGGGATATTAGAAAGGGAAGATTCATGGGTCACCCCTCCTTGGTGCTTTCACTATATTTTGTACATATTCTTTATGGTTTCTTTACTTTATTGTTTTGTAATTATCTGCTTATCTATTTTCCTATGTATTTGATGATGATGATTAATTTGCTGAACACTGTTATGGGCCAGGCAGCATTAAGAGCTGTTGGCATCGTTTTTCATTCGCTACAAGAGTGTGAAGCAGAAAGGATCTCCATTCAACTAGTGAGGAAACTGAGGCTTGGAAAGGTTAAATAGCTTGCTTAGGTCACACTGTTAGCACCTTTGTGCTCTTTATCGCTGTACAGGTTCCCAAGACAATTAGTGGCTGAGCAATGCTTGGATGAGAATGGTAATAGGCTTGAGTAAATGGGAAAAGCTGTATCCTAAGTAAATCATTTATATTTCCCACCAGCTAATTGGAGACAGGCGTTAAGAGGAAGGAATTAGTTCCACTCCACAGTTGCCAGGCTGAGTTGTGTACTGCTTCCAACTGAGGTGGGAGCTGGGGAGTGAGGGGATGCATGAGAACATTGTTCTAATTGAGATCGTAGAGAAAATTTGCTCTCAAAATGGCTGTGGATAGTCACACTGCAAATTTGTTTGAGTTAATTTCATTAATTAAAAAACCTTAAGTATTAGATAAATTTTACCATTGTCATTCACAAAGCAGCAGACTTCCCAGTTGATCTAAGCTGGTTCTATAGAAGGCTATGTGGTGTCTGTATAAGATTTTTCTCAAGACAACTAGCAAGCAAATACAAATTCTTATATCAGGCCAGTTCCTACAAACCTAAGAAGCCTTTTTATATATTCCAGAGGGCAAGATTTAACGCCCTTTTCCACCCCCAATTTGGTAAAATTAAATAAATAAATAAAACTTAAAAGTTACAGATATGTCGTAGTTTGAAATATGTATGCCCTCCTTATTCCTCATCCATGGAGCTCCCTGCAACTGTATAGAGTAAAAGCCTGATAGCAACTAATTTTTACTAGGAAATTAACTCCTTCAGCTCCCACAATTATACATGTCTTCCACTCTATTATAGAACTGTGTTTGGCAAGATATGTTTTTTTTAAAAAAACTCCTCAAGTTTCTTTCTTTTATGCTGGCCAGTTCTGTGGACTTTTAAACTCTCTGAGAACTACCTTTTGAAAGGTTTTTGTACTCTAGCATGTATTATTCAATAAATCATTCTCAACAAGTAAGTCAAATAAGCATATTAGTCTGTGTGCTGCATTTTAAAAGAGCCTGTTAAACTGGCTGCTTTTTGGCAGTTTGCCCAATTAAAGGTTGTCATAATGAATCTATCTAGAACAAGAATGAGCCTGGTCAGGTTTCAAATGAAATGTATGTTTTTGTATAAGTAACCTCTAAGGGGATCCAGCACTGCACATTGCATAATGTGATACAATAGTCACAGAAGCTCAGAAATTCAGGGGAATGAAGTGTAGCATAGTCCTCCAACTATGTCATAGATTAATCAAAATGGTTTAGTGTCAGCTTTTGCTTTCAAATTCCAGCAACTAAGAAGACAGCTTATTTTCATAAGGATATCATGATGTGTGTGTGTATTTTAAGTGGAATGTTATATGAATGAGTTACGCTTGTCCAACCAACTCTTTTTAATCCTTGACCATTTAAATGGAAAATCCATCTAAGCTGACTTTATTCCATGGAAGTCACTTTTCAGTGGGAGAGATTAGGAACTGTCATTGTGACCAGCACACTCTTGTACTTTAAACAGAGGACTCTTATTATGCTTGTCTGAATTATGTCCTTTATTTTGTTAATCAGAGTGCCTATTTCAACCCGATTTCAAGCCAGGCTTTTATTGATTGTTCCCAAACTGGGAGATAATTCAGCTATTTACAAGATAAGCATTGATTTCTGGCACTGAGTCTAACAGCAGCTTTCTCCAAATTTGAACCCATTAAATAAATCCTGCTGAAGAATTATAACTGTTGTTTGAAATGTGACTAAAAATTTGACTAAAATAATTATTGCATATTAATTTTTAAGTATTAAGCTTATTGTTTGCTCCCGTCCATTTGATAACCATTCTCCTTGGCTTAACAAACTGCTGGTTCTTCCCATCAGTGTCCATAAATTCCATGACAAGACTGGAAAGACCAGTTCTGACCACCCACCAATAAGTGGCGCTATGTCTTTGCCATTCCAGAGAAGTGGGTTTTGCTCCATCGTACCCCTAGGGCACATGAACCTACTTGTTTTCTTGTTAACTGGCCTACAGGTGTCAAAATAATCCAAATTTCCACAAGAAATCTGGAATGATGTTACAAGTAAGCAGATGAAAATTATCCTCTCATAATTGTTTTTACAGTGGTAAAGGGAGCAGCAGAGGACTCCAAAAGAAATATTTAGGTCATATATTTCTGCTGGCAGGTGCCAGTTGAGGACTGGGTTCAGACTGGAATGCTTATGAGCAGGCCTAGATAGTTTGTATGGGTGGCTGCTTGCCAGGCAGTCATCTGGTCCCGGGGATAGGGGTCAGGGAAAGAAGAAACTGGCTGCTTGTCCTTCCCCTGTTCCTATGCACCCTCTGAAAAATTGCTAGTAGGAGCTTCTGTTGATGTGCTTCAGCACTCCAGAGCTCCTGTCTTGTCCAGCCACCCTCAACCCTTGAGGCTGAGGAGGACAGGCCCTGCATTGACTGGGAGGCCCAGAGAGGAAACTGGGAGACTGATGACATCTCAGGCGACAGAGACCAACCACACTAAGCCACTTTCTTCTTCAATCCATGGAGGCATAAACGTCAGAGAAGGAACCTCACAAGTTCAGCCTACAGCCTAATGAAAGTGGCCTGTTACCTTGGACAGGACCTGAGCCCTTAGCTGAGCCTCAGATCCCTGAACCCAAGAAGGTTCCTTAAAGGCTCTGGCCTTGGCAAGAAGACTTCTTCCCTGAATCTAATTGCCAGCTTAAAGTTCACAGTTGCCAGCATGGATGCCCAACTTCCACAAATTTCCAGGCCCGATTATTAGTATATCACATAAGACTGCAAATAATTGTGCTAACTGGCATCAATTCTTAGAGGGCTTTGTGAAGCTTATTATTCCAGTGACTTGTCTTACTTTATTTCTCAAAATATTTTGTTATGCCCATATTCTCTCTCCATTTCATGAAGTTATAATACAACACTTGAAGGGAGCCTTTGAAAAAGAGAGTAATAAAAGGGATTCTTAGAATCTTGCAATGAAAACCTTATTGTTACTTTAATTATAATTGTGTAACTGGCCCTCTGGTAAGTGCAATTAAGATCTTCTTGTAATGAAATACACTGGGTATGATAGTTACGGTGTTTGACATTGATGGTATTCTTTCCTAAAAGTGGTACATTTCATGGTCATTTTCTCATGTTGCTATCTTCTTGCTTAAAATTAATTAAGTCCATTTAACTTTTCTAATAGGAATATTTGGATTCTTTGTTGCTGACCTTTCTACTCTTGCAATGACTTATTATATTTCATCCTTCTATGCTTCAATAAATCAATAATGGTGTTTCTATGAAAGATTTATTTCCTAAGACTTTGTTTGATATTGAAAACATCACCACTTAGAGCATGTCAGGAAGGCTAAATTCTAAATTAAGTTGCTCTCTGTCCTGGGCAAAATCTCCTTATATTTCAGTTTCTTCAAATCCCCTAAAGAAGTCATATCAAGTTGACTCTCTAGATTATGATTATAAACAGATCAAATGGAACACAACTTGAGCCTATCATGGGGCTGTTCAGAAATTCGTCCTACCATATGTGTCTAATGTTGAGTGGAGTATTAAGCTTGTTGAACCTTTCCATGATTTAATTGTCAAAATGGCTTTGGAAAAAATTAATAATATTTTGGAAGCTACAGTATTCTCCAGTGTTTTTCCATGGTACTGAACCATGATTTTTGGAGAAGACATTTCTAAATTTCTTTTACTGGATAATTTTTGGATCACCTAGCAAATATTCAGTACTACACTTTTACTAGACTCAAAAAACATTTACAGTACTGTTTATAAGAAGAATTAATACAGAAAAAAGTGCAAAACCAAAAATATACAATGCATGGTTTTAGAGAATGAAAGAAAAGACTGGCCAACTTAGAGTATTTTCATATCCCTATTCCTAGTAGGTTTTATTTATGCAATATGCATTTATTGAGCAGCTTATTGCAAGCACTGTATGAAACATATACTTTAAAAGTAGATCATTTCTGCTTGCTGCAATTCCTATTTTAACTTTATATATAATATATACAGGAACTATCTAACCAGAGAAATAAACGATATAAGGAATACTTAGAAAAAAATGTGCTGAAGACATTAAGAGTGTGATGAGTGACCATGGAGTCAATGTATTAGATCTAGATTTCCTTTTCCAGGTTTTTTTGGTTGGGCTAAATAAATAAATAAAGCTGCTGTTGTTTGGGTTTCCCATTCCTCTCAGAACTCATCCCCAGCAGATTCAAATAACTTTCAAGATTGTATTCAAACTCAAGAATCACTACAGGTGTGTCAAGTCACTATAAGATTCAAATCGTTTTGAAAAGATGACCCTGGGAGCGGTGAGATCAACATAGAATGCAAGTTGACTAGGAATGGGGAAGAATCATATAGAAATGATGTTTATGGCAGCCACAGTGGGAGGACATGATAACATGGAATATGCAGGGGAAGAGGAGGAATTGGGAACAGTTACAGTAGGATCCATGGTGCCTCTGCCAGCAATGGAGCTGTTCAGAAAAGCTCCTTTGCCTTGGAAGAAGCCTTTCTCTCCTCTTCTGGCTCTCTCTCTCTTCCTCTGGTTCTCTCCCTCCCCACTCTTTTTCCTTTATCTATTAAATTTCAGAGATTGCTTTGATGTCCAAATCCAGATATGAGGACATGAAAGGAAGAGAGGAAAATAGAATAAAAGAGATAATGGGGAAATGGAAGGAAAAATAGAACTACAATTTGTCACACTCATCAAAAGGGAAAGGACAGGCCGTCTGTTTGGACAGCCTACTCCCATAGCCACATAATTTTCCTTTCACTGGGTCCCTGTATGGACTTTGAGAAGCAGATCTCTCTATGCCATAAACCTAGGGTTTTTTAGGGCAAAGACTGACTGCCCTTTTCTTTATCCTCCCAGTCCCTTATTATTTGAATCCCTGTGTTAAAATTGTTTGCACACATTCATGTTTTATCAGATTTTCCTGTAAGGATGGGCAAAATGCATTACAATTCTCCACTGTATACATATACTAATTTAGTGCTATTTAGTAGCTTCTTTTTGTTGTAGGTAATAATAACAACTATGATGATAGCAGAAAAGAGCTATTGAATTTGGCGGGGAGAAATGTGACTGATAAACCTACTGAAGAGGACAGTTGGAGTGATAGTGAAACAGTAACTGGAAAAAAAATAGGGTTCTGAGAAGTAGGATGTGTAGGAAGAAAAAAAGAAGAGCATTTGTTTGAACTCAGTGCTAAAGTGATGACCTTAGACTCCTCCTTTGACCGTGGGGGGAGAAAAAAGCATAATAAACCCTGAGAATAAAAAAGTGGCTAAGTCAAGTTATTTTTTTAAGTAAGAGATTTGAACATATTTACAGGCAGAAAGGAAGACACCAGTAGAGAAGAGATTGAGAAAGTTGACAGGGGAACACATGATTATTGTAGCAGAAAATGAAGAGGACAGAAATTTAACAAAAGCTACATGCACCCTCCAAGGGCACTGCTGTCTCTCTCTGACCCCTGTATCTCATGGTCCCCCGCGCTGGTCCTCCTAGTTGTGCCAGTAACAATGTTAACCTGTCTTGCTTTCCCATTCCGGCTCGATGAAGTCATAGAAAGCATTCTCTTCAGGGAGAATAAGTTGAGATTCCTAAGAGCAAGAATCTTGCTTTCTTGCTGCAGAGGTCACCCTCCCGCATCTTTTTCTTCTTGCTTTTTCAACAGTCCCAGCAGTGTATATGCCTCGTGGCCCAGGGTCTAGGACTGTACAAATTGATATTTGTAGAACCCCAGTACTGGAACCAAAATGGCAGAGGAGAAGCAGTGCTCCCCTGTCCTGCTTCTCTTCTTTTTCCTCCTCCACCCTCAAGCCTGCCTAGACTTTCTGTACACCCACATTCTCCAAGTTGTCCCGCCTTTACTCCTGGCCAAGTCTGCATTTGCTGTGACTATCCTTTGATTAAGGTACTTGACACCAAGGAGTGGGTGACACAGAAGATACATCTTTTCAGAAGTTATTAGCTTCTCCAAAAAATGGCATTGCTACCTCTTCATAATGCCCAGTTTAAGAATGCATGAAAGACTAGTAATCAGTCCTTGTTTCATAATAGTTCCTATAAGATGAAAGGCTTAAATTAAATGATATATGGGAACCCTTAATATGGTACCTGTCATACAGTAAGCACTCAATAAATGTTGGCTGTTATTATTTATATTGTTTGTTTTGAGGAATGAGGGGTCACAGCCACCAGTGTCCATCAAACAGTAAAATTTGTAGTCAGTTCACTAGCTCTTCAATGGAAGTGGTTCTACCCTTGCGCAGCCTGTGTGTAGTCCTTTCTGTGGGAACAGACTATCCAATTGCTCTAGTGGTGTATCCTCCAATGCTTTTGGTCGCAAGGATCAAAACTGCCTCCGGGAAGGCCATCTGTGTGCCAGGCTACATGTTAGGCACTTTTATGATTTTATTTTATCCTCCTAACATCCTAAAAGACAGGTTATTGTAGTCTTATCTTTCTTATGAGGAGCTAGGGTCAAGGCTAAGTTCCGTGCTTGTAAGCAGCAGGACTGGGAACAAACACAAGTTGTCTGACTCCACGTCTCATGCTGTTTCCAGGGACATAGTCAAAAGTTTTTTAAAAATTATTCTCTTTGAAGAAGTAATGATACATTTGCAAGGAGACATTTCTTCTAGTGGTGTTTTCTTTGGCCTTATAATCTGAAAAGAGCTGGTACTGGTTGACCTTTGATAGTTAAATCCATCACTGTAAAGCAATTTGTTTACAAGCAAATGCCATCAGCCATAAGCCCTATTGGTAATGGACATAAGACATTAGTGTCACACTTGAAAACTTGTTTATCTCATGGCCCTTTTAAGTGACTTCTATTTGCTTTGCTAAAATTGAAATCATATGTTCATTTGGTAAGATGTTTAGCAGATTTTTAATTAGATGGCCATAGAGAGTGATTTCGTCCACACATTTTTCTCTTTTTTTGGAAATTATTTTAGCTGATTCACGTCTTGTGAAAAGTTAAAAACTGTATTTTTGAAACTTTAAAGAAAAAAAACAATTCATACATCACTTCCTATTTTCTGTTAGGACTGGTCAAATAAGTTTGTATATTTTAGAACATTGTGCCATTCCACGGGTGGACGTTTTGTAACACAGCTTCATTCCAGGGACGTTGCCATTCATCTACTACATAGAGCTTCAGTTTGTGTACCTTGTATGAAGTTAGAGAGGTCTCCAGATTTGCATTCCCCTTTCTTCCTACCCACTCCTAAACAAACTGCTAAGATAAATCCATTTGGCTGGGAATTAGATGAGCTACTGATGTGAATAATTTATAAAATAACATGAGTTTATTTGCATTTTAAGGCATACGTGTATGTGTGTGTGTGTGTGTGTGTGTGTTTATTCCTTACCTCATCGTAAAAGAGGAGTCCATGAAAGTTGTAGTTCTGGAAAACTTAGCTCAGAGATCTTAATGGAATAAATATATGCAGGCTTAATTGTAAAAATGTGGCTGTTGCAGCCAACCAACCAGAGTAGATGGGCCTCCTCTGGGATTCCTTGATGAAATTTGGGAAAAACTACCTGGTACGGCAGGGATGCAGAGAGCCTGAGCTTGGCCTAATCTCTGCTGGCCTTTTCAGCTTTTGATAGTCTCAGTAGATGAGGATGGCTTTATTTGGGGGTGCTCTTCAAACCCGATCATCTATACTTAACTTTTCAAGTTCTTGTTTTCTTCCAAATCCTGATCACAGCCTCCAGTCTCCATGAATCTGATTCCGTGCATCTCTCCATTCTCATCTCACACCTCTCACTCCTTGCTTACTAACCCCAGTCCTTCAGTTCCTCACACCAAACTCCTTTGCACCTTAGGGACTTTGCCCAAGCTGTTCCCTCAGCCTGAAATGCTCTCTATTCCTGCCCTCAACCTGACCAGCTTCTTCATGCCCTCAGGCTTCAGCACAAGTGTCCCCTCGTCAAAGAAGCCTTCCAGAACTGTACTACCTAGAGTAGGCCCCTATAGCTTCACTCCCTCACACACATGCTAATTCTCTATCTTTGTCTCATGTTCGTTTCCTTCAAAGTGCTTTTAACACATCTGGCAACTGCATTTATCTGATTGTATACTTTTGTTTTCCTCTTTTTCTTCTACCAGTGAAAGCTAGGAAAGTAGAGATTGTGACTGTCTTATTCAGAGTAATGACTGAGTAAGCAAATGAACGAATGAAGGAAGAAAATGCCTTTAAAAGTACGGCTTCTTTAAAGTAGTTTTTTCCATTTCTGTGAAGAAAGGCATTGGTAGCTTGATGGGGATGGCATTGAATCTGTAAATTACCTTGGGCAGTATGGCCATTTTCACGATATTGATTCTTCCAACCCATGAGCATGGAATGTTCTTCCATTTGTTTGTATCCTCTTTTATTTCCTTGAGCAGTGGTTTGTAGTTCTCCTTGAAGAGGTCCTTCACATCCCTTGTAAGTCAGATTCCTAGGTATTTTATTCTCTTTGAAGCAATTGTGAATGGGAGTTCACTCATGATTTGGCTCTCTGTTTGTCTGTTGTTGGTGTATAAGAATGCTTGTGATTTTTGTACATTGATTTTGTATCCTGAGACTTTGCTGAAGTTGCTTATCAGCTTAAGGAGATTTTGGGCTGAGACAATGCGGTTTTCTAGATATACAATCATGTCGTCTGCAAACAGGGACAATTTGACTTCCTCTTTTCCTGATTGAATACCCTTTATTTCCTTCTCCTGCCTAATTGCCCTGGCCAGAACTTCCAACACTATTTTGAATAGGAGTGGTGAGAGAGGGCATCCCTGTCTTGTGCCAGTTTTCAGAGGGAATGCTTCCAGTTTTTGCCCATTCAGTATGATATTGGCTGTGGGTTTGTCATAGATAGCTCTTATTATTTTGAAATACCAAAAAAGAGCCCGCATCGCCAAGTCAATCCTAAGCCAAAAGAACAAAGCTGGAGGCATCACACTACCTGACTTCAAACTATACTACAAGGCTACAGTAACCAAAACAGCATGGTACTGCTACCAAAACAGAGATATAGATCAATGGAACAGAACAGAGCCCTCAGAAATAATGCCGCATATCTACAACGATCTGATCTTTGACAAACCTGAGAAAAACAAGCAATGGGGAAAGGATTCCCTATTTAATAAGTGGTGCTGGGAAAACTGGCTAGCCATATGGAGAAAGCTGAAATTGGATCCCTTCCTTACACCTTATACAAAAATCAATTCAGGATGGATTGAAGACTTAAACGTTAGACCTAAAACCATAAAAACCCTAGAAGAAAACCTAGGCATTACCATTCAGGACATAGGCATGGGCAAGGACTTCGTGTCTAAAACACCAAAAGCAATGGCAACAAAAGCCAAAATTGACAAATGGGATCTAATTAAACTAAAGAGCTTCTGCACAGCAAAAGAAACTACTATCAGAGTGAACAGGCAACCTACAGAATGGGAGAAAATTTTCACAACCTACTCATCTGACAAAGGGCTAATATCCAGAATCTACAATGAACTCAAACAAATTTACAAGAAAAAAACAAACAACCCCATCAAAAAGTGGGTGAAGGACATGAACAGACACTTCTCAAAAGAAGACATTTATGCAGCCAAAGAACACATGAAAAAATGCTCATCATCACTGGCCATCAGAGAAATGCAAATCAAAACCACACTGAGATACCATCTCACACCAGTTAGAATGGCAATCATTAAAAAGTCAGGAAACAACAGGTGCTGGAGAGGATGTGGAGCAATAGGAACACTTTTACACTGTTGGTGGGACTGTAGACTAGTTCAACCCTTGTGGAAGTCAGTGTGGCGATTCCTCAGGGATCTGGAACTAGAAATACCATTTGACCCAGCCATCCCATTACTGGGTATATACCCAAAGGACTATAAATCATGCTGCTATAAAGACACATGCACACGTATGTTTATTGCGGCATTATTCACAACAGCAAAGACTTGGAACCAACCCAAATGTCTAACAATGATAGACTGGATTAAGAAAATGTGGCACATATACACCATGGAATACTATGCAGCCATAAAAAATGATGAGTTTATGTCCTTTGTAGGGACATGGATGAAATTGGAAATCATCATTCTCAGTAAACTATTGCAAGAACAAAAAACCAAACACCGCATATTCTCACTCATAGGTGGGAATTGAACAATGAGAACACATGGACACAGGAAGGGGAACATCACACTCTGGGGACTGTTGTGGGGTGGGGGGAAGCGGGAGGGATAGCATTGGAAGATATACCTAATGCTAGATGACGAGTTAGTGGGTGCAGTGCACCAGCATGGCACATGTATACATATGTAACTAAGCTGCACAATGTGCACATGTACCCTAAAACTTAAAGTGTAATAATAATAAAAAAAGAAAAAAAGTACGGCTTCTCTGTTAGGATAGTCTCACTTTCCCTAGGAATTGAAATATGCAGGTCAGTGTGTATTTTCAAAATAAAAATAAAAAATGAATATATTATTGAAATAATGAACCCATCAAATATAAGACAATTGATCACTAAATGGAGCAATGCATTTTCCTTCCATATTTATTCAGAAGTGTTAGCATTTTCACAAGTAATATAGGGCAATGAAAGAAAAAACAATCTTTTTGAAGTGACCTAAGATTATAAAGTTATTTGTATTTTGACTGTTTTATCATTTTCAACTTATATGAAGCTTTCAATAGCTCTTAATATGTAAAAGTTACACATCCTGTGGCTTAAAGTCCAAAGCTGGGTAGTGTCTTTTTTCTGGAGAAAATGTAGCATTAAATAAGTTGATGCTAGTGGGTATATTTGAGTTTTTTATTTAATTGAGTTTTAGCACATAGAGATATATGCTGATCCTCCAAAGTAGTTTGGTACAGGATGCAAGATTTATAAAATTCTTCATTATTGGTAAAATGTATGTGCTAAGTAAGGATCAAACTGTTGTTATAAATTCTTTGAAAATAAATTTCACAATACAAATGGTTCATAAACTTGCTAAATTTTTTTCCTGTTAGATTTGTTATCTGCAGTGTGGTCATTAGTCTTATATAAATATATGAATATTGTCTCCAAGCTGATTATAGCTTGTCTGATTATAATGAAATGATCTGATGGCTCATAATAATGATGGCTCTTAGCTAAACTTCCCCAAAGGCATTATTACTCCTGTTGAGAGAGAAGAGGAACTCAAAATAAAACAACTCAAGTAAACTTCAGGACTATGTAATATACCAAGTGAATACTTAAAAAAATGAATTTGGCTAGGCACAGTGGTTCAGACCTGTAATCCCAGCACTTCGGGAGGCCGAAGCTGGAAGATCACTTGAGATCAAGAGTTTGAGATCAGCCTAGGCAAAATAGCGAGACACTATCTCTATTTAAAAAAAAAATTTTTTTGTACACAAGTCAGATAATATAATTTTGTTTTTTAATGTTTTGCTTTGATTATTATACTCTTATTCTATACTCATTTGATTCTCTTTTGGAACTGTATAAATTCTTTTCCATTTGAAATACCAAAGGGATTATTATGCTTGATTTTGAAGAGATGATTACACGTGGTGTTTAAAAACTTCAAGCATCATTACATAACCCAAACACAGCTATACACAGATAATAAACGCATACATTTTTCTTAGTCTATACTATCATTTAACTTAAAGTTGCAAACATGGGTTATTATATGCATCCTTTGACTTTGAATGGCTGCCATAATTGTTTACTGAGGTAATATACCTTACCTCTCCTGCTTTTCTCTTTAGGGAAACCGTGTGACATATAAAGTAATGTAAATTAATAGAGTACTGATTCAGAGCACTTTCCAAATGAGTTATGTTTAAGCTGAAAATTAATAAGTTTAAGTATATAAAATAAAATACAGGCAAAAGTAAAAAACATACCTCTTTTTCTTCTTCATGTGATCCAAGTAACAGAATACAAGGATAAACAAAATAGGATAACTAATTACAAAGAAAAAGTCATGATGACCTCTTTCAGTATACTTTTTTGCAGAGATAAACATAGTGGCCCTCAGAGTCATGTAGCTTGCATGGATTCAAGACAAAAGAATATCCTTAATGCTTGAGTTCTAGTCTTCACCTCTGCTAATCTTTCTCAACAGTGAGGAATGGTATCAAGTTATGAAATATTCAATCTGGAAAAATTCCTGATTGGGTCCCTTTGAAAATTCATCTATTTTGCTTGGTGTATTAAAACTTAAGATGTCAGTTTTTTACTGAAAGCATAGACAGTTTATCAAACAGTGTTTTGGAGTTTGAGGGAAGAAATTGATTTCCCACAGAGAGTGAAATTTGGTCCAGAAATGAATACAGCACATTGACTTTGTTAAGGAAATGTTTGCCTGTATCCATTTGGGAATCTCTTTGAGCAATAAATTTGATGATTCTAGCCATGTACCTTCCAGTATGTCTACTGTATTGGATGATGTCGAGTTATCTTTGATTAAGAAGGGCATGCTTTGTTATGCTAAATTTCTTTTTTATCATTATTCACTTATTTAGTTACTTTCATATAGTTTTTCTGCTATTTTCTCACTAATAATAAGAGTTAACTTGGATTTTGCCATATATTCTTGGAAAGTTCCTAAGAACATTTTTTATTTTACTTTTTCTGTGCCCCACCTTCCCTACTATACAATATTACGGCCTTAGAAGGAGCAATGGGTTAAAAAGCTTTTCATCTTATTTTATTGCGATAAGAGCAGGAATTTAGGAGAATACCTCAGGGCTTTGTAAATATAAAACTAATAAAAGAACAAGAATAAAACCTTTTTACTCTGCTCTCATTCTTATAGTGTAATATGTAAGAGCATGGGGTTTAGGATATAAAAGAACCTCAATTTGAATCCTGCCTCTGCAACTTATTGTTTGTATGTCTTTGAATATGTTATCAAACCTATTAACCCTTAGTTTCTCCATCTGCAACATAGGAATGATAATGCCTATATCATTGTTTCGCTTTGATCATTCATTGTGGATGATATGTATAAAACACTTAGAAATACCTGTGTAATAATTTATCACCACTGAATTTGGCCTTTTTTTCAAATATCATGCATTAAATTGACATACTTTCTAAATACACTATTTTATAAGAGAATAATTCAATATGATTTGCTGTTACCATATTCAAGATATACAGATTGTGATTGTTGGGTAATGTGCAGTGATAATGTACTTATTATGGTAACTGAAATAAAGTGGGTTGTAAACAAGTGTTAAAAATCAGTGCATTTCCCAGACAAACACAAAGTCACAGGGGAAAAATCGTTAGTGTAAAGTCAGAACTGGAGTAAAATTTTGCTTCCAACATATTAAAGCTGTGTGACATAAAGAAATTTCAACAGATTTCTTGATTTCTTCAGTTTGAAAGAACAACAACAAAACAAGCTATATAATATTCAAACAATTGTTTTAAAGATAATTTATGATAAAAACCAAAAGTATTATTTGAGACTTCATTCAGACAGTAGTTAATGTTCTTTCAATACGTGTGCTCAATCTTCAGTGGAGCTGGTACATAGTCCTACAAATGATGATCCCAGAAACATTTTAATTGTCTTTCAAGTTGGTCACATTCTTGGACTTTATTTATTACTTAAAGACTCTCTGCCCACTGGCATGTTATTCTGTCTCCCACATCTCTCTTCCAGCCCAACCTGTAGTTACTCCCTCATCTTCCAAGAGCCACGTGAAGGCTTTTCTGACTTCCGGCACAATGAAGACTATGCATCCGTTGCACCCTGAACACACCTGTATCCTAGCACCTGTAACACTTCAGTCCCCTTATTTATCTGCATATATGCTTCTCTCTTCAAGGCTAAATGCACTCCTTGGAGGCCAGGATAGCGTCTTCTTTGTTTTTTTCATCTCCAGTTTCTGTCTTCAGAATAGACACAACCTTTGGTTGAGTGGGTTGAGTGGATGGAGAGATGGATAAGAGAAATAAACAGATTGTCAGATGACCTCAAGAGCTCTTTCCAGAGTGCTCTTTCCAGAGCTAACTACAGAAAGTAGTTAGCTGTAACCAGGGATGCTACCTCTTAGCAGGAGAGATTAGCCACAAACTCAATTCTCATGGGCCACAAATCATCTGAAGACTGGAACTCCCGAGAGCCCCAAGTGTCAGGTAGCCACCTTTCCCAGCTCTTTCCTGACCAGGTTATACCCAAGTTCAGACTTTGACCCCAAAGCTGTCCATGAATTGCACAAAGGCCATGCTCATGCTCTGTTTATACAAAGAGGACAGTAAGCTCTGCTGGAGGCTCCCTGCTGAAGTCTAGCACCATATTTCATCCAGCTGCACTCTAGCCCTAGGATGCCTCTAATAGGATGCCGAGAGAACCAGGGACTATATTCACCTGCTGACGCTTCTGCCCAGACATGAGTTCCAGGCTGCACCATGTGATAGTGTTGGTGCTTCCTCCAAGTCCCTTTAACTAAAAATGGACAAGTTGATTTGACAAAGTCATATTAAGTCCATATTAAATCTGTTAAGTGATAATTAAAGAATACAGGGTCTATGTAATAGAGGAGATTGACTAATATAGAAAGGCAGGCAGATAACTGTACCAAAAAGCCTAGGCTCAGGATAGATACTAGATCAGAAAAGAAAGTTGAGCACTGTGTGTCCTGAAACACAAGGTTCTAGAGTTAAGCTGTCAAGATAATAAAACATAGTTGATTATATAGTTTATGTGCATGCATATGTATTCACAAAGGATTTGAGGCACCTCACAAGTTCACATATAATAAGACAGAAAATGTGAAATAATAGAAAATCAAGGACAGGGAAAATACAGACTATCTGGAAAGGTAAGACTGGAGGGAGTGAGAAATAAAGGTATGTAAGTCACAGGATTAGCTGTGGTTAGTGCAAGTATGGCTCCGATTTGGCCTAAACTTCACGCATAAACACCGTCAGTGGAAGAATCTGGCCTAAAAGGAGATTTTGCCCTACATTTCAGTGTTGAAATGGAGTTGAGAAGGAAAGAGGACCTCTGTGTTCTCCATGATTGTCACATTAGCAAAAGAAACACAGGTAATTTACTGGGGAGAGGGGAGAAGAAAGAAGCAGTGAAACTTACTGAGTCAGAAGTCTGTCATCTTGAGCAGGGCTCTAAGTATCACCTCCGATTCTCTTCTTAAGAACATATCATAAAACTAATGATACTATTTATTATCTACTGTGGGCTAGCTGCTCTTTGGACATTTTTCATTTATTACTTAACCCTATGTGATTGATATGGTTAGGCTTTGTGTCCCCATCCAAATCTCATCTTGAATTATAATCCCCATGTGTTAAGGGAGAGACCAGGTGGAGGTAATTGGATCATGGGGGTGGTTTCCCTCATGCTGTTCTCCTGATAGTGAGTGAATTTCTCATGAAATCTGACGGTTATATAGGTGGCTCTTTCCCCTTCACTTGGCACTTCTCCTTCCTGCCACCTTGTGAAGAAGGTGCCTTACTTCCACTTTGCCTTCCACCATGATTGCAAGTTTCTTGAGGCCTCTCCAGCCATGCTGAACTGTGAGTCTATTAAAGTTCTTTCCCTTATAAATTACCCAGTCTTGGGCAGTTCTTTATAGTAGTATGAAAACATACTAATACAGTGATAGATATAGTATGCACTTGAGAAATTTGAGAAGTCCAGTGACTTTCATGCCCAGCATGTTTATTCACACAGGTTGGTAAGACCCCTAAACCACCCTGCTCACTATAATACCAAACAAAAAAGTTCCTTCAATCATCTGAAGACTGGTTGCCAGCAGCCTTATAGTGTTCAGAATGATGTGTGTGAGTTTAACCAGAAATTTACAAGGGAGGGGAATCTATTGGCTATAGTCAATTAGAGGCTATCCAAAGGCAGCAATCTGGTTGCCCTGGGCAATAACTGTAATGTAAGATTTGAGAAGGTGCATCTACTCAGACCTGTTTGTTTGTTCTAGAATAAGCTTTTGAAAACATCTTTGTTCATTTATATCCACTGTATTATGGCATTCATAGGGAGTAATACATTTGATTGAGTTGATTTTAGAGTTGGGCATTACAACAGACAAAATGCCACCAGTGCTATCATACCAAAATAATCTTTCTCAAGGTCTCACAATCTGAGGAAGAGTGGAACCAAATCCACAGTGGTGGAGCCACCAGGATAAGTTCTGGACATGCCTTGTGTCTCCTATCAAGGCTCTCTTCTAAGCAGAAACCAAGCTCAACCCTGTTTTATTAATGAGATCTGACAGAATTATTGCCTAGGGTGGCACATACACATTGATTTTACTATGTTAAAACAATTAAAAAAGCCATCAAAAGACTTTTAGCATGACTCATAATTATATACACTATCATGCTCTTAGAAATAGTTTACCAATTTAATTGAATTCTAAGAGAAGAGAAGATCTAAGAGAAGTGAAAATGAAAATACACAATAACATCTTAGGATATGATTTTATAATTCCCAGAATTTGTATTTCCAAGACAAACTTATCTTTTATGGTTATCATTACTTTAAAATAAATACAGTAATGGATTTATGTTCTCCCTTTGTTTTGAGTAAATCTGGGAAAAAAAATGAAAAGTTTTAATGTTTCTTATTATCTCTACTGAGCTTAATTATAATGTTAACCTTGAGAAAACTGACACACAGAGGGTCAGGGAACATGATCAAGGTTCCACAGGGGAAAAGCAAACTAGGTCTCTCTGGTTCCAAAAACCTATGCTCTTCCTGTACTTCACGATGTTCTCTCCTGTGAATTCATTCATATTTCCTGGAGCAAGAAGATACTAGTATTCTCTCCCAAACTCATAGTCTCATGAGATTTAGGTTAAAGAGGCTTCTTCATAAAAGCCACATACGGCCAGGCACGGTGGCTCATGCCTGTAATCCCAAGACGTTGTGAGGCTGAGGTGAGTGGATCACCTGAGGTCAGGAGTTCGAGATCAGCCTGGGCAACATGGTGAAACCCCATCTCTACTAAAAATACAAAAATTAGCGAGGCATGGTGGCATGCACCTGTAATCCCAGCTACTTGGGAGGCTGAGGCAGGGGAATCACTTGAAACCGGGAGGCAGAGTTTGCAGTGAGCTGAGATCATGTCATTGCACTTCACCCTGGGCAACAAAGTGAGACTCCATCTCAAAAAAGAAAAAAAAAAAAAAAAGCAGCCAAGAACCTAAATTTTGACATGGAAAATTCCCATCATGAGTTTTATGTTATCTTATTTTTCAATATGGATCATCTTTTCATTGCAGAAGCCCAAAGTTGGAACTTCCAGCTAGGAAGGTGTTCCTTAGAAGCTGATGTATTTTTTTTTGTGTGTGTCCTTATTCCTTGCCTTCTTTGATTTGAGGAATTTGCCAGGTACACTATTTGATTTATATTCTTAGAGCAGTACATGTGATTGACGTGGAGCCCAGGGAGCTGGGTGTACTAGAGCAGCATGTCTGCTGCTCCCAGGTCCTGCGTTGCCCTCTCCCTATCTCAAATTTCCTTCACTCCTTTCTCTTTAATGAAGCTATCAGCAAAAACCTTCTTTTTTGTTCTCTGTTGACTTCATTGAGTTCTCATGACCCCTACTGTGTGTTACTATTATAGTTTTTAATTATTTTATGCTGTGTCCCTCTCATCTTCACACTCCTGAAACACTGAGCAGACTTCTAGCCCTACATTAACCAGATCATGTCAAAATTATGTTACCACATCATTTTAAGCTCTCTGTAAGCTGTTTTATCCTTTCTCTATCTTTTAGGACTTAAAAAAATATATTTGTTGATGCTTCTTTGAGAATATGAATTCCTTATAAACAGAAGTCATAATTACTTATTTTGCGTTCCTGACTTTTTCTTAGCTAGTACTTGGCAGTGGAGTTGATCCCTAAATTATCTAGAAATCTCTTGACCCGGACAGAATTGAAATCTATCTCCTACGTGACCAGCAAGCAAGGAAAGAAAGTGGAGTGGGCTGGGCACGGTGGCTCATATCTGCTAATCCCACCACTTTGAGAGGCCGAGGTGGGTGAATCACCTGAGGTCAGGAGTTTGAGATCAGCCTGGCCAACATGGTGAAACCCCATCTCTACTAAAAGACAAAAATTAGCTGGGCGTCGTGGTGCATGCCTGTAATCCCAGCTACTCAGGAGGCTCAGGTAGGAGAATCGCTGGAACCTGGGAGGCAGAGATTGCAGTGAGCTGAGATCCCACCATTGTACTCCAGCCTGGGTGATAAGAGTGAAACTCCATCTCAAAGAAAAAAAAAGAAAAAAGAGAGTGGAGTAAATGGAAGGGAAAGGAAGAAGGTAGGAATGAGAGAGAGGAAAAAGGAAGAGAGGAAAGAAGAAAAGAATAAAAGATTACAAGAATATTATAATGGCAATAGCTAACAATTATTGGGCACTTGTGTGATTTGTCAGACAGTACATCTTATAATATGGTATCTCATCTCATGATCTCAAAAAACCCTAAGCCTTAGGTTCAGTAACTTGCCTAAAATCACCCATCCAGTTAGTGACCAAACTGGGATTATAACTCAAGTCTACTGGCTAATTAATGGTGCTTGGTCAAATAGTTGGGTACAACTGATTTTAACAATAACTAATATGTTTAAATATGCATCAGACTGAAGTCCTGCATAATTTTAACATTGCGTGATTCTCCTACAATAGAAGATAAGAAGTTAAACTCTTTAATGCAGATGAAAAGGTGAATCCATGGTCCATTGGTAGTCATTTTACGCGCCCTTGTAACATGTGGTTCATATGTTAACTTTCAACCTGGCCTCATCTCTACTTTCTATTTTCTGTTTTTCAACCTCTTGGAAAATTTTTATTTGGTTTATGTATTTGTATAAGTGGGTCTCAGGTCCTTTTGAAACAATACAGAGTGTTAAAAAACAAAGCAAGATAGGATAAATAATTATTGCACAATTTAGTCCTAAGAGGATATAAATATAGAGTACTAAAAAAAAACAAGACAGAATAAGTAAATATTGCATGATTTGGCTCTAGAGAGAAGCACTGTCTTGTTTGTCAGGAGCATAGGTTTTGGAAGTTCACAGACAGCACCTGGGAACCAGGTGAATGCCAGTTTTACCACTTGCTGTGTGTCTTTGGATAAACTGATGAACCACTCAGAGTCTCAGGTTTTCTTGCCTATGAAATGGAGACAATGATGTACATTTTGTTAGGGGTACAAAAATAGTTGAAAACGCTTAGTCCAGTATCTTACATCTAGTAGGTGCTCACTAAGTGGCAGCTGCTATTATTTACAATAAATAAAAATAGAAAGGAATATAACTCCTTGAAATATAACATGTACTTATTATCCCAGGATAGAAAGAGGCTATGAGTCCCAAGTGGCAGTTTCTCTGTGTCTTTGGATAGGAAGCTGTGAAATTGCTCAACAAAATAAACACAAGGGAACTCTCTGACCCCTGGTGGCAGGATTCCTGAGGCGAGTCTGGGCATTGATGCTGGGAAATTCTTACTGAAGTTTGTGAGTTGCACCTGCAGCCCATGGATCATCAGATACACGGCAACCAATGAGTGTCCAAGCAGTCATCTGGGTCCTCAGGGCAAATGTCTTACTTTGCTAAGCTGAGATTAGAAGAAATTGATTTTACTTGGAAGACGCCAGGCACAGTTTTAAGCGCTTCATAAATATTTTAGTCCTTATGACAATGCTATCAGTTAGGGGATATTATTATCCCCAATTTGAGGATAGTGAACCAGGCATAGAGGGGATAAGTGATCTGACTGAGACCACATAGCCAGCAAGTGTGGAGCTGGGACTGTATCCCAGGCAGTGTGGACTTTTTTATTGCAATAATGAAGAACATATCATAATAATATTTGTTTGACTTGAATGAGTTATGTTAGAGGATAAAACAGGAAAATTGGAAAGGACAGACCTTGATTAATGTTTAACTTTACCTATACCTCTTTCTGGTTCTGTGGCCACAAACCAGACTTCTAAACTTGATTACCTCATCTATGAAATAGAGATCATTGAACCTTGATTTTCTTATCTACAAAATGGGGAAAACAATGAATGACTTCACAGGGGTTTTATGAATATGCTCAAAGATGCTTGTGAATTGTGACATGCTATATAAAGGAAAATATTATTTACTATTTATAATTTAGGTTTAGAGTATGCCAAGATATGTGTCTGTGTGTGTGTCTGCGTGTTGCGAATTCAAATCTGCATTGTATAAATTTGCAAGAACATTATACAAGTGTTTGTCTTTCTGAAATGTTTGTTATATGTTTTGCTTACAGTTGAAAAAAAGTTTGAGACAAAAATGCACATAAAAATTACGCCAGACAGACTTGTTTGTGATGACTGAAAGAACCCATTAGGGTTTATTATTATGCATTATGTCATCATTAGAAACTTCACTATTGTTCTGGTGAATATGGCACATTTATGCATTTAACTTAACTCTGGGATGTGTAGTAAAATGCCTTTTTGTTATCGAATCAGTACCTATCACCCAGAGCTATGTGAACACTCATTGGAGACCTATTATAAATATTTAGACCATGGAACCAAAACGCAAACCCTGCCTAAACTCTGTGTCTAGATTTAGTAAATGGAACTTAATTTTATAAAGCTAAAGGGAGGTCCCGATAAACTTAATTCTTGACTCTAAGTAAACCACCTGAATTCAGTTTAATTATCATAGCTTTTCTAATTAACAGGTTGATGATCTTTAAGAAATGCAAGTTTTAGCCTTGCTGATTTACTTTTTCTTATTGAAAGATACCCTTATTCATGTAAACATACCTCCAACTAATTTTTGCTGGGTAACACTTACTTCTCTCCTGATTATTTCCTCTTTGTTCTGTTTGAGTGACATCATAGTGGATAATTCATTTTGTTAATTGGTGACTTTGGTGGGAATTGAGTAGTACCTATACCAGCTTGCCTGTAGACAGTGAAAAATCATAACTGTTCTCTGGATCTACCTGTGTCAGATTATCTAGGCTAAGGATCTCAACAATAGATGTGCCTTGCCAGTACAGAATGCATGGAATAAGTACATTGTTTCCCATATGTTATATGTATGTTTATGTCTCTGTTTAAAACAAAGTCTGCTTTATAAGTGGGCTACATTGCTATCTCATGTTTACCTTATAAAATGACCTTTGTTTCTGATGCCTTCCTTTTCTTTCCTTCACCAGCCTCTTTCTCTTAACATAATCACAACCAGGTAATGCCAGTCCCCAAGAGAATGAGCACATACATAGACTTTCCAGCTAATACTCCATTTTCTTTCTTTCCTTTCTCTTTCCCTCCAAATATAAAGTATAAATATAAAATATAAAACATGTCAGAGTTTTTAATTAATACTTTAATTAAAATTTTAATTCATTCATTAAAATTTTAATTAATTCATTAATAAGAACAACTTTTAACATATTACAACTAGTTTTAAATAGAAGTCAAAGAACACACACATATACACTAATATTATATATTAATTATATATAATATATATTAATAAATATATATATTAATTAATATTACCAGGAATGCTAAGATGGATTTGTTAGTAGATGAAAAAAAATTATTAATATTCCTATGACAATAATCATTGCATATTCACCAATATTCACTTGCATTTCTGTGGATAAGAATCATTGGCATTACTGTCAGTTTTCTATAACTTACAGGGTGGTAAAACAGCTCAAAGGCAACGAACAGCTCAGGCAGCTTAGAAGGGTATACTAGGCAGGACACCAGTAATTTTTTTTTTTTTGCCTATCTTAAAGTCTTTCACAATATCTCCTGATGCTCTTTTCTTTAAACAGTAATTGAGTGCCTGGCCAGGTATTATGCAGTAATCAACCACAGAAGTAAAATTTGTCACCATAGAGTTTAAAGGCTGTTCAGAGACAGAGACATTAGAGAAACACACAAACAAATGTATAGTTACACATTGTGATAAGTTCTATTAAAAAAAAAGGTGACAGAGGAGAGAAGCGACAAGGTGGGTCTGAGGAAGTGATATTTAAGCCATATTTAGGATGAGCCACAGCTGGCTGGACAAAGAGAGTCCCTAGACTACCTCTCTAACCCTGGAGCACTATTTAATGGTCCCAAATTTTTAAACACTCCCAATTTATTTTCTATCTCCTTTTCCCAAAAGCAATACACAGTCGCCAGTTTTCACACTTGCCAATTCTACTTTAAGAATGTTTTTAACTTTTTAACTCCATGGCTCTTTTTGTTAACTTCTAGGTCACTGTTCTTTCAAAAATTTTGTGATTGTGACCACTCAAACAGTAAGAAATACAATGGCCCCCCTCCATTTTTTCCCTATTCCATTTCATTCTACAGATGTGAGTCTCAAGACCCATTTAATTTCATAAACCAAATGAACAGCCACCTACAATTTGAAAACCATTGTTCTAAAACAAAAGTTTTATCTATTTATCTTTGTATCTCTGTTATAAGATGTCTTGTTTAAAAACAGCAAACAAAACAAAAAACCTCTCTAGGACTCTCTTCTGAGCTCTGTCCTCTACTTCAGGGACTGAAAATCTTCTGCTGACAGACCACATGTCCCCACTCAGCCAAAGTGACATCTGTGGGGAAGTACCTAAATCAATATCCAATGTGCCTTCAGTTGCAAAAATGTAGCAATCCCTTAAAAATCCTTCTTTTATTTTAGAAGAGAATTTCACCATCCCTTCAGCATCTGAAGCTAAAAATACCTTCCATGTAATTTTATATTTATCTGTTTCCTTTACAAAACTTTGCACTTTACAAGTATTGCTTCAAATGTTCCATTGAAAATCAGATAGTGAAACTTATACATTCCCAAAGCAAAAATGTTGGAAATGTTTTTTACATTCTTAGGCCAGCCCTCAACAACCCAGTTAAGCTACAAACTGTGGGACTTCAAGTGCCCCTATTTTCATGACAGTGTTTCTGCAGGAAGTGCATTTTGATTTTGACTTAGTATGCCAGGAATGAAAGTCTCATTCAAGGACAGAACCTGGGACTCTCCTAGGGTTGTATGAAAAGCAGTTAAGAGAAGAAACAAGTCCACTGTGACCAGATTTAGGCACCAGAAAAAATTCTGGAACCAAATCTGGACAAGGTGTGTGTATTAACGTGTATGTATTTGAGTCTTGCGCCCTTGTTTAATCTACCAGTTCCTGAAGAAAAGGAAGACTTACTCCTGGTCCCCTTGAAGAAGACTGATTGCTTTGGGTTGATTGAACAGCAAACTCAAAGTCTCTGTGGTAGGAGGAAGATTGACGTGTTTATGAACTTTATGACCATGTTTGACCTCCTGGGCCAATGTTTCTTGTGTGACATGACAAAATTCCAAGTGTGTCCATAATTTTAAACACTGAAAAGGCTCAGGATAGATTATGTTCAGCAAATGTATTTATGACTAGTTTGATTTGACCAAACATATAAATGAAACAACTTCATAGAAAAAGTAATATTTTACTTGTCACTATGTCAAACAGCCAGATCCGTCGTGCTGGTCTTGGAGAAGACTGGATTGGCCAGGCTGAAGTGTAGTTTTAAAAGTTGTTGTTGTAATCACCAGTAAAATCCTATCTTTGCAATTGCATGTGCAATTGCAAATCCATATGCAAATTGATGTTGGGCCGTTGTAAAAATGTATACATTTCAAAAGTATGAGAGGCTACTACATCATAGCTTTCCCACAATGTGTAGTTAGAGTTTGAGTTGTCTTCCATTCAAAGGCAAGACAACTTCTAGCTCTAGGGTGACTTTTGCCTTTTTGGTGTGGACGATAACCCTTAGGTCACACTGAGACTAGGTAACATGTGCTTCAACATTTCCCACAAGTTTTTTTCCCCCCAATGGTCATAACATTGTAAAGATTTGGGAGAGAACAACACCTGAAAGTCTTATTTTAATTTTACCTTTTGAATAGAATTTGCAGTTTATGGTCCTAAATGCAAATTACTAGCATTTTAAGATGTGATTTATAATGGGAACTTGTATCTTCAGCTGTTAGTGTATTGAACATCAACTCAGCCTGACTTAATGCAAGACTTGACCATTTTATTTCTTGGCAGAAATTCTCATGAATGCTCACACCAAAAATTCACTTACCACATGACTTGAAAGAAAGAAACTGTAAGCTACAAGCTCTGCTCTTCCCTCTTTCCCCTCCTTGGAATTTATTTAATATCTTTTTCACCTGATTGGATGGTACACTATTAAACTGCTAAAACCAGTAAGATTCTTGTTCTCTCCCCTTTTGTATTCACGGAAAACATATTTGTAGGATCACGCTCTTGATTCATTGGAACGGTGATGATAACGGACATTTTCAGGGATTGAATTGGTGTTGGTATCCTTCAGAGAACAAAACACTGTGTTCCTGGCTGAGAAGACAGTCCTAAGTTGCAAACTCCCAGCGCCCTCTAGTGTTGTTTTCCCTTAGAACTTAGTGAGAAGCAAAACTTTTGCCTTTGCGATGATGCTGAAAAGGTGATTGAGCCTGGGACTCGGTATTAGTGAGCTCACACTAAAGCATAAAGGTGTCTTTTTGTTTCCTATTACTTCATAACTGTAACTAGAAAATGAGGACGTTCTGTGCTGCTGCTTCAGAAATCTATTTCTTTGATATATCTCTATAGGGAATTGACGGTTTTCAAGATAGCACATATGGAAACCTCAGAGATAGAGGAAGTTGTACCTGAGAGATCTGAGACAGAATCTGAGTCCAAATAATTTTTTTTTGTCCTTGAGACAGAGTCTCGCTCTGTCGCCCAGGCTGAAGTGCAGTGGTGCGATCTCGGTTCACTGCAACTTCCACTTCCCTGGTTCAAGCAATTCCCCTGCCTCAACCTCCCGAGTAGCTGGGATTACACGCCTGGCTTGCTTGCTTATTTATTTATTTATTTTAGTAGAGATGGGGTTTCACCATATTGGCCAGGCTGGTCTCGAACTCCTGACCTCAGGCAATCTACCCACCTGGGCCTCCCAAAGTGCTGGGATTACAGGCATGAGCCACCGCCACTCGCCCAAAGAAATTTAATTGTAATTTTAAAATTTTACGTATTTAGTGTATTTTTGTTGTAAGAACAAAGTCAACTCTTAGTGATCTGTAGGCTTATTTTTCATGGTCAAGTTATCACCTGTATTTTCTCTTTCTAACAGCAGTATTCCTCTTTTCTCTCCATCAATAAACCCAGAATTACATTTAGAAAATATATTTTAAAAGTTTTTAAATTAGATAAGCATAGTTATAGTACATGTTATCATAAAATCTCTTCGAAATTCAAATACAGTTTATTTTCAAGTAGCTTATTTGAAGTTATGTAGTGTGTTTGTTATTAGGATGTATAGCCTCCAATTCACCCAAAGCAATGATATTCTTTGGAACAATTCAGAGATGATGTACTTTGTTTTCTGAATCTGTCTAAATATGGAACATCCCAAGGAAATACATTGAAATTGACCTTAAAGCTACTTTTTGACATCTGATGGTGATGCCAACTAAATGTTACTAAAATGTTTAGATTAAATTTAGAAAAGATATACTACAACAATTATGTGATATAACAACAGTTCCACAAAGAAAGAATTGATAATAGTCTTTGCAGAAACTAACTTTGAATTTGTGTATCCATGGTCATTTAATGTGAACTGTTGTTTGCTATTAATAATGTTTACAAAAGTTTTATTTCATAAAAACCCAGAAGTATCAAAGTATAGTTACTTCATTTGATAAGTGATTTAAAAATATTTCAAAACATTTTAGAGAAAATAGTTTTACTACCTAGAAAGAAACTAGGAAGCCACAGAAAAGCTTTCCAATAAATGTCATGCACTCTATAATGGGAAAGATTTACATGTATGTGATCCTGAATACACTTTCTGTAGACATTATCTTCTGCCCACCGTAGATTAGGCAGTAGTCTTTATTGAAAGAAGATTTTAACAAATTGAGCAACATCCTGCTGTGTTTGGTTTTCTTTATAACTCAGCATTGAAAAAATTGAAAAAACAACAACTAAATTCTTTATGGATCTACATATTACTTTGAAAGAGGGCAGAAGTTGAATGAGATGGCGATTGGAATGGTTAAATTAAAATATTGTTACATTTTGTATAGCCAATATAATTTATCATTTATGATTATGTTATATTTGAACATAAAATAATACATAAAGTGGCCATCTCTGAATTTTTTTTACTGTAATAATTTTGACAGTTCCAGTAGTTACTGCCTCAACATAAAGAAGTTTGTCAAAATTGAAAATAATGAAAATAATCTAACAACTATGATGATTCAAAAAAGATTATCTGATTTAGCATTACTGTCAATATAAGGAAATTTATGGGAAAACCTTAACTATAATAACTTAAGTATTTTATAAAAATGAAGACAAGAAATATTGTATTTTATGAAGTAAACATATTTATGAGTTATATATGTGTTTATGACTCATCTGTACATTACTGGCCTATCAAAAGAACTGCTGACATACACAGTAATAATGAATATCAGTCATCTTTGATGTCTTGCTGACTAGCAATCAAAAAAAATCCCATAGCTACACTCCTTTTTTCAATTTTGTTGTCATGGAGGTATATTTTTCAAGATGGGAAGGTAGACTATTTTATTTAATGGTTTATTAGCTTGGCTTATAACTTTTAGACTATTTAGGTTTGTGGTGTGAGGGCCCCTGTGTGTTCTGTTTTTGCTGCTCTTGCAGATGCCAAGGCCAACTTGTAGGGAAAGACTCTGGGAGTGACCTTAAAGGCAGGGGGACCAGCTCCTGCTGTCCTCACGGAGAACTCTGATTCACTGCCTTTCATGTGAGACAGCTGCTACAAGAATGAAAGAGACACCACATGTCACTTTTGTCAACTCATCAAATGTTGGAATTGTGGGTTGTCTTCTTTCCAACCAAGAGAGAGTCCATTACGAGAACTGAGTTAGAGCCTCAAACCTTCGTAAAGATTAGGAAAGATTCTGTGAAAAAATCTGTGATGAGTCCTCTTGTAAAACCACCACTCCTGGAAAAAATTCCAAATTCATTTTAAAATGTGTTTCCCCCACACATTCCATTGATTACTTGAACCAAGATATGTCTCTAACAAGAGAATCCTCAATGCAACTACATCCAATAATAACAATAATAAAATTACTAGGCTTGTGCTAAGTGATAAATTTAGGTCCAACTTTTGTTGTTCGTTGTCAAAACTGCTCATATACACCCCCACCCCTGGGTGTGTACTGTTTTGGACAAAGAGTTTGCCTTTAATCTGAGATTGGAATAAGCATGAAGCGTTGTGGTATAGTATTTCATAATAAGCAATTTTCAGGTAAGGCTGGAAGGAGAAATTCTGCCAGGTTATAGCTGTTGATCAGGCAGCTTTCACCACAATTCTTTTGCACTTGCAGTAGATGCCTCTGAAAGAAACACAGATGAAAGATTATTGACAGGAGAATAATTTAGCATAGGCATGAGGGGAGAAAACACCACAGAGTTTAGGAGGTTGGCAGCAGCATCAAGCTCCCTCTGACAGGTAAGGCCCTAAAGCCAAGGCAGTGGAGCCAGTATAAGCCAGCCCTTACATGACAGATTTGGGCACGCAGCAGTGACATACCACTCTTGCTCTCCTTTTTTTTTTTTTTTTTTCCTTTTCTTTCAAGATGACAAACATTTCATAATTCTCTTCCATTTTCCTTTAGTTTTTTTCTCCTCCCTTGTACCCTGTCCTCTTGGTGAATGCTGACTCTAGACATTACTACCTTTGTTCTTGTTAATTTCAACTTTTTATTCAGATTCCATGTTAATAGCATTGCATGGTAGTTGAGAGCAAAAACGCTGGAGCCACACCAGCTAGGTTGAAATCCTGACTTTACCCCTTACCAGCTGTGTGGCCTAAACTTTTATTTGACTCAGTTTTCTGACTAAAATGGGAGTACTATTTGTACCCTCCCCTGTATTAGATTGTTGGGAGTTGAGGTAGGGCTATGAGGAAGACAAATGAGGGGTCAAGTAGAGAATAAAGGACATGAGCTTTAAATAAGTGACCAGGAAGCCCCTCTAGGGAAGGGGCATTTAATCTGGGCTCTAAAGGAAGAGAGAGGGGTCAGTTACTTTATCTCTCTAGAGAAGCATTTTTGTTCTGTTGCCTGCTTTTTCTGTCAGAAAGTTAGGGCCTGGGTTCCACAGAAATGACAGCTAATAAAGTGTTTTTACATGTTCTATCATTATGCTGCTTATTCTTCATAACAACCCTGTGAAGTTTAGATGAGGAGCCTGAGGCCCAGAGAGGTTGCATGATTTGCCCGTGTGTTTTTTTCACTGCATCACTGTTGCTTCCCATCTTGGGTGCTTTCAGGCAAATGTTTCTTGAGGTGCCAAAGAAGTAGCATTACCCCTCCCCAGCTTTATTCCTCCCTTTCCTCCTGTCTGTCACCTTAGAAATCTTGGTATCTTGTCTTTTCTTTCCTGCTTTTTGGAATCAGTGAAGGATTCTGTGGCTTTCTTCTTTCTAAAATCTTAGTTGATCTCCATCTCCCTACTTCCTACCATCATATATCTCTGAGCAGATATATGGACCATGATGGACATGACAGGTTATGTCTAAATGTAGTTTTGGTTCCTTTGCATTCAACTCTTGCCTTCTTGCCTAATTATCTCTTCCATTAATGCCAAAGGCCATTTGCACCTGACTCATTGGTCATTGTGCTCTATGATCTTAGCCGAGACTGATGCTGGCTTCACTGGCAAATGGAGATGTCCTAGAAATGCAGCTAATGGCTGAATTGTTCACCACAGAAAAGGCATCCCTTTGATTTAGGCAGAGGAAAGTTTTTTTTTTTCTTCTGTGCCTTGAGGCCATGTATGTGCTGAGAAGTGAGTAGCCCACCCAACTTGGGGGTGGGGGTAAGGGTGTCTAATTGCCAATGGCTGGAATTTGAAGTTCTTTTTAGCAACCACCAAATTAAATCAAAACCAGCTATTAATCTGTTAATATTGATGTGGAAGCAGGAATATATTTTGAAGACATATAAAAAATAAGAAAGTTTAATTTTGAGTTCTTCCTGACATTTTCAAAGTGCTTACTTAGTATAAGTGGAAAACATACTTTTAAAAATCTCTAAAGCTACAGTCGTCTACAATCAAATAGAATCGTAGCTGAAGATCCAAATATTGTAAATGAGATTTGCTCTAATTTTCTAACATATCCAACTGTATAGAAAATGCAGCAAGAGGTCCTACAAAATATCGGTACCTTTTAAAATACTCATATACATGATTTAGCTGGAATCACCATTGAGTGAGGCATTTCATTTAATTTTGGATATTAAGTCCATGCTATCTGGCTGCTAATTCTTACTGTAATCACTTTTTCTGTCACAAATATATTGACTGCTTGCTAGTTTTTGTGATGAGCTTAATCATTCCTACACTTTAAAAAAAAGTTCAAACATTACCAAATGATGTGAAACAAAAAGTAAAGTGATAAAGTCTTTCTTTGATTACAAAGGATGCTGGAGAACTTCACGCTTATTGAAAATTTCTTTCTTTTTTATTAATTGCCAGTTCATATCTTTTACTCATTTTTCTATTAGGTGATTGTTTTTATCTTATTGATTTATACGCATTCTTTAAATATTCTAGACATTAATCATTCATATATATAAGAGATGTTATCTTTCAGGGTGTGGCTTATTTTTTATTTTTGTTTTTGGAGCCTCTTCTTATATAAATGTAATTTTAATAGGTTGAATTTGTCAATCTTTGCATAATGATGTGTGCTTTTAATTCTTGTGTAAAAACCTCTTCTCTGTATTAATTCATAAAGTTATTCTACATTTTATTATAAAACCCTGAAGTTGTAATTTTCACAGTTAGATGTCCAGTTTATCTGGAATTTATTTAATAAATGATTTAATATAAGGTTCTAATTTGATCTTTTCTGATATGGATTACCAATTTTCCCATCTTGTTTACATTGATTTGTAGTGCTACATCTGTCATATATCAGTTTCATAAATATGTATGAATATATATATATTTCATTCTCCTTATTTTCTTTACTCTATTGACTTACACTGGTGCCAATATTACATTTCTTTAATTGTTCTGGGTTTAATGAATCCCGCCATATTATTACTCTTTTCAAACTTGTCTGATTTTTTAACTCTTCAATTTGGATTAGAGTTTGCTTTTCAAATTCTAGAAAAAAACTCTTTTGTAATTAGTATAGCATGGTGGGCCTTATAGATTATACGGATAACTGCTATCTTCATGATATTTTATCCTCTTACCTATGAATCCAATATATATTTACATTTTATTTTTATATTTATTTATTTATTTATTTATTTTTTTATTTATTTATTTGAGACAGTGTATTGCTGTGTCGCCCAGGCTGAAGTGCGGTGGCACAATCTCGGCTCACTGCAATGTCTGCCTTTCGGGTTCAAGCAATTCTCATGCCTTAGCCTCCTTAGTAGTTGGGATTACAGGGATGCACCACCATGCCTGGCTAATTTTTGTATTTTTAGTAGAGACGGGGTTTCACCACATTGGCCAGGCTGGTCTCGAACTCCTGACCTCAGATGGTCTGCCCACCTTGGCCTGGGATTACAGGCATGAGCCACTGTGCCCAGCCTATATTTACATTTAATTAAAGTAACTTTGCCTTTTAATAAAGTTTTAAATTTTTTCCCATAAATACTTAATACATTGTTAGGTTTAGGCCTAAGTTATTTGTCACTTATAGTGTCATTATGAAAATATCTTTTTAAATTTAAATATTTTAATTGTTTGCTGATGATAGGGATACAACTGATATCAAGTGTACTGATCTTGTATCTAGAAATCTGGCTGAACTCTCATATTAGTTTTTATTCTATAGACTTGCTTTGATTTTCTGTGTAAACGTATCAGAAAATAAGGACAGTTTTGTATCTTCTTTTTCAATGTTTTATTTTATAATTGATTATTTTGTATTTCATTGGCTAGGACCACTAGCTACCTTGGCCTAGAGTATGATTTTATTGGGGGTGTTTTTAGTCTTTTACCATTAAATAGTTGTTTTCTGAACATTTGTCAGGTTAAAATGTTTCATATCACTCAGTTTGCCAAGATCAAATTCGTATCTTTACTAATTTTTCACCTGCTTCATTGATCAGTTTTGGTTTAGATATGATCCAATTTTCCATTGTGATGGTGAATTTGTTGATTTCTTTTCATGGAAATGTTTTGCTCTTACATTTTAAGCTTATGTTTTTAAGTACAGGAGGGTTCAGAATTTTTCTTTTGATAAAAACATGATAGATAAATGGTGAATTTCTCCTTTTACCATTATGTAGTGACCCTCATTTTTCGTGAAAATTATTTTTCCTTAAACTACATATTGTCTGATTTTAATATAGCTATACAAACTTTTTATTGGCATTTTGTCTGTTTTTTAAAATTTTTCAATACCTTCATCTTTAGTGTCAGTATGTGTTTCTCTTCTAAACACCATATTGGATTTTCACTCTTGTTTTAAAATCAAATATGAGAATCTCTAATTCTTTAACTGGTAAACTTGTTGTATAGTAGTTGTGAATACTGGCATGTTTTGATTTTTTTTTAACCGTCTTACTTTGTACTCTCTATTTTGCATGCATTTCCTCCTTTCTCTTCTGCCATTGTGACCCAATTTCCTCATCCTCTTTTTCTTGCTAATGGTTTTTCAGTTATACATTTTACTTATACTTTTTAAATTGTTACTCCTAGTTTTTTTTTTTTTTTAAACAGAGTCTCTCTCTGTCACTCAGGCTAGAGTGCAGTGGCATGATCTAGGCTCACTGCAACCTCTGCTTCCCAGGCTCAAGTTATCCTCCTGCCTCACCCTCCCAAGTAGCTGGGACTACAAGCCTCTGCCACCAAGCCCAGCTAATTTTCATATTTTTTGTAGGGACAGGGTTTTGCCATGTTGCTCAGGCTGGTCTCAAACTCATGAGCTTAAGAGACCCACCCTCTTCGGCCTCCCAAAGTTCGGGGATTACAGGCATGAGTCGCCATGCCCAGCCTGTTACTCCTAAATTTTAAGCATGCATACCTTGTTAAAGAAAATCTAAGTTAGTAGATATCATGCCTTCCTCCTAAAAGGCTGTAGAATGTTTAATTTCAATCACCTCACTGTTTAGTTTTTTAGTTTTGCTTTGTTTTTAACCCCCACAAATTGGACACATTATTGCTGTTGCCATACACAACAGTGTGACCAAGTGCAAATTTATTTTTGTTGGTCTTTTCGGAATGCATTATGTTTCTTTAACATGAAGATTTTATAATTTTCTTTAATTCTGAAGAATACTCAGCCTTTATGTGTTCACATAGTGCCCCTTCCCCACTCTGTTCTCTTATTCTAGGATGCCTGAGTTGTGTGTTGAAACATCTTATTTATCCTTCACATCTTTTAGCTTGATTTTCCTTCTTTTTATCTCTCTATACTGCACTAAGTTGTGTGCTTTGTGGATATATTTTCAGCCTTATTTTACTTTTTTTGAATGTAAGAGTTTGCCTATAAATTTTCCTTTAACAGTTCTTTTGCTACATTATACATGTTTTGATATGTAATTGTTGTTATAATTTAGTTCTACGTATTTTCTAATTTCCATTATAATTTCTTCTTATTTAGAAGTATGTTTATAAATTTCCAAACATATTTATCTTTTTGTTATTGGCCTTGTACATTGTCAACTGTGTCTGTTATCCAGTTGTTGCTGCAGTGTTCTATATAAGTCCCTTAGATTAATGTTATTTTATTGGGGTTGGTGGCATTTTCATATCTATATTCTTGTTGTTTTATTTATGTCTTTTTGATTTATCAGTTTGTCAGGCATGTTAGAATTTCCCACCATTATGACAAATTTATAATGATTTTCTTCAAGTTTAGTGTTTGCTTTTTATATTTCAGACTCTATTATAAAGTACATTCATGTTTAGATTTGTATCTTCCTGAGTCTTAAAAGTTATATAACCATTTATACCCTCTTTATCCCTAGTAATAATTTTGCCTTGAATTCTATTTTATTCCATATTAAAATGGCTATCTATGATTTTGTTTGATTAGTATTTTCCTGTTAAATTTTTTCCATCTTTAACTTTCACTGTTTCCTTTATGTTCTAGAAGTATCCTTTGTGTAGAACATATAGCTAATTTTGTTTTTGCTTTTTTCTCAATCCAGTCTGATAAACTTTCTAAAATTTCAAAACTGGTCAGTTTGTATGATTGTTCTTATTGTCATTTGGATTCACATTTTCATAATTTCTATTTTATCTGTTACTTTTTTGTTGCTACCTTTGGCTTGGTTTATTTTATTTATTTAATTTGGAACTTCTAGTTTCTATTCATTTTGTACTTATCTTGGCAATTGTGACATACATATTTAAATTAACATCATCTAAGGTTAATAAATATCTTTAATCACCTTACAAATAAATTCATTTGAAATGCTTTCACTTCAATCATCTTTTCCCAGTTTGCTTACTGTTTTTGTTTAGGATTTTAGTCCTACTTTGATTTTGTTTTTATCTCATAAATTAGTTATTAACATTGTATATTCCAATCAGTATTTGTTTCAATTTACTCATATACTCTTTTTTTTTTGCCATTCCTTTTTTCTTTTTAAACCTAAATCCTGGGAGAATTTTCTTTCTTCTTGAAATAAATAGTTTAGAAGTTTGTTTATTATGTATAGAAAACTCTTACCATAATTGTTTGCCTGCAAAAACATCTTTATTTTATCCTAATTCTTGAAAAGTAGTTTTCCTTGGTAGACAATTCCAGGTTGATATTTATTTTATATTTTTACTTTCCAGGCATTACTGTACCATTTTTATCTCTTATGTGGCTATTGAAAATAGAGCTGCCAGTGTAATTTTTGTATCTGTATAGATAATCTGTCTTTTCTGTCTGCTTTCAAGTCTTCTCTTTGTCATTACTTTGCGGTTTTACTGTGAAGTATCTAGGTATAGATTTCATTTTAATTTATTCTTCCTCATTCATTTGGGGAGGGAGATTTCTAAATTTAAGGATTGGTGTATTCATCAATTTCCAGCCAATATCTCAAAATCTGCTTCTTCTTCATTATCAGTATTACATGTTGAGCATCCGAAATCTGAAAACCCAACATTCTAAATGCCCCAAAATCTGAAATTTTTTGAGCACGAACATGATACTCAAAAGAAAATTATCTTTGGTCAATTTCAGATTTGGGGGTTTCAGATTTGAAATGATCAATCATTAAGAATAATGCAATTATTCTAAAATCTGAAAAATTCTGAAATCTGAAACAATTCTGGTTCCAAGAATTTCATATTTGAGATACTCAACCTGTATCTCCTTTAAGAACTACAAATATATAAGTTAGAATTTTTTTCATTTTATTTTCTTTACCATCTTTTTGCTTCTTTTGTTGTATTTGGTTTAATATGCATTTATCTCTACTTCAGTTCATTAGCCCTATCCTCAATAGTGTCTAATCTCTTTAAATCTGACTTATTAATATAAATTATACTTTTCATCTCTAGAAATTCAATTTGTTTATTTTTCAAATATGCTTAGTTAGTTCTAATAATATCTTACTACTTCATACCTGCAAGCATTTTATTTAATCCTTGAACTATATTAAATATGTCTGTTTTATGTATTGTACCTGAACATTCTAGTATATGCAATGTATCTATCTTTAATTCTATAGTTGTTGCTTCTTTTGTCTCTCACCCATGGTAGCTTGTTTCTTTATGGGACCAGTGATTTTTTTTTAATTGTGAATACATTTTCTTTTGAACTTACCATGGGAAATTTTTGAGGCCTGGGTTTAACGTGTGTTCCTCCATAGAGGTTGTATGTTTTCCTCTGGTAGGCATTTGGGATCATTGCTAATCTAGGACTCTTTTATATTAATTTTTAAAAAGCCACAGATGTTAGGAATACAGATTCCAGACAAGTATAAGTAAAAGCATTCTTTTTTTTTCTTCTTTTATCCTCTTTTCCAGAACCAAGCCAGAGCCTAGAACATGCCCAGTCCTTAGAAGCCAGAGATTTTTCCTGCTTCAGCTGTTGAAAAAGTTGCCATTTGGGCATGGTCTTTGTCCCTTTGTGCTGCTTTAAGAGAATACCACAAATGGAGTAATTTATAAAGAACAGAAATTTATTTCTCACAGTTCAGAAGGCTGGGAAATCCAAGATCAAGACACCAGCAGGTTCGGTGTCTGGTCTCTGCTTTCAAGATGGTGCCCCGAATGCTATATCCTCCAGAGGAGGGGAGTGCTGTGTCCTCACATGACAGAAGGCAGAAGAGCAAAAATGGGGACAAAAACTCCCTCATCAAGACCTTTTATGATGATTCTGCCATCATAACCTAAACACCTCCCCAAAAGCCCACCTCCCAACACTATTGCACTGGAGATTACATTTCAATATGAATTTTGGTGGAGACAAAAATATTCACATCATAACATTCTGCTGCTGGCCCCTCCAAATTTATGTGCTTCTCACATACAAAATACATCAATTTCATCTCAATGTTCCTGAAAGTCTTGTCTCATTCCAGCATCAACTGTAAAGTCCAAGTCCAAAGTATCTTATGAACATCCTATGGATCCCCTAAAGTGTTACCTAGGCCACAGGTAGCCATTCCTCTAATTACCTCATTTGCCAGTGGCTTTTCTCATTATAATCTGTTACCATAGGTGGGAGTAGAGGACAGGCATGGTCACAGTACTCCTATTGAATAGTGATATAGCTGGGATTATACTATACTGACAGTCTCATAACTTCACCATATAATTATTTTGACAAGTTTACACAACCTTCTGTCATTTTGGTGTTCCGTAATTTATTTTCCACTCTTTGTTTTGTTAATTTTTTCCCATTTTTTTCCATTATAAATACCTCATTATCAGCATCTTCATGCATAAAACTTTTTCTAAATTTCTCATCTTTTTAAGGTATATAAAACTGTTCTTGTAAACTACTTATTCCCTGCTTCTTAATTACTCTGGGATAAAATAACCAGACAAGTAAACTTTTAGAAGTAAGCCTAAGTTAAAAGTTAATAGGCTCTGAAGGAAGGTTAAATATATGGACTTTGTGATATTTTAACCTCTCAAAAGCATTTTGTGTTTTTCTTCTGCTTTCAGGCTGGTCCACATGGTGAATGTGGCCTGAAACATACCTTCCTCTAAAGTGTGCTAAATTTCTCAGGACCTGGTTGAAAAGCAAAGGACATCTTATAGCTCAGATTGTTAGTGTAGTTTAACAGAAGCTTAGACATAAAGTAAAAGTGCACTCGTGGAGATCCCACTGGGTTATGATTTATGTCACTACAATATGCGAAAATGTATCTTGTCCTAACAAATTTCTCCATAGTGGATATTAATAATGTGAGTAAGGATTTTTAAAACTTGGTGTTTCCAAAAAGTACATATTTATTATTTAGATATATTTGTTAAAATCCTTCTACTAGGCAATACCTTATTAACATAGATTGAATTATTTTTCATATTTAAAAGCAATCCCATCACATTTCTCTAAAATATTAAAAAACGCTGAACTCTGACTCTTTTAGATAACCCTCAGTTATTCGCATGACTGAGTTTCTGTAATTTTAGCTTAATAGAAGTATTGATTTGTTCAGAAGTATTTTTAATAATGCTGAGGATAATTCATGCAGAGAAGAAAAAAAATTCAGTTTTGCTCCTGGGCCGTTAAAATTAAATATGATCATTTATGCAGTAATTATTGTTTCATATACTCTAATTAAAATTCCTGCATACTTATCTTTCTTTCCTCTTGCCTGAGGTGTGTATTAAAATAACAAAAGTCTTTGTGAATTCAAGGCCTGTATTTCAGTTTTTCTTATGTCTGATTAATTTTTTTCTGTGTAATTATTTGCCAAGCCTGGTAGGTGGGTGCTGGTTTCATAGTAAAATTTATGTTTTTGAGGAAAGTTTTATATTTAATAGGAATTTAGGTTAGTTCCTAGGTTAATATTAATTTAGATTAATATTTAATAGGAATTTTCTTTAGTCATGCCTGCTTTTTGTAAAGTGGTAGGTCCAACTAGCAGCAGACAAAGATGCCATTTTTTGAGGTAATGTAATTAATTGTGTTTCTTTTTAATTTTTTTAATTGACAAAAAATACATACATTTATTTTGTACCTGTTGTTTAGTTGTATTGCTGATCTTGGAAATGTACTTATACCCTTCATCCTAGCAGCCCGTCTCCCTCAAATCCACTCTTCCTGCAGCCTCTCTCTCTTGGTCTTGACATTCTTCTGGTCACCCAGGTTTGGAATGACAATTACTTTCTGACCTTCCCTTTTCCTCACCCCTATTGAGTCTGACATCAGTTCTTAGGGATTCTACTTCCCTTGTAATTCTTCTTGTTATCCTCTTCATACTCTTTATCAGATAAGGGTTTTATACATCTTTCCTGGGTGGTTACAGTCATATCATAGCTAGTCTTTTTATTTTCAGAACTTTCTACCTCCCTCCAGATATTTCAGTTTCATTCTTCCTTCTCGTGATTCTGATCAGATCACTTGCCTATGCATATGTCTTCACCTGCCCTCTCTTTACCTTAGCCTGGTGTTTGAGGCTCTCCCCATTCAGCCTTAACTGGTCTTTTCAGATTTGTTCCCTCCTGTTCCATTTGGTCATGGGGCCAGTTTGTCCAGTAGATTTGAAAGGACAGTGCCTAGGGCCCATTATACTTTGAGGGGTTCATTGAAATGTTTTATTTTAATGAATTTTAAAATCAGAAGAAAAAAATTAATAATAGTAATGAATAATAATCATGAATCCAGCATGAATATGTTTGTCTATTTATCGACACAGTTATAAAATATAATTTTTAATATTTTTGATGAAGGATGGGGTCCACAAATATAAAAGTGCCTAGGGCCCATGAAAGTTTGAATGCATTCCTGTTTGCACACATTAAATTCTAGCCCAGTTAGATTTCTCACTGTTCCTTATACATTTTACCTGCTTTCTTATTTTCATTACTGTTATTCTTTTTACCTGGAAGGCGTATCCAGAGTTAACCCCTCCATTTTTTCCTAACAAAACATTACCCATACCTCAAAACACAAGTGGTTACTTTTCCCTCAATTCTCCTCTAATCCCTCATCTGTACTATATCCACGCTAAATCGCTTATGTTCTGCATTGTCATATATTTTTCAACTCAGCAGTTATGGAATACCTACCGTGTGTATGATGCTTGGCTCTGTGCATGTTTGCTCACAGAGGAATCAGATACCCTACCCCAAGCAGATTCTCATCTTAGTGGGAGTGGGAAGATAGGAAAACAAATAATTATTAGACTATCATGTGATAATGCTACAGTAGAGGTACATTCAGAGTGTTCCTCTAATGTTGTCTATAGATTATAAACTCACTGCAAGGTAGTACATTTCATTCATTTACACTCAAACAGTTCTTACCTTAGAAACAAGCTGTGTTTGAAGCTATGTTTAAGCCTAGCTTACATACATCTAGGCCCCACTCTATGCAAGATGGCCATTTGTCCCCAGAATTGGCAGCACATATGCCTGTACATTGAAACATGTATGTCTTTTTCACAAAGGCTTTTCTGCCTAAAATGCTTATTAGGTCCTTTCTGTCTATTGAAGACTTAGATTAGTCTCTTTGAAACCTTCCCTAGCACCCCCAGTAGCCTGATCACTATCTCCTCAACTCCCCTAGTGCCTCATATGGTATATGTTATAATACATCATATCATCATTGTTTCAGAATGAAGAAGAAAAAGGCATAATTCATTGCCCCTTAAGGATACTGTGTCTTTCTTCATTTTTAAATCACAGAGCCTAGGAGGTGCTCAGAGCATGTTTGTCAAGTAAGTGCTGAAATAATATTAAGGTTCATTGTTTGGAACTCACAATGCATTCTTCCACTTTACCATAGAAGCAAACTAGGCAAGCAGTTAGCTCCTCCAGTCCATCTTACAAGTGACTCTTTAACTAACAACATAACTGAAATAGAAGCCCAATAGCCACGTTCCACCTAAATACCTTAGACTGCACAACAATGCATGCAAAATTTATTTACGAAGTCATTGGAGGATACAAAACCCTTTTCCATAGAGAGAGGATGTTGGCTTCTGCACTTGCTGTCTGGTGAAAGTGAGAGGAAAGTCGATCAGCTCTTAAGGCTTGATAATAGTTCCTGCGTGGTTTGGATAACAAGCTAGAAAAGTCAGTTATGGGCACTTGGGCAGTGAAGGACCAGAACTCTAGCACATTGAGGAGGAGGAAAGGTGGGGCTAGAGTCATTTTGGCCAAATCCTCTCATGCTGCTTGGATCTGTGTTCTCATACAAAGGTAAATTCTTCTCCTTCTATTATTTATTCTTATTGGTTTATTGACAGGGTTTTGCTTTGTGGCCTAGGTTTAAGTGCAATGGCAAGATCATAGCTCACTGTGTCCTTGAACTCCTCAGCTCAAGGATCCTCCTGCTTCAGCCTCCTGGGTAGCTGGAACTACAGGCATGCACCACAATGTCCAGCTAATTTTTAAGATTTTTATAGAGACAGGGTTTCACTGTGTTTCCCAGGCTGGTTTTGAACTCCCGGCCTCAAGCGATCTTCTTGCTTTGGCCTCCTAAAGTGCTGGGATTACAGGCATGAGCCACACTATGTCAGGGGATTTTCTAATGCCTTGCTCTCACAGGAAACGGAAGTATAATTCGAGTTTTAATTTCCTGAAACATGTGTGATACTTATTTTACAGATGAGAACGCTGTGATTGTGATTCAGAGTTGTTTTTTTGTTTTTTTTTTTTTGTAATTTGCTTGGGGTCACACAGCTCATGCTCTGTAGTCTCACACATTCTCTTTAGATGACAGTTTCTTTCTCACTAAGATTTTGGTTTTCTTCCTCTCTCGCTGTTTCCTTTGCTTGTTTCTCTTCACGCGCTTGATATAGCTTTCATTTTATAGACCTCCGTGGTGGCATCATCCAAAAATTTAACATGGGTAATTATATAGCACCGTATTTGCATAGGATGGAGAAGAGGCACTTTACAGCATATGCAAAAAAGAAAGTATTTTTGCTGCCAAAAATTAGTCCCAGTATTATTTTAGGAGGAGGTGAGCAGCTCAGATCATCCCTGGATCACTGCACACCATCTGGATGCAGCAGTTTAAGAGGAACATAGTCAACTGGTCACTATTTAAGGCAAAAGAACAGTATCATGTCAGGATGGAGAATCCAACTGTGTGAAGTAGTGTTGCAGGAATTAGGACGTTTCCGGTAGAGATGAGAAAGCCAAAGGGACATGATTATGGTCCTTAAATACCTTAAGGACTGTGATGTGACAGTGGCTTTACCTTTGTTTTGAATCGTGCCTGCCCCACCCTTCCACCCTGCCAGGAAATAAATGTAGATGGAGACAGATTTTAGGTTAACGTAATGAAGAACTTTCTATAAAAAACTCTTCTCTAAAGAAGAGTCTGTCAGTGGAGATTTTAAAATACGAGCGCAGGCCGGGCGCGGTGGCTCACGCCTGTAATCCCAGCACTTTGGGAGGCCGAGGCGGGAGGATCACGAGGTCAGGAGATCGAGACCATCCTGGCTAACACGGTGAAACCCCGTCTCTACTAAAAATACAAAAAATTAGCCGGGCGTGGTGGTGGGCGCCTGTAGTCCCAGCTACCCGGGAGGCTGAGGCAGGAGAATGGCGTGAACCCGGGAGGCGGAGCTTGCAGTGAGCTGAGATCGCGCCACTGCACTCCAGCCTGGGCGACAGAGCGAGACTCCGTCTCAAAAAAAAAAAAAAAAATACGAGCGCAGTGACTTTTTGGCAGGTATGTTATGGAAGGAATGTGGGACACTGGAAAAAATTAGACTTAAAAAAGCTACCAAGTCTCTTCCAATCATAAAGTTCTATAATTTGATATCATTCTTTGAACGTATTTTCTCGTTCAACCAACATTTTTTTTTTTTTTTTGATATGGAATTTCACTCTTGTTGCCCAGGCTGGAGTGCAATGTTGCGATCTTGGCTCACTGCAACCTCCACCTCCCGGGTTCAAGCAATTCTCCTGCCTCAGCCTCCTGAGTAGCTGGGATTACAGGTGTCCACCAACATGCCCGGCTAATTTTTTGTATTTTTAGTAGAGATGGGCTTTCACCAGGTTGGCGAGACTTGTCTCAAACTCCTGACCTCAAGCGATCCACTTGCCTCAGCCTCCGTAAGTGCTAGGATTACAGGTGTGTGCCACCGCACCCAGCCATTTAACCAAAACTTATTGACCAATATTCCAGGTACTTTATTCCCAGGCAAGCATTGGTAGGTAAGATAAGACAGAATTTCCCACCCTGAAATAACTAATCATTGCCTGGTGAAAACAAACAAAGCAAAGAGGTAATTTTATAGAGCCACAGTGATAAGCAGTACAGTAACCCAGAGGTGAGACATCTTTGTAGATGCTATCCATACCCCTCTGATCTGCTTGGCACTCGTCATATGCACACATGCTATTTGCTTTCTATTCTGAACACCTGTGACTCTCTAACTGCATGCTTTTCCTGGATTCAATATGATACCGGCCTACATGGGGAAGCCTGGAAGTTTTAGGGAATTCTGGACTAGTATCCAGAATGACAGTTAAAAGTTGGCTGGGAGAAGTAGGGAAAGTGTCCCCTGGGCTGAAGAGCAATGTGAGTAAAGGTCCAAAAGCCAGAGAAATACTGTTATACTTGGGGAAATGCCCTCATGTGGCTGGAATGTAGAATCTAAAGGGGAAAATGAAGACAAATGAGACCCTGGCACGTAATGGCTGCCTAATAAATAAATTATATCAATGAGACTGGAGCAAGAGAGTGTACCATGAAATCTGCCTTCCTAAAATCTAGGGAAGAATTACTCTAAGAGGGGTCCTGGGAGCCATATGCATATCAAATGTTATCTGTAGACTGAAAGAATAATATAGAAAGTCTCAAACATACATGCATTACTTTTTCCTAAACAGTATTATAATTAATTAATTAATTACAAATTCAAATAAATGACCAAACTCATGGGAGCTTTTGGTCATAAATTTTTAGGCACCAGATGTTAAAATTACATCCATTCTTCTGCAAGTAACTGAGAATGTATTTTATATTAAATGAGAGTTGAAAGGCTGAAATTGCTAACCTGGAGTACATATTTGTGCCTAGCATTTTCCTCCTTGGGGGAGTTTTCTCATGCCCCAAGAGGACACCATTTATCAATTTTGTTTAAGTAATCGTGTGCTTAATGCCCCACTTCCTTTCTTATGCCTCCTCATCAGCCTGGGCGTAGCTTTTCTCATACTGGACGTCCCAATACCTCAGACCAGCTCTACCTTTCTTGATGTCTTTTATTGCAACCCCCGGGCTTTTTACTTCTGCTCCTTCAGGGTAACTGCTTGGAAACTACCAATGCCCACTCCACCTACTTGTCTCACTTCTCTGTACCCCTTGGTACCAAAACATTTCAAATATGTTCTGTACTTGCTGTTTCATTTCTGCTCCTCCCTATCTCTCTAAATCTCATTCACATCTGGCTTTCACCCCTACCACACTACCAAAACTATCTTTGTCGAGATCACCAGTGATTTCCATATTATTAAACCCATTGGCCTATTTTAAGTCCTCAGGTTCTACGACCTAGAGTCAGCACTTGATAGGTTGACCAACCCCTCCTCCTTGGAATCTTTTGGCTTCCAGGAAAACACGTTCTCTTGGTTTTCCTCCTATTCTTCTGGTAGATGCTGCTAAGTTTCCTTTGCCTGTTCCTCCTCATCTCCAGGGCTCAGAACTTGAATTGTTTCTTTACTCTCCATGTTGTTAGGTTCACATGCAGTCTCATGGCTATATGTGATCAGCACACTGAAACTTCTAAAATTTAACTCTGCTCTGAACAGCTTCCCTGGTACCCAGACTTGAATATCCAACTGTGATAGCTCTACTTGGATGTCTAAAAGGAATCTCAAACTTACGTGAGATAAACTCTGGATCTTCTCCCCATGTCAGTTAGTAGCTACTCTATCCTTCTAGTTGCTTATGACAAAAACCTTCAAGCTATCCTTGACTCTCCTTGGCCAGGCTTACAGCAAATACTACTAACTCCACCTTCAGAATCTACCCTCAGTCTTACCACCTTTACTCATATCATGACCACTCTGGTCTAAGCCAACATCACCTCTCCCAGGAGGCAATAGCCTTCCATGCTTCCATCCTCACCTTGCTCCTAAAGCTTGTTCTCAGTAAGCAGCCAGAGTGTAACAGAGAGATGTCAAAACATAAGTCACATCGTGTCACCCCTCAGCTCTCCATGTCACTCAAAGTAAAAGCCAAAGTCATAGCAGAGGCTGTCAGGCCCTAGAGGAGCCCATCTCCTATTTACGCACTGACCTTGATTTTCCTCCTATTCTTCTCCTCACTCACTCTGCTCTAGCCATGCTAGCTTCCTTGCTCTTCTCCAGACATGCCTGCCTGGATCCTTTATACTTGCTGTTCCCTCTACTTGGACTGCTCTTCCCCTAGATATCTACAAAGTTGTCCCCCTTGCCGAATTCAAATCTTTTCTCAAATGGCACCTTCTATGACAGGTCATTCTTTTGGTAAGGTACTCTTTGACTGCCATATTCAAATTATAACTTCCCATCCTGGCCTGCAACTTCCCTTCTCCTTTCCTTGCTTTATGTTTTTCCATTTAAAACTTCTGTATAATTTACCCACTTATCTTGTTTATTCCACAAGGATGTCATGTTTGTCCATTTTTTTTGCTGATGTGTTTTTGCACCGAAAGAGTGACTATTGCATAGTTAAAACTTAATAAATATGTGTTGATTGATTGATTGAATGAATAACTGAATGAATGGGTTTGGTAGAATGGGTCTCTGTAGTTAGACCTCTAGAGTTTGACTCATTCATATTCCTTCTATTTCTGCTCTGAATCATTCTGACAAATAGTAAATTTGTACACCAAACTTGTCTTTCTGTATATACATGACAGCAGTGTCATTATCATCATGATGTTTTCTGGCACCTTTATGTAGAAAAATAGCATCCTGCTTAAGTGTAGTAACTGGTACAAAAGGCACTCTGGTTATGAACAAGAAACTACTTTGATATTCAGCATATTAATATATTTTATAAATAGAATGGATTTTTATCTTTTCTGAAGGTCTTAGTAGCATGCAGGCTAGACTAGAGGAGAATCATAACAACCAAAATGGTACAGTACTTTAGAGTTCACTAAAGTCAAAGGTGGAAGACATTGCTATTATCATCTCTACATCTCATCTAGGAAACTCTGTGAGGTTCCTCAAGCACAGAGCTTGTCAATGATGAAGCTAAAACAATAACCCAGACTCCAGAAACTATGTATGTTGCAGTACAAAATAACAAGCACCTCCTTAGATTGTGGCACACACACAAAAAGGAAGGTTCAGTAATCCAGAGAGCACCTTATATTTTCATCGTCAATTCACTATGTATTATTAATTTTAAAATTTTGTTCCTGGCATTAGTTATAGCAGATAAATTGGAAAGTGTAAGAATATGAAAAACAAAAAATAACCTGTAACTTCATCTGTAAAAGACAGTAACCATTAACACTTCGGTGAATTTCATCTTTTTTATCTTATCCTAGGATAAGTATATAAAGATAAGATCCTAAAATTAGAATCATGCTATGAGTCTACATGCTTATGGTGCATTTCACAAGAATCAAAAGATACCTTACTGACTCATTCATCCAATATATCGGATGCCTGCTGTATGCCAGGTAGTTATCTAGGCACTGAGGTCGTATCAGTAAGCAAGGAAGACTCATTCCCGCCCACCTAGGAGCCTATAAAATTGCGAGGTGAGACAGACAGCGGACAAAGAGATGAGAAATTGTGAAATAAGAGAGAAAAATAGCCCTTGAACACCTTATTGGAAAGAACGATGAGAGATGCTGTCAATCCCTAAAGCTTGAGAAGAAGCCAGCTGTGGGCAGTGCCAGAAGCACTGTACTGCTGATGGACGGAACAGCACTTACACGCTTTCTTCTACAGAAATGACTTCTGGGTTTGGGGTTTAGAAAGGTTTGTGTGGCCCTGGGGTGGCTCATGAGAGGCAAGGGAGACACAGTATGGTGCAGAGATTTGACTTCATCTCTCAAATTATTAAGTCCTTGAAGTCTTTTAAGAATAGGAGTGACACACCCTGATTCATATTTGAAAACCTGCATTCTGGCCAACATGTGAGCACTTGACTGTGGGAGGCAGAAGTGAAGTGAGAACGCCTGTGAAGGTTGGTGGCCAGGCAGATGGAGAGAAGTGCACACATTGGAGAACTATTTCACAGGTAGAAAGGACAGGGCTTGCTGAAGGTTTGGATGTGGGGGGTGAGAGTGAGAAAAACGAGGGACTCCAATATGATCCCACATTTCTGCATGAGCAGCTGGGTGCCTCGGAGGACTGGTGGTGCCAGTTACTGGGCTGGGGAAGCCTAGGAGCAGAAAGTGTTGGCAGAGAACGAGTGTGTGAGCAGGTGTGAGAGGACTCAGAGTTTAATATAAAATATGTTGCATTTGAAATATCTGGGAGAAATTCAGGTGGAGATGTCAGAGAGATAGTTGGATGGCAGCAGCTGAAAATCAAAGTAGAAACAGAGGAAACTGACATTTCTTGAGCTTCTGCTGTTCTAGATGCTGCTCTGATGTTGTTTAATACCTCCATGAAGCTTCGGAGCTAGTGTACCTGTTTAATAGACAAAGACACTGCAAATCTGAGTGGTTGACATGACTTGTACTATTAATAAATGGTAATGATAGAAGTGCCAGAGCCAAAACCTGAATCCCAGTTTGCCTGGCTTCAAAATTAATTCTTGGTTCCCACCAAGACTGACGATTGTTCTCATTTGATTAACATTTAACTGAGCTAGAATTGGCAATATGGAAATTCAACCAAACACCTCTTAGGAGTGTTTTTAAAATGTAACAAAATATTCATTTGATACAGTAAATTATAAAATGCCTCCTATGGAGGATTCAGAACCAGATTTGTCCTCAGTCTCACCATTGCATTTCCCAGTCTATTAAAAGTATCAAATACCTTGCTGCAATAGGTCAAGTAGCAACTTTTTCATGGAGCCAATTTTAAAATAAACATTTTACTATAGAATAGTTTTAGATTTTTGGAAATGTTGCACAATTATTATAGATAGTTTCCATACACCTCACACTCAGGTTCCCCTGTGATTAGCATCTTCCAATACTGTGATACATTTGTCACAACTAAGGAACCAGTGTTGTTTTATTGCTGTTAACCAAATCCTAAATGTTTTTCTGATTTCATTTCTCTTTCCCTAATTTTTTTTCTGGTCTGGAATCGCATTCTGGATCCAGCATTACATTTACACATCATGTCTCCCTAGGCTCCCCTTGGCTAGGACAGATTCTCCGATTTTCATTGATATTCATGACCTTAACGATTTGGGAAGGTATTAGTCAGGTATTTTCTCGAATGTCTGAAATTGGGATTTGTCTGATGTTTTCATCATGACTAGGTTGGTGTTACGTGTTCTTGGGAGGAAGGCCACAGAAGCGAAGTGCCCTTCTAATCACATCAAAGGTAACTGCTATCAATACGACTCATCATAGATGATGTCAACCTTCATCACTTAGCTGAGACAGTGTTTCCTAGGCTTCTCCACTCTAATGTTACTACTTCCACCCTCCCATGGAACATATTTCCATTGTCTTTGATTTCCTTTATATGCTTCTAGAGCTGCCCTGCTATACCTACGCAGGCATTAGCTCTAATAATTAATAGAATACTGAGAATTTGCCAACCAGGCATTGGGCTAAGTAATCACCTTGAAATAGCTCCATATGTAGTATGCATATTTCCATTTTATAGGTGGGGAAAACCCCACCCATGTTAAGAGAGGTTCTATAATCTGCCCACAGTTACACAGCTTTTGACTCCAGGCTCCATGATCTCATTGCAGGAGTGGTGCTGACCCCTCCCTTTGCCTCCTGCATTGATCTTAGCAGAGCTCAAGATACAATAGAAAGGCCAAGCTGAAGGTCCTGAAGACTTTACCATCCTCTTGCTGAGAATTTTTCACTGTATTTGGGGGGAATTCTTTAGCCTTCAGCATTCTGTTCTTTTCCTTTTACCATTGATTTTTCATTACCACATTGCTAGACACTAAGAAAAAGTAAATTCATAGGCAAGATGATACTTTCGTAGGTTACTGTTCTTAGAAGTTGTCTTTCAATTTCATCTACTTGGATTCTAATGAAGATGATTTTTGAAGACCCATAATGATTGTTGCATATCCATTTAAATTCCAAATAATCAGTACCCTCACTCAAAATCTATTGGGCTGGAGTGCAGTGGCACAATCTCAGCTCACTGCAACCTCCGCCTCCCAGGTTCAAGCAATTCTGCTGCCTCAGCCTCCTGAGTAGCTGGGATTACAGGCACCCACCACCACGCCCGACTAATTTTTTGTATTTTTAGTAGAGACGGGGTTTCACTAAGTTGGCCAGGCTGGTCTCGAATGCCTGACCCCGTGAACCACCTGCCTCAGCCTCCCAAAGTGCTGGGATTACAGGCGTGAGCCACCACGCATGGCCTGTCTGTGGAGTTTTGACTGTGCCACTGACATGCTGTTGGTTCTAGCTGTATCTATATATTTCAGATTCCGGGACCCAGTTGAGTATGTCTGAATGAAAAGGCTAATACTGTCCATATCAAAAGCTGTTTCATCTGCAGTAGTACATAAACCTGCTTCCCTTTCCTGTGATGATGATGGAAAATGTGTGTTTGTACTTTTCATCAAAGTTGGGGGAAAATTCCATTCAGCTGTTATTTTTAGGTTGTTAAAAGAGATAAGCCGCAAGGCTATTAAATTCAGTATCTATTGATACAATCATGATTAGATCTATTAAGCTAATTTATTTCAGAAGCACAGGAATTAAATGAAATCTTAGCTCTATTTTCAGCGAAGAAAAATACACATCCCATTATTATATATACTTTTGGAAAATGCAAATGCAGTGCAATGCAAAGAGTTGATATTGTTTACATTCCAGTGCTATTCAGTTTCCCAAAATGTAATAAATGTCTTACCTTAAAGAAATACAAAGGATCTGGTTCAGGAAACTTCCAGATTTATGTGCACCTACAATTACTGAATCACATGTTGCTAAAATTTTCATATTTTATATCAATGTAAGGGGCAGAATCTTTACACAGATAACATTTTTCCAGAGCCTGACTATTGCCCTATACATTTTTAAGCTGCCCAATAAATATTTAGTAACATTTTTTGTGTCTCCAAGTGAAAATAGATCCAGACAATAAACAAACATCACTAATGTACTTCTTTAATTCTTCTTTAATCTTAAACTCTACAGATTTCCAAGAGATCATGTGTCAGAAGGTGTGTCCCACATGGCAGACCATGAGCTCTCCAATGTTGGAGATGGGCCCACCTGGCTGCTTAAGTCCCTGGAATGACCACTGTGTGTCTTGTAGTTGGCACATCTGTTTACCAGCTCAGGAGGAAGAACATGACAGTGATGTTTACAGATACACAGGGGCACTGTGTACAGAATGAATCAATTCACTCTGTGTTGGCCCTTATAGATGTATTTCCATCTACATTTTTTGTTCTTATTTTCTCACTGTTCTCATATTCCGTGCTCTCCTGTTTACCTTGTTGCTTTTGGCATTTTGAGAAGTGTTTTTGTCTTCTTTGTATAAATGTTGTGGATAAAGCACTTAGAGGATTTCAGAGAAAGCTCACTACTATACAAACCTAATAAATCTACAATGTCCTCTTATATAGAAAACCAATACTGACTGCCTCTGAGATACAAATACTTGATTTACTTCTTCTATGTTATATAAGTGAAACATTACTATTTAGAAAAACTTAAGTAGTCAACTGAATCTTTTTTTGTTGTGCTCTGATGCATTTGAAAAGATTTTGTAACCTCATTAAATTATCCCATCCCATTTTACATAATGCATCAGTACTTAATTGTACACTGCTTTCTTCCTTTGTCAGTATTTTTTAACAAACTCTGTATTTGATGCATCCTGTGGTTAAGACAAAACAAAATTAAATGAAATTGTTTCTCTAAAAATCATGATTATTCCTTGTTTCGTTCTTTGAACGTTTCGTGGACTAAGCCAGGCACACTAGAGCATATGGCAGAGGAGGTAGAATGCCATTGCTCACACTGCTTTACCCTCTAGAGGCTGGAGGGAGGGGCTTCAATGACTTTCCCTGAAGAACCACTTTTTATCTGGGTTCTAGATATTTCTCTTAAGAAAGCCACTTTTTGTCCACAGTTCTGACTTAGATTCAGAGGTCTGGGAGATGTTGACTGTTGCCTTTCATGGAGTAACTGCCATTATGTTTTTTTAAGAGAGCTTTAATGAATGAGTTTTAGGACTATGTGGAAATTTCTATGAAATGGTTAAGATTCTCCTATATAGTTTTGAAACTGGGTCATAGAAATACAGAAGAAAAAGAATTAAAATTCTTTCATTACACTTACAGTGACTCCATCCATTGTTTGCAGTGAGTAAGTGACTCATTTGTAACTCAGTATTTTGGGAGGAGGAGGAGGAAATGCCAAGTTCGAATCACATCCCTTTGTGCAGGCAGCAGAGTTGTAGGGGAAGGAGCTGGGCTTGCAGAGTGAGAGGTTGGGGGTCATAACTGGGTGCCAGTCTGTGTAATGTAGCTGTTACTTAATCTCTCTGAATATGTTTCTTATTTGTAAAATGAGGCTAGAATGGCGTCATTGGGAATGTTAGGTGAGATGAGTCAGCACTGGTTTGACATGTAATAGACACCAAAAAAATGAGTTTTCTTTCCCATTTCTTCTCTAATATCATAGAAAGAGAGCACTGAAAGGAACCAAATGACATAACTTTTTTTCTTTAAGTTGTGAATTGACGATTTATATTTGTATACATTTATGGGATACAAAGTGATGTTATGATTTATGAATCTAATGTGGAATAATTAAATCAAGCTAGTTAATACAGCCACCACCTCAAATAGTTAACTTTTTTGTAATTGTAACATTTGAAATTTACTCTCCTAGCACTTTTGAAATGCACAATATACGCATACCTCAGAGATATTGCAGGTTCTGTTCCAGACCATTGCAACAAAGTTAATATCACAATAAAGTGAGTCACACAATTTTGTGGTTTCACAGTGCATATAAAAGTTATGTTTACACTATACTGTAATCTATTAAGTTTGTAATAGCATTATGTCTATAAAAATGAATATACCTTAATTTTAAAGTATTGCTAAAAATGCTAATGATTATCTGAGGCTTCAGTGAGTCTTAATCTTTTTGCTAGTGGAGGGTCTTGCCTTGATGTTTATGGCTGCTGACTGATCAGGGTGGTGAAGGGTAGGGTAGCTGTAATAATATCTTAAGACAACAATGCAATTTGTCACATCAATTTACTCTCCCTTTTACAAAAGATTTCTCTGTAGCATGTGATGCTGTTTGATGGCATTTTACCCAAAATAGAACTTCTTTCAAAACTGGAGTCAGTCCTCTCAAACCCTGCTGCTGCTTTATGAACTAAATTTATGGAAATATTTTAAGTAATTTGTTGCCATTTCAAGAGACTTCACAGCATCTTCACCAGGAGTAGATTCTGTTTCAAGAAACCCACTATCTGGCTGGGCACCATGGCTCACACCTATAATCTCAGCATTTTTGGAGGCCGAGGCAAGTGGATCACTTGAGGCCAGGAGTTTGAGACCAGCCTGGCCAACATAGTGAAATCTGGTCTCTACTGAAAATAGAAAAAAACAAAAAATTAGCTGGGCGTGGTGGCGCATGTCTGTAATCCTAGCTACTCGGGAGGCTGAGGCATGACAATTGCTTGAACCCAAGAGGCAGGGGTTGCAGTGAGCTGAGATCATGCCACTGCACTCCAGCCTGGGTGTCAGAGTAAGACTCTGTCTCAAAGAAAGAAGGAAAGAAGGAAAGAAAGAAGGAAGGAAGGAAGGAAGGAGGGAAAGAAAGAAGGAAAGAAGGAGAAACCACTATCAGTGTTTATCCATAAGAAGCAACTCTTTGTTCATTCAAGTTTTATTGTGAGAGCAGCAATTTAGCCACATATTCAGGCTCCATTTCTAATTCTAGTTCTCTTACTATTTTTACATCTTCAGTGACTTTCTCCACTGAAGTCTTGATGTTCTCAAAGTCATCCATTAGGGTTGGCATCAACTTCTTCCAAACTACTATTGTTGATATTTTGACTGCCTCCCATGAATCATAAATGTTCTCAATGGCATCTAGAAAGGTGACTCCTTTCCAGAAGGTTTTCCACTTACTTTACCCAGATCCATTGAGAAATTATAATCTATGGCAGTTTTAGCCTGACAAAATGCATCTCTTAAATAATAAGATGTGAAAGTCGAAACTAATCCTTAATCCGTGGGCTACAGAATGGATGTTGTATTAGCAGGCATGAAAACAACTCTTATCTCCTTACATCTCTATCAGAACTCTTGGGTGACTAGGTGCATTGTTAATGAACAGTAATGTTTTAAAATGAATCTTTTTTTTTTTCTAAGCAGCAAGTATTAACAGTGGGCTTTGTATATTTAGTAAACCATGCTATAAATAGTTGAGCTGTCATCCAGGCTTTGTTGTTCCATTTATAGAGCACAGGCAGAGTAGATTTAACATAATTCTTAGGGGCCCTAGAATTTTCAGGATGGGAAATGAGCATTTTCTTCAACTTAAAGCTACCACTCTATTAACCCATAACAAGAGAGTTAGATTGTCCTTTGAAGTAAAGAACTGACTTCTCCTATCTGCTACTGAAAGGCCTAGATGGCATCTTCTTTCAATATAAGATATCATTGAATATAAGATGCCATTGAATATAAGATATCAAAGTACTCCAGAGGGAGTACTCCCTAACATATCTTATAAGGCTGTTTCATCTACGTTGAAAATCTGTTGTCTAGTGCAGCCTCCTTCATCAGTGATCTTAGTTAGATCTTCTGGATAACTTGCTGCAGCCCTGTATCAGCATCTGCTGCTTTACCTTGCACTTTTCTGTTATAGAGGCAGCTTCTTTCCTTAAACCTCATGAACCAACCTCTGCTACCTTCAAATTTCTCTTCTGCAGCTTCCTCACTTCTGTCAACATTCACAAAATTGAAGAGAGTTAGGGCCTTGCTCTGGATTAGGCTTTGACTTAAGAGAATATTGTGGCTGGTTTGATCTTCTCTCCAGACCACTAAAACTTTCCATATCGTCAATATGGCTGTTTCTTATTCCTGTGTTCACTGGAGTAGCATTTTTAATTTCCTTCAAGAACTTTTCCTTTGCATTTGACTAACTACTGAGTACAAGAAGCCTAGTTTTCTGTCTATTTCGGCGTTTGACATGTCTTCCTCACTAAGGTACATTTCTAGGTTTTGATTTCAAGTGAAAGATAAATGCCTTTTCCTTTCACTTGAACACTTAGAAGCCATTATAGGGTCATTAATTGGCCTAATTTCAATGTTCAATTATTCTTCCTCCCTTTCTTTGCTGTTGCCTCTATAGAACCCTTTCTGGCTTCTCTTAATTTCACCTACCTGTATGCTTGATCACACTTTCTTAAGCTTCCTAGTCTTGCTCCATCAATGATATCTTGTCCAGGTTATCATTTATCTTGCCTTTTGCAGTAGAGCCTTCCTTTCAGGCTATTAATATTCCCTTCTCAAGCTCTGAGTAGACTAAAACAGCCAAAATGTGTTTCTTCTCTCTTTAAAAAAAAATTTGTATTGCACATGTTTAACATATATAACATGATGTTATAAGACATATATAAACAAAATGACAAACCTTAGCTAGTCTAAACAAAAAGGAAAAGGCTCAAATGAAATCAAAAATGAAAGTGAAGAAGTTACAACAGATGCCTTAGAAATAAAAAAGGATCATAAGGGATTATTATGAGCAGTTATATACCAAAAAATGGGATAACCTAGAAGAAATGGATAACTTCTTAGAAAAATACAACATACAAAGATAGAATCAGGAAGAAATAGAAATCCTGAACAGATCAATAACATATAAAGAAATTGAAAAAGCAACAAAAACCCTTACAGCAACAAAAAACCTCATGACTTCACAGTTGAATTTTACCAAATATTCTAAGAAAAATTAATACCAATACTTAAGAAACTCTTCCAAATTACTCCAGGGGGAGTACTTCCTAACACATCTTATAAGGCCACCATCACCTTGATACCTAAGTCAGACAAAGACATCACAAAAAAGAAAACTATAAGCCAATTCTCTGATGAACATTAATGTAAAAATCCTCTATAAAATATTAGCAAACTAAAGTCAACAACACATCAAAAAGATTTCATATCATGACCAAATGGGATTCATCCCTGACATGCAAGGCTGGTTTAACATATGCAAATCAATCAATGTAATATATCATGTTAACTGAATGAGAGATTAAAAACCACATGATTGTCTCACTTGATGCAGAAAAAGCTTTCAACAAAGTCAAAAATCCTTTCTTAATAAAAACTCTTAACATTTTAGGTAAATACGGAAAATTCCTCAACATAATAAAGGCCATTTGGAAAAACTCACCGCTAACATTAGAATCAATGGGGAAAAACTGAAAGCTTTTTCATTAAGATCCAGTATGAAGCCAGGTTGTCTACTCTCTTTAATTCTATTCAACATAGTATTAGAACTATTAGCAAGAACAATGTGACAAGGAAAAGAAATAAAAGGCATTCAAGTAAGAAAGGAAGAAATAGAATTATCTCTATTTGCAGGTGGTATGATCTATTACATGTTAAAAAAAACTCAAAGATACCACAAATAAACTTTTAAATAAATTGTTGCACTAAAGTTGTAGGATATGAAATCAACATATAAAAATCAGTATCATTTTTATACACAAATCACAACCTAATTGAAAAAAGTGATAAAACAATCCCATTTATGATAGTATTTTAAAAAATTAGGAATAAATTTAACCAAGGAGGTGAACAATCTCTACACTGAAACTATAACATTGATGAAAGCAATTAAAGAAAATACAAATTAATGGATTGATATCTCATGTTCATAGATTAAAGTAATTATTACTGTTAAAACACCCATACTATCCAAATCAATATACAGATTCAATGCAACATCTATCAAAATCCTAATGGCATTTTTACAAAAATAAGACAGTCCTAAAATTCATATGGAACCATAAAAAACCCTGAATAGCCAAAATGATTCTGAGAGAAAAATTAAGACATTACACTTTCTGATTTAAAATTATATTACAAAGCTGTAGTAATCAAAACAGTACGGTACTGGCATTAAAACAGACACATAGACCAGTGGAACACAATAGAGTCCAGAAATAAATTCATACTTATATGGTCAACTAATTTTTGACAAGGGAACCAAGAGGATACAATGGTGAAAGAAGAGTCTCTTCAATAAATGGTGCTGGAAAATGGTTGCCACATTCCTTCTCTCTTGTAATTCTTCCAAATTATTACTCTTTCTTCTCTTGCCCTTTCTTATGCTCATTGATAGATGCTTAACAATCAGCTCACTCCATTACAGATGTGCTTCTATCCCCACCATCTCTAACCCTGAAGGCTCTCAAAAATTACCGGTGATGCCTCGAGGAACAAACCCGATTATGTTTTATCAGCTCTCCTCACCCTGACCTTTGAAATAAAGGATGTCTTTCTTTGTAAAACTCTTTCCTCCCTCAGCCTCTGTGGTACTCTGCTTGCTTTGTTTTTGCTGGACCTCTATAATCATATGTTCATCCTGCCTTTCCCTCATCCTGCCACACAAATGTAGACTTGCCCCAAAACTGTTTCCTTAAGCCTTCCTGCTCTTTCTCTAAGCATAAACTCACATCTTCAACTATGACATCTTGGTAAACATTTTTCCAGTCAAGACTTCCAGTCCCATCTTCTGTCCACAGACCCAGGCATGCATACCCCAAGGCTTCCTGATATTTTCTTCCTAAATTATCCACTGCTGCTTCATAGCCTGAAATTGAACCCATCTTCCCAGGGAAGACGAGACTCTTCCTGAGCTTCTCTGCTTGTACCAGTGGCACCAACTTAGTCAAGTGGTCATGAATGCTTAGTCAAGTGGTCATGAATGCTTAGTGCAGTCATATGCTCTTCTTCAATGAGATGTCAAAGGTATGCATCCAACCTCTGATATGATTTTGCATTTTTCCTTTTTTTATCAACTGCTACTACCCCAGATAAGGGCTTGAACACTTTTGCTAAATGAAATAGAGAGAAATGATTTTTTGTGTGTGTGTGTGTGTACGTGTGTGTGTGTGTGGCCAATTCATAGCTGCCTACAACACTGTGTTGAGAAGAAATCAGATGTTGCATTTGGGAAAGGGTGCATTATCACCTGGCAATGTTTGCCAAGAGTGTGGAAGAGAGAATGGCAGCCTGTCTGGCACAGACTCTTTCAAGAGTTTTCTAATTGATCTGCTCACTTCTGACCTCTCCCTCATTTCTCTTCATGTATAAAACATTATAGATTATTCTTCTGAAAGCACAGTTCTGATGGCTCAAAATTGTCTACTACATTAAGGTATACATCCAACCTCTGATATGATACATCCTAGCCCAGAATCCAGAATTTTCACATTTTTCATCCCACACCCCATGTACTTCTCCAGTCTCTGGCTCCTCTGCTGCAGCCAAACTCAACTACTCTCTCCTTCCCAAACATTCTTGTCCTTGCTTCCTCCTCTTTACCCAAAATATATGATCCCTCACTCTTCCCCTTCACCCTTCAAGCATGAACTCATTTATTGCTTCCTTCTCGGGACTTTTTCCAATTTCTCCTACCTATTGGGCATTTTCTCATTTCTGAATCCCTTTGGTACATTCCAATTTTCTGATACAAATAAGCAGTGGTGACAAATAGGATGCTGTGCACAAACTAGGTCACCCAAGTGTCTTGTCTGCTCACTCCTAATGAGTCATGCTCTCCCTCTCTCCTCTCTTATGGTTTAGATCTCTTGTCACTCCCCTTCCACCCTACTGTAACCTCATTATGGGCAGGAACTACATATACTCTATATCCTACCATGCTTCCTCGTAGTCGCTGGAGCATCTCCCATAGATTATTGTTTGATGGCATTGGATTGAACTGTCCCAAACAACTACTAAAAAGTAATGCTGTGTATTACTTTTTATTTGCATTTTGTTTGAAGTGTCTGAAATGGAGCTTGTATCTGACAAAGACCATCAAGGTGGGAGTAACAAGTTAAGGTCTGTTGAGCTGTTACATGGCAGGTGTTAGATCAGGGAATTCCTACCTCATTTTATCAGGGATGCAAACAAAGATGAAATCCAAAACATTATTAAGAGAGTCTACAGCAGCGCTGTCCAATGGAAATATAATGCAAGCCACATACGTAATCTAAAATTTTCTAATAGATGCATTTAAAAGAAAAGAAATAGGTCAAATGAGTAATTTAAAATATTGTTTTGATGTTCAATCAATATTTAAAAATTATAAATGGGATAGCTTATATTCCTGTTGTGATAGTAAATCTTAGGAATTCCTATATTTTTCACTTACAGCATACGTCAGTTTGGACTAGTCGTATTTCAAGTGCTCCATAGCTACTCGGGGTTTGTGACTGCCTTATTGGGCATTGCAGGTCTAGAGTATCACCCAAGCAAAGGCACTTTAGGATAATACAAAAACTGGAGTTGAAAATTGGAATTATGGGGTTGAGAAAAAATGGGTCAGGATATAACTGGGTAGTCCTTAGGTGTCCCAGTTGAGAAGTCAGGACTGGAGAAGAGAGTAGGTGGCATCCACCAGCCCTCCATTGAGTTCCCAGGACCTAGATTAGTGTCTAGTGGAAAATAAGAACACAGTCCCTCCCTTTTTTTTTTTTTCAATGAAAGAGTAAAATTAACAGAACGCAAAGGAATCTGGTCTAAATTTTCTACTCAGAATGATGCATTTTGAGTAGCAACACAATTTACCACTCTGAGTTTTTAAACTTTAAATCAAGTTTCTGCATGCAAAATTTCATTTTTTGGTTGTCCTTTGCAATCAATTAGCTGCCACCTTAGAAACTAAAGTATCACCATTTTATTTTTTGTGGTCTGAATTGAAATCTTCAAGTCTTTTTAGACAAATTAGCAGAGACTACTGTTGCAAAAAGAATGGCGAATTGTTGCTATTACCATAAATTCAAAGTTATTTCATCCTATGTCCCTCTACCGGCTGCTGTGGGTAAATTACAGACACAGATTAGACACAGATTCTGCCCTTGGGGAAACTATGAACAATCAAGACTTTTATTTTTTAATAACCGTGTCATCCTCGAGCCATCTGGTGTATATTTAGAGTAATGTAATTTCTTTTCTTGCTTGGTGATACTGATATTGTACAGCAAATATATTGCATTTAGAAGAATAATTGGGTTAATTTCTGCATGTAATCCAACAGTGATTTAATCTTTCATTCTCTGTGAACCACAATAAATTCTGAATTAGTTCCAGTTTTAGAAAAGTCATAGAAAAGGGGGTATACTGAAAGGCCAATGTGTATTACCATTTGGAAACACAAGATGATTTTTAAAATATGTTCATCTATTAGGTTGGTCTAAGGGTACCTAAAGAAGAGAAAGATAAAAACATCAGATACAAGAAGAATGGTATCTAAGCAAGGATAATAATAATAGTTATTATTTGTTGAGTATTTACCTATGTCAGGCAGGAAGTGCCAAAAAGACTTTACCTATATTTTCTTTTTTAATTTTTATAACAGTGCTCTAAAGTATCTGCTATTTCACCCTTTTTAAAGATTAGATAAATGATTCAGAAAAATTAAATTACTCACCAGAAATTTCATAGTTGCAAAGTGACATATCTGAGATAATACTCTTGCATATGTTTTAATATGTGAATTGTAGCAGGAACATACACATATGCACATGCACATATGCACATACATACATACATACATAACCACGGCACCACTATCAGTAACAACCACATCAAAATTAAACAAATACCTTCAGAAAGAATGGGCATTTCAGTAGGCCCAATGTAATAAATATATGGTGTGGAGAGGAGATTTTCTGATTGATAAATGCAAGACAATGTATTTATTACTGTTTCTAAAGCTCAATTCAGGAACTCCTAACCTCGGGTTTGACTGGGCTTCAGAAAAGTTCATGCAGTCATACATTTTCTACAGAATCTAGTTATGCATGTGTTTTTATGGGTATTGGGGCCAATAGATTTTATTAGATTTAGATTCTCAAAGAGATACATGATGAAAGGGTTAAGAACAGTCACATTAATAAATATAACAATGGAGTGTTAGAGGCATGAGATGTATAGCATTGTATTCACAAATAATAAAACAATATTATCCCATGTCCTAATATTAATAGTAACAGTAATAGCAAATATAGCATTTATAGCTAATGTAGTCATCCATTTATGACACTAATAAAATTATCAGGGTGCCCTAATGAGTAACAAGATATAGTAGATATCATAATAACTTATATTTTGAAGAAAGAATAAAACATCATTTATCTCTTTATTCATCTATTTTCATCAATAATTTTCATTCATTTGTTTAACAAATACATATTCAGAGCTAACATTCCAGGTGTAAAGTTCTCTCTCTTGTGGAGTTTACCTTGAAGGGGGTACTGAGAAAAGAAATAAATACATACCAAATACTAAGTTGGTGGGAAGTGCTAAAATGAAAATTGAATGAGTGAAGTTCAGGGAACAATGGGAAATGATGGTTGTATTTTATTTTATTTTATTTTATTTATTTTATTTTATTTTATTGATTGAATGCTGGTCTTAATCTGGTGGTCCGAGAAGGTCTTTCTGATAAGGTAACATGTAGGCAGAGGCCTGAAGAAAGTGTGTGAAGAAGCCCTGTGGCTACAAAGCAGAGGCTTCAAGGAGGCCTGTGTGGCTAGACAGAGGGAGAGGCAGAAGAAGGGAAGGAGGGAGGGAGGAAGGGAAGGAATACCAGTTGTAGATAAAAGATTAAACAAGTGTATGTGGAAAGGGCAGCTTCTGGGAGGCCTTGCATGCCTGGTATATATATGTATATATATGGATTGGATACTAAGGTAGGAAGCTGATGGAGTGCTTTGTGCAGAAGATGGCTTGATCTGTCAGCCTAGGTGGTCATTTTATTTTCCTTTTCCACGGACTGGGGAAGACATTCCAAAGCTGCTTTCCTTATCTGTGGTTCATTCAAAAGGTTTCTCATTTGTATACTGGCTGGGTGTATTTCAGTTACCAGGAAACCTATCCCTTATTTAAGCCTCAGCTTAATTGAATGTAAAATTTAAGGGATGCAGCTTTGAACATTGCTAGATGCCATAATTTCAATATTTTCAAAAGGAGTAAACCTGAGCATTCACGTTGCTCATTCTGTATGGCAGTGCAACAGGAAAGCTATAATTGCAATAGCTGGAAGAGAGGAGGCTCACGTGTACCCCATCCTTCCTTTCTGAAAACGGCATCAGACAGGGTCAAAGATGCTGGACTGTGGATTATGGTATGCAAAAAGCTTGGCTTCCCATATTTGCCATTCCAGACTGCTGCACTGGGACAAGAAAAGCCAAGGTGTATTCAGCCAGTTCAGGAGCCCATCCAGGGGCTAATTTCCAAAACACTGTTCTATGTTATTTGAGAAATACTAAGTCTGAACATTAACCAATAGGTTGAGTACTAGACAGTGGTGCCCTGTAGTGTAAAAAAAAGAAATTTGTGGCAGTTAAACTCTTCAACCAAAGCAATGGAAAGAAAATGAAGCAGTAGCATATAAAAATCACAATCAGAAGGTTTCAGAGCCTCTCCAGGACTAGGATTCTTCCACGTGCCGTTCATTCAGTTCCTGGGTTGCGGCAAACGCATCGTCCATTAGGGGGGGCCCATAACCCTTTTTTGGTCTGTGTGCCTTGTCACTACAAAGAGATTCCAATTCCGATTCACTCTCTGACTGTCTCTCCCTCAATCTCTCTCTCTCGCTGAAAACAAGATAGGATTAGTCAAGAATGTATTGTGTATATTATATTTTTTCTTACATAGTTGAATAAATCTCAGCTTTTGAACAAAGAAAACAAAGTACTATGTGACATAGTAAGGAAAAGTTGTGAATGTAGCACCGTTCTGTACCCTGTACACAGTCTGAAAATTCATTTGAGTTTTTGGATAGATTTGCATATGGATTGAGCGACGGTAGACTGATGAGAGGATTCTTGGATGTTGTGAGGAAAGAGCTCTAGATCCCCTGGAGGCATCCGTGATGCGAGAGAACCTTGCTTGGCCACCCCTCACTTTCAGACACGAAACAAGGAAGCCAAGTAAGCAGTTGTTTCATTAATCCCAAATAAGGAATAGCAAGTTGTCAGTAAAAAATAGAAATGATGGAGTATCGGTAGGATATTATAAAAATATTCCCATTTTCTCAAATCATAAATGCACATTCTAGACGTGCCAAGTGGAAATTAACAGCATATAAATGCATTTTTAATGGTTTGAGTCTCAGCTTATTACCTAAGTCTATAGAAAGTTATCACTTCTGTCAATAAGAGTCTTTTGAATTTGATACAAAATACTTCAAACCTACAGAGAGGGACATTACATATAGAGACATTAACATAGAGACATCAATATAGAGAGGGACGTTGCAAACACCAGTATACTCATCCCCAGATATAACAAATCTTACTATTTACCATATTTGCGTTAGGTTATTTTTTTAGTAGATCAAGACATCCAGAAAAAAAATTAGGCTACTTCAGCCTACTGTTATTGTTTCATGCTTAATTAGAAGATTTTATATTTCATGGAAATTCTTATGTGGCATTGCTAAGGCCCTGTGAATCAAGAGTAATCAACCATTACATTTCTTGAAAACCCTACGGATACATAGGTCTCAAGGCTCCTCATGTTACTCTCAACCAAAAGCTAAAACCAAAATGTGTGCCTCAGAAACTGTTGAACTGAAATATTTTTTGGAAGGGAGAGTTCAGGGCAGAGAGGTTGGCCTGGACTGTTATTGACTAGGGTGTGATTCATGGACAGGGATAGGGTTCTCCGAGGGGCAATCTCTAATGTGTTTGGAATCCCTGAGGTATTCCCCAATGGAATCATGTACTATGAGACTCCTCAAAAATATATACTTATTACAAATAAAATAGCATGCTAATGCTTACCTGTAATAAATACTATCTAATTTCCTGCCCCTTTGTATGTAAGTGTGAATTAGTCTTGAAATAGAAAAGTGTTATCAGTGTAGTTTACATGAATTAAAGTTCTTGCTTGCTACTATCTGTTGATAAATTTTCTCATTCTATTTTAAGTACATTTGAACTGAGACACAGAAGCCAGCCCTCCAGTCATTCTATACATTTTTTCAATGGGCATTTTAATTCCTCAGGGTTATCATTGAGATTGTCTGTAACTGGAAGATGACTAAGGGTCTGAGAAATGTCTGACAAATGTCCAGTATTTCATGTGTTCAAATCCAGTAACAAGATGTGTAGGGACAGGATTGAATGCCTGTTCCTGACTCCCTCTTTGGGAGAGATATCTGGAGGGGTACCATTGAGGACTGTGGTTCTCTTGAGATCAATGGGGAATAAAGAAGTAGGGGATGTGGTTGCCCTGGTTCCTGGTGAGAACCTAAAGAATGGAAACAGAAGAAAAGAATGTCCTTTTTCAAGACAGAGCAAAGGCCCGGCTTTAGACACTACCTTCTGAGCCCTAGAAAAGCTGGGAATCCCCTCCCCTCAAAGAGCATCCTCAGCTACGGAGTTGATCTCTGTGACCTGGGAACACCTGAATCAGTGCTGTGGATGGCTGGGGCCCTGGGAAGTGATGCCCATGGAAGTCAGAAGTGTTCTCATGCCTTGCTCGTGGAAGAGGGGGCTTCTTGTTCCTGGGAAGCTGGGGATACAGTGGCGGTTTTCCACACCCCGCTCCATGTTCGAGGCTCCTCATTCCTGAATGAATTCCTTGCGGATGGTAAGAGAAGAAACGACTCGTTTTCTACCACCAGCCCGTTTGCCACTGCTAAGGAATCTCTACCAACCTATGTGTGAGTGCTAAAGAAACGCAAAACTCTGGTCAGGAGAGAATAATGACAACTCACTAAAGAAAAATATGATCCTGATGGGGAGCCCATGTGACTGTCTTAGAGCAGCAGGTCTCAATGAAGAAATAGAAGAGAATGTTAACAAAAAACAGAAACAGCACAGAACTGTCAGGAAGATGTAATTAGGGTACCAAAATTTAACTCTAAAACTAAAAAAAAGTATAATTAAAAATTAATAGATTAATGGATTAGAAGAATCATTACTGTAAAAACTGAAAATGTGATGTAGAAAATTAAGAGTCAGAAGTTGAAGTTTACAGAAAACAGACTTGGAAGACATATCTAGAACACACAGCATGCACTCATAAGAGTTCTAGAACAAGAAATAATTGGAGATAATAACAGGAAAAATAATTAATAACATATAAAATAGTTTTCTGAAGACGGTGTTGAGTTTCTAGACAAGAAAGTTTTATCGAGTCCTGAAAGAAGCATTTTGATGTTTCCGAGTGACTTTCTAAACTTCAAAAGGACAGTGAAAAAAACCTGACAATTTTCTAGATAGAAAGTAGAAGTTATCAACAAAGGATGTACTTCTGAATGGCAGGAGAATATATGACAGTATTATAAATGCTTATCCTTTAAAGTTATTTTAATTAAATTCATTTTCTATTAGAGTATCAATTGGGTTTATGTATTCTTTGTTTGCAGGAAGGGACTGGATAAAATGATTTCAAGGCTCACATGGAAGAAAAAGGGTGTGACAAGACCCAAGAAAGTCCTGGGAAAAGAGTTGTGTATGAAGCTTGCCTTACAAATTGTTATCAGTTGTTTCTATAACCCTACTAAAAACCAAACAGGATAGAGCTGGCACGGGCACAGAGAGAGATATTGGTGCAACAGAGTAAATATCCAGAAATAGTTTCAAATATGTGTGAGAAATTAAAAATTGACAAGGATGGCATTTCAATTCAGTGGGAAAAATTTGGTTCAACTAAATAAAATTGGATAGCATTGCTGACATAATGACTATCCAACACAGGAAAAAGCAAGCTAAACACCAATCCATATTACAAAATGAATTCCAGATCAATTAAAGATATAAATATAAAATATGAAATTAAAGATATTTTAAAATTTCCTACCAAGATAGGAAACCAAGATACTAAAAGGAAAAAAATGAACCATGTAACTTTTTAAATTGGATGATACAGTATAAAAAGAAGAAAGAAAAATGAGCGGTTAGGAGAAAAGTTTAGGAGAAAAGTTGCAGTACATAGGAAAAATGAAGGGTTAGTATCCCTAATATTAAGAGTTTCTATAATTATTTTTTAAAGACATATAACTCAGTAGAAAAATAGGCAAATAATTCGAAAGTGGAATCCAAATGGCCTATAGACATGAACATGGCCTATAAATGTGCTCAACCTCATTTACTGGTTACAGAAGAAATGCAAATCAAACTCAAAATGAGATACAGTTGCCCCTTGTTATCCATTGGGGGTTGGTTCCAGGACCTCCCATGGATACCAAAATCCTTGAATGTTCAAGTCCCTGATATAAAATGGTATACTATTTGCATAAACCTACACATATCCCCCTGTATACTTTAAATCACCTCTAGATTACTTATATACCTAATACAATGTAAAGGCTATGTAAACAATTGTTATACTATTGTTTAAGAAATAATGACAGGAAGAAAAAAGTCTATACATGTTCAGTACAAATGCAATTTTTTTTCAAAATTTTCTATCCACGGTTGATTGAGTCCACGGATACAGAGCCCGCTGATAAGGGGGTGCTGACTGTATTTTAAAGCCCATCATACTAGAAAAACTTCAAGAGTAAAATTATCTATTCCTGGTAAGAATGTTAGGAAATGAGCATCTTAAATGTTGCTGGTTGGGTATTAGTTGTCACCATTTTTGAAAGTTATCTTGCTGTATCTAATAAAATTTACAAATACATATGCTTTGACTAAGCTATCTAACTTTGGAGAATCTCTGGAAAGCAAGCAGCAGGAGATAAACATATGTTACAGTATGTTTATTACCTCATTATCTTCCAGTCCTTTAAACTGTAAAGAAAATAAATTTTCACCATTAGGAAAATATTTGAATTGATTATGGCATGTCCATACTATGGAATACTGTGCCGCTATTTGAAAAGAATGTTACATTTATGTCTGTCCATTTGGAGAGGTTTCTATGATGTAGATGTCATGATGAGTGAGGAAACCAAGGTGTAGAACAATATGTATGGTACTATCTCATTTCTAAACCAAATAAAAAGCTGAAACCTTACCTATGTCTATATATGAGTGTGTATGTCTGTATGGGTATACATAAAGTGGTAGAAGGATGAACATCGGATGTTAACATTGGTTACCTCAGGAAGGAGGGAATGAAAGGGACTCTGGGTGGATGGAGATGACTCATTTCTCCTTTATACATCTTTTGAAGATTTTTCTTGGTAACAATGATCATATATTAGTTTAGTGCTAAAAAATAACAAGAAAGTAAAATAATTCTAACTAGTTGCCTAATTTTATCAAAGATAGTGTAAAAAGCTAGGCCTATATTTCTTTTCTAAAAATAGAATGAAAACTTCCACTTTCCCCAGTTACTATAGGAAGCGTCACTGATTACTTCCTAAACCCCAAGAACAGAAGCAGCTTACAAAAAATTGTAAGTGACCTGGGTTGTATATCTCTCACTGCTCTGTGGGCAAAGTCAGGGGAAGATGCTTCTTTCTAGAAGTTGTCAAGCTTCCCTGTGGTCTTTCTGGTTGGTTCCTTGTTTCTAGCTGGAACTGCTTTTCAGGTCTTTGATTTTAATCCAATTTGATGCTTTAAAGAAATTCTAGCTAGTAGGAGCAGCCCCAAAATTTCCAGAGATCTCCCCTTAAATAACAATTCCACTAGAATCTTAGCTTCACACACACTACTAAAGCTGCAGTTCTTAGGTAGTGGGACGAGGCAAGCACCAGCAGTGATAATGGCATGCTTTTTGATGAGTCTTTGATGATATACAACTTTTCAAGCACATTGCCATCTTCATTTCTTTGGCAACAAATTTACATGCCAATTGACGTGCTGACCCATCTGTGTGCAACCTGCCACTGTAGACCAGATATCATCGTGTTTGGGAGGCAGCACCTCCTCGAGGGATTAAGAGCCTGAGCTCTGGAGTCAGACTCCCTAGATCTGAATTTTACCTGAGCCACCCTGTAAGCTGTGTGGTCTTAGACTCAATTTCCTCCCCTGTGGGATGGGAGAGCTAATCACGTCCACCTCATTGGTTTGCTATGAGATAAACTCTATAAAACTCTTAACAAGTAGTGTGTTAGTCATCATTATTATTTGAGGGCTAACATTTACGGACGGGTGGCCACGTTTTCTTTTCATGGTATCTTAAACAGCCTCACCTATGGAACTACCGTCAATACTCTTTTTTGTTTATTTTTGTTTATTTATTTATTTTTTTTTGAGATGGAATCTCGCTCTGTCCCCCAGGCTGGAGTACAGTGGCGCGATCGCAGCTCACTGCAAGCTCCACCTCCTGGGTTCACGCCGTTCTCCTGCCTCAGCCTCCCAAGTAGCTGGGACTACAGGCGCCCGCCACCACGCCCGGCTAACTTTTTTGTATTTTTAGTAAAGACGGGGTTTCACCATGTTAGCCAGGATGGTCTCGATCTCCTGACTTCGTGATCCGCCCGCCTTGGCCTCCCAAAGTGCTGGGATTACAGGCGTGAGCCACCGCGCCTGCCCCCCGCCCCCCCTCCCCCAGTACTCTTAAATACACTTTGCAGTAAGGAGAAAGTGTGGGAAGAAGGGAATTGTGAGTGGAGCATTTTACAATCATTTTTAAAATTAAGAACAGTTGGTATGTATAAAGTTATTAGCTATGTGGCAAGAAGGGGAAAATTTTGTTGGCCTTGCTAATTTACTTTGTTAAACTTAAATCTGATACATAAGGAGCTAAATTTATGACATTATCTAGAGCAAGAATTAAATTGGTAATCTTCCCTTGTCTTAGCAATAGAAACCCAATTTTCCAAAGCCAGCTCACCTGCGTTTGATGATCTATCGGTTATATTTTTTCTGTATTTAAAGTGTGACCTTACTGGATTTGCAAATGATATTGCATTTATTTTCATTAAATGTTTGAGTGAAAGTTTCTATATCTGACTTGTCTTCATTTTTCCTCCTAATAAACTTGATATTGTTTGAAATCTTGTTTGGCATTATAATATTAACAAATTCCAGCTTTTGGTGTTTTAGTGTCCTGGCTGTCAAGGGATGAAAGCTGAAGGGTCCCGTGTATTTGCACATTCGTGGGCTGTAACTCCACCTAGAAACCACTAGGGGGCGCTGCCTCATTCTTTACCTTGTAGCAGGCGTATAAGCGGCAGGCGTATGAGCGTTTGCTAGCATCTTTAAATCATGGTGTGTGTATGCTCATACTTAGAAAAAAAAAAGAATGAGGCTTTGATAGTAAAAACAGACGAAACTCTCAGCAGGTTTCACATGTCAGTACTTAATTTCTGCAGAGTCAGAAAGAAGGCTTTGTTTTTTAGGCTGTACTCCTGTGACCAACTACTTATGTTAACTTCTAGAAAAGCTTTGAGCATTTCTGTGACTCCCCAGTGCATTTAGCATTTCCTATGTAATAAGAAATAGGCCTTTTACATTACAGGATATGTATGAATAAAGGTGTGAAATATGAACCAATCGTAAATATAGTGGTTTCCTCTCTAAAGGAAATATCTATGTTTGCAAATCCAGAGACAGGTGAAAATGAGGACTTTGTCTTTTCATATGCTGTTATTAAATCTTATTTATTTGGATGCAATTCATCGTTCTGTCGAAATCCCACTCCTCGCCCACTCCCTCCCACCTCTCTGCCTCTTTCCTGGTCTCCAGCTGGCCCTTGGTAAGCCTTTCCATCTACCCTCTTTGTCAGAAGACCCAGGGAGTCTTTCTGACTACGTAACTGAGAAGCAGAGATTATAATCTGTTTCTAAATCTGATTGTGGTCTTGTTTCTCATATGCAACTGACTTTCGCCCCCATCAAAGAGCCCTGTTTTTGATTTTTCATGTCTGGATGACTACAACATTATCTTTGGCAATCTTCCTTGTTTCCTATTTGAAGATGCTCTTCCAACCGAAAAGCATAATTTCTCTCACTCTTATCATGAGATTCCATTTCTTAAAATGTGACATAATGCTTCTCTGAGCATAGTCTACAAGTCTACATTCTGCACCTTTAAATTGAAGGTCCCCTCCTTACTCAGCTTCCATGACATGAAATCTCATAAATGACCTTGAGGAGGGTTTTATTCGTGCTGGATCAAAGGCAAAGGGCATCGTACAGGCTGGGAAGTTTATCTAAGCATGAGGAGTTTGACAAAGATGGAAGATGCTAGGCAGGCAATAGGTTGGTTGCAATAAGAAAGGGCAACTTAGACCCTTGAACTCCTGACAGGGTTTCCAGGAGTTCCTCAAAGGTAGGGTGTAGGTACAGGAAAGAATGCAAAGTACAGTCCAATGAACCCTGAGGTTGGAGGATATAGATGCTTAATGGAGCTTGCAAAAGTCATTGTGAACCTTCTCTGTCTAAAACACTATCCTAGATGTTAGATGATGTTTTGAAAAAGAAATGGGTATAGACATGAATAGAATATGGTTTCTGACATCAAAGGAGTTAACAGCCCATTGGGGAAGACCAAGGAGCCAGTGCTATAGTAGGAGAGGGACAGAGAGGCTTAAGAGCTAATTCTGGAACCTACTAGCCTCAGGAAGTTTTGCTTCTAGCCCAGGATTCGTTACTTACATGTGAACCAGATGAGCCAGCGGTGTTGCCCAGCAACCATCGTAATATACAGCCCGGGTGCTCTGATAGTGACATCTCCCTGTCAGCACTGCCTGTTCCTTGGGAATGTTTTCTTTGATTCATTTCCCCAAGAAATTTCATTAAGCCATATTCAAAGTAAAAGAGTTTTAAACCCCCACTGACTTTTACCCCTCTTCTGTGCTTGTACTTTATCTGCCACAGAAGTCCCAGAGACAGCTGTACCCCTGCCTCAAGCTTACACATTTCATGAGAGTGGTTTTTGTTCATTAAAAATAATTTCCTGATATCTTCAACTTATCTTAAATTCATCCAAAAAATAAGCTTGATTGATGGACAGGTAGAATGTTGGATAGATGATAGGTATGAAATAAGTCAAATATAATAAAATATCAATTACAAAAACTAGATGTCAGGTATGGTGATCATCACAATACAATTCTTTAAATTTTCCTATTTGAAATTTTTCATAAAAATGTTTTTTAAAAACAAAAAATTATTTTGTAATTTTCTAATTTATCAAGAGTGTCTTGCTATGGAATGGAGGAGATCCAAAAAGATAATGTAAAAGGCAGAGAATTCAAAAAAAAAATCCAACTCAATTAAAAATTTGCAATGGACTTGAATAGACATTTTCTCTAAAGATATACAGATGTTCAATAAGCGCATGAAAAGATGCTCAACACCACAGTTATTAGGAAAATGTACAATAACACAACAATGAAATATCACTTCACACTACAATAGTTATTATTCCAAAATAATAATAACAACAACAGAAAATAAAATGTGTGGGTGATGATATAGAGATATTGGAATCTTCGTGCATTGCTGTTGGGAGTGTAAAATAGTACAGCCACTATGAAAAACAGTTGAGCAGCTTCTCAAAAAGTTAAGCACAGAATTACTTTATCATCCAGCTATATTCTCTTTGTAGATATATACCCCCAAAGAACCGAAAGCACACACCCATGTTTATAGTGCATTATTCACAATAGCCAAAAGGTGGAAACAACAGATGAGTAGATAAATGAGGCCTAGACATAAAATATTATTTGGTCATAAAAAGAAATGATTCTGATAGAGTTATAATGAATCTTACAAATATGTTAGGTAAAATAAGGACAAATACTATGTGATTCCAATTATAGAAGGCACCTAGAATAGGAAACTTCATAGAGACAGAAACGAGAATTGAGATCTTCAGAGCAGAAGGAAGGAGGGAAAAAGGAGTTATTGTTTCCTGGGTACAGAATTTCCGTTTGGGATGATGAAAAAGTTTTTGGAAATAGATCTTGGTGATAGCTGCACAACATTGTGAATGAACATACTTAAAACTGCTAAGTTGTACTCTTAAAAATAGGTAAAATGGCAAATTTTATGTTATGTGTATTTACTAGTAATAAAATAAAAACCAGGGTTTTTGCTAAATTGTACACTTAAAAGTAGGCAAATTGGCAAATTTTATGTTGTATGTATTTACCAGTAATAAAAGAACAACCAGAGTTCCTTTCTCAAACAAGTTGCATATGCAAGAAAAAGATCAATGAAAAGGCAAGGTGATATGCTATTATGCAAAATGAGGTAAATGAGGAATTATCTGAAATAAAAGAAAAAGAGTTGGAGATGACAGAACATTGGGAGAAAGAGGGTTCTGAGCCAGAAAGCCACATAGGAGAAAGGAGGATGGGGAATGCAGGGAGAGCCTCAGAGCCTGCCAGGGCCTCCTTGTAATTGCAGCTTTCTCTGCATTCTCTATTCTTCCCTTAATCTGCCATCCTTGCCTCTTGCCATTCTGTTCCAAAGGGAGAGGTCTCACCTTGCAGAGACAATCACATTCCTGTGTGGCCTGGATCTCCACACCCACCGCCAGTGCCTTCTCCAGGACCCTCATGGCACCAGGATCCCCGCCCGCATCATCGATCTTTCCCTGCCTCCTGGAGTCTTCCAGTAGCACTTCTGTGTGCTCACATTGCTCTCTCAAATGAACCAACAAAGCCTGCAAATTCTGCCTGGTCCCTCACACACCAGGTTGTCTCTCATCTTTCTCCTTGTCATAACCACGCATCTTCACTTACTGTGTACACATCCTTAATTTTATTCAGTCTTTATTATACTTTGGCTTCTCTCCTGATTATTGAATGAAATTGCTTCTGCGTAGGTCAGCAATGACCTTCATCTTACCAAGTCCAGTGAACATTCCTCAGTCCTTACCAGAATTGCCATGATCATTTGACGTACTTGACGACTCCCTTCTTGACATAGTCTCTGCCATTGGCTTCCAGTTAAGTGACTTTTCTTTGACTCTGAGTCTTCACTGTTGGCTTCTGTTTCCTGCATATTTTTCCTGGCTGCATGTTATATCCTCTTTCCTTCTCTCTACATTCATTTCCTAGGCAATTTCTTATGCTCATGTGGGCTTAAAACACCATCCACGTGCTTACCAAAGTCATAGCTTCCAGCCCAAACTTTAGGAATGAAAGGCCCATATAGCCAACCACCTACTACCCATCTTAGTTAAATTCCTCATCTATGCTTTGGGAAGCTGAGGTGAGCGGACCACTTGAACCCAGGAGTTTAAGACCACCCTGGGCGACATGGTGAAACCCGTCTCTACAAAAAGTGCAAAAAATTAGCCAGGCATGGTGGCACATGCCTGTAGTCCCAGCTACTCAGGAGGCTGAGGTGAGCCCGGGAGGCAGAGGTTGCAGTAAGCTAATATCCTGCCACCACACTCCAGCCCGTATGACCGAATAACTCTGTCTCAAAAAAAAAAAAAAAAAAAAAAAAAAAAATATATATATATATATATATATATATATATATATATATATACACACACACATATATCCTTATGTAGCATCACAAGCTTAATGTGCTCAGGTAGTACAGCTTACAAGGCTCCCAGGGGACACAGCCCTCCTCTTTCTGCCCCCCTCTCCCCCCATCACACCTCCTTTGACTTGTTAGGTTTCCATCACTTTGACTTTTCTGAAAGTTTCCTAAATGTGCCAAACTCAAGTTTTCTTGGGAACTGGGGTCTAATAACGCCTAATGCGCTTGTAAGATGAAATAAGATAATAGGTGACGTGCTTAGAGTAATAGGAAATGGTGCCATTGTGTTATTTTTATTCCTATTCATGCTGGTTTTCTTAGTTAAAAAAATAAAAAGGGAAAGAACAATTATATAAAGTTCACAATTATGGTTATTTCCTAGTCACTGTGAGATCATGATCTTTCTTTGTAACTACTTACCATTTTTAACTCATTCAAGGAGTTGGAAATAATTTGCTGATACTACCCCTCTGGAAGACTTGGAAATTAGTTTTTATCTTATTTTAACATTGAGAAAACTGAGGCTGGCATTTAAACCGTCAAAGGCATCAGCCAGCTCAGGGCAAATCTTCACACTATTATGTATTGTTTATCCTTGGGAAAGCTTTAATTCCATTTCAGCTTTCCAGCTAGCAATGTTGGCATTGCGTAGATACCACCATGGATGGTAAAAATGGGGACTGGCCAATTAAAGCCCCCTGCTGAGTCTTCTACCCACTGAACTAGAATCCTTACTTTCACACAGCTCAAAGCAAGAATGCTTCCAGTACCAAATCATTTGGCAGTCTTCAATGGCATGAAAAACAACTGTTTGTACAGCAAAATATTTTCCAGAGCTAGAAGCCCATAAAGATTATTGCCTTCTTTTTAGTACACAGAAATATTCCGCAAACATGACTGTCTCGGCTTTCAGCAATATGGCACCCAGCAGGGAGAAGGCTCTCTCCAATCCTACCTTGTCGTCCACTGTTGGGCTACCTGGGCCTAGGATCCTCCACGGTGCCTGCCCATCCTCCCACCAGTCAGGCTCACCATTGGCCATCCCAACCTGAGGAGAAAGAAAATCCAGCTGGTGAGGCTGGCCCTCCCTGCTAATGCAGGGGCCTTGGCATTGTTTCTGCTGCCAATCTGGTTGCCTACTTGTTGCCTCTGGAAGCCTGCACTTTCTCTGTGGCTTTTGTGGTCGTTTCCATCCGCCAGTGTGGTCCCTCTCCGAGGCACTAGTGTGCCAGACCAGCCTATTTGAATTGGTGCCAGGCCACTTACGGGGGAGGTGAAGCCAAATCCCATATATTTAAAACTGTAATGCTTTGCTTGTCCACCTAGCTCCTGTCTCCTGAAGTCATTAGTTGTGGTTTTACTTTACTGTTAAAACACTCTTCTTTTTTTCCTTTCTCTCGGCTCTGGCTATGTTCAGCTCTATATATTTAGCAAGTTGTATGTAAGTAGAGATTCTGCTGTTCTACTTAAATCTCCTCTTTTTTTCCTTTTTCTTTTTCTTTGTGTGTCCTACAGAAAGAGAATGTGTTTCCTATTAAATGGGGGAAAGTGTGGGATGGGGGGGAAGATAGAGAGACCTGCTGTTTGACTAGAATGGAAAGTGATAGAGAGTGGCAGTCTGTCCAGCAACACAGGAGTAGGGTGAAGCCCATTTCTGTGGCCACAGGACAGATATCATCCCTGATCTTGTATTTCTTTGGGAAAATAGACCTATGGTTGCTTGAGAGAGGCCTTTTGTGCTTCATTTTGCTTGACACATTTTAAGGCCCTTAGAATATCACAGGGATCCGTTTGCACAGCATCTGAGGCTTTGTAAAGATAGAGCATGGTTGTGCAGTCTAACACAGATAAATAATAACATTTCCATCGGACAGCTGCATTAGGCAAGTAAAGTGATTTTCCTGAAATCCCTCAGGAAGCTGGAGATACATCTAGGAACACAACATGTGAATTCTAAGCCTCAGACCTTTCACCCATGGACACATTGCTCTGTCTCTATTTACTCTAGAATTCTGCACATATGTGTTTCAAGTAAATATTTGGTTCTGGGGAGACTTTAGAGGAAAATATTCCAACCTTTGACAGTTAAAGGTGCTGGATTAACAGTGCTATAGACCAAAGTCTGTCATTTATCAATACGTAGCCATTCCTTGAATAGCTGTTGTCCCATAGTATAGCTGCTGTGGGCTTACACTGCAGGGGTGCTAACAGAACTTGTATTTACTAAAAGCAAGAAGAGAACTATTGTAGCTGGCACGCATATAATATGTGTTTTCTGGAAGCACCCTAAATAAAATCAAAAACGGAATTCACAGTATGGAAAAATATTCTTTGTGGGGTGACAAAACAGTTTCTAAATTGGTAAATATGAAGGCTACATGAAAGAAACATGGGCTGATGAGTCTCTACCATAAAACCTATGTAATTCATCCTCTGCAAAAATATGTGAATTTCCCATCTGACTTAAAACATGCAATTACAATATGTATGGTAACTAGACATGCCGGGACTTGTATAAAGTGAGAATTTGACTAATGTGTTAGATATATGTAATGTGTTTGACTAATTTGATAGATATAGCCAGGCAAACCCTACAACTTCATTTTAGATAAATCTTACCAGAGTGAGGGTCACAAATTTAAATATTTTCAGAGCCTGGTAAGTAACTAAATGAGAGTAATGACTGGTGGAGTATACAGGAGCTAAGGATCATATATTAGGGAGTGGTGGAGACTGTGGCAAAATAGAACACCCGAGGCCCTTATAAAGGATGCAGCGCCCACAGCTTCAACCAATGCATGTCCAGAAGGAATGCAGGCCCAGTGTGGTCAGATCATCTGATCTTTCAAGAGAACGTGAAAATCCAGATTTTTACATAAACATATTATTTTAAAATGTGAATAACTAATTTTTAAAAATGTATACACTGTTGGCCAAAGAAAGCATATCGTATAAGAGACATTCTTCAGGGGATAGAGTACCACTGAGCTTCTTCTGTTCTTGAGGGTGACAATTTATATGATGAAATATGGGAGCTTCTTGTAGGAGTTAGTAGAGAATGGAAAAACCCAAGGAAAAATGGGATGGTTTGGTATAATTCAGAGATTCTCATTTGGCACCTACAAGAGCAGTATGTTGATCACAAATAAAAAATCCTCCAAAAATATTTCAAATAGGAAAAGACCAAGGGAATTCCAGAAAAGTTCATCGGGGTATGTGTGCTCAAAAGATAAACTGATTCTGATTGGTTTCTGCAAGTAGCAGAGCAAGAGACTATATGGAATGTTCAAATGACAACAGAGAAAGTACTTTTGATCTGGTTGCACCAGGATCCACACTGAAAGAACACATCATTTGAACTAGTTGAGAGCAAAACTTGGAACTAGTAAGTGAAATATAAGTAACATAAACATCTGATTGATGAGTTAGGCTGTGCCAAGATAATTAAACCAATGAAAACTGGGTACAAGTACTGAGCTAATATGCACAGGATGTATAGCCCAGAGTTTGCTGACATCAGTAAAGTGATTGTTTCACTAGGAGGATCTTAGAAGGCATATGTTATTTATCTTTTTCATCACAGGCCCTAGCACAATGGTTGGCACATGAGAAGCCCAGAAAATGACCATTCAGTAAAGAAACCATAACCACATGATAGCACATTTTGGACTGAAGGGGACACAGGGGAGCAATGATGTATTTAGTGCCAGATTTAATGGCTACTTCTCAGTGCACATACTCTTCAGTGGAGGAGATCTAACATTATTGAAACTCCAGTCATCGTCTCCTAGAATTTTCTAATATCTCCCTTTCCTGATCTTTTCTTTACCTTTCTATTTTTCGGGCTTTCCCCCTTTAATCTAATTCCCTGGCTCCTGTTGCTTCCTCCGTGTGCCTCTTCAATGTTGGCGTCACCTGGTGTTGTAGAACTCTCAGCACTTCTCCCTCTACAGTCTTCTTTGGTGATCCCATCAACGCAGTCAGTTCAGCTCTCATTTATATGTTGACATCCCCACATTCCAGCCTGACCTCAAATTCCGAAGCCAAATTTTTAGCTACTATTGTGGACTGAATGTTTCTGTCCCCTACCCCAATTCATATGTTGAAGTCCTAATCCCCAGTGGGGCTGTATTTGGAGATGGACCCCCTAAGGGAGTAATTAAGGTTAAATTAGTCATAAGGGTGGGGTCCTGACATGATAGGATGAATGTCCTTATAGAAAGAGACTTGAGAAAGCTGGTTGCTCTATGGACATGCACCAAGGGAAGGCCACGTGAACACACAGGGGGATGGTAGCCGCCAACAAGCCAGGAAGAGAGCCCTCAGCAGAAACTGAATCTGTGACTCCTTGATCATGGACTTTTAGCTTCCAGAACTGTGAGAAAAAAAATGTCTGCTGTGGAAGTCACTCAGTGTATGGCATTTTGTTAGGGCAACCTCAGCAGACTAAGACAGTTCCTGGACATTTTAATTAAATTAATCTATCTATGCGTTAAATGCAACCTCTTTAAAAGAGAACTCATCAGTTAGCTACCTCCTACATTCTGTTGTCCTCCTGTCTGCTGTGTCTCCATTACTAGCATCTAGATTCTCTAGAATTTTTGGTCATTGTCTATTCCTCCCTCTTTATGACCTACTCAATCCAGTTATTTATTTATTATTATTAAAGTCCTAATAATTTTGTCCCTCAAATACCTTCAAATATAGTTTCTTTTTCTTGATTCTGGCTATCTCATCTATATTTTAGGACCTCACCATGTCTAGCTTGAAATTTCTCTTAATTGATCCTCAACTTCCAATGTATATTCTACCTTATATCCGGAATTATTCTTATAAAACATCTGATTGTATACCAGCCCTGACTCCTGCCCGGTGTCTAAGCAACTTGATACCACATAGGAGAGCTCTCCTCTGAAGAAGTGTCCCATTCAGAATAACAACCTGTAGGGGCTGGGGAGTGATGTCCACAGATGGGATATGGAAGAAGTCAAAAGCCACAGGCACTGCCTCAGGAGTCCCCTTAACAAGGACCCCAAGGAAGCTGAATGAAACAGGCCCCCGACAGGAGTGAGATTAGACAATAAAGAAGTAGGAAGTTTAACTTCTGGATGCCACAGGGAATTTCCACTTCCAATTTAAGGACTTAATGTTTATTACAGGTTATTCCTGGTGATTATAAAGCATACCTACCAAAATTGAGTTTGCCATAGATATGATGGAAGCAGCTAAATTTTTAAAACATCTCTGTATCTCTTGTATAGGATATCAATTCTTGTTGGAGGCTCTGGACTCAGATTTAGACTGCATAGACTTAAGTTCTGGCTTCACCACCCATTGTATGTCTTTGGGCAAGTGACTTTACCTTGCCAAGCCTTCATTTCTCTGTTACATACATAAATAATGATAGTATGTTTTAATAATAGTAAATTGTCTTACAAAGTTGTTAGAAGGATTAAATAAAGTAAAGCACATAGCACAGTACCTGGCCTATGGGAAGGACTTGGTGAACGTTTACACTGGTGTTAGTCATAGCCACAGGAATAGTATTTTCTAATAATGTTTTAGTAAAAGTGCTAACAAAAGGCACTTTAGAATTCTAGAGCTCAAGGAACTCAGTTTGAGAAACACTGACCTAAGCTCCAGACATACTGGCCTCCTTCTGCTCTTTAAATATGCCAGGCCTGTTGTACCTTGGGGTTGTTTCTCTTTCTGTCTCTTCTTCCCGGATACTCTTCTGCCAGAGCTCTGCATGTATTGCTCCCTCAGTTAATTCAGGTCTTTATTTCAGACTCATCTTCTTGGTGAGGCCCATCACCCCACCCGTAGCCAGTGCTTCCTATCCATTCCTCTTCCTGATTTATTTCTGCTCTTGAATACTTATTACTAGCCTGGTATTTATTATACTTAATAGAAGAGACTTTTATTGTCTCCTTCTCCCACTACATGAAGCCAGGGATTTTTGTCTGTTTTGGTTCCTAGCACCAATAGAGTCTCAGTAACTATTTATTGAATGACTGAATGAATAAGCTATGGTGAAATCTTTAACGTAAAGGTATATACCCCGAGCACAAAATGTTCATTTAACAGCGCCTGCTAAAATAAGATTTCTTTTTGCTATTTATTTTTTAAAAGAATATGCTAACTATTGTATTCATATGAGCATTGAGAAATTTTTGCCAAAAATGTCTTTTAAAATAATCTGAAATAGAATCATTGCACATGGTATACAGTTCTAAAAGAAAGGAAGACAGCTAAATGTTTAGGAAAATGAAATTATGGAAAAGGGAGGTTAAACTGCAATGTATTATAACTTTTCAGAATGGCACAGGATCAATGATGTTACCTAAATCATAAATATCACCTAGAATGAAAACCAATATTGTGAAAGTTAGACCTGGCTCCTGCCAACAGGGACATTTACTATTTTTTGAGTGATATTTGTGACATTAACATGGAATAACTTTAATTTAAAATAAAAAATAATTAAAATTTAAAGTAAAAATAATTTAAGAACTTTTTAAAATTTAAATTTGTAAAGACCACTCTGGCTTATAGCATTATCATTATTAGGCACTGATATCCCAGAAGTGCAATTTACAAAGACAGCAGGCGCCACTGCTGCTCCAATTATACACTTCTCATTGTCTTGCCTTCTGCCTAGTAAAGCTTATTTTCTCATTTGTATTTCTCTGCTGGTGTAACTTTTTCACGTAGGTGAACTGTGGTTTGGTGGGAAGAATGCCTTAGCAAGGGCATGGGTCACATCTAGGAGGCTATCACCTCCTGAAGTCACAGCAGACCAGAGCCTCGTCCTCCATCCAAAAATTCAACTGTATTGGGTAATCCTGAGTCAGTCGGCCAAGAGAACTGAATGAGACTCACAAACCAAACTGATTTGAGTAGACAGCAACAGATATGACTATGGATATCTATTCATAATCAAAAATGATACTTCATGAGCTTCTGGTGTCTTAGGAACTATTGAGTGAGAGTCAGGCTCTTTCTTCCTGCCGATGAGCTCTGGGAAAGCTAAAACTTGAATCAAAAGTTCTATTTGTTTGTTGAGTTTTCAGAAATATAAAGCCAGAACAAATTCAAGTGTCTCTAAAGAGTCACCCTCAGGAAGGATGGCATGGTTCCATGGTCCTCATCATGGTGATGGTCTCACTTCAGGGGTCCTATCAATTAGCCCCATTGGCCAAGACTCAGTAAACATGGCCAACTTCTGACTCTTTGGTATTTTTTCATTTCTCACATTGACGGTTCCTTTTTTCTTTTTATAAATCTTTCTCCAGACAGAAGAAAAAAGAGTTGATTAGGTTTCAGCTTGCCAAATTACAATCATATTCCAGATCCAGGCTTCTTGCAATAACTTCTCGAGTCCTTCCTCTTGGAATTGCATTGTTTCTAACCTCTTCAGTTTCTCATCTGAAGACGACGTACACAGCAGGAATGAGTTTGCTCAGGTTCAAGGGAGATTGCACATGAGCAAGATGTTCCACAACATCTTGCCACTACTTCATTTGATCTGACTTCTCTGTGCTTTGCAAAAAGAATTGCAGTGGCATTTAGCAGGCCTATTGTACAGGATCTTACAAACATCACTTTATGCTGCTGTTCTCTGAAGTGAACTGGAGCTATTTTGAATCATGTCTGGACTCCCAAAGCCAAGTTAGGTGCAGTGTCATTTGGGGACTATTTTTCAGAGGCAATACAGTCAGTCATGCAATGATTTCTTACTTCATAGTATGAGTATCAGCCAAGCTCAGTTCCAGATGGTATTTAAAGGGTAGCATTTTGAGCTTTTATCTTTTATAGTTCTTACAGGTGAGAGAGCTGGTAAACACAGGACCTGACTCTTGCATGTGGCCAAATTGAATTCAGATTAGTTCATACTCAGAAACTTATCAGAAACACATTTTTCTTGCCACCAGAAGAGAGGACAAATGGCAGGAAATGTAAAATTTGTGCATTACCATGCTTCAGCGCATGGCTTACAGAAATGAACCTGTCATTGTATTCAGGGCCGCGGGAGTTCTTGCTTAGTTAAGAGGAAAGCACTCTACGAAAACTGAAGAAAGAATAGACAAAATTCTATTGATAAGTGTTCTAATTGTAAATAACTCAGTTCCCAACTCACCTTTAATAAGTATTTTTTAATAATTTGTTTTAAGTTTAGAAAAGTGAATTGTAAACCTTTCTATATTTCTCAGGTTACTCAAAGGCTATTTAAAAAAAACAAAAAACAAAAAAACAAAAAAACCTTAATCTGAGAAAAGATACTGAGCCCAGAAACCAGGATTTTGTCTTGTAGCGGCTTTGAAACATACATTCTTCTTTGAATGAAAGATTTCTTAGAGATTTTACTTTGCCTTCTAATTTCTCATAATCTCACAATATACAGATTTCTCATAATCTCAGAATTTCTCGTAATCTCATAAAGTACAGATTTTAAAAATTTAAGTGTTTTGCTTAGAAGTAAAATGTATTTAATTAGGAAAGATTGATTGATTTAAATATAGCCAAGAAGATGTGAACCTTCCTTTGGTATAATGTGCTGCATTAAATTGTCTTTTAGCATAAAGCTTTGGAAGCTGAATATTATGCTATATGTTTAGAATGCAATTTATTAGATACTTTAAGTCACTGTGTTTATTCTGATATCTCTATTTTGGCTTGTTTTCTATCATCTATATCAAAAATAGTTTGAGGTTGAGTTACTGCTACTTGTATTGATTATAATAGTATGTGAGCAAAATAACCCCCTTTTGGTGCATATTGGTTCCCAAACCACTGGTTTTCCCCCCTTCTTATTAGTTTCTTTCTACTTTATTTGGTTTATCAGTTTTAAATTACAAAATCACAGCAGCTGCACAAAAATACACATGATGAGATTTCAGAATTGCCCTTTTATGTCATTTGGTAAGATATCAGTCATTTAAAGATATTTAGGAGAAGAAGGAGCAGGGGACATTGAAAACTATGACACATGTGTGAAGCATTCCCATCCTCTCTGGGCTGACAATGCCTCCATTCATTTCTCTAGACTCTGGGGAATATGTTCTTCCTTTCTTCCAGGAATGTGGGTTGGCCAGAGAAAAAGAGAAAGAGAGAAGGGCAGTAGAGTCCTCTCTAAATCATCAAATACCTTTCCAACTGACACACTGGCTCATTCTCAGTGTGGACTTTAAAAGAAGGAAAGTTGAAATAAGTTATTTCAAAATAGCATATGGTGATTCCTTTACTACTGAGATCTTTTGTTTATTCTTGAGATTGGAAATAAAAGCAATTGGGTCATAGTTCATTAGATTTTTTTCTTGAGTTCTTTTTCTCCTGTTGTATATAAAATTGTGTATCAAATTCCGTAAAAAATGAACATGTATATCTCAATAAGCTAAACTTTCAGTATCATTCAGAATCTCAAAGAACGCTATTGTAAGCAAAATATCCACCTACAAAATGGTATTTCTTATAGTTTTGAGGTTCTATACAAATCATTGTATATAACTTACACAGTCTATATTATCACATAGTATAAAATAAGAAGAAAACCAGATATATGTTAATTTTTAGTAAACATTTACCTAACCATGATAAATAATCCTTACGCTACAAAGACTATTCTATGAAGTAATGTGATATATTATGCTCAATAAAATTTGTAGACTCTTGCTTCATAGTTATTTATATACATATCATTTCTCTCCAGCTACACAGTAAACTCTTTGAAGGAAGAGGTTAATTTACTTTTGAATTGCCCACAGAGCTTAGCATAGGGTCTCTGCATCATAAGTGCTTAATAAACATGTATTACATGAAGGAATAACATTGTAGGACCCATCTGCATGGATTTCTTGAGACCTTCTCTCTAGGTCCTGCAAATAAACTTGACACTTTGAGTTCTAAGAAGATATATAACACATCAAATAAAAACCTGACAATTGAACACTAGAAAAAAATACCAAAGGAGAAATATATAATGGTTTTCTAAGAACAGATAGATGTGATCTCATTATTAATAAATTTGGCAATGGTTTTCCTTCAAAACATAGAACCAATTAGATCATAATAATCTTGGTCACTAATTGGTTTTGCAAAAATGTCTCCTTTCATTTTATAACCGATCTACTTGAAAATGTGGTGAACCATAAAAGGCCATTTCCTTGGAAAAGAGTATGGACAAACCTCTTGCAGTTTTGTTTGGGTGATATTCAAAGCCAAACCCTAAGCCTTTCCCAGAACTTGAAACAAATGTTAGTGTTACCACAAACCAAAGGGGGAAACTCTGTAGAGAGTTTGTTTCCTCTTCATCCTTTTTTTTTTTTTAATTTGTGCATCCCAACTGCTTATTTAGATTTATTCTGCTTTCCCATGGGTGTGTTATTAGCTCAATACAGTGAAATCTCAGGGACCAGGTCTTTGGAACAGCAATTTTTGGGAGGTTTATAATCTAATGCCGTCTCTACAAGACTCCTTCCCATAATAGGCCAGAAGTGACTTTATCATAGTCTGTATAGGCTGCTATAACAAAATATCATTGATTGGGGAGCTTCTAAATAACAGAAATTTAGTTCTCATAGTTCTGGAGACTGGGAATTCCAAGGTCAGGGTGCTAGCAGGTTTGGTGTCTGGTAAAGACCCACTTCCTGGCTCATAGATGGTACCATCTTGCTCTGTCTTCGCAAGGTAGAAGGGACTAGTTAGTACTCTGGGGTACCTTTTATAAGGACATGAATCTCATTCATGAGGACTCAGCCCTCATGATTTAATCACTCCCCAATACCATCATCGAGAGGGTTAGTATTTCAGCTTATGAATTTCCTGGGGAACACAAACATTCAGACCATAGGAGACTTCTAATGGGATAATTCAGCTGGAATCCTAAAATCTGCAAAGACCAAATTATCTTTGTATCCTTACCTAAATCCAAAAAGCCTTTGCTGAGAAGCTGAATCTTTGATAAGGTCTTTATAAAATGATAATAATTGAATGGAATGAATGCTAGCTGAGAAGTGTGAGTATTGCCTATATAATGCCTTATTAATATTTTTATAATAATCCAGTCAACTTATTGCCTTATTGAAACTTTTATCCAGAAAGGCAACACAATTTAGATGTAGTAACCTTAAACATATATACTTTCAGAGGTGTGGTAGGGGAAGCTAACAGACCATCACAATTTCATGTTCCCCTTCCACAAGAGTTGTCATGGGGAAGTAACTCTTCAGCCAAGGACCACATCTTTCAGCCTCCTTATATCTAATTCAGCCATTAACTGGTTCTACCCAAGGGAAATATGAGTGGAAGTGATATATGTCATTCGGACAAGTGGTGAAGAGAGAGATACATCTTTTGCATAGTCTCTTTCCCTGTTGTTCTGAAGAAAGAAGACTCTAGGACCCTAAGAAGGGAGTAGAACCACAAGATGGAAGGGGCCTGAGTCTCAGAATGACCATGCTGGTGGGTGGTTGGAAGGCTACCCAACCGGGAGCACCTACATTAGTCTGCATCATTAGCAAGAAATGCATGTTTATTGTTATAAACAGTGGAATTTGGGAACTTGTCTGTTCTAGTAACTAACATTGCTCTAACAAATAGAGGAGATAATAAAAATGTCACAAAGATATTATGAAATCAGATTTTTATATACATATATTTATTATACTTTCAGTTCTAGGGTACATGTGCACAACGTGAAGGTTTGTTACATATGTATACATGTGCCATGTTGGTGTGCTGCACCCATTAACTCGTCATTTACGTTAGGTATATCTCCTAATGCTATCCCTCCCCACTCCCCCCACCCCACAACCTGGTGTGTGATGTTCTCTTCCTGTGTCCAAGAGTTCTCATTGTTCAATTCCCACCTATGAGTGAGAACATGCAGTGTTTGGTTTTTTGTCCTTGTGATAGTTTGCTGAGAATGATGGTTTCCAGCTTCATCCATGTCCCTACAAAGGACATGAACTCATCATTTTTTATGGCTGCATAGTATTCCGTGGTGTATATGTGCCACATTTTCTTAATCCAGTCTACCATTGTTGGACATTTGAGTTGGTTCCAAGTCTTTGCTATTGTGAATAGTGCCGCAATAAACATACATGTGCATGTGTGTTTATAGCAGCATGATTTATAGTCCTTTGGGTATATACCCAGTAATGGGATGGCTGGGTCAAATGGTATTTCTAGTTCCAGTTCCCTGAGGGATCGCCACACTGTCTTCCACAATGGTTGAACCAGTTTACAGTCCCACCAACAGTGTAAAAGTGTTCCTATTTCTCCACATCCTCTCCAGCACCTGTTGTTTCCTGACTCTTTAATGATCGCCATTCTAACTGGTGTGAGATGGTATCTCATTGTGGTTTTGATTTGCATTTCTCTGATGGCCAGTGATGATGAGCATTTTTTCATGTGTCTGTTGGCTGCATAAATGTCTTCTTTGGAGAAGTGTCTGTTCATATCCTTCACCCACTTTTTGATGGGGTTGTTTGTTTTTTTCTTGTAAATTTGTTTGAGTTCTTTGTAGATTCTGGATATTAGCCCTTTGTCAGATGAGTAGATTGCAAAACTCTTCTCCCATTCTGTAGGTTGCCTGTTCACTCTGATGGTAGCTTCTTTTGCTGTGCAGAAGCTCAAAGCTGGAGGCATCGCGCTACCTGACTTCAAACTATACTACAAGGCTACAGTAACCAAAACAGCATGGTACTGGTACCAAAACAGAGACATAAACCAATGGAACAGAACAGAGCCCTCAGAAATAATACTACACATCTACAACTATCTGAACTTTGACAAACCTGACAAAAACAGGAAATGGGGAAAGGATTCCCTATTCAACAAATGGTGCTGGGAAACCTGGCTAGCTATATGTAGAAAGCTGAAACTGGATCCCTTCCTTACACCTTATACAAAAATTAATTCAAGATGGATTAAAGACTTAAATGTTAGACCTAAAACCATAAAAACCCTAGAAGAAAACCTAGGCAATACCATTCAGGACATAGGCATGGGCAATGAAATCAGATCTTTTTCCTATTCTCTGTTTTTGTTGAAATTTTTGGATTTAAACAGTGAAGGCAGGTTTTGAGTCATATTTCAGTTGTAGGATTTCTAAGAGAAGGCACACATGTTTCCTGCATACTGACCTATTCCTACCTACCACTTCACAGAAAAATGGTTTTCCTAGACATTGTGTTCACCCTAGAGGCTCATCTCTCTTCAACAGACCTGGCCCTCTCTTAACCATTTTTTCCACTCAATTTCCATCTCCTCCGTGAAGCCTTTCCTTAGTACTAAAGAGATCATTTCTTTCTTTGAGCTCATAGCAGTTAAAATCTGCACCAACCTTTGTTTTGCCTTATGTACTGCCTAATGAGAGAACTCATATTAGTATATTATTTTTAATGGGTAAGTGCATTATTTCTTTGAATTATAAAGTAACAGTGGGGGAGAATAATAAAATGTTTTAAGTAATTGGCATTAAAATACTGAAAATAGACACTCATTCTTTTGTGTGCAGAAGGATGGTTGCAGGGACCAAAAGGTCCAGGTTATTTTATACCTTGCGGAGTCTCACTCTGTTACCCAGGCTGGAATGTGGTGGTGTGATCTTGGCTCACTGCAACCTCTCCCTCCCAGGTTCAAGTGATTCTCGTGCCTCAGCCTCCCAAGTAGCAGGGACTACAGGCATGCACCACCATGCCTGGTATATTTTTTGTATTTTCAGTAGAGACGGAGTTTCACCATGTTGGCCAGTTTAGTCTCAAACTCCTAACCTCAAGTGATCCGCCCGCGTTGGCCTCTGAAAGTGCTGGGATTGCAAGAGTGAGTCATCACGCCCGGCCACCTCACAGTCATATTGACATCCATAGTAGAACACTTTTAGTTGTGTTATTGGATATAGCAGTCTCTGAGCCTTTTATGTTCTCACAAAAATTAAGACTTTTATTTGTAAGCAGAAAAGAGGAAAATTGGTAAGGGGCAGTGCAGGCATTTCTAGTAATTTTGGTTCTGCAGGCCCCCTGGTTACATTTATCTTCCAAATTTGAAAATATATTCTCAACAAATTTAGTCCTTGGCATCATTCTTATTCTACCACTAAGAGTGTCAAGTGTGGTACCATTAGGATGGCAATTTTATGTGTTGATCCCGCCTAAAAGCCAAATTCAGATTCATTTCACTCACAATGCCAACCATGTGGTCAACTTCATCCAGTTCTTTGGTTGTAACCTAGATTTCAATGGACAAAATGTAATGTGAAGGCTCCATATCTTATTACCTAATTCTGAGTGATCAGTCTTCCACTGTTGAGTATCAAATATCTACATTTATCATACCAGATCTTAATCATTGTCAACTGTGCAGAAAGATCCTTAGAGATTTTTTTATGCATTAAATTCTGGAAATTCTCAGGTATGTTTCCCTAAAATGCGTAAATCCTGCTGCTGTCTTGTGTGCATACATACAAATCATAATTTAAATGACCTATTTAAACTTTAGGTTTAGATAATTTGGAGTGTGAGTCTAGAATGCAGCTATGGAAGAGAAATTTTGAATGAAGGAATTTAGTTATCTCTCACTTGTACTGCAAAAGCAAGAAGTGTGAGTTCTCATTCATGCAGTTTAGTCTGATTATTCCAGGTGTGTCATGGGAAGAAAGCTTGAATCTTTATCCCTATCGCTACGCATGGTTTATTTGATGCATTCGTAAAAATGTAGATAATATCTAGTGCTCTTTCTTCTTGCACATTAAGCTTTGATTAACATATGGTAATAATGTAGCGTTGTTGAGTTGTCCAAATCGTAAAAAACATGAAATATGGAGTACAAAATCACACATGTGCAAACTGAGCTAATATTTCTTTCCCCCAAATAAGCAAGTTTTTCATCTAGATTATTTTCAGTTATAGAAATTGATTATATCCTCATGAAAAGAGTTAGTAGTTTGAAAAGAAATCTGCAATGTCTGAGGTATTTCATAATACAACAGAAATAGGCAAAATAAAAAGAAAATTTGTACTTAATGCAAAAAAAAAAGATTCATTATGCTCATTTAGAGAGAAACAAGTCTGAAAAATTTCAGCACCAAGGTTAATTTTTATTATATAATAAGTGCACAAAAACAGAGTTTGGAAAAGGCATGATTTTCAACCACTTTTTCTAGCATTAAGACTAAAATAAAAAAAGCTAAAATGAGGCAAATCATTGCAAAAGAGACTATTATAAAAGATAGTAAGTAAATGTACACAGCATTCATTATATCATCCTGTTTGCAGCACTGCATTTGAGATTGTGTCAGCACTTCCATTGTAAGCCTGTACTTTGAGGAATTTGGAATTTGGCCAATAAAAGATCATTCTGAACTGAAAGTTGGCACAGAAAATTTCCTCCCATGAGCAAAAGTTGTTTTCATTATTTCTTCTTCATCATTGTCTTCTTTTTTCTTTCCTTTTTACAAAATTCCATGAAACCTCATCTGGTTGCTTTTAAGCTTGGATGTCTAAAGTAAGAGAGCCAACCCAATGATTTGAAGACAATACATCTTTTGTCCATCTGGGCAAAATTTGTATTTGGCATTTTATGTGAAAGAGCCATACAATTCAATTGGGAGTATTTAAAGAAAGAGTAAAAACTAATTTCAAAAGACCTCTTAGTCATTACCTCTAATAATGAAGTTAAAAGGAACAAAATGAGGGTGAGAGAGAGCTTATTCACTTACTCCCATTATTGTGCGCATTACTTTATAGCTATTAATAAAAACTGTTCTTCACAGCACTTCTGCATAGTTTCATACCCATTTATTTTACAGCTTTATTGATGTATTTTATATATACAATAAAATTAGCCCATTTTAAGTGTACAGTTCTATGAGTTTTGGTAAATATGAATAGTCATCCAACTATCACCAACCACAGTCAAGTTTCAGAACAATTTCATCAGCACAGAAAGTTCTCTTATCCTACTTACCAGTCATTGCCCACCCCTAATCTCACCTTAGCCCTAGGCAACTACTGATCTGGTTTTTTTTGCCACTACAGATCTGCCTTTTCTAGAATTTTCTGTAAATGAAATCAGATAATATATAATGTATTACGTCTAAATTGTTTCACATAGCATGTTTTTGAGGGCCATCTGTCATCTTTAACGTATCAGTAGTCTATTCCTTCATATTGCTGAGTAGTATTTCATTGTTTAGATGTACCAGAATTTGTTAATCCTTTAATGAGTCATAGACATTTGGGGCTATTTCCAGTTTGAGACTATTATTAATAAAACTGTTATTACATACTTGTGTGCAGGTCTTTATGTAGGCGTGTTTCTACTTCTCTTGGGTAAATACCTCAGGGTAGGATTGTGGGCTCCTATGATAAATGCATGTTCAAATTTATATGGAACTGCCAAACTGTTTTCAAAAGTGGATGTGCCATCTTGCATTTCCACCAGCAATATATGAGGGTTCTGGTTTCCCTACAAGTGTCTCTTCTGAAAGTTTCTTACTTAAAGTCTATTTTATCTGATACAGGTTTAGCCACCAAAAGTCTTTAGTTATTCCAGTGGTTGTGTACTGATACCCAACTGTGCTTATTTGCCATTTGTATATATTTTTTAATGAGTTGTTTTTTCAGACCTATCACCCCTGCCCCTTTTTTATTGGGTGTTTGTCTTTTTATTATTAAGTTGAACGGCTTCATTAAATATTTTAGAAAAGAGTTCTTTGTCAGATATATGTTTAGCAAATGTTTTATACTAATGTGTGGCTTCCCATTCCATATTATTAATGGTATTTTTGATCAGCAAAACTTTTAAGTTTTATGAAGTGCAATGTATATATTTTCATTTATGGTTTATTTACTATGTGTCCTATGAAAACTTTGTCCAACTCAAGTTCTCTAAGATTTTCCCATTTTCTTCTCAAAGTTTTATAGTTTCAGCTGTTAGGTTTGGGTCTCTTATATATTTCAGATTAACATGTGTGTTATTCCATTTTGCATCTCTATAAGGGAATACCTGAGGCTTGCTAATTTAGCAAGATGAGAGGTTTATTTTGGCTCACAGTTCTGCAGGCTGTACAAGAAGTGTGCTGCCAGCACCTGCTTCTGGTGAGGTCTTCAGGAAGCTTATAATCAGGGCAGAAGGCAAAGGGGGAGGAGGTGGTGTATATCACATGATGAGAACAGGAGCAAGAGAGGAGGTAAGAGGTGCCAAGTTATTTTAAACAGCCAGATCTGGCATGAACTAATAAAGTGAGAACTCACTCATTATGGTGAGAATAGCACCAAGCTATTCATGGAAGACCCACCCCCAGGACCCAAACTCCTCTCACTAGGCCCACCTCCAACACTGGAGGTCACATTTCAACATGAGATTTGGAGAGGATAAAACATCCAAACCATATCAATGTGTATGCTGCATCCAGTTTTGTTGGTCTCAAGATTTTTAAATTTCCCTTTTAATTTCTTCTTTGACCTATTGGCTATTCAAGAACATGTTTGATTTCAATGTATTTGTGAATTTTCCAAGATTTCTCTTGTTATTTGTTTCTAGTTTCATACTATAGTGGCTAGAAAAGATACTTGATATGATTTTCATCTTCTTACATTTGAGACTTGTTTTGTGACTTCACTTATGATCTATCCTGCATAATGTTCTTTGTTCACTTGAAAATAATATGTATTCTGCTGCTGTTGGATGCAATATTCTGCATATGTGTGTTAAGTCCCTTTGGTCTAAAGTGTTGTTCAAGTCCACAGTTTCCTTGTTGATTTTCTGTCTGGATGATCTATCCATTATTTAAAATGCCATGTTAAAGTCCCCTATTAATATTGTATTGCTGTCTATTTCTCCCTTCAGTTCTGTTAATAATATTTGGTTTATATATTTAAATGCTCCTGTACTGGGAACATATATATTAAATACTCCTCTACTGGGAACATATATTTATGGTTTTTATATTGTCTTGATGAGTTGACTTCTTTATCATTATATAATGACCTTCTATGTTGTTTGTGATAGTTTTTAACTTAAAGCCTATTTTGTCTCATGTAAGTTTAGCCACCTCTGCTCTCTTTTTGTTACCAGTTACATGGGCTGTTTCTTTCTATCCCTACTCTTTCAGCTATGTGTGACTGTAAAGCTAAAGTGAGTCTCTTGTAGGCAAAATACAGTTGGAACTTTTTTCAGTCCTTTCAGTCATCCTATGTCTTTTCACTGGAGAATTTAATCTATTTACAATTTAAATAATTGCTGATAGGTAAAGACTTACTACTGCCAGTGTGGTAATTGTTTTCTGACTGCTACTTATTTCTGAAGGAACAAGTAATTTATTCTATTATTCCTCTCTTGTTGTCTTCCTTTGTGATTTTGATGATTTTTTTTTTGTAGTGGAATGGTTTAATTTCTTTATCTTTTTTGTATTTTCTATCTGTGTCATTATCGTGAAGCTTACATAAAATATCTTACAATAGTCTATGTTGAACTGATAATTACTTCAACTTCATATAAAAACTCTCCACTTTAATTATTCTTCCCCTACATTTTATGTTATTAGTGCTGCAATTTTCATCTTTTATATATTGTGTATTCATTAGGAAACTATTTTATAGTTATTTTTAATACTTTATCATTAAACTTTTATAAGAATCAAAAGGTATTTATGCACTACCATTATGGTATTAAAGTATTCTGAATTTGACTTTTGATGTTTATAGTGGTTTTTATACTTTCATGTGTTTCATGTTGTTAAGTAGCATTGTTTCGTTTTAACTTGAATAATTCCCTTTAGCATTTCTGGTACAGCAGGTCTAGAGGTAATGAACTTCCACAGCTTTTGTTTGTCTAGGAAAGTCTTCATCTCTCTTTTGTTTCTAAAGAATAGCCTTGCCTGGTACAGTATTGTTGGTTGGCAGTTATTTTTTTTCTTTCAGCACTTTGACTACATCACCCTACTCTCTCCTGGGCACCAATGTTTCAGCTGAAAAATCCACTGATAGTCTTATGGAGATTCCCTTACATGTGACTAGTTGCTTTGCTCTTGCTACTTTCCAAATTATCTCGTTGTCTTTGTCTTTTGAGTATTTAATCATACTCTGTTTCAGGGAAGATCTTTTTATAATTAATCTATTTGAGTTCTTTTGGGCTTCATAGATCTGGATGTTTATTTTCCAGTCCAGACTTGGGATATTTTCTGTCATTATTTCTTTAAATAAGCTTTCTTCCGCTTTCTTTTTTTGCTGATTCTCCTGGGAGTCTCAAGCAAATTTTGACTTGCTTAGTGGTGTCTCATAAGTTCTCTAGGGTTTCTTCATTCTTTTTATTTCTCTCTTTTTATCCTTTTTATTCCTCTGACTGGGTAATTTCAAATGACCTATCTTTGAGCTCACTGATTTTTTTTTCTTGTTTCATCAAGTCTGCTGTTAAAGCTCTTCATAAAACTTTGCAGTTGAGGCATTGTGTTATTTAGCACTAGAATTTTTGTTTGGTTCTTTTTATGATTTCTCCCTCTTTATTGAATGTCTTCTTTTGTTTATGCATAGCCCTCCTAATTGCATTCACTTGTATATCTGTGTTCTCCTGTAGCTCACTGAGCTTCCTTAGGATGTTTACAGTTGTCCCTCAGTATACATGAGGAATTGGTTCCAGAACTGCCCACATATACCAAAATTCATTCATAATATAATCCTAGTCAGCCCTGCAGAACCTACATATATAAAAGTCAGCCCTCTGTATACACAGGTTTCATTTCCTGTGAATACTACATGTTTTATTCATGTTTGGTTTTAAAAAAAAATCTGTGTAGGTGGACCCACAGAGTTAAAATGTGTTGTTCAAGGATCAGCTGTATTTTGAATTATCTAAGTTTGTGGATGTCTGTTTCTTAAGGGTCAGTTACTAGTGATTTATTTTTTCACTTTGGTGGGGTCATGTTTCCCTGATTATCTGTGATCCTCTGACCTTGCTTTTGTGTCTGTTCATTTGAAAAAGCAGGCACTTCTTCCATTCTTTTCAGACTGGCTTTGTCAGGCAAAACCCTTCACCAATCGGGGAAACATGACACCACCAAAGTGAAAAAATAAGTCACTAGTAACTGGACCTTAAGAAATAGAAATCCACAACTTAGATAATTCAAAATACAGCTGACCCTTGAACAACATGTTTGAACTATGCAGTTCCATCTACACAGATTTTTTTTCTTTAACCAAATGTGAATTAAAAATGCAGTATTCACAGGTTCCATAGCTTCTTGGCAGGCCATCTTGTGGGGCTCACAGGTGCCAGCCTGGCACTAGGGTGGGCCAGCCTGGAGCCTGGGTCTGTGGGTGTTAGCCTGGATCCCGGGGCCACTAGGACCAGCCTGGTGCTGGGGTGGGCCTGGAGGGTGGATTATAAGAACAGACCTAGGTCCTCGATCCACGTGCTTGCCTAGAGCCTATGCCTTTTGGGGCAATCTGGGGCCTTGTTCCATGGGGCCTGACCTGGCACTGGGGTCCACTAGATAGGCCTGGACTCAGGGTCTGCTGAAGTAGGCTTGAACCGTAGTTTTTATGAAGCATGAGGGTATTGGAGCCAGTAGTCTGGAGCCTGGGTCCATGGGAACTGGCTAGGTACCAGGTGTGCTTGGAAAGTGTATCTGAGGTGGCTGGTCTGGAGCCTGGGCTCCACTGGTGCCAGTCTGATGCTGGGGTGGGTCTGAATGCTGGGTCCATGGGTGCTGGCCTGAAGTTTAGGGCTGCAGGGACTTGCTTGGCCTTGGTCAGGCCTGAAACTTGATGCTGACCTGGAACCTAGGGCCTAAGGGGGTGGCTTGGCACTGGGGTAGGCCTGGAACCTGGAGCTATCCATGTAAATTTTAGTCAGCTTGTTTATCTCTCAAAAAAAAAAAAAACAATTTCTTTTTAATCCTACTGGAGCTTTTATTGACTGTGATGTATCTGTAGATCAGTTTGGCAAGAATTGCCATTTGAACAACATTGAGTCTTCAACTTTGTGAGCATGGTGTGCCTCACTATTTTGGCAGAGTAGGAGGTTAAGGCTTCTTTAATTTATCTGAGAAATGATTTTTTTGCAGATTTAAGTGCTCGAGTTTTGTACATTATTTGTCACATGTATTAAGGTTTTTAATTATTTGGCATTATAAATAAATTTTAAAATTTCCTTGTAAAATTGATATTAGTTACGTAGAAATATAAGTGACTTGTCTTTTAACCTTGTACCCTGTGATTTTGCTAAATTCACTTAATTGTTCCAGTAGCTTTCCTTTGGATTCCTTAAGATTTTCTGAGACAAATATTTGAGGCTCTAAATCTTCCCATAGTTACTGCTTTAGCTGCATTCCGCTTTTTTTTTTTTTTTCCCTGAGACAGGGTCTCACTCTGTCACCCAGACTGAAGTGCGGTGGCATGATCATAGCTCACTGTAGCCTTGAACTCCTAGATTCAAGTGATCCTTCCGCCTCAGCCTCCTGAGTAGCTGGGACCACAGGTGTGCACTTCTACGCCTGACTAATCTTTAAACATTTCCTATAGAGACAGGTGTTCTGTGTGGGAGACGCATGAAGGGAGAAGAAAAGGCACACATACACACAATACCTTTAAGGGTAAACAAACTTTATCCCATGTAAATGGCAATGCAGATATAATAAGCAAATGATATAATAAGCAAATGCTATAATAAGCAAATTAATGTAATAAACAAATGCTATAATAAGCAAATTGCAATGGGAAGGGGAGAAGGGAAAAGATATATATATATTTACACTTGCCAGACTATGGAGGATTCACCACCAGACTGGGAAGCAAGAGCCTGGGCTCCAGAGTCAGACACCGCACTCACCAGACTATGGAGAATTCAGCACCAGACTGGGAAGGAACAACCTGGGCTCCAGAGTCAGCCACTGATCCGTGCACAGATAATGAGAGGTCTCATGAAGCTTCGGTACAGTCTAGGACTCTAGCTCTTTTTGTAACAAGTTGTTTGGCATGAGACCCAGTCACAAGGGCCCTTCGCGACTTGGCTCAAGAAACACAAAAAGGTCAAATTATTCTTGCGATTGTCTATTGTTTTTCAGTAACTAAGGTATAAGAATAGATTGAAATAGAGATTTCTCTGAAACAACACTGGATGAACGCCTCAAAGGGCTCAAACAACCTGTTCCGGGACCATTGTTTGTGTCCATGTTCAATTGAGTTCACATTTAATATTTAACTTTTTCTCCACAGCAGGGTCTTCCTGTTTTGCTCAGGCTGGTCTTGAACTCCTGGCCTCAAGTGATCCTCCTACCTCAGCCTCTAAAAGTGCTGGGATTATAGGCATGAGCCACTGCACCTGGCCCCATTCTACAAATTTTGATTTGTTGTTTCATTTTTAGTCAATTCAATGTATTTTCTTATTTCTTCTTTGACCCATAGGTTATTTATTTTTTTAATTTAATTTTATTTTAGATTCAGGAGGTACCTGTACATTTTCCTTACCTGGGTATATTGCATACTGGTGGGGATTGGGCTTCTAGAGTACCCATTACACAAATAGTGGACACTGTACCTAACATGTTATTTTTCAATCCTTCCCCCGCTTTTAGATTTCCCAGTGTCTCTTATTTCCATCTCTATGTCCATGTGTACCCATTGTTGGTTCTCTGTTTCTGTGTTAGTTCACTTGGTATAATGGCTACCTGATCCATCCGTGTTGCTGCAAAGGACAAGATTTCATTCTTTTTATGGCTGGATAGTATTCCATGGTTTCTATATATCAAATTTTCTTTATCCAGTCAACTATCGATAGACAATTATGTTGGTTCCATGACTTTGCTATTGTGAATAGTGCTGCAATGAACATACAAGTGCAGGAGGTATCTTCTTTATATCATGATTTATTTTCCTTTGCTATTCATGGGTTACTTTGAATTATAACAATATGTGGGAATTTCTCAGATTAATTTATATGACTAATTTCTATTTAAATTCTGCTGTGGTTAAAAAATAAAATTTCAGCTCTTTAAAATTTATTCAGGCTTGCTTTATGGCTTAGAATATGGTCTGTGCTGGTGAATATTCCATGTGCACTTGAAAAGAGTACGTGGCCGGCTGCAGTGGCTCACGCCTGTAATCCTAGCACTTTGGGAGACAGATGCAGGTGGATCACCTGAGGTCCAGAATTCGACACCAGCCTGACCAACATGGAGAAACCCCATCTCTACTAAAAATACAAAATTAGCTGGCTGTGGTAGCGCAGGCCTGTAATCCCAGCTACTGGGGAGGCTGAGGCAGGAGAATCGCTTGAACCCGGGAGACGGAGTTTGCAGTGAGCCAAGATTGCACCATTGCACTCCAGCCTGGGCAACAAGAGCGAAACTCCGTCTCAAAAAAGAAAAGAAAAGAATATGTGTTTGTTTTTAACCTGAAGTTTTCTATACATGTCAGTTAGTTCTGGTGGTTTATATAGTTTTTAAATCTTCTGTACCTTTTCTGAATTTTTGTCTACCTTTTCTAACAGTTGTTTAAAAGAAGAGAATTGAAATCAACTATGATTTTTGATGTGTCTATTTTCTTTTCAATCTTAATTTTTGCTTCATTTGTTTTGTTGCTTTGTTGTTAGGTGCCTAAGTTTATATACTCTATTAATTGGTATATCTTTGATCCTTTATCATTATAAAATACTCCTCTCTTTCTCTAGCAATATTTTTGTCTTAAGAACTATTTTGTCTGATATTAATATCATCTCTCCAGTCTTATGCTCATCCTCTGCGGGGTGTATTTTTCCATCCTTTTACTTTAAACCTATCTTTAACCAGGTGTAGTGGTTCATGACTGTAATGCCAGCACTTTGGGAGGCCAAGGCAGGAGGATCACTTAAGCCCAGAACTTTGAAAACAACCTGGTCAACACAGTGAGGCCCCATCTCTATAGAAAATTTTAAAAGTTAACTGAGTATGATGGTACACACCTGTAGTCACAGCTACTTGGGAGGCTGTGGCAGGAAGTTCGCTTGAGCCTGGGAAGTTGAGGCTGCAGTGAGCCATGATTGCACCACTGCAAACCACAGTGGGTGAAGGAATGAGAAACTGTATCTTAAAAAAAAAAAAAAAAAGGCTGGGTGCAGTGGGTCAAGCCTGTAATCCCAGCACTTTGGGAGACTGAGGCAGGCGGATCACGAGGTCAGGAGATTGAGACCATCCTGCCTAACACAGTGAAACCGCATCTCTACTAAAAATACAAAAAATTAGCCAGGCATGGTGGCGGGTGCCTGTAGTCCCAGCTACTCGGGAGGCTGAGGCAGGAGAATGGCATGAACCCAGAAGGCGGAGCTTGCAGTGAGCTGAGATTGAGATTGTGCCACTGCACTCCAGCCTGGGCAACAGAGCAAGACTCCGTCTAAAAAAAAAAAAAAAAAAAAAAAAAGAAGAAGAAGAAGAAGGCTGGGTGTGGTGGCTCACACCTGTAATCCCAGCACTTTGGGAGGCCGAGGAGGGCAGATCACCTGAAGTCAGCAGTTCGAGACCAGCCTCACCAACATGGAGAAACCCCATCTCTACTAAAAATACAAAATTAGCTGGGTGTGGTCACACATTCCTGTAATTCCACTACTTGGGAGGCTGAGGCAGGAGAATTGCTCGAACCTGGGAGGCAGAGGTTGCAGTGAGCTGAGGTCACACCATTGCACTCCAGCCTGGGCAACAATAGCAAAACTCCATCTCAAAAAAATAAAATAAAAAAAGAATTAAAAAAACATTTTTTAGATAAAAAATAGATGATGATACCACCACAGTTGCTTTTTATTTTCCCCCTTTCTATTCCAGACTTTGTCCATATGCTTACGTACCAATTTTAGCATATTCGGTTTTAGCAGTTAAATTTTTTCTACCATTAGAACTTTCCATCTTTATTTAATATTATATCATATACATTTTTGATGATGTGATATTTCAGAATTCCATGTTGCTTCATCAGAATTACTTGTATTACTTTAATGAAATGTCTGCACTATTTCTTATGATAAATGAGGAAACAGGTGTAAATAACAGAGTTAGGAAGTAGCAGCACCAGGTTTTGTAACCAGACAGTCTGAGTCCAAAACTCACAGCCTCAAGTAATATGTCATCTGTTTCCTATGTGATCATGTTGAATTTTTGTTTAACATAAAGAGGAAAATAAAACTTACCTATTATTTCATAACCCAAAGATAATACTACTGCTAGTATTTTATTTCCTTCCAGACTTTTAATGCAAGTATGGATATTTATTTTTTATCTAGAAAGCAGCATATTATATATTGCTGTATTATCTGATTTTTCTCAGCTATCTGTTATTAATATTTTATATGAATAAATAGAAAACTATCCATTATCATTTTAATGGCAGTTTAGTGTTTCATTGTGTAGATGTGCCACAGTCTGTTTAATCAATCTAAGACTATTGAACATTTTGGTCACTTTCAATGTTTTTCTATGTTCAAACAATCATTCAAGGAACATCTTTGTATTTGTATCTTTGGACACATCTCATGATTTTCTTAGGGTAAATCCCTACAATGAATGGTTGGATATTCAACAGTATTTTTAAAGTTGTTTTTAAGGTGTTTGTTGTGTCTAGCTAAATTGTCCTACCGAAAAATAAATATATTCAAACTCTCAAAGGCAGTATATAAAAGTGTCCATTCCTTTGTACTACATATTTTATGATATCATATATGCCAATTTTATAGTAAGGAATAAAATCATAATAGCATTTATTGAATTTTACTATATTCCCTGTGCTATGCTGAATACTTTATATGTTATCTAATTTAATTCTTATATGACCCTCTGAAATACATACCCCATTGTACTGATGAGAGTGAGGGTCAATATGAGAGATAAGAGAGTCAATAATTTGTCTAAAGTCACAAACATTAATAGAGTAATATTATACTCTATAGTGATCTGACATAAATTGTAGAGTTCTAGCTACTGCAGTTTATTAGTTTCTAGTGTGTTTCACCTTTTAAATACAATTATTAGCTATTTATACTATTTTGGAAACTCTGTAGCTATAACCTACTTTCATTTCAAAATTTTCTTTTTTCTTTTTTTAAAATTATATATAAGGAACCTTGTTGTGGCGGGGTGTTGACACTTTGTCATCATGTTATCCTAGTTTGTCCCTTTCCTTTGTTTATAATCATTTTGAATGGTTTAATTCTTACTGTAGCCAAATATACCACTCTTTATCTTTATTATTTTTACCTTTGATATTGTGCTTATGGCTTCTCCAATATTAGAATTTTTGTTGTTTGTTTCTGTTTTCTTACATATAACAGCATTATCAAGATAAATTCATGTACAGTACAATAAAACTCACCCATTTAAAGTGTGCAATTGAGTGGGTTTTTTAGCATATTCATAGGACTGTACAGCCACCACTATGTTCTATCTAAGAACATTTTCATCACTCACAAAAGAAACTCGATAGCAGTCATTCTCCAAGTTCCCAACCCCCTAGCTCTATGCAACTGGTTACTTTCTCTCTCTCTCTCACTGTGGATTTACACCTGTATTTGTTTTGCTAAGTACTGTTTAAATAAGAAAAGAAAAGCATCATTTCTGTGTTGGAGGACAGTACTCAAATCAACCTTGTGGGCCAACCATGTTCTAGCAAACACTTTTCCATCTATGTGTGAAATTTGGAGGGAAATTGTTTAACGTGGTCTATATATCTAAAAACAGAAACCTAGTTATGATTCTGTATTCAGTCTAAGCACATTTAAACTTAGAAAAGTAGTACATAAAATGTTCATGAAATACATGAATGGACTCAGTGAATATGTATTAACTTATTTAACTTCCTTTGAATATACATGATGATGATAAACTTTTTGTTGGCTCCTTTCTATTCTTCTTTTTAAAAGATACTTGTCTAGTTAGCTGGCTCCTGTTTGAAAATTAGAGGGTAGAGAGACAGGGTCAGAGAGCAAGAAATCCTTATAGCCCTGTGATAAACAGAACTTGCATCCAAAGATAATGATAGTAGATACTTTGTGTTTCTATAGCAGTTTATGGTTTTCAGATATAATCATTTTAATGCAGCAGTCCAGAAATATTGGAAAGTAATAGGGTCTTTCTGAATCTGTGCTCATACTTCATGTTAAATTCCCTAGAGTTATCAAAATAACTTCTAGGATTATGCATTATCAGGCCCATTCCTATAAGAGAATTTTCCATAGAAGAGAACACATTTCTTTTTAGTCTCCAAAGACTAGAAAGATTCCCACCTAACTATAAAAAACATATAATTAATTCACTAGACTAATTCACAGATTTTGTGTTTATGTTATAAAATATAGATTTTCCTTCAATCTCCCTTAAATAACAAAGAGAATATTCCTTTCAACTGCAATGTATATAAAATAGCATTTAGTCTTTGTGAATCTATTAAAAACAACTTAAGAGATAAACTGTATAAAACACTATCAGCCAGGATAGGCCAAGGGTAACAAATAATCCCAAATTCTCAGTGCCCTACACTAACAAATATGAGTTTCTTCCATTCTTCTGTTATACATCTGCCACGGGTCAACTGTGGTTGTACCTCCTGCAGCCTCCCTCCAGGATCCAAGCTGATAATATGGCCTTGTTACTGGATATTGCCAGTATCACTGAAGAAGAAAAAGGTGACAAGCCACCTACAAAGTCTTAAAGCTCTGCTTGAAGATAAAACATTGTTTTGGCTCTCATTCCATTGGGCACAGTAAATTACATGGCTCAGCCTGGCATCAATGGAAGTACATATGTATATACATATGTATGTATACACACACACACGTGTGTGTATATATACACATACATACATATACACACATACATGTATATGTGTGTATATATGCACATACACATATATTTATATATCTGTAATATTTCTACATATATGTATATGTATTTTACACATATATGTAAATATATGTTCAGATATGTAATGTATGTATTTATATGTGCACATATATGTAATATATTTACATATATGTAAAATACATATACATGCATGTAGAAATATTACATATATGTAAATATATGTGTATGTATATATACACATATATGCATATATGTATGTGTGTATAAGTATATATGTGTATATATGTATGTGTATATATACACACATATATGTATGTGTATATATACACACATATATGTATGTGTGTGTATACATACATAAATATATTACATATATGTACATATATTTACATATATATGTAAGTATCCCCCTTTGTGGTTCCCACAGGGAGATATATTGGGGTGCATATATATAGTCTTCCAGTTGGGAAGGATCCCACAGAACCATAGTGGAACACTAATATAATCATAGTAAATTATATTACTGTCAAACTATTCATTGCTCCTCTAATCCCATTCAAGTTTTTCTCTTACTCCCTGAAGTATATGTAATTAATGATAAGCTCAGCTTAGCAAATTAAAATGTACAGAACTTTCTTACTGACAGTCCTTCTAAAGTGTATTGAGATTGAGTTCTGCTTTGGATCATACCTAGGACTGGGCTTGAAAGAACTGAGCCTGAGCGGTGGCACTGGCTGTGGGGAGTGGAGAGAGAGGATGACAAACCAAGATGGGCAAAATAAATGGGGCACATGATTGGGAAATTCTAGGTGAAATAGGAATGAAACCTTATATCACATTCAGTCGACAATCTTGGAAGCTGCTGGCCAGTATAAACAGACCAACGAGAACGCATACATTGGAAATTAAGACAGTTATCCAGTGAGAAATCCCAGGTCAATGTCTCCGGCAGTCAAAGCAGTTATCAAGAAAGAACCAAGTTGGGCGCACCATCTGGAGAAATCCTCTGGAGAAGGTTTATGTTACTACATATTTTTCTGTTTGCTTGTTTGCTTAGGTATTTGTTATTTTTTTTGTTCTTTAAATGTAGCAGTTCTGAATTTCTCAACTTTAAAGGACTGTGTTACTTAGAAGCACTTCCTTTAAAACTGAGTTAGGTTTCTTAATATTGTATACATTACTTAGGTCATGTGATTAGCTGCTTTAGACATATAATTTGAGATTCTCTAAGTTCCCTTCATTCAAACTACTTCACAGAGGCAGAAGCCAGGAAGGCAAGAAGGCAGGAAGACAGGAAGGTAGGAAGGCAAACAGGCAAAAGGGAAAGGAAAAGAAAAAGATAAAGAAAAAAAGAAAAGAAAGTAAAAGAGGCAGCAGAGGCTAAAGAAGCCAGCCAGCTCTAGAAAGGATTCACAAAAATGAGAAATACCCTCAGGTCTCTCAGCCTGATGGCTGCCCTGGCTGTTTCCAGGATAATTTGACAAGAACCAGAAACAAAGAGTATGATCTAAATCAGAAGTTAGGAAGCCAGTGTGGTATAAATGGACTAGTTCACTATAGAAGACAGTGTTTAAGGAACTGAATTGATTGGCATTGTGAAACTGTAGGTGAGTTCCTTAGTCTTTCTAGCCTGTGGTTTCTTTACTTTCAAAGTGATTATACCAGATGATCCTGAAAATTAATTTAAACTGTAAATTATATGAGTCTAAGTTAGAGGTAGTAGAATTATATATTAGTCTGGGTTCTCCAAAGAAATAGAACAAAAAAGATATATACCTAATACATATCTTATTGGTGTATATATATGTCTATCTATCTATCTATCTGTCTATCTACCTACCTACCTACCTACCTACCTATCTATAGAGAGATATGGATATAGATATAATTACTATAAGGCCTTGGCTCACATTATTTATGGAGACTAAAGTCCCAGTTTCTGCACTTGGCAAGTTGGATACCCAGGAGAACTGATGGTATAGTTCCAGTCTGAGTTTGGAGGGCTAAGAAGTACCCTCACAGATACTCAGAATGATGTTTAACCAAGTAGCTGGGCATCTTGTGGCCCAGTCAAGTTCACACATAAAATTAACCATCCAAATTTACCAAAAACCAGGATCTAGAGAAAGACTTGAGATAATGCAATGATACAGAGTTCAGCCATCCATAGGAATCAGAATACCAGGGTGGTGTATAGAGTTGCTGAGATTGTTTCCCAAGGAGCCAGTATTCTATTAACAGGGAAGACTGCTCAGTAGCCAGGACTTTATCTGCAATCAGCCAGAGAGGCTCAGTTACCAGAAAACCCTGACTTCTCAGATCTGGCTATGATAGGTATGATCATGTTGAGGAGGAAAGGATGACAAAATGATCTTTTTCCTGAGCTCTTTCCTCAAGTTTCTTTCATTTTTATTCAGCTGTTGATACCTAGAGAGGCACCAGCTCTTTTTTTAATATTCGGGCCAAAGTATGAAAAACTTTCTTCTCTTGATTTCTCAAAACAGGCTGGAACTTTCAGCAAAGTTTCCAGTTTATAATTCAAAGGAAAACAACATGAAAACAAATACAATGATTGCAAAGGTAACCAGCTAGTGAGAAATACTGAGTTTTTTTTACCCTCTGGAGGGTGTTATGGCAAATGGAGATGATACCCTCTAAGAAAAAGTTAGCAAATCCTTCACAGCAGGTTCAAAGAGGATAATTTTTCAGTGTGAGTGTGCCTGTGCCTTCCAAGACCAAAAAGACTGGACTGTTTGGGAACCTTAATCATCAAGGGATATAAGAAAATGACAGGCAAGGATACATATCTTTTAATAGAAGAGGTGATTCAACTTGAACCCTCCACATTCCTTGATAAAAAGCAAGAGTGCCTATACAGCACTCATCACCATTCCCATTAAGTCAGGACTGGGTTGATCTTTTCCTTGAAAGCCGCTATGCCAGGGGATTAGATTTTTTTTTTTTCTAGTGCTGCAGGGGTGTGGAGAAATTGGCAGGAGCAAGATGACAAAGCAGTGAGAAGGGACAGTGAGGAGACGTGTATTCCCACTATTTGGTGTTCTGAGCCAATGTGAGTTCACCATAGATCACATGGACACCAAAGAATGTGGCTGGGGTTGAACCATCTTGCAAAAATTCTTTCCTTCCTGGCCCCACAAAGCTAATAGCCATGGTAGAGGCTTGGGATAGGGTAGGGAAGAGGCCAGTTTTAAAATGGCTCTCTCACATGGGGGCTGTGATGTAAAAGACCACAACAGGATCTTCCCCCAAACCAACATCCATACTTGATGAAAGAAGCCAACCATGCAGCTAGAATCTATGCCATCTAGTATTAGACTAGAAAGGAAAACAACCAATGAAAGAAGGAATCACCACAGGCAGTGTTCCCCTTTACCCTACTTGATCACAGAGTGGTAAGGGCTCAGGGTTGAAAGCTGGCTTTTTTTTTTTTTTTTTTTTTTTTTTTTTTTTTTTTTTTTTGAGGCAGAGTCTCGCTCTGTCGCCCAGGCTGGAGTGCAGTGGCGCCATCTTGGCTCACTGCAAGCTCCACCTCCCAGGTTCACGCCATTCTCCTGCCTCAGCCTCCCAAGTAGCTGGGACTACAGGTGCCTGCCACGGCGCCTGGCTAATTTTTTGTATATTTAGTAGAGTCGGGGTTTCACCTTGTTAGCCAGGATGGTCTCTGTCTCCTGACCTCGTGATCCACCCACCTCGGCCTCCCAAAGTGCTGGGATTACAGGCGTGAGCCACCGCACCTGGCCCACTAAAGCTGACTTATGAATTGGGTGAGAGATGAGATTTTATCCTAAGTCATCTAGCTAGGGATATGTAGGTAAGCCGAGGAAGAAGAGAGGAAGAGGGCTCAGAATTAAATGAGACTTAATTTCTAAAATAAATGAGACTAAATCCTAAGAACTAAAATGAAGCTTGATACCCATTGGTAGCAATTACTGGAAAATTAAAATTGATTTCATATTTATTCATGAATAAGTCAGAACCCTTCAATAATATCAGATGGTTCCTCAGGGAACAAAAGCCAGCTTACAAACTAGAGACTCTGATGCTCTCATTTATTCATTCACTCCATAAATCCTAGCACCTCTGGTATGCTAGGCACTATTCTAGGTGCTGAAGATATAGCAGCAAATGTGGCTCTTGTGCACTGTCCTCCTCAACTTACTGACTTCAAACACCTACTTTAGCCCCAAGGTGATTGAACCATTTCGTGCATTTCCTAATTGCCTTATGTAGACTTCCTTTGTCTGTCTTTATACTTCCCACTGAAGATCTGACTACTGGATTCTTGCCCACCATTATAATCAAGACCAAAAGACAATCTCTCCCCATCATCTCTCTCTCTCTCTCGGGTGCGCACATGCTCTCTCTCTCTCTCTCTCTCTCACACACACACACACACACACACACATCCCTACCTGTCTTAGAGAGTCTCCTTAAATTCTGTTTCAGAGTCCAGAAAGCATACCTCTAGACACTAAGAATGCCGTTGCCTGTCTGGTGAGAGTCTGGCCCTTCACACAGGGATATGCCTTTACGCTTTGCAGCCAATGTTGTTCATGCAACATCTCATCAGCCATATTTTAAGGATTATATCCATAAGGTAATAAGAACTGAGTGAAGTAGGTGGTAGCCCAGGGAAACCGGAGCAAGTGGAGAAGAACAGCAGAGCTGAGACTCGGAAGCAGAATTTTGTTAATCCTAGAAGACCAGCCTGTGTCAGAGCAGTGTTAGGCACTGAAACTGCCTAAGTCATGAGCTGGTCATTTGGTAAATGGAAATATCAATCCAAAGAAGGATCCGGATCTGCGTGATCAGTCTCCAAGGGAAGCTTCAGGTGATCTTCTAAGAACCATTAATTTAGAAGTTCATACAAAGTCCAGATGATGGGCCAAGCAGGAGAGGTGAACAGCAGGTAATTGGAGAGGCCTCGGCCAGCTTGCCATCTTGGTAGCTGCAATGGGTACGATACCAGTATGATGAAATGGTAAGTAAAGCAGTTAACAAGAAACTACGGTGGTAGGCAAATTCTCAGTGTTAGGGCCTGTGATGATTAATATTGAGTGTCAATTTGATTGGATTGAAGGATGTAAAGTACTGTTCCTGGGTGTGTCTGTGAGGGTGTTGCCAAAGGAGGTTAACATTTGAGTCAGTGGACTGGGAGAGGCAGACCCTCCCTCAGTCTGGGTGGGCACCATCTAATCAGCTGCCAATGTGGCTAGAATAAAGCAAGCAGGAGAAGATGGAAGAGCAGACTTGCTAAGTCTTCCAGCCTTCATCTTTCCCCGATGCTGGATGCTTCCTGCCCTGGAACATCAGACCCCAGTTCTTCAGCTTTTGGTCTGTTGGACTTAAACCAATGGTTTGCCAGGGTCTCTCAGGCCTTTGGCCACAGATTGAAGGCTGCACTGTTGGCTTCCCTGCTTTTGAGGTTTTGGGACTGAGACTGATCCACCACTAGCTTCCTTGTTCCTCAACTTGCAGATAACCTATCATGGGATTACCTTGTGATCATGTGAGTCAGTGCTCTTTAATAAACTCCCTTTCATATATACATATATCCTATTAGTTCTGTCCTTCTAGAGAACCTTGACTAATACAGGGGCTCAAAATCCGGTCATGGTTGTTGAGGAATTGGAGGTATCAAGATTAGAGTAGAACCAGCTGGAAAAAGAAGAGGAGGTATATTTAGTACTTTGAGGGAATACTAAGTGCCAGACATGATCTTATTCTTCTTTATGGCTGCATCGTATTCAGTGGTGTATGTGTACCACATTTTCTTTATCCAATCCACCACTGATGGGCACCTAGGTTGATTCCATGTCTTTGCTATTGTGAATGGTGCTACAGTGAACATGCAAATGCTTGTGTCTTTTTGGTACAACAATTTGTTTTCTTTTGGATGTTTGCCCCGTAATGGGATTGCTGGATCAAATAAGTAGTTCAGCAATAAAACTTTATTTTAATAAATTAAGCTGCCAGCTACATTTGGTCCACGTAGTTTGGTGACTTCTACAAGGAGGCATATGTCATCAAGAACTGGAGACTAGTTAACTTCAAAAATCATATTAATTGACTAGACCAGCAGTCGTCATCTTAAGAATACTGTCTGGGTCAGTGCCGTGGGCCTGCTGGTAGCACAGGCCCTGGGTGCCAAGCTCAGCGGAGAATACCGAAAGGTATGCATAAAGAGTGAAAAAAGATGAACTTTCCTGACTTCACACTTTTTCTCAGGCTGTACCAGAGTAAGCAAATGAAGAATCATGGGGAAGATAAGACACTGAGCACTTCATATGCAATTTGGCCTTATTTCCCCTCTGCAGGATTGGATGTGGGCTCCGGCCCATAAAGGAAGGAAAATAAACTTCTGTTTAACTGGTTATTGTCAAGATGTATTACCTTCTGCCCGTAAAGTGAGTCTTAGTTCTAGAGACTGCATGAGTTTCTTATATAGACTATACAACTGAAGGATTTGCAAGTACTAAATAAGGAATATGGTGCTTCTAATAGGCCAAAAATGGGTTGGAGAATGGGGTGGAGGAGGAGGTGATATATTACAATAGCCATATTAAACTGTACTAAACATAAAATAACAGGGAAAATATTTCCTTGAAGCTAATAGGAAAAATCAGTTACCAGACTCAGAACCATGAATCTAAGTTGTCATCCAGCTGCACGGGCTTACGAGGAGAGTTCCTGTGCTGAGGTTTTCATTATAAAACACAGAGGCATTACTGGGGATAAATGAACCAATATGAATGAAATACCTGTAATTGCCAACCTGAAATTTCACGCCAAAAATCGTCTGATTCCCAGGTTGATGTGGAGTGGTTTTCTTAAAGTTCAAAAAGAATCCACTTTATTAGTGGAGTGGGATGCTTTAGCAGGAGTGTATTTATAAACTTAGAATTCTTCAGGTTTCCTCTAATATTGGAAACAGAAATAAAAGGGAGTTCTTCCTTGAATTGTTTTTCCTGCATCTACTTATTGTGGTCTTTTGTTTTGTGTGCTAAAAATAACAGCAATGCTGCCCAGCCATAGGAGTGAAGAGAGCCAAAATCTTGCCCAGGTCCTGTGGCTGGGCTGGGAGCCCGTGTGACTGTGTTTTCCTGGGGCTGAGTACCTTTGTCTAATTCATCTGTCCAGGTGGGTTGCCTTTTTCCAGGTTTGCACAGAGGAGCCACATAGTCTAAGCTGGCACTGCCTGGTGGTGATATTGGAAGACTGGGCCTGTCTTGAACTGAGTGGGAAGGGAAAATGCTGTGGGAATGCTTGAGCCCTTTCTAAGGAAAGCTCTCAGTCTTCAGACTCCAGATGGGGCTCTGAACTGAGCTGTGCACCCCCTTCTCTCATACCCCCAAGTTCTTCATTTTGAAGAATTTTTCAGAATAAAGTCACATAATAAATAATACCCGGTGGAAGGTGGGTAACTGTTGGAGGAAACTGACTGAACAAGTGTTTTATGGGAATCCCCATAGGTCATAAGAGTCAGAGGAAGGCCTGCCATGCTTTCTCTCATTTGGTTATATTAGATAGACTTCTATGTCCTTCTTCTATCTTCCCTCTTCCTCTTTGCTCCTTCTTCTGCTCTCTTTCTCCCTTCCTCTTATCAGTACCAAGATCAGCTTAGATCACAGCGTGTGGCTGTCTCTCCCTTCTCCTCCCAGGCACTCACATCCCATTTCCTCTTGCTGTATGTGTGTGTGGCATGCTGCTGCTGCTTAATGTCCTTAGAAAGCATCAACCTGTATGCTGCACTATATAACATGGTCACTATAGAATGGGCCACGCAACTTTGCAACCCAAAAGTGATGAGTTCATTAATTGTGGCAATGAGGGCCCAGGTCAGTAAATCATTAGCTTTACCGAGGGGTCACAGTGTACGAAGCAACAAATTGCCAACATAAGGAGAGGGCAAAATGGATGATATTAAAATAGAATTCAAGGATGGAGATTTTGACTGCAACTGTTATTCATTTTTTTTTTTTTTTTAGACAGAGTATCACTCTGTCACCAGGCTGGAGTGCAGTGGCGCGATCTTGGCTCACTGCAACCTCAGCCTCCTGGGTTCAAGCAATCCTTCTGCTTCAGCCTCCTGAGTAGCTGGGACTACAGGCATGCACCACCATGTCCAGCTAATTTTTTGTATTTTTAGTAGAGATGGAGTTTCACCATTTTGGCCAGGATGGTCTCTATCTCTTGACCTCATGATCTGCCCGCGTCGGCCTCCCAAAGTGTTGGGATTACAGGCATGAGCCACGGTGCCCGGCTGCAACTGTTATTCTTAATCACTTCTGTGTCTTCATTCCCTTGGAAAATTTCTTGAATTTCATCCTGCCCAGGAATATGCCCACATTTTGCAAACAATTCTAAATAGTTCATGTACATACTCCAAGCATGGATCGACCTTAAAAATTCTTGCATTAGATAAAATCTGTAATGAATTTTACACAATATAATTAAGTACCATCAAAAAAGACATACATTTGGATTTTTAAAAATGTATTAACATAAAGAAGAATATATGCCTTATGTTGGAGAGATCTGTCACGACCTTAATTAAGTGATAGTAAGTGATTAACCTTAGTATTACTAATATAACCTAGTATTATGTGCCTCCTGGTAATGATGCAATATAACATGAAATGCATAATCAGTGAAGTATCCTGGCCAAAAATGTTTACCTTGCATCTAAACAAGCCTTTAGGCCTAACTTTTAGTTGACAGAAAATTCAGGAAATAAAGGGACAAGTTAATGATATTTCAAGGGAAAAATCAGACAAATTCAAAATATGAAACATTCTAAAGACAACTAGTCTCTTGAGCAAGTCAAGATCTTTAAAAAGCAAACAAACAAAACAGTTGTAGGGACTGTTCTAGATTAAAAGAGAGTATAAAACATAACCAAATATAATATGTGAAACTTGATTAGATTCTGCCTCAAATTGACAAGCTGTAATAAAATAAAAAAATTTGGATAACAAGGAATATTTAATATGCATTGGATATTATATTAGGGAATTATTTTTATCTTAGATTTGATAATGACATGGTGATATAAGAGAATTCATATTAAATAATTTAGAGGTTAATTGTCATGATGGCAAAGCTTTCAAAAAGTTCAGCAAAAGTAAACAATATTATATATCTATATTAACTATGGATGCATATACATATAAATACATTTGGTAAAACCTTAATGTTGCATTATATTATTCTTTAAACTTTTCTATATGTTTGAAGTTTTCAAAATAAAAAGAAAAAATGAGTTACATACAGATATTTTTTAAAAGGGAATAGAACAATGAGTTTAGTTCCTATGTATTTTACTAGTTTAAAGTCCTTTGCTGGAATAGCTGGCTCTAAATAGTCCACAGAGCCAGGATTGAGCATTTTACTGTAGATCATCCTTGGGCAAGAAACCACAGTGTGGCTCTCTTGTGGTTTCTCTCATTTATGCTGGAGGTCAATGTAATTAAGAATCTGTACCTTTAAGGCTAAAAATGCAGCATTGCTTTGGAGGACTTTGTATCTCAGAGGCTTAAACAATAGTTGCTGGCAAATGCTGAAGTTGAGTACTTTTTAAAGGAAAACATCCCAGAACTGCCACTGGCCACCACCACCACCTCCACCAGGCTCTTCTGATGTAATAAAAAGAGATACATAAAAGTTAAGGAAATGTTATCACATGAAGATCACATTTTCCAAATGGAATTTGCTGGGAAATAACAAAATTGAACTAACAGGGTCACGATTTTCCCACATCCCAGAGTCTAATTAAGTCAGCCCGTATTATCTCATGTCCCATTTGGTGCAGTCTGTGTAATGCTGCAGATTACTGGGGATTGCCAGGGACTTACTGCACAGTATTAAAGTGTATAGATAGTGAGTTTTGGCGTTTTTGTTAGGAGGAACTGGTTTCAATATGCAGTAAGGCAACATCGTTTTACTCTCAATGGTTAGTTCATCACCAACTAACTTTTTTCTTTTTCTTTTTTTTTTTTTTTAAGTCCTGAAAATAGCTTACCAAAGATTTGTCATTTCCTGCCTGGAGAAAGTTCTTCAGTATTTGTGTTTTTATAAATATCAGATGTGTAATCTCAGATGTGAACTTATTATAACTAGCCCCAAGGCATCATGAACTGCAAGTTGCCACACGAAAATTAAAGGGGTCAAATTCAAAAGGAATATGTGTCAAAAAGGCTCCGTAAAAGGGCATGTGCTTAATATGCATCCCTCAGATGAACCTGTGGTTGCTGCAGAGCCTGCCATCTGTCTTTCGCTGCTGGTTAGGCTCCCAAATACCTTTTGTAGCCCCCTAGGGGTGAGTAGTGTCCCTTGGGCTCAATTTGAAGAAAAATATATTAACTTGGCTCCTCTTAAATGAAGGGAAAGGGAGAGAAGTGTTTAAAAGGCTTACTATCTCTTGGGCTCTATTTGCTCTGTTAAAAAATATTATACCTAGTATTTCAGAAATGAGAACCCTTTGAACCGCAGCAAAAGTCTTCTGAGGGTCATTTGGTATCCTTTTGGAGCTGGGGACGTGATGCTATTGTTTTATTGGCAGCATTTATCATTCAGTCCCACGTCCTATTTCACCTGTTTCTTTAACATGAGATGATAAAGTAGCATCATAAAAACACACCTGCAGGTTTGAATTAGTCTCCATTCTGCTAACGCATTGTTTGTCAATTGGAATCTGCCACAACCAGGCACAAATTCTGTGAGCTAGGACGTATTCCCGGAAAAGTAAAGAGACAGAATTCACAGCTTAGGTGAGGGTGGAGAGTAGAATAAAAGGCAAACTCCTGAGAGGCTCCAATTAAGATAAAGGTATGGAGAATGGCAATTATTTACACACGGGAAAGGAGTGACAAGATACCTAAAGTGCCAGAGAGCCGTGCAGGGTAAAAATAAAGATATACGGCCCATGAGTCTTATAGAGAAACAGACTCTTCTTGTTTAATTGAAGGGGACACCAGAAAGCAAAATCAGATGACAAAAAGTGTTCTTATCCAAAATGAAAGGAAGGAGGAGCTGCTTTGAATCCAGTAGCAGTAACTATGTGGCACAAGGCACTGACTGAATTTTGGCCTAGAAACATAATCTCTGGTCCAGACAGGTCAGCTCAGAATATTTGAGTAAAAGACGAGTGTGTGTGTGTGCGCGTGTGTGTCCGTGTGTTATTCAGTGCTTATTGTGAGCAACACTGAGCAAGTGCTTTATGATGATTTAACCATTTCTTCTTCAAAATTACCCTATAAAGCAAGCACTCTCAGTATTCTCATTTAACAAGTTAAAAAAAAAAAAAGGCTGGAAGTAAGCAGTTTTCTCCTGTAATTAGTGTCAGTCAAGAACAATAATAGGCCGGGCTCGGTGGCTCACGCTTGTAATCCCAGCACTTTGGGAGGCCGCAGCGGGCGGATCACGAGGTCAGGAGATCGAGACCACGGTGAAACCCCGTCTCTATTAAAAATACAAAAAATCAGCCGGTCTTGGTGTCGGGTGCCTGTAGTCCCAGCTACTAGGAGAGGCTGAGGCAGGAGAATGGCGTGAACCCGGGAGGCGGAGCTTGCAGTGAGCCGAGATGGCGCCACTGCACTCCAGCCTGGGCGACAGAGCGAGACTCCGTCTGAAAAAAAAAAAAAAAAAGAATAATAATAGCCGCTGTTTTTGCTAAGCAACATGTATACTTACCTCATTTAGTTCTCATAATAGCTGTGTGACATAAGTACCGTTTTTATCACCATTTTGCAGATAGAGGAACAGTCTTAGAGGAGTGGGTAAGCTTCATGAGCTCATACAGCTAATAAGTGTGAGAGCTAGAATTCAAACCCCAGACTTCTAGCACCTGGCTTCTGAGCCGCCACACTGTTCTGCCTTTTTAGGTAGTTTTTACTGTATAAATTTGAACTCCCTCCCCAAGCATGTCTACATATATCTTCTCCATTGGTAGGGAAAATACTTTATCACAAAGTATTTCATATCTTATTTTTAAAATTCGATTTTAAATGAATGCCATGAAACAACTAGTCACCAGTTGGAATGGCAGTTTAAAGATACTGACTAGATAAAGGCATTAGTAATCTTTATTATTGCTTAGAACAGAGCTCAGGAAGTTCTGAGCTCCACAGATGAGAAGAGACATCTCAGGGAGAGAACACAAGGAACAGGCTTATTTACGACTCCTGCCATGTCCTCTCAGGGGAAGACAAATAATGGGACGTGCTCACCAGTTCATGCCTGGAATTCTTAGCTTGTAATGGAATTGGCTGCAAAGTCAAGACTGCAGACCCTGGGTGATGAAGGAGAGCCTGGGCGAGAGTCTCCAAGCGTTATAGGGTTACTGGAAGCCGCCAAAATAGGCCTGTGGACCACAGCTAGGCCAGTAAGAGTGGAAGACTAATAGAAATCTGGAGTCTGTGAAATATGAAAGACATCTACACTGAAGCACATCAACTGGCAACATTTCAAAATACCAGGAAAGTCAGAAGGATCCTAAAGTATTTCAAAGAACTGGGGATTAGAATTGTATCAGTCTTCCTAGTAGAAACATTACTAAGTAGAAGAGAGTGCAGTCATGCTTTCAAAACTCCAAGTGAAGAAATAGGAACACTTTTACACTATTGGTGGGAGTGTAAATTAGTTCAACCATTGTGGAAGACAGTGTGGCAATTCCTCAAGGATCTAGAACTAGAAATACCATTTGACTCAGCAATCCCGTTACTGGGTATATACCCAAAGGATTATAAATCATGCTGCTATAAAGACACATGCACATGCATGTTTATTGCGGCACTATTCATAATTGCAAAGACTTGGAACCAACCGAAATGTCCATCAATGATAGACTGGATTAAGAAAATGTGGCACATATACGCCATGGAATACTATGGAGCCATAAAAAAGGATGAGTTTATGTCCTTTGCAGGGACGTGGATGAAGCTGGAAACCATCATTGTCAGCAAACTATCTCAAGGACAGAAAACCAAACACCACACGTTCTCACTCATAGGTGGGGATTGAACAATGAGATCACTTGGACACAGGGCGGGGAACATCACACACCGGGGCCTGTCGGGGGAGGGGGGCTGGGGGAGGGATAGCATTAGGAGAAATACCTAATGTAAATGATGAGTTGATGGGTGCAGCAAACCAACATGGTACATGTATACCTATGTATCAAAACTGCACGTTGTGCACATACACCCTAGAACTTAAAGTATTAAAACAAACAAACAACTGCAAGTGAAATGATTTCTAAAGCCGCTCTTCATGAATGTATGTCCCTAAAACTAGGGAGTGAAAAACGACATGAGATCTAGTGAGCAGGAAATTTAATACAGGAAAAAAGCAAAGGAAATTTCTGAGATTAAGGCAAAGGGAAGTCCCATGATGGCACCTGGGTAGCAAACCTGGAGTACCCAGCCGAAACTGGAGCAGAAATGTGCCGGGCTCCAGAGAGAAGTTTACAAAAATATTATATATTATTTGATAGTTTTTGGCCATGTAGAAAATTATATTGAGACTATATTGAGAGACATTTTACATGTTTGGGGAAAATTGACTATAGGTTCAAAAAAATTGAGCAGGCAAAAAAATGTACAATTATTTCAGTGGGAGTGGAAAGTTAAGAAAAATGTAGTTGAGTCACTACTTAACTCCACAGTAAATACTGTTTATATAGCCATAATAATGAAGCACTGAAAATGGATTCAATTGAAACTTATTTCATCAATCCAAGATACCTTTAATTGTAAGATGCACCATTATTTAAAGTGCCAGGAAGAAAGAAAAAAAGTATGACACACATTCATTATAAAGTGCATATAAATTTCAGAGATGTTAAAAGGTATAAAAACAATGCATCTTGGAATCAATGAAATACAGTTCATTAGAATAATAAAGGAAGTGAAAAGAGCTAAAATACTTACCTCACATAATCAGAAAACAGTAGATAAATTTTAATTTGATGAATCAGGAGATTGCGGTACAGTAGTTCCCCCTTTTCCACTGGTGATCTGTTCCATGACCCCCAGTGGATGCCTGAAACCGCTGAGAGTATCGAATCTTTTATATACTATATGTTTTCCCACTTTTACATGCCTAATAACATTTAATTTATAAATTGTGCACAGTAAGAAAGTAACAACAATAATTAATGAAATAGAACCATTATGAATTACGACAATACACTGTAATAAAAGTCACGTGAATGTGATCTCTCTCTCAAAATCTTATTGTACTCTCCTCGCCTGTTTTCGGGCTCCAACTGACCTCTGGTAACTGAAAAGAAAAGTTAAACCATGGATAAGGAGGGACTGCTGTACACACATAACCACTTAGAGGAAATACTAGAATACATTGCTAAGAAATTAGAAAATGTACTAACCTTATGGGGCAAGGTAGTGACAATGACGGAAAGCTATGTGCCAGAGTCTGTTGTCTTTATTTCTAAGTGTTCTAGCACTTTTTGTCCTTTGAAATTGTGTGTGTACATTATTTTGATAAAAATAGAACATTATTTGAATTTTAACTGCTAAATATTCCACATGGTTTGTGCTATCTTCAAGTCCCCTGCACTTCAGACACATGATCATAGAGGCCTCAGTATGTCCAAAGAGAAAGTCTGGGATGTTAGATTTATTTTCATCATAGTCAAAACCATGTCATCTTTAAGGTGTAGTTGAAGTCCCATTTCATTAAAGCTTGTCTAAAGGCCCTATATTATGTGACTTCTCTCTTTTTTGGGTTCCTGTTGTACTTTGGCCATTCCAACAATTCTTTATGCCAGAGTGGAGGATAGAATTTGGGAAAGGAAGAGGGAGCTCCCCCTGCTGATGGGGGCTCTCAGGTCACCTGGGAGCATTTTCAAATTATAATGCTACCTCAATGAGATACTGATACATTTCCTAGAGGATACTCTCTGTCCAGCCCCACCCCATCAAGACCTTGCTGTCTAGAGGCATCACCACACTTACTGATGAAAGTATGTGTTATACCTTCAGAATGCTGGGGCAGAAAAAAGTTGAGTGCTGTTCCATACTACTTAGCCCTTCATTATAGGAGTTTTCTATTTAGATATATGGATATGGGAAATATTTCTCCTTCTACATGTGTAGATCTTGCCTCTATATCAAAATTGTAAAGGATTTGAAGGCCTAAACTCAAAATGCTCTGGTGCCAAACAGTGCTAGGTATAGAGTGAGTACTCTATAAATACACACTGGTTGATTTTAATATGACTTAAACCCTTTTTCTTGCTTAGGGCTGAAAAGAGCTAACTGCATGTATAACAGTCTAATAATCCTTTACTCATACTGCCTTTTAATGCTGTCTTATGTTTCTTACTAATGCTTAATGGTAAGATTAAGCATAAGGATCTTTTAAATTTTGTGCTTGGAAAGTTTATAATGAGAAAGTGCTCATTGAAACAAGGCAGTTTACTTTTTAACTTTAAAATGTTACCGAAGGCTTTTATATTTTGGTTGTTACTTTTTTGAGTGAGTGCATGGTGTATATGGGAAAGAGAAAGATGTAAGCTAATGAGATATCTTAGACATGAAGGTATCTGAAAAGTATTTCCAGAAAAGAGAGTTCAGTTAATAATGGTGCTTTAATGCATAAGAAAAGATGCAGAGAAACTCACGCTTTTTTCTTTTAGCATTTATCAAGTTTACTTAAATAATCGAAAAGATAGAGTATGGAAAGTGTCTAGCATTGTCTGGTTAGTTAGTAGGTACTTATTTAAAGAAAATAATGGAAATAGATGCTGAATACCAGGTTTGACATTTAGAGGAATCAGGAGACCCTCAAGGAGTGTTCATGTACAAAAGTAAGAGACCAAAGATACATAGCTGTAATAATTTCTTTTTAAAGAGTTGTTGAATGTCCTGCCTCGAGTTGGATTGCCTACCCTGAAGACCTTTCTCCACACTTTGATCCTCCCAGGAGGCAGAACTAGTCAGGTCTTCCAGCCTCAGCCAGAGAATGAGATAGGTCTTTCTTCAACAGGTTTCCCACAGCTTCCTGTTTGGGATGCTTCACAGGGAAAGGGGAACATTAGCTGTTCCTTCTGGCAGCACAGGCAGTGATGGTTCACTCCACTCAGCTCAGCCCAAGGCCATGAGCGGGCTTCTTCAGCTACCATAAAGGTCAACAGAGTCACTGTGAGTGGGTTTCAGGTTTAAGCACCTCTCCACAGTTGCTGAGACATCCAGCTGAGGGAATGAGGGAGCTCTAAGGGAAAGAAGAGAATGACAAGAGTCAGGAGAGGAAGAGAGAGCGTGGAAAGGCAGGGATGAGGGTATGAAATAGTGGACCTTGCTGAACCCAAAGAGAATAAAGAACAATCCTGTCTAATGAGGAGAAGGGTGATGGTTTTATGGCCATTAATGGATTTAGCAGTGATATTTTTCTTTTTAATAATGCTGGAGTCCATTTGCTGTTTTGACCTGGGCTTGGAATATCCTGCTTTTCTCTTCTGCACCCTGCTATGCTGTCTTCCTTTCATCCAACAGCCTTTCACTTCTTCCTTTCTCTGTGAGGCCTTTTTGGGTAGATCAGTAGGGAGGTGACAGCTCCCTTCCCAGAGCTCTGCACCCGTTCCGACAGTTACACTGCTCTGCACCAATAAAATGCATTTAACCTTGGCCTGTGGGGGATTTAAATCTTTCAGGGTCTATTTATGTATCAATTTAATATTTTTGTTTCCCTGTCTAGATGTCCTCTATGTGTCTGTCACTGTTATAAAACAGTGGCTTTCACTTTTTTTTTTCTGTTACAGAACACTTTGTTCAAACTCATTCTCACATAGAACCCAATTTGTTTGGAAAGCAACATGAACCTGGAATCTTTGAAGTGACGGTGGCAAGAAGGGGGTCTGGAGCTTGGCCCACTTCTTTCACTCGTGCCCCTACCCTCAACATGCCCTGAGGGGCCTCAAGGAATAGAGTTTTGAAAAAAAAAATACTTTTTAAAAAAGAAAACCTTGTGAGCTCCTGGGTGTCGGAAATGTTTATTTTAATTCCACTGTACTGTGCCTAGTGTTGTTTATCATGTGATATTAAAATTGCAAAACCAAATTAAAATTTGGAATCAATAATTAGTGGAGCAAAGGATATTCTCAAAAACTCACACTTAAAAACATTTATAAGCATGTTATTTACCTACACTGAGAAAACAAACTACATCCAAACACATTTGGTACTGCTGATCTAGACAAGTTTGGTAGCACAAGGGCCTAAACTTTTTTTTTTTTTAGGACTATGCTTTAGTATGTTCATTATAAAACTTCCTCTCTAATGAATAGTAAGATTCTGAAAAAAATAGTATCTTTGTTACTTGTATGGAGTTTAGGCATATTCCATAACTCATATTTGCATTAATTCAAAATGACTTTCTCATGGGTCTAAATTAGGAAAGTTTTTACTATAAACTATTTTTATGAGAAATAGAAAAATGTTTCTGTTTTATTCTAAGAAAATATGTACTTAAACAGTGTACGTTCCTGGGCAAGATGGCTGAATAGGAACAGCTCCGATCTGCAGCTCCCAGCGTGATCTACACAGAAGGCAGGTGATTTCTGCATTTCCAGCTGAGGTACCAGGTGCATCTCATTAGGCCTGGTTAGACAGTGGGCGCAGCCCATGGAGGGGGAGCTGAAGCAGGGTGGGGCATTGCCTTACTGGGAAAGTGCATGGGGTCAGGGAACTCCCTCTCCTAGACAAGGGAAGCCGTGAGGGACTGTGCCATGAGCAACACTGCACTCTGGCCCAGATACTATGCTTTTCCCATGGTCTTCACGACCCACAGACCAGGAGATTCCTTTGGCTGCCTATGCCACCAGGGTCCTGGGTTTCAAGCACAAAACTGGGTGGCTGTTTAGGCAGCCACCAAGCTAGCTGCAGGAGATTGTTTTCATTCCCCAGTGGCACCTGGAACACCAGTGAGACAGAATCGTTCACTCTCCTAGAAAGGGGGCTGAAGCCAGGCAGCTAAGTGGTCTAGCTCAGGGGATCCCACCCCCACAGAGCCCAGCAAGCTAAGATCCACTGGCTTGAAATTCTCGCTGCCAGCACAGCAGTCTGAAGTCTATCTGGGATGCTCAAGCTTGGTGGGGGGAGGGGCATCCGCCATTACTGAGGCTTGAGTAGGTGGTTTTCCACTCACAGTGTAAACAAAGCCGCAGGGAAGTTCAGACTGGGCAGAGCCCACTGCAGCTCAGCAAAGCCACTGTAGCCAGACTGCCTGTCTAGATTCCTCCTCTCTGGTAAAGGCATCTCTGAAAGAAATTCAGCAGCCGCAGTCAGGGGCTTATAGAGCAAACTCCCATCTCCTTGGGACACAGCACTTGGGGGATGGGGTGGTTGTGGGTGCAGCTTCAGCAGACTTGAACGTTCCTGCCTGTTGGCCTTGAAGAGAGCAGTGGATCACGCAGCACAGCACTCAAGCTCTACTAAGAGACAGACTGCCTCCTCAAGTGGGTCCCTGACCTCCATGACTCCTGACTGAGAGACACCTCCCAGCAGGGCTCAATAGACACCTCATACAGGAGAGCTCCAGCTGGCATCTGGCAGGTGCCCCTCTGGGACAAAGCTTCCAGAGGAAGGAACAGGCAGCAATTTTTACTGTTCTGTAGCCTCCACTGGTGATACCCAGGCAAACAGGGCATGGAGTATCCAGCAGACCTGCAGCAGAGGGGCCTGACTGTTAGGAAAACTAACAAACAGAAAGGAATAGCGTCAACATCAACAAAAAAGACATCCACACATAAACCACATCCGAAGATCACCAACATCAAAGACCAAAGGAAGATAAATACACGAAGATGAGGAAAAACCACCACAAAAAGGCTGAGTATTCCAAAAATCAGAATGCTTCTTCTCCTCCAAAGGATCACAACTCCTCACCAGCAAGGGAACAAAACTGGATGGAGAATGAGTTTGACGAATTGACAGAAATAGGCTTCAGAAGGTGGATAATAACAAACTCCTCCAAGCAAAAGGAGCGTATTCTAACGCAATGCAAGGAAGCTAAGAACTTTGAAAAAAGGTTAGAGAAATTGCTAACTAGAATAACCAGTTTAGAGAAGAACAGAAATGAATGATGGAGCTGAAAAACACAGCACGAGAACTCATGAAGAATGCACAAGTATCAATAGCTGAATTGATGAAGCAGAAGAAAGGATATCAGAGATTGAAGATCAACTTGATGAAATAGACCATGAAGACAAGATTAGAGAAAAAAAGAATGAAAAGGAACAAACAAAGCCTCCAAGAAATATGGGACTATGTGAAAAGACCAAATCTACATTTGATTGGTGTACCTGAAAGTCATGGGGAGAATGGAACCAAGTTGGAAAACACTCTTCAGTATATTATCCAGGAGAACTTCCCCAACCTAGCAAGACATGCCAACATTCAAATTCAGGAAATACAGAAAACCTCACAAAGACACTCCTCAAGAAGAGCAAACCCAAGACACATAATTGTCAAATTCACCAAGGTCGAAATGAAGGAAAAAATGTTAAAGGCAGGAAGAGAGAAAGGTTGGGTTACCCACAAAAGGAAGCCCACCAGACTAACAGTGGATCTCTCTGCAGAAACCCTACAAGCCAGAATAGAGTGGGGGCCAGTATTCAACATTCGTAAAGAAAAGAATTTTCAACCCAGAATTTCATATCCGGCCAAACTAAGCTTCATAAGCGAAGGGGAAATAAAATCCTTTACAGACAAGCAAATGCTGAGAGATTTTTTCACCACCAGGCCTGGCTTACAAAAGCTCCTGAAGGAAGCTCTAAATATGAAAAGAAAAAAAATAGTACCAGCCACTGCAAAAACATACCAAATTGTAAAGACCGTTGATGGTACGAAGAAACTGCATCAACTAACAGGCAAAATAACCAGCTACCATCATAATGACAGGGTCAAATTCACACATAACAATATTAACCTTCAATGTAAATGGGCTAAATGCCCCAATTAAGACACAGACTGGAAAACTGGATAAAGGGTCAAGACCCATCGGTGTGCCGTATTCAGGAAACCCATCTCACGTGCAAAGACACACATAGGCTTAAAATAAAAGGATGGAGGAATATTTAGCAAACACAGGGAAAACAAAAAAAAAGCAGGGGTTACAATCCTATTCTCTCATAAAACAGACTTTAAACCAAAAAAGATCAAAAAAGGCTAAGAAAGGCATTACATAATGGTAAAGGGATCAATTCAACCAGAAGAGCTAACTATCCTAAACATATATGCACCCAATACAGGAGCACCCGGATTCATAAAGCAAGTTCTTAGAGACATACAAAGAGACTTAGACTCCCACATAATAATAGTGGGAGACTTTAGCACCCCACTGTCAATATTACACAGATCAATGAGACAGAAAATTAACAAGGATATTTAGGACTTCAACTCAGCTCTGGACCAAGTGGACCTAGTAGACATCTATAGGACTCTTCACCCAAAATCAACAGAATATACATTCTTTTCAGCACCACATAACATTTATTTTAAAATTGACCACATAATTGGAAGTAAAACAGTCCTCAGCAAATGCAAAAGGACAGAAATCATAACAAACAGTCTTACACCACAGTGTAATCAAACTAGAACTCAGGATTCAGAAACTCACTCAAAACCACTCAACTACATGGAATCTGAACAACCTGCTCCTGAATGACTACTGGGTAAATAACAAAATGAAGGCAGAAATACATAAGTTATTTGAAACTGATGAGAACAAAGACACAATGCACCAGAATCTCTGGGACACAGCTAAAGCAGTGTTTAGAGGGAAATTTATAGCACTAAATGCCCACAGGAGAGAGGGGGAAAGATCTAAAATCAATACCCTAATATCACAATTAAAAGAACTAGAGAAACAAGAGCAAACAAATTCAAAAGCTAGCAGAAGACAAGAAATTACTAAGATCAGAGCAGAACTGAAGGAGATAGAGACACGAAAAACCCTTCAAAAAATCAATGAATCCAGGAGCTGGTTTTTTGAAAAGATCAACCAAGTAGACCACTGGCCAGACTACTAAAGGAGAAAAGAGAAGAATCAAATAGACACCATAAAAAATGATAAAGAGGATATCACCACCGATCACACAGAAATACAAACTACCATCAGAGAATACTACAAACACCTCTATGCAAATAAACTGGAAAATGAAGAAGAAATGGATACATTCCTGGACACATACACCTTCCCCAGACTAAACCAGGAAGAAGTCGAATCCCTGAATAGACCAATATCAAGTTTTGCAATTGAGGCAGTAATTAATAGCCTACCAACCAAAAAAAGTCGAGGGCCAGATGGATTCACAGCCGAATTCTACCAGAGGTACAAAGAGGAGCTGGTACCATTTCTTCTGAAACTATTCCAAACAATAGAAAAACAGTGAATCCTCCCTAACTCATTTTATGAGGCCAGCATCATCCTGAAACCAAACCTGGCAGAGACATAACAAAAAAAGAAAATATCAGGCCAATATCCTTGATGAACATTGATGTAAAAATCTTCAATAAAATACTGGCAAACCAAATCTAGCAGCACATCAAAAAGCTTATCCACCATGATCAAGTCAGCTTCATCCCTGGGATGCAAGGCTTGTTCCACATATGCAAATCAATAAATGTAATCCATCACATAAACAAAACCAATATTAAAAACCACATGATTATCTCAATAGATGCAGAAAAAAGCCTTGGATAAAATTCAACACCTATTCATGCTAAAAACTGTCAATAAACTAGGTACTAATGAAATGTATGTCAAAATAATAAGAGCTGTTTTTGACAAACCCACAGCCAATATCTTACTGAACGGGCAAAACCTGGCTGCACTCCTTTTGAAAACTGGCACAAGACAAGGATGCCCTCCCTCACCACTCCTATTCAACATAGTATTGGAAGTTGTGGCCAGGGCAATCAGGCAAGAGAAAGAAAGAAAGTGTATTCAGATAGGAAGAGAGGAAGTCAAATTGTCCCTGTTTGCAGATGACATGATTGTATATTTAGAAAACCCCATCATCTCAGCCCAAAATTTCTTAAGCTGATAAGGAACTTCAGCAAAGTCTCAGGATACAAAATCAATGTGCAAAAATCACAAGCATTCCCATACAGCAATAATAGACAAACAGAGAGCCAAATCATGAGTGCACTCCCATTTAAAATTGCTACAAAGAGAATAAAATACCTAGGAGTACAACTTACAAGGGATGTGAAGGACCTCATCAAGAACTACAAACCACTGCTCAACAAAATAAGAGAGGACACAAACAAATAGAAAAGCATTCCATGCTCATGGATAGGAAGAATCAATATCATGAAAATGGCCATACTGCCCAAAGTAATTTACAGATTCAATGCTATCCCCATCAAGCTACCACTGACTTTCTTCACAGAATTAAAAAAAAAAACTACTTCAAATTTCATATGGAACCAAAAAAGAGCCCATATAGCCAAGACATTCCTAAGCAAAAAGATTAAGGTGGAGGCATCATGCTACCTAAGTTCAAACTATATTACAAGGCTACAGTAACCAAACAGCATATTACTGGTACCAAAACAGATGTATAGACCAATGGAACTGAACAGAGGCCTCAGAAATACTGCCACACATCTACAACCATCTGATCTTTGACAAACCTGACAAATACAAGCTATGGGGAAAGGATTCCCTATTTAATCAATGGTGTTAGGAAAACTGGCTAGCCATATGCAGAAAACTGGAACTGGACCCCTTCCTTACACCTTACACAAAAATTAACTCAAGATGGTTTAAACACTTAAACATAAGCCCTAAAACCATAAAAATCCTAGAAGAAAACCTAGGCAATAGCATTTAGGACATAGGCATGGGCAAACACTTCATGACTAAAACACCAAAGTAATGGCAACAAAAAACAAAATTGACATATCGGATCTAATTAAACTAAAGAGCTTCTGCATAGCAAAACAAAACAAAACAAAAAAAAAACTATCTTCAGAGTGAACAGGCAACCTATAGAATGGGAGAAAAATTTTGCAATCTATCCATCTAACAAAGGACTAATATCCAGAATCTACAAGGAACTTAAACAAATTTACAAGAAAAAAAACCCCATCAAAAAGTGGGCAAAGGATATGAACAGACACTTCTCAAAAGAAGCCATTTATGTGGCCAACAAATATATGAAAAAAATGGTCATCGTCACTGGTCATTAGAGAAATGCAAGTCAAAACCACAATGAGATACCATCTCACGCCAGTTAGAATGGCGATCATTAAAAAGTCAGGAAACAACAGATGCTAGAGAGGACGTGGAGAAATAGGAACTTTTTACACTGTTGGTGGGAGTGTAAATTAGTTCAACCATTGTGGAAGGCACTGTGGCAATTCCTCAAGGATCTAGAACCAGAAATACCATTTGACTTAGCAATTCCATTACTGGGTATATACCCAAAGGATTATAAATCATGCTGCTATGAAGACACATGCACATGTATGTTTATTGCAGCACTATTCACAATAGCAAAGACTTGGAACCAACACAAATGCCCATCAGTGATAGACTGGATTAAGAAAATGTGGCACATATACACCATGGAATACTATGGAGCCATAAAAAATGATGAGTTCATGTCCTTTGTAGGGACATGGATGAAGCTGGAAACCATCATTCTCAGCAAAGTAACACAGGAACAGAAAACCAAACAGCGCATCTTCTCACTCATAAGTGGGAGCTGAACTATGAGAACAGATGGACACAGGGAGGGGAACATCACATACTGAGGCCTGTCAGGGGGTGGGGGGCTAGGGTAGTAATAGCATTAGGAGAAATACCTAATATAGATGAAATATTGATGGGTGCAGCAAACCACCACAGTGTGTGTATACCTATGTAACCTGCACATTCTGCACAAGTATCCCAGAACTTAGGGTATAATAAAAAAAAATGTATAATCCTTCAGAATGGTATCGTTTTATCACTGTCATCTCCTGCTGAAGCTAGTAGAATCAAATAGCACGTCAATGTGTTTTCCACTCCAGAGTATCAAAGTTAACAAGTGTAGTAGCTGCCCAGTAGCTGGAAGTAGCAGAGTCAACCTGGCTCCATCACATTTATTCAATGTTGATCTGTACTGTAGGTACATCATGAACAGATAGAATTGGCCTCAAGTCTCAGGAAGGCTACAGACCATAGAATCCTAATGGGATTCGATGCTGGAATCATTCATGATTTCAATAAGTGTTTCCTGAGCTTGAGCCAGGGAGCCCTGAATGTGTCATATTGACAAGGAGGCAGTCAGTCTCTGCCTTCAGGACTCTCACAGTTCAGTGGGGGAGATTGAAATGGGAACACATTTAAAATATATCTACAATACAGTATTACAAAGGGCTGCAATAAAGATCTCCCTCCTTCTGCCCACAGTGGTCTAGAGCTGTGGCTGAAAAGGCATTTGTCAAGTGGGCAAGGAAAAAAAAATGTATCCCAGGGATAGGACAGCATGTGGAAAGGCACAGACAATTACATATCTGTTGAATGCCTTTTACGTGCTGTTCTGGGCACTAATGATAAAACAGCAATTAAAGTTCCAGTTCCCACAGAGCTTACATCCTAGTAGAATGAGAAAATGTGCAGTATTCAGGCAATGACAAATAGTTTAGTATAAAATAGGGGAAGTGGTGAAGATGAAATTAGGGGTAGAGATTAGGGATAGCTGCCATTTGAAGGTTCTTGAAGGACAAGTTTAGGAATTTGAACTTTAACCTGCAAGGTGGTTCCATGGACTCTTGACTACTTTATCATCTAGAGGGCAAGATTGGTGGCAACTTCCTGTGGATAAAATTAAAACCACCTGGTATATCTAAAAGCTCAGTAATATTCATCCTGGCATTTTCTTGAGCAAAAGTGCTGGAGTTGATTTTATATCCTCTGTTGGATGGGTATTAAGTGCCACATCATTGTATCTAAGAGGACTTAAAAAGGAGAAAAATTAAAATGAGAGCAGGAGTTACAGGAAATGGCTGCTAAGTGGTGGCCTTATGCACTGGCCTTGGCCTTGAACCTGAGTTGCTTTTGCCTGGTAGTGGTATGGACTGTGCACATAACTTCACCTGAGGTAGCCAGATGGATAACTGAGTATGCTATGCCAAGACGTTCCCACTGGGTATTTTAAACATTCCTGGAGCAACACAAAACTTCTGTACAAAGCCTAGAAATGTGTAAGCTGGGAACCAATTTTTCATCCTCAGTTTAAAAACAGAAATCAAACCTGTTGATTCCTGTCTGCCCCCACCCCAGCCTCTCTGACTGTCTTCAGGTCTTTGAAAGTGCCCAACAAAAACTCTCTGCAAAGATGATTGATTGTTTTTAAAGGCAGTCACTCTAATAGCTTAGACTCTAGTGGAAAGAGTATTTTTAATGATATTTATATGAATGATGTGCTGCTTCTGGCCACCAGCCACTAACGCATGCACTTCTGTTCTTTAGAGTACTAATAAGGGGCACTGATTCATTTACATTTGGCCAAAGACCTGGATTAAAAGTATAGTCTGTGGAGATAATAAAGGTTCTTCTTTTATGCAGATCAAACTCATGACTGTGGCCTGAAATAGCTCTTTAACCAGTGATTCTCAAAGTTTTGAAGTGGGTTGGAATCACATGTGACTCTTTGAAACACAGATTGCTGGGCTACACTTCCAGAACTCCTGATTCAGTAGGTATGGGGTAAGGCCCAATAATTTGCATTTCTAACTAGTTCTTAGGCAATGCTGATACTGTTCGTCCTCCAGACAACTCTTTGAGAACTATTTTTCTTGTATTCCAAATTTACCTGACTTATCGTAAAAAGAATTTTCAGGGGAAGAGTCCTTAGGTACCGATATTTTTTTAAGGCCCCAGGTGATTCACTGGGAAAAATGCTGTTAACTCACCCCAGGTGAGTTACATGATCATTATTTCTAACAATTTATTTTAACAAACATTTAAAGAAGTGATTCTCAACTTTGGACACACATTAGAATCATAGAGAGTTTTAAAAAAATACCAATCACTGGGTCAAACCTCCAGAGATTTTGATTCAGTTAGTCAAATGAAGCCTGGCATCTGTCTCTTTTTAGAAGCTCTCCAAGAAAAGGATAGTCTTTCCAACAAACAGTGTTTGAAAAATCAGATATCTACATGCAAAAGAATAAAATTGGGCTCTCATACAAAATTTAACTTTATATTTTTAAAAAACTTAAATGCAACAGTCCTGAAACTGTAAAACTCCTAGGACATGAGCAGTGTTCTAGGAGTTTCCTAGAGGAAAGTATAGGGAAAGAAACCTCCTGACATTGGTCTTGGCAACAACTTGTTTGGTATGACTGCAAAAGTACAGGTAATGAAAGCAAAATAAATGGTAGGATTACATTAAACTAAAGAGCTTCTGCACAGCAAACAGTCAACCAAATGAAAAGGCAACCTATAGAATGGGAGAAATAATTTGCAAACCATATATCTGGTAAGGGGTTAATATACAAAATATATAAGGAACTCAAACAACTCAGTAGCAAAACACCAAATTACCCAACTAAAAAAAATGGGCAAAGGACTTGAATAAATGTTTCTCCAAGGACAATGTAAAAACGCCAACAGGTATGTGAGAAGATGCTCAATGTCTATAATCAGTAGGGAAGTGCAAATCAAAACCACAGTGAGATATCATCTCACCTCTGTTAGGATGATTATTATCAAAAAGACAAGCGATAGCACATGTTGGTGAGGGTATGGGGAAAAGAGAACCCTGGTTTGTACACTGCTGAAGGGAATGTAAACTAGTTCAGCCAATATGGAAAACAGTATGAAGATTCTTCTCAAAATTAAAAGTAGAACTATTGTGTCCGGAATTGGTGGGTTCTTGGTCTCGCTGACTTCAAGAATGAAGCTGCGGACCCTTGCAGTGAGTGTTACAGTTCTTAAAGATGGTGTATCCGGAGTTTGTTCCTTCTGGTGGGTTTGTGATCTGGCTGACTTCAGGAGTGATGCTGCATACTTTCACAGTGAGTGTTACAGCTCTTAAGGCGGTGTGTCTGGAGTTGTTTGTTCCTCCCATCCGGAGTTGTTCCTTCCTCCCATCTGCAGTTGTTCCTTCCTCCCGTCTGGAGTTGTTCATCCCTCCCAGTGGGTTCATGGTCTTGCTGGCCTCATGAGTGAAGCTGCAGACCTTTGCGGTGAGTGTTACAGCTCATAAAGGCATGCAGACTGAAAGAGTGAGCAGCACAAGGTTTATCGCGAAGAGCAAAAGAACAAAGCTTCCAAAGCATGGAAGGGGACCCGAGTGGGTTGCCACTGCTGCCTTCGGCAGCCTGCTTTTATTCCCTTATCTGACCCTACCCACATCCTGCTGATTGGTCCGTTTTACAGAGAGCTGATTGGTCCTTTTTGACAGGGTGCTGATTGGTGCATTTGCAAACCTTGAGCTAGACACAGAGTGCTGATTGGAGCATTGACAAATCTTGAGCTAGACACGAAGCGCTGACTGGTGCATTTACAATCCTCCAGGTAGACATAAAAGTTCTTCAAGTCCCCACCTGACTCAGGAGCCCAGCTGGCTTCGCCTAGTGCATCCCGCGCCAGGGTCGCAGGCGGAGCTGCCTCTCAGTCCCATGCCAGGCGCCTGTACTCCTCAGTGGCACCCATCAGGGAGGCTCGGGCCGTGTGGGAGCCCAAGGGGGAGTGAGGGGGGGGTGGTTCGGGCATTGGGGGCTGCAGGTCCCCAGCCCTGTCCTGCGGGGAGGCAGCTGAGGCCCAGCAAGAATTAGAGCGTGGCATGGGTGGGCTGGCAGTGCTGGGGGACCTGGCACACCCTCCGCAGCTGCTGGCCCAGGTGCTAAGTCCCTCACTGCCTGGGCTGGCCACTCTGAGTGCGGGGCCCACTGATCCCGCACCCACCTGGAACTTGCGCTGGCCCACAAGCTCTGTTTGCAGCCCCAGTTCCCGCCCGCGCCTCTCCCTCCACACCTCCTGGCAAGCAGAGGGAGCTAGCTCCGGCCACAGCCAACCCAGAGAGGGGCTCCCAGAGTGCAGCGGTGGGCTGAAGTGCTCCTCAAGCACAGCCAGAGTGGACACCAAGGCCAAGGAGGCGCGGAGAGTGAGCGAGGGCTGCTAGCATGTTGTCACCTCTCTCTATGATCTAGCAATCCTACTTCTCAGTATCAGGGAACCTGCCCCGATATTCATGTAGGTTCTTTTCTATTTTCCCTAAGCGTCAGCTGGCTTGAGAAATAAAGGGACGGAGTACAAAAGAGAGAAATTTTAAAGCTGGGCATCGGGGGAGACATCACATTTCGGTAGGTTCCGTGATGCCCCACAAGCTGCAAAAACCAGCAAGTTTTTATTAGGGATTTTCAAAAGGGGAGGGAGTGTGCGAATAGGTGTGGGTCACAGACATCAAGTACTTTACACAGTAATAGAATATCACAAGGCAAGTGGAGGCAGGGCAAGATCACAGGACCACAGGACGGGGGCGAAATTAAAATTGCTAATGAAGTTTCGGGCACCATTGTCACTGATAACATCTTATCAGTAGACAGGGTTTTGAGGGCAACTTGTCTGACCAAAATTATTAGGTGGGAATTTTCTCTTCCTAATAAGCCTGGGAGCGCTATGGGAGACTGGGGTCCATTTCACCCCTGCAGTCTTGACCATAAGAGACGGGCACACCTGGGGGGGCCGTTTATAGGCCTATACCTCCAGGCGTGTATTCTCTTTCCCAGGGATGTTCCTTGCTGAGAAAAAGAATTCAGCGATGTTTCTCCCATTCGCTTTTGAAAGAAGAGAAATATGGCTCTGTTCTGCCTGGCTCACCGGTGGTCAGAGTTTAAGGTTATCTCTCTTATTCCCTGAACAACTGCTGTTATCCTGTTCTTTTTTTCAAGGTGCCCAGATTTCATATTGCTCAAACACACATGCTGTACAATTTGTGCAGTTAATGCAATTATTCCAGGGTCCTGAGGCGACATACATCCTCCTCAGCTGACAGGATTAAGAGATTAAAGTAAAGACAGGCATAGGAAATCACAAGGGTATTGATTGGGGAAGTGATAAGTGTCCATGAAATCTTTACAATACACGTTCTTCTGCCATGGCTTCAGCCAGTCCCTCCGTTTGGGGTCCCTGACTTCCCGCAAAGAAGATAAAACAGTATCTCAAAGGGATATCTACACCTCCATATTTATTGCAGCGTTATTCACAATAGCCAAGATATGGAAATGACCTAAGTGTCCATGGATGGATGAGTGGATAGGAAATTGTGGAATATATTTACAAATGAATATTGTTCAGCCTTTAAAAAGAAGAAAACCTTGTCATTTGTGAAAATGTGGATGAACCTGGAAGACATTATGATAAGTGAAATAAACTAAATATAGAAAGGCAAATACCGTATGATCTTACTTATATGTGGTGTGGAATCTAGGAAAAAATTTAAATCCATAGAAGCAGAGAGTAAAACAGTGATTACCAGGGGCTAGAGGAAGGGATGAAGAAAAGAGTAGATGTTGGTCAAAGGCTGCAACTCTCCATTATCAAATCAACAAGTTCTGGGGGTTGAATGTACAGCATGGTGACTTTTATTAATAATACTGTATGGTTTACTTGAAATTTGCTAAGAAAGTGTATCTTAAGTGTCCTCAACAAACACACACACACACGTACATGAGCAAATTTTAACTAAGTTTGGTGATGGATGAGTTAGCTAATTTGATTGTGGTAATCATTTCACAATGTATCCATATATGAAATCATCACATTTGTACACCTTGGATATATACAATTTTTGTTTGTCAATTATGCCTCAGGAAAGTCGGGGCAGGGAGCCCTTCAGGTATTTCTCATGTGCAGCCAAGGTTTGGCTGAAAGCCTGCTAAAAGGCCTTTAGTCCCCATCTTTACCAGACTATTTGCTTCAGCACCCAGCCTGCTCACCCCCAGGTCTTCCCTTACACCCTTACACCTCTATCCCTGGCCTTGGTGGAGTGCTTCTCCTCTGCAGAAGCAATGTTTCCATCAAAACAGTTGGGACAAGATTGGGATTTAACAGTTTCCCCTGTTAGAAAGTAAACTTCCTGAGGGCAAACACCAGAGCTGAATTTTCCTCTAATCCCAGTGCCTAGAGAACCAGATTTAGCCAGCTCTTTAAGAAGTAAGTGGAACTGTTTTGTTTTCTGTGCTGCTTAGTGCAGGACAATATAGAGCAGATCTGGCTCTGCCCCTTAGCAGCCCAGAACACTGGACATGTTGGATATAATTTTAATCTTGCTGAGCCTCTGTTTTCTTTTCTGTAAATTAGACACCTCTTGGGCTAGTTGTGAACTTTAGAAGAGATGACTAATGTAAAGCATGTCTCATGATGCAAAGTGTGTTGTGATTTAGTAAATGTGGGCTATTTTTATGTTATGCTAATTTGCATTGGTGAGTTCACTGTATGTTCTTCAACATTATCATTATGAGAGAGGTCACAGTTTATCCATACCTAGCAATGCATTTTAGAGAGTGGCCCCAAAGAATGCTTTATGGACGGGTACTTCTATTTTCTTGAGTTCTTAGACTAATGGTTTTCAAACTGTGGTCTGCGTCTGGTCTGGCAATATCAGCACTACCTGGAAACTTGTTAGAAATGTAAATTCCTGGGTGCCACACCAGACCCACTGAATCAAAAACTCAATTCTGAGTAGCAGTAATCTACGTTTCAACAAGCCTTTCAGAAGATCTGGATAGACATTGAAGGTTACAAGATATTGGCTTAGAAGAACCACTGTTTAAAAACATTTTAGCAACCTGATACACATTCCTAATTCTTTCTGAACCACTGGTTCCTGACCAGAGGAGAGAAGGATGGCACCTCTTCCTTACAGTGGTGTATCACATCTCCAAGGAGCTTATATGATTGGAAAAAGTACCCCAGAGATTCTGATATCTCCTCTAGAGGCCATGTTTCTCGTAGCTAATTTTTTTTTTCAAATATGGTTTTAGGCCATACTTTTGGCAGTGATTCAGATTCGGCAAGTCTAACGGCTGAAGGATATTATATGGATGTATATTTAAAGGATATTATATGCCAAGCTGTATGCCAAGTGCTTTTATAGATATAATTTTATAGATATAATTTTATTTAGTCCGTGTGTCCACAACTTTATTATTGATACTTTACAAACAAATAAAGAGGCTGGGCCCAGTGGCTCATGCCTGTAATCCTAACACTTTGGGAGGCCAAGGTGGGAGGATGGCACGAATCCAGGAATTTGAGACTAGCCTGGGCAGTATAGCAAGACCCCATCTCTACAAACAATTTTTAAACAATTTTTTCTGGGAGTAGTGGCACACCTGTACTGTAGTGCCAGCTACTCCTGAGGCAGGAGGATCACTTGAGCCCAGGAGTTCAAAGCTGCACTGAGCCATGATGGTGCCAGCCTGGGCAACAGAGTGAGACCCCAACTCTATTTAAAAAAAAGAAAAAGCCAGCTGAAGATCAGAGAATGTAAGCAGCATGCCTTTAATAACACATAATGACAGAGCTAGATGTAAACTTCCTAAATCATGTGGAAATGTCTCTTTCAATTATATTTATATTTTCCATTTATTTTATGTGGCCTCAGCCTATTGATCTTTGAAATGAATTAAATGCAAAACAGTCTTAATTTAATCATCCTGTTATTATCAATAACTTCACTGCTATGAACTATAGTAATAATATTTCTGCAACTTCAAAAACCAAGGGATTTAAAGGTAAAGTTTTCTCTTATAATGGCTGACTCTCCCTAGATAACTACGTAAACTCTCAAAAGATACAAAAAATAAAAATCTGAAGACTATGGGGAGAGATAAAAAGCCACCTCACTCCTTGGCTTGTAGCTCCCCCATCCAGGAGGGGGTTTGACCCTTAAAAGAAGAGCACTACGTTTGCTGAGATCCATATCTATAGATTTCACATGGAAGAACAACTATTGGAGGAGCCAAGATGGCCGAATAGGAACAGCTCCGGTCTACAGCTCCCAGCGTGAGCGACGCAGAAGACGGGTGATTTCTGCATTTCCATCTGAGGTACCGGGTTCATCTCACTAGGGAGTGCCAGACAGTGGGCGCAGGTCAGTGGGTGCGCGCACCGTGCGCGAGCCGAAGCAGGGCGAGGCATTGCCTCACCTGGAAAGCGCAAGGGGTCAGGGAGTTCCCTTTCCGAGTCAAAGAAAGGGGTGACGGACGCACCTGGAAAATCGGGTCACTCCCACCCGAATATTGCGCTTTTCAGACCGGCTTAAAAAACGGCGCACCACGAGACTATATCCCACACCTGGCTCGGAGGGTCCTACGCCCACGGAGTCTCACTGATTGCTAGCACAGCAGTCTGAGATCAAACTGCAAGGCGGCAGCGAGGCTGGGGGAGGGGCGCCTGCCATTGCCCAGGCTTGCTTAGGTAAACAAAGCAGCCGGTAAGCTCGAACTGGGTGGAGCCCACCACAGCTCAAGGAGGCCTGCCTGCCTCTGTAAGCTCCACCTCTGGGGGCAGGGCACAGACAAACAAAAAGACAGCAGTAACCTCTGCAGACTTTAATGTCCCTGTCTGACAGCTTTGAAGAGAGCAGTGGTTCTCCCAGCACGCAGCTGGAGATCTGAGAACGGGCAGACTGCCTCCTCAAGTGGGTCCCTGACCCCTGACCCCCGAGCAGCCTAACTGGGAGGCAACCCCCAGCAGGGGCACACTGACACCTCACACGGCAGGGTATTCCAACAGACCTGCAGCTGAGGGTCCTGTCTGTTAGAAGGAAAACTAACAAACAGAAAGGACATCCACACCGAAAACCCATCTGTACATCACCATCATCAAAGACCAAAAATAGATAAAACCACAAAGATGGGGAAAAAACAGAACAGAAAAACTGGAAACTCTAAAACGCAGAGTGCCTCTCCTCCTCCAAAGGAACGCAGTTCCTCACCAGCAACGGAACAAAGCTGGATGGAGAATGATTTTGACGAGCTGAGAGAAGAAGGCTTCAGACGATCAAATTACTCTGAGCTACGGGAGGACATTCAAACCAAAGGCAAAGAAGTTGAAAACTTTGAAAAAAATTTAGAAGAATGTATAACTAGAATAACCAATACAGAGAAGTGCTTAAAGGAGCTGACGGAGCTGAAAACCAAGGCTCGAGAACTACGTGAAGAATGCAGAAGCCTCAGGAGCCGATGCCATCAACTGGAAGAAAGGGTATCAGCAATGGAAGATGAAATGAATGAAATGAAGCGAGAAGGGAAGTTTAGAGAAAAAAGAATAAAAAGAGATGAGCAAAGCCTCCAAGAAATATGGGACTATGTGAAAAGACCAAATCTATGTCTGACTGGTGTACCTGAAAGTGATGCGGAGAATGGAACCAAGTTGGAAAACACTCTGCAGGATATTATCCAGGAGAACTTCCCCAATGTAGCAAGGCAGGCCAACGTTCAGATTCAGGAAATACAGAGAACGCCACAAAGATACTCCTCGAGAAGAGCAACTCCAAGACACATAATTGTCAGATTCACCAAAGTTGAAATGAAGGAAAAAATGTTAAGGGCAGCCAGAGAGAAAGGTCGGGTTACCCTCAAAGGGAAGCCCATCAGACTAACAGTGGATCTCTCAGCAGAAACCCTACAAGCCAGAAGAGAGTGGGGGCCAATATTCAACATTCTTAAAGAAAAGAATTTTCAACCCAGAATTTCATATCCAGCCAAACTAAGCTTCATAAGTGAAGGAGAAATAAAATACTTTACAGACAAGCAAATGCTGAGAGATTTTGTCACCACCAGGCCTGCCTTAAAAGAGCTCCTGAAGGAAGTGCTAAACATGGAAAGGAACAACCGGTACCAGCCGCTGCAAAATCATGCCAAAATGTAAAGACCATCGAGACTAGGAAGAAACTGCATCAACTAACGAGCAAAATCACCAGCTAACATCCTAATGACAGGATCAAATTCACACATAACAATATTAACTTTAAATGTAAATGGACTAAATTCTCCAATTAAAAGACACAGACTGGCAAGTTGGATAAAGAGTCAAGACCCATCACTGTGCTGTATTCAGGAAACCCATCTCACGTGCAGAGACACACATAGGCTCAAAATAAAAGGATGGAGGAAGATCTACCAAGCAAATGGAAAACAAAAAAAGGCAGGGGTTGCAATCCTAGTCTCTGATAAAACAGACTTTAAACCAACAAAGATCAAAAGAGACAAAGAAGGCCATTACATAATAGTAAAGGGATCAATTCAACAAGAGGAGCTAACTATCCTAAATATATATGCACCCAATACAGGAGCACCCAGATTCATAAAGCAAGTCCTGAGTGACCTACAAAGAGACTTAGACTCCCACACATTAATAATGGGAGACTTTAACACCCCACTGTCAACATTAGACAGATCAACGAGACAGAAAGTCAACAAGGATACCCAGGAATTGAACTCAGCTCTGCACCAAGCGGACCTAATAGACATCTACAGAACTCTCCACCCCAAATCAACAGAATATACATTTTTTTCAGCACCACACCACACCTATTCCAAAATTGACCACATACTTGGAAGTAAAGCTCTCCTCAGCAAATGTAAAAGAACAGAAATTATAACAAACTATCTCTCAGACCACAGTGCAATCAAACTAGAACTCAGGATTAAGAATCTCACTCAAAGCCGCTCAACTACATGGAAACTGAACAACCTGCTTCTGAATGACTACTGGGTACATAACGAAATGAAGGCAGAAATAAAGATGTTCTTTGAAACCAACGAGAACAAAGACACAACATACCAGAATCTCTGGGATGCATTCAAAGCAGTGTGTAGAGGGAAATTTATAGCACTAAATGCCCACAAGAGAAAGCAGGAAAGATCCAAAATTGACACCCTAACATCACAATTAAAAGAACTAGAAAAGCAACAGCAAACACATTCAAAAGCTAGCAGAAGGCAAGAAATAACTAAAATCAGAGCAGAACTGAAGGAAATAGAGACAAAAAAAACCCTTCAAAAAATCAATGAATCCAGGAGCTGGTTTTTTGAAAGGATCAACAAAATTGATAGACCGCTAGCAAGACTAATAAAGAAAAAAAGAGAGAAGAATCAAATAGACACAATAAAAAATGATAAAGGGGATATCACCACCGATCCCACAGAAATACAAACTACCATCAGAGAATACTACAAACACCTCTACGCAAATAAACTAGAAAATCTAGAAGAAATGGATACATTCCTCGACACATACACTCTCCCAAGACTAAACCAGGAAGAAGTTGAATCTCTGAATAGACCAATAACAGGAGCTGAAATTGTGGCAATAATCAATAGCTTACCAACCAAAAAGAGTCCAGGACCAGATGGATTCACAGCCGAATTCTACCAGAGGTACAAGGAGGAACTGGTACCATTCCTTCTGAAACTATTCCAATCAATAGAAAAAGAGGGAATCCTCCCTCACTCATTTTATGAGGCCAGCATCATTCTGATACCAAAGCCGGGCAGAGACACAACTAAAAAAGAGAATTTTAGACCAATATCCTTGATGAACATTGATGCAAAAATCCTCAATAAAATACTGGCAAACCGAATCCAGCAGCACATCAAAAAGCTTATCCACCATGATCAAGTGGGCTTCATCCCTGGGATGCAAGGCTGGTTCAATATACGCAAATCAATAAATGTAATCCAGCATATAAACAGAGCCAAAGACAAAAACCACATGATTATGTCAATAGATGCAGAAAAAGCCTTTGACAAAATTCAACAACCCTTCATGCTAAAAACTCTCAATAAATTAGGTATTGATGGGACGTATTTCAAAATAATAAGAGCTATCTATGACAAATCCACAGCCAATATCATACTGAATGGGCAAAAACTGGAAGCATTCCCTTTGAAAACTGGCACAAGACAGGGATGCCCTCTCTCACCACTCCTATTCAACATAGTGTTGGAAGTTCTGGCCAGGGCAATCAGGCAGGAGAAGGAAATGAAGGGTATTCAATTAGGAAAAGAGGAAGTCAAATTGTCCCTGTTTGCAGATGACATGATTGTTTATCTAGAAAACCCCATTGTCTCAGCCCAAAATCTCCTTAAGCTGATAAGCAACTTCAGCAAAGTCTCAGGATACAAATCAATGTACAAAAATCACAAGCATTCTTATACACCAACAACAGACAAACAGAGAGCCAAATCATGAGTGAACTCCCATTCACAATTGCTTCCAAGAGAATAAAATACCTAGGAATCCAACTTACAAGGGATGTGAAGGACCTCTTCAAGGAGAACTACAAAGCACTGCTCAAGGAAATAAAAGAGGATACAAACAAATGGAAGAACATTCCATGTTCATGGGTAGGAAGAATCAATATCGTGAAAATGGCCATACTGCCCAAGGTAATTTACAGATTCAATGCCATCCCCATCAAGCTACCAATGACTTTCTTCACAGAATTGGAAAAAACTACTTTAAAGTTCATATGGAACCAAAAAAGAGCCCGCATCGCCAAGTCAATCCTAAGCCAAAAGAACAAAGCTGGAGGCATCACACTACCTGACTTCAAACTATACTACAAGGCTACAGTAACCAAAACAGCATGGTACTGGTACCAAAACAGAGATATAGATCAATGGAACAGAACAGAGCCCTCAGAAATAACGCCGCTTACCTACAACTATCTGATCTTTGACAAACCTGAGAAAAACAAGCAATGGGGAAAGGATTCCCTATTTAATAAATGGTGCTGGGAAAATTGGCTAGCCATATGTAGAAAGCTGAAACTGGATCCCTTCCTTACACCTTATACAAAAATCAATTCAAGATGGATTAAAGATTTAAACGTTAGACCTAAAACCATAAAAACCCTAGAAGAAAACCTAGGCATTACCATTCAGGACATAGGCGTGGGCAAGGACTTCATGTCCAAAACACCAAAAGCAATTGCAACAAAAGAGAAAATTGACAAATGGGATCTAATTAAACTAAAGAGCTTCTGCACAGCAAAAGAAGCTACCATCAGAGTGAACAGGCAACCTACAACATGGGATAAAATTTTCGCAACCTACTCATCTGACAAAGGGCTAATATCCAGAATCTACAATGAACTCCAACAAATTTACAAGAAAAAAACAAACAACCCCATCAAAAAGTGGGCGAAGGACATGAACAGACACTTCTCAAAAGAAGACATTTATGCAGCCAAAAAACACATGAAAAAATGCTCATCATCACTGGCCATCAGAGAAATGCAAATCAAAACCACTATGAGATATCATCGCACACCAGTTAGAATGGCGATCATTAAAAAGGCAGGAAACAACAGGTGCTGGAGAGGATGTGGAGAAATAGGAACACTTTTGCACTGTTGGTGGGACTGTAAACTAGTTCAACCATTGTGGAAGTCAGTGTGGCGATTCCTCAGGGATCTAGAACTAGAAATACCATTTGACCCAGCCATCCCATTACTGGGTATATACCCGAAGGTTTATAAATCATGCTGCTATAAAGACACATGCACACGTATGTTTATTGCGGCATTATTCACAATGGCAGAGACTTGGAACCAACCCAAATGTCCAACAATGATAGACTGGATTAAGAAAATGTGGCACATATACACCATGGAATACTATGCAGCCATAAAAAATGATGAGTTCATGTCCTTTGTAGGGACATGGATGAAATTGGAAACCATCATTCTCAGTAAACTATCGCAAGAACAAAAAACCAAACACCGCATATTCTCACTCATAGGTGGGAATTGAACAATGAGATCTCATGGACACAGGAAGGGGAATATCACACTCTGGGGACTGTGGTGGGGAGCGGGGAGGGGGGAGGGATAGCATTGGGAGATATACCTAATGCTAGATGACGAGTTAGTGGGTGCAGCGCACCAGCATGGCACATGTATACATATGTAACTAACCTGCACAATGTGCACATGTGCCCTAAAACTTAAAGTATAATTAAAAAAAAAAGAATGAATAAATAAATAAATAAAAAGAAAGAAAGAGAGAGAAAGAGGAAAGGAAAGAAGGAAAGAAAGAAAAGGAGGAGGAGGAAGAAGAAAGAAGGAGGAGGAGGAGGAAGAAATTCAGGGATGAGTCCACTTGCTGGACCTTGTGGTAGTCACCTCTGAAACTGTTATTTTGGTCTCAGAAATAAAGTAGAATTGGTATCAGTGACTTTAAAAAAAAAATTCTCCTAAGTACTAATATTTGAAGTACATAGACTGAAAATTGAAAGTGCTCATATATTTTTGATATGAAATTGTTCTCTGATGTTTTTTAGTCTAGTAAAAGTCTCTTGACAAAAAAAAAAAAAAAAAAAAAAGAACAACTATTAAAATGGCAAGTGAGTTCTCACCAGAATAGAGTCTATGGTTGGCAGAATAATGTTCACCTGCCCTAAAATGTGCACATCTTAATCACCTGAATCTGTGAATATGTTACCTTACATGGCAAAATAAATGTTATAGATGCAATTCAGGATATGGGCATGGAGAAGGGGAGGTTATTCTAGATTATCCTGGTGAGCTGGGCTGGAGTCAGAGAAACGTATGAGTAGAAGACAAAAGAGGTTTGAAGTGTGATAGGAGTTGAAACACTGTTTCTAGCTTTGAAGGTGGAGGATGGGGGAGTTGCAAACCAAGAAATGAAGTGGCCTCTAGAGTTGAGAACAGCCCTCATCTGACAGCCAGCAAGGAGACAGGGACGTTCATCCTGAAAATCCAAGGGACTGAATTTTGCCAAGAGTCAGGATGAACAAGAAAAGAGATTCTTCCCTAGAGCTCCAGAGGGAGTAATCCCTGCCAATACCTTGATTTTCGTCATGTGAGTTGCTAAGAAAAGGAACAGTTAAACCATGCCGTACCTGAACTTCTGACCCACAGAACTGTGAGATGATAAATTTGTGTTGTTTTAAGCCACTAAGTTTGTGGTAATTTGTTATGGCAGCATTAGAAAACTGATGCTGAAGAAAATGCATCAATATCTTTAAAGTCCTGAGAGAAAAACAAGTCCACATATAGTTCTATATCCAACAAAAACATCCTTTATAAATGAAAGTGAAATAAACACATTATCAGATAAAGGAAAGCTGAGAGAATTTGGTGCCCGCAGATCTACAGTGTAACAACTGCTAAAAGAGTTCTTCAAGATGATAGCAGATGGAACTCCAAATCTAGAGGAAGAAATTATAAATAAGAGGGTAAATACAAAAGACAGTTTTCTAAATTTCTTTTAAAAATACCTGGTTTTTAATGCAAAATTCCAACATTACATTGTGAGGTGTATAAATGTATGGGAAATATATTAAAATATTAACACAAAGGATGAGAGAGGTTAATGGAATTATGCTGTTGCAAAGTACCTCTATTTCTTGTGAAGAAGTATAATATTAATTCTAAATAAACTGACAAGGGTGTGTATGTGTGTAGTAATATCTAAAAATGTGCAAAAAGATACAGTTAAGCCGTTAGAAAAATTAAGATGGAATATTTTTTAAAATGTATATTCAAAAGAAGGCAAGAATAGGAGGCAGAAATATAAAAAGATGAGAAATAGAAAACAAATAACAAAATAATAGATATAACTGTATTACTAATTATATTAAATATTAACTGAATAAATGGACAGAATGAATTAAAAAGTAACACTCAATTTTACGTTGTTTATATGAAACACACTTTAAACATAAACCCACAAGTAAGTTTTAAGTAAAAGGATGGAAACAGATATGACATGCAGACAAGTAAGCATGAGAAAGTTGGCATGGCTCTATTAATGTCATACAAGGTTCATTTCAGGACAATATGTATCACCCAACATAAAGATGTTTTGTAATAATAAAAGAGTTAATAAGAAGACAAAAGCATCATAAATACTTATGAACTTAGTAACAAAATTTAACAATGTAGAGAGCAAAAACTGACATATTAAAGGGAGAAAAAGGTAAAAATCTACAAACATGGTTGACGATTTTTAAATGCTCTTTCTTAGTGTTTGACAGCACAACTAGACAAAATAAATCAGCAAGGATATATAAGATTTTGTCAACACTGTCAATCACCTTGACCTGATTAACATTTACAGAGCATACAGCCAACAACTCAAAATACATATTTTTGGCTGGGCGCGGTGGCTCACGCCTGTAATCCCAGCACTTTGGGAGGCTGAGGCAGGCGGATCATGAGGTCAGGAGATCGAGACCATCCTGGCTAACACAGTGAAACCACATCTCTACCAGAAACACAAAAAATTAGCCGGACGTGGCAACAGGCGCCTGTAGTCCCAGCTACTTGGGAGGCTGAGGCAGGAGAATGACGTGAACCCGGGAGGCGGAGCTTGCAGTGAGCCGAGATCACACTACTGCACTCCAGTCTGGGCAACAGAGCGAGACTCCATGTCAAAAAACAAAACAAAACAAAACAAAAAAAAACACAGTTTTAAGTGCATTCTTTTCAAGTGCAGTTGGAGTATTTACCAATGCATCATATGCTATATGATAAACTAAGTCTCAGTCAATTTTGAAAGATTAAAATTTTACAAGATATGTTTTCTGGTGACAATGGAACTAAATTAGAAATCAATAATAATAAGATATCTAGTAAAAACTACCAAATATTTGAAAATTAAACATATATCTTAATCTGAGTCAGGTAAGACATCAATGAGAGATTAATAAATACTTCAAACTAAACTATAATGAAAATGTTAGAAATCGTGGAATGCAGCCAAAGTATTGCTTAGAGATTTATAGACGTAAAGAATAAGAAAGGTTTAAAATCTATCAGCTGAGCTGCCCCTTTAAGATTTTAAAAGAGGAAGAATACATTGAACCCAAAATAAGTAGATAGAAGGAAATAATAAAAATAAGCGCTAAAACCAATTATATAGAAAAAAATTAAGTTAAAGTCCAAACTACAATTTTTAAGAGATTAATAATTTTGTTAAACCATTAGCAGTACCAGGCACGGTGGCTTACACCTGTAATCCCAGCACTTTGGGAGGCCGAGGTGGGTGGCTCATCTGAGGTCAGGAGTTCCAGACCAGCCTGGCCAACATGGTGAAACCCCGCCTCTACTAAAAATACAAAAATTAGCCAAACGTGGTGGTGGGCACCTAGAATCTCAGCTACCTGGGAGGCTGATGCAAGAGAATCACTTGAACCTGGGAAATAGAGGTTGCAGTGAGCCGAGATTGTGCCACTGCACACTCCAGCCTGGGTGACGAGAGCAAAACCCTGTCTCAACAACAACAACAAAATAAAGCAAAAAGAAAAACCGTTAGCAATACCAATAGAGGAGACAAGAAGAAAGAAAAAACACAAATCACCAATACCAGAAATAAGAGTGGTTATTATAGATCCATAGATAGTAAAATGATTAAAAAAAGAGTATCATCAACAACTTTATGCCAATAAATATAGCAACCTAGATAAAATGCATACATCAAAGCAACTTAAAAATGTTACAAGAAAAAATAAATAGAAAATATCAATAGCTCTATTTCTATTTCCCTCACAAAACAACACACCAGGCTAGTTTGTTTAGACTAGTGAGTTCTATGAAGCATATAAGGAAGAGCTAATACCAATCTTACACAAAATCTTTCAGAAAACAGAGGAGAGAATACTTCCCTATTTGTTTTGAGACCAATATGACCCTGACACAAAATCTGAGAAAAAAACATGCTGCAAGAAAGGGATATTACACATCACTGTATCTCGTAAATGTTTGCAAAATTCTCTAACAATGTGTTATAGATCAAGTACAGCAATATACTAAAAAAGATTAATAGAACATTAGCAGCCCAATTAATCCTAGGAATGTAAGGTTGGCTTGACATTTGAAAATCAATCAATGTGGCATACCACAATAAGAGAATTAACAAAAAAACTATAGAATCAGCTCAATGGAGTAATAAAAATTATTTGACAAAGTACAACACCCATTTGTGATTTAAAACTTTTGGCAAATTAGAAAGAGAAGGAACTTTTTAAATCGGATAGACAGCATATAAGAAACCTAAAATTAGTATCACAGTTAATTGTAAAATAGCAAATCCTTTTCCCCTTAAATTAGAGCAAATCAAGGATGTTTGCACCTCTATACAATATTTTACTGGGTTATTAAATCAGCGCAAAAAGAAAAAAACCCATAAAATTAGCAAGAAAGAAGCCAAACTCTCTTTATTGACAGACAGCATGGCTTTATTGTCCTAAATCATCCACAAAAACATTTACAAGTAGCAAGATCATAGGAAACAAATTCAGTATACAAAAATCAGTTGTATTTATGTATACTATCAACAAATAATTAAAATTTAAAAATACTTTTTTCAATAGCTTTAAACATATGAAATACATAAGGGATACATTTAACAAAATATATGCAAAACCTTAGCACCTAAAATCAGAAAGGACTGCTTCGAGAAGTCAAATAGGCCTAAATAAATGGAAAGATATGCCATGTACGTGGGTTGGAAGATTCAAATTGTTAAAGATGCCAACTCTCCTCAAATTGATTTATAGATTCAGTGCAATCAACTTAAATTGCAACAGGCTTTTTTGTAGACATTGACAAGCTAATTTGGTAATTTATATAAAAATGCAAAGGGCTCAGAAGAGCCTAAAAACTTTTGAAATGAAGAATGAGATTAAATAGGATTTATACTACCTGATTTCAAAACTTAAGGTAATAAAGGCAGTGTGATATTATACTGAGAAGAGACAAAATAGATGAGTGAAGCAGAATTGAGACCAGAAATATAGCCATATGTATATTTACTTTTTACAAAATCACCAAGTTAATGCAATGGGGAAAACAAAGTCTTTTTAACATGTATCCTAGAAAAAAGTGGATAAACATATGGGAAAAATGAACATTGATCACTACTTCACACTCACACAAAACTTAATTCAAAATGAATGATGGGCCTAAACCTAAAAGCTAAAAATATCAAGCCTTTTGTAATAGCATAGGAGAAAATCTTGAGTGTCATTATGAAACAGAATACGCAAAGATTTTTTTTTTTTTTTTTACGGGGAGCACAAACAGTATTAAACATAAAAATGAAAAAATAATACACTACACCAGGCTAGGTGCAGTGGCTCATGCCTGTAATCCCAACATTTTGGGAGGCCAAGGAAGGCAGATCACCTGAGGTTGGGAGTTTGAAACCAGCCTGACCAACACGGTGAAATCTCGTCTTTACTAAAAATACAAAATTAGCCTGGCATGGTGGTGTATGACTGTAATCCCAGCTACTAGGGAGGCTGAGGCAAGAGAATCACTTGAACCCAGGAGGCGGAGGTTGCAGTGAGCTGAGATCGTGCCATCACACTCCAGCCTGGGCAACAAGAGTGAAACTCCATCTCAAAAAAAAAAAAAAAAATACACTACATCAAAATTTTAAATGTATCTTCACCAAAAGACACCATTATGAAAATATAAAAGTAAGCCACATACTAAGGGGAAATATGTACAATAAATATCTGATGAAAGACTTCTAAATCAATAATAATGAGGTAACCCAATTTCTTAAGTAGGCAAAAAAACTTAAACACTTCACAGTGAAAGATATATGGACAGCCAATAAATATATAAACAATGTTATCAGCAACATGCATCAGGAAAATGCAAATTATAATCACAAGAAAATATACACACTCAGTAGAATGGATATAATTAGAAGACTGACATCACTAAATGTTAGCAAGAATGCAGAGCAACCAGAATCCTCATCTGTTGATGATGACTATGTGAACTGGTATAACCACTTTGGAAAAGGTTTGACAATTTCTTATAAAGTCAAACATACACCTACCCTATGACCTAGTGATTCTACTTTTGTATATTTACCTAAGGGAGATGAAAACATAACATCCACAAAAAGACATGCACAAAGTGTTCATACCAGTTTTGTTCAAGCCAGCCTAATGTTGGAATCACCCCAAAAGTCCATCAACAATACCACACAGTATGACTTAGCAGTCTAAAAATAACTATCATTATGTACATATTCATGTGGATGAATCTCAAACATTATGTTGAGTGAAAGAAGTCAGACACAAAATAAGATACACTATTGGATATATGTAGGATATATATTAGTCCGTTTTTGCTGCTATAGCAACATACCACAGACTGAGTAATTTAAAAAGAATGGAAATTTATTTCTCACAGTCCTGGAGGCTGGGAAGTCCAAGGGTCAAGGTGTTAGCCTCTGATCTGGTGAGAGAGTATCCTTGCTGCATTCTCACATGGCAGAAAGGGAAGATAGTGTAAGCTAGCTAGGTGTTGCCTGAAGCCTCTTTTAAAAGGACCTTTTTTTTTTTTTTGAAACAGAGTTTTGCTCTTTGGCTTAGGCTGGAATGAAGTGATGCGATCTCTGCTCACTGCAACCTCCGCCCCCAGGATTCAAGCGATTCTCCTGCCTCCGCCTCCCGCAACGCTGGGATTGCAGGCATGCACCACTACGCCTGGCTAATTTTTGTGTTTTTAGTAGATACAGGGTTTCACCATGTTGGCCAGGCTAGTCTTGAACGCCTGACCTCAGGTGATCCACCCACCTTGAGACGCCCAAAGTGCTGGGATTACAGGTGTGAGCCACCATACCCGGCCTAAAAGGATCTTAATCCTAGTAGAGAGGGAGCAGCCCTCATGGCCTAATGACCTTGTAAAGGCCCCACCTCTTAATGCTGTCATAGTAGGAACAACTGAATTTTGGAGAGGATCAAGTTTCAACATGAATTTTGAAGGAGACAAAAATATTCAAACCATATCAGCTGTGATGTACTATAATAAGGCAAAACTTATCTATAGTAATTGGAGTCAGAATGGTGGTTACCTCTAAGGAGGAGGGCTTAACTGGAAGGAGGCACCAAGGAATTTTCTGGGGTTTTGGAAATGTTCTGCATCGATTGTGGCGGTGATGTGGATGTATTTTTTATCAAAATTCATCAAGTTATACACTTAAGATGTGTGCCTTTTTCCTATATGTAATTTTTTACCTCAAAAAAAAAAAAGTGGAGATGGAGAGGAGTCAACAATTTGAGACTGGTTGCTAGACATTTTTAAAAAAATAGGTCATAGTGTGCTGGCATGCTTTGTATTTTACTAACTGTAAGAAAATACATTTTATTATACATTTGACATTTAATATATATCAGGCATCTTAAATATTAATCAAAAATTGATTTAGAAACATTAGAACCTTAGCACATTCCTCTTGAGTAATGGATTTTCACACATTGGCCTTGCATGGTTCCATGCATCCCTTCCCCCTTGGTAAATGAATGCAACCTATTGAGGCTGTTTTGCAGATCAGAGCTTCATTTTCCATATACTTGACCACTTTATAGTATTTGAGTATTTCTCAGAATGCATTTTTCCTAATGTGGAGCTTTTATATGAGAATGTCTCTAATATAAGGCTACTTGCCATTATTTAAGTGAAATATGACCTGTTGCTTGCAACTGGATTTAAATGCTAAGTCAACCTTGAACAAAAAATTGAGACCAGTTAAATATTTTTTCAAAAGCCCTATTTTGGCTAATACAAAGGAAAATAAAAAGCCAACAGAATTTTATATTTAAGATCTGTTTAGCAAATAAGGAATGATTATTTGGTTTGGAGTTGAGAGAAAATTTAGCGAAAACTGATAAAAAAATTTTCAAATTACTGGTACTCTCCTTTTGAGTTTCATGGTAGGTCATTTTTAGTTATATGCAGCTTCTTTCTAAAGAGCAGTGACACTCTTGTTTCTGTAATAACTGGGCAAAAACCTTTGCTATTCTGATATTGCATTTTACCAAATCAACGGAAACATAAATAGAATTAGATTTATGGGTGTTTGGCATGATGTCATACTATGGTTATGCTACTCTTGACCTAAATGACCTATTCGAAAGGAATGAACTGAGGAGACGCGTTAATGATCCCAGAGTAGAGTCAGGCCCTATGGGTGTACTGTCTCTTTTTATTTTGGGGTATTTAGAAGCTGACCTTTCAACTCAAAACTGGGTTATCTGAGAACTTTCCTTGGCAGAATTGAAAGTCAATCAGCCCACGTAGGCATTTTACCCCTCTTATCTGTGCAAGGTAACACTATGTTCTCCTCATTTGTAGATGTAGATACTATAATAACAACAAACTTGGGGACTTGGGGTTTCTAAAGCCACAGAGCGAGGCAGAGATCACCAATAGTTACACTTCAGGTTCCCAGTTCTTGCTCCAATAGTTTAATGTTTGTTTTGTTAGGCAAATGGACTTATAATCAGTTGATGTGAGTGCCTTTGAGCCAATATAAGGATGATTATAAAAGGTCTTGACTAAAAGCTTAAAGAGTTATACACTGAGTTTAAATAACCCAAAATAAATCCAATTAGGAAAAGAAATGTTAGGCAGAAATATAGCTTGCTTACCATTCTAACCAAGTTGGCTTTTCATTTATTCATTCAACCATGATATTTAGCTGCGTAGATTGTGGAAGCTCAAAGATATTTAAGATGGTTTTCCTGTTTTTTGTTTGTTTGTTTGTTTGTTTTTTCCTGTTTTAAAGTAACATATACTCTATTGTAAGAAAAAGAAATCGACACTGGAAAGCTTGAATTAAGTAACAGGACAAGATTCAAATAATGTTATAGTATATCTCTCAAAGAAGTGTTACAAGTCAAAGATCATCAGAGATTTCGCAGATTTTGAGAAGGAATCTGAATATCCAGGAAGAATTGAATCCTGTTTGCACAAAGTGCTTACCTGGGTAACACTTCAGCTATTTATCCAATTTGTTACTTTTCACTGCTGTGGAGAGTGCATGTGTGTTCTCAGCAGAATATAATGACCCGCAGTTCTTATTATATGTATGTTTAACGGCTGGAGCTGCCTGTTATAACCCTTAACACAATGCATTATAATCAGTTATTTTCCTATTTGTCTCTTTTTATATATTCAGTGTCCCTGAAGACATGAACTGTGACGTAACACCAACCAGCATTTATTAAGCTCTTACTGCATACCAGGTGTCATTTTAAATTTCAAGTATTTTCCATGTATTAACTCACTTAGCCCTCCTAATAATGTCATAACATAGGTATCATCCCCATGTTTAGAGATGAGGAAATTGAGGCATGGAGAACTAAAGAAACATACCCAGAAGGGATAGAGAACATGTGGCAGAGCTGGGCTATGAAAACAAGCAGTCTGGCACTAAAAGATCATGCCTTAATCCATACACTGTGCCGCATCTCATCTTAGTGTCATTTGTGCCTAAAATAATGAGTGACACAGTATCATTGGCTAGATGAACACGTGGATGAGGAATAGTTTATGTAACTATGAGTTTTTAAAAGGCATCTGAGTATTAATAGAAGCACATGGGAAGCAACTCCAGAAAGGGTCACTGACCCTGGAGGATACAGAGTATACAGATGCCCCCCAGAAATGACAGGATGTCCCCAAACCATGGATGTCCTTATGCTTTTAGTCCTTCCTCTATTCCTCTCTGTAGCCACAGTTTACATTTTAGCTTGGATGATTGTCCAATCAAAGCTTTTTCAAAAAACAACCCCCCACCCTTTGCTGTAGTCTGAATGTTTACATCCCTCCAAAATTTCCTATGTTGAAAGCTCATCCCCAGTGTGAGGATATTTGGAGGTGGGGCCTTTGGCGAGTGGTCAGGTCATGAGGGTAGAGCCCTCATGAATGGGATTAGTGCCCTTATAAAAGAGGCCACAGAGAGCTCCTTTGCCCCTTCTACCCGTGAGGACACAGTGAGAAGATGGCCATCTATGAAGCAGGAAGTAGGCTGTTACCAGACACTGAATCTTAATCTTGGGCTTCCCAGCCTCTAGAACTGTGAGAAATCAATTTCAGTTTTTTATAATACACCCTAGTTTCAGTTGTTTATAATACACATTAGCCTAAACAGACTAAAATACCTTCACACTCACTCAAGTATTAAGTTCACGAAGAGAAATCTCATGGATATAAGTGGAAGAACATTTACTGGGATAGAGAAAGAACCAATTCCTAGAGATAGAGTGTGACCCAAGGAGTCCTCCAAAACGTGTCCACTACAAGAATGTTAAATTTATACTTTTAAATGTTATGAAGTAAATGTCACTGGAGGATTTATTATGTTTTTCTCATGGTTTAGGGATCTAACCTACTCAAATGAAGGCAGTACTTAAAACCCCTCATTCAAATAGGCAGTGGCTTATCTTTATCAGCCACACTAACCTTGTCATGTCCCGCAAGGAATCAAGCCATGTATCCCAAGTGCTGTGGCCAAAACCAAAGTTTTCATGTCTTTCCTCTGAATATATGGTATTCATCCATCAAAGCATTTATTTCCTCACTTATGTATGCATTCATTCATTCATTCAGCAACCTTGCTATTCTTTGTTCTTTGCTTTGTATTTGCCATGGCTGGCACCTGGCAGTGCGTATGCAGTGGCTAGCAGAAGAGTCTCAGGCCATGATTTCTTGGAGTTTACAGTTTAGTGGTGTCAGTATATAAACATGTGTCTTAGTGATTATCTGTATATGTCATATGTAATTCTTAGGCATTTATTTTCTGAGTCTTGTTTTCTCATCTGCATAAGGGGGTTAAAACAGGCCTGGCCTTTTTCACATGATGAAATGAGACTTAATGTCAATGAAGTTCCCGATTTTAAATGTAAAACATAACCCAGAAATAAAATGTCCTTATTTAATCAGTTAGCTGACATAGATAATGTTGATACCTGGAGCTATCTTGCAAGGTAGTTTGGAGGACAAGAGAGAGTTTGTGAACCACTTGACACAGTTAAGTCTTCAATAAACGCTGCCTATTATTCTCAGTGTCATCAGTTGTTCAGAAATCACGTATTAGGACTCAGTTTTCCAGATTATCTTCCTTCTACCCTTTTTCCTTCTCCCTGATCCTGCCACTCTTGCATCCACTGGCATTGTAGTCACCCCCTACAGTGACACAGTTGAGGACTGCCTTCCCAATCTGTATTCTGTGCTCCATCATAACCTTCTTTGTTTCATCAAAAAAAAAAACACTAAAATCTCTCATCCTATTCCCTCAGGGTCTTGCTTTCCATGTGGATGCCCGAGGCTGATGTTATCATTCCGAGATGAATTCTGTTGGTTCATTTGTTGTATGCCAAGTGTGTGCCAGGTGTTTTATCTCAAGTGTTCCTCCCAAGCAAATCTTATTTCCATTTTATAGACATGTGGGATATTATCCCAAATTCACACAGTAGAAAGTGGCAAAACTGGGATCTGAGCTCTTTCTGCTGAATCTAACACCTAGTGACTCCCTATAGACAAATATGAGTTATAAAGAAATACAACCTTTAAGATATGGCACTAAGCAAACCAATAGTTGGGGATTATATTTTACAAAATACATGGCTTTTGTAAAAGCAAATGCATAAAACTGCTGATTAACTGTTATTTACTGAGCACCAGTTACATGCCAGGGACTGTCCCAGATTTTCAACATGCAGAGATGGATAAGCAGGATCTTGCTCAAAGAAGCTTACGTAGCTGGAGGAAGAGAAGTGAAGATAAAATCATGTGACTATGAAATAATTCAGCCTCAATTGGGTATGGCATAGTCAGGGCATATTTCATGTGTAGGTTTTGGTGGAGGGTGCTCACAAACAGAGGAAGGAGAAAAAGTGGATCCAGGATAAAGTAAACAGTGTGACAAGACAACAAAGGTGTAAGACAAAGGAGCTGTTTGAGGACTGCAAGAAGGAATGTGGCTCAATAGAACAATATGTTCATGGAGAAGAGTGAGACAGGATGCTAAGGAAGTGTGTTGAGGTAAGCCAAAGTGACAGAAAGGTCTTTGATGCTATGCTGAGGCATTCAGACTTGAGTCTATAACCAGTGAAGAGCCATAAAAAGTCTTTGTTTAAAACTGTATTTTAAAATAATAGCTGTGTGAGTATCATCTATCCCCACTGTGTTGGCCTATGGTTTTTAAGATACCACACATCAAATTGTGCCTCCCTCCTGGATATACTACAGGGTAGAACCTTAGTATAATTCAGTCTGAATGAACAATAGTAATTAGTCCTGAACTATGCCTTGGTGTTATAATGCACTGCACATGGTGATAGCAAATAAGCCCCCAGGGACTCCTAAACAAAATGAATGAATTATTGAAGTCCCCGTACTAATTTTATCTCTGGTGTAGAGGTTGAACTATCCATTAGAGCAATTCTAGGAAAAACAAAAACAAAAACAATTTGCCACAAGACCCCAACTTTTCTATCCTATTGCCACCTTTCCTTTCTATCTTGAATTCTATTTGAAGCTGTAGCTTTCCTAAATCAGATGCTAGAGTTTTAGTAGCTATGCATCAGTAGCTCTGGCATGGCTTGGAGTCTTCCTTAATCCAGCAATGGAACTAAAATGAAAATAGAATTACCAAAAGGGCAGATGCAGTATCTTATATCACTTTTATTATGTTATATTTTAGCAACTGAGACAGGAGGGGAGAATATTATAGAATCAGCTTGCTGCAGTCTCGCCTATAATTATATTTTTCCTTGATAAGGCATTGGCAAGTAGCCCACCAAAATATTGATGCGAAACTTGATCTCTCAGGGATGTGGAATTTCTCCAGCCCTGGGATTGAGACTGAGAGGTTTTGGAAGTGTTTGGCAGCTGTAGTAAATTCAGGAGCTGGAGGCAAGGAACAATTCTTCTAGCACAAGCCCAAAGTCAATATATTATATAACTACAAAAGGCACACTCCTCACTGTACTTTTATACTCTTCATTGGATCTTGTCCAGACCAGGTTATCTTACATAGATGTAAACATACACTTTATGTACTATTTGAGAAAAACTGAGAGTCCTATAAAGTTTTTATAATTTTATATTTAGGGATGGGTATGTTAATTATAAGTAGAAATGAGGATTCAGAATTTCCCTCAAAATAAGAAGGAGTGAAAAATTATCTGCATGCCACATTTTATCACATAGTTTGAGTTTTGCCTTCTCTTGCTATCTTTTTTATACGCACCAGTCCAATTTTCCTCCTTTTTTTAGAGACAAAATCCTGCTCTCTCACTCAGGCTGGAATACAGTGTTACAATCATAGCCCCCTGCAGTCTTGACCTCTCAGGCTCCAGCAATCCTCCTGCCTCAGCCTCCTGAGTAGCTGGGACTAAAGGCGCATGCTACCAGACGTGGCAATTTTAGTTTTTCCTTTTTTCAAAAAATTTGCTACATTATGGACATACAGCATCAATAGAATTTGTTGATAACTACACAGTTATGGTTATAAGTTAAGTTATTTTAAATTAGAGCCTATATAGTTATTTCCCTAGGTGAAACTGCAGGCATTGTATCCTCTGGCCCATTGAACCGCCAGAGTTCAGTAAGAGTGTGTCAGAAGGCTGCTGGCAGAGTGAAAAGAGCATAAGGTTGGGATCCAGACACACCTGAATTTAAAATCCCAACTCTGGCACTTATGACCTGCATGAGCTTAATGAGCATCTGAGTCTCTTTCATCATCTGTAAGCATACGAGGAATAAAATGGTATTATGTACAAGAAGCACCCAACCATTGTTGGCACCTAGCAGGAATTATTTTCTCCCATTTTCTTTTCTCTTTCCCACTTCAGAATGGCCAGAATACCAGGAAATTTACATCACAGATTATCTAGCAAGTAAAGGATTTGGTGATCAAGGTTTTCAAAATGGCTTCAGGTGTGATTATTATTTTTATTTTTTTATGTTGCCATGTATTTATACCAAGTGATATGGTTTGGCTGTGTCCCCACCTAAATCTCATCTTGAATGGTAATCCCCATAATTTCTGTGTATCTTGGGAGGGTCCCAGAGGGAGGTAATTGAATCATTGGGGCAGTTTCCCCCATGCTGTTCTCGTGATAGTGAGTTCTCAAGGTATCTGATGGTGTCATAAGCGTCTGGCATTTCCCCTGCTGGCACTCATTCTCTCTCCTGCCTCCTGTGAAGAGGTGCATTCCACTATGATTGTAAGTTTCCTGAGGACTCCCCAGCCATGTAGAATTGTGAGTCAAACCTCTTTTATTTATAAATTATGCAGTCTCGGGTGTTTCCTTATAGCAGCATGAGAATGGACTAATGCAGCAAGCCAATTTTGTAAAAATGACTTCAGATAGCTTTACAAATAAATTCAGTTGGTTGAATAAATGATAGTACAGTAAAAAGTTAGAGAAACAGAGACAAAATACTCTAAACCAGTTGCTGTAACTGAGTACAATATTTGGTCAGAGAATTCCCCAAGGAATTTCCATTATATGTAGCTTCCATTATAAGAAAAAAACAAAGATGAGAGTTCATCAGAGGAGACAGATTTTACCCTAGAAAAAAGAAAGTTCTTAGTTGAGTAATTGTGTTGAGATTCTTCAGAGGGATTACTGATTTAATATGACAGGCAATATTCTTAATTCACACCCTTGAGAATCTAACTAGAGCAGTCAGGCCTGTCCATGGCAGCAGGATATATACAGGGTCTGTCCAGATCTTCCATTAGAGGCCCCAATTCTAAGAATCAACTAGCTTCACAAGCAACCCAGAGAAGACACTGTGCTAAGTGGAGATTTCCTAGGCTCTAAAGTGAAACCAACTTTGATTCAAACTCAGATCTGCCTCCTACTATCCTTGAAGTTTGGACAAGTTAGTGTAGCTTTCAAATCATAGTAAAAAGTGATTAATATTACTTACTTCTCAGAGTGTTAGTAAGCATTTAATGAAAAAAAAATATGGAAAGGGAGAAGTGTGTGCCTAAATGGTCTGCCTTTGGTCCCAGGAGTGCCATTTTATTCATTTTCTAAGCACAATACAAATTGGAATTGTGAACCTCTGATTAGGCTCTATGTATCCTTTTGTTGGAAAACCCTAAACAGAGAGATGGCTTTCAAGCCGTCAGCTCCTTAGCAAATGCTTGTGCATATACACGTGTGCACATATGCACATATGCAAGAGATTAGTTCTTATATATTACCTTGTGAATTATGAAAAATTATACCAGAGATTTATGCCTATCCTGTCTTGTTTAAAGTGCTGCTGTTTGCACTTTAATTCCAAAATTATATTCTACATTATTGGCTGGATTGTAAATTTAAAACTCTTAGTCCTAATAGTGGTGCTATCCAGTCAATATTTTGTTTGATTTTTCAACACTGGACATACTTACAAATCATCTTCTATATAAACCAATTCATCTATCTAATTTCTGCATTTCTTCCAAATTCACATGGTAGACAGAATAATCTTCCAACAAATAGAGTCTGTTATCAATTTAGGTCACCAGTCTGGGACTTGGAAACAACAGAAACCAAATAGAATAAAGACTTCTCTCTTCTTTTATTTAAAGCTACCACTTCCATTATAAGAAAAAAGGAAGGATTCTAATTCATCAGAAGAAAGAGATTTTTGCCCAGTATCCAAGTCAGGGGCTAAAAATAATTCTCATTTGGTCAATTTTCTAAGCATTCCCTTTTCCAGTTCTTTATTTGGAATATTTTCTATTGCTTTATTAACCAAGACAGATCCTCATGCATGTAATCATACAAACTTGAAGAATTATTTGTATATCACATATAATACAAATTCCTGATAATTTAGATCCCTTAATAACTTGAAGTTTACGTAAGGCATTATGAAACTACACCAGCATCTTAGTGAAATGACAAAGATAATCAAAGTGGTGATAACAGATCTTTGATAAAGATATGTCCTTTCCAAGGGGCTCCATTTCTAGTAGAAAACAGGCAACATATTTACATATTTGTTTTTTTAAAAAATATATTGAACATGTCCCTAAAGTTATTGGGTTAAGACAGGCAGCAGGTGGAAAATATTCTAGGCAGCTATTCAACTTATTTTCCTCTCGTTCTTTTTTATTTTGTTTATTTATTTTTACTTTTGTAGAGATGGGGTCTTCCTGTGTTGTCCAGGCTGGTTTTGAACTCCTGGTTCTATATTTACCAACAACCAACCTACTGACCACAGATTGATTCCAAACTGGGGAGGCAATATATCACAAACTTCATAATGGGGCTGCCACAGGTGGTAATCTCTACAGAAGTATTGTGTGTTTGATTATTGTAACCTAGTTTTCTGAGGACAGATGACTCCATAATAGAACAGATTCTGGACCCCTCCTAGGTGCTTCACATGTTCAAGACAATATTACTGTTCACTATTCCCATTAAATAACCTCATAGCTTTCCCACTTTAGAACCAGGTACTCCAAAAATAAATCTTCAAAAACAAAAATGTGAACTATCTATTCCATGTCTGTATAAGGTGGTGTAAAACATATATTAGTGCTGTTAGATTTTGAAAGTATTTGGAGGTGCTACCATATTTTACATGGGCTTTTATTACCTTTAAACTTTCATAGAATAACAAGATAATTGAATATTTGAATGTTTGCCTAATTGAATTTGGGAGGTTGTAGAAATGTTTCCAGAAAAAGAAACAAAAATTCTGGATTCCTGCCTTTAATATCTATAGGAAGGGCTATATTCTACAATTTTACAGGAGAGAATAATTAACCTAGCATTATGGGAGTGGCATTGAATCAAGTCTCTTTAAGGCATAGTCTTATATGAAGATGAGTAAACAAGTTCAGGTTTTATTTCATTGCACATAGCATAAACTGGAATTTAATACTTTACATAAGCCTTATCCCAAAACTTATGCCATTGAGTTTACATAAATCCTGGTGAAACATTTAAAGAGTTTGTGTTCCCGGTAGATGGACCTATGAAAGAGCTTTAGAGTTGGTTTGGAGAAACATTGTTTTGTCTATAAGACAAAATTTAAGTAGCTTGTAAAGATTGCTTATGTTCCTTAAACATTTTGCTTTTAGGGGGGACGATGTAATTTCATTTTTTTTTTTTTTTACCAGAGGCAACAATTTTTCTACTTAAAGAAGGACTATCAGCCATGAATAGATCTAAGCTGAAGTGGAAAAAAAAGTGATCTGAATATGTAAAGTCACTCAAGAAAGATACTTAGATTATTTCAGTTTTTCAAAAAGAAAGTAAAACTGTGAGAGAAAAACATACAATGTTGAAGATAACAATCTGCAGGGCTAAATATGTAAAAAGTAGAACCATGTTGTTTATATCAAATTCTTTAGACAATACACAGTATTTTACATCATAGAATTTAAAATTTTTAATGTAGCCTAAGATCTGTTTTTATAGATGGGTGAAGTGGAAGGTTACAAAAAGTAAAAGGAACTCGGCAACTCTTGCCCTGCCTGTGTACTAAAAACATCAGTTGTAGCATTACTAGTATTAGTGGCACTGTTTGACAGTACATGCAAGTTAATGTGAATGTTGGACTAGATTTTAGATTTCTATCTTTGTCTATTTATAAATAAAGATCAGATTGTGTTTATAGAGATGGCCATCTCATTGGGACCATGTGGGAGCAAAGAAACTCTAATAATGATATTATAATAAATATCATGACTGTGCACATAAACCTCACTGTGTGCCAGACATTGTTCCAAGCCTTTATTTTTATTAAGTTGTCTTTTGAATTAATGCAGTGGGTTATTGTGATGGTTAACATTGAGTGTCAATTTGATTGGATTGAAGGCTGTAAAGTATTGATCCTGGGTGTGTCTGTGAGGGTGTTGCCCAAGGAGATTAACACTTGAGTCAGTGGACTGGGAGACACAGACCCACCCTCAATCTGGGTGGGCACAATCTAATCAGCTGATAGCACAGCCAGAATAAAAGCAGGCTGAAGAACGTGGAAGGACCAGACTGGCTGAGTCTTCCAGCTTTCATCCTTCCGTCATCGGTGTAAGACTCTTGGACTTACACCTGTGGTTTGCCAGGGGCTCTAGGGCCTTCAGCCACAGACTGAGGCTGTACTTTCAGCTTCTTTATTTTTGAAGTTTTGGGACTTGGACGGGCTTCCTTACTCTTCAACTTGCAGATGGCTTATTGTGGGGCTTTACCTTGTGATGGTGTGAGTCGATACTCCTTAATAAACTCCCTTTCATATATACAGCTATTCTATTAGTCCTGTCCTTCTAGAGAACCCTGACAAATACAATTATTATCCCCATTGTTTCTTTCCTGTCGGTATTCTCATTTTACAGATGAGGAAACTGAGACACAGTGAAATTATATAGTTAACCAGGGTCACACTGCTAGTAAGTGGCAAAATCGGGAGTTAGACCAAGGAGACAAGTTCTAGAGTCTGCTTTACTGTTAACTACTACACTATGAGCTAAGGTTTAAACTCTTCACCTCATAGGCTGAATGTAATTAATGAACAAGTTTTTGTATGTTGATCATCACTGGTGCTGTAGTTCATGGAGAAAATAAATTCCTTCTGGGTTATCCACTGTGATTGTATCTTCAAAGAGAGACATCTGGAGACACAATACTGAAGAGTGGTAGAAGTACTGAATATATTATTGAACTTTGGAAATCAGCCAAACTTCCTCCCTGCCAAATGGGAATTCTGGGCTCCACCTGGGCTAGGTTCTGCAGCTGTGATTGGCGTGGGGGTGGTCAAGCCCGGCTTGGTTACAGGAGTGGGGCAAAAGATGAAGGGGTACAGGGAGAAAGATTATTTAAGATCCTGAGGATCAATGGAGAAAAACCATACAACTTTGTTGATTACTTTCAGTGTGAATACATGGTCTACTACCTCAACCGGGCCCTCAGAGCTACTTTCAGCATTCTGTTTTCCATAGTTTGCTTGCTCTTCCTGGGTTCCATAGTGAACTGTTTTTTAAATGATGTCTTCAAGCCACTGACCCTTAACTTTTCCACCACACTCTCAGCATGGAGAAAAGAGTCATCAGCCTGGAATTCCCTTGGTCTCCTACCACCAACAGATGAATTTCCCACATGAGCATCCACCTTTGGCCCCTTTCCTAGCTCAGTGGGCTTCCTTCCTATTAGTGTCTGGTTTTCTATTTCCATTCAGGTTCCTACCCTTCCTGCCTGCTCAGAGTCCTCACACCTTATGTAACTGATTATCCCCTTTTCTGTTTTCGGCTTTTGTTTTTTTGAGACAAGTTCTCACCCTGTCCCCAGGTTAGAGTGTGGTGGCATAATCATTGCTCACTGCAGCCTTGAACTCCTGGGCTCAAGTGATCCTCCTACCTCAGTCTCCTGAGTAGCTGGAACTACAGGGGTATGCCACCTTGCCCAGCTTATTTTTCATTTTTTACAGCTTTTCTTTTAGGTTCAGGGGTACATGTGCAGGTTTGTTACATCAGTAAATGCATGCTGCAGGGGCTTGATGTACAGATTATTTTGTCATCAACGTAATAAACATAGTACCTGATAGGTAGTTTTTGAATACCCTCCCTCCTCCCACCCTCCATCTTCAAGTAGGCCTCAGTGTCTGTTGTTCCCTTCTTTGTGTCCATATGTACTCAAAGTTTAGCTCCCACTTATAAGTGAGAGTATGTGGTATTTGGTTTTCTGTTCCTGTGTTAGTTTGCTTAAGATATGGCCTCCAGATCCAACCATGTTGCTGCAAAGGACATGATCTCTGTCTTTTTATGGCTGCATAGGATTCCATTGTCTATACGTACCACCTTTTAAAAATCCAGTCTATCATTGATGGGCATTTAGGTTAATTCCATGTCTTTGCTATAGTGAATAGTGCTGCAGTGAACATACTTATGCACATGTCTTTATGTCAGAAACATATTTAAACTAAAGAGCTTCTGCACAGCAAAATAAGCTATAACAGAGTAAACAGACAACCTACAGAATGGGAGAAAATATTTGCAAACTATGTATCCAACAAAGATCTAATATCCAGACGCTATAAGGAACTTAAACAAATTTACAAGCAAAAAACAACCCCATTAAAAAGTGGGAAAAGGACATGAACAGACACTTTTCAAAAGATGACATATATGTGGTCAACAAGCATATGAAAAAATGCTTAACATCACTAATCACTACAGAAATGCAAATCAAAACCACAGTGAGATACCATCTCACACTAATCAGAATGGCTACTATTAAAAAGTAAAAAAAATAACAGATGGTGGTGAGGTTGTGGAACAAAGGGAATGCTTACACATTGTTGGTGGGAATGTAAATTAGTTCAGCCATTGTGGAAAGCAGTTTGGCAATTTCTCAAAGAATTTAAAACAAAATTACCGTTTGTCACAGCAATCCCATTTTTGGGTACATACCCAAATGAATATTTTTTAACTTTTTAAACAGATGGGATCTCACTTTGTTGCCCAGGTCAGTCTTATGATCCTTCTGCCTCAGCATCCCAAAGTGTTGGGATAACAGGTCTGAGCCACTGCTTCAGGTCTGATTATCTCCTTTTCTTCTACCTCCAAACTCTAGTATCTGCTGGCTCCTTCCTACCAGTATTTAAATGTCTTCAAGATTGTCTCATTGTTTAAAGAAAAACCATTCTCCATCCATCCACCTCTCATTCTCATTTTCTGCCCCATCTCTCTCTTCCATATTCAGGTATCTTCAAAGAGTTGTCTTCACCTCCTATCAACCATTGATCCTTTGCAAACTGGATTTTCCCCTTCCTGCATTACTAAAATTCTCACAGCAAGGTCAGCAGTGCCCTTCCTGTTGATATGTCTGGTGGCCACTTCACATCTGATGTTACTCCTCTTCTTTTCACAGTGCTGATCACTTTCTTCTTAAAATCTATTGATGTCTTTGGAGGAAAGAGAAACAAATGGGAAATCTGGGGCTTCCCCAACACCACCTATTCTTTAGCTTTATTCTGTCTGGTTGTTTCTTTCTATCTTGTTGGCAGGTATTTTTTTCTTCACCCATTCTGGAATACAAGAATTTCTCAGATTCTGTCTTATGCTGCTTACTCTTCTCACTGTATAGTTTTTCTCTTGGTCAGTATTATCAAGACTTTAATTATCATCTATGTACTTACTATTCTTGAATTCATATCTGTAACCCAGATATGTATCTTGAATTACAAATCCAAATGTATATCCAACTCTTAATATCTCCCAGTTCTGCGTATACTGCAAACACAATACATCCCAAACTGAGCTCATAATCTTCTCTTACATTTTTAAATTCTCTCTTCCTTTGTTTCCTGTAACTCAAGTAATCACCAAGCTCTATTAAGTCTATGATATGGTTTGTCTCTGTCTCCATACCCAACTCTCACCTTTAATTGTAGTAATCTCCATGTGTTGTGGGAGGGACCAGGTGGGAGGTAATTGAATCATGGGGATGGGTTTTTCCCATGCTATTCTTGTGATAGTGAATAAGTCTCATGAGATCTGATGCTTTTATATAAAGGGGAGTTCCCCTGCACATGCTCTCTCTTGCCTGCTGCCATGTAAGATGTGCTTTTACTCCACATTTGTCTTCCACCATGATTGTGAGTCCTCCCCAGCCATGTGAAACTGTGAGTCCATTAAACCTCTTTCCTTTATAAATTACCCAGTCTCAGGTATGTGTTTATTAGCAGCATGAGAACAGACTAATGCAGTCTACTTACCTGTCTCTAAAATCTGTTTATTTTTTTCTTCATCCCCACTGTCACTACTGTCATTAGCCTAGACCATTAGCCTAGACCAGACCCCCACCAACTCTCAAGTGGGTGATGACTACAGTTTCCCAACCACTCTGCTGTTCTTAGGGTTTGCTTCAGCATCGCAGCCTGGCTGATCTGTCAGGAACACAAAATTGATCATTCTAGTCCCTATTTCAAACATCTTAGCAACTTCAAGTTGTCCTCTGGATTAAACCCAGACTCCTACATGATTTGCAAGGCTCCTCACAAGCTGGTCTCTGCTCATCTTCTCAGTTTTATTCTCTATACTCCTCTTTCAGGCTCTCTGGTCCAGTCTTAATGAAAAATTTTTCATCTCTGAAAGTTTCATGCTGTTTCTTTTGTCTGGGCTTTTGTTATGCTGTTCCCTTTGCCTATCCAACATTCTTCATTATACCCTTTATCTTCCTAACTTGCATTACTTCTTTATCTTCCTAACTTGCATTACTTCTTTATCTTCCTAACTTGCATTCATCTTTTAAGTTCCAGTTTCCAAATGAGTTTCATTTTGGAGAGCATTTTCTGGCCTTCCACATCCAGAATAAATGTCCTCCATAAATAAATGTCCTCCAGAATAAATGTCCTCCATAGCCCTTTTGACTTCCTATATGATGGCACTTATTGCACTGTATTATAATTGCTGGCACTGTGCTTGGATACATAATTTATAAGTATTTAATAAGTAGTCAAATAGCATAAACTGAATATTTTTTATTTTCTCTCATTTTAGAAATTAAGTCAGTAAAACTTGTCATCTATCACCACACAAAATAACCCTAAATTCATTATAGTTTTATATAACTTCCCTCTTTGATCTAATAGACCTTAATGGATAAATGTTTACCCATTGCTTATGTAGACATAAAATAAGATATGCCAGAGGCAGGTAATGGGAGAGAACTGAACCAAGTGTGCATTAAACCAAAGTATTATGTTCAATGAAAAACAACATCTATAGGCTTTAAGGGTTAAGGTAAATGTATGCTTGGTTGATGTCCACTTTGGTTTGGTTAATATTTATTGGGCATAATATACCATATGATGCCGTATTCTGTCTGTACTGAATACTTTTTGTATGGAGGATTTATTATATGACCAAATAATGAATTAGGTAAAATATCATGCTGCCATTTTTTCCCGCTTGCTGCCTCAAGCCGGATCCTACTCCCAGTTCTTCATTTCTATGAAATTTTTCTTCTCCCAGTGTCTATATGTGGGGCTAGTCCCTGATTCGTAGAAAAGATATGGCTCAGGCCCAGTGAAATTGCAAGCTGATTACAACTTGGGAAAAATAGGCTTTTTTTTTCCTGGATCTTCCTTTGAGTAATTGTTTTAAAAAATATTTAGACAGTATATAGGTCATTGACTTTAACTTTTATCTCATGGCTTTTATGTTGGTTAGTAAGTTTCAGACACTATTCTCAAGTATCATCTCAAGTGGTAAGAAGCATCTGGGCTACATAAATGGCAAAGAGAGTAGCATGGCAAAAGGACTAAGAGGAGGGTCCACTCGTTTAGGAAAGTTGTCTCATAGCTTGTCTCATTTTAGTTGCATCTCTCTAAGTTAGAGAATTATATTAGAAAATATCACTTTTTACTTATTAAACGTATGTATATGTTTTAAGTGTTTAATCTTTACCTTTTGGCTTCTAACAGATTAGACGATGGTTTAGTGAGACATTTTAGGGATGAGGAGGTGGCCATCATGGCTAGTGCTGCCCAACCTTCCTCTTCTCGATGTGGTTGTGCATATTTAGAAAAGCTGAGACCTTTGAAAATCTGTACTGATTGTTTATTTCTGAGTCTTCATTTGCTTTAAGTTATAATATTTAACATCTTCTCAAGGATTACCTCTCTCTGTTCTGAATTTAAAAGAAACTGGACTCAAGAAAGATTTCATCTGAAACTTCTGATGTCTCAATTTCTCTCTGCCAACAAACCCTAGCATGTCGGTACTTCCTGTAATATAGCTGCTGGTGCTCAGATGACAAGATACACTTCAGTTTAATGGAAATGAGCATAATTCTCACTAGACTGCACCCATTTTTCATTATCTTTTAAAAATGTGGGTGTTTTTTTTGTTTTTGTTTTTTGCCAAGGTTAGTAACTCACACCTGCAATCTCAGCACTTTGGGAGGCTGAAGCAGGAGGACTGCTTGAGGCCAGGAGTTTTAGACCAACCATGGCAACATAGTGAGACCCTGTCTCTATAGGAAATAAAAGTTTTTCCTTAACATATACATCAACTGAGTGGTTAGTTTTGTAGGTCTTAAGGATTTTCATTCTCTTTTAGGAAAGCTTCCCCCATATGCATTTTTTAAAGCACGTTTCTTCCCCTTTCATTTTTCAAACCTCATCCTAAGCCTCTACTTCTGTGCTTTCCTTTTCACCCTCTCTCTCTCCCTTGTTTGCATACTAATATCTAAAAATGAGGATTTCTGCTCCATGATCTGGACCCCACCAGTGATCAGTGAAGTGAGTATCAGTTACAAGCACAAGTCCAGCAGGAGCCAGTTTGGCTTAAAATCAACCTTCCTTGGTAAACCAAGAGAATATATAATCCTGATTGATTACTCCTAGGGAATATATTTGTGTCATTGGTAGTCAGTGCAATTGAACTAAAACAGTTCTTAATTCTAAACCCTCTTTTAGATTTTTACCTTCTCTCATGTCTATGCCACAAGTAAACGGTTTGGATAAAGAATGAGGAGATGAAAACTTATTTCAGAGCTTTGTACAGTACTGACTAGGTCGCACCATCTGAGCTCCTTAAGCTTCTTAGAATTTGTCTTAGAGGATGTAATAAACTGTGATGCATTGATCTGGCTTAGGGTCCCTGGGCATTTGTGCTTGAAGAATTCCATTTATTGAATCCTTGATTCTACAGCAGGTACTCCATGCTCAACCTATTATCAAAACAGCTTTATGTCTGAAAAATGTGATAAGCATGCTTCCCCAGGAAGCAGAGTTTATGATTCCGCCTATGCAAATCTCTCCTGAGGCCCAGGAGAATGTCTCTTGCTACAATCCCATGTGATTTCTTCATCTTTAGTACAAAGTACTAAATAATCAACTTTTCCCCAGAATTACTTCATCTTTTTCAAAAAAACCATTAGATAACAGTCCTAAAGGCTGTCTATGCAGTCCAGATCTCACTTTCTTTGTCATGAGTGTAAAAAATGTTTTAATTACCAAAATTTAGGGTTTGGTTCACCCGAATACTGAAGTTCTTTTGTTTAACTAAAATTCCTTAGGCTCTAATGATTTTTTTCATTTATTTTCTATATCCTTCTCATAAAAAACTCTTCAGATCCTCAAAGGAGTAACCTTTTCCTTTTGCTGTTTAATAACATTTTAATTTTTTTAATTAACAAAATTTATTTTTATAGAGATGGGATCTCGTTATGTTGTCCAGGCTGGTCTCAAACTCCTGGCCTCAAGAGATCCTTCTGCCTCAGCGTTCCAAAGCACTGTTTTTTGTTTTTTCATTAGGGGCACCTGGCCTTAATTATTTTTAATGACATATTCTGCACCATATCTATATGTATCTTTTAAATTTGGAACCCTTTAAGTGCACAATACACATGTGAGATTCACAAATAGGCTCTTGTTGATGGTAATGATAGAATACATTTTAGCATTCCGTATGGAGAAGTCCAATCCCAAGTGCGTACAGTGACAATGAATTGGGGGTTGTTGAATCCTAGTGTTCCCTTTGGCCATTAACATTGATACAGGAGCAGCAAAGCAAAATCCTGGGGCAGACAGAAGTGGAGCTACAGGGCTGGGAAAATGAACAACTGTGGGGTGGAGGTGGAAACATCAGTAGCAACAGGCGCCAAGTCCAAACACACCACATGCTTGAAAACTAACATTCAAGACTTGATTTGAGTTCAGAGCCCATGGGGTTCTGAAGGAAGCCCAGCAGGGGACCTTGGAAGCTCTTTCCTCATCCCGGTGGAGCTATTTAAGCAGAGCTCCCCTCGGGAGGCCCTCTTTTGACAGCCCTGTGGATATCCCTCCACTAAGCTCAAAGGCATGGTCCTGGCTTCCGACAAACATGAGAGTGGCCAGGTGACTCTGACCTCCTTCTCCTGTCCCTGGAGATTTGGTCTGATCATCCAGAGACAGTGTTATACTTTCCTCACATTCACTTTCACTCTGACTTCCAGTTCCCTACAGGATCTAAGTGTCTGTCAAGCATATCCACAAGTCAGACAGCATATTGGCCATGGCCTAAATAAAGGAATATACAAGTTAACCCTTTTCCTGTTTAGAAAAAAAAAAGTGCAGCTCACTGCCAATGCTCATTTAATTGTACATAAACACAGTATTTGAGGCTGAAGCAAATCTAACTCATTTTCAATGTGAAAATAAAATCTAAAAACTGTTCTTAGAGTTGTTTCTAAGCAGAACTAACATCAGAAACATCCGAATCATCAGAATCCTCTATTTCAGAAAAAATTGAATTTATCAAATGAATCTTTGGCCAATAACTCTTCGAGAATGATGTTAACATCACGTGTAGGAATGCTATGTTTTCTAGGATTTGACATTTTCAGCGATCGAGAATTAGTATATTTTATAAACGGAGATACCACTACTAAAAACAGAATGCTATAAAGAGTATGATGTCTTTTGTTCCAAAGTCGATACACTAGAGTGATGCAAAAATAATAATAAAATTAAGATATTTTGTGGCAAAGTTATCTTAGGGTAAACACTGCAGCTGCAAGCACCACTGGAGAATATCCTCAGGGCAGATGGGAAAGGGAATGAACATGCATCTCAGAGGTGAGAGGAGCTGCTTCTGTAGCAGCCACCATGGGGTTCCATAGCTCACATGCCATTGGCACAACACAGAACCCTGAGCTGCAGAATTGGCCCCTTAGCATCCAGAAGCCCATGTGACAGGTGATACCCCAAATCAATGATGAGGAATTGAACATGGAGATCCTACTCAAGGACTGCAGGCCCCGTAAACAAACAAGTCAGGGACTGCAGCCCACTCTGTAGCAGTGGTCCTGGCCCTCTCATTTTGCTCCTTTTGTGACTCTCTGGTCCTGCTCTGTTCCTGGATCAACCCACTTCTAATCATCTCCAATCTGTACCTTACCCCTGACCCTGGATGCTACACATCCATTAGCCTTCTGTTTCCTCAGGTTTTTATTTATTTGTTTAAATTTAACAAACACATTGATCTTAGTACTTTACAAACATGAATCCCTACAATGATGAGACGATGAGGTAATCCTAGTGTTACCCCCACTTTGTAGGAATTTGTCATCACTTTTGCCTATTAATATTCCTAGACACTGCATATAGCCAGCCTCTTGGGCATCCAGCTAGTTCAGCGTCACTATTATCGGTCTCTTATCAGTGCCTTTCTCAGAGCAGGGTTGGATGGTACCCACTGTATGGTAGCAAAAGAGCTCGAGCTTTTGGAGCTGGGCAGTCTGGGTTTGCACTTCAGGTTTCCCACATACTAGCTGAGTGACTCTAAGCAAGTAAGGGTTTTCTCATCTGTAAAGTAGGAATCAAATCTACCTTGGAAAGTCATCCAGGAGGTTGAACATCCATATGAAGAAAACCCTAGCACTGTGCCTGGAACAGAAAAGCGTTTAGGAAATGATAGCTACTGTTACTCCCCCAGGAGTATAGAAAGTCCTGCTTGACTACATTGCACACAGTTGAAACTTTAGAAGTAAAAGTGGCCTTCGATTTTGGCTAGTTGGATTCTTTCCTTTTTGAATGAGGAAACTGAAGTCCAGAAATCTTTGGACGTTTTTGAAGTCACCCGCTAATTAACAAGAAAACAGAGAAAGAACTGAGGCCACCTGATTCCTTACAGTGTTTTTAACTACCACCACACCCTGCCTCTGCTGAACTCAAAAGGCTCAATCTCACATGGGCAGATCCCAAAACAGGAGATGATCTGTCAGACAATGGAAGGCCCCAGCACATTCTCCTCCTTCCATTCATTTTCCAGTAGAAGCAACTCTTTGCCTCAGACATCTTCAGATTCAGAGAATAATAAAGCTATTGTTAAGAGACAAATACACAGAGCTCTAGCTACAGCTGCCTGCTTTTCAGTCACAGTGGTTTTTTGACTCAATTCCTCCAAGCTTTGCAGAGGCTCATCTTGTTTGAAAGACAAATGTGCCTTAATCTCTTCTTTTCCTCCTTATGTGAATGGTCACCCCACTTGTAGGGCAATAAATGATACTGCTTTAGCTTATATTTATCCTCTTCCAATAATTTACAGATTGAAATTTACTTCTTAGAGACAAAAAAATATTCCTGGGGCTGAAGCTGAACAATCTGATGTCTCTGGTAGCAGGAATTTGGTTGTGGTAATATTGTTACCATATGGATAAATACGTAACTATTGAAAACTGGGATGAGAATTCCAGGGCATTTTACTGGGACCACCAAGATGATGAATGACATATTCAATTCTAAGGAACTGAAGTGAAGAAGAATTCTGCATTTTTAAATTGGAGTATCATGTCAAAGTGAAAACCTTATTATAAATAAAAGTACATATACACATAGGAGCAAAACCTCTTCAGCTCTGGGAAGGATCTATGTGACACCAACATAGTTAGAATGTTTCAGAATTATTTAAAAAAACAATGAATCAGCACAGCTGTCATCATCATTTATTTCTTTCTTTCTCTATAATGAAGCACTGCTCCTTTTCCTCTCCCAAATGAAAATCAGTTGGGCATGTCCTAGAATACTGAACTATTTGGGGTTTTCAGGCCTTTTTGCTCATGCCATTTATCACTGAGGCTACTGACTGGTGAGCAATGGGTCCACCATTGTGCTCTAAGGAGATTTTTGTTTCAAGCACTGCTTTGTTTTAAGTTAGGTGTTGAATGCGGCATCAAAGGTAGGCAGGCAGATATTCAGAGGCAGATGTGGGCACATTCCCAAAAGTTCAGTGCCAAGGGCCTTGTGTTTCTTAACAGAGGTGACCTGGAAAGATTCCAAAAACAAGATGAAAACTACAAAGTTGAATTTAGTTAAAGGGAAGAAGAAAGGAAAGCATTGAAAGCTTGAATCCTGTTAACTTGAAAAGTTGAGTTCTGGTCTTTTAAAAGCTTCCTTCCAAAATAGACCCAAATTAGTTTAATCTCTCGCCAATTGTAGATTTAAATTTAGCTTCTCACACTTACTAATCTTTTTAGCAGTGAAAATAGCCATTGTTGCTAATAGGAAATTGATTTAGTATTTTCTGTTTATAATGAACTTTTAGTTAACTTGGATGGTTAAAACAAAGACCATTGTTACTGAATTTATTAATGGGTCCCTAGCTGAACAGATGGAGGGAGAGTCACGGGTTAGGGCCAGCACACAGAATCAGCCATATTTGCACACATCTTTCATCACTTCCACTACTGCTTTTCATTTCAAGCACTGCTTTGTTTTAAGTTAGGTGTTTAGGATGAATTTTGGATTTTGGACAAGTTGCTTAATTTCTCTAAACCTCACTAGTGTCAGCTATAAAATGGGAATGTTTTTGTGACATGTAAGTGAGCAAATGAATATGAAGTATAACACTTGCTACATAATGAGTACATTCTAAAATTCTATAGAATTATTCCATTCATTCTATAACTCATAGACATGTTAAATTGCATATATTTGGAAAGATCTGGAAGTAGTATCAGGACCAACTGCAGACTTCCTTTTTACACATGAAGTAAGTGAAATAGAGTTGTCAGATGCTTCACCTGGGACCATGTGGCCCGTAAGTCACAAATTTGGCCAGAGCTATGGTGAGAATCCAGATCTTTACTTTCTTTCCATTGAACCTCAAAGTAGGTTCAATGTATAAGGCTATTTTTAATTTAACTGCCATAAAATAATGATTTTATAGTGATATAAAATGTGTATTATTACAGTGATATAAAACATAACTCCTATATAAAATAACAACTACCATTTATTGAACGTGTATTGCCAGTCAGTTTACTAAGTATTTACATATATTATCTCATTTAATCCTCATGTTGACCATGAAGGCAAGTACTACTATTGTACCTATTTTTCAAAGTTGGAGAAAGTTAAACACAGAAAATTTAAATAATTTGTCCAAAGTCATACATTTTACTAGTGGCAGAAACATGGTTTGGATTCAGGAAATCCGTCCTGGGAGTCAGTGCTCTTAACCATCACACTGACTGCATTTGAATATTTGAAAATGGGAAGAAGGTGAGGCACTTGAATATTTGAAAACGTGGAGAAAATGAGACTTATGTGGATTGTTATCGCTCTCATATTCATGGGTGAACTTGGAAAACAATGAGGGCATGTTGCAAAGAACAGTAAATTCAGATAGCCACATGTTGGTCATCACAACTTAATGGCTGCCTTTAAATGGCTCCCCAGAACACGTAGGTAGCTGTGTAGCTCTTAAGGAAGTTCAGGTGTCAGATGCCCTCTTTTCAGGTGTCAGAAGCTCTGTTTTCAAATGCTGCCTCTGTGTCTTTCTGGAAGACCAAACTTGTGTCCTCACACTTGTTGGGCTTTGGTTATCTATTTTATTAAATGAATATGATAAACCTCAGGATATTATTGGGAGGATTTTAAAAGGTGTAAATGCAATTGTGTGGCATATAAAACGGCCCCAGAGAGGGTCCCTGCCTTAGTGGAAAATATTTGGTATCCTTTTCTAGTTTCCCTGAATCCTCTACCAGCTTTAGAAAATTACACCTAGTAACACATTTACCCATTTCCATCGGGCTGGAATCTATTCAAGGCAAAATGCAGTCATTCCTGGGTCAGCCTGCCTGAGGCACAAGCCCTAAACACAGGACTGGACTGCAGACAATGATCCTCTCAAGGGTTGACTTAAAGGAGAGAATTTCTACCCCACAAGCTTTTCAGAGCATTTAGCTTTTGGAAGCACACGTCTGTTAGTTTGAGAGATGCTTTCTATTAGGTTGGTGCAAAAGTAATGGCAAAAACAGCCATTACTTTTGCACCAACCTAGTATTTTTCTTTGAGGTTAGACCTCCAAAGACAAAGATACACAACAAAGCACAATGTGTTGTTGGCCTGCAGTAACCCGGGCCTCAGCACAGCCAGAAATGGAAAAATACTCTCAAAGAGCTAGAGAAGGGGGAGCAGATCTGAAAAGGGGTTTAACTAATGTGGCAAATGGCCCAGCACACACTCCTCTCTCCTGGTTTGTTTTGATACATCCCCACCTGGTCCCCAGGTGTGTAAGAACCACAAAATACTCTTCATGCCACTGCTCTGGGCCAGACTCATGCAGTGGGAGCCAGGCTGTGCACCTCGGAACAATGGCTTTATTCTTTCAGGTGCCTGAAGAGAGGTCTGAATGTAGAAGGAACTGCTGCTGCTAAGGGCAGGGGGGAAAAAGAGGTCGTATACCTTGAGGAATTTGGGCCCAATGTAAAAAAATCAGGAAGTTGCAAGATGCCATGTTGAAATGTGAAGCCGGTCCTTCCCTTCTAGCCTGTACCCCAAGTTTGAGATAATTGTGAAGGTGAATTGGCTGCATATTGAGAAGGGAAAGGAGCAAGGAGAAAACTTTTTTTTTCTGTGAAAACCCAGAAGTTCAAGTCTAGAAATACAAGGAAGTTGTCAGAACAGAAAGGTAGGGGGTGTTCTTGACTCCACACAAAGATCTGTAGGAATAAAGCAAGTTCTGGAGAGTTTCTTTTGGCGTTAATTATTTCACACTGGAAATCATCACAAAATGGCAAATTCTGGAATTTCCACTTTTCCTTCACCTGAAGAGGGTATACATTTTTACTTTGGCCAGACAGAGACCTCATGTTATTAGAGACAGGGGTGAATTGGAAAGAACAGTTTTCCACCTCACAGTTTTATGGAATTGGCAGGAAAACTTTACTAGTCTCAAGGCAAAATACAGACTATGATATTCTCAAATTTTTCTATTAGGAGAAAAGGTGGCAAGAACTTCATAGAATTTTGTCTGAGGAGATTTGGCAAAGCATCATGTAGATGTATATATGAAATTAAATTTCTTATATGGAGCTTTTAGCAATGGAGAAAACGAATTGCATCTCACATAAATGGGATGAGACTTAGCTATTTGTAACCTCGTTACAATGAAATAACTAAAATTGTAAAGAGACATTAAATAATAATCTGCCTGCCTAAACATGGGTTTTCTGGTTTGAAATGAATGCCTTGCATCTAGATTAATAAGGTGATGCAAGACACTACATCATCTGGCAGGGGAAGATTTAAAGCAGGTCAGGTTCCTTGGGAGGAGAGAAAAATAACTTTTAAGATGAAAGACCAAAAAAAAAAAAAAAAAGAAAAAGAAAAACTTGTGTGTGGTCCAAACTTCTTTTTTTAAAAACAATTTGCCAAAGGTGTTTAAGCTGCATGGTGATAGTTTTCTCAAAGTTTTAATGATTCACTTGCAAGGCATGATTAGTCATATCTTTGACCAGATGAGGAACACATAAATAAAACCCCCTTTTTTTTTAATCTTTGATGTTTAATTCTGAGAGTATTGGGAAATGTGATGAGAGAAGGTGCATGTAATAATGCCTATTTCCCAAGGAGGGTCGAGAGAGTGTTGGCATTTGATTGCACATAATTCTTTAAAAATATAAATACTTAGTAAGTTTAGGCCAACAGGGGAAAGAACTCTGGCTAAAACAGGACAGACCTCCCAGAAAGCTTAAACTTGACCTTCTAATTTCTGCTCTTGCAATGGGTACACCATGTAAGACCCTCTTAACCTGTGGCTCAGTCAAATCTTCTAATTAGGAATATTTTCTCTATTTATTGCCCTTTGAAAATACATGTGCTGGTCTTCCTGAAACCACATTCTTTGAAGCAACCAATGTGGTATAGAGTAGCTTTATCACCAAAAATTAGAGAGACCTTTTAAAGAAATAAATTTCTGTAAATATTCTTTTATACTTCACTTGGTAGTTAAGGGGTATAGACAGTGGTTTCAAATATCAATGATGACCTAGTTGTTTAATTACAGTCAATCACTCTGTAATTTGTAGCTTCTTTTAGAGTCATAAGAAATAATAGATGGGATTTCTTGTCCTAGTAGATATGTAGTGGCTAGGGTTTAACAAACTTTTTTTTTTACTATCTTAAGTTCAAAATATATAAAATAGATGTATTCTTTGTTCTTATTTTAAAATACACAGCTGTAGCTTCTATAGTGTTATCCTTAGTGCATCTTCAAATGGAAAACAAATAGCATATACTATAGATACTGATGCTAATGAGAAATCTCTTAACATTGTAAGAAGTGTTTGGAAAAGGAAACAAACAGTGAATTGTACAGGATTTCAGGTGTTATTATATATGGGGGAAATGGCTCAAAAGGCAGATACTGTAAGATTTGGAAATGATTTATAAGTAGTCTTTGGATAAGGATGTTGTTCTAAATCTTCCTTCTACCCATCCTACAGATCAGTATCCTGAGAACATGTGCCAAGTCAAATAATTCCTCAACTCAGTTGACCTAGTGTCCTATTCTAGGCCTTGTTCTGTATGTAACTGTCCCAGTGCATGTCTTCTCTCTGGACAGCCAGCTTCTTCAGGTCAGGGATTACATTTAAATTTCCTTTCTGTCCCAGTATTAACGATAATTGTATGTGTATGTGTTCATGTCCCTTTGCCTTTGTACTTTATTAACGTATTACTCTATTTTCCACCCATATCTAAAAATGTACGCCATGTGATTCCGTTTTGATTTATTCCCTACAGAAAACCATCAGATGATTTTATTTTATTTTTTATCAGGCAATAAATACACAGGGTACAAAAATTGGAAGTCATAAAAGGTTATGCAGGAAAAATAAGTTTTTACCCTATTTCCCAATCAGTCAGCGTCCCTGGCAAGTTGCAAAGTCGTTAGATATCTTGTTTCTTAGGAATCCTCCTAGAAATATTTAACTTACATAAGCAAATAACATATATTTGGTAGTCCATGACTAACCCCATTAGAGGCCCTTAATACAGTGAGAAATACACTGTGACAAGGTAGAGATTTCTTGGATGGCAGAGGCACAGACCCTTGAGTGTTAGCATGATATGCCCACTGAGCGCTCCTAAAGCATTAAGTCCCCCATTCTGGGTTCCTCTGTTATAGTGATTACTACGCATGGCTGTGCTTGACTTCAGTGTCAGGCTTGCTTGTATTAGAGCACAAGGGAGGCCCTGAGGAACTCAGTTCATTTGTATTCTTATCTCCTGGATATTATTTGTACTGCTTCTTCATCACGGTGTTGAAAACAGTAGTAGCAGCAGTGGTAAAGTGGTTAATACCTTCATAGCACTTACTATGTACTAGACAGGGTTTTGAGTATAAACTTAACTCATTTAAACTAAAGTAAAATCAACCTTAAACCTGGACTCAGGTGTCTAGTTCTAACACAACTTACTGAAGAATTTACTCCCACGTGAACTGGATCAATAACTTTACATACTTTTGAGATAAATTCATGGACATCCATAATATTTATGGAGGCTAAAAGGATTTTTTGGCATAATCCATGAAAGCACAGGTTAGGGTGAACATGGACATGCTCTTGGTCATAAAGCTATAATTTATCTGACGTTGAATTCAAATATTTTATGGGTTAAATATAGTTAGTAAGGAGGCCCATAAAGCTGTAACTTACCTGACTTTGGAATCAAATATTTTATGGGTTAGATGTACTATTAAGGATGCCCATAAAATTTCTATATTGCTCCACCAGGGGACAATGGAAAGTCATAGTCACATCTTCTGTTTTCACAGTTATAAGGTATGAACCAGAGGTTGCCATCTTTGTGTGGATGGGTGGGTGGATGAGCATATAAAATTCAATCTCCTTTTCCTCCAAAATGAAAATAGCCTTATTATGTCTTCTGATTACAAAAGTAATACATACATACTGCAGAAAACCTTTGAAAATTCAGTCAATTATAAAGAAAAATTAAAAGTCGTAATCTAACCTTACAGAAATAGAAGCCAGTATTAACTTTTTCCATTTTATATCTTTCCAGAGACTTTCTATACATGTATATATCTTTATTACTTGTATATAGTTTCAGAATTTTTTTCTATACATATATATATACCTATAAATTTTGATTTTCTTTTTTTGCTAAAATAAGATCATGTTCAACATACTTTCCTTATATAATGTAATATATCCCATACATCTGTCTCTGGTGTAAATACATATTTATATTATCTTTTAAAATAGTTGTATAGTGCTCCCTTGTATAAATGTACCATAATTTAATTAACTGGTCATTTATTGATATTCTTTCAGATATTTGAAAGGTTTTGATAATATAAATAAATATTATTGTACATACATCTTTATCTCTATCCCTGGTTGTTTTTCATGTATTTGATTAAGTTGTTAGATAGATTTTTAAACAAATGATATAACCCCATATTCCATAAGTAGAGTGATATCTACATATGGAGTGTAATTCATAAACTTTGCTGTTATGTTGGATGTCACTTCTTTTTATTTTAATTGAGAATCCATTTCTCCTGACACAATGAGATCACTAACATGTAGTAATAATGAAGATTTCATTATCCCTTCCTCTGTTCACTTTTGAAGAGGAATCTGGAAGGTGCAAATTGATGCCAGTGCAGACAGTAGGCAACACAGTGGTTAAAGGTGGGAGAGTGGTGTGTGTCTAATGTGGTTATGATGACTTAACAATAAATATCTGGGTCAGGCGTGGTGGCTCACACCTGTAGTCCCAGCACTTTGGAAGGCTGAAGTTGGTGGATCAACTGAGGTCAGGAGTTTGAGACCAGTCTGGCCAACATATAGTGAAACCCCATCTCTACTGAAAAATAGAAAAATTAGCTGGGCATGGTGGTGCACGCCTGTAGTCCCAGGTACTTGGGAAGCTGAGGCAGAATAATTGCTTGGACCTGGGAAGCAGAGGTTGCAGTGGGCCAATATTGTGCCAATGCACTCCAGCCTGGGCGACAAAGCAAGACTCCATCTCTATAAATAAACAAACAAACAAACAAACAGACTAAGAAAATTGACAAAGCACCTTAATATTGCCCCTCTCTCCTTCATGCTGAGTTCCAGGGAGCCCCAGCAAGAGCAGATTTGGAAATCCCTAGTTTAGAATCTACACCTGGGAGACCCTCACTGAGGAGGTCCCTGAATCCTGCTGTTTCACCTTTTTGATACTGAATCTCTTTGTATAATGGTATCACTGTTCTCCCTTTCTCAGGCAGTACTATAAAATGAACCAAATACCAGTTATTTGAAGGTCCTTCAAACTCTAGAAGAAATTCTTTAATGGTGGAAAGCTGTAATATAAAGTATATATATTTAAATTTTTTATAACAAGTCTAAAGTAGGCACATGTAGCCTTAGCTTTTTGTTATATAAAGTATGTGTATTTTAGGAGTATCAGCAGAATATTAAGCTGACTCAAAGATTGGAGGTGATATTTTCATCCCTCTCAGTTGTCATTCCATAGCAAGGATTCTTAAAATTGTATAAGCCCTTTTCAAATTCAAATGAGAAGTTTCTAAAGCCATTTTGATGTATTTCTATAGTGTTAATGAAAGACATTGATAAAAATACGTGTAGTATCTAAAACTCCATTCTGTTTCAGACTAGTCCATGAATATTCCCCAAAGGGAATGTTAAAAGGGTTGTTTAGATTAATCTTAGTTTCTTTAACTTTCCTTAAATACACCAAATAATGCTTCTTACTAAAAAAATTAAAAAATTAAAAAATGCTGGCCAGGCATGGTGGCTCACATCTCTAATCCTAGCACTTTGGGAGGCCAAAGTGGGAGGACTGCTTGAAGCTAGGAGTTGGAGGCCAGCCTAGGCAACACAACAAGACCCTGTCTCTACAAAATATATATACTTTTAATTAACCAGGCATGGTGGTAGCACAGGATTTTCTTCTAAGTTACTTTGCAAGCTGGGGACCTCCAGCCAGTGACGCCCTGCCTGGGCCTTGCTTGGCTGTGCTACCTGCTGCAGGAGATGGCCCACCCACTTGGCCCACCTGGGCTGAGTCTGACTTGAGCAGTGGTTCCCAAGTTCTTGTCCTGTGCCCAAGAAGAATGAAGATGCACTGACAATCTAAGAGTGAGCAAGGCAGGTAGTTTTACTGAGTGATTAAAACAGCTTTCAGTGGATGGGGGACATGGGGGTGTCTCCCTACCCAAAGGCAGGAACATCCCCTCAATGTGGCTGAGTTCTGGGGCTTTTTCTGGGCTCAGAATAGGGGAAGGGCAGGCAAATGGGAGCAGAAGTTCACAGTTTGGATTGCAGGTTTCATCCAGGACCAGCAGGCTGTTCTTTCAGCCTTCGGGCTGTTTTTGGCTTGATGGTGGGGTTTCTCCAGGGACCCGCCCCTGTCTGCCTAAGCATTTGGCTGCCTCTTCTTGCTGCCAGTGGCACAGGCCTATAGTCCTCACTACTTGGGATGCTAAGGCAGGAAGGTCAATTGAACCTAGAAGTTCAAGGCTGCAGTGAGCTATGATTGTGCTAGTGTACTCCAGCTTGGGGGACAGAGTGAGACCCTGTCTTTAAAAAAAAAAAAAAAAAAAGCTATCATCTGCAGCCTAAAAAATTTTATGCAGCTACTCAATACACAATAAAACACACACACACACACACACACACACACACCTTTCCTACTTCATTTTGCACTACTTTCTAGAAGGTATTAAAATGAATCAATAAAATTGACATATAACCAAAGTCAGGATGTAAGGGAAAAGCTCCATGATCAGAGAGATATGGTAACAAGAATGAATCTAAGTAAATGAAGATTTAGAACAAACTGCTGACTAGCTTCATAGAAAAAGAAAGTGCTATTGTCCATTAATTCATGTTCTAAGAAGCAGAAAACTTTTCACATACCACACACATGTAGACATCTGTGCTGAGATCTATCTATGCTGAGTTTAAAGTCCATCACTCCTAGTAAAACTTGTCCTGGCTGATTCCTATAACAATTTCTTAGTAATGTGTACATGGAGTCCTTTGAATACGTATTAAAGAATACTGTCAAAGCTGAGAGGCCTCAAATTTGTCACTGCCACCCATCTCTAAAGCCTACACACACATATCAGCCATACTGGGACATCTTTTCTTCAAATTTGCAAAAGTTATTGGATGCCTGAAATGCGTAAGTTAATGCTTTTTAATAGAAAGGACTCTAGAGTATATGCCCTAATCAGAAACCTCCTCTGGAGGCTCTTGGTTAAAATTGTAAGTAGGGCCACCCCAAGCAAAGGATTTTTTTTCAATTAGCTCAAAATAATCCTGTTGAAAAAAAGAAAACTGAACATTTTGATTAGGAGCTTTAATTAAATATATGTTGAGGTCCAACAATTGGTAATCCCTTTGGTAGAAGCACTATTAATATGTTCCGTTTCACTTCAGCAGAACATGAAAAAGGATGAGGATTGAATTCCTCTGTGGCATAGATTCCTAGAGGGCAGAGGGTTCTAGATCAGAGTCTTTTTAACCAGAGGAATACTTCAAATGCTTCCTAGGGTTCTTTGGTGAGTATTTTGCAAGCAGAGATTAGCTTAAGCATTGCTAGATTTTTTTTCACTATCTCAAGTTTGCATAAGGATAATATTTCAGAATCTGAATCTAGTTCCTCTTTCTTCATCTGAATTGTATTCTTTAGTTGTATGTATTTGTTCTTAAGTATAGTCAAATACAGTGCCAAAAGCTCAATAGTCTAAGTATTGCCAGCTACAAGGTATAATATATATTTCATTTGTTTTTCCATAACCTAGAATTGGAAAACATGAAAATGAAGAAGACCTGTCATTTACAATTATGCAGCCTCCATCTCTATATTTATTATTCTGCTAGAATGATACTGCTATCATTTCAGACCGGAAACACTCTCTACCCTGTCCAGCTCTCTGCATATCCCTACCCCCACTGCCCCATTATGGATTAGACTCCAAAGAATATATTTTACTTTGTTGTTGTTCAGTCTAAAGCTCCCTCTCACCCTATTTTCCAAGGAGGCTGTATTGAATAGTGAATGAGAGCATTAGGCTTTGGACCAAATAGACCTAAATAGTTCAAATCCTGGCTATTCCAGTGACTTAGACATGTTACTTTGGTCAAGTCAGTTAATCAGTTTTCTCATCTGTGCATTTAGAATACCAGTATATACTTACAGTTGTGAAAATTAAGTGAGAAATATATTAGGTACATAACAGTGCCTGGAATAAGGGAGAGCTTAATGAATGCTAGTTAACTTCAGATCTAGTTCCCCACATATTGAACTATATGGAGGAAATGATATTTGGAGTCAATTATTTTTCTGTTCTTTGCTCCTTCCTTTTGTGGGAAAAGTAAGACCGTTAAGAACATTTTTGTAGAGATAAAATCCATATAACATAAAACTCATTATTTTAAAGTATAAAATTTAGTTATTTTACGATATTCACGATGTGCAACCATAACCACTAATTCCAGAATGTTTCCATTATTCCAAAGAGAAATCTCATACCCATTAAGCAGCAGTCACTCTCAATTCTTCCCCAACCCTTATCCCCTGGAAATGACTAATCAACTTTCTGTCTCTATGAGTCTGCCCATTCTAGACATATTATATAAATGTAATCATGTGATATGTGGCCTTTTGTGTCTGGCTTTTTAAATTTAACACAATGTTTTAAAGCTTCATCCATGGTATTGCATGTATCCATACTGCATTCCTTTTTATGCCTAAATAGTGTTCTATTTTATGCATATACCATATTTGTTTTTCCATTCATTGTTTGATAGACATTTGGATTATTTCCTTATCTTGGCTCTTATTAATAATGCTGCTACGAACATTTGTGCACAGGGTTTTGTGTGAACTTACATTTTCAATTAGGACCATTAAGAATTTGCTTCCCAATATCACATGCTAACTAGTAGCGATTATTGTAATTTTCTATAGCAGACATTCAGAGTCATGGAGGGTGGGGTAGGGGTTGGGAGTGTCTTAAATTTCAGTGACTTGAAACTGTTTGAACACTCTTCTCTTTTTAGAATGCATGCTGCAAGCAGATATACTGCCATGCTCTTATCCAGTAATTTAGGTAAAGTTAACTCAATAATAATTGTGTGCAATTATATAACATACAGGCAAACATATATGCATGCACATGCTGGGCTGAAGTGACTTTTTTAGTACAAAATAAGCTCTGGTCCTGCACTTACTTATTAAGGAGTTTTGTGTATAAAGATATCCCCTTCCCTCTATCGGGGCCCTTTTGGATCCCTTCAGCCTCCATCTTTTCCATTCTTCTGCCCCTAGAATCTGATGCTGTCCTAAGAATGTTTGGCACCAATCATCTTTGAGAAAAGGTTACACAAATTAAATCTTTCACCAGGGACTTACAGTTTAACAATGTGGTTCTTTTCCCAGAAGTAGTTCCACATTAAAGGAGAGCAAAGTGAGGACAATGTTTGACCCAAAAGATGGTTACTAATGGTGGTTTCTTTACTCACCAGGAATATATTTGAATCAAGGTCCTTGCCAGTGTTCATAGCTTCCCATTCAGATATGACTCTGAATGTCTGCTGTAGAAAATTACAATAATTCCCATTAGGGAAATGACTGCTTTCTTCTGCACCAAGATTGTGTTTTCAGATCTTTTTCCATCTTTTGTAAGCCTTCACCCATTTTGATCATGTAAGATATGTATACAGCCTGATTCATATTATTTTTAACTTTTCTAAGGGTGTTCCTTATTAAAGTGTTGGCATTACCCCAGAAGTCCCCATTCAGCAGGGTTAATGCCCCACCTCCCCACCCGCCCCCCCCAACACACAAAATGCCCCACCCCTGCTTTGACATTTGATACCTTGGACTCAAGTCTTGTTAAGTAACTTTGAAAAAGTTATTTAACCACTCTGAGCCTCATCAGTGTCCTCAGCTCTATGGCAATAATACTACTAATAATGTTAACCCTCCATAATTATTGTGCAGATTAGAGATTAAAACATCTAGCAAAGTACTTGGCACTTGATTAGTGCTCAATATATAGTAATTGTATTATTGCTGTTTCTCACAGTGAGGGGAAGTCAGTTGTGGTTTCCTAGGTCCTGCCTATTTACAGAAGGTTCCTGTGTGTGGTGTAGCTTTCTTAGGTTATGCTCTGTCCTCTGATCCCCAAGCAGCTGCCTCTGTCTCTTTATCTCAATCACTTTAACTCCAGATTGAGTTGAATTGAATTGAAAGCAAAGATAAAGGAATAGTAACTTGAAGACACATGATCTAGGAGCTACACAAAAACATGTTGAAGGGAAACAGACAACCTAGGAGTCCTGTCATGGTTTCAGTGCACTGGATTGCAGGAAGTCAGAAAACTGGGCTCCAGTTCTGGTTCTGTCATTTGCTAGGTGTAAGATTCTGGGCAAGATTTTTGAACTCTCTGAGCTTCAGTGCCCTCTTCCATAAAATGGTATTAACATTGGTACGACTTCATGCTTTGGGGTAAATAGGTGAGATACCCTAAATGAATGATGACCAAATAGAGGCAACTGTAAATAAACAATTTTTTATTTCCCCAGTGACTGAGGGGAGGCTGTTACTGGTTATGGGAACAGAGACATTAACACTCTTCAAAGTGGGGCAGTTGCACATGACAAAGAATTGTCCTGTGGCAGATGTCAGTAGCACTCCTATTGAGAAACACTGCACTTAATGAATATGTTTTTGAAATTTTAACATCTAACATGAAAAATCACTCCAGTGCCCACCAATTAATACATTGATTTCATTGACAGGGGTCTCTCTTCTTGTGTTCTGTGACTAGTATGTCTTGAGCATAATCCTAAACTTTTCATTTTCCCCCAGAAAAATGGACTCCAAAACAACCATTTTTAAGTTTCCCATCTCCTGCTTTCCCTGCCACCAAATAAATGAACAAATCTCAATCTGAGTAAATCTCAGGAGTTAACAATTGGTAAGAAACGTATCTCAGAAAAATGGTGATTAGAATCATGAAATGAAGCTTGTTAAATGTGTTTTGAGCCCGTTGGAATGCAGGAGTTTTATAAAATACAAGACGGTATTGTTTTCCGCCGAATGTAGGTGCCTCCATGAGTTGTACTGTCGACAGGTTTACATTTTACAGCAGTATGTGAATAGCATGAGAAAAAACAAAACCATCTGTAATGTATCTAGGGTTCTTTTCCAATAAGTGTATTTTTCGATTATAAGGAGCATTAAAGTCACATTATAGAAAATTTGGAAAATAGAGAAAAGAACAGAGGAATCATCTATAATTATTCAACTCCTAAAATAACCACTATTAAAATGTTGATGTATTTCTTTTTAGTGTATTTCACTTGGTATATTCTCGATTTTCAACAACAGTTTTGTCATTGAACATTAAATCTAATACTTATATGATTCCTTTTGAAATTAGAAGTTGTTTTGTGATAAATGTCTTTATGGTTGCAGGCTTTGGGGGGAAATCGTAGGTTCTTGCATTTAAATGACTTTGAACATAATGATGTGTTGTGCCTTAAAGCAAACAATAGGGAAATTATATTTTCAGCATCTAGAGTTGTTTGTGTTACACTCCGAAGCCACTTCTTTTTTTCTAGCTTTTAATCCCCTAGAGTACTTGAAGGAGCAGAACTATGAGAAGCAACACCACACTAATTTAGTTTTCATGCAGAGAAAGACTCTAGTGCTGGATTCAGATATTTTTGTGAGCAAATAAAAATCTCCGGAGACTTTGTAGCTTAGTGAATAAAGGATTGGCCTCCAACCAAACCCAACTAAATGAATTTGGTGGTCTCAGCTGAGTTTCCAGCAAGTTTTAGCCTGCATTACAAATTCATCACGCACAATTATGTGCAATTTGGCACAACTTCCAATCCCTGCTTAGTGGAGGCCCTCTGTTTGGGACAGAAGGGGAGCATAAAATACTTCTTGTGCCTAGAGGGAGCAGTTCTCTTAGGTCAAGGTTGTGTTACATATGGAAAGGGATGGGGTAGAAGTGTTGACAAGCACAAAGAATCTAGGAATATGTGGGTACTGAACATTAGTTGTGTTTACCATTTGAAATTTCTCACTGTAAGGATCTTCATTCAAACAGAAGATGACAGTTCTGACACCAGTGGGCACATAGATTCTCTCCTAGCTAAAATTGGAACAGGTGAGTTAAGATCCATACAATTTTGTACTCACCTAACACTGGAATATAGAGCAGAATGCAAAAGCAGTTTAGAAGGTAGTTGGAAAAAAAACTCAGACCTGATGAAGTGCCTAATATGTTGGAACAAATATATTATGAATCTCTAGAAATATCAAATATGTCTAGTATTGCAGTAATGCAGAATAATTGTTTGATTGAACATAGGCCAACTCAGGAAATGAAAATTTTAGCAATTAACTTACTTTCCATGGTCCATTCTTCTTACATTCCATATATTCAACTTGGGTTTGTTTTAATTATTTGGAGAGAAGTATATTGAATAGCTGAGTGTTCCTTGCTTTGTGTTCTAGTTCTTAAGGAGCTGGCATTTTGCTGGCAGTTCACTCTGCATAAGATGAAATGTATAGATTCCAAAACATATAATCCATAATCAGAGATCGGACCGTGAAGCACCATCAAATGTCATGCATTTTCTAGGTCTGGGTAGCAAGGTAAAGCCAGTCTGTGAGAGGTGCTAATTGATAAATCAAGATTTCCTTCTCTGAATGAGTCTTTCATCAGTGTCTAATTTAACCAGTATTCTGGTTATTAACCGGAATACTGAGACTAGAGTTTGTTGTTAGTTAGACAAAACCTAAAATAACCTCTGCTGATTGCATTATCAATAATTGAAACTTAATGGAAAGCAACAAACTGTTGATTTCTCTAACGGAGCAAAGAAATCCAACCAAGTAGCCAAAGGAAAATAACCCAGATAAGCATAAGGTTGACATTTCAACTCTTATTCCAAAAAACACTGGCATGGATATTAAACAGATTGTCTTTCTAATTTAGAATAAAAGGACTCAAGCTAGCCAAGAGGGCAGAAGCTGATATCAGAACTTCCTCTTTCAGTTTCACACCTAAAAGTGTTATGGGAGACAAAGCAACTGACGATGGAACCAGAAATATCCCAAGGCAGTTGGTGGAGTGGCAGCTCTAGCCTTCTCTTTCCCTGGGAAAAGTTAGTACCTTTCTGTCTAGATGAGGTGTTGACTGAGGGACCCACACCACTCCCACCAGCTAACCCATCAGGCATCCTGCCACAAATTGTTGGCCATGGCTAATGTGATTCTTCTGAGGTCTCTCCTAAGTAAACAATCATAAACTCAGTTGTGTAGGCAATCCAATTTCTCATTTGCCTATTATAAGCCGACCAGCGTATACAGGATTTAATTAATTCTTTGGGAGACAGCATGGAAAGAACTTGGGCTTGGAAGTCAGATTAATGTTCAGTTTTGCCTTGCCTCTTCTAAGCTGTGTGACCTTAAGTTAAATTATTTAACTTTTTGTGGTTTGGTTTGTTCATTCTTAAAATAGGAATAGATAATTCCTTACATTTTTAGTGAAGAATGCTTATAAACCACTTAACATAGAACTTGGCACACAATTGTAGGTATTACAGATGAACTTTTAAATCTTGCTATGGTACTTATGGTGAGTCCATGATAGATAAAGGCAATAATACATAACAAAGCCCTTCTGATTAATGCTTGAGGAAGGGGAAAATCAGAGCTGACAACTCCTCCTTTCTAACATGTTACATCCTCAAGTAATACCTAGCTGCTTTGGTTCAAGAACAAATGAGAGAGGGAAATTAAAGGAGGAAGAGGTGAAGAATGAAACAAGCAAGATAAAGAGACTGCAGATGTGCCTCCTAGAAACCCTTGATAGAGGAGAAGCAGGATTAGACCACTAGAAATAGAGGAACATAGTTTCTAGCAACATGGTCTAAGCCTCCTAGACACAGAACACGTGAAGATACTGAAAAAAAAAATTCAAATCACATTTTTTAATGCAAGTCTAAGCTGGAAATTAAAAGAAATTCCTAGAGGCAAAAATGAAGAGAAAGAGTGAATCTATCGGGGAAAGGCTGAGCTGGAGTCCACTGCCAAGCCCTGCTAGCCTTATATTACCGGAACAAGAGACAGTGCCTAAGAGCCATTGATGAGTAGGAGGTCAGAGTGGAGACTCCTTCATAAGGCTGCAAAACCTCCCACTCAACCAAATAGCAGTACACTCAGTGAGAAAAACCACCTGGCAGAGGAACATCCTAATCTTCCTTGTCTTTACCATGACTCTGAATAGAAAAATTCTCTATAGGATGGCTATTCTCAAACACAGGTTTGAGGATCCCTAAAAAACTCAGGTGACAATTTTGGTTAAATTGTGTCCATGTTGATAATGCCTCAGGGGTAGAAGCAAACCCCAATTCTCTCTCAGACAATATAGTTTAATCCCTTACCTTAAAGAATTCCCAGAGAAAACTCCAAGAGACACGAGTTCTTAACCAAACTCACTAAACCTGTGGAAACCTTCATGAGGTCCAATCAGTAAAAACAATAACCTATATAAACAGACCCTCAGAGAATATTCGAATTACCAGATACAGAATAACGTGCCTGTATTAGTTCATTCTTGTACTGCTATAAAGAAATACCTGTGACTGGGTAATTTATAAAGAAAAGAGGTTTAATTGGCTCACAGTTCTGCAGGCTGTACAAGAAGCATACTAGCTTCTGCGTCTTGGGAGGCCTCAGGAAAGTTACAATCATGGGGGAAGGTGAAGGGCAAACAGGCAGGTCACACATGGCTGGAGCAGGAGGGAGAGAGGGAGTGGGGAGGTGCCACACACTTTTGAACAACCAGACCTCACAATAACTCACTATGCAGTACCAAAGCGGGTACTAAACCATTCATCAGAACTCCGCCCCCATGATCCAATAACCTCCCACCAGGCCCCACCTCCAACACCAGGGATTACAATTTGACATGAGATTGAGTGGGGACACAGAACCAAACCATATCAGTGCCCATATCCTATGACCCAGATAATGTACCCTATATAGGGTCTGGCATATGCTCCCGGAGATAATGTACAAGAATATTCACAGCAGCAACTTTCTTAGTAGCTCCAAACCATAACCAACCTAAATTTCCACCAATAGTAGACTAGATAAGCAAATTGTAGCATGTATTTTCAATGGAATACTTACCATCGAAGCCCATACAAATTAGTGAATTATAGATGTACTTATCAACATCATCAAAAACATCCAGGAATAAAAGGGAAGTAACAGATACTTATACCAAGTATGTTTCCATTAATAACAATTCAAAAGCAGCACACTCTTTAGAGATGCATTCATATGTAGAAAAACTATATGTAAAAAAATCAACAAAGCAAAGGATTGATTAACACAAAATTCAGTATAGTAGATACCTCAGAGTAGAGAGGACTCTGAGGCTGAAGGAAGGTACACAGGTGTTCATTTTTTAAAACTTTATTCAGACTGTCATGCACATCATATATATTGTTTGGATATATGGCAATTCCACAGTAATAAGCAAATAAAAGCAGGAATTAGAAGAAAAGGGAAAGAGGAACAAAAGCAGTTTTTTAGGCTAGGGCGAATTGAAGGGAAAAATTGGGAGATCCTAAAGTGGAAAAGGGAAAAGAGTGTGAGAGAAAGAAAATGGGGGAGCACGATTTACGGCAGGGGTGTCCATCCCCCGGGCTGTGGACTGGTACCTATCTGTGGCCTGTTAGGAACTGGGCCACAAAACAGGAGGGGAGCGGCTGGGGAGCCAGAATTACTGCCTGAGTTCCGCCTCCTGTCAGATCAGCAGTGGCATCAGATTCTTACAGGAGTGTGAACCCTATTGTGAACTGCACATGGGAGGGACCTGGGTTGTGTGCTCCTTATGAGAATCTAATGCCTGATGATTTGAGATGGAACAGTTTCATTCCCAAACCTCTCGCCTGCCCTGTCCATGGAAAAATTGTCTTTCACAAAACCAGTCCCTGGTGACAAAAAGGTTGGGGACCACTGTATTTTGAGTGTAATCTCCCTTTGGCATTTTTTTTGAGAAATAGTAATAATGATGTAATCTACTTTTTATTTATTTTTGGGTGCTGGAGTGAGGTTCCTTTGAATGCAACGAAACATAAACAAGGCAGTTCAATTTATATGGGTTTATGCACATAAACCCATATGAATTTATATGGTCTATACAGCCTTTCTTTTTTGTGTTTGTATTTGCTCATACAAGTTTTTCATAGCAGAAAAAGATTGAGTGTGCATCAGCTTCCTTATATACATATGGCTGAAGTCATCTCGGTGCTACCTCGTGTGCCTTGGGTTATTTTTACCATGTTTCTGTTCCCCTTTCTTTCATTTGTCCCATATACTATAATCCTCATTTATGTGTACATTTGTAAGCATCATCATATACTGCTTTCTCATTTTTGGGACACACAGGTTTTTATATCATAAAACCTCTTTGGAAAGTTGGTGGCATTTCATAATCAGCCTGTATATTCATTGTGGTATGTTAATATTATTTTCTTTTCCAACAAAAACACTATTATTTAAATGGATGCTGCCTCTTAAATCACCAACTTTTTTTTTTTTTTTTTTACTTTTTTTAAGATAGAGTCTCACTCTGTCACCCAGGCTGGAGTGCAGTGGCACCATCTCAGCTCACTGCAACCTCTGCCTCCCGAGTAGCTGGGATTACAGGTACCTGCCACCATTCCCGGCTAATTTTTGTATTTTTAGTAGAGACACCAATGGCCAGGCTGGTCTCAAACTCCTGACCTCAGGTAATCCACCTGCCTTGGCCTCCCACAGTGCTGGGAGTACTGGCATGAGCCGCCACATGCAGCCCCATCACCAACCACTTAAAGTGAAAAGAATATGAAAATAAATACTTATCCCTTACTCTTTTTGTCTCATTAAAGTGCATTCTCATTCAAGGCAAATTCATTTCCCCTCCCCTGAGCTCGCCAAGTATTTAAATAGTAGCATTTCCTCATGTCAACTGCCCTTGCCGCCTTTTTCTTCTTTAACTCTGTTTTTTTTCTACACTACCTAGAAAATGTGTATTTCTCCACCTACCAATGTAATCTGCCCATTTAATGGTTCCTAGCAATGTCCAAGTTGACAAAGGTTATAGCCAAAAAATAACTGTGACAAGACACATGTAAATATAAGGTTTTATTTAAAACAAATCTAAGATACAATTCCCAGGAATGCATGAAATTTATGCTTTTTCACTTATAATGGACCATAAGAATTTAGTTACTGGAATTAAATTATTTCAGATAAGTGAATCTTTCAGATAACAGAAGATAAGATTTTTTTTTTTTCCAGGGACATTTCATGACATAATGGAAAGAAATGGAATTATGGCATGAAAATATCTTCCTGGGTCTAAGCCCTAGGGTTGCCATTTGCTAGCTGTGAAACTGGGAAAGCCAAAACTTCTAAGTCTGTTTCTGAATCTCTAATACTATTTTAAGACACTGATAATAGAAATAATTTAATATACTATGTATAAATATATATATATGATAGCTATGAGGTACTAGCCACTGTTGTTCTAAGCACTTTACATATTCTAATTCAACCCTCAAAATAACTTTATGAGCTACATACTATTATTATCACCATTTTGAACAGTGGCGGAAAGTTAGGAACAAAGAGACTAACTTTTAGGCACAGAGTTACACATTTATCGGCACAGAGTTACACATTCAGTGTCAGAGCCAGGTTTTGAATCCAGGCAAAGGATGGGTGGATGGATGGGCGGGCAGGTGGGCAGTCAGACATAGCTCTGAAGATGAAGGAGTCTTGTATTTATTTTTATTTTTATTTTATTTTATTTTATTTTTTGAGACGGAGTCTCGCTCTGTCGCCCAGGCTGGAGTGCAGTGGCGCGATCTCGGCTCACTGCAAGCTCCGCCTCCCGGGTTCACGCCATTCTCCTGCCTCAGCCCCCTGAGTAGCTGGGACTACAGGCGCCCGCCACCACGCCAGGCTAATTTTTTTTTTTTTTTTTTTTTAATAGAGACGGGGTTTCGCCGTTTTCGCCAGGATGGTCTCCATCTCCTGACCTCGTGATCCGCCTGCCTTGGCCTCCCAAAGTGCTGCGATTACAGGCGTGAGCCACCGCGCCTGGCTGAGGGAGTCTTTTAAAAGTGTATCACATGCTTTCTGGCCTCATCAATATGAAACATCAGTTAACCTTTTATTGCCACTACACGACTTTCACCATGAGCACATGTTAAAACACACTGCTGTACCAGAGTGATGCTCCCATGCTGACTGCTGTGGTAACAGGGCATGCCTTTGTAGAGATGCCTGCGGTCCATGACTGGGACAAAAGGCAGTAGAACTCATACTTGTTGCATAAGTACAGCATGTATCCATTTTCCTGCATATTTTATTTAGACAGATTTTTTGTCACCATCTTACAGAAGAGGAAATTGACTGAAAGAGGGCAAGTGATTTGCCCAGTGTCTCACAACTCTTAGACAGTAGTGGCAGGATTGGAGTGTAGAATAGTCTGCCTCCAAAGTTTGCCTGCATTCTTTATGCTCACATGCTGCCTTTGAAGTTTTTTATGTTATTTTTAATGGGCAATCACAATTGTATCACATACTGCCTTCTGTGGTGAGGCTAGAACCATCATCCTGGATGGTGAATATGTTTGATCAGTTTATAAGCCCATGTTATGATCATTTCAGTAACATTCATTTACTGCAGATATGTAAAAATTGTAGACATCAAGTAATGAATAAATAATCACCACTGAGATTTTAGGGCACTACTATTTTCTCCAGGATTTTGTGAGGAAAGTATAAAACATGGTAGTTCACAGATGGTTCAAACTGATATGTGTTCTTTATACTTTGCCTCCTGATTAACTTTGTTTATACCCAGAATGAGGATTCCATTCTAGAGTTACTGTTCTTCACTTGCAGATATGTGTAAATATGTCAATGAAAGGAACTGGAACTGTGTAATGTTATAGGGTAGTATTGAAACTGATCTATTAACTATAGTTTATATAGAAAAAAGTTGGCTAATGTAATACTTTTTAAAAGAGATTTCATGTTTTAAGAAAAGCTCATACTTCACTAAATATAGCATAGGCTCTTGAATTAGAGTTCTTTAGTTGAACTCACAACTCGACCTCACAACTCTCTAGTTGTGAGATCTCAAGCAAATTAATTAGCCTTACTAAATCTTAGTTTTCTTGTCTGTAAAATGGATATCACAATTGTATCTATATCATATGATTGTTGTTAATTCAAGTGGCCAAGAATATATGATAAAGTGTTCAATATCACTAATCATCAGAGAAATGCAAATTAAAACCACAATGAGCTACCATCTCACATCAGTCAGAAGGGCTGTTATTAAAAAGTCAAAAAACAACAAGTGTTGGTTAGGATGCAGAAAAAAGAGAATGCTTATACACATTGGTGGGAATGTAAATTAGTATAACCACTATGGGAAACAGTATGAAGATTCCCTAAAGAACTAAAAATAGAACTACCATTAGACCCATCTATCCTACTACTGTGTATCTACTCAAAGGAAAAGAAATTATTGTATCAAAAAGATACAATATTGTATCAAAAAATACCCATGCTTGTATATTTATTACAGCACTATTCACAATAGCAGAGTCATGGAGTCAACCTAAGTGTCCATCAATGGATGCCTGGAAGAAGACAATGCGGTATCTATACACCATGGATACTATGCAGCCGTAAGGAAGAATGAAACTGCTTTTGCAGCAACATTTTGCTTGTCTTATCATTACCTGGAGGCCATTAACCTAAGTGAAATAACTCAAATACAGAAAATGAAATACTACATGTTCTCACTTATAAGTGGGAGCCAAACAATGTGTACACATGGACATAAAGATGAAAATAATAGATACTGGGGGCTGGACGTGGTGGCTCATGTCTGTAATCCCAGCACTTTGGGAGGCCGAGGCTGGTGGATCACCTGAGATGAGGAGTTTGAGACCAGCCTGGCCAACATGGTGAAAACCTGTCTCTACTAAAAATACAAAAATTAGCTGGATGTGATGGTGCGTGCCTGTAATCCCAGCTACTTGGGAGGCTGAGGCAGGAAAGTCACTTGAACCCAGGAGGCGGAGGTTGCAGTGAGCTGAGATCACACCATTGCACTCCAGCCTGGGCAACAAGAGCAAGACTCCATCTCAAAAAAAAAAGAGGCACTGGGGACTCCAAAGGGGAGGAGAATGGATGAGGGTTGAAAAATTACCTGTTAGGTACACTCTTCACTATTTGAGTGATGGGTTACTAGAAGCCCAAACCTCACCATTACACAACATATCTGTATGAAAACCTGCATATGTACCCCCCCACCGAATCCATAATAAAAATTTTTGTTTTAAAATGACACAACCTACGTAAAGCACTTAGCAGGGTGCCTCATGCATGCCAATGGCTCAATAAATGATAGCTGTTCATATTTGTATTGATAGCGTTGGTAACAGAAATTGTTATAGCCTTCATTTTATTTATCATTACTTATATATCTAAGCAGTATGTCCTCTTTTGGGTTGTGTGTGTATTTCATACATAAATAAGGTATGTTTGTAGAGCGTCTTTTTTTCTTTTTTTTAAGAAAGAAAGCACAGCTCTTTCCTATCATTCCAGCAGTGCCAATTATGAGCCAGGCACAACTTTCTAACTAATTGGATGTAGATGAACACAATTGATATTACCCTTGCTTTTTTTCAGATAGAGAAATTGAGGTACATAATCCCAGGTGTTCATCTCAAATTATAAATTAGCATACAAATTGAGGGAAGTGTTGATGTATAAATATTCTAGATGTAGTCATTTTAAATTATATTGCCTTTTGGTCTGATTGTTACAAGATGCTGCCTTGAAAGCTATTGTTTAAGAGAGTAAAAGCTTTTTATTGGAATTCTTGTGACCTTCATATCCAACTGTTTTTTTAATTGCTATATTTGAGTAACAACATATCTCAATTTAAAAACTAAATTCTTGCTTTAAGTAATACATGGATTCAGATAGAATAAGTCCTTAGTTTTGTAATACTTACACAATTTTTATTCATGTTCTGATGCTTTGTTTTTTGAGCCATATGTGTGTATATGCATTATCTACTCTGACCTTGTTTAAAGATCTTGAATCAAGTTTGCTTTTTGATATGAAGTTCAGCATAGCTATCATGCATTCCATCATTAGAATAATACATTCTGATTAAACACCAAGTGTCTGTCTCCTGCAGTTTGGTATTTTAATAAGGGTGGAGTACATCTGAAACTTATATCACATTGCAAGCTGCATATATTGCCAAACCTTAAAAACACACTAGACACAAGAGGGAGGTCTTTCTTTTCAATGGAATCTGATATTATCTGAGTTGTTACACTTAGGTTTACTGGGTATTTTTATTTCTTTATAAATATATGTTTGCTAAAGCATAATAGTTTTATTATTGTGATAGGTTTATGTATTTCTTTGAACATATATTGTTAAACACAAAAGGATAGTAAAGTTATATCGAATAGGGTTTTATAAGCATGAAATACATGCCACTAAAAATTTATCAACTTTTTTTTATGATGAATTTTGGAAAATGCATTTCACAATCACAAATAAATGTGGGCTTTAGGATGTGAGGAGGCAAATCTTATTCTAGTTTAGAATCTCTCTGTGCTGCCAGATGTGGCTTTTGACAAAACCCAGAGAGCTTGAAGGGTAGATATGTTACATAAATAAAACGAAGTTTCTTCCCCACAAGGGCTCTGGGCTCAGCTCTGATGTTAGATCTCTGAACATGCTTTCTCACCATCAGGCACCACAATGGGGATAATGTTCCAGGTAATTCTAACACGGGCAAAATAGCCCGTTTTATTACAAAATAAATTTTGCATTCCAGACAACAGAAATTTTTAATTAATACAACATTTGGCTTGAATAACAAAGAGACTTGAAAGTCAATAGCACATCCTTCAACTGCACTTCCTCAATGACTGATTTAGAGAGCAAAATCTGAGAGCTTAGAGGTAGCAAAATAAAATTTGTCTATACCGTACAGCACTTAAAACAAGAGGGAATACATAACAAAGTAACCTAGAAACTGACTTAGAAAATGCAGCTCTCAGGTCTAGGTAGTACCAGCAAGAAAATCAATAAATGTCTTCATTAGGGTTTGGAGAAGAGAGGCCTGGGGAAGGATACGAATGAGTAACCAGAAAGGTAATCGCATGCCGTGACTGGGATTCTTTTGGAATAATGGGAACAGCACTTTGCAGTTTACAAAGACCTTTAAGATAACTATCTCATTTGATTGCCATGACCACCTTATGAGAAGTACAGCAAGAATCATCTACATTTCATAGCAGATCAAAAACTAAGGGAGAAGGAGGGGACAGAGGCTTCCCCAAGGTCTTAATAATGGGCTTGAACTGAGGTCTTCAGACCCCTAGTTCAGGCTCTTTCCATTACTACACAACCAAATTCCAAATTTCACAAGTCTAATTTTTCCTAAATTTAATGTGTGTTCACCAACATTATAAAAACACATAATCACTAAGCTCTATCATCAGGGTCTTTTGGTTTGGCTCTTAATTGAAGGCTTGCTCCCATCTATCATAGAGATAATACAGTATTGAAGGCTTTGGTTACATGTGGGGCTCTCTAAAATATATGCTTTCTGTATACCTAACCACTTCCTGATTCCAGATTGAAATATGGGACAAATCATAATAAAATAATACCCATAGCAAAAAATAACACTAAATGGGACAAAGCAACAAACTATGGAATCATCTCACTTCCTCACTTATTCACAATGCTTGGGCTGAAGCCACACCATAAAGAAGATTCTGTCCTGGGCATATTATAACTCCTAAAGTGAGAGTGAGGCTGGTATCAGGGAAAGCCTGAAGGAGGCTAGCTGCATGATCCTTAGGGAATCCCTTACCTTTTGGAACTTCCTGCTATAATTTCTAAAATTATAGGTTTAAGTTGGATTATTTCTGGAGTCTATTCCCATCCAACTCTATGATTTAATTACTCTTAGTTGACCTTCTCAGTCCCCAGAAGTCTGATCATTAATCCTTATGTCACAAAATAACCTATGAATTAATTGTCCCAGCTGACATTTATTGAGAATTTATTCTAGGCTGATCACAAGCCAAAGAGCTTTCCACTTTTCTGTGAGGTCATCTGGAATTTAACCTATTTATAAACGTGCAAAAAATGTGCCATCATTTAATGAAATTACTTAATCCTGATTATAAGCCAACCACTATGCTGGATGGGTAGCGCCTTATAATATTCCAGTCATCTTTTGGTTTACAACAATCTTTTCATATCATCTTTTCTCCCTTTTTTTCTTCCTAAGGTGGCATCTGGATACAGATTGGTTTGGCTCTGCCCTCGGAAGTTAGGAGTCATAAATTTGCAAACTGATTCTCCTCTCCCATTGTCCTCTGGGGTAGTAATACCTTCCATTATCTGCCAACAGGGGCTCTTCTAAACCCAACGGAGATTTTGGAGATCTACACTTGACACCACTGCCAACATCCAGCAGCCTAACCATGCCACACCAAAGAGTTTACTCAGCTGCACATTCCCCAGGCTAATACAAAGGACATAGCATTGTCCCATTCTAGAGTGCCAAGTTACAAACAGGGCAAAATCTGCCTACTTTGGTCTTTCCTGCTACCCATAGCATTCTCCCTCTAGGATTTTCACCTAGCTACTAGGAGCAATAGGGAATGCCATGACACACATATCTCCCCACCTGTATCTCCTACCACTGTCCCCAGCTCCCCATAATCTCCAAGTCCTGAAAGGGATGATAGTAGCCAGCATGTATTGGGCAGTTATCATAGACTAGGAACTGGGCTAGGAAGTTTCCATCTGGGGAGCTTTCTGCTACACCTCAGAATCACCTGAGGAGTTTCAAAATCATAAACAACCAGCCTTACCCAAGGAGATTCTGACTTAATTGGACTTGTGTATGGCCTGGGCATCAGCAATTTTAAAAGCTATCCAAATGAGCCTAATAGGCAGCACAGATTTGGAACCCCTTACCTTTGCTAATGCCTACTCTTTTTTGCCCTAGCATTTGCCCTGGTCCTTCCTTGGAGCCGTAAAGAAAGGTGCAGTTCTGAAAGAGAGATACTGACTTACCAATAGGGGACTATGCATTGACAGATATTTTATTTTATTTATATTTATTTAATTTTTTTTAATTTTTTTTTATTTTTTGGGATGGGGTCTCACTCTGTCACCCAGCAATTGTACAGTGGTGCAGTCACCACTGTCTGCAGCCTCAATTTCTCAGGCTTGAGCGATCCCCCGACCTCAGCCTCCAAGTAGCTGGGAATACAGATTTGCACCACCTTACCTGGCTAATTTTTGTATTTGTTGGAGAGATAGGTTTTTGCCATGTTGCCCAGGCTGGTCTCTAACTCCTGGGCTCAAGTAATCCTCCTGTCTCAGCCTCCCAAAATGCTAGGATTACAAGCATGAGTTACCGCTCTTGGCCTGACAGATTTTTCTTTTTTAAACATTATTCCTGTTTCACCTACAAAACACACTTACTCCTTAAAGCAAATGCATTGTACAAATGAGTGGGATTCTATTCAGCCTCACCTGTCTACATGACCTAATGGTTTTAAAAAGCAGTAGGCTTGTCCATTTATTAGATGCACTAAAGAAGAAAATAGTATCAGTCACCTATCAACCACCCCTCTCCATTTTCACATCACTTCTTCCAGGGCTAGATGTTCAACTGCTGGGGGATTATCCCCCTTGGATGAATGGAGCTGACAATGGTTAATAATAGTCAGTCTTTTGGGACTATGATTTGAATACTCTAGATACCTGTCAATTGTTTCTTAGATACCTGTCACTGGCATGGGTACCTTCAGTAGCTCTCAGGGCACTGGGAAACATGTTGCTCACTTCAAAGTAAAGGGATCAGCCTGGATCACCAGATACCCATCATATAGACAAGAAGAATGTGTCAGCCATAGTACACTCACTCCTGACCAGAGCTGAGACAACTCATGGAGCTCTTCCTCAGTTCCGCATTAGGAGAAATGAACTATTCTGATAGAGAATAGCCCTTACTGGTTCATTTATTCTAAGGCTGTTACATTAGAGGAAAGAGCCAGTCATTGTTTTTCTATGGATTATTACCTCAGTCATATCCTATAACTGATTACTGGTGGGCTAATTACTATTTTTTTTATTTTATTTTATACTTTAAGTTCTAGGGTACATGTGCACAACATTCAGGTTTTTGGGCTTTACCTGCCTTAGGTAGACAAAATGTAGAAATATGTAAAGGTACATCATTTTTTTGTCTGATTTGTGCTGACAAATACAAGTTTATTTTAAATTCATTATACACGATCAAACAAAAATGTACTAACTTCACAACATATTTAGCATGACTCCTCCTTCTGTGTCTGGAGTTGGTTCCTTCCGGTGAGTTTGTGGTCTCGCTGACTTCAGGAATGAAGCCGTGGACCTTCACGGTGAGTGTTACAGCTCATAAAGGTGGTGTGGACCCAAAGAGTGAGCAGCAGCAAGGTTTATTGTGGAGAGTGAAAGAACAAACCTCCCATAGCATGGAAGGGGACCCCAGCGGGTTGCCACTGCTGGCTGGTGGCCAGCTTTTATTCCCTTTTTTGTCCCTGCCCATGTCCTGCTGATTGGCCCATTTTACAGAGTGCTGATTGGCCCATTTTACAGACTGCTGATTGGTCCATTTTACAAACCTCTAGCTAGCCACAGAGTGCTGATTGGTGTGTTTTTACAGAGCACTGATTGGTCCATTTTACAAACCTCTAGCTAGCCACAGAGCACTGATTGGTGCATTTTACAATCCTCTTGTAAAACAGAAAAGTTCTCCAAGTCCCCACCCGACCCAGAAGTCCAGCTGGCTTCACCTTTCACTTCTTCTGTTCCAGAAATAATATTCTGCAGAAACTTCCCATGCAGTAAATAATACATTCCTTTTGCTCTCATTTCCCAAAGTAAAATAATCATAAACAGAATTTTAAGATATTTCTTGTAAGCCTTAGAGTTTATAAACATTCACTCATTCAAAAATATTTATTAAGAACAGGGTTCTAATAGGAAAGATAAGATATGTACACAGATATGTATAATGCAAGATTGCAAGGAAATGTCAAGGGCTGTCAGAGATAACATGGGTGAGGGTGAGAGGTGAGAGGGTGGAGAGAGAACCTGAAAGCAGTGAATTGAGGGAATGAAGAGAGAAGAATAACTTGAGAGATACTGAAGAAGAAGAAACAGAATTGCAAACAGCTGTTCACCTTCAACACAGAAAGCAGATGTAATAGAAGTAAAAGACTTAGGGCCCGGCGAAGTGGCTCATGCCTGTAATCCTAGCACTTTGGGAGGCCGAGGTGGGTGGATCACCTGAGGTCAGGAGTTCGAGACAAGCCTGGTCAACATGGTGAAACCCCATCTCTACTAAAAAATACAAAAATTAGCTGAGCATGGTGGAACCCACCTGTAATCCCAACTACCTGGGAGGCTGAGGCTGGAGAATCACTTGAACCCAGGAGGCAGAGGTTGCAGTGAGCCAAGATCGCATCACTGCACTCCAGCCTGGGCGACAGAGAGAGACACTGTCTCAAAAAAAAGACTTAATGTTGATGTTTGTTCAGATAGTCAAGAAAACTTACACTATTTGATTGACCACATGTCTATATGCCATTGCGAATACCCTTACAAATAGTTATTTAAAATAAAATACATGTTTTTATTTAAATCTTTATTTTTATACATGTTGCTTATCAAACATTATCATAGAAATTTCATTTTGATTCAAGAGCAGAGCAACCAGTTTGTGAAAACAAATCCTCGAAATTCTCACAGGTAGAGCCTGATAGAGTTTTCTTCAAATTTATTGAATTTGACTTTATGAATATAGACTGAGAAGAAGTTTGAGACAACGGTTAAGACCATGGGCTCTGAAATTGGATTATATGGGTTCAAGCCCTCTCGCGTCATTTACTAGCTGTGTAAACTCAAGGAAGTTATTTAACTTCTCTATGGACTTCTAATCTGTAAATGAGGATAATGTAATTGCACCTCTTGCTTAAGTTTGTTATGAGAACTGCGTAAGTGCATAGAATAGTGTCTGGTTATAGTAGGCACTCAGTGAATATTATATTTTGTTTAAAGCATTCTTTCTGATAGTAGAATTATTGTCTACATCCAGATATCGAGATCTTAATTTTTTCAAGAGTGACTGTGAAAACTTAAATCATTGTTTAACTTAAATTCATTAAATGCAATGCAGACGTTGGCATTTCTAAGTATAAATTCATCAGGAGGGAATTTCAGTTTGTGCAACAGGACTACATTTGAATTGTGAAAGATTCACTTTTTTGTTGTTGTTTTGTTTTTGTTTCTGAGACAGAGTCTCACTCTGTCACCCAGGCTAGAGTGCAGTGGCGCCATTTTGGCTCACTGCAACCTCCATTTCCTGGGTTCAAGCAGTTCTGCCTGAGCCTCCCAAGTAGCTGGGAATACAGTCGCGTGCCACCACGCCCGGTTAATTTTTTGTATTTTTAGTAGAGACAGGATTTCACCATGTTGGCCAGGCTGGTCTTGAACTCCTGACCTCAGGTGATCCGCCCGCCTCAGCCTCCCAAAGTGCTGGGATTACAGGCATGAGTCACCATGCCTGGCTGAGAGATTAACTTTTATAAATATATTTGGAAAGGCCTAGTAGACATAGACTCCCTCCCCCTCAATTCTGTCTCTATACTCATAACCTCAAGTGGGCAATGTGTTTCTCAGCACCCTGAAAGCTGCTGGGGTGCCAGCGTCTTGGCACTTCACCTTCGATGAGCCCCCGATGATGAGAACTTGATTCTTCTCTGGGAAAAGGCATCTTCGTTCTTCCCTTTCTTTCTCTTCTGTGTAAAAGGGTGGCGAGAGGAGGAATTAAGATTGCTTTTGTTAACTCATATCTCATGGCTCTGAGGACAAGGGACCTGCTTCTAGTTCTGCCTTTGACCTAGGAAATGAGGCTTTAACCAAATTAAAATGCAAGGATTGTTATTTGAGGACTAACGGAAATAGTGTATGTGAAGCTCAGGTGTCTGGCACATAGTAAACACTCAATAAATGGTAGCTATTTTGAGTTATTTTTCTAAAGTGTAATGAGAGTAAGCAAGTAGAGACCTTGAATAAAGAAAATCTTTCAAGAATCTTGGCACTAAGCCAGGGAGGGATATAGGATTGAGAGGTCTTTTTAAATTTTGCTTACTTGTTTTATTTCTATTTTAAAGATGAGATATATCAACTTAAGATATTAACTTGAGAAGCACATCCAAACAGAAAAATGTCTTTGCTGATGTCTCTTCCATGATGCTGAAGTAGATCCAAATCATTCCCCTGGCACTATCCCATTTCTCACACCTCACCCTCTTCAGAACAAGCCTTTCTCCTCCTCTACCTACCCTTATCAGCTTTCCCTCCTTCTTCCTTCTCTTTTCTGGCTCTCATGATGCCCACTTTAGATCCCTACTATGGACATTAAGTTCATCTCTTTTTTCTTTCATTCCTTGGCTTCTTCTTCCTCTCTGGTCATGTCATCCTCTGACCAGTCCCATATCAATAAGTAGTTTTTTGTTGTTGTTTGTTTGTTTCTTTGTTTTTCATTACAAAGGTTAATGGGATCAAGACAGGGATAGGGAATAAACATAATTGATAGAGTAAGGTCCTTGGAAGGGATAGGGTTGAGAATCCAGATGAAGAATTAGCTTTGGGCTGCAGGATACTTGGTCATGTGAAACCAGACAGAAGCAAGAAAAAGTAAGTAGAATATCAGATACTCACGAAGGAGTCAGAAACATGAGGGAGCCTCTACTTTTTTCTGTAAGGAAGGAGGCAGTGTCATCTTCTGAAAGTAAGAAGGGTAGTCACCAAGGTGAGGGGCTAGAAGGTGTTAAACAAAAATTATAGGAGGCCATCGTTTTGGACAAAGCTTCTGCACTAGGCCCCAACAGACCAGACCAAACCAAATGGAGTCACTCATGCTAAACGCCACATCATCAAACAGAAACTCTAAGGAAACAGATGGATTTCAAAACAGACTAGTTTTTTGTGAGATCGAGAGATTCCAATCTACCTGAGTCAGGGTAATGAGGAAATCCCCTCTGCTCTAACCCTTGCAAAAATGTAAGTTGAAGTAACCTGATATTAAGCAGTCAGCTTTTTTTTCCCCTATTGTTCAGTTTCCTTGTTCCCACCTTACAAAATCCACTGTTTTTGCCATTGCCCAGTGGGGGCTCTCATTCTATTTTGTAGAATGGAAGCTGCCAGATTCATGAATTACAAATGATAGACAATTAGATCTGTAACTAAATTTGTTGTTGTTTTGTCTTTTGACAATGGGAATGAGCTGAAGGACCAGGACAGGCATGGATAGCGTGGGAGAGGAAGCTGATTGGGCTGACGAAGGCTCTCCAGGCTGTCTTTAAAGTTTGGGAAAAGGAAAAAAGAAAAACTGGTTTTATACCGGATGAGAGCATAAAATAGAAAAATGATGACTATGAGATGAAAGAAAAAACATAAACTATGTCATAGAACAAAAAAGAAAAGGCACAATTACTGTAAGAAGGTGTAAGAGTGAGTGAGTAAATTAAGAAATGAGCAGCATTTCCCATTTTTACATTCTTGGGCCATTTCCTTTACTCCATCCTCCCATTGGGGATTAAAGGCTTTCATTAAAGCCCCCCTTCCTGTTTTCCCATTCCATGGGCATAAAGAAATAAAGCACATACGGAATGGGATCACTGAATTTTGGGAGTACCCAGGGGCTGTTAAAATAAGAAATTGTTGACTATTTGCCTACTTTCCCATTTTTCTCATTCTTTCTTTATCCTTGCTGTCTCCTTTCCCCTCTATGTTCTTATTTCTTCATCTATTTTAACTGTTTTAAGATTTCTCACTGTTTATTTTAACAGCCTTTCCTCCACTTATGCATTCCCTAAGCTTTTCTTTTAATTTGAATGTTATATTGTCACTGTAAGACTCTAGAAATTAGAGTATGGGGGAAGAAGGATTACAAAAGATTAAAAAATTAGAAGAAATTGGCTCAATGAGAAACTGGAAGATTTAGAATGAATGCACAATTTGTGAAACAAAAAGAGAGGCATAATAAATGGGAAAGAAGCAGAATGAACAGAAGACATGAAATAAAGGTAGAAATAAAACATATTAAGGAAATAAGGGAATAAAAATTAAGGAATAGGTATATTTTACATAGATACTATACAGCAAATTTGAGTTTGATGTTTCTTCCCTCCCTTCCCCCACCAATAACCCTCATAGTCATTTTTCAGTTATAAATAATTTTTTACTCGTTGGCTTTACTCTTCTGGTCATCCCATCTGGGAAAAGAACATAAAAAGTTGCCATTTACACATGAGGCAAAGAGCAGTTTAATGAAAAATCTGGGAGGGAAGAAAGTGCACATTTTCATGAATAAGCTTTCACATGACTTGGTCAATCTGGAGGGTTCACATTTTATATATTAGAACTTCATTTAAAAAAAGAATTTTGTGTTTTCATGTTTTTCTCATTAAGGCTGAGTTCACCTCCGTTTCTGTCCATTCTATTTTCCTCATTTACTACAGTCCGTCAGGTGAACGCATGCCCCAAACAAATGCAGCATGAGCTGTTACAAAACGCAGGGAGAGGAATTGATCCTTCCCACCAAAGAGAACCCTTTATGCTGAAGGAGCTACAGACATCCCGATTGGTCTTGATGGAAAACCCATGTGGGTAGCGTGTGTCTCCTGCTAGTTCATCTCCTCTGTCCCAGAAGGTGTGCTAGAATATTTGAGTATTTATGCGGTTTTCTCTAGACTGTTGAGTTCTTATTCTGGCTGAAATCATGAAAATGAAATGCACTTGAATGGGTGGAAATGCTTTGGGGTGAAATGATAATGTTTGTATGTTTGGTTTAAATAATGATGCTTACATTGGACTTTCCCTTTAGGCTAATCACTACATTAATTATTTGGGTTTTCCATTCATCTTTTCCCTCATGTTTAAAGTTTGATTTTCTTCTTGCTGTCAAAAATCAGTAGGTCTTTGTGTTTGGCTTTCTTACAGTATAATAGTAATATCAATCATGGCTACCATTTATTGAATACGTACTTTGTCCCAGGTACTGTTTGGATATTTTATCTTTAGTTTTTTGAGAAACTTTTGGGACAAATATTAGTCCTATTTTATAAATGATAAAGCTATGGCTTAGAAAAGTTAAGGTTCTTGCCCAAGGCATTATGCCTATTTTAGAATAGGGCCTCACATGTGTCTGGGACATTCTGACTCCTTCACTACATGCTGTGACATAATCCCACATTGCTGGTTGAGATTGGGTTAATACAACAGAAGCCTTCACTTGGAGAAGAAAGAATTTTCTTCTTTTTCACAGAGAAGGAGAAGGTTCCTTTAATGAAATGTGTGTAGAAATGTGGAATTTACACTTGATGAAGGGCCATGATGTTACTGGCTCTGTAAAGAAGCAGGGAAAGAAAAATGAGCCAATTTTTAAAACTATGTATCACCGAGAACCCATTTGGAGCAGAAGAGGGGGAATTAGACTTTGATTCCCTTCACATGCTCCTGGTGAACTATCTCACCATTATCAGTAAGGATGATTTTAAAGACAGCCAAGGGATGAAAGAAAAACATCGATGTTTGCACCTTTAATTTAAAGTGTAGTGGTTTTAGATGTTTTCTTTTTCCCCTCCCTAGCATGTAAAATACTGTTTCTAGACAGGTCGATGAAATATTTTTCCTGTACTACATCTTGGCTTCTTCCTGATTGCTTCTGCTTCTCCTGTAGCTGCTGGTGCAAGAGAATGATAAAGCAGACTCATGCAATGATTGTGTAGATTGACTTGCTGCTAGAGAATTTTGACCGGGGGCAGGTAGCATGCTCTTCCTTGCAAAGTGCCTTGGAAAATGAGTGGCTTTTAAAACCAAAAAAACTTACCATGATTATGTGTGTGTTTTCTAGGCTGGCAAATACAAAAGGGTGGCTCAAGTTCAGAGATCTGTTAAGTCTTTAGGATGTCAGTGAAGACTACGTCTTTCTGTAGTGAACTCTAGAAATGGTTATATTACTAGTTGCCAAGCATATTGCCACATCTCACAGTCTTATCACATGTGACCTTCTCATTTAGATTTGTTTGGAAATTTTAATTTTTCCAGAATCCTGGCAGGAGAGATAACTCCAAAATGCATGTCTAAATATAGCCACTTTTCCTTTCAACTGTGGTAAGATTACGTTTTTCTTTTTTTAATGGCGAGAACTGCTTTAGGGTGGGAAGAGTGTGAGGAATGTTTGTTTTGGAGAACCTCTACTGGCACATGGAGTCTTCGAGTACAGCAAAGAAAGAAATATCAGTATCTCCAGAGAAACAAAGGAGCCATAAAATCCAGAGCCTGTTTAGAGGTATGTTAATGGCAGGAAGGAGACCAGGGCTTCAGGATGTACCCTGAATATGTGTGAGACTGCATTATGAATGACATCACAGTGTACTTCTTGTGGTTTTCTTGCAATTACCCCTTAGCCCTACTGAACACCTACTGAAAAGAGATCTCCACTAACAAAGTTCTAAGTTATGATGAGCAATGCTCATTATAACACAGCTCTGCGAGTCTGGTCCTCTGTACAGACTTCCAAATGATTTTCAGATGCCAAATTGAAGGATGACACATATACAGAGGGAACACGTGAAAACTGCAGTAAGATCGCACTGAAACAGAACATCAAACAATAGAACATCTGAGTAAATGTGAAGTAAACCCTGTGTTCTCTCCTTAGACATTTCCTTAAATGGGGTAGAAGGGGACAGCTAGACTAGGATCCATTTCTGGCCCAACCATGTACATACCATCCCTTTGAGAGTTTCTGAAATGCACTAAGATTAACTTTCCTAATCTATTAATTCTATATTATAGGACTGTGGGGTTTTGTGAGGGAAGGGAGTTATTAAATAAGGTAACTTAAATTACAAATGTCGCAAAGGCTTCTATACTTTCTTGTAGCTATTGTCTTTCCGTGACTCTTCAGGGAGTTTTCTGTAGACACTGCTTTTGGCTGTAGAGAAAGTGGTAAGGAGAGGACACTGTCACCCCGGGTTAAAGACTTTTTTCCTTTGAGTATATGTTTAAGGCATTTGAGTACATGTTTAAGGCCTTTCATTTGCAAAAGGTAGGCCTAGGACAGAGAAATGGTTCTCTGATCATGGGGTCATCAGCTACCCACAGAGATCAGCCAAGCCAACTCAGACCAGAACTGCCCAGCTGACCCCCAGAATCATCAGAAAATTTTTTAAAGTGATAATTACTTTAAGCCACTGTGTTTCAGGGTTGTTTGTTACTGAGCAATGAATAACAGATGTGAGGCTTCTGAGACGATGGACGCATCCTGGTTGACTGTCCCCTTGGACTAAGGTTAGATCCTGAATTAATCAGATCTTTGCCACAGCAAGACTATTTTAAACTGAAAGACACTGTCCTACCTTGAGGCTACACATGAAAAGTAGTTTTTCTTCCAGCCAGTTAGAACTTGAGGGCCTGTGATGAGGCCAAGTTCAGGTATGGAAGAAAAATGTTACATTCCTCTACTTTTGAATACCTTTTTATGAAAATTGACAACAGTGCTCCTGAAACTTTACTGTACATATGAATCATCTGGGGTCTGGTTAATGCAGATTCTGATTCAGTAGGTCTAGAATAGGCCCCAGATTCTGCATTTGAAACAGGCTGCCAGGTAATGGTGATACTGCTGCTCATTGCTTTGTGGACCATATTTTGAGGCTTTACATTACCAAATGCTTGGTACCTGTATTAGTCTGTTCTCACACTGCTATAAAGACATACTTGAGACCAGGGCTATAAAGACCTGAGGCTGGGTAATTCAAGAAGAAAAGATGTTTAATCGACTCACAGTTACATATGCTGTACGGGAAGTGTAGCTGGGGAGGCCTTAGGAAAATTACAATCATGGCGGAGGGCAAAGGGGAAGCAGGCACCATCCTCACATGGCAAAACAGGAGAGACAGCGAGTGAAGGGGGAAGTGCCACACACTTTTAAACTGCCATATCTCATGAGAACTCGTGATCACAAGAACAGCAAGAGGGAAATCTGCCCCGTGATTCAATCACCTCTCACCAGGTCCCTCCCCCAACATTGGGAATTACAATTCAACATGAGATTTTGGTAGGGACACAGAGCCAAACCATATCAGTACCTGATCATGTTGATGATACTTAGCAAATGTTAGGTCCTTCCTCCTTCAATGCCCTCATCTCTCTCTTTCACAGCTCCCTAAGAAGTCTTATTTGAAGAGTGTTGAATCCAAAAACACCCTCATAGGCATCAGGGATGGGGTACCTGCCCCACCGGGATGTGTGTGTCTCATTCCTTTGCCTCCTGTAACTTCATAGGCAATCTTGCCATCTGCTGAATTGTGGTTGGATCTCTGATGTCCTCTGGGTCAAACCCAATAGGATTCCTTTTGCCAGTGCTCCCTTTCCTTGACATTCCTCCTCCACTTGTCACTACAGAGCACCTTAATGCGGAAATGTTCTCCTCCCACTGATGTTGTTGTGCTTAATGAGCTCTCCTGATTGTACTTCCATGTCTCCTAGATCACCTTACTCTTTCCTTGTCTCTCTTATTTCTCCCATTCTCTTCCAACATGCCTTGTAAACATCTTGCACAGAACTGCCTCTGTGTACAGCTTCTAAATCTACACTTTGGGACCTTATCTTCCAATATTTTGTGTCCACTCAGTAATACACATTCACTGAACTCCTCCTATAGTGCCAACTCCCTGGGGATGCAGACATAAATACTGTGCTTCCTTCCCTCCCAGAGCACACAGTCAAATGGGGTCACATTACAAGCAAAATTTGGATGGGCAGAGGCATTTAAATGATGCTATTGTGGAGAGTCTGGGCTATTTTTCTCTTTTACCCAACATAGAAAATCTGATCCACCAACTTTCCCACCTAAATCTTTCCTCAGAATTGACCCTTTGCCTGCATTTCTTGAACTATTCCCTGGGTGTCTGGCTTTATGATCCACCCAGATTCCCACATTATCCTCCAAGATCTAGTGTTGCCAATTGCCAGACATCCTTTGAGGGTAGGGGTGGTGTTACCCATTCTATGGTTAAATGAATGAAGTGTCTCCACTGAAAACAATGAGGAATTTACTTTGATATGGTTCTAAAAGATTTCTCTTACTTTCACCTTGCTCCTTGAGATTATTTCAAACAGTACGTTAGTCATAAAGAATTTTTAAACAAAAAATGCTGTTTATTTACATTTAATTTGAAGACAGGTAATAATAAAGAATTCAAGCTACCTAGCCCTTCCTTTTGCAATACCTTTTCCATACAAGAGTTCCAAAAGCTTTTAGTAATGTTAGCTGTAAAATGAATATTCAGTTTTAACTTCGGCTATGGTTAAAACGGTTATCCACCTTTAAAATTTCACCCTTCTTTTTAAAAAGCAAAAAATTAATTCTTAAATCCTTGATACATGATGAATTGTGGTTTTCCCCACTCCAGTAGTATTTGGCTGACATTTCACTTCATGCTTGTCACATTTATAGTCCCAAACTAGCAACACATGGTGCAGGAAAGGAGTTATAGGCAGTGGGTGGCAGGATTTGTTGTAAATGATGTGAGAATGTCGGTTACTCATTCTTGTTTCTCAAGTAGGTTTCTCCCCACCTGCACCTTCTCTATTCCAAGCTCAGATGATAGTAATAATTTTATGGCAGCATATAAATGCCAGCGAAGTCAAAGAATGCATAATAAAACAAGCATCCGAAAACCATTAATTCATCATATCTGTGCTTAACTGTTTTTTTAAATCAACAAAATATTATTTTAGCTCTAACTCCCTCCCTCTTTGTTGCAGGACTAGTGTTCTTTTAGGACTCACTGTCTAAGAGTTGCTTGATAAAGAGTGCCGAAGAATGTTATTTTAAACGAACTTGAAAATATACTGTTGGTTCATGGAAAATGATCACTGGTTTACCATTTCAAAATAAAGGCAACAAAACGACAAATTGCTGAGTGTTGAACCTTCGATTTGATATGGTTCAGTTTTTTAGCTCTGCATGATTTCTCAACCATGATGGTTAGTGGTGAGGTAATTACTGGAGCCAGTGTAATTAGGGACTATATCACATTAAAGACACTGGAATACTTGGGTTCAGAATTACTTCTGTGTTCCCCACAAATTTGCTATCAGACTTCTTCATGCAAAATTTTAAGATGTTTTTCTCCTTTCTGAGAATTTTGAGCATTTCTTTATTTAATAAGGGGGCTCTCTTTTCCCTTTTGATTTTTCTACTTGACAGAAGGTTTACCTGGGCTCATTCTGTAATTTTGTGTACCTTTATCCAAATTTGCTTTTATTCCTTATATGCTTACCTAATAATCTGATCCAGCTTCTTCACTTTGTGACATTTTAATTTGATTTATATTGTATTCTGCATGTAGTCATCGTGTGTCTTTTTATGTTTCCCTGTTTAACATTCTCGGATCCTTTAGACTGACTCCAAAGAATTTCTTTGCTGTTTTGGATTTCTTCTCAGCAATCTTTCTCACCTATTTTTGAGAAAGCACAATGAGCTGAATATTAAAGACTATATTCTTTAATCGTCATCTTCCTTTCTTTAAAGCTCTAAATTTCATAGTTACCCAAATTTTCTATGCTTTCATGGACAAAAATCAAGGTGTCCAAGAAAGCAATTTGTCAGTATATACCAAAGGTCTTATAAATGATGTGGTAGAAGTATATTTATTGATGAGTAAGGGATGTTCACAAAATATTGTTCGGTGAATAAATAACTTTCAAAAATTAATATATACATTGGGATCTCATTTTTATGTATTTTTACAGATATGCTAAATATTTTATATTTAGGATATAATATATAGAAAGAAAAACCTGTAAGGATAGGTACCAGTATAACAAACCGTTTTATTGTGAAATATTTAAATATATAAAATGTGAAGAAAACATATAAGGTAAATAAATAGTCATACACAATAGGCAACTTGTGTGCCTATTGCCAAGTTTCACCAGTCTTAAAGACATATAGTAATGATACCATGGAATGGAATCCTCCTATGCAGCCTTACTATATTTCATCCCCTTCCTTCCTCACCCAAAGTATGTTGATCCCAAAGGTAGTATTCATTATTCTCATGTGCATTTCTAAATTATTACTAAATTTGTAGGCATCTATAAATCATATATAGTATTAATGTTACATTTTTAAAATTATTTCACTTAGTATATAACACCACTTGCTTTTTTCTTAAAATCATGTTTTTGAGATTTATCCTTATTTACACACATAGTTCTAGTTTATTTTCATTTGTGTTTTAATTGATTTTGAATTTAATTGCATTATAATCAAATAACATTAACTATAAAATGGTTTTTTAGACTTTCTTTAAGACAGATTACCAGGCCATTTATTGTAACTGTAGGCTTGAAAAAGTATTCACACTCTAGAAGTTGAGTTCAGAGCTATGAATTAGTTGTTCACATTTTCTCTGTTCTAATTTTTTTGTTTGATCTATCTATCGAATGACATGTTTTTGAAGTTTTCCTCTAAAATTCTCAATTTCTTCTAATAGTTCTGGAAATTTTGCCTTCTGTATTTTGAGGCAGTATTGTTAGGTACATAAACATTCAAAATTGCTGTACCTTTCTGATGAGGAATTTATATCTTTTTTCATATGTAATGTTCTTATTTATGCCTATTAATGCTTCTTTGTTTGATATTTAACAAAATTAGGCCTGTTTTATTTTGGATAATATTCATCAACTAGTTTTTAAATCCTATATTTTGAACCTTTTTATGTCCCTGAATTTTACACATTTTTTTGTAAATGGATATCTGGATTTTGTTATTTTTTTTCTATTTCATAAGTAAATTTAGTCTTTTATACTTCTTATTAATGATTTATTTATACCTATTTATACTTAATTTTTTTGTTTTGTTTTATTTTTTGAGACAGGGTCTCGCTCTGTCTTCCAGGCTGGAGTGCAATGGCACAATCACAGCTCACTGCTGCAGCCCTTACCTCCTCGGTTCAAGCAATTCTTCCACCTCTGCCTCCTGAGTAGCTGAAACTACAGGCACATACCACCATGCCTGGCTAATTTTTGCATTTTCTGTAGAGACAATGTCTCACCATGTTGCCCAGGCTGGTTTCGAAGTCCTGACCTCAAGTGTTCTGCCTGCCTTTGCCTTCCAAAGTGCTGGGATTACAGGCCTGAGCCACCATGTTCGGCCTGGACTTTATATTTAACAGAATTTTCCTTTGCTGCCTTTTTTTTGTTTGTTTTAATTGCTTCCTTTCTAGACTTTTCATTTTCTAAATTTTCTCTGATCTCCTTTTTTCCTCTCTACTGGTTTGGAATTTAAGTATTCTATTTCAATTTTTTGTTGTTGTTGTTGTTTAATAGCATTGATTTTTTTTTTCTTTTTTTTTGAGATGGAGTCTCGCTCTGTCACCCAGGCTGGAGTGCAGTAGTGCCCTCTCAGCTCACTGCAACCTCCGCCTCCCAGGTTCAAGCGATTATCCTGCCTTAGCCTCCTGAGTAGCTGGGATTACAGGTGCCTGCGACCTCACCCGGCTAATTTTTGTACTTCTAGTAGAGACGGGGTTTCACCATCTTGGCTAGACTTGTCTTGAACTCCTGACCTCATGATCCACCCTCCTTGGCCTCCCAAAGTGCTGGGATTACAGGTGTGAGCCACTGCACCCAGTCCTAATAGCATTGAATTTTAACACCTATATTTGACTTCAATAAATTTAAAATTTGTGAATATTTCTACCCTTTCTTAAATGATATAGAGATCTCAGATTTCTTTTTATTTCAATAATCCCAATTTCTACCTCTTTTTTTTTTAAGAAATTGAACAGAGTTTCAGATTCTTTGCTTAATTCCTGAAATATAAGACCTCGTCAAGAATATATATATTGGCCATGTCAATAAATTATTTCAAGAACTACTTTCTGTGTATCTTCTGGAAGATGTAAACTGGTTAATGTACATAACTCAATGTCATTCCAGTCACCAATCAAAAAATTTGCACTGATAATCAAGTATATTTCCAGAATTGTACCAAATATCCTGAGTTATATAAAGAAGCTGGTCGCCCAGTTCTCTCTTTTATCCAATCAGAATGGCTATCCTATATTCATATTATTGAAATCATTTCATCCAGACTTAGTGCAGCTAGTTGTGTTGTAGTTCTTATTAGGAATTGAACTCCATAATTCTTAGGGCTCCTCTTGTGTCATAGATCCTAAGTGTGGAGAGTTCATATGCAATATGTAGAGATAAAACTTCATGACAAGCCTAAACATAAAAAATTAAGCTACACATTCTCTTCATCAATATATTAATTTCTGAACACAGGAGTTAATCGTGGTGAGTACTTGATAAATAAAAATACAGTTGGCCATCATATTATTGTTGGAATAAAAAGTGAATCCCATAAAGAGAAAAACAATTGAAATTACAATCTTATATTTAGTGGTTTTTAAGTCCAAATACTTAAGGATATATAGTTTAAATGCCACAGAGAAGCACAATTTGTGCCACAGAGAAGCACAAATTGTCTTTTTACAGTGATAAGTCTCATCTTATATATTCATCTATAGCTTGCATTGTTCCAGAAAGGGTTTTAAAGAAAACAATAGAATACAATATGTGCAATGAGATCAAATAAATCCTAAATGAGTATTTGATGAAATTTGGGCAGGTTAAAAATTAGAATAAGAATATTTAGTTTAAGCCAGATTTCAGCAAAATATCTACCATGAGATTGTATATATTTATTAGAAGTGAGATACAAATTTGGCTCTAGATTTTCTAGCAGCCAATATAGGGCAGAAAGGGGAGATACTTACGAGATTCATAGTGTCCATAAGATTAAAAAAATAATTGCTTGAGAAAAGCAAACCATTTCTGTTACAGAAACCAAGAGGTAATTTTCCTCCAGGTAATCATGACACACTGACACGTAGGGCATGCTAATCTTAACAACTAGCACAGTAACTTCTGCACTAAGATGCACAGGTGTTTTCTGGGCAGACAAGTGGCATCAGAAATCAACAAAGGCAGTCTGCAATATTGAGTTCTAAACTGAAGGGAATTTGTTGGAATGTCTTTCAGGCAACCCAAACTTCATTTCTCTCAGTCAACTTTTGCTTATGTACTGCATGACAGTAAACAAGAGAGGTTTACCCCATGGTGAGCATCTGGAGTGCAGCTATTTTCCCTGTTACTAAGCGTGCAGAGCCACATGCTGTAATCATCAGCTGTGCTGGGTCTGGCCAAAATCCTCTCAGGAGTGTTGACAAAGTCCCAAGAAGAACGCCTCAAGAGAAATCTTCCCCACCTCCCAGTGGAGGAAAACAAGATACTTGCATTCAGCACCAACGTTTTCTCAAGACACAACTCAGGACCCATTCTAGCATACAGATAAATAAAAAATACAAAAAAACAAAACAAAACAAAACAAAAAAACACCACCTCAAAACACTGACAGTGAGGACCCACAGAATTTTAACCTTTCCTAGTATAAGTAAGTCTCCAAAAAAGCCCTCCAAGATAAACAGGGTTGGATAATAATGTATGCTGGGATAACCGGAGGTGTTAATTTGTTTATGGTTGTTAACTATAGGCTGGATGTTGGGGTCATCTAAGGAAAATGATTGCTTTGGCTATAAGATGAAGGAGCTACAGGAGCCCTTCTTCTTGGCAGTCATGAGTGAGTGGGGTCTCTTGTCGATTCACTCCATTGCTATTTAATAACAGCAAAGCCATGCCTTGTGCCTGGAGGTGGGGAATCTCATTTATTTTGTTGGACCTAAAACACTGGGGACATTTTTGATACCTAGACGCTGGTCATTTTTATACCTTTTTCCTATAAAAACTGTGATATTTTAAAATCTACTTTCTTGGCCTTTTCAAGTTTTAGAAGCCTTTTCAGTATAATTGCATCAAAATTACTAGAGATTTTTTAGTGGGAATTACATCCGTGTTATAATAGTTTGCTAAATTTCATAAAATTATATCTTTTATTTACTCTATTCTATAATGGAAATGATTTAAAGTCATTGTACTAGACAGGATGTTACATAGTTTAGTTGGTAATTAAAACAGTTTTTTTTTTAGAGACAAGGTCTTGCTCTGTCACCCAGGCTGGAGAGCAGTGGTGCCATAATAGCTCACCGTAGCCTTGAACTCCTGGGCTCCAGCAATCTTCCTGCCTCAGATATCAATAATTGAAATATGGGATTATTGGGCCATTATATTCATTGGCACAAGAATGATTCTCATGCTGAATATTTCATGCTTCTTCCAGAATCAATGTTTAGGAGTAGATTTTGTCCTGAAAACCAATTTTCTTTAGCTTTTAAGAGAGTTTTTAATTAGGGAATGTGATTCAACAGAAAAGACAATGAAGACTCAGATGATTTTTTTGTTTGTTTAAGTCCTGAATCAACTACTTTCTTTCTTTCTTTTCTTTTCTTTTTTTTTTTTTTTTGAGATGGAGGCTCGCTCTGTAGCCCAGCCTGGAGTGCAGTGGCATGATCTTGGCTCACTGCAAGCTCCGCCTCCTGGGTTCACGCCATTCTCCTGCCTCAGCCTCCCTAGTAGCTGGGACTACAGGTGCCCGCCACCATGCCCAGCGAATTTTTGTATTTTTAGTAGAGACCGGGGTTTCACCATGTTAGCCAGGATGGTCTCGATCTCCTGACCTCGTGATCCGCCCGCCTTGGCCTCCCAAAGTGCTGGGATTACAGGCATGAGTCACTGCGACTGGCCCTGAATCAATTACTTTCTAGATTACCTGGCACGAGTCACCTAAATTATAAATCTCAGTTTATTTGTTACAAATATGATTAGTAATAAGGGTCCTACTACTTTACGGTACTGATGTGATTACAAAATAATGTCATATGTGTGAAAACATTTAAATCACATAAAGTCACTGTTGCTTTAGTACATGTGGTTAATAAAGAGGCACTCACTAGCCTAGCTTCATGGGGATAAAAAAAGGAACAGTGTGGTAGGTTGTTTAAAAAGCTTTCTATAGTTCAAACTATCATGCATGCAGTGGCATCTTAGTGCCTGCTCTCCAATAAGCATCTCTTTACTTCATCCTACATCTTCACTTGGCCTGGCGTGCTCTGCAAACCTGCTACTGACAACAGTTTTCCCTGCTGATAGCCCTTATCTTTATCTCTGTTATTTAGTATTTTTGAAACTTCTATCTTTGGCCCCTGCATTTTGGACATCCATTCCAGGCTACCTGTGTGTACATGTTCAAACAAAGTAACCTTACACAACATAACCTCAAAAACATAGTAGGATGATGGAATCAACCAATCCTGTAGCTTGTAGAATTATGCAAAATAATTTATTTTCACATTTGTAAACTTTAGAGGATACTCTAAATTCATAGAAGAAAAAAATAATAATCTTCTTAATTATGAGCCAGAGTGAGAAATATCAGCCTTCTTTCCTTTTCTTCACCTACCTCTACTTTGGGGCCTCCCTCACTTTTGTGGTAGAAATCAGGTCTTTGCTTCTGCCAGTCTTAGGCTACACATGGCTATTTCACATGCTACCTAAGGTAAAAAGATGCTTTACTTTGCATTTGACTACTAAATTCAGGATGATAATTACTGAATACCTGTCATATTCCAGGAATAATGCTGTGTGTAAGGGGCACATAATTTTCTCTTAGAGTGCTTATTGACCACTTGTAGAAAGGGTTTCTGCTTTGAGTATTCTACTCAGGTTATTAGTGGATGAATGAACGTGGGAAGTGGGAAGTTAAGGAACCTCTAAATTTTACTCCAACTTACACAGTCTATTATCCTTTATACAAAATATAATTATTATCACAGATTATACACATACACAGTATGCTGGGGTTTTTTTAATTAGAATTATAATTTGGGCATTAAGAAGTACTGTTGCTGTTGCATTCCACTTAATTGCCTGTGAATGTATTACTTCCTCAAATGTTCAGGAGAGTTCATGGTTGCTTGGACCTGGTAGGGATTAAAGGGGAAGGTAATGACTCACCATCCCAGTTGTCTCAAGACTCACCCAATTTTAGCACTAAGAGTTCCACATACTGGGAAACCCCTCAGTTCTGAGAAAACAAGGATAATTGGCTCCCTTAGAGAATGTCTGAGTCATAGTTCTTCTGATATGTTGCATCATTCAAACTTACTAAGGATGTTAAAGAAGACAGTGTGGTGGTCATTGAGGTTGGCTCCCAACATCCATTTCACCCTAGTAAACTTCTACCCTGTTGCTGTGTTTTGTTAGAGGTGGCAAGGGCTAAGGCAATTTGAGTCAAAGTGATGTTGGGAGAAGCTTGCTAGGGACTTCTGAAAATGGCAGTGCCTTACTTTTAAGAGAGAACATAGAAAGGCAGCCTTTCTCTCCTGTTAAATGCCCCAGTATTCCTGGCAGCCATCCCACAACCTTGAAGGAAACAAGGCTTGGAGGGAAGCCAAAAGTGAAGGCAGAGAAAACAAAGCCTGGGTCCTGGATGATACCGTCCGGCTGTGAAATAAACCAACTCCACAGCCCACTGTACCTCTGACTGCTAGCTGGTAAACAAATATCCTAATGTGTAAGCCAGTTTAAATAAGGTTTTGGGTTAGTTTGTTTGTTCCAGCTAAAAGCATTGCAGATGATGATCATGGAAAGTAATAAAGCCTTTAATTACCAATTGTCCTGACTGAATGGGTGAAAAATGTATCTTGGCATAAGATGATGGTTACGCAGCGAAAGCAGAGCCATAAAGAGATTGTTGCTTTAACTTTAAAAGTACAACTAGAACAAGGATTTTTTTTTTTTTAAAGGAGAAGCTGAGAAACAATTGAATAGGCCATTGACCAATAAAAATTAGCTGGGGGTTGCATTGTTTTAAATCCTCAAGCTGATTGTTAAAAATAGTAAAAAGTTTTTAAAGGCCATATGCTGTAAAAGGAGGTTAGATGCCTAATTCCAATAACAGAATCTGTCCACAGCACTGCTTTTTGGTCCTATGCCCCAGGAGATCCATTTTTGTTTGTCAGATGTTATTTGTTGAATGGATATGATATTCCTGACATTGTAAATGTAAGACCAAATCAAAAAGGATAGAAATATAAATGAATAGACCCATTCTGCAAGAGAGAGAGACAGAAATGGAGAGAGAATAGGAGAATAAGAGAGAGAAGCTTGTTATAAATTATTGTGCTTTCAACTTATCACAAAAAGCTCATTCTTGTATTCCCAAACTGCAAAGACAACAGGTTAAAATAATAACCTTGAGTGTAGATAAAAGAAAGTTGATTAGAAATTCAACATGGGTTTCATTATTTGTTCTGTATTTTAAGATGACATTCATCATAAAGGCACTCCAACCCCGAAAATAGTTACCAACTCTCCATTTTAGACAACATGAGACAGTATGAGAACAGCAGGTCTGAAAAAAGGAAAGCATTTTTTGCATTACGCTATTAAATGGAACACTTAATCAGCTTTTTTGCCAAGAGAAAACTTCTCATTATGTTAAGTTCTAAATAGGGCTGTGGGGAAAAAGTCTGCAAATGGAAAGGCTGTGGAGATGTGTCTGTTGACTTTGGTTGTTTCATAAAGTGTTAAGAGAGTCAGCATTTGTCAAAGATTCTTGGAAACCTTGGTTTAAGCAATTCTCTTTACCTTTTTGTCTGAGATTTGATGTCCCAACTTGGTAAATAGTGCATTTTTCAGGACAGATCTGTTAGAGTTTCCTCTTGTTCCCCCTTCACTCCTGCTCCCACTTGTCCTTAGGCTGTTGCCAGGTGTTTGAGTATTATGTCAGATCTCCAGCATTATGTCATGGAAAAGCAACAGTAAGATCTGTAAACTGCCTTTCAAAAGAGTTCTCCAGGAAGCCAGTCTGAATTTACTCTGGTTTTTAAAAAAGAATCATGTGTTTGACCAGCAGTGGCTTTAAATCCTGCTTTTTTCCACCAGAGGTAAAGAAATGAAAAATGTGGGTATTGGTTTTTGCTGGCAAGATGTCGACCTAAAGTTTGCAGCATTCAGCATAAAATAAATGCACATGCTTTATTCAGAAATCTCATCCATTGATAAATGGGATCATTTAGAGACAGGACTGGTAGACTCTACCTATTCTTCTCCAAAGGAAAGCCTTGAGGATTTGCGCTTTGTATGACATAATGGAAACAGACCCATTTTCTGATAGGGTATTTATCTGGCAAAATTCAATGAATGAATGGTTGGAGAGTCAGTATAGAATCTGTTCTGGAGCTTCTGAAGCATCCCTAGACCAAATTATATCCTGAACTGTACGGGTCTATCATCCTTCTCAACTGCAAGTGGTCAAAGACCTCTGAGCCTGTGTATTTGAAACTGACTGGTGATGAAAAGTGTAGTTTAACTAGTCTTGATTCAGCCTGGTTTAAGTTGGACACATTTTAGTTTCTTTGGTCTGTGACACAGATGTCTGTTGGATGAGCACCATCCTAGAGGCTGAACTAAAATGTACAAATATGTCATTTTTCTGCATAGGTAATATATACATCAAAGAGGAAGTACAAGACCCCTGTATGTTGTCTTCTGCTTTCCAGATGTTTCTGAAATTACTTACTCCCTTTTAGTCTGGCCTTTCTGTGGAAGGAAACCTTTGATGCTAATCAACATTTGAATTAGACCATTGATGCTGAGAGTTCTTGGGGCTAGCTCTTGCCTCTGAAGAGAATTTGCATAGGTTATCTACTGTAACCCACAAGGCAGTCAGTGGCCCCATACTTTATCCAACCTGAGAGCACTCCGGTCCTTTTCATTAAACTGTTGGCCTGCCTCTTAGGTGCTCCTGCCTTTGCACAGTCCCAGTTGATGATAAGACAGTTGGTGGCCATGGCTGTGGAGATTTAGCTCAATATGGAAGTAGTCAGAAGGTTGACTGAAAGCTGGAATGTCAGGGTGCCCCCTCCTGGACTTATTCAATATAAAAATTAGATTGTGACTTAGTTCAGAGGAAGTTTGCTATTAATCCATAAAATCTAAGTCTCTTGTGCTGCAGTTTTTATGTTAATATTATTTTAACCTAAAAATAAATATTCATTACTATTCTAATAAATAATAATTTAATATTAATTAAATTTTATATTAACAAATATTAGACTTTAATTAGTGAAATTATATATTAATTATATTAATTTATATCATGTAATATAATTAAAATTAATATTAATTAAATTTTACATTAATAAATATTAAATTTTAATAAATATTTTTATAATATTATTTTTATGTTAATAATGTCCTGTGCAAATAGAGTACGAGCCTTTATCAGGTTAAAAACTGGGATCCCTTGCACAAAACTATGTCCTTGCTTTGCCACGGTGATCTCAACTCTCAAGGTTTAACCACTCACATTTTTAAACTCTGTTAGTTCACTTAGTCACTTTTAAATTACAAGTATAAAAACTCGGCACATTTTTATGATCATGCCACTGCACTTCAGCCTGGGCAACAGAACAAGACCCTGTCTCTTTTTGTTTAAAAACAAAAACAAGAAACAAAACCTTAGTACATTCCTAAATAGGGGTCCTAAGAAATGTATGCCTTGGTTCTATATGCACTATGCCTATTTATATCTTAACATTGATCTGGCTCTTGTATTTTCTAACAGAATCCCTGATGATGATTTTTATTCTCTGTGCCATGCTATTCACAGTGATCCTGGGATCTACTATTTTTTAACCCCTATGCATAAATTAGACATTATCACTAAGTTTAGGTTTGTTTAGATTTCTTATCTGATTTTTGTTTCCTCTTTTTCCCCCACTCTTTTACCCTTATCCACAGGTGGTATTCTTGAAATGATTTTCTAATAGTCTATGGAGTTATGAACTCAGAATGAGTTGAGAGTGCCTTGCTTCCTTTCCCATATGATATTATCATCCCAGGAGGAAATCCTGCCTCGTGGTATAATTCTTTTCAAGAAGAGAAAGGAACACATTCTCTGAGCTTTAAAAGTACTGTATTTCTTGAGTCTATGATACCATTGAATCCATGATTAAAGATGCACCACTAATGTTACGTGCACTCCAAAAAAGAAAAAAAGCTCAAGATGAAAAATCTAATAATAGACTTGCAATTAAGAGGGCTACATCATTATTATGTGAGTAAATAAATGAACAAACAAAACCACCGTGTGAAAAGAGACAGCAAGAAAATGTATTTCTCAACATTGGTACTGGTGGAGGAAAGAAAAACTTCTCCCCTGATTATTTGAACCAAAACCCAATACAAGTACATGTTTTCAGTCTGAATTCATGAAAGTGATTGTAAATCACCATTGGATTATAGGACATACCACAATTTCAGAGATGATTAAATACATTGAAAAAGGTTTATTTTTAAATCAATGAAATACACTAATTTAAATTGTTCAAAAGTTAGTGTTTGTCTATATTTTTCATAACTTCTGAAGGTTTGGGTAAGCATCTATACCTCATTGTCCTACTCCAAACTGGATTTCCAGATGTCTTAAGGTCATTTATCACTGAATAAACCTCTCTGGATTCAACTTGATGTTTTCTCCCAGCCTCCATAAAGATGGAATATTTTAGAGGCTAATGCCCATAATGAGGTGTGTACATTTTAAAGACCCCAGGAGCAATACAGTATTGTCTTGCTCAGGGCAGTGTACATCAAGATGTAATTGTCAGATGTAAAATGACACTGAAAGTACATTCAATCTAACAGCTGGCTTTATAGTATTGGTTTTCAACACTCTCTTTCCATCAGAGCCACAATAGACTATCATCTTACTAAATTTCTCAAATTAAATAGAATCAGCCTTCTCATTCACATTGAATGGTAGACTCCCAGTGAATACCCTGATGCTTCATGTAACATATGTGCGGTTGAATTACTCTGCTACTGACCCATAGGTCCTCCCATTGTGTCATTATAATAAAATAGAAGTATGAGGTCATATTGAGTAAAATAACTTAAAATGTTTTTGTTTAAGAATGACCTGAACACTGTGTGTTCATCAGATACAGCTATATGCAAATTTTCTTCTACTTTAGTCTAGATCAGAGTTTTTCACTCTGGATCATTAGTGCAGTTATTAATATTAATTAAATTTGGAAAATTCTATCCACTCTGTTCCCTTTCTTAAAAAGTCATAATACCCATTTGAATTTTAAATGCCTTGAAAGGCCCTGGGATAAGGAGATTTATCTTTTCACAGTCAACTTTTTACAATTATTTTCCCTTGAAACCATGTCTTTCACATAAAATTTATTCTAATTTTGCTTTACATAATTTAAGGTGCTGTCTAGATCCCATTTATTCATTTTCACTCTATTAGCAATGATTAGAGAGGCAGATCTGGTAGGATCTTATAGGCTGTTTTAACAGGAAGTCACTGAAGGGTTTTATGGGTGAGTGATCTAATCTGACATACAGTAGGAGTAAGGAAATCAAATTCCCTCCATCAATAAAAAGTTCATTCATTTATTCATTTAACAAATGTTTAATGAGTTTCTATTATATGTGAGGCATTGTGTTAGATGTCAAAGAGTGAAATTCAGATGATAATGTAGATGGTACAATATAAACCAATACAATTATAGCCGTCCCAGGGGCTGGAATCTTAAGATAGTATGTTGAAGTATAAGGGTAGGGAAGTTCAGTTCAACAAACACATACCGCAGAGCCACTTATGTGCTAGTTAGATGTTCTCTCCTGGGGTTACAGAGATGAATCCAGTACACTTTTAGCTCTTGGGGAGCCTACGAGCTTGTGGGTGGAGCCACATCTGTTCACTGCCAAGTGTCAGAAGCATTTGTAAATCAAGGGTTGAAGAAAGCAGAACAGTCTTTTCTTTGCCCAGAGATAATTCACAAACTTAAGGATTGAAGGAGCTGATAAATTTCTTTAGTTCTTCTGTCTGCTTTATATACATATATATATATATATATAAAATTATTATTTTCTTTTTTTCTTTTTTGAGACAAAGTCTTGCTCTGTCACCCAGACTGGAGTGCAGTAGCATGATCTCGGCTCACTGCAACCTCCGCCTCCTGGGTTCAAGCGATTCTTTTGACTCTCAGCCTCCCAAGTAGCTGGGATTACAGACGTGTGTCACCATTTCTGGCTGATTTTTATATTTTTTGTAGAGACAGGGTTTCACCCTGTTGGCCAGGCTGGTCTCGAACTCCTGACCTCAAGTGATCTACCCGCCTCGGCCTCTGAAAGTGCTGGGATTACAGGCATGAGCCACCGCACCTGACTACTTTACCTTTATTTTAAAGTCTTCATTTTAGAATACTGTATGCCATAGCTTTCAAAAATAATGCATTTTATTATCAAAGACTATAGGAAAATATAAAAAAGAAAATTTGAAGATTTTGCAGCCATGGAGCTGGCTTGTTCCAAGACAAAAACCAGGGTTTCCTAGAGTTGCCTTTGTTCCTGACAAATTTTTTGGTTTCAGTGCTGGTCCAAAATGTTCTTATAATCAACTCCCTTATTATAGGCAATAACTCAGGAAAGGACTGTGTTTATATATCAAAAACCACAATAACAACAACAACAACAAAACTAGTTAGATATACTGTAGCACTGAGGTGATAGTGCTATAGTATGTCTAATTAGTGAGGATTGATGAGTGCTTTACTTTCCAATAAAATGTGATTTTTAGCTACTGGCGCTCAAGATAATGTCTTTCACTATGTCATTGTACTTAAATCTAACCCTAGCAACTCCCTCTTTCCAAAGCCATTAAGTTATGACATATATTTTCTGTGACAGAGAAATAACATATTTTTGTTTAAATGTTTTTTCTTTTTTTTACCCTAGAACTTAAAGTATAATAATAATAAAAAAGAAATAACATACTTTTACATTATTGTCCTACTGTGATACTTATTTCTAAGTATGTGGACCATATACTCTGATCACCCTATCATATTTCAGTTGATGATATCTCTTTCTTGGCAAGCATAGAAATATAATTCAGTCTTTTCTCCAGTATTGTTAATCAGAACAATTTTTGTTGATAGTTTTAAAAGTTTCTTTTAACTTCGGTACTCAGTATTTGTAATGTCATATAAATTTTGGGGATCATTGTCAAATTTGGAAGGCCTTTACTATGTTTCCTTCATAATATGCTCTTACAGAATACTTGCCATTTATAGTATTGCTATGTTTGTGCCTACAAACCCAGGAAATCAAGTAAATTTTATTTTGTACTTTTCATAAAAATGTATGACGTATTTGTAATTGTACATAGAATACGTTTCGAACAGGAGTGAATTTCCATTTTGACTTGGTGTCAATGAAAACCAAACCCTCAGCTTAAAATGTGTATATGTCTAATAAATGGAGGAATTTTCTACAGACTATCTTTGGGTTCTATATGTTGCAAACCTTGCTTTTACTCATTATTCACATATTTCTGATATTAGGTACCCCTTACATCAGGGTAGATCCCACTAGGATCTCTAGCCCTGTGCTTCGTGCCATGACATTAGATGATTCAATATAGTGCATAGTCGGAGTATTTCATGAAGCTCAGGACAGCTGGCAATAACTGTACGATACCCTGGAGTAATTGTAAACAGCATAAATACACCTCACTAAGTCCAAACTAAATCTACCCTAAGTTTAAATTTTCCTTAGCTGGATATCAAAAATATTCTTGATCCCTCCAGTGGAAATTGACCAGAGAGAAAGTAGAATGGCGAGGAAATTAAAGTGGAGAGAGACTGTGGTGTTAACCAACTGTGGTTTAAGTATTTTATTTCTGTGATAAATAAATAATATTTTATTTTTTGGAAAACTTAATGCTCGTATGAACACATTGCAAGGGCTACTCCCAAGGCCTTGGAACGCATGCCCTTGAGGAGTCTGAAGCTTTCAGTTCATTAGCTTTCCACCTCTGAGATTTGTTTTTCTCATGTTACCAAGTGACATAGGCTTTTAAAAATCCACATTATACCTCTTCTCTATTGCATGGCTTCTGGCTACTCACAGTTTCTGTTGATTCCCATGGAGACCAGTTCTACGTTCTGACTTCTCTTGCTGCAGCCTTTCAGCTTAATCTCTCACTGTTTACTTCTTTTCACTCCAGTAGTGGTTGGTTTGGTTTAAGTACCAATGCCTGCACCAGCTACCTGGGACCAAGCTGGGAGAGAGTAGAGGGACAGTATCTGAAGAGGACTTCTCTGAAGCATCACCAAATTTTAACATCTGTAAAGTAGGAAAGTGAGTTAAGGAACTAGGACCACTGGGGTGGTAGAATCTGCCACCCTTGGTTAATGGTGGCGAGAACACATCTAAAGGAAAACCACTTCTCTATTGTGCTTCTTGCCTTCTTTTTTTTACAGTGAATCCTTTTCATCAAATATTAATAACTCTCATATTGATATATTACCTTTAAAATGGTTATAAATGCACCACTTTGGGAATATGTGTTCAGGGAGAGGAAGCTGTTCGCGTGATCTCAGCAGTGCTTCTGATATGCTTCCCCTTAATGGAAGCTGTGGGAGGACCATTCTCACCTGCAAGGGTATGGGGGCCAGCAGGCTTCATGACCAGCATTTCTAGCACAAGTAAATATGTAAATATTAAATGTGCATATATCATATACATTTCTCATATCGCAGAGTCAATTATATCTATGGGAAGGAAAGCAGATTTCTTGTGAGCTATCTGGTGATAGGCGAACTTTATTTTCTTCCCACTCTTCTCATTCCTGAGAGTTATCACCGAAATCTCTGCCTTCACCCAGATCTTCCTATATCTGAGTTTCCCCTGAAACCATCCAGAAGACTCATTTGTCTGAAATCATACTTATTCCACACCTGCTTTGCTCGATTATTTATTTCCTCAGTGAATATAACCATTCCTCTTCTACACCAGCTGCCTAAAATAAGAAGAAACCCTTTAAGCCTGACTTGTACTTTGCGCTTCTCAATTAATTGGTCAATAAAATTTTTCAATTCTAAGTTTGAATATCTCTCAAATCCATCCATTTCTCTTTACCTTACTGCCACTGTCATTGGTGTGCTCTCATCTTTAAATGATGAACTAAAGCATCAGCCCTCTAATTGGCCACGCTTCTACCCATTTTGTCTCCTTCATTCCTGGTCTAAATCTTTTTCAGTTACTACCTAAATCATTTCCTCTAAGTCTCTAATCTCTTCTTGTCCTTCCTCTCCATAGAACTGTTTTCAGTGACTTCCTAGGGCTCCTAGGGTGAAGTCCAGATTTTTCAGCATCCCTATATGTTTCAGTCCTTTCTTGCCCTCTGTTTCCAGCCTTTCTCAACACCTTTCAGTACATTAAACATGACATGCTTTCTTGCTCCAGGCCTTTTGTCTTTTGGTTATCCCCTCCTGAAATACTTTCTTGTTCTTCATTATTCAGTTCAGGCACCATTCCTTCCGGAAAGCTGAACTTAGACACCATCCAGGGCCTGGAATTAGGGACTTCTAGCATATACCCTATACCTGTATCATGACTGCTATTGGGCTAGAATCACCATAAGAATTGTTGCTGCTTTTGCCAGTATTCATCAGACATTTACTAGATGCTAGGTTCAGTACTCAACGTGCATTCTCATTTGATCCTCACAGAATCTTATGAGGTTGACTTCATTAATGTGCCCATTTTCTAGATGAGGAAGCCAGGGGTTTGTGACTTGATCAACCCAAGATGACACTGCTAGTAAGTGGCAGAGCTGTGGTTTCAGTCTGGGTTGATCAAATGGATTGCAATGCTAATTATGTTAAGGTCAGTCTAAGCGCTGCTCATTTATCACATTTTCTCATTTTCTTGTAATCTTTTTTTTTATTTTTCCCCATTTTATTATTATTTTATTTTTTTGAGATGGAGTCTTGCCCTGTTGCCCAGGCTGGAGTGCAGTGGCATGATCTTGGCTCACTGCAACCTTCGCCTCCTGGGTTTAAGTGATTCTCTTGCCTCAGCCTCCAGAGTAGCTGGGATTACAGGCACACACCACCACGCCCAGCTAATTTTTGTATTTTTAGTAGAGAGGGAGCTTCACCATATTGGCCAGCCTGGTCTCGAACTCTTGACCTCAGGTGATCTGCCTGTCTCAGCCTCCCTAAGTGCTGGGATTACAGGCACAAGCCACTGTGCCTGGCCCTTCCCCATTAAATTTTAAGTTAGCTCCTCAAGGAAGGAGAGCTTGACCAATTTCTCTGTCTTAATAGTTCCTAATACAGAGCCTAACACATGGAAAACTATCACTAAATAGATGTTTAATGCCTGGGTCATAGATAAATAAATGAATTAATTAATAATTTTGGCACCCTAAAGACATTGATTACTTGGATGTAGAGATCTGTGATAGGTACAATTTGTCTTTCCTCACCACACTGTCTCCTCCATCTCATATTTTTGTTGCTCATCTGACTGGCATGATCTTGTCCTTGAGTTTCTTCTGAAATTTTACTTTCTTTATCTAAAGTTTAATAACATGTATTATGTTACCCAAAAATATTTTAAATCAATATTCTTATGGTCTTCTACATATATTAACTTTGAGGGCCTGTTGTTTTTGGTTGGGGGAGGGCAGGGGTTATAGTGATATGTGAGCCTTTTATGTAAAAATATACTTCCAAGAAATTTCTCAAATTGAGTGCCCCGTGGAAGGATCAATAGAAGGGAATAATGATGAGGTTATAACCTTCTGTTCCATCATTTTATGGCTTACAATAAAATAATGCTATAATCTTTATAAGGATGATGTTACTTATCCTTTTCTCATAGAAACTTCTCTCACAAATAGAATTCTATCTCATCACATTCTAGTTTCTCTGACTCTAAATTAATTCTTTTATTTCAAGTATCTGCGATAAGTTTATGCTTTTTTAAAGTTATTTTATAGAAACATTTTTATCTCGTTTCCTTCATACGTCAATTTATTGGGCATGATTAACTCCTGAATACTTTAAGGCCTTCTTCATGATGTACTCCCAAACAATGATGTGGAATCATGGCAGTTGGTCATCATGAAGGATTTTATGAATATTTGAATCTAAAAAGCCTCATTCTCCCATAGCTCAAAGAATGCAGGTTTTACGCATTTCTTTCTAACTGCTTTGAACCCATGGGGAGCACAGGTCTAAATCATCTTAGGTTTTGTTCACCAGGCTCAAGTCAGCCTCTGAGGTGGTGCCCTGTAATCTTGACCTCTTTCCGAATGGCCTGATGATGAATTCACCCAGGCTTTCCTTTTCAGCTACAGTTCTCCCAACTGGCCTAAGCATCTTTTCACAAACAGTCTGAATATCTTAATTAGTTTTTCTCCTCTCTCACCACCTCTCCTGTTAGGACCCTGGCATTGTGCCCAGTGGAGGAAAAACGGTAAATTTCCATTAAAGCTCATCAGTGGAGTTTTCACTGGATTTCTAGGTGCCACCTTTGAGAGTTGCAAAGGCTCCCATTACAGAAGCTGCACAAACTAGGTGTTTTGGACTTCTTGGCCCCCTGGAATGGAAAACAATTACTCACCCTTTTATTCCACTTCCCCTTTTTCCAGGTTGTATCTTGTTGTTCCATATGCGCCCCTCCCCAGCTTCTTTGGTTCATCTCTCTCCGTCTCTCCCTTTGACCCTGGATTTAGTCTGCCATTGATTCTGGCCAACAACTTTCTTGACTAGACTTGCCTTGAATCTCCCTTTTCCTTTATTTCCAGCGCTAGACCTCCGCAACTGGCCCCTAAATACCTCACGTGTTTGTCTCCCTCCAGCCTCATGATGTAAGAGTTGAGACTCTACCTGTATAGCTGCATCTTTTTCTTTATGGTGCTGTGCAGTTCCAACTATATTGAAATTGACAGAAAACACAAATCCTTATTTTCAAGGGCAAAGAATTACTTGACTTTCTGATCATACCAGCCACAGCAAATACCTTCTATTCAGTGTCACTCAGCATCTACGCCTCACCCTCAGCACAGCTGCTGTGTTGTCTTCATTTACGTAGATAGAAGGCAACTAAGTTGTCTCCAGACCATGAGGTTGGTGAGAGGATGGAAATGGAAGACAACAGTGATGACACAGAAAGGTCAGGCAGCAGATGGCAGGGGCACTCTTCCAAACCTCTGTGAGTGTCTACAGTTTAAATTCCAAAATCATTCTACAGGTTTGGCATTGGGCCACCCTGGAATGCAGATTCCAATCAGGCCAAGCAGCAGTTGACGTGAGAGGAGGGAAAAAAGGTCGTGCCATGCTCATGTTCCTGCAAGTTTTCTCTTTGGAGAGAAGAAAGGGCAAAACTTGGAAAAACAGAAGAATGAAAAAAAAAAAAGACTTACCTTGGGCTCAAGTTAATTTAAAACTATTATGATGGTTCCTTGAAGATTACATATAGCAGTAACTAAGATTTTATACAATAATATGTTATGTTTAGATATAGAAGACCTTTAAAAAGACAGGGAGGAAACAAAATATCACTCATATTAGTTAATGTAATCTTGTGGGTATTCTTCTTCACCTGACCATTTCATGGCCCCACATAGCTTGGTTTGGCTCTATTTCTTTTTTTAAAAAAACAGTTACTCTTGGGAACTATTTCTGCTCTTTCTAAGCAGAGAAACCTATACATAAGTTACCCACATAATTTATCATAAATATCTTTAAACCTGGTTGCTTAGCTCTTCTTGAGAATGTTAGGTCTTGAACAAATTATAGTTCAGATACCCATGATTAAATTGGCAAGACTTGCAAGTTGAATGCAGTCCAGTCATGTTTTAGAGATTTTTCTCCAAACACATCTTCTCTTCACTAATTCTTAAAGATTTAGGTCTACAGAGCAATCTAGTTTTCCATTGCTGAATGCATGAGGGAGGAGAGAAATCACAGGGCCTTTGGTGAAGAATACCCTATTCAAAGAGTATGCTCATGAAAGTAAAAATAAAATGGTATGGCTCATTGGTATAAGACAGTTTTTTCTTTTCTTTTCTTTTCTTTTTTTGACATGGACTCTCACTCTGTCGCCCAGGCTGGAGTGCGGTGGCATGATCTCGGCTCACTGCAACCTTCGCCTCCTGGGTTCAAGCGATTCTCCTGCCTCAGCCTCCCAAGTAGCTGGGATTACAGGCACACGCCACATTGCCCGGCTAATTTTTTTGTATTTTTCGTAGAGACAGGGTTTCACCATGTTGGCCAGGGTGGGTTCAAACTCCTGACCTCAACTGATCTGCCTGCCTTGAACTCTCAAAATTCTAGGATTACAGGCGTGAGCCACCATGCCCAGCCAAGACATTTTTTCTTATGGAAGAAATTTTAATGGAAAACTGCTCCTCTGTTTCTATTAATTAGTAATCTTTATTATTTAGATAAGCAATAGTCATTAATATTATCTATTGTATTCTACTCATGTTGCTTAATTGTGTTTTACTCCAATACGCACTGGAACCCTGGATACAGAATGAAGATTTGGGTACATGTCACTGGTCTGCCATGTAACAAATGTGTGCTTGTGGGAAAGTTTTGTTTTTCCTCATTTGTAAAACAGGGGTCATAATAATAATATCTGCTTCTCAAGGAGGTTGTGAGAATTGAATTTGAGAATAAATGTGAAAAGCAGGTTTATAACAATAAAAGATTTATGTATTCATCCAACAAACATTTATTGAGTTTCTATTAGGCAACAAACACTGTCCTAGAAATTAGGACTATAAAAATGGAAATCAAATCCCACCTCTATGGCACTTTGCTATCCAATGGAGCCCATATTCAAGCAGTTAAAGAATGAGATACTTCCTTGAATTAAAGTCTATACAAAGTGCAGGAAGAGCAAGGAAAGCACTCAAACCTGCCTGGGGTTGTCACAAGAGCTTTACAGAGAAGATAGACATTTGAGCTAAATTGAAGGAGGAGGAAAATTTTGTCAAATGATTGAGCAGTGGAAATTGATCCTGTGAGAAGAAACAGAATGTGTGCAGACCCAAAAGCATGAGGGAACATGGTACATTTATCATCTGGAGCTCAGGATGAAGAACTGAGTTGCAAATAGAGATTTGGGAATTCTCATCATAGAAGAAGCAATTGGGTCCTGGAATGAATGAGAGAAGAGAGTTAAGGATTCTTTCAGAGGGAAGATGGGGGATAAACATTGAGTAAACCCATGAAGAGGAGTGAGAAGTAGTAGCCTGGGAGGTATACAGGAAGCCAGGGTAAAGCAATGTTTTGGCAATTAATGGAAGAGAAAATTCCAAGAAGAAGGGAGTGGTAATAGTTTCAAATACAGCTGAGAGATCAAGCAAGGTATCTACTAAATTAAAAACTTAGATGTCTTGATCATCTTAATGAGGATCAGTGAAGAGGTAAGAAGTGGAAGCTTATTGCAATGTTTTGAGGTGCGTATAGGAAGTCAAAAGGTGAAAAGAGTAAGTATTATCTCACCTTTGGCTGAATATGGAAAGAGAAAGCTGAGACATTGTCAGAGAAGAATGAGAGGGTCAAAGATATTAGAGAATGTTGCCTCTTATTTCCAGCAGCTTTGCTAGGAGAAGAAGGAACCTTATGGGGATGTAACTAGGGAAGACTGCAATGTTATAGGGGATGTTTCAGTTTGAATAAAAAAGACTGTAACATTTTTTTAAAAATTTACATACATATACTACATATATCTACATAATTTAGAAAATTTTGAGCCACTATGAAGTACATTGTGATGTTTGTATCAATTAAAATATGAGTAGAGTATTATAGCCTATGGCTAAAGATAGATTTTAGAAACATAGATAATTTTCTTTAAGTTCAAGCTGAGAGGAACAGCTATCCATCCTTTCATTTAAGAAGTATATTAAGGGCCAGGCGCTGTGGCTGACACCTGTAATCCCAGCACTTTGGGAAGCCAGGGTGGGAGGATCACCTGAGGTCAGAAGTTTGAGACCAACCTGGCCAACATGGTGAAACACTGTCTCTACTAAAAATATTTAAAAATTAGGTAGGCATGGTGGTAGGCACCTGTAATCCCAGTGACTTGGGAGGCTGAGGCAGGAGAATTGCTTGAACCCAGGAGACAGAGGTTGCAGTGAGCTGACACGGTGCCACTGCACTCCAGCCTGGGTGATAGAGTGAGACACTCTCAGCACCCCCCACCCACAGAAAAAAAAGAAGTATATTAAGTACCTACTATGTGCCGGTCACTGTACTGGGCCCTGGTGATACCATATAGAAAAAACAAGTGTGTTCCCTGCTGTTCTAGAGCTTGCAGTCTAACGGATGAGGCAGACACTACTGAAAATATTATAAAAACAATTATTGAAACAAAAGTATGTTCAGTTCTGTCTCATTCTAAATATGAAATCTCACATTTCTACTTTTCAAGTTGTTAATAAGTATCACAACTATCCCTATTGCTATACACAAAGATTTCTCATTACAGCAGGCATTTATTGGACATAAAATGTTGTCAGGTAGTCAAGCATAAGAGAAAATAAGGAGTTGGAAGAAATATGTTCTGCTGTGATAGAAATAATTGTGCTAACTGAACCTAAACCTTTTAAGAGTAAAATATAATATAGGATCATATAAAATAAGTTTAAATGAGAGAGAGATCAAACAATTTTCATAGGAGTTTTATATGTTTACTTTGATACACCTGAAACTTTTTTTTTCCTGCTCTTTTAACTTACTAAGATCATGGAAATTAGAACTATAAGGAATATTATTGATCATGTAATCTGTGAATCTATTTTTCAAATTGGAAGACTGACATCCAGGCCGGGCACAGTGGCTCACACCTGTAATCCCAGCACTCCAGGAGGCCAAAGCAGGCAAATCACCTGAGGTCAGGAGTTTGAGACCAGCCTGACCAACATGGTGAAAACTCATCTCTACTAAAAACACAAAATTAGCCAGGCATGGTGGTGCATGCCTGTAATCCCAGCTACTGGGGAGGCTGAAGTGGGAGAATCGCTTGAACCTGGGAGGCAGAGGTTGCAGTGAACCAAGATTGCGCCCCTGCACTCCAGCCTGGGTGACAAGATTGAAACTCTGTCTCAAAAAAAAAAAAAAAAAGAAAAAGAAAAGAAAAAGAAAACTGACATCCAAAGAAATGAGGGATTTACCTAAGATCCCACAACCTAATCAAAAACTGACATTCTAAGCATATACTTCCATTTGCATGCCATGCAGCCATTAAAAATTAAGCTGTAGATTAATGTTAAATACAACAGGAAGATATACAGGGTTAAAATTTTTGATTATCACTTCTTTGTGATATTCCCAGTTTAAACTGTTTTTTTGTGTTCTTTTCCTAGTTCTATTATTCCCAGTTAAAACTCATGGTAGTCAGTTGTGGAGTCTTCAAACTAGACAGCCATAACATGTATGTATGTATACATATATGTATCATGTATATATACATAACATATATGTATACATACATACATGTTATGGCTCTCTAGAAGACTCCAAATTTTTTCTATATATAATGAAAATTTATATATGTACCTATATAATGAAAATTTATATATGTATACATATATATAATGAAAATTTGTTTCTTTCCTATTCCTACATATTATTTATTTTACTCTCTTCAAACTATACAGCTAGGATATACGTTACAATACAGCCCCAATTACAAGTATCTTTGCTTTCTTCCTGAGTTTAAATGAAATACTTTTAATATTTTAATATTGAGCTTGGCGTTTAATGTACACTTTTGTAGATACCCTTTATTACATTAAACAAATGTTTAATCCTATCCTTAGTTTAAATATTTTATTATGAATCATTGTTGAATATTATTAAATAACTCCTGGATCTAATTAGTCCCTGAATCTTTTTTTTTTTACTTCCTTTTTTTTTCTTTCAACTTTTATTTTAAGCTCAAGGGTACATTTGCAGGATGTGCAGGGTTGTTACATAGGTAAACGTGTGCCATGGTGGTTTACTGCGCAGATCATCCTATCACCTAGTTATTAAGCCCAGCATCCATTAGCTATTCTTCCTGATTTCTCCCTCTCCCCTGATGCTCTCCCACCCCCCACAGCCCCCAACAGGTGCCCAGTGTGTGTTGTTCTCCGCCATGTGTCCATGTATTCTCATCAGTCATCTCCCACTTACAAGTGAGAACATGTGGTGTTTGGTTTTCTGTTCCTGTGTTAGTTTGCTGAGAATAATGGCTTCCAATGACATCCATGTCCCTGCAAAGGACAGGATCTCATTCCTTTTTATGGCTGCATAGTATTACATGGTGCATATATACCACATTTTCTTTATTCTATCATTGATGGGCATTCAGGTTGATTCCATAACTTTGCTATTGTAAATAGTGCTACAATGAACAAACATATACATGTATTAATATCTTAGAATTATTTGCATTCCTTTGGGTATATACCCAGTAATGGGATTGCTGGGTCAAATGGTATTTCTGCCTCTAGGTCTTTGCCCTGAATCTTTTAATCTATTAATGTATTTAATTGACTGGTAGATTTTCTGTCTTCTTTTTTTTTTTTTTTTTTAGACACAGTCTTGCTCTGTCACCAGGCTGGAGTGCAGTGGTGCAATCTTGTCTTACTGCAACCTCCATCTCCCAGGTTCAAGTGATTCTCCTGCCTCAGCCTCCAAAGTATCTGGGACTACAGGCGCACACCACCATGCCTGGCTGTTTTTTGTTTTTGTTTTTTTTTTGTATTTTAATAGAAACGGCGTTTCACCATGTTGGCCAGGATGGTCTTAATCTCCTGACCTCATCATCCACCCACCTTGGTCTCCCAAAGTGCTGGGATTTCAGGCGTGAGCCACTGCACCCGGCCCTTTATTTATTTATTTATTTATTTTTATTTATTTTTTGAGACAGGGTTTCTCTCTGTTGCCCAGGTTGGAGTGCAATGGTGCAATCTCGACTCACTGCAGCATTCACATCCCAGACTCAAACGACCCTTCCACTTCAGCCTCCCAAGTAGGAGGGGTGGGACTACAAATGTGCCACCATGCCTGGCTAATTTTTGTTTTTTTTATGGAGACTGGGTTTCACCATGTTGCCCAGGCTGGTCTCAAACTCCTGGACTCAAGTGATCCACCCATCTTGGCTTCCCAAAGTGCTAGGATTATAGGCGTGAGCCGCCATACCTGGCCTGATGGGTAGATTTTCTACGTGAAACAGACCTTAAATTTTTTCAATCAGTTCAAATTGATTATAATATATGTATATAATTTCTAGATTTATTATCAGAATTGTTATGTATACAATAAAAGAATAGTAAAACACACCTAATGTTATCACCCAGCCTTAAAAAATATCAGTATTTTGCTCTTCTTTCTTCATCTATCCTTCCCTGACCCCCATTTTTTTAGTGTATTTAAAAGCAAATCTTAGACATCATGTCATTTCACCCATAAATATCATAATATGCATTATTAACTGGTAGGCACTTTTAGAATATGTAGCAGCCATCCCATTATTACACCCAAAACAATTAATGGAAGTTCCTTAATATAATCCAATACCTATTTTATACTCATATTTTCAGGAAAGTCTCTGAGGTACTTTTTATGTAATTTTGTCCTCTCCACATCATTATCTAAGAGGAGATTGATACACTGGAAATTGCACATCACATTTAGGTCTCTTAAAGCTTCTTTATAGCAGTCTCTATACCATTCATTCGCTTTTATTCAAGACATTGACTTGTCAGGGAAACCGGGTCATTTGTCCTAGAATATTCATTCTGGATTTTGCTCATTGCTTCCTCATGGCACCATTTAACTTATCCTTCTAGTCCCCACTTTTCCTGTTAACCAAAATTCAGATCTAGAGGCATTATTTAATTTAGGTTCCGTTTTTCCGGCAAGAACACTTCATAAGTGGAACTGTGCTTTTCCTATTGCATCATATCGTGATAGGTACAAAATATCTGATTGTCCAACACTGGTGATGTTAAGATTAATCAGTGGACACAGGTGGGATCAGCCATTGTAAAGTCCCCCATTGTCATTTACCTAATGGTTTTAGCATCCATCTACAATTATTACCCACATGTATTATTTCATTACGGGTTGTAAAATGATGATTCTCTCATTCTATCCTGAATCTTGCATTTATTAACTCTTTTTCATAAAAGAACATTTCCTTGTCAACTTTTTAGATTCACACAGGAAAGATAGGATAAATGCTTCATTCTTTTCCTTTATTTGTCAACTTTCAGACTATCAATTTTTGTCCTAACAACCACCAGTGATGATCTATGAGGTGGTTGTGGTTTTGCGTTTTTGCTACTATGGATTTTTATAGTTTTGATGTGTTTCCATCCAATAGAGTTATTCCTTTTGATTCTCAAGTTATCCCATATTAGGCCACTAGAAGCCCCTTCTCCATTTATTCTGTTTCCTTTTGACATAATTTCATTCATGTTTAAAAGCCTCTGCTTTCTGGAACAACAAGATGTTCCAGGCTAAGCTATTTTTTTTCTTGTTTTCTTGCCTTTATCAGATATAGAGTCAGCTATTTCTTCAAGAAGCTCTGGTTCCTTTAAATAGGTATGATTTGCTGATATTTCGTATGTAATTTTTGCATCTATATTCAAGAGTGATATTAGAGATATCTATGTGTGTGTGTTTTATATACACATTGCCTTGTCGTTTTTTGTTACCAAGTTTTTAGTAGGCTCATAGAAAAGTTAAGGCGTGTTTTACCTTTTTCTATACTCTGAACTAATTTGTGTAAGAGAAGAATTAGCTGTTTCTCCAACTGCTTGTTTATTTACCTGTAAGTTCTCTAAGGATAATTTTTTTTTTTTTGAGACGGAATTTCGCTCTTATTGCCCAGTCTGTAGTGCAGTGGCGCAATCTTGGCTTGCTGCAAACTTCGCCTCCTGGGTTCAAATGATTCTCCTGCCTCAGCCTCCTGAGTAGCTAGGATTACAAGCGCCTGCCACCACACCTGGCTAATTTTTGTATTTTTAGTAGAGATGGGGTTTCACCATGTTGGCCAGGCTGGTCTCAAACTCCTGACCTCAGGTGATCCACCCGCCTCAGCCTCCCAAACTGGTGGGATTACAGGTGTGAGCCACCATGCCCGGCCAGGATAATGTTTTCTTTTTGAAAACATGCTTATCTACCGATTCTGTGTCTGTAATAGTTATTTTGCCACCAGCTCAGCTGTGACTTCAACAAAAAAATAATTTTAAATATTTTCCATAGCATTTTAGGTGTTTTCTATTGGGAGAATTATCTCAGCACATCTGGTACAGTATATTGACTTATGATTTATTTTTAAGGAAGGAAAGATGGAAGAAAAAGTTTCAATTACACCAGAGCCCAACTCTTCATTCTCTTTTATTATTGAATTGTTGTAGCTTCAAAGTCTTGGTTGTAAAGTCTCTTTCCTCACACAGCTTCCCGTCCCATTTTTCTTGCTTTCTATCATGGCAGAATTATTTGAGACATGTTTATGGGATTTCCAGCAGAGCTTTAAAATAAAAGATTGGCCACAGTATGATATCCTGGCTAAATTTTCTGTTTCTCAAATACCCAGAAGAAGAAAAAATGCACAATTCTGTCTGAACTACTAAATCTTTAGGAAAATTACAAAATCTGAATTGTTGGAGCATCACAGTGAGTGGCAAAAAAGCAAAGGGACTTGCCAGTTGACTCAAGGCAGTGAGATGTTGGGTACAGCTGGTATTTTTAATTAGTTACAAAAGATATTTTCTCTACAGTTGACTATTCAAGTATGAGTGTAATAACGTCTCTAAGGCTAATATCATAAAATTTCATCACTTAATCAATTTTAATTCTAATTCTTCAGAAGAGGCTTACCCTTCAAAGAAGCTAAATCTGAGATGTCACATAAAATATGCTTATTAATGTATTTATCAACATCTGGAACGTATTCTCCCTACTAATTGATTCTAAAGAGTTTACTGTAATGGAAAAGTAATCTTTTAACAAATGAGAGACTTCTTAATTATATTCAGATATAATCTTCATGTATTTTTTTCAACATAAACAGCTTCTATTAAGCATTTTTAAAAAGAAATAATAGTTTCCACTTCTGGACAAGATGGAGTAACAGAGACCAATTTACACTCATGCTTGAAACAACCAAAAAAACAAACAAAAATGTGTGAAACAATGGTTTTTAAGAAACCGGATGTCAGGCAGTGATCTCTCAATTATGATGAACAAATTAGGTAAGTCCTGCAATTGCTCTAACTTACTTCCTTGAGAGACTTTTCAGGCTGTCGCTCAGGGAGGAAACTGGGCAGAGCCTGGAAATTTCCCTGAGTTGAGGAGTTGAACTTTGAAGCAGAAAGACCAAGATAGAGGCTGTACAACAGAGTACCAACAAGGAGATAATTATACAAAGAAACCTGAAAACCTGCAGAGAATCACCTTGAAGTATCCAGCAAAATACTGATCAGTACATGCCTGTTAAAAAACCACACATTATCAGTAAAAGAACTCCTCAAAAGGATTAGAGAGAGGAATACCGAGCACTCCCAAAGAGTGGGAGGTAATGTCTGTGCCCACAAACCAAACTGGAAAACACAATTTACAGGGTTTAGGGTAGACTGCTAGGAAAGTCTTGCCTCAATCATGGGGAATAATTAGCCCCAATCTAAATACAACTCTGGCCTTGCCTGACATCTCAAAAGCAAGACCCAGAAGAATCAGACTGATTCCAAGTAACTTAAATGCAGCTCAGAACAAAGCTTAAGAATGTTTACATAAATACAGAAATTTCTAGTACCCAACAAGATAAAATTCACAATGTCTGGCAGCCAATCGAAACTTAGCAGCAATGCAAAGAAGTGGGAAAATATAACCCGTAAAAAAGGAGCAAAATCAACTCATCACAACCACCCCAGAATTGTCACAGATGTTGAATTAGCAGACAAAGACATTAAAACAGTTTTTATGATTGTGTTTCATAGGTTCAAAAAGTGAAGTGTAGACATAGAAGATGTATTTTTAAAAAACAACAAGTCAAACTTCTAAAAATAAAAACTTTAATATCCAAGAGAAAACATCCCATGGACCATATTAGTAACAGATTAGCTGTTGCGGAAGAAAATAATAGTCAACTAAAAGATATACTAATAGAAAGATCCCAAATGAAATAGAGACATAGAATTACAAAATTAAAAAGACAAAGTATCAGTCAGCTGTGATACAACTTCAGTTGCCTAATATATATGTAATCTGAGTTCCTGAAGTTGGGAGGGGGTACAGAGAAAATACTATTTGAAGAAATGGCCAGGAATTTTCCAAATTTGAGTAAAAAGAAAAAAAAATCTACATATTCAAGAATCTCAACAAACTCTAAGGACAAAAAACATGAAGGAAGCTACACTAAGTCACATCCTAATCAAATTACTTAAAACTAGTGATAAACAGAAAATCTTAAATGCAGCCAGAGGAAAATGACATTTTATATAGAGAAGCAAAGTTAAATATGACAGCAGATTTCTCCTTGGAAACAATATATACAAGAACAGAATGGAGCAGTATTTGTAAAATACTGAAAGGAAAAAAAGGTGATAATCTAGAACCCCAAAACCAGTAGAATATCTCTCGCAAATGTAGGTGAAACAAAAGCTTTTTCAGACATGAAAAGCTAAAAGAATTCATTACTAGCAGACCTGTACTACAAGAAATCTTCAAGGAAATCCTCCAAGCAAAATAAAAATTATGACGAATGGGAATATGGAGCTACAGAAAGGAATGAAGAACACTGGAAATGGATAACTACAAGGGTAAATACAAAATACTTTCTCTCATTATTTAAATGCCTATAAATGATAATTGACATTTAAATAAAACTAGTGTAGTATGGAAGTTATAACGTAGGTACCTAGTTCTCATGAGAGCTATTGTGATATCACTTGAAAACAGACTATGGTAAGTTGAAGATATATACTATAAACCCTAAAGCAACCACTAAACTAACCCAAAAATTTTAGCTGATAGACCTAAAAAAGAGATGAAATGGAATTATTAAAAAATTGCTTGATCAAAATGAGGGCAAAAAAAGGAAGAGAGTAAACTAAGAACAGATAAAGTCTAAACATCCAATTGAAAGATAGAGATTGTCAAAATGGATAAAGAAAGTATTACCCAGTGATATGCTGCCTTCAAGAAGTATATTTTAAATAAAAAGACACAAATAGGTTTAAAGTAAAAGGATAGAAAAAGATATACCATGCTAACTAACATTTATCAAAAGAAATCTACATTTGACATATTAATATCAGGCAAAACAGATGTCACATTAAAGAATCACACCAGGAATAAAGAATATCAGTTTTTAATGATAGAGGAGTCAATACATTAGGAGAACATAACAATTCTACTAATCCACATATTTTTAAAAGAGCTTCTAAATGCTTAAAGCAAAATCTGGGTAAAACCCCAGGAGAAATAAACAAATTCATAAAGTCAGAGATGTAAATACTCCTCCCTCAATAATTGAGAGAACAAATAGAAAATCATCAAGGTATAGAAGACTTGAACAACACAATCAGCTAATTGACATTTATAGGATACTCTGGACATTTATAGGATATTCAGTCAGAATACACATTCTTTTCAAGTGTAGATGGCACAATTACCTCAATAGACTGCATTCTGGGCCATAAAACAACTTTTCAATAAATGTAAAAAGATCCAACTCACACAAAGTATGTTTTCTAATTAGAATGGAACTAAATTAGAAATGAATAACAAAAAGATCTCTGCAAAATTTTCAAAATATTTAGAAATGAAATAACCATTGCTAAGTAAGCCATGTACCAAAGAGGAAATCAAGGAAAATTATAAAGTATTTTGAACTGAGATCCCACTAGAGCATTACTTGAGAGGGGGAATTTATGGCACTAAATTTCTGTTAGTAAAGAAAAAAGGTCTTCATACAATGACCTTGGCTGCCACTTTAAACTAGAAACTAGAAAATAAAGGCTAAATGAGACCTAAAGTAAGCAGGAAAAAAAAAAAAAAAAACCAAAGATGAGGGCAGAAATTAATTTAAATTGAAAAACAATAGAGAAAAAATCAATAAAAATAAAAGCAGTTCTTTGAAGGAAACAACTAAATGGATAAACATTTAAAAAGATCAATCCAGAAAAAAGAGAGAAGAATTAAATTACCATATCAGAATGATACAGAGGCTATTACAGACTGTGTAGAAATTAAAAAGAGAATACTACAAACAACTCTGCTCATCTAAATTCAACAATATAGATGGACCAATTCCTAGCAAACCACAAACAACCAAAACTCATCCAAGATTAAATAGAATCTGAGTAGTCCTCTAACTATTTTAAAAGTTGAATTTGTAGTTAAAGTTTTGTCAAAAAAGGAACCTCCAGACCCAAATGGTTTCACCGCAATTTTTACCAAACATTTAAAGAGGAAATAACACCACATCTACCCAATCTCTTCCAGCAGGTAAAAATGGAGAGAAAACTTCCCAACTAATTTTATAAAGCCAGAATGAGGCTGATACAAAAACCAGACAAAGATAATAAAAAATAACACTATAGAGCACAAAAATTCTCAACAAAATATTACCAAATCAAACTCAGCAATACAGAAAAGAAATAATACAATATGACCAAGAGCAGCTTATACTGGAAACTCTAGGCTAATTTATTACTTTTAGAAATCAGTCAGTGTAATCCACCACTTGATAGTGTAAAGAAGAAAGAAGAAGTAAAATTGATGCAGAAAAAGCATTTAACAAAACTCAATATTCATTCATGATAAAATCTCTCAGTCAGCTAGGAAAAGAAGGGAGTTTCTTCTAACTGATAAAGAGTATCTGCTAAAAAACCCAACCAAACAAACAAAAAGTCACTACAGGTAACATCAAACTTAGTGCGAAAGACTGAACGTTTCCCCCCCCGGCACTGCGGAAGGCAGTGATGTCCAATCTCACTGCTTCTATTCAACATTGTACTGGGAGTCCTAGCCAATGCAGTAAGTAAGAAAAAGAAATGAAAATTATACAGATCAGATAGGAAACAAAAGTACCCCTATTTGCATAATACACAGTTTTGATTGTCTATGTAGAACATCCCAAGGAATCTACCAAAAACTACTAGAAGTTTAAGTGAGTTTAGCAAGGTAGCAGGATACAAGATGATCAGACAAAAATTAACAGTATTTCAATTGGTAAATGAAATTAAAAACCAATACTATTTAAGAAATAGGGATAAAATGGGGGAAATGATATAGGGCTAACAAAATATGTATGGGATCTGTACGCCAAAAACTAAAAAATGCTGATGAAAGAAATCAAAGAAGACCTAAGTAAATGGAAAGACATACCTTATTTATGGACAAGAATACTTGACATAGTAGTGATGTTAATTCCCCACAAATTGGTCTATAGATTTAATGTCATTCCACTCACAATCCTATGAGGATATTCTATATAGACACAATCTGATTCTACAATGTATGTGAAAGGCAAAGGAATAAGAATAGTTAAAACAATTTGGAAAAGACATAAAGTTGGAGGAATTACATTATGCAGTTTTAATACTTACTATAAAGCTTCAGTTGTCAAGACAGGGTGGTATTGGCAAAGAGAGAGACAAATAGATCAATGGAACAGAATAAAAAGTTCAGAAATAGATTCATATAAATGTGGCCAATTGATTTTTGGCAAAGTTGCGTAGCAACTCAATTGAGAAAGAATTGTCTTTTTAACAAATCGTTTTTTAAAATAGAAATCTACACATGCAAAAACAAATAAAGCAAAACTCTCAACCAAAACCTTATACCTTATGCAAAAATTAACTCAAAATGGATCATTTATCTAAGTTCAAAATGTAAAACTATAAAACTTTTCAAAGAAAATCTAGGAGAAAAATCTTTGTGACCTAGGATTAGGCAAAGAGTTCTTAGACATGACTCAAAAAAGCATAATTCAGAAAATAAAAGATTGGTAAATCTTAATCAGAACTATTAATTGGACTTAATTGAACTATTTTTTTCTCTTGTAAAATGTTGAACATGTACTTACCATGTAACCCAGTAGTCCTATTGCTGGATGTTTACTCTAGAGAAATAGAAAATTATGTTTGCACAAAAACCTGTACATGAATATTTATAACAGCTCCCTTCATAAGCACCCCAAAATTCACCAAGATACCATTCAACAGAGGAATGGATAAACAGACTGGTACCTTTGTACTGTGGAATACTACTTAACAAGTAAAAGAGACACACTGCTAGACACACTACATGTGATACCTTGAATAAATCTCAAAAGTATGCTGAGTGAAAGAAGTCAATGTCAAAAAATTGCACACTGTATAATCTCATTTATTTGACTTTTGTTTTTTTTTTTTTTGAGATGGAGTCTTGCTCTGTCGCCCAGGCTGGAGTGCAGTGCCATCTTAGTTCACTGCAACCTCCGCCTCCCAGGTTCAAGCTATTCTCCTGCCTCAGCCTCCTGAGTAGCTGGGACTACAGGCGCACGCCACTACACCCAACTTATTTTTGTATTTTTAGTAGAGATGGGGTTTCACCGTGTTGGTCAGGCTGGTCTCGAACTCCTGACCTGGTGATCCACCCGCCTTGGCCTTCCAAAGTGCTGGGATTATAGGTGTGAGCCACCGTGCCTGGCCTATTTGAAATTCTTAAAAAACAAAATTGCAGTGTCGTATTAGGTTGATGCAACAGTAATTACAGTTTTCACCATTACAGTTTCGCCGAATAGGAGGCTAAGCATTACTTTCGCCATTACTTTTAATGGTGAAAACCACAATTACTGTTGCACCAACCTATAGAACAAATCAGTAATTACTAGGAGTTAAAATTGGGGTAGAGTTTGGCTATGGCATTTATAGGACGAACTGGAGAGGAGAGTCTGTTACAGTTATCCATATAGGAGGGGATAAGGGCTTGAACTAGAATGGTCTACTGATTATGATAAGACCACTGTACACCCAGGACCAGCATTAGGAAATAGAAGTATATGTGTCTGGCATGGAATTCCTTATATGGTGATAGGGTGGACTCTTGGATGCTAACCTGGCCTTTCCTCAAATGTAGGTAAGAAAGGCAGCAAGCCTACAGCTCAGAGTTTTTCTGACCTAGTGGATTTCTCCTTCCTCTAAGGCTGTCAATACCTCCAAATATTGGGCATGCCTTCGTGAGGAACTAGGGTGGCATGGAGAGCTGTGCCCACTCACCTGTGTTATCTGGTGTATATTTATTCTTTCAGTGCTATTGCTGGTATCATTGATAGCAGGGGACCTGTTGAGCAGGAGAGGGTTTGAGAGGGAGGATGTTGCATTCAACAGGCCGCACATGGGAAGCTCTTTACAGTTCGCTGAATGAATGGGGGAATGAAATCCTTCAAGACACTTTAAAAGGTATATTCCTTAAGGTGCTTAAAAAAAAAGGACTAGATTCAGGAAAAAAATTGTTTTTGTCTCGAATGCCAACTCTGAATGGTAATGGGTGCCTAGAGCTCCCAGTTGAGTGGAAAATTAAGGCTGTGCCTTGGCCCTCTGAGAAAATGTGCCAGGCATAATCCTCAATGTCTGCCTAGATCATAGGAGAAGGAATGGAGGATAGGAAGCTAAGCAGAGGCTGAGGAAGAATTCAGATTGGGCAGACTGGGACTGGAACGTCATCAGCAAAGGTGAAAGTTGAAGCCTTTCCAGTAGATGAGCACCTGAAAGAGGAAATGCAGAGGGTAAGAGAGGTCCCACATCACTGGAATGTGTTCCCTGATCACCTTCCTCTCCTGTTCCCAACCACCTTTCAGGTGGGCGGGAAGCTTTACATTCTTAAATCCTTGACTGTTTATAATAATCTACTTCCATATAAAAGTAATATCCCATTGGTAAATATGTATTGCATTTGAGTAACTCTTCAATACCTGTAATAACTACCATATATTGAACACCTATTTTATTTCACACTTCATTCATACTGCAAAGTTCTTACAAGTTATTATCATTCTTTTCTTACAGGTGAGAAAACCAGCTCTGAAAGGCTAAGACACTTAGCCAACATCACAGAGCTCCTAAGCGATAGAGCCAGGATTCAAACATAGGACAGCAAAATTTGTGTCCTTGCTGCTGTTAACAGCAAGGATTTCATTCCTCCATTCATTCAGCAAACTGTAAAGAGCTTCCCATGTGCTGGCTGTTGAATGCAACATCCTCCCTCTCAAACCCTCTCCTGCTCAACAGGTCCCCTGCTGTCAAAGATACCAGCAGTAGCACTGAAAAAGTAAATAGACACCAGAAACCGGGAAACATAGCTGTAGCTAGTCTTTAGACACATTTAATATTATGAGTACAGATTGCTGTACAGAATGATAATAACTTGTAAGAACTTTGCAGTATGAATGAAGTATGAAATAAAATAGGTGTTCAATAAATGGTAGTTATTACAGGTATTGCAGAGTTACTCAAATGCAATACCATATTTACCAATGGGATATTACTTTTATATGGAAGTAGATTATTACAAATAGTCAAGGACTTAAGAATGTAATATTTGCAGGATGTTTCTTTCATCATCATTTGCTGCATAATCCTAGCAAAGTAATTTTAGTATTAATTAGCTGAATGCTGCTGGAACTGGTGATAGCTTTGTGATACAGAACTAAATAAAATAATGGTAGTCATTTAAATATTGTACTACCTCTTATAACTGCATCCAGCTCATCTCTGTTTCATTTCTCCCTGGTCTCCTATAAAATCTCCCTGGTGATTTTCTTTAGTTAAAAGTGCAGTATGTTCTCCCTATTGAATAATGTCATACACACACACACACAAGCCACCTTAAACATGGAATGTGTGTAGGATGTTTGCCACTTTGTAAATTTGGATGAGGTTCCTAAAAGTTCTAATCACATCAAAAGAGATACCCCTCTTTCTGAAGTAATTCTCTGGCATCTTCTGTGAGTTCTTCCTACACCTCACTGAATTCCCTTCTTCTAGACCATGAAATAATACATTGACTTCTCTCTGAATAATGTTAAATTGTGTTTCTGTGGCATTCAGACATCCTCCCTGTGGGTTTTCATGTGGTTTGTCATGCATTTTTTTGAAACAGCATTGGGCATGAACTGGCCCCGCTTTCCTGAGCCTCATTGTTCACCCACACAGACAACAGGCTCCAGCTACTCCTGCTTCTTGTATTTCACCACGCACTGTGTGCCCCTTCATGCCCCTGTGTCCTTTTACCATCTTGCGCTCACTATTCAGAATGCCTTTTCTAGTTTTCACAAAAACTCACCCTTCAAGAGCCCACTGACACATCTGGGAAGGCTTCCTGGGAATTCATCAAAGGGCGTAGATCCTTCTTCTTCTGTGTTCCTGCGGCATCTGGTATGGCCTCTGTCACAGCCTTCCTCATATAATGCAGTAACTGGTTGCTTTCTTGTATGTCTTCCCATCCCTAAAGATAACCAACAGCTCCCTGTGGATGAAGACTTTATCTTCCTTCTTTTTGTGTCCATAACACCTATGCCAGTGTCCTGCGCAGAATAGAAATAATTAAATGCTATTGAGTGACTCAGTGAAATAAACTTGCCCTCTAACATTCTTTCTCACAGTTGACAATAACACTGTGTTATCCAATAGTGTTAATTGCAGAGGCTTCTGGAAGATCCCACTTGCTTTCCAGACTTTGGTGTGTCCTGTGTGTAAGACCTTTGTATAGGATAGGAAAACTCCCTCATCTTGTAGTGACCAATTTCTTTAATTTCTTTCCCCTTCCTGGAAATCTCTTTAATTAAATTTTCCAAGGCCTTTCGCTGGTGACCTAAAGGCCCCAAGGGATTACTTGTGTAGGAACTAACCTGGCTCTGAGCCTAAAAATGGTTTATTGCTTCGGAGAAATTACTTTCTGGACAATTTAAACTGGATTTTCCTTCTGTATATGTTTTTAGATAATAATGGAAAAAAATCATAAATTACCCAGAACCTAGGAAAGAGGGTTTTAACCTTGTTATATGACATAAGTCACCTAATAGGAAATGAGCATTTTAAAAGATGCCAACAAAAAGCTGATAATCCTGAGTCTCTGGTCCAACTGATTCCCCGTTAGATTCACACTCTTATCCCCATTGATGGTTACATAGGTAAACATATGTACTCAGTCTCTTTCTTTGGTATTTTTTGAGAGAGAAGTCATTTAAGTGAATATGTATTCAACAAACCTTTCATGAGAATCTTTTGGAGGCGAGGCATTGTACTAGGCACTTTGAGGGATGCAGTTCCTTAAGTACAATATTGTCCCTACTAGTGAGGTAAGAAACATAAAGAAAGCAACATAAAAATGGCATTAGGCCTTGTGAGATGTATAGGAGCACGCTTTTGGAGGTCAGAGAAAAAGAAGGTCACATTTGCCTGAGCTGCGTTAGAAAAGATTGGGTGTTGAAGCCAAATCTCCTGGTAAAATGTGCAAGAAATCCATCTTACTTGCAATGTAGGGACAAAATAGGATGGCTTCCATTATCTTTTAAAATAATTTGGAGATTTAAAATGTATACATATCTTCAATCCTAACTTTCATATCTTTAGTTTTCCAGTATGAGATTAAGATAAATATGTGCATGAATGGCACTTATCCTCAAAGTCTTTATCCCACAGGCTAATGGGCAGAGTCTTGGTATGTTAATAATGCTTCTGAAGAAAGAGCAGAAATGTAGCTGAACATGAGAATGTTTGAGTTACTTATTCAAAGATATGCTAAATTTAACCTCAAAGAAATCACTTTAGTGGTATCTCTGAATGTCTTCTAAAATAAGATCAATTTCCCTCTGTCTGGGATATTTTAGATATGGCCTTGCTTAATGGTGAAAGAGTAGACAAGAAGCTGAACTATTAGTGTTTCTTCCATTTCCAAGACTTTCTGATGACCCTCTCAGCCAATAAAGTACAAGCAAGTGGGGCTGAGAAACAATTAATTGCCGTGTTGAACTCATGCTATAAGAGAAGTTGTGCAATGTCCGGGGACACATTCAGTGAATATTTTAGACCAAATACTGTGCTAAACAGAGGGCCTGGAAAGGTGAATCTTATACAGTCCCCATGACAGCACTCAGCTCAGTGGGGCAACAGTGAACATGCATCTCGTACATTACCATCAATCAATATATAACATAATAAGTGCACAAAAAAAATGAAAACAAGTACTATGGGGTAGATAATTCTCCAGGATAGCCTGCACAGAATGATCTCATTTGATAACATAAACCCCAAAGTTAGAAAAATGCAAGAATAAAAACACCAAACATATACAAGGGGAGGAAAGCTGTGCCCATATTGTCCTGTTTATTAGAAAGAATGAAGATTATTTATTCACTCATAGTCTAGAAAGAAGAGCTTTGCATTGTCTTTCTGGTAGTTACTTTCATGGAACCATTCAGACCTACCCAGCCTCATGTATGATCAGGATGGGCCTTATTTTCAAGTGGAATCTTGAGGTTTTGTGAGGAAGTGTTCTACAGCCAGCCTTTCTGACCCACTAGGCTCTTTCATACTGTTATGGCATTTGAAATGTGGTTCATCGCAAAAGATTATGCCCTGGAGTATTTACGTCTTTTGGTCTTCAGATGACCTCTTATCCACATATCCACACAGAAAGTGTTTGAATTACCACCTATGATCTGAATATTGGTTGGCAACTGGCTGAAAACAATGCTGAACTATTAAAGGAAGTCGTACAATGTTTACAAACACTACTAAAGGTGCTAAGAGGAGAGATAGGGCTGAAATTTGAAACTGATGTATCTGCTTTGCAATTTTTCTGTACAGTGTGCATTCTCTCTCTCTCTCCCCCTCCACTCCGCTCTCTCTCCCTCTCTTTGTTTCCTCCCTCCCCCACTTCATCTTCTCTCCCTCTCATTTTATCTTCCAGCTCATCCTCCCAATCTCGTGTTCTCACCTAAAAAAAGAACTGTAAAATTATTAGAGTAATGTGAGTTTTCATAGTTGAGTAGAACAACCTTGGCAAGATAGGTACAAAATGCACACATGCAATCTTACCATCATTTCTTAGCCAAATTTGCTACTCAATAGAGTTCTGTTAGAATAGCAAAAATATACCCTCTCCCAAAAATGTACCCTCTGCTAAGCACCAGAAATCCCCAAACATTGCTAAAATATCCAAGAGCACTTCAAATGTCCGAAACTCTGGTTAAGTATAGTTCTTAGTTTTACAGCAATAGTTCTGTGTGGGTTTAAAAAAGAAAATTTTCCAGGCACAGCAGCTTGCATCTGTAATCCCAGCTACTCTGCTCAGGAGGCTGAGGAGGGAAGATGGCTTGAGGCCAGGAGTTTGAGACCATTATGGCATCATAGCGAGAACCCATCTCTAAACAAGTTTAAAAAAAAAATAGCTGAGCAGGTGGTGCATACCTGTAGTCCCAGCTACTCTGGAGGCTGAGGTGGGAGAACAGCTTGAGGCCATGAGTTTGAGACCATTATGGCATCATAGCGAGAACCCATCTCTAAACAAGTTAAAAAAAAAAAATAGCTGAGCAGGTGGTGCATACCTGTAGTCCCAGCTACTCTGGAGGCTGAGGTGGGAGAACAGCTTGAGCCCAGAAGTTTGAGGCTGCAATGAACCATGGTCACCCCACTGCACTCCAGCTTGGGTAACACAGTAAGATCCCTGTCTTAAGAAAAAAAAAAAAAGACCTGTATAGATTCTGGAAGTGAGGGGAAAAGATGTTCTTTTGGAAGGTAAAGGGTGAAAAGATGTTATCATTGAAAGATGAGACCATCAGAGAAAAATTTCCCAGAAAAGTGCCAACACCTTTAGCATCAGCTGTGGGATGCTTATATTTTCCCCTTTATGCTTAGTTTATTTCGTCAAAAGTGTGGCTATAGTAATCCTAATCAGAACACTTTGCTGGAAGTTCACTAACCCCTAAAGTTCTCAGAATCATATAGATCAGATAAGGCAGCCTAATTTGTGGCACTACTTGGTTAAGAAAAAAATCCCAGGGATAGGAGGGAGAATCCCTGCCTAGGGCCCAGTCCACTGGCCAGCTATTATACACCCAGGAAGTCTCCATGACCCAAGTCATAGAGGACTGGAATAGAAGAAAGCTTTATAGGAAGAAACTCTTCACTTTGCATTCAAGTTATTCTCCCTCCCTAGAGGGATACCTGCATTTTCATGTTCCCTTAAAGTTAGACTGGCAAGTAATTCCCTAAGTATAAGAAAAGACCATGGTCAAATGTGTAAGAGGTATAAATACTCAGTAATTAATCTGCATTTGGGACTTAGCTTCTGCCTCCTAGAAGCTACCATAATTATGAAATTATCTACTAATAAGAGCTACTATTGGTTAATTTCTTACTACAGTTAGGAATTTTCTAGGCATTTTAAGTTCATTTTCTGCTTGTGAGGTAATGACATCTCAAATGATGAGACTTTAGGTAACCCATCAAAGATCACAGATTTAGTGTAGGGACATAGCTCTGAGCCCAGGGGGTTGCACCCTTAACCAAGAAGCCATGCTGTCTCCTGTAAGGAAACTGAGGCCCAGAGATAATTTTTTACTTGCCCAAAGCAACTTGACTAGCTGAATTCAAACCTGGGTCCAAATCTTTCTAAATTTTTATGCTCGTAATCTGAAATGAACAACCTTATACACTAACCAGATGAAGAACAGGGAACAGTTTATCACTTTATTTTTTTCAATGAAAGCTGTTCCTTAATGAATCTGGCTAAGATTACAAAAGGTTTTATTGGGAGGCTTGGAGAACTGTAGTATCTTGGAAACATTTTTATCATTTTCTGTACACATCCCACATAGCACTTTGCTCTGAAGTCACAGCTCTCTTGACAGACTTTAAGCAGAATGGATATTTTGATGCTTCCATGATTATCATTCCCAAATGGTTTTTTCTTCCATCTGCCAGTCTAATCATCTAAGACAAATCTTGTAGCAAATTGAAAAACTTGTCATGAAATAAGTCTAACTAAAAGTTACTGCACACAATTCTGAATTACTTAGGAATGAACTCAGGAATTATCAGCTATAGTTAGAAAGATTCCAGTTTAGATTTGTACTAATCGACTTGCTGAATTGCTGAAAAGGGACATACTCAGATGTGTTTTCAGTGGATGCTTTCCATGGCTTAGGCTAGGGATAATTCCTGTATTTTTGAATGAAAGCCACTTGATGGGTAGAAAAACAGATTCTCAAGCTATGTCATAGAAGTGTGTTACTAAAATATTTGGAAGGCGACTTCTATATCTAAACAAATTATAAGTCACCATAAACAGATATTATAGAAAGTTGATAAAGCAACAATGGCAAAAAGAAAGAGAAATTTTTTTTCAGTTTTAATAATTTTGTGCAACTTGTCTAAGAAATCTGCTTCTTTTAGTGCAATTCAACTTAAACTAGAGGAGTTAACTGGCTTTGCCCACATTTTTCTCTTGCTCTCTTAAACTCTCAGGAGATTTTCTTGCTGAGGCAGGAGCCCAGGACCTGCCTTGAGGCTTGAAGCTTCAGGAGATAAGCACAAAGCCTTGCAGGTTACATTTTCCTAAACCTTTCAATTAGCTAAAATGTTTTTATTTAAGATGTGTTGGCTCTCAAAAGCAGAGGCGGAGCCTGCTCTGCCATTCAAAATGAACGTAGAGATGATGAGACTGCTCAGTTCCTACTCATTTCCCATGACTGTGTTCAAACGGATGTGCTTAGTTCTTGGTAAAGAGTAAAATGCCTCTTCCTTCTTCTGTGCCTAGTCCAGGTCTTTGAAGTCTGATGTCTGCAAAGCTCTGCAGTGCTGGAGCTGTCAGGCAGTTTGCCACCCTCCTTCTCCACCTATCCTGTGTTTCCCAAACAAGGTTATTTCTTGAGGGCTACCCTTTGTTTTAAATATCTTGCAGTCATCCAAGCATGGTAAAGCAATTTTGGATCATTATATAATTTTTCCACAAAATTCAATAGGCGTTTATAAAATCTGTTGTGTTTGGCATTGTACTTGGCCTTAAAGAGGAAATAGAATATTTGGAACATAGTCCCTGATGAATGCAAGGATCTCTCTTGTTTACCAATAAAAAAGAAAAGAAATTATACAGATACAAGAATTGGGGCCGGGTTTGCCATCCCACATCTATCAATGGCTCACATCTATAAATTCCAGCACTTTGTGAGTCAAGGTGGGAGGATTGCTTGACGCCAGGAGCTCAAGAGCAGCTTTGGTAACATTGTGAGACCCCTATGTCTACAAAAAAAAAAAAAGAAAAATTAATTAGCTGGGCAAGGTGGCAGGCACCTGTGGGCCCAGCTGCTCAGGAGGTTGAGATGGGAGAATTGTGTGAGTCCAGGAGTTCAAGGCTACAGTGAGCTATGATCACACCAGTGCATTCCAGCCAAGACCCTGTCTCAAAAAAGAAAAAAACAAAAAACAAGAAAAACACAATTGGAACATATCAAACAGTAGCATGTAAATAGAAGAAGGCAAATTGTGCTACATATAAAAATGAGGCAATCTACATGATTTTTGACCATTTCAACTGTATATTTCTTTAATGTGCATAAATAAAAAGTCTCAGTTCTTTTGAATGCCTTCTTTCTTACTCATTCTGATCTTTAGTGTGTAATCCATAAAAGGCCATTGGGCCCTCCATAAATCTTCTTTAATTCAAAGCATAACTCTCAGAGTTCAAAAACTGAGCAGATTAGCTATTGCTGCTCCTCACTGAAATTGTCGGTGTATAAACGTCTCCCTGGAGTCACCACTACAGTCGGCATAAAAATAAATCAAAAGTCAGCTATAAGTTCCAATGATTTATCAATGAGCTTTTTAATGGTGTGTGTCTGAATTATAGCATTTTTACAAACCCCACCACCAGTTGCTATTTTCATTAGTTCATAGCATTTTTGAGTTTATGTATGTATATAAATATATATACATACACGTATGTGAATTTGCATCTATAAATTTTGCATTTCATAATGACATATTCTTTGCCACTAGATCAGCTATACTATTTTTGGAAACATTACTCTCTACTTGGAAATCATAACCTCTTAGTCAATCTAAATATGACTTCATAACTTTTATAGTTTTTACCCATACTTTTGCATAACCTTACTGTGATTGCAAAATAGCTCTGTGTGGTTAAGGGGGAAAAAAGAGAGTAACTTTGCATTACATACCCTAAAAATGCTTCGGAGTCTCTGTTTGGGTATTGGGATCTGGATATGTCTGATGTGTCTGTGTGCTAGTGTGAGCAGAAAATCTAAGAGGTTAAATAAGTGACAGTTTCTAAACCAAAACTTTGACTCTATTGCTTCTCCAATTGCTAATTAAATTAAAGTCAAATACCCAGAACAATGCTTCCAGGATTCCCTCAATCCTGGAAAAAAGATTCACATTAACTTAAAATGCAGAGCAGCATTAATTTTATTTATTAGGCCTAAATAATGCTCTTATTAATTTATCATTCCCCTTTAGAAGGAGGGGTCTAAAAGTTCTATTGTTAAATGATAAGGATTTTTTCATTAAAATTTTTTATTCCATTTAAATTCTCTATTGACATGATAGTAATACGTTTCGATTTTTGTTTTTGTTTTTGTTTTTTTGAGATGGAGTCTCGCTCTGTCTCTCAGGCTGGAGTGCAGTGGTGCTATCTCGGCTCACTGCAACCTCTGCCTCCCGGGTTCAAGCGATTCTCCTACCTCAGCCTCCCGGGTAGCTGGGATTACAGGCACGTGCCACGGCACCCAGCTAGTTTTTATATTTTTAGTAGAGACGGGGTTTCACTATGTTGGCCAGGCTGGTCTCAAACTCCTGACCTCAGGTGATCCACCCATGTCAGCCTCCCAAAGCGCTGGGATTGCAGGCATGAGCCACCATGCCCGGCCGATAGTAGTAAGATTTTAAACAGGACTTCCTAAATTTTATATACACAAAAACCACCTGGGGATACTGTTGAAATGCAAATACTGATTCAGAAGGTCCAGAGTTGGGCCTGAGATTGCACATTCTTAATAAGTGCCGGGTGGTTTCTAGACAACATTTTGAACAAGATTTTAAAGTATCTAAGCATGTATTGCAAAGCTTCACCAACAGCATTATTTTTCTGTGACCCACAATGGCTTCCCAAAGTGTGCTCGCCTGAGTTCTCCTTCTGATGCCAAGTTCAGCATTACTCACTCTTTTCTTACTTATATTAGAGGTTGCTAATCCAGAAGAATGTATCAATAAACCTTCTTATGGACTTGGAACTGATCTAGTTCTAACTTTTCTCCAGGTGTGTGTTTGTACAGACCTTAAAAATATTCTAGCGGTGTGTAGAAAACTAAAGCATGCTTTAGACACATATTTTGTGCATTTAAAAGGGTTTCATGTGACTTACTCCTGGGATCTCATCCCAAACTGCCTATACTGTTTCCCTAATCCCAAGCATCACACAACTAAAAGAGGCTTGTGAATTCCTGTATACCAGAGATACTAAGCCAAGGCCAATCCATTGTCTTTCAACTTCTCCTTGCACCAAGCACACATCCCTTGAGCTAGAATGAAAATTGTACATCTCAAAGGGATAAATAAATGTTTGCTGAAGGAGATTGAATGAGAGGGGCAGAAAGTTGAGGCCCCTTGTACCACTAACAGAATTGAAAGTACTTTTAATTGGGCAGGAAGTGGGTTAGAATGATTAGCCCCATAGTGATTTAGCCATAAATGATCTGTACAGACATAAAACAGGCTGAATGGGTCATATGACATTTGGATATATTAGGTCCCTACAGAGATGGTAGGGAAATGGTGCCAAACTGCCCAGATGCGTACACTAATCATTGAATGCCAGAGAGACTATGTGGGCCAGAGATGTGGAACAATGGTTACATGCCCTGTACTAGGTGTACACACTACACACATGCCGCACCTGTGCCATCAAACCCTGGTCACCTACTGGACAATATCCACAAAGTAGATTTCATTCAAGACAGACCTAGGGGACCAGCTCAGCTTCAGAAATGCCCCAGAGGTGTTTTTACTTGTTGAGATGTTGAATTCATATGTCCAGAATGCAGATGCAGTAGAGTGCTGCTTAGGATGACTTTCAAGAGTCTGGCACTGTCAGAGGCAAATCCCATAAAATATCCCATTATTGGAAGAAACTAAAAGTGTATCAGTGTGGCTCATTTTTCACAAGTCTCTCTTAGACTAAGCTTGTACATATTCATTCAGAGACAATTATGAGCATCCTTTGAAATGTTTAAAGACCCAGATTTCTGAAATTTGGAAGACACTGCACTGGGGATAAGAATTAATATATAGGACTCTATACTAGAAACTCAAAATCTTAGACTTGGAAGCAACATTAGAGGTCATTAGTCCAAACTGCCACTCAAAGCTGGAATCCTCTTTGCTACATTCTTTGGCAGATGGTCACCCAGCCTCTGCTTGAACATTTCCAGAAGTCTTCACCTTCTTCCACCTTGATAAAGAAAATTTCTCAGCTGCCCCAAAGTCTTCTGTGTCTGAAGTCAACAGCCCCATTCTCCTAACTTTTCTTCCCATGACCAATCCTTACCCACCTAAATGAGTAGCAAATTATCAAGATCCTTGTAAAAATGTGACCTCCAGGACTGAGCATGGTACTCATATGACCTGACTAGTACAGATGCAGCACAACTAATATCTATATAGGCTGGGTTGTTTTTTAAATTCATGTAGCATAAAAGTGTACATTTTTCCACCAGCCATGACACTTCTGAATTTTACAAAGTTTATAGAAAACTGAAAGCCCATAGCATTTTCACATGAAAAATGGTAAAAACTCTTTCTTACTCTCTATTGGATGATGAATTTTCCTTTTAAACCTAAATTCAGAATGTGACATATATCTCTTTAAAGAGGCCAGCTCATTAACTTTGGTCTGTTGCTCTGGTTGAAAAGAATTTTTTTTTATCTACTCATCTCAGTTGTGTGCCAACCATAGATTACATAAAATAATCTCTTTTCTGTCTTTAATCAAATCACTGATGAAAATGTTGATTAGACCAACCTCGAGTCTTTCACATATCTCTTTATATTGGCATTAATATACTAGTTTCTATAGACCTACTAGAGAGCCCAGCACATAAGAAGTGCGCAATAAATGTTTGTTGAGTTAAATGTATAGGTTTTCACCATGTATGTATCTTTCAACTAGAATCTTATGTAGCTTACATTATTCTATGTTTCCCATAGCAAATAACCAAAAATTATCAAATGCTTTGCTAAAATAGTCATATAGTAGAAATGAGCACTAGATTGAGCCAATAAAACCGACATTCTGAATCTTATGTAGCTTACATTATTCTCTTTCCCATAGCACATCACCAAAAATTATCAAATACTTTGCTAAAATAAAGTAGTCATATAGTAGAAATGAGCACTAGATTGAACCATTAAAACCCACATTCCAGTGGTTGCTTGCTGAGGGCCTCAGATAACCTCTTTTATTGTCCTTATTTCACCTTTGTTTGAAAAACGGGAATCATTAGTACCGGCTCTGAAACTCATACAATTATTATAAGGATCAAGTGTGATAACATATGTGAAGATAGTTTACAAATTATTTGTAGTATGATGGTTCTTCTATGAGTTAAAATTATGCCTGTACCTTTAGTTGTGGGATTTAGTGTCTTCAGATAGTAGCAAGTGTCCCTGCCTCCTTTGTTACCAATCTTGCTTTAGCTTTTGAAACTTTGACTACTGGAAACTATATAGAGGTTTTAATTTGCATTTACTCAAAATATGCAACACTGTCTAATAGGATTAGAATGAAAACATTTTCATCTTTCTCACTATTTAAATCTTTTAAAATAACTTTGGCTAGATTTTTTTTAACCAACAAAACCTCCTGTTTGTTTTAAAAAGAATGGGGAAGTATAAATCCTGTAAAATGTGAATAGATGAGTAGGCTTTTATAAACCCTTCCCATGCTGACTACAACTAAAAACAAAAACATAAAAACTTTATTTGTATGATTTTATCACTCAAAAGTTGTGGACAGTTTTAATGACTGTACATTAATTCTTAATATAGATTCTATTGGAGGCCTATAATAACCAAAATGGCATCAATGTTTGCGTTCTTTCCCCTAAAAGAATAAATGTCTTTATGAAGTGAAACATAACAGAATGACTCCATATTTCCTCTGGCCTAGATTGGATAATTTTATTCATGAACTATAATATAAATTATTGGAATGTCTTAGGGTCTGCAATGGGTAGATTTAGTGTAATATTGCCATTAAGAAAAAACAATTTTGAACTTCCCTGATGCGCTGAAATTGGGGAAGCCAAATTGCTTTTAATAGACTTGATCTTAATATATGTAAAGATGGTGATATACCTCAGCTCAAACTGGGCAACTACTCAGAAAGGTCAAATTCAAGGCAAAATTTGAAAAGGAAACCATGATTTTATCACCAGTTTTATATTAATCCCAGAGATCTGAGCAGAAAACTTCATTTCTTCACTCAAAGCTAATTAAACCTAACTACTGGCTACAATCTAAACTACACACTTAAGAGTAGACTAGGAAAATTTTCAAATAGTTCCACAAGTTTTAACAAAATGACTCGTAAAATTGTAACAGATCTGTTCCACAATGTGTATATGTCCTGACATATAGAAAATGGAATTTCTACTGGATTCAATACAGAATGTGTCCATATAATGCTTTGCTGTTTAGGGTAATGCTAATTGCAATTCTCATATCTTTTCACCAATCCAAAGAGCTGTTAGAAACTGTAAATTTTAGTGTTTCACACAGGTAGGTTATCATAACAAATCATCTAGCCAGGAGATGCTGAACTTTTATGTAACTTTTCCTACGCAGGAAGAATAGCTCGTAGATCATAGCTTCAGCAGCTTAGAAAAGAGCAATTATAGAGGGAATACATGTGTATATTTAGCCCTACGTTTAGTTCTATCGAGGCAGCTCTTAAGAGACTCTAGAAGTTTTTAAAATTATCTTATTTAAAAGAATTCAGGGTCATAAAAGCTTTGGGCAAGGTCCTTATGGGCCCATTTTCATGAAAAAAACAAGAGGCCGTGCTCAGTTAGTAAAGAAGAAATGATACTATTCCCAGAAGCTCCAGCATGCATCCCTTCTGCCTCACCTCCCAACCACAAAAATTAAAATTCAATTTTGGCAAATTTTTATGGATACCTACAGTATGCCTGGAACTATTGTATACACTCTGTAGTAAAGAACAAGATAGACAAGATTCCTCATCTTCATGGAGCCAACTTTCTATTATAGCAGGCAGTTGGGACACATGAGAGCAGAAAATAAGAAAAAGAAAAGAAAATGTTCAAGAGTAATAAAGATTTTGAAGAAAATAAAATAGGTAGAATACCTGGACAGTTCCTGTAGATTAGGCAGGTGGTTAGAAAATTCTGCAAGAGGTATGGCATCTCCATCCTGAAGACAGAGTGATATTTTGGAAATGCAGTTGGTTAATGTCACTCCCACCCTGAATTGAAACACTCAAATGGCTCCTACAGTCTTTTACATGACTTGCCTGCCCTGCAAGATCTGGCTGAATCTACCTCTCCCATCTCATTTAGTACCCTTCCCCAGCTTGCTAGTATCACCTTATTCAGTATTCAGTTCTATGTGCCTCTTCAAGATCATAACCACAGTTGAATTTTTCATGTATGTGATTCTTTGACTGGTGTCTAAGTCAACTACTAGACTGGGAACTCCATGAAGACAGGGACCACATCTGGCTTTGATCACCACTGTATCCCTAACACCTGGTGCAACATCTGGGTCACAATAGATGCTAAATGCATGCTTTGTAACTTGTGAATGCATAAAAGAGTCAAAGAGGGAGTTGAGATGTCATGGCACAGCATTTCCAAAAACCAGTCTGCTCTAGGATTATACAGTCTGGTAATTCTTTTCAAGAATCATTTTTAAAAAGGTTTATTGCTCACACAGTTATGGTATATTGAGTGCCTATTGTACAAAGACTTATATTAGATGCTTTAGGAAATAAAAAGATGAAAATACATGGCCTCTGTCACTATAGAATTTATATCTTTAAGTCTCTTCATAAGTGAGAAAACCTTAAGGTAGATTTTAGCAAATATTCATTTATTTATCCAACCAATAAATATGCCAGACACTGCTCTGGGGATGTCATGGTGAGTCTCTGACTTCACAAAGTTGTGTTCTAATGGGGAAACCAGAATTGGTCAAATACTCCCACAAATATGTAACTGCAACACTGATCTGTGTTATGAAGGAACACGCTACTATGAGAATATATAGGAGGGGTTGGAAGTAGGGGCTCTGATCAATTTGGTTAGCTAGGAGACTTGAAGTCCAGGGAAGGGTTCTGACAGAGAGTATTCTAGGAGGAAATGGAAGTGAACTGGACCTTTGAAGAGATCTGTGAGGCCAGGACAGAGAGCAGAGGAATGTGGTGTATTAATCCATTTTCACAATGCTGATAAAGACATACCCAAGATTGAGCAGGCCTCACAATCATGGCGGATGGCAAGGAGGAACAAGTCACATCTTACGTGGATGGTGGCAGGCAAGGAGAGGGCTTGTACAGAGAAACTCCCAGTTTTAAAACATCACATCTCATGAGACCCATTCACTATCACGAGAACAGCACAGGAAAGACCCGTCCCCATGAGTCAGTCATCTTCCACGGGGTTCCTCCCACAACAGGTGGGAATTATGGGAGCTACAAGATGAGATTTGGGTGGGGTCATGGAGGCAAACCATATCATGTAGTTAGAAAATATTTGACCTTTTACTTTAAAGAGTAGGTAAACGTGTTTAAACAGATAATCTTGCATAAAGCTGGAAGGGCAGGCCAGGGAAACAGCAAGAACCAGATTTAACAGTAATAGAATTGGGGGCACCCTGGAGGGTTTGCAGGGGTCTAGATTGGTTTCAGGATTACAAGTCTGAAGGAGGCTAAGGGGAAATAAGGGCAGAAGTAGAGGCTGAAGAAGATTGTGCAGGACTGTAAATGCTCGGGGAAGGATGTGGGGCTTGCTTTAGGAGGAGGTGTCCAGCCACTCACCTCTTCCATTTCCTTCCTTCACACCTCTCTATGGTCAGTGTCAGAGAAAGGCATGGCTCTGGACCACATCCCATGCACCTCCTCAAGCACATCACTCTTTTCATGCTCTGCTCTTTTCCCAATATCAGCATCCTCTTTCTTGCTCTTGTTTATTTCACTTCTACTCAATTCTTTTCTGATGAGGGGAACACTTGATTCTGTATCCTTCTTTACCTTGCACCACGTTGGCTCCCTTTATCTCAACAGACAAGCTTCTTCAAACAGTATTCTGCATGGCCTCTCTACACTTCCCCAATTGCCCAGTATGTCTCCAGTCCACTGCTCCTTTAAACTGCCCTTGCCCAGGTCACCCATGGCCTACCTCTGTGTTGCTCAGCAGACACTTTTCAGCTCTTATTTTACTTTACCTCTCTACGAGTAATTGATGCTGCTGATTCCCCCCTCCTCCTGGAAAATCCCTCTTTAGTTTCCAGAACCACATCCTTTTTTCTCAGCCATCATCATGGAATCCTTTCTCCTACACTGTATTATACAGCATTACCTGGAAGCAGACTCTGAGGTGGAGAGCTTCCTGCAAAAATGTTTGTTGCAGAGTGCCCTTGAGAGATACACCTGTAAGGAAGGCAGGAGCAGTAGGTGGAGGGAAAAGTTGACCCACCATAAAGTTGTAGCCAACCCTAACAGACACTCTAGAGCTAAAACAACCCTTCAGAACTGTCTCAAATTGAAGCCAGGGTGGCTCAGCCTTGTTATCTGAGCATCAGCCAGTCATTGGCTGTGGGTCACCATCTAGGATGGTTGTAATCTTGGGCAAGGCAATTCTCTGTGGCTAAGAGGGATTCACAGGGAGGGGGACACTCTGTGCATCAAAACTGAACTCACTCTCTCCACTCCAACCCTCTTGCAAATTCACTGCTTATCTTCATTTCCCAGCTTCCTCAATAGCAGCAACAGCATCCACCTACCTAGGCTGCCAGAGCAGTCTTCTCTCCATGTCCCGTGTCCAAATAGTCACCATGGCCTGTAAATTTTACATCATTCATATATCTTGTATTCAATCCCTTTGCTCCATCCCCAGTGCTGCTAGTTTTGTTCAGAGTCTGATTTGTCCCTCCAGTTTCTTCCAATGAGACCCTTTCTTCTAGTCATGACAGACTGCAGTCTATTACTCTGTTTTGCACAATGCTTAAAATCCTTAACTGCCTTCTCACTGCTACAGGGCCAAGTCTGAACTCCTTAGGATGTCACAGAAGTTGTCTACTGACCTGCCTTCCTAACCACCCCCACCACCTCCCTTTCTGAATTCTTTTTGAACTTGCTTCTAGCTAACTGGCTTTCTAGGGTCTGAGTTACAGAGATAACTTTTGAGAGTTAAAGAAAGCTACCCACAATACTAGATCATATTATATTTGGCAGTGATTTCTTCTCAGTGACAAACAAAGCTCTTGACCCAGAACAGTGATAAGCAAGGCATTTCATTAAATACCAGTATTAACCCCAGGAGATCACATGACCTTTTGAGCTTCCCAGCTTTGGCAAGAACACAGCCCCTGCCTGCTAGCTGGGCTAATCTGAGACTGAAAGTTGCCACTAAATCCTGATTAAGCATGACTTATGCCCCCAGCTGTTAACACTGATACACTCGCAGTGCCAAGACCAGGCGCCATTCCCCGGGCACTTATACACCCCTGTCTGCTAATGCCCGCTGCTGTTGCTGCCTGCTGGAACGGGAAGGAGAGGATCAAGGTCACTCTCGAGTCAGTGAGGAGCCAGGGAACTTTTGTTAACGCGTGCTTGATGGTGGTATGCTGGGTTTTGTTTATTCTCTGCATCAGGCCAGATAACATCAGGCAGAATCTAAAGTCTCTTCATTGGCGTTATGTGACCTGAAAGCATTTACTGCACGTTTCTAGTCTTAATCATAGGAAGAGAAAGGAGGGGGAGAGATGGAGAGAAAAAAAAGGATAGGAATGATAAGAGAAATAGAGGGAGAGAAAGACTATCAACAGAACTTGTTGTTTTTGAAAAATGACTTCTGGTGAAAATGGAGCTCCTCTCTGGAAAACACAGGCCAGTTTTGCTTTCAGAGTAGGGAGCTCGCCTTTTGATCTTTTGCTAGGAACCCAACACCGTCAGGGCAGCCACCCCCACGGACAGCTGAAGGCGGCCTCCCAGCCCCTCGGGTGGCCAGGGATGTTTTTGCTTTGGTGTCAGCAGGACCTGACGGCAGTATTTTGGAACCAAGGCTGGCTTCCTCCTCTCTCCGGCCCCATCCCCTTGGTCGGGTTTCAAGCGTGTCCCTTCCCGCACTGCCCTCTTGCATTCGCTTTCTTCTCGAGCTCGTGAATGTTACCCTAGAGGGGGCTGCAGCACCGCAGGCTTCCTCCTCGCCGCCACCATTTGCTGTTGTTGGCTGCGGCTCCGGGTGCCCGGCGCCAACTCCTCCGCAGCTAGTGAGGACCCAGCCCTCAGCTTACCCAAACAGAGGAGCCGGCGCAGAGTCTGCACACGCCGGGCAGCCCCTCTCGCTCACCCTCACAATTCTGAACATGGAGAGGCTCATTGCACCACGTGCATTTCCCCAAGTGTGCACGGTCCACTACACCCAGGCACATGCAGCCTCGATTCACACCGGCTTAGCTCCAGTCCCGAGCCTTTGTCCCCCACCCGCATTTATGCACACTCCCCTGCTGCCCGTGATGGGTTGTTGGCAGGTTTTTTTTTTTTTTTTCTTTTTTCCTTTCCTTTTACTTTCAAACTATCCATATTGGTTTCCTGCAAAATTCCTTTGGAGGCTTCCTGGACGTTGCATTCCGAAAGCATCTTACGGAACATGGTGCCGTCTTCACTACGTCATGACCGCCCTGCCAGGGACTTGTGTGTCCTGCATTGGCAAATTCCAAGTCCCTCATCATGGTCTAGAAACAAATCACCCCCGGTTCCTATGTCTTCATTTTCCTTTCATGTGTTCCAGTAAGGCATTAAAGAACAGATAACACTGTAACACTGAATTTGCTCATTGTTATTCCTTACTGAGGACACCCAGTTTTGGGGAATATATGGCAGATATCAGTAAATGACAAACATCTTTATAATAGCTTTGTTTTGTTTTGGACGGAGTCTGGCTCTGCCGCCCAGGCTGGAGTGCAGTGGCGCAATCTTATCTCACTGCAATCTCTACCTCCCTGGTTCAAGCAATTCTCCTGCCTCAGCCTCCCGAGTAGCTGGGATTACAGGTGCGCGCCACCACACCCAGCTAATTTTTGTATTTTTAGTAGAGACGGGATTTCACCATGTTGGCCAGGATGGTCTCGATCTCCTGACCTCGTGATCTGCCTGCCTCAGTCTCCCAAAGTGCTGGGATTACAGGCGTGAGCCACTGCTCCTGGCTTATAATAACTTTTTTAAAACATGAAGACTTAAAATTGTATTTTGTTCACTGTTGTATTCTCAGACTCTAATGTAGTGCCTGGCTCTTGAATGCTTTATCAGTACTTATTGGAGGAATGTCAGGCAAGTTTCTAGGCACTTTATATTATTATCCCATTTCATCTTCATACAGCCATTTGATAGATGACAAAAGGATAATTTGTGTGTCCAAGGTCATATAATCAGAAAGTGGTTGACTCCTGATTCCTCGTGTGGTCTGAGCCTAAGTTTTTAATCTATAGTACACTACTTCACACCATCCAGTAACTTACTATGTGTATTCAATTTTAAATTTGTACTCAATTTTAAATCTTCCTCAAACACCCTGAGATACGCTCACTGTGGTGCTAGCTAGCTAACCACTGCAGATCCTGCTTAAAATCCTCTTAAAATTTATTTATTATGTTTTTGGTAATATTCTTAAGTAGCTTTCCTTGCATTATTCTTCTTGATTATGCTTTTACACATACAGGAGTTCTGCTATGGTACAATATGCATTTCTGGAAAACACCTTGCATCCTGGGAAACACACACTAGAACCAGATTCATGAGAAAATTAGATTGAGGTAGACCCCTCAGTACCCATGCAACTTTGTGAACAGAACACCCACAAAAACAATAACAAATCTGTAAAATCACTAGTACAGTTTAAAAGATGTGTTAGGTTTCTATAAATACTACTATAAATATAGGACTCTATCTTAAAAAGTAAAAGTTTAATGACAGGGGAGATAAGGACCCATCCTGCTCATTCAATAAGCACAAGACACTGCAATCAGCATCTAGGATGCTGTAATTGGCCTAACAGTCCTACTTTATGAAAAGTATTTCAGGTTAAATTTTTAGGCAAATAAAAACAACACTTTATTTTAGTAAACACTAGACTTTATCAGATGTATAATGTATATATATATTATATATATCTTTAATTCAAAGTCAAATACTTCTTTTTTATAAGTAGGCTTTCCTAAAAATTACCGCAATTTTAATATGATGCATCATTTTGAAGAGATGGTCATATTTAAGGGCCATTTACTTTTTCCAGTAATTATTATTGACATATGAAAGTGGAAGAGGGGAAAATCAAGAGCTTTATTTTTACTTACCAGACTACCAGGAATTTCTTAACTTCAAAATCTATTTGGTTGAGCTATTAATATTTTAGCAAATAGGTTAATCTTTTTCTTAACACCATTTGTAGACCCATACTAGTGGCTCATCCAAACAAAGAACAACAATTTATGACAGGCAAAAGAGAAGAAAATGTTGGAATATTATTTAGCCATAAAAAGGAATGAAGTACTGATTGATGTCACAACATAGATGAACCCTGAAAACATTATGCTATGTGAAAGAAGCCGGACATAAAAGGGCCCATATAATATTATTCCATTTGTAGTTAATGTTCAAAACAGTCAAACCCATAAGATACAAAAAGTAGATTAGTGGCTATCAGGGGCTTGGAGTGGGGAGAGGAATGGGGTTTCTTTTGGGGGTAATAAGAATGTTATGGAATTAGTAATGATGGTTGTACAATCTTATACAGTCAAAACCACTGCATTGTACACTTTAATTCACTCACAAAAAAGTGAATTTTATGGAATGTGAAATTGTATCTCAATTTTTAAAAAGGAAAGAAAATACTGACTCCATTCATTCTTCTAATAGCTGGCCCTCTTTGGGGAAATCCAGACTACTGAGAGGTTTGTGTGGGCTGGTAAATATTAGTTCTTAGTCACAAGGCTGCTATACATGTCTCACTTCTAATCAGTTTTAAAATAAGACAGGATTTCAGATCCAGTGCTTTTTTTCTGTTGGGGATAGAAAGGAAGATCTGGGAAATTCACCCTGGACTGCCACGGGAAGGAAAAGAATTCACTACAGAAAATACAAACAAAGCTAAAGCCTCATGTGTAATGTCAGAAGATGAAGAATGGCATGATGCCTCTTCAAAGACCTGCTGAGTTTGTAAAAGGAATCCATTTTTTTTTCTATAATAGGAGATGCTAAGAAGACAAAAACCTTAAATATGTGTGTCCCAGGAGGCAGATAATGTAATGCTCCCAGCCTGGGAGGGATAACATTTTGAAATACAGTTTCTCCAAATGGTTGAGAGAATACAGTTTTGATCTATATTACCTGGAACAAAAGGTCCTCAGTTCAATTTTTAACTAAGTTTTTGGTGCTGCACAAGTGTACAGACATTTAAAAGGCAAAATATATGTTGTAATAATAATAATTTTTAATGCCGAATGAAAACCCAAATCCACTAAATGGCTACTTTGGGATGGCTGGATGATAATGGTTATTATTCTAACACACCTAACAATTGTGAATAAAGTTTTGGCTATAGAAGAGCAGGTGACTTTTCGTTATTACCTTGTGTATTAAAAGTTTCCTGTCCTTTAACACTCTTCATAGATGAAATTCAAAATATCTTCTGAAGACAAATGAGAGCTTTATTCTAAAAGAGCCATTGTATCAAAGAGTTTGGTTTAAACTTTAAAGGGAATGTTATACATCAAAGTAACTTAGGATGTGTGATAAGTGTATATTTTTATCTACATAGCAGACTCCAATCTTCTATTTTCCTGTAGTGAGATTTCCAAAGTTTGAGGAAAATTTCAGAGAAAGAGAGAAAAAAAAACAACTTTCATTCTCTAACATTTTGCCAGGTGTTTATTAAGAGGATTAATGTGGATTTGTAAAGGTTAAGTCGTATCTTCTATGCAGACTTTCAAAGGGAGTTATTAAAATTCAAAGCTGGGAGGCACTGGCTTTTCAAATGACTCTGCAAACAAGCAGTTCAGTTGGATGTATGGTTTTCTGTCTTCAAAAAGAAGGAAAAAAAATCATGGGTCCTCAATTTAGTTGTATATTTCTTTAATATTTATTGAGTCTCTCAAATGTGCTAGATATTTGCTTTTATAGTCTCAGATGATATTGACTACAGGATTTCAAAATTAGTTGAGTAACATACCTTTAGCTGCTATGATAAGGAGAAGAACCTGACAGATTTTTCTTTTATCATTAAACTTTTTAAGAAGTTGGAGCTCCTGACAGGTGTCTTTGCTGTCATGCATAGACTGGGTGGTAAAAGGGAGCGCCACCTAGTGGCCTGCAAGTCATTTGGTCGGTGCTGCCCTCCAAGGGAGAGCAGGGCTAAGGAAAAGCAAATAGGATTTAAACTTCTCAGCCTTCTACGACCTGCCACAAACCAGCACAGTACCTGGTTTTATAGAACAGAGTGATGGTTCCGGCTCCTTCCATGCCAGCCTCTCCCTAGTCAGGACTGGTGTTAAACTTTGTCTTTACAAGCCTGTGCTTGCAATTTCTAGCTTTGCCATTGCCACTGCCATCTGCTTAAAATGAAGGCTTTGGGGGCCTGGATATACCTCTCTCCAAATGGCCAGTCATAGAAGGCTTTGAAAATCTGGCCTTTGATGTATTTTATAGGGATAAGGAGCCATATATTAAAGTGAGCTCTGCTGCACACTCTAGGCCACATAACTGGGTCAATACTAAAGTTGTAATTTCATCTTCAGTTTTTGAGAAGCTTAACTGTTCTAGCTTTCCTGTTGCTGATGACATCATAGGAAGTCACTGATGAGCTGACAACCTTTTATGATCTAGCTGAGGATACATTACTTTTTGTCTTTCTCCTTCAGTGTATAATGAATACCATTGCTTACATAAATGTTAAAGAATTATCTGCAGGAGAAAACTGAACCTTCTCAGTAAGCCAGCAGTAGATTAAAAGGCAAAGTTAGTGAGGTATTCTTCTCAGGGTTTTATCTTTTGCTCTTTAGTAAGCCATGGGAGTTATAGGTATAGAACTCATTCAGTGTTGGAAGACAGAGAGTGGAGGAGTGTTTCTAAGAAGATGAATATGTGGAGATTATAAGAAAGAAAATGACTTCATAAATCAGTTCAGGGTGAATGAAAGTTTGGATAGTTTGCAGTCCTTTTTCAGTCTAGGTGTGTACTGTACTGACTTTTAGTGTCTCCCCAAAGATATGGAGAAATCTGCTGTATATTTGTGGCCCAACTCATGAATTCAGTGTACATGTATTATAGCTCTGTTAAAACGATCTTAGAAAAGCTAGGACTTTCTCTGTACATAGACTATAATATTGTCAACATGCATTTGAATAGATTGTCTGTATAGGCCACAACAGAACTGGACCTAAACCATAAAGTAGTAAACCATTTTTTCATTAATTGGTGAAATTGTGAAGTATAAGTACCTGTGATGGAGATGATCTTGTGTTCTAATGACATAGATGTAGATTATGTTCACATTTAAGTAAGAGGAACAACTATGTTACTAGCATTTACTATAGAAATGATATTGTTTTTGTGAGGATGTGTCAGAAGTTATTTTACTTGGGGATAAAATAGACTAAATAATGCTTGCAGGGTTTACCATGATGTCTAGTATGTGTAACGATGGCTTCATGGTTTTAGAGAATTCTTAGAATCTTTATTCTTTTAGTTTTTGCAGTGAATGAGAAAAGAAAAAATTATTGAGAAACTACTAAGGGTGAGGCATTGTGCTGGGTGCTTGGCAAATGCCATCTTATTTAATCCTCACATTGATCTTTTGAGCTAATGGGTAATATATTCCTTTTATGGATGAGGCCATTGGAGCTCAGAGAGACTAAAGATCTTGCCTAAATTCGTTACTAAATGGTGGATATGGGATTTGAATTTAGGTCTTTCTGATTCCAAAATTCATGGTTCTCCAATGTTGACTTACATGTGAACAAAGAGAAAAATGTGTATTATATATATGTAACATTTCACTAGACTCTACTATTTTGAATTTTAGCCTATAAGGAATAAAACGTAAGGCTTGAAGATTGGCCTCAAGCAGATTCTCAGTATTTCATCTGTGCACACATTTGTTTCTATTGTAAGAATATTCTACTCCTTGAGAACAGGTTTATGACTTTTGCTTTACCTTAAATAATTGGTAAAGGGAAAACAGATGCAGATAATAATGGTAGTATGAGTTAAGGCCAAAGGGATGGCACACAGGCAGGAGGGTATGGCAACATCCTTAAAACTTTTGTTCAAGTGCAGAAATGCCATATTTAATGTCTTTCCTCGTATTGATTAAAAGACATTTGTCTATGTATCTTATGAAGAGACTAATAATATCAGCAACAGCTAACACTGTTGAGCACTTAATTTGATCCAGGCCCTTTTCTAAGTATTTAGCATGCCTTCTTAGGCACTACGATTACCCTCATTTCACAGGTGAGAAAACTGAAAGTCAGAGAGTTTAGGTAACTTATTTGCCTAAGGTGAAATAGAATGTTAGAGATTCAGGATTCAAACCCAGTCAGTTGAACTCCAAAGCTCAAGTTCTTAAACACTGTGATATTCTTCAGTACAATAAATGTACACATTAACTTACCTTGCTGGGGATGTTTCCTCCTCAAGAAGTCTGAAATTCTTCTCGATTGTTCTGACAGAGATAACCAGTTTCTCTCTTCAGTATCTGTTTTGCCACCGCTAAAAGTACAGCCTTTGATTTGAGAGCTAAACAATCTGTCACCACCATTAAGCATCAAATATATGTTTTATCCTTGGGGAAAAATTAGGATCATGGATAATGAACTCTTTGACTTTGTTTGTTTAATGCAAAAATAAATTGAACCTTGAACTTGATAAGACAAAATCTTTAGAGTTCACCTACATTCCTACATACAAAATGATACCCTTGTGGTACATCTTTTAATCACAGTATATTTAAGAGTTCTTCAATATCCCATATTTACAAAAGAGGTAGTTAATAGTAATATTTGGTATCTATATTATTCTGTGGTTTCAAAATTTTGTCATTCCATTTTATTGATGGGTAAACTGAAGACTTAAAAATATTGTGATAAACAAAGAGTTTACCAAATGTACACCAAAAAAGAAAATACTAACCAAGACTCATATACAAAATGCTGAAAGTATTTGATTCCGTACTTGACTGGAGACATCTTGAAAAATTTTTTTATCATCAGTTGAATTTTTATAAAACATTTTTAGTTTACCTTTACTTGAATGTATTTAGAAAATCCAATATTTTTTAAAACCTACATTTAATCTTTGTCATGTAAAAAAGTACAATTATCAGAATAATCAGAATAATATACTAAGAATTATAAGGAGCTAGTAGTGACTATATGCACAATACTGTATCAAATATTTGTAAACATTTTTATATTTAATCCTTATAGTTACCTTATCATGTAGGTATTCATCCCCCTATTTTATAGAATAAACTGTGGTTCATGAAGATTAGTAACCTGCTTAAGACAATATAACCAGGAAGCAATGGACCCAGAGTTTGATTCCAGATTTGATCCCAGAACCCAAGATTTCTTCCTGTATTGAACAACATTTACATTAGCTCAATTGTGCGATTACCTCTAGCAGAAAGGTAGAGGTATAAATGTCTTACAGAGCAGGAAAAGGAAAAAAGCAACTCCACAGTGATCTTTTAGGATTGACGTTCCAGAAACTCTATATATGGGCTTAAGTCTAAGATGAAAACTAAATCTCACTCCCAAATTCTCTGTAGGAAGATATGCCTGGGGGAAAAAATGTTGACATAAATATTAGTCTAGATTCGTGCTGGTATACTTGGTTTTCTGAAAGCATTTAAAGGCATGAACTAAAAATGTTCTGCTACTCTAAATTTGTTTTTGTTTCTTTAAAATGCAAAAATAAGCAATATGGGTTTTATTGATTTTAAAATCAATTAGAATTCTACCAGATTATAAAAAGTATCACAAAATGTCAACTGGCAAGGATGCCTGTGCAGGCAATCGGGCTGACATGTTTATTGTAATGTGAACGTGCAGAAACTGGACCATACAAAAGGCCCAATGGGTCCATTCCAAATCAATCTTTTAAAGCAACTTGAGGTAAACAAGGCATATTGGTCCTAGAACAAAATAGAATCAGCAAAGCCTTTGACATAGATCTTCATACAGATAAAATGCATCTGGGTGCAAACACATGTTTTTCTCAACATGTTCTTACCTATGTCATCTAAAAAATAGTATTCTTGAACTTTCGGGTAATAGTGCTTGTCTTAGAACAGAATTAGGCCTACCTTGGACCATATCCAAAGAGAAGGTTTGGTTCCAAAAGTACCTTGAAAGGAGTTCATTGTAATGTGATTTCCTATAAAGGCAGTCAGAAGTGTGGACTGAAGACAGTTTCGAGGGGTAAAACTTGCTTTAAAATTTCAAATTAACATGAACATTTTTTTTTAAACAAAACTTTCCTTGTGCTGGAAGGGGAGGTGAGACAATCACAAAATGTGGGTCACACAGTCACTATGTGGGTTGTTTACATAGTTTTTGACTAGTTTGGAACAGTGGTAGTAGAGAGTGTTTTGAACTCTGTTTACCACAAGTAACAAAATCAAAATAAATATTCAGCTGGCTTCATAATGAAGCAAATATTTTCTGTATTATATAGTAATGAAAGTCAGTGTGCATGGTAAATAAAGTTTGCTCAAGGGCTCCGTGAGAAAAAGCCAAATGCCGAATGACAGCCAGAATTCTACTACAGAGCAAAGAGAGCCTGGAAATGTGTCACAATCCCTGAAGCTGAATGTTGCGCCGTGTTTGGTTTGGTGCTTGCTTTATTTTGTAGGAAGGGGAAAGTGTTCAGTGCCGGTAGGACTGGCTTCATGCCCTTGGTGTCATTACTCATTGAAATAATGGGGAAAATGAGAGCCAAACCTGTGGGGAAGAGGGAGGGAGGGAGACTTCACAAATACCTCAGTTCAGCATTTAAAAGGAAGGGACAAAAATAGAACCACTAAAAGAAAGAAAAGCAATGACATTGTCCTGGATGGGGGAATCAGGCTGTTAGAGGCACCTGATGCAAAACAAAATGTCTCGCAATTATAAGTGTGTGTTTGGAGGCTTAGCAGGACATACACTGCTAAAGAGTCCTCAGGTAGCTCTTTGCTAGACCCTTTCTGAATGTCTATTGCTGTTCATTCTTTCTTGAAATAGAGTACCTTCCTCCGGAGAGTCTCATAAGCCTCTCTGCCAAATGAGTTTGCTTCCTTTCTCTATATGCATGCCCCTCAGGGGCCTGATGACAGGAGCTCTTTGAATGCAGAAGAGCCCAAACTTTGATGTATTAAAAATTGCAGGTGTCGAGTACACATGGTTGTGCATTTGTGGGATGTGAGCAATTTGGTTTGGTTTATGGGTTTCAGGCCAAAGCTTTGAAAACTTTGGAAAACACTTTTCAAGACCACCAAAACAAGAGATTTGTGTGCGTGCTCGCTCTCGCTCTTTCTCTTTCTTTCTCTCTCTCTCTCTCTCTCTCTGCCGTAAAGTATTTGCCCAGAAAACAAGAGAAAACAAAAATCAATTAATAAACAAAACCCCAAGCCTCAGTAATAAATTCTTTTATACACTTAGGAATACCCAGTTAAGAACCACTCTGGGTATTTTGTTCTTTTATGCTGCTTTTGTTGAGCTGCTCAGGAAGAATGTTAAGGAGGAGGCTTGGAGAAAGAAGTTTGGCATGGACAGTCAAGGGTCTGCTGCCAGCCAGCCAGTGTGGGAAGGACACAGGACACTGGATGAGCTAGCCATCCACTTGGTGTCAAGGGAAAATTATTGCTATTGTAACCACAAACTGAGAAGTTTGAAACTAGGACAATGAGATCAGGGCCAAATGTCACAACTGCCAGGGAGAAAAGGGAAAGAATTATAAAGGTCATGACCTACCTTTCCAAATTTTTACTTTTAAACCCCTAAAAGAATTTAGAAAATATCAACCACAGGCACATTTGTAAGTTGGCATTTAAAATTCATCATCATAAGTTGAAATAGTTGCAAAGGAAGTTATATCTGGAAAATTATAAATATTAATTGTAGATGTTTCTGCTAGAATGTAAACACCATGCCAGTTAGATACTCAGTTATTCATAAAAGTAAATATATTGGACATTTATCTCATTTTCTTTTCTCTTTAGACTCATGCTATCATAATGTAGTATATTTTATGATTGAAAGTTTTCCTCTTTCTGCAAAATAAAAAAGAACCAAAAGTATGGCTGCCCAGTTATACCTTACTGCAAAAAATATATAGAAAGTAAAGTTTAATTTTAAAGTTTAATTTTAAAAGATGCTCTATGGTTACAAGGCTCGAACGTTTAAAATTTATGTGAGTGATATTATTTCAAGTATTATTAATATCAAATAATAGCACAAATAATATAAATTTTTATACTATGCTTTATTGAAAATACTAAATAAAATATATGGGGGTTTTCTTTTCTCTTAAGTAGTTCATCAGTGGATAAACATTTCTTGCCAGAGTGAGACACAGTTACTCATAAATCCTGTTTTTAACTTCCGCATTTATTCATGTGAGTGAGAAGAGCACTGATTATATAAAAAGCATGAGTTGGGGGGATTTAGGGGGGAATTCTGAAATAGCATAAATTCTTTGAATTTTTGTGAGTTGTATGTCAAAAATCACTTAGTAATTAATGATCAAAAATTAAATTTAGTTTATCAGCTAGCAACTCTATTATATAATTTAAAAATATAATTATATAATTTATATTTAAAAATCTAAATAGCTTGACATGCAAAATGATTTGTAAAACAGTGATTAGAGCCAACACAGTCATAGAGCCATTTGCCTTCTTTCTTTCTGGAATGTATAATACTAAAGGGCTTTACCAAGACTTAACATATGACTATTAATTATATCTGTTGGTTTTTCTCTTAGAGGAACCTTGTTTAACTTAATATATTCAGAAATAATTAGGATAATTGAAATATAGTTAATATATCTTTGGCAATACATTTTATTTTGATAAAATGATATTATCACATCCTGTGTTTTAAATATACTGTTTCCAATACTTTGTAATTGCAAAGACACATATCAGATAAAGGACTTGTGTCTAGAATATGTAAAGACCTTTCACAACTCAGTAATAGGAAAATAACCCAATAAAAATTAGACAGAAGATCTAAACAGAAAATAGATACAGATGATAGAAGCAGGTGTCAAATTAGCACATGAAAAGCTTTTTCAACGTTGTTAGTCATTAGGCAAATGCACAGGAAAACCACAATAATACACTACTATATACCTAGTGGAATGGCTGGCATTTTAAAAACTGGCAGTAGTAAGTGCTGGCAAGGTTGCAGAAAAACTCTCTGACATGGCAGTGAGAATGCAAAATGGGAGAGTGCTTCAGAAAATAACTTGGCAGTTGCTTACATTAAGTTAAATATACACTTAGCATAAAATTCAGCAATCCCATTCCTAGGTATTTATACAAGAGAATGAAAAGACTTCTCCATGCAAATATATGTACAGGAATGTTTGTAATAGATTTAGTCATAATCACCAAGAACTGGAAGCAACCAAATGTCCATTAACTAGTAAATAGGTAACGAAATTATGGAACATGCATACAATGAATGTATATTCTGTGATAAAAAGTGGAGCTGGCTGACTACAACAAGACACAAGGGAATTTCATGGAGCGATGGAAATATTCTATATCTTGATTGCTGTGGTGGTTACATGATTGTATATATTTGTCAAAACTCATAAAATTGAATGCCCAAAATGGGTAGATTTTACTGTATTCAACTTATACCTCAATAAACTTGATGTTTTTTAAAAAAACACACTTTATAGGTACAAATTTAGCTCACTCAATTAATGAAAATATATTTGCCATGTAAGTAAATCAGCAAAGTCAGTTAGGAAAAGGTCAATTTTATTTTCAGTTGAAATGGATGTGTTAATATGTAGCTGCATGAAAACCATATCTCTTTTTAATTCTAGGAACCCAGATTCATATATACATATATAGATATATATATTATGTATACATATATATATATGTATATATGTGCATATGTGTGTATACACACACACCACATAGAACTTTTCTGTGACTCAGAAAAAGTAAGTTAATCCCCTTTACCAAACTTACCAAACTCCCTTTGCTTTGTTGTCACTAGACAACCTCTGAAGTGATTCATTATTTGACAATAGTTGAGAGAGTAGGAAGAGGCAACATGGTTAAGTGAAAAATGTCATCGTTTCCATTGTCCACTCTACAGTATATCTGGATTCAGAATATCATTACATAGAGTAAAATATCCTGCTTCTAAAGCCATGCTTTGCTTTTACAAAAAAATTGTACAAAACAGGGAAAGACAAGAACTGTAGTCTGGGTTTGTGGTTACTTAATTAAAGGAGTTTCATTTAAACCAGTATTTTGAATCATTCATTTGCTTGGGGTCCTGAGTTTTATACCCAGGGGTAAGACACCAAGGTAAGTTTCAGGTACTTTTGAAAAGTCAAAGAAACATGCTGTAAGAAGGGGGATTGGGATAGGAAGCCATCGGCACACCACAGCTGCATGTGCATTCTCCTGCCGTTCAGTTCAAGGAAAACCATTTTATCAAAGCTGAGAATATTCTTTTCCTTGAAACAATCATGTTTGCATACTCCTTGGAAAGATGTTGGGTACCTCCATGCATACCTCAATGTAAAGGGCATACTAGTATGCCAATTTTTATGGTAAGATCGCCACATAAGATAACTTGCTGTCATTTTTTCAACCTAGCTTATAATTAGTTTAGAAGTGATTTTATGTCTACAATTTCCATACGATTTTATACCTGCAAATTGAACACAGCTTTACCTGTCTAAATATGGTTATGTGTACCTGTATTATAGCCATGTGAATGGACAGAAGAGAAGAATTGTGTTACTGAAACCATTATTTGAGCAACTTTCAGAAAAGCTATTGCCACTTACATAAGCATTAGCTTAAAATTTCTATTACTCAACCAGCTCTTGTGTAAATATACTTGTTTATCTGGCTACCCCGGAAATGAAACCTTACAAATTTCAGCTCCATGTGTTACTAATTTACTCTATCTGAACTCGTTGTTTTATTGCACACAGTTCTTCTTCAAGCCTGAAAAGGATGGAGACTGTCTTAGTCCATTTTGTGTTACTATAACAGAATACTACAGGCTACGTAATTTACAAAGAAGAGAGATTTATTTCTTACAGTTCTAGAGGCTGGGAAGTCCAAGACTGAAGGGCCCACATCTGGCAAGGGCCCTCATGTTGCATGGTGGAAGATGCAAAGGCAAGAGAGGATGAGAGTGAGAGAGCAAGAGAGGTCCAAGCTCCCCCTTTTCTTTGAGACCGAGTTTCTCTTTTGTTTCCCAGGCTGGAGTGCAATGGCACAATCTCAGCTCACCACAACCTCTGCCTCCCAGGTTCAAGCGATTCTCCTCCTTCCTCAGCCTCCCAAGTAGCTGGGATTACAGGCAAGTGCCACCACGCCTGGCTAATTTTGTATTTTTAGTAGAGATGGGGTTTCTCCATGTTGGTCAGGCTGGTCTCAAACTCCTGACCTCAGGTGATCCACCCGCCTCAGCCTCCGAAAGTGCTGGGATTACAGGCATGAGCCACCGCACCCTGCCCCAAGCTCCCATTTATAACAAATTTACTCTCAAGATAATGAGCCCACTTTTATAATAATAATATAATCCATTCACAAGGGCAGAACCTTCATGACCTAATCACCTCTTAAAAGTTCAACCTCTCAACACTTGCACTGGGGCTGACTTTCCAAAACATGAACTTGGAGAATACGTTCAAACCATAGTATTCTGTCACTAATCCCCGAAGTCACATCCTTCTCACATGCAATATGCATTCATTCCATTCCAATAGTTTCAAAAGTCTTAACTTACTCCAGAACCAACTCAAAAGTCCAAAGTCCAAAGTCTAATCTAAATCAGATGTAGATGAAACTCCAGGCATGATTCATCCTAAGTCAAATTTCTTTCTAGCTACAAGCCTATTAAACTGAAGTTATCTAACTCCAAAATACAATGGTGGACAGGCATAAGATAGACATTCCCATTATAAAAGAAATAGGCAAGAAGAAAGGGGTTGCTGCCTCCAAATAAGTCTGAAACCCAACAGGGAAGACACTATTAAGTCTTAAAGCTGGTGAATAATCTTTGATTCCATGTCTCACATCCTGGGAACATTAGGGTAGAGGTTGGGCCGCCAAGGCCTCAGGCAGCCTCATTCCTTTGACTTTGCTGGGCTTAGTCCACCAGCAGCTCACATAGGTTGGAGCCCCAGGCCTACAGCTCTGACAGCCTGAAGCTGTAAGCTGGTAGCTCTATAGTTCTGGGTCCAGGGGTGGCCCCATTTCCAAGGTTCCAATAGGCTTTGTCATAGTAGGAGCTCTCCGCAGTGGCTCTGCCTTTGTGACAAGTTTCTGCCTGAGCCCCCAGGCTGTCCATGACATCCTTCAAAATTTAGATGGAGGAAGCCATGCCCCCACAGCTCTTGCTCTCTGTGCACCTGCAGAATTAACACCATGTAGCCGTTGCCAAGGTTTACAGCTTATACCTTCCAGAGCAGTAGGATGAGCCTCACCTGGGCCTGCTTGGGCTATAGCAAGGGTGGATGAGGAGCAAAGTGCCAGAATGCAGAGAGCAGAGACCCAAGGTAGCTCTGGGTGACAAGCCTGTGGAGGGTGCCTTGGGCTGGTCTCTCCAAACCATTCTGCCTTCCTAGAGCTCTGGACCTGCAATGGGAGGGGCAGCCATGAAGCTCTGAAATGCCTTCAGCATCATTCTCTTATTGACTTAATGATCGCTTCTATTATCTATCTATACTAATCTCCTTAGCAAATGGTCACTTGGCCACACCCTTGGTTTGTCATCTGAACATGCTTTTTTAATTTTTTTCAGGGCCAGGCTGAAATTTTTCAAAATCTTTTTAGTTTTGCTTCTCTTTTAATTCTAAATTATGTCTTTAAGTCATTTCTTTTCTCTTGCAGCTTACTTTATTCAATTAAAATTAGCCACACAGCTCCCTCAATATTTTGCTTGGAAATCTCTCCTGCCAGATACCCTAGTTTATCACTCTTAAATTCCACCTTCCCCAAAGTCCTACAGGATGGAAATAATTTAGCCAATTTCTTGGCCACTTATAAGTGGTTGATTAGGAATATGAAATGCAGATTTTTTTGTATCTCTGTAAACAGTTCATTCCATGAACTATCAGTGCTCTCTGTGCTATTAGAAGCAGAGTCCTTAGCATTTTTTGATCTAATCAGATTAGTGAGCAAATTCTAGAAACTCCCAAGCCAATTAAGGAAACTCATTCTTATAATTCTCTTCCTCTAGAACCACTCATAGTACCAAAATCTGTATTAGTCAGGGTTCTCCAGAGAGACAGAACCAATATCTGCCTATAGATAGACAGATACAGATATCGGTATGCAAGAGGCATATTAGGGGAATTGGCTCATGTGATTATGGAAGCTGAGAAGTTCCATCGCAGGCCATCTCTAAGCTGGAGACCCTAAGCATAGCTCAGTCTAAGTCTGAAAGCCTCAGAACCAGAAAAGACAGTGGAATAAATATCAGTACAAGGCCAAAGGCCTGAGAATCCAGGGGGCTGATGGTGTAAATCATATAATCCCAAGGCTGGAGAAGCTAGAGTTCTGATATCCAAGAGAAGGAGGAGGACACTGTCCCACTACATGAAAGAGAGAGAAAAAATTATTTTCTCTCCTTTTTTGTTCCATCCAGGACCCTAGCCGATTGGATGGTGCCCACCCACATTGAGGGCAGATCTTCCCCACTCAGTCCACAGACTCACATGCTAATCTCCTCTGGAAACACCCTCACAGACACACCCAGAAATAATGCTTTACTAGTTTTCTAGGTACTCCTTAATCCAGTCAAGTCAACACCTAAAATTACCCATCACAGAGACCAATGACTCGATGGAAATGTCTCGATATGTCTGGGAACACACCTATCCCTCTCAGTTATTGTTATGACAATTCAGGCTTGCATTTTGTGCTACCAGGTCAGGATTCCAGAAAACAGAGTTCCAATCCCACTTTATCTCATTATTTCTGGCCCTTAATTTTTCTACTAGTTTATATTATTCCACCTTTTTAAAATAATGGAGCCGAGGCTAATGCGAAATTAAATTTTTATTGTGTTTTGTAATATAATTATTTTATATCAAAAATGAAATTATTACTGGTTTGCAAATTAGAAAAATGATTACAATCATAGGCAAACCCAACCACATTTATTTCAAAGGTACAAGTGAGTTTTTAGGCTTCATAAACTGTATATTCTATTATTGCTTCACATATGGAGGTAAAACAAAATAGAATTTAATGTTTCACCTGTTTCACAAATACTGCAATTCTTCCCCACCCCCACCTTGCACAATTCATAGGGTGGGTGGGTGTGAATATTATCTGTATGCCAAATTGATTATGATTTTTACTATACTACTTCCTGTGGATCTCTAAAATTTATATTTATTGAAAACTGTTTAGTCCATCAAGTTAAAATTACTGTTTATTGCAAAGTAAGCTTTAGGTATGAGAAATTTAATATGGAACTTGATAGTCTCCCACTTAGTAACATTATGATTTTTTTCAGTATTTTACTGCTTGCTTATAAATACATTTTTTGTTAAAAGAGAATAGCGTATTCATAGTCACGATTGTATACAGGTACAAATTGTTCCCTTTTCTCAAACATTTGGAAGAAATACAAACAAAAACCATATGTTTTAAATATTCCACAGAATACCTTTCTCCCTTTGCTCATATGTTGCAAATGTTTCTAAGCTGGTACCACTTACCCCCCAGTTTTATGGCAAGTATTTCTGTATATATTCATAAATGCATTTTGCACTTTAATGTAATTTTTTAAACCTAACGTTAAACTCCTAATCTTTTTTTTTTTAATCTTTAGGACAGCCATACAGGTAGGTCTCAGAGTCACCTAAATAGCTTATAAGATGCTAAGCAAATTGAAAAGTCCTCTCTAATTCACTTTCCTTCTTCAGACCAAAGTGCTCTTCAGCTGATCTAAGCAGATGAGAATATAATCCGTTTTTTAAAAGCAGTGGTTTTTAAACACTTTGGGCATGGACCCAATCTAATAAAAGTTGCCAATCTCTTCCCACCCCCCACCAAAATGTACATACATACACATATACCCACACAATTTTGCATTGAACTTGGCAAGAATCACTATCCCCATCTATGTGGAAGGGGTTCAAGGATCTTATGTTAATAGCCCCCATTTTACAGTTTAAAGAAAGAGACCCAAAATGCTTGCTAGGTAACTCACTGTGTTTTGGATACTTTCTAATCCAAAAATTCTTATCTCTAACTAAAAGCCCTCCCATTTCAACTTGTTCTCTTCCTAGAAGTCATAAAGAACAGTTAGTCACCGTTACCTTTCATATTCTTGAAGGCCCTATTAAGCCACACCTTGGCTATGTCCTCACCAAGATAAATAATCCCAGCTAAGTGATTCCAGTTTGGCTATACCTTTTCTCAGAGACCCCATTATTCAATTATTAATCATCTTCATTGACTTCCTCTGAACAGCTTTCAAGTTTTTCATACTCCTTTGAGTTTATTGAGGCTATAATTATTCCTCAGACTCTAGCGAAGGTCTACGTAAGTGTGCATAAGTGGCCTTGGTCCTTAACAAGCCTTGAATAACCAATCAGTTGAGTGTGCCTCCCATGCAGCCTCCTCCTGCCACACTGGAAATCCTGAGCTACCACATTGCTGCATACTTCCTCAGTGGTACTCTTGATTGCTTGGTCCGCTAGATTTTCCTTTTGGAATATATAAAATCTCTTACACAGGCTGCCAAGGTTGTGAGCTGCACTAGTCAGGGGTGTCATTCCCGTAACACCAGGGACATCATTGGCAGCCTGAACAAAAGTAAGTAGAGGCCCTTCCCTTAGTACCTAATGGATTCATTTAAAATTAACTTCTATAAAAATCTTTCACTGCCTGGATTTCTTTTTTTTCGATTACCACATTTCTATTTTGTTTTCTTTTCAATTTAGGAGATTTTAAAATAAGGACTAATTAAATATTAGTGCTCACGCCAACTTGCTTTAATTTCCCTAGAAACCCTGGCTTACCTCCTTCCTGTTCACTGTGATCTTGGTTCAAAGGTCATCCCTGAACAGCCACCTCAAACTGATTTGCACTTCAACCCCACCATGAAGCTACTCCTGTTTGCTTTTGGTCATAGCACTCACTGCTATCTGAAATTACCCTGTTCATTTATTTAATTTTTTCCATACCTTTCTCCTCTGGCTAGAATGGAAGCACCACAGAATCAGAGATCTTACCTGGCTATCTCATTCATTCATTTAGCATCTAGAACAGTCCCGGACATAAGTGAGGCCCTCAGTAAAAGTATGCAATTTTTTGTTTTGAAAAAAACTGTTTCATCCTCTGTTTATCATTTTGTCACCCCACACTTCAAAATCTTTAAACTCCACACACAGTGAAAAACTACTTTTCCATGCATTTTATTTATATTATACTGGAGTGCTGAAGCCTTCCCAGTTACTGAGCTAATGTTGAGATATTACTTTAAAAAAAGCAAAAAACTATTTTGATAAATGGTTTACAAAAGGGGAATAAATGAGGAATAGTGACACATCAGTTAAAATAAAATCACGGAAAAAATGTTTTATAGACATATATTAAGGAGGGAATAATTTCTTTCTTTTTTGTTTTTAGAAACAGGGTCTCACTGTCTCCCAGACCGGAATGCAGTGGTATGATCACGGCTCACTGCAGCCTCAAGCTCCTAGGCTCCAGGGATCCTCCCACCTCAGCCTTCTGAGTGGCTGGCTAGGACTACAATACATGCGCCACCATGCCTTTTTTTTCTTAGTTTTTGTAGAGACAGTAGCTCACTTTGTCGCCCAGGGTGGTGTTGAACTCCTGGCTTCAAATGATCCTCCTGCCTCAGCCTCCTTAAGTGCTGGGATTATAGGCATAAGCCTCTGCACCCGACCAGAAGAATTTCTATATGAGGTGTTTCCACTTCCAGAACTTCCCTTCCTGTCTTCAGGAAAGTAGTATGGGTTCCGAGTCGTGCCTTAGACAGAAATGCGGTATGCTGAGGAGGAAAGAGGAGTTAGAGAAAGTGATAATGCTTTTCCTTTCCCCTAAGGATGCAAAAAGAATTCCTAATTGCAGTTTTCTATATGCATATTATACTTCAATACAAAGTTATTCAAAAATCTCTTGTCTGGCCTGTATTCTGTCTAGCTCATGCACAGTCACTGTTAGGCATAGCTGACATCCACCCTCCATCAAGCACTGAATAGGGGTTATACCTGTGTGTATGATCAAATCCATTAGATGGAAGAGATTGAGGCCAGTGATCTTGGCTTCTGGCATTCAGAATCAATGGATCTGTTTGGTGCTTCTTTCCTTTGAAGAAAGAAACCTTTCCATTCATACCCTACTCCTTTTTTTGCAATTGCATGGGATGCCCATAGGATGTTCAGGATTTCATAGAAGTAATTATAGAGTTTGAAGGGACCTTGAAAGGCTGTTTTCATTTAAACCAAGAGTTTTCAAACATTTTTTAGTGTGTCCCACTGGAAGAAATAAATTTTACATGATGACCTAGTGTGTATATACCTACACTGAAACACATACACACACACCTGAAATAAAAGTTTCACCAAACAATACATATCCTTACTATGTGAGATACACTCAATATTTTCTGTTCTACTCTGAACTATTTTTTATACTGGTTGTTACAGATGAAATTGACTTCATGACCTATTAGTGAGTGGATCACTGCCCACAGTTGAAAAATAATGATTTAACCATTCCACAAAACAGCTAATGTGAGATCTGAACAGTTTACCTAGTTTGCCCTAACCTTCCATAGCCTTAGGTGTCTTCCTTCATTTCGGGTGTCAAATTCCCAGAGTCAATTATGTCCCATGATAGGTTCTCATTAGCTTATTTCACTAGATTTTCAGAGCATTCTTAGAGGAAAAAGGCTTTCTATTGTGGCTTTATATACCGGGAAAAAGATTCGATCCAGGCAGTGCTCAGTCAGTGAGGATTTTCTCTCCAATGACAAAATCCTAAGTGACTTTAAAAGGCACTGCTTCCCCATGGGTAATTATGGGTAATTTGTTTTTTAAAAAAGAAAATGCCAGAGTCATGAAATTCTAGAGCTTGAAGGGACTTTAACAAATCTAGCCCAGCCCTTTGATTTTATGACAAAAATATTTCCTTGCATGTTCTGAGGAGTTCAGAGCAAAAGTCCTGTTCCCTTATCAACAGTATTTTAAAAAACAGTCTTTGCTGCCATAAGCTGACATATATTAAACAGAACCTTTGTGTTTAAAGAAATAACACAGGCCTAAAATTTTCTAGTATTATAGTTTAAAAGGGGGAAAAGGTGGGATCTTATCTTTGCCTTTTAAGGTTGCCATAATAACTGAGTTGGAGAAGCCCTATACTCAAAATCCACATGTGTGCTTGAGACAATAGTCCTATGCACATGGATTTTCCATTATTTAGACATTCATTAAATAAATATTATTTGAGAACCTAGTATCTGTTCTCAAGCAGCTTATGTTATAGTGAAATATAGAATGTTTGTTTTTTATATTACAAATTATATTATCCAGGAAATAATACCTCATAAACAGTGTATCTTTTGTATTTCATTGGTCAGACTTTATTGGTGTTTTATTGGACATAGTTGGTGTACCACTCTCTATCCTAGTTTACTAGCATGGACCTAGACCTTTTGATTTCAAGTCCTCTGTTGCACTTGGGGCCTTACCTCACTAGTTATTTTATTTATTCAATAAATATTTATTGACTATCTTAGAATAGTCAAGCTTTGTTCTAGACACTGGAGTTACAGAAGTGAACAGGAGTCACCAAATCTCTGCACCCAGGGAACTTGCCTGCAAAAGAGCCCCATCATGACTTCGTTAATCAAGTCAGTTTACTAACCCCATCTGGCTTAGTTAATCAGACCCTTTGGGAAAGTATTGAACATTGAACAGTATCAAATTTTACAAAAATTGATTCTCAAATCTCCAGCAGAACTAAGGAGACTAAAGTTTGAGGAGTTAGATGTATTAGGTAACTGTAAAAATTGAGAGCTTATTAACCCACATTGCTGAGTGTTTTGGAAAGCAATTCGTAAATATGGTTCTTCCCATTTGGTTTTAAACCACACAAGAATAATGACATTACTAATCAAAAATTGACAAAGAAACAGGGAGAGAAGAGAAGGATAAAAGGAAAGTGGGAGGAAGGTAGGCTGCAGGGGTGGATGATATCCTCAGAATGAAGAAGCAAGCAAGAATAAAATCAAGATTTGCCGAGAAAATTATCTGAGTCATGAATAGATATAGTAACAGGAAAACCTACTAATGCTCTCAACTTGAATAGAGTTGACTCTAGTAGAAAAAGTGGGAAAACTGTTGGCACTCTCATTGCAGAAGTGCATTGTTTTGATGCTCTGACTCAAGTCTTAAGCATGACATTTCATGATCAGCTAAGCCGCTGAGCAACCACACCCTATTCTTGGCAAAAATATATATCATATTACATTACCAAAGAGAGCACAATGGAAAGTTTTTCAAAATAGTAAATAAACACCGTATCTTATTTATAAATCTTGTCAAGATTTTCGAGGACTTGCCCAACTCCACGGTGAAATCCCTGTCTGTTTGCTGCAGAAGATACAGCATGCAGAGTATCTGCCTGAACAGCCAGGTCCTTTTCAATTTCAACTTCTTCAGCCCTAACCAAGGGGGACTATCCTCTTTAGTGGTAAAAGTAGATCCAGGTTTTATGGCTGGAGAGAGTCCAGGGCACTCAAAAGTGAAGCAGACGGTTGTGAAAAATTATTTATGGCAGATTTTGTGATGCCTGTGTTGTACTCTGATTTAATAGGGGGAAAATGAAATCTGAAGCAGAGTGAATTCATTTTCCAAATTTTACTAGGTGTACATGCAGGTTTACACCAGGGTACTATCGCTACCCTCAGCTTCTTTTCATTGCTTTCATACTTTGCAAAAGTAAATTCTTCCCTGAACAGACCCATGAAAATACTGCATTGGGTTACCCACGAGAAGCCTCCAAGACAACACTTTTGACATCCATAGAGTGGACATTTCTTCTGCAACACATACAATAAATGACATCCTCTCTGTATAATGAACAAACTCACATTTCAGTGAAAATCACCCCTCAAGAAAGGAGAATAATAATAAGAAACCTAAAGCAAATGGTACCTCAAATTGCTCTTGCAGACTCTTTATAAAAACATTTTATTGGCATGTGAGTGATAACACTGGCCATTTAAAGATATCAGAACATTGCCATTTTGCAAGGAAAATTAAATACGTGTGTCCAATCTAATTTTTAACAAATGTAACTTTTAAAGAAAATCCTGATTATTTTTCCACACCTCATTTTTAAAGGGTATATTGCAAATCCAAGAAAGTTGCATCAAGAATAAGTAAAATAAATATTATTTCATTGTTAAGAAACATTTTAGTAAGTATTAGTTTTTACAGATTTTAGTAAATATCAGTACCAAATATTGTGTATATTTTAACATATATTTTAATCAAAATATGTTATTGTTGATAGGAATATTTCATGTGCATCATCTTTTTCTCTTTAATTTTGTGAGGAAATCAAGTCAATTTATCATTATGATTATTTTTCATGTAAATTTTTTAAACATTTAATCGACAAAAATTGTATGTATTTATGGTTTACACATGTTTGAAATATATATACATTATTGAATGGCTAAGTTTAGCTAATTAACATATGCATTACCTCACATACATTATTATGGTTCTTATATTATGGTTGATAGACATGTTCAATATGTCATTTCTGTTCACAGATAGGGTAGACATAGATGAATTTTTCTTACCTTTTTATTTAATCTACCTAACTTCTTGCATTATTCCACTGGTATTCTAGAATAAAGTTTAAAGAAAAAAAAATTACATTCAGTTACAAGGCATTATCTTGCCCTAACCTGTCCAGCACAGACCTCAGGAGTGAGAGAAGGGAGAAATAAAACAAGGTACTGAACCACAGTAGTAGTCTTTGAGGAAGCAGGCAGGAAAGGAAGTCGACACAAAGAAACATCATTTTGCTTCATTGAACCATTGACTAACAGTCAGAAGATAAATAGTTATCCTTTGACATACATGGGGGAGATTGGTTCCAGGACACGCCCCCTCCACTCCCCCATTCCCTGACATCTTCCCCTTGCCGCGTATACTAAAATCCGTGCATTCTCAAATCCAGCACTCTCAAATCTAAAACTCACATATGAAAACTTTCTATATGTGAGTTTTACATCCCATGAATACTGTATTTTCCATCAGCTTTTGCTTGAAAAAAAATCTGTGTATAAGTGGATCTGTACAGTTCAAGTCTTTATTGTTCAAGGGTCGAATGTGAATATATTTACAAATACAGATGTATATATTTATATAAAGTCTCAATGTGTGCTTAAGGTATACAGAATATAGGTCTACATTTTATATATATGTGCATGTGTTGTGTAAAGTGTTAAAATAGTGAAATGTCCATTATTTATTACTGACTTTAAAAAACGGAATGTAATCAATGTCCTTGAAAACTCCTGTATAGAAATGAATTTATTCCTTCAACGAATACTTGATCATTCAACAAATATTTATTGAGCACTTATTATGTGCTGAGCCCTATGCTACATACTGGGGTACAGTGGTTAACAAAATGGAAATGGTTCCTGTCCTTATGGAGCTTACATTCTAATGAGGGAGAGAGACATTAAATATATAACACAAATAAATATAAATACAAATAAAATTTTTTATATAACTATGAACTTTGATAAGTTCTGTGCAAGAAAACAAATGACAGAAAAGTCCAATTCAGGGTGACAGATCTAGAAAGACCTATCTGTGGAAGGAAATTTTAAGATGATATATGAGCAATCAAAAGGATTTAATCAGTAGAAGAAGGAAAAAGGGGCCGGGCATGGTGGCTCACACCTAGAATCCTAGCACTTTGAGAAGCCAAGGTGGGTGGATTACCTGAGGTCAGGAGTTTGAGACCAGCCCGGGTAACATGGTGAAATCTCATCTCTACTAAAAATGAAAAAATTAGTTGGGCATGGTGGCACGCACCTGTAATTCTAGCTACTCGGGAGGCTGAGGCAGGAGAATCACTTGAACCCAGGAGGTGGAGGTTGCAGTGAGCCGAGGGAGCACCACTGCACTCCAGCCTGGGCGACAGAGTGAGAATCCATCTCAAAAAAATAAAAATAAAAATAAAAAATACAACAAAAAAATTAAAGAATGAAAAAGGGAGCATTCCAGGCATCAGGAAGAGTAAGTGCAAAGGCTCCAGGAGCACAGACTTATACCCATCTAAGCTAAAATAACCAAATCCAATCAACATATTTGAAAATTTACTCCAGAGAAATATTTCTTTAATATTGGCTTTTCCTTTGAGTGAGGATGGCATTGTTGAAGTAGCATTGGTAAAGCTTGTGTCTTTTTTGAAACTTATGAAAAATTTAGTGATTAGACATGGTTAATCATACTTATTATCACATTGAGTTTCTGCAGTTACTTGGCACAAGATTTAAGAGTTCATACAGGGGAATTTCATTGAGATTGCTTTTACATAAGTAAATTTTGTAATTTTTCTTTTATCGTCTTTTTTCTCTTCTTTAAAAATTTTTTTTGTGGTAAATATATGTGATGTAAATTTTGCTAATTTGACCATTTTAGGTGTACAGTACTGTGGCATTAAGTATATTCACATTATTATGCAGCCATCATCTCCATCTATCTTCAGGACTTTTAAAATCTTCCCCTACTAAAACCCCATACCCGTTAAACGTTAATTCCCCATTCCCCCTTTCCTCAGGCTCCTAGCAATCACCATTCTACTCCCTGTCTCTATGAATCTTACTACTCTAGGTACCTCAAATAAGTAGAATCCTACATGTCTTCAAGGCTCATCCATGTTGTAACATGTGTCAGAATTTTCTTCCTCTTTAAGGTTGAGTAATATCCCATTGTATGTATATGGAACATTTTGTTGATCTGTTCATTTGTCAATAAAGACTTGGGTTGCTTTTATTTTTTGCTATTGTATTAATATATAACACTGCTATGAACATGGGCGTACAAATATCTGTTTGAATCTCTACTTTCATTTCTTTTGTGTATATACCCAGCAGTGGAATTGCTGCATCATATGGCAATTCTATGTTTAATTTTTGGAGGAATCAAACTTGTGCTTTTAAAATTCATACATTCAGCAAATGTTCATTAAACTCCTATTATGTGCCATGCAGCTATGCCAGAGGTGGGGAATGAATGAACAGGATGCACTGCCTTCCAGGCTGTCTCATGTTGAGTAGTTGTTGTTGCTGTTGTTCTTTCTTTAGATGGTGATAATGATTTACTGTGGAATCATTAACTCTCTTCCCCAGCCTTCTTGAGACTATACAGTGTATAATAAGCATGCCCTCATCATCCCAAGCTTCATTAACTTGAATTTCTGAGCCAGAGCCTCAAGCTAGATGCAAACATTACATTGTCATGTCATGACTCAGGCTATCTATAATACAACCCCTCTCCCTTCTGTGTCATATGTGGTAGTAGCTTGAAGAGAAAATTATTTCAGCTAAATCAGAGATTTGATTAACAAAAACCTGTACAAATGAAATTGTAGTATTGTTACACAAATTATACTATTGTATATTGTATTATATGAATTCTATTAAGATATTGAATTTGAATATGAGGTAAATAATTTTTCTGTTTGAATGACATTATTCCAATAGAAGTGATACATAAGAAAGGAAAATCCACTTTGAATAAGTTTTCTTACCAAAATGTGAAACTTTGAAAGTGTAGAATAGCCTTGGAAAATTTAATGAGTTATGATAGTCAACAAAAATTAATCACCATAAGGATAAAGAAAAACAATGTTTTCATCACCATAAAATCAATCTGATGCTTCTCCTTAAGAGAGTGGTTCATAGCCAATTTCCTTTTCATAATTACAGTGTTTTATTTTGTATGTTTATAACAACCCTTCTTCCAAACAAATTGAAAGCTCATTTAGCGTAAAATTGCAGTGCAAAAAAGACAGTATCATTTACATGGAGTGGGAAAATAAAAATCAAGAGAGAAAGGGTGAGATTTGTTTAAAACTATAGACTGAGAAAAGATTTAGCCATTGAGCACAGATTTTTCTTCTGAGCTTCCTAGTAGCCAAAGAAAAGATGGCATCTCAGAGAGTGATAGAGCTCTCATTATCTAAAAAATAAAACATAATAATCAACAACATATTTCTTGTATTTGATCATTATGTTCTGAGAATTCAATGTAGCGATTCCTATATAATTAAGCTACATAAGCAAAATTATCCTAGAAAAGTTTACAGAATCTCAGGAGTATTCCACCTACACATGTTTCTACACTGGCCATTAATCAAAGCCAGGGGCATAATGTTTATTCACAGACTTTCCAAGGCAGTTCTCCCAGAGGCCAGTATGAAATGGGCCAAGCTTGTAGCTTTCTGATTGTCTCAGCTGCCAGAAGGATATATAGCTTGGCCCGTTCCGTTAATAGTTTTGCTTAGTCCTGCCACACTGTATTGCTTTAAAACATACATGTTGTGATAAACACACTTCTGTTTCTCATAAAAGTCTGGAGGTGGGCAATACAGAAGCATTGTGATATCCCAGAGTTTCAGGAAGCCAGGGCCATTTTTCTGGTGCATAATATCCACTTCAAGGTTACTTCGTGGTTCTAGATGGCTGCTCCAGCCTTCACATCATCATTTCAGCCACACACGTGGAAAAAAGGAAAAAGGGAGAGAGGGTATGCCCCTCTCTTTATGGGCGTTTCTTGGAATTGCACCCACTTGCTCCACTGCATGTCCTTAGTGAGAACTGTGTCACATGGTAACACATAACTGCCAAGAGAGGCTAAGAAATGTTTCTGTTCCGGGTGGCCATGTATGTTTGTACCAAAGCAGAAAAAGAATAGATATGGACGGCTAATATCTCTGCCACAGGTATCTTTTTGTTTTGTTTTGTTTTGTTTTTGAGACAGAGTCTTGCCCTGTCGCCCAGGCTGGGGTGCAGTGGCACGATCTTGGCTCACTGCAACCTCCTCCTCCTGGGTTCAAGCAATTCTCCTGCCTCAGCCTCCAGAGTAGCTGGGATTATAGGCGTGTGCCACCATGCCCAGCTAATTTTGTTTTTTTTTTAGCCAAGCTGGTCTCGAACTCCTGACCTCAGGTGATCTGCTCTCCTCAGCCTCCCAAAGTGCTGGGATTACAGGAGTGAGCCACTGTGCCCGGCTTCAGGTATCTTATTTAAAAGAACTTTTCATTCTCTTAAAACACAGATGGACGTTTAAGGAAGAAGTTTTTCCCCTTTATCCTTGGGACCCTGTGCTTTCCATAACTGCCAGTTTCTGTGCCAGGAAAACAGTTTTGGATTTTAACTTCTAGGAAATTGCACATGTAAAAAGAGATAAAATGCTGGATTTTTTTGAACCTATGTTTCTCTCAGTTGCACGTCATATTTTTCCCTCAGGACACCTGCATATATGGTAATGGTTTTATTGTTGTTGGCTTGTATTCAATTCTCCATGCTGTTATCTTATATTTTATTTCCTTCTTGCCATACTCAACAAGTTCCAAATTCCTTCATGAAAGTCTTTTCAAAAGAAAGGCTCACCATGATTTCAAGTAGGAAAGATGAAATATCCGGTTTTACCCTCAGATTCCATGTCCTTTCTGGAAACTTTAAAAATAAACCACAAAAAAATCATAAGTATATGAGGTCATGCATAAGTTAATTAGGTTAATTTAGCCATTCCATAATGTTCAAAACATAATGTTGCACACCATAAATATATGCAATTTTATTTGTCAATTATTTAAAATAAATAATTGTTTTAAAATGAACTATACTACAAATTAAATTTAGTTATAGGTTCTTTTTTATATTTATTTCATAGATTTTGGTATTTCTTTGTGACATAATATATAATTATGATATGAGATAATTTTTTTAACAGAGAAACTACTAATCTAGTTCATGTTAGCAAATATAACCAACATAGAACAAGAATAAAATTGAAGACCATACAGTGATCTGTTGTATTTTAGGGGAAGAATACTCTGATTTTCCATGGTTTAATTGCTTCTCTGAAATTCAAATTTCATTTCATTTTTGATCTATGTTTTCCTTGGTTTTCAGAAACCATCTTTTCTTTTGTAATTCTCCTATTTGCTTTTCTTTTTCTCTAGTGTCATCTCTGTGAATATCTCATATGTTAATAACTCACATGATAATTTAACAAACATTTATCTAATGGCAGTTACGTAAAGGGTGCTGTACTCCGTTTTGTGAATACAAGAGTTTGTAATCTTGATATTTGCTTTCACAGGATTTACAATCTAGTTGAAGACGAGGGACACACTCTACTTACAAACAGGGTAGCAGGTGAAAAGTACCTATAGATATATGAGACCCATTTTGTGGGGGAACAGAAAAATGAACTATTACTATTTGCTACTTAGATTGGTTAAACAATTAAATATTAAAATGCCAAATTAAAAAATAGAAAAACGTTTGCCACCACAGAGGAAAATAACTCTTAAAGCTTGAAGCAGTGGAAGAAATCAGAAATGAAAATGATCAGTAACTCTTTGACAGGTTTAAAACTTCTATACAATAAAAAACTAGTAAAACTAATTATATTAAAAATAAAACAATGGGAAAGACTTTTTTCCAATAAAAGGAGGGCTCATATCTATGATATATAATGCATTCAAATATATTGAAAATATTATTCCAGCAAATGAGCAAAAGGAGAAAGTTTTTTAAAAATTGCAGTTAGCAGAAGGCTTTGTGGAGGAGATGCCATTTGAGCTATATCTTAAAGAGTCAAAAATATAAATTTTAGCAAGGCAAGGATAGAAGGAGGGACCTTCCACGCAGAAGGGACAGGATGAACAAATACACAGTAGTCAAAGGACTTGAAGTAGTTGGGTAATATCAGGTATTTCAATCGAGGTGGGGCATGGCTTTCTATTATCCTGGGACTGGAAGCAGATCAGGGAGCTCCTTCAATGCCAAGCTGAGGAATTTGGCTTTTGTATTTCAATCCCACTCTCTGTGTATTGTCTATAAATCTGTTAACAGCTCTTCACCTTATTGTCTGGCTCTGGTATAATTGTTTTATCTGTGGGGGATGATGTCATGGAAATAGAACTGAACTAGGCATTAGGGGCCTTGGATTTATGTATTACACTTGGGTTCACTATATGAATATTACAACCATAATTCAAACCTCAACAATTAAAATGATAAGTTTCTCTATTTCAAAAAGCCTACAAAAGACAGTTTATTTGTTGCCAAGATTCTCTGTAGCATTGTGCATTGCATACAGTAGGTGCTCAGTAAGTGTTTGTTGAATCTAATTCAATAACAAACCTCTGAGATCTGTGCCATAACTTCAGCAATGTAGATAAAAGAAGATCAAGGACCGTAGGTTTGAGGGTACTGAACAAGTCTATCCTCCCGGTTCAGTTCAGTGCTCTGCAATGAGTTCTGTTTTGTTTTGTGTTTGGTTTTGTTTTGGGGACAAGTATCTTTGGATTTGAATCTAAATTATGATAATATTTTTCCCAGAGTTTCATTAAATTTTTCAAATGCAGAAAAATTGAGAGACATGTCCAGTGGCTACTTCTATACCCACCACCTAGAATGGTACTGATTTATTATCTCCTACTTGTATCAGGCTCTGAGCTAAACACTCTACAAACCTCTCACTCTACTGCCCACAACTGCCTGACGGTGGTGAACATAACTCTCACTGTCCAAAAGGCTAAAACAGAACAAGCCAGCAAACAAACAAAAAAACCCTAAGCTCAGAAAGTTTCAGCAATTTATTTCCTTAAATCCCTTCGAGTAATAAATGCAACAGCTAAGATTTAAACTGTCTGGCTCCAAAAACTGAGTTCTTCCCATGGTACCAAACAGCCTCCAGAATTCCTTTCTTCTACTGACTGGGGTCACAGATTTTAACCAAGCACCTACAGTATGAGAAGCCCTGAATTAAGTCTTGTAGGGAGAACTGTAAGCCGAGGCCCTTGGGGCTTCTGCCATTTGGAGATGAATCAGATCAAATTTTACAATTGTGGAGTTTGTCACGTAAGCAACATGCTATGCTAGACACTTTGCAGGGAAAGAGAGGAAGACCATGGGACAAAGAATCTAAAATCATATTTTTTGCCCATTACACAACCTGCAGTAGTGAATCAGATTGAGTAAAAGCAGGAGTCTTACCTTTCTCTACTTTCTCTCTGCTTACTCTGTTCTCCACAGCTGTAAAGCCTTTCCTTAGTTTCTTTTCATTACCTAAAAGTCTGTGTATATCTCAAAGCCTTCTTCAGTTTCCATTTTCCTCTACCAAACTCCTCACTGAGTCCTTAAATATGCATTGACATCTCCCTTCTCTGAATTCTCATGGCCCTTTGCTTTACAAAGAGTCATTATAGCTTAGTGGTTATGAACACAGATTGCTTGGGTTCAGATCTTGGCCCTTTCCCTCTTTGGAGATATGATTTGGGCAAGTACTTTAATTCTCTATGCCTCAGTGTTCTCTGTTAAAGGGGGTATATCAGTTGGGATTCTGTTGCAAAGAACAGAATTTATTCTTGCTAATTTAAGCAGAAAGTGATGTGTTATAGGATATTAAATAACACATAACATTTGAGTTACCAAAGAAAAAGACTCCAACTTGAGCTTTCTGAAGATTCCAGTGCTGCTTTACAGAAACACATCACCATGGGAGTTGCTGCCTCTTCCACAGCCAGGAAGTCATCTGCTGCTGAGTGGAAAAGCTGAATGAAACAGCAAGAGCTGCAAGGGCCATGCCCACCTTCCCTGATCCAGCTAATAAATGCATGTCCCATGCCTGCCTCTTGACACCTGCAAAAATAGCAACTGGTTAGCATGGTTACAAGAAAAACCTCATTGCTCTGTAGCCATTTTTACAAGCAGACAGAGCAAAGTGTAGTAGCTTCTGCCTCACTTCCTCCTTCCGAATTTTTGTAGTACTTCAGAGTGGCTAGTTCTCAATTCCATCAAGTACCCTAGCTGCAAGGGAGTCTAGAAAATGTTGTTTCTGGACTTCAGGCACTGGTTGGGATGAAGGACTGCTAACCCATCATTAAAAACATCTATGTGAAGTTAATAAATGTACCTACCCCATAGAGTTGTTGTAAGGATTACGTGAAATAATAAATATAAAATACTTAGAAAAGTGCCTACACATGGGAGACTCTCAGTGTATGTAGCTATTTTCATCTGTCAGCGTCTCAGATGGTAGTCCTGGGGAAAGTCAAACAGCCTTTGATAGAGCCCCAAATTTCCTGCCTGCTAATAACTTTGATGAACCCATTTTCTACGTAGGAGGACTGGTTTCCTCATCTGCAAATTGGGGATAATAATCACTCTCTAACTCCTAGAGTTTCTGTTCATATCACATTAGATCATGTGTGAAAGGTGATTTGAAAACTATAATGAATGCTCTAATGGCTTTGGTGTTAAATAGATACTAGGTGAGTTGGCAAGTTGTGGAGTAATGCTCAAATTTCAGTTCTGCCCCTGAGAATAGCAGTCTGCTTCCTATACTTTTATCTTAGTCGCCCTTACTTTATTTTTCAGAATTAACCAGGGAAATCGAACTTCACTGCATCCCTGTGGGGAAAACAAGGCTCAGATGCTGCCATAACCACTTCCTTAAAGAGGGGAGATTAGGCACTGCCTAGCTCTTGAAATCCTCCCAGCCCTGAGTTCTTTCCAGGAGACCCTGTGTCCCCTATACACTGGTTTCTGCAGCTGACGGGCTAAGCAAAGAGGCTCAACCTGAAGAAAGAGACAGGTGGCTCCAGAGCAAGACTTGTAACGAATTCTCCCCAGGGAGAGAAATACCGAAAGTTTAGCTCACTCTTTCCTCCCATAAAGCACACTGAATGTTAACAGCTTGCTTCTGTCCAAGCTGGTGTTTTTTAAATTAAGTATTGTTAAATCCATACCATTTGGAATGATGCTTCAGACAGCCCTGACACTCTCTCTCTCTTGCTTCTGATTTCATTTCACCTAATATGTTGTGCATGGAGCCAGTAACCAGTATTATTCAGCTGCCACGGCTTCTGCTAGTGCTGCTGCTCACACACTTGCAGACGGTTTTAATTTAGATACCTGAAGAGGAAAAAAGGAATTTGGCCAACGCCCTGCTCAGATGCCGTAAGTGGCCTTTCCCCGGTTGCCATTAATATGGATCTAGATTACCTAAAGTTTTACATTACTTTTCCTAGGTGCTGAAAACGTTTTAGAAATGAGAAAGTCAAGAGACATAGAAGCTGGAGGCTAAAATAAGATACTTTCCATCGTCAGGTAACATATACCCATAGTAAACCCTGGTAGCCTATTTTCCTTTTCCTATAAACATCCCCCTTCAACCACATCACTGCCAACGTCTGAATATATGTGTGTGTATACATCATATATAGATATAATGCATATCTATGAATATGAGATGAGGGTGGATTTAGATTCGGTAAACCGTGGCTCAATGGCCAGTTCTAGCCAGCAAAGCTTCAGTCAAGTCACTTAACTTCTCTGAGCCTCAGTTTCCACATACACAAAATGGGGTGATTACTTCATTTCAAAAAGTAGTCACGAAGGTCAAATGAGATCATAAATGTAAAATCACTTTGTAAACCGTGAAGATGGCATGTAAATTTTGGCCATCATCAAGATTAGTTCATGACCAAAACTTTCCCCAGTCACCTGAACCCAACTTGATTTTGTTCTCCCTTTTCTGAAGTTATCGTAAATTTGTAATTTCACCTGCACTGTGTAGCTCCGGATGTGCAATTGCTTTTCCTAGTTTCTCTGGGTGTTCCCGAGAGGAAAGAAAATGCTGTGAGGAATCAGAAGCATGAGACAGTGTGGTGGGCATCCTCCAGGCATTCAATAGGTGATTGAGGGCTTGACTTTAAAGTAGTATATTATTCGGTGACTTCATTGAGATGACCATCTTGCTGTACATTAGCATGCCCATTAAAACTTCAAGGCAGAAATTTCTGACTCAAAATACCTAGGCAGTATTTATTCGCAAAGCAGAAAGGAATCTAAACTAGCATGTAAGTGGTTACCAGTTATTTTCTGACCATGCTGATTATTTTTCTGTTCCTCTACAAATAGTATCTCATCATTAGCTTTGTTGCTACTTTTCTTTCTCCCATTACCTATTCTTCCCTTTGGATCTGCTTAATGAGCAGGGTTTATGTGTGAAGAGGGAGGAGGTGGTATTAGGTAAAATGTGGTAAAATGTTCCATTAATAGAACTAGTTGAAACTCTTCAGTTAATGACTGTGATAGGAGGGAAAAAAACAAACCCTTTAGCAGAAAGCTCTGGTGTGTAACAGAGAGACACATATAACATAGCTTTATGAATGAAAGTTTATTTCAATCAATCACCTTTCTTTAATGTGATGAGGATTTCGGACAAAAACAATAGTGGAAAGACAAAGTTAAGCATTTTTACATCTACTTGTGAATACGCTTTAGCTTATGAGCATTAGCTAGTTTTTGAGAGATTTGTAAAACAAATCTTTCTAAAAGGGAAAAGCATATTTCAAGAATAGGCTCTCTTTGTTACGGATTTGTACTCTCCATTTTTCTAGGTCCACATACTTAATATTGAGAACAAAGGATAATCTTTGTATGACCTTGACTTTCCTAACAGCTTGAAAATAGGATTTTTAAAGTTTCTCTCTCTTTAACTGATATACCATATGAAGTAGGTAACCTAAAGTTGAACAACCTGCTTTTCTTCACCTTTTTGAAAAGCAACGCAGCAGGTATGTACATAGGCAGACCTGCCTGTATTCACATGCCCATTATGGCTTCATCAGGTTTTCCATATTTGTGTGTTTCATACCTCTTGTCAGTATTTTTTAATAATGAAAGGAAAGAACATTAATTCTAAATGTCTTGTACCTCCACTGCATATATTTCTGGGCTATCAGGAGATCTGAAAAGGGAAAACGTCCTGATGACACACCTATGGCAATGTAAGGCCAGGGCTGCTCTTTTATTCTTTCAAAACTCAATGATTTCCTTTGCAGATAAGGGGAAATACATCCTTGTTTGACATTTGACACTTTTCTAAAACTGTAATAAAACCTTCCTCTAGTAGAGTCAAATCTCCCTTGCTGGTGGATTAAGCAGCTTCAGAAGCTTCCTGACCTTCTCGTTGCTGTTGCTGGCCTTGTCGTCATTTCACTGCTCATTAGCACTTCCTTCAGGGCTGGACTGGCCTCCAAGGTCATCCCATCCAACCTTCTTGCAATAGTGGATGGAAAAATGAGGTAAAACTCAGTGCAGCCTTTTCTGCATTATAACAGCTCTGATAAAGGACGTGGGTGAGGTGCGGAGGAAGCTGAAACTTGGTTAAAAGAAGGTTTGGGGATTAACTGAGGATTTAATTCATCCTTTCTTTCTCTCCCGTGGCTAAAATAGATAGTTGAGAGTTGGCAGTGCATCAAAACCAGGCTGCTCCTCAACCCCAAATTTCAGCCCCACTCATCCTGGAGTCTTTGTTGAGGGTTTCTTTTTAAACTGGGGGATCTAAGTTTCTAATTGTGCCTTTACAATTAGCAAATCTTAAATGCCTTAAATTGTCACTTTACAGAGAAGCAACTTGCTTTGTTTTTTTTTCCCCCCCAAATTAAGTCCTTAATAACACAAAATAACTTATGCCACTGTTTAGGCTTAGTGAGGAACCTTCAGAAAATGTATAGAGTATTTATTTTCCAAGTCAAGAGAGAAAGTAAAGAGGAACTTTATGGAGGCGAAATAAAACAGTTGTACAGAACACATTTACAGGGCACATTAAGTCGGTTTTTGTCTATGGTTCTTTCCCTTTATGGCATATGTTATATATTGACAGGGATTAAGTTTCTCTCCTGAATGGAACAATACACAGTCACAGGGAGCTACTGTACTTTACAAAGCAACAGACATCAGCACAGGCAAATGGCAAATAGAAATGCATCTCACAAAGAACTAACCAGGTCCATGGGAAGCACAGTGCTTGGCTTCATCTTTTGCAATTCTGCATCTTTTGCATTTCCCTTCTCGCTCTGCTGCTCGCTCGCCTTTCTTTTTCGTCCTTTTCCCCCTTTTTTGCTCGCACCGTTACACTTTCTCTGTCCTCCTGGCTTTGTTATTCAGCATGTCTGATTAGCAGGAGCCTGATTGGCTGGCTGCCTGCTCCGAGAGAGATTCCATTCAGCTTACCCCCCACCCATCCATCCACCCACCCACCCCTCGGTCAGGAAATGTGAGAGGGGCTGATGGAAGCTGATAGGCAGGACTGGAGTGTTAGCACCAGTACTGGATGTGACAGCAGGCAGAGGAGCACTTAGCAGCTTATTCAGTGTCCGATTCTGATTCCGGCAAGGATCCAAGCATGGAATGCTGCCGTCGGGCAACTCCTGGCACACTGCTCCTCTTTCTGGCTTTCCTGCTGCTGGTAAATGCCTTTTCATTTCAATGCATTGCTATTGCCATTGAGTCTGGGTGCTGTTGGGGGTGGGTGTGTGTATGTGTGTTTGTGTGTGTGTGTGTGTGTCTTTATCTTAAAACTCCAGGTAAAATAATTTACACGATTACAAAGAGAGAATACTTCTTCTAGAACTTTTAACCTCAACTTCCCAAGCAAGATAAAGTCTGCAAGACTTTCTGGAATTAGTTACTGCTATATAGTAATACTGATACTGAGACATGAACTTTGGGACATACCGCATGGAGTTTGGGAGCTGAGGACTGTATATATGGTGGTGTGTATGCTTGGAATTTGGATAACAGACATCCTGAAATTAAACTCACTCACTGTGGTGTTCCGGGAATTTTTTGATGGATAGGCTTTGCAGAGCTTGCCCGTACTGCCTTTAATGAATTACTTTCCATCTATGCACATGTGCTATGGAACCAGGTAAAGAAGGGAATGAGAGCCTCTTTGCAGCCAACCCAGATTATGGCTCTTAATTACTGCAAGTCATTTATGGATAGAAGTTAATGCTAGGATTTATGAATTGAGGATTATGGCCTTTGATCTCAAATTTACTTTTAAAGAAGAAAAAGGAATGGTGACTTTTAGTACGGCTGATTGCCACAGTCATAGTGATAAGATGCTCTGCTCTTGAACGTCAGTACACATTGCATTTTTGACTCAAAGTAAATGTTCCGTTGTGACTCATACTTGGTTTTATGGGCAGAAAATGAACATTTACTGTCCAAAATAAATCTACACTCAAAATATTAATAGCAATGCACATTTTTTAAACCAGAGTGTTCTGGGCAGGCAGCTTAGCAAACCTCATCTGAAGGTTTGATTCCAAAATTTGCACACACTGATCCAAACAAATGTGATTGTAGTTTTTCCTGTCACATTTATAACATGCCAGAACTTCCTCAGAAGGTAACAAGGCGGGAAGAGAACAAGGTAAAAATGTAGCAGATGAATAGGTTGCATTGATTCCTTGATGGGGAAGGAATGTTTTGTTCTGATTATATTCTGACAAATCTGATCTGCGCTATAATTTTGAAGTAGGGAAGAAAGCCATTTGGTACAAACTGAAAGTCCAGGAGATTCATCAAATAGAGTAATCAGACAGTGATTCAATATTTTATACATTCCCACTTCTTAATGATTTGCATCATTGTAGCTAAGAAATTATAATGCTGCATTGCAAGTGCTATAAATATAGAAATATATTTTTAATTTTTCATAGAAATTTAAAGGTAAACTACATTTCAAGCATGAATGAACTATAAGTTTTAGCTGTTCTGAAAAATACAAAGAACAGAATGTTTAGGTATGCTTTATGACTTGTGGAGCAAGCGATTTATGAAAGGTGTCTCATTTTTTCCATATGGGATGTGTTACTTGTATACACCATTAGTTTGTCTCATCTTTCCTTCTTTGTGATTTTTTTAAGTGTGTGTTATTTTCCCATTATATTGCATCATAAAGCAAATTACCAGTATACATTACTTTTTTTGATATTTTCATATGGAAGTATGATCTCATTATACTTTAGTAAAACTTTCCCATTCAGGAATAGATTGTTTTGCTATCCATTTGGTAAACGCATTATATCCCTCTGTGATATCTTGAATATTCATATATGTATTAGAGCATATAATTTGACTTATGTGGAATGAAAAGGTATGTATGCTTATTTCAGAAGGACTTAAAACATATCATGTTTAGATTACAATAATTGTATTATAAAGATAAAATTAAAACAAACCTAGGTTTGCTTTATGCCTGCATTTAAATGAAGTGGAAATCTGAGAGTTGTGCTACAAAAGGAAGAACTGACTGATGTTTACATACATCCCTTTGCAAAGCAATAACAGCATTAGTAATAGCTGTCATGTATTTTGTGTCTGAATGTGGCTAGTTGTTTGAAAATCATTACAATAAATCCTTACAATAATCATACAGATAAGACATTTTAAACCCATTTTTTCAGGCAATGAAATAAGCTTGCATTTGAACCCAAAGGTCAAATAATGGAGAGAATAGAACATGTTTGCTTCATATGGTGGTTGTAAATATTTAAGAACAATGAAAACAGTGGTGCAGGTTGGTCTGTACCCTTTGTTGCAGATATTTAGGCTTTTTGCATCATCTTGATCATTAAAGATATGTACAATATCATGAGCACTTGTTAAACTTGCTCATTAACTGCCCCCTTGAGCATTAAGTTTAATTATTGGCTTAAGAGATTGTGACTTTTAGCCTGTTCTGTACTTGATTTAGAACTAGAAGTGTGGCATCATCAGCTCAACCTTCAAGCTTGATAGAGAAATTGAATTGAGGGGCTTGTTTTTCCTATAGTTTTTTTTTTGGTTTTGTTTTCCTTTACACATTGCAAGGATTCTGTCTATTCTTGGACTTATTTGGGGCAATTTCTAAAGGTCTCTGTAACCTAATTGGAAAACATCCTGTGTATTTGGTGGCAAGCCCAGTTTCTTCCTTATTAAAATATCCCTCATTTCATTGACAGCTGAATCATCTGTATCATGACTAGGTTCTTGAGTGTGTACAAATATTGAAGGTTGTTCAGCCTTCATTCTGTCAAAATCCTTTCCCCTTGGAACTTATTTCTGAGAGGATGGGTGTTGAATCTATTTTAGGTTACCACCCATATTTTCATGCACAGAGCTTGTATCATAGATTTATATTCTGGACACAGTAGGACAGTAGTACTGATCAAGAGATTTCATTTGATATTCAGGTGAAATTAAGCTACATAATGCCATTTTCTCAATCCTCCCATTCTGCTTTCTCGTATTTATTCTCTCTCCTTTGTCCCAATTGTTTAGCTCAAAAAGAATGTGGCAAAAACCATGACCGGCCATTGACATATGTGTCCATCTACACTTGAAGTCAAATCACTTCTTGTCAGAAAGGCGTTTAATCAAATTTGCATTTGCCTTTTGTTTCTTTTAAACAGTTTTAAGCTCTTTTGCCTGCTATTGTGAGAGTTGCAAGAGTAACACTAGGAATTATAATAAAGTACATGTGTTTTTCTGTTGAATTTCTTTTTCTTCTCTGTACTAATTTATACATGGCAACTAGTCAAACACAATAGCCCATTCCCTTCAGTCCCTCTGGCACTTTCTCCCACTATTATCTAAGTGGATCTATCTTGGATGGGGAGAAGCACCATTAGCTTATGGAATGAATGTTAAGTCCCTTATTTACAGGAGACCGTGGCCTGTTCCAGCAGCATGTATGTCTGTCTGTGTTCATGTGCATGCACAAGCACTTTTCTATAATTGTTCACTCTACACAGATTTCTTTTTCTCAAACCTAGATTGTCTTTAAATCAAGCTTGAAGACTTTTTGCATAGATCTACAGAACGCTATGAAGCATTTAAAATTTAAAAATCACTTTCTTCATGTTTTTGTGAAGTTTGTTGTCTAGACATGGCCAGCTACATTTTTATTTACTCAGACTCCTGTTTTTAGTGTTTCAGTGTGTTCAGGACCACTTTCTGGCCCCCATTATTATTTTTACATAACACCATTTCTGTTGCTTCATGTAAGTTGAGGGAAGAGTGTCCAATAGTGGTCACTAGTGAACTACAGAAGAATCTTGTTACACCAGGAAAGTTTTTCCTTGAAAAAGCATATGGAAATTGAAGTCTTTTGAGAGACAAAGAGAATGAATAAATAAATGCATGTATGTATTTGTGCATTTGTATGTTTTAATACATGTTGATGCCCATTTACTATTATGTATGTATAAATTGGAAAGCAGTCTTCTAACACACCATGGAGTAGGCTATTACTCTAACTTAGGAGATTCACATCTCCTAAGTAGATTCTATCCTACTAACAATATTACAGTTAGGGTTTGCAATTTTTATCAGTTAAGTGTCGTTAACTCTATACAAGTTACTCATGTTTTTTAAAAACTTAGTTTACTTGGGCTGTATTTTGCTTGGGGATTATATTAGCCTGAGACATGGTCTGGTGTTTTGGTTCTCCCCTTTATTATGGCTTACTCAGAATATAATTTTAAACTCTTCCAGGAAAAATACTGGGTCCTATGAATTTCTGCTTTTCCCGAAGCACCTAGTAGAGTGCCGTGTAGATACAGTTTGTGAACTAAATGAAGAGAAAAAATGACTTACAGAGACTATCGAAGGGTTCTTTAATTCTTCATATTTTCAGTGATTCTTAAATTCATATGTGTAGTTCTGTTTCTTTGGTCAAGTGACAGCTCTACTTTTAATTCATGTATCTTCCAGTTTCCAGGAATGACACGCTCTCAGGTCCAGCTATGTAAGTTTAATTGTGCCCTCCTCTCAGTAAGCATATTCTACTGTTTCTGTGGTCTCATGAGTAGAGTGACCCAGAAGTGACCTCTTCGTAGCATAAGGACCGGAGCCTTTTCTTGAGTGAGAGCATTCCTTGAATCACCATGAATAACCTCCTGGTTAACTGTATTGAGATAATCACAGGAAAATGTGTCTAAATCAAGTTTTACAGTCTTGTCATTGTTACTAACTTTCTTCTTTTAGAGAGCTGGCTTCAAACTTTGTGTTTTCACCAGAATGAGACAAGTGTATGTCATTTTCTGTCTATATCATAAAAACCATACCATGTGGTTGAATTTTGGCTTGATTGGCAGTACTGGCTCATGAGCGGCTTAGGACTGGCATACCAGAGGTGATGTAAGTCCTAAAGGATCCTAATTGAAATAGGCCAGCACAGCTGTGTGGGGAGCCTGCCTGCTAACTGGGGTAAGCTGTTGCTATCAACCCCTTCTTTCCATGAGCTCAAAAATAAATGACTAAATCTCCCCAATTCCCGAACTTCAAGATTAAAACCTACATTGAATAAAGCTTAACTGTTCTGTTTTGCCTCTCAGGGACTCTGTTAACTGGAGCACCCAGCATGGAGGGCAGTTAGTTAAGTTTTCTGGCCATGTCAAGAAGATGCCCAATGGCTGTAATCTGCAGCCAACAGTGACCTCGGGCTTTTTGTTTATTGTCTTTCCCAAGAAACTCAGTATTTATAAATCCATTAAAAAGTTTTGCTGTATCCACAAGCATTCTTTATTTTGATTAGAGAAATATATTTTATCTCATGAAGTAATTGTAACCTTTATTAGGAGAAATACCATAATTTCTGTGTTCAAATAGCCCCATCCCAAATTCTACCCATGTATAGCTATGTGTATAGTCAGCGCTTAGTAATTGCTTGTCAGAAGGCATAAATAATTCATTGTAATCTCTAAAATATTTTATATGTAATTTTTATAGTTCTTGGGCTACTTTGCATTTATCTGTGCCATCGCCCATCTCTTACTTATCTTACACTTCTTTCTGTCCCACAAAGCTGTGGGGGACAGCAGAAGGTGTGACTTGTTCCTCCTGCCTCTTTCAGAATGCCTGGTAATTTGATCTCAATAAATGTGGGTGAATGAATAAATAAATGGAAAAATAAGAATGACTTGGCAAGAAAAGGTGAAAACAGGGAAAAGTACAAGTAGGAAGGAAAAATGTCAGCGTTCATTTTACGTGTGAAGCGTTTCACTATTTCTGGTTTTGGTAAGACCAAGTCAACAACCCTAAGAAACGCAAAAGAGGTATATATTCTGTATTCCTTTCTCTGTCTCTTAAATATACATAGCCACACACTGAACAACAATTAACCCCTTTTGCTCTTGTTAATTAGAATGAATCATTTTGGATGTTTCATATATTTTTTATCCATTTAGTTCTCAAATATTTTTCCTTTTTCAAAACTTGTCCTCAGGAAGAAAACGATACTTACATTAGTCACAGTTTTGTAAAACTTGAAAGTACTTAAAATAAACTCTCATGTTAGCAGAGACAATGCTGTGGATTCACTAAAACCTGTTTCTTCTTGCTACTGGGCATAATGATAAACTGTATTTGCCAGCCTTCCCTGTGACTGGATGGTACTATGTAATTGAGTTCTCATCAGTGAAAAATAGCTAGAAGTACTATATGGCACTTGTAGGCCTGATCCCTCAGCCTACGTGATCCTCGAAGCATCAAACACTCTCTCTTTACCCACCTGCTGGATGCAGAGAATCCACTAGAAAAAACTTCATGACTCTAAGGAATGGCAAAGCCACCAAGTGGAAGTCTAGGTCCCTGAATGACTACATGGAGCACAGCCCCTCAGTGTCACTCTCACAGACTTACACTGTGAACATTCATTTAACCATGAGCAAGAAACAAACTTTGTTGTGTGAAAACCCTGAAATTTTGGGAAAGGTGTTGTTTGTTATGCTGAAAACTTTTAAGAAATAACATATGCTTCAAATTTAGATGCTATACATGCCAGTACTTACTCATAAGTAAGTACTAATACCGTTTTCCATTTATTATATGGGAAAAGAGAACTAACAAGATGCCACATCATTCTAATGGTGGTTTGATCTTTGCGGTTTGCAATTTACTGCATACCTAAAGTGTGATAAGTAGTTGGGAGTATGTGTCAGTACTACAGGGAAAACAGGAAAATGGGTCCATTTTTAAAACATAGAATCTGGAAGTGGATGAGGGAGTGGTAGAAAATGAGGAAAGAAAACCAAAGAGGCAAGGCTGTGGTGAAACAGTTGAAATCTCCTGGGACAGAGTGGGATCAAACAGCGAGGCCAAGAACATAGAAGCACACAGATCCAAGGGGAAGGCAAATATAACAGAAAAAGATGCTGAGAAGCTGAAACCAGGGTGCAACACTGAAACTGCTCCAAGGGCAGAATGTCAGAAAATCAGAGTAAACAATTCACAGAGAGGGAACAGACTCACAAAGGCAAAGTAAACAAATGTTTTGTACAGCGATATATAAAGTAAACCACACTTCTTGAATATTCCTAGTTTCAAACAATCTTTAACACACTTTTCTTGGAGGTGTCTGAGTGCCATGAAAGAACAGTGATTTTAGGCTGGGTGCAGTGGCTCACATCTGTAATCCCAGCACTCTGGGAGGCCGAGGAGGGTGGATCACCTGAGGTCAGGAGTTCGAGACCAGCCTGGCCAACATGGTGAAACCCCATCTCTACTAAAAATACAAACATTAGCTGGGCATGGTGGCAGGCATCTATAATCCCACCTACAGAGATTAAGTCACAATCTCTACAGTGAAGAGCTTGGAAGTGTGTTGGACATTTTGTTGTCAAGAGTTTTTTTTTTTTTTTAATTTTTCAAAACACAACTCTTCTGTAGGCAACAGTTCTGTGATGGACATTATTATTTTCAATTTCCCCACAAGCTGGTTCATCTTGTAAACAACTCTCTGCACCTGCTTAGACGCTGTTTGTTTAATCCTTTTATCCCTGTGTAAATGTAAATTACGGCTTTCCACAGATTATGAATGTGTTATTTTCAAATTGTCAATCACTATTTGACTCTGAACATGAAAAGTTATTTTTACTGTTTCTATAGTTCATAGTCTCAATTTGTGCAACAGAACACACTGGAACAATTTTTTAGTTAATATTCTTTAGGGAAAAACTATTTTCAAGATAAATGGTTATCTTTGTGAGAATTACCATTATGTGTGACCAATATCTAGAGAGTTTTCATCTGCCCCACTATCACTGGGGAATCTGCTGCCAGATTACAATCTGTACATAGTTTCCACTACATTGTGCTTTCTTGGCAACAACCAAAATCCATGCAAAAAACAAATAGATTCCATTTGGAATTATATTTCTGTCAGTGCAATTACTATATGAGGTTGTATCTCCCATCCTCATTAGAATTATACCTAAAGTTCTTATTAAAATAAATTAATTACAATAAGACCAAGATGATCTTGTGCATCAAAAGTAGGATAGTTGAAAGAAAGGGAATAGCAGAAAAATCACGTGCATGAACATATGCCATTTATAATACAGGAGATTTATTCCACTTCTGAGGCAAGAAATTGCCGGACTCTAATAGTTTCACCACCTGTGAATTATTTGGGTGCACCTCATAAGCGGGTTCTTTCTTCTATTTGTTTAAAGAAATAAGTGGTATGTTTGCCAATTCTACACTACATTAATTTTCACGGAGTTTCCATTTTCATCTTCATTGCTTTTTCAGATTTTTTTCCAAAGCTTCTGCCATTCTCCAGCTAAGGCTTTGGGTATTTTCCCCTTCAATTTTTGTCCAGGGACTTTCTCTAAGTCAATTCAGTTTGTTGGCATAAATGTTGGGATGAAAAGAGTGTGATAACCTAAGACATCCTGACATAAATTCCAAGAGCACTAAAGAAATGAGACAGGAAATTGTGAGCAACCTATAATAAATTCAAACTGCCCAATAAAATAAATATACCTCACTTTGTTCCCATAGTAAGGTATGGTAGGGTATCTGATTTCTCAGCCTCCTTTGCTGGCTGTAATCTCAGTCACCATTTGAAGTCTGTATGAGTATTGTTAGAATATTGTACTTCATCAATACAACTAGGAATGAAATAGATTAATGGAAACAATAAGAACTCCTACTGTTCAGGTGTGCTTAAGTGAGATTTGGTGGGAATGTTTTCAGAACTAGCCGGTTCTTTTTTTCTAGCTGTTATAACCATTTGTCACTGAGACCTAATATAATTTCCCTGATATACTACACACTTTTAGTTCTTATTTGGGGCTTGTAGCTGGTCTGAGATAACAAACATGCTTTGAAATTACTGTTATGAGATTAATTGGCATTTAAATTCCCAGCCCATAGATTCATAGAATGGTTTTAGAATTAAAGGGAATCTTTGATGCATGCGGAATGTGACCTCAGTTGACTGGTATCTCTTTGAAGGCAGGGGTTTTGTTTTATTTTGTCCTGAATATCTTTGTATCTCTAGCACCAGACAAAGAGTTTGATATAGAAAAAGTGTTTGATGTGTTTGTTTGAATAAATTAATTAGTTGCCTATTCCAGCCCTTTCATTTTGCAGAGAATTTAATTTAAAATATAGATGTCGTAAAGAGATTCGAGTTATATTTATCACAAGCACCTAGTACATGGGATCCAGATACTGGAATCTTGTGCTGTTTCCTTTTGTCTGTTCTCCTTCTATTGAGTTCATTCTCCTGTATTATACTGTGTGGCCCCTTTAGGACCTTTAAATAACAGCCGTCATGCTGGCTTTGGTAGAGAGGGATTGAAATGTTGAAATGTCACATGCAGAAGAAACCAAGGATCAAATGAAGCTGCTGCAAAACAATCTTGAGTTAAAACTCAAAGATCGGCGTGGCGCGGTGGTCACACCTGTAATCCCAGCACTTTGGGAGTCCAAGGCAGGTGGATCACGAGGTCAGGAGATCGAGACCATCCTCGCTAACACGGTGAAACCCTATCTCTACCAAAAATACAAAAAATTACCCGGGCGTGGTGGCGGATGCCTGTAGTCCCAGCTACTCGGGATGCTGAGGCAGGAGAATGGCGTGAACCTGGGAGGCGGAGCTTGCAGTGAGCCGAGATTGTGCCACTGCACTCCAGCCTGGGTGACAGAGCAAGACTCTGTCTCTGAAAAAAAACAAAAACAAAACAAAACAAAAAAACTCAAAGATCATTGTTGGCTTATAAATATCAGGGTGACCTGGCAAGAACAGAGAACTAAAATCTGTAAAATACGGCTCTTCCCTAGAGTTATGTCATACCAATAAGCCTCATTTATCTTGTTTCCCTATTAATGAAAAATGTGGATAATTTGGTGATGTATGTGTGAAAATAACTTCATATGGGATCTTGCATGTAGCACGTCTCTGAGAAGTGCTAGCTTTCTTTCCTCCCTCAGTGCAAAATAGCATCTTCATTGAGAGCCTGCTATATATCAGGCACTGTGCTAGGTACTGGCTATGCTATGTTGAACAAAACAGACATGGTCCTAAAGATGAGTCCTTCTACATAGAATATCAGTAAGGATTTGGCACAGGGGTGAGGAAGACAGGAATTAATTGGTCAGTACTTTCCACTGGTTTTATGTTGCTGTCATGATATTATTTTCTTTAAACTGTATATTTAACTATTGCTGATGTAACGGGGTTTCTGCCTAAAGAAATAGACACATTAATTCATTATTTATAGTGATTCAAGAAAGAATGTGTTAGAAAAACTCTAAATCTCTAAAGATTTATGTTTAAGTTCATTTCTTTGACTTTTGCTTTTTTTTCCTGAAATCCTCTTTTTTAGGAATACTGAAACCTAAGCTTAATGAGTGTATTACTTTGTCTCTGTGTTTATTTGATACATAAACACCTGTCTTTTCAATCTAGAGCTATGCTAAAGTAGTAAAACCTTTAAACCAGTCCCTCTTTCAGGCAAATAAAAGGCCAGTCAGCTGCATATAGAAGGCTAATGACAGTAGGTTTTCCCACAAAAGGTTTGCTAACTTCAGTTTGCTGGTGCTGGGACTTTTATTAAGCAGGATTGTCTTGGCAGCAGGCTCCAGGATTTTGATTTTAAGAAACTCGATCAGTGGGTTTTGCCCATTTGAGAGTTCTAGATGATTTAAAGCACTGATTCTCAGACTTTTGGATTTCATAGACTATTAAAATTTCAGAAAAAAAATAAGGCTGGTTGGCAGGTAGGTAGGAGTTACGGAAAGTAGAGACAAATTTCTAATTTTTTGTATTGTTAACTAAGGACGCTAATAAAATAAATTTCTCTCACCATAGTTTCATCAATGAAATAACATTAGTTAATACTCAAGAGAGTACTTGCTTCAATGTAAGAAGCACTTTATATATACTGCATTAAATTATCTAATTCTCATAAGAACCCTATGGATGGAGCCATGACAATTTTCCATCTTGACAAGGAAACTGAGGCACAGAGAGGTTATGTAACATGTCTAAGATCACTCAGTCGGTAGGGGAAGGGTACAGATTTGAACTGAGGCAGAGTTCATTCATGTCTCAACTCTCCCGTTTTCTTTTACCAGTACAAGAAATTAAAGGTCATTTGAAAAAGCCAAAAGTCCCAGGTACATGATTTCAGAAGAAAAAAAATAACTAAACACATTTAGCTTTATGGAAAGCTAACCAATGTCCTTATTCTCTTTATTCTATGTGTCAACACATACTTTGTCATGGATTGGCCTGCTGTCTGCCAATCACTTTCCTTGAAACACATAGATGAACAAGACAGTCTTACTCCCCAGGAAGCTCACAGGCACCAAACAAAGTCTTTAAAAAGTAATAGACTGAGGCAGAGCAGAGGATATGAGTTTCTGTAGTAGCACAAAGAAGAAAACAAAGAATGGGAAGGATGCTGGCATTTTTCTGTCTGATGTGTCCCAGGCACTGTCCTAGTAGAGAATAACTCAATGGAAGTTCATCAGGCAGATAAGAGAGGGAAGAGGGGGCATTGCCAGCAGAGGGACTTGCACGGGCAAAGGCCCAGAAGAAGGAAAGGGAAGGTAAGTTCAAGGAACAGTGAGTGAATCCCTATAGCTGGAGCACAGCCAGATCATGCAGGGTGTTGCAGGCCACCCCCAGAAGCTCTGACCCAAGTTTTTGTTTTAGAAAGACAGCTGTGATGGCCACATAGAGTGGAAAGGCCTGGAGAAGGGAGGCCAAAAGTTACAAGATTATTACACCTCTCCTGGTGAGAAGCCACGAAGGCAGTAGCAACAGCAGCAGCAGTAGTGATGACAAAGAAGCGTAAACGTCCAGCTGTAAGGCTACATAGTTACTGGTAGCAAAAACCTCCTGTGGGCTCCCTTTGCTGTACATCTTGAGGCCTCAGAGGCTCTTATAAAGTGCCAGCTGGGTGCTAGGGTTCTTTAGATCCCACTGTTTAGCATAGAACCAGGGCTTGGAACTGAGTCGGTGTTCAACAAATGTTTGCTGAATGAAAGTGTGAAAGAGTTAGTAATTTTATTCAAGGCCTCTCAGTTAAAATTTTTGACCTACAGTTAGGGATTATTTTTCCCAAATTATTGAAGGTATTCGGGAACAACCAATGTATCTGTATCCTAAAAAGTTAAGAACTTTCTGTCATTCAGCAAAGTGTGAATTCAGGCCCAAGTTTTCTGAAGAGACTGCCAATCTGTTGTGACTTAACCCTTTATTCACTCTCAGCGAGCTTTTAAAAATAGAGGCTATTTCAATAGGGCAATCCTGGCCTAGCCAGCATGGTGGCCCACACCTGTAGTCTCAGCACTTTGGGAGGCCAAGGCAGGAGGATCGCTTGAGCCCAGGAGTTCAAGACCAACCTGGGCAACATGGCAAAACCTCGTCTCTAAGAAAAAATGCAAAAATTAGCCAGGCATGGTAGTGCGTGCCTGTAGTCCTAGCTACTCAGGAGGCTGAGGTGGGAGGATTGCTTGAGCTGGAGAGATGGAGGCTGCAGTGAGCCGAGATTGTGTGACTGTACTCCAGCCTGGGTAACAAAGTGAGACCTTGTCTCAAAAAAAAGCCGAGTGGGAGTGAAAATCCTGTGCTTTTTGAAAGCTTTACCTCCCTCATGTAACACAAAGCCCATAACAGGGAGTCATTTTTCTACCTTTGGGTGATTATTGTTGTCTGAGGCTGTAGTAGTTTCCCATGTGTGATCTTCATCTGTTTTCTCACCAAATAGTGTCCTACTCCACTCCTTAGATTCATGTCACAATTATGAATCTTTACGTGGGATGCCAGCAGATCTCTTTGCCCTAATTCTTGCAGCTTTTCACATTGTCTAACACAGGCATCACACGTGAAGTTCCCTTTGAAAACAGCTAAAAATGCCAGTAAAAGATGTAGCATTAATTGTCTAAATGTATCTGCCCTGATTAAATATTAATTGTGGTCTTCAGAAAATAATCAGGCCATATCTGAAATTCCTCAATTTATCATTTTATACTAAAAAACGTGATTTGAAAAAAAACTCCTAAGTTATACTAAAGTGAGTTAAATGTCACATAAACTCTTTATATTGTTTCTTTATTAATCAGATTGCTAAGGCGTCAGATTTTTAATCAGGCATTGGAATCTCGTGTATAGAATTTATTTTCCTAATTATAAACGAATAGTCTCCACTGTGCATGTAGCTCTTTACACAGCATTAGTACAAAATTGATTATAGCCTGGCCTCACCTCATGAAGTAGATTTGCTTTGGAACAGCATCAAATAGGTATTTATGTTTTAAATCGCATGGTCCTTCTGACTTTCATTCTAATTTTGGACAATTACCACTTTTACTTTCCTTCCTCCTTCCCTGAAATTGACTGCAAACAGCATGAAAATGTCTTTAGACTTAGCAAAAGGGGAAAAAAAGTTAATTTCAGTCTCCTCCTATGTGCCAAGTACTGTGCTATTTGTTTATGTATGTTGTGTCATATAAGCCTGACCACAGATCACAAACCATTTTACCAGTAAGAAAACTGAGGACCAAAACCTAAAAGGTGATACGAATTTCCCAACTTTTCATGTATGCGTATTCAGTGCTTATAGCAAACAAATCTTATTGAAATATGCAGTACAGATTATTTTCCATGTTGTTTGAACCATGTTTTTGGCCTTGGTTAGCAGGAGCCTCCCCACTGTGCTGAGCGATTTCCACAGCTTCAGAACCAAGTTCATTGCAGTTCACAGCTTGTACCGTATTTCATCGATCCTAAGATACAAATTTTTTTTCTGATTATAGCAACTTGAATGAATTTCATAATTATAGCAGCCATAGTTTAGTGAGTGGCGTTTTTAAAAGGGTTCATAATGGCATATAAAATAGGAATGTCACTTCAGTCTATAGCATCTTAGGTTTGATGCAATGCTGTATCAGTCTTTCCAATATCTAACGAATAGAAGCAAAGCTAGGCTTAAGATTCAGATGCAGAAATACGATTATGGAACCCTCTCATTCCCTATCATCTGATGTGGATTATTCCCGCCTTTATTTACTGATCTCCCCAATCTGAGGGCCTGGAGAGAGTCTGTATGTTGGTCTTACCTTAGATCTGTTCTGTCGCCTATCAAGATCAAAACCCTCTGCCCATGACCTCCTTTATTCTTAACCTAGGGGTGCCTGTTTCCTTATCTGGAAGCAAGTATACCATAATTCAGTAGCTTCCCACGTTTGGTCAGTAGCCAAATCAGCCAGACACTTGTTAAAATTATGAAGGCTCCGGCCCCTCCTACTTCAATGAGTATAGACTTCTGTGTATTTTATTAGCTTTCTTGGTAATTCTGATACAGGCCAACGTTTGATAACCACAGAAATAGTGGTTAAGAGATAGACTGCCTGGATTTCAACCCTGGTTCCACCAGTGTAACCTTTCTGTCATTTTCTGTGCCCCAGTTTCCTTGCCTGTAAAACAGGGGTCAACAATGGCATGTACCTCAAAGGATCGTTGTGAAGTTTAACAAAACAAGTCATGCAACCTAGTCAGCACAGTACCCCACACAGGTAGCAGGTGCCCAATAAACATCAGCAATTATTACTCTCTCCCTGCAAGGCTGAAATTTCCCTACCTCATTCCAGAAACCAACCTCTTGTCTTTCCCTGGATTCACAGCAGCTGACAGTTTTGCCTCGTAACTACAGTCTTCCATGCAATCTCAAAGAAAGGGACTGAGAGGAAAAACTAAGATTGCTTTTGAATTTGTGGGGTCTGGAGCACATTGAAGCCAGTAAGTCTAAGACAGAATGAAGATAAAAGTTGGTTCAAGAAAGTCATCCAGTGAATTCACTCATAAATGCTTGTCTAATTTAGGGTTCTCAACCTTCTTCTGCATAAAAATCACCTCAGGAATTCCAAACAAAATATCTGGGTGGCTGGCAGCCTCCATCCCCGCAAGAGATTCTGATACGGTTGGTCTGGGGAGAGACCCAGACATTGGCAATTTTCCCAGGTAATTTGAATGTATAGACAGAGTTGACAATCACTGATCTAATTGAATATATAAAGGGTTCCAAAAACCTCTTAACTGTTAGTGGATATATCTCTTATATTTGAAGTTGCTTTATAAACTCCCTTCCTCCCTGTGAAAATCAAAAACTTAGGAGCCCCTTGTCCCTAAAACAGGGATAATATACTGATTCCAGGAACTCCTGTAGTCAATGTGAATGCACTTTGTAAATTGTTAAGTCTACATGTGAGAGGAAGCATTCTGGTGCCTAATGTGAAGATGATCATCCGATCCTGTTACATAGCATGCACTAAGAGATTCAGAAATCCTCCAGTTACCAGGATGTCACGTAATCTGAAGTATAATGCACCAGCCACTTCAATGTATACACTTTTCATTCAAAAAATAGGAACCATGAACATGTTAAATCATTTCGTAAAAGATAGAAGAAATTAAAACCTTCCTGAGCCCAATTTGAAGGGACAAAATAAAACATACGCTGAGAACATTCAGTCTTCCACACAGACTAGTCATCTCATCTTTTATTTTCTTTATTTTTCTTTTTCTAGATGGCCATCGTGTGAGATTAAGTATTCGGTCACATTTCCCACTGCTCTTCTCAGATAGCTAAATTTAATTCTTATCCAAATGACCGACTTACCCAACTATATCCCACTTACTTAATTAGACATAAAGAGATACTAAATTCCTCTCATGTGTTGAGGAAATGATGGTAACCTGGCTTTGTCTCCTACCCTTTAACAGCAACCCTCATTTCCCCTTTTTTCCTAAAATGCCCATAAACCTTCAGTGCCTCATAGTAGTATTATGAGGATCAAATAAGTACGTGTAAGTACTTTGAAAACTGTAAAACCTTAGTCATCTCGTGCTCAAAAGCCTTCACTGTCTCCAGCTGTCTGGAGTCTACTCAAGGACCAATTCCTCAGCTGGGATTCAAGGCCCTGTCCCAAACCATCGTTCCTACCTTATGTTCAGCTGTTTTACTGCATGTGTCCTGGCACACTGAGAGCCATGCCACAGAGGAACTGGCCGGGCCAGAGCTGGAAGCAGGCTGGGGTCCCAGTTGTGTATCACATAGAAGACCACTGCAAGAAGAGTCTGAATGGGGGCTCTAGCAGAGAGGGGGAACAGAAGGAAGCTACACAGCAGAAGCAGAATAGGTGGCAAAGGCAATTGATTGGAGGGAGGGAGAGGGGGTAGGTGAAGGGGATGAGGAGGAAGACAGAGGAGGCTGGAGAAAGGGGAACTGTTGTATAGCAATGTCTGTATGTTCATCACTATGCTAGGGGGAAAGACTGCTAAAATATTGGGGCCCCAAATACCGAGCTTGGTTTTGGATGTGCTGAGTTTAAAGTATCAACAAAGCATTCAGGTAAGTGAAACTAGAATCCTGGAGATTGGAAGAGACGTAGATTTGTAAATCACATGCAAGGAAAAGACAGTTCAAGTCAGGAAAGTGGATAAGATCAATCGGAGCACAGAGAGAACAGGGGCCTGAGGAAAGAATCTTGGGGATGACAGCATTTGCTAGTCCAGATGAGTAAGAAAAGGCAGGGGACAAAACAGGGGAGAACTCGCTGCCAAAGAAGCCAGGGGAGCATATTCCGCAGCAAGATGTGAGGGAAAGTCATAGGATGTGGTGAATTACAGGATGCTGATGAATTTCAGAGGAGCCACGTCAGCCAAGCGGTGGGCAGAAGCCAGATTACAAAGCACTAGAGAATTCGGGAGTATTGGGGAAGTGGGTGCAGTGAACATGGGTTAGCCTTTCAAGAAGTTTAGAACTGAAAGGAAGGGAGGCAGGAGACAGGTTAGCCCTCACCACTGACAAAGTGGAGTGTAAAGGCAGGAAAGCACAAAGCAGGAGCTATGTGATAAAAGGGAGCTTGGTTTTAATAAAAAGAAGAGAAAGTGCTTTCGTCTTAATAGCTCAAAGAATGCTGATAGCAGCCGTGTGTGAAATTGATTTCTGAGGCCCAGCACCAGAGACAGAGAGGCTGTGAGGCAAATGGGGTAGTAAACCATGATTTAGCACCTTCACTTTCTCTGCTTATTACAAAACAGGCTTTAAAAAAGATGCCTGTGGTGTGCCTCAGCAATCTTGATATTGTCTGTGGCCAAGATCCATTTTAATATATTCCTGAGGCATTTTGGTAATTCTAACACTGCCTGAGACATTAATCTATTAACTTTTCACATTGCTAAGCATGTTAATGCAATTTAAATATTATTTCTCTTAAACAACATCGATGTGGAAGGAAAAAGAACTCTTCTTGCTGGAAACAAAAAGGTAACAGGCTGAAAATGCTTACACATTGAAAGCACAATTAAGCTTTATAAACTCTCAAAGTATTTGCTTCTACTTTGCAAGCATTGAGAGCCAGAGACGGCTCACAAGAATCACAAAAAATCATGTCATGTTTCATGTACTATTAATAATAAACATTTAATAAGTGGTTTTGCAAATGGCTCCTTAACATGATCATTTAATTTATAAATTAGAAGATGGTAGTCCTTCCCATATATACAATATCTGGATGATATTTTTCAGTTTAAAAATGCCAAAAGTATGCGGAATTTAGCCAGCCCCAAAACGTAAATATTTCTGTTGACTGGAAGATAGGAAGAGATGACTGCTATATTTGTCTCTAATCACCATTATTATTTCCCATTTTAATACAAGTAGAGCTGTACTATTTACAGATAATGATGACAAACTATAATGGCCCGATAAGGACAGGTTCTTTTAGACAGTTATTTTAAATGAGGCACTTATACTACAATCTACTCTGGACAAGATTTTAAAGAAAAAATTGTAGGCTATCATGTTTTTGAAGTAAATACCTATTTAACTAGAGAATGCATGGCTTGATTGATGTAGTTACAACAAAAGCTATACTAAGACAATAGTAACTGACTCTCATTTATTATTGATAAAGGACTTAATATGTAGGAAAGCATTTTAAAAAACTAAGTTACACAGTAGGGAAGCACAATAACAGAGTTTCTGTTTTGATAAAAAACAAAGTATGTCATGAAGATTATTGATATAGCACATTATAATACAAACATCACAGGAAGAAAAAAACATCATTCCTTAACACTTGGCTAGGAATTAAGTCAATACAGAAACTGAAAAACATCAAATAGAGCTGACTTTTATCTCATCATTTGGGAGACTTTTGCTTACAAGTATTTATTGCTTTTCAAAGTATTAAAGAGTAAACTCTTATTAATAAAAAGTACAGAGTATAATTTAGCATTTCTTTTATTATTCAGAAGTCACTTTAGGATCTGCCACAGGTTCTGGATGCAGAAAATTGTATTAGTAAAGAAAGAAAGTCCCAGCAGAGATTCTCTGTTTCAAGAGTTGCTTTGTAAGAAAACAATTCTTAGGACTGAAGCTGTACGACTGCCTCTACTTGGATTTCATTTATTAATTGCACTGCACAATGTTTTTTCATATATTAGCACTTATATTTAAAAAAATAACTCTATGAGTTATATAGAGCAAATGCTTATGTTCCATTTTACAAATTAGAAAATTGATTTGTAAATGTGCTTAAATGAAATAGACTAATTTAGAATCATAGACATTTTTGTAGCTAGAGGTGTCTCAGAAATTAGCCAAAATTCCTTTTTGTGGAAGTGGCTAATCTGAGGCAGAGAACTAAGTTGCCTAAAATGCCACAGCAGCAAAGTCAGGATATAACAAAAACACCACAGTGGCCAAATCCTGTTGCCTGGACTGTGTCCCTGTTTAGAAGTTTTTGCTATCAATATTATGTATGTACACTCTGAAACATTTTAAAATTAAAAGTGCTCACCAAAAACTCAGCAGAACAGTAAACATCCATTGAACATTAAACTCTGTATCAAGCCCTGTGTTAGATATTAGGGGTTAAGCTGAATATCACCTAGTCCCTAGCTTCAAGGACATTGTATTGATATTTTGCCTCTATTAATATATTTTAACGTGAGAGCTCTATTATTTGAATTGCAATATTTAGTTTTATGGAAAATCTAATGGAAATATGTTCTCCCGAGTCCAAAACTCTGACTTTAAAATGTGTGTTCAGATTTGCTTCTATCAGGTTACTTTTCCTGATTAATTCTGCTCAACTTAACATCTCTCTGTCATCTATGGTTATCTATGTATTGTACTAATTTTTACACTCATTAAAAATGATTTAATAAGTATTCTTTACTTCTTTTTAATTGGTAGAGGCCTATGCTTTTAATTAAGCCAGGACTTCCTCACCCGCCTCTCTTCATTCTCATTCCCAGTTCTCCTTCTAATCCCAGCACACTCATCTTCAAAAGCACAGCTTCCCAAGTGCTGCAGAGGGATGAAAATTGTTTACTCAGTGACAGGCTCCCTTTGGCAAACAAGGATCTAGGACTTGGATAAAGCTAGATTAAGCCAAGATGTGACAGGTTAATCATCTTTCAGCTTTACACATTTTGGGTAAATTTAAAGTTGGCATAAAAAGACATGTGAATAAGCAGAAATGTGATCCTTTTTTGCCCCCATGATTCAGATTCATTTTTGTCCTCTTCTGTTCCCTTGCTTATCTGCAGCTTCTGCATACATTTTTTCCCTCTGTCTTTAGATAATCTGAATGTATATGGACAAGAGTGAAAGCTGACAGCTGTTATGAATTAGACATTCAACTGCAGTTTGTCCTAACCTGCCTTGTGTTAATCATTCATTTAATGAATATTCACTGAGACTGATTACGTATCTGGTGTTCTGCAAGGCACTGTGCATATTCAGAGGCATAGTCATCTTTGTCACAGCTCTTAAGAAGCACACAGTCCACTTCTGGGGATAGATGTGTAAACAAGTAACTATACTGGGTGGCTGACAAATGCTAAAACAGCCATTTGTATCAAGTCCTAGCAGTATGCTCAAAACACACAGGATGGCTGGGTGGTGGCTCACGCCTGTAATCCCAGCACTTTGGGAGGCGGAGGTGGGTGGATCACCTGAGGTCAGGAATCAAGACCAGCCTGGGGAACATGGTGAAACCCTGTCTCTACTAAAAATACAAAAATTACCCGGGCATGGTGGCGGGTGGCTGTAATCTCAACTACTCAGGAGGCTGAGACAGGCGAATCGCTTGAACCCAGAAGGTGGAGGTTACAGTGAGCTGAGATCACACCACTGCACTCCAGTCTGGGTGACAGACTGTCTCAAAAAAAAAAAAAAAAAAAAAAAAAAAACAAAAAAAACCAGGCCAAGCAGTGATTGATTCTACCTAGAGATAAGAGAAAATTTTACTAGAAGATGGCAGTGGCATTGCATCTTAGAGCAGGAGCAGGAGTACACAAGTCAAATGAAATAAAAAGATGTGAACAAGATGGTGAGGAGGGGAATCTAGGTACTATCAAGATCATGACCCGATTACTAGATGTCCTCACAGCACCTGTGTTACTGAGAATCATGACCAATTACTGAAGTGTAGAGGCTATGTATGATTACAAAAAGCAGGAATGAATCTAGAATGTTGATTTAGGGCCAGTTTATGAAGCATCTTGTATGCTATGCTAATAACTTAGACTTTACCCTATATCCAATGGCTCTTCACCTTTTTTGAAGAATTTGATAAAAGCTATAAATCCTCTCTCCAGAAGTATGATATAACACACATATACTCAAAATGTGGCATAGAGTTTCTGAGAGTTCACAGCCCACCTGGCATTTATTAACACTACTAGGTCCCATCAGCTTTAGGCAGTGGAGCCATAGAAAATCTCCTAGCAAGGAGTGAACAGTTGAGCTTTGTATTCTAGCAAGATAACTGGGAATGATGAAGAGGACAGACTGGTGGGAAGAGAGGCTGGAGGTCAAAAACACCAGATGGGAAGTCAATTGCAAAGTGCCAGGCATGAATGGTAGTACCAGAATTAAGTCAGTGAAAGTAAGATTGGATGGGGTGAGAATGGAAGAGAGAGGGATTTCAGAAATGGAATTGATAAGACTTGATGTCTGATTAATTATAAATGATGTTGAGCAGTTAAATGTTTTGTCGTTATCTCAATCTTCCCCACTAAACTGTAAATCCTCTAAAGGTGTTGCTGACTCACGCAGGACTCAGGGAATGAGCAGAAATGAAAACATAAGCATGCAGGATTAGAAACTTCACATTCATGTGAAAGCAACGGGTCCCTCAAAAGCCAAGAGGCAGAGGGCTGTGAGGTAGGGTAGTGACCTCTGAGACTAATCACTGCTTATGGACACAAAATCAAATAAGGAGCTGTTGAAAATAGTAAACCTGAGTAAGCAGTGATTAACTTGTTGGTTGCCATCTCTACCTTACATGGTTTCCTAGCCCCAGAGCACCTCCTAGATTGCTAAGAGACTAGGTTGGTTTGCTTTACACTTATAATGGGAAAGTATGACCAGAACCTCAAAATCAACCTACTCCCAAAACTGCAAAATTTGCCAGAGTGTTCCAAATATCCAGGCTGCTGCCTGTAGTTACAGCTACTGGTTAAGCTAGAGGAAAAAGTTATCTATTGAAGGTACAAAGATATGGTAATTGAGAGAGCTACTGCTTCTTAGAACAAAGTCATCTAGGTTGCAGGTACAGAGTTTTTGATGGACTTCATCTCCTAGTGTGTGTGTGTGAAGGTGGGGGAGTGATACCTATTTGAGCTGGAGAACAGAAGAAAGTCCCTGAAATTGAAATTACTTGGCAATTTTAAGTTACTGGATATTTCTCATGGTCTTACTTTCTCCCCCACCTTATGCCTACTCTATGCCCTATGTACCTTTTTGAGAGACAAATGACAAATATGTAAACATTTAAAATAAAACATATTTCCAGGCATTTCATCATTGATTAAATATTTGTTGAACTCTTACATTTTCTTCAAAATGACATTCTTAATAATTATTTCAATAACTGTAGGTAACTCAAAAATAGAAAGCACCACCCCTGCCTTCAAAGAGCTTCCAGTCTAATTGGAAAGATAATTGTTATATAGAATGATAATCCCAAAGAGCTACAAAGTCTTGTTTTAATTTATTCTATACTGATTCTTTGTAAACTAGTACTACATAATGGGACATCAAGTAACTTCAGGTTAAGGAGAATACTGCAATACTAAGAGCTTATCATTCTACTTTTTCTGAGTAAGGAGAGCTGAACTTAAGCAAAAGTAGAAACAAGAATGTAAAAAAGAAGAAAGCATAATATTAAGCCAGGGAGAATGTTTTAAATTTCAATCCCACACATCCTACAATATCTGGATGGTATTTAAGAGAGAACGCATCCAATCATGAGTATAGGAATAGAACTTAAACCACATCCAGCATCCCATGGAACTTAATTCAGAACTATTACACCACATTTTTTTCTTGGCTCACATGGCACAATAGTCAACCAAAGAAAAGAGAAAGTTCTACCAAAACCAAAAGCTGACTTGTTTGAGAGTGACATGAAGTTAGCTAGTCATTTCATGCAGCTTCCCTATTATCAGTTATAATTTGGGTTTTTTTGCCCATCAAACCCTAAGCCATATTAATCTATTAACGTTCTGGTTTCCTCAGCAAATCACGAAATGAGATTTTTCTCCAACAGGAATTCTTCCGCTATGATTCCAAACCCCAACATGTGCTTTCCAGAGCCTCAGATGTTTCCTTAGTTCTACAGCATGTTTTGTAAATTCATTTCAGCTCAATTTGCCAGTGCTGCAGAAAGTATCTATGGCTGACTGGAGTCACAGTTTGGACGGACCTCTAGTTAGATTAGATGGAAGTGGAAACTAAAACTTCTAACTGGCTCACCAGGAAGTCAGGAATTCACAAAAATAGCAGAGAAGGAATTTCGTTTGAGGGGGTGTTTCAAACATGCCTGTTTTGGGGAGTGGAGGGTGTGGAAGCCCTAGGGGGTGATTCTTCACTGTTTTCCTTGGTGTTGGGCCTACATATTATTTTCCACTGGAGATTTGTTTTCTAAGTATAGGAAAAAGAAGAAAACAAAAAACAGCAACAGCAACCAGGAACAGTTGCTTCATTTTTAGAACTCAGGTAAAATGGCTAACGTTTCACACCTGAGGTGAAATAGTATCAGGGTTTAAAATATCCCTACAGTCCAGGGGCCAGGAAGGTGATGACTTCCTTCAAAAACATGAAATAAATGAATTTTTTTAAATGACTATAGTTTCTACAGGATACAGTTCTCCTGTTTTCCACTTTTCCTTTGTAAAATACATGAATTACCAGCTTCAGGCTTCTACTCCTAATTGAGCACTCTCTAGGTCTAGAAGCTCAGCTATTATAGTTATTTTAAAGAAGATTATTATCACAGAAAAAGAGAAACAGACTGACAGGCTATTTCTAGTAGAAAATCTCCTTTAGTCTTCCAAATTAAAGGAGTTTGAAATCTCTATCAAAAAAAAAATGCATTATAATATTTATATTAATATTCTCTCAGTCTTATGACAAAGCAGTTATAGTGTTTCCATTTGCTAAGTTTGTGCTTTTAAAGTAATAGAAACTGAGAATGATCAAATATTTTATCTATGCCTTCCCTTGAGATAAGCTGATTCAAAATATTCAATGGTCTGTCGAAAATTTCCTGAATACTAACCTTTGTTCATATCAGCAATTATTGATTTTAATTCAACTGGCTGTGAAATTGTGTTCTGTTGAAGCTTTCCAAAATGCCCAGAGGTTTCTCAGCAGTTTTCTAGATGAGCTATAATCCAGGCTTGACCTTGGATGGAATACAAAATAAAATCAAGTTACCATAGTTCTGAAATGAAAACCTTACTGAAGTATTTGACATTGAACAGAGTCGGATTTTTGTTTCCTAAAAAGTGATGAAGCTGTTTTAATTTCATCTCCAAATTGTTATCCCAGGACGAGAAGGAATTCTGAGAACAAAATAATTTTTTAGAAGAAAAGCAACACCATTCATTGTCATTTTATACAAAATTCACATACTGATAAGTACTGTTTGAAAAGGAAAGAAAGGTCAAAATATGAAGCTAGGCAGAAAGAAAAAGATACAGACATAAAACTTGGCTTTACTAGATATTAACTATGTGACATGAGCGTGTGTGCATTTGTAGCATGGGGGTGGGGGCAGGGAGTGATAAAATAATTGGCACTGATATGCCGGAAACTATGCTAGGTACTTCACATGTGTTCTCTCTGTTAATCACCATATTATGAGAAGTATCAATGTTCCCCCCACCCCCCCCTTTTTTTTTTTTGAGATGGGATTTTACTCTTGTTGCCCAGGCTGGAGTGCATTGGCCCAATCTCAGCTCACTGCAACCTCCACCTCCTGGGTTCAAGCGATTCTTGTGTCCCAGCCTCCCAAGTAGCTAGGATTACAGGCAAGCGTCACCATGCCTGGCTAATTTTTTGTGTTTGTAGTAACGATGTGGTTTCACCATGTTGGTCAGGCTGGTCTCAAAGTCTTGCCCTCAGCTGATCCGCCTGCCTCGGCCTCCCAAAGTGCTGGCGTGAGCCACCGCGCCCGGCCAATGTTCCCATTTTACACATGAAGAAACTCTGGCTTAACGAGATCTGACAACATGTCTAAGTTCAAGTTTACCAGTATATGACTAGGAAAGTCCGTCTCACTCTAAAGTCTGTGCTCTTTCTCCTGCAGCATGATACAGGTTGTTCAACCTCACAGCCTCAATTTTCTTATTTGTAAAATAAGGGGAAAAAATGCTCACCTGACCTGGGTCATTGTGAGGATTAAATACAATCATCTGTCTAAATCCTGGCATGCTTCCTGGCATGCAGGTACTTAAGAAACCCCAGTTTTCCCTCACCATCAACTCTCCAGGCTTAGTGCAGCTAGGCGCCTTAACAGGAATACGCAAAAGCGCACTGGAATGTGTGCATAGATGCTGAGAAAGCAAAAGGGAGACAGGTACCCAAAAGTCCTCCTTGGCCTGTATAGCTTTTACACCCTGTTACAGAATTGACTTTTCTCTTCAGTAGCAAGGGACAGGCTTCATGCAGTGGCCTCTGAAAGACCATGCACTGTGTCACTGGCAGTTCATCATATCTCCCAATAGTGCAGCTGTGATAAGAACCAGATGATCCAAATTTCCTAAGCAAAGCCAGCAGCAAATATCATCTGGGAAGGCGCATGCCTCAGTGTCCACACACTACGCTCTTTAAGAAAGTACATCAAAAAGCTAATGGACTTTTACAAGAGCCCACTTACTGCTTAATGTCTGTGAGCTCTCAGGAGCAGGGAATCACAACCCCTACCACATACAGTTGGCGGCAGAACCAGTATTCCAAGTTGTTAAAGAAGCCAAGGATTAGATAAGATTTATAGAGACCTGATGTGGGTAGGGCAGCTAAAAATGGAATCTGCAGATTTGTTTCCAAAGCTTCAGACATGGCCAGGATGTTTCTGTGTATAGATTGCTCCACTTCGCATGGGCAGACCACAGGAAAAATGGTTCTCTCATCACTGGGGGAGTTGCCCCTCTTTTTAATATAGAAGTGTGTGACATCCATTTGATACAGCCACATACACAGCTCCAGAAAACTTAAGCTAAATGCTGTCTGTCTGGAAGTGGAAAACCAGAGGTTCAGATACTTTCTTGATGATCTTAAAATTGTGAGTGCCATTCTTTGCCTTCTCTCATAGCCCATTTTGTTACTTCTGAGGATCTGTTGACATCTGAAAAACACTTCTCTTATACTATAACTTCAGCTGTTATATGACTTCAATTTTACAAAAAACTATCAAGCATTTCCTCAGCACCTACTTTTTTTTTCATTTAATTTTATATAGCTTGACCTCTTGTTTTAACATTTGGAAAAAATATTTTCCAAGTACCCTGTATATGCGTGTCTCTGAGCAAATATACCTCTAGTCTTTTATTGCTAATTTCTGCTTCATCTTACATCTTTCATGTATTTGATAACCTGTCCAGGTTCCAATGAAAGAGGCTATGGATAAGTGGTACATAGGAGGTCATTCTAAGGTGAAGTGTCTATTGGGCAGTGAGCTGCAGGGAAAATATTGCTTCATGTGATTACTCAAATTGTTTAACTACTTGTAGCTGTCAGGCTTGGAGCTGTTCACCTGAGACTTTGTTGCTGCAATTGGCTCTGGAATTAACCACAAAACTGTCAGATGTAAACCACGTTTAGATAAGCCAGTAATGGCAAGAAAATGACACCATTCTGAGGTTGATGGATGTAGGAGAGCTCTTCTAGTATTTGTAGGAGGCATATAATGATCTGTGACCACAATCTGTATTCCATGAAATTGGCATTTACTGAGGCTAAGAACGTCTTGACTGGCCAGGAACGATGGATCAATGGAGTTGGGGGGTTGATTGCTGAGTTTCTGAGAAGACAGCAGTTGATTCAGAAGTCTTATCCAACACTACATTTAAAGGTCAATATGTGGAACCAAAGATCTAAAAATGGCTGAACTGTTTCTAAATTTAATAACTCAAGGGGCCTAGTCAACTTTCATAAAATTATAGAGCCAAAACTCAGGCGCTTCTTCTCTCAGTGGATTTCTCAAATGCTAGATCAAAACAGCTGCCAATTGTCCATTCTCACTCATCCAATGCCTGTAAAGTAAAATAGTTGCTGTAATAAGAAAGGGTTTTATAATGGCCTTTTCCCTCAAGTTCAATATGAGATGCACTCTAGACTTTTTATGATACATCTACTACTAGTGAAACATTGCCTTACATAAAGAACTTAATAGTTGTTCTTTAGTTCCTTGTCATTGATATTAACAGCTAAAGACCATCATCTCACATGACATTGCTGCTGAAATTTCCAGCAGTGGGGTCAGGGATAATCTTTTGATCACTGTGTTCAATAGCATCCATAACCTTCCTTTTGAGACATTGAATTAAAATATTACATTTATCTGATGAAAATCATTGAAAAACATTGGCTGGCCTGTATAGAAGAGCTTAGATTTTTGATTTCAGAAGCAATCAGCGTTACTTTTAGGCAACCCATTATCTACTCTTTATTTTTCTTCTGCCTCTATTTCCCCTGCTAGATGCAATTCAAAGTTTACACTTTAGAAATTTGCTGCTGTAAAGTTAAAAGGACTGTACATTCAAAAGTAAAAGAGAAATGGGGCCGAGCGTGATGGCTCATGCCTGTAATGCCAGCACTTTGGGAGGCCAAGGTGGGTGGATAGCTCGAGCTCAGGAGTTCAAGACCAGCTTGGGCAACATAGCGAAACCTCGTCTCTATGAAAAATACAAAAATTAGCCGGGCATGCCGACAAGCACCTGTAGTCCCAGCTACTCAAGAGGCTGAGGCAGGAGGATCCCTTGAGCCCAGGAGGTCAAGGCTGCAATGATCGTGTCACTGCACTCCAGCCTGGGCAACAAAGTAAGACACGCTCTCAAAAAAAAAAAAAAAAAAGTAAAAGAGAAGTGAAATAAACATGTGTTCTACCAGGGCCAGACACAAAATTTGTTTATAGTGAAGAAAGTCTTAAAAACTGCAATAAACAAATACTTCTAGATTTTAAATAATCAGAAAGGCATCTCTAAAAAGTCATTGCTGGTTATAGATGTAAATGTCTGGCACAGTTAAAAAGCAGAAAAATCACTTTCTCCAACATTAAACATGGATTCCATTGAAATGAATTATGTTTATTCTACTTGTTAAAAGAAAACTTGGAGTTTGTTTGACTTTGTGAAATAGACCTATGACTTGCTTCTGGGTTTGCATGAGATCTCATTCAGAGACATCGTGGGCACTTAATATGTGTAGTTGTGCTGAAACGTGTAATATGTGATGAGATAAGATGCTTAGCAGTGAAACCTCACCATTGAAGCTTTTAGTACTTCTTCAAACAAGGCACATGAAAAATATCAAGGAACTTTAGCACAGAGTTTGAAACAATTTGTTTTTCTAGAAAAACAAAATCACAACCATACATTATTTACCAAATATCTTACCCAGAGAACAGCCAGAGGGAAACTCTCCAAGGATTTGGCATTCGAGTGTTCTTATCTCATATGAAAATGCATTCTGCATGTGAATGCTGCGTGTGGATTTTCTTTAGTTTTGTTTTGTTTTGCTTTTGCAGTTGTAGTAACGGATAGCATCAAAGTTTGTAATCATTCATTTCAATTACTGCATGAATCCTAACGTTTGTGATACTGGTTTCATCAAAGTCATATTGAATTTGAGTAAAATGAGAGAAATCGCATTGCAGAGATATATATTTGTCACTTAAATAGAAACTGCTTCAGGAAAATACTGCACCTCTCTCAGTAGTCAGCAATCCTATCTTCTATTCACATGCTACAAACAAAGAGTTAGATGATACACAATTAACTTTTTAAAATCTGAGGGATGAATTTAAATGGGCTATGGAGAAGAAATTTGTGTATGCATACATCATTGGCAAAGAGTCTTTTCTCTCTCACTGTTTAAGTTCTGAAAGCAGAGCACCTCATATTGCAGTGATTAAGGATTGATTTTAATAATCCTAAAAACCAGGCTTTGGAGCTCAATAAATTCTTCCTTTCAAAAGTACAGATTTTGGGGTTACCAATGTGGCTCCGTTATCCATGCTTTGCCACATTTTATAGGAACATAAAACTGCTAGCAGATTACATCACCAGGCAGATGCAATATGACAAGAGGCTGCAAGGTCGTACTGTGGGAAAGTCAGGGATTTCAGGGAGATGATACTTTACAAGCACGGTGTCTCAACTAAACTCAAAGCAAAAAGCCTGGTGCCTTATCAGTGTACCTCCTGTAAACTTTCAGAGCCCATATATGTTTATACATATTAATAATAAGTAATAAATAATGTTAAATAATAATAGCAACAAATACTTATACAATGTAGTGTTTATTATTTAGGCCCTATGTACTTTTAAAAATGTATGTTTATATTTGTTTTTGTGCTAGTGAAATGTACTAACACAAAATTTAACATTTTAACTATTTTTAAGTATATAGTTCAGTGACATTAAATACATTCACATTGTTTTGCAATCATCACAACCATCCATCTCCAGAACTTTTTCATCTTCCCTAACTGAAACTCTGCATCCATAAAACAACTCCCCATTCCCCTCTCTCCCAGTGCCCCCCATTCTAGACACAGACACAGACATTTCTGTGTCTATGAATTTGACTATTCTAGATACCTCAGTAAGTGGAATCATGCAATATTTGTTCTTTCGTGTCTGACTTATTTCACTTAGTGTCATGTCTTTAAGTTTCATTCATGTTGAACCTGCATCTAAATTTTCTTCCTTTTTAAGGCTGAATAGTATTCCATTGTGTGTGTATGTATATATATATATATATATATATATATATATATATATAGCACATTTTGTTTACATATTCATCCACTCATGGACATTTGGGTTATTTCCACTTTATGTGCTTTCTATGTATCAACTCTTTTACTGCTCAAAAAGATTCATTGATTCATTCATTGTTGTAGTATCTTTATTATCTCCATTTTATGATAAGAAAACTAAAGCATATGAGATTGTGTATGTGCCCAAGTTTATAGAGCTAGGAAGCTCTAAAGCCAGTATTCCATCCCAGGCTGGGTAGATCCACAGTTCCTGCTCCTAATCACTGTGCTATCTCATCTCCCTTTCCAATGATTCAGGAAACTAAGTATAGCATGTACCAGTTGGAAAACCATTTGTATAACATCCTAAGGCCAGATTTTAAAAGTTCAAGTACAGGTTTTAAAAGTTCAAAGGAGTAGTCAGTTTAACAACCGCACCCCATAGCAACTGATTTATAAAGGATCCCATTACTACAAAATAAAAATTAGCGCTCTGCTCCGGCACTAGTTCTAGGTGGGCTAAGTTCATTTTGCTGGTCTTCCTATATAATATGTGCATGCGTGTGTGTGTGTGCAGTAGCATGGTTATAATATTACCCCAATTTGTAAAAAGGGAAATTGGGGCATAGGAAGGTGGTAAGTTACTTGTTCAAGGACTCATAATAAAAAATAGAACCTGTACCCAAACTCAGATAATTTGTAACTCCAGAGCCTGTTCTCTTAACTATAGCACACATTTTATCTTTTTCTTGAATGTGAAGTACAGCATTGAGACCTGTACATAACCACAAGTATTCTTACAGTATATGGAAATTTTCCTAGAAAGCCTGTAAATAACCAGCAAGTCTATTTGTCAAGAGGCAATCCGTGCATTGCTAAAGTTATTTGTATAGTTATTCCAACGAGCACATCTGAAAACTAGGAATGCAGTTGCTTTATTAAAAAAATTGTCGATGGTATAAAATATTGTTAGATTTTGGGAAGCAGTTTAGTGTGCACATGCCAAGCTTCTCAGGACAGAAATACCTCTGAGAGCAGCTTCTTTCCTTTCACTATGAGATGAAGAGTACACTCATGAACCCTGAGCAAAATTGTGACTTCAATGCAATTGATTGTCTTCTAACCCAAATTCCTGTTTCTGGCTTCCTTTTCCATTTGTTCCATTTGTACAACCTCATGCCCACTTCAGTCATTGCCCAGGGCCCTTAAATTTAAATATCCCTGCCCCTGAACATATAGGCATTATGAAATGGAAAAGAATCCGAGAATCTGATTGCGCGTTTTCATTCCTAGCAAAGCCACCATGTACACACGTACAGGCCAGTCACATTTTAGAACACATGTTTCAGGGTTCCATGGGGGATATGATGCTGACCATTCTTTTGTTTCTCACAGAGTTCCAGGACCGCACGCTCCGAGGAGGACCGGGACGGCCTATGGGATGCCTGGGGCCCATGGAGTGAATGCTCACGCACCTGCGGGGGAGGGGCCTCCTACTCTCTGAGGCGCTGCCTGAGCAGCAAGTAAGTCCTGCACCCGTTGGGGGTCTTTGTGAGAACCAGAGGTAGCCGGTTTGAGGCATGCTTTCGTGATTGGGTTTATGGAGAACATTTTGTGGCTTACAGATCCAGATAAAAGAAAAGAATTAAAGGAACGTACAAATAATTAAATTTGTGTTCTTACGTGTTTTTATTTGTGTTCTTACGTCCATCTCCAGCTGGGTCTTTATATACTCTTATCAGATGATAAGCAATAGAGAAACTTATCATCTTTACCAAGCAAATGTTATCTGTTTTCGTGTTAGGAGTGGAAGGAGAATTTATTGTTAGGAATGGTTCTGGAATTATTAGCTCTATGACATATTGTACAGTATTGGTGTTAGTAGCATATTGAGTTTATGCTGGATTTTTAGTGTTACCAAGTACTTTGCAAGTGAATAACATATTGGTTTATTTTTGTAGATGTCCTAATAGCCAGAAGTTTCTTAAAGTCGTTCAGTTCAATGAATGATGGATTTTGAATATAAGGAAGTTTGGAAAAATAGAAGCTTCAGTGGGAATTGGGTCAGGAATAGCGAAAGGGATGAAGAAGGTAGACATGGGGGTGGCTAATGACATCTAAGCTAAAACGAAAGGGCCTGAGGCCTTAGAATGGAAATTTTTACTTAGAGTAATAATTTAAAACTCCTTCTTGAGCTGTGTGGTCTATGACTAGATCTGTCTCCAAACTATAAAATATAAAGTACCATGGTAATATTTTTAATGAAAGATTTTATTTGACTATGAAAAGTGTTATGTATAGCAAGTAGGAGGTTTGATCAAAATTATTGTATATACTATATTATAAAACAGGAAACAGAAAAAGAATTCTAGACATTTCATAAACAAATAGCAGAAAGTGGTGAGACAGAGGTTCGGAAAAATGTCAACTTACTTTAATAAGAGTGAGAATTTCTTGGAATCAGCGTCTGAGTCTTATTCCTTTCTGTCTCCCCAAGGCCTGCACAGGGTCTAACAGATATTAGAAGCCGGATAGATGGTTCTTCATTGAAACATGAAAGACCATTTTGGCTCCAGGGAGGTCTCACTGGAAATGTTATAACCTGAGATGTATCCAACAAGATACCAGATCAATTCTGATATTTGGCCATTGTGGCATTGAGGTGTGCACTAAAAATGGGTCAATGTGATTGTATCTACCAGCAGGTTTGTTTGTCTTATTTTTGAGGCCAGCTTCAAATCAACGAGAACCTTGAGCTGATAAGAAAGACTAGACTTTTGCTCCTTATGATTCACCTGCTCTCTTAATCTTGAATATACAAAACTTCCAAAACCTGCAATGTATGCTGCCACACGGTGATGATGTAACTGATAATATTCATACATCAGTAAAGCCAAAAAGTATAAATTTAGAATGTTCCTGTTATTTAGTTTTCTCAAATTAGCATCCTTGAATATTTTATAGAGGTGAGCCAAAACATGTGTCTCACAAAACTGATAAGAAACAAAGGGGAATTTTCATATTGTCTCAGTGATGTGTATGTCAGATTGAGGTAGGATCTTTTACTGAGTGAGAGACTGAGAAGCAATTTAGGGAATACATTAAAATCACAAAATTCTGTCATTCAGCAAACAATCAAATATTGATGCCATGCGAAATTTAAAAAATAAACAATTTTGCCACCTAGTAAGTTAAAGGTCTAGGTGTTAGGGCTCTATTATGATACTACAAAAGATATCAGTTGTCTTCTACTTATAAAGTATTAGAAAAGTAGAATGTAAATGCTGAAATTATAAACATATAGAAGATATGTCCCTATTTTACTTTCAAGTATTAAAAATATATATTCAGTAATCTCATACAAGGCTGAACAAGAAGCTTAAAAAATGGGGCAGAGGTAGACTACCCATTCTTTAGGAATTTGAAGAAGAAAAAAAGCCTCCAAATAGAAGGCATTTCCAAATCCAACAAGAATATAAAGAAATATTAGTTTCTTAAAAACCAGTGCTTAGTATGGACTGATACATTATACACATGGATATGTTCTATACTCTTAAATTCTGGTCATTCTTTAGCAAATCAAAAACTTGTCATCATCATTAACTCTGGAACAATCTGGATAGAAAATGTAATATATATTTTTAATTGTGAAAGAACTATTTATATATGCCCTATCATATATTTTGACATCATTCTTCAATAGGATTTGTATTGTTAGGCTAAACTGTATTAATTCTGATCCTTGTAAGACAAACAACATAGAGGTTGATTTAGCTGTTCAGTCTGAGATTCTAGTGGGATTTCTGGAGACAAGCAGCTCATGATATGACCACATTAGCATATTACCTCTGTGCCCTAATGAGTGAAATCTTACAGCTACAGATTTTAAAAGGAGCAAAACTAAGACTGAGTTACTATCTTGGGGGGTGTATTGATTGTAGAAAATCTGCATCTCCAAGGACAATTTAAAGATCTACAGTGACTAAGTAAATACCTTTATAATAATACCAAATAAGTATGTTAACCCATTGAATGTTCCTGGATGCCATAATGCTGACTTTTAAAATATTAGTTGGTGCAAAAGTAATTGCAGTTTTTGCTATTACCTTCAATTCACCAACCCAATACTTTAGTTTTTATGGCAATTACACACTTATTTTCTAGAAAGCACAACACAATATGCTATTATTGAACAGCTTAGATAGTTCCTGCTTTGATTCAAGACTTTTGTTTATGTTGCATTTTTCAAAACAAGGCATGCATATACACCTACAAACCCCCTACCCCACGCATGTATTTGTGTGTGTGCTGAGCTGTGACAGAAAATATATATCATTTCAAAAGAGTCTGACAGCTTCTGTTGCAGAGAACTCACCCTGGCAGGGGCCCTTTGTGGATACTAGTCAGACCCATTTACCCAGGGGAGACCTTATCCTAAGTGTCACTGGTCCTCAAGCAAAATTCAGTTTGGCCAGGCACAGTGGCTCACGCCTGTAATTGCAGCACTTTGGGAGGCCGAGGCGGGTGGATCACCTGAGGTCAAGAGTTCGAGACAAGCCTGGCCAATATGGACAAACCCCATCTCTAATACAAATGCAAAAGTTAGCTGGGCGTGGTAGCGGGTGCTTATAATTGCAGCTGCTAGGGAGGCTGAGGCAGGACAATCGCTTGAACCCCAGAGGCAGAGGTTGCAGTGAGCCAAGATCGAGTCACTGCACTCCAGCCTGGGCGACGAGCGAAACTCCGTCTCAAAAAAAAAAAGAAAAAAAAATTCAGTTTTCTTTACCTGGGATTATTATGTTTGGAATCAGAGATTCTCAAATGTTTGTGTGTCCCTGGCTCTCTCTTCCTGCCATTCTGTATCACTTCACAAGTTTTATTAATATGATTTTATCCCTGTATTTTCTCCTTTTTTTGTGTGTAATGAAAGTGTGGAGCAAGTCCCCTTTGGTATCTAAAGGGAATCAGACATTTTGGATGATTTCATTTTAGATGATTTATATTCTCCTCCATATATAGTTTGAATGCATCTGCTCAGGATCCTCGATGGAAGTGTAGTTGTCTTCATTATCTTTTAAGTTGTCAAGCACCTAAGAAGCTATTTGTTTTCTTGATAATTTTTATTTGCAATCAAGATCTTTCACTATTAACAGAAATTCCTGGGTTACAGCCTCATGTTTCAAAAAGCTAGCTTTCAGCTATCAAAGTTCATGGAGACACCTAGCATTCATTAAACTTTCAGTTATAGTCATGTATAAAAATTTTAATTTTCATTAAAATACATAACTCTAAGCAGTAAGAAATATTAAATAAGTACTTATAAAAGCAAAATATAATATTAATAAAATACATTCTAACATTTTTCTCATTACTACTTGACTGTAATTAAGTCATTGCTTAAATATGGCCCTAAATCAGTCCTTAGGCTGGATTTAGAATGTATTTTGACTCTTATAATTTAGAAATAGATATGTTCTGGGATATGTGCTCAGCTTTAAGACTTCGAATCAGTTTGATTTTTAAAGTTTTCAAGTTTTTTCCCTCAACAACTGGTTCTATCTATTCTAGTACCAGCAAGAATTTATTAGTTTACTCTCCTTAGTTCTTTACGCTAATGGTAACTCTAATTGGTGTAGCAATTATTCATTGCCACAGTAATGCTGCATAAAAACCAGTAATCCTCACTGGAATATCAGATAAGGAATTATTGCTTGGCTAGGCAGCTCTGATGGACTTTGATGGTCTTGATCACATATCTAGGGTTGGCTGGATGTTGGCTGATCTAGACTGGCTTCATCTGGTTCAACTTGGGAAACCCAATTCTGCTCCACAAGTTCCTTATCCTCCAGCAGGCTAGCCTAGGCAAGTTCTCATAGTGATAGCAGAGGTGTAAGAGAGAGCAATTCCCAGTGCAAAGCCTGTTTCCAGCTTCTGTACCATATTTGCTAGTATCTCATTGGCCAAACTAAGCCATCCACCAAGTCCAGAGTCAGAATGGGAGAGCCAAATTGTTACATGTGAAAGCATGAGCTAGAGAGAGGGTGAAAAATTGGGACTATTATTCAATCTAGCATGAATAGTCTTCTATGGCTTTCTTACTCATTTGTAATGGGATAATGAACTTCATGGGTTCTGTCTCATTTCTCCACTCCAGATCTAGGCATCTAAATTCAGTTCAGTCACCTTATGTACCTTCCCAATAGGGAAAGATCAGAGTTTATGAATGTATATATGCTTAGAGGCCTAGCAGGTAACTGGAATGTATGTAGTAGCATTCATATTGAGTCCAAATAAATCCCATCTACCAGGTAAATTAACCTGCCAGGCCAATTTTCTAGCTCTAGTAATATGACCTCTTAGAGCACTCTCAGGTCTGATTATTTTTTCAAGTCTATCAGCTAATGATTATTCTATTCCCAAAATGAAAGAAATGTAAAGGGAGGTAGATTACTTAGATTTTGTGGAATAAATGACAACTACTCAACTTCTGGAGTTAATTTTGTTCCCTGATGGACTGGGAGCTTGTGAGGAGACTTGGTTTACCCTCTGAGTACAGAACATCCTCTCTGAGTGACCTTTTGAAGGTTCTAGAAAGAAATTCAATGGAGACAAAGCGGAATGAAAACACAGGTACACATTAAATATAAAAGCCTTCATTCTCAACAAGCAGTACTTGATACTGGAGAAAAAGTTCTGACCCAGGAACATACTGAGCAGAATCCTTTCCTTGGTTTCTCCCCTACCCTTTTTCTGAGGTTTGCAGAAAGTAGGCAGTGCTTGATTTTCCAGGTTTATGATATTGGAACACTGATCATTGCCTTTATCTGCAACCCTGGTTTGAACAACAAAGAAAGACACTGTATAAACATTGTCTCTCACCTTTACTAATTTTGTAAGGTTATATGAGGTTTTATTGAGTAACTCTTATAATGTAACTTTTACTAATCTAGTATCACTAAGTAGAATATAATACCTGTTTTTATTTTTCATCAATTAGAAAAGAGACTATACCTACTGGTGCTTGATGATGGACATTTATTTTATTTCAAATGAATTAAAGTACTAGGTACCTTGAGAAGCTGCTCCTCTCTCCAGTTCTTCACCCCCCTACTAAATACTCTGAAATAATATTTATAGTGAACTATTTGTCTAGCTTTTTAAAAAATACTTAATACTAAAGATCTATCTTTCAGAGCTCTAGGTTTGTCTTCAGCCAGCTAATTTAGCTTTGCTCATAAGAAGTTCCAAATGCATAAGACAGTTAATATAATGTGTAACATTGTCTGTCTCCCTGTATTAAGTCAATGCCAAGACCAGGCTCAAAGGAGGAAACTGCAGCTCATTTGAGATGGCAACGAGTCAGATAGCTGGCTGCTCTTCGGTGTGATGTGAACCTTTGCACTGGTGACTAAAGAAGATTTAAAGGTCTTCTGAGACCTTTTTTACTTTCTGAAATGCCAAATTCATCTAGCTAATAGTATAAATTAATACTACATTAATATTGTATTAAGAGCATAAATTAATACGTTAAGAATACAAATATTATGTTAAATCTTAACTGATTCAGCAATGGGCTTGGCTGTTTCATATCTATCCAAATAGCAAAAAATGATCTTCTTATGAAGGATGGCAGAATTTTTTTAAAGTTAATAAATTTTGAGTTAAATATTAAAATTGAATTAAAAAGTTTTTGAGGTAAATACGATTATTAGATGAGCAAGAAATAAAAATCACACAAGAGGTGCCTAAAACAAGTAAGATTATAGTATTATTCCAAAGGCATGTGGCTGCCAGAATGGTGTCAACATAAATACAGAAAAATTAAAATAAACAGCCCCAAGGAGTCTTAGTCCACAGGAATAGGAAAGATCATTCTAAAGGTCTCATTTCATAATAATTGTGGTAAGAGAAAGTAAGCTAACTTCTCTGATTTTTAATTGCAAACACAGATATTCTGCCATGAAAATATTGACACACTAATATAGGCTTTAGTTAGCATCTTATTTCTATACCGTATAATAATAAATACCAAAAGAAAATTTTCAATGGTAAGATTTTGCTTCTTAAACAAATGTTTGTTTTTTTCTCTAAAAGACATCTCATCTCTATCATAACATCCAATTAAGATTCACAGGACTTGTTTTAAGAGGTTTTAGAACTTTCAGCTCAAGTGAGCCCCAAAGCAGGCTTTATCTGTTATTCTTCATCTGGTGTTATATGTTATCACCCTTGTTTTCCTTGGAAATGTTTGAATTTTTGTTTAAAAGAAAGATATACAAGTTCAGAGTGGGTATGACTACTCATGTCATTTGTATGAGATAGTCTTTTCATTTTGTTAAAGGAGATTGCATATTTTGGAACATATGCTTAAGAGTTTGCAGTTGCCTTCCTTTTACTTTTTGGGTTAAAGCCTAGTCTAAATATATTACCAAGACTTCTAATATTTCAGGTCATATATCTTAGGGGGGTGTATTGTTCCAAGATCTGATCTCCTTTCCGGAGGCAAATGCGCTAAGGCCAATGACTGAATGTTTAGGACCAATTTATGGCCTGGTTTATCCCATAAGCCAATTTGTTGGAATAAAAGATGGTTAGAAATGTGTTTGTTGTTCATAACATTTACTTGCCATATCAGGAATCTGTAACTCTTAGATGTCTTTTTCTGTTTATTAAAAAAACAAATCCTTATGTGATTTGTTCAGTAGCCCTTCTAAAGTTTGTATATCTCCTCAATTTTAATTCATTCATTCAATTAATATTCATTGAATACCTACTATGTATTAAGCAGATTGGTAGGTATAACTAAGGATAGAAATCCCAAAGGGCCAGAGTCTCAAGAATTTACCAAATTATTAATTTGCCTCTGAGTTTCTACTGATTATAGTTGCAAGATATTTTAAGAATTAAGAGAAGTTCCCCCAATTCTATAAATAATACATCTGTGGAACTGGGTTTTAAAAATATTTTATATGTATTGTTATTTTATTCTGGTAGCATCATTTTATATATTAATGCTTTCTTTTCCTAATTCAATTGTATGAATTCCTCCTTTTTTACAGTGCTTAGCACACAGCAGACATTCAAATGTTTAATCATTGGCTTTTAAACAGTATATGCAGTATTGTCATTTTATTTCTTCAATCTGTGCTTCAACTAAAGTGGAAGAAAACTATGCGATATTAAACATCTCTACAAAAGAATTGGGAACCTAATCCCTATACCACAGAACAAAGGTTGGTGGAACCAATTCTACTTTTGCAGAATTAAGAAAATATTTCAGACTTAGACCTAGACTGAGCTGGGAAGGATGTTAGAGCTAATCTCCTCTCTAATTCCCTCTTTGTTATTTCCCTTCCTCTTTTTATTTTTATTTTTTATTGTGGTAAGACAATTTAGCATGAGATCCACCATCTCAACCAAACTTGAAGTGTTCTATACAGTATTGTTAACTATACCAGCAGTGCTGTGCAGCAGATCCCTACAATTTAGCCATCTTGCATAACTGAAACTAGACTCCTTGAATGGCAAGTACTATTTCTCCCTCCGCCCCAACCTCTGGCAGCCTCCCTTCTACTGTCTGCTTCTATGTACTTGATTAGTCTAGATACCTTATATAAGTGGAATCACGTAGTACTTATCCTTATTTCTGACTTATTTCACTCAGGATAATGGCCTCAGAGTTCATTCATTGTTGTTATTTCCCTTGCCGTGCAGACTGTTTACTTTGATAGTGTCCTACTTGCCTATTTTTGCTTTTGTTGCTTGTGCTTTTGGTGTTATAGCTGAGAGATCATTGCCAAATCAATATTAGGAAGCTTTGCCCCTGTATTTTCCAGTTGGAGTTTTATAGTTTCAAGTCTTATATTTAAGTCTATAGTCCATTTTGAGTTAATTTTTGTATATGGTGAAATTTTGATAGCAATTTTATTCTTTCACATGTGGATATCCAGTTTTCCCAGCACCTTTCCCCATTGTGTATTCTTGGAACCTTTGTCAAAGATCAGTTGACTGTGTATGTGTGAGTGTTTTTCTAGGTGTTCTATTGGTGTATATGTCTGTCTTTACACCAAGGTGTCTTTACACTGGCATATCTTTACACCAGTACCATACTATTTTAATTTCTGTAGCTTATAAAATGTTTTGAAATCAGGAACTGTGATGCCTTCAGCTTTGTTCTCTCTCAATATTGTTCTGAACATTTCAGATTCTTTTTTGTTTCATATGAATTTTAGAACTGTTTTTTCCATTTCTATAATAATCAGTTACTGGGAGTTTGATAGGCAACGCATTGTATCTATAGATCACATTGGGTAACACGGACATTTTAACAACATTACTCTTCCACTCCATGAACATGGAATGTTTTACCATTTATTTGTGTCATCTTTAATTTCTTTCAGTAATGTTTTGTGATTGTCAGTGTTCAAGTCCTTCACTTCCTTAGTTTATTCCTAAGTATTTTATTCTTTTTGATGTGATTGTAAATGAGACTGTTCTCTTAATTTCTTTTGTGGATAGTTTGTTATTAGTGTGTAGAATTGCAACTGATTTTTCTTTTCTTTTTTTTCTTTTTTTTCTTTTTTTTTGAACGAGGTCTCGCTGTCTCCCAGGCTGGAGTGCAGCGGCACTATCTCGGCTCACTGCAAGCTCCGCCTCCGGGGTTCACGCCATTCTCCTGCCTCAGCCTCCCGAGTAGCTGGGACTACAGGCACCCGCCACCATGCCCGGCTACTTTTTTTGTATTTTTAGTAGAGACGGGGTTTCACCGTGTTCACCAGGATGGTCTCGATCTCCTGACCTCATGATCCACCCGCCTCGGCCTCCCAAAGTGCGGGGATTACAGGCGTGAGCCACCACGCCCAGCCTGATTTTTCTATATTGATTTTGTATCCCTCAATTTTACTCAATTTGTTTATTAGTCCTTCGTGAAGTATTTAGTTTTCTGCTTATAAGATCATGTCATCTGCAAATAGAGATAATTTAACTTCTTCCTTTCTTTTTTGGATGCCTTTTATTTATTTTTCTTGTCTTACTGACCTAAGACTTTCAGTACTCTTTTGAACAGAAGTGGCAAGAGTGAGCAACCTTGCCTTGTTCCTGATATTAGAAGAAAAGCCATTGAGTGTGATGTTAGCTGAGGACTTTTCACATATGGCCTTAGTTATTTTGAAGAAATTTCCTTCTATGCCTAGTTTGAGAGTTCACATCATGAAAGACGTTAAATTTTGCCAAATGATTTTTCTGCATCTATCAAAGATGATCATGTGGTTTTTATTCCTCCTTCTGTTATGGAAGTAGTTCTTAATCCTAGTTACACTTTAGAATCACCTGGAAAGCTTTTTAAAAAAATACAGATGTCTGGGCCCTACCAAAGAACAGTTAAATTAGGATCTCTTGGGGTAGATTCCTGACATCAGTAATTTTTTCAAAGCTCTCCAAATGATTTTAATGTGTATCCAGAGTTTTAAATTGCTGCTGTCTTGAAGGGGGTGATAGTGCAATGATGAGGTTTATCTCTAGCTCCCTGAAAAAGTAGAGGTTAGGGTAAAGAAGAAAAGAAGAATTTTTGTTGTTTGTTTGTTTTTTGAGACAAGGTCTGGCTGTATCGCCCAGGCTGGAGTGCAGTGGTGCCATCTCGGCTCACTGCAACCTTTGCCTCCCAGTTTCAAACCGTCCTCCTATCTCAGCCCCCCGAGTAGCTGGGACGACAGGCATGAGCAACCATGCCTGGCTAATTTTTGTATTTTTTGTAGAGACAGGGTTTCACTATGTTGGCCAGGCTGGTCTCTCCCTCCTGAGCTCAAGTGATTTGCTCACCTTGGCCTCCCAAAGTGCTGGGATTACAGGGATGAGCTACCACAGGATTTTCTGATAAAGAAACTTCTTTTATGTTAAAAGGAGTTTCTGTAAAATGATTGAGTCCGCCATGTGGGAGAGAAGTCATGGATACAAGCATGTCAAGATGTAAGAGTGGGGATTGCCCTAGGTACTACTCTTTATCTACTTTTCTGGTACATACACAATTGTCTAGTATTAGTCATCATCAGCCTTGCCCAAAGTATTAAATGAACTAAGTGATTTCTAACTTATTCTTTCATCCTTTTATTAATTAAGCCTACAAACATGATCCTTTAAGCTTCCAGCTTGTTGGTGAATGACCAGGTTAATGTCCTAGTGATTCTTGGGTAGTTTATGCAAATTCTCTGAGACTCACCTCTCCTTAAAGTCATTAAACTTCCTATCCACAGAGTTGAGTTGAGTTGAGTTTTCCATCTTCAATTCAGCATCCATCCCTCCAGCTCCTCCCTCACCTCAACTACGAAAAAAAAAAAAAAAAAAGAAAAGAAAAAGAAAGATTTCCTAATGCTACTTGCATAATTTCTTGAATTATTCTTCGGTTTGGGCCCAATTTGTAGAAAATAGAAAACAGTTATCTGACCCTGTTTTCCTTAGTTTCAGTCACTGAGAAAGAGAGAGAAAGAAAGAAAGAGAGAGAGATGGAGACAGATACTGGATATTAAAAGCAAACAGAGGGTGGTCTGTCCAAATCATATACAATGGGGGATGGACAATTCACCTGGAGGCAGGAAGAATAACTATAAAACACTAGGTGATATTACATCCATGCATGGATCATCAGCTGAAGCCCCTAACTAATATACCAACCTCAAATAGCTGCAGAGCCAGCCACTGCCTTTTGGCTTTGGAGTAGGAATCCCTGGTCCAGATAAAGACCCTTTCCTACTTAGGGAGAGAACCACATGTTGTGGGAACTAGAATTTGTAGCAGTGAGTTTCATTGCCTACTTTGTGGATTTTTCCTTCTATTTTATTTTTCATAAAACTACTGATTTTGAATATTGGCACCACTGTTCTCTACTTGTATGACATTGGACTAGATTTTAGTTTCTCTGGGATTTTGTTTGCTTATCTGTGAAATCAAGTGGGCAGTGCCTGGAACAGAACAAGTGTTCCATAAATATTTGTTGAACAGACATCCAAGGTGCCCTTCACCTCTGAAATGTGTGCCCCTAAAAAGGAGACAGTTTCTCCTCCAGATATGCAGTCAAGCCCATTTTGCTGTTAGATAGGAAGAGGAGCAAAAACTGCTCTTCATATAAATGGTTTTAAAGAAAAATGTTGTGACTCTCCAGACCCCTGTTTTGCAATGAACATCTGGGTGACATGGAAGGATTGGAGAACTTTTGTCTCTAGCCAAAATAATTCATAAATTTCCAGCTCAAGGCTTGTATCAGGAGAGGTTGTTAGAGTCCTAGAGTTTCATAATATACATTTTCCTCAAGGGGAAGATGGAAAAGTTGGACTTGATGTTGCTGAAACACATTTGTTTTTATTCTCATTCTTTGCCTCTTTTGGCTACTGAGCAAATGTAAGATCATTTGCAAACCTTATGGCATGTGTGTGTATACTATAAAGTGCATGTCCTTCCTGCTAGTGGATCTTAAGCCAAAGGCAGCAATCCCCCGGCCCCCACCCCTAGCCATCTTTCAGAGGAAGCAAATGCATTGCAAGGACAAACACAACTTATAATAAATATATGAAAATAAACGTGTTCATTAAAATAGAGCCCAATTTTTTTACTTTGGTAGCTATTTAATTTCATTTTAAACTTTTCATCTTTTTCTTTTATTTATTTATTTATTTATTTTTATTATACTTTAAGTTTTAGGGTACATGTGCACATTGTGCAGGTTAGTTACATATGTATACATGTGCCATGCTGGTGCGCTGCACCCACTAACTCGTCATGTAGCATTAGGTGTATCTCCCAATGCTATCCCTCCCCCCTCCCCCCACACCACCACAGTCCCCAGCGTGTGATATTCCCCTTCCTGTGTCCATGTGATCTCATTGTTCAATTCCCACCTATGAGTGAGAATATGAAGTGTTTGGTGTTTTGTTCTTGCGATAGTTTACTGAGAATGATGATTTCCAATTTCATCCATGTCCCTGTCATTTTTTATGGCTGCATAGTATTCCATGGTGTATATGTGCCACATTTTCTTAATCCAGTCTATCATTGTTGGACATTTGGGTTGGTTCCAAGTCTTTGCTTTTGTGAATAATGCCGCATTTTCTTAATCCAGTCTATCACTGTTGGACATTTGGGTTGGTTCCAAGTCTTTGCTATTGTGAATAATGCTTTTTCTTGTTATAGACAGATTTTAATCAGGTTTCTTATAGAACAGATGTGAGGCCGAAAGTTCTTCATGGCCTGAAATTATCTTTATAACATTTCCTTCTGTGTGTTTCTTCCTTCTTCCTTTGGCCATTTGTTCTTTCCTTCCCTCCTTCTATCCCTTGCTCCCTTCTTTCCTTCCTTCCTTCTCTCACGAAATATTTGTAAAGCACTAACAGTACACCAAGCATGTTGCTAGATTCTGCAGCTCAGAGACCAAACAGACTGCAAGGGAAAAAAGTAAATAATTGTCAAAAAATATTTACTATTTTTTATTTTAGATTCAGGGGATACATATGCATGTGTATTACATGGGTATATTGCATAATGGTGGGGTTTGGGCTTCCAGTATACCCATCACCCAAATATTGAACGTCGTACTCAATAGGCAGTTTTTCCACCCCGCCCCCCAACCCAGCCTTTCCTCTTTTGGAGTCCCCAGTGCCAAATATTTCCATCTTTATGTCCATGTGTATGCATTGTTTAGCTCCTGCTTATAGGTGAAAACCTATGGTATTTGATTTTCTGCTTCTGAGTTAATTCACTTAGGATAATGGCCTCCAGCTCCATCCATGTTGCCGTAAAGGACATGATTTCATTCTTTTTATGGCTAAGTAGTATTGATGGTGTATATGTACCACATTCTCTTTATCTAGTCATCCACTGATGGACATTTAGGCTGATTCTATGACTTTGCTATTGTGAATAGTGCTGCAATAAACATATGAATGCAGGTGTCTTTTTTATATAATGATTTCTTTTCCTTTGGTTAGATACCCAGTGTGGGATTGCTAGGTTAAATGGTAATATGGTTTTCTTTTCTTTTTTCTTTTTATTTTTTGAGACATATTCTCCCTCTGTCACCCAGGCTGGAGTGCAGTGGCACAATCTCAGCTCGCTGCAACCTCTGCCCCCCGGATTCAAGCGATTCTCCTGCCTCAGCCTCCTGAGTGCTGGGATTACAGGCATGCGCCATGATACCTGGCTAATTTTTGTATTTTTAGTAGAGACAGGGTTTCACCATGATGGCCAGGCTGGTTTTCTAAAAGTAAAAGAGGCATGGGTGCTACAGGATGGTGTCCTAGAACTTTAAAATGCTGGCCTTTTGCTACCTCTCTGCCTCCTCTCCTGGTGAGCTCTTTACCTACAATGTCCCTCCCTCCCCATACTCACCTGTGAAAATCCTAAATGTTATTTAAAGCCAACTTCACCTGTACCCCTGAGTCTCACCATGCTATATTTGTGAGGAATTTGTTTGCATCACCTTTAATTCACCTTTACATAGTCTGGCTGTGTTATCGTTATTCATATGGTACTGTCTCTAATTACATTATCAGTGTTATGGTCTCAGGTTTTATTTTCCTTTTCTTTAAACCTTCTTGCCTTGCACAGAGTAGGTATCTAGTCACTGTTAGGTGAATTTACTGAATTAAACATAGGGTAAGAACCTAGTGTAGTGCTCGAGGGAGCAGGAGGAGGAAGCGAGGGCTGAATCGTAAAGTCTCCTTTCTCCCATCACATTCTTGGGACTCCTATCACCCATATAGGACCTCCCACCTAAGATACTTCCTTTGTAAGCTATTGCCCTCTCCTCAATCTCTGCCTTTTCAAATTCCTTCTGTATTTAATATTCAGATCATTCCTATGAGCTGTTCACCAGGCATTATGCTGTTGTGTGTTCTATTCTGATTCGTGTGGATTTGTTCAAGTAAATAATAACTTTGATAAGAATCAGGGAGGCCACCATTTTTGTGTCTTTCACAGTGCCTTGCTTAGTACTAGTATAGACTGGATACCCAATGAATGTGTTAAGTGACTGCAAATTGGAAAACATTATACAAAAAACGTGTTAACCAGGAAGCACTGCCCAGGACTCACTTTCCCCATTGGAGTGCTTATTGTACATTGTCTCATTACATTTTTTGAGCAGTATGTTCAGAGCAGTTTCTGGCTTCGTTAGAAGCTGGGCATGACCTTTATGGTCTACAGTGTCATCATTCTCACCTTTTTCTTTTCTGATTACATGAGTATACTCCTCATTTTTGTAACTGCAGCCCATATTTGTGAAAACTTGATGCTTTGCTATAGCATGTCTTTCTTTGAAGAACAGGCAGGTATATGTAAAATCATACTTGTTTGGAAAAAAAAATTGGCAGTGATTTTTCTAGTTATAGTTTAGACATACCAAACAGTCATAATAGCAAAAAGCCAATTCGAAACTTAAAGGACAAACTCCACAATTCAGCCTATAATATTCTCATGTGGGTCTAAATTTTAATTTACCAGCTTTGCAGCCTCCTAACTGTTGCTCAAAAATCTGTAAAAGTGCAGAGGTGCTTTCCTTGGTTCCATATGGTCGAGAGAAGATCAAACAACCAGAGAGGATGTTGTCTTAGACTGTTTACCCCAAACCTACATAATTTCCATTTATATCAAATTTAGTCTCCACAATAAGTTTTACTAACTCTCTGGATATACATAAATCAGTGTTTCCAAGTTGGCACTACGTTCAGAACATTTTTATAATGACAGATTAGGATAGAGCAGAAGTGTTGAATTACAAAACTGAGGTCACAAAGATATGTTATCTATGCCAAAGAAACACTTTTAAGTCTAGTTCACAAGTTACAGCACCATTTTTCAATCTGGACCTTCACTCTCCCCGATCAGTTTAAAATTGCTTTGAGAATGCGGCTTTAAGGCTGACTCTTCTTTTGGCTCCCTAGGGCCCTGTTAGTGCCTCTGGCATACTGGGATGAGCTAACATGGCACCAGGGATGTGTCTGTTCCCAGCCAGCTCACCTACTGATGGATGATGCCTGGCAGCATGCCACCTTGTTGTTTCTTGTATTATTACAACAGAAAGCATTTTCAAAAGCCACATTTATCAAGTCGTCATAATAGTTTGGCTTGTATATCTATCTATTCAAAAAAAAAATTAATCTCTCCCTTAGTACTAATCTGTTTGAGCCATGTGATGTATCCCATGTAGAAAAGGCAGTGGAAAACTGCTTCTGCGTGGGATTCAGGGACCTTTCAACTAAATGCTTAGGAGAAAGAGAGATTTTTTATATATGCTTTTGAAAGTCCCAAAGCACCAAGAACCTCTGTTTCCGCCTTTCCACTGGTGGTTATATGTACAGGGGATGCATTTATTTCTAGTATTTTAGTGGCTTTGTTCAATGAAGGAGATTTAACCTCAAATGAGGGAAAAATGTGAATGCTAGCCTCAAAAAAGGACAAAGACACATTTTAATGTTTAAGGTCAGTTTCCATAGGCAGGTGTTACCAGGTTAAACATTACTTGTTATGAAGAACGTTGTAAGAAAATTTCTTATTATTTGAGGTACAGGGTCATCTGGAAGCATGTGGCAGAGAGGAGGGGCCTCAAAGTACATTTTTAAAGTACTAAAAGAGTGTAATTAACTTGTCTGTAACACAAAGGATAAATGCTTGAGGGGATAGATACCCATTTACCATGAAGTGATTATTACGCATTGCATGCCTGTATCAAAACCTCTTCTGCACCCCATAAATACATACACCTACTAGATACCCACAAAAATTAAAAATTTTAAAAAAGCATTGTCCTGAATAAATATATATTTATTCAATGTTTATTAAAAATAATTTAAATATGTTAATATTAATAAAGTACTCACTAGGGATGCATACTGGAACATGTCTAATTATTTAGAGATATGATATATAATGAAGATACAGTATAAGCATGGTTATCTGCAGATACTTTTAAAGAAGAGACAGTGCTGAATTGCCTCCTCTTGTTGGGAGCAAGCCCCCTCAAAATAATGCTTTTACATAAACAAGTTTCATGGTAATTTTTGTTTATGATGTTATAAATTAGAATTAAATAATAATTATTTTAAACAGAATAAAATGTAGAACATGATAGAATGGCATTTTTAAGTACAAGAGTAAAGCAAAGCTAAGAAAAAGATTAGAATATGGGACTTGTGAAACCCACAGGGACGGCTTGTCATCTAACTCCTCTTTCTCTCCCATGTGAGGTAGGACCACAGGTAACCATCTTTTATGCACAGACTCCAGTTCTAGTCCCTGGGTGTTCAGCATCCAGTCTGAACCACAGATGAAGACAGTGAGCATCTGAGAAGAGCTTTACACACAGGGTCCAGTGGTTCATATAGTTTCCTTTTTCATGGTCAAGTTGATTGGTATCGAGTATTTCCTGAAAGAACCTCTTACAATAATGTGTCTGTGCTAGGGACTACTAGAGGGAGGAGGAGAGAGGGGGTAGTGAGCTGAAAAACTACCTAACAGGTACTATGCTCACTACCTGGTGACAGGATCATCCCTAACCCAAACCTCAGCATCATGCAGTGTACCCGTGTAACAAACCTGCACTTGTACCCGAGTCTAAAATAAAAGTTGAAATTATTTAAAATAATAATAACAATGTATCTGCAGAAAATGAAAAGAAGCTGACAGAACACTTGCACTTGTTTCTCTCAGTTGTTCTCACAATTTATTATTCCTCTTGAGTTTTTTGTAGAGTCTCAGGAATGTAGAATTTTTATTTTATTTTATTTTATTATACTTTAAGTTCTAATGTACATATGCACAATGTGCAGGTTTGTTACATATGTATATATGTGCCATGTTGGTGTGCTGCACCCCTTAACTCGTTATTTACATTAAGTATATCTCCTAATGCTATCCCTCCCCCCTCCCCACACCCCATGACAGGCCCCAGTGTGTGATGTTCCCCTTCCTGTGTCCATGTGTTCTCATTGTTCAATTCCCACCTATGAGTGAGAACATGCGATGTTTGGTTTTTTCTCCCTGCAATAGTTTGCTGAGAATGATGGTTTCCAGCTTCATCCATGTCCCTACAAGGGACAGGAACTCATCCTTTTTATGGCTGCATACTATTCCATGGTGTATATGTGCCACATTTTCTTAATCCAGTTGATCATTCATGGACATTAGGTTTGGTTCCAAGTCTTTGCTATTGTGAATACTGCCGCAATAAACATATGTGTGCATGTGTCTTTATAGCAGTATGATTTATAATCCTTTGGGTATATACCCAGTAATGGGATGGCTGGGTCAAATGGTATTTCTAGTTCTAGATCCTTGAGGAATCGCCACACTGTCTTCCACAATGGTTGAACCAGTTTACACTCCCACCAACAGTGTAAAAGTGTTCCTATTTCTCCACATCCTCTCCAGCACCTGTTGTTTCCTGACTTTTTAATGATCCCCATTCTAACTGGTGTGAGATGGTATCTCACTGTGGTTTTGATTTGCATTTCTCTGATGGCCAGTGATGATGAGCATTTTTTCATGTGTCTGTTGGCTGCATAAATGTCTTCTTTTGAGAAGTATCTGTTCATATCCTTTTCCCACTTTTTGATGGGGTTTTTTGTTTTTTTCTTGTAAATTTGTTTGAATTATTTTTAGATGGTGGATATTAGCCCTTTGTCAGATGAGTAAGTTGCAAAAATGTTCTCCCATTCTGTAGGTTGCCTATTCACTCTGATGGTAGTTTCTTTTGCTGTGCAGAAGCTCTTTAGTTTAATTAGATCCCATTTGTCAGTTTTGGCTTTTGTTGCCATTGCTTTTGGTGTTTTAGACATGAAGTCCTTGCCCATGCCTATGTCCTGAATGGTATTGCCTAGGTTTTCTTCTAGGGTTTTTATGGTTTTAGGTCTAACATTTAAGTCTTTAATCCATCTTGAATTAATTTTTGTATAAGGTGTAAGGAAGGGATCCAGTTTCAGCTTTCTACATATGGCTAGCCAGTTTTCCCAGCACTATTTATTAAATAGGGAATCCTTTCCCTATTTCTTGTTTTTGTCAGGTTTGTCAAAGATCAGATGGTTTTAGATGTGTGGTATTATTTCTGAGGGCTCTGTTCACTTCCATTGGTCTATATCTCGTTTTGGTAGCAGTACCATGCTGTTTTGGTTACTGTAGCCTTGTAGTATAGTTTGAAGTCAGGTAGTGTGATGCCTCCAGCTTTGTTCTTTTGGCTTAGGATTGACTTGGCAATGTGGGCCCTTTTTTGGTTCCATATGAACTTTAAAGTAGTTTTCTCCAATTCTGTGAAGAAAGGCATTGGTAGCTTGATGAGAATGGCATTAAATCTATAAATAACCTTGGGCAGTATGGCCATTTTCATGATACTGATTCTTCCTATCCATGAGCATGGAATGTTCTTCCATTTGTTTGTGTCTTCTTTTATTTTGTTGAGCAGTGGTTTGTAGTTCTCCTTGAAGAGGTTCTTCACATCCCTTGTAAGTTGGATTCCTAGGTATTATTCTTTCTGAAGCAATTGTGAATGGGAGTTCTCTCATGATTTGGCTCTCTGTTTGTCTGTTATTGGTGTATAAGAATGCTTGTGATTTTTGCACATTTATTTTGTATCCTGAGACTTTGCTGAAGTTGCTTATCAGCTTAAGGAGATTTTGGGCTGAGACAGTGGGGTTTTCTAAATATACAATCATGTCATCTGCAAACAGGGACAATTTGACTTTCTCTTTTCCTAATTGAATACCCTTTATTTCTTTCTCCTGCCTGATTGCCCTGGCCAGAACTTCCAACACTATGTTGAATAGGAGTGGTGAGAGAGGGCATCCCTGTTTTGTGCCAGTTTTCAAAGGGAATGTTTCCAGTTTTTGCCCATTCAGTATGATATTGGCTGTGGGTTTGTCATAAATAATTCTTATTATTTTGAGATATGTTCCATTGATACCTAGTTTATTGAGAGTTTTTAGCATGAAGGCGTGTTGAATTTTATTGAAGGCCTTTTCTGCATCTATTGAGATAATCATGTGGTTTTTGTCTTTGGTTCTGTTTATATGCTGGATTACATTTATTGATTTGTGTATGTTGAACCAGCCTTGAATCCCAGGGATGAAGCCCACTTGATCATGGTGGACAAGCTTTTTGATGTGCTGCTGGATTCGGTTTGCCAGTATTTTACTGAGGATTTTTGAATCGATGTTCATCAGGGATATTGGTCTAAAATTCTCTTTTTTTGTTGTGTCTCTGCCAGGCTTTGGTATCAGGATGATGCTGGCCTCATAAAATGAGTGAGGGAGGATTCCCTCTTTTTCTATTGATTGGAATAGTTTCAGAAGGAATGGTACGAGCTCCTCCTTGTACATCTGGTAGAATTCGGCTGTGAATCTATCTGGTCCTGGACTTTTTTGGTTGATAGGCTATTAATTATTGCCTCAATTTCAGAGCCTGTTATTGGTCTATTCAGGGATTCAACTTCTTCCTGGTTTAGTCTTGGGAGGGTGTATGTGTCCAGGAATTTATGCACTTCTTCTAGATTTTCTACTTTATTTGCATAGAGGTGTTTATAGTATTCTCTGATGGTAGTTTGTATTTCTGTGGGATCAGTGGTGATATCCCCTTTATCATTTTTTATTGCGTCTATTTGATTCTTCTCTCTTTTCTTCTTTATTACTCTTGCTAGTGGTCTATCAATTTTGTTGATCTTTTCAAAACACCAGCTCCTGGATTCATTGATTTTTTTGTGTGTCTATCTCTTTCAATTCTGCTCTGATCTTAGTAGTTTCTTGCCTTCTGCTAGCTTTTGAATGTGTTTGCTCTTGCTTCTCTAGTTCTTTTAATTGTGATGTTAGGGTGTCACTTTTAGATCTTTCTTGCTTTCTCTTGTGGGCATTTAGTGCTACACATTTTTCCTGTACACACTGCTTTAAATGTGTCCCAGAGATTCTGGTATGTTGTGTCTTTGTTCTCACTGGTTTCAAAGAACATCTTTATTTCTGCCTTCATTTCATTTTGTACCCAGTAGTCATTCAGGAGCAGGTTGTTCAGTTTCCATGTAGGTGAGTGGTTTTGAGTGAGTTTCTTAATCCTGAGGTCTAGTTTGATAGCACTGTGGTCAGAGAGACAGTTTGTTATAATGTCTGTTCTTTTACATTTGCCAAGGAGTGCTTTACTTCCAACTATGTGGTCAATTTTGGAATTAGTGCAATGTGGTGCTGAGAAGAACGTATATTCTGTTGATTTGGGGTGGAGAGTTTTGTAGATGTCTATTAGATCCACTTGGTACAGAGCTGAGTTCAATTCCTGGATAACCTTTTTAACTTTCTCTCGTTGATCTGTCCAATGTTGACAGTGGGGTGTGAAAGTCTCCCATTATTATTGTGTGGGAGTCTAAGTCTCTTTGTAAGTCTCTAAGGACTTTCTTTATGAATCTGGGTGCTCCTGTATTGGCTGCATATATATTTAGGATAGTTAGCTGCTGTTGTTGAATTGATCCCTTTACCATTATGTAATAGCCTTCTTTGTCTCTTTTGATCTTTGTTGATTTAAAGTTTGTTTTATCAGAGACTAGGATTGCAACCCCTGCCTTTGTTTTCCATTTGCCGCATAGATCTTCCTCCATCCCTTTGTTTTGAGCCTATGTGTGTCTCTGCACATGAGATGGGTCTCCTGAATACAGCACACTGATGGATCTTGGCTCTTTATCCAATTTGCCAGTCTGTGTCTTTTAATTGGAGCATTTAGCCCATTTACATTTAAGGTTAATATTGTTATGTGTGAATTTGATCCTGTCATTATGATGTTAGCTGGTTATTTTGCTCATTAGTTGATGCAGTTTCTTCCCAGCATCAATGGTCTTTACAATTTGGCATGTTTTTGCAGTGGCTGTTGCCAGTTGTTCCTTTCCATGTTTAGTGCTTCCTTCAGGAGCTCTTTTAGGGCAGGCCTTGTGGTAACAAAATCTCTCAGCATTTGCTTGTCTGTAAAGGTTTTTATTTCTCCTTCACTTATGAAGCTTAGTTTGGAGAATTTTTTTAACTGGCTCATTGGGGGCAACCTCCCGCAGTATAGCTCCAGTGAGTACTGAAATGCTCATTTGATGTGACAGGAGAAACTGTGTTCCAGTACTACTTAAAATCCCTTGGTGGGGTTGCAAATCCGCTTGTCTTGTTCTAATCTATGGTCGCTCTAAGATCCACAGTCTAAATGGCCCAGGATCCCTGGGGCTTGAATTGCGAAACATGGCTTTATGTCTTTTCTCTTGTAAAGAGCTCATAGATTTCTTTGGATGACTGAAAGAAGAGAGATAGGCTTGTATTCACAGTGCTTTAGGAGGTTGAGGTGGGAGGATCAGTGGTACCCAGGATTTCATGGTTACAGTGAGCTATGATAGTGCCACTGCACTCCAGGCTGGGTAACAGAATGAGACGAGATGCGGTCTCAAAAAAGCAAAAGCAAAAACAAAAAAACCAGATGGACCATCCTGCTTTAAAATTCTTTGCCATAAGTCCGTATTTGAAAAGCTAGTGATATTCAGGGAAATACAGTAACCCATTCTTGCTTAGCGACATTCTTTGCTTTTTAGCAACCAGAGATAAAGCCTGGGGTGCCATGAGCCTAATATAAGTGCAATTGTCCTTAAAAACCCAGAAGTGTTAAATGCAGAATGACCAGATTTTCTTGAAACAATGTATTGACATCAGGTATAAGTCTGGCTATGTCACCAGAAGGATCTACTGCTTAGTGAAGAGATGATAAGAATTTTAAGGTAAAGGAGCGATAAATCAAATGCATGCCCCTTTCTAAAAAGGGTTATATGAGAAGGGGGATGGGGGAACAAGAAGCTAACAAGTTGTTTGACCCTAGAGAAAAGTCTTTTAATTTTTCATGTCATTTCACCTCTTCTCAGGTTGTTAAATGACAGTTGAAACTATAACATCAGGATTTTAAGAAGTGGAAGTTTAGATGGTGTATTATGCGTTAATGAGAGACAAATAAAGTATGTATGCAGTATATACTAATCTCTTAAGTGAATTAAAGACTGAATAATTCACACATAATAGCTTGTGATTGAGATTATTTCTATTTTTAAGAGAAGGAATTAAATCAAAATGTGACTGGGCAGGAGTAAAATGGTGATTAAGCAAATAAGGAATTTTTGATGCAAATTTGAATTAGAATATATATATATATATTCCACCCGCCCCCCCACAAGATGGAGTCTTGCTCTGTCGCCCAGGCTGGAATGCAGTGGCACAATCTCGGCTCACTGCAAGCTCCACCTCCTGGGTTCCAGTGATTCTCCTGCCTCAGCCTCCTGAGTAGCTGGGATTACAGGTGCCTGCCACCACGCCCGGCTAATTTTTGTATTTTTAGTAGAGACGGGGTTTCATCACGTTGGCCAGGCTGGTCTTGAACTCCTGACCTCACATGATCCACCTGTCTTTGCCGCCCAAAGTGCTGGGATTACAGGCATGAGCCACCACACCTGGCCCATTTTTTAATTTTTATTTTTATTTTATTTTAAGTTTGGGGTTCATGTGCAGGATATGCAGGTTTGTTACAAAGGTAAACGTGTGCCATGGTAGTTTGCTGCACAGATCAACCCATCACCTAGGTATTGAGCCCAGCATTCATTAGCTATTCTTTCTGGTACTCTCCCTCCCCACAGCCTCCCCAGGCCCCAGTGTGTGTTGTTACCCCCCATGTATACACGTGTTCTCACCCCTCATGTATACATGTGTTCTCATCATTCAGCTCCCGCTTGTAAGTGAGATTGATTTTCTGTTCCTCCATTAGTTTGCTGAGGATAATGGTTTCCAGCTCCATCCATGTCCCTGCAAGGGGCATGATCTTGTTCTTTTTTATGGCTGCATAGTATTCCATGGTGTATATGGACCACATTTTCTTTTTCCAGTCAATAATTAGTGGCCATTTGGGTTGATTACATGTCTTTGCTATTGTGAATAGTGCTAGAAGAAACATACGTGTGCATATTACATTTTTATATTAAAATATATTCTAATACTTATATTTTGTTCTTTCATACTTGAGCCAGTTTCTGAGTTCATAATTGATATAGTTCTGAACTCCCTAAACACAGTGCTGTAACTATTTTATAGTTTATATTGGGAGGACATTTTTATTTAAATCCTCTCTTATCATTTGTCTATAGCTTTTCTCAGACGTCATTTTGGACTCAAATTTCAAATGTTTGTTTTCATCCCCAGAAGTAAATTTTACTTTGTTTAAATGTGAAAGAAATCACTCAGCTGTTTTATATTAACGACCTGTTAAAAAAAAGAAGGAAAACATTTTTTACTGCTTAATTCTCTGACAGGGATTTTGTGCCCAGATAAATGCCTTGGATGAAAAAATTCACACTTGGCAGGAATTAAATCCTTGTGGTGGAATAGTCACTTAGCTACTTATGTGAAATTTATATTCAAATTTCATAAATTTTAACTTTCAAAAATATAAGCTTCTCTGCACTGAAGTTCTTTCACATTGCATTTTACTGATGAACATGGTTTTCTTGGAGATGTTCCAATGTGTATCTACCTACGTTTTTCTAGAAACGGATTTACCAGAATTGAGAAGTAGTTTATAAACTGATATAATAACAGCAAGGCACGGTCAGCCTCAGGCCTATTCCCTTCTCAGCTTTCCGAATTTTTAGCTTAGTGTTACTATACTATGTATCTTGAGCACATCATGTTCCTTTTCTTATTGTTTGATAGACTTAGGAGTTAGTCACACCTAGATTCCAATCCCTGGTTCACTTTTCTGTGTATGTAACTTTAAGGCTCAGCTTTCTCTGCCTCAGTTTTCTCATCTATTAGATAGGAATAATAAAATTTTGTGAGTTGTTGGAAGATTAGAGATAATATACGCAGAATACCTAACACTGGGCCAAATATCTATAGTAGGCACTGAATAAATAGTAGAGACTAGTTAGTGTTTCTATTATAATCCACAATTTAATAGTAGAGACTAGTGTTTCTGTTATAGTCCACAATTTGATAATGTCTTTCAATAATGATCACCTTGCCATACTTAAGCATTACCACCTTAATATCATATTTCAGTCAACTTAAAGAAGCTCTCAAAAAAGTAATATATTAAAGGGAAGATAGTTCAGAGGCATCCATAAATTACCTGCAAATCCATATTAGGCATTAGACAACTACAGGATATTCTTTGGAAATTATGACAAGTGGGTTTTCTTTGCTTTGCTTTTGTTTTGTTTTGCTTTTCCTAAATAATAAGTATTTAAATCAATCTTTTACATTCTGTACAGATATTTCCTATTATTCAGTGATGCCTGTAAAATTTGTGTAGGTATTTGCAGGTTAAAATATCGGGGAAAAGGCTCATTTAAACTATTGAAACAAGTATTTTTCTGCTTTGTTTTGTTTAGGAAGCAGTATCTCTGTAATAATCCCTTGGCATTTGAACAGAGCTTTTGTACATTATTTCAATTGGTGATCCTAACTTTGTGCATAGGCATTCCTAAATTCATTTGGCAGGTAAGGAAACTAAGACCCTAAGAGAGCAAGAGGTTTATGCAAGTGGAAGAACAAAATCTATATCCCAGATCTTCAGGCTCCTAATTCAGATTTGTTTCCATAATTTTTTTCATGGATATAAGGTTAGGTAAAAAACTTAAAAAAAGGATGAAAAACATATACTATTAAAGTCCCAATAGTTAACACCAGGGTTTACCTTTTAAAAGCAAAATCTCACCATTGAATCTCCTCCGTTTTAATACCTTCAGTGGTTCCCCTTTGTGTATTACAAAGTTCAAAATTAGTAGGTATTTCACTCACCTACTGCAATTCCCCACATAAACCCTAAATCCCCCGAAAACCAGAACTGTTTGAAAATCTGCAGGCATGCCAAATCTTCTTGTGCCTCTATGCCTTTGCTTAGTTTCTTCTCCATATATCCTTGACCTCCTTTCAATAGCTATTACATTTTTACATCTATTATGTACTTAATTAATTTATCTAACATCTACATAATGCTTACTGTGTCCTAGGCACAGTCTGAAGTGATTCACAAATACTAACTCAGTTAATTCTCATAATTCCAGGAGATAAGTAATATCATCCCATTTTACCAAAGATAAAACTGAGATATAGAGCCAAGATTCTAGAAAGCAGAGCCTATTTTTAAACTGGGTACTCTTAATCCCTGCACTGTGGTACATATGCAGCAAGAACTTCAAAATTGAAAAGCATACCACATTTTGCAAACACCATTGTCTAGATGGGATGCTACCAAAGACCTTCCAGTTTTAGAATTCAATTACCTTGTAAATTTACCATCAGCTGGAACCTAGCTCTCATATTGTTGGAGTCAGAAACCTGATATTTTTCAGCAATAGCACCAAGAACACATCCTTTTCTTGGGGGTGTACTCACAATAACTCGGCCCATGAGATGAATATTTCAAACTAGAATGCCAGTTGATTAATTTACAGCAAATAACAGAACTGTCCATCACATGGACCAGAGTACTCATGTCAGCATGGCCAGCACTCTCTGTTCTCAGCAGTCATGAAAATCCAGATCACTCTTGGCAAGTGGCTTGATCAACCTGACACCGTAATGAGGGGTGGTACTTGGATGAGCTGAATGTTCATCGGTATCAGTAAGGTCAGCATGAGTCATCTATGTGGAGATTGCAGCAGTCTTGTCAATGGGACATGCAGGACTTGAAATTCATTCGCCTTTTGTGTAGGACATTGCTGGACTGGACACTGACAAACATGTGTCTTTGTCATGCTCCTTATTTCTATGGTTTCAATGTGTGGCCAGCCATTCCTTTTCTATTTTTAATGCATAGTAATAGTCAGTCTGATTGCAGTCAAGTCTTTAGGAATGGGACCCTTTCTATATTTTTAAGATAGTCTGTGTATAATTGTGTTGTCAGATGACATTTTCCTTCTGGTAACATTCTCAAGACCTAATACAAATGCTATATGCATTTCTTACACCAAATTATATAATTAATTTTCTTAATAACAAAGACCAAGTCATATTCATTCTTCTTTGTATTCTTCATAGTAATTTCATTGCCAAACACATCACAGAAGCTCTGTGGACGTTTATTGAATAAAAAAGTAAATTAGGAGGCATTAAAGCATTGTGATCATGAGTGTGTGAGTTCTGAAGCCAGATGGCCTGGTTTCAAATTTTAGCTCTACAACTTAACAGTTGTGTCATTTTGGCAGGTTACTTAACCTTCCTAAGCTTCGGTTTTGTCATCTGTAAAATGGATATGATGATGGTACTCTATCTCTCCAGGTTTTTGAGAATATTAAATAAATTTATACATATAACAAACTTATAAATGTACCTGGAATTCTAAAACTACTAGGTATTAGTATAATCTTTCTCACAGGATTTTGTAGTGTATCTTTACTTTTTAAAAAATGTGTGACATATTTTAAAAAGAATATAGTACTGTTTTTCATGATTTAAGTGTCAGCATTGAACGTTTTATCAAAAGTTGATTGTTTTTGTTCATAAGAATGCAGTAAAATGGAAACTCTCATGTATTGCTGGTGGGAGTATGTAATGGTACAACTTTTATGGAGTGCATTTTGGCAATATTTATGAAGAGCCTTACAAAAGTTCATTCCCTTTAGTCTAGTAATTCTCTTTCTAGAAATTTATCTATTCAAAAAACACAGTCAGAAACTTTGATAAAACACATGCACAAATATGGTTTACCATACTATCATTTATCAAACACCAAAGTGGAAATTACTTAAATGACAAATAATGAAAGAATAATTATGGAAAAAATTACATCATGATAGAATATTATGTAGCTCTCAAAATGGTGTTTTTAAAGTTATTTAATACTGTGAGAAAATGCCTCCAAAAAATTTTAAGTGGAAACAAAAACAGGCTACAAAATTGCGTAAGTGCTGTGATTTTTTTATTTATACTGGAAAGGACTAAATAAATCAAAATAATAGTGATTGTCTTTAGATGAGGCAACTACAGGGGACTTCTTTTTTTTCTTTTTGGTAATCTGTCTTTTCCAAAACCTCTGTAATGAGTATATATTTTATAAATAAAAATAATTTTTTAAGAATTATGACTTTCCACATTCTTAGAATTATGATTTTAAGACATGTTGAATATTAATTCCATTAATTCCAATTTATTTTCAAGATCTAAGTTTTTCAGTGAAATATACCTTCAATTTTATATCAGAAATAAGAAGAAAGGATGCATTGAATATCAGTTTTTTCAGAAAAGTTTGTACTAATATTTATTTGATTAAATATGCACTAAATACTTGTTTAGAAAATTTTTGAAACAAGATAAATACTTAGTTTCAACCCTTATAGAGAAATCAATTTACATCTATAACTTCTTTAAATCTGCTCAATTTGATTTTTAATAGTAACCGCTCTAAGAACATGCTTAGAAGAAAAGAGAGGCCCTTTTACTAGTATTTAGAGGAAATTTTTATAAGAAAATATTTCTGATTTTGAGCTTTTCATAAGTAGTAATATTTCTTTTTTCTTTTTGCAACTTAGGAGCTGTGAAGGAAGAAATATCCGATACAGAACATGCAGTAATGTGGTAAGTATAAGGTTCTGAGATTGTAATCATGTATTTTTGTTAGCACTGAATGGTGCTAAGCAGTTTTATATCCTGAGCAGGAAATCAGCCAATTAGTATTTCACTGAGAGTTTTTATCTCATACTGTACTGATTATATGCAGGACTAAAATGATATTTTTAATGTTCCTCATTATAGACTTTTAATCATTTGAGCAGCTTGAAACTAACTAGACTATTTCAAAACAAGGACTCTACATTTCTTCCCTACTTTCTGCCTTTTTGCATGTAGATCTCATGAGGATGAGTGAGAGAGTTGATAAAAGGGAAACCAGTTGGGGTATCATGAAATAAATATTTGTAAATCAAACTCAGATTTGACAAACTCATTCATTTATTCAACAAATATTATTCAGTGCCAACTATGTGTGAGGCACTACACCAGTACAAGAATAAATAACATATGGTCCCTGTTTTAAACATCTGTAGTATAGTAAGAGGTATAGAGAAAGAAGACAGATGTGCATTGCACATAACCACATTCTAGGAAAAAAATATCACAAATGCCATAGGAAATAAATAAAGTTCTTTGTGGGCTAAAATAGAGAGAAATCTTAAAGGAAAAGGTGATTTGAGATACGGCTTGGAGGACTGTGACTAGCCCATATTGGATTTGAAGGCTTGACAGTCGGTCCAATGGAGAGGACATAATGGGCAAGTTTGGAGGCAGGAATGTCTGAACACTAGTTTCAGCAGAGTTGAGTATAGCAGTAGAAAAGAGAAGAATTGAAATATATTTTTGAGGTTATATCATAAAAAGATTCGAATGTTAGTCTTCAAAGTTTATATTAGTTCAGTGAATAATGGGAGTCACTAAGAGCAAGAGTATGATGTTACAGAGTTTCCCTTTTAGAAAGGTTAATTTTTTGGTGATACAAGGGTTGCACTGGAACAGGAAATGGATGAGGAGCAAGAAGTAATGAAGGCTTAAGCCTTCATTAGTAGTCACAGCTACTCACGAGGCTGAGGCAGGAGGATCCCTTTAGCCCAGGAGTTCAAGACCATCCTGGGGAGCATAGCAAAACACTGTCTCTTATAAGAAAGAAGAAGAAGGAGGAGCACTTAAACCCAGAGGAAATACGAAATAGACACAAGAGAAATCAAAATTAAGTTGACTCTGCAAGACTTGAAAAGCATTTGAAATTAGAGTGATAAGTTGAAGTGGGAATAAAGGAAACAAAGAGGTATATGCATATTTAGGACTTTTGTACTTGCCGATCCCTCTGTTGAAGAAGCTCTTTCCTCAATATCATGGGCATTTTTATTATTCCACATTTCCCTTCCGCATTGCCCAGCAGATATTCTCTATGAGGGCTCCACCCCTGCAGCAGACTTTTGCCTGGACATCCAGGCATTTTCATACATCCTCTGAAATCTAAGCAGAGGTTCCCAAACCTCAATTCTTCTGCACACCTGCAGGACCACCACAACATGGAAGCTGCCAAGGCTTGGGGCTTGCACCCCCTAAAGCAATGGCCTGAGCTGTACCTTGGCCACTTTTAGCCACAGCTGGAGTGGCTGGGACACAGGGCACCAAGTCCATCCAGAGGCTGCCTAGAGCAGGGGGCCACAGACCTGGCCCAGGAAACCATTTTTCCCTTCTAGGCCTCTGGGACTGAGATGGGAGGGGCTTCCAGGAAGGTCTCTGACATGATCTGGAGACATTTTCCCCATCGTCTTGGTGATTAACATTCATCTCCTCATTACTTATGCAAATTTTTGCAGCAGGCTTGAATTTCTCCCAGAAAAATTTTTTTCTATTTCATCATCAGGCTGCAAATTTTCTATAGTTTTATGCTCTGCTTCCTCTTGAATGCTTTGTCACTTAGAAATTTCTTCTGCCAGATACCCTAAATCATCTCTCTCAAGTTCAAAGTTACACAGATCTCTAGGGAAGGGGCAAAATGCCACCAGCCTCTTTGCTAAAGCATAAACAACAGTCACCTTTGCTTTAGTTCCCAACAAGTTCCTTTTCTCCATCTGAGACCACCTCAGCCCGGACTTTGTTGTCCGTATCACTATCAGCATTTTGGTCAAAGCCATTCAACAAGACTGTAGGAAGTTCTGAACTTTCCCACATCTTCCTGTCTTCTGAGCCCTCCAAGTATCTAGGAAGTTCCAACCTTTCCCACATTTTCCTGTCTTCTTCTTAGCCCTCCAAACTGTGCCAGCCTCTGCCAGTTACCCAGTTCTAAAGTCACTTCCACATTTTCAAGTATCCTTATAGCAGCACCCCACTCCTGATACCAGGTTACTGTATTAGTCCGTTCTTATGCTGCTTTAAGAACATATGCAACACTGGGTAATTTGGAAAAAAGAGATTTAATTGACTCACAACTCTTCAGGGGTGGGGATTGTAAGTAGGAAATTTACAATCGTGGCAGAAGGGGAAGCAAACAAATCTTTCTTCACAGGTGTCAGGAGAAAGAAGAATGAGAACTGAGTGAAGGGAGAAGCCCCTTATAAAATCATCAGATCTTGTGAGAACTTACTATCATGAGAATAGCTTGGGGAAAATTTTCTGCATGAGTCAATTATCTCCACCTGGTTCTTCCCTTGACACTCAGGGATTATGGGAAGTACAACTTAAGATGAGATTTGGGTGGGGACACAGCCAAACCATATCAGACTCTGACCTCATATTACTTAAAATCCATAGCACTCCATGAGCCAAAATCTTTATAGCTTGTAGAATCAAATTGACGCTGAATTTTTTTAATGAGAATCTAGATTCTTCAAATAGTTTGAAGCTTTATTTTCTTGCTTTTAGTGATAACAGAAGCAGCATTGCGAAAAAACACACAAAAAAAATTTTAAGAAAGAATATTTTCATGATCACATCCCAGTTTTTCAAATTTGGAAGTTTAGAACAATTCAGTTAAATATTCTTTGTTAGATGCTTGATTTGGAAAAACTTGAGAGTCTCTTAGCTAAATCTCCACGGTCATCTTTAATCCCTGGACAGTTTCCTTGGGGCACTTCTGAACTACTTCATCTCCAAAGATTCAGCCTCTTTTCCTATTTTTTGTAGAACCGCTACATATAACTTTTTGGGGAGTTCATATTCCCCAGGGTAATATGAAGAGTAGAAAACATCTCCCCAGTTTCCCTTTTTTTTTTCCTGAAAAGCAGCTCACAGGCTTTTAAAAATTTATTGCCAACCACTCTATAAGTAGTTTGTCAATACAAGAAAGTTAAAGTTCCCATAATGTTTGCATAGTTCTCATAGTCATGGTACTTTCTTACTTTCTGTGTAGCTGGTTCAAGAAGACTATTTTCATTCCTAAGGACAGAGTTTATCTAATCTTTCCCATTTTACAGTTCCCTGCTCTATTCTAAGGAAGCAGCTAGGTGCTCCATCTCTGGAAGGAAAGACAAAGATGCTATTGGTAGAAAATAGGTGTGAGCTAGCAAACCAGTCAAACAGGTCATTTAGGTCTCAGAGATTTCACCACAAGACTAAGTGAAGGAGGCTCTTAAAAAGGTTTTCTTAGGTCATATCTTCATGTTAAACCTCAAATTTGAACCTCTTGAACTTAATTAGGGATTTTAAAGTGACTTCAAATGTGTTTAGAGTACTTATAAACTGTTTTTTTTGCACTATCCTTAAGGTTCATATGAGTTGGTATTTAGGAGGCAGTGACCATAATTAGCAACATAATAGGCCACACTGCTTGTGGTAGCTGGTGATGCTCTTAATTTCTTTATTAAATTCTTTGTTGCTCACTATAACATTTTACTGTTTTTAAAACAACAATATGTATTAAGCCCAAGAATTCTTCTTGGTCCTGGGGTTCATTGTTAAATAAAACCAAGACCCAATTCTCCTGAACCTTTCATTCTAATGGAGAAAAAGAGATTACAAACAAGCATGCAAACAAATTATTTAAAAGGAAATATATCAGATAGCAGTTGGTGCAATGCAGAGAATTAAGCTATTGGTAGCTAGTTCAGAGAGGAAGTTCAGAAAATCCACTTGAGAGGTAACACTTGAATAACAAGAAGAAAACAGCTATATGAATACTTAAGGAGTAGCAATCCAGTAAGGACAGCTAGTGCAAAGGCTGTGAAGTACAAGAGAGTTTGCTGTGTCAAGGAAATCATAAAGCCAATATACCTAAAGTCTAGTGGGCAAGAGGAAGAGTATTGGAAGATAAGAAAAAATCAAAACCAGAGGTAGGTGGGAGCTAGATCATGCAGGACACTGTAAAGTACTTACGTTATATTTTAAGTACAAAAATTAGCTGCTGGATGGCCAGGCACCATGGCTCACACCTGTAATCCCAATGTTTTGGGGGTGGAGGGGTGAGGCAGAAGGGTCACTTGAGGCCAGGAGTTTGAGACTAGCCTGAGAAACATAGCAAGACCTTGTTTCTACAAAACAAAAACCAAATATTAGCATGCTGGTGTGCACCTGTTGTCCCAGCTACTAGAGAGGCTGAGGCGGGAGGATTGCTTGAGCCCAGGAGTTTGAAGTTGCAGTGAGCCTTGTTTACACCACTGCACTCAAGACTGGAAGACAGAGCAAGACCTTGTCTCTATTTAAAAGAAAAAAAAGAAGAAAGAAGAAGAAGGAAGAAGAAGAGAAGAAAGAAGAAGAGGAGGAAGAGGAAGAAGAAGAAGGAAGAAGAGAAGAAAGAAGAAGAGGAGGAAGAGGAAGAAGAAGAAGAAGGAGGAGGAGGAGAAGGAGGAAGCTCCTGGATAATTTTAAGCAGGGGAGAGTAGAACAGGACTTATAATGAAAAAGATAGGTTTGGCTGCACGCTCACTCTGGAGAATGGATGCAAAGCAGGGGGAAGAAGCAGAAATTCCAGCAGGGGGATCACTGCGGTAGTTCAGGTGGGTGCTAATGGTTGTGTGGACTAGAGTGGCTCTGGTGGGAGGATTTGGGTATGTTCTAGAGATAGAATGGCTTTTCCTAAGTTACGGTGCCTCATCCTCAATTTGACATGATTCACTCTTGTGATCTCCAGCATTGTTGTGTGGAACAGGAGGCAAAGGCCGCGGCATTATAGCCAGAGAGAACAGAATGATCATGGCAAGTTTATAATTTCTTTGAGCCTCAGTTTCTACACTCAAACAGTGAGAGATTTGAAATGAATGACCTCAAAGGTCCCGTCCACCTCTGAAATTCTATAATTCTTAAGAAGTATCATATCTGGGCTACACTAGATTTGGGTCTGAATGCAGATTAATGAAGATGTCTATGCTAGTTTAGTAACTGGCATGACTATAGTGAAAAGATTCATAGCAAGGGATAAAGTAGAGTCAGAGCAAAGAGAGTCAATGTGGAGAGTGGAAGCAAAGTTCTCATCCTTGCTGTACAATTGACCATCCATCTTGACTGGTGATTCTCATTGAGGTTGTGAAAATTCATGGCATTCACAGAGATGTTCATGTGGTTATTAACAGTGGGTGTAAGGTAAATTCCCATTTGGTCTATTTGTCTATTTTTCTCATAAGGCCTTTGTATATCACAAAGACAGGAAACACCTGGTGCTTTATGTCAAGGATCAAATGGAACATATGGAAGAAACAATAACTCTGCTACAGGTCTTCCTTGGTCAGAATTTGAAAGAAACTGTTGAAACAACATTCAGACCAGAGAAATACCCCTAAAGTCTAGAGAGATGCTCTAGTAAATAATAACAACTGCAAGAGTTGGTCAGTGAGCCAACTCTTTCCAGCCAACGCTTGGCTCTTTCCAGCCAAGAGGCACTCTAAGATGGGAAGTAGGCTACTAAACTTTCCCATACTCTAGTCCTTATTATTCTAGCAGTTGAAAATAAGGCATGATGCTACTTGCCAGGGCCATTTATTTTTTGCTTATTCACTTATTCATTCTCTTGATCAATCAGTTTTAAAACAGCATTTATTGAACACCCAACTCATGTTCTGTACTAGGGATATCAGGAGTTGCCACCATCAATAAAGAGATAGGCAGCCTGCCCTTGGGGGAAGTCAGAGGCTAGGAGAAAAGACAAATACACAAACACAAAACTAAATAAAGTATGACGCACACTATCAGTATGGAGGTAAGAACAAAGTGCTAAGTCATGGAAGGACCATGTCTGATTCTTTCACCGCTGCATACTCAGGGTCTGGCATTCAGTGTCTGACACCATGCCTCTTGCACTGTGAACCTGGAAACGCAGAAAACTCACAGAACTGCCTCCGGTTATTTTGAATATTCAAGGGAAACATATCAAGACTTAACATATGTTGAACACTCTTTGAACTATTTGATCATGCTGTATTCCTTTCTATGACATCTCATCTTCGTAAAGCTGGGTTTGCTTTGATAAAAAGCAAGTATTGTGAGAAAAACAACATGGAGTAGGAAACAAGAATGAGGATTGTCCAGTCTGATTCCAGGCTTTGGGATGTAGTACAGGCACACACATCCCATTAATAAATAAATGTTATTTATGAATGAAGTAAAATAGTACTTTTCTCTCAAGTTATATGCATTGTTTTTTCAAATGGCTATTAAATCATCAGGACACAAATATATATTAAGTTGCTTGGACCTAACTGCTTAGTAAATGGAATTGTTTGGTATTCCTGTTGGCCTAGGAGTACCACAAAAAACTCACCCGGACATTAATGGTGCTGTAAACAGAAATTAAGAGCCTCTGATCCAACTCACTGTAGTCATTCAACACATAGGATGAATAAAAAAATGCATGACATTATAAATAAGGTGACAGTTGAGCTGAGCTTTAAAAGATGAAAGGGATTTTTTCATGCTGCAATGAGAGAGAGAAAGAGAGAAGGAGAGAGAGTTAGTTTTCTGAAAAATGGAAGTAGAGTCAACAACATCCACTGGGATTTACCAGGTCTCAGGCACTTTTTCTAGGCACTGGGGTATAATATTAACAGAGAAAGATAATGCCCCTGTTCTTATGAAGCTTATATTATAGTGTGAGAGGCAGATGATAAAGTTTTAAAAGAGGACAGTTTCATATAGTGAATGATTATGCTACACTTGATCTTAGCCAAAAGGCCGAGAAGCGATAGTGAATGATTATGAAAGAAATAAAGCAGAGTAATGGGATAGAGAGTGACACAGGGATGGAGGGTTGCTCTACATGAGGTGGTCAGGAAATTCTCTCTGAGGTGACATTTAAATGTCCTTAGTATGTTTGGAAGGTGAGGCATGAAGGAGCCCAACTTATTTGGGGGCCTGTGGGTCATTTTATCAGGTGCAGTACAAGGTATATTGTGGGGAAAGAAGTGGGATATTTATCTGTGCTGAAGAGCCTGAACTTAGCCCCAGATGTTATTTCATAAGGGACATTCTTAGCCCCGCACTCAGAGTGATGAGCTTTGGAAGAGCAGAAGGCTGAAAGAAAACTTGGTGACTCTATCTACCCCTTCTGTGCATTTCTCTTCTCCCAGGCCCGGTCTGCCAGTCTCAGGTGAAATATATCCAAGGCAGGAGAGGGATTTCTTAACCTCAGGTAGGAAGACTCTTAAGTGAGAAAGAAATTCTAATTGCAAGAATGTTGATTTCTTCCTAGTAAATGTGCCAAATCCCCCACCTACTAGAGAGGGCCTCCAAGAACCTGGCTGCTGCTTCACCCTGCCACAGATGCACTCTCTCCAGTAGTGGACCAAAGAAATATACTTCTCCCCAGACCCATCCATGCTTCAATCTTTCCTGACCTACCCAGCTGAAAAACAGAAATTTCCCTCATACTATATAACCTCCCCTGAGATAGACATTGCTCTCATGTTAAAGTCAGATGGGACATGTCTTTTCTAAGTCACTTGATGAAGGCTTGATTTGTACACTGATATAACAAAATTGGGAGCAGGCTCTCCTATCTTTCAGAGTCTGCATGCATTCTGCATTTGGACAGTCTCTAAAAGGCTATTACGATGTATGAGTGGCAGGCGCAGTGGCTCATGCCTGTAATCCCGGCACTTTGGGAGGCCGAGGCAGGCAGATCACCTGAGGTCAGGAGCTAAGACCAGCCTGGTCAACACGGTGAAACACCGTCTCTACTAAAAATATAAAAATTATCTTGATGTTGTGGTGGGCACCTGTAATCCCAGCTACTCGGGAGGCTGAAGCAGGAGAATCGCGTGAAACCAGGAGGTGGAGGTCGCAGTGAGCTGAGATCGTGTCATTGCACTCCAGACTGGGCAACAAGAGCAAAACTCCATCTCAAAGAAAAAAAAAAAAAGATGTATGGGTGGGAGGAGTGTGGAGAGTAATTTAAAGGATCTATTTTTCACTTTTTCAATCCCATGGATAATGAGGACTTAAAGCAGTGTTATGTAGCAGAAAGAACATGGGCCCTCTTGAATCCTGAGCTGCCACTTACCAGTTATGTGCTTTCAAACGCGTTTATTAACCTCTCTCAATCTCAGTTTTCTTACATATACAAATATCCTTCTAATATATGTACAAACAGAAAATGTTAATACAATGTTAATGGTAATTTTAAAATTGGAAACAAATGGAGGATGGCTGGTTAAATAAGGTGTGATATGTTCATAGCATGGAATGCTATACAGTCATTAAAAAGATTAAGGTGGATCTATTTGTACAAACCTGTGAGTTCTTCCAAATTATCTTGTTAAAAGTTTAAAAAAGCAAATTGTGGAGTAATAACCTATAGTATGATCTCAGTTTTTAATAATCCCCAGACTGAAATGTGTCTGGTTGTGTGGCACCATCCCAAGGCATTGAAGGACACACATCCAACTGATCACCTAATACAGAGCAGGGAGGGACTGAATAAGTTAGGGGGACTTTCATTTTTTATTCTATATGCTTTTATAGTGTTTTAATTTTTTATAATGAACACATATTCCTGTATTTGTAGTATAATTTTAAAGAAAATACAAAACAAAAGAAGATGAGGTTGGGAGAAAATATTTTATACATAATTGAGTTTTTATTTGTTTTTGAAACAAAGAAAAAAAATACCACCTCCCAGAGTTCTGCTGAGGATTATGTGAGAAAATGTCTAAAATGCACTCAGCCTGGTACCTGACTCAGTCATGTTGGCTCTACTCTTCCTCATTACCTGTTATGTTTTGAATTATGTCCTCATTCCATTATGTGTTGGAATCCTAAACTCCCATACCTCAAAATCTAACTATATTTGGAGTTGTGGTCTTTAAAGATGTAATTAAGTTAAAATAAGGTCATTAAGGTGGGCCCTAAATCAATATGACTGGTGGTCTTTAAAGAAGATATTAGGATGCAGACACACAGAGAGAAGACTTGTGAAGACACAGAAGAAGGCTGCCTTCCACAAGCCAAGGAGAGAGCCCTCAGTAGAAACCAACCTTGCAGACCCCTGATGTTGGCCTCCTAGACTCCAGAATTGTATAAAAATAAATTTCAGTTGTTTAGCTCACCCAGTCTGTGGTATTTTCCTATGGCAGCCCTAGTCAACTAGTATACTACCTTTCTTCAACTTCCTCCTCTCTTCTGACAAAGTACTCTTTCTGAAAGACTACATTATTTTTTAAAAACTGAAAATTAGATCACTTTGAAATTCCAAAGATCAGCCTTATTCTATGGCATCATGGGTAATTTCTCCTGATTGTTTTGCCAAGTGACAAGTTCCAGGTATTCTGGAAGGAGAATGTTAGCCCTCATTTCTGGCAGAACTGCAGGCTTATAATGGCCCTTCCTTTGGACAAACTCTAGAAAAGCAGACTTTCTATACAATGCCCAGTTATTAGGCTGGACAGTCAGGTCTCTGGCAACTATCATGGCTTGGCTGTTCTTTGGCCAAATACTTTATTGGAATTGCTGTATATTCTCAGAATTATATCCCAGGGGACAAATCAGTATCCACCAAAAGAAGTCTAACTTACTGTAAAGCCAAGATTAATGTAGGATGGTGACTAAACTCATTATAGGACATTGTGGTTTGTGTGTTTCTCCTTTTTGGAGTTGAGAAGAACTGCTGTTGCTAGAACAAAAGGATGTTCTTTAGGCAACACATCTGCAAAAAATCCTAATTTCTCTGATTTGACCCACAGCTTTTTTTTTTAATGCTAAAATTAGATAACAAAGGGAAACAATGTTTCTGAAAAGAGAAATGATGAGTGACTTTGATTGTTTCTCTGAGGGCAGAGACCCTATCCAACCTGTGATAACATCAAGGCTAAATAAGCTTTCAGTATCTTGCAAATAAATTAATCTCTAAATGCAATTGTACAGCATGCCATGTGGACAACTGGAGGTTGACTTTGGTTCAAAACACATCATTTCTTTTTCGCTAGTTAAACACTGAGCATTCAGAATAATGGTTGAAAATATTTGCAGCAATTACTCTGGGAAAAAAAACCCTCATATTTTATGACTAACTGTTTTATCATTTGTGGCATAAAGAAATAAACATTTTTTTAATGATTCACAGATTCCTTCATTTGGTGGATCTGGTGGCTATAGATCTCCCTGCAGTGCTTGCTGCCAGGCAGCTGGCCAAGTTCACTGGGTGCCCCCCAGCCCCAGTAAGTTAGGCCTTCTGCTTTTCCTCTCCCCTCGGCCTTCTCCTGACTGTGGCACACATTTCTTTTTTAATGCTTTTTCTGACATGTCTTTATTTTACTCCTCCTTATTCTCTCTCCTATCCCTTCTCCTTAATGTGTTCTCAATTTCTTATCCTCTGCTTCAACTCTGACTCTCTCGGGAGGGTTCTGGTATGAACACTCGTCAGTGGAAAGAATACAGGCTTGGGGGCTCTGTTACTTACTAACTTTGTGGTTTGGGGCAAGCTCTTCAACTTCTCGTAGCCTCAGTTTCCTCAATCTTAAAGTGGAAATAATAGTAATGCTCAGTTATAGTATTCCTTTATAGGAATCAGTGCAACAATGGAAATACATGGGAAATAACAAATTTTAGTTCTTTCTTCCACGTTGCCTTGGTAAAAGCTAAGTGAGTGACACTCATACAAGAAACAGGGCCCAGTGAAACCACAGCCCACAGTATCACATCAGCATTAAACATTTCCTTCCAGAAAAGTTATATTCCTTGGCTAAGGACAATTTCACTCTTGTTCATAACTCAAGGTGATATAATAAAAAACTCCAAATTGTTAGGGAACATATGAAAGGGAATATATTAGTAAAACTGATTTCTGTTTGATGGCATCTTTCTAGTATACTTAAAGGGCCATAGGAGATATTGTCCCCTAAATTGATCACATTTTTTTTTTTTTTCAGCCAGCATCATCCCATGGAGACCACGAGAGCGGGGTTTAGCAATAGTTGTAAATGACCATTGAGTGATATGAGCTGGCATTCCTGGCCTGAAGAGTCACACCTTCCAGCTCACTTGTGTGATGCTGACTGACAAGCAATCACCTATATTATTGTCTTGTGGATTGATGGCTAATGCCAAGCATCTACTTTCCTTGACTCTTAGTATGCATAGGAATGCCTACTTGGCCAACCCGTAATTTCCCTCAATATTGCCATGATCAGTTGTTATATTGAGACCCACTCAGCTAGAGCTAACTCCTATTATTAATGACAGAGTGATGACTAAATGCATGTTTGAAGAAAAGAAAAATCATTCAACAGCTCAACTTTCAACTGATGAAGAGAATTAAGAATGAGACCATCATTTCCACAGGGTTGAAAATTATTAGATTGAGAAAAACTGATATGAGTCCCCTCTCCTGGCTAGCTCCACGAGCTTAGGCAGACAGCTTTCATCTCTGTCTGCCACAATTCCCGTTATTGAAAATGACAGATAAAGACTGATTACATACCTCAAAGAGAACCTGGCAAAGTTATAGACTCATAGAATGTTAGAATTAGAGAAGAATTAGTATATTTGGGTTGTCTGCCCTGTGCCAGGCATGGTACCTTATGACCTTTTGCCCCAAACTCATTCAATTCTCACAACTACCTTGAAAATTGGGCATTACCTTAATTCTACAGATAAGGAAATTGGAACATTTAAAGACATGAAATGCCTTATTTAGGCTATACAGCTAAGGAGTGGTCCTGTCAGGTTTGTAAATGCCGAAGCACATGCTCATTTCACCATAACACCAGAAGCTATATGGGTGATCTGGACTAATTCTCATTTAGTAAACAGCAAAACTGAGATCCAAAAAGTTTAAGGCTCAAGCATTTTTACAACATATGCTTTTTTTTTTTTTTAAGAAAAGAGATATTCAAACAAGTCTATTATAGCAATTATAATTCTTCAAGGCTAGAAGTATATGAACTGCTGCGAATTTTTAATGTGCAAATTAAATACAGCAGAAAAAGCAAATCCAAGAATCCTTGCTGAAAACATCTCTAATTCCCTCTCCTTTGAGCGTCTCTGCCTGTCAAGAGGATATAAATTTATTAAGTCAATACTCCTCAGAATTTACTTTCTCAAGTCCTAGTTTCTGAATTTCATAAAAAGAATGCTGGCCTCTAGTGAACCACATAGAAGCTTGAAGCAGGGATTTGAGAATAATTTAGAAAGAAATTACTACTGCAGTCCATCCCTTGGCAAGGCCCTATGGAATGAAACCAAATAAGCTGCCATGCCTAGGTTGCTAACGTGCAAATACTTGCATGTGCTCAGCCTGGTTTCTGTAAGCCTAGAAACGATAAGCAGCATCAAATCTTCTCATTAACACCAAGATGTGCTGAAACTCAAGCAGCATGAACTTGTAGGTTTTTCCCTCCAAGACATCACTTTGTGCTGGGTACTATAAGCAAGGGCCATTATTTAATTAGTTAACAAGTTTTTGTACTATCGTTCTAGCAGTCTTGTCCTTCTTATGTTTTCCTTTGCATTTTAAACATTCCCTTTCTTTTAAGAGGAAATTGTGAAACTTAAAGAGGTTATCTTTGAGGTTTGGCTATATTTTTCTTTATAATCTTGCTATGAGCAGTAACTACATATGGCTATTGGAGAGTGTTTAGTTTGGGTTTCAACTCAGTTGAGAGTTTTGAGTGAAATATGGTCATCACAGTGGGAAGGCTAAAGAGGCATTATTATTTTCATTATTATTGTTTTTTTAGAGACAGGATCTTGCCTGTCCCCCAGGCTGGGGTGCACGGGTATAATCACAGCTCACTATAACCTCAAACTCCTGGACTCAAGTGATCCTCTCATTAAAAAGCATTATTAGGTTCCTTTTCCTTTGAATCTTCACTGAGTAAATATACTTTATAGCTCTTTAACACCCGTATCCAACAACATACCAACATCCCTTTCCCAAGCAGCATATTCATTACCAAAAAACTTCTTCCTTCCCCAAATAGAAATTTTTAAAAGAAAGATATCACTGTTTTACAATGTGTAATTTATAACTTTTTATTTTTTCTCCCATTAAAATATGACTAGGATTTATTTACTTTGAATTGTTATAGATACTGGAAGTAATTTAGACAAAACTGTCAATTCTTATAGAACAGTATTTTGAAAAAACTATTTTTAAGCTACTTTTTATATTTGACTTCGTGACTGGACAATGAAGACAAGCAGCCAGATTTCTAGGCACACCACCCCTATTTCATTCAAAACAAGTCTGCTTTTAACTGCTGTATTTATTAGCATCCTATGTAGATTTCTTTGGAAGAAAAATAATTATTCAGCAACAAAAATAAAGTTTGAAAACACCTGCTTTATGATATCTCATAAGGTCTTCTAAATTTTGCGTGGCTATTTCTAGGTAAGAAATTCTCCAATAAATGTCTATTCTGTACAATTCTAATTGCCAAGAAGATGTTTCTTAGAGCAAAATGATGTGTACTTTCTTATTACCATTTAATTTACTATAGCAGATCGTTTTTGACTACATGCAAAACATTGCTCTAGGAGCAAATGAAAATAAGAAAATGTATGTAAGACTTTGTACTCTCAAATGTTTTAAAATTGGAGGGAGGAAGAGAATAAAGACAAAAATATAGATAGGATTTGATGCAGAATAAGTTACAAAAGTACAATAGAAGAGCTCAGAGGACATCTATGCAATCTATTAATATCTTAATATCTATTCATCCTCTCCTTTCCAAGCAAGCAACAATCACAGATTAAATATAAAATGATAAAACCAGTGGCATAGCCAGGTTCAAAAGCAAGAGAAAAAGTCCATGGACCAAAAATGGAAAATAAATGCAAGATGGTGAATAGTGCTGATTTCATAGGCTTTTTGGCTCCAAGACTGAAATAAAGCAAAGATTGGCAGTAGCTTGACTCTGGTAGGATACCAGGGTTGAATTTCCTTCACAGAAGAAGCAGGACCTAAGCCAGGTAGAAAACTTGATGTCAGGAGTTTCGAGGAGGCTCTCTGTTGTGAAGAGCGGCTGTATATTAAAAAAAAAAAAAAAAGACAGTTGCCAGTTGCCTAGAATGAGAGCTTTCTCTGAAATTGTGTGTCTAAAAGAGGCTGGTTGATAGACATAGATACCATATCATGAACTGAAACTCTACCAAGCCATACTTTCCCTCTGGGTCTAGACTTGCAATTTCTTCATTATGGATTAAAACCCAAAATTTTAGTACAGTATCTGATTCTGGACTGGAGGCCATGTGAACCGTATGGAGATAATCATAAAACCATTGGAACAGACAAAGACAGGGAGAACAAAAGGAAAACAAACAGCTTTTCACTAAAAATGAGCCTGCAAATAAAAATTCCAAAACATAGGAAAAATATATATATATAATATCAAGAAAGACAACAAAATTAACGTTCACACCAGATAAAATTCTGTGAAACAGTTTGACAAAGACTTTAAAATTAATAAAGTCAATCCTCTTTATTGATGGATGCGTGCAATTGTAAATTGTCTACTTACTAAAATTTGCTTGTAACCCCCCAAATCAACACTTATGGCGCATTTGTGGTCATTAATGGGCATGTGAAGAAAAGTTAAATCTTTGAGTCGCTGAATGAACATGTTCCCAGCTGTGGTTGAACAAGGGACACTCTGCCTTCCTGTTTGAGCTCTCATACTGTAAACAAGTGTCCTTTTGGCAGTCTATTTAGTGTCAAGTTTTTCACGTTTATTTTTGTGCTTTTTTGGTGATTTCATTGTTTAAAATGGCCCCGAAGCATATGCTGAAGCACTGTCTAGTGTTTGCAAGCTCAAGAAAGCTGTGATGTGCCTTATGGAGAAAATGTGTGTGTTAGATAAGCTTCCTTCAGGCCTGAATTACAGTGCTGTTGGATGTGAGTTTCATGTTAATGAATCAACAATCTCTACAAGGAGTGTTTAAAAAGAAACATACATTAAATAAGGTTATCTACAGATCAGTTAATTAAAATGTTGTGACCAGAGACTTGAAGGAACTGTATTTCTCCCTAAGTGCAATGGTTCATTATTTGCTAATTCAGCATTTATGGTGATTTTCTAGAACGTAAGTGACACAAATAATGAGTATTGACTTTATGTTGAAAAGAAACACATTAAGAAATAACAGTGCTTAAAAATAAAGAATAAATTAGGGAGTAAAGACAGAAATAAAGCATTAAATAGATAGATGAAGAAAATAAATTATTAGGAATTTGCAATTCAAAAATCTAGTAATTGAAATAAAAATTTATCCATAGATAGGATAAATTCCAAACAAGATGCAGAATCAGTGAAAATTTGAAGATAGAAGTTAGAAACTTTACCCAAAATATAGGCCAAAATTCCAAAATATATAATACAAAAGAGCCCTTAAGAGATACAGAGAGTGTACAAAAGGCTCCAATATACATCAAATAGGAGTGTTCAATGAGAAGGGGCAGAATTCCATTTAGAATATTCCAGAAAGGAAAAAAATAGTTATCAGACTAAAGTTGCAATGAAAGTGCTGAACAGGAAAAATAAAAATACATAACCAGACATATCACGGTCAAACATCAGAAGGAGATTCCAACTTTAGGATAAGGGGGAAATAGTAAAAGCTACCAGAGAAAAGACAGAGTACCCACAAAAGAATGAAACTTAGACTAAAGGCTGAAACTTCTCAGTCATAATGGAGTCTAAAAGATGAGTTAATGTCTTCAAAATATGAATGGAACATAACTGTCAGTGTAGAATTTTGTACTCTCAACTTTCAGTGAAGAGTGTAGGCAAAATACAAACATGTCCTGATCTACAAAGATGAGCATTAACTACCCATGGACTTTCACTAACATAACTACTACAGGCTACATTTGAGGAAGAAAAATATAGGAAAGGTGGGCAAAAAGCAAAACAATGGTGATCCCCAAAGGGGTATGAGAGTGTGTATATGTATGTATGTATGTATGCATGTTACATGGCTTCTCTTCAATAATATTTCTGGTATTCCTTTCCTAATGAGTATCTGGGACTATTGAACTTCCCCAACCCTTTGAAATTAGACATGACCACATATGTTGCTTTGGTCACTGAAATGTGGGTTTAAATGAGCTATGTTACTTTCTGGAGGAAGCAATCAAGGGACACTGTGACAGTCCCCAAGTTCTGTCTTTCTTGCTCTAGTGACCAACGAGTCTATGTACCCTAAAACCTAAAATCTTGCTTCTCAAAAAGTAGTTTGGGGTCCAGCAGCATCAACGTCAGCCTGGTTCCTGTGAGAAATAAATATCAAGTTTCATCTTTGGCATGCAGAATCAAAATCTTCAGTTTAACAAGATCTCCAGGTGACTCGTATGCACATTAAAGGCTGAGAAGCACTGTTCTATCAGATGGTCCTTCCTTTCCCAGCCTGGGTCACTGAGTTACCCCACAGGTGACAGCTGCTCTGGAAAGACATTTTATGAGAAAGAAATAAATATTTGTTTTGTTAAACCAAAGAGCTTTTGGAGATGATTTGTATTTTCAAAATCACCTAACTTATCCTGACATCTACAGTTAATATGGTAACACAATGGTTCTCCAAAGATATCTATGTCCTGATCCCTGAAACTTGTGAATATATGTTACATGGCAAAAAGTATGTACTTCTGTAATTAAGGTTGCAGACCTTAAGATCTTAAGGTTGCAGGAAGTATATCCTGGAGTATTCAGGTGAGCCTCATCTAATCACACAGACTCCTAAAAGCAGAGAGCTTTCCTCAGCTGGAGGCAGAAATGATTGTAGCAAAAGAAACCAGAGATTCTAAGCACAAGAAGGCATTCATGTACTGTTGTTATTGGCTCTGAGATGGAGGGGGCCGTGGCAAGAACCACAGAGAAGTTTCTAGGAGCTAATGGTCACCCCCAACTGATGCCTAACAATGAAGTGGGACATCTGTCTTAAAACCCCAAAGAACTGAATTTAGCCAACAACCTCAATGCATTTGGATGTGGATTCATCTCCGCAGCCTCTAAAAAGTAAGCCCTTCCAACGCCTTGATTTTGGCCCAGGGAAACGCTAAGAAAAGGACCCACTGAGCCATGCTTTATCTGGGTGTCTGTACTACAGAATCATGAGATAATAAATTTGTGTTGTTTTAGGCACCTACGTTTATGATAAATGTTTATGGCAACAATAGAAAACTAATATTATTAAGCCAACTGCTGACCATAACTTCGGTGGGTTTTTTTAAAAAAACATATCTGTGTATTACTAACATTCCAATGTTTAGTGTGTGCTAAGATCCCTCTTGTATTTGGGAAGAAAATGAAACACAAGATAAGTTTACATTTTTTGGAAATGCAAGTTTAGATGTACATTTTAAAATTTTAAATATTCAGTAACAGACTAGAAATATCATGTATAGCTTCCAAACTAACAGAGAAAATCTGGAGAATAAAGACAGCCTTACCAATTTAATAGAAGCTAGGAAAAGAGAGAAAAGAATCAAAAAGGATGGTAGAGAAAAAATACAAAACAAAATGCCAAAGTTTTCCAAAGTGGTGGTTTCAATCCATATTCCCACCAGAATTATACTTGTTCTCTTTGCTTCATATCCTTGCCAGTGCTTGATATTGTAAGACCTTTTAATTTATTTTCCTGTCTGTGGGTGCATTCCTAGAATATACCCAACTTGCTCATAATATATTATATTGTTTACATCTTGTTTTGGTTTCCTAATAATTTGTTTAGGACAATTTGCCTCTATGTTTATGAGTAATTTTATTTCTTATATAATTCTTATCTGATTTTAATGAAAGAAATTGGGACATGTTTCTTCTTTTTCTAGTCTTTGAAAGAGTTTATTTTATATTGAGATTGTCTATTCCTTTCATGTTTAGTAAATCTTGCTTGTAAAATTATGAGAAGAGATTTTCTTTGGGGGAAGATTTTTCATTACCGCTGATTTTTTTTTTTTTTTTTAAGTCTACATGCAGTATAGCCTAGTGCCCAAAGAATGAGTTTTGGAGGCAGACTGTCTAGATTCAGTCTCAGGTCTGACCTCCTAACTGTGTAGAAAGTCACTTAACCTCACGGTGCCTCAGTCTCCTCATTTGCAAAATGAGGCACATAGGGTCGTTGTGAGGATTTCATGAATCGATATATGTAAACATGTAGGTCAGTGCCTGTCACATACTAATACTATAAGCATTTACTTTTGTTGTTATTTCTCTTTCTTCTCGAATAGTTGTGTTTTTTGTTTTCTCTCACTTGTCTAAGACTGTTTTCAAGTATGATGCCTTAAAGTAGGTTGAACTTCTCTGTAACTTTCTCTTCAACTCTGGCTGTATCTGCATCTGTCTCCCTATTTGCATCTCTAATGGTGTTTGGGATTTCTTCTTTGTTAAGAAAGAAGAAATTCAAACTTCATCATTTAATGAAATTTGTCAGAATTTATTTTATTAATCTTTTCAAGTAGCAGCCTTTGGCTTTGTTGAGCCTATGGTTTTTATATTTTCCACTTCATTGATATTTATATTATTTTCTTTAGTTTACTTTCTTCACACTTATTTTAGTGTACTTTTTGTAATTCCTTAGATTTGAAGCTTGGTGTTTTACATTTCAGACTTTCTTGTTTTCACAGAAATGTTAAAATAAATACAGCTTTAGTTGCATCCCGCAGTGTGATAAAAAAAAATTTTCATTATCATTCAGTTCTAGGTATTTTTAAATTTCCATATGATTCCTTCAGGTCATAAATTACTTACAAGTCTGTTCATTAACTTCTAAATACATGGGGCGTTTACATTTCTCTTTATTAATCGCTAACAATTGCATTATGATTTTTCCAAAATGATCTTTTTATTCCATTTCTTTGGAATTTGTTGAGATTTTGTTTGATGACCTGTTATCCACACGTTCTTGTAGAGAATATGTTTTCCTGATCTGGAGTGTAAATTTCTATATTAGTATATCAAATGTTTTGAATGTGTTTATTAAATGTCCTAGTTCTTTAATAATTTTTTAAAAATACTTGAGAGAATGATTTTTAAAATCTTCTTCTTTGTTAGGTTAATTTGCCAATTTCACCTTGTAGTCCGTTTGGGTTATTTTGGACTGTCTTATTAGGTAGATATACATTTAAAATTGTTTGATCTTTCTGAAGAAGCTAATCTTTCTTCATAAGTTAGTGACTGTCTTTATCAGTAGTAATCCTTTTTGCCTTAATGTATAGCTTATCTGATATAAATATCCACCTTTCATTTGATTAGATCTGTCTCTTACATCTTTTTCTACTCTTTTACTTTCCACCTTTCTTTATCTTTATATTTATGGATATTTAATGTAAACATTTTTAATTTTTAATCTTATAATCTTTGCTTTCTTCCATCTATTTGCTGTCACTATGATTACTGATAAAATTACACTTATCTCTATCTTTAAATTTATGGATATTTAATGTAAACATTTTTAATTTTTACTTTTATAATCTTTGCTTTCTTCCATCTATTTGCTGTCACTATGATTACTGATAAAATTAGACTTATTTCTGCCATCTTACTTTCTGATCTCTAGCTGGCCTGCTTTTCCAATGTTTCCTCTTTTCTTCTTGCCTTCTTAGAACTAGTCCTAGTCTTTTTCTTTTTTTCTTATTATACTCTTCCCTCTTCCCTCTACTGGTTTAAAAGTTATATATCCATTTCTATTTTTTTACTAATTACCCTAACTTTTAATATGCATACCTAAAGTTAAATAGTATTTATCCCCACCTATCAAATAATTCATGTCTCTTCAAACACTTTAACTCTGATTAACCCCCCCAGATTTATGTGCTATTTTTGTCAAGTGTTTTAGCTCTATTTTTCTTAACTCACAGATTAGACACTTGATATAGTCAAAGTTTATTCAGATATACTTGAAAACATTCCACTTTATTTGATCCCATTTTTTCTCAGATCATAGATCTTCAAATATTACTTTCCTTTTATCTGGAGTATATCCTTTAGACTTTCTGTTAGTGAGGGTTCATTAGAAGTGAGTGCTTTTGGTTTTCTGTATTTTGTTTGTCTGAAATATTTGTATTTGGTGCTCTCTCTTGAAAGTTAGTTTTGCAGTGAACTTAACTCTATGTTGACAGTTATCTTGTCTCAACACTTCAAAGAGAATTATCCATTGACTTCTGACTACCATTGTTGCCATTGAGAAGCCAGCTGTCATTCTAATTTGTTTTTCCTGTATCTTTTCTGCCTGACTTCTTTTATTTATTGTTGGTGTTCAGTAGTTAGCTATGATCTTGTAGAAATGAATCATTATTTTATTTTATTCTCATTAGACTTCTGAATCTGAGGATTTGTATTTTTAATTATTTCTGGAAAATTCTCACAAAATTATTTTCTCTATGTAATTCACATTTCTTATTCTGTTATTAATGTTTTTTACATCTTTGTCTCTCTATATTGTATTTTATATAATTTCTTCAACACTTTCTCTCATTTAACAATATCACTTCCCAGCTGTATCTAATATGCTTTTTATTCAACCTGAAAATTTATAAAAACATTTATATCTGCAAGTATATGAGTTCTGTTTTTTTTTAAATCTACATGATGACACCTGTTCTTTGGTTACTCTTTCGAAATTCTTCTTAAAAATGTCTATAAGCATGTTAAATTTTTTTATTTTGCATCCTGTGTCTGATAATTTCACTATCAGAATTTTCTGTAGGTCTGATTTTCTTGTTTCTGCTGTCTCCTTTTCACGTTGCCTTGTTTCCTCATGTTTTATGTTATCCTTATATGCTTTCATGATTGTTGGAATTTAAGAGGGAGTTCCTTGTAATCTGGTTTACGATGTGTACTTCCTGGAATAATTTACGTTTGCTCTTGAGGAGGATGTTGGCATAGGGTGACCCAATGCGAATCCAAGACCACTTTACATTCCCAAATGTCCACACTAAGTGAATTGTTTCCCAAACTCTCATGAGTCCTATTGTTAGAAACTCTGAAGGAAACTTCTACCCCCAACCTTTACCCATAGCCAACCTGAGACAAGCAAGTTTTCCTTATTATTTCTTTATGCGGATCTGAGTGGGTTTTTTTTTATTTTGCTTGTTTGTTTGTATTATCTCATTTTATTTTATTTTTTTAGAGAAATGGTAGGTTCACAGCAAAATTGAGCAGAAAATAGAGCAGTTTCCATATGTCTCTGCCTACCACATGTACAGTCTCCCCCACTATCAATGTCCTGTCCCAGAGTGGTACATTTGTTAGAATTAATGAGCTACATTGACACATCATCAGCTAAAACCCATAGTTTACGTTAAGGTTTACTCTTGTGTTGTACATTCTACGGGTTTTCACAAATATGTAATGAACATATATCCACCTCTGTAGTATCATACAGGATAGTTTCACTACCTTAAAAATCTTCTGTGCTCCACCTGTTCATCCTCACCTCCCCATAACCCGTGACAACTACCAGTCTTTTTATTGTCTCCTTAGTTTGGTGTTTTTTAGGAGGTGAGTATGATTTTCTTTTCCTAGTTTATTCCTTCTCTGATGGTTTTGCCTTAGAGTCCTGGCATTATGAGCAGATATTCATCTTCTTCCACAACTTGCCGTTCATAGACTTTATCCTCTGTTCCCTGCTTATATAGACTGTTAGAATGGAAAGTTCAAAACCACCAGAAACCGGCAGATCCTTTTAGAATCGACTCCCATCAACTTCCTCTCTGGATTTGTGCCTTTTTATTGTTTTTGACTCTGAGGAAACTTCCTTGCCAGCCCAGCTGTGTATTAACAATTTTTTAAATTTTTATTTATACTTAAAGCTATTATTTTTAGTCACTTGTAGTGAGAAGCTTTCTCAGAGTTTCTAGTCCTACATCCTTTTGCAACTGGAAGGTCCTTAATTCATTCCTTGATGAATATTATTTAGCATTCATTTTGTATCAGGCTTGGACGAGGCCCTTGGGTTTTCATTGTTTTGGAGGACACAGATAGAAAAAGACAACAATGTATTAAGTCCAAAGATGAAGGTATGCACAGGGTGCTATGGCATCCCAGAGGGAGTTGCCTCACACAGGCTGAGAATAGGGAGTTTTCAGAGAAGGAGACCAGGAAGTGACACTTGAGCTTTGAAGGAGTTAACTTCTTCAGCCTTAAAGAAAGATAGAATAGGAAAGGAAGTTGCCTCTGTCCAAAAGTAATTGTCCATTTTTCAATTATCTGCCCCTCTGCCTGTAATTCTATCATTATAATAAAAGCTTGACTTATGGTCTTAGCATCTGTCTTTCCCCTTTAAATTGGAAACATCATAAAGGCAGGTACAATAATTGACTTTTTACTATAGCTGAGTACTTGATAAGTGTCTCTATGTTTTTGAACATATGTGGTCAATAGTTATTGAGAGTGATTAAGTGGAAAGCTTTATTAATCATGCAAATCTTACTCTAGATAACTTTAATCAGTCTTTCCCCTTCTTTACCTTTATCTAAGTGTAGCCCACTGAAGGAAATGTAATTTTCATAGGAAGAAGAAAGGAAAATTGACTTTGGAGCCTAGTACTATTCAGGATGGGGCTGGTGCTAAGAAGCTATGCTATAAGCCTCAAAGGACAATCTAAAAGCACTGGGTTTTAGAGGTCAGAAAACACATTTCTCTATTTTTTAAGTTTCTTAAAATATGTCCATGCTCCAAGATCAACAAACTAAGAAGTATGAGCACATTTGAACAAAGTTGAATGTTGTCATCCATTAAACTTATAACCCAGTAAATTTGGCACATGATATTGTTTGATTAGACTCATATGTTAAGCCATTCATATGTCACTTTAATTAAAATTATATTTAAAGAAATTATATTTAAAGTGGTTCTGGAGGCAGCAAGGCATGGCCTTTAACCTTCAGTTTGGAAAGAATTGTCACCAAATCTATGATGTGATGAAGCTTTTTGAGACCTGAAATACTTTTTTACGGGGTCAATTTATATAGCATTAACCATGAACTTGGGTATCTGTAGGAGGAATTCTGATCTAGAAGTTGGAAAGAGATTAGGGAAGGAAGTGACAGGGTCATTAAACTCTTTCCATGGTTTTGTCCATATGAACCCTACTTCTTTCCCCTCATTCCAAAGTCTATAAGGAAAGGCACAGATAGTCTTCACTGGTATCATGAAACAGTCTGAGAACTCCTTGCTTTCTCTCTTTGGACAATGTGACATAAGAGAACACCCTGTCTCTTGCCAAGAAGATTTGCATTAATGGTCAGGGTTAGAGTTTACCACCCAGAGAGGAATCTGGGTGAGAGGAGACTCTTTTCCATTCCAGTGATTAGAGAATAGATGTCTTTCTCTTTCACCCATAGACTTGGAGCTTTCTCTCAGGTGAGAACCACTTCCAGTTCTAGAATCGTTCTTTAATGAACTGATTCAATAGTGATTAAAATAAGGGCCTGACCTTGACTTTGCAAGAAATGACCCAGGTTAACCTTAAGTTGTACGCTACAAAAATGTTACTAAAAGAGGTATTTCAAGTCATTCATGGTGCTGTGTTGCATGCCGCCAGTAAAGGAGCATTGATTAGATATATTGCCAGGAAATACACCATGTTGCCAGGATTCACTGACAACCAAAAAGAAGTTAAGCCTGCAGACAATATCAAGTGGTTTGTTGGAGACTGGGAAGGAGAGAAGGTGAAGAGAAATGCTAGAGTCTTCTACAAGCGGTCCATCATGGCATTTATCTTTTAATTGCTCTAGAAAGTGCCTTTTTCCATTTGTCTGATAAACGACTGGCATAAGAACCACATGTTCCATGAAGCAACTGCAATCTCCATATTTGCAATCTATCAATCTCACCCTTTCTCACTTGTCTTTTTTTTCTATTTAGCATGTTTCATTGTAGATTAAACAGATTTTATTCCCTGTTGCCTGGTAATTATATATAATTAAAAAGCACAGAGGAATGGGCATAAAAGCACAATGAAGTAATAATCATAGGAACAGTGTCTTATTTGAACTCACTGCTGAGGGAAAGTTGCTTTTTTAAAAAAATATACTTTAAATACTGGGATACACGTGCAGAACGTGCAGGTTTGTTACATTGGTATACACGTGCCATGGTGGTTTGCTGCACCCATCAACCCATCATCTACATTAGTTATTTCTCCTAATGCTATCCCTCCCCTAGTCCCGCATCCCCCAAGAGGCCCCAGTGTGTGACGTTCCTTTCCCTGTGTCCATGTGTTCTCATTGTTCAACTCCAACTTATGAGTGAGAACATTCAGTGTCTGGTTTTCTGTTCTTGTGTTAGTTTGCTGAGAATGATGGTTTCCAGCTTTATCCATGTGCCTGCACAGGACATGAACTCATCCTTTTTTATGGCTACATAGTATTACATGTTATATATGTGTCACATTTTCTTAATACAGTCTATCATTGATGGGCATTTGGGTTGGTTCCAAGTCTCTGCTATTGTGAACAGTGCTGGAATAAACATATGTGTGCATGTGTCTTTATACTAGAATTATTTATAATCCTTTGGGTATATACCAAGTAATGGGATTGCTGGGTCAAATGGTATTTCTGGTTCTAGATCCCTGAGGAATCGCCACACTGTCTTCCACAATGGTTAAACTAACTTACACTTCCACCAACAGTGTAAAAGTGTTCCTATTTCTCCACATCCTCTCCAGCATCTGCTGTTTCCTGACTTTTTAATGTTCACCATTCTAACTGGCATGATATGGTATCTCATTATAGATTTGATTTCCATTTCTCTAATGACCAGTGATGATGAGTTTTTTTTCATATGTTTGTTGGCCACATAAATGTCTTCTTCTGAGAAATGTCTGTTCATATCATTTGCCCACTTTTTGATAGGGTTGTTTTTTTCTGGTAAATTTGTTTAAGTTCTTTATAGATTCTGGATATTAGCCCTTTGTCAGATGAATAGATTGCAAAAAATTTCTCCCATTCTGTAGGTTGCCTATTCACCCTGATAGTTTATTTTGCTGTGCAGAGGCTCTTTAGTTTAATTAGATCCCATTTGTCAATTTTGTCTTTTGTTGCCATTGGTTTTGGTGTTTTAGTCATGAAGTCTTTGCCCATGTTTATGTCCTGAATGGTATTGCCTAGGTTTTCTTCTAGAGTTTTTATGGTTTTAGTTCTTATGTTTAAGTCTTATTCCATCTTGAGTTAATTTTTTATAAGGTGTAAGGAAGTGGTCCAGTTTCAGTTTTCTGCACATGGCTAGCCTGTTTTCCCAACACCATTTATTAAATAGGGAACCCTTTCACCATTGCTTGTTTTTGTCAGGTTTGTCAAAGATCAGGTGGTTGTAGATTTGTGGTGGTATTTCTGAGGCCTCTGTTCAGTTCCATTGGTCTATATATCTGTTTTGGTACCAGTACCATGCTGTTTTGGTTACTGTAGCCTTGTAATATAGTTTGAAGTCAGGTAATGTGATACCTCCAGCTTTGTTCTTTTTGCTTAGAATTTTCTTAGCTATATGAGCTCTTTTTTGGTTCCATATGAAATTTGAAGTAGTTTTTTTCTAATTCTGTGAAGAAAGTCAATGGTAGCTTGATGGCGATAGCATTGAATCTATAAATAACTTTGGGCATGATGGCCATTTTCACGATATTGATTCTTCCTACCCATTAGCATGGAATGTTTTTCCATTTGTTTGTGTCTTCTCTTATTTCATTGGGCAGTGGTTTGTAGTTCTCTTTGAAGAGGTTCTTCACATCCCTTGTAAGTTATATTCCTAGGTATTTTATTCTCTTTGTAGCAATTGTGAATGAGTGCTAACTCATGATTTGGCTCTCCATTTGTCTATTATTGGTATAAAGGAATGCTTGTGATTTTTGTACATCGATTTTGTATCCTGAGACTTTGCTAAAGTTGCTTATCAGCTTAAGGAGATTTGGGTCTGAGACAGTGGGGTTTTCTAAATATACAATTATGTCATCTGCAAACACAGACAATTTGACTTCCCCTTTTCCTATTTGTATACCCTTTATTTCTTTCTCTTGCCTGATTGCCCGGGCCAGAACTTCCAATATTATGTTGAATAGGAGTTGTGAGAGAGGGCATCCTTGTCTTGTACCAGTTTTCAAAGGGAATGCTTCCAGCTTTTGCCCATTCAGTATGATATTGGCTGTGGGTTTTTCATAAATAACTCTGATTATTTTGAGATATGTTCCATCAATACCTAATTTATTGAGAGCTTTTAGCATGAAGGGGTGTTGAATTTTATTGAAGGCCTTTTCTGCATCTATTGAGACAATAATGTGGTTTTATCATTGGTTCTGTTTATGTGATGGATTACATTTATTGATTTATATATTTTGAACCAGCCTTGCATCCCAGGGGTGAAGCCAACTTGTTTGTGGTGGATAAGCTTTTTGATGTGCTACTGGATTCGGTTTGCCACTATTTTGTTGAAGATGTTCACATCAATGTTCATCAGGGATATTGGCCTGAAATTTTCTTTTTTGTTGTTGTTTATCTGCCAGGCTTTGGTATCAGGATGATGCAGGCCTCATAAAATGAGTTAGGGAGGAGTCCTTCATTTTCTGTTGTTTGGAATAGTTTCAGAAGGAATGGTACCAGCTCCTCTTTGTACCTCTGGTAGAATTCGGCTGTGGTCTGGTCCTGGGTTTTTTTTTTGGTTGGTAGGCTATTAATTACTGCCTCAATTTCAGAACTTGTTATTGGTCTATTCAGGGATTCAAATATTTCCTGGTTTAGTCTTGGGAGGGTGTATGCCCAGAAATTTATCCCTTTCTTCTAGATTTTCTAGTTTATTTGCATAGAGGTGTTTATAGTATTCTCTGATGGTAGTTTGTATTTCTGTGGGATCGGTGGTGATATCCCCCTTATCATTGTTTATTGCGTCTATTTGATTCTTCTCTCTTTTTTTCTTTATTAGTCTGGCTAGTGCTCTATTTCGTTAATCTTTAAAAAAAAAAAAAAACAGCTCCTGGATTCATTGATTTTTTGAAGGGTTTTTTATGTCTCTATCTCCTTCAGCTCTGCCCTGATCTTAGTTATTTCTTATCTTCTGCTAGCTTTTGAATTCCTGTTCCTGTTTTGAAATCCGTTCCTGTTTGCTCTTGCTTCCCTAGGTCTTGTAATTGTGATATTAGGGTGTCGATTTTAGATCTTTCCCACTTTCTCCTGTGGGCATTTAGTGCTATAAATTTCCCTCTACACACTGCTTTAGCTGTGTCCCAGAGATTTTGGTATGTTGTCTGTTTGTTCTTATTGGTTTCAAAGAACTTATTTATTTCTGCCTTAATTTCATTATTTACCCAGTAGTCATTCAGGAGCAGGCTGTCCAGTTTCCATGTAGTTGTGCAGTTTTGAGTGAGTTTCTTAATCTTAAGTTCTAATTTGATTGTACTGTGGTCTGAGAGACTGTTAAGATTTCTGTTCTTTTGCATTTGCTGAGGAGTGTTTTACTTCCAATTATGTGGTCAATTTTAGAATAAGTGTAATGTGGTGCTGAGAAGAATGTATATACTGTTGATTTGGGGTGGACGGTTCTATAGATGTCTATTAGGTCCATTTGGTCCAGAGCTGAGTTCAAGTCCTGAACATCCTTGTTAATTTTCTGTCTTGTTGATCTGTCTAATATTGACAGTGGGGTGTTAAAATCTCTCAATATTATTGTGTGGGATTCTAAGTCTCTTTTAGGTCTCTAAGAACTTTATGAATCTTGGAGCTCCTGAATTGGGTGCATATATATTTAGGATAGTTAGCTCTTCTTGTTGCATTGATCCCTTTACCATTATGTAATGCCCTTCTTTGTCTGTTTTGATCTTTGTTGGTTTAAAGTCTGTTTTCTCAGAGACTAGGATTGTACCCTTGCTTTTTTTGCTTTCTATTTGCTTGGTAAATATTCCTCCATCTCTTTATTTTGAGCCTATGTGTGTCCTTGCATATGAGATGGGTCTCCTGAATACAGCACACTGATGAGTCTTGACTCTTTATCCAGTTTGCTAGTCTGTGTCTTTTAATTGGGGCATTTAGTCCATTGACATTTAAAGTTAATATTGTTATGTGTGAATCTGATCCTGTCATTATGATGCCAGCTGGTTATTTTGCCCATTAGTTGATGCAGTTTCTTCATAGTGTCAATGGTGTTTACAATTTGGTATGTTTTTGCGTTGGCTGGTACCGGTTTTTTCTTTCCATGTTTAGCGCTTCCTTCAGGATCTCTTTTAGGGCAGGCCTGGTGGTGACAAAATCTCTCAGCATTTGCTTGTCTGTAAAGGATTTTATTTCTCCTTCACTTATGAAGCTTAGTTTGGCTGGATATGAAATTCTTGGTTGAAAATTCTTTTAAGAATGTTGAATATTGGCCCCCACTCTCTTCTGGCTTGTAGGGTTTCTGCAGAGAGATCTGCTGTTAGACTGATGGGCTTCCCTTTGTCAGTACCCGACCTTTCTCTCTGGCTGCCCTTAACATTTTTTCCTTCATTTCAACCTTGCCGAATATGACAATTATGTGTCTTGGGGTTGCTCTTATTGTGGAGTATCTTTGTGATGTTTCCTGTATTTCCTGAATTTGAATGTTGGCCTGTCTTGCTAGGTTGGGGAAGTCTCCTGGATAATATCTGGAAGAGTGTTTTCTACTTGGTTCCATTCTCCCTGTCACTTTCAAGTACACCAATCAAGCATAGGTTTGGTCTTTTCACATAGTTCCATATTTCTTGGAGGCTTTGTTCATTCCTTTTTATTCTTTTTTCTCTAATCTTGTCTTCACGGTTTATTTCATTAAGATGATCTTCAATCTTTGATATCCTTTATTCCACTTAATCGATTTGGCTGTGAATGCTTGTGTATGCTTCACAAAGTTCTCATGCTCTGTTTTTCAGCACCATCAGGTCATTTATGTTCTTCTCTAAACTGGTTATTCTAGTTAGCATTTTGTCTAACATTTTTCAAGGTTCTTAGCTTCCTTGCATTGGGTTAGAACATGCTCCTTTAGCTCAGAGGAGTTTGTTATCACCCACCTTCTGAAGCCTACTTCTGTCAATACATCAAACTCATTCCCCATCCAGTTTTGTTCCCTTGCTGGCAAGGAGTTGTGATCCTTTGGAGAAGAGTCGTTCTGGTTTTTGGAATTTTCAGCCTTCTTTCACTGGTTTTTCCTCATCTTAATGGATTTATCTACCTTTGGTCTTTGATTTTGGTGACTGAATGGGTTTTGTTGTGGACATCCTTTTTGTTGATGTTGATACTATTCCTTTCTGTTTGTTAGTTTTCCTCTAACAGTCAGGCCCCTCTGCTGCAGGTCTGTTGGAGTTTGCTGGAGGTCCACTCCAGACCCTGTTTACCTGGGTATCGGCAGCGGAGGCTACAAAACAGCAAAGATTGCTGCCTGTTGCTTCCTCTGGAAGCTTCATCCCAGAGGGGCACCCACCAGATGCCAGCTGGAGCTCTCCTATATGAGGTGTCTGTTGACCCCTGCTGGAAGGTGTCTCTCAGTCAGGAGGCACAGGGGTTAGGGACCCACTTCACGAGGCAGCCTGTCCCTTAGTAGAGCTCTAGCGCTGTGCTGGGAGATCTGCTGTTCTCTTTAGAGCCAGCAGGCAGGAACGTTTAAGTCTGCTGAAGCCGCACCCACAGCCTCCCCTTCACCCAGGTACTCTGTCCCAGGGAGATGGGAGTTTGATCTGTAAGCCCCTGACTGGGGCTGCTGCCTTTCCTTCAGAGATGCCCTGCACAGAGAGGAGAAATCTAGAGAGGCAGTCTGGCTACAGCAGCTTTGCGTAGCTGCGGTGGGCTCTGCCCAGTTCAAACCTCCGGGGGCTTTGTTTACACTGTGAGTGGAAAACTGCCTACTCAAGCCTTGTTAATGGTGGACGCCCCTACCCCCACCAAGCTCCAGCATTTCAGGTCGACTTCAGACTGCTGTGCTGGCAGTGAGAATTTCAAGCCAGTGGATCTTAGCTTGCTGGACTCCATGGGGGTGGCATCCGCTAAGCTAGACCACTTGGCTCCCTGGCTTCAGCACCCCTTTTCAGGGGAGTGAATGTTTCTGTCATGCTGATATTCCAGGCGCCACTGGGGAATGAAAAAAACTCCTGCAGCTAGCTTGGTGTCTGCTTAAATGGCCGCCCAGTTTTGTGCTTGAAACCCTGGACCCTGGTTGCGTGGGCACCTGAGAGAATATCCTGGCCTGCGCATTGCAAAGACTGTGGGAAGAGCATACTGGCTGGGCCGGATAGCACTGTCCCTCATGCACAGTGCCTCATGGCTTCCTTTGGGTGGGGAAGGGAGTTCCTCAACCCGTTGCACTTCCCTGGTGAGGCGACGCACCACCCTGCTTCGGCTCACCCTCCGTGGACTGCAGCTACTGTCTAACCAGTCCCAGTGAGATGACCGGGGTACCTCAGTTGGAAATGCCGAAATCACCTGCCTTCTATGTTGATCTCGCTGGGAGCTGCAGACCAGAGCTGTTCCTATTCTGCCATCTTGCCAGCCCCTGCCTCACTTGTAAATAGAAACATAAGGAACTTGTTTTGCAACAGACCCAAGGAATAGTGACAAGGAATTTATGTGCTGAAATAGCTCTCCTATACTAGTCCTTTTCACAACCTGACTTTCCACCACAAATATTTTGGTAAATGCAGTCTGAAAACAAAGCACTGTATAATTGTGTGCTTATAAAATGAAATTGTATGGCATGTTACAAAAGGATTATGAATTACTCCTTCAGATATGCTAATTTTAAGGAGGTGGGAGAGAACACTTATTTTAGACTATAATAAAAAATAATAGAAGATCAGAAATGCTGATTTAAGAAAAGATACTGCTAAATTGGAGTGAATTCAAAGAAAGGGACTAAAAATAATAAAAAGCCTCAAGGAATGAATATTTTCAAAATTGAGAGAATTTAAGACTCTAAAATGACAAACTACAACCAGTCTTAGAAATACCTCTAGGGAACTAGATTCCAAACGTCTGCATTCTTCAAAAGAGAAAAAGTAAAAGCACTGAAACAAAAGCTACCCAGAGGAAAAAAATGAACTTTTAAAACTAAATGTTTTTACTTAGATCAACTCTCAGATGCCTGGAAACATTAAAAACTAGCCTGGCAAACCGTTTGTTTTCAGATAACAAGCTATAATAGAGCAAGGAAGGTGGGATTGATGATTCATTATATCACACATTTCATATCTTTTATGTCTGGACCTGAATGAAGACGTTGGAACAGTTTAAAGCTTTCAATATACCTGTAACTAGTGTTCTCTTAGTAAACACATAGTAGGGCACACCCAAAGTTTGAATATATTAGAAAGAGTTCCATATTATTTTCAAGGTCATAGAGTTATAAAGGTATAATTTCACTGAGCATGAACTTGATCTATTATAAGGTATTAAGATGGTTAATGACTAATTTTCACAAACACTCATTTCCCTTGAATATGTTATTTTCCAAAAGACTTGAGAGTTTGGGGGGAAAGTAAAAGAAATCTGTAAACCTTTTGCACCAGGAAAAAGAACAAAAGCAAGGAGTTTTAAACTATACCTAGTATACATGAAAATATGGTGCCCTAAGCCATTTAATCCTAGTTATGAAAAAAAAAAAAAGCCTGTTGGCCTTTTCAAAAAGGAGGGAAAATTAGCCAAGAGCGGCCTTTACCTGCTATGGCACCATCCTCCAAAACTGACCCCACTTTCTGTTCTTTGCACTTATAGTGATGTGTTAGAGATTTAAATATTATGCTCTTAAAATGTAACAGAGTTGTCTCCACGCAGACTGTCTAGACAGGGCAGCAACTATGTCTGTTTAATTTCATTTTACATAGCAGCTAGCAATCTTGCACAAATAAATGCTTTTGATGATAATTTTGATGTTAGTATAATCAGGTGGCCAAAATTTGGGGGTTAAAGCTTAGTACTTTAACATGAGTACTTTATAGTGCGTGTTTATAACATTAAATGTTATATAAAATTTACAAATGTCTGGCTATTTTTTAAATAATAAATGATTTCAGCACATTTTATGTTTCTTAATATTGGCCTGTTAAATTTGTTTACATGGAGAAGGAAATATCAGTCTGCGTATTCAGAAACTAGGCAAGACTCCCTAACCAACTTTCCTAGTGTCTGAAATGTATTAGTGTTCTTGTAAATTTATTCTCGTAAATTTTTTTTGAAAGAAAGAAAAAAATTAGATATTCCATCAATTAGAAAACTAAGATTCAAATTCCTGCAAGACTTATGAAAGCAGCACTGGAGTTCCCACAATAAAAAATATGACGTCTGTTTCCTTTATTCAATGTGTTAGTCATTCTTTCAACAAATATTCGAGTACCTGGTATGTAACAGAAAGCCAAATGGGAAAAGATTGCTGTCCTTCTGGAGGTTCTGCTGTAGTAGACGAAGACAGACAATAAAATGTTAAGCACAGTAAATGAGTAAATTATCCGATATACTTGTGGGTGACTAAGTGTTATAGGAAAAAGGAAAGTTGAGCAGGATAAAGACAAATCAGCAGTGGGAATGGGATTGCAGTTTTACACAGAGTAGGCAGCCTAAGCTTTGTGGAGGTGATATTTGAGCAAAGACTTGATAAAGGTGAGGTAATTCGCTCCTCAGAATCTGGGCAAAGAGAATTCCGGGCAGAAGGGATGGATAATGCATGCATCCTAAAGTAAGAGTGTTCCTGGAATGTCCCTGAAGACACAGGGCCTTGATTCCAGAAAAATCAAGGGTGACTGGAGCTAAGTGAGCAAGGACAATAGGATGTGATAGGCCTGAGGGATGATGGGGGCTCTCATAAGACCATTCTGGCCACTGTGTTGACAAAACTTTCCAGGAGAGCAAGGGCAGAAGGGAAATTAGGAGACTATTGCAAGAACGCAGGAATGACATGATGGCTCCTTGGACTTGGTTGTGATCAGATTCTGTGTTTTTTGTATATAGAAAAATAGTTCTGATGGATTGCATATGGAAGTCAAATATGGCTCTAAGGCAGTGGTTCTCAAAACGGGTTTGCCAAATTAGCAACATTCGCATCACCTGGGATCTTGTTTGAAATGCAAATTATTAAGCCTCACCCCAGGTCTACTGAATTAGAAGCTCTGGAGGGTGGGGCCCCAACAATCTTATAGTTTAAAAAGGCCTTCAGGTGATTTTGATGTACGTTTAAGTTTGAAAACCACTGCTTTAAAGTTTTTGACTACACTGGGCGAGGTGGCTCACGCCGTTAATCTCAGCGCTTTGGGAGGCTGAGGCAGGTGGATCTCTTGAAGTCAGGAGTTCAAGACCGGTCTGGCCAACATGGTAAAACCCTGCCTCTACTAAAAATACAGAAAAGTAGCCAGGTATGGTGGCACACACCTGTAATCCCAGTTATTTAGGAGGCTGAGCAGGAGAATTGCTTGAACCCAGGCAGTAGAAGTTGCAGTGAGCCGAGATCATGCCACTGCACTCCAGCCTGGGTGACAGAGCCAGAAAAAAGAAAAAACAAAAAGGTTTTGGCCTGAAAAGTATAGAGTTCACATTGGGATGGGGAATGCTGCAGGGAGAACAGATTTCATGGGGATAGCAGGAGGATCAGGGATTCAGGTTTGGACATGATGAGTTTCCAGTGTCTTAGATGTCCAGATGGCAAGTGAGCAGTTGTATACAGTAGTGCCCCCCTTATTCTCAGGGAATATGCTCCAAGACCCACAGTGGACGTCTAAAACTGCGGATAGTACCTAACCCTATAGATACTAACACAGATATATTCTTATACACACATACAATGCATGTATCTATGTACTTATGTAAGAAAATATAGATAATTTCTCATACATATATATGATAAAGTTTAATTTATAAATCACATTGAGAAATTAGCAAAAATAATAAAATAGAATTTTAACATTTAATATTATTGATAGAATTTTTCTAACAATATGCTGTAATAAACTCTATTGTACTGTTATAACTCTATTGTAACTATGCAGTTATAACTCTATGCTATTATAACTCTACTATAACAACATGCTGTAATAAAACTTACGTGAATGTGATCTCTCATTCTCTCAAAATATCTTATTGTACTGTGCTCACCTGTTCTCAAACTGTGGGTGACTGTGTGTAACTAAAACCCCAGAAAGCAAAACCACAGACAAGGGGGACTACTGTATATAAGTCTGAATTTCAAGCGAGGAGGTCTGAGTTGCAAATAGAAATTGAACATTGATTTTTTTTTCTGAGAACAAAATATAGTACATTGGATTTTATCAATGGATATTTGCTATTCAGTGGTTTCATCTTAACTTTGAATAAAAGATACAGAAAGCCAAGTAACAAAGACCAAAATATGTAAAAGAGGCAGCCCACCATCTACTTAGGTGTGCTAAAAGATTCGAAAGCTTTAGAGGATATATTTTCCAGAACATTTATCCATTTATTATAGAGCAGCCTTTTATGGTAATCTTTTCTGGTTTTACTGTCAGTAAATTGAGGATTCCTAATATTTTGAGGGTAAAACAACTGGTAACATTTTCTAACATCATCCAGTAGCTGGTAAATTTCTACGTATGTTTTTATCCTAACGTGGTTATCCGCAGTTGTTGGAGGATAAAGTAGATGCCTTGCTAGGCAGTTCTAATTGCGTTTTCTTGCATAGTGACTGTTATGGAGAGCGAGTGATTAGGACAGTGTGGAGGGGCAGTATGGGGTTTAAGTACATTTCTAAGAGAGGAAAATTAAGTCAGAAGCATGGATTTTTTCTTTTCGGTTACTACAGTACATGTAGTCATCTGAATATGATTTCCAAGATTCTTGATACCATCAGATACCAATATTGATTCTACACATAAAAGCATGAATAGGATGGTACTCATATAATAGGTTAAATGAAACAACAGAATTAATAGAATAGAACTACCACTGAATATTTAAGGGAAGAGGAAAAACAGAGGTATGTCTCTCTAAAGGAAAATGCCTTCTTTAAAAAGAATGAAAATAAAGAAAAATTAATGCTTCTCCTGACCCTGAATCTACATTATGTATATTTTTCAAAGCCGTTTTAAAACCTTTTATATACTGCCACCTTAGCTGCTGCGATAGGATCTTGTACATTTCACCCGGTGAGTAAACTGGGAACCCTGACCCTCCTTTGTCCCACAGTGTAATCTGATCTACTGTCATCATCAGGGGACATCTGGGATCCATCTTATCTTTCCCACTGGATAGTTGATTAACTAGAAAATGTTTTGAATTGGATTCATATATGGCAGAACTCCGTGGACTTTATGAATTATAATGGGAGCAAATAAAAGGTCAGCTTTTATTTTTGTGCTTTTAAAGAGGAGAGCTCTGACACGGTTAGAATTGAGTGCTTAAAACTCGGGGAGAGAAATGATTATATTAAATGGCTAAATACAGTAATTCGTGGGATCATGTGATTATTTCACAGAAAAAAGACTTTCATAGTGAGGAAGTCTTAGCCCAGTAACATGACACAGAGCTGTCAAGCCACAGGTATATTTAGAGTTTATTGGAAATAGGCAGGAAACCAAGAAAAAAAGTATTAGATTGCTTTCTCTTGCTCCATTTCTATTTGATGGCAATTCTGGAGATGTATGAGGGGCTGGAAGTGGGAGTCTGTAGTCCTGTGCATCCCTCCCACACTATATTTTTTGCCAGGTTCTTGTTAGGGAATGGAATCCATTTGGTCCATATAACTACTAGACTTTTTGACTATTTTAATTGTCTCCATCAATGCTTTCTATGAACCAAGTTCAGTGCAAAAATATATTAATACATGTAAGCATATTTAAACCATAATTCATTTGTTCTATTCTTTATTTTAAATATGCCAATTTAAAGTTTATTATTCTTACCACTAGGGTATTATGAGAGCAGAAATCCCATATTATATATATTTAGTACATTCTACATTCAGTATTCCTTAAAGAAAACTACCTATCATGGTTAAAACTGATTACTTGTGGTATCAAAAAGCATCTCTCCAAAAGCTGATATTTCAAAGATGATGCCCAGAAAAAGATGTTAAGTATTTTTCAAAACAGTTAGGTTATCAGTTTCTAAATCTTACTTTTAAAAGAGTCAGTCACAGTGGCTCACACCTGTAATCCCAGCACTTAGGGAGGCAGAGGTGGAAGGATAGCATGAGTCCAAGAGTTCCAGACCTGTCTGAGCAACTTCGAGACTTGCCTGGAGAATGAAGGGCGAGACCCCATTCGCCACAAAAGGAAAAAAAAAAAGACCAAAAAAACCCACAAAAGGATCAGGAAGTATAATGGTTTCATGGACCAATTTATAATTATAAACCAAAACCTTTGTAGATGGTAAATCTCTATACAAATTATTTTTATTAGCATACTTGTGGAACAAGAGGTTACAATGACTACTTGAGTTTCCACTCTTGCAGCTGGATGATCCCAGATGCTTTAGGGGTTCAATGGATGTCTTGAACTATGCTTGAAATGTTTTGGGTTCAAACAAAGAATGTTTGCCGAATCCTTCTTCCCCTTAATTTTTAAACATGTGTATTTCAAGGGAAATTTGTTTCATATGTTTCTGATTCATTTACACTTAAATCATCAAAATGTTATTTTGTAAAAGCTATTTGATGTCCAAGAAGCTTTCTGAACCTGTTTTATAAGTTTTCTTAAGTCCTTTTTCTTAAAACAGGAAGTTGCATTTTGCCAAGTACAAATAAACTCAAACACTAAAAAGGTTCAAGTTCGGTTTCCAACTCTGAACTCCAGGTTTTAAGTGCATTCTCAATTTAGGAAAATATATTTTCCCACCCCTACAAAAATATGGGTGGAAGGAAAGACAGTAGTGATAAAACTGAGTAAAGATGTTCATAAGCATTATTCTTCTCAGACCTATTTCTCTAGTTGTGAAACCATAAAACTTGTAACAGGTGTTCCTGAAGCCATTAGATACAGGTGACTTGCAAATAAGAACATCTGTCTGCATGTTGAATCTCTAAGATGTGTCTAAATGTGTTTACTGTGTTTGTCACAGAAAACAGAAGCTAAAGGTCTTAACATTTTAACTTCATTGTTTTACCTTTGACTGCCTTTAGGTCCTATTTGTCTTAGGAAAGGTGGGAAGAACCAACACAATTTATTGAACAGAAGGGAATCATAGGAGACTCTGTAGAGGTTTTATGTCTGTACTAAGATGATATTGCATTATCATTTTAAAAACATAATTGACACTTTTATCAGAATTGGAAACATGCAGAAAATTTTCCCTGGTTCATATTAAGAGGTCTCTTAATTTTATCTTCTGCTCATTAAGGCAGAGGTGATTCAGCCTGACCCTTCTAACTGTTTCACTTGTATAGAAAAAGGAGGCAAAAGAAATTTTAACAGGAGTTTGGAACCATTTCAAACAATTTCCTCAATGTTCTGCTTTATTGTATTTCAGTATAATGAAGTACTGTACCCCCAGTACAATGTACTCTACTTCTTCTGTACTTGTACTGAGTAATCAAGTGACTCCTGGGATGATAGGTACTATCAAACGAATATACTGTATTTAAACATTGCTAAACTGTCAGTTCAACTTTAGACGCTCCCATTCAATGACCAGGAACTTGTGGATCATATAAAGGTAGGTTTATTAAACATGCTAAGCAGGAGAGAGCAGCACCTTGACAGAGACTCTATCGTATCTCAAGTGGGGAAATTTAAGGAAGGCTACGTGTAGAGTTTGGGGGCAGTTGTTAGTTATAGAGTTGTTTTAGGGCAGAAGTTAGTAAGTGAGGCCTAGGCAGATATTGGTAGAATTTGTAAATTAGGCAAGTGGCAGTCTTATCTTTGGAATGTGAGTTCATTAAGACAATATTAAATCAGTTTCTCTGTGCTCTAGAACATATGGTCTGAAAGGAGCTTGTGTTAAACATTTAAAGTTGTTTGTGGCCAGTTGTGGTGGCTCATGCCTGTAACCCCAGCACTTTGAGAGGCCAAGGCAGGTGGATCACCTGAGGTCAGGAGTTCGAGACCAGCCTGGCCAACATGGCAAAACCCCGTCTCTACTAAAAATATAAAAAAAATGAGCTGGGTGTGGGGGCACGCGCCTGTAATCCCAACTGCTCAGAAGGCTGAGGTAGGAGAACTGCTTGAACCCAGGAGGCGGAGGTTGCAGTGAGCCGAGATCATGCCACTACACTCCACCCGGGGAGACAGAGCAAGACTCCATCTCAAAAAAAAAAAAAATAAAGTTAATTTGTATTGTATGTCATGATTTGACACAATTTACCTGTGTTGTAATTCATAATATAGTTTTGCTGGTTGTAGGTAGTTTTTGTTTTATTTTACAAAATAAACACGTAAACAGCCTGTACAGCACACATATTTATTTATTTATGGATCTTAAAAAATTTAAACTGCATCCTATTATCTAAAAAATTAATAAGTAGTAAATTTTATTCATACTCTTTTCAGACAATATTCAAAATGTTAAGCCTTGCTGGGTGCCTGTGTATCTATGCCTATGTTATATACATTGTTCTTTTCCTTTGCTACTATGTTTTATTCACTCTGAGAACACATAATACTAACAGTAAAATGTCTTTGACATTTTATATTGTATTTTGAACAATTTCATGTTCATCCTAAATGAATATTTGTTTCTACCCCACATTGCCTAGAAAGAATTTGTGCTCCTTCAACTACCAGAGCCTTATATGCTCTTTAGTAGTAACACTAATGTTTTGGAAAAGAGTCAAAATTTTCAGTGCTGTTTTAGAATGCTTGTTTAAAGGTAAAGAGATTTTTCAGAGAAAGAAACCTTATATAAGAGAACTCTCACAGTGATAATGTACTAACAGGGAACTGCTGAAGGCTACATGGAAATCCTTTATTTAAAACAAAAAATTAGAATAAAAGCCTTTCTACGGCTGGAGAGTCGACGACAGTCTTCCATAGTAAACTTTAATCTGAAGGCTTGTAGAATAAGATAAACCTATCAAAAAGCCCTTCCAAGGGATAGGCAATATTTGCCTTTTCAAAATTAAATCTTACTTGCTTTTACCGAGATTTATTATTCATTAGATAATGGCCATTGTTAGCCATAGTTTTACATTTTAAATTGCCCTTTTTGAAACTTACATCAAAAAGATTCTTATTTTCCGTTGATCTCTAACAATATAATTTAAAATTCATATTGAGAGAATCTCCTAATACTCCATCCCTTTGCCTTCTGTGGCCTCATTATATAATCATAGTAATAGCTACCATCTACTCAGTATATTCCTTGTGCATATATTTGGCCAGCATGAGTTCGTGAACTTCTCACAACAACCTTGAGAGCTGTGCAGAGTTATTGCCTCTGTTCTAACACAAGACTAGGCTTCCCTGTGTTAGAATAGGGGCAATAACTCTGCACTGCATTGCAGCCACCCACCCATCTAAGGAGGAAGTCCATGCTCTTTCCATTCTGCCATGCTGCCTTAAGCCAAAGCAATTCATATATAAATGGTTTCATATTTTTTGTTCCCCATGTTTAATTCTAGATACTATGCAATCTAAGTCCTAGACAAAAAATTACAACTCCACAAAAACTTTTTGAATGAAATTTTTATAACTTTTTACTGCTAGTTATTCAAATAAACAACTGTCATAGCTCTCAATATCAGAACTGAAAAAGACAAATAATTTCAACTAATCCTCTGACTTTACTAGGTTCTACTTATGAGGAAGTCAAAATGATAGTACAGTGTGGAAGAATTCATGAACCAATAGACAACTTTCAAAAAATGTATGTCCCACCTAATCAGAATATCTACTTCAAGCCAATTATTTTTCCATTTAAACTCAATCAGAAAATGTATTTTGAGGTGACTGCTTTATCAGATTTCTACATTTTGCTAGCCAAATAATCATATAACCTCTAAGATGATATTATAAGTTCCATCTATCATGACCAGGACATTTGTTTTGCTTTCTAAGACCTAAGCAGACCATATAGCTGCTCTGGTTTCATGTTTGGGGGTATCCTCCTAACCTTTGTATGTCCTTTCTCTCTTTTTTCTCCAGGACTGCCCACCAGAAGCAGGTGACTTCCGAGCTCAGCAATGCTCAGCTCATAATGATGTCAAGCACCATGGCCAGTTTTATGAATGGCTTCCTGTGTCTAATGACCCTGACAACCCATGTTCACTCAAGTGCCAAGCCAAAGGAACAACCCTGGTTGTTGAACTAGCACCTAAGGTCTTAGATGGTACGCGTTGCTATACAGAATCTTTGGATATGTGCATCAGTGGTTTATGCCAAGTAAGTGCTTGTTTGTTCTCATTCAGCTTGTCCAGAGGGTTTCAGTGTCTTTGTGTAAATGGTTTGCATAGTCTCACTCTCTGAATCACTCATCTTTACACTTTTTAGAGTTTGTAAATGGTGAAAGATTTGAAAATTAAGGTATGATTTCAGTGAAAAGTACCAAGTGTTGTACTGTGTGAAGGAAAAGTAGACTAGAGTTATTTTTCTTTCCTTGAGTGTCACTTGAATATAAAAGAATAAAAATTTTTGAATAGTGTTTATCAATTATGTACTAGACTTTGAAATTACCCCCTGGATTGGCTATTCCTGAAGTGTGTGTTTGTGTTTGTGTGTGTGTGTGTGTGTGTGTGTGTGTGTGTGTGTGTGTGTGTATTTAGAGGCCTTGATTTTCATTTACTCAGTTTCAGAATAAATCAGGTAAGACCAATTCTAAAATCCCCAAGTAAACTATAGGAAAACTTGCTACTTTACTATAATTTCCATTGTATTGAAAATTCACACACTGTAGAGAAAGTTGTGAAAGAGCCAGCTAGGTTGGACTTAAGCCAGTTAAATCTTTAAAACAGGATTACAAAAAGGTTTGATTTCTGGTATCCATCCATTCATCAATGTCTACTCTAGGTAGGGAATTCGTAGGGTGAAGAAGAGTTTGTATGTTTGTCATGTCTTTGCCATCTTTATTTTCAGGTCCACTTTTTGGATTAGGATGACCAGTCTAGTTTTTGGAGCAAGCAGTTGCTATTGTTTTTCTGTGTGCTGTATTTGACTATATGCTTTTATATTTCATGAAGCAGACACAAAATTTTGAGAGTATTTGCCTTTTCCAACATGGTATCAGCTGAAATTTTCTTTCTTCAGAATCTATAATATAATGGCTAGGAATGTAAGAGAAATATATGTTTTAGTAATTTGTTGTTTCAAATTCATTTTTTTAAAACTTACATCTATATTTGGATGTAAAGGCAAAAACTGTAGTGTAAATGACTATAAGAGATGTGAGATGTCAGGCAAGGTTTTATGCATACAAGAGGGAAACAAACATAGTCAACCTTCATAAAGTTTAAAATCATGAGGCAGAGAAACTGATGTCATATAGGAGTTTGTCATTGATGAAACATATCTTAAGGTTTCCTTATATACAAGAGATATATGAATTTCAGGTGTAAATTTGAATATGGAATTTTACCATTTTAAAGCTAGAAAGGGCCTTAGAGTTATTCAATCAACATTCTAAAAAGCAATATATCTGAATAAATCATTTCTGATCTTTGCTATTTACTTCCTCCTCTAGGACTCTTAGTGGTAATGAAATGGAATTAGGGAATCTGAAAAATCTTAAGGAATAGTAGAGAATTGTAAAGCAAATAGATTTAGAAAGGGGACTGTGTTGTAGGGAATGGCAAACAAAAGAATAATAAGTCCCTGTGTATGTATACTGTTTGAGTAAAAGCAAGGAAGATTTCCATTTTAGAAGTGAAAAAACTGAGGACCAGAAAATATGCTTGATCTTCTGAAAGCTGTATGTTTGGTCATGCCAGAAATGGGACTAAATTCCACATCTCCTGAGATCCCATTCAATGTTATTGCTACTATATTACCCTGCTGAATGAACCAAAAGAAACAAGACAGCTCAGCAAATTAGGTTTCATTTGTTTCTTTTGCATGGGAGTTCAACGTGGCATATTTTTTCCTAAACTAATCCTGCCAGCAGGCCTCATGTACTTTAGCAACTGAAAGAGAATCCTATCTCAGTTGCTAAGGAATAAATTTCATATATAATAAATATGGAGTGATAGTACTGGACTTTGGGTTACAAGTATAAACATGCTTTAACTTAGATTCTTATCAGTATGACAGATTTGAGAGCAAATGTAAATTATACCGTATTTGAAAAGCATTGTAACTTATACATAGAAATAATGACTGGTTATTATTATTATTTTCTTCATGTATTTGTCTTGTTAGAGGCAATCATGTAGTAAAGGCGATGGAAAAACAAAGATGGCATTTAAGCACTAACAAGAAATTTAGTTTGGCTGGAGAGCCAGATAAGACCTAGCTATGCAGTAAGAAGAGGGAGGTAGTTTGGGAGAGAATCATGGAGGCTTGAGTGGCAGACAGGACTGTGGTAAACCATGAATGACCATCGTCTCACCTTGATAGAAAATGACAGCACAGCTATAGAGATTTGTCATTCATATGCACTAATTTATTTCAAGTATACCTGTTTAATACTCTTCAAAGAGCCACATTCTCAAGACTGGTTCTTTAACTCTTAAATAGAATCAGAGAGTCCTGGAATTTTTAGAGCCAGAAGATAGCTTAGCAACTCACAGTTATTGCTGTTTCATAGAAGAGGAAACTGAGACCTGGAGACTGTCCTGAGATCACGAATAATTTGGGTGGCATGTGTTTGTTGTAAATTTCTTCAGGAAAGTTCTAGAATCATTGCTATTTATAATATATACCTAATTCTTACTCGGTAGTAATAGAGCATCATACGAGGTAGTAGTAGTAATGATAATAGCTTCTATTTTTGAGTGACTACCATATCTAGGTACTTTATTTTTTTTTCAAATATTTACAGTTCTGCATGTTAGACATCATTATCCTTATTTCACAGATGAGGAAACTGGAGGCTCAGGTCGATTTTATATCTTGCCCAGAGACACCCAGTTCTGTCTGAGTTCAAAACTCCTATTCTTTCCAGCGAGGCCAGGTATAGAGAGGCGCAGACCATTTGGTAATGGTCCCCAGATTTGGCTGCCTATCAGAATCACCTGGAGAGCTCTTAAAAGACACAACTCTTAAGCCCTGTCTTCCAGAAATTCAGATTTATTAATTCTACGTATTGAAAACACTTTTCTTATGATGCTATCATGGCCAGATTCACTTACAGATTGGAAAGCAGACAGAATTTAAAGTCAAAAGACATGAGTTGGGGCCAGGCACGGTGGCTCATGCCTGTAATCTGGGCATTTTGGTAGGCTGAGGAGGGCGGATCACCCGAGGTCCGGAGTTTGAGACCTGCCTGGCCAACATGGTGAAACCCTGTCTCTACTAAAAATACAAAAATTAGCCAGGCATGATGGCAGGTGCTTGTATTCGCAGCTATTTCGGAGGCTGAGGCAGGACAATGGCTTAAACCTGGGAGGCAGAGGTTGCAGTGAGCCGAGATTGCACCACTGTACTCCAGCCTGGGTGACAGAGCAAGACTCCATCTCTAAATAAATAAATACAACATGAGTTTGAATCTAGCTCCTCTTTAACGAGCTGTGTAATCTTGGTCAAGATACGCAACGTCCCTAAGCTCTATTTTTCAATCTGTGGAAAATGAATTGTCTCCTAGACCATAGTGTACCAAAGTGAGATAATATATGTGAAAATGTTTAATAAACTGTAAAGTGCTGTAGAAATGTAGAAGACCCTGAAAATTTTAAGTTGAAAAATATATTAAACTAGTGGTTCCCTGTATAAGATTTTATAACTGTAACGTTTCAAAAAACTTCCCAGGATGTGACAAGTAACAAACTTCTTAATTGGTTAGGTAATGACTTAAAAAGAAACAAAAAGAGACCTTCTACCATGTACTATCCCCATCATCATTTCACAATTGAAACGTTCATCACAAGGAAGTAGTAAGAACCCAATTTCAGAATAAAGGACAATTCTTTGAACTGGAGATAGTTTGTCTTATGAGAAAGTTACTGCCCCTTAGTTTTCTCTTTTTTTTTTTTTTCCAGAGCACAGAAATTGTCACTAATAGCACTTCACAGCCCAGCGTTTGAAAGCAGGGACTTTGAGATGATCTAGTCCAGCCCCAGGAAATCATTGTATGATTTTCCCAGGATCCTATGGCTAGTTAATGACAGACTAGAGGTCAGAGAGTGCTGGTGTTTATCAACATTTCTAATTATGCTCCTTACATTATTTCTTCAGTTTATCCCATGAGCTGAGATTTTGTCTAGCTGCAATTCTGTCATTAATATTATGAAAACAATAGGTTTAATGAATATACCTTTTCAAACCACATTCTCCCCCTTTCTCTCCCTCTCTCCCTCCTAGAATCTGACAATCATCCCCAGTGGGTGATTGTGTTATCCCTCTTCACCCTGCATCTCAGACTGAGAAACACTGGGATTCTTATTTGCTCATTATCATTCTAGACTAGATGAAGTTAGAGAGAAGGCTGAGCTAGGGAGGCAATTTGTCATTGTATGAATAGTTAAAGACAAGAGGCTCTGGAATCATACCATCTAGGTTGGAATCTAAGCTCCACCACTCATTGGCATGTGCCTTTGAGCAAGTTCCTAAGCCTCAGTTTTGTCATCTGCAAAATGAGGATAATAATTGTAAAAATAGGATTAGAATGAAGATTAAGTAATCAAGTGCATTTAAAGTGCTTACTATGAGCTTGATAAATACTACTTGTATTAATTGTACCCAAGTTATGTCTTATCTTTTTCTTTTTCTTCCTTAGAGCCTTTCTGAGTACATGATTTTATATGGATACACATACGAAAGGGGCACTGACTTTCCAATGAATGAACAGACCTTCTGTTAATTTCCTATTGCAGTCATCTTTTGCAAATAGCTCCACATTGTACAATTATCAACTCCTGATCCAGGGCAGTGAATTGCATCCTGTACAGAGTTAATGAGCCATCACAAATAGGATCAGTTCTATTAGTACTGCTGTTATTCATTTATTTTCATTATCCAAATTACCCCTATTTATATTTGTTGTAAAGCACAAAGCTGGTTTCTGTTTTAAATATATTTTTTAAAAGAGTAGCATAAATGTATGGACAGAACATGTGCTGCTGTTAAAAATAATTTTGAGGTTATTTTGAAAGCAAATAGAGAAAAGTATGTTTTATTTTTGTAATTAATAGAATTCATCAGATGATACCTGATATATGTCAAAAGAAAAAGTATGATTATAAACAAGCCTTTTATCATGAATCTGCATATTTATGATATTGCTTATTGCTATTTCAAAAAATTAAGCATTTCAAAAAGGGAAAGAAGAATTCCTTTCAAGTAATGCCTTATATAATATTGTTTTAAAATGAATAATACAGTACAGAAATAAGCAATAAAATGAATCACAGAGTTTTGATGTCTTATTCTGGCAACATCAAAATGAACCATATTTCTAACAAAGAGATTCTTTTCATTTTTAATAATTCCTGTGGTGAGTAGTTTGAAATGAATTGAATAGAATGATTATTTCTCCATCTCTGTCTGTGACCTAAGTCACTAGTATGAAATGTCCACCAGTTATTCCAAAGGTGATGATGTCAGAGATAAGGCGTTGGACATTTTTTTCTTCTGTACTTTATAATCTAATTCCACATGGAAGCATGGTGTTGCTTAAAATATTTAATGCATAGTCTTTCTTATTCTCCTCTTTTCATAGCATAGTAAAGATAAAACTAACTACTACTTACTAGTTGAATTTCCTTAGTTTCTGAATCTTGTTTATGCATTCTTCCAACAATCTGCTGTATGTTGATTATTGAGGATATAAAATTGATTAAGATCTCTTTCCATAGGAGTGATACATTTTTAGAGTTATTGTGAAAAACTTTTAAAAATATATTTGTCTAACAAATTTTACTTAGGAATTAACAGTATGCTAAATACTGAAAATACATTAATGGACAAGAAGGATAGTCCCTGCCCTTCCAGAATTTTCACTGTGAGAGGAGATAAGTAAATAGGAAAGTGTACTATAGTCACTATACTATACTGCCCTCACTGTAAATGAGGACCTCTTTCTAAAATACAGGTTTGGTTTCATTTATCATCTGCTTGAATCATTTCAATTGCATTTTTTTTTTTGCCTTCAGGTTAAAAAAATCCCAAATTCCTTTACATGGTGGCTTAAAACAACAGAAATTTATTCTCCCACAGTTCATGAGGCCAGAATTCAAAAATCAAAGTGTCATCAGAACCATGCTTTCTCTGAGGCTCTGGGTGGAATCCTTTGCCTCTTTTGCCTCTTCCTAACTTCTAATAGTAGCCATCAATCTTTACTATTTCTTAACTTGCAGCTGCATCACTCTGATCTCTGCCTCTGTTATCAAATGGCATTCTACCCTCTGTCTCTGTGTCTTCACCTCTTCTTATAAGGACAGCAATCATATTAAATTGAGCCCACCCTAACGGATTACGAATTCATCTCAATTTGGTTACATCTGCAAAGATTCTATTTCCTAAAAAGGTCACATTTATAGGCATCAGAGGTTTTGACTTTAGCTTATCTTTTGGGGGAGACACAATTCAACCCATGACAGCCAGCTGTCTGGCTCCCAAATTTACATCCTTCACATGTGACAAATATTCACCTGATCCCAATATCCCAAAAGTTTTAACCCATTTCAGAGTCAACTCTAACTCTAAAATATTATCAACTCAAAAAGTTCCAAATTCTATCAGCTGAATCAGCTATGGGTGAGACTTGGATATAGTGCATCCTGGGACATCATTTGTCTCCATCTGTGCACATTTGAAACCAAAAATAAGTTATCTGCTTCCAAAATACAATGGTGGGACAAGCAGAAGCAGATTCCCATTCCCACTCAAAAAGGGAAAAACACCAAAGAAAAAGGGATCATAGGTCCTAAGCATGTCTGATACCGAGCAGGAAAAAAATCCACTAGATTTCAAGGCCTGAGAATAATCCTTGTGGCTCAGTGCTTCATTCTATGTGCCTGCCAAGGAGGCAGCCCTTCCCTCTCAGCTCAAGGAGGTAGAGTCAGCCCAGGCTTCTGCATCTGTGCCTCAGACCTAAGTGTCATTCTTCCTTCACTTTGTCCCATCTCTGAGACATTTATTCTAGGCTGTCAGTATTTCTGCTGGTATGAAATTCTCAGAAATCACGTCAGTCTTTCTTGCAATTAAGAGGTATCCAAGCCATCAAACAAGGGGGTCCTCTACAGTTCCTTTCTGAATAACTGCATCTCTTTTCCTGGCTTCTGCTAAGATGTTTGAGGGATTCATGAGTCACATGCCTAATTTCTTTAGCAAATGGTTATCTAGCCATAACCTTGGCCCTGTTACCAGAGCACACTACCTAAATAAGCTGAAAATGTTTCAAATAATCAAATGCTAGTACCTTTTTGTTTAACAGTTCATCTCTCAGTTTATCTCTTGGCTCTCACATTTTACTATAAGTACCAAGGAGAAACCAGGCTGTAGTCATCCATACTGTGTTTGGAAGTCTACGCAGCTAAGTACATAAGTTTATTGTTTGATATGGTTTGGCTGTGTTCTGACCCAAATCTCACCTTGAACTGGAACTCCTACAATTCCCACATGTTGTGGGAGGAACCCGGTGGGAGGCGACTGAATTATGAGAGCAGATCTTTCCTGGGCTTTTCTCATGATAGTGAATGAGTCTCATGAGATCTGATGGTTTTAAAAAGGGAAGTTTCAGGCTGGGTGCAGTGGCTCACACCTGTAATCCCAGCACTTTGGCAGGCTGAGGCGGGTGGATCATGAGGTCAGGAGATTGAGACCATCCTGGCTAACATAGTGAAACCCCATCTCTACTTAAAAATACAAAAAAATTAGCCAGGTGTGGTAGAGGGCACCTGTAGTCCCAGCTTCTCTGGAGGCTGAGGCAGGAGAATTGCTTGAACCAGGGAGGCGGAGGTTGCAGTGAGCCAAGATTGCACCACTGCACTCCAGCCTGGGCGACACAGCGAGACTCCATCTCAAAATAAAATAAAATAAAATAAAAATAAAATAAAATAAAAAGGGGAGTTTCCCTGCACAAGCTCTCTTCTGTTGTCTGCTGCCATGTGAGACATGGCTTTCACCTTCTGCAATGATTGTGAGGCTGCCCCAGCCACATGAAACTGTAAGTCTAATAAACCTCTTTCTTTTGTAAATTGCTCGGTCTTGGGTATGTTTATAAGCAGCGTGAAAATGGGCAAATACAGTAAATTGGTACCAGTGGAGGAGGGTGCTGCTGAAAAGATACCTGAAAATATGGAAGCAACTTTGGAACTGGGTAACAGGCAGGAGGAAAAAGTGGTTTTGTGGGCCGGGCCCAGGATCCCCATGCTGTGTGCACCCTAGGGACTTGGTACCCTGCATCCCAGCTGCTCCAGCCATGGTTGAAAGGGGTCAAGGTAGAGCTCGGGCCATAGCTTCAGAGGGTGCAAGCTTCCATGTGGTGTTGAGCCTGTGAGTGCATAGAAGTCAAGAATTAAGGTTTGGGAACCTCCACCTAGATTTCAGAAGATGTATGGAAATACCTGAATGCCCAGTCAGAAGTTTGCCACAGGGGCGGGGCTGTCATGGAGAACCTCTGCTAGGGCAGTGCAGAAGGGAAATGTGAGGTCAGAGCCTCCACACAGAGTCCCTACTGGGACACCACCTAGTAAAGCTGTGAGACAAGGGCCACGATCCTCCGGATGCAGAATGGTAGATCCACTGACAGCTTGCACTGTGTGCCTGGAAAAGCTGCAGACACTCAACACCAGCCAGTAAAAGCAGCCGGGAAGGAGGCTGTACCCTGCAGAGCCACCAGGACGGAGCTGCCCAAGACCATGGGGACCCACCACTTGCATCAGCGTGATCCAGATATGAGACAGGAGTCAAAGGAGATCACTTTGGAGCTTTAAGATTTGACTGCCCTGATGGATTTTGGACTTGAGTGGGGCCTGTAGTCCCTTTGTTTTGGCCAATTTCTCCCATTTGGAATGGCTGTATTTACCAAATGCCTGCATCCCCATTGTGTCCGGAAATAACTAACGTGCTTTTGATTTTACAGGCTCATAGGCGGAAGGGACTTGCTTTGTCTCAGATGAGACGATGGACTGTGGGTTTTTGAGTTAATGCTGAAATGAGTTAAGACTTTGGGGGACTGTTGAGAAGGATGATTGTATTTTGCAATATGAGAAGGGGATGAGGTTTGGGAGGGGCTAGAGTGGAATGATGTGTTTTGGCTGTGTCCCCACCCTAATCTTACCTTGAATTGTAACTCCCACAATTCCCACGTGTTGTGGGAGGATCCCATTGGGAGGTGATTGAATTATGGGGGCAGGTCTTTCCTGCGCTGTTCTTGTGGTAGTGAATGAGTCTCACGATATCTGATGGTTTTAAAAAGAGGAGTTTCTCTGCACAAGCTCTCTTCTTTTGTCTGCCACCATGTGAGATGTGCCTGTCACCTTCTGCCATGATTGTGAGGCCCCCCCAGCCACATGGAACTGTAAGTCCAATAAACCTCTTTCTTTTGTAAATTGCTCAGTCTCAGGTATGTCTTTATCAGCAGCATGAAAACAGACTAATACATCGCTGAAAGTTCTACTTTCCACTCAATGGCAGAAAATGACACAGCCAAGTTCTCTGCCACTGTATAACAGGACTCATCTTTCTTCCAGTATCCAATTAAATGTTCATCATTTCTTTCTAAGGCCTCACCAGAGTTACCTTTAACATCTATGATAATTAATTTTAGGTGTCAACTTGACCAGATTTAGGGATGCCTAGATAGCTGCTGAAGCATTGTTCCCAGGTGTGTCTGTGAGGGTATTTTTGGAGGAGATTGCCTTGTGAATCAGTGGACTGAGTTGGGAAAATTTACTCAGTATTGGTGGGCACCATCCAATTGACTAGGGGCCTGAAAGAAAAAAAAGATGGATCCATGGATGATGTAGCAAGAAGGTCCTCACTAAATGCTGGCACCTGGATCATGAATTTCCCAGTCCCCAGAATTGTGAGGAAATAAATTTCCATTTATTATAACTTACTCAGTCTCAGGTATTTTGTTATAACAGCACAAATATACTTTGGTAACATCTATATTTCTATCAACTGTCTCTTCGATCTAGGTTTTTTTCTATGAAGCACCTCAAAATTCATCCAAGCTCTACCCATTATCCAATTCCAAAGCCGGAAAGTGACATTTCATAGAAATTCATTTATTTTGTAATATTTTATTTTTGTCACCTTAGCTGGGTCTTTTGTGTATTCAAGTATTATTTTTATTCATGGAAGGGATTCTTCTGATATATTAACATTGTTTTCCATCTTGCTATTCCATTTATGAAGTGAAAGAGTTTCTATAGCTTAATAAAAAAACTTTTTGGAAAGTTCTATCTGTTTAATTTTTCCTTTGAAATTAAGTGTAAGCTTCACAAAAATTGATGAGTTTGTTTTCCCAAAGAGATTCAGTGAAGTAAACAAGGCAGAACAAATCTAAAATAGAAAACATTTTCAAATTTTATTATTTTTAGTGATGTATAGTTTTTTTTAATATACTCATGCCCATCATTATGCACTTCTTCTGCCAATTCTGTGGGATAACTTTATTTCCATTTTATAAATGAAGAAATTGAGGCTCATAGAAAGTCATACAACTGGAAAAAGGCAAAGTACACTTCAAATTATATTATTTCTATTATATGACACCCTTTTCTGTGAGACCAGCACCATCCTGATACCAAAACCTGGCAGAGAGAGACACAACAAAAAAAGAAAACTTCAGATCAATATCCTTGATGAATATCGATGCAAAAATCCTCAACAAAATACTGGCAAACCCAATTTAGCAGCACTTCAAAAAGCTAATTTAGCATGAGCAACTAGGCTTTATCCCAGAGATGCAAGGTTGATTCAATGTATGCAAGTCAATAAATGTTATTCATCACATAAATAGAACTAAAGACAATAGTCCCAGATGCAGGAAAATACTTTTTATAAAATTCAACATCTCTTCATGTTAAAAATTTAATAAACTAGATATTGAAGGAAAATACACTAAAACAATAAGAGTCATCTATGACAAGCCCACAGCCAACATTATACTGAATGAGCAAAAGCCAGAAAATTCCCTTTTAAAACCAGCACAAGACAAAGATGCCTTCTCTCACCACTCCTATTCAACATCATATTGGAAGTTGCTGGCCAGAGCAATGAGGCAAGAGAAAAAGATAAAAAGCATCCAAATAGGAAGAAAGGAAGTCACCCTATCTCTGTTTGCAGACAACATGATTCTCTGTCTAGAAAACCACATGGGCTCAACCCAAAAGCTCCTTAAACCAATAAACAACTTCAGCAAAGTCTCAGGATATAAAATCATTGTACAAAAATCATTAGCATTCCTGTACACCAACAACAGCCAAGCTGAAAGCCAAATCAGGAATGCAATTCCATTTATAATTCTCACAAAAAGAATAAAATATCTAAGAATACAGCTAATCAGAGAGGTGAGAACTTTCTACAATAAGAATTACAAACCATTGCTCAAAAAAATCAGAGATAACACAAACAAATGAAAAAACATTCCATGCTAATGGATAGGAAGAATCAGTATCATTAAAATAGCCATACTGCCTAAAGCAATTTACAGATTCAATGTTATTCCTATCAAACTACCAATGACATTCTTCACAGAACTAGAAAAAAAACTATTTTAAAATTCACATGGAATTTTAAAAAGAGCCCCATAGTCAAGGCAATTCTAGGCAAAAAGAACAAAACTGAATGCATCACATTACCTGACTTCAAACTATAGTACAGGACTACAGTGACCAAAACAGCGTGGTACTGGTTCAAGAACAGACACATAGACCAATGGAACAGAATAGAGAGCCCAGAAATAAGGCCACACACCTATGACCATCTGATCTTTGACAAAGATGACAAACACAACCAATGAGGAAAGGACTCCCTATTCAATAAATGGTGCTGGGATAACTGGCTAGCCATATGCAGAAGACTGAAACTGGACCCCTTCCTTATATCATAGACAAAAATTAACTCAAGTAGATTAAAGACTTAAATGTAAAACTAAATACTATAAAAAAAACTGTGGAAGACAACGTAGGCAATACCATTCTGGACATAGGAACTGGCAAATATTTCATGACAAAGATGCCGAAAGCAATTCAACAAAAGCAAACATTGACAAATGAAATCTAATTAAACTAAAGAGCTTCTGCACAGCAAAAGAAACTATCAACAGAGTAAACAGATAACCCTACAGAATGGGAGAAAATATTTGCAAACTATGCAACTGACAAACGTCTATTATCCAGCATGTATAAGGAACTTAAACAAGTTTATAAAACAAACCACCCCAAGAAACCCCATTAAAAAGTGAGTAAAGGACATGAACAGGCACATTTCAAAAGATGACATACATGCAGCCAACAAGCATATAAAAAAAGCTTAATATCATTGATAATTAGAGAAATACAAATCAAAACCACAATGAGATACATGGTATACAAGGTGTGAAGACCAAATCAGAGTTACTGGCGTATCTATCACCTCAAACATTTACCTTTTCTTTGTATGGGGAGCATTACAATTCTTCTTTTCTGGCTATTTGGAAATATACAATAACTTATTGTCACTATAATTTTCCCCACTGTACTGTCAAATACCAGAACTTATTCCTTCTATCTGTGTTTGTATACTCAGTAACCAACTTCTCTTTATTGTTCCCCTCCTGCTTCCCTTACCAGCCTCTGGTAAACACCATACTGCTTTCTATCTCAAACAGATCCGCTTTTTAGCTCCCACATAGTGAGAACATGCAATATTTGTCTTTCTGTGCCTGGCTTATTTCACTTAATGTAGTGACCTCCAGTTCCATCCATATTGCTGCAAATGACAGGATTTCATTTTTTATGACTGAATAATATTCCATTGTGTATATATACCATGTGTCATAACCATTTATTAATTGATGAACACTTAGGTTGATTATATATCTTGACTATTGTGAATAGTGCTGGAATAAACATGGGAATGCAGGTATCTCTTTGATGTAGTGATTTCCTTTCATTTGGTTATATAACCAGCAGTGAGGTTGCTGGATCATATAGTAGTTCTAGTTTTAGTTTTTTGAGGATCCTCCATACTGTTTTCTATAATGAGTGTACTACTTCACATTCCCACCAACAGTGTGCAAGTGTTTCTCTTACTCTGCATCCTCACCAGCATTTGCTATTTTTGTCCTTTTAATAATAGCCACTCTGAGGCGAAATGATATATTATTGTGGTTTTGATTCGCATTTCCCTGATGATTTGTAATGTTGAGCATTTTTTACATGCCTGTCAGCTCTTTGTGTGTCTTCCTTCAACAAATATCTATTCAGGTCTTTTGTCCATTTTTTATCAGAAATTTTTTTTCTTTGCTATTGAGTTGAGCTCCTTATATACTCTGGTTATGAATTCCTTGCCAGATGGATAGTTTGCAAATCTTTTCTCCTGTTCTGTAAGTTGGCTTTTCCCTTTTTAATTGTTTTCTTTGCTGTGCAGAAGTTTTTAGCTTAATGTAATCTATGTGTCTGTTTTTGCTTTTGTTTTCTGTGCTTTTGAGATCTTATCCAAAAAATCTTTGCCCAGATCCTTGTTGTGGAGCATTTCCCTAATCTTTTCTTCTAGTAATTTTACAATTTCAAGTCTTACATTGAAGTCTTTAATCAATATTGGGTTAATTTTATATTTACTAAAAAATGGGGATCTAATTTTATTCTTCTGCATATTGATATCCAGTTTTCCCAGAACCACTTATTGAAGAGACTATTCCTTCCCCAGTGCATATTCTTGGGATCTTTGTTGAAAATGGGTTGGCTGTTGGTGCATGGATTTATTTCTGGGTTCTCTATTCTGTTCCATTGGTGTATCTGTCTGTTTTTATGCCAGTACCATGCTGTTGGGGTTACTATAGCTTTGTGCCATATATATACATATACATATATATATACACATTTTTTTTTTTTTGAGACAGAGTCTCACTCTGTCGCCCAGGCTATAGTGTAGTGGTGCAATCTCGGATCACTGCAACCTCCACCTCCTTAGTAGCTGGGATTACAGGTGTCCACTACCATGACTGGCTAATTTTTGTATTTTTAGTAGAGACGGGGTTTTGCCATATTGGCCAGGCTGGTCTCGAACTCCTGACCTCAGGTGATCTGCCCACCTTGGCCTCCCAAAGTGCTGGGATTACAGGCATGAGTTGCCACCCCTGGTCTTGTTAACAATATTAATTCTTCTAATCCATCAACATGGAATAGCTTTCCATTTTTTTGGTGACCTCTTCAATTTCTGTCATCAATGTTTTAGTTTTACTTATACAGATCTCTCACTTCTTTGGTTAAATTTATTCTAAGGTATTTTTTCTTTAGTAGCTATTTTAAATGGGATTGCTTTCTTGATTTATTTTTCAAATTGATCACTGTTAATATATAAAAACACTACAGATTTTTGTATGTTGATTTTGCATCCTGCGATTTTATTAAATTTGTTCACAAGTTATAAGAGTTTTGGGGGAAAATTCTGGGGTTTTTCTAACTATAAGATTATGTCATCTGCAAACAAGGATAATTTGACTTCTTCCTTTACAATTTAGATGCCCTTAATTTTTTTCTTTTGACTAATTGCTCTGGCTAAGATTTCCAGTACTGTTTAATAAAAGTCATGAAACTGAGCATCCTTGTCTCATTTCAGGTTTTAGTGGAAAGGCTTTCAGTTTTTTCTGTTCAGTATGTTAGCTGTGTGCTTGTCATTTATGACTTTTGTCACGTAGAGGTAATTTCCTTCTATATCCAATTTGTTGAGGGTTTTTGTCATCTACAGATGTTGAATTTTATGAAATGTCTTTTCAGCATCTATTGAAATGATCATATCGTTTTCATTCTTGATTTTGTTCATGTACTGTATCATGATTATTAATTTGTAAATGTTGATCATCCTTGCATCCCTGGAATTATTCCCACTTAATCATGGTGAATGGTCTTTTTAATGTATTGTTGAATTCTGTTTGCTAGTATTTTGTGGAGTATTTTTCCACATACGTTCATGAAGGAGCTTGGCCTGTAGTTTTCTTTTTGGTTATATCTTTGTCTGGTTTTGGTATTAGGGTAATGTTGGCCTCGTTGGATAAGTTTGAAAGTTTTCTCTCCTCTTTGACTGTTTTATTAATTGTTTGGTAGAATTCAGCAGTGAAGTCATTGGGTCCTGGGTGTGACTTTGATGGAAGACCATTTATTACTTGTTTGATCTCTTTATTCATCGTTGATCTGTTCAGTTTTCTGTTTTCTCCTGATATGTTGAATGTGTCAAGGAGTTTATCCATTTCTAGGTTTTCCAATTTATTGGCATATAATTGTTTATAATAGTCTAATGATCACTTATATTTCTATGGTGTCACCTGTAATGTTTCCTTTTTCATCCCTGATTTTAATTATTTGAGTCTTCTCTATTTTTTTCTTTGTTAGCCTAACTAATGGTTTGTTGATGTTGTTAATCTTTTCAAAAACTCAACTTTTCGTTTTGTTGACCTTTTGTATTAGTTTTTAGTCTCAATTTCATTTATTTCTGCTCACATCTTCAGTATTTATTTTCTGCTACTAATTTAGGGTTTAGTTTGTTCTTTTTTTTCTAATTCCTTGAGATGCATCATTAGGTTGTTTATTTAGATTATTTATATTGTTTTGATATAAGCATTTATTGCTATAAATGTCCATCTTAGTATCACTCTTCCTGTATCCCATAGTTTTTGGTACGTTGTGCTTCCGTTTTCATGTTTTTCAAGAATTTTTAAAAATTCCTTCTTTATTTATTGACTCAGTAAGCATTCAGGAGCATATTTAATTTCCATGTATTTGTATAGTTTCCAAAGTTCATCTATATTTGTATAGTTTTGAAAGTTATTGATTTCTAGTTTTATTTTATTGTGGTCAAAAAAGATACTTGATATAATTTGAATAATTTTGAATTTTTTAAGATTTGTTGTGTGTCCTAATATATGGCTTATTCTGGAAAATGTTCCATGTGTTGATAGGACAAGTATGTATTCTGTAGCAGTTGGATGAAATGTTCTGTAAATGTCTGTTACACCATTTGGTCTAGAATATAGTTTAACCCTGATGCTTTTTTGTTAAATTTCTGTCTGGATGATCTGTCCATTGCTAAAAGTGGGGTGCCCTACTATTTTTGTATTGCCATCCATCTCTCCTTTTAGATCTGTTAAAATTTGCTTTATATATTTGGATGTGCTAGTGTTGGGTGCATATATATTTACTATTGTTACATCCTCTTGCTGAATTAACTCTTTTATCATTATATAATGACCTTTGTCTCTTTTTACAGTTTTTGACTTAAAGTCTCTTTTATATGATGTAAGTTGAGCTACTCCTGCTCTTTTTTGGTTTCTATTTGCATGGAATATCTTTTCCCATCCCTTCACTTTCAGTTTGTGTGCCCTTATAGGTGAAGTGAGCTTCTTGTTTGCAGCATATAGTTGGGCCTTATTATTTATTCCATTCAGCCACTCTTTATCTTTTAATTGAAGAATTTAGCCCATTTACATTTAATGTTATTATCAATAAGTAAGGACTTCTTATTGCCATTTGGTTAGCTGTTTTCTTGTGATTTTGTAACCTCTCTCTTCCTTTTTTACTGTCTTTCTTTGTGCCTAAGTGATTTTTCTCTAATATTAGGTTGGTGCAAAAGTTATTGTGGTTTTGGACCATAAATTTTAAATCACTGTAACTAGGCTCAAACACATCTTTATTAATCAAAATAGGAGCCATTACAATCAATACATTTTGGCCAATGAGAAATAAGTTTGTTTATTCCTGTAGCATAAAAATTCATGCTTCAGGATTTGACTAACTCTTGGAAAGCACTTTCTGCATCCTGCTGGTTGTGGAGACATTTTCCCTGCAAAAAGTTGTCGAGATGCTTGAAGAAGTGGTAATCAGTTGGCAAGAGTTCAGGTGAGTATGGCAGATGAGGCAAAACTTATAGCCCAATTCATTGACTTTTGAAGTATTGGTTGTGCAATATGCAGTCAGGCATTGTCATGAAGAAAAACTGGGCCCTTTCTGTTAACCAATGCCAGCTGCAGGTGTTGCAGTTTTCAGTGCATCTCATTGATTTGCTAAGCATACTTCTTTGAGATAATGGTTTCACCAGGATTCAGAAAGCTGTAGTGGATCAGATCGGCAGCAAAACACCAGACAGTGAGCATGACCTTTTTTTTTGGTGCAAGTTTGGTTTTGGGGAGTGCTTTGGATCATCTCTTGGTCGAACCACTGAGCTGTTCTTCATTGCTTGTCATATAAAATCCATTTTTCATCACACATCACAATCCAATCAAGAAATGGTTCCTTGTTGTTGCACAGAATAAGAGAAGATGACATTTCAAAATTACGATATTTTTTCTGATCAGCTCATGAGGTACCCACTTATCAAGCTTTATCATCTTTCCAATTTGCTTCAAATGCTGAATATCCACAGATTGGTTGACATTGAGTTATTTTGCAACTTCTCATGTAGTTGTAAGAGGATCAGCTTCGATGATTGCTGTCAGTTGGTTGTTGTCAACTTTCGATGGCCGACCATTATGCTCCTCATCTTCAAGCCTCCTTGACTCCTTTGCAAAACTTCTCAGTACCATGCTATTTTCGTTACTATATCTCTGTAGTAAAATTTGAAGTCAGATAATGTGATTCCTCAGTTTTGTTCTTTTTGCTCAGGATAGCTTTGGCTATTCTGGGTCTTTTGTGGTTCCATGTAAATTTTAGGATTGTTTTTTCTATTTCTGTGAAGAATGTCATTGGTATTTTGACAGAGATTGCAATGAATCTGTAGATTGCTTTGAATAGTATAGACATTTTAACAATATTGATTCTTCCAATCCATGAACGTGGAATCTTTTTTCATTTTTTGGTGTACTATTCAGTTTCTTTCATCAGTGTTTTACAGTTTTCATCATAGAGATATTTCACTTCTTTGGTTAATACCTAGGTATTTTATTTTATTTGTAGCTATTGTAAATGAGATTACTTTCTTGATATCTTTTTCAGATTGTTCATTTTTGGCATATAGAAATGCTGCTGATTTTTATACATTAATTTTGTATCTGGCAACTTTGCTGAATTTGTTTAACAGTTCTAATAGTTTTCTTGTGGGTCTTTAGGTTTTTCCAAATATAAGATTATATTATCTGCAAACAAGGATAATTTGACTTCTTCCTTTCCAATTTGGAAACCCTTTATTTCTTGCAGCAGTTTGATTTCTCTAGCTAGGACTTCCAGTAGTATGTTAAATAACATGTTGGAAGTGGACATCCTTGTTGTGTTTCATATCTTAAAGGAAAGCTTTCCGATTTTCCCCATTCAATTTTATTTGTCTTTTCTAAGAAACTATTTTTTGTTTCCTTGATCTTTCATATTGTTTTCCTCATTTCAATTTCATTTATTTCTGCTCTGATCTTTATTTTTTTACATCTACTAATTTGTGTTTGGTTTGCTCTCATTTTTCTGGTTCTTTAAGATGTACTGTTAAATTGTTTATTTGAAATTTTTCCTCTTTTTTTTTGATGTAGGTGCTTATAGGTATAAACTTGCCTCTTAGTACTTCTTATACTGTATCCCATATATTTTGTTATGTCATGTTTTCATTATCTATAATTTGTTTCAAGAGGTTTTTCAATTTTCTTCTTAATGTATTCATTCACCCACTGGTCATTCAGGAGCATATTGTTTAACTTCCATGTGTTTGTATAGTTTCCAAAATTCCTCTTGTTATTAATTTCTAGTTTTATTCCATTGTGGTCAGAGAAGATGCTTAATATTATTTCAGGATTTTTTTTAATGTTATGAGATTTGTTTTGTTACCTAACATATGGGCTATCCTTGAGAATGATCCATGTGCTAAGGAAATTATGTGTATTCTGCAGCCACTGAATGAAATGTTCTATAAATATCTATTAGATCCATTTTGTCTTTAGTACAGATTAAGTCCAGTGTTTCTTTGTAGATTTTCTTTTTACCACTTCTTGTAGATGGTTTTGTTTGGTAATGATAAATTCCCTCTGTGTTTTTTGTTTTTTTGTTGTTTTGAGTTTTGAGGGTTGTCCTTTTGGTTTATTTTTAGTCTGGAAAAGTCTTTAGTTCTCCTTCATTTCTGAAGGATATTTTTACAGGGTACAACTTTTTGTTGACATTTTTTTTTCCTTCAGCGTTCTGAGCATATTGTCCCACTCCTTCCTGGCCTGTAGGGTTTCTAAGAAGTCTCCTTCCAGTTGTATTGGATCTCCTTTATAAGTTGTTTACTTCTTTTCTCTTTCTGCTTTCAGGATTCTTTTCTTTTACCTTTGTGAATTTAATTATATCTGATTGGTGACTTTTGACTTTCCTGTATCTGGATACTTATAACTGTCTTCAGATTTGGACATTTTTCTGTTACTACTTTTTTGAATATTGCCTCTACACCTTTCTTTCTCAGTTCCCTCTTTAACACCAGTAACTCAAATATTTGCTTTTTGATGTCCTGTACATCCCATAAACTTTGTTCATTCCTTTTCATTCTTTCTTTTCTGACTGTATATTTTCAAAGAGTCTGTCTTCAAGTGCACTGATTGTTTCTTCTGTTTGATTAATCCAGCTGTTTATGCTCTCTCTTACATTTTTCACTTTATTCATTGTATGTTTCAGCTCCAAGGTTGATTTTTAAAAATTATTTTAATTTCTCTATTTAATTTCTCTGATAAATTTTTGAATGAACTCTCTGTCTCTTGAATTTCACTGATCATCCTTAAAACAGCTATTTTGAGTTATTTGTCTGAGAGGTCACACCTCTCCATCCCTTTAGGGTTGATCTCTGGCATCTTGTCTGTTTGGTGCAGCCATATTTTCCTGAATGTTCTTGGTGCTTGTGAAAGAGCAACAATGTCTGTGCATTGAGGAATTAGGTAATTATTTTAGTCTTCAAAGGGTGGTTTTCTTTGTACTTGTCCTTCTTCAGAGGGCCTTCCAGGGATTCTAAGCTGACTGACTATGGTGTTCCCTGAGTCATTCACAGGTGAAGATGTCTCAGCACTAGAGGATGTTCCAAGCCCTATCTTGCCCACAAGTCTCACAAATGCTCAGAGGTTGATGTGGCCATCTGTCCCAGATGGATCTGGGGAAGATCCAAGGAGAGTAATAGGGCTATGTGGGAATGCTGGCCAAGGAACTGAGTGCAGAAATCTGTCCTTTTGGCCCAAGAGAGGGATCCCTGCCTGTAGGCCTCTGCCCAGGTAGGATGGGTCCCTTACTGCAGTGAAAGGGGCTGGAGTTGAGATTGAGCATTTGGGGATCTTCTGTGAGAAGGAGGCTGGTGGTCTGTCTTATTGGATCAGATGGACATGCATCACCCAGCAGGTCCCTGCACAGATGGGAGAGTTCCTCAACTGCAGCAGGAGAGGCTGGAGCTGAGACTGGGCCCCCTTGAGATCTACTATGGGATAGAGGCTGGAGAGCCTGGTCTTAGTTCAGAAAAGTAAGTTCCTGCACAGGTAGGATGGTTCTCCTACTGCAGTGAAAGGGCCAGGGCTGAGACTGGACTTCTTGGAATCTTCTGTGGGACAGAAGTAGATGAGCCTGTCAGGGAGGCTCAGACTGCCAGGCTTGACGTATGGACAAGTCTCCCTCTAAGCTGGGATCTTAGCTGAGGAAGGCTGGAATAGTGCCCCAGGGCAAATTTCGGGTCCACTGCCAAGACCAATGTCAGCAAGCTGATGAGCCTTTCTACCAAGGCAGTAGTGTACACAGTTCTTTCTGGACCACTTGGAAGATGACTTTGGTTGTAGGCTTAAGGCCAAATGGGGCCGTAGCCAAGCGCCTTCAGGGACTGGGCTGTTTCTGGGCTTGAACCCAGAAGCAAGTTTGGCAGAGCAGATCTGTCAGCTGGGTATTGGTCTGCACTCTCAAAATGACCCTCCTAGGTCATGGGCTCTGCTAGGCTTTCACAGACTCCTATCTGAATTCCAAGGCTCAAACAGAGAGACTTTTTACTGTGGATAGGTACAGAATTGTTGTTGTGGGGGAATATGAGCAGGTTACCTCCTATTCTGCTATCTTGGTGACATCATCCCCACAGAAGACAGTTTTGAAACTGAAAGGGAATTTGAAATTTTGTAGTTTAATATTTCCATTTACATTTAAGATATCTGAAGCCTAAGTGGGTTCAATCAATTTTTAAAAAAGGTCTGCCGTGTGGGCCTGAATTAGGTTCAATGGGGACATGAACGTAAGTGTTATACCATCCTGCTTTAAGAAGCTTATAATTGTGTAGTGATGAGATTCAAACAAAAATAACTATAATCAGCAGTACGTGGTGTGGGCTTTAATTTTGTATTCAATCAGATACAAGTTTGAAGTCCAGCTTCTGATCTTACTATCTGTGTGATCATGGACTAATTTACTAGGTTCTTTTAGCTTCAATTTTTTCATCTGTACAAACAGAGGTAACAATATCTAATTTTAATGAAAGCCAATATTTATTTATTTATTGGGCACTGAGCACTGACATGGTGCCTCAGCCTCCTGAGTAGCTGGGATTACAGGTGCGCACCACCACACCTGTAAGACACTGTGCTATGTAAGCATATGCCAGGCACTGTGCTATGTGAACATTTCACTTATGTTACCAACTTTAATCCTTGTGTGAACCTATGTGAGGTGATATTGTTACAATTTTATAGAGGAGGAAAATGAGGTTATGAGAGATTTAGTATTGTTGATTTATTCATTCAACAGATTTTTATTGAGCATCTACTAATGCTAGACATTAGGCTAAAATACCAGAAATGCAACTATGAGTACAGGATGCAATGGGAACATACAGAAGAAGTGAAACACTGTAATTCAGTTTTGAAGACGTAGACAAGGCTCTAAGATCCAGCTCTAGGGTCACTTTCTTTCTCAGGAACTCATGTAAGTCCTTCAGCAAAACTCCTAGGGGAATTAATATTCATTTTCTTCTCTTAGCACCTGTTTCCTTCTTCTTTCTTTTGTCTTATATTAAATTTCATGATCATATAGCCAATTAGATTGAGAACTTCTTACTAGGAGAGACCACATATTACTCGTCTTTAGTTTCTTTATATTATGTTGCTCAATATGACTGCCGCAGCATGGATGGAGCAACGAGTCAATAAATCTCTCTGTTGGCTATTTTTGTCTCTTGATGACCAAGCCCTCCGTAAAGCACATAAATTATTCATCTTAAATGTCTTTTTTATCTTTTAATATATTTGTGCCTTGTTCTCATTTTCTTCAGGCTGTGAAACAGAGCCTGTTGATGTGAGCTAAATTTTGTTGTATTCTAGGCTAGGAGAGTAATTTGGAATTTGGGATCTGCTGCCATCTACTCCTTATTTACCATGGCTTAGGATTAAATTGGATAACCTTCAGTCATATTTCTAATTATTTCAACTCTCTCTATTATTAATATGCTTATCAAGTTGTTGACCCTAAAATACTAGTCCTTCCAAAACTTGAAGTACAAGGTTTAAAAGTATATTAAAAATTTGAAAGATTTGAAACCTTGTCCTTGGCTTTTTGTTTATTTAAGTCAAATTAAAAATAGGCAAAGTAGAATTCAGGAAGCCTTTCTGAGATTGGGTGTCTTATGACACTTCGTGTAATTGTTTAAAAAATGTTAAAAATCAAATTCAAATGTGAAAGACAATTAGTAATTATACATTGGCTAACTGGCATACTTCCAAGGAAATATCAAGTGAGGAAAGGGATGATTTCTTTTAATGTTGTAGCTACTTTAATTGTAAAGATCCTTAATAAAAAAAATTTGAAGCATCAAGTACCTTCCAGATTTTGAGCCTTTGAACATAATTGTACCCAAGTTTTAGCACATTCATGGTTGCCAAAGACTCCCTTGGAACAATCCTAATAAGGGCTGCTTTCCAGAGTCAGGAAAATCCACCCAGGTCCTAAAATTAGTATAATAAACCCCACCTGTCATCTCTATTGCCTCTTTGGTTAGACTGCCCTGAGGAGCCCAAATCAAGAAGGAACAAAGTGTTTTTGATGTGGACTGACTGCTTGTGATCCAAGAGAACACTTAAGAATCTGAGAAATCTAGGGAGAATGGCAAGCAATGATCTGTGTGGTTAATAGAACAACAAGGCCAAGACAAATTCAGACACCTTGGGGATATTTTGAACCTCTCTACAAAGCTAATCGCAAATCAGTACCTTTGAAAGGGACCGTGGAGAAATTATCAGCTGAATCTCCTTATTTTGTTTTATTTTATTTTATGTGAAACATAAAATATGACCAGCATCAGGGCAGGATGTGACTTGTCTGAAGTCTCTCAACTAGCAAGTGGCAAAGCCAGAAACACTCAAACCTGGGTCTTCTGGCTCCAAGTCCACTACTCTTTAATCTGAATGAAGTGAGAATGCTTTTTATGTGTGTTTTTAAGAACCTTTAAACAAAAAAATTTAAAGTACTTTATTTGGATTATTTATTCATTTTTATTCATCTCTTTTTATTTGGATTATTCATTTTTGTTTGTCTCTTTCACCATTACTAAGTGCACTTCAGTCCCTGTGCTAAATTTCCCTCCCTTGTGGCCAGATGATCACAGGAACATTCCATTTACTTAAAAGTAGTTGTATTATTTAAAAAAAAAAAAATCAAGTGGGAAACTTCACCAACAATGCAACATTCCAAAAACATAATGCTCATCATTTCCACTTCTGTAGAAATGCCGAGTGCAAACCCACTGCACCTGCACACCATAGTGATCTCAGGGTGGCCAAGAGCTGGTGGCTGACTAGTCCTGTGTGAGCATGGGTTTATAAATGCACTTCAGTACCAGTTTAGTTTCTTTGCCATCAGCGTTACAAGTGATTTAAGTAAGAGATATTTCAGAGAAAGGGACGGGGTGGGTTGGGGAGGAAAGCTTGAGAAGAAGCAGCCAAAGTCACACTCAAATGAAAGAATATACCCAGTGTTTTGTTTTCCCAAGTTTTTGACTATACTGCATACTGTCCTCTCTGCCCCAAGGGTTCTCATGGTGGGGGGAGGATTTCTGTCTCCTCCCTACTCCTGAGGTTGACTGTCAACTTCTGAGGCAGAAATCTCAGTATTAGGGTTGATTGACAGAAAGATTTATTAATTTGTTGATGCACCCATCCATGCAATAGTCTTTTATTGAGCCACATGATATAATGTCCGTTCAGCAGTTTCCACTCTTGACTTTTTTATTTGACACAAGTTAGGGATGAAAGGATTTGTTTTTTGAATAGGGTAACAAGGATTTGCTTTGCTTGGGTAAAAATACAATTTGGCTTGTTAAAGAGGCAAAGGTACACTTAGTGGTGAAGCAAGTCCAGCTCTCCTGGCGCCTGTCTTTTCCTTTCTGAAGGTGTGCCTTGGGACAGGCATGGGCCTCAATTATTGAAGGGGTAGGTGCTTGGGAGGAGGTAGGATCATCTTGTCAGTTTAGAGGAGCACTGATTCTCCTCATGCATGAGTTTCTATTTTTTAATCTGGAGAAATATTTTTATGCTCACTTAAAACATGCTCTCTTAGGCAGTGGGTAGGAAGAATGGCTTTGTCAAGGCTATTTGGGTTTAGCCTCCCATTTTCCCAGTAGTAGTCTCCAAGTTTCTCCCTATAATTCAAAGTATCATTTTTTAGTTTTCTCCCTGAGTTTCGTGGCTCTAAAGCAGAAGTTGCAAACTAGCAATGCTCCAGCCAGATGCAGCCTATGGATAACTTCTGTTCTGCTCCCATCATGGGCTTCTGTAAAAATTTGAATTAGTTGCCAGTATTTGAATATAATTAAATTATATTTATATAATTTATTTATAACTGTAATATTTCCAGTAAAAATCTGGATTCAAAACAGATTTTTAATCCTTTAAAAATCAGATCTGGCTGGGCGCGGTGGCTCACGCCTGTAATCCCAGCACTTTGGGAGGCCGAGGCGGGCAGATCAGAACGTCAGGAAATCGAGATCATCCTGGCTAACATGGTGAAACCTCGTCTCTACTAAAAATACAAAAAAAAAAAAAAAAAATTCGGATCTGCAGCATTTGGTCTGTACTCCAATACAGCAAACATCTGATAGAGCTGAAATGACACTGCTGCCTTGAGATGCTGCATACTCTTTGGGACCTCTTTCACTCACTGCACAGCCTGGACCTGTAGCTATCTGCTTCTCTGATGCTTCCCCAAAGGCTATATAGGCTAGGTATTTCTAAGGGGAAGGAGAAAGAACTATTGTTATCATGATGGTAATGATAAGAATAGAAAAACGATCCTCATATATTAAGCTCTAACCATGCCAGACACTCCCAAGTACTTAACATGCTATTTAAACCTCAGAGAACCCCATCTACTGCCCAAAAAGTCTAGTTTTCTTGCCCAAGGTCATGTAACTTGTGAGTGACTGAATTAGGATTTGAACTCAGATCTGTCTGACCCTATAACCTGTGCTTTTTATTTTACTGTACTGATTCATAGAATTATACTTCCCTCCTAGACAACCCTCCCTGAATTTTAAGCCCCTGAGAATCTATGACTGGATACCAAGAATTGGGGTCCCTACTTGCCACTGGTTTTTGGGTTTCTATAAGAAACAGTAGAAAAGAGAAGTTCTGGTTATCACTGGTGGGGCTCCTTCTGCTTTAATCTTATCTAGCTCAGGATCAGCTCTGGGTGCTAAGGCATACAGCCATTCTCCTGGGTAAAAGGAACTCTTTGGAAACTTTTTCTACTAAATCAATTTGATGCCACATTAAAGGCTTTAAAAAGAACGTTTGAGGTAAAGAGCAACTACTCAAATTTTTAAAATCTAAAGAAACAAAAATATAAACTCTTAGCCTGTACCTATGGTTGTTTAAAAAGAAAAAGAATAAATTTCTTATTCTTAGAACTATACATCTCATTTACGTTATTTTTCTTTCTTCCTGTTGATTCTAACCCCCACATCATCTTTAAAACCTACTGCTTTTCAAATCCAGAGTATTGTCAATTTCCTATTGGTTTCCTTCAGCATTATTCTCCTTCACTTGTGTTTCTTTTCTTTCTGATTTCTCAAAACCTTAAATTAACTCTCTCAGTTTTCTCTATCTCCTTTTGAAAACTCTGGGAATACATTTCCTAATAAAGTTTCCTTCTGTATACTCAGCTCCAGAATAGGACAATAAGTGCCCTTCCTGGTGAAATACATATACTCTATTTTAGGATCTTTTGGTTACAAGCAATAGAAATTTAGTCTGCTCAACCTAAGCTCAAAAGGATGAATCATTGAAAGGATAAAGATTAATGACAAGAACATCAACTATGTATTTAGCAAAATAAGTATTGGGCAACTAGAACCAAACAGAAAGCTCAAAGGCCAGGCCTCAAGAAGCACAGGTGCCAGGGCAACTTTGAGGTCCTCAGCTACAGGTGTGCACAGATCTGGCAAAAAATAACTTAGCTCTAATCATATTCTGACTCTTTCTGTCTCCAACCAATTTTCAAATTCCCACAGAAGAGAATCTGGCCTAGTCTAAGGGTCTCTATTACTGAATTAATTAGCCATGGCCAGGGGATGGAGTGACTAACACAGTCATGGCCACTGGGGATTTCCTAGGGATGCTATAAGTGACCATGGGCATAGTGCCAGGTCTGTAATTATTTTTGTATATTTATTTCTAAATTAAGGATTTGGTCTATATGAAAGGTGATTTTATTAAATATGTGTAGCATATATTATACATTATAAATAATGTATAGTATAATGTAGCACATATATACACATTTATATATTACATTATACATGATATATTATAATATACATTATATATAGATGTAATGTAGCATATATATACATTTCCATATATATTATATATATAATGTATATTGAAGTACATAGCTTCTGATGTATAGTAAAATAATTTGACAGAAGTCTCTTAGAACTTTTAAAAATCTGACATTTTTATTGGTTAGAGATTCAGTCTGAGAAATATCTCATATCTTTTCCTATAATAGGAAATAATTTATTAAGGCAATAGTTTTATAAATCTCATTAAAGTTTTACCATCTTCATGATTGTTAGCAATTGTAGCAGGGCAATTCAGTACAGGCTTCTGCATAAGAAATGTCTTCCTAGTTAGTGAATGGATGTGATTTCACTACTGCCTACTGCCTATGAGAAGGTAGTCATATCTTGAGTCATTCTTCTGCTGCCTTTACAATGAATTGCATCTTTTATGCTTTGGTGGATGTATTTGTTAGGCTGGGAGTGCTCAGAAGTTGATAATGATAGACAAGCCACGGAAAACTTCTGTCTTGGTTCATACTGAAATCTTTTTGCACTAGGACAAAACGAAACTTCTGCTGCAAACATGAGCCTCCTCTCTTCTTTAGCCAAAAGTTCACCAGGGTTCAAACAATTTCTTAATGGATTCCAGCAAGATTTTGTGGGGCTATAAGAAATAAGTTTCTGGTTTGCAACCTAGAGGAATGTGCCTTGCACAGTACCAGCACTGGAATCAGGACCCACCTGGATTCAAGCCCCAGACTGGGCTTCTAATCTGGTTCTGATTTTGGGGAGACTTGGCAGCCTGCCTTTATTGTTCCAGGGTATTGCTGCCATTCTTTAATTCAGAGCTCACATCTCACCTCCTCCATCAGCCCTTCCCAGGCTGATGAGAAATCAGCCCCATCTGTACCCCAAATCTAGTACAAGACCCTTTTATTCTCCCTCTCAAACAAATCTGTCAGACACAGTCACTTCTCAGTTGTCCATACTGATAAAGGAATACATTTCTGTAGGTAATCTATGATATCTGGTCTATGGAGACTTTTTCTTCCCTGTAGAATGGTATCTGACACATGGAGTTAAGTAGGTCAGACAGTGAGAACTGGCAACACTGGAATGCCCACTGAAGGGACTGTGTGTTTGTGTGGGTGAGTTTTCTCTGAATTTTTGATACTTACTTTCTAAATACTCCCATTTTTCTTCCTTAGATCAATAGGCAACTTCTAAGAGGTAAAAAATGAGGTAAATATTTTTACGTAAAATGAGAGCTAAGTTTCTGACTTTTGAAGAACATCAGAAAATAATATTTTAAAACACCAACTAACATCCACTTACTTTTGTTCTTCTTCAACTCCTATGGTTGGATTTGTTGTTGTAATCATTAATAGTAATGGTAGGTGTTCCATGATTAAACTCTGAGAGCTTTCTATTCCTTTGGTGAATCCTTATAACAACTCTTGGAGGTATGATTGGTACCGTTTTACAGGTGAAGAAACCAAGGCCTGGAAAGATAAGGTGACATGGAAAAAGTTATGCAGCTAATAAATAGCAGAACTTAGATTCAGATTTAGATCCATCTGTCTCCAAAGCTATATGCTATGCTATGCTATGCTATGCTATGCTATGCTATGCTATGCTATGCTATGCTATACTGTGCTATACTGTGCTATGCAGTATGGTTGGGTCCATATATGTCTTGCTCATATGTGTTGCTCATGAGTGCAAACACATGGAGTTTTGTCCACATCTAGTTAGAAAGAGGCCATAGGACCAGCTGGTATTTAGGGCAGAGGCATCATTCCATACCTCCTCAACAACCAACCACATAGCAGATGTTTACTTTTATTTGTTTCTATAATGACACAGCTCTATGTATTCCTTGTATTAGTTGCTTCTGTGTCTGTTGCTTTTCTGCCTCCTATTCTTTTTTTATTATAGTAAAATGTAACATAGATTTTACCATTTTAACCCTTTTAAGTATATAGTTCAGGGACATTAAATACATTCACGTTGTTGTGCCATCTCCAGGACTTTTTCATCTTCCCAAACTGACACTCTATGCCTATTAACCAATAACTCCCTGTTAGAAATACCAAAATTGTTAGAAATAGATAATTGGTGCCACAAAGAAAAGTCAGTACGGAGACAAAAGACCTCTCAGCAAGGCAATCTTTACTTTCTGCAGAAAGGGTGCTCAGTCGCAGATGGAACAATGGCGAGAGCACACCTGAACAAAGGAAAAGCAGACATATTTATCCCTACGCATTTGGGTTGTCCTTACTGCTGTGTCCTGCATCCATTGGCTGGAGCTGGACCTCATATTCTTAAACTGACACCCAATTTGCTAACAGCCTAAAACATTCCTAAATAGGTAAGTGCAAGGAAGAACAAAGAATTTGCTTACAAAAGGTTTAAGGAAGCAATAACATTTCCAAATAAGGAAGGGGCATAGGCTGCAAGCTGGAACGTGCCTGTGAGCATGTCCAACAATTACATAGGGTAGGGCTTAACAAAGAGTTATTAGCACAAAGCAAGGAAGCTTGAGGAAAGTTAGTCTTTAAAAGAAACTATTATTTCTAACACTTACGGTTTACTCTTTAACAAGAAGGAAAACTTTGAAGAGGAAACTTTCACTTTCTATGCTCCCCATTTTCCCCTCTTCCTAACCCCCAGTAATCCCCATCTATTTTCTTTCTCTATGAATTTGACTATTTGGGGTGCCTAGTATAATGAAATCATATAATATTTGTCCTTTTTTTGTCTGGTTTATTTTACTTAACCTAAGGTCTTCAAGGTTCTTCTATGTCATAGCATGTCATAATTACATTCCTTTTTAGAGCTGAATAATATTTTGTTGCATGAATATACAACATTTTATCCACTTGGCATCTATGGACACTTGGGTTGTTTCCCCCTTTTGGCTATTGTGAATTATGCTGCTGTGAACATAGGCACACAAGTGTATGTTCAAGTCCTTGTCTGCAATTCTTTTAGGTAGGTAGGCACAAAAGTAGCATTACAGAATCACGTGGTAATTGCATGTTTAATTTTTTTAGGAACAGCCATACTGTTTTCTGCAGGGCTGCACCATTTTACATTCCCACCAGTTCTGCCTCCTACTCATGCCTACTCTTAGTTTTTGAAGCCCTCTAGAGAATAGCTGCTGCAACTTTTGAGTCTTTTACCCTTTAACAGCTAGGACAATACCATTCCCATAAAGAGTGTTGATTAAAAGACATGCTCATTGTAGTGGAGATCATGATACTAAAATTACTTCAGCTTCTCCAGGAGATTTACAAATGTTCGGCCATGGAACTCCTCTCACTTGTATTCTTCCCTACCTTTTTTCCCTCTTCTGCTCCCAAGCTCAGAAAATAACCATGAAAATAGTGAGATGCCTCTCTGCAGGAAAAAATAAAAGTGTAACTGTGCCTCTTTGCATACCAATGGGGTATTTCAGAGAGTGGCAACCTGTTTATCTATGCAGTTGTTGATTTATGATCGCCAGTACATGTTTGGCAGGCTGAATCCACATCTGCAATTTAAATGACTACTTACAAAATGAGCCTTTTTTCCCTAATATCCAATTAGGACCAAGGGCTGGCATTGTACATGAAAAAGCGGTTATGTTGAAAACAGTTCTAATCCCAATTGCAAAAGAAGTTATCACTGGTGGAACTATCAGAAAAACACTTGCTTCAGGAATGCAATCTTGACAGTCTACACATTTTAAGGCAAGAGCATGTTTGTACTCAGCAATGGGTTCTGCACTCCACCTTGGGAAAGAAGAACAGAAAAGACAGCCTGCTTTTGGTGTAGGCCCAGAGACAGCATCAGGCCTCAGATGAGTTTCCCACGTAACTCTTCCTATATCCCTCATTTTGTAACTGCATCACCCCGGTACTATAATCTTGAACACTTTTGGTGCTAAAGCTGCCAATTTTCCTGATTTTGTGTAATTTTTTGAGGTTCACAAATAGAAACAAGTGTACAAATATTCTGTTCACATGCTTTCCAAATGTTTTTATTTTACCTTTGACTGAAAGGGGTCAGAGCTGAGTATAAAGGTGCTTTGATATTGGAACACACTCTCCTTGCGTCACGCTTGACCCAGGCTGGGTGGTGGAAGCAGAGGTAGGTGCTACTTGTGTGAACTGTGTGTTCAAGTCAGCATGCTCTGGAATTGATAGTGTGTCATTCTGGGTTTTCTACTCCTTTCTGACACTGCGTGGTACAAACCAAAAGTTCACATTGGGGTCATGATTGCTGGCTTTTGGCAGGGCTTGGCGAGAAGGTCTCTGCAGGGTTAGGCCGCGCAGATGCGAGCTGTTTGGGCTGAGTTCAGTTTGTTTCCATTTGCTCCCTCTCCCTCCTCCCTTCTCCTCAGTCATGCCAACTGCTACTGGAGATGTTTTTCCTCTATTTAAGGTAATAACCGAGTCAATGCTGAAGCCAAGCTATAGGCAAGCATTGAAAATAAATTTTCAAGGGGGTTGTTTTCATATTAGGAAAAGCCTTGGAATCTTTTTGAAAGTTTTTGTTTCCTGAGAAACTGCCCTTTGGGAATATCTTTGTTTTTTGAGTGCCTTTAGCTTGGTGCTGAGAAATAAACTTAGGAAATATGATTGAGATGTAGTGGGCTAGGTTTTTAAACAAAATGCTCTAAACATTCCCTCAAAAACCGTTTCTCTAAACAGAGCGCTCGCATGAGTAGCTGATTAGTACATGTGGTGCTGCCTGACCTCCTGAGGATACACACTGTTTGCTTGAAAGTACCCTGGTATATTAGGTGAACTAGTGTAATAGGAATGACATTTTTTTAAAGAGACTAAATCCCAATTCTGTCATTTTCTAGATAGATGATATAGGCAGTTGCTTTGGTTTTGTCACCTGTTCAGTTGCAGAGTTTGTTTTACAGGCTTCACGAACTCTGTAAAACACCTGACAGGACTTGATCCACACACCGTACTTCATAAACACCACAATTCCTTCCCCCCCAATTTTCTTATTTATTGCCTCTTCTCGGCCTCAAGTTTGGTGAGTGAGAACCATCCACTGCTGCAGTCTATAATTTCCTAATGTAATTTCCCACTCTTCAGAATAATTGTGGCTCACAGTATTTATTTTCTCCCTTCCTGCCAACTGAGATACAACCTCCATTCACTTGCCCTAAGACAAAAGGTTTTGTGGCTTCCAGCTGTGAAGACCAGATCTCACTGAGACAAACAACTGCTGTTATCTTAGGGAAAAAGACAAACCAGCCAACAATGAGCAATCCATGTAAGCCTTGCTCTTAACACACTCATTAAAAAGAATTTTGAAATTGAGGTTGGAAATCATCTGACAACTCAATGCCTAAATGTTGTGGGGAGCATGTTCATAAAAATTCTTCTAGTAACAAATGTGTTCATCTCCCCTTTGATATGTATCCCAGCCTGTGATTCACTGGAACATGCCTGCACCTACAGAAGATAGTTCAACTTTCGATTGTAAAATTTTAATGTTGAAAAACAGCCCGAAGTCTAGGTCAACACTCTGCCAAGAATTCACTTGAAACAACTGTTGAAAACCATAAAATTCTTGGTCAAATATGTTTTTCTATCGAATATGGCATTTGATAGACCCACTTTGTAGAATATGGGGACTTTTCAATTTAGATTCACATAGATATATTGAAAAGAACGCATTGCATATTTTTTTTCAAATGACTCAAAATTTTTTTAATTGACGCTGTATTATGCAATACATTTGAAACTATAATCTTTGGTGATGATTCCATGCAGCATTTTCATAATTTCTTTTTTTATTATTATTATTATACTTTAAGTTTTAGGGTACATGTGCACAACCTGCAGGTTTGTTACATATGTATACATGTGCCATGTTGGTGTGCTGCACCCATTAACTCGTCATTTAGCATTAGGTATATTTCCTAATGCTATCCCTCCCCCCTCCCCCCACCCCACAACAGTCCCCAGAGTCCGATGTTCCCCTTCCTGTGTCCCTGTGTTCTCATTGTTCAGTTCCCACCTATGAGTGAGAACACGCGGTGTTTGGTTTTTTGTCATTGCGATAGTTTGCCGAGAATGATGGTTTCCAGCTTCATCCATGTCCCTACAAAGGACATGAACTCATCATTTTTTATGGCTGCATAGTATTCCATGGTGTATTTGTGCCACATTTTCTTAATCTAGTCTATCCTTGTCGGACATAAACCACTTATTGCAAATTACATGCTTTTTATACATAATACATGCAGAAGAAATGCAACGTGATGCAATATAGCCAAATTTGATTGTGGCGTGAACCATAAAAATTGGAAATCCCTTTTCTTCTTTTCCCATGGTCCACCATGAAGCAGTAAGGTTAGGGTACAGAAGCAGGTAATTTGGGTACTTTTAAGGGGATTTGAAGAAGCATATACACTTCCTGTGTTAAGGTAATTCTTTTTAACTAGTTTGGGACAACTGACTAAACACCAATAACTATTATAAAACTGTAGTGTTTAAAAATTTTCTGAACTTAAATATTCCAGTTACTACACAATTTAATTTCACTCTCTAATTAGACATATGCTGTCTGTTGAATTCTGTCAGATTTGGAATTTATAGTTTCAGCTGGATTTAAACTAGACTATAGCAGGAAAGAAAAAGAATTCATTTATATGCATGTGAGTGGGGGGTTAGAGGAATCTTAATCTTTCTGAATGGGAAAATGTATGCAGTCATTTCTTTTCATCTCAGCGCCTTTGAGTGAATTTGCTTTTGTCTAAAGTGAAAAGAGAAACAGCTCATTTTTCCATTGTCATAATAGTGCAGTGATTCAGCAAAATGTAACTGATTATCCTGAACCCACAAGGCTAGAGTTAGAAAGAGTAGCCAAATTGCTACCTCCAGCTACTTCCAGCTCAGTCCCATCACTATATCCAGCAGCTCACCTTTCATCTGGCTCTGGAAATTTGGGGATCATTAAAAATCAGCCAGCTCACTTTTCTCTTAGGATTTTGTGACTCCTGTTTGATTGGTTCATTGTTAATTCTGATTAATAAGAATTTAAATTCCCAACTTCCAGAAGACTACTTTTCCTTTTAAAAAGGTTGTAACTGATTTGCTTTTGGCTTATTCATTTAGATTCAGGGATTCTTCTCCATTAAAATAAATAAATTTTGAATATCCCTTATATTAAGATGGGTTGCTGAATGCCCACTTTCTTTCATTACATTCAACTGGCATATTGATACATTCATATGGGCAGGAACTCCAAGGGAGAAAAAAGGAGAAAACAAGTTTTCTCCAAGGAGAAAACATGTGCCAGTCCCTGAAAATATGTCTTTCCCAGCACCTTAGGTTTTAGAAGAATGACTATGAAAAATCTCTATTTTGTGCTGACAGATAAATTTAATGATAGTTACTCGATTGTATATATTGGAAAGTGGTTCCTGAATTAACTCTGGATCAGTAGTCCTGGAGTTGGAGAGCTAAGGAAGGATGTTTTCAGAATTCTAAACATTTCTCTTTAATTTGAGTAGAATGCAGAGGAGATGATTTGCTACTCCACAGCAATTTCAGAAAAGTATTTTTCATTTCTAACAGAACCCTACCAGGGGTCATTTGCCAAAGAGCCAACCACGCTTGTTGGTATTTCATTGGCTACTTTAGCAGGGTAGAGGGAAGTTAAAAAAAGAAAAAAAATTATCCAATGGAACTCCATCTGCTCTGACCTCTCAAGGAGAGTATATTCCTTCAATGGAATTTGAGTTGTGATCTTACTTCCTATATGCTGTTGTCAAATCCAAAGGGGCTGAAATCGATCTGAGCTTTTGCAAACTTGACCCTGTCTCCAGAGCTGTGGGACTTGAAGTCTACATGTTCCCAGATCCCTAAGGCACCCTTTATAGCTTCAGATGCATTTCACATATATAATGAGAAAATACCTGCTATTTGCACAGTGACTACATATTCCCCCCTCAAAATAATCAACACACGGGGTCTGATAATTCTGAAGACTATGAAATAGAAGATTTGAAAATAGAGTTGTCTCAGAAATTCCAGGATAGTGGTCAGAGTTGTTATGTGCTAGGCAAGGAACTGGATCTTTTTATATAAGCTATCACCTCAAATCCTTAGAATAAGTGTATAAAATAGGTTGGATTATATAACTCACAAGAGAACTGAACTCGTACTGAGAGTGATATATTCAAGCCATCACATACAGGTTGAGTTGTTGGTTGCACCACAATGTCATGCTGCCTCTTTTGTGGTTTAGGGTTCCACATCACATAGATTCTTGGTATAAATAATGATGTTCCAGGGTAAGAAGTGGCCAGGGAAGTGAACATGTGGATCAAAAACTGAGATGCAGCACTATGGTCTTACTGGTCTTAAGTGTGACATTTCCAGAGGGGTAAATATACCTTTAGCAATTGTAAAGTTTATGGTAGAACTGGGGGTCATGTCATGGCTCCATTTGTTCTGTGACAGAGTAAAAATTATATTTTCTTAGCAGAAGAAATTTACTATTTCATCCAAATATTTTGTGCTATGGCTTTTTCCGCTGGGAAAGAATCTTAGATTAACAACCTTTAGTTTCTCAAGCTGATCTGAAAATTCGCTGCCTTGTCCATGCATTTGAGATACTTTTGAGAGACAGAATTTTAGAGTTACTTTACAGATGATGCTTTTGCTTAAACTCTGCTTTTGATCAATTCTCTCCAGGTTCTACCCTAAAGAGACCCAATGTAGACAGATAGAAATGGCAGTAGAGAACCAGGAAGGAAAAAGGGTTATATTTGTTAATATTATCAGTTGAGGATGTCTTTAACAGACTTTGAAAGCAGGATATTGATAGCACTGTCAAAGAAGTTTCAAATTAATATAAAGTAATAAGTTTTGAGAGGTAACCAGGTAAGAGCCAAAGAATGACACAAGCCCTGCTAACTTGGGAATCTGAGATGCATAAACAATTGTGATGGAAGGAGAATTGTTTGCGGACATAGATAAATCCCTCTTCACCTTTCCTTTTCCATCCTCTCTAACCTTGACACACAAATGCAGCCAGCACACTATTGCTGTTGGAATATTGAGTTCAGATAACATATCCAGACATGTAAACAAGAGTTTAATTGTGTGTAGAATTTTGTTTAAATTATGGACCATATCTGGAATTTAAAACTCTTTAAATATAAATTTCCAGAAAAATTTTCGGAGGTACACGTGTGAGTTCCAGCCATCATAGTAGAATAGCTACTTTGTGGTGACTTACTGAACAGACACATTCCAGTAAGATCCCCATTTGTACCAGGGCAGAATACCAGCTGCTATCCTGTCTTCTCAACAAAGGACTCTTGTGTTTAAACAAAAACTAAGTACTGTATGCCCAGCAGCAGAAGGGAGTCTGAGCAGTGATGTCAAAGTATACCATGATGTCACCACAATTCACAAAGAATTACAGTTAATGCCATGTGAAGTGAGGCCAAATTCAACACTTTCCCTCTTGGGTACTTCACAGTCTGAGAGACAGAAGCAAGGCCAGAGGTCAGGCCTTTGTATAATTTTGTTTTGCATTCTCCAGACACCCTAATTTTGGAAGCAGGGGAGGGAGAAGACAGCCTGCTAAAGAACAGTCCCTGACCATCTGCTGAGAATGAATTGTAGTGTCTGTATGCACAAATGTCTATACTAGGATAGTTCTTAGGATTTTTGCTGAAGACTACTAAAGAAACAAATTTCACCAAAAACAATACACAAAAAAATCCAGATGTGTTTAGCAAAAAATTTATGCAAGAATTTGTCCAAGACCCTGAAGTAAATAAGACGAGAACACAATAAATCAGACTGGGAGCACCTGAAGAGTTTTAATAAATGTTAGAAATCAGACTTGCTTATTCTCTTTTTCCCTTTCAGAGTGTTTATCCAGCCATTAGATGGTTTAGATTCTTGACTTCAAGAAAGGCAATATAGGAAAAAATTATTTAAAATGTTTGCAATCTTAGCTCAAATAATAAAGGACAGAAATAGGACTCTTAAAAATTAGCACCTGGCAAAAGTTTATTCCTATGAAACCACGTCCTCCTCTATAATTTAACCACAGAGGCTGCCGAAGTTCCTACCCTTTGGTGGAGGTGGGAGTGTGTAGGTTGGATGCAGAAAGAGTGTGGCTTTGCCCCAGCCAGACCACCAGCCAAAGGGTCGGAGCTCACAAAAGGTAAAGGGAAGAGCCAGGCCAGGGGGTTGCCCAAGCTGAAGTCTATTAGGAAGAGCCAGGAATCAGGAACTCAGTAGATCAAGTACAAAGTGAATCTACAGATCCAGAGTTGGTGTCAGAGTCAGGGCATGAAGCCTGGGGCACTGTGCCTAGCAGGAAAGAAGTCAGAGGGAGGTACACTTGGAATTAATGAGCATTTATGCCCCAAGGCAATTCTGGAGTAGAGGGTGAAGGACCAGAGACATAGCAGGCAAGGTGACAAGTGGAAATTAAACTCTCAGATTACAGTGTTATAAAATGATTTGTCCTTAGAGATCTTTTTCTTTTAGAAAGTGTTCTTTTGGTCTTTGGAACCAGTGGCAGAGAGTTTAAATGGTAGCAGCTGTTATGTTTTAGCTTGAGACAAAGGGGAAAATTCTTTGAAATCGCAATATATCCCTGTCACTTGTGGTGTTGCCTATAGGCCGAATCCATTCATTCATTGAACACATATATTTTAGTTGCTTGCTGTATGCCAGGCACTGTTCTATGTGGACAGTGAACAGGGCATCCAAATATCATTGAAATACGCTTAATAAATATCAATGGAACAGAATAGAGAACCCAGAAATAAGACTGCACACTTACAACTGTCTGATCTTTGACAAAAACAAGCAATGGGGAAAGGATTCCTTATTCAATAAATGGTTCTGGGATAACTGTCTAGCCATATGCAGAAAATTGAAACTGGATCACTTCCTTACACCGTATGCAAAAATTAATTCACGATGGATTAAAGACTTAAGTGTAAAACCTAAAACTATAAAAATCCTGGAAGACAATGTAGGCAATACCATTCTGGACATAGGAACTGGCAAAGATTTCATGATGAAGACGCCAAAACCAACAGAAGCAAAAATTGACAAATGGGATCTAATTAAGCTAACAAACTTCTACACAGCGAAAGAAACTATCATCAGAGTGAACAGACAACCTACAGAATTGGAGAAAATATTTGCAAACTATGCATCTGACAAAGATCTAACATCCAGCATCTATAAGAAATTAAACAAATTTATAAGAAAAAAACAATGCCATTAAAAGATGGGTAAAGGACATGAACAGGCACTTCTCAAAAGAAGACATTTATGTGACCAAAGAGCATATGGAAAAAAAGCTCAACATCACTGATCATTAGAGAAATGCAAACCAAAACCACAATGAGATAGCATTTCACACCAGTCAGAATAGCTATTATTAGAAGGTCAAAAAATAACAGATGCTGGTAAGGTTGTGGGAAAAAAGGAACACTTATACACTGTTGGTGGGAGTGTAAATTAGTTCAGGCATTGTGGAAGACAACATGGCACTTCCTCAAAGACCTAAAGACAGAAATACTATTTGACCCAGTAATCCCATTCCTGGGTGTATACCCAAAGGAATAGAAATTGTTCTGTTATAAAGGCACATGCACATGTATGTTCATTGCAGCACTGTTCACAATAGCAAAGACATGGAATCAACCTAAATGCCCATCAATGATAGACTGGATAAAGGAAATGTGGTAAAGAAACACCATGGAATATTATGCAGCCACAAAAAAGAATGAGATTATGTCCTTTGCAGGGACATGAATGGAGCTGGAGGCCATTATCCTTAACAAACTGACATGAGAACAAAAACAAAAAACAAACAAACAAAAACAAATACTGCATGTTATCACTTATAAGTGGGGGTAAATGACAAGAACACATGAAGACAAAAAGGGGAACAACAGACACTGGTGCCTACTTAAGGGTGAAGGGTGAGAGGAGGGACAGGATCAGAAAAAAACTATTGGGTACTAGGCTTAGTACCTGGGCAATGAAGTAATTTGTACAATATAGCCCACGACACGCATATACCAATGTAACAAAGCTGCACATCATGCACATGTACCTCTGAACTTAAAAGTTAAAAATTAAATATTATGACTGAGGGGAAATACAGCTTTAAATAGTCTGATCAAAGTAGATCTTATTGAGAAGGTATTAATTTTCTCAAATGAAGACTTCAAAGAGTCAGACAACTGCCGTCGAAGTGCCTGAGAAAGAGTGTTACAGCCAGAGGTAGCAACTCAGGGCTGTCCTAAGATGAGAAAGTGTTTGTTGTGTTTGAAGAACAGCAAAGAGGCTGAGCCAGAGGAAGTGAGGTCAGAGAGGTCGTTCACATAGATGCTGTAGGACACTGTGGGCTGTTGTAAGGGTCTGGTGAACCTGCAAGGAAATTTGCTAGTCCTGGCTATGACTGCTAAACCCCAGAAGAGAGAACGCCAGGTGTGGGGAGGATGTGCATCCTCGTTCTGCGTGTCTCTTCATTGCCATCTAAACCTCAAGGGGAACACGGTATCTTATAGACTAGAGAGATGCTCATTGATGACACAGTGCTATTCAGCCTAGACTTCAACTCTGGTGACAACAAATCCTAGTAATGCGATTTGCGGCAAGTTGTGTAATCTTTCTGTTTCAGGTTTATTTTTGTGAAATAGACACAATTGTAGCTAATTTTCAAGGTTATTACAAGAATTGTGTGAGAAGCTATGTATCTAAAAATAGCAAGTTTTGGCAAACACTAGTTGACATTTCCTTCTGTAAGCAGGTTTCCCTCCTGTCTTTCTCCACCTCCGTGCCCCTTTGACCTTTAGTTATACTGATCTTACTCCCTTTCTACTCTCACCTGTTCTGAGGAAATAATCTGATTAAACCCCCTCACCCTAGATTGAGACCAAGCCTACCACCTATATGTATTCGAAATAGCACCATAACAGCCAGCGTAATGCCTTATGCTCAGTTGATTTGGTCTAATTTAAGTATAATCAGCAACTTCATGTGTTACTCCTCCCAAGGGTATTGGAACAACAAACAAAGGACTACACCAGTGGTTCCCAACTTCTTAACACAAAGGAGCCCTTTATTTTTTTTTTCCTATGGGCCTTGTGTTTTGGAAGTTTCCATCTACTCAAAACACTGCATGTATTAAGTAATAATTTGTTTTCCCATTTTATAGCTAAAAGACCTGAGTTTGCAATTAAAAAATAAATACTAAGGGTCAGGATTCAGCTTATTTGTATAATGAGATGATTGGTGTTTTGGTGACCTTATGTAGTTTTATTGCAGATAAATATATTTCCATTAGGCTTTTGGAAATAGTAAACATAGCTCATGGAGCACTGTTACCACCTTTGCGAATTACTGGAGATTCTATTTTCTCATAATGGAAACCTTAGTTGTAAACCAAAAACAAAACAAAAAACAAACAAACAAAAAACCAAGTGTGTAAAAGAGGAAATTTTGGTACCCATAACAAACCATGAGAGAGGTATGTATGCCTGCCTGTGTGGCAGGGGGAGGGGTAGGAGGTGACCGCAGGTGTTGTTGGGGCTGAGCCCCTTCCCCTTCACTTGCTATATGTGCTTCTGAGGCACAGATCACAGATGAAACCATCTGTTCATCCCTGTGCGTGAGTGTAGCTCTAGAGGTAGTGATCTTGATTAGAATATTCAAACTTGTTATTACCACTCACTATTGCCATATAAATATTGTATAGTATGCCTTTTCATGGTTAATGGGCATCCTACTATAATTTATAGTCAAAAAATCTCATGGTGGAATTTTGGTTATGTTATTCACCAGCTATGTGACCTTGGGGAATTTATCTTCTCTGAACCTCAATGTTATAATCTGAACTTGAAATCATTCAAATCTTAAGTTAAATAATATCTATGGATAATTGTCTAAAAGGTAGGCAACCAATTCCTTTCTCTGGTTCTGAAATGGTAAATGGGTTTAGTTTCCTGATTTGACAACTATAGTCTATTGGATTTGGCTTCTAGAGCCCAGTGTCTTTAAGAATCTGGAGCCACATAAAACCTCAGTGACAGAGAGTGCTGCTGCTGATTAGTAATATCTACTGTGGTCCTGGTAGGAGGTATAGCTGCACATGTGCCAGAATTTTGCCAGCCCAGCCCTAAGTACTCCAAAGTCTGCCCTTGGAGTAAATCAGACCATCATAATGCTCTTTACCTGGATGATTTGTTTTGGCTTCTTAAAAATTGCTTTTTTTTTTTGGAGACAAAGTCTCGTTCTGTTGCCCAGGCTGGAGTGGAGTGATGCCATCTCGGCTCACTGCAACCTCTGCCTCCCAGGCTCAAACAATTCTCATTCCTCAGCTTCCTGAGTAGCTGGGGCTACAGGTGTTTGCCACCACACTGGGCTAATTTTATATTTTTAGTAGGGATGGGGTTTTGCCATACTGGCCAGGCTGGTCTCAAACTCGTGGCCTCAAGTGATCCGCCTGCCTTGGCCTCCCAAAGTGTTGGGATTACAGGCATAAGCCACCACACCCAGCATAAAATTTGCTTTTATCAAATGTCCCCTGACCATTAGGCTTCATCAGAGGTTATTAGAGCCACCTCTTTGAAACTGCTTGTATGTATTTGCTCAGATGTTATTGGGACATTGTTATATGACATTGTCTTTCAGAAGACTCACAATTAATGTGTATCTATTATTTTGGTACTTTAATTATGGTGCTCCCGAGTGGTTTTTGATTTATTCATTTATTACACAAATATTCATTGTCTACTATAAAGAACACATTATTGCATACATTTTCTAAAAGATCCAGTAGATTCTCTGACTCTTACAACTGCTCATGTGTTCCTATTTTCTAGGAAGCTCAAATCCAGATGTGACCTCCCCCCACCACATCTAGCAACTGTACAGGACGGCATAGTGTGAATTATGTTTAGTTCTCTCATTTCTAGATTTATCGTTCTTACCTTTGCCTTTTTGCTCCATTCACTCATTTGTTTTTGTAAATTTTATTGTTATTTATATGCTATAAATCTTTTTATTATTTAATGAAAGGTTAAACATAAGCAAATTAATGAATATCTAAATCTTTTGAGGATGAGGTTAGAAATGCACTCCCTCCCCTATTTATTAAAATAATTAGTAAATAAAGGATAATCCATGTAAATCACACTGTTACCCATAAAGTTCTATCTAAATTAAGTAAATATAAATAAGAACAGCTATGGTCAGATTTGCACAGTTTAGTTTTCCATATTTGTCTTTCCCAGTGCTGAAAATAGAAAGCTTTAAAAGTTTCTTACCTCATGATGTTGGATCAAGAAAAGCTTGACATCACTGGCTCAGTATTTGATGCTAGATTGAGTTCCTTATGGGAAACCATTTGAAATGAAGCCATTGTGAACCCATCCTAAGAATGTCAGTCTGAGGCACGATATCTACTTGTGGATTATGTTTATTTATGTTCTCCAAATTATTAGCATGGTGATCTTTCTTTCTCCTGTGGCTACTAATGAAGACATTTTATTATACATATTTCAGTGTCTAGAGAATTTCAGTCTTGCATACTGCCTGTTCTCTTGCTATCAGCTCTGTAAAGTGAAGGAAGAAACCCCTACTGCAGGCCTGATGCCTAAAATCTGCACGACATACTAAGTCTCTGAGCCAACTTGGATTGGATGCTATGATCCTAGTTTATTTATTTATTTTTATTGGCAGGGGGGAGGGGGCTGGGTCGGGGGGCAGTTCTCTCCCTCCCTTTAGTAAATCTGAAAGAAGAATAAAGAAAAATCATCAGTGTTAAGTGTGCTTGCTCAACTCAAAAATAAGACAAGGGGCTGCATATCTTTGTACACATGTATGTATATAAGAGAGGGTACAAAAAGCATACATTTAAGATATGAAAGCAGAACTTGATAACCCACTAGTGGTATCTAAACAATGAAAACACTATTAATTTGGTAAGTTTCAGGGTGCTATTTTGCCTTTCTTTAAATTTTTCTTGGAGCTTCTTACTTTTTTGTTACGTGAGATTAAAATATTGCAAAATAAGCAACACTGTGCAGTGATTCTGGATGAGGATGAGGTCAGACCACTGCATCCAGCTGACACCTCATAGTGGAGTACTAATAAACTCTATTAGACCAAAATATTCAGTTTTCCACTGTTTGCAAAAAAATTTCATGCAGTTGCCAAAGTTATGAGTGGTCATTATCTCACTTAAATGTTTTGTCCAGAATGGGGTGGGTCTGGGAACTCAGTGACCTAAACATTGCCTTCCATGACATTTCTCTAATAATTAACATCGGTGTACTTGGGAAATAGTCTCTGAAAAATAATAGCCCTTTACAGCAATTCTTGTTGATGCATCAGGACAGAGGTTTAGGTTTAGCCTCTTGCTGTCATTTACGGTATGTCTGTTTCTTTGTGTGCACAGTTAAAAACACATGTACATATACATACCTACACACATGCATGCACACATTTTTGCAGACTCGTATGTCAATGGCTGCAGTCTAAGGTCGCCTATCTGTAAACTACATTGAAACTATTAGCAAACCATTATGTGTTTCATCGATTCAGCAGCGTTTATTGTGCATCTCAAATGTCTGATACTGGGCTGAGCAGCAGAAATATCAAGATTAGTAAAACACAGGTTCTCGGGTAGCCCAGGATGTTGTGTGGAGATAGACATGTTAATAAACTCAATGTAAGTTATATAATAATTTGAATTGGGTATACATGGAAAAAAAAAACAAAATAATAGTGGCTTAGACACATAAAAGATTTATTCTCTCACAAAAAATAAAAAGATGTAATCCGTCCAAGTGCGGTTCAGGAAACAGGATCTTTCTCTCTTTCTGCTCTGCCATTCTGAGTACAAGGCTTCCATTCTCAAGATTGTCTTATTTCCAAGATGGCTGCTAGAGCCAGCAGGAAGGTAGGAAGGCAGAGGGCAGAAAAGGCATTCCCCAGCTAAGTCAGCTTCTTTTAAGTAGCCTTCCCAGAAGCCTCACTTCTACTTTTATTTCAGTAATTATGATTTGTTCTCATGACCAATGAGAAATGTATTCTTTTAACTGCATATAATGCTAACCCAGATAAAATTGGGGTCCAGTACAAGAAAAATAAGAGAAGATGGATATTTGATGACAACCAGAAACCTCTGCCACATGGAGGTATGAAGAAACGGCTATGGAAACATACAGCAATAAGGCAGTTACCTCTGGAATCTGGACAGGCTTTCTTGAGCAGACACCTAATTTGGGATTTGAAGGATGAGTAGGAGTTTGCCAAATAAAGAATAGGGAAAGAGTATTCTAGGCAAAAAATAATAGCATGTGCACAGAAGGCCAATTAAGCCCATTTTTGTATTTCTGTTTATTTTTCTCTCTGTTATTAATAGTAGGTCTTAAAGTAACAACTAATTTTAATTAATCTAATAGTTACTCAAAATCAACAGATTAAGATATGTCAAGTATGATTATCCTGATATCCCTGCAAACAATTTTCCACTTGGACCAAAGTAAGAACATTTTATCTGATATAAAGTATTCCACATTTTAAAAATAATTGAGTTAGAAGATTTTGGCATCTTGAAGAGGAATTGATAACAGAGAAAAGGAAGGAAAAAAAATTGTGTCAGGGAGATGTTTGTCTTTTAAATTCTGAAGCTAAACAAAGCCCATTTAAAACTGACTTGGTTCATATCCTGGGGTCCGTAAACCCACACTGATAGCACTAAGTCAGGCGTCTAGCCAAGCTACTCTTAAAGTATGTCACCTCCTATTTAGCTATTCTTAATATTACTGTTGCTTTGGATCTGTGAAGCTGAATTGTTCTTTACTTAAAATGGTTTTGGAACCGTAAGAAATCTTTAGACTTAGAGATTTTCATGATTATCTCCTTTGGCTCCATTAGAGGCATCAGAGTCCGTTAAAAATTTTCCAGAGAAACTTAAATCCTTTGAGAAACCTGAAATTCCTGTAGTTTAAGGAGTAAACCCAGTTAGATTTGGATGCCTGAGAGTGGAAATTCCTGTGCCCAATGCCTGCGCTGTCCTTCCACATGGTCAAGGATCTTGTCAGATTAAGTCCTCTTCAATCCCAAAAACCACAACAATAGTAGAGTCAATAATGCTTTGAATGTTGCCTAAATTAAAACTGTCATGCTTTCTCAAAGGATTTGGTCCCTCCAAGGCAATTAGGTTATCAGTTTTCTGATTTTTTTTTTTTTTTTTTTTTTGGCCAACTTGGTTTTTTGCTTCCTCTCCAATTAGTTAGTATCCAGGCATTTCTAAAGGACATGGTGAACCTCATGTGACACCTCCCTTCCATTGTTAACTCTGACTCTTCATTCACATCTCAGCTCAAAAAAGTCTCTCCCTAAGAGAAATCTTCTCTTGCCTCCCTAACCAAATTGAATTCTTCATATTTTATGCTCTCAGAGTGTCATGTGTCTGTGTTTTATACCTTTTTTCATGATTATCATTTTACACTTATTGCGTGTGATGATTTGGGCACTCTCTCCCTCTGCCACTAGATTGTAAAGTCTCATGAGAGTGGACCCATAGATGCTGAAATTCACCATTGAATGTTGCTCCTAGCACAGTGGCTGGCCCATAGCAGGTCCTCAATAAATATTACCTAACCGGTTAAATGAATTCTTTTATAAATAAAATACTTCTGTAATCCCATTTCACACTGTACTCAGAATATAACAGTGAATACAGAATTGATCAGCTTATGGGCGGGCCCATCTACAGATATGAATTTTGAAAATAATTTTACTGCAGTTATGTAGAAATACACCAAAGAAGTCTTAAGCCAGCACATGCTTGGCACTGCAGGGATGAAATTCGGTTGCTTTCTGAAGTGGCCTCACTGCAGCCTCTGAATAGATTGAGGCAAACTGCTCCTCAGCTACACTGAACCCATAGGGATAGAGCCCATCTGCCTTTGTCCCTGACTTTAGAACTCAGCACCATGTTTTCCTGACATCTTTGCATTTAAAAAAAAATGTACAGTTATTGAAGGGGTTGTTGCTTTTCATCTATTTTTAAAAGACGTTCATTTGCTATTAATGAAAAAACATACATTACCACATTTTAAAAATAGAGTACATATATAATACAATGTTAAATAATTATGTTTTTAAACCTTCATCTAAACATGTGTTTGCAATTATTATTAATAACAGGAATAAAAAAGAAAATCAAGCCTCAATCCTCTGGTCATATTAACAACCAGATTTTTGAAAGGCAAGACAAACTGTGAGGACTTTATGAAGAGAAGCCATAAGTCCCTTCAGTTGTCACTACCATTATTTTATTTTGTCAAAGAGAGTAATTGAAATAGTTTGGGAGTGGAATAAATCTTTCCATATTTGATCTAACTAGAACTGTAAGCCATACAACCTGGCATAGTTTGGATTTGAATTTCTAAGACTCAGATATTAGAAAGTAAAGAGGAAAGACACAAATGGCATTGCCCACATACTTTATAAAAGCCTGTGATGTTGTTAAGCCTGATTTGGACCGGGCATAAATGTTTCACTAGGAGTCTTTAGAACTCAGCTGCTTATTAGCTAAGTGACCTTGGGTAAGACTCATGGCCTCAACTATAGAATGGAGATATCTTACTTGCATGGCTCTTTTGAGAATGAATGAGATATTTGTACTGTGCCTGGTACAGGACAGGATAAGGCAAATGACAGGGTCTTAGTGGTATTCATCCCTGCTGCCCTTCATGCAACCGTCCTCTTCCACACACACACACACACACACACACACACACACACACAGTAAGTTTGTATCTGTTTGCTGATTCTCTCCTCTTTTTTAAGCTGGAGTGCTAGCTAGAAAAGGAAGTATTTTCATTATTACTCAGCAAATATTTTTTGAGGGCCTACAATTGACCAAGCACTGTTCTCACTGCTTGGAATACATTAATTAACCCAATATACAAATCGCCCACCCTTACGCAGCATACGTTCTAACGAACCATGTGGAACATGGAGATCATTTATAAAATGTTTCCTGCTACCATTACCTCTTGGTTGTAGTTTTTGTCATTTGAGTGCATCATAATTATTAACATAGGAGTTATTCTTGAATTAAGGCCCTAAAACATCAATAATTCAGGATCTTCTCATCTCTCTTACTTTCTCCCCATCATTCCCTACCCTGCTCCCTATTCTCTCTCATTCTCTTTCTTTTACCCTTCTTTCTATTTGTATATCTGAACTTTGAAAACATCTTTACCCATGCTACCTTTTTTTCTTTCTTAGCTTGATTTAAATTCCAGTTGAATTCAGTCCCCTTCACGGGGTATGTTTTAGGCCCCTCAGGGATGAAGGGAGGGTTATTTCATGGTGATTGGCCTCATAATGGATTTTGCCATCGGTAGGTGCTTGGTTGAATTACACATCTCTCTTTCTTGTTAGATTGTTGGCTGCGATCACCAGCTGGGAAGCACCGTCAAGGAAGATAACTGTGGGGTCTGCAACGGAGATGGGTCCACCTGCCGGCTGGTCCGAGGGCAGTATAAATCCCAGCTCTCCGCAACCAAATGTAAGACACACAGAGATGGGCGACCTTTGGACTTGTTGACTTATCCTCTCCTGGCTTAGGTCTGGCCCCACTAAACAGCCAGGGAACAACACCTCCACCAAAATGATAATGAACCTGAAAATGTAGAAGGCTTCATGCTCTGGCATGTGAATTAGCTTAGGTGGGACAAGTCAGGTTACCAGCTGCAGTCCCAAAGAGGAAGCCTGTCCTTCTGAGGCACATCAGGAGTGAACCAGACAAGGGGCTACAAATACTTTCTGTACAAACATGAGCTTTGCTGTCCAACATGAGGACAGACTGTATCCCAGCTCCTGCGTGATGTGTAGTGTGCTATGCCTGGTGGAAGATAACGAGGAAAGTGGGAAGATAGCACAAATTCACTCCTGTCACTGTGAAGTCACATGGCCTTCATTTACAAGGTGGTCTTTGGTCAGTACTATAACAAGTCCTTTCAGAATTAATGTAGGGCAGTGATTACGTGACGTTTTGGTTTTTTGGTTTTTGAGTTTTGGTGTTTTGTTTTTGTTTGTTTTTGTTTGTTTGTTTGTTTTTGACTCTCTCATTCTGTTGCCTAGGCTAGAGTGCAATGGGGCAATCTCAGCTCACTGCAACCTCCGCTTCCCGGGTTCAAGTGATTCTCCTGCCTCAACCTTGCAAGTAGCTGGGATTACAGATGCATGCCACCACACCCAGCTAATTTTTGTATTTTTAGTAGAGACAGGGTTTCACCATGTTGGCCAGGCTGGTCTTGAACTCCTGACCTCAAGTGATCCACCCGCCTCAGCCCCCCAAAGTGAGGGATTACAGGCATGAGCCACTGTGCCCAGCCTATATGAAGCTTTTTATTGACCTTTGTGTCCTAATATCTCAATACTAGCAAAAAAAAAAAAAAGTGTACTTATTATACATGTACTTGCTGAGAATTTCACACAATCGTCCCATGTAATTGCTATAACAACCTCATGAGCAAAGTACTATTAATCCCCACGTTATGGATGAGATAACTGAAGCTTAGCCAGATTATGGGACTTGCACAAAGTCACACAGTTGTAATGGAGCCAAGATTTGAGCTCAGAGTCTGATTCCAGAGCCTAAGCACTTACTTGTTTCTCTGGACTGGTCACAGGCCCGCTGATAGTCTCTGTGGTGGGACATTTGCAAAGCAGATAGATGGATCAAGGGAAGGTGCCTCAGATGTCTACCCAGTCAGGTCCTGCTAGGATAGATGGTACAAGTTCTCATGGTACCTACGCCAAAAATGGAGTCATTAATCTGAGGCATTTTATGATACACAGTCTGACAATCATTATTCTGGGCACTGCAGCAGATACAGATAGAAATAAGACAGCCCTTGTATTAAGGACATGCATTTTTAGAATTATTTTGACATTGCTTGGCATATTGTCTCCAGATTTTGCTACTATGCAGAATCCTTCAATAGATCCCTGACTGATTATTTCTTTCCATATGTCTGTCTGGTTTGGGAAATGAGAATGAATATCTTTACTGAATGTGTTTTGTTATCTCTACTTGTTGACTAGCTGGAGGAAAACAATTGACATATGGAGAGTTTGTTGCTTTAAATGGACTTATAGGTCAAGGAAGAAAGGCAGATGCAGTTATTCTGATATGCAGTGGAGGAATATTCTCAGAAGTCCTGAAAAGGCAGCTTGCCAAAGGATTAGCCTCGAGGTAAAAAGAGGAGGCAGAAAGAAAGAATGGGGACTTACAGACACATGAAAAATTGGAGATACCAGTTTAGGGAACTCTGTACATTCTAACTCCCTTGGAAACAGTGGAAAATGTAATTCTGCAAAGAAAAATAAAATAAATTTAAAAGATTCTGGCATATAGAATAAAGAATGAGGTAACTTAGACATTGATATAATACATTCAGGTGAGATTTTTCTTTAGTCATGTGTGTTGGTAGCTTCTTCCATAAGACGAAAAATTTCTAAAGTTAGAAGATGGAAACCAGAAATGGATAGAGGCATAATTCTCTTGTAAATCATGGTTGGATGTTAGAAAAGAGCTACATTTAAAAGATCACTCTTAAGAACTCTTCATGGAATGCTAAAAGAATTAAAATCCTCTAATTATTTCTGTCATGTAACTGAATCAGTGTTCATTATCTAGGAATCTAGGAATTACTGTTAGGTACAAAAGGATATGTCATGCATGTGTGCAGTAATGGCTGTATAGTGTCCTGGGAGCGTGTTTTTAATGGTAAAGATGCTTCTTTATTCTCATGCCCATACCTTCTTGTTCTCATAGAGGATCTAGACTACTGTGCTCAGATAGACATTCCTCTTACCCTACTGTTAGGGAGGGATGGGTGACCTCTAGGGCCTGAATCACAAAATAAAGATGGAGAAGCTCCTAAGGAACAAACTGAAGCAAATTGAGAGCCCTATATCATCTCCAAGTCTGCAAATAAATACCTCAATGAAAAGTGCCCTATTCAAGACCGACAGTAGGTAAATTATATAATACACAACCTGATGATTATACATACTGACAAAATGCAATTGATTCATTTACCTTAGCACTGATGATGTCTCAAGACAAAATGATTGATATCAGTAAAGCCCACCATATGCATGCACCTCACCACAATCTATAGCAGATGCTGAACAAACTGCCTCACTTATGTTTCTCTACCCTGGAAGAATCTTCCATCTTATATTTACAGACTGTGAGGCGACCCACTGGCAGGGAACATGAGGCTGCTCTGCAGGGCCCAGTGGAGCAGCCAGGTGAGCAGTTCTCCACGCCTGGAGGAGTCCTGCCAGATCTCTCCCCTGTCTTCTGCCAAAAGGCACTGTCAGCTCGCCACATGCTCTCTTCAAACTTCTGGCACTCAGATTCCCCACATTGAACTCATTTTCTTTCTGAACTTATATCCAAGTTTTTTTTTCCCTTATGTTATCAAGCCTCAGAGGAACAAAGCAAAAACAGGAGAGTGGAGAAAAACCATGGTAGAATGTGCCAGAAGGATAAAGAGAAGTAGGAAAAGTTTATCAAATGGCTGCCATTTGCTGGTGATTTTTTTTAAATCATCTTTTTATTAAAAGACATTACAATTGCCTAATACAAATACAGACAATGGAAATAGAGCAGGATCAAAGTACTCTTTCTCCTTTCTTAAAGGAAAAGACTACCCACTGGTAGCACTCAGCCTTTTCATTTTTCCTAGTTACTTCTCAACTCCCCCAACCCAATAAAAATAGTCAAATATAGCTGACATTACCTTGCTTTTGATTCTTAAAATTTAAAAGTTCATTTCTCACAAGATTTATTGACTTATACTATGTTCTATATTTTCCAAGTATACTCAGAATATTCTTAGGGCTAGAGCCAGCCTATTTGCTATCAATTTGATATTTCCAGCTTTGCAGAGCTCTCATCTGTATCTGTATGATTTGAAATCACCTGGAGATCCTAAAGCTCTCTCTCTACCTTTCTTGCATGGTGAGGTCACTTAACTCATTTATATCAAGATAAAATTAAGCTTTTAATACTTAAAAATGTGCTTCTCAGACTGTGGCTTATGCTGACGTATAATGGCCATGGGTAAACATATTCTTGGACTATCATTCTAGCTCAAAGATTTTGAGGTAAAGTACGCTTATAATAAAACACAGGCCTCTATGTTATAAAGTACAAAATACATATGGATTTTTTAAAGAAAGCACAAAACATTAAAGAAATTTCCACTTGCCCCTGGCTGCTTTGGGCTATCCTCACAAGCCACTCAAGGATATATTCATTCAACAGCACATATTTAATTGGCACCTGCTATATGCTGAGGAACTGTTCTAGGTGCTGGAAACAGCACAGAACAAAACAGAAAAAATCCATTTATCTTCCTAGGAGCCATGGAAAAAACAAACCAGAGCAGGAGAACAGGAAATGGGTATAGGCTGCCAGCCACAGGTGATGCAGGGGAGCTGCAATTTTCAGTAAATTAATAAAGAAAGGACTCACTGATAACATGGCATTTAAACAAGGATCTAAGGGAAGTGAAAAGGGGTCACCATGCAGAAGTCAGGGAGAAGAAAATTCTAGGAAAAGAGAAAAGCAAATGCAGGCGTCCTGTGGTATTTGCATTCGGGATATATTTTATGAAGAAAAAAGAAGCCGACTAAAATGAGGTGAGTTTCAAAAAGGCTAGAGAAAATGATATGAGGCTGGGGGAAGAATGGCACAGATATTGTGGGGTTTTTTGTAAGTCTGAATGAAATGGGAAGTTGTTGGAGGATTTTGAACAGAGGAATAACTTGATCAGATTTCTGCTATACTGAGAATAGACTGTAGTTGGAAAGATATTACACTAAGCCAGGCCACAGATGACAATGGCTTGGACTGTACCAGTAGCTGTGGAAATGATGAGAAGTGATCCAATTCTAGATATACTGCACCTGTATTTATTTTCTTTCTTTCTTTCTTTCTTTCTTTTTCTTTCTTTCTTTCCTTTCTTTCTTTCTTTTCTTTTCTTTTTCTTTCTTTCTTCTTTGTTTCTTTTATTGAAACAGGGTCTCACTCTGTCACTGAGGCTTCAGTGCAGTGGCACTATCACAGCTCAGCTCATTGCAGCCTTGACCTCCTGGACTCAGGTGATCCTGCCACTTCAGCCTCCCCAAGTAGCTGGGATTACAGGTGCACACCATCATGCCTGAGTAATTTTTGTATTTTTAGTAGAGATGGGGTTTTGCCATGTTGGCCAGGCTGGTCTCAAATTCCTGGCCTCAAGTGATCTGCCCACCTCAACCTCCCAAAGTGTTGGGATTACAGGTGTGAGCCATGGCACCTGGCCACCATTTTAAATTTTAGCCATTCTTATCAGTGAGTAGTGGTATTTCATACTTGTTTTTATTTGCATTTTCCTAATGGCTAATAATGTTAACATCTTTTCATGTTGTATTATCTTGCAATTGCTGCTGTAACTAATTACCACAGACTAAGTGATTTAAAGCAACACAAATTTATTATTTTATGGTTCTGGGGGTGTCAGAAAACTGAAATAGGTTTCACTGGGCTAAAAACAAGGTGTTTGCAGAACACAGCTCTGGAAGCATTGAGGGAGTATTTCTCTTTCTTCAATTTTGATTTTCCTGCTCCTGGAGCCTATGCACATTCTTTGGCATCTTCAAAGTCAGTAGCTTAGCATCTTCAGATCTCTCTCTGACTCAAGCTTCCTCTTCTGCCTGCCTCTTCTATATTAAAGAATGCTTGTGATTACATTGAGTCCACTCAGATCATCCAGGATAATCACTTAATTTTAAGGTGACCTGATTAGCAATCTTAATTCCATTAGCAACCTTAATTCCCCCTTGCCACATAATATTACACATTCCCAGATTTAAGGACATATTTGGCAGGGGAGAGGGATACATTAGTCTACTTACCACAGTGTGCTTTGTTCATCTTTTGCATAGTGTCAGTTCAAGTCTGTTGCTCATTTTTAAAAAATGTGTTGCTTGACTTTCTCTTGTTGAGTTTTGGGAGTTCTTTATATATACTAGGTACAAGTCCTTTGTGGGATATTTGAATTGGAAATATTTTCTCCATCATAGCTTTTTTATTCAAAATTGCTTAATGTTATCTTTCACAGAGCAGAAGCTTTTCATTTAGATGAAGACCAGGCTATCATTTTTTTTCTTTTACGGCTCATGCTTTTAATGTCATGTCTAAGAACTTCTTGCCTAAGACCAGGACACAAAGATTTTCTCCTGTGTTTTCTTGCAGAAATACATTTCACCTTTAGATCAGTGACCTATTTTCAGTTATTTTTTGTATAAGGTGTAAGTTTGATAGGTAGCTTGAATTTTTTTTTCGTATAGACGCCCAATTCTTCCAGTACCATTTGTTGAAAAAGACAGCCTTTTCTCTTTTGAATTGTCTTTAAACCTTGTCAAAAATCTATTGCCGTTTCTGTGAGGGTCTGTTTCTGGACTCTATTCTGCTATGTGTCTGTCCCTTCATCAATACTCCATTTTTTTTATTACTGTGGCTTTAAGGTAAATCTTAAAATGTGGTAGTGTGATTTCTCCAACTTTGTTCTTGTTTTCAAATTCATTTTGGCTATTCTATTCTGGGTCTTTGCCTTTCCATAAAAATTTTACTATCTGCTTGTCCATATCTACAAAAAGTCTTGCTGGGATTTTTTTGTGTTAATTCTACAGATTGATTTGGAGGGGGTAGGAATTAGCATCTTTAGCATGTTAAGTCACTCAATCTATAAGGTATGAGAATTTTATGTCTCTGTTTACTTAGGTCTTATTTTATCTCTTTGATGAGCCTTTATTAGCTTTCAGCATGAAGATCGCATATACTTTATATGATTTACATCTGTTGTATTTTTTGTAACTATTGCAAATGGCATTATATTCTCTTTTTTAAAATTAGAGATGAGGTTTCACTATGTTGCCCAGACTGAAGTGCAGTGGCTATTCACAGATGTAATCATAGCACACTACAGACCCACACTCCTTAGCTCAAGTGATCTACCTGCCTCAACCTCCCAAGTAGCTGGGACTACAGGAGTTACTGCGCTTGGCTTGGCATTGTATTCTTTATTTCCGTGTCCAATTATATATTCCTAGTTCACAGAAACATGATTGATTTTTGTGTGTTAGCCGTGTATTATGTAAACTTGATAAACTCACTCAATACCTCTGAGTTTTTTGGTAGATGACTGGGATTTTCTCAATAAACAATCATGTTGTTTACAAGTAAGAGTGGTTTTGCCTCTTTTCAATTTGTAAGCCACTTTTTTTTTTGTAGTCTTATTGTACTGGCTACGCATGCAATACAATAGTGAATAGGAATGATGACAATGGAGGTCCTTATCTTATTCCTAATCTTAAGAGGAAAGCATTCAGTTTCTCACCATTGAGTATGATGTTAGCTGTAGGTTTTTATAAACGCCCTTTATCAGATTGAGGAAGTTCCCTTCCTTTCCTGGTTTGCTGAGAGTTAATAACATGAAGGGATGATGAATTTTATTAAATTCTCTTTTACCTCAACTGACAAAGTCATGTGGTTTTTCTTCTTTAGATTGTTATTGTGATGAATTACATTAATTGGTTTTTAAATAACCAACTCTGCATTTCTGGGATAAACTGTACTTGGTCATGGTGTATTATTCTTTATATAGATTTCTAGTTTGATTCGGCAGTATTTTGTTGAGGCTTTTTATCTGTGTTCATGAGAGATACTGGTCTGTCATATTCTTTTTTGTATTGTCTTTGTTTGGTGTTAGTATTAGCACAAAATGGCCTCAAACGATGAGTAGAGGAGTAATTGCTTGTCTTCTTTTTTTCTGGAAGAGATTGTATGGAATTGATGTTATTTCTTCTTTAAATGGCTGCTACCATGCCCCAGTGAAATTTTCTGGATCTGGAGATTTATTTTTCAGTATGTAACCTTATGAACTTATGGAACACCATTATAGTAACTATTTTAATATCCATTCTGTGTTTGGATTGATTGATTTTTCACTTTAATATGTGCTGTATTTTTTTGTTTGTTTGTTTCTTTGCGTGCCTCATTATTTTTTGACTTGATGCCAGACATTACAAATTTTACTTTCTTGGGTACTAGATATTTTTGTATTTCTATAAATATCCTTGAGCTGTGTTCTGGGAGCAGTTAAGTTACTGAAATCAGTTTGAACCTTTGGGGTCTTAAAATGTGGTAGACAGGACCAAAGCCATGTTTGGTCTAGAGCTAATTGTACCCTTTTACTGAGGCGGGACCTTTCTGAGTAGACTACTTAATGTTCCATGACTTACAAAGTTTGTCACTTTGGCTGATGGGATAAGATACTATTCTCAGCCCTGTATGAGCACCGTGTACTCTTCTCTATAATTCTTTTGTGTAGTTCTTTCCCCAGGCCAGGTAATTTCCTCACACTTATGTATTGATTAGTATGCTGCTGGCTACTTTAAGGAAACCCTCTTGGGTGTCCAGAGTTGTCTTTCTGTATAGCTCTCTCCTTTCTGTTACTTTGTCCCAGAAATTCTGACTGTTTTTGTCTCCTTGGACTCTTGGCTTTGTCTACTCAATTCAGGGAATCTACTGAGCTCTACAGGTCTTCATACTTCCAAAGCTGTAGCCTAGGAACTCTATCAAGGCAGTAAGCTGGGGCAGTGTTGGGCCTTATCTGATGTGTTTCCTGAGTATACAGAATTGCTGCCCTTTTTTGCCTGATGTCCAATATCTTAAAAACCATGGTTTCATCTGACTTTTTGATTGTTTTAGACAGAATATTAAATCTGGTTCCTGTTAGTTCATCTTTGTCAGAAGCAGAAGTCTTGGTGCTGGGCTTTCAATACAGCTCTGCAATTACATAGAGCTAGCCAACTTTTGACTCCTTCTACGACAATGCAGTTAAGCACCTGTAATTCTGATTCCTCATCTCCCTACAACCTCCACAGCCATTTGGTTCCTAGAGGTTGAATGTGTTCCAATATTGTCTTATAATTTTCTCCCAAGTGGCTGACACTCATTTTGTGAGTTTGATACTGGCTGTTTTGATGTTAGCACCTGTGTAGGCAACGGTATCTATGTCAGGATTATTGCCTGAGTGAGAGGGAATATAAGATACTACTGATTGTGAGATGTATTCTGATTTCATATATGTTAAAGCATGAAAAGTTGTCCCTCTTGGAATCAATGAAATAGGGTATTTTGACAACAGAACTTTTTAACTGATTACATATAAAGATGAAGTAGAGGATGGCTCCAAGTTTTCTGGCCTAGGCAAATGGAAGGATGAAGTTCTCCAGATGGGAATGAGGAGGGCATCTTGTTTGGCCTGTCCAGTATATATCTTCTATTGTGCAATTACAGATAAACCAGGGAGAAAAATTGAAAGCCTCAGATGCTCAACTTCTTATTTTGTTGGATATATTTTAAGAGTAATAAAACTGTCATGAAGATGTAAAACATACCATTTAAACCTCCTCAAGATTGGCAGACTATTTTTATACATAGTCAATTGTATTTTAAAATGACTCTCTCATTTTTAAAAATAAAATAAAATAAAGTATCAGCTCCATAGGCATAGAGGGAAGAGTCTTTAAAAACATGAACTCATCAACGGATCTAAAAATAAGATAAACTCAGATATCAGAATAGGAAATTCTGTCTTTCAAAATATTATCCTCATCACCTTTCTCTGACACAGCTGTGAATCACGCAGAACATCCACATATGACAAGATTTTAAAATGAATATAAAATATTCTATATAGAAAGTTGTGTGATATACATATAGATAGATATTTTTTGAAGAATTCTTTTAGGTACAGTCCTTGGGAAGAATTTTCTTGAGAAAAGACATTTGCAACCCATATCTGTGAAATGACAGAATTTATGATTCCCATGGAAATTTTGTTCATTGAATGGAGAAATGGGTTATCTGGTATCTGAAGCAGATCATTTAGAATTGTTGATTAATAAGCTAGAAATATGTCCTGAAGACTGGCATCATGGTTCAGTCAACAAAGCCAGAATAGATTAGGGCAGATGCACTCAATCGTAAAACAGTGCGCCTTTGTAGGAAAGGGCACCCAGAGGAATGTGCAGCACGGTGGGAGAGGATGTGGCCCCTGCCTCGCCAGCTATACTAATGGCATTAATCACCAAGGAGGCAGGTGTTGCAACCAGATTGCTCTCACATCCTAAGAGATCTTAAACACCACTCTGTGCACAATATTGTAATAGATGCCAAGTAGAAGCATCTTCCAATCCATCCCAAATCATTGAGGATTTATCAGAAAGTGAGACAATTATTAATACATAAACAACTCAAAAGTGGCTTTTTATGAACATGCAGAAAATGAAATTTTTAATTGTTTTCCCTATTTTGTTTTTTGTTAAATTAAGAGTACTGTTCCTTAAAGTATGTCCTAAGATATATCAGCTGATTTTAACAGATGACACATAAGAAAAAGTTTTTATGGATAAACATGTTAGGTATACACGGGGTTAAATAGAGTGAAATGGGTTTCTTTGGTGCAGGGCTCCTAAAAAAATGAATGAATATGCTTTGGGAATTTCATCTGTGGGGTGTAGTATTTTGTATTTCCCCCATATTTTATCTTAGATCCCTTTTTCAGGACCATCTCGTGGGGCTAGTGCTTTGTTTATCTTCTTTGTCACTGAATCCCTAGTACCTAGCATGGAGCCTGACACTAAAAGACACTCCAAAAATATTTGTGGAATAAAGTAATGAATTTGCAGATCGTTTAATGTCTGGCCAGGGGTCCATCAGCCCTTTTCAGAATAATATATAAGAGAAGGCTGTGGCTCTTCCTACTTCTGTGCCATGTGCTGCCAACTGCTAGAGTTTGTACCAGCCTGAGTTGCTTCATTTCTCTTTGACTAGGTGAGTGCAAGGGGCATCAGAAAATACTATTTCACCTGGTCTACTTTCTCCATATACCCTCTTCCTCAACAACTTTCTAGGAGGTTCTTCTCCTCTCTTTTTTGGGGGTGTATGCAAATGTTACCACACCCTGTCTTCTTTAGGGAACATACAGATATTACAGCATCAGCCAAAAGCTAGGGTATTAATGCTTCAGTTTATGGAATGTGAGTCACTTCCCAGCAGAGCAAGAGGGAGGCTGCATGAGCTGTGTGTGGGTCAGAAGACTGCTGCTGAGCATGGCAGGGCCAAACAGAAAGCTTTCCTTTTACTTGCACTTTATTTGACCTGTGGGTAAACAAAGACTTTCTATTTCTAGAAAGTCCCATTGTTTTAACTGCTTTGAGTTTCTTTTGCAAACTTAAAAAGTCATGTCTTTATGCAAGGCGTTTAAAGCTCTGTAGGCCCAGTCTCAGCCGGGTGTGGTGGCTCACTCCAGTAATCCCAGCATTTTGGGAGGCCGAGGCGGGTGGATCACAAGGTCAGGAGTTCAAGACCTGCCTGGCCAAGATGGTGAAACCCCGTCTCTACTAAAAATACAAAAATTAGCCGGGCTGCAGTGGCAGAAGTCTGTAATCCCAGCTACTTGAGGCTGAGGCAGGAGAATCACTTGAACCCAGGGGGCGGAGGTTGCAGTGAGTCAAGATCACAATCACGCCACTGCACTCTAGCCTGGGTAACAAAGTGAGACTCCATCTCAAAAAACAAACAAACCAAAAAAGCTCTGTAGGCCTAATCTTAACTTTTTTTTTTTTTTTTTGGTTCCTTTTCTATATTCCCCTTACACTTTTTTTCTGTTGTTGTTCTTATATACCACAAATTCTTAGCTCTCTGAAATTCAACAATGTATGACATTAAAAACAGCTATAAGATTTTATTATGAGTGGAATATTCAACTTTGTAGAGAACTCGATAATGTAACCTCTCCGGGGAAGGAATTGGGAGCATATGATTCTTTTTTCTCATTCAACAGGTAATGTGCTAGGGGCCTTGGAGAGTTGAAACACAATTTTAAAAAAAATAGTTTTTCAATCCCTGTCCTTTAAGAGATTTGGGGTAGAGAGAGGAAAATAATGTTTACAGAATACTTACTGTGTTCCAGGCTATACATCCCTATATCTAGATTCATGTCTATATTTATATCTAGTCACGACAATAGTATAAGGCAAGTTTTGTTTTCCCTGTTTTACAAATGAGGAAACTGAAGATCAGAGAAGTCAGGTAACTTCTGAGATTCACTAATTTAAACTAAATTCTCCTAAAGATAGGATGATAATATTAAGGTTCAGAGAAATTGAGTAACAATTGGGATTATCTTATTTAACCTAAATCCTTCCAATGATACGATAATTATGTACACTGTTAAAAAAAATATGTCTGAACAGGCCAGGTGCAGTGGCTTACCCATGCAATCCCAGCACTTTGGGAGGCCGAGGCAGGTGGATCTCTTGAGTTCAGGAGTTCAAGACAAGCGTGGGCAACATGGCAAAACCACATCTCTACAAAATTACAAAAACCATCTGGGCGTAGTGGTGTGCACCTGCAGTCTCAGCTACTTGGGGTGCTGAAGTAGGAGGATCTCTTGAGCCCGGGAAGCTAAGGCTGCAGTGAGCTGTGATCACACTGTGATAGCGAGACCCTATCTCAAAATAATAATAATAATAAGGGCTGAGTGCAGTGGCTCACGCCTGTAATCCCAGCACTTTGGGAGGCTGAGGTGAGCGGATCATGAGGTCAGGAGTTCGAGACCAGTCTGGCCAATATAGTAAAACCCCATCTCAACTAAAAATACAAAAATTAGTCGGGCGTGATGGTGGGCGCCTGTAATCCCAGCTACTTGGGAGGCTGAGGCAGAAGAATTGCTTGAACCCAGGAAACAGAGGTTGCAGTTGAGCCAAGATCACACCACTGCACTCCAGCCTGGGTGACAGAGCGAGATTCCTCAAAAAAAAAAAAAAAAAAGAATATGTAAAAATATATGTATATATTTTTATATATATTAAATATGTATGTAAATATATATTTAATATATATAAATATGTATATAAATATATATTTAATATATATATTAAATAAAAAAGATAAGTATGAACAAAGAATCACACAGGGCTTCTGAATATGCTGGTAAATATTTTAAAACCTGCCTTTCTCTTGTCTTCTGAAGTGCCTTTCTATCCATTTGATCTTGGACTATGCATTGTACTTCCCAGAAATTTCATTTCTTCATCAGAAAATCCTCTGTGCCGATGTCAGAAGTTTTGGGTGAGGGAGTAAATAGTATAATTTAGGTGAAATTTAAACTCTGCAGTACCATAAAAATATAAGATATTGTCATTACAAATGGAGTTCTGATTAAGAATGCCTATGATGTATTTGAGATGCATGTAATATAGCTCTAATTTTTAAAAATGTCTGCGTCTAATGAATTTAAGCTCAATTTATAAATAGAGTGAAAAGAAATCTATTATAAAGTGATCTGTGGTTCAGTCAATTTCTAAAAAAAATTTTAAAATAGGGTATAGTGTAGAGAAATGTTAAGAAACACTTATGGGGTGCTTACTACATATAGTATTAGGAATAGATATTGTGAAGGATATTTAAGAACTAGAAGGCATGATTTCTGCCCCTGGGGTGTTCAGAGCATACCAATATATCTTCACTTCTCTTACCTGTTCTACTCATCCAAGATACTCTGCTGGAGAGAAGTCCAGATTTTGATGTAATAAATTCATCCTTTAAACATTATAATGAATTTTTATGTTTTAATTCAGCACAAGTGTTTTTGATCATATAAGACCAGATTTTAAAATCGAAAATGAAAACTTGCAAACCAATTTTTCAGTATATCAAAATTCCTATTTTTTAAAAGGCCAAATCCTCTAGGAGTTAACTAGTGACTAGCATCTTTGGCATATTTTATTTTGAGCAAAGTGAAAATGTTGATTTCTAAATATTGGCCTTCACATTTCAAACACTTAAAAAAAACTGTAGTTTTTAAGGTATGTAAGTCTGTGCCTTTATTTAGAAGGCAATCAATAATTTTGTGTCAAGTGACATGCTTTTAAGATTTTGCTTTGTTTCTCTCTAGCGGATGATACTGTGGTTGCAATTCCCTATGGAAGTAGACATATTCGCCTTGTCTTAAAAGGTCCTGATCACTTATGTAAGTAACTCCATTGTTTTCCTTTGGGAATTGGGAATTGTAGTCATTATTATTTATTTTGTGTTCCCAGAAAAGATTAAAACACAAGAATACAAATCTTTCTACTCTATCATAATATGATATTTTGAGTGCTTCTGTTTATCTTTTAGTTGCCTGATGAGATGGCAGAAACCCCTGTAGTAATTATCTTTAACCACAGTCATCCTGAAAAATACAAAATAGATGCTCCTAATGGGTTGTTCATGGGTTAAGCACATGTTTATGCTCTTGTGAGTGTTATATCTCATTCTCTTTCTTCTTCCTTTCCAATCTCAATCTTTTTTTGCCTTGCCTCTCCTTTTTTCTTCTTTCTTCTAACCCCCTTCTCTTTTCTTCCTTCATTCTCTTTTTCTACCTACTTTCATGTTTCATTACTTCCGTCAATCCAGAGGAACATAGAAACACCAAACAACCTTAACATTGTAGCATTTAAAGAAAACCATCATGGTGTAACTAAGCATCCCATGTTTTAAAGAAAATTCAGGGCCCTCATATCTTAAAGATAGCTACTGGGATTCAGGATTGAATGGTAATCATAACCCCAAAGATCAAATGGCAGCATGGCTCCTCCAGGGTTTGTGCAAAAATCGATCTTCAATCATGCCAAGGCAGCAGTACAGAGCCACCTATTTCTTATTATTTAGTGTTGTTTAGATACAGACCTGTAAATTACAAGAAGAAAATTATAGGCTATAAACAAAGAAGAGGATGGGAGGGGATATGGTAGCATTTTCTATAAAATTCAGTTTCACTGAAAGGCTTCACTTCAGTTGGTTCCTTGAGCATTTCTGATTTCCTCCACTGTGATTGTTCCTGGGTTTCCACAAAGCCATCTATCGTCTGTCCTTTCTCCCCTCCTACACAAATGCCTGTGAAACCAATTTAGATAGCAAGTATTATTTTTTAGTAGTTGGATTATGAATGAAATCACGCTAAAAAGGCAAACAAGAGGAAGACAAATTGAAGCCCATAAAAGTCAAGATAGCCTACAGTAGTCTTTCTAGATATAAAAATAAATAAATGTCATGGAAGAGGTGGGATTTGAAAGGCCTTGTGAAGTAAAAGAATAAGTAAGGTACAGTTCAGACAAAACCAGAAAATGCTGATTAAGTCACCTTCTATGGATTCAAGTTTGTTTCTAATCCTGAACAACCTTGTAAAATATAGTGTTCACATGTCAAAAGATAATGTATGTGTGTGTATTATTACCACTCAAATGATTCATTTTTTCCCCATTTGAGAATTGGAGAGGACTAACTCTCCACTAACTCTCCACTCAACTAACTCTCCACTCAAAAATAGTACTTTTGTGAGCAGTAACAGATACTGAAATAAAATATTCAGGCCAAGATCATCACCAAGTGGGGGACTGACTCTTCATTGCGGAAGAAAGAACCCATAGGAGTAGATTTAAGGGGGAAATTTATTTTTATAAATGTATTAGTCTCCTAGATTTCCTAATTATGTGATCACAAAGAAGCTGAAGAATTGGCCTTGTTTGATTTAATTATCCTAAACATTTGATGAAAAGCAAACTGGAACCTGCTTTTCTCTCCCAACAAACATACTATTGGTAGCATATGTATAGCTAAATCATTTTTCCTTGTGTGTTCTTTTATTGTATTTGAAATATAATTCAGCAAAATGAATGTGGGAGTGAATGATACCCTGTTTCTCTTTTGCCCTTCACTCCCAGAAGCTGGTACAGTGTGAAACCAACCTTAAATATTTTGGACCAAACCAGAATAAGATGAGGCGATCTAGTCTGCCCCCTTGGCTCATCTTTAATTAGATGTACCTTGAGAAGGACAGCTGTAAGCCTCTTGATAAAATGGAATCAGATGCTCAGATCAGGTCTACAACTGCAAGATTTTCCTAAAACTAAGTTAATTGATGTCCTAGAAATATTTCTACAAGTGCCTGTGAGGCAGTTTGAGGAATGAAGGCTGAAGGAAGGAGATTTAGTGCAGTTGCTTTCCCCTGATGACAACAACGTGATTTCCTCCCTCCAATATTCCTTTAATGTGCCCTGTATTTTTCGGTGGGATCCCCTCTGTTCCAGGGCAAGGGAGTGAAGCCTGGCCTACTCTAGAAGAAAGGCTCCACAGACTTCATCTGAGAATCACTGGGCATTTAATTGAACACCAAGGTTTTCCAGTTGTTGATATTCTTTGCAATAGAGAACTACAAGTAGACCCCCTCTACAATAATGTAATACAAGTACTTTAGGTACTTGAGTGCCTCCAGAGACCTTAAAATTGTTTTAACCCAGAGCCCCACCCAAGCACTCCATTTTTCTGCTGAGGAATCTCTGCCAAAACCAAACGTTCTTGTCAAGTTTTGGAACCCATTAGCCTTAGTCCATCCATCTTTCTTCGTGCAACATAACAGACAGTTGTTCTAAATCACCCCTCAGTCACATGAGAACTTAGTCTTCTCTGAATCACACAACATAATGACCATCATCCCCAGCATGCTCTGATTTTCTACAACAAAACATGCTTCATAGGCTTTGTCATTGGCCAAATCTGGATTTGAATGCTCCAGAAATAAAGGTTTTTTTTCTATCTTAAGCAGTTGTGAAATACCTTATATATGCATAAAGCTGAACTAAGTATCAAAATGGATTTTAAAAAGAGAATACTGAAAATGATAGTTCTTGTTCTTACATCACTATCGTTTCCTCATTTTGAGCAATAGCATCAGTGCAGTAAGTAACCAGAAAGTATAAATAAACACAGGTTAATTCACGAATATAAAATCATACGGGTACTGAGGCAACTCAGAGATACACCCTGGATCTTGTAGAGCAAAAAGAAAACTGGAGGGTATCCTAGGCTGAGGGCCATCAAGACTGAAGTCAAAAAGAGACATATGAGAATTGGTTTAGTCAAAGGAATAGGGTTGCAGTAAAGCGGGATGCCCAAATAACATCATCTGGAGAGTCAAAGATTTTTTTGACAGGAACCCTTGAATGCCTGGCTAATGACTTTTGAAATAATTTCAACTCCAGCATAAATTCCTATGTGACTCAGCAGTGCCTGTATAGTTTGTTGATATCACAATTTCAATTTTGTCAGCTATATAAAGAATGATGTGTCTCCCTTACCTAGCTCTAAACACTGTTGCATGAAATGTGCTTGCCTGTGGTTGCCCTAGGAACATATTTCTCTCATCTTCATGTGTTTGATTATATAGATCTGGAAACCAAAACCCTCCAGGGGGCTAAAGGTGAAAACAGTCTCAGCTCCACAGGAACTTTCCTTGTGGACAATTCTAGTGTGGACTTCCAGAAATTTCCAGACAAAGAGATACTGAGAATGGCTGGACCACTCACAGCAGATTTCATTGTCAAGGTGAGCCCTATTTAGATACCTCCTTTTCAAGCCACATCCCAAATGATGTTACTTATAATTTCCTGAGCAGAGAGCGACTTTTGGTTCTGACATATGTTTGGAAAGCCCATTTGTTACCCAGGAAATGTTTAATCTGAGGGTGTTGAGCTAGCTGCATCCTGGACCTTATGAGGACATATGATATTTCAAGGTCATAGGAAATCTTTATTATATAATTAATACAATCTTTATTATGTAATTAATAAAATAACCCCACCTAAGAGGCCAATGTATCATAAGTTGGTGGCTATAGATTGTTTTTAAAATAGTTTTGATACAGTCATTGACTTATATAGGCTATCCTCAGTAAAAGAGAAAAACAAACTAATTATCCATCAACTTGGTCAACTGATCATTCTTCCAATGGCAAGCTCTGTTTTCTTTTGTACTGGCAAGAAAACTAAGTTGTTTCCTCCTATCAGAGCTTCCCTAGTCTTCAAGGTAATATAAAACACATTGCTGGAAGCAACATGCACATTCTGCTGGAAAAATGCACACACTAGAAGAACTTTTGGGAATCACAATAAAATAAAACATATTTTTTCCTTCAGTAGGTCAGGAGGACCTGACGGATTTCAGCTGTAAAGCTGTAAAACTTGTAATGTGTCCAGGACTCCATAAATTTTTCATCATAGGACCTGGAGCCAGAGGACATTTGATTTAAGCTAAAACTTGATGACCCCATGGCAGCTGGAAGTAAGAATGCATATAGGAAAATGCAATAGGCAGTAAGGTTGGAGGGAGAAAGGTTCCCAAATACTGTCCTCCATCTCCATCTGCATGGTAGTTCTTTTTAATCCAGTCCAGACGCCAGCCACATGAACGTGAGCAAGAAGCTACAAGCCATCCGAGGTAGCTCACAATAGAAATGATGCTGTAGGTAGTTAAATGATTTCCGTTAAGCAAGAAAATCCAGTAAAGAAGTGAAAGATGTCTTTATTCTTTGAAGCCCTTCGAGTACCATTAAATAGACCAAGTATACTATAGTAATTTCCCTAGTGGCCTTGTGAGAGTTAATACACATACTGAAATTATGTAACTGGATTCAAGCAATATTACTTACATTGGAACAGCTCACAGCATTGTCAAATGTGTTACATCTATCCAGTTGCCTTCTGCACATCTCTGCTTGAATAACCCATAGGCACAACAAGCCCGACATGCCTAAGTTTAACTTGAGCCCCAGAAACCTGCTTTATAATCTTTATTGTTTTAAATCTTATAAATGAAGACACTGTCTGCCCAGGCAAGTCAGAAACCTTTGATTCACCCTGTTTTCCCTTCTATATGCCACCGGTCAGACTTCATCCAAACTATCTCTCAACATTGGTTTTTCTCCTCCATCCTTGCTGCCACTGCGTTAGCGCAGGCCTTTACTTTTTCTCATCTGAACTAGTACCATGGACCCTGAGCTAGTTTACCAGCCTCTGATTTCATTGCCTATGTTACCTTCAGAGTGCGTTTCCTAAAATCCCTTTCCTAATCCTTCATAACCCCTCACCTTCACTCATTGCCTCTAGGTTAGAAGACAAATCCATAGCACAGTATCTGCTACTCTGGTTTAGCTGGATTGTGCCCACCTTTCCAACCTCACCTTTGACTTTTCCCCTTCTGTTTCAGCCCTGAATGATGGGCAGGTCCCCCAGCACCTTACACTCTCATAACTCATTACCTTTGCAGGATGCTGTGCCCTCTACCTGGAATGCTCTTATCTTGTCTTCTTCCATTCTCTTCACTATCTCTTATTTCTTCTTCAAGATCTCCTCCTTCCAGGAGTATTCTTTGACTCTACCCCAAATTTCTTTCTGTATCTCCCCACCTCTGTGTTCCTTGAGAGAAGAAACTGAATTGTATTTGTCTTCATATCTCCATAAGAAGAATCTAATAAGCACTAACAAGTGCTGGATAAATAAAGAATTTTTGCCACACAACAATTGTTTAAATAGAGCAGATGCTGACATCTCTATTATACCCACAAGGAAACTTAGCTTCAGGAAAGTTGAGTGACTTGCCTGAGTTCACACTGATGGGAAGCCAGCACTGAAAATCACATCTCTTTACTTCTGGTCCAGAACGCTTTTAATATTTTGTGTTGCTTCTAAGAGTATATATCTTTTTCTTCAGTGTTTCTTTAGAAAACACTGGGAATCAAATAAATGTAAAGTTATTCTAAGATAGATTATGTAATTCTTAAATTAGTTTGCTTAAACTTTAAAATGAGCCAAATTATTGAAGTACGTACAGAAAAAAAGAAGAAAATTATCTTTTTTCTAGTACTTCGTAATGAAACAACTTTCTCTTCCCTAATTTTCCTCAGAGAAATAGCTGAAAACAAGATATTACTATTGATTATTTATCATTTTTCATGATTTAGCTTTTATAATTATATATATCATATGAATTAAGCTTTCAGTAGCATTCAAAGTATAGTCTCTTTTGCATTGTGTATATAATACATATGTATAGTTGATTAATCAAATTCTCTTTATAGATTTAAATGGCCATGTACCTAAGTCTCAAACCAACCTCACCTTGACAAACGTCATTAGAAACACCAGAATCCATCTTCACAATCAGCAAAATAGCATCATCCTTGAGATGGGGTCATTACCCTGGCAATCTGGTGGTATGAAGTCAGGTGATTCAGAAAGTGGAATAAACCAAACATACAGCAGAAAGCCATCAGTGTGGTGCTTACACAGAGGCCATGACTATCTGGGTCTTCACAGAGAGCTATCCAACAGCTATTTGAAGATTTTTTTTTCTTCAAGGCATGGCAGGATTTTATTTTTGAGATGTGGACATTCTGTTAAAACAGTCTAATTGAAACAAGTTCTCTTTTAATTTTTATTAATTAATTTTTAATTGATGAGTAAAAACTAGATTCATCATATACAACATGTTTTCAAATATGTAGACTTTGGGGAACAGCTGAACTGAGCTAATTAATATATGTGTTACTTCACGTATTTATCAATTTTTTGTGTTGAGAACACTTAAAATCTATCTCTTGGCAACTTTCACAAATACAATACATTGTTATTAATTGCAGCCACGGTTTTGTAGGTAGATCTCCTGAACTTATTTCTCCTAATGAAATTTTGTATCTTTTGACCAACATTTCCCCCACAGTTCACTTCCACCCCAACCCCCTGGTAGCCAATATTCTACTCTGTGTTTCTATTAGGTCAATTGTTTTAGATTGGACACAGAAGTATTATTAATATCACGCAGTATTTCTCTTTCTGGGCCTAGCTTATTTCATTTAACATAATGTTCTCCAGGTTCATCCACATTGTCAAAATGACAGGATTTTCTTCTTTTTTCAAAGCTGAATAGTATTCCATTGTGCATACATATTACGTTTTGTTTATCTGTCTGTTGATGAACACCTAGGTTGATTTCACATCTTGGCTGTTGTGACTAGTGCTGCAGTGAACACGAGAGTGTAGATATCTCTTCAACATACTGATTTCATTTCCTTCGAGTATATACCCATGAGTGAGATTGCTGGATCATATGGTAGTTCTGTTTTTCAAATTTTTAAAGAAATCTTTATACTGTTTTCTACAATGGCTGAATCAATTTACATTCCCACCCATAGTATCCAAGGGTTCCCTTTTCTCCACATCCGTGCCAATACTTATCTTTTGTCTTTTTGATAACAGCAGTTCTATAAGGTGTAACGTGATATTATAGTACCGAATGCCTTTCCCTGATGATTAATGATGTTGAGCATTTTTAAATATGCCTGTTGGCCATTTGTATGTCTTCTCTTGAGAAAAATCTATTCAGATCCTTTGTTTATTTTTCAGTCAGATTGTTTTCTTGCTATTGAGTTGTTTGAGTTTCTTGTATATTTTGGATATTAGCCCCTTATCAGATGTGTGATTTGCAATTTTTTTCCATTCTGTAGGTTGTCTCTTCAATCTGTTGATTGTTTTCTTCACTGTGCGGAAGCTTTTTAGTTTAATGTAATCCCATTTATCTATTTTTGCTTTTGTTGCCTGTACTTTTGGGTCATATTCAAAAAATTGCCCAGACCAATTGCAGATTGTCACCTATGTTTTCTTCTAGTAATTTTATAGTTTCAGGTCTTACACTTAAGTCTTTAATCCAGTTTAAGTTGATTTTTCTGTATAGTGTGAGATATGGGTCTGATTTTATTCTTCCACATATGGAAGTTTTTCCAAACACTACTGTCCTTTTCTCAGCAACTTTGTCAGAAAATCAATTGGCCTTAAATTTCTGGATTAATGTCTGGGCTGTCTTCTCTTTCATTGGTCTATGTGTCTGTTTTTAGACTGGTACCATGTTATTTTGATTATTATAGCTTTTCAGTAGATTTTGAAATCAGGTCGTATGATGCCTTTAGCTTTTTTCTTTTTTGTTCTAGATTGCTTTGGCTATTTGGGGTATTTTGTGGTTCCATTTGAATTTTAGGGTTTTTTTTTCCATTTCTGTGAAAAATGTCATTGGAATTTTGGGGGAGATTGCATTAAATCTGTAGATAGTGTTGGGTAGTACAGACATTTAACAATATTAATTCTTCCAATTCATAACACATGATATCTTTCCATTAATTTGTGTTTTCTTCAATTTTTTCATCAATCTTTTATAGTTTTCAGTGTCCTTCACTTTCTTGATTAAATTTACTCCTAAATATTGGGGGTTTTTGGTAGGTATTATACATGGGATTGTTTCCTTAATTTCTTTTTTGAATGGTTTATTAGTGTATAGAAATGCTATTGATGTTTATATGTTGATTTTTTTATCCTGCAACTTTACTGAATTTATTGATTAGTTCTAAAAGTTTTTTGGTGGATGCATTATATATTAATTTAAGCACTTCATTGCTTTTCGAAAAAGATATTGCAGGAATCAGAATGGCCACTTGTCAGTATCTCCACGGAATTTTATTTTTTTATTTTTATTTTTTTAATTATTATTATACTTTAAGTTTTAGGGTACATGTGCACAATGTGCAGGTTAGTTGCATATGTATACATGTGCCATGCTGGTGTGCTGCACCCATTAACTTGTCATTTAGCATTAGGTATATCTCCTAATGCTATCCCTCCCCCCTACCCCCACCCCACAACAGTCACCAGAGTGTGATGTTCCCCTTCCTGTGTCCATGTGCTCTCATTGTTCAATTCCCATCTATGAGTGAGAACGTGCGGTGTTTGGTTTTTTGTCCTTGTGATAGTTTACTGAGAATGATTATTTCCAATTTCATCCATGTCCCCACAAAGGACATGACCTCATCATTTTTTAAGGCTGCATAGTATTCCATGGTGTATATGTGCCACATTTTCTTAATCCAGTCTATCATTGTTGGACATTTGGGTTAGTTCCAAGTCTTTGCTATTGTGAATAGTGCCACAATAAACATACGTGTGCATGTGTCTTTATAGCAGCATGATTTATAGTCCTTTGGGTATATACCCAGTAATGGGATGGCTGGGTCAAATGGTATTTCTAGTTCTAGATCCCTGAGGAATTGCCACACTGACTTCCACAATGGTTGCACTAGTTTACAGTCCCACCAACAGTATAAAAGTGTTTCTATTTCTCCACATCCTCTCCAGCACCTGTTGTTTCATGACATTTTAATGATTGCCATTCTAACTGATGTGAGATGGTATCTCACTGTGGTTTTGATTTGCATTTCTCTGAGGGCCAGTGATGATGAGCATTTTTTCATGTGTCTTTTGGCTGCATAAACGTATTCTTTTGAGAAGTGTCTGTTCATATCCTTCGCCCACTTTTTGATGGGGTTGTTTGTTTTTTTCTTGTAAATTTGTTTGAGTTCATTGTAGATTCTGGATATTAGCCCTTTGTCAGATGAGTAGGTTGCAAAAATTTTCTCCCATTTTGTAGGTTGCCTGTTCACTCTGATGGTAGTTTCTTTTTCTGTGCAGAAGCTCTTTAGTTTAATTAGATCCCATTTGTCAATTTTGTCTTTTGTTGCCATTGCTTTTGGTGTTTTAGACATGAAGTCCTTGCCCATGCCTATGTCCTGAATGGTAATGCCTAGGTTTTCTTCTAGGGTTTTTATGGTTTTAGGTCTAATGTTTAAATCTTTAATCCATCTTGAATTAATTTTTGTATAAGATGTAAGGAAGGGATCCAGTTTCAGCTTTCTCCATATGGCTAGCCAGTTTTCCCAGCACCATTTATTAAATAGGGAATCCTTTCCCCATTGCTTGTTTTTGTCAGGTTTGTCAAAGATCAGATAGTTGTAGATATGCGGCATTATTTCTGAGGGCTCTGTTCTGTTCCATTGATCTATATCTCTGTTTTGGTACCAGTACCATGCTGTTTTGGTTACTGTAGCCTTGTAGTATAGTTTGAAGTCAGGTTGCGTGATGCCTCCAGCTTTGTTCTTTTGGCTTAGGATTGACTTGGCAATGCGGGCTCTTTTTTGGTTCCATATGAACTTTAAAGTAGTTTTTTCCAATTCTGTGAAGAAAGTCATTGGTAGTTTGATGGGGATGGCATTGAATCTGTAAATTACCTAGGGCAGTATGGACATTTTCACGATATTGATTCTTCCTATCCATGAGCATGGAATGTTCTTCCATTTGTTTGTATCCTCTTTTATTTCCTTGAGCAGTGGTTTGTAGTTCTTCTTGAAGAGGTCCTTCACATCCCTTGTAAGTTGGATTCCTAGGTATTTTATTCTCTTTGAAGCAATTGTGAATGGGAGTTCACTCATGATTTGGCTCTCTGTTTGTCTGTTATTGGTGTATAAGAATGCTTGTGATATTTGTACATTGATTTTGTATCTTGAGACTTTGCTGAAGTTGCTTATCAGCTTAAGGAGATTTTGGGCTGAGACAATGGGGTTTTCTAGATATACAATCATGTCATCTGAAAACAGGGATAATTTGACTTCCTCTTTTCATAATTGAATACCCTTTATTTCCTTCTCCTGCCAAATTGCCCTGGCCAGAACTTCCAGCACTATGTTGAATAGGAGTGGTGAGAGAGGGCATCCCTGTCTTGTGCCAGTTTTCAAAGGGAATGCTTCCAGTTTTTGCCCATTCAGTATGATATTGGCTGTGGGTTTGTCATAGATAGCTCTTATTATTTTGAGATACGTCCCATCAATACCTAATTTATTGAGAGTTTTTAGCATGAAGGGTTGTTGAATTTTGTCAAAGGCCTTTTCTGCATCTGTTGAGATAATCATGTGGTTTTTGTCTTTGGTTCTGTTTATATGCTGGATTACGTTTATTGATTTGCATGTATTGAACCAGCCCTGCATCCCAGGGATGAAGCCCACTTGATCACAGTGGATAAGCTTTTTGATGTGCTGCTGGATTTGGTTTGCCAGTATTTTATTGAGGATTTTTGCATCAATGTTCATCAAGGATATTGGTCTAAAATTCTCTTTTTTGGTTGTGTCTCTGCCCAGCTTTGGTATCAGGACGATGCTGGCCTCATAAAATGAGTTAGGGAGGATTCCCTCTTTTTCTATTGATTGGAATAGTTTCAGAAGGAATGGTACCAGTTCCTCCTTGTACCACTGGTAGAATTCGGCTGTGAATCCATCTGTTCCTGGACTCTTTTTGGTTGGTAAGCTATTGATTATTGCCACAATTTCAGATCCTGTTATTGGTCTATTCAGCGATTCAACTTCTTCCTGGTTTAGTCTTGGGAGAGTGTATGTGTCGAGGAATTTATCCATTTCTTCTAGATTTTCTAGTTTATTTGTGTAGAGGTGTTTGTAGTATCCTCTGATGGTAGTTTGTATTTCTGTGGGATCGGTGGTAGTATCCCCTTTATCATTTTTTATTGCGTCTATTTGATTCTTCTCTTTTTTTTTTCTTTATTAGTCTTGCTAGCAGTCTATCAATTTTGTTGATCCTTTCAAAAAACCAGCTCCTGGATTCGTTAATTTTTGAAGGGTGTTTTTTGTCTCTATTTCCTTCAGTTCTGCTCTGATTTTAGTTATTTCTTGCCTTCTGCTAGCTTTTGAATGTGTTTGCTCTTGCTTTTCTAGTTCTTTTAATTGTGATATTAGGGTGTCAATTTAGTGGGAATTTAGTGGGAAATTTAGTGCTTCCCTCTACACACTGCTTTGAATGTGTCCCAGGGAGTCTGGTATGTTGCATCTTTGTTCTTGTTGGTTTCAAAGAACATCTTTATTTCTGCCTTCATTTCGTTATGGACCCAGTAGTCATTCAGGAGCAGGTTGTTCAGTTTCCATGTAGTTGAGTGGTTTTGAGTGAGATTCTTAATCCTGAGTTCTAGTTTGATTGCACTGTGGTCTGAGAGACAGTTTGTTATAATTTCTGTTCTTTTACATTTGCTGAGGAGAGCTTTACTTCCAACTATGTGGTCAGTTTTGGAGTAGGTGTGGTGTGGTGCTGAAAAAAATGTATATTCTGTTGATTTGGGGTGGAGAGTTCTGTAGATGTCTATTAGGTCCACTTGGTGCAGAGCTGAGTTCAATTCCTGGGTATCCTTGTTAACTTTCTGTCTTGTTGATCTGTCTAATGTTGGCAGTGGGGTGTTGAAGTCTCCCATTATTATTGTGTGGGAGTCTAAGTCTCTTTGTAGGTCACTCAGGACTTGCTTTATGAATCTGGGTGCTCCTGTATTGGGTGCATATATATTTAGGATAGTTAGCTCTTCTTGTTGAATTGATCCCTTTACCATTATGTAATGGCCTTCTTTGTCTCTTTTGATGTTTGTTGTTTTAAAGTCTGTTTTATCAGAGACTAGGATTGCAACCCCTGCCTTTTTTTGTTTTCCATTTGCTTGGTAGATCTTTCTCCATCCTTTTATTTTGAGCCTATGTGTGTCTCTGCACGTGAGATGGGTTTCCTGAATACAGCACACTGATGGGTCTTGACTCTTTATCCAATTTGCCAGTCTGTGTCTTTTAATTGGAGCATTTAGTCCATTGACATTTAAAGTTAATATTGTTATGTGTGAATTTGATCCTGTCATTATGATGTTAGCTGGTGATTTTGCTCGTTAGTTGATGCAGTTTCTTCCTAGTCTCGATGGTCTTTACATTTTGGCATGATTTTGCAGCGGCTGGTACCGGTTGTTCCTTTACATGTTTAGTGCTTCCTTCAGGAGCTCTTTTAGGGCAGGCCTGGTGGTGACAAAATCTCTCAGCATTTGCTTGTCTGTAAAGTATTTTATTTCTCCTTCACTTATGAAGCTTAGTTTGGCTGGATATGAAATTCTGGGTTGAAAATTCTTTTCTTTAAGAATGTTGAATATTGGCCCCCACTCTCTTCTGGCTTGTAGAGTTTCTGCTGAGAGATCCGCTGTTAGTCTGATGGGCTTCCCTTTATGGGTAACCCGACCTTTCTCTCTGGCTGCCCTTAACCTTTTTTCCTTCATTTCAACTTTGGTGAATCTGACAATTATGTGTCTTGGAGTTGCTCTTCTCGAGGAGTATCTTTGTGGTGTTCTCTGTATTTCCTGAATCTGAATGTTGGCCTGCCTTGCTAGATTGGGGAAGTTCTCCTGGATAATATCCTGCAGAGTGTTTTCCAACTTGGTTTCATTCTCCCCGTCACTTTCAGGTACACCAATCAGACGCAGATTTGGTCTTTTCACATAGTCCCATATTTCTTGGAGGCTTTGTTCGTTTCTTTTTATTCTTTTTTCTCTAAACTTCCCTTCTCACTTCATTTCATTCATTTCATCTTCTATCACTGATACCCTTTCTTCCAGTTGATGGCATCGGCTCCTGAGGCTTCTGCATTCTTCACGTAGTTCTCGCACCTTGGCTTTCAGCTCCATCAGCTCCTTTAAGCACTTCTCTGTATTGGTTATTCTAGTTATACATTCGTCTAAATTTTTTTCAAAGTTTTCACCTTCTTTGCCTTTGGTTTGAATTTCCTCCTGTAGCTCGGAGTAGTTTGATCATCTGAAGCCTTCTTCTCTCAACTCGTCAAAGTCATTCTCTGTCCAGCTTTGTCCCGTTGCTGGTGAGGAGCTGCGTTCCTTTGGATGAGGAGAGGTGCTCTGTTTTTTAGAGTTTCCAGTTTTTCTGCTCTGTTTTCTCCCCATCTTTGTGGTTTTATCTACTTTTGGTCTTTGATGATGGTGATGTACAGATGGGTTTTTGGTGTGGATGTCCTTTCTGTTTGTTAGTTTTGCTTTTAACAGACAGGACCCTCAGCTGCAGGTCTGTTGGAGTTTGCTAGAGGTCCACTCCAGACCCTGTTTGCCTGGGTATCAGCAGCGGTGTCTACAGAACCGCGGATTTTCGTGAACCACGAATGCTGCTGTCTGATCGTTCCTCTGAAAGTTTTGTCTCAGAGGAGTACATGGCTGTATGAGGTGTCAGTCTGCCCCTACTGGGGGGTGCCTCCCAGTTAGGCTGCTGGGGGGTCAGGGACCCACTTGAGGAGGCAGTCTGCCCGTTCTCAGATCTCCAGCTGCGTGCTGGGAGAACCACTGCTCTCTTCAAAGCTGTCAGACAGGGACATTTAAGTCTGCAGAGGTTACTGCTGTCTTTTTGTTTGTCTGTGCCCTGTCGCCAGAGGTGGAGCCTACAGAGGCAGGCAGGCCTCCTTGAGCTGTGGTGGGCTCCACCCAGTTCGAGCTTCCCAGCTGCTTTGTTTACCTGAGCGATCCTGGGCAATGGTGGGTGCCCATCCCCGAGCCTCGCTGCTGCCTTGCAGTTTGATCTCAGACTGCTGTGCTAGCAATCAGCGAGACTCCGTGGGCGTGGGACCCTCCAAGCCATGTGCGGGATATAATCTCCTGGTGCGCCATTTCCTAAGCCCGTCGGAAAAGCGCAGTATTTGGGTGGGAGTGACCCGATTTTCCAGGTGCCGTCTGTCACCCCTTTCCTTGACCAGGAAAGGGAACTCCCTGACCCCTTGCACTTCCTGAGTGAGGCAATGCCTCGCCCTGCTTCGGCTCGCGCACGGTGCACTGCACCCACTGTCCTGCGCCCACTGTCTGGCACTCCCTAGTGAGATGAACCCAGTACCTCAGATGGAAATGCAGAAATCACCCTTCTGCGTAGCTCACGCTGGGAGTTGTAGACCAGAGCTGTTCCTATTCGGCCATCTTGGCTCCTCCCTCCTCCATGTAATTTTATTGCCAAAATATCATTTTTGTTTCTTTAAAAGGAGAAGACTTTTTTGTGCAAAAGGAAGATTTTTGTGACAGTGAGCAATTATTATATATTGCCCTTAGTTCTAAAATAATGTTTTGGAATATCCTTCTCTTGCCACCTTTAAAACTGGACTGAATTCTCATCTTGCTTCCTAGAGCAGCATTTCTTCTAAAACTTTTAAACTTGTACCCTTGGCTCTACATACATTTTTGACAATGCCAGTTTAGTGTGGTAGAATAGATAATCTGCTGCTTACTGGGTGTGTGACCTTAAGAATATTGCTTTGCCTCATCAAACCTGTTTACTCTTTTATGGAATGGTAATAAAATACTCCCTACTCCTGAAGGAACCTTTTTGAGGGATTAAATGAGATAATGTATATAAAAGTGGATAAATCCATATTACTTACTTTCCATCTTTTTCAAACACTTTAACTTTCAGTCAAACCAATCACTATACTCTATCTAAACAACAGCAGGAAGCTGCTTTGCTGAAGATGGTGAGAGGCTGATGCATTTACCAGTGGTATACCCAGGAACAATGTGGCAGATGTAGCCATTAAGATAAATGGCTATGAGAGCAGACTGGGGGTGACATCTGTCAGTACATTAATTATTAGAGGTGATCTGGCCATCATCTGGATAACTGGCTGGCTTAGTATCCCCTCCCTCCCTTACCATGCCATGTGCATCTTTTCTGAAGCTGCAGACCCAAGGAAAGAGAATGACTTTCCCAGGTAGAAGAGTCCTCCTTAGTCATAGGTCCATTCTTCATTAGAACCTCCAACTCAGCTCTACCTGTTAAAGCAGCTAAGATGTTTTGGTACATATTCTGGTTTTGCCCACTTGAAAGATCTATGCAGAAAGCCAGATTAGACAGAGAAGAAGGTGATCAATGAATATCTAAGCTACCAAAGTAGCAGAAACACACAGCAGAAGAGAAAACAATAGCAAACTCAGAGCTAAGAGCACTAACTCATAATTCATGCACTGATAACAAGAGAACACTTATTTCCTGCAGAGGACAATTTTTAAAAGGTATTGCATATCTATAGTTGGAAAATTTGGTTAGGAAGAGTGGCATCATTGCAATTGTTACCAAAATTGCATCTTGGAGAATTCTAAGGGAACAGAAACTTTGCGATTTCTGCTTGCATCAGTTAGAGTATTAGGCAAAGATGATGCCTTTATATTTTGTTCTAGATAGCCTTGAACATAACCTTGCACACAATTCAGGATACAAAACTTGCTTTTATTATAAGAGGTAACAATACAAGGAGTCTGGAGAGAAATCCCATGTCCAAAATAATGGGAATTTATTAAGTAAGTTTATAAAATTATATATATATATATATTTCCTTCATTTAGCAGATGATTGATACATGAGGCAGATTGACCATCCTATATAGTATCTTCCCTCTCCTAGCTTATAATGTCATTTGGAAGATAAAAGACTAGATAGACAGTTTTGAAATAGTGATACATATCATTGAATACTAAAGAAAAAAAGACACATAGTGAAAGCTATAGATATGCACTACAAGCTAATATGCTTAAGAAAGCCTTTGTGGTGGGTGGATCACTTGAAGTCAGGAGTTCAAGACCAGCCTGGCCAAGATGGTGAAACCCCATCTCTACTAAAACTACAAAAATTGGCTGGGCGTGGTGGCAGGCATCTGTGATCCCAGCTACTCGGGAGGCTGAGGCAGGAAAATCGCTTGAATCCAGGAGGCGGAGGTTGCAGAGATTGCACCATTGTACTCCAGCTTGGGTGACAAGAACAAAACTCCATCTCAAAAAAAAAAAAAAAAAGGAAAAAAAAAGAAAGCCTTTGTGATACTGGGCAGCCTGTAAATCTTGGGTAGGATTGAAATACAGTTAGTCCTCTTCTTACAATAACCAACAACAAATTTTTTACTTTATTTTGGTGAAACAGCAATATGCATTCAATAGAAAATTTATTTCAAGTACCCATACAACCATTCTTTTTTTCACTTTTAGCACAGTACTTAATAAATTATATGAAATATTCAACACTTTATTATAAAACATGCTTTGTGTTAGATGATTTTGCCCAACTGTAGCCCAGCACATTTAAGGTAGGTGTGGGGAAGCTGGGATGTTTGGTAAGTGAGGTGTGTTAAATGCATTTTCAACTTACAATATTTTCAACTTAAGATGGGTTTATCAGGATATAACCCCATTGTAAGTTGAGGAGCATCTGTAACCAATTCCTTTATCCACTGGAGGCTGAGGTTTGGCCAACGTGTAATCCCAGATTGGTTTCACCCTGACACCCAGCCTGTTTCTAGACAGTCTCCCCATTTCAGTCAACCCATGCTTATAAAAGGGAAAACCATTGTCCTAAGCCATGTGTTCTTGAGAGGAAAAGTTTAAATCAACTGTAGGAAAGAGAAAAAGTGAATAGTAAGTACTGGTTCATTTTCCTACCCAACTTTTAGAGGTAGTGACTCTGCCAATATGCCCCTTTTGCTGATAGATGCCAAGCATTTAGAACTGAGCTAATCAGAATATACTGCATTTCTTGTTAGATTTAACATATTGTTTTGCCCATCACACAGCTAGGTTTAGGATGCAGAGACAGAGAACTGGTTCCTCATCTTTGTTTCACTCTTGAGAGTTGCAGATCCCTGCCCAATCCTGCCTCGCTCCCCACACCACAATATTAAGCTCAGCTCTCGTCATTGGTTTCCTGTCCTCCTCCTCCATCTGACCACTGGGACAATCCTTCAAGAAGGCTACAGTCTGCTTTGCCACTCAGTATCTCCTTCCTGACAAATCTTTGCCACCCTCTTCGTTCTTTAGACAACATTATATCTGTTGTTTCCAGAGAAGCATCTCTGATCTACTGCCCTACTCAAGGGTTGTGGGCAGCATTAATCATAACCCTGAGCTAGTTAGGTTGAGCACAGTGGCTCATGCCTGGAATGCTGGCACTTTTGGGAGCTGAGGCAGGAGGACTGCTTGAGCTCAGGAGTTTGAGACTAGCCTGGGCAACTTAGTGAGACCCCATTTCTATGAAAAAGAAAAAAAAAACGAACTCTAAGCTAGGGGCCTATGGGCTGAACTGCACTATTTTCCAATATGGAGGTCTGGAGTTCTAGAAAAACTAGAAAACTCTATAAGAAGTATAGCGGTAAAGTTGGGTACTAACATTTTTTAAAATCATTTTTAATCTACTAATGCCTAATCTTAGCATTTCCAACTGTTAAAATTATCAGGTATTTCAAACAGTGAGACAACTGAATCTGTTTCATTCCCATAGTAAGTAGCATTTTGGCAAGCCCTCTTCACTATACTGTCCTACCTAAAAAGACAGCCTTCCAAGGAGGGTAGAAAGTGCTCTTGGGGTTGGGTGTGGTGGCTCACGCCTGTAATCCCAGCACTTTGGGAGGCGGAGGCGGGTGGATCACCTGAGATCAGGCGTTTGAGACCTGCCTTGCCAACATGGCAAAACCTCGTCTCTACTAAAAATACAAAAATTTAGCTGGGCATGGTGGTGGACACCTATAATACCAGCTACTCGGGAGGTTGAGGCAGGAAAATTGCTTGAACCCAGGAGACAGAGGTTGCAGTGAGCTGAGATCACGCCACTTCGCTCCACCCTGGGTGACAGAGTGAGACTCCATCTCAAAACAAAGTGCTCTTGGATAAACATTGTTTTGTAATAATATTGCTTCCATTTATGAATTTTATCATTTGATGATAAAATCAAGTGATCAGTAACATCTTCAAGGAAACTGGCAGATGTATATAAAAAGATAATGACTCATCTAATAATTTATCACAAACAATAGTTAGAAATTTCAAAAGTACCTGAAAGGTATATAATTCAATTGTTTGTTCATTCATGCATCCGTTTATTCAGCCATTGTTTGGATACCTACTATGTGCCAGACATTGTAGATGATGCTGAAAAATGATGAGCAGGATAAATGTACCTGCCTCCATGGAGTTTTCAGAATGTGAAGGAGAAAGATAAGATCACAATTATTTCAAAATTAGGTATTTATAGATACATAACTGCTATAAGGAAGATTTTATTATTGTTGCATATCTTTTCAAGCCCAAACAAAAGCATTTTAAAATAGTCTTAACAGCAGTTCCTGAGGATACAGTATCTCTGTCAACTACCAGAACAGCCAAAAATTGAGTCTAGTAGACTGACACATTTAATCAACAGATTTACCAGTTTTCCGTGTTATTCTCTCCCTAGCAGGCATACTGATGTATGTTCACTATTTCCAAGCTTTCCAAAGTCATGACATCCCTGTCACTCTGAGAGCAGTGTGACCAAGTCACATAACACTGTGGATCCCAGCTCAGAGATACACAGTAGTGGTTCACCTGTGGCTTCCTTTTGCCTCCCTGTCCTCATGAGAGCAGCGACTGAACAGCTAAGCCAGGCTGGGGGGACCCCTGACTGCCAGCCCCCTTGCTGGCCCATCTGAGGCACAGCTTCTACATCAGTGAGAGAAAGAAACTTAGGGAAAATCCCAAAGCTCACATATTGCCTTTTGCCAGTGAAAAAGGAAAAGATGCTTTAACAGTGCTTTATCTGGAAAAGCCTTTGTGTGCTTAATGATGTCTTCATGTGCTTATACTATCTCCTTGATTCCTTGAATTTTACATGGAATTAAAGCTCAACCATAACCCCCCATACACATTTCTATGGCCCTCCAGCTCTGTCATGACAGTGCAGTCAATTGCTATGGAAAATTTTTGTCTTGTCTCTTCAGGTTAGTGTGAGAAATCATTATGTTGAATTAGAAACACTGAAACATTGTGATTATAGAAAGAAGAGCTTGGTTCAAATACTTTTTTTTATTAACATAAGGAGGTCAAAATTACATATACCAGATGTGTTTAGCTCCCTAAACCAAATGTGTCAAACTGAAGCTTTCTAGAACAGAGTTTCTCCAAGTATTATGATGTTATATCCTCCTCACACTGGCTGTAAGAAGCTAAGATTTTTTTCCCTTACTTCCCAGGACTCAGGTTAACATTCCAAAAAGAACATCTGCAAAAACAAACAAAAAAAGCAAAAAACAAAAACAAACAAACAAAAAAACCTCATCTCTTTGAATCTAAACAAATGCTCTGGTCTTTTATTTTTTCATGAATCTTGTGTTTAAATGAAAGTTTTTTTCTTATAACTTTCCAGTGTGACAACCACACATCCCAAGAGAGCTAGAGGCTTTTGTGAGCTTAAAAAAAAAAAAAAAGAAAGAACTTTCCAAGGAATGTGATTAATACTACATCCCTAAGCAAGCAATTAGGTACCCTTGTATCTGACACATAAAAATGAGAAATAGAAATCTATAGGTAGTGCTCTTTTTTTGTGAAAGACACTGTATTGCTTCAGCTGTTTTTGTTTTAAAGTAGGGAATGGTATCACTGTTTATTCTAATTAGAAAATACGTAAATGCTCTGCAGGTCAAAATCCCAGGGTATGAGACATTCTGTAGGGTTTCTCTCTTCCTTCTTTCCACCTCTCTCAGACTTTCTGAGAAACACTTCCATATTCCCATCTAAACTCCAAAAACTGATGTAGAGTTTAGCATCCATCACTTTTTCTTGGCCCTGTTTCTTCAATATTCTTATTTTCCCCCTGCATCCTAGATGTTTAATCCACTTGTTAAATTAAGTAGCACAGAAATAGGGCTATTTTTAAAATAATCTGAAGGCCAAATCCATCAATTTATCCTACATTATGGGCAATTAAGAAAATGGTAAGACTTGGCCAGGCACGGTGGCTCACGCCTGTTATCCCAGCACTTTGGGAGGCCGAGGCGGGCAGATCACGAGGTCAGGAGATCGACCATCCTGGCTAACATTCTGAAACCCCGTCTCTACTAAAAATACAAAAAATTAGCCGGGCATGGTGGCAGGCGTCTGTAGTCCCAGCTACTCGGGAGGCTGAGGCAGAAGAATGGCGTGAACCCGGGAGGCGGAGCTGGCAGTGAGCCGGGATGGTGCCACTACACTCCAGCCTGAGCAACAGAGCAAGACTCCATCGCAAAAAAAAAAAAAAAAGAAAATGTTAAGACTGAAAAACACTTAACAAATACTTAGGGCAAGTGGTTCAGTTGGACTCTGATACTTCTCTAATTGTTGTAATGTAGAGTAAGAACTGATCCTCTCAATTGTCCTTGGAACCTCCTTATAAAAAGTAGTCCAAACCTTGCCCAACAGTCTAAATGTTGTATCATTCTGTCTTCATGAAATTGTTGACATAAGGTACTTTTTCTTCTCTTCAGTTTATGTTTTCTCCACCTTGTACTCTTAAGAACCATTAAGGACTTGTCTCACATACCCCCTTTAAAAAAAAAAAGAAGTTGCAATTTCCATTAAGTACCAGTTTTATTTAAAAGCAAATAAATTGTTTTTAAGTAAGTAATCGTTTTTATAACATAAATTTGTGTTTTCAGTTTGATTCTTAAACCATCAACATTTGAATTACCTAGTTCGCTGGGCACGGGCCCAGAAGTTTGCCTTTTAGCAAGCATCTAGTTGGTAACTTCGCACACTAAATGGACAAGAAGCCCAATATGTGTCTCTGAATGGGAAGTGTTATTTAATTCTTCAACTCGTCTTTTTTCTTAACCAAAACCAGTATCTTTTATTTTCTGCAGTATATAATTTTCTTAGAACAAATTGTCTATTTCTGAATCTACATTTTAAAATCCACATAATTTTATCTATTATACCAAAGAGGTTGGAAATAAAGGACGGAAAGGGAATAGCGGCTTGGAATAAGATGATAGTGAAATCACAAATTGAGATATTGCTCTCCCTTGCTCTGTGGCAACAGAACTGAGAAGATAATGATAGTGAAAGCTTATGCAAGGACCATTCACTGGTAAAATGGTAGGATAAATGATACTGCCATTGCCACTTCTCCCGCAGTGCAGTCCCTCACACAGCCTAAAACCATCAGCACTACCATATACTCTTGTTCGAAGCTGCAAGGGACCAGAAAGCACCGCACTGTCACATTACTTCTTCTACTTTCCTGTTGACTCCTGCAGATTCGTAACTCGGGCTCCGCTGACAGTACAGTCCAGTTCATCTTCTATCAACCCATCATCCACCGATGGAGGGAGACGGATTTCTTTCCTTGCTCAGCAACCTGTGGAGGAGGTAATGGTGTTCACTTAGTCTAAAAACTGTTGGCTTCTGTGAGGAAATACTTGGGTATTGTAAGAGTAGAGTTACTTCAGCATGGAAGAAATTTTGTGCTGTGGTGGACCAGATCCTTTCTTCTGAACAGAGTGGAATCTCGAGGCCCTCCTGTAAGGCAGATACCTCCGCCAAGATGCCAAAGACATTTTCTGTCTGTAAAGTCCCATTAGAGGAAACAGTCTTTTTTTTTTTTTTTTTTTTTTTGAGACAGAGTCTCGCACTGTCGCCCAGGCTGGAGTGCAGTGGCGCCATCTCGGCTCGCTGCAAGCTCCGCCTCCCGAGTTCACGCCATTCTCCTGCCTCAGCCTCCTGAGTAGCTGGGACTACAGGCGCCCACCACCACGCCCGGCTAATTTTTTGTATTTTTAGTACGGACGGGGTTTCCCCGTGTTAGCCAGGATAGTCTTGATCTCCTGACCTCGTGATCCGCCCACCTCGGCCTCCCAAAGTGCTGGGATTACAGGCGTGAACCACCGTGCCCGACCGAGGAAACAGTCTTTACTTCTCTCCTTGATTTTGTAGAAGGCCAGAGCTAGAAATATTCTAATTTGGCAGCAGTTTGGTCCTGAAGCAGGCAGGTCCATTCACTTACATATAAACTACTCATGTGGTTGAAGTAAAGTCATCTATTTAGCAATCAATTAAAGAGTGTTTATCAGGCTTACTTAATTAGAGAAAATAGTTTGCTACCAGGAAAAAAAATCTCTGCATTTTAGACTTAGGCTCAGTTATTTTTCAACTCCACCCCATCATCCATGCATTAGAAGAAATGCCATTCGTTTTATTCATTAAAATGCATCTCTCCTGAAAAGTCACAAAATAAACTCCTGTCTCTGCTCCATCATATTTGTAACACGAACAGCATTTTGTGTTACTAGAAAAGGCTTTTGTGTTACTACAAAAGGTTATTTTTCCTCATTTTCTGCTCATCATAATTATAGTGTTTACATAATAATTGCATTGAATTTCCCAATAATTTATTTAGACATTTCCCTACAGCAAATCATTTAGTTCCTTTAACTTTTATGCTTTTATAATACATTGAATAACTTAATACCTAAGTATTTTTCTCTTTTCAAATTATTTTCTTGGTATAAATACTGAGGAGTGAGATTGTTAGATCAAGGAATTTCAGAATTTTTGTGGCTGTTGGCACACATTACCAAATTCTTTCCAGAAGGATAACAATCAGTGTGTGAATATTTTAGATTCATTGCCAACTGAGTCAGTGTTTGTGGATTATTGTTTTTCTAACGTAATGGATATAAAATTATATGTCTATTCTTTTGAAAATTAGCACATCAAATAAATTCTAGCTCTAGTTTCATAGAAGCCAGTTAATTGGCTGACTTTAAATAGCTAATCCACAGAAGTATCACTATATTAATTTGACAAGATATAAAAGGATAGTACCTCAAAATGGAGACAAATGATTACCCATAAATTTTGGAAAACATTGTATGATGTAATTCATCTTTACCTATGTTGTTTCTATCTACACAATGTAAATAAACTACTGAAAAATGTGGTTCTATGGAGCAGTGTTGGATTTTAGCTTAAAAGAAGTCAGTAGAAGTGCCATGAAGTACTTTTACTCAGTTGATAAAAAACTATCAATTCAACACTTTAAGCATTTCAATAGAATGAGTGTTTCTAGTTGTTCCATCTGTCATGGATAGAAAATCATTTAGCTGGCCAGGCGCAGTGGCTCACGCCTGTAATCCCAGCACTTTGGGAAGCCAAGGCAGAAGGATGGCTTGAGGCCAGGAGTTCGAGACCAGTCTGGCCAACATGGTGAAATCCCCTGTCTCTACTAAAAATACAAAAATTAGCTGGGTGTGGTGGCGCTAGCCTGTAATCCCAGCTACTTGGGAGGCTGAGGCATGAGAATTGCTTGAAACCAGGAGGCAGAGGTTGCAGTGAGCCAAGATCATGCCACTGTACTCCAGCCTGGGTGACAGAGCAAGACCCTGTCTCAAAAAAAGAAGAAAGAAAGAAAGAAGGAAAATCGCTTTGTTTAAGAATGAACTGTCAATTACTTTGATGTTCCATGGGAATACATTATTTTGATATTTTTACTAATGACTGGCATAGGAAATAGTTTCAAGGAAAGAATCTAAGGTTTGTTTTTTTTTTTAAAAAAAATGAAAACCATGCTTTGTGAGAAATAGCACTTCAGTTATATGCACACATAGAGCTGCTATTAGAGTGTGATGTCAGCAACCTTGATAATCGTTCATTGCATAATAAGGACATTGATGTTAGAGTCACATGTATCTTACTTCTTTGGGCCTCATTTTCCTCACATGGAAATGAAGAAGTAGAACTATCAGTGGTTTTCAGATGTTTCTGGGTATCAAATCTTGCTTCAAAGGAAACCTTAACTATGAAGCCAGGATAAAAGGAAGACTGTTCTGAGTGAAGATGTGAGGGATGTGGAGACCAGCTGTCCTTCCACTTTATTTTGAAATGTACTGAAGTTACCAGCTTGAAAATTACTGAAGAAATGATCTCTAAGTTCTCTTCTCTGTTTCTGGTTCCAGATTCAACTGGTTGGACATTTTGCTTAGTGTAAAAATTGCTACTCCAAATACCTTATAAAACTTTAGAAAACATGATTATCTGATGATTTTGGTCATTTCCTTCATTTTTGCTCTAACCCTTCATTTTATACATGCTATAATAGCTTCAAAGCAACAGGTTTAGGCTGACAAATTTTGATTTTGAAGAATAATCATCTCAGATTAATAATTTACTGCATTGTTCCTGTATTTTACTACATGATAAATTCTGTCCCTGTGTAGAAATTATTATCTGGAAAATTATAAAATAATTAGCCTGTTATAAAATTAGATGCTTTTAGAGTACAATGTAATTGAAAAGTAAAAGTGCATTTACTTACTTAAAGTGTCATTTTGCTACTTGATTTTTTTATAAAACAAATATTGGATTGAAAAAGTGTTCTTATCCATTGCTTTCATTACTTTTCATGCTTTTCATCTTTATAGTCAAATTTTAAAAGGCCTTTTTTTTAGGGTCTTTAATGAACAATTAATTTTTGTGGGTGGTCTGAGAACACAGCCTTAAGCCAGGAAATCTGGCTCATAAACCTCCTTCTGATTTCCTAAAATCTTTTGCAAGTCCCTTAATGATTTAAATCTTGCTTCCTAATATGTATTTAGCAATAACCGTGTTCAACCCACCTGCTAGGGATAATGTATTTGGCAGATTGATTAGGGTAAGAATGATATAAAAGGCCTAATTTTTTAAAATTCTCTATGCACATTTATTTTTCACCCCAAGAATCTAAGTCTTGATCACCACCCTACCAGAAATTCACAGGACAATAAAAAGGCAGGTAGGAAAGATAAAACATATGAAAAGAATTAACTATTACTCAACAATACATTTTTTAAGAGAGGCTTCTTTAAACAGTGACAATTTGTGGGTGGAGGCTAAGAAATATTCGCTAGAGACTTTTTAAAGAGAATGACAGAAGATTTTGAATATAACAAAAATGGAACAGTAGCAGGGAGGTGTTTTTATTAATTCTGCAGGGAAACAGGATTCGTGATGTCTACTGTTGGAATCTCAATGGTACATTTACTCAACCCACTCAGGTTGAATTTGGGCAAAAATAATGTTCCCAGGCATCTGGTGGAACCTGATCCTATGCTGGCCCCCCATGTGCAAGGGAAGCAATGTGGGATTTATTTTGTTTATCTGTTTGGGAGTTTATTCTCCCTAGTGCCCCAGGTACTAAGGAGGCAATTTAGCATTCTTGTATAAGATGGTTGGTAAATCCTGATGATCTTTTTTGGACACAGAATTCTGCATTATATTTTTAGATCATATAAAAGAAATAACAAGAACAGTTCTTACCCGAGTCTTATTATCTGGCTGGGCCCTTAAGTAGTTCAAGCCTAATTATATAATGTAATTATTAAGATTTGAGTGGATTACTTGAGAAAAGCACAGTACTTGAGGTCTGCAAAAATTAATGAGCCTTCCAATTATGTGTCTTTTTTCCTGGAAATGACTAAGGCATTGGGGAATAATTTCCATTGATGTGAGCTGGCCAAAATGCATAAAGAAATATATTGCATTGGCATGTACATTTAAACTTGCCTGGATGGTTTGATACTACAGGTTATCAACTGACATCGGCTGAGTGCTACGATCTGAGGAGCAACCGTGTGGTTGCTGACCAATACTGTCACTATTACCCAGAGAACATCAAACCCAAACCCAAGCTTCAGGAGTGCAACTTGGATCCTTGTCCAGCCAGGTCAGTCAAATTTGCTAGTTCATCTTTCATAAACATAACTGAAGTTCCAAATAGGTTATTTAAATTAAAATGAAACGTTTTAATTAAAAATAAAATGAAATTAAACATCAATAGTGTTGCTGTCCAGTGTTCATTACTAATCACGTGTTATTAGTACCCATACTCCTTGCTCTGGCTGCTATGCGAGGCCATCTCAGAGTCTACAGACTCCCCTTCTATAAAGCAGCAGGTAACATGCTCTTCAGAGTCATTTTCTCTTCTGATTTCCTTTCATTCTGGTTCCTTGTTTCTTTCCTTAGCAAGGTCCAGGCCAATGGACCACTCAACGTTCTTAACCAATGTGATGACACAATGTTCTCAGGATTTTTTCCATTTTATCTCTATTCCCGATCAGGGACAAGATCAGAGCAGACCATATTTCAGGGCCACAGCTGATCCCTTCTAGCCTGTCCACACTGATTATATAGAGTCAAAACAAGCCTTAGAACAGTTCTGCTGCCTCTGAACATACTCAGTCTTTGCTAAAGAGAAAGAACTTATTCTCGGTAGTCAGATTCTTAAAAGGTCTTTGAAAGTACAAGCTTTAAACAGGCACTTGACACTTTCACACATGATTATTTGCTTTTTGGAAACTACAGTTAGCCCTCAGATTATCTGCAGGGTCAAGAATCTGCCTGATGAATGAATTATCTCAAGTGAAGAGTAGTCATGGAAGTGCAGGTCAAGAATCTTTTCATGGGTGTAACGTTTGCCTTTGCAGTCACAATACTTGCTGGTGATTCTCTTTAGTATAGTGTAGCTTACTCATCCTCAACTTATGAGAGAGAATATAAGAAAAATCTTCCCCTACAAAAGCAATCAGGAATACCAAAAGACAAAGATTCATTTTCAAACTCCTTGGGTTTTTGAGAAACATCTCAATGTTATTTTTTAAAATCATACTATACTGATGATGTATGCATAAAAAGAAAGCTTCAACTCATTAAAATATGACTTGGGCAATGTCGATGCAAATCATTCTATTTTGAGGTGATAAGCAATGCAATTTTAGTTTTTGTTTTCTGCTGTCAATTTCTTAAGGTATATATTCCTGTACTCTTTTATCTTTATATTTATGACTGCTAAGTTCTACATGTGATATGAAATTGCTGTTATTAATTAATTCACAGGAACCATATTCCCTACCTCATAAAAGTGAACTCAGAATAACAGGTTTTCATTAAAAGAACAAAAAGAATAGATATTTTATAATTGTAAAATTTAGGTGAAGTTTAATTTAGCATCATATTACATCAGAAAATTATATATTAAAAATTGGGTATGATATAAAAACTGAATAAGGTGTTGAAATTGTGCTTGGATTTCTTTATTTTGGAAATCTTAAGGGTTTGAACTTTTTAGCCAAGACAGTTATAACCCATGCAATTTGATTTCATTTTAAAATTATTCTACTTATATATTTTTATGCATAACTGTAATAGGAAGACCAGTGTGTGAAAGGCACAGTTATCCTAATTCAGACAGGTCAAGTCAGCCCTAGAGAGACCCTGAAAGTCTTTTACACATTTCCCTGATAATTTGTACGTGTATTTCTAGGAGAAATGACAATTTCACTTCCCACAACTTCATAAAGCTTTTTTCCACAAAGAAAAAAAATGTCAATCAAGAGATGGCCATGGAAGAGAGTTGTGTGAAATAAAAGCATTTTGTTAACAATTTGAAAGAAATGTTTATAATAATGTTTACTCAGTCTTTCTTGCCTCTGATTTTTACCCACTCTTGTCTGTTGGAGAAACTTTTTTGGCCTATTTCTTATTACCCAAAGCAAAAGGCCATTCTGCAGTGAAAGAAGTCTGCCTGTGCAATTTATGCCTTTTCTATGTCCAGTGTTATTTTAAAACATTTATTACAGCACATGAGTAAATGTTGGGACAGGTGGCTATGTAAAAAAGAAAGACACAAAGAAAGATAAGTGAGAAAAGGGAAAAGAAAAAATAGGCAAATGTCAGGAAGCTGCTTTTTTTACTGAAGAAGTAATTAGACAAAGCTGAGAAAATTAAGACTTAGCAGTAGGAAAGGTCTAAGGGACAGCTGCTTCCGAAAATGTAAGTATGCTACTCTGAGGTTAAGATACTTCAGAAATTGCCATGAAATTCATTGAACTCTTTTGCACACCTGGAATCAAAGCAACCCTTCTGAATTCTAAGAGAAAATGAGAAGTGATGACCTAAGAAAAGTAGATAGAAGAGACTCCAGAAAATAGATCTGCTCTTCCATCAGACATTGCAGAATCAAACCCTCAGGAAGCTGTTTTCTCACTCAGATTTAATGGTCTAATAGTAAAATCAAGAGTGAACAATGACATTCAACCAACACTTTTGTGTCTAAATTTAGAAATTCCCAAAAGGGAAAACCAACGTTCTTGGTATAAAGTCACATGTTTTTAATTTCAAAAGAAATTTATTATATCTAGCCACTGAGATATTTATTCATTTTTCCTGAATCACACTAGGATTTTTACCTATTTTAGCATTTAAAAGTAGAGTCCCTTGTAGTAAGAAAAGAGAAGGAAAAAATAAAAAATAAATTTAAAAAGAAAAGTCCCCGTTAGACAGCCAACTTTATTCCCTATCAAGGCTTGCATGTGTCATTGACAGCAAAAACTGCATTAAACAATTAAGTCTATAACCTTATATTTATTACTTTACCCTTCTGGGCTTCCATTTTCTCACCCACAGAATGGGAAGAGAGGGTCATTTGTTGTTAAATTAATGGTTTTCAAACTGTGCCCACAGAGCCTGTTGTTCCACAGTTTTTTAAATTAAATTTTGTTTTATATATTTTAAAGTATTTTTAAATAATAATTCACAAAAATATATTCAAACATGTTAAGCAACTAATTTTAACTGATTCACACTAAGTTAAATTATAAAAATTATCACAATTTTAAGTGTTGTACTACCGAAGTAAATGCTTTTGCCCTCATCATTAAGTTCCTCAGTTATGTCTAGTTGAAAAAATAACTATCCTAAGATTGCAAGGTAAGCTGTAAAAACAGTTTTCATTACCAAACACTCTCTGTGATAATAAGAATTTTCTCATTACTACATATCTAAAACCAAAACAAAGAAGAAATAAACTAGATATGGCTACCAGTAGCCATAATCCCTGATATCCACTTTTTGTGTTTACCAAAATAGCTTCCCTATTCTCATTATTTTGCTTTATAATAGGTAAACATTATACATTTGAACTAATCAACTAAAATCATAAATATCATCAGCATTTGGTCTATATATTTTGGTCTTTTACACAATATAAAGCCTCCCAATGACCAGGATGTTTCCAGTCACTGCATGTGATTGTGTCCACAGTCCCTTCCAACTTCAAACTCAGTGACTATAAATATCAGTCATTATTTTAGTTTTAGGAAGTTTACAACAGCTTCCTAAATACATGAACAACTTCTAGGAATTGTCTCAAATCAACAGAGAACAGGCAACCAGTGGCATGGAGGGGTCTCAGGAATATCTCACTCTACACATCTGTCTATTTTTTGGTTCTCATTCTCTTTTCCTTTTGTTCCCACCATCTTCTTTCTTTACTTTCCCATCTCATTTTTTGTTCCTCCTCCTTACACTCACTGACAACATCCACTGGATTCCATGGTGGTGGATTAGTTCATCTACTAGTTCTTGAGGCTGAAGAGATTGTTGACATCTCGCCTATACTCTTCAAAATACTTTTTATGTTTTCATGGCTTTTTTGCTGATTCTAAATGCTAACTTAGAAATATTGATAAGTTAAAAGACTGTAATGAAAACAATGAACTCACTAATAATCCCCAATGCCCGCAGATAACCTCAGTTAATGCTTTTGCTATATTTCTTTCCAGTCTTGTCTATAGCTCATAACATAATTGAGATCATACTTTATACAGTAGATACTTGGCATTGAATAATTTGGCATTCTTGGTTCTCATTCTTCTAAAAGCAAGCCTGAATATCCATGACACATAGTAACTCGACATTGTGCTGAGGTAGGAATTTAAGTCCACTGGACTATAAGACCAACAATTGAGCCATGCTGGCTGCCCAGCAGTTTCATCCCAAGAAGGCTTTGTTGCTCTCTGCTGGTGTCATTTACACAGTTATTTTTCTGAAGTGATAAAACACTTTGTTTCCTGGCCAAAAGTGGTCTCAAACTGGGAGCCAAAATCTAATCCTTATAAGGGAAGTGAAGAGAAAGTAAAGTATAAAGATTTAATGACTTTTAGATAAAATTAATAAGGCTTTTCATTAGAGACTCAGAGCTATGACATCACTAAGCCCATCATATGCTCTGTACACAGTGTATTACATGTTCTACTGGTAGTCCCAATGGGATTCCCAGAAGTCCAGAGACATACCCTCCTGCAAGTCAGGGATCTACCACGTTTGTTTTCTGCTTCATACATTTAACACTATGTTCTGTATGCTTTCCCATGTGACTAAGACATTTAGGATCTAGTCAAATGTAAAATCCTCTCTTGTGCCTACCATGGTATAAGCAAAGCTTCTGTCTTACGCCAATGGAAATATTTTTGGAATTTGTGCAATGATGTGTGGCATTTTTACCTCTTGGGTGAAAGGTCAGGTCCATCATGTGGCCAGAAAGCCTCAAAGTATAAGCCTGTGGTTCAGCAACAACTAAAAAGGCATAGCATGAATTCAGCTAATAAACACCTTGATGTTTCAAAGCAGCTTTAGATGTAAAATATACAACATTTAGCCTTACATATCTTAATCTGTGAGATGGTGAGACAATTAAGGCTGTCTGGAGGAAATTGTGCAAGTTACACTTTGTGAGACAATCAGAGAACCACCTTTGCAGATTTTCTTTTTTTTTTTTTTTTGGCACAGACCTTTAGTTTTCTCTCCAAGGCAGTAATGAAGGGGGCTTAAATTGGCAAGAGGTGGACAAGTGAAAAAAGATCTCACTCATCACACTATCACGGCCACAATTATTAGCAAACAAATCTGTTTCTAGCTGAAATTGCATCCAGATTCCCCCTTCCCTCAAGGAATTCACAGCAACACTCCTAAGCAAATGCCCAAACTTGTATACCCCCAAGCGGCAATTCTTGGCAAGTTTAAGTGAACTTTTTTTTTTTTTGTCCAGCTCCATTTAGTTTCACAGTAAATTGCATAAATTGTCTCTGGCCAGGAACCAAAAAAAAGGTCTCAAATTCTAATGCAACTATGAAGAAATACCCTGCATTAGAACAAGTGTTATGTGTAGTAGGCATGTAAAAATCCTGATTCTCAGACTAACTTGGTGACCAACTAGTCAATGGCAATATAGCCTGATGTTTAGGAGTGGGAGCTTTGGCATAAAACGTCCTGGCTTGAGACCCTGGCTCTGCCACTTACTAGTTGAATGGCCTTTGGCAAATTCCTTATTCCCACTAAGCCTCAGATTTTTCATCCTACGAAGTGAGGATAATAACAATACTTACCTCATAAAGTTGTCATGAGGAATACATGGCATAATACATTTAAAGAGCTTAGCAGAGTACCTGACTCATGATAAGCACTCAATAAATGTTAGCTGCAGCAGCTATATAATGACTAAGATCACAGTTATGATGATGGTGATGTTAGCTGAGAGAAACTCTTAAGCTCTCCAGAAATCAGCTTTCTCATCCATGAAAGGAAAAGATGGAATTCTAGAATTCTGTATGGGTCTAGAAAGATGGTTCTCTATTTGTTGTTTTAACAACAGGAACTGTAAGTCCTAGGAAAATATGATCTTGAGAGTAAATCACATTTATCAGATTTTTTAAATATAATGATCACAAGAAATTAAGATAATTGGCAACTCCTGAAGTCTCAGTTCACAAGTGTCTGATAACCTCTACTTTACCAGCTGTGAGACATTGCCATTTAATTTACATGGGATTTAGGCCAGGTATGTCTCCAAAAAAAAAACTCAGTGTAAGGACAAGAAATGGTTGACTTATTTAGCAATTACTGTATAATGAAATGTTTTCTTAATTATGGAGGTCTTTAGTTTTACTACAGTAAGTAAATGATTTAGAAAAGTAACAACTTCTTACCTTTTGATCAACCTCATTTAAGTAACTGCTTTGTGCAGCTAATAAGTAAACAATAAGAAAAAAATACCCATAAAATCTCATTTCCACATTCATGTATTATTCATAATGAGATAAATGATACAAAGTTAGGGTGCTTCTTAGAATGCATGATCATACCCTTCCCATGCTTATAGATACACCACACATCATCAGACAATCACATAATCAACTATAACTCAATTATCTGGGAAATTCAATTTACTACAAAGCCAGATCATTCCTAATAGTAATATCACTTCTTATAGTACACTTTAAAGTTTTTAAAAGTGTAATTATTTGTGTAATTCTTTTAATTGGCCTGTGAGTTAATAGAGTAGGTATTATTTCCATCCTTATTTTTAACTTCCGTCTGTCAGTTTGTAGCCAAAAGACTTTACTAGCTAAGTAACTTCTTATCTAGGCCTGAGTTTTGCCCTCTGTAAAATAAATATAATATTCCTCTCAGAGAGTAACTGTGAGAATTAATAAGACAACATATGTAAAGTCCTTAGTGAGGTGCCAAGCAGTCACCAAACATCAGCTATCATGATTGAATTGAGAAACAGACTGGTAAAACAACTTGCCCAATGTCACTTCTGTTTGAAGTTTATAAGGTGCCTTCACATCCATTATCTTATTTAGTTTTACAATCCCTAGGTTAGCGGGCTGGGGGTTGTCACCTATATTTTACAGATGAAAAAACTGAAGCTCAGAGAGGTTAAGTGTTAGGGCCACTTGGCAAAAGCAAATTGGGATGTGGATCTAAGTTCTTCCAGTTCTACAGTATCTCTACATAAAGACAGGCATAAAGGCAGGCAACCTGATGCATGGTGCAGCCTTCATGCCATCAAATCCCACAGTCATCCTTGTTCTGCATAATGCCTTAAGCAACCTATGAGATCTGGTTCCAGCCCAACGTAGAACAGCACAGCCAGCACAGAACCATTAACCATAACAATGCCAAGTCTGGGTGTTTGAATTGACCACATACCCAGGTTAGGCAAGCCTCTTTCATGTAAGTGTAAATACTGACGTTTACTCAAATCAAACAATGGCTAAATCACTCAGTACAGAAAGAAGTAAACAAAGACCAAGGAAATATTAGTCCCACTTATTTAAAAGCAGTTCAGAAATTACATTCATTAATACCAAGAATGTTTAACCCCAGAAATGTAGATGTGAGGAAGTATTCAATGATTTGACCCAAATTATTAAAACTCTTCAGTATTTAGTTTATTACAGAAAATGAATTTGTGTCTAAAAAACTGTTTTCAGATCTGCATAAAGCAGACTCCTTTTGATCTGATTTCGGTGGAAGCCCAGATAAATGAATGTTGCTGCTTAGTTTATGGTTTTTTAAAAATGGGACCTAATTATAGAATATTTTCCGATTTATGGGATCCCAACGTGCCTCTGTAAATGTTAGGGAAACTCTCTGTGTTTTAAGAAGTCATGAAGTGTTACAGGAGGTAAATTTTGAGAGAATTATCTTAGTTCAGTGGTTTTCAAGCTGTGGCCCAGTAAGCTCTGAGTTCTACTCTTAGCATACACTAGGAAGGGGCAGGTAAGATAGAGTCCAATAGCATGGGTTTCCAGGCACCTACTCTTACTTCATCTTAAAACTTCTGATCTCATCCAGTACTTAGTTTTTGCGGATGGCCAAACCTTGATGTAAGGTATTCAAGGTTACATAGAAAGAAAGTAGCAGAGAGGAGTACTGACCTTCCAACTCCCAGCCTCTCAGGTGATCCTTTTCCTCATTATGGCCAGATCCTCCATGCTTTGCTACTCACGAAATAGCAAAGTGCTTGTATGTCTTCCAACTTTTTATTACTTCTTTCCTGCACTCTTCTAAACTGTTGCTTAGAAATAGGCTGGTTTCTATTGCCCTGAGGTTGTCTAGAGAAGATAGAGCACCATTTTCTATACAAGAGACCCTTCTACTACACACAATTTTGTTCATTTTTTAAAATATAGTCACCTATTTTGTGAAAGGTTCTGTGCTTGGTGCCATGGCAAAGGCAAAAATGAATCAACTAGAGTCTGGGCCCCCACACTGTCCAGGGCAGGTTGAGTTGTCCAAAGCAGCACGGTATCTGAAAGACACATGAGAAAGAGAGAAGAGAAGATCTTTTTAAAAGCTTTCAGAGTTATATCTGGGAGATAGCCAATGAAAAGATACAGAGGTAACCTAAGCAGGATGGAAGCATAGTCACTAATCTGTCCTTTCTCTGCTCACATCAGCCAATCACCCCCGCTTGCCTGAACAGCCTACCTAAACTGCCAGACCACTCTCCATATCAGACTGCCCTCTCTCAAAGATGGCAGGGCCAGCAAAAGGCAAGACGTGGGACTGAATATGTGCACAACAGTGGCAGTTTGGGAGTTTCTTTCCTTCCTTTCCTAACTAGCTTTTAAAAACTTGTTTTTGCTTTTTTGTTTTAATTTTGGATGTGGTTGCATTACTTGCCTTTGCATCTGCACACTGATGACATAAGTTCACTCAATGATTATTTACTAATCACCTGTGTGCAGAACACTGTCCTAAGAGATGCAGTAAAGAACCAATATAGCTTCTGCCTCATGGTGATAAACTAAAGAAAAACTTGTGAAATAGTTAGAAGTTAGTACAGTTGGCCCTCAGTATCCATGGGGGATTGGTTCCAGGACCCACCCCACCCCCACCTCCACAGATACCAAAAGCCACAGATGCTCAAATGCCTTCCATATAGAAAGTGGTGTAGTATTTGAATGTGACTTATATCCACCCTCTGTGTACTTTAAATCATCTCTAGATTATGTATAATACCTTATAAAATGTAAATGCTATGTAAATAATTGTTATACTATAATGTTTAGGGAATAATGATGAGAGAAAACATCTGTACATATTCATTACAGATGCAACTATCCATTTTTTTTCTTCAAATATTTTCAGGCTATGGTTGAATCCATAGACGCAGGACCCATGGATATAAAGGGCCAATAGTACACAGTTAAAAGTGAGGAGAGGAGTTAGTATTAGGGGTGTTAAGAAGAAGGAGAGCGAATTTCTGGCTAGATGTTAAGAGAGAAAATAGGCAAGGATTTAGGAGAAGTAGCATTTGACTAAAAAATTTCACTGGGCATTATGGAACCATGTGAGTCTTCTAAATGGTGAGGTGAAGTATCAGGTGCTTTGGCAGCAGAGTAGGCTGGATTGATTTGTTACGAGACTGGTATGAAAGTGCCCAAACTTGTGTCAGGAGGAGATCTACTTGGCAAACATTGCTGGTGTTGTGATGACAACTGGAAGAACTGAGTGGTGAAGGTAGCCCCAGTGTACAGTGGATAGGAGAATGGCCATGACTGAATGGTGATCGTGATAACAGGAGAAGAAGCAAGGCCAAATAATGAATTGTCTGGGATGCACTGAGCTTGAAAAGCCTAGAGCACATCTAGTTATCAGGAAATCAGAAACGAAGATTTGCAGTTCCAGAGAAGAAGCAAGAGGTCATGAGAGATTCACTGAGAGAAACCCTTGAAACCATGAAAGGATCTCTTTATGGTTCATTTTCATTATAAAAAGAACAGAACCGGCCGGGTGTGGTGGCTCATGCCTGTGAGGAGGCCAAGGTGGGCAGATCACGAGGGCAGGAGATCAAGACCATCCTGGCTAACAAAGTGAAACCCCATCTCTACTAAAAATACAAAAAATTATCCGGGCGTGGTGGCGGGCGCCTGTAGTCCCAGCTACTCAGGAGGCCGAGGCAGGAGAATGGCGTGAACCTGAGAGGAGGAGTTTGCAGTGAGCCAAGATCGCACCTCTGCACTCCAACCTGGGCGACAGAGTGAGACTCCATCTCAAAAAAATTAAATTTAATTTAAAAAAAGAACAGAACCCCGGTAAATTAGGTGCCCATGGAGTTAACTACTTTAGGATTTTTCTTGTAGAGAGAGATGTATCTCAATAGTTATATTCTACAACTGAGCAGTGTGAGCCCAATTTTGGCTTGTTTTTTTTTTTTTAACACTGGGGACTCTGTTCTAAAGTAGCATCTTAGATCACTTCTGCACAGACTCAATGATCTTGAAGTAATGCATGGAATTTGAGGTGATGGCCTCATTTCATCCACTTCGTAGTTCCAAAGTTTCTGTCTTTTCTTTCTTAGATTTGAATTTTTTCATACTTGAATATTCTAATTGTTGTAATTGTAAAAGGTGATATATTATAGAAAGCTTAGAAAACAGAAAAACATTTAAAAAGAAAGCAAAAAGTACTCATAATCCTAATACCAATAACTAACCACTGTTGAGAGTTTTTTATATGTGTGTACATATATATGCATGTATACATCTGTGTGTATACATGTGTCACATGAACACACATATATAAGTTATGAAAATGCATAGATATGTACACCATCTATATATTTTCTCATTATGGTCAATCATATTGTACATTCTATTTCATATTCAATTATTTTTAGTTGACATTACATTTGAGTATTTTTCCATGTCATTAAAAATGACTCAAAAACCATTATGTCCATGTGCTGCATAATGTTTCATTATATAAACTTGTCATAACACTGAATCATTCTCCTGAATTCTCAATGGACAATTCAGTAAGACATGTATTTTGAGAGGATGAGGTGGGATGCCTTTTCTGCTGATAGCACATCACTCCAGAATGATCACTTGCTCATGCTCACCTTCTCTTCTTACCACCACAACCCCTGATGATGGGGATATTAGATGGAGTCATGTTACTGCCCAGTGTAAGAGAAACAATGTAAGAACTGTGTGCCTGGTGGTCAGCATAATGAAGGCACTGGAGAATGAGTTTTACCCCCAAGCCAACTGTTTCTTCTATCTTTTCCCTTTGTGACTGTTTTTAAAAATCATTTTTGCCTCCTTCACCACACCCCACATATTCAGATGCATGTCTGAATGCGTGCATACATGTACACACACCCACATCAAGACCTAAACATGGGGAGAACTTCTTAAAGTCCCAAAATTACATTCTTTTTCATTATTCTTTATGATTCACACTTTGCTTAAGAAAAAAAAAAAAAGTAAGCAATAGGAAGTTAACTTCAGGCAAGCTTGCTTTCCCCCAGTAACAGTGTAGTGAAAGGCTAGGGCCATGGCATGAACCCCAGAGAGAGCTGAGCCTATGTACACGAATATGTATTAGCAGGACTGGACAGAGCACCATTGTTTTGATAGCTTTCTGTTTTCACAGGTGCTACAGAGTCACTTTATGAGTCTTCACCATGACCCATGTCATAGAAGACAAATATAGCTATAGTTTTGCTGAATCCAGGTTTAAAGTTCCTTGTTCAAACAAAAACATAATTTCTAAATTGGTCCAAAGCAAAGTTCAACGTCTTGAATTTTGTACACTCTCCCTTTTATTCTCCTTCACTTCAGCCTGTCTCCTTCAGTGTTACTGCCTCCATTTTAAATATCATCAGCTGATCAATCAATTGACAGAGATCTGCAACAGTTTATTCTAATATTGAAGATGACAAATTACAGCCATAAATTTTTTCAGGAGAGAAGGCAATGGTATGCATTTCTGCATTTAGAAATTGATGTAGCATGAATAAAGATACTAGAGTAATGTAAAATATAATTTCAAAGTCAACTTGATTTATTCCTTAATTGACTACTATTAGATAACAGTGTATGTACAAACTTACTAGAAGGACTGTGGAAGAGGATTGGCATTCTTTAAAATATAGTCCTTTTAGAAAAAAAAATTCCCTTTATTACTAGATGTAAGAATGATTCTTACTAGATGTTAGAATGATTGTAACATGAGGAACGATTGAGCTTTCACCTGATTTCTTATCATCTGTCAGAAGGTAGAAAAAAATAGGATGGTTCACTCAAAAAACAGAAAAGGTTAAAGGCTGTTCGTTTCATTCTTGTGTGAAGAACTGTGGGATTTTGAGCATGCCCAAAAGGCAGCATCCCTTTTCTTATACATTGTTACTGAAGGTTAATACACACACAGGCACACACACACACACACACACACACATATCATGAAAATTTTCTCACACAAATGAATATAAAAAACTTATTTACACAAATAAATACAGAAAATTTAGTCATGTAAAATAAATAAGTTAGTACTCCAATGACCTTCCCTCCTGGAAATAGATATCCATCTTAAATGCTTTGTTTCCTATTTTTTAAATAACAAAATTTGACTTCTCTCATGTATTCCCTAACCTTTCAGTAATTTCTTCAGAAACTATGCAGGCCCCTTTATCCCTCTCTCTCTCCTTCTTACCTTTCATCATCTCCAGCCAGTGCTATTTTTATCTCTGTGATCCACACTCACGGCTCACTGTTTCTACCCAAACACCTGGGTTTGCTAGCCATATTTTATAAACCTACTATATCATCTTATATCAGAGGAATGGGTAAAAATGGAAGTATTTATTTATTAAAATATAAAGATCAACATATTTATATTGAATATATCAATATTATATAGATATATAAATAGATGCATCCATCTATCCCAGAGGCACAGATAGAATACATGAGTTCCTTCAATACCCCAAAGAGGGGCTTTCTATCATTTATCAGTTGCAAAATAAGCATCTTCCACTTATGCACTACCATGCTCTACATCTGTGCATCTCCATCTCCCACTCTTGATGAAGGTGCTGTTGCACTAGCGGTCTTATCCAAAACCCATGAATCATTAGTCCTCCACAAACCAGAAAACAAGGCCTCTGCAGGGACCCACCAGTCTTACCAATTGGAGACTTTAGTTGAAATCAGTGAAGTAGGTCAGAGTAGTTTATTGGCATCCTAAAGGCCTCCAGGAACCTCCACACAGCCTATGATATATCTTGTGGATCCTGAGCATTCACTCTGTCTCTAAACCTCACAGGTTTCCCAGGGTCCTAGAGGTACTAACAAGCCATGACAATCACAACCATCACTGCAATAGCAGTTAACACTGTACAATATTTTATAGACCACAAAAACCCACTTTTCATAATATCTCATTTTAACTGCCTACCTTTATTTTGGTAGGAAATTTGCCTTTGCTAATAGTTGCCTACTATGTTCAGTAGTTTCCCCCTCCCCTTATAAAATACCCAAGTGGCTACTTTCCAAGTATTAGTGAAATCCCTAGATCTGCCAAGAGAAGAAACCTAGCTAATGCAGTTACATAGTATTGTCAATTCTGAAGTACATATTCTCCAGCTTGAATAGCTCTCTCTTTCATCAGAAGTGAGACAGTTACTGTAATTGCTTGGCGAGCATCTGGAAGTAACATGAATAATGATGATAATAATAATGACCTCATAGGATGTATAATTTGGGGATTAAAGAACATTTACAATCTTATGGTGTCATAGTTAATGATGAAGTGCCAAGTTTTGTTGCCACCACCCTTTGCAATGGTATTTCCTGCTTGGATCAGAGAACTAATTATAGTAAATGGTGCCCTTTCAAAGAACTTGCCCCATCCTAAAGCATATCCTGGCATAAAGATATAAAACTGTTTTAGTGTTGTTTTATAGATACAATTTATTAATGTTATTTTGCATTTGTATTAAAAATTTGTATAATGTAATCATTTAGTGTTTATTTTATTGTGTGTACCTTCTACTCAGAGGGTTGGCATTATTGTTCCTAACAGTGACGGATACAAGCAGATCATGCCTTATGACCTCTACCATCCCCTTCCTCGGTACGTAAATCAATCATCCTGATGTTAGAATTAGCAAATTAGTCTTCTGCTGCTTATCTATATATATAGAGATATACATATACATAGAGAGAGAGATTATATGTTTTTAAGATGGTAGATGGTATATTTTGCAATCCACCCTGAGTTCTGCTTTTGAATAATACTAGCCTGCTCAGACTGTAAGCTTATCATTCAAAAACCACTTTAAGGTAGAATCATGTTACACTGGAGTGAAAACAGTAATTCACTCTGATTAGATACAGTTTGTGAGTTTATATTATGTCTTTCTTTCCCTCCCTTTGTTCTTTCGTATTTTTCCTCTCAATAGGACCCTAGTCATTAAAGCACTGTAGCTAACTATTAAACAAACACTGCCTAAAGTATTATTGCACTACCACTAACATGGAATTCCAGATGTGATATTATTCTGCATAGGGGCTTTAAATGTCCACTTTTTATTTCAGATAAATTATAATTAAGTATAAAAGGCAATTTTTTAATATTCTTATTGTTCAAAACATTTTAGGAGACACTTTTTCTAAACGAAATTCAATGTGCTGCATTGCTTTTTTAAAGTACAGTACTTTTAAAAACTAGAAAAAAGGTAATGAAAGTAATTCAGGAACTTTTAAAAGAAAGTGTTCCCTTTATAATATATTCATAAGAAAACCGGAGAAGCTGAAAAATACTCTAGCTACTGAGTGTGTTCACTGCATTGGAAACAGCTCCACAGAGAGCAGAAATTAGAATTGGGATTGAAGTAGACCTATGCTCTATTTTCTTTGCTTATTTGGCCCTCAGGGAGTCAGCTGCTATTTAGAACCAAGGGTTTATATCAGATCATAAATGGTTGGAGTAATCCACAGCAGCCTGCTCCATCTCAAATTAAACCAAGCCCAGAAAATAATTTTATTTTGAACTGTAAGGGTTTGATGGAAAAATCTCCAAATACATAATGAATTAGAATCCAAATAGAGGTCCCTTGACGTCATCTAGTGCAACTCCCCATTGATGCTTCATTCTCCCATTTCTTCCCGAACAATCACAACCATATACCACAGATATGTTAAATATATATTTACGCAAATATGCATTCATATATTCAATGCATATGTATTCACACATGTATATACACATCTATCGATGTTTATATAATACATATATACAAGTGAAAGTTGTCATCCAGCATCTACTTAAATATGTCTAGTGACTGGCAGGGAACTCATTTTTCACCTAATGATGACATATAGGAAGGGAATTTGACTTATACTAGATATACTTCTTGTTTTTCTTGTTATTTTTAACTCTTTCACTACGTGGCTATGTCATTAGTCAGCTCACTCCTACTTTCCTATGACTATATTGATAAAGACAATAAATAGCTTTAGAATGTTCCTAATGTATCATTTTTCTGGTTTTATCCAGAACTCTTGACGTTGAAAAAATAATGAAATAGCAAAAAATTAATTTTTTGAAGTAATGAAAATAGCAAATGATTAATTTAACTGAACTAAGATTTCATTTGGTTTCAATTTCTGTATCTGTGAAATAAATGTTCATAGGATATATGTATCTGTTTGTATGAAAGCCATACGTTTCATTATTTCAAGATAAAGGTAAAGTTGGACCTCAGGAGTAAGCAACATCAAGTTTATGTTTTTCCTGTAAAGGCAACTCCTAGATTTCTGTTTTATCTGTGATCTCTCTTGTTTATATTTCTCTGGCATAACTAATGCCTATATTAGGTTAAAATTGATTTCTTATAGGTTGGGATTTTTCTCCAAATGCCTAAATCCCAATGGTATATTAAAACGATCCTCCTGGGTGTGTGTTTGTACTATGTCCTTGTATACACTCTTGGCATGTCTATGTATCACAATGGGAAAGAACAATAAATTTTATTTCTTACCCCCTTGTATGTCTGATACTGAACTAGTTATAAAGATAGATATTCAGCTTTATTGGCAAAGTCTTAGTAAATGGAAACTATTTTTACAACTGTGTTTTCATTCATAAGAAGAATTAAGGCTCAAAAATGGTTCTCAAATGGCAGCTACCCACTGATCAAGGCAATTTAAATTATTTAAATGGGGTTAAGAACACAGGTATAGATACAAAACACAATTAACATATTTTTACCTTGTTCTTTCCTGCTTTCAGTCTTTGACTGTAACACATATCTGGACATAATATGAGAATGTAGTCTGAATAATTGTCTTGATTTATAATTAATCTATGCCACTCTTGTGCATCCTGCTTAATTTGAGAATTTCTTAAACACACTCTGTGTTTAAAAAAATTAAAAGCCAAAAGAGGCTAAATGTATGATGTATAAATTCATTCATTGTTCTCCAGGATAAGATTCTTGGATATGTCTTTTTTTTTATTCCAAGCACTTACCTGGTTACCATCTTCAGATCTCCTGACATGCTCTCTCTCAGCTTTTGTTACGCTTTCTTTAAAGTACACAAACATGTTTTACTTCAAGATTCCACATAACCCTATTATTATACAAGTATTCACATGATAATTTTCTACGCATAGAACTGTAGTTGTACGCTGGGACCATAGTATAAATTTTTGAAATAATATTGCCTCATTTGTCTTTCTCTGATCACTGACATTGAAAAAGATACTTACTGCTATTTGTGAAATTACACTATGGTCAGGTCCAAGTGCTGAGACAGAAATTAATCACTCTCCCTTTAGTAGGGTCAAGCTTAAGAATTTTAGAGTACCAATTAGAAAATGTGCTCTTTTATAGGATCTTAATATTCTAAGTGATTAAATGTACATTTAAAAACATATTCCTACTTCACTGTCAGATCAAATCTAATGTGAATACATACTTATGTATTCAACCCAACTTTAATCTGAATCAGGCCTGATATTCATCTCCAGAAGGAAGCCCTCCAGAGATTTATGTGGAGACAAAGGAGAATTGGTCTTACCCATTGGGAAGAGAAACTCTCTACAGAGCTACTTCATTCTCTTGAAAGAGATCAGAAAGTCTCCCAAGGGCCAAACAGAGGGCCTCAGTTTCCCCACAATGACATTTTCTTATGTGTCTCCTGGGGAAATACACATAGGAAAATATTGTATTTGGCAGCATGTCTTGGCTTTTGGCAGGCAGATAACAGTTGTTGCCTAAACTTGAACAGTGCAGAGAAAATGTGAAGGAAAACCCTTTGTAACTAGGAAAAACACATTATTCAGGCTCATGCAGAGGAGAAATCAAACTCACAATGTACACAAAAAACCCGCCTACAGAATAATTAATGTCTCAATGGTGTGCCTGTGCAACATTTTAAAATTTTAACTATTCAAATGGATCAACCCAGTGACATTTTGTTTCTGTCATTAAAATTATATCTCTCATAATTCTAAGAGAAATCTTAAATCTCCTTAGCAATCCTCATCAATAAGCAGAATATATGTAAAAAAGACCAGCTCAACTCAGTCCCAATGTTTCTGTTTTTAGAAATTCTACATTCTGTAAATCTACAGGAGGAGAGAAGAGAATTTGGCAAAGATATCTCTCTGCATCTGGGACCTAATGCTTCAGAGCTGTGTAAAGCTCTGAAAAAAAAATCAATGGAAGTCTCTTAAATGTTTTGACATTATTGTTATTTTCTACCTTACTTAACTATATGTCTACTTTCAGATGCCATTAGCCTTCCAACTCAAACCAAACCTCTTCACAGTTCCAAGAGTTACTTACTGGAGGATCTCTAAATAGCAGTATCCCTCAACAGTTAGGGAATATGTAGATAATATTAACGCTTCTGCTCCTCAGCTTAATAATGATAGCACAGTTTGAACATCAGAATTGTGCTGAATCTATGTAGTCCCAAAGCTGATGATTGCAGAAGCAAAGGAGAGTCTTTTGTTTACCTTGATCTTTTATGAGCTTCTTCTATTAAAAAAAATACCTAGAAGTTAAGTAATAAAGCATTACATTGAAAATAAAAAGTATCTGCAGGTGCAAACCATTAGTGTTAACTGAGTATACCACTTTAGTCTTGAGATGGATACTTAATGGGTTTAATGAAAATAAATTTTATATATACATATCCTGAAACTATGAGAGAAGGACAGAACTACCTCCTACATCTTCTGAGTAGGTTACAGACGGCACACATATCTTTGTGGACAGCTCTCAAAACTGTAATGGCTTACATTTGTATAGAGCTTCACGGTTTGCAGAGCCCTTTTGCCAATGTTGAATCCTTCTCTCTTACTCATCAGGTTTCAGGCAATAGATGGCTTTTGGTTTTCTGGACCTTAGCCTCTCAGAACCTGATTATACCAATAGACATGGGGAGTGGGTTGGTGGACCAGTCACTGAGGAGGCTTAGCAATGTGCATGTCTGCCCTGATGACTCCCCTTGCTTCTGTAGGTGGGAGGCCACCCCATGGACCGCGTGCTCCTCCTCGTGTGGGGGGGGCATCCAGAGCCGGGCAGTTTCCTGTGTGGAGGAGGACATCCAGGGGCATGTCACTTCAGTGGAAGAGTGGAAATGCATGTACACCCCTAAGATGCCCATCGCGCAGCCCTGCAACATTTTTGACTGCCCTAAATGGCTGGCACAGGAGTGGTCTCCGGTAACTGTGCCTTCTTTCTTTGTTCATTAGGAGAGTAAGTCCACTCTTCCCTCTCATCATCATGGCCCCACCGGGTACCCTGAGCAGCTCCACACTCTTCTTGAGGTGTCTAGAAGCCTACCAGCTTAGCTCCTGGAGTAGGAATGCCCCAAATCCAGCATGACCAAAAGTAAATGATGTTTTTTTAAAGTGTCTTTCTTCAAGTTTCTTCGAGAAGCCTCTATTGTTCCCCAGATAATGTTCCCTCAAATAGCACGGGGAAGCAACTGCCTTTCAAGGGTAATTGAGGCTGAATGAATGATCCCGAATCTGTAAAAGCTGCTTTGATGATAGAGCTCAGTAGACCAGAAGTTTGACTTCATTTTGTATGTATTATGCTTTGTATCCGAAAGGGTCTAAGTGGATTAATATTAAAACTATGTATATTAATCATTGGAGAAGGGGGGAAGAGGAAATGAAAATAGCACAAAAATTAAAATTGGAACGAAGTAAGATAATTAAAACAAAAAACTTATAGATGTTAGGAAACCTGCTGTAATTAAACATAAAATGTCATTCAGGGTTTCCTGACTGCTAATGCAGAAAGGAAAATCGTAAAGGAAACAGAAAGATGAAATAAGCCATTGTGCCCTCCACCTCAGAAATGACAAAAGACTCTTCACTGAGCCCTGTGGCTTCATGGCAGCAGATCAGAGCTGTGACATTTTCTACATCTAGACATGCTACCAGACATGGGGAACCATTAGAGGTGCAATCTACATTGGGCATCTGGTCATTCAATCTGTTCTTTTAAATGTTATTTTTGCCTTTCAATGTAATCAATTGGATTAACAATGCTGCAATATAATTTAGCTATAATCGTAGTTTAAATTTTTTGATATCCATGTAGAGGTATTTCCCATATTTTTGGAAGTAGCGGTCATTAGCAAAGTAACTAAATAAAATACAGTGCTGGTAGTCAAAATAAAGCACACTCTACAGTCTCTTTTCTCCTTTCTTCTTTTTGGCGCTTGGTTTGAGACTTTGCACACAGTGGGTACTTAAAGATTGCTGACTGATTAATCCAAAGCTATGGAATTGAAAGTGATTTAATTTTCAGCGAGTTTCACCTCAAATAGCCAAATAGAACAAAGATCCCTTGACTGGTAAGAAGTGGTATAAATTTACCAGGAGTCCTCGTGTGGGGGGTAAAAAAAAAGAAAACTTAGATTAAAAGTTTTAGATGGGAAGTGAAGAAAAGTAAACAAGGCTTTGCCTACGAGTCTCCTCTCTCTTGCAATCTCTTTCCAGTGCACAGTGACATGTGGCCAGGGCCTCAGATACCGTGTGGTCCTCTGCATCGACCATCGAGGAATGCACACAGGAGGCTGTAGCCCAAAAACAAAGCCCCACATAAAAGAGGAATGCATCGTACCCACTCCCTGCTATAAACCCAAAGGTAACTTGACAGGTGCTCTATTACCAGCCTGTTAATTGTTGTGTGTAGTCAGGTGTGTTTTAAACTCCTTGGAATATTTTTAAGTATCCCAAGTATTCTTAGTAAGAATTCTTTATAACTTAAACTCTACTAAAGGAATTTGATTATCTTAAAGAATCTTTCAAGTGATTTTGATTGCAAAATTTCATTAACCACTACATGTAGAAATATATTTATATAATTATCTCCCAAGTCATAAAGTTGTTTGAGGACTATTGCTGAAGAATACGGATGTACCTTCTTAAAGGGAGACCAGATATTCTAGAAATATATGTTTGATTTACTATCCACATTTCTTGCCTTTAAAAACAAGGGAGTGAACCCAAGTATGTCTATTTTGCTAAGGCTGAAGTACATTGGGAAGTCTCATACTTCAAACTGATGAAACAGAAAACTGTCACTTCTTATATTGAAAATTAAAACATTAATATGAGACTGAATTCCAGAACCATAATTTAAAATATATCAGAATTTAAAAGATATTGCAATAATTTATAAAAAAGAAATTTTAGGAAAGTGTAGAACTAAGCATTTAGTGAGCCAGACTTATAATTACACTGGATATCTCAGATTAGCAAGAATATGAATTTGATTTCTGTACAAGTATTGTTACTTGTCTGTGTCAATGGAAAAGAAAAATTCAAAGTCACAAACCATTCAGAAGTAAAGAACTCTTTAAACCCCCTTTAATTTTTAATATTAAATATGGCTCCCATTTCTTTATTTTTTTAAGCCATTAAATTTCTCTGAAAAATCAGTCACAGTGTAGCTCTTTATTATACTATAGGTGGCCCTAATTGCAACTGAATGGCATCATAAAATCTAAATTAATGATATAAAAGGAAACAAAAAAAAAGAAATCCTGATTAATTTTAATAAATGCATCTCTCTCGAAGCCTTGGTTTCCTCCTCTGTAAAATGGGTGTAATAATAGTATCTAAATCACAGATCATGTGTAGGTTAAATGAGATATAACATAAACAGGGTGGTTAACCTAGTGCCTGCAATATAGTAACTTCTACATACAGTAAGTTACTTTTAACTCCTGACTATCATCAGTGCCCTCAACTATGGGAGGAGGTTGCCACAGGTGCGTCTGACAGGATTTAGTTCAAAACAGCAATAAAGTATTACAAGCTTACTATGAGTGCCAAACTGAATGCTTCCTTATTGAAAGACAGAGAGCTAACTATGCCACCAGAGACAGCTTCATTTACTGAGGTTTTTTTTGTTTTTTTTTTTTTGAGACGGAGTCTCACTCTGTTGCCCAGGCTGGAGTTCAGTGGCGTGATCTCGGCTCACTGCAACCTCTGCCTCCCAGGCTGAGGCGATTCTCCTACTTCAGCCTCCGGAGTAACTGGGATTACAGGCGCATGCTGCCGTGCCCAGCTAATTTTTTGTATTTTTTTTTTTGGTAGAGACGGGGTTTCACCTTGTTGCCCAGGCTGGTCTCAAACTCCTGAGCTCAGGTAATCCACCCGCCTCGGCCTCCCAAAGTGCTAGGATTACAGGCGTGAGCCTCCACGCCCAGCCGACTGAGTCATTTACTGGGATAGTTGGAGTAGTTGTAAAATGATGTATGTATAGGTACGGTGTTGCTGTGTTTAAAATGTTAGCAAATCCTTTTGGCTTTGGCAGTTTTATATTTCTCACTTGCTTTGTTTTTTGACTATAAATAATTGCTGTGCATAGAGAACAAGAAGTGATGCCCCTAACTTAAAATAGTCAATTGTTTATTAGCTTTATCTTTACCAAGCCACTTCAGAGAAAGAAAAGCAGTTTGCAGTTAACTATCAAGAATCAAGTCTGGATTTTCACAACCAAGGAGTGAGCCTGGCTCTCTAAACATCATTAAAATACCATATAATTCTATGGTGCATATATATATAGACATATTTCTTTCATCTTTGCAATTGTATGTTATAAAATGGTGATAGAGCATCATTGGCTCATACTATAAAGGCAAATATCCCCATAAATGACCCTAATAAATATGCTAGAATGGGAATCTTGGCAGTTACTTCTGTAAGAGCCGTTATAACATCCCTCTTCATTTTTCTCCTCCACAATTTTTTTCCCAGGAAGTAACTAGGAAGTTTGTTTTGAATTGTTTGGCCAAAGCTAGATAAATAGGTGAAATAAGTCAAATTATGTGTTATGAACCCTCATTTGCACATATTCCAATTGTCAGTGAGCCTTGGGGTAGTACTGAATGAGTCAGATATCTAAATCAATGTTTTGTGAATTTCAGAGTGAAAGAGTTTGTTTTTGGCAATGTGACATAGATCACACTTAGCTAAAAGGCAAAAAAAAAAAGTTAGAATTTATGAAAGTATCACAATATAATTGACTGTACTTTGTTTTCCAAGGTAAATGCTGCTCTATCTTTTCAAGAGGAAATGGTAAAAAGATACTTCGATGATTCTTTATATGCATATTGAGCTAGTGCTCCTACACTTACAACTTTCATAATAAAATGACTTTCCTTTGCTATTCATCATAATAAAGAGAAAGCTTGCACACAAACTAGTATTATTAAACATTTTAAAATTCGACTTTATTTTTCTAGATATAACCATCATCAGAGGCAGCAATTTACCCAAAAACTTATTCGTGTTGGTCAACGTAGTAACTTCTTGGTGAGGAGAATAAGGAATTTTCCTAAAATCCCAGATTGGTTCTAACCTCTTCTTTTGTATGTGCATGCACTGAATTCTCAGAGAAACTTCCAGTCGAGGCCAAGTTGCCATGGTTCAAACAAGCTCAAGAGCTAGAAGAAGGAGCTGCTGTGTCAGAGGAGCCCTCGTAAGTTGTAAAAGCACAGACTGTTCTATATTTGAAACTGTTTTGTTTAAAGAAAGCAGTGTCTCACTGGTTGTAGCTTTCATGGGTTCTGAACTAAGTGTAATCATCTCACCAAAGCTTTTTGGCTCTCAAATTAAAGATTGATTAGTTTCAAAAAGTGTTTGTCAAAGCTGATGATTGCATTGTAAATACTTCTGTTTTGCCTAAAGTAAGAAAATGAAGGTGTAATGCTTACCCTCTTCTCCAAAATCTGACCTCCTCTCTTCTCTGCGCAAGGGGCCAAAGGTGAGAAGGCCCAGGCTGCAGCTGATGATATAACATAGATTTGATGCAAAAGTCTGAGCTGCTTTTCACACTCTCCCAGTTTTGCAATATAGTCACAAAAATTAAAGAGCAAGTAAAGTATACCTGAGGGCAAAGGAAGTTCATTAACTTTTCTTTTCCCTTTCTTCCTGGGATTGGTATCAGGGATGGACCTGCTTATTTGCCCCACTTGATTATGTCCCATGTCTACTCAATTTTATCAAGTCCATGGAATCTGTAAAACCGTGAGGCCCAGATTTGCCAGTTGCTTCAGAAGAGGAAACAAAAAGGAGAGACAAAAGTAGATTAAGTGGATGATTGATAAGTTTATGTATTGATTTCATTAGAAAACACTGATAGGCATAGAAGCTACATCACTTTTACAAACGAGGGGATACAATTGATTGAAAAATTTCATCTATGACCCAAGAAATTTCTCAGGTTGAAAAATTTTCTAAATTAATTCATTTAATGTAAGTTCTAAGCTCTGTGCTATTCACTGGCACTTAAGATATCTCATCCACCCTCCAAGAGTTAATAGTGGAGCATGTAGGATATAAAATGATTTCCAAATTTTACTGGAGATATAAATTAACTTTGCAACCTATTTAAATGCAATTTAGAATTTTCTCAGATTCATTCTGTTTGAATCTAAATCTGATGTGGTTTGCCAGAACACAACTGTGTTCCTGAATGCACAAGAAATCCAAAATATAGATTTGTATAATAACCAAAGGTCACTTGTAAAGAAATTATATTCTGTCATTTGATTTCACATACACCAAAAGGATGCACACATTAGAAAACACTTCTTTTCCCTATTTTTTTTTTTTTTTTGAGATAGGGTCTCACTCTGTCACCCGGGCATGGATGCAGTGGCACGGTCATAACTCACTGCAGCTTTCACCTGCCAGGCTCAATGAATTCTCTCACCTCAGCCTACCGAGTAGCTGGGACTACAGGTGCAGGCCACCACACCAGGCTATGTTTTTAATTTTTTTTTGCAGAGACTGGGGTTCTCCATGTTTCCCAGGCTGGTCTCAAACTCCTGACCTCAAGCAATCCGCCTGCCTCAGCCTCCCAAAGTACTGGGATTGCAGGCGTGAGCCACAGCGCCTGGCCCGGGAAAACACATATTTTTACTTAGAGGGATAATTAAGTAAACATAAATTATTTCTATACTGTAAAGTTACTACAGCAAACTTTTTGACTTCTTTGAGAAAAAGCAACTAACCACTGCAGAACTTTGGAGGAAAGGGAGTGATTAAAGATCACAGTGTAACCTTGGAATGAAAATATAAAGGCTTACAATTTTTTGCTTCTCCTCTGCCAGTACCTGATTTGACAGGCCTTTTTGTTGCTGAGGAGTAAATAAGCAGTTCTTTTTAGGGGTGCATTAAAAACTTCTTAATCCAGTAAGGTCCTATTTAAGACACAGAAAGATGCTATGTAATTAGAGCTGGTGACTCCTTTTGTATCCTATTGGGTTAAATCTATTTGAAACCAGTTATGTTTTATTTTACCTAAATAAATTCTTTTCCCCTTGTACACTGTATTTTGTCACTTGGACTAAAGCGTAATCCTATGTATAATCTTGCGTTCTGGCTGATGGTAAATAATAATACAAAATTGAAAGTAAATGGAAACATCTTACATCGATAAGCATCTTCCCATTATTAGATGCCTTTCAGATGAAAGCTATCAGTGGAGTTTAATGCATCCACAGAAGCATTACATAGACCATCGTCAACCATATTTTGTAATGAATATTTTCTACTAAAGATCCGATTAAGATGCATTACATTTAACTTTAATCTTAATAAAATCTTTAAAGTAGTTAAACAAAGTTTTAGCCATTGAAAGTATAGCCATATATTAAACTATTAAAATTTACTCTTAGAGTAATGAAATTGCCATCTTGGCATGATTAATCTGAATTGGAGTAGATTGTAATTGGAGTGCTGGTGCAGGGTAAGGGAAATGTATACTATTGTGCTCAGAATAATAATTACTTTTATACCAAAATAAAATAAATGACAGCTGTAGAATAATGTAATGAAAGGTATATGGTTTCTACATTTTAATACACTTTACGTGTTTAGTGCACTGCACCCTAAGAAACATCCTAAGTGTCACTTTTTTTTATCTATATTGATTTTGAATTTAAAAAACATAATGTTGCATGGCCTTAATTCCGTCTTTTCTTAAACCACATAGACTGTTTCTAAATGTATGTAACAACCTATAATTACTCTCTGAAGCATATTGAAAAAATGATCAACTGTCAGCAAGTCATTCCTTCCCCCCACCAAGGAGACTCACACTGCTTAAATTAAATGGTAATGTTCAGAAGCTGTGGCTGTCACTTCTGAACTGCTACAGTGAGGCAAGAACAGTGGTCCACAACTATTATCTCTTGCTTTGGCTCCAGCTAACATTGGAGAGTTCTGTAGTAAAGCAGTAAATATCATTTATTTCCGTATATGGAAAGTGAAAATATTATCACCAGCCTATCTCATTATGTAATACAGAAAAATCACCAGATGAATGTCTTCAGCTTATGAAGATACCCTTGTTCGATGTTAGATACTTTTAGTAAACCCAAAATGTAAGGACAAGATTGGTTAGCACTCAGGCCAAACATATGTTGGGAAGTAACCACTTTAAGATGTTTAGAAGAAAACAATGATAAAAGACTAAAAACTGAATTGCCAAGAAATAAATAACACGTTATAGACCAGAAGAATGTACCAACAGCCAACATTGTGGTTGCAGTAAACACCATGCACAAGATATAAATCCAGATATCAATTTCATAGAACCACTGAAATAAATATGGAGATTGGCTCACATGGTGGTAATATGTAGATAGATTCATTATATAAAGCTGAATCTTCAACTCAAAAATACTTCTACATGTTGATTTTTTTTCCCTCAACAACAGATTGGTTTGTTATGACACATCTGATTCATGTGGTAGAAAGGTAGGAATATTGTGATGAATACATATATGTATATATATATATATATTTTGAAACGTAGTCTCACTCTTGTCGCCCAGGCTGGAATGCAATGGCGTGATCTCGGCTCACTGCAATCTCCACCTCCTGGGTTCAAGCTATTCTCATGCCTCAGCCTCCCGCATAGCTGGGATTACAGGTGCCCACGACCATGCCCAGCTAATTTTTGTATTTTTAGTAAATAAGAGACAGGGTTTCACCGTGTTGGCCAGGCTGTTTTGAACTCCTGACCTCAGGTGATCCACCCACCTCAGCCTCCCAAAGTGCTGGGATTACAGGCATGAGCCACCACACCCAGCCGAATATATTTTCTAGGTATGTACAACATGAGGAATTTAAGACCAGCCTGGGCAACATAGCAAGACCTCGTCTCTACTAAAACTCAGAAAACTTAGCCAGGCATGGTGATGTGTGCCTATATTCGCAGCTACTCAGGAGTCTGTGGCTGGAGGGTTGCTTGAGCCTGGGAGGCGGAGGCTGCAGTGAGCTGAGATCATGCCACCAAACTCCAGCCTGGGTAACAGAGCATTTCAAAAAAAAAAATATATATATATACATATATATATATATATGACTGTGACTAAGAATGCCTAATCTCCTGGGAATGCAGCCCAGCCAGTCTCAGCCTCATTTTACCCAGTGCCTATTTGAGGTGGAGTTGCCTGGTTCAAATGCCTCTGACTGTTGAGGTAGACTTCTACAATTACTAAGACTCTGGGAGAGTTCCATTTTTCCGAGGGTAATAGCAGTGCCGTGCTAGTACTAGAAAAGGGGGGATGGGAAAAATACTGATAAAATTATCTTCTGTTAAAGTTCAAACTATGTCATTTCGAATTTCCCTCCAGCTGTTGAGAGTGTTGTTAGATTTAGGATACATCATTTAAATGCCAGATTGAGCCCATCTGGTTCCTTTCATGGAAAAATATGTAGGAATAGCTTTCTAGGTCTTTTTGGAAACTCTCAAAAGTGTACCTTTATTTGGTGGGGAATTGGAACTACAAAGTGGTAGTACAATTATATTTGTTAATCAGGTGGAAGCTAAAAAAATTACTGACAGGTTTCCCATCTCTTATTTTTATACCGTAGTTTTAGTCTTGGTTGAGATGTATGCATAAACATCACTATCACCTGACATGTATCACCCACACAAGTACATAGTGTGACCCTTCTGACAGCTTAATTTCTTGAGGAAAAATGATACAATGATGATCCCTAGGACATTTAAAGAAATGTTGTTGGATAGGAAGTCATTCAGCTTACCTTAAAAAGCCTGTTCTGACTTGGGACAGGAAGGAAATTGTTCATTTCCTTAACTCCTTCAGGCAACTAACAGGCCACCTAATGCCCTAGAAGGTGTAATTTGCTAAGGGACTCATGTTTTAAAAAAAAAGGAAAAAGAAAAAAGAAAAAAAGTTGTAGTCTGGATGCTTTAGGTGCTCTTCCTGATCTCCAAAACAAGGCATCCCAGGTAGAGAAAGTGAGGACCAGTGCGGCACTTAGGGAAGCCAGGTTCTTCCAGATATATTTCAGTTGCCGTAGTTCTTCAATGGCTCAGAAGAAGCAATGGGATATTCCAGTTGCTTTGGACACAGTGTGGCCAAGATAGCAATTTTATCCAGATATTCCCTTGTTAAATAGCTGGCATTCACCAGGTGGAGAGCCTTAATGATGCCATTTTTTCAAAGGTAGGATTGGGTAGTCCTTGTGCCTTCATCTTGCTTTTTAAAAGATCTTGAGTTATCTTATTAGATTTTCAGTCAACGGCTTTGCATGGTTAGGAGACTATATTTGTGCTTCAACAAAATAGTCAGGGCTTAAATGTATTGCCATAAATAATCTTGTTGTGAGCCATTACAAAAAAGAAGACGAAGAGGAAGAAAAGTAAGTAAGCAGAAGGCAGCAGTAATATCTGGATGCCAGATGGCATCAGCTTAGCAATGGGGTTTATTCAATAAGAAGCAAAGGGAAATTCCTGTCATGCATCTGTGAACAGAACCCAGAAGGAATTAGATGCATATAGAAAAACCAATAAGAGTCACCATGGTGATTCTGTAGTCATTAAATGCCTTGTTTATCTTGTTGAAAATAGTACTTAAAGATATAATATTTAAGCATATGTTTTCATTAGTCCATATTTATACCCAATAAGTAGTCTAAGAATGTAGATGGCTTAACTCAGTGGTTAAGAATGTGAGTTCATATTTTTTAAGTGGCTAGAAATTTTAATTGTGTGACATGTGTTTTTATATCCCTCCTCAAAATGTAGTGAACCAAACATCATTTATGGGTCCATATAGTGTTACTATTTATATTCTAAATATAAGGTACCTGAATTATATTCTCTTCATGAATCTCAGGCCACAGAAAAGTAACAATGAATATCTTGTTTATGTGTAGAAACAGGTGAGATGATTCATGATTCTTAAGAAATCTAAGATCAGGAAATTTAAATACTGTTTGCAGATCATTCAATCAATAAAAAGAATGTTCAAGCAGCAAAGAGTTGAGCATTAGAATTATAAGATTAAAGAGCACTTAATTTTGAAAACTGGCATATGGTAGAGGTAAAGCCTCACACTGGCCAGACAGCATCAACCCTTCCCCTACAATAGTCTTGACTTCTCTCACTTCCAACACCTTCCTTTCTGGCCTCTTCCCTATTCTCTGCAGCAGCAAAGTGCTTAATATAATTTCTTGGGCTAATTCCATATTCTAGATGACTTTAGAGAGCCACTAGACTTGCTAAATTGTTCACACCTCCTAATGATGGAAGCTAAACTTACCTATAAATCCCTTGCCCTATGCCATGCTATGTACCAGGTGCAGGTATTGCAAAAATAACCAGTCTTTGCCCTCAAGAAACTGCTAGTGCATTCTTATCACAAGAGCAATAGGATTGTGACCAAAGTGTTCAGTACTGGTTGTCTATCCACAGACTGAAGAAATGAGCTAGCTGTCTTTAAGAAATGCAATTTGATGTTTGGATATCATATCATGAGAGAGTTACTGATTTAAAAAGGAGTTCAGGAGACTTATTTATTGAATTCCCAAATTCTCTACTAGCATATATCAGAATTGCATCTACCTCTAAGATAAAATATCAGATAGTTAAGCTACTACATGGTAATGCATAAATGTAAGAACTAAGTGATAAAAGAATACAATATATACATTGAAAGGGTTTGAGGGGAATGTTGATATGAACCGATGTTTGACAGATTATGATCAAACTGATTTGAGTCTGGCTTTGATTCCAGAACTAGTACTTGGGGAAAGAGATATGATCTTTTTACATAGCAAGTGATCAGATATTTTGTATCATTATGTGTACCTCAGTTATTCCTACCTATATGTTAAAAACAGGCTATAGAAACTACAGATAATTTCCTAAAATTGATTTTTTTCAGATGCATTAAGCTGCCAACTGGGTGAGTTGGTGAGGGGTGAGTCTCTGTATTTGTATGCCCTGACAAAGATACAATCCTGCTGGAATCAGAGTAAAAATCAAGTTAATTTTTGATCATACCTCCATGCAGGACAGCTCTGCACAGTGACTAAAAGTGTGGGCCCCAGGGACAGAGAGCTTGTGTTTCAATCTTGACCTTGGTAAAGTCATTTAACCCCATATGCCTCCATTTATCACCTGTAAAGTGAGGTAATCACTACCTCATAGGGTTCTTCTGAGGTTTAAGTTAATCTGTGTAAAGTACCTGGTATGCAGGAAGTGCTATGTATATAAATTTTTGTTGTGATTAGGCCTTTTCTAGCATCATTCATTTTCCTAGAGAATCTTTAAGGGAGTTAAGATGTCTAATAACCACTTAATACAAATGGAGAAATTGAGGCAGCTGTTGTATCTGCCTCATACATCTTGTATCTAATGGCATTTGAGAGAGAACAACAATATTTAACTCAAAACTCAGCTAGTGGGTTCCCAGCTTACACCACCTTACTTCCTTTCTTCGTCTACACTTCTGAGGGTCTTTGAAGACTCACTTATAAGCACCATACTTTTAATTTAGCCCAGAGTTTATTTTTAAGGGACAAATCTTTATTTAAATAAAAAGAGATTTATGAGTAATTACAAAAATGAGTAAGAAAAGTTCAGAAGCTGCCTGGGTGAAAAAGCAACCTCTCTCTACTCTGAGTTAAATATACTTGATCTCCATGCACAGAAACAGCAGAATCAATAATAAACTCAAGAGAGCAGATAGAGCCATTTTTTGTAGTCATTCCTTGATTGCAAACCAAGAAGTTCTAAATTTATCAGTCCCTCCCTCTGTCACCACAGTTGCTCGTTCTGTGGCTACTTTCAGAAAGCTAAATCTGAACTGTCGCTTAGCAGAGCCCTAGAGAGTGACAAAGACAAATTAATGGGATCCTTGTGTGCCAAAATAAAGTATGCACCCTGTCACCACCAATATATGTTAAGTCCATTAAGGTCATTTTTAATGAACTGAACTTTTCATTGGAAAGCTTTGCCAAACATGTTGAATTAAGGGAAAGAAACCTCACAAAATTACAAGATAAACTAATTTCATTCCATGTAAAGAAGAAATGGTACATGAAAAGTATTGAGTTTCCAATATTTTAAATCTTTATCAAAGTCAGGGAAAATGTTATGCATTTAAACTACATTCCAATATTAAGCTGAGAACTACAAATGCAGTGATAGCATTGTAAGCTGTGATGGCATCTGAGTCCCTGGGATGTGGCCTTTTAAGTAGACTATTTGCAAGGAAAAGCAAATTTTCAAATCATTTTCTGTTCATTTAGATCAGAAAAGCAAAGAGAAAGAAAGATGGTCTGAAACAAGTGTCATATCCTCACTTTTCATTTCTGAAAGGAATAATTTGGCTTTATTTGTATCTGCTATGTGGAGTGAGTAGTCTTTCTTCCTTTTTTCCCAAAATTTTATGGATGCTGAGTTTTAAAAAGTAGATAAAAAAGACAAAAGCTCTCCTTTGGGTTTCTCTAACCTAGGAACAGTTCCAAAATGCTCCAGCGCTTCACTGCTGAGTAGCTGATGGCATGATAATGCAGTGTTTGACCAGAAAACTGAAAATTTATTGAAAAATTATTGAAGTCAGCATCTGTCTCAAAGCTGCCCCTTAATTTTTTTATTCTTCAAAATGACATTTTATTGATATTTCACTGAAGTGTGATAGACACAGAATTTCAACTTACCTCAAGCTACGTGACTATCTAACAACCCATCAAGATGAAATTTGGCCGGCATATACTGCATAAGTATAACTATAAGAAATATAAATGAATAAGCCCACTGTGGCTGCTCAGTTTGGGTATAGTAACTCTAACCTTTTCCTGCTGTAGGAGTTTTCTTATGGTTTCTATAGCCATATGAAACTCCTACAATAGGAAGAGGTTTGTATTTCCTCATGCCAATGCCTAGAACAGAAAAATATGACTTAGTTTCTTAGAGTCTTTTGGCTGTTGCCTCTTTATCTAGCCTGGTTTCAGTCTTTGGCCCTAAGAATAAGCACAGTACCAAGTCAATCATAACATTAACTCTTATCCTTCTGTTTATCAATCCATTTATTTCTTTGAAAAATTATTTATTGAGCTGCTATTATGTGAAGTTCTACCTTCATAGAGATTTGGTCAAGTGAGGGGGACAATTATTACATAAAGATTTGCATTGTGATTATCAAAGACTGGTAGCTGTTCTAAGAAAATGGAAAGATGCTCAAAGATGTTAATAGGGGACCTATTAGGTCTGAGGGTCAGTGCATTAGTCTCTTCTCACATTGCTATAAAGAGCTGTCTGAGACTTGGCAATTTATAAGTAAAAGAGGTTTCATTGACTCACAGTTCCACAGGCTGTGCAGGAAGCATAGCTGGGGAGGTCTCAGGAAATTTATAATCATGGCAGAAGGAGAAGGGGAAGCAGGCACATCTTACATGGCTAGACAAGGAGGAAGAGGGCAAAGGAGGAAGTGCTACACAATTTTAAACAACCAGATCTCGTGAGAACTCACCATCACGAGAACAGCAAGGGAGAAATCTGTCCCCATGATGTAATCACCTTCCCCAGCCCCCTCCTCCAACACTGGGGATTATAATTTGACAGGAGATTTGGGCAAGGACACAAATCTAAACCATATCATCCTGCCCCTGGCCCCTCCCAAATCTCATGCCCTTCTCATGTTGCAAAATACAATCATCCCTTCTCAACAATCTCCCAATTCTTAACTCACTTCGGCATTAACTCAAAAGTCCACAGTCCAAAATCTCATCTGAGACAAGGCAAATCCCTTCTTCCTATGAGCCTGTAAAATAAAAAACAAGTTAGTTACTTCCAGGATACAATGGAGGTACAGGCATTGGGTAAATACACCCATTCTAAAAGGGAGAAATTAGCCCAAACAAAGGGGTTACAGACCCCATGCAAGTCAGAAACCCAGCAGGGCAGTCATTAAATCTTAAAGCTCCAAAATGATCTCCTTTGACTCCATGTGTCACATCCAGGCCACACTGATGCAAGGGGTAGGCTCCAAAGGCCTTGGGCATCTCCACCCCTATGAAGTTGAGTGCCTGCAGCTTTTCTAGGTTCATGGTGCAAGCTGTCAGTGGTTCTACCGTTCTGGGGTCTGCAGGATGGTGGCCTTCTTCTCACAGCTCCACTAGGCAGTGCCCCAGTTGAGACTCTGTGTGGGGCCTCCAATCCCACATTTCCCATCCATACTGTTGTAGTAGAGGTTCTCCATGAGGTCTCTGTTCCTGCAACAGACTTCTGCCTTGATTTCCAAGCATTTCCATACATCCTCTGAAATCTAGGCAGAGCCTCCCAAGCTTCAACTCCTGCCCTCTGTGCACCCACAGGCTTAACACTATGTGGAAGCCTCCAAAGCTCATGGCTTGCACCTTCTGGAGCAGATGCCTGAGATATATCTGGAGCCCTTTTAGCCATGGCTGGAGCTGGAGCAGCTGGGACACAGGGAGCAGTGTCCCAAGGTTGTGCAGGGCAGTGGAGCCCTGGGCCTGGCCCATAAAACCATTCTTCCCTCCTAGGCCTCCAGGCCTGTGATAGGAGGGACTGCCACAGCTCTGAAATGCCTTTGAGGCATTTTCCCCATTGTCTTGGCTATTAACATTTGGGAAGGGCTGCTGTGAAGGTCTCTGAAATGCCTTCAAGGCATTTTCCCCATTGTGTTGGCTATTAAGATTTGGCTCTTTTTTACTTATGCCAGTTTCTGTAGCTAGCTTGAATTCCTCTCCAGAAAATGGGTTTTTCTTTTCTACCACATAGGCTGCAAATTTTCTAAACTTTTATTATCTGCTTCCCTTTTAAATATAAGTTCCAGTTTCAGGTTATGTCTTTGCTCATGCATGTGATTATATGCTGTTAGAAGCATCCAGGTCACATCTGGAACACTTTGCTGCTTAGAAATTTCTTCCACCAGATACCCTAAATTATCACTCTCAAGTTCAAGGTTCAAGGTTCCACAGTGCCTGAGGTGCCTGAGACCACCTCCCCCTGGACTTCATTGTCCATATCACTAGCATTTTGATTACAACAATTTACCAAGTCTTTAGGAAATTCCAAAGTTTCCCTGATCTTCCTGCCTTCTCAAACTCTTCCAACCTCTGCCAGTTACCCAGTTCCAAAGTCATTTCCACATTTTCAGCTGTCTTTATAGCAATGCCCCACTTCTTGATAGCCATTTTCTGTATTAGTCTGTTCTCACATTGCTATAAAGGACTACCAGTACTGGGTAATTTCTTTAAAAAGAGGTTTAATTGATTCATAGTTCCACAGGTGGTACAGGAGCCATGGCTGGGGAGGCCACAGGAAATTTACAATCATGATGGAAGAGAAGGGGAAGCAGGCACATCTTACATGGCCAGAGAAGGAGGAAGAGGGCAAAGGGAGAGGTGATACACACTTTTAGGCAACCAGATCTCTTGAGAGCTCACTATCACAAGAACAGCAAGGGGAAAATCCACTCCCATGGTCCAGTCACCTCCCACCAGGTCCCTCCTCCAATATTGGGGATTACAATTCAACAGGAGATTTGGACAGGGACACAAATCCAAACCATATCAGCCAGCAAAGCCCTCTTTGAGAAGGGACATATATACTGAGACCTGAAAGATGAGTGGGAGTTATTCCAAACAAAGAGAAGGGAAGAGGGTGATCCAGGGTGCAACCCACCCATGCCAGAATCTTGAGTCAGGAAAGCATTGACCACATTGAAGGAAGTAAAAGAAGATTAGTGTGGCTGGAGAGAGTACTAACTGGGGGAAAATGGTGGGAGATGAAGATGGAAAATGCCGTAAGATAACCAAGATAACCTTGGGAGAAAGTTTGTCTTTTTTACCTGGGGACAGTAGGAGACAATTAAAAGCTTTACATTTTAAGATTCCCCTAGCTACATCATTAAGAACAGGTCAGTAAGGAGTGACAGAGGAAGAAAATAGACCAGTGGCTATTGTGGTAGTCCAGCAGAAAGACAATGTTATCTTCAGTGATCAAGGTATGCGTGGCAGCCCATGGCAGGACAGTGAGGTGATGAAGAGCACCAACTGTGGAGCCAGCCTGCCAGGGTTCAAGTCCTGACAATACCATTTACTCAGCAGTGTGGCCTTAGAAATCATTGTATTCCAATATTATCATCTAGAAATTGAGATGAAAGTAGTACTATTAAAATATAATTTTCAAAAGGGTACAATCATGTCTCATGAAAATATAAAATAATCACATGTCAAAAATATTATTATTATTATTATTATTATTATTATTATTAATTTTGAGATGGAGTCTTGCTTTGTCGCCAGGCTGGAGTGCAGTGGTGTGATCTCAGCTCACTGCAACCTCCACCTCCTGGGTTCAAGTAATTCTCCTGCCTCAGCCTCCCAAGTAGCTGGGATTACAGGTGTGCACCGCCACACCCAGCTAATTTTTGTATTTTTTTTTAGTAGAGACGAGGTTTCACCATGTTGGCCAGGATGGTCTCCATCTCTTGACCTCGTGATCTGCCCACCTCAGCCTCCCCAAGTGCTGGGATTACAGGCGTGAGCCACCGTGCCTGGCCAAAAATTTTATTTAACTCACAAATTATTGAGGAAGCCAATGTGATGTTAAAACTAGTTCAAATGAGAATTTGATTTAGAATAAAGTATATATTTTCTACCAGACAAAACCATTTGCAGTGCCATGAACAGAAAAATACATATATTATTATGGACAAGAAACATCTGTATCACCACCAGCCCTCTACAGGGAAACTTCTATCTCTATGGAGTTGCAAAACAGACTAGCAAAGACCATCAAAGGCTCCTAATTCCATAGAACAAGACCACCCCTGGAAATTTGCTAGAAAATGCCAGCAGTTCGTTGAAAAGACAACCAGTAATCTCTTTTGCCTATTTCAAAATGTTTCCAACAGTACCCATCTCCCAACAATGTCATAATGAGTTGTATATGTAAAATGCATAAAGCATGTAAGTGTAATGTTCACTTATTATTGCTATATTAAGGTGGTGGTAATGGAAATGGAGAGAAGTAAATGAGTTTATATATATTTTCAAGGGAGAATTCAGAGAATTCGGCAATCAGTTGAAAGTGAGATGTGAAGGAAATTGAGGGGTCAAGAATAACTCCTGATTTTTTACTTGAGCAATTGGGTAGCCATTAAAATCCTTTGCTGTGGTGGAGAAGATTGGAAGACGATAGGGTTACTGAAGGGAGAAATCAGGAGTTCCATTATGGACATTTTAAGTTGGAGATTGAAGCTGCCTTTGAAACTTAAAAGCAAAAATGTCAAGAAGGAAAAAATAGCAATGTGAAGTAGTTAAGAGCACAAAACCTTACTAGTTGTGTAACTTATGCTTCAGTTTCCTCATCTGTCTATTAAATGGGAATAATAATAGTTTTATCTCATAATGTTCTTGTTCAGATTTAATAACTTTTATTTATAAAGCACTTAGAGTAGTGCCTGGCACATAAGAAACACTAAATAAGTTTTTGATAAATACATTAATTAAATTAATGTTTACTTTTTTCAGAGAAGAAAGTTCTAGAACAGAGATTAAATTCTTAGAAGCTTCATGTACACTGATGGTATTTGAAACTAGGAATCATGGATGAGCACATTGGAAGATAGCACAAAGCCAAGTCCTGAGGCACTGCAATATTTTAATTTTTTTTTTTTTTTTTGAGACAGAGTCTTGCTCTGTCACCTAGGCTGGAGTGCAGTGGCATGATGATCTCGGCTCACTGCAACCTCCACCTCCTGAGTTCAAGTGATTCTCCTGCCTCAGTCTCCCAAGTAGCTTGGGCTTGCAGGTGCATGCCACCATGCCTGGCTAATTTTTTGTATTTTTAGTAGAGATGAGGTTTCACCATGTTGGCCAGGCTGGTCTTGAACTCCCGACCTCAAGTGATCTGCCAGCCTCGGCCTCCCAAAGTACTGGAATTACAAAAGTAAGCCACCATGCCTGGCCTGTGCCACTGCACTCAGCCAATATTTTGAATTTGAGAATAGAAGGACCTAGAAAAGGAGACTGAGAAGGAAGTAACCAGAGAAGAAAACCAAGAGAGTTTGGTGTCATGTAATTCAAGAGGAAGAAGTATTTCAAGAAGAAGTACTTGCAAGCAATGGTCAATTATTTTGAATGCCATTGGAAATGAGACAGAATGAGGATTAGATTTGTTAAGAATAGCAGACAGTAAGGCCTGTGTTCTTAGAACCTGATACCAATCTTCCTCCTGGGCTTTTTCTTACTGTTAAAGAAAAGCAGCCTCCTGATGGTCAGTGGGACCCTCCGTTAGTAAGACTCCTTATAATGTCTTGTCTAGAACCATATCAGAGAAAAGAGAAGGCAGAACTTCAAGATGACTTCAACAAAGTGCTCAAACATCAAGATCCCAGGCTTTGAAAGAGCCAGTAGTCTCTGGATGAATTGGAACTTTCAGAGAACTCAGCCCCTGCAACATTTTCCTCTAGTATAAAGTCTCTTTGAAAGGAAAATGTGCTCTTTAATGCAGTCAGCATTTTGTTTTTTAACCCAACTTCCATCACTGAGCATTTTCTGCAAGAAAGACATTCAGGCATTCTTGCAGAGAGGCCAGCTGCCTCTCAACCCAAAAGAGCATCATTGTCATGAGAAAAAGTCTGTTTGTTACTTGGAAAATGCCTGTAAATATAGCTTTTCCATGTGTTTTGCTGGGTTTTTTACTTTTTTTTTTTTTTTTTTTTTTTTTTTGAGAGACTGGGTCTTTCTTTGTAGCCCAGGCTAGAGTGCAGTGGCACAATCAGAGCTCACTGTAACCTTGAACTCCTGGGTTCAAGAGATCCTCCCACCTTAGCCTTCCTGGTCACTGGGACTACAGGTGTGTGCTACCAGACTCAGCTAACTTATTATAATTATTATTGGTAGACATGGGGTCTTGCTATATTGCCCAGGCTGGTCTCAAACTCTTGGCCTCAAGTGATCTTCCTGCCTTGGCCTCCAAAAATGCTGGGATTACAAGTGTGAGCCATAGTGCCTGGCCACTTTAATATGTTTTTTAAATTAAGTTCTTCTGTCAAATTATTACTGGTTAGCAATATTAGACAGGGACACTCAATCTTTTTCTTTTCAAGTAGTTGTATTGGTGGCTGCTTCAAAATTATCATTTGTTTTATTTTAATTTCCAGGATCATTATGTTTTTGATTATTCTCCTGGGGCACCTTACAGTGCTGAAGATGCCTCATAGCCTAGGCTTGACACTTGAGGATTTGAGAAATCTATGAAAAGAAGTGGTGCTGTCAGATGTTTTGAGGAGTGATGTCCTAGAACCTTTGAAAAATTTTGCTTAGAGACCTCAATATGAGTTGCATAACTAGCATGATTTATTTGCAGTTCCAGAGAATTTAAACAACAGCAGTTGAGAAATATTTTCATAATTCCACATTCAGATCAAATATCCTTGAGTAAAGATCTTTCCTAATAAGTTAGATTCTCATTTATGTGGAATGATTTAGGCGTGGTTCTAAGTAAATTTAGAGGGATATTTTGGATAAGTATTATCTCAAAACTTTAATGCTCCAGCTATATTTTAAGAATGCCTTAATATTATAGATTTTACAAGTAATTTTAAAATTCCTAAAGTGATTCAATTGAAGAGTTTCCCTTCCATTATAGCATTCCAAATGGTGTTTGCTTACTTATTTTAGAGGGTTTATTTAAATCTTTTTTTTGACATCATTGAGAGGCATTAAATAACTAAAGAGTTTTTACACGAGATCTTCTGATCTCATGTAAAAATGGGAAGTAGATAAGAGTAGAAATACAAAGAAGGTGTTTCCTTTTCTCTCTTCCAAGTTTCTTTCTCATCCAGGTGTAATTTTTTCCCTATTTATCCAAAAGCCTCTTCAGATGCCAAAATGTGCAGCTTAGGTTTAGTTAACTGCACTTTATCCTAAGGTTTTTACTCCATTAATGTCTCAAGGATTGCCCAGAATCAGGAGAAGGATCAACTATTCAAAGTTTAAAAAATATATATAACAATGAAGATTGGGTTAAAAATGATGAGGCAATATGGAATTACATATTTTACCAATAAAATATGTAAATTTTTTGGTCCTAAATAACATATTTATGGAAAAGACTTGATTCAGAGTAGAATTACTTATGACATATTTTCTTTTTCCAATATACTATTTTCCAGATCCCTCTGTGGCCACTTGTTAATGATAAGATTTTTAAAAGGGAAAATCCATGATTCTTATGTAAATATAAAATGAACATCTGTCAAAGATTTTACCTACCTCGTTAACCAATGAGGGAACAAATAAGATGTTACAGCCAATTCAAAGGAAGTTTAAAAACCCTATTTATTTAGGCAAATATGAATGCCCAAATGAATTTACAAATAGATGCAAAATAGGTCTAGCTACAGGGCAACAATCAACTGCATTCCACTAGACACAGTTAATCTGTATTTCTCTGGGCAGGAATCATTTGCACTATCAATTTCTTGCCACTTAGAGGGTGGTAAAATATAATAGCTCAAAGTCAATGAAAGGCTAAGACAACCTAGGAAGAATGCACTTAACAGAGTTATCCAGTAATCAGTAATCTTTTGGGTTCTTTTTTTGAGACAGAGTCTCACTCTGTCACCCAGGCTGGAATACAGTAGCAAGATCTCAGCTCACTGCAACCTCCACCTCCCAGGTTCAAGCAATTCTCCTGCCTCAGCCTCCTGAATAGCTGGGATCGCAGGCTCACACCACCACACCTGGCCAATTTCTGTATTTTTAGTAGAGACAGGGTTTCGCCATGTTGGCCAGGTTGGTCTCAAACTCCTGACTTCAGGCGATCCGCCCACCTCAGCCTCCCAAAGTGCTGAGATTACAGGCATGAGCCACTGTGCCCGATTTTAAACTCTAATTTTTCTCACATATTATTCAGTTTATTCCCTTCTCTTTTCTCACCCTACTGTCATGCCACCACTCACATACACAAACATACACCAAATGAAACAGGTAAAGAGAAATCCACAACCTCTATTGGCTCATGGCTTGAAATGTAATAAGATTGAAAACCTATACCTAAATTGAGTATTTTTAATGAGACTTCCTGCATGTTTCAATTTGCATTTTTAAATTAGGGCATGAAACTAGTGATAGCATCAAAATAAGACACCTATAAAGCTGTTTTTATTTTTAATAATCCCAATGATTTTTAAAACAAACATATATGAGAAAGGAAGAGAGAGGAAAGTAATAGGATAAAAGGAAAAGTTAATTTTCACATTGTATTACTCCATTTTCACATTGCTGAAAAGACATCTCTGAGACTGGGCAATTTACAAAAGAAAGAGGTTTAATTGGACTTACAGTTCCATGTGGCTGGGGAGGCCTCACAATCATGGTGGAAGGCAAGGAGGAGCAAGTCACATCTTACATGGATAGTGGCAGGCAAAAAAGAGAGCTCGTGCAGAGAAACTCCCACTTTTAAAACCATCAGATCTCATGAGACACATTCACTGTCATGAGAACAGCACAGGAAAGACCCTCCCCCATGATTCAATCATCTCCCATCAGGTCCCTCCCACAACACATGGGAATTATGAGAGCTACAAGATGAGATTTGGGTAGGAGCACAGAACCAAACCATATCAAATATGTTAGTTACAGACCATGTAGACATACACCTAGAGGCTAGTGCTAGCTAATATCTGTGGTGACACGAGACTAATCAACCAAGAGTAAGTTGTTTTTGTTTAGCAGTATATTAATAAAGTGATTATTTTTATTATTTCAGTGCATGCTTCTAACTCTATACTAGTCACTAATGAACTTTTAAACCATTTAGGGATTTTATAAGTGAATTTTATTGTCACTGTTTTCTATTTCATAAAAGAGACTATGGTAATTACTCTAATTAAAGAATATATTTTTTTTCTTAATGAAAGGAACAATTAAGCTTGCAAATAGAAGGCCAGCCAGAAGCATTAATCATTCATTTGCCAGGTGTGGTTTGTTGTTGTTTTAATTTCCTGAGAAGGAAAGACCAAATACAGAATTCATATCAGTTACTTGTGAAGTTTACACCCATCTTTTAAAGAAATAATTTGTCAAACCATTCTTCATTCATCCAACAGTAGTGTTGCTAACAAAAAGAATTTTTTTTTTTTTTCAAGCCAGAGTCTCACTCTGTCACCCAGGCTGGAGTGCGGTGGCACGATCTTGGCTCACTGCAACCTCCACCTCCCGGGCCCAAGCAATTCTCCTGCCTCAGCCTCCCGAGTAGCTGGGATTACAGGTGGCTGCCACCATGCCCGGCTAATTTTTGTATTTTTATAGAGACAGGGCTTCACCATGTTGGCCAGGCTGGTCTCGGACTCCTGACCTCAGGTGATCTGCCTGCCTTGGCCTCCCAAAGTGCTGGGATCCCAGGCATGAGTGCCCGGCCGACAAGAAGAATTTTTAAACTTCCCAAATTTTAACCTTTTTATTGTCCATTTTTACATGAAAGTGATTAATGTACTGATTTAAAAACAAAAAAAAATTTCCCTCTATTTTAAAGGTCCCTCTTTAAAGCTTCTAGCTCAGCAAGTGCTGTTCGAGATGAGACTTCTAAACATTAGAATTAAACCTCCTAACTCACTTGCCTGCCCTCTCACTGACCTCGCTTCCTCCCACTTGTGGCCAGAAAACTCAAGATAGTAAATACAGAGCTGGGAGATCTAGGGACTTGGGGAAAAGCCTCCTATGAAAAACAGTTATTATTCATTTGGCCATTTGCACTATCAGATATTTTTCTTTTGAAACATAATCTCCTGCCTTCAACAAAAGAGACTATATTATATTATACACTGTATGCACTAGAGAAATTAAGATGACTGCCAAAGGACAGCACCACTTAAAAACCAAATTGTTTTTAATTGGTGTGAACTCGATGAAGACCTAAGGATAGTGGATTGGGAGATAAGCCAGTGAGGCCGTTTTACATTTGATAAAACTCTCATTTGGGAGACATAAAACAGATGTTTATTGTTTTTGCTATTAACCCTAGATGTCTAGATAGTAAAAAATTACACACGTGCATGCACACATACATATATACATATATATATATATATGTTTTAATTGAAGCATGATGCCTTAAAATAACTTTCAACCATTGCAACAAGTTCATGGGGCTTCAGTAGAATGGCCTTTCCATTTTATGTGCTTTTGGTATATCTTCTTGGTTCTGGAATGACATCAAATGCAAAGTCATTTATATTATAGACAAGCAGAGCTAAGAGTCTAGTTTGTGCATCATTTATATTCTAGATCTTATCTGGGGCTCGCTTTGAAAACACAAATCAAGTTGGCTACTTGTCATATTCCATAAGCTTGTATATGTGAAAAGAGATGGAAACTAAGACCTAAAATAAGTTTGAGGATTATCTATAGATCTCAATGCGTTTGTATCTCTACCAAATGTTTTTTTCTATAGCAGGGGTTGGAAAACTACAGTCCACAGGCCAAATCCAGACCCTTCCATCAGCATCCCATCACACCCTTTTTAAAACTAAAGTTTTATTGGAACACAGCCACACTAATTTGTTTACATATTTCATTCCACAATGGCAGAGTTGAGTAGCTGCAACAGGGTTCACGCAGTCCGCAAAATCTAAAATATTTTCAATCTGTCCCTTTATAGAAACAGCTTGCCAGCCCTTGCCCTGTTATAATGGTTCCTAAAGAGGGCTCTTTATAAGCAACAGAACCATAATCCTTACTGCATAGAAAAAGCTGGTAGGGTGCAGTTCTTTTTGAGATCTTGCCATCTTTCTGATTCGAAAACAAAGTTTGGTACCACACTATTAAAGAAGTATTATTCATCACACCATTGTCAAAGTTAGCAGGCTAATCATTTGCTTTTGTGTCTTCTTACATACAAAATAGTTTAGCGTGCATTTTCCTTTGTGTCTGCATCTGTGTGATAAAATTAAATGCTTGTGTATCTGTTATGATTCTTGTCACAGGAGCCAGGTAGGTGGATGTGGATGTGTAATAAAAGGGTTAAAATGATTTTGATAGCAGCTTTTGGTTTTATGTTCCTAAAAAGCTCCTGCAGGGGGCATTTTTTAAAGCAAGAAGACTTTTTAATCTTTTAGGATACCATTTTTTTCCAAGTTCTCTAGGTGCAAAAGGTGGAACAAAGAAGTTAAAAGGGTGAGAGGGAGGTGAAATTGTGATGAGATTTTCTTGGGATAATTCTGGGTGACCATTCTACCCTCATCCACCTTCCTGACAAGGTTATATGGGGACCTTTGTTCTCTCCTAGTGGATGACTCTTCAAAGGTAGCTGGGGTCAGGCCTTTTTCAAAGGGTCTCTTGCCATGCCTCAGAGCACTGAGTGCTGCTTTGGGGGAAGTCTTATTTTCTGAGCAGACCACTCCTGCTCCACATGAAGCCCAGGCTCAGGCCCAGGACACATCTTTGTTGTGTTCCTTCCAGTTTGGAAATTTGGATTGGCTTGCTATTAGAATTTCAATTTCCCTGAACCAGATCTGAACCATTTGCACTTGCTAGCATTTAATGCTATAACCTTCTTATCAGTTCTTTTATTGTCTGCCAAAGTCAAGGTTAAGGAGCCAGGTTTGCATGCCTCTGCAGCACGACCCCCTGTGAGAAAGCAATAGGATCATGGAAAAATGAAAAATAAAAAATAAAAAAATTATCCCAAAGTTTTTGTCTGAATTACACTAACTTTTTGAAACTATTAGTGGTTGCTTCTGGGCTTGTTTTTCCTAGGCCCCTCTCAAGGTCATTATAGTTATGGCCACGGTTGATTAATGAAGATGGGAGGACATTTTTGGAGATTTGGGTATTTTTCTACGTTCTAGAGAAAAACTCAGAAGTTCTTACTAATGTAGCTTGTTTTAGGGGACTGGGTGTGAGGATGTTGAGCACACTTGTCTGAATGCAAAACCTCTCATTTACAGTGGTATGTGTGGATTTACATGTGTAGCACGGCTTTTCTCTATGATATAAAAAGAATTGGAGCTCAGACTAATTCAAAGAATGTGTACCGAACAAGACTTTGCACCATTCTTGGAAACTTACACACAAAAATACCTCCTTATACATATAAATAAATCTCGGGAAGCATATTGAACAAAGAAAGTTACAGAATATGAGAGCCAGACTAAAAAAGAAACAAACTTCCTTAAATATCTCCAAGGGCTTATTTTGTTATCAGTATCAGTCTGCTATAAGAATAGCCAGCAACTTGCAAGAGGCACAAGTGATGGAGTCACAGGGCAAACCCCAAAACTGAGGTCCAGCCTGGGTGGGACCTCAGGGTTCTTGGCTTCATGCAGGAAGGAATTCAAGAGCTAGCTGACGAGCAAAGTGAAAGCAAGTTTATTAAAGTAAAGGAATAAAAGGGTGGCTACTCCATAGGCAGGGCAGCCCTGAGGGGTGCTGGTTGGCTATTTTTATGGTTATTTCTTGATCATATGCTAAACTAGGGGTAGATTATTCATGAGTTTTCCAGGAAAGGAATGGAGAATTCCTGGAATTGAGGATCCTCCCCTTTTCAGACCATATAGGGTAACTTCCAGACATTGCTATGGCATTTGTAAACTGTCATGGCACTGGTGGGAGTGTCTTTTAGTATGTGAATGTATTATAATTAGTGTATAATGAACAATAAGGACAACCAGAGCTTGCTTTCATTGCCATCTTGGTTTGACAGGATCTGGCCGGCTTCTTTCCAGCATCCTATTTTATTAGTGGGGTCTTATAAAACAAATTCCTATCTCATTGGAATTTAGAGTGAGGAGAAGAAACCACCAATTCCCTGCTTGGAAGAGCTACCACTGTGGGTGCAAAGTAGGGAGCAAGCAGGTGGTCTCTGGAATGTCTTGCAGCTGGGAGTTCATGTGACATTCATGAAGCAAGCAACCCAGAAACAGTGGCAAAATCGCTTATGAACTAAACTGAAGCGCCATCACAGGACAGGGTGGAGGAGCCCTGAGTACCCCTGGGACAGCTCTGGGCACTGGAGGCAGGTGGGATGCAGCCCCTCACAGCCCCCATGGCTTCCTGCCTGGGGCTTCTCATCCTGTCCTCTTGTTTGCTTGCCGACTGCAGGTTCATCCCAGAGGCCTGGTCGGCCTGCACAGTCACCTGTGGTGTGGGCACCCAGGTGCGAATAGTCAGGTGCCAGGTGCTCCTGTCTTTCTCTCAGTCCGTGGCTGACCTGCCTATTGACGAGTGTGAAGGGCCCAAGCCAGCATCCCAGCGTGCCTGTTATGCAGGGCCATGCAGCGGGGAAATTCCTGAGTTCAACCCAGACGAGACAGATGGGCTCTTTGGTGGCCTGCAGGATTTCGACGAGCTGTATGACTGGGAGTATGAGGGGTTCACCAAGTGCTCCGAGTCCTGTGGAGGAGGTAAGAAAGGGGGCTCTGGCTCAGATCCCCGCCATCTTCTTGCTCTTTTTCTCTCTCTGCATGCAGCTGGATCATGTGACTGCCTCAAATCCAAGAATGATAAGCAGGAGGAGGAGGGGAGGCAGCCATTCTAAATGTAAAGCACACTGAATGAAACACAGATGTATTTGTCTCTTGGCTCCAGTGGCTCTCAGACTGTCAGCTGTGAGTGGCCAGTACAACAAATGCTTTGGCTTTCAGTTGTCATTCTGATGTCTTGCAACATATCATCGTGTATCTGGCTGAGAAACACAGTTGACACTGACCTGGCCGTGCTCTCAACATTGTTTTTTTGATCTCTGCCCTTGCCTCAGTGCATGCAATGTGAACCAAGACCCAAGAACAAGTCAGAGTCCCTCCGATGTACTCAGCTGATTTCCCAAAGTAATATCTGTTTACATCTCGAGGAAGGGTGTCTAAAAGGTAATTGATACAGTGGTTACCTGGAGCTGGAAAGGAGTTTAAAGTTCAAAGTCTGACCCCACCCCCATCTTACAGATGAGAAAACTAAGAATCAAAGAAACAAAGTGATTTGTTCAAGATCATACAGCTGGTGAGCGACAGAGCTGAGACTAGAACAAAGCTTTCCTTTCTCTGCCTGGAGCCTTTCCATCATACCACACTTTTTTAAGCACCTAGAGAATTCTTGAAGCTTTCTCATTATGAATATCAGTTAACTCACGTTAAATGTTTCCACATATATCCATCTGGTTCTCCTTGGTGTATTCCATGGTGATAGAACAGTAGATTCAGTGATTCTTTCAGATGTTATGAACAGGATTGTAGTGGCAGAGGAAGGCATTGAAATCAACAATTGATTCTTCAAGATTACGAACTTTCTTCCCACACTAAAAATACGGTAGATTCATATTGACACCATCTCCTATATCTACTCCCAAGATAAATTTTAATAGATGAGGAAGCACCAGCTGATTTCTTGCCAGATCTTTCCCTGGCTATTAGTAACCCCTTTGAGCATGTTGAGATTCTGTTTTCTCAGCAAAGATTCTTAATAACCGGTGGAAAAAAGCACTAAAATAATTTCCCAAAACTGTTTTCTAAACCATGACATTTTGGAAACTTTGAAAATGCATCTTTTGTCATGATTGAGAACGTAAGAATAAATGCACCACACTGTTCACATGTAGTTGAAAAGGAATGAATAGTGGAACAAGTACTAGCAAAGAATCAATTTTCTCCAGCAGGTCTTTTAGTAAGCATTTAATAGTCCTGACCTTGAGGTTCTTGTTTGTTTCCACATCTTCCAGTTTCAAACCCTGGAATTCTGAAGTGTTTTAATGGAGAGCCCTGGTATGTTAAAACCTAAATTCTTCCAAATGATTCCGGAAGACAGTTTCCTGGAACTCAGTGAATGTAACTGTGTTCATATGGGACTCTTCACTCACTTTGAGAACGTCTTTTCTTTCACGCTTAATGAGAGAGAAGTGTTAAATAAGCTTTGGTGATCTCTGGAGCCTGGGCAGGAGCTGAGAAATCAGGTAGAAAGGCTGTTAGCCAGTGGCTACAGTTGCTTCTTTCCAACATAGCAGATGACTCAGCATTCAGATGGTTGTGCTTTCATCCCCAATTTCCATGATCACCTGAATTGAATGATCATTATTTCTAGTCTAAGACAAATGTGCTTTAAAAAATTATTTATGGTCTCTCAGTTATAGTTCTCAGTTACAAGTCAAGCCTGGAACTTTATGAACAGATGGAAAAAATAGATGCAGTAATGGAATATCTAAATAACCAGATACCTTTTTCTTTAAGAGTCTAACCATTCTGCTGACCAACCAAGGGTATAAAATTTGAAGTGTCAAGTGTATGTGGAGTGTATTTAATTTAAAAGGTTTTTAGAAGATACTGATTTAGAAATAAGATTTGGATGTTTGAGATACAATTGATCTCTACCTATAGAAGCTAAGTGTTTTTATATAACGTAAATTGTACATCCTTTATATCCAAAGCAGGGTAAAGTTACTGAAATCTCTTAGGTCTTTAAATGTCAACAACTGAACCTACTTACCTTCAGTTATGTCACTGTGCCAAGGTAATATATTTAAGTCTAAAAAGTTAGAGTCGAAAATTCCAAAGTGATGAAAATATGCTTGGGTTATATGGTCCATATGATGCCCATATGCACTAAAATTTATTTTGGTATATAGGACATGTATATTTTCAAGTCTTTGTTCGACAGTAACATTTTACTGTATTATCAACTTTGATCTTTCACCAAAATGTAACCCACAAGGTTATATATATTTTTAATTATTTCTTCTGAAGCCAACCAAAAATCTGCAGGATTAACAAATAGATTTTAAATCAATTTTGGGTTGTAGAGCCGGTCAGGCTAATTTTATTGTTTTTGTAATCTCAAGAGATGAAATTGGATAGACAGAAAAGTAACCTTTCACCTAGCAGAGGTAGCAACCAGAAGGAACTAGTTAGTAATTTAGTCTGTAGTTGGTGGCTGTGTTTCCCTGAGCTGTCATCAAATATCATGTAACAATTATACTATTCTGGGAGATATAAACACTGAAAATCTCATTTTCTGGAAGATCGAACGCAAGCCTAACCTGCTCAGATCTGTATCCTGTGTCCCACTATCACTTCCTTGTTAGATTTTAATTTCCCACATGTGAACTGATAGGTGTTATCAAGGAAAACAACTCTGAGCCTGATCAGCTTTATTGTATTGAACTCCTAGACAGTAAAATCCACGTTAAAATCTAGCTGGGGGAATACTTGACATTGACTTCAGCAAAAATGGAAGATGAAGCCTTGTACCTGTTGTTCCCCTTTTCTTACAAGTCCTCTCTCCTTTTTGCTTCTGTCAAGAAAGGAAAACCCAGAATCATCAAGTAATATGCTTAAACATGTTCTCTGTCGGTTTACAGTGTCCTCCTGAGAGCATATATTAGCTCTTTTGGAAAGAGCACAAACTTGATGAGCTAACTTCTCACATCATGCCTGCCTCCCTTGGGCCAACTCTACTGTGAACTCCAAGGTGAAGCCCTTAGAGTTTTTCCCTCCTCCAGCTTCCCACACTCCCAGTTCCAGGGCTGCTCTGTCACTCCAGGTTCATGCTCCCCAGGCAACCCATTCCCACCTCCCCTCAGCCTCAATTGCATGCTGTGCTTAGAATGCCCTGCCCTTTAGCCATTGCATTTGTTCATCCTACAAAAATGTATTGAGTGTTGACCACAGGGCTGGCCCAAGATACTCCTTAATTATGACAGAACTTCTGTCCTTAGTTTCACCCACCACACTGGGCTCCACCTAAGAAGGATGAGGCAACTGGTCCCTGTGATAACAGAGATTTAACACACAGCACTGGGGAGGCCTAGAGCCTTGTTTTAGAATACTTCAGATTAGAATGTAGTAACTCTGGAATGCTTCTTAGTCTCAGCACTTCATCACCCCATGGGTTATTTTAATCTTTCAGCTATGATTATTGGTTTGGGGTTATGTAAATTTGTGTTTGACAAACCTAAGAGAGGAGATTATTGGTGTCTTTCTAGAAATGTAGCCCTTACTTTCCCCATTCCTTGCAGTCTTAGAAGGGCCTAAGTTCTTTTTGTTTTTTTTTTACAGAATTGAACTATTTTAATTAAGGCTTTCAGTTTACATTTGGCCACCTCAACGTAGTTGTAACATTAGGTTGGTCAATTTAAATACTGTGGCTTCCTGTTGGATAGACACAATCTTTACATCCAAATGTTAATGCATACAAAGCAACACGGCATTGTTAAACAAAACAGCAATAGTTACCTCATATTGGGCCTTGTGACCAATTCCATATGATTAAAATTACTTCCCACATTCACACCCACAGTACTTGTCCACCATTTCAAATCTCAACCAAAACGTTACACATATGAAACAATCACTAACAGGCAAAAATACTAAACCTGTATATTTGGTATTGCAAATACACTTACGCATGAGCAAGGAAGCAGTTCACAGTGATGATCTACAGCTGCAGAAGCCTGAAAATGATTTACAAAAATTGTTAAATCATTAAAAAATTGTTTGAAAATATATACTTCTTGTTGTAGGCACCCACTGTATACATGACTATAAACATTGTTCCTTATGTAAACAGAAAAGGAAACATATAATAAGAAATTTCAGGCAAGGAGCCAAGATGGCCGAATAGGAACAGCTCCGGTCTACAGCTCCCAGCCTGAGCAATGCAGAAGATGGGTGATTTCTGCATTTCCATCAGAGGTACCGGGTTCATCTCTCTAGGGAGTGCCAGACAGTGGGCGAAGGTCAGTGCGTGAGCGCACCGTGCACGAGACGAAGCAGGGCGAGGCATTGCCTCACTCAGGAAGCGCAAGGGGTCAGGGAGTTCCCTTTCCTAGTCAAAGAAAGGGGTGACAGACGGCACCTGGAAAATTGGGTCACTCCCACCCAAATACTGTGCTTTTCCAACGGGCTTAAAAAACTGTGCACCAGGAGATTATATCCTGCACCTGGCTCAGAGGGTCCTACGCCCACGGAGTCTCGCTGATTGCTAGCACAGCAATCTGAGATCAAACTGCAAGGTGGCAGCGAGGCTGGGGGAGGGGCGCCCGCCATTGCCCAGGCTTGCTTAGGTAAACAAAGCAGCCTGGAAGCTCGAACTGGGTGGAGCCCATCACAGCTCAAGGAGGCCTGCCTGCCTCTGTAGGCTCCACCTCTGGGGGCAGGGCACAGACAAACAAAAAGACAGCAGTAACCTCTGCAGACTTAAATGTCCCTGTCTGACAGCTTTGAAGAGAGCAGTGGTTCTCCCAGCACGCAGCTGGAGATCTGAGAATGGGCAGAGTGCCTTCTCAAGTGGGTCCCTGACCCCTGACCCCCGAGCAGCCTAACCCCCCAGCAGGGGCAGACTGACACCTCACACGGCCGGGTACTCCAACAGACCTGCAGCTGAGGGTCCTGTCTGTTAAAAGGAAAACTAACAAACAGAAAGGACATCCACACCAAAAACCCATCTGTACATCACCATCATCAAAGACCAAAAGTAGATAAAACCACAAAGATGGGGAAAAAACAGAGCAGAAAAACTGGAAACTCTAAAAAGCCGAGTGCCTCTCCTCCTCCAAAGGATCGCAGTTCCTCACCAGCAACGGAACAAAGCTGGATGGAGAATGACTTTGATGAGCTGAGAGAAGAAGGCTTCAGATGATCAAATTACTCCAAGCTACGGGAGGACATTCAAACCAAAGGCAAAGAAGTTGAAAACTTTGAAAAAAATTTAGACGAATGTATAACTAGAATAACCAATACAGAGAAGTGCTTAAAGGAGCTGATGGAGCTGAAAACCAAGGCTCCAGAACTACGTGAAGAATGCAGAAGCCTCAGGTGCCGATGCGATCAACTGGAAGAAAGGGTATCAGCGATGGAAGATGAAATGAATGAAATGAAGTGAGAAGGGAAGTTTAGAGAAAAAAGAATAAAAAGAAACGAGCAAAGCCTCCAAGAAATATGGGACTATGTGAAAAGACCAAATCTACGTCTGATTGGTGTACCTGAAAGTGACGGGGAGAATGGAACCAAGTTGGAAAACACTCTGCAGGATATTATACAGGAGAACTTCCCCAATTTAGCAAGGCAGGCCAACATTCAGATTCAGGAAATACAGAGAATGCTACAAAGATACTCCTCGAGAAGAATAACTCCAAGACACATAATTGTCAGATTCACCAAAGTTGAAACGAGGAAAAAATGTTAAGGGCAGCCAGAGAGAAAGGTCGGGTTACCCTCAAAGGGAAGCCCATCAGACTAACAGCAGATCTCTCGGCAGAAACTCTACAAGCCAGAAGAGAGTGGGGGCCAATATTCAACATTCTTAAAAGAATTTTCAACCCAGAATTTCATATCCAGCCAAACTAAGCTTCATCAGTGAAGGAGAAATAAAATACTTTACAGACAAGCAAATGCTGAGAGATTTTGTCACCACCAGGCCTGCCCTAAAAGAGCTCCTGAAGGAAGTGCTAAACATGGAAAGGAACAACCGGTAGCAGCCACTGCAAAATCATGCCAAAATGTAAAGACCATCGAGACTAGGAAGAAACTGCATCAACTAACGAGCAAAATCACCAGCTAACATCATAATGACAGGATCAAATTCACACATAACAATATTAACTTTAAATGTAAATGGACTAAATTCTCCAATTAAAAGACACAGACTGGCAAATTGGATAAAGAGTCAAGACCCATCAGTGTGCTGTATTCAGGAAACCCATCTCATGTGCAGAGACACACATAGGCTCAAAATAAAAGGATGGAGGAAGATCTACCAAGCAAATGGAAAACAAAAAAAGGCAGGGGTTGCAATCCTAGTCTCAGATAAAACAGACTTTAAACCAACAAAGATCAAAAGAGACAAAGAAGGCCATTGCATAATAGTAAAGGGATCAATTCAACAAGAAGAGCTAACTATCCTAAATATATATGCACCCAATACAGGAGCACCCAGATTCAGAAAGCAAGTCCGGAGTGACCTACAAAGAGACTTGGACTCCCACACAATAATAATGGGAGACTTTAACACCCCACTGTCAACATTAGACAGATCAACGAGAGAGAAAGTTAACAAGGATACCCAGGAATTGAACTCAGCTCTGCACCAAGCAGACCTAATAGACATCTACAGAACTCTCCACCCCAAATCAACAGAATATACATTTTTTTTCAGCACCACACCACACCTATTCCAAAATTGACCACATTCTTGGAAGTAAAGCTCTCCTCAGCAAATGTAAAAGAACAGAAATTATAACAAACTATCTCTCAGACCACAGTGCAATCAAACTAGAACTCAGGATTAAGAATCTCACTCAAAACCGCTCAACTACGTGGAAACTGAACAACCTACTCCTGAATGACTACTGGGTACATAACAAAATGAAGGCAGAAATAAAGATGTTCTTTGAAACCAACAAGAACAAAGACGCAACATACCAGAATCTCTGGGACACATTCAAGGCAGTGTGTAGAGGGAAATTTATAACACTAGATGCCCACAAGAGAAAGCAGAAAAGATCCAAAATTGACACCCTAACATCACAATTAAAAGAACTAGAGAAGCAAGAGCAAACACATTCAAAAGCTAGCAGAAGGCAAGAAATAACTAAAATCAGAGCAGAACTGAAGGAAATAGAGACACAAAAAACCCTTCAAAAAATTAATGAATCCAGAAGCTGGTTTTTTGAAAGCATCAACAAAATTGATAGACCGCTAGCAAGACTAATAAAGAAAAAAAGAGAGAAGAATCAAATAGACGCAATAAAAAATGATAAAGGGGATATCACCACCGATCCCACAGAAATACAAAGTACCATCAGAGAATACTACAAACACCTCTACGCAAATCAACTAGAAAATCTAGAAGAAATGGATAAATTCCTCGACACATACACTCTCCCAAGACTAAACCAGGAAGAAGTTGAATCTCTGAATAAACCAATAACAGGATCTGAAATTGTGGCAATAATCAATAGCTTACCAACCAAAAAGAGTCCAGGACCAGATGGATTCACAGCGGAATTCTACCAGAGGTACAAGGAGGAGCTCGTACCATTCCTTCTGAAACTATTCCAATCAATAGAAAAAGAGGGAATCCTCCCTAACTCATCTGATGACGCCAGCATCATCCTGATACCAAAGCCAGGCAGAGAAACAACCAAAAAAGAGAATTTTAGACCAATATCCTTGATGAACATTGATGCAAAAATCCTCAATAAAATACTGGCAAACCAAATCCAGCAGCACATCAAAAAGCTTATCCACTGTGATCAAGTGGGCTTCATCCCTGGGATGCAAGGCTGGTTCAATATATGCAAATAAATAAATGTAATCCAGCATATAAACAAAGACAAAAACCACATGATTATCTCAATAGATGCAGAAAAGGCCTTTGACAAAATTCAAAAACACTTCATGCTAAAAACTCTCAATAATTAGGTATTGATGGGACGTATTTCAAAATAATAAGAGCTATCTATGACAAACCCACAGCCAATATCATACTAACTGGGCAAAAACTGGAAGCATTCCCTTTGAAAAGTGGCACAAGACAGGGATGCCCTCTCTCACTACTCCTATTCAACATAGTGTTGGGAGTTCTGGCCAGGGCAATTTGGCAGGAGAAGGAAATAAGGGTATTCAATTAGGAAAAGAGGAAGTCAAATTATCCCTGTTTTCAGATGACATGATTGTATATCTAGAAAACCCCATTGTCTCAGCCCAAAATCTCCTTAAGCTGATAAGCAACTTCAGCAAAGTCTCAGGATACAAAATCAATGTACAAAAATCACAAGCATTCTTATACACCAACAACAGACAAACAGAGAGCCAAATCATGAGTGAACTCCCATTCACAATTGCTTCAAAGAGGATAAAATACCTAGGAATCCAACTTACAAGGGATGTGGAGGACCTCTTCAAGGAGAACTACAAACCACTGCTCAAGGAAATAAAAGAGGATACAAACAAATGGAAGAACATTCCATGTTCATGGGTAGGAAGAATCAATATCGTGAAAATGGCCATACTGCCCAAGGTAATTTACAGATTCAATGCCATCCCCATCAAGCTACCAATGACTTTATTCACAGAATTGGAAAAAACTACTTTAAAGTTCATATGGAACCAAAAAAGAGCCCACATCACCAAGTCAATCCTAAGCCAAAAGAACAAAGCTGGAGGCATCACACTACCTGACTTCAAACCATACTACAAGGCTACAGTAACCAAAACAGCATGGTACTGGTACCAAAACAGCGATATAGATCAATGGAACAGAACAGAGTACTCTGAAATAACGCCGCTCATCTACAACTATCTGATCTTTGACAAACCTGAGTAAAACAAGCAATGGGGAAAGGATTCCCTATTTAATAAATGGTGCTGGGAAAACTGGCTAGCCATATGTAGAAAGCTGAAACTGGTTCCCTTCCTTACACCTTACACAAAAATCAATTCAAGATAGATTAAAGACTTAAACGTTAGACCTAAAACCATAAAAACCCTAGAAGAAAACCTAGGCATTACCATTCAGGACATAGGCATGGGCAAGGACTTCATGTCTAAAACACCAAAAGCAATGGCAACAAAAGCCAAAATTGACAAATGGGATCTAATTAAACTAAAGAGCTTCTGCACAGCAAAAGAAACTACCATCAGAGTGAACAGGCAACCTACAAAATGGGAGAAAATTTTCGCAACCTACTCATCTGACAAAGGCCTAATATCCAGAATCTACAATGAACTCAAACAAATTTACATGAAAGAAACAAACAACCCCATCAAAAAGTGGGCGAAGGACATGAACAGACACTTCTCAAAAGAAGACATTTATGCAGCCAAAAAACACACGAAAAAATGCTCATCATCACTGGCCATCAGAGAAATGCAAATCAAAACCACAATGAGATACCATCTCACACCAGTTAGAATGGCAATCATTAAAAAGTCAGGAAACAACAGGTGCTGGAGAGGATGTGGAGAAATAGGAACACTTTTACACTGTTGGTAGGACTGTAAACTAGTTCAACAATTGTGGAAGTCAGTGTGGCGATTCCTCAGGGATCTAGAACTAGAAATACCATTTGACCCAGCCATCCCATTACTGGGTATATACCCAAAGGACTATAAATCATGCTGCTATAAAGACACATGCACACGTATGTTTATTGCAGCATTATTCACAATAGCAAAGACTTGGAACCAACCCAAATGTCCAACAATGATAGACTGGATTAAGAAAATGTGGCACATATACAACATGGAATACTATGCAGCCATAAAAAATGATGAGCTCATGTCCTTTGTGGGGACATGGATGAAATTGGAAATCATCATTCTCAGTAAACTATCACAAGAACAAAAAACAAACCACATATTCTCACTTCTAGGTGGGAATTGAACAATGAGAACACATGGACACAGGAAGGGGAACATCACACTCTGGGGACTGTTGTGGGGTGGGGGGATGGGGGAGGGATAGCATTGGGAGATATACCTAATGCTAGATGATGAGTTAGTGGGTGCAGCGCACCAGCATGGCACATGTATACATATGTAACTAACCTGCACATTGTGCACATGTACCCTAAAACTTGAAGTATAATAATAATAATGATAAATAAAATAAAATAAAAAATTTAAAAAAATTTTTTTTAAATTTGAAAAGTCTGGGCATTTCCTTCCCAACAGATATTAAAGGCAATCTATTTAAGGCATTATACTGAAAGGACTATCATATTTTAAAGACAAGATCACTGTCTCCATAGGTTTTTGAAAAATTTTTAAAAACTATATAGCTGTATTAATTAGAGCACTTATTTTCTACAATAATAATCACCTTAAATGTCTTTAAAAAAATTACAATAAGCTACAAGTGTCAAAGAAGCAAAGTTATCTAGAGTAGTCTACATAAGAGCTCTTTGGACTTTCTTTTATTATGGTAAAATAGTGGTGCTTTTAGGATTTACATTATTGTACTCTCCAATACAAAGTATGAGTCAGGGTTAGAGTACACAGTACACCATTTTCATACATGTACAACATGGGTGGATGAAGAATGTCTCTTAGCAGTAATACTGGATGTAGTCTCTGCTTTTACCAGCTGCATACTCTAGGACTATTATATAAGTAAAAATCTCTCTTGTGATACTGGAAAGTGATTAGAATGTGCAAACTGCTATAGTAGCTTTCATATGCTCTTAAAGGGTACCACCACAGGAAAGTCCATTTAAGATGCTGGTAGGTTTAACAAAGTTGGAATGCTGACACTATTGAATTGGACAACAGTTCTTCAGAGCTGACTCAGAGCTGCAATGCACTTAGTACATTAAAGCAGCTGACATGATGACTTTTTGGGAGCCTTCCCAGGCACTGGAGTTTTTCTGTTAATCTGCCGCACTAGGTCATAAACGATCTCATTAACATTTATTTTGGATTTTGTAGAAGAATCTAAGAATGCACAGTTGTTCCATTGTCTTGCTAGATTTTTGACCTTGTTCCTTCCCTATAGCTCTTTCATCTTCCAAGTCATACTTATTACCAACAAGAATCTTTGGAACATCATCAGTGTCTTTAACTCAAAGAATCTGTTCTCTCAAGTCTTGCAAATCATTAAATGTGGACTGTGCTGTGATGGAATAAACTAATGCAAAGCCTTGTCCATTTCTCATGTACAAATCCCTCCTTGCTATACATTGTTCCGTTCCTGCAGTATCCAAGATTGCAAGCATACACTGTTGTGCTCTACTTCAACTTGCTTTCTATAAGAATCTTCTATCATAGGACATATTTTTCAACAAAAATTCCTTGAACAAATTGTACATTCAAAGCAGACTTTCCAACGCCTCCTGGGCCAAGAATGACTAGCTTATACTCATGCATGATGCAAACTTGTCGAAACCTAGTACCTCTCACGCTGTCACCGGGTTCCCGCAGCCAGTGTCACTCCCTCCGGGTTGCTACTCTCGGCACTACAGCAGTCCTGCCGCTGCCGCCGCCGCTCCAGCTGGTTTACACACCTGACTCTGGGCGAGGTTTGGCATTGTCCAGAAGGGCCTAAGTTCTATCAAGAAGGAGTTCACAAAGTGGAAACACAGGTCACATCACTTACACACCTTCACACACACACCTGATCCAGTCACTTTCAAGTAAAGCATGTGACAAGCCCACGGTCACTTCCTGCCTCAGGACCGTTGACCCAATTTCATAAGGTTTTCAACAGCTGAATAAAGGCAAAATATGTTTTATTTTAGAGTCTCATTTAGAATCTCTTGAATACTACCAAACAGGTAAATGAGTTAAAAATTTAATTTCTAAGATAACCACAGCTCTAGATTCTGTATGGGATAGAAAGCTACATCCAGTGACTTCTCATCACTACCTTAATAATACTAGACTATTCCAGTGGGAAGTATCAGTGATTATATCAACTGTTTCTTATGATGTGTTTGGCTGTGTCATCATACCATGAATTTCAAATGGCTCATCCCATCTACAACCAAGAGAACACCCTGCAGTCAGCATTACAGAATATGACGGAATAATTTGAATGTCTAATAGAAATCTCAAATGCTCCACCTTGAACTGGCCATGATATATTTAAATTAAATTTTGAAGCTCATAAACAATTTAGAAAAAAGAAAATGTAAAGATACCATCACAGCCACACGGTAAATATTGTGATTCTTTTTTTATTTTTATTTTTAGTAATTTATTTTTGAGACGGAGTTTTGCTTTTCTCACCCAGGCTGGAGTACAGTGGTGTGATCTCAGCTCACTGCAACCTTCATCTCCCTGCAACCTTCACCTCCCAGGTTTCAGCAATTCTCCTACCTCAGTTTCCCAAGTAGCTGGGATTACAGGTGTGCACCACCATAGCTGGCTAATTTTGTACTTTTAGTAGAGAGGGGATTTCACCATTTTGGCCAGGCTGGTCTCGAACTCCTGACTTCAGGTCATCCATCCACCCTGGCCTCCCAAAGTGTTGGGATTACAGGCATGAGCCACTGTGCCTGGCTTTGTGGTTCATTTTTTTTAAAAATGTTTAATTTCTCAGACTTGCAAAGAAGAAAGGTGATTTGGACTCCAGTTGAGTCACTTTTTAAATGATGGCCTTCCTAAGTGGACTAGATCAATGTCACATCAACCTAGGAAGTATTAGCTGATGATTGAGCTGATGACTTCTTGGAGAAACACAGCATACGTGGGAGGAGAGCAGCATGATGGGTCAACTGTACTATACTAGGTAGTATCTGATGAAGCAATGCAGAAAATAAAGCAAGGCAATATATGTGTATTTATGTATATTGCTAATTACATGGATAGTCCCAGACTCTACTATAACTATATATAAATGTCCAGCTATAGATAGGTATCTTTAAATGTAAGTATCTTTATATACACAGCTATGTATGTCTGAAGGCAAATTAGTGAGAATGTCCTGTCTTGCCTCTTCACTCACACTGAGCTCTGCTGAAATGATTCCAGACAAATGTCTAGATTATTCCTAAAGATCTCCAGGGAAGTAGATATGACAGCCTCTTAATATTTTTAAATATTAAGTCTATCAGTCAGTACTAAGGGCACAGCCATCCTCAGCTTTACCATTTACAACTGTATGAACTTAAGCAGGTCTTTTCACCCTTCCCAGCCTGTTTTCTTATCTGTTAAATGGGAATAAAGATAGTGCTTACTTCGTGCAGTTGTTGAGAGGACTGAATGATGCATGCCAAGCTCTTAGCATTGGTACCTGGTTAATAATGGGCATCCTGTATATGTTAGCTATTGTTATTATGACTGGGCATCAAAATGAAATGTCTGGTCATTACATTGCTCATTTAAATGTCTCCACAAGGGGACCAGGTACAATGGCTCACGCCTGTAATCCCAGCACTTTTGGAAGCCGAGGTGGGCAGATCACTTGAGGTCAGGAGTTCGAGACAGACTGACCAGCATGGTGAAACCCCATCTCTACTAAGAATACAAAAATTAGCCGGCCATGGTGGCACACGCCTGTAATCCCAGCTACTCGGGAGGCTGAGGCAGGAGAATCGCTTGAACCCGGAAGGCAGAGGTTGCAGTGAGCTGAGATCGTGCCACTACACTCCAGCCTGGGCAAGATTCTGTCTTGAAAAAAAATTTTAAAATAAAATAAAAATAAGTGTCTCCCCAAGGGCCCTGCAGACCACCTTGGAGAACTTCCCAGTAACCTTGTGCCAGTCACTGCTCAAACTCCTGTTTCACTAGCTCTGAGTCAGGGCCTGCGGGTGTCAGTGGGAAGGTTGTTTTCCACGGCTGTGGTTATTATGCATCTTATTCTCTTTCTTTGTTCCAACTTCCAAGGCTGCCCTAGGTCACAAAAGAAATGAACCAGAATCAGAAGGCAAACAGCAAAGACTGGAGTCCTAGATTCAAGACCTCTAGAGCCCAGCAGTTTACAGAATTGTGGATATAAAACATGGCCTTGGGCCTCCCTTCCAAATACAACAATCTCCTTTCAATTAAAATATAAGATGTGAAGGTTTTGGGCCCCTTTTTTGCCACCCTGTGCTCCTTGTTCATTGAAGTATCACGTTCCAGCATTGGCGGCATTAGCCTCGTGGCATTTTTTTAAGCATTTCAAGAGTCTAGGTAGCAGCCTCTCTTCTGTGGGGGAGTTGCCCTCCTCAAGGAGCATGCTCACAGAGGCAACAAGCTTATGAATACTTTCTCCCAGCTCAAGTGATGCTTGACAAGATTGGCAGTCCTGGGCTTTAAACTGCCATCTCTGACATGCAGCGAGAGTCCTACAGAACACAGGGACCTCCCACCAGCTGCCTTGTCTACACTTCATCACCCCCCACACACACACCCACTTTGCACTCTGGCCTGACCGTGTGATTTGTACACAGGTGTCCAGGAGGCTGTGGTGAGCTGCTTGAACAAACAGACTCGGGAGCCTGCTGAGGAGAACCTGTGCGTGACCAGCCGCCGGCCCCCACAGCTCCTGAAATCCTGCAATTTGGATCCCTGCCCAGCAAGGTAAGGGATGTGTGGCCTGCCCTTCTGTCCAGGGGCACGTACAGAACTGGGCGCATCTTTCAGTGGGCAAGACTGTAACACTTATTTGTTACTCAGTGTTTTGAAAACCAATTAGCATCAGTTCAAACTTTTAGTCAAATCCACTTAAGTTTAATTGAAACCAGGGCTTTGGAATTCTAGCCCAATCAATGGTCATGCCAGAATCTGGAAGATACCGTGCATTCACTTGAGCCTGTGGCATGGCTGGTATGCGTGTGTGCCACGCAGTTGCTTTCCCCTAAAGGGAACATGAGGTGACCACAGACTTCATGGGCTCTGCCACCTTTTAGCCTGTGTCCTAAGCACTCACACCATAGTAATGAACTGGTCTGTGAATTGCAGAATATAAGGGCCTGAAGCAACTGGGTGGTATAATTGATCCACTGTGAAATCTATATGCACACAGCATGCAGATTCATTGTAGCATGCTCTGGGGGTGTGTGTGTCATTCCACATGCGTAAAATCAATTAGAGCATTTCATTGTTCAGCCCTGCCTGGGTCTCATTATTAGCCAACATTGAGTCACAGCCTTGATTGAATTAATCAATCCAATCACTGCTTCAGTCCCTACAATTTTATGGTGTCTTGAGAAACTTGCCTTCTAGATACTTCTTTTTGAGCAAATCTCATCTATGGGTTTGGAAGGGAGACGTTTAAGAACCAAATCCAGACTTTCAAAACTGCTGATGGAATGAAGAAATGTTGCTGAATAGGGTCAGATCCTAGATAAAAGGGGGAATGCTGATTTTGAATGATAGTTTTTCTCTTTCTGCAAAGTGTGTCATGTAAGAAGTAGTTAATACCTGTATTGCTGTCAGGCATTAACAATAGTTTTCTGGTCACGATGATGCACTGCTTGTATTATTTCCCAGCTGGCTAGATTCCTTTCTTTGGGACTTGGAGGGTACAGATCATAGTCCTCCTCCAATCACATGGAGGCACATCCCATGGTGACACTCCTCCTGCTAGTCACCAGAGTTGCTCTGTATGATGATCTGAATGGTGGACCAGGGCATTCCCCTCTTCAAATACAGAAGTTAAGAGGGCAACTCATGCTATATTCTCCAAGGCAACCATAAAATCAGTCAGCCACTGCTTTGGAGAAGCACCCCACCCATGAGAACAGCAGTCAACAAGATAGAGTCAAAGTCAGGTCCTGTACATGAAATCCTGAGTAACCTCGTTTTCTATCCCTGCCCCACCTGGTTCCACATTTCTGTCCTAACTTCGCAGCTCTCTAGTTGTTGAGCCTAAATGCGTGGGCAAAGGGCACCAACTTTTCTATTTGACTACAGTCCTGTCATCTAGGAAGAAGCAGTATCGACTCAGCATGGAATGCCTGCAACGTTCTTTGTTAGGCAACCAAGAGGCCTGGCTTCCCATCCTGCTGTCACCAACTAGCTCTGTGGCCTAGGGCGAGGTGTCTGCCCTTTGTGTTTCCACATCTGCAAAGTGAACTGGTTGTACCTGATGATCTGAGGTCCCATGACTTGCTCACATGTCCCATGATTCTTTATTTTGTAGGCAGAAGCATTAAACAGCTACTCCTGCTGCTGTGTGCTAATCATTCCTGTAATTTCTGTTCTGCTTATTTGCCATTATTTGAAAAACATGCAAAAGGGTCTTTCTAACCACATTCCCGTGTTGTAACAACACCCAAATGCTGAGGCAGTGCCGAGGAGTCAGTGCCTGGGACTTGCTTAAAACTGCTGGGACTCGTGGTCCCTAAACCCTTCTTTGAGCACCAAAACGAATAGGACATGAGATGTTACTTCTCATTCTCAAAGTACTAACTATGTTTAAGTTACAAAAGGTTAGGTTATCCTGTGACCCTTTTGTTGACTCACAGACAAGAACAGTTGTTGAGCTTAATGTTGTCGCATTTGCTCCAGATAAACTCAATTCTCTGATTTCCCACCAGCCAACTGTCAAGCCAACAGGCGCAAGACCTCTCACTGGGCACAGCCAGGAGTTTCTTGGGTCGACCATACACATTTAAACATTTGTAGAAGGTTGCTAATTGCAACAATAAAGGGGACCAAAGTATAATGGCCTAATCTCATCCAAGAGTCAAAACAGATTTTCCCCCTAAAAATGATAATTGTATAGAGGTGCCTTTCCTGTGGAATATCTCACTCTGATGTCGGAGAAAAATCTCTCCTTCCCTTCTCCTGGTGTTCAATGTATACAGAAAATAAAATGTGTTTGGTAGGAGCATAATAGTGTGTTGTTTTCCCACACAACCCACAACCTCTGTTCTGTTGGGAGCAATTTAGGTCTTTAATTCACAATTCTTACTCCACATGGTTCAGCGTTCCCTGTACATTTTTGTGTGTCTTCTGATGGGATGCAAGTTTCTAGACCATGTCCTTTGGGGTCTTGGTCTGTGCTGCTATGCATGTGTTTAAAAAAATACCATAGCATTTTCAGTGGGACATAACAAAATGACATTTCAAGTCTTAGTCACTGGGCCTTTGTCTCTGAGAGGTCACCCCCTGGTTAAGATAAATGGCTTTCCCAGGCAGTTGTTAGTCCCACTGAACACCAGTTAGGAAGCCACTTTTTTTCTTGTATGTAGTCAGAATTATCAGATCACATGGAGAATACCAAAGGCCCTAGAGGGCAAGTCCAATCTGCTTAGCCAGGCTTTCTAAGATTCAACTTGGCTTCTCTTGACTCTGTGTCATGGCAGGGATTGTTTCAGAAGCACATGTCTAACTTTCACCAGGTTTAGGCAAATACATCCTCATACCTGGTTATTCACAATAGGAAGATGTCTTCTCAAGCTGGAGGTATTCTGACTGTTCCAATTTGTGTGTTTGTGTGCATGTAGTGCCTACATTTTTTAGAACTCTTTTTAAAAATAGTCATTTTCTGGTAGAAGAGTACTAGATTTTAGAGTTCTTGCTATCAGCTTTGTGTCTGAATCCTCCTTTCTATATTTCTGACACCTAGTATAATGTTTGACACATAGCAGATGATTATTAAGTGTTTATTATATAAATGAGTATGAAGGACCAGGGCCAAATTTATAGGTAGCAATGTTTGGACCATATTATCAATGACAGCTGGGAAGACCTCAGTGCTTTCCCTCCTCTGCATCCTCCTTATCCCTTCTCTCCAACCTTCCGGATGCTGTTGATCCTTTCCTTAAGCTTAAGGATTTAAATGCCAACTTAAAACATAAATAGCCTCAGGATTGAACCTTTTTTTTTTCTTTTGAGACAGAGTCTCGCTCTGTTGCCCAGGCTGGAGTGCAGTGTCGAGATCTCAGCTCACTGCAAGCTCCACCTCCCGGGTTTACACCATTCTCCTGCTTCAGCCTCCCAAGTAGCTGGAACTACAGGCGCCCACCACCACGCCTGGCTAATATTTTGTATTTTTAGTAGGGACGGGGTTTCACCATGTTAGCTAGGATGGTCTCGATCTCCTGACCTCGTGATCTGCCCACCTCGGCCTCCCAAAGTGCTGGGATTACAGGCGTGAGCCACCGTGCCCGGCCAGGATTGAACCTTTTATGTTATCATGTATGTATGGCAAAGTATCCCCCAAGTAAGGATACAAGGACAAGCTTTAATAGAAAAGAGAGGGACAGATGGAGGTTAAGTAAGTTATAGGCATTACCCAGGGAGGAGTTTGATTGTCGGGAAAGATGGAAAGTAGTATATGGAAGACAGATGTTAATCCCTTCACAACTTTGCCTAAGATTAACCATAAGAAGTTAGGACCATTTTTGCTTGTGAGCTGCCAATGAGAATTTTCCATCAAAGTTAATGAGTAATTTGTGTGTCTAAAAGCCATATCATCCACCCAGTCCTTCAGTGGTGAAACCAGCTCGAGGGAGAAATACCCAAAAAGGACCTAAGATCAGTCATTAAAAAAGAAATCAGCCTCCTATTCCTAATAAGGAGGTTTTCTGTGTTATAATTATACAAGGAATACATGAATATTCTCATTCTTTAAAACTCAAGCACAGCAGAATAAAAAAAAAGAAAGGTATACCTTCCCTTATCACCACCATCTTCTTCAGTTCTAGTTCCTTCTTATACCCAGAGATAACCATTGTTAATGCTTTGCTACATACACTTCCAGATAGTTTTCTATGAATTTATATACATATAAGAAGATATACAAATAGATAAAGCTTTTTCCCTTTGTAAATGGGATTTTATTTTGTATATTGTTGGGAAACTTGATTTTGTCATTTAATATTATGCACTAAAAATCTTTTACATCCCTGAGACACCAAAATAAAAGAACCAGCACATTGATTTAGACCTACTCTGTCACTTTCAGCTATCTGACCTTCAAGAGGCCATACACCTTTTGAATCCTCAATTTTCTCATCTCTGAAATAGGAACATAGTAGGAACTCAAAAAAATTCATTATCTTCTCCTTTCTTTTCATTTTCAAACTAGTACTTCTAGTTTAAAAGAAAACGTGATTTTTAAAAATTCAGGACTTAAATTTTATTAGATGTTTTTATTTAACTAAAGTCTTAATAATTAAGCTTTAGTCTGGGCATGGTGGCTCACACCTGTAATCCCAGTACTTTGGGAGGCCAAGGCAGATGGATTGCTTAAGATCGGGAGTTCAAGACCAGCCTGGACAACATGGCAAAACCCTATCTCTATAAAAAATACAAAAATTAGCTGGGTGTGTGTTGGTTGAGGGGGGTGCCTGTAGTCATAGCTACTTGGGAGGCAAGAATGGGAGGATCACTGAACCCAGGGATGTCAAGGCTGCAGTGAGCTGTGATCACACCACTACACTATTGCCTGAGTAACAGAGTGAGACCCTGTCTCCAAAAAAAAAAAAATAAGCTTTAGCAACTATCTCCCTGGTTTACAATAGCAATGACATGAGCAGCCCAAGGAAAAGCAGAAAGTACTACCTTTAAAAAAAAAAAAGTGTATGACTGTTATTAATTATAGCATTTGATAGCCTGGCCAGTGTGTGTTGAAAAGATTTGGTAAACGTATGTGGAGGAGGGGAATTAAGTAAGCAATGAAAGCCAGATGCTGAAAATGAAGGAAATTCCAAGCAATTTCTGCAGCTTTGTTCTAACATACTTTTTAAACTAAACTTTTATTTCTGTGCAACAGAGAACAGCTGAGTGGTACAGAATAGATAAACAGGGAAGGGAGAAAAAGCTCATAATTCCAGGAACAGTACTTGGTTTCTGCCCTCCCCCTGCCCCAGCCCCAGTCTCTTTTCTCAGACCTAGGATGGTTCTTAGAACCAGCAAGAGCTATAAACGCAGCTTGAGAATCCCTGTTTGAAAGGAGAGAGTTAAGAAACACGTCTGAAAGGTCACAGAGTCTTCTCTTTAAAAGCATACTTCAGAATGCCTATTTTGTTATACACTAACAAAATCCATGTATACTAGCAGCAAATGATTTCCAATTTCCAATTTTCTTTTATATTAGCTTACAATGGCTAGAGCAGAAGGTGCTGCCTTTTAACACAATCATATTTTAATTTATTTGATGGAGCTTTCAAAGCTTTGCAGGCTCTTCCCCTCTGACAACTTGTTTTAAAGGTTACTGTTTCAACATGCTCTTGAAATATTGGTTTATCTTCTGCTGTACTCCTAAATTTCCATACGCTGCCTTTTGGCTCTGTCCACACTAACTTTTAAGTGCTTAAAGCAAAAGTACACCAGAGCTCACTGGCATCCACAGAAATTGAGTCCATATCCAGGCGCCTTTGAAGAGTTAATGCTGTTACTACTGTCATCCCCCTTGGTAAATTCAGATGTACTTACACTGTCTCTCTGTTTTCTTCCATTGATGGATAGGAATCTGCCATAGCCTGTTCCTTAATAGTTGGGCCTGACTGGGCCAGTGGGAGTCTCTTTTGTTTCTCTAGTGGGACTGTATTGGCCCAGTGATCACAAATGTCCCCAGCAGCATTTTGACATCAACAAGGGTAAAGGTTATATGTTTATTTGCCTCAGGGCTAAAATGTTCATTTTTCCTAGATATTCTTTTCCATGTGTGAGCATGTGTGACCATGGAAAGGAATATCTTTACATCACCTGTTACATCAATCTTGAATCTGTGAGAAATGAGCTTTGATGATATCACTTTGCGGCTGGGCACAGTGGCTCACGCCTGTAATCCCAGCATTTTGGGAGGCCGAGGTGGGTGGATCATCTGAGATCAGGAGTTCGAGACCAGCCTGGCCAACGTGGCAAAAACCCGTCTCTACTAAAAATGCAAAAATTGGTCAGGTGTGGTGGCGTGCCCCTGTAACCCCAGCTACTCGGGACGCTGAGGTAGGAGAGCCGCTTGAACCCAGGAGGAGGAAGTTACAGTGAGCCAAGATCATGCCATTGCACTCCAGCCTGGGCAACAGAGTGAGACTCTGTCTCAAAAATAAATAAATAAATAAATAAATAAATAAATAAATAGGACAACTGCCTTGCATGCATGTATTTAGTTGCTGCATGAGTTTGAGGTAAAAATCAAGGGGTTAGATCTACCTTCTCATCATGTCACCTGAAAGCATATATGATATGACTCATTCTAAAGAGACAGAAACATCAGCATTAGGAAAATCCATGCAATTACATCCTGAGAGGGAAGCTTTTCTGGTTTCTTAACATCTATGTGATCGGACAGCACTTTAGACCACATAATTCTGCCTAGACTCTGGGAAATGTCTTTATATAGACCGTTGGTTAACGTTAACTTTCTGCACAAATATTAAAGCAGAGAGTGTTTTTGCATCCCAATTCAGAGAAAAAAACACACACACACACACATAACAAGCATCTTTGTGTCTGCTTGTATTTGGTTGTCACGGATAATGAGAAGACAAAACCCTGTCCTAAAGGAGTTACCAGTTAATAGATGAAGAAGATTTAAAAATAGTAACTTTATGAATAGGGCAAGCATGGAGTTCGGTGGAAGCTTGAGGCTGAGAGAAGGCTTCCTGGAGGAGGCAATGCCTATGCTGAATGGTAAGGCATAAGTAGGAGTTATCCAAATGAAGAAGGAAGATGTTGCAGGCAGAAGGAAAACCATGAGCACAAAATGAAGGACAAAAAGTGGAAGCCAGTGTTAGAGAGTGGACGGAGGCCAGATCCAGGAGAGTCCAGTGTGCCAAGTTAAGTTGTTTAGACTTTATGTCCTATGGGCACTGAAGAGCCATTGAAGGATATTAGCCAGGGGTGTGGAACCGTCAGATTTGCTTAGAGAAAGATGAGTCTGGCTGCTCATCCAAGAAAGCTAAACTCTGAAAATGGTGGTTAGCTTTTACTGTAGGCACGTTTCCTTTTTCTCATGTAGAGTCAAAAATAAATAGTGTGCTCTGTGTGATCTGGACCATAACATTTTTTCATTGAAAAATTAATGCCCTCCTATCCCAGGTATGTCCACATTGTGTTTGCTCCTATGATCAACCCAGTGCATGTTGACTTGGCCTAGCCACCTGGCAGGAGGAGGATACAGCCCCAAGGAAGGGTGTCAGGGCGTCATGAGTGTTGCAGCTATCTGATCCCTGGCGGCCTTTCCAGCTCTAATATTCTGTGATTCTTTGAAGGTATTGATAATTATCCACAGAATTGAAGCTTTTCAACAAAGAAGGAAAAATTCTAATCAGAAAAATACCTTGAGTCAAATTTAAGTTCCAAAGACAAAGCACCTCTATTAGTTACAAAACAGGAACTGGCTTTAACTATAAAGAGCCACGAGAAGTCTACAGGGAGCAAGACCTACATGGCCATAAGAAAAATGTAGGTGAAAGCATTCAGGCAGCAAGGATGGCTCAACATTGAAATGCTGAATGTTTTTATAATGCCTTAATGGTGTTTGTTTATGTGTAAAGGAATACAAATATCCTGCATCCGTCCATTTATAATGTTACGCTGCCCTTTAAGATAACTAGAATTTCTCTTCCTTCAGTCTCCATTGAACAAATGTCTATTGAATGCCTGCATTGTGCCAAGCATTGTGTGGGAGATACAGTAATGAACAAGACCCACTTTGTTCCCTGCAGCAGCCAAAGCCAGAGTTTGGGAATGGTCCTGGAGGGGTCACTCTATTTTCTAAATCTTGGATGCCTTAAGTGCTGCTCTTCTTAAGACACTTATTATCTTAAGCCTCCTGAGTTCTTCATTGCACTAAGAGTTGATGTATCTGTACCAGTTATCAACCTCATTGTTCATAAGCACCATGAGAAAGGAAATATCACCAGCAGATAACTTTCTTCTGTGGATATGGTGATGAAACATTGGAGTTTTATAGTTCAAAACCTTCCAGCTTACAAATCAATCAACAGTAGCAGAGTGGAGTTTCCCAAAATAAATCTTTTTTTTTTCTAAGTTTTTCGCTTTCCTTACAATCTAGTGTTTCCAAAGTCCTAAGGTAACAATTTAAGAGCAGGCAATAATTTGGCTGATGCTTTGAAATGATGATTATTGCTTCCTAAGTATACAAGATGCCTTCTTTGGAAATTTTGAGCAGAAGTCCTCATGAACAATTTGACGAGAAGAGTTTTTCTGTTGACCTTATAGTTAGAAATATGCTATATTACTATGTTCCTTAAACTTGGAAAACAAAGTAGGAAAAGGACTTGAGAAAGAGGTAGAGAAAAAGAGATGTTTAAGTGACATAAAAATGAGGGAGTGAAAAAGAGAATGCTCTGATTTGTATCCAGTAATCTGGCAGATACAGTTCAGGAACAGTTCATACTTGTGAAAATATTATTCCTGTCATGGCGCCAGCCAAGGTTAGGCAGTTCTTAGGTTATCTGCTGCAGGTGCAGAAAGATCTGTCACAAAGCAGAGCCCAGCCAGCTACCTTCTTTTTCATAGTGAATTCTTCCGTCATTCATGTCTTTTCCATTCCCTTTCTCTTCTTCATTTTATCTAGTTATCTTTATCCAGGGCTGCAGTGCACTTAGGTGTTTATGTCAGGGACACAAGGAAACCTAAGGGAAGAATGATTGTCACTGCATTAACACAGCTCCCAGACCTGTAGATGCTCATTACCTTCTCATGAGGCTTCAGTTTTTACATGGGGAGTTACTGTCCTTGAGGCCTAGACACGCACAGACACAGGCCGTGGGCTGCATGCTGGAACAGCTGAAAGTGGTGTCTTCTCTGTAACTTACTGCTATTGACTCTGGTCACTGAGTGGATAGACACAGACACCTTTTCGGCTGCCTAAAGGAGCTACTATGTGATTCACAGAGGTAGAAAGGGCCCTCTGCCCGAGTTGCCTGGAGCTTGACACTTACTCCACTATTAGTGAGGCTGTTAAATACCAAGCCGTGACTTATTTTGATCATATATATGCCTCTAGAAGAGATGGCTGATGGTCATCTCAGCATGGTTTTTCTTTTTTACCAGATATGATTTTTCCCAATGGGGGAATCTTGGCAATTTTTAAGAATTGGGGAATTTCAGGAGGACAAGACCAAGAGGAGACTTGGCAATGTCAAAGCTAAATATTCCCCACCAGGAGTAGAGATACTGCCTGGAAAAAAAGAAATATCATAGGGTTTTAAGATCAGACAGATGTTGGCTTTCTCACTTGCTCTGTAGCATGGGCTGGTATATTAGGCTGTTCTCACGTTGCTATAAACAAATACCTAAGGCTAGGTAATTTATAAAGAGAAGAGGCACTGGGTGTAGTGGCTCATGTCTATAATCCCAGCACTTTGGGAGACTGAGGTGGGAGGATCACTTGAGCCCAGGAGTTTGAGACCAGCCTGGACAACATTGTGAAACCCTGTCTCTACAAAAAATACAAAAATTAGCCGGCCATAGTGGCATGCACCTGTTGTCCCAGCTACTCAAGAGACCGAGGTGGGAGGATCACTTGAGCTCAGGAGGTCAAGGCTGCAGTGAGCCGTGAGTGCACCATGCAGTCATGCCACTCAAAAAGAAAAAAAAGGAAGAAAAAAGAAAAGAGGTTTAATTAGCTCACAGTTCTGCAGGCTGTACAGGAAGCATAGCAGCATCTGTTTTTGGGGAGGCCTCAGGAAGTTTCCAATCATAGTGGAAGGCAGAGCAGGGGTAGCATGGGCTACTACTTCACATGGTGAAAGCAGGAGCAAGAGGGAGAGTGAGGAGGTGCTACATACTTTTAAATGACCAGATATCACAAGAACTCACTATCTTGAGGATGGTACCAAGAGGATGATACTAAACCATTCATGAGAAGCCACGCCTATCATCCAACCACCTCCCACCAGGCCCCACCTCCAATATTAGAGATTATATTTCCATATGATATTCGGGCAGGACAAACTACATCAGCTGGCCATGTTACCTCTCTAAGACTCAGTTATCCTTATCTGTAAAACAAAGATAATTATCCCAACCACAGAGCAGGGTTGGTAAGGATGATCGCATATGTAAAACACTCAGCTAGTTCCTACCTCATATAGCAGGCACTGATATAAATAAGGATTTGCTAACACTCTTAGTTTTCTATGCAGGAAACCATATGATATAGACCTTCATAATAATTTTATACTCACCGAGTTTATTCTGAAATTTTCTTAACCCACTAATATGGGGCAGGGTAAAGCGAAGCTATGGATAGAACCTAGCTTCAAGCCAACTTTCTGTACAGCCCTCACCAGATCTCTTAGGCAGTTAGACAACAGGAAGCAGGGCAGCTTGTCATCATGGGGTCCTGAAAAAGGAGTACTTGTTGGGACATTCCATTTAATGTTGACACCTAATCCAATAAGGTGTGTTTTGTAAGTACCATAATGAGATGATAAAATGGTAGCAGGGGAGACAGAGTCCAAAGGGACATTAAAAAGTTAATATCCTGTGTGACATGACTGAAGGGAGGAAGGTCCTTTGACAAGAGGTGTGATCCTGAAATGAGCTGCTGTGTCCCGATGGCCAGAAAGGCCTGGGATAAGGCAGGAAGAAATCAGGAAGCGTCTATGAATTGTGTTATTCCTAGCGTTGTCTCCTCTAATGTTTGTGGGAGGGAAGAAGAAGAAAGTGAGGAAGGAAAGAAGGAACAAAGAGAGTAAAGGAAAGAAAAGAAGGAAAAAAGGAAAAGCCACATCATGGTAGAGTTAAGGCACAGGGCATCTTGTCCCCATATCCTTGTTGACCTTCACAGGTCATCTTTGAGCAAGGTATGGCTTCCCTAATAGCTTCTATTTATTAAGCACTTACAATATGCATGGCACAGTGCCCATCACTTTATATACATTATTTTGATTAATCTTACCCACAATTTTATGAGAATGATTCCATTCCTATCCTAACTTTACAGCTGAGGAAACAGTCTTTAGTGAGATATCTTGTAACTAGCCAGTGGCAGGTCCAAACTTGGAACAAGGTATATTTAATTCCAAAGCAGTTACTGAGAACCTGAGGCTGTCTGTCCCTCTATCACTGTGTTTATAGATCCATCCATCACCCCATCCGTCTCTCACACTGTCCTGGGTACCGTGCTGTAACCGTGGGAATGACCGCAGTGTAAAGAACCAACTCTAGTCTCATAGCAGCGTACAACCTAGTAAACTTCACAAGTTAACAAGGTCTGCTTTCTTCATCTCTATCAGATAACCTTCATCTTATACTCTCAGTTACCAAAAGTAGGACTAGGCTCTTGGAGAAAGTGAGCATTTGAAAGACAGAGTAAAAAATTCATTAGAGTACAGATTTCTCAGAGCAGAGCCCAACACATAGGAAATGAAGCATGCTAAAAGAGGAGTCTAATAGAGCTAAAGTGAATGTCTTCAACCCCACCACTGAGTTATTAGGCAAAAAGCTCATTTCCTTAAAAAAATATAAAGAAATACTAAGACATGCAGAGAGGTGCTTTGCTTATAGATCTGGAAGAAGCTTTGTATCTTTGTTCTGCCACTGGCTTAGCTTATGCTTTGGTGATGCTTGTTCATGTTGTAAATTACCGACACCACCACTCCCCCCACCCACCCACCCCCACACACACACTCACTCGCTCACTCTCTCTCTCTGCCCCCCACCCCGCTTCTCTTCTCTTTCCCCAGTGCAAACCTGGGTCCTTGCCTCCTTTTCTGTGCTACTCTCTTTCTAACTTTCCTAGTGCCTGTTCCCTCTCTCCCCTGAAGACTTATTCTCAGTCACCTTGCCTTTTGACTACCCAAATTCCCAGCTGACCCTTCTCTGTCACTTGTACGGGGTACAGTCTTCTCACTTCTTTCAACTCTCTTTCTCACTCTCCACCACCCCCACCCCCATTCATTCAGTTCAACTCAGCTAAGAATTAGGAAAACAAAACTACCTAAACTAATTCACACTAAGGTGTAAATGACTGATTCCTATCCCTTTATTCCAGCTGTGAGAGCATGGGCTTATAAGTCCCGTAAATCAGGGTTAAAATCCAGTTCATATAGTGTGCCACCTCTTTGGCCTTGGGCAGGTTGTTGAACTTCTCAGGGCTTCAGTTTCTTCCTCTTTAACCCCAAAGAGTGGTTGTGAGAAGTGTGTTAAGCACTTAGCACGGTGCCTCGCTCATACTAAGTACTCTATGAATGGTAATAGAGATTAGTTTTGGGTTTTGTAGGGTATTTTTACGTATCTTTGTAAGAAGCAGTCCTTGATTGGAGGATGTAGGTGATCTGTGTGTACTTTAGAAAACTGTGTTCTCACCTTTTTTCCTGAAGAAAAGACAGGCTCCGTTATAGAGGAAAGGGACTGCCCAGTCTAGATCAAGAATGCCCAGCCTTCATTATCTCCTCCTATTTGCTCTAATCCTTGGGAGGGTGGGCATTTTCTACTGGTTAAGAGAAAATCCAGCATAGTTCAGCAAACATTTATAAAATTCTTACTGTGTCATAGGTTCTGGAGAAACAATAAAGTCTAAGACATAGACCCTGGGCCACGCACTAACAGCTTATTAGGAAACCAGTATACAAACAGATAGTTACAAGGCAGAGCCATAACGGTCATGTTAGAGATATCAGCCAGTGTCTTATGGAAACACAGAGATGATGGATTCACCTAATCCAGGTTAGAGAAGGTGACCTTGAGAAGGTAACCACGAGCTGAGTCTCTTGTTCTTAGAGCTGGTAAAATATTTTTTCTTAAAAATCTAATCACACGTGTGATTGATATACTAATTAGATATTCCCCCAGAGTCCCAATCCAGGCTTTTCAAGAAACCTCAGGGCAGTTTTGTGCTGTGCCTTCCATCCCCTTTCAGTCTTCCAGGTAAGCCTAAAATTGCTTGATTCCACTGTGTAAGAGTATCTCTAGTTACTCTCAGTGACCAGGAAGCTGATAGATTTTTGTCCTGTAACCACATAATGCAATAATCATTATGCCAACTGTTAAAAATGGATCAAATTAACTTTTATTAAACCTCTGTCCCTATGGACAACACTGGAACTTGAAGCCTCACAATTTATCTATAGCTTTCATGTGTTCTCCAAGGTACCATGCTGCCTCAGACACCTCTCATGGCTCAGGACATGCAAGAGAGAGACCTAGAAGACAGGGCAATGTATTTATGTTGCATTTCAGGCAATGGTGAAAAACTGTGGAAGACAGAAGGACCACATGGTTCATGCAATCCCAATGACTTGCCGTCTCCCTCAGCAGTAAACTCAAGAACTCTTGGGTTAGAATGTTTTGCAAAGTTTTCTGAGTTCCGTGAAACTAGGTGTTATAGAAGTATAAGATACTGAATTATTGCTCTCTCCTTATTTCTTGTTTTAAGGCATCCCTTCATCCCTTGCCACATGAGATATTTCAAAGGGTTGGTTTTCAGAGCCCCACTATCTGATCAGTCTTCAAAATGCTTGCTTATTGTGCAGATGTCATTGGAAGATTTGCTTAACACAGAGAAACAGCAGTGCTACAGAGACCTCTCAGATGTGGAATGGACATTCAAGTTGTTTTGAAGTTTAAAGAGTAAAAGTGTCAGGAAATGTATACTCTGGCATTAGTAAAACCCCACATGTCAAACATGGGTTATCCCTTTATCAGAGTCAAAAGTGTAAATGGGAGGACACCGTAGATCATTACTGAATGTGCTCAGGATGCTCTTTGAGAAATCAGATGGCATTCTTTTTTTCTTTTCTTTTCTTTTCTTTTTTTTTTTTTTTTTTTTTTTGAGACAAGGTCTTGCTCTGTCGTCCAGGCTGGAATGCAGTGGTGTAATCATGGCTGACTACAGCCTCAACCTCCTGGGCTCATAAAGCTTATGTAACTGATGCACTTACTGGGGAAATTCTCTCAAATTAAAAAAAAAAAAAAAAGAAAAAAGAAAAACTGTGTAGGTGGGCAACAGACCCCCCACCTCCTTCTACCATACTTTTCCTGCCTCAACTTCCACCCTAGACTAGTATGCCAACAAAAATCAGAGAATGTGATGAACAGAGTTTGCACAGTTTTAAATATCATCATGCTGTAGAAAACCACAGAAGGAAATTGATATAAACAAGACATTTGTTGATGTAAAGCCACCAAAACTAGACTATTTATCAATGTTGCTTTCATGAGAAAATGATGCCAAAATTCTAATATGAAGTAGAGGCTGCTTTGGAGCCAGATCTCCCTCACAAGATGCGCCCCACTGTCCAGTTTGACTCTGTGGCTTTCGGGGGTTAGGGAGCATAAATGGTAGGCCATTTGTTCGCAAGTGAGGGGAGACAGTAAGATGACAGTTTGGGGGACAGGAATGCTTCCATTTCTCTCTTCTTTTTTCTGTGTTACCTGCTAGGTACTACCACAGGCCTTGGGAAGGCACATCCCAGGCACACCTAGAAACACCTTATGTGAAAATGGATAGTGTCAGGCACTTTATCTTTAACTTAATAGAAGTTGACAATATAACTGACCCATGGTGGAGTGAAGTGAAACCACATGTGGGCTGGATTGACCCTCCCTTGATCTAGAAAAGAAAAAGTGCTGTTTTCCAGCTCACCCTTGCATACCTATCTCCTCCAGCAGGGTAGCTCTGCATGACAAGGTTGGCAAGAGGTAGACTACTTTTTACCCCACATGGTCTTACTGCAGTTGTGTGTTTGTATGTGTGTAGAAAGTGGTCCCATGGATTATATTCCTTTCTCTTAACATATACAAAAATAATGTTGAAGTCTGATATATTTGAAAATATCTTGCTACATTGTTTCATCCTCAAATGTGTAAAATTATCTTTCCATTGTCTCTCTGTGCAGAGGTAAACTTTAAATGGAAGCCTACCCCAACATTTATGCCATTTCCATAACTGTGTAATTATTTGCTACTTACCACATTTTGGGAGCCCCAAAACCCTCCTCTGTAAGCAGACTAGTATCTGAAATAGATGTATTTTCTGAATATCAAATGTGCCCACTTGTCCACATAGAACTCTCTCTGCCTGAAAGGCCAATTAAAAAGGTGAAGTACAGGCCGGGCGTGGTGGCTCACGCCTGTAATCCCAGCACTTTGGAAGGCCGAGGCAGGTGGATCACCTGAGGTCAGAGGTTTGAGACCAGCCTGACCAACATGGAGAAACCTTGTCTCTACTAAAAATACAAAAATTAGCCGGGCGTGATGGCACATGCCTGTAATCCCAGCTACTCGGGAGGCTGAGGCAGGAGAACCACTTGAACCCGGGAGGTGGAGGTTGCAGTGAATTGAGATCACACCATTGCACTCCAGCCTGCCCAACAAGAGTGAAACTCTGTCTCAAAAAAAAAAAAAAAAAAAAAAAGTGAAGTACAAGGAAGACTTCCACTCCAGAGCCCCATGCCCATGCCAGATAATATGGATGGATCATATCACTTCACCAGTGAGTCCATGATCTTCAAGAGGCCTTGGGATTCCTTCACTTCTAGTGATTGAGGGATCATTGTCACATGAAGAACTTGGTGCATGTCAAACTCTCATCACTTCCCAATAGGCTTTATTAGCACTATTAGTCCTATCGATACCAAAAGATCATATGGCTTCATTCTTTATATTCCAAAAAGCCAGAGTGGTAAGAAGTTTAGCTGAAAGATGTGTCTAGAATCTAAAAATTTGGCAAATGAGTCTCCCTTAGTGACTAGGGTTGTAGAATCCCAGAATGTAATTAAGTTAAATTCTCTCATTTTATCTGTGAGAAAAGAGAGGCAAATGTATTAAGCAACTTGTCCAAATAGACACTGGCTGGCAAAGCTCAAAGCCTGAAAAGTAATGTTTTCCAATTTTGAGCTCAGTGTTTATCATAAACTGGAAGAACCAAGAGCTCCTTTAGTGATTCGGAATGTAGTATCTAGAGCCAGACTTCCTGAGTTCAAATCCTGGCTCCACCACTTACTGTGTCCTTGAGCAAGTCACTTAACCCCTCTGTGTCCTCATTTGCTTATCTATAAGATAAAGATTTTTAAAAGTACCTACCTCATAGGGGTTTTGTGCAGATAAATGAATTAATATATGTTAAGCGTTCATGTGAGTTCCTGGTTAATTAAGAATAGATTCTATATTTGAGTGTTTCAGTTGCTAAAAATGCACTAAGAGCTGGACTCAGGAGATAGAATAGGGGACCCAGATGGTCACTAGACATCATATATTTTTCACTAGGATAAGAAAGGATTTTCTTACAGCCGTGCTGTGAGAAGTTTTGCGTTTTCTCTATATCTTAGTCTTTAAAACTATGGAAAGGAATTGAGTATGATAATGCAATTACCCCAGGTAAAAATCTTCTATGCTTTCAAACATGTGCGTAGCCATCAATAAGAAAAGGATTCCTTGCTATTTGAGAGTGAAGAGTAGAGGGTAAGGGGTCAACTAGACAACGAGAGTGGGAAAGAAAGAAGATGGTTGCATTCATAGAGTTTGAGGATTTTTCTAGTAATTTAGTATAAAGGAATGAAAGTCAAGAAATAGGAATTCAGCTGACCTCCGTGTGGCTTGGGGTAGAAACACTCTCCATGTTTTTTTGCAACTTGTATGTAATCCAGTGTTCTTATTCAGAATCTAATTGCTGAGTTGCCCCCACTGTTTCTGTTTTCCTAGCTGGAAAAATAGATAATCTGCTCTGAGGATCAGAGGGCCACTAGAAAATTCTCTGTGGCCTACAGAATGTGAGGCTGCATGAAGCAAAACAATGAAATATTGTAAATGTGGGAGGCAAGCAAAATTAAATAGAAAAATAGTTACTCTAACTTGGGTATAGCAATAGCAGTAATTCCAAGCATAAGCAAAAAGGAACTCCAAAGACCAATTCTTTCTATTTTTCTCTCTTGTGTATGAGAAATATTATAACAACAATGATAGCAATAATAATGATGGCAGCTACCGCATGGTATTTTGTTTCCAACACCTGTACAAGCTAGAGGCTAGCAGGGAAAAACACAATTAAGAACTCTGGAGTGAGACTACTTAGCGTCAAATCCTAGATCTCTTACAACTAGCTATGTGAACTCAGCCAAGTTACTTCAATTGCCCTATATATAAAATGGTATAATAATAGTACCTATATCTTAGGGTTGCCATGAGGATTAAAGGAATTAGTACATGTGAACTTCTTACAGCAGTACCCAGCACATAGCAAGCACCCAATAACTACTGGAAGCTATTATTGTAATTATTGTTATCGTCCTTATTTTATAGATAAATGAGTTGGCATTCAAAAAGGGTAACTTTCCCAAGGTCATAAAACACAGATGGAAGTGGATGGTATGTTGAAATTCAAAGTTCTGGGGCAGTCTGGTTCTTGACATTATGCTCACGTGTCTCCTACTTAGTAAATACAACTTAGGGATTTAGGCCAATTCATCAGTTCTATCAGATCCAAGTGTGTTTAAAAATAGTGTCCCAGGGATAAAAGTCCTAGCAATAAATGAGAATCATGGATAATCAAAAACAAATGAGGGATTTAATAAGCCAATATAAATCCTAATATGAGGGTTTCAATTTATTCAGGCTTCATTCTGATAATAATCCCTTAACTCGCCCTGAGATAACAAAACATCAAAGAGTAAAACATGCATTCTACATGAAGAGATCTTTGAACCTAACTTGAAAAATCAGTTTAGGTCACTTTTGTGTGGTCATATATAAAAACATTTGTGGAAAGCCTCATTCTCACTCCCCACGTCAACACCCTTTAGGGCTAGAAAGTGCAGGGGCTGCTGTTCCCCATATCCTGTGAATAGAACATCTGTGTGAATAGGAAGCCTGTGCAAACAGCAGGCACTGCCCACAGGGGTGTGTATGTGTATGTATCACGCATGTGCATGTGTATCAATGCCTGTGTGTATATGTGTGTACATGTCTACTATCTGTGTGTGTGTGTGTGTGTGTGTGTGTGTGTCTCCCCAGCCCTGAGGGAATTAATCACCCCTGCATCAGTAGCTAGCTGCTTCGTCTCCTGTCTTCTCACATATCAAACTCCTGAGACAGAGACAGCGAGATCTCTGCATGGGAAATGGCTTCATCTTTTGCATTCCTCTGCCAAGCCAGGCTTGAATTGGTTTCATGGTCTGCTTAAGCAGGGTTGAGGGCCTACTTGAAGCACCATGTCACCCAGTGCTGTGTCCTGCCAAACTTCTCACTAAGGCTGGCAAATCTCGGGACAGACAGGAAAAGAGCCTGCTGGCCATTCCAGCACTCAGCGGATTAGGGGAGGTCAAGAAGCCTAATCTATGAGGCTGTGAGCTTGAACTGTAGTGAGCTGAAGTCACCTTTGTCATTAAGGGTTTGGCTGCCCAAAGCACCACTGCTTCCCAGTCTCCCCCACCCCCACCCACCCCTACATAATTATATCAAGGAGAGAAGAGAGGAGCAAGAACTAGAGTTTTCCAAGGATTTACTAGGCTTTCTACTCAATGTTCCTTTCTTTTTTCTTTTTTCTTTCTTTTTTTTTTTTTTTGAGAGGAGTCTCCCTCTGTCACCCAGGCTACAGTGCAATGGCGCAATCTCAGCTCATTGCAGCCTCCACCTCCCCGGTTCCAGCGATTCTCCTGCCTCGGCCTCCCAGGTAGCTGGGATTACAGGCACACAACACCAAGCCCAGCTCATTTTTGTATTTTTAATAGAGACAGGGTTTCACCATGTTGGCCAGGCTGGTCTCGAACTCCTGACCTCAGATGATCTGCCCACCTTGGCCTCCCAAAGTGCTAGTATTACAGGTGTGAGTCACCACGCTCGGCCTCAATGTTCTTTCTAGTCCTGAGCATGGGAATTTCAAAGTCCCAGTTCCCTGAAGGCTTCATTGGAAGCATTCTTATACCTCATTCTGCCTGGAATACCTTCTTTTCACTTCTGCCTTTGCCTGGCTACCACTTATTCACCTGTCAAGACTCAGTCTGGATATCACCAATTTTAGGAAGCCATTGATGATACTACCTCATTCCTCTCAACTCCCAATCTATGATTCTGTCTTAGATTGTACTTATCTGCTTCATAGACTAGACTCTGTGCCCCAAGGAAATAGGGTAGAGGTCTGACTCATTTACTACTCTGTCTCCTTACATAAAGCCTGGCACACAAAAAGTGTTCAATAAATACTAATTAAATGGATAAATAAATGAATAGCATTTGTTACAGTATCTTATGGTTGTCTCTAAAAACCCGTAAAATCAAGAATATTTTGAAAATCTCTATGTCCCAATCATTCAGCATAATTCTCAGTACATACTAGATTTTCAGCAAGTAAATGCATGAATACGAGTACACATACACATGTGAGTGGCTGAATAGATGGGTAGAATTAAAAATAAAGTCTGTAAGACTGCAAAGACAATTATCATGAAAGGAAAGAGGAGGCAGAATCTTATAGAAGCTAATAGAATCAAAACTGTGGATCCTGACATGAAGACTGGCCTTCCCAGGCATTTCACTTGTGGAGAAAACTCATGAATATAAATGTCCAGAAAGATTTCTATTTGCAATGTAAATAGATGGATTAAAAACTACTCAAAAGAACTAACTCAAGGGAGTGTATTAATCTGCTGGGGCTTCCATAACAAACAAACTGGGTGGGTTAGAATAATAGAAATGTATTCCAAGACTAGTGTCTGAAATCAAAGTACGGACAGGGCCATGCTCCTTCTAAAACTTGTAGGAGTAGGGGCCTTCCTTGCCTCTTCCTATCTTCTGATGGTCTGCCAGCAATCTTTAGCATCTGTCAGCCTGTGAATGTGTCCCTCTAATCCTCCTTTGCATGGCTATCTTCCCCTCTGTGAATCTATGAATTTGCTTCCAGCTTTTCTTGTGTAGGGTGTTCTTCAGGTTGCTACTTCAAGGTCAAGGTCTGATTCAAGCCCTTCCTCTTCCAGCAGTGTTGCCCTCACCATCTCAACTCATTCAACTCAACCCTCCTTGCAATTTGATTGGATTTACTGCCATTTACATTCTACAATACTTACTATGTGGCTGTTCTAAGTAGAATGCTACAGCATCTTATCTGACGCATAGCCATCTTCCCCTCTGTGCATGTCTGTCATGGTGTCAAATTTCCCCTTTCATAAGGATACCATTCCTATTGGATTAGGATCCACCCTAGTGACCTCATTTTAACTTAATTATCTCCATAAAGGCCCTATTTCTAAATAAGGTCACATTCTGAGGTACTAGGAATTAAGACTAATATATCTTTTGCGGGAACACAATCCAACCCATAATAAGGAGAAATACTTAGGTTTGTAGGGTTTTAGTGAGTAATGCCACCTACAAATCAGTAAATAGAGACATTTATAGCCTGATTGGATGAATGTCAAATTATTTCCTTAATCCCAAAGCACTTGATCCTAAATCTTAAATGCCTTGTGGTCTACTTGGGATGATAACTAGGGGAAAAAAAACATTTAAGCAAAGAGAATTGTGTCCGATTAAATGCTATAGCTGTTTACTTAGAATAGCTGTGTAGTAAGTATTGCAGAATGTAAATGGAAGTAAATCCAGTAGAATCTCAAAGACTGTACAGTTGATGTGAGCTGGGATGGTGAGGGAAACCTTGCTGGAAGAGGAAGAGCTTGAATCAGTCCTTGATCTTGAGGTAGGAACATGAAGTCAGGAAAAGCTGGAAGCAAATTCACAGATGTGAAAGAGAAACATGGTGTATTGCGAAGCCAACAAGGGGCTGTGCCTGGCAGAAACCCACTCTGTATAAAGGAGGTAATTCTAGAAAAGAAAAGGGGTTCATTTAGTGGAAGGTTTTTAATGTGAAGATGCTAATCAGTTAATATAAAATAGAGACAAACTGCAATAAAACCCAAAAGATGGTATTAGAGAAGAAACACAACAACAGAGGACACCATTCATGATGCGAGTAATTTCTTCTATGATCTTGACCACCACAAGAACAACCCTGGAACTATTTTTAACAAGAAATTTATACCTAGAAATCTAGACAAACCACCTAAAATATCAAACTCCTTGGAGTAAAAATAACTTTGCAGATCATCTACCCTACTAATTTGTTTCTCAAGAGGCTCATATCTGAATTATAACAGCCAGCAGGAATTCTAGCTCATTTTAATGTGCTATCACTCAGAAGACAGGGTGATCAGAAAATGGGAACCAGAACTTAGAAGTTTTAATTAAATCAAGCTCTGTGTAGGTGAACAGGCACATTAGTATTTTTGGACAGTGGGATGTCATAGAAATGTGTGTTAGAGTGAGGGAAGGCTGAAGACACTTTATATAATTGGAGCTAGTTTTGGTGTTATTCTGCTATTTGCCATGTTCTGTAAAGGAAGTAGGTTTAGATGCAAATGGCATGCTAGTAATGAGATGGTAAATGTATATCTTGCTGCAAGTGCCATTTTTTTCAAGAGCTATTTATTAATTTACAAAATAGCAAAGACGGCTTGACAAAAGTCATATGTAATGTTGGTAACATTGATTTTATTTTTTTTAAGTTATTTTAGAGATGACTTAGAAGGTGTGGCAAATTGGCATGGCCAAACTGTTTTCAAGCAGAAATGAGTGCTTTGCCACTTCAGGTGTTTGATAATCTTGGCTGTCACTATTTTTACGGAGCCAAAACCTCACAGCCTGCAGGCAGACTTCCAGGAGAAGTGTGGCTGTATCTACTATTTCCTGAGCCATGCAAGTTACTGTTTGATAGACAGCCCCCGATTCTCATGGTGTGATTTATCATACATGTTTCTGGTTAATTTTTGGCTTTCAAACATATTTTTGCTCTTTAATGTCTAATATCTCCTTTGATCTTTTACTTTATCTTTTCTAGGCCTCTTTTAAGGGTTTTCTAGAATACAGTGGTTTTAAGGGAGGAGTAGCAAATCCATCTGCGATCGCTGGGTATAACTGCTTTTCTGACTTTGTCTATTTCCCTCTCTCTGTAACCCTTCGTGATTCACTCCTCCAGTCCTTAGAGACTGAGCAGGGTAGAGGAGTAACCCAAGTGCACATCCCAACTTTGGGAAAATCACTTGTTTCTCTGAGCCTTGGCTTACTTGTCCTAAAATGGAGATGATAATGCCTGCTTGCTTACTTCAGAGTTAGGAGGATGAAGTGAGATAACATAAACAGTCTTTGGGAAGTGCAATTCATCAGGTCAATGCAAGTAGTTATGAGCATCACAATGCACGTTTTCTGAACTCTTGCAGTCCTCATGGTTTAGCCAAATAGTTTAGCAGTTCGCTCATAACTGTTACCTAACATTCTTTGCTATGTCTCCTGGGCTTTTGTCTGCTTTCTCCATCTTTGCTGAAAGCACCTTAAAGACGGTAAGCATGGTTTCCACTTCTGGATCTGTCACAGTGCTTAGCAATGAATGCTTAAATGAGAAACTAAGTTGAACATGTCACAAATGCCCTTCTCCTCAGTCTCCAAAACCTATGGCTACTTTCTCTGACTGACTTTAGGAAGCTGCCTCACTCTACTTACTTGTTTCCCATCCTCACAATAATCATCTCTGCATTCAACAAACATTTACTGAGCATGCAGTAATAAAAGTTCATATTGGCTAATACTTACAGAGCCCTTCATCTGTACCAGGCCCTGGGTTTCACCCTTTACATGGAGGTTCTCACTTGAACCTCATAACAACCCTGGGAAGTAGATATTGCCATTATTCCCATTTTAAATATGAGTGAATTGTTAAGTAACTTCCCCGAGATTATTCAACTGCAGGGTGGCAGAGCACAATTCATTCGCAAACAATCCGATCTTAGAGCCCAAGGTCCTGTATTATGCCTCAATATCTGGGGGATTTCTTCAGTCTTCTATCTTTCATATAGTTGACATTTTTGAAGAGTACAGGCCAGTTACTTTGTAAAACGTCTCTCCATGTGTGTTTGCTTGATGTTTTCTTGTGATTTTTGAATTTTTGACAGAAATAACACAGAAGTGTGCTATGTTCTTCTTAGTACCTCATATCAGGAGACAGATGATGATGATGTGTCTCATTACTGGTGATGTTCACTCTTATCACTTGGTTAAGATGATGGTCAGCCAGGTGTTTCCACTGTAAAATTAATAAATATGTAGCACTTAATAAGTAACAAAGAAGTATTTTATGGGGGACAATATGAGCTAAGTAAATATCCTGTTCATCATTAACCTTTGACCCACTAGATTTAATATTGATTGATGATTACTGCCTGAGTCAATTATTATTATGATGATTGCCAAATGGTAACTTTATAAATTCTGTCATTCCTTCTAGATTATTAATAGGCATTCTACTCTAAGGTAGTTTTCTCTTCTCTCCGGTTTATTTATTTATGAATTTCCACTTTGCTCAAAGGATTAAAATATATTACTATCAAATTGTCCCAGACAGGACCAGCAAAAGCCCTTTCAAGCTGGCCCCTATGCCCTTTTGACATATACCCCATCATTCTTTGAGCACTTCTCAATTTTCTGGTACAACATACTATTTCAGGCTCATTTTTTATTCTCCCAATTCCTGCCCAGAAGTCAGCTACTTCTACAGAAACTGATTCCTTTTAATGGAGAATGGTATTTAGAACCCAAGATCTGGGCACTCGATTTGCTTGATACTACTGGGATGTCATTGCTTCTAGGCCTTTCAGAGAGAACTAGGAAATACTGTACACATATATGTATAGTTGTATATACTCATTTATATATGTTGATATATCTGTGTCTATCCATCTATTAAAAACCATGAGTTCATACTGTTTGCAACAGCAATTCAATTTTACTAGATTTATCTTAGTCTTTCCACTTCACATATTTGTAACTCTCTCCTCTGAGAGTAAGAAATCTGGCTCCCATTATTTTTTATGTATTTATGTATTTGTTCACTCCTCCCTGAATATTTGACTCCCAGCCATCCTGGCCCAGCGCTGACCCCTGTCCCAGGCCAGAGGACCACTCCCCACCAAACCTCATACTAAAGTTCAGTCCCTACAAAGTGGAAGAGGAAAGGAAGGAAGAAGAAGAAGGAAAGGCCAGTTTGAAAGTTCAACTCCAGACATGCAGTGCCCCGTTGCCCCCAGGGAGCAAGGCTGAGCCCTGGACACCACCTCCACTGAAAGCTCAGCTTGACACCAGTGGAGGTTTTTAATCAGACAAAGTAAGGTGACCAGATTCACATTTTTGAGTGACATTTTGGTGGCTGTGGCCTTAGGGAGAAATTGGAAACTGAGAGATTTAGAGATAAATTGGGAGCCACTAATGACAGTCCAAGAACCTGAAAGGGAGATGCATCCTAGACCCTGTACGTACCCCTCCTTAGGCTTTCTAGAGTTGGCACACTTAGTGGTGTCTAGTTTATTATTGTCAGATTGCTGTCCACCTCCCGACCTCAGAGGCATTCTAAGGGAAACAAATATCTTTGGAAGACAAGAAAATCACAGGACAGAAGTGTTGGGCAGAAATGTCACACAAGTTTAAAGAATACTTCTAAAAAATAACTTCAGTTTACAATAACTTCAGTTTGCTCCTAACCAAAACTTCATTTTACATTTCTGAATAAAGAAAAACTTTGCTGCAAAAGTCGAGGTAAAAGAAGGTTCTTAGGGCATAATAGCTCAGGGTGGGAAGGGTCTGCCATTGGAAATTATGAACATTTATACCAGCAATAAACAATGAGTTTCTGGAGGCAACAGTCATCACCCTCTCTGAAAGAGCAGAGGAGCAAAACCTTGGCAACTCACATAATGAGCCCTTGTCCAAAGGAAGGCAAAAAAAAAAAAAAAAAAAAAATTCCTCCTTTTGTATAGCTAATACAAACACAAGCTGCCAAGAAGGGTCAACCATCATGGGTCGTTGATTACCCATATTAACCCTGATGGCCACCTTTACAAAAAACTAACACTTGGGGAAGACCACACTCTGCCTTTGCCCATTTGGCTGCCAAGTACACTGCTGCTTTACTGAAATAACAACTGCAAGTGGATTCATGGCCCTGGGTGGTATCAGTGTGTTTGTTTCTATTATTTAGAAATAGATCTGTCATTTTGTCACTTGTGATTTTCTGAAACTATAAGCACAGGAAGCCCAGCATTTGCCACTCAGGTCTATTAATACTTTGTTCTATTGACCTTCAGAGAGAGTATAATATAATAATTAGGCATGCAGGAGCCAGGCCGCCTAAGTTTGAATGCTGATTCTCTTGTTTACTAGCTGTGTGACTTTGGACAGATTACCTAACCTCTCAGAGTCTCTGCTAGCTGATCCTGTAAAATGGGGAAACTTACAGTACCTTTATCACTAGTAAATAAGTCAGTATATGTTCCCACATCTTAGGTAAGCTAAGTTCTGGGCTCTGCTGAGACCTCAGTGAATGAGGCTCGGATCATGCAGAACTGAGGTTCATAAATCCACAGAGCTGGTCCCATGATAAGAAGCAGCCCCATTCTCGGTGCCTTTATGTCCATGTCATGGTGGACTTGGGTGTGACTCTGGTGGCATGGCATTGAGGAATACCCAGCAGCAGGCATTCTGGGCCATGATTTGAATTCTCCAGGCCTCAGCTCCTGCTTGTTAAAATAGAGAGGATAATAGTACCTATCTCAGGAAGCTGTGGACAGGAATAATGCATTTAAAGCAACTAGCACAGAATCTGGCTCATTTAAGTACGATATAAATGTTAGTATTACTATTGTTATTGGTGACCATGTGTGATGTCAGCTGGATTGTGGTCACGTCACAGTTTTTAGCTCATGCATGGCTAAGGGTGCTCTGCCCAGCCCAAGTTCAAGGGCTAGCCAGATCCAGGCAGAGAGACAGGACCACAGTCTAGTAGGCTGGACTTTAGGCAGAACTCCAGCACTGTCCGGGAAACAAAGTGGAAATTAGGAAGCCAAGCTGAAAGCTTAAAATCCAGTTAAAGTGACAGGCCAATCCAGGCACACTTGAGGCTGGGCAAAGGGCAGGAAGACTAATTCCAGCCATTAAGGTGGAGGGAGACCCTCTGTCTCCTGCCTGTCCCTGGTCAGAAGTCAGTTGTTCAGGTACTGGGCAGGGTCAAGCCAGGAGGACTTCAGCTTGATCTGTCAACTCATGGAGGCTTTCCTGCAATCAGGTTTTGACAAAGGGGACAGAAACAGGGAGAAGAAGGGCTCAGAGGAAAGAAAGCAGTATAGTAAAAGAATGCTGGGGAAACCAGCCTCCCAAATATTTTGGCCAAGAGCCCAATCATGAAGCTAAACACCTGAAGCCTAGGAGCTGAAAGAAACCATAGCAGTCATGTTTACCACCCTCCTTATCTAGGGACACAATCCTTTAGCCAAAACCACTGGGGCAGATGTCTTTCAGATTCCAAATTTTTTTGTACTTTAGAAAGATGTTAGGATTACTAAGACATAAATTGTATAACACCCCTAGCAATTTCTGGGGGAAAAACACCATAATCCAACAAGCTAATCTTGCTGTGGTAAAATGTATAAATATTTACACAAAGTGGGATGCAGCCTGTCAAAAGCATGTCAATTCAGATCCAGTTTGTCACGAAAAGAGTTTACACCACACTGAAGGAAAATGTGTGGTGTTCAGAGCTCCTGGGACCTTGAAGTTGGGAGTAAACAGTTGTGTAGAGGACATAACTAAGATGTCCTCCAGCCATGTGACTAATCCAGAAGTGCACACACAGTTCACTGCAAATTCAACTCAGTTTTTCACTGCATACTACTGAACATCTGCCAGGTCCCAGGCACCATGCTCAACACTGAGGTTCTGGTCGTGTATTCATATTCAGAGCTGCTGTATCAAAGTACCACAAACCAGGTGGCTTAAAACAACAGAAATTTATTGTCTCACAGTCATAGAAGCCAAAATCAAGTTCAAAATCAAGGTGTCAGCAGGACTGTACTCCCTCTGAAACCTATAAGGAGAGTCCTTCCTTGCTTCTTCTAGTTTCTGGTGGCTCCTGGCACTCTTCGGCATTCCTTGGCTTGTAGATGCATCGCTCCAGTCTCTGGCTCTGTCGTCGCATGGCATTTTGCCTGTGTGTCTCCCTCTTTTCTTATAAAAAACACAGTCGCATTGAATCAAGGGCTCACCCTACTCTAGTTTGACCTCATCTTAAGCGATTACATCTACAGTGACTCTATTTCCATGTAAGGTCACATTCTGAGGTACTAAGGGTTAGGACTCCAACATATCTTTTTTTGGAGACACAGGTCAACACATAACAAGTGGTAAACCAAAATAGACATAGCCCCATGCTTTCATCAAGCTAGCAGTCGAGTGGGGAAGTCACATTACAAGTATGTTGAGAATTTCCAAAGGGGAAAGTATTAATGGGACCATACAGTAAGAGAATTTTACCCAGTTGAGGGTTTCCTCTCTGAAGAAGTAGCATTTTAAATGGAAATGAAAAGATGAATAAAAGCCAAGCAAAGAGGGGAAAAAGGCACTAATGCCCTCACTCTCTGATGCCTAGACCAGACCCCCTGTCCTCCTTGCACTGGGCTTCTGCAGAAGCCAGGCCCCAGAACCTCAGAGAAAGACTCTAAGTGTATCCCAGGCCACCACTCATAGCCAACCTTGCCCCCAGGCCGGCTCTGCCTGGCCTGCATTTCCTCTCTCAGAAACAGCCAAAGGCGCAGAACGCACGGAATAGGGCATCAGCCCCCAGCAAGACCCAGGCCCATACTTGCAGGCTCTCTGCAAGAGAGAAGTAGGGAAGAGTCTCTGCTTTCCCTTCATTGGCCTAAGTTGATTACAATATTTTTTACCCAGAATCAGCAAAGTCCTTAATATACAGACAGCTTCTGCTGACCTCCGTCCTTGAGAATGCAGTGCACTTTTATCAGGGCAGGCAGATATGTCTGTTTTGTGAGTTTCTCTGAGCAGTGCTCAAGTGGCCTCATGGCTGCCAAAAGGCCTCTGCTTCAAGGTCCCAGGGGCTAAATTTCTGCCAGAAATGGTGGCAGAGTTTGGGGAAGTGAGGATGTAAAGCCTCTACTTTGATGAGCTTAACCTTGAGACAGAATTAGCTGTGTAGGCAGCTATTTTATAAGACATACAAAGAGGGTTCACCAGCATTGGCCATGGATGTTAGATTTTGTTTTACACCCACAACATTTTAGTATTTCCCTTGAGTGGAAAGAAAACCTTTTTTGAAGCATAATACCTGTAAGGAAAGTACACACAAATCCTATGTGTACACTTGGTGACTTTTCATAAAATGGACCCAGATCCAGCCCCTAGATCTCGCAAACACCCCAGAAGCCCACCCCACTCTACTCCTCTTCTAGTTTTTACCCACCAAGGGTAACCAATGTTCTGGCTCCTAACACAGTGGATTAGTTTTGGCTTTTGAGCTCATGATATAAATCACACAGTATCAATTTTTGTGTTTCTGGCTTTGTTCATTCAATTTTATGTTTGTGAGATTCATTTATGTTGTTGCTTATTGTTGCAGTTTATTCTCATTGCTTTATATAATCTTGTGTGAATATATCATAATTTTTTATTCATTCATGTGCTGATGAACATTTGGGTTTTTCCAGGTTTGGGCTATTATGAACAGTGCTGCCATGGATACTCTTGCATATGTCTTTTGATGAATATATGCAAATTGGGGAGAGGTATATACTTGTATTTGGTTGTCTATTGCTGCATAACAAATTTCCCTCCAAACCTAGTAGCTAACAATGACAATAAACATTGATCACCTCTCACAGTTCATGTGAGTGAGGAATTTGGAGGCAGCTTGGACAGGCACTTCTGGCTTGAGGTCTTTCCTGAGGTTGCAGTTATCTAAAGGCAAGCTTGGGGCTGGAGGGTCTGCATTCAAGGTAGCTCACTCACATGGCTGGCAAGTTGATGCTGATTATTGGTGGGGAGGCTGCAGTTTCACACATGAACTTTCCTTAAGACTGTCTGGGTATTCTCATGACATCGTAGCTGGCTTCCCCACCACCGTGAGTGGGCAAAGAGAGAGCATCAAATTGGAAGCATTATCCTTTTTGTGACCTAGCCTTGGAAGTCACATAGCATCACTTCTGCCTCATTCTATTCATTAGAAGTGAGCCACTAAGTCTAGCCCATACTCAAGACTTCACCTTTGGAAGGAAGGCATGGCAAAGAATGTATGGATGTATCTTAAAACCAATAACACCACAATGTTTTAAAGCTTATAATTAACTCAATCTAAGGGTTTAAAAATAAGATAAGTTTATAGAAATTTACACAAGGATCTAAAAGCAATAAATTCAACCCAGCTTCTCTTCTTCTATTCATTTAAAACTTTGCAAATGTCCATAGAGTTTTCAAGGTATTTTTTGGAGACAGCATGGTACAATAGAAAGTGCAGAGGCTCTAGAGCCAGAAACAACCAAGTCTGAATCCTGGATTCACTACTTACTAATTATGGGTACTTGGACAAGTCAGCCTCCTGGATTTCCAGGTTCCCTCAACTGTAAAATGAAGGTAATCAATAGAGCTTATCTCATATTGTTCTGGAGGCAATTAAATGAGATAATGTGTTAAGGTGCCCTCTATGATGGGAGGTCTCATTGATTTCCTCATTTAACCAATAACATTAACTATCTAAAAGGTGTTCTGATGGACCCTGCGAGTAATACAAAACTGACTCAGATGCAGGCCCTACATCAGGAGGTATACACTCTAGTAGTGCGCTTGACAGGTAGAATAACTGTAATACAACTGAGAAAATGGTCAGTGTCTGGAGCAAGTATGGATATAGTGTTTTAAATATGGATTATATTTGGATATATAGAAATGAAAGACATTTTGAAGGGCAAGGAAAGGGCAAAAGATATTCCAAATTAGAAATACAACTTGCATAAAGACACAACTAGAAAACCATGGGGCATAACTGGAGAATAACAAACAGATTATTACAGATATGGCTAAGCCTAGTGTAGATGAAAGGAGGTAGTGGAAACAGGTTGGAAAGTTAGTTACATGTCAGAGCAGTAGGAAAAGATTGAGCGCATACACTTAATATTACAGTCTGATGAAAAACATTAAGGCCAAAAAATTTTCAACCAACTTTCAGGACAAAAGCTAGGTGGGACTAGCTACTAGAGGATCTACTTACCATGTTTTCTTGGCCAATTCCTGTTTGTAAAATCTTTGTGCCTCAGACTGTAAACAGAACTTTCTAAAACTGATCTTTAGAAGATGCTTCTGACGTACGGCCTGAGCCACTGAGCTTTGTCCTTATCATTCCCAGTTTGTAGGCTGCATCAGCAGGGAAATGCAGTGGGATTGTTTTCATAGGCCCTTAGCTCACTATAAACGTACTTCTCAAGTCTTGGCCCTTTGGAAATAGCCAGTTCGTGCACTCAACTCATCTGCGTATTTGAGTGCTACATCCAGATAATGAGCCACTCTCTTCACTTTACTTCCCTTCAAAAAGACTGATCGATGGAGCAGGCTTCATTTCTGTTACATTATCCAGTCCCAGGCAGTGATGATGTTTAAACATAAGACAGAGACGTTTCTATGCAGCAATGGAACTTTGAAGGAAGCTGGAGCCAATGACCTTTCACTTTGAAGCCAAAGAATTACAAGCATAAAATTTTCAGTCTTGCTAAGAATTGGGGCTGGAGAAATTAGCAGAAAGTCCTCTTTAAGCCCCACAATTCAGTATGTGGTGCCCAAAGCCTTTATGTACTCAGTCTATGTCTCATTTAGCACTCCCTTCTTATTTTGATGAAGTTTATATGTACCATCAGAATAAACATGGTTGTAACCATTATTGGTGATTTTGTGGGTAAAAATTGGATATTCCATTTTATCTCCCTCTTTGCTTTAATGTAAATGAATTCTAGAGCATTAAAGGAGAGGATAGATTCTAGGCTTAGGATAGAGCTGCCAGCCAGTCTTGAGCTGGCACTTCCCACTTTCCCAGTTAGGGGTTTTAACTCCATTTGAGTTCATGGGAAACATTCTCTGCACAGGTACTAAGGGTGTGTCCTCTTCCTCTCCGATTTCTTCTCAGGTGGGAAATTGGCAAGTGGAGTCCATGTAGTCTCACATGTGGGGTCGGCCTACAGACCAGAGACGTCTTCTGCAGCCACCTGCTTTCCAGAGAGATGAATGAAACAGTCATCCTGGCTGATGAGCTGTGTCGCCAGCCCAAGCCCAGCACGGTGCAAGCTTGTAACCGCTTTAATTGCCCCCCAGCCTGGTACCCTGCACAGTGGCAGCCGGTGAGTTCTGAAGTTACTCAATATTGGCGCTTTTGTTTGCAACAGTGACTCAAAAAAGGGATGCTCTCTCAGAGTGGTTTTGTCCAGGGATGTTAAAGGGATGTTCAAGATCTGCTCATTTCTCCCTTCTTAGTATTCCCCTAACTTGATTTACATCCAGATCTTTTAATTACAAATATCATGCTTTTTCTACTGTATCACACCCCAGTGACCTCCAGAAGCAATGCAGATGACCCATCTGTTAACCTGAGCGTATTTATGACAAAGCTGTCACCAAGCTAAGGAAAATTTTTTAAAATCAAGACAATGTGGTGGGTTTTCCATAAAGCTAAATTTGTTCTTAATTTATACCCTTTCTAGTTTTTTTGCTGTTTAAAAATTCTAAGAAATAAGGGTAGTAGGCAATGATTTTTTTTAACATCATTACTTAGCAATATAAGAAGTTAGAAATGCTGAGCCAATTCCAAGTATTTTTATTTTCCTAGTCCTGTGAATTCCAAAAGTCTGGGAACCATTGTTTCAAAACAGGGGTTGACAAACTGCAGCCCTCAAGCTAAATCTAGCCTGTAGCCTTTCTTGTGTGTGTAAATAAAGTTTTATTGGAACACACCCATTATTTTACGTACTGTCTATGGCTGCTTTTGCACTACAAGGCAGAATTGTGTGGTTGTGATAGAGAACATATGGCTCATAAAATCTAAAATACGTGCTATCCCTTTACAAACAAAATTTCTGATCCTGCACCAGGCATATATAATAATAACACAACTATTTTATCATAATTTCCTATCTAAAAATAATATGCATTTATCAAACGTTAATATTTTTGCATGCCTTTTAAAAACACAGGATTTTAGGTTGATTGCATAAAATCTTATTTTGCAGTTTGCTCCCTATTAGGACATAAGACACTGCTTTAAAGGGACAACAAAGGTCACAAAAAGTAAGCATGAAAGGTGGAGGAGACATACATCTCTGTTTCACTGAGACAGTTTTTTCACTCTCAAAAGTGTCCCAATTTGGGTGATAAATGATATAGTCATCAGTGGAAAAGGAGAGAGGATGACAGCTCACATACCATTGCCTTGTGCAGAAGGGTCTCCCATTTCCAGGCAGCCACGTGTCCTCTGTGCTTTCTCCTAATCATTTGGCAGAGCCCCTCCCTTCTCCTTGCTCCTTGCCCATCTTGGAGCTGTGGTTTAGTAAAACACTCAAAGAATCAAATACTGATGAATAAGCAAAACACTAAGTATGAAGCCTCTGGCAACAGACATTAAATATATATTGTCTTTTAGAGCTTAAATGTATATGGCTAAGTTCATTAATTCCATGATACTATGGATGGTTTGTGGAAGAGGATGTCATATATTTTGAACACCAATGTACCAGCGCTTAAGAAATATATATTATCGCTCACCAAGCTGAAGTAAATCCTCACAACAATTCAGTTAAAATAAGGTTTTATTAGCCTTATTTTAGGTTTGAGGAAACTGAGGCAAACACAGCTAGCAAATTTAGGGTTGGCTATCAACTCAGTCTTATGTGACCCTTTCCACTATACCAAACCTATTGTGTATGGCTAAAAGGCCTTTCAGGGATTAAACATGAGCACTTTTGTTTTACAGATGATGTAACTGTGGCCTAGATGTAGGCTTCCTTAAGATCATAAAACCTGGACCAGAACCCAGGTCACCTGATTGCTAGTGCATTTATACTAAGTTACCTCTAACTGGAGTGAATCTATGACCTTAAACGGCACCACTAACCCATGCCAATCCTAATAAAAGGTGAGAAACCATCTCAAATCAACCTCCACTGTTGAAATTGTTAAGTCCCCATATTATTAGTAGCTTGTTGCTATTAGGTACATAAGTTATGGATAAAATGTTTACGGAATGATGAAATGAATGAATAGATGAAGAATACTCCTTATAGGCCCTGAAAATGCTGACTTTACATCTTCCTGATATGTTTTTTATGGTTATAGGTCTTAATATCGTTCTAGTCTTGAAATGCAGTGAAACATCAATGTCTTTTTGATAGCCACACATGCTGCCGAATAATGACATTGACTCATGATGCTTTTTCAGTTTTTAGGGCACAGCCATATATATGACCTTTTTTTGGTCAATTGCCATCACCACCACCTGTATGCCCAGCATCCCTATTTGAAACAGTGGACTTCCAAAGAATCACTTATTCTTAAATTTTCATCTACTTTGGGCCTGTGAAGATATGAATTTACTTTGAAAGCTTTTCTATTTCCTTCTTTTTGGGAGAAGCATTTGAGGATGAGTCAGGTTTAAGTTCATTTTTCAGGTTGGGACACTTAATAGTAAACAACTGTTTGAAGTTCATCCAATGCATCAGTGACTACAGTTTAATAGGACCTTTAAAAAGTCTCTTCTTTCACACCTGAGACACAATAATTGTGAAAAATAGTCAAACATAACAAGAAATAAAGAACATAGAAGGTCAGCAGTGTTTCCACCCTCCAGAGACAGCCCTGTTAATGGTTTGGTGCATAGAGTCTGTTTGTCCAGCATGGTGAAACCCTGTCTCTACTGAAAATATATATATATATACAAAAATTAGCCTGGTGTGGTGGCGGGCACCTGTAATCCCAGCTACTGTGGAGGCTGAAGCAGGAGAATCACTCATACTCAGGAGGCAGAGGTTGCAGTGAGCCGAGATTGCACCACTACACTCCAGCCTGGGTGACAGAGCAAGACTCTGTCTCGACAAAAAAAAAAAAAAAAGAATCTTTGATCACTTTTAGGAATCTGTAAACCTGGAGTAAATAATAAACTATTTGTCTTACATTATTTACTGGAATCCAACTTCTTTGGCTAAGTTTTGTTGGGAAAAATTAGCTATTGCTGACTGCTTGTGAGAAGAAACCATTGTTTATATTGTATGGTGCAATAAGTCCAGAGTAACTTCAGGGATCCCTAGGCTAGTTGGCTGTGGTTTTAGAACTCAGCTTAGTTACGACACCAGCTGTTGAAAATCCATTGCCTGGTTAGCCCTGATTCCTCGGCAATTCTTACTGGGAAAAGGGAACTTGGTGTACACTCACCTGGTCTTTTCCATTTAGCAAGGATCTGCCAGAGGATACTGCTGAGGTCTCCAATCCTTCAACACCCAACCTACAGCCTCTTTCTTACAAAAGAAAAGGAGATGGGGGATCACATGTTTCATTTAAAGAAATACAGATAACAACCTGATAGACATTGCCCGTTTGAGGGGAGAAACTCTCTCTCCTCTCTGTGTGAACACAGTGTTACCACTGACCTCATGTGTATGTTTCTCTTTCTGGGGGGAAGAAAACATAAATTATGTAAATTGTCATCTGCCAGATAGGAATGCAACCTTCTTTGTTCTTTGTAGAGTATTTGTCTGACAAATGGCAAATAGCCAGTATTTACACATTCTGCAGGTCCAGAGAGGACCTAGCATGGAGTTCAAGTATTGATGTTAAGATCTTGTTTTAGAAACAATTAAGCAGAAATGAAACAGAAATCTAATTCTAGCTTTGGTTTTTAGGGGACCATCTTTATTTCAGTTCTGCCTCTTAATACTCTGGCCTTTGCTTTTCCTTTCTGGTCTGTGGGAAGGATTCATTTCATATTTATCCTTACCAATTTATTAATAGCCTTAATATCTTGTTAGTTTAGACAGCTTTTGAACACTTATTTTATGTGCATGTAGTCCTCTGCATCTTCTGCAATTTATTAAATACACTCATCATCATCATCCTCCTCCTCCTCCTCCTCTTTGGTGTTGGTTATAAGTGACTTATTGCACACCTCATGAGGGATCATATCCCACGGGTGAGTTACAACACTGTGATTGAGAATCACTGTTACCTATACCACAATTTAGTCTGAAACACTTTGATCATGACAGTCTACTGCTAGGATTTTTCTCAGTGACTCTAAAGCCAGTACATGTCTTGTTCAGGCCTTCATCCCTCTGCACATCTGTCCCTGCCCTGTCTCCAGGCATGGCTCTCCCATCCCTGCTTGTATACTCCCCTGCCCGCCTACCATTTCCCACTCCCCTGTGCTGGTCAAGGCCCAGCAGACAGCCTCCCTCTTCTGCAGTGACTCTTCTATTATCCTTCTACACTGAAGCCACATGGTATTCAGGGGCAGACAGCTAACTTAACAACCACGTTACCCACTCAGGTGCTTTCTCATGACTTCTGAATTAGACCACAAGGTCAATGAAGGCAGAGACCAAGTCTCAGACCCCATAACTCCCAGGACACATCTGCAGAGCATTGACTTTGGTGTTAGAAAGGTACATGCCCATTCTGCTGGTGTCATTTATTGAATACTTGCTACATTTCAGGAGCTGCTGCTTTTGATAATGAGAGCATCACTTTCTCTGTGTTCAGCACAGCTCTAGACACTTTACATATTTAACTTACTTAATCCTCACTATCCTATGTGATAGTTACTAATATTATCCCCATTTTGCATGTGAGGAACCTGAAGTATTGTGAGCTTAATAGGAATTTGAACATTCTCTTTTAACACTCATTCGCTGCACTTGGCCTCTCTTGAGCCTCACAGCAACCTAGTGAGGAAACCAAGTCACAAGGCTGGTAAATGTGAAAGGGGCCCTGTGTGCTTCAAACTCATTTTCTTTTCCACTATGCAGTATGGCTTTCCCAAGACTTCTTTACTATCTGCTTTTAACTGTTAAACTGTGAAGACATCTGGTAACAGTCCTAAAATCAGCAGTTTACAGAACACTCGGTATTTGTTGCCTCTATCCAGGACAGTTCATCTGTACGTTGGCTTCCTATTGCTGCTGTAAAAAATTACCACAAACTTGGTGGCTTAAAACAACACAAACTTACTCTCTTATAGTTCTGGAGATCAGAAGTCCCAACTCAGTCTCACCTAGCTAAATTCAGGGGAACCGCAGGCCTGCGTGCCCTCTGGAGATCAAGGGGAGGGTCTCTTTGTCTTTTCTGGCTTCTACAGGCCATATGCTTCCTTGGTTCATGGCCCCTTCCTCCATCTTCCTCCCACTGCTAATTCTGTCCCTTCATCCTCTCTCTCTGACTCAGACCCTCCTGCCTCCGTCTTCTAAGGACCACTGTGACTACCTCAAGCCTACCTGGATAATCCAGGATCATTTCCCCCTCTCAGAAGCCCTCATCACATCAGTAAAGACCCTTTTATTGCACAGGGTAACGTGTTCACAAGTACGAGGGATTGAGATGAAGATATCTTCGGGGGCCATTTTTCAGCCCATCACCACCTGCTATATTGTGAGTGAAGCACTTAGTCCCCACTAGCACAAGCTCCTTGAGATTGGGAACCTGTCTTCCACTACCCTTTTGCCTCTCTATATCTAATATATCAATATATATATATCATATGCATCAATATTCCTTCATTTGTTTTTGTTCTGAAAATTAAATTGAAACAAGGAATTAAAGAAAAAAGGTGCTGAAGGGTTAAACTGAAAAGAATTGGTCCACTTTGAAACACAATTTATATTTCTCTATATTGCATATGTTTTATGTTCAAGATTGCGTCCACCCAACTGTACACACATGTTGCACACATCTGTGCAGAGACAGAAACAATTGCCACAGTCTCTGGATCCCTGCCTTGCTTAAAACTGTGATTGTGTTGCCATTTCCCTCTAAACCTTTCTTAATCAGGGTCACAATTCAAAATGCCTGCAGTTCAACTATGTAAAAAAGCATAAGGGAGAGGAGTCCCTGCTAGTGATACAAAGAAAAAGAGAATTTTCATGATAACTATAAATGCCTGAGAATTAAAGTTTTCATTTTCTAGATTTAAACATACATACATACCTTCAAGCAAAGACAAAAATACCTTTGGTTTGGATTAGAGAACTGAATTCTGGCAGAGTCACATAGTAATCAGTTTTGTTATATTCCAGTGACTAAAATATAAATCCACATAAGTTAGAGGCTATATTTATTTAAAATTTTCTATCCCAGGGAGGAAAAAACTCTTAGGATGTTTATCTCATTTTCAATAGTGTATTTCATAAGGAAATGGACACTTGATCCTATCTTTAGAGGCAGCAATAAACATAGCAAAACAAATTGAAAGTCCAGCTTCACATGTGGTTGGTTGTTTTTGTTTTTATTTATTAGCAGGAAATTCTTTGGCATAATTGCTCTGATTTTGATGGATGTGCAGCCGCTTGCTTCACACCATAACAAGAATGTAAAACCTTGAAGGTACAGTGTACACCCCTTGTACTTCCAGAGTCAAGAAAGCTTAATTGAGACTGGATGAACAAGGGAATTCTAATCCCCAAAATGGCTGAAGTAAGACTTCTGTTCTCATTTTAATAATTATGTTTAGTAAGTGAGATTCCAGTTCTCATTTTTCTTTGTTTCTCTAGGCCCTAATTCAGTTTGGCTCAGCTGTGACCTCGACTGTGTGCATAGCACCGTGTCTAACTGCCTTTGGGCTCCCTCAGTCTCACATGTTGCTAAGTTACCTCAAACTCCAAAGGTCTAACACCAAGCTTAATACATACCTGCCTGCCACCCCTTCCTCCATTAACCTGGTCTTTCATCATTGATCATTATCATGTAGGTGACACCACCATCTGTCCTGCTTTCTACCTGGAAACTTGAGCCATTATCAGCCTCACACATCCTTCACGCTTTGTCAACATCTATACCCTATTTTATTCCATCTTCTATATCTCCCCCACCACTTTCTCCTTTCTAATCCCTCTCCTTACAATCAACTCTTCAAACCCTTACAAACAGTCTTTTACTTGATCTCCTTGTCTCATCTTGCCTAACTCTCATCCAGTGTTTCCCAACTTGGTGTTGATGATTCTTTACCCCAGGTTCTCTCTTCGAGCCTTTAAAATATAAATATGCATATAAATATGCACTGAGAACCCCTGCATAGGGTTATGATATGCAGTGTTACATAGACTTATTTTACCAGGAAGCCCTTTCTCCATGGCATACCTATTAATACCTCACAAACCAGTATTGTTTGGAACTTACTGGCCTATGCTGCCTGAGTCATTTTCTACAAATTGGATCATGTTACCCCCTACTTTGAAACCCCTATTGATACCTCATGGTTTTAAGATTATGTCCAAAGGCACTTCACCATGTGCCCCTAATCTAATGTCTCAGAATAATTTTCCACCTACTCTTCTTCATGGACCCAAATGGTGCACCGTCTAAGGACTGCTCTGAGTCATCAGAACATGCCATGTCCCTTTGCACCTTGAGTGCGTACACACAATCTTGCTATGCCAGCATCCTCATCTCCCTGGAAACTGCTCATGTGTCATTGCTCTCTAGAGCTTCCCTAATTTTCCCAGAGAGATTTAATTGCACTCTTTGTTGTATTCCCTTTTTGTAAAACTGATCACATTGTATAGTAAGTTTTTCTCCCTCACTGGACTGCAAATATCTGAGGCTTAGTAACCACTTTTTATAAATCCCCAGCATCCAATACAGTGCCTAGCACTCAGTGGGTACTCAATAAATGTTTGGTGAAAGAATGAATGAGTGAATGAAGAAACAAGTGAAGTGAGTTGGAAGTTGTAAGCAGAGTGCAGAGTCCATTATGTTAAATGAAAAGTTGGCCTTACAAACAAAACATAAACATCACTTTGTGTTGGGTTCAATAATGTTAGTAAAAATATCAAGGAAATCAACTCAGCTCTCAGTAAATTAAACTACCAAGAAGAAACCAGAAATTTCAATACAGGCAGAATTTATTAATGTGCTTATCATGGGAAAATCTTTAAAAGTACAGGACACTTGGGCCATTGTATTTTTTGTGTAGAGACTTAATTGTTTTCCTTATTGTGTATTTTTTACTTTTCTTATAAAACGACCTCATATCATGAAACGTGTATGGCAGCTGGTAAAAGCAATATAAATACTATTTTTGTTATGTATTTTGCTTATTACATATATTTAAAAATAATACCCCTTACTGGAGATTTATCTCTTCATACTAGAATATTATTTTAAATGATGACTCATAAAGGCAAACATTTTTTATTTAATTTCATTAATTTTCTCTTGCCATTGCTCCTTTGGAAACATTTTTTTCTTTGCATCCTGCCTCTTGCGTAAGAACTGTTGGCCTCACCAGGTCATCTTAGCACATTCACAAAGTCATCACAGACTTTGGAGCCTTGACTCCTTTCAAATTTCATCTTCTACAATTTTTTTAAATTTCTAAAAATGCCTTTCATCAATGCAAACACACTGAAGAAAATTTGAGAACACAGACAAGACAAGCATTTAGGAGCAAAATCCCTGACATTTACTCAGCTAGATGGCTGCCTCCCATACCTGGAGCGTCAGACTCTCCAGCAGAGCCCACACTTTCACTGGCTGAAACCCACTGCTGCCTTACTGCAAAGCAGCTTCTGGCTAATGATAAAACAGCCTGATAAAAGGTGGATGATCAGCCCATCAGCTGGATGCCTGTTTTACATCTTTTTAACATCTGGATTTGGAGCTCTTTTGCTCATCCAATCATCAATTCAACAAACATTTATGAAGTGCATGCTCTTTGCCAGATACTCTACTAGGCTCTGGGGAATATAAAGATGAATGAATTCCCTTTCCTCAAAAGACTCATAATCCTGTGTGCATGCAGGGAGGGAGAGGAAAATAGCAGACACATAAACAATGAGCCCTTATAGAAGAGATAAGATACCCTTCTAGGTCAGGGTGAGTTGGAGGTGATTTGTTTGCCAAAATGCAGAGGGTTGGAGGAGGCTTTAATGAAGAAGTGGCCTTTAAAAAAAATACCTATTTTAAATTAATTCTTGTGGGTAATAGTATGTGTATTTATGGCGTACACGAGATGTTTTGATACAGGCATGCAATGTGAAATAAGTACATCTTGAAGAATGGGGCATCCATCCCTTCAAACACTTATCCATTGAGTTACAAACAACCCAGTTACACTCTTTTTAAGTTTTTTTAAATCTACAGTTATTATTGACTATAGTCACCCTATTGTGCTATCAAATAGTAGGTCTTATTCTATTACATATTTTCGTACCCATTATCCATCCCACCCTCCCCCTCAGCCCCTCACTACCCTTCCTAGTCTTTGGTAACCATCCTTCTTCCGCTCTCTATGTCCATGAGTTCAATTGTTTTGATTTTTAGGTCCTGCAAATAAGTGAGAACATGTGATGTTTGTCTTTCTGTGCCTGTCTTATTTCAGTTAACATAATAACCTCCAGTTCCATCCATGTTATTGCACATGACTGGATCTCATTCTTTTTATGTCTGAATAGTACTCCATTGTGTATATGTACCACATTTTCTTTATCAGTTAATCTGTTGATAGACACTTAGGTTGCTTCCAGATCTTAGCTATTGTAAAAAATATATACACTGCAACAAACACAGTAGAGCAGATATCTCCCTGATACACTGATTTCCTTTCTTTTGGGTATATACCCAGCAGTATGATTGCTAGATCATACGGTAGCTCAATTTTTACTTTTTTTTTTTTTTTTTTTTTTTTTTTTTGAGACGGAGTCTCGCTCAGTCGCCCAGGCTGGAGTGCAGTGGCGCGATCTCGGCTCACTGCAAGCTCCGCCTCCCGGGTTCACGCCATTCTCCTGCCTCAGCCTCCCGAGTAGCTGGGACTACAGGCGCCCGCTACCACGCCTGGCTCATTTTTTGTATTTTTAGTAGAGACGGGGTTTCACCGTGTTAGCCAGGATGGTCTCGATCTCCTGACCTTGTGATCCGCCCGCCTCGGCCTCCCAAAGTGCTGGGATTACAGGCGTGAGCCACCGCGCCCGGCCAATTTTTACTTTTTTAAGGAAACTCCAAGCTGTTCTCCATAGTGGTTGTACTAATTTACATTCCCACCCACAGTGTATAAGGGTTCCCTTTGGTCCACATCCTCTCCAGCATTTATTATTGCCTGTCTTTTTGATAAAAGCCATTTTAACTGGGGTGAGGTGATATCTCATTGTAGTTTTGATTTGCATTTCTTTGATGATCAGTGATGCTGAGCACCTTTTCATATACCTGTTTGCCATTGTGTCTTCTTTTGAGAGATGTCTAGTCAGATCTTTTGCCCATCTTTTGATTATTAGATTTTTTTCCTACAGAGTTGTTTGAGCTCCTTATATATTCTGGTTATTACTCCCTTGTCAGGGTAGTTTGCAAATATTTACTCGCATTCTGTGGGTTGTCGCTTCACTTTGTTGATTGTTTCCTTTGCTGTGCAGAAGCTTTTTAACTTGTGATTCCACTTGTTCATATTTGCCTGTGCTTGAGGGGTATTGCTGAAGAAATTTTTGTCCAGACCAATGTCCTGGAGATTCCCCCAATTTTTTTTTTGTAGTAGCTTCTTTGTTTGAGGTCTTAGATTTAAGTCTTTAATTCATTTTATTTAATTTTTGTATATGGCAAGAGATAGGGGTCTATTTTCATTACTCTGCATAGAGATATCCAGTTTTCCAAGCACCATTCATTGAAGAAACTGTCTTTTCCCCAGTTTATGTTCTTGGCACCTTTGTTGAAAATGAGTTCACTGTAGCTCTGTAGTTTTGTTTCTGGGTTCTCTATTTTATTCCATTGGTCTATATGTCTGTTTTTATGCCAGTACTATGCTATAGCTGGTACTATTGCTCTGTATTATAATTTGAAGTCAGATAATGTGATTCCTCCAGTTTTGTTTTGTTTTGTTTTGTTTTGTTTTTTGCTTAGGATAGCTTTGGTTATTCTGGGTCTTTTGTGGTTCCATATGAATTTTAAGATTGTTTTTCTATTTCTGTGAAGAATGTTTTTGATATTTTGACAGGGATTGCACTGAATCTGTAGATTGCTTTGGGTAGTAAGGGTATTTTACCATATTGATCCTTCCAATCCATGAACATGGAATATTTTTCCATTTTTTGATGTCCTCTTCAATTTATTTCATCAGTGTCTTAAACTTTTCATTATAGGGATATTTCACTGCTTTTGTTAATTCCTAGTATTTAAATTTTGTGTGTAGATATTATAAGTGGAATTACTTTTTAAATTTCTTTTTCACATTTTTCACTGTTGAACATAGAGAAATACTGATTTTGGTATGTTGATTTTGTACCCTACAAATTTACTGAATTTAAATTTCTTTACCAGTTCTAATAGTTTTCTTGTGGAGTCTTTAGGTTTTTCCAAATATAAGATCATATCATCTGCAAACAAGGATAATTTGACTTCTTCCTTTCCAATTTGGATGCCATTTATATCCTTGTCTTGTCTTACTGCTCTAGCCAGGACAAGAAGTGGCTTTTGAGCTGGACCTTCAAGCACATCTTGGAAGTCTCTGGGTGAACAAAGAGCTGGCAGGCATTGCTCATGGACTGAATGACATGATCAAAGGCCAGAGCAGAGAAGGTGTCTGTGTGCCCAGGAAAGGGCAAATTGTCCACTGTAGCTAAAGCATGGGCACATGACAGTATGTCAAGGAATGGGCTGGAAAGCTCCATGTAGATCAAAGTGAAGGGCATTGTCAGGAGTCTAGACTTTATCTTCTTACCATTGATAATATCCTAAAAGCTTTATGTATACATCAAAATTGTAAATGACGATTTTTTCAAACTTTTCTTGCAGCTGTTTTATCATCATGTTGTTACAGACCTATATACTATTGGAGGTCTGTGCCTTAAATCAAGTCCTATCTGCAAACTGATAACCCAGTTGTGTTATTTTCAATGAGTAATCACTCTATAGTACAATTTTATTACATCTATACCCTTGAAATAAGACAACTTATGTTCATTATCTACTTCCTCAATTTTAAAGAGAGAGAAAATTAACCTACATTTTTCTTTATTGCCAAATTCACTAAGAAACCCTAACTGAACAGCTTGAATCTGAGAACTGTTCTTATTTAACTACTTGTTTCTTTTGGAGCATTTATCAAATTGAACAGAAGCCTATGTGCTTCATAAAAAATATTTAGAAAAAAGAAAACTTCAGCCACTACCCATTGAGGAGATCCATACTCCTACAAATTCAGCATCACTAGTGAAGTATCTAAAATGTCAATCACTGGGTAACAGAAACTTTGGGAGCATGTTCTTTATGTCTGAAGGACTCAATAGGACCCATGAGGAATCTGAGTGTGAATTATAATCAAAGGATTAAATGAAAAGTGGCTTGATGTCATTTTGAGGTTTAGGAGATAATAGTTTTATGAACCAGCTATTATTTCTCTCAGAGAAAAAAAATACACTGCATTTTCAACAGTGTAAATATTTATGAATCATATCAAAACACCATATACTCCCAGAACTTATTGTAAAATGTCACTCCACTGTTCAGCTCATACCCTGACCACTTCCTTACTGGGAAACAAACAAATAATTAATTTTAAAAGAAGGAAAAGGAGAGAGCATGTGTAAAAAAGAAAACTAGAGGTGGATTCATTCAATCCTAATGTTTATTATTAAAGATGTAATGATATACTGGGGAAAAGTTTTCAGTGAAATTCTCAAACACTTAATATGAGCAACAACAGAAGCAAAATCTCTTCCTTCATGGAGCTAATGGTCTAAATGGGTGATAATTTCTGAAAATATGAGAGCTATTATAAAAAATAAAATGAGGTAATGGCGATAGAGACGGCTTTGACTACTCTAGGTAGGAAGGTTAGGGATGGCCTCTCCACACAGCTGAGAATGGAATTGAACCTGGATTATTCAAGAGACTCAGCCACATGAAGATCTAAGAGAAGAATGGTGCAGGTAGAGAGAACAGCAAATGTGAAGGCCCTGTGGGAGAAACAAGCTTGACATGTTTGAGGAACAAAACAACAAAAAACAAGTCTGGCTGGAGTACACAGGGAAAGGGGGGGTGTTGTAAAAGATAAGATTACAGAGGTGTACAACGCTTCTCTTGCGCTGCTATACATTCACCTACCTAGAACCATGCTTGGTTCATGATTGGCATTTAATAAATTTATGTGGAATGAATTAATAAAGTTGGAAGGATTTAAGCTAGACAATGTCTAAGTTCCACCAGGGCAGGAACCAGAATCTGTAGCGGTTTGCAGGGCAGGGTTAGAGGAGTGTAGATTGTATTCTCATTGCAAGGGAACGTCATTGGAGGGTTTTAAGCATGGAAATTGTGTGATCACATTTATGCTTTGAAAACGTCACTCTTGCTATGGTGTGGAGAAGAGAGTGTAGAGAAGACAATATGGGGTTTCCAACAGGAGGAAGGAACTCTTTTCAAATGATCACATTTGAGTGTATCATCTATATCCTGCTAGAAACGCTATTTCTTAGTCCATTCCGGCTGCTAAAACAACATACCATAGACTGAGTAGCTTATCAGTGACAGAAATTTATTTCTCACAGTTCTGGAGGGTAGAAAGTCCAAGGTCAGGGTGCTGGCAGATTCTGTGTCTAGTGAGAACCCTCTTTCTGGTTCATAGATGGTGCTCTGTGGCTGTGTCCTCACATGATGGAAGGGGCAAGGCAGCTCTCCGGAACCTCTTTTATAGGATACTTATCCCATTCTTGAGGGTTCCACCGTCATGACCTAATCATCTCCCAAAAGTCCTCACCCCTAATACTATCACCTTGGGAGTTAGGATTTCAGCGTGTGAATTTAGGGGAGTGGCAGGGAGGACACAGACATTCAGACCAAAGCACCAATAAAAGGCAAGAGATGATGGATTATGGTATGCTGATTTATTATTTATTTTAGAAGTATAGCTTATATGTTTTGTAAGTAAACCTGACCTTATTTGGCCATGAATTGGATGTCAGGGGAAGGGTGGTTAAAAAAAAAAGGAAAAACTCAGGGGCCAAAGTTTTTGCCCTGGATGTGGCACAATTAAATGAATGGGGAAGACTGAGAGGGAAGTAGGTTTGGGATGAGGTTGGAAGGGCAGTATTAAGAGTTCCATTTTAGGCATGTTTAAATCAAGATGCCTATTTGCATTTAAGTGGACATGTTGAGTAGGCATAGGGGAGAGGTCAGAGCTTAAAATTAAAATTTTTGATTTATCAGCACAAACTTGTTTCTTTCCAACAATTGTGGTTTCAGAAAAATTACAATAAGTTCATGGAAGAATCTTAGTAATTCACAGAATGGAAAGTATTGTGGAGAATATAGTCCCCAAATTTGGCAAATCCTCAGGAGTCAGTAATCCACATGGTTAGTTGGCTACTTATAAAAAGAAAGAATGAACAAGAAAAGTTTATAACTGATCTGATTATAGTATAACTTGTTGGTTCGATGTAAGAATTTGACAGCAGTAAGAGAAGGTCGAACCTAAAAAATCATGCAAAACACTGTAAAACTAAATTTAAAACCTTAGTTATCCATAGCAACAAGATTATTCTAGATAAATGGAATTCTTAGCCACTAATTTAAATTTCTCCTAAGTACCAACTTCAATTCAATGCCACAGACATTTATTGAGAACATTCACAGGAGGCATTATTCTAGGCAGTGCGGGTACAAAATTAGTTAAAGAAGTGAAATCCTTTAATGTCTTATTGAATTGCTACCAAATGAGGGCTAAAATTAAAATTTGCTTCTTCAATACAGAAGAGCCCACAGAGTCACTGAAATGAGCCACAAAGAAGACAAAGGCTTAGGCCAGTTACTTGAATCATTAGCTCTGAGACCATAGATCTTGTTCTTAATCAAGCCCAAAGGACACACTAGAAAAGCCCTTAGAAGGAGCTGGTAGGACTTGTAATGAGTAACAGGTGGTCTAGCTTCATGGCATTGTCTAAGAGCTATGTTTAAATGTTGCCTCTCAGAAATCAGAGTTTAGGGAGAACTCCTTAAATTTTCCAGGGTCACTAGAATATAGATGAACTACTTTAAATTCTACTCTCCGACCTGAATCATGGGCTGGCTCCTGCCAGTCAGGGATGGTCACAAGAGTGGAAGCTAAGAATTGAATGGCAAAGCCCAGTTGGGTGAAAGAGTAAGACCAGGCTCTTGGCAGGCTTGGTGCTGATCAGGCTGGGAGCCCTCCTCATGAAGCAACAGTCACACTACCATCCATTGGGTCTGCAAGCACGCAGGAGTTGCTGCAACCACGGAGGAGAGAAGCTGAGTTTGGACTTTTTCTCCAGCTGCGTCCAGAGCATGGTGTCCAGTAGGAGCTTAGTAAATGTTGCAATGAATGGCAATAAACCAATTCTAGCCCCTGTGTGGCCTTCATTGGATTGTTTGCCTCTCTGAGCCTCAGCTTTTTTTTTTTTTTTTTCTGTAAAGTGGAAATAAGACCTAGCTTGTAGGGTCATTTCACATTTTTTGTTAGCCTTCAATACTTCAATGGGTAGGTAGTTGATCCCAGCACTAAGAAAATACATCCTTTTTCCTAGGGGACTCGATTATTTTTTTGAATTTGAAATGAAAAAAATAAAGGTTTCTCACCATTGATTTTAATCATTTAAAAGACTCTAAGACTAAAAGGCTTAACTAGACAAAGTTGATTGCTTTTCTAACATCATTATCCACTAGCTCTGTGACCTCAAGCCATTCACAACTGCAAACAAATGGCACGTTTGCTCCGGTGGGGTCCAAACAACCACTGGTCCTAACAGAGACCTCTCTGGGTCCCGGATTTTCCTTTCCATGTTTATTACCATTGGGTATGGTGAGAGAACATTCATTTGGAGAAGTGGTTCTAAGCCCTGGAGACACAATAGAATTATCTGGGGAAAAATTACTTGGAAGAAGATTATACTGATATCTTTCTTAAAAACAAAACAAAAACTGGTACCTGGGACCCACATCCCAGAATATCTGATTTGATGGGTCTCAAGTGAGGCCCAGGCATCGGTACTTTTTAAAAGCTCCCCAGGAGACCTTGAGGTGCATGCAGGGTTGAGACCACTGAGTAAGAAGGTGAAAGCTGGGCTGCAGCTATGCTCTGACTGTACCCAAGGACACTGGTATCACCATCATAACCTTGACTGCCGGCAAAAACCCCCATAGCCATTCTGAGTACAACTTACTAAACAAAGACCAGCATGAGTTCTGAGAGGGGCACTCCTCCAGCAAAGCAGGTACTTCAGCACAAACTCTCACGCTTTTTAAAACCAGGCTTGATCTCTCAGCAAGCCCAAAGGCAGCAAGCTAATGACAAGAAACTATTCTGGAAGAAATCAGCAGGCTCCCTAAAATTTTACAATAAAATATCCCCACCACAGAGTAGTCGTGGGTTGAACTCTTAGCTAGGGTTATGTCAGACTGAAAGTGATAGAAACCCAAAACAACATTGGCTTTAAAAAGATAGAAAAGTCTTCCTCTCTCACATAAACACAGACAGTCCAGAGCAGGTATGGTGGTTTCACAGTCAGGAAGCCAGGCTTCTAACTTTTTGTTTATGACAGCCCAAGATGGAAGCTTACATTTCAGACATCACGTTCACATTCCAGCCAGCAGCGAGGAGAAAGAGAAGGGAAGAGATGCCACACCATCTTTTTGGGCACTTCCCTGAAAGCACACACAACCCTTCCGTTTATATCCCATTGGCCAGCATCAAGTCAAATGGCTGTGTCTGTCTTCAAGGGAGATTGACAAATATAGTCTTTATGCCGAAATGTGGTATGCCCAGTGAAAAGCTGGGGACTCCTTTGCTCTGAAAAGGAAGGGACATATATTTGAAAATAGCCAACAGTCTGTGCTTCAGGGGGCCTCCCTCCCACTTCATGCCCCTGGATCATAACTATTCAGTTACATGTTTTATTGGGGTTCCTCTGAAAACCACTGACATGAGGCCATTTTTCTTGCATCCCAAATTTCAGTGGCTCTGGCTCCCACTGCCCTAAGAAATCATCAATCCTGCAAGAAGAGTATTCCAGGGGGGTTCTTAAGAAAACCAGACCCTAAATCTAATGCCCATTCAGTGTGGTAGAGTGCCTTCACTTAGAGAAAGGGCTGTCTTTTCTGCAAATTAATCTCTCCAGATTTATACTGATGGTGGGAGCTCTCTCCTGTTCATTCTGGAAGCAGCACAGATTATTTTCCCTGGATCGTAAATATGCTGAACACTCTATTATACTAACCTTTTAAACCAGTTGTCTTGGATGGGACTGCAAATCATAGTTCAGGAGCAACTTTCTAAGATTTAAAGGCCCCAGAAATTCCTGGATGCTCTAGTTAAATACCTGGGATTAAGAGTGGAGAGGGTAGATCTTACTACAAAATTCATCTCAAAGAGAAGAAACAAAATCCTTTGGGCCGATTCCTGGTTTTTCTTCTTCTTCTGGATTTTTTTTTCTTCCTTTACTCTGCCAAATTAAGATAAGAATTAGCAGTCAGACTGCCTTCCCATATTGGGTCTACTTTTTCTTCTTTCCTTCTTTCTTTCCCCAGTGTTCCAGAACGTGTGGCGGGGGTGTTCAGAAACGTGAGGTTCTTTGCAAGCAGCGCATGGCTGATGGCAGCTTCCTGGAGCTTCCTGAGACCTTCTGTTCAGCTTCAAAACCTGCCTGTCAGCAAGCATGCAAGAAAGATGACTGTCCCAGCGAGTGGCTTCTCTCAGACTGGACAGAGGTATGTATGTTCCTCCGAAGAGAATGAAACAGATCCAAGTAGGAAAAGAAGGCACCCCAGACATATACATAGAAAAGGCAAGAAGAGAACAAAACAGTCTTCCTAACATTATGGAATAGTATTTTTGTAACCATATATACCATAGTGTGTAACTAGCTTTTAACGAGGCTGCAGGGACCTGAGTTACACAGCCAGCCCTTACCTAACAATCGGAAGCTTGGAATTGTAAATGGGCTCCTCGTGGAACAAAACCAGACCTCATTGGTGCTGTTTTGGCCCCAGGATTCTTTTCCACACACTGGGTTCTTCTCCTTCTATCTCCACACCACCCCCTCCTCCTGACCTCCCTGTACCTCTTACTCCCAGATGTTTCTGTCTCTATTCAGGAAGGGCAAAGCCTCTCTAGCAAGTCTCTTCCAAGTTACTGGACAATAAAGGACATGATTTATTAGGAAAAGAAGGCCAAGGAAATCCTGCCTGTTTACTGTTAGTTTCCTGGCTCTAAAATACTTCAACAGCTTCCTATCAAGAGAATTTCATTTCCCTTGTTGTCCTGCACTTTGGGAAGTGATTGCTTCAGCATTCACCATTCCCAACTTTATCTGCTAAGTTAGAGACATACCTCTGACTAACCTATCTTTCTAAATAATGCCTCTCCTAATTCTAGTGTACGCCAGTTCATTTACACCTAGCTTCAAGTCCTTTGTTTTCAGCCACTACCACTTCGAGTTGCCTTCGACTTCTCCAGCTCCATAGGCCTGTGTGTCTTCCATGGAGAAGTCCCCCCAAAATTGTTGCCTCACAAGAAGATTTAGCCAAGAACAGAATCACTAGACCTGAAGTGAAAATGTCTGTAAAGCCAGATTCAAGACCTTCCTTTTTCTAGCATATAAGCATTTGAATTTGCCTTCCTAACCCCAGTGCCTTTTTTTTTTTTTTTTTTTTTTTTTTTTGTATAGTATACAACTCACAGGAGGGAGCTGCTGCTGCTTGAAATACCTCACAGAGATACTTGCTTACAGAGGGCAAAGCAGCCTGTGAAAATTAAGATCCAGCTCTCTCAACATAGGTTCTTAGAATTCTTGCCCATATCTTATCAACCCACATAGAATTCCATGAGATGGTGCCTGCTAAGTGCATTGCAATTAAGAGTTAACTTACATTACGACAGGTTTTATAACTTGGCAGTAAAACTGCTTCTTGTGGTATCTCATGCCAAATGTCTCAGAACGTTTGGGGAATTATTTTCTCATGCTTTCTAAATTTGATTTCAAGATATAAAGTGTGTAAAATGAGCATGTGTACATTTGTGTGTATGTGCATGTTAGTGACAATTTTTCCGTGGGAACGTTGATTTGGGGTATGGCATTTGAAGAACAGAGGTGTATTTGCCAAGTGGCTCTAGATGAAAACATTCTCTCAGTGGAGTATTATAAAAGGAATTGCTCCCCTAGATCTATCAGGTAATAGTCTGTCATGAGTGGGCTGCTGAGGAAGGGACTTGTGTGTGTTATAATTGTCTTCCTGTGTTCCTGGAGTTTGTGGCCTTTGAAGCATATGAGACAGAGAAGATCCAGAAAACGTTCTTTTCTGCCTGCAGATTTGAGGGGGACCCTTGAGATTTTGGGACTAAGAAAAAGATCCCATTGGTCCCATTAACTACAGTAGGGCTTCAGAACAGTATCATGTGTTGTTAAGAGTTCAGACTCAAAGACAGGCAAGCCTAGGTTCAAATCCTGACTCTGCCACTTACTGGCAGTATAACCTTGGGCTTTGGCTTTAGGTTGCTTATCTGTATAATGGAAATATAATAGTATCCATCATGTAGGTGGGAGGATGAAATTAAATATAATTTAATATATATTGCATGTAAAATACTTCGTGCCTACTAAAAGTGAACCCTTATGATTCTCTTCCATTTGGGCTCACTTGTCATGAGAAGGAAAGGAAATGAAAGCAAGCACTCACCATGGCTGGCTGGGCCTGAGGCCACAGCTTAGGTCTCCTACAGGCTCTCCTGGTCTTCCTCAAGAGGAAGTTCTATTTTGGGAACTGGGAGGAGGTAGCCCTTATCCAAGGAATGTTGCTAGCTTCTCAGCTATCTGGGTTAATGAATGGAGATTCCAAACATTGAGGAGGGGCTGGGAATGGTGGGAAGTAATCCCTGAATTGTTGGGATTAAACTCAAACTGGTGCCATATTGAAGTGCTCCTGGAGGTGTTCACAAAGGCTCCACATTGGCCCTGTCATCCTTATGACCATTCCCCTGGCCGTCTGGCTCAGATGAGATGTGCATGCCACACCTCCCATGAGACTGCCCTTGGAGAAGGGAAGACCTAAATGATCTATGGGTGTTTTTCATCCTCCACTATCTGGGCTCAATCTCATGGTTACTGCACAGAATCCCATAGAGACAGAATTAAGCCAAAGTTTTAGACATTTCAAATAAAATTACTTACAGATTCTATTCTGGAAGTAAGACCTCTCAAAAGGCCATACTTCTTTTCTCTAAAAGAAACCCTCAATCTCCTGAAAGAGTTTGATATTAAATATTTTTAAATCCTATTTTATGGAAGTTGCTCCTTTCCCCCCAAAAAAAATTCTAAAAGAAAGAATAATTTTAGAGCTAGAAGGAGCTTGAAAGATCCTATAGCCTAATTACTTTGTTAAAAAATTAAGACCACAGAATGCTTTATCAAATGAAATGTTACTATGAAGCCAATAATCTTAAACAGATAAAATTAGAGCTGTTTTGGTTTAAGTTTGAGTAGGGGTCTCAGATCTCCAACGGCTGGGTCTCCTCATCACCTGAGAAGCCCCTGAATCACTTCCTCAGCATAGTTATGGAACACAGTTTTAAAATCCCTGCTCTAGCTTAGCTTCCTTATTCCAGAGATATGGAAATTGAAGCTAGAGAAAGAGCTAGACTTGACCAAAGTCATAACCCAGTCTTCTGACCTGAAACTCTCTTTTTCTGTTTCTACTTAGCAGCCTTAAAACGACCATGCTCTTTTAAATTTTCAGGCTTCTTACTTCCATCCCACCTGATCCTTGGATTTAGCGCTGTCATTTACAATAAAATAAGGAATGGGTGGAATCTGGAACCCATAATTTTCAGACTATAAAAGCAATGGGTTTGATTCTCACCACTATCCTTTGCATCTTAAATTTCTTTCAGGGTAGCATATATCACAGCACATCACACAGAATAGTGTCACTTCAGTATGTTAGCATATAACACTTGAAAATATAAGATCGTTTTTTGTTTGTTTTTTAACCATCATTTTTCAAGTTAACGTGGCACACTCCCACAGCCCTCATTCAGGCAAGCCTGGAGATGACAGCCTCCTTCCCCGATGCCCTGCCTCCCATCCCTCTCCTGCTTGCATCCCTTCCATACAATGTTGCCGGATTAACCTTCTCAAAACACCTCTTTCATCATGTCACCCCCCTCTTCAGTGGCTTCCCACTGCCTTATGGACCAATTACAAACCTCTTGTCTGAAAATTAAAGGTCTCCAAACTAACCCTCAAGCTCCTGACACTTAGAACTTGAGCCCTCTGTTCTGTCAAACTGTTCTGTCCCATGCCTGCCTTGGGACTCCTACACTGAAATTATTATCTTTTTTCTGGAAATTTCCCTGTCTCCCATCTGATCCCTGTTTCTCTGCACCCACCCAGACTCCAATCATCTTCAAGACCTTGGTGAGGAAATCCCTAGTGTACTATAAGCATTACATTATTGTTACCATTAATTTTATACTACTTTACTTGTCTTCTAATTGTATGTTTTTACCAAATTCTGTAATTACAATTCTATAAACAGCTTTATTGAGGTATAATTTATATATTATAAAATTTGACTTAGTATGTTTTTAAGGTTTATCTGTGTTGTAGCACATATAAGAACTATACTCCTTTTAATGGCTGAATACTATTCTACTGTATAGATATGGCATATTTTGTTTATTCATTCACCAGCTGATAGGTATTGGGTGATTTTCACTTTTGGCAATTATGAATCATACTGCTATGAATGTTTGCACACAAGTCTTTGTGTGGATGTATGTTTTTGTCTCTCTTGGGTAGATACCCAGTAGTAAAATTGCTAGGTCTCATGGTAAATTTACGTTTAACTTTGTAAGAAACTACCAATCTGTTTTCTAAAGAGGCTGTATCATTTTACTTTCCCACCAGTAATGAGTGAAACTGCTAATTTTCCATATCCTCACTTACACTTGTTGTCTTTTTTTTTTTTTTTTTTTTTATGGCCATGCTAGTGGATATGAAGTTGTATCTCATGGTGGTTTTGACTTATATTTCCCAAATGGACTATTTCATTTTAACAATGCATTTGGAATTTTCCCCTCATTTGAATGACAGCTCTTTGAGATTAGGAACTATTCTTGCACATCTTTTCTTCATAACATCTAGCACCCTACCTTAGACAAAGTAGATTCATAACTACCTAATGCTTGACACTAAAATATTGTCACTTACTTGTGAAGGAAGTAAAAAGGAATTAGCAATAATTGACATTTCTATGTATGGCATTTAAAATATATTATCTCACTTAATTCCCAGGCTTGCAGACTAAGCATAAGTGGAAACAGATGAGAGAATTTAAGTAACTTGCCAACTAGTGAAATACTGAGCTGGGATTTAAACACTCTATAACTCTCTAACTCTGAAGCCCAGACTATATACGTAAAATAGATAAAAGGTCTTCCGGAAACCTCAGAGTAGAAAATCTTAGAGTGCAAAATGTCTACAAGATGGGCAGGTCTTCCACATTGTGACCTCATAATTAGTATTTCTATCACAGTGGTTATTGCTTTTCCAAGCAAATTTCTCATATTTTGATGAGTTTGACAGTCTATTTAAAAATTAGCTTCTAGTTCCCTGAATTTATGTGCATTTGGCCTTTCTTTCTCCACCAGTGTTCCACAAGCTGCGGGGAAGGCACCCAGACTCGAAGCGCCATTTGCCGAAAGATGCTGAAAACCGGCATCTCAACGGTTGTCAATTCCACCCTGTGCCCGCCCCTGCCTTTCTCTTCCTCCATCAGGCCCTGTATGCTGACAACCTGTGCAAGTAAGTATGTCAGGGCTCTGGGAATGGGGAGATGAAACCCACACAGCAGCAGCTATAGCCACCACGCCGTGGCCTTCCCTAAACTCAAGACCTGTGGGAAATAGTGGGACAGTAGAACCCCATGGAGGGCTGCAGGCAGGAGAGCTCAGCTGGAGACGGAAAAGGAATCTTAATTACACGTGGCCAGGCTAAATTCTCCTCTCCACTGGAAAAACAGTTTGCAGGGGGTAGAGCAAAGTTCACTTGCTGGCATACAGAGATCTGGAAGCTGGAGGCAGTGTATTACTAATGATGTCTAATGTTATCCACTCTGGGGTTTTAAACGACTCTAAACAGATTTGTTCTGTTTAATATTAATCCCTAGAGCCGCAACACTTCTAGGCTGTCCTTACCATGTCCTTTAGGGCTCTGGTGCCTTGCAGGACCCAGAAGGCAAACATTTAGCGGAAGACATGCTCCTCTCTGCCCTCTGCCTCTTTTTATGACGTTGATTTCTTGTTTAAAAATTATTTGAATGAGAGGAAATGCTTTCCCCCGGGATCCCCCTCCATCTAGAACTCTGCATCTCAGCTTCTAGGAGCAACAAGGCCCAGCAGGGAGACATTGGGTTGCCCACTGCATCTCATTAGTTCTGATTGTGGTGGCAGCTTGATGGTCCACAGCCGGGAATGAGGTCCTCCCGAAAAACACAGGCAGTAAAGGACGGCCCCGGCCAAAATAAACCCCGAAGAATACTTTCTCTCCCGTCCTCGGCACCTTCGTCTCTCCTTCTCTTCTCCACTCTGGCTCTTTCCTTTGCCCCTCTCTCCTGGCTGCATCTCACTCTGAGTTTTCTCTCTCCCCACCTCTTTCTCTGTCCCTTCGGGTTCGCTCTCCTTCCAGGGCCCGGGCGGCCACCCACGAAGCACAGCCCGCACATCGCGGCCGCCAGGAAGGTCTACATCCAGACTCGCAGGCAGAGGAAGCTGCACTTCGTGGTGGGGGGCTTCGCCTACCTGCTCCCCAAGACGGCGGTGGTGCTGCGCTGCCCGGCGCGCAGGGTCCGCAAGCCCCTCATCACCTGGGAGAAGGACGGCCAGCACCTCATCAGCTCGACGCACGTCACGGTGGCCCCCTTCGGCTATCTCAAGATCCACCGCCTCAAGCCCTCGGATGCAGGCGTCTACACCTGCTCAGCGGGCCCGGCCCGGGAGCACTTTGTGATTAAGCTCATCGGAGGCAACCGCAAGCTCGTGGCCCGGCCCTTGAGCCCGAGAAGTGAGGAAGAGGTGCTTGCGGGGAGGAAGGGCGGCCCGAAGGAGGCCCTGCAGACCCACAAACACCAGAACGGGATCTTCTCCAACGGCAGCAAGGCGGAGAAGCGGGGCCTGGCCGCCAACCCGGGGAGCCGCTACGACGACCTCGTCTCCCGGCTGCTGGAGCAGGGCGGCTGGCCCGGAGAGCTGCTGGCCTCGTGGGAGGCGCAGGACTCCGCGGAAAGGAACACGACCTCGGAGGAGGACCCGGGTGCAGAGCAAGCGCTCCTGCACCTGCCCTTCACCATGGTGACCGAGCAGCGGCGCCTGGACGACATCCTGGGGAACCTCTCCCAGCAGCCCGAGGAGCTGCGCGACCTCTACAGCAAGCACCTGGTGGCCCAGCTGGCCCAGGAGATCTTCCGCAGCCACCTGGAGCACCAGGACACGCTCCTGAAGCCCTCGGAGCGCAGGACTTCCCCAGTGGCTATCTCGCCTCATAAACACGTGTCTGGCTTCAGCAGCTCCCTGCGGACCTCCTCCACCGGGGACGCCGGGGGAGGCTCTCGAAGGCCACACCGCAAGCCCACCATCCTGCGCAAGATCTCAGCGGCCCAGCAGCTCTCAGCCTCGGAGGTGGTCACCCACCTGGGGCAGACGGTGGCCCTGGCCAGCGGGACACTGAGTGTTCTTCTGCACTGTGAGGCCATCGGCCACCCAAGGCCTACCATCAGCTGGGCCAGGAATGGAGAAGAAGTTCAGTTCAGTGACAGGTGAGCCTTGTAGCTAACCTGGTCTTGGGAGGGAGGCAAGGGGCCACATCTGGCCCAAGTCACACTACTTACACATTCTTCAAGGTGTTTCCAGGGGTAGGGCTTAGAGCTGGCCTCAGGGACCCCATCATGGGGTGCAGGCCCCTCTTAGCACTGATAGACTACTGGAGCAAAGACAAGCTATTTCATTTTTCTAAACTGTCTGTTCTCATCTTTATAAGGGAATAGCAACATTGCCTACCCACCCCTATCCCTGTAGGATCCCAAAGATAAATGAGATACTCTCTGGATAGCTTTGAACTTTTGGCAGAAAGACATCATTCCAGGCCAAGGCATTATTATGTTACTGCTCTGTAAGATGAACCATGGAAAAGCTTTGACACTGGAACACTGACTCCGTGTGTGTGGTCCCCCAGGGCTGGGCAGAGAATGCAGCCAGCACCTGCTGTTTCCCATGGGTGAGCCCATCGTGTGTCTGGGCTGGACAAGGCTGTTTGTTCCAGAAAGCTTTTATTCCCAGTGGGAACTGTGATTGATTATCCTAATATCTCCTGTTGTCTCTGTTTTGATGTATCATTATCAGGATGACAGCATGTATCGCTTCCTAGTCTCTCTGGGTCATAGCCATTCATAATGTAGAATCAATAGTGGTAGTAGAATTAATAATATTTTTTACCGCTACCTGTGCCTTACTTTGTACATATTTTGTCTCTTTTAATCTTTACAGGGGCCCTGGCAGTGAAGATGGTTGTCATTAATTGATTAGTGACTATCTGCCAGGCAAATGTAAACTCTTTATGTGTTTTATCTCACTGAATAGAAGTGGATACAATTTTTATCCACACCTTATAGAACAGGAAATACATAAAGTTATTTACTAAAGTTTGTATTTATTATGTGGCAGAGCTACGATATCCAACAAAAAGAACTTCCTTATGGGTAGTCACTTTAAAGAATCACGGAATCATAGTCCTCTAGTCTAGATTCCTCATTTTAACCTTCCATCTTCTCAGAATCCAAGCATAATTCTCTTTTCATTAAGTCTATGTCTAAATGCTATTGTTTGACTAATAGTCTTCTCTGGCTTGCTAGCTTTTGGTAAGGAAGGAAAGAAGCCAGCATTTATTGTTCCAGGCACTATGCCAAGTTTATTTATAAGTAACTGCATTTTTTATTCTAACATTCAATCCACAAGATTGACATTATCCTCCAGTTTTACGTAGAAAACCAAGGTTCAGCAGCTCACCCAAGATCACATTTTAGTAAGAGCTGAAACAAGCATTCAATATCAAGTTTATTTGATTCCAAGGAAGAGTTCTGTCTACTCTTCCGAGACTCGGTGAATAGATGTATAATAACTTTTGTCCATCCTGCACACATCATTTTTTGCCTTTGTAATGTCAATAATACTGCCTCTCAGCCTTAGTACTTATTGACCAAATACCTTTGATAACAGTACTAAGTATTATTTCTTTGTGCTCCAACTGTATGCCAGACATAGTGCTCAGTGCTTTAAAGGCATTATCTTGTTTAATTTTCCCTCAAGATCGTAGGAACTAGTAGGTACTATTGTAGTTACCACATCTTAGATAGAAAGCTGAGGGACAGATGTTGGACCTACATAGAAACACTGGAAATGGTCTGAACACAGGCAGCATGCCCCAGAGCTTGTGCTTTTAACCTGCCCCTCTGTCCACGCCCTCCAGCCCCCACAACTCATACTTTCCTTAATCAGCTTAACTGCTCTTATCCCTGTCATTTTCTCCAAAAAATCCTTATAAGATGGTTGGAAAGATTTCAGTCCAGCCCTTTGAGGTCACTGAGTGGCAGCTCCAGTGTGTGGCCCCAGGGTGATGAGGGGTGGCCTGATACTCAGGTGGGTGGTGCCCTGCAACTCAGTCCTATCGGTGCACCTGCTGTACCTATTACACCACTATGATGCCCTCTCCTCTACCAGCCAGTCAGTTTATCAAGTGTAGGTACAACATTTTATTTCTGTCCCCTGGGCCTATTGCCTGGCATTGGTACTATTGGGATTGAAGGGAATCACGACTGGCTGCATGAGGGAAAAGATGGAAATTAACATCTTCCTACTTCCTCCTAAAAAGCTGTGGAACGAGACAGGGCAATGGGAAGGGGTCATCAGGACTCTGCTCAGCCTTTGCCTGCAGGGAGAACATCGAGCCCCTGGATTAGAGGTCCTGACAATTTCTTTGAGTGTTGGAGACTTTTTATGAAATCCAAGGCCCATGGCCCTCTAGGTCACCTGGTGACTGCAGGAATGATGTGGAAGGAGGTAGACAAGCATTGAGGGGTCCAATCTGATCTTGCCAAGGCCCCGCACTTTTCACAGTCTTAGTCTCTTCTTTTCATAAATGAGGAGACTGTACCATATCATCTGTGACATCCCTCCTACCTCCTTCCCTCATTTACAGAAGGCCACGGAAGGTTAAAACCCATATGCTGATGGGAGAACCTTGACCACAGTAACTTCAGAAGTTGTGGCACAAGTTGTTTCTAAATGCTCCACAAACAGGCTTAGTGATCACAAGAGTTTGAGAAGCGCAAACTTAAAGCTAAGCAGATGTATGTACTGCTGGATTTTATGTCTATTTTTTTAATATCACACTTGATTTTTTATTATAAAAGTAATAAAAGGGCTATAAAACAATTCAAATATCTAAATCTATAAAAAGTGCAAGCCTCCCTCTTCCCCCCAGTGCTCCCAGAGGCTATCATTCTTAATAATTTGGTATACATCCTTTTAGAATGTTTATATATTTTACTGTATTACATAAAAAGCATATATGCACACATAGGATTTGGGCTTTTTAATAGGATATTAGTCATGTTCAGAAATGTGACTCGGTTTTTACTTAACAGCATGTCTATGAGATGTTTTCATAATAGTATGTAGAGGTCTATATTACCTTTTTTAACAGCTGATTACTGTTCCTGAATGTATTTAACTATCCCCCAACTGAAAATTATTTGGGATTTTTCTTTTTATTTTACTCTTTTAAGCATTCCAATGTGTGTTGTGACTTTCCAAGTGGACAATATAGTATGCTGTGGTTTCAAAGTTCTCCTTTAATCACTGAACAATTTTTTGGCTTAGTAATCTCAGGAACACGAATAATTCTTGAAATAGCACTTAGGAAACACACTTTGGCCCTTTTAATTTTTACCTTAATGGGCATTGAGAGTCTAACTCCAGTGGCTTTAAGATGGAGAAGGTTCAGTGGAATCTTGATAGAAACAGAGACGTGGCAGCCAGGTGCAAAGAACACTAAAGCACTGGGCCTAGGCAAGCAGAGGGCAAGTCCTGGATTCTCCATCATCCAGGACATCGTTGTGGGGGAGGGTAAGAGGGTAAGAGGGAAGATACCTGAGAGGCAGGAACAAACAGTTTTTGCTGCCATCACATTTTTTATTTTTCTGGATCTAGGCTTGACTAAGCTTTTCAATGCACGTTAATGGCATGTGGTAAGGAAAAATAAGACATTTCCCTTTCTGACCTTTGACATCACAATTTTTCCATTTTTCTTGGCTGCTCAATAAGAAATACGGCTGGAGCTTAGTTTTCTATATCTTTCAAGTTCTGTTTAAGAAAAGAGTGAATGTATCTGCACAGATCATGCAGGAGGCACAGAGCTGCCATTAGGACTGCTTTGCTGTGGGCTGTTGGTGAGCTTTCCTGTGTTGGGTTTCATTGCTTGTCATCATTACTATGTCTGGTAGTGGTTCAGAAATGCTCATTTATTTTCAAACAGAAGTGCTGAAATGTCCAGTGTTATAGTTCAGTTAGTCTGTTTTTGCTAAAGGCCCAAATCTACCTTCTGAGCATCTGCAAGATTCAGCTGTGTGTTGGTCTGTGGGTCTTTGCAATTTGTTAAAATATCCTCCAAATAGCATGAGCCAGCAAGATAGGTCCAGGTCAGAAAAAAGTGAGAGAAGTCTGTTACTTCTTTGCTTTTAAATATTCCAAAGTTTGATTTGAAAGAATTTAGTTTTAGAAAAGAATCACTAATAATTCTGATACTACTGTGTCTCATCATTTATATAACTTACTAGTTGAAATTCACATGGTTCTTAGAAATGCATGTCTGTCAACTTCTCAAGCAGTCGTTTACAGGGTGTCCTTAGTGTGTTATGACTGGCTGGTTCATCATAATCCCTACTTCCTTTTTCCTTTATTCTGCAAACAATCTCATGCCTACTCTAAGCCAGACTCTGTGTTAGATACTAGGGATGGAGGAAAAGAAGATTCATTTCCTGTTGATGAAATTCAAAGTCCAGTTTGGGAGCCAGAGGAGTAAATGCAGTATTATAAGTGCTAAGAAAGAGGTATGCATATTTATTCATTGCTTAAGTATTTACTAACCTAACTATAATATGCCAGGTATATATCGACTTGCTGGAAATATTGTGATAAATGAAACTATGTTCCCTTGGAGTTTACATGCATTTGGAGTTCTGCTCAAATGGCACATATTGGAGAGAACTTCCTTGTCCCTGTATCTAAAAGAGCACCGCTCATCATTGTCTATCCTTTTAACTCTATTTAGATAATTTTATTCTCTGATATGTTACATAAATATTTGTTGATTGCCTTTCCACAAGGCTAAAGACTTTCTTTACGGCTGTATCCCCAGTAACCGGCACCAAACGTACTAAATAATAGTGAACGAATTAACAAATGAATGGAGCAAGGCAACAAACACATAAAAGTAAGCAAGAAAAATATCAGGTGGTGATAAGTGTCAGGCAGAAAATTAAAACGGGTATAATAAGAGAATGATTTGGTGACCGCTTTAGATGGGTGTGCTAAGGAGATCACACATAAGCCAAGATCTATCTGAATGATGACCAGTGCCCAGCACTGTGATGTGAGGAGGAAGAACACTCCTGGACAAGGGAAAGGCAGTGCGAAAACCCTAAAGTGACAATGACTTTGTGTTGAAAGAACTCAAAAGAAGTCCATTTGGCTGTAGTAAGGGAGGCAAAAGGTAGAGGTGGTATGGGATGAGGTTGTGAGGGTAACTGGAGACCAAGGGAAGGGGTTCGGGTTTTACACTGAGTACTACAGGAAGAATTTGGAGGATGTTAAACAGGAAAGTGACATGATCTGATTCGCATTTTGCAGATTCACATGGGCTAACTTGTGGCATGTGGATTGTAGAGGCGCATGATTGGAAGTTGGGGGCTAGTAAGGGGCCATTGCCGTAGCCCCTACAACACCATTGATCTTTACTGGGCATGAGATACATTGAGATGATAAATAAAGCAAGAACACTTCTCTCCAGAAACTAAGAAACCTTCAAGTGCTGGTGTAGGATGAAATAATGTAGGACCCCAGTTTGTATTGAACTCCAACTGGTAGAATACTTCTCTTTTAAACTTTTAAAAGTAGATTGAAGAGGGATTCAAAAATCCAACGTGCATAATAATTAACAGGAGCTTGTTAGAATGTAGACTCCCACATCCTCCCCTACCATTAGAAACTCTTTCTACGGTAGGGACCCATAATTTGGAGTTAAACAAGCACCACAGGTGACTCTGAAGCCAGATTCAAGGATCACTTTGAAGAAGCACAGGTTTGCTTTGTCAGCTCTAGATTATCACAACAGCTTCCTAATTCATATTTGTATTCTTTAGACCAGGGGTTGGCAAATTACAGCCAGTGGCTTTAACATCTTTTAAAGGATTATTAAGAATGGCTTTTAAAGAGTTATTAAAGGAACCAATGAAATTGAGCACAGAGCTGTTAGGTTAACTTGCTCAAGGTCTCACACTTAATAAGTGGTAGAGCTGGGATTTGAAACCAGGCATGTAAAGGGTTATTAAAAGAATGACTTTTACATTTTTAAAAGGTTATTAAAAACAAAAAATTATAATATACAACAAAGACTACAGGTGGCCCTCAAAGCCTAAAATATTTACTATCTGTCCCTTTACAGAGAAGTTTACTGCCTCCTGCTCTAGACCATTCACCATGCTACTGCCAGAGCATCTTTCTAGCAAACCCGTCCATGCTGCTTTCATGCTTAAAAGTTCGTTTCATGGCTTGTCATCACTTGAGGATAAAGTCTGGATGCCTTGGCTTTTATCATTTGACATCCACTTATCTCTCCAGCTTCATCTCTTACCATATCCTTGACCTCATAGAACTGAGCTCTGCCCTTCAGCAGTACACAAATACTTGCTGTTCACAAATGTGCCTGGGGCCTTCTGACCCACTTTGTCTGGCTAATTCCTGTCCTTCCTTACAGGAAGCCTATCCCCAAAGCCAGGTCAGATGACCCCCTCCATCACCCACATAGTACCCTATGCATAATACTCTCTCGGCCTTACCATTGTGTATTAAAATTAGCTGTTAGTTTTTCTGGAGTTTGTTAATCATTCTCAAGGGCCTATATTTAAGAATGTGTCTTATTTTCTCCGTAATTCTAAGAACATGATAGACACTCAACAAATAAAAAACTGAATGAATAAATAAAGGTATGAATAGTTGGATGCCCACGATTAGGAGGGAGGTTTTCTTATTGTGAGGAGGCTGCGGTCTGCAAGGTTTTTTATAGTCTGGATTTCCTATGCCATTGTGGAAGAGTTCCAGAGTGATACCTGTTCCTAACCAAACATTTCTGACTTGCCCATATGTTCTCCACTAAAGAAGTTTCAGGAAACCCTGAGATTCTGTGACACAACTGTGCAATTTGAAAAGCACTGTTGTAGTGTGTATAAGTACAGAGAGTAAATCTCCTATCACATCCCATCTCCCACCACATCCAGGCCAGTGGAGAAATCATCAGGCTCATCATCACAGGTAACATTTATAGAGCACTTACAATGGGCTTCAGGTGTTCATTTATCCTCACAATAACCCTTTGAAGTTACTATCCCAATTTTACAGATATTGGAGTTGAAGCACGGAGATGTTAGATTAACTCGCTCAAAGTCTCTCACTTAAAAAGTAATCGAGCAGGGGTGAGGCGCGGTGGCTCACGCCTGTAATCCCATCACTTTGGGAGGCCGAGGTGGGCGGATCACGAGGTCAAGAGATCAAGACCATCCTGGCCTACATTGTGAAACCCTGTCTCTACTAAAAATACAAAAATTACCTGGGCATGGTGGTGCATGCCTATAGTCCCAGCTACTTGGGAGGCTGAGACAGGAGAATCGCTTGAACGCAGGAGGTGGAGGTTGCAGTGAGCTGGTATTGTGCCACTGCATTCTGGCCTGGGTGACACAGTGAGACTCCGTCTAAAAAAAAAAAAAAAAAAAATTAATGGAGCTGTGATTTGAATCCAAGGCAGTCTGGCTTTTGGAACCATTTCTTTTTATTGATTATAACCTTAGTTGAATACGGGGACTTGCCACTGTTTTATAAGAAGGCCACTGGGGTCAACTAGACCCAGCATAAATTAACATTCAATATTCTAGCCAACTGGCTTCCAGCTGATGAGGCTTTTGTTTTTATTTTGGCATAACTGCTTTAAAGATAGCCTTTTCTTCTACTGATAGCTCTACCTTTATATATACACATGTATATGCAAATATGCACTAAATTAGGCACTCAATAAACATTACAATTGCTACATTTGTGTGTGTCTGTGACTGCACATGTTTACAGTGTTGATGGCTCAGGCACATGTGTGGTTAGAGACCTAGAGCGCAGGCAATATGAAGCTAAACTGTTCCTCGCTTTCAGTCATTCTATATAAACACTGAGCACACATTTGGAGATGAGACTCAGGCAAAAGCTAACTCCAGTCTGCTTTTGGATAGAGTATAACACCCCTAGCCAAAGAACCTGGTAAATTTTCCTTCTCTACATCTAATACCAGGAGGCTTACGTAATATGGACAAATATATGTTCAGTATTCCTACGTCTGAATCCAGTTCTAGAAACAATACCTGGAAGGGCAGTGCTGACTTCCTTGTAGAAAAGCCAGATTCTCCAAAATTGGCACTGCACGTTGGATTACCAAATTAGGAAAAATTACTGGACGAGGATTGATCATTCCCCCAAGAAACACCTACATACTGCTGATAGCACCACACTGTCAGGGAAGGCCTTGCTTAACACTTAACACTATTGAACCAGGAGTAACCCAAAATCACAGATTCCTCATAGCTCAGCTGATTTAAGTCTGTAAGCTTTTAAGTAAGACTTTCTTTTCTTTTCAAAAGGAATGCAGGTGAACATAAAGAATAATATGAAACTAGATGCTTGAAGAAAATACTTATTTCTTCCTGTGGGTGGGAGGTCACTCCCAGGTGATACTCCTCCTAACATGGAATCCTAGGGAAATGGCTAAGTCTAAGGAATTTCAGCCTTTTAATCCCTAAGCCTGTTCCCTGTTTTCCTTCTCTTCTGGGCCTAGGTGTTCCCAGCTTATCCTCCCCAACCCCTTCAGCCAGAGGAGCAACCTGATGGCACATCAGTTAACACAAAGGGCAGCCCACGGTGGTAGGAGACAGTAAGGCTGGAATCAGAGCAACTTTGGCACAAATCCCAGTTCTGCCACTTAGTATTGTGAGTCTACTTTTATCTCTCTGAACCTTGGTTTTCTTATTAGTTAAAGTAAAATGATACTAGTACAATTAGGCACTTTGATTCTGCCCTTCGGACTAGCAGAAGTGCAAAGAACAGAAATAATGTCTGTAACGTGCCTGACACACAGTGGATACTCATTTGCCAGTATCCAAAATCATTGTCATTTAGACATGGGGCCATTGTATCACACTGTCTTCCAGGACATCTCAAACTAAGAAGCTTCACTCTTATTTGAGGAACATCTAGGTAGTTGTTCAAAGAGTTGGGTTAGCAAGGTTTCTAGGAAAACAGCGTGATGGAGAATTATCAGCCTAAATCCAGGCATCACGAGGGGATGTTGATATTCTACTGACATTCTTTGCTGTCATTTCTGAGCTGATAGGAAAGTGAAATCTGTAGCCTCTAAATGATTATATTTCCCAGAAAGTTTTGTACAGTGTTCCAAAGTGGTGCTGAATAGGACATGAATTAAGGCATATTTGGAAGTCTTTAACTTGGGCAACACAGAGTATCAGCAGATGGAAACTTCTCAGAATGGAAGTGAAGATCAGATGGGAAATTCCTCCAGGGTCAATTTCAGAACCATAGTTGTGAATAATTCTCTATGTACAAGTCATAAGCACATGAAATGCAGTTTCCAAGTTTGCAGATAATATAAAAACTAGAGGCAGGGAAGATAGGGAAGGAAAAACAAGCCCATTTCAGTTTGGTTTGGCTTGTTTCCCTTATAGAGCTAAAGGAAATGGAGATGACAAATGTTTTTCCCAGTTGAAAAGTGTAAGAATAGCAAGCCAGAGAAAAAGAACCGTCCCAGTAAATACATAAGCCTCACAAAAGAAAAGTATTGAGTGTCAACACAGTGGTCGCAGAAATGACCATCATGAATCATGCAGGTGAAGAGCACTGGAAGATAGTAGACAACCAGTGGCAACCAGACAGCACTAGTGAGGCTTAGAGTCAGGCACTATCTATTCCCTGAAATGCTAGGGGATCTCCAGAGATCCCCCTAGCAGTTAGTTTACTCTTCCTGGAAGAGTGGTCCTAGCACATGGCAGAGTTCCAGAAAAGTGGTTAACTGTTTTAGTATAAATAAGGATGTCACTGAGATAAACCAGAAATGAAAAATTTTCCATGTTATATGCCAGAAGTCAGCAAACTTTTCTAGTAAAGGGCCAAATAGTAAACATTTTAGGATTTGCAGGCATCAGGAGTAAGGAATGACCTTTGACTGTTCTTAAACTGACTATACTCAACTCTGTCATTATAGTGTGAGAGCAGCCATAGATAATACTTTAATCTGTATGCTAGTTTTCCAATAAAACTTTATTTATAAAAGCAAGTGGTAATTGGCTGCAGTTTGAGGACCCCTATCCCAAGTGGATAGGAAATCCAGTCAGTCATTTCATGCAGAGGTTTGTAATTTGACATGAGTTACCCAGCAAGCAGATAAAACACACATATTAGCAAATTCAAGACTCTGAACTTCTGAAAGAGAAGGAAGTTAAAGGGTCTGGCAAAAAGAAGAAGACCAGGGTTAAGAATGTGTGGTCAGGTGGCCTTTCCCATTCCAAAAATATTTTCTATACTTCCATCTGAGCAATCATGAAGCTTCTGGCATTAAACAACTTTTAGTTGGCAATGACATTAAAAACAGCAAAGGTTAAAAAAAGTTGCCCTAGCCAAATGGTGATATGAAACTCTTCATGAACCTCAAATCTGTTGCCCAAAATTTTTGTACAAAATAAAATTCTCCCTTGCAAGCCTCTGGGCTACTATAATTTTTGGTTTCAGAAAAATAATCCTGCTCACGGAGGAGATCTCAGAGCATTCCTTTTGCCTCCCGTTTGAAAGTATCTAAAATCCAGAATATTTTTCAGTGATTGTCTATTTCCCTAAGTAACTACAAACCTTGACGTTAATTACCCGCCCCCGCCCCCGCAACCACCGAAAATGAGGCCAAACCATATGCCTGCCAACTAGGCCCCGGTTGATTCCTGGATGCTGTCAGTTTAAGAACAGTCAAAGGTTATTCCTTACTCCTGATGCCACCATGTACTAGCTGAGCAAATTGCTTCTGTGAACTTTTGCCTGCTCTCTAAAATGGGAAAATAACATCAGTCTAGTAACATGGTAGTAAGGATTCAATAATAAAAAGCATATACATTTGCCTATAAATACTAGCACCCGCTCCCGCTTTGTGGTAGATTCCATTATCCTAATCTAAGGAATCCCTAAGCAGAAAAATACCCATTTTAGGATAAGGAAAAGACTTCACCATCTGGTCCTATAAATAGGAATTTGGGGCTAATGTTATTTGCACAAACTTTGCTTACTTGCTCCTGAGTTCACTGTTTTCCAGCTCTAACTCATTTGCTCTTGTTTATATTCCTTTCTGAAATTGCAGAATTCTGGCTTTTTTTTTTTTTTTAGTGTTCTAAAATTTCAGTATTTGGTTATTGGTCTTAATACAGTTATGGAAATAACTAGTTGTCCTTATTCAGAGATTCCTGAGTCAAGAATAGAATGAAGGTAGTTGCCAACCCAGCGTGCTACGTGGCCTCACTTCTCTGCTCCTCTTTTCTCCTCCCTGGTCCCATGCACAGCAAACCCTTTGTTCCCTTTCTATACACCCAATTTATGTTTTTTCATTGAAATCTCTACATTTCTCATTTCCCCATGTCTTCACGACATCTAGAATTTATAAGCCCTGGCATGAAGAGTGAATGGTAATGATCATGGCGATGTTAACAACTGTAACAAAATCATAATCAGCTACATTTCTGTAGTTTTTTACTACATGCCAGGCACTTTTCTGTGTCCTTTAAATACATTAGCTTATACAGAACTCTCACAACAACCCTAGGTAGGTACTATCATTCTCATTTTATAAATGAGGAAACTGTCACTGAGAAGTTAAGTAAATTACTTGCCCAAGGCTACAGAGCTGCTAAGTGGCAAAGCAGGGATTTGATCCCATCATTAATGGCTCCGGAGTCTGTCCTCTGAACCACTGTCCGCTATGCTATATTGTGGATATGATCATTTTCAGCCTCGTTGCTTTGAAGGTAACCAAATGAGTATTTATTATGTATTTATTTAGTGTGCCAGCACTATGCTGAATACTGAAGAGAGAACTATGAATGAGATAATAATTTATAATCTCACTGAAGAAATGAGACACTGTTGATTGAAAAAGGCTTCGTAGTGGAGTTTTAACAACTAGATCAGGAAACGGACAGATTCTTGTGTAGTATAGCAGCACAAGGAAATAGAACTAGAACTTGTTCTTAAGGGAGGGGGAGGAGGAGGAGCCTGTCTTTAGCCCCAGGCTAATGACAAGGAGAGTCAAAGAGGCCATCTTGACTAGAGTGACAAGTTTGTATTGGGATGTGGGGCAGATAAGTTTGAAAAGAAGAGGAAGCTACTGTTCTACAAAGAAAGGATACACCCACAATTTCTAGCTTCCAGTCCTGTGTTGAGGCCTACAATAGGTTTAGGAAAGCGTACCAGTCAGAATGAGAGGCCTGAGGTGGCACAATAACATATCCCAGGTAGTAGATGGGCATTTCTCTACCCAGAACCTGAATATTTTGTCTGACAACTAGAAATTCCAAGAAGGTTACTTAGGTTATGTGTACCATCAAAAAAAAATCATTTATTAGCTTTATCTGGTGTTCAAACTGAGACCTTTTTACTTGCAAAACAGTAAGAATGAGTCTATATACTCTTCTATGAGATCTTCGCAAGAACACTGTGAGGTCAGTATTAGCCTCAATTTATAGAAGAAACTTAAAGGCTCACACAGTTGAATGACTTGCCTAAGGCCCACCACACGACTCTAGACTGGAGTCCGAGTCTCTTGGTTCCAATTTGGGAAGTCTTCCCCTCCACAAGGCAGCTCCTCATAGCTGGGGATGGAGATCAATTTGAGAAGTAGGTTCACACAAGACAGTGGTGTCACAGTTGAGCCAAAGATCCAGAGGACCCCATGATGCCAACCTACTCACAGAACTTCCAGAGACTTTCCTTTATACACCCGGAGCTGCCTTTATTTCAAATAAGAGCCCTTAAGCACTACACATTCCAAATGCAGAGGAGATGATTTATCCTGAAAGAGATTATACTTGGTAGAAATGGCCTGTGAGCATTTGGTCCATATCTTATTCTCATGCATGACAAGGATTTTTACTTATGTACTAGAACAATTTCTTGCACCCTCTCAGCTGGTCCTTAATTTGTAGCATGCTTGTGAAGGCATATTGTCACATAGAAGCTTACAAATAAAGGCCCCCAGAAAAACAAAACTGCTCCTTCATTTTCTGGCTAGAAGTAGGGTCAAAGAAGTAAAGTAATAAATTTTAGGCTAGAAAAATAAAAAGTGTGGTACAGGTCTGGGAGGAAGTCAAGGAGTATTGATATACCTAGTATGACCACAGTACCACTTGCTATGTAGGTCTTAATTGTACCCATTCTATGTCCCCACATCCTCTGGTTCCATAAATTCCAAAACAGCTCCAAAGGAATCCTATAGGTTTTGTTTGGAAAGCAGCCCTATGTTTCTCTGCCTGCTCATTCTAAAGCAAGCCTATCAAATTTGGAAACTAAATATAAACTGACAGAAATCAGCAACTAGCGAATTAAGCTAAATTAATAGAGTAGACTACTGAAATACAAAGAAAATGTTTTTTTCCAGGAATCTCTCTCTCTAGTCGCCAGGCTAGGTAAACTGAAGCAAGCCTCCCTCTCTGCAGCAAGCCCTTTCCTTTGCCTGGCAGTGCTTCCCAGAGAGCCCTGCATGGGACCCCCCTCCAGAACTACTGCTCCGCCTAGTGGCAGCCTTCAAGCCTTCATCTACCAATTTTATGGGCATATTGTATGTATAATAACAGGAGTCAAATCCTCCCCTATCCCTGAAAGGACTTATGTCTTAGTGGATTTTAAGAGAGCGGGAAATAACATCCAAATGGGCCAAATGTACAAAGAACACACTGTGGGCAGCTTTCTAATTACAAGAAGAAAGCATGACTAAACAGTTGAGTCTCATGGTGGTCCCAAAGGGATTATAGGGTGGAAAAAAAAAAAGTGCTGGACCAAAAACAAGAGATTCTACTTCAAATCCTGACTCTGCCCCCAAATAACTATGTACCCTTGAGCTAGACAGTTCCATTTTATAAATATAAGTGACTTTTATAAGTATATACAATAAGTGAGAAATTCAGGCTTTCTCCCATGTAGATTTTGTCTTAAGACAATATTTAAGACTGTTTTTATGAAAATAAATACTACAGTTTCTCTATCTATGTATATAGTGTTTATGGAATAATAGACTATACAAATGCTAAATCTCATGATCTACATGTCACCGTTTCCATTGCCGCTACTCCTATTCTAGTTCAAATCCTTACCACTCTGTGCCCTCTGTGATGGATCACCTGCCTTCCTTTCATCAGCCTTGTAGGTATTCTTTTCCAGGCTTCAGACATGGGCAGAAAGCATGGTGGCTTACTTAGTGCCTGGAGAAACCAGTGTAACTATAAAAACTAACCCCCACCTAAAAATAAATGGGCGAGGGTAGGACAGGGTTACATCCTCTGCCTGAAATCAGACAGGTGCAGTAGTTGTATGCAAAAAAAAAAAAAAAATGATGCTAATATGGAGATCTAATAAGTTGCCTAGGGGGAACTGGCCAATATCATGTGCCCCTCTCACTCCTTCCTCACAATTTCCTCATCCTCCCTCCTCCCTCACGGTTAATTTGCCATTCAGAGTGTGTAGCATTACCAAGGAAAGAGTCATTGGAAATACCAAAAGAGGATCTAGAAATTCCTTATATACCCCAGTTTAACAGTTCCCTCTGATGAGCAGGAAAACAGACTTCAACTGGATTTTAGAAGTTGGTAAACTGAAATAGAGGAAGATAATGAGATTTGCCAATGGCCGTTACTTAAATCATAGTAGGACCAAAACAAAGTTCAGGAGAACTATCTTCTAGCCTCCTGCTGCGAGTGTCCAAGAACCGTTTTCTGTAGGGACAGGGAGATGTTTCCAGTGTCAGGGAGCCAGCTACCCTAATGGGTTTGGGAACTTAGCATATTTTAATTTCTACCTCTGCCATGTGGTGAAATTGAATAGTGATCTACTGAGTTCCATCATTCTCAGTTCTATTGAAACTTGACTAAGCCTGCTTTCATTATTATTTAGAATTTTTGTGAAAGCATAAATATTCCTGGGACATCATAAAGCTTTAAATCATAAAGTTGATTTTTAATTTTCTAATCTAAAACAGCTTGAACACCTGAAGAGACTTAGCAATGATATTACATTATGTTGCATCTGATAAGATTCCTTCAGGAAACAGTCATACTATGATCTAAAATATTGTATGGTTTACCAAAGATAAGTAAATTGTATAGTCATCTTTCTCTTATTAGCTTCTTTGAAATAAACTAACATGTAATTGTTTGACTTTGAGAAAAAAGCAACTAATGTTTGATGGATGAGTGAATGAATGGTTGGATGAGCCATAACACAATCTCTCAGTGAATGTATGGGTGGATGAGCTATATCACAAGCTCTCAGAGGCTTCCTTTCATCCCTCACAATGTTTCAGCTCTAGTTGAATGCCACAAAACTTGAGTGTCTCCAGTAATAGTGGTGATGATCTGGAATAGCACTAAATCAAGCACAAATCATTCAAAAACTTCCTTTAACTAAGGTGTCTATTTCCTTCCCCATTTTACTAGAGCTGCCCATATATAATTCGATTGATTGATGGAAGCCTTACTTCTACTTCCTGCCTTTCCTCTGACAGGAGGTAAGAATAAGCAATGTAGTAGGCCCAAGGCCAAAAGCTGAGCTCAGGAGATCTCATTCACTGCCAGACTGGTCACCCACCTCAGAATAATTGACAGCTGATTAGAAGTGGTGCTGAAATGCAAATGTCATACAGCCTGGAGAGACCCGGCAAGGGAAATAGTGAGGAAAGAATTGTATAGTGGGAGAGTGTTGCTGGGGCAGACCTGACCTCCAGGCTTAATCTTACCACAGAGTCTTAATGAGTTCTCCCCACATTTCTGTTGTTTCCCCACCCTCTCACTTTCTTGAAAAACAACCCCTATTAACTGCTTACCTCCTAGGGAAGGATGCTAGCATAATATTGGGTGAACAGTTTTTTGAAGCTTTTGAAACTAGGGAGGTTAAAAAATCACAAAGCTAGAAATGACTAGCTTCAGGATCCCCAAAACTGGCTACTGAGCCATTTCTGTGCTATCAAATAAACTGTCAACCTAAAGTACCTGTCAGGTCTAGGCACCGGATCTCTGAGCTTCTCCGCTGTCCCCCCAACCCTTCTAGATTCCCTCCTCCACATACACATTCCAGTTATCAGCCAGCCTCACTAAGTCACCAAGACATCAGGTTCAAGTGATCGTTAGTCATTAATTAAGCTGCCATAATGTCGCAGGTACTTTCTAGAAATGGCATAAATCTAGAAAAGAAAAAACAGACTTGGGTGGAGTAGGTTTGAAGCTCACTGTAGGCACTCACAGTTTGATTCTTTTAAGTCTTTTCAGATTAAAAAAAAAAAAGTCTGAAGTAGACTGTGATTATTCTGGAATTTTCTCTCCATGACCTTGAAGGGCAAGTTTTGACTTTATTCTACTGGGAACCTACTCTACAGAGAGTCCCCTGTAGTAGTGGGGAAAATAAAAGCAATAAATAAGACCTGAAGAGGATCACATGAGCCCAGGAGTTCAAGACCAGCCTGGGCAACTTGGCAAGACCCTATCTTTACGCAAAATTTAAAAATTAGCTGGGAATGGTAGTGCATCCCTGTGGTCTCAGCTACACAGGAGGCAGAGGTGGGAGGACTCCTTAAGCCCAGGAGGTCAAGACTGCAGTGAGCTGTGTTTATGCCTCCACACTCGTGGGTGACAGAGCAAGACCCTGTCTAAAAAAAAAACAAAAACAAAAACAAAAACAAAAAAAAACAAACCTGAGTTTTGTGCCCCATAAGATTTACAGCTAAATAAAGACAATAGATGTATATATGACTACACAGCGGCTGTGACACAGAATTTCCTTCAAATATGTGTAAGATCCTCTCAATATGCAATTCTTGGCTTTTTCTCTTCTACCTGCAAACCTGAACAGATGTCTGTCTGGTTGTTTTTTGTTGTTTTTTTGTTTTTTTGTTTTTTTTTTTGAGACAGAGTCATGCTCTGTGTCCCAAGCTGGAGTACAGTGGGGCAAGCTCAGCTCACTACAACCTCTGCCCCCCACGTTCAAGTGATTCTCTCACCTCAGCCTCCCAAGTAGCTGGGATTATAGGCATACACCCCCATGCCCAGATAATTTTATTATTTTTGTAGTTTTAGTAGAGACAGAGCTTTGCCATGTTGGCCAGGCTGTTCTTGAACTCCTGGCCTCAGGTGATTTGCCTGCCTCAGCCTCCCAAAGTGCTGGGATTATAGGCATGAGCCATGGTGTCTGGCCAAGATGTCTGTCTTGATCTCTGGAAGCCCTGCGTTCTTTCAACCATCCAACCAAGCTCCACTTCTCTTTTGTAACTTTGCTTTTTCCTTAATGAGCCTTCCCCAAATCTATCTGTACCGTTTGTTCTAGCATCCCCCCTTCCCCCGGATATCTGTGTGTGTTATATGTATTTGGTGCACATATGTTGTCTGGTCCAGCTGGTAGCATTTAGATCAAGTAATCCACAGGCTGCAAAGGCAATGGGAAACCTCCTTATTTGAGATCACTACCACAGTCACATTAATCAAAGAGGCAAGAGAGCACAGGTTCTTGATTGTCCTTGTAGGTGGTTTGTCTCTGTTGTTAAAACAGGGTTCACCATACATCCTGAGGTTCCTTCCTGCCTTACCAATATTGAATGCCAAAAAGGAGTCAACTGACTTGACCAGGTCTATATTTCTTTTCTGTCGCTCCAGGATTCTTCTACAGCCAGATGATTCCTTACAGATCTTGGCACCAGTGGAAGCAGATGTGGGTTTCTACACTTGCAATGCCACCAATGCCTTGGGATACGACTCTGTCTCCATTGCCGTCACATTAGCAGGTAACCCAAAAATCCCTGTTCTGTTCATTTCATAAACCTTTATTGAATAAGTGCCTATAGTGTGTCAAATAGGCCCAGAGATGCATAGATAAAGGAGACCCAGATCCCATCTTCAGGGAGTTTGTAATCTATAATTACAACAGCAGTGTAGTATGAGGTAGAATGAAGTGCTATAACTGATAACCAAATATATGCAAGGACAGTACATTTCTGCCAGGAGGTCTTAGAGTTGCAATGAGTGGAATTTTGATAAGAGACAGGGATATTTCATGCAGAAAGAATAATATGAGCAAAGGTGATGTGTGCAAATCAGTAGCATGTTGGAACATGAATTGTGAATTATAATCATTGAAGACTCTTTTGGATCCTGTCATCTCCTTGTTCCACCTGTTGCAAGAAAGACTACGACCCATAAATAATTGGAATTCTGTGGTCATGGCTTGAAGCAGGAGTGTTCCCCAGTACTTCTCTCTGAGTCTGCTTTATTTCATCCTCTTGCTCTAATGCACTGCCAACATTCCCCTTTATCCATTGAGGTTAGACAATACATTCTGCACATGGTGACTTAAGAACATTGCAACTCAGAGTACCATGTCTCCCATAGTTGTGGTCTTGTAGTAGACGACATGTAGAGCTTTTATAAAACCTCTTTGCATAGGACAAACCCATGCCTTTGAAACTGAAAGAGAACTTAGATACCAGCTGGACCGAGGCCCTTGTTTCTCAGAGGCCAGGCAACCCGAGGTCACACAGCTGCTCTGCTAGTGGCGGGGGAAGAAGGGAACTGGAGTCTCCTAACTCCCAGCTCATTGTTCTCCCTACTTCCCCACTGATCTGAGAAAATAGGATCCTTCCTCTCAGATCTGGCCCATCCAGTCTTTGTGGCTGTGTTGCATGTGTTTGTCTTTATTCTTTTCAATTGCTGCTCTCATCAGATGATTCAGTAGATGCTAGAAAAGCCAACATCACCCCACACTGACTTCATCTGTCCCTGCCAGGATTATGTTGTCATACTGTACTCCAGTCACACATGCTACCCCCTTGCATATCTGTTTAGCAACAGTATTTCTGCCCCCATGACTTCAGGCTGATCTGGGAAGGGACCCTTAGCAGGCGGCTTTGCGGGGAAGATCAAAGTCAACAATGAAGAAGGCAATTTAAGGAGCCCTGGGCCGGATTAAAGACTGATATTATTAATGCCTATTTTTTGTGAATAAAACATTTGCTTTTCTTCTAATGTATTCCAGTTGCAATCTTTATTCCCCTCTTTATACAGAGTCCAGATGCTCAGCACCAATCTTGTTAAATCTCTCCTGCTATCCACCCTCCAACCTGCTTTAGCAAGGGCACTGCTGACATCTTTCCAGTTGCTGGCAGATAGTGGCTCTTGCAGGATTAATTCTCTTGTTTATATTAATCCAGATACGGTTCAGCTCTATCACAGACTAAATACCCTTTGTTCACCCGAATTTAATACGATTAATAGAAACCTGTCTGGAATTAAGCAAGGCAATTGTAACATCAGGCTTGCCTTCAGCTCTTTGAAGAGGGGTTATTGGAGGCTGCCAACAAGTTCAAAGCCAGGGAAGAGAGACAGAGCAGCCAAAGAGGCACCAGGGAAGGGGAGGAGAGGGGCTGCCTGGTGAAGTATGACTACAGACACCACACCCAGGGCATAGGGAGCTGCATCCTTGCACCTTAGCTGCTAGGGTTTGTATAGGTCTGCTGGAAAATCTATCAAGCAGTCCCTCTAAAAACAAAGGCTCAAATGTACATTGCCTTAAGAATGTATTTGTACCCTTACCTGAGTTTATCATCCACACCTGTGCCAATGTCTACACTCACAGTGTTAGGTGGTTCACCAGCTCCTGTTGTGAGCACACCCTCTGCCACATATTGTGGAACCTACAGCAATAAATAAAACCTGTGTTTTGTGGTCCCTGATGCTTACAGAGGAGTGAAGGCAAGCAATGGATACCTGGCTACCTAGAATTGGGAGAAAGTTGCAATTTACTTCAAATGTATGCATGGAGTTCCTGCTTAGTAGGTTATAAGATATAATCTGAACATAAATTAAATTGGAGGGGTGGGGGTGAATGAGTATCAGGCATTTCTAAGTTTTATTGCCAGTTATACTCCTTATTAGCTGTGTGATCTTGGACAAAGTATATAACCTCATTGAGTCTCTGTTCTCATCTGTAAAAATTTAACTAACATTATTTTACAGGGTTGTTGTGAGGTTAAGTAAGATTGCACATGTGAAAAAGCACTTAACCCAATGCCAGGCACATTGTTCATACTCAATAAATGTAAGCCTCCTTTCTTTCTCTAGCTCTTCTAGAGTGAAACAACCTGAAAACAATTCTAAGATGTGCAAACCATTATCCCAACTCTGCTTCCATGTATCTTTCAGTATGTGTCTTAACACTGAGATTTTTCAAGTATGAACTTAGAAACTGATTCAGTTCACTTGCAGTCAAATCCTCTTGATGAATCTCAGCACTACTATGTTTTTATGGAAACTGCAGGGGTTTTTTCCTGGACTTTAGTATTAATGTAGGCCAAAGAGGAAAAAAAAAAAAAACTTTGAGCCTCAAGATAATCAAGTGTCCCCATGATTTTATAAGGAAAGTATGGACTTGTGTGTTTCCAGTGTGCCTGCATTTACCAGATGCAGGGAAATTTGTTCATAATGATTCACAAAAGCAGGCATAGCATGGCAGTTAAAATCATGGGCTCCGGAGCCTTAGGGTCTAGGTCTGTATCCTGGCTCTGTCACTTCCTAAGTGTAACCTTGAGCAACGTCTTTATACTCACTGACTCAATTTCTTCATCTGGCAAGTGGTGCTAATAACAGCACCTGACTCAGAAAGTTCTCATGGAGATTAAATGCAATCATTCATAAAAAATGTTTATAATTGTGGCTGGCATGTAGCAGGCACTCAATATTTGTTAGCTATTATTATTGAGAGAATAATACATACAACAAAAGCCAACTTATGTTTACAGTGGGAGAGACTCCTTTTCAGGGACCAGGATGCTCACAAACCCTTTGTAGAGCAGCTCTCTGAATGTCTCAGTGTCAAATAGGGAAGCTAGATTAGCCATCTGGAAAGTACTTGGGGTGCCTGGATTCAGAGCAAGGGAGATGGCTTGTGATGAATATTTCACGTGGGCAACAGAGAGAGACGCCTGATGGGCTCTCCCTGGCCCACAGCAAGATGCCTGCCATTGAGTTTGCCCCATCCCGTGGATCCAGTGTCTTGCCAATTCTGCCTCTTAGATTCATTTCAGTTCTACTTCTTATTCTGTACACAAGTTTTCTTTGAACATGTAAACACCATTTAGTTTTAGACATAGAATACAGCCAAACCTTCCTTGCTCTGCCCTGCCTGTTTGGCCTATAAAATACTGTCTTTTGTGCCTTTTGCTCCTCTCTAAACTCTTCCATTATGTGCTGATTTTATCTTTAAGTCTCAGGGATTTGGGAGTACCTTGCAAGTGTCTCTCAGCATGGAGATGGCCAGTGTTTCCCTCCCTACCTCCCTGGAACAGCCCAGGGAACTCACAGCCATTTAGACCAAATGGCCCAAAATTCCTCTCTCTAAATTCACTTAGCTGGATGCCTGTTTCACTGCTCCAAGTGTAGATGAAAGTAGCTTAGAAGGGGAGGATTGCAGGGAGGAGATTATGGGAATGTCACCAAAATGTCACATACCTAACACTTTGAAGTATTAATTACTTTGTGTTCAGGAATAAACAGGGCTAGGTAAAGGAGAGTCTCTGATGTGTGCAGACATAAGCACAGAGATTGGAGAATCAACTTGGCTGTTAAATTCAGCAATCAGCCATCTTGCTCAGAAATCTTCCAAATCTGAATGGCCTAGGCAAAGTTTTGAAGGAAAGGAAGTAGTTTCCAGGTAAATTGCTTCAGTCTGGATCCGTGGAGTTTAGCTGTACTTACCAATGCAGATAAGGGCCTCTCCAGGTATGGAGCATTGGTGAGGTCATCGACAAAAGGGAAACATTTTTGGTTGTTATTGATTTGATAAGATCACAAAAGAGATACTGTAAGGCCTGCCTGACATCATCAATGGGAAATGAGAATAAGAGGAGGGCTGAGGGATGAGTGTATCTTTCATTGAAAGGAGAGAACACAGATGAGCTCATCTGACATTTTCACAGGAAGGGAGAGACAGAAAATATTTCTCCTTTCCTAGCATGTTTTTTTGCTCTTTATGAGTTGAATAACTGATACACATTGTGTCTAATAAAGAGATCACAGAAACCTCACTGGGAAAATAAAAATAAAAGGCAATCGTTTTTTAAAATTCTGCTTCCTCTGTCCCTCCCCATCATGATTTAGTAGCTACAATAAAAGACAAGTGATTGTGTAAGCTTATCATAATGTAAGTCACTTCAAATTAGCATTTCTGAATTTTTCACCCAGCAGTTCTGTTAACAAAGGAGAGTTTTGCTTCATAAAGAGTTAGGCTCACAGAGGACCTAGTCAACAATACAAAGGCTAACAAAGGAAGACTTGCTCCCATGCACTAGATCAAAAGGAAAAGTGGCCCAGGCGCGGTGGCTCATGCCTGTAATCCCAGCACTTTGGGAGGCTGAGGCGGGCAGATGGCCTGAAGTCAGGAGTTTGAGACCAGCCTGGCCAACATGGCAAAACCCCATCTCTACTAAAAATATAAATGTTAGCCATGTGTGGTGGCAAGCGCCTGTAATCCCAGCTACTCAGAAGGCTGAGGCAGGAGAATCGCTTGAACCCGGGAGGTAGAGGTTGCAGTGAGCCAAGACCATGCCACTGTACTCCAGCCTGGGCAACAAGAGGAAAACTCCATCTCAAAAAAAAAAAAAAAAAAAAAGGAAAAGTGGACAGGTTTGACTGTTCTCTGGGCCACATGGTAATAGCCACTGACTGATCTAAGCTGCCATCAAGGAGATTTCAATATCTGATAGAATACTGAATAGCTAAGACCCTTAAGTTTTTCTCAGTAAGTACAGATGTAGAGAATGCCCACCAAAGACCCCAAGCTTTTATAGAACTTACTTAAAACTGATGAGAGTATAGCAGGAGAATCTCACTGAGCTCCCCAGTTGACTAGAGGAAATAAAAAAGAAAGTATAAGTGGTCCAAGTTGGCACATCTCAGTCTCAAAAAAGCAATTCCAACATCTATTCAATGGAATGCAGGAAGGATGGTGGTTGGACAGGTGGTGGGATATACCACATCCTCGGTTAGTGGTTTCTAGAGAGGCCGCAGCATCACATGGCTGTACTAAGTATGGGGTCCCTTGGCTAGGACTCTGTAGTGGAACATGCGAAGAATTTGTGGCAGAACCACTTCTGGCCTTATTCTACTTAGAAGCCATCAACATCAATTAAATAATTAGAAGAGGTAATGGTAGTAATCTGAGCAACCTGACCCACTGACATTGGCAAAAAAAAATCTAAATATTGAAAGAGAATGGTAATGGAAACAAGGATATGAGAAGGAAGGCATGCAGCCTGGGAATGTCTGGGAAAAGGCAGTCTAAGCCCTACCTACTTCCTCAAGTGCTAAGGGCCCTGTAATATTTACGCTGAAGGCGTGCCAACTAAACAGAATTTCAAGGGCACAAAAATTCTAATTCCTTCTCATCTTTTATGCAAGGCAATTAATTAGTAGTCACAATGTTGACCCTAAAAAACAAAAACAGGCAAAATCAGGTTAAAACTATTTTTTCAGCTTTATTGAGATATAATGTACATATCATAAAATTCTTTGTGAATGTGCAATTTAGAGATTTATTTAGCAAACTTATATAGCTATGTAACCATTACTATAAAGTTCTTTACCTTTTTTGAACTTTTAGGTTCAGGGGTTGAATCTCCAGGTTTTTTATACAGGTAAACTCATGTCACGGAGATTTGTTGTACAGATTATTTCATCACCCAGGTACTCAGCCTAGTACCCAATAGCTATTTTTTCAGCTCCGCTCTCTCCTCCCACTCTCCACCCTCAAGTAAGCCCCAGTGTCTGTTGTTCCCCCTTCTTTGTGTTCATGAATTCCCATCATTTAGCTCCCACTTAGAAGTGAGCACATGCAGTACTTGGTTTTCTGTTCCTGTATTAGTTTGCCTCCAGCTCCATCCATGTTCCTGCAAAAGACATGATCTTGTTCCTTTTTATGGCTGCATAGTATTCCATGATGTATATATACCATGTTTTCTTTAGCCAATCTGTCATTGATTGGCGTTTAGGTTGGCTCCATGTCTTTGCTATTGTGAAGAGTGCTGCAGTGAACATTTGTGTGCGTGTGCCTTTATGATAGAATGATTTTATATTCCTCTGGGTATATACCTAATAATGGGTTCTTTACTTTTAACAGCTTTATCAAGGCATAATTAACATACCATACAACTCACCCACTTAAAGTATACAATTCAACAGCTTTTCATATATTCAGAGTTGTGGCCGGGTACAGTGACTCATGCCTGTAATCCCAGCACTTTGGGAGCCTGAGGTGGAAGAATCGCTTGATCCCCAGGAATTCAAGACCAGCCTGGGCAACAGAGAGAAATCCCATCTCTACAAAAATAAAAATCAACACAGGTGTGGTGGCACATACCTGTGGTCCCAGCTACATGGGAGGCTGAGGCAGGAGGATTGCTTGAGCCTAGGAGGTTGAGGCTGCAGTGAGCCAATACCACTGCACTCCAGCCTGAGTGCCAGAGTAAGACCCTGTCTCCAAAAACAAAAAAACAGGAGTTGTGCATCCATCACCACACTCAATTTTAGAACATTTTTATTATCCCTAAAATAAACTCCACACCTTAGCTACTACTCCCTAATCTTCCCATTTCTTTCAGCTCTATGCAACCACTAATATACTTTAAATCTCCATAAATCTACCTAATCTTGATATTTTGTATAATTAGAATCATACAGTATATGGTTCTTTATTTCTTCTTTCACTTAGCATAAAGTTTTCAAGATTTATCCATGTTGTAGCATTATTCTTGTTTATGGTAGAATAATATTCCATTGTATAGAATAGACCACATTTTATTTCTCCATTCATCAGGTGATGGGCATTTGGGATGTTTCTACTTTTTGGCTATTATGAATAAAGCTGCTATGAAGATTCACATACATGTTTTTATGTGGACATATTTTTTATTTCTCTTGGTTATACACACCTAGGAGTGAAATTTCTGGGTTGTTTGGCGCATTTATGTTTACTATTGAAGAAAGTGCCAACTATGTTTCAAAGAGACTGCACCATTTTACATTTCCACCAGCAATGTAGGATAGTTCAGTTTCTCCATATTCTCACCAACAGTTGTTTTCATCTATCATTTTTATTACAGCCAGCCTCATGAGCGTGAAGTAGTACTTTATTGTGATTTAAATTACATTTTAATATTGACTAATGATGTCAGGCATCTTATGTGTTTATGAGTCATTTATGTGTCTTCTTTGTTGTGGTGACAACTTTGGTGATGTAGAAGGTGTATATTGCCTGCGTATTTTCTGTTGCTGCCATAACAAATAACCACATACTTAGAGACTTAAAGCAATACAAATACCTTACAGTTCTGTAGGTCAGAAGTCTAATACAGTCTCATCAAGATGTCAACAGGCTTTATCCCTTTCCGAAGGCTCTAAAAGAGAATCCTTTTCCTCTCCATTTGAGTTGTTGGCAGAATTTAGTTCTGTGAAACTTAGGTCTATGGTCTGTGTTTTCTTGCTGGCTATAATCTGAGTGCCATTTCCAGCTTCTAGAAGCCACTGAATTCCTTGGCTCATGGTTTCCTTCCTCCATCTTCACAACCAGCAATGGAGGGCTGTTTTCATGTTGCCCAACTCTGATATTAAGAGCTCACATGATTAGACTGGGCCTACCTTGATAACTTAGAATAATCTCCCCATTTTAGGTTCAGCTGATTAGCAATGTTAATTCTTCCTTAGCCATGTCACAGGTTCCAGGGATTATGACATAAACATCTTGGAAGGTCATTATTCCGCCCACCTGTCTGAAGGGCACACCCTGTCTGAAGGGCACAGCTCATTTTCATCTGACTGTTATCCCCCAAAAATAAAAATTTAATGTTGCTAGACTTTCCCACGATTTTAGAGACACCAAACCAAAAAATGTTTAAAAACAACACTTTTTTTTAACTCACCATTTTTAACTGAACTAATTCAAATTTTTAAAAATCCTTTCTTGGCTAAACATGTCTGTGCTCTGAATATAGCCTTGAGGCTACCAATACCCCCTGGTTTGTATTCCATTTTCTATATTATCTGCTCATATATTACACCTCACTTTCCAGATAGAGTCAGAGTGTTATTCAAAGGGTAATCACAATTTATTTGATTAGATTATTCCAACAAAAACCATGTAATAATTTGGATGGAAGGGGAACAATTATTTTTTACTATTACTAAGAAGCCTGCTATAATAATAGAATAAGTAAGATTCTAGGGAAAGTTTTTGCCTCATTGCCAAATTTAGAAGCAGAATAGGACTATGAACCTCTTTCCTCTGTTTTATAAACAGAGGGATTTAAATAGCTGCTCTCTTGGGTCTCTTTTAGACCCAAGAGTTCTATGAATCTCTTGCATATATGATAATGAATGATAGCATTCTCTACCATGACTATCAACTCCCTTTATCTGAAATTCTGACGTTGAAAATTGACTCTGTTGTATTTTGGGGAATGGAAGACTAGATGGCAAAGAAGTAGTACAGCTTTTGTGATGAAGTCTTGGAAGAATAACAAATGAAAGGAAAATGTCTCAGAGAACTGGTGAAGACAAAGGGTACAGGGTAAATAGAGCTGACTATTGGTCAAATGCTGACTCAGGAGGCTGGAAATAGATGTAAAGGAGGCCTTGCAAGAAGGTCGGCAGGGAGTTAAAAACTCCTGCACTATAAAATGCAAAAGACATTGGGAAGGAAAACTAGACTAAGAAAAGATCTTGCATGTTAATATAACTATTATTTGTAACAAAGCAACTCTTAAGGGAATTGTCAGGTAGTGAGATCCAGAAAAGCTTCTGGCCAGCAAGGAATAGTAATGGAACATTAATAATCAGAATCCATTATTACTAATATCAGATGGATAAGATATTGTTGGTATTTATAAGGGTTTTCCTAGCTCATGCTGATTTTAGTCCCTCAAAGTTTATTTGACTCATGAGTCTTAAATTCTTCAACTGGAAATTTTCATTTCAGAGAAAATTTGAAGATTTAATTCCAGTGATCCTTGTGAGAAACCTGTGACAATTCTAGTATAAGCAGAGTCTAGCATTTCTTAAGACGTTTCTTTGATATACTCACTCTTTGTAAGGTATTGTTCATTGATTAAATCTGGATTAAATACAATTTGCTCAGTTTAGGGTATTAAAAATGTGTTAAATTTATAATACTTCATTGCTTTAAACTAAAATATTACCTTATACTGTACTCAAATATTGCTGTATACTCAAATATCTTAATTAGTACACATCACTGTTTTTTTTGTGTGTTTTAAACTGATATTTGGATCTTCCATGGATATCACAACTGTTTTCTTGAACTCTAATGGGGGTCACCCAGGGAGTCAATCTGGCATATGTTGTTTCCTAGCATTTCTAGAAATGGGTACTTTTTGGAATCTTCAACAAGGCCAGCCATGGTGTGACTTTTAAGCTCTCTGCATCTGTCCAGATATTGTTACCAGTTTACAAAGAATCTGTTGTATTTAAATTATTTCTTCTAATTACACTGGAATTCTCAGAGTTGTTAAAAATAGAAGCAGTTTAGTTCTTTCTAACAAATGTGTTACCTCTCCTCTTACCTGTCTTCCTCTTTCTTTTCTTTAACGTTTTGCTTTCTGTGTTTTCTGTATTCATCAGAAGGTCCCAGCACTGCTCCGCACAGAGTTTTGCCATTGTGTTATAGCAGAGATAGTGCTGGTGATAGCTAGCATTTATTCAAACTTCCTGCTGTGCTAAGCCATTGTTCTTACAGCTTTGCATGCATCCATTTACTTACTCCTCTCAGCCACTGTAGAAGTAGAAAACTGAGGCACAGAAATTAAATAACTTGCCTAAGGGTACTTAGCTATACTATGCAGAGATGAGCTCGGGACACCTAACCTGTAGACAGCCCTTTCTCCTGCCCCTGCCCCTGCCCACTGCAGGCATCACTAGCTCGTCGTGTGTTTTTGCTCTTCAGCCCTTATGAATGTAACTCGGAATCCGTATCTGCACAGTACTCCAGGAAAACTCTGTCAGTCATTAGATTTGGCTTCAGGATCTCAAACCTGTTTGCTGTTTGTGGGCCCTTTCTGAAGCTCTCATGAAATCTCCAAACCTGCCAAATCTGCCCAGCCTGCGGCCCTTGTGTCTGTTGTTGCCCCGTTTCCATTTATCTTCCACAAGTCTCTCTTCTCCCTGAGAATGAATACACATGCACACCTCCTAGCCTAAACTGCCTTAGCCAAACAGAGAATCTAAGTCCTTGAAGTACAACTCATTTTTGATGGCAAAGACTAGGGGAAATTATTTTGAAGTATATTCGTGACTTACAATGTTAGAGGAATGGAAGGAAGACCCATTGGATCCATCCATTCAGAGTCAACAAACGTTCATTAAGCCTGGGTTAAATGGCACTTACTAACTGTTACAGAAAAACAAACCTATAAATATATGATGGGTAAAATATGATAGTTTATTTCTTGCTCACATAAAGTCTAAAAGAATTGCACAACAGAGTTTTTGTATTTTGGGCCAAGAAGTGGCACACTTCACGTCTGTTCATGTTCCATCTGCTAGAACTCAGTTCCATGCTCATAGCTAACTGCAAAAAGGCTGGAAAATTATCTAGCTGTGTGCACAGGAAGAAGAGGAAAAGGGTTTGGCTGATAGCAAGTCACTCTCTGCCGTGGCTTCTAAAATGGAAGGCGGCATGGCAGTTTAAACAAAGTTTCTATTAGCAGAGGCCTGGGATTCAGCCCTGAGTAAACAGTACTTACAATGCTCTCTACTCTTGGCTTCATTCAAAAAACAAAGTTTCCATCTCCTCTGGCTTCTCTCTCAATCACCTTTATATTAAGCCAAAGATATTTTTCAAACACATATGTTCAGATTTTTTCCCACTGAATTTTGATTTTACCCCAAATCACATAGGAGAGAGACCTGAGCCAGAGCCCAGACTATGTGCAAGAATGGATTTCTGAGCATTGCTCCAGGGGTTACTCATCTGTCCCTGCCTGTCTCTCCAGAGGTCCTCATCCTTCAGGATCAAAATGGTGCCTGGTTGGCTGAACACTTCTGTTTTAAAGGCATCACAAGGCCATGCTCCTTCCTTAATGGCCTTCACATCCTTGGATGCTGACGTACAAGTTTGAGCCATATGTCAGGCTCTCCTTTTGTGTAAGAGCTGCCCTCGTTTACTAGTGAGGCTCTGTTTCCCCTGTTACGTTACTTCTAACAGGAACTATAATCCAAAAGCTGTACTGTGGGTCCAATGAGGTCTGAAGGAACCGTGCAAAAATGATTCTTGTAATGCTTCTGTTTCTGTGTCTGACTATCTTGGAGGGGCTTCACTTCTCATATTGGGCCTGATAAATTGAAACGCTTGCCTTTATTTCTGTTTCCTTATTTTTTCTTCAATTTATACAGATACAAAACTTGGCATATTCTCCTTCTGTTTGTATGGCTCTCATTCAGCTATAACACAAACAAATTTACAGATTAAATGAAAGAATGTAAACCCTATCAATTTCTATAAATTAACACTATTCTGTGAGCTGATGCTGACTTGCTAAAACTAAATGGCTGTTCACAAAGCATACATAGTACAGGCCGGGCGCGGTGGCTCACGCCTGAAATCCCAGCACTCTGGGAGGCCGAGGCGGGTGGATCACGAGGTCAGGAGATCGAGACCATCCTGGCTAACACGGTGAAACCCCGTCTCTACTAAAAAATACAAAAAATTAGCCGGGCGCAGTGGCGGGCGCCTGTAGTCCCAGCTACTCGGGAGCCTGAGGCAGGAGAACTGGCGTGAACCCGGGAGGCGGAGCTTGCAGTGAGCCGAGATCGCACCACTGCACTCCAGCCAGGGCGACAGAGCGAGAGACTGTCTCAAAAAAAAAAAAAAAGCATACATAGTACTGACTGCTGAGGCGCGGCGCATTCAGTGGAGGGCTCAGTAATGCTGACTTAGCTCTCAGCACCTTTTTCTGTTTTTCCTATTCTGAAAGCCCTTTTGGTACAGCGTGCCATGGCTTTTGTTATCTTAACACAAATGTATAATTTATCATTTCACTCCTTCTCTGCATCTATGTTTTTTTCTCCTTAGTTAACTTCTGTGGTTAAACTAGTACTAGTTAATATCAATGTGATTGTAATCGTGTCCACAAACATAGGTACTGGCAATCACATGGCAGTCATCACACAGCAGTAATCTATTAGTAGGTGATCAACCAGGTGATCTAAAGTAGGCTTATGTTGATTTTTTTTAAGTTGGCCACTAAAATAACAGCTCCAGCTTGAAAAATTGTAATAGAGATCTAGTGGCGTCTCAAAAGATATCTCTCACCAGGAAGAAGAGGAACCAGTTAAAGAAAAACTAAAAGAGTACAATGTATTGAATATCAAACCTGCCTCCATAACAGAATCATCTAGGAACTTGTTTAAAATAGAGATTACAGCTTCTATCCTGTCACCTGAGATTCAGATTTAGTAGTTCTGAAGTGGGACTCAAAATAGATGCTAACGTTTTTCTAATAGGTGTAAGAGGGTCAATTGATTAAGCAACATTATTTTCATTAAAATCTCTATTGATTATAAATACTTGGATAACTTTGTGCTTTGTCTTAACAATGGATCATGAAAGTAATAAGAATGTATAAGAAGTAGCCTGTGCTAACAACAGTGCTCCTCCTGACAAGAAAAAAAGGCCATTACTTTCCAGCAAAAACTCAATATAATTAATTAAGGCCTGGATTTCATTCAGTGACATTTGAATTTTATAGCTATACACTTGCAGCTATAAAAAACCACCTTTATTATTAAAATTCCTGTAGGAAAAATAACTTGGTAATTGTGACTCTAAAGCTCTCTGGTCCCTAACCTCATTTTCCCCACTGGCACAGTTGTTTTTATAACACAGTAGAGCAACTCTTGTATTATAGCAGGACAGATTATATTTTAAACAAGTGCCCTGGGAATTCTGAGGCAGCCATTCCACAGACAAAGATTTGGGACTACCTATCACAAGCACCAGACTTTAGGTCAAAGATCTGGGCTCCAGTTCAGCCCTACAACTTGCTAGTTCTGTTGCCTTGGACAAACCAGGGGGCCTTTCTGAGTCTGAGTTCTTTGTGTATGTAAAAGATAGTACTGTTGTTTCTGCCTCTCAGGGTTGTTATCCAAAAAATCCAGATAATGCACATAGCACACCATATAAACACATATTTTCACTTAACAGATACTTATTGAGAATCTACTAGGCGCCAGGCCTAGGTGATAGAAATAAAGAAGACAAGAGAGATGTCATCTCTGATGTTATCAAAATTACATAATGAAGTAGCAGGGGCTGGGAGGAGATACACAAATATAGAAGACAAATTCTGTTAGTTCTAGTGCTTATGAAAAAAGTAAAGTTGTCCCCATCTAAAGTATACATCTCTTCCCCTCCATACCACACACAGGGATGCATGCTTTATATGGAGTGGTTAGAAAAGGCCTCACTAGGAGGTGTTATTTTCACAGAGACCTGAACGACCAGAAGAGAGCCATGCAGAAGTCTGTAGGTGGAAGACGTCAGGGACAGGGAATGGCCAGGGCTGATGTGCTGCTGTGTTGGAGGAAAGGAAGGCCAGTGTGCTGGAGCACTGTGATTGATGGGGAGTGTGGGCTAAGTGAGGTAGGTGATATAGACCACTGGGTCTTAATGTACAGGGGACAGTTGGTCATGAAAAGGAGCTTGAGGCCGGGCATGGTGGCTCACTCCGGTAATCCCAGCACTTTGGGAGGCCAAAGCAGGTGGATCACCTGAGGTCAGGAGTTCAAGACCAGCCTGACCAATATGGTGAAACTCCGTCTCTATTAAAAATACAAAATTAGCTGGGTGTGGTGGTGCATGCCTGTAATCTCAGCTACTTGGGAGACTGAGGCAGGAGAATTACTTGAACCCAGGAGGCAGAGGTTGCAGTGAGCTGAGATCCCCCCATTGCACTCCAGCCTGGGCAACAAGAGCGAAACTCCGTCTCAAAAACAAAAAAAGAAAAGAAAAAGAGCTTGAAGTTTTGTTTTAATTGTACTGAAAAGGGACTGGAAAGTTTAAGCAGAAAAGTTGTATGGTTTGATTCATGTTTTAGCAAGATCACGCTGGCTGCCATAAAACTGTAGTGAGGGAAGAGTGAAAGTCAGAAGACCAGTTAGTCTGTATAGTAGTCCAGCCAGAGATTATGGTAGCATTAGATCATAGCAACAGAGATGCTGCTGACATGTAGGGTAGATTTGGAGTCAGAGCTGGGTAGCTCTAACTCTGAGTAGGGAGGTGAGGTCATGTATACCAGTGCTAATTCAGTATCATTCCAACTGCTTCCTCCCATTGTGGCCATACATTTACTATGCTCAACAATCATTATAGTACTAAATCACTCATCAGATGATACATAATCTCAAATGTATGGAATATAAGTTGTATAAGGAAAAAGGCCCCTGAACAGTCAAAATAGAGCCTATGCATGCATTCCAAGGTGAGTTTCTCAGAACATTATTCAAGTTTCTGCCCTTGAACACAGTTCTGATGAGCTTAATTACCTATGCCTAGAAGGCAAATAAAATGGCAAAGAAGAAAGAGGGATAGCTTCTATTATGAGGCTGTGGGACGGTACAAACAGGAATACAGGATAAATAGATGTGAGAGAAAACAAAAAATATAAAAAGCAAGTATAAGACTCCAAAGGGCATTTCTGAATTAAGGTTTTCTTCACATTTAATGAAAGCAGAGAAGAGTGAATATCACTGTAGAATATCCTGCCTGTAAAATGGTTAAAACAAAATTAAATCCACTTAACTTACAAAAGGTTAAGCTTGGGTTATATGAATATGATCTCATGTGGACCCTACTTCCCCAAGGTGTTCAATGAATGAGTCTTTTCATTGTATTTTGTAGTCATGTGCATGAAGCGCTGTATTTTATTCCCAGCTGATAAAGGCCTATTAAAACACAATGTACACAGGACTTCGACTTCTGGAAAGATGGCATAGTTACACTTTTCCCTATTCTTACTGCTAAGTACCACTAAAGGCCCTGTACATTATATATAAAACACACATAAGGAGACTAAAAAGTAAAGGGAAGAAAGCCAACTGACCAAAGACCTTGGAAATCAAACTGTAAATTTGTTGGGTTTTCTTTTTGCCTCATAAATCACAAACTTGGAGTTCAAGAAGCTGGCTACTGGTAAACACCAATGAGTACCAAAAAAAACAAAAAAAAAAAACCACCAGCTAGAAACCTTCTCTCTCTAACAAAAGGACTAGGAAAGGGGAAGCATAGCAAGACAGAAAACCTTTAGAAAATTCTACTCTATGCTAGCCAAATGCCACCGAAAACAGTGTGTCCACCACTACCTACACCAGCAAAGCCTGAGCAGGGAGCCTAGATGCCCCACCAGCCAGCCTCAAATGATGTGCCCCCCAACCCTCATGGAGGGGAGTATCAGAGATTTTCAGTCCTCGTTCATTACACCTACCAGGGTGTAATGTGGAGACCACATGGGGAGCCTGGAGTTCCACCTTCACCCCGCAGTGCCCACCTTCCCCTCCCCACTGGGGTGGTGTAGAGGAGGTCTCCTGGAGAGTGAGGACTTGTACCACCTGCCCAAGGTGAGGAGGCTCCTCCCACAGCTGTGTAGTGGGGACTATGTGGGGATCCAGAACTCCCACTCCTGCCCAGCAGTAATGAGGTGTCCAACACTTGGGTAACAAAAGAGGCCAAGTGGAGAACTTGGACTTAACCTGCACTGGGTAGTAACAAGGAGGCATCTCCCTGCTCCCATGCCTGAGTGGTTTTATAGAAAGCAGCTAAAACAGAAGGTTTACATAAGATCCAAAGTCTCATAACTAGAAAAATATACAGGCTTCAATTGAAACCTAGACATCATGAAAAAACCCACCTTCACCACCCTTATTCATTGTAGTGCTAGAACTTCTACCCAGTGCAGTAATGTAAGAAAAGGAAATAAAAGGCATAGAGCCTGGAAACAAAGAAATACAACTTGTCCCTATTTGCAGATGAAATGATTGTCTTTACAGACAATCAAAAGAAAACCAAAATAATTAGGTTAATGTAACAAAATATAACAGGACTTGTATCTCAGAAACAACAAAACTCTGATGAAAGAAATTAAAGAAGATAAATAGACATATTTATCATGGATTGGAAAACACAACAAAGTCAAGATGTCATTTCTTTCCTAATATACATGTTTAATCTAATTCCTGTCATAATCTTACTAATATTTTATACATGTAGAGAAGATTATTTTAAAATGTATATGAAAAAGCAAAGGAACTAGAATAGCAAAGAAGCAGGAGAAATCAGCCAACCTAATTTCAGAATTAGTTATATAGCTACAATAAATAATATTGTGTGGTATTGGTAGAGGGACAGACACATAGATCAGTGGAACAGAATAGAGAACTCAGAAACAGATCTACACAACTGTGCCCAACTAATTTTGACAAAAGTGCAAAAGCAATTCAGTGTAGGAAATATAACCAATAAGTGGTGAGAGAGCAATTAGACATCCATAGTCAAAAAATAAATGGGCTTTGACCTCTTATCTAAATGTGACCTCTCACATCTTACATAAAAATTAACTCAAAATATATCACAGACTTAAACGTAAAATGTAAAACTATAAAACATTTAGAAAAAAATAGGAAAAATCATCAGGACCTAGATCTAAGTAAATAGTTCTTAAACTTGATATCAAAAGCATAATCCTGTTTTTGCTTTTGTTGCCTATGTTTTTGGGATCTTATCTAAAAAATTGCTGCCCAGACTAATGTCATGAAGTGTTTCCTCTATGTTTTTTCCTAGTAGTTTTATCATTTTGGGTCTTACGTTTAAATCTTTGATCCATTTTTAATTTTTATGTAGTAAGAACTAGGGGTCTAGCTTCAGTTTTCCCAGCACCATTTATTGAGGAGACTGTCCTTTCTCTGTTCTGTGTTCTTGGCACTTTTGTTGAAAATGAGTTGGCTGTAAGTATGTGGATTCATTTCGGAGTTCTCTATTCTGTTCCATGGGTTTATGTGTCTATTTTTATGGCAATACCATGCTGTTTGGGTTACTGTAGCTTTATAGTATATTTTAAAATTAGGTGGTGTGATGCTTCCAGCTATGTACTTTTTTTTTTTTTTTTTTTGAGATGGAGTCTCACTCTGTCACCAGGCTGGAGTGCAGTGGCACAATCTCCGCTTACTGCAACCTCTGCCTCTCGGGTTCAAGTGATTCTCCTGCCTCAGCTTCCCAAGTAGCTGGAACTACAGGCTGTGCCACCACGCCCGGCTAATTTTTGTATTTTTAGTAGAGATGGGGTTTCACCATGTTGGCCACAATGGTCTCAGTCTCTTGACCACATGATCCGCCGCCTCAGCCTCCCAAAGTGCTGGGATTACAGGCGTGAGCCACCACACCCGGCCCCCAACTTTGTACTTTTCGCTCAAGGTTTCTTTGGCTATTTGGGGTATTTTATGGTTACAGACAAATTTAAAGATTGTTCTTTCTATTTTTGTAAAGAGTGTCATTTGTATTTTCACAGGGATTGCACTGAATCTGTAAATTGCTTTGTACAGTATGGACATTTGAACAGTATTAATCCTTCCAATCCATGAGCATGGGATATCTTTACATTTATTTGTGTCCTTTTCAATTTCTTTCATCAATGTTTTATACTTTTCATTGTAGACATATTTCACCTCCTTGGTTAAATTTGTTCCTAAGGGGTTTTCTGTAGCTATTGTAAATGGGATTGTTTCCTTGATTATTTTCAGGTAGTTTACTATTAGTATATAAAAACACTACAGATTTTTGTTTGTTGATTTTAAATCCTGCAACTTTACTGAATTTGTTTGTTCTAACAATTTTTTAGTAAAGTTGTAGGGTTTTCTGTATATGAGATCATGCCATCTGCAAACAAGGACAGTTTAACTTTTTCCTTTCCAATTTGAATGCCCTTTATATGGTTCTCTTAACTAATTGGTTTGGCTAAGACTTGCAGTACTATGTTGAAGAAAAGTGGTGAACATGGATATTCTTGTCTGGTTCCAGATCTTAGAGGAAAAAATTTCAGTTATTCCCCATTCAGTATTATATTAGCTGTGGATTTGTCATATATGGCCTTTATATTCCTGAAGCCTTCTCAACCTAATTTGTTATGAGTTTTTATCATGAATGGATGTTGAATTTTGTCAAAAGCTTTTTCTACATCTATTGTCTTTCTTATAATAGCCATTCTAACTGGGGTGAGATGATACCTCATTGTGGTTTTGGTTTGGATTTCCCTGAAGATTAGTGATGTTGAGCATATAGTTTTTGTCCTTCATTCTGTTCATGTGATATATCACATTTGTTGATCTGCATATGTTGAACCATCCTTGTGTCTGCAGGATGAAACTTCTTCACGGTGAACAATCTTTTTAATGTGCTGTTGAATTTGGTTTGCTAGTATATTGTTAAGGATTTTTATATACATGTTCTTCAGGGATCTTAGCCTGTAGCTTCCTTTTTGTTATTGTGTCCTTGTTGGTTACATCAAACTGAAAAGCTTCTGCACAGCAAAGGAAACAATCAACAGAATAAAAAGACAATCTACAGAATGAGATAAAATATTTGCAAACTCTTTATCTGGCAAGGGATTAATATTCAGAATACGTAAGGAACTCCGACAACTCAACAACAACAAAAAATAATTTTCAAAAATGGACAAAAGATAAAAAAGAACAGGATCAAATTCTTTGTAGGAACGTGGATGGAGCTGGAGGCCATTACCCTTAGCAAACTAACGCAAGAACAGAAAACCAAATACTGCATGTTCTCACCTATAACTGGGAGCTAAAGGATGAGAACACATGGACACAGAGGGAAACAACAGATGCTAGGGCCTAGTGGAGGGCAGGAGGAGGGAGAGGATCAGGAAAAATAACTATCAAGTACTAGGTTTAATACCTGGCTGATGAAATAATCTGTACAACAAACCCCCATGACACAAGGTTACCTATGTAACAACCCTGCATATGTGCCCCTAAATTAATTAGTTAATTAATAAGGGCAAAAGACCTGAATAAACGTTTCTCAAAAGAATACATACAAATGGCCAACAGGCATATGAAAAAATGCTCAACATCACTAATCTTCAGAGAAATGTAAACCAAAACCAAAATGTGATATCACCTTACCTCTGTTAGAATGGGTACTATCAAAAAGACAAAAAATAGCAAATACTGGCACAGATGTGGAGAAGAGAGAATTCTTATACTTTGTTAATGGGAATGTAAATTAGTGTAGCCATTATGGAAAACAGCTTAGATGTTCCTCAAAAAATTAAAACTAGAACTACCATATGATCCAGCAATCCTACTCCTGGGTATATATGCAAAGGAAATGAAAACAGTAATCAAAGTGATATCTGCACTCCAATATTTACTGCAGCACTATTCACAATATCCAAGATATAGAATCAATCCAAGTGTCCATCAACAGATGAATGGATAAAGAAAATATGGTATATATGTACAGTGGAATACTTTTCCACCATTAAAAAAAAAAAGAAAAAGAATGAGGCCAGGCGTGGTGGCTCATGCCTGTAATCCCAGCCCTTTGAGAGGCTGAGGTGGGTGGATCGCTTGAGCCCAGCCAGGAGTTTGAAACTAGCCTGGGCAACACTGGGAAACCCTGTATCTACAAAAAAATACAAAAAATACAAAAAAAAAAATTCTATCCAGGTGTGATGGTATACACCTGTAGTTTCAGCTACCCAGGAGGCTTAGGTGGAAGGATCACTTGAGCTTGGGAGGCAGAGGCTGCAGTGAGCCAACATCACACCACTGCCCTCCAGCCTGGATGCCAAAGCAAGACCAACCCTGTCTCAAAAAAAAAAAAAAAAAATGAGAAAAAAAAAAGAAATCCTGTTATTTGCAGCAACATGGATAAACCCGGAGGTTATTATGTTAAGTGAAATTATCCAGGCACAGAAAGACAAACTTTTCTTTTTATGGATCATGTTTTTCAAAATTTTTTCATTGACACATAATAATTGTACATATTTATGGGGAACAGTGTGATTTTTTTGGATACATGTATACATTGTATAAAAATCAAATTAGGGTATTTAGCGTATCCATCACTTCTTACATTTATCATTTCTTTGTGGTCAGGACATTCAAAATCCTTTCTCCTAGATATTTTGAAATATACACATAGTCACCCTACTGTGCAATATAATACCAGAACTTATTCCTCCTATGTAACTATAACTTTGTGCCTCTTGACCAATCTCTCACTATCTTCCTCTCCCCGCTCCCTTCCCCAGTCTCTGTTAACCACTATGCTACTCTCTACTTCTATAAGATCAACTTCTTTAGATTCTACATATAAGTGAGATAATGCAGTCTTTCTCTTTCTGTATCATTTCTTTTTTGAGACAGAGTCTCGCCCTGGAGTGCAGTGGTGTGATCTCGGCTCATTGCACCTTCCACCTCCCAGGTTCAAGTGATTCTCATCCCTCAGCCTCCTAAGTAGCTGGGATTACAGGTGCATGCCACCACACCCAGTTAATTTTTGTATTTTTAGTAGAGACGGGATTTCACCATGTTGGCCAGGCTAGTCTCAAACTCCTGGCCTCAAGTGATCAACCCACCTCAGCCTCCCAAAGTGCTGGGACTACAGGCATGAGCCACTGCACCCAGCACTCTCTATTATTTCTTATAACTGCATGTGAGTCTACAATTACTTTAAAGTGAAAAAATTTAATTTTAAAAAAGGGCCCTGTAAAACATGATGTCGAGGGTTATTTGTTAATTTAATGATTAGAATGCATAAATCATCTCAATTTGTATAACATGCTCTGTCTTCAAACTTTTCAACCCTTGGTCTTTTACTGACAACACTGCGGTAGGTAGGTAGGTAGATGCTTTTATACTGTGCGCTTGCAATTTTTCAAGAGAAAACATAGTTAGTGGCAAAAGTCTGGGTAGACCAGCCATGCATTGGTGGTTAGCCCATATTTCAAAGGAGTGCCCCAATTTCCACAGTCACCACCAAGTAACATCTCATATTCTTTCTTATCTTCAGGAAAGCCACTAGTGAAAACGTCACGAATGACAGTGATCAACACGGAGAAGCCTGCAGTCACAGTCGATATAGGAAGCACCATCAAAACAGTGCAGGGAGTGAATGTGACAATTAACTGCCAGGTTGCAGGTGAGAAATTCCTGTTCATTTGTTCACACGTTAATGGAGCCCTGTGCTAGGTTGGGGATACAAAGACAAATTAGACACAAATTCTACTCTCAGGGATATAGTGCTAGTAGGAAAGCCAAAGCATGAACCTCAGTCGCTCTGAAAGTAGAAAGTGCTACAGAAATTTAGAGGAAGAAAGATTAATTCTGACTGAGACAGATAGGTAAAATTGATATTTTTATGTGTATGTTTTTCTTTAATCTTAGCCTTCCATACAGATAGAATGTGAACATGCAAAGATGGGGGCAAGGAGTTCCAAGTGGACAAAGGAGAGTGATAAATTCATGGAAGTAGAAAATCCTCTAGGCTGTAGAGAGAACTGTGTGAGCTTTAGTCTGGGTGGAGCCCAGAGTGCAGAAATGCAGGTGGGAAGTGACATTAAAGAGCCATGCTTCCAAAAGACAAAGCCACCAGCATTGAAGAAAATGGATTGAAGAAGGGAAATACTAGGACAGAAAGGCCAAGTAAGACCCATCACTGTAGTTTAGAGGAGAAGTCATGGAGGCCTGAACTCAGGGCAGTGAGGATGGGAAGGTAAGGACTGGATGGACATGAGAAAGATGGCAAGAGGTAAGACCAACAGCAGCGTGGAGCTTGCTCGAATCAGAAGTGGGCAGGAGTTATTAGAGAAGATAGCCAGTGGAGTTCTGATACAGGCATTGCCCTCAGGTGGGCCTTGCAAACTCAGAGGTCAACAGGGACCAGGAAGGCACAGTGAAGCAAGGAGTAGTAGACAAGAGGGGGTGGTAATATGCTCTGTATAAAAATATTTACCTTCAATTAAAAGACAGAAAACACCTACATATAGCAGAATGAGGCCCAGCTACTATTTTTCCCTTCATGTAGACCACTCATTTGTCATGTGTACCCTAGGGGTTTCACTGCCACAATGGGATGAAGAAATGAATGGTTCTTGTGCCATTGGGCAACTAGTTTTCTAATTGCTGTCCTCATCAGATATACCCCACAGTGGCATGGCCACACCAAACCCAGGTTCCCCGATCATACCCTGTCTGCAGAGTAGATAGGCAGTGGCACCCCATGCTTTGGTGGTTTCTTCATCTTAGATCTTCATCATATGAAGGTTTACCTCAATTTGTTACTTATAAGACATGAAAACCCATTTTAGAGTAAGTAGGAGGAATATCTTAACCTAGGGCTTACTGTTTCCAAATAACAGCCAAGTCTGATTTTCTCTGAAACATTCTGATAGCTTTAGGATATCTGAAATATGGCCAGACCTGGTGGCTCACGCCTGTAATCTCAGCACTTTGGGAAGCTGAGGTGGGCAGATTACTTGAGCCCTGGAGTTGAAGACCAGCCTAGGCAACATGGCAAAACCTTGTCTCTACAAAAAAATACAAAAATTAGCCATGTGTGGTGGCGCATGCCTGTAGTCTCAGCTGAGGGAGGCTGAGATGGGAGGATCGTTTGAGCCCAGAGGTCAAGGCTGCAGTGAGCCATGGGCATGCCACAGCACTCCAGCCTGGGTGACAGAGCGAGACCCTATCTCAAAAAAAAAAAAATTAAGATATCTGAAATATAAATATATCTTTGTAAGTGTGCATTAGCTTTGCCTTTGTAAAGCTTCTCATGGCCTTTGTGATGCTTCCCTTCCAGCCTCATCAGTGAAATCTAGAACCAAGTCCCTTCAGCCCCTGTACTCCTAGATAGGGAGTAAGACAAAACCCCTGACAGGGATTGGCATGAATGAGCTACCCCTCTGTGCAGGGATTAATGGTGGTGCCAGTAGAGCCCTTTCTGCAGAACCATCACCCCTCAACACACACCTGATCACTATGGACACATGCTTTAGTGATGAAACACTGGTGATATGATGGACCATGTTGTGTATCTTCTTGAGAGGTGGAACTGGTAGAAGTAAAAGAATAGGGGAGGGGCCGGGCATGGGGACTCACACGTGTAATCACAGTACTTTGGGGGGCCAAGGTGGGTGGATCACCTGAGGTCAGGAGTTTGAGACCAGCCTGGCCAACATGGTGAAACCCTATCTCTACTAAAATTACAAAAATTAGCCAGGCATGTTGGCAAGTGCCTGTAATCACAGCTACTCAGGAGGCTGAGGCATGAGAGTCACTTGAACCTAGGAAGCAGAGATTGCAGTGAGCCGAGATCGAACCACTGCACTCCAGCCTGGGCAATAGAGCAAGACTCTGTCTCAAAAAAAAAAAAAAAAAAAATAGGGGAGGAAAGTGCAGCAAAACAAGGAAATGGGCATTTAAAGGAGATTGAGAGAACCAGAATCTGGTTGAGGAAGTATTTACGTTGGGGAGCCTAAGATATTAAAACGAGCTTTGGCCACTCTTTCGTGCCGCCTAGGGCCCTCTCTCTGGGACTTCATCCAGAGGCTCACTTGATAACCTTGTAGTGAGAACCTGATATACCTAGTTTTCCCTGGCTATGACATTGCAGTCTTTATTTTTGTTTTTATCCATAAAACCATCTGTATTAATGCTGATTAACTAAAATAATTATTTGTATATTTGTCCTTATTCCTCTTGTTAAACAAGATACTCATTCAAAGTAGGTGGGAAAGAGCCTGCTTATAATTACACAGTGAATTTGCTGGACAAGGAAATCATCTGTGAGCTTAGTCTCCAGTTAAAACACTGACAGCTATAATGCTAAATGCCAAATGGCAGAGGATTACTTTTACTTTGCTGCTATAAGCGGCTCTTAAGTCTCTTTCCTTACTCTTGGTCACCTTTATCCCATTCCTAGTCAGGCAGCTTAGTGACCTCCTGATTGGTTAGGTGGGATTCTCTAAGCACCAATAACACTGCCAGTAGGTAATACTCTAGCTTGAGAATTTGCAACCCAGATTCTCGTAATAGACAGGGAAGTGGGACTCCATAAGGGCCTGCTTAAAGCAGTATTTTATGTCATATTCATTCATGTTATTCATTTAGCAGTTTTTTATGGAGTATTTACTCCAGGTTAGATCAAATTTCTCCTAATCCAAGGAGCCACAGATAAACAAGATACAATTTTCAGGAAGCTCACAGTCTGGGAAGGAGAAAAGTTATGAAATACGTAATGATAATACAACGCGATATGTAGATACGGTTGTTTTCTTATTATAAAATATTAGAGTATTAAAGAAATTTTAGAAAACACAGAAAAATTTAAGAGGCCAAAAAGGAAAGAAAACAGCTTGTTCAAAGTCGTTCTCTCCAAACTCAACCACAGCTGACATTTTATTAATTTCCTTAATGATTCCCTTTTATCCTGCTTTATTTCCTCTCAGTAATAAACATTTGTCTGTGTCATAAGCATAATTTTAATGGCTATATAATAGCCTATATTAAGAATATTATGTAATTTACCTAGACTGACTCACATGTTTGAATTGTTAGCAATTTTTCATTAAACAACTTTTTGCATACATGTGCTTTCAGCTTATAAAATGCAGCCTCACATTCTTCCCAATCCTGAAGCATCAACAGCATTAGGCAATGAGTATGATAGGCTTTTTCTTGAAAAGTGACGTAATTCACTGTATCACTCCCATGCTCGTTCTCTATTTGTTCTCTGAAGAGGTCAGAAAACTGAGTCGGCGATAAAGGATCAGAGGAAGAAGCAGTGTTTCAGTAAATGGGAACAGAATGTGCAAAGGGCCTGAGGTAGAAAGAGCATGCTGCATTTAAAGAAGTAAAACCTGGCTGATGGTGTGGCTATAATATCAAGAGCAGAGAAGAAAGTAGCATATGAGGCTGAGGAGGTGTGGGTAGGCAGTGGCTAGATCTTACATGTTCTCATAGATTATGGTACAGTTTAGGTTTTTCTCCTAAAAGCAAAGGAAGTATTTGAAGGACTTACTTAGGAGATAAAATCAGCAGGACTAAGGATGCAGAAATAGTTCAAGAGTCAGTGATGGGTGGTGTATTAGGATAGATTAGACTCTGGTATCAAGTAGACCCCCAAATGTATAATGGCTCAAATACAATAGAAGGTTTATTTTTGCTTATCTAAGAGCCCAAAGTGTACACCTGGTCATCTGGAGAGGGTCTGCCCCCACAGTGTCATTCAGGGTCACAGGATGCTGGTGGGTCTGACATCTGGAACACATGCCTTCCAAGGTCTCCGTAGGGGTTACCTCTATCCTATCAACCAGGAGAGGGGAAAACAGAATATGGGGGATGGTTGAGAAGGCTTTTAAGGGCCACACCTGGAAGGAGCATACATTAAGACTTTTCACATTCCTTTAGTCACATGGCCACGCACAACTACAAAGGATGCTGGGGAAGGTAGGCTCACTGGGTACTCAGGAAAAAGAGGGAAACTGGTTTTGTGAACAGCTATCATTGTCTGCCACAGTCAGTATGGAGAAACGTGGAAGGCTGGAAACCTTCTTTCCAGACTGCCTTGGTTTTTTAGAATAATTGACAAGACTGACAGTTGAGTTACTGTATCCTTTCTCTTTTCTTTCCCTAAGCCACCCTAACTCCACACCTCCTAGGAAGCTTCTAGAATTTCCCATGTAAAGGTGCACCTTTGAGTGGAAACCCACCTTGAGATGTTGACACACCGCCATGGTGTGGGCAGCCTTCCAAATGTAATAAGGGATCCAGTTAACAAGAATACCCTGTCTGGGACTTTTTTAAAAAGAATATTTTAGCATCACCCTACCTGGCAGCTCCATGGACATCAAAGGCACTGGACCTTGTAATCATATCAAGTTACCACCCATTATGACTAAGCTCTTTTACTGATCCTTTCAAGCAGCAGGGAGAGCATGGGGCTGTTGAAAAGATACACCACAGGGGAAAATGCAAACATGGGTTCTTTTCCTTCACTGTTTTAAGATACAAATAATACCAGGGAGGTTAGCACGTGGAGCCTATCCAAGTAGCTGGTCCACAACAACATAGCTTTTGGATTTTGTTCTGTGGTAGAGCATATTTTCTGTCATTTCCAGGTGTTTGTTTTTGTGGCATTCGCTGTCACACCACAGCAGGCTAGAAAAGATCATCTCCCACAACCTGACCAAGCTTCTCAACAAGAAAGAGCTAAAAAGCCAGAACACATGGATTCTGGAACCTCTCTCCTGACAACACCTTGGTTTTACAACCACAGCAGAAACATTAATTCTGAAAGTAGAAAGGAATTAAGCCTTTGACAGTTCAGAAATAGTAAAGCAGCAGTTCAGATTTTCTCTCAAGAGTCAGGCTAGTATAATGGCAGGCGGTGTACACTTGTTAAGATGGGGACTGTTGGCATTAAAGGTATCTCAGTTTGAATCCCCACCCTGGCACTGGTGGGTTACCGATTGGCTGTGGGGTAGGGAACTGGGGGGAACAGAAACTCTGTTCTGATGTAGTGATGTAATCGTTCAGGCATCCAAACAAATGTGACCTTAGGCAGATTTCTTAATCTCTATGAGACCCTTTTTCTCATAAAATGGAGTTATTAAATAGTCCTGCTTCACAGGATCATTGTGAAAAATAAGTGATTGTGTTTATAAAATGTTTGACTTATAGCAAATATTCAACGTTATTTCTCCCTTTAACACACTCAGGATACGTTTGCATGGCTCAGTACACTCCGATGTTGAGGTATTCTGAACATCAGTATTAGGCATGTGTATCACTACCTTTTCAAGGGACTCTGTGGAACATTCAAGGGCTGGTGAAGTTTTTTAAAGCATCGTTGTCATCTCCTGAGAGAAAAAGAAAAAAAAACTTTATAACACCTCAATTATTGTTTTCTATTTCCTCATTCTACATGCGTAATGTCAGAGCCAGTTATGGAAGGACTGGCTGTCACTCAAAGGTGTCTTCGTAATATCATTCTCCACCTAAGGCCCACAGTTCCAGGCAGGAAGTCCTCAAAATGTGGCACCAGTAACAATACCTACATCGGCAAACTCATAATGCAGATCTGTGCTTGAATGAATCTGAGAGAGGTTTGCCAGTAGATTAAAGAATGATTCCCACTTAATTTCTCTTCCCTTGGGACTGCTGTGAGGTCCATGGTTCCAGGTTTACAGAAACTGGAGGTTTCTTCCTCCACCCTGCTATTCTGAACGTTTCCATTTCTCCCATGAAGTCCCCTGCTGTCACCAGAGGAATTCAGCCCTTTTGGTTTATATCCAGTCCTGTCTTCTCAAACAAGCACAATTTTAGAATGGCATGAGATAGACAGACATCAAGGGAATGGAAGAAGCTTGCAAGCCATTCCTGGGGGAGTGAGAAATAGCTCCCAGGTCTGTTTCCATCCCTGGGTTCTCTCCCTTCTCCCTCTGTTCCACCCTCCCTCCTCCCCTCTGTCACTCTCACTCTCATTTTCTCTCCCCCTGAGTCTTTGTGTTTGCTGCCCACAGCCCTCCTCAAAGGAAGATGCAGGCAGTAAGTGCTGCATGTGAGCAATGTGAGGGAAAGAGGATGAATAATGGTAGAAAATGGTTTGCAGGGCCGGCATGGTGGCTCGTGCCTGTAATCCCAACACTTTGGAAGGCCAAGGCAGGTGGATCATCTGAGGTCAGGAGTTCAACGCCAGCCTGGCCAACATGGCGAAACCCTGTCTCCACTAAAAATACAAAAATTAGCTGGGCGTGGTGGTGCACGCCTGTAATTCCAGCTAACTTGGGAGGCTGAGACAGGAGAATCGCTGGAACCCAGGAAGCAGAGGCTGCAGTGAGCCGAGATCATGCCACTGCACTCCAGCCTAGGTGACAGAGCAAGACTCCATCTCAATAAGAAAGAAAAGGAAGGAAGGAAGGAAAGAAGGAAGGAAGGAAGGAAGGAAGGAAGGAAGGAAGGAAGGAAGGAAGGAAGGGGAAGGAAAAGAGTTTGCAGGAACTCATTTTTCCTTGTTCTTTCAGGAGAAAAATAGCTAAGAGTGCATTTCTTCAATTTACTTCTGAGGCTGTCTCCTAAATGCCATGGATTTTTTTTTTTTTTAATGGGAAAAAAACTAAGCTCAGGGTCCAAAGTCCAAGCTGGCATGGACAGGCATCATGATGCTCTTGCTCTCCCTAGTGGTGCTGCAATGAAAAATCAGCTGTTCCACCCCTCACCTGTGTCTTTTCTCCAGGTATCTTTAGAGATGATGCCAACCTGGCCCCTCTTACACACTTGAGCATAAAGTATCCTACTGTTAGAGCCAGATTAGCGTGTGCCTCTCTCTGATGTGACAAGGCTGTGGTATCCAAGTCTCCACCCACTTTCGGTAGCCCTGCCTCTCTTTCTCTAGCCAATTTCAAGGACACGTAACAGATACACAGGCAACTCCTTGAAGACACTCTGCATTCTCAACAGAAGGCTAGCCATTAAGGGCAAACTGCCCTTTCCCCAAAGGCAAAAACCAGCCCCAGCTCAGGGAAAACACTAGACCACTAGACTAAAGGTCTGGCTCCTTGGCCATTCTTGGCTTTGACCCCATTTCCCGGGACTTGACCCTTTTTTTTTTTTTTTTTTTTTTTTTTGAGAGACAGAGTCTTGCTCTGTCACCCAGGCTGGAGTGCAGTGAGGTGATCTCGGCTCACTGCAACCTCTGCCTCCCAAGTTGAAGTGATTCTCCTGCCTCAGCCTCCTGAGTAGCTGGGATTACAGGTGCCCACCACCATGCCTGGCTAATTTTTGTATTTTTAGTAGAGACAGGGTTTCACCATGTTGGTCAGACTGGTCTCAAACTTCTGACCTTGTGATCTGTCTGCCTCGGCCTCCCAAAGTGCTGGGATTACAGGCATGAGCCATCACGCCCGGCCAGGACTTTACACTTTAAGCATGCCCTGGATACATGCCAGTGAGTTCTATAAATAAACTGTGTGAGCTGGGTCAGCAGGCTGAGTTGTGTAGGGGAGGGTGCTTTCTGCTCCCTAGAGACCTGTGAATCCGTGCCACATATGTTCAGTCTCTCAACATACTCAGATCCCAGCCTCCTATAGGATCCTCCTAAAACAGCATCTAGGAAGGCTCATCCTAAACTCTCAGGGCCTGTTTTCCAGCATGTCAACCACAAGGAAACTTCCTGAGGAATTCATGGGGTCCCTAGAGCACAGAGCCTGGCTTCCAAAGAGAGAGCCCATCCCAGGTCAGCAGATGATCTCCCCATCCCATCTCTCTCACAGAAAATAAACTTGGATTGTGGAAAGAGTTGAGCACTTTCCTTTTGTCCTTTTCCTGTGGTTCTACTGATACTACCATTTCATGTTCTCTTGCTCTGAGAAGATATGCAGGCTTCCAAAAATACAAGCATGTTTTCTACATAAGAGTGTCAATTCCAGTAACAATCTAGCAGCTTCCATTTGTCTAGTTCATACATATATTTTAACGTTGTATAGCTTTGCACTTTTTATTAAAATATATCTATACAGAAAAGTACATGTATCATAAAGGTACCAAGTGAACACTCCCCACCAGACCAGCCCCAGGTCAAGACACAGAGCACCGCCAGTGGCCAAGCCACTTGTCCCATTTCTCAGTCACAACCCCTCCCCATTCATTCCACTGACTACTAACAGCATAGATTAATGTTACCAGGTTTTTTTTTTTTTACTTACGGAAAGGAAATTATACAGTATGTACTCTTGTGTCTGGCATCTCTTACTCAACATTATGTTTATTTCATGTAGTTTCATTTTCACTGGTGTATACATTTGGTTCTCATGTTTTTCAAATACATTTTCTCCAAAGAATTTGGGTACTCTCCTTCCACCTTGGCAAGCCCCCCCTGCCAGCTGCCTGTTTCCTCCTCTTTGTACTGGCCTCCCTCTTCCTGTCTCATCACTGTAAGTTTAAAAGGCAAAAGATCTGGAGACAACTGAGATGTTTATCTTGTATCAACATTTATTCTGATTCTTTGGTCACCCTGAAGTCTATATCCTTATCCTACCAGGCTCTGGGCATTATTTAGTCTGGCCAAAGCCTGGTAGAAGATGTCCCTGTAGAGCAGCCCCAGGGAAGGGGGATTCAAGAAGCTATAAATGCCTCTGGGCTCACCTGAATGTGTTTGACTGATGAGTGGGTTGTTTTTTTTTTTTTTCTTCTTCCTAGGAGTGCCTGAAGCTGAAGTCACTTGGTTCAGGAATAAAAGCAAACTGGGCTCCCCCCACCATCTGCACGAAGGCTCCTTGCTTCTCACAAACGTGTCCTCCTCGGATCAGGGCCTGTACTCCTGCAGGGCGGCCAATCTTCATGGAGAGCTGACTGAGAGCACCCAGCTGCTGATCCTAGGTAAACACTTCAAAGCTGGCTGCCTCTGCTGCACCCTGTTGGGAGTGACTATCTAACCCACCCTCTACCTCCTTTGTGCCCTAATCCAATTAAGGACATAAAAGGTAAAATTGATATCCCTTCACTTCTTCCCAATTTAGGGCCTTTCGATAGAACACAAACTTTGAGCCCAAACGAGAGCTTGAACCTTGGCTCTTCCATTTACTAACTGCCTGGCATTGGGCAAGTTACTTCACTCTGCTAAGCCTTAGATACTGGTCTCTATGTGGAGACTCCAGACAGGAGGATTGCAAGGGCAGAACAGGTATCTCAAACAGAGATAACCTAATTAAAACAATTGTCCTTAACTCTTCCTGCATTAAGGACTTCTTTGAGAATCAGATAAAAACTATGGATTCCTCCTTCTAGAAAAATTCATACATGTAATATTTTTCATATAATTCCAGGAAGCTTATGGTCCGGTCCATTTAAAGTCTTCACATGTACCCATAAACATAAGACCCCTGATTAAAGAGTCTGGCATGGCTCCTGGTATAAAATGGGTGCTTAAAAATAATTGCTGGGACACCATCCACCATCTGATTATTGCCCAGTTCTGGACTCAGCCATGTTGCAAGCTATAACCGTTTTTGCCCCCTGGACTAGGGACACCCTGCTGTTCTTCCCCCACTGAGTCTGGGTGCTAGGGAGATAAAGTTAAAAAAAAAAACAAAAAAATTTTTTTTGGCTTTCTCAAAAAAAAGAGCAATTATTAGAGCACTTATGCTCTAATTATGCTCTTTCTCACCTAGAGAAAGCTGTCATTCTAAGGAAAAAAGGGAAAGATGTAAGAAATAATAATTCATGCCACACATACATATGTAAACATACATTACAGACTTCCTCAGGGAAAAATATTTAAACTTTACACTTCTGTTTTCACACCGAGAGTTGAAGATATACCAACACATAGGTCCTTCTAGACCCTGCCCACTCAGATTTCAGAGAGGCCCAAACAGGTTTTCATCTCACTGGTGGCTGCATAAACCTCCAGCCATCTTAAGAAGCCACAGAAAACTGGCTCAGAGAAAGATGTTATTTGTTCTGCGCTGGGTTTCATCCAGCTGAGCTGCTAGTCTGGAGCCCAGAGACCAGGGAATATTGCCCCACACTGAGTTACGGTGCTTACCAACGAGATTTTTCTCCCTAATAATCCTTCCTTGTTGTCTCTGCTAACACAGATGAAAGTCTAAGATGTATGGCTGCTACTGTGGCTTTGCCAATGAAGTGTGTATGTTCTGTAGGCAGGTGCTTACTGCATTCCAACTCTAATACAGTGTAGCAGTGAACACGGTGTTCAAAGAGCAAAACATCTTCCCCATTTTCATCAAACTTAATGGGGAAAAAAAATCACTGTCAAGACTCTTAAGTTTAAGGCTTTCCTTGATCACAGTTCTTGGTTTATTAAGGAAAGTTTGTTAGCTTTTAGTAGGTACTTTATGAACATCAAAGCAATGTCTCATTTAATCTGCAAAAATGTAGCTTAATTTTTAAAGGGGGCATTTTGTGGATGAAACTGAGATTTCACCCCAAGTGTCGTGACTTAACCTGTACTATGAGGACTTGAAGTGTAGTAAGGCAGACTTTCATCCACGTATTCATATAGTCCATTGGACAGATATTCATTAAGTGTTGCCATTTTATGTTGCTGACATTAAGTTCCATGTCACCTGGACACTGGTAAAGTTTTAGGAGAAATATAAGTGGTGGCCTCTACCCCTGGAGAATTTACAGTTTTCCTGGGAAGAGCAAATGGACATGCACTGAAAAGGAAAATTACTTTCAAAGCTGTAAGGACATTAGGAGGGGCCGACAATTGGCCCAAAAAGAGCTGATTGTTTTGAAGATGGAAAGTACCCTCCCCTTTTTGCTCTTAGTAAATAAGCAAAGCTTCCATGAGTTTCAAGAGGAAGTATTGAGGAGGAGAGAAAGAGAGATGCTTTGAGTAAACTGCCACCATCAGTTCCTAAAATCATGGTATTCCAGAGTAGAAAGAGATCTTAGAAAGGAACCTCACTTTGTAGATGAGAAAACTAAGGCTCTGAGGACTTAAATGACCTAATTAGTGAATGACAGAGCCATGGCTCAAACTGAGGGTTCCTGAACCCAGGCATGATGTTTTTCTCTATGCCATATGAAAAGGATTCTTTTTAAAGTATATTATATATATATGTGTGTGTGTGTGTGTATATATATGTACACACACACACACATATGTAATCTCAAGTTCATCATTGTTTTCTCTATACAATGGTCTTTGTCAGTCAGAAAGAGTGAAGGTATGTTTTTCAAGTAGACTCAGGCACCATCATGACTTATTAATTCACCAGCCCTAACAAGTGCCTTACAAGGTGCCAGGCACGTAGTAGGGCTGTTGCAGAATGCTGTTGAAATGACCATCCATTTCAAGAGCAATACTCCTGGGCTGCTGCTTCCATTCCAACAAGTGCTCTGGAGAAAAAGGTGGGAGCTGGCCTTGGGAGTGTAAATTGCAGTTCCTCAGGAGATGCAGGAAGAGGGGAAAAGGGATCTGTTGCTTTTCCAAGAGAATCTGGGATCATCCCACCACTAAGTTCAGCAGGTTCTTGGCTCTTTATTTGTCCAGCAGAAATGATAAGCCACTATATATTTCCCATTTTAGTCACTTTTAGCATTAACTGGGAACTCTGATGACTTCAGCGCTGATTCCTTGTAAGATTCTGAATGATGAAGCATCGCATAGCAACATTCTCCTCCCTGCTTTATCTAGGTCCTACTTAGGCATAAAAATCCAAACCACAAAGCAAATTAACTCACCAACTTCACAACTGCATCTTTTGCTTCATAGAAAAGGGTCCTTTTAAATAAGAAATTCCCATGGTGTTTATCTGTGCGGACAATAACAGAGTGCCTCATTCTAAAGACTGTTACTAGAGCTAAATGAAAAATGGACTGAAATGTATTTAGCACAGAACTTGGCATAGTAAATGCTAAAATTCACTTTTTTAAAAAAGTGTCTTTATGATATAGTTTAACTTATCTACAAAAGTGTAGGTACCCAGTGATCTAAAGTGAGAAACCCCTGAACTTGGTATGCCTGCTTCTTCTTACTGACCTTATTATTTCAGGCATTAAATACCTGTATTAAGTTTGAAATTCAGACTCACCTTGACAGGGACTCGTCTATAGGAAAAATAATGTTAAAAGGCAACAATAGTAATGCCTATCTTACATATACGCATACATGTGCACACACATGCATACCCACCTCTTCCTCTTGCCTTGAGACAGCCTTGTGCTTTAACCTGCCTGATCCACCCTCTGCCTTCTCACAGATCCCCCCCAAGTCCCCACACAGTTGGAAGACATCAGGGCCTTGCTCGCTGCCACTGGACCAAACCTTCCTTCAGTGCTGACGTCTCCTCTGGGAACACAGCTGGTCCTGGATCCTGGGAATTCTGCTCTCCTTGGTGAGTCTAACCCTCGGAAACATTGGGCAGAAATCCAGGACCGGACAGGATTTATGGATGGGTGACTGCTTGCAGGTGGGAAGGAGGCAGCAGTCGGGGGTGGCCAACAGGAAATCACTAAATTGCCTACAGAATCCAGACTCACCAGTGGAAACTTGGCTGACTTTCCATATGAGGTGAATGCAGTTGTTAGTCTGGACTCTGTGGCTTGTCTAGATTCCAATATGGCTCCTTTCTGAATCCTCTTGGGTTGATGCCATAGTCCAGATCCTCTCAATCAGATTGACTCTTGAAACTTTGAGAAAGTTACAGCAGTAAAGAACAGCTCCTATATCTCCTCTCCTCTTGCTAACCATTCCCCAGTACTCCTCCATGATCCCCTGCCACCTAAACTAGAGCAATAATCAACTTTCGAGGAGAAAGTCAAATATCAGCGCCCTCTAAAAGGAAGACTATACTATTTAGACCAGCTTTCTGTAGATATAGCCTAAAGCCAACCCAGATAGACTCCTCAAGGCAAGTGCTGAACTAATTTCACTAAGTACAACCTCCCTGTCATCTAGTGTTGGAAACCTTCACCAAGTTATTTCCCACATGGGTAGTGCCCTCTGGTAGCAAGGAGTTGTACGAGGGCATTCAAGTCCTGGGCCCCCACAGCAGAATCATGAAGATGCCGGAAAAACCTTCACACATGACCTCTGGAGACGGACAAGGTGGAAGAGAAGAATTCTTCTGCCTTCAAAAGGCCTGGTGGGGGGATGGGGAAATAGGCCTATACATGTGCAGGGACAGGGAATATATGAGAAGTTTCTGTACCTTCCTCTTGTGCTGTGAACCTAAGATCTAAAACTCCTCTTTAAAATAAAACAAAAAGCCAAAGCCTACAAAGTGGGGAAAATCTTCATACTAACTCTATGTGATCCCAAATGTTGACAATAACAGCTAGAATTATTCCTGTGGCTCAAAGTTTAAAGCTTCTGTATTCTTTTACCCACCAACTAGCAAGGAACAGGAGGCCAGTGGGTTCCCAGTCGTGTTGGTGATGACTTATCAACATGGCCACAGGGGCCTGGTATCTTTAGGATTAGAGCACAGAAAGATGACCTTCAATTTTCATTTTCATCTGAAACTTGCAAAGAATCTTCATAGCTTATCAGCATATGGAAAAATCTGATTTCTCTATTTTTGACTTGAGTAAAAATAAGACACAGGGAAAGTAACAAGTAGCCCTATTCTGTTGCCCATGATTTATGCAAGTTTGGCACTGAGTTTTTCTATATCTTGTTGATCAGAATTAATAGAAGCTTCAAATTGCATATTGCCTTTGGCTTACAAATAGTAAACTGACTCCCAGTGAAATGTGCATTGTGAACTTCTTTATTTTAGAATCACTATGAGAAACTCTCATAACTGTTCATCACAGCCTGGTCACAAGCAGGGTGGCAGCAATTGTTTATTTTCAAGTTCAATAACTCTTTTGGGTCACTCAGGTGCCATTTAGCATGCTGGAAAAGTTAGCCTGTTCATATTTTTTCATGATAGCTTTACTTTCATTCTCCCTTATTCTGGAATAATATTTTGTTTCATTTTAGCCATGGGCAATAAGAATTTATTGTACTTTATGTTGCCACATTCCGTTGCTAGTTTATGGTGCTTTGTTACCTTAGGCTGGTATTTAAATCCAGCAGTTAAGAGACACCTTAAAATCCCAGTCCACATCCAGACTGCTCCATTTGAATGAGACAGTGAGTCAGTATTCATAAAGTCCCTGAATGTAACTGCCTGGACCAAATGAACTTGAATGGTGAATGTCAGTGTCACGCCAGCTCTATAGAACTAGGAGACTCACATGGAATTGTGGAGATGAATGAGAAAATGATGTCAAGTATCAGGACTCTGAGAAGTAGGTTGAGACAGACAGAGCCTCATTATGATGCTTTGGAGCTGAGCACTGCAGAATGGGTGGGATTCAAATAGGCAGAAAGGAAGAGAAATGGGCACTCAAGGTGAGGAAGATTCCATGAGCCCCAAGATGAAAAATGTGCAGGATATGTATCAGGTGTCTGTTCAGAAACAACTGTAAAACACCATTGCTTTAAGACTGATGACAGGCAGCTAAACTGGGATAGAAGCTAGGCCATCAAAACCAACAAGCCTCAGCCACAGCTTGTCCATTCAGATTTGGCTCAGACCCTCACCCCAGCAATCCTAATGCCCTCCATCCATCCTGAACTTCCCCAGCTAGTACCTCATCCTGGTCTTAGTCCAGTTACTCCCGTCTGGACAGGCTCCCATCCCTGACTCCTATAGGTGGCCCTTTCAGACCACAGTGTGCGCTCTGGGTATGAGAAATAAGCCAGGGAGGCTGGAGAGGAGGTTTTGTGTAGCGTTGCTGGGAAATTAACATCCAACTGTGGAAGCCGTGAATATAAAACGAAGGAAGTAGAGGTACTACCTGGGGAACGGGAACAAATCTTTCGAGGGTTTTTAAATAGGAGAATGACATACTAAAAGTAATGTATGAGAAGAATTAATCTGATATTCCGTAGGAATAATCGATAGTGGGAGAGATTTAATGAAGAAACCCTATTTTGAGGATAACAGATATCCTAGACCAAGGTGGAAATACATGGCAAAGATACTGTTAATCACTCCTCCCACAGCCGAGACATCCCTAGTCAGTCATGACATTCTTTTTCACTCAGCTCAGGCACTGCCTTGGAATTCATTTTAATGTTCTTACCAAGCCTGGTGGTAGTTGATATATACAGGATGAAAGCCATTCACCAGCCCTGTTGTAGCCAGTGAGTGGTGAGATGCCAGCCACTGTATGTTTCCTCTATGTACGAGGTCAGCTGGCTGTCACAGCCTTACAGAACTTCATGGTTCTGTGGCACAGGAACAGTAACTCATAGACCCTGATTTTCATGTTTCCCAGCAGTAAGGGGAGAAAGGAGAGTTGGAGTTTTTTAAGCCATGTGTCAGAGCTCATTCTTCTTCATTAAGTCTGGAGTGTTGAGATCCCCAGTAGGTGAGACTATTCCAGAACTGGCTATTTTAGTTATCAGACACCCTGGTATTGATTTCACCTCAAGCCACTGCTACAACTCTCCAAAAGGAATGTTGCCTGAGCAACACATGCACAGGCCCACCTGGGCCTCACTTTTCCATAACTATAAAAATGAAACCTTGGGACTAGCAAGTGCTTGTTGCTCTCACACTCTTGACCATATGGCTTAGACATAGAAATGCCCAGTAGAGGCTCGGCCATGCCAAGTGGACCCAACCTAACTGGACCCATTGTCCCAGGCAAAACAGGTGCTAATTTTTTTTCTGTCCTTGTTTGCAGCTATTCTTTTTGCAGGAAGGCCAAAACTGTGCCTGCTGTTCTGGAGGGCAAGGCTGGTGGTCATGCCATCACTTTTTGGTGGTCCAGACCCAAGCAGTACCCCACAGGGCTCCAATTATAGAGCAGCAGCATTTCAGGCCTCCCTGCAGCACCAAAACCTTTTTGCAGACTTTTGCTAAATATTTTTTTTGGCCACTAAGACCCAAGACTAATATTTCTCACAGTATCATTTATAGGGCATTAGCATTGATATTTTTTGAAAAATAACTTTTATTGGAGTTTTTATTATAAAAGCAATACATCTTCATTATAGAAAAATGAATTAGACAGAGAAGCAGAAGGAAAACAATGAAAATTATCTATAATTACCTAACTCAAAGACAATTCGTTCAAATATCTTCTTCCTAGACATTAATATGCATATTATACACATCTTTTGCCTAAAATGAAATATACTCTATATATTGATCGTAACTCTTTTCACTTACTGGTATGTAACAGACAGCTTTCCATGTCTCTAAATAGTCTTCTACAATTTCATTTTATATCTTATTCTATAAGATATATAGATTTGTATCTTATTCTGTAAGATATATAGATTTATATCTTATTCTATAAGATATATAGATTTATATCTTATTCTATAAGATATATAGATTTATATCTTATTCTATAAGATATATAGATTTATATCTTATTCTATAAGATATATAGATTTATATCTTATTCTATAAGATATATAGATTTATATCTTATTCTATAAGATATATAGATTTATATCTTATTCTATAAGATATATAGATTTATATCTTATTCTGTAAGATATAGATTTATATCTTATTCTGTAAGATATATAGATTTATATCTTATTCTGTAAGATATATAGATTTATATCTTATTCTGTAAGATATATAGATTTATATCTTATTCTGTAAGATATATAGATTTATATCTTATTCTGTAAGATATATAGGTTTATATCTTATTCTGTAAGATATATAGATATCTTATTCTGTAAGATATATAGATATCTTATTCTGTAAGATATATAGATATCTTATTCTGTAAGATATATAGATATCTTATTCTGTAAGATATATAGATATCTTATTCTGTAAGATATATAGAGATCTTATTCTGTAAGATATATAGAGATCTTATTCTGTAAGATATATAGAGATCTTATTCTGTAAGATATATAGAGATCTTATTCTGTAAGATATATAGAGATCTTATTCTGTAAGATATATAGAGATCTTATTCTGTAAGATATATAGAGATCTTATTCTGTAAGATATATAGAGATCTTATTCTGTAAGATATATAGAGATCTTATTCTGTAAGATATATAGAGATCTTATTCTGTAAGATATATAGAGATCTTATTCTGTAAGATATATAGAGATCTTATTCTGTAAGATATATAGAGATCTTATTCTGTAAGATATATAGAGATCTTATTCTGTAAGATATATAGAGATCTTATTCTGTAAGATATATAGAGATCTTATTCTGTAAGATATATAGAGATCTTATTCTGTAAGATATATAGAGATCTTATTCTGTAAGATATATAGAGATCTTATTCTGTAAGATATATAGATATCTTATTCTGTAAGATATATAGATATCTTATTCTGTAAGATATATAGATATCTTATTCTGTAAGATATATAGATATCTTATTCTGTAAGATATATAGATATCTTATTCTGTAAGATATATAGATTTATATCTTATTCTGTAAGATATATAGATTTATGTCTTATTCTGTAAGATATATAGATTTATGTCTTATTCTGTAAGATATATAGATTTATATCTTATTCTACATACTATATCTTATTCAACAAATTCTCTAATATTGATCTTTTAGGTTCTTTATAATATTTTCCTATTACATCAAAAATAGTTTTGATGAATATTTTTATTTCTAAGTCCTTGTGTGCACCCCTATTTACTTAGGATCAATTCCTAGAAGTGAAATTGTTGTGTCAAAAGCATTGAATGTTTTAGATTTTTGTTGTATATTGTCAAATTGCCCTCCAACAAAGTTGTACCGATTTTATATGCCCACCAGCACTGTACGAGAGTTCCCATTTCCCCAAAATGTTGCCAAGACTACATATGACCAAGAGTTTTACATTTACTATTTTAATTGGTGAATATACAATAGTATAAAATACAATATGAAAAATGGTATAAATACATTTATAATTTTGTTTTTATTATGTTTATCAGTCATTTATATTCATTTATGAATTGCCTGTTCAAGTCCTTTGATCGTTTTTTGATATTTCTCTGTTTTGTTTTTTAACTTTTAAGTTCATGGGTGCATGTGCAGGTTTGTTACATGGGTAAACTTGTGTCATGGGGGCTTGTTATGCAGATTATTTCATCACCCAGGTATAAAGCCTCGTACCCATTAGTTATTTTTCCCGATCCTCTCCCTGATCCCACCCTCCACCCTCTGATAGGCCCCAGTGTGTGCTTTGTTCCCCTCTTTGTGTCCGTGTGTTCTCATCTGGCTCCCACTTAATAAGTGAGAACATGAGGTACTTGGTTTTCTGTTCCTGCATTAGTTTGCTGAGGATAATAGTCTCCATCTGTATCCATGTCCTTGCAAAGGACATGATCTCATTCTTTCTTATGGCTGCACAGTATTCCATGGTGTATATGTACCACATTTTCTTTATCCAGTCTATCACTGATGGACATTTAGGTTGATTCTATGTCTTTGTCATTGTGAATTGTGCTGCATGGAACATATATGTGCATGTGTCTTTATAATAGAATGATTTATATTCCTTTGAGATACCCAATAATGGGATTGCTGGGTTGAATGATATTTCTGTCTTTAGGTCTTTGAGGAATTGACCACTGTCTTCCACAATGGTTGAACTAATTTACACTCCCACCAACAGTGCATAAGCATTTCATTTTCTCCACAACCTTGCCAGCATCTGTTGTTTTTTGACTTTTTATTAATAGCCATTCTAACTGGTGTGAGATGGTATCTCATTGTGGTTTTGATTTGCGTTTCTCTAATAATCAGTGACGTTGAGTTTTTTTCATATGATTGTTGGATGCATGTATGTCTTCTTTTGAAAAGTGTATGTTCACATCTTTGCCCACTTTTTAATGCAATTGTGTTTTTTTGTAAATTTAAGTTCCTTATAGATGCTGGATGTTAGACATTTGTCAGATGTATACTTTGCAAAAATTTTCTCCCATTCTGTAGGTTGTGTTTCCTCTGTTGATAGTTTCTTTTGTTGTGCAGAAGCTCTTTAATTAGATCTCGTTTGCCAGTTTTTGCTTCTGTTGCAATTGCTTTTGGTGTCTTCATCATGAAACCTTTGCCCATGCCTATGTTCTGAATGGCAATGCCGAGGTTGTCTTCTAGGGTTTTTACAGTCTTGGATTTTACATTTAAGTCTTCAGTCCATCTTGAGTTAATTTTTGTATATGGAGTAAGGAAGGGACTCAGTTTTAATCTTCTCTATATGGCTAGCCAGTTATCCCAGCACCATTTATTAAATAGGGAATCCTTCCCCCATTTCTTGTTTTTGTCAGTTTATCGAAGATTAGATGGTAGTAGGTATGTGGCCTTATTTCTGGGTTCTCTATTCTGTTCCATTGGCCTATGTGTCTGTTTTTGTACCAGCACCATGTTTTTTGGTGACCATAGCCCTGTAATATACTTTGAAGTTGGGTAGCGTGATGCCTCCAGCTTTGTTCTTTTTGCTTAGGATTGCTTTGGCTATTTGGGCTTTTTTTGGGTTCCATATGAATTTTTAAATAGTTTTTCCTAGTTCTGTGAAAAATGTTGTTGATAGTTTAATAGGAATAACATTGAATCTGTAAGTTGTTTTAGGCAGTATGACCATTTTAACAATGTTGATTCTTCTTATCGATGAGCATGGAATGTTTTTCTATTTGTTTGTGTCATCTCTAATTTCTTTCAGCAGTGTTTTGCAGTTCTCTTTGTGGAGATCTTTCACCTTCTTTGTTATTCATTTATAAGATACAAATACTTCTTTATACGTTTGACCCATATTTGACAATCTGGTAGTTGATAGTCACTATATAATACATATTTAAAGTTTAAAATATGATGTTTTGATATATGTATACACCTGTGAAATCATCACCACAATCAATATAATGAACATATTTATCAGCCCCCAAAGTTACCTCATATCCCTTTGTAATTGTTCCCTCATACCCCTACCCCCACCACTACTGCTCCCACCCTAGGTGAACACTGATCTGATTTATGTCAGGGTAAACTAGATTGCATTTTATAGAATGTTATAGAAAAGGACTAATGCCTTTGGGATATTTTATTTCTTTCACTCAGAATAATTACTTTGACATTCATCCATATTGTAACATGGATCAACAGGGCATTTCTATTGCTAATTAGTATTTCATTGTATATACTACAGTTTGTTTAATCATTCACCTGTTCAGAGACGGAATCGTTATTTTCAGTTTCTGGTTATTACAAATCTGCTGTGAAATTCATGTATATTAATCTTTGTATGCACACATAGTTTCATTTCTCTTGGTTAAACACCTAGGAGTGAAATGACTTGCTCGTATCATAGGTATATATTTAACATTTTAAGAAACAGCCAAACTGTTTTCCAAAGTAGTTGTACTACTTTACATTCCCACCAGCAGTGTAAGAAAGTTCTGAGTTCTTCTTGTCCTCACCAAAGCTTACTGTAGTTGGTCTTTTGCATTTTGGACATTTTACTGTGTGTGTAGTGGTTTCTCATTGTGGTTTTAATTTGCATTCCCTTAATTACTAGTAGTGTTGAACATGTATTCATGTGTTTATTTGCCATCCTGATTTCTTCTTTGGTAAAATGTCTGCTCAATTTTTTGGACCTTTATTTAAAAATTGAGTTGTTTACTTATATCAAATTTTCAGTGTTTTAATATACTTTGAATATAAGTCTTTTAATGAGATACGTAATTTCCAAATACTTTGTCCCAGTCAGCGGCTATATTTTCATTCTCTTAACAGAGTCTTACAAAGAGTAGAAGATTTTGATTTTGATGAGGCTCAACTTATCCTTTTCTTAATTTTTTAAAATAATTTCAACTTTTATTTTAGATTCAGGAGGTACATGTGCAGGTGTGTGACATGGGTATATTTCCTGATGCTGAGATTTGAGGTATGATTGATCCCATCACCCAGATACTGAATATAGTACCCAATAGTTTTTCAGCTCTTGCCCTGTTCCTTTCCTCTCTCATTAGTAGTCCCCAGTGTCTACTGTTGCCATTTTTATGTCCATGAGTATCCAATGTTTAGTTCCCGCTTCTAAGTGAGAACATGTGGTATTTGGTTTTCTGTTCCTGCATTATCCTGCTTAGCATAATGGCCTCCAGCTGCATCCATGTTGCTGCAAAGGACATGATTTCATTCTCTTTATGGCTGCGTAGTATCCTATGGTGTATATGTACCATATTTTATTTATCCAATCCACTGTTGATGGGCACCTAGGTTGATTCCATGTCTTTGCTACTGTGAATAGTGCGGCAGTGAACACACAAATGCATGTGTCTTTTTGGTAGAATGATTTATTTTCTTTTGAATACATATCCAGTAATGGAACTGCTGGATTGAATGATCGTTGTGTTTTAAGCTCTTTGAGAAATATCCAAACTGCTTTCCACAGCGGCTAAACTAATTTACAGTCCCACCATCAGTATAAAAGCATTCCCTTTTCTCTGCAGCATCACCAGCATCTGTTGTTTTTTGATGCTTAAATTGTAGCCATTTTGACCAGTCTGAAATGGTATCTCATTGTCTTCTTTTGAGAAATGTCTGTTCCTGTCTTTTGCCCATTTTTAATGGGGTTAGTTGTTTTTTGCTTGCTCAATTTAAGTTCCTTATGTATTCTGAATATTAGACCTCTGTTGGATACATAGTTTTTGAATATTTTCTCCCATTCTGTAGGTTGTCTGTTTACTCTGTTGATAGTTGCTTTTGCTGTGCAGAAGCTCTTTAGTTTGATTAGGTCCAACTTGTCAATTTTTTGCTTTGTTTCAATTACTTTTGAGAACTGTTTTGGTTACTGTAGCCCTGTAGTATAGTTTGAAGTTGGGTAGCATGATGCTTCTATCTTTGTTCTTTTTATTTAGGATCACTTTGGCTATTCAGGCTCTTTTTTGGTTGCATATGAATTTTAGAATAGTTTTTTCTAATTCTGTGAAAAATGATGTTGATAGTTTGATAATAATAGCATTAAATCTGTAGATTGCCTTGGACAGTATGGCCATACTAATGATATTGGTTCTTCTAATCCATAAGCACGGAATGCTTTTCCATTTATGGATGTCATCTATCATTTCTTTCAGCATTGTGTTTTATAGTTGTCCTTGTGGAGATCTTTAACCTTCTTGGTCAGATATATTCCTAGATATTTTATTGTTGTGTATTTTTGTGTTGCTATTGTAAATGGCATTGCATTCTTGATTTGGCCCTCAGCTTGAAGGTTATTGGTATATAGAAATGTTACTGATTTTGTACATTGATTCTGTATCCTGAAACTTTACTGAAGTCATTTATCAATTCCAGGAGCCTTTTGGAAGTCTTTAGGGTTTTCTAGATGTATAATCATATAGTCAGTGAAGAGAGATAGTTTGACTTATTTTCTTATTTGGATGCCTTTTATTTCTTTCTCTTGCCTGATGGCTCTCACTAAGACTTTCCATTTATTCTTTTAGGGCTCATTCTTTTAGCATTGTATTTAAGAAATCTTTGCCTACTCCTGTCTCAAAGATGTTCTCATATTTTCTTCTAGAAGTTTCATAATTCTAAGTTTTAAGTTAGATATATTTATTTTTAGTTAGTTTTGTATATGATATAAGCTATATATTGAAGTATGTTTTTATACATATGGACATCTAACTTATCCACTACAATTTGCTGAAAATATTATCCTTTCTCCACTGAGTTGCCTTTGCATCTTTCTGGAAAATCAATTGTTCTTATATACGTGCATATATTTCTAGATCTCTATTCTATTTCATTGTTATGTTTGTCTCTTATACCACATTCTACTTAATGCCCTATAAATCATAAGGTCTGGCTTGTGGAAACAGATACTATTCCCTACCCTGTGTGAGCCTCGGACACTGGTACTTCTAATTCTTTTAAGTGGTTCTTCCCCTACTTCACACACATGCCACCAATACGCATTCTGCGGCATACTCAAGGGGATCCTCTGCAGATTTACAAAAACCACGTGTTTTTATAAGTACAGTTTTACTGTAACAGAGCCACACCCATTCATTTACCCAAGTGTTCTGTGGCTGCTTTCATATTACAACAGCAGAATTGAGTACGTGTGACAGGCACCATATGGCCCAAAAACCTAAATTATTTCCTATCTGCCCCTTTACAGAAAATGTTTGCCAACCCCTGATCTGGTCCCTCTACCTTATTATTGGAAAGGACACCAAGGTCTTATGGGAGTCGTGACATATTCCCTGTTTCTAAGGATCACATCCTTCCTACTGTATCTCCATGTCCTTCATCCTGTCACTGGCTTAGGCCTCCATGAGGTCAAAGACCCTAAAAGATGCACTATATTAGCCTGTTTTCATGCTGCTGTTTTCTTCCCGAGACTGGGAAGAAAAAGAGGTTTAATGGACTTACAGTTCCACATGGCTGGGGAGGCCTCACAATCATGGCAGAAGGCAAGGAGAAGCAAGTCACATCTTACATGGATGGTGGCAGGCAAAGAGAGAGCTTATGCAGGGAAAACTCTCATTTTTAAAACCATCAGATCTCATGAGACTCATTCATTATCACGAGCACAGCATGGGAAAGACCTGCCCCCATGATTCAGTCACCTCCCAGCAGGTTTCTCCCATGACATGTGGGAATTGCAGGAGGTATAATTCAAATGAGATTTGGGTGGGGACACAGCCAAACCATATTACACACACACACACACACATACACACAAAAACCTAGAGGAGTAGAAATTGTCCTCAGGAAGGTAGGGAAAGAGAGAAAAGCTCTAAAGAGCCTGGAGTTTCCTCAGAATTAGATAGCCTCAGGTGGCTCCACTTTAAAAATAAATAAATAAATAAATAACTAGGCTGGGCATGGTGATTCACACCTGTAATCCCAATGTTTTGGGAGGCTGAGATGGGAGGATTGCTTGAGGTCAAGCATTTAAGACCAGCCTGGGCAACACAGCAAGACCTTATCACTACAAAAATTTTTTTTAAATATAACTAGGCATGGTGGTGCAGGCCTGTAGTCCAAGCTGCTTGGGAGGCTGAGGTGTAGTCCTAGCTGCTTGGGAGGCTGAGGTGGGAGGATCACATGAGCCCTGGAGGGAGGCTGCAAGTGAGCTATAATCGCACCACTACACTGCAGCCTGGGCAACAAGTGAGATCCCGTCTCTTTTAAAAAAAAAAAAAAAAAAAAAAAAAAAACCTAAAATATATAATTACATGTGGCTTAATAAAAACAGTGCCTTTTTCCAGCATCTTACTTAGGTGCTGTTCAAGTATCTTTCAGCATACATTTAGCCCACCCCCTCTTTTTAGCAGCACACTCTCCTTTTTTTTTTTTAATTTTATTATTATTATACTTTAAGTTTTAGGGTACATGTGCACAATGTGCAGGTTACTTACATATGTATACATGTGCCATGCTGGTGTGCTGCACCCGTTAACTCGTCATTTAGCATTAGGTATATCTTCTAATGCTATCCCTCCCCCTCCCCCCACCCCACAACAGTCCCCAGAGTGTAATGTTCCCCTTCCTGTGTCCATGTGTTCTCATTGTTCAATTCCCACCTATGAGTGACAACATGCGGTGTTTGGTTTTTTGTCCTTGCAATAGTTTACTGAGAATGATGATTTCCAATTTCATGCATGTCCCTACAAAGGACATGAACTCATCATTTTTTATGGCTGCATAGTATTCCATGGTGTATATGTGCCACATTTTCTTAATCCAGTCTATCGTTGTTGGACATGTGGCTTGGTGCCATGTCTTTGCTATTGTGAATAGTACCGCAATAAACATATGTGTGCGTGTGTCTTTATAGCAGCATGATTTATAGTCCTTTGGGTATAGACCCAGTAATGGGATGGCTGGGTCAAATGGTATTTCTAGTTCTAGATCCTTGAGGAATCACCACACTGCCTTCCACAATGGATGAACTAGTTTACAGTCCCACCAACAGTGTAAAAGTGTTCCTATTTCTCCACATCCTCTCCAGCACCTGTTGTTTCCTGACTTTTTAATGATTGCCATTCCTAACTGGTGTGAGATGGTATCTCATTGTGGTTTTGATTTGCATTTCTCTGATGGCCACTGATGGTGAGCATTTTTTCATGTGTTTTTTGGCTGCATAAATGTCTTCTTTTGAGAAGTGTCTGTTCATATCCTTCACCCACTTTTTGATGGGGTTGTTTGTTTTTTTCTTGTAAATTTGTTTGAGTTCATTGTAGATTCTGGATATTAGCCCTTTGTCAGATGAGTAGGTTGCAAAAATTTTCTCCCATTTTGTAGGTTGCCTTTTCAATCTGATGGTAGTTTCTTTTGCTGTGCAGAAGCTCTTTAGTTTAACTAGATCCCATTTGTCAATTTTGTCTTTTGTTGCCATTGCTTTTGGTGTTTTAGACATGAAGTCCTTGCCCATGCCTATGTCCTGAATGGTAATGCCTAGGTTTTCTTCTAGGGTTTTTATGGTTTTAGGTCTAACGTTTAAGTCTTTAATCCATCTTGAATTAATTTTTGTATAAGGTGTAAGGAAGGGATCCAGTGTCAGCTTTCTACATATGGCTAGCCAGTTTTCCCAGCACCATTTATTAAATAGGGAATCCTTTCCCCATTGCTTGTTTTTCTCAGGTTTGTCAAAGATCAGATAGTTGTAGATCTATGGCATTATATCTGAGGACTCTGTTCTGTTCCATTGATCTATATCTCTGTTTTGGTACCAGTACCATGCTGTTTTGGTTACTGTAGCCTTGTAGTATAGTTTGAAGTCGGGTAGCGTGATGCCTCCAGCTTTGTTCTTTTGGCTTAGGGTTGACTTGGCGATGCGGGCTCTTTTTTGGTTCCATATGAACTTTAAAGTAGTTTTTTCCAATTCTGTGAAGAAAGTCATTGGTAGCTTGATGGGGATGGCATTGAATCTGTAAATTACCTTGGGCAGTATGGACATTTTCATGATATTGATTCTTCTTACCCATGAGCATGGAATGTTCTTCCATTTGTTTGTATCCTCTTTTATTTCATTGAGCAGTGGTTTGTAGTTCTGCTTGAAGAGGTCCTTCACATCCCTTGTAAGTTGGATTCCTAGGTATTTTATTCTCTTTGAAGCAATTGTGAATGGGAGTTCACTCATGATTTGGCTCTCTGTTTGTCTGTTTTTGGTGTATAAGAATGCTTGTGATTTTTGTACATTGATTTTGTATCCTGAGATTTTGCTGAAGTTGCTTATCAGCTTAAGGAGATTTTGGGCTGAGACAATGGGGTTTTCTAGATATACAATCATGTCATCTGCAAAGAGGGACAATTTGACTTCCTCTTTTCCTAATTGAATACCCTTTATTTCCTTCTCCTGCCTAATTGCCCTAGCCAGAACTTCCAACACTATGTTGAATAGGAGTGGTGAGAGAGGGCATCCCTGTCTTGTGCCACTTTTCAAAGGGAATGCTTCCAGTTTTTGCCCATTCAGTATGATATTGGCTGTGGGTTTGTCATAGATAGTTCTTATTATTTTGAGATACGTCCCATTAATACCTAATTTATTGAGAGTTTTTAGCATGAAGGGTTGTTGAATTTTGTCAAAGGCCTTTTCTGCATCTATTGAGATAATCATGTGGTTTTTGTCTTTGGTTCTGTTTATATGCTGGATTACATTTATTGATTTGCATATATTGAACCAGCCTTGAATCCCAAGGATGAAGCCCACTTGATCATGGTGGGTAAGCTTTTTGATGTGCTGCTGGATTCGGTTTGCCAGTATTTTATTGAGGATTTTTGCATGAATGTTCATCAAGGATATTGGTCTAAAATTCTCTCTTTTGGTTGTGTCTCTGCCCGGCTTTGGTATCAGGATGATGCTGGCCTCATAAAATGAGTGAGGGAGGATTCCCTCTTTTTCTATTGATTGGAATAGTTTCAGAAGGAATGGTACCAGTTCCTTCTTGTACCTCTGGTAGAATTCGGCTGTGAATCCATCTGGTCCTGGACTCTTTTTGGTTGGTAAGCTATTGATTATTGTCACAATTTCAGCTCCTGTTATTGGTCTATTCAGAGATTCAACTTCTTCCTGGTTTAGTCTTGGGAGGGTGTATGTGTCGAGGAATTTATCCATTTCTTCTAGATTTTCTAGTTTATTTGCGTAGAGGTGTTTGTAGTATTCTCTGATGGTAGTTTGTATTTCTGTGGGATCGGTGGTGATATCCCCTTTATCATTTTTTATTGTGTCTATTTGATTCTTCTCTCTTTTCTTCTTTATTAGTCTTGCTAGCGGTCTATCAATTTTGTTGATCCTTTCAAAAAACCAGCTCCTGGATTCATTAATTTTTTGAAGGGTTTTTTGTGTCTCTATTTCCTTCAGTTCTGCTCTGATTTTAGTTATTTCTTGCCTTCTGCTAGCTTTTGAATGTGTTTGCTCTTGCTTCTCTAGTTCTTTTAATTGTGATGTTAGGGTGTCAATTTTGGATCTTTTCTGCTTTCTCTTGTGGGTATTTAGTGCTATAAGTTTCCCTCTAGTCACTGCTTTGAATGTGTTCCAGAGATTCTGGTATGTTGTGTCTTTGTTCTCGTTGGTTTCAAAGAACATCTTTCTTTCTGCCTTCATTTCGTTATGTACCCAGTAGTCATTCAGGAGCAGGTTGTTCAGTTTCCATGTAGTTGAGCAGTTTTGAGTGAGTTTCTTAATCCTGAGTTCTAGTTTGATTGCACTGTGGTCTGAGGGACAGTTTGTTATAATTTCTGTTCTTTTACATTTGCTGAGGAGAGCTTTACTTCCAACTATGTGGTCAATTTTGGAATAGGTGTGGTGTGGTGCTGAAAAAAATGTATACTCTGTTGATTTGGGGTGGAGAGTTCTGTAGATGTCTATTAGGTCCGCTTGGTGCAGAGCTGAGTTCAATTCCTGGGTATCCTTATTAACTTTCTGTCTTGTTGATCTGTCTAATGTTGACAGTGGGGTGTTAAAGTCTCCCATTATTGTGTGGGAGTCTAAGTCTCTTTGTAGGTCACTCAGGACTTGCTTTATGAATCTGGGTGCTCCCATATTGGGTGCATATATATTTAGGATAGTTAGCTCTTCTTGTTGAATTGATCCCTTTACCATTATGTAATGACCTTCTTGGTCTCTTTTGATCTTTGTTGGTTTAAAGTCTGTTTTATCAGAGACTAGGATTGCAACCCCTGCCTTTTTTTGTTTTCCATTTGCTTGGTAGATCTTCCTCCATCCTTTTATTTTGAGCCTATGTGTGTCTCTGCACGTGAGATGGGTTTCCTGAATACTGCACACTGATGGGTCTTGACTCTTTATCCAATTTGCCAGTCTGTGTCTTTTAATTGGAGCATTTAGTCCATTTACATGTAAAGTTAATATTGTTATGTGTGAATCTGATCCTGTCATTATGATGTTAGCTGGTTATTTTGCTCGTTAGTTGATGCAGTTTCTTCCTAGCCTCAATGGTCTTTACATTTTGGCATGATTTTGCAGTGGCTGGTACCGGTTGTTCCTTTCCATGTTTAGTGCTTCCTTCAGGAGCTCTTGCAGGGCAGGCCTGGTGGTGACAAAATCTCTCAGCATTTGCTTGTCTGTAAAATATTTTATTTCTCCTTCACTTATGAAGCTTAGTTTGGCTGGATATGAAATTCTGGGTTGAAAATTCTTTTCTTTAAGAATGTTGAATATTGGTCCCCACTCTCTTCTGGCTTGTAGAGTTTCTGCCAAGAGATCCGCTGTTAGTCTGATGGGCTTCCCTTTGTGGGTAACCCGACCTTTCTCTCTGGCTGCCCTTAACATTTTTTCCTTCATTTCAACTTTTGTGAATCTTACAATTATGTGTCTTGGAGTTGCTCTTCTCGAGGAGTATCTTTGTGGTGTTCTCTGTATTTCCTGAATCTGAATGTTGGCCTGCCTTGCTAGATTGGGGAAGTTCTCCTGGATAATATCCTGCAGAGTGTTTTCCAACTTGGTTCCATTCTCCCCGTCACTTTCAGGTACACCAATCAGATGTAGATGTGGTCTTTTCACATAGTCCCATATTTCTTGGAGGCTTTGCTCATTTCTTTTTATTCTTTTTTCTCTAAACTTCCCTTCTCGCTTCATTTCATTCATTTCATCTTCCATCACTGATACCCTTTCTTCCAGTTGATCACATCAGCTCCTGAGGCTTCTGCATTCTTCACGTAGTTCTCGAGCCTTGGCTTTCAGCTCCATCAGCTCCTTTAAGCACTTCTCTGTATTGGTTATTCTAGTTATACATTCGTGTAAATTTTTTTCAAAGTTTTCAACTTCTTTGCCTTTGGTTTGAATTTCCTCCTGTAGCTCAGAGTAGTTTGATCGTCTGAAGACTTCTTCTCTCAACTCGTCAAAGTCATTCTCCATCCAGCTTTGTTCCATTGCTGGTGAGGAGCTGTGTTCCTTTGGATGAGGAGAGGTGCTCTGTTTTTTAGAGTTTCCAGTTTTTATGCTCTGTTTTTTCCCTATCTTTGTGGTTTTATCTACTTTTGGTCTTTGATGATGGTGATGTACAGATGGGTTTTTGGTGTGGAAGTCTTTTCTGTTTGTTAGTTTTCCTTCTAACAGACAGGACCCTCAGCTGCAGGTCTGTTGGAGTTTGCTAGAGGTCCACTCCAGACCCTGTTTGCCTGGGTACCAGCAGCGGTGGCTGCAGAACAGCGGATTTTCATGAACCACGAATGCTGCTGTCTGATCGTTCCTCTGAAAGTTTTGTCTCAGAGGAGTACCCGGCCGTGTGAGGTGTCAGTCTGCCCCTACTGGGGGGTGCCTCCCAGTTAGGCTGCTCGGGGGTCAGGGGTCAGGGACCCACTTGAGAAGGCAGTCTGCCCATTCTCAGATCTCCAGCTGCATGCTGGGAGAACCAGTGCTCTCTTCAAAGCTGTCAGACAGGGACATTTAAGTCTGCAGAGGTTACTGCTGTCTTTTTGTTTGTCTGTGCCCTGTCCCCAGAGGTGGAGCCTACAGAGGCAGGTAGGCCTCCTTGAGCTGTGGTGGGCTCCAACCAGTTCGAGCTTCCTGGCTGCTTTGTTTACCTAAGCAAGCCTGGGCAATGGCGGGCGCCCCTCCCCCAGCCTTGCTGCCGCATTGCAGTTTGATCTCAGACTGCTGCGCTAGCAATCAGCAAGACTCTGTGGGCATAGGACCGTCCGAGCCAGGTGCGGGATATAATCTCCTGGTGCGCCGTTTTTTAAGCCTGTCGGAAAAGCGCAGTATTTGGGTGGGAGTGACCCGATTTTCCAGGTGCCATCTGTCACCCCTTTCTTTGACTAGGAAAGGGAACTCCCTGACCCCTTGCACTTCCCGAGTGAGGCACTGCCTCACCCTGCTTCGGCTCATGCACGGTGCACTGCACTCGCTGTCCTGCACCCACTCTCTGGCACTCCCTAGTGAGATGAACCCAGTACCTCAGATGGAAATGCCGAAATCACCCGTCTCCTGCGTTGCTCACCCTGGGAGCTGTAGACCGGAGCTGTTCCTATTCGGCCATCTTGGCTCAAGTGTTGGCAGCACACTCTCCTTAGTGAGCAAGCTCCCATGCCTCCTTCAGAGGAACTCCTCACAAATCTCCATTGGAGGCACATGTCAGCCCCACAGAGAGCAAACAGCACCAGCCTTTTCTCATGCCTTGTGATTTACCAAGAGGAGGAAGATGTGGGCAGTCATTCCAACCTGAGTGTACAGAGTGAAGACTTTCCATGAAAGAATTCATTGTGCCTGGTGCTTCTCCCTGGTGGGAGGCTCAAGGGGGCACAGCCAACACACATGGTGGCACCAACATGCTCACCAGGGCCACAGGCCCATCATAGGCAGGGCCTGCACATGTAGCACCTCCACTTCTTAGAGCCCTTCCAGCCATGCAAAGCCTGGCAGTGAGGCCACAGCTCACACATTGCAGTTGGGCAGTGGTGTTCTGACCACCCAAGACAGGCAGCTTATGCATTTTTTTCTCTGCTTATTCCTCTGCTGAGAATTGCAGAACCCAGCTGGCATGAGATGCAGTTCAGACATCCCTGCTAAGAGCGGCAAGGCTCTTATTGACCCTAAATCTCATGCAAAAAGGTGAAGGAATTACTTCTTTCTCCAACACTGAGGTTAAGACTGGGACACTATAATTTAATATCACGCTGGTATGAAAACTGTGGTTGGAATTCAGGACCCAGGCCTGGAGTCTAAAGGCAGAGCTCACAGTGTTCACATGTAACCCTCTCAAAGTAGGAGCGTATATGAGAAAACAGTTGAATAAATATTAATATCCAAAGTTGAAATTCATGATAAAGGGCCTAGGAAAGCGCTGTCTCAAAGATAGTTCCATTTGCTTATTCAAGAAGTATTTACCAAGTGCCTACTATGTGCCAAACAGTGTACTGTGAGCCAAGGACACACAGTAAATAAGATAAATACAAACCTAGTCCTCATTCATTTATTCAAAAAGAAGTATTGAGCATCTATTTACTATACCAGGCACTGTTCTAGGTACTGAGGACACAGTAATAAGCCAAACAAATCGATGTTTGTAGTCCTTTGCAGTGTGATTCCAGTGGGGGCACTTAGAGTCTGATGGGAAAGTAGTTCAAGTAAGAAAAGCACGATGGAAGTGGGAAGAGCTGGGGACTTTTCAGGTCTCAGCTTGGCCAAGATTGCTTTGAGAAACCAATGTTTGAGCAAGACTGGAAGACTGGATAGAGGTTACCCAGGTGAGAGGGGACGAGCGCTTCAGGTAGAGGAGCCGGCAGAGGTTATAAAGAATGAAAATAGAAAACCTTTCAAGAACCTTTTTGGTCAGAGGTATGGGGGAGTGGCCTTAGACAAGGTTAAAGAGGGAGGTGGAGCAAATTGCTGGTGCTCTGTAAGATATTTACACTTTGCCCTAAGTGCAATGGGAAGTCTTAAACAGCTTAAAAACAAGAGAGAGAGGTTGTCTAACTTGCGTTTTTAAAAGCTTATTCTGACTGGTGTGTAGAGGATGGTTTTTTAGGGGAAGAGGCTAGATAGAGTCCCCTGTTTAGGAAATTGTTGCAGTATTCCAGGTAACCATAGATTACTGTGACATAAAGTACAGAGGTGGAAAAAATGGACAGAAGTAGATGAATTCAGGGATCTGTAAGAGGTAACTTCAATGGGACTTGGTAAATAGATTAACATGAGAAGGGAAACATCAGCCATAGAATGAACAGAGTCTCAAAGACATCAGATTTGGGGGATTTTTCTCACTGAAACGCTCATGTACCTCCTAGTGGTGGTGACACATCCCAGACCACTCAAGCCAAGATGTTAGAATAAATTGAGAGCTACATGGGTGTGTAATGCAGAATGTGTAGTTATAAGGAGGAGAATACCCCAAGGCTTCTGTTTGCTAAGTCCTGCTCATTTCCTTAACATCTACCTGCTCAGGCTTTATTAAATGCTAGGTCCTGTGCCTTTCTCCCAGTTTTTGAACAGCTCAGAAGTGTTAGGACAGACAGAAAAGTCAATCATGAGTGTGAGAAAAGCTCTATAGGCTGCACAGGAAATCAAAAGGAACAGGAGTGGGGACTGCTTTCTTTGATGAAAGGGTAATTGGGGTGGGGGTAGGGGGCATTTAACAGAGGAACTGCTCAAGCTCAGCCTCAAAGGATGAGGCAAAGTATTCCATGCACTGATACAACAGACAAACTTACTGAGTTCCTTCCATGTTTTCAGCACCATTGAAGGCAGCAGAGACAAAACAGACAAAAGTCCCTCCTCTCATAGAACTGATGTTATAGTAGGAGAAATAGAAAATAAACGTATAAAGAAGCAAATGGCATCATATGGTAGAAGTAATAAGTGCTATAAAGAAAAATAAAGCAGGATAAGAGGGAGAGGTGGTGCCTATGTGGGAAGGAGGTTCCAATTTAAAATACAACAGGCCAGAGAGGGCTCACTGAGAAAGCAGTTCTTGAGCAAAGACATGAATGTGTGCTCTTGAGCCTTCACATGTCTGGAGAGAGAAGAGAGGAGAAGAGCATCCCAGGCACAGGAAGAATGAGTGCGGAGTTCCGCCTGCATGAAACGTGCATGCCTCGTGTGTTCCAGGAACAACAAAAAGGCCAGTGTGGCCACAGTGAGGTAACAGAGGGAGTACACAGAAGGAGAGAAGATCAGAGAGGCAACCAGGCAGAGGGCAAGTTGTGTAAGGCCTTGTAAATGGTCACTTTAAAGCAACAGTGAGAGAAAAATCTATAAATGCTCACATTTATAAACAGACGCAATATTGCATTGAGCATCATGGGCTTTTCCAGCATTAGACAGGGGCAGGCAGAAGTGATTTATTTTATTGGAAACCATGTGGCCAACTGAATGTTATAGAGCTGACTCTAGTAAAACAGAGGCTTATCAGGCTGGCTCTGGTACAAGCCAATATTGCTGATTTAATTTGGCTCACATGTGCTGGGCACCTGCTCTGTCTACCTGGCCCTGAGCTTCTGCAGGCATGTGCCTGGCCATTTCCTTCATCTAGTAAGAGGGGATCCCCATTGCACAGTAGAGTCAGCTGGGAAGTTTAGAAAAAAATATTCCAACAGAGACCAATTAATTCAAGATCTCAGGATGGGACAAGGCATCAGTACTTTTAAAAAATGATTCTCAGGGATTGAGGAGATTTCACAAGTTACTTATCCGTCTTCTACAACCCATGTATAATAGAAGCTGGAATGGAAATATGGCGTGCTTAATCATTTAGAATATTTTAATCTGAATTCAAGGTTCTTTGCTATTCAGACCTAGCCTTTACATCCATCCTTCCATCCTATTTCTCTCTCAGGTAATTCCTTTGTTCCAGTCAAACCTCTCCCTCATACTTGCCATGGCCTTGAGCCTCATGTAACTTCCATGCCTGGAATACCCTCCCCTACCCCACCATATCTATCTAAATCCTAAAGATTTTCAAGGCACAGATCAGGCCCTCCACGCAGCCTCTTGGAGCACCCCAGCCTGCAATGATCACTCTCTGCTGACTTCCTGAAGCACCTACTCTAGACCAGAGTTGGGCAAACATTTTCTGTAAAGTGCCAGATAGGAAATAGTTTAGGCATTGTTGGCTATAAGGCCCCTGTTGCGGGTATTCAACTCTGCAGTTGAAAAGTGAAAGCAGCCATAGACCATAAGTAAATGAATGGGTATGTCTGTGTTCCAGTAAAACTTTATTTACAGAAACAGGACTGGATTTTGCACTCGGGCCATTCCCTTTGATAATATCAGCCTATCTCAGATAAACGAAGCAAGAAAAAGGAAAGAGATTTTGCCAACTAATGAACCAAAACTAATGAAACGAGCATGAACTTTGGAATCAGAGCTGAGCTATGGTCAAACCACATAACCTCAATGAGTCTGCCTTTCTCATCAACCTCAGCTCTATGTCGCCAATGTGATACTTAGCCTATCACACCTTATATTATTGGACATATTTCTTACGTCTGTCATGTCTCCCAGCTAGATCTAGGTCCTGGGGATAGAAGAGGCTGCATAAGTATTTTTAAGTGATTTAAAACAGGACTAGGTGGCAGGGCCTTGACTTGGAAGGCCTCTTGAATTGTTTTCATCTCTCATTTCTATTCTAATTGTAGCTTTATCATCCGTCCCACATACCTCCACCCTTCACCCCACCCGCACATTTCCTATAGCCTGGATTTTTCTTGTACAGCCTGGATCGGGCACTTCCTGGATCCAATTATGTGATAATGCAAACAATGACAGTTAGTGAATACCCTGGGCCACAGCTGTTGGGAAGCCATTTTTTATCATAATTGTTTGGAAGACTAAGGGCATCACTACTTCCTCTCTTAGTGGTGGGAACAGCAAGTTCTGATGGTCAAAGGTTAGGTAAAAATTAATCCACACTGTAGACCCACCCAACAGGTGGCAAGGAAGGTGATGCCAAGGAAGGACAGGGATGCCAGGAAGGGGAGGACAGGCCCCCTTGAGGAGTGGGAAAGGAAGACGGAGGGAAAGGGAAGGACTCATGTCAAAGAGACACAAGTCAGCATCTGTTTCCTCATTTATACTGGAAGGCCGAGGTTTTATGTCACAAGGAAAATGCTTTTGATTTCCTAAAGCTTTGCCCACAAAGAGAAAATGCTTTGCTATTAAGAAGAAAGGTCAGCATTTTGTAGTTATTTATGGCTCTTGTTTATATACTTTTGTATTTTTTTTAAATAAAATCAAAAGTGGAGTATAGAGACCCCATAGGGACTGCAGAAAGCTCTATACATACAGTGTAAAACTAAATTGTCATTTCAGAGGGCATTTACAAGGAAGCTCCAGAAAGGAATACAGCAGTTCTTTGGACTGAAATGCACATCCATAAATATGAAAAGACACCAGAGCATAAGTGACACTTAAAATAGTTGGACATGGAAAGCAAGGCATTAAATCTCACTGCCTAGCCACTGTTCTAAGCCATAGCGAGCACCCAGGCATGGGCTTATTTAAAGATGCTAGATAGGAAATAAGGACCTTGAGAAAACGCACTCACACTTGCTCCTGCCCTTTCCTGGCAGCAGGACACAATTCCCAGGCCCATGTGCCCTCCCTGCCATGTCCATCAGGAATGATGTGAATGAGTTTCATGTCCCTGAAATAGACAGGTATTGAAAGTCCATCAGTGGGAAAACAAGGAACTCTACTCTTTCCCCAATAAATCCTTCCTCAGCCCTGAAACAGCCCTTGAGAATATCCCCTCTTGCTCTGTGCCCCCTTGTGTTTGGTGGTGCTATAATGGCAGTTTTACAGCACTATCAGAGCCCAGAGGCTGACTGTAGAAGAGAGGGCAGGATTATGGCCTAAGGCCTTGATGTGATCTATGAAGGGAGAGGCAGACCCTACTGCCTTGGTTCCAAGCCAACTTTGTAGGAGACAGAGGACAGGGCACCTCAGTCAGAAAAGCTGTTTCCAAATCCTCAGCATCTGATTCCTCATAAATAAAGGCTCTTGGCCCTGCCTGCTTCTTGAAGTAGAGGGATCGGGAAAGTTAAGATTTCCCTTGGGGACCAGGTCCTGGAAGCAGAAATGAAGAAGGTAAATTCTAGCCCCAGTCAACCTACCATTTTATTAACTTACTCATTTTATGCTGTTTTTACTTCCTCTCTGTATTTGCTAATTAATTTAACTTACTTTTTAATTGAGTTCCCTTTGACAAAACCAGCCAATCTCAGGTAAATTAAGCAAGAAAAAGGAAAGAGTATCTGCCCACCCAGCTCACAGAACTAATTATAGTAAGGGTTAAATGAGATGCCATATGCAATGTGCCCAGTTTAGTGCTTGCTACAAAGTAGATGCTAATAATTGCTAATTTTTTTTACCTGTTCTCTTCCTTGTTGAAAAATCTAAGTTCATTCTCTTTCTCACTGTGGTCTACCACAAGTTCTTCCATAAATTATAGGATCAGAACTTGATCACCATTGTGAGTGTAAATTACTGACCAAAAAATCATTCAGGAGACAGGTGCCATATGGGAAGTTTCATTCTATGCCAAGCTCTCAATGGGAGCAGAGATGTGCAAGGTGTGGCCCGTGACATCAAGGGACTTCATATCTAGTTAGAAAAGATCAACACAGAAGCAATGGTGAGAAAGCAGTATGAGCAGGTGAGAAAGGGTAATAAAGAGAGTGCTGAATACCTGCTCTATGAATTTATGATCGAGGAGGAAGGTTGTAGTGCTCCCCTGGAAATTCTATTTCCATCTAGCTGTTAGCAGCAGCAAATCCATACAGGTCTGCAGCAACTTAATTCTTGCCTCCTTAGAGGAATTAATTCATTCCAGGAGCATAAGGCAGAGTGAGAGACTGAGGCAAATTTTAGAGCAGAAGTGAAAGTTTCTTAAAAATTTTCAGAGCAGGAACAAAAGGAAGTAAAGTACATGTGGAAGAGGGCCAAGCCATCAACTTGAGAGATCCAAGTGCTCTGTTCAGGGTTGGCTTGGGGTTTTATACATTGGAATGATCCCAGGGTTTGTGTCCTGTCTCTTCTGATTCTTCCCTTGGGGTGGGCTGTCGCCATGAGCAGTGGCCTGTCAACACTTGGGAAGGGCCACATGTATAGTGTGTTTACTGAAGTTGTGGGCATGCTCACTTGAGGCGTTTTTCCCTTATCAGTCAAACTTTCCTAGAGGAAGATCATGTACCAGTTAAACTCCACCATTTTGCCTCTTAGTGTACATGCTTGAGCCCACTGGCCCAGCTCCTGAGATTTTATCAGGAAGCTGCTGATCACCAGCTTCAGGTGTTTTCTCCTAGGAGACTGCCTTTCCCTGGCACTGGATGCAACCAATTATTATTTTAGAGAGACAGTTTAACCACTGCCTGACCATCACCTAATGGTTGCCTGACATTCCTGAAGGGGTGCCCTCTTCTGCCTTGCTCGTGTCTGCCTACCTACCTACTCCAACAAATCCATCTAACCCTATGCTCTCCAGTGGGGTCCTTTACACGCACCTTAGAGCTTGCATAGCACTGTAGTTGGGAGCAGCCTCCGGAGCCAGAATGCCTGGCTCTGCCACTTGCTAATAATTGCATGACCTTGGGCAAATTATGGAAGTCCTCTCTGCCTTTGATTGTTAAAATGGAGGCAATAACTGCATATACCTCCAGGGTTTTTGAAAGGAATAAATGAGGCAGTATATGTAAAGCACTTAGAATGGTGCCTTCCCACATAGTAAATGCTCAGTTAACATTAGTCATTCTTATTTTGGTAGTACTTGCTCTTGCCCCTGGCCACTGGAAGTGGAAAAATCAGGAAAGTTAAGAATGCCCTCAGAAGCCAGATCCTGGAAGCAGGAATAAAGAAGAAGAATTCAGGCCCCAGTAAACCTATCTTCTCATTAACTTGTTCATTTTATGCAGTTCATATTTCCTTTCTCTATTTGTTAGTTAATTTAACTTTTTAGTTGAGTTCTCTTTGATAATATCAGCCTATCTCTGAAAAATTAAGCAAGAAAAAGGAAAGGACTTTCGCCTACTAAGGAATCAAAACTAATGAAAAGAGAATGAACTTTGAAATCAGAGTTGCACTATGATCAAACCACATAACCTTAATGAGACTGCCTTTCTCATCAGTACAGTGGGTTGATAAACTGACCCTCAGGACTGATTTGAGAATCAAATTAGATTAAATATATAAAAACAGTTTGTAAACTGTAAAGTACGCTATAAAACCTAGTTGTTGCCTTATTCCTAGGGCTAGAAGCAAAGATTGCTGGTAAGGTAGGATTTCTGGGACCCCATGGAGAAGGCAGATATTCAGGGAAGATTGTGGACCACTTGTGAAGCCTGCCTTTCTAGCCAGGAGCAGTTTCCTTACTTGTTCTTTGCTACACACTGAAATATAGATGGTATTGTTTCTTTAAGAAACCTGGAGGTTGGGGAGATGCTGGCTGTCCTGGAGAGTGCTGTTCATAAAATGCAATGACCTCATGGCATCTGAGTAGACTTCATGGGGAAATGGGACCTAAACAACAGATGGGGATTAGACAGGCCAAGACAGGAACATAGGTGAGAATTAGACATCTCTCCATGTGTGACTGCCCAACAGGTTGTTTTTGTCTGCTGGCCAGGTGGAGCCAATTTATTAAGACAGGGGCATTGCAGAGCCAGCTGAATGGGATACCAGCGTTTTAGTACTCAAATCAGTTCCCCCAAAATTTGGAGTCTAGGGTTTTTCAAGGATAGTTTGGTGGGTTAGGGAATGGGTACAGCTGATTGGTTAGGGATGCAATCCTAGGGTTGTGGGAAATGGTCCTTGTGCATGCTCAGTCCACTTCTGGGTGGGGCCACAGGACCAGTTAACAGGTCCAGGAGGAGTCATTGATCATCAGAAATGCTGGTAATCATTTACGTCTTCACCTTAGGAGAATTCAGGCTCCTCTCATCCTCCTAACCTTGTGGTGGTCTTTCATTAACTTTGCAAAGGCAGTTTAGATTCAGGAAGGGCTATTATCATTTAAACTATAAACTACATGTCTCCCAAAGTTATCCTGGCCCAAGCCCAAGACTGATTAATGGCAGTTTGGAGGCAAAAGGCAAGATACGGGTTGGTTAGATCAGATCTCTATCACTGTCTTAATTTTCTCACTGTTATAATTTTTGCAAAAGCGATTTCACATGAAGGGGAGGAACACCAAGCAAAGAGATAAGTTCCTGTTCTAAGTCCAGTACTTGGCCTGTGGAGTCTACTTGTATTCACTGTGTGTGTGTGTGTGTGTGTGTGTGTGTGTGTGTGTGTGTGTGTGTGCGCGCGCGCGCGCGCATGCAAATAGCTGATTATAATAGAATCAAAATACACGCAGGATTTGTCTCCAAGATCTTGTCTACCACTGTTGGAGGTGGGGGAGTTGTAATCTTTCACCTTTTCATGTGCCACATCCTGCTATGTTTTGGAAAAGTTTGGGAAAGTGGAGTTCAGCTAATATTGTGGAAGTTAAGTGACTCTCATCTCCTATAATTAGCTACAGTTTTTCCTTTCACAAAGCAAGAGAATCACTATGCAGCTTCTGCCTTATAATATCTTTTTGTCTTCTAGACAAGAGTTTTGAAATCATCCCTAACACACATATGCACGCATACACACACACACCCCTTCCTCTCCTTATTGCCCAGTGGTATTGGCATTGATATTGTTAATACAACCGTAGGTTCCCTGAAAAAAGCAGCTAATTTGATTGTAATTTGTTCTTGAAAGGAGAAAAAGAGAAAGGTATGGTTTTCTTTGGGGCACCAGTTTGTACATGATTTTCTTAATTTCAAAAATATACCTTACAGATACACAAGAAACTTGGAATACTGGTTGCCTGTGAGAAGAGGAACCAGGTAGTTGAGGGAGATGGGTGTGAGGAAGACTTTTCACAGCATTTCCTCTTGGTACCTTTTAAATTTTGAATCAAGTTTATTTCTTGACTATTCAAGAATAGATGAATAGAATGGATGCTAGAGATGTCGGTAGCAGAGGCAAGGTGCAAAGGAGGGAGGAGAGAGGGCAGAGAGAAAGAGCTAGAGAAAACGAAAGAAAGAGAGTGAATAGCTGGGCTCTAGAAATTAACATAATAAGCCTCTGACTCTTGGAAACTGGAGAGGGTGGAAGAACATGGAAAGTGTCAATCAACTCTCAAACAATTGTTCAGTGACATGGACCATATTATGACTATCATCAATCCATAGGAATCATTAAATCTATTCTCAAAATGCAGTCTAATATTCTCCAAAGAAATATAAAATTATTGACGAAGGTTAGAATTGTAAATTATTTTGATCAGATTGAATTACCCGTCCCCATTTTCCAGGGTAAGTCTCAGGGTGAGGTCTTCAGAAATAGTCATGCCACTGATGCCTCTTTGAGTGGGAACCTAAAGTGAATTAGGATTGGGAACCTATATTCTTTTGCACTTCTACTCTGTGCCAAGAATTCTGATATCTTGACCATCACAGAGCTTACAGATTTGGGTTTTCCATTCCACAGAGCCTCAGAAACACGAGGCTAACAGCTTGGAAAACAACTTCCCTTTGCTGCTAGAAAGAAGGCCAGGGAAAATAAGCCAGAATCACATCTTGGCACGAATAAAATCCCAGTAAGGAACACACTGGTATAGTTGGGCTTGGGGTTTTTGTGTAACTGTTTTCATGAGCATTCTGGGAGAAACATTTTGCCAGAACATCCCTGTGCTAGGGTTATAGGTAACATTCCTGAAAATAGAAAAGGATTCTTGCTCTTTTTGAAAAACTGTATAGTTTAAAAAGGATTTTGCTGACCATCTGCTGTTCTCTACCCATGAGAACCTATCAAAGCAAATCTTACAAAATAGATCAGGCCAGAGGTAGGGTAGGCCAAAGGAGAAAATGATGATAACAATAATTGTATTCGTGTTCTAGAAACATAACCTAGTAATATGTCTATATCTGTTTAAGAGTTCGAACTCTTTTATCCTTCACCTTCAATATTTTATCTCTGAAAGGATGTAGAAAGACCAGTTTAGCTCATAAAACATCATTCTATCAGGAATCTTTTTATGTGAAAATCCATTATGTTTATGGAATTCTTCGTTTCTCTGTTGGCAGTGCCTGCTCGAAAATAATGAGCTCCCTGTACATTTTGTTTCCAAGGAGATAAGACCAAAAATTCATTCAACACCCTGTCTAGAACCTGGCAGGGGCCATTGTGTGTAATGTGTGACTCTTTGAAGTGGTATCAAGAGAGATAAACCAGCACAAGCCTGGGTGTCTGATGTCCTGCCAGCTTCCTGAGCCCAGAAAAAGAATTTAGGCACAGAAGAAAATGACCATGGCACTCTTACATGCACAGTAAAAACTGCACCTCCTCTTAATTCTTCTCCTTGTAATCCTGTTGTTCTCTACATTAATGAACTTTCCTGGCATCTCAGATTCTCACTGAAAGGCATGTTCAGAAACTGGTTCATGATAGTTCATAAAACAAATACCAGGGAGATAGGACCACGAGATTTTAATGAAGAGCTTCTGCTAAGCACACTGAAATGATGCCAAAAATGGTATGACTGCCGAGATTAAAATATTATAAAAAGTTAAATTGGAGGAAAAGTGAAGGAAAACAATGCTTTTGTTAAGCAATCATTACTTTTTTTTCAGGATCTAAACATCTTTTATACAAAACTTGATTATGAAATGATGGTTTTTGTTTCATTCATTTATAAGTATTGCTTATTCAGATGATAATAATTGGCTAACTAAAGTTAATTTTAAAGAACTTTTAGTTTTTTAGTTTTATGGTTGACATAGCAATGATAAACTGGTTGTTGCCAAATGATAAGAAGGATTTTTTTTTTTTTTTTGAGATGGAGTCTCGCTCTGTCGCCCAGCTAGAGTGCAGTGGCACAGTCTCAGCTCACTGCAACCTCCATCTCCCAGGTTCAAGCGATTCTTGTGCCTCAGCCTCCTGAGTAGCTGGGGTTACAGGCTTGTAACCCTGGCTAATTTTTGTATTTTTAGTAGACACAGGGTTTCATCATGTTGGCCAAGCTGGTCTTGAACTACTGGCCTCAAGCAATCCTCCTGCCTCCGCCTCCCAAAGTGCTGGGATTACAGACGTGAGCCAGTGTGCCTGGCCCAAGAAGGATTTTTTTTTAATTTGAGAAGAAATCAGCATTCAAATAAAACAAACTTACTGCGTTACAGACTTTGAGTTGTCTGTAGTATTTAATGGATAGACAAGACACTTATTTTCAGAGCAAAAGCTGGTTGGAGAAGGGGAAAATTTTTCAAATGTCGTGGAACACATTCAAAGAACTGTAGAACAACCCTGTTTTCTGAGCCATCGGCAATTTCACCTTGGATGCTCATGTTTGTCACTTTCCCGGTCCTCCAAATCCTGAGGTCTCAGTGGATAGAGCAGGGTTTTTTTCCTTTCTTTTCACATGTTCTACTTCTTGGTTTGAGACACGAGTTTCAAGACGTGGTTTGAGACTTGGTTTCTTTCTTCTTTGATATACTTTTGTTTTGAAATAACTTCAATTTTACAAAAGAGTTGAAAGTGGAATACAAAGAACTTTTTCTACCTCATCCATTCGGGAGTAAGTTGCTGACATAATACCTCATTGCCCAGTGCATATTCCTTCAAGGTTTCTCAGTTATCCCAATAATGTCTTTAGTAGCAAAAGAATTCCTCCCCAAATCACACATTGCATTTAGTTGTCATGTCCCTTCTGTTTCTTCAAACGGAAACAGTTCCTCGGGCTTCCCTCAATTTTTATGACCTTAACACTTCTGAAGATGATAGGCCTATTATTTTGAAATATGTCCCTCAGATTGGATGTGCCTGATGTTTCCACATGATTAGATGAGTCTTTGTTGTGAGACTTTGGCAAGAACATCACAGAAGTGATGCTGGGCTCTTCTTATCACACCCAATCACATGATTATGATTTCCTTTATACCATGACTGCTGATGCTAATGCCAGTCACTTGATTAAAGTGGTATCTTCTGACCTTTTCCATTGCAGAAGTTAAGTTCCAAAGTTTTCCTTTGGAATTAATACATCTTTTGTGAGGATGTCCCCTGGGACTGTAGCAAATATCTCATTCCTCATTGAACTTACCTGCATGAACTTGTGGCCTCCTGTCTTATCCAATGGGCTATAATCTATGCTATCCTAACTTCTTTTATTTTAAAGTAAAACATTCCCCAGATGCAGCCAATGTGACTTTAAGATGACTCATATCTTTTGACACGTTCATATCATTCTTTAAGAACTTCATTACTTTCTGGCACAAGAAGATTTTCTAGGTTCATCTTGAACTTTCCCTGCTCCAGCCCTAGAGAATAGTATTTAGACACCAAGATTTCAACATCAAGTAAGTTCATTGCTACTGATGTGTCACTGCTCTCAGTACCCAGAAGTTAAAAAAAAAATGCATATATCTGTGCATGTATAGCCATATACACACACACTAATATAATCATTTCTGTATTTATCTATACATTGAGTCATGAGTCCTCCCTTGTATGTCCAACTCTTACCCAACACCACAGGATTTATTCTTTTTTCTTCTTCCATATTTGTAATTCTCTGGCACCCACTATCATTAACACACTTTCTTATGCGATCAAGCCCTCCGTATAAACAGCCTCCTACCATTGCTGCCCCCACCCCCACACAGATGCTGTCCTTGCCTCACTCAGGTTCTACATCCCTCCTCAGGTCACCACTGCACCCCTGGTTTAGATGCCCTTTTCACTCTTTTCAGCCTCAACATCCCATCCTGGACTACCACGGCTCCCTGTCTCCCTATGAACATTGATGAACATTGTCTTCTTTAGCCTTGCCTAATGGGTTTCGACTGAACCATTTAAGAAAAGAAAGCAAAAGTATGAGGAATTGCTGAGGATTTCTGAACAGAAACCCTATTGTTTCCAGGCTTAGAAGCTAGTTGGTGAAATGGGTAGAGAACAAGAGGAGTAGGTGCTGGGCAATGCCCAGCCTCTGTGCTCCACGGTGCAGGAAGGATCTGCTTGGCCAGATCCCTGATTATTGCCTTCCTGGCCAGGCACTTGGTTATGTCAAATCTTACCTATCTGCCAGGCTGGGACATGATCTCAGGTCTTACCTTTGTGACTTTGAATAAGAGAATGCTGTCACTGGTACCCCTTCCACTCCCGCTTTCTGGTTCAGGGGTATTTAACCTGGGGTCCACAAGCTTTGGGAACTCCATAAGCCCTCTAATATATGTGCAAATATGCTTTTCTCTGGTGAAAGAATCCAGAACTTTATTCAGTTTCTTAAATAGATGCATTACCCAGCAACATTAACTACTTGCTCTACATCAAAAGGTTGACAACAAATTCAGTCTTACCAATAATTAAAGAAAAGCAAATAAAATGAAATACTATTTGCCATAAATAGGTTGGTGAAGATGAAAAAGTTTGTGAAATCTGTATTAACTTGATTGCTGCTGTAACAAATTACCATAGATTCAGTGGCTTAAAACAAGACACATTTACTCTGTTACAGTTCTGGAGGTCAGAAGTCCAAAACAGATCTTACTGGGCTAAAATCAAGATTGACCAAGATGTTTCCTTCTGGAGGCTCTACGGGGAAATGTATTCGTCTTTTCCAGCTCCTCAAAGCCACCTGCATCCCTTGGCTGTGGCCCTTCTCCCATCTGCAAGAATGGCAGCATAGCATCTTCACATTTCTCTCTGACTCGCTATCTTCCCCATTATAAGGCCCCTTTTGATGACATGAGGCCTACTTGCATAATCGAGGATAATCCCCCATCTCAGTATTCTTTCTTAATCACATTTGCAAAGTCCCTTTTGTCATGTGAGGTAGCATATTCATAGGTTTCAGGGATTAGGGTGTGGATTTCTTTAGGGGGGCAGTTATTCTGCCTATCAAAATATCAAAGAATTAAATAATATATACTATCATGCATTGTTGCCCAAAACGTAAATTAGGATAACATTTCTGAAGGGCAATTTAGCAATGTATATCAGTATTTTCAAATGATATCTACTGAGCTATCAGTGCTACTTCAGTCACGTAACCTAGGGAAATATTTGGTCACAGAGATGTATGTACTAGGAAATTCACCACAGCATAGTTTATATTAGTGAAAAATTGGAAACATGTAATTATCTATAAAGAGTTGATTAAAGATTCTTTTTTTTGTAGTCCCAGCTACTCGGGAGGCTGAGGCAGGAGAATGGCGTGAACCCAGGAGGCGGAGCTTGCAGTGAGCCGAGATCGCGCCACTGCACTCCAGCCTGGGCGACAGAGCGAGACTCCGTCTCAAAAAAAAAAAAAAAAAAAAAAAAAAAAAAAAAAGATTCTTGTTTTTTTTTTTGCTTCATAATGGTGCTGATTTTTTTTTTTTATTTCAATAGCTTTTGGGGTACAAGTGGTTTTTTGTTACATGGATGAATGAATTACATAGTGGTGAATCCTGAGATTTTAGTGCACCCATGACCCATTTAAAGAATGAGGTAGACTTGTATTCATTGACAAGAAAAGTGTCCAAGATTTATTAATCTGCCTAATGATGTGTGTGCATATGTGTGATTGGAAAGAGAGACATTCAGATCAATTACCTCTGAGAAGTGGGACTTTAGGGATTTTTGAATTTTTATATTTTTGTGAGCTTTTAGTCTATAATGAACATACATTGGTATTTTTTAAAGTAATAAGTTGGATCTTTTAATTAGAAAAGAAGGTATTGAATTCATCTTCCTTGTCTTGTGAAAATGGCTGCTTTCTTTGGGGGTAAAAATATATCTTGCACAGGCAGTTAGTGGTTTTACTAGGCTTCAGCATACAGAAACTCAAATGATCTCATACCCTTGACCAGGGGTTGGTCCTGAAGGCAAGTCTAGACCACCACCCCTTTATAAATAAGATTTTAGTGGGGCACAGCCACACCCATTTGTTTATATATTGTCTATGGCTGATCTCAAGTTACAATGGCAGAGTTGAGTAGTTGTGACAGAGACCATATGGCTCACAAAGTCTACAATATTCACTATCTGGCCCTTAAAAAAAAAAAAATTTGGCAACTCCTGCTCTGGCCTTCTTACCAACAATGACAAACATCTTTTGACTACTTCGTTTTTAATAATTTTTTGACAAGAGTGAAGAGTCAGATGGCAATATGTAAACACCTTATTGTAAACACTGTTCATTCCCAATTCCCACCCCCACCATCATAATTCAAAAATAAATTTTAAGGGGAAAAAATATCATTACTGTAGGAAAAGGTTGGTTTTCCTTCTCTATATTCTAGGGTTTCTCAGCTTTGGTCTTTAGAGAGATCTAAGAGCAAACTCTAATGAAATGCTAATTGTACATTTTAAAGCAGAATACAGGTGCCCAGTAATGTTACTGGATAACAGGCATAATTTCTGTCCCACAGTAAGCGTACTTGCTCTGTCCACGTCTGGATTTAGGCTTTCAAATCTGCTGTCCTTGGAATGCCTTTGAGAAGCTCTGTGGAAACTTTAATTCTCACTTCCATTCGTTATGCAGAGATCACATATACATCCCTCGTTATACAGAGATCATATACACATCCCTCATTATACAGAGATCATATACACATCCCTCGTTATACAGAGATCATATACACATCCCTCATTATACAAAGATCATATACACATCCCTCGTTATACAGAGATCATATACACATCCCTCTTTTGATATGCATTTCCCATTCTAGACCCTCCACCTTCATGCAATGTGAGTGCTACGGAAAATAGGGAAGCCCAAAAAGAACTGATTCAATCAAGTTATCAATTCCCAGCAGAACAGCATGTGCTCTGCCTCATCCAGGTCTAAATTGGCCTGAATCCCAGGTTGCCTAAGGAGACTGCATTGGTTTTAGGGCTCCTAAGTCCATGTGAATCTCGGAAAGGTCAGAATTGGACCCAGGAATCTGAACCAGGCCACTTCTTCCTTAAGCCGTCAGAGAGTCCACTAAATGCTCCACAGGAGTCTCTGGAGTATATAAATCCAAGGCAAATTGAGAACCACACCCAAAGAAGATTAGGAGCCAAAACAAATCAATACTAGAAATGTAGGTTGCAAGACAAATAGCAGGCATTTGGACAACTCTCTGCCCTTCAGATGCCCATCACACTGATGCTGTGACGTTTCCAGTAAGGGCTGTGGATGGATTTCTGATGTTTCTTTATAGGACCTATCTATTTATGGGTCCTTGAAAAACCATTCGCTCTTTGGGCTTGGCTGCCAAAGGCCAGACATCACTTGCCAGAGCATATTCTTATCCCAGGAGCGAGCCAGCCAGATCCTTTCAGACACCTCTGTCCTTACTCCTCCTCCTGCTCCCTTGCCATGGCTCTCATCCCTACTTCAGCTCACCACTCAACTCTCCCCCGTCTCTACTTCCCTCACATTGTTTGTTATTTTCTTTCCTTTGTTGAGAAGTTTCTGGAGCCTCAAGACCCAGGAGACTAATGTGGGAATAATAAATCCAGGAAAGGTCTTTGCGTTCCCCTGGTAGCTCCACCCCCGCTGCTCACCGTGGAATTCCTAGTCAGCAGTGGCTCCTTCCTGTGGCTTGCAGCTGAACCCTGTGCTGTGCCCAGTGAGGCCTCCCGGGATACCTGCTAGGAATATTAGCCATTCTTCATATCCACTGCTATGCTGTGGCTTTGGTTCAGCAGAAGAGAAATGAAATGGGATGTAGACAGGGCTGTGAGCGAAGGTTCTTTTTTTGTGTTGGGGTAAAGGGCGTTATTTCTTTTGCAAAGGCTCTCACCCAAAATCAGAGCAAAACTTAGCCTGAGTTCCTAAGGCATGCTGGCTCGGAGCTGCTGCTGGCTTTTGTTTTTCCTCCAAGCTGATCTGTATATTTTCTAGTTTGCCTTTCCATTGGCTGGAGTGAGGGGATGAGAACAGCTATATCACTCAAGAGAAGAGAATATTCATAGAGTCCGCAGGTTTTCCTCTGAAACTGTTGTTTTCTTCTCAGAGCAGTAGCACCTTGATTATAGAGCGCTTCCTTGAAAGTCCTAAAATAATGTCCTATTTCAGACCAAATGTGAAACATCAATTTCATTCCTTACAGAATCTAATCTTGGTGTGCGTGATAGATAAGTATACACAGAGAGGGGAATTTCTGACCTAGGACTCTCCTCACAAGTATGGTATGACCCAAGTATGATCCACATTCTAGAGTTCATTAAAAGGCCATCTCATCTGTGGATTGAAATTATTTCCTTAGCTCCAGGCAGCCTGCAGCCAGGCCTCCCTAGGGTCATCCTGGTCTTCCCTCCTGCAGGCCAGGTGGCACCTGCCAGCAGCCTGAGGGTAGAGTCAACTAGGGACTTATAAACCCAGAAAGTTGAAACTTTAAAAAAAAAATGCTGATGTGTTTTTAAAAGGTATATTTTATGCCAAGAGCCTACTGGCAGAGAAGGACGTATGGGAACCCTGTGTATTATCCTCGTGAGGTAGGTTCAATTCTGATCAACAGTACTGTGAACTTTTAAAATTGGACTAATTTCCTAGAGCCTGCCTGCCTGCTACCCCCTAGAGGTGGCCCAGTCAATCCTGGGGAAGCATGCTGTTTAACACGGCCAAACTCTATCTTACAGTACAGTCACATTTTCATAGTTGTGTGTGCAAAGTATCAGGAGCAGGCATCTCATCTTCTTCACCTGTGAGAGAATAACCAAGTCCTAGGGTATGGGTGAAGGTAGTAACCACACAGTAACCCAATCATTTTGGAAAATGCAAGGCCTTAATCAAGTCATAAATCTGGATGGAGCTACTTTTCATGCTGAGAAATACATCAAGTTCTTCTACCAGATGCCCAGGATCATGGGAGATGTTAGCATACCCCCTGCCAATGGAAACCCAAAGCTTACGCTAGGGGTGAAGAGACATTTGGGGAATGGAAAATGGGCTTGGATAGTTTTATTTTTCCAGGAATGTCTTAAGGTTAGTTTTCTTTGGGAAAATGTACATGGGAATCATCTTGGCCCAGTTATTTGACCAGCTTATTGGGAGGTCCCAGAAATCAGAGTGAAAATTAAAGTTGCTTGTCTTCTCCCACAGCCTTCTAGGGTCCAGCTGACAAATGGGAGGGAGTAACTGAGTTTTTCCAGTATGAATTAATCATTCCTCTCAGCCAGCTGCTTTGTGCCAGCTCCCACTCGTTCTAAGCTCTTTAGCAACCATCTCTGCCACCCAAGAGAATGCCAAACCAGAAATGGAAGGAGCCAGAAAAGGCACTGAAATGACTTCCCTACTTTTGCTCAGTCACCCCATGGCCTTAGAGTGAGGCCCGTACACACCACATACCACAAGCAAAATGGAGACCCCTCTATAAAATTTACAGGACTGCGTGTTTTCCAGTTTTGGAAAATTAAATTAAGGAAAGGACTCCCAGACTGACTACACCAAGTGCCAAGTTTCATCCCGACACACATCATTTTTATAGTAAGTTTAACTCTGTGAAAAATAGAGGATTGTAATGAAAATGCTGACAGGCCTGGAGCCAGCTCATGAAGTAATAATGCCACATCTTTCATACTTTTACACAGCATGTCCTAATCAGCCACAGCTTTCTTTTCCTTTAGAAAGCAGTTAAATACGTGAAAATTCCCAGAGTACTACTTTTTCTCCTCCTCTTTTAGATTGTATATTCTTATTTTCAGAGCATTCTTCCCCGTGAACTGGGTTCAGTCCATTTACAGCTTTTACTCTGTGCAATCTGTTTATCGAGCTCAGGTGCCTTTTTCTGAGCTGTTTGGCTGGAGAGGCGGGAGAGGAGAAAAAACGTGCACTCAGAATTCTTGCATCTGCTTATTAAGGCTAAGAACACATCAAAATGAACTTTGGCTGTGTGGCTCACTCAAAGTGACTGGCAGCTAATGAATGCCTGAGCTGGCTTGATCTATCCTACAAGGAAGCCCACAAATTAAGCCACTTGCCAAAAATCTTGGTGATTTTCAGACCTTTGAATCAACAAATATCCACTATATAATGACCCTTGTATTGTGAATTCAGAGCTTCTTTAGAGACAGGTGCCACAAAGGCAACCTTATGCTACCAATATTAAAGTTAGCATCTTCTGCTGAGGGTGCAAGGAAGTGAAGCCAGAGATGCCAGGGCTCCCAGTTTTCTTCCCCCATGTCCTCATCTGTCCAACTCAGGCTGTTTCCCTGAGTCAGGCTGTTTAGTCACAGAAGCCAATGTAAAATCAAGAGACAAACATGCAGAAAGTCAGTGAAGTCAATGGGAAAAAGCAAGGATGTCAATTGGTGGCACATTATAGGTTACATCTGGACTGATGCCCTGTCCTTGCTGGAGGCCATTGATTCTGTCATAGTTGGAGCGAATAATGAGGGGAACCCCCTGGTCTTTAGTGTTTCCTTTTCCCTATTTCATATCAGTAATTAGGGATGTTAGACCCATTCAGAGAGATGTCTTTTCTGGTGTTTAAGATTAAAAAAAAAAATCAATCACACATTTTTTTTTCTCCTATTATAACTTTGAATATTTTGTTATATTTTTCTAGTCTCTTTTTTTAATTATACTTGAAGTTCTAGGGTACATGTGCACAACGTGCAGATTTGTTACATATGTACACTTGTGCCATGTTGGTGTGCTGCACCCATTAACTCGTCATTTAACATTAGGTATATCTCCTAATGCTATCCCTCCCCCCTCCCCCCACCCCACAACAGGCCCCAGTGTGTGATGTTCCCCTTCCTGTGTCCAAGTGTTCTCATTGTTCAATTCCCACCTATGAGTGAAAACATGTGGTGTTTGCTTTTTTGTCCTTGCAATAGTTTGCTGAGAATGATGGTTTCCAGCTTCATCCATGTCCCTACAAAGGACATGAACTCATCATTTTTTATGGCTGCATAGTATTCCATGGTGTATATGTGCCACATTTTCTTAATCCAGTCTATCATTGTTGGACATTTGGGTTGGTTCCAAGTCTTTGCTATTGTGAATAGTGACTCAATAAACATACGTCAATCACACATTTTTAAAAGGGGGCAACTTCATGTATAATTTGGTTTTCTTATTGGGTACATCTGTCCCATTCTAAACTTTTCATACTTTCCAGATATTTTTTAAAAAATAGATGAAACTAGGGAGAGGAAATCTTACACATATGTGAATCACACCTGGCTTTGGCTCAGTTTAGAACCACTTTAGGCCTAGGAATGGGGACTAAAGACAGTATTTTCTTTCAGTGGTTAAGAAGGGTTGATAGAGAGAGGCCTTCTGCTGCCAGAACCCTCATTAGCAAAGCAGCCTTGCCAAGTGCTGCGTCCTCCTCAGCCACCTCACTAACCCAAGCCCTTTAATAGCTGAGGCCTGGGGAGGAGACAGCACTGTCACTGCCTGCTGATGGCCTCTTTCCTGGGGTGGAAATGCTCCGCATATACGTAGCTGGGAGGGAAACAGAAAAGAGAGATGCTAGCCCCCTGCCTTAAATACTGTGAACTTCTTCGTTGAAGGAAAGGGAGGGTTGGGAATGGTTTATTATTTGGCCTCTCAAAGGTGTGGAATACATTATTAGCACGTGTTTTTTGGTGTCCTTGTAAATGGCACACAGAGAGATTGCTTGCCTTCAAAAACCAAAAAAAAAAAAAAAAAAAAAAAAAAATGACGGATACTTCATTTGTTTTAACAAATGAGAAATGTCCGTGACAGAAAGGAACCTGTTAAAAGCCAGGTTTTCTCATTAGCAGTGAAACATGGATAATTATTCACTGGGAACATACACAGTGGGGATTCATGTTAAATTCCTTATTTTGACTGTTGCTGCTGGCAATCCATAGAGAGCACTGTATACACACAGAGACATGCACATAAATATGTACATAAAATTACAGGGGCCTGTACTACATGTGCTGAGAATACCAATTCTGAACACAAAGTTTTTATAAAATAAGCTACGTATTTAGTTGAAAGCCTTGAAAAACAGATTAGTGACAGAAAAGGCAGATGGCTGACAATTTTGTTCATTTACTTTGGTTATAATTAATTTATTTTGATCTTTCCCTTTACTGTTGAAAGTGGACTTTCCTAAAAGTGTTTTCAATTCAAGATGAACAGTCATGCTTATTAGAAGCACATTCCCTGAGGTCACTGTCCTGATGTGAAGGGAAATACAGTCACCTCTACAGCAGAGGGACATTGCCTCAGGAATGAGAGGCTATGTTAGGATTCTTGTAGTTAGGATATACATTCAGCAACTTTTAACAAAGACTCCCAGCAACAGTAGCTTAAAGAAGGCAGAAGTATATTCCAATTTCAAGTAACGGTCCAGAGGAAGATGTTCCATGCCTGGTCTGACACCATATCCTCTAGAGACCAAGGCAAAATGTCTTTAATCTCCTCTTGCTCTGACATCTCTGGAGTGTTGCCCTTATCCACCTAGGCCAGGATGGCTTGCTGTACATACATGTTCTCAACAGCAGGATAGAGGAAGAGGCAAGAGGAACAAATCCTTTTAAAAACAGGTTTCAGGAGGTGTGCACAGCCCTCTCCCTCTCTACCGAATGTAACCACATGCTCCACACTTTCTTGCAAGGAAAGTTGGAAAAATCTCTATTCCAAGAGACTATGTACCTCAAGTTCAGAGGTTCTTTTCCTATAAGAGGAGGACAGATATGAAGGGACTAGCAGATTCTGCCACACACAGCAACCAACCTAAAGTTGTCAGAAGCAAAGGTATTGAGCACAAATGAAAGTAATCTCTGAATGCAACAGAGCTGCATGAATGAAAGTGAACCTACCAGCAGGAATTTTTAAGTTGGACAGATTATAAAATATTTGGGAAAATATGTTTAAATAGGCTGGTACAGCAATTGTTTTAAACTTGTTAAAACTTTCTAGAAAATAGAGCTGAATAGGCAAAGTATGTAAAAGCAATTGTTTAGACACAGAGTCATTCCTGATGATTTAAACAGTGCAAATGTGTTTTTCTTTTTATTATGGGTAATTTCACATATATACTAAATAAACCTGATGGTATATAAGAGAACCCCCATGCCCTAATCACCACCTTCTGCCATTCTTATTTCATTTGTACTTTCACCTATGCCCCACTCCATCCTACTCAATTATTCTTTTAGGTAAAATGTATATACATTGAAATACGTACATCTTTTTTTTTCAGATGGAGTCTTGCTCTGTCGCCCAGGTGGAGTGCAGTGGTGTGATCTCAGCTCACTGCAACCTCTGCCTCCTGAGTTCAAGCAATTCTCCGCCTCAGCCTCCTGAGTAGCTGGGACTACAGGCGCTTGCCACCATGCCAAGCTAATTGTTTGTATTTTTAGTAAAGATGGGGTTTCACCATCTTGGCCAGGCTGGTCTTGAACTCCTGACCTCGTGATCCACCCGCCTCTGCCTCCCAAAGTGCTGGGATTACAGGCGTGAGCCACCATGCCTGGCTGAAATACATACATCTTAACCGCATAATTTTAACAGACACACACCCACGTATTCACCTTGTCTAACATATATTTGACTACTTGATTTTTTTTCTAGTCTTTTTACTCTCTCTGCTTTACTTTGGCTAATTTCTATTATTATATCTTGGATTTCACAGATCTTTTTCTATAATGTTTAATCTGCTATTGATCCTATCCAGTGAATTTTTTATTTCAGAAAATATATGTCATTTCTAGAAGTCCAATTGATTTTTTACTTCCATTTTCTTCCTCAGTATGCACACATTTTTATTTAAATACTTAACATATTTTAACACTCTGTTTTAAGATCCTTGTCTACCAATTCCATCATCCTTGTCGTTTCTGGATTTGTTTCCATCGACTGATTTTTGTCCTCATTATGTATTACATTTTCCTCCTTGACTTGTCGAGTAATATTTGGCTATCTACTGGTCAGTGCAGATTTTACATCAAATGTCTAGGTTTTGTTGTCTCCCTTTAAAGATTGTTGGGGTTTTCTTCTATTAGTTAAGTTATTCAAAGTTAAATTTGATGTTTTTAAGCATAGTTAGAGCAAATCTAGAGTAGCCTTTACCCTAAGGCCTTTCTGGGGTCTCTATTAAATGCTCTGGATGATCAACAATTACATTCCACTCTTGCTGGTCAGAACTCAAAGGCCTTCCAGCCCTATTTGAAGTTTGGAAAATATAAAGCTCACAGCTTCCTGGTTGCTCTTTGCTAAACCTTGCAGATTTTAACCTGATGCACGTACATCTTCAGTTGGGCAAAATCTCAAGAGGAATTTATGCAGATTTTGGGAGCTCTTTTTCTGTGTAGCACCCTCAACTCCAGAATTCTGCTCAATAGTGTCCAGTTGCCTCCGCCTCTTCAAACTCTCTTCTTTGTCTCATCAATTTGTCTAGACTATTGTGCTCTGTTTGGGATATCCCTCTGTTATGTGTTGAATTGTATCCCCACAAAAGATGTTGAAATCCTAATCTCCAGTACCTGTGGATGTGCCCTTATGTGGAAATAGGGTATTTGTAGATGATCAACTTAAGATAAGGTCATTCACATGTACCCTAATCCAACATGACTGATGTCCTTATGGAAAGGTGAAATTTAGATATACGCAGACATGCACACAAGGCAGAACTCCATGTGAACATAAAGACAGAGCAGAGTGATGCATCTGCAAGCCAAGGTACACCAAAGATTGCCAGCAAACCACCAGAAACTGGGAGAGAGGCATGAAACAGATTCTTCTCTCACAGTCCTCAAATGGAGCCAACCTTGCCAGCACTTTCATCTCGGACTTCTAGCCTCCAGAACTATCAGACAATAAATTCATCTTATACAAGCCAAAGCCACCCAGTTTGTTGTACTTTATTATGGCAACCCTAGAAAACTAATACACCCTTCCATGCTTTGCAGCTCACAATGTGCCTCCAGGGAAATTGCAGAGCTCACCTAGTCTGTTTCCTTTCTTCCAGGGATCACAGTCCTCTAGTTTCTATTGTCTAATACCTGAAAACAGTTGTTTCATACATTTTTATCCCATTTTCTAGTATTTATGGCAAGAGAATAAATTCAATCCTGTTGTTACCTCATCATAGCTGGAAGCAGTAAATTTCATTTTTAAAGGAGGGTTTATCTAGATGAAAATTCCGGGTTCACCAGTTTATGTTTCCCCAGCATTTTAAAGTAATAGTTCCATTATCTCCTGGTTTCCTTTGTTTCCTATAAGAGGTCAACCATGATTCACATCATTGTTTCCTTATATGTAGTCTAGCTTTTTTTCTGTCCTGGCTTTCAGTATTTTTTCTTTCTCTGCTATCTACTAATTCCAGCAATTTGACTATGATGTGCATAGGTGGTTTGTAAACTTTTTAGAACTTTCAGATTTCCCAAAATTTGGGAAGTTTGAGGATTTTATTTCTTCCAATATTTTTCAGTTATTTTCTTCTTTCTTTCACGGCCTCCAATTAGACATACATTAGACCTCAATTTTTTTTCAATTTTTTTCTGTTTTTCACAATGGATAATTTATGTGGAACTTCAAGTTTACTGACACTCCTGCCATCTCTAATCTTCTGTTAAGATTGTCTAGTAAATTTTTCATTTCATTTTTCATATTGTTAAGCTCTAGAAGTTTTTATAGTTTCTACTTGTCTACTGATATACTCCGTCTGTTCATTTATTATGAGTGTATTTTCATGTCCTTAAACATATTTAAAATAGCTGCTTAAAGTCAGTGTCCACTCACTGCAGCATTTGTATCATCTCAGGATTGGTTTCTGTTGACAGCTCTTTTGCTGAAATATTGGTCTCATTTCCTGTCTAGTGGTTTTTGATTATTCTTGTCAACTGGTTTTGAACATTATAGATGTATGGATATAGAGGCTCTGAATTATGTTATGTTCCTCTGAAGAACATTTATTTTTGGTCTAACAGGCAATTAACTCAAACTCTAGCCTCTATCTTCCCTGCATTGGGCAGCAACTGAAATCTCTGCTCTGTTCTTTTAGCTTCTACCTGCTGCTCTTTTGCTGGGTCCTCTGGGGTCTGCCTGCTAAAAATCTAGTAAAATTTATGCAGAAATCTGAAATTCATCCCCTTTGTTGCTCTTCTGTGACTTGCTTCTAAACTTACATGCTGTCTTAACAGCCCCCAGACTCTGACCTCTGAAATCACAAGCCAATAAAGCTGTAAGCTTTCCAGCTCCTTAAGCCATTTTCAGGCAAAAAAAAAACACAAGCTGGTAGATTATACCTGTTGCAATTGCCAGGTTTCTAGGCTAGATACCTGTCCTATTTCTGCCACTGTTTTTGGTAATTCTTCAATGTTTTCAAGTAGTAATTGTTTTTCTCGGGGTTTGTTTTGTTTTTGTTTAGATTTTATGATTGCTATCTGCAGGAAGGTAAGTCCAACTAAGTTATTCACCATTAATGGAAGCTAGAATCCTCAGTCAAGTTGTTTTAAGAGTTTTCTGGCCAAGATCTATTCATTCTGTTTTGCAAAATTTGAAGCATTGTTACTCAACCTCTTTTCTAATTCTTTATCTTCTTAATAACCCAGTTGTTAGTATACTTCTAAATATTCAAGATCCAGAAGTAAATGCTCTCCTAAATTATATAAAGAGATAGGTGTCCATGGCATTAAATGTAATATTTTGATTATACAAAATGCTTTTATTTCTGATTTCACTGCCTTTGGATTTTTTATCATTCCAACATGAGTCAGAATGAAGTTCACCTTCTATATTACCAGAGGTGGGGAGACTATTATTAGAAAAATATGTTTGGTCAGTTATTTTCATAAACAAATGAAACCATTAATCCATTCCAACAATTCTTATTAGCCACTTATTTGCCATCTTGCCTTTTTAAAATTTTTTTCTTTCTAAGCTTCCATGTTATTACATAGTCTCAGTTTTCCTCTTCTCTCTCAAATCATTTCTTCTCAGGCTCCTTTGATATCTCTTCTTCCCTCTTCAATCACTGAATTCTAGAGTTCTTCCAGTGTTTCGTCCTGAGGACTGATCTCTTGTCATTGATGATTTTGTCCACACATACCTATAAGACAAGTTCCCAAAATCTGTGTCTCCAGCTCTTATTTCTAACTGGCTTCCATCTTTATCATCCTGATGGATTTTTTCATCTTGGGGTTCCATCACAACCTTTAAATGAAAGAAAATTAAAACTACATTTTTCCATCCACAGGGGTGGTGATAAGGAAGAGCTTCTCTTACTGACTTACCTATTTCTGTTCATGGTCTCACTCGTGTTCCAAACTCTTTAGCTCTTATTTGCATCCTCCCCTTTCTTCCTCACATTCCATCAGAGCTGCTTTTGCAAATATGTCTCTCTTTTTTGCCAATTTGAACTGATACAGACTCTCTCAAGCTAGTGCATCTTGCAAAGAACCACCTTAATGATCCTTCTAAAGCCAACCTAGATAATACCACTTCCCGTCTTCAGGCGTCTTCAGGCATCTTCAGGGATTCCCAAAAGACCAGATTCTGGCCTTCAAGGCCCTCTCCATTACAACTCCTACCCACAATGCTGGCTGTATCTATGTTTCCCAAGTTCCAACCAAGTCAGTAGTTTTTACTCCCAGCCACACTACAAGTTTTCTCATCTTTGCACCTTTGCTTACACTGCTTCTTCCAGAATACCCTCCCCTTCCTACTGTATATCCCTGCTCTCTGCCTGTATCATTCCTAAATAACCTTCTTTTTTTTAACAGATAGAATATAATAGGACTTGGTTAAACAAGTATTGGAGAACTGCAAAAGTTCTGTGATACTTACAGAGCAATCATAGAGGTAGCAACTGCTGAAAGCAGCTACCATCACTAGGGCTGAGGGAACAAGGGAAGAGGCTGGGATTATTAGAAATTACCTTTTTAATTATTAATTTCAGTAGGTTCGGGGGGAACAAGTATTGTTTGGCTATATGGATAAGTTCTTCAGTGGCCTGATTTCTGAGATTTTGGTGCACCCATCACTCAAGCAGTGTGCACTGTACCCAATGTGTAGTCTTTTATCCATCACCCACCTCCCACGCTTCCTTCCGAGTCCCCAGAGTCCATTGTATCATTCTTATGACTTTGCATCCTCATAGCTTAGCTCCCACTTATGAGTGAGAACATAAAATGTTTAGTTTTTGCATTCCTGAGTTACTTCGCTTAGAATAGTGGTCTCCAATTCCATTCAGGTTGCTGCAAATGCCATTATTTCATTCCTTTTTATGGATGAGTGGTATTCCATGGTATATATATACACCACAGTTTCTTTATCCACTCATTGATTGATGGGCATTTGGGCTGGTTCCGTATTTTGCAGTTGCAAATTCTGCTGCTATAAACATGCATGTGCAAGTGTCTTTTTTTATATATAAAGACTTATTTTCGTCTGGGTGGATACCCAGTAGCAGGATTGCTGGATCAAATGGTAGATCTATTTTCAGTTCTTTAAAGAATCTCCATACTGTTTTCCATAGTTCCACCAGCAGTGTAAAAGTGTTCCTTTCTACCACGTACATGCCAACATCTATTATTTTTTGATTTGCTGATTACGGCCATTCTTGCAGGAGTAAGGTGGTATCACATTGTAGTTTTGATTTGTATTTCTCTGATAATTAGTGATGTTGAGCATTTTTTCAAAAGTTTGTTGGCCATTTGTGTATCTTCTTTTGAGAATTGTCCATTCATGTCCTTAGCCCACTTATGGATAGGATTATTTGCATTCCTTATAGATTCTGGATATTAGTCCTTTGCCAGATGCATAGTTTGTGAAGATTTTCTCCCACTCTGCGAGCTTCTGTTTACTCTGCTGATTATTTCCTTTGCTGTTGAGAAGCTTTTTAGTTTAATTAGGTTCCATCTATTTATTTTTGTTTTTATTGCGTTTGCTTTGGGTTCTTGGTCATGAAGTCTTTGCTGAAGCCAATGTCAAGAAGGGTTTTTCCAGTGTTACCTTCTAGAATTTTTTATGGTTTCAGGTCTTAGATTTAAGTCCTTGATCCATTTTGAGTTGACTTTTGTAGAAGGTGAGAGATGAGGATCCAGTTTCATTCTCCTACATGTGGCTTGCCAATTATCCCAGCACCTTTTATTGAATAGGGTGTCCTTTCCCCACTTTATGTTTTTGTTTGCTTTGTTGAAGATCAGTTGGCTGTAAGTATTTGGCTGTATTTCTGGGTCATCTGTTCTGTTCCATTGGTCTTTTCATGCCTATTTTTATACCAGTACAATGCTGTTTTGGTGACTATGGCCTTATAGTTTGAAGTCACGTAATGTGATGCCCCCAGATTTGTTCTTTTTGCTTAGTCTTGCTTTGTCTATGTGGGCTGTTTTTTGGTTCCATATGAATTTTAGAATTGTTTTTTCTAATTCTGTGAAGAATGATGGTGGTATCTTGATGGGAATTGCACTGAGTTTTTAGATGACTTTTGGCAGTATGGTCATTTTCACAATATTGGTTCTACCCATCCTTGAGCATGGAATGTGTTTCCATTTGTGTCATCTATGATTTTTTCAGCAGTGTTTTGTAGTTTTCCTTGTAGAGGTCTTTCACCTCCTTGGTTAGGTATATTCATAAGTATTTTAATTTTTTTGCAACTATTGTGAAAGGAGTTCTTGATTTGATTCTCAGCTTGGTTGCTGTAGTTGTATAGCAGGGCTACTGATTTGTGTACATTAATTTTGTATCCTGAAACTTTGCTGGATTCATTTATCAATTCTAGGTGCTTTTTGGAAGAGTCTTTAGGGCTTTCTAGGTATATGATTATATCGTTGGTGAATGCAACAGTTTTACTTCCTCTTTACCGATTTGGATATCCTTTATTTCTTTCTCTTGTCTGATTGCTCTGGCTAGGGCTTCCAGTACTATGTTGAAGAGAAGTGGTAAAAGTGGGCATCCTTGTCTTGTTCTGGTTCTCAGGGAGAACTTTTCCCCATTCAGTATAGTGTTGGCTGTGGTTTTGTCATAGATGGCTTTTATTACCTTAGAGTGTGTCTCTTCTATGCCAATTTTGCTGAGGGTTCTAATCCTAAAGCAATACTGGATTTTGTCAGGTGCTTTTTCTGTAACAATTGAAATCATGGGATTTTTTTATTTATGTGGTGTACCACATTTATTAACTTGTGGATATTAAACCATGCCTGCATCCCTGGTATGAAACTTAATTGATCAAGGTGGATTATCTTTTTAATATGCTGTTGGATTTGGTTAGCTAGTATTTTGTTGAGGATTTTTACATTGATGTTTACCAGTGATACTGGTCTGTTTTCTTTATGTCCTTTCCTGGTTTTGGTATTAGGATGATACTGGCTTCATAGACTGATTTAGGGAGGACTCCCTCTTTCTCTTTTTTTTTTTGGAATATTTTCAGTAGGATTGGTACTAACTGTTCTTTGAATGTCTGATAGAATTCAGCTGTGAATCCATCTGGTCCTGGTCTTATTTTGTTGGCAATTTTTTATTACCATTTCAATCTCACTGCTTGTTATTGATCTGTTCAGAGTTTCTGTTTTTTCCTGGTTTAATCTAGGAGGGTTGTATATTTCCAGGAATTTATCCATCACCTCTTGGTTTTCTAGTTTGTGCATGTAAAGCTGTTCATAGTAGCCTTGAATGATCTTTTGTATTTCTGTGGTATCAGTTGTAACATCTCCCATTTTGTTTCTGATTGAGCTTATTTGAATCTTCTCTCTTCTTGGTTAACCCACAAATGGTCTATCAGTTTTGTTTCATCTTTTTAAAGAAACAGCTTTTTGTTTCATTTATCTATTTTTTGTTTCAATTTCATTTAGTTCTGCTCTGATCTTTATTATTTCCTTTCTTCTGCTGGGTTTGGGTTTGGTTTGTTCTTGTTTCTCAAATTCCTTGAAGTGTAACCTTAGATTGTCTATTTGTGCTCTTTCAGACTTTTTAATGTAGACATTCAATGCTGTGAACTTTCCTCTTAGCACCACACCTTTGCTGTATCACAGACGTTTTGATAGACTGTGTCACTATTATTATTCAGTTCAAAGAATTTTTTAATTTCTACCTTGATTTCATTGTCGACACAACAGTCATTCAGGAGCAGGTTAATTACCATGTATTTGCATGGTTTTGAAGGTTCCTTTTGGAGTTGATGTCCAATTTTCTTCCACTGTGGTCTGAGAGAGTACTTGATATAATTTTGATTTTCTTAAATTTACTGAGACTTGTTTCATGGCCTGTAACATAGACTATCTTGGAGAATGTTCCATGTGCTGATGAATAGAGTGTATATTCTGCAGTTGTTGGGTAGAATATTCTACAAATATCTGTTAAATCCATTTCTTCTAGGTTATAGTTTAAGTTTATTGTTTCTTTGTTGACTGTCTTGATGACCTGTCTAGTGCTCTCAATGGATTATTGAAGTCTCCACAATTATTATGTTGCCATCAATCTCATTACTTAAGTCTGGTAATGATTGTTTTATAAGTTTGGGAGCTCCAGTATTATGTGCATAGTTAGGATTATGATATTTTCCTGTTGGACTAGTCCTTTTATCATTATATATGTCTCTCTTTGTCTTTTTTAACTGCTGTTGCTTTAAAGTCTGTTTTGTCTGGTATAAGAATAGCTTCTCCTGCTTGTTTTGGGTGTTCATTTGCATGGAATACCTTTTTCTACCCCTTTACCTTAAGTTTATGTGAGTCCTTATGTGTTAGGTGAGTCTCTTGAAGATAGCAGATGCTTGGTTGGTGAACTCTTACTCATTCCGCCATTCTCCAACTTTTAAGTGGAGCATTTAAGCCATTTGTATTCAACATTAGTATTGAGAGGTGTGTTACTATTCTATTCATTGTGCTAGTTGTTGCCTGAATACGTGTGTGTGTGTGTGTGTGTGTGTGCGTGTGATTGTTTTATAGGTTCTGTGAGATTTATGCTTTACAAAGTTCTATTTTGGTGTATTTTGAGGATTTGTTTCAAGATTTAGAGCCCCTTTTAGCAGTTCTTGCAGGGCTGACTTGGTAGTGGTGAATTCTCTCAGCATTTGTTTGTCTGAAAAAGACTATCTTTCCTTCATGTATGATGCTTAGTTTCACTGGATATAAAATTCTTGGCTGATAATAGTTTTGTTTAAGGAAGCTCAAGATAGGACCCCAATCACTTCTAGCTTGTAGGGTTTCTGCTGAGAAATCTGCTGTTAATCAGGTAGGTTTTCCTTTATGGGTTACCTGATACTTTTGGCTTGTAGCTCTTTAGATTCTTTCCTTTGTCTTGACTTCAGATAACCAGATGACTGTGTGCCTAGATGATGATCTTTTTGCAATTAATTTCCTGGGTGTTCTTTGAGCTTGTTGTATTTGGATGTCTAGATGTCTAGCAAGGTCAGGGAAGTTTTCCTCGATTATTCCCTCAAATATGTTTACCAAACATTTAGATTTATCTTCTTCCTTGGGAACATCAATTATTCTTAGGTTTGATCTTTTAACATAATGCCAAACTTCTTGAAGGCTTTGTTCATTTGTTTTAATCTTGTTTTTCTTTGTCAGATTGGGTTAATTCAAAAGACTTGTCTTCAAGCTCTGAAGTTCTTTCGTCTACTTGTTTTATTCTGTTGAGACTTTCCTGTGTATTTTGCATTTCTCTGTGTCCTTCATTTCCAGAAGTTATGATTGTTTTTTATTTATGCTATCTATTTCTCTGGAGACTTTTCCATCCATATCCTGTATCATTTTTTTGATTTCTCTAAGTTGGTATTCACCTTTCTCTGGTGCCTCCTTGAGTAACTTAATAATTAACATTGTGAATTCTTTCTCTGGCAACTCAGAGATTTCTTCTGGGTTTGGAGCCATTCCTGGTGAGCCAGTGTGATCTTTTGGGAGTGTTTTGTCATAATACCAGGATTGTTTTTCTGGTTCCTTTTCATTTGGGTAGACTATGTCAGAGGGAAGATCTGGGGCTCAAGGGCTGCTGTTGAGATTCTTTTGTCCCACAGGGTGCTCCCTTGATGTGGTGCTCTCCCACTTCCCCTAGGGATGGGGCTTTCTGGAAGCTGAACTGCAGTGATAGTTATTTCTCTTCTGGGTTTAGCCATCCAGTGGAGCTATTGGGCTTCTGGCTGGTACTGAGGAGAGTCTGTGAAGAGTCTTGTGATGTGATTTGTCTTCAGGTCTCTCAGCCATGAATACCAGTACCTGCTCTGGTGGCAGTAGAAGGGGAGTGAAGTGGACTCTGTGAGGGTCCTTGGTTGTAGTTTTGTTTACTGTGCTGGTTTTGTGTTGGTTGACCTCCAGCCAGGAGGTGGCACTTTCAAGGATCATCAGGTATGGTAGTATAGGGAGTATACAAGCTTGCCCTAGGGTCACCTGGATAAGTATTGGGGTTTCTCAGGCAGTGGGCAGGGCCACAGATCTCCCAAGAGATTATGTCCTTTGTCTTCAGCTACCAGGGTGGGTAGAGAAAGACCATCAGCGGGGTGCAGGGTTAGGCGTGTCTGAGCTCAGACTCTCCCTGGGTGGGGCTTGCTGGGACTGCTATAGGGGATTGGGTGTAGTTCTCAGGCCAACAAAGTTATATTCCCAGGGGGATTATGGCTGCCTCTGCTATGTCATACAAGTTGCCATGGAAGTGGGGAAAGCTGGCAGTGACAGGCTTCACCCAGCTCCCATGCAGCCCGAAAGGCCAGTCTCACTCCCACCATGCCCCACCAACAGCACCAAGTTTATTTGCAGGCAGCCAGTGAGCAGGGCTGAGAACTTGGCCCAGGCTACCAGCCTCCCTGCTGAGAAAGCAAGCAGCGCTTTCAGGTTTCACACCTCCCCACCTGTCGTGGCTTCTGTGCTCCTATCTGCACTCCCTGTTAACCCCCCTCCCCAGGATTCTGTCCAGGAAACTTCACATCCAGTCAAAATTGTTACAAAGTTCATTTGGAAATTTCCTACTCCTTGTGGTCTTTCCCCAATTCCACTGGCAGCCCTCTCCAAGGACCCCTGTAAGACAAAGTCAGAAATGGCTTCCCCAGGAACTGAGAGCCAACAGGGCTCTTCCCACTACTACATCTACCCCTACATTTTTCTCAGCTCTCTAAATTAATCTCAGCTACTGGTAAGGTCAAATCCTTCTCCTGTGATCTAGACCTTCAGGTTCCCCAGTAAGGATGTGCATTTGGGAGCAGATTCTCACCCTCTCACACTTTGGGCACTCCCAGTGTTTTGGCTGTCTCATGGCACCTGCAGTGGCAAGCTGCTTCCTTGAAAGGGTCTGCGGATTCTCTAGCCTTTCCTGGTATGTTCCTGTGGTAGTTCTTGGAGCAGAAAATCACAATGTGAGTCTTCACATGCTGCTCTGTACATCTGAGTGGAAGCTGCAAGTTAGTTCTGTCTCCTATCTGCCATTTTTCCCCTCAGGATTATTAGAATTTCGAAGCTTGGAGGAGAGGCCACAAGGAGCTGAGACTCAGAGCTCTGCAGGGAGGGGGAGGTGCCAGTTGCTGCTGGGATCTCTGAGCGGGCGCAATAAGGCAGCTTCTGAAGTGTGGGAAAAGCAAATTGCAAACTAGGACCAACTACTGATAATGGAACCAGCTGCACTGCCAGGTTGAAAAGCCTAAATAACCTTCATATATAACATTTCTTCCATGACCCCATCATTGGCTTAGTTCCGTTTCACTATATGTCAACCCAAGCAATATAGATTTAAATAGGTCCACTTTGCCCTGGCACTTGGCTTTGTGGGAGAGAGAAGAGGAGGGGTGAGAATGAATTTGAGATGATGTTAAGACATTTGGGAACCTAAAAGCACCTTAAAGGTTATTTCATTCGAACATAAATGAACCTTTAAAATCATCAAATATTCTCACTTGCAAATTAGAAAACTGAGACCAGAGAACCCTACTGAAACCTAGAGTTCTCCTTCAGAGTCATGAATCTGTGTAACTAACCTTCACAGTAACAACATCAGGATTTTTAAAAAATTTTTCCACAAAACTGATCTTAGCCTTGATAAGTTTCAGAGGCTTTACAGTTACATCCTCAAGATACTTTGGGTTCAGTTACAGACCACTGCAATAAAGCAAATACTGCAATAAAGCGAGTCACACAATATTTTTTGTTTCCCAATACATGTAAAAGTTATGTTTACACTATATTGTAATCCACTAAGTGTGCAACACCAATACATCTAAAAGAAAACACATACATGCCTTAATTTAAAAATACTTTATTGCTAAAAAGTGCTAACAATTATCTGAGCCTTAAGCAAGTCTAATCTTTTTGCTGGTGGAGGGTCTTGCCTTCATGTTGATGGGTGCTGAATATTGGAATGATTCTGGCAGTTTTTAAAAGACAACAACAATGAAGTTTGCTGCATCGATTGATTCATCTCATGAAAGAGTCCTCTGTAGCACGTGATGCTGTTTGGTAACATTTTACTCACAGTTGGACTTCTTTCAAAATTGGTGTCAATCCTCTCAAACCCTGCCACTGCTTTATTAATTAAGTTTATATAATATTCTAAATCCTTTGTCATCATTTCAACACTGTTCACAGCAACTTCACCAAGAGTAGATTCCATCTCAAGAAACCACTTTCTTTGCTCATCCGTAAAAAGCAACTCCTCATCCATTCAAGTTTTATTATGATATTGCAGCAATTCAGTCACATCTTCAGGCTTTACTTCTCATACTAGTTCTCTTGTTATTTCTACCACATCTGCAGTGACTTCCTCAACACTGAAGTTTTGAACCCCTCAAAGTCATCCATGAGGGCTAGAATCAACCTCTCCCAAATTCCTGTTCATGTTGGTATTTTGACCGTCTCCCATGAATCATGAATGTCCTTAATGGCATCTAGAATGATGAATCCTTTCCAGAACATTTTCTATTTACTTTTCCCAGATCCATTTTAGAAATTACTATCCATGGCAGCTATAGCATTATGAAATTTGTTTCTTAAAGAGTAAGACTTGAAAGTTGAAATCACTCCTTGATCCATGGGCTGCAGAATGGATGTTATGTTCACAAAAATGAAAATAAGAATCTCCTTATACATCTCCATCAGAAGTCTTGGGTAGACAGGTGCATTGTCAATAACTAGTAATATTTTGAAAGAAGTCTTTTTCTCTGAGCAGTAGGTAACAAAATAGTGATCTTAAAATGTTCTGTAAACCATGCTATAAACAGATGTGCTGTCATCCAGGCTTTGTTGTTCCATTTATAGAGCACAGGCAGATTAGATGTAGCGTAATTCTTAAGGGACCCAGGATTGTTGGAACTAGAGATGACCATTGGCTTCACCTTAAAGTCACCAGATGCATTTTCCCCTAACAAGAGAGTCAGCCTGTCCTTTGAAGCTTTGAAGCCAGGTATTGACTTCTCTCTAGTTATCAAGCTCCTAGATAGCATCTTCTTCCAATAGAAGAGTGTTTCATCTACACTGAAAATCTCTTGTGTTTAACATAGCCACCATCATCAGTGATCTTAGCCAGATTTTCTGGATAACTTGCTACTTTAACTTGCACTTTTATGTAAGAGAGACTGTTTCTTTCCTAAAACCTTATAAACCAACCTCTGCTAGCTTCCAACTTTTCCTCTGCAGCTTCCTCACGTCTCTCAGCCTTCATAGAATTGAAGAGAGGTAGGGCTTGCTCTGGATTAGGCACTAGCTTAAGGGAATGTTGTAGCAGGTTTGATCTTCTAACCAGACCACTAAAACTTTCTTCGTATCAGCAATGAGACTATTTTACTTCTTATCAATTTTTTGTGTTCACTGGTGTAGCTCTTCTAATGTTCTTCAAGAGCTTTTTCTTTGCGTTCACAACTTGGCTGTTTGGCGCAAGAGACCTGTCTTGGCTTTTGACATACCTTCCCCACTAAGCTTAATCATTTCTAGCTTCTGATTTAAAGTGAAAGATGTACAACTTTTTCTTCGTCTTGAACACTTAGATGCCACTGTAGGATTATTAATTAGCCTAATTTTAATATTCCTGCATCTCAGGGGATAGGGAGGTGGCCCCAGGAGAGGAAGCAAGATGGGCAAATAGCCATTCAGTTGAGCAGTCAGAATACAAACAACATTTATCAATTAAGTTCATCTTTTTATATGAGCATGGTTCATGGTACCCCAAAACAATTACAATAGTAACATCAAACATCACTGATCACAGATAACCATAACAGATAATAATGAAAAGTTTTGAAAATTTTACACAGAGACATAAAGTATGCACACACTTTTAGAAAATCATGCCAATAGATTTGCTTAGCACTGGGTTGCCACAAACCTTCAATTTGTAACAAATGCAGGATCTATGAAGTGCAATAAAGCAAAGCACAATAAAATGAGGTATGCCTGTACTATGAAGGCAGCTTCTCAAAGGCCTGTTAGTTGCTTCTCCTGGGTCTTGAGTTCCAAGAACTCCACATCCATGGCAGGCCTGCCCTTGGAAGCATCTCTACCCTATTCTCATCTGCACGAGGAATAGCAGGCTGGGAGGCCCTGGGAACAGGACCAAGACCCAAGGCTCAGATGGGCCAAGAGAGGTTTCCTGGCTACTCACTGTGGCCTCTGATTCCAAAAAGGAGGGAGGAATTTGGATGTGATTTTTGTGCAAATATTCCTCTTATTTAGTATTCCTCTTATTTAGCTGACTAAGGTTTCTGGCTCCCAGATAAGTTCTTTAGCCATAGTGACCAACCTAGGGGCTGCTACCACTCCTTTTTCTGCCTAAATACTCTCTCAGAAAATCCTAAGGCAGTTGGGAAAATGAGGACTATGAGAGAATATGAAAGATTCCCTGGCAAATGTGCTTAGGAGTAGTAAGGTTCATATTTACCGACTAAAATCTCATCAGCCTCACCAGGGCTGACCAAACAGGATTCATGGAGCCAGCACCTTGATAGCATATGGCCCTTTTTTTTTCCTTCAAAGTAGATGTGATAGGAAGACATGCATTTGCCTATTTCAGTCACACTAAAAAGCTTTATTTGTTTCAGCTGCAGTTTTAAAAGTATATTTGCCTTCATACACATATAGTTTTCCTGGCTTTTATTGGAAAATGGAACCAGCATTTTACTCCAGGCTACATTTAGGGTTGGAGGGTATAGGTGCCCAGATCCCAGGAGATCCCCAGTGGACTGATTTCTCTCCCCAAGGCCATTTCTACCCTCATTTCAGAACAGGAGTGCAGTGACACCACCATGGACCTCGTGGCATGTAGATGCCTAGATGCTGCCAGGAGCTTGTGGTGAGACTGCTTCTCCTGAGTACCTTGAATAAGGTGATACAGGGCCAGGCAAGGTGGCTTACACCTGTAATCCCAGCACTTTGGGAAGCTGAGGAGGGAGGATCACTTGAGGCCAGGAGTTCAAGACCAGCCTGGGCAACATAGCAAGACTCCATCTCTACTAAAAAAATTAATTAGCTGTGTGTGGTGGCACATGCCTGTAATCCTAGCTGTTTGGGAGGCTGAGGTGGGAGGATCACTCGAGCCCTGGAGTTCAAGATTGCAGTGAGTTATGATTGCACCATTACACTCCAACCTGAGCAACAGAATGAGAGCCTGCCTCAAAAAAAAAAAAAAAAAAAAAAAAAAGAGGATACAGGTCAGGCAAGAGCTGGGTCAGCACACAAGTAGCAGCTCTGTCCTATTCCAGGCCTTCAATCCATTGGCCAAGTGGAAAAGCTGGAAGATACCTCTCCCTAAATGTATCAGTTAGCTATCACCTCACACATACACATGCTGCATTTTAAAAAGCCCAAACTTGGTGACTTAAAACAACAATCAATTGTTCTTACTCATCTTACTTAGTTCAGCTGATCTAAGCTGGGTTTGGCTGGAGTGACTTGACTGTTCTCCACATTTCTCTCATCTTCCTCCTGGGGTCATCAGGCCAGTCCTGGCATGACTTTCTAATATAATGGCAAAGGCACAACAGCACAAGCAAAAGCTCCCAAGATCTCTTGTGGTCTAGGTTTGGAACTGGTACATTATCATCTCTGCCTCAGTTTTTTATTGTGGTAAGAGATACATAAAATTTACAATTTCAACTCTTTTTAAGTGCAGTTTGATGCCATTGCATACATCTACCTTGTTGTGCAGCTATCATCACTGTCTCCAGAATTTTTTCATCAACTGAAACTCTGCACTCCCCCTCCCTCCCTTCTCCCAGCCTCTGGTAGCCACTATTCCACTTTCTGTTTCTATGAATTTGGCTGCTCTAGGTACCTCATATAAGTGGAATCATACAATATTTGTCCTTTTATATATGACTTCCTTCATTTAGCATAATGTTTTCAAGGCTCATCCATGTTGTAGCATATGTCAGAATGTCATTCCTTAAGGCTGTATAATATTCCATCATACATATATACCACATTTTGTTTATCTACCCATCGATTATTGGATATTTGAGTGGTTTAAATCTTTTGGGTATTATGAATAATGCTGCTATGAACATAGGTGTACAAATATCTTTTAAATTTCCTGCTTTCAATTCTTTTGAATATATACCCTAAAGTGGAATTGCTGGAGCATATGATAATCCTATATTTAATTTTTTGAGGGGCCACCATACTGTTTTCCACAACAGCTGTTCCATTTTATATTCCCACTAGCAATGCACAAGGGTTCCAATTGTTTCACATATTTGCAAACATTTATATTTTGGGTTTCTTTTAATAATAGCCATCCTGGTGGGTATGCAGTGGTAACTCATGGTGGCTTTAATTTGCATTTTCCTAATGATTAATTGAGCATCTTTTCATGTGTTTATTGGCCATTCATGTATCTCTTTTGGAGAAATGTCTGCTCAAGTCCTTTGCTTATTTGGGCATTTGCCTAAACCGGGTTGTTTGTTAGTTATCAAACTGTAAGAGTTCTTTTTATATTCTGGATATTAATCTCATCAGATCTATGATTTGCAAATATTTTCTCTCATTCTGTGAGTTGCTTTTTCACTCACTTGATGGTGTCTTATGATGTGTCAAAGATTTAAATTTTGATGGAATCCACTTTATTTTTTCATTTGTTGCCTATATTTTAGTGTCATATCTAAGAAATCATTGCCAAACCCAATGTCATTAAAGTTTTCCCCTGTGATTTTTTTAAGAGTTTTATACTTTCAGCTCTTAGGTTTAGGTCTTTCATCCATTTTGAGTTAATTTTTATATATAGTGTAAGTCATTTGTTCGCATATGGATATCCATTTTCCCAGAACCATTTGTTCGCAAGACTGTCCTTTCCCCATTGAATGGTCTTAGCAACCTTGTCAAAAATCATTTGACTACATATTTAAAAGTCTGTTTCCGGTCTCTATTCTGTTCTTTTGTTCTCTGTGTCTGTTTTATGCCAGCACAGTACTGTTTTGCTTACTATCACTTTGTATTAAGTTTTGAAATCAGGAACTATGAATCCTCTTGTTCTTCTTTTTCAAGGTTGTTTGGTTATTCTGGGTTTTTGATATTCCATATAAATTTTAGCATGAGATTCTCTATTTGCAAAATATATCATTGGGATTTGATGGGGATTGCATTGAATCTGTAGATCACTATGAGTAGTATTGACATCCTAACAGTATTAAGTCTCCTAATCCGTAAACATGAGATGTCCTCCCATGAATTTATATCTTCTTTAATTTGTTTCAGCCGTATTTTGTCATTTTCAGTGTTCAAGATTTTTGTCTCTCAGTCCATTTTGTGCTGCTATAACAGAATACCTGAGACTAGGTAATTTATAATGAACAGAAATTTAGTGGCTCACAGTCCTCCTTAGCATCCTCCAAAAGGGAGGAAAGCTTTGTCTTCACATGCTCTTCAAAAGCACAAAGAGACAAATAAGGGCTGAATTCACCCTTTTATAATGGCATTAATCCAACCCATGAGGACAGAGCCCTCATGGCCTGATCACCTCTTACTACTGTTACAATAGCAATTAAATTTCAACAGGAGTTTTGGAGGAGACAAATATCTGAACCATAGTAGCCTCCTTGGTTAAGATTATTCCTAAGTATTTTCTTCTTTTTGATGCTGTTGTGAGTGAACTTACTTGTTTTTCTTTTCTGATTGTTATTGTAACATCTGTCTCATTTTTGTCATCTAAATAACTCACATGGCCAAAGCCAAGAGGGGGAAGTATAACCGCTTTCTCATGGGAGGGCACTGTCAAGTGGCTTGGGCTAGTCAGCGGATACATGAAGGAGTGAAGAATTGGATCATATAACACTACATCCCATACTGAGCTTCCAGGGGTCCATTTTTAGGTTATCTTTTTAGAACCCTCCCTTCCAAATAGTCTGCTCCTACCCTCTCACTACTACCTCAGGAAAAACAAAAATGAAGGGGAAAAAATAAGTGAGCAAAGAAACGAAGGAGGTAGCAAGGTGCCCAGCTGAATAAGTAGCAGGTATGGGGGAAAGAACACAGTCCAGGAGTCGGATAGAAGGCCTGCTGCACAATCTCAGGAAGGTCTCCTAACCTCTCTAGGCCTCTGTTTCTTCCTCTAGTGGTGAACTAGATGATTTCTAGGGATTCCCAATCTTGTGTAAATTTTAACAGTTCTATCTCTGGATTCAAAAACAAGAAATATTAGGCCAGGTGTGGTGGCTCACTTCTGTAATCCTTGCACTTTGAGAGGCTGAGGCGAGCAGATCACTTGAGGCCAGGAGTTCAAGACCAGCCTGGCCAACATGGTGAAACCTTGTCTCTACTTAAAAATATGTATGTGTATATATACATGTGTGTGTGTGTGTATATATATACACATACATACATACAAGTATATACATACATACACACACACAGAAATTATCTGGACATGGTGGTGCACACCTGTAATTGTAGCTACTTGGGAGTTGGAGGTTGCTGTGAGCTACGATTGCACCACTGCACTCCAGCTTGGGTGACCGAGCGAGACCCTGTCAAAAAAGAAATGAAACATTAGAAAAAATCCCTTCTCTCTATAGTTGCATAGGCACCCACACATCCACAGAGGGTAGCCACCTGTCTTAGTCCAGTCAGGCTGATATAACAGACATATAAAAAAACAAAACAAATTTGTTTTTTACAGTTCTGGAGTCTGGCAAGTCCCAGATCAGTGCAGCCGCAGATTTGATATCGGTGAGGGCTTGCTGTCTGCTTCATAGATGGCAGCTTCTCATTGTGTCCCACATGGTGGAAGGGCCAAGGCAGCTCTCTCCAGGGCCTCTTTTATAAGGACACTAATCTCATTCGTGAGGACAGAGCCCATGTGACAGAATCACCTCCCAAAGGCCCCACCCTCTGATACCATCACCTTGGTGATTAGAATTCAATATGAATCTAGGTGGTATACACAAACCCTCAGACTATAGCACCATCTTTGTGTCTCGTATCTCATCATCTCCTGCCTCGCATCTGCAGTTTTATGAGTGTGCTTTCTAAAAATCTTATACCAGCTGAGATCTCCCTAGAAGAGGGAAGATAGTCTTAATTATCTTAACTGTCCCCAGAGCAGTAGGTACCAAACAGATGTTTTTCTAAGTGAACTGAGGGGGAAAAAAATCTATCGATTCTTTAATTTTCAATGACTTACTGCATTTTACACTTCCAAATAAATTCTCTGTGGAAGGTAAGTTGCTGGGGCACAACAGCAAATTCAGCAAGTACCCTGACCTTCGAGGAATATCTCTCACAACTGCAACCTGTTTATCTTACCGATTCTATGCTACAAAGTCTTGGGTAGACATTTGAGTTTATTATATCAAAATATGTTTGATGGCTCTGTAGATGTGTATAATATTGTACATGTCCAGTGCAGGCTTGGCAAAAGCCTTCAGAAGACAAAGCCTTATGCAGAAAAAAGATCCATGTTTAAAATTGCTTTCCTAGTCTCTGATTGGAAAAATCTCATAACAAGTAAAATGAGGGAATATGATACTTTTACCAAATCAAGTTTGTTTCTTAACTATTACTATATAGTATGGTATTTTTTCCCAACATATCGTATTTGAAGAAGGAATTTCTGTCAGAAAAAAATCACTATAAGAACTACTTACCTTGAAAAAACTGTTCAATACATGAAGATTAATTGTATCTTTTTTTTAAATTAGTATAGGGACATAAACAGAAAGAAATAGGTACTTTTGTTATCCAGTAATTTTACTTAATTGAATGAATCATAGTCACCCTCCTAGAAATTCAGAGAATAAAAACATCTCCTGTTTGCTCAGGAATGGCAAATATAATAAAAATGCCACGGACAAGGCCACATTGTGTGTACAATTTCTAGAGCCACAGAGACAGTAAACCAGTGCACCAGCAATGTGTTCCTTATGGCTTTACTGAGGCTTACTTCTTTTCCTCGCCTTCCAGGCTGCCCCATCAAAGGTCACCCTGTCCCTAATATCACCTGGTTTCATGGTGGTCAGCCAATTGTCACTGCCACAGGACTGACGCATCACATCTTGGCAGCTGGACAGATCCTTCAAGTTGCAAACCTTAGCGGTGGGTCTCAAGGGGAATTCAGCTGCCTTGCTCAGAATGAGGCAGGGGTGCTCATGCAGAAGGCATCTTTAGTGATCCAAGGTAAGAAACCCTGCAGACTTTGCATACTGGACTTGAACAAGAAAGCCCACTTGGAAATCTAACTATCTAGCAGAACAAAGAGATTTCTGATCTCCAGTGGTACTCAAGGCATGAAAACCAAAGCCATGCCATGTTTCCATACAGTGAGACCCTACTTCTGTCAACATGGCCCTTCAGAAGAGCCATCATGCCCCATCCCAGCAGAACCTGGAAAAGCCAGTGCTGCCTTCATAAATAGGCCCTTCTGCTTATAATGCTGCTGTTGCCCAGGACCATGGAAACACCACTATGAAACACCACTATATATCAAAGTCAGATGTGATTCTTTTATGCTGATTTAACTAGTATAGATCTCACACACACAGAGTAGCCTGTTTGGTTACTGCCTCCTGCCTGGAGAGACAGGCCTGATGCCAGTGCCTGCTGATCATTCTGAAGAGTCTTCAGCTTTAGTCATAAGCTGAGGGCTTTCCAGGCACCTTTCATTTGGCCCTGGCAAAGAACAGACTGCAAAGCCCACATGGCTCATGCATTAACCTTCCAGGAAAACAGGCAGGTCAGAAAGCCTTTGGGTGGGGCCTGGCCTTCACTGCACCAAGAAAGAGTTGTAAATGAGGCCCAATCAATCAGTGGGAAAGAGGGAAACTGGCCTTCTTATAGTGTTTTCCATAGGCTTGTTCGACCTGTGGCCTATGTGTGATGTATTCCAAAATGAAGGATGTGATGGGAAGGGACAGAGTTTTGTGCCAATACGGCACAAAAAGATGAAGAAAGGAGGGAAATTTTTCTAAGCAGTTAAGTTTTCTTCTTAAATATCCTCCTTCACCATTTGGCTTTTCAGACAGGAAAACAAATGTTTTCAGACAAGAAAACAAATTTTCTTGCCAGCCAGCCAGCTAGTCTCTGCTGAAAACCAGAAGCCAGGGCCTATTTGCAAGACTTGTAATATGCAACTTTGCAAGACTTGTAATATGCAACTTTGCAAATAAGCACTCAAAATTTACCATCTCACCTATCAGTGAGTCCCAGACCCCCAAAGCAACTGGCTTTCTTACTGACATCATTGTCTCATGTAAATAAGCACTCTCTGCATAGGCATTTTTGGGTAACATTTGCAAAGTCCAGCTCAAATCTGTACTGTGATGGTTAAGTATTTGCTATATTTATATATCTTTGTAGAAAACAAAGTCACTTTCTGGTGAACCAATGAGGAAAAAAAAGTACTGTAGCCAATATCTTTAAAAATAAGATGACCTGTGGCATTAATTATGCACTCTTTTATGTCAGGCACTGAGCTACTTTACTTTCATTATTTCCTGTCCCCACAATAACTTGGTGAGGTGAGGTTCACTGTACTCATTTCATGGCTGAGGCCCCTAGAGACCACGTGACTTCCCCAAATAGTTCGGGAATGGTTCCCTGCAAGGAGCAGGGCCTCATTTATAATAGCTCCTCTCCTTCAGGCCACAAATCCACCCCTGTCACCTTCTCCCTGCCCTGCTCAGAAGGAATTCAGAGTGTGGGCAATTATGCTATATTCTTTTCTACTCTGCTCCTCCTCCCATGACAGATTACTGGTGGTCTGTGGACAGACTGGCAACCTGCTCAGCCTCCTGTGGTAACCGGGGGGTTCAGCAGCCCCGCTTGAGGTGCCTGCTGAACAGCACGGAGGTCAACCCTGCCCACTGCGCAGGGAAGGTTCGCCCTGCGGTGCAGCCCATCGCGTGCAACCGGAGAGACTGCCCTTCTCGGTGAGTGCAGTGGACACTGGCTTAGACCTCCCCGCCCTAGGATGAGCCCTCCCTTTTAGCGAAGTCAGTGGCCAGCCCTTCAGTAGCACTGTGCAGGGAGAGATGCCAGCCAAGGAGCTGTTCTTCCCTCTAGGCACAGGCTTATCAGGCCTCTCCACCTTGCTGAAAATATCCTCAGGCTATGCCACCTCTCTCAGCTTTGTTTATTCCTCACCCCACTAATGGCCAACCAGGTTTCCCAAGTCCCTAACAGGGTCTGTTCAGGGAGCAAGAGCTTCCCAGGCCCTGGCAAGCCATAGACGCCCCCCATCCTACAGTAATCAACTGACTCTGAGTTGTTTGTAGAAAGCAATGTCTTTTCAATCGAAGGGCTGAGGAAACAACGATTACTGGGTTCTGCCCACCCTCCAAGTCTAACCTTAAATACCCATGCTAATCAGTACTCCAGTTCAGTTGGGGAAATCTTATCTTCCTCTTTTCTACAAAGGCTTGCGTCTCACTAAAGTTGGAATAAATCTCTGTTTCTGATAGTAGCCTCATGCTCTGCATTTGGGTCCCTTGTGTGGCCCAGAATGACACCTAAAGCCTCTGCCACCTTCCTCATGCTTCAAGAGGCTATGAGTCCCCCTGTGCACCTCATCCTCTGTCCTCAGCAGTAGTTAAATGGATAATAGATGGGCTTGGAGTTGGCACTGGTGTGGTGCTGAGAGCCTGGGGGGATGTGGCTCAGCTCTCAAATGCCCCTTTACTACCTATCTGTAGGACTTTCATACAATACTTAGGCAACTGCTTTCTGTTTTGCCAGCTGAGTCATAAGGAGCAGCTGAAACCAGGAGAGACTCAGTGAAATATGAAACATGCTCATTAATATCAGCAGTTTGACTTGCTGACGGGAAGGTTTCCACAGGAATGATTAATGTCCTTTTATACCCTTCCTGAACTGTAACATAGCCTGGCCCTCTCCTTTCTCAAACCCCCCACCCCAGCTCCTGAAAAATTGCTGAAACGTATATTTGGAAATAAAAGTTGATGGTAATGCAGGCCTGACATTCACCAGGGATATAAGAGGCTGGAAAACTGCCCTTGCCAAGCTGTGCAAAATGAAGAAGAGATCTTTGACGTGCCAGGAACTTTTTGACTTGATTTGGTGATGGTCAGAGTCAATCAATCAGCTTAATTTACTTCTGCAAATGAAATAATAATGGCTCTGTTTTCTTGGATTTCAATGCCCCCAGGAGTTTTTAAACACCTCTTGCCTGCTTCCTAAGTGGCTCTGCTCCTGTGGGTTGGAAATCTGCATTCAGTCATCCCTCCACAAGGCAAAAGAGCAGGGAAGTGGCCACAAAACTAAATAAGTCACAGTCCAGATTTAGGAGGAATTTGCTCCCCTTCCCTGCTACATGCCTCTCCTGAAAGCCAGATGCGGCGCCGCTTGGCTAGGACGTAGCCATAGGTTCACGTTTGACCCGTTTGCCTGCCAGACATTTTGAACACTTAGTATCCTTCTTTGCATGTGAACAAGTATTGCCCTGGTTGTCTCTTTGAGATACAACTGGGTAACCCTGCTGTGACCCAGGTAGCTGTTTTAACCATTTTGTTAGATAAATTTTCTCCATCACTAAAACCATGTTCTAGATTACATGAGCAACAGTCTTGCGATTTCCCCAAGCTGTCTCCTTCTCTTTGAGAATTATCACAGGGTCCACACACGCAACAAGAATCCCTGCATGTTTGTATATGGACCAAGGATTTCAGAGTGTTCCTAGTTTACAGGTTGGCTTTGTGAGAAAAGTCCATTGATCACAGTCTCACTTTTGGAACCTAACATTCAGAGAACAACTATTTCTACCACGTATGCAGCCCTCTGAGAGGTATAAGACCTATGGACTGTCACGCAGTCACGCCAAGAGATGGAACTTTACCTGTTTCTGAGAGTTGACCAAAATGTGCAGCAGGAAGTATACTGAGCACTACCAGACAAAACCTTGACTTCAGTGAGGCCCAGATTACTTTCCGGGTCAGGAGGTGACACAAATTTGGATCTGACTTCCCTAGAACCATGCTTGGATCTCCTTTAGGAAGTACCAACACTGCAGTTACAAAACAACAAATTTATTCTCTTACCAGTTTGAAGGCCAAAAGTCCAAGATCAAGGTATCTATCAGGAGGATCACATCACCTCCAAAGGGTCTAGGAGAGAATCCACTTCTGGTGGCCCCAGGTGGCTTATGGCCACATCACTCCACCTTCAGCCTTCATGGTCACATTGTCTCCTCCTCCACCTCTCTGTATGAACACTTGTTATGGCAGGCATTTAGGGCCCAGCCAGATAATCCAAGATAATCTTATCTCAAGTCCATAATTACATCTGGAAAGAACCTTGCCACATAGCATTCACAGGCACTAGGGATTTGACATGGATATCTTTTGGAGGAGTCATTTTTCAGCCTATCAATCATCTTTCCAAGTAAATACTGTAAAAAGGGCCTTGGCCCCAAATTAGTGGCAAGAGCAGGGATGTCGGTGGGGAGGAGGTCTCTTTTCCCCAGGGCCTGTCGCTTTAGGGCTCTCCTGACACTTCTTCCTCTCCCCAGGTGGATGGTGACCTCCTGGTCTGCCTGTACCCGGAGCTGTGGGGGAGGTGTCCAGACCCGCAGGGTGACCTGTCAAAAGCTGAAAGCCTCTGGGATCTCCACCCCTGTGTCCAATGACATGTGCACCCAGGTCGCCAAGCGGCCTGTGGACACCCAGGCCTGTAACCAGCAGCTGTGTGTGGAGTGGGCCTTCTCCAGCTGGGGCCAGGTGAGGAGCCAGAGAGGTTGTTATTTGAAAGCTAAATCTAAAGGAATGGACCCTGCCACAGTAGGAAGTGAAATGCTATCACTGCCACTGCCACCTCCTCCTTTCACATTCTGATTGGCCAGGCATAGCTTTTGTTGGTTGTCCAGCTGAGACACCCCCAGAGCAGCAGGCTTTTAATTCTTTGTGTAATTCTATGAACCAATGTGATTGAATGAATGTTTTTAGGCAGTCAGCAACTCAAAACATCTTATAATTGGCCATCTATACATTATTACATTTATGTCCTCCACTCCCACCCCCAGGTGTGTCCTTTGGAAAACAATCACCGGCGACTTTCTATTAAGTTAACACACTGTGGCCATCTTTAATGAAAATCAAATGTTTTTGGCCATAGAGTTCACGTTCCATCTCGTAAGCCATTTGTGTCCCAGGTAAGTTGAAGCTACTGCTCAATGCTAGCCAATCAACATGCCTAGCTGGAGACTCCTTTCTGGAGCTTCTACTAACCCCTCCTTATTTCCAGTGACATAATGTATATGCTTCATAATCAAACAGGCATGAGGTCCCTTTGCCAGGGGGAATATCATCTTTCTCCTACCTGGAAAAGCCTGCTTCTCATAGGTCACATTCATCTCAAGACAGCTCTGGTTCCAGGCCCTCGAGGCTTATTGGCAGTTTGTAAAATTACAATAGCAAACAGATCCGGCTACAAATGACAGATGTTTCTGCACTGTGTCATCAAGGTCACTCAAGGAGGGACGTATGGTGCACCAGTGATTATGTTTCCTAACAGAGAGAAAAATACATAGGTCTTGCTCCCTTTCTCCATTCCTTCCCCTCAAAAAATTCACCCCCTCCTCCTTTTTTCTACAACCCTCCAGGCCAGTACGTGTCGAGCTTTAATGTGAATCACCTGGGAATCTTATTAAAGATGCAAATTCTAATATGGTAGGTCTGAGGTAGAACTGGGGATGCTGAATTTCTCAAAACTTCTGGTAACATCAGTGCTGCTAGTCCAAGGGCTACACTTGAAAGAGTAGCAAGGCTTGAGGCATTACAGATTGCAGACAAATGCTGCATCTCACAATCCTGTTGATGTGTTTCTGCTGATAATATTGCTGATATTGTGCTTCAAACTGTAGATGCTTCTCAAACCTCCACGTTCCACTCCTGTGAGACACAAAAAAATCCTTTTGGAATAGTGTTATGCAAATGTTTTTTCTTCTGCCTACCTTCATGAAGTCTATGAAAACCATGCTGATTTTAGTCCAAGTAAAACTAAGACCACCTTCTTAGCTCCAACAATCTGGCTTCATGTAATAATTCAGCTTTCTCCTTTTAATCCAACATACATTTATGGGACACCTGTCTTGGGAGGGGAATGTGTCCCATATAAGCATGTGTGAAGAAATGAAGGGAAAAGCAGCCCACAATATTTGCAGGAGAATGAGGTGACAGAATAGAAATAGAAATGTGGCCTGGAAAGCAGGTGCACGACCATAAAAGGGTCTTGTATGCTGTACAAAGAATTTGGATTTTATTGTAAGTGCAACTACAAAGATTTTTAAGAAGGAATGGCACAATCAGACTTTTAAGATTACTGTCTGGCCAGGCACAACGGCTCATGCCGGTAATCTCAGCTACTCAGGAGGCTGAGGCAGAAGGATCACTTAAGAGGTTGAAGCTGCAACGAGCTGTGATCATATCACTTTCACTACTCCAGCTTGGGTGACAGAGCAAAACCCTGTCTTTTTTTTTTTTTTAAAAAAGGTATGCTGTCTGCAGTATAGTGATCAAATTGGCAAGTGAAAGGACTACAGAAAGAGAAACCTAATCTAATCTAGGTGAGCAATTATGGTGATGAGAATGAAGGTATTGAGCAGTACCAATGGAGAGGAATCCATTTCCTCTTTATAAGCGTGATTTGCATGGCTTCCATGATCCATTGGATATCAGGGATGAGGAAAGGAAGGAAGTCAAAATTTGACTGGAGGTTCTGAATTGAACAACTAGATAGGAATACAGAAAAAAAAGAGGGTGGATTGTTGCTATATGGAATTGTTTGGGACATGTTTAGTATGAGATATCTAAGTACAGATGCTCATTAAGTAGTTGCACGTATAGGTCTGGGACTTAAAAGAGAGCTGTGCTAAACACTATCAATTTGAAAGTCATTAGTATACAAGTGGTGGCTAAGAATCATAGATGGTATCACCCAGAGAGAGGGAAAGGATCAGATTCAGAAAAGGCACAGGACAGAACCCTGAGGAACACAACACTAATTAAACTGGGGGAAGAAGAGGAAAAAGATTAACCTAATGAGTAGGAAAATTCACAGAGACCAGTGGAGGAGCTTTTTCCAGAAGGAAGGAAGTCAAGGGTATAAAAATACATCCAACAGAATAAACAAAATACAAATTAAGCATTGGCCTTATTTTATACATACGGTGCATATTCAAACTTGACTGGCAGGCAGTCACCGGTAACTCTGTGAATGGCAGTTTCAGTGTAAAAGTAGGCACTGAAATCAAACCAGCAATAGGTTTAGTTACAAATGAGAGTGGAGGAAATAAGTGCTTCCAGGGACACATTACTCCTTCAAGAATTCCCAGTGTAGTCAAGGGACGTTAGCAAAATGGCAAATTAGGACACTCCAAGTCCATGTTCTCTTATAGAAGCATCAAAAAAACAACTAGACACTGGCTAAACTAACCTTATAAGTGCTTTGGAAAACAGCCCAAGTTCTACAGCAACCAAGCAAACAGCCAATAAAGAAAAAGCCATCTTTAAGATGATAGGAAATTTCCTGGTATTTTCATTCATCCTTGCCCCACCCCCTCCCCCATGTGGCATGGTTTTGATCTTAACAACGTGGCAGCCACTACTTGTGAAATCTGCAGAAGGAACACAGACCTGCAGACACCTGGGAAAAGAGATTATGGGTGGAGATTGACCCTCTATGCAACTGACGCTCTAAAGTCCCAAGGACAGCCTTGAGTGAGACTCTGGGAAATTAAGACACTCAAAAGCAGCTATGTATATGGAGAAGGCCCATACACACCACATAAAAGATCTGAGAAGACCTTACGCTTTCACCTCAGACTGATTACTATGCTCAGAGTATACCCAGCTAATCAGTGATGGATTGCCCAATCACAGAGCCAGTCTACAGAGAGTAGGAGAAATGGCTATTTTTCAAATGCCCAATTTTCAGCAATAAAATCACAAGCCATACAAAGAAATGGGAAAATATGGCCCATTTTAAGGAAGAAAATAAACATAGGCATTGAACATTAAAGACAAACAAACACTTTAAAACAACTATCTTAAATATGCTAAATTGGGAGCTGAAAGTACTGGAACTGAATTGAAAATTTTACTGGCGGGATTCAACAGCAGATTTCGCAGGCAGCAGAAAGAATTTTCAAACTTGAAGATAGATAGGCCAATAAAAATAGAAGAAAATAAACAAACAGAGTCTAAAAGAGTTGTGAGACACCCTCAAGTGAACCAACATATACATTTTGAGAGTCTCAGAAGAAGAAAGGAGTTGAAAGATTATTTGCAGAAATAATGGCCAAAAACTTTCCAAATTTGATGAAAGACATGAATCTACAAATCCAAGAAGCTAAACAAACTCTAAGTTGAAAAAGCCAAAGGGACCCACGCTAAGATTAAAATCAGTCTTAAGAAACAAAGAGGGAATCTTGAAAGCAGCAAGATAAAGCAACTCATTGTGTACAAGAAATTCTCAATAACTTTATAAACTGATTTCTCAGCAGAAACCTTGCAGGACAGAAGGCAGTGGAATTATATATTTGAAGTGCAGAAAGAGGGGGAGGGGCCAAGATGGCTGATTAGAAGCAGCTGCAGTCCACAGCTCTCACAGAGAGGAATGAAAATGGGGAGTCAATTTGGCACCTTCATCTGAAATATCCAGGTTCTCTCATTGGGACTGACTAGGCAATCAACTTGACCCATGGAGAATGAAGAAAAGCTGGGTAGGCCACTGGCCCACCTGGGAGCAGCACAGAGCCAAAAAACCTTCACCCCCCAGCCAAGGGAAGTGGTAAGTGATTGCACAACCCCACCCAGGAAACCACACTTCTCCTACATATCTTTGCAATCAGTGGATCAGGAGATCCCCTAGTGAGCCAATGCAAACAAGGCCTTGGGTTTGACACAGAGCTGTGCAGTCTCAGCAGAGCAGTTGCTCAGGCTCACACAGAGACCCAGGAGTCTTTCAGACTGAGGCCCTGGGAATCCCAGCAGACAAGCAGCAGCATTCTGCAGGCCCCACTTAACATGGCACCTCAGAAGTTAAGACCCACTGGCTTGGAATTCCAGCTGCCTGCCAAGTGCATCAGGCTGGAGACTGCCTGAGACAGATTAGTTCCTGGGGGAGGGGTGGCCACCATTTCTGTGCTTAGGTCAACCCAGCTGTTCTAGCCTGCCAGTTCCAGTGAGTCCTGGCAGCCCGGGTGAGGAGAAGTCCCTCACAACACACCTGCTGTGCCAGATAGTGGCCAGAATGATTATTTAAGTGGGACCCTGATCCATCTGGCCTCCCTGCAGGAATTTCAGCAACTCCAACCAGGGTTATACTAACAGATGTCTGATCTCTCCCTGGGACAGAGCCCCCGGGGGAAGGGGCAGTGAGTCTCTGCACTTCAGTTACTCAGCCTTCCCAGGACTGCCTGGAGAGTCCAGGCAGTCTGGACAAGGAAGGGTTCCCCACAACACAGCACGGCTGTTCTACCAAAAAAACAGCCAGACTGATTCTTTAACTGGGTTCCTGATCCCATCCCTCCTGACTGGGTGAGACCTCCCAACAGGGGTCTCCAGACACCTCCTACAGGAGCATCTGGGCCAGCAACAGGTCAGTACCCACCTGGGACAGAGCTCCCAGAGGAAGGGGCAGGCTGCCATCTTTGCTGTTTTGCAGACTTCACTGGTGATACATCCAGGTAAGGGGAAAACCTAGGCAACTAGGGCCTGGAGTGATCCCCCAGCAAACTGCAGCAGCCCTACAGAAGAGTGGCCTATTAAATAGAAAACAATAACAACAACATCAACGAAAAAGACCCCACAAAATCTCCATTCAAAGGTCAGCGACCTCAACAAAGGTAGATAAGCCCACAAAGATGAGAGAGAATTAACAAAAATGCTGAAAACTCAAAAAGCCAGAGTGCCTCTTCTCCTCCAAATGAATGCAACACTTCTCCTGCAAGGGCACAGAAGTGGGCTGAGGCTGAGATGGTTGAATTGACAGAAGTTGGCTTCAGACGGTGGATAATAGGCTGGGTGTGGTGGCTCACACCTGTAATTCCAGCATTTTGGGAGGCCGACGCAGGCGGATCACAAGGTCAGGAGTTTGAGACCAGCCTGGCCAATATGGTAAAACCCCATCTCTACTAAAAATATCCAAAAAAAAAAAAAAAAAAGTTAGCCAGGCATTGTGGCGGGCACCTGTAGCCCCAACTACTCGGAAGGCTGAGGCAGGAGAATCACCTGAACCCAGGAAGCAGAGGTTGCAGTGAGCTGAGATCATGCCACTGCATTCCAGCCTGGGTGACAGAGCGAGACTCCGTCTCAAAAAAAGAAGGTGGGTAATAACAAACTTCGCTGAGCTAAAGGAGCATGTTGTAACCCAATGCAAAGAAGCCGAGAATCACAATAAAACAGTAGAGGAGCTGGTAACCAGAATAGCCAGTTTAGAGGAGGAGCACAATGACCTGATGGAGCTGAAAAACATAACACGAGAAATTCACAATGCAATCACAAGTATCAATAGCGGAATAGACCATGCAGAAGAAAGAACCTCAGAACTTGATGACTATCTTTCTGAAATAAGATAGGCAGACAAGAATAGAGAAAAAAGAATGAAAAGGAACCAACAAGACCTCTGAGAAATATGGGACTATGTAAAAAGACCAAACCTATGACTGATTGGGGTACCTGAAAGAGACAGGGAGAACAGAACCAAGTTGGAAAATCCAGCACCACATCAAAAAGCTTATCCACCATGATCAAGTTGGCTTCATCCCTGGGATATAAGGTTGGGTCAATAAATGTCATTCCTCACATAAGAAGAACTAAAGACAAAAAACACAAGTATCTCAATAGACACAGGAAAGCCCTTTAATAAAATTCAACATCACCTTCATCTTAAAAACTCTCCAACTAGATATTGAAGGAACACACCTCAAAATAATAAGAGCCATATTTGACAAATCAACAGTTGCTATTATAGAGAATGGCAAAAAGCTGAGAGCATTCCCCTTGAAAACCAGCACAAGACAAGGATGCCCTCTCTCACCACTCCTAGGCAATGTAGTATTGGAAGTTCTCGCCAGGGCAATCAGGCAACAGAAAGAAATAAAGCATATTCAAATAGAGAGGAAGTCAAATTATCTTTGTTTGCAGATGATATGACCCTTTATAAAATGCCATCGTCTCAGCCCAAAAGTTTCTTAAGCTGATAAGCAACTTCAGCAAAGTCCCAGGATACAAAATTAATGTGCAAAAATTGCTGGCATTCCTATACACCAACAACAGGCAAGCAGAGAGCCAAATCATGAATGAACTCCCATTCACAATTGCTACAAAAAGAATAAAATACCTAGGAATACAGCAAACAAGGGAAGTGAGGCACCTCTTCAAGGAGATCTACAAACCACTGCTCGAGGAAATCAGAGAGGACACAAACAAATGGAGAAACATTTCATGCTCATTGATAGGAAAAATCAGTATCATGAAAATGGCCATACTGCCCAAAGGAGTTTATAGATTCAATGCTATTCCCATGAAACTACCATTGACATTCATCACAGAATTAGAAAAAACTATTTTAAAATTCATATGAAACTGAAAAAGAGCCCGAGGAGTCAACACAATCCTAAGCATAAAGGACAGAGCTGGAGGCATCACACTACCTGACTGCAAACTATACTACAGTAACAAAAACAGGAGGGTACCGGTATAAGAACAGACATATAGACCAATGAAACCGAATAGAGAACTCAGAAATAAGATCACATACCTACAACCATCTGATCTTTGACAAACCTGACAAAAACAAGCAATGGAGAAAGGACTCCCTACTTAATAGATGGTGCTTGGATAACTGGCTAGCTGTATGCAGAAAATTGATACTGGACCCCTTCCACACACCTTATACAAAAATTAACTCAAGATGGATTAAAGATTTAAATGTAAAACCCCAAACTGTAAAAACCCTAGAAGAAAATCCAGGCAATACCATTCAGAACATAGGCATAGGCAAAGATTTCATGATGTAGATGCCAAAAGCAATTGCAACAAAAGCAAAAAATGACAAATGAGTTCTAACTAAACTAAAGAGCTTCTGCTCATCAAAAGAAGCTATCATTAGAGAGAACAGACAACCTACAGAATAGGAGAAAAATTTTGCAATCTATCCATCTGACAAAGGTCTAAATCCAGTCAAGAGGAACTTAAAAAAATTTACAAGAAAATAACTCCATTAAAAAGCAAGCAAAGGACATGAACAGACAGTTCTCAAAAGAAGACATTCATGTGGCCAACAGTCATATGAAAAAAAGCTCAACATCACTGATCATTAGAGAAATGCAAATCAAAACCACAATGAGATAACATCTCATGCCAGTCAGAATGGCGATTATGAAAAAGTCAAGAAACAGATGCTGGTGAGGTTGCAGAGAAAAAGGAACACTTTCACACTGTTGGTGAGAATATAAATTAGTACAACCATTGTGGAAGACAGTATGGTGATTCATCAAAGATCTAGAGGCAGAAATACCATTTGACCCAGCAATCCCATTACTGGGTATACACCTAAAGGAATACAAATCATTCTATTACAAAGATACATGCATATGTATGTTTACTGCAGCACTATTCACAATAGCAAAGGCATGGAATCAACCCAAATGCCCATCAAGGGTAGACTGGATAAAGGAAATGTGGTACATAAAACCATAATACTATGCAGCCATAAAAAGGAACAAGATCATGTCCTTTGCAAGGACATGGATAGAGCTGAAAGCCGTTATCCTCAGCAAACTAACCCAGGAACAGAAAACCAAACACCGTATATTTCCACTTATAAGTGAGAACTGAATGATGAGAACACATGGACACACTGGGGGAAACAACACACACTGGGGCCTATTGGTGGTGGGGGTGGGGGTGGGAGGAGGGAGAGCATCAAGACAAACAGCTAAAGGATGCTGGGCTTGATACCCAGCTGATGGGATGGTCTGTGCAGCAAACCACCATGGCACAAATCTGCACATGTACTCCAGAACTTAAAGGTTGAAGGAAAAGAAAGAAATATCAAAGACTTGGTAATGTAAAAATATAAGGACAGCCAAAAACAAAAGAGAGTCTGGTGCCTCCCTCCCCTCTCTTACCATGTGACAAGCCAGCTCCTCTTGCCTTCCTCTATGATTGTAAGCTTCCTGAGGCCTCACCACAAGCAGTTGCTGGTGCCATGCTTCTTATACTGCCTGTAAGACCATGAGCCAAATAAGCCCTTTTTCTTTATTTAAAAAAAAAAAGAAAAATTATAAAGTACAGAAAGAAACAACTATTAACCAAGAATTATCTGGCAAAACTGTCCTTCAAAAATGCGGGGGAAATTATGACATTCCAGGGAGCTTGTTGCCACTATTCCTGATTACAAGACATATTAAATGGAGTCCTTTGAGTTATAATAAAAAGATGCTAGTTAACTCCAAGCCACCTGAACATATAAAGACTCTCCAATAAAGGTAAATAGACGGGCAGACATTAAAACCAGTATTATTTTGTTTCATAGCTCCACTTTTTATTTTCTATAGGATTTCAAAGAAATGCATAGAAAGTAATTATAAATCTGTTAGTGAATATACAGCATATAGATATAATTCTCAAACCAATAATGTAAAGTGGGGATGGGAAACAGAGTGGTATACATGTAGAGTTTTGTATGAAATTGATATCAAAATTCAAATTAGATTATTATAACTTTGGGATATTATATGTAATCCCCATGGTAACAACAAAGAAAATATGTATAGCCAAAGAAGAATGAGAAAGGAAGCAAAATTTGTCACTATAAAAAAGCAACTAATCACAAAAGACAACATAAGTGGAGGGAATTACAGGGGAAAGCTATAAGGTGTACATAAAAACAAATAATAAAATGGCAAAAGTAAGTTCTTCCCTATCAGTAATTACTTTAAAGGAATTAAACCCCCAAAGGCATAGATTGGCCTAGTAGATGTTAAAAATAAAAAAGACATGATTCAACTCTATGCTGTCTACAGAATACTTGCTTGAGATCTAAAGAAAAAATTAGGTTGAAAGTGAAGGAATGGAAAAAGTTATTCCATGTAAATAAAAACCAAAAGCTGAGGTAGCTATACTAAATCAAACAACATAGACTATATAGTGATAAAAGGGTCAATATACCAAGAACATATAACAATTATAAACATGCATGCACCAAACATCAGAGCCCCAAAGTATATGAATCAAACACTGACAGAATTGATGGGAGAAATAATTAGTTCTATAATAGAAACTTCAGAAACCCACTTTCAACAATGGATAGGACAACTAAACAAAAGATCAGTAAAGAAACAGAGCAACTGAACAATACTATAAACCAATTGGAGCAACAGACATACAGAGGACTCAACCCAATAACAGCAGAATACTTGTTTTTTCTCAAGTGCACATGAAAAATTATCCAAAAAAGGACTATATGTTATGCCAAAACATAATTCTTAATACAGTTGATAAGAATGAATGTATACAGAGTATCTTTTCCAACCACAGGGAAGGAAACTAGAAGTCAATAGCAGAAGTAAACTGGAAAATTCAGAAATACGTGGAAATCAAACAAAACACAAACAGTAAATCAGTCAGAAAAGAAATAACAAGGAAAATTAGAAAATACCTTAAGACAAGTGAAAACAAAACCACAACATACCAAAATATATGGAGCACAGAGAAAATAGTGCTAAGAGAAAAATTTATGGCTGTAAATGCTTACATTAAAAAAGAAAGACTTCAAATCAACAACTTAACTTTACACCTTAAAAATTTATAGAAAATGAGCAAACTAAACCTAATGCTAGCAGAAGAGGATAATAAAGATTAGAGAATAGTGAAGAAAACTCAGCAAAACCAAAAGTAAATTCTTCAAAAAGACTGACCAAAATAGACAAACTTTTAGCTATATTGGCAAAGAAAAAAAGAGAGAAGACTCGAATTCCTAAAATCAGAAATGAAAATGGAGACATTACTACCAGTCTTACAGAAATAAAAAGGATTGGCCAGGCATGGTGGCTCATACCTGTAATCCCAACACTTTGGGAGTCTGAAGCAGGCAGATCACTTGAGGTCAGGAGTTCAAGACCAGCCTGGCCAACATGGCAAAACCCCATCTCTACTAAAAATACAAAAATTAGCCAGGTGTGTTGGTGGGCGCCTGTAGTCCCAGCTACTTGGGATGCTGAGGGTCAGGAATTGCTTGAACCCAGGAGGTGGAAGTTGCAGTGAGCAGAGATCACACCACTGCATTCCAAGATTCTGTCTCAAAAAAAAAACATAAAAAGAAAAAGAAAAAAGAAACCAAGTATTAATCAAAAGTAAAGTAGACTGGAAAATTCAACCATGGTATGTTCATAAAATAAAGTGCTATACATCAATGAAAATGAACTTCAGTTATATACATAATACATAGTAAGAAAACACCAAATACAAAACGAACATGAAATATGGTTCATTTATGTAAATTTCAAAAACAGGCATAAACTAAACTGTTTTAAAAGTTAAGTCTCAGTGGTTACATGTGCAGATGAGGAAAGAGACTAGAGAGTAGACACAAAGTAGGCTCCTGAGTTGCTGACAGCATTTTATTTCTTCACGTGTATACAGGACTAGCTACATAATTTGTGGGGCCCAGTGCAAAATGAAAATGTGGGGCTGCTTGTTCAAAAACTATAATGAATGTCAAGGTTGACAGTAGAGCATCAAACCAACCACAGTTTCCTTCTAAGGGGGTAGAGACATCCATGCAGCTAGCTTTGCTTCTCTACAGTTGTCCCTTGGTATCCACAGGTGATCGGTGTCAGGAGCACCTGCATATATCAAAATCCACACAAACTCAAGTCCTGCAGTCAATCTCACAGAACCCGCATATACAAAAAGTTGGCCCTCCACATACATGGGTTTCACATCCCAAGACCTTTGGTTGAAAAAAAAAAAAAATGTATAAGTGGACCTGCCCAGTTCAAACCCATGTTGTTCAAAGGTCAACTATACTCACTTTGTAGTAACTCACTGAGATATACTTCATGTTTTAATCACTTTTTTTTTTAGAGATGGGGTCTCACTATGTTGTCCAGGCTGGAGTGCAGTGGCTATTCACAGGCATGATCATGGTGCACTATAGCCTCAAATTCCTGGGCTCAAGCTTACTCTTGCCTCGGCTTTCTGCATAGCTGGGAATACAGGCATCTACCACCACACCTGGTTGTTAATCAGTTTTCTGTATGCACACTGTACTTCACAATAAAAAGTTATTTTTTGGCCAGGCACGGTGGCTTACACCTGGACTCCCAGCACTTTGGGAGGCCAAGGCAGGCAGATCACCTGAGGTCAAGAGTTCAAAACCAGCCTGACCAACATGGCGAAATCCTATCTCTACTAAAAATATAAAAATTAGCCAGGTGTGGTGGCACATGCCTGTAGTCCCAGCTACTTGGGAGGCTGAAACAGGATAATCACTTGTACCTGAGAGGCAGAGGTTGCAGTAAGCCGAGATTGCGCCACTGCACTCTAGCCTGGTGACAGTGAGACTCCATCTGAGAAAAAGAAAAAAAAAGTTATTTTTAAAAATACGGTTAAAGAGAGAAATTTTAGCCACTCAGGAGGCTGAGGTCGGGGGATCAATTGAGCCTGGGAGGTGAAGGCTGCAGTGAGCTGAGATTGTGCCACTGCACTCCAGCCTGGGCAACAGAAAGAGACCCTGCCTCAAAAAAAAAAAAAAAAAAAAAAAAAAAAGGTACGTTTATGTGTATTTTACGATTTAAAAAAAATCCCAGTCATTGGTGTTAAGGAGGCTTTTTTTTTTTTTTTTTTACATTTACCCCAACCCTCCATGTGTTTGTGAATAATAGTGTCAAACTGGGCCCTTCAGAGTCCAGAAGAGCAATAATTCGCCTTGGGCACAGCTGTCTGACCCAAGAGAGCTACTTTTACCTTAAATCCTGCTCTTTCAGTGGTTCTTAACCTTTGAGGTCATGGATCCCTCTGAGTACTTGATGAAAGCTAGAGGGAACCTCTTGCTAGAAAAAAGCCAATAAACACAAAACTTTTGCTTATACTGTTAAGGATTAACACCCCAGCACCACCCCCAGTGGAACCCTAGGGATCCAAAGACCCCCAAGTTAAGAGCCTTTGTTCTAAAGTGACCTCCATGGGATGCGTATCCTCTTGTTTTACTGAAATAGCAGATGTTGGCTAGATGTTGGCTAAAGGCCTGCTGCTTTTGTATTTCACAGACAGTTGTTGCTAGGTGTATTTACTGTGACAGGGTCAGGCTCCATGAACTCTGGGGAAAGTTTAACAATCTCCATGAGCACATAGCAAGAGAATATGAGGGAGGACTCTGCATACCTAAGTCTGCTTTCTGTTCAGTCATCCTAGGTTTAACCTGCAGAAAATGAAGCCAGGGTAAGAAAGGATGGAGTTGGTTATTTGGATGACTTTAGCAAGAAAACGATAAACCATATTACCCTCTCTGCACCGAAGGGGTGGAGCTATTTAGGGGTCTTCAGTTCTACAGTCTACTGCCACATTCCTAGCATATTATGCCAAAATATCTTTCATATGATTAATCTGAGAGGAGCTTGACTTTCTCTTATTGGTTCTACACTACCATTAGCCATTTGCTGGCAGAATGCCCACAGACCACAGGAAATCTAACCATCCGATAAAGAAAACGTATCAGTGAGTGTCTTTTAGTTAGCCCAAAGAGGGGAAAGATGAATGGTCTGAGAGCCTCCAACAAGACCTACACAAGGATCGTGCATGCCATGCAGCCCAAGCATGGCGGCCTCCACCCTTGACTTGGCTAATGTGCTGTATGTTACCTTTTTCTGCTTTCCAGTGCAATGGGCCTTGCATCGGGCCTCACCTAGCTGTGCAACACAGACAAGTCTTCTGCCAGACACGGGATGGCATCACCTTACCATCAGAGCAGTGCAGTGCTCTTCCGAGGTAAGAGAAAGCCCTGAATCTCCTTTTCCCAGCCCCATGTCAACAGCACGGAAAGATGGTGCTGAGTGAATGTTTCTCCTCCAACTAACTTACCACAGTCCCAAGACCTGCCTGGGACTCCATCTCCATTCACCGCAAGCCACTGGCCTCCCCAGAGGCAGATGACTCAGTGTCGGTCTTGTGCTTATCTAATGGGCTAGGCTGGGCTTTTCTCTCTTAGTGATGAAGAGTGCAAGGGTGTTATTCTTCTGAGAGAGGCCTCATACCTCAAGAGACCCGCACTAGCCCCAGGGTGGTCAGGAGGTGAGGTCTGCACAGCGGCCACCAAGTCTCAAAGGCTCAAGCCCCTCACTCTTGTTGATCTCCCTCTAGAAGTTAGGCTAAGATGAGAGCCCTTGTTCCTGAGTCTCAACCTACCATTCCTATCCAGTCCCCATCCTTATGACACTTCCTTATAGATGTCCCCCTGGGGCAAGGGGACTCAGCACCCCCACCTAAGAGCCCAGCCTGTGAGACCAGGCTCTGCCAGTGTCCACATGGGGAGAGCTCATTCTTTAGTCATGCAGTGAGATCCTTATTCATTACAGAGAAGAGCAGATGGAGGCCCAGTAAGAGGAAATAGTCTTCTTGAGATCATATGGCCTTTTAGTAACAGCACAGAAATCAGAATCCAGGTCTAGTAACGCTGAAAGTTCTTGAGGAACCACCTAACATTTCTGAGTTTGCAGCACTATTTTCACATCTGCCCTGATTCAGCCCCCACAGAAGCAAACCTTAACCCTGCCACCATCCTCCTGCAGGCCTGTGAGCACCCAGAACTGCTGGTCAGAGGCCTGCAGTGTACACTGGAGAGTCAGCCTGTGGACCCTGTGCACAGCTACCTGTGGCAACTACGGCTTCCAGTCCCGGCGTGTGGAGTGTGTGCATGCCCGCACCAACAAGGCAGTGCCTGAGCACCTGTGCTCCTGGGGGCCCCGGCCTGCCAACTGGCAGCGCTGCAACATCACCCCATGTGAAAACAGTATGTTCCAACCCCAAAGAACCTTCTGCAAATTCCCCATAGAGCATCTAGTGCAGAGAGCAGTCCCTGGGACCGACCCTGAGCATAGGGCATGGGGTCAGCTTCCCCAGGGATTGTGAGCTGGTGGTGGAGTTGAGCATTTTCAGTGGGGTGCATGGGTGTATGCAGAGAGGTGTATATAAGCATGACAGGGTATGCCCCAAGGGCTTCCACGATCTCCATCCTGGCCCTGAGAGAGCCAGGTGCTATTGGCCCAGTGCTGGAGGAAATCAGCCTGCAGTTCCCCTGCAGTCAGTCTGGCTGGTGCCCACAGGGGTTGACTCATCAACAACTCTCAGGGGCCAGGCTACTAAACAGAAAATGCTGTTAACTCTAAAGGAGCACAGAGTGCCTCCTGCTCAGCCAACCAGATCTGCGCCCATCACACCTCTGCTTCTCACCCAACAAGGACCAGCTGACCCCCTCCCTCCCAACCCCACAGGCATCCCCTGGAACTGTCCAGGACCCCCCAGCCTTGGAATTTGATACTCACTTCACTCCTTCCTCGTCATCCCAATACCATCATTTGTATTCCAGTTGGGAAGGAGTTTATTTTTTTCTTCCTCTGAACCCAAATCAGAGGTACTTACCCATGAGAAAGGCGGCAAAGCTTGAGGCAAAGAGTAGGAAGTAAAAACCAAATGTAGCTGTGCAGTTTTCTCCCCAACTGGGCCTCACTGAGCAATAAATTCCCAACACTAAGGCAGACGCCATGTAGGCAAATAGCCCACTTCTTTTTACACGCTGGGGGATGGATGATCTTTGTACTCGGGTAGTGTTAACCCATGTTTGTGTCAGCGGCTCACCATGCTCAGAGAGCAGCAATATTCAATGCACATAGTTAAAACTTACCAAACCAAGTCAGCACAATATTTAAGACCATCTAGTCTGTGCCAACACTGAACTAGAACGTCCTGGTGCTGTGTTTAAGGCATGATGGGTAGAAGGAAGAGAGACTGGAGGGCACATGAAAATAAAGCTTAACAGAGAAAGTAGGCCCAAGTGCCTGGGGATGGGGGCACCCGACGCAAGTCTCACTTCACACTCCTGCAAAGTTGGGGAGGATGCAGTGCTGGGAACCATCTTGAGGAGGAGAGTCATTTACTTAAAATACCAAAACCCACGGGAAAAGGCAGGTTTGCCTAGGGGGAGAGGTGATCACCTAGGAGATGAGGTAATCCCAAGAAGATAGAGAAAACAGGCACCTTCAGGAAGTAGAGGGAGCTGCAGAAAACAAGCAGACAGCCCAGGGAGGGGCCCCATCATTCAGCCAGACAGCTGCAGGCTGGTGCCACCCCTGCTGTTGGCAGCCTTGGGGGGCAAGTGGCTGAGCTCTGTCAAAGTTAGGCTGGAGAGCGGTGGCCAAGGCCGACCCCAGGATGTACCCCAGTGGCTGAAACCCCCGGCTGCACCTCACACAGGCTGCGTTCATTAGTCTCTGTTTCACATGTCTTTTCTGTCTCCTCTCCCGACCCCATCCTCCTTTCCCAGTGGAGTGCAGAGACACCACCAGGTACTGCGAGAAGGTGAAACAGCTGAAACTCTGCCAACTCAGCCAGTTTAAATCTCGCTGCTGTGGAACTTGTGGCAAAGCGTGAAGATAGGGTGTGGGGAAAATCTCTACCCTGGCCACACGAAGGACTCACGCAACCATCTCGGACAGAACCTAAGCTTTCTTCGTTTTATTTATTTATTTCCCCCTCCCCACCCCACACACACCCTTCCAACCTCCTCCACCTCCACCTTCAAGCGTAAGGACGTCCGCGTGTTTTCTCTTTCAGTTAGCTGGAGGACAGGATGTTGGGAAAGGAAAGGACAGATGTCTAAAGGAGGTTGCAGAGCAGGCCAGGCAGACAGTGGGGGCTCCCTTGAAGAGCTTCCTCCCTCCCAAACCTGGGTCTCAAAGACCTAGAAAGAGGCAGGCACAGCCCCTGGGGACAGCAGGGAGCCAGAAGGTTTGTAGCCTATTGGTGCAAACATTGGACAAATTCCTGTGTCTTTCCTAGAAGCGCACTATCACAAACACAGGAGTGTTTCGCTCCTTTGTCTCCTCTTCCCCATCTATATCCCTTTAGTCACAGTTAGGACAAATGGGGAGGGGACACCATGCTGAGGCAGAAACTAGCCCAGAACATCAGTTTTTCTAGTGGGTGAGTGCAGAGAGAGAAGAACTCAGATCACCAGTAGGGAGAGGTAAAAAAGCAAACAAAGCAGGCTCTAAGGCACACAACATTGCAGAAAATGAGGAAGGGAGGGGAGGGAAGGGACAGAAGCAAAAAGGAGCCTGTGGTGTTCCCCAGTGGGGCAGGGTGAGCAGGGGCTTCCAGGCTGCATGAGGCTCATGGACCAGCTCTGATCCCATGCATGTGCGCATGCTCAGAGCCCTGCTGCCCACAACAGAGCACTGCGCTGCGTGGGAGTCCCCACTTCCCAGGCTATCAGAGTCAACGTCCTGCCTGTGCAGCTGCAGCAAAGCCAGTGAGAGGTGGGTCTCGCCATGCAGTAAGGCCACCCTGGCACCTCTTTATCTAAATCCGAAGTCCCCTAGCCCCGCACTAACTGCTGCTGTGGGCCAGGGCCATTTTGAGCATGAATGGCCCAGGTTTTTTGCCTTCTAGGACCTTTGCTGCTCCACCGAAGGGCCAGGGACTATGGTTAACTTATCAACATCAACCCATTAACTAGTCACTGTGCCAGAGAGTATCTGTCAGGCTGTCAGGTTGTAGCAACCTCTTCATTCCAGAGCTGGCCCAGGGACCGGGGTGGACAATGGGTTTATGCGTGTCCACAGTACACCCTCCCTCTCCCAGCCTCCACCCCAGGGTCTGCAGGTCCTCCGGCATGTAGTATTTATCTAGCAAGGCGGGGTGGTGGAGGCAGCACCCTGGCAAAGCAGCTCACACACTGCAGCCACACTCATCAGCTGTGGTGAGGCGGCTGGAGCAAAGTCAAGCAGCAAAATGAAAACTCTGGGACTCTTCGGCAAAATCCTCATTAAGCCGAGCAGCTTTGGCCAAGTAATTTTTGCCTCCTTCCCTAGCGTGGCCTGAGTTTAGGAGCAAGGGTGGCCAGAGTCCCTTACCCACAGATAAGCCTCCCCTCATGAAATGCCACTCACCCCGGGCTACCATTGACATCAGGGCTGCATTTCCAGCCAGCCTGGAAGTAAAATTTGAGAGGAAGACAATATTAATCTGTGTCCCCACCTAGTGAGCTGTGGACAGTTTTAAGTTGGGTCTCTTTCTTCCTCACCACAAAAACAGGCTCTAAGAAATCATGTTACTAAAAAATCAGTGTAAAGTCTGTTTAAAATAAAAAAGAATGGTTTCTATGTCTGTATATCTTTTGTGAATATTTATTAGGATTTCTTATTTAAAAAGTGCAATATTAATAATTGTACATTGTCATCCAGAAACAAAACTATTGGGGGGACTTTATTAACTAACTTCCTGCAGTTGTGTTCCTGTAAACTCAGTAGTGATTATTATATTTTTCCTATTTTTAATAGAACCTGGTGTTTAACTCTGGATCCATTCACTGTACAGGATGTGTTATAAAAACTAACATGGGATGCTGAGGCAGTAAGAGGGAATTCATTTGTGGCATAATAGTTATGCATGGAATCATAAAGACAGACAAATTCCATACTACTACTAATGTGGTTAATTATTTCTAGTTCGATAGTGATTGAAAATCAGTGGTCACTATTTACATTTCCTAAAGAGCAAGCATCCTCCAGCTCCATGTTGGGTTGGAGCAGTTGGCAGTGGGTCTCAGTGAGCTGGCAGAACCTAGGTTTGGATGGGAAGCAGAATGCTCGTTGCATGAAATGAATGTACATTTAATGTTTGTTCTGTGAACTGCAACTCAGCAGCACCACAAGACAATGAAGGCTGCTGGCTAATGTGGAAGGAGGCACTTTCTCCTCTAAAACACAAAACTGTATTTGTATTTTTTGTACAGATAATACAGCTTATTTATTTAAATCTTGTCGTCTGAGTCTCTATTAAATTCAGCCTTCCTTCCCCTGGTGGTTTATGCAGGGAGCAAGAGAAGTCCCTGTCAGTTGGGTGGTTCCCAGCCAGTTATTTGCGTCTGGCTGAAGTGGAAGGATTGCAGTTTTCATCTTTACACAGGAAGCTGGGGGCCCATGCCTAGAAGTGCTAGCTCTGTAAATAAACCCAAAGAAGCTGCGTTTGTAGATGTACACACATTCAGGCTGAGTGCAGCCAAATGAGATGACAGTTAACTCATTGACAGCCCTATGTGGTGGGAAGATGGGAGCCACAGTACCTTCGGGAAGTGAAGCAAACAGGGACATCGCTTGGGAGAGATGCAGACTTGGGTGTGGAATGATCCTCACTCATCAGGCTTCCTACCAACAGAGACACACACAGCGGGAGGCAGCTGCATGGTGAAAGTTCGGATGTATGCTGTTAATAAAGACTAACACTTATGGATCACAACTACATTTAATCCTCACATTAGCCCTATGATTATGTCCATTTACATATGGGAAAATAGCAGCCCAAAGAAGCCCAAGGTCACCCAGCTGGGGGAACTAGGATTGAAAGTCAGGCAGTCCTACTCTAGCCGAAGACTCGATTTGACCCACCATGCTGCCTCCAACCCCGCTGCCTGCAACTGCTGTGCCACGGCCACCTTTGGCACGCATGCCATTCTTCCCTACTGCTTTAAGGTTGGTCAATGACAGTAACAGGACATTTTACTGAAATTGTCACTTTCTCCTGCCCTAAAGGCAGTTCTTTTACCATGATAGCACTTCTAGCTCCCTATTTTTAAAGCATTTTAATAAAAACAGCTACTGTAGGAAGTGCGGGGGGAAAAAAGCACACCTGTAGAACTCTTTATAAACAGGCCCTAGTGAAAGGGCAGCACGTTGCCAGGCGGAGAAGATGTCCATGCAGAGTCTATGGTGAGAGCTGCTCCAGAAAGCCCAACTCCAGCCGGTTTGCCAGCAGCTCTCCCCGGCACACCACAGGCCTGTCGAACAGTGTGAAAATATACCAGAAAGCTCTTCTTGACATTTCAGTTACTTTTTTAAGAGGTTTTAGGTTTTGCTTTAAAGAAAAAGCCAATGCTAAAACTATACATATTCACAGACCAGCAACCAAACAATGTCTTACAGAGGCCCCACGGCAGGAGGGAGGAGCTGGAAATGCCAGAGCAAAAACCCAGTAAGGCTCAAATGGTGGGAAGGGCCCAAATACAATGTATGTAAATTTTTCCAGCCAAAAGCATAGAGTCCTTGCTTAGCCTCAAAGATTTCCAGGAAATCCCTGATCCCATTAAGATCAGAGTGGTCGACAGTCACTGAATCTCATTTATGCCTCAGTTTCTTCTTCCTGCAACAGCATACCTCATCAGGTAGGGCTGTGTGAAAACCATTCATTAATTCACATTGAACTGCTTGAACCCAGGAAGCAAAAGTTGCAGTAAGCCAAGATCACACCACTACACTCCAGCCTGGGTGACACAGCAAGACTCCATCTCAAAAAAAAAAAAAGCTTGGGGGGTATCTGGCATATCATCGAAGCACTTATTGACTGTTAATTGCTATTATCATCAGCATCATCTAAGTTAACTTGGAAGAAACAGGGAGATGAAGGGCAGGGCTGACGGAATTTTTGATATTTTACATTACTTCCCATTGTCAGCTTTGAAAGACTCTCCCATGTTTCCATTTTTAATTGAGAAGAAAATCAATTGCTCCTTCAAAGCTCAATATTACACAACAGCCAGGCACAGTGGCTCACACCTGTAATCTCAGCATTTTGGAAGGCCAAGGCAGGAAGATCCCTTGAGGAGTCTAAGACCAGCCTAGACATGGCGAGACCATGTCTCTACAAAAAAAATGTTTAATTACCTGGGTATGGTGGCTCACACCCGTAGTCCCCAGCTTCTCAAGAGCCCTGGAGCTCAAGGCTGCAGTCAGCTGTGGCCAGGCTACTGCACTCCAGCATGGGTGACAGAGTTAGACCCCATCTCACAAAAAAAAAAAATGAAAAAAAAAAAACTACGCAAAAGTATAAACAAGAAAGACATCAATGAACCAAGTTCTATGTGTTGGAAGAAAACCTATCAGTCCATGTAGCCAACACAAAACCTCACCAAAAAACTGACAAACTTCCAGAAACATTACCTCCCAGGAGAAATGTTATAATTCCAATGTACTGCCTAGACTCAACTCAGAACACCCAAATGTACACATAACTACCATTTCCTTCAAGTAACTAAAAAGTATGGAGAAATATTCATTCATGGGCAAATATACAAGTAAAAGCTAAAACTAAGGGTATTTCACTTGCAAGTGGTTGAGTTTTTCATAAATAACATGCAGTTATCCCCTCACTTCATCCTGCAAATGAACCCAAAGAAATAGTCCACCTTTATTGGTGGTTTTCAGCTAAAATGAGACAAGTTAGATCTCAACCATCTGTTAGCGGCATTCCCAAAAGAATTCAAAGCCATCTACAAAGGGTCAGGGAATGGTGGGGTAGAGAAAAAGATGGAGCACTTGGGAAGTAACCTAATGAAAACTGACCTGTTAGGTGAATTAACCCAGGGAAGGATAAATCAGGAAACAAAATAAGGCATAACTCCCCTTTGGTCTTGTCTCTCTGTGTTCCTCATTTTGTTCCGTAAACCCACTATAACGTATAGACTTCAGGATTCAGATTCAGTCTGCACTGAATGTGAGTTAAATCAGAGAAGGTTATATCTACCCACATCACATACTGCCAATTAGGACAATATTGGTATTGATTGATGTAAGGCCTTGAAGTAAACAGTAAAGACTTGAATACCCAATGAATTCTACAATCCTCCAAGTTTAACCTCAAATTATTGTCTGCTCTCCACTCACCCAGTTCACTTGGAGATGCTTTTACAAATCAAATGTCTATGAGCTTGTCAGAGACTGTTCTCTTTGGCCAAACCTCAGTTTATTATACGTAGTACCCCAAGATTTTCAGCTGTTTTGTTGCTACCCCAAAACTGAAAGGCAGATATTGGTAATCAAGCCTTTGCTAAAAGAACTGGGCTGCTGCCTTGTCAACTCGTTTTACAATTTCACTCAGATTCTGTAAAGCACCTGGTCCCAACCAAGCACATGTCATGCCTCTGATAACACAATATACAGATGTCACTCACCTCTGTGTTTTCAAAAGGCAAATTCCATCTCCAACCTAGGATTTCCCAGGCTGCCCCCTAAAGATATGGTTTATATGTGTATAAACAGAAATTAAATGTGAGGTTTTATGTGAGTGAGGAAAAAGCAGACAGTCAGGAATGGTTCTACTGCCGAACATAAATAATGTTTGTTTAAGCAGAATGCTTAGGAGAGCCTGAGAGATTGCATGATCAACATTCAGACCAGAAAGCAGAAGCCTGGGAAACCTGCCTCCCTCTCCGGAACTTCATGATGGCCAGGGTGGCCATCGTTACAATGTTACGTTACAAATCCTGTGAAGCATAGTAGACAAGCTGTGAACAACTTAGTTACCGGGTGAGCAAGTTGAGGAAATGTCTAGTGGTGAAGCCCAGGAGTGTGGTGATAAAGATTGGTTTTCTTCTCCTAAGCCCTGATCATCATTTTTTAAATAACAGTAGAAGGGCCAGGAAATGGCTTGGCTGAGGCTAGTGAAGAACGGCAAAATTGTTCTTCAGTCACCCATCTACAGACAATCCCTGAATTACGATGGTTTGACTTACAATTTCTCAACTTTACACAATGGTGCAAAAACAATACACATTCAGTACACTTCTTCACTGACAATGGGGCTATGTCCAAATAAACTCGTCATAAATTTAAAATACTCTAAGTCAGAAACACACTTTTCATTTCTGATATTTTTGACTTATAATAGGTTTATCAAGACATAACTTGATTATTGAGGAACATCTGGGTTCTGTCTCATGGCTGGAGGTCAGCATGTCTCAGTGCCAGAGCACAGGGCAGGTGCCAGCTCCATGGACTCCTGAACCGAGTTTCTTCAGCCTGCACACGCCCCTCCCTACTACAGTGAAGAGATTCAAGGTAACCCCCTAAAAGCAGGCCCCCATGACCTGAATCCTCCACACTCTTTGCACAGTGAGGGTTTGCCTTCGTACTTGGCCAAGTATGAAGCAGGGATGGAAAACAACCAAAGTCCTCATCTAGCCCTGGTGGTCCTCGCTCAACCCTTCCCAGATGAGTGTCCATCCCTTCTCATCTCATCTTCTTCTTCCTGATTTCTTTTTCCATGACATACCTTTCCTTTTCCTCGGAGTTTAACACACTTTGCTAAGCACCAACTCTGGGCTCCAAGGACACAGGGATGAGAGCCTAGTCCCTGCTATCAGGGAGCTCACAGTCTAATTGGGAAACAGACACATCCCACAGCAAATGACAGTGTGTCCTACCACAGTTATGAAGTCCAGGTTCTGAGGAATCTCCAGCTCTTCTCCCTCATTTGGCCCCTTCCACAGTCAGCACCCAGTGATTGCTCTCTTTATTCGTAATCTTCTCTCATTGAGGCATTTGCAAAGGTCTTCTAACTGGATTATTTAAATCTACTCTGGTCTCTACCAATCCACTTTCCACACAACAGCTAAAACTATTGTTATATTGCCTATAAAACTTCAGTATAAACTGATACATATGTATAAAATTAACTTAAATCTGTACTCTTGGGGCAGTTAGATAACATTTAAAACACCCAATCATAAATCCACCCTCCAGAAATGACCATCCCAAGTATTTCAAATATTATTATCTAAATCTGCACTAGAAAGTTCATTAATTATACAAAGTTTATTAGTCACACAGTAGTGAAATACGCTGTGTTTGAGGACTGGAGAGAAGAAACGAACATGACTGCCCTTGTACAGATAATCTGAGAATCCAGCTACTATCATTAGAACGTGCCCCTACTCCACTCCAAAATTCAGCTGTTGGCAATGTGGTGGTATTAAGAGGTGAGGCTTTTAAGAGGCAATTAGGTCATGAGGGCTCCTCCTCTCATGAAGGGGATTAGGCTCCCTAAAGAGACTTCACAGAGGGAGTCCATTTCCTTTCTGCCCTTCTACCTTCTGTCATGTGAGGACACAGCATTCCTCCCTTCTGGAGGATGCAGCATCAAAGGCGCCATCTTGGAAGCAGAGAACAGTCATCACTGGCACCTTGATCTTGAACTTTCCAGCCTCCAAAACTGTGAGAAATAAATGTCTGCTCTTTATAAACTACCCAGTCCGTGGTACTCCTGAGAGCACAAATCGACTAAAACACCAGCAAACCCAGTAGCCTGATGATCCAAGTCTAGTGTTGTCTTTGGTTCTATGTGCCCAACTCTGTTTGCCTGGTCTGAAGAGGGAAGTTTTTGGCTAATCTTACTTTAGGAACATTCACTTTAGAGTAACTAACCATTTATCAGGGTGCCTAGGGTTGGACAATAAGACTTATTCAAGTTCAGGGAGCAGGTTACACAAGTACTTTGGACCAGTTTGCTAGCATTTATGCCCATGCCAGAATTTGGTCTGAGACTTGTTTTCATTGTAACACACCACCTCAGGTACTGAGACTGTGTGGGTGGAGACGCAGCCTCAGCCTCTCATGGATGGGAGCTACCCATCTTCACCATGATAACTTGGGAACTGCTGATCAACAAAAATGGCTTAAATCAGTTCAATAAAGACCTTCCCAAAACACGGTTTGAATGTTATCAGTCCTGTGCTTTAAAATCTTTATACCTTCCCACTGTAGTTAGGACTGAACTCCTTAAAATATCCTGAAGCACCTTACAACAGCCCAGCCTCATTTCTGGCCACTCTCTCTGGGTGGCTGGCCTCAGTTCCATGAACGCCCCATTCTCCTTCCACTCTCCACCTTCTCATGAGCCATGGAATAGCAACTACCCCACCCACAACCATCCACTCTTGTTAAATCAGGGCAGGTCAAGTATGGAGGCTATAAAATCCATGTTACATAAAGTCTTTAAATATTGACCAATTATCCAATTCTTTTCCCCACCGCCTTGCAGCAAAGGCAGAGAGCTGGGCCCCTCCATCTTTGATAGCCTTTAGAGTTGGATGCTGCCTGAGATCCAGAGTCACTATCAAGGGTACAGAATCCTATCTTCACAAAGCTACCTCCCTCCTCACCTCTCCTCCATTTCCCCATGGCACACTTCCAGGGCACACTAATTTCAGGGCCAGGTCTGGATTTGTGGTGGAAACATAAAATTATATTATTTATTGTATAATTATTTACAACCTCTCTTCTTCTAATTGATCTTTTGTCTTGCTGAAAAACTGATCTTTTGTTTTGCTGAAAAAATGATGGGTGGGAATACAAAAGAAAGTGACCAAGAGAAGACTAAATTGTATGACATGATAAAGGATGAAGAAATCCTAAGGGACAAGATCTGGCTAACTGGCTGGAGAGGCCTGGGATGAGGAGACACAGGAGAAAAGGGAAGGAAGGGAAAGAAAAGGGAGGCAGGTCACATTTCAGCTGATATTCACAATCTCAGGAAGCTATTCCCACTGCCTGAGCTAACTCCCATCCTCCCTTCTCCCTCAAAGCACACAGCACAGTCACTATTACTTATCCAACCCTGGTGCTGGTAACCTTGACTTTAGAAAACCCTTCCTTGAGGATGTCAGAAAAGACCCCTTTCTCCCTAAAGGCTGTGGGACAGAAAAGGGAAACAGAGGAAAGGCTTTCAGAAATCAAGGATGTTGCAATCACTTCTCAGGGACCATGGCAGGAAGCAGAAGTGCAAGACCTCCTTCACTGCAGGTTCTCCTCAAATCCCCACCATACCTCAATTCCCAGAAGCAGCCTGTAGCGATCCCACCCTCATCCTTCTCCATGGATGATAGTTCTGTCCTTTCAGTCACTTAAACCCAAAATTTTGGCATCATGCTCAGTCCTCTTATTCCCAGCTCACATCCAATCAGCAACTTCATGTGGCCCGCCTTTGAAACACATGCAGAACGTGACACTTTTCTCATGGCCCCCACTTCTCCCCACCAGGTGTGAGCCTGCATTGCCTCCTATGGAATAAGCCTTCTACTAGGCCTTGCTTCTACCTGTGCTCCCCTACAGCCGGTGCTCCCCTACAGCCTGTGCTCCCCTGCATAAGCAATCAGGGTGACCACAGTGATGATTTTCACAGACACCAGATCTTGGCACTTCTCAGGTCCAACCTTGATGTTGGCACCCCTCAGAATATGAGCCAAATTCCTGGCAATGGCCTGTGAGGTGCTCACTGGCCTCCTCACTGCTCTCTGAACACAGCTAGACAGAAACATGCCCACCTTAGGGCCTGTGCTCTAGCTGCTCCCTGACAGCCACTTGGCTCCTTCTCTCATCTCCTACTTCAGGCCTCTCAAATCTCACCTTCTCAATGAGGCCCTTCCTGGTGGCTCCATTAACTGAAACCTGTGCCTCCCAGAACCTGAGCCTCTTCATCCCAACGACCTTTTCCTTGTTGCCTTCTGACATATCAGATCATTAATATGATATGTCATATTTTTTATATTTAGTATGTGTTATTTTATTTATATTATTTAGTATGTGTTATTTTAATTATACATTATATAATTGCTCATTATTTATTATGCTTATTTATTATTAATGTTTATCTCCCCCTCACTAGACCATAAGCTCCACAAGAGCAGGATCTGAGTCTGCTCTGTTAACTGATGTAGGCCCAAACACCCAGAAGAGTGCATGGCACCCAATAGACGTTTTTGGAAAGAATGAATACGTTTAAGTACATATATATGGATGGATGGATGGATGGATGGATGGATGGATGGATGGGAGGGAGGGATGGACAGAGGGAGGGAGGGACGGAGGGAGGGAGGGACGGAGGGAGGGAGGGAGGGACAGAGGGAGGAACGGAGGGATGTGGTCAATGCTATGACATGGCATCCCATCCATCCTGATGACCAGAGCTAAGTCAGCTGCGAGGGGTTGTGGAGGAGGAAGTAGGCAGATCTATGAGGTGGCGGTTTACATGACAGGACATATGGAGGGAGAAGACAGGGTTCCTGAGTCCCCACCTACCACACAGGGAACTCGCTGGACAAGTAGAGAAAATGAATGCCTGGAAGAAGCTGAAGACCACCTGGGGGCCATCTGGGCAGGCTCCCTGGGAGGTGCCCTGGGACAAGAGAATGTTAGAACGACTGACCCAGGACTCTGAAAGAGGGGCTGCACAGGGTGGGGAAGGGCACTGTGATAGTCTTAAATCAGGCAGGTTCCCGGAGCCCACGGGAAACAAAAGTAGGAGTCTCATGGAATCTTCCTGAGCTTCTTAACCAAGAAGATAAATGCTTCCTAAATACCATCGTTTGGGGTTTTATAAGACAAACTCCAAGATGTGAATATGTGTTACCAAATCACAAGACAAAAATACGTTTTTCCTTGGTGTATCCAAAGGAATTGTTTTCTAGAGTGAAGAGAATCCAACCTAAAGTGACTAACTGTTTCAAACCAAGAACTTAAACACTGAATGGTCTCTTCAAATAACCTTCAACTCCTGGCTGTAATCATTCCTTTTTACAGATTAGTCTTATAAATAAACATCGTGTAAAAAAACCCTATTGGAATCTAATCAACATTTTTGTATCTGTGTTCCCAGAAGCAATTATTGAATAGATCTGGATGCTAACTCTATACTAGGTACAGTGGAAGATCATACACAAACACACACACACACACACACACACATGGTTACTGTTCCTAAAGTTTTTTCAACCTATTTCTTAGGTCATACACCTGTAAACTGCATGCCCCTTTAAAAGTATTCCAAAATTCATTCTTTTCTCTCAATCTGAATGAAGAGATTATTCTTGCATCTCTCTAGCGCTCCCCTTCTTCCAAGGTACCGTTCAAAAACTACTGTCCACAAGGTTTGTTTTACAAACCTCATTTCCTCTAATCCCCTGAGCAATCCTGTGAGGACTTTGCCAAGTTGTATGACCTCTCTGAGCCTCAGTTGCCTGCCTGGAAAGGCAGGAATAACAACAGAGAGGGGTTGCGTGGATTGAATGAGAGGGGATGTGCTGGTGCTTTTAGAACTCGAAGGGGTTTTACGCAAGTGATACTCGCATGAGTCCATTGTCCATCATAAATGAATTTTCCCAGGCCCTCTGTGTCCTGCATTTTGGCTGTACCATAACCTCTCATTTATCAAGAAGCCAAATGATCTAAACTGTCAACAACCAGGATATTTTAACACTCAGAGCTGACCCTGAGAAGCTACAGGATCCAATGAGATTTCTGAATCATAAAAGATAGATTGAACTACATGTCTGCATGGCATGTGTATTTTATTGTATTCTAAACTTATTTGAAAAATTTATGATGAGTACTTGGCAGTACTTCTCCATGTGTGTTCCAACAGGTTTTACACAATAAAAGGGCTCTATCGTCAGAGCTGAAAAATGTTGCTTCTTCCTGCTCAGTGTTCATCCCTCCCTTCCCTGGAAACTACACCTCAGTTTTCCTTTGGGGACCCACCCCACCCCTTCAGCCGTCATGCAGTTCATGTAGTTCACACGAGATTGACCCCACACATACACACTGCTCCGTCCAGGGGTGGACCCCAATTCAAGCCTGGATGATTAGTATTTTCTATTGCTACAATGATCAGCTCAGGGATCAGCATAAAACTCAAGCCCAGCAAGAATCAATTCAGGTACTTTCACTGGAACCACTGGGAAGCAAAGGCCCTTTTCTCTCCATTGGGATTGCTAGCTAAAAGGATGTTGTAAGGCCTATGTAAGAGGGCATTGTGGAAGAAAACAAAGCCAAAAGGTGAAGACCAAGACCTCATTGTATCCCTGACACCCCTGGTTCCAACTATGCCTAAAGTCAACAGAGAAAGCCCTAGACTGTTCAACTGCCTGAACCAATAAATCCTCTTTTTTGCTTAAGCACTTGTAATTGCAAGAATGCTGATTCATACACTGGGTTATACAAAGTTAAACAAGGTTTCTTTACTATAGTGCTTCACAGAGCCTTCAAAATATTAACATGCATTATGAATCTCCAACAGGGAGATATAATATACAGCACTACTCAAACTTATGTGTCCAGTGAATTTTTTTTGTAAGACCATATCATAAGGCTTGTATTCCATAGAAAACACCTTGGGAAAGGCTAATACATATTACCTATAGGTTAACCAAATATTAAAATACTATAAATCCCTATTCCCTTATTATTCTGGATAAATGAGACAAATGGGAATTCATTTATCCAACACTGTTGATGCATTTTTCCAGACTTTAAAAATGTATGTATATAATTTTTTATTCTTTTTTACTAAATTGGGGTCATAAGCACAAACCATGGTATATTTTTCCAGACTTAACAAAATATGTGTGTATATACAGTCTTTTTTTTATTATTATACTGGGGTCATAATTCCTGAGCTGCTATACTTTTGAGTTCTGCATTTTAAAATATTTTGGGCCTCTAGTCTCACTGCCAAGCTATCAGCTGTCACTTTGCTTTGTTTAAATGTGTCTACCTCTAGCAGCAACCCCTAGTGCTCTGCTGTGAGCTAGTAAACAAAATGAAAGAAACTCAATGGAATTGTGTGTTTAAAAAACAAAAGTCGGGGACGGGGGCAGTGTGCTGAGAGTAAGAGCCAGGGTAGGGGTATGTACTGAGTAGAGTACCTAAGTTTCTGTATGTGAAATCTCTGTCGATGTGTCGATGATTTTGGCAATTTAAAAGTCACTTATTTCCAGGTTCCTGCCTTGGTTTTGGACAGCTAAAGTTTCTAAATAACTGACCTTTGAATATGGGAATTGTTATACTACTTAGCCAAGAAAAGAACCACTCCAACTTGATAGTAAGCACTGAACTCTGCTTAGGAACTTTAAAATGAAAAATTCTTTTTTTAAGGCCAGGAGCATTCATAGTCCAAAAATTCCATTTCTTCATAAGTCATCCATTGGCACAGAAGTCAAATTTCAGTCATTTTTCAGGCGTTTTTTTCTGCCTATAACTCTCAAGTCACTGCCTGTTTAAAGGGTATTTGCGGACTCCCCTGTTTTATGATCTTATAATAAAATAGATGGGGATTTGAAGCAACAGGGAGGTAACTAAACTCCCTTGTTGTCGTTGTAAGTATAGCCTTGGCCCTAAGAAGGTAGGCAGAGGCATAGGCAGGCAGGCTGGCTGGTCTGAGTAACATGAAAATCAGTGTTAGATTCAATCACAGCAGTGGAAACTCTCTTTTTATTTGCATCAGGCTGGGTTTGCAGCCACACTTAGAGGGTTGACAAGGAAAATGCATCAAGATTTCTCATGTAAGTATCTAAGGATCCAGAGGCTTCAAGAACCAGGGCACCTGCAGCCCAGTAGTGTGGCTGAAAGAAGGGCCTAACCTCGCATTGCCCCGATGCGTTTTCCAGATTCCGGAGCACATGTTCTGGAAGGGTCACGGGCTCCTGGGCTACTGTTGCACCCTCAAAGTGGGGAGGAGCCAAGCACCTGCTCAGACAGCCATGTGCAATTCTAAACCTCCTCTACCAAAGAAAACACCCCTGTCTGCCCCAACCCCAGCATTTATGCTCAGAAAGGCCTCTGTCTTCCCACTTTGAGGGCTGCTGACCAGATGTGGACCTGGGTGAAGGCGGGGCAGGTCTGAGGAGCCAGGAGGTCATTAATCCTCAATTAGGACTGTGCACACCCCTGCCTGCTCCACCTACTTCCTCTTGACAACTGCACAGCTAAAAAGCACTTTCAGAGGAAATGGATCCCTCAGTTCATCTTCTGGACAAGTCATTTTGGAAAGTGTTTTTGTCCAGATCTCATTGCCCTGGGGCAGTTAGCTCCACTCAGAGGCCAAGGCAGGCAGATCATGAGGTCAGGAGATCGAGACCATCCTGGCGAACATGGTGAAACCCTGTCTCTACTAAAAAAAATACAAAAAATTAGCCAGGCATGGTGGCGGGCATCTGTAGTCCCAGCTACTCGGGAGGCTGAGGCAGGAGAATGGCATGAACCCAGGAGGTGGAGCTTTCAGTGAGCCGAGATCGCGCCACTGCACTCCAGCCTGGGTGACAGAGCAAGACTCCACTAAAAAAAAAAAAAGGCAGAAAAAGGAGGGTCTTATTCTCAATATCTACATTACTTCATTTCAATTTTAGGGCAATGAGACTATAATGAAAAGGCAGTTAGAAGTCACACACAAAAGCCAAACCCTAAGATGGGACAGGCAGTGCTGGCTCCCTCAGCTCAGACCCCAGCCAGGACTGTTGCCCCTGACGTCAGAATTGGGCTGTGGTGTCTGCTTAGCTGCCCCTGGTCTGCTGATGCTATCTGAGAGGGTGTGGAGGCAGACAGCTGGAGCAGAGGATGGAGGTGGGAGAGCATAGCCTCAGGGAATGGCCTGGGGTTCAGGGGTTAGCAACCCTCCCAGGGTTCTCTTCACCTGCACACACCAGTTAGCCTGGTGCTTATTCTGCTCCAGGTTTGCCCTTCTGCCCAGTCAGAGCCAAAGTCACCCTCCAGGTATGCTTTGCAGTTGAGAAGACTCTGGTAAAAGCCCATGAGCGCTTCACCCCCTCCAACTGGCTCTAGGCCAGGTCTAGCAACGGGCTGCCTGCCTGTGCTTACTCCTTCCCACTCCTCACTCACACGATACTAAACCACAGCAGAGGAATAATGAAATATAAAATGCCATCATGAAGAAAATGGGAGGAATGTCCTCAAAGGACAAGGGATTTCAAGAAACCTGAAGAAGGCAGGTGAATGCTGGAGTGATGACTGACAAATGTGTAAGAGGAAGCCACAGCCTGGAATGAAGACACGGCCAGGGAGCTGGAGCTGCAGAGAATGGGGTCTATAGACAGAAGCTGGTGGGGCTCAGGATTTGAAATGACAGGTACCACAGAGGGCAGGGGAGCAAGTGGTGCTATAATCAGGGGCATCACTAACAAGTGACCTATCCTTCCCCATCCTCCAACCACTGTCCGGCACAAGAGCTTGAAGCCAGGCCAAAAAATGAGGCTCATCTTTAAAGACATTGATTCCTGAGAAAATGCAGCCAGCAGTAGAATGAAGAGTCCTTTAAGCTGATTTGGTGCTATATTCAGACCTTAATGGGGTAGGGGATTGGAAAGTGAATTCCTGATCCCCCCAAAATGAAGGCAAAGTACCAGAATCTCCACCCACACAGGTGGCCCCAGTGTAACGTGAACCAAAGGACAAGGCCTACCCTGGTCACCTAGCCTGCTGACAGGATGGCAGACCTGCCCATAGCCTGAGGTTGTCAGATACCACCATCTTAAGAGGACTGCATGCCCAGCAGACGCCCCTGGGCACCGTACCGTAAACCAGCAGACCACTTCCAGCCAGCCCAGGGCTCCACACAAAGCCCACTCTTACCAGCCAATCAACCTCACTAGAGAATGTCCTTTCCTCTGATAGACTAGAATTCACCATCTTTCAGCTGTAAAAGTTCGACTCTCATTTTCTGCCCCAGAACCTCATCCCCAAGAACCTACTCGATCCTGCATTGAAACAGCCTTCCTGCATAGCCATAACACTTTTTTCCCTTCTGTTCTATTATATTAATATCTTTGACCTCTAGTCATTTTTATTTAATGGCACACCTAAAGTTTTGGGAACCCTGGGCTAGGGTAGGTGATTAAGCTCCCAATTCATTCTCGTAAGTGGAAGATATGCAGTATAAGCACACATTTTTGAGAGAAGACAACATGTTTGAAGGTTTCCCGTTGTCAGATTTGTTGAATCAGATCATACCAGGTATAGGGCAGTGTGTGCACATGTGTGTACCTGTCTTTTCATCACAGAGCCTTTTACCAGCAAACTCAATATGGAAGCCCAACACACAGACCTGCTGAAGAGGTGCATGAATTAGAACTGAGAAGGAAACCAGTGCCCCATCTGCTCAGCTCTGCTTTCCTCCTCGTGGCCCAGTTGCTTTCTCAAACCAGATTTCCAGGAAACATAGTTAGCAACCCTGACACAAAACAACTAAAGAGTAATTCACCTGTATGAGGAAAATACACATATATTTATTTTGTAAAATATGTTAAATAAAAAATGAGCAGTTATCCTTACCTGCACACTTGTAAACACTGACTGATGAAATCATAAGTAGATTCAGCCAGTCCCAATTCAGCAATTGTCTTCCTCATCCTCATCTACATTTAATGAGAGTTAAATGTGAGTCAGGACTAAGTGACTGACATATACACTATCATTCAATCCAAACAGCAAAACCATGAGGCCAGGATTGCTATTATCCACATTTTCACATGTTGAAGAATTTGACCAAGCTCTCATAGCTTGTGGTGTCAAGGGCCAAGGTGCAAAGCCAGGTCTGGACTCCAAAAACCATGCATGCTCTTCACTACCATGAAGAGGCCCCAGATAGGCACTTTGTATTTTTTCTGTATTTTCTAAGTGTTTTACTTGTACTAATCACTTTCATAATATTAAGAAAATTTTAATTTGGAAGCCAAAAAAAAAAGAAATAGGTAGTAGGGGGAGAGTTGGATTTTTTTTGTTTTTGTTTTGTTTTGTTTTTGTGTTGTTTTTTTTTTTTTTTTTTGAGACAGAGTCTCGCTCTGCCTCCCAGGCCGGAGTGCAGTGGCGCGATCTCGGCTCACTGCAAGCTCCACCTCCCGGGATCATGCCATTCTCCTGCCTCAGCCTCCCAAGTAGCTGGGACTACAGGCGCCCGCCACCACGCCTGGCTAATTTTTTGTATTTTTAGTAGAGATAGGGTTTCACCGTGTTAGCCAGGATGGTCTCAATCTCCTGACCTCATGATCCGCCTACCTCGGCCTCCCAAAGAGAGTTGGTTTCTTAAGACCAAGAAGAACAGGCAAGGTAGGGATGCCCTAGGGTGGCCTCTCCAGCCTGGGGTCACCATGAAGATGGCCTCATTACAAAGGCAAAGCTCAGACAAAATTCTTCACTCCAACAGGGTCTGTGCTCCTCAGTCAGCCAGGTCAATCCCATCCTTCAGCTTCTTCCCTTCCTGTCAATTGATAAAATTAGGAAAGCTTATTAGCCTTGATGTTACCAAACACTGTCATATAATTATACTGAGAGGAGAGAAAGGGATGGTGTATGAGAACCAAAATTCCTCATCTGCCAAAACAAAGCATGTCTAAAGTTGATGAATCAGCACATAGCAGTATATGCATATTATTTAGGAATGTGAATAGAAGTATTAGCAAAATAGATAATTTAAAACTGTTCTCTCTGGGGAAATATCAATGGGGGAAGGCTAAGCAGCTGGGACATAAGAGATTGCTGTATTTTTACAAGCATTTTAGCACTATTTGGCTTTTCAAATCAAGTGCCAATATTTTTTTGATTTGTTAAAAAAAAGTAGTAATAATAAAACCTACCCTTCTTAGTGTAATCCTTTAGCTTAATGAACTCCAGTAGGCTCAGACAGAATGTGGTTTGATGTGGTTTGTGGAGCCAGGAGATCTGAGACACAGAAGATGGGAGGCGCCTGGTGTTGTGGAAGAGCCATGGGTCAGAAAACCTGGATTCTGACCTTGGCTCTGCTGCTCCGTGCTGTATGGCCTTGGGAAAGGTGCTTAACCACTCTGAGCCTTTCTACCCCTAAGGGCAGGCACTCAGACCCCATACAAACCAATGAGAGGATTAAATAACATAGATCCCAACCCAACAATGAAAACAAAGCTCATGGTGAGGATGCAAGGTGTGGGGACCTGCGAAGCCTGGGTCAGGTGGGTGAGAGCCATGGAAAGACAGAGCCCTAGATAGAAAGGAACAGGCCCCTGGTCCCTCCACCAGGCCCTGAGCCCAAGCCCAAGGCTTTAGACATGAGCTGAACTCCCCCCACCTTCTCCATGCTACTCCCAAGTTCCCTGAGACCATGGAGTACATTTCAGGACTCTGTGAACTCGAGAGAGGCAAGTGTCCCAGACTTAAGTCTACGTCCCTCTGTGAGGCTCACCCAGACCCATGAGCTCATCTAACTGGCACAAAGTCTTTCCTCAATTCTGCCCAGTTAAAAAAAAATCCGCAGGTTAATTGGCTGTATCAGACCCTCTTTAACAAAGTCGCTCCTCAATTTTGCTCAATTAAAAAAATATAAATAAGATAACTTTAAATTACTTGGCCTTAGAAACAAACATGGTAAAAACCTTAGGCTCAGGACAGAAACTCCAGGGCGGAATGTGGCTCACCACTATGTTAAACTTTGTCACAGGTCTGGTCACAGCTGTCATTTTAGGACAAGCACATCCAGGCTCTCCAGAAACCAGGCCAGCCTGGGCAAATTTCTTCCAGGCTCTGAGCATTTAGAAGAGCCCACAGCTTTTGCTCACAGCTCAAGGACCAGGCGTTGACTGCCTGGTTGCCAAGGGTGCTTTTTCTCCCTCCTCTCCCTGGAATCATAGCCTGTACCGGCTTGGGGTTGGGGAGAGGTCTGGTAGGTTCATGCATCACTGCCTCCCTCTTTCTTTCCCTCCGTCACCTGTGACTAAAGAGATCCACACCCCATCGAACAGCACTATTCTTGCTGGTATGTCATGCAGTGAAGAGGTAGAAGGATGTTTTGTGAAGCAGCCCTGCACACAGAGAACCCAAAACAAGACTCCAGACCAGGCCCAAGGCACCTCCACCAATACTGATACACAATGGGGGTGCTAGTATAAAATCTCCCAAAGGTCAAAAGCAATACAGACTACTCTCTGCATAGCCAGCACATGAGTGTAAACACACAGACCTACAGATTCATTCCTCCCAAGATAAAATTTATTCTTTGGCGCTTCATACTTGGCAAGGATTAATCATTATGTCAGTTCATACAATGATTAAATTAATAAAATACATCTGGATCAGAGAAAACCTCAGAGACCAACTTTGATTCCATAAGCACAAAGTAAAGGACCTGAAACGGGGTGGAGATGCAGTAAAGGAGAAGTTAAGGGGAGTTAATTAGCCAGTGATTAAATGTCATTTTCCCTGAGTCAAGTGATTCTCATTTTATTCAAGTGCTCTGCAAGTGGTGAAGGTTTTTTGTTTTTTGTTTCTTGTCATTTTAGGGAATTCTTTTTTGTCCAACAAATAATTCTCAGTTGTCTGCTTTTAAAAGTACTGTGTAATTTCTAAATTACTATTTTTCAAAATCAGGCTAACACTTCCAACTCCCTCTGGTTGGGGTTTTCTGAATCATCTACAGAAAGATGGCTGCTCTGCTGAGAGCCTGCCTGGGAAACTGGTTTGTATATCCTGTGACCCAAAGCATCCACTTCCTCAAAGGTGTAGCCAGGAGGCTCAGGATATGAAGCTAGGCACCTGCCCATTTCCTTGGGAGTAAAGCTGATGGTGTAGGTGGTCTGGCCTTCCACAGGGACATTTCCTCGAGGGCCAGACCAATGAGGCTTACAGCTTTTGGTATTGATAGGCGGGTGGGGCACATAGTGGGCCCGAGTGGTGGTCAGGCAGTCCAGGGGCTCGGTGGGCAAGTCCAGCTGGGGAACGGGCTTGACTGGCTCTGTGCGCATGCTGGACCACTGCTTGTAGTCATCCTTGGTGGTGGAAGAGCCTTCAAAGCGACCGCACTTCTTAATCTGACGTGCAGGTCGGCAGGACTGAGCTGGGGCACCCTTAGGGCATGTGTAATGGGCCTGCACTGTTGTCAGAAGATCCATCCTGTCTTCGGGAGGGACGTAGGTGATGGGAGCTTTGGAGAACATCCGGGGCGTTGGCCAAGCTTGGTACTTATCTCGAAACTCAGTGGTGTTACAGAAAGGCATGTCTAGCCCAGGAGGCCTGGCTAGAGGTTTCAAGCTCTTGGCAGGCTCCCCCATCAGGCCCCGGTAGGATTGTTTTTGAGTGGTAAGGCTTTCAAAGGGGATTTCACAGGGCCTGAACTTCTCTGCTTCATGCACAAAGCGCTTCTCTACGGGGTGGGCCACATAGCTCATCTTGTAGTTAGTCACATCCTCCAAGGGGATGTTACAGAGCTTTGGCATGGCCAGAGGTTTACAGCTTATGGTCTTCACAAGGCCTTTTATGGGGTAATCGTCCTGGTGTGTGGTTCTGTTATCAAACCTGACTGATGCCGGCTGGTATTTGTGTTCCAGACGAAGTGGCTCTCGCCTTGGTTGGTTCCAAGGCAAATAATCAGCTGAAATTAAAGCAGAAGAGGTAATTAATAATAAATCAAGTCAACCAACTTGCATATATTCTACAGAGCCCCAAGGTCTTAAGGCAGTCTCCGATGAAGTGTTCTTTGAGACAAAGAAAGAACAGAGCACATCCCTGCTACCACTTCATTCAAACACCTGATGTGTCAACTTTATGGTACTTGCAGGCAGAAGAGACAAATCTACAGGAGCTCTCATCACACCCCACAATACTGCATGCAGGGATCTTAGAGGGTCCATGGTCGTGAGAGGATCCAGGGAATCCATTCCTGCAGAAAAGTTCAACCACTAGCTTACTCTGACAACACTTCCTTTCTTCTGTGGAGAAGGTACTTTCTCTGAATCAGCATGGAAGGAGTGAGAAGATGCATGTGATGTAGTGAGATAGAAAATTCACAACCCACCACTGGTGGGCCACCAGCCAGATGAACCAGGCCTACCTGGTCGTCTGTGGAGTGACAGCCCACTGTGTCCCTGTAATCCTCACATCTAATCCACATAAATCAAATATGCTGCTCCAAGGGAATAGGGCATTGTATTGGGTGGTGAGAGAACAGTGGCTGCCACTTATATAAAACTTATTACATAACAGGCAGTATTCTAAGTGCTTAGTATATTAACTCACTTAATCTTCAGACTGTCCTAATAAGGTGGGTACTATTAATGCCAGTTTTATAGATGCAGAAACAGATATACAGAAAATGAGGGAATTTGTCCCGGCTCACTTGGCTAGAAGTGGAAAAGCACAAATGCAAATTTAGACCCAGAGCCCACGATCTGACCCACTCTACTCTCTGGTTCTAACAATTAGGGAATACCAACTACATGTCGGTCAATTGTGCTCAAGTCTTTCCATACATGATCTTGTTTCATCTTCACAATAACCCTTTGTGATGGGTATGATTCTCTCCATTCTACAGATTTCTAAATACAAGGCTCAGAGGAGCTAAGAAACTTGCCCAAAAGTCACATGGCTAGTGAGTTGAGTTGGAATTTAAACCGTATTGTTGTCTCCAAAGCCATGTTCTTCTGATACCTCATATCACACTTAGGGGCATTTTATTTCCAGAAGGAGTAAAGGTTAAAGAAAAAAATAATCAGAGGGAAGATTTTCAGGAGGAAAAGAACTTCAGAATGTTTGAAGAATGAAAAGAACTGGCCAATCTAGATGTCCATCTCCAGAGGAACCTCTGCTGTGGGGCTGGAATGGCCAACATAATGGGAGGCCTGGACCCCAAGGAAATCTGCAGTAGAGATGGCCTCCATGCATCTTGAGGACCAGATACTGTCTTCAGGCAGCACTGTAAGCCTTTGAAACTGGCTTTGCCACACAGACCATCAGGGCCAGCACACCAAGACTGAAAGTCTAGGTGAGAAAAATGGGATGACAAACCATGTGATTCAACTGCCTTGGCACTACTGGCATTTTTTTTTTTTTGAGATGGAGTTTCACTCTTGTTGCCCAGGCTGGAGTGCAATGGCACAGTCCCAGCTCACCGCAACCTCCACCTCCCAGGTTCAAGCGATTCTCCTGCCTCAGCCTCCCTAGTAGCTGGGATTACAGGCATGTGCCACTGCACCCGGCTAATTTTGTATTTTTAGTAGAGACGGTGTTTCTCCATGTTGGTCAGGCTGGTCTCGAACTCCCGACCTCAGGTAATCCGCCCACCTCGGCCTCCCAAAGTGCTGGGATCACAGGCGTGAGCCACCACGCCCGGCCTACTGCTGGCATTCTTTCAAAATACTTGACTAACATCCAAGACCTAGGTTGCCCCATCGGGCCCATAAATTACCAGATTTAAAGTAGCCCTAGTGAGCCCTCTGAATCTATAGGGAATTCTCTTGCTTACTGCTGTACAAAAGGTTAGAAAAAAAAGCTGCTTCCCAGGAGCCTTGGGTATACACACCAACACTAGTGGAGTCCACAGGCACAATTTGTAACAGTTTTATTGAAATCTAATTTGCATAATAAAAGGTACCATCTTAAGTACACAATTTAGTGACTTTTATGGAGTTGTATATCCATCACCAAAATCAAGTTATAGAGTATTTGCATCATGCCAAAAATACCAATTATCTTCATTTGTAGTCAGTCTTTACTCCCATCTCCAGCCCCAGGCAACCATTAATTTGCTCTTGGTCTCTATAACTGCGCATTTTCTGGACATTTCATATAAATAGAATCACCCAATATGTAGCGTTTTGCATCTGGCTTCTTTCACTTAGTGTAGTGTAATTGAGGTTCATCCATAATGTAGCCTGTATCAGTAGTTCACCTTTTTATTGTTGAATAATATTATATGATACCAAATTTTGTTTATCATTCACCAATTGATGGACATTTTGAGTTGTTTCTACTCCTTGGCTATTATAAAGAAATTCTGCTATGAGCCTTTGTGAAGAAGTCTGTGTGTGAACATATATTTTCATTTCTCTTGGGTAGATAATAAAGTGAAATTGCTAGGTTGTATAGAAAAATCTGTCTTTAGCTTTTTAAAAAAGATACTGCCAAATGTTCTCAAAGTGGAGAAGTAGATGTGCCATTTTACATCCCACCAGCAACGTATAAACATTCTCATTTCTCCACATCCTCGTCAACACTTGTTATCATCCGTGTTTTTAAATTATTATAGACATTCCAATGGGTATTTAGTAGTATCTTGCAGTGTCATTTACATTTCTCTAATGACTAATGATGTTGAGCATCTCTGCATGCACTTATCAGCTCTTCATGTGCTTTCATTGGTAAAATATTGAGATGTTTTGCCCATTTTAAAATTAGACTGTCTTCTTATTGAGTTATAGAATTCTTTGCATGTTCTAAATACAAATCTTACACCAGGTATGTGATTTACAAATTTTTTTCCAAGTCTATCACTTCTCTTTTCATTTTCTTATTATTTTAACAAAACACCCACCTGACACCTGACTCTTTTCATTTCTTAATGGTGTCTTTCTAAGTGCCCAAAGGTTTTGAATTGCGATAAAGTCCTATTTATATCTTTAATAAATCATGCTTTTGATGCCATATCTCAATTCTTTGCCTGTCCCAAGATATCATAGATTTTTCTCCCATGTTTTATTTTGAAACATTTATAGTTTTAGCTATTACATTTAGGTTTCTGATTCTTTTGAGTTTGGATGCGGTAACTTCGTCTTTTTGCATGTGGATATCCAACTGTCCCAGCACCATTCATCAAAAAGACTATCCTCTCCCACACTGAAGTGCCTAGGCATCTTTGTGAGAAGTCAACGACAATAGACATAAAGGCTTATTTCTGTACTCTCAGCTTAGTTGCATTGGTCATTACACTTGTCGTTGTGTCAGTATAACTGTCTCAATTGCTGTAGCTTTATAATAAAGTTTTGTAATCAGGAAGTGTAAGTTTTACAACTTAGTTCTTATTTTTCAAAAATACTTTCAGCTATTCTGGTTTATTTGAATTTCATATATAAAACCTAAAATTACTTTGCCAAGTTCTAAAAAGGAAAAGGAGCCTGCTGGGATTTTGATAGGAATTGCATTGAATCTACAGATCAATTTGGGACAACTTTACCTTAACAGTATTGAATCTTCCAATCCATGAACACAGAATGTCCATCATTTTTGTTCAGATTTTAATTTCTCCCAGCAATCGTTGGTAGCTTTCAGCATGCAAGACTTACACTTGCTTTTTTAAAATTTTATTCCAAGATTTTATTAATTTTGAGGCTATTAAAAAGAGAACAGTTTTCTTGACTCCATTTTGATTGTCCATGCTAGAATACAGAAACAATTGATTTTTATATATTGTTCAGTACTGACATCTCGCTGAACTCATGTATTAGTTCTGGTAATTTTTGTGGATTCCTTGGTGTTATCTGCATACAGGATCATGTTGTCTGAGAATAAAGACAGCTTCGCCTTTTCCTTTTGAGCCTAGATACATTTACTTGTCTGCTTGCTTTTCTTGCATTATTGCACTAGCTAGAACCTCCAATACAATATTGAGTGGAAGTGGTGAAAGCTGGCATCCTAGCCTTGTTCTCAATCTTAGGGGGAAGCCATTTAGTCTTTCACATTCAGTATGATGTTTTAGAAGTACAGATTTCTTTTGTGAATGCCCTTTATCAGGCTGAGGAAGTTTCCTTCTAGTCCTAAGCTTCTTGAGAGCTTTTATGAGTGTTGAACTTTGTCAAATGCTTTCTATCAACCAAGTGGCTTTTTTCTGTTACTTTATTAATGTGGTATATTAATTGATTTTCTGATGTTACACCAACTTTGAATTCCCAGAATAAATCTCAAAGTTTTATAAATATTGATTCTGTAATTGTCTTTTAAATGAATTAAAAGAAAAAAATATCTTTTTAATGATTTAAGAAGAAAACAAAGAAAAGTATATATTTACCTAATTACATTTACCAGTATGCTTTACTACTTTTTGTGTAGATTTGTGCTGCCATCTGGTATCATTCCCTTTTAGCCTGAAGGATTTCCTTTAGTACTTCTTGCAAGCTAGGTACCTGTAACTTCTCTCCATCTTTATCTGGGAATGTATTTTGCCTTCATTATTGAATCATAATATCACTAGATATGAAATTCTTGAAGGATAGACTTTTTTCTTTCAAAACTGTGAATATGCAACCAACTGCCTTCAGTCCTCCATTGTTTCTGAAGAGAACTTAGCCATTAATAATGTCATTTTTGGGCCGGGCACGGTGGCTCACGCCTGTAATCCCAGCACTTTGGGAGGCCAAGGTGGGCTGATCACGAGGTCAGGAGATCAAGACCATCCTGGCTAACATGGTGAAACCCTGTCTCTACTAAAAATACAACAAATTAGCCAGGCGTTGTGGCAGGTGCCTGTAGTCCCAGCTACTAGGGAGGCTGAGGCAGGAGAATGGTGTGAACCCGGGAGGCGGAGCTTGCAGTGAGCCGAGATTGCAGCCACTGCACTCCAGCCTGAGTGACAGAGTGAGACTCCGTCTCAAAAATAATAATAATAATAATAATAATAATGTCATTTTTCTATATGTGATGAGTCATTTCTCTTTTGCCTCTTTCCAAATCTTTGTTTTTGGCTTTCAACAATTTGACTATGTTATGAATAGATGTGGATCTCTTTGTACTTATTCTATTTGGATTGTGCCTCTTGAATGTATTAATAAACATTTTTCATAAAATTTGGCAACTTTCAGCCATTAATCTATCATTTTTCTGCCCCCTTCTTCTCCTTTTGGGGCCATGATTATGAGTATGTTAGTACACTTTATGGTATTCCACGAGTCTGGTTTGGACCTTTCTCTTAATTTTTTTCTGTTCTTCAGATTGGGAATCTCTATTGAACTATCCACATTTTTGCTGATTCTTATGCCAGCTCAAATCTGCTGTTGAGCCCCTCTAACGAATTTTTTATTTTAGTTATTGCCCTTCCAACTCCAGAGTTTTCATTTGGTTCTTTATTATTTCCTGTTACTGATACTCTCTATTTGATGAGCAATTGTTGTCATACTTTTATTTCCTTAAATATGCTTTCCTGTTATTCTTTGACCATATTTATAATAGCTACTTTGAAATATTTGTCTGCGATGTCCAACATCTGGGCTCCTGCAGAGATACTTTCTGTTGACTGCTTTTTCCCCCACCATGCATGGGTCATACTTCCCTTTTTCACATCTTACAATTTTTTTGTGTAAAACACAACACTTTAGATAATATGCTGCAGCAACTCTGGATTCTGATCCCCATTGGGAGTTGGTTTTACTTGTGTTTAGCTTATCTGCACTAATTCCATAGAGTCTTATCTTCCCTGCAGTGTATGGCCACCGATATTTTTGTTCATTTTTTTTTTATTTGTTTTTGTTTTTAATTTGCTTGTTTGTTTTGAGATGGTGTCTTGCTCTTGTTGCCCAGACTGGAGTGCAGTGGCACGATCTCAGCTCACTGCTACCTCCGCCTTCCCGGGTTCAAGCGATTCTCCTGCCTCAGCCTCCTGAGTGGCTGGGATTACAGGCGTCCACCACCACACCCAGATAATTTATTGTTTTCTTTTTTTGTATTTTTACAAAAAAATACAAAACCTCCTGACCCCATGATCTGCGCACCTGGGCCTCGCAAAGTGCTAGGATTATAGACGTGAGCCAACTTGCCTGACTTCTTAAGGGTCACTCTGTCAGCATAGTTTAGTGGTCAGCCAATGAATGGTCAGAAGTTAAACTTAAGAACTTTAAGCCAGTAAGGCATTCACACTTTGCCAATGGAGCTGTGTGTGGGTTAGGAAAAACACATACAAAGATCAGGCAGTTTATAAGTCTCATTTGGCTTTTACTTCCTATTGGGCTTTCTCATGCCTCCCCTACACAAGCACTAGGCCTAACTAGGGATGATTAGGGATGATGAGTTGATAGATGGGCTCCTCTCTGATTGCCCTTGAGCCTGCATATAGCCTTGCCCATGTGCACAGCCTTCCAGACTACTCAACCAGGGATGATGAGTTGATAGATGGGTTTCTTTCTGATTGCCCTTGAGTCTGCACACAGTCTTGCCCATATGCACAGCCTTCCCGACCACCAGGAATACATATGAGCTTATCAAGACCCACTGTGTCTGTCTCATTCTCTGAATCTCCCTTCTTACATTCCTAGCTGGTTTGCTGGTCTGTTGCTTGCCACAACTAGCACTGCAGCCTCAGACTAACTCAGAAGTTGTCTTCCCTGATTTCTTGCCATTAAGATCACTATTGTTTTTATTGAAACTCCTGGGTATGCACTCTATTCCCAATCAAGTCAGGCCCCACTGACAGCACAGCTGCTTGTTTCCACAGCCTAGCCTGCTCCGGCAGAGCCACTACATAAATGAAACAGCAGGGGTGGGGATGGGGTGATGGAAGCAGCCCCAGAATAAAACATCACAGACTCCTAGTGTTAATAACCAAGGTGCCACAGTTTCTTTAATAAATGCTTCTCAATTTTTTTGCATACCAGTGACTGATTTCCAGAGTCTAGAAATGGTTGATTTTCACTGTTTTGTCCAGTTTTGTCATTGCTTTTTGGGAAGAGGATTTGCCAAGCTCCTTACTCCTCCTCTCCAGAAGTCCTGATACCACCCCCTCATCCACCAGTACGCTCTTAAGTTTATTTTAGACTGATAATACTACCAACTATTTATCTAAAATTGGCTTCATTTTAATTGAAAATCTAATCTTTCTCCAAGAGCCATTAATGGCTCTATCAGCATCTTGAAAGCATTAGGGGGCCTTGGAGGGAACCATCTTGCTGAATATAAACCACATGTTTCCTGCCCACCCCGGCCCCCAGACTCCAGGCCTTGCTGAAACGGAGGCATCTACCTGTAGATGCCTACACACTCCCTCAAGGTACTTGGGGGTGGGGAGGACAGGGCTTTTCTGGCTCTCTTCTGTGATGGATGAAGTGTTAACAAAACAGGTTTCTAAGCTCAAAGTTGCCTCATGTGATTTCTGATACCCAACAATATAGTTGAAACCACATTATTATCCAAGCCTCCCGACTTCCTCCGCCCAGCATTTATTACCAAAAACCTCCACAGGACCCTGAAAAACCTCAGAATTTCACATGACAAACTATTCACATGCCAGTAAAGTCCTTCAGGGCCAGAGTGTCATGTGGGTAATTGGCAAGAACTTCTTTAAAAGGGATTCCATTCAATAATGTGCCTTTAGAAAAACAGCTAAACCTAAAGCTGAGCATCAAGTAATTACACTTTCAATCTTTCCAATTGCACAGTGTTTTGAAAATGTCACAAATTACAACCAAATGCTGCTAAAGCATATTTTATTGGTGGTTTTCTGGACCCCAGTAAAGGTGCTGGCCATAGAGTGAAAAGGGGAAAAAAAGATTTCGTATTTTTTCTGTGGAACAAATGTAAGCAGAGCATATAGACAAAATCTAGATGGCACCCACTGAAACATGTATTTAATAACCTTGGTCTTTGGTTTCTCTTTGGGTGGTAGAGGAGGAAGAGAATCAACGTATGGTCATAAAACATGAAGGTTGTTATGAAAAAGACTTAAGAAAGCAGCAAATTTTCACAAGACACAAACATGTCACCCAAGGGGTGATACACCAAGAGATAAGGGCGTGACCCCTCATAAATGCATGGGGTTATTAAGGACTGACCCAACCAAATGGTAAGTGGCATAGGCCTTCTCAATCCTCACTTCTGCTCCTGGCCAGGACCCATAGGGTAATAGCCTCGGTGGGGATTTGTGTAGATATGCCAAACTCTGTCACCTGGAGCCCTTGTAAACAATGGTTCAGAACCATTCATCCATTGAGTCCCTCACTTGACACACTTTGTTGTGTCATTCCCTGTGTTCGATGCTGGGAATACAGATGTTGGGCATTCAAGGCACAGTTTGGGAAGCCCTTCTATCACAGGTGAGTGACAGAACAAACAAACCACTTCAATTAATAGAAAAAAAGTATTTGCTATAGTCTGAATGTGCCCCAAAATTCATGTGCTGAAACTTAATCCCCAATACGGTGGTATTGGGAGGTGAGGCCTTTTGGGAAATGATTGCATCATGCGGGCTCCACCTTCATGAATGGATTAGCACTGCTATACAATGACTGGAGGGAGCTAGCCAAGGCCCTTTTTTCCTTCTGGCTTTCACCACATGAGGACACAGCAACAAGGCACCATCTTGGAAGCAGAGAGCAGACCCTCACTGGACACCAAACCTATCAGCGCCTTGATCTTGAACTTCCCAGCCTTCAGAACTGTGAGAAATAAATGTCTTATTTATAAATTACTCACTCTCAAGTATTTTTGTTACAGCAGCACAAATGAACTAAGAAAGTAGTATTCAAAAAAAAACCTCATAAGACACACATGTTGCAAACTGGTACCCATAGGTTAATCTAACTATAAATATGTTTCCTTTAGCTACATACTGATTTGTTTTAAAATCGGAATTGCAGAGGAAAACTATGAACTCCAACCTCAAATGCACATGTTCCAAGAACAAAAACCCTGTCCATCTATGCATGCCTGGTTCTGAGCAGTCCAGTTCAGACTTGACTGGTGTTCATTTATTAACTCTGTTTAAGTAGGCAAGCAGTTAAGAGGTACCAGAAGTTTAAGGAAACTGAGGAAGAAAATAGGATTTTCTCAATTTTAACTTTGTCAGTAGGGAAGTCAGCCATTATATTAGTCAGTTCTTGCACTGCTATAAAGAAATGCCTGAGATTGGGTAATTTATAAAGAAAAGCAGTTGAATTGGCTCATGGTTCTGCAGGATGTACAGGAAGCATGGTAGCATCTGTTTCTGGGGAGGCCTCAGGGAGTTTTACTCATGGTGGAAGGCAAAGTGCAATAAGGCATCCTACACGGCAGGAGCAGGACAGAGAGCGCGAGTCGGGAGGTGGGGAGGTGCCAAACGCTTCTAAACAAGCAGATCTCAGGGGAACTCACTCATTATACAGTACTAAGGGGGCAGGGGGGTGCTAAACCATTAAAAACAGCCCCCATTATACAATCACCTCTCACCAGGCCCCACCTCCAACACTGAGGATTACAATTCAACATGAGATTTCATGGGGGCAGAGACCCAAACCCTGTCAGCCATGATTCAGTTTAAGCTGTGGAATACTCACTCTTCTGTAGTTTGAAGAGGACAGCCTGAGATGTAGCTGTATGGACAAAGGGAGAGACAGGGGAAAACGGCAGTGAAAGAGATTAAACAAAGAGTACTGCTGGGGTGTGGTGGGGTGCATGTGTGCGTGTGTGTGTGTGTGTGCGTGTGTATGTGTGTGTGTGTTGAGCGGTAAGTAGTCTGCTGGGGAGAAGTAGGGAGGACTTCTCTTTAAATGCTACATATAGACCTCCTCCATCCTTGCCAACCCCCAAGACAAGCAAGGAGCACTTTTCACTCGCAGACCTCTCCCTGCACCTAGGGCAAGGTGGAAGAGAGGGAACTGAACTGACAGGTAGGAGCTCTGAAGAGTCTCTCCCTATACTAAGATTCATAAACCAACAGGGCCCACAAAGACAGTGTAGAGGAGAGGCGAGTTCGCCATTGGATATGCCGTATCACCACCCATGGTGGAAAGCGCTTACTGCAGTTTCATTCCTCTATCCCACTAGCTCAATGTCTGTGCTGCCTGATTTCTGGTCTTCTTGTAAACACTGGATTAAAAAGGAGAAGAATGCATTCAGTAGAGGCAAAAGTGCCCCCCAACACCCTACCCATGGTCATACACCTGGTTGTATGGACTCCTGTGTGGTGCCTGCTGTGAGAGGGTAATTGGGAAAGAAAAAGACAAGCAGATCCCTGCCCCTTGGAGGTTACAGCCTGGCCATTAAAGGAAGCATTAAAAGTATACAATGCATGATAAGACAGGGGAGTGCAAGGCACCCATACAGCATCCAGCCTGACATGGCGGAAGGGCTCAGAATGTGATCTTTCAGCTGCTAACTGAAAGGATAAGTGCTAGATTAAGGAAGCAGAAGGATTCTATATAGAAGGCATCACATGTGCTAAACAAATGCCCTGAAGCAGAAAAGAAATGTAGGAAGGGACCTGAAAGAAGGCCCTGAGGCTGGAGCAGAGGGGCTTAGAAGACACCAGGACTTCCAAGGCATCAGAGGAGGCAGTAAAGGTTTGGGTTTTTATCATAATAGGATCATATGATTTGATAAAATAATATGATTTGATAAAATAATGATTTTATCATTTGATAAAATGATATGATTAGATAAAATAATGATTTTATCAAATGATTATCTGAGGAGTTTTATACAAAGGAGTGGTCAGATCAGATTGCCATGTATAGAAGACTGCTCTGCTCCCTTACTGTGGAAAATGAGTAAGAGCTGACAAGACTGGAGATATGCTCAGGTGTGTGTCCAGGTGTAGACATGGAGAAAACAGGATTAGGGCTTTGCTAGGAGGAAACAGCAAAACGGCTGAAGAGAGAGGGACTCTCGGCTATCAGTAGGAGCTGGGCTCCAAAGATAGGCCATGGAGTAGAGACTCCATGGGGAGGGACAGACACAGGAGCGGCTGGTGGTAAGAAGGAGGGTTGAGACGTCAATGGACTGGAGGTCCCAAAAAGGCCAAGGACTGTCGTGGTGGGAGGAGATAAGAGGACAAGCCCAGAGGACAGGTTGCCGATGTGCACAAAGACTTCAGAGGTGGGGCCATTTCAGGGTATGATAACATTCAGAATATTATTAGTCAGTTCTTGTACTGCTGAAAAAAGGTGGCTTGACCAAAGGTAGCTATCTATGGGGGAGTGTTAGAGGAAGAAGTTAAAGAGAATAAAAGGGCAGAGCCCAGGTTGCTGAAGAGGCCCACGCCAATCCAGTCTTCAGTTCCTGGAAGAATCAAAGAAACTCAACTAAGCACAGGGTCCTCCAGGATGACAGAATTAGAGGCCCTTCTAGGAGCTCACATCCCTCCAATCTCCCTACCTCCACCACCATCTTCACCCTAAATGCTTGGCTTGACTAAATAAAAGTGGCCCTCTCTATTCACAGCATTTAGAGGTCCGTGAACTATTCAGCATGTCCTCCTAGGGCAAGGCAAAGGTTGGTATCATAAGCGTGAGTTATTGATTACAAACCTGGTCTCCAGTCTCATGGTCTCAGTCTTTGCAGCTGAGCTCCATAGAGTGGCTGTCTGCTAGCACAACACATATGACCACGTATCTTGTCTCTCCACTAGGCTAGAAAGTCAAGGGCAGGCCATTATGCTTCCTTCAGTTTCTAGGACCACACCTCATAGGTAATATCAATAGATACTCAATAAAGAAAGAAGCAATCCTATTTATATAAAGTTCAAAACTGGCGAAACTAATTTAAGGTATTAAAGGTTAAAATAATGGTTATATTCTCATTGGGGAGGGTAACAGAAATGGGGTAGTAATGTTTTATTTCTTGATCTGGGTACTGTTTATATGGATTTGTTCAGTGTAAATTTATTGATCTGTATAATTATAATTTGTATACTTTTCCATATGTATGTTACATTTTGATATATTTTTTAAACATGTGAATGAATCAATCACTTAATCAGTGGTAGAAACTAACTTAGCCTGAACTTGAAATGCTTCCCCCAATATAGCATTCAAACTGCAAGCTAAGGCAGGGCTTGGCAGATATTTTGTATAAGAGCCAGGTATTAAGTGTCTTATGCCTCACAGATTATAGTGTCTCTGTCAGCAACTACTCAACTTTGCTACTATGGTACAAAAAGTAGCCATAGATACTGTGTAAATGAATGAATATGGCTGCGTTCCAATAAAACATGAACACTGAATTTTCAATTTTATATCATTTTCACAGTCCTCAAATGATATCCTTTTGATTTGTTTTTCAGTTATTAAAAAAAAATGCTTAACTCTTCTTAGCTCTCCAGCTATACAAAAACAGGCTGCTGGCCAGATCGGGCCCGTAGGAAGTAGTCTGCCAACTCTTGCACTAACTGAGTATGCACATAAAACACATTTCCTGGCCCGCACACAGGCTCAGCCTGTCTTTCCCCCAATCTGCCCCTCTGTGCTCTCCCACCTTTATAAGTAGGCAAACACTCCATCTTGTCGCTACATGGATATTTACTGTCCCGAGGTTTGATGGGGTCCACTCGACAGACAGGGTAGGGATTGTAATCTTTCTCATACGTCGTGAGCAAATCCATATTCTCTTCACTCGGGACGAACTGGTCATACTGGTGGACCTTCACTGGTGCCACTTTGTGAGGCCCAAAATCTCTCCTGTAAGGAAGCAAGTGCATGCTGTTGGGGTCCTTGGCTTGCGATAAGGCTTACGTTTTCTGCTTAACCCAACTCTACAAACATTTGCTGAGAAGTCATGTTCTACTCTACCTGCCTTCCCTCCTCCCCCGAACTGTTTCTCCTCTATTTCCCACTTTTGAGAAGGGTACCATCAATTCCTTCTCACCCAACTCAGACACCTGTATACATCTTTGACCTCCTTTCCTCACGGCCCCAGAGCCTATCACCACCAGCGCCCCTGCACCTCATTGGTTTTTCTTTCCCCTTGGTCCAGATCATGACAATTTCTCACTAACAGCCTGCCACCTGAGCTTCCTCCTTCATTCCTACCACTTCTATTCAATCCCCATAATGTGGCCAGAATAAACTCTCTAAATGGAAATCAGATGGCTTTCCCCAGTTTAAAACTCTTCCAGGTAAAATTCAACTTCCGGGCATAATTTATAAGCCTTTCTGGACCTGGCTCCTGCCTTACTCACCGTTGTCTCTCACTATCCCCACCCCACCTGAGCACCCTGCACTCCAACCACAATGCCACCGTTTCTACTGCCGCGCTCTCCGCCTTCCTTCCACCCAACCCCTTCACTGCGGAGCTATCTTCCTTTCAGGTGCCGCTGCCACCTTCTCTGTGTTCCCAAAAGCTTCTCCTGCTAATGTTTATCTCCTTCCTCTACTTAGCCTACAGAAAACCCAGAAGAGGAAAACAGTGAAATAATTGGAAACCCTGACTCCTTCATTTCTCTGCTATCTGGTGTCAGCGCCCCCATTATTTCACGGAGTACCAAAACAATAGGATCGAAAAAGTATAATGGTCTTCACTAAACAGGAAGCAGTCCCTCCCCAAAGCATCCCAGATAAAAAGGCCCAGATGCTCACTGCAATGCCCACCAGGAACCGCCCTAAGGAGCCAGGGCTTAGCTCGGACTTGTGTTGCCCTCCAGGGCACTCGCAACTTCCCACCTCTCAATGCTAACATTTCCCTCTGAAGGGTGTCTGTTTTACACAACAAACTGTTTTTGCCTGGAACCCATTTATTCAACTGGACAAAGGGAAGGTAGATTTTTCCTGATGGTGCTTGCCAGAACAGCCCTGTCAAGGGAAGGGGAAGGTTTCCGGACAGGAAAACATTAGGCCCAAACACCAATAAAACCCACTTCCCGGCCAAAATCTGGAGCAGCATTACTCAGCCATGCTTGACTAGCAAAGGTAACACGCTCCACTGTAACCTGTCTTGCGTGAATTATACACATGATTGTCAGTAAACCCGAACCGGGTCCTGAAAATGCTTAGTGGGATGGGAGAAGGAAGTTAGGAAGCAGGAGAATTAGTCTCTCTAGGGCTCTAAGGAGGAAATCGGAGATGCTTCAGTTGAACTCCCCTAACACCCTCTGGGTAGATTTAAAAATATATCTTAGCGGCAGTTATAGGACATTCAGCCTGGGCTCCTTTCCTAGGGGCCCTGCTGTTAGCCTGAAGTGTCTGGAAGCTGACTGTGCATATCGGGGCTTATGGAGGGAATGGACTGAACAAGCAGCCAAAGGTCAGCTCCTACTTCTGCTGTTCTCAGTGAGCAAGTACTACACCCTGGTGTCTATTCAGCACTAAACCAATTGTAGCAGGGAACTAAGAGGGTAACTCCTTAGGCTACAAAGACAAATGAAAATGCCCAGAAAACTCCATCTGAAAACCAGCTGAGTAGAAAGGGACTCTTGGTCAGAAAGTGTACATTCTAAAGGGAGTGCTCCCAAAGGAAGTTGAGCTCTCCTCACTCTCAGAAGGGATGGACAGATTTCAAGGCAGCCTGAGACCACACATTCCTAAACCCTTATAAAAGCCTGTGCTCAGTGATGGCTACCTAAGCCTACACCCTATTCACTTCCAAAGAGTATCAGGAGGTACCAAGGGCATGCAGTGAGGAACAAAGCTGGGCGCCTGAGCTGCCGTGCTGAGCCCACCCAACCTCAGAGCATCTAGGGATGCTTTCCAGTTGTGAGGCTGCCACTCTCAGGGACCCTGCACACAGAGTCCATAGCAGCCTCTTCTGCAGTTACTCTGACCAAGAGGACCAGCTTCCTCTCAGGGATGCCGCAAAAACCTCCCTTCAAAGGCTGCCAGGCTCTTGAAAACTAAAGCACGCTTATTGCGCATCTCCCACGGCTTCTACCGGAAAAGAGCAGACAAAAGCCCAAAACCAAATTCACCAGTTCACAGACTATTCTGAAATTGGTTTCCCAAAGACAAAAGCCAATCGCCTTTTCCAGTACAAAATTTAAGTTCCTTTGTAAGTGTTCCTCTATGGTTTAATTTATTGATCAGCTATAACTAAGGCAAGTGATTATGGGGGGTGGGGGGAAGCGGTATCTATTTCTGAAGAGAAGAAAAATTTTAAAGTTTGACTTTTTTATAACCTACCCAAACATAGTTACTGTGGCTTAGGAGTGAATTTAATCAGAATTTATGTGTTTCCTCATTATGTTTTTATGTTGAGAACATTCACTGAAACCTGTCATTAACCACAACATAACTGCATGTCCCCAATCACACATAATCTTACAGCCTTTAAATTCACGTAAAAGAAAAGTCTATATTTTAGTCTCCCCAGAATTGCTCCAATTAACTAGCTTTTCTTTTTAAGAACACTGGATCTCCCCTCTCTTTCTGTGGTACATTTCCCAGTCTCTGTGCACATGTGACATGAACCAAGAAAAAGAAACTGGTCAGAGAAGTAAGTTTCTTTTAGGTAAGTAGCTATAAAAGTTATAGAGTAGGGAAGGCCAAGAGTTAAACTCAAAGTTAAGTAAAAGGTTGGAGTGGTCCTGCTGGGGAAGTCATAACAACTTGACTTCAAATCATTTAGCAAAGCTGAAGAAAGGTGTTTGACAAGACTCTGACAAAAGGGAAGAGGAAATAACGTAACAGTGAGCTAGGGTCCTGAGCCTGGCAGTGGGAAATGAAGATTTTCACCATGACAAAAGGGCCATGCAACACTTTTTTTAAACCTGTTTTTAATGTTTATTTATGCAAACTTGAAGATTTGTTAGTGTGTCCAAGTAATCAATTATATTAAAATGGAATCCATCTTAAAAGGAGTTCCTCCTCTTGGCCAAAGCCAACCTCTCTCACCCCTGCCCTCTTTCTCGGGAATCTCATCTGCAGACCATCTCCTAGGCCATGCTTTTCCCTCTTCCTCCCTACTGCCTCCTTTCTCCACTGAGTGTTATCTCCCATCTTTAAAGGTAAAGAGTAAAACAAGACACTATCCTCACTGAGCTCCATTCTCCTCCAGTTTTCCCTTCTGTCTTCCAGAAAGTGTTGTCTACAAGTGCAGACTTGCCTTCCTCTCCTCATGTCCCACCCATCAGATCTGATTCCCCTCACTCCTGGATACTCCAAGCATCACCTTGTTTTCCAGACCCAACCGCTGCTTCTCGACCTTATCCCACTGTGGTTGTTCATAGCATCCATCCTCTCACTCAATTTTTCAATACTCTCTCCCTTGACTTCCGTGATACCGCTCCTCATGATCTTTTCTCTATGTCTTCTATGGGGTTCTGCTCTTTGTCAGTTGATTTGATTGACTTTGTCACTTCTATATGCTATTCTCAAACTTCCCAATGTCAAAAGGCACCCTTCTAGAGAAACTATTCTCCCATCCTAGGCAGCTTGGGGAGTCCATCCCATTGTGCTGCAAAAGATCCTTGGCTGAATCACAGGGTTTGATTCATGCCCCTGGTCCTTATGGAACACAGAGTCCTCCTTACCTTCACTATAACAGATGGGATTCCAAGCCCATGCACTCCAGAATCCAAGTTACATAGCACCTGTCTTCTCCTCTGGCCTCTGAGACCCTCAACTCCCACTAAGGCTGAGGCAAATATCTGTCACCACTTCATATAAACCCTAGGCAAACTATTTCAAATGACTTTAAAGCTCTAAAAAGGTGGATTCTGGAGAGAGCCAACAGGTGGAAGCAGAAAATGGCACTGTGTGAGGCTTCATTGCTTAATTTTCCATTAACTATTTAAGATTCAAAGCTTCCAGCCTGAAGGTCAGCTCCAGTCTGTGCAAGGGAGGGCAGCTAAAAGGCAGATCTTCTAGGTAATCACCTTTTCTTGACTACAAAAACCAGAGGGCTGGCCAGGCACGGTGGCCCATGCTTGTAATCCCAGCATTTTGGGAGGCCAAGGCAGGCGGATCACCAGATGTCAGGAGTATGAGACCAGCCTGACCAACATGGAGAAACCCCATCTCTACTAAAAATACAAAATTAGCTGGATGTGGTGGGACACACCTGTAATCCTAACTACTCAGGAGGCTGAGGCAGGAGAATCGCTTGAACTCGGGAGGCGGAAGTTGCAGTGAGCCGAGATCGTGCCACTGCTCTCCAGCCTGGGCAACAAGAGCAAAACTTCATCTCACCAAAAAAAAAAAAAAAAAACAGAGGACCAAGTTTGAAGCAACCATGGATGCTGCAAAATGAGGAAAGAAACCTGGAAATGAGAGAGTCAAAGACAGGAAGCCCTAAATTCTGTACATAAACTGGGCCCAAATCTCTGCATAACCTCACATATATGGGGTAGATTCCAAGCTAAAGAACTGAAGTGAGATTTGAGCTGCCACCCAAGACACAGAGTTTGCATTGTAAATCAAATCAGGTTACCTGCCTGCCAAAGATAAAAACACTTTTTAGAGGAATGCAAACAAACATCTAAGGTGTCCACAATGTAGCAACATTCTCACTGTACAAAAATCAACCCAAAATCTGACCCATGCTCAAAAAAGAAAAAAAAAAAGATAATTATGGAGACCAACTCCAAGCAGACCAGACATTGGAATTAGCAGATAAGGATTTTAAAGTAGCTTTTTAAACCATGCTCAATAAGGAAAGCAAAGAAAGGCCATAATGAATTAAAAGATAGGAAATTAGGTAAAATAAATAGAAACTATATTTAAAAAGAATCAAATGCAAATTCTGAAACTGCAAAATATTGAAGTAGAACATTCACTGGATGGCCTTAATCACAAAATGGAGATAAGGGAGAAAAACTTCGTGAAGTTTAAACTAGATTAATACAAACTATCCAATCTGAAGAACAGAGGAGGGGGAGAAAAGATTGGGGAAAAGAAATGAACAGAGCATCTGTGAAAGCAAAATTACTTGAAGAAATAATGGCCAAAATGTCTACAAATTTACTCAGAAATACAGTATAGACAATTCAAAGGCTCTGAGATTGCCCAAGCAAGTCCAGTGCTGAGAACTCTATCTACATTGTGTTCACACTAATTCTCAGGCCCAGGCTATGGAGGCTAAGTATATGCCCAGTGGTACAGCTCTGAGTAAGAGAGTCAGGTATCTCTTTGAACAAAAAACATATATATAAAATTCAATGGGTAGTGCAAGACTCAAGCCTGCTACTAACTCTCTTGTTTCTTTCCTGACCTTTGGGGAGGATACTAAATGCCCTTTCTCTCTTAGCTCTTCCCTCCCTTACTCTCCTTGGTTTACCAAGGAGTCTTGCAAATAAGTGATAGAGTCGATGCTACCAATTCCCTGCCGTCTGCCTTTCAGCCACACCCATCAAGTCTGAACTCAATTCTATCTCCTCACTCTGTGCCTCCATTCCACTCTACCCATGGTCCCACTCCCTTTAGGATAAAGGTCTAACACCATTGAAGACTCACGTCTTTCTTCTGATGTTGTTCATTTTGCCCATCTTTAGGGAGCTGGTTTAGCTAACAGAATGTCTCAAATTGGGATCCAAGTGTTTTACATGGTGACATGCCTACGGGGAAATGAGGCTGGAAGTGCAAACCTCTTATTCATAAGTTGATCTCAGGTCTATCTGAAGTAAAGGCAGATTCTACACCAGAGAATTACTGAGGGCTGCAAGAAAGAGTTTCACACTAAGAATGGCTGGAAATCACAAGCATTCCCCTCATGGCACCTGCTGTAAATCCCCAAGATTTATGGTCAGTAAGAGTTGTGTGCAGTTATAATCATGCCTCACGCTGGGATGATAACCTTTCCAGAAACCAGGTGTTTTTTTGTGTCTGGGCTTAATCACCAAACCCAGCAAAGCCCTGGACCACGTGACTTTTTCATTCAGCAGGTGGGAGCCTCATGTCCAACCTCAGAAACTAAGCAGGGTCAATGTTTAGATAAAGAAGTGGGTCGGATGTTCCAGTAATAAGAGTGCTAAGAGCAGAGGGGTGACGACAATCTGTGCAGACACAAGGGTGTGCAGACACAAGGGTGTGCAGACACTGGGCTGTGCAGACACTGGGCTGACGCATCCCTTCCGCTGTAAGCCTCTAGGGGAACACCCAGATGGTAGCTTCCCTACATTTCCTGAGAGTGGCATAATTTTGTTCTCGGTCTATGAACAATAGTGCCCATCATGGCAGGCACAGGGTTGAGAAATAATGAAACTGTGGTAGAAAAGAGAACACAGATGTCTTCTACTCATTTCCCCTTTACTTCTCTTTTTAGGATAGGAAATAAAAAGAGATTCATATCTGCTCTTTTTCCTCCCTGTGGACAACCTTGATCCTGCCACTTTTTCTTTTTAAGGCCCTTATGTTCATTAACAGCTTATTTTGGAAATTCTTGCAGAATCTGCTTTCCTCTACTTTAGCCACACTTGATGTACATGGTATTTATTGTTACTCTGACTCTGGCAGGGGCAGAGGGGCCTTCTGGGTGATATGTTTATTGTTGTAACTGACACAAGGCAAGGATAATTTAGGACAGGTCAGAGGGTACGTTTTTGTTTAGCGAAGCACCATCACGAGGAGGGAGGGTATCTGGAGTTGCATCTGGCGGCCTCAGAGCTAGGTGTTGGGGCAGGTCTTCCGCCCCAGACCAAGGGTTTGTCCCCATTCTCCTAAGCTTTGGGCAGCTAACAAAGCAACCTGCAACAACCAACCTTCAAAGCATCCCTGTCTATACTTTCAGGATAGGAAATATATCAGTGTCTGAAGCCAACTAGACATCTCACAAAGTATTCTTCATTTCCTGCAAATTGGATATAAAGAGATAAAAAGACCCACACCTGGAGACCGAACAAGATATTTGCAAGCCACCCCTCAGTACTACTCTTATCCTTTCCTACCGATTACATGTCCCTTATACATGTGCCTAGGACTCTTACTTGGTGTTGACCAGGGTTTCCTAAAACAAAAGCAATGCTCAGAAATGGTTCACATTTCTTATTATGGTCTTTAGACTCTCAGAGACAAAGAATACTGTTTTCCCAGCAAAATGAAGCCCAAACTTTAGTGTTCATATTGTTTAATAAGTCATAGGCTGAAAAAACAGCAGCGAGGAGCCAAGATGGCCGAATAGGAACAGCTCCGGTCTACAGCTCCCAGCGTGAGCGATGCAGAAGACGGGTGATTTCTGCATTTCCATCTGAGGTACCGGGTTCATCTCACTAGGGAGTGCCAGACAGTGGGCGCAGGCCAGTGGGTGCACGCACCGTGCGCGAGCCGAAGCAGGGCGAGGCATTGCCTCACCTGGGAAGCGCAAGGGGTCAGGGAGTTCCCTTTCCGAGTCAAAGAAAGGGGTGACGGACGCACCTGGAAAATCGGGTCACTCCCACCTGAATATTGCGCTTTTCAGACTGGCTTAAAAAACGGCGCACCAAGAGACTATATCCCACACCTGGCTCGGAGGGTCCTATGCCCAGGGAATCTCGCTGATTGCTAGCACAGCAGTCTGAGATCAAACTGCAAGGCGGCAGCGAGGCTGGGGGAGGGGCGCCCGCCATTGCCCAGGCTTGCTTAGGTAAACAAAGCAGCCAGGAAGCTCGAACTGGGTGGAGCCCACCATAGCTCAAGGAGGCCTGCCTGCCTCTGTAGGCTCCACCTCTGGGAGCAGGGCACAGACAAACAAAAAGATAGCAGTAACCTCTGCAGACTTTAATGTCCCTGTCTGACAGCTTTGAAGAGAGCAGTGGTTCTCCCAGCACGCAGCTGGAGATCTGAGAACGGGCAGACTGCCTCCTCAAGTGGGTCCCTGACCCCCGACCCCCGAGCAGCCTAACTTGGAGGCACCCCCCAGCAGGGGCACACTGACACCTCACACGGCAGGGTATTCCAACAGACCTGCAGCTGAGGGTCCTGTCTGTTAGAAGGAAAACTAACAAACAGAAAGGACATCCACACCGAAAACCCATCTGTACATCACCATCATCAAAGACCAAAAGTAGATAAAACCACAAAGATGGGGAAAAAACAGAACAGAAAAACTGGAAACTCTAAAACGCAGAGTGCCTCTCCTCCTCCAAAGGAACGCAGTTCCTCACCAGCAACGGAACAAAGCTGGATGGAGAATGATTTTGACGAGCTGAGAGAAGAAGGCTTCAGACGATCAAATTACTCTGAGCTACGGGAGGACATTCAAACCAAAGGCAAAGAAGTTGAAAACTTTGAAAAAAATTTAGAAGAATGTATAACTAGAATAATCAATACAGAGAAGTGCTTAAAGGAGCTGATGGAGCTGAAAACCAAGGCTCGAGAACTACGTGAAGAATGCAGAAGCCTCAGGAGCAGATGCGATCAACTGGAAGAAAGGGTATCAGCAATGGAAGATGAAATGAATGAAATGAAGCGAGAAGGGAAGTTTAGAGAAAAAAGAATAAAAAGAAATGAGCAAAGCCTCCAAGAAATATGGGACTATGTGAAAAGACCAAATCTACGTCTGATTGGTGTACCTGAAAGTGACGCGGAGAACGAAACCAAGTTGGAAAACACTCTGCAGGATATTATCCAGGAGAACTTCCCCAATCTAGCAAGGCAGGCCAACGTTCAGATTCAGGAAATACAGAGAATGCCACAAAGATACTCCTCGAGAAGAGCAACTCCAAGACACATAATTGTCAGATTCACCAAAGTTGAAATGAAGGAAAAAATGTTAAGGGCAGCCAGAGAGAAAGTTCGGGTTACCCTCAAAGGGAAGCCCACCAGACTAACAGCGGATCTCTCGGCAGAAACCCTACAAGCCAGAAGAGAGTGGGGGCCAATATTCAACATTCTTAAAGAAAAGAATTTTCAACCCAGAATTTCATATCCAGCCAAACTAAGCTTCATAAGTGAAGGAGAAATAAAATACTTTACAGACAAGCAAATGCTGAGAGATTTTGTCACCACCAGGCCTGCCCTAAAAGAGCTCCTGAAGGAAGTGCTGAACATGGAAAGGAACAACCGGTACCAGCCACTGCAAAATCATGCCAAAATGTAAAGACCATCAAGACTAGGAAGAAACTGCATCAACTAACGAGCAAAATCACCAGCTAACATCATAATGACAGGATCAAATTCACACATAACAATATTAACTTTAAATGTAAATGGACTAAATGCTCCAATTAAAAGACACAGACTGGCAAATTGGATAAAGAGTCAAGACCCATCAGTGTGCTGTATTCAGGAAACCCATCTCACGTGCAGAGACACACATAGGCTCCTTCATAGAGGAAGATCTACCAAGCAAATGGAAAACAAAAAAAGGCAGGGGTTGCAATCCTAGTCTCTGATAAAACAGACTTTAAACCAACAAAGATCAAAAGAGACAAAGAAGGCCATTACATAATGGTAAAGGGATCAATTCAACAAGAGGAGCTAACTATCCTAAATATATATGCACCCAATACAGGAGCACCCAGATTCATAAAGCAAGTCCTGAGTGACCTACAAAGAGACTTAGACTCCCACACATTAATAATGTGAGACTTTAACACCCCACTGTCAACATTAGACAGATCAACAAGACAGAAAGTCAACAAGGATACCCAGGAATTGAACTCAGCTCTGCACCAAGCAGACCTAATAGACATCTACAGAACACTCCACCCCAAATCAACAGAATATACATTTTTTTCAGCACCACACCACACCTATTCCAAAATTGACCACATAGTTGGAAGTAAAGCTCTCCTCAGCAAATGTAAAACAACAGAAATTATAACAAACTATCTCTCAGACCACAGTGCAATCAAACTAGAACTCAGGATTAAGAATCCCACTCAAAGCCGCTCGACTACATGGAAACTGAACAACCTGCTCCTGAATGACTACTGGGTACATAACAAAATGAAGGCAGAAATAAAGATGTTCTTTGAAACCAACGAGAACAAAGACACAACATACCAGAATCTCTGGGACGCATTCAAAGCAGTGTGTAGAGGGAAATTTATAGCACTAAATGCCCACAAGAGAAAGCAGGAAAGATCCAAAATTGACACCCTAACATCACAATTAAAAGAACTAGAAAAGCAAGAGCAAACACATTCAAAAGCTAGCAGAAGGCAAGAAATAACTAAAATCAGAGCAGAACTGAAGGAAATAGAGACACAAAAAACCCTTCAAAAAATCAATGAATCCAGGAGCTGGTTTTTTGAAAGGATCAACAAAATTGATAGACCGCTAGCAAGACTAATAAAGAAAAAAAGAGAGAAGAATCAAATAGACACAATAAAAAATGATAAAGGGGATATCACCACCGATCCCACAGAAATACAAACTACCATCAGAGAATACTACAAACACCTCTACGCAAATAAACTAGAAAATCTAGAAGAAATGGATACATTCCTCGACACATACACTCTCCCAAGACTAAACCAGGAAGAAGCTGAATCTCTGAATAGACCAATAACAGGAGCTGAAATTGTGGCAATAATCAATAGTTTACCAACCAAAAAGAGTCCAGGACCAGATGGATTCACAGCTGAATTCTACCAGAGGTACAAGGAGGAACTGGTACCATTCCTTCTGAAACTATTCCAATCAATAGAAAAAGAGGGAATCCTCCCTCACTCATTTTATGAGGCCAGCATCATTCTGATACCAAAGCCGGGCAGAGACACAACCAACAAAGAGAATTTTAGACCAATATCCTTGATGAACATTGATGCAAAAATTCTCAATAAAATACTGGCAAACCGAATCCAGCAGCACATCCAAAAGCTTATCCACCATGATCAAGTGGGCTTCATCCCTGGGATGCAAGGCTGGTTCAATATACGCAAATCAATAAATGTAATCCAGCATATAAACAGAGCCAAAGACAAAAACCACATGATTATCTCAATAGATGCAGAAAAAGCCTTTGACAAAATTCAACAACCCTTCATGCTAAAAACTCTCAATAAATTAGGTATTGATGGGACGTATTTCAAAATAATAAGAGCTATCTATGACAAACCCACAGCCAATATCATACTGAATGGGCAAAAACTGGAAGCATTCCCTTTGAAAACTGGCACAAGACAGGGATGCCCTCTCTCACTACTCCTATTCAACATAGTGTTGGAAGTTCTGGACGGGGCAATCAGGCAGGAGAAGGAAATAAAGGGTATTCAATTAGGAAAAGAGGAAGTCATATTGTCCCTGTTTGCAGACAACATGATTGTTTATCTAGAAAACCCCATCGTCTCAGCCCAAAATCTCCTTAAGCTGATAAGCAATTTCAGCAAAGTCTCAGGATACAAAATCAATGTACAAAAATCACAAGCATTCTTATACACCAACAACAGACAAACAGAGAGCCAAATCATGAGTGAACTCCCATTCACAATTGCTTCAAAGAGAATAAAATACCTAGGAATCCAACTTACAAGGGATGTGAAGGACCTCTTCAAGGAGAACTACAAACCACTGCTCAAGGAAATAAAAGAGGATACAAACAAATGGAAGAACATTCCATGCTCATGGGTAGGAAGAATCAATATCGTGAAAATGGCCATACTGCCCAAGGTAATTTACAGATTCAATGCCATCCCCATCAAGCTACCAATGACTTTCTTCACAGAATTGGAAAAAACTACTTTAAAGTTCATATGGAACCAAAAAAGAGCCCGCATTGCCAAGTCAATCCTAAGCCAAAAGAACAAAGCTGGAGGCATCACACTACCTGACTTCAAACTACTACAAGGCTACAGTAACCAAAACAGCATGGTACTGGTACCAAAACAGAGATATAGATCAATGGAACAGAACAGAGCCCTCAGAAATAACACCGCATACCTACAACTATCTGATCTTTGACAAACCTGAGAAAAACAAGCAATGGGGAAAGGATTCCCTATTTAATAAATGGTGCTGGGAAAACTGGCTAGCCATATGTAGAAAGCTGAAACTGGATCCCTTCCTTACACCTCATACAAAAATCAATTCAAGATGGATTAAAGATTTAAACGTTAGACCTAAAACCATAAAAACCCTAGAAGAAAACCTAGGCATTACCATTCAGGACATAGGCGTGGGCAAGGACTTCATGTCCAAAACACCAAAAGCAATGGCAACAAAAGCCAAAATTGACAAATGGGATCTAATTAAACTAAAGAGCTTCTGCACAGCAAAAGAAACTACCATCAGAGTGAACAGGCAACCTACAACATGGGAGAAAATTTTCACAACCTACTCATCTGACAAAGGGCTAATATCCAGAATCTACAATGAACTCAAACAAATTTACAAGAAAAAAACAAACAACCCCATCAAAAAGTGGGCGAAGGACATGAACAGACACTTCTCAAAAGAAGACATTTATGCAGCCAAAAAATACATGAAAAAATGCTCATCATCACTGGCCATCAGAGAAATGCAAATCAAAAGCACTATAAGATATCATCTCACACCAGTTAGAATGGCAATCATTAAAAAGTCAGGCAACAACAGGTGCTGGAGAGGATGTGGAGAAATAGGAACACTCTTACACTGTTGGTGGGACTGTAAACTAGTTCAACCATTGTGGAAGTCAGTGTGGCGATTCCTCAGGGATCTAGAACTAGAAATACCATTTGACCCAGCCATCCCATTACTGGGTATATACCCAAATGACTATAAATCATGCTGCTATAAAGACACATGCACATGTATGTTTATTGCGGCATTATTCACAATAGCAAAGACTTGGAACCAACCCAAATGTCCAACAATGATAGACTGGATTAAGAAAATGTGGCACATATACACCATGGAATACTATGCAGCCATAAAAAAGGATGAGTTCATGTCCTTTGTAGGGACATGGATGAAATTGGAAACCATCATTCTCAGTAAACTATCGCAAGAACAAAAACCCAAACACCGCATATTCTCACTCATAGGTGGGAATTGAACAATGAGATCACATGGACACAGGAAGGGGAATATCACACTCTGGGGACTGTGGTGGGGTGTGGGGAGGGGGGAGGGATAGCATTGGGAGATATACCTAATGCTAGATGACGAGTTAGTGGGTGCAGCGCACCAACATGGCACATGTATACATATGTAACTAACCTGCACAATGTGCACATGTACCCTAAAACTTAAAGTATAATTAAAAAAAAAAGAAAAAAGAAAAAACAGCAGCATAAACTACAATGTTTTAATACATCAGGACACACAAACACTGCACTTAAACCAAATCATTTAAGATACATGCTTAGAATAAACATAATCATCTGGCCTTAGCAATATAGCAAAACCTTGTCTCTACAAAAAGTTTAAAAATTAGTTGGGCATGGTGGTCCATGCCTGTAGTCCCAGCTACTAGGAGACTGAGGGGCAAGGATCACTTGAGCCCAGAAATTCGAGGCTGCACTGAGCGATGATCACACCATTGCACTCCAGCCATGGCTACAGAAGGAAACCTTGTTTTAAAAAAATGTATTTTTTAAGTGGCCTGATTCAAGTCAAGCATCAGACAAGGCCCTCAACTCCCTCTCATTCTCAAGCCCCTGTCCAGTGGTTTCCACTAAGCTCAGGAATCCTATGGCCTCATTTCTCCCATTGTGGGTGCTCCTGCCCCATTACCCAGACTGGACTTCCCGTGGATCTAGAAGATGGCAGCATTGTGTAGAGAAGAGCACCTCCAACTCACAGTCTCAACAGATGTTTCCAGTCCTGTTCTGGAGAAAACCTGAAAGCAGAATGAATTAGAATGGTTCTGCTTCACCTAGACCATCTGGGACCTTTACTAGCACAAAATCATGAAGCAAAAGGGAGCAATAGGAAGAAAAGTCACCAGGTCTGAGGCACCGATGTGCAAGCATTGTGCTGGAACAGTCAACATTCACCATCATCTCCACCTCACAGCAACCCTGCCCTTTAGGGATGAGGAACCGGGAAGGCAGAGAACACATCAATCTTTCAGGGCTCAGCTAAGGACAAAACTATACAATCTGAGACTGCCCAACTGCACTCAAAGATGTTTCCGCTCTACTAGATCACCAGTCACAGGTCACTAACTGAGTTGTCCATGGCAGATTCTGCAAGAGCCTTGCTTATAGACCAACCCTGAGCTGATAACTTTTCTGCACCCCCTCAGTAGAAACACCTCTGCAACGCTAATATACTGAACCATGTGGCTCAGCCTCCGCACAGACCTAGAGCTAACCAATCTTAGTTTGGGAGTCAAGAATAATTTAAAAGCAAAACATTATTTGTTCATCTTTCTTGAAGAACATTCAGTAGAACCCCAATTCAAAATTTACAGCATAATTTTAAGGGGAGAAAAAAAAGCTCATTTTTTCTCTGTTGCCAAGTTCCCTTTCACCACCACCACCACCATCCCCCACCTACCCAAGCTGGCCTGGAGCTTTTCATGTAACAAAGCCCAAAACTTGCTTTTCAGCAACATCCCCCACTCTTTCCATCCCTTAAATATTTTTCTTAACCTCCAATCCTATATTATATAGGTTAATCCAGCCTTTCCCCACCCTTTACTTCGGCAAGCAAGAATCCTTTCCCTTTAACAGAGAATTTGGAAAAAACTGAGAAGGCTCATAAATGCAGGATATTCCTTCAGAGATATAGTACATTAAGGCATTAATATCATATGTTGATACTGCACATTAATGCATTAGCACTGCACATTACATTAATATTATACATTAGCACTGCATGTTACTATATTAGTGTTGTATGTACCTGCATACATTAATACTGTTTGCCCTCACCTTGATGTAGTCAGGCCTTCCATTGGTATAGACCCTTTCTGGTACTCCCGCCTTGGCTTGAAGGACTCTCTGGGCAGGTAGGAGTGATAGAAAGGGTAGTTCTCGGTATATTCGGAGAGAAGACATGGTTTCTCTGTTTTATCATAAATCTTGGTAGGGAGATGTGGACAGTGATGCCGCCTATAAAAGACACAGAGTTAGGTTGATTACCTTCTTGGGAGAAATAAACCCAATTTCCTAAGAGTACTTCCGCCAAATGTGACTCAGACTGTAAAATCATATGACTGCCAACATTGAAAACCAGAATTCAACGGTTACTTTTTTCCATTAAACTACGTGAAGTGGCCAGAATATAAAGGTGGTCTGTAACTACAACTGGTTAATAAAAATTCCTTGATCAGAGAATTACACACAAGCTGTCACACATGCCACATTGCTTGTGTAAGCAGGGAAATATTTCCATACCATAATAGAGAAATGGCTGTGTCCCCAAGCTCTCCGAGTGCCACCCAGCTGCCCCAGGTCCTCCCCTGAGGTCTCACAACAGCCCAGGAATTCGGGGCTTACTACTGACCTAACAGGGTGCTCCAAGGCTCTCCAATAGGGCCAGCCAGTGTCTTTTGTAACTGGGTAGCTCCTGGGTCAACTTGGAATATCATCATTGTACACAAATGACATCATTCAAAGCAAAATCACCTTAGTTCTGAGTCCACCAAACACCACTGACTATGTGAAACCACTTTCACATTGAAAGTCTCCCTCATTTATTCTTTCAGGTCTCACCTCAGTTATTACAGCCTTAGAAAGACTTTCGCCAATCATCTTATACCCAGGATCCACCCCGCCGTCGTATCCCCTCTCCCCACTACTCTTCCCTGTGTGTGCACATATTTTCTCCCATCACCCTGTGTGTGCCTGTCCCATCACTTATAGCTACCTGTGACTGGCATGTCTGTTGGCAAGTTTGTTTATTGTCTGTCTCATCTGTCAAGCTCAGGGCCTTTATCAACCTTGTTCACTGCTACACTGTACGTGTACACTGTACATTTTTCAACCTTGTCCACTGTTCATCGTACATGATGTACATCTCTATATATCATATCCTGAATTTTTCATTCAGTAAATGTTTACTGCATACTGGCACATTCGGTAAATATTTATTGAATGAAAGACTGAGTGTATACGTGAATAATTAAATAAACTTTATACCTAGTGATGAATGAATTGAACAAATGATAAACAGTATTTAGCAGTTAAAATTTATAGTGAGCTTTTCCATTTTACATGCATGGTAGTAAATGAAACCTACTTATTTACTTACTACTTACAGCTGGACTGAGTCAGCTATTAAAGCTGTCAAAAACTAAGTGAAGGTATTTTATCAATTTTGTGTGTGCCCACAATCTTCACAATCCAGCTGGGGTCCCTCTCATCATCAGGCACCAGCACATCAGCAAAAACTCCATGCTGGTGTTTTCCAACTTAGCTACCTTCATGAATGGCATAGAATTGTTTTCCCATTTTCACACTGGACTGATTTTTAATCACAGAAACTAAAATGCAATACTTTGGGGAAGTACATGGGGGAAGGGAGATAAAATGAGAGAAAGAAACCAAGAATTCCTCACTGCTCTAATGTAAAGCTATTTTCCAGGCAACAGCTGGCATGCTGCTCCTGTTAGTAAGTTCAACCTTTTATATAAATATTACTGCCACCACTGTTGTTACTATGTACATCTCGTCCATCTACTCCCCAGAGAAAATCATCAACACCTGTACTGTTCATATGGCTAGAATTGCATATTAACAAGTACCATTAGAGATATCCCTACGTATTTTCTTCTCACCTATAGACTTGTTATCAGAAATGCCTTAAGAAGGCATGAAATTGCCTGATTTACTTTGTATTATAAAAGCAGTATTGATTCATGGTAAATATTTTAGATATTCCTCATCATTTACAAGGAAAATCTTCCACAAATATGCTGTCCTTATAGTATGAATATCTAAATTTCACAGTGTTAAATACAATCAATAAAAGTGTGCTTTTTCTTTTTCAGCATGCACATTCTTGGCATTTAGTGTACAAAGCTATGTATTTCTATTTTATACCCCTTTAATAAAATATCTCCTAATTGTTGGCAAATAAATTGAGTGCTTTAAAGTATCTTCTGTACATTCAAGAGATAAATTGTTATGTTTGCATAGTAAACAAACGACCCATCTCCCACAGTGGATACATGTTAAATATTATTGCCATTTCTGTGCTCACAATTGGTCCGACTATCTGAGATTTCAATTTAAGCCAATTAGTACCCTATCATTTTAGGATTCCAACAAACCTCAAATCAAAAGCCAAGAAGCACTGGCTACCAAAAATACCTCTGCATGTATATTTTATTCACCCACATTCTAAAAGAAAAGTCAAGATTCTATTCAGGATAACTTAGTTTCAGGCACTTATAATAAAATGGGCTCCACAGGCAGAGTGATTACTTTCCCTTTTCAGTGCCCCTGTTTTTTAAACAGGTAAAACTACTTTCATATAACCCCCTTTCCATATTGTTACTTTTAAAAAATGTAACACACTGTAAGGATTTATTCCAAAAGAAAAATAAATTTAATGGCAATATACTGCAATATGATCGGCATCATGAAAGGAGATGTCAGTACAGCAACAAGCTTCTATCCGGACACTGATGTTCCATTAAATGGAATTATATCAACATATTTATAGAGCAGACTTTGACTTATTGCTGGTTGACTGAAACTTTGTCTCACTTTGAAATATCAAAAACCCTTATGCAAAAATAAATGTTTCATTGCCTGAGTGTGCTCATGGAGTCATCTCCTTTCCCTACCTGCACCGTGAATGCCCTGAATACCCCTCTCAAGATACCCAGGACCATGTCTTCTCATTGGTGATCGACCCAACCCTCATTAACCAGGAATCCCTCAAGGATAAAGATCAAGTCTGACATCTTTTTGTTTTGGAAGCTAGCCAATATTATATACGTATTTAATAGATGGATAAACAGTGTGTAAGAGGATGATCTGCTGAAAGAAAGATATCTAGAAGTTATCAAGAAACAGAAAATAATTTGTTCTAACATTAGTAGAGCCAAAAAGGGAAAGATAGATTTCTCAGTGTTTAAGAACTAATTAGTATCTAAAGAAAGTTTGTAGAATTGCCCTGTCTAGGGCATTTAAAAGTAAGCTTGGCAGCCATGATCCAAAGAACTGAAACTTCTTCAAGCTCTGTGATACTTGGGTCGTTCCAAGAGCTGCCCTCACCACCTTGCTCAGGTACATCCACAGACAAACCCAGATGGACCCATAGGCCGGGAAGGAAAAGGGAGAGAGGAGGTTTCTTTAGCCTACCAGAACTCTCTAGTCTTTCCACTCCAGAATTCACAATTCCCAGGGGTAAAAGGACATAACACTGACTTTCTGATACTTGGAAAAGAGAGTAGTAGAGACCTTATGATGGATCCCAGAAATAATTAACAATACTTGATTCTGAGCATTGGCTCCAAGCTAGAATCACAGAATTTTTTTTTTTTAAGACAAGGTTTCACTCTGTCATCCAGGCTGGAGGGCAGTGGTGCCATCACAGCTCACTGCAGCCTCGACCTCCTGGGATCAAGCAATCCTCCCACCTCAGCCTCCCAAGTAGCTGGGACCACAGACAAGCAAAACCAGGCATGGGTAATTTTTGTATTTTCTGTAGAGATAGGGTTTCACCATGCTTCCCAAGCTGGTATCGAACTCCTGAGCTCAAGCAATCCACCTACCTCAGCCACGCAAAGTGCTGAGATCACAGGCATGAGCCACCACACCTAGCCTAGAATCACAGAATTTTTAAATTGAAAGGGGGCATGGGAAATATCTGTTCTATTATCTCCATTATGTTATGTAGATGAAAAATCTGAAGTTCCGAATGATGTACATGAACCAGTCATAGACATAGGATAGGCGTCTATCACTTCCAAAGGACTAGGTACATTTCCTGACATACAACTAGCTCAAGTCATCTATGACTCTCAGGCAATCCTAGAATGGATAACAGAACTTTAAGAATATAACAACTGCACTGTTACACTGGTACACAGGTAAGAAAAAAAAGTTAAAAAAAAAAACAAGAATATAATAGGTTCCTCTAGAATAACATCATCCAATGGAAATAGAATGCAAGCCATGTCATACACGTCATTTTTAATTTTCTATTATAGTAGCCACATTAGAAGGGTAAAAAAAAGCCAGGCATAGTGGCACCTGCCTATCGTCCCAGCTACTCAGCAGGCTGAGGAGAGGGGATGCTTGAGTCCAGGAGTTCAAGGCTGTAGTGTGCTATGATCTTTTCTGGGAATAGCCACTGCACTCCAGCCTGGGTGATGTAGTATCTCTAAAAAAACTAAAAAGTTTTTTAAAAGGTAAAAAGAAACAAGTGAAAATAATTTATTAATGTTTCATTTGACCCAATATACCTAAAATATTATCATTTCAACATCCATTTAAAAATTATTAATGAGATATTTTACTTTCTTACTCTTTCTTACTACACTTCAAAATCCAGTGTGTCTTGTACATTTCCTTCAGTTCAGACCAGACACATTCCAAATGCTCAACAGCCACATATGGTAGTGGCTTCCCTATTGGAAAGTGCAGATCTAAAATTCGAAGGTACAGACAAAAGAACTGCAAGCACTTGGGTACTGGAAGTTTTCTCTAAAAGTGTAGGAAAGATAAAAACACTAAAAAATACTTTTTGTTGACTAATATAATATCCATCTCTTTCTTAGGCTTTCTCTGACCTGTCTTCATATGGCATAATGAGAGGCACTAAAACAAATAAAAAATAAAGCAGTCTTTCTTACTTCCATAATTCATCTCAATCTATAGCACCAAGTTTCAGTTTTATGCACTTGGAACACTAGCTGCAGCTGCTCACTTTCCTGTCACTCTCACTTTTCTCTGTCTTCAAGGCCCATCTTCAACGCCACCACTCTCACCCCTGCCTCCCCACAAAGCTGCTGAAGATCCCACTACACAGTTACTGGCTGTGACTCTTCTGCTCAGAGTGTGCATGAGATTATGTCCCCACCTCTTCTTCTACTGCACAGCCTTGCATGAGCCTCTACTTTTAAACTTTTTTTTTTTTTGTCTTTTAGAGACAGGGACCGACTTTGTCACCTAGACTGGAGTACAGTGGCACAATCATAGCTCACTGCAGCCTCAAAATTCCTGGGCTCAAGCAATCCTCCCACCTCAGCCTCCTAAGTAGCTGGGACTACAGGCATGCACCACTGCACAACCTGGCTAATTTTTTTTTTTTTTTTTGGTAGAAATGGAGTTTTGCCATGTTGCCCAGGCTGGTCTCAAACTCCTGGGCTCAAGCTATCCTCCTGCCTCAGCCTCCCGAAGTGCTGGGATTACAGGTATAAGCACCATGACCAGCATCAACTTTCATGTTAAGAATTTTCATGGCTGCAAACAAAGCTGTTCATCAAAACAAATCCATGACCATTCCCCCTGCAATCAACTGGCAGCTTGAATAGTAGCTGGTATAACGTGACTTTGGGCTTTTCAAACTTATGAACTTTCAATAGTTTTTTAGAATCTAATCTATAAAAAGGACAGCATCTTGTAGGATACTTATGACTTGTCTTGCCTCCACCAGTCTTCTGGATCCCCTGCTGAGCCTAGCCTCATGTGGGCAGTGAAGAGGGTTCTCCTTCACTCGAGGAGGCAGGGTGCATAGTGGAAAGGGGCTCAGAGGCAGGAAGATCTGGTTCCAATCCTAGCTCTGCCACTGACTACTTGTGTAACATTGAGAAAACCACTTAACTCCCCTGAACTTCAATCTTCTCCTCTTTAATCTGCAGATAACAATTTCTACTACTTAGTATGATTATGTGAATTAAATCAGGTACTGGAATTCAAATGCCTAGCTCTGTCCAAAGCAAGTAGGCTGTAATTAAAAGGCTAATTTGTGGAGCAATTACTACGCACAACACGGGCTAAGAGTTTTATATATTATTGCATCTAATCTCACAGCAGTGCGATGAGCGAGGCACTATCATCACCATTTTACAAATAGGAAAACCAGTGCTAAGAAGATGTCATCCTCCTCAAGGTCACATAACCAGAAGGTGATGAAACCACAACTGGACGCCCAGGTCTGCCTGATTTCAAAGCCTATGCTTTTAAATCACAGCCGTACACAACATGGCTTGATGGAATGCCAGCCTGTACCAAGTAATTCTCTTTTCTGGCTGCTCTGATAAACCTAAGGGCAGCAATAAATAGTATGTCTGCCCTTCCAAGTTCCCTCAGCTACACTCAGAGTCTTCCGAGACATCCTCCTCTTTCCCACTGACCTAAAAATATCCCAATACAGACCAACAAATAGATGTAACTCCACTCCTCTTTAAAATTCTGATCTTTCCCACAGAACTTTCTTTGCTGCTTAAACGAGAGTGTCATTAGATAAAGCAATAACGGTAATAATCAGGGAAATAAAATGGAACGCTAGATGTAGAAGAACCCTAGAGATCAGCTAGCCCTACCACTTCATTATACAGATGTGGATGCTGAGTTACTTCCCAAGGTAACACAGCTGGTCAGCAGCAGCCTTCACGCCAGGGCCCAATCACCTCCCACATACCTGACCTCCACTTACAATCCAATTTCAAACCCAAAGTTCAGACTCTTAAAGGATTTGCAGACCATTTTTCCTTTTTCCCAGTAGTTGAGAGCTTGCGACCTGTGACAGCTGCTGTTCAAGGGAGGAAAGCAGTGCAGATAATGCATTCCCCATCTAGGAGACGGGAAGCTGCCCAGGATCGCCAAACACCAAGTCATAAAAGTCATCATTCCATGCCAATAGCTTAGAATGATTCTAGGGTGCCTGGAATAACGAAAACTCTGGATACTACAGGCGAGGCCTTCTCAAAGAAGGATCTATGTCTCTGGAATGGTGTTTTGTCTTAACAACCCCCACAACCCAACTGGCCTCAGGGAAAGAGTAAAGCCCACACTTTTCCTAAAGTGCATTTGTGTTTACCTGCAGTGGTTTATAAACTTTTAAAATATTTATTTACTAAAAGTTTTTCTATTTAATTTATGATATACCCAGAGGCCAAAGGACAAGTAAACTGCAAAATATAACAACTTTTGGACATAGATATACTTTACAGCAATTTTGAGGCAAGATACCTCATACTCCCTACCTACACCTCGTCTGTAGAGATCTTTAAAGAATCAGAACAGTGAGAGAAATCTGAATAACTCCAGCTTATACTCCACTCATGGTGCCGGAGAAATGATCAGGGATCATAAACCAGATCCTAGCCAGGTGCGGTGGCTCATGCCTGTAACCCCAGCACATTGGGAGGCTGAGGTGGGTGAATCATTTGAGGTCAGGGGTTCGAGACTAGCTTGGCCAACATGGTGAAACCTCGTCTCTACTAAAAATACAAAAATTAGCCAAGTGTGGTGGTGGGCACCTGTAATTCCAGCTACTTGGGAGGCTGAGGCAGGACAATCATTTGAACCTGAGAGGCAGGGGTTGCACTGAGTCAAGATGGCGACACTGCACTCCTGCCTTGGCAACAGAGGGAGACTCCGTCTGAGAAAATAAATAAGTAAACCAGAACCTCTGACAAGGACTAACCCCTCAGGCAACCAGAAATTGGGTAACAGAAAGCAGGGCCAACCCCTGAAATATAAGTCAGAGAAAAGCAATTTTAATGGTTATCTGGTACGCATATAACAAAGAGATGCAAATGATATACCAACTAACAGTCGCTGCCTGAGTGCCACGCTGGAAGGATTAAGAGGCTACCACCAAGTTTAGTGAAAAAGACTACCTAGATCAATTAAGCCACGCCAGCCAAAACGCTGGGTTAGGATGGGGGTGGGGTGAAAATCTGTGCAGGAAGGGAAAGGAAGAGAAGAGAATTCTGAAGGAAATGTCTCCAGGCTGTTGAACTTGACGACTTGTAGAATCACACGTTTGGAAGACATCTGGAACAACAATGAAGCCATAAAAATATGAATGAAGTTGCTGGAAGAGAAGAGGAAGGAATAAAAACAAAACCTTGGAGAAACCGTATTTGCGAAGAAGGAAAATAAGTTGCTGGGGGAAAAACTGACAAAAAGAGTAAGAAAACTCTGTCACAGGGATCAAACAAAGAAAAGACTTTTATATGTTTAACAGTTTGATGCCACAGAAAAATCAAAAGTCATGAGGGCTGGGAAAAAGACATCTTATTTGGTGGCTAGAAAACAGCTTTAGTAGAGCCGCTGGGGTGGGAACAAGGACTCAGTGCTGAAGAAGTGGTTCAACAGACATTCTGAAAAATGTGGTGGTGAAAGCAGCAAGAAATTACCCAGGAGGTACTTAAGAAATGTTAACTCGGGGGTGGTCATCATGGGGCAGTGGGTGGAAGAACTAAAATCAGATCATCTTGCAAATATAGAGGAACAGATTCGCAGATAGGAATACTCTGATGAACAAAAATAATTGGTGGAAAAAGAGCCTGGACTGGCAAGAAGGCATGATTAAAGAGGGCAGATGGATGACATTAAAAAGACAACTTGAGAGGGGAGAGAAGAATCAGAGCCAGGTCTGCTGGCCTCGACCCAGGGCATCTACAGACAGACAGTGCACGAGGCAGGACTAGAAGCTAGGAAGAGATTCAAGGTGTAGTTCATGGCTGTAATCCCAGCACTATAGGAGGACAGGGCCAATGAATCACCTGAGGTCAGGAGTTCCAGACCAGCCTCGCCAATATGGTGAAACCCCATCTCTACCAAAAATACAAAAATTGGCCAGGTGTGGTGGCAGATGTCTTTAATTCCAGCTACTTGCGAGGCTGAGGCAGGAGAATCACTTGCACCAGGGAGGCGGAGGTTGCAATGAGCCAAGACTGCGACATTGCACTCCAGCCTGGGCAACAAGAGTGAAACTCTGTCTAAGAAAAAAAAAAAAAAAAGATTCCAGGTGTGTACAGCGTACTCTAGGGAGTGTGCTGAAGGGGATGTTAAAGAGCTGCAGGCTTGATTCCAGGAGTAGTAATGCCAAGGAGAGGCCCTGCTGGACACAGCTGGCCCAGTGCTGGGACTTTCAGCAGCAGCAATGCAAGGCTAAGGACAGGTGATAGCAGATGCTGATGAGAGAAGCCCTGTTGGAATGGGCAGGCAGGCATCAGGCTGAGTGGGCATGAGGGATGCCAGCAAGAGCCAGAGCTGAGGGATGGGAGAGAGCAGCAAACGATATGTTCAGCGGCTACTGGAGAGCACCTCATGGGCTCTTCCGGCCCCTCCCCCCTTGGCAATGAAAAGGAAAAAGAGTTTCTTCTGTGAAAAATATTTAGATTAATTAGAGAAACCTCTTCAAGAAGGTACAATTGGTGAAGGCATCCCTGGGACGTGTGGGGTAGGATTTTGCCAATGGCCTCATCACCTCAGAGGGAGACACAGAAAGAAACATGTCCACAACTCTTTCAATTCTTGGAGAGCCAATCCTCTGGGGGAAGGAAGGTACCACTCTGGAATGTTCTATCTCTTCACTACTCCTTTTTATGAGGCCCGGGGAACACTCTGCCTGGAAGCCTATTCCTAGCCTTCCCTGTTACTTCCCTGAAATTTCAGAAATCCCTCCTACCAGGTCTTCCTGGACCCCCTGTCAGGTCCATATTCATGTTACTCTTCCCCACGCATGCCTGTAATCCCAGCACTTTGGAAGACTGAGGTGTGCAGATCCCTTGAGCCTAGGAGTTTGAGACCAGCCTGGGTAACATGGTGAAACCCCGAATCTACAAAAAACAACATACAAAAGTTATCCAGGTGTGGTGGCATGTGCCTGTAGTCCCAGCTACTTGGGAAGCTAAGGCAAAAGACACTTGAGTCCAGAGGGTTGAGGCTGCAGTGAGCTGTGTTCAGCCCCCTGCACTCCAGCCAGGACAACAGAGCAAGACCCTGTCTCAAAAGAAAAAAAAATTGCTGAAAGAATTAATCGAAAGAGTACATACTTTATGATTTAATTTATATGAATTTCTAGAACAGAAAAACTAATCTTTAGTGGGAAAAATTCAGATAAGGGGTTCCCACTGAGAGTGAGAGAAGAGAGTGAGGGTAAAGGGGCATGCAGAAATGTTCTGGAGTGCTGGCAGTGTTCTTCATCTTCATAGGGACTTGGGTTAAATAGGCACATGATTTTGTCAAAACTCAGCAAGTGCACCTCAAGATTTGTTCATTAAATGCTAAGTTTCTTGCAAAAGAAAAAAGAACAATTATTGAACTGTACTTAAGGAAACAAATGCTAAAGTATTTAGAGGAAAATTTTGCTTGATCTCTTATTTACTTTGAAATTCTTTCTTTTTTTTTTTTTTTTTTTTTTTTGGAGGTGGGGGTTCTCGCTCTGTCAGCCAGGCTAGAGTGCAGTGGTGCAATCACGGCCAGCTAAGTGCAGCCTCAACCTCCCGGGCTCAGGCCATCCTCCTGCTTCAACATTTCCAGTAGCTGGGACCACAGGCATGTGCCACCACGCCTGGCTAATTGTTTTTTGTTTTATTATACTTTAAGTTCTGGGATACATGTGCAGAACGTGCAGGTTTGTTACATAGGTATACATGTGCCATGGTGGTTTGCTGTACCTATCAACCCATCATCTACGTTAGGTATTACTCCTAATGCTATCCCTCCCCTTGCCCCCCACCCCCCAACAGACCCCAGTGTGTGATGTTCCCCTCCCTGTGTCCATGTGTTCTCATTGTTCAACTCCCACTTATGAGTGGGAACATGTGGTGTTTGGTTTTCTGTTCCTGTGTTAGTTTGCTGAGAATGATGGTTTCCAGCTTCATCCATGTCCCTGCAAAAGACATGAACTCATACTTTTTTATGGCTGCACAGTATTCCATGGTGTATATGTGCCACATTTTCTTAATCTAGTCTATCATTGATGGGCATTTGGGTGGGTTCCAAGTCTTTGCTATTGTGAATAGTGCTTCAATAAACATACGTGTGCATGTGTCTTTATAGTAGAATGATGTACCTATCCTTTGGTTATATACCCAGTAATGGGATTGCTGGGTCAAATGGTATTTCTGGTTCTAGATCCTTGAGGAATCGCCACACTGTCTTCCACAATGGTTGAACTAATTTACAATTTCACCAACAGCGTAAAAGCATTCCTATTTCTCTGCATCTGTTGTTTCCTGACTTTTTAGTGATCACCATTCTGACTGGTGTGAGATGATATCTCATTGTGTGTGTACGGTTTTTTTAGTTTTTTTTTTTCTTTCTTAAGATGGAGTTTTGCTCTTGTTGCCCAAGCAGGAGTGTAATGGCGTAATCACTGCTCGCCTCAACCTCCACCTCCTAGGTTAAAGTGATTCTCCTGCCTCAGCCTCCTAAGTAGCTGGAATTATAGGCATGTGCCACCACACCCGGCTAATTTTTGTATTTTTAGTAGAGACGGGGTTTCTCCATGTTGATCAGGCTGGTCTTGAACTCCCGAACTCATGATCTGCCCGCCTTGGCCTCCCAAAGTGCTGGGATTACAGGCATGAGCCACCGCACCCGGCTCTCATTGGGGATTTGCATTTCTCTAATGACCAGTGATGAGCTTTTTTTCATATGTTTGTTTGGCCGCATACGCGTCTTCTTTTGAGAAGTGTCTGTTCATATCATTCACCCACATTTTGATGGGTGAATTTGTTTAAGTTCCTTGTAGGTTCTGGATATTAGCCCTTTGTCAGATGGACAGATTGCAAAAATGTTCTCCCATTCAGTAGGTTGCCTGTTCACTCTGATGATAGTTTCTTTTGTGTGCAGAAGCATCTGTTCATATCGTTCACCCACTTTTTGATGGGGTTGTATTTTTCTTGTAAATTTAAGTTCCTTGTAGATTCTGGGTATTAACCCTTTGTCAGATGGACAGATTGCAAAAATTTTCTCCCTTTCAGTAGGCTGCCTGTTCACTCTAATGATAGTTTCTTTTGCTGTGCAGAAGCTCTTTAATTAGATCCCATTTGTCAATTTTGGCTTCTGTTGCCATTGCTTTTGGTGTTTTAGTCATGAAGTCTTTGCCCATGCCTACGTCCTGAATGGTATTAGTTACCTTTTTTTCTAGGGTTTTTATGGTTTTAGGTCTTATGCTTAGGTCTTTAATCCATCTTCAGTTAATTTTTGTATAAAGTGTAAGGAAGGGGTCCAGTTTCAGTTTTCTGCATAAGGCTAGCCAGTTTTCCCAACACCATTTATTAAATAGGGAATCCTTCCTCCATTGATTGTTTTTGTCAGGTTTATCAAAGATCAGATGGTTGTAGAGGTGTGGTGTTATTTCTGAGGCCTCTGTTCTTTTCCATTTGTCTACATATCTGTTTTGGTACGAGTACCATGCTGTTTTGGTTATAGTAGCTTTGTAGTATAGTTTGAAGTCAGGCAGCATGATGCCTCCAGCTTTGTTCTTTTTGCTTAGTTTTAGGATTGTCTTGGCTATACAGGCTTTTTTTGGTTCCATAAGAAATTTAAAGTCATTTTTTCTAATTCTGTGAAGAAAGTTAATGGTAACTTGATGGGAATAGCATTGATTCTATAAATTACTTTGGGCAGTATGGCCATTTGTATGATACTGATTCTTCCTATCCATGAGCATGCAATGTTTTTCCACTTGTTGTGTCCTCTCTTTATTTCCTTGAGCAGTGGCTTGTAGTTCTCCTTGAAGAGGTCCTTCACATCCTTTGTAAGTTGTATTCCTAGGTTTTTTATTCTCTTCATAGCAATTGTGAATGGAAGTTCACTCATGATTTAGCTCTCTAATATTAGTGTATAGAAATGCTTGTGGGTTTTGCACATTGATTTTTTATCCTGAGACTTTGCTGAAGTTGCTTATAAGCTTAAAGAGTTTTGGGGCTGAGACAATGGAGTTTTCTAAATATACAATCATGTCAATTGCAAACAGAGACAATTTGACTTCCTCTCTTCCTAATTGAATACCCTTTATTTCTTTCTCTTGCCTGATTGCCCTGGCCAGAATTTCCAATACTGTGTTGAATAGGAGTGGTGAGAGAGGGCATCCTTGTCTTGTGCTGGTTTTCAAAGGGAATGCTTCCAGTTTTTGCCCATTCAGTATGATACTGGCTGTGGGCTTGTCATAAATAGTTCTTATTATGTTCCATCAATACCTACTTTATTGAGAGTTTTTTAATTTTGTCAAAGGCCTTTTCTGTATCTATTGAGATAATCATGTGGTTTTTGTCATTGGTTCTGTGTATGTGATGGATTATGTTTATTGATTTGCAAATGTTTAACCAACCTCGCATCCTAGGAATGAAGCTGACTTGATTGTGGTGGATAAGCTTTTTGATGTGCTGCTGGATTCGGTTTGCCAGTATTTTAGTGAGGATTTTTGTATTAACGTTCATCAGGGATATTGGCCTGAAATTTTCTTTTTTTGTTGTGTCTCTGCCAGATTTTGGTATCGGGATGATGCTGGCCTCATAAAAGGAATTAGGGAGGAGTCCCTCTTTTTCTATTGTTTGGAATAGTTTCAGAAGGAATGGTACCAACTCCTTTTTGTACCTCTGGTAGAATTCAGCTGTGAGTCTATCTTGACCTGGGCATTTTTTTGGTTGGTGGACTATTAATTACTGCCTCAATTTCAGAACTTGTTATTGGTCTATTCAGGGATTCAAATTCTTCCTGGTTTAGTCTTAGGAGAATGTATGTTTCCAGGAATTTATCCATTTCTTCTAGATTTTCTAGTTTATTTGCATAAAGGTGTTTATGGTAGTTTATATTTCTGTGGGATCAGTGGTGATATTCCCTTTATCATTTTTGACTGTGTCTATTTGATTCTTCTCTCTTTTTTTCTTTATTAGTCTGGCCAATGGTCTACTTTGTTAATCTTTTCAAAAAACTAGTTCCTGGATTCATTGATTTTTTGAAGGGTTTTTCATGTCTCTAACTCCCTCAATTCTGTTCTGATCTTAGATATTTCTTATCTTCTGCTAGCTTTTGAATTTGTTTGCTCTTGCTTCTCTAGTTCTTTTAATTGTGATGTTAGGGCATTGATTTTAGATCTTTCCTGCTTTTTCCTGTGTGCATTTGGTGCTATAAATTTCCCTCTACACACTGCTTTAGCTGTATCCCAGGGATTCTGGTGCATTGTCTCTTTGTTCTCATTGGTTTCAAAGAATTTATTTATTTCTGCCTTAACTTCGTTATTTACCCAGTAGACATTCAGGAGCAGGTTGTTCAGTTTCCATGTAGTTGTGCAGTTTTGAGTGAGTTTCTTAATCCCGAGTTCTAATTTGATTGCACTGTGGCCTAAGAGACTGTTTGTTATGATTTCCATTCTTTTGCATTTGCTGAGAAGTGTTTTACTTCCAATTATGTGGTCAATTTTAGAATAAGTGTGATGTGGTGCTGAGAAGAATGTATATTCTGTTGATTTGGAGTGGAGAGTTCTGGAGGTGTCTATTAGGTCCACTTGGTCCAGGGCTGAGTTCAAGTCCTGAATATCCTTGTTAATTTTGTCTTGTTCACCTAATATTGACAGTGGGGTGTTAAAGTCTTCCACTATTATTGTGTGCAAGTCTAAGTCTCTTTGTAGGTCTCTTAGAACTTGCTTTATGAATCTGGGTGCTCCTGTATTGGGTGCATATATATTTAGGATAGTTAGTTAGCTCTTCTTGTTGCATTGATCCCTTTACCATTATGTAATGCCATTGTCTTATTTGATCTTTGTTGATTTAAAGTCTGTTTTATCAAAGACTAGGATTGCAACCCCTGCTTTTTTTTTTTTTCTTTCCATTTGCTTGGTATATCTTCCTCCATCCCTTTATTTTGAGCCTATGTGTGTCTTTGCATGTGAGATGGGTCTCCTGAATACAGCACACTGATGGGTCTTGACTCTATCCAATTTGCCAGTCTGTGTCTTTTAATTGGAGAATTTAGTCCATTTACATTTAAGGTTCATATTGTTATGTGTGAATTTGATCCTGTCATTATGATGCTAGCTGGTTATTTTGCACATTAGTTGATGCAGTTTCTTCATAGTGTCATTGGTCTTTACATTTCGTTATGTTTTTGCGTGGCTGGTACTGTCTTTTCCTTTCCATATTTAGTGCTTCCTTCAGGAGCTGTTGTAAGGCAGGGCTGGTAGTGACACAATCCCTCAGCATTGGCTTGTCTGTAAAGGATTTTATTTCTCCCCCACTTATGAAGCTTAGTTTGGCTGGCTATGAAATTCTGGGTTGAAAATTCTTTTCTTTAAGAATGTTAAATACTGGCCTCCACTCTCTTCTGGTTTGTAGGGTTTCTGCAGAGATCTGCTGTTAGTCTGATGGGCTTCCCTTTGTGGGCAACCCAACCTTTCTCTCTGGATGCCCTTAACATTTTTTTCATTTCAACCTTGGTCAATCTGATGATTATATGTCTTGGGGTTGCTCTTCTTGTGGAGTATCTTTGTGGTGTTCTCTGTATTTCCTGAATTTGAATGTTGGCCTGTCCTTCCAGGTTGGGGAAGTTCCCCTGGATTATATCCTGAAAAGTGTTTTCCAACTTGGTTCCATTCTGCCCGTCACTTTCAGGTATACCAATCAAAAGTGGGTTTGGTCTTTTCATACAGTCCCATATTTCTTGAAGGGTTTGTTTTTTCCTTTTCATTCTTTTTTCTCTAATCTTGTCCTCATGCTTTATTTCATTAAGTTGATCTTCAAACTCTGATATCCTTTCTTCCACTTGATCAATTTGGCTATTGATACTGGTGTATGCTTCACCAAGCTCTTGTGCTGTGTTTTTCACCTCCATCAAGTCATTTATATTCTTCTCTAAACTGGTTATTCTAGTTAGCAGTTCCTGTAACCTTTTATCAAGGTTCTTAGCTTCCTTGCAATTGGGTAGGAACATGCTCCTTTGTCTTGGAGGAGTTTGTTATTACTCACCTTCTGAAGCCTACTTCTGTCAATTCGTCAAACTCATTCTCTGTCTAGTTTTGTTCCCTTACTGGTGAGGAGTTGTGATCCTTTGGGGGAGAAGAGGCATTCTGGTTTTTGGAATTTTCAGCCTTTTTGCACTGTTTCCTCCTTACCTTCGTGGATTTATCTACCTTTAATCTTTGATGTTGGTGACCTTTGGATGGAGTTTTTATGTGGGCATGCTTTTTGTTGATATTGATGCTATTGCTTTCTGTTTGTTAGTTTTCCTTCTAACAGTCAAGCCCCTCTTCTGCAGGTCTGCTAGAGTTTGATGGAGGTCCATTCCAGACCCTGTTTGCCTGGGTATCACCAGAGGAGGCTGCAGAACAGCAAAGATTGCTGCCTGCTCCTTCCTCGGGAAGCTTCATCCCAGAGGGGCACCTGCAAGATGCCAGCTGGAGCTCTCCTGTATGAGGTATCTGTCTACCCCTGCTGGGAGGTGTCTCCCAGCCAGGAGGCATGGGGGTCAGGGACCCACTTGAGGAGGCAGTCTGTCCCCTAGCAGAGCTCGACAGCTGTCCTGGGAGATCTGCTGCTCTCTTCAGAGTTGGCAGGCAGGAACATTTAAGTCTGCTGAAGCTGCGTCCACAGCCACCCCTTCCCCCAGGTGCTCTGTCCCAGGGAGATGGGAGTTTTATCTATAGACCCCTGACTGGGGCTGTTGCCTTTCTTTCAGAGATGCCCTGCCCAGAGAGGAGGAATCTAGAGAGGCTGTCTGGCTACAGTGGCTTTGCCACACTGTTGGGGGTTCTAACCCAGTTCAAACTTCCTGGCTTTGTTTACACTGTAAGGGGAAAACTACGTACTCAAGCCTCAGTAACAGTGGATGCCCCTCCCCCAACCAAGCTCGAGTGTCCCAGGTCAACTTCAGACTGCTGTGCTGGCAGCAAGAATTTCAAGCCAGCGGATCTTAGCTTGTTGGGCTCCATTGGGGGAGGATCCACTGAGCAAGACCATTCGGCTCCCTGGCTTCAGCCCCCTTTCCACGGGAGTGAATGATTCTGTCTCACCGGCGTTCCGGGCACCATTGGGGTATGAAAAAAAAAACTCCTGCAGCTAGCTCGGTGTCTGCCCAAACAACTGCCCAGTTTTGTTCTTGAAACCCAGAGCCCTGGTGGTATAGGCACACAAGGGAATCTCCTGGTCTGTGGGTTGGGAAGACCGTTGGAAAAGTGTAGTATCTGGGCCAGATAGCACTGTCCTTCACGACACAGTCCCTCACAGCCTCCGATGGCTAAGTGAGGGAGTTCCCCAACCCCTTACGCTTCCTGGGTGAGGCGACGCCCCACCCTGCTTCTGCTCACCTTCTGTGGGCCTCAGCCACTGTCTAACCAGTCCCAATGAGACTAAGTGAGTACCTCAGTTGGAAATGCAGAAATCACCCACCTTCTGCATTGGTCTCACTGGGAGCTGCAGACTGGAGCTGCTTTTATTCAGCCATCTTGCCAGTCTTCCCTTTTTTGTTATTTGTAAAGATGAGGCTTCCTCATGTTGGCCAGGCTGGTCTCGAACTCTTGGGCTCAAGCAATCCACCTGCCTTGGCCTCCCAAAGCACTGGGATTACAGATGTGAGCCACTGCACCCAGCCAGAAATACATTTTTAAGAGATGCATGGATAATGGGATGAATAGATGGAGAGATGTGTCAATGTTAATGATAGAATCTAAGTGACAGATACGTAGCCATTCACTTTTAAATTCTCTTAAGTTTGTTATACACTTGAAGTTTTTCAAAATAACATTTTGGGGAGAAATAGAAAGTGAAAAAAAGTTTCTAAAACTCCTTGGATTTTTTGATGCGATAGATAGTGGCATCATGGTTAAGAAAATGTCCCCCTTTTTGTTTTTTTTTTTGAGACGCAGTTTCACTCTTGTTGCCTAGGCTGGAATGCAGTGGTATGATCGCAGCTCACTGCAACCTCCGCCTCTCAGGTTCAAGTGATTCTCCTGCCTCAGCCTCTGGAGTAGCTGGGATTACAGGCACACGCCACTACACCTGGCTAATTTTTGTATTTTTAGTAGAGATGGGGCTTCCCCATGTTGGCCAGGCTGGTGTCGAACTCCTGACCTCAGGTAATCCACCCACCTCAGCCTTCCAAAGTGCTAGGATTACAGACATGAGCCCCTGCACCCAACCAAAAATATCCCTACTTTTAGAAAAGCATAATAAGGTAGGTAGGGGTAAAAAATATGGCTGGCTGGCATTGATGGATGGCTGGGATTGATGGATGAACCCAGTGTGGCAAAACCCTGATCATTGTTGATGCTGGAAATGAGACATGGGGGCCCACTCTGTTCTCTTTTTGCAGTTTTTTTTTTTTTTTTTGGTCTAAATTAAGGAAATATGTATACAAATCCCTAAGCAGTGGGGCCTACATGAAACAAGCGTGTATCTGCTTAAGTAAGAGCTTCCCTTGAGGCTAATAGGCTTTAGTCCAACCACCTGGGTAAAACAGGCTCTTGATTTAAGCTGATGATAAATGCAGAGCCAACAACCAAAGGAAGCTTCCCTTCTCACACTCTGAAGTTTGTGTCAGCTGCACTAGGCTTGTTCCCACATGGCCTTTTAGTGTCCTCCAGCCAAAAAACAGCAAGCTCACTTGACTGGAGTTTCACTCTCTTAGCAAGCAATCTAGGACCCTGTGAATTTCGGATGAAACCCAACAGCTGTGCTAAACAAATCTTTCCAAGGCTCTCTTCCAGGCACTGCAAAAAACAACCAAAGCCCCTCTAATCCCTATTTTAAAACAGTAACTGTTCATGACCCACTATCTCACCCCTATCTAAGACAGGGTTGCTTGCACAGCACACTGTAGATTACTTTTATCACAGCATTAAGTCCACAATATTAAAAAATGCTTTTTTATCACCCAAACTAGATTCCTTGGTGAGAAAGGGGGTATCTTGTTCACTATTATATAAACAGCGAAGCACAATGCCTGGAACATCTACACACTTAATATTTTTGGATGAACAATTTGTGAAACACACTCAGTTTCTAGAGCTTTGCTACACAGTCTTATCTGCAGCCCTGAGAGCTAAGCCCAGCAGAAATGATTACTTCTGCTATGGCTGCCGCCACCACCAATATCCCAGATGAGGAAGCAAGGCCAAAGGGGTTAAGAACCTGCTCAATATCATAGAACAGTCCATTTTAAAACCAGGGCTAATGCCTCTTTTGCTGACTTCTAAAAGGATGCTCTTTTCATTACATCTGATTCCTTTCTGAGGAAAATTCAAGTTGATCTCTCAGACTATAAGGACACTCCTCTACCCATAAGCGCAGAGCTTGGAGATGGGGGTTGTATGGCCTCTGCCTTACTAAGCTTGCAAGTGGATGGGACCCAGTGAGCATGGCTGATACTTGGAAAGCAGGGTGTGTAAACAGTTGGATAAATGCCACCATCCATATAGCCCCAGATGTTTGGCTTGATGTGTGAACATGTTAAATGTCTCATAAAATTAATTAAGATAAAAATGATAACAGTTATGCTATATACCATGTTAATTTCTACCAGCCAGCTGACATCAACCACTCAACATGTATTAATCTGCTTCATAATTTCTCCCTCCACAAGTCCCTTCACTCATCCTGCATAAATAACAATCAAGTGCTGTGCTTTCACTGCCCCTTTCTTGGGGATGCTCAGGTATTGGCTAGGATCACCCTCAACTGTCACCTTTGAGGTCAGATTAACCCCAAGTAGTTCATAAAAGACTCCTCCTATCCTCTCCTAGCTTCAAGTTCAGGCAAAGAACTGGAAGCTCTGGATGAGTCTATAAATAAACACTGGCCCTAGGCTGTGGTCGCTGCCACTGCTCCCTACCCAAATCTATCTACACGCATATGAGATACAGCCCTAGAGTTGTGCTTTGAGTCTCAGCAGGTGAACTGGTGACAACTTGAGTGGGGCCAAAAGGCCCAAAGAACTAGATTCCTGGAACAGTTGCATTTCATCTCCTTCAAGAGAATGTCCCAGTGTCCCAACATCCCTCTCTGGGGTACAAGTATGCTTTTTATGACATGGATGGAATTACTGGAAGTCCTGGAGTCCTCAAGTGCCTTCTGAATTACTGTTGCTAAGCAGCTTCCTAGGCATTTCAGTGTTTATAGTTGTCCCATTGCCTTGAGCCCCAAAACTTAGCCCGAGGTCTCTTAGCCTCCGTGTCAGGTTTTCAGTGCCAAGGTCTCCCTGTGTTAAGGTTTCATGAGTCTTTCCTTCTCTAAACGTGGCCCTGTCTCATGCTGCAGGTAATGGGGAGGATAAATGGGTTCCCTGGGTTTCCCTGTCCCCTCAAACCCCCCACCCCAGTCCGACCTGCACCAGCCCTCCTACCCAACCCATACCTTTTCCTACCCGAACAGCTACCAAAGGGAGTGATTTTGCCCCGAGTGGGGCCTTTCTGCAGCAACAAGTGGCAGAGCAAGATGTGCAGACAGGAAGATCCTGACTTGGTAGCCAATGCCGAATTCAACTGAGCAGCGAGGATTTTCTCCACTGCTCGTAAGCTGCCAAAACTGAATATTCCCCATGCCCCACTGCTGCTTGCCTCAATTCTCCGAACTTTCAGAATTCCAACAGATAACCAAAATCTCAACTGTTGTATCTTCCATCAAAATGTATCAGGGCTAATCTATATTTTCTGTCTCTACGGAGCTTTTCAAAATAGGAGCCAAATCCCCTATAATGTCACTAAAGCAAAAGAAAGTTAATTTAAACAATGAATGGAATGATTTTAGAAAAAATGCCCTCATTTCACTACGTTTATTCCTCTGAGTACCAAAAATATTTTTCAACGAGCATGTGATTCTTAGGGACCTAACTCACTGTTAAAAGACACCCCCTACTTTCCAAAACAAGTAGGAGGCTGGACTTCGAGTTTAATTATTACCACAGCTGAGCAGCTGGAATGAAATTACTTCCCTGTACTGTGTGTTCATAATTCAATATGTCAAAGTTGTCTCTGATTTCACTAATGGTTTTTTTCTCTATTTTTCCTAGATGTTTAGCCCAAAGGGAAACTTTTTAAGTCATCCCTTTCCAATTGTACTTTTTCAATATATTCTCACTGGAAATTAAAATTTACAGATAGTGTAAAACCCACTCCAATAAAATATAGCACTGTAAAATGTTAAAGGTAACCCACTCTCACCCCCAAATATCCTGCTTTATATTGATTCACTAATAATCAATAACAAAAGAGCCAGGTTTTGCTTTTGTTACTTGACAAAACAAGATTTCTAGTATAAAGAACCACATTGGAAAAATTGTACTTTTGGTTTATATGTTTTCATGAAAGTCAGAACTTGTTAAACCCCTTGGGCTTCTGGAAGAATGCAGAGGATTTAAAGAGCATTTCTTACTGGACCTCCCAGATGCTGGCAAAGTTCAAGGGAATGAAGAGGTGTTAGGAGAAAACAGGCAGATATACACATACAACGGGCATTCATTCCATTTTTTATTTCTGGTAGAAGATAGCCCGTCTTTACAAAAAATAAGATTCACAAAAATAAAATCCTCAGCTTTTTCTAATCTTTGCAAAGTAGCCCTCTTCTTTTTCTCATCTCAAATTACTGAAGAAACAAACACCATACCTTTCTATTAGACTGGCTGAAGAATGCGCTCCATGAGACCTTTGCCTTTTGTTCATAAATGTATAGAATTTGTGCACCAATACATTTGTACACCTTCAATGATAACAATATGAATATTTGACATTTGCATTGACTGTGTGCCAGGCACTGTTTCTTACCTGTTTATCTGTATTATCTCAATCTTTACAATCTTATTAGAACAGAAGGTCTACAAAAAAACTCAAAACCTGAGGTTGTGAGTCATGCTACATGAACAGTCTAGGGCTACAAAGGACCCTCATAGAACCAGATCGGTCACAGAAGGGCGTTCAAGAGGAAGTGGACCTGGAGTCTCCAACTCTTAGGCTCTAAGAAGCCCAAGGTACCAACAGAAGGGCCTCCTCCAGCTTCTACAAAATTCTATCTTTTTCCTTATACTCTCCTCTTTGCTCTTCCTTTGTCCAGCCCCTACATCTTTTTCTCTTCTTGGTGCCCACACTGCACTAAGCCTCGAGTCCTTACGGGTCTAAGGCCATGGCCATTTCCAACCCGGAGTACACATGGGGAGGCAAAGTCCATTCACAGAAAGTAGTGGCAACAGCCTCAGGTACTCAGGATCCCACCCTCTGCCACCAGACAAAGGAAAAGTGAAAAAAACACTCCCCACAAGCCCTCTCACTGACTAAAATCAGGGCATAAAGCCACCCCCGGCTGCACGGGGAGCTGCAAAATCAAAGATGTGGAGTCAGAACACTGGAAAATAGGCAACAGAAATCGGGTTGGGAAAGTAGTTCAAGTGACCACCCAACAGAATCTGTTCTCAAAATGAGTCAACAAAAATAACGTGTTTTTATTTATTGTCAGTGTTGTACAGGTAGTTACCAGGTAAAGGTTGGTGAAAACTCTAATGGAATAACTGGTTTTAATTATGCATAAAATGAGCTTTGTGCATATTTATGTACAACTGCAAACTACTATAGAAGAATCATCTAAAGTACCAGCACCTTTAAAGTGGCATTCAATACAGCTGCCAAACAGCTGCACATCTCAGTAGAGTTGTAGACAGGTATCATAGGACACTGCATGCCAAGTGAAATTTCAGAAACACATAGGTAGATAGGAATGATTTTCTCTAGAGCGTTGCCTTGTATTATCTCTAGTGCGCACACACAGGAATCTCAAACAAAATGCAGCCAAAACCCAGACGTGTCTTGCCCTTGTTATCATTACACATCCTGGTTAAATGGCCCTCATGTGCCTGGTGCTGCACTGGATAAGACAAGCTGGGTGTCTCATCTGTCAACTGATTCCAGACCAGAGTTTCTTTTGGCTCACCTGGCTACTTAAGCTGGTATCCCTGGTATCTGATCCCTTTCCTCTGCAGCTTTCCAAAGCTACTCACTTGGGTGAAAAGAGACAAAAATCTTCTCAGATACAAAAGGTGCTTAGTCTTACCTATTATATCCTGATCCCCTGATAATCCCACTGTAATATTCACAAGTTAAACAATGTACAATTTTGTCTTTTCATTTATTGCCCACTTATTCATTCATCCATATGACACTCTCAAAGCTCTTGTTATATGTCATGTACTGTGTTGGGTAATAATTAGAAAGAAAAATAATGTACATACTTCCTTGCCTTAAAGTAACTGATCTATCATGTCCCATCTTCCCTTCTTGACATTGGTGCTCAGTATCCAAAAACTTAGGCCCTTATGTCTTATGTTGGTGGCAGTGTGCCCTTATGGCCAAGGAAGCAGACAGTAAGGGGTTGTAGGTACAATGGGGCAGGAGAGGAATCCAAAATAGTTAAGAAGACTGGTTATGTTTTACAAACCAGTAAATATATTCAAAATAGAAGGAGCCAGGTTCTTATCCTCAAAATCTATTTCTAAACATGGAAAGAAGAAAGCTAGAAAGGCCTCTGGAGTGTTGGAACGGAATTGGAAGTATTGGTATGAACTGATGGGTTTTTAATATACATGCAGAGATATGGAAATAGTTATTTTCCATGTGTTTGTGTGTATTATGTATATGTGCACATTGATATGTACATTGTGTGTGTACCTATATAGAAGCAACAAACACAGTGAACAATCAGACCTTGGTTTCTAAATATTAACCTCAAGTAAAAGGAGGGAGAGCTGTTAGAGAAAAAGTTTGAGGGTTGAGGTAGAGAAATACAAGATAAGCCTGGAATATCTTGTGTCAGAAACTCAGGAAATGATGAATGGATAATGGACATATGTCAAAAGCACATGGGAGCCAACTGGAAGGAGCTCAAACAGGGAATAATTTGAGTATTAAAATAAATGATGATAGTAATAGGTTATAACCCACTGAACAAAACAGATCAATGAGTACATACTGACATATATATATACATGTATAAATGGGGGAGAAGAGAAAGCTCTTTCTTATAGAATGCCAAATAATAAATGTAGAGGAAATGATGAAAATAAGCCATCACAATTTGGCAACCATGGTGGTGACAGTGGTAGATTCAGGTGGATTCATTCAACCATGGATGGATGCTAAGGCTGATGGGCAAAGTTTTGATAACAAACAGGATATTGGTATAATATCAGAATCTCCATCATAATCAAATACAAAGGGAACATGGTGACTTTACAGTGGAGAAATCTGGCAGACTCTCAACCTTGACCATATGATCAAGGTTAGCATCATCATGACTGTGTAGGGTATGGCTAAGGGGCAAGAAGGTGGGGAGGCTTCAAAGGAGGTAATACTTGAATCAGGTGTTGAAGGATGAGGCAGCTATGGAGAAATAACAGGCAAGAGATTTCCAGGGGAAGTTGGGCAGATGCAAAGCCATACTGGAGTGACAGCATGAGTGCTGGGGAAGCAAGGAGGCTGCAGGCTGGGGAAGCAGGGAGAGTGCAGGCTGGGGAAGGATAAATGGTTCTGGACAGGCAGACAGAAACCAGATCAAGAAGAGTCTTATGGACCATGCTTAGAAGTTCAGACCTTGCCCTCTTAGGGATGATGTGGCACACCTGCTGCTACTACCGCTCTGCACATACGTCAGACATGTCTAATCATAGCACTTTATGCACTTCAGAGCACACACATTTCAGACAGCCCTGCCAATTGGCACCTGAAATGGAATCATTTGCCCTCCCTACTCTAGGCAATGAGGAGGTTTAGAGGAGTTTTAACAGGTGGCAGGTATGATTTGCACTTGTGTAACAAAGCTAGACCCTGATATCAGTGTCAACTGATCAAAGGATAAACTCTCGGCATAGTGACTAGTGAGAAGGCCTCTAGAGCAGTCCTATGCATTGCATACATGAGAGCATACAAATTCATACACTATATAAATGAGACCATACAAAGTCAGATTTGGTTCAAACCCCATGCTTTTCTCTAGCCATTGTCAGAGCACATATTATGGTGGAGTGAGCACGTAAAACATTCTTTGAACAAGAAAACCCAAGGCCCAGCAGAAGCTGAAAGTTGTGCTGAGCGAAAAGTGAGACCCAAAAGAAAGAACTACAGCTGAAGTGGAGCAGACAGACCAAGAGAGATGTAAGTTTCACTCACCCTTGAACTCCACGCAAACAGAATTACAAAGTAACTACAGCAGTACTTTAGCACCTCGGCACTACTAGACTACTTATCATTCCCTGCAATACTTAGGTGTTCACTGAAAAATTATCATGGAAAGGTAATCAGTCACAGTGCCTATGTCTTAGGAAAAAACATGATATTCCAATATTTAAGTTAAAACACATAGATGCACCCATGTGTGCACACATACAACATAATTAGGAAGCACTCTAAGCCAGGATATGAGCAAAAAATTGTTTTCTTGGGTTTGAGGGGCAGCTGAGTACTGAGTAGAATAGAAAGAACTGCATGGAACTGAGGTTCATCTCTTCTCTAGGGCTGAAAAACTTGAGGGCTGAAAAAGGTTGTCTTTTCTAACATAATAATGCTGACTCCTAACTTCCCTCTCAGAAGAAAATAGCAGAAAGATGAGGGAGAGAGCTCTTGCTACAAGCACAAACAAATCAGGCTAAATCCTTCTGCGTGCGGGTCTGTGAGGGTAGCAGCTCATGTTGTGGCCAGAAACTTGGTAATATGATTGAGAAAACTAAAAACACATTGTAAGTGAAGTCCTGGGGTGCACACAGCATTCCGCTTTAAGATGCTGACTGTTTTTGAAATAAAACTTTAAAACATGCCATAAAAAGCAACTATTCCTCTGGGGAAAGAGTGGCCTAAAGTGTCTTTGATTGTAACTATGGGAAAGACTTTCATCCGCACTCTTTACGAGGTTAATTGTAACTCTCCCCCAAGCTCAGGGACGCTTTCCTGAGTCTTGTGGTTGTAATCTTACACGTTGCATGATAAACTTTCATTTTCCAATGAGGACATTCCAAAATGTTAAATGTCATTGCTCCAAAAACAGTCAAATGAGTGAAAGCTGATAAGAAACTGGTTTAGCTAGTGCATACATGCACACGTGTGCACACAGCCTGCTGTCCTCCAGTTACACCAAGTGAAAGTCCTCAAGTTTCATCAGGAACGACCCTACAAAACCACAAACCAAAACAAATGTGAAGCACTTAGCACAATGCCTGGCACAAGAAAGGCCTCAATAGCTCATGGCTGTTATCATCATCATCTTATCCTTTTTCTTCATTATTGCTAATGGATTATAGCTCAGTATTTAGCTGTCACTGAAAGAGATTTATTCCATCCAATGAGGTCATCTTCGTGGACTATATAACCACTGAAACATCCCTATGGAATCCCGCTGTGGTTGCCTTCTCTTATAAACTGGCATGAGACAGTTATAATAAATTTGTTGCCTGTAACAGAAACTCCCACCATGCTGTTTTTCACAATTCTTTTACATACAAAACCTCAACTGAAAACTGTGGTTCATAGTTTCTTCTCAGATGCCAATAGGAATTAATCTGCCATACTTCAGTGTCTCCCTTAGAGCAGGCTCACTAGTAATAATTTTATTACCATGTGTAGATCATTTACCACATGCTGGGCATACTGCTAATAGCTTTTGTGCTTATTAACTTATTTCATCTTCATTACAACCTCATCAGATGCTGCCGCTATTATTCTCATCTACACAGGAGGTGTCTAAGGCTTACAGAGGTTAAATCATCCAAGATCTTTCGTTCGGTGAGATATATAGCCGATAAGGGGTGGAATACAAATTTAAACTAAGTGTTTCTGAATCTAAAGTTCATGTTTGTTTTCCACTAGATTGTAATTACTAAATAAATGATTCTTAACTTGGGTTCCTTGAACTTCAGGGGACCCATGAGCCACTTGGAATTGTATGTAAAATGGCATGTGTATATACATATTTTCCTCAAAGAAAGTCCACAACTGCCAGGCGTGGTGGCTCACGGCTGTAAATCCCAGCACTTTGAGAGGCCAAGGCAGTGGATCACTTGAAGTTGGGAGCTCCACACCACTCTGGGCAACATGGCAAAACCCCGTCTCTACCAAAAAATACAAAAATTTACTTGGCATGATGGAGTGTGCCTGTAATGCCAGCTACTCAGGAGGGCTGAGGTGGGAGAATCACTTGAACCCGGGAGGCGGAGATTGCAGTGGGCCTAGATCATGCCACTGCACTTCAGCCTGGGTAAGAGAATGAGACCCTGCCAAAAAAAAAAAAAAAAAGTCCAAAACGATTGTTCCAGAGTTGGGTGGAACTAGATCTTATCATTAAATTCTGTGTCACCATTCCCCTCATTGCCCCTAGCGCTCAAAAGCAGTGCCTGGTCACGGTATGTACTCAACTACCAGCTCTCCAATTGACCAAATTCTCTTCTCAAGTCCTTTCTTGGATCCACCCCGAACCCCACAATGGAAATGCAATGAGAGTGATGAATTTTTTTCAAGGCTGCATTTTGAAGCCATGCATGTGTCAGAGCTCCTAGCACGCTTCCCAAAGCTCAACCTTTCACAGCCACTCACATTGTGAAACAGCAAACAGCACCCTGTCCTGCCTTCTCACCCCAGAAAACCAAACATCTGTTTGTTCTGGCCTGAAGAGCTCACCTGCTGGGGAGGAGATGCCCAGCTTGGAATAGCACAGCACATCTGGCCCTTCCTGCCTGAGCTCAAACTCCATTTTCAGGGTCAGCTGTCAAGTAATCTTCTGCTTTATAAACAATCTCACATTTTAATAAGAGCCATTGTGCAAGGTGAGCTTTTGAAATAAAGTTGGTTTTCTGTCTGCAGCTGCACTTGCAGATGCCCCACTTTCTAACTGAATCCTGCATAATGGCTGTGAAAATAATTGCCCGTTATTGCATTTTTGGCATGCCCACTGTGCACCAGGCACTGTTGTAGACGCATACATCCATCATCCCCAATTTGCAAAATAACTTAGGCAGATATTATCAACAGTTTGCAGATGGAGAACCTGAGTCCTGTCAGAGAAGCTAAATAATTTGCCCAAGAGCCAAGATCCAACCCCATGTTGAGCAGACACCAAAACCCTATCAATCCCCAACTCTTCATGGGCTCCCACTTTCTCATGGACCTGAAGTTACTCTCTTTTCAAAGAAAGTTTACTCCAGTTGAAAAATAAGAAAGACTCCAAGGCCTCAGCATCTTTGCAGCTGTAAAGGAATATTTCACAAGCCTCTACTAAAATGGGATAGCATCAAATTTTTGCTTTTACTCTTCACAAATAAAGGTAAGGAAACTTAGATTATATATGTTGAATCTATTCTAGTACCTCATTGAAAGCCATGTTTCAATGTCTACTATTCAATTATACACAGCAACTATAGGTCCAAAGCACTAGGCTAGACAATATGAAAAAACCCAAGATTGAGATAGACTTGCAGCCTCCCCCCACAAATAGATTTCCCAATTAACTGAGCAGATTATTATATAAATTGTTGAATATACTACTAAAACAAGAGGAAGAATTCCATAGCATGCTAAATGGACCTGAGAAGAAGGAAATAAAGACATACTTGTTTTCATGTGAGGGTAGAAAAATGTGTAATAAACTCAGCCTTTGTGAGGAAATTTCACCAGAGCTGAAAATGGGTCAGATTTTACACCTCAGTCATGACTGGACAATGGTGAATGGGGGTATCTGTGCAAAGAGAAGGATTTGAGCAAAGGCTCAGGGAGAAGGCAGGGGGCACGTGGTGGGACAGTCCAGAGCCTTTGGCCTGGGGATATGCATGAGGCTGAAAGTCACACCAGGAAGGGCTGACTCAGCTGTTGACTTCAGACTCTGGATTGGGAGTGATCTCACCAGCTCTATTTTCCAAGGAGATTATTCCAGCAAGAGTGTATGGGCTGAGAGGATAACAGCCTAGAACTGGAGCCAGCATAGTGGCCCATGCCTATAATCCCATCTACTAGGGAGACAGAGGCAGGAGGATCACTTGAGCCTAGATGTTTAAGGCTGCAGTGAGCTATGATTGTACCACTGCACTACAGCCTGGGCAAAAGAGAAAGACCTCATTTTTCTTTTTTTAAAAAGAGTCTGGAAGTGGAGAAACCAATAGCAGTTGTCTGGCTATGAGATGATGAAGACCTACACTAAAGTGTGAAAAAGAGAAAATAAAGAGTTAAGAGACATTTCACCGGGACTTAGTGATAGACTGTACCGGGCAAGTGAAAGGAGGGGAAACAGAGCCTGGTGGTATAACTTTCTGAAATGGGGTGTTTAGAAAAGGGAGTCTACTTGAGAAAGGAAAGGACTTCAGATTTTTGAACATGCTGACTTGCTCAAGTGTTTATTCTTCATGATTAACAAATTAGAATAATTAAAAAGCTTAATTTAGGCAGAGGCCTGAAAACTGGGTTATTCTAGAGTCATTTTCATGCTGTGAGACTGCTGAGCTCATTCATAAAGCTCTGTTTCTGGCACCTTTTGACAAACTCCCAGACTCCACAGTAGGAATTTAGGCACTTTTTGGGAGTGTGTGTTTAAGCATACAAATCAGAAGTATAGTGGGAGGTGGTATATGGCTGTGGTAGGTCATATTTGGAATCTGTAGTTTGAAAGGAAGCTTCAGGAGATGAAGAAGTTGAGTTTTAGCAGCTCATTAATCCTCCAGACTCACCAAAACTGGCATGTGACTTCCTTCCTAAGGAAGGCCTTGCCAGAAGGAGAATGTTTTGTCCCAGATCTGAGCAGCAAGGTAGTGGCGGGGGGAGGGAGGGAAGGAGGGAAGAGGAAGAGGAAGAGGAGGAGGAGGAGGAGGAGGAGGAGGAGGGTGTGCACCAGGCTGGGCCTAAAGAAATGTTTCAGACTGGCTGGGCCCTGCCTGCCTTCTGGGATTTTCCAGATATACTAGCCCTCTTTAGTTTCCTGGCAAGTCAGAAACTTTTTAAATCCTCTATGTCTTATAATATTAAATAATAGCACCACATTTGCTTTGTGGGAGGAGGAGCATATTTTTTAAAAACTGAAAAAAAAAAAAAAAAAAGCCTGGAAAGCACAGAAGAGTATAAGGAAAATAAAAACTCATCGAGAACCCTCACCGCTCATCCATCAGTTAACATCTTGGTATGTTACCTTCCATTCTTTCCCACCTCCATTTTTTACATTGTCGGGAGATTTTCACCTTTAAAATGTGCTTATCCTGGTAGAGCGTTACCTAAGTGCTAAGGAATAAATTGACGCACGGATTTGTGAAATTCAAATCTGACCAGCCGCTAGCCCAATCAATACCTGACAGCAAAGCAGGTGTAAAGTGTTAAACCAACTTCAAAGTCTTTCCAAGGAAACTCTGGAAATAAACCTGAAGACCTCTGCAAGAAATCACTTTAACGGTAGTGCTTCTCCACAGTGCTTCTAGGTTATTTCTTTGTGATTGCGATAATTAAATACCTTGTTAATGGAAAGAAGGGAAAGAAAGGAAGAGAAAGCCCCTACCCACCCCCACTCTTAGTTATAAAATACTTTCTAATAGTCTCATAACAATACTTTCATGTCTATTAAATTTCAGAACTGGTCCACACCAATTTCCAAACAAGTCTGGAAACTGAGGCAAGTGATTTATCTAAGGTCATACATGTGGTTGGTGGCAAAGCAAACACTAGAACTCAGGCTTCCTCCTGACCCTTACCCCCTTTTCCAGAGGGGCTCCCTGAGCAGATCCTCTGGGTAAGAGGCCAGGCTAAAGCCCCTCACACAGAGCCCAGAGCCCTCACAGCATCAATGTCATACTAGTGATTCTGGCCACTTCACTAAGCCAGCATGCAAAAACAAAAATCCACTCTCCTTTTCTGTGCCTCTGTGTTTTTCTAATATATCTTTAGAACAGGCATTCACAAATGGGGGTGATAACTCCTGAGGGCCTGGAATGTGCCAGGAGCTCTGCCAAAATGCTCTCACTTTGCATCCTCACAGCAGGCTCACAGGAATTGGGGCCCCACCTCACAAGTGAATCAAAAATAAAAAATAAAAAACAAAACAAAAGAAAAACTAAACAGAGGGGCTCAGCAACTTGCCCAAGGGCCCACCATAAGTCCCAGAACCAAGATTTCAATTCAGCTCTCCCCAACTCCAAAACCCTTTTCCTCTACATCTTGCCACACTCAAGTTTAAAGGCATTTGGCTTTGCAGCCTGGGTGAGCCGGACCCTGACACAAGAGAATGAAGAAAACACCATCCCAGCACAGGCTCCTTGCTCTCTAGGCCTCCCAGACCACGCCAGAGCGACCAGTACCCTTGACAGCCCCTCACATGCTTCACTCTGTGTTCTCCCTCCATTCTGAGAACCTTAGATCTTCATTCACCAAGGTGACCTGCAGGATAGGAACTCAGAGCCCCTCCACCCAGCTCAGCCAAAACCTGCCACAATCCTCAATACTAAGATGTCCAACCAATGAAGATACAGTTGCCCCCAAATCTAGAGATAATGTAAACCCATTGGCCATTAGTCCCAGGCACCAAGACAAGAAAACATCTCACTATAAAACAGCCTGATGAATTTCAATGTCACATTTCTTGGAATTCCGAGGCAATTTTTATTGGGTAATAAAATTCCCTCCCCAGAGAAGGTGTCCGAGGGAGCCCAAATCTGGGGCCCTGCCAGGAGCTCTGACGCGTCAGGGCAGGCAACCAGTCTCCTAGGAAAAGCTCTGCAAAGTACAATGAAACACACAAAACGAAAGGACCCGGGACAAGAGCTGCTGCCTCCAGGGACTTGTGTCACTGGATGACTTCCAACAGAGTCACCATGGCAGAAGGGGTTACTCTGAGCAAACCTTTCCTTCTGGTGACTTTGTATATAACGTCAGTTGGGAGGGAGAGCAACAAGCTGAGGCTGACCAAACAATTCAATTAGTTTTTCACTCAGATAACTTTTTTACCAAAGCCATTACATTCACCTACATTAATTCACTGGATGTAGAGATGTCTGCTTTTGAGCATAACTGCTTTTGAAGACTTGCTGAGTAACATATCTTGGAAATCTTACCTTAATTCATTCACTGAATTTCTATATACCAAGCCTGTGATCATTTATGGAGATACAAACTAAAAGCTACAGTCTTAGACTTCAGAGTCCAGTCAGGAGAAACAAGTATTTATGCTACAAGGTAATTGTTTTGATAGATGTATTTCATAAAGCTTAGTGTAAATACTAAAGATGCTGGGCACCTAAATCAGCAGAGGAAATCAGGAAGGGCTTCATACATGAGGTGACGCTTGGGCTAAGTAGAGTTAGCCAGACGGACCATTAGCAGAGAGGTTATTCAAGGAAGAAAAAAGGAAAGGAAAAAAAAAGGAGCAAAAATACAAAGTGTATTAGTCCATTTTCATACCACTATAAAGAACTACCTGAGACTGAGTAATTTATAAACTAGAGAGGTTTAATTGACACACAGTTCTGCAATGGCTGGGGAGGCCTCAGGAAACTTAAAATCATGGCAGAAGGTGAAGGGGAAGCAAGGCATGTCTTACATGGCAGCAGGAGACAGAGCGAGGGGGTAACTGCCAAACACTTTTAAAGCATCAGATCTTGTGAGAAGTCACTATCATGAGAACAGCATGGGGGAAACCACCCCATGATCCAATTACCTCCTGCCAGATCCCTCCCTCGACATGTGGGCATTATAATTCAAGATGAGATTTGGGTGGGGACACAGAGCCAAACCATACCAAAAAGTTTTTATAATATTCTAAATCTTTTGCTATTATTTCAACAATGTTCACTGCATTTTCACCAGAAGTAGATTCCATCTCAAGAAACCACTCTTTGCTCATCCATAAGAAGTAACTCCTCATGCATTTAAGTTTTCTCATGAGAGTGCAGTAATTTATGTCTTCAGGGTCCACTTCTAATTCTAGTTCTCTTGCTATCACCAGCACAACTGCAGTGACTTCCTCTACTGAGGTCTCGAAGCCCTCAAAGTCATCCATAAGGGTTGAAATCAACTTCTTCCAAACTCCTGTTAATGTTGATATTTTCACCCCACTCCCACGAATCACTAACGTTCTTAATGGCGTCTAGAATGATGAATCCTTTCCAGAAGGCCAATACCAGTCAATGCCTGGCTTCGAATCTTCAAAGGACATGCTGACTCTTGTTAGGGGTTAACCACATTCTATGGCAGCTACAACTTTACAAAATATATTTCTTAAAAATAAGACTTGAAAATTGAAATTACTTTTTGACCCAGGGCTGAAGAATGGATGTTATGTTAGCAGGGATAGACAATATTCATCTCCTTATACATCTCCATCAGAGCTCTTGGGTGACTAAGTGTATTGTCAATGAACAGTAATATTTTAAAGTTATCTTTTTTCTGAGCAGTAGGTCTCAATAGAAGGCCTAAAATCTTCAGAAAACCATGTTGTAAAAAGATGTGCCATCATCCAGGCTTTACTGTTCCATTTATAGGGCATAGGCAGAGTAGATTTTGCATACTTCTTAAGGGTCCTAGGATTTTCAGAATGGTAAACGGGCATCTGCTTCAACATCAAGTCACCAGCTGCATTCGCCCCTAACAAGAGTGTCAGCCTGTCTGAAACTTTGAAGCCAGGCATTGACTTTTCCTCTCCAGCTATAAAAGTCCTAGATGGCATCTTCTTCCAATAGATAACTGTTTCATCTACACTGAAAATTTGTTGTGTTTAAAATAGCTGCCTTCACCAGTGATCTTAGCTAGATTTTCCGGATAACTTGCTGTAGCTTCTACATCAGCACTTCCTGCTTCAACTTGCACTTTTATGTTGTAAAGAAGGCTTCTTTCCTTAAACCTTGTGAACCAACTTCTGCTAGCCTCAAATATTTCCTCTGCAGCTTCCTCACCTCTTTCAGCCTTCACAGAACTGAAAAGAGTTAGGGCCTTGCTCTGGGTGTTAGGCTTTGGCTTAAGGGAATGTTGTGGCTGTTAAAACTTTCTCCATATCACTAAAACTTTCCCCATATCACTAAAACTTTCCCCATATCAACAATAAGGCTATTTGCTTTCTCATCGTTCATGCATTCACTGGAGTAGCACTTTGAATTTCTTTCAAGAACTTTTCCTTTGCATTCACAGCTTGGCTGTTTGGCATAAGAGGCCTAGCTTTCAGCCTGTCTTGCCTTTCAATATGCCCTTAACTAAGCTTAATTGTTTTGAGCTGTTGATTTAAAGTGATAGAGGTGCGACTCTTCCTTTCACATAAGCACTTAGAAACCACTAAGTGCTTTAATTGCCCTAATTTCAATTATTTGTACTAATTTCAAATATTTGCCCTATTTTCAGATATTTTCAAATATTTGCCCTAATTTCAAATATTTGCCCTATTTCAATACTGTGTCTCAATGAATAGGGAGGCCCAAGGAGAAGGAGAGAGATGCGAGAATGGCCGATTGGTGGAGTAGTCAGAACACACACATATTTATCAGTTGTTTGCTGTCTTATACGGGCGTGGCTCATGGCACCCTAAAAGAATTTAAATAGTAACATCAAAGGTTAATCACAGATCGCCATAACAGACATAATAATTAAAAAGCTTGAAGTAGTGTGAGAATTAGCAATATGTGACAGAGACATGAAGTGAACACATGGTATTGGAAAAACAGCAGACAGAATTCTTCAACACAGGGTTACCACAAACCTACATTAAAAAAACACACTATCTGCAAAGTGCGATAAAGCAAAGCACAGTAGAACAAGGTATGCCTATGCACACAGTGTAGCAATCAGAGCTGGCTAGGTTGTACATAGAGGTAAAATTCATTTTTTTGTTGGCTTTTTCTAAACAGAGCAGCAATTGACTAGAGTTACAGGGCTCCTCGAGTGTACTCTCCTGGCAAAGCTGCCCAAGGATGGGCAGAGACCCAGCACCTCACGATGGAGCCCAAGGGCCTCTGCAAGGAAAGGAGGTGAGAGCACGCAGAGCCACCACTCCGCCTCCCCTGCCCTTTCTGTTCCGGCAGCTGCATTCCAAAGACTAATGAGAACAAGGTGCAACATGGTTTAACAATTTTGATACATTCCTTAGCAAAACATAATTTCTTTAAAAACACATAGACTGCATTACAGTGACTCCATCAGGCAAGACACATGTCAGGGAAAAAGCATGAGAAAATTTGGCAGGTATGTCTAACGTGTCAATAAATTAAACAAAGTTTATTTTCACAAAACCAAATGGTCAGACTTGCTCATGGTTTCCTACCAAGAAGTAAGAATTACTCCCTAGAGACAGTAATCAAAGCACAATTAGACCAGGCCTGGAATTTTTTTAAATATACTATCCTTTCTTTACACATGATTGCACTTTCATTCTTAGCAGAGATCCTTAACTCAAAGAAATACTAATGGGCTTTTCTAGCTTTGGGTCCTTCTGTGATAATATGCAATAATAACACAGATTTTTAAAAAAGCAATTCATTTACAGCTACTACTACATATCCTTCACAATGTATCCATTCATTTATTCATTTAACAAATAATGGCATGGCCTGTTGGGTTGGTCTTTTTCATACACAGACAAACAGAAAATCTTTTTTCCTAATAATGTCAAAATGTTTTAGCCCCTGGGCAGGAATTTATCACCCTTAGAATATTCCATTGAGGTCCTATTTGAGTAAAAGTTTTTTTAATAAAATCAAACTATTTTAACAGGATAACTGTATTTTCAAAATGTAGTAAGTGGTCAAAGAACAGAGAGACCAATCGAGGAAGGTAAACACAATTTTAAAACAAACCAGATTTAAGATGAATGATAGTATTTGCCACAGCAAATAAAATGGAAATTTGACCTTATGAAAAGAAGTGACATTTTTCCTGTAGCATAACAGAACTCAAGGAGTCTTCTCCAAAGGAGAAAAAAAAAGGGGGGCGGTTCCTCATCATCGTGTCTACAAAGACTGAAAAAAAATTTACCTGAAAATATCTACAAAATTCCAGAAAGATTCAATAGTAGGAAGCAAGGGGGCAAAGGCTGTCACATACAGTTGTGCAGGTTGCATACTGCACAAGAGTGACACATCTAAGAGGACACTGTTCACTTCAAAGACATTGTTAGGTTGTATATTCATTTTGACAATGTTTTGGGGACAACAGCAAAGGGCATTGTTTTAATAAAATCAGCATGACAATTTTCTGACAAATGGAAGTAAAATGTATTGAGGAAGGGGTGCCTGTTTCTAATTTGCATAAAGACTTCATGTGGGCTAGCTGTGTCCCAGATAAAGAAATGACGGTTAATAGACACAACACAATTCAGATGATTCCTTGGAACAAATTGCTGCATTGAATCAACTTTTCAACCCAATGCTTTGCACACAAGCACTCCATGAATGTTTATTAAATAAACAAAAAAACAGCAAAGTGATTGTCAGGCACAGTCCTCTCAAGTGATTAACAAGGATGTTACTGGAGACAGTGTCATGATTTCATTGCTATAGAAGCCAATTATCTCAGCACAGAGAAGAACTGGGAAACTTCAGATCTCACCCCTTTACCCAGGGAGAGCCGCATGTTTTCTCTCCCTCTTCCTCATACTCCAAGAACAAACTCCAAGATGACAGAACTGCAGGATGGCAACAGCCCTGATCACTTAGCCATGGCACAAAGAGAGCCTTCGATTTTTCATGATTAAGAAATCTTCATTATAACTGAGATTTCAGAGTTTATTTGTGACTGCAGCACAGACTAGTATTACTTAACTAATATGCTAAGGCAAGGAAATATGATCCAGCTTTTCCTTTCGATGTGATTTCCTCAGGTAGTCCACCTGCTCAGCCTCCTGTGACCTCCTGTATTCAGTAATATTATGAGGGCAAGGGTGTGGGTAAGCAAGAGCAAAAACTGGATTCTCTTCCTTGGGCCTGGTATGGTAGCCCATGCCTGTAATCCCAGCACTCTGGGAGGCTGATGCAGGAGGATTGCTCAACCTCAGGAGCTCAAGGCCAGCCTGGGCAACAGAGGGAGACCTCATCTCTACAAAAAAAAATAATTAGCTAGGTGTGGTGGCACATGCCTGTAGTCCCAGCTACTTGGAAGGCTGAGGTGAAAGGATTGCTTGGGCCTAGGAGGTGAAGGCTGCAGTGAGCAGAGATGGCACCAGCTCACTATAACCTGGGCAACAGAGTGAGACCCTGTCTCAAAAAAAAAAAAAGAAAAAAGAAAAAAAAAACCAGCTCTTCCTCTCTACATCTTCATAACTGATGACTGAAGTCTTCTATGAGCACTCCACGTTTTCAGGCACTGTAATGGTTCCCTTCAAGGGTAATCCCAACTTCTTTAAACACTACTCTAAGATCCCTGAAATAATTTTACTAGCAACTGCTTAACTACGGAGAAAACAGCAGGCCCTTACAGCTTATTTGAAAAAGCACAGAATAAGCAGTCACAGATTTTAGTTTGAGTTTTGCAACTTCCTAGCCACAAAGTGGCTCTGAAAGTGAGTATCAGCAATAAAAAAGCATTTATCAGTGATAAAGAGCACAGCATCTTCTGTGAGCATCAGTGTCCTACTCTTCAAAAAGGATTACATTATGAAACAAGTGAAAACATTTTGAAACAGAACATATAAGCATAAACATTAACAACAAAAAAGCATCCATTCAAATTTCCCTAGGTATCCAGGGCTATGAGTCACCCAAACCCCTAAATGTCCTTCCAAATCCTAAGGTGAGCAAAAGTGTTCCCAATTAGACATTTAGGAATGTCTTTATGTGTATGTATTATGTTAAGCTATATGCACAAGGCTAATAAAATTTCAGCTTACATCTGTATGGCATTCTACAGTTTATTAAGTTCTTTCATATACATTAAATCATGGCAAAGCTGTGCATTTTATACGTTGAATGTATATTTTATAAAGCACTTTGGCCCTTTGGATAATCAATGTATGCACTATATGCATGTCCATTGTATGTAACAACGAGTATAATGCTATTATTTTAAATTATTACAGTGATGTAAATTGCTGTATCTTTACTTTTATAATATATTAGTAACCACATGTATGATTTATGTGATGCTGAGCACTTTGTCAGGAATAAAACCCCTAATTAAAACTAGACTCCTATGGGAAAATATGATTCGCTTTATAATGATTCACTTTACATTGGCTTCCAGATCATACAGCAACCCAAATCATGGTGTACCTGAGCATAGTTTGTGAAAATAATTATTAATCAGAGGGGAGTATAAAAACCTTTGGGAACTACCTCTGTGTTGTGAACTTTCCCCTATAGGATGTATGCCTTTTTATTTTAATAAGAAGTAAGATCATTTTACTTTAAAGGGACCAAAAAAAAGAGCTATAGAATGAGTTATATTGGTCAAAATAGGGTATGACTGATCACTCCTATCATCTATCATTACTTGGAAAATGGCAAATATCCCACCTCCTTTTAATGGCATCATCTGAGAATGGCTCTGAGACTAGCAAAAAAGTAAAACAAATAAAATGATGCCAAAACAGAACATTCGATGCCTCTTTCTTTTCCTTCCCTATTGCTTTTAAGTGAAACTGAAGAGCAGGCTCCTAAATCGGATACCAAGCGACTAATTCAATTAAGCTCAAAATGAAGTCCTGTTTTATATAGATATTAATACTGTCTGCATTGATGTTTATAAAAAGCTTTGAAATTTTTTAGGTATATTGATGTTATCTGAAGCCTAAGTGCTCAAATAGCCATAGTTACTAATGCAGATTTATCATAGAGAACTTCAAAAATATACATTTAATGTATACAGATGACCAATTCATACAGAGCATGAGCTAAAGGAAATTTACTTTTTTAGCCATTATGCACACACATACACACACACCCATCTCGTGATACTTCATTCTTCAAATGTTTAGTACTTTCAGGCTTTTAAAAAAAAAATAAACAACTCATAAGTTATACAATCACTAAAAGAGCTAAGAAGTGGAACATCAAATTCACTTCAGACCATGTTGAAATAAAGTCTTTAATCTGAACTGTGTCACTCCAAGTGGGTTCTCAGCATGTAGGTAGCAGGCAGCTTTTCATGGTGTACAACTTGAGGGACATGATAAGCTGTTTACCTGTCCAAAAGGAACTTCAACATCATGAGTGAAGTGGCCAACATTTCAGCCATTGCTCTTACAGATTGTAACCATTGAGGACCGAGGGAGATGAGAGAAAAGGAATTAATTTTTTTTGAATATGCACCACATACAAAAGGAGTTTCTTTACCTATGCTATCTTACTTGAACCATAAAACTGCCTCTTGGCAGGTATTGCCACCTTTATTTTGCAAAGGAGAGAGAACAGATGTTCCAAAGGATTAAGCAACTGGCCCAATGCCACACAGCTACGCTCGGTGGCAGACTGAAGCTACATTTGATTTCGGTGCTGCCTACCCTGCGCACACCAAGCAGGAGTCATGGATTTTTTTTTTTTTCCTAACAACTACCAAATAATCCACACCCTACTTCCTATAGCCTATAATGACCGGCATTTAAAAGCAAGAAAATCAAGATATTCAAAGGGTATAACAAACGCTCCCAGTTAAAATGGCAACCTCAGAGAGAGCCAGTCAACACACATTAACTCATGACAATGGGACAATTTTACAGATTTGACTTGCTTGTTGCTGAGAACTCTGTCAGGAAATTAAACCCCTAATTAGAACTAAATTCCTAGCAGGACACCGTGGCTCATGCCTATAATCCCAGAACTTTGGGAGGCCAAGGTAGGAGAATTGCTTGAACCTCAGAGGTTGAGGCTGCAGTGAGCCATGTTTGCAACACTACACTCAAGCCTGGGTGACAAATACGATTTGCTTTACAACAGAGGTCCCCAACCCCTGGGCCATGGACCAGTACCGATCCGTAGCATGTTAGGAACCAGGCTGCACAGCAGAAGGTGAGTGGCAGGCGAGCAAGTGAAGCTTCATCTGTATTTACAGCCACTCCCCATTGCTCACATTACCACCTGAGCTCTGCCTCTTGTCAGATCAGCAGCATCATAGGAGTGCAAACCCTATCAGTGAACTGCGTGTGCAAGCAATCTAGGTTGTGTGCTCCTTATGAGAATCTAATGCCTGATGATGTGTCACTGTCTCCATCATCCCTAGATGGGACCACCTTGTTGCAGGAAAACAAGCTCAGGGCTCCCATTGATTCAACATTACAGTGAGTTGTATAATTATTATATATTACAATATAATAATGATAGAACTAAAGTGCACAAGGCGGGGCATGGTGACTCACACCTGTAATCTCAGCACTTTGGGAGGCCAAGGCAGGTGGATCACCTGAGGTCAGGAGTTCAAGACCAGCCTGGCCAACATAGTGAAACCCTGTCTCTACCAAAAACACAAAAATTAGCCATGCAAGGTGGTGCACACCTGTAATCCCAGCTGCTCGAGAGGCTGAGCCATGAGAATCACTTGAACCTGGGAGGCAGAGGTCATAGTGAGCCAAGATTGCACCACTACACTCCTCCAGCCTGGGTGACAGAGCGAGACTCACACATGCACACTTATGTTTACTGCAGCACTATTCACAAAAGCAAAAACTGGGAACCAACCCAAATGTCCATCAATCACAGACTGGATTAAGAAAATGCGTCACATATACACCATGGAATACTATGCAGCCATAAAAAAAGGATGAGTTCATGTCCTTTGCAGGGACATGGATGAAGCTGGAAACCATCATTCTGAGCAAACTATCACAAGGACAGAAAACCAAACACCATACATTCTCACTCATAGGTGGGAATTGAACAATGAGAACATCTAGACACAGGACAGGGAACATCACACCCTGGGGCTTGTCACGGAGTGGCGGGGAGGAGGAGGGATAGCATTAAGAGAAATACCTAATGTAAATGATGAGTTAATGGGTGCAGCAAACCAACATGGCACATGTATACCTATGTACCAAACCTGCACGTTGTGCACATGTACCCTAGAACTTAAAGTACAATTTTAAAAAATTAAAATAAAAAAGTGGACAATAAATGTAATGTACTTGAATCATCCCCAAACTATCTCCTACCCCCACTTGCCAGTCCACAGAAAAATTGGCTTCCACAAAACCATTCCCTGGTGCCAGAAAGTTGGAGGACTGCTGCTTTACACTAAGATTTTGAGAACTTTGGCTACCAAACCCTGCTTGAAGAGGCGTCTGTAAAGACTCAAGAGACTACTAAGTTTAAAAGTGTTCCAGGAATGAGCAAGTCAGAGTCTATGAATGATAACATTGAATGAATGCTATTTTTTAAGGTCTATCCCAAAATGCCAGGCACGATTTAATCCTCAGAACCCCCCAATGAGATAGGTGTGATTTGTCACAACATCCCATTCTATAGATAAGGGAAATCAGGCTGAAAAGATTTATAAAGTTGCCTATTCCCCACTACATATCACTTTCCTGGGGCTGCCATAACAAAGTCTCAGAAACTGAGTGGTTGAACCAGAAGTTTATTGGCTTACAGTTCTAGGGGCTAGAAGTCAAAAATCAAGGTGTCAGTTCCTGTGAGTGCTGTGGGTGAAATTCTGCTCCATGTGTTGTTCTGAGCTTCTGAGAGGCTCAGGTGTTCCTTGGCTTGTAGCTGGGATTCTCCCTGTGTCTTCACATTGTCTTCCCTCTGTCCATGTCTGTCTTAGTGTCCAAATTTTCTCTTTTAATAAGGATGCTACTCATGCTGGATTAGGGCCCACGCTAATGAGCTCATGGTACCTCAACTACCTCTGTAAAGACTCTTTACCAAATAAGATCATATTTGGAGGCTGGAGCATTAGGACTTCAAAATCTTTTGAGGTGGCACAATTCAATCCATAACACACAGCTAGGAAGTTCAGGTTGCAAGCAGTTAACCACTACTCTATAAACCTGGCACCTCCTCAGGGAGGCCAAAGTGAAGGGCAGAGGACCTCCAAGTGAGAGAGTTTGGAGACAGACGTTGGCACATTGGAAGAAGAAAGAATGAGGGAGATGACTACGATCTCATGAGTGTGTATATTCTAATGACTTAAGAGCTTTTTTTTTTTTTTTAGACAGAGTTTAGCTCTTGTTGCCCAGGCTGGAGTGCAATGGCATGATCTCAGCTCACCGCAACCTCCACCTCCCAGATTCAAGCAATTCTCCTGCCTCTGCCTCCTGGGTTCAAGTGATTCTCCTGCCTCAGCCTCCAGAATAGCTAGGATTACAAGCATGCACCACCACACCCAGGTAATTTTGTATTTTTAGTAGAGACGGGGTTTCTCCATGTTGGTCAGGCTGGTCTTGAACTCCCAGTCTCAGGTGATCTGCCCACCTAGGCCTTCCAAAGTGCTGAGATTACTGGTGTGGGCCACCATGCCCAGCCAGAACAATTTTTTTTTTTTTTTACTTTAAGTTCTGGGATATATGTGCAGAGTGTACAGGTATGTTACATAGGTATACACGTGCCATGGTGGTTTGTTGCACCTATCAACACGTCATCTAGGTTTTAAGCCCCGCATGCATTAGGTATTTGTCCTAATGCTCTCCCTCCCCTTGCCCCCCACCCCCAGATAGGCCCCGATGTGTGTTGTTACCCTCCCTGTGTCCATGTGTTCTCATTAAGAACATATTAAACAATTACCTCTCACATCTGTTGAGGGCTCATCCATGATCATGCCTGCTATGTGGCCAGCACTGCGCTAATCCTGCAGAAGCTACAGGACTCAGCCTCAGCCTCTGCCTTCACTCAGCTTTCCTTCTTATGGCTCAGCCAGCTTGGAGGGTGAGAAGGTGCAGACATGTCCCATGTAATCACCAGAGTGAAAGACATCGCATCAAAGACTGTACAGGAGAGGTACAAGTTACAGTGCACTGAAAACACAGAGGAGCACAGCTTTTATTTCCATTCCAGATGGCTTCAAGAGAGAACAGGCTCTGCTGTGGGTAGGATTTCAACAGAAAGGGGGTATAAGGTAAGAATGTAGAAGGCAAGGCGAACCAACAGTCATCAAGACCTTCATATGGAGACCCTAGGCTGGGGGGTTCTCATGTAAGCTACCATATTCAATCCTTAAAGTCACCCTATGCCATCAATATCATCCCCAATTTACAAGAGAAGCAGCTAAAACTTGGGAAATTCCAGGGAGGGGGATAAGTCCAGAATCCTAACCCCCAACTCAGCTGAAATACCAAAGGTCTTGGTAGCACATAACTCAGGTACCTGGCTTTCAAGAGGTTGAAAAGAAAGGCGAACCTACAAAATGAGTTAAACCAAATCAACTTATCATTTCTGACACTAAAACAATGCTAAAGTATGGCCCAGAATGAAAAAATTAGGGAATCCTTTTATCAAAAAATATCAAGTCTGTTCAAATTTACTGCACTAAAATAAAATAGGTTACTGTAGCCAAAATACAGGAAAAATTCAGACAGGTGTCAAGCAGTCATGTTTAAAAAATGGAAGTGATCATGCCGCCAGCAAGGGTAGCTATGCATATGTGGGTGTGTTTGTGTACGTGTGTTTTTACATGTACATTTTCTCCCTTAAGCCACTGAAACCTTAGGAAGATTTTATGACAACAATGTGCCATGTACGTAAAAGATGGATGGGTTAAAGTTACTGTTTTCTTAGGATCTGTCTGGCATTTGACAGCCATGCACCAGTGCACTATCTGGAAAGATTTAGGACTTTTGCTGTAAAATTATTAATTAGTTGTTATTTATACTACGTGCTCACTGGTAGACCACCCAGTGTTGTAACAATAAAAGCAGTCACGCTGCATCTCTCCAAAACAAGCAAAAGACCAAGGGGGTTGTTTCTGGGTGTCACCATTGAAGGATGTGGCTTCCGGCAGGGAAGTATGTTAAATGTTTTGAAGGTGCTGCAATCCTAACAGAGACCCCGGGAAATGGAAACCGCCTGGGCTCAGCAGGAGCACTCTGCTCGGGTAAGCAGTCCTCCTCTCCCGGCCTTAGCTGTCATCTACAAAAGGAAGGGCTGCCCCCAAAGTCCCTAAGATCCCTTCCCCTCTGAATTCTAGATTGTAAAAGACCGAAAGCTATTAGCAGTTCCACACTAACCCCCAGGATGCAATCTGGGGCTACTCTCAGTGCCTGGGGGCCTCAGGATCTGATAGGCTGCCAGCATCTCCTCTACATCCCAATTGGACCTGTTAGTGAGCTAACAAGACATGTTTGAACATTCTTAAAGGCCTCAAAAGAAAAGCTCCTTGTGCAATGTTTAACTTTATTAAATATGTCAAGGTTGTGGTTCCATTAGACCATCCAGGAAGAGACTGAGTTTTTCTTTTTGAAATGTAGAAAATAACTATAAAATGTCACACTTCTACTACTTATGCTTATTTAAATAAATAAGCACCAAAAATAAATTAACTAATAAAACAAGATTCTCCCTCCCTTTTCTCCCCCCAAAAATACCTTTGGGGATTTGTAATTATTTCCCTGTCTAAAAACCTAACCTAATGCAGACATGTCAATATCCTCTTCTTAAGTACACAGGATTATTCCATATTAATCCTCTCCTTTCTAGAGATCAGTATCTATCTCTCTCTCAGGCTGAAGCTGGCATCAGCCAGTCTCATTTGTGGGATAATTAATTCAGGGAACTTTCTAGAGGTCTTAGGTCAGCCTCCTAATTTTTCCAAGGATGAAGTAGCCCAAAGCGGTTAAAAAGTTATCCGTCCAACCAAGGTCACCTAGGCTTACTGTCTGAAGTAGAATTTGTGATTCCAAGCCCTGCTCCTCTCCCACTAAAGAAGAATGTTCTCCTAGCTTGCAAGAAAGAACACAAGGGGATGCTGCTGCTATTCCCTTTTTTAAGCCTTACTCCTGTTTATGATTCCTAAACCTGGCTGCATCCCAGTCACTTCCAGGGACAAAGTCCCCAAGCTTGATCAATCTATTCACAGAATCTACAGTTTTTTCAAAGTCCCCACAAATAATTCAGGTTTAGAAACCACTGCACATTCATACCAAACACAAAAATAAAGAAAATAAAAACACAATATAGAGAACTTTAATAAAATTTTTCCTTTCCAAAAGTTTTATATAAGCTGGGTGTGGTGGCTTTTGCCTGTAATCCCAGCATTTTGGGAGGCCACATTGGGAGGATCACTTGAGGTCAGGAGTTTGAGACCAGCCTGGCCAACGTGGTGAAACCCCATCTTACCAAAAATACAACAACTAGCTGGAAGTGGTGGTGTACGCCTGTAATCCCAGCTATTCGGGAGGCTGCGGCAGGAGAATCGCTTGAATCCAGGAGGTGGAGGTTGCAGTGACCCAAGATCATGCCACAGCACTCCAATCTCAGCAACAAGAGTGAAACTACATCTCAAAAAAAGAAAAAAGAAAAGAAAGTTTTATTATATAAATGTCCAAACCTATTCAAAAGTAGAAATCATTTAATGAATCCCCAAATAAGTATCATCCATTCCTCACAATTATCCAGATTTTGCCACACTGGCTTTGTCAATCCCCTTTTCTTCTTTGCTGCAGTATTTTAAAGTAAGTCCCAGAAATCATCCTTATATACAGCCATCCACCACTTAATGACAGGGATACATTCTGAGAAATGCATCATTAGGCAATTTCGTCATTGTGCAAACATCTCAGAGTTTACTTATGCAAACCTTGATGGTGCAACCTACTATAAACCTAGGCTATATGGTATAACCTATTGCTCCTAGGCTGTAAGCCTGTACAGCATGTGACTACACTGATTACTGTAGGCAATTATGTATCTAAGCATACAAAACGTGCAGTGAAAATACAGTATTAAATCTTATGGAACCATCATCATATATTCAGTCTTTTGTTAACCAAAATGTTCTTAAGCAGCACATGACTGTACTTCAATATGCATCTCTACAAAAAAAGCATTTGATAAAATTCAACATCCTTTCTCGACAAAAAAAAAACACTCACTAAACTAGAAATAGAAACGTCATAACATGATAAAGGCCACGGATGAAAAACTCACAGCGAACATCATACTTAATGATGAAAAACTGAAAACTTTTTCCCTAAGATCAGAAACAAGATAAGGATCCCCACATATATAACTTCTATTCAACATAGTATTTAAAGCTCTAGCCAGAGAAATGAGGCAAGAAAAAAAACATAGTAAAAGGCATCCAATTGGAAAGGAAGAGGTAAAATTATCTCAGTTCACAAATGACATGATCTCATATGTAAAACCCAAAAAAAAAAAAATCTAGGCAAATTTAGGAGGCACTTCCAAGATGGCCAAATAGGAACAGCTCTGGTCTACAGCTCCCAGCGAGACTGACGCAGAAGACGGGTGATTTCTGCATTTCCAACTGAATTACCTGGTTCATCTCATTGGGAATGGTTGGACAGTGGGTGCCGCCCACAGAGGGCGAGCCAAAGCAGGGCAGGGCATTGCCTCACCCAGGAAGAACAAGGGGTTGGGGGATTTCCCTTTCCTAACCAAGGGAAGCCGTGAGTGACTATACCTGGAGGAACCGTACACTCCTGCCCAAATACTGCACTTTTCCCACAGTCTTCACAACCAGCAGACCAGGACATTCCCTCCTGTGCCTGGCTAGACAGGTCACATGCCCACAGAGCCTTCTCACTGCTAGCGCAGCAGTCTGAGATCAACCTGGGATGCTGGAGCGTGGTAGGAGGAGGGGCATCTGCCATTGCTGAGGCTTGAGTAGGTAGTTCCATGCTCACAGTGTAAACAAAGAGGCAGGAAAGCTCAAACTGGGCAGAGCCCACCACAGCTTAACAAGGCCTACTGCCTCTCTAGATTCCACCTCTGGGGGCAGGGCATATCTGAACAAAAGGAAGTAGACAGCTTCTACAGGCTTAAATGTCCCTGCCAGATAGTTCTGAAGACAGCAGTGGTTCTCCGAGCATGGCATTCAAGCTCTGATAATGGACAGACTGCTTCTTTAAGTGGGTCCCTGACCCCCATGTAGCCTGACTGGGAGACACTTCCCAGTAGGGGCTGACAGATACTTCATACAGGTGGGTGCCGATCAAGGATGAAGTTTCCAGAGGAAGGTTCAGTCAGCAATATTTGCTGTTCTGAAGCCTCTGCTGGTGATACAAGGCAAACAAGTTCTGGAGTGGATTTCCAGCAAACTCCAACAGACATGCAGCTGAGGGGCCTGTCTGTTAGAAGGAAAACCAACAGAAAGGAATAGCATCAACATCAACAAAAAGGACATCCACACCAAAACCCCATCTGTAGGTCACCAACATCAAAGACCAAAGGTAGATAAAACCCCTAACATGGAGAGAAACCAGAGCAGAAAGGCTGAAAATTCCAAAAACCAGAATGCGCTTTCTCCTCCAAAGGAACACAACTCCTCACCAGGGAACAAAACTGGATGGAGAATGACTTTGACAAGTTGACAAAAGTAGGCTTCAGAAGGTTGGTAATAACGAACTTCTCCCAGCTAAAGGAGTATGTTCTAAACCATCACAAGGAAGCTAAAAACCTTGAAAAAAGGTTAGATGAATGGCTAACTAGAATAACCTATGTAGAGAAGAGCTTAAATGACCTCGTGGATCTGAAAACCACAGTAAGAGAACTGCATGAAGCATACACAAGCCTCAATAGCCAATTTGATCAAGCAGAAGAAAGAATATCAGCAATTAAAGATCAAATTAATCAAATAAAGTGAGAAGACAAGATTAGAGAAAAAAGAGTGAAAAGAAATGAACAAAGCCTCCAAGAAATTTGGGACTATGTGAAAAGACCAAATCTATGTCTGATTGGTGTACCTGAAAGTGATGGGGAGAATGGAACCAAGTTAGAAAACACTCTTCAGGATATTATCCAGAAGAACTTTCCCAACCTAGCAAGACAGGCCAACATTCAAATTCAGGAAGTACACAGAACACCACAAAGATACTCCATGAGAAGAGCAACCCCAAACACGTAATTGTCAGATTCACCAAGGTTGAAATGAAGGAAAAAATGTTAAGGGCACCCAGAGAGAAAGGTCGGGTTACCCACAAAGGGAAGCCCATTAGACTAACAGCAGATATCTCTGCAGAAACCCTACAAGCCAGAAGAAGGGGCCATTATTCAACATTCTTAAAGACATGTTCAACCTGCAACTTCATATCCAGCCAAACTAACCTTAATAAGTGAAGGAGAAATAAAATCCTTTACAGAAAGCAAATGCTGAGAGATTTTGTCACCACCAGGCCTGCCTTACAAGAGCTCCTGAAGGAAGCACTACATACGGAAAGGAACAACCAGTACCAGCCACTGCAAAAACATGCCAAGTGGTAAAGACCACTGATGCTATGAAGAAACTGCATCAATTAATGTGCAAAATAACCAGCTAGCATCATAACGACATGATCAAATTCACACATAACAATATGAACCTTAAATGTAAATGGGCTAAATGCTCCAATTAAAAGACACAGACTGGCAAATTGGATAAAGAGTCAAGACCTACCTGTGTGCTGTATTCAGGAAACCCATCTTAGGTGGAAAGACACACACAGGCTTAAAATAAAGGGATGGAGCCGTCTGGGATCTGAGGAGTGCCTCTGCCCAGCGACCGCCCTGTCTGGGATGTGAGGAGTGCCTCTGCCCGGCCACTGCCCCGGCTGGCAAGTGACGAGTGCCTCTGCCTGGCTGCCCCACCGTCGGTGAAGTGAGGAGCACCTCCGCCCAGCCGCCCCACCATCTGGGAAGTGAGGAGTGCCTCCACCCGGTTGCCCCACCATCTGGCAAGTGAGGAGCACCTCTGCCTGGCCGCCCCACCATCTGGGAAGTGAGAAGGTCTCTGCGCAGCCGCCCCACCATCTGGGAAGTGAGGAGGCCTCTGCCCGGCCGCCACACCATCTGGGAAGTGAGGAGGCCTCTGCCTGGCCGCCACACCATCTGGGAAGTGAGGAGCGCCTCTGCCCGGCCGCCACACCATCTGGGAAGTGAGGAGCACCTGTGCCCGGCTGTCCCACCATCTGGGAAGTGAGGAGCCCCTCTGCCCGGCCGCCACACCGTCTGGGAAGTGAGGAGCGCCTCTGCCCGGCCACCACACCATCTGGAGAGTGAGGAGCACCTCTGCCCGGCTGTCCCACTCTCTGGGAAGTGAGGAGCACCTCTGCCCAGCCTCCACACCATCTGGAGAGTGAGGAGCACCTCTGCCCGGCTGTCCCACTGTCTGGGAAGTGAGGAGCGCCTCTGCCCGGCCGCCACACTGTCTGGGAAATGAGGAGTGCCTCTACCCAGCCGCCCCACTGTCTGGGAAGTGAGGAGCACCTCTGTCCAGCTGTCCCACTGTCTGGGAAGTAAGGAGCACCTCTGCCTGGCCGCCACCCTGTCTGGGAAGTGAGGAGCGCCTCCACCCGGTCGCCCAAATGACTGGGAAGTGAGGAGCGCCTCTGCCTGGCCACCCAACTGACTGGGACGTGAGGAGCGCCTCTGCCCAGCCACCCCACCCTCTGGGAAGTGAGGAGCGCCTCTGCCCAGCCACCACCCTGTCTGGGAAGTGAGGAGCCCCTCTGCCCGGCCACCCAACTGACTGGGAAGTGAGGAGCGCCTCCACCTGGCCGCCCACAGTCTGGGAAGTGAGGAATGCCTCTGCCAGGCCGCCCCACCGTCTGGGATGTGAGGAGTGCCTCTGCCCGCCCACTGCCCTGTCTGGGAAGTGAGGGGTGCCTCTGCACAGCTGCCCCCCTCTAGGAAATGAGGAGCACCTCTGCCTACACGCCCCACCATCTGGGAAGAGAGAAGCACCTCTGCCCGGCCACTGTGCAACCCTCCAAGTGTGAAGTGACAGCCTTGTGTGTGATCCTTCTGCCCTCCCCAAGTTTGCATTTTTGACATTAAAGTTTACTTTTTAATTAAAAAATAAAAATAAAAAAATTAAAGGAATGGAGGAAGATCTACCAAGCAAATGGAAAGCAAAAAAAAGCAGGGGTTGCAATCCTGGTCTCTGATAAAACAGACTTTAAACCAACAAAGATCAAAAGAGACAAAGAAGGCCATTACATAATGCTAAAGGGATCAATGCAACAACAGCAGCTAACTATCCTAAATATATATGCACCCAATACAGGAGCACCAAGATTCATCAAGCAAGTTCTTAGAGATCTACAAAGACACTTAGACTCCCACACAATAATAATGGAAGACTTTAACACCCCACTGTCAATATTAGACAGATCAACGAGATCTGTCTAATTAACAAGGATATCTGGGACTTGAACTCAGCTCTGGACCAAGCAGACCTAATAGACATCTACAGAACTCTCCAACCCAAATCAACAGAATATACATTCTTCTCAGCATTACATCACACTTATTCTAAACTTGACCACATAGTTGGAAGTAAAGCACTCCTGGGCAAATGTAAAAGAACAGAAATCACAACAAACTGTCTCTCAGACCACAGTGCAATCAAATTAGAACTCAGGATTAAGAAACTCACTCAAAACTGCACAACTACATGGAAACTGAACAACCTGCTCCTGAATGACTACTGGGTACATAACGAAATGAAGGCAGAAATAAAGATGTTCTTTGAAGCCGGGTGCGGTGGCTCACACCTGTAATCCCAGCACTTTGGGAGGCTGAAGCAGGTGGATCACGAGGTCCAGAGATTGAGACCATCCTGGCTACCACAGTGAAACCCCGTCTCTGCTAAAAACACAAAAAATTAGCCAGGTGTGGTGGCGGGCACCTGTAGTCCCAGCTACTCGGGAGGCTGAGGCAGGAGAATGGCATGAACCTGGGAGGCGGAGCTTGCAGTGAGCCGAGATCGCGCATTGCACTCTAGCCTGGGCAACAGAGCAAGACTCCATCAAAAAAAAAAAAAAAGATGTTCTTTGAAACCAATGAGAACAAAGACACAACGTACCAGAATATGTGAGACACATTTAAAGCAGTGTGTAGAAGGAAATTTATAACACTAAATGCCCATAAGAGAAAGCATGAAAGATCTAAAATCAGCACCCTAACATCACAATTAAAAGAACTAGGGAAGCAAGAGCAAACAAATTCAAAAGCTAGCAAAGGCAAGAAATAACTAAAATCAGAGCAGAAATGAAGGAGATAGAGACACAAAAAACCCTTCAAAAAAATCAATGAATCCAGGAGCTGGTTTTTTGGAAAGATCAACAAAATAGATAGCCCACTAGCCAGACTAATAAAGAAGAAAAGGGAGAAGAGTCAAATAGACGCAATAAAAAATGATAAAGGGGATATCACCACTGATCCCACAGAAATACAAACTACCATCAGAGAATACTATAAACACCTCTACACAAATAAACTATAAAGTTTGGAAGAAATCGATAAATTCCTGGACACACATACCCTCCCAAGACTAAATCAGGAAGAAGTTGAATCTCTGCATAGACCAATAACAGGTTCTGAAATTGAGGCAGTAATAGCCTACCAACCAAAAAAAGTCCAGGACCAGATGGATTCACAGCTGAATTCTACCAGAGGTACAAAGAGGAGCTGGTACCATTCCTTCTGAAACTATTTCAAACAACAGAAAAAGAGGGACTCCTCTCTCACTCATTCTATGAGGCCAGCATCATCCTGATACCAAAGCCGGGCAGAGACACAACAAAAAAAGAGAATTTTAGGCCAATATCCCTGATGAACATCGATGCAAAAATCCTTAATAAAATACTGGCAAACCAAATCCAGCAGCACATCAAATGCTTATCCACCACAATCAAGTCAGCTTCATCCCTGGGATACAAGGCTGGTTCAACATAGGCAAATTAATAAATGCAATCCATCACATGAACAGAACCAAAGACAAAAACCACATGATTATCTCAATAGATGCAGAAAAGGCCTTCAATAAAATTCAACACCCCTTCATGCTAAAAACTCTCAATAAACTAGGTATTGATGGAATGTATCTCAAAATAGTAAGAGCTATTTATGACAAACCCACAGCCAATATCATACTAACTGGGCAAAAACTGGAAGCATTCCCTTTGAAAACTGGCACAAGACAAGGATGCCTTCTCTCACCACTCCTATTCAGCATAGTATTGGAAGTTCTGCTGGGGCAATCAGGCAAGAGAAAGAAATAAAAGGTATTCGATTAAGCAAAGACGAAGTCAAATTGTCTCTGTTTGCATATGACATGACTATATATTTAGAAAACCCCATCATCTCAGCCCAAAATCTCCTTAAGCTGATAAGCAACTTCAGCAAAGTCTCAGGACACAAAATCAATGTGCAAAAATCACAAGCATTCCTATACACAAAGAACAGACAAACAGAGAGCCAAATCATGAGTGAACTCCCATTCACTATTACTACAAAGAGAATAAAATACCTAGGAATCCAACTTACAAGGGATGCAAAGGATCTCTTCAAGGAGAACTACAAACCACTGCTCAACAAAATAAAAGAGGACACAAACAAACGGAAGAATATTCCATGCTCATGGATAGGAAGAATCAATATCGTGAAAATGGCCATACTGCCCAAAGTAATTTACAGATTCAATGCCATCCCCATCAAGCTACCATTGACTTTCTTCACAGAATTGGAAAAAACTACCTTAAAGCTCATATGGAACCAAAAAAGAGCCCACATAGCCAAGACTATCCTAAGCAAAAAGAACAAAGCTGGAGGCATCATGCTACCTGACTTCAAACTAAACTGCAAGGCTACAATAACCAAAACAGCATGGTACTTGTACCAAAACAGACATATAGACAAATGGAATAGAACAGAGGCCTCAGAAATAACACCACACATCTACAACCATCTGATCTTTGACAAAACTGACAAAAATAAGCAATGGGGAAAAGATTCCCTATTTAATAAATGGTGCTGGGAAAACTGGCTAGCCATATGTAGAAAGCTAAAACTGGACTCCTTCCTTACACCTTAAACAAAAATTGACTCAAGATGGCCTGAAGACTTAAACATAAGACCTAAAACCATAAAAACCCTAGAAGAAAACCTAGGCAATATCATTCAGGACATAGGCAAGGGCAAAGACTTCATGACTAAAACACCAAAAGCAATGGCAACAAAAGCCAAAATAGACAAATGGGACCTAATTAAACTAAAGAGCTTCTGCAAAGCAAAAGAAACTACCATCAGAGCGAACAGGCAACCCACAGAATGGGAGAAAAATTTTGCAATCTATCCATCTGACAAAGGACTTATATCCAGAATCCACAAAGAACTTAAATTTACAACAAAAAAAACAACCCCATCAGAAAGCAGGCAAAGGCTATGAACGGACACTCCTCAAAAGAAGATATTTATGCAGCCAACAGACATATGAAAAAATGCTCATCATCACTGGTCATTAGAGAAATGCAAATCAAAACCACAATGAGATACCATCTCATGTCAGTTAGAATGGTGTTCATTAAAAAGTCAGGAAACAACAGTTGCTGGAGAGGATGTGGAGAAATAGGAATGCTTTTACACTGTTGGTGGGAATGTAAATTAGTTCAACCATTGTGGAAGACAGTGTGGTGATTCCTCAAGGATCTAGAACTTGCAATCCTGTTACTGGGTATATAACCAAAAGATTATAAATCATGCTACTATAAAGACACATGCACACATATGTTTATTGCAGCACTATTCACAATAGCAAAGACTTGGAACCAACCCAAATGTCCATCAATAATAGACTGGATAAAGAAAATGTGACACATATACACCATGGAATACTATGCAGCCATAAAAAAGGATGACTTCATGTCTTTTTCATGGACATGGATGAAGCTGGAAACCATCATTCTTAGCAAACTATCACAAGGACGGAAAACCAAACACCACAACTTCTCACTCATAAGTGGGAGTTGAACAATAAGAACACTTGGACACAGGGCGGGGAACATCACACCCTGGGGGCCTGTTGTGAAGTAGGGGGCAAGGGGAGGGATAGCGCTGGGAGAAATACCTAATGTAAACGATGAGTTGATGGGTGCAGCAGACCAACATGGCACATGTGTATCTATGTAGCAAACCTGCACATTGTGCACATGTACGCTAGAACTTAGAGTAAAATAATAATTAAAAGAAATGCAAATTTAACATGAAAAAAAGTTCTAAAAACTGTTTGAACTAATAAATGAACCCAGGAAAGAGGTGCAGGGTACAAAACCAACACACTAAAATCAGTTGAATTTCTGCACACTAACAATGACAATCTGAAAATAAACAATTTCATTTACAATAATGTCAAAAAGAATGGAACACTTAGGAATAAATTTAACCAAGGAAGTGAAAGACTTTCACATTCAAAAAACTACAAGACATTGCTGAAAGAAATTAAAGAAGACAAATAAATGGATAGACACCCCATGTTGATGGACTGGAAGTCTTAATACTGTTAAAATGACAATATTACCCAAAGTGATCTACAGATTCAATCAAGCCCTATCAAAATCTGTGGCTTTTTGGCAGAAAATCCTATTCTGAAGTTCATATTGAATCTCAAGGGACCCAAAACAGCTGAAATAATCTTGGAGAAAAAAAAAATGACCAAGTATAAAGACCCACACTTCCTGATTTCAAAACTGATTACAAAGCTATGTAATCAAAACAGTATGATACTAGCATAAGGACAGACATATAGACCAGTGGTATAGAATAGAGCCCAGAAATAAACCCTCACATATATGGTTAAGTGAGTTTTCAACAAAGGTATCAAGACTATTCAATGTGGGAAGGACAGCCTTTTTTAACAAATGGCACAGGAAAAGTTGGATATCCACACACAGAAGAATGAAGTGGGACCCTTACCTAACACCACGTACAAAAACTAACTCAAAATGGATCAAAGACCTAAGCATAAGAACTAAAACTATACAAACGCTGAGAAGAAAACATAGGGAAAAATCATGACATTGGATTTGGCAATGATTTCTTGGCTATGACATCAAAAGCACAAAACCAAAGAAAAATAAATTGGTCTTCATCGAAATTAGAAACTTCTGTGTAAACAACACTATCAAGACAGTGAAAAGGTAAGCTACAGGCTGGAAAAAAATTTGCAAATCTGATAAGGGATTAATATCCAGAATATGTAAGAATTCCTACAACCCATGAAAAACAAAATCAATTTTAAAATGGCAAAAACAAACAACAAACAAACAACCCACCTTGAGTAGACATCTCTCCAAAGGAGATATACAAATGGCAAAAAGGACATGAAAAGATTTTCAGTATCACTAGTCATTAGGATAAATGCAAATCACAATCACAATCAAATACCACTTCACAACCATTTGGATGGTTATTATTTTAAAAAAGAAAGAGAAGTGTTGGCAAGGCTGTAGAAAAATTAGAATCCTAGTGCGTTGCTGGTGGGAATGTAAGATGGCGTAGTCTCTGTGCAAAACTGTATGATGGTTTCTCAAAAAGTTAAACATAGAATTACCCTATGATCCACCAATTCGACTTTCAGGTATGTATCCAAAAGAATTGAAAGCAGGGACTGAAACAGATACCTGTAGACCAATCGCAGAAGCATTATTCCAATAGCCAGAAGTAGAAACAACTCAAATGTCCATCAACAGATAAATGGATAAACAAAATGTGGTGGTAAACACAACAGATTATTCGGTCTTAAAAAGAAATAAAATCTGGATGCATGCTACAACATGAGTGAACCTTAGAGACAAATTGCTAAGTGAAATAAGCCAGTCACGACAGAACAAATATTGTATGTCTCCACTTACGAGGTACCTGCAATAGGCAAATTCACAGACAGTAAGTACAATAAAGGACACCAGGGCAGGATGGGAGGGAGGGGTAATGGGAAGTTATTTTTGTTTAAACAAGTACAGAGTTTGGGATGATGAAAAAGTTCTGGAAACAAATAGTGGTAACAGCTGCACAACATTGTCAATGTTTTGATATCACAGAATTGTACATTTTTAAACTGGTTAAAATGAGGCCAGGTGTGGTGGCTCATGCCTATAATCCTAGCCCTCTGGGAGGCTGAGGCAGGAGTATCACTTGAGGTCAAGCGTTCAAGACCAGCCTGGCCAAATGGTGAAACCCCGTCTCTACTAAAAATACAAAAATTAGCCAGGTGTGGTGATGTGCCCCTGTAACCCCAGTTACTCGGGAGGCTGATGCAGGACAATCACGTGAACCCGGGAGGCAAAGGATGCAGTGAGATGAGATTGCACCACTGCACTCCAGCCTGGGTAACACAGTGAGACTCCATCTCAAAAATAAAAATAAAAAAAATAGACCAGGTGCTGTGGCTCATGCCTGTAATCCCAGCACTTTGGGAGGCCGAGGTGGGTGGATCATGAGGTCAAGAGATCGAGACCATCCTGGCCAACATGGTGAATCCCCATCTCTACTAAAAATACAAAAATTAACTGGGCGTTTTGGTGCACGCCTGTAGTCCCAGCTACTCGGGAGGCTGAGGCAGGAAAATCGCTTGAACCCGGGAGGCAGAGGTTGCAGTGAGCTGAGATCGTGCCACTGCACTCTAGCCTGGTCAAAGAGCAGAACTCCATCTCAAAAAAAAAATGAAAAAATAAACTGGTTAAAATGTTAAATTTTAAGTTACATATTTTATCACATTTAAAAAAACAAAGAAGTTCAACTTTTTAAAATACGGACTTTTTGGATCTAGCAATATATCTTTAAACACTTTAGAATCTGTGACCTGAAAACTAAGTCTGACTCACTTCTTTTAGAAGTTTAGATTCTCCTTCCCTCTCTGCCACTCCAGAGTGTTACCCTAGGTAACCAACTTCTGTTTAGAACAGCAAAACATTACTTTCTTTTCTTAGGACTCATTTCTACAATCACCATCTAAAATCAGGAGTCAACAAATTATGGCCTTAGAGCCAAATTCAGCTTGCTACCTGTTTTTCTACAGCTTATGAGCTAAGAATAATTTTTACATTTTAAAATAGTTGAAAAATTAACAGGGATATTTCACGACATGTGAAAATTGTATGTGATTTCCATTTCAAGGTAATAAATTAAGTTTCATTGGAACACAGCATGCCTGTTCTTTTATGTATTGTCTGTGGCTACTTTTGTACTACAAAGACAGAGTTGAGTAGTCACAGCACAAGGGATACAGTCTGCAAGTCCTCAAACATTTACTACCAGGTCTTTTTTTTTTTTTTTTTTTTTTGGAGACAGGGTCTCTGTCACCCAGTCTGGAGTACAGTGGCACCGTCTCAGCTCACTGTAGCATTGACCTCCCAGGCTTAAGCCATCCACTCACCTCAGCCTCCCAAGTAGCTGGGAGCTGGGACTACAGGTGCATGCCATCACACCTGGCTAATTTTTGTATTTTTAGTAGAGAGGGGGTTTCACCATGTTGCCCAGGCTGGTGATGTTGAACTCCTAAGCTCAAGCGATCTGCCCACTTTGGCCTCTCAAAGTGCTGGGATTACAGGCCTGAGCCACCATGCCCAGCCTACCTGGTCCTTTATAGAAAAAGATTGCTGATTTCTGATCTAAATTATCAACTCGGTAAAGGACGAACTGCAATGTCAAATTCCACTGAACTTCCCTTTGAGCTAACCACTCAGTTGTTATTTTTAAAGATCCAAGCAATATGGCCATTCTCAGATTGAACTGACCTTTACTTTCACAAATCAAAATGAAGATTTCTGGAAGGAGCAGAAAGCTATTTTGAAGCCCATGGTAAGAAATTGAGGGTGAACAGGGGAGGAGAGAGGCTTGCCATATTTGAAGAGTTGAGTGACTGAGGCAGAAAATGCTAGATACCTACTCCAATATTTATCTTCCTCTTTTTCCTTAGCAAAACAATCCCCAAATAACTGTGCCAGCTATAAAGTCTTCTATAATACTTCTGTGAGGTCTCCTTAAAGTGTGTGCATGTGCTGTCATACTAACCCCACTCAGCCTGACTATGATGAGACACTGGATAAGAAACAGGACAAATCAGAAAGGAGAAGGAGGGAACCCCCAGCCACTGCAGGGGACTTTTTCCAAGGGCAGGTCCAGGAGCAACTGTGTCTGGCAAACATACCTGTTCTCTGGGAGCCCTTTTCAGCATGCATGCAACTTAGCAACTCAGCGAGGGGAAAGCTGATCACAGCACCGGAAGTTCATTAATCACCAAATTGAAAGCAATTGATCATCTGGCTAATTGATGGGTCAGTTTAGTCCAAATTCATTCATATATGCAGCAAACTATTATTTCCAAAAATGTCTAGTTCACTTTCAAATAAACAAATATAATTTATTTTAATCAGTACCCCCACACAGCAACAGCAGACATAATTAAATCTGTCTTGCCTATAATTTTCCTCCCCTGTGTTCATGGAATAAAAACTATGCAAACAAGATTGGGCTAAAACTATTTTCTGTATTTTTAGAGTAAAAAAAAATCTTCACATTGTTTTTCAAATCTGCCAAATTTAAAAAAAAATTTAATCCCAGCAGAGCTAAGAAAGGTAAAAAGGGAGTTTCAAAACTAAGTCACCCCAACCATCACAGCAGAAAATTTTCGAAGCTGAGGTTAATTTTTAAGCATGGGGAGTCCTGCCACTTCTGTGATTGCAGCTCCAGTTGAAACTAAAAACTCAACTAGGAATACCCAGAGATATAGCCATGATGATATAAACAGCTCAAAAAGAAGCCCCCAAGTTATAAGACGTGGCAAAAAGGGGGAAGCTGCAGATGCTGTTTTGGCTCTGGGCAAACTCCCGAGACCCCAGGTGGAAACTGTGAAGTAATAGAAACAATTTGGTATTTAAATCTGTGCAGAGAGGAGTACACAGAATGAAATGGAACAAGCATCAGGGAAAATTGAGATTTCTTGTGGTGTTATTCCCCAAGTGGAAGCACTCTGCCTACTAAAACAGCTGTGAGAAATCCTGACATGCTTACACTCTTTCATTACCAAAGCCAGTCAGATTTTCCTTTACTCATGCAATTTCCATCACCTCAAAAAGAATATTCACCCTCTAAAGAGGTGAAGTCCATTAAAGTTTTGGGGTTTTCTTTTTTTTTTTTTGAGACAAGGTCTTGCTCTGTCACCCAGGCTGAAGTGCAGTGGCACCATCTCTGCTCACTGCAACCTCCGCCTCCTGGACTCAAGCTATCTTTCCACCTCAGCTTCCCAGGTACCAGGAGCTACAGGTGCAAACCACCACATCTGGCTAATTTTTTTGTATTTTTTGTAGAGACAGGGTTTCGCCATGTTGCTCAGGCTGATCTCGAACTTCTGGGCTCAAGGGATCCACCAGCCTTGGCCTCCCAAAGTGCTGGGATTTCAGGCGTGAGCCACTTTGCCTGGCCTACATTTTTAATCTAAAAAAAAAAAAACAACAACAAAAACACCTTATATAAAAGTTGAAACCTAGTAAGGTTTATTTTCACTTATCTGCACCTTACCCTTCCCAGGACGTTCTAAACCTCCTCAGGCAACCAGTGCCACGTGCAGTAGAGGGGCGGCCCTGGCACACGGTCATGGCCACATTTTTAGGGCTGGAACCCACATTTCCTGCATGCTTCTGAATCAGTCTTTCCATCAAGCTCCCTTCTGATGGGAAATAAAAGATAATCCAGGGGCTATTAGCTGTTTCTTTACACACCTCTGGTCCTACTAAACAAATATCCCATGTAACCAGGTTCCATATTTCTAGGAAAAAAAAAAAAAAGAAACCCTATAGTCTTTTAGAACCTGGCCAAGAATGTTAGGAGCAGAAAGATCCTGACCACCCGAAACACTGAAGTTGTCCCAAAGCCCTTTCTTGTTAGTCCTGGTAAAGGCCCTTCTGTACTCTTTACTCGTTTATATAGAAATATATTATTTGGCTAGCTGACACTCCAGAATAGAAGCAACTTATTTTAAAAACGGGTTAAAAAAGACAATTACAGGCAGGTAAGCTTATCAAAGAAATCAAGAAGGTATACAACAGTATTCTAGGAAATTTTCTTTCAATGTGATTACCAGGGGCAGTGAGGAGGGGAAACCTTTCCTTTCTCAATAGGACCACATAAAGGAAACCTTTTATTAGACCCAATTACTATAATTACCACCAAATATTGAACATTTAGCTATATGCCAGGCTGTACATTAAGTGCTTGACATACATTACCTGGTACAATCTCTTCAATATCCCCATTTTACACATCAGGGAACTAAGGCCCAGAAAGGTTTTTAAAAGTTCACATCTCGCTAACTCCAGAGTCTCTAACCTCTTCACTACACTACAGTATCCTGCATTGCTTTCTAATTGTTTTATGTAGATGTTTCAGTTGCATAGATTTTAAATTCCCTAAAAAAGTAAAAGTTAAGTCTTCTACTTATCCTAATAGCACCCTAAACCTAAGCCAAGTTCAGAGCACTAAAAAGGCTTTTAAATACATGCATGACTGAACTTCAGTATCAAATAACTCATTTTCTGACTGTCCTATTTCTCCAAATCCTATCAAACTACCTGCTGAGGCATTTGAGCCCATTGCCACTTTCTAACGAGGGAGGCAAGAATGGGCACAACCCCACAGTGTCACTAAACACTCATGCCCTGCTTCATCTCTTGCATTGGGAACCCCAAGGCCATAGATGACTTAAACAAAACATGGCTGAAGGAGACACGCCCGATGCACATGCAGATTGTCCCCTAAATTGAGCACATGAATAAAACTTAACCGAAGTTTTCATAAGCATCCAAGTTTCTTGTGTGCCCAGAGCTAAACCCTAAATTGTAGGGCCCAAGGCTAAGTCAACATCCTATCAGCAAATTGGTGGAAACTAGGGTCAAAACTAGGATTTGAATAGATAGGTAGATACATCGATTCAGCATTAGTTTTACCTAATGGAATATGGCTATGTTATTCAACCCAAACTGATGGAAAAAATTACCAGTTTTAACAACCAAATCCAGTTTTTAAATAACACAAAATCTAAGTATGCCAATTATGAACCACTTCAGCTCTTTCTTCCTCCCTCCTCTTCTTTCTCAAATTCCATATTCTTACTAAACCATTTCAATTTTACCATTATTAAGCATAGATTTTTTTTTTTTTTTGAGATGGAGTCTCGTTCTGTCGCCAGGCTAGAGTGCAGTGGCACAATCTCAGGTCACTGCAACCTCTGCCTCCCGGGTTCAAGCAATTCTCCTGCCTCAGCCTCCCGAGTAGCTGGGATTACAGGCGCACGTCACCATGCCCGGCCAATTTTTGTATTTTTAGTAGAGACGGGGTTTCACCATGTTGGCCAGGATGGTCTCGATCTCTTGATTTCATGATCCGCCCACCTCGGCCTCCCAAAGTGCTGGGATTACAGGCGTGAGCCACCACGCCTGGCAAGGATAGATTTTTTTTAATGAGAGAGGAAAAAAGATGAGGCAAATAGATGTTTGTTTTCTTTTGACCAAAGGCAAATAAAGAGAAGAAAAACTAGAGAAAACAAGATTTAGAGCCTTTTTCACTCATCTATACCTACTTACCATCTGGGGGTTAAGAGCTAGTTTTATATTCTGAAACCTCTGCGATCTCTTTAGGGGCAGTTAGAGGTGCTAGGGCGCCTTACCCCTAATCCTCCCCAAATCCTTAGGCCTGAATTATTAAAATAATCTGTAATAGATAACTGTAAATAGGACCTAGAGTGAAAAATGCTACATGTGAATGTAATCAACTTTGTGGTGTTGGTATATCTAAAGATATGTCAATGTGGCACGAACCATATGGGGGACGGTGGGCACAGAGTTAGATGGGCAACTCTAGCAAGGTACCTACAAGCACTGTCTGGATAAGGAGGCCTGGCAGAGGGGCTCAACCCACCCAGTCCCTAATCTCAGAAGGATACATCAGAACATGCAAATGGCAGCATTCCCCTTGCTTAGAACTCAGACAAGCAACCTGTGATTATATTTTGGCTCTTACTTTTAATTTTTCTAAACAGAAAGTATACTCTGACCAGCAAAAATGAGTTTCTAGGCACTCTCAGTAGATCTGTCTCATTCTAAATAAATTGGCATTTCAGTTTACACAGCAGTCTGTATTAGCCAGGGTAATATTAAGGGAGGCGCTGCGGAGCTCAGGGGGCTGCTCTCTCAGGGTGCTGACAGAAATCAAGATTCTGCACCAACAAAAAGCACCATCAAGTAATGCTAGGCTGTGAGGTTGTTTCTATAGGTCACGCTTTTCTCTAGAAACAACCCTGCCTCATCAGGCCTCTGCCAACCTTCCACAACCTCCACCTAGGCTGAAGGTGGCTCCAGAAGCTACACACAGGCACCTCTTGCATGCCTTTTCATCAAACTGGCCTTCCAGATAGATCCTGGAGGGGAACCACACCAAAAAAAAAAGGAATTTGTGAAAGACTAAATACACTTGATCTTAGCCAAAAGGCCGAGAAGCGATGAAAGACTAAATAACAGCACAAGGCATAAGGCATAAGGCATGGCAATTCAGCACACGAAATGCAGGTGGGTGCCTAAAGATCTTCACCACTGCGGGGTAACAAAGCCAAGCCATAATAGCAGATTTTGCAATGCCAGTCCCTTCTACTTTCTTAGAGATTAGATTGCCCTCTTGTGGGAAATAGGAGGGGAAAGTTTCACAGTATTTCCCCTTACCTTTTTCCATGATGGCTATAGATAGAACACATCCTGTCTCAGAGCAAGAGCTGACCATTACCATTTAGGAATGCAGTCACAATACTGTCACGTCTTTTGGTATTTCAGAAGAAACTAAAAGTACGGATTTTTTTTTTTTTTTTTTTTGAGACAGAGTCTGGCTCTGTCACCCAGGCTGGAATGCAGTGGTACAATCTCCGCTCACTGCAACCTCTGCCTCCCGGGTTCAAGTGATTCTCCTGCCTCAGCTTACCAAATAGCTGGAATTACAGGCGTGCATCACCATGCCTGGCTAATTTTTGTATTTTTAGTGGAAACGGGTTTTCACCATGTTGGCCAGGCTGGTCTTGAACTCCTGACCTCAGGTGATCCACCCGCCTTGGCCTCCCAAAGTGTTAGGATTACAGGTGTGAGGCACCACGCCCAGCCCAGATATTTAAAACTGGATTTTAAATATTTTACATGTTTGCAACCAAATTTTACATGTTTGCATGTAAAAAACCAGATTTTACATGTTTGCAACCAAAATCCACTTTTTAGAAAAAATATTTAGCAGGCACCCAGTTCGTGAGCTGGGCATGTTAGTCTGTAACAGAGTCTGGTGAGTCTGAAATACAGGTTGTCAGTATAGTTAATAACAAGGTATGAATAAAGTTAGTATACAGAGAGTTAAACGTCCTCAGGATAGTTTGGTGAGCCTGGAACACAGGCAGCATGATGAGGAATGGCTGGAAAGGTAGAGTAGGGGCTTGATTAAGGGTAGAATTTGTTCTGTAATCAATGGAGAACTATCAAAGGCTTTAAATTGGCAAAAATCACCGGGTACGGTGGCTCACACCTGTAATCGCAGCACTTTGGGAGGCTGAGGTGGGCAGATCACTTGAGGCCAGGAGTGCAAGACCAGCCTGGCCAACGTGGCGAAACCCCATCTCTACTGAAAATACAAAAACTTAGCTGGGCGTGGTGGTGGGCGCCTGTAATCCCAGCTACTCGGCAGGCTGAGGCACAAGAATCCCTTGAACCTGGGGGGCAAGGTTGCAGTTAGCTGAGATCACGCCACGGCACTCCAGCCTGGGCAACAGAGCGAAACTGTGTCTCAAAAAAAAAAAAAAAAAAAAGTTAATTAATTACATTTTAAAAATTAAAAAAAAAATGGCAAAATTGCCTGATAGGAGTTTTAGAAAAATTGCTATTGGAAATATCACTGACTAGCCCCAGATAGAGGAGGAGTGAAAATAGAACCAAGTAGCTCAAAGAAGCCACCAAACATACTTTGAAACTACAAGATGCTTTGTCAGTGGATGGGATCTTCTTTCATAGATTTAGGACTTCCTCTGAGAGGGGCTTAGAGGCTCAGGAGGTCCACAGCTTTGTCACAGGTATTACCTACCTGTTGTCTCCTCCGTTCCTGGGGAACAACTAGAATGTTGGACAACATCCAACCATAGAGGCTCTACATGAAAAATAAAGCCAGTGCTGCTGAGGGTCAGTGTTCCCTCTTCTTGCCGGGGTTAGGAAGTCAAGACCAATAAACAAGACCAGTGAAGAGACCTCAGAGATTGTGAAAACATAAAAACCTCCCCTTAAGGTTTCTCTAATACTTAAGGGGGTGGAGAGTAAAAGATCCTTTCCTGAGAAAGATGTAAGGCAAATCAGAGCTAAAAAACGAGAGTACTGCTGATGATGATGATGAAGGGCGTTGAGTGCTCGTGTCACGTGTCAAAGCTGCTTCCACACAACCCCTTCCAAAAAAGCCTAAGAACAGACAGCATCTTTACCTTGCTTCTTTTTAATCAGTAACTAAAAAGATTTTCAAGTCTTAAAATTGTATCCCTTCCTATGTCAACCAGCCTGGAGTACAATGGTATGATCATGGCTTACTGCAGCCTCAAGCTCCTGGGCTCCAGCAATCCTCATGCCACAGCCTCCCAAGTAATTGGGACTACAAGTGTGCACCACCATGTCTGACTAATTATTTTTGTTGTGTTATTTTTTGTTTTTGAGACAGAGTCTCATCCTGTCACCCAGGCTGGAGTGCAGTGGCGTGATCTTGGCTTACCGCAAGCTCCGCCTCCCGGGTTCAAGTGATTCTCATGCCTCCACTTCCCAAGTAGCTGGGATTATGTGTGTGTACCACCACGCCCGGCTAATTTTTGTATATTTAGTAGAGATGGAGTTTCACCACGTTGGCCAAGCTGGTCTCAAACTCCTAAGCTCGAGTGATCACCCACTTCTGCCTCCCAAAGTGCTAGGATTACAGGCATGAGCCATCACGCCTGGCCCATTTTTTTTTTTTTTAAGAGACTAAGTATCACTATGTTGCCCAGGCTAGTCTGAAATTCCTGGCCTCAAACGATCCTTCTGCCTCAGCCTCCCAAGTTGCTGGGATTACAGATATGAGCCATGGCACCCAGACATATCTCTTCTTTTTGAAAAAACACACCTTTGTGCTTTTGAGGTTGACACTCAATGAAGTAACCATGTGTTTTCTAAAGTGTAGTCCATCACCCACCTGCATCTGAATCACCAAAGTTGTTAAAACTTGCAGATTCCTGAGCCTCAGACCCACAGAATTAAAGTGTATGAAGTAGGGCCCAGAAATTGGCATCCTTCAAACAGCTGTCCAGTTGATTCTCAGGTACACTGAAGGCTGAGAATACTGAAGATTCAGACATTCACATGCACGGGAAGGGCACCATCATGAGAAAAGCTTTGTCCCTCTCCAAGGACAATAATATAAGATCCATTCCTGTGATAAAGCCATTAATGCAAGGCTATAAAAGCATAACCCGGCCAGGCATGGTGGCTCATGCCTGTAATCCCAGCACTTTGGGAGGCCAAGGTGGGTGGATCCACTGAGGTCGGGAGTTCGAGACCGGTCTGACCAACATGGTGAAACCCCGTCTCTACTAAAAGTACAAAAATTAGCTGGGCATGGTGGTGCACGCCTGTAGTCCCAGCTACTCAGAAGGCTGAGGCAGAAGAATCGCTTGAACCCAGGTGGCAGAGGTTGTAGTGAGCCGAGATTGCGCTACTGCACTCCAGCATGGACGACAGAGCAAGACTCCTTCTCAAAAAATAAATACATAAATAAATAAATAAATAAAAGCATAACCCATGGCTTGAGAATGCCTCTAGCCCAGTGATTCTCAGCTGGGGGCAATTTTGCCCCCCAGGAAACATGTGGCAATGTGCAGACACATTTTTGATTGTCAAAAGTGGGGTAGGTGCCACTGGCATCCAGTGGGTAGTGGCCAAGGATACTGCTAAACACCCTACAATGCACAGGACAGGCCCCACAACAAAAACGTCCATTGGTACCACAGATTAGAAACCCTGCTCTAACCTAAGTTGAGCCTTTTCATAAATGAATACAGAAATGTAAACAAAAGTTATTATTTTTCGCTAGCCATTTTCTTTTAACTATCTAACATCTGACTTTTTTTTTTTTTTTTTTTTTAGCTACCTAACATTTTTTGAGATATCTTTCGTTTGATGAATTCCCACCATATTCATCTTGTGGAAGGCAGTGCCCACCCGCCACTACAGAAACCAAAAAGTGAGATGCCCCTGACAACCACCCACCTTCCTCTGTGAGGCCTGAGCATGTGACCAAGGCCTGGCCAATCAGAAGCTCCCCTCTGCAACTTCAATGCAGACCAGTTGGGCCTGGCATGGTGGCTCATGCCTGTACTCCTAGCACTTTGGGAGGCAGAGGTGGGCAGATTGCTTGAGCCCAGGAGTTTGAGACCAGCCTGGACAACATAGTGAGACCTTGTTGCAAGGCAAAGGCAAAGGGCAAAGGCAGAAAGAAGAGAGAAAGAAAAAGAAAAAAAAAGATCAATTGATGCCAAAAAATCTGGAGTGACACTGGAGAATACAAGGGGAGGGACAAGAATTGAAAACCTACCTATTGGGTACTCCGCTAACTTCCTGAATGACAGGTTCAACCACACCCCAAACCTCAGCATCACACAATATACCTTCATAACAAACCTGTACACATACCCACAGAATCTAAAATAAAAGATGAAAAAATATTTTTTTTAAAAACTGGGGTGACAGTGAAGAATTCATTCTACAGACAGGGACACTGGCAGCACCAGAGCATGGCCAGTGACAGTTGTTGCAGCTACAGCATGCTGCACCAGAGCAGGCCTTAGCGGCCGGGTCACCAGTCTCTGCAGAGTGATTTGGGCTGTGGCTCTGGTCTTCTGGCCTCTCCTATACCTGTCCATATTCCAATCTTGCCTCTCCACACTTCTGCAAACTGCCCCACAGCCTTTTGCTTAAACAAACCAGTGTCCATTTCAGTTACTTCAACCAAGACTCCTGAATAATATAACCATTCCAGGAGCTTTCCCTGGTCCATCATTTAAAAATATCCATGCCTATCTCCTACACCTTCTAATGCAAGGATTAAATGCCTAAGAAGCTAAGAACACCAAAACAAAAACCTTAAATCCACATGTGATGATTTCAGGCATGCACACAAGTGAACTACTGGCATAGAAAAGATGGAACTGGCTGTGCACAGTGGCTCACGCTTGTAATCCCAACAATTTGGGAGGGCAAGGCAGGAAGATCACTTGAGCCTAGGAGGTGACAACGAGCCTGGGCAACATGGCAAAATCTCATCTCTACAAAAAATACAAAAATTAGTCGGGTGTGGTTGTACACACCTGTAGTCTCAGCTACCTGGGAGGCTGAGGTGGGAGGATCACTTGAGTCTGAGAGTTTGAGGTTGCTGTGAGTCATGACTGCACCACTGCACTCTAGCTGGGGCAACAGAGCAAGACCCCATCTCAAAAAACAAAAAAAAAAAAACAAAAAAAAACACCACCACAGAACCATTCTCCATGTTTTTGTTTTTTATTGTACTATATCATGTAAAGTTATTTATGATTCTTCAAATTCTTTTTGGGAAAGAAAAGCCTCTTAAAATTCATTTCTAGATAGAGCAGTGGAAGAGAAACAGGAAGGCTTGATTCATGTAAGTGTCAGAATTTCAGGAACTGCCATCGTTGGCAGGAAGGTGCAAAGAAGGCTTCCAAGACCAGAACCCAGTTTAGGAACAGCTCCAAGATGGGTGTGAAGTGGTACATTATAAGAGAAACATGGGTCATTCCAGCTTTGTAATGGAACGTGTTTCAAAAGTCAATACACGCTGTTGGAAGCCTGAAATACATTTCCCACAAAAGTATTGCTTCACGTCATGGCTAGAGTCCCAGGCTAGCCCATAAAAGCCTCCTTAACATGAACTGCTACATGCAGACATAATCAGGGGACGCTGTGGAAACAACAGATGAAGGTTTTTAATACAGTACCCAAAAGTTATCCAAAGGCTCTCAGAAAAGCAGAGGCACCAGATAAAAAGGCAGATTCAGTAGGAGCAGTGGTTAGAGACAGGACGCTAAAGTCTGGGTATGTGCTTAGATGTTAAATATAGCTGCCTTAAGAACCCTCTTATGCCGGGCATGGTGGCTTACACCTGTAATCCCAGCACTTTGGGAGGCTGAGGCTGGTGGATCACCTGAGGTCAGGAGTTCGAACCCAGCCTGACCAACATGGAGAAACCCTGTCTCTACTAAAAATACAAAATTAGCCAGGCTTGGTGGTGGGCACCTGTAATCCCAGCTACTGGGGAGGCTGAGGCAGGATAATCACTTGAATTTGGAAGGTGGAGGTTGCAGTGAGCCGAGATCATGCCATTGCACTCCAGCCTGGGCAACAAGAGTGAAACTCCATCTCAAAAAAAAGAAAAAAAAAAGAACCCTCTTAATTTTCTTGGTTTTTCAAGTGCATATGGATCTCAGCTTATTCTTCATATCACATGTACCCATAGTTCTCTGTAGAAGCCTTTCAAGTCCGATGATCATATTAAAATAAATGCTCTTCTTTGCTGAGACATTAATGACAAATTAAGAAAAGAAAAAAGGCTCTTCTGTCTTTCCAGAAATCTAGGTTTCTAGTGTTGAAAGTGACCCTAGAGATAATTTTGTCTAACCTCCTGCCCAATGTAGGAGCCCTTTCCATAGCATCTCACAGACACACACCCAACACAAGAGTCAGAAAAAGTATACTTCGGCCGGACAAGGTTGGCTCACACCTGTAATCCAGGCACTTTGGGAGGCCGAGGCAGGTGTTTACCTTGAGGTCAGGAGTTCGAGACCAGCCTGGCCAAGATGGTGAAACCCCACCTCTACAAAAAATACAAAAATTACCCAGGCATGGTGGTGCATGCCTGTAATCCCAGCTACTCGAGGGGCTGAGGCAGGAGAAATCACTTGAGCCAGGGAGGCAGAGGTTGCAATGAGCCCAGACGGCACCACTGCACCCCAGCCTCGGCGACAGTGAGACACTGTCTCAAAAGAAAAAAGAAAGAAAGAAAAAGTAGTCTACTTCAATTTCTTATGGTTCTAACTGCTGGAAAATTCTTTATTAGTATTGACCCTAAATCCATTTTCATGCAATGACCACTCATGGGTCTTGGTTCCACATTCTGGACAACCCAGAACAAGTAAAAGCCCTCTTCTGTAAACTACAGCATTCAAATACTAGGTTATTATCCATCTCTCTCCTGCTGTTGTCAAGTTCAAGTTTTCTCACTTTCAGAATGCATTCCATATAAACTGGCCATCCTGGTCACCAGCAGGTATTATTTAAAAAAAAAAAAAAAGTGTCCACGTGGAAAGCATCCTTCAGTTGTGGTCTGACAAAGCAAAAGTCCAATGAAGTAATTACATATGTTAACCTGGACACTCTACCTCCATTGAGCATAGCACTAAGTTAATGCTTCTTCACACAGCCACATCATACCCTCAGATCACATAAAACTGTAGTGAAGTAAAACCCCAAGATCTTTTCACAAACTGAAAAGGCCAAGATAAACCACCTCCATTATGACTATGTGTAATTGATTTTTCATCCCAAATGTAAAACTTCATGCTTACTCTTGCTAAGTTCCAGTTTGTTTGGGGCCCAGCATTTCAGCCTGTCGAAATAATTTTTTTTTGTTGTTGTTGTTGAGACAGGGTCTTGCCTTGTTTCCTGGGCTGGGATTCAGTGGTGCGATCTCAGCTCACTGCATCACTGCAACCTCCGCCTCCAAGGCTCAAGCCATCCTCCCACCTCAGCATCCCCAGCACCTGGGACTACAGGCACGCACCACCATAACCAGCTAATTTTTTGTTGTTGTATTTTTTGTAGAAACGGGGTTTCACCATGCAGCCCAGGCTGGTCTTGAACTCCTGGGCTCAAGTGATTTGCCCACCTCAGCCTCCAAAAATGCTAGGATTACAGGTGTGAGCCACTGGGCATGACCAAGATAATTTTGAATCTTCATTCTGTCATCTATTATGCTTGCTATGTTCTTCTCACTTTCTGTTCTCAGCACACTTGATAAGGATGTCTTCTGTGTCTTCATCCAAGTTTTGATTAAAAATGTTGAACATGACAAAGCTAACAATAGAGTTCTAGGGCATGGGGATATTGTTCCAGTATCACTAACAATGGTGACATTGTTTTAAGCAGGTAAAAAGCCATCCGTTGAAACTCTTCTGGCCTGCTTGTTCAATGACCTGGGAATCCACCTAACCTAATATTGTCATCCAACGCATCTTTCACTAGCTTTATCCACAAGATTATCCTGGCAAGAATCGTTGCAAGGCCAATTGTTTCCTCTTAATTATTTTCTTCCAAACTACATCTTTATTACCTAAAACTGCTCTCCTCTAGCTGCCCAGTTTGTTCTATGTGACCTCACCCCTCCTGATGCTCAGCTGATTAGACCACAGGAGACAGCCTCATGCCAGAAGAGCCACCTGTCACAGGCTGGACCCAACCAGGAGCTCTTTTCTTTGGAATTTGGAAACAGCACATTAAACTCTTTAGTTCTCTGAAATGAGAAGTGGTATGAAGCTAGGGCTGGGGTAGCCACAGACAGCCAACGTGCAGAGGAAGTCAGAGTACCCAGAAGAAAACAGATCAGACACCGCAAGAGCCATAAGGTCGGAGAAAGACACATACTCCCAACTAGCCATTAAATACTTTTGATGAACTCAGGAAAACATCTGTCCACCTTCAGGTCTGTGCCCCATGTCCTCTTTTCCCTGACTTCTCTTGAGGTCGCCAGCAGAGGCTGTAGAAGACCTCTGCAGACACCTTCTGGGCCCTGACATGGAAGTTCTCTGGAACTGGAAAAACACCACTATAGATGATGGGAATCCCACTGTCTGAGGATCACTGATTTTTGACAGTCTAGAGATATTCAAGGACCTGAACAAGTTCACAAAGCTTGTAAGTAATTAAATCCAGGACTGCAATCCCAACAGTCATAGTGAGAGGTGAAGCCAGCTGAGTTTCTGGGTCAGGTGGGTACTTGGAGAACTTTTGTGTCTAGCTAAAGGATTGCAAATGCACCAATCAGCACTCTGTAAAACTGCACCAGCTAGCAATCTGTGTCTAGCTAAAGCATTGTAAACGCACCAATCAGCACTCTGTAAAATGGACCAATCAGCACTCTGTAAAATGGACCAATCAACACTCTGTAAAATGGACCAATCAGAAGGATGTGGGCAGGGCCCAGTAAGGAAATAAAAGCTGGCCACCCAAGCCAGCAAGGGTAACCTGCTCAGCAGTGGCAACTGGCTCGGGTCCCCTTCCCCATTGTGGAAGCTTTGTTCTTTTGCTCTTCACAATAAATCTTGCTGCTGCTCACTCCTTGGGTCTGCACTATCTTTATGAGCTGTAACACTCACTGTGAGTTTCTGCGGCTTCATTCCTGAAATCAGCAAGACCACGAACCCACGGGGAGAAACGAACAACTCCAGAGGCGCCACCTTTAAGAGCTGTAACACTCACTGCAAAGGTCTGCAGCTGCACTCCTTAAGTCAGAGAGATCACCAACCCACTGGAAGGAAGAAACTCTGGACACATCTGAACATCTGAAGGAACAAACTCTGGACACACCATCTGTAAGAACTGTAACATTCACTGCGAGAGTCTGCGGCTTCATTCTTGAAGTCAGTGAGACCAAGAACCCACCAGAAGGAACCAATTCCAGACAGAATAGCGTGTTCTTCCCCTAATATTACTCACTGCCCTCCCATGAGAAGCAAGATAAAGAACAGGGTATTCAATTGACTCTGCTCTTCATTTGGAGCTGTTGTTCACAGATTGTATGTAGAGTTTTTTTCATTTGGAGAAGACTTGAAATGCATCATACTTGAAAGAGAAACTGGACCATTATGGGGAAAGATAGTGATTTTTAAAAATAGTTACTCATAATGGGTAGTTTCTAAAAGTTAAGTTATTGACCAGCACTGGGAGAAACTTAACTGATTTTTTACATTACAACCCCAATTTGTTAACATTAGAATGAAGGGCTTTTGGATAGTCTAGATATTTAAAATATAAGGATATATTTTGCTTAGCAGCTAATTTGACAGCCATTTAGAAACATTTTTCTTTCCTTTTAGAGAAACAACCAGAGAAACTTCGAAGTTACTTTGAACAAGCTGGTAAAGACAATAAAACAGAATAGTAGGGTATGCTATGCAGGGAGTACGTCTTTAATCCCCAGAGTCATTGTTTTGAAGACTTGCAAAGTTCAAAACTGAACAGCAACTTAACCTTAGTGTTTGTTAATGTCAGTATGAACTCACAAAGCCTAATAAATGCTGGACTCAAGTGTAGGCATGCCAGAAAGGGCAGAGAGCCTCCCAGAGTATAAGGAGTAGATGAAGTCTTTGCAAACCATTCTTATCATCAATATTTAATCAAGCCCCCCAAACACCAGATTACATCCCCCCCCCCCGCCCCACCGGAGTTAATTCTCTGCAGGGCATTTTTTATTACATGCAAGTTAGTAAACAAACCTAACTCTCTTCTCTAGAGTGCGAGCTCCACAGAGCTGCTGGCAGGATCTCCCACTCAGACTCAAGTGCTCAGGCAAGTACACTTCCTCAGGCTTCATTGCCTAGAACAGACCCTTATGCTTATTTAATAACATCTACCTATGCCTTACTGTGGATGCACGCATTGTTCTACTTGCTTAATACTGATTCAATCCTCTCAATAACTCTGTTGAGTCAGGTTCTATCTCCCTTTTACTGATGAGAACGCTGAGGTACACAGAAATAGAAACTTTACTGTGAAATGGTTTAACATGACACAGTTAGGGAGCAGAAAGGCTGGGATTTGAACCAAGATAGCCTGGCTCCACAGTCTGCGCTTGGAACTGCAATACTCTGCCACTTCTCGTAGTCAATCATCACTTAATCATGTGTTGAATCAAGTTAAGAAAAGTGACAAGAATGGAATGGAGATAAAATATCTTTAAGGAAATATTAGCAAACTACAAATCCACTCAGAAAAACCAAAACATTAATAGATTTAAAGTCAGCCTAATTCAGATATTGGGCATTTCTGAAGAAGAAAGAAGGAAGGAAGGGAGGAAAGCAAGGAAAGCAAGGAAAGGAAAGAAAGGAAGGAAAGGAACGAACGAACAAACAAAGGGGGCCAGGCACAGTAGCTCCTCACACCAGCACTTTGGGAGTCCGAGGTGGGAAGATTGCTTGAGCCCAGGAGTTTGAGACTAACCTAGGCAACATAGTGACACCTCATCTCTATATTTTAAAAAAGAAGAAATGCTACTCTTTAAGCCTTTTTTTTTTTTTTTTTTTTTTTTTTTTTTTTTTTTTTTGCGGGGGAAAAGACTATTTATCTATGTTACTCTCCAGCTCAAAATCCATCCATGGCTCTTTGCTGGCGAGTTCACATTCTGAGACATGTAAGGGTCCCTCTGCAATTTGCCTCCAGCAAGCTTCCGGCACGATCTCCTGCAGGCTCAAGTACTCAGGCAGACATGATGTCTTCCGTGTCTCTCTGACTGCCCTGCCCTGCAGCAAGGGCAGCCTCACTAAACCCCAACATACCCTTTCCTCCAGGGCCTGTGCTCCTCTCCCGCCTAATCCTCACAGCAACCTTAAGAATATCGCAAGAACAAAAAACCAAACACCGCATGTTCTCACTCATAGGTGAGAATTGAACAATGAGAACACATGGACACAGGAAGGGGAACATCACACACCGGGGACAGTTGTGGGGTGGGGCGAGGGGGGAGGGATAGCATTAGGAGATATACCTAATGCTAAATAACGAGTTAATGGGTGCAGCACACCAACATGGCACATGTATACATATGTAACTAACCTGCACGTTGTGCACATGTACCCTAAAAGTTAAAGTATAATAATAATAAAATTTTTTTTAAAGTGGCAAAGCCAGCATTTGAAACCAGGCAGTCTCACTCCAGCTCCACTTTCCTCATCACTTCTCCATCCTAAAGCCTTCCCCGGCTACCCCATCCCAAAGCGCCTCTCCCACCCCTCACATCCTACATCACTTGTTTTATTGGTCTCATTCATCTAAGGGTAGCTGTTTCCGCCCCTCCACCACCCATCCCGAGACTTGTCATCTTTCCAAATAAACTATAAATCACCTGAAGGTCAGTAATAAATATTTTAATATCAATGGAGGGAATGACGTTTAAAACTGCCCACTACAGAACAGAATCAGAACATGTTACTCTGAACGGATCCATCTGCAGACTATAAGGTCGAATAGATCATGTTTACTGCTGTAATTGGAATATGAAGTTGTACTCTAATAATATCTGAAATTTGACATATACCCACTTGTACTCATTTTATAAGATGAAAGGTATTTATGAACAATTAAATATTAATTCTGATATCCAAAAAAGGCCATTTTTAAGGAGCATAACATAGCTTAACATGAAAAGTACATGAAATCTACAATAAAAATTCAGTCTTAACGTGAAAGTTTTTCTTTTTTTTCTTGGCATCTCTATCTGGATTCTGCTAAAGATAAGTCAACAGCAAGTATCTGTTAAAGGCTGTTCTTTGTGTTTTTTTTCCTTAATCAGAATTTATGAAGTCAATTTTATTTAAATTAAAAATAAGAATTCTTCTTAAAACATGTAATATCAAACCAAGTCCTCAATTTTTTTTCCCTTCCTCTTAATTTGTAACAGAGACTCTAAGAAAATAAAATCTAAGGTTAAGGAAATTTCCATCGATGTGAAGAAAATATTTTCCAAAATTAAAATAACAAGTTCCTCCCTGGTTAACATAACTGATTTAAGTTGCAGATACATGGCTGCCCCTGAGATCACCTTCCTCCACAAGCTCTGTGAAAGGGCCAAATCCACATCCTTTTCAGCAATTTTTGAGTCCTCTATGGGACTACCTTTTTTATGAAATGCTGCACATATTACCAATGCTTCATAAATATTTCATGATACATTAACCAGTCCTGGAATTTCCTGCAAGATTGCACAAAATCTTTAAAATGGTGCACTGTAAGCTGTAAAATAATCAGATATAAAAGTAAGCTATATCAATCCCTTCATTAACAATTTTTTACAAGAATTTTAGAAAAAGTAGTGTTACTACATTTTAATCTCAGGAGGGAGATTTGCTATTTATATTACTTTACTAAAAGGCTTTTAGAATTACACTTTTTTTTTATATCAGATACTATTTTCTCAATTGGACAAGAGCCTTCATATTGTACTCTACAATCAAAAATGGCCCATTGTGGGAGTTGGGGGAACTAATTAAGTTGGTTAATGGATACAAAAATAAGTTGGATAGAAGAAATAAATTACAGTGTTTGATAATACAGTAGGGTGACTATAGTTATAATTTGCCATATATTTCAAAATAGCTAGAAGATTATTTGTAAGCTTCCCAATACAAATAAATGATCAATGTGTGAAGTGATAGATATGCTAATTACCCTAATTTGATTGTTACATGTTATATGAATATATCAAAATGTCACTTGTACCCCAGAAATATGTACAATCATTATGTATCAATTTTTTAAATGGTCCAGTGTGACTCGAAAATAGACCGGACTGTAAATTTTAACACCTAGCAGTGTCTGATACCCAGTAAAATATGAATAAAATTTAATTGATTGACCTAAATTGTGCCTGAAGCTTAACATGTTCCCATATATTAAAATTAATCTCAATGTCTCTATTTCCTTATCTGTAAAATAAAAGAGCTAGAGACCACTAAGATCCCTTTCAGTTTTCAAAGTCTGATTAACATTTTACTTTACAGCAACCCTGCCTTGCGCCACCCACTCCCCCACCTAACCACAGTTTCAAATTTAGTCATCTGGGAAAGAACAGCTCAATAGACTGAAAACATCCCCAGGGAAAAGAGAGGCTAAAATCAAGGAATCGAATTTCCAAACTAAGCAATGCTTCCTATGTTGAGGGACCCACAGTAAGATAATAATATATGGGAAAATACTTTTTGAATTTTCAAAATACTGTAAAGATGGAAGGTGGTTTAATATTATAAAACGCTGGGCCGGACGTGGTAGCTCACACCTGTAGTCTGAGCCCTTTGGGAGGCTGAGATGGGTGGATCACAAGGTCAGGAGTTCAAGACCAGCCTGGCCAACATGGTGAAACCCCATCTCTACTAAAAATTCAAAAACTAGAAAAGAAGATGGCAACCGTGTGGGATGAGGCCAAGCAAGATGGAACTGGGGTGGAGGTGCTCAAGATGTCCACGGAGGAGATCATCCAGCGCACATGGCTTCTGGACAGTGAGATCAAGATCATGAAGAGTGAACTGTTGAGAGTCACCCATGAGCTCCAAGCCATGAAGGACAAGATCAAAGAGAACAGTGAGAAAATCAGTGTGAACAAAACCCTGGTGTACCTTGTCTCCAACATCATCAAGCTCCTGGATGTTGATCCCAATGATCAAGAGGAGGATGGTCCCAATATTGACCTGGACTCCCAGAGGAAGGGCAAGTGTGCTGTGATCAAAACCTCTACATGACAGACATACTTCCTACCTGTGATTGGATTGGTGGATGTTGAAAAGCTAAAGCCAGGAGACCTGGTGGGTGTGAACAAAGACTCCTATCCAATCCTGGAGACACTGCCCAGAGTACGACTCGCGGATGAAGGCCACAGAGGTGGATGAGAGACCCACGGAGCAATACAGTGACACTGGGGGCTTAGACAAGCAGATCCAGGAGCTGGTGGAGGCCATTGTCTTGTCAATGAACCACAAGGAGAAGTTTGAGAACTTGCGGATCCAACCTCCAAAAGGGGTGCTGGCCCCCAGGGACGGAGAAGACCCTCCTGGCCTGGGCCTGTAGGGCACAGACTAAGGCCACCTTCCTAAAGCTGACTGGCCCCCAGCTGGTGCAGATGTTCACTGGAGATGGTGCCAAGCTAGTCCGGGATGCCTTCGCCCTGGCTAAGGAGAAAGCGCCCTCCATCATCTTCACTGATAAGCTGGATGCCATAGGCACCAAGCACTTTGACAGCGAGAAGTCCGGGGACCGAGAGGTGCAGAGGACGATGCTGGAGCTTCTGAACCAGCTGGATGGCTTCCAGCCCAACACCCAAGTTAAGGTAATTGCAGTCACAAACCGGGTGGACATCCTGGACCCCGCCCTGCTACGCTAGGGCGGCCTGGACCGCAAGATCGAGTGCCTGGGCCAGAATCATGCAGATCCACTCCCAAAAGATGAACGTCAGTCCTGACGTGAACTGCGAGGGAGCTGACCCGCTGCACAGATGACTTCAACGGGGCCCAGTGCAAGGCGACTTCAACGGGGCCCAGTGCAAGGCTGTGTGTGTGGAGGCGGGTATGATCGCACTGCGCAGGGGTGCCACGGAGCTCACCCACGAGGACTACATGGAAGGCATCCTGGAGGTCCAGGCCAAGAAGAAAGCCAACCTACAGTACTACGCCTAGGGCACGGCAGGCCAGCTCCGGACTCGCGGCTGAAGTGCGCAATAAAAGATGGTTTAGAGGCAAAACAAAACAAAACAAAAAAAATACAAAAATTAGCCGGCAGTAGTGGCGGGCGCCTGTAATCCCAGCTGCTCGGGAGGCTGAGGCAGGAGAATCGCTTGAGCCCGGGAGGCGGAGGTTGCAATAAGCCAAGATCGCGCCATTGCACTCCAGCCTGGGCAACACAGCGAGACTCCGTCTCAAAAAAAATAAAAAATAAAACTCTGCGGAGTAGCATTTTTTCAATAACAGGAAATGCTGGAGATAATCAGATGCAATTGGAAACATTATACTCTCATATACAAAATTAAAGTTATCTATTCAAAGCACTCCCCCACCATGTAGCTTCTGAAGTCAACATAATTAAGTGGTACATTAGTTTCAAAAAAAATTTAGATGCTGACCTTACTATATTTCTGCAAACCACAATACTCTGCTTATTTGGTGCTGATTATGTTGAAAAGAGAATATTATGACATTCTATGGTAATAATTCCAATTGCAAGATTTTGATCTTCAAGGAAAGAAGTAGAGCATTGTTGTGGAGGCAAAGCCTTGAGCTTGACGCAGTAAAATATGTCTGATTTTTTTTTAGCCCAGCAAAGCTCATTAAAAAGTTTTACAAGTGGTTGGAATCTTTAAATTTAGACATTTGAAACACTTTTCACTTCGTAATCTGCCATCTACTCTGAAAGGCGTACCACTTTCCTGAGCTCTGCTGGACCCTAAACTCTAATTGCTCATTTTAGAAAACTAAAGATAAATCTATTTAAAAATAAAATAAAATCCAGAACTCCAAAGGTTTTGCTTTTCCATTCAGGCTGATTTGGTTTAACCCGCAGTGAGAATTGATGAGGAAACGTCTGCCATCTTGTGGCCAAATATAAGAACTTGCTCCAAGAGAGTCACCCATTGGTAGATTTTCCTCAGCAGCCGTCGGCAGCTGCTCCTGCAGATGGACACCTTCTTATCCAGGCCTCTGAGCATCTCCAGAGCCCACTCGCCAACAAGTACAATGTCCTCAAAAGTTAAAGTTGAAAGGACATTAAAGAATTATTTGTTCAAAAAAAAATTCGGAAGAAGAGAATGTGAGAGAGAAGGGGGAATAAATGTGCCTCTCTCCCTCCCTGGCAGCCCTGAGGGTCTCCACAAATCTCCAGGATTAAAAAATGGGGGAACTGAAGCCCAGAGAGAACCAGTGACTCACTCAGGAACCCCGGTCTCCCCCTCCCACTCAAGGGCGCTGTCTCTGACTTCTTCATGCATGCTTGTCTTCCAGATTTCCCATTGCTTTTTCCCATGACCTCAGACTGGAAAAGCCAAATATAGACTTCCACAGCTTAGAAAACACCTATAAAATTCCTCGCTCCATCCCAACCAGTCACTGAGCAGATTTAATTGGGGTGGGAGGGATTTAATTGGGGTGAGAGAGATCAAGACTTCCAAATAATGAGACTCAAGATCAGTGTTGTCCAACAGAAATTTCCGCAGTGATGGAAACACTCCCTATCTGCATGTGCCGGTATGGGAGTGACTATACTCGAGTAGCTACTGAGCACTTGAAATGTGGCTTGTGCAGCTGAGAAACTGAATTTTTAGTTTTATTTAACTTTCATTTATTTAAATGAAATTGCCACAGCTGGCTACCATACTGGACAGTACATCTCTAAATCTTACATTCCTAACCCAGTCCAGCATGTTATGACCTTGACAAACAAAAAACGCCATCCATTCATTCAAAAAGATATGTGTTAGCTGTTAATAAAGAAAACTGTGTTGCTATGATACAGTGCACACACAAAAATAGAAAATATCTGTTTTCCCAGCGTACATATAATTAATCGAGGATATAAAGCATGCTGATGCATAGAGGATGAGAACACGGAGCGGGGTTCTTCTTTGATGGGGAGCCACAGGGCTGGGTTAACAGGGAACTTGCAAGTGAACCCGGGCCTTACACGTCCAGCAGGAGGAGGGAACATAGGTATTTTAGAGAAAGGGAAAAGATAAGGATCAGAAAAGGGAGATCAGCAGGTCCACTCAGGGGATGCCAAGAAACCTGATCCAATTCAAGGTGTAGTTTCATGTAAGGGAATCATGGGAGAAAAAAAAACTAGGAAGGTACTTTAGGACCAGTTTCCAAACACAAAAATGAGAGAACCAGGGAGGTTGTAACGGGAATAAAAGGGAAGGGACCAATTAAAGAAAGATTACAATGGAGGAGGGACCCAGACTTTAGAAAAGAGTCAATGTGCCAGGCTCGGTGGCTCACGCCTGTAATCCCAACACTTTTGGAGGCCAAGGTAGGTGAATCATTTGAGGTCAGGAGTTTAAGACCAGCTGGCCAACATGGTGAAACCCCATCTCTACTAAAAATGCAAAAATTAGCCCAGGATGGTGGTAGGTACCTGTAATCCCAGCTACTTGGGAGGCGGGGGCAGGAGAATCGTTTGAACCCAGGAGGCGGAGGTTGCAGTGAGCAGAGATCACGCCACTGCACGACAGAGTAAGATTCCATCTCAAAAAAATAAAAAATAATAAAAAAATAAGAAGAAGAAAAAGATTCAATGTTCTGTCTGAGGGAGAGTAAGAGATGATTCAAAATTTTCACCCAGGGTGAATGGAAGATTGCTGGCACCATGAATGGGGCAGATACCAGAATAATGTTTGAAGGTTGCTGAAGTTGAGATTAATGAGACAGATGGATCACCAAAGCACTTTGAGAAGATGAAAATGAAACTGGAATTCAGAAGACAGGAGAAACTATTGGCTGAAACCATAAAATGGAGGAGAAAATACAGGATGAGGAGAGAAGAAAAGGAGAAGAGACACAAGAACAGACTCCGCTTCCAATGGAAAGTGACTCCTTTGCAGGGACAGAATGAGAACAGAGTCAGAGAAGGAACATCCAAATGAGTCATACCCCTACTGCAGGGCAGGAGGGAGACTTCTCACTATATATGTTCTGCACCTCTTAATGAGCATTCTGCCTTCCTACCTAGACTGCACGCTGTGCCAAGATGGAGACTATGTCTTACACATTCAATCCCAATGCCTAGAACAATGCAGGAGGACACAGGAGGGTAATGTAAAGCGTCCCAGTAGAAAGAAGGCCTTAGTGGCTCACACCTGTAATCCCAGTACTTTGGGAGGCCAACATGGGTGGATCACCTGAGGTCAGGAGTTCAAAACCAGCCTGGACAACATGGTTGAAACCCTGTCTCCACTAAAAATACAAAAATTAGCCAGGCATGGTGGCATGTGCCTGTAATCCCATCTACTCAGGAGGCTGAGGCAGGAGAATCACTTGAACCCTGAGGCATAGGTTGCAGTGAAGCGAGATGGCACCACTGCACTCCAGCCTGGGCAACAGACCAAGACACTGTCTCCAAAAAGAAAAAAGAAAGGCGGCCTTAGAAAAAAAGGTTTTGCTTGGTAACATGTAGTCCTAGACTATACACTGCTCTGGCCCCACTTAACAAAGCTCAAAAGCAAGACCCACGTTTGTACATGATCTAGTTCAGTGAGTCCCAGTCCTAGCAAATGGCCAGAATCACCTTTAGACAGCTGACAGGGCCCACTCTGAGATTATCAATTCAACGGCCTTAGCAACTGATAGTTTTCAAACTCCCTGTGTGATTCTAATCAGCAGCCAAAGTTGGGAACCATTTATTGATGCCAGAGATATAGAAGGTTGCTGATCCAGCTTTTAGAGTGCCCTTTAATTCTCCACACTACTGATACCATTTTTATATGCATGTGTCATATTTGCCCTTTTTTCAGATTTCAGGACACTAACATATTAAGCACAATCCATGTACCAGGACTCACATACATGATCTTAACTCTTACAATAGTCCTATGAGGTAGGTATTGTTGGTACAGATGAGGCGACTATGACCTGGAGTTTAGTTACCAATCTAAGATCCCACAATTAATGACAGCCCAGGAAAGGTGACCTCAGAACCCTCTCGCCTGTTGCTCCTCTGCTGCCCACTCCCTGCCCCAGCCAAGCAGAAACCCAGCTGCCCTGGGAAGCAGATAGAAGGAGACTCTAAGAGATCATGTGAGTGACAGCAGACCAGTCAGCCCGTGGAACTCTGACTAAAGTCCATGATTTCCCCCAGGACCACCTTTACTGCGCTTCCACCCAAAGATGGTCCTTAAAGGTTAGAAGAGAGACCTGGCAGGCCAGGCGACTGTGAAAGTAATGTTTTCATTATCCTTATTCAACTCTACACAATGTGGAACAAGTTTTACTAATACCTTATACTTCCCTGACAAAGTAACAATCTCTCTGAATGAGAAATTCAGTTATACTACAGGAATTCTCCTCCCATCCTATCACTTTCCTAAAAGGAGCAAGACTGGTCCCACTGGGCCAGGTGTTCTCCATCCTTGGCTGACACTTTCTGGGCTTCAGGGAAGGGAGTGCAGACTGCGCGGCCACGCCCATTTTCAACCCTCCTGCAGTTCTCAAGTGAAGCGGCACAGAAGGCCCGAAAACAGCCACATTCGCCAGAACTGATGTGGCGTCCGCGGGCACAACGCTAGTTGACACAATTGTGGCTTAAAAAACGTAGCGAGTGGACGAACCCACCGTGATGCCGCCTGATGAAGCAGCTGGGGGAGGCTTCCCTTCCTCGGGAGTCTGAAAACCCAGGCTCCCCCAGCCTTGCCCTGGGCGCGGCCACCTTACCCGCAGGAGCACAGTTCACAGATGCACTTCGTCTTCATAGGGGCCATCCTGAGGCCCTGACGTCCCCTCAGAGCATCGCCAGCTGCAGCCGACTCCTAGACCCCAACCACCTGTCTTGGGGCACGCCCAGGCTCGAGGGTCTTGGCAGGTGTTCTGTTGACTCGAAGGAAAATTTAAGTGGCCCTTTTGCAATGTCCTGTCGTCTGTTGCCCTCCTGGAGCTGGCCTAGCGCGAGGTAGCAGCAGGGGGCTTGCACGCGCGCCAGCCCCGGAGACCTCACCCTGCACGCCACCGCCCTGGCCTCCGCAGCCCAGACTTAGGCACCTGGAGCGGCTGACTGGGCCCCAGGAAGCTGCGGGGTCCGTGCCCAGGTAGCGTCTGTGATGTCGCCAGGGCCAGGAGGGGCACGCCTTAGGTGGCAATTACATCACAAGAGCCGCTTGTGAGGTCGGGAAGCTCCCAGCACCTCACTGGCAGGCCCAGGACAGGGGTTCCCCGGTGAACCTTGGAAAAACCTGAAAAAGGTGGAAGTCACTAGAAAGCTCCTGGTGCAGTAAACGGTCACACGTGCAGAAAAGCTGAAAACTCCCTCACCATCACCTTGGGTGGCATTTGCTATCTCTAGGATCCATGGTGCCCCCTCTTAGGGGAATACAGCCTTGACTTCCAAAAGGCTTGCCTTGAACAGGGTTTCCATATCTTCCTGTGGAAACCTAGGCCTTTGGCTTCAGATGTCTGTTAGAATTGCTCTCACCCACAGACCTGCGCTCTTGAGAACACAGTGGTTTAAGAGCGCCCAGGCCTTCACTGCTCAGGTGGGTTCTCAATCACTTCTCCAGATGCTGGTAATGATGCCTTGAAGCAGACGTTCTCAAATTCTAGTTGGCATCAGGACCACCTGGCTTGATGAAAACCAGATTGCCAGACCCCACCCCCAGTTTCTGATTCGGTGTTTCTAGGGTAGGCCAAAGACTTGCATTTCTTACAAGTTCTCAGGTAATGCTGGTTCTGCTGGGCCACGGACCACACTTTAAGAACTACAGCTTTTGAGGTTCCTTTACACCCCCTGGAATAGTGTTTCTTCAGCTTACCTGATCCCGAGAGCACACCCCCACCCAGAAGTCTCCCTTGCATCAAAACCTCTAGTCCGGGAATCTAGCTTCAACAAGAAGCCAGGTGATTCTGGTCATGAAGCAAGTTCAAAAGACACTGCTCTGGCCAGTTGTTTGGACTTAAAACATTTTGACTTCCTGCTTATGGGAAATGGGAGCTTAAAGTATTGACAATCTTTATGCTTTTCTTTCCTATGCTTCCTAACTCTTTCCATTCATTTTAGTGAATGAGTCAGTCAGAGGCATCTTGGACTGCAAGACACTTAATATTCAGAGGGCTTCTTTTTGTGTGGGGGGGTTAGGTTTTTTCCTTCAGTAATAGGCTCTAGAATAGAGGTCAGCAAACTATTGTCTGCAGTTGGCCACTTGACTCTATCTGGCCATTGAGCTAAGAATGGTTTTCATATTTTTTAATGGTTGAAAAAATTAAAATAATAATGTTACATGACAAATGAAACTTACCTAAAATTCAAATTTCAGTGTCTGTGAATAAAGTTTTGAATTTTTTCAAAAAATGTGTGTAAACATTCCCGATTTTGCCTCTTGGCCCACAAAAGCTAAAATATTCACTATCTGACATTTTACAGAGAGAGAGTTCCAACCCCAGTTATAGAAAGTCAGCAAGGTAGATTCAGACAGGAGCAAAGCTTATTGATCATTCTTAAGAACAGTGGGGTGGGAAGCTGCTCCTTGCCTTCCCAGTAGGAAGTCAGAACTCTACAGGGGAGGATGGAAACATGGCCAGACAAAAAAGAGGTGGGAGTTATTGGAAGTCAAAGCAAAACCTGCCATCCGTTGCCATTGACAGAGAACATCACACAGTCCTTACAGAGGAAATAGAGTGCTGGACACCAGCCTTCTCTTGATGGCTGCCTAAACATTATCCATAAATCTTTCAGCAGAAGAATGCCTGTTCATGCCCCCTGCCATTCAGACTGCCCTTGTGGGTGGCCACCTTGTCAACAATCATGGTACTCCCCACTTCCTCCATCCATGCCCTCAATAGAGGGTAGAGATCTTGAAAGATGAAGATGGTGTGGACAAAATAGCCTCAACAATGATATACCTAAAGATCAGTGCTAGACAGTAGGGACAACCTCCCCTCACCTAGTTACACTTACTGTCCATCTTTTGTTACATCCAGCCAAACTTACCCTGACCCATCTGATATGGTTTGGTTCTGTGTCCCCACCCAAATCTAATCTTGAATTGTACTCCCATAATTCCCACATGTTGTGGGAGGGACCCAGTGGGAGATAATTCGAATCATGGGGGCGGTTTCCCCCATACTGTTCTTATGATAGAGAATAAGTCTCATGAGATCTGACGGTTTTATCTTCATTTTTCTCTCTTGCCACCCGCCATGTAGGAAGGGTCTTTCACCTCCCACCATGATTCTGAGACCTCCCCAGCCATGTGGAACTGTAAGTCCAATTAAACTGCTTTATCTTCCCAGTCTCAGATATGTCTTTATCAGCAGCATGAAAATGGACTAATACAGTAAATTGGTACCAGCAGAGTGGGATGCTGCTGAAAAGTTACCCAAAAATGAGGAAGCAACTTTGGAACTGGGTAATAGGCAGAGGTTGGAACAGTTTGGAGGGCTCCGAAGAAGACAGGAAAATGTGAGAAAATTTGGAACTTCCTAGAGACTTGTTGAATGGCTTTGCCCAAAATGCTGCTAGCGATATGGACAATAAAGTCCAGGCTGAGGTGGTCTCAGATAGAGATGAGGAACTTGTTGGGAATGGAATCCAAGGTGATTCTTGTTAAGTTTTAGCAAAGAGACTGGTGGCATTTTGCCCTGTCCTAGAGATCTATGGAAGTTTGAACTTGAGGGAGATGATTTAGGGTATCTGGCAGAAGAAACTTCTAAGCAGCAAAGCATTTAACAGGTGACTTGGGTGCTGTTAAAGGCATTCAGTTTTATAAGGGAAACAGAGCACAAAAGTTTGGAAAATTTGCATCCTGACAATGCAATAGAAAAGAAAAACCTTCTCAGCAAACTAACACAAGAACAGAAAACCAAACACCACATGTTCTCACTCATAAGTGGGAGTTGAACAATGAGAACACATGGACACAGGGAGGGGAACATCACACACTGGGGCCTGGCAGGGGGTAGGGGGCTGGGGGAGGGAGAGCATTAGGAGAAATACCTAATGTAGATGACGGGTTGATGGGTGCAGCAAACCACCATGGCACATATATACCCATGTAACAAACCTGCACGTTCTGCACATGTACCCCAGAACTTAAAGTATAATAAAAAAAAAAAAAAGAAAGAAAGAAAAAAGAAAAGAAAAACCTGTTTTCTGAGGAGAAATTCAAGCTGGCTGCAGAAATTTGCATAAGTGACAAGTAGCCAAATGTTAATCCCCAAGACAATGGGGAAAATGTCTCCTGGGCATGTCAGAAATCTTCACAGCAGCCCCTCCCATCACAGGCCCGCAGGCCTAGGAGAAAATGGTTTCATGGGCCGGGACCAGGGTCCCCATGCTGTGTCCAGCCTAGGGACTTGGTGCCCTGCATCCCAGCTGCTCCAGCCATGGATGAAAGGGGCCAACATAGAGCTTGGGCCATGGCTTCAGAGGATGCAAGCCCCAAGCCTTGGCAGCTTCCGCATGGTGTTAAGCCTGTGAGTGCACAGAAGTCAAGAATTGAAGTTTGGGAATCTCCGCCTAGATTTCAGAGGATATATGGAAATGCCTGGATGTCCAAGCAGAAGTTTGCTGCAGGGGTGGGACTCTCGTGGAGAACCTCTGCTAGGGCAATGTGGAAGGGAAATGTCCCTACTGGGGCACCACCTAGTGGAGCTGTGAGAAGAGGGCCAACATCCTCCAGACCCCAAAATGGGAGATCCACCGACAAATTGCACTGTGTGCCTGGTAAAGCCACAGACACTCATTGCCAGCCCATGAAAACATCCAGAAGGGAGGCTGTACCCTGGAAAGCCACAGGGGAGGAGCTGTCCAAGACCATGGGAATTCACCTCTTGCTTCAGCGTGACCTGGATGTGAGACATGGAGTCAAAGGAGATCATTTTGGAGCTTTAAGATTTGACTACCCTGCTGGATTTCAGACTTGCATGGGGACTGTAACCCCTTTGTTTTGCCCAATTTCTCCCATTTGGAATGGCTGTATTTACCTAGTACCTATATCCACATTTTATCTAGGAAGTAACTAGCTTGCTTTTGATTTTACAGGTTCATAGGTGGAAGGGACTTGCCTTGTCTCAGATGAAATTTTGGACTGTGGACTTTCGGGTTAATGCCGAAATGACTTAAGACTTTGGAGGGACTGTTGGGAAGGCATGTTTTTTGTGAAATGTGAGGACATGAGATTTGGAGGGACCAGGGGTGAAACTATATGGTTTGGCTCTGTGTCCCCACCCATATCTCATCTTGAATTGTACTCCCATAATTCCCACATGTTGTGGGAGGGACCCGGTGGGAGATAATTTGAATCATGACAGCAGATTACCCCATACTGTTCTCATGGTAGTGAGTAAGTCTCACAAGTTCTGATGGATTTATCAGGGGTTTCCGCTTTTGCATCCTCCTCATTTTTTTCTCTTGCGGCTGCCATGTAAGAAGTGCCTTTCACCTCCCGCCATGATTCTGAGGCCTCCCCAGCCATGTGGAACTGTAAGTCCAATTAAACCTCTTTTCCTTCCAAGTCTCAGGTATGCCTTTATCAGCAGTATGAAAATTGACTAATACACCATCTAAACCTCCCTAACCCTGGTATCAAAATTTCCTCCCCTAGGAACTGTTTACTGTAACTTGCTATCAAGTTACATCAAACCTTTCTGGGTACTTTTCTATAAGCTCTCTCATCTGTCTCTTACAACTGACATAAATCTATCATGCCCATATTACAAATCAGAACACTGAAGCCAGGAGGTAAACTCATTCAATGAGTACTAGATCTGGGATTCAGATTCAGATGGTCTCAAGCTTTTCCACCCAATGAAAGGACAAAGAATAAGAATAAATGGCTGTGTATCATGAAAAAATGCTCATCATCACTGGTCATCAGAGAAATGCAAATCAAAACCACAGTGAGATACCATCTCACACCAGTTAGAATGGCAATCATTAAAAAGTCAGGAAACAACAGGTGCTGGAGAGGATGTGGAGAAATAGGAACACTTTTACACTGTTGGTGGGACTGTAAACTAGTTCAACCATTGTGGAAGGCAGTGTGGCGATTCCTCAGGGATCTAGAACTAGAAATACCATTTGACCCAGCCGTCCCATTACTGGGTATATACCCAAAGGACTATAAATCATGCTGCTATAAAGACACATGCACATGTATGTTTATTGCAGCACTATTCACAATACCAAAGACTTGGAACCAACCCAAATGTCCAACAATGATAGACTGGATTAAGAAAATGTGGCACATAGACACCATGGAATACTATGCAGCCATAAAAAATGATGAGCTCATGTCCTTTGTAGGGACATGGATGAAATTGGAAATCATCATTCTCAGTAAACTATTGCAAGGACAAAAAACCAAACACCGCATGTTCTCACTCATAGATGGGAATTGAACAATGAGAACACATGGACACAGGAAGGGGAACATCACACTCTGGGGACTGTTGTGGGGTGGGGGGAGGGGAGAGGGATAGCATTAGGAGATATACCTAATGCTAAATGACGAGTTAATGGGTGCAGCACACCAGCATGGCACATGTATACATATGTAACTAACCTGCACATTGTGCACATGTACCCTAAAACTTAAAGTATAATAATAAAAAAAAAGAATAAATGGCTGTGTATGTGCAGCCAGCCCTTGTGAGGGAGCAGGGTGAGGCAAAGCCTTTAAAAATTTTTTTTAAAAATGGTAACTTGAATATCTTTGAGACCACTATAAACAGTATTTTATCTTAAAATTTTCATTTACTTCTTAATATGGACATCTTTGTTTAATATTTTCCCTAAAATTTTTTGTAAAATTAATACTCAGTGGTGCTGCACAATTTTTATTCTGTGGCCTTATAACTCACCCAACCCCAAACTTATTGCTGTATACCATCTGAAAAGCAACTCTTTCCAGAACATTGTTTAAAGTGGTGAGATCACACCACTGCACTCCAGCCTGGGCAACAGAGCAAGACCCTGCCTCAAAAGAAAAAAAAAAAAGCAAATATTAGCAAACTGAAACCAGCAACATATAAAAAGGATTAAACACCATGACCAAGAGGGGTTTATCCCAAGAATACAAGGTGGTTTTAATATTGAAAAACCAACTGTGGTTAAACGTTATCGCTGTTGCGCTGCTTTATTTAATGTGCTGTGGAACAAAATAACGGTATTGTTGGGATGTGATTATAACTCTAGGCTTTTAGCTCTCAAAGTTTGAGGTTAAAAAAATGGTAAAAGATGGGAGTTAAAGTTTATGTGTATGATGTGATTTAGCTATGCAGAAAATATTTAAGTTGGATGTACCTGTTTTATCTACTGTACTTCATCCCTCAAAGTTTAGTCCTTAATAGTTTCTCAGTGTTCAGGTTACCTTGAGAAAGGCCATGCTTAGAGAACTGATTTCTCATTTGAGAAATTTTAGTATGGTTTGAAGAAATCAAGTGATAAAGGAGTATGCTGAATATGCAATAATTTACTTCTACCAAGTGCTGCATTTTAAGAACCTAGATGAAACAAGTAGTCGGTTGGCTTCATTATGTTTTATGTCTTTGAAAGAGATGCACGTCTTGGAATTTGCTTTTTTTTGAGATGAAGTCTCGTTCTTGTCCCCCAGGCTGGAGTGTGATGGGGCCATCTCAGCTCACTGCAACCTCCGCCTCCCAGGTTCAAGCGATTCTCCTGCCGCAGCTTCCCCAGTAGCTGGGATTATAGGCGCCTGCCACCACACCCAGCTAATTTTTGTATTTTTAGTAGAGACAGGGTTTCACCATGTTGGCCAGGCTGGTTCTGAACTCCTCACCTCAGGTGATCTGCCCGCCTCGGCCTCTCAAAGTGCTGGGATTACAGGTGTGAGCCACTGCACATGGCCTGGAATTCACTTTTTAAATGTTATGTTCCAACCTTATATGTTCCAAGGCGCGGTGCACTGTGAATCTTTTATTTAAAAAAAAAAACTGTAGGTGCTTTTATTTATAATTTGAATGATTTATAAGATGCTAAATGAATTGCTTTTGTACTTAACCATTGTAATTCAAAGGATAAGGGTAGAGTTTACATGCTTTTCAAAAATTTTTGTTAAGAAATAGCAAATGAATGGTTTAGGATTTCAAATACTGATACCCTCCTGACACATGAGCATTTGGGGAAGTCAAGCACCTAATACGACTCATTTAGCATGGGTGAAATTTGATTAAAGATGTTAGAAAATGTTTTTAAAAAGAAAAAGGGCTGAGCACAGTGTCTCTGGGAGGCTGAGGCACATGGATCACTTGAGGCCAGGAGTTCGAGACCAGCCCGGCTGACATTACAAAACCCCGCCTCTACTAAAAATACAAAAAATTAGCCAAGCATAGTGGCACGCACCTGTAATCCTAGCTACTTGGGAGGCTGAGGCATGAGAATCACTTGAACCCAGGAAGCAGAGGTTGCAGTGAGCCAAGATGGCGCCACTGCATTCCAGCCTGGGCAACAGAGTGAGATTCTTTCTCCAAAAACAGAAGAAAAAAAAAGAGAGAGAGAGAAAGAAAGAGGACATAAAACTATATATTATACAATTCCACTTATATGAAGTTTCTCAAGAAGGTAAACCTATACAGACAGAAAGCAGACCAGCAGTTGCCTGGGTCTCAGGGTAGAAGCAAAGATCAAATACAAACAGGGACAAGGGAACTTTTGGGGATGGTGGAAATACTCTAAAATTGAGTGGTGGTAACAGAACTATATACTTACGTACAATAAATGAATTTTATAGAATTAAAATTATACCTCAATAAAGCATTAAAAAAATCTTGCAAAAATTCCCTTTCAGAATAAAGGGCATCCAAATTGGAAAAAAAAAAAGCCAAATTATCGTTGTTTGCAGATGATATGTTCTTATATTTGGAAAAACCTAAAGGCTCCACCAAAAAACTATTAGAATTGATCAACAAATTCAGTAACATTGCAGGATACAAAACCAACATACGAAAATCAGGAGCACTTCTACCTGCCAACAGTGAACAATCTGAAAAAAAAAAAAAGTAATCCCATTTACAATAGACACAAATAAAATTAAATACCTAAGAATTTAGTTAACCATGGAAGTGAAAGAGCTCTACAATGAAAACTATAAAACACTGATGAAAGAAACTGAAGAGGACACAAAAAAGTGGAAAAATATTCCATGTACATGGATTGGAAAAATCAATTTTGTTAAAATGTCCATGCTACCCAAAGCAATCTACAGATTTAATGAAATCCTTATGAAAGTACCAATAACATTCTGCACAGAAATAGAAAAAACAATCCTAAAATGTATATGGAACCACAAAAGATTGAGAATAGCCAAAGCTATCCTGAGCAAAAAGAACAAAATTGGAGGAATCACATTACCTGACCTCCAGTTATACTACAGAGTTATGGTAACCAAAACATCATGGTACTAGCATAAAAACAGACACATAGACCAATAGAACAGAAAAGAAAAAGCAGAAACAAATCTATACATCTACAGTTAACTCATTTCAACACAGGTGCCAAGAACATGCATGGGGTAAAAACAGTCTCTTCAATAAATAGTGCTGGAAAAACTGAATATCCACATGCAGAAGAAGGAAACTAGACCCCTATCTCTTGCCATATACAAAAATAAAGTCAAAATGGATTGAAGACTTAAATCTAAGACCTCAAACCATGAAACTATTACAAGAAAACATTGGAAAACTCTCCAGAACATTGGTCTGGACAAAAACTTCTTGAGTAATACCCCACAAGCACAGGCAACCAAAGTAAAAATGGACACATGGGATCATATCAAGTTAAAAAGCTTCTACACAGCAATAGAAACAATCAACAAATCAAAGAGACAACCCACCGAATGGGAGATAATATTTGCAAACTACCCATCTGATAAAAAATTAATCAGAATATATAAGGAGCTCAAACAACTCTATGGGAAAAAAATCTAATAATCTAAATTTTTTAATGGGCAAAGATCTGAATAGACATTTCTCAAAAGATGACATACAAATGGCAAACAGGCATATAAAAAAGTGCTCAAAATCATGGATCATCAGAGAAATGCAAATCAAAATGACAATGAGATATCATGTCACCCCAGTTAAAATGGCTTTTATCCAAATGATGGGCAATAACAAATGCTGGCAAGGATGTGGGGAAAAGGGAACCGCTGTACACTGTTGGTGGAAATGTAAATTATTACAACCACTATGGGGAACAGTTTAGAAGTTCCTTAAAAAGCTAAAAATGGTACTATCATACGATTCAGCAATCCCACTGCTGGGTATATACCCAAAAGAAAGGGAATCAGTATATCAAAGAGATAGCTGCACTCCTATGTTTGTTGCAGCACTGTTCACAATAGCCAAGATTTGGAAGCAATCTAAGTGTCTATTAACAGATAAATAGATATAGAAAATGTGGGCCAGGTGCAGTGGCTCACACCTGTAATCCCAGCACTTTGGGAGGCCAAGGCAGGCGGATCACCAGAGGTTGGGAATTCAAAACCAGCCTGACCAACATGGAGAAACCCCGTCCCTACTAAGAATGCAAAATTAGCCAGGCATGGTGGTGCATGCCTGTAATCCCGGCTACTCGGGAGGCTGAGGCAGGAGAATCGCTTGAACCGGGGAGGCGGAGGTTGTGTTGAGCTGAGATTACGCCACTGTACTCCAGACTGGGCAACAAGAGCAAAACTCTGCCTCATAAAGAGAAAGAAAGAAAGAAAATGTGGCCAGGTGCAGTGGTTGATGCCTATAATACCCGCACTTTGTGAGGCCAAGGCGGGAGGATCACTTGAGCCCGGGAGTTTGAGACCAGGCTGGGAAATATAGCAAAACCCTGTCTCTACAAAAAATACAAAAATTAGTCAGGCATGGTGGTACACACCTGTAGTCCCAGCTACTCAGGAGGCTGAGGTGGGAGGATCACTTGAGCCTGAGAGGCAGAGGTTGCAGTGAACCAAGACTGCACCACTACACTCCAGCCTGAGCAACAGAGCAAAACCCTGTCCCCCCAAAAAAGAAAATGTGGTATATATACACTATTTAGCCACAAAAAAAAAGAATGAGATCCTGTCATTTGCAACAACATGGATGGAACTGGAGGTCATTATGTTAAGTGAAATAAGCCAGGCACAGAAAGACAAACTCTGCATGTTCTCACTTATTTGTGGGAGCTGAAAATTAAAACAATTGAACTCACAGACACAGAGAGCAGAAGAATGGTTACCAGAGGCTGGGAAGGATAACAGGGGGGTTAAGGGGGAGGTGGAGATGGTTAATGGGTACAAAAAGTAGTTAGAAAGAATGAGTAAGACCTAGTAGGGGCCAGGCATGCTGGCTCACACCTGTAATTGGAGCACTTTGGGAGGCCAAGGCAGGCAAATCACTTGAGCCCGGGAATTCAAGAGCAATCTGGGCAACATAGTGGGATCCTGTCTCTACAAAAAATACAAAAATTAGCCAGGCATGGTAGTGCGTAACTGTAGTCCCAGCTACTCAGGGGCACTGATGTGGGAGGATTGCTTGAGCCCAGGAGGTGGAAGCTGCGGTGAGCAGTGATCACAACACTGCACTCCAGCCTGGGCCACAGAGTAAGACCCTGTCTCGAAAAAAAAAAAGACCTAGTATTTGATAGCACAACAGGATAATTATAGTCAATAATTTCATTGTACATTCAAAAATAACTAAAAGAGTATAATTGAGCCTGGCACAGTGACTCACGCCTATAATCCCAGCATTTTGGGAGGCTGAGGCAGGCGGATCACCTGAGATCGGGAGTTCGAGACCAGCCTGGCCAACATGGTGAAACCCTGTCTCTACTAAAAATACAAAAATTAGCCAGGTTTTGTGGCGGGTGCCTGTAATACCAGCTACTTGGGAGGCTGAGGCAGGAGAATCACTTGAACCCGGGAGGTAGAGGCTGCAGTGTGTCACGCCACTGCACTCCAGCCTGGGCAATGGAGTGAGACTCTGTCTTAAAAAAAAAAAAAATTGGATTGTTTGCAACACAAAGGATAAATGCTTGAGGGGATGCATACCCCATTTACCATGATGTGATTATTATGCCTTGCATGCCTGTATCAAAGTATCTCATGTACCTCATAAATATATACACCTACTATGTACCCACAAAAATTAAAAACAAAAAAAACTTTTCAATTCCCTTTCGGTATTACTTACTATAAAATTATCATTATTCCATTGGAGCATTTTAGATTAAGATCTCTCCTATTTCCAAGAAAGCTGGCAGATTGAACACACGCATTTATCTTTCTCCAGAATCCCACAAACATGAGACAAATAGGATGAGATGGCAAGAACAAAAAATGGGGTAAGAGATGATAAAATCAAAATTTTTGGAAGCAGGAATGCACAAGCAAGAATGGTAAGTGACTTAGCTGACTCAAGAAAGCTGAATCCGGCGGGCGCGGTAGCTCACGCCTGTAATCCCAGCACTTTGGGAGGCTGAGGCGGCAGATCACAAGGTCAGAAGATCGAGACCATCCTGGCTAACACGGTGAAACCCCGTCTCTACTAAAAATACAAAAAAATTAGCTGGGCGTGGTGGCAGGCGCCTGTAGTCCCAGCTACTTGGAAGGCTGAGGCAGGAGAATGGCGTGAACCCGGGAGGCGGAGCTTGCAGTGAGCCGAGATGGCGCCACTGCACTCCAGCCCGGGTGAGAGTGCGAGACTCCGTTTCAAAAAAAAACGAAAGCTGAATCCTTAGCCAGTAGTAGGGAAAGCCAAGGAGCAACATTTTTACCACAGAACCTCCAAATGGTTCAAGAATCGGTAGCAGCAGTGAGAGCAGAGACTGCACTAAAAAGGAGGGATTGTTTGAAGAGCTCTTTAAGATGCAATTAGACTTACAGATCCCCTCACAATTTCACATAGCTGGGCAATTGTCCGTCTCTCATCTAAGACTAGCAGTTTTTATTCCCTGCAAAGAGTAAAACAGGGGGTCTCTGGACTAGGGAAACACCAGAGACACTGAGGACTGGAGTACCATATTGTAAACAGGATTAAGCTGGCCTATAAACTGAATATTAGCAACCTAGCTTTCTTCTCCCACTTAGTAACCAGAATGCTATTAATCAGGCTTATACACACCCCATCCCAGTAGAAGAATCCTGGGAGAATCTAACCAGCCAAAGAGCACAGGTCTAAATGTGGCAGGCGGCAAGACTTTCTTCAAAGAAATGGCCCAGTCATTTTAATGAACCTGATAGTCTTCAATGCTACCCACGGGTTTTTAAATAACTTTAAATAGGAGCAGACAACCAATGATCACTGAACAAATAAGGAAAGTTTCTAACATGAATATGCTCTATGATTTCCATAAACTACAGCAAAGGCCATTTTTGAACTTCTTTTACTGCCGGGCGCGGTGGCTCACCAACATGGAGAAACCCCGTATCTACTAAAAATACAAAAACAGCCGGGCCTGGGGGCGCATGCCTGTAATCCCAGCTACTGGAGAAGGCTGAGGCAGGAGAATCACTTGAACCTGGGAGGCGGAGGTTGCGGTGAGCAGAGATTGCGCCGTTGCGCCTGGGCAACAAGAATGAAACTCCGTCTCAAAAAAAAAAAAAAAAAAAAAAAGGAGAACATACAAACAAAAGAAACTTGGAAGAAACCAAGACTAAACGGGATAAAAACTTTTTCTTAATGTTACTATTATCCTCAGAGAGATAAAAGAAGATATTTAATCCAAGAAAATAATTTTATGTTTTTAAAAAGAACAATTAGAACAGCCTGTGGAAATTAAAAATATGATATTAAAATTTAAAACTCCAAAGAGTTGGAAAATTAGGATGAGAAAAATCTCCTGGAAAGTAGAACAAAAAGACAGAAAAAGAAAATAAGAAAGGGTTACCAAAAAAATATTTAAAAATTAGGCAGGCCAGGTGCGGTGGCTCACGCCTGTAATCCCAGCACTTTGGGAGGCCGAGGCGGGCAGATCACCTGAGGTCGGCAGTTCGAGACCAGCCTGACCAACATGGAGAAAGGAGAAACCCCATCTCTACTAAAAATACAAAATTAGCCAGACAAGGTGGCACATGCCTGCAATCCCAGCTACTTGGGAGGCTGAGGCAGAAGGATCGCTTGAACCCGGCAGGCGGAGGTTGTGGTGAGCTGAGATCATGCCATTGCACTCCAGCCTGGGCAACAAGAGCAAAACTTCGTCTCAGAAAAAAAAAAAAAAAAAAAATTAAGCATAGTGGCACACACCTATAATCCTAGCTACTTGGGAGGCTGGCATGTGAGGATCCCTTGAGCCGAGGAGGTGGTGGCTGCAGTGAGCTATGATCTCACCACTGCACTCCAGCCTGGTTGACAGAGAAAGATCCTGTCTCTAAAAATAAATTAAAAAAATTTTTTTAAGAAGAAAAGAAGGCCAGGCGCAGTGGCGCATGCCTGTAACCCCAGCACTTTGGGAAGCTGAGGCGGGCAGATCACTTAAGACCAGCAGTTTGAGACCAGCCTGGCCAACATGGTGAAACCCCCTCTCTACTAAAAATACAAAAATTAGCCAGGCATGGTGGCAGGCATCTGTAATACCAGCTACTCGGGAGGCTGAGCCAGGAGAATGGCTTGAATCTGGGAGGCGGAGGTTGCAGTAAGCCGAGATAGTGCCACTGCATTCCGGCCTAGGCTACTGAGCAAGACTCCATCTCAAAACAAAAACAAAAACAAAAATAAAACTTAGCCAGGCATGGTGGTGGAGGCCTGTAGTCTCAGCTACTTGGGAGGCTGAGGCAGGAGAATCTCTTGAACCCGGGAGGTGGAGGTTGCAGTGAGCCAAGATCGTGCAACTACACTCTAGCATGGGCAACAGAGTGAGACTCTGTTTCCAAAAAAAAAGAAAAAAAATACATTAGAGGAGATTCCATAAAATGTGATATCCAGACCTTAGGAGTATTCACATGACAGAATAGAGGAAATACATCATCAAACAATTCAAGAACATTGTTTAGAATTCAAGGGTATGGTTTCCAAATTAAAAGACACATTGGAGAGTCCAGTACAATGCAAATTTGGGCTCAACAATGCCAATTATCATTAAGTTTCAGAACACTAGAATAAGAAAATTTCGAATATGTTTTTAGAGAGGAAAGAATAGATCAAAACCAAGAAGCAGGCATCAGACTACTGGCTGCTAAAAGACGATGGAGCAACAGAGCAATGCCTCCAAGACTCTGAGGAAAAATTGTGTCCAACCAATCAAGTGTGAGGGTAAAAACAAAGAAATTTTCAGACATCCAATGTCTTGAAATTTTTACTCTCCTCATACTTTTTATCTGGAAACTATTGGAACATGTGTTCCACCAAATGAGCCAAAAATGAGAAGATGTGAAATCAGGAAAAAGAATACCCAACTCGAAAGAACGGGGAAGGGAAACCCCAGAATGGTGGTGAAAGGCGATCAGATAAGAAGGCTCCAGAAGAGGTATCACCAAGGAGATGAAATTGAATACATTGAGAGGAGATTTTCCACATACTATATTGCATTACGGAATTTCACTCTATGATTTCTATAAACTACAGCAAAGGCCATTTTTGAACTTCTTTTACTGCACACGTTAACAGTAGGAATTAAAATATTTTTTGAATAAATGAAAGAATGGAATACCTGAATTTGTACAGTACAGTATACACTTTGATAAGGGCTTTAGGCCAGGCACGGTGGCTCACGCCTATAATCCCATACTTTGGGAGGCCGAGGCAGGTGGCTGGCTTGAGGTCAGGAGTTCCAGACCAGCCTGGCCAACATAGTGAAACCCCGTCTCCACTAAAAATACGAAAATTAGCCGGGCGTGGTGGCAGGTGCCCACAATCCCAGCTATTTGGGGGGCTGAGGCAGGAGAATCGCTTGAACTCAGGAGGCGTAGGTTGCAGTGAGCTGAGATCGCGCCACTGCACTCCAGCCTGGGCAACAGAGTGAGACTCCGTCTCAAAAGAAAAAAAAAGGACTTTAAGGTAGATACAGAGGCTTCAGTATCCTGATGACTCTCATTCATTCTGTATGAACGATACTGGCGACACTGATTCACTCAACTACTTGAAGACCAAGAGCAGAATTATATTATGCTTTGAGAGGGGCACAGGGTAGCCTATTGTTAGGCAAATAGACCGCAGCAAGACTGTCTAAAACCAAATTCCATTTCATCATTTAGTATCTGTGTAACTTGGTCAAGTGACTTAACCTCTCTAACCTTTGATTCCCTAACTTGAAAATAGGGTTATTAATTCACAGGGTTACTGTAAGGATGGAACTAATGCATGGGATTCCACATTATCATTTCCTCGAGCTTTGGAATTCTAATTATAAATTCTAAAGTCTGAGATTACGGAAAAGCAGATGTGAGAAAGAAATTAAAAGCACCCACTGGAAGCCAGGATGTCTCCTAGGAGGGACTTGCTATTACCTAGCTGCGCAGCAACGGGCAATCGCTTGTCTACAAGTCTCACTTTCCGCGCCTGCACAGTCTCCATCTGCCCTGCCCTTGTACTCACTGGGCCGGGCAAGCTGGGGAGGCCTAAGCGGACTGGGAAGTTAGGCTTTCCCTCCACTTCACCAGTCGGCTGCCCCTGCGGAAACCGGCCCGACACACCTCGCTCCTAAAGCCAGTTGCGGTGGCGGTGGTGGTTGGGGCTTTTTTTGGCCACGAGAGGGCAGCATTTCCCCCGGCCAACCACACACGTACCCCTAGCAACCGCAAACCCAGCTGCAACAGAACAAAAGACCGAAGTCCTCGAGCTTCCCTTCCATCTTAGGGCTCACGCCGCCCCGGTTAGGTTTCATTAGAGCAGCGGCTTTTCAAGGCTCGTCGGGCACGGAGGGCGGAGCGAGGGAGCTCTCGCGAGATCGCCGCCGGAAGTGGGTGGTGGCGGGGACGCAGCGGCTCCCTCTCCGGAAAGCGAGCGTAACTCCCGAGCCGTTGCCACTGACAGCCGCGGGCGCTCCCATCTGAGTAAGAGCCAGCCCGTCCGCGGCCTCTCCAGCCCCGGGTTCGCGCTCTCGACTCTCCTGCCTGCCCAGCTGCGCGGCGGAGCGGAGCGAGGCGCGGCCTGCGAGTCCCCGGCAGCCCCCGACCCCTCCCTCGGCGCTGCGTGTAGGCCGCGCCCTCAGGCCCAGTCCGCGGTGCCCCGGCGGGTGATGCCAAATACAGCCATGAAGAAAAAGGTGCTGCTGATGGGGAAGAGCGGGTCGGGGAAGACCAGCATGAGGTCGATAATCTTCGCCAATTACATTGCTCGCGACACCCGGCGCCTGGGGGCCACCATTGACGTGGAGCACTCCCACGTCCGATTCCTAGGGAACCTGGTGCTGAACCTGTGGGACTGTGGCGGTCAGGACACCTTCATGGAAAATTACTTCACCAGCCAGCGAGACAATATCTTCCGTAACGTGGAAGTTTTGATTTACGTGTTTGACGTGGAGAGCCGCGAACTGGAAAAGGACATGCATTATTACCAGTCGTGTCTGGAGGCCATCCTCCAGAACTCTCCTGACGCCAAAATCTTCTGCCTGGTGCACAAAATGGATCTGGTTCAGGAGGATCAGCGTGACCTGATTTTTAAAGAGCGAGAGGAAGACCTGAGGCGTCTGTCTCGCCCGCTGGAGTGTGCTTGTTTTCGAACGTCCATCTGGGATGAGACGCTCTACAAAGCCTGGTCCAGCATCGTCTACCAGCTGATTCCCAACGTTCAGCAGCTGGAGATGAACCTCAGGAATTTTGCCCAAATCATTGAGGCCGATGAAGTTCTGCTGTTCGAAAGAGCTACATTCTTGGTTATTTCCCACTACCAGTGCAAAGAGCAGCGCGACGTCCACCGGTTTGAGAAGATCAGCAACATCATCAAACAGTTCAAGCTGAGCTGCAGTAAATTGGCCGCTTCCTTCCAGAGCATGGAAGTTAGGAATTCCAACTTCGCTGCTTTCATCGACATCTTCACCTCAAATACGTACGTGATGGTGGTCATGTCAGATCCGTCGATCCCTTCTGCGGCCACTCTGATCAACATTCGCAATGCCCGGAAACACTTTGAGAAGCTGGAGAGAGTGGATGGCCCCAAGCACAGTCTCCTTATGCGTTGAATATTGCCAAATGCTCTTTCGGAAAATGCTGAATTGCCTTTTTTGTTTGCATCCTTTATTTTTAATATTCATAATGTCGTGTGCTTAAAAGTGGGCTTTGAAGTGTGTTCTGCTTACTTCTTTCATCTTTCTCCCCGCTTCCCCAGTCTTTAAACATTGGACGCTATTTACTCAGCTACCCAGTAGAGCTTGAAGCTGGCCTTTCTGAGAAGTTGGTATGGTGTAACACTAAAGTAGGTGGTTCGTGTGTGTTCTCATTACCTGGTTATGATAGATATGCACATCAAAGCCTTTACCAGTATCTTCCTGTATTCCGTATCAGATTGCAAAGACGGAATGTTACTATTTTATCAGCAAGGTATTAAAATGCATTTATAAATTCTTCTTGGCTTCATTCATGAATAAACGTGTTAGCAATTTAAAACATGGCCTTATTTGAAATAACTTGAAAGTGCTTACTATGTAAATCTAAAAATTCTGACTGCCCACAAGTATTGCTTGACTGGCAAATTTGATTCTGTGAATTTAGCCCCCAGCACTTTAGTGACGTTTGGTAACAGCTGTAGAAGCGCTTATGCTATGGACTGAAGCTAGACCACCTGAGTTAGTATTCTGGTCCCTTCACTTACTAGCTCTGTGAACATGGGCAAATACTTAATTTCATTACACTTGTTTCCTCATTGGTAAAATGTGGGTCAGAATACTACTTTATAGCCAGGCGTGGTGGCTCACACCTGTAATTCCAGCACTTTGGAAGGCTGAAGTGGGAGGATCACCTGAGATCAGGAGTTCGAGACCAGCCTGGGCAATATAGAGACCCTCTCTCTACAAAAAAAAATTTTTTTTCATTAGCTAGTCATAGTGGTGCGTGCCTACAGTCCTAGCTACTTGGGAGGCTGAGGAGAGAGGATTGCTTGAGTCCAGGAGGTAGAGGCTGCAGTGAGGCATAATTGTGTCACTGCCCTCCAGTTTGGGTGACAAAGCAAGACCCTATCTCAAAAACAACAATAAAAAACCACTTGATAGGATGTTTAAAAGGATTAAATTCAACATGGTAAGTATTTAGGAATGGTGCCTAGCGCATAGCATACTCTGTTAACTACCATTACTACCTACTGAGCCATTCTTCCCCAAATTACTGGATATGAAACCTATTTGAATATTTGATCCCTTACTAAATGTCAGGTGTTCTTAAGCACTTGTGCATTTATCTTACTGAATCCTCACAACCTATGTGGTAGGTTACTTTGATCGCTATTTTAGCAGATGAGCAAACTATGATCTTATTAAGGTCATACAGCTAAACCCAGGCAATCTGACTACTGACTCTCCTAATCATTACACCCCATTACTTCCATTGAAAAGTTAACCATAAGAGTCATAGCTTTTTATTTATTTTTGGTTTGTTTGTTTGAGACGGAGTCTCGCTCTGTTGCCCAGGCTTGAGTGCAATTGCGCGATCTCACTGCAACCTCCGCCTCCCAGGTTCAAGCCATTCTCCTGCCTCAGCCTCCCAAGTAGCTGGGACTACAGGCATGTGCCACCACGCCCAGCTCATTTTTGGTATTTTTTAGTAGAGACGGGGTTTCACCACTTTGGCCAGGCTGGTCTGGAACTCCCGACCTCAAGTGATCCGCCCATCTCAGCCTCCCAAAGTGCCGGATTACAGCCATAAGCCACTGCACCCGGCAATTTTTTTTGTTCTTATAACTTGCACAGATCAGCACTGATGGGTCCTAGCTTTTTAAATGTAGATTATTCCTTCATATAATTCCAAATTTACATAGTGGGTAAGCTGAAGCCCAGGAAGCTAAGTGACCTCCTTCAAGGAATAGGGTTTCACTCATTTTGGGCAAGATCACTTTCCCATTTGTATTTCTCTAGAAATTGGATAATACTGAAACAGATTCTTAGATCACCTACTTTTAAGGAAGGATTCTGAGGTTCCTAATTTGGATTGGCAATGTGGTGTAGTAAAATGGACAAACAGATCTAAAATGTCCCATTCCACTTCCAGCAATAGCTGCCTTAAGGATTGTTTGAAAAGAAATCTAAGTATTTTAGAGCGAAGAGACCTGTGATGAACTCTAAGCCTTTCATTTTACACCCGAGGTGCTATCTTTGTATGGACAGTAAACCTAAGTGATAGGGCTTTAGAATTTCTAAGGCTTTATAAAATTATTTAATGTTTATTAAACCCTTTCTAGCAGCAGATGTGGATGACGCTACTCATGAAGAGTAAGAAGCTATTCAGGTGTAATTTATAAAAATTACCTAATTAGGGCCATTGGCAATACATTAGTTTAAAGACTCCAGATGTGAAAACTGACAGTATATATATAACCTTAAAAATTCATTTTAAAATACTATATACTGTAAATCTAGTAATTAAAATGGAAGTAACAAAATATGTTGACCTGAATCACTGAACCTCTCAAATTTGTTGATCAGGTTATTAATATAACTTTACATGTGATCATCTTATGATTTGCAGGGGCATAGTTCTTTTTGATATTACATAGGAAATTCCAGAGCCAGATAGTATATTTATTGAAAACAACAGTATTTAAAACATTTACAGAGAGTCCCATAGAGGATTCTCAAATATTTTAAACTTAGGATGCAGACTGCTATTCACAATGCATAAAGAAAAAGGTGATCTCTAGAGCAACTATGTATCTGCAACATAAAAGAAACATTTACTTCAATGCTTTTACATTGAGGAAAACGTCATTAAACGTATTTTAATTTTAGTACTCTCACAGTAGGAAGATAATAGTCTGCTTTTACACAGGTCTCCAGAATTCCTGTTTTTCCTTTAGATAAATTTGACTTCATAGTCAAGAGTCTCATGGTAAAGAAAAGGTATCAAAATACTCGTATTTTTGTTTTCAGTTCAATTTCCCCCAAATGTTAACTTCAGCTATTCTTTATTCCACTTGATGACATTTTTCATGTTTAGCAACATTACATGGTTGTCCTCTTTAAACATTTAAAATAATTAGAACATTTTAGCATTATCTCAGGTTTCAAGCTGATGTATGTCAGTTTATATCCCTTTGTATCTTACAAATAGTGAGTAAAACAAAGTACATTCTATATGTCTGATATTAATGTAATAAGAAATACACTTAGAGTAATAAATTAGCCCTCTTTACCATTTATTCCATGATATAGGAGGCAAACAAAACAATTCCAAAACTTAAATATTGATAAAGATGACACATGGCCTTGGGGTATATGTATGTGTATGAATACATACTCCCAACACACATTTACATAGGTGTATATGTATTTATGCATGTAGGTGTATATTGCTATAACTAGAAAGACCACATGCAACCATAAAAAATATATAATAAAATCAATTCATGGGATATTAAATGAATAAAAAGATATACCATAGGAGATTTCAGAGAAGGAGCAGGCACATGGATATAAAAAGCGTGGATTAAGACTTCAAGACGGAAGTGAGATTTTTTTCTGAGGCTTAAAAGAGAGCTGTAATTGTGGTAAACTAGTAGAGGAAAGCAAGGTATTCCTGCTTCAGGAAAATTGTATATCAAGACCTCTAAAGACCCATGCTCACTGAAGCATTTCAGTAAAAAAATGGGAGATTACAGCGGAAGGGGGAGTAGAGGAAATTCGTTACAGGGGAACTTACATGCCTTTAAATTTGAACTCTATTTTAGAATTAACAATGAACAATCAATGGAATTTTAGGCAAGAAAGTGACCCAATCAAAACAGTTCCTTAAGATCAAAAGGTAACTATGTAGGAGATATTGGATAGGGAAAAGGCTGAAGGCAAAAAGCTGCAATCACATTGGTTTAGGAGAAGAAAGTGACAGATCTGAGATACTTTTTGTTTATGGTACTGGCATATGAAGAACAGGAAAGAATGCCAAAAACTTTCAGCCCATCACACGTATAACTCAACAATGTGATTTTTACAAATCCAAAATGTCTACAGACATTCTGCTCTTTTGATTCTCAGTAATTAAGGGTTTCTCAGACTTGGGTGGCCAACTTCAGCTTCCCTATCAGATAGTTACCAATCTCTACCCAAGTATATATGCAACAACGTACCTGCTTCTTAAAAGTACCACAGGGTTAAATGTGAATCTCTATTTCCTAGCAGCAGTTCTCAAACTCTTTCTCGAGCTTAAGAATTACCAAGGAAGCACATTTAAAATATAATTAAATGAAATAATACACATTAAGTGTCTAGCAGTGGCTTTGGCACTTCTGCAGATGCTGATAAGACAGCATCACATGCTAAGTTAAGATTTTCAGATACTGAGTTTTCTTAAAGCAGACTAAAGGTTTCCCCATAGACCTGCATAGTCCCTGATTTGTTTTATTAACTAATAAAAGAAAACAGCAACTTAGGAGAAGATTTTTTCTTTCTCCTTTTCCATTGCAAAGAAGAACATGTGCTTTCTTTTGTCTTTTCTCACAAAAAGATGGGTCTTCACACTGGGACAGGACAACCAACTTAGAGAAAGGCAGCCCAAGATAAATGAAAAGAAATAACTATTAAGCCATCTACTTCCATAAATTTCCCCTCCACCTTCTTTCCTTGCCAGTTTTTTGGGGGCTAGTGGACAAGATTTTGATGGTAGTGAGATGGGGTCTACAAAGGGTATTGTAGGTACTATCACCCTTCCATTGCCTGTTCCATTCCTCCTGGTTCACAGAGGGCAATAGTATGTGTTCACTTGGATGCTAGACACAAGTCTTTTTCCAGGCAGGGCACCTGAAGGAGTGAGGCAGGAGACTGCAAGTGTGACAAGTTATTTAACCCCAAGTTCAGTTTTCTCAAGTTACTGTGAGGCTATTCTGTAGGGACTGGGGGATTTTGATGGTTGTTCCTTGTTCCTTTCCCCCAACAGGGAGTACCTCACAAAAAAACCCAACAACAAAACAGACTAATGAAAATTTTAATTTATATTTTTGTTAAAATATAAAAGTAGCATTAAATTATCAAAGTCTAAATTAGACTAAATATAAATGTTATACAACCCACTGAATGGATTTATAGTTTGACAGTGTTCCTTGCAAGTGTCTACTCATCTTCCATCTTTTTCCTTTTTTTAAATCATTCTGCTCCAGTCTTCACTTAATCATCACATGCACTTTATTCCATCAAACATCACTTCTCAGGATCATTCTACTTGAAGAGTCATTAAGCCTGTTTAGAGCTTTTCCAGTCTTAAAATTTGTCATCTTGACTACACATCCCAAGGTACTACTTTTCTCACTTTTTCTGGTTAGCCAGAATGTTCCATTAAGAAACAATAAAAGCTGTATAGTTCTCTAAGATGAAAGATTAGTATATTCAATGGCTATTATATTAACCACTTAGTGAACATACAACAAAAACTATTTATCCTTATATTAATTGACTGAAGTTATAACATAAGAAATAAGTTACACTACTACTTTGTCATTCACTTAATGCTTACAAGATTACTCAAGAAATCAAAATGGCTTCCCATTGCTTGACGTTTGTTTTCCAAATACTTCACATTTCAATCTCATATACCTACAAAGAGAAAAAATCCAAACATACTTTCCTTACCTAAAAATATTAAAGAAGGCTAAAAGGCATTAGGAATTTTTTTAAACCTTGAAAAACAGTGTTACACTTCCAACATGTATTTAAGTTGTAATTCAGTTTCTATCCTGTGGCATAGCTTCAATTTAAGTGCATCATAGTTATATTAAATGGGTACGTCTTCATCTTGTCAAGTCAGACGGTGGTTCTTTTGCATCAAGGCTCTTATTCAAAATGTCTTCTGCAAATTGATTTAAAAAAAGTATAAGCAAACATTACAAAGAAAAATAAACAGAACAGATTCCAAGCAATAGCAAATTTTAGTCAATACAAAAAAGGTTCATAGCTTTGCAAATACTTGATTATGATAAAATTATTATTATTCTCATCAAAGTACCCTCTTTCTCCAGAGATCAATACATTCCTCCCAGAGTACTTTTTTTTTTTTTTCTTTTTTCTGCGACAGGGTCTTGCTCTGTCACCCAGGCTGGAGTGCAGTGGCACGATCGCAGCTCACTTCAGCCTCAAACTCCCAGGCCCAAGCAATCCTCCCACCTCAGCCTCCTGTGTACCTGGGATCACAGGCATGCGCCAACATGCCCAGCTAATTGTTTAATTTTTTGTAGAGACATAGTCTCCCTGTGTTGCTGAGGCTAGTCTCGAACTCCTGGGTTCAAGTGATCCTCCCATCTTGGACTCCCAAAGTGCTGGGATTGCAGGTGTGAGCCACTGTGCCCAGCCAAATACTTTTCAATATGGCAGTGTATAACTATTATAGGCAAATCAGAGTATGTAATGAATCTGTATCACCAGATCCTTCTCTCTCTTAATGAGCTACAAGAGCAATTTTTTTAACCTTTTATGAGGAAAACATTCAAACATACAAAAGTGAAGAGAACTGTGATTAACTCAATATATCCATCACCTAGCTTCAATAATTATTAATACTAACTGTTATGAACTGAATACCCCCAAAAACATATGTTGAAGTTCTAACCCCAGTACCTCAGAATGTGACCTTATTTGGAAATATGGTCATTACAGATATAATTAGCTAAGTAAGATGAGGTCATATTGGAGTAGGGTGACCCATTAATTAGCTAATATGACTGTGTCCTTATAAGACAATACACACACAAGGGAAGAATACCATGTGACAATGGAAGCAAAGATTAGAATTACACTGCCACAAGCCAAGGAATGCCTGGTGCTACCAGAGGCTAGAAGAGGCAAAGAAGGATCCTCTTCTAGTGGCTTCAGAGGGAACATGGCCCTGTCAACACCTTGATTTTGGACATCTAGCCTCTAGAACTTACTGTCTCCAGAGACAATAAATTTCTGCTGTTCTAAGCCACCCACTTGATGGTGCTTTGTTATGGCAGCCCTAGGAAACTAATACACTGACCTGGCTTCTTTTATTTCTACACCCCACCCCCAGATATTACACCATTATAGTGATGATATTTAAAATTGGGTTTCTCAAGTGTTTAAAAACCACCTTCCACTGGGCAAGATTTTGATGACATTTACTTTTCAGTCATTTGTATTATAAAACCTGTAAGCTTCAGACTGGGGGGGCTTTTTTTTCCCACCCCTGTCTCAAATCAATTGTAACTATATATATACATAAACAGAGATTCTGAAAGGACCTTTCCAGTGAGGGATCATTCCCCTCATCCTAAATGAAGGAAGAGGGAGCACATTAACAATAAAGGTCATGCAGCATTCTTTGTGTAATGGTTTTATCAAAAGTTGAGAGAAAACTTCAACAGGTGAATATGCATAGGTCTATTTAAACCTTACCCTTTAAATTAGGTAGTTCTCCAAGACTACATGCTACTGTGGTTCTCAATCTTTGTTCCACTGGAGAAAACTTAATTAGTGGTGAAAGAGACCGTTTTCTTTCACCGATGGACATGCGTAAAGATGGCTTTATATGCTCAGTATGCAAATCACGGGTGTCCAAAAAGTTAAGCGTATCATCTGTTTGTACATTTTGGGGAGTAGGGCTCAATTCTGGTTTGTGTCTTTCGGGTGTTTGGGAATTCGAGAGGTAAGATTCTTCCCTTTTCTTGGAAAGAGATTTCTTCAGAGCCTCGTATCTACTGCGAAGAGCCTGTAAATTAAAGTCTGATTCTGGAGTAGTCTGTCTCCCTCCCACAACATCTTCTAGAAGAGTGCCACCATGCATAGGACTATTTGGCTCCAGTTTAAAATTGGCCTCTGAACTACTGGAACTATTAAAACTTAGGTGACCAACTTCTTCCGGAAGAGTTTCGTGTAATATGCCAAAATCATTATCTTTAAAACTCTTAGAACTAATTCCACTTGATATCTGAAAAGAATTCCACAACATAGTTTTATTTGTGGAAGGTTTGTTACAAGAAACTTCTAAGTGGTCCAATATTTTCATAAACTCCTCTTCACTGCCACCCATCGCATCTATCCTATTGCCGACAGCAGGGGAGAATGTCTCCATTCGACTAGTTTCTGAAAGCTTGGTGAAGGCTAAACATTCCAAGTCTTGCGTGCAAATTACTTTCTTATTTAAGAAATCTGACTGATTTTGTGTTGGTGGTTCATCTATGTGACTGGTGAGCACATGTTTCTGAGGCACACACTCGCAATCTGAAATAACTTTCTCTTCAGTCGAATGAGACTGGCCAAAATCTGATACAGTGGTTTCTAAGAGAAAATCAGCCATGCTAAATTCTCTTTGATTGTGCAACACAGGTAATGATTCTGGCAGTACTTCTCTATGTTCAGCATCCACTTGAATTGGTTCTTTCGTTCTGTTTTCTTCCATTTCAATAGCTTTTCTCCATGAGCTCCTAATTTCAGTTACTAATTAAAGGGGAGAAAAACACAGTTTACTAACATTCCCAAACATAGAGCATGCAATGAATCATTTTATTTCTAACACTGAAGATAAAGCTCCTGACTCAGTACGTGTTCCATAAATGTACTGGTTGGATGATAAGCCTCCACAATATAACAAATCCCAACATCGAAGAACCCCATCTCCAACTGCTCGCACAAATAAACACATAAAAAGACAGCTGTTCCTGAAATATGCATCCAATTTTACACAGCACATATGAATTACATGTATTAAAAAGACCTTTTCTTGTCCATCTAAGCCACAGTTTGGCAAACATTTTCTATAAGGGCCAGATGGCAATATTTTAGGCTTTGCAGGCCATCCATTCTGTCAACTACTTAACTCTGCCATGATAGCATGAAAGTAGCCATAAACAATGTCAACAAATGAATATGCTTATGTTCAATACAATTTTCTACACAAAAACACACAAGGTGGGGCCAAATTTGGTTCATAGGCTATAGTTTGCTGAGCTAGGCTGTGGCTCAGTTCAAACTGAATTAAATCAGCAGCAAAACAGAAATTATTTAATTACTCAACCAAGATGATGTGCCTACCTAAGGACACCAATATCAGAACTTTGCCTACACAAACTACAGGTTATAGGAAAAAAGGTATTGGGCAGTTTGACTCATTTGGGAGGGGTAAAGACCTCCGCACACATGGTTTATGGCTGATGCTTCTGGTTGATGACTGGCAGAACATAGCCTATGTACTCTATAAATATGTAGATCACAGGTCAGACCAGGAGGCAAGAGATTTTTTTTTTTTAATGCTCAAATAAGATCTTTCTAGATAAAAGCAAAGTATAACAACAAAGACAAAATTGTACATTATCAAAATTTTATATCTCTGTATATTGAGTACACTGAAGGCACAAAATACTGCTAAAAGACTGTTATGTGAGAATGCCCACACTTAGTACGTCAATTACAACAGCATAAATAAACAGCCTTTGGCAACTAAGCTAAAAAGATCTGTCAGGCCATGGTTCTAACAGTGGTTATGTCGATGAAAGAAAAAAGTAACAGAAAGCATTATTAACTTACTCAAGTTTTCTGGAGTACGGGGAATCTGATTCCTTGTTAAGAAGGGGTTAGAACCCAGAGAGTCAATTAGTTCCTCTAATTTTATTTCTTTTCCTTCAGAGAGCTGTGGTGAATCAGATAAAACTGCTCTGGCAACCTAAAACAGAAAAGAAAAAGTAAAGCAAAGATTACCAAGCCCATTGGTAGAATGCAACAAAACCCCTGATAAGGATAATAAGCACTTCACAGTCAGCAGCCCCTCCCATTGCAGACAACACAAAAATAAGCAACAAAGAAGTTCCCAAACAACTCTGTATAGACCATCCAGGTACAATCCTGTAAAGTGAAATGAAACACTAAAGTATTTCCTCATCTTAAATGGATAGCCCATTATAAAGGAGAGAATAGATAAGAATCTTTATGCTGGGAAGATTTAGAGGCAGTTCCGGTTGTGCAGTGACCTAAGCTGCTGTCTGCCACAACTGTGAGCTTGACAGCTCTGTATTCACTAAAATGACTAGTTTTAAAGGAAGCAGACTCTTCTCAATTATAATCAATTTGGACAGTGACATCTCTATTAAGAAACAGAATCATTCTGACAACATACCTCTTCACCAGAAACCTATTATCAGATCTTCATTACTGAAAAAAGCATATGTACATTCTAAAACTAAAAAAGTATCCAATATCAAAATAGTGCTATTAAATATCAATAAAACCGAAAAAGAAAAAACATGCAAATTAAAAACTCTGCCCCCAACATCACTAAAAAATAAACTTCTTGAAGCCATAATTAAATTGACCCAAGAGGCCGGGCATGGTGGCTCACGCCTGTAATCCCAGCACTTTGGGAGGCCGAGACGGGCGGATCACTTCAGGTCAGGAGTTCAAGACCAGCCTGACCAACAACATGGAGAAACCCCATCTCTACTAAAAATACAAAATTAGCTGGGCATGGTGGCGCATGCCTCTAATTCCAGCTACTCGGTAGGCTGCAGCAGGAGAATCGCTTGAACCCGGGAGGCGGAGGCTGCGGTGAGCCAAGATCGTGCCATTGCACCCCAGCCTGGGCAACAAGTGCAAAACTCCGTCTCAAAAAAATAACATAAATAAAATTTAAAAATACAAATAAAATTGGCCCATGGAAAAAAAGGGCTTCTCCCTCAAGAAAACAGAGTGCTTCTGGGAATTAAAACACTAAATATCCCCTATCATAAACACTCTAAAGAAAATTAATTTTACTTTCAGAGCTTCATGAAATTTTAAGACTTTCCTCTTCCATCTGATCCCATTGCTAATATAAATTCTTTTAATCAGAAAATGTGTTTTTCCTTTCAAAATTAGGAAAGTAAAAAATACTAACTATCTTTACTTTAGTGTAGAGTCAACGAAGAGAAACAATAGAACTTTAGAGATTTAAAAGTACTTAGGGACCATGAAACTAGACCTCATGTTACAAACAAGAAAAATAACTGACATCCAGTCAGGCATGGTGGCTCATGCCTGTAATCCCAGCACTTTGGGAGGCCAAAGCTAGAAGATCACTTCAGGCTACGGGTTCGAGACCAGCCTGGGCAAAAGAGTGAGTCCCCAACTCTACAAAAAATAAAAAACTTAGCCAGGCAAAGTGGTGCACGCCTATAGTCGTAGCTGTTTGGAAGGCTGAGGTGGAAGGATCCCTTGAGCTCAGAAGTTCGAAGTTACAGTGAGCTATAATTACACAACTGCACTCCAGCTTGGGTGACAGAACAAGACCCTGTCTTAAAAGAAAAAAGAAAAGTGTCTGACATCCAGTTCTCTTATTTGGACAATGCTCATTTAGTTTGATCAGGAATGCAATAAAGGAGGGAACTCTAATACCTGAATTAATATCTGCTAAACCAAATTTTTCTTTCAGTGTCTCAGGAATAAAAAGTAACACTGATTTTCTGGCTGCTTAACCAAATTCAAGCAATGCTAAAGCATGTTGTGGAAAACATGTATTAAAAATAACATTAGCAAATAACTTCAGAATTTAACTTGAGTGAAATGAGTTCTGTAATGCTGAGCAATGGTAGTATTGTGTGGTCACTTACCAGTGAAAAGCAGAATAGTGTTAAGGGAGGGGGCTGGTTAGGAAAATCAAGTTCATGAACAACAATGCATCTAATCACTTCTGAAATATTTTAGACAGCAAAAAGAACAAAACCTACGCTCAGTGATAGTGATATGATATTGCAGTGTGTTCTAATATTCAAAAAAAAGAGGAAACTCAGCTAAGCAACAAACAACACTGACAAAGTATTTTAATATAGTATAAACACTGGGTACATTTATCTAACCATGTAATGGTTAATCTCCAAAATTTCTCAAATGTATCATTTGTATACTTTCAGGTAATGTTTAAAGAATAGGAAGTGGGTTCTAAACCACAGATGTAATATTAGCTAAATAAGTTTATATTAAATCTATTCTCACTTTTGAGGAAGACCAATTTTGCTTTAACCATAATTTTTATTATCTGTAGCCTTCTTTATCCCATATTACTCGAGGTAATCAATAATTAACAGTATTTCGCTTAGGATCCCAACACCATTGAGAAAATATTTGTTTTTGATTTTGTTTTTTGAAACAGGGTCTCAGTCTGTCACTCAGGCTGGAGTGCAGTGATGCAAACACAGCTCACTGCAGCCTCAGTCTCCTGGGCTTTAAGTGATCCTCCACCTCAGCCTCACCAGTAAGTAGCTGGGACTTCAGAGACATGCCCCCATGCTCAACTGTTTTTTTAATTTTTTTGTAGAGATGGGTTTCGCCATGTTGCCCATGCCGGTCTCGAATTTCTGGGCTCAAGTGTTCCTCTTGCCGAAACCTCCCCAAGTGCTGGGATTACAGGCATGGGCCACTGTGCCCATCCAATAACTGATATTTAAGTATACTCATTACAGTCTTTTCTCACCTCTTCTACCAGATGATCTTGCTCTTTTTGAAATGGATCACTTTTTTTAGCTGGCAAAGACCCTCCAAATGCACTACTCTCTGTATTCTTTGCAACATCTGATAATGGAGAATCTTCCACTTCAAATTCTGGTATTTTCTTAGAAATTGCTTCGTTTTTTTCTTTGGGAGTTCCCATCTTTGTGTCCTGAAGAAGACAGATATGTAATGTTAAACCCTTAATAATCATGGCTGATCCTGAAGCTGTCTTCATTAGCAGTTCACTGGTTATCATGAACCTATAAAAGGTTGTTAATACTATTGTGAAATTGTATGTCACTGGCAGAATTAACTAATTCCAATATTCCCACTTAGCAATAAGGAATATATAAGTAGATATGGTACAAAATATACAAATAGTAGAAAATGTGAAATTAGAAATTAAATTTAACTGTGGTATCAACAAAAATAAATAATATTTTATAATTTAGTATGGTCCAGAATTAATTGAGACTTATTTTAAAATATACCTTTTCAAGTAGTGTAACACTGTTTCTATCTGATGATGAAACTGACTGCGACAAGAAAGAGGCAGGGCTAAAAGGAAAAAAGACAACAAATCCAAGTTATAAGGAGAAAAGAATTCCATTCCCTTTACGAGTCTATTCTAAAATCTGTCTGCCCCGTATCTGTCCGTTACGATTTCACTCAATTCGTCCCGGTCATCAAAAGGCAGTTTATTCTAGGGAGGCATGGTGACAAGTAGAGCAGTAATTCAGCCCAATTTGTGTATCAGCCTCCCAATTATGAAGACTTTACTTACCACATACTGAGTCAACAATATTTTGATTTGAAAGAGTTAAGTGACTTAATGAATACTCCACAACTTGAACACAGGTTAAAAACAGATTCAATTAACTAGAACTGCATTATTACAATGTCACAGGGTCCAAATCACAGTTTCTTTGTAGCAGATCCTTTATTTTATTTATTTATTTATTTTTGAGACGGAGTTTCGCTCTTGTTGCCCAGGCTGGAGTGCAATGGCGCGATCTTGGCTCACCACGACCTCCGCCTCCCAGATTCAAGCGATTCTCCTGCCTCAGCCTCCTGAGTAGCTGGAATTACAGGCATGCGCCACAACACCTGACTTTTTAGTAGAGATGGGCTTTCTCCATGTGAGTCAGGCTGGTCTCAAACTCCCGACCTCAGGTGATCCGCCCACCTTGGCCTCCCAAAATCCTAGGATTACAGGTGTGAGCCACCACACCTGGCCCAGCAGACTTATTTTTAAGATTCTCTTGATACTTCATATCCAAAATCAATTTCTCATATGCTAAATTTTACTCTATAGCAAACATGTTACAGTTTCACAGTAATGTCATAAGGTCAGAGTTTTAGTTTGCCATATTCTGTTGTATTTGTTAATCTTTTGTATTCCCTTGCCCTTTTGGATAAATATTAAAATTTATGCAGCTTTTCATGCTAATTATAAAATGTTATTAAATTCTAAAATCTTCAAAGAAATGGTAACTTTTTTACTTTGGTCTTAAAAACCTTTAAAAGTTAAAAGCCTAAAGCTTTTCTACTCTAGTTACTATAAGACAGGATTATCAAGACCACTTTCAACAGCATGCATGTTGGTACTTTCCTTTCTTCTTATAACTAGAAGTACAAAATTAATAGCACTGCAAATATTTTATATCATAGTAAATGTAATTTTCAAACTTTTTCAAATATGCACTCTTATAGTCTTTGCCTATGTTCCAAACATAATTCAAAATCACTGCAATCACTCAAGCTTCAACGTAGCATTGACAAAATATAATCCAGATATCAAAGGCAAAGGATTGATCATCTACTAGATTTTGAGGGAAACTTAACATTAAAATTATCAAAAAGCCCCCTGAAACAGAGCCAGCAATCTATGGACCAATGCCACTAAGGTGCCACCACCACAAGAAGGTAAGGACAAAGGCTATGTCTTTCCCTAAGGCTATTCCCAGAGGCTAACACAGTGGTTGGTAGTGCAATACATACATGTTAACTATTTGATGGACTGATGGAATCGATGAGTAAATGCCACTTGAGAATGGGGTTCTATAGGTGACAAGTGTTTCCATTTGAATGATTCTTGTGGAACCTTATAGCAGAGAACAATGGAAACATTCTGTACCCTCCCCTCTCTCATTTCTGAACTGGCAACATGCTATTAAACCTGCTAACATCATAATCTAAGACAAGTTTAAAGCAACCCTGGCTCAGTCTTTATACTTCGTCCATTTGCCATGCCAAGATTGAGGCCCATGAAATCCTAGCACTGTAACAAAACAGAAGAAAGGATGGTGATCCCCTTGTGGAAATTTATCCTAAGGGAAGAACAGAGAGAAAAAAGAGGAACACACTTTTTATAGTAGTAAAAAATAAAATTGAGAGAAAATTCAAGTCTAAAAATAAATGCAGTGTTACAAAGCTATTATCAATGAAAATTGGTTAATATGTTATTTAAACACACAGCCAAAAAAAATCACAACCGTTTATACTATGTTAATGTTTTAAAATTTTGGGCTGGGCACAGTGGCTCACGCCTGTAATCCCACCACTTTGGGAGGCTGAGGCAAGCGGATCACCTGAGGTCAGGAGTTGAAGACCAGCCTCGCCAACATGGTGAAACCCCATATCTACTAAAAATACAAAAATTAGCCAGGTGTGGTCATGGGCGCCTGTAATCCCAGCTACTCGGGAGGCTGAAGCAAGAGAATCGCTTGAACCCAGGAGGCGGCAGTTGCAGTGAGCCGAGATCGTGCCATTGCACTCCAGCCTGGGCAACAGGAGCGAAACTCCGCCTCAAAAATAAATTAATGAATAAAATTTTGTACTTTAGAATTCTGCATTTTAAAATTTGTATTTAGATTGTATCCATCCTTTGATCACAGCCAAAAAAAATTTTTTTTTTTTTTTTTGAGACAGACTCTCACTCTGTTGCCCACACTGGAGTGCAGTGGCGGGATCCTGGCTCACTGCAACCTCCGCCTCCTGGGTTCAAGCACTTCTCCTGCCCCAGCCTCCTGAGGAGCTGGAATTACAGGTGCCGACCACCACACCTGGCTAATTTTTGTAGTTTTAGTAGGGACAGGGTTTCACCATGTTGGCCAGGCTGTTCTCAAACTCCTGACCTCAGATGATCTGCCTGCCTCAGCATCCCAAAGTGCTGGGATTACAGGCATGAGCCACCACGCCCAGCTAGAGCTAAATTTATATATCGTGGTATACAAAGCCTAGATAAGAACTTGGCGGGGGCGGGGGGGGGAGTTACAAGTGATTCCTTAAAAACTTTAACCAATTATTTCTCATTTTTATTTGTTGCTGTTGTCATACCAATAATTAGGAGAAAAATAAAAATAGAAACTATAAAAAGAGAAAGATATGAGACTAGAATTCAATTTCTAACACAAATGACATTTAGCTGGCACGTATGCAAGATCATACTGCCCTCCTTATCTTTGAAATGTGGTATAGGAGAAAACATAGAAGTTAGATGTCTAGAACAACAGCATCATTACCGTTAGAAATATCATGGAACTCCCCCACACACACACAAACACAAAAAGCCATTGCAAAGAATGCTAATGCTCACAGTGTACAGCAAAGGCATCACCAATTGCTGAATTCTGGTTTTAAGTATAATGCAGCCTCTCGCTCTGATCAGAACCAGAAATGGAAGCCAGGCAAGGTGGCTCACGTCTGAAACCCTAGCATTTTGGGAGGTCGGGGTGGGAGGATCACCTGAGCTCAGAAGTTTGAGACCAGCCTGGGCAACATAGTGAGACCTCATCTCTACAAAAAAAAATTTAATTAGCTGGGTGTGGAGGTGCATGCCTGCACTCCTAGCTACTTGGGTAGCTGAGATGGGAGGATCACTTGAGCCCAGGAGATCAAGGCTGCAGTGAGCTATGATTGCACCACTGCACTCCTGCCTGGGTAGCAGAGCAAGTCCCTTCTCAAAAAAAAAAAAAAGCCAGCAATGAGATTTATGGAAAAGACTACATATCTTTTGGTATCCATGAATGACAACTGCATGTGATAGGGCTGATAACACTCTCTAAAAACTACATTCTTTCCATGCTTTTTTAGTTGAATAGTTATATTGATCATATCCACATATGAATTTCCCAGTTAACTACATTATTACTGATAAAAGATGATGTATTGCAGATAAAATAGTGTAATTGCTGAACTACATGCAAAAAAGGTATTATTTTCTTTCATTAAGTACAGTCCACCTATGTTACATATTACTGATGGAACATGTAACTACATATACCTTTAACAGTGAAGAATTCTGAGCAGACTACTTCCACGTCCCAGAAACTTAGCTTTTCACAGGCCTTCTGTTTTATTCCGATATCTAGCAATGATAATCTTTCATATCCCATTAACCATTTATCCCTCACCACCAGGCCTTCCCCTACCTCCCTTCAGTATTTCAAATCTATAATTAAAATAATCAGAATATAACTAAAAGATTCAGGAGCTTAGAAGAAGACTGATGTGGAAATCAAAGTATATCTAATAGACCTTCTTTTTCCTACATTAAGAGTTTCCATTTGAACTAAATTCTTAGGGGTTGAGTTTCTGGCTCTTATAAAATTCTGATAGTATCTTGGTACAAAATTCTTCAAAAAGAATTTTGTTTTTCTTTTTCAGATAGAGTTTCACTCTTGTTGTCCAGGCTGGAGTGCAATGGTGCAACCTCGGCTCACCGCAACCTCCGCCACCTGGGTTCAAGCAATTCTCCTGTCTCAGCCTCCCAAGTAAGTAGTTGGGATTATAGGCATGCGCCACCACACCCGGCTAATTTTTTGTATTTTAAGTAGAGACGGGGTTTCACCATGTTGGTCAGGCTAGTCTCGAACTCCTGACCTCAGGTGAGCCACCCACCTCAGCCTCCTAAAGTGCTGGGATTACAGGCATGAGCCACCGCACCTGGCCCCCCCAAAAAAAGTTATCTTGAGGTTTAATGGGGTTCATGAATAAAATCTGCTATATGTATTAATCTAGTATCCCTATCAATCTTTAGTCCAGCAAAACACCTTAATCAAAATATTTAGTTTGCTCTCTCAAGGGAAGACAAATCGAAAACATAACTGAGTTTGGGAAGCACCAACCATACCCTCCCCTAGCCTGCCATAAAAAGAATTGTGATATGAGTGTAAAATGGGTAGGCCAGTAACTTTACTATCTCTTAACACCAGGTCCTCAGAGAAGATTTCATTATTTTTCTTTAGGCACTCAAAAAATTAACATCAAATCCAGATAGACTAAAATATGGTTCTTCCACAACTAGTCCTGACTGCCTGTGAACTAGATTACTGCAGAACCAATTACCAATAACTCAATTTTACAAAAAAAGTTTTAACTCTGGTTAGTGTTACAGCTTATTAACTTACTAAGATGGTATAGAATGATGAGTGCTTCATTTAAAATTTAGGATTTTCTTTTATAATTTTCCTAAGTATTTTATTTTCATCTGTCCCTCATCTACTTGGGGAAGTTGTAATGAAAGACACCTATTTAGGTTAAAAAACAATTAAAAAAAAAAAAACTAATAAAGGAAAGTTTCGTGTTTGATTGCTACTTAATAATGTTTAATTTCAATGAAGAACTAATATGTTCCCCAATCGGATTACAAACATTTAGTTCACAGATTTTTTGCTCATATAATCTGTAATTAGTCCAAAATGGGATAATAGAGAAAAAAAAAGGCAATAAAGAAAATAGGAATATTACTGGAGGAAGTTAGAACAAAATCCAGTTTTTTCATATGTTAAATCTGGTGGTTATAGTAAATCAGAAGTTGTCCAATTTTTTTTTAAGCATGGAACTCTTCTTATCGAATAGTTTACCAAACACCACAATATATAACATATATAAAAGAGCAAGTTGCCCAAGGCTAAAGTGGGAAAAGGCTGGACCAGCCACGGGTTATGTTAGATTCATCCACAGCACCAAATGGCACTATAGGATGTAGTCTGAAAACTATCTGGACAAGATGATCTCAAAGGCCCCCAAACACTTGAACTTAGTTTCAAAAAAGTTCACATACATAAAAAGGCAAAAACTCTCAAATTTGCATTAGATAATTTCCAAATAATCCCCATGAAACTCAATATTTAGATAAAGAATAGAAGAGGAAAAAATGCCCATGTATCATAAATGTTGGATCTTTTCTGAAAATGTGGGTCTATGGTAGAAAAATATTGTCCAGTTAAAAGGGCAAAATTGGCTGGGCGCGGTGGCTCACATCTGTAATCACAGCACTTTGGGAGGCCAAGGCGGGTAGATCACCTGAGATCAGGAGTTCGAGACCAGCCTGGCCAACATGGTGAAACCTCATCTCTACTAAAAATACAAAAATTACCCAAGTGTGGTGGCAGGCGCCTGTAATGCCAGCTACTTAGGAGGTAGCCTGAACCCAGGAGGGGAACTATTTGAACCCAGGAGGCGGGGATGTTGCAGTGAGCCAAAATCGCGCCATTGCACTCCAGCCTAGGAAACAAGAGCAAGACTCCATTTCAAAAAAAAAAAAAAAGGCAAAATTATGCACTATCCCAGAGTAAATAAGATTGGAAACTGGTTTAAGATGGGAATAAAATTAATATAGAAAAAAATCAATATAAAAATCAAATTTGGGTCAGGCACAGGGGGTTATGACCATAATCCCAGCACTTTGGGAGGCCCAGGCAGGAGGATCACTTGAGGCCAAGAGTTAAAGACTAGCCTCTGCAACCTAGAAAGACCACACCTTTTGTTTTTCCTTTCAGTACAGACAGGGTCTTGCTATGCCTGGACTGGTCTAGAACTCCTGGGCTCAAGCGATCTTCCCACCTCAGCCTCCCAAAGTGCTAGGATTACAGGAGTGAGCCACTACATCCAGTGATTGGTGCGTTTTTACAATCCTCTTGTAATACAGAAAAGTTCTCCAACTCCCCAACAGACCCAGAAGTCCAGTTGGCTTCACCTCTCAGTTCCATCTCTATTTTTTATAAAATAAGAGTTTTTTAATGTTTAACAAAAGAAAATCAAATTTGTTTTACCTGTTGGCTAGATCATGTAGCGCTCCCAAGGTATCACTGTCTCCTCTGCAACCATTTTCTTGGTTATGTTGCTTATGTGCATCTAAAGAAATTTAAAAATTGGTTACTCTTTAATTATGTTTGTACATTCTAACATTCAAGGATTCCTTGAAATTCGAGAACAACTTGTAAACAGAAGAAAACAGAAAAACCAAAATATGAACACTAATAGGAAAACATAATTATTCAATTGATAAGTATAAAGTGATGAGCAGAAAAGTAATAGAGAATATCTAGCTTTTATAAAAGAAATGATGGCTAATACTAAAACAAGTTACTCAAAGACTAAGAATCCATAATTCCCCAGTGTTATATGCTTCATGTTTACATACACAGATCATGAGATTATCACAAAAGCCAGCAAGGCCAAAAAGTTACAGTCTTAGCATATTTCAGTGCACATTTATGGTATCAGTCAACCTATATATTTATTCTTCAACCTATGACTGAATAACTACATGCTACTACCATACCAACAATGGAAGAAAGAAATGAAAGATGGAAATGTTGCCTCCGAAGAGTCAGTCTAGGAAAGGATAGTGATGAGTCAAGTGTTATGTTATACTTCTAAAGTATTATGACAGAAGTATATACAGAATTTAAGGAGGCAGAGGACAGACATCCAGCCCAGACTGCAGAGTGGGAAGAAGGCATGAAGGTACTGAGAGAACGAGGTACAAGCTGCTATGATGGAGCACAGGGTACATCCAGTGGAAGCATGGTGGGAAATAAGATTGGTAGAGAAAGGCATGACTGGATTACAGAAGATCTGATATTCCAAGGGCTCGACCTCTTTCATCATGTTACCTTCTGAAAGGCTTTCCCCATTTGTACATGTCCAAAGTGGAACAGAAGCCATAATGAAAGATGACACCATGAAAAACAGGCAGTTACAGAAAAGAAGTAAGGATTACAGAGGTAAAAAGTATATACCTATGACTACTAAATACTAGACAGACAGGTCAAAAAGCAGATTAAACATAACTAAAAGATAATCAGTGAGTTATAGGAGGTATCTAAAGAAAATACCTACAATGAAGCCATGAGATACAAAAAAGTCATAAATATGAATGAGAAGTTAAAAGATATGAAAGACAGAATTAGAAGTCCCAACAATAGGAGTTTCAGAAGGAAAGGATCAAAAGAATAAGAGATAAAGTAATATTTTAAGAGGTATTGGTGAATAAGTTTCTAAACTGAAGATATGAGCTTTCAGAATAAATAAGCACACACAAATCCCAAATAGGCTAAATAAAACAAAACTACATTTAGATATATCCCAGTAAACCTGCATAATACAAAAGAAAAATATTTTCTTTTTTTTTTTTTTTTTTGAGACAGGGTCTTGCTTTGTCACCCAGGCTGACTGCAGTACCACAATCATGGCTCGCTACAGCCTCGACTTCCTGGGCTCAAGCGATCCTCCCACCTCAGCCTCCCAAGTAACTGGGGCCACAGGTGCATGACACCATGCCCAGCTAATTTTTTGTGTTTTTTTATAGAGACAGGGTTTCACTTTATTGCCCAGGTTGGTCTCCTAGGCTCAAGCAATCCTCCTGCCTCAGGCTCCCAAAGTGCTGGGATTACAGGCGTGAGCCACCACGCCCAGCCAAAGAAAAACCTTAAAAGCAACCAGAAATCAAAAATTAACTAACTATAAATGGGCTGAGCCCAGTGGCTCATGCCTGTAATCCCAACACTTTGGGAGGCCAAGGTGGGCGGATCACCTAAGGTCAGGAGTTTGAGACCAGCCTGGCTAACATGATGAAACCCCGTCTCTACTAAAAATACAAAAATCAGCTGGGCATGGTGGCACATGCCTGTAATCCCAGCTACTTGGAAGCTTGAACTAGGGGAAGCGCTTGAACCCAAGAGGCAGAGGTTGCAGTGAGTGGAAATCATGCCATTGCACTCCAGCCTGGGCAACAACAGTGAAACTCCCTCTCAAAAAAAAAAAAAAGAAAAGAAAAATTAACTAACTACAAATGGGCCAGGTACGATGACTCACACCTGTAATCTCAGCACTTTGGGAGGCCAAGGCGGGCAGATCACTTGAGGTCAGTAGTTCAAGACCAACCTGTTCAACATGGTGAAACCCCGTCTCTACTAAAAATACAAAAATTAGCCAGGTGTGATGGCACACGCCAGGAATCCCAGCTACATGGGAAGCTTAGGCAGAAGAATTGCTTGAACCCGGGAGGCAGAGGTTGCAGTGAGCTGAGATTGCGCCACTACACTCAAGCCTGGGTAATAAAGACTCTGTCTCAAAAAAAAAAAAAAATTAACTACAAATGAATGACAAGTAGACCAAGAGCAAACAGCCTCAAAAACAACAGAAAACAATGAGATTATATCATCGAAGTCTGAAAGACAAATAAATGTCAATCTAGAATTCTATATCCAACTAAACTATCATTCAAAAATGAGTGCAAATGAAGACATTTTCAAAGAAAGAACGAGAATTTTACTATTCAGAGTCCAAGAACTAAGCATATACTTTGAGATACACTTCTCAAAAGGAGAAGAACAAAAGAATAGACCAAAAAAGTCATTAATCGTGTTGCTCAATTTAAACATAGTAATTGTTAAAAACAATTTCTATCAATGTCATTAAAAAAAGACAGGCATTATTCTAGAATAAAAGTTACTAAGAAAATAAAACAATCACTTGTAATGAACTAACCCTCCCTGGATCCTTGTTTGAAAAATACAAACATTAACAAAGAACCTTTTGGAAGATAATAAAAAATTTTCATTTATAAACTTTAAAAAAGAGGAAGAACAATATTACATATTGTTTATAGGTCTATACATATGTAATAAATTTATTTTATAAACATACATCAGAATAAAGATTAGATTCAGAATAGTGATTACCACTGTGAAATCAGTAAGGAAGGTGAAGAAAGGTGGATATCCAAGGATTAACTACATATGTACATTTTAAAAAACCTAAAGTGAATATTGCAAACCTTTGCCAAAAAAAGGTGTTTAATAAACAAGTATTTATAATATTATTCTCTGTACTTTTGAATATGCTGAAATATAATTCTAAAAAACATTTTTAAAGTAAATTAAGTAAGATGCAATATGTAAGGTATAGGAAGGCGGAAAAGGTTGTTTTACCACAAAAAATATAATGTTGAAGTAGCCCAGCTCAGATCAAGGTTCTATACTAGGAAAAAAAAAAAGGACTCCCAAGAGTACAACTTCCAACTGGACTTCCTAAACGGACACATTTTCCCTCAGTATAAAGGCAAGTAGAGAAACCTCCAAATGGACATGAGAATTTCATAGATTCGAAGGGGTAAACTAATCCTGACAAGAGTGCAAAAGCCCTTTCCCAACTGAAATGAAAACACAACACAACCCTAAGAGCTCTGTTGACTAGCGGATCTCAAAAAAAAAAAAAAAAAGAGAGAAATAAGTCAAAAATAAAAAATAAAAATAAAAGAGATAAAAACAAAGCCAAGAGCTATCAAAAGAATTCTACCATAATTAAGGACTGTCCAAAGCCACCATGGAACCAGGATGCTCTATCTGAAGCTCCCCCTCATTTATCAAACCATGCAGCCTTTTATTTTTTTTAAGAGACAGGGTCTCATGCTCACTTCAGCTGCACATATATTAAAATTGGAACAATACAGAGATTAACATGGCCCCTGAGCATGCATAACACTAATTTTTAATTTAAAATAAATTTTTAAGTTAAAATTTAAGAAAAAGGGCCGGGTACGGTGGCTCACACCTGTAATCCCAGCACTTTGGGAGGCTAGGCAGGCGGATTGGCTGAGCTCAGGAGTTTGAGACCAGCCTGGGCAACACGGTGAAACCCTGTCTCTACTAAAATATAAAAAATTAGCCAGGCGTGGCAGCGTGTGCCTATAATCCCAGCTACCGGGGAGGCTGAGGCAGGAGAATTGCTTGAACCCGGGAGGCGAAGGTTGCAATGAGCCGAGATCACACCACTGCACTCCAACCTGGATGACAGTGAGATTCTGTCTCAAAAAAAAATCAAAAAAATTTAAGAAAAAGAGAAAGGAGAGAGACAGGGTCTTACTCTGTTGTCCAGGCTACAGCACTGTGCAGTGGAGCAGTAAAAGATCATTGCAGCCTTGAACTCCCGGGGTCAAATGATTCTCCTGCCTCAGCCTCCTGAATAGCTAGGACTACAGACACACACCACCATGCCTGGCTAATTTTTCATTTTTTGTAGAGAATGGGTCTCACTATGTTGTCCAGGCTGGTCTCGAACTCCTGGGCTTAAGCAATCTTCCACCCTAGGCTTCCCAAAGTGCCGGGATTATAGGTGTGAGCTGCTATGCCCAGCCCTATGCAGACTTTTCTATGTCTTCTCTTCTGGTTGCACCTAAACTGAGCCTTGCTCTCTGGTCTATAATCTTTCCCAACCAGTGTCCTCCCCAAATACACCTGACTCTCAAACCAATTACCTATCCCAGTGATTAAGTCCTGTGCTAACTGCTGTCATGACCTTTCACCTGACTAAACTACAGCCTACAACTATTACCTGCTCCAGTTTAGCTATATAATTTGTTTTTTATTCATTCATTCCTTATCTATCCTCTATTTACAGAACCTAATTGTCTTGTACACATGTGCTAATTAACACAGGTTAATTATTGTACTATTCTTTCATGTTAAAAAAAATTGTGAGCTTCCACAAAAAACCTGTACAGAATGTTTATAGAAGCATTACTCATAATAGTCAAAAGGTGAAAACAACCCAAATGTCCATCAACAAATGAATGGATAAACAAAATGTGGTAGAGGATACAATGGCATGTATTCGTAAAAAAGGAATGTAATACTGACTGATACATGCCACAACTTAGATGAACTATGAAAACGCTATGCTAAATGAAAGAAGCCAGTCACAAAAGTCTATATATGATATGATTCCATCCATATGAAAATCCAGAACAGGGAAATCTGGAGACAGAAAATATCTTCATAATTGCTTTGAACTGGAGAAGTGAAGGGGGATTGGGGGGTGATAGCTAAAGGGTATGAGGTTTCTTTTTCAAGTGATGAAAATGTTTACAATTGTGATGATGGTTGCACATATTTGTGAATTTAGCAAAAAGCAAGAAATTGTACATTTTCAATGGGTGAACTGTATATGTGAATTATATCTCAACAAATCTGATTTTTAAAAATTGAACGCTGATACATGCTACAAGATGTAAAAAACTTGAAAATACTGTACATGTGGTGCCTCACACCTATAATCCCAGCACTTTGGGAGGCCAAGGAAGGAGAATTGCTTGGAATCAGTTTGAGAAAACATTGTGCAAAGTTAAAAACAGTGCAAATGAAAGAAGCCAGAAACAACAGGACTCATATTATATGATTTCATTTATATGAAATATCCAGAACAGGCAAATACATAGAGATAAGAAGTACATTAATGGGCCAGGCACAGTGGCTCACACCTATAATCCCAGCACTTTGGGAGGCCAAGGCGGGCGGATCATTCGAGGTCAGGAGCTCAAGACCAGCCTGGCCAACATGGTGAAACTCCGTCTCTACTAAAAATACAAAAAAAATTAGCCAGGTGTGGTGGCGCATACCTGTGATCCCAGCTCCTCAGGAGGCTGAGGCAAGATGGTTAATTGCTTGAACCCAAGGTAGAGGTTGCAGTGAGCTGAGATTGCGCCACTGCACTCCAGCCTGGGCAACAGAGCAAGACTCCATCTCGGAAAAAAAAAACAAAACAAAACACAAGTACATTACTGGCTGCCAGGGACTAGCAGGGAAAATGGAAGTGACTGATTAGTGGGTTAGAGGGTTTTTTTGAGATGATGAAAATATTCTGGGGGCTGGGCTCAGTGGCTCATGCCTGTAATCCCAGCACTTTGGGAGGCTGAGACGGGTCAATCATTTGAGCCCAGGAGTTCAAGACCAGCCCGGGCAACATGGTGAAATCCCATTTCTACAAAAAAAAAAGTATAAAAATTAGACGGGTGTGGTGTCCCAGCTACATGAGAGGCTGAGGTGGGAGGATCACTTGAGCCTGGGGTGGTCAAGGCTACAGTGAGCTGAGATTGTTCGACTGCACTCCAGCTTGGGCAACAAAGTGAGACCCTGTCTCAAAAAAAAATAAAAGAAAAAGTTCAAGAACTAGATAGTGATGATGACTGCACAACATTGTAAATGTACTAAATGCCACTGAGTTATATACTTTGCAATAACTGAAATTGTGAATTTTATGTTACATGCATTTCACCACAATAAAAAAAAATGGAGGAAAAAGATAAGGAATTTAAAGAACTATTATTATAATGAAAAAGAATGACAGGAAGGAGGTTTCAAAGAGAAAAAAATTAATAAATAACCAACCTGGAAGTGAAGCAGGATACTGACAAAGAATACTCTTTGCATACACTTCTTCTGAGGCAGGATCAAACGAAAGGGGAGACATTGGTGGTAAAAGATCTACAGACTTAAAACAGAAAATTCACAATTTTGAAGTAAACATATTTGCTAACTACCACAATAACAATGCTGAGTTAATCTATGAATAGATTATCTTCTCAATAAGAAAGTCAGAATTACCAAGCATGTATCAGATAACTATTTTTATTTATTTATTTTTCTTAAAGACAGGGTCTCAGTCCCTCGCCTAGGCTAAAGAGCAGTGACATTATCATAGCTCACTGCAGCCTCAAACTCCTGGACTTAAGCAGTCCTCCCACTTCAGCCTCTCGAGTAGCTAGGCCTACAGAGACACATCACTACACCCAGTTTTGGGGGTTGTTTTTGGTAGAGATGAGGTCTCACCATGTTGTCCAGGCTGGTCTCCAATTCCTGGCCTCAAATGATCCTCCTGCCTCTATCTCCCAAAACAGTGGGATGACATGTGTGAGCCACCACGCCCAGCCCTATAACTATTTTTAAAGCAGAGTACAACATCAGGAGCAAGGGGGATTACTTAGTCCTTGAATTTCTCAAACATCATAGTACCTCACATCAAGAGGAGTCTTGTTTTCTGGCTGGGCACAGTGGCTCACGCCCATAATCCCAGCACTTTGGGAGGCAGAGGCACGTGGATCACCTGAAGTCAGGTATTCGAGACCAGCCTGGCCAATGTGGTAAAACCCCATTTCTACTGAAAATAGAAAAATTAGCCGAGCGTGGTGGCGGGCAACTTTAGTCCCGGCTACTTGGGAGGCCGAGGCAGTAGAACCACTTGAACCTCGAAGGCAGAGGCTGCAGTGAGCTGAGATCGTGCCACTGCACTCCAGCCTGGGCAATAGAGCGAGACTTTGTCTCAAAAAATAATAATAATAATTGTTTTCTTTTTCATACAATCCTTCGAATCTAAAAATATTAACTATAAATAACAGCAACTTATGGATATTATATTATATATATATTTAGAAAAATTACAGAAACCATAACATAGAAACTTTAGACTCAAATGAAAGATGACATACATACAACATTTCTAGGTCATTTGTAACACAATAAATTCACAAACTGCCATATATGAAACTATTCTCCAAAAGGCAAATTGGCTGAGTGTAGTGGCTCATGCCTGTAATCCCAGTACTTTGGGGAGGCCGAGGCAGGAAGATCACTTGAGCCCAGGAGTTTGAGACCAGCCTTGGCAATATAGGGAGACCCTATCTATAAAATTAAAGAAAAAATTAGCCAGGCTTGGTGGTGCAAACCTATAGTCCCAGCTACTCAGAAGGCTGAGGTGGGAGGATTGCTTGAGCCCGGAAGTTCAAGGTTACAACAAGCTATGATCATGCCACCGTACTCCAGCCAGCTATGATCGTGCCACTGTACTCCAGCCAGCTATGATCGTGCCACTCTACTCCAGCCTGGGCAACAGAGCAAGACACTGTCTCAAAAAAAAAAAAAAAAGGTGGGTGGCGGGGAGGGCAGGGGCAAGTCAACATTACTTACTGGAGTCCAACCTTTAATTAGACTGAAAGGAGACAAACCAAGAAATTCTTTCCACTTTTTATGCCATTCTCCTTGCTTTTCAACAACAGAATGTCTTATAGTTGTGAGATCATCTTTTATTCTATACCTATAATAGCATAAAAAAACTTTATTCAAAAGATGATACAAAAAAAGCACTGAGTAAAATTTAAGAAAATAACAATAGTTGTAGAGAAGTGGAAGGAAATAGAAGTGAAAGTTCAATCAATATACCACATATAAATTAAATAAACTCTCACAGGTGAATATTCAGAACCTAAAATACCTTTCTCTTTTTATGACCATAAAGAAGGCCGGGAGCAGTGTCTCATGCCTGTAATCCCAGCAGTTTGGGAGGCCAAGGCAGGCAGATCACCTGAGGTCAGGAGTTCAAGACCAGCCTGGCCAATGTGGTGAAACCTCATCTCTATGAAAAATACAAAAATTAGCCGGGCGTAGGGGTGGGTGCCTGTAATTTCAGCTACTAAGGAGGTTGAGGCAGGAGAATCGCTTGAACCCAGGAGGCAGAGGTTGCAGTGAGCCGAGATCGTGCCATTGCACTCCATGCACTCCAGCCTGGGAGACAAGAGTACAACTCCGTCTCAAAAATAAAAAATAAATAAATAAATAAATAATTTTTAAAAATTAGTTTAAAAAAAAAAAAAAAGACCAGAAAGAGGCCGGGTACGGTGGCTCACACCTATAATCCCAGAACTTTGGGAGGCCGAGGCAGGTGGATCACGTGAGGTCAGGAGTTCAAGACCAGCCTGACCAAAATGGTGAAACCCTATCTCTACTGAAAAATAATAATAATACAAAATTGGCTGGACATGGTGGCGCGCACCTGTAATCCCAGCTACTCAACAAGCTGAGGCAGGAGAATCACTTGAAATCAGGAGGCAGAGGTTGCAGAAAGCCGAGATTGCGCTATTGTGCTCCAGCCTAGGCAAAAAGAGGGAAATGCCATCTCAAAAAAAAAAAAAATACACGAAACAATAATACATCTATTACTCCATTTTATTATTTTTTTTTCTTTTTTTTTTTTTTTTTTTTTATTGAGATGGAGTCTCACTCTGTCACCCAGGCTGGAGGAGTGCAATGGTGCAATCTCAGCTCACTGCAACCTCTGCCTCCCAGGTTCGAGTGATTCTCCTGCCTCAGCCTACTAAGTAGCTGGGATTACGGGCGCACGCCACCACGCCTGGCTAACTTTGTCTTTTTGGTAGGGACGCAGTTTCCCCATATTGGCCAGAATGGTCTTGAACTTCTGACCTGAGGTGATCCACCTGCCTCAGCCTCCCAAAGTGCTGGGATTACAAGTGTGAGCCACCATGCCCAGCTACTCCATTTATTTTTAAGATAGAATTTTTTCCTTGCTCTAAACTTGAGTAGAATTTTCACTCCCACTCTCTGTCCATTCCTATAAGCAGCCCATACTTTCTATTCTTTCTGGTTAATTAAAAAACTGTTCGAAAGGCTGAGGCAGGCGGATCACCTGAGGTCAGGAGTTCAAGACCAGCCTGGCCAACATGGTGAAACCCCATCCCTACTAAAAATACAAAAATTAGCCAGGCGTGATGGCGCGTGCCTGTAATCTCAGCTACTCGGAGTCTGAGGCAGGAGAATCGCATGAACCCGGGAGATCACACCATTGCACTCTAGCCTGGGCAACAGAGCAAGACTCTGTCTCAAAAAAAAAGGGGCCTGGCTTGGTGGCTCACGCCTGTAATCCCAGCACTTTGGGAGGCCGAGGCAGGTGGATCATCTGAGGTCGGGAGTTCGAGACCAGCCTGACCAACATGGAGAAAACCCATCTCTACTAAAAATACAAAATTAGCCAGGCGTGGTGGCACATGCCTGTAATCGCAGCTACTCAAGAGGCTGAGGCAGGAGAATCACTTGAACTCAGGAGACAGGGGTTGTGGTGAGCCAAGATCGCGCCATTGCACTCTAGCCTGGGCAACGAGAGCGAAACTCTGTCTCAAAAAAAAAAAAAAAAAAAAAAAAAAAAAAAAACTTTTATAAGGTTTTATGATTAGACCCAACAAAAGAAAACTACAGAAAAGCTAAAATTATTTCACAAAAAAATTATTCAGGGCAAATCATTTATTCCATTAATTTTCCTTTTCCTTTCTGCTTCATGTATATCTCCAAGAGTTGATTATGTAAGGTTTTTGAGTATTAGAATTCTCATACTTGTTTGCCAAAGCTGAAGAGCTATTAAAGTTATACAAGTTTTGTTGAGAAAACCACCCTACTCCTCCCACAGTAAAATAACAGATCTTTTTAGTGTACCTCATATGTTTCAGATCTGATAATCTTTCCTTCTGAAATTTGGTCTCTTTTTCAAGGTAGTGAAGGTCTACCGTCAATCTTGCTTGATCAGCCTGACAACGTTCATATTTCATCACCTTCAAGACTTCATTTAATAACTGAATAACTGTTAAGAGGTTCAGTTTTCCAGCCTCATAAACATTTCCTATGTGCAACTAAGGAATCAGGAGGAGAAAAAATTAGTGAACTATAGGTTGTTACAACAAACTGTTACATAAAAATATTTATGTTTTTTACTATTGAAGTTTACCTTAAAGAAGAGGGAAAGGCCAGACGCAACGGCTCACACCTGTAATCCCAGCACTTTGGGAGTTGGGGGTGGTGGGGGCAGATCACCTGAGGTCGGGAGTTCGAGACCAGCCTGACCAACATGGAGAAACCCTGTCTCTACTAAAAATACAAAATTAGCTGGGCGTGGTGGCACATGCCTGTAATCACAGCTACTCCAGAGGCTGAGGCAGGAGAATCGCTTGAACCCAAGAGGCAGAGGTTGCAGTGAGCCGAGATTGTGCCATTGTACTCCAGCCTGGGCAATAAGAGTGAAACTCCATCTCAAACAAACAAACAAAAAAAAAAAGCGGGGGGAAAAAATCAAATACCCCCAAACATAAAATGACGTAAATAATTTTGGCCCAGTGAAAACTACTAGGAAAGAGTAACATGCCTTGCTACATTTTTTGCTACATTTTTATATTACACAAAAGGTTGAAAACTAGAATAAAAGAAATGTTAATAGATGGAAAGAAAAATAAAGATTGAGCAGAAGCAGCAGGTTTAGTGAAAAGACCATAAATTCATTTTTTAACAGAAGTTACAAATCAATGACCCCTAAAGGCTGTATCTGTGCTTAAATGTTTCTTTGGCTTGCACAGTTCTATGTCTTAAAATCATTTGAATTAGTTGCCAATTTTTTAATTTTAATTTTTTTTTTTGAGGCAGAGTCCCACTCTGTCTCCCAGGCTGGGTGCAGTGGCTCAATCTTGGCTCATTGCAGCCTCCGACCCAAGTGTTCAAGCGATCCTCCCACCTCAGCCTCCCAAGTAGCTGGGACTACAGATGTGCACCACCATGCCCAGCTAATTTTTGTATTTTTAGTAGAGACGGGGTTTCATCATGTTGGCCAGGCTGGTCTCAATACCTGACCTCAAGTGATCTACCCTCCTCAGCTTCCCAAAGTGTTGGGATTATAAGTGTGAGCCACCATACCCAGACAGTTTCCAATACTTTTTAAATCATAGATTTCACACAAAAATTATGGGCCAGGCACACTGGCTCACGCCTGTAATCCCAGCACTTTGGGGGCCGAGGCAAGAGGATCATTTGAGGTCAGGAGCTCTAAGCCGGCCTGGCCAACATGGTGAAACCCCGTCTCTACTAAAGAAGTGTCTCTCTTCAGAGAGTCACAACAATATTTTATCTTTGTATCTCTCCAGCATATAGTAGATGCTTGATGAATTGTGTTTTCTAAGAAAACAAAAAAGTAAGCTATCCAGATAATGTCCCATAAGCAAGTGGAAATAACTGGATGGAGTTTGGGTTGATGAGGAGAGACTGCTGAAGTCATGAAATTGGTAAGAAAATACAAATACATTTATAATGAGGGAAAGAAAAAGAGGGCATTAAAAGAACCATGGAGAACATTATTTAAAAGTCAGATAGAAAGGCCGGGCATGGTGGCTCATGCCTGTAATCCCAGCACTTTGGGAGGCCGAGGCAGGCGAATCACGAGGTCAGGAGTTCGAGACCAGCCTGGCCAATATGGTGAAACCCCATATCTACTAAAAATACAAAAATTTAGCTGGGCATGGTGGCGGGAGCCTGTAATCCCAGCTACTCGGGAGGCCGAGGCAGGAGAATCACTTGAACCCAGGAGGCGGAGGTTGCAGTGAGCTGAGATCGCGCCACTGCACTTCAGCCCAGGTAAGAGTAAGACCTAAAAAAAAAAAAGTTAGATAGAAAAAAAGAAATCAGGCCGGGCACGGTGGCTTACGCCTGTAATCCCAGCACTTTGGGAGGCCGAGACAGGTGGATCACTTGAGGTCAGGAGTTCAAAACCCGCCTGGCCAACATAGTGAAACCCCGTCTCTATTAAAAATACAAAAATTACCCAGGCGTGGTGGCATACGCCTGTAATCCCAGCTACTTGGAAGGCTGAGGCAGGAGAATGACTTGAACCAAGGACGGGAGGTTGCAGTGAGCTGAGATCATGCCACTATACTCTAGCCTGGGCGACAGCGTGACTCTGTCTCAAAAAAAAAGAAAAAAGAAACCAGTGTGAAAAACAGAGCAGCAGTATGAAAGACACAGAAAAGCAGAGACACTGAGGTTATAAAGCTAAAGGAAGAAGACTTTACAAGCAACACTTAACAGCATCAAGATAAAACACAAACCAGGGGATGGAGACTTTTTAAAAGGACATTTGGCAATTAGGAGATCACTGTTGTTGCCTTTGAGAATTTATAATGAACTAGTACAGTATCATCTTCCTACTAAGAAACTTCATACTGTCTATACTATATGATGTAGTACTGTACAGGTAAAGGGCAATTAATAAAAGTGAATATAAATATACACACCTTTAACAGTATCACTCCTTATGAAAGTTTTACTAAACACACTCATAGAAATAAATTCTGGCCAGGTGCGGTGGCTCACGCCTGTAATCCCAGCACTTTGGGAGGCCAAGGTGGGTGGATCACCTGAGGTCAGGAGTTCGAGACCAGCCTGACCAACATGGAGAAACCCCGTCTACTAAAAATACAAAATTAGCTGGGTGTGGTGGCACATGCCTGTAATTCCCAGCTACTCGGGAGGCTGAGGCAGGAGAATCGCTTGAACCTGGGAGGTGGAGGTTGCAGTGAGCTGAAACCACGCCACGCCATTGCACTCCAGCCTGGGCAATAAGAGCAAAATTCTGTCTCAAAAAAAAAACAAAAAACAAAAAACAAATTCTGAAAGCAGAAGAACATTGCAAGAAAATATACAATTACATGATAGGAGTTTTCTCAAAAGCTTCCTTAATATCAAATGCTTACCTGAAACATTTGTTTCTCAATTTTGTCAAGTAAGAGCCTTGGAATATTAATAGCAACATTAGTTCCATCTAAAGCATATTGGTTAACAAGACTAAGGACTGAACTAACAACTTCTCTCTCTTTTTCCAAAAACATGAGCGTTTCATTCACTGAAGCCCACAAAGACCGAACCTTTGGAAACAGAAACAAAATATTAAAGTCCACACATAATCTGTACATATATTTTAAAAATGTAAATGTATGTTCACTCTTAGTAACAAATTTCCTAGAATGATTTCTAGTAAGAAAATTAAATAATTATACTTTAATAGTTTAAAAGTCTCTTTGGATATTATTTCCAAAGGGAATTTTTTAAAAAATGTATCGGGAGAATCTAGCTCACTATAATTTTCAAACAAATCTAAGAATTTTTTTGTTTTCAGAGATGGGGTCTTACTATGTTGCCCAGGCCAGACTCAAACTCCTGGGCTCAAGCAATCTTCCCACATCAGCCTCCCAAGTAGCTGGGACTACAGGCACGCACCACTGCACCCAGCTCCAAATCTAAGAAATCTTATACAAGATACAATTAGCATTTTCTATATGCTGACATGTAATCAATCGAATGAAGACCATTCAGGGAGAAATAATTTTAAAAATTTTTCAAGAGAAGCCGGGCGCAGTGGCTCACGTCTGTAATCCCAGCCCTTTGGGAGGCCGAGGCAAGCAGATCACGAGGTCAGGAGATAGAGACCATCCTGGCTAACACGGTGAAACCCCGTCTCTAATAAAAATACAAAAAATTAGCCAGGCGTGGTGGCAGGCGCCTGTAATCCCAGCTACTCGGGAGGCTGAGGCAGAAGAATGGTGTGAACCCGGCAGGCGGAGCTTGCAGTGAGCCAAGATCGCGCCACTGCACTCCAGCCTAGGGGACAGAGCAAGACTCCATCTCAAAAAAAAAAAAAAAATTTTTTTCAAGAGAAAAAAACTACTACATCTCAATTTTAAGTCATTCAGTTTGAGGAAGTGTAAAAAATTATGCTTCATTAAAAGCAAAAAATCTTAGGCATATACTAATCTATATTCATTAAAATTGATATACAAGAATATTTAGGCATGCACAGTGGCGCATACCTGTAATCCCAGCTACTCAGAAGGCTGAGGTAAAAGGATCCCTTAAGCCCAAGATCCTTGCAAAGAAAAAAAAAAAGAATACTCATAGAATGTCTATTTGTAACAATCAAAAAGTAGAATCAATTCAAAGGTCCATCGAGAGTAAAAAGGGTACATTGGTGCTATATTCATAAAATAGAACACTAAGCAGCAATGAGAATAAACATACTACAATTACACACAACAGCATGGATAAATATCATAAACAATGTTGAGCCAAAGTCAGACACAAAAGAATATATTCTATATACTGGCATTTATATGAAGTTCAAAAACAGGCAAAACTAATCTTTAGTGTAACATGTGAGGGCAGTGTTTCCCCGTGGGGGCAAACAGTGTAAACTAAACAGGTTCAAGGAGGATTCTAGGGTGCTGGTAACATCCTATTCCTTAAATGATGATGGTTACATGGACGTGTTCACTTTGTGAAAATTTGTCAAGCTATATACTTATGAGTTACACATTTCTTGTATATATGTTATGCATTAACAGAATTTACAAAAGAGGGAGGGAGGTGGAGAAATATAATTATACACGTTCTTCCTGCACGATAAAAATACAATATTAAATATCTCTAATTAGTTCACTTTTTTTCTTTTTTCTTTTTTTTTTTTTTGAAACAAGGTCTCACTCTGTCACCCAGGCTGGAGTGCAGTGGCACAATCTTGGCTCACTGCAACCTCTGCCTCCCAGGTTCAAGTGATTCTTGTGCCTCAGTCACCCAAATAGCTGGGACTACAGGTGAGTACCACCACACCAGACTACTTTTTTATTTTTGGTAGAGAAAGGGTTTCACCATGTTGGCCAGGCTGGCCTCAAACTCCTGGCCTCATGTGATCCAACCATCTCGGCCTCCCAAAGTGCTCACAGGCGTGAGCCACTGTACCCCCGCCTTTTTTTTTTTTTTTTTTTTAAGACAGGTCTCGCTCTGTAGCCCAGGCTACAGTCCACTGGCACAACCAGAACACACTGCAGCCTTGAGCTCCTGGGCTCAAACAATCCTCCTGCCTCAGCCTCCTGAGTAGGTGAAACTATAGGTGTGTGCCACCCTAAATATCTCTGACATGTTGTATGGCAAGGTAAAGTTGTTCCCAAAGGAAGACTCATTGGCTAGCAGTCTAGAGGTCTCACAGAATGGCATTTCCTTGATGAATCTGTAATTATCCAGGATCTGGTTCTCATATTTTCCAAGTCTAGATTTTTATCTTGACAATGGCTCAAAGTTGACTGTACTCAGGGAAAACAAATATGAACCAAACTCAGAAGAGACTGATGTGAAAACTTTAATAGGTTCTGCAAATTATTTTAATTATATAATTTGCAATCAGAGATTCATTAAATGGAAAATTCCATGAAGGAAGTGACTTTGCCTTGCCTGTTCTCCTCATTGTTGTAGCCCTAATGTCTACGAGATACCTAGCACATATCAGATGATCAATACATTCACTGAATAAAAATATTGCCTGAAGAGGGCGCTAACCTTTACAGGTGACAATGTGCCTTGGAAGCCAAATTTATACCCACAGCAGCTTGGCATGGCAATCACAGAATCACAACAAAGAGCTTGAGAGAGATTTTATCCAAAAAAAAAAAAAAGAAAACCTAAGAAAATACTTAACTCACATCAAAGCCAAACTCTGGAGGCCTCAGATCATTTTCATTTGTCAGAATCCTCCCTCCTGCCAAACCAGCCTCATTTTGATTCCTCATTTTCCTTTCATATTTAACATCTCCCTTCAGTTAATCCATTTTATTTAGATAAATTAATACCACTGACTAGGTTATACTACAATCAAGCAGAGCTTTTTGTACCGGGGTGGAGAATTTCAAATTAATCATGTCTAAAAACCCTTTTGAATATAATTAAGCTTATGAACTATAAGTTCATTTTTCCATTATATTCAAGTGTTTTAGAGGCACTCTATCAATATCTTTATATATACAACCTATGAGTTTAAAAAAAAAAAAAGTAATAGTACTATAAAAAGAAAGGGGACCGGGCGCAGTGGCTCATGCCTGTAATCCCAGCACTTTGGGAGACTGAGGCGGGCAGATCACCTGAGGTCAGGAGTTCAAGACCACCTTGGCCAACATGGTGAAACCCTATCTCTACAAAAATACAAAAATCAGCTGCACATATTGGCACACACCTGTAATCCCACCTACTAGGGAGGCTGAGGCAGGAGAATCGCTTGAACCCAGGAGGCGGAGGTTGCAGTGAGCTGAGACCACGCCACTGCACTCCAGCCTGGGAGAGTGAGACTCCATCTCAAAAGGGGGAGGGGAAGGGGAAGGGAGGCTGGGCGCGGTGGCTCATGCCTGTAATCCCAGCACTTTGGGAGGCCAAGGCATGCAGATCATCTGAGCTCAGGAGTTCAAGACCAGCCTGGCCAACATGGTGAAACTCTATCTCTACTAAAAACACAAAATTAGCCAGGCGTGGTGGCGCATGCTTGTAATCCCAGCTACTTAGGAGGCTGAGGCAAGAGAATCACTTGAACTCAGGAGGCAGAGGGTGTAGTGAGCCAAAATCATGCCACTGCACTCCAGCCTGGGCAACAGAGCAAGACTCCAACTCCAAAAAAAAAAAAAAAAGTGGTAAATAGACTATAAGAGTCCCACTAATTAAGCAAACACTGCATATCACAGAATTTTAAAAGATTAAATTTCTCCTTTTATAAGTTGTCTCACCTTTTGAATTTTTTCTTCCATATTACTGTGGTCATCATAGGGTTCCATTCTAATAAAAATTAAATAATCTAATTAGTCATATTAAAAATCACATGGTAATTTAATATCCAAAGAGCTAATTAGTCTGCAAATCAACCCACCAACAACCACCCCAACAAAAAATAAAACTTAATCTGAAAGCGATAATAATTTATTAGGAAAACTGGATTAGCAGTCATAACTATGCTCTAATCCTATCATCATCTGGCTATTGATATATTATTTTAATTAATGTTTGTGGGAGTCTGTTTCCTAGCCTGTAAAATGCAAGAGCTAAACTAGTATCTAAGGCAACTTCTAGCTCTAAAAGTCACTTACTTCTTTATTTGGTTTTCCAATCCTATACATTCAGATCTCAAGTTTCGTACCTGCTTAACTGATAATCTGCAAGAAAACATACAAAATGACAACTATAATACCATTACGATTAATTAGTATAGCCCACTTCTCTATTTTCCCTTTGCATATCCTTGTTTAAGGCCTCTGGGTACAGCCACCAGCAAGCTAAAGGACTCTAGACTCTCTTTATCACACAAGTGATTCAACATACAGGCTCCCATTGAGATGGACCTAGGACTCGTAGGTTAGTATATCCTCTCCGATCAAAATGATGCAGGTTAGTAAGACGACTCTGCTCTTATCCTCATCTCACATACCCGGGAATAAATTTAAATGTTATCTAATACAGTCAGGCAACATTTCAGTTAATTTCAAAGGATTCTATAGCTTCAGTAATATATAACAAAGCATTCTACAAAGTTATCCTACTGTAATTGTTTACAATTGCAAAAAAGAAATTAGGCCAGGTGCAATGGCTCACACCTGTAATGCCTGTATTTTGGGAGGCTGAGGCAGGAATGTGGCTTCAGGCCAGGAGTTTGAGACCAGCCTGGCTACAAAGCAAGACCCTGTCTCTACAAAAAAATTTAAAAATTAGCTGGGTGTGGTAGAACACGCCTGTACTCCCAGCTACAGTGGGAAGATCACTTGAGCCCAGGAGGTCAAGGCTGCCGTGAGTCATAATCATGCCACTGCACTCTAGTCTAGCTAAGCAACAGAGCAAGACCTTGTCTCAAAAAAAAAAACAAAAAACAAAAAACCACATGCACACACAATTATATACAACCTATTCTTTGAGAGTAACAGCCTTGTCTGTCCTGTTTAATTCTGTAATATCAATGCCTAAACAGTATCTGACACATAGAAGAAACTCCAAGAAAAAAAGATATGCTGCATAGATGAACCTAAACATAAAATAGCATTAAGTGGTTTTAAAAAATGATGGACTCCCTACCTGAAAGAATATCTGCTTAATGAAATATCCACTAACAAGACTAATGGACATTAAAAGTAATACACTGGTAGGGTACAGTGGCTCACGCCTATAATCCCAGCACTTTGGGAGGCTGAGGCGTGTGGACCACCTGAGGTCAGGAGTTCGAGACCAGCCTGGCCAACATGGCGAAACCCCTTCTCTACTAAAAAATACAAAAATTAGCTAGGCATGGTAGCATGCACCTGTAATCCCAATTACTCGGGAGGCTGAGGCAGGAGAATTGCTTGAACCTGGGAGGTGGAGGTTGCAGTGAGCCGAGATTGTGACACTGCGCTCTAGCCGGGGCAACAGAGTGAGACTCCGTCTCAAAAAAAAAAAAAAAAAAATAGTAATACACTACGGCAATATGCAAAAATTTACAGAATGAAATATCAAGACAAAAAAGGATACGAAATAAAATAAACATTACAATTACAACTTTAAAACATATTTCCATATTTTACAAAGCACATAAGAAAACTGAACTTTTTAAACTAAAGTGGGCCGGGCACAGTGGCTCATGCCTGCAATCCCAGCACTTTGGGAGGCCAAGGCAGGCGGATCACTTGAGGTCAGGAGTTCGAGACCAGCATGGTCAACTTGGCAAAACCCGGTCGCTACTATAAATACAAAAAAAAAAATGAGCCAGGCGTGGTGGCAGGCGCCTGTAATCTCAGCTACTCAGGAGCCTGAGGCAGGAGAATCGTTTGAACCCAGAAGGTGGAGGTTGCAGTGAGCCAAGATTGCACTACTGCACTCAAGCCTGGGCAACACAGCGAGACTCCATCCCAAAATAAATAAATAAATAAGTAAAGTGATCTTTTATTTTTCCCTAAACTTACATCTATAGTATGCCTAAAGTTTTAAAATATTTTAGGCAGAAGTTATCTGACTATAGCCAGCCACAGTGGCTCATGTCTGTAATCTCAGCACTTTGGGAGGCTGAGATGGGCAGAATACGTGAGCTCAGAAGTTTGAGATCAGTCTAGGCAACATGGTGAAACCCCGTCTCTATTGAAAATACAAAAATTAGCTGGGCATGGTGGCCTGCGCCAATAATCCCAGGTACTCTGGAGGCTGAGGTGGGAGGATGACTTAAGCCTAGGAAGCAGAGGCTGCAGTGAGCCGACATCGCACCACCGCATTCCAGCCTAGGAGCCTGGGTGACAGAACCAGACCCTGTCTCAGATAGGAAAAAAAAAAAAGAAGAAGAAGTTACCCGACTTTAAAATAGAAAGATAACCGCCAAGGTTTTCAGGTAGGCATGGATTATTTCTCCTGACATTATATTGGTGACATCTGTTCAAAAGAAAGAAATTATTTTCTAACTATCAAGGTACTACTTACTGTGCATTTTCCTGATATTTTTGGGTAACACAATCTTGTCTTTGCAAAATTTGTAAAAATCTGCTACGTGCGAAATGGCATCTGGCAATGCATTTGTGCAAGTCCTGTGGTTTTATGTTAAATGTCTCTACAAAATGATGAGAAGAATCTACACAGAACACAAATAAGATTATAGAAAACAGGCTGGTCTGATAGTAGTGGGTTATCAGAAATGAACATTAGTGTCACTAACGTTGGTGGTATACAATCTCCCACTGCTAAATCTGATTGACTTTTAAAAAAAGGAAAACAGACTTACAAGCTAATAAATACCAAAAATGTTGAATTTCAATATTAAGAAATTAACATCATGTAACTAACAACTCCCCAAAAGCTAGTATACCACAAACATATAACAACTAATGTTTTGTTTTGGTATTTTGGGTTGTTTTTTTGAGACAGGGTCTCACTCTATTGCCCAGGCTGGAGTGCAGTGGCACAAGCATAGGTCACTGCAGCCTCAACCTTCCGGGTTCAAGCAATCCTCTCACCTCAGCCTCCAGAGTAGCTGAGACTACAAGCACACACCACCATGCCCAGCTAGTTTTTTTTTTATTATTTTTTGTAGAGACTGGGTCTGAAGGTGTTGCCCAGGCTAGTCTTGAACTCCAGGACTCAAGGGATCCTCCTGTCTCAGTCTCCCAGAGTGCTGGGATTACAGGCCACCACATTCAGCCTGACACAACTAATGTTAATGAAAGTAAGATGACCTTTTTTTAAGGCAGGCAACTAAAAAAGATTTCTAAAGGCGAGTTATTTTACACAATTAAAAATTCTCAGAGTGTATCCACCTAAAAAAATTCTTATTATAATTTGATATATCTAGAAATACATTTATATCCATAATAGTGTATTTATTTATAGATACCTCAAATTATAATAAGAGCTACTTTGCTTCCAAACAGAATCTTTTCTTTTTCTTTTTTTGAGACGGAGTCTCCCTCAGTCACCCAGGCTGAAGTGCAGTGGCGTGATCTCAGCTCACTGCAACCTCCGCCTCCAGGGTTCACGCCATTCTCCTGCCTCAGCCTCCCAAGTAGCCGGGACTACAGGTGCCCGCCACCACGCCCGGCTAATTTTTTGTAATTTTAGTAGAGACGGGGTTTCACCCTGTTAGCCAGGATGATCTTGATCTCCTGGCCTCATGATCCGCCCGCCCTGACCTCCCAAAGTGCTAGGATTATAGGCGTGAGCCACCTCGCCCACCCATAGAATCTTTTAACACAGGAAGAAAGTCAATATAAAAAGATAAGAGGAGATCACATCATCTCCATTGCTGCCATCAGTTTACTTTTCCTCCTAGTAAGACCAATAGGACAGGATAACCAAATAAAACCACTGTTCATTTCTCAAACAATTCGTCACTGTGTTTCTAAAAACCAGAGTAGACCTGAGAATAACTCATGTAAATATTTCAGAGTTCAGGTTTTTACCTGTAATAAATCCTACTTTAACATGGTTCAATACAACAAAAACATGAATATTCTGAAAATCAGGGACTTCCACAATGTATTAACATTGCTTATCCAGGTTCTAGCATTGCCTCAGAGAAACCACCAGAATTGGCCGGGCGCAGTGGCTCAGGCCTGTAATCCCAGCACTTTGGGAGGCCGAGGCGGGTGGATCACAAGGTCAGGAGTTCGAGACCAGCCTGGCCAACATAATGATACCCCATCTGTACTAAAAATACAAAAAAATTAGCAGGCATGGTGGCGCATGCCTGTAGTCCCAGCTACTCGGAAGGCTGAAGCAGTAGAATCGCTTGAACCCGGGAAGTGGATGTTGCAGTAAGCCGAGATCGCGCCACTGCACTCCAGCTTGGGCAACAGAGTGAGACTTCGTCTGCGAAAAAAAAAAAAAGAAACCACCAAAATTTCTAAATATTTAACAGGAAATGAGTGTACCGAATTTAGAAGTTATCTAGACTCTGAACATGTTGACTGGAATTGGTTTAAATCCAGAAATAGAACAATCCATGCTTAGAAGTCTTATGCCTTATTAAATCCAAACACACATATTTTATATAAAATAGTTTGTATTACATGTAATTGGGGCAGATCACCCAGTAGCAGAAAAACTGGAAACATTCTTATATTACATTTGTAATCCTAGCACTTTGGGAGGCCAAGGTGGCAGGATTACTTGAGACCAGGAGTTCGAATCAAAACCAGCCTGGGCAACATAGGGAGACCCACCCCATCTCTTAAAAAAAAATAAAACTTTTTTGAGACTGAGTCTGCTCTATCACCCAGGCTGGAATGCAGTGGTGCAATCTTGGCTCACTGCACCCTCTGCCTCCCAGGTTCAAGCGATTCTCGTGCCTCAGCCTCCCAAGTAGCTGGGATTACAGGTGCCCACCACCATGCCAGGCTAATTTTTGTATTTTCAGTAATGACAGGGTTTCACCATGTTGGCCAGGCTGGTATCGAACTCCTGACCTCAGGTGATCTGCCTACCTCAGCCTCCCAAAGTCCTGGGATTACAGGCATGAGCCACCACACTCAGCCAAAAAATAAACATTTTTTTTAAGTACAAATTGCTCTTAAACATGAAACAATTTTCAACCTCACTAATAAGAGAAATACAAATTAAAACTATACTGAGATTCCACTGTAACCTATCAGACTGAAAAGATTAAAATGTCTGGTCACATACGATGCTAATAAGCCTTTAGGAAAACAGACATTATCCATACAATAGTGATAAAAGTATCAGTTGTCGCCGGGCACGGTGGCTCATGCATGTAATCCCAGCACTTTAGGAGGCCAAGGCAGGAAGACTGCCTGAGCACAGGGGTTCAAGACCAGCCTGGGAAATATGGTGTAACCCTGGTATTAAAAACAACAACAACAACAAAAGGCCTGGTGTGGTGTCTCACGCCTGTAATCCTAACACTTCGGTGTAATCCTAACACTTTGGGAGGCCGAGGCAGGCGGATCACCTGAGGTCGGGAGTTTGAGACCAGCCTGACCAACAGGGAGAAACCCCATCTCTACTAAAAATACAAAATTAGCCGGGTGTAGAAGTGCATGCCTGTAATCCCAGCTACTCAGGGGGCTGAGGCAGGAGAATCACTTGAACCCAGGAGGCAGAGGTTGCGGTGAGCCAAGATCACGCCATTGCACTCCAGCCTGGGCAACAAGAAAAAAAACTCCGTCTCAAAAAAAAAAACAAAAAAAAAAAGCCAGGCGCATTGGCTCATACCTGTAATCCCAACACTTTGGGAGGCCCAGGTGAGCAGATCATCTGAGGTCAGGAGTTCAAGACCAGCCTGGCTAACATGGTAAAACCCCATTTCTAATAAAAATACAAAAAATTAGCCAGTCATGGTGGCACACACCTGTAATCCCAGCTACTCAGGAGGCTGAGGCAGGAAAATTGCTTGAACCTGGGAGGCAGAGGTTGGAGTGAGCCAAGATCACAGCATCGCACTCCAGCTTGAGCGAAACTGTGTCTCAAAAAAAAAAAAAAAAAAAAAGTTTCCCAACCCTTGTATTAGAACATAATAAAATAATATAAATAGTTAACTGTGTTTATTATGAGAAGATTTTAAAGTACAGTTCCAGTAGAATATTAACCATTTCCTTTTTGGGGTACATTAATGTTTTAACTTACCTTGATTTTACTAAGATCTCTTCATGATTTAAAAATTGTAAAGAACAATAAAAATTTAAGAATCAAAACAAAAAATCTTTTATAAGTTGAACTTACTTTTAGAATTGGATTTAATATATTTCATTGCAACAAATCTTGCAAAATGATACATCAGATGAATAAACTTAGGACCACCAGGAGAAAGAAATAGTGAACCAACAACTTGAGGAAAGCTACTTCCACATTCACCCTATGAAGAAAAGAAATAAGATGATTTGAAGACCTTGTTAACAATAACTCTTACATTTACATCACACTATTTTTGTTAAAGGGTGTGACAGTCTTGCAATAGAAGTCCCACATTTTCATAAGCACTATGCTATAGGTTGGCGTGGGGTTCCCTAGGACCTCTTCATAGCACAGTGGCTTGGACACATCCAACTCTGCAGCAGAGTGCAAAGCAGTCCAAGTGGGTAAGGCCCCCAGGCCACTGTCTCCTCATCACACTATTTTTGAAGCATAAAAGAATTTGATCAGGGCTGGGTGTGGTGGCTCATACCTGTAAACCCAGCATTTTGGGAGGCCGAGGCAGACGGATCACTGGAGGTCAGGAGTTCAAGACCAGCCTGGCCAACATGGTGAAATCCCGTCTCTACTAAAAATACAAAAGTTATCTGGGCATGGTAGTACATGGCTGTAATCCCAGCTACTCAGGAGGCTGAGATGGGAGAATCGTTCGAACCTGGGAGACAAAGGTTGCAGTGAGCCAAGATTGCGCCATTGCACTCCAGCCTGGGTGACGGAAGAAGACTCTGTCTCAAAAAAAAGTAATAATAAAATAAAATAAAGAATTTGATCAGAATTATTCCTTTTAAACCACAAGTTACCTGTTTTGGTTTTTCTAAACTCTACGTGGACCTGGTCAGAAAAAACAATTATAATGATACAGACACAATCATTGATACTATCTGGGGAAACAAACTAAAATAATATACGGTTGGAAAAGTTTTCTTTAAACAAAAACTGTGCTATAAACTCTCAGGAACTCTAAAACCTATTTTCAGTACACCTAGCCAGCAAAGCTGGTTTCTTCTAAATATATAGAATCCCAACCAAAAACCATCAAAGAAGAGTATTTTAACTAATATTTCCTTGCTTATACTGATAGCATTAAAGCATTAAAAGGATTTCACCTCTAAAAAGTTAAAGAGTTAAAGTAGTTTTTAACTTCTTAAAGTCTGTATCTTCTAACAAAAAGAATACTTACAGAAATCCTTTTTATCCATTCACAGCAATGTTTTCGGAATTCAGTATCACTTTTTTGGTCAAATGGGGGCCAACAAAATCTGGAAAACAAAAATAAAAGCTTAAGGACTATGCACAACAATAGCCAAAAAAAAAAGCCTCAGCAAATTTTTTAAAAATCAAACTTATTTCTAATAACAGAAATACTAATGCATGGCCAAGCGCGATGGCTCACACTTTTAATCCCAGCACTTTGGTAAGCCAATGCAGACAGATCACTTGAGGCCAGGAGTTTGAGACCAGCCTGGCCAACATGGAGAAATCCCATCTCTACTAAAAATATAAAATTAACTAGGCATAGTGGTGTGCGCCTATAGCCCCAGCTACTCGGGAGCTGAGGCACGAGTATTGCTTGAACCCAGGAGATGGAGTCTGCAGTGAGCCAAGATGGCACCACTGCACTGCAGCCTGGGTGACCCTGTCTCAAAAGAAAAAAAAACCATTAAAGTGAAATGAATTAAAGCTAAACTTCTTAGATAACAGCTAGAGAGACACCAACCTGTGAGAAATTTAATTTTTTTATTTATAAACATCTATAGGGTTGAGTTCTGTGTCATACAAATAACTAAAATGTATTAAATGAGGGAATGAACAGCTATAAAAATTGCTGAAAATCAGCTAAAGGCAACAATCTCAATGGATCCACTGGACTAGTGCATAAAGACAATATAAATAAATTAATAAATTAAGCCTGAAAAGAAATAGTAATCTTGCCAGAGAGAAACATAAACAGATATATATGAAGAAGAGAAAAAATGGCATACAAGATTCTGACTCCTAGAGATAATCCTTATCATAACTGTGGGTGCTATTGTTTTGTGGCTAAACAAGACAGAAAAACATTAAAAAGAGAAGTTTTGCTTCAACTTTGGTCAAAAATATTAGGGTTTAAAATTTACCTACTGATTTCCTTTCACAGTCAGGCTTTTCCAAATTTTTATTCTGAGGCATAATTATTTAAGGCCTCATACCTTTTCTATAACTACATTCAGCATTCACAGAAAAAACTGAGCATGCATAGGAAACAAAAAGACTAAAAGACTAGAATGTCAACAGTGATACTCCACGGTTGACGGGTTTCAAAACAATTTTTACATTTTCCTATATTTTCTGAATTACTTAAAATGAGCCATAACGTTGATAATCAGCAAAAAAAAAAAAAAATTAAAATCTGTTTTTATTTGGACAGAAGAAACCCTATACCTTAATAATAGGGAATTCCAAAAAATCACCCAAACATACCTATTATCCTGCATATTCAGAACTTTAAATAAAAGCAAAATATTCAAAATAGATTTTCAAAAATGAAAATAATGCCCTAAGCGATAGATCTACTTGTTGCTTTTCTATATAAAAGATTGATGGTACAATATAAATACCAAAATAAATTTGAACACTTTTTTAGATAGCAGAAACACAAATCACATGCAAAATAACTTAGGACTGAGACTTGTGGGTGCTTACATTTTTATCTCCTTCTTAAATTAATATTCAACAGCATATAACAGTAGAGTAAATGTAATAGGAATGATTTTTGCCTAAAGCAATTGATGCTTTAATATATCAATGAAAAAAAAAAGGATTTACAGATAGCCGTGTAGACAAAACAACACTGCCTATAGGAAAAGTAGTAAGGCATAGAGTACCGAGCAAAAAAAATTGGGCAAAATCAAGTTCATACGGATTGATATCATTTAACTGTTTTGCTAACAATAATTTGCTTAATTATTAAGACCGTAAATAAAATGTTAAGAAATCTATAAAAACTATATTACTTATAAAATACACAATGATTTTAAGATATGTACCAAAGAAAAAAATCACCCAGATTTATAAAGATTAAGTATTAAATGTATAAGACTCAAACCTGAATTTTGTAATATTCATTCAAAACAACAGTCAAAGGCCAAGTTGAAATTCTGGCTTATGCCAGGCGCGGTGGCTCACGCCTGTAATCACAGCACTTTGGGAGGCCGAGGCAGGTGGATCACCTGAGGTCAGGAGTTTGAGACCAGCCTGACCAACAAGGTGAAACCCCAGCTCCAATAAAAATGCAAAACTTAGCTAGGCGTCGTGGCAGTCGCCTGTAATCCCAGCTACTCAGGATGCTGAGACAGAATTTCTTGAACCCAGGAGGCAGAGGTTGCAGTGAGCCTAGATCACGCCACTGAACTCCAGCCTCGGTGACGGAGTGAGACTCCGTCTCAAAAAAAAAAAAAAAAAAAAAAAGGAGAGAATTCTGGCTTGTATCAAAATGCTGTCCATTTTCAAATTTGGAAAGAAATTTAAGAAAATGAAATTATTTTTCCTTACTTGAAAACTTCTTTGGTGAGAGACTGGTCCAGAACTTGAAACAAAAAATAAGAAATTATATGAAAGGCATCACGGTTCAGCTTGTCAAACATGTTCCTAGTGGTTAAAAATGAAATAGAAATAGAAAAAGAAAAAGGTTAATAAGCTAAACATCATCAAAAGCTGAGTAAGACTTTGACACAAATTAATGTTTTCATTCTCTTCAGGAAGTCAAGGCAAATTAATTTTTCTCATTCATGTGTATTTTATAACCAGTAAGAAAAACATACAAGCTTTCATTTTCTAATTCTGAAAACACAGATTCAATATAAGACTGGCAGAACTGGCTTTAATGAAAACACTCCACAGAAAAGGAAGGAAAACCTATTTCAAGAGAAACATGCCTTATAATGGTAACAACCTACATTTACTGAATAACAATAAATAGCTAATATTTATTAAGAGTACATGTTAGACCTAAAACCATCAAAACCCTAGAAGAAAACCTAGGCAATACCATTCAGGACATAGGCATGGGCAAGGACTTCATGTCTAAAACACCAAAAGCAATGGCAACAAAAGCCAAAATTGACAAATGGGATCTAATTAAACTAAACAGCTTCTGCACAGCAAAAGAAACTGCCATCAGAGTGAACAGGCAACCTACAGAAAGGGAGAAAATTTTGCAACCTACTCATCTGACAAAGGGCTAATATCCAGAATCTACAATGAACTCAAACAAATTTACAAGAAAAAAACAAACAACCCCATCAAAAAGTGGGTGAAGGATATGAACAGACACTTCTCAAAAGAAGACATTTATGCAGCCAAAAAACAGGAAAAAATGCTCATCATCACTGGCCATCAGAGAAATGCAAATCAAAACCACAATGAGATACCATCTCACACCAGTTAGAATGGCGATCATTAAAAAGTCAGGAAACAACAGGTGCTGGAAAGGATGTGGAGAAAGCACTGATTTGAAATATGTCACCTCACCCTAGAGTCCAGGGTCTTCACTACTAGATTTTTATTCCCAGAACCATCTTTATAACATAATGCTGGCAATAGTTTTTATTGTTCCAATTACCCTAATTAATCAAAACAAAGCCTAAAAAAAAAAAAATATGAAAACAAAAATGAAAGAACACTAAACCCTTTAAGAAAATGTCACACAACTATAAGGAATCAAGAGTTAACTTAAACGGCAAAGCATGAAATTTCCTTCCAAAAAATCAAATCAAGTGAATTTCTGACTTAGGATTACTATTCTCTTGTGTAAGTTACTATGCCTATCCATTTGTCAAACAACACTCTTGTCCTTAGGACGTCTCTACTCTTCAAGTAACACAAATGAAGTTCCATCTATCCTACTTCCTTACCATCTCTCAAACCTGTTGTTTTTTCACAAAGTACCTTGTTCTCTTCTCTTTGACACTTATTGTAATTTGTAATAAGATATTTGTTGAAGATTTGTTCCATCACTAGACTAAAATTCTGTAAGGGGTCGGGTGCAGCGGCTCACACCTGTAATCCCAGCATTTTGGGAGGCCAAGGCAGGCAGATCATGAGTCAAGAAATTGAGACCATCCTGGCCAACATGGTGAATCGCTGTCTCCACTAAAAATACAAAAACTAGCTCGGCGTGGTGGCATGCACCTGTAATCCCAGCTACTCAGGAGGCTGAGGCAGGAGAATCGCTTCAACCCAGGAGGCAGAGGTTGCAGTGAGCCAAGATCGCGCCACCGCACTCCAGCCTGGCAACAGAGCAAGACTTCGTTTCAAAAAAAAAAAAAAAAATTATATAAGGGAAAATTTATATCTATTCTCTTCACCACTGTATAGCCAGGTCTAATACAGTGGTCAATAAATATTTGTTGAATGAACAAATAAACGAATCACCTCTTTTTATTCCTACTGCCACTTTAGTTCAGGCCTAAATAATTAACTGCAAAGCGCTTCTTCCCCTTCTATCTATTCTCTGTAATGCAACCATATGATTTTTCCAAACTGCAAACCTTTTGGGCAAACACCTTGGAATGGATTGTTGAGTCATACGTTATGTTTAACATTTAAAAAAAAGTGGAGCCGGCCCGGTGGCTCACGCCTGTAATCCCAGCACTCTGGGAGGCCGAGGCGGGTGGATCACCTGAGGTCGGGAGTTCGAGACCAGCCTGACCAACATGGAGAAACCCCGTCTCTACTAAAAATACAAAATTAGCAGGGCATGGTGGGGCATGCCTAAAATCCCAGCTACTCCAGAGGCTGAGGCAGGAGAATCGCTTGAACCTGGGAGGCGGAGGTTGCGGTGAGATCATGCCATTGCACTCCAGCCTGGGCAACAAGAGCAAAACTCCATCTCAAAAAAAAAAAAAAGAAAAAAAGAAAAGTGGTCATACCACTACAGGGTCATAGAAACAAAAAAATCATAAACTGCAAACCAAAGAGAACGTATACGTATAAAATGTAAGTGAATAAAAAATAATGGGGTTTTTTTTGTTTGTTTTTTTGTGTTTTTTTTTTGAGACGGAGTCTCGCTCTGTCCCCCAGGCTGGAGTGCAGCGGCGCGATCTCAGCTCATTGCAAGCTCTGCCTCCTGGGTTCACGCCATTCTCCTGCCTCAGCCTCCCGAATAGCTGCGACTACAGGCACCCGCCAACACGCCCGGCTAATTTTTTGTATTTTTAGTAGAGATGGGGTTTCACCGTGTTAGCCAGGATGGTCTCAATTTCCTGACCTCGTGATCCGCCCATCTCGGCCTCCCAAAGTGCTGGAATTACAGGCGTGAGCCACCGCACCCGGCCTCTTTTTTGTTTTTAAGAGACAGGGTCTCACTCTCGTTACCCAGGCTGGAGTGCAGTGCTACCATCACAGCTCACTGTAGCCTCGAACTCCTGGGCTCAAGCAATACTCCCACCTTGCCCTCCCATAGCACAGGGATTAACAGGTGTGAACCACCATGCCTAGCCTAATTGCATTTTTAAGAGACAGGGTCTGGCTATGTTGCCCAGGCTGGTCTCAAATTTCTGGCCTCAAGCAATCTCCCACCTTAGCCTTCTGAGTAGCTGGATTTACAAATGCATCGAGCAATTTTAAAAGTAAATTTGGCAGGGTGCAGTGGCTCATGTCTGTAATCCCAGCACTTTGGGAGGCTGACGCGGGAGGATCACTTAAGCCCAGAAGGTCAAGACCAGCCTATGCAACACAGTGAGAACCCATCTCTACAAAAAGAATAGAATTAAATTTAGCTGGCCAGGTGTGGTGGCTCACGCCTATAATCCCAGCACTTTGGGAGGCCAGGTGGATCACAAGGTCAGGGATTTAAGATTCGGCCTGGCCAAGATGGAGAAACCCCGTCTCTACTAAAAATACAAAAAAATTAGCCAGGCGTGGTGGCAGGCGCCTGTATTCCCAGCTACTCGGGAGGCTGAGGCAAAGAATTGCTTGAACCAGGGAGGCAGGGGTTGCAGTGAGTCCAGATCGCACCACTGCACTCCCGCCTGGGCGACAGAGCAAGACTCCATCTCAAAAAAAAAAAAAAAAAAAGAATTAAAACTAGCCAGGCGTGGCAGCAGGCACCTGTAATTCCAGCTATTCGGGAGGCTGAAGTGGAAGGAAGGATGGCTTGAGCCCAGGAGATGGAGGCTGCAGTGAGCCACATTCAGGCCACTGCACTCCAGCCTGAGAGACAGAGCCAGACTATCTCAAAAAATAAAAACAAAAAAGTAAATTTTAATGCCACATCCATGTTGAAAGCATTTAAAGTGGACATGTGTTACAAGATGGTGGATCCTGCAGAGAAAAGGGAATGCTTGTACTTTGTTGGTGGAATGTAAAGTAGTACAGCCATTATGGGAAACCATAGGCTCCTTAAAAAACTAAAAATAGAAGTACCATATGATCCAGCAATCCCACTGCTGGGTATATATCCAAAAGGAAGGAGATCAGTATATGAAAGAGGCATCTGCACTCCCATGTTTAGTGACACATTATTCACAATAGTCGAGATACAGAATCAACCTAAGTTGAATGGATAAAGAAAACAGATGAATGGATAAAGAAATTGTGGTATATATACACAATGGAATATTATTCAGCCACACAAAAAGAAGAAAATCCTGTCATCTGCAGCAACATGGATGGGACCGGAGGTCATTATCTTAAGTAAAATAAACCAGGCACGGAAAGACAAATATCACATGTTCTCACATGTGAAAGCAACAAAAGTGGACCTCATGGAGGTAGGGAGTAGAATGGTGGTTAACACAGTCTAGAAAAGGAGAGAAGGAGGGAGGAAGACAAGTTGATTAATGGGCACAAATATACAGTTAGATAGAAGGAATAAGTTCTAGTGTTCAATAGTACATAAGTGAAACTATAGTTAAAAATAATTTATTGTATATTTTAAAATAGCTAGAAAAGAACTGAAATGTTTCCAACACAAAGGAAAGATAAATGTTTGAGATGATGGCTATCCCATTTATCCTGATCTGATCCTTATACATTGTATAAGTGTATCAAAATATCAAAATTTTATATCCCCAAAATATGTACAACTATGAACATAAATAAAACAGGCCAGGCTCGGTGGCTCACATCTGTAATCCCAGCACTTGGAGTGGCCAAGGCGGGGGGATTGCTGGAGGCCAGGAGCTCAAGACCAGCCTGGGCAACATGCCGACCCTAGGCATGGTGCCACGCACCTGTAGTCCCAGCTACTCAGGAGGGTGAAGTGGGAGGATCGCCTGAGCCCAGGAGTTAGAGGCTGCAGTGAGCTGTGATCGCACAACTGCACTCCAGACTGGGCGACAGAGTGGGAGACCCTGTCTCAAAACAAAAAACAATGGCTCATATCTATAATTCCAGCACTTTGGAAGACCGAAGCAGGAGGACTGCTTGAGCCCAGGAATTTTGAGACCAGCCTGGGCAACATGGTTAGCTACTATCTCTAAAATAAAAATACTTTAAAAAAATAGAGGCCGGGCACGGTGGCTCACGCCTGTAATCCCAGCACTTTGGGAGGCCGAGGCAGGTGGATCATGAGCTCAGGAGATCGAGACCATCCTGGCCAACATGGTGAAACCCCGTCTCTACTAAAGATACAAAAATTAGCTGGGCGTGGTGGCAAGTGCCTGTAATCCCAGCTACTCGGGAGGCTGAGGCAGGAGAATCGCTTGAACCAGGGAGTTGGAGGTTGCAGTGAGCCGAGATCGTGCCACTGCACTCCAGCCTGGCAACAGAGCGAGACTCCATATGAAAGAAAAGAATTCCTCTTGGCCTACAGTGGGAATGATTAAATAGAGATACTGGCTAAAGTTGATAAAACAGAAGTGGAAAAAGTAGGGAAGGGGCTTTTACTTTCCATACTTTTCTTAAAAGGGTATTTGTTTTTAATACCCTTCTCCGTTGTTTTATGCTAACTCCAACATGCCTTACTAATTAAAAAATTAAAAATTATAAAATTAAACAACCACCTTCAAAGGCTCCCTTGAGTCCAAAAGGTGTTTTGTACATATGGTTCCCATGCTCTTCCACTACCACCCGCCATCCCTCCCACTACTTCACAAACCACCCCTCCACCACATAGGCAGAGTTAAGCTGCTCCTCCAGTTTTGCACTCTCCCCATCTGCAGACTTTTGCACTCCCCTACAGAGCGCTTCCGGCACTCTTGCATTATTTACTGTCTGTCTCTGCCCCTAGGCTGGCAGCAACTGGGAGTAGGAACTTTGGAGCCAATGCCTGGCACAGAGTAACTGCTCAACCAATTCTGATTAATCAACCTCCGGGGTGTACAAAAGGGCGAGTCCCCCCGGCGTCCCCCGGTTCAGGCTCCCTCGCCCCGCCGCCCCCGGCCTCCTTACACTCCGAGGTGCGTGTGCGACACGATCTTTCCGCAGGCAATGGTTGCCGGGCCTGGCTCGAAGCCGAGCGCCTGCAGATACATCCAGAGATGCTCCTTCTCGAAAGCGGTGACCGAGGCCGAGCTCATCCTCGCGGTAGGCACGGCGGCTGCAAAGAAAGAAAGAGCAAGCCCAGGGGACTCGGAGGGCCCTCAAGATCCCTCCCTACGGTCAGCCTGAGGTCGCGGTGGTCCTTCCATTGCCAACGCCTGCTCCTTTCACGCCCAGAGCCATTTCGCCTCAAAGGGCCTTACAACCTCCGGGAAACTGAGTTTCTAACGGTATAGTGCGGCCACCACTGCCTCAGCGAAGCCACCACAAACCGAGACTCCCGCCCTTAACGAAAAGCAGTGTGCGCCGGCGCCGCCAGGCGTCCGAGGGAGGAGGGACTTCCGGCAAAGACTATATCTCCCGCCATGCAATGCGTCCTTCTCTCCTCCCTTCCGGCCATGCCCAGCCAAGAAACTACAAGACCCACGGGGCATTGCGCGGCCAGCGACTTGCTCTGCGCTTGCTTAACCGCTGTCGTGCCCAGATCCTCGGGCCTTTGGGTTTCTGATTCTTGGTTAGTGGGGTCCATTTGCTTGTGTATCCTAGTTGTTACGTCACAAAAAAGCCATAAATGGAGCACTATGCCTCGGTGTAGAGATAAAGCATTGGTTCCATCCTCCGCTATGCTCACTGTGACTCTAATCAAGCCACGTAATCTCTGAGCCTCATTTCTGTCGTTAGCGAAATCTATGTCCTCAAATGCTGGATGTTCCTTTTCCTGCTTTAAATGAAATCTGGCTCTATACTCCCCCTGCAGTCCTTTTTTTTTTTTTTTTTTTGAGACGGGGTTTCGCTCTTGTTGCTCAAGTTGGGGTGCAGTGACGCGATTTCGGCTCACTGCAACCTCCGCCTCCCGGGTTCAAGCGATTCTCCTGCCTCAGCCTCCCGAGTAGCTGGGATTAGCAGGTGTCCGCCACCACGCCCGGCTAATTTTTTTGTATTTTTAATGGAGACGGGGTTTCACCATTTTGGCTGGCTGGTCTCGAACTCCTGACCTCAGGTTATCTGCCGGTCTTGGCCTCCCAAAGTGCTGGGATTACAGGCGTGAGCCACTGCGCCTGGCCGCCTGCAGTCCTCTTATTTTTTTTTTTTTTTTTGAGACGGAGTCTAGCTCTGTCGCCCAGGCTGGAGTGCAGTGGCGCAATCTCGGCTCACTGCAAGCTCCGCCTCCCAGGTTCGCGCCATTCTCCTGCCTCAGCCTCCCGAGTAGCTGGGACTACAGGCTCCCACCACCACGCCGGGCTAATTTTTTGTATTTTTAGTAGAGACGGGGTTTCACCGTGTTAGCCAGGATGGTCTCGATCTCCTGACCTCGTGATCCGCCCGCCTCGGCCTCCCGAAGTGCTGGGATTATAGGCGTGAGCCACCGCACCCGGCCAGTCGTCTTAATTGACAGCTGTTGCCTACCACAAACCCCACTGACAACAGGGCCTGGAAGTGGATTGGGTAACCTGCTTTTAAGTCTCATTGCTACCTCTGGCAATGATTGTCTCCTGCCTCACTAAAATCACCTTAATAAAAGAGAGAGAGGCGGGGCAGAGTGGCTCACGCCTATAATCCCAGCACTTTGGGAGGCCAAGGTGGGCGGATCACCTGAGGTGGGGAGTTCGAGACCAGCCTGACCCACATGGAGAAACCCCGTCTCTACTAAAAATACAAAATTAGCCGGGCGTGGTAGCGCATGCCTGTAATCCCAGCTCAGCTACTCGGGAGGCTGAGGCAGAAGAATCGCTTGAACCCGGAAGGCAGACGTTGCAGTGAGCCAAGATCCTTCCACTGCATTCCAGCCTGGGCGACAAAGTGAGACTCTGTCTCAAAAAAAAAAAAAAGAGGAGAGAGAGAGAGAGAGAGAAAGAAAGAAAAGCCACTAAGTTGCCCAGGCTGGGCTCGAACTCCTGGGCTCAAGCGATCTGCCCACCTTGACCTCCCAAGGAATGAGCCACCGTGCCCAGCCTAAAAGCACCTTTTGAAGTTTATGCTATCACCCATAGCTTTTCATTATGGAGGTCATCTGTAAGATCTCTGACTCCGTTCTGGTGGTGCACGCCTGTGGTCCAGCTGCTCAGAAGGCTGAGGTGGGAAAATCACGTGGGCCCTGGGAGGCTGAGGCTGCAGTAAGCTGTGATTGCACGACTGCACTTCAGCCTAGTGACAGAGCAAGACCCTTCTCAAAGCAAAAGAACAGCCACACACACAAAAAAAATCTCTGACTCCTGTCGACAAAAAGAGTCAAAGTCTGTAAAATTGTTGCCGGAAAAAACAGAGTCCTGATCCAGACCCAAAGAGAAGGTTCTTGGATCTCGTGCAGGAAATAATTTGAGGTGAATCACAGAACACAATGAAGGAAGCAAGTTTATTGGAAACTACTCCGTTGAAGAGCGGAGCAACCTCAGAAAGCAGGCGGAGGAACACAAGGTCCTTTGTTACTGTCTCTGCTTGTAAGAAACTGTAAAGAGCTGTGATTAAACTTGGAATGCGCAGATGTGCTCACTAAAGGTAGGGCTATTGTGCTTTCAGAGACCATTAATCTTTCAACCTAAGCTTGCTCATTAACGTCATCTTTAAGTAAAGTGGGCTGCTCTTTAGAACATCTGGACATTCTGCAGGCTTAGTGGGAGATGTCCTGTATGGCCATAAATATTCTGTAATTATAATTGGTGGCCAGCTTAGAATGTGGCTATTTTTAAACCTTAAGCATTAATTTTATAGGAGCCTTGTAAGTGCCTAGCTACTTTAAGATGGAGTCACTCTAGTCATGTTTTATTAAACCACAGGTCTGGTAAGCAGGGGTTCCTCTAACAGAATATTTAAAGAGGTTTATTCTGAGCCAAATATGAATGACCATGGCCTGAGGCACAGTCTCAAGGGTTCCTGAGAACATGTGCCCAAGATGGTGGGGCTATAGCTTTGTTTTATACAGTTTTAGGGAGACATAAAACATCAATCAATACACTTGACGTATACATTGGTTCTGTACAGAAAGGTGAGGCAACTCAAAGTGGTGGGTTCAGGTCACAGGTGGACTCAAAGATTTTCTGATTGGGGCGGATGCGATGGCTCACACCCGTAATCTCTACACTTTGGGAGGCCGAGGCAGACGGATCACTTGAGGTCAGGAGTTTGAGACCAGCCTGGCCAACATGGTGAAACCCCATCTCTACTAAATATACAAACATTAGCTGGGCATGGTGGTGCGCACCTGTAATCCCAGCTACTCGGGAGGCTGAGGCAGGAAAATCGCTTGAACCCGAGAGGCTGAGGTTGCAGTGAGCCGAGATCACACCACTGAACTCCAGCCTGGGCGACTGGGTGAGACTCTGTCTCAAAACAAAACAACAACAACAACAACAACAAAGATTTTATGATTGCCATTGGTTTAGAGTCAAGCTACTATCTAAAGACCTGGAATCCATAGAAAAGTTTCTAGGTCAAGATAAGTGGTTGTGGACACCAGGGTTAGTATGAAGTCTCATAGGTGGCCACCCAAAAGTACTAGAAGCTGGATGTGGTGGCTCACACCTATAATCCCAACACTTTGGGAGGCTGAGGCTGTGGATTGCTTCAGCCCAGGAGGCAGAGGTTTCAGTGAGCCCACATCATGCCACTGCACACCAGCCTGGGCAACAGAGCAAGACCCTGTCTCAGAAAAAAAAAAAAATTTAGGCTAGACACAGCGGCTCACACCTGTAATCCTGCATTTTGAGAGGCCAAGGCAGGCAGATCACCTGAGGTCAAGAGTTCAAGACCAACCCAGCCAACATGGTGAAACCCCATCTCTACTAAAAAGACAAAAATTAGCCAGGCATGGTGGCAGACGCCTGTAGTCCCAGCTACTTGGGAGGCTGAGGCAGGAGAATCGCTTGAACCCAGGAAGCAGAGGTTGCAGTGAGCTGAGATCACATGCCACGCCACTGTACTCCAGCCTGGGTGACAGAGCAAGTATTGGATCCTCAGTTAATCTCTTCAGGATTGGGAGGGCCTGCCAGGGGAAAGATCTTCTTATTTATTTATGAGACGGAGTCTCACTCTATCGCCCAGGCTGGAGTGCAGTGGTGCCATCTCTGCTCAGTGCAACGTCTGCCACCTGGGTTCAAGTAATTCTTCTGCCTCGGCCTCCCAAGTAGCTGGGATTACAGGCATGCGCCACCATGCCCAGCTAATTTTTGTATTTTCAGTCGAGACGGGGTTTCACCGTGTTGGCCAGGCTGGTCTGGAACTCCAGACCTCAGGTGATCTGCCTGCCTCGGCCTCCCAAAGTGCTGAGATTACAGGCGTGAGCCACCAGCCAGCTTCTTTACAGATGTAGATTTCTCCCCATAAGCGACGACGTTGCAGGACCATTTCAAAATATAACAAAGAAACATATTTTGGGAAAAAATATTTTGATTTCCTTCTTTATCTGTCATGTGATGTTATGCCAGTCAGGTTGGAAAGTAAGCTGGGTTATATAGGCTTCAACAAAACCCATCTGATGAGATTTTTATGGCTTGTAGGACATGACTCCCCAAGTTCTGTAGATAGGAATTTGGACAAGAAAGAAAAAAGATCAGAGTTTAGTTCTCACTCACTAGGCCTCATTCTAAGATTTGGCAGCTAGGCGTAGTGGCTCATGCCTGTAATCCCAGCACTTTGGGAGGCCGAGGCAGGAGGATCACTTGAGGCCAGGAATTCCAGGCTAGGTTGGTATTCTTCTGCCTCAGCCTCCTGAGTAGCTGGGATTACAGGCGTCCACCACCACACCTGACAAATTTTTGTATTTTTAGTAGAGACAGGGTTTCACCATGTTGGCCAGGCTGGTCTGGAACTCCTGACCTCAAGTGATCTGCCCGCCTTGGCCTCCCAAAGTGTTGGGATTACAGACGTGAGCCACCGTGCCCAGCCTAATTTTTTAAGGTTTTTTGTTATACAGAGAAGGTCTTACCATATTGCCCACACTGGTCTGGAACTCCTGGGCTCAAGTGATTCTCCCACCTTGGCCTCCCAAAGTGCTGGGATTGTAAGTGTGAGCCACTGCCCCCGGATTGCCTCTACAGTTTACTCCCTTAACTAATACTTTTTTTTTTTTTTTTTTTTTTTTTTTTGAGATGGAGTCTCACTCTGCCACCCAAACAGGAGGGCGGTGGTGTGATCTTGGCTCACTGCAACCTCTGTCTCCTGGGTTCAAGCAATTCTCCTGCCTCAGCCTCCTGAGTAGCTGGGATTACAGGCCTGTGCCACCACAGCCCGGCTAATTTTTTTTTTTTTTTTTTTTTTTTTTGTATTTTTAGTAAAGACGGGGTTTCACCATGTTGGCCAGGCTGGTTTCAAACTCCTGACCTCAAGTGATCCACCCACCTTGGCCTCCCAAAGTGCTGGGATTACAGGCAACTAATACTTAATGCGGCTCTGTGCCAGGCACTGCTCTATGCTTTTCACAAATGTTAACTATTTAATCTTCATAGCAAACTTAGCCCTATTCCTGTTTTACTGATGAAAAAAATGAGGCATAGAGAAATTAAGTAACTTGCTGAAGGTCACACAGTAAGCAGCAGAGCCAGATTACAACCCAGAGTCTGAGCCCTTACCCATCATGCTATGCTTCCTCCCAGGTGACCTGCTTTTAGTCACATGCCCACCACTAGGCTAAGGGAAAGCAAAAACCTTGACCACTATACCCACTGAGACCTTCAAAAGAAGCATGAATGAATCATGGGAGACCAAAAGACAACAAATGTTCACTATACCAGCGGGAAAAAAAATCATGAAGTCAAGATTATACAGCCCAATTTTCATTATAAGTATTTCAGCAATTAAACTTTAATTATATTAAATGATATATGACACAGAACTAGGATCTCTTACAAAAGTTTAGATCAGAGTGTCATTGCAATTAAGACCAATGTAGCCAAAAAATAGATTAACACTCTTCAAAGTCACAGGAATAAAAACAGGAAGTTTAATGTAATACAAATTGCGTATTCAACCAAAAGGGGTATTTTGTTGTTGTTAGTTATTCAACATCTTGCCCTGAGAGGACAGGGCCATTAGCATGTGAATGATTTGATCCGTTCTCCTCTTCCAAAGCTATAATATCTGGAATTTCATCAGTCTCAGATGTCAAGTCTATGGTGGTGAAATCAAACACCTGTAAAAGAAGAATCTTGGATATTGAAACAAACACCGATGAAGTGAGTTGTCAGGTCCATCTGAGCTCATGGAGACTTTAGTGCATGTAGGTGAACCTTGCTTTGTCCATAGCTGTGCTTTTTGAAAAGATGTTTGTGGTCTTATTCCTGCAATTCCCTCATACTATAAAAGCACTAAGGAAACCTTTTAAAAAGGAAACTAACTAGTGGTGGAACCTAGTCAATGAAGCTTTTTAAAAAAATACCAGATATAAAGCATTTTTTGTTATTCAACTATTAATCTATTACTTTCTTAAAAACAATAATACCCCACTTTTCCATAAGCAAGTGTCTAGGCAAATGTTTAGCAACTGAGGAAACAAAAGGTCTTTTTATGGTTGAAACAGCCATCACAAAACCCTACCTCTTCCCTGCACAGGAAAGCCTTTAGGGACAAGAAACTCTATCAAATTTTATTTTATATACAATTTCGATAAGCTAGGTAACGTTTCTTAGCAAACAACAGATTAAAACAAGAAAATTAAGGCCAGCTGCAGTGGCTCACGCCTGTAATCCCAGCCCTTTGGGAGGCCGAGATGGGAGGATCACGAGGTTGGGAGATCGAGACCATCCTGGCTAACACGGTGGAACGCTGTCTCTACTAAAAATACAAAAAGTTAGCCAGGCGTGGTGGCATGCCCCTGTAGCCCCAGTTACTCAGGAGGCTGAGGCAGGAGAATCACTTGAATCCAGGAGCAGTGAGCCGAGGTTCACCACCACTCCAGCCTGGGCGACAGAGCGAGACTCTGTCTGAAAAAAAAAAAAAAAGAAAGAAAAGAAAAAAAATTAATAACATATATTACCAAAGGCTAGAATCTTGATAGTGGAGGAAAAAATGTAGCTGATTACCTAACAGAGGAAAAAGAGCTAACAGCAACAAAAATCCCTCAAAAAGACCGGGTGCGGTGGCTCACGCCTGTAATCCCAACACTTTGGCAGGTGGATCATGAGGTCAGGAGTTCGAGACCAGCCTGGCCAACATGGTGAAACCCCATCTCTACTAATAATACAAAAATTAGCCGGGTATAGTGGCAGATGACTGTAATCCCAGCTACTCGGGAGGCTGAGGCAGGAGAATTACTTGAACCCAGGAGGCAGAGGTTGCAGTGAGCCAAGATTGCACCATTGCACTCTAGCCTGGGTAACAGAGCAAGACACTGTCTACAGGGAAAAAAAAAAATCCCTCAAAAAATAGAAGGAAAGAGGGAAATTGGGGAGTTACTGTGGGTTTTTTTGTTTTGTTTTGTTTTAGATGGAGTTTCACTCTGTCCCCCAGGTTGGAGTGCAGTGGCGTAATCTCAGCTGTCTGCAACCTCAGCCTCCCAGGTTCAACTGATTCTCCTACCTCAGTTTCCCGAGTAACTGGGATTACAGGCGTGCGCTGCAACCATGCCTGGCTAATTTTTGTATTTTTTAGTAGCGATGGGGTTTCACCATGTTGGCCAGGCTGGTCTCGAACTCCTGACCTCAAGTGGTCCACCCTCCTTGGCTTCCCAAAATGTTGGGATTACAGGCGTGAGCCACTGCACCCAGCCTGGAGTTATTGTTTAATAGGTACAGAATTTGTGCTTAAGATGAATATAACGGTGATGGTTGTATAACATTGTGAATGTGCTTAATGCCACATAATTGTACACTTAAAAATTGAAAAAATGGAAATTTTGACATTGGATTTCTTTTTGTTTTGTTTGTTTGTTTGTTTTGAGATGGAGTCTCATTGTCACCCAGGCTGGAGTGCAGTGGTGCGAACTCGGTTCACTACAACCTCCACCTCCCAGGTTCAAGTGATTCTCCTGCCTCAGCCACCCAAGTACCTGGTATTACAGGCGAGTGCCACCACACCCGGCTAATTTTTGTATTTTTAGTAGAGATGGGATTTCACCATGTTGGCAAGGCTGGTCTTGAACTCCTGACCTCAGGTGATCCACCCACCTTGGCCTCCCAAAGTGCTGGGATTACAGGCATGAGCTACCATGCCCAGCCAGCTCTACTATCTTTTATATGGCACTCTCAAATGGCACTTTCATAAAATCTGTACCAGCTAAAAACCTAGAAAGTATATTATGTATCAAGACTAGGCTCCCTTGTGAGATTCAAAGCCTTTCATTATATTATATTTCATATTATATCTCTAATCTGCAGGCCCAGTTTAAGCAAGAAAAACACGAGAAGAATCTCAGGCAATTCTGTCTACCTCCCACTGCAAACATTTTCCCCTCGACTGCCTTCCTATCACTTCAGTTAGTCATCTTACTGACAATCTTAACAATTTTTTTTTTTTTTTGAGACGGAGTCTCGCTCTGTCGCCCAAGTTGGAGTGCAGTGATGCCATCTTGGCTCACTGCAACCTTCGCCTCCCAGGTTCAAGCAATTCTCATGCCTCAGTAGCTTGAATTACAGGAGCGAGCCACAATGCCCAGCTAATTTTTGTATCCTTAGTAAAGACGAGGTTTCACCATGTTGGCCAGGCTGCCGTTGAACTCCTGGCCTCAAGTGATCTGCCGACTCGGCCTCCCAAAGTGCTAGGATTACAGGCATGAGCCACCGCACCTGGGCAATTTTTACAATTAAAGATGTATTGTGTTAATCAGCAGTTTCATCTGTCAAATTCAACGAAGTATAGGCTGCCTGCCTCTCACCACCAATTAAGAGTATAATTTTCTAATTCAGTCTTTTCCTTCTGAGCACTCTATTCCTGACTCTCAGCTTAGGATGGTTAGTTAGAAGTCCTTAACCCTCACCAGTCCTAAAAATATGACCTGGGACTAGCCCAGTGAGGGTCAAATTGACGCCATTTTTTTTTCAGGAGTTAATAATTTCTAAAACTAAGGTTTTAGAAGTTCAGTTCTAAAGAAGTTCATTTTGGGGTGGAGGGAGTGGGGTAGCATCAGAATCTCAAAAGGTAACCAAGAAAGATACCATAAAACAAGTCTTTGGCTTAAGCTGACCTGTAGCCCTATATCTTACATAAACCAAATTTTAGCTTTTTCCTTTTCACTTCATTAGTTGTTTTTTTTCCGCAGCCTTGAACTCCTGGGCTCAAGCAATCTTCCTGTCCCAGCCACCTGAGAAACTGAGACTATAGGTGCATACCACTAGGCCCAGTTTCATTAGTTCTTTAATACCTATAACTGCCTTATCAAAGTGGATGTATTTTCCTAACCATGAGCTGGTATTATATACTCACACCTTGAACTGCCAAGTTAAAGATACTACATGTCACTGTCCCACAGATGATGTCCCCATGCCTCTAGCACAAATTTAAAAAACACACCCCCATCCTCAACACTCACTTCCATCTGTTGAGGCAACATTAACTTAATAGATGAGAAAACTAAGGCTCAGAGATTAATGGCCAACGCATCATATTCCTTTGCATTTTTGCATAGGACAAACTAGAAAGACTATGTTATCATTACAGGCAAAGGAAAAAACATTCTTGAACACTCCCTGAGGCACACCATGCCAGGTTTCATGCAGTCAAATGTTTACGAACCTGCCATGGTTACATACTATGTTAGCCTTAGTCAGTATTTTCCCTCAAAAGAACTGTTTTCTGGAGGAAAAAAAGTCTGTAAAACCAAAATTTTCTGCCAGTTTATGCAACAATGAAGCTGCAAGATGTGAGAACACAGGCCAGGTTCAGTAGCTCATGCCTGGAATCGCAGCACTTTGGCAGGCCGAGGTGAGTGGATCACTTGAGCTCAGGAGTTTGAGACCAGCCTGGGCAACATGGTGAAACCCCATCTTTACAAAAATACAAAAATTAGCCAGGTGTGATTGTGCATGCCTATGGTCCCAGATACTCAGGACACTGAGGAGGGAGAATCGATTGAGCCTGGGAGGCGAAGCTTGCAGTGAGCCAATCACACCACCGCACTATTGCCTGAGCAACAGAGCAAGAGCCCATCTCAAAAAAAAAAAAAAAAAAAAAATGCCAGAACACCATAAATCCTGAGACATGTTGACAAATGAATGAAATGCATGTAGACACAAACTTGAAACACAAAGACAGCAAAACCATGACCAACGTGCACAGCTCACAGCAAAAAGCAAGGGCTGCTGGTGCTCTTCTAGAAGCTAAGGATGTTCTACATTTTATTCTGCCCCTGCTCAGGAAGAAGAGCTTTGAGACCTCTCTCCTTTTCATAAGCTATTCAGTAACGACTACAATTCTTTTTTTTTTTTTTTAATTTGTACTAAAGTAACACACTATAACTCTTATAATAGGGAAACACAAAGGTGTATGTTCAGGATAAGAAAGCATGTGTGGCCAGGCGTGGTGGCTCACGCCTGTAATCCCAGCATTTTGGGAGGCCGAAGCAGGCAGATCACTTGAGGTCAGGAGTTCGAGACCAGCCTGGCCAATGTGGTGAAACCCCATCTCTACTAAAAAGACAAAAACTAGCCAGGCATGGTGGTGCACGCCTATACTTGGGAGGCTGAGGGTAGGAGAATAGCTTGAACCTGGGAGGTGGAGGTTGCAGTGAGCTGAGACCACACCATCACACTCCAGCCTGGACAACAGAGCAAGACTCTGCCTCAAAAAAAAAAAAAAATTAAGAGGCAGAGGCCTAGAAAATGCCAGTCACTGGGAACAGGAAGGCAAGTGAGTGACTAGGCTCTGTCCTGGAAACCCATAAATCACAAAAGTCCATCCTTCCCAGAAACCAGAAGCTCCTTATCTGCAAAACAAATCCTAGGGATTTCCCACCTACCCTCCAACTCAACTCACCTGTTTACTGATTTCTGGAGTTACAATGAGAAGAAAAAATTTGTAACTTGATAAAAACCTTTTTTTTTTTTTTTTTTTTTTTTTTGAGACAGGGTCTGTCACCCAGGCAGGAGTGCAGTGTCACAATCTCGGCTCACTGCAACCTTCACCTGCCTTGGTTCAGGGGATTCTTGTGCCTCAGCCCCCAAGTAGCTGGGGTTACAGGTGCATACAGCCATGCCCGGCTAATTTTTGTGGGGTTTTTTGTTGTTGTTATTTTTGGTTTTTTTTTTTTTTTTTGAGATGGAGTCTCGCCCTGTCGCTGGACAGGCTGGAGTGCAATGGCGCAATCTCAGTTCACTGCAACCTCCACCTCCAGGGTTCAAACGACTCTCCTGCCTCAGCCTCCCGAGGAGCTGGGATTACAGGTGCACGCCCCCATGCCCAGCTAATTTTTGTATTTTTAGTAGAGACAAGGTTTACCATGTTGGCCAGGCTGGCCACTGTTGGCCTCTCCTGACCTCTTGATCCGCCAGCCTCAGCCTCCCAACGTGCTGGGATTACAGGCCGTGAGCTACCACGCCCGGCCTAATTTTTATGTTTTTAGTAGAGACTGGGTTTTGCCCTGTTGGCCAGGCTGGTCTCAAACTCCTGACCTCAAGTGATCTGTCCACCTCGGCCTCCCAAAGTGCTGGGATTACAGGCATGAGTCACCGTGCCTGGTCGATAAAAAACTTTAATAGACTCACTCACACCAAAGGAACATGTAAAGTTATGTGCCGCTTCCTTGTTTTCATGGAGAGAAAGGGGTGAACCAGGACAGAAAGAGACTAATGTGAGTTAGACTTCCCAGTTCTGCTGAGGGCAGCCCTGCTTACCTTTTAGCAGGGACAGCCAGAAGCATGTAGCTCTATTTCACACTTTTTTTTTTTTTTTTAAGACAGAGTCTCACTCTGTTGCTCAGGTTGGAGTGCAGTGGCGCAATCTTGGCTCACTGCAGCCTCCACCTCCCAGACGCAGGGGATTCTCCTTGCCCAGCCTCCAAGTAGCTGGGATTATAGGCGTGCACCACCAGGCCAGGCTAATTTTTGTATTTTTTGTAGAGAAAGGGTTTCACGTTGTTGGTCAGGGTGGTGTCGAATCCCTGACCTCAGGTGATCTGCCTGCCTCGGCCTCCCAAAGTGCTGGGATTACAGGTATGAGCCACAGCGCCTGGCCTATTTCACAAGTTCTGAGACTCACTTTTAAAAACTAGTTTGACATATTTCATCTGTGTGACAAGGAGATTCAGGATGGTTCCTAAATAACCAATGTTGAATGGACTAGAAGTCTGAATACCATAGGCAGAAGGTAAGAAGAACCTTTTTCTACAGGGGGCTTAAAGTCTTTTTACTTCTAATTAGTCTCACATGGTCTTCTATACGTATGTCCCCAACAACAACTGAGGTTAGTGACTTTTTCCCAAAATGACAACACAGTAAGTTAAGTCCAACTAAGGCTGGACACTGAAGAATCTCCCTTTAGGACTCACGCTTTAACTGGTTCCCTGGCAAGAAATGCCCAATGCCTTTATATGATGCTGATTTAAACAATCACTCACTTCCTTTCAGCTCTGATTCCTTTTCAGTGAGGTAGTCAGACATGACTAGGCCCTTTTACTGGTTTAAAAACCCACTCACAGGGGTCCAGTAAGTTGGCAAACAAAGAGGGCCAACTGTCACCTAGTAAAATTTGAATATGCACATTAGCTTTTAATTTGTTTTAAATCTGTTATCAAGCATCCTATTTTTTTTAATCTGTTATCAAGCATCCTATTTTCTTTTCTTTTTTCTTTTTTTTTTTTTTTTTTTTTTGAGATGGAGTCTTGCTCTTTCGCCCAGGCCAGAGTGCAGTGGCGCTATCTCGGCTCACTGCAAGCTCCGCCTCCCGGGTTCACGCCATTCTCCTGCCTCAGCCTCCTGAGTAGCTGGGACTACAGGCACCCGCCACCGTGCCCGGCTAATTTTTTGTATTTTTAGTAGAGATGGGGTTTCACCGTGTTCGCCAGGATGGTCTCGATCTCCTGACCTCGTGATCCGCCCACCTCAGCCTCCCAAAGTGCTGGGGTTACAGGCGTGAGCCACAGCACCCGGCCAAGCATCCCATTTTTAACATTAGCCTTCCAATGTTCTCACTCTGCCAAACTCCCCAACAGGCCAATTGAAACTCATGTATGTATAATAACTCTGTCATGCAGGTTAAGCAGCTCTACGAAAGCAACACACAAAGCATATGGAACAAACAGCATGTAACTGGTCTATCCTGCATTGAATTTTATTGAATTCAAAGGTAGTATTCCTATTTGAGAAATGAAAAACTAAAATCAAGTTTTACAAGCAAGCATCATGAGATAAAGCAGTGAAGAGGCCTTTTCAGATCACACCAGAGCAGACACCAGTTTCTACCCCAGCCCACATGAAGATGTTTTTATTCAATACAAACAGTAACAGAGGCAACACAATGGCCATAGAATGAGAACATAAGTGCATTTGAATTTTTTCTGAGTTCTGGCTATAGGCTCTGACAAGCCTATCATTCTTTTCTTACCAGGTGAACAGAAATCATCTGCTAATGCCAGAAACTTTAAAGCTCTTAATTCAGCTGGAAACAACTACAATTGAGGGCCTTTATACTAGCTACTTGCTTCCCAATTTAGGGTTGCCTAGCAAGTTAATTTCAACATAACAAAAGGTGTCATCTGTCTGGCCACAGCATGCACTAGTGATAGGGGCAGGTTTAATGAGTTTTGTGCTCAGATCGCTGGGTCTCCTGGCTGCTCTTGTCCATCTCTGCACCTTGGTCCTGAGCATTCTGAGACTCAGTCAGCTGAGGATAAAAGGGACCTACCAGCCAGTTGAGGGGCGTGTTGTTAACAAGATAATCCATCACGTCATCTAAAGATTCCTTCATTTTCTGCAGCTGCCCCTTGCTAGAAGTGAGGAGGCCGTCAGACACTTCTTTAAAGGAGGCAGCATTGCGGAACACTGAGTAGATGTCGCCTGCCATCACCCCCATGTGCTTGGCCTGATCTTGGATGTTCTGCGGTACACCTTGGATGTTGGACAGGAGTGTGTGGCACGTGGTCTGGAGCTGCTGAGTCAGGTTGCGGGCAATTGCAAGAGTACGTGACTCAATGTGCTAAAAATAAAACTTAAAATTAGCAGTGGATCCAATAGTGCTATGTATAAATTAGTTCAATGACAGTAAGCTGGTTATGTGTCCACCACATATGTGGATTCTTTGGCTTTTAAAAATCCTCATTACAATGCCGAGTGCAGCAGTATTATTCACATTTCATAGATATGAATATAAGCTTAGAGTTTAAGTAGATGGCTTCAGTTAACAACTGGAAAACAGCTGGGTAGGGATTCGAACTAGTGCCTGAGTCTCCAAAGTTCATCATCTTAAACTGAAGAAACATATTAGGTAGGGGAGACCCAAAAGAATGGAAATATACTTCATGTTAGTAGTGTAATGTATATATTCCCTCCTCAAATAAAATGACAAGACATGAACGAACAGTTCATATTGACTTCAGAGCTTTTGGGACACAACCACTTTCTAGGACTATAAGAGGATATTTCTTTTCCCTTCCTTCCTCCCTGCTTCCCTTCCTTTTTCTTCTTTCTTTCTTTATTTCTTCTTTCTTTCTTTTCTTTTCTTTCTTTCTTTCTGAGACAGGGTCTCAGTCTGTTGCCCAGGCTGGAGGACACTGGCACAATCATGGCTCACTGCAGACCCGACCTCTCGGGCTTAGGTGATCCTCCCACCTCAGCCTCTCGAGCAACTAGGACTACAGGTGCACACCACCACACCCTGCTAATTTTTGTATTTTTTGTAGAGATGGGGTTTCACAGTTGCCCAAGCTGGTCCTGAATTCCTGGGCTCAAGTGATCTGCCTGCCTTGGCCTCCCAAAATGCTGAGATTACAGGTGTGAGCCATTGCACCCAGCCAAGATGCTATGTCTTCCCTCTGGAACCTTGGTCACCTTATTGCCCTTTCACCTAGTTTATTCACCCATTAGTTCTCAGCTTACCATTCATCTCTTCCAGAAAGCAATGTGACTCAACTACCCCCACTCCAAGGCTGCCTGAGATAGTCTTCCCATATGTTTTCTTTTTTTTTTTTTTTTGAGACAGAGTCTTACTCTGTTGCCCAGGCTGGAGTGCAGTAGCATGATCTCGGCTCATGGCAACCTCTGCCTCCCAGGTTCAAGCTATTCTCCTGCCTCAGCTGCCCGAGCAGCTGGGACTACAGGCACGTGCCACCATGCCTGGCTCATTTTTTGTATTTTTAGTAGAGACAGGGTTTCACCATGTTGGCCAGGATGGTCTCGATCTCCTGACCTCGTGATCTACCCGCCTCGGCCTCCCAAAGTGTTGGGATTACAGGCGTGAGCCATCGCGCCCGGCCAATAGTACCTGTATTTATGCCGTTAAACAACAACCGGACTTGGCTACTCTGAGTGTACTGCCTATGAGATAGCCCTCTTCTGCAAGGAGCATTAAAAAGGCACAATAGGACAGCATGGCTGGCTGTATCCCCTGTTAGTCTGTACCCATTATGAGGGCAAGGCCTGTGTTTCTCATTTAGTTGTATCTCACTTGGGGCATATGTATACTCATAGGTTGTTAGATAAAATTATTCGCTGCCTAGTTTTGCTTTTCTGCCACATAACTAGCCACCTATGTACATGGTATTGTTCAACCTTTTGATAGAGAAGAGTATTCTAAGACATAGTATGGAAAAATTGAAATGAAAAGTCTGATAAGAACTTCTTCAGCAACCAGCAAATGACCGTCCCAGTCATCTTACCTCAGCACAGTGGGACTCATCAGTATCATCATATCCAATGCTCCTTTTCCACTCTACCCACGAGAGGTAGAGCTTATCCTGAGCATCCTGAATTTTCTGATTGGCACTATACACATTCTTCCTGGCAAATTCAATCTAGACACATTGAAACAAAACAAAGGAACACACAAGTCAGATATTCACGTTAGCCTGTTTGCAGATGTATGATGTAAATCAGGCAACATAAAAACTAAGAATTTCCTGGAGTTGAATAAGATCTATTCCTGCTATCATTATTATTTATTATCAATATGTATAAATTAACCAAGCAGTAGTAGCTCTTTACTGCCTCTATTTAACTATTAAATCACTGACTCCACATTTACTTCCAGTTTAGCACAGGTAAAGCAACTAAAAAACTACAAAAAAATTTTTTTTGAGTCTCACTCTGTCACCCAGGCTGAAGTACAGTGGCGCGATCACAGCTCACTGAACCTCCGTCTCGTGCCTTAGCCTACCGAGTAGCTGGGATTACAGGCATACGCCACCATGCCCAGCTAATTTTTGTATTTTTAGTAGAGACAGGATTTCACCTTGTTGGCCAGACTGGTCTCGAACTACTGACCTCAGGTGATCCAACCACCTTGCCCTCCTAAAGTGCTGGGATTATAGGCATGAGCCACCACGCCCAGCCAGCAACTAAAATTTAATGTGTACATGAGTAAAGGATAAGTTAGAATTACAAAACAGAAAGGAATTTGACCTTCCTCTTCCCTGTTGCCAACCACTATTTCCCCTTCTAAGAAGAAATGGTTTTCTCATGGCAGTACAGAATGGTACATACTGTTCTTTAACTTGGAAACCTTTAATGGCTACACAGTAGTCTATTGTGATATATCAATTTAATTAGTCCTGTTAGTGGATGTGCATTGTTATAGTCTCTTGCAACTTTAAACAAATATACACATCTGTAAGATAAAAAGTAAAACAGCTCCAAGTGTAGGTATGCTTGTAACTTTACTAAAACTGTCTCTTGGATCAGTCCCTTAGAGCAAGAGCTGCGCAAGTGTGGTTCTTTCTCTACACCGTTGCCAACAGCCACATTTCCCATGTGGCAGGACAAGAGAGATGTCAGTATTTGACCCCTCAGAGCGAGATTAGCATTGCTTCCTATATTTCAACTAGTTATACTTCCTTTTTCTGTGAGCTGTCTTCATATTCTTTGTCCAGTTTTCTATTGGGTTGTTCGTCAACTAAGAATGAAATTCTTGGATTTTGTGATTACATTTAATTCTTGATCCTAGAGATAAATGAACCCACTTCAGATACCTTAAAATAAAGTTTTACTCACCAGGTGAACAGTAGAATCGAGCTGAGAAATGGTCTGTTGGCTTTTTTGCTTAGCTTCTTTAACCCTGCTGAGAGCCTGCTGGTAGGCACGGGAGCGAAGCTTGGTAGACAGGGATCCCAGTCTAACATAATAACTTGGCTTCTGAACCAGATCAAATCCTTCAACTTTTTTTGCTTCTTTTTCTGAAGTTAGAAATAAGAGACAAAATAACTTAAGGGATCACAGTGACAAGTGATAAGGCCTGGACTCTAACCTGGGTCTTGACTTTCTTACTTCTACCCAATCACTTAGCAATCATGCAGTCATTCTTCCAAGACTGCTCACGTCTGCTGCTGGACTTGACTACCCTGAACATATTACTGTATCTGATACACACTGCATGCATCTACACGTTTCTCCCACTAGAGTAAACTGCTTTTTTTTTTTTTTGGAAACAGGTCTTGCTCTGTTGCCCAGGCTGGAGTACAGTGGCACAATTTTGGCTCACTGCAACCTCAACCTCCCGAGCTCAACTGATCCTCTCACCTCAGCCTCCTGAGTAGCTAGGACTCTAGGAACAAGCCACCATGCCCAGCTAATTTTTGTGTTTTTTAGGGTTTCGCCATGTTGCCCAGGCTAATCTCAAACTCCTGAACTCAAGCGATCTGCCTGTCTTAGCCTCCCAAAGTGCTGGGATTGTAGGCATGCATGCACCATTGCGCCCAGCCTAGAGTGAACTTGAGCGGCATGGTACCTGGCACACATTACCTAATGATGATTCTTTGTAATGAGGATTTTATAAAGCAATCCATTAAAGACTATCCATTTACAGAAAATATTTTTCAAGGCCAATTTTTGCTAAAGTTTCAAAACTTACTACGTACGATTCAATGTGAACTTTATGATTGCTTTAGGAAGGAAAATCTATAGAGGCAAAAAGATTAGTGGTTGCTCACATCTGTAATCCCAGCACTTTGGGAGGTCAAGGCAGGTGGATCGTTTGAGCCCAGGAGTTCGAGATCAGCCTGGGCAACATAGTGAGATCCCATCTCTATAAAATTAAATTAAATTAAAAAGGACTGACTGCAAACAGGCATGAGGATCTTTTGGGGTAGCAGAAGTGTTCTAAAACTGGATTGCGGTGATGCTTGCACAACTGTGTAAATTTAGACTAAAGATGAGAGTATATATGTCAATGAAGCTGTTTAAGAAAGATTTAATATAAAACAGTATTTCAAGATAAAATTCCAGTTACCTAGTTCTTCCTCAGTGAGAGGGAGGTACTGTTCTACCAACAGCTCTGATTTGGTGAGTGCACTTTCTACGCCACTGCTCACGAGCTGCATCATCCGACTCCCCAAGACTGTGTTAATGCTGCCACTGACCACAGACTTGGTCTTCTCCACACTGCCAGTCACCGCCCCTTTGGTCTTGTCCATCACCCCTGTGATCGTGCTGGCCACAGAATCCTTGGCCTCAGTCACAGTAGTCGTCACAGCATCTTTTGCCCCAGTCACAGCACCTTTGGCATTGGCAACAATCTGTAAGTAGAAAAGCAGATCCCTTGGCTGGTGAGAAAAATGAGCATAAGGACATACCTAAGGTCTTAACTAAGGCAGCACAGCTGAAGAGTTAAAGAAGCAATCTAGTCCTCTCACTCTAGCTTTAGGTCTTGGGCAAGTCACTAAGAGTTGATGAGCTTGAATTTCCCTATCAAGTATATCTGCCCTACCTGCCAATCCTTGGGAATTGCTGGAGGAGCAAATGAAGTAAACAGATATGAAATTTGTCTGTTTGCCAAGGCTGCAGTGAGCCATGATTGTGCCACTGCACTCAGCCTGGGTGACAGAGCAAGACCCTGTCTCAAAAAAAAAAAAAAAAAAAAGAAGAAGAAAAAAGAAAAAAAAAGAAAAGAAAAGAAGGTAAGTTATATAGCTTATTCCAAAGTCACACAAATCCAGAGAGGAAACTGAAGATCAAACTATACCTGGCCCTCGGGGTGTTATTAGTATGCAGTTATTATACATGGCAGGGCATGGTGGCTCATGCCTGTAATGCCAGCACTTTGCAAAGCTGAGTCGGTTGGATCACCTGAGGTTAGGAGTTCGAGACCAGCCTGACCAACATGGTGAAACCCCGTCTCTACTAAATACAAAAAATTAGTTGGGCGTGGTGGCACATGCCTGTATCCCCAGCTACTTGGGAGACTGAGGCAGAAGAATCACTTGAACCCCAGAGGTGGAGGTTGCAGTGAGCCAAAATTGTACCATTACACTACAGCCTGGGCAACAAGAGCAAAACTCTGTCTCAAAAACAAACAAACAATGACAAAAAAAATTAGCTGGGTGTGGCGGGGCGTGCCTGTGAACCCAGCTACTGGGGAGGCTGAAGCAGGACAATTGCTTGAACCCAGGAGGAAGAGACAGCAGTGAGCCGAGATTGTGCCACTGCACTCCAGCCTGGGCGACAGAGCAAGACTCTGTCTCAAAAAAAAAAAAAAAAAAAAAAGAACACAAGTTACCAACATTTAAAGAAAATATCCGAAATGGAAAATAACTCTCACCATTAGCACAGTCTCAAGCAATGTAAGTGAAAAATTTAAAAGATTTGCACAAGCATTCTAAAGGCTATACACTAAACTTACCTATAGTTGTGTACCACATAATATTTTGGTCAGCGATGGACCACTATTCAATGATAGTCCCATAAGATTATAATGGACTGCCCTGTAACAGGTATACTTTTTTTTTTCACTGCACCTTTTCTAGTTTAGATACACAAATACTTATCATTGTGTTACAGTAGTCAGTGTAGTCATGCTGTGCAGGTTTGTAGCCTAGAAGCAAGCAACAGGCTGTATACCATATAGCCTAGGTATATAGCAGGCTATACACCATATAGCCTAGGTATATAGCAGGCTATACCACAAGTCCCTAACCCCTGGGCCATGGACCATTACCAGTCCATTACCAGTCAGAGGCGGCATTAGATTCTCATAGGAGACCTAACCCTAACCCTCTTGTGAACTGTGCATGTGCATGCTCCTTATGAGAATCTAATGATACATATAGTGCACTTGAATCATCCCAAAAACACCACCCACCCCCTGCTGGTCCATGGAAAAACTGTCTTCCATGGAACCAGTTCCTGGTGCCATAAAGCTTGGGGACCACTGGGCTCTACCATCTAGGTTGGTGTGAGCATACTCTGTGATGTTCACACAATGGCAAAATCACCTAATGTGCATTTCTCAAAATATATTCCCATCACTAAGTGACAGATGACTGTATTTAGATTATGAAAAGACACAGAGCTATATTTTTCCCTAACTGGTATCCTTTTGTGCCATTCTGTATTCTTAATTTGAAACAAAATTTTAGGACATTATCTGAACCAAAGGATCACCAGGACAGACAAGCCTATCATTTTTGTCAACACTGGCTAGCTATCCCATATGGATGGTAGTTCCTGGCAGCATTGTACAAGCCAGGTGAGAAAAGGTTATATATATCACGTCTGCATTTATTTAATACCACAAGACAATCGGTTACTTGAGACAGCAATTTCATTTATAGGAGCAAAGACACAAACTGATAGACAACACACTAAAAGTTTTCTAATCCAAAGGAGGCTAGTTCTTCTCTGCTTCGTAGATACAACTTGACAACAGTTCAGGAAGTAAGGAAGTGGCCATTATTTTTCAAACATACATCCAGATCCAGGTTGGGAAAACAAGTATTTGCCTGTTTGTGATATGTACAGCTTGTTTTAACAGATAGAAGATGAAAACATGTGAAGTGTCAAGTCTCAGCACTTTTGTCCCAAGCTCACCTGAGTTGATGGCTGATTCAGAATAGGCAGTCTCTCCTCAATCCTGTCTAGCCCCTTACAGGCATAGGTATTGGCAACTGCAACTAGAATCACAAATGGGAAAATGTTAATGTAGTACTACAGGTATAGAATGAACACACATTTCCATAGGCCTTATAAAAAATGGCAATAATGGGCTGGGCGCGGTGGCTCACGCCTGTAATCCCAGCACTTTGGGAGGCTGAGGCAGGCGGATCACGAGGTCAAGAGATCGAGACCATCCTGGCCAACATGGTGAAACCCCGTCTCTACTAAAAATACAAAAATTAGCTGGGCGTGATGGTGTGCGCCTGTAGTCCCAGCTACTCAGGAGGCTGAGGCAGGAGAATCGCTTGAACTCAGGAAGCAGGGGTTCCAGTGAGCCAAGATGCATCATTGCACTCCAGCCTGGGTGACAGAGCAAGACTCCATCTCAAAAAAAAAAAAAAAAGGCAAGAATGTTGATCTTATACAACAGAAGGCATTGCCTGGTTTATCTAGTTCTGACAGGAAGAGGCCTGGCAAGTTGCTGGCAACTCTCTTCTAAAGGTAAGGAAATATGGGGGTGTAAGGGAGGAGCAGGCAGAGGCAGTGACAGGCCAAACAGGAAGCTGGCTCTGAAGCTTCTTCCTTATCAACTGGCCCCTAATGTTAATGCCAAGAGTAGCTGGGCTTTCCCTGAACTGTCATTCAGAGAATAAGGTATCTGGAAACTCTCTCAAAATCGGCATTCCCATGCTAGTTTAATCCCTACCTACGCTTACTTCAGCACAGGTCAGTGTATTTGGGGTCCTCAGGAGGAAAGAGTATGCCAAGACCACCCTGGATCTCCCTAACAAGGGAGATTTTAGTGTGAGCTTCCCGCTAAGAATACCAAACCAAGTACTAGTACCAAATTCATTTAGGAAGTAGCAGAGTTGGAATGGCTGGTCTCTAAAGGCTCCTTATAATCCTAAAAGTCCCTGGCTTAACCATTTGAAAGAATGATTTAAATCTTTATTCAAAAGCAGTTCATGATGTGGAGAAATTGGAGCCTCCATACAGTGTTGGTGGGAATGTAAAATGGTACAGCTGATTTGGAAAACAGTCTGGCAGCTCCTCAAAAGCTTAAACAGTTATTATATAACCCAGCAATTCCACTCCTGGATATATACCAAAAAAACCTGAAAACATGTCCACACAAAAAGTTGTATACAAATGTTCACAGAAGCATTATACATAATCTCCAAAAGTAGAACGAACCCAAACATCCATCAGTTGAAGAATGAATAAATATTGTCTGTCTAGACAGTAAATTACTATTCAACAATAAAAAGAGATGCAGTACTGATATGATGTGACAAGACAGATTAACTTTGAAAACATTATGCTTAATGAAAGAAGCCAATCACAAAAAAACCCACACATTTTATGATTTCGTTTATAAGAAATATCCAGCATAGGCAAATCTATAAAGACAAAGTAGATTAGTAGCTGCCTCAGGGTGGTTGTTAGGAAATGGGGAGTGACTGCTAAGTATGAGAGTATGAGATTTCTCATGGAGTATGAGATTTCTGTTCTTTATTTTGGTAAAATATACATAACAAATTTCACCATTTCAACCATTTTTAACTGTGCAATTCAGTGGCATTAAGTCCATTTACAACATTATACAACCATCACCACTATCCATTTCTAAAACTCATTCATGGCCAGGCATGGTGGCTCACACCTGTAGTCCTAGCACTTTGGGAGGCCGAGGCGGGCGGATCACCTGGGGTCAGGAGTTCCTGACCAGCCTGGCCAACACGGCAAAACCCTGTCTCTACTAAAAATACAAAATTAGCCGGGCATGGTGGTGTATGCCTGTAATCCCAACTACTCAGGGAGCTGAGGCAGGACAATCACCTGAGCCCGAGAGGCAGAGACTGCAGTGAGCAGTCTCAAGTTCCAGGCCTCAAGCGATCCTGCCATCTAGACCTCCCAAAGTGCTAGGATTACAGGTGCAGGCCACCGTGCCCATCCTCTGGGGGATTTTTAATTAAAGGATCATAAACATCTGCCAAAGCTATGAAACAGGCCTTCTGTGGACAGGCGCGGTGGCTCACGCCTGTAATCCCAGCACTTTGGGAGGCAGAGGTGGGTGGATCACAAAGTCAGGAGTTAAGCCTGGCCAATATTGTGAAACCGCGTCTCTACTAAAAATACAAAAATTAGCTGGGCATGGTGGTGGGAGCCTGTAGTCCCAGCTACTCGGGAGGCTGAGGCAGGAGAATCACTTGAACCCAGCAGACAGAGGTTGCAGTGAGCCAAGATTGCGCCACTGAACTCCAGCCTGAGTGATAGAGTGAGACTCCATCTCAAAAAAAAAAAAGGAAAGAAAAGAAAAGAAAAGAAACAGTCCTCTTACGGTAATGAGGGTCACCTGAAAGTTTCTAGGTAAAGGCAGTGTATGCCCCAGGAAGGGCTGAGGAGTTCCAGATGTTACTGCTGTGAGCTCAGGGGCTCGCCACTGACCAGTCCCTTGACTTGCATCTTGAAAAATCAGAACTCACTTTGCGGCTCTAGCTTCTGGATGATGGGCAGAGCACTGGTCATGGCCACGGAGGTGATGGTCTTCACACCGTTCTCTGCCATCTCACACACAGACTTCAGGTAGGGATACTGGTCCTTTGTACTGAGATAGGCTGAGGACATGAGGTCATACGTGGAGCTCACCAAGGGCAGGTTGACCACCCGAGTCACCACACTCTGCAATCAAAGTAGGGAGGGTATGCTTATTAATCTATCAAAACACAAAAGGAGAGAAAGTAGACAAAGGCTACTCAAAATTCATACCGGTTGTGGATCAACTGCAACGGATGCCATTTTTCTTCCTGGAGAAAGAAATCTGCAGAAAAGAGACTTATTTCAGAACACTGGGATAAGACTCTCCCAAATTCATTCCCCAACCCAAGCAAATGCTGATTACAAGTGGAGAAAAATGCAGGGTGAGCTCCGGGTAGTCTTCTGTACTTCTTTCCTCTCTCCAGCTCTCCAGGTCCCCCTCCTGAAAGAGCCACACCCACACAACCCCACTCCCTCTTTTGAGGCAAAGTTTCAGAGCTTATGTGTAAACTTGCAATACTCAGGAGGGAGAAGTAAAGTTGTTGACATACTTCTCTTGTTTCTCCGAGTATCTGTTAACAAAAATGCTAGCCAAGCCGGGCGCGGTGGCTCACGCCTGTAATCCCAGCACTTTGGGAGGCCGAGGGGGGTGGACTGCTTGATGTCAGGAGTTCAAGACCAGCCTGACCAACGTGGTGAAACCCCGTCTCTTCTAAAAATACAAAAATTAGACGGGCGTGGTGGCGGGCGCCTGTTATCCCAGCTGCTCTGGAGGCTGAGGCAGGAGAATCGCTTGAACCCGGGAGGCGGAGGTTGCAGTGAGCCTAGATGGCGTCACGGCACTCCAGCCTGGGCGACAGAGCGAGACTCCGTCAAAAAAAAAATGCGGTTTTCTAACGCGTTTCCCTTTCGATAATGTCCCTTCGACAAATATTAATTGTTTTCCCACAACCACCCAAGCAGGCCAAGGGACATTCGATAGCAATCGCCCTAAATCTGTTGGCAGGAAAGAAGCCTCAACGCACAAAGGCAAGGGTCGAAAGCGCGGGTTCAGGAGACCGCCCCTACCCAGCCAGGACCTGGAAGCCGCGAGGCGAGCGGGGGGTCTCGGACCATCACCCCCGCGTCCCGTCCACCTTTGAGCCCCGCGGGGAGCAGAGCAGCGGTCCCAAGGCCCTGGGGAGCCCCCCACCCCAACTGGGCGCCGCTGGGGGCCCGGGACCTGTTCGCTGGGGCACCCACTGGGCGCGCACTCACCGACGGACTGCAGCGAAAGGCGAAGAGCAGGCGCGTCCCGAAGACGACTCCGGCTGCCACGACCCGGTCAAAGCGTGGGGCCCGCGGGCGCCCGGGCTATAAACCCCGCCTCGCCGCCCCTCCCCAAGCCTCCGCAGCACGTGACCCGCGGCAGCACGCCCTGTCCTAAGCCCGAGTGTCACCCTCGGGCACGTCCCGGCGCCCTCCCCCAACGACGGCCCTCCTAGAGGGGTGGGGGCCCGGTCGGGGTGAGAGGGTGTGCTGCCTGGGCGAGGGGCCCCGCCACGGGGAGAGGAGCCTGTCGGGAGCCGGGCGGGGGCCCGGCCTGGGGAGGCTGGGAGTTGGAGGTAGCCCTGCCTGGAGTCGGGGCGCTGCCTGGAGTCGGGGCGCTGCCTGGGGTCGGGGCGCTGCCTGGGGTCGGGGTCCTGCCTGGGGTCGGGGTCCTGAGAGGCCCGGGGCAAATGGGGATGGCGCCCAGGCCGGCTTTGGGGTTTTGAAAAATGCAAACAAATTCACACCAACTTGTTGAACGGCGTTAGTCCTCAGAATAGAACTCTAAAAATGGAAGCGATGGCTCACGCCTGTAATCACAACACTTTGGGATGCTGAGGCGAGAGGATCTGTCGAGCCTAGGAGTTCGAGACCAGCCTGGCGAAGATTTTTATTTTATTTTAAAAAATAGCCCAGCGTGGTGTCGTGCGCCTGTGGCCCCAGCTACCTGCGAGGCTAAGATGGGAGGATCGCTTGAGCCTGGGAGGTCGAGGCTGCAGTGAGCCGAGATCGCGTGGCGCTGCACAATGGCTTCTACGCTGTTATTTTTAGCGAAGTAATAATTTTTAAAAGTTTTGTGGCAGCTGGGCGCGGTGGCTCACGCCTGTAATCCTAGCACTTTGGGAGGCCGAGGCGAGCGAATCACCAGCCTGGCCAACATGGCGAAACCCCGTCTCTCTCAAAATACAAAGAAAGCAGCCCAGCGTGGTGGCGCGCGCCTGTAGTCCCAGCTAGTCCCAGCTGTTTAGCGGGGTTGGGGGCAGAGGGGTGGGTGGCTGAGGTGAAAGAATCTTTTGAGCCCAGGTGGTCGAGGCTGCAATGAGTCGAGATCGCGCCACTGTACCACTGCACCCCAGCCTGAGTGACTGAGACCCTGTCTAAAAAAAGAAAAGAAAAGAAAAAAGAAAAAGAAAACAAAAAACTTAACCCCAGATCACTCCAGAATGACAGCTGCCTAGGGTTATGTGACATAGGCAACTTTATACGTGCAGGGTTATGCATTGTTTTTCAAAGACAACTTAAAACGTCATCTGAGTCCCAGTTGTGTTTTTTTGTTGTTGTTGTTTTGTTTGTTTGTTTCTTGTGTAAAACGCACAGATTTGGAACGAGATTATTTGAGCAGACAAGTTGCGCCAGCGCCCAAGGCCAGATAGGGCTCGTGGGACTTCTTCCCCCGTGAGTGGCGGGGGATTTCCAGATGAAGCTGTCCGGCCTCGGCCCCCACTCCCCCCCGCCCCCGACACAGCTCGCAGGGAGGATACAGCAGAGAGGAGGGTTGGGAGGTGGGAAGGGAGCAGGCGCTGGCGCCGCGGGTCCGCCCCCTGAGAAGCCCACAGCGTTGGAGTCCCTGGCTCCAGCCAGGAGGGACTGGCTTTGTGAAGCTTTGGAGTTGAAACTGTAGGAAACTCTCAGAGACTTTTACCCCAATTTGTTTTCATTTTCTGTTGTTGTTGTTGTTGGTTTTTTTTTTTTTTTTTTTTTTTTTTTTGAGACGGAGTCTCGCTCTGTCGCCAGGCTGGAGTGCAGTGGCGCGATCTTGGCTCACTGCAACCCCAGCCTCCCGGGTTCAAGTGATTCTCTTGCCTCAGCCTCCCGAGTAGCTGGGACTACAAGCGCGGGCCACCATGCCCAGCTAATTTTTGTATTTTTAGTAGAGACGGGGTTTCACCATGTTGGCCAGGATGGTCTCGATCGCTTGACCTCGTGATCCGCCCGCCTTGGCCTCCCAAAGTGCTGGGATTACAGGCGTGAGCCACCGCACCCGGTCTAACCCAAATTCTTAACCAATCTTGCATGCACACAGATACTGTTGATCATATTTAAAGCTCCAAACGGACCCATTAAAATGGTATCCCTTATACCATTACACCTGCATATATAATAGTACTTACTTAGCAAGAAAAATTAAAGTATTTTTACCCCTCCTCCCCACATGTAATTCAAAATAAAATACTAAGCCATAAATACTGAACCATAAAATGTTATGAAGTCCAAAAATGTTCTGGTTTGGGTTTTTTCCTATGTTGCCATCTTCAGTGTTTTAAGTAATTAAATTATTATGTTTTTCTTTTCTTTTTCGTGTTCCGGCGCTGTTTGTTCCCTAAGCAAATGTTTGCTCTGCTTATTGATAATCCATCCCTGCTCTAATGACCTCTTATTTTGCATCAGAAGACCCTCGCCCTTTCACCTACAAAATGCCTCCATCTTTTCCTTTTTTGTTTTAAACCTGTGAGTCATTTCCTCACTTAAGGCTGAGCAAGCTTCTTTTTGCTTTTACTTGCCTGTGAAGCAGAGGGCCCCAGGGAATAATTTTGGGAACAAGAGACTCTTCAAGCCCACAAAGGATGAAGCACATCAAATTCTGCATCCCCAACTGTTTTTCAGCTTCGTGAGTCCGAGAACATGAAACCAGTGGCAAGAATAACACCCAAGGTGAGATGTGTAGTGAAGGAAACCAAAAAATTTTACCCCAAAATATACTTCTTTCACATATTTTGAGATGTGGCTGTTCAGAGGACCTGCAGGCAGAAGTAGTCCTACGAAGCTGTTTGGTGTGTGTGTGTGTGTGTGTGTGTGTGTGTGTGTGTGTGTGTCTTGCAATATACAGAGAAAATCTGCATTGATGCAGCCAGGTGCTCTCTGAGGTTTTCCCTCGTCCAGATATAGGAAAAGTTAATGGACAGTCTGACACCTTTAAAGGTCTGAAAGAAACATCAACCATCTATTCTTTCCAATGGCTACTACCTGTGAGGTTTCATCTACATCAGCGGTCCCCAACCTTTTTGACACCAGGGATAGGTTTCATGGAAGACAATTTTTCCATGGACCAGGGCAGGGGGATGGTTTTCAGGATGAAACTGTTCCACCTTAAATCATCAGGCATTAGATTCTCATAAGGAGCCGCAACCTAGATCCCTTGCATGTGCAGTTCACAGCGGGGTTCTTGCTCCTAAGAGAACCTAATACCAGCTGCTGACCTGACAAGAGGCAGAGCTCAGGCGGTATTGCTCACTCACCCGCCACTCACCTCTTGCTGTGCGGCCCTATTCCTAACAGGAATGTAAATGGCCACAATGTAAATGGCCCAAAGTTTGGGGACCCCAATCTACATAATGAAATGACTTTTGCTAGCCAAGTTTCCATTTCTGTCTTGCCACTAAATCCTGATTTACCACCATTCTCTGAGCCCCCAAACTTTCTGTAACCTCAGGAGGGGTATATAAGCTTCTGAGCCCACTGAGAGGTGGAGTAATTACTCTGTGGTTCCCCCACATGCCCAATAATACATTTACGTCTTTTTATAATAATACATGTATATCTTTTGCCCTGTTAATTTGCTTTCCGCCAGTTGATTTTTCAGCGAACCTCCAGAGGACAAAGGAGACGTTTTTCCTTGGCCCCTGCAGTAGGTTGCCATTAGATAGGGTGTGTACAGTGTGGCAGTCCTGGGGAGTGGCAGGACATTACCAAGGATTTGGCCAACCTGAGATTCCTGGAGGTTTTCAGGGTTTTGTTTGGTTCCCTCCAGGATTCGATTTACCGTCATTCAGCATCTGGCTCCTCTCTCTTTCTCACCAGCTTCTTCTCCGGACTTTACCTGTGTGAAAGGAAAATAAATCTTGGGACCCCAAAATCACTGAACCAAAGGGAAAAGTCAAGCTGGGGACTGTGTCACACAAACCTCCTATTCAAAGATAAGCTACATAAGCCAGGCGCAGTGGTTCATGCCTGTAATCTCAGCCCTTTGGGAGGCTGAGGCAGGCGATCACTTGAACCCAGGAGTTTGAGACCAGCCTGGGCAACATGGTGAAATCCCGTCTCTACAGAAAATACAAAAGTTAGCCGGGTGTGGTGGCATGCGCCTGTAGTCCTACTTGCTGGGCTGAGGTGGAAGGATCATTTGAGCCTGGGTGGTCAAGGCTGCAGTTGGGGACCGCTATAATGGAGACACTGCACTCCAGCCTGGATAACAGAGTGAGACCCTGTCTCAAAAGAAAACAAAACAAAAAAGCTACATACCTCCCTCATAATTTGCCCACTAGGAAATTCCTTGTGGGCCCCAAGATCTTTACCCTAAAAAGTTCTGTTGAATTTCATCCTCACAATGTAAATTGATAGCTTATATTCACAGATGTGGGACATAGGACAGAACACAATAGCATCCCTCTGCTCACCTGAGACAAATTAATATTTGATTGCTCCCTCTGGCCTATGTTTATTTTATCTTATGTAAAAATGCAGATTCACTGAGCTAGATGAATGCGTGACTATTCCTCTACCCCCCCATCTCACATGTCAATGGCTAATCAAAGACTCAAAAGAATGCAACCATTTGCCTCTTACTGGCCCACACCCCTTAAAAATTTATCCTCTCCCCAATATCCACTCCTTTCCCCTTTAGATATTGAAACCCTCAAAATCATCTTTGGAGAAAGGCACAGACCTGTCTCCCGTGTGTGTGTCCTTACCCTTGGCAAAATAAACTTCTAAATTGATTGAGTCCTGTCTCAGATACTTTGCGTTGCACCTATCTTAAACTTTAAGCTCTAGTCACACAGATTTACTTACAGTCCTTTGAACACATCCTATTATAGGATTCCTGTATGTCATTGCTCATGCTGTCTCCACCTTGTTCACTGGGAATTTATCCTTCAAATTCCCACCTGGGGGTGGTGGACAGATGCCACCACCCCCAGGAAGACCTCCCGACTACCTTAGATGGAATCTATCACTCAGACACCTTTGCACCTCTGTACTTTGTACATTTATGCTTGCCTTTTTTTTTTTTTTTTTTTTTTTGAGACGGAGTCTTCACTCTGGAGTGCAGTGGCACGATCTGGGCTCACCGCAAGTTCCGCCTCCCGGGTTCACGCCATTCTCCTGCCTCAGCGTCCCGAGCAGCTGGGACTACAGGTGCCCACCACCATGCCTGGCTAATTTTTTTGTATTTTTTAGTAGAGACGGGGTTTCACCATGTTAGCCAGGATCGTCTCAATCTCCTGACCTCGTGATCCGCCTGCCTCAGCCTCCCAAAGTGCTGGAATTACAGGTGTGAGCCACCGCACCCGGCCTATGCTTGCCTTTATCACACAATATTATTTATGTGTTCATACATTCTTTTTCCTTGAGGTCAAAAAACTTTTTTTCTTTTTGTAACCTCTAGTTAACACATAATAATGCCCGCACTGAGCAGGTGTTCACTAAGGTGTTGAATAAATAGTTGAAACTGTTTCAGCTTGTGAGTGCCCAATAATTTTTTTATAAATATTTCCTATTTTTTATTTGTTCTTTTCTTTCTTTCTTTCTTTTTTATTTATTTTTTGTTAGAGATGTGGTCTCACTATGTTGCCCCAGGCTGGTCTTGAACTCCTGGCCTCAAGCAATCCTGCCTCAGCCTCCCAAATGGCTGAGATTATAGGCATGAGCCACCGTGCCTGGCCCCAACTTATTATTTCTTAGAAGTCACTCTTAATAAAATTATCATGGATTATCAGGTTAACCAGTACTCATAACTGACCTATATAAATGCTTTGCAGCAGTGGTTCTCAAAGGGGGGGTCCTGGATCAATAGCATTAGCATCACATGGGAACTTAGAAATGCAAATTCTCAGGCCTCACCCCAAACCTAGTAAATCAGAAATTCTGTGTGTGGGCCCTGCAATCTGTGTTTTGATAATTCCTTCAAGTGATTCTTATAATTTCTAAAGTTTGAAAGCTACTGTTTTACAAATGTGTTTTCTCATGGTGGTCTGGAAACTATCAGAATCACCGAAGATGTTTGTCAAACATTATGCCTCCTCCCCCAGACCTACTGAGTCAAGATCTATGAGGGGTGGGGCCCAGAAGCCTGCATTTGTGACGATAGGTGCCACCACTTTACTCTTCACAAAGCACTTTCCCATGTCGCTCATATTTGAGCCTCACAACAGCCTGGAAACTTGATGGAGTGGGGTTATTACTCCCATCTTAACAGTAAAGAAACAGTCTCAGAGAAGTTATATGATCTGGCTATAGTTTTATGACTAAGCAGCAAGCTAGGCAAAATTAGATCCCAGGGGCATGACCTGGGCTAGTTACCTAATTTCTTTTTGTCTTAGTTTCCTCATATGTAAAGTGGAGATAATAATAGCTCTTCATGTTTTACGTAAAAGTTTTATAAGGCTGAGTGCGGTTGCTCACAACTATATCCCAGCTCTTTAGGAAGCTGAAGCAGGAGGGTTGCTTGAGCCCAGGAGTTCAAGACCAACACAGGCAACATAGGGAGACCCCATTTCTACAAAAAAAATACAAAAGTTAGCCAGGAATGTTGGCGTGTGCCTATAGTCCCAGCTACTAAGGAGGCTTACGCAGGAGGATCACTTGATCCCAGGAGGTAGAGGCTGCAATGAGCCATGATGGCACCACTGCACTCCAGCATGGGCAGCAGAATAAGAAGGCCTCAAAAACAAAACAAAACAAAAAACAGTTATATGAGTGTTCATTGTACTGGTCTTTCAGCTTTTCTGTGGGTTGAGGAAACTGTTTCAAAATGAAAAGTTTAGGTCGTTATACAGTGATAAGAGAGAATGAAGAGACCCATAACTAACCACATATATGCAATGTAATGTAAATGAAATGAAAGCAGTTACCTACAGGTTCATACCATACAAAAACAAAGTAAGCTCTGCTGTGAAAAGTAAGGATGGTAGTTGTTCTGCAGGGAGTTGGGGGTGGGAAGACTAGTGACTGCTAGGGGCCTTTTGGTGCTGGTAACTTTTTATGTCTTATTCTGGAAGCTAGTTACATACATGTGTATGCTCTTTTGTGAAAATTCATCAAGCTGTACACTTATGACATATATGTTTTTGTATGGATCTTACACTTCCAATAAAAAGTTGTGAGCTGAGAATGGTGGCCGATGCCTATAATCCCCGCATTTTGGGAGGCCGAGGCAGGAGGATTGCTTGAGACCAGGAGTTCAAGACCAGCCTGCATAACACAACGAGACCCTATCTTTATTTAAAAAAAAATTTTTGGGGGGGGTACAGTTTTGCTCTGTTGCCCAGGCTGGAGTGCAATGGCACATTCTCGACTCACTGCAACCTCTGCCTCCCGGGTTCAAGCAATTCTCCTGCCTCAGCCTCCCGAGTAGCTGGGATTACAGTCATGTGCCATCATGCCTGGCTAATTTTTTTTTTTTTTGAGATGGAGTCTCACTCTGTTGCCCAGGCTGGAGTGCAGTGGCATGATCTCAGCTCACTGCAATCTCCACCTCCTGGGTTCAAGCGATTCTCCTGCCTCAGCCTCCCGAGTAGCTGGGATTACAGGTGCCCACCACCACGCCCAGCTAATTTTTGCATTTTGAGTAGAGACGGCGTTTCACCATGTTGGCCAGGCTGGTCTCGAACTCCTGACCTCAGGTGATCCACGTGCCTCGGCCTCCCAAAGTGTTGGATTACAGGCGTGAGTCACTGTGCCTGGCTAAAACAATTTTTTTTTTTTTTTTTTAAGATTGGGTCTCACTCTGTCGCCCAGGCTGGAGTGCCGTGGGGTGATCTCTGCTCACTGCAACCTCTGCCTCCTGGGTTCAAGTGATTCTTCTGCCTCAGCCTCCCGAGTAGCTGGGACTATATGTACGCACCACCATGCCCAGCTAATTTTTGTACTTTTAGTAGAGACAGGGTTTCACCATATTGGCCAGGCTGGTAAAAAAATTTTTTTAATGAAAAAAAAAAAGTTGGCCGGGTCTGGTGACTCACGCCTGTAATCCCAGCACTTTGGGAGGCCAAGGCAGGCGGATCACCTGAGGTCAGGAGTTCGAGACCAGCCTGACCAACGTGGAGAAACCCCGTCTCTAATAAAAATACAAAATTAGCCAGGCATGATGGCGCATGCCTATTGTCCCAGCTACTGGGGAGTCTGAGGCAGGAGAATCGCTTGAACCCGGGAGGCGGAGGTTGTGGTGAGCCGAGATCGCACCATTGCACTCCACCCTGGGCAACAGGTGCAAGACTCCATCTCAAAAAAAAAAAAAAAAAGAAAAGAAAAGAAAAAAGTTTTGAAAAGTTGAGGAGAAGAAAAATAACGGTGATTACTTCATAAGACTTGTGGGGATTAAATGAATCAATTCACTCAACAGAATAATGCCAGGCACATAGAAATGGTAGCTATTATTCATGGTTTTTTGTTTGTTTGTTTGTTTGAACACAACCCGAGAACTGTTGCCTAAGAAAGCCTTCCTGGGCATTGAGCTGAAGAGAGCTCAGCTCACAGGATTATTGGAAGGGACTTCAAGGGACCAGTAATATCCCAGGCCCTTTCCAGTCTGCCTTCCTAGACTAAGAAGTATAGGAGACTCTGCTGGAAAAGCCACCTTTTCTAGAGTTTGTATTATAGCAACTCAGGCTTCTTTGGGTATGTTACTGATGCAAAGTAATATTGATATAGCAAGAAAAAAAAATCTGGCAGTGGAGTTTCCTCTTCTGGAGACAAGACAACAGTCTCCCTTTCTTCCCATAATTTCTCGTCCCTCCCCCAAGAGCTCCATGTGCTCCAGCTACAGCCACCTGCATCCCTTTCTTCATTAAGCTCATCCTCCCTGTCATAGCTCCTCTTCAGATATACTGCTCCCTCTGTCTGTATTGCCTGACCCTCTGGAAAACTCCACTTTCTCTGTGTAGCTCAGCTTTTCGCCTCTCTGAGGCGCTCCCCAGCCCTAAATCATAAACTAGTAAATGGCAGAGCCGGGCCCTGCATAGGGTTTGTCTAATTCTAAAGTCTACATTGTTACTTCTACTAAGTGTGTGCTCTTGGGCAACAAATACACTTAACCTGACAGGCTTCAGTGTCCACATAGACATCATAAGATGAAGGAATTAGACTTGATGATATCTAGGGTTCCCTTCAGTTGTGTTGTCTTAATCAACAACAACAACAAAAACAATTGCTTACATTGTATATGGCTTTATAATGTCCTTTCCAAAACATTATCTCAGACAGGTGACTTTTGCTATTCTCTTGTCACAAGATAGCTCTATCCAATCACAGAGGAAAGTTCCTATATTCATTTCTTCTTTTCTTTTCTTTCGTTCTTTTTTATTATTTTGAGACGGAGTCTCGTTCCGTTGCCCTGGCTGGAGTGCAATGGCACAATCTCGGCTCACTCTAACCTCCACCACCCGGGCTCAAGCAATTCTCCTGCCTCAGCCTCCAGAGCAGCTGGGATTACAGGCGCCTGCCACCATGCCCGGCTATTTTTTGTATTTTTGGTAGAGATGGGGTTTCACCATGTTGGCCAGGCTGGTCTTGAATGCCTGACCTTGTGATCTGCCCACCTCAGCTTCCCAAAGTGCTGGGACTATAGGTGCGAGCCACCGCTCCCAGCTTTTTTTTTTTTTTTTTTTGAGACAGAGTCTCTCTGTGTCACCCAGCTGGAGTGCAATGGTGCGATCTCGGCTCACTGCAACTTTCACCTCTCGGGTTCAAGTGATTCTCCCTCAGCCTCCCGAGTAGCTGGGATTACAGGCGCATGCCACCACACCTGGCTAATTTTTGTATTTTTAGTAGAATTGGGGTTTCGCCATGTTGGCCAGGCTGGTCTCAAACTCCTGACCTCAGATGATCCACCCACCTTGGCATCCCAAAGTGGTGGGATTATAGACATAAGCCACCATGGCCGGCCTCATTTCTTCCTTTCACCTGAGCTTGAAATTAGATCAAACTACTTTTCTTATGAATCAGAGACCAAGATAATGGGGTTACAAGTTACCAATCAGAAGGCCAGATGATTTCTGTTTTGACCAGTTCAACTTCCATGCAAACTGGTCAGCAGCAAGAACAATTTCTTGGATGACTCAATTACTCAGCATTCTTAATCACCCCTGAACTTGATCCTCTGCTTTTCTTTTTGTGTTTCTTCTCCAAATACCATGAAGAGGAAAAGGCAATGCCTCTTTCACATGGACCTTGTTTTGACTTTGTTTCCAAAGAGACCAACCTCCTTCTCCCCATCTAAACCAAATCTTTGAGCCTGCCCTGGCCCCTTCTCTTTCTGAAACAGGTAATTCAAGCAAAAGGATTCAAAAGATAGACCTTGTCAATTTCAAATCTATTTCTCATCTAGACTACTTGTCTTCTCTATTTTGCAGCTAGCTGTATGTTTGAGATCTCTTAAACTGAAATTATCCTGGGCTGTCACAATTTCAAGTATTTTTATTCTCTTTACATGAATGCAGTTGTTTAGTAAATTCATAATTGTAGCTTGCTTTTTATTATTTGTTTATATCCAATTCATTCTCCACCACACGAAAGATTTAAACTGCCTTACAAAAATGCACAGATTATAGCAGGAATAAATTTTAAGTAAGCAAGAAGAATAAAGCAAAGAGAAATTCAGAAGAAGATTTTAGTTTTCTGGGTTTTTGTTTTGTTTTGTTTTGTCTTTTTGAGACAGGGTCTTACTCTGTCACCCAGGCTAAAGTGGAGTGACATAACACTTATAGCTTTTATATTGTCATCACCACATCAAGCAATTAAGGTTCACAATAGGAAAAACTCATGATTCACCAAAAATGAAGAAACAACTCCTAATCTACTGTATACAAATAAGGTGTGCACTGGAGCTTATCAATTACAATAAGCTCTTTTGTGGTTTCTTAGTGGAGCATTGTATAATGGAAAAACCATTGACTTTTTTTTTCAGGCAGCCCCTGAATCAGAATAGGTTCAGAGAGACTCCTGAAAAACCACTGACTTTGAAATCAGATTCCCAACTTTGAATCCATGCATACTATGGTGATAATAATACCTACCTCAAAAGATCATTGTGGAGAAAAATACGACAGTGTATATAAAAACCTAAACATACTACAAGGCAAGTAGTAGTTTCTTTTCTTTTTTTTTTTTTTTTGAGATGGAGTCTTGCTCTGTCACCCAGGCTGGAGTGCAGTGGCGCGATCGTGGCTCACTGCAAACCTCCACCTCCCGGGTTCAAGTGAGTCTCGTGCCTCAGCCTCCTAAGTAGCTGGGACTACAGGCACGTGCCACCACCCTCGGCTAATTTTTTGTATTTTTTTAGTAGAGACGAGGTTTCACCATGTTGGCCAGGATGGTCTCGATTTCCTGACCCAGTGATCTGCCCACCTCAGCCTCCCAAAGTGCTGGGATTACCGGTGTGAGCCACCATGCCTGGCCTGCAAATAGTAGTTTCTAAATCTTTGTTATTTCCTGTCTCCTTTTAATTTTGCTTTGATCACAGAAAAATAGAGCTAACTACAATTTGGGTCAGGAGAATTATAGAATTTTTGAGCAGGAAGAGAATCTGTTGATGGTCTTATCAGTGGGTCTCTGTGTGCTTCTGTGTGCATGACAATGGCCTGAGCACTTGCTAAAAATGCAGATTCTAGGGCCTCATCTCCAGAGATTGTTATTCACCTGATCTAGGACACAATCCAGAAATTTTATTTTATTTTTAAATGATTAATTAGTTTAGTTTATAGAGACAGTATCTCACTCTTTTGCTCAGGGCTGGTCTTGAACTCGTGGGCTCAAGCGATCCTCCCACCTTGGCCTCCCGAAGTGTTGGGATTACAAGTGTGAGCCACCCAGGTCATTCTGATGCGGGTGATCCAAGAACCACAGATTAAGATACACCGCATTCAACTCAGACTCTTCATTTACAGAGGGTTACAGCAATCGAGTTATTTGCCTAAGGTACCACAGCTGGCAGATTGAAACCAGGACCTGGGGTGCGTGACTCCACGGCCTTTCCTCCATGCTGCATTGCTTCCACAATGCATATAAAAATACAACTAAACAATAAGTCTATTTCACCTCATCATTTTTGCATAAATTGCCCTTTATTGCTGGGCACAGTGGCTCACACCTGTAATCCCAGTACTTTGGGAGGCCAACATGGGTGGATCCCTTGAGGCCAGGAGTTCAAGACCAGCCTGGCCAACATGGTGAAACCCCATCTCTACTAAAAATACAAAAATTAGCCAGGCATGGTGGCACATGTCTGTTTTATACATTTTTTTTTGTTTTTTGTTTTTTGTTTTTTACAATTTACAAAATACCTTCTCATGTGAAGTGGGAAGGACATGTTTTTCCTATTCTGTCCTCTGCCTGAAAGAGATTAAGTTACCTGTTCAAGTTTCCCCAGTTTGTAAGTATAGAGTTAGATCAAAGATCCTGTCTACAACCTTTGAAGCCAAAGTTTTTTCAGTTATATTATGCTGTCTCTGAGGGATAAATGTCTGAAGGTCCCCAGTGAATGTTTGTTGAATGAATGTTGAAAGAAAGAGCAAGAGGGAATGAGGTAATGAGAAAGAAAGACAAAAAAAAAAACAAAAAACAAAAAACAAAAAAAACTGAGCATTATTCCCTTAAGGGGGCCAGAAAGGAATTGTTTGTTCTTGGTAGATAGAGAAGGCTATGTAAAGTTAACATCCCCCTCAGGCCAAGCGCAGTGGCTCACACCTATAATCCTAGCAGGAGTTCAGGACCAGCCTGGCCAATATGGTGAAACCTTGTCACTACTAAAAATACAAAAAATTAGCCGGGTGTGGTGGCACACGCCTGTAATCCCAACTACATGGGAGGCTAAGACAGGAGAATCGCTTGAACCTGGAAGGCAAAGGTTGCAGTGGGCCAAGATTGTGACATTGCACTCCAGCCTGGGCAACAGAACGAGATTTCCTCTCAAAAAATAAAAACAACTCCCTCAACACAGACACACACACACACTTCTTCCCCCACACACTATTGAAGCAGCCATTGCAAAATTGCAACTGAGACAGTGAAAGAGATCTGACCTAACCAACATCATCTTGCTTCTCGCCTCCAAGCGTACTTGTTCACTCCTGGATGTAGGCTGAACTAACTTTAGGAGGAACTTAGTTTATAGTTTAGAGGTTTTGTTTTTTTTTGTTTTCATTTTTTTGTTTTTTGATACGTTGTTTTGCTCTTGTTGTCCAGGCTGGAGTGCAGTGGTGCAATCTTGGCTCACTGCAGCCTCCACCTCCTCAGTTCAAGCGATTCTCCTGCCTCAGCCTCTGGAGTAGCTGGGATTACAGACATGTGCCACCACACCCTGCTAATTTTGTATTTTTAGTAGAGACGGGGTTTCTCCATGTTGGTCAGGCTGGTCGCAAACTCCTGACCTCAGGTCATCCACCCACCTTGGCATCCCAAAGTGCTGGGATTACAGGCGTGAGCTACCGTGCCCGGCTATAGTTTAGAGTTTAAAGCAAAGATGATAACACCCCTTTCCCAAAACAAACCCCCTTCTTGCCTAGGGACTAGACTGCCTTTGTAGGACTGTCAAATTAGCTGCAAGATTAGAAATTATGGTTTAGGGCCGGGTGCAGTGGCTCATGCTTGTAATCCCAGCACTTTGGGAGGCCGAGGTAGGTGGATCATGAGGTCAGGAGTTCAAGACCAGCCTGGCCAAGATGGTGAAACCCCATCTGTACTAAAAATACAAAAATCAGCTGGGCATGGTAGTGGGTACCTGTGATCCCAGCTACTCAGGAGACTAAGGCAGAGAATTGGTTGAACCCGAGAGGCGGAGGTTGAATTGAGCCGAGATCGTGCCACTGAACTCCAGCCTGGGCAACAGAGCAAGACTCTGTCTCAAAAAAAAAAAAAAAAAAAAATTATAGTTTAGTAGTCGTGAAACTGGAGGCTACACGACTCTGACCCTCTCCAAATTGCTCCTGGGAATAACATCACCAAAATTTTAGGTTTATTGTAAAACCTAAAACCAGTGCTTAAGGTATTTTACGGATCCTTCACTTGATGGATTAGCTGGCACAACCTAGATCAATAAACTGGCTCATCTAATCTTATAGCCCTCCCACCCAGGAACTGACTTAGTGCAAGAATACAGCTTTGACACTATGATTTCATCTCTGACCTGACCAATCAGCACCTCCAGATCACTGGCTTCCCCCTACCCACCAAATTGTGCTTGAAAACCCTGATACCTGGTGGGCCAGGCACGGTAGCTCACACCTGTAATCCCAGCACTTTGAGAGGCTGAGGCAGGCAGACCACCTGAGGTCAGGAGTTCAAGATCAGCCTGACCAACATGGAGAAACCCCGTCTCTACTAAAAATACAAAAATTAGCCAGGTGTGGTGGCATATGCCTGTAATCCCAGCTATTCAGGAGGCTGAGGCAGGAGGTTTGCTTGAACCCAGGAAGCGGAGGTTGCAGTGAGCCAGATCGCACCATTGCACTCTGGAATAGCTGCCTCTGCAGTTTTGTTGGAGGCAAGTGCTGTTGCTAGCAACGTTTGGGAAAAAAACAACAACAACAACAAAAAACCCCGAAACCTTTTATTTTGGCTCAGTATTTTTTTTTTTTAAGAGGCAAAGTTTCACTGTGTTGTCCAGGCTGGCCTCAAACTCTTGGGCTCAAGCCGTCCTCCTGCCTCAGCCTCCCATGTAGTTAGGACTACAAGTGCAGGCTTGAGAAGCCATGTCCAGCTCAAGCTAGGCTTCCTTCATTTTTGTGAAGATGCCTGATCCTTTCATTTCTGAGTCCTATTTTTTGAGAGCCAGTAGGAAAGAGGAGTAGGAGAAAAGGAGTGATTTTTTATATATATTAGTATATTAATTTTGGAAAGAGAACTGAGCTAAAGTTTTAGGAATAACTTAACCATTATATTCACTGTCTATACCTCAACATTCCAGCTCTGGAACTGCATTTGGCAAATATTCTTTTCTTAGGTTGGCTTCTGACAGGGCTAATATTAGTAGTTCTTAATGACTCAAAAACAACTGAGGGAGTTAGGGGTACTATGACTTTACCAATCAGTGCCAGTGTATCTCATTCTCTGAGTTGGTAGAGTGAATCCCTCAAGGTCAGGATTAATTTTTGTCATCCTTGGACAAGTCATTTCTTTTATCTGGGCCAATTACTCAAAGTTCCACATTCAACTTAATATTTCATTGAAGAAAAATCCAAAAGGCTTCACTATGTGAAGACGGAGGGTTACGTCATGATTTCCAAAGTTTAGCAAACATGTGATTACCACACTACGTATAAATGTTATGAAATCCATCAAGAATTCAGAATTTATCTTCTAAAATGTAAGGCTATATTGATGTCAAGTCAGCCTGATGTAATTTTAACAGATCTCTAAAACACACAAAAAATCATCTGATTGAGGCATGCAAAGAGGCAGAGAAAAATAAAAGAAGAAACAAAAAACAAATCAATGGCCGGGTCTGGTGGCTCAGGCCTGTAATCACAGCACTTTGGGAGGCTGAGACAGGCAGATCACTTGTGGTCAGGAGTTTGAGACCAGCATGGCCAATGTGGTGAAACCCCGTCTCTACTAAAAATACAAAAATTAGCCAGGTATGGGGTCTCATGCCTGTAGTCCCAGCTACTCAGGAGGCTGAGGCAGGAGAATCGCTTGAAGCTGGGAAGCAGAGGTTGCAGTGAGCCGAGATCACACCACTGCACTCCAGCCTGGGTGACAGAGCAAGACTCCATCTCAAAAAACAAAAACAAAACCAAATCAATCTGTCTTTGAAGTTAGAGCACTGCAATGAAAAAATAAAAAAGGTTTGTGATCCAAAGTTATGCTGTAAGAATGGCATCTACCATAGCAACATCACTTTTCTTTTTTTCTTTTCTTTTCTTTTTTTTTTTTTTTTTTGAGATGGAGTTTCACTCTGCTGCCCAGATGGAGTGCAGTGGCATGATCTCGGCTCACTACAGCCTCTGCCTCCTGAGTTCAAGCAATTCTTCTGCCTCAGCATCCCAAGTAGCTGGGATTACAGGTGCCTGCCACCAGGCCCTGGCTAATTTTTTGTGTTTTTAATAGAGATGGGGTTTCACCATGTTGACCAGGCTGGTCTCGAACTCCTACCTCAGGTGTTCCGCCCCCCAACTCCTCCCAAAGTGCTGGGATTACAGGCATGAGCCATCGTGCCCAGCTGAAACATCACTTTTTTCTTTTCTTTTCTTTTCCTTTTTTTGAGACAGAGTCTTGCTCTGTTGCCCAGGCTAGAGTGCAATGGTGCGATCTCTGCTCACTGCAACCTCCACCTACCGAATTCAAACAATTCTCCTGCCTCAGCCTCACCAGTAGCTGGGACTACAGGCGTGTGCCACCACACCGGCTAATTTTTTGTATTTTTAGTAGAGACAGCGTTTCACTGTGTTAGCCAGGATGGTCTCGATCTCCTGACCTCATGATCCGCCTGCCTCGGCCTCCTAAAGTGCTGGGATTACAGGTGTGAGCCACCATTCTCAGCCTGAAACATCACTTTTGTAAGCTTCCAGAAATGTTCAGGCTTAGGCTTTAGCAAATGAAATCACTCTAGTCTACTGTTGGAGAAGAAGAAACAGTCCATTGCTCTGAAACTAAAATACAGATCAGCCATGAATCTGCCCTTGTTGACATTCATCACTCAGATTCTGATTAGATATAGCTAACAGAAATGGAACATGAACTCAGAAACACTCTGCCACCCCTCCACTCCCTATATTAACGCATCTCAGGCTGGCTTTATAGGTCTACAGATGTAACCCTGGAAATGTAGAATGGCTAAATCCTAACGTCTCTAGTTAACCAAGAGCTGAATTAAATTAATGTCATACATAAAATGCATCTTGATTTTTTTTTTTTTTTTTTTTTTTTTTTTGAGACAGAGTCTCTCTCTGTCACCCAGGCTGGAGTGCGGTGGCATGATGTCGGCTCACTGCAATCTCCACCTCCTGGGTTCAAGTGATTCTCCTGCCTCAGCCTCCTGAGTAGCTGGGATCACAGGCGCCTGCCACCATGACTGGCTAATTTTGTTTTTGTTTTTGTTTTTGTTTTTGTTTTGAGACAAGTTTCACTCCATCACCCAGGCTGGAGTGCAGTGGTGTGATCTCGGCTCACTGCAACTTCCACCTCTTGGGTTCAAGCGATTCTCCTGCCTCCCGAGTAGCTGGGACTACAGGCACCTGCCACGGTGCCCGGCTAATTTTTGTAATTTTGGTAGATTCGGGGTTTTGCCATGTTGGCCAGGCTGGTCTCGAATTCCTGACCTCAGGTGATCTGCCTGCCTCGGCCTCCCAAAGTGCTGGGATTATAGGCGTGAGCCACTGTGCTTGACCAATTTTTTTTTTTTTTAGATGGAGTCTTGGTCTGTGGCTGAGGCTGGAGTGCAGTGGTGAGATGTGGGTTCACTGCAACCTCTGCCTCCCAGATTCAAGCGGTTCTCCTGCCTCAGTCTCCCAAGTAGCTGGTATTACAGGTGTGTACCACCATGCCTGGCCAATTTTTGTATTTTTAGTAGAGACGGGATTTCACCATGTTGGCCAGCCTGGTCTTGAACTCCTGACCTCAGGTAATCCACCCGCCTTGGCCTCCCAAAGTGCTATGCATGAGCCACCGTGCCTAGCCCAAAGTGTGGTTTTTAGATGGATATTTGTATCAGATTCTACTTAATGCTCATAGAACTAAACAACTAACAAGAGAAGTCACTGATGAGTGCTAAATTCTACCTAGAACTTGGTTACAGAAAGCCTGTAATTGGATGCAGCTCACTGTCCTAGAAAATCCAAGCAAAATTTTACACATGTATGTGAATCAAGGACTCCCACAGCAGCTTGGAGATTGTCAGTTAGGGAGTCTCAAACTGCAAGTTAATTCATGAGCCAAAACATATTCTCTCAAATGTTCTGTAAAAGTGTGGATGTGGGAGCATAAACTCAGCAAAGCAGCCACACTGTTACAGAATGAATAAGAATCTAGGGGGCTGGATGCGGTGGCTCACACCTATAATCCCAGCACTTTGGGAGGCCGAGGCAGGTGGATCATTTGAGGTCAGGAGTTCGAGACCGGCCTCACCAACATGGTGAAACCCCGTCTCTACTAAAATACAAAAAATTACCTGGGCAGTAGTGGCATGCACTTGTAATCCCAGCTACTCGGGAGGCTGAGGTGGGAGAATCCCTTGAGCCTGAGAGGCGGAGGTTGCAGTGAACTGAGATCAGGCCACTGCACTCCAGTCTGGGTGAGAGAGTGAGACTGTGTCACAAAAGAAAAAAGAAAAAACAAAACACACACACACACACACACACAAAGAATCTAGGTCTCTATCTCCTTTCTCCAAGCAACATGTATCCCTGAAACACAAGGACTACTCTCTCTAACTGCTTAGTGGCTGGTGCACTGAGTGGGTATGCCCAAAACGCACATGGTTTTACTTCCATGAGGGAGTCGAAGTTTAACTTGCAGGTTTCCCAGTAATTGTTTACAAAAGGGTTTCTCCTCAAGCCACCACTACAGAATATCCTTGCTAGGCATAAAAAATATGGCCCCTTCCCTTCACACGCTCATAAGAACTTCAGGGATGCTTGGGCAGAAACCACACCTAGACCACCATGTTCTTCTTCCTCTTTTTTTTTTTTTAATAGAGACGGGGCCTTGGTATGTTGCCTAGGCTAGTCTCAAACTCCTGGGCTCAGGTGATCTTCCCACCCCATCCTCCCAAAGTGTTGGGATTACATGCGTGAGTCCCTGTGCCTGGCCTATCACCATGTTCTTGACAGCTCTCCACCAGGGGAGCATACGAGGCTCATAACCAGTTCTTATTTATTTAATGGAGGGTGGGGGAGATTCTGATTGGGGTAGTCTCGTACTGAACTAAATTTTAATATATTCATGTTAAATAAATGATTTGGCTACCTAATTAATAACACAATTTCCTGTGAAAGATAAAAATCAAGAATTGAAGACTATTTCCCAGAAAAAGAATAGTGGTGATTTTGTTACATTTATTCTTTCTCTCTCTCTTTCTCTTGTACCCACCCATACACACAGATTGAGACATACACTCCAAACTGCCAAGGAATCTGTTTGTGGTGCAATTTTTGGAAGTCGAAGATATTGCACATTTTAAGTCACAACCTGGCTGGGCACAGTGGCTCATAATCCCAGCACTTTGGGAAGCTGAGGCAGGCGGATGACTTGAGCTCAGGAGTTGGAGACCAGCCTGGGCAACGTGTCGAAACTCTGGCTCTACAAAATATACAAAAATTAACTGGGTGTGGTGGCATGCACCCATTATCCCAGCTACCCAGGAGGTTGAGGTGACAGAATGGCTTCAGCCTGAGAGGTGGAGGCTGCAATGAACCAAGACTGCACCACTGCACTCCCTCCTGGGTGTCAGAGCTCTATCCTGTCTCAAAAAAAAAAAAAAAAAAAAAGACACAATCTGCTTCAAAATCAGAAAGCATGCCATCTCGAGAGATATACCAAATAATTGGCAATGGTGATCTGGGATAGATGGGCAGGGATCATAAAAAAACTTCCACACTTTTCATATTATATATTTCTTATAATGTTTGAACATGTTTAGTGAGCCTATATTTCTCCTTTTGTAAGCAGAAAGTATAACACAGAGAAAGTTTAAAAACAAAAGCAGCATGCCACATCTCTTAGCAGTGGACCACATACTACCATCATTCACTTCATGCCGGACTCCTTGTGATAGTTCTGCCTGTTCATGAGAATCCCTGATTCACAATCTCCAAGCAGCTGTGAGGGTCCCTGAAAAGATTTGGCAGCTCCTTACCAGTCCTCTGAATGGGTAGAAAATCATGCAGGCACAGTGGCTCACGCCTGTAATCCCAGCACTTTGGGAGGCCAAGGTGGGCGGACCACAAAGTCAGGAGTTCAAGACCAGCCTGGCCAACATAGTGAAACCCTGTCTCTACTAAAAATACAAAAATTAGCCGGGTGTGGTGGCACATGCCTTTAATCCTAGCTACTCGGGAGGCTGAGGCAGGAGAATCGCTCAAACCCAGGAGGCAGAGGTTGCAGTGAGACGAGACCGCACCACTGCACTCCAGCCTGGGTGACAGAGCAAGACTCTGTCTCAAAAAAAAAAAAAAAAAAAAAAAAAAAGGAGGGGCTGGGCGCGGTGGCTCACGCCTGTAATCCCAGCACTTTGGGTGGCCGAAGCGGGCGGATCACGACGTCAGGAGTTTGAGACCAGCCTGGCCAACATGGTGAAACCCCATCTCTACTAAAAATACAAAAATTAGCCAAGTGTGGTGGTTTGTGCCTGTAATCCCAGCTACTTGGGAGGCTGAGGCAGGAGAATCGCTTGAACCCGGAAGGCAGGGGGTTGCAGTGAGCTGAGATCTTGCCATTGCACTCCAGCCTGGGCAACAGGGCAGGACTCCGTCTCAAACAAACAAACAAAACAAAACCAAACCAAAAAAATCACACATGCAGATACAAATCTGGGACAAAGTAGAAGCCCTTGGGCTTCCTTTCCTTGTAACCTTTTCCCTCGGGTCTGTCAGGACTGTCTTCACCATCAGAATGAGCAATTTCCCTGTGGGTCCTTACCTATCTTCTCACCCCCATGTGCCTTTTGTTTATGGTTGATTTCCCAGGCCTTTCTGCAAATGGCTAAGGGACACAGAGGTTTAATCTGGTATTGACTGTCAACAATAACAAACCTCATGCTTAGTGAAAGATGTGCTTAGAACTGAACTGTTAGGTAGAGCCCTAAAAATGTGTGGAGAAAGAATGTTGAAGATGAGGTGGGGAACTTCCGTGCTTTTGGGCATGGAAACCATTTAGCATAGTGCACATTGGCAGGATGTCAAGAAACTGTTTTCCATGATGCCCAAAAGAATAATATACTGTATTCAAGGAGGCCCTGGCAAGTGTGCAGCCCTGTACTGAGTAACATTAGGGAATCAACAGAGGTAAAATTAATGATCCCTCGGCTGGGTGCAGTGGCTCATGCCGGTAATCCCAGCACTTTGGGAGGCCAAGGCAGATGGATCATGAGGTCAGGAGTTCAAGACCAGCCTGGCCAACATGGTGAAACCCCATCTCTACTAAACAAATACAAAAATTAGCCGGGCGTGGTGGCGCACACCTGTAATCCCAGCTACTGGGGAGGCTGAGGCAGGAGAATCTCTTGAACCCAGGAGGTGGAGGTTGCAGTGAGCTGAGATCACACCACTGCACTCTAGCCTGGGTGACAGAGCAAGACACTGCCTCAAAAAAAAAAAAAAAAATTTCATGACCCCTGCTCTTGAAGAGCCCAGAATATATAGTTAGTAACTGAGATCTCTGTTGTAAACAGGCAAGGCAATACTGTTCTCTCTCTTTCTCTCTCTCTCTCTCTCTCATGGTGTATGTGTGCATGTGTGTAAGGTACTGATTCCTTACTACATGGACTCAACAAGACCAGCTCATCACCAGTCTGCTACATAGACAAGTTCCTTGAAGACATTCTTCATGTCTTCACCAAGTCATGTACTGATGGCCAAGCCTTCCCTTTCCTGTGGCCCCTGGCTTTGGCACACTCCTCCTCGTCACTAGCCACACTTGCTGTCTCTGTGGGTATGCACGAGCAGAAGGGCTGCTTTCACACACCTCAGCTTACCCCAGTTGCTTCAAACTGCTCTCCACCTCCCTTGCTTGGTAGCCTTTCTTCCATGCATCACTTCAGTGTCAGCCACTGCTAGATTATTAGCCCTTGAGGGCTCCTGCTTTCTTTTCCGGCCAAGCACACTTCAGGAAGAAAGCCGTAATTGTTCTGACAAAACGTTCTGTTCAACAAGAATGAACTCAAAATGGAATTCTGGGAACTCAGGCAAACAACTATTGCCAATCAGGTTGCTGCCAGCCAACTCCAAGAACGGTCTGGAAGTAAGAGCCTGCTGATTGCTCTGCCTCCTCCCACCCTATGTCAAATGGTGTCGTGCTGACAGCTGACAATGTCTCCATTCTCCTGATGACACCATTTCAAAAGACTTAAACCATCTCCTCCTTTGACCAGCATGTGTGGGTTTACGACGTTCCTTGCCAAGCCACAGGGTCATCTGCAAATGGTAATTCTCCTGGCCTGAGTAAGTTCCCAGAATCCCTAGGTTGGCCATATAATTACAAACTCCAGAGCATTAATAAAGACAAGGAAAAGTGAAGTGGCTGGCTCATGCCCATAATCTCAGCACTTTGGGAGGCTGAGGCATGAGGATTCTTGAGCCCAGAAGTTCCAGACCAGCCTGGGCAACATAGTGAAACCTCATCTGTATAAAAAAATACAATAATTAGCCAGGTACGGTGGTGTGTGCCTGTAGCCTGTAGTCCCAGCTACTAAAGAGGCTGAGGTGGGAAGATCGCTTGAGCCGGGTTGCAGTGAGCCGAGATCAGGCAACTGCACTCTGGCCTGGGTGACAGAGCAAGACTGTCTCAAAACAAAAAAAGAAAGAAGAAAAGTGGAGTGGACAATGGAGGAGGACAAATTATTTTACAAAGAACAACAACAAAAATACCTTGAAATCTTCATAAATACTAAATAGCCAGGCATGGGCCAGGCATGGTGGCTCACACCTGTAATCCCAGCACTTTGGGAGTCTGAGGTGAATGGGTCACTTGAGGTCAGGAGTGTGAGACCTGCCTGGCCAACATGGTAAAACCCTGTCTCTACTAAAAATACAAAAACTGGGGCCTGGCACGATGGCTCACACCTGTAATCCCAGCACTTTGGGAGACTGAGGCAGTTAGATTACCTGAGGTCAGGAGTTTGAGATCAGCCTAGCTAACATGGTGAAACCCCGTCTCTACTAAATATACAAAATTAGCTGGGCGTGGTGGTGCACGCCTATAATCCCAGCTACTGGGGAGGGTGAGGCAGGAGAATTGCTTGAGACGGGGTGACAGAGTTTGCAACGAGCCAGGACTGCTCTCCAGCCTGGGCGACAGTGAGACTCCATCTCAAAACAACAACAACAACAAAAACCAGCTGGGCGTAGTGGTGCACACCTGTAATCCCAGGGCTTGGGAGGCTGAGTCAGGAGAATTGCACGAACCTGGGAGGCAGAGATTGCAATAAGCTGAGATTGCCCCACTGCACTCTGGCATGGGCAACAGAGTGAGACTCCGTCTCGATAATAATAATAAATAGCCAGGCATGGTGGCATGTGCCTGTTGTCCCAGCTACTCATGAGGCTGAGGCAGGCAGATCACTTGAGCCCAGGAGTTTAAGAGTGATCATAGGAGATCACAGTGCTGTCATGCACTATGATCACACCTGTAAATAGCCACTCACTTCAGCCTAGGCAACACAGTGAGAACCTGTCTTTCTCTCTTTTTCCTTTTTTTTGCGGGGCAGACAGGATCTCACTCTGTCACCCAGGCTGGAGTGCAGTGGTACGATCTCAGCTCACTACAACATCTACCTCCCAGGTTCAAGCGATTCTTCTGCCTCAGCCTCCCGAGTATCTGGGAGTACAGGCATGCACCATCATACCCAGCTAATGTTTTGTATTTTTAGTAGAGGCAGAGTTTCACCATGTTGACCAGGCTGGTCTTGAACTCCTGGCCTCAAATGATCCACCTGCCTTGGCCTCCCAAAGTGCTGGAATTACAGGTGTGAGCCAGTGTGCCTAGCCAATTGTTATTTCTATGCCTATGTAATATGCCACACAGAATCACATTATATGTAAATATTTTTAATAAAGTATTCAAAATGATAAGCTAGTAGGAAAAAAAGATTTGCCTATCTAATGACTCAAGTTGAAATGAATTTCTGAAAACAAAGACAATATATTGCAGTGATTACAAGCATACCTACAATCACCCAGATCTATCTTTGATGACAAAATAGTATACAACTTGTAGGAAATGCCTCTAAGAGAAAATGGGAAGGAGCCAGGAGAGGCTGGCAGGCCCATCAGACTGCGATGCAGGCCTCAACCCAAGTGAAGAAGAGAGGAAAGGAGAGAAGGGTGGGTAGAAGCACGTTACATTATAGTGTACTCTAAAGAAATTTCATTGAGGCTGTGGGAGCACCCCAGTCATCAGAGGAGTCCCATATCTCCAAAGTATCACCCTGCCTTAATATCCCTGCCACACTCTGTCACTGGCTGAGAGTAGCCCATGGGTGCGTGGCCTCAGCTCACACGTGGTGATGGAATTCAGAAGGCAGCAGGGGCCCTCAGTCAATTGCTCCCCACAGTTAGAAGGATATCTGAGCGGTGTATCTCATGGTCACCACACTCAGTTTTCCCCTTTAGCAAGACAGGACAAAATCCTTGCCCATTTGCCATCCAGAGAAATTGGATGACTCAGAGAAGGTAATGTCAGTAAACACTTTGTAAACTTTAAGTATGGAACATGTAAAATATTCCTTACACAGGACTATGACCCAGTCGTGATGTGTAGCTCTTCACTCCCTATCTCTGTCTACATCCTTTAACACACACCTATGAGACCTCCAGTCTGCCTCTGGCTACCCAACCTAGATACTTCCTGACCTCAGCCCTGTCTGGAACGCAGGAATGGAAAATACAGTCCTTTGGGTCATAGCTAAAAATGTCCTCAAATAGATCCAGCCAGCTGGCTGTGCATAGGTCAATTCAACCTCATTATGTACCACTTCAATGAAGCTGGACATTGACCTCTTTGATAACCAAGGGCCATGCACAGCAAATTCTGCAACTTAATGATTAAACTGCTTGGAAGAGAGGCAAACTGTTAGACTTTGAGAGCTCTACGTTTTTATTTTGATTTTATTTATTTATTTATTTTGAGATGGAGTCTCGCTCTGTCTCCCAGGCTGGAGTGCAGTGGTGTAATCTTGGCTCACTGCAACCTCTGCCTCCCAGGTTCAAGCAATTCTCCTGCCTCAGCCTTCTGAGTAGCTGGGACTACAGGTGCTTGCCACCACACCTGGCTAATTTTTCTATTTTTAGTAGAGATGAGGTTTCACCATGTTGGCCAGGCTGGTCTCGAACTCATGACCTCAAGTGATCTGCCTGCCTTGGCCTCCCAAAGTGCTGGGATTACAGGTGTGAGCCACCATACCTGGCCATAATTTTATTTATTTTTGAATAGGTAATACTTACACATGATCTGATATGCAAAACCTACAAAAGATAATACAGTGAAAAGCCTCCCTTCCATTCTGTCTTCTACTCACAAAGTTCCCCCTCGCTGGAGGCAATCAATGCTATCCTTTCTTTTCTTTTCTTTTCTCTTTTTGTTTTTTTTTGAGACGGAGTCTCTCTCTGTTGCCCAGGCTGGAGTGCAGTGGCGATATCTCGGCTCACTGCAACCTCTGCCCCCCGGGTTCAAGCAATTCTCCTGCCTCAGCCTCCTGAGTAGCTGGGACTACAGGTGCACGCCACCACACCTGGCTAATTTTTTTTGTATTTTAGTAGAGATGGGGTTTCACTGTGTTGCCTAGGCTGGTTGCAAACTCCTGAGCTCAGGCAATCTGCCTGCCTCGACCTCCCAAAGTGCTGGGATTACAGGCGCGAGCCACCGCACCCAGCCAATGCTATCTTTTTCTTATGTATCCTTTCAGAAATATATATATATATATAATTTTTCTTTTTTTTTGGTATGTTGTCTCTCTCTGTCGCCCAGGCTGGAGTGCAGTGGTGCGATCTCGGCTCACTGCAACTTCTGCCTCCCGGGTTCAAGTGATTCTCCTGCCTCAGCCTCCCGAGTAGCTGGGATTACAGGCGCCTGCCACCACACCTGGCTAATTTTTGTATTTTTAGTAGAGACAGGGTTTCACCATGTTGGCCAGGCTGGTCTTGAACTCCTGACCTCAGGTGATCTGCCCGCCTCAGCCTCCCAAAGTGCTGGGATTACAGGTGTGAGCCACCGTGCCCGGCCCTCAGAAATATTTTATGTGTATTTCTGCCTCCAAAATAATTTCTAAAACTGCTAAAAGAATGTCCCTTAGAGAGTACTGTTCAGACTGGGCTAATGTTATTTACATTCCTCTATTTTACTCTAATTTATCTAATTTCAACCTTATTTGGAGGCATATTTTTTCAACATTTCACTCTGAAGATTTTTCAAACATACAGGAAAGTTGAAAGAATTGTTCAGTGGGGCCAGGTGCAGTGGTTTACGCCTCTAATCCCAGCACTTTGGGAGGCCAAGGTGGGCGGATCACTTGAGGTCAGGAGTTTGAAACCAGCCTGGCCAACATGGAGAAACCCCGTCTCGACCAAAACTACAAAAATTAGCTGGGTGTGGTGGCAGGCACCTGTAATCCCAGCTACTTGGGGGGCTGAGGAAGGAGAATCACTTGAGCCCCAGAGGTGGAGGCTGCAGTGAGCTGAGATCACACCACTGCACGCCAGCCTGGGAGACAGAGCAAGTCTCCATCTCAAAAACAAAAAAAAAAAGAAAGAAAGAAAGAAAAGAAAAGAAAGAAAGAATTGTTCAGTGAACACCCACACTCCCACCACCTAGATTCTGCAATGACTAATTTGCTACATTTACTTTAGGTATTGCTATTATTATTCTCATTTTACCGCTGATGAAACTGTGTCTTGTTGCAAAAGCTTCTAATGGTATCTTGCTTAATCTTTTTTTTTTTTTAAATTATTCCAGCATTTCAACCAAGGTCCAAAGAGATTAACGTTCCCTGAGAAGAATTTAAATCCAGTTTCTTGTGTCCGAATATGGTCTGTAGATAAGCCCCAAAGAACACAAGTTCTCTTTTTCACTTGTAATTGCTCCACCCTTTGGCCCTTATCATTCCACGTGGTGCTGTTCTCCCTAACAGTTTAACCTCCCTCAGCTGACCTCCTTCTTCTTGAAAGCATGGTAGTTTTTAGGCATGTGAGGGAAGCAGACCAGGCATCCCAGCTGACTCATCTGTTTTTATCTCAACAGCCTACATGGGCAACCACTTTTCTACTCACAGCGTGGTTCACAGACCAGCAGAATTACATCATAAATGCACAGTATCAGGCCCACCCAGACCTATAGAGTGAGAATCTGTCATTTCACAAGATTTCCAAGTGATTCCTATGCACATGCCACATCATTACAGTCTCTCTTCAGCCATGGTTAAAAGGAGCCCAGTGTGATTTGCTGGTCATACATGGAAAAAAAAAAAAGAGTAGTTCATGACATTTATCTTGACCAGCCATGGTAACTCATGTCTGTAATCCTAACACTTTGGGATGCCAAAGTGGGATGATCACCTGAAGCCAGGAGTTCAAGTCCAGCCAGGGCAACATAGCAAGACTATAAAGAAAAAGACATTTATCTTTAAAACAACCCTTTCCTTCTTCTTGTTTTTACATCTCATTTGCCTCTTTACTCCCTTTCTTCACAACCTGTAATTCCACTTATTGAGCCTGCTGTGTCTGCTATGTATGAGGAACATCATTGCTAACCCTCAGAGGTTTACAGAAGATATTTTATTCCTAATTTACAGATGAGGCTCAGAGGATTAGAAATCCACCTAATATTAAACAGCTGTAAATATTAAGTATGTTCTTTTCCAAGACCTACTGCTCTCTTTCTACTGTAAAACAATGTATTTCCAAACTCTGGCAATTGCCTAAGCCTAGACCTTTCCCACTTGGGCCAGAGAGCTTATGTCTGCCTGTCATCCAAGGCTTGTGGACTTGTCTCTCTCTCAAGCCTCTTTCTCATGTCTTGTTCACTACTAGTTGCCTGGATCTTGTTCTTTTAGCTCCCAGGCATCAACCAGGTGTTCTATAATCTAAGAATTTAGGTAACACCTGTGCATTGTAATGATAGCCTCCTACAGACGGTGAGAGGAGGTGGGAGTGAGAAGATGACAGACAGGTGAAGAAATATTTGGTGAGGTAGGATGCACTCTGCCAGGGCATGCCCCATTTCAACCTAAATAAAGAGCTCAAATAGCTGCTGTGCATATGGTATCTTGCTAATGCCTATGCTGGGTACAGAGATCTACAAAATGTAATTCCTGCCCTTAATAAGGATAATTAATCCAGCAGGGGAGCTAGAACATGCACACATAAAAGCCCCATGAACAAAGTACAGCAGGAACATAGAAGAGAGGCTGCTTCTGGGTGGTGAAATAGATGATTACAAAGAGCGTGGGATGGGAGGCAGAGAGCCTCCCAAGCAAGGGGAGAATGTGCAGAAACAGAAGGAAGGAAAAGCACCTTTGGGGAGTCTCCTGCACAGAGTCCAGGGTGGCTGATTGAGAAGTTATGTTAGATTAAGGAGGAAGCTTGGGAATGCCTCATAGGGAGTCACTGAAGGTTGATAAGTAATGTGATCAGAAGTGGGCAGTTCGGTCACTACTTTGGCAGAGAATGTGGCTCAGAGCAGACAGTGACTAGATTGAGCGAGGTGACAGATTCATACCTAGAATGAAACTCAGAGAACAGGTAGACAAGCAGCTTTCAAACTTTTTGGCCCTGAAACCCTTTGTGCAAATGAAATCTTAGTCAGCCATTGTAAACAAATAGATTGAAGCTAAATTACTCTGGTTGGAATAAGCGGGAGGGAAGAACTGAGTTCTTTCCTTCCTCTCATTTCTTTCTTTCTCTCCCAGTGGATTCTGAAGGGGCTTCTTGTTTGAAAATCAATGATCAAAGGGCTTAGCAAACCTCAACCAGCTCCTGCCTGCCACCTGCTTTTGCAAATAAAAACCTATGGGGATACAGCCATGGCTCTTTGATTTCATATTATCTCTGCCTGCTTTCATGTTACAATGACCAAGCTGAATAATCAGGACAGGGAAACCCTATGGTCCACAGAATTGAAAGTATTTGCTATCTGGTCCTTTAAAGATAAGGTTTGCCAACCTACCATCTAGGGCTTTATTACAATGCGCAGGTGTTACCTATGTTCTTGGTCTGTGGTCTAAGTGTCATCCTTAGACACCAGCACACATTGTCCCTCTGTGCACAGATAGCTCAGGGTGGTGAAGGTTGATTTAGGAGTCATTGACAGCCAGGCGCGGTGGCTCATGCCTGTAATCCCAGCACTTTGGGAGGCCGAGGTGGGCGGATCACCTGCAGTCAGGAGTTCGAGACCAGCCTGACCAACATCTAACATGGAGAAACCCCGTCTCTACTAAAAATACTAAATTAGCTGGGCATGGTGGCACATGCCTGTAATCCCAGCTACTCGGGAGGCTGAGGCAGAAGAAGCACTTGAACCCGGGAGGCAGAGGTTGTGGTGAGCCGAGATCACACCATTGCTCTCCAGCCTGGACAAAAAGAGTGAAACTCTGTCCACCCCCCCACCCCCCCGAAAAAAAAGAAGTCATTGCCTTGGAATTAGGAGTTAGGAGTTGTGTGAGATGGCTTATGGTCAAGAGAGAGGGTCCAGAGAGAAAAGAAAGGAGGTTCTGAGAAAACCTTCAGTAATGGCTAGATTTAGAGAACAGGCTGAGGGAATCATAGGAGAAATCACTGGGAAAAGTACCAATTCTCATCGATGCCAGAAAATTATGACACATTGGGCCGGGTGCAGTGGCTCACGCCTGTAATCCCAGCACTCTGGGAGGCCAAGGCGGGCGGATCACAAAGTCAGGAGATGGAGACGATCCTGGCTAACATGGTGAAACCCCGTCTCTACAAATAATATAAAATATTAGCTGGGCGTGGTGGTGGCGCCTGTAGTCCCAGCTACTCCAGAGGCTGAGACAGGAGAATGGCGTGAACCCGGGAGGCGGAGCTTGCAGTGAGCCGAGATTGCGCCACTGCACTCCAGCCTGGGGGACAGAGCAAGACTCTGTCTCAAAAAAAAAAAAAAGAAAATTATGACACATTGAAAGCCTTTTCTTTCTCCTTCTCCTTCCTCTTCCTCTTCTTCTTCTCTCTTCCTCCTCTTCTTTTTTGAGCAGGATCTCTCTCTGTTGTCCAGGCCAAAGTGCAATGGCATGATCGCGGCTCATTGCAGACTTGACTTCCTGGGTTCACCCTCCCACCGCAGCCTCTCAAGTAGCTGGGACCACAGGCGCACACCACCACACTTGACTAATTTGTTTGTTTGTTTGTTTGTTTGTTTGAGATGGAGTTTTGCTCTTGTTGCCCAGGCTGGAATGCAATGGTGTGATCTCAGCTCTCTGCAACCTCAGCGCCCTGTGTTCAAGCAATTCTCCTGCCTCAGCCTCCAGAGTAGCTGGGATTACAGGCATGCGCCACCACGCCCAGCTAATTTTGTGTATTTAGTAGAGAGGGGGTTTTCCATGTTGGTCAGGCTGCTCTTGAACTCCCAACCTCAGGTGATCCACCTGCCTTGGCCTCCAAAAGTGCTGGGACTTTTTTTTTTGAGATGGAGTCTGGCTTTGTTGCCCAGTGTGGAGTGCAGTGGTGTGATCTTGGCTCACTGCAACCTCCGCCTCCTGGGTTCAAGCGATTCTCCTGCCTCAGCCTCCTGAGTATTACAGGCAAGTGCCACCGTGCCCGGCTAGCTTTTGTATTTTTAGTAGAGATGGGGTTTTGCCATGTTGGCCAGGCTGGTTTTGGATTCCTGACCTCAGGTGATCCACTCTTGTTGGCCTCCCAAAGTGCTGGGATTACAGGCATGAGCCACTGTAGCCAGTCATCTTACATTTTTTTTTAGTTGACATAAATGTCAGGCAAGTTACTACCCAAACTTGAAAAATGAATGAACATCCTTTTATAATCCCAACCTTTATGTGCCTGCTTTTTACTCTGCGTATCTTGCAAAAGGCCTACAGAAATATGCTTTCACAATTGTTAATTATTACTTTTAAGATAGAACATTCTGATTACTGAGGTTTGCCTCAAAGCAATTTTCCTTTTTTCTTTTTTTGAGATGGAGTCTCGTTCTTGTCACCCAGGCTAGAGTGCAGTGTTGCAATCTCAGCTCACTGCAACCTCTGCCTCCGGGATTCAAGTGATTCTCCTGCCTCAGCCTCCTGAGTAGCTGGGATTACAGGCGCCCACCACCATACCTGGCTAATTTTTGTATTTTTAGTAGAGACGGGGTTTCAACATGTTGGCCAGGCTGGTCTCAAACTCCTGACCTCAAGTGATCTTCCCACCTTGGCCTCCCAAAGTGCTGGGATTACAGGCGTGAGACACTGCGCCCAGGCGCAGTTTTCTAACATGGTTGTTTTACTGATGACTTCTTTTTTTCCTTTTCTTCTTTCTCTACTGTAAGCCTAAGTCATTTACCAAGTGTGGAATATTCTAAAGCTAAATCATTAACAGTTATTCTCCAAGACGATGTTATGATCAATGTTACCCTCAAGTGCTCCCAAGAACAGTTTTTTTCTTTTTTTTTTTTTTTTTTTTTTGATACAGAGTCTCGCTCTGTCGCCCAGGCTGGAGTGCAGTGGTGCAATCTCGGCTCACTGCAAGCTTCACCTCCCGGGTTCACGCCATTCTCCTGCCTCAGCCTCCCGAGTAGCTGGGACTACAGGCACCCACCACCGCGCCCGGCTAATTGTTTTTTGTATTTTTAGTAGAGACGGGGTTTCACCGTGGTCTCGATCTCGTGACCTCGTGATCCACCCGCCTCGGCCTCCCAAAGTGCTGGGATTACAGTATGAGCCACCGCGCCCAGCTTTTTTCTTTTATTTATTTGAGAGACAGTCTAACCTTGTCATCCAGGCTGAAGTGCAGTTGTGCCACCATGGCTCACTGGAGCCTTGACCTACTGGGCTCAAGTGATTCTCCTGCCTCAGCCGCCTGAGCATCTGGGACTACAGAGGCAAGCCACCACGCCTGGCCAATTTTTCATTTTTTGTAGAGATGGAGTCTCACTGTGTAGCTTAGGCTGGTCTTGAACTCCTGCCCTCAAGGGATCCTTTTGCCTAGGCCTCCCAAAGTGCTGGGATTACAGGCATAAGCCACTGCCCCCACCCTCCCAGAACAGTTTCTTAATGGTATACAAATTGTAACTCCAGGCTGGGTGTGGTGGCTCACGCCTGTAATCCCAGCACTTTCGGAGGCTGAGGCGGGTGGATCACGAGGTCAGGAGATCGAGACCATCCTGGCTAACACAGCGAAACCCTGTCTCCACTAAAAATACAAAAAATTAGCCGGGCGTGGTGGCACACGCTTGTAGTCCCAGCCGCTTGGGAGGCTGACACAGGAGAATCACTTGAACCTAGGAGGTGGAGATTGCAGTGAGCTGAGATCGCACTCCAGCCTGGGCGACATGGCAAGACTCCATCTCAAAAAGAAAAAACAAAACAAAAAACCAAACAAACTGTAACTCCACTGATCCGTACCAATGATCTTTCCAGATTAGTACTGTCTGGTTGAACTTTCTACAGTGATGGAAATGCCCTGTATCTGTGTTGCTCATACACTAGCTGCCAGCCAGGTATGGCAATTGAGCACTTGAAATGTGAATAATGTGGCCAGGCACGGTGGCTTATGCCTGTAAACCCAGCATTTTGGGAGGCCAAGGTGAGTGGATCACCTGAGGTCGGGAGTTTGGAACCAGCCATAGCCAACATGGCGAAACCCCGTCTCTACCAAAAATACAAAAATTAGCCAGGTGTGCCGGCACGCGCCTGTAATCCCAGCTACTCAGAGGCTGAGGCAGGAGAATTGTGTGAACCCAGGAGGTGGAGGTTGCAGAAACCTAAGTAGAACTTGCAAAGGGATATAGAAATGAAATAGTGTCAGTTCTCAATCTCAAGGAGCCTACGTTCTAGAACAGATTATAAACAGCAAAATGTACTACATGGGGGATGGAATGTGATCTACAGAGAGAATCAGATATACCATGCCTTGAGGACATAGCTGAAGGAGCAGCTCATTTAGAGTCAGAGTGGGAGGAGGAATGAGGTCAGTGTTGCAAGGATGCTCTCACAAAGCGGGTGGATTTGGAGCAAGGTCTTTAACCTCTGCTTCTTGGGAGGCTATAGCATGTAGATCGCTTGAGCCCAGGAGATCAAGTCCAGCCTGGGCAACATAGAAATACTCTGTCTCTTAAAAAAAAAAAAAAAAAAAAAAGCAGGGCGCGATGGCTCACTCCTGTAAGCCCAGCACTTTGGGAGGCCAAGGTGGGTGGATCACCTGACGTCAGAAGTTCAAGAACAGCCTGGCCAACATGGTGAAACCCCGTCTCTACTAAAAATACAAAAAATTAGCCGAGCATGGTGGTGGGCGCCTGTAATCCCAGCTACCCGGGAGGCTGAGGCAGGAGAATCGTTTGAACTCGGTAGGTGGAGGTTGCAGTGAGCTGAGATCATGCCGCTGCACTCCAGCCTGGGCAATACAGTGAGACGCTGTCTCCAAAAAAATTATTTATTATTTTTAAATTAAATTTAATTTTTTCGAGATGATGTCTTGTTCTGTCGCCCAGGCTGAAGTGCAGTGGCACGATCTCGGGTCACTGCAACCTCTGCCTCCTGGGCTCAAGGGATTCTTTCGCCTCAGCCTCCTGAGGCAAAAGCTGGGATTATAGGCGTGCACCACCATACCTGGCTAATTTTTTTATTTTTAGTAAAGATGGGGTTTTGTCATGTTGGCCAGGCTGGTCTCAAACTCCGGACCTCAAGCGATCCGCCCACCTCTGCCTCCCAAAGTACTGGGATTACAGGCATGAGCCATCATGCCCAGACGAAAAAAAAAAAATCTAATAAAAAAATAAAATGGGGATAATAACAATAGAGCCCACCTCATGAGAGTATTACCTAAAGGGCTTAGAATAATACCTACTGTGTGGTAAGGACTCTATCAATATTAATTAGTAGTATTTCCACAAGATGAAAATTACAGACCAGTGCTGTTTTTTATGGGTGAGATAGAGGAGTTTTGGCCAGTCCCAGTCGCTCATGCCTGGAATCCCAAAGCAGTGGAAGACCAACCCAGGTTGATCATTCGAGGTCAGGAGTTTGAGACCAACCTGGCCAACATGGCTGAAACCTCATCTCTATTAAAAAATACAAAAAATTAGCTGAGCATGGTGGCGCGAGCCTGTAATTCCAGCTGCTTGGGAGCCTGAGGCATGAGATTCGCTTGAACCCGGGAGGCAGAGGTTGCAGGGAGCGGAGACTGATCCACTGCACTCCAGCCTGGGTGACAAAACAAGACTCTGTCTCACAAAAAAAAAAAGAAAGAAAGAAAGAAAGGAGTTTTAACTTTACACGTATTTGCTAATATTTATGAAGTGTTTAGCTATCTCAAGATCAATGAAGAGGATTATTAGGCCCACCTGCAGTACTGTTAATAATTTCAGGGAATCAGCTATCTAGGTGAAAGTTCACAGGGAAGTACATGTCATTGTAACACAAATTAGACCAAAGTTCAGGAAGAGACAGTTACTGAGTCATTTATCTGTCTTATCATAAGATCAGTAAGCCTCTTAGCACCACAAAGTAGATGTAACATTTTAACAGGAAATGACTCCAATCTAGAGCAAAGTTAGTCCCATGCACAAAGTGAAACGTTGCACAACACAAAAATGATCTGCGCTACGTGTCACACATGATCAGGTGGCATATTGCTCAAGATACTGGTATGCAATCAGTCTTTGCAAGAGTCAGATCATTGTCTCACCTTAGGAAAGGCTTTCCATGTGCCCTAAAGAGACAGTTTCCCTTTCTGGGTTACTTCCTAAAGTACATTCACCTTAACTTATAAGAAAAGGAAATCTTTCTCAAGTGCTCTGAGTTTATTATTTCCCTTTTCTAGACTCTCATCAGGGTCATCTGCATGTGGATGAGGTTCCCAGAGAGGACTGCTGGAGGACATTGCATGTTTATGAATTTCACAGGTATTCAAGGGTGGCTGCACCTGGAGCTGGGAGCGGAGCATCAGGAAGATTAAAACACAAAGTATGCTCATCAAATTGAGAGGAGAGGGCCAGGCGCGATGGCTCACACCTGTAATCCCAGCACTTTGGGAGGCCAAGGCAGGTGGATCACCTGAGGTCGGGAGTTCGAGACCAGCCTGACCAACATGGAGAAACCCCATCTCTACTAAAAATACAAAATTAGCGCGGCATGGTGGCTCATGCCTGTAATCCCAGCTACTCGGGAGGCTGAGGCAGGAGAATCGCTTGAAGCCAGGAGACGGAGGTCGAGGTGAGCTGAGATATCGCCACTGCACTCCAGCCTGGGCAACAAGAGCGAAATTCTGTCTCAGAAAAAAAAAAAAAAAAAAAAAAATGAGAGGAGTTAGGAAGAATCATCTTCTCAAGTCAATTAACAACATTGGGAGGCAGTGTGGTGCCACAGTTTAGTGGCTTTACACTCAGATTTGGTTTATAATACTAGCTTTCACCTTTGCAAAATTCCATATGTACAAGGTAATTCACAGCAGCATTGTTTACAATAAAAAATGACTGGAAAGATACTAAATGTCCATCGATACAGAACTAATTAAATAAATTATGGGTATGACAATGTGGAAAGTTATCCAAATGGAAAAGCAAGATACAGAGCAGGGTATAAATTGTTACCCTTTGTAAAAAAAATAAAACGGGGGAGTTTTTTTTTTGTTGTTTTTTTTTTTGAGACAGGGTCTTGCTCAGTTGCCCAGGGTGGAATGCAGTGGCATGGTCACAGCTCACTGCAATCTCTGCCTCCTGGGCTCAAGCAATCCTCCCCCCTCTGCCTCCCAAGTAATTGAGACTACCGGCACGTACCATCATGCCCGGCCAATTTCTTTTATTTTTAGTAGAGATATGATCTCATTATGTTGCTCAAGCTGGTCTCAAACTCCTGAGCTCAAGCGATGCTCCCGCTTTGACTTCCCAAAGTGTAGAAATACTTACTTAATAGCTGCTTGTTTAGGAAGTAAAATATCTCTGGAAGGGTATTGAAGAAGTTAGCAAAGCTGATCGCAGTGGCTCACACCCATAATCCCAGCTCTTTGGGAGGCCGAGGCAGGCGGATCACTTGAGGCCAGGAGTTCAAGACCAGCTTGGCCAAAAAGGTGAAACCGGTCTCTAATAAAAATACAAAAAAGTGGCCGGGCGCGGTGGCTCACTCCTGTAATCCCAGCACTTTGGGAGGCCAAGGCAGGCGGATCACAAGGTCAGGAGTTCAAGACCAGCCTGACCAACATGGTGAAACCCTGTCTTTACTAAAAATACAAAAATTAGTCAGGCGTGGTGGTGCACACCTGTAATCCCAGCTACTCAGGAGGCTGAGGCAGGAGAATCGCTTGAACTCGGGAGGTGGAGTTTACAGTGAGCTGAGATGGTGCCATTGCACTCCAGCCCGAGTGACAGAGCAAGAATCCGTCTCAAAAAAAAAAAAAAAAAAATTAGCCAGGTGTGGTGGCACATACCTGTAATCCCAGCTACTTGGGAGGCTGAGGCAGGAGAATCTCTTGAATATGGGAAGCGGAGGTTGCAGTGTGAGCCGAGATCCGGCCACTGCACTCTGGCCTGTGTGACAGAGTGAGACTCTGTCTCAATAAACAAAAAAAGATTAAAAGGGAAGCTTCGTGTATTTTTCAATTTTGAACTATGACTGTCATCTGGTCAAAAATTAAAACAACCATTTTTAAAGAAAAAGTAAAGGAGCATCTGGTAACAACTTACAAAATGAAAAAAAAAAAAATCCCAGCTTTCTGGCTGGGCACAGTGGCTGATGCCTGTAATCCCAGCACTTTGGGAGGCTGAGGCGGGCTGATTACTTGAGGTCAGGAGTTTGAGACCATCCTGGCCAACATGGTGAAACCCCGTCTCTACTAAAAATACAAAAACTAGCCTGGCGTGGTGGCATGTGCCTGTAGTCCCAGCTACTCTGGGGGCTGAGGTGGGAGGATTGTTTGAACCCGGGAGGTCAAGGCTGCAGTGAGCTATGAATGTGCCACTGTACTCCAGCCTGGGCGACAGAATGAGATGCTGTCTCAAAAACAAACAAAAAAAGAATCTCAGCCTTCCTTTTTACTAGCTATGCATCCATGGACAAGTTATTTAACATCCACAGGGCTCAGTGTCCCTTTGTATTAAAGGGACCTATCACCTAGGTTTGAGCGAGGATTAACTATTGATGTGCATTAAAACATTTAGTATTATATGGCCAGGCGTGGTGGCTCATGCCTGTAATCCCAGCACTTTGGGAGGGACTTCCAGCACTGTGCAGAATAGGAGTGGTGAAAGAGGACATCCTTGTCTTGTTTCAGCTCTCAAGGGGTTTGCTTCCAGCTCTGGCCCATTCAGTATAATGTTGGCTGTGGGTTTGTTATAGGTCTTATTATTTTCAGGTATTGAAATTCCATTCTTTAAACGGCATCACTGAATCCTTTGTTCAAAAAACCCTTCAGAAATGACTCAGCTCACTCACAGTAAAATCCAAGCCTTTAACACATGATCCAGCACCACTTGCTTCTTTGATTTGAACTCCTACTCTTCTTCCCTTTACTCACTCCAGTTGAACCACACATGGGCCTCCTTGCCATCCCATGAGCATGCCAAGGTAGGAGATTGTAACACATATCTCTTTTTCAATTTTTTTCTTTTTTTTTTTTTTGAGACAGATTCTCACTTTGTTGCCTAGGCTGGAGTGCAGTGGCACGATCTCGGCTCACTGCAAGCTCCGCCTCCTGGGTTCACGCCATTCTCCTGCATCAGCCTCCCAAGTAGCTGGGACTACAGGCGTCCGCCACCACACCTGGCTAATTTTTTGTATTTTTAGTAGAAACGGGGTTTCACCGGAGATTGTAACACATATCTCAAAAAATGAGAGCTCAAGCCAAAAAAAAGATTTATATTAAGAGTATGAAGGGCTGGGCGCGGTGGCTCACGCCTGTAATCCAGCACTTTGGGAGGCCGAGGAGGGCGGATCACGAGGTCAGGAGATCGCGACCATCCTGGCTAACACAGTGAAACCCCGTCTCTACTAAAAAAATACAAAAAAATTAGCTGGGCGTGGTGGCGGGCGCCTGTAGTCCCAGCTGCTCCGGAGGCTGAGGCAGGAGAATGGCGTGATCCCAGGAGGCGGAGCTTGCAGTGAGCGGAGATCGAGCCACTGCACTCCAGCCTGGGTGACTGAGCAAGACTCTGTCTCAAAAAAAAGAAAAAAAAAAAAGAGTATGAAGATTTGTACAACACAATTAAAACAGTTCCTCAAATGACCTACATAGAACTCTGAAACCAAATATTAGAGAAAAAACTTTTTCTTTTCACGCACAAAGGATTACTTAATAAAACTGACAATGTACTAAGCCAAAAGAGAGGTCTTCTTAAATTAAAAAATCAATATTATATAGACCAGATCCTCAGATCAGAATATAATAAAGTAAAGAACTGATAACAAAAAGATAATTTAAAAATGAATTAGAAAATAATAATAGTTCAAAAAATAGCAAAACACCCATATTTATGCAGCCTTTGACTTTCAAAAAGGAACCAAAGCAATCCAATGAGTAAATGAAAGTAATTCAATAAATTATGCTGCATATCCTTATGGAAAAAATAAATCCCTTCCACCAGCTCATAACACACAAAAATCATTTTGAGATAGATTATAAACCTAAATGTAAAGCTATAACCATAAAGCTTTTAGAGGAAATGTGAAAATAACATCTTGACTTGTGAATAGGCGAAGGTTTGAGAAAGCAGTAGACTTCATCAAAAAGAAATACTTTTGGTTACCAAAAGCCACCATCGGCTAGGCATGGGAGGCTGGGGTAGGAGGATCACTTGAGTTCAGCCTAGCCTGGGCAAAATAGGGAGACCCATCTTCACAAAAAATAAAATAAAAATAAAATTAGTCTGGCACGGTGGCACGTGCCTGTAGTCCCAGCTACTTGGGAGGCTGAGGTGGGAGCGTCTCTTGAGCCCGGGAATTTGAGGCTGCAGTGAGCTGTGGTCGCTTCACTGCACTCATCCTGAGCAACAGAGCAAGACCCTGTCTCAAAAAACCAAAAACCAAACAAAAACATGCTGAACGCAGTGGCTCATGTCGGTAATCCCAGCACTTTGGGAGGCCGAGGCAGGCGGATCATTTGAGGTCAGGAGTTTGAGACCAGCCTGGCCAACATAGTGAAACCTCCTCTTCACTAAAAATACATTAATTAGCTGGGTGTGGTGGTGCAGCTATAGTGCCAGCTACTCTGGAGGCTAAGGCAGGAGAATTGCTTGAAGCTGGGAGGCAGAGACTGTAGTGAGCTGAGATCATGCCACTGTACTCTAGCCTGGGTGACAGAGCGAGACTGTCTCAAAACAACAATAAGTCATCTTTTTTTTTTTTTTTTTTTTTTTCCCCTGAGATGGAGTCTTGCTCTTGTTGCCCAGGCTGGAGCACAGTGGTGAGATCTCAGCTCACTGCAACATCCGCCTCCCAGGTTCAAGTGATTCTCCTGCCTCAGACTCCCAAGTAGCTGGGATTACAGGCACCCACCACCACACCTGGCTAATTTTTGTATTTGCAGTAGAGATGGGGTTTCACCATCTTGGCCAGGCTGGTGTTGAACTCCTGACCTTGTGATCCACCCACCTCGGCCTCTCAAAAGTGCTGGGATTACAGGCGTGAGCCACTACGCCCGGCCTTTTTTTTTTTTTTTTTTTTGACACGGAGTCTCGCTCTGTGCCCAGGCTAGAGTGCAATGGCTCGATCTCGACTCACTGCAACCTCCATCTTGCGGGTTCAAGTGATTCTCCTGCCTCAGCCTCATGAGTAGCTGGGATTACAGGCACATGCCACCACGCCCAGCTAATTTTTGTATTTTTATTAGAGATGGGGTTTCACCATGTTGGTCAGGCGGTCTCGAACTCCAGACCTCATGATCCGCCCACTGCGGCCTCCCAAAGTGCTGGGATTACAGGCATGAGCCACCGTGTCCAGCCCAACAAGCCACCACTAGGAAACAGATGCAAGCCACACACTGGGGAAAAATTATTAACAAAATATATATCAGATAAGGCTGCAGTATCTAGGATATATAAGGAATTCCTACAACTCAGTAATAAAAAGACAACTCATTTTTTTGAAAGGGAAAAATATTTCAATAGATACTTCACCAAAGTAGGTATGTGGCTGGCTGTGGTGGCTCACGCCTCTAATCTCAGCACTTTGGGAGGCCAAGGCAGACAGATCACCTGAGGTCAGGAGTTCAAGACCAGCCTGGGCAACATGGCAAAACTCCGTCTCTACTAAAAATACAAAAATTAGCCAGGCATGGTGGCGCGCGCCTGTAATCCCAGCTACTTGGGAGGCTGAAGCAGGAGAATAGCTTGAACCTGGGAGGCGGAGGTTGCAGTGAGCCCAGATCATGACACTGCACTCCAGCCTGGGTCACACACACACACACACACACACACACACACACTATAATAATAATAATAAAAAGAAGATATGTGAGTGTCCAGTAGCACATGAAAAGATGGTCAACATCATTAGTGTTCAGGGAAATGCAAACTAAAACCTGAATCACATACTGCTACACACCCACCGGGATGGCAAAAATTTTTTAAATAGTGAGGATGTGGAGCACCAAAACCTCATACACTTATTAGTGGTCATTAAAACTTAAAAGTATTTTAAGAAAAACTATTTGTGACTTTCCTCTGAATTTTCTTCATATCTATCAACATACACTACAGGCAGGCAAAGAGGAGAAGGATGGGGGCAGCGGGGGATGGGAATCTCAGGAAAAATGGAAAAAGTTTTCCAAGGACGGAGGTGAAACAGAGAGAAAAATAATGGGAGGAAAGTAAATAATAGAGACAAGAGGAAAACAGTAGGAGGCAGAAGCAAACTGTGAGCTACAGAAGGAAGAGGCAGTTAGGAGGAGAATAGACATGTGAAATCACAGTGTGAAAATGAGATGATATATAAAGTGCCTAAAATAGCACCTGGCATATAGGATTACATAATATTCAAATACAGTTATTAACTAGAAATCAGAGGGAAAAGTAAAAAAATGCCAAGTATTCTATAGCTGCTTTTTTTGGGTTTTTTTGTTTGTTTGTTTGTTTTTTTTTTTTTTTTTTTGAGATGGAGTCTCACTCTGTAGCCCAGGCTGGAGCGCAGTGGCGCAATCTTGGCTCACTGCAACCTCCGCCTCCCAGGTTCAAGTGATTCTTCTGCCTCAACCTCCCAAGTAGCTGGAATTACAGGCATGGGCCACCATGCCCAACTAATATTTGTATTTTTAGTAAAGACTGGGTTTCACCATGTTGGCCAGGCTGGTCTTGAACTCCTCACCTTGGGTGATCCACCCACCTTGGCCTCCCAAAGTGCTGAGATTACAGGTGTGAGCCACTGCACCCAGCCGATAGCTGCTTAATGAATAAATGTTTAGGTGCCCTAGTGATGCATAAAGTACATTGGTTATATAAGTGTTCTGTGCTAAATTAGCATTGTATATTGCTAACGTTAGTTCCCCCCCAACCCCATAGTTCTATTTCTATCTTAATTTGAGCCTGTTATTGTTTTAGGTCTATTGTTGAGGCAGCAGCAAGGAATATTCAGGATGTAATTTGGTTTCTCATTTCCTGGTAACAATCACGTGAGAGGCAAATGAGAGGCTTTTGCTGAAAGGCTTTTTAAATCTGTAGTAATGAGAACAAATATTAAGTAATCCACTTGTGGATAAATAAAAGTTGCAGTGCTATAATTCAATCTTCATCTGATGAAACCAAAGTTCATTATGAAAACATAATTACACTCAAGATTCTGTACTGAGGCAGGGCTTGGTGACTGATGCCTATAATCTTAGCACTTTGGGAGGCCGAGGCAGGAAGATCCCTTGAGCCCAGGAGTTTGAGACCAGCCTGGGCAACATAGGGAGACCCTGTCTCTATCTTAACAAAAAAAAAAAAAAAAAAAAGATTCTGTACTGAAATGTGGTGTGAGGTTGGAACACTTACTGCATGGGAAAGTTGCAGGCGATGTCTGAGTTTCCCTGTGCAGGTTGTGAAACATACAACCAATTAAAAATTACTTTATGGCCAGGTGCGGTGGCTCACACCTGTAATCCCAGTACTTTGAGAGGCCGAGGCGGGCGGATCACGAGGTCAGGAAATTAAGACCATCCTGGTTAACACAGTGAAACCCCGTCTCTACTAAAAATACAAAAAATTAGCCAGGCGTGGCACACTCTTGTAGTCCCAGCTACCTGGGAGGCTGAGGCAGGAGAATCGATTAAACCCAGGGGGCAAAGGTTGCAGTGAGCCAAGATCGCGCCACTACACTCCAGCCTGGGCAACAAAGCAAGACTCAGTCTCAAAAAAAAAAAAAAAAATTACTTTAGATCACTCCTCAAGTATAAATAAATATCAGCATTCTGAAAAATGAAGGGGACTGAAGGTGGTGAGTGCCAGGACATTTTTCTTCCCCAAGAGGAAAAAGAGATATGGCAAAGGATGCCAATTGAATGATAAGATGCCTAGTGTGGTTGGTGCAGGACTGCCCACAGGTGTTTGGCAGTATAAGCGGGCCTTTAATCACCCACCTGCCAGTTGTCATACTTCACATCACCCCTCCAGGTCAACATTTCCCTTCCCCGACTCGTGTCTGCCAAAAATGCATTCATGCTACTATTGTTATTCCTTCTCATGCCAAATCTCATCTGTTTATTAGCCTAGGACCTGGGGCAGGGGGCAGTAAGGTTGGGGGATCACTTGAGCCCAGGAGGTCAAGGCTGAAGTGAGCCATGATAGTGCCACTGCACTCCAGCCTGGGTGACAGAGCGAGACCGTGTCTCAAAAAAAAAAAAAAAAAAAGACAGAAATTTCTAAATTGTCTTCTATTAACAGTAATCATAAACCAGTGTACACTCCCACTAAAAATATATGAGAATGCCTATTGTACTAAACCAAATATCAGAACTGTTGATATTTACCATGTAAGTTAAAATAGCATCTTTTTGTAGTTTAGTGTGCATTTCTTTTATTATGAAGAAGATTGGGAATCTTTTCCAGAATTTGGGGAGGTAGGTGGGTAAACAAACACAATACAAAAGTACTGTGACAAAGAGTTTTCTAGGAAGGTCAGATAAGGTCCCACAGAGGAGGTGGCATTTGATCTAGGTCCTGAAGGATGAGGGGGAACTCTGCCATGGAGCTTATTGATCCTGGTATGTAGTCAGCCAAAATGTTCAACAACTATATGTTGACTTAAGTGATAAAATTAGCCAGGAGCAGTGTCCCACGCCTGTAATCCTAATCCCAGCACTTTGGGAAGCTGAGGTAGGAGGACCCCTTGACTGCAGGTGTTCAAGACCAGCCTAGAGAACACAGGGAGACCTCATGTTTCCAAAAGACACAAAAATTAGCCTGGTGTGGTGGCCCGTGCCTGTAAGTCCCAGCCACTCTGAAGGCTGAGGCCAGAGGATGACTTGAGCCCAGGAGCTTGAGGCAGCAGTGAGCTGTGATTATGTCAATGCACTCCAGCATGGGGAACAGAGACTCTGTCTGAAAAAAATAAAAAGAAGTTATAAAATTGAGATGTTTGGGTTGAGGTGGGAGGATTGCTTGAGTCTAGGAGTTCAAAGTTGCAGTGAGCTATAATTGCACCACTTCGTTCTAACCTGGGCTACACAGCAAGACCCTGTCTCCTTAAATAAATAAATAAACACATATATAAGACATATAGACAACAAGTTTTCTGGATGGCTAAGGGGATTTTTTGCTATACGTGGCAAGACACTGACACACAAATACCAGTACACGATTAAGCAAGCCACCCAGTATGACTGAGTCAGTCCCGGGGGACCTGGGCAGGCGCTTTATTGTGTACATCTGGTTTCTTCTACTTTTTGGATGTTGAGCGACATCTAATGGCCAAATAGGAAAAAGTCTATGTTTTCAGTTTCTTCCTTTCCTTTCCTTTCCTTCTTTCTTTCCCTTCCTTCCTTTTTCTTTCTTTCTCTCTCTTCCTTCCTTCTTTCCTTTCTCTCTCCTTCCTTCCGTCCTTCCTTCCTTGTTTCATTCTCTCTCCTTCCTTCCGTCCTTCCTTCCTTGTTTCATTCTCTCTCCTTCCTTCCTTTCTTTCTATCCCTTTCTCTCTCTCTTCCTTCCTTCCTTTCTCTATTTTTTCCTCCCTCCCTTCCTTCCTTCCTTTCTTCCTCTCCTTCCTTTCTTCTTTTTCTCTCTCTCTGTCTCTCCCTCCCTTCCTTCCTTTTCTTTCTTTTTTTCTTCCTTTCTTTTTTTGACAAGGTCTCACTCTGTTGCACAGACTGGAGTGCAGTGGCACAGTCACAGCTCACTGCAGCCTTGATGTCCCGGGTTCAAATGATCCCCCCACCTCAGCCTCCTGAGTAGCTGGGACTATAGGCATGTGCCACCACGCCTGGCTAATTTTTCCATTTTTTGGCTGCCCAGGCTGGTCCAGTATTTTATTTTCAAAGAAAATTCTCTTGTAGGAACACATACACAACCAAAAAAAAAGTTTCTCCGTATTTAAGGAAAATTTGAGTCTTATTTTTCCCTGTGAACATAGAAGAAAACTGAATAAATTAGAGGTAAGCTAATTTTTTTTTTGAGACAATTTCTCTCTTGTTGCCCAGCCTGGCATGCAATGGCAATGATCTCGGCTCACTGCAACCTCACCTCCCGGGTTCAGGTGATTCTCCTGCCTCAGCCTCCCGAGTAGCTGGGATTACAGGCATGCACCACCATGCCCGGCTAATTTTTGCATTTTTAATAAATACGGGGTTTCACCATGTTGGTCAGGCTGGTCTCGAACTCCTGACCTCAGGTGATCCACCTGCCCTGGCCTCTCAAAGTTCTGGGATTACATGCGTGAGTCACCGCACCCGGCCAGAGGTAAGTTAATTTGTGTGGTAATTTTCTTTTCTTTTTTCTTTTTTCTTTTTTTTTTTTTTTCTGAGACGGAGTCTACGGAGTCTTGCTCTGTCACCCAGACTGGAGTGCAGTGGTGCAATCTCAGCTCACTGTAACCTCTCTCCCCCAGGTTCAAGCGATTCTCCTACCTCAGCCTCCCAAGTAGCTGGGATTACAGGCGCCTGCCACCGCGCCCGGCTAATTTTTGTATTTTTAGTAGAGATGGGGTTTCAGCATCTTGGCCAGGCTGGTCTTGATCTCCTGACCTCGTGATCCACCCACCTCGGCCTCCCAAAGTGCTGGGATTACAGGCGTGAGCCACTGTGCCCGGCCTTGTGTGGTAATTTTCATTGAATGAAATAGAAAAAAAAGATGTTAGAATTGGAAGAGACCTTACATCCAATCTCCTCATTTTGTCAATAAGGAAATTTATTTCCAGAGAGAAATGATTTGCCCAAAGCCACACAGCTAGAGAGTTATTAATGCTGTAATATAGTCGTGATTTTGCTACAGTGAAGAGAGGAACAGTGAATATATTTACCCATCCAATTGCAAAGCAAAAAAAAAAAGGGCAAATACTTTCTGATTACTTTAAAACCTAATAATGTAAAATATTGGCCATGCATGGAATGTAATACTATAATGCTCGATAATATAGTAGTTACTGGCAATTAGGGTCTTGGCCTAGGGTATTTGATTTTTCAGGCAAATAGTGGACAAAAACAGACAAATTCCTATGAATGCCAGACTACATTTCAAAAGACCCAAGTAAGATTTTGACCTCTGTAACCTGAGAGTTGCTTCCCTAATATTTCTCTTTGCCTCTTATCTGACAATAGGCAAAGTTGAGGTAGGAGATGAGTATCAAACCACATCATTTAATCAACCAACCTGTAAACATGTATCTATCCCCTTTTGTATGTTTAGCATCACAAGGATTGTGGGGACACAACTGTATACATAATGGAGAACAAGTCATGGTGAACTCACTTCTCCTACCTGTTGATAGGAGTTGAATCAAAAGCAGCTTTGAGGTAGAAGGGAAGTTACAACAATACTATAACCACTCTTGCAGATATATTTATTAACTCATTGTTAAGTATTTGTTGAGTATCTACTATATACCAGTGCTAGGGATACAACAGAAATCCAGACCCAAACTCTCCATGAAGCTTATAACCTGGTAACTATATGCCAACAATTGTGATAAGTGCTACAAAAAGAAAGTACTGGCCGGGCACGGTGGCTCATGCCTATAATCCTAGCACTTTGGGGGCCGAGGCAGGTGGATCACCTGAGGTCAGGAGTTCAAGACCAGCCTGGCCAACATGGTGAAACCCCATCTCTACTAAAAATACAAAAATTAGCCAGGCGTGGTGGCACATGCCTGTAATTCCAGCTACTTGGGAGGCTGAGGCAAGAGAATCACTTAAACCCGGGGGGTGGAGGTTACAGTGAGCTGAGATTGCACCACTTCACTCCAGCCTGGGCGAAAAAGCAAAACTCCATCTCCAAAAAAAAAAAGAAAGAAAGAAAAAAGATGATGCTTTGGACCAGAGTGGTATAGAAGGAAGTGGTGAGAAGGGTTTGGATTCCGGAAATATTTTTAAAATAATATCAACAGATATTGTTGATACTTTAATGAGGGGTATGAGAGAAAGAGAGGATTTAGCGATGATGCCAAGATTTTTGGCTTGAACTATTGGAAGGGTGGAGTTAGTGGCTGGGCATGGTGCTCACACCTATAATCTCAGCACTTTGGGAGGCCAAAGCGGGGGTGAAATGCTTGAAGCCAGGAGTTCGAGACCAGCCTGGGCAACATGGCAAAACCCTGTCTCTACAAAAAAATACAAAAATTAGCTGGATGCGGTGTGGTGTGCCTATAGTCCCGGCTACTTGGGAGGCTGAGGTAGGAGGATCGCTTGAGCCTGGGAGGCAGAGGTTACAGTGAGCCAAGATTATATCACTGTACCACTGCACTCCAGCCGGGTGATAGAGTGAGACCCCATCTCAAAAAAAAGAAAAGAAAAAGAAAAAAAAGTGGAGTTACTGAAAACTACAGTGGGGATTTATGTCATGTACATATCTTCCATATATGCATATATCTTTGTCACCTCTCAATAGTGCCTTCATGACCAGAATCTTTTTTTTTTTTTTTTTTGAGACAGAATTTTGCTCTTGTTGCCCAGACTGGAATGCAATGGCACGATCTCAGCTCACTACAACCTCCACCTGTTGGGTTCAAGCTATTCTCCTGCCTCAGCCTCCCGAGTAGCTGGGATTACAGGCATGCACCACTAAACCCAGCTAATTTTGTATTTTTAGTAGACAGGGTTTCACCATGTTGGTCAGGCTGGTCTCGAACTCCTGACCTCAGGTGATCCACCCGCCTTGGCCTCCCAAAGTGCTGGGATTATAGGCGTGAGCCACTGCGCCTGGCCCCAGAATCTTAAAAATATATTGTTCATAGCCAATACATATTTATTATTTATGTGTGACACATGATATCACTAATGTAAATATAATATTAAAGGCTTTTTTGTTTTTTGAGACGGAGTCTCACTCTTGTCACCCAGGCTGGAGTGCAACGGCACAATCTTGGCTCACTGCAACTTCCGCCTCCCAGGTTCAAGTGATTCTCCTGCCTCAGCCTTCCAAGTAGCTGGGTTTACAGGCACCCGGCTAATTTTTGTATTTTTTGGTAGAGATGGGGTTTCACCATGTTGGCCAGGCTAGTCTCAAACTCCTGGCCTCAAGTGATCTGCCCGCCTCGGCCTCTAAAAGTGCTGGGATTACAGGCATGAGCCACTGTGGTGCCTGGCCCTGAATTTTTTTTTTTTTTTTTTTTTTTTTTTTGAGACAGACTCTTGCTCCGTTGGCCATGCTGGAGTGCAGTGGTGTGATCTTGGCTCTCTGCAGCCTCTGCCTCCCGGGTTCCAGCGATTCTCCTGCCTCAGCCTCCTGGGTAGCTGGGATTCCAGGCACACGCCACCATGCCCGGCTAATTTTTTTTGTATTTTTAGTAGAGATGGGGTTTTATCATGTTGGCCAGGCTGGTCTTGAACTCCTGATCTCAGGTGATCCGCCTGCCTCGGCCTCCCAAAGTGATGGGATTACAGGTTTGAGCCACCGTGCCCTGCCACCCCTGAAGTATTTTTAATTGGACAGATTTTCTTAATTTTGAAGAATCAAATTCTTTAGGATCTGGAGATCCACTTCATTCTTTCTAATCTGTATGGTATATCACAGGATGTACCATATTTAACCATTATCTCGTTTGATAGACATTTAGATTGCTTCCAACATTTTTCCTACAATTAAAACATCTTTACCACATATTTTCAAGCATATGAATAAGGACTTAAATAGGAGAAATCCTTTAAAATACTTTTGTTTTGTTTTTATTAGTTGGTTTTGAGACAGGGTCTCACTCTGTCACCCAGGCGGGAGTGCAGTGGTGCAATCACGGCTCACTGCAGCCTCAACCTCCCAGGCTCAAGCATCCTCTCGCCTCAGCCTCTGAGTAGGTAGGACTAGAGGCCCTCGCCACAACACTCAGCTATTTAAAAACAATCTTTAGTAGAGATGTGGTCTCACCATATTGTCCAGGAAAGTCTTGAGCCCCTGAGCTCAAGCAATCTGCCTGCCTCCAACTTCCCAAAGTGCTGGGATTACCAGCATTAGCCACTGCGCCCGTTCTCCTGTAAAATGCTTTCTAAAAGCAGGAGGCTGAGGCAGGAGAATCACTTAAACATGGGAGGCAGAGGTTGCAATGAGCTGAGATTGCACCATTGCACTCCAACCTGGGCAACAAAAGTGAAACTCTGTCTCAAAAAATAAATAAATAGGCCAGGCATGGTGGCTCACGCCTGTAATCCCAGCACTTTGGGAGGCCAAGGCGGGTGGATCACCTGAGGTCAGGAGTTCAAGACCAGCCTGGCCAACATGGTGAAACCCCGTCTCTACTAAAAATACAAAAAATTAGCCCGGCTGGTGGCGGGTGCCTGTAATCCCAGCTACTCAGGAGGCTGAGGCAGGAGAATCGCTTGAACCAGGGAGGGAGAGGTTGTAGTGAACTGAGATCGTGCCATTGCACTCCAGCCTGGGCAACAACAGCAAAACTCCATCTCAACAAATAAATAAATAAAAATAAAAATAAAAAATAAAAGAATCAATTTGGCTGGGCACTGTGGCTTATGTCTTTAATCCCAGTACTTTGAGAGGCCGAGATGGCGCATCACCTGAGGTCAGGAGTTCGAGACCTGTCTGGCCATCATGGTGAAACCCTGACACTACAAAAAATACAAAAAAAAAAAAAATTAGCCAGGCATGATGGTGGGCACCTGTAGTCCCAGCTACTTGGGAGGCTGAGGCAGGAGAATCGCTTGAACCTGGGAGGTGGAGGTTGCAGTGAGCCGAGATTGTGCCAAAGTACTCCAGCCTGGGTGACAGAGTGTGACTCTGTCTCAAACAAAACAAAACAAAAAAGTGAGGCTGGCAAGGTGGACTGAGGCCAAGTGTTATAAAGTTATAAGGCCTCAAACACTAGCCGACGGAATTTAATAAGTAGGCAGTGAAGTCCCATTGAAGATTTTGAGGAAAGCAGTGACAGAATGACATACTGAAAGCAATATGTTAGGAAAAACCATTAAGGAGAAATTTCCAAAACTTGACAAGCCACCATGATTTTTTTTTTTTTCAAACAAGAGTCTTGCTGTTGCCCAAGCTAGCATGCAATGGCACAATCTCAGCTCACTGCAATCTCTGCCTCCCAGGTTTAAGTGATTCTCATGCCTCAGCCTCCCAAATAGTTAGGATTACAGGTGTGTGCCACCACACCCAGCTAATTTTTTTTTAAAAAAACAAAGTTTTGCTCTTCTTACCCAGGCTGAAGTACAGTGGTGGGGTCTCGGCTCACTGCAACTTCCGCCTCCTGTGTTCAAGCAATTCTCCTGCTTCAGCTTCCTGAGTAGCTGGGATTACAGGTGTGTGCCACCATGCCTGGCTAATTTTTTATATTTTTAGTACAGACAGGGTTTCACCATGTTGGCTAGGCTGCTCTCGAACTCCTCACCTCAGGTGATCCACCTGCCTTGGCCTCCCAAAGTGCTGGGATTGATTACAGGCATGAACCACAATGCCCAGCCAAAGTTTATATTTTTTAATGGAATCATATGAAAGTAATGTTCCCATCAAATGGTTCATTTATTTGTAGAGATGTTAGCCAGTATTTTTTTTTTTTTTTTTTTTGAGATGGAGTCTCGCTCTGTCGCTCAGGCTGGAGTGTAGTGGCGCCATCTCGACTCACTGCATCCTCTGCCTCCTGGGTTCCAGCAATTCTCCTGCCTCAGCTTCCTGAGTAGCTGGGATTATAGGCAGGCGCCACCTTGCCTGGCTAATTTTTTTTTTTTTTTAGCAGAGACTAGAAAAAATGTTTGGCCATATTGGCCAGGCTGGTCTCAAACTCCTGACCTCAGGTGATTCACCCATCTCAGCCTCCCAAAGTACTGGGATTACAGATGTCAGCCACAGCGCCCGGCCCCAGTATTTCTTTTAAATACAAAATATACATTATCCTTTTCTTTTTTGCTGCTCTAGGGGAAAATGTACATACTATCTTAAGGCAAACACAGAATATACTAAAACTAAATGCTGGCTAGTTATAAGATAGGAATTTGGCAGGACTTGTTTCACAAGACGTAGGTCACAAAGACCCTGCTTATAAAACAGGGTGCAGTAAAGAACCCAGCCAAGGGCTGGGTGTGGTGGCTCATGCCTGTAATCTCAGCACTTGAGAAGCCAAGGTGTGAGGATCGCTTGAGGCCAGGAGTTCAAGAACAGCCTGGCAACATAAAAACAAAACAAAACAAAAAACAAAACAGTTAGCCAGCTCCCTCCCAAAATCAAAATCAAGATGGCAAAGAAAGTGACCTCTGGAGGACGTGCGCAGTGGTTCACGCCTGTAATCCGAGCACTTTGGGAGGCCGAGGTGGGTGGATCACAAGGTCAGGAGTTCGAGACCAGCCTGACCAACATGGTAAAACCCCGTCTCTACTAATAATACAAAAATTAGCTGGGCCTGGTGGCGGGCACCTGTATTCCCAGCTACTCAGAAGGCTGAGGCAGGAGAATCGCTTGAACCTGAAAGGCAGAAGTTGCAAGTGAGCTGAGATCTCTCCACCGCACTCCAGCCTGGGTGACAGAGCAAGACTGTCTCAAAAAAAACAACAACAACAAAAAAAAACAGAAAGTGACCTCTGGTCATTCTCATTGCTCATTATATGCTAATTCTAATGCATTATCAGCGCCCTGAAAGACACTCCCACTGGCACCATGAAAGTTTACAAATGTTATGGCAACATCCCTAAGTTACCCTATAGAGTAGGAGATGGGGAGGACCCTCAGTTCTGGGGAACTCCCCACCCCATTCCAAGAAAACATGAATAATCCACCCCCTTTTCAGCACGTAATCAAGAAATAACCATAAGTATAGTTAGTCCAGCAGTCCATGCTTCTACTCTGTCTATGGGGTAGCCACTGTTTCATTCCTTTACTTTTTAATAAACTGGCTTTCACTTTATCCCGTCCACTTGCTCCTGAATTCTTTTTTTTTTTTTTTTTTTGAGACAGAGTCTTGCTCTGTTACAGTCCAGGCTAGAGTGCAGTGGCATGAGCTCCGCTCACTGCAACCTCCACCTCCCTGGTTCAAGCAATTCCCCTACCTCAGCCTCCCAAGTAGCTGGGATTACAGGTGCATGCCACCACACCTAGTTAATTTTTTTGTATTTTTAGTAGAGATGGGGTTTCACCATGTTGGCCAGACTGTTCTCGAACTCCTGACCTGAGGCAATCCACCTGCCTCAGCCTCCCCAAGTGTTGGGATTACAGGCATTAGCCACCATGGCCTCCTTAATTCTTTTCTGCCAAAAGTCAAGAACCCTTATGGCCTCCTGGGCTGATCCCCAATTTGGAGGGTTGCCCTGTGACAGTTAGAGAACCCAGATGTCTTTATATTATAAAATTACTTTAGGTCTTTGTGCCGACAATTTGAAGACAGCTGTCAAAGGGGACTTCTAGCTCTGGGCTCCAGTACATTAAACAAGAAATATCCTGATGTACCCCCAGATCAAGCTGCATTAGAATCACTGTAGGTATTTTTACAAATATAGGTTCTGAGGCCCCACCCCATACCCACTTAATTAGAATGGGGAGAAGGGGAGTCTGTGGTTTTACCAAGCTTTGTGAATGATTTTTAAGCATTCTGCTGCATTGCTTTCTAAACTCAGGCCTGTTTCCCACACCACTGTAATCAAGAGGGAACACTGAAGTTTCCTCAGTTCCTTCCTGTTTTTTCCTGTTTCCTTCTGCAGTGACCAACACTATCAGAAATGGCATTTTGGCGGGGACAGGGAGTACAGGAATGGAAACAGGAAAGGCATAAACAAGACTCCTCCTCTGCCCCAGGACTCTCTCCTGTGGGTCACATTACCAATGAAGGCTTGTGAACTCTGATTTAGCTAAGTTAATTTTGTGCAAAAAAATAAATTTTGGCTGAGTGCGGTGGCTCACACCTGTAATCCCAGCACTTTGGGAGGCCGAGGCAGGTGGATCATGAGGTTAGTTCAAGACCAGCCTGGCCAAGATGGTGAAACCCTGTCTCTACTAAAAATACACGCAAAAAATTAGCCAGCGTGGTGGTGGGCGCCTGTAACCCCAGCTACTCGGGAGGCTGAGGCAGGAAAATTGCTTGAACCCAGGAGCTGGAGGTTTCAGTAAGCCGAGATCACGCCACTGCACTCCAGCCTGGGCCACAAAGCGGGACTCCATCTCAAAAAAAAAAAAAAAAAAAAGAATTTTGGTGAGTTGTAGTGCTTGTTAAAAACAGATTCCGGGCCGGGTGCAGTGGCTCACGCCTGTAATCCCACCACTTTGGGAGGCCGAGGTGGGTGGATCACGAGGTCAGGAGTTCAAGGCCAGCCTAACCAAGATGGTGAAACCCCATGTCTACTAAAAATACAAAAATTAGCTGGGTGTGGTGGTGGGTGCTGGTAATCCCAGCTATTCGGGAGGCTGAGGCAGATAATTGCTTGAACCCTGGAGGCGGAGGTTGCCAGTAAGCCAAGATTGCGCCATTGCACTCCAGCCTGGGCAATAGAGGGAGACTTCATCTCAAAAAAAAAAAACACAGATTACAAGGTCCTTTAGTAGAGATGATGATACCTTAATCTAGATGATTCAAATGTAGGTAGCTCTCAGGACACACTTTGGAGAGCAATGACTTAAATCCAGTGAAGAAAATCTCCAAGAAACTGTGACAATATGTGGTCTCTTGAAATCTAGAGATTGGCGCTGCATGTGATGGCTCACCCCTGTAATCCTAGCATTATGGGAGGCCAAGGCGGGTGGATCACTTGAGATCAGGAGTTGAGACCAGCCTGGCCAATATGGTGAAACCCCATCTCTACCAAAAATACAAAAATTAGCCAGGTGTGATGGCGCGTGCCTGTAATCCCAGCTACTTGGGAGGCTGAGGCAGAAGAATCGCTTGAACCCAGGAGTGGGAGGTTGCAGTGAGCTGAGATCGTGCCACTGCCCCTCAGCCTGCACTGAGCTAGACTCCGTCTCAGAAAGAAATCTAGAGATTGGCTACTGAATATTGACAGCTTTATCTTCCCAACTAGCAAAACGATCCCTGCTAGAAGGAACGGATTCATTTTGGAAAGAGTATTCAGTAATCCCTGAAGCACAGAAACATTTTTTTCATTCTTGCTATGCAAACAGATTGTTGGCCTTCTTCAGTGAGGCAGGCCAGGACAAAATCTCAGCAGGCCCTTTCGACAGCATTTCTCCACAAATCAAATTAGGTCAAAGAGAAAATTCAGAGCAGTCTGAGGAAGGGGAAAAAAAAGCCCTGAAATGTGTTATAAAACTGGTGGGCAGGGGACAGGGGAACATCCCACCTACTTTGTTTGCTCTGGTAAAGGCTGGTGGCTTGTCACATGAACCCCAGGCCTTCCTGTTCTCGGCAGCTGCCTTCTGAGTCACTGTGGGCTGCAGGGGAGGGCCCCCTAACATCAGGGAACATAACAACCATATGACTCTTAGGTGAGGCCACTGCACCAGGCCAATTCAAAAATTAAAGAGCGACTACATTGCCGATTTTCATTTATTTTAAGAACTTCTTTACTCCGTTTTTGTCTACAACTGCAAATTAGCAGAAGACAAAAAACAAACTAGTAAGTGGAATTCACATCTGGTAAGTGAGAACTGGTGCCAGTCCTATTAGTCACCAGGATCACTTAAGGGTGGAGTGCACTAGCAGGATAAAACATTAAACCAAAAGCAATACTTCCTTGTAACAGCTGGAGTTTCCTAAGAAATTAAAAAAATAAAAACCTAGAATGCCTAGCAGACAAAATACCATAGTTAGAAAAGTCAACCTTTACTTTTCTCTTTTGATTGTCGTCAACTGTTGCATAATTTTTTTTTTTTTTTTAGACAGAGTCTTGTTCTGTCATCCCAGCTGGAGTGCAGTTCACTGCAACCTTCGCCTCCTGGGTTCAAGTGATTCTCCTGCCTCAGCCTCCCCAGTAGCTGGGACTACAGGAGTATGCCACCACGCCCGGCTAATTTTTTTTTTTTTTTTTTTTTGTATTTTTAGTAGAGAGGGTTTCTCCGTGTTGGCTAGGCTGGTCTCGAACTCATGAACTTGGATCATCCACCTGCCTTGGCCTCCCAAAGTGCTGTGATTACAGGCGTGAGCCACCGCACCTGGCCTGTTGCAGAATGTTACTGGGTATATTATATTATACTATGCGAATTAAGAATTCTCTATTAAACAGTTTTAAGTTGTAAGAAAGCCACCCTAAGTTTAAAACTTTCAGTCTTTTAAAACTGATGCATTCAAGAACTACTCCAAATAAGAGAAACAACACTGAGGTGTGATTCATTTGAACTTGAGTCCCGGTTCCTTAACCCAATGCCTGGATGCTAGAGATGTTCAATAAAGACTTAATGACTGCATAACCAACTTATTAGCTGTAGAACAGTTATAATAATTAACTTCCTTGAACCTTTGTTTTCTCTTCTGTGATCAGGGAAGAAACCTCTTCTGTCTACCTCAGAGAATTTTTGTAAGGATCAAATAAAATAATGTGTGTTTAAGTTTTGATTTCTTTCTTTTTTCTTTTTTTTTGAGATGGAGTTTCGCTCTTGTAATCCAGGCTGGAGTGCAATGTGGTGTGATCTCTGCTCACTGCAACCTCTGCCTCTGGGGTTCAAGTGATTCTCCTGCCTCAGTCTCCCAAGTAGCTGGGGTTACAAGTGTCCACTAACACGCCCGGCTAATTTTTGTATTTTTAGTAGAGATAGGTTTTCACCATATTGGCCATGCTGGTCTTGAACTCCTGACCTCAGGTGATACGCCTGCCTCGGCCTCCCAAAGTGCTGGGATTACATATACAACCTTTTTTTTAAAAATAATTATTTTTATTTTTATTTTTTGAGACAGAGTCTCGCTATGTCACCCAGGCTGGAATACAGTGGGGCAGTCTTGGCTCACTGCAACCTCCGCCTCCCTGGTTCAAGCGATTCTTGTGCCTCAGCCTCCCAAGTAGCTGGGATTACAGATGTACACCACCACACCAAGTAATTTTTGTCTTTTTAGTAGAGACGGGGTTTTGCTATGTTGGCCAGGCTGGTCTTGAACTCCTGGCCTCATGTGATCCACCCGCCTCTGCCTCCCAAAGTGCTGGGATTACAGGTGTGAGCCACTGCATCTGGCCAATACAACCTCTTTTTTTATTACAGCTTTGAAATTGGGGTAGGTTTACTGAAAATAGAACTGTACCAGCGAATTGCATCTGAAATATGCAAAGCTCACCTGGATATCTCAATAGCATGGCAATAACCACCCTATAACCTTTTTAAAAATAAACCTGAGTGGAAGTGATGCTGAAATCTCTCCTTAAGGTCCTCTTTCTCAATCAACTATAATTCAGCAAACATTAAACTTCAGTTACCCGGAAAAAGATTAGGTAATAAATGTGTTAATCATAGACTGGATCGTAATCAGCACCGTCACCTAAAGAATACTCACCCCTTAAGTAATCCAAAAGAAAACTAAGAAGCAAAAATCCAGGGTTTGTTTCTCTATAACCAAAATAGAAGAATGTCCATAGTCATTACCGAGCATTAACCATTTGAAGATCTCCTTCCTTTTAACCTCAGGACATTATAATATCTCTTCCTTACTGTCAGGAGACCTAGAGTTCTGTCCTGGCTCTGTGCCTATAGTCATAAGTTGATCTTATCCTTAAAAACGTAAAAATCTTTGTCTTTATTTTGGCCGAGCATGGTGATATATGACTGTAATCCCAGCACTTTGGGAGACTAAGGCAGGTGGATCATTTGAGGCCAGGAGTTGAGGACAGATCGCTTAAGACCAACCTGGCCAATGTGGTGAAACCCTGTATCTACTAAAAATACAAAAATTAGCGAAGTGTGGTGGCACACACCTGTAATCCCAGCTACTTGGGAGGCTGAGTCACAAGAATCGCTTGAACCCAGAAGTCAGAAGTTGCAATGAGCCCAGATTGCACAACTGCACTCTAGCCTGGGTGACAAGGAGTGAGACTCTGTCTCAAAAATAAAATAAATAAATAAATAAATAAAATCCTTGTCTTTATTTTGAAACCAGAACAAAGGACACAGTGTGATCTTTGCAAAATCACAGAATCTTGAGCTGAAAGAAGCTTAAAGTTTATCTTGCTAAGTAGTTACTTTTTTAAGCACAATTTTTATTTTTATTTTTATTTTTTTTCAGAGATGGTGCTCAAGCTGGTCTCAAACTCCTGGCCTCAAATGATCCTCCTGCTGTGGCCTCCCAAAAGGCTGTGATTACAGGCATGAGCCACTATGCCCAGCTCAGAACTATTTTATTCAAACAAAAATTTAAGAAGAGGAAAGCTAAACAGCTTTGGTTGAAGAAAGGTAGGTTATTTTGTGGCTGTCTGCTGGCCTCCCAGCCCCTCTCTGCTGTCCTTCAGGGAAGCCCTAGGACTCCACAGCACAACTTGAACCACTGACTTAGTCTAACCTTCTCATTCATTTCATGGATTGTTAAAACTGAGATCCAGAGATATTTAGGGACTTTCCAAACTAATGTAAATAGCAAATTCAGGACTGTTTAGTTGTATCCATGGTCATAACGAATATTTATTGAACGATTTACTGCTGTGTTTCACTTGCATCATGTCATTCATACTTTTTCTTTTTTTTTTTTTTTGACACAGGTTCTTGTTCTGCGGCTCAGTCTGAAGTGCAGAGGTGCGATCGTGGCTCCTGCAATCTCTGCCTCCCAGGCTCAAGCGATCCTCCCACCTCGGCCTCCCAAGTACCTGGGACTACAGGCACATGCTGTCACAGCTACTTTTTGTATTTTTTGCAGAGACAGGGTTTCGCCATATTGCCCAGGCTGGTCTCAAACTCCGAGGCTCAAGCAATCCTCCCGCCTTGGCCTCCCAAAGTGTTAGGATTACACGCGTGAGCCACTGTACAGGGCCTTTTTTTTTTTACTTTTTAGAGACAGGGTCTCACTCTGTTACCAGGCTAGAGTGCATTGGTTTGTTTGTCACTGATTTGTCACTGATTTGTTTGTTTGTTTCTGAGATGGAATCTCACTCTGTCAGCCAGGCTGGAGTGCAGTGGCACAATCTCAGCTAACTGCAACCTCTGCCTCCTGGGTTCAAGCGATTCTCCTGCCTCAGTCTCCCAAATAGCTGGATTTACAGGCGTGAGCCACCATGCCTGGCTAATTTTTGTATTTTTAGTAGAGACAGGGGTTTCACCATGTTGGCCAGGCTGGTCTCGAACTGCTGATCTCAAGTGATCTGCCCACCTCAGCCTCCCAAAATGCTAGGATTACAGGCATGAGCCACCACACCTGGCCCACAGCTCACTGTTGATACAGGAACTAGAAAGAAACTATTTAGGCCGATACTGAGGGTTCTTACCAAGTAGCTCCTAAATCATTTCTTTTCTAACAAAGAGCAGCCTGAAAAATTGAGCTGCAGACATAAATAAGCAAGCTGGAAGCTTGCATAGGTAAATGCCAACAGCTGTGCCAATAGGAAAAGGCTACCTGGGGGTGAGGCATGTTCAACATGGAGGCTCCATTTTCCCTTTTCTTTGTCAACCATGTGTACAGCAAAGAAACAGGCAACATGGCTCCGGCCAGGTAGAGGACCATCTGCATAATAAAAGATTCGGGTGGGGTAGCCAGCTTCTTTGCGTGCTATGTAAATGGCACACCTGGTCCATCCAATCTCTCGGGCACTATGTAACTCAGACACTGCCTCCACAAGCTTGTCTATAAAACCCTTTGCGTTTCACCATGAGACCAAAAGTCCCACTCAGGAGCCCCTCTCTCTGTAAGAGAGAGAGGTATTCCCTTTTCTCTTCCTTTTGCCTATTAAACCAATGCTCTTAAATTCACTTCTTATGTGTCTGCGTTCTTGATTCCCTTGGCATGAGACAAGAAACCTCTGATATTTATCCCAGACAACAACAGCACTTCTCTGTGACTTCAAACTCCTGGGCTCAAATGATCCACCCGCCTCAGCCTCCTGAGTACCTAGGACTTCATGCACCACCATGCCCTGCTAATTTTTAACCTTTTTTTTTTAGAGACTGGGTCTTGGTATGTTGCCTAGGCTAGTCTCAAACACCTGGGCTCAATTGTTTCTCCTGCCTTGGCCTCCCAAAATGCTGGAATTACAAATGTGAACCACTGTGACCAGCCTTTTATTATCCATTCCTTAAAATAACCCTTAAACGTATAGGAACTGCTGAGATCAATTTGATAAGAAAAGTGAGAAGATAGGTAAATTGCCCAAGGTCACCCAGTCACCGTGTTGTCTTCAGTTGCTTTATCTATAAGAAGGATCTGGACAAGAAAATTTCTGAAGTGCATGCTAGTGTGCACCGCTAAAATTCTATGGCCATAATTGCAAGTCGTGAGACTGGTTCTTACGACTAAAAGTAATTGTTACCTTTAGACTCAATTATGCATTTCTGAGGCGCTTAACTATTTGAGGCTTACAGAGGGACATTTCAAGATGTTTCGTTGGAAACTTGAAAAATGAGTACCAAAATCTAAAAAAAGAATAAAGAGAGTGAAGATGCAATTGTTTCAATTAACCAGTCAGGGGAGTCTAATAACCTCTACCTGTGAGCAAGTAATACCATGAATCCATTGTTGGTTGATGCAATAAATGGTATTGCAGGGGATTAGAACATCCTACCCCACCCCAAATATGTCACTTTCAAATAAGATTATTTTGAGCTGAAGACAACTGAGAAATAGCTGATGCAGAAGAAGCTCCTGGGGCTCACACCTGTAATCCCAGCACTTTGGGAGGCTGAGGTGGGAGGATTGCTTGAGTCCAGGAGTTTGAGACCAGCCTGGGCATCACAGTGAGACTCTGTCTCTACAAAAAATAGTAAAAATTAGCCTGGCGTGGTGGTACATGCCTATAGTCCCAGCTACTGAGGAGGCTGAGGTGGGAGGATTGCTTGAGCCCAGAAGGTTGAGTGCAGTGAGCCGTGATTGTGCCCATGCACTCCAGCCTGGGCAACAGAGCAAGACCCTGTCTCCAATTAAAAAAAGAAAAACCTCTTGGGCTTCTTTCCTCTGTCTGGCTAAGAACAGGATATAAATTGTAAGGGTGTCTCCCTTCCCCTCCATGAAAAGGAGAACAACTCAATCATTCCTGACTCTTAGTCCAGACTAAGAGGACAGGGATCAGACATAGCACTGAAAGAGGAATCCACATAAAAAACTTTACTAAGATAACCTTTGGCTGGGTACTGTGGCTCAGGCCTGTAATCCCAGCACTTTGGGAGGCCAAGGTGGGTGGATCACTTGAGGGTAGGAGTTCAAGACCAACCTGGCCAACATGGTGAAATCCCATCTCTCTTTTTTTTTTTTTTTTTTTTTTTTTTTTTGAGATAAGGTCTCACTCTGTCACCCAGGCTGGAGTGCAGTGACATGATCTCAACTCACTGCAAACTCTGCCTCCCAGGCTCAAGCAATACTCCCGCCTCAGCCTCTCTGAGTAGCTGGGACCACAGGAATGCGTCACCATGCCCAGCTAATTGTTTTGTATTTTTGGTAGAGATGGGGTTTCTCCATGTTGCTCAGGTCGGTCTCGAACTTCTGAGCTCAAGGGATCTGCTCACCTCTGCCTCCCAAAGTGCTAGGATTACAGGGATGAGCCATTGTGCCTAGCCTGAAACCCCATCTCTACTAAAAATAAAATAAAATAAAAATACCTGGGTATGGTGGCAGGTGTCTATAATCCCAGCTATTCAGGAGGCCGAGGCAAGAGAATCACTTGAACTTGGGAGGTGGAGGTTGCAGTGGGCCGAGATGGAGCCACTGCACTCCAACCTGGGCGATGGAGCGAGACCCTGCCTCTAAAGAAATAAAATAACCTTTATCTTCCAGTGGTTTCTCCCCCACATATTTACCTCCCCACAGTTTGCTGCCCCTAAAAGCTGTAACCCCTTTCTCTTGTCACTTCTCTACAAATATATTGTTCCATGTTAAGATGCTATATAAGCCCCGGATTTTAACCACCCCTTTGAGTTACTCATTACTGAGTTTCTCTTGTGTGTATGTGTGCTGTACATGTTAAAAAACTCTGTTTTTCTCTTTTTAATTTATCTTTTATCAGTTTGATTCCCAGGACTCCAGCTGGAGAACCTAGGAGGGTAGAAGAAAAAGGTTCGTGTGTGTTTTTCCATCCCCTACAGTGATGGTGGTACATTATTTTGGTTTTGATCTCTGTGGTCAGGGAACAATTAAGTAAGTGATGACAAGAGGTAGGAAAAAAAAACTTCCTTTGCGAAGATTATTTAGCAGCAGAAGTAACAAAAAGATGAGTTGCAAAAAGTAAGTGGAGTTTAAGAACAGGCAAGTGGTAACAACAGCAGGTAATGACTGAGACAACGTGATAATGATAAATTTAGAGAAATTTCTTATTATGTAAATAGATCCATTAGCAATAAGCAAAATTTTACTTTTTGATCAACTTGACTGAAAAGATAACTTTTGGCCCAGGCGCCATGGCTCACACCTGTAATCCCAGCACTTTGTGAGGCCGAGGTGGGCAGATCACCTGAGATCAGGAGTTTGAGACCAGCCTGGCCAACATAGTGAAACCCTGTCTCTACTAAAAATACAAAATTAGCTGGGCGTGGTGGCACATGCCTGTAGTCCCAGCTACTCGGGAGGCTGAGGCAGGAGAATTGCTTGAACCCGGGAGGCGGAGGTTGCAGTGAGCTGAGATTGTGCCACTGCACTCCAGCCTGTGCATCAGAGAAGACTCCGTGTCAAAATAAATAAAAAGATAACTTTTTACATGAAAAACAAAATGTATTACCCCAATAATTCTGGAGCCATTGCGATGATCTTGCAAAGAAGAGAGTAGTGTTTTTATTAAGATAACCAGTTCTTGAACTTTGACCAGTGTATTATACATAGACAAGACTTCATCTGACATCAAAGTAGTAGGACTCTTTAATCACCCTATTTTATTATTTCAAATAACATTTAAACTCAAGGATAATTCACTACTTCCCTTGGTTTGAATTTTCTGCATACAGAGTTAGATTTCTTATCTCTCTGTGTATACATGCCAACCTAAAGAATGTGGGTTTTTTTCACTCAAAGAGGAAAATGACTATGATTTTAAAAACTGGCATTATAATTCTGTTCTGCCTCAGAGTTTTTCCTCCCAGCCTTGTCCCTTCCCCCATTCACAGTGTATCCTTTGCTCCAGTAATATCCAATTTCCTATTGTTCCCCAATACATTCTGTCCTATCTCTGTAACTTGGCACATGCTGTTCCCTCTAACTTCCCTTCTTACTCTTCCCCACCCTACATACCTGGCTAACTCCTATTTACCCTTCAAGGCTCAGCTCAATTAAGTATCACTTTCTCTTGGAGATCTTTACTACTATAAAACTGTAATCAATATTTTTTCTTCTTTGTACATATATTTGCATACATTCCTGATTGTGCCCTTAGTGGAAATGATTAGAAGTGGACTTCCTGTGACGGAAATTCTCTTAAAATAGTCATGAGTGATAAAATGTTTGTAAAGTCAAGCAGTTCCTGACTTGCAAATGACAGCACAAACAAGCAGCCCCTTGTGCTTCACTATTCTTGCTCCTGGGCCCTTCTGCTGCTGATACCTGCTTCCCTTTCATAAATGCCCCAGCTATTATTTCTGGAGGAGCTTTGAAAGGTCTGGCCCAGCTCCTCTTCTTGTGCAAGAAGTCTCCGCTGTCTCTGTTGCCCTGGAGCTGTCCACCTGCCTTACCCACATCCTACCTCTCACAGCAGACAGGGGCTCCAGGCTATGGAATGTAAGATGAAAAGGAGAGAAGTTATCATTTGAGCTCGGGAGGCGGAGGTTGCAGTGAGCCAAGATAGCGCCATTGCACTCCAGCCTGGGCAACAGATGAGACTCAATTTCAAAAATAAATAAATAAATAAATAAAAAGGAGACGAGTGGTCAGATTTCAGGGACTAAACAAACATACTTTCAAGGCTTAGAAAAAGTTCTTACATGACTTATGAATTTGCTAAGTATTGGTAGGGCAGCCTAGGAACTGCAATCTCAACTCACCATTGCATTTCAACTTCCTTCAGTCTCTTTGGGAAAAGGTATTTATTCATGTATTCCTAAAAGTGACCAATATGTCTTAACTTGTTTGGGACTTTTCTGGTTTTAGCATAGAAAGCACTGAGCTGATATCGCACCACTGCACTCCAGCCTGGGTGACATAGCAAGACTCTATCTCAAAAGAACAAAACAAAACAAAAATTCCAATTTCAAAACATCTCTTTGTGACCGTATGTGACTGTATGCTTTCAGAAAAATCCAGATCACCTCTTGAATGTTTTGCTGCTTAGAAATTTCTCCTGCCAGATGCCCTAAATCATCTCTCTCAAGTTCAAAGTTCCACAGATTTCTAGGGCAGGGGCAAAATGCCACCAGTCTCTTTGCTAAAGCATAGCAAAGTGACTTTTGCTCCAGTTCCCAAAAAGTTCCTTATCTCCACCTAAGACCACCTCAGCCTGGACTTTATTGTCCATATCACTATCAGCATGTTGGTCAAAACCATTCAACAAGTTTCTAGTAAGCTCCAAACTTTCCCACATCTTCCTGTCTTCTTCTGAGCCCTCCAAGCTGTTCCAACCTCTGCTCATTACCGAGTTCCAAAGTCACTTCCACATTTTCAGGTTATCTTTATAGCAGTACCTCACTCTGTTAGTACCAATTCTCTGTATTAGTCCATTCTCATATTGCTATAAAGAACTGCCTGAGACTGGGTAATTTATGAAGGAAAGAGGTTAAGTTGACTACAGTTATGCATGGCTGGGGAGGCCTTATGAAACTTACAATCATGGTGGAAAGAGAAGGTGAAGCAAGCACCTTCCTCACAAGACGGCAGGAGAGAGTGAGCGCAGGGAAAACTGCCACTTTTAAACCATCAGATCTCATGAGAACTCCTTCGCTATTACGAGAACAGCATAGGGGAAACCACCCCCATGATCCAATCACCTCCCACCAGGTCCCTCCCACAACACATGGGAATTACAGTTCAAAATGAGATTTGAGTGGAGACACAAAACCAAACCGTATCAATCCCCAATCCTCTTCTCATCCTGTGTGATCTGCCCTGGACAATCTTATTAAGTTTCCATGACTTCAACTCTCATCTGAATACTGAAGATTCCCAAATGTAGCCCAGCTTTTTATTCTGACCTCTGTTCTCTATTTCCACCCTCAGCTGGAACATCTCTACTAGGATATGCATTGGTATTGTAGACATAGCTAAAACCCCATCACTAACATCATACTTAATGGTGAAAGATTGAATGCTTTTCCTCTAACATCAGAAATAAGACAAGCATGTCCACTTTGCCACTGACATTCAACGGTGCACTGGAGGTTCCAGTGAGGGCTATTAGGCAAGAAAATAAATAAATACAAGGTCTCCAGATTGGAAAATAAGAAGTAACACAATCTCTACTTGCAGGTTGTATGATCTTGTATACAGAAAATTTTCAGGAGGCTGAGGCAGGACAATTGCTTGAACCCAGGAGGCAGAAGTTGCAGTGAGCCGAGATCACGCCACTGCACTCCAGCCTGGGCGACAGACGGAGACTCCATCTCAAGAAAAAAAAATTCTCTTTCATCAAAGGTGGTTTATAAATAACAGAGGAGATAAAGTCAGTCACAGTAGCTCATGCCTGTAATCCCAGCACTTTGGGAGGCCGAGGCGGGCGGATCACGAGGTCAGGTGATCGAGAGAGAGACTGCAGGGAGCCAAGATCATGCCATTGCACTCCAGCTTAGGCGACAGAGAGAGACTCCGTCTAAAAAAAAAATTTGCTGGGTGAGGTCTGGCGCAGTGGTTCACACCTGTAATCCCAACAGTTTGGGAGGATCACCTGAGGTCAGGAGTTCAAGACCAGCTTGGCCAACATGGTGAAAACCCATCTCTACTAAAAATACAAAAATTAGCCAGGCATGGTGGCGGGCCCCTGTAATCCCAGCTACTCAGGAGGCTGAGGCAGGAGAATCACCTGAACCCAGGAGGTGGAGGTGCGGTGAGCCAAAATTGAGCCACTGCACTCCAGCCTGGACAACAGAGCCAGATTCTGTCTCAAAAAAAAAAAAAGTGCTGGGTGTCGTGGCATGCAGCTGTGTAGTTTAGCTACTCAGGAAGTTAAGGTGGGAAAAGGGCTTGAGTCCAGGAAGTTGAGGCTGCAGTGAGCTATGATTGCACCATTGAAGTCCAGCCTGGGTGACAGAGTGAGACCTTGTCTCAAAAAAATAAATTAAAAACAAAAATACAGCTGCCCGTGGTGGCTCATGCCTGTAATCCCAGCACTTTGGGAGGCTGAGGTAGGCAGATCACCTGAGGTCAGGAGTTTCAGACCAGTCTGGCCAACATGGTGAAACCTCTTCTCTACTAAAAATATAAAAATTAGCAGGGTGTGGTAGCATGCACCTGTAGTCTCAGCTACTTGGGAGGTTGAGACTCAAGATTCTCAACCTCCTTGAGCGATTCAAGGAGAATTGCTTGAACCCTGGGAGGCGGAGGTTGCAGTGAGCCGAGATCACACCACTGCACTCTAGCCTGGGTGACAGAGCAAGACTCTGTCTCAAAATAAATAAATAAATAAAATACAAAGAAATACATTTAACAAAAGAATTGCATAATGGGTACTCTGAAAACTACAAACATTGCTGAAATAAATTTTAAAAGATCTAAATCAATGGAAAGACATCGTATGTTCATGGATTGGAAGACTTAACATTGTTAAGATGGCAGTACTCCCCAAACTGATCTACACATTTAACACCACTCCTCTCCAAATCCCAGCTGTCTTCTTTGCAGAAATCAACAAGCTGATTCTGAATAGTTTGGAAATGCAAAGGACTAAGAATCGCCAATACAATCAGGAAGAGGAAGAATAAAATTTGAGGACACAAATATTCTGACTTCTTATTTATTTATGAGCCAGGGTCTCGCTCTGTCCCCCAGGCTGGAGCGCAGTGGTGCAATCACAGTTTACTGCAGCCTCAAACTACTGGGCTCAAGTGATCCTCCCACCTCAGCCTCCTAAGTAGTTGGGACTACAGACTCTTACCACCACAACTGGCTTTTTTTTTTTTTTTTTTTTTTTTGAGACAGGGTCTTGTTCTGTCACCCAGACTGGAGTGCAGTGATGAGATCAGGGCTCACTGAAGCCTTGACCTTCCAGGCTCAAGCCATCCTCCTACCTCAGCCTCCCAAGTAACTGGGACTACAGGTACATGCCACTATACCCAACTAATTTTTTGTTTGTTTGTTTGTTTGAGACAGTTTCACTCTTTGGCCCAGGCTGAAGTGAAGTAGTGTGATCTCAGCTCACTGCACCTCTGCTCCCTGGGTTCAAGCGATTCTCCTGCCTCACCCTCCTGAGTAGCTGGGATTATAGGTGCTCACCACCATGCCCAGCTAATTTTTGTATTTTTAGTAGAGACAGGGTTTTGCCATATTGGCCAGGCTGGTCTCGAACTCCTGACCTCAGGTGATCCACCTGCCTCGGCCTCCCAAAGTGCTAGGATTATAGGCGTGAATCACGGTACCAGGCTTCAACTAATTTTTTAAATTTTGTATATATTGGGTCTTGCTATGTGGCCAGGGCTGATCTCAAACTCCTGGGCTCAAGCTATCCTCTGACCTAGGCTTACCAAAGTGCTGGGATTACAGGGATGAGCCACCATGCCCAGCCTGCATTCTGATTTCTGAGTAAAGAAAAATAGCTCACAGCAGTCTGGGACATTGAGATGCAAAATTTATTGAGTCCAGAGAGACATGAGTATGTCAAGCTCCCCCACCCACCCAACATACACGTCCAGGGGGGCAATTGTTTAAAGGGATTTGGGGCCAGGCACGGTGGCTGACACCTGTAATCTCAACACTTTTGGAGGCAGAGGCAGGAGGACTGGTTGAGCCCAGGAGTTCCAGACCAGCCTGGGCAACATAGAGAGAACCCATCTCTACAAAAAATTAAAAAAACAATTAGCTAGGTGTGGTGGTACACACCCAGATACTTACAGGGCTGAGGTGAGAGGACTGCTTGAGCCTGGGAAGTGGAGGCTGCAGTGATCAGTGATTGCACCAGTACGGTCCACCTAAGCGAGAGTGAGACCCTATCTTAAACAAAATCAAAAGCAAAAACAAGCCAGGCATGGTAGCTCATGCCTGTAATCTCAGCACTTTGGGAGGCCAAGGCAGGTGGATCCCCTGAGTCCAGGAGTTCAAGACTAGCCTAGGTACATGGCAAAACCCTGTCTCAATAAAATAAAATAAAATAAAATAAAATAAAATAAAATAAAATAAAATAAAATAGAATTTAATTAAATTAAAAAGAAAAGTCAATGCATAGCCAATTAATAGTTTATGTTATTTTATGGGAAATTCTTGGTAAACAACTTAGGAACTACCTCTTCTTTTTTTCTTTAAAAATTCACTTGTAGGCTGGGCATGGTGGCTCACACCTGTAATCCCAGCAGTTTGGGAGGCCGAGGCGGGCAGATCACGAGGTCAGGAGATCGAGACCATCCTGGCTAACACAGTGAAACCCCGTCTCTACTAAAAATACAAAAAAATTAGCCAGGCGTGGTGGCGGATGCCTGTACTCCCAGCTACTTGGGAGGCTGAGGCAAGAGAATGGTGTGAACCCGGGACGCGGAGCTTGCAGTGAGCCAAGATCGTGCCACTGGACTCCAGCCTGGGTGACAGAGCAAGACTCCTTCTCAAAAAAAAAAAAAAAAAAAAAAATTCACCTGTGACTGCTGCTGATCATGGCATATATTCAAGGCAACTTAATTAAAGGTCCCAGGTTGCAGTCCTAAAACTTGACCCACATAAACTATCTTTTCAACAAATAATGCTGAAACAAGTGGATGCCACATGAAAAAAAAAAATGAAGTTGGAACCCTAGCTCACTTCACATACAAAAATTAACTCCAGGCTAGGCATAGTGGCTTTGTCCTGTAATCCTAGCACTTTGGGAGGCTGAGGTGGGAAGATTGCTTGAGCCCAGGAGTTCAAGACCAGCCTGAACAATATAGTGAGACTTCGTCCGTACTAAAAATAAAAACATTACCTGGGCATGGTGGTGTGTGTCTGTAGTTCCAGCTACTCAGGAGCCTAAGATGGAAGGATCACTTGAGTCCAGCAAGCTGATCATGCCACAGTACTCCAGCCTGGGCAACAGAGCAAGACCCTGTCACACCCACACACACACACAAATACCCTGTCTCTTACAAAATTGTAAAAATTAGCCATGTGTGGTGGCGAGCATCTGTAGTCCTAGCTATTCAGGAGGTTGAGACAGGAGGATTGCTTGAGCCTAAGAGTTTTGGAAGTTGCAGTGAGCCAACTGCCATGATTGTGCCATTGCACTGAAGCCTGGGCAGTTGAGCAAGATCCTATCTAAAAAAAACCCAAATAAATAAAATCAAAATGGACCATACGCCCAAATGTAAGAGCAAAAACTATTAGAGTTTTAAAAGAAAACTTATGTGTACATATTCAGGAGCTTTCATTAGACAATGGTTTCTGGGATATGACATCAAAAGCACAAACAACAAAAGAACAAATGAATATATTTGTCAAAAGACAAAATTACAACACATTAAGTTTAAAAATCTTAATTGTTACTTATTTGTGATTCTAAACTCAGGCAATATATCATTCTATAAAACAGAATGAGTCTTCCAATGAACAAAGCAGAAGAGATTGCTTTTATAAACAGGCAGAGAAGACCTCCTTATCATGCCAGAGATAGCTTTTATAGACAGGCAGAGGGGATTTCCTTATCATGCCAGCTAAAACTGGCCTGTTTGAGGATTTGGCTATTCTCTCTCTCTCTCTCTCCTGATTTCTCAGAAGGTCAGATAAAGATCTTAGTTTTGACTTAGTGACATGACATGCAATTTCAGCATAAGTAACTCCATTGTGGTGGGGTCTGTTAGGCCTAGGGCAGGAACTCAGTCCAACTCAATGGCCTCCTGTAAATTTAATTCTACATATTGAACATCACCGAAATATAAAACTTTTTCCTTCCAAGGACACCATCGAGAAAATGAAAAGCCAAATCACAGAATGGGAGAAAATACATGCAAATCATATATCTAATAAGGCTGTTCTTTTTATAGTGTAGATATATAAATGGTGAGGATATGGAAAAATTGGAACTCTTGTACATTGCTAGAAGAAATGTAGGATGGTACAGCCTTTGTGGAAAACTATTTGGTGGTTCCTTCAGAAGTTAAAACACAGAATTAACATATGACCCAGAAATTCTACTCCTAGGTATATATCCAAAAGAATTAAAAACAAGTACTCAAATTCTGTTTTTCGAGACAGAGTCTTGCTCTGTTGCCTAGGCTGGAGTGCAATGGTGCAATCTCAGCTCACTGCAACCTCCACCTCCTGGGTTCAAACGATTCTTCTGCCTCAGCCTCCTGAGTAGCTAAGATTACAGGCACCCGCCTCCTTGCCCAGCTAGTTTTTGTATTTTTAGTAGAGATGGGGTTTCACCATGTTGGCCAGGCTGGTCTTCAACTCCTGAGCTCAAGTGATCCGCCCACCTCAGCCTCCCAAAGTGCTGAGATTACAGGCTTGAGCTACCCTGCCTGGCCAAATTCTTATACATCATTGATCATAGCAGTATCATTTATAATGGCCAAAAGGTGGAAAACACTCAAATTTCAATCAAATAATGAATGAATAAACAAAACGTGGTATAGCCATACAATGAGTTACTATCCAGGCATAAAAAGAATGAGTACTGATACATGCTACAATATGGATGAAACTTGAAAACATTACACATGTGAAAGAAGCCAGACACAAAAGGCCACATATTGTATGATTTCATTTAAATAAAATATCCAGTATAAGCAATCTATAGATATAAGAAGGAGATTAGTGATTGCCAGGGGCCGGGAAGAGGGCAATGGGAGTAACAGGGTTTTTTTTCTTTTTCTTTTTTCTTTTTTTTTTTTTTTTGTGAGTCTGATCTTATTTATTTTTTACTCACTTAGAAGTAGAAGCTCGCAGAGAGGAAAGTCTGCGTCTCTTCACAATTTGTTCCTGGCGCTTTTCCTTAGCCTCCTTCATTCTCTTGCCAAAAGCTTAGCATATTCTGCAGCCTCTTCCTTATTTTTCTTAGTATGCTGCTTCTTCAGAGCAATACACCGCCGTTTGTGCTGCAGGACACATGGAGTAACAAGACGCTGAATCTTGGGTGCTTTGGTCCTAGGTTTCTTACCTTCTTTAAGGGCTTTCTTTAGAGAGATTGAAAAGTTTATGGATTCTGCTAGCTCTTTTGGGTCCCAGGTGATGAGGCACCATAGTATCAGTCAGTCCAGGAATATCCTTCTCTCCTTTTTTTACAATAACCAAGTTGAGAATGCTCAGATTGGCAATCACAATGCAACCATGAACTGATTTTCCCTTTCTTTCTCCAGTTCTCCTTGGTCTGTAACAGGAATGCCCCTTACTCAGTAGCAAGTGGACACGGCCGTGGGTCAAGACACCCTGCTTCATGGGGAAACCTTATTTGTCGTTCCCACCACTGATTCGGACCACATAACCCTTCCATTCTTCACCCAGTGTGTCAGCAGCAACTTTTGTGGCCGTACGTTTCTCATAAAAAGTACGAAGTTTGCATTCATCATCCACTTCAATGAGTTTCTGGCAGCCAGTGGCTGGGAAGGAAATGTTCAGCTTCATCTTGAAGCATCCTTTTTTTGGGGGGGGGATGGAGTGCAGCAGCGTGATCTCGGCTCACTACAACCTCTGCCTCCCCAGTTCAAGCGATTCTCCTACATCAGCCTCCTGAGTAGCTGGGACTACAGGTGCGTTCCACCGCGCCCGGCCAATTTTTGTATTTTTAGTAGAGGCGGGGTTTCACCGTGTTAGCCAGTATGGTCTCCATCTCCTGACCTCATGATCTGCCTGCCTCGGCCTCCCAAAGTGCTGGGATTACAGGCATAAGCCACCACGCCCAGCCAACAGGGTTTCTTTTTGGAATGATGATAATGTTCTGGATTTAGATAGTGGAGATAGGTGCACAAGTCTGTGAATAGGCTAAAAGACATTGAATTGTACAGCTTAAATTGGAGAATTACGTGTTAAGTAAATTGTATCTCAACAAGGGTTTTTAATTTCCCAAGGCTTGGGTGAAAATCAATGTGTATAACTTTCAATGTAAGAGTTGGAAAAGTATCATAAAAATGCTAACAGTGACTAGATAAGATGATGCATGTTCTGTCTTTCTAAATGTAAGACATATCTTTACAATATGAGTTCCTGCCTAAGATAAAATGGGTATTTAAATATTGTATTTAAATGTTCTAAGTGTCAGACTTCCTTTCTTTAGCTTTTCCACAGATACAGAATTTTAGCTCTGGCTCAAACTCTGCATGTAAAATGAGAATAGAAAAATGTGACTCTTAAACTACAGATATTTAATAAAGACTAATTTGCAGACATCAAGGTGAAATAAAATGATTAATTTTTTTAAGATATAAAGCTCATTGTTCAAATAAAATCCAAGTTCTAAAATCTTAGATTGTATGAAATGGATGTGAAATGGATGAAAGTGTTATGAATGGCGCTGCTTTGCTTGAGGTACTCCTTTATCTCCACTCCTCCAAACACAAACATATCAGGGCAGGCAGGTCTAAGCAGCTCCTTGGAGCACAGTTTAAAAGGTCTGAGGGACTCTAGCAGCCCAGTTGGCCCTAAATTGTGTAGTCTTTGGTAAGGTACAGAAACTCCATGGGCTCCTGACAGAAAACTCCTGTTTCCTATTTGTCAGATAAAGGCGGCCAAGCTACAACTCCTTGAAAGCCCTTTTCTACGGTCGAAGTCTACAATTCTATGATCCTGAAAAAGCTAAAATAAAAGCTAGTAGCCACTGGCTTCTAAAATGTTTACCAATCACCCCAGAGCTTAAGGAACAAAGATCAAAACAAGCCTTGGGCTATAATCACCTTATCCAAACCTAAAAAATAAACAGCAGACTAAAAATAGAGAGGGGTAAGTCTTATTTCAAAGTGAAATGATCTGAACAAAGGGCAGCTGGTTTTCACTGATCTTTCTTATCTCTTAGATAAAGTTTGTTAATGGGCCATAAATACACAAAGGGTCTGGTTGCCAAGTATCCCTGCAAAAGGGAGGAGAGGCCATATATCACTTCCTGGGGGATGGGAGGGAGTAGCATCTCAAGGAGAAGTAGCACAAAAGGCCCCTCCTGAGATAGGAAACAGGCCCTGGGTCAGGCAGCTGTGGGTCCGGCAAACACCCTCAGATCTCAGAACAAGAAACCCGTTGAAGGCGGGGCACAGTGGCTCCTGCCTGTAATCCCAGCACTTTGGGAGCCACAGTGAGAGGACTGTTTGAAGCCAAGAGCTAGAGACCAGCCTAGGCAACATAGGGAGACCCGCCCCCCTGCATCTGTCTGTCCAAACAATTTAAAAATTAGCTGGGCACAGCTGGGCACGGTGGCTCAGGCCTGTAACCCCAGCACTTTGGGAGGCCGAGGCGGGTAGGATCACGTGAGGTCAGGAGTTCGAGACTGGCCTGGCCAACATGGTGAAACTCCATCTCTACTAAAAATACAAAAAATTAGCCGGGCGTGGTGGCAGGTGCCTTTAATCCCAGCTACTTGGGAGGCTGAGGCAGAGAGAATCGCTTGAACCCAGGAGGTGGAGGTTGCATTGAGCTGAGATCGCACCATTGTACTCCAGCCTGGGCAAAAAGAGTGAAGCTCCTTCTCAAAAACAAAACAAAACAAAAATTAGCTAGGCATAGTGGCATGCACCTCTAGTCCCAGCTCCTCGGGAGGCTGAGGTGGGAGGATGGTTTGATCCTGGGAGGTTGAGACTGCAGTGAGCTGTGATCACACCACTGCACTCCAGCCTGACGACAGAGCAAGACCCTGTCTCAAAAACAAACAAACAAAATACATATGTGTGTGTGCGCATGCGTGCGTGTGTGTGTGTGTGTGTGTGTAAAACCTGTTAAAGAGCTGGGGGCTGGGTGGAACAGAGATTGTGCTGGCCAAGGTGGGGAGAAGCTATATACTATATGGAGGACAGGACAGCCCTCACACAGAAACACCTGAAGGAGCCTCAGCTGATATTCTCCTGATGACATAGTCTAACTCCTTGCACTCAAAATGGGATCAGTGGACCATCAGCACAGGCAGCATCTGTGAGTTTATTAGAAATGCAAAATCTGGCCAGGCGTGGTGGCTAATGCCTGTAATTCCAGCACTTTGGAAGGCCAAGGTGGGTGGATCACCTGAGGTCAAGAGTTCAAGACCAGCCTTGCCAACATCACGAAACCCCATCTCTACTCAAAATACAAAAAACATTAGCCGGGCATGGTGGCACGCACCTGTAATCCCAGCTACTCAGGAGGCTGAGGCAGGATAATTGCTTGAACCCAGGAGACGGAGGTTGCAGTGAGCCAAGATGGTGCCACTGCACTCCAGCCTGGGTGACAGAGTGAGACTACTTCTCAAAAAAAGAAAGAGGCCAGGCGTGGTGGCTCACGCCTGTAACCCCAGCACTTTGAGAGGCCAAGGTGGGCGGATCACGAGGTCAGGAGATCGAGACCATCCTGGCTAACATGGTGAAACCCCGTCTCTACTAAAAATACAAAAAATTAGCCAGGCATGGTGGCAGGCGCCTGTAGTCCCAGCTACGCAGGAGGCTGAGGCAGGAGAATGGTGTGAACCCGGGAGGCAGAGCTTGCAGTGAGCCGAGATTGCGCCACTGCACTCCAGCCTGGGTGCAAGAGCGAGACTCCGTCAAAAAAAGAAAGAAAGAGAAAGAAAGAAAGAGAGAAAGAAAGAAAAGAAACGCAAAATCTCAGATCCAACACATACCTACTGATCACAGTCTGCATTTTACCAAGATTCCTGGTGATTGCCTGTGCATTAAAGCTTGGGTATAGCTGGAAAAGTACCTTCACAAAGACATCAATCATACTGGTTTTACCTAGTGATTAGGGAAAACCCTGAGCACTCAATCCATTGTATCTATGAGTTCCAGCATTTTTTTTTTTTAAAGAGGGTCTCCCTCTGTTGCTCAGACAACAGTGCAGTGGTGCAGTGCAGTGCAGTGGTGCAATCTCCACTTACTGCGATCTCCACCTCCAGGGCTCAAGCGATCCTTCACTTCAGTCTCCAGAGTAGCCGGCACCACAAGTGCCATGCCACCATGCCCGCCTAATTTCCGTATATTTTTGGTAGAGATGGAGTCTAATCATGTTGCTCAGGCTGGTCTCCAAGTCCTGGCTTCAAGAGATTTTCCTGCCTTGGCCTCCCACAGTGCTGGAATTACAGGCCTGAGCCACTGCGCCTAGCTGTTAATTATATCTTTTTTAAATTTTATTTACTAATATCATTTATTTTTTAGTAGATACAGGGTTTTACCATGTTGCCCAGGCTGGTCTTGAAGGCTGGTCTTGAACTCCCGGACTCAAGTGATTGGCCCACCTTGGCCTCCCAAAGTGCTGAGATTACAGGAGTGAGCCACCGTGCCCAGCCTCCTTATTTTTTTTATATTTATTTTTTCGTGAGACAGAGTCTGGCTCTGTGCCCAGGCTGGAGTGCAGTGGCATGATCTTGGCTCACTGCAACCTCCACCTCCTATGCTCAAGTGATCCTACTACCTTAGCTTCCTGAATGGCTGGGACTACAGGTGCAGGCCACCATGCCTGGCTAATTTTTGTAGTTTTAGTAGAGATGGGGTTTTGCCATGTTACCTGGGCTGGTCTTGAATTCCTGAGCCCAAGCCATCCACCCTCCTGGGCTTCCCAAATAGCTGGGATTATAGAAGTGAGCCACTGGGCCCAGCCCTGGCCCTACCTATAACTTAAAAAAAAAAAACAAAAAAACAAAAAAAAAAGTCCAGGCATGGTTGCTCACACCTGTAATCCCAACACTTTGGGAGGGGAAGTAAGAGGATCACTTCAGGCCCTGAGTTCAAGACCAGCCCAGAGGCTGGGCATGGTGGCTCACGCCCGTAATCCCAGCACTTTGGGAGGCCGAGGCGGGTGGATCATGAGGTCAGGAGATCGAGGCCATCCTGGCCAACATGGTGAAACCCCGTCTCTACTAAAATACAAAAAAAAAAGTAGCCAGGCATGGTGGCATGCACCTTTAATCCCAGCTACTTGGGAGGCTGAGGCAGGGGAATCGCTTGAACCCAGGAGGTGGAGACTGCAGTGAGCCGAGATCACGCCATTGCATTCCAGCCTGGCAACAGAGCAAGACTCCATCTCAAAAAAAAAAAAAAAAAATAATAATAATAATAATAAAAGACCATCCCAGAAAACAAAGTGAGGTCCCGTTTCTACAAAAAAAATTTTAAAAATTCAGCTGATTATGGTGGCACATGCCTGTAGTCCCAGCTACTTGGGAGGCTGAGGTAAGAGGATTGCTTGAGCGAGCAGTTGGAGGCTGCAGTGAGCTATGATTGCACCACTGCACTCTAGCGTAGGCAACAGAGTGAGATCCTTCTGGAAAAAAAGAAAAACAACTGCACATTATTGGCATGGCGGTATGCTAGGACCACACTAGGCTGTAAACTCCATGAGGGCAGGAACCATGCCTGGTTTGTTCAACACAATATCCCCAGCACGAATTTGGCATGCACCTAACATATGGCTCAGGAAATATCTGAAATGAAATATCTGAATATTTGAATGAAAGACAAGTTGAAGTGAATGAAAGGCAAGTTGATTCTCCATGAACATATCATTTTCAGGTATGTTCTCCATGGACATACCTGAAAATGGAATAGACATTAGCTGCACTTAGATGAAACTACTCTGCTTTAATCCCTGGATTTTCATGAAATCAAGGATGAATTTACCTGACATTGAAAAGGACCGTGAATCTTGTGTGAGTTGATATCATATGATGTTTATCATCATAACTTAATTGTTTTACATTGAATTTTAATATATATTTTTTAATTTTAATTTAATTTAATTTATTTTGAGATGGAGTCTCGCTCTGTCGCCCAGGCTGGAGTGCAGTGGCGCGATCTCGGCTCACTGCAGCCTCCGCCTCCTGGGTTCACGCCATTCTCCTGCCTCAGCCTCCCAAGTAGCTGGGACTACAGGCGCCTGCCACCACACCTGGCTAATTTTTTATATTTTTAGTAGAGATGGGGTTTCACCGTATTAGCCAGGATGGTCTCGATCTCCTGACCTCGTGATCTGCCCGCCTTGGCCTCCCAAAGTGCTGGGATTACAGGCGTGAGCCACCGTGCCTGGCCTTTTAATTTTTATTTTTTTGAGACAGTTTCAGAAAAGAAGTTTCACTCTGTCACCCAGGCTGGAGTGCAGTGGGGCAATCTCAGCTCACTCCAACCTCTGCCTCCTGGGTTCAAGTGATTCTTCTGCCTTAACCTCCCAAGTAGTTGGGATTACAGGCATGCACCAAAAAACCCAGCTAATTTTTGTATTTTAGTAGAGACACGGTTTCACGATGTTGGCCAGGAATGGTTATTATTATTTTTTTTTAGGGACAGATTATCACTATGCTGCCCAGGCTGGCCTTGAACTCCTGGGCTCAAGCAATCCTCCTGCCTTAGTCTTGCAAAGTCCTAGGGTTACAGGTGTTAGTTACTATGCCCAGCCTAGTTCAATAATTTCAACTTTACCATAATATGAGGAAAACTTGAGCCTAATATTGGTCTGTCTTATCTGTTCCAGTTTCTCAAATACTTTTTATTTTTACAGAAAGGGTCTTGCTCTGTCACCTAGGCTGGAGTGCAGTGGCATGATCATAGCTCACTGTGGCCTCAAACTCCTGGGCTCAAGCCACATTCTTGCCTCAGCCTGCAAAGAGCTGGGATTACAAGTGTGAGCCACTGTGCCCGGCATAGTTTCTGAAATGCTTTTAGAAATGCTACTTATAGCAGCATAAGCTGTAAAAAAAAGGCCCTGTATGTGAGTCCTGCCATGGGAGGCTTGGGCAAATACTGGAGAAATAGGAAGTTTATCTTTGGCCCTTTCAGGATTAAAAAAAGAAAAATTTTAGTGTAATATTTGATACATACAAAAGAAGGTGTTGTTAAATATAATAGAATAAAAACTCTGCTTAAGAACAAGAACATTATCAATATGAGGATTTACTTCCTTTTGGGATCTTAGGCCAATTTCTGAAAAGGTCTCGGTTCTAGCTGCCTAGCATTAATATAAAAGGTTTGAGAAATATACATTCAATAAGCTGCTATCTGATAATGGCTTTAGATTTTTCTCATCTTTGAGTGTATAATTTTTTTTTAGTTTTATTTTGTAGAGGCAGAGTCGTGCTATGTTGCCCAGGCTTGTATCAAACTCCTGGCCTTAAGCAATCAGCCTCCTAAAGTGTTGGGATTACAGGTGTGAGCCACCACACCTGGCCTCATAAAAATTGCTATAGCATTTTTTTTCTGATAATAGAAGTGTATATCTTCCCTGTAGAAAAATTTTAAAATAGGTTAAAGTATGAAGAATATAAAAATAACCATTATATCCATTCTCTCCAGAAAATTATTGTTAACCTTTTATTTTTTTATTTTTATTTTTTTTTTTTTTTGAGACGGAGTCTCGCTCTGTCGCCCAGGCTGGAGTGCAGTGGCGCGATCTCGGCTCACTGCAAGCTCCGCCTCCCGGGTTCACGCCATTCTCCTGCCTCAGCCTCCCGAGTAGCTGGGACTACAGGCGCCCGCTACCACGCCCGGCTAATTTTTTGTATTTTTTAGTAGAGACGGGGTTTCACCGTGTTAGCCAGGATGGTCTCGATCTCCTGACCTCGTGATCCGCCCGCCTCGGCCTCCCAAAGTGCTGGGATTACAGGCGTGAGCCACCGCGGTTAACCTTTTAAAACACACACACACACACACACACACACACACACACACACACACACACGAATACATTTTAATAGCTAGCTTGAGTTCCTTTCAAGACAAAAAGATATGAGTATTTCTTGTGGAATTTCAGGCACTGTTGCAAGCTGGTGGGAAATCTATCTGGGGTAAAAATCTTCTCAAATTGTAGCAAAGTATTGGCATTTCCAGAAAGACAGCATTATATTGATACTCCCAAATAGTCAGATATTAAGTAACTCAAACAGCTCTGGGCCCATGATATCAGTGTTAATAATTTGACATTAGGTGGGTGCGGTAGCTCATGCCTGTAATCCCAGCACTTTGGGAGGCTGAGGTGGGTGGATCACCTGAGGTCAGGAGATCGAGACCAGCCTGGCCAACATGGTGAAACCCCGTCTCCACTAAAAATACAAAAATTAGCCGGAGGTAGTGGCGCATGCTTGTAATACCAGCTACCCAGGAGGCTGAGGCAGGAGAAATGCTTGAACCTGGGAGGTGGAGGTTGCAGTGAGCTGAGACCACACCATTGCACTCCAGCCTCGGCAACAAGAGTGAAACTCCATCTCAAAAAAAAAAAAAAGAAAGAAAGAAAAATTGACATTATAATTCAAACAAGTTGGCATCAAATTCATATACTCACAATGAGGTTTTATAAGAGCATTTAGGCAACTTCATGTTAAGTAAGCACATGCCTGGTGCCTTGTGCATTCATGTCTGCAGATTAACATGTACCTGGACTAATGGGTGGTGACACAATCAGGAAAGGTGAACAGTGAGACACCAGAACAGAACTAGGATACAGAAAAACCTTAGTGCCTCCTGCTAAACTAGTGGTGAACCAGACAAAACTGTGCAGGCAATTGTCTGTACCTGGGGAGCAAATGAGGAGATGAGCATTCAATGAAAGGCAGATTTCAAGTGTGTATCACAGGAATGTCTTTTCTTAGTTCAGCAATGACAACTTGTCTAGCAGGTTCTTCTTGCCTTGTTGGGGGAAAAGCCTGTACAAACAGATAACTCTTGCATAATGTCTTTTGGATTAACAAATTTATGTTTTTATGTGAGGACCCTTCACCTAAGAAGAGATCATATCAAGAGACTAAGAAAGATGCTTTTCTAGCTGAGGTAATATTTCCCCTGTAGTTTTAGTCTCTAGGGCTTAAGAAATAACATCTATTTACAAGCTTTGTGGGTGGAGCTTGGGGGTGTCAAGTTCAGGAATTTTGAATTAGATACAAGCCCAGGATGGAACAAGAATTTAAAAAAACATGCCAAAGATAGGATCCAAAATATGTAGAACCAAATAAACTAAAATCAGAATCCAAAGCTAAGTTCACAAATCACATTGTCAAGACGGAAAAGATAAATAGTAAGATTCAGAATACAAACGGAGTACAGGAAGACTGGTTTCAAATAGCGAAGCTTCTGTATATTTTTCTAAAGAGGGTTAAAAATGTAGACAGTCACCTTTGTGAGTGGATCTGGCAAAGCTGGATGAGAGATGAAGTAACTTCATCCCTCATTTGGCCAAAGGTTCATATCTGGCAGCCAACCCTGATACCTGACTATGTAGTATGTTATGGATTAAATCAGCCAGTACAGGTATTTAATAAACAATGTTAAGCAAATAAATTAGTACACCTTACATTTGTTTAAATTGTTATATTGAGGAGTTCCTGATAATTAATTTTTAGTTATAATATTTGTAGGTAGAAATGATTGTGTGCTCACTTGGAAGAAGTGAGACAGAGTCTTGCTCTGTCGCCCAGGCTGGAGTGCAGTGGCATGATCTTGTCTCACTGCAACCTCTGCCTCCCGGGTTCAAGCGATTCTCCTGCCTCAGCCTCCCGAGTAGCTGGGACTACAGACACGTGCCACCACGCCTGGCTAATTTTTTGTATTTTTAGTAGAGAGGGGGTTTCACCGTGTCAGCCAGGATGGTCTTGATCTCCTGACCTTGTGATCTGCCCGCCTTAGCCTCCCAAAGTGCTGGGATTACAGACATGAGCCACTGTGCCCTGACATATAATTCTTAATAGTCCCCATACTTCACGCCAATGTAGTCTCAAAATTCTTCTGGTAGCATGAACTCTATAAGGATTTTCTTCATCATAATCAAGTTCAGACTATTCTCTTGCTACACAAAGTGACTTCAAGAGTTTATTTAGATTTAGTTTTCCTAATTTCCCACCTTGATCAGCTAAAGGTTTTTTTAATCAGTTTCCTCTCATTGCTTTGTTCTCTTTCCACTTGGCTTTAGAATAAAGAGATGATAATCACAAAAACACATCCTTAGGTTGACAGAGTAAGTTCCAGATCCACAAGGAATCATTTGCTATTCTTTAAAAAAGAGCAAACTCCCTTACCAGTAGAAATCCAGCTGTTCTTTATTTGCTTTTGTTTCCTTCAGAATCTACTTCTGATAGACTATCTTATTTTTTAACTTATTCCAAAACCTAGTCTTCATTTAAACATTTTATAGCTTTCACTAGATAACTGTAATATATGTACACTGAATACGTGTACACAGTTAAGCAAACTGAAGACCTCATCAGCCTTTGTGGTGTTTTTTCTACACACGTGTATGCATATGAATATTCACACAAATTTAAAAAGTGATCTTCTGGTGCATATATATGTGTGTGTGTGTATGTGTACACATACATTTGTGTGTATATGTACGTATATATATGTGTGTGTGGGTGTATAATTTTTTAGAAGAGGTCGCCCAGGCTGGAGTGCAGTGGCACAATCTCGGCTCACCACAACCTCCACCTCCCAGGCTCAAGCCATTGTCTCGCCTCAGCTTCCCAAATAGCTGGGACTGCAGGCAGGCACCATTATGTCCGGCTAATTTTTGTATTTTTGTGGGGTAGAGACAGGGTTTCACCGCGTTGCCCAGGTTGGTCTGGAACTCCTGAGCTCAAATGATCTGTCTACCTCAGCCTCACAAAATATTGGGATTACAGGTGTGAGTCACTATGCCCAGCCTGGTTGCTGAGTTTTGATTGGCTGACATAGGTCACGGCCAAAGGGTTGATTCAGGTGGCATTAACAGGAACATTAAAGTCCCAAAGTTAAGTAGATGTGTGGGTTTTCCCGGAACTCAGAGTACATGTGTCACCCAAGTTTAAGTGCAGTGGTGCAATTATGGCTCACTGCAGCCTCAACCTCCTGGGCTCAAGCAATCCTCCCCATTCAGCCATCCGAGTAGCTAGGACTACAGCTGTGTGCCACCATGCCTAGATAATTTTTAAATTTTTTGGCCAGGCATGGTGGCTTATGCCTGTAATCCTAGCACTTTGGAAGGCTGAGGCGGGTGGATCACCTGAGGTTAGGAGTTCGAGACCAGCCTGGCCAACATGGTGAAACCCCATCTCTACTAAAAATACAAAAAATTAGCCGGGTGTGGTGGCAGGTGTCTGTAATCCCAGCTACTTGGGAGGCTGAGGCAGGAGAATCACTTGAACCTGGAAGGCGGAGGTTGCAGTGAGCCGAGGCTGCGCCACTGCTACTCCAGCCTGGGCAATAAGAGTGAAACTCTGTCTCTAAATAAATAAATAAATAAATAAATATTTTGTACAGATGGTGTCTCACTATGGGCTGGTCTCCAACTCCTAAGCCCAAGTGATCCTCCAGCCTTGGCCTCCCCAGGTGCTGGGATAACAGGTGTGAGCCACTGCACCCAGCCCTATTCATTTTTAAATATAAATTACAACTAATAATATTTCTAATTAAAATAAGGGGTAACAATTCTAGGTGTACTAACTTTGGGGTAGATGAGGTCACTAGAGGTCAGCTGCTAGAATCCCTGCTTTTTAAAAAATTTTATTTTTGAGATGGAACTCTGTGAGACAGAACTCCTGGCCTCAAGTGATCTATCTGCCTCGGTTTCCCAAAGTGCTGGGATTACAGGCATTAGCAACCACCCCCGGCTCCCTGGCAGTTTCTTCTGCCAGTGTTTAGTCACTTCATATAAGAATGTTCCTTCTTAGAAGAGCAATATTGATAATGTGCCAGGGCTCTAGAGTCAGACCTGGGATCACATTTAGGCTGAAGGTTGCTGTGGACTTGAGCAAATTACTTATTCTCTGAATTCCAAATTCCTTATCTATAGAGAAAATAATAATACCTACCTCACAGGGTTCTTGTGAGTCTTAACTGAATCAATAGCTATAATGCAGTTAGCAAACCTCCTGGCAGCTATTATAATTATTATTGTTTATCAAATTTTCATTCATGTATAAAGCAACATAGTGCCAAAATCCAAAAAAAGTTGCCCTTAGTGAAAATATTCTGGGCCGGGCGCGGTGGCTCACGCTTGTAATCCCAGCACTTTGGGAGACCGAGGCGGGTGGATCACGAGGTCAGGAGTTGAAGACCAGCTTGGCCAAGATGGTGAAACCCCGTCCCTACTAAAAATACAAAAAATTAGCCAGGCGTGGTGGTGGGCACTTATAATCCCAGCTACTCAGGAGGGTGAGGCAGAGAATTGCTTGAACCTGGGAGGCGGAGGTTGCAATGAACTGAGATATTAAAGTAATTCAAATTTTAATCTGTTTTGTTTTGTTTTGTTTTTTTGAGATGGAGTTACGCTCTTGTTGCCCAGGCTGGAATGCAATGGTGTGATCTCGGCTCACGGCAACCTCCCCTCCCAGGTTGAAGCCATTCTTCTGTCTCAGCCTCCCGAGTAGCTGGGATTACAGGTGCACAGCCCAGTTAATTTTTGTATTATTATTTTTTTTTTTAGTAGAGATGGGGTTTTACCATGTTGGCCAGGTTGGTCTCGAACTGCTGACCTCAGGTGATCTGCCTGTCTCAGCCTCCCAAAGTGCTGGGGTAACAGGTGTGAGCCACTGCTCTTGGCCCCTTTTTTTTGTTTGTTTTTTGTTTTGAGACGGAGTCTTGCTCTGTCACCCAAGCTGGAGTGCAGTGGTGTGATCTCGGCTCATTGCAACCTCTGCCTCCCGGGTTCAAGCAATTCTCTTGCCTTAGCCTCCTAAGTAGCTGGGACTACAGGTGCGCGCCTACATACCTGGTTAATTTTTTTGTATTTTTAGTCAAGATGGAGTTTCACCATGTTGGCCAGGCTGGTCTCAAACTCCTGACCTCATAATCCGTCCACCTCGGCCTCCCAAAGTGCTGAGTTTACAGGTGTGAGCCACCGCCCAGCCTGGGACTTTGCTTTCATATAATTTCAATTTCTAAAACTCACTGGAATTAATATTTTTAAAACATGCATCAAGTTCAACATATAAGCAAAAATCATTCTAACACTTTTGTTTTTCACTTTAATTGAATAAAGGGAGAGCAACTGGCAGGGGAGACTTGGTAGTGGAGGGAGACAACAGGGAAGGCTGGGTATGAAATAATATTCTGGATGGGTATATATGTAATAGTAAGGAAAAAAAAACTCTGGCTATGAATAAAGTCTTAAGTAATCAGATAATTGGGAAGCTACCACCAATCCCAATTCCAGTCTCCAGGAACCCTCTTTATTTATTTTATTATAGTTTTTTTTTTTTTTTTTTTTTGGGATGGTGTTTCGCTCTTGTTGCCTAGGCTGGAGTGCAGTGGCATGATCGTGGCTCATCACAACCCCCGCCTCCTGGGTTCAAGCAATTCTCCTGTCTCAGCCTCCTAAGTAGCTGGGATTATAGGCGTGCACCATCACACCCCGCTAATTTTGTATTTTTAGTAGAAACGGTGTTTCTCCACGTTGGTCAGGCTGGTCTCAAACTCCCGACTTCAGGTGATTCACCCTCCTTGGCCTCCCAAAGTGCTGGGATTACAGGCATGAGCCACCGCGCCCGGCTTTATGCTTTTAACTAAGTGTCTTGTAGTCCCCAAGAGTTAGGGAAGTAGTGGGAACAGACTTAGAATTTCTGAAGAAACCTGTTTTCTTTTTTTCATTTCTTAACTAATGATCCCCATTAGGAGCTATTAGTACATCAAAAGAGTATGAAAAGTGGCAATTAAACTTGGCGACTAAACACAATTTCCCTTTGACGAGCTAAAAAAACATACTTTAATAATCCTTAATGAAGGCAGCAGTAAATAAACCATTGAGAATTAACATATTCAAGTCAGTTAAGACAGAATTTGCTAATGTGCTGTTCTCTTTTACATATTAAAGGTTACTGCTGTCACAGAAGTGTTCCTATCTAATATTTAAAGCTCTGACCCAACTCAAACAACTTTCTTACATACATGGCACAGGGAAGAAACATGGAGAGTAAGAGGCCCAGAGATTTCAGACATGTTCAGGCGTATCTGCAGGATTGGAGAGTTGGGGCCAGTTGGGGTCTACCTGCACTAGGGTTTCAGTAGTCCCATGGAGAGAACAATGACCAGAAACATGGAGGCTGAAGATTGTTGGAGACAACAGACTTCTAAATGCTCCTGTTAATTATTTTATTTATTTATTTAGAGATGGGGTTTTGCTATGTTGTCCAGGCTGGACTTAAACTCCTGGGCTCAGACAATCTTCCTGCCTCAGCTTCTGTAGTAGTTAGGACTACTGGTGCAGGCCACTGTTGCTAGCTCCTTTTACTTATGTGACTGATTCACCAACAAATAGTTATGGAATATTACTACTGCTCTAGGTAACAGGGATAGAATGGTGAATAAAATAGTTTCTGCCCTTATGGAACTTACATTGTTAGTAGGGGAGATAGGCAATAAACACATAAATAAATAATATCAGTGACCAGAGTATGGGAAGAATTTAAAATAGGCCAAATGATAGAGAGTAATGTGCATGCTCTTTTACACAAGGTGGAAAGGGAATCCCTACTTGGGAGGCTGAGGCAGGAGAATTGCTTGAACCCAGGAGGCGGAGGTTGCAGTGAACTGAGATTGTGCCACTGCACCCCAGCCTGGGCAACAGAGCGAGACTCTTGTCTCAGAAAAACAAAACAAAACAGTTACAGTGCCTAACACTATATTAATTCTTTTTATTCTGGCACCTCGCCGGAATGTTTGGCCAATAGGCACTCAATAAATAGTTACTGAAACTCTTTATCATAACGTACCAGTAAAACCACTGGCATCTCAGCCATAGGTAGCTGCTTCTATTTAATGTGGTTTACAAAATTGTATCACATATTTTTAAATTAAAACAGCCTTCTTTTCCTCCAATTTGAAACATGGGATTTTTTCTGCTCTAGTTTCTGGCCTGTCTCGGCTCGGGATCAGTTGGTTGAAGTCCCCTGCCACCATATAGTGGTAGTTGTCCTGTCTCTACCTGCTGCTATGTTAAAATGAAGAAAACAGCTTCCCCATTTGTGTTGAGATGTGTAATATGATTAGTATGCATAGCTTCTTTTTCCATCTCCAGTGATTCCTCTACTGATATGGTTCTACCATTTATTACATCTTTTTTTCCATAATCTCTTTCTCCCAGGGTACCTGGGACAGTTTCTCTGGATTAAGGCATAGAATCGTGTGGATGATATGCCAAAAATCTAGGAACTCTCTCTCCTCCAGGTGAGCACCTTCCCCCTCTAGTACACTGCTTAAGGTATCATTGCCTACCCTTCTTAGTTGCTCAGTGCATTTTAGTCACATCACTACCTTGCCATTCCCATCCCTCTACTTAGAATCTCTTCTCCCAGGTATCTTCTGTGGCTACTTCATTCATGTCTCTTTTCAAATGTGATCTTCTCAGAGAGGTCACATTTGAAAATAGAATAGGCCACACCCAGCCTATTTAATTTAATTCTTATAAAAACTCTAAGGCCGGGTGCAGTGGCTGACGCCTGTAATCCCAGCACTTTGGGAGGCCGAGGCGTGCGGATCACCTGAGGTCGGGAGTTTGAGACCAGCCTGACTAACATGGAGAAACTCCATCTCTACTAAAAACACAAAATTAGCTGGGTGTGGTGGCACACACCTGTAACCCCAGCACTTTGGGAGGCCGAGCCGGGTGGATCATTTGAGGTCAGGAGTTTGAGACCAGCCTGGCCAACATGGAGAAACCCCCTCTCTACTAAAAACACAAGAATTAGCCGGGCGTGGTGGCACATGCCTGTAACCCCAGCTACTCTGGAGGCTGAGGCAGGAGAATCGCTTGAACCCAGGAGGCAGGGGTTGCAGTGAACTGAGATTGCGCCACTGCACTTCAGCCTGGGCGACAGAGTGAGACTGTCTCATAAAAACAAAACAAAACAAAACAAAAAAACCCTCTAATAAGTCTTACAGGACAGGCGTGGGGGCTCATGCCTGTAATCCCAGCACTCTGGGAGGCCAAGCTGGGCGTATTACCTGAGGTCAGGAGTTCCAGACTAGCCTGGCCAACATGGTGAAACCCCGTCTCTTCTAAAAATACAAAAATTAGCCAGGTGTGGTGGTGCATGCCTGTAGTCCCAGCTACTCGGGAGGCTGAGGCAGGAGAACCACTTGAACCTGGGAGACAGAGGTTGCAGCGAGCTGAGATCACGCCATTGCACTCCAGCCAGGGCAACAAGAGTAAAACTCCCTCTCAAAAAAAAAAAAAAAAAAAAAAAGCCTTACAATAACAGTAAAATACATCAGTTACTATTAGTACTATTATTATTTGCATTTCACAGATGCAAAGACCAAAGCTTAGAGAGATTACACAGCAAATGGTGGAGCTGGGATTTAAATACAGGCAGTTTTACTCCTAATTCATTACACAGAGTGTTACAAGTTGCTATCTTATTCTTGCTGATGTTGCCCTGTTGTTCTCCAAGGTTAGTACTGTCTAATGAAGCTTGGACTAAAAATGGTTTGTTCCACTTATCTTGTATTCATTACTGTCAGTTGAAAGACGCCACTTATCAGTGTCCTTTTTGATTCTGCTTTGAGGGCAGTGGTGGAGACAGCTGATATGCATTCTGTACCTTTCTATATGTCAACCATATTCTAGCCCTTAATCCCAAGATCTCAATTGGAGAGGAGTCTTTCGAGAAGGAGGAATGGTCAGGTTGTTGGAGGAAGTTGGAACTGTGAAGTAGAATATCTAATTGAGATGGCAGCAATGCTGGCAGGAAGAGATGGAAGCCAGTGTTAGGATGGAGAGAAATGGCAGTGAGGTGATAATGAAAATGCCTAATGAATTTTGTTTGGTTTTCATTTAATCTTTCAACAATACCGCAAGCTAAGTATTTAACCGGAGAGGTTAGACAAACTTGCCCAAGTCCAAGCTGGTAAATTGCAGAGCCAGAATATGAACTCACATCTGTTAGTCCATATTGTCTGAAGTGTCTGTCACAAGGTTAAACCATTATAACTGCCATTATTTGGAAAAATAAAGATATTTATGAATAATGTATATTGCCAGTTCTGCTAAACGCCACCTTGCCAGGCAGGAAAATTAATCTCACAGAAAGCAAGGTGGCTGAATTTTAGCACATAGTCTAAAACTTGGCACTTTCATATAAAGGAGAAAGTGACAAACTTTAATAAGGCACTTGGTAGGGAAAATTTTTATCTAAAGTCCAAATTTATCTCCATTACAGTTAGTATATGTGCTGCCAAAGCGAGCACATCTCCATTACAGTTGAAACCATGTTAGTGAGAAATGTGTTTGAAGAGGGCTGCTGCGAGCAGGACAAATAGAGTCCTTGAGAAACTGATTATTCTGTTTTATTATTGAGTGCTATTCCCTGCTTCTTCCAACCTTGTAATGCTCTTAAGGCACAATGTTATAGGAAAATAATTTAAAACCAAGAACTTATTCTAGGAAGGACTCCCTTTCCAACAAAGAATTGCAATAGTTTAGTTCTAGGAAGCCTAAGAATTTCCTGCGTATCTATGAAATAACTATTAACACATTATTTTTCCTCAAATCAACTTTATACATAACTATTTAAACAGAAATCTCAAAATGATCAGTGATACAGGTTACACATGGCTCTCAATCAATAGGCTATTTATTTATTTGAGACACAGTCTCACTGTGTCACCCAGGCTGGAGTGCAGTGGCGCAATCTTGGCACACTGCAACCTCTGCCTCCCGGTTCAAGCGATCCTCCCACCTCAGCTTCCCGAGTACCTGGGATTACAGGTGTGCACCACCATGCCCAGCTAATTTTTTGTATTTTTAGTAGAGATGGGGTTTTGCCATGTTGCCCAGGCTGGTCTCAACCTCCTGAGCTCAGGCAATCCGCCCGCCTTGGCCTCCCAAAGTGTTAGGATTATAGGTGTGAGCCACTGCGCCTGGCCTAGGCTCTTCAGTTTATGTTACAAACTTTTTTTTTGAGACGAGGTCTGGCTCTGTCACTCAGGCTGGAGTGCAGTGGTGCAGTCTCTGCCTTCAGGGCTCAAGCCATCCTCCCAGCTCAGCCTCTTGAGTAGTTGGGACTATAGGAGTATGCCAGCATGCCCAGCTAATTTTTGTATTTTTTTGTAGAGATGGGGTTTTGCCATGTTGTCCAGGCTGGTCTTGAATTCCTGAGCTCAAGCAATCTGCCTGCCTCGGCCTCCCAAATTGCTGGGATTACAGGTGTGGGTCACTGTGCCCGGCAAAATTAAAACAAAAAAACTAGCCATTTTTGGGAAATGCAGGCAGTCTCTTCTTTTTTTTTTTTTTTTTTTTTTGAGACAGGTCTTGCTCTGTTGCCCAGGCTGGAGTGTGGTGGTGCCATTATAGCTCACTGTAACCTCAAACTCCTGGGCTCAAGTAATCCTCCTGACTCAGCCTCCCAAAGTGCTGGGATTAGGGTATGAGCCACTGCCACTGAGCTCAGTTGTGAATATTTTTTAATGTATTTGTTTGTTAAATCTTAGAAATTTGGCTGTATTGAACAATATTTTATTTATTTGAATAATGATGACACTTCATTCCTTTTATCAAGTAACGTTTACAAACCATTTGTTCTGATCGAAATGGAAATGGCAATTTGCTGTAATTATTATTAGGAATACTTTCATCAAAATTTCCACCTTCTCTCCAGCTAATCAAATTCCACCTATGCTTCAAAAACCAGTACAAATCCCACTCCTTGATGCCTTCTCAGATGACTCTAGCTCAGTGGCTCTCAAACTTATCTGTCCACTGGAATCACTTCTGAGCTTTAATAAATACTGATGTTTGTGTCCCAACCCAATAATTTGTGATTTAATTGGTATGAGATGTTGCTTCAGACTTTTTAAAAGATCCCTAAGTGACCCTAATGTGCAATGAAGTCTGAGAAACACTGCTGTAGCCTTTACTTTTTCTTACTTCCTTTACTGCATTCACAGTCAGTACCACACAATCAGTAACTGTTTTATGCTCCTTAAACTTTGTTTCTCTAATTGCTATTTAAGTTCTTTAGAGATGAGCATATCTTATGATTTTTACTCCTAGTGTGTCCAGCATGGTTGTAAACACAATCTGCCATGGCATTCTGCAAGGTAGATCAGGTAAACCTACTTAGTTAAAAAGAACATTGTGGTTTGCATTAGTTTCCTTTTGCTGCTGTAACAAATTACCAAAAGCCTAATGGCTTAAACATGAATTTATTATTTTATAGTTCAGTAAGAGAGAAGGCTGACACAGGTACCACTGGGTTAAAATCAAGGTGTCAGCAGGGCTGTGTTCCTTTCTGGAGACTATGGGGAAGAATCCACTTCCTTAGTCCTTTCCAGCTTCTACAGGATGCCTATATTCCTTGCATCATGACCTCCTCCCACCCTCAGAGCCAGCAACACTGCATCTCTCTGACCATTCTTCCACTGTCAATATCCCGCTGACTCTTCTGCCTCCCTCTTCCACTTCTAAAGTCCCCTTCTGTTTATATTGGGGCCATCTGGATAATCCAGAATGATCTCTTAAAGTCGTCTGATTAGCAACTTTAATCCATTTGCAACCTTAATTCCCCTGCCATGTTTTTTTTGAGACAGAGTCTCACTCTGTCACCCAGGTTGAAGTGCAGTAACGCGATCTCAGCCCACTGCAATCTCTGCCTGCTAGGTTCAAGCAATTCTCATGCCTCAGCCGCCTGAGTAGCTGTGATCGTGCCACTACACTCCAGCCTGAGTGACAGAGAGAGACCCTGTCTCAAAACAAAAGAAAAAGACATCGGCCGGGTGCAGTGGCTCACGCCTGTAATCCCAGCACTTTGCAGGGCCGAGGCGGGTGGATCACAGGGTCAGGAGTTCAAGACCAGCACGGCCAAGATGATGAAACCCCGTCCCTACTAAAAATACCAAAATTAGCCAGGCATGGTGGTGGGTGCCTGTAATCCCAGCTGCTCGGGAGGCTGAGGCAGAGAATTGCTTGAACCCGGGAGGCGGAGGTTGCAGTGAGCCGAGATCATGCCACTGCACTCTAGCCTGGGCAACAGAATATGACTCCATCTCAAAAAAAAAAAAAAAGAAAACAAAGGAAAAGAAAAAGACATCTAATTTAATACACATTGTTGATTCATTAACTTCAGACTCACCGCCAAAGGCGGTATAACTCGTGCCTGAGCACAGCTTATCTAATCCATCTTCTCTCCACACGGCACATCACAACCTTCCTGTGCCTAGGAATAGTAACCAGCACTTCGGCACTACCCTTTGCGGCCATTTTAAACAGCAAAATTACCAACAAAAAGCACAAATGCAAAAAATACGGCACAAAGTAGACTGTGAAAAGGACCACTTGTTTACAGTTTGAGAGCTGAAATAAGAAGGCAGAGTTTTGCCTTGTTTAACATCAGCTGGGAATGTGAATGTTGAGTGACTCAAATTTTTTTTTTTTTTTTGAGACAGAGCCTCCCTCTGTCGCCCAGGCTGGAGTGCGGTGGCGCGACCTCAGCTCACTGCAAGCTCCGCCTCCTGAGTTCACGCCGTTCTCCTGCCTCAGCCTCACAAGTAGCTGGGACTACAGGCGCCTGCCACCACGCCCGGCTAATTTTTTGTATTTTTAGTAGAGATGGGGTTTCACTGTGTTAGCCAGGATGGTCTCAATCTCCTGACCTCGTGATCTGCCCCTGCCCGCCTTGGCCTCCCGAAGTGCTAGGATGACAGGCATAAGTCACCGCGCCCAGCCGAGTGGCTCAAATTTTTTGCTTCTTTGTACATGCCCATGAATGACTGAAAAGGCCATATATATTGATTTTTAGCTTACAAATAAATTTTAGAAAGTAGGTAAATTCACAAGTATGGAATCCATGAATAGTATGGATCCACTGTATATCCACCTCCTGTTCCTATGCCTGACACACAGTAAATGCTCAATAAATATTTGTCCAATAAAAAGCAGAACCAGGCTGGGCGTGGGGTCACACCTATACTCCCAGCACTTTAGGAGGCCAAGGTGGGAAGATTGCTTGAGCCCAGGGATTCCAGACCAGCCTGGGCAACATGGTGAAACCCTGTATCTACAAAAAATACAAAAATTGGCCAGATGCGGTGGTGCACGCCTGTTGTCCTATTTGCTAGTGAGGCTGGGGTGGGAAAGTAGCTTGAGCCTGGGAGGTCAAGGCTGCAGTGAACTGTGATTATGCCACTGTACTTGGCCTGGGTGACAAAGTGACAAAGTGTATTATTGTTATAATAACAATAATAAAAATGGTCTTTATCTTAGCTGGTGTGGTGCATCATACGTGTAGTCCCAGCTACGTGGGAGGCTGAGGTGGTAGGATTGTTTGAGCCCAGGAGTTGAAGGATGCAGTGAGCTATGACTGCTCTGCTGCATTCCAGCCTGGACAACAGACCAAGACTCTATCTCTAAAATAAATCAATAAACAAATAGGCCAGGCGCGGTGGCTCAAGCCTGTAATCCCAGCATTTTGGGAGGCTGATGTGGGTGGATCCTTTGAGATCAGGAGTTCGAGACCAGCCTGGCCAATGTGGTGAAACCCCATCTCTACTAAAAATACAAAAATTGGCTGGGCGTGGGGGTGCACACCTGTAGACCCAGATACTCTGGAGGCTGAGGCAGGAGAATCGCTTGAACCTGGGAGGCAGAGATTGCAGTGAGCCGAGATTGCGCCACTGCACTCCAGCCTGGGCAACAGAGTGAGACTGTCTCAAAAAACAAAAACAAAAACAAATAAAATGTTTTTATATTTTAGAGATATACACTGAAATATTTAAAAATGAAATAATATGTATTTGTTTCAAAATACTTACGGGGGGTGAGGAGTCGGTGGAAATATACACGACACAAGATTAACATGAGTTAGCCAGGCACAGTGGCTCACGCCTGTAATCCCAGCACTTTGGGAGGCCAAGGCGGGCGGATCAGTTGAGGTCAGGAGTTTGAGACCAGCCTGGCCAACATGGTGAAAGCCCATCTCTACTAAAAATACAAAAATTAGCTGGGTGTGGTGGTGGGCACCTGTAATCTCAGCTACTCAGGAGGCTGAAGCAGAATTGCTTGAGTCTGGGAAGTGGAGGTTGCAGTGAGCCAAGACAGCCCCACTGTACTACAGCCTGGGTGACAGAGCTAGACTCTGTCTCAGAAAAAAAAAAAAAAAGATTAACATAATTGTTGAAGCTGAGTGATGGATACAGAAAAGTTTACTACTATTTTTGTTTATGTATTATTGCTTTGTTTTCTATTATATATATATATATATATATTTTTTTTTTTTTTTTTTGAGACAGAGTCTCGCTCTATTGCCAGGCTGGAGTGCAGTGGTGCGATCTCGGCTCACTGCAACCTCCACCTCGCAGATTCAAGCAATTCTCCTGCCTCAGCCTCCCGAGTAGCTGGGACTACCGGTGCGCGCCATCACGCCCAGCTAATTTTTATATTTTTAGTAGAGGCACGGTTTCACCATGTTGGCCAGGATGGTCTCCATCTCTTGACCTTGTGATCCACCCGCCTCGGCCTACCAAAGTGCTGGGATTACAGGCGTGAGCCACTATGCCTGGCCAAAATGAACGCCAGTATTTTTAAAATTTAATCTTTTTTGTTGTTGTTGTTTTTGAGACAAAATCTTGTGCTGTCACTCAGGCTTGAGTACAGTGGCAAGATTTCAGCTTACTGCAGCCGTGACCTCTTAGACTCAAGCGATACTCCTGCCTCAGCCTCCCGGGTAGCTGGGACTGCAGGCGTGCATCACTACAAATGGCTAATTTCTTTTGGATTTTTTTTTTTTTAGTAGAAACAAGGTCTTGCTATGTTGCCTAGGCTGGTCTTGAACTCCCGAGCTCAACCAATCCTCCTGCTGCAACCTCACAATGTGTTGGGATTACAGGTGGGAGCTACTTCACCAGGTGTAATCTTTGAAATAACACATATATTTCTGGATCTACGGTCAGGACAATTTGCTATGATGTGAGGAACATCAGAACTGAGGCCCAGAAAAAGTGGTTCGGGGAAGCAGGTAAGAATCAAGCTCAGTCAGTACAGACAACGGTCCTCTAAGGTGGGAAACAGGAACATAGCTAACTATTATAGACGGATGTGGACAAGTGCCACTTAGGGAAATTGGCCATATTTGGAGGTAAATGCTAAAGTAGTAGTCAAGTCAGCACAGACACTAATACCCAATAGTGGGGAAAGACTGAGGGCAGAGGACTGTTCCATTCACATAAAATACTTTAGGGAGCCCATAAAAGCCAGCTATGGGCCGGGCGCAGTGGCTCATGCCTGTAATCCCAGCACTTTGGGAGGCCGAGGCAGGCAGATTACCCAAGGTCAGGAGTTCGAGATCAGCCTGGCTAACATGGTAAAACCCCGTTTCTGCTAAAGATACAAAAAATTAGCTAGGCGTGGTGGCGCACCCTTGTAATCCCAGCTACTCGGGAGGCTGAGGCACAAGAATCACTTGAACCTGGAGGCAGAATTTGCAGTGAGCCGAGATCGCACCATTGCACTTCAGTTTGGACGACAAGGGCAAAACTCCGTCTCAAAAAAAAAAAAAAAAAGAAAGAAAGAAAGAAAAAAAAAAGCCAGCTATGGGCAGCAGGTCTTATGTCTCAGATACTCATATAGACTATCTTCCTGCCCATTACTCCTTTCTCTGTCTTCCTCCCTCTGCTAACGCCTGCTCTTCTTTATGACCTATTAAGATACTGTTCTCAGGATCACTTACTCTCCTCCCACTCAAGATGAGAAGCCTCGTGACAGTCCTTCCCACTCCTTGCCCAGCCACGTTTGGCCTGTAGGCCTAGAAAAGAAAGCCAGATAAAGAATGTGCTGAGTACCAAGAGACTCTAGCCCACTTTGATAATGCTGAGACAGAGTCCTAGCAAGATAAGATATGGGAGGGAGCACAAAGAGAAGCGTGTGCTAACACTCCCTGCGAAGGGTGGGATATTCTGGGTCATTTAAATAGGAGATTTAGTGTTTAATAAAACAGATTTAGTGTTTGTTGATGTTACTTTACTTAAAAATCTAAAACAGTGGCTAACGGTGCCTGCAGGTGTGAAGCACTGGGCCTTCAAATACCATGTTTTCTAAAATTAATGAGTTGGGGGACTGGAGCCAAATAACTCGCCAGTCTACCACATGCAGATTACATATTGGAAAGTGGAGACCAGGCTTGAATTTTAACGCTGTGGAGGCTCTCTTAGGAAATCTCAAACAAATTACTGTTTGGTGAGCTATGTGACTTCTGAGGCTGGCAATCAATCAATCAATCAATCAATCAATCAATCAAAAGAACTTTGAAGTGAGTAATTTCTCCCCAGTATGTAAATATGAAATCACCAAAACTGAGACTGAGAGACTCTGGACAAGTCAGTAAATTTGGCTGGGGCTTAATTTCCTCATCTTATCAAATCAGTTAATTAGAATAGATGATCTCTAAAGATTGGCATTCAGCTCCAAACTTCTGATTCCATAAAATACTTAAAAAAGAAGACTTTTTTATTACAGAAAAATTCAAAAAGCCATAAAAAGGAAAGGAACTCTTAAGTACCAATCACCCAACTTCCACATGTGTCTAATCTTTTTTACCTACCCCCTACCTACTCCCTTCTCTTTCCCGCACTCCTCCCCATCTCCCACGGATTATTTTGAAGCAAATCCTAGACAACATATGAAACACACTCTTAACAAATTTCTCTTCTATCAAAGGTGGTTTATAAATAACAGATGAGATAAAGTCAGTCTTTCCGGCTGGGTGCAGTGGCTCACGCCTGTAATCCTAGCACTTTGGGAGGCCGAGGTGGGTGGATCACGAGGTTAGGAGATCGAGACCTTCCTGGCTAACAGGGTGAAACCCGTCTCTACTAAAAATACAAAAAATTAGCTGGGCGTTGTGGCGGGACCTGTAGTCCCAGCTACTTGGGAGGCTGAGGCAGGAGAATGGTGTGAACCAGGGAGGCGCGGGTTGCAGTGAGCCGAGATCGCGCCACTGCACCCCAGCCTGGGCGACAGCGCAAGACTGTCTCAAAAAACAAAAAACAAAAACCAAAAGTCAGTCTTTCCACTTTTCCTACTTTTTCTTACTGCAATTGTAAACACTATCATTATGGTATTAAAATAAGCTTGGATCAGCATTACAGGATGCCAAGTCATATGCTGAATGAATCCAGTCCTATTCACTAAAAGAAGAGCTACCATTAATGAGGACTTGTTACCTTCCAGATACTGTTGTATTAGTTATGTGTTGTCGTGTAACAAATTATCCCCAAATTTTGCAGCTGGAAAGAAGCAGCATTTATTACCTCACAGTTTCTTTGACTAAAGAATCCGGGAGTGGCTTAGCTGGGTGATCTGGATCACGGTCTCTCAGGACGCTGCAATCAAGATGGTGGCTGAGGCCATGGTCATCTCAAGGCTCAGTTTGGGGAGGATCCACTTCTAATCAAAATCACAAGGAAACCTGATGGCATGGTACCTAGTTTCCCCAAGAGCAAGCAATCCAAGAGGATGAGACAAAGAATTTAAGACTGAAGCCACAGTCTTTTATCATTTCATCCTGTTAGAGTTATCTTATCAGTTTTGAAGTACTCAGTGTATTAGAAACCAGTAAGTAAGTTCACCCCACACTCAATAGGAGGGGATTACACAAGGATATAAATGGCAGGAGGCAGGAATTGTTGTAAACCATACTGAGAGGCTGCCTATCACATGTGCTGATTATTGATTCCTGAACTGATGTGTTTAATATTTATAGCCTATTGTAAATTAATAAATGATCTTCTTTGTGAATATCATTCTACTTACTTTACAGATGAGGAAAAGTTAAGTAACTTACCCAAGAACAGAGAGAAAGAAAGTGAGAGAAGCATAGACTGATTTATGCCAGGCATTCATCAATTATTATTATTATTATTTTTAACTTTTTTTTTTTTTTTTTGAGACAGGGTCTAGTTGTCACCCAGACTGGAGTGCAGTGGCACGATCTTGGCTCATTGCAACCTCCGCCTTCCAGGCTCAAGTGATCCTCACACCTCAGCCTTCCAAGTAGCTGGGACTACCGGCCTGCACTACCACACCCAGCTAACTTTTTGTATTTTTGGTAGAAATGGGGATTCACCATGTTGCTCAGGCTGGTCTTGAACTCCTGAGCTCAAGCGATTTTGCCCACCTTGGCTTCCCAAAGTGCTGGGATTACAAGCTTGAGACACCACACCTGGCCCATCAATTAGTTTCTGAGAGACTATAATATATATGAGTTACTCTGCTAGATCCTAGGCATCCAGAATAAAAACATATAAATACACATCTGTGATATATATTACCCTGCCCTCACAGGGCAATGATTAGAAGTTTTTGAAGCGGGGCTGGGCATGGTGGCTCATGCCTGTAATCCCAGCACTTTGGGAGGCTGAGGCGGGCAGATCACGAGGTCAGGAGTTCAAGACCAGCCTGAACAACATGGTGAAACTCCATCTCTACTAAAAATTACAAAAATTAGCCGGGTGTTGTGGCGCGTGCCTGTAATCCCAGCTATTCAGGAGGCTGAGGAAGGAGAATTGCTTGAACTTGGAAGGCAGAGGTTGCAGTGAACGAAGATCACACCATTGCACTCTGGCCTGGGCAACAGAGCAAGACTCCATCTCAAAAAAAAAAAAAAAAAAAAATCATGTTTTTTTTTTTTTTTGAGACGGAGTCCCGCTCTGTTGCCCAGGCCGGAGTACAGTGGTGCAATCTCGGCTCACTGCAACCTCTGCCTACCGGGTTCAAGCGATTCTCCTGCCTCAGCTTCCTGAGTAGCTGGGATTACAAGCGCACACCACCACGCCCGGCTAATTTTTGTATTTTTAGTAGAGATGGTGTTTCGTCATGTTGTCCAGGATGGTCTCAAACTCCTGACCTCAGGTGATCTGCCCGCCTCGGCCTCCCGAAGTGCTGGGATAACAGGTGTGAGCCACCGCGCCCGGCCCCAAAAATATCTTAAGGAAATTTTCAACATTTTCATTCCACTCCTTTGTGTCACAGTTCCACAGAAATCTGCAGTGACCACGCCCAGTCAGAAGGCAGCAAGAAGGAGCTTTCTGCTAGAATGTCTGTGTTCCCCTCTTCGATGAGCTGATTTTTTCCTATGCATTCTTCTATCTACATAGGCCCAACTAAAACTGTGACACTATAATCATTATAACAATTATGTTGATATTGGGCTCTCCGACTCTCCTACTTTTTATACAGTCAAATATTATTATTTTTTTTTTGAAACAGGGTCTCGCTCTGTCCATCAGGCTGGAGTGCAGCGGTGAGATCTCGGCTCACTGCAATCTCCGCCTTCTGGGTTCAAGAGATTCTCCTGTCTCAGCCTCCCTAGTAGCTGAGATTACAGGCACCCACCACCATATCTGGCTAATTTTTGTATTTTTAAATAGAGACGGGGTTTCACCACATTGGTCAGGCTGGTCTCAAATTCCCGACCTCCGGTGATCCACCCACTTCAGCCTCCCAAAGTGCTGGGATTACAGGCATGAACCATGGTGCCCAGTCTTTATATTAAAATTTAAAATGAGGCCGGGTGTGGTGGCTCACACCTAGAATCCTAGCACTTTGGGTGGCCGGGAAGCAGGCGGATTGCTTGAACTCAGGAGTTTGAGACCAGCCTGGGCAACGTGGCAAAACACTGTTATCTACCCAAAACAAAAACAAAAACAAAAACAAAAACAAAAACAAAAAATTAGCCGGGTGTGGTTGGTTGCGCACGCCTGTAGTCCCAGCTACTTAGAAGGCTGAAGCAGGAGAAGCGCTTGAGCCTGGGAGGTGGAGGTTGCAGTGAGCCAAGACGATGCCATTGCACTCCAGCCTGTGCAACAGAGCAAGCCTCTGTCTCAAAAAAATATATATATATATATAAATATATATATAAAATTTCAAATGAACTTATTTCAGTTCTGGGCCCCTAAGCATGCAGTTGGGAAGGTTGCTGAATCAAGAACTTCCAGATCTGAGAACAGTTAACTCACATGAAAAATTAGTCCCAAAACATTCAAGTTCATTCTATGAAATTTTTGGTGGAAAATGGCAGTGAAAAATCTATGGTAAATCTATAGGACGATTAAGATAGTGAGAAAAATTAAAGAAAATCCTAAGCCTTCCATTGCAAAGTGAGAAAAATCAAGTCAAGTGGAAGAGAGATACTGGCCTCATCCATTTTTCATTTCTGTGGGTGCCATAAAAAGAGAGAGAGAGAGAGAGAGAGAAAAAAAACTCTGAATCTCTGAGAGCTAATGAAATGAATGTACCCATTAAGAAATCTTGTCTTGGTTGGGCGCGGTGCCTCATATCTGTAATCCCAGAGTTTTGGGAGGCTAAGGTAAGAGGATTGCTTGAGTTCAGGTGTTCAAGACTAGCCTGGGCAATATAGTGAGACTTTATATCTTCCCCTAACCCCCCAAAAAAATTAGTGGGGTGTGGGTGGGTGGTTGGCACAGGCTTACCATCTCAGCTATTCGGGAGGCTGAGGTGGCAGGAAGTTAAGGCTGCAGTGAACCCTGTTTGTGCCACTGCACTCCAGCCTGGGTGACAGAGGGGGGGACCCTGTGTCCAAAAAAAAGGAGGGGGCGAAGAAATCTTGTCTTTCCTTTTCTAGTTGGGATGAGGAAAAATTAAAAAATATATATGTAAATAAAAAAAAATCTCGTTTATATTGCTTTAAAACTGCTAATTAATTTAGACTTTGGGAAGGAAGGAAAAGAAGCCCACAAGCTAAATTTTGTTTCATTGTTTCTTTTCTTTTTTCTTTTTTTTTTTCTGAGGCAGAGTTTTGCTCTTGTTGCCCAGGCTGGAGTGCAATGGCGCAATCTCGGCTCTCTGCAACCTCCGCCTCCCAGGTTCAAGCCATTCTCCTGCCTTAGCCTCCCGAGTAGCTGGGATTACAGGCATGCACCACCACGCCCGGCTAATTTTGTATTTTTAGTAGAGACAGTGTTTCTCCATGTTGGTCAGGCTGGTCTGGAACTCTCGACCTCAGGTGATCCGCCCGCCTCAGCCTCCCAAAGTGCTGGGATTACAGACGTGAACCATCGCGTCCGGCCCACAAGCTAAGTTTTGAAGTATTAGATCCTTTCTTAAACTTTTGCTCTTCGGATTGTCAATGTTAAAGATAGTTTCCAGGGGGACCAAATTGGCCCCAAACTGTTATTAAATAAGCCTAAACTTTTATTGCTGCGCATTTCTTCTGAAATCAATTCTGACTGCTTACGTGGTTAGAAAAATAGTTTCTGCTATTGAATATAAAACTCAAATTATCCATGGCTATGCAATAAGCTTCAGAAATAAATGGACAGCAGTGCATTTATGACCCAGGTATAATCTCACATTTTTATGCAAAAATACAGATTAAATAAGGAGAGTGTAATTTTCAGGAAAATGATTATTTATGTGGATACTCACCAGATATGCAGAAATCTTACCAGTTCTGATTTTGACCTGCCATGGAATCTGAAGTCATTCGCCTTTTTTTCCCCCCAGAGGTAAAAAAGTTATCTCTACTTCAAACCATTTCCTTCTTCCTAAATAACTAGTAATTGTTTTTTCATTTACTATGATAACTCAAAAACGTTGTTCAAAAATATCCTGCAAAATTTGCATTATAGAGAAACGACTCTGCAGGCGTCTGTGTCGACAATGAGGCTACACTTAGGAGGCGTGAGGGTACTGACTATGCAAATGAGCGATTTCTCCATTAGGAATTCCCATCCCCAAATCTGGGCCGAAGGAGAGACACCGAGCGCGGCCAGGGACTCACATGGTGCACCGGAGCCAAGGGGTTTCGGGAAGCGCCAGCGCGCCGGTCTCTCTAGAGCCCTCTACTCATGCGTGGGAATTCCAGCTCCCACCCTGGGAAGGAATCTTCACGTATCTCCCGGCACTGTCCTCAGTGACCTTCAGCCACTCGGCATCACTTTCCCTGTCTTTGAAAACTCCGAGAGAAGCAGCCGCCACCTGCCTCAGGCCAAGGCAATAAACCCACATCACACCGCCAGTCTGAGCTCTGCAGGAAGGGGTGCACAGCGGCCTCCAGAGCGCTTTCTCCCCAGCTCTGTTTCTGCAGGCTCGGCCGCGCGAACGCTGAGGAGGGGATCGGAGACCCGCAAGGCTCAGACCACGCGCCCCGCGGGGGTCGCACAGGGGTCGGGCGGGGGAGGGGAGCGGTGGCTGCAGGGCCTCGGCCCTCCCCGGGGGAGGGGCCTGAGCACCGCCCCGCCCCCCTCCTCCCTGCGCCTTCTCCCCCCCCCCCCCCGCCCTTTTCCACCCGCCCCCGCAGGAGGAAAGGGAGAGGGAGGGGGAAAAGAAAGTGCTGTTTTATGGAAAGGGGCGGAAGGCGGGGGAGAAAAAGGGAACAGAAACATGGCGGTCAGGTCTTGGGACGGCGGCGCCGCGGGTAGCTCCTAGGCGACGCGCCGCCCGCACTGTCCGACGGCTCACAGCGCGGAGGCACCCGCGCGGGCCAGCACTCCGGCCATTGCCCCTGGCTGTAGGCGGCGCCCCTCGGAGACCCTGCCCGCGAGGCGGCGCAGGCGCAGACCGGACTGAGGCGGCGGCGGCCGCTGGAGCTAGTCCCCCGCCCTGCCCTGCCGAGCGCGCCCAGGCCGCGAATCCGGTGCTTTCTTGCCCCAGGAAGAAGCCGTGTCGGGGCTGCGCTGACAGAGGAGCAGGCAGCAGGTGAGGCTGCGGCGCGGGGCCTTTGGCGGAGGAAGCCTGCGCCGTGCCCTCGCGGGGCCTGCGCTGCAAGGCTGGGAGGGCGCCGGACAGGTAGAGCCCGGAGGGCTGAGTTCCAAGTGGCTGGCCCGCGGGGGGTCGCCGAGGAGGCGGAGAGTGGCCGCGCCTGGCGTTCGTGGCCTAGTTTCTCCGCGGTTTCCGGGGGCGGGGAGTCCCCGGATCCTGCGGGATGCAGTCGGGGAAAGGCTGCCCCTGAAGAGCCTCCCCGCGTCGCCCGCCGGGCCCATGAGAATCGTTTGCGTACAAGTGCGAGGGGTCTGGGCCCGGGGGACCGCCGGGGCGACGGCCGCTTTGGTGGGGGCCGGGGTGCGGAGGGAGCAGGATCGGGGCTTCCCAGAGGGGGTCGAGGCTGAGAGAGCGGAGAGCTAGAGCCAGGGGTGGCGGGCAGTCTCGAGAGGAGTCGGGGGACTGAGAAGTGTCGGGGACAACGGGGAGGAGGGGGACCTGGGCAGGTGTCTCTGGTGAATTGAGGACATTTCCTTCTCTGTCTTACTGTGGCCGATCCTCAGGGCTTTTTTGTCGGGGATGACTTTCTAGGAGGGCAGTATCCTTTTAACTCTGGAGTGACTAAACACAAAACCAAGGAATGAAGTCCTAAGGCTGACTCCTGTAAAGAGCTGTAACTTTTTCTGTTTTAAGAATGCTGTCACGTCTTTTTTTTTTCTCCCCTTTTCTGCTTGATAGACCTTTTCCCTCTCGAAGACCGTCTTTTATCTGCACTAATAAGGATTTACCCAGTTTTTAAATAGTACCGCCTCCTTCTCCCCTTATGTATGTTTGTCACACGGGAAAATTTAGGGTAGTTACCGCGGGTACTTGTGCAAATTTGAGGGAAAGTGTCATTTCCAGTAGTGAACCCTCAGCTGTCTCTTTGTGCCTCCGAGATACTGTCAAGCGTTGTAGCCTGAGAAATTGACCCACTGAGCCTGCTTAATTGTGTGCAAACCCGTGTTGAGGCGTTCTTCCTAGGCCCTAATTTATGTAGGAATAGGTTTTCCCTTCCGGTCTGTGTATAATGAGAGGGGAGAACGTTAGTGCTACGGCGCTAAGTTCTGGATAAATACTTGATTTGATGTGATAGTGTGTATTACTCTATCAGAAATGCAGAGCGTTGTATGATTTTTCTGTGTACACGCGGTAAGAGCAATATTAGTTGCAAAAGGAAGTTTTCATCTTTGAACATTAAAGGTATCCTTTATTCTTGATCACTATAACATGCAAAAAAGAAACTATATTTTCTGTCCTGTTCTTTGTATTACTGTTAAAGAGTTGGTAAACTGCCGTCTTGCTGTGAGACTGGGAAGTCGGCAATGAAGTTAGATTTGTATTCATGAACATGATCTGCCTGTCATATAGGCTTGCTTTGACTTGTTTTTTTTTTTTTCTGTAGTGGCAAAGGGTTTTCTGCCACTCAGTCCACACTTGCCTCCGCATTGGTATCTCCGTTGACCATTTTGCAAAATAGTTTATTGAGATTAGGGGTCTGATCTTTTGTATAACCTGTTGTAGTGAACTGATCATATGCGACTTGACTTTGCCCAATAGTACCTCGTGCAGTGTACAGTACTACTATTTAGACTTACTGATTTGGGTAATAGAAAAGGTATGATGTTAGAAATGTTGTCGTTGTATATTGGAGAAATTTTGAAGTTGCATATTGGAGTAATTTACTCCTGTAGGCTTTGTAAATGAGTGCATTCTATTGTCGAGAGTAACTACAGTATTTTGTAGTATAAACTTAAGCTTTTAGCTGAAGAAATTGGCAGCATAGTTGGAGTGTGGAGACTATTCTTAAAACGCAAATGTTTTAAATTACAAGGAACTGTAGTGGTGTGTAGGCTGTAACAATTCCTGGTGCCAAATTTGGGAGATTATTTGGTTGAGCTACTTTCTATAAAGAAACATATTATCTGCAATAAAAGTGAATTTGTAGCTATACACAAGGGATTTTACATTATAAATAATAACTCAATAAGGCACCTTTCTTTGCTCTTTGTGTATCTGCCAGTTAAGACCAAAACATCTCATATTTTCACTGGAGCTTCCTGCCAAAACAAATACTGGTTTTGCATTGGCTTTGCTGCTCAGTTTGAAAGCTAGGGGAATCTCTTAGAGCCTACTCTGGTTCTGGAGGCTGCCTGATTAAAAAAAAAAAAAAAGAAAAATTGAAAGCTAGGTTTCAGTCATAGGCTTGCACCTTAAGTACAGGTTGTAAAGTAAAAAAGAAAGTTGCTGAGTCAGTGGCAGGTTGTTTCATTTGTATTTTTGATTTGCCAAACGGAATTTCTGTCATAATTTGAATTTCCAATGTAATATGTTTGCTGAATAGCAAGGGCAGATAAGCTTTCATAATAACTGAATTAAAATGTTAATTTTCTTTATACTGGTGCCATAGATTGTCAGTTTGACAGATAGACGTAGCAAAGGGATGCCTTGTTGGAATGGGAAATTCCTTTTTATCAGCTAAAATTTGGGGAAAGGATTTTGCATAGTACAGCTGGTGTAAAACAATAGGTCTTTAGCATCAGATTGTAGGATATTCCAAAATTACGCAGTTTTATTATTTGAAATTTGAAACTTAATACTTTGCAGGAAGAAGTTTAAAGCTTTAAAACATTTTCTACGTATGTTAAGTATGTGGATGTAATAGAGCTTAACATGGTATTTGAAACCTTTTTTTTTTTTTTTTTTGAGATGTAGTCTCGCTTTGTCACCCAAGCTGGAGTGCAGTGGTTTGATCTCGGCTCACTGCAGCCTCTGCCTCCCAGATTGAAGCGATTCTCCTGCCTCTGCCTCCCAGATTCAAGCGATTCTCCTGCCTCAGCTTCCCAAATAGCTGGGATTACAGGTGCCTGCCACCACGCCTGGCTAATTTTTGAATTTTTAGTAGAGAAGGGGTTTCACTATGTTGGCCAGGTGGCCTGATGTCAGGTGATCCACCTGCCTACGCCTCTGAAAGTGCTGGGATTGCAGGTGTGAGCCACCACACCCAGCCTTTGAAAACTTTTTATTGGAAAAAATGTAACATGATTAAAAGAAATTCAAAAGAAAAAATTTAAATTACTCTCCCCTATCTAACACTTATATTTTTCTGTACTCTAATGCTGTTATACTTCTATAATGTAGTAGTATAATATTCTAATCCTGTCTGTGCTTGTGTATAATTCTGTGATTAATGTTAATATAATTGTCTTTTAATTTAACATGCTTTCCCTGTTGCTGTATATTACTGTTATTTTATGGCTTTTAATAGTCCAAAGTTTTATTTACTGCCTCAGTTTATTTAACCATTTCCATGGTTTAACATTTTAGTAATTCCACTTTTTTACTCTGATTGTTATTTTTATTAATTTTTTTTTTGAGACCGAGTCTCGCTCTGTTGCCCAAGCTGGAGTGCAGTGGCGCGATCTCAGCTCACTGCAACCTCTGCCTCCCAGGTTCAAGCGATTCTCCTGTCTCACCCTCCCGAGTAGCTGGGACTACAGGTGCGTGCCACCACGCCTGGCTAAATTTTTTTATTTTTAGTAGAAACGGGGTTTCACCGTGTTAGCCAGGATGGTCTTGATCTCCTGAACTCGTTATCCACCCACCTTGGCCTCCCAAAATGCTGGGATTATAGGTGTGAGCCACCGCACCTGGCTGTTTTTTTTTTTTTTTTTTTTTTTTTTTTAACACGGTCTCACTTTGTCACCTAGGCTAGAGTGCAGTGCATCTCAGCTCACTGCAGCCTCTACCTCCCGGGTTCAAGTAATCCTCCTGCCTTAGCCCCCTAATAGCTGGGACTATAGGTGTGCGCGCATGTGCGTGCATCACCCCACTTCACTAACTTTTTGTATTTTTTGTAGAGACAGGGTTTTGCCATATTGCCCAGGCTGGTCTTGAACTCTAAGTTCAAGCGATCCACCCATCTCAGCCTCCCAAAGTGCTGTGATTACAGGCGTGAGCCACTGTGTCTGACCCATACTTTTTTACTCTTAAAATAATGCTATAATGAAATTATTTTGCTAATATGATGGTCCATGGGTCTATGCCAAGTTACTTTTTGAAATTTTGGGACAGTCAACTTTCTTTCTTTTTTTTTTCTTTTTTTTTTTATTGAGATGAGTCTTGCTCTTGTCACCCAGGCTGGAATGGTGCAATGGAGTGATCTCAGTTCACTGCAACCTCGGCCTCCCAGATGAAGCAATTCTCTCTGCCTCAGGGTCCCGAGTAGCTGGGATTACAGATGCCTGCCACCACACCCAGCTAATTTTTGTATTTTTAGTAGAGACGGGGTTTTGCCATGTTGGCCAGGCTGGTCTTGAACTCCTGACCTCAGGTGATCCATCCACCTCGGCCTCCCAAAGTGCTGGGATTACAGGCGTGAGCCACCACGCCTGGCCGAAAGTCAACTTTCTTTGAATTACTTTCTTTGCAGTGGATCATTAGGGCTGCTACAATATAGTATTTAATTGAGAACTGAATTGAAACAAGGTGAAAGGCTGTAGATGTGCATGTATCACTTGCATTCATTGAGTGAAAATCAAAATATAAATTCATAATTCTGTTAATAACTTGCTACTAGTTTGTGTACATTAACTTATGATATAAGAAGTAATGTGATTCTTATACTCTTATACTTAAGTAATATTGTGGGGCTTAAATGTTTTGAAGTGTTCTTTGTTTCATTCAAACCTAATTATCTACCAATCCAGATTTATTATCTGTTGGTTTACAGAAGAGTCATCTTTTTTTTTTTTTTTTGAGACAGAGTCTCGCTCTGTCACCCAGGCTGGAGTGCAGTGGCATGATCTCAGCTCACTGCAAGCTCCTCCTCCCGGGTTCATGCCATTCTCCTGCCTCAGCCTCCCAAATAGCTGGGACTACAGGCGCCCGCCACCACGCCTGGCTGATTTTTCGTATTTTTAGTAGAGATGGGGTTTCACCGTGGTCTCGATCTTTTGACCTTGTGATCCGCCCGCCTTGGCCTTCCAAAGTGCTGGGATTACAGGTGTGAGCCACTGCGCCTGGCCAGAAGAGTCATCTTATATATCTTTGTAATATTTTAATTTGTTTTTGTAATATTTAAAGGTTGTTCTCGAATTGAATTTTTTCTTTGATATGTTTTTATTTCTTTTTTTTTTTCATTTTATTAGCCAGGAGATATTCTCATCTGATAATCTAGTTTTTTATTGTGTATGTACAGTTCAATTATCTCTTAATTTAGGGATTCTTAGATCCTAAAAGCATAAATGTTATAAATCTTTTTTTAAATTATGGAAAGAGGATCTATTAAAGAGGCCCTTTTCTATCTGCTAGGAATAATAATAAGAATAATATAAAAAGGTGACTAGTAAGGTCTAATAGGTTAAACAGCCCTATAAATAAGCACCGTAACTACAACACAACAAATATAGAATAGAGCAAAATATGCTGCAGGAGCAGAGGGAAACACTTGTGTAGTGTGGATTAGAGAAGGTTTACATAGAATAAGACATCTGATTAAAAACTTACAACTTGCTGTAAAAAGGCGTGAAGTAATGAAAAAATGTGATGAAGTTTATTAATATGCAAGTAATTTAGAGGGAGTGGGTATGAAGCTGGAGAGTAAGTAGAAGCTGTGTCATGAAGGGTCTTACAGTCAAGTAAGAAATTAAGACTATATTGTAGAGAACAGGGAGCTATTGGAAGATTTAAGCTGTTAAATATTTTGGCTCCATTAAGAGGGAGGGATTGGGAGAGCAGTTTGAGTGAGACCGCAGGTTCATCATCCAGAACATCTTGAAGGCACCTAGGCATGTATTGAGAACAGCATGGTAGGGGTAGAAAAAAATGGATAGACTTGAGAACTGTTACATAATACAAACATTTCCTGTGGCCCACAGGCCATGTTGCTTTAGCCTTATCTTCTTGCCCACTGTGTACCTGCCACACCAGTCTACTTTCAAATTTTTTCCCTCAGAGTGTTTGCATATATACTATTCCATTTGCATGCTACTTTTTCTAAAAGATCATTTCTGGTCCCCAGTCACATTGTCTAGTTAGGGAGATGAGTTACTATCTATTCCAGCATCTTGCTGTTTTAATATGTAGAATTTCTTTCTTTTTCTTCCTTTTTCACATTTGTACCTCTTATTTGGGCAATTATAGGCGATTTGACTTTTTTTTTTGGAGATGGAGTTTTGCTCTTGTTGCCCGGGCTGGAGTGCAATGGCACGATCTCGGCTCACTGCAGCCTCCACCTCCTGGGTTCAAGCGATTCTCCTGCCTCAGCTTCCTGAGTAGCTGGGATTACAGGCGCGCACCACCACGCCTGGCTAATTTTTTGTATTTTTAGTAGAGATGGGGTTTCACCATGGCCAGGCTCGTCTTGAACTCCTGACCTCAGGTGATCCGCCCACCTTGGCCTTCCAGAGTGCTGGGATTACAGGCGTGAGCCACCACTCCCGGCCGACAGCTTTTAGATTTAGGATTTTGTTTTTTGTTTTTGTTTTTTTGTTTTTGAGGCAGAGTCTCGCTCTGTCACCCAGGCTGGAGTGTAGTGGCGTGATCTCGGCTCACTGCAACCTCCGCATCCCGGGCTCAAGCGATTCTTCTGCCTCAGTCTCCCGAGTGGCTGGGACCACAGGCTTGTGCCACCACGCCTGGCTAATTTTGTGTGTGTGTGTTTTTAGTAGAGACAGGGTTTCAATGTGTTAGCCAGGTTGGTTACGATCTCCTCACTTTGTGATCCGCCCGCCTCGACCTCCCAAAGTGCTGGGATTACAGGCGTAGCCATCGCACCCAGCCAGGATTTTCTTTATACACAATCATTTCTGCAGAGAAATCCAGTTGTACTTACTCATTTCCAATCTGTATGCCTTTTTTTACTGCCTATTGCCGCTGGCTAGATTAATGCTATCCTCTAGAAATATAATATAAATCAAATATGTAATTTAAATTTTATAGTACCCCCACACTAAAAAAGTAGCGATAAGTGAAATTAAATTTAATGTATTTTTAATTTCACTACATCCAAAATATTATTCAATATGTGTAGTAATTTCCTAGGGCTGCCAGAGTAAATTACTGCAAAGTGGGTGGTTTCTAACAGCTTAAATTTATTTTCTGACAGTTCTGGAAAGTAGAAATATGAGGTCAGGGTGTCAGGAGAGCTGTGCTCCCACTGTAGGCTCTAGGGAAGACCCCTCCTTGACTCTTCCTCTGTTTCTTTCTGTCTTTTTTTTTTTTTTCTTGAGATAGAGTTTCACTTGTGTTGCCCAGGCTGGAGTGCAATGGTGTGATCTCAGCTCACCGCAACCTGTGCCTCCCGGATTCAAGCGATTCTCCTGCCTCAGCCTGCCGAGTAGCTGGGATTATAGGCATGCACCACCATGCCCGGCTAATATTGTATTTTTAGTAGAGACAGTGTTTCTCCATGTTGGTCAGGCTGGTCTCGAGCTCCTGATCTCAGGTGATCTGCTGGCCTTGGCCTCCCAAAGTGCTGAGATTACAGATGTGAGCCACTGCGCCCAGCCTCTTCCTATTTCTAGTGGTTGCTAGCAGTCCTTAGAGATATAGGAACTAGTTAGGTTTTCTCTTTCCTCCCCCTCCCCCTCCCCCTCCCCCCCTCCCTCCTCCCCTCCCCCTCCCTCCTCCCCTCCCCCTCCCTCCTCCCCTCCCCCTCCCTCCTCCCCCCTCCCCCTTCCCCTCCCCTCCCCCTCCCTCCTCCCCTCCCCTCCCTCCCCCTCCCCTTCCCTCCCCAACCCCCTCTGCATCCCCTCCCCCTCCCCCTCCCCTCCCCCTCCCCTCTCCCATCTCTGCCCTCCCCCTCCCCCTCCCCTCCCCTCCTCTCCCTTCCCCTGCCCTCCCCTCCCTTCCCCTGCCCTCCCCTCCCCTGCCCTCCCCTCCCCCCTCCTCCCCTCCCCTCCCCCCTCTCCTCCCCTCCCCTCCCTTCCCCTGCCCCTTTTTTTTTGAGACAGAATTTCCCTTTTGTGGCCCAGGCTGGAGTGCAATGATGTGATCTCGGCTCACTGCAACCCCCGTACCCCAGGTTCAAGTGATTCTCCTGCCTCAGCCTCCTAAGTAGTCGGGATTACAGGCATGCGCCACCATGTCCATCTAATTTTATATTTTTAGTGGAGATGGGGTTTCACTATGTTGGTCAGGCTGGTCTCGAACTCTTGACCTCAGGTGATCCACCCACCTCGGCCTCCCAAAGTGCTGGGATTGCAGGCAGGAGCCACCTTGCCTAGCCTATAATATTCCTTTGTTCTTTTTTTAATGTCTAGAGGACCTGTAACGATATGCCTTCTATCATTGCTCATATTGGTAATTCCAGCCTCTTGCTTTTTTCTTAATCTACAGATACTGATATTTATTGTTTCTGGTTTATTTTAAATTTTATTGATTTCTGCATTTTATGTTTATTTCGTCTACTTCCCCTTGATTTAGTCTGCTTTTTTTTCCCGAGCATCTTGAGGTGGACATTTATGTCTTTAATTTTAGAACTTTCTTATTTTCTAATACAGGTGCTTAAAGCTATGAATTTCCTTCTAAATACTGTTTTAGCCACATCTCATAAATTGATTTCTTCTTTTCATTCAGTTCAAAATATTGTTTAATTTCTTTTGCAGTTTCTTTTTTGATCAGGGGTTATTTAGGAGACTATTATTTAATTTCTAAATACTGGAGAATTTTATATAGTATCTTTATGTTAATGATCTCAAGTTTAATTCCATTGTAGTCAGAGAACATGCTGCATAATTTATATTCTTTTTTTTTTTTTAAGATGGAGTCTCGCTGTGTCACCCAGGCTGGAGTGCAGTGGCACTCCCCATCTCTACTAAAAATACAAAAGTTACTCACTGCAACCTCCACCTCCCAGATTCAAGCAATTCTCCTGTCTCAGCCTCCCGAGTAGCTGGGATTACAAGCGCACACCACCATGCCCGGCTAATTTTTGTGTTTTTAGTAGAGATGGGGTTTCATCGTGTTGGCCAGGCTAGTCTTGAACTCTTGACCTGAGGTGTACGCCTGCCTTGGCCTCCCAAAGTACTGTGATTACAGGCGTGAGCCACCGTGCCCAGCCAATTTATATTCTTTAAAATATTTCCATGCTTGTTTTACGGTCCAGCATATGGTTTATCTTGGTGAATGTTCTATGTGTGCTTGAAAAGATGGTTTATCTTGCTGTTGTTGGGTGCAGTGTTCTATAAATAACAATTATGTCAAGTTGGTTGATAATGTTCTTCAGATCTTACATATTTTTAACAATTTTCTGTTTACTTGTTCTGTGAATTATTGCATCAATGAGGAGTGTTGAACTCCCTGTGATTGTGGAGCTGTTTATTTCTCCTTTCAGGTATGTCAGTTTTTGCTGCATGCACTTTGATACTCTCTTGTTAGATGTACACAGTCATAAGTAATTTAACTAGGGGGATACATTCTGAGGAATGCATCATTGGGCAATTTCTTTATTGTGCGAGCATCATATAGTGTACTTACATGATCCTAGATGGTGTAGCATGCTACACTTGTAGGCTATAGCCTATAGCCTATTGCTTCTAGGCTACAAACCTGTACAGCATATTACTGTACTGATACTCTAGGCAGCTATAGCATAATGGTGAATATTTGTGTATCTAAACATAGAAAAGATACAATAAAAATACAGTATAAAAGGGCCGGGAACCAGGCACGGTGGCTCACACTTGTAATCCCAGCACTCTGGGAGGCTGAAGTGGGTGGATCACGAGGTCAGGAGTTCGAGACCAGCCTGGTCAACATAGTGAAACCCCATCTCTACTAAAAATACAAAAATTAGCCTGGCATAGTGGTGTGTGCCTGTAGTCCCAGCTACTTGCGAGGCTGAGGCAGGAGAATCACTTGAACCTGGGACACGGAGGTTGCAGTGAGTCGAGATCATGCCACTTCACTCCAGCTTGGGCAACAGAGTGAGATTTCATCTCAAAAAAAAAAAAAAAAAAAAAGGCCAGGCATGGTTGCTCACACCTGTAATCCCAGCACTTTGGGAGGCTGAGGCAGGCAGATCACTTGAGGTCAGGAATTTGAGGCCTGCCTGGCCAACATGGTGAAACTGTGTCTCTACTAAAAACTCAAAAATTAGCCTGGTATGGTGGTGGACGCCTGTAATCCTAGCTATTTGGGAGGCTGAAGTAGGAGAATTGAACCCAGGAGGCAGAGGTTGCAGTGAGCCGAGATCACGCCACTGCACTCCAGCCTAGGCGACAGAGTGACAGAAGACAACAGAACACAGAACAGAATGGAACGCAGAACAGAACGGAACACAGAACAGGACAGATATGAAAGATAAACGTGGTACACCTATAATAGGGCACTTACCACGAGAGGACCTTGCAGGAGTGGAAGTTGCTCTGGGCGAGTCAGTGAATGAGGGGTGGTGAATGAATGTGAAGGCCTAGGATATTACTGTGCCCTACTGTACACTTTATGAACAATGTACAGTTAGGCTACACTAAATTCATCAAATTTTTTTCTTTGATCAATAGTAAATTTACTTTAGCTTATTGTAACCTTTTGACTTTAGAAGCTTTAAAATGTTTGTTGTTTTTTGACTCTCGTAACAACACTTAAATACAAACGCATTTTACAGGTGTACAGAAATATTATTCTTTAAATCCTTATTCTGTAAGCTTTTTTCTATTTAAAAAATGAATTTTTTTTTTTAGAGATAGAGTCTCGCTATGTTGCTTAGGCTGGCCTCCAACTCCTGGGCTCAAGTGATTCTCTGGCCTCAGCCTCCTGAGTTGCGTGCCACTGCATCTGGCCTTTTTTTTCGTTTGTCTTTTTTTTTTTACTTTTTAAACTTTTTTGTTGGAAATGAAAACATAAGCACACACATTAGTCTAGGGCCCACACAAGGTCAGGATTATCAATATCAGTGTCTTCTACCTTCACATCTTGTCCTACTGGAAGGTCTTCAGGGGCAATACTCACGTGGATCTGTCTGGACTACCTCCTGAAGGAAACTGCCTGAGGCTGTTTTTAGGTAGCTTTTAAAAAACGTAAGTAGAACGGTGACTCTCGCCTGTAATCTAAGCACATTGGGAGGCTGAGGTGGGACGATCGCTTGAGCTCAGGAGATTGGGACCAGTCTGGGCAACACAGTAAGACCCCATCTTAAAAAAAAAAAAAGTAAGTAGAAGGAGTACACTCAAATGATGTTTAAAAGTATGACATAGGTTGGGTGTGGTGGCTCATGCTTGTAATCCCACTGCTTTGGGAATCTGAGATGGGCGGATTGCTTGAGCCCAGGAGTTTGAGACCAGCCTGGGCAACATGTATCCACCGTTAAATTATTGTATGAAATAGTTTCACCTCCATGAGATTATTCTATTTCAGCTCTTAAGCCCTTTCTGCCTTTCCCCAAGCCCTTGGCAACTACTGTTTTTTACTATTTCTATAGTTTTGCCTTTTCTGGGATGTCTTATAATTGAAATCATATAGTATGTAGCCTTTCTGGACTAGCTTCTTTCACTTAGCAATATACATTTAAGGGTCCTTTACATCATTTTGTGGTTTGCTAGCTCATTTATTTTTATTGCGAAATAATCCATTGTATGGATATATTCCAGTTTGTTTATCCATTCACCTGTCAAAGGACATCCTTGGTTCCAGGTTTTGGTGATTACGAATAAAGCTGCTTATAATCATTGTGTGCAGGTTTTGTGTGACTATAAGTTTTTAAATCAATTTGGATAATCAAATACCTCAGGAATGTGATTGCTGGATCATATGGTAGGCCTGTATTTAGCTTTGTAAGAAACTGCCAAACTGCCTTCCAAAAGGGCTGTTTTATTTTGTATTTCCATCAGCAGTGAATGTTAGAGTTCCTGTTCGCATTTTCATTCGTATTTGGTATTGTCAGTTTTTTTGATTGTAGCTATTCTAATAGGTGTGGATTGGTATCTCATTGCTATTTCTTTCTTTTTTTTTTGTTTGTTTTTGAGACGGAGTCTCCATTTGTCAACCAGGCTGGAGTGCAATGGCGAGATCTCGGCTCACTGCAACTTCTGCCTCCTGGGTTGAAGTGATTGTCCTGCCTCAGCCTTCTGAGTAGCTGGGACTATAGGCGCATGCCACCATGCCCAGCCATTTTTTGTATTTTTAGTAGAGATGGGGTTTCACCATGTTGGCTAGGCTAGTCTCGATCTCCTGACCTCATGATCCACCTGCCTCAGCTTCCCAAAGTGCTGGGATTACAGGTGTAAGCCACCATGCCTGGCCTAAGTTTTTCCTTTTTAAAGTTAGCTTTATTGAGATATAATTTACACACCATAAAATTCACCTGTTTAAAGGGGGGTATCTTGATGTTTTCCAGTAGATTTACAGTTTTGCAATCATTAGCATAATCTAATTTTAAAGGATTTTAATCACCCCAGAAAGAACCATTGTATACATTAGCAGTCACTCTCCAGTCCCTCTCTCCTGGACCCCTAGCCCTAGATAACCACTAATTTATTTTCTGACTTTATAGATTTACCTATTTTGGACATTTCATAGAAATGAAGTCATACAATATGTGATCTTTTGTAACTGGCTTCTTTCATTTAGGATAGTGTTTTTCAGGTTCACCCATGTTGTAGTATGTATCACTCCTTCATTCCTTTTTTAAAAAATTCTGACAAAATTAACATAACATGAAATTTGCCATTTTAACCACTTAAAATATGTAATTCAGTGGTGTTCGGCACATTCACGATGTCATGCAAGTATTACCACAAACTAAATGTTCCCAAACGTTTTCATCATCCTAAAAGGAAACGCTGTACCCGTTAAGCAGTCTCTCCCCATTCCCAGTCTCCTAGTCCCTGCTGCCCAGTAATCTGTTTTCTCTCTCTGTGGATTTGCCTATTGTGGATATTCCTACAAGTGGACTTAGGCAATGTGTGACCTTTTGTGTCCAGCTTCTTCGACTTAGCATAATGCTTTCTAGGTTCAGTAGTACTTCATTCCTTTTTATGGCTGAATAATAACTACGTTCTATAGAAACACCACATTTTGTTTATCATGACTTGATGGACATTTACATTGCTTCTACCTTTTGGCTATTCTGAGTAGTGCCGCTATGAACATTTACATACAGATTTTTTTTTTTTTTTTTTTTTTTTTTGAGACGGAGTCTCGCTCTGTCGCCCAGGCTGGAGTGCAGTGGCGCGATCTCGGCTCACTGCAAGCTCCGCCTCCCGGGTTCACGCCATTCTCCTGCCTCAGCCTCCCGGGTAGCTGGGACTACAGGCGCCCGCTACCACGCCCGGCTAATTTTTTGTATTTTTAGTAGAGACGGGGTTTCACCGTGTTAGCCAGGATGGTCTCGATCTCCTGACCTCGTGATCCGCCCGCCTCGGCCTCCCAAAGTGCTGGGATTACAGGCGTGAGCCACCGCGCCCGGCCTACATACAGATTTTTTTGTTTGTTTTTGAGACGAAGTCTAGCTCTGTCACCCAGACTGGAGTACAGTGGCTCAGTCGTCGCTCACTGCAGCCTCGACCTTCCAGGCTCAATTATCTTCCTGCCTTAGCCTCCTGAGTAGCTGGGACTGTGGGTTTGCACCACCACATCTGGGTAATTTTTAAAAATTTTTTTGTATAGTCAGGGTCTTACTGTGTTGTCCGGGCTGGTCTTTTTTCTTCTTTTTTTGAGATGGAGTCTCACTCTGCCGCCCAGGCTGAAGTGCAGTGGCGCAATCTCGGCTCACTGCCGCCTCCGCCTCCCGGGTTTAAGCGATTCTCCTGCCTCAGCCTCCTGAGTAGCTGGGATTACAGGTGCACAGCATCACACCTGGCTAAATTTTGTATTTTGAGTAGAGATGGGATTTTGCCATGTTAGCCAGGCTGGTCTTGAACTCCTGACCTCAGGTCATCTACCCACCTTGGCCTCCCAAAGTGCTGGGATTAACAGGCGTGAGCCTTCTCGCCTGGCCTGCTTGTTTTTAATTTGTCCTATCTCTTGTTTGTTCCTTTTTGGATTACTTGAGTATATTTTAGTATTCCATTTATCTTCACATTGGCTGATTAGCTATATGTCTTGATTTTTAAAAGTAGTTGCCTTGGCCGGGCGTGGTGGCTCACACCTGTAATCCCAGCACTTTGGGAGGCTGAGGCGGGAGGAGCATGAGGTCAAGAGATCGAGACCATCCTGGCTAACACAGTGAAACCCCATCTGTCCTAAAAATACAAAAAATTAGCTGGGCGTGGTTGCACGTGACTGTAGTCTCAGCTACTTGGGAGGGGGAGGCTGAGGCAGGAGAATCACTTGAACCCAGGAGATGGAGGTTGCAGTGAGCGGAGATCGTGCCACTGCACTCCAGCCTGGGTGACAGAGCGAGACTCCACCTCAAAAAAAAAAAAAAAGTAGTTGCCTTAGGGTTTATAATATACACCTTTAACTTTATGTATAACCTGGGACTCTTAATTCAGTACAGTTTCGTTCTCCCCATCTGTGTCTAATTTTCCTCACAAAGGGATAATGCTAGACCTCCCTTATTGGGTTGTTATGAATATGAAATGAATTACTGGATGTGAAATACTTTGAGCACAGCTCATGTTTTTATTCATATCAAGAATAATAGAAAAAAACTTTATTAGAAGTTCTTCAGTTTGCAGATCGCAGGTTTCTTCTCTAACCTACCTTAGCTGTCTGCATGCATAATCACACCCTAGACTAGTAGTTCTCAATTCTGGCTGTATATTCTAAATGGGCAGCTTAAAAAATATTGATAGTAGTGGGCCACCTTCAGAAATTCATATTTTATTGGTCTGATTTTTTTAAAAAAGTGTTCCAGGGCCAGGCGCGGTGGCTCACGCCGGTAATCCCAGCACTTTGGGAGGCCGAGGCGGGCAGATCATGAGGTCAGGAGATTGAGACCATCCTGGCTAACAAGGTGAAACCCCGCCTCTACTGAAAACACAAAAATTAGCTGGGCATGGTGGGAGGCACCTGTAGTCCCAGCTACTCGGGAGGCTGAGGCAGGAGAATGGTGTGAACCCGGGAGGCGGAGCTTGCAGTGAGCCAAGATGGCGCTACTGCACTCCTGCCTGGGCGACAGAGTAAGACTCAGTCTCAAAAAAAAAAAAAAAAAAAGTGTTCCAGGTGGCTCCAATGTATAGTCAGGACGGAGAACCATTACCCTAGACTTTATCGCCATGATCTATAACTTAAAAAATTGTAAGCATTGGGCCGGGCGCGGTGGCTCACTCCTGTAATCCCAGCACTTTGGAAGGCTGAGGCGGGTGGATCACGAAGTCAGGGGTTCGAGATTAGCCTGGCCAACGTGGTGAAACCCCGTCTCTACTAAAAATACAAAAAACTAGCCAGGCGTGGTGGCATGTGCTTGTAATCCCAGCTACTCAGAAGGCTGAGGCGGGAGAATCGCTTGAACCCAGGAGGTGGAGGTTGCGGTGAGCAGAGATCATGCCATTGCACTCCAGCCTGGACGACAGAGCGAGACTCCGTCTCAAAAAAAAAAAAAAAAAAAAAATTGTAAGCATCTAACTCTGACCTCCACTTCCTCTTCTACTAACTCACATACTCCGGTACCCTATTTTGATATTTCTTGGAATCCTATTTTTTTTTATTTTTTCAGTTTTCTCACTGGACATTTCTTGGATTCCATCAAGACCTCCAGGCCAGTAGCTACGCCATTTTTTCACTGTCCATCATTCTCCTCATATATTCTCTTCTTAACTTATCCAATTATATTGATTCATTTAATAAAAATTTCAGTAAGTATTAGTGTTCTGTAGGTACCATTCTGTGGTGTTGAGTGATAAAACTCTTGTTCTTCTCTTCCTTCATTGTAATCAAGGCAAAACTTCAACCCCGATTACACTCAGTTCTTTGTCAACTCTGTAATTCCTTGAACCTGAGCAGTGGAGTGTGGCTGGAGAAAACAAATAGGCTAGCTCGTCTCACTTTAAATTTATGACCACACATATCTATTGTGCCTACACCACTGCTGTGTCTGCTTGTCCTTCTACTTTGTTTGCTAAGAAGACTATGTAATCTCTTTCCTTCTAGACTCTTAGCTGTTTTTTAGAAAATTATTATTATTTTTTATTATAGAGATGAGGTCTCGCTATGTCAAGCAATCCTCCCACCTTGGCTTCCCAAAGTGTTGGGATTGCAGGCGTGAGCCACTGCACTGGGCATGTTTGTTTGTTTATTTATTGATTTAAGTATTGCACATAGTGTTTTTATTCTCTGCAGCGAAAATGATTCCTACTTGCAGACCACTTTTTTTTTTTTTAAGCCAACTCATCTATGTTCATCTATGTTGTGACTTCTTGTGTATTTAAGGATTTTGCTTCTGGGTTATCTTCGATATTTTTGTTTTTGTTTGTTTGTTTTATTTTTATTTTATCTAGACCTGCACATCCCCTGTATTATTTTTCCTGGCGAATCATTTTTCTTAGCGTATGAACATGCTATAACTCTTAATTCTCTAACTTCAATAGGGATGGCAAAAGGAAAAAAACAAAAACAGCTCATTTCTCACACACACCTTTCCTTCTCATTTACAGCAAAATTTGTCAGAAAGAATTGCTCATTCTCAGTATCTCTACCCTCTAAGATTCCATTTTTTCCCCAACTCTTTCCAGGTTGGCTCTTTTGCACTCCCACCAACTGAAATCACTCTTGTCAGTGTTCTCAATCCTTAAATTACTCTGCCTGTCATCAGCATTTGACACAAGTGATTGATCAGTTCCTGTTTTATAAAAACTTTACTTGGTTTTCTGGATGCCATATTGTCTTTATTCTTTCCTAATTTATGGCAGCTCCTTCTTGGTCTTATTTTCTAGCTTCTCTTTCCTCACCTGAAGGTTGTTGTATCACACCTAGACTTAGGCTTTGTAACTTTTCTTTATCAGTATTCGTCAGTTAGTATTTGACAGTTCTTTGAGTATCTTATCTAATGCTATGGCTGTAAGCATTATTAATTTGCTCTTGACTCAGGCCTTGACATGCCTTGACATCTTCATTGAACTCCACACTATAATGGACTGCTTTTTCGTTTTTCAAGACAGGGTCTCATTCTGTCACCCAGGCCGAAATACAGTGATGCAATTATAGCTCATTGTAACCTTGAATTCCTGGTCTCAAGTGATCCTCCTGCCTCAGCCTCCTGAGTAGCTAGGACTTTAGGTGCATACTACCACACCTGGCTAATTTTATTGTAGTTATTGAGACTGGGTCTTGCTGTGTTGCCCAGGCTGGTCTCGAACACCTGGCCTCAGGCATCCTCCCACCTTGGCCTCCCAAAGGACTGGGTTTATAGGTGTGAGCCACTGTGCCCTGCCAGGACTGCCTTTTCTACATCTCTTGAATATTTTAGTAGGCATGTCAATTTTAACTTGTCCAAAAAAGAATTATTGGTTTATTTCCTCAAACCTACCCTTTTCTCAGACATTACCCTCTCAGTAAATGGTACTATCGTTTACCCACTTAAGCCACAAACTGGAAATCATACTTGCTTTCTCTTTTTTCCCCTTTTACTTCCAATCCACCAGCAGCAGCTTTACCTTCAAACTATATCCCCAATATTATAATTTCTTGCTGCTCTCACTCCTTTGCCCTAATATAAGCCATTTTTATTATCTCTTTTCTGGGTTATTTTAATTGCCTTCTATCTGCTCTCCCTTGCTTCCATTCTTTTCTGCTTCTAGTTTGTTCTCACAACAGCTAAAATGAAAAACATAAATGGTAACATGTCACTCTCATTTGAAGGCCCCTCATAGTTTTTCATCATATTTAGAAAAAAATCCAAAGACCTAGTCTTAGCCTAAAAGGCCTTACTTGTTTTCTCTTTCACTGACCTCATCTCCTACTACTCTAAGCTCCAGAGCCACTGGCCTTGCTGTTCCTCAAAGACCAAGTTACTTACTGCTTTAAGGCTTTTATTAATTGACTTTTTTCCTGCCTGGAATGTTCTTCCTTTATTGTCATATGATTTGCTTGCTCCTTCATGCCACTTAGGCCCCTGCTTAGATCTTACTTCTTTTTTTTTTATTTTGAGATGGAGTCTTACTCTTGTTGCCCAGGCTGGAGTACAATGGCACGATCTTGGCTCACCGCAACCTCCGCCTCCCGGGTTCAAGCGATTCTCCTGCCTCAGCCACCTGAGTAGCTGGGATTACAGGCATGCGCCGCCTCACCTGGCTAATTTTTGTATTTTTAGTAAAGATGGGGTTTCTCCATGTTGGTCAGGCTGGTCTCGAACTCCCGACCTCAGGTGATCTGCCCGCCTCAGCTTCCCTAAATGCTGGGATTACAGGTGTGTGCCTCCTCGCCTGGCTAGATCTTACTTATTTACTTCTTCAGAGAGGTATTCCCTGGTGACACCATAAAAATAGGCCCCTCCCTTCCACTTTCTCTCTGTTTTGATTTACTTTTCTTCACAGCACCTATGGTTTTTTTTTTTTGAGACCAAGTCTTGCTCAGTCACCTAGGCTGGAGTGTAGTGGCACGATCTCAGCTCACTGCAGCCTCCGCCTCCTGGTGATTCTCGTGCCTCAGACTCCAGAGTAGCTGGGATTACAGGCGTGAGCCACTACGGCCAGCTAATTTTTGTATTTTTAGTAGAGATGGGGTTTCACCATGTTGGTCAGGTTGGTCCCGAACACCTGACCTTGGTTGATCCACCCTTCTCGGTCTCCCAAAGTGCTGGGATTACAGGTGTGAGCCACCATGCCCGGCCACACAGCATCTATGTTTTTGAAAATATAAGTTTACTAATTATTTTCCAACCGTAATGTAAGCTCCATAAAGACAACTATTTGGTATTTTCATTGCTTTAATTCCCAGCATTTAAAACGATGTTTGAGACCCTGTCATAAGTTATTAATATACCAGTAGTAATTTTTTTTTTTTTTTTTTTTTTTTTTTGAGATGAAGTCTCGCTCTTGTCCCCCAGGCTGGAGTGCAATGGCACGATCTTGGCTCACTGCAACCTCCACCTCCTGGGTTCAAATGATTCTCCTGCCTCAGCCTCCCGAGTAGCTGGGATTACAGGTGCCTGCCACCATGCCCGGCTAATTTTTTTTGTATTTTTAGTAGAGACAGGGTTTCACCATGTTGGCCAGGCTGGTCTTGAGCTCCTGATCTCAAGTGATCCACCTGCCTCGGCCTCCCAAAGTGCTGGGATTATAGGCGTAAGCCATCGCGCCCGGCCACCAGTAGTAATTTTTTAACAAACACAAGAACTCCTTTCCATTTAGCCACAAAACAGTTAAATAGTTATGAATAATCCAAGCAAAAAAATGTGCAAGACCTGAGTGAAAAAAATCAACAAATTCATTTTATGTGTGTGTGTTTGTTTTTGACATGGGGCCTTGCTGTTTCACAGGCTATAATGCAGTGGCACTTACGGCTCAAACAATCCTCTTGCCTCAGCCTCCTGTGTAGCTGGGATCACAGGCGTGTGCCACAACATCCAGCTAATTTTAAATTTTTTTGTAGGGGCTAGGTCTCACTTTGTTGCCCAGGCTGGTCTCAATCTCCTGGGGTCAAATGATCCTCCCACTTCAGCCTCCCAAATTGCTGGGATTGCAGGCATGAGCCACTGTGCCTAGCCAGGTCAAGATTTTTTTCTCAGCTCTTTATGTCAAAATACTGTCTTCAAAAGTTATATGTGGCTGGGCGCTGTAGCTAATACCTGTAATCCAGTGCTTTAGGATGTCAAGGTGGGATGATTGCATGAGGCCAGGAGTTTGAGATCAGCCTGGGAAATGTAGCAGGACCTCCATCTCTACTGTACTAGTCTGTTCTCACATGGCTGACATACCCAAGTGACTCACGCCTGTAATCCCAGCGCTTTGGGGGGCTGAGGCGGGTAGATCACCTGAGATCAGGAGTTCAGGACCAGCCTGACCAATATGGTGAAACCCCCATCTCTACTAAAAATACAAAAATTAGCTGGGCATAGTGGCGTGCACCTGTAATCCCAGCTACATGGGAGGCTGAGACAGGAGAATTGCTTGAACCCAGGAGGTGGAGGTTGCAGTGAGTAATTTTTGTAGTTTTTGTAGAAATGGGGTTTCACCACATTGACCAGGCTGGTCTTGAACCCCTAATCTCAAGTGATCTGCCCCCGCTCAGCCTCCCAAAGTGTTTAGATTACAAATGTGAGTCGCTGCACCCGACCCCAAAGTCTTAACTCATTTTGACATTAACTCAAAAGTCCACAGTCCAAAGTCTCATCTGAGACAAGGCACGTTTCCTCTGCCTATTAGCTTGTAAAATCAAAAGCAAGTTAGTTACTTCCTGGATTCAATGGGGGCACAGGCATTGGGTAAATACAGCCATTTCAAATGGGAGAAATTGGCCAAAATGAAGGGGCTACAGGCCCCATGCAAGTCTGAAATCCAGCGGGGTGGTCAAGTCTTAAAGCTCCACAATGATCTCCTTTGACTCCATGTCTCACGTCCAGGTCACACTGCTGCAAGAAGTGGGTTCCCATGGTCTTGGGCAACTCCACCCCTGTGGCTTTGCAGGGTACCTAGCCTCCCTCCCGTGTGCTTTCACGGGCTGGTGATGAGTGTCTGCAGCTTTTCCAGGAGAATGATGCAAACTGTGGGAGGATCTACCATTCTGGGGTACGGAGGACGGTGACCACCTTCTCACAGCTCCGCTAGGCAGCACCCCAGTGGGGACCCTTTGTGGGGGCTCCCACCCCACATTTCCCTTCCACACTGCCCTAGCAGAGGTTCTCCATGAGGGCCCCGCCCCTGCAGCAAATTTCTTCCTGCCCATCCAGGCATTTCCATACATCCTCTGAAATCTAGGCGGTGGTTCGCAAACCCTAGTTCTTGACTTCTGTGCACTCACAGGCTTAACATCATGTGGAAGCTTCCAAGGCTTGGGGCTTGCACCCTCTGAAACCATGGCCTGAGCTGTACCTTGGCTCATTTTAATCACAGCTGGAGTGGCTGGGATGCAGAGCACCAAGTCCCTAGGCTGCACACAGCAAGGGGATGCTGGGCCCAGCCCATGAAACCACTTTTTCTTTCAAGGCCTCTGGGCCTGTGATGGGAGAGGCTGCTGTGAAGACCTCTGACATACCTTGGAGACATTTTTCCCCCTCTGTCTTGGGGATTAACATTCCGCTCTTCGTTACTTATGTAAATTTCTGTAGCTGGCTTGAATTTCTCCTCAGAAAATGGGATTTTCTTTTCTATTGCATTGTCAGGATGCAAATTTTCTGAACTTTTATGCTCTGCTTCCCCTGTAAAAGTGAATGCTTTTAAGAGCACCCAAGTCACTTCTTGAATGCTTTGCTGCTTAGAAATTTCTTCTGGCAGATACCCTAAATCATCTCTCTCAAGTTCAAAGTTCCACAAATCTCTAGGACAGGAGCAAAATGCTGCCAGTCTGTTTGCTAAAACGTAACAAGAGTCACCTTTGCCCCAGTTTCCAACAAGTTCCTCATCTCCATCTGAGACCACTTCAGCCTGAACTTTATTGTCCATATCACGATCAGCATTTTGGTCAAAGCCATTTAACAAGTCTCTAGGGAGTTCCAAACTTTCCCACATTTTCCTCTCTCCTGAGCCCTCCAAACTGTTCCAGCCTCTGCCTGTTACCCAGTTCGAAAGTAGCTTCCACATTTTCGGATATCTTTTCAGCAGTGCCCCACTCTCCTGGTACCAATTTACTATATTAGTCTGTTCTCACGCTGCTAATAAAGACATACCTGAGACTGGGCAATTTACAAAGGAAAGGGGTTTATTGGACATACAGTTCCATGTGGCTGGGGAGGCCTCACAATCATGGCAGAAGGCAAGGAGGAGCAAGTCACGTCTTATGTGAATGGCAGCAGGCAAATAGAGAGCTGGTGCAGGGAAACTCCCTTTTCTTTTAAAACCATCGGATCTCGTGAGACTTATTCACTTCCATGAGAACAGCATGGGAAAGACCCTCCCCTGTGATTCAATTACCTCTCACCAGGTTCCTCCCATGACATGTGGGAATTGTGGGAGTTACAATTCAAGATAAGATTTGGGTGGGAACACAGCCAAACAGTATCATCTACATTAAAAAAAAGATTAACTGGGTGTGGTGCTGCACATCTGTAGTCATAGCTACTCATCAGGAGGCTGAAATGGGAGGATTGTTTGAGCCCAGGAGTCTAAGGCTGTGGTGAGCTATAATGGCACCACTCTACTCTAGCCTGAGTGACAGAGTGAGATCCTGTCTCTTAAAATAAAATAATTATTTGGATTAATTTTTCATTCCTTTCAGTGTGGTTGTATTATCAGTTTGATAGCTTCATTGGCTCACATATCTTTATTGGTAAAGGTAGGCATTTAACCAAATCAGTGTGTGTGTACACACACACACACACACATACTTTTTTTTTTTTGGCGTAGTCTTCCTCTGTCACTCAGGCTAGGGTGCAGTGGCACTATCTTGGCTCACTGCAACCTCTGCCTCCGGGGTTCAAATAATTCTCATGCCTCAGCCTTCCAAGTATCTAGGACCACAGGCACGAGCCGCCACACCTGGCTAATTTTTTGTATTTTTAGTAGAGATGGGGTTTTGCCGTGTTGGCCAGGCTGGTCTCAAAACTCCTGACCTCAAATGATCTGCTCACTGTGACCTCCCAAAGTGCTGGGATTACAGGCGTGAACCAGCACACCCAGCCAGTCAGTATATTTCATAATGGAAATTAAAAGTGATTCCTCTCTTGACTTTTAACCTTTAGATGCATATGCCTTCTTACGTAGTGTTGTTTGGACTTCTTAATGTTTAGAAGTTTTTAATTAGTTGCCAATATTTTAAAACTTGGACATTTATATAAAAATCCTGATTTCTTTAAAAAGGTAGAAAGGAAGCTCTGATTTTTCCAAGTTCATTTGGCAACTATTGGATGGTTCCTAGTAGTAGTGGCAGCCTGCATTCTCTCTAGTTCCCACAACTCTTAATATCATGCCCGACGCCTTTTAGGCATTTGTTATTTGCATCCCTTCTTTATAACCCTCTTATGTATACAACTTTCAGTGGCAGGTACAATGGTAGAGAATTAAACTAACTGCCTTGTGTTCTGAAAAAGGAACTGATTTTATCTGAAATGATTTCAATTTTGTAGTTCTGTGACCCAGTCAACCTGACTTTGATAATGCTTTCTAATGGGAGTTACCAAGCCCCTATTTTAAATTGCTTAAATGTAGCAAATAGCTTTGATAAAACTGTACTTTCTTTGTGGTTTAAAAAAGTTCATCATTCATTTTGCATGGTTTGGGTTACCAGGGAACATACAGCTGTTTTTGAACCTTTAAAAAATATCTTTTATTACAATGAGAGGAATTACATGAACTACATTTAGTTTTTTTTTATCTTTTTTTTTGAGACAAGGTCTCACTCTGAGCGACCTAACCCAGTGCATTTAGTCTTGTAATTGAAGTTAATAGTGTTTTGTTGATATTAATGGCATTTATTAGAATGTGTGCTGTTCTAAACAGTAAGGTGGCTGAGCAAGGTGGCTCATTCCTGTAGTCCCAGTGCTTAGGGAGGCTGAGGCAGGTGGATTGCTTGAGCCCAGAAGTTCAGAACCAGCCTACGCAACATAGTGAGATACCATGTCTACAAAAAATACAAAAATTATAGTTGGAAAATGAATTTTAATTGTTAAACTGTATATCTAAGTTGATTTTTATAAGTCGTTTTATTTTTTCTTCAAAAGCTTTTGTTAATACAAAGTATCAATATGGGTATGGCGAAAGAGAACTCTTGTACCCTATTGATGGGAATGTAAATTGGAACAGCCATTATGGAGCACAATATGGAGGTTCTTCTCACAATTAAAAATAGAACTACTGTACAATTCAGCAATCCCACTTCAAGGTATATATCCAAAGGAAGTGAAATCAGTAGATTGAAGAGATATCTGTACCCCCATGTTAATTGTAGCATTATTCACAATAGCTGAGATGTGGAAGTAACCTTAGTGTCCATCGACGGATGAATGTATAAAGAAATTGTGGCATACACACACACAGCAGAATACTATTTAGCCATAAAAAGAAGGAAATCCTGTCATTGATGACATTATGGATGAAACTGGGAGATATTATGCTAAGTGAAATAAGCCAGATACAGAAAGACAAATATTGTATAGTCTCATTAATATGTGGAATCCAACAAGTTGAACTCATAAAAGCAGAGCATACAAGGGTGGTTGCTAGTGCCTGGGGAGGAGGTAGGGGAAATAGGGAGGGGATGTAATGTACAGCATGGTTACTATAGTTGATTATACTGTATTGCTTACTTGAAATTTGATAAAGAGAGCAAATTTTAAGTGTCCTTATTCCCACCACCCCCCATGGTCACTATGGGTGGTGGTGTTGATTGTGTTAATTTGACTGTGGTAGTCAGTACATAATGTATATATATATATACCAAATCATCATTTTATATACCTTGAATGTTATATATATATTTTTTCAATTACATGTTTTAAAATTAAAAAGCTGGCCGGGACCGGGTGTGGGGGCTCGTGCCTGTAACCCCCGCACTTTGGGAGGCTGAGGCGTGTAGATGATCTTGAGGTCAGGAGTTCAGGACCAGCCTGGCCAATATGGTGAAACCCTGTCTGTACTAAAAATACAAAAATTAGCCAGGTGTGGTGGTGGTGGAGGGGGGGCCGCCTGTAATTCCAGCGACTCGGGAGACTGAGGCAGGAGAGTCACTTGAACCCCGCTGGGGTGGAGGTTGCAGTGAGCCGAGATTGTGCCGTTGCACTCCAGCCTGGGTGGCAAGAGCGAAACTCCGTCTCAATCTCAGTGGCTCAGGAGGTGGAGGCTGGAGGGCCACTTGAGGCCAGGAGTTCAAGACCAGCTTGGGTAGCATAGAGAGACCCTGATCTCTACAAAAGTTAGAAAAAATTAGCTGGATATGGTGGTGCGTGCCTGTAGTCCCAGCTACTCAGGAGGCTGAGCTAGAAGGATCACTTGAGCCTGGGAGTTTGAGGCTGAAGTGAGCTATGATTGTGCCACTGCATTCCAGCCTGGGCAACAGAGTGAGATCCTGCCTCCAAAAAAAAAAATTTTTTTTTAATGTAAAAACCATCAAAATGCTGTTATCTACACATCACTAATGTTTACAATCAACAGGTTTATACATTTATTTTAGGTAAATCTAAAGGCATCCTATATATACATTTTATGTGAGAGGAAAGTATTAATAAAATCTGAAATTGAAAAGTAGCTTTTGTTTCATACAGACTGGTTTTTATCAGGAATGAAGAAGGGTAATTTTTTAATGCTTTTTTTATAATGATAAAGGAATTAGTTGAAAGGATATAACAATTCTTAATGTTTATGCCTTTAATAACAGTTTCAAAATACATGAAGCAAAAACTGATAGACTGAAAGGAGAAAAAGACAAATCCATAATTTTAGTCAGAGATTTTAATGCCATTCTCTTACTAGTTGATAGCACAAGTGGACAGAAAACCATCAAGGATGTAGTAGACTTGTTACAACACTATTTACTTGACTTGATTTATAGAGCCCTCTGTGCAACAACAGAGAGACATTCTGCTAAAGTGCACATGGAATATTCATCAAGACAGACCACATTCAGGCTGAGCATGGTGTCTTAACTGCTGTAATCCCAGCACTTTGGGAGGCCAGGGTGGGAGGATTGCTTGAGGCCAGGAGTTCAAGACCAGGCTGGGCAACATAGCAAGACCCTGTCTCTACAAAAAAATAAATGAAAAAAAAAAAAAAAAAAAAAGACCAGATTCTTAGCCATAAAACAAGTCTTGATAACTATGAAAGAATTTGGGTTATACAAAGTACATTCTCTGACCATAAGGCATTTAAGTTAGAAATCAGTAACAGAAAGATTCTTGGAAAATTCCCAAGTACAGAATTTGGAAACTGAAAAACATACTTTATTTTTTAAAAAATTTTTCTTTTTTGTTTTTTTTTTTTTTTGAGACAGAGTTTCGCTCTTGTTGCCCAGGCTGGAGTGCAAGGGCGCAATCTCTGCTCACTGCTCACTGCCATCTCCACCTCCTGAGTTCAAGCGATTCTCCTATCGCAGCCTCCCGAGTAGCTGGGATTACAGGCATGCGCCACCACACCCGGCTAATTTTGTACTTTTAGAAGAGAGAGGTTTCTCTGTGTTGGTTAGGCTGGTCACGAACTCCCAACCTCAGGTGATCTGCCCGCCTCAGCCTTCCAAAGTGCTGGGATTACAGGCGACAGCCACCACGCCTGGCACTTGCTTTTCTTTAAATTTTATTTTTTTACTCTTTAAATCTGTGTCTTTTTTATGTTATTTTTTATTTTAATTTGTAGTTTTTTAGTAAGAAACCTCATCCGAGAAAACATACTTTAAAATTATCTATTGGGCAAAGAAAATATTTTTTAAAAAAGGAAATAAAACAAGGCCGGGTGCGGTGGCTCACGCCTGAAATCCCAGCACTTTGGGAGGCCGAGGCAGGTGGATCACGAGGTCTGGAGATCGAGACCATCCTGGCTAACATGGTGAAACCCTGTTGCTACTAAAAATACAAAAAATTAGCCCGGCGTGGTGGCAGGCGCCTGCAGTCCCAGCTACTCGGGAGGCTGAGGCAGGAGAATGGTGTGAACCTGGGAGGCGGAGGTTGCAGTGAGCCGAGATCGCGCCACTGCACTCCAGCCTGGGCGACAGAGTGAGACTCCGTCTCAAAAAAAAAAAGGAAATATATTTTGATCCAGGTGAGGTTTCAGAAAACAGAGTGAAGAAAAGGAAAAAAAGGAAAAAAGAATTAAAGTTTAAAAAAGAAAACGGCTATAAAAAAATATTCTGAACAGAATAAAAAGAAGGCCGGGTGCGGTGGCTTGCACCTGTAATCCCAGCTACTCAGGAGGCTGAGGTGTGAGAATCGCTTAAACCCAGGAGGCGGAGGTTGCAGTGATCCAAGATCACATCACTACACTCCAGCCTAGGTGACAGAGTGACACTCTGTCTCAAAAAAAAAAAAAAAAAAGAAAACACAACATATCCAGATTTGTGGGGTACCACTAAAACATTGCTTAGGAAATGATTTGTAGCACTAAATAACTAAATTAGAAAAGATCTCAAATCATTGACTTCAGCTTCCACCTTAAAAAACTTGAAAAAGAAGAGCAAATTAAACTCTACATAAGCAGAGAAAAGAAAATAATAAAGATCAAAGTAAAATTCAAAGAAATATGAAACAGAAAAGCAAGAGAAAAATCAATGAAACCAAATGTGATTTTTAAAATGGTTAAACTTCTAACCAGGCTGATCAGACATAAAAGAGAAGATACAAATTACTGATATCAGAATTAGAGAGGTGACATCACTACATATTCTAAATACACTGAATGGATAGTAATAGAATATTATGAACAACTTTATGCCAATAAATTTGACAACTTAGATGGAATGACAAATTCCTTGAAAGACACAAACTACAAAAGTTTATTCAGGAAGAAATAGGGGCTGGGCAAGGTGGCTCATTCCTGTAATCCCAACACTTTGGGAGGGGGAGAATCGCTTGAGCCCAGGAGTTTTAGACCAGCCTGGGAAACATGGTGAGACCTCATCTCCAGAAAAATAAATTAACTGGATGTGGTGGTTCATGTCCACGGTCCCAGCTACTTGAGATGCTGAGGTGGGAGGACCACTTGAGCCTGGGAGGTTGAGACTGCAGTGAGCTGTCATTGTGTCACTGCACTCCAGCCTGGGCAACAGAGCAAGACCCTGTCTCAAAAAATCAATCAATCTATCTATCAATCAAGAAGAAATAGGCAAGCCAGATAGCCTCGTATGTGTTAAAGGAATTGAAATCATAGTTTAAAAATCTACCCGCATAAAGATCCAGACTCACGTAATTTCACAGGCAAATTCTATCAGACATTTAAGGAAGAAATAACACCATTTCTCTACAACCTTTTCCAGAAAATTGAAGAGGAGGAAATTTTTCCCAACTTGTTCTGTCATGTTAGCATTATCTTGATACCAGAACCAAAGATATTACAGGAAAACTATATGCCAGTATTCCTCATTAACATATATAAAATTTCACACAAAATTGTAGCAAATAGAATTCAAGAACATATAAAAAGGATGACAGATCATGACCCAAGTGGGGTTTATGCCAGAAATTCAGGATTGATCTACAACTTGAAAATCAATGTAATTTACCATATTAACAAATAAAAGAAAAGCCATAATGATCTCAGTAGATGCAGAAAAAGTGCTTGATAAATTCTAATATCCATTCTATTTTCTTTAAATTTTAAGTTTTTTTTTTTTTTTTTTTAAGACAGATTCTTGCTCTGTTTCCAGGTTGGAGTGAAGTGGCGTGATCTCGGCTCACTGCAGCCTCTGCCTTCTGGGTTCAGGAGATTCTCCTGCCTCAGCCTCCAGAGTAGCTGGGACTACAGGTGCACGCCACCAGGCCCAGCTAATTTTTGTATTTTTAGTAGAGACGGGGTTTCACCATGTTGGCCAGGCTGGTCTTGAACTCCTGACCTCAGGTGATTTGCCCGCCTCGGCCTCCCAAAGTGCTGGGATTACAGGCGTGAGCCACCGTCCCTGGCCTAAATTTTAAGTTTTTATGGGTACATAGTAGGTGTATGTATTTATGGGATACATGAGATATTTTGATACAGGCATACAGTGTGTGTTCACATCAGGGTAAATGGAGTATCCATCACCTCAAGTGTTTATCATTTCTTTGTTCGAACATTCCAATGGTACTTTTAGTTATTTTAAAATATACAATAAATTATTGTTGACTGTAGTCATCCTGTTGTGCTATCAAATACTAGATCTTATTCATTCTAACCCTATTTTTGTATGCATTAACCGTCTCCATTCCGACCCCCCCACCTCCCCACTGCCCTTTGCAGCGTCTGATAGCTATTATTCTATTTTCTATTTCCATTAGTTTAATTGTTTTAAGTTGTAGCTCCCACAAATGAGTAAGTGAAGTGAAAACGTGAAGTTTGTGTTTCTGTGCCTGGCTTACTTTACTTAATATAATGACCTCCAGTTCTATCTATGTTGTTCTAAATGACACAATCTTGCTCTTTTTTATGGCTGAATAGTACTCCGTTGGGTATATATACCATATTTTCTTTTCTTTTTTCTTTCTTTTTTTTTTTTTTTGAGATGGAGTTTTGCTCTTGTTGCCCAGGCTGGAGTGCAGTGGCGTGATCTTGGCTCACTGCAACCTCCGCCTCCCAGGTTCAAGCGATTTCTCCTGCCTTAGCCTCCCGAGTAGCTAGGATTACAGGCATGTCCCACCACACCTGGCTAATTTTGTATTTTTAGTAGAGACGGAGTTTCTCCATGTTGGTCAGGCTGGTCTCAAACTCCTGACCTCAGGTGATCCACCCGCCTCGGCCTCCCACAATGCTGGGATTACAGGCGTTAGCCACCACGCCTGGCTCGAATGCCACATTTTCTTTATCCATTTGTCTGTTGTTGGATAACTTAGGGTTGCTAAGTTGAAGCAACTTAGGTTCCTTCCAAATCTTGGCTATTGTGAATAGTGCTGCAATAAACATGGGAGTGTCAGTATTTCTTTGATGTACTGATTTCCTTTGTTTTTGGTATATATCTATCATAGGGGATTGCTGGATTGTATGATAGTTCTGTTTCTAATTTTTTGAGGAACCTCTATACTATTCTCCATAGTTACCATACTAGTTTGTGTTCCCACTAACAGTGTATGAGGGTTCCCTTTTCTCCATATCCTTGCCAGCATTTGTTATTGCCTGTCTTTTGGACATAAGCCATTTTAACTGGTGTGAGATGATATCTCATTTTAGTTTTGATCAAAGAAATTTTGATGCATTTCTCTGATGATCAGTGATGTAGAGCACCTTTTCGTATACCTGTTTGACATTCATATGTCTTCTTTTGAGAAAAACCTATTCAGATATTTTGCCTGTTTTTAAAACTGGATTATTAGATTTTTTTCCTGTAGAGTTGTTTGATGTCCTTATATGTTCTGGTTATGTTATGTTATGTTATGTTATGTTATGTTATGTTATTTTTGAGATGGAATCTTGCTGTGTCACCCAGGCTGGAGTGCGGTAGCATGATCTCGGCTCACTGCAACCTCCACCTCCTGGGTTCAAGCAGTTCTCCCACCTCAGCCTCCCGAGTAGCTGGGTCTACAGGTGTGTGCCGTCACACCCGGCTAATTTTTGTATTTTTAGTAGAGATGGGGTTTCATTATGTAGGCCAGGCTGGTCTTGAACTCCTCACCTAGGTGATCCACCCGCCTTGGTCTCCCAAAGTGCTGTGATTACAGGTGTAAGCAACCATGCTCGGCCTGTGTTCTGGTTATTAATACCTTATCAAATGGATAGTTTGCAAATATTTTCTCCCATCTGTAGGTTGTCTCTTCACTTTGTTGATTGTTTCCTTTGCTGTGCAGAAGCATTTTAACTTGATGTGATCCTATTTACCTATTTTTGCTTTGGTTACCTATGCTTTTGGGGTCATAATCAAGAAATCCGGTCTGGATGACAGAGTGAGAGCCTGTCTCAAAAAGAAAAAAGAAAGAGATCTTACCCCAGACCAGTGTCCTGGAGAGTATCCCCAATATTTTCTTGTAGTAGTTTCATGGTTTGAGGTTTTAGACTTAAGTATTTGCCTTGATTTGATTTTTGTATATGGTGAGAAATAGGGATCTAGTTTCCTTCTTCTGCATATTGATATCTAGTTTTCCCAGCAATATTTGTTAAAGAGACTGTCCTTTCCTCAATGTCTGTTCCTACCACCTTTGTCGAAAATAAGTTCATTGTAGATGTATGGATTTATTTCTGGGTTCTCTATTGTGTTCCATTGGTCTCTGTGTCTTATTTTAATGCCACTGACATGCTGTTTGGCTACTATAGCTCTAGTATAATTTGAAGTCAGATAATGTGATTCTTCCAGTTTTGTTGTTTTTGCTCAGAATAGCTTTGACTATTCTGGGTCTTTTGTGGCTCCATATAAATTTTAGGATTTATTTTTCTATTTCTGTGGAAAATGTCATTGGTATTTTGATAGGGATTGCATTTAATCTGTAGATTGTGTAGTATGGACTTTTTTTTTTTTTTAAACAATTTCGAGTCTTTCAATCCATGGACATGGAATATCTTTTTCCTTTTTTTTGGAGATAGGGTCTCACACTATTGTACAGGCTGGAGTACAGTGGCACAATCACGGCTCACTGCAGTCTTGACCTCCTAGGCTCAAGAGATCTTCTCGCCTCAGCCTCCTCAGTACCTGAGGACTACAAGTGAATCCCACCAGGCCGGGCTAATTTTTTTTTTTTACTCTTAGAGACAACTTCTTGCTATGTTGCCTAGCTTGGACCCATTGGCTCACTCAAGCAGTCTTCCCACCTTGGCTTTCCAGCATGCTGGGATACAGACATGAGCCACCATGCCTGGTCTCTTTCCATTTTTTTGTGTGTGTTCTCTTTAATTTCTTGCATCAATTATTTATTGTTTTAGTTGTAGCGATTTTTTACTTCTTTGGTTATTAGGTTAACCTTAACTTAGGTTAACTTATTAAGTACTTTATTTTATTTGTAGATACTGTAAATGGGAGTACTGTTTTCATTTCTTTTTCAGATGGGTCATTGTTGACATATGGAAATACTGATTTTTACTGATTTTTGTATATTGATTTTATATCCTGAAACTTTAGTGAATTTATTAGTTCTTTTTTTTTTTTTTTTTGAGACAAGTCTTGTTCTGTCGCCCAGGCTGGAGTGCAGTGGTGTGAGCTCAGCTTACTGCAACCTCCACCTCCTGAGTTCAGAGGATTCTCCGACCTCAGCCTCCAGAGTAGTTGGCACTACAGGCGTGTGCCAGCATGCCTGGCTAATTTTTGTATTTTTAGTAGAGATGGGGGTTTCACCATGTTGGCCAGGCTGGTCTTGAACTCCTGACCTCAGGTGATCCACCCACCTTAGCCTCCCAAAGTGCTGGGATTATAGGCGTGAGCCTCTGTGCCTGGCTGAATGTATTAGTTTTCATAGTTTTTGGTGGAGTCTTTACATTTTTCCAAATATATCATATCTTTTTTTTTTTTGAGACAGTCACCCAGGCTGGAGTGCCGTGGTGCTATCTCGGCTCTCTGCAACCCCTACCTCCCAGGTTCACATGATTCTCATGCTTCAGCCTCCTAAGTAGCTGGGACTACAGGTGTGCACTCCCACACCCAGCTAATTTTTGTATTTTTAGTAGAGATGGGGTTTTGCCATATTGGCCAGACTGGTCTTTAATTCCTGGCCTCAAGTGATCCATCTGCCTTGGCCTCCCAGAATGCTGGGATTACAGGTGTGAGCCACTGCTCCTGGCTACATTTTTGTATTTTTTGGTAGAGATGGGGTTTCACCATGTTGGCCAGGCTGGTCTCAAACTCCTGACCTCAAGTGATCCACCTGCCTTGGCCTCCCAAAGTGCTGGGATTACAGACGTGAGCCACCATGCCTGGCCTCATATCATTTATAAATAAGAGTAATTTGACTAGTTCCTTTCCAATTTGGATGTCTTTATTTCTTCCTTATGTAATTGCTCTAGCTAGGACTTTCAGTACTATGTTGAATAACAGTATTGAAAGTGGGCATCCTTGTTGTGTTTCATATCTTAGAGGAAGGCTTTTAATATAATACTAAATGGGGAAAACAGTCTGTTATGGGTCTGTTGTATATAGCTCTTACTGTGTTAAGGTATGTTCCTTCTATAACCAATTTTTGAGAGTTTTTGTCATGAAAGGATATTGAGTTTTATCAAATGCTTTTTCAACATCAATTGAAATGATCATATGGTTTTTGTCTTTTATTCTGTTGATAGGCTGTATCACATTGATCGATTTGTTTATTTGGAACTATCCTTGTCTCCCTGGTTTAAATCCCGCAGGGTCATGTTGAATAATCTTTTTAATACGTTGTTGAATTTGGTTTGCTTGTTGTTTTTTTTTTTTTGGTTGGTTTGTTTTTTTGAGACAGAGTTTCACTCTTGTCGCCCAGGCTAGAGTGCAATGGCATGATCTCGGCTCACTGCAACCTCTGCCTCCTAGGTTCAAGCAATTTTCCTGCCTCAGCCTCCCAAGGAGCTGGGATTACAGGCGTGCGCCACCGTGCCTTGCTAATTTTTTTGTGTTTTTAGTAGAAACAAGGTTTCAGCCTGTTGGCCAAGCTGGTCTTGAATTAGGTTTGCTATTGTTTTGTTGAGGAATTTTGCATCAGTGTTCATCGGAGATAGTGGCCTGTAATTTTCTTCCCATTTTTTTTTTTTTTTTAAGACAGAATCTCGCTCTTGTCACCCAGGCTGAAGTGCAATGGCACAATCTGGGCTCGCTGCAACCTCTGCCTCCCGGGTTCAAGCGATTCTCTTGCCTCAGCCTCCCGAGTAGCTGGGATTACAGATGTATTCCACCATGCCCCACTAATTTTTTGTATTTTTAGTAAAGACTGGGTTTGTCTATGTTGGCCAGGCTGTTCTTGAACTCCTGGCCTCAAGTGATCCGCCTACCTCTGGCCTTCCAGATTGCTGGAATTACAGGTGTGAGCTACCGCCTCTGGCCAGTAAGTGGATTCTAAATTGCTTATTGAAATGCAAAGGACCTAGTATAGTCAAAAAACAGTTTTGAAAAAGAACAGCAGTGAGGCCCAGTGAGGTGGCTCACGCCTGTAATCCCAGCACTTTGGGAGGCTGAGGCGGGCGGATCACCTGAGGTGGTTGAGTTAAAGACCAGCCTGACCAACATGGAGAAACCCCGTCTCTACTAAAAATACAAAATTAGCTGGAGTGGTGGCGCATGCCTGTAATCCCAGCTACTCGGGAGGCTGAGGCAGGAGAATCGCTTGAACCTGGGAGGCGAACGAAGGTTATGGTGAGTTGAGATCGCGCCATTGCACTCCAGCCTGGGCAAGAAGAGTGAAACTCCGTCTCAAAAAAAAAAAAAAAAGAGAAAAGAAAACAGAGAAAGAACAGCTTTCAAAGCTAAGGCTGCCTGATTTCAGGACTAATTATAAAGCTACAGTAATCAGAACCATGTAGTATTGGCATATAGACACATAGATCAATGGAACAGAATAAAGAATCCAGAAATAAATTGGATGCACATGTTGAGCAATTGACTTTTGAACAAAGGTATGAAGTCATTACAGTGGAGAAAGGATAGTATTTTTTTTTTTCTTTTTAAATAAAAGAGAGACTGGGCCAGGCATGGTGGCTCATGCCTATAATCCCAGCACTTTGGGAGGCCAAGGTGGGCGGATCACCTGAGGTCGAGAGTTTGAGACCAGCCTGGCCAACATGGGGAAAGCCTGGTCTCTACAAAAAATACAAAATTAGCCAGGCGTGGTGGGACATGCCTGTAATCCCAGCTACTCAGGAGGCTGAGGCAGGAGAATCACTTGAACCTGGGAGGCAGAGGTTGCAGTGAGCCGAGATTGCGCCATTGCACTCTCGCCTGGGCAACAAGAACGAAACTCCATCTCAAAAATAAAACAAAAACAAAAAACAAAAAAATGAGGTCTTACAATGTTTCCCAGGCTGGTCTTGAACTACTGGACTTAAGCAATCCTCCCTCCCACCTCGGCCTCCCAAAGTGCTGGGATTAGAGGCATGAGCCAATGTGCCTGGCCAGAATAGTTTTTTCAACGCAGGGTCCTCGAAAAATGGGATATCCATATGTAAAAAAATGAATCTTCATTTATACCTCACGCCATATGCAAAAATCAGTTTGAAATGTATCGTAGACCTAAATGTAAAACCTAAAATTATAAAACATTTAGAAGAAAATGTGGGGGAAATGTTTTCTTTATGACATTGGATTAGACATGTTTTTTTATTTTTATTTTTTTTTTGAGATGGAGTCTTGCTCTCTCGCCCAGGTTGGAGCGCAGTGGCGTGATCTTGGCTCACTGCAGCCTCTGCCTCCTGGGTTCAAGTGATTCTCCTGTCTCAGCCTCCTGAGTAGCTGGGATTTCAGGCACATGCCACTACGCCCGGCTAATTTTTGTATCCTTTTTTTTTTTTTTTTGAGATGTTATCTCGCTCTGTCACCCAGGTTGGAGTGCAGTGGCACGATCTTGGCTCACTGCAAGCTCCGCCTCCCGGGTTCACGCCATTCTCCTGCCTCAGCCTCCAAAGTAGCTGGGACTACAGACACCCGCCGCCACCATGCCAGGCTAATTTTGTTGTATTTTTAGTAGAGACAGAGTTTCACCAGGTTAGCCAGATGGTCTCAATCTCCTGACCTCGTGATCCACCTGCCTCGGCCTCCCAAAGTGCTGGGATTACAGGCGTGAGCCACTGCGCCTGGCAATTTTTGTATTTTTTAGTAGAGATGGGGTTTCACAATGTTGGCCAGGCTGGTCTGGAACTGCTGACCTCAGGTGATCCACCCACCTTGGCCTCCCAAAGTGCAGGAATTATAGGTGTAAGCCACCATGCTTGGCTGACATGATTTCTTATGACATCGCAAGCATGATCTGTAAGAGAATAGGTTAATAAATTGGAGTTCATCAAAAACCTCTGTTTTTCATAAGACCCTGTAAGAGAATAAAAACACAAGCCGCAGACTGGGAGAAAGTATTTGCAAAGCATATGTCTGATAGATGACTTGTCTCAAGAATATATAAAGAACTCAAAACTCATGAGAAAACAACTCAGTTAAAAAAAATGGACAAAAGATTTGAACAGAAATTTCCCCAAAGAAGATATATGGATGGAAAATAAATTAATGAAAAGATGTTCAGCATCAATAGTAATTGCAAATTAAAACCAGAAGTTGATATCAGTACATACTGATTAGAATGTCTAAATTAAAAAGACTGATCTTACAACGTGTTGAAGAGGATGTAGAACAATTGGAACTCTCGAAGCTGACAAGAGTGAAAAAAATGGTACACTCCCTTTAGAAAACTATTAGGTAGTTTTTTAGAACCATATACACCTAATCCAGCCATCCTGTTTTAGGAATTTACCCAAGACAAATGAAAGCATTATGTCCATAAGATTTGTACATGGGTATTCACAGCAGCTTTATTTGTGATAGTTTCACACGGGAAATAACCTAAATGTCCATTAATATAGGTGAATGGATAAACATTGTGGTATATTCATACAGTAGAATACCACTCAGTAATAAAAGGGAATGAACTGTTGATACAAGCAACAACATGGATTTATCACAAAATAATTATGATGAGTAAAGAAGCCAGAGAAAAAAGAATACATACTGTATGAGTCTACTTATTATATAAATTCTAGAAACTTATCTATAATGATAGGAAGCTGATAACTTGTTGCCTGAGGAGGAGAAATAATGAAGGAGGAACAAGAAAATTTTGATGTTGATGGATATGTTTCTTTCTTTTTTTTTTTGAGATGGAATTTTGCTCTTGTTGCCCAGGCTGGAGTGCAATGGTGCGATCTCGGCTCACCGCAACCTCCGCCTCCCGGGTTCAAGCGATTCTCCTGCCTCAGACTCCTGAGTAGCTGGGATTACAGGCATGCGCCACCACACCCAGCTAATTTTGTATATTTAGTAGAGATGGGATTTCTCCATGTTGATCAGGCTGGTCTCGAACTCCCAACCTCAGGTGTTGCACTCTCCTCGGCCTTCCAAAGTGCTGGGATTACAGGCGTGAGCCACCGTGCCCGGCCTGGATATGTTTCACTATCTTGATTGTGGTAATGGTTTCATTGGTTGTTGTTTCTTATGCTCTATCTGGTATTTTTAGATATAAAAGATTTAATGATTCCTAAGCTTACTTATTTTACATGGTATTTATGGAAAGTTTAATTCTTATAAAGCACAAGAGTTCTAACTGGATTGTTGAGAAACTGCTTTAATGATATTTATTACTGTTACCTTAATTTTTCTGATCTTGGATCTTGACTGATGATGAACTCAATTTATTTAAATGTGGAGTTTAGCGCTAAGACTCCTGTAACTTAAAAGAGAATGATATTTTGAATGATCTGAATATTGTTCATTAAGTACATTTTGCTCAAAGGAAAATACCGTAGTCCATCTCTGACAGTTTAGTATTATTATTTTTTTGAGATGGAGTCCTGCTCTGTTGTCCAGGCTGGAGTGCAGTGGCACGATCTTGGCTCACTGCAAACCTCTGCCTCCCAGGTTCAAACGATTCTCCTGCCTCAGCCTCCCAAGTAGCTGGGATTGCAGGTGCCCACCACCACACCTGGCTAATTTTGTATTTTTAGTAGAGACAGGGTTTCACCATGTTAGCCAGGCTGGTGTCGAATTCCTGACCTGAAGTGATCCACCCGCCTTGGCCTCCCAAAATGCAGGGATTACAGGTGTGAGCCACCAGGCCTGGCCTTTTTTTTTTTTTTTTTTTTTTCCTCTTTTTTTTTGGAGACAGAGTCTCACTCTGTCTTCCAGGCTGGAGTGCAGTGGCGCAATTTGGGCTCACTGAAACCTCCACCTTCCGGGGTCAAGCGATTCTCATGCCCCAGCCTCCCGAGTAGCTGGGACTAACAGGCGCACACCACCACGCCTGGCTAATGTTTATTTTCATTTTTATTTATTTTTTGAGATGGAGTTTGTCTCTTTCACCCAGGCTGAGGTGAAGTGGAGCAATCTCCGCTCACTGCAGCTTCTGCCCCCTGGGTTCAAGCGATTCTCCTGCCTCAGCCTCCCGGGTAGCTGGGATTATAGGCGCCCCCCACCACGCTCAGCTAAATTTTTGTATTTTTGTAGAGATGGGGTTTCGCCATGGTGGCTAGGCTGTTCTTGAACTCCTGACCTCAGGTGATCCACCCACCTCTACCTGCCAAAGTGCTAAGATTACAGGTGTGAGCCACCGTGCCCAGCCTAATTTTTATATTTTTAGTAGAGACAGGGTTTCACGAGGTTGGGCACACTGGTCTCGAACTTAAGACCTCAGGTGATCCACTTGCCTTGGCCCCCCAAAGTGCTAGGATTACAGGCATGAGCCATCACGCCCGGCCCCAGTTTAATTATCCTTAATAGAATATGAGAAGATTATAGTTGTATTACAGATGAATTGATGCTGTTAACTTGTACTTTTGCTTTTACCAACTGACAAGATGATAAAAGCAGCCTTCTTCTCAGAATGACAATTTGATTATAAATCTAGCTGGGAAATGTGCTAGTTGATGATTGTTAACTCAAGGATATATTAATTTTTGTCAGGATAAAGTATTTTATTTTATTGATATCTTTCCCCTCCTTCTTCTAGAAAATACAGTAGCAGCCATGATAGAAGACAAAGGACCAAGAGTGACAGACTACTTTGTCGTAGCTGGTCTCACTGACACATCTACTCTTTTGGATCAAGAAATAAATCGTTTAGATACTAAGTCAACTGGTCCTAAAGCTCCAATTACAGACATTGCCATTATTATCAAATCAGCTGGAGAAACAGTACCTGAAGGTTACACCTGTGTAGAAGCCACTCCATCAGCTCTCCAAGCAAACTTGAACTATGGAAGTCTGAAAAGCCCAGAACTTTTCCTCTGTTATAAGAGAGGGAGAGATAAACCACCGCTTACAGATATTGGGTATGGTGACTTCTTTTCTTTGCTATAGTGAAGGAATAAAATTTATTTAAGGGCCATGGAAGTAGGAATTTGAAATCCTTGATAGTTTTATTATTAATGATAGTTTATTATTATTGATAGTTTTATGGTTACTTCAGGATTCATTATAGTGATATATTACATGCCAGTATCCACCCTTACTGAATTTCTTTGCATTGCCTTGAATTGTTAGATCATTTGCTTTCAAAAGAATATTGAAATGAAGACATTTGACCCTAAAGTGTCATTTTGTTTCTGTTGTACTTATCAAATAAGATTATTAATTAAACACAATAGAATGAGAAGCTATAATAAAGACTGTCATTTTAAGGAGTTGCTTGGGTTATGTAATGAGTTTTTGTGAAGACCTGTACTTGTTTAACTAAAGAGCAGTCCTATTTTAAATACAGTTGTAACGTGTGGCTTTCAATGCTGGGAGGAGGGTGTTTACAGATAAGTGCTACAGTTTTCATGAAGTATCTAGTATCTAGTCTACCAATGAAGGACATTCTTTTTTGTAAATGCCTACAAAGGTCCACCCTTTCCCCAAATGACTACCTTGACTCTTCTGTAAAAAGGATGTGCTTTTAGAATACCTATAATACTTTACCATATATACATGTGATGTATTGGGGTGTTTTGTTTATTATCATTACCATTACTAAAATATAGATATTTGGGAACATCCTGGCAAGTATTTTAGGATCAGCTTATCTATTTATACAAAATGTGTAGTAGGAATTTTGATAGAGATTACATTAACTTTAGATTAATCTGCAGAGTATTGTCATCTTTACAATATTAAACGATTCAGCTTGTGAACGTGGAATGTTTTCCATTCGTTTAGGTCTTCTTTAATTTCTTTCAGCAACATTGTGTATTTTTTAAATCTGATTAATTTTATTTCTAGGTATTTTATCCTTTTGGATTCTATTATAAATAGTGTTGTTTTCTTAATTTTTGGATTGTTTGTTGCTGGTGTATAGAAATAGCTGTTTTTTGTGTGCTAATCTTGCACTCTGCAACTTTGCCAAATTTCTTAGTTCTAATAACTTGTGGGTTCTTCGGGATTTTTAAAAATATATAGGATCATGTCACCTGCAAATAGAAATAGTTTTACTCCTTCCTTTGCAGTTTGGATGCTTTGTGTGTGTGTGTGTGTGTGTGTGTGTGTGTGTGTGTGTGTGTGTAATTACTCTGGCTAGAACTTTTAGTATGTTGAATAGCAGTGGTGAAAGCAGGCATCTTGTCTCATTCCTGATTTTAGGTGGAAATCTTTCAATCTTTTACTATTGAGTATGATGTTAACTGTAAATATTCCTTAAATACCATTTATCTTGTTGAGGAAATGTTCTTCTATTCCTAGTTTTCTGAGAGATTTTATCAGGAAAGTGTGTTAAATTTTGTCAAATGCCTTTTGTCAATTGAGATGATCATGTATTTTTTCTTCCTTTGTTCTCTTAGTGTCATGTATTACATTGATTTTCTTTTGTTGAATCTTTCTTTTAATATAACTGTGATACCATACCTTAAAAAATGATTAATTCCTTAATATTATCACATATCCAAATTTTTCTAATTCATGAAGCCTTTTTTTCTGAACACTTGGTTGCTGGTTGTTCTCTTTTTGTTGTTGTGGTTGTTTTTTGTTTGTTTGTTTTTGAGACAGAGTCTGGCTTCGTTGCCCAGGCTGGAGTGCAGTGGTGCAATCTTGGCTCACTGCAACCTCCGCCTCCCGGGTTCAAGTGATTCTCCTGCCTCAGCCTCTTGAGTAGCTAGGATTACAGGTGTGCACCACTATGCCTGGCTAATTTTTGTATTTTTAGTAGCGGAGACGGGGTTTCACCATATTGGCAAAGCTGGTCTTGAACTCCTGACCTTAGGGGATCTGCCTCCCAAAGTGCTGGGGTTACAAGCGTGAGTTACCACACCTGGCCACTGATTGTTCTCTTTATAGTTGTTCGGGTATTAAGGGGTAGCCATTTGACCACCACTTGTTACGCTCATCACCCACTGTTGTTGCATTAGAGCTCTGGCGAAATTGTTATAAAGATCCTCATACTCCATGGAAGTCGGAATCCACGAAGGAGTGTGTAACAACTCAGGCTGAAAAACAGAAAAAAGTTTAAAAAGTCCTCATTTTCAAATTTTTAAAACCAAAGGATGATTTGTCTTTATATTATCTTACTTGACCTTTATACAGCATTCGTTTAACTCCTTTAGTATTGTCCATCCTATTTAGCTACTGTAGTTTTCCTTCATAGTTAGGATGGTGATCTTTCAGCTTTATAGGGTCATTGAGCATATGAGCCAGGTTAGAAAGACAGGGTTCAGAAATGACTGGGAATTGGATTAATAAAGGCTCCCCCCACTCCAACCCCGCAGAAGCTTGACTTTAAGGGAAGGGGAAGATAGTTAAGGGCCTAACTATTCAAATTGTAGCTCATGGACCAGTATTATCCAAAAGACCTGGAAGCTTGTTAGAAACTCAGAAACTTAGGCACTATTCCAGACCTACTGAATCACAATCTGTATTTTGGTCCAGTGTGGCGGCTTACACCTGTAATCCCAACGCTTTGGGAGGCTGAGGTGGGAGGAGGATTGCTTGAGGCCAGGAGTTCACAAAAAATAAAAATAAAAATGAGCAAGGGCCCGGTGTGGTGGTTCACGCCTGTAATCCCAGCACTTTGGGAGGCGGAGGCAAGCCGATCACTTGTGGTCAGGAGTTCAAGACCAGCCTGTCCAACATGGTGAAACCCCCTATTTACTAAAAAAATACAAAAATTAGTTGGGCATGGTGGCGAGCACCTGTAGTTCCTGCTACTCGGGAGGCTGAGGCAGGAGAATCACTTGAACCCAGGAGGTGGAGGTTGCAGTGAGCCAAGACTGCGCCACTGGGCTCCAGTGTGGGCAACAGAGTGAAACTCCTTCTCAAGACAAAAAAAAAAAAAAAAAATTAGCAAGGTGTGGTGGCATGCACCTGTAGTTCTAGCTACTCAGAAGGCTGAGGTGGGAGGATCACTGGAGCCCAGGAGTGGCTCCGATTGTGCCACTGTAGCACTCCAGCGTGGGCAACAGAGCAAAAGACCCTGCCTCAGAAGAAAAAAAAATCTATTTTTAACAAAATTCCCAGAAACAATGGTTTAAAATACCTAGAGGGTGAAGATATATGAATTCAAGGGTTGTTTTTTAACCTTCCTCTCAGGGAATAACCTAGAACATTTTCATATTGAAGGAAGAAATCAGTGGAGAAGGAAGGGTAGGAAATATAGGAAAAAGAGATATTTTATAGAATAAAATTATTGAAGAGATGATGTTAACAGCATAGGTGACTGGATTAGCTTTTATTTGAAGGGGCCGGCCTGCCTGCTTGCCTTCCTGCCTGCCTGCCTTCCTTCCTTCCTTCCTTCCTTCCTTCCTTCCTTCCTCCCTTCCTCCCTTCCTCCCTTCCTCCCTTCCTCCCTTCCTCCCTTCCTCCCTTCCTTTTTTTTTTTTTTTTGGACAGAGTCTCGCTCTGTCCAGGCTGGAGTGCAGTGGTGTGATCTTGGCTCACTGCAACCTCCACCTCGGGTTCAAGCAATTCTCTGCCTCAGCCTCCCAAGTAGCTGGGATTACAGGCACCCACCACCACGCCCAGCTAACTTTTGTATTTTTAGTAGAGACGGGGTTTCACCATGTTGGCCAGGCTGGTCTTGAACTCCTGACCTCGTGATCTACCTGCCTCTGCCTCCCAAAGTGTTCAGGTTACAGGCATGAGCCCCTGTGCCCCGCCGGAAGGGGCTTTTCCTTTGAGAAGAAGAAAGTAAGTTAAAATGGGTGTAAACACAGAGTATTGGTTGCAGTGGAGTGACATTAATGGTTTTATTCTGTTTTTTTTTTTCTCTATGGTTTCCTTAAGAAGATAGGTAATATATATCCTTAAGGATGTAGGATAAAATTGTGGTAACCTCCATGTTAGTTGAAGGGAAACCAGCCAGGTACTTATTTTGTGTTCCAGCATTCACTGTTCCCTCTTTTAGGCATCTTTTTTTTTTAATTAAAAAAATTGTTTTTTTTTATATAAAAATAAGGAGAATTTTTTTGAGACAGTGTGTCACTGTGGTTGCTCAGGCTGCAGTGCAATGGTGCGATCACAGCTTACTGCAGCCGCCGCCCTCTGGGCTCGGGTGGTCCTCCCACCTCAGCCTCCCGAGTAGCTGGGACTACAGGCAAGCACCACCATACCCGGCTAAGTTTTTGTAGTTTTTGTAGAGGTGGGGTTTCTCATGTTGCCCAGGCTAGTCTTGAGCTCCTGGACTCAAGCAATCTGCTCACCTCGGCCTCCCGAAGTGCTGGGATTACAGGAGTGAGCCACTGTGCCGGGCCAGTCGTCTTTTAGAGTCCATCTTTTGACAAGCCCACCTACCACCCCTCCCATACAGTCATAACTGAAAGATGTGAATCTCTGAAAAATTGTTGTTGCTTGTGATACAACTTAAAAATAAAATGATGACTCACGTAATTATATGTAGGTGCTTTCAGATTGCAAGTGGCTTTTTCATACACATCTTGCAGTTCCTAAGGCTTCTAATTTTTGTTATGGTAGTTTATTGATACAGGTTTGCTAGAGTGTATGGTTGTCCTTAAGCTAATCATGATGGTTAATATTTCTCTCCAGATCAAATAATTGTTAATGTCTGGTGACTTAAATGTTTTGGCCTGTTCTCCTCACTTTCCCCCCACTCTTTCCTCACTCTAGCGTGAAGGGGTTTGGAAAACCTATTAGCTTCTGTATTTATAGTAGGAAAGCCTATTAGCTACTGGAAATACAGACACCCATCTCATTAAATTTAATATGAAACACTGTTGCTAAACTTTTGTCTTTTTTACTGTTTTATAAACTGAGATGAGGTATTTATAAAAATAGTACTTTTCTCTAGAAAAGATGTTAAGTTAAAATATGTAAAATCTGATATTCCCATAGAAATACCGTATATACTATAAAGTACAATCATGTATCACTTAATGATGGGAATACATTCTGAGAAATGTGTTCTATGGCGATTTTGTCATTGTGTGAACATCATAGAGTGTACATACACAAACCTAGGTGGCATAGCTTACTACATATACAACTATAGCCTATTTTTCTTAGGCTGCAAACCTGTACAGCGTGTTACTGGGGTAATAGATACTGTAGGCAACTTACACAGTGGTGAGTATATGTATATCTAAACATAGAAAAGGTACAGAAAAATCTGGCATAAAAAATAAGTCACACCTGTATAGGGCACTTACCATGAATGGACCTTGCAGGACTGGAAGTTGCTCTAGGTGAGTCAGTGAGTGAGTGTTGAGTGAATATGAAGGCCTAGGACATTACTGTATACTACTATAGACTTTAGTAAGTTAACTTTAGCTTTATTATAACCTTTTTACTTTATAAACTTTTAAAGTTTTTGTTAATTTTTTTGATTCTTTTGTAATACTTAGTTTAAAACACCATACAGCTGTACAAAAATATTTTTCTTTCTTTAAATCCTTATTTTATTAAGTTTTTTTGTATTTTAAAATTTTATTTTAAAAATTTATTCTTTTATTTTTTATTTTTTGAGACAGGGTCTCACTTTGTTGCCCAGGCTGGAGTGCAGTGGTATAGTCTAGGCTCACTGCAGCCTCCACCTCCTGGGCTCAGGTGATAATCCTTTCACCTCAGCTTCCTGAGTAGCTGAACTACAAGTGTATGCCACTACTCCTGGCGAATTTTCTTTTTGTAGAGATGGGGTTTCGCCATGTTGCCCAGGCTGCTTTGGAACACCTGAGCTCAAGTGATCTGCTTGCCTTGGCCTCCCAAAGTGCTGGGATTACAGGCATGTGCCACCACGCCTGGCAAAAAAAAAAAAAAAAAAAAAAATAACGGGGTCTTGCCTTGTTGCCCAGGCTGGCATTGCACTCCTGGGCTCAAGTGATCCAGCCTCAGCCTGCTGAATAGCTGGCACTAGCTTGGTTTTTAAACTTTATTTTTGGTTTTTCTTTTTCTTTTTTTCTTCTCTTTTTTTTTTTTTTTTTTTGAGACAGAGTCTCACTCTGTCTTCCAGGCTGGAGTGCAGTGGTATGATTGGGGCTCACTACAATCTCTGCTTCCTGGGTTCAGGTGATTCTCCTGCCTCAGCCTCCAGAGTAGCTGCGATTACAGGCATCTGCCACCACACCTGGCTAATTTTTTTTTATTTTCAGTAGAGACAGGGTTTCACCATATTGGCCAGGCTGGTTTTGAACTCCTGACCTCAAGTGATCCACCCATCTTGACCTCCCAAAGTGCTGGGATTACAGGCGTGAGCCACCGCCTCTGACCAGTTTTTATTTTCTTATTTTGAAATTTTTTTGCAAAGATGAGGTCCTCCTATGTTGCCCAGGCTGTTCTTGAACTCCTGGCCTCAAGCAATTCTGCATTGGCCCCTTAAAGTGCTGGGATTATAGATATGAACTACTGTACCTGGATTTTTTTTTTTAACTGTTTAAACTATTTTGTTAAAATTTAAGACAAAAAGACACATGTTAGCCTAGCCCTACAGAGTCAGGATCATCACTATCTCTGCCTTCCACCGCCACATCTTGTCCCACTGGAAGGTCTTCAGGGGCAGTAACCCACATAGAGCTGTCTTCTATGATAAGAATGCCTTCTGGAATACCTCCTGAAGGACCTGCCTGAGACTGTTTTACAGTTAACTTTTTTTGTAAGTAGGAATATACTCTAAAGTAATGATAAAAGGTATAGTATTGTAAATACTAGGTGATAAGAATTTCTCAGCTCCATTATAATCTATGGCACCACCATAGTATATGCAGTCTGTGCTTGCATCATCATTATGTGGTGCATGATTGTATAGTATAATTTAAACAGGGCAGTATGTTATCTTATATATCAGATGCATTTCTTTTTTCTTTCTTTTTTTTTTTTTTTTTGAGACAGAGTTTCGTTCTTGTTGCTCAGGCCAGAGTGCAATGACCCGATCTTGGCTCACTGCAACTCCGCGCCCCTCGCCCCTACCCCCGCCAGTAGCTGGGACTACAGGCACCTGCCACCATGCCAGGCTAATTTTTTATTTTTAGTAGAGACGGTGTTTTTCCATGTTGGTCAGGCTGGTCGCGAACTCCCAACCTCAGGTGATCCGCCCACTTCTGTCTCCCAAAGTGCTGGGATTATAGGCGTGAGCCACTGCGCCCGCCCAGATGCATTTCTTGAGACACAGAATCATAGACCATACGAAGTTCTTATTTTCTTCCCTTTGTCAGATTCATTGGCTTTCAACTGATTTGTTTCTCCAGTTCTTTTGTTTTTTGAGAAATTTCAAACATATGAAAAGTTGATAAACTATTATAATACACAAGTATCCTTTTCTCCTAGATGATAGACTGTAGAATAATGAACAATATACTTGTCACCTACAAATTGACATTTTTTTTCATTTGTTTGGTAAGCTAATTGAAAGGAAGTGGGAGCCAGTGTGCCTAGCCTATTTCTTTCTCTTAAACAAAATGTAGATACTCTATACCCTATTTTGTACTTTGCCTTTTTCACCTAAGAGTATATACTGGCAATCACTCTGTATCTGAATATAAGATCTTCCTCATTTTTTGTGTGTGACTGTATAATACTTATTTGTGTGGATGTATTTACTTTATTCAACGAAACCTCTACTGATGGACATTTGGATTGTTCTCAGTTTTGTGCTATTAAAAGAATGCTTTGATGAATAACTGTGCATTTATTGTTATGTATTTGTGGAGGTGTGTTTTCAGGTAGATCCTAGAAAAAATTGCTGGATTAAAAGATAAATGTGTAAATAATTTTGTTAAATGTTACTAAATTTTTCTCTATAGTGTTTGTGCCATTTTATATTCTGCCATATATGTGTTTTATTAATCCACATCCCATCAACAAAGTATGTGGTCTGACATATTTTTTGTCAATCTCACAGAGATTAATGGTGTATCAGAGTAATTTCATTGAGGTTAATCATTGCTCCATAAGTTTAAGGGGCGATTTTCTTTATTCTTTTGCTTATACTATAAACAGATTTTTAATCTTTACCTTGATTTTTTTAAAGGAAATTTTTTATGTGTTAGGAAGATGAGCTTTTTGTGAAATAAATTGCCAAGTATTTTCTTCAGTCAACTTGTCTTTTATCTTGGCTTATGGTGTTCGTTGTCATGTAACGTTTATTTTATGTAGTTTATTTTTCTACTCCCATATTTTATTGGTACTGGATTTTGAGTCATAGTCTTTTCCCACTGCTAGATATACTTTTAGCACTAGTATGATTTAATTCCTTATGTTTAGATCTGTGATCCACCGGGGGATCCCCTTCTGGTGTGTAGTGTGAAGTATAGACAGAATTTTATTTTTTTCCAAATAATATTTTTTTCCAAATAACAATCCAGTTATCTAAGTCCTGCTTATTACATTTAAAAATCCATTCTTCCCTTAGTATATTGAGAAATTACCTTCATGATAGACTAGATTTTTCTTCTGTTTCATTGTCTTTCTGTTCACTTCCTTGCTAATACTCTCCTGATTTAAATATAGAGGCTTTATAGTACATTTTAATATTAGTTGGGTTTTAACAGCTTTATGGAGATACAATTCACATGTCATACAGTTTACTTACTTAAAGTGTACAATTCAATGGTTTTTAGTATTGTTTACAGTGTTGTGCAGCTACCACCACAATTAATTTTAGAACATTTTCATCAGCCTAAAAAGAAACCCCATACCCATTAGCAGTTGCTGTTTAGTATTCTTTCCCACCTTCTACCCCTAGGTAACTATTAATCTACTTTCTGTCTGTGTGGATTTGCCTATTCTGGACATTTCTTAAAAACTGAATCACTGTATGTGGTCTTTGTGACTTTTTTTTTTTTTTTTCACTTAACATGTTTAGCTGCTTGTGCTTTTGGTGTCATATCTAAGAAGGCTTTGTCTAACCTAAGGTCACAAAAATTTATTTCTGTTTTTCAAAGAGTGCTATAGTTCTTACATTGATTTTGATCCATTTTTAGTTTTTTGATGAGTAGTATAAGGAAGGGGTCCAGCTTCATGCTTTTGCAGGTAGATATCCAGTTATTCCAACACTACATATTGAAAAGACTATTCCTTCCTGATTGCATTGTCTTGGCACTCTTGTTGAAATCAATTGACTGCAAATATAAGGGCTTAATTTTGGACACTCCATTTTATTCTGTTGATCTATATGTTTATTCTTATGCCAATACATTGCACTGATTACTGTAGATGTGTGGTAGTTTTGAAGTAGGGAAGTGTGAGTCCTCCAACTTTCTTCTTTTTCCAGATTGCTTTGACAAGAAAAAACAAAAGCAGCTGGGGTTTAAATAGGAATTGCATTGAATTTATTGATCTATTTGAGGGTATTGCCAAAGGCAGCTGGAATTTAGATAGGAATTGCATTGACTTTATTAATCTATTTGGGGTTATTGCCATCTTATCAATTTTCATTAATTCATTTTTCAGTTTTCATTAATCAAATTGAAGATTGAATTAATCAAATTAATTCAATTTTCATTAATCTATTTGAGGGTATTGCCATCATTGTCTTTTTGTCCATAAGCATGAGATGTCTTATTTATTCAGCTCTTTAATTTCTTTAAATAACGTTTTATAGTTTTCAGAGGATTTTTAAAGCTAAAAAATTGACAAATTATGAAGCGAATTTTTATGAAAACATCTGAATACTTGGTGAAACTTCTAGGAATTGACCTGAAGATGTTTGTGGTGTTGCCCCTTTCTTTTTTCATATGTTTCTTATAATAAGCAATACAAAATCAAGTTGTTCAATCCTGTTTACACTTGTTAAATTATGTTTTGGCTTTTGAAAAATAGTTTAGAGACTTGTAGTTCCCAAAGGAATAATTTTAATTTTGGTTTCTGCTGAAGATTTGGGAAACAATAGGAGAGACCAAAAAAATTTTCTTTGATTTCAAGAAGAAAACCAGCATTAACCTGAAATGCATGTACTATATATATGTACATATGTATGTGTGTATGTATATATCTATATCTATTTCTTCCCCTTCCTGCCATGCAGAGTGCTATATGAAGGGAAAGAACGGCTTATTCCAGGATGTGAAGTGATCCTAGCCACACCCTATGGTCGCTGTGCCAATGTCAACAATAGTTCAACTACTTCACAAAGAATCTTTATCACTTATCGAAGGGCTCCTCCAGTTCGACCCCAGAATTCCTTGGCTGTAACTGATATCTGTGTTATTGTAACCAGTAAAGGAGAAACTCCTCCTCATACCTTCTGCAAAGTTGACAAAAACTTAAATTGTGGAATGGTAAGAATAAAGTTTTCATCTTCAAAGTTTCATATGAAACCAAAAAGGGATACGTTTTGGATTCCTGTTTACTGTTGGGTATATACTCACATTTTATATTTTCATGATGCTTGTTTTTATTGTTTCCTAATTTTTATGATTTGTAATAATTTTTAAAGTCCTATCCCATGATTTATAATAATTTCATCTTTAAGTCAGGGATATTTTTGAGGGAGTAAATCCTAATATTGTCTGTGTTACATTAACAAAGGTTTTATTCACTTTTGGATTTCAGTGGTGTCTTCAGGGACAACTGTGGGGTTAGAGTGGGTAGAAGCTCTCCTTACATTCATTTATTCATTCATTCATTCGTTTGTTTGCTTTTTTTATTTTTTTGAGACAGGGTCTTGCTTTGTCGCCCAGGCTGGAGTACAGTGGTGTGATCACAGCTCACTGCAGCCTTGACCCCCCACCAGGCTCAAGTGATCTTCCCACCTTAGCCTCCCGAGTAGCTGGGACTACAGGATAGTAGAGACAGGGTTTCATCATGTTGGCCAGGCTGGTCTTGAACTCCTGACCTTAAGTGATCCACCTCCCTTGGCCTCCCAAAGTGTTGGAATTACAGGCGTGAGCCACCATGCCCGGCCTGTTTTTGTTTTTGAGACAGGGTCTCCTTAAGTTGCCCAGGATGCTCCTGAACTCTAGGGCTCAGGAGAAAATATTGCAGTTTTGCGTACTTACTTTTTTTTTTCAGACGGAGTCTCGCTCTGTCGCCCAGGCTGGAGTGCAGTGGCGTGATCTTGGCTCACTGCAACCTCCACCTCCCAGGTTCAAGCGATTCTCCTGTCTCAGCCTCCCAAGTAGCTGGGGCTACGGGCATGCGCCACTACGCCCAGCTAATTTTGTATGTTTAGTAGAGATGAGGTTTCACCATGTTGATTGGCCAGGATGGTCTTGATCTCTTGACCTTGTGATCCACCTGCCTCAGCTTCCCAAAGTGCTGGGATTACAGGCGCAAGCCACCACACCCAATCCATGCATACTTACTCTTTAAAAGGACTGTAGTGAAGAAGAAAATGAACATAAATGTTTGATTCATAGTTTTTAAAGACTACAGCTTACTTTTGGTTCAGATTTACTTTGAAAAATATCTTCAGGTCAAACTAATATTAGCTTAATGTTGTATAGGCGGAGATGACAAATGCACCCAGAACAATTAGTGAAGACAGGGTTGCCTCTGGAGGTGATGACCTCATAGTCCTCCAGTGACCCAAGTCTTCCCCAGTTTGGGCTCCAGTGCACACTCCGTTTTGTGCTGTGTCTTACAAGAAGGGGCAGTCTCTGAGTGATTGTGAAATTCTAAATCTTTTGAAATGGCCTTCATATCAGTTTGATTTTTGTAGCATTGTTTTCTTACTCTCTTCTTTTATTTTAGTGTTCTGAACTTCATGCTTTGCTGTATTTTATACTGCATAGTTCATTATATAAACGTTTTAAATAGACTCTTCTGAGTAAATAAATGAATCTTTAGTTGGTATCCAACAAAATCAATTTCTTTGCACTCTTTTGTCTTTTTTATAAACCTAATTTATGTTTTACAGTGGGGTTCCAGCGTGTTTCTGTGTTATAAGAAGTCTGTACCTGCTTCAAATGCAATAGCATATAAGGCTGGTGAGTTAAAAAAAATTGTCTCAATTGCTATAGTTAGTGGTGCATATTAACATTTGGCTAAAAGAGATAAAGTATGCTCCCTTACATAGTTTGTAGAATTGATCTATTCATAAAATTATCTATAATTTTAGCATATAAAGATATGTGTTTTCTTAAATACATTACATATACAAGATATATTAATACCCCCACCAAACATGCTGTTAATTTAATTTAAACATTTATCTAAAGCAAACATATGTGGAATAAACATTCAAGCTTTTGGTCTACGTTAATAGACTTAACAGTATAATGGAAAGTTGCTGACTCTCTGACCTTTTATATTTTGGCAATCAGAAAGGTGTCAAACTGCATCTTTACTTCTTATATTTCCTTCTCTTATCTCTTTGTGTCTGATTTGAAACCACATGTTACTTGCCATGAAAGGTGGACTTGCTTCCTTTCTCCTTTGTTGCAAAGAATCAGCTATATGGAGGAGAGGAGGGCCTGAGAAACTTTTCTGCCATGAAGTGTTTGAGAAATCTATCGCCACATTCTTACTGCACATTAAAGTGTCAAGGGCTGTAAAGATTTAAGTGTCACGTCTTCATTCCACTGGTATGGTGGGATAAAAACTGAAAATACAGGTATGCTCCAGTTGTAAATAGAAAAGATACTGGAATACTTCTTTGTGAAAAGAAGCAGTGCTAATTACTTTTTGATTATGCACAGTTCTTGAAATAAAGTTTTACTTCAGGGAAGTCAGGCAAATTCATATCCAAAAAATGGTGATTTTCATAAAAACATTCATACTAATGAACCAAACCATTTAATTTATAATATAAAAATAATGGCAACGACTAACATATAAAATTCAGTATCATTTTAAAATCTGATACTGTAGGCTGGGCATGGTGGCTCACGCTTGTAATTCCAGCACTTTGGGAGAGTGAGGCGGGCAGATCGCTTGAGGCCAGGAGTTTGAGACCAGCCTGGCCAACATGGTGAAACCCCGTCTCTACTAAAAATACAAAAATTAGCCAGGCGTGGTGGCACGCATCTGTAGTCCCAGCTACTTGGGAGTCTGAGGCACGAGAATCGCTTGAACCCAGGAGGCGGAGGTTGCAGTGAGCCGAGATCACAGCACTGCACTCCAGCCTGGGTGACAAAGCAAGATTCTCTCTCAAAAAAAAAAAAAAAAAAGTGATACTGTTAATACTGCTGTAATATGTTGATTATGTGTGATGTCCTTTTTTTGTTGTTGTTGTTGTTTTTGGTGGAGAAAAGATATCACTTAAAAAACTTATAGAAAGAAACTGTACCAAAGTATTCAGTTATTTGATATGAGACACTTACTTTAGAATAGAGAGTTTTAGATACTGAATTTGGGCTCAAAATTCTACTACTGATTTTGAAGTTTTTCACTTAGAGATGGTCTATATATTGATGACCTTAGAGGCTAATGAAGTGATGCCTTGTAGGTCATTTATTCTGTGGGTCTTTATTGTGGTTCTCAAACTGTCACTTGCTCCTACTTTCTGGGTCTCACGTACTCTGTACTTAGTCACAGTGTTTCTGTCTCGTTTACTTTTCATGTTGCATGCCTTTTACACTGCTTCTCTCTTAAGATGAGTTTAGGGGCTGTGATAATTTCTGTTGCCTCAGCATTATTTCCTAACACTTGTCTCTTCCCTGAATTTTTCACAGAAGACTGACTGAAATAGTTGGTAAATTTTTCTGTATGTTTCTTACCATTTTCCACAAGGTGTTGGCATGTGTAGAAGAAAATACATTAAGATTGGTGATCAAGATTGGTTGAATGGAATCTCAACTAGTATATTAATACATTTTTAATGTTGCAATGAACTGTAAATTCATGGGTAAAATATCAGGGGTAAACTTATTTTAGTTTCTGTTATAGCAAGGGGGAAATCAATTTTAAAATACCACACAAGTATTGCCATGAAATTCGGCATTAAAATATTCCATTAATACCTATCATATGCAATTTATGGAAAAGTAACTATTTAAAAAATTTATTGTTGTCTCATTCTTCAAAAGGTTTAATTTTTAGATATCCAGAAGAGGACTATGAGTCATTTCCACTCTCAGAATCAGATGTACCTCTTTTCTGCCTTCCTATGGGAGCTACTATTGAGTGCTGGGATCCTGAAACCAAATATCCACTTCCAGTGTTTTCAACTTTTGTCTTGACAGGTTCTTCAGCCAAAAAGGTATGTTTTTGTCTCATTGATTAAACACATTTTGTCCATGTTTTTATTTCATAAAAAGGTTAATACAAGTTTTATTTGAATGTTAGGATTATTTGGACATGATACATTTTGGTTTAAATTTACACTGTCATCCCCAAGGTGAGAAATCAACATGAAAATTGCTATCAGGATATTGATACCTCTGGAACTTCTACAGAAGCAAAGATAAAGTCTCTCTGGATAGACACCTTCAAAACCCAGGTGTCAAGATGAGATGATTATGACAGATCAAGGACATAGGTACCATAGAAAGAATCGACAGACACAATTAAAAAGCAGGGTTAGACCCTCAAGACATTGAAATGACAGAATGACAATATAAAGGATGTTATAAATTAAAATATCATTGAGATGACTTAAGAACTAATGGAGGGGCTCAAAATATCAAGGAAGGAACAGGATATTTTGAAAAATGAATAGATTGGGAAAAGAATCAAGTGTTTAGAAATGAAAAATATGGTCCTTAAAATTAAAAATTCAGTGAGTGGGTTAAACAGCAGGGATAAGGCCAGGTGCGGTGGCTCACGCCTGCAATTCCAGCACTTTGGGAGGCTGAGACAGGTGGATCACTTCAGGCCAGGAGTTCAAGGCCAGCCTGGGCAACATAGCACAACTCCATCTCTACTGAAAATACAAAAAATTAGCCAGGCTTGGTGGTACACGCCTGTAATCCTGGCTACTCGGGAGGGTGAGGCATGAGAATTGCTTGAACCCGGGAGACAGAGGTTGCAATGAGCTGAGACTGCACCATTGCACTCCAGCCTGGGCTACAGAGCGATACTCTTTCTAAAAAAAAAAAAAAAAAAAATAGCAGAGATAAGACATACATGAACGGATAATTAATGAAGTGGAAGATAGGTTACCTTAAATGTGGTACATACAAATGTAAAACATAAAAGGAGTTTTAAAATGTAGCAGAAAGAACTAGAAGGTCTAATAGATATTTAATGAGTTACTGAAGGAGAGACTAGAAAAGGACAAGGCTACATCCTAAGAGCTAATGGTTGAGAGTTTTCCAAGGTTGATGAAAAAATTGAGTCTTCAGGTTAAAGATGTACTCTGAATCTGCAGCAGAGAAAAATAAACAAATAGGTAAATAAATAAATAAATAAATAATCCCACCTCTTTTTTTTTTTTTGAGACGGAATGTCACTCTTGTTGCCCAGGCTGGAGTGCAGTAGTGCGATCTCGGCTCACTGCAACCTCCACCTACCAGGTTCAAGTGATTCTCCTGCGTCAGCCTCTTAAGCAGTGGGATTACAGGTGTGCGTCACCACGCCCAGCTAATTTTGTATTTTTTTTTTTTAGTAGAGACAGGATTTCACCCTGTTGGTCAGGCTGGTCTCAAACTCCTGACCTAAAGTGATCCACCTGCCTCAGCCTCCCAAAGTCCTGGATTATACAGGTATGAGGCACCATGCCTGGCCTATCCCGCCTCTTATTATATCATGGTGCTATCATGGAACACCAGAGACAAAACAACTAGAGAGAAAAGACATTTATTGTCTTATGTAAAACATATATTGTATGTAACAGTAATAATGACATAAACTGATTTATAAAGAAGAGAAGGCAAAAATAAACAATATTCAGAATAAAAAGCTGATAGCAGTAGAAATTTCAAAATTGAAAACTTTTTTTTTTTTTTTTGAGACGAAGCCTCACTCTTATCCCCCAGGCTGGAGTGCAATGGCACAATCTGGGCTCACTGCAACCTCCGCCTCCCGGGTTCAAGCGATTCTCCTGCCTTGTCTCCCCAAGTAGCTGGGATTACAGGCACCTGCCACCACGCCCAGCTAATTTTTGTATTTTTAGTTGAGATGGGGTTTCACCATGTTGGCCAGGCTGGTCTCGAACTCCTGACCTCAGGTGATCCACCTGCCTCAGCCTCCCAAAGTGCTGGGATTACAGGTGTCAGCCAATGCGCCCAGCAAAAATTGAAAACTTTCTAAGGAAATTTAATAGGTGATTTTATTGAAAAAATATATAATCTGAACTGACTCATGCAGATGAAACAAAATACATCTGTGACCTCATTCTACAGGTACAGGCTACACCTTTATAACTACTGTGATAAAGATAATATATGTAAAGTATCCAGCATAGTGCCTGGAACATAGAAAATACTGAGTGAAGGTCAATATTATATTAACTTGATTGCCCACTGCTAACTTGTTAGCTTAATAATCATTTACAATTTCTCCTGCTGAAAGTAGTAAATATAACTGAAAATTTTAAGATCTTCAAACATTAGTTACCTAATATGCTTTGGCAGTAGAGAACAATAAAGTCTCATTTGAGGTGTGGGTACTAGGTGATCTACTTGGCTTATTCATTGTTTAGTGGATATCAACATGTAAGCATTGAGGTGTGTAAAATTTATGTATTTGTCATTGCTTGTTAAAAACTTTGAGATCACTTTGAAATAATTATATCTGGGAATATTGTGTGTATAAAGGCAAGGGTTATAATGAAAAAACAGTTGGCAAGATTTATAAACTACAGAAGTAAGGATTGATTGTTGGGAGAAGGGGATGGGTTAAAAACTTTGAGATCACTTTGAAATAATTGTATCTGGGAATGTGTGTGTAAAGGCAAGGGTTCCTGTGATATATATAATGACTAAACAGTTGGCAAGATTTATAAAACACAGAGGTAAGGATTGATTGCTGGGAGAAGGGGATGGGTATAGTGATAGAATTTCTTTGCAGTGTTTTAAGGAATGGGCAGATCAGAGGAAGTACCAAGGGTAAACAAAATACACAAAAGCACAAAATTATGAACTAGTCTATATGCCTGGTAGCTCTGTATTGTTGAACAGCAACAGCAGGTACTGTGAGGAATTGAGAGCATCATGCCACTTACACGGACTGTGGCATTTTACCTGTAATGGGGAACTTTTGAAGGATGAGATATTACCTCTGAAGGACTGTTTCTTCAGTGTATTTTTCACTAAAATGCTTTCTCTTCTGACTTGAGACCAGTTAGGGCTTCAGTAGTTGCTTTGATATATGGTAAGTGGAAGTGGAATTGAACATGACTTCGAAGTTTCTACCTTGGGAATTGTGTAGCATGACTGAGTAAGATTAGGAATATTGGATGAAGTGTTTAGATGATGAGCTCACTTTTGAAAATATTGGTTTGAGATGCCTGTATGACATCCAGGTGGAGATTAGTGAGTAGTCATTTTGAAAATAGGAGTCTGAGGTTCAGGGGAGAGGTCAGGTAGACCTAGAGATAAAGATTTGTGTTTTGTTAGTATAATGATTATAGTTAAAACCATGAGAGAATGAAATGTTCCAAATAGAAGTGTGAAGTTAGAACCTTAGGGAATGCTAGTATTTAAATGACGGGTGACATAATTGGATCTAGTATAGGAAAGAGAGAAGTAGCCAGAAAACAAAGAGAAATTTGTACTGTTAAAGACAGCAAAGGAATAAAGAGTTTCAAGACAGAGGAGTGTCAGCTTTATCTTGTGTCATACGAGGCAAGGGTGTGGAGGAATTGAACCTGTCAACATTGCTGATGAGAAAGTCAAATGCTGCTGCTGTGGAAAACAGTTTGGCAGCTCCTCCAAAAGTTAAACTTAGAATTACCATATGATCGAGCAGTTTCATGCCTAGGCATATACCTAAAATAATTGAAAGCAGAGACTCAAACAGATACTTGTACGCCAATGTTTGTAGCAGGGTTGTTCACGATAGGCGGAAGGTGGAAACAACCCAAACGTGCATCAACGTATGAATGGATACACAAAATATGGTATATATATATATATATATGATGGAATTATGATTTCTTCCTTAACAAGGAATGAAATTCAGATATTTGCTACAATATAGGTGAATCTTAAAAACATTATTCTAAGTGAAATAAGCCAGACACAAAAGCATAAATTTTGTATGATTCCTCTTATAGGAGGTACCTAGAATAGCTACCCTTATAGAGACAGAAAGTACGATAGAGATTACCAGGGACTTGGATTGAGGGCAAGAGAATGGGAAGTTACCATTTAAGGGTTACAGAGCTTTTGTTTGGGGTAATGAAAAAAGTTCTGGAAATGAATAGTGCTACTGGGTGCACTGCATTGTGAAGGTACTTAATACCAGTGAATTGTACACTTGAAAATGGTTAAAGTGGTACGTTTAATGTTATGTGTATTTCACCCCAATTAAAAAAAAATCACAGGCCGGGTGCAGTGGCTCACGCCTATAATCCCAGCACTTTGGGAGGCTAAGGCTGGTGGATCACCAGGTCAGGAGATAAAGACCATCCTGGCTAACACAGTGAAACCCCGTCTCTACTAAAAATAGAAAAAATTAGGCCGGGCGCAGTGGCGCACGCCGTAATCCCAGCACTTTGGAAGGCCGAGGTGGGCGGATCATGAGGTTAGGAGATCGAGACCATCCTGGCTAACACGGTGAAACCCTGTCTCTACTAAAAATACAAAAAATTAGCTAGGTGTGGTGGTGGGCGCCTATAGTCCCAGCTACTCGGGAGGCTGAGTCAGGAGAATGGCGTGAACCCAGGAGGTGGAGCTTGCAGTGAGCCGAGATCGTGCCACTGTACTCCAGCCTGGGTGACAGAGCAAGACTCCATCTCAAAAAAAAAAGGAAAAAAAAAATTAGCCAGGTGTGGTGGCACACGCCTGTAATGCCAGCTACTCGGGAGGCTGAAGCAGTCACTTGAACCTGGGAGGCGGAGGTTGCAGTGAGCTGAGATTGCGCTACTGCACTCCAGCCTGGGCGACAGAGTGAGACTCCATCTCAAAAAAAAAAAAAAAAAAAAAAGAAAAGAAAAATCCACAAAAAACTAAGTTGAGTGAGATCATTAGAGTTCATTCTCTAATGCTTAAGTTGTAAGAGGTTACCATCCATTTTTGTATAAGATACATAGTTGAATGTATAAAATTGCAGTGGAAAAAATCTTGAGGGATTTATATCAAAATCTGGTTATCTCTGGGACAGAAATTTGGGTGAGATTTTTTTTTTTTCATAATTTATCTGTATAAGTGTACTCCAAGCAAATATTTCTTGTGTAATAACAGAAAAAGAGAAGTTAATTTTTTCAAACAAACTCAAATCTTATAACAGAATTCTGTTACTCTTTAGGTATATGGAGCTGCCATTCAGTTTTATGAACCTTACTCTCGGGAACTTCTATCAGAGAAACAGCTTATGCACCTGGGCTTGTTGACGCCTGTGGAGAGAAAAATGGTCTCCAAATCCATCAATACAAACAAATGCATTTGTTTACTCTCACACTGGCCTTTTTTTGAAGCTTTTAGGAAATTTCTTATGTTTATCTACAAACTTTCTGTGTCTGGACCACATCCTCTTCCCATTGAAAAGTATGTATAATGATTAGAAAGATGGCTGGTGGAAAACTGGGTATATAAATATATACATTTGTTTGTGTAACTTTTAGCAGCAAAGTTGGAAGGGAAGGAAGCCTGCATTTAACTGAACTTTTTTTTTTTTTTTTTTTTTTTTGAGATGGAGTATTGCTCTGTCACCCAGGCTGGAGTGCAGTGGTGTGATCTTGGTTCACTGCAACCTCCACCTCCTGGGTTCTTGCAGTTCTCTGTGTCAGCCTCCCGAGTAGCTGGGATTACAGGCACCTGCCACCACGCCTGGCTAATTTTTGTAGAGACAAGGTTTCACCATCTTGGCCAGGCTGGTCTTGAACTCCTGACCTCATGATCCACCTGCCTCAGCCTCCCAAAGTGCTGGGATTACAGGCATGAGCCACCAACTTTTTACTTACTCCCTTCTTCGCCTGAATCATTGACTGTGAGCTTAAAATTGGATAGTAGTGGTAAGGTTGGCCAAATAATAATCCTTTGAGAATTCAGCTGAAGAAGTAACTCTTATAAATTATATTGTGAGTGTTCTTCTTCCTATTTATTCTCTAATAACCAAGAGACAAATAGTTACTGCTGCACACACACCCACCAATGCAAGTGGCCATTCCAAATTCTAACCGTAATACCTCTCTAAAGTGATGTAGAAATTAGTCAGAATGAGTTAATTGATGTTAAAAGTGAAGTTTTGGTTTTAGCATTGACAGAATTATTTGAGCTTTCTCTTTAATTTGTAATTCTTTTTGTCATGCAATCTTTCCTAAGAAAGAAAAATGTATGTTGAGCTACTCTTTTTTAAAGCATCTTTTCTGATTTCTAGTGGCGCATTGACTTCTGTTTATGATAGTTTATAATTTATGTATCCTGCTAACAAACTAAAAAGTGTCAAGAGCTGTAATGTATTGAAGTATGTGTAAGCGTAGATGTTTCTTACAATTTCAGAACTTTTGCATTATAGCAGAAAGAATATCAGTGAAACATACTAGTTTAGTGGATAAGGTAGGGGTAATTATGTGAGGGTTTAAAAATAATGCTGTCCAAAAGTCAACTTTAAAAAGAGTAAAGTACTGTGCATAAACTCATCATAATTTGATATTGAAATATGGTTGCAACTTTCATTTTGTACTCTTGAAATGGCAATTTAATGATTTATAGTTCTGGGTTTAACTTTCAGCTGTCAGATTAATTTAAAGTTTATTGAAGTAAAATGTAACATTAGTGTCAAGTTAGCAACCTTTTGAAAAATTAAGATTCTATGAATAGCTTGTGATAAAATCAATGTATATAATCAATATTTTTTTCAGTTGAAGTAATATGTTGCGTTTTTATGGCTCCTAAGAGCTCCAAACTTTGGAGAAACTTAAGAAGCAATTTTTATAGGTGCAGAAATAGAATGGGTAGGTGGTTCATCCAATGTTAGAGGAGTAAATCTGGGATTAAATTGAATTTTAGTGTAAATTCATTATAGCACAGTTAGTTACTCCCTGTACTGGCACGGATAACCAGGGCTATAAAAATTCACTTCTTTCATGAAAACTATTTTTATGTTATTTTTATTTGTTGGGTAATGATAGGGGATATAAATAGACTTTAAGTCAGGAAATACATTGTGTATTTCAGAAGTTTAATGGGCATGGATAAATTCATTTACATGGAGCAAATTTACTTACTTAGCCTACATTTTAGATAAATGGCCATGTCATATCTGGGATGATATATAGTGATATTTAAGATTTGTTAAAACCTGTGATGCATTTTAGAAAAGTAATTATTATATTTATTTCAAATTTTTTTCTAGGCACATTTCACATTTTATGCAAAACATCCCTTTTCCTTCACCACAAAGACCGAGAATCCTTGTCCAGGTAATCAAAAGAGAGTATATTTGGGGAGAACTTTGCATATGCTCACCTGAGTCATTGTAGAGTAGATTCTGTATACCTTTGGGTTTGAGGTGGAGCAATATGCATTCGTAAAGCCCTTGGATTTTCTGTGCTTTGTAGCCTTACTGAACACCCTTTCTTACTGGGTTTTGGATTTGAGTGTACTGAATTGGAATAATTATAACCCTTGGTTCATAACATTTTCATTTTTGGCCCATGCATGGCCTTTATGTAGCTAGTTTTAATAACATAAAACCCAGATTATGTTTGGGCATGTTTTTAATATCAGATTCTCTAATAAATATTAAATATAAAATGAGCAATGGTTGGAGGAGGTTAATTTAAACAAGGTCTATAATAGTACTGTGCTAAAGGACCAGTTTCTTTTTATTTTCAGTAAGTAGCAGACGTAGGTAGGTGTACAGCTTGTGACATATGCAACATGAACAGGTCTATATCCTCTCTGTAATAATAGTTCTACTGATCACATGCTTGGATATAGGAGAGAGGTCAGATTGTCATAAAAGTTGCTTAATGGTTTGCTCTTCATTTATATACTGTATCTTTCTGGACCATAACAATTAACTTACTGACATACTTAACATACTTTCAGTAGCACTGATCTATAGAGGGAAGCCATTTAAAAGTTTTTCTAAGACATTCTTAACATTATGTATGGTGGGATTAAGTCAGATATTGTTGATCTTGAATGTTATTTCAGTTCCACAAGTATTTACGTGCCAAGCAACTGCCAAGTGCCTACAGTCTGTTGAGTAAATGAATTTGAAGCTTTTCAGAAGCAGTAATTCCATACATTTTAAATAATTGTACTTTAACCAATTAAGTGAATCAAAATTCAGTCAAATTAACCATTTAATGAAAAAGAACTAATGTAACACTTCTGAGTAAATACAGCTATCATTTTATATTTTAGTACCTGTTTCCAAAAGCGTGTTTGCATATTAAATTATTAATGTTTTCAATATTACCTTTGATCTAAATATATAGATTTCAAAAGTAGTTTTGAAACTTATCTCTTGGTTTGGTTAATTTATCTTTGGTTAATTTATCTTTTTTTTTTTTTTAAGCTGTCAGTCCATGATGCATTAATATTATCACAGCCAGTTTCTACACCTTTACCACTAAGGTAATTACTGGTATTTAAAATGATATATTTATTCAGTTGGAGCAGAATGCTTTAAAATATTTTAGTGATTAGTATATTATTAATATATTAGTGATTGTTATTTTACAATTAACTTTATTAGTTAAAACTAGGCAAAAATAGCCTTAATGTTTCTGACTTTGGTAACTGGGTGGATGGTGGGGCTATTTTATAAATGGGAACAATTAAGAGAGTTGCAAGATTGGATGTAGAGGATACTTCCCTTTTCTTCTCATCTCCCCTTCCCATATCCAGTTCATAACTAAAGGTTTAAGGTGAGCTGATTTTAACCTTTTAAATGTCTCAAATCCTTTTACTTCTTTTCATCTGCATCATAGTAGGCTTCCTTGATGTCTTACCAGACTATTTCACTATTAGCCTCTTAATTGGTACCTTTTTACTTATCTTCCTTTAGTTCTTTACCCACCCTGTAGCCAGTGTGTCCTTTTGAAAACGCAAATATAATAGTATATTTCCATTTCAGCCTAATCTGTTGCTGTTTTCACCCTTTCCCTTACTATGCTTTAGTCACAATAGATTTATTTCAATTTCTTGGCTATGACAACAGCTTTTTCTTGCCCCAGGGCCCTTGCATATATTGTCTGTCACCCCTTCACTCCCATCCTTGTCTCCATTCTTCTGAGCTCAACTCAAATGGCTGTTCAGGAAAATCTTTCTTGATAAATGCCTTTTATTACCAGAGGATGAGTTTAAATCACCCCCTTATCTATCTTATTAAATTTGCTACTTTTCATTGATAAATAAGTAAAGACTAGAAATTAACACTAGACTCTCAATCTGTTGATACTTTTATAAGCAAATCTTAACATATTTCAGTAAAATAGTTCACAATGATCTACTTTTCTCTTTTTTATTCCTAGTGGAGCCAACTTTAGCACCTTGCTAATGAATCTGGGTCCTGAGAATTGTGCAACACTGCTGCTCTTTGTTTTACTTGAGAGTAAAATTCTGCTGCATTCTCTTAGGCCAGCTGTCTTGACTGGGGTAGCTGAAGCTGTTGTAGCTGTAAGTATAGAATTTTCCTTTTAGTACAAAATTACTGACATAATTTTTACTCCAAAGGGAAATTTTCTTCAAAAACAGCAACTTTGTAAACAACAACAAATTTAAAAAAAGGAACTTTGAAAAATTTCCAGCCCAGTAAAAGTTGAATATAATCTGCTGGCAAAGAGAAGTAGGAAATATAAAGAAAACAAAGGTGATTTCTATTTTAGGAAAAACGTCAATTTCCAATTTTTCATATTTTTGAGTTCTTCCCAGAGTAAAAACTATATGATTATATAATAAAACCTGAGAATGAAGCTGGTTGTATTGAGAGGCTCTGGCCAATTTCAGCTGTTCTAAAATTATGCAAATGATTACATGGTTAATTTCTCCCTATTTTAACTTTTAATAATTGTGAATCAGTAATATACAGGAAATTCTAAGTGATTGTGAAGTAGGATAATATACAGAGGCTTAGCTCTTGTGTAAAGCGTAAATAAAATTAAATTGTTAAATTGTTAAGAAATTAAAGTTGTTCCCTGCTTAAAACCCTTTGGCTTCCCATTGCACTTAGAATGAAGTCTGATTGACAGGCGTGGTGGCTCACACCTGTAATCCCAGCAATTTGGGAGGCCGAGGTAGGCGGATCACCTGAGGTCAGGAGTTCGAGACCAGCCTGACCAATATGGAGAAACCCTGCTCTACTAAAAACACAAAGTTAGCCGGGTGTGGTGGCACATGCCTATAATCCCAGCTACTCAGGAGGCTGAGGCAGGAGAATTGCTTGAACCCAGGAGGCGGAGGTTATGGTGAGCTGAGATCACACCATTGCACTCCAGCCTGGGCAACTAGAGTGAAACTCCGTCTCAAAAAAAAAAAAAGAGTGAAGAATGAAGTCTGATTGTATAGGGCTTTATAGGCCATTGTATAGAACTTCAGATGGTCCACTTCTCCAACCCTATCACCCATTAGTTGTTTAATTTAAAATAGCTGACTCTCTTCTCTTCCCTTCCCCATTTTAAGAATGTAAGTCTCCTGGGAGTAAGGACCTAATCTCTTGTTTACTCCTGTATTTTCAGCACTTGTTACAGTTGCCTAGCACAGAGTAGGCCCTCAGTAAATACTTGTTAAAACAACAAATGGGGTATGTCTCCAAGATCTTAATCTGGTTGAAGAAGTGCTGTTAGGACTGAAAACAATAGTAACCATATGAGAAAGCTTCCAGGAGGATCCTCATTAAGTATTACTTTTCCAAGTCATCACAGTTGTGTGTGAAAGCAAAAGTTGTTAGAATATGAAAATATTTGTTAATGAACTGACCAGTTCTAGAAAGTTCCCACCCAGGCCAGGTACAGTGTGGCACACACCTGTAATCCCAGCACTTTGGGAGGCCAAGGCAGGCAGATCACGAGGTCAAGAGATCGAGACCATCCTGGCCAACATGGTGAAACTCCATTTCTACTAAAAATACAAAAATTAGCTGGGCGTGGTGGTGCACGCCTGTAGTCCCAGCTACTCGGGAGGCTGAGGCAGGAAAATCGCCTAAACCCAGGAGGCGGAGGTTGCTATGAGCTGAGATTGCGCCACTGCACTCCAGCCTGGTGACACAGCAAGACTCCGTCTCAAAAAAAAATAAGTTCCCACCAAAATATTCCTTACTAAAACAGTGTTTATTCAAGCCCCTTTGTCAGAATCGTGGTGGCCAAGTCTTGATGGATTTCAGTAGTATGGTGCAAGAACAGCTGAAAAAAGTGCTACATGGAATTGGTAATCATATGAAAAATGCCAGAGTATATGAGGTTTATGCAGCTGATGTTGGAGAGCTGTCTGAATTGCATGCAAAATTATTTATAAGTCATGATTTGGTAGTTATGCCAGTTACCATTTGAAGAAGAGAACGTTGAAAAGAATGGTTACAAAACAAATGCATCAAAAGGAGAATGATTTAAATATCAAAGAATATCAAAGAATTAAGGGAGACCCATAGCAAAGATTGATAAAATGTACAAGTGCTTTATAAAAAGTGACCCTATAGTGTTGCAAAAGGCAAAGGTGAAGAGAAGGATATCATATTTTGCTAGCATATAGCTTTTTTTCTAAGGTTTCTTAGATAGTTGGAGGTGTAACATACCTTTTGTTGAAAAGGAGATAATTGTCACTCAAGGAAATCTGAAGGCCTTGCAGGGTCCTTTGTGAGTGATAGTTGCAGATGTAACATACCTTTTGTTGAATAGAAGATAATTGTCACTCAAAGAAATCTGAAGTCCTTGTAGGGTCCTTTGTGAGTGATAGTTGCAGGTGTAACATACCTTTTGTTGAATAGAAGATAATTGTCACTCAAAGAAATCTGAAGTCCTTGCAGGGTCCTTTGTGAGTAGCTCTGCCCTTCAGCAATCTGATCTTATTTTCCACTACTCTTCCTCTTGCTCACTCTTCTCCAGCATTCTGGCCTTACCATCCCGGGAGCATTAGGCATTCCCCATACCTTAAGGCCTCTGCCCTAGCTGTTCCTTCTCATTAAAGCACTCTTCTCTTATATATCCCCTTGGCTAAATCTCTCACCTTCTTCAGGTTTCAGCTCTGTTGTCACTTTATTAATGAGTCCTGTTCTGTTTGTCCTAATACAACCTGCTTTTCTTCTCTCCTGCTCTGAACTCTAATGTCCTTTACTTGACTTTACTTTTCCTTTTTTTTTTTTCATAGCACTTATTACTTTCTGACATATAGGTTGAATATCCCTTATCTAAAATGCTTGGAAAGAAGGGCTTTGGATTTAGGACTTTTTTGGATTTTGGCATGTTTGCAGAATACACGCTGGTTGAACATCCCTAATCTAAAAATCTGAAGTCCTAAATGCTTCTGTGAGCAATTTCTTTTCTGTGTCATGTTGGTGCTCAAAAAGTGTTGGATTTTGCAGCACTTTGGATTTTGGATTTTCAGGTTAGGGATGCTCAACCTGTAGTATAATATTTTATTCCTTATGTTTTTCATTTATTTTCTCTCTTCCTGCTAGACAAGGTGTTTGCAAATGGTGGCCGAATCCTGCCTGCCAAATCCTGCCTGCCACTTGTTTCTATAAAGTTTTATTGGAACACAGGCCATTTATTCATATATTGCCTATGACTGCTTTCATGCATGACAGCAGAGTTAAATGGTTGTGACAGAGACAATATGGTTCACAAGGCCTAAAATATTTACTGTCTTTTACAGAAAAAGTTGCTGACTTTTATCCTAAACTATAAACCTCATGAGGAGAGTGACCTCTTTCATTTATTGTTAAGCTCTCATTATGTAGAACAGTGATTGGTACATAGCAAGTGCCCAAATATTAAGTAAATAAATGTTTGAAGACAAAATTCCAATCCTGAATAACCCTCTGTAATAGCTGGCAGGGGTAGTAAGCGTTATAGGCATTTCTTTGGGGGTGAGTGATGACAGATAAGGGTGATAATTGAACTAGACCTTAAAAGATAACAGGGATTTTTATGGTAGAAGAAAAACATTATCATCAGTAAAATTTTAATACTAGCTAATTATTAAATTTTTTTTGTAAAATTTATTCATTTATTTAATTTTTTTATGGAGATGAGGGTCTCACTCTGTTGTCCAGGCTGGCCTTGAACTACTGGCCTCAAGCAGTCCTCCTGCCTCAGCCTCCCAAAGTGTTGAGAATCACTGCATTTGGCCTTAACATGTTTTATAGTCTTTTTAAAAAAATATCAAAACCTGTCTTTTTTTAAAAAAAAAAAAACCACAAATGATGCAATTGAAGTAAAGCTTTGTAAAGGAAAATGGGTAAAGATTCTTGAGGAATGTTTTTTTCTCTTTTTTCTTTTTCTGTCTTATCATGTCTAGATAGAGGAATATTTTATATTGATTTTTTTTTTTTTTTTGAGACAGAGTCTTGCTCTGTTGCCCAGGCTGGAGTGCAGTGGTGCAAACTCGGCTCACTGCAACCTCTGCCTCCCGGGTTCAAGCGATTCTCCTGCCCCAGCCTCCCGAGTAGCTGGGATTACAGACATGCGCCACCACACTCAGCTAATTTTTGTGTTTTAGTAGAAACATGGTTTGTACATCTTGGCCAGGCTGGTCTCAAACTTCTGACCACAAGTGATCCACTCACCTCAGCCTCCGAAAGTGCTGGGATTATAGATGTGAGCCACCGTGCCCAGCCAATTGACAGTATTTTTAAGATGTCAAACATCACTGATGTTTATTTGAAGAGTTATGAATTTTTTTTTTTTTTGAGACCGAGTCTCACTCTGTCACCCAGGCTGGAGTGCAGTGGCGCAGTCTCTGCTCACTGCAAGCTCCACCTCCCAGGTTCACGCCATTCTCCTGCCTCAGCCTCCCGAGTAGCTGGGACTATAGGGGCCCACCACCACGTCTGGCTAATTTTTTGTACTTTTTTTTTTTTTTTTTAGTAGAGACGGGGTTTCACCTTGTTAGCCAGGATGGTCTCGATCTCCTGACCTTGTGATCCACCCGCCTTGGCCTCCCAAAGTGCTGGGATTACAGGCGTGAGCCACCGCGCCCGGCCATGAATTTTTTTTTGTTGAGCTCTTTAATTATCTATTAGCATTCCCTGGAAAATAATTAGTTTTTTTTTTTTAAATCCTGGATGCTTTTAGTTGGATTTTGATCTGAGGTAATTTTGAGAATTAATAGGTGAATGAAATGTGTAAGAGTTAAAGATAATAAGTTTGTTTTATGATATTTGGGGCCATTTTATCTTATTTTGATTCTTTCCATAAAATTGGACTGTGTGCTTTGTATAGATACTAGAAGAATTAACATGCAAAAAGCTGTTAGTATTTTTATTGTGCTTATGATCATCGTCATGGCTTGAAAATTTTAATTACATTTGTTCTTAGTATTGCTTAGTAGTATTTTATAGTCATTTAGTTTTGGAATGAAGTTTTAGGTAAACAAAACAGACTTAACTGCTTTTCAGTGGTCCCTTTTCAGTAATACTAAGTTACTTATATATTTTTTATTGCAAATTTAAAATTTGGTTAATTTTTTAAAACTTTTTCCCCAGATGATCTTTCCATTTCAGTGGCAATGCCCATATATTCCCCTTTGTCCTCTTTCACTGGCTGCAGTGCTTAGTGCACCTTTACCATTTATAGTTGGAGTTGACTCAAGGTATTTTGATCTTCATGACCCACCACAAGATGTTGTTTGCATTGACTTGGATACGAACATGTTATATGTGTAAGTTGATTCATTTTATATTATCTCCCATTTATATTTTTCACTATGTAGAGTTACAGTTCTTTGAAAGCATCTAGAAATATGCTATTTTTGGTAGTTGTTAAATCTTCGTCTTAAATACAGCAGCTCTCAACCAGGGCAGGTATCAGAATCTGGGAATGCTGTGTGATTTGGGAAAAAAAAAATGTTCAGTATTATAATAGTTTATATTTGGGTAACAATATTAAATGTAAGCAGGAGATATTTATGTTTATCAGAAGAGACTATGAGTTGGAAAAGTAATGGTTAAACACTGCTTTCAGAGCTCAAGAGATGATATGCTTTCTGGGTTTAATTCAAAATCCATATGTAAGTAAAATGGGTTTACCCATTGGAGATAAAGTTTGGTTACAGTATAGGGTGATATTATACCATTTGCTTAGTTGTCGGGATTTGAATTTTATAAGGATCTGTTTACTGCTTAGAAATTTATATTAAAAATCAGTGATAGTTTGTGTTTGCTGAAGGTGATAATTAAGTACAGCAGTGGTACAGCTGAGGGTTCAGAGAGTAGCAAACTACATTAATAAAAGAAATAGTTCTGGATGGATGTTTAAGGGTTACCCCTTCCCCACCAAAAGTGGGAAAGGACAGTAAGTATTAAAAATGTTCTTATGTTGGTGCCAACTTCCAGGCCGCAGAATGCTTTTGTTCTTTACTGTTTGAGATTGGTAGAAAATGAAGAGAGAAATATTTTGGGTAAGGCCTGAATAGTTCCAACAGTAGAATTCGTTGGGAAAATATTTTTATGTGAACCAAAAAAATAACCTAAGGAAGGAAGAAAACATTTGCTATAACTTAAAATATAATTTTGACATGGATCTACCATTGTATTTTGAAACTGTATAGCTGTAGTAGCTCCTTATGTATATTTAGATTTACTTACAGCTTGAAAGTAATGAACAACTTGCATGAATTAGTTTTTTGTAGCACACATTTTATTGTTTATAGGCTACTCTCCCTGAAAAACAATTATTTTAGGAATGTATTCATTGTGGTACTTTTAGAAATGATTATTTGTGAAGTTAATACTCAGATTTTTTACCTTATTTTATTTTTATTCTGAATAAAATAATATGGAGATTCTTAATTTTGCACAGTTTTGAGTAACTTTTATAAAACTTCTGGTAATCAAAACATTATTTTCTAAAATAAATGTGAAGTGTTTGCACAATTGTATTTATTTATTTATTTATTTATTTATTTTGAGACAGAGTCTCACTGTGTTGCCCAGGCAACAGAGTTGCAGTGGTGCAATCTTGACTCTCTGCAGTCTCCGCCTCCTGGGATCAAGTGATTCTCCTGCCTCAGCCTTCCGAGTAGCGGGAATTAACAGGCGTGTGCCACCACACCTGGCTAATTTTTTTGTATTTTTAGTAGAGATGAGGTTTTACTATGTTGGCCAGGCTGGTCTTGAACTGCTGACCTCAGGTGATCCACCCACCTTGGCCTCCCAAAGTGCTGGGATTACAGGCATGAGCCACTGTGCCCGGCATGCTCAATTGTGTTTAAAGAATTATAAAATGTGCCCAGGTGTAGTGTCTCACACCTTTAATCTCAGTACTTTCGGAGGCTGAGGCAGGAGGATCACTTGAGCCCAGGAGTTTAAGGCCAGCCCGGGCAACTTGGTGAGACTCCATCTACATAAAATAAAAAATTAGCCAGGAGTGGTGGTGTGTGCCTGTAGTCCCAGCTACACAGGCAGCTGAGGAGGAAAGATCACTGTAGTCCAGGAGGTCGAGGCTGCAGTGACCCATGTTGACCCACTGCACTGCAGCCTGGGTAACAGAGCAAGACTCTGTCTCAAAAAAAAAAAAAAAAAAAAAAAAAAAAAAAAAAAAAGAAGAAATACCTCCAAATTATACAGAATAATCTAAATAACTTGTATCTATTCACCACAACTTTATTAAGAAGTAGGCCGGGCACAGTGGCTCATGCCTGTAATCCCAGCACTTTGGGAGGCCGAGGCAGATGGATCACCTGAGGTCAGGAGTTCAAGACCACCCTGGCCAACATGGTGAAACTCCGTCTCTACTAAAAACACAAAAATTAGCCAGGCATGGTGGTGGGCGCCTGTAATCCCAACTACTCGGGAGTCTGAGGCAAGAGAATTGCTTGAACCGAGGAGGTGGAGGTTGCAGTGAGCGGAGATCATGCCATTGCACTCCAGCCTGGGCGACAGAGCGAGACTCTGTCTCAAAAAAAAAAAAAAAAATAGAAAATATTATTAGCAATAAATCTGAAATCCCTAGATAGTCCTCCACAACCATATTTTGCTCCTTTCTCCCAGAGAGGAGCTCCAGATCCAACCATCATCTTGGATAAACTCCAAATCCAACCATCATCTTAGATTTGGAGTTTATCACATACATGTATTTTTCAAACATTTATTATATATGTATTAATCTAAATAAAATTTTGTTTTGCATACTTATAAATTTTTTTCTACTTGAATAGTTTTCTGTGAATTGCTTTTTTGCTCACCATCCTTTGTGAGGTTCATCCAGTTCATTTTCAACAGTGATCAATGTTGATGGACATCTAGGCTGTATCTAGATCTTTGATGTTAGGAACAAGGCTGTTCTGATCATCGTATATATTTCCTTGAGTATATGCTCAGGAATTCCTCTGAAACATATACCTGGAAGCGCTAATGTTGCTTGGTAGGGAATGAGCATTTTCAACTTAATAGCTAATACCAGATTACTCTCCCAAGTTTACTCCGTCCTCAGCAGATGAGAGTTCTCTTTGTTTCATATCCTTGCCAACACTTGTGGTGACTTTTAAATTTTTTTACCAATTTGATGGTAATGGTATTTCACTGTGGCTTTAATTCACATTTCCTTTATTAGTAGCAAATGGAGCATTTTCGTATCTTTGTGCCCCTTGGTTTTGCTCTCCTGTGAATTGGATGTTCCTTTTGTTGGTACATTTTCCTGTTAGATTGTTTGTCTTTTTCTTTTGATTTGTAGAAATTGTTATATAATCTGGAATTAATTCTTGGTCTGCTGTATGCATTCCAAATAGCTTCTCCCACATTGTGACCTGTCATTCCATTGTGTTTATGGTCTCTTTTGATAAACAGAGGCTCATCTTAATTTATCAAATTTATTAATTTCTCTTTATGGAGTACTGTTTTTGGTTCTTGTATATGAGATATTTTGCCTTGAGGCCATGAAATACTATCATGGTTATTTCTTAAGTTGTTAGGTTTGCCTCTCTCATTTAGTTATTTAATTCAGCTAAACTTGATGTGACATATCAGTTTCTACATTTGTATAAATATGTATCTGGGCTAATTCTTTTCCTTTGATTTGCTTCAATCTCTTGCCAGTATTATACTATCTTAATGGCTTTAAAATTAAGTTGTCTACAACATGAATGAATCTTGAAAACATTATGTTAAAAGACCTTATATTATGATTCAATGAAATGTCCGAAGCAGGCACATCTCTAGAGGCAGAAAGTAGATTGATTAGTGATTGCCTTGGAATGAAGAGGATGGGAGTATTGGAAGCTAAGTGACTATGGGATTTCTTTTTGAGGTGATAAAAATATTCTAAAATTGCTTGTAGGCCGGGAGTGGTGGCTCACGCCTGTAATCCCAGTACTTTGAGAGGCTGAGATGGGTGGATCTCCTGAGGGTCGGGAGTTTGAGACCAGCCTGACCAACATAGAGAAACCCCATCTCTACTAACAAAACAAAACTAGCCGGGCATGGTGGTGCATGCCTGTAATCCCAGCTATTCGGGAGGCTGAGGCAGGAGAATTGCTTAAACCCGGGAGGCAGAGGTTGCAGTCAGTTGAGATCATGTCATTGTACTCCAGCCTGGGCAACAAGAGCAAAATTCCATCTCAAAAAAAAAAAAAAAAATTGATTGTAGTGGTGGTTACACAATTCCGTGAATATGATAAAAACCATTGAATTGCACAGGTCAAATGTGTGAATTGTATGGTATATGAATTTATATCTTAATAAAACTGTTTTAAAAAGTCATGGTATGAGACTTTTTTTTTGGCAATGTCCATGGCGAATCCCCTTACTCCTGTTCTTTTTAAAAATTGTTTTGACTCTATTTGGTCTTTTGTTTTTCCATGTAAATTTTAATACCATCTTATTAAGCTCCACACAAAATTACACTGGGATTTTTGTTAGAATTTTTTTTTTTTACCTTTTAAATTTTTTTAAATTGATATCGTAATTGTATGTATTTATGGGGTGCAATGTGATGCTTTGGTGTATGTATACATCGTGGAATGTTTACATCAAGTAGTTAATATATATTGTATTTATAGATTCGTTTGGAGGCAGATGATACCTTTTTGACACACGTTGAAAATATGCACAAGAAATATGACCCATGAATGTGATATTTCACTTCGTTGGTCTTTTCAAAATTTTTTGGTGAACTTTGTGTTTTCTCCAGAAAGATAATTCACATCTTTTGTTAGACTTATTTATTCCTAAGTATCTTTCAGTTTTTATTGCTACTGTAAATGGTATTTTAAATTAGACTTTCTACTTGTTGCTAGGAAATGTAGTTGATTTTTATATAGTGGTCTTATATCTAGCAACTTAGTTGAATTCTCTTATTTTAATTTGTATATTATCTTCAATTTTCTGCCTATAAACATCACATTTCTCTACTTACACTATCCTAATGTATTTTAAAATTTTTTATCTTAATTCTCCAGCTAGGATCGCTAGTGTAATATTGAACAGAAGTAGTTATAGTTGGTATCTTGTCTTGTTTCTAATTTCAAAGGGGATACTTTGAGCAGTTTATCATAAAGTATGATTATTGATATACAACAGGGATTGACATCCGGCCCAAAGCTTGTTTTTGTAAATAAAGTTTTATTGGAACACAGCCATGCTCATTCATTTACATATGGCCCATGCCTGCTTTCATGATACAACAGCACATTTGAGTAGTTATGACAGAGACTGTATGGTCCTCAAAGCCTAAAATATTTACTGTCTGGTCCTTTCAGTAAAAATTTGCCTATCCTTCCTCTAGAGTTTTGATATCTTAATTATAAATTAAGGAATTTACCTTCTACTTCTATGTCATTAAAATTTTTTTTAAATCATAAGTAGATACTGAATTTTATAAATACTTTTTGTGATCTTCTTATAGTTGATAAGCGTTGATGATTGGATGTTCACGCACATGTGTGAGATGTGCCTCCTACAACTTGATGTTGGCATATTACCTGTCTGATGTGAAAGGAAAAAAAAAAACCTTTTTGTTCAGCTGTTGAGATGAGCATTTTCTCCTTTACTTTGTGTGGTAAATTACATTATAAAATCAATTAGTAGTAGACAGTCCTTGTATTCGTGAAATAAACATCATTATAGTGGATTAAATTTGCTAAGAATTTAAGATAATTGCATTGATGTTCATAAATGATATTGGCCTGATGTATGGCTTTTTAGTTGCAGACCATACTTTGTATATAATGCTTTTATTTTTGCAGACTTTAAATATTCTTTATTTTTATCAAAAAAATTTATTTGACTTATGTATTACATTAAAGTTTGTCTTTTGAATTTCCAAAGTTTTTTTCCTTTGTTTGACAGAGTCTTGCTCTGTCTCCCACGCTGGATGGAGTAGAGTGGCCCTATTTTGGCTCACTGCAACTTCCGCCTCCTGGGTTCAAGCAATTCTTGTGCCTCAGCCTTCTGAGTAGCTGGGACCACAGGCATGCACCGTCATGCCTGGCTAATTTTTTTGTATTTTTAGTAGAGACAGGATTTCACCATGTTGGCCAAGCTGGTCTGGAACTCCTGACCTCAGGTGATCCGCCCACCTCGGCCTCCTAAAGTCCTAGAATTACAGGCATGAGCCACTGCGCCTGGCCCCTACAAAGTTTATTTTCTCTTAAATGCTAACTCAGTTGAATTGTGATCAGAACATTCTCTGTTACTACTTGTTGAGATTTGCTTTGAAGCCAAGTATATGGTCAGTTTTTGTAAATATTCTTTGTGAAAGAGTTCCTAGAAATTGTCAAAAGACCAATAACTCTATAGAAAAATAGGCAAAGACTATGAAGTCTTTTCACAGAAAATCAAATAAGCTTAAGCTTATTTAATGCTTAAGCACCTCACTCATTATAGGAGAAATGCCACATTAGTTCTTCATGTTGATACTGCTTTTTCACTTTTCAGATTGGCCAAAAAGAAAAAAAAATTCAAAATGAAATGCTTAAATAGCATGCTATTTGAGGATGATGGGAAATAAGCAGTCTTTATGCATTCACTGCAGTTAGAAGTGAGATATATATGACAGCTTCTATGGAGGATATCTGGCAACGTTTGTCAAAATTACAAATATATATACTACAGCAATTCCACTTCTAGGAATTGATCCTAACATTTTATTTTGTATGAAATCATGTTTGTTCAAAACAGAAAAAGAAAAATCCAGATGTCCCAGACTTGTTAAATGGTTCCTACAGTGGAATACTACTGTAACGCTGTAAAATGAGCGAGGATGCTTTCTGTATTGGGAAAAAAAATCACAAAAGATATTTTGTTTTTGTTTGTTTGTTTTTGAGACAGAGTCTTGCTCTGTCGCCCAGGCTGGAGTGTAGTGACGCGATCTTGGCTCACTGGAATGTCCACCTTCCAGGCTCAAGCAATTCTTGTGCCTCAGCCTCCCGAGTAGCTGGGATTACAGGCGTGTACACCATGGCCACTTAATTTTTGTATTTTTTGTAGAGATGGGGTTTCACCATGTTGGCCAGGCTGGTTTCAAACTGCTGGCCTCAAGTGATATGCCTACATCAGCCTCCCAAAGTGCTGGGATTAAAGGTGTGAGCCACCATGCCCGGCTACAAATTATTAAATGAAAAAAATCAAGGTGGTAATTGTGTATTGCAGTGTGCTGCTACTTGTGCAAAAGAAAAGGCAGGGAATAGTTGTATTTACTTGTATCTGCTAGTTTTGGAATAAAGACACGTTAAAATATGCACAAGAAACTAGTGATTATGTATTATGGGGATGAGGGAGCTGAGCAGACATGGAACAAGGGTGTGTGTATGTGTTTTAAGTTATTTTTGAGCTGTGTGATCATACTAAAGTTTTAAAACTCCCAGTGTGATGGTGGATTTGTCAATTGCATTTTATAGTTATTTGGACATTTGCTTTATGTACTTAATTAAGGCTGTGTTATGAGGGACACTCAAGTTCAAAATGGTTCTGCAGTTAAATGAATACTTCTGTCTTGTAGCTACAATCACTGATGCTCTTTTTGTTAGTTTGTGCTTTTCTTCTCATTAATACGTTATGTTAGATATATTATGTTTGGTATATCTTTTCCCATCCCTTTAATTTCAGAAATTCTGTGTATAGTATATAACTGGCATTAAAAATCCAATCTAACATTTGTCTTTTTATTGAAGCATCCATTAATTTACATATATTGTTATATATTTGAACATTTCTGTCTTATTTTGTCCTTTTTGTTCTGCTGTTATTCTTTTCTCTCTTTCAGATTGAATGAATTATTCTGTTTTTTTCCCATCTACTTACCTAAATGTTATATTATGTGTGTCTATAATTTCATATTTATGTTCCTTTAATGATTCCTCTTAATTTTTTAATATGGGTACTTAGAACTTAAAATTAATATTTTACTCTTTTTTTAAGCAGTAAAGTAGACTTTAAAATACTTTAATTGGCAATATCCTCTTACTCTAATTGGTACAAAAACAATGAATTTTACAATTGATGGCCCCTTAGATTAGATGAAATGTAGTTCATCTACCCACAGTAGCCCTGTATATTAGGTACATTATCAGTCCTCATTTTGCAGATCAGAAAATTGAGTAACAGACTAGTTGACTGATTTATACAAACTCACACAGATAGTAAATGTCAGGGCCAGATTACAAATGGATGTTAATCCAGACGATAATGACAGTATTTTATTTGGGGGAGGGGTTAAAAGATAGCACTAAAATATTAGACAGCGATTACATAAAATGAGAGAAGTTGATCAGAGTTAAACTTGACATGCCATCTCTTTTAAGACACAGTTTCAAGAGACGTTAAAATATGTCTTTTAACAGTACCAGGTACGAGGGAAGTGTTAGCTCTTTTATTAGACGTTTATCCTTACAGAGAGGATATCATGTTTGCTTCCATTCTGGTGGCATTAAGCCAGGGATCACTTGAAGTTAGTTATTTTGACTTACAGTTTCTTGTGCCATGCCAGTAGTGTGCTGTCAAACTCATAACCCATTAGTTGGCCGGGATATAGTAATGAATTCTCAGGGGAGATCCCTCCCCTAATCAAAATCCAAGCCGAGGGAGCTAAGCTATGAGGACACAAGGCATAAGAATGATGCAGTGATTAGCTAGGTATGGTGGCATGTGCCTGTAATGCTAGCTACTTGGTGGACCGAGGCAGGAAAATCGCTTGAACCCGGGAGGAAGAGGTTGCAGTGAGCTGAGACTGTGCCACTGCACTGCAGCCTCGGCAACAGAATGAGACTTCCACTCAAGAGAGGGGAGAAAAAAGAATGATACAATGGACTTTGGGGACTTGGGGGAAAGGGTGGAAGGAGGTTGAGGAACAAAAGACTACACATGAGGCCAGGCGCGGTGGCTCATGCCTGTAGCCCCAGCACCTTGGGAGGCTGAGGCAGGCGGATCACGAGGTCAGGAGATCAAGACCATCCTGGCTAACACAGTGAAACCCCGTCTCTACTAAAAATACAAAAAATTAGCTGGGTGTGGTGCCACACGCCTGTAGTCCCAGCTACTCAGGAGCCTGAGGCAGGAAAATCGCTTGAACCTGGGAGGTGGAGGTTGCAGTGAGCCAAGATCGCACCTCTGCACTCCAGCCTGGGCGACAGTGCAAAGACTACACATGGGGTACAGTGTATACTACTTGGATGATGGGTGCACCTAAATCTCAGAAATCACCACTAAAGAACTAATTCATGTAACCAGACACCACCTGTTCCCCAAAAACCTATTGAAATTTAAAAAACATTGACATATTTTGTTAAAATAAAAGATACAAGCATGCAAAAAAAGATTCCAAAATGCAATGACTTGCTTAGGAAAAAAAACTGCATGTGAACTGCACTGAGTGCTAACGAAAAATAATACGAAATAGAACCTGATTAAAAAATCATTTAGTTTTTTATTAAATTTATTAATTTCATTAATTAGCTAATATAAAGGTACAACCAGGGTTCCAGGTTGATCCTAAAGCTGGAATCTCTACCCTTTTCATTATGCCATGCTGCATTTAGAGAAACCTAAGCAATTCACTGACTTAGGTAAAGGGCTTACAATTGTAGCATTTTGGGTTAAAAAAAGAATCAGGCTGAGTGCAGTGGCTCATGCCTGTAATCCCAGCACTTTGGGAGGCCGAGGTGGGCGTATCACATGAGGTCAGGAGTTTGAGACCAGCCTGGACAACATGATGAAACCCTGTCTCTACTAAAATAAAAAATTAGCTGGGCGTGATGGCGCGCCCCTGTAATCCCAGCTACTCAGGAGGCTGAGGCAGGAGAATCGCTTGAACCCGGAATGCGGAGGTTGCAGTGAGCTGAGATCGTACCTCCGCACTCCAGCCTGGACGACAGAGACTCCGTCTCAAAAAAAAAGAAAAGAAAAGAAAAGAAAAGAAAAAGCTGAGCCAGACTTTCAAGGGTACCAGTTTTATTTGGAAGTTTCAGTTCTAACATACTTCTTGGTGAGACTGAAACTTTGTCTCCTGTTCTGTGAGAAGCCTTTAAAATCCAAGGCTGTCTGTTAATCTTCAGGGCAGATGTGGCCTTGGTGTTACTCTGGGTTTTCAACCTGTGAAGATGTCCCCAATTTTCTTGCCAGCTTAACCATGAATTTTAAAGAAAGTTTGTTATATTTATGCTAACTTTTGTAAGAAGAGGGCTTTTTAGGCGGTTGTCTGCTGTATTTTATATTGTTATATTCTTGGAATATATATATACATGTATGTATATACATGTATATATGTAACGTATATATGTATGTGTGTATATATACGTGTATATATATGTATGTGTATATATACGTGTATATATATGTATGTGTGTGTATATATATATACACACACACATATATTTTATATTTTCGGAATATAAAATTTTGGAAAAAGAAGCTTTTAGTAATACCTTTAAAAATGGTCATCTCTATGGCTTTGGGGTTTTTTTTTTTTCTTTTTGAGACATAGTCTTGCTCTGTTGCCCAAGCCTGAGTGCAGTAGCGCAATCTCGGCTCACTGCAACCTCCGCCTCCTGGGTTCAAGTAATTCTTCTGCCTCAGCCTCCTGAGTAGCTGGGACTACAGGCACACACCACCACACCCGGCTAATTTTTGTATTTTTAGTAGAGACGGGGTTTCACCATGTTGGCCAGGCTGGCCTGGCTTTGGTTTTTATTGTTTCATGATCATAGATTATATTGAATAATGGCGTTATGATTAATTTATTTTTAACTGTGAGGGCTGGATGAACTACATGTGCTTTTAATCCTTACTTAAATTCCAGTTCTTCTCTTTGGGCACACAGCATTTTTGATGCCTACCAGTAGGTAGTTTGAAGTCTCATGTCAACTAGATTTGACACTTAGAATATTATAATTCTAAAATGTAACTTTTGAAGCTAGACTTCAGTGTTGTGTTCCTAACTCCAACATTGAAAATATATGTTGGAAGGTTAGAATGAGATGGCTAAATTTGACAGAGGTCGATTGAATGAAAAGAGAACTTCCTTGAAATTCACTTATTCAAATTGTTTGCATCAGTTAAGACTGTAGTAAAAACATCTTTTCCATTTTCTTGTTTTAGGTTGTTGCAAGAATTTTGTCTAGTAAAAGCAGATTATGAATAACATGTTTTATGAATTCTGTTCTGATTTAATAGATCAGATGAAAAGAAGAACATGAACTGGAAGCAACTTCCCAAAAAGCCGTGCAAAAATCTACTTAGCACCTTAAAGAAATTGTATCCCCAGCTGTCTTCAGGTAATGTGAGGGAAAAGGAATATTATTAATGAAGGAATGTATATGAGAAAATTCTTCTTAAATTTAACATAATACCATTTTCTGTTTTTATTTCCTTTGTTAGTTCACCGAAAAACTCAAGAAGGCTCAGCGATTGACATGACTCCAATTGAAGCAGATTTCTCCTGGCAAAAGAAGATGACACAGCTTGAGATGGAAATTCAAGAGGCATTTTTGCACTTTATGGCGTCTATTTTAAAAGGATATAGAACATATCTCAGACCAATCACAGAGGCTCCTTCAAATAAAGCCACAGCTGCTGATTCATTGTTTGACCGACAGGGTGAGTAGCATTGAAAGTACAATTCCTTTTATTGAGGTGAAAAATATTTTATATTTGATGTTGCTGCCAAGAAATACTTATTGTATAAATTATTACAAATTCACATTCAAATATAATGAACCTCCGTGTATTTGTAACCTAGCTTTATGACTAGAATTTCTTGTAATTTTTATAGCCCATTTTTTTCCTGAGAAATCTGAAACTAGAGATATTTAATTATGAAAAGTCAAAGATGTTACCTATATTTACAATACCTTGTAGTCAGTTATCTTAGTAGAACATAACTGGAGATTTGCCTTCAGGTATTTCCTCAATTTTGCATAGTTCCTTGGATTTGTACACTTTTTTTTTTTTTTTTAATAGAGCGGAGTCTTGCTGTGATGGCCAGGCTGGACTTGAACTCCTGGTCTCAAGTGATCCTCCTCCCTTGGCTTTCCAAAATGCTGGGATTACAGGTGTGAGCCACTGCACTTGGCCAGATGTGTACACTTTTGGCTTTACAATTAGTTTGTGCAATGAGAGCGCTACATTTTAAACATTTTTGACTAATGTAACTTTGTTCCAGGGAAAAACGTATACTCGTTATTTTTAGTATGTTTTGTTTTAGGAAATTATAGAGATTTTTGTTGTTACTCAGTTACTGTTATATATGTAGTAGCAATCTTACATCTATATCAATATTTATGTGAAATTATTTTACTTTTCTGTGCTTTTTACCTAGCGATTACTTTAAAAAAAAATCTGTATTTTCCCAATAATCCTTTTGTCCTTTATCTTTTCTGCTTTAGTGTAACTTACCACTTAAATATTTAGTTACTACTTACTGGCTAGTTATTATGTAGGAATATAAAGAAGTGTAAAACCTAGCTCTATGGGATCTTAAATGGAAAATAATTAAGATATTTTAAAAATAGAACAAGTTCTCAAGAAAACATATTTTACACAGTTTTAATTTGGAAGTTTTAAGAGTTCAGAAAAAAAAGGGATATTCTTCCAAATATTCCAGTATTTCAAAATGGGTATTTTGGAAGACTTCATGGAAGAAGCATGACTTGGAAGAATGGGTAAAATGGAGATAAATGGAGAAGAACAGGAAAGGCTTTCTGGAAGTCCATAGACATTAAGAGTCAAATCTGAGTTAGAATTTCTACTTTGTTATTTATAAAGTCTTCCTGGAGCTTATTAAAGTTTTCTCTAATGGGCGCAGTGGCTCACGCCTGTAATCCCAACACTTTGGGAGACTAAGGCAGGCAGATCACCTGAGGTTAGGAATTCGAGACCAGCCTGGCCAACATGGTGAAACCCTGCCTCTACGAAAAATATAAAAATTAGCCGGGTGTGGTGGTGTGTGCCTGTAATCCCAGCTATTCGGGAGGCTAAGGGAGGAGAATCACTTGAACTCGGGAGATGGAGGTTGCAGAGAGCCAAGATCATGCCACTGCACTGCAGCCTGGGCGACAAGAGTGAAACTCCATCTCAAAAAAATTAAAAAATAAAATAAATAAATAAATAAAGTTTTCTCATTAATAAAATGGGGGTGATACCTACTTCATGGTTGTGAAGATTAAATGAGAAAATATATGTGAAGCAATTGTACTAGTACAAGTAGTTTAAAATATTCACGATAACAGCTATTATCATTCATGGTAATAACAAAATGGAAATAGCCTCAAGAGGAAAAGCACAAGGCCTGCGGATTAGTTTGCTGGGGCTGCCATAACAAAGTACCACAGACTAGGTGGCTTAAACAACAGAAATTATTTTCTTGTGGTTTTGGAGGTTAAACTGAGATCAAGGTAGTTAGCAGGTTTGGTTTCTTCTGAAGCCTCTTCCCTTGGCTTGTAGATAGCTATTTTCTCCATGTGGTCTTCCTTCAATGTTTGTCTTATGTCCAAATATCCTCTTCTTACAAGGCTACCAGTCTTACTGAACTAGGATCTACCCAATAATCCTCATTTTAGCATAATTACCTCTTTAAAGACCCTGTCTCCAAATAGTTACATTCCGAGGTACTAGGGGCTAGGAACTTAATATATAAATTTTGGGCCAGGTGCAGTGGCTCATGCCTGTAATCCCAGCACTTTGGGAGGCCAAGGCAGGCTGATCACCTGAGGTCAGGAGCTTGAGACCAGTCTGGCCAACATGGCAAAACCCCGTCTCTACTAAAAATACAAAAATTAGCCAGGCATGGTGGTGCATGCCTGTAATCCCAGCTACTCAGGAGGCTGAGGCAGGAGAATCGCTTCATCCCGGGAGGCAGAAGTTGCCGTGAGCCAAGATCACTGTACTCCAGCCTGGGCAACAAGAGTGAAACTTCATCTCAAAAAAAAAAAAAAAGTATATATATATATATATACACACATACACACACACACACACATATATACATATATATATAAACATATATGTATAAACATTTGTGTTTTTATATATACACATATATATACACACACATATATACACATATGTATATAAACATTTGTGTTTTTATATATACACATATATATACACACACACATATATATACACATATGTATATATAAATTTTGAGGGGGACACAGTTTCACTCATGACAGCACATTTGGGAAAAAAGATTAGATGGTACAATTTGACCAGAGTGATGAGCTTTAGAGGTGCTGTGGAAGATAAGGCTGAAAATAAGATTAGGCTCAGATTGTGGGTAGTTATAAATGCCAGATGAAGAATATGGATTGTACGGAAGTGACATCACTAAAGGAATTTGAAAAGATACTTACTCAGTTTCTAGGCCCTAAAGTTTTATTGTAAACAGTCCAGCATTTGGTCTACTAGGGGACACAGACATTAGACAAGAAAAAAATGTAATACTAACTATCTTAATAAGTGTGTTTCGAAGGAAAGTATTGGTTACAGTGAGAGTGCTAGTTAGGTCAGAGAAATATTCCTTGAAGAAATAACAAGGAATATTAGTGTCCTAAGGTATCCTTTAGTGTGCTGCTTTTAAGTTTGGGCCTAAAAAAAGCAATAGGAATTAACTAGGGATTTTGTATATGTGGTTTTGGCTTAATTTATCCTTATGTTGTTATTTACCATTTCTTCTGCCACTTATATTCCTGTAAACTTGTGGTAGGTTCAAGAGCTGCAGTGTCCGGTAGAAATATAACGTAAGCCACATATAAAATTTAAAATTATTTTAGTAGCCACAATAAAAAAGTAAAAAATAGGGGGAAAATAGTAGCATTTCAGCATGTAATCAGATTTTTAAAATCATTGATGAAATCTTTTACATTTTTTTTTCACAAACATCTTTTTTTTTTTTTTAAAGACAGAGTCTTGCTGTGTTGCCCAGGTGAAATGTAGTGGTGCAGTCTTGGCTCACTGCAACCTCTGCCTCCCAGGCTCAAGTGATTCTCCCGCCTCAGCCTCCCTAATAGCTGGGATTACAGGCGCGCACCACCATGCCTGGCTAATTTTTGTATTTTAAGTGGAGACGAGGTTTAGCCATGTTGGCCAGACTGGTCTCGAACTCCTGACCTCAGGTGATCTGCCTGCCTCGGCCTTCCAAAATGCTGGGATTACAGGCGTGAGCCACTGCGCTCGGCCCACATCTTTGAATTCTGGCATGTATTTTTTAGTTAGTGTGTCTTAATTTGGGTCAGTTACATTTCAAGTGCTAAATTGCCATATGAAGGTAGTGGTTACTGAATTAAACAGTGCAGATGTAGGGGCTTGGTTAAATTCAGGTTTAATTCTCTTGGCAAGCAGTGCCAAAATACATGGTGCTCACTTCTTCCTATTGCATCATCTTATGAGGCACATGCATGTCTGGCTGTCCTACTTTTAGTGTTCCTAATAGGTTTAAAGTGTTGTCACCCTCACTCATTCATTGTAGTTCACCCATCAGCCTTTGACTTACTTGGTTTAGCAGCCTTTGCTGATCATTGCCTGGATCCACTAGAAGGAAAGAAAGCCTTTCATTATAACTTGTGGAGAATAATTTATTTCTATTTTATTTAAGCTTTTCTCTACTAATTAGTATCTAAAAGGGATGGCAATCAGGACCACAGCATCAAAGAAAGAAAGGCTGCAGAGAAAACCATGTTTGAAATGGTGGCATTAACCAGGTTATGCAGGATCTTTTAGGATTAGTGCTGGTTTCAGTTTTTATCCTAAGAGTAATTGGAAGCCTGTAAAGGATATTTCATTAGGTAATAGGATCAGATTTGCATTTTTAAAAAAATCACTCTTTGAAATGTTAAAAAGAAGAATCTCCTTGGCTTCCATACAGAGATTGCACTGGAGACATTGAAGCATAGATCTACTAATTAGGAAGTTGTCACATTGGTTCTAGGGATTATTAGAGGTGACTTGGATTAATTGATGATAGTGTGAATAGAAGAGTGATTTTTTTAGGAATTAGATTGAGTAGAACCTGGTGATTGAATATGGAATGTAAGGTAGAGTGGGAGATATCAAGAGCACCTTTGAGGTTTTTGCCTTTAACAACCAAGTGAATGGCCATGCCCTTTATAAGAAGTAAAACAACAGAAAAAAGGGAAGGAGCAGATCGAAGGTTTGTTTTTTTTTGTTTGTTTTGTTTTTGTTTTTGTTTTTTAGATGGAAAAAAGAGACTTGAGTATGCTGATGAGAAATAGCTAATACAGGCCAGACGCAGTGGCTCACGCCTGTAATCCCAGCATTTTGGGAGGCTGAGGCAGGTGGATCACCTGAGGTCAGGAGTTTGAGATCAGCCTGGCCAACATGGCGAAAGCCTGTCTCTACTAAAAATACAAAAATTAGCGCATGCCTGTAGTCCCAGCTACTCGGGAGGCTGAGGCAGGAGAATCACTCGAACCTGGGAGGTGGAGGTTGTAGTGAGCCGAGATCACGCCACTGAACACCAGCCTGGGTAATAGAGCGAGACTCCATCTCAAAAAAGAAAAAAAAAAAGAGAAATAGCTAATAGAGAGGGAGATTTATCCTGAGAACACTGGAAGGGGCTGGAATCCTGAAGTCATGTGATGGTTTGTCCTTAGATAGGAGGAGGGACATATCCACTGTAAAAAGGCAGAAGGAATAAATGATAGCTGTTAAAGAGTCATAAATTATGTAGTGAGATAGTGTACATAGTTTCTATTTAATGATCTGCATTTTCATTGCACTGAAGTATGCTCATTTAGGGGTGCAGAGGGGGCACAAAAAACATGAAGGGTGAGCGCATTACAAATTGGAAATAGTTGTGAAAACATGTGAAGAGGAAAATTAAATTGATTCCAGAAATGTAGTAGGGTTGTTGGTGAGGGATGAAGGTATAAGTGCTTCTGTTCTGCCTAGTTGTGGAACTTTTTTTCCCCTTAACTTGTGCTCAGCCACCCTAATGCAGATCCAGAGAAGGCAAGTAGTACATTCCTCCAGAGCTGGGTTATGCTAGGTAGGTTTAACCAAAAAGACAAAAGAGCAAAGGGGTTGAGAGTATTGACAAAACAGTAATTGAAATGATGGATATAGCATGGAATCAGTATTGGACAGAGAAAGAAGTGAAGATGGGAGGATGTACATAGAGGTAAAAGGGCCAGTGGAGGCCAGGCGCGGTGGCTCAGGCCTGTAATCCCAGCACTTTCGGAGGCCGAGGTGGGCGGATCACGAGGTCAGGAGATGGAGACCATCCTGGCTAACACAGTGAAAAATTAGCCAGGCGTGGTGGCGGGCGCCTGTAGTCCCAGCTACTCAGGAAGCTGAGGCAGGAGAATGGCATGAACCCGGGAGGCAGAGCTTGCAGTGAGCCAAGATTGACTGCACTCCAGCCTGGGCAATACAGCGAAACTTCATCTCAAAAAAAAAAAAAAAAAAGGGCCAGTGGATTGGAGATTTCAATGAGCCTTCCCTCTCTGCTCCCCGCACAAAAAACCCAAAAAACCCTAAAACACTTAGTAGAAATACTTAATTAAGGAGACCAGATAGGCAGAGGTAATGGGCTGGGAGTGATGTGAAAAAGAGATTTGAGAGGCAATGTTGTTTTGAATGCTAGCAAGGAAAGTCAAGGGACTGTGACTGTGTGTTGAAGTTGGTGATTGAGGTAGGATGGAGCATAGGATCACTGAAAATCAAGGAATGAAGGCTGGGCATGATGGCTCATGCCTGTAATTCTACCACTTTGGGAGGCTGAGATGGGAGGATCGCTTGAGGCCAGGAGTTTGAGACCAGCCTTGTCTCATAGCAAGACATAGCAAGACACCCATCTCTTAAAAGAAAAGAGGCTAGGTGCAGTGGCTCACGCCTGTAATCCCAGAACTTTGGGAGGCCGAGGCGGGCTGATCACCTTCAAGACCAGCCTGGCCAACACGGTGAAACCGTCTCTACTAAAAATACAAAAATTAGCCAATCGTGGTGATGGGCACCTGTAATCCCAGCTACTCAGGAGGCTGAGGCAGGAGAATCACTTGAACATGGGAGGCAGAGGTTGCAGTAAGCCAAGATCACACTACTGCACTCCAGCCTGGGCGACAGAGCTAGACTCTGTCTGGAAAAAAAAAAAAAAAAAAAGAGGAATGAAGAAGAATCTAAAGTGTTTTCATGGTTTGTGCTTCTGGGTGTGGAAGAATGATGGTGGTAGGAATTAGAAAGGAGGAGACCTTGAATCAAATGCCGTGGTCTTCAGTGAATGAAGGAGTGTCCCTGAAATCAATAGATGACTACGATTAATAGAGGAATTTGTGGAATAGTCAGATGCTTGAAACTTTAATGAGCAGAAATTTTAAAAACACAATACAGAAATAATGGTCTTGCGACATTAAAGAGGAAGGACATTGACTCTTTGGAAATTGACCATGGACTCAAGAGTATGCAGAGTATCAGAGAAATTTCTACTTAAAAGTTGTAGAGCTGGAGGTTCCTTATAGGGGATTTAGATTTCAGTGAAGAGTTTGATAGAAGTATTTTTCGTGGTTTAATTAGGCAGAAGGAGCTATATATACAGTTACCACAGGTTGAGCTTCCCTAATCTAAAAATCCAAAACCTGAGATGCTGCAGAATCTGAAACTTTCTGAGGGCTGACATTATGCCACAAGTGGAAAATTCTGCACGTAAGTACTTAACACACACTTTGTTTCATGCACAAGATCATTGAAAATATTGTATAACATTCCCTTCAGACTGTGTGTATAATGTATATGTGAAACATAAGTGAATTTCCTGTTTACTTGGGTCTCATCCCCAAGATATGTGATTGTGCACATGCAAATATTTCAAAATCTTAAAAAAAAAAATCCAAAATCTGAAACACTTTTGGTCCCAAGCATTTCAGATAAGAGATAGTCAACCTATAGAAGCTTCTTTTTAAATGTGGATATATATATGTATATATAAAGAGAATGTAATATAGATAAGTACAAGTTTAATGTTTCCTATAATATCGAATTCCAGTTTAAAATTTGAATTTAATCATATTTTGTTTTCCTCAGGATTTTTAAAAAGTCGAGATCGTGCCTATGCAAAATTCTATACCCTTTTATCCAAAACACAGATTTTTATTCGTTTCATTGAAGAATGCAGTTTTGTAAGTGATAAAGATACTGGATTAGCATTTTTTGATGACTGCATAGAAAAGGTAAAAGTTTGTACTTATACTAGTGTTTAGAAAAAAAAGTTTGCCTTACCTGTGTAATTATCATTGTTATTGTTAGTCTAGAGTGATATAAGGAAAACAGAGTAGGGTTGTGTATGTGTGTGTATGTGTTACCGATTCTGGGCTGAATATATGAATAAAATTCTTTGTGGTTTCAAGTTTCTACCACATGTAGCCAATTTTTCTATTCTTTATTCATTGATCCATTGATTGAAACAGCATCTCATTCTGTTACCCAGGCTGGGGTGCAGTGGCATGATCATAGCTCATTGCAACTTTGAACTTCTTGCCTGAAGTGATTTTCCCACCTTAGCCTTCTGAGTAGCTGGGACTACAGGCATGTGCTATGCCCAGCCAGTTTTTTAAATTTTTGGTAGAGATGACGTCTCACTGTATTGCCGAGGCTGGTCTCAAACTCCTGGGCTCAAGTGATCCTCCCGCCTTGGCCTCCCAAATCCTTGGGATTGCAGGATGAGCCACCATGCCCAGCCAGTAAATTTTCTCTTTAAATCTCACTTTCGTTTTACAACTATTGAGTTGTAAAACTAAGAACATTTTCTTGAGCCTTGTGAGTTTATATTTTTTTAATTTAAATGAATAAGATTTAGTTTAAGATTTAGGTTTTTTAATTAAAAAATGTTTAGTTTTATGGGTAATAGAAGTTCTGTGTTCTTTTGTTTTAATGTCTTTCCAGATTCTTTTGCCTAATATGTTTCTTTCGTTCTAATGGAGGGTGGAAATACGTTAAATTTTAAAGCTTTACCCACCCATCCTAAGGAAGTTAAAATTGATTCTTGACTTGGTTATAATTTTCCCTAACTTTTAATATAATTCTTATTTTTGCTAAGTAGATCTTGGGGCCAATTGTTTATGCAAACTGGATATTATATAACATTTGAGATTGTATCCAAAAAAGTAGAATATTATGACATTAATTTTTATGGAAAAAAGTAGAATATTATGACATTAATTTTTATGGCCCCCTCATGATTCATGTGCCTTAGAAGATTTAAATAATTTTTTCCAATCAGTGTGATCCAAAATTCCAGGGATATAATTAAAACTATTCAACATTTTTGTTTATTTACAAAATTGATATTCCAGTATCTTCCAGTTATATGAGAAGTTTAATGTCAATCACTAATAAAGGAGCTTAATAATAATGAAATTTTTTATTTGAGAAGCCAGATAACCTTGTGATTGGTCATCTTTTGTCTTAAGGTTTACAAAACAACTAATCAAAATAGTTTTCTATCCTAATAGCCACAAGTAAAAAATTATGCTTTAGCCTAAGAGTATGTATTCAGCCTAAAAATATACTGTGCATGTTTTGTATCAGCTGGTACTGAAAAGGGGTAGTCTTTTTCTAAATCAGAATGTAAGATAAAAATGTCTATTAAATTCATAGTGGACATTTTCATTAAGAATCTGTTTTCTTTTTTTCTAGTTGTTTCCTGATAAAGGCACAGAGAAAACAGATAAGGTATGTTTTTCTTAGATTTTAAGGGTTGAAATTTCAGAATTAGATCTTGTTTGTATGCAAATTAATTGGGGAAAAATAATTATTTTCAGGTTGATTTTGATTCAGCAGAAGATACCAGATTGATAGAACTAGATGATTCACAGAAAAGTGAGCATACTGTATTTATAATGCCGCCAGAGCCACCTCCTGATGATGGAAAGGACCTGTCACCAAAGTACAGGTAGTAGGAAGTTTTAAAAGAGCTATTTAGGCACAGCCTATTAGTTTCTTTTAATTTTTATTAGTAGATATGTATATTAGTCTTTTGTGAAACTCATTTTCAGTATTAGTTCAGTGAACTAATGTAGATATTTTATGGAAATGCCACTAGGTGTTATAATTTAAGAATTGGATGGTATTGTCAGATGTTGATCATTGTTTACCTTAGTGTTTGTATTTTAATCTTTAAAAGTTTCAATTCTGAAGAAGAAAAATGTTACTTTTATGAGGCTCCCTGCTCCCTTTGGGAGTTTCATTTTGAAACAAAGACTGTGAAATTCTTATGAATTAGTAATTTACCAAGAAAACTTAAGGTAGAGGGCCAGGAATTTATTCTTTATTAAGATAAAGGATAGGATTTGGATGTGACTCTTTTAAGAAATTAGAATGGATTTTGTAGTTTTTTTATTGCTATAAATTTAATAAACTTAGAAAATCAAACCAAAATGGAAAACTAATACATCATTCTAGCACCAATACTTGTGTCTCTTAACAATTGTAGGTATGTATGTATCATGTGGATGTGTGTGTGTATGTATTGCATGTATGAGTTCATCAGGTAGATTCTCTTTGTAATCTATGTTTGCCTTTAGTGGTCTGAACATTTTCCCATGCCATTAAATATTTTTGTGCCTTATCGTTTGTAATGACCACATTGTATGCATTTATGATGATTTATTTAACTAGCCTCATGGATTTTTTTGTAGTTCTTTGCTATCTATATCTTTGTTATTTTCTTAGGCTGCATTTCTAAAAGAATTTCTAAAATAGAAAGTAAAGTAAGTACATTCCCAAAATAGAGAATTAATGTATAATATCAAGAGGACTGGATCAGAATGAGGAATGTATCTGGGATTGAATGGCTTGATTAAATACTATTTTGATTTCATGTTAACTATAGAATTCTTTTCTGCTTTGGCTTAACTACAAGAAATTGGAATCCAGATATTGACAAACAAGATAAAATCAAATATGGAAGGGCACTATATTCTGGAAGAAAATTGGCCAAAAGAAATAAGTAGACAATTTCCAAGAAATCCAAAGTCAATAATATAAAAATATGTTATGGTTTTTTGCATTCAAAGAAATGCAAACCAAAATGATGAATAGAAACCTTTTAGATTGAGAATAGGTTATGCTAGTAGTTAGAATGTATGTTTAAGTATAATCTTTTTTGAAATAATTTGATATTAATTATAATTTTAATTCTTTTGATAAACATGGACCTAGCAAATTCTATTATTGGGTATTTGTCCTGTGAAATTAAGCAAAGGTATTCACAAAGATATACATATGAAAATATTTAATTGGAGAAATTTAGAAACAGCCAACAACCTAATAATGTCCAGCAGTGAAAAACTGCTTAAATTGTGGTACATCCTTAAAATAAAAATTTTATGGATTTTTTTTATTTTAAATACCTATGCAAGGTAATTTTATGAAGAAAAACATAAAATTATGAAGTATACTAAAATTTTTTTAAACATAAATTATTGAATACATGGATTATCTTGAAAGAGTTATTTCTCCCTTTAAGTAAGATATCAGAGTTTTCTGTGTTTTAGAGATTGATTGAAAATAACAAATAGGGTGGGGAAGAGACAAAATTTTCATGAAGGTAGTCTCTGTATGTTATATCATTTAAAAATTTTGAAAAAGTATTTTTTCTATATAAGCATTTAAAATAATGTTGGATACTATTTGAAGTTTAGAAATATTTGCCTAAACGCTGGAATAATATGAAGAGTTGGTGTGTTTTAAATCAGCAGTTCTATTTTTTTTTTATTTTAGTTACAAATACTTTCCAAGACTGGACCTTAAGCTTTTTGACAGACCGCAGGAGTTGAAACTTTGTTTTAGTAGACACCCTACTGGGAATAGCATTACAAAGAGTCCAGCTCTCATGGCTAAGAGAACTAAACAGGTCAGATATTCTTTATCTAATACATGTTCATTTAAGATGCAAAATATGTATATGTGATATGCAGCTCATAGTTTAGAATGATCACCCACAACAACCATTTGAAGACTCACTTTGGTTGTTATTGAATTTAACTAGATTTCTTGCAAGCCTACTTAAAATATCAAGTCTGGGCCAAGCATGGTGGCTCACGCCTGTATCCCAGTACTTTCGGAGGCTGAGGTGAGCAGATCACTTGAGGTCAGGAGTTAGAGACCAGCCTGGCCAACATGGTGAAACCCCATCTCCATTAAAAATACAAAAATTAGCTGGGCGTGGTGTCAGGCGCCTGTGATCCCAGCTACTCAGGAGGCTAAGGCAGGAGAATCGCTTGAACCTGGGTGATGCAGGTTGCAGTGAGCTGAGATTGTGCCACTGCACTCCAGCCTGGGTGACAAGAGTGAAACTCCATCTCAAAAAAAGTCTATATATGTGTCTGTCTGTCTGTCTGTCTGTCTGTCTATCTATCTATCTATCAATCTATCAATCAAGGCTGAAGTTTTTGAATGCTTATATTTATGCTTTAAGACAATCTGTAGGAATTGGCCGGGCGCAGTGGCTCACCCCTGTAATCTCAGCACTTTGGGAGGCCGAGGCAGGTGGATCACCTGAGGTCAGGAGTTCGAGACCAGCCTGACCAACATGGAGAAACCCCGTCTCTACTAAAAATACAAAATTAGCTGGGCGTGGTGGTTGCATGCCTGTAATCCCAGCTACTGGGGAGGCTGAGACAGGAGAATTGCTTGAACCTGGGAGGCGGAGGTTGTGGTGAGCTAGGATTGAGCCATTGCACTCCAGCCTGGGCAACAAGAGCAAAATCCGTCTAAAAAAAAAAAGACTCTGTAGGAACCAAATACACTTTTTAGAAAACTTAATTGAAATATAATTCATATACCATACAGCATACCCACTTAAAGTGTATGATTTAGTGGCTTTTAGTATATTTACAGGTTTGTACAACTACCACCACAATTAATTTTAGAATATTTTCATCAACCCCAAAAGAAAGTTTGCATCCTTTAGCCATTAACCCCAATTCTCAATCCCCAGCAGCTCTAGGCAACCAGAAGTCTGTTTTCTGTCTACAAATTTGTCTATTCTGAGCATTTCAAGAGTAGAACTGCATAATATGTACTCTTTTGTGACTGGCATCTTTCATTTAGTGTAACATTTCAGGATTCATCCACGTAGCAGCATATATCAGTAATAATTTTTATTGCTGAATAATATTCCATTGTGTGGATATACCATATTTTATTTGTCTGTTCATAGACATGTGGATACTTCCTACTTTTTGGCTATTATGAATATTGCAAATGAACATTTGTGTATAAGTGTTTATATGGATGTATGTTTTTATTTCTTTGGGGTATATATCTAGGAGTAAATTGCTATGTCAGATGGTTACTCTGTGTTCAACCCTTTGAGGCACTTCCAGGCTGTTTTCCAAAGTGGCTGCTCCACTTTACATTCCCACCAGTAGTGTATGAGGGTTCCAGTTTCACAACATATCCTTGTCAATTCTTGTTATTGTTTGTCTTTTTGGTTATAACCATCTAGTGAGTAAGAAGTTGTATTTTAAATTTGCATTTCCCTAATGGCTAATGTAAATATACTTTATTCTAAGTATTACAATCCAAAGGGAGTTAACTTAGGACAACCTAGACATCTTGCTTTACTACTATATGTGATTTAGGTATAAAGAACTAAGCTGTGGTTACGTATGAGTTAAAATTAAACATCCTTTATACATACACTGACATTTTGGGGATATTCAAAATGTGGAAAATTTCACAATGAAAATCTTAGTTCAGGTTTTACTAATTTATGGGATAGTCCCCTAAATCCTAGAGATATCCTGAGGTATTTCCTAATTTCATACAGTTCATATTTCTTTCAATGTTGTCTGAAGAGAATACTAAAGAATTTTTTTTTACTGTTGCCAGCTAACAAAAGGCAAATTTCTAAAACGAGAAAATTTTGCTAACTCAGCCTCTAAATCTCATTTATAGCAGAATTTTTTTTTTCAGGCTAACTGGAAAAGAAAAGAACCATAAGATCTTAGAAAAACAAGGGCATGTATTTTTAAATATGTACTGAAGTGTCATGGAGATCGAGCTCAAAAGTAAAATTAATATACCAAGTTGGTTTTTTGTTTTTTTTTTTTTAAGATGGAGTCTCACTCTGTCACCCAGGCTGGAGTGCAGTGGCACGATTTCGGCTCACTGCAACCTCTGCCTCCCAGGTTCAAGCGATTCTCCTGCCTCAGCCTCCTGAGTAGCTGGGATTACAGGCGCCCACCAACACGCCCAGCTAATTTTTGTATTTTTAGTAGAGACAGGGCTTTACCATGTTGGCCAGGATGATCTCGATCTCTTGACCGTGTGATCCACCTGCCTCGGCCTCCCAAAGTGCTGGGATTATATACATGAGCTACCATGCCCAGCCCCAAGATTTTTTTATTTAGAACATAGACTAGCGAGGAATCTTTAGTGCAGAGCATAAAATGGCATTCTGATATATGTGATAGGTTCTGTAGTTTCTGGGAATATATATAGTTTGGTAAAGCTCAGCAGATGGCTGGGCACAGCAGCTCACGTCTATAATCCCAGCACTTTGGGAGGCTGAGGTGGGCAGATCACCTGAGGTCAGGAGTTCTAGACCAGTCTGGCCAACATGGTGAAACTCTGTCTCTACTAAAAATCCGCACAAAAAAATTAGCTGGGCGTGGTGGTGGGTGCCTGTAATCCCAGCTACTCAGGAGGCTGAGGCAGGAGAATCACTTGAACCCGGGAGGCAGTGGTTGCGGTGAGCTGAGATCACGCCATTGCACTCCAGCCTTGGCGACAAAAGCAAGACTCTGTCTCAAAAAAAACATAACAAAAAAAAAACACCAAAACTCACCAGATGATTTTGATACCTAATTTTCTCTTCTACCTAAATCTGAATGAAAATCAGAACTAGAAAACATGACTATCAAACTATTAGGAAAGTTTATGTTGACTGCAAAGGAGTAGGTCGTTTTTTTTTTTTTTTGAGATGGAGTATCGCTCTGTCGCCAGGCTGGAGTGCAGTGGCACAATCTCAGCTCACTGCAACTTCCCACTCCCTGGTTCAAGCAATTCTCCTGCCTCAAACTCCCGAGTAGCTGGGACCACAGGCACATGCCACCATGCGCGGCTAATTTTTGTATTTTTAGTAGAGACTGGGTTTCACCATGTTGGCCAGGCTGGTCTTAATCTCCTGACCTCGTGATCCATCTGCCTTGGCCTCCCAAAGTGCTAGGATTATAGGCATAAGCCACTGCACCTGGCCAGAAACAGGTCTTTTTTAAGGAGTCTGTCAGTGAGGGAGTTAACATAGACTGTAGCTTGGGAAGACAGAGTGGAAATCTTGGCAGGAGATAGCCTAGAGCATCTTAAACTTTAGCGAAGAGAAGAGTGAGAGGAATATCACTTTTTCACCCATCAAAAATGAGTTCCTTCTTTGTAAAAGACATGAGCCATTCTATTACAAAAAGATGAATGATCTTTGCTCTTAATTTCTACTCTGTTAAGAGACACATGCTTGCTAACAAGTAGATTTGGTATAGTATGAAGTATTACTGTAAATGAAATGTTCAGGGGAACCATTAACACTGATAAGCAGGAAGCCAGTCACAAAAGTCAACTTTGAAGTGCTTGATTTTAGGGGGTCAAGTTTTACTTAAATTCTCCTCTCCCTTTTCCTTCTCACTTCTCCCCTCACCCTAATGAATTTTAGTAAATATCATAATATTTTATTCTCTTTCCAGGAAATAAAAACAGCTCATAAATTGGCGAAGAGATGTTATACAAATCCACCACAGTGGGCCAAGTGTCTGTTTAGTCATTGTTACAGTTTATGGTTTATTTGTCTTCCGGCCTATGTTAGAGTTTCTCATCCTAAAGTCAGAGCACTTCAGCAGGCATATGATGTACTTATTAAGATGAGGAAAACAGATGTGGATCCCTTAGATGAGGCAAGTATAACAAATTGACATTGTTTCTAAGGTAAATTTTATTTTTGTACTTCTAATAAAATCTGGGTGTAAGTTGCTTTAAAGTGTGCTCAAGCATTTTCATTAAGCAGGAAAGGTAAAACTATTACTGTTTCATGGAGCTGGTGCATATTACTTGTTTATTTTTTATTTTAATTATTGATTTATTTTTGTGACAGAGTCTCACTCTGTCACCCAGGCTGGAGTTCAGCAGTGCGTCCTTGGCTCCCTGCAACCTCTGCCTCCCGGGTTCAGACAGTTCTTGTGCCTCCCGAGTAGCTGGAGTTACAGGCACATGTCACCATACCTGGCTAATTTTTTTTTTTTTTTTGTATTTTTAATAGAGATGGGGTCTCACCGTGTTGGCCAGGCTGGTCTCAAACTCCTGGCCTCAAGTGATCTGCCTGCCTCAGCTCTCAGTGCTGGGATTACAGGCGTGAGCCATCACATCCGGCCATGTTTGTTTATTTTTAAAGAGATGGAGTCTCACTCCTCTCTCGCCCAGGCTGGAGTGCGGTTGTGTGATCATGGCTCACTGTAGCCTTGAACTCCTGGGCTCAAGCAATTCTCCCACCTGTCTCCCAGGTAGCTAGGGCTTCAGGCATACAGTCCTGCGCCTGGCATATGGTTTTTCTGTTTTTGATTTTTTTTTTTTTTTTTTAAGGGATGGAGTCTCACTTTGTTGCCTAGGCTGGTCTTGAACTCCTGGCTCTTGAACCCCCACCTTGGACTCCCAAAGTGCAGGGATTACAGGCATGAGCCACTGTGGCTGGCTTCATTTTATTCTTAATATAACTTTATTGGGGAGCAGATAGGGAATAGGCTTTTAGTAAGTGGCTTTCCACTTAGGACTGTGTCCTAAGGTGAGTTATATAATCTATTTAAAAATATATTTTTAATTTATATTTAAATATATATATATACTCGTGCCCAAGCTGGAGTGCAGTGGCACTGTCACAGCTCACTGTAGCCTAGAACTTAAGGGCTCAAGTGATCTTCCTGCCTCAGCCTCCTGAGTAGCTGGGAGTACAGGTGCACACCACCACGTCTAATTTTTTTAGTTTTATTTTTTGTAGAGATGGGGTCTCGATATGTTACCTGGGCTGGTCTCAAACTCATGGTGTCAAGCCATCCTTCTACTTGGCCTCCCAAAGTGCCAAGATTATAAATATGAGCCACTGCACCTGGCCTGTGTAACCTATTTGTGTTTTGGATTATCTATTAGAAAATGTAGCTTTGAACTTCTCAACTTTGGCACTATTGATATTTTGGCCCACACAATTGTTTATTTTAGGGGCCTGTCTTGTACATTGTGTAGGATGTTTAGTAGCATCCCTGGCCTCTACCAACTGTATGCCTCTCTTTCCCTGCACAGATCATGACAATCAAAAATGTTCCCGGAGAGCGAAATTGCTCCTGGAGAACCACTGAGGTAGATAATAATAGTTAGCACCTTCATCATAAGGTTAGTTTGAAGGTTAGTTAAATCAGTTAATATACTTAAAGTGCCTAGTTCATAGTAAGCACTCAGTGAATGATGTACTAGACATTTTCATGCATTTTCTCTCTCAAGCCTTAGAAACCATCCTAAGAAGTAGATACTGATACTATCCAGCTAATGGCTGAGGAAACTGAGGCACTTATTTAGCTTTTTCCAATGCTGTTTTTCCCTTTAAAAATTATTTTTGGTGTTAAGATAACTATAAATGATGTTTTGAACTAGATTAGAATTAAAAATGAAAAGTCTTTGCTAATAATGTTACAGTATATTTAACTGTCTTCTCATTCTTTTAAAGACAAATCCTATTTGTTCTGTAGGCATTTTGGAGATACTGTCTTTAATTCCTTTGGCATTGAATGGAAAGCATAGTGATTGGGGAGAGAGAGACTTTAATTATGCTTGATTTTATTTATATTTATTTATTTATTTTTTATTTAGAGACAGTTTTACTCTTTTCCTCTAGGCTAGCATGCAGTGGCGCAGTCTTGGCTCACTACAGTCTCCGACTCCTGGGTTCCAGCAATTCGACTGCCTCACTCTCCCAAAGTAGCTGGGACTACAAGTGCATGCCACCACGCCTGGCTAATTTTTGTATATATTTTTTTGTAGAGATGGGGTTTCACTGTGTTGGCCAGGCTGATCTCGAACTCCTGACCTCAGGTGATCTGCCTGCCTGGGCCTCCCAAAATTCTGGGATTACAGGCATGAGCTACTGCTCCCGTCCTCTATCCTTGATTTTAGAAATGAATTACCTCTCAAATTATGAGGAGTAATAGTCTTTCTCTTTGTATAGATTTAGTTACTCAAACAAATGGAACATGGACACATATGTCTTATATGAAATGGTTAATAATGATGATACTTGCATTAATGAATAGGTTTGTTTTTTGGTTTTTTTTTTTTTCTTTTTTTTTTTTGAGACAGAGTCTCACTCTGTTGCCCAGGCTGGAGTGCAGTGGCGTGATCTGGGCTCATTACAACCTCTACCTCCTGGGTTCAAGCGATTCTCGTGCCTCAGCCTCCCAAGTAGCTGGGATTACAGGTATGCACCACCATGCCCATCTAATTTTTGTACTGTTAGTAGGGATGGGGTTTCACCATGTTGGCCAGGTTGGTCTCGAACTCCTGACCTCAGGTGATCCACCCGTCTCAGCCTCCCTAAGTGCTGTGAGGCATGAGCCACTGTGCCCAGCCTGAATAGGTCTTAAAAATAATTTGCTAAGATGCTCAAAGCAGAACAAAGGAGAAAATACTGCTTAATAACTTCATGGAAAGAATTCAGTAAAATCTCTACAATTCACAGATAGATTAGTATACTAATTACTGACACTGATTTTTTTGTTGTTGTTGTTAGGTGTGCTATCGAGTAGTGATGCAGCTTTGTGGACTTTGGGGTCATCCTGTTTTAGCAGTGAGAGTCTTATTTGAAATGAAAACTGCTAGGATAAAGCCTAATGCTATTACTTATGGTTATTATAATAAGGTAAGTAGGATCGACATTATTCAAGATGTGGTGCTTATTAAGAATGATTATTTTGTATACCTTTTGTTATTCATGAAACTCCTATTAAAGGAAGTTTTGGGATATAATTTTTTTATAATTTTTATAATTATTAAAAATTGACAAAAAGTATATATATTTATCATGTACAATATGATGTTTTGAGATATGTATATTGTGGAATGGCTCAATCGAGCTATTAAATAATTAACATATGCCTTCATTGTTTTGTGGTGAGAACACTTCTAATCTCTTAGAAATTTTCAAAATACAATACATTGTTATTAACTGTAGTCCCCATGTTGTTCAATAGATCTCTTGAATTTATTTCTCCTACTGAACTGAAATTTTGTATCCTTTGACCAACATCTTCCAGTGTCCCCTTTCCCCTTACCTCCCAAAGCCCCTGGTAACCATAGTTATAGTCTCTGCTTTTATGGGTTTCACTTTCTTGGATCTCATATATATGTGAGATCTTGCGGTATTTGTCTTTCTGTGCCTGGCTTATTTCACTTACCATAATGTCCTCTGGGTTCATTCATATTGTCACAAATTACTGGGTTTCCTTTTTTATTTCAGGCTGAATAGTATTTTGTTGTGTATATATACCACATTTTCTTCATCCATTCGTACACTGATAAACACTTAGGTTGATTTCCTATGTTGGTTATTGTGAATAATGCTGCAATAAACATGGGAGTACAGATCTCTCTTCAATATACTGATTTCATTTCTTTTGCATATCTATACCCAGTAATAGGATTGCTGAGTGATATGGTAGCTCTAGTTTTAATTTTTTGAGGAAACTCTATACTGTTTGTGAGGAATCTTTTTAATGGCTGTACTAATTTGCATTTCCACCAAGAGTGTGTAGGGGTTCTTTTGTCCACATCCTTAATCAACATCTTTTGTTTTTTTGATAATAATTATTCTAACAAGTATGAGGTGATAAGATATCTCATTGTAGTCTTAATTTGCCTTTCTCTGATGTTTAGTAATGTTTAGCATTTTTTAATATACCTCTTGGCCAGTATAACTTTTTATATTTGTGTATATATATATATAAACATACACACACACATATATGTATGTATTTTTAAAATCAGATATTGCTAATGAACATTATTTTTACCCTTATTTTACCTTTAGGTAGTCTTGGAGAGCCCGTGGCCTAGCAGTACCCGCAGTGGTATCTTCTTATGGACGAAGGTACGGAATGTGGTACGTGGCTTGGCACAGTTTAGGCAGCCACTTAAAAAGACTGTGCAAAGGTCACAGGTCTCCTCAATATCAGGTAATACATATGATTAGAAATATACTTCCTTACTGAACCATGAACTTTATAGGCATATGAATTTTTAGCTATGTGAAGTAGAAAACTTAAATTCTGGTAGACATTTTCACATACATTTAAAGACAGATTATCTTAGTCCAAAATTATTTTTGTTTTTTTCCAGAAATTTAGAAAGTGTTCTGCAACTATAAATGAACTGTGGGTCAATCATGTTTAGTTTAAGAGATTATCAATGCATGAGTTATTGAACTGCTATTGTCCTTATCTTTAGCTCTTCAAAATGTCACAGGTGGAAGTGATGGGGACACGGTGAGCCACGGTAGTGTGGATAGTTCTAATGATGCTAACAATGGGGAGCACACAGTCTTCGTCAGAGATTTAATCAGGCTTGAGTCCATTGATAATCACTCTAGCACAGGTACTAAAATCCAGATTTTACTAACCCTTCACTTACTCTCATGTTAAATCTTTCCTTTTTCAAAAAGCTTCTTCCATTCTTGAGTTTGTGTGATATGACTACTTTAAAAGTACTGTATGCTTACACGAGAAACAATACGAGTCTGCAGATGACTTCTGTTTATTTCCTATAGTACAAAATTAGTATGGGAGTGCTGTGCACAGTGCTGTAGCATGATGCTTCTTTGTATTTGTTTATCATTAATTTGTGAAAGTGTATGCTATAATTAGGAATCATGAGCTAAGGAACTTGAAAATTAGTGACACAACTTGCAAATCTTTTTAAAAAATTAAATAGAAAATGTATCTTAAAACTTCAAGAGTATGAATATTAAAGAGGGAAGGAAGGAAGTCACACAATGAGAAAAATATTCTCTTTAAGTTACATTTTTTAAGATCTGAGAAGTTATTGAAGCTGCTTTTATGTACATAGCCATGGGAATAATCCCTCTCCTCTGAAGTTAGAAATAAGTGTAACTAAAGTAGCACGTTGTGCAGATATATGTGTGTTGCATATCCTTCTTCTTGTGTTGTTTTTTTGTTGTGGTTGTTTTTAATATCTCAAGCCTTCCTTTAAAAAGAATTCTGGGTCTAATTCCTGTGCTTCATCTGATGAACTTGTCTCAATGACTGAAGTTTCCTTTTCTCTGCTCTTTGTTGCTTTGCTTTTTGCTCTGTGCTGTTTCTTGGTGCTGCATTTGTCCTTGGCTGTCATGGTGTGGGGTGCAGACAGACTTATATGACGTGAAGCTATGGATACACGTGTGCATTAATTCTACCCTTGAATGTTAACCACATCAGGTAATTTCCCATTTATTAGGTTAAATTTTGCTGACATGCAAGGGTGGGGGAAAGACCTTTCATTGTATTTTAAGTTTTTTATGAGTGGTAAACAGTTCTCATTTTCTTGCCTTTTCTCCTTCAGATAAATGTAATCATATATAGACTCTGTTGAAAATATCCAGCTAACTTTTTATGGTCAGTTTGCAAAGCATGTTTGTTACCTTATTTGAAAATATATTATGCCTTGCTAAAATTCCTATTTTGAGGTTGGTTTGTAGCATCAATGTGACAAATAGTGTTATAGGCATTGAATAATTAATTGTTTCAGCTGTTAAGGTGGTGTGGCCATTGCTTTCCAAAACTTATCTGCTGAATTCTTGTGCTAAAAACAACCTTCACATAATTACAGGAGCATGTGTAAATTTGAAAGTCAACATAAAGCTACAGGTTACAATCCTGTTTGTAATTAACTTCCTCAGTTTGCCATCATGTTTGTATATTATATTAACAAATAAGAATTTTTATGAAACTTTTATTTTAAAGCCACCATATTTTATTTCCTCTAGTATTTTTTCATGATACTTGTAGAAGAAATGGGCTTCATGTATGAAAAGCAAAAAAATATATTTTTTTGTATGAAAACGTTTACCAGGAATAGTAATAGTAATACATAAACACCTTTCCCCTTATTCCTTCAGATTTTTAAGTTTACCTCATTATAGAGGCAATTTACTCCTTTAATGGAAATACCCATCTCCTAGTAATCCTGGGTAATTGGTATAAAGACTTCAATAGTTGGGCACAAACCTTCAGGTCCCCCTTATATATATTTTAGCTGCATTTCAAATGACGGAATGCCACATACGGAATTTGCAGTGATGGTGTGTCTCTGTAGAACTTCTGGCGATGCCATTTGATGCTTTTGGAGTCTTCAGCCCAGGTGCTTAAGTTGCTCATTTCATTAAGGATTATCTCGTGGAATCTTTCCACTTGGTACCTGGTACAGAGTCACTTAGCTGTTAGGGGCATGTTTGGTTTTAATTTACCCAGGCCCCAGCCTAGTGTTCATTTCATGGCACCACATTGCTTTACCAGACTTTTTGAGGGAGCTAGTAAAAAAGTGACTGAAGTTAGTCATTCTAAGTAGTAGTATTTAAAGACATTTAATTCTTTTGTTGTATGGCAAACCCAGAGTCTGAGTGGCAGTGTATTAAGTGATGGAAAATGGAGGTACTGAATATGTTATTTTATGTGTCTTTTATTGACATCTTTATACTGTTTTCTCTAGTACCTGATCTTAGTTTTGATTTTAAAGTATAGAACTATAAAGTCAAAAAAGACTTTTAAAATATTTGAATAACTTCAAACTTACAGAAAAGTTGCAAGAATAATACAGAAAACTCTCATATCTTTTATCTAGATTCCCTCATTTTTAGTTTGCCACATTTCCTTTATTATTTTCATTCTGCATGCATGCACATACCATTTCTTTTTCCTAAGTCATGTGAGCAGGTTACATACATCTTGCCCTTTTACCTCTTTATTATTTCAGTGTCATTTTCTCTTATATATAACCACACTTTGGTTACCAAATTCAGGAAAACACTGATATACCACTTTATAGTTTATATTCCAAGTTTGTCAGTTATCCCAATGTTCCTTGTGGTACTTTAACCCCCTTTCTTTAGTCTTCCTTAACCTGGCATAGTTCTTTAGCCTTTAAAAAATCTTTTATGACCTTGGCCCTTTTGAAGAATTCATTTTAATTATTTTGTGGAATGTTTCTTAACTTAGGTTTGTCTGTTATTTCCTAGTGTTTAGGTTATGCATCCGTGGGTGTGCTACATAAATGATGTTGACTCCTTCTCAGGTTGTCACGTCCTACAGGCACACACAGTCTGACCTTCATCGGTGATATTAATTTGGATCACCTAGTCTCACTATTGTCTGGTTTCTCTGTGGATAGTTATTATAATATTTTTTTCCTCTCAGATAATAAGCTATTTTTGAAAGGACACTCAGAGACAATGTGCTAATATCCTTTCTCATGACACTTTCTCTTTTAAATTTGGCATCCATTGATGATGCTTGGCTGAACCAGTCATTACTATGATGGCTACAAAGTGGTGATTTTGCCAACTCTATCACTGTTTTCATATTTAGAAGATGATATTCTAGTACGTAGATAATTCTCCATTCTCTATTTTTTTCTTATTTATTATCAGTATGGACTGATGGACTCCTGTTTTATTCATTGAAATATAATTCATTACTGTCCTTATTTGGTCCTCAGATTATCCCCGTGTTGGCCAGTGGGAGCTCTTTTAAGCTAGTTTTTATGTCCTTTAGATATTCTCCCATTATGTTTCTGAGCACTACCTTTTTGGCACAACAAAATGTTCTAGCTCAATCTTGTACCTTCTCTGTCTGAGCTCTGGAATCAGCCATTTCTTCGGGGATCCCAGGTTCTTTTTTCATGGGGAATAGATTTTAGAAGCCAAGATTTGGGCTCAGTGTTACCATAGTGTTACTGCTTCTACACTTTTTTCCTAAGCTAGAAAATATGTGTACTGTACATAAAAAATAATTTCAGAATTGTCACACCCATTTCTCTGTCAAAAACAAACCTACTAAGATGTTCAGGATTTGACTGTTACTCCCAGGCTTAGGGTAGATACTCAAAATAATGTGTTCAAAGTTACTTGGATTAGTCCTTCCCTGGCCCTTTCAGTGTGATTATGTTATTCATGTGAAATACAGTTGGCTTCATTTGTTTCCATTTGCATTCAGTTGCACCCCTTTTATCTTACTGATTTTATTTTTCTTTTAACATGCAGAAGTGTATTCTATCTCCAAAGATAAAAGCAATACCATAAACCATACACAGAGAAGTTTTCTCCCTCTTTATTCATTGTATCTTATTTCCCCCCAACCCTGGTAGGTAACCATCTTTACTGTTTTCTGGTTTATTTTGCCTGCATTACTTTTTGCAAAAGTAAGCAGATATATGTGTGTTTTATTCTTACAGAGAAGTTAGCATTCTGTAGACACTCTCCAAAAGAGACTTCCAAACATCTTATCTAAATCTTTTTAATTTACAGATGAAGAAATTAAGATGTAGTGCTTCCAAATGTGTTTAGTCTTTGATGTTCCTGTTTCTACTGTTCTTTGCGGCTTATCATTATTTTTAAAATGTTCTGTTTTCCTTGTGTGCTTTCTTGTCTTCCTTTTGTCTAACCGTAATTGTGTAGATCAGTGGAATTTTCTTTTGATTTTTATATATGAATTATAAGTATATGAAAACATTTATATGTAAGTCTGCATTCTTTTTAACAGGTGGTCAGTCTGACCAAGGATATGGGTCTAAGGATGAACTTATAAAGGATGATGCAGAAATTCATGTGCCTGAAGAACGGGCAGCAAGAGAATTGATAACTAAAACAAAAATGCAAACAGAAGGTTAAGTACTGATATTTACGAACTTTACTTAGAATAATACCTGTATTATTAATAATTAAAAGTTTATCTTAGTTGATAGCTTTGATGATTATTTTCACAAATGTAAGGTCTGGCTCCTAAGATGCTGTGTACTGTTACATAAGGTAGATTTTGGTAGTCTCTGAAGTTTTAAAATTTAAGAGAACTTTGTTTCTTTTTTTTTTTTTTTTTTTTTTTGAGGCAGGGTCTTGCTCTCTCGCCCAGGCTGAGTGCAGTGGCGAGAACATGTATTACTGCAGCCCTATCTCCTGGCCTCATATGATCCTCCTGCCTCCGTCCCCTGTCAGCTGGGACCACAGGCACGTGCCACCACACCCAGCTAATTTTTTTATGTTTTGTAGAGACAAGGTCTCGCCATGTTGCCTCGGCTAGTCTTGACCTACTGAGCTCAAGTGATCTTCCTGCCTCAGCCTCCCAAAGTGCTGGGATTACAGGTGTGAGCCACCACACCTGGCTGTAAGATACCTTTAGAGACTCTGTAGGTCAGCCCTTAATTTTGCAGGGAAGTGTGACCCATTGAGGTATTTGCCAAATTTACATAGCTACTTTTGACAGAACCAGGGCTAAACTTTGAGTTATCAAAACTTCTATTTTAGTGCCCTTTTTAATTCTAAAAGGCTCTTTCACTAGCAGTCCTTCAAATATCTAGGTGCATAGTTTTCATTGGTAGGTTAAAAATAGTCCATGTGGGCTGGGCGTGGTGGCTCACGCCTGTAATCCCAGCACTTTGGGAGGCTGAGGTGGGCGGATCACGTGGTCAGGCGTTCGAGACCAGCCTGGCCAACGTGGCGAAACCCCGTCTCTACTAAAAATACAAAAATTAGCCAGGCATGGTGGCAGCACCTCTGTAATCCCAGGTACTGGGGAGGCTGAGGCAGGAGAATCACTTGAACCTGGGAAGCGAAAGTTGCAGTTAGCCAATATTGTGCCATTGCACTCTAGCCTGGGCGACAAGAGCAAGACTCCATCTCAAAAAAAAAAAAAAAAGTCTATGTGGTTTTTCCCGGTTTTTATAGGACTCATTAAGGTAGAGATAATTTGTTGTAATCATTTTATGAAAACATGGAGGAGTATTTTGGCTTATGGAATAAGACACTCTTCCTGTTCTCTATCACAAAAGTGTACTTTCTTTAATGTTACTTATTTTATACTCCAGAGTTATGGAGAAACAAGCCCCTCTCCATTTGCCAAGTGATGAGAAGGAGAACTGAAGGCCAGAGACTTAATTGATTCACTAAAGAACATTTATGTTAGGATTATTGAATGCTAAAACAAAGCATTTATTTCAGTTAATATTGACAGCATTTATGGCATAAAGTAAACCAGACACAGTCTATTTTACTTTGTGTCTAAAGTAAAATAGACACACTGACTGTTGGAGAAAAATACATACAATATCTAAAAGTCAATATATGGTTTCTGTTTAATATTGGCAAAAGTAGGAATGATAACATCCAAATATTTTTTTCCAGAGGTGTGTGATGCCTCTGCTATTGCGGCAAAACATTCACAACCTAGTCCAGAGCCTCACGGTCCTACTGAACCTCCTGCATGGGGCAGCAGTATTGTGAAAGTTCCGTCTGGTATATTTGATGTCAACAGCAGGAAAAGTAGCACTGGTGAGTCTTTACATTTTGGTTATTAAATATTTAAAATATACTTTTATAGACTCCTATGTGTCTTTAATGACATTAAATTTTTGACTCAATTGTAATGAACATGCTAAAGAGCCAGAAGGGGCTTTTGAATTCTCTAAATCGGCTAAAGAAATTGAAAATATTGTTATTTAAAGGTGTTTGATTTTTAAAAGGAGTATTTAGTGTGTTTGGTATTTGGAATACCCTTTCCTGTTGTGGTGCCTGTCCACCGTTTGGCCACTCTTTCTCATTATAGATAATGAGAAAGTGTACTTTTAGGGCTTCCTGTATGCATCATGAACAGGCAGTGCTGTGATCAAATTCCAGAGGGCTTATGAGTGGCAGGCTAATTCCTATCACTGAAGGGAAATGGAAGAAAAAGATTCACGTCATTTCCCCTCTACACAGATATGCCAGTGGGTCTTTGATTTTGGCCATTGTTATAGGTACCCCAAGCCATTTTTTATTTGTGATTCAGCGTTTGTACTAAATAACTCTGTGTGTATGACTCCCTTGAATTTGAGTTTTCTACTTTCATTATATATATAGGCCTCCCAAGACTCTTATGGCACATATCCAAGTATATGATTTTAAAAGACAATGAAATTGGCCTGCATCCTTTGCCCTTAATTAGTGGTGGCTGCAGTTGACTTTTCTAAAGTTGACTATCTTGTCTGAAAATGTATCTATTGTATGACTTTACAGAAATTAATTTGTTCAGCTTCTTAAACCAATGTAAAAGTACTCCTTGTTCTTAAAGTCTTTTCTCTTTGTATTTACTGTGACTCCGAGTTTCACTCATTACTTGTTTGGGTAGTGCTCAAGAGGTGGGGCTAAAGATTTTTTGAGAAAATAATTGATATATTCATTGCAGATTCCATTTTCCTAACCTCTTGATAGCAGAGATACTGGGGAAAAGGAGGGAAGAGTTTTCTTCGTCAGAGGCTTAGAATCCTCTCAAAATATTGAACTGGACATCGTCTGTGGACTGATGTGTTTCCTTCCCTTTTAACTTATTTTCATATTAAGAACGAAGGGCGAGGATAATGGGGCTTTTGTCAGTATAGCAAATTTTTTTTAAAAAACATTGAATAAAATGTGCCGTTAAATTCCTTGGAAATACTATGAGAACCAATAATATTTGCAAAGATTTGTTTCTCAAATATTGGGACCAGCTTTCAAAGCAGGTACATATTTTGAGTTGTAAAATAGGTTAGTTTAATTCCCATGAAGGCTTAAAAGAATATCTCTAAATGCTTATTCTGATTAATTGATATAATTATGATTAGTAGTACTAACTTGAAAGATTAAAAAGAACCTTGAAATCAATCTTGAAGTTTAAAAGAAAGATCTTATCTAAGACAGCTTTTTTCCTTGAAGCACCCAGATATTGTTATGCTTTTTAACAAAACAAATGATGTGACTACAGTAAAAAGCAATGGATAAAAAAGAAAACAAAGGAAAAGAAAAACACAAATGAGAATCCTAAATATGAATAACTCAGGCTGCTATACAATTCCACAGACTAGGTGACTTATAAACAACAGAAATTTATTTCTGCCGGGCTCAGTGGCTCATGCCTGTAATCCCAGCAATTTGGCAGGCTGGAGGGAAAGATCGCTTGAGGCCAGGAGATTGAGGCTGTAGTGAGCCATGATTGCACCACTGTACTCTCCACCCTAGGTGACAGAGCAAGACCCTAACTTTGTTTGTTTGTTTTTGAGACAGACTCTCACTCTGTCGCCTAGGCTGGAGTGTAGTGGCACAGTCATGGCTCACTGCAGCCTCAACTTCCCGGGCTCAGGCAATGGAGGATTCTCCCGCCTCAGACCCCCAAGTAGCTGGGACTACAGGTGAATGCCACCACATCTGGATAATTTTTGTATTTTTTTGCGGAGACAGGGTTTCTCCATGTTGCCCAGGCTGATCTCGAGCTCCTGAGCTCAGGTGATCCGCCTGCCTCAGCCTCCCAAAGTGCTGGGATTACAGGTGTGAGCCACCATGCCCGGCATAACCCTAACTTAAAAAAAAATAAAAGAAAGAAAGAAAAGAAAGAAATTTATTTCTTATAGTTCTAGGGGCTGGAAAGTCCAGGGTTAGGGTGTTAGCATGGTGAGTTCTGCAGAGGGCCCTCTTCCAGGTTGCAGAGTGCTAACTTATTGTATCCTCGTACAGCAGAGAAGGAGAGAGCTCTCCTTTAAGGGCTCTAATCCCATTCATCAGGGTTCCACTTTCATGATCAAATTATCTTTCAAAGGCCCTGCCTCCTAATACGGTCACACTGAGGGTTAGGATTTTAGCATGTGGATTTTGGGGGACACAAACATTCAGTCCATAACAGGTAGACTTAAGTTCTAATAATGATTCAAATAGGAAATAATAGCTTTTGGTCTTGGAGTGAAACAAATTGCATGGTAGCCAAGAGTAAAAGACTGCTTTCTTTTTCCAAAGCTGGGGGAAGCTGCTATGGCCATTAGCATATTTTTTCTCTACCTGATCAAATAAGACTGACTTCTGTGAAGGCTGGGATTATGTCTGTTTTATTTGCCTTTGTATTCCTAGCACCTCATATAGTGGCTACTAGTAGACGTTTAGTATTTGTTGAAGAAATGGATATATCTGAATAATTTTTTAACCACTCAGATTTTATCAGCCTTCTTAGAATTTGCCAGTGCTAAGCATTCCATTCTGGATTATTTTACTTTACAGCAGTAAGACTTTGAGTATAGCAAATATACAATTCCTATAAGATTACAAATTTGCTTTTTGCAGAGTAGATTACTGGCAAGTATTTGTTGAATTGGATACAAAACTAAGATGGAAGAGACTCTTTCTTTTTCTGTATTTTAGTGAAGAACACAGGTATATCCATCTATCATATGTTGCATGATTTGTTTTTTTAAATGGGTGTTTATATAAATATAGGATGAAAGACAGGTTATACATTAAAATGCCCCTGGGAGGCAAGTTTTAAATAGCTTTTCCAGTGCACTTTTTTTTATACTTTCTTTATGGCCTCTAAATTTTCTGGATCTTTTATTCTGAGTATATGTCACATTCATGATCAGGAAAACAATAAACATTTTAATAAAAGTTAACTTGGAAAATAGGTTCATTGTTAATATTTTACTTTCCCTTTTAGGTAGTATATCAAATGTGCTGTTTTCTACTCAAGATCCAGTTGAAGATGCAGTCTTTGGCGAAGCTACTAATCTCAAGAAGAATGGTGATAGAGGAGAAAAAAGACAAAAGCATTTTCCTGAGAGGAGTTGTAGTTTTAGTTCTGAAAGTCGAGCAGGAATGTTGCTTAAGAAGAGTAGTTTGGATTCGAATTCAAGTGAAATGGCTATCATGATGGGAGCAGATGCCAAGATTCTAACAGCAGCATTGACATGTCCTAAGACTTCTCTACTTCATATTGCAAGAACCCATAGCTTTGAGAATGTTAGCTGTCACCTACCTGATAGTAGGACTTGTATGTCTGAAAGCACTTGGAATCCTGAGCACAGATCATCTCCGGTGCCAGAGATGCTTGAGGAAAGCCAAGAACTCCTTGAGCCTGTGGTTGATGATGTACCTAAAACTACTGCAACAGTAGATACATATGAGAGTCTACTAAGTGATAGTAACAGTAATCAGTCCAGAGACTTGAAAACAGTATCCAAAGATCTGAGGAATAAGAGAAGTAGTTTATATGGTATTGCTAAGGTGGTTGAGAGGGAAGATGTTGAAACTGGACTAGATCCTTTGTCTCTTTTAGCCACTGAATGTACAGGAGGAAAAACTCCTGATTCTGAAGATAAGTTGTTTTCTCCAGTTATTGCACGTAATCTGGCTGATGAAATAGAAAGCTATATGAACCTAAAAAGTCCCCTAGGTAGTAAATCTTCTAGTATGGAATTACACAGAGAGGAAAACAGAGAGTCTGGCATGACTACTGCATTTATTCATGCTCTAGAGAGGAGATCAAGCCTACCTTTAGATCATGGTTCACCAGCACAGGAAAATCCTGAAAGTGAAAAGAGCTCACCTGCAGTGTCCAGGTCTAAAACTTTTACTGGGCGTTTCAAGCAGCAAACCCCCTCTCGAACTCATAAAGAACGTTCAACTTCTTTGTCAGCACTGGTGCGTTCTTCGCCACATGGCTCGTTGGGTTCTGTAGTAAATTCTTTGTCAGGGCTAAAGCTGGATAATATACTCTCAGGGCCCAAGATAGATGTCCTGAAATCTGGTATGAAACAAGCAGCGACAGTGGCCAGTAAGATGTGGGTAGCTGTTGCGTCTGCCTACAGCTACTCAGATGATGAGGTAAGAAAGCTTTATGTGTGTAGTCTGTCTGCTATTGGAGTGTTTATAGTATCTTTCTAGAAATATATGTATTCTTGTTAAGAGATTTCTGTGCCCAGGCTGGAGTGCATTGGCATGATCTTGGCTGTCTGCAACCTCTGCCTCCCGGGTTTGAGCGATTCTCTTGCCTGAGTAGCTGGGTCTATAGGGGTGTGCCACCATGCCCGGCTAATTTTTGTATTTTTAGTAGAGATGAGGTTTCACCATGTTGGCCAGGCTGGTCTTGAACTCCTGACCTCAGGTGATCCAACTGCATCAGCCTCCCAAAGTGCTGGGATTACAGGCATGAGCCACCATGCCTGGCTGATTTCTGGTAACTTTGGTTTTTATATTTTGCATAGTCTATCTAATATAGAATAGTCTATCTGTAGTCTATTTTGTGTAGTCTATCTGATATGGAATGTTTGTATATCTTTTTAAAAATATGTGAAGGATTATTAAGACAGTTCTGGTAACTTTGGTTTTCATATTTAAAAATTATGCATATTTGGTTTCTTTCTTGAAGTAACTTGAACCATATATGTAAGGAAGTTAATAATGTAGAAATAGAATATTGGGACCATTTTATAATTCCATACACTAGTCTAAACTAAAACATTATTTATTTCTTTGAAAGCTCTAATGATTAGTGTTTGAAGTTAATAAAAATGCCATGTTATATTTGTGTAGCATTCACTTTTAAAATAATTTTTACCTATGTAATCTCCTTAATACATATGAAGTCAAGCTGCAGCTTAATCCATGGATTTCATACCACGTGGCAAAAATAATTGTCTTTAAAAAAAGTTATACATAGAGTTAATCATTAGATCTTTTGGTAAAAACAAAAGTGGGTAAGTTTTGCTTGTTTTACAGAAAAAAATTGAAATTTCACCTTGTATGAAATTGTATAGTATTTGAGTACTTTAGTAGATAAGGCAGATATGTATAATGTTTGCTCTCGTTATTTAACAGTATGTCCTAGGTACTGTTATAAGCTATATGTCTGGTTTTATATATGAATATATACAAACATAGGTATTTGTTTAATTTTCACAGCAACCCCATGAGGGTGGTACTGTTGTTATCCTGATTTTGTAGGTGATATTTGAAACTCAGAGAGGCTAATTAGCTTCTCAAGATGATACAACTAGGGAATAGTAGAACTATGATTTGAAGTCAGAGAGATTGGCTCTAGAGTCCATGCTCTTACCTTAGAAGCAATATCTCAGGAGAAGATACCAAAGAGCAATATATGAAAAGAGGTTCAGGTTGGGGGCTATCCAGAAAAAAAGCAAAGCAGGTGATACCTAATTTAGGATTTGAAGGATAAATTTGACGTTTGAGGTTAAAGCTGTAAGAAGAGTGTCAGAAGAGTATATCTGAAAGAATAATGTGAAATGGCTTGGAAGCTTAAAGCATCATGTACTTTCAAGGTAATATAATCAATTTCAGATCGTAAAAGGTCTAAATTGGAATTGGAGACGTGGGAAAAGAAATTAGACGTATAAGACTTTTATACCATTTGAAGGAATACTTTATAGACAAAATAATAATTGAATTAAAAGTATAGTATTGAACAGTATAAATTAACTATTTTGTATTTAAAGAGCTTACGAGGTCAGTCAAGGGAAGGCGAAATAAAATAGCTTCCAAACTGTCTTAATCTGGCATTATGATAAAAAAGAAAAAAAAAGTGTATCATTTTATTTTATTTTTTGAGACAGGCACTTGCTCTGTTACCCAAGCTGGAATACAGTGGCACAGGGATGGCTCACTGTAGCCTTGACCCCCTGGGCTCAAGCAATCCTCCTGCCTCAGCCTCCTGATTGCTAGGACTCCAGGCGTGCCCCACCATGACTGCTAATATTTTATTTTTTGTAGAGATAGGCTCTTGCTATGTTGCCCAAGCTGGTCTTGGACTCCTGGGCTCAAGTGTTCCTAGGTCTCCCAAAGTTCTGGGATTATAGCCATGAGCCACTGCACCCGGCCTTTGTTTTATTTTTGAAATTTTATTGAGGTTGGTTATGAGGACTCATGCCTGTAATCCCAGCACTTTCAGAGGTCGAAGTGGGCATTTGCTTGAGCCCAGGAGTTTGAGCCTAGCGTGGGCAACATGGTGAAACCCCATCTATACAAAAAAATACAAAAACTAGCTGGGCGTGATGTCATGTACCTGTAGTCTCAGCTACTCCAGAAGGTGAGGTGGGAGGATAGCTTGAGCCCAGGAGGCAGCGGTTGCAGTGAGCCGAGATCACACCACTGCACTCCAGCCTGGGTGATAGAGACCCTTTCTCCCTTGCCTCCCCAAAAATTATCTGTTAAAAACAGAAGTACATTACACAGGGATATATGGACTTGGAATATGTGACACTGTAAATTCCAAGTCACTGTGGATCTTGTCTTGTCTTTTCATTGTTACATCCTTGGCACCAGTAAGCAGTACCTGGCAAAAGGCAAATAGGAGATACCTAATAAATATTTACAAATGAAGGAATGAATGAAAAGTCTATAAAATGTTTTTAACTTTCATCCCGAGTTTAAGGAATTAATTAGAGGTATATGTAAAAATAGAGGAATTTACCAATGTAATTTATATAAGATTGAAGCATTTTGAATGTTTAAGCAACAGGGGAGTTAGTAAATACATAATAGTATATCAGTAAAACAGATTAGTTCACAGGTGTTTAAATAATTAGAAGAAAATTTAATGACATTAAAATAATTACATACGAAGTACAGGTGAAAAACAATATTCTAATTTGTAAAGATTTATTATATGATTTTATATGTATGTTTTAAATGACTAGAAAGATATATATCAAGATTTTGATTATATTCTCTGACTGTTGATATCATAAGCATTTTTCATTCCTTGTTTTGCTTATCTGTATTTAATTTTTAAAAATCATGTAACATGGTTTTATAACAAGGAAGACACAAATCTTTCATTTTTAAAGCAAAAAAACCTGATCGTTGAAATGTTTTCTACCTAAAGCTTCAACAATCACTTATGTAGTTAAGAACTACAGTGTTTGAAACTTTATTCATGTTTCTTGGCTCTAATATTGATATTTGTTATTCTGAACATTCAGATTCCCAGCTGAAATTATCACAGCAGCTTTATTTGAAACAACTCATATTATCCATATTTTCAGATTACATAATTAAAAGTTAAAGAAGTTTCGTAATTTCTGTAAGGTTACATATCTAATAAATGGTGGAGAACAAGGTCACAATCTGGCTGTCTGATTCAAAAACCCCTACTCTACTTGTACTGGGATTCCTGATTCCATTGGAGACAGTGAGCTCCCTAGAATTCTGTTATTTTATAAGATTCAATATTGAGAGACACCCAGACCTCCCACATACACCTGAGGCACACCACGATCTTTCTTAAAGTATTGTTGCTTATGGCTTGAATGTCTTAGAGTGTGGAAGTGAAGTAATAGTGAGGAGATTTCATGGTTTTGAAAAGTATGGGGATGATGATTTGTTTAAGGATTATAGAGTTTAATTTTGAAAAGGGTAGAGTGGGTATAATCCCACTGGAGAAGGTATTATTTATGTATGTGGAATTTTTTTTTTTCAATTAAAGGAAGAAACTAATAGAGACTACAGCTTCCCAGCTGGCCTAGAAGACCATATTTTGGGGGAGAATATATCGCCTAACACAAGTATCTCAGGGTTGGTCCCCAGTGAACTTACCCAGAGCAACACAAGTCTTGGCAGTAGCAGCAGTAGTGGAGATGTAGGAAAACTGCATTATCCAACAGGTATGGGGAAGGATTATCCTTTCTTCATTTGCTTTATAATAGTTTTTGCTTTTTTTTTTAATTTAAGAGACGGGGTTTTGTCATGTTGCCCAGGCTGGTCTCGAACTCCTGGGCTCAAGCAATCTGCCTGCCTCGGCCTCCCAAAGTGCTGGGATTACAAGCGTGAGCCACAGCGCCCGGCCTGTCTTTGCTTATTTTAATTTAGATGCCTGTAACTCCCCGCTCAATAAGCCCCATTTGTTGAAATGATTGAGAGATTTTTAATACTAGCCGCCTTATGATCTATTCTGATCTTGTATGATTTATAACTATTGTGGTCACCTACTGCCTTTGTTTTTAGTTGTATATATTCACGGATTATATCATTAGTTCTCAAACTTTGGCATGCATCAGAATAATCTGGGAAATTTGTTTCAAAATAAATGCAAATGTCCAAGCCTAACGCTAAAACTTCTGAGACTGAATTTGTGAGATGGGACCTTGGGAATGTGTATTTTTAAGCAGTTCTCTGGGTGAATCCGATGTATACCAGAGTTGGAGAATCACTAGGATGTGTCATTGAAGTTTCTTACTCCATGTTACTTTTTAAAATTATAATTCGGTTCTTTTTCTCTGACTTTTTACTGTAAAAATTTAAAATGTCCAAACCGGACACAGTGGCTCATGCCTGTAATCCTAGCACTTCGGGAGGCGAGGCGGGTGGATTGCCTGAGCTCAGGAGTTCGAGACCAGCCTGGGCAACACAGTGAAACCGTCTCTACTAAAATACAAAAAAAATTAGCCAGGCGTGGCAGCGTGCACCTGTAATCCCAGCTACTTGGGAGGCGGAGGCAGGAGAATCACTTGAACCCGGGAGGCGGAGGTTGCAGTGAGCCGAGATTGTACCACTGCACTCTAGCCTGGGCAACAGAGCGAGACTCCCTCTAAAAAAAAAAAAAAGAAAAAAAAAATTTCAAATGTCCTGAAAGTTGAAAGAATCGTATAATGAACAATCATGTATTTTCCACCTAGATTTAATTAACTATTGTTAACTTTATCTCTTTCTATGTATGCATACATTTTTATACTGAGCCACTTGAAAAACAGTTGCAGACTTTATTCTATGTCCCCCCTAAATACTTTGGCATGCATTTTCAAAAAACAAGGACATTCCTTACATAAGGTATTACGATGTTTATTCCTTTGTAGGTGAAGTTCCATTTCCAAGAGGCATGAAAGGGCAAGACTTTGAAAAATCAGATCATGGTTCTTCTCAAAATACCAGCATGTCTAGCATCTATCAGAATTGTGCAATGGAGGTAAAAGTTCTATATTCAGTTCATGATAAAGTAGCTGTAAGCATATTTTTATTTCAGAATGGCATTTAACAGGATTCTATGATACCCTTGTGGACAGTATAATAAAATAAGTCGTTTTGTTGAATTTGCTTGATGTCTTATGTAAGTAAGACATTGAACTGGTAGTTTACCTGTGAAATAAAAGAACTGTTATTAATAATTCCAAATTTGATCAGTATAATAAATAAAATCCCATTATCTCAAGAGAATTCCTGTTAAGATTAATTTTTATTAAAAGTTCTCAGTGTCTGCATTTTTCTGTTTTTAGGTTTTGATGTCCAGTTGTTCACAGTGTAGAGCTTGTGGAGCTTTAGTTTATGATGAAGAAATTATGGCTGGATGGACAGCAGATGACTCAAATTTGAATACAGCTTGTCCATTCTGTAAAAGCAACTTCTTGCCTCTTCTCAATATAGAATTCAAAGATTTGAGAGGTTCTGCAAGGTTAGTCTTATAAAAGCTCTCTCAAGAAGTAAGTACCCTCAAAACACATGACTTCTGGGAGAAGAGTGAAATATTCCTGGTATGCTCCAGGTCTGCCTTCCTGTCTGTCCTTCACCTTCAGTATTTGAGTAGCAAATACTAGTAATGTGGGAGTCTACTTTTCCATTTTATTTAAAGTAGGATTATCAGCCGGGCTCCGTGGCTCATGCTGTAATCTCAACACTTTGCGAGGCCCAGGTGGGAGGATTGCTTGAGGTCAGGAGTTCAAGACCAGCCTGGGCAACATAGCAAGACCCTGTCTCTACAAAAGATTTTTTTAAATTAGCTGGGCATGGTAGTGTGCACCTGTGGTAGCAGTTACTTAGGAAGGCTGACACAGGAGGATCGCGTGAGCCCAGGAGTTTGAAGCTGCAGTGAGTATATATTTTAGAAGAAACAAAGGGGAAAAAAAGGCTTCAACTCTTCTCTTGTCACTTGCACTTCCTAGTAGTATTCTGTGCAGTGAAATGACCAAATTCTAGGCAATAGATACGAGACTAGCTGATCTATAATTATACATTAAATAATTGAGAGTTTGGTAACTCTGTGCTGACCTAGGGAATTATACTTAATATTCCATTCATTTTATGGAACAAATTGAACTTTTTATTTCCTGCCTTTAGCTGCTTTAAAAAAAATACATTGCCAGGTGTGGTGGCTCACATCTTAATCCTAGCACTTTGGGAGGCCCAGGCAGGTGGATTGCCTGAGCTCAGGAGTTCGAGACCAGCCTGGGCAACACAGTGAAACCCCGTCTCTACTAAAATACAAAAGATTAGCCAGGTGTGGCGGCGTGCGCCTGTAGTCCCAGGCACCCGGGAGGCTGAGGCAGGAGAATTGCTTGAACCTGGGAGGTGGAGGTTGCAGTGAGCTGAGATTGCACCACTGCACTCCAGTCTGGGTGACAGAGCGAGACTCTGTCTCAGAAAAAACAAAAAAAACATTTAGGCTGGGCATGATGGCTCATGCCTGTAATCCCAGTACTTTGGGAGGCCGAGGCAGGCAGATCACTTGAGGTCAGGAGTTCGAAACCAGCCTGGGCAACATGGCAAAACCCCATCTCTACAAAAAAATACAAAAAAGGTTAGCCCAACACCATGGCACATGCCTGTAGTCCCAGCAACCAGGAGGCTGAGGTAGGAAAATGGTTTGAACCCAGGAGGCAAAGGTTGCAGTGAGCTGAAATCACACCATTTAATTGTAGAGGTGTTTCTTCTCTGTTTTTTCTTTTAGCTTCAAGGGTGGAGCTAAGTCAAATCATACTCTTTAATTCCAGATACACTATCATCTTTGGACTGTGCAAGGGCCCTCTCGTGTTTATCCTCCTTTCCTCATTCCCACCCTCATTCCCTTATTCTACAAAGACACTGACTCTGCTAAGTGTGATATATATCTAAATTTATTTCTTTTTATTACTCAATTTTAAATCTGGGTTACTATATGTACATCTAGTTTATTCCTTTTCTTCTACAGGAAGTTAATATATCTTTCTACTTATCCATTATTCTAGTGTTGGGTACTTCAGTTACTTTCAGTTCTCTGTTACTACAAACACCACAGTAGTAATGCAGTGCACTGCAAAATACATGTCCCCTTTTGGACTTGTGAAGTAGTTTCTCTAAGAAAACAATAATCCTTGGAGTAAGATCATTTTCATACATGATTTTAGTAAACACAAAATATTGCTTCCTAGACGGCTGCACTCCCACAAGTAGTACCCAAGAATTCTCATTTCTGTATAGCCTTACCAGCATTTGGTATTATCACTTTTTAAATTTTGGCATCGTTTGAATTTCTCTTGATACTGACAAATTTGAGTGTCTCTTTATTACTTGTTATTGTAGCCTTTTTTTTTTTTTTTTTTTTTTTTTTTTGGAGACAGAGTTTCACTCTTGTCGCCCAGGCTGGAGTCCAATGGCATGATCTTGGCCTACAACGTCTGCCTCCCAGGTTGAAGCGATTCTCCTGCCTTAGCCTCCCGAGTAGCTGGGAGTGCCCACCACCATGCCCAGCTAATTTTTGTAATTTTTGTAGAGATGGGGTTTCGCCATGTTAGCCAGGCTGGTCTTGAACTCCTGATCTCAGATGATCCACCCACCTTGGCCTCCCAAAGTGCTGGGATTACAGGCGTAAGCCACTGCACCTGGCCTGCTCTAGCATTTTCTATGAATTGGTTGCTTATGTTCATTGCCTATTTTTTTTTTTCTTTTTTGGCTGTTTGGTTTTTTTTTTGAGATGGAGTCTTGCTCTGTCACCCAGGCTGGAGTACAGTGGCGCGATCTCGGCTCACTGCAAGCTCCACCTCCCAGGTTCATGCCATCCTCCTGCCTCAGCCTCCCAAGTAGCTGGGACTACAGGCACCCACCACCACGCCCGGCTAATTTTTTTGTATTTTTGGTAGAGACAGGGTTTCACCATGTTAGCCAGGATGGTCTCGATCCCATGACCTTGTGATCCGCCCACCTTGGTCTCCCAAAGTGCCGGGATTACAGGCGTCAGCCACCGTGCCTGGCCGTTCATTGCCTATTTTTCTATTGATCTTTCTTTTTCTTGTTGATCTGACTTGAATATTATTGATATTAATTACTTGAAAGCATTAATTTGATATCATCCATTAATTTTTTACCTTGCAATTTGTGCTTTTGGAATCTTGTTTTTAAAGTTGTTCCCTGTCCCTAGGACCTGAAATTTTTATCCTTGAACATTTTTGCTTATATTTTACTTTTGATGTTTAGGTCTTTAATATATCTTTATTCTACTTTTTATATATGATGGTAGAGATCCAGCTTTTATTTTTCCCCCATGTAACAATCCAGTTATCCCAATATTATCCACTAAATAACCTATCCTTTGCTCACTGATATGTGGTGTCACCTTTATCATATTTCAGTTCCCATGTATACCTCACTTGGTTCTGCATTTTCTTGCTGTTTTTCTTAATGCCATGTTGTTTTCATCACTTGGTCCTTGTGTTGTATCTCTGGTTAGTAGGGTGAGTTCCCACTCTTGGTTGTATTGTTATTATTTTTTGTATGCTTGCTCTTTCCTGTGAATTCTTAGAATAAGTTTGAGGTCCTCAAAAAACATCCAACTAGAGTTTTCTTTGAGATTTATAGATTAATGTGGGGAAAATTGACTTTTCTGTTATTATTATCTTATCTGTGAGCCTGGTATATCTCTGTTTTTTTTTTCAGATCTTCTTTTATGTCCTTTAACACAGGTTTAAATTATTCTCCATAAGTCCTATACTTTTTGAGTTAATTGTGTTTTTAAGCTATCGTGACAAGCATTTTATTTTATATTTTTCAAATTGGGTATAAAGGAGCATTATTAAGTCTGTCCCCTGAATATGTTGTTATAGAAAATTTCAAGCTTACAACAAATTTTAAAGGTTTTTTTTCAATGAGCACGCAATATCTACCCCTGCGTCCTTCAATTTACACTTTACTATACTTAGTCTATCACCTATCTGTCTCTCCACCAATCTATCTTAAATTTTTATTCATTTGAAGGTAAGATAGAGATATTAATACATTTATTCCCCAAAGACTTTGATATGCATATCATTAACTAGAGTTCAGTATTTATTGACAGTTTTTTTATTTTGAGATAAATTGATGTACAGCAAAATGTACAAATCTTAAACATACCATTTGAAGAATAAATGCATTCATTTGTGCAAATTAAACCCTTAGAAAACATTACCATTACCTCAGAAAATTCTCTAAATATTCCTTGCAAGGCCCTTCCCTCCTCGAGTCCCACCCAAAGAGAGAAGGAGAGAGATAAGATGTAAATAAAACAATGAACAGAGAAGAAATGACTAGAAACAGGATGGAGATTTATAAGTGATAAAAGACATTATAAGTAATTATAGGTTAATGTATCTTAAAATGCTGCTACTGCAGCTCTTTATTATTTTTTTTTTAACTCAGGAAATTAATGAAATATATTGCTTTCCCTCTTCCTTCACAGTTTTCTTTAGTGGTTCTCAAAAATTGGAATATCATTTATTGGACCATTTCCAACCTTGTATTTGAAAAGTTTAGGATAGGAGGGGAAGAGAAAATGAGAGCAGGAATGTGCGTGTGAGAGAGAGAGAGAGAGAGTGTGTGGTGTATTGGAAATAGGCAGTGTTTTCCTTCTGGATTATATATAATTTTATTAATGACTGCTTTAGCAATAAAATGATTCTAAATGTGATAGAATTTTAAAAAACTTGAGGATTTTTAAAGGCTCTTTTCTCCCCCCTTTTCCTTATGTAGCTTTTTCCTGAAACCAAGTACCTCTGGTGACAGTTTACAAAGTGGAAGCATTCCATTGGCAAATGAATCCTTGGAGCACAAACCTGTATCCAGTTTAGCAGAACCTGACTTGATCAACTTTATGGACTTCCCAAAACATAACCAGATCATAACTGAAGAAACAGGCTCTGCAGTTGAACCAAGGTATCAAAGGGTACAGAGACCTCTTTATGTAGTAATAAATGGGGTACCCTTGTAAAAATTCTGTCTCTAAAGACAACCTGACTCATATAGGCATAAGTTCTGGCATTTAAGAGTACATCTTAACTTATTATTACCACATAGTGTTTAACGAGCTAATGAATGAATCTGATGATAAACCATTTTTGAACTAAGTTTAATATTTTACAGTTGTCTTTTACTGTTTTATAAAATATTTCCCCTTTAATATAGTCATTGCCAGTTTCCAGAGGCGAAATGTTCTCTTTCTGTGAAATGTACCCTTGGCCCTTAAATACTAATTGAATCAAACATTTATTGAGACTCTATTGTATGCTAAATATTATGCTAAGCTCTAAAAATAAAAAAGTAAATATGACTGGGTCTCTCTCCTTAGGTGGATCGTGGCCTAGTAGAGATTAAATACTTGTCAGTGTCTTTATTGTACTTATTTGCATATAGCATACTTCTAGGTAATTTTGTTTAATAAAGATGAAATAATATTTGAGTAAAGCAGCTGAATGGGTACTTTGTCTTTTTAAAATAATACCTGTATATCTGCAATATGTCATCTTCCCACCCCTCACCAGAACCATCTACTCCATCCTGTTTTTCTGACCAGTTTTACAAAAATGCTTGAAGGAAATGCAATTCTTACAAGGTGGTGCTGATTCTTCTTAGATATATTTAGTAGACTCAAGGTCCATTGTAGAAAATACTCTAGCTCTACAGATTTAGACTGTTTTTCAACATGAACATAGCATTTCTTCTATATTTATTTTTAAGTGATGAAATAAAGAGAGCCAGTGGAGATGTCCAAACTATGAAAATTTCATCTGTGCCTAATAGTTTATCAAAGCGAAATGTGTCTTTGACTCGAAGTCACAGTGTTGGAGGCCCATTGCAGAATATTGACTTTACCCAGCGACCGTTTCATGGCATCTCAACAGTTAGTCTTCCAAATAGTCTGCAGGAAGTTGTGGTATGTAACAACAACAACATTGTAATTATACTGCATACACACCTAAGTATATAGTAGAACATTATAAATTCTTCTGTAGTGGACTTATTTTAATTACATGAAAAGTGATAGAGTTTTTCCATAAACAAATAACTTTTTATTGTGGAGAATTTCAAATATGTACAAAAAGAAACAGTATAATGAGTCCCCCATCGTCTAGCTTCAGTTATTTTCAGTTTATGGTGTTCTTCTTTTATGTATATTCTCATTCAGTTCTCTCTTTTTTTGAGATTATTTTGAAGCAAATTTCAAACATCACATATTCTGTTAGTAAATATTTCAGTATATATCCCTGAATGATGAGGACTTTAGAAAAATATAATCACACTGCTTTTATCATACAAAAAAAAAAAAACCCAAATAATAGTATCAAGTTATTTAGTCTGTTCAAATTTCTGATTGTCTCAAAAATGTCAAATGCATATGTGTGCTTGTGTATGTGTGGGTTGTAGTTTGAGGAATCAGGATCAAATAAAGTCAGTGTATTGCACTTGGTTGATATGGTTTTTAGTCTTTTTGAATCTGTAGACTCTCTTCCTCTTGCAATTTATTTGTTGATAAAACTGTTTAGAGTACAGTTTTCCATAATCCAGATTTTGCTGATTGCAATGATAAAAGTTGGAATTTGTGTCCAGAACCTTGATCAGATTTGGGGTTTTTGTGTTAGTGTTCATTTGCTTGTTTATTTTTGTAAGACGATTTCATCAGTGGTGGTATGTTCCTCCCAGCAGGAGACATAAACATTAGTAGCTATTAATGCCTTAATGCCTAGATAAGGAGCTATAAAATGATAATGGTCTCATTCTGTCATTTCTTCCTTATAATAAGGAATACATAAACAGAAATTTCCCTACGTCTCTGTTAGATTTTCAAAAGATAAAAGTTATAGTGGAAAGGCAGGTTAAATGCTTGATTTTTTCCTTTTATTTAGAGTTTTCAAAATAGCGAGTTGAGTCCGTCATTCTCCAAGGTCATCAATTAATTTGGGGGAATAGGGTATCATTATGAGCTCATTGATTTCAACATTTATGTTTAATTAAGTAATTAATTTTTAGAGATGGGGATCTCGCTTTGTTGCCCAGGCTATTCCTAAACTCCTGAGCTCAAGTGATCCTCCTGCTTCAGCCTCCCTAATAACTGGAACCACAGGCACACACTACCATGCCTTAAACATTTATCTTTATATCTATTGCTGTTTTTATCGTTGTTCATGCTTATATTATTCTCTTTGGTCAGCTAGAAGCCTCTACAAGTTAGCTCATTAGTCCTTTTGACACAACTCTAGTAGCATTTTTGTAATTTTTAAAAAGCTTTCTTGCTTTCTTATATGACAAGATGTTTTATGCTTATGTTCTATACTTTCTTACCCAGACCTAGAATCAGCTGTTTCTCTAAGAAACTGTGGGTCCCTTTGGAGGGAAATGGTTTTGGAGACCACAGTCTAGGCACCAGGGGGACTCACTGTTAATGAGAGAGTCTTAAACATTTTATCCTGATTATAATATGCATAACTCACAAAGTCTAGGTTGGGTCTTTTTTCATTTCTTATTTTATTTGAATTATAAAAATGCTATTTCTTTAATTCCTTCGGTTTTTGTTGCAATCAGTTGTAAAAGTGAGTTAAGTCAACAAAGAATATTAATGCAAAAGATTGCCCCATCAGTTTAGAGTTGTAGGAGGAAGATAATGTCACACAGTTTTTACACACATACATTACTATAAAGCATCTGAAATGCAAATATTCCTTATAAAAATTGAAAAAAACCTAATACATTCAGGCCATTGCTGTCAGTGTGATAGAGAACATGTTTTAAAGAGTCTGTTGATTAATTTTCTTTTGTAATGATTTAACTTAACAGTATTTAAGTATTTTCTTTTTTAGGTTTTCATTCATTAGCATATTCTCTTGCATGTAGCAATGGTCCTAAAATAACTGATTTAAAAAGGATAGAGAGGCATTATCTCATTGAGAAGTGCTCTTGAGCATACAGATTTAAACAGATAATATTAATTTCTTTTTGTATTTTTTTTAAGGATCCTTTAGGAAAAAGACCCAATCCTCCCCCTGTTTCTGTGCCCTACTTGAGTCCTCTAGTACTCCGTAAAGAACTTGAATCTTTGCTAGAAAATGAAGGTGATCAGGTGATTCATACATCTTCCTTCATCAATCAACATCCAATCATTTTCTGGAACCTCGTTTGGTATTTCAGACGTTTGGACCTTCCTAGTAACTTGCCAGGACTTATCCTCACATCTGAACATTGTAATGAAGGTGTACAGGTAGGGTGCCGACTTTTATACTTACATTAGTATTCAGTAGGATGAGGCTTAACTTCAAGGTCCTGAAAGTATACAACAACAGTAGCTTAACAAGACAGATTTATTTCTCTCTCACTTAAAAGTTTGGATAAGCAGTCCTGGAATGGTAAAGTGTTAGGAACCTAAGATCCTTTTATATTTTTGTTTAGCTATGCATATCCTCCATTTCCAAGTTCTGCTTTTGGTCCAGGATGGCTGATTACCTCCAAGCTGTCACATCTACTTTCTATCCAGCAGTTAGGAGAAAAATGGATGGAGAGGAGAGTATGTCTTTTTTCTTAAGGGATAGCTCCTGGAGTTGTAGATAATATTTCTACATATATTTTCTTGGCCTGAACTCAGTTATTAGGTCATATCTGTCTGCAAGGGTAGCTAGAAAATGTTGTCCAGGCTGGAGTGCAATGGCGTGATCGCGGCTCATTGCAGCCTCCTTTTTCTGGGTTCAAGTGATTCTCCTGCCTCAGCCTCCCGAGTAGCTGGGATTACAGGCACCCACCACCACATCCAGTTAATTTTTGTATTTTTGGTAGAGATGGGATTTTACGAGGCTCGTTTGAATTCCTGACCTACGGCAATCCACCTGCCTCGGCCTCCCAACTGCTGGGATTACAGGCGTGAGCGACTGTGCCCGGCCGGTAGCTATTATGCTTAACTGTTCTGTTCCCAGCGGCAATTCTCACAACCACCTTATTTGAAAGGACCCATATTATCCATATTTTTCAGATGTTATAATTAAAAGTTAGAGAAATTTAGTAATTTCTGTAAGGTGACATACCTAATAAGTGATGGAGACCCAAGGTCACATTCTGGCTGTCTGACTTAAAAGCCCCAACTCTACTTATACTGGGATCCTGATTCCATTAGAGACAGTGAGCTCCTAGAGTGCTTTATTTTATAGGATTAATATTGATAGACACTCAGACCCCAAACATATACATGGGGCAAAATAAAATCTTTCCTTAAAGTACTATAAACTCTAGTTTGATTAGGTAGGTGAAACAAAATTATTTGGTAAGGTAGTAGAAACTCTTGCACTTTGACCTTAAAATTTTCTGTAATGGTAATTAATCTTTCTACAACCATCATGCCAATTAGCAAATTGTCATCCCATTCCTTAAAAGTCACACTGAGAAACCTGGACCTCAGAAAATAATAATAACATTTGTCATCAGACATTAATAAAAATTAAAATTTTGATTCTGAATTTTAGGTCCAGAATTTTAAAAGGACTCATCTGTTTTATATAATCAAGCTTCACTAGATCTACTCGTAATTGTTATTCTCGGGATACTAATACTTTCTTTTGATTTCTTTTAGCTTCCTCTGTCATCTCTGTCCCAGGATAGCAAACTTGTGTATATTCAGCTGTTATGGGATAATATCAACCTTCATCAGGAACCAAGAGAACCTCTGTATGTCTCATGGAGGAATTTTAGTAAGTAAAATAGAATTAAAGACATAACAGCCAGGTGCGGTGGCTCGCACCTGTAATGCCAGCACTTTGGGAGGCCTAGGCTGGCGGATCACCTGAGGTCAGGAGTTGGAGACCAGCCTGGCCAACATGGTGAAATCCTGTCTCTATTAAAAATACAAAACTTAGCCAGGTGTGGTGGCAGGTGCCTGTAGTCCCAGCTACTCAGGAGGCTGAGGCTTGAAAATCGCTTGAAACTGGGCAGCAAAGGTTGCAATGAGCTGAGATCATGCCACTGCACTCCAGCCTGGGTGTCAGAGCAAGATTGTATCTCAAACAAAACAAAACAAAACAAAGAGTTAAAGACATAAAAGACTCAAAATGGGAACAACTCAAATATGCATCCATAGGTGACTGGATAAGCAAATTGTGGCACAGTCCATCCATACTGTAGGATATTGTTCTGCAATAAAGAATGGACTGCTGGGAAGAAAAAAAAGAAACAGAATTAAACTAAATTCCCCTAGAGTTAAATACAGAAAAACAAATTATTTTGCTTTATTTTTAAATTTTTAATTAATTCAAAGTGATTTGCTGTTAAAAAAAAAAAAAAGTACGTACACACACACACACAAATGAAAAAGTGGTTTGCTGTTTTACTGACCTGTTTTTTAACTGTGACGGGTCTCAACTGAGTTGAGGAATTTTTTTGGTGATTTTTCTATCAAGTAAAAATTTGGTTGGCTATTTTGAGAGTAAATTCTATATAGCAGAAGAGTAATTTAGATGTATTGGTATAGGATCATAAGTTCAGCTGTATTGATGGTTACTGACTGGTCTTAAGGGTTCTGGCTTCATTTTTAATCTTTTAGAATATATTTTTACAAGGTGTTTAAAGAGTTATTATTCATGTATTCAAAAGCCTTGTGAGTCAGTAAGAAAAATACAATTCAGTAGATAAATGACCAAACGATATTAATAGGTAATTCATATTAAAAACATTAAGCAGCTTTCAAACTGTATTAGTTTGCTAGGGCTGCCATAATAAAATACCACAGACTGGGTGGCTTTAACAACAGAAATTTATTTTCTCACAGTTCTGGAGGCTGGAAGTCTAAAATTTAGAAAGGGATCAGCAGGTTTGGTTTCTTCTGAGGCCTCTCTTTGGCCTGTAGATGGCTGCCTTCTTGCTGTACCCTCACATAACCTTTTCTCCGTGTGTGTGCATGCACATGCACACATTCCTGGTGTCTCCTTTTCTTATAAAGACATCAGCTGTATTAGGTTAGGGCCCCACTTGGCCAGGCGCGGTGGCTCATGCCTGTAATCCCAGCACTTTGGGAGGCCGAGGGCGGGTGGATCACCAGGTCAGGAGTTCAAGACCAGCATGGCCAAGATGGTCTTGGTCATCTCTACTAAAAATACAAAATTCACCTGGGCGTGGTGGTGGGCACCTGTAGTTCCAGCTGCTCGGGAGGCTAAGGCAGACAATTGCTTGAACCCAGGAGGCGGAGGTTGCAGTGAGCCAAGATCACTCCACTGCACTCCAGCCTGGGCAACAGAGCGAGACTCCATCTCAAAAAAAAAATTAAAAAAACATTACTGCCCCACTTTTATGTCCTCATGTAATCTTAATTATTTCTTTAAAGGCCTTATCTCCAAATAGAGTCACATTGGCAATTAGGGCCTCAACATATGAATTCGGGGGTGACACAATTCAGTCTGTAATATAAACATATTTTAAAAGCTCAGTCATACTAGTATTAAGTGAAATATAACTTTATATTTTAAAAAAGGAAAATGTAGCCCTGGCACGGTGGCTCATGCCTGTAATCCCAGCACTTTGGGAGATCGAGGCAGGTGGATCACTTGAGGTCAGGAGTTCAAGACCAGCCTAGCCAATATGGTGAAACTCTGTCTCTACTAAAAATATAAAAAAAATTAGCCGGGCTTGGTGATGCACGCCTGTAATCCCAGCTACTCAGGAGGCTGAGGCAGGAGAATTGCTTGAACCCGGGAAGCAGAGGTTGCAATGAGCCGAGATTGCGCCGTTGCACTCCAGCCTGGGCATCGCAGCAAGACTCCATCTCATAAAAGAAAAAAAGGAAAATGTGGCTGGCGTGGTGGCTCACGCCCGTAACCACAACACTTTGGGAGTCCAGGGCAGGAGAATCCCTTGAGCCCAGGAGTTCTAGGCAGCAGTTAGCTATGATTGCACCAGTGTACTCCAGCCTGGGTGACAAAGTGAGACCTCCTCGCCTTCCTGTCTGTTAAGAAAAAAAAAAAAGGAAAACATAAACTTGTAACTGTCAGGTTGGCAAAAAACGTTAAAGATGAAGATTGTTTAAAAAAATTTAAAGATTGTTGAAGATGTTTGGGGAACACTTTCATATACTTTTAGATGTGTAAAATGATACATTTCTGGAGAACAATATGGCAGACATGTACATTTCATATGTGGATACCCTTTAAACTCAGGAATTGCAGTTCGAGAACTCTGTTCTATAGAAATACAGTACACAGCTAACTGTTTACACAAGGATACTTACTGTAAGATTTTTTTTTCTTTTGAGACAGGGTCATGTCTCTATCTAGCACCCTGCTCATAAAGCAGGAATGTCACTCTAAAAGAAGGGCCACTGTTCCCAGCCCCAGCTCCAGAGCAGTGGCTTAGAAATTTTGCCCAGGGGCTGGGCACAATGGCTCACGCCTGTAATCCCAGCATTCTGGGAGGCCAAGGCGGGTGGATCACCTGAGGTCAGGAGTTTGAGACCAGCCTGGCCAACATGATAAAACCCCGCCTCTACTAAAAATACAAAAAAATTTGCCAGGTGTGGTGGTGGGCACTTGTAATCCCAGCTAGTTGGGAGGCTGAGACAGGAGAATCAGGGAGGCCTGGGAGGCGGAAGTTGCAGTGAGCCGAGATCGTGCCACTGCACTCCAGCCTGGGCGACAGAGTGAGACTCTGTCTCAAAAAAAAAAAGAAAACGAAAAAAAAAGAAATTTTGCCCAGGGGGAGAGGCAGGTCATAAGAATAGAGAGCTCTGAAATTTTCCCTAAAGGAAATTATTTTATTTGGAACAGAGTGTGGAGAAGTTTAAGCCTGAGAGCACTCTCAAAAATAGTGGAGATTTTGGTGAGAAGGCCATTATTACCCTGATACAAAGACCAATGACATCATAAGAAAATTAAAAATCAGTATCATTTAGTAATATAGACATAAAAATCGTGAATAAAATACTAGCAGATCAAATCCAGCAATATATAAAAATGATTTTACACCATGACAAAGTGGGATTTATCTCAAGCATACAATTGTGGTTTAACATTTGAAAATCAATTGTGTAATATACTATCAATAGAGTAAAGGACAAAATTCACATGATCATCTCAGTAGGCACAGCCAAATCATTTGGCAAAATCCATCACCCTTAAAATTCACATGATCATCTCAGTAGGCACAGCCAAATCATTTGGCAAAATCCATCACCCTTTGTTTAAAACACTCATCAAGCTGGGAATAGAGAAGATCTTCCTCCGCCTGGTAATGGGCATCTATGAAAATCTGCAGTTGATACCATACTCTTAACATACTTTCTCACTAAGTACAAGAGTAAGACAAGGATGCCCACTTTTGCCATTTTTATTTACCATTCTACCAGAGGTTCTAGCTAGAGTAATTAGTCAAGAAAAGAAAAGGCATCCAAACTGGAAAGGAAAAAAGTAAGTGTATCTATATTTGCAGATTATATGATAAATGATATTTATTTTTTCTATATATGTAATATATAGAAAATTCTAAGGAATAGACACACACCTAACATATTATTATACACACACACCATATTAGAACTGCATAAGTTCAGCAAGGTTCCAGGCTATAAGATCAGTATAGAGAAATCAACTATTTCTATATCTTTGAACAAATAATTCAAAATGAAACTAAGAAAACAATTTTATTTATTTATAATAGCATTAGAACAAAATATTTATGGATAAATTGAACCAAAGAAATGCAAAACTTGCACTCCAAAAACTTAAATAATTGTTGAAAGAAATTAAAGAATAAGTAAATGGAAAGAATCCCATGTTTATGGACTGGAAAAGTTAATATTATTAAGATGGAAGTAGTCATAAATTGATCTACAGATTGAATGCAATCCCTATCAGAATTTCAGGTAGCTTCTTTACGTAAATTGACAAGTGAATCTTGAAATTCATATGGATGTTCAAGGGACTTAGAATCACGAAAACAATCTTGAAAAAGAACAGAGTTATAGGACTCACAGTTCTTCAATTTGAAAACTTACTGCAAAGCTACAGTAATCAAGAAAGTAAAATACTGGTGTAAAAAGAGACATAGGTTGATGGAATAGAGCTGAAGTTCCAGAAATAAACCCTCACATGTATGTATGGTCAGTTGCCTTTCAGTGTGAAGACCATTTAATAGGTAAAGAATAGTCTTTTCGGCCGGATGCAGTGGCTCACGCCTGTAATCCCAGCACTTTGGGAGGCCGAGGCAGGCGGATCACGAGGTCAGGAGATCAAGACCATCCTGGCTAACACGGTGAAACCCCATCTCTACTAAAAAAATACAAAAAAAATAGCCAGGCGTGGTGGCGGGCACCTGTAGTCCCAGCTAGTCGGGAGGCTGAGGCAGGAGAATGGCGTGAACCCAGGAGGCGGAGCTTGCAGTGAGCCAAGATTGCGCCACTGCACTCCAGCCTGGGCGACAGAGTGAGACTCTGTCTCAAAAAAAAGAATAGTCTTTTCAACACATGTGCTGGGACAACAGGCTGGCAATAATAAAAAGAATGAAATTGGATACTTCCTCAAATCATACATGGAAATGAACTAAAAATGGATCATAAACCTAAATGTAAGAGCTAAAACTATAAAGCACTTAGAAGAAAACATAGGAGTAAATCTTCATGACTCCGTGTTAGTTAGGCAAGGCCTTCAAAAAAAGCAACAAAAGCACAATCAACAAAAGAAAAAGTAGATAAGTTGGATTTAGTCAAAAAAAACTTCTGTTCTGAAATTTAAACCATCAAAAAAGTGAAAGGTCAATCGACAGATTGGGAGGAGATATTTGCAAATCATATCTTAAAAAGGATTTGTACCCAGACTATGTAAAGTACTCTTACAACTCAGTAATAAAAAGGCAACCCATTTTTAAAATGAGCAAAGGCTATAAATCAGTAGTTCTTCAAATAAAATGTTCAAATGGCCAAAAGCTCATGAAAAATGCTCAATAGCACTAGCTATCAAGGATATGCAAATCAAAACCACAAGGAAATACCACTTCATACTTACTAGGATGGCTATAATAAAAAAAAAATAATAACGAGTTAGTGAAGATGTGGAGAAAGTGAAACCCTCAGACACTGTCAATTAGAATATAAAATTGTGCAGCTCCTTTGGAAAACAGTTTCACAGCTCCTCAAAATGGCAAACCATATGAGTTACCATATGACACAGCAGTTGCACTCACGTATATACCTAAGAGAAATGATGTCCGCATGAAAACTTGCGCATGAATGTTCATAATAGCATTTGCATAATAGCCAAAAATACGGAGACAAATGTCCATCAGTCTATGAATTGAGGGCTGAGCGCAGTGGCGCACGCCTGTAATCCCAGCACTTTGGGAGGCTGAGGCCGGCAGATCACTTGAGGTCAGGAGTTCGAGACCAACCTGGCCAACATGGGGGAACCCCGTCTCTACTAAAAGAAATACAAAAATTAGCTGGGCATGGTGGCACATGCCTGTAGTCCCAGCTACTTGGGAGGATGAGGCAGGAGAATCACTTGAACCCAGGGAGGCAGAGGTTGCAGTGAGCTGAGATTGTGCTGCTGCACTCCAGCCTGGGCAACAGAGCGAGACTCTATCTCAAAAACAAGAAAAAAAAATTATGAATTGATAAAGTATGGTATATCCATACAATGGAATTTCATTTGGCAACAGAAAACAATGAAGTACTGATATATGTACAACACAGATGAATCTTGAAACCACTCTAGAAGAGAAACCAGTTGTGAAGGAGCATAGATTGTTTTATTCCATTTATATGAAATATCCAGAATAAGAAAATGTATAGAGACAGAAAATAGATTAGTGGTTGCCTAGGGCTAAGGGGTTGAGGTGGGGTTTCTTTTTGGGATATGAACATGTTCTAAAATTGATAGTGATGATGGTTGCACAACTTCATGAATATACTAAAAACCATTGAATTGTGTATTTAAATTGGTGTAATGTTTGGTTTGAGACTTATCTCAATAATTGTGAAATTATAGCATAGTGTGAAGATTAACACTATTCAAAGTCTATCATTTAGCAGGTGGAAGACCTAGGATGAAAACTCATAGCAGCCAGTATTTCCTGTTATCATAACAGAGGACTTTGCTTTTTTTTTTTTTTTTTTGGTTTAACACAAATGAACTATTACCAGTTGTCTTTATTTAGGGGCGGTGTTACACAATACAATATAATTAAATGTATAATGAAAAAGACAATCCGCCTGCCTCAGCCTTGGGATTACAGGCATGAGCCACTACACCCGGCCGAATTACGTTCCTTCTAATTAGCACTAGACTCTGCTATATTTAACAGAAAATAACAGAGGCTGAAACAGGTAAAGATTATTCTCTCATATGAAGTTATTAGGCTAAGCAAATCAGGCTAGCACTTTTGGAGGCCAAGGTGGGAGGATCACTTGGGACCAGGAGTTTGAGACTAGGCTGGGCAACATAGTGGGAGCCCATCTCTACAAAAAATAAAAATGAAAAATTAGCTAGATGTGGTGGCATGCCCCTGTAGCCTCAGCTACTCGAGGCTGAAGCAGGAGGATTGCTTGAGCCCAGGAGGTCAAGGCTGCAGTGAGCTGTGATTGCACAACTTCACTCCAGCCCGGGTGACGGAGTGAAAAACTGTCTAAAAAGTTATGAATTACATCATGTTGTACACCATAAGTAAATACAATTTTTACTTATTGATTAAAAATAAGGCTAGACATAGTTGGCTCATGCTTGTAATTCCAGTGATTTGGGAGGCTGAGGCAGGAGGACTGCTTGAGGCTGAGTTCAAGACTAGTCTGGGCAACATAGCAAGACCCTATCTCTACAAAAATAAAATAAATTAGCCAACTGTGATGGTGCATGCCTGTAGTCCTAGCTATTTGGGAGGCTGAGCAGGGAGGATTGCTTGAGCCCAGGAGTTGAAGGTTACAACGATCAGCCACTGCACTCCAGCCTTGGCAACAGAATGCAATCCTGTCTCCAAAAATTAAGTAAATACATTTTTAAAAAAGAAAAAAAGTTATGTACTAGACAGTCTAGTACTGCTAGACAACTCCTCTGTCATCAGGGATCCAGGTTCCTTCTGTTGTACCTGCTTTTATGGCTGCTGGAGTACAAGCTATCACATTCCAGCCTCAGGCAGTAAGCCACCATATATTAGAAGAGAAAGGCAGAGTGACAGGTCTGCCTGTTTGAAGGGAGCAAGCAGGAAAAATATTTTTTAGTTGGGCACACTGCCACATAATTTTACTAGTAGTGGGGAGGTGCTATTGGTTAAGCAAGGAGAAAATGCCACAACTCTGGAAAAAAAACTTTTTAAATAATTGGGACCGGGCACAGTGGCTCATGCCTGTACCCTTACCAGCACTTTGGGAGGCAGATTGCTTGAGCCCAGGAGTTTGAGACCAACCTGGGCAACCTGGTGAGACCCTATCTCTACAAAAAATACAAAAATTAGCTGGGCATGGTGGCATACATCTGTAGTCCCAGCTATTTGGGAGATTGAGGTGGGAGGATCACTTGAGCCTGGGAGACGAAGGTTGCAGTGAGCCATGATGACACCACTGCACTCCAGCCTGGGTAACAGAGTGAGATGTTGTCTCAAAAATAATAATAATAATAATAATAGTAATAATTGAAAAAAAACTTACTGTGTTCTTATTGTTAGATTCTGAAAAGAAATTATCTCTCCTGTCAGAGGAACAACAAGAAACAAGCACTTTAGTAGAAACCATCAGGCAGAGTATTCAACACAATAATGTTCTTAAACCCATCAACCTACTTTCACAGCAAATGAAGCCAGGCATGAAAAGACAAAGGTAATAATCCAGTATTTTTTGCTTGCCACCACTCAGTCATTTCATGTTTTTAAAAAATTATCTTACTTTTAAAAATATCTCTAGTTGTCGAAGAAACACATACTCATTGCAAAACATCTATTGTTTTAAGTGCTACACAGATAGATGCATTCCTACTTGAACACAAACACATAATAAAAGTGTCTGGGGGCTTGGCACGGTGGCTCACACCTGTAATCCCAGCACTTTGGGTGGCCAAAGCAGGAGGATTGCTTGCTTGAGCTCAGGAGTTTGAGACTGGACTGAGCAACATAGCAAGACCCCATCTCTACAAAAAATAATTTGGCAGGGGTGGTATGTGCCTGTGACCGCAGCTACTTGAGAGGGTAAGACAGGAGGATTTCTTGAGCCCAGGAGGTCGAGGTTACAGTCAGCTGTGATCACACCGCTGCACTGCCACCTGGGTGACAACAGCAAAACCCTGTCTCAAAAAAAAAAAGAGTGGAAATAGATTCTATTTTAAGAAGAGCATTCATTGATCTAAAGTGTACTGTCTTTTGGAAACATTACTGCTGTTTGCTGGAAACCTATAATTATATTTATTAACAATGATAAAGTTACGTACCACTTATTCAGGGCCTGTGATACCCACACATCTTTTGTTGGACATAAGAGAATATGGGAATAGGAGTAGAAACAATTTAGCAAAGAGATAGACGCAGTGAACTACAAAGGATATGGAGTTATTGTGCTCCTGTCACTATTGTCTGCTAATATGCTCAGATTAGTACTCATCCCCTCCTTAGCATAAGTGAATTTTGCAGTAGAAGCTTCAGAAGAGTGTGCGTAATCGCGTATATCAAACATTACTACTGTTTCCATGGTCCCCTTCAAGTTTTTTAGGTCATGGCATCTTTGAAGATAATCTCAGAAGTGACAGGGCAAGAATTGATAATGAAAATGGATGGATCCATTTTTACTCTCAGTAGTTGAGGTAGAGATGACCTTCTTCACAGTCTGTAATATGAGTAGCTTGCTTCAATCATCTGTAGTTTAAGGACAGGAATGTAATATTAGAAATGTCATATTATGGCTTCTGAAGCTTCTAAAGAAAGTGATACGAAGTGTCACTAGAATCAGCGTTACGTCTTTTTTTTGTCTGTACATCAGTGCATTTCTTAAGTTTTCCTGTCATCTTTAACAACTGAGTCATGAAGCTCACTTTTAGTGGTTCATTTGTAACATTTTAATGCTCACAAACCAAATAAAGGTCAACTGTCCTTTGCTATTGGGTTACATAGTAAAGAGACCACACCACCTTTTACATTGTTTGTGTCAAGGGTTTTAGACCCCTAACTTACTTAGAAATTAATCTGTTACTTTGTCAAGTGACAAAAGATGAGAGAAGACTCTGCTTTTGTAAATTTTATTTAGAAATTAGAGTTAAAACAGTTATGTATTGTTGAAATGTAATAAAGTTAAGCCATTTTTAATTGTTACTAGTGTGAAGCTTTATGCCCATTAACTATGTTTTAACTTTAATTTGGAATAGAAACCTGCAGGAAGTTACAAAAATAGTACAGAATTCAATGTAGCCTTCACACAGCTTCCTCCAAATGTGACACCTCATATAACTAACTGTAATGTAATATTAAAACCAGGACATTGACATAGGTATATTACTGTTAACTAGATGACAGAACTTAATGTCTTCACCATTAAAAAAAAATGCATCTGTGTTTTTATGCTATTTGCCCATTGACTTTTAAAACATATTTGTTTTATAGGAGTTTATACAGAGAAATCCTCTTCTTATCATTAGTGTCTCTAGGAAGAGAGAACATTGATATTGGTAAGTTGGTTAATAAAAGATTATGAAAGGAAGTTTTACATTTTATTTTCAAAAGTAATTTTTAAAAATGTAGCTGGTATGTATAAAAGATTTAAAAGATTTCTACTTCTAAATATATAGTTCAAATACATATAATTTGACTCAATACCAATTTGAAATGAACGGCTGTTGTCTTTCTTAACAAATTACAACTTCATTTTTGAAAATTTCTTTCAGAGGCATTTGACAATGAATATGGAATTGCATACAATAGTCTGTCTTCAGAGATTCTTGAAAGGTTGCAGAAAATTGATGCTCCACCAAGTGCCAGTGTCGAGTGGTGCAGGAAGTGTTTTGGAGTGCCTCTCATTTAAATAGAGATTCACTAGAATTTTGACACACAAGGCTTGGGGATTAGATTTCATCTGGAAACATTCAAGATTTTTTTTCCAAATCGTAAGAACTGGTGAATACGGAATTGAAGTAACTCTTGGGGACAATATATAATGAATTATGATTCATATTGCATTACCTTGAAATATGAAGTGCCATTTGAATGTCCCAGGGCTTATTAATATTGAAGATTTTCAACCCCTGAACTGCTTTTCTGCCTCTGTGGAAAACTACTTTGGGATTCTTCAGTATTTGTAGTAGTTTGTTTGATAGAAATAATGAGGAACCATATTCATTCTAGGCATTGTTTATATTTGAAGTTACTGAGTTTGAGGAATGGCAAATTAAATTTGCCTAACCCCCAAAACAAATGAAATATCTCAATTATAAAAGCAACATGGCCGGGCACGGTGGCTCAGGCCTGTAATCCCAGCACTTTGGGAGGCTGAGCAAGGTGGGTGGATCACTTGAGGCCAGGAGTTCGAGACCAGCCTGGCCAACACGGTGAGACCCTGTCTTTACTAAAAATACAAAAATTAGCCAGGCGCACCACTGTAGTCCCAGCTACTCAGGCTGAGGCAGGAGAATCGCTTGAACCGAGGCAGAGGCTACAGTGAGTGGAGATCACGCCACTGCAACTCCAGCTTGGGTGACAGAGTGAGACCGTCTCAAAAAAAAAAAAAAAAAAGAGAGCAACATATTTGTGTAAGTTTGTATATGTGTAGGGCTGTGTAGGTATGTGTATATACAGCCATATTCTAAGTGTATATTTATTAAAATAGATTGCATGTTGCAATACAGTTTTCTGAAAGGGGTCTCATTGACTATTAAATAAATGACTACTACTAAACTTGTCTGTAGTCATTAATCTTAAAATTACCTGAAAATCTGATGACAGCTGCCTTCCCTAACTTTAATGTATTAGGTTGGCACAAAATTAATTGTAGTTTTTGCCACTATTAATGGCAAAAACCGCAATTATTTTTGTACCAACATAATACACCTTTCATATTATGTATTATCTTGCTTAATGGGTTTTATCTTGATTATCCAGTTACTTCCATCCTCTTCCCAATGTTAATTTGCAGTAGTTTTAAAATGGGAACAAATGAATCAATCATCAGATAGTTAAAATGAAATTAAATCAGCTGCCTAATAATTTATGAAATTCATTGGAATGTGCTTAAAATGCTAAAGTGTATGTCATTGAACATGAAATCTTTTTTCAGGCACATACATTGTTGGTATTGATGACTTTTTAAAACCTGTGGGATAAACTTGCACTGCACACAGAAGTTTTATTCTTGTATATTTAGATTTGTATGCTTGTGAGTAAAAATGTGCATTTGTAAATACTGTGTTTTTAGGTTGAATCAATTAAGTCTTAAAACTGTAAATTTATTAAGCTTGTTGCCAGTAGGTTTAAGAAAATCATGATCTCACATGCCTCACTTTGACATTTATCATGCCTTTTATTAAAAATACCCCTTAGGAACAGTAAGTTTGCCTTAACTCTCTGCATGGTTTAAAAAGCCATTGGTTTTGTGTGTGTTTACAGTAATGATGCAGATGACTAAATGAGTTGACACAGTAAAATTACTTCCATATGGTACAGTAACAACCTAACTCCCTTCTACCTGATGTAACCATTTACAAATTATAGTTATTGTACCAGTCTTTCAACATTTCAGGGTTAATCTGACCTATGCAGAATTCTAGTGCGAATTTATTGTGAAAATGCTAAATGAAACAATTTGTCAGAAATTATGTACAATTTTCATTACCTTCAAAATGGATCTTTTGCACTGAGAGTATATATTTTTGCAACTCAAGACTTGGTACTACTTTTAATACTTAACACTTACTGACCCAACAGAAGTTTGGAATTACCTTGCATATAAAAATTGAGGTTGAATAAAATGAAAAATTGGTGTTTTCTGTTACATTAAGCCTCTTGAAATCTGTAATCTTTAGAATTCCAATATTTTTTTTCCATTCCTTCACTCGTAACTTGAACTAAGTTTTCACTTACTGACGCGCTTCCCATTAAAAAAAATCTGTAAAGATCTCTACCTTGAAAACTTTAGTCTGCTGCTGCCATTTAGATATTGGGACTGATTTCTTGTTATAAATTTTTAAAGGCTTTTTCCAATACCCACCACAGAGAGGGTACCACTAAAAATTTACAAGACAAAAACATTATTATGGAAAGATTTAGAAGTACCTGGAATGACTTGTAGCACTGTATGCAACTTTAATCCTGATAACTTCTAAAAGCAATCTTTCAAATTAGTCCAGATTACTCAGCAGTACCTTATATTGGTTTGGGGTTCGATAGCGATTTTTTTTTCTTTCAACGAACGAATTGTATAGGTTGATCACAACCTGCATAGTTAACGACATGTCAGAATGACTTGCGTGTGTGTGGAGAACTGGGTATGGTGGCTCACGCCTGTAGTAATCTCAACACTTTGGGATGCCAAGGCAGGCGGATCACTTGAGCCCAGGAGTTCAAGAGTAGCCTGGGTAACATAGCAAAACTCTACAAAAAGCACAAAAACTAGCCGCAGTGCACACGCGGTCAAGGCTGCAGTGAGCCATACCACTGCTTGCCATCCGGGGCGTAGGAGTGAAACCCTGTGTCAAAGAAAAAAATATATCTAAGGAAAAACAGACTGTCCTTATTTTGTGGCTGCACTCAATTTTCAGAAAGCAGGGCGGTTCTCATGTTTTGTGCATCATAAACAAGAACTGGTTAATACAAAACTTTGGACCATACACTGGACTCACCTTGTGGCTTTTAAGTTCCTCTCTCTGCTTGTGCTAAATTTCTTTTTTTTTTTTTTTTTTTTTTTTTTTTGAGATGGGAGTCTTGCTCTGTCGCCCAGGCTGGAGTACAACAGTGTAATCTTGGCTCACCGAAACCGCAACCTCCCTGGTTCAAGTGATTCTCCTGCCTCAGCCTCCCGAGTAGCTCAGACTACAGGCATGCGCTAATTTTTGTATTTTTAGTAGGGATGGGGTTTCACCATGTTGGCCAGGCTGGTCTTGAACTCCTGACCTCAGGTGATCCACCTGCCTTGGCCTCCCCACCTGGCCATCCCCTTTGCCTTTTAAGTTCTGCATATTATTATTGATTGCCAGCTAAGATTCTTTTCATGTTATGTAGCTTTTTACCACCATGTAGTAAGAGGAATAGTTAAGAATCTTAGTAGGCATTGAGGGACTGGCACTACCGGCCTAACACCTGGGAGCTTTTTAGTAATGTAAAAATGTGGGTCCCCACTCTTCTATCATCACTATCTGTGCCTTAACCAGACCCCTAGGTGATTCACATGTACATTTAACATTTAGAACTCTGCTTTGTAAAGCTATTATTACAGTAATGCCAACAAAGAGCTTGCATTACTTCAACCTTAAAGCCTAATGTGCCACCTTCTAAAGATCCTGATATTGTCACAATAGGCTAGTCAGCATAGAACTGTTAGAAAAAAGTACATACTTTGTGCATTTTTCACTGATCCAAGAATGTTTTTAGTCATTTCCTTTTCAGTGTGTAAAACAGCCTAACAATTCACTGGAGTTGAAAAGCTTTGTTAAAACAAATTTGAAATGGTTTAAAAACCATTTAGTGGATGGTATCCACTAAAACTATGCCTTAAAAGTTACCTTTTAAAAAAGACATGTTCATCTTCACAAGGTCAATTTTCATGTATTAAATTGTGTATAGTGCTTTAAAGAGCTATATTCCTCAAAAATAAACTATATAAAAAAGATTAATAGTCCTCATCATTTCCCCTAAGTTCCATGCCATTCTGAAGAGGCAGGTGTCTTATGCTCAGAATCCCTTCCTGTGCCACCCACCCCCTGAAAGGAACCCCTGTACACTGACCTTGTCTTCCACTACCACACACAATAGGTCTGATTTTATCCACCACTGGAATACCATATATACATATCCCCATTTTCTATGACCTAACTTTCCCTCTCTTCATTTATGTAGTTTTCTATCAGCAATGAAAAGTCAACAGAGATCCGAGTCTGATCTTATTTATTTGTTACTCAAAAAATCTTATTTCTGACTGGATTCAGACTTAGAAGTAGAAGCTCGCAGAGAGGAAAGTCTGCGTCTCTTCGCAATTTGTTCCTGGCGCTTCTCCTTAGCCTCCTAAACAAAACAAAACAGCATACAGTTAAGGCCTTTCTGGGTTAAAGACGCAAATCCAAAGCCAGGTCGAACTCCTCCCACCCCCTCAAATCATCTTAGACTAACCTTCATTCTCTTGGCCAAAAGTTTAGCATATTCTGCAGCCTCTTCTTTATTTTTCTTGGTACGCTGCTTCTTCAGAGCAATACGCCGCCGTTTGTGCTGCAGGACACGTGGAGTAACAAGACGCTGAATCTTGGGTGCTTTGGTCCTAGGTTTCTTACCTAAAAATTCAAAGGACTCAATCATTTCAATACTTGTTTTGTTAGAATCCACATCTACTTTAAAAACATCAGAAATAAACGTAAGCTTCATTAACAGCATCTATGAAAACCTATGAGGCCTTTAAAATCAAATCAGAACTATTCTAAAATGCTTTTTTGCCCCTCCACAGAAATCTAGAAGATTGGTTAAATATTATAAAAATATAAGGGAAACCAAGTCCTGAAAAATAACCAGGCTAACTTTTACTACCTTCCAGTTTTACTAAAATACAGTGGCATTATGTTTATAACTGTGCATAGTTAATTTGTCTGTGAAAACCACTTAACACATTATCTACATAATCATCCTGCCATACTTTTAAATTTGATGTAAGCTTGCATCTCTATTTCCTTTGACAATTCCTGCCAATTCAGGGGTAACGTTAACTATTAACATCAGATTATGTGGCATGTTGTTAAAGTATCTTCATTAATCTGATCTGTACTCCAAAACTGCTCATGGATTACAGATCTGCATTGGAGCATAGGCCTTTTCAGATGTATTTGTTTCATGGACACTTTGTAGGAGTTAACTGCCTTAGGCTAAATGCTCAGATGTTCAGATTCTGCTTAAATGTTAAGCCTCCTACTATAGACATAAGAACCATCTAAAAATACCCATCAACCAGAACGGATTATTTCCAGGGCTATGATTATGGGCAACTGCCACCTATTTGTCAATTGCTTTTTTTTGGCAACGTCAGCTTCATAAGGGTAGGAATTTGTCTATACTGTATTCTCAGCACCTTGAACAGTACCTGTGCTCAAATAAGTGTAATTACTGACTTAACAGACGTGTACTATCTATGCCATATATGTTAAGTCACACCAGTCCTGAAAACCAAAATCCAGAGAAATTCTTTCAAATTTTGTCAGGAAAACCCAACCTTGACTGACATGCTGTTTATTTAACATAAATATCCCCAAATTTCACCACAGAAATATTGCTATTTGAGGTCCTCACTGGTGAGTATGTTGTCTACTATATGGACAAAAGTTCTTAAAAGGTAAAGCTCCAAAATCCCTAACACCTGCTCCCTAGTATTCTGAGTAAGGTCTCTAACTTCTAATTCTCACAACTCTTAACTATTGTTATCCATATCCTACAGATGAAACAGAAGTTTAAAGCAACTTCTTTTGTAAGCCAAAAAATAATTTCGGGCTGGGTGTGGTGGCTCACGCCCATAATCCCAGCACTTTGGGAAGCCAAAGTGGGAGCATCACTTGAGCTCAAGGGTTCAAGACCAGCCTGGGCAACAGTGTGACCTCATCTCTTAAAAAATAATAATAATAATTTAGAACATCTGATATAAAATTACAAAGTGTGTGGTGCTAATAGTCCCAGAATTCTCAAACATGTGACTCCTAAACCAGATGGCAATGACCTTAAAGTCAGGTTATTTTTGGATAATGTATACATCAAAGATTCACAAGCAGATTTTCAACAAAATTACTGCACTCTACAAGGCACTGGATATAATAAGCAAGGATTAATACCAACTGGGTATGCTGGCCACCCCCAAATATTTTCTGTAAAAACTCCAAGTGAATAGTGCTAAGGCCTTCCAAAGGCACATATTTATCTTCTGATATGCACACAAAATGATAGACAAATTACCAAAATTAAGCAAGCCCTAATTGCATAATCCCTCCTACCTTCTTTATTTAAGGGCTTTCTTACAACATACTGGCGGACATCATCTTCTTTAGAGAGATTGAAAAGTTTGCGGATTCTGCTAGCTCTTTTGGGGCCCAGGCGGCGAGGCACTGTAGTATCAGTCAGTCCAGGAATATCCTTCTCTCCTTAGAAGAGACAATTGAACAGATTTTAATTCAACAGCTTCCTTAAGAATCCTAAATCAGAATGTTTAATGTTGAATTGATGGTAGAGAAACAAATCCATTGGTCTGTAAGTCTGGATACTGCAAATGAATAAGCATTTGGACAACTGGCTTTAAATCAATTTCAACGAAAATTGAACACAAGTAACCCTCACCTTTTTTTACAATAACCAAGTTGAGAACGCTCAGATTTGCATCCACAATGCAACCACGAACTGATTTTCTCTTTCTTTCTCCAGTTCTCCTTGGTCTGTAACAGGAATGCCCCTTACTCAGTAGCAGGCGGACACGGCCATGGGTCAAGACACCCTGCTTCATGGGGAAACCTTGTTTGTCGTTCCCACCACTGATTCGGACCACATAACCCTGCAAGAGCATACAATGAATGACACATTTACTATTTCTATTCCAAAATTATACAGTACAGGATTGTGACCTCTGTGAACACACCTATATGAGAAAGTATAATTATGAAAACCAATTTGAACTTAAGCACGTTTTCTCTGTTCAGTAAGTTTTGTCTATATTCCCAACTTGTCAAGTTCAATTATCAAATGTCTTTCAAGTCGCATTTCTAACCGATGTTTTATTAGAGATAACAGCACTAAGAAGATAAAATATCAAACAGCAACAAACAAATCAGATACAACCCTTTTTGGCACTTTGGGGATTATGAGGACAGCTATGTGACATATTGCCAAATGCATAATGCAGGGCAAGAATTATGTTTATGTAAACTTTACGTATATTTTATGGCTTACTCTACGTCCCCCCCTCCAAGGTAATACCTCTAACTTTATAAAGTAGCATTCGGAAGCAACTTACCAAAGGTCAGAAGCCAGAACCCGGAGTCTGAACCCCATTCCAAATACCAGTTCCCAATGGCGTTTACCGTCTCTGACTTAAATACCTGCAACAATTTGTCAACTTTTACCTTCCATTCTTCACCCAGAGCGTCAGCAGCAACTTCTGTGGCCATACGCTTCTCATAAAAAGTACGAAGTTTGCGTTCATCGTCCACTTCAATGAGTTTTTGGCAGCCAGTGGCTGGGAAGGAGATGTTCAGCTAAGGATTAAAAGGGGGGAAATAGTTTACGAAACTATCTATACAGGTAATTGTAGAGCCATCTACAAAGTTAATTCCACTGCAAAAAGCCTTTCATGTTGCCTCCACACAAGCAGGAAATATAAGATGCCGACTGTACTCACTAAAAGCACGTGAAAGCAGAGTAGCAGTCAAGAAGCGCCGCACTCAGCAGGACGTTTTCCCCTCAAGCCCCGCGGAATGACTCTGGGGGCGAGGGCACTCCGCAGCCGTTCACCCTCCCGAAGCAAGAAAGCCGGGGTCAAGAGCCGCACCACAGGCCTGCCGCAAACTGGGCAACACGCCGCATCCGTCCCGGCTGGGCGCGGGGACGCCACCATGGCGCTCCCGGCCCGCCGCGGCTCCAGCCGCAATCGCCTGCCATCCGTTCGGCCAAAAAGCTCCATGCCCCAGAAAGGCGAGCCTTCTCCTACTTGAGACCCTTCTCCACCTAAAGCCAGGATCCTGGAGTGCTGAAACTGAGGCAATGCCGCGTCTGGGACTCGATTCACGTTCCCCAAACCCAGTCTAACACTCGCCACCATCACCTACCTTCATCTTGAAGCAGCTGAACGCCTCCGAGGCGCCACGGAAAAGAGGGCTAACTTCCGCTTAGCGCAGGTCACATAGGCTCTTTCAGTTCTCGCGAGATGAGCAGAAGTACGGGATAGCGGAAGCGAGCATGGGTGGGCGGTACTTCCGGGCGAGATTAATCAGGGCCTGGGAGGAAAAGTCGGTTGGGTGTGGGTCTGAGGTTGTGCCAGTGGTGGTAGTCTGGTAAGGCAAACCCGCGTGTAATTCTGAGGGCTAACCCCTTTCCTGTCTAGTCTTTTCCACGCTGCCTGGGTTTTGGAGCTGGGCGCCAGCGGAGCCCCACTTCTGTCCCAGGCACTTTGCATCTGACGTACCAAAATAGGAGGGCAAGGCCGGGCGCGGTGGCTCACGCCTGCAATCCCAGCACTTTGGGAGGCCGAGGCGGGCGGATCATCTTAGGTCAGGAGTTCGAGACCAGCGTAGCCAACATGGCGAAACTCCGTCTCTAATAAAAATAGGTAAAATAGCCAAAAATAGGTAAAATAGCCAGGCGTGGTGGGGGGCGACTGTAGTCCCAGTTACTAGGGAGGCTGAGGCACGACAATCGCTTGAGCCCAAGAGGCGGAGGTTGCAATGAGTCCAGATCGCACCACTGCACTGCAGCCCAGGCGACAGAGAGAGACTCCGCCTCAAAAAAGTTCGAGTTCGAGACCAAGTAAACAAGAATAATTTTTACTTTCTAAAACTATCACATACCATCTTCCCACTTTAGTGTCACAAAGGTTTGAGTTTAGGACTGTTTTACATTCGAAGTTGAACGATTCTACTGAATCCTCTTTGATCATCTCACATTAATTCATGGAATCTTGGTGAAATGATGCTTTTTAAAATCTGAGTACTGTATGTCATTTTTTTGTTGAGGTGAAATTGACATAACTAGTCATTTTAAAGTGAAGAATTCAGTGGCATTTAGTACATTCACAATGCTGTACAACCACCATCTCTATCGATACAGTTCCAAAACATTTTCATCATCCTAAAAGAAAACCCTGTACCCTGTTAAAGCAGTTGCTGCCTCTTCCCCATTTCGACCAGGCCTGGCAACCACCAATCTGTGTTCTGTCTCAGTGGATGTACCTACTTCATAAAAATGGAATCATACAATATTGACCTTTTGTATCTGTCTTCTAATCTTTTGAGTCATAGCATGTATCAGTACTTCACTGCTTTTATGGCTCAATATTCTAGTGTAGATATAGACTGCAGTTTGTTTATCCATTCCTCCATAAATAGACATTTGGGTTGTTTCTGCCTTTTAACTACTGTAAATAGTTCTTCTATGTTTGGGTACTTGTTTTAAATTATTTTAGGTATATACCTAAGAGTGAAATTGCTGGATCATACAGTAGTTCTATTCTCAACTCAGGGAGAAACTGAAACTGTATTCCAAAGCAGCTGAACCATTTTACATTCCCACCGGCAATGTATGAGGACCGCACTTTATCAAAATCATGGCCAACACTTGTTATTTTTTTAATTTTTTAAAAATTTATTGTAGGGACAGGGTCTCGCTTTGTTGCTCAAAGTGAGATCCTGTTGGTCTGGAACTCTTGGCCTCCAGCATCCTCCTGTCTCAGCCTCTGGAGTAGCTGAGACTCATTGTGGTTTTGATTTGCATTTCCCTAATGACTAATGATGTTGAGCATGTTTTAATGTGTTTGTTGGCCATTTGTATATCTTCTTTAGAGAAATGTCTGTACAAGCTCTTAGCTCCCCCTGTTATTTTTATTGAAGTAGTGGGAGTAAATTAATGTGAGGCAAAGAGAAAGTCTAGAACTATGGGCTAGGTGTTTTTGTTTGTTTTTCCTTTTAAAAATATTTTAGGGTGGCCAAATGCAGTGGCTCACACCGGTAATCCAGACGCTTTAGGACGCTGAGATGGGAGGATCTCTTGAGGCCAGGAGTTTGAGATCAGCCCGGGCAAACATAGTGACACCCTGTCTCATTTAAAAAAAATTTTTAATGCGTTTTTAATTGTGGTTAAAAAATATATAACACAAAAGGTATCATCTTAACCATTTTGAAGTGTACACTTCTGTAATGTTAAATATATTAACATTGTTGTAAAATAGATCTCCAGAACTTTTTCATCTTGCGAAATGGGAACTTCATACTCGTTAAACAACTCCTTTCCCCCTACCCACGGCTTTTGGTAACCATTCTACTTTCTGTCTCTATGATTTTCACTAAGTATCTCATATAAATGGAATCAAACAGTAGTTGTCTTTTTGTGACTGGCTTATGTCATTTAACATAATGTTCTCAAGGTTCATCCATGTTATAGCATGTGACAGGATTTCCTTCTCTTTTAAGGCTGAATAATACTCTGTTGCATGTGTATACTACATTTTGTTTAACCATTCGTCTGTCAATGGACATTTTGGTTGTTTCCACCTCTTGGCTATTGTAAATAATGCTGATATGAACATGGGTGTGCAAATATCTCTTAGAGACAGACCCTGTTTTCAATTCTTTTGGCTATCTATCCAGAAGTGGGACTGCTGGATCACGTTAGTTCTATTTTGAATTTTTTGAGGAACCTCTATACTGTTTTACATATGGCTGTACCAATTTACAGTCCCACCAACAGTACACAAGGGTTCTTTGCCTTTTTATTTTATTTTTTTTTTTTTGAGATGGAGTCTTGCTCTGTCGCCCAGGCTGGAGTGCAATGGCACGATCTCGGCTCGCTGCAACCTCTGCCTCCCGGGTTCAAGCGATTCTCCTGCCGCAGCCTCCTGAGTAGCTGGGATTACAGGTGCGTGCCACCATGCCTGGCTAATTTTTGTTTTTTTAGTAGAGATGGGGTTTCACCATGTTGGCCAGGATGGTCTCAAACTCCTGACCTCAAATGATCCTTCTGCCTTGCCTCCCAAAGTGCTGGGATTACAGGTGTGAGCCACTGCACCTGGCCCACACTCTTAATATAACAGAATATTTAATTACATCAGTTTCCCATCAACCTACCAAAGTCATTTAATAATTATATTGGCCATTTCCACTGATTGGCAGGAGTTTCTCCCATGGTTTCCACTGCATCATTTTTCTTGCCAGACTTAGTTCATTTTTAGCCTGCAGAATCACCTCTTCTATTTGACCACCTTGAAGTTGGTCTTCTGATTTTTTATTTTTATTTAATTAATTAATTAATTAATTTTTGAGACAGAGTCTCACTCTGTTGCCCAGGCTGAAGTGCAGTAGCATGATCTCGGCTCACTGCAACCTCCACCTCCTGGGTTCAAGCGTTTCTCCTGCCTCAGCCTCCCAAGTAGCCGGGACTACAGGCATGCACCACCATGCCCGGCTAATTTTGGTATTTTTAGTAGAGACAGGGTTTCGGCATGTTGGCCAGGCTGGTCTCAAACTCCTGACCTCAGGTGATCCGCCTGCCTTGGCCTACCAATGTGCTGGGATTACAGGAGTGAGCCACTGCGCCCGGCTGGTCTTCTAATTTTTTAACATCTGGTTCTGCTTTAACCATAGCCAGTTTCTCATTTGTAATCTGTTCTGTATACTTTCTATATGCTACATTGTTAGGGATTTGCTCAAGAACATAAAAAAATCTTTGTATACAATATTCTTAGCCTCTCCTGTGGACTCTCGCATACAGCCAATCCCACAAGGCCAGTGGTCTCTCTTCAGCACACCCGTCATGACTCTGGCTAATTAAGAAAAAAAAAGATGTGTGTGTGTGTGTGTGTGTGTGTGTGTGTGCGTGCGCATGTGTGTGTAGAGATAAGGGCTCCATATGTTGCCCAGGCTGGTCTTGAATTCCTGGCCTCGAGTGATCCTCCTGCCTCAGCCTCCCAAAGCATTTGTCCATTTTAAAATCGGGTTTTTAAATATATATTCAGGAGACTAAACTCTTATTAGATATGTGATGTGCAAATATTTTCTCCCATTCTGTAGCCTTTTCACTTTCTTAATAATGTTACAGTTTTTAATTTTAAAGCCCAATTTATATAATTTAAAAATTGTTGTAGATCATGCTTTTGGTTTCATTTAAAAATACGTTGCCAAATCCAGTGTCATAAAGTTTACCCCTATGTTTTAAAATCTAATCTTAAAGACTTACCCTATGTTATGGTCTTAGTTTTTATATTTAGGTTATTGATCCATTTTGAGTTTATTCTTAAATAATTGTGTGAGGTTGGGACTCTAGCTTAATTATTTTGCAGATAGATGTCCAGTTGTTCCAGCACTATTTGTTGAAGAGACTATTCATCCCTCATCGAATGGTCTTGACACTCTTGTTGAAAATTAATTGCCATAGATTTATAGGTTTATTTCTGGACTGTCGCTTCTATTTCCATGGTCCATGTGCCTATCCTTATGCCAGTGCTATAGCTTTGTAGCAAGCATCAAAATAAGGAAGTAAGAGTACTCCAACTTTGTTTTTTTTCAAGATGGGTTTAGTTCTTAAGGATCCTTTTCAATTGCACATGAATTTTAGGATCAGCTTGTTCATTTATGCAAAACATGCCATTGGAATTTTGATGGGGATTGCATTTAATCTGTAGCTCAATTTATGGAGTACTACCATCTTTATAATATTAAGTCTTCCAACTTATCAACACAAGATGTCTTCTCATTTAGTTATGTGCTGCATAACAAAGTTTTGGTCAATTACAGACCACACATACAGCATTGGTCCCATATGATAGGGAACTGGAAAATTCCCATCACCTAGTGACACCTTGATGATCCTGACCCCATCTAGGCCTAGATTAATGTTTGTGTGTCTTAGTTTTTGACAAAAATGTTTTTTTTTGGTTTTTTTGTTGTTTTTTTTTTGAGACGGAGTTTCACTCTGTCACCCAGGCTGGAGGGCAGTGGCATGATCTTGGCTCACTGCAACCTCCACCTTCCGGGTTCAAATGATTCTCCTTCCTCAGCCTCCTGAGTAGCTGGGACTACAGGCGCCTGCCACTGCACCCGGCTAATTTTTTGTATTTTTAGTAGAGATGGGGTTTCACCATCTTGGCCAGGCTGGTCTTGAACTCCTGACCTCGTGATCCACCCGCCTCGGCCTCCCAAAGTGCTGGGATTACAGGAGTGAGCCACTGCGCCCAGTCTGACAAAAATGTTTTAAAAAAATTTTTTAAATAATAAATTCTATAGGATTAAGATACAAAGAAAAAATATTTTTGTATAGCTGTACAAATGTATGTCTTAAGCTAATTGTTATTACAAAAGAGTCAAAAAGTTTTTTAAAATTAAAGGTTAATAAAGTTAAAAAGTTAGAATAAGCTAAGTTTAATTTGTTATTGAAACAAAACATTTTTTATAAATTTAGTGGAGTTTAGGGATACACTGTTTATAAAGTGTACAGTAGTATAGAGTAATGTTCTAGGCCTTCACATTCGTTCACCACTCACTGGCTCACCACTCACTCACTTACAGCAACTTCTGGTGCTACAAATGGTAAATGCCTTATACAGTTGTACTATTTTAAATCTTTTATACCATTTTTTAAAACTGTACATTTTCTATGTTTAGATACACAAATACCATTGTGTTACAATTGCCTGCAGTATTCAGCATAGTGACATACTGTACAGGTTTGTAGCCTAGGAGCAAGAGGTTATGCCATAGACCCCAGGTGTGTAGTAGGCTATATGCTATTTAGGTTTGTATGAGTACACTCTATGATATCCACACAATGATGAAATCATGTAACAATGCATTTCTCAGAATATGGATTCCTGTCATTAAGTGATGCATGACTGTATTTAGGTCTTTGCTTTCTTTCAGCAATGTTTTGGTTTTCAGTGTGCAAGTCTTTCACCTCGTTGATTAATATTATTCCTAGGTATTTTATTCTTTTGTATTCTATTGTAAGTGAAACTGTTTTCTTAATTTCCTTTTCAGATTGTTTGTTGCTGGTATATAGAAATAACTGATTTTAGCATGTTGATTGTAACTCTAAAACTTTGCTAAATTTACTAGCTCTAATAATTTTCTTATGGGTTCTTTGGGATTTCCTACATATAGGATCATGTCATCTGAAAATAAAGATAATTTTACTTGTTTCTTTCCAATTAGTATGCCCTTTATCTTTATTTATTTGTCTTGCCTAGTGGTTCTGGCTAGAACTTCCATTACAACATCAATATTGAAGACATGTAGCAGAGAATGCTTATTCTTAGGAGAAGCATGCTGAAGTATTTATGGGAGAAATATCATGGTATTTGTGATTTCTTTTCTTTTCTTTTTTTTGAGATGGAGTCTTGCTCTGTCGTGCAGGCTGGAGTGCAGTGGTGTGATCTTGGTTCACTGCAACCTCCGCCTCCCAGGTTGAAGCGATTCTCTTGCCTCAGCCTCCCAAGTAGCTAGGATTACAGGTGTGCACCACCACTTCTGGCTAATTTTTTTGTGTTTTTAGTAGAGACGGGGTTTCGACATGTTGGCCAGGCTGGTCTTGAACTCCTGACCTCAGGTGATCTGCCCACCTCGGCCTCCCAAAGTGCTGGGGATTACAGGAGTAAGTCGCCGAGCCCAGCCATGATTTATCTTCTTTTTTTAACTTTTTTTTGAGACAAGAGTTTCACTCTTGTTGCCCAGACTGGAGTGCAATGGCACGATCTTGGCTCACCACAACCTCTGCCTCGTGGGTTCAAGCGATTCCCCTGCCTCAGCCTCCTCAGCAGCCAGGATTACAGGTATGCACCACCAAGCCCGGCCAATTTTGTATTTTTAGTAGAGACAGGGTTTCTCCATGTTGGTCAGGCTGGTCTTGAACTCCTGACCTCAGGTGATCCTCCCACCTCAGCCTCCCCAAATGCTGAGATTACAGGTGTGAGCCACTGCGGCTGGCCTGTCATTTATTTTCAAATGGTTCCAGAGAAAAAGTATATATGGAAAGAGAATGTGAAAGCAAATAGTGGGTTGGGCACGGAGGCTCACGCCTGTAATCCCAGCACTTTGGGAAGGTGAGGCAGGCGGTTCACCTGAGGTCAAGAGTTTGAGACCAGCCTGACCAACATGGAGAAACCCCATCTCTACTAAAAATACAAAATTAGCCAGGCGTGGTGGCACATGCCTGTAATTCCAGATACTCGGAAGGCTGAGGCAGGAGAATCGCTTGAACCTGGGAGGCAGAGGTTGCAGTGAGCCGAGATCACGCCATTGCACTCCAGCCTGGGCAACAAGAGTGAAACTTCTTCTCCAAAAAAAAAAAAGCAAATAGAAAAAACATTAATGAATTGTGAATTTTGTGAAGGGTATAAGCTGTTCATTGTATTATTCTTTCAACTTTTCTTTGGATCTGAAATTTTTGAAAGTAAAAAACTAAGAAATAAAGATTTAATAGGTGGACTGGATAGAACTTTTTAACTAATAGGAAGTAGGAATGGAGGGAGAATGCAAAATTCAGAATGACAACTGGATTTCTGGCTTGTCATGGGGGTGCTGTCAGTGACATAAGGAAGAGAGGCATGCAGAGAGCGGTGAGAGTGCTGCTTTGGACACACTGAATGTGAAGTGTCAATGTGATAAGAGGAGATGTCCAGTAGACTCTTGGGTATATAGATTTGATTTGTTTTGTTTTGTTTTGTTTTTGAGACGGAGTCTCGCTCTGTTGCCCAGGCTAGAGTGCAGTGGCACGATCTCGGCTCACTGCAACCTCTGCCTCCCAGGTTCAAGCTATTCTCATGTCTTAGCCTCCCGAGTAGCTGGGATTACAGGCGTCCACCACTGCGCCTGGCTAATTTTTGTATTTTTAGTAGAGACGGGTTTTCGCCATGTTCGTCAGGTTGGTTTCAAACTCCCGACCTCAGGTGATCCGCTCACCTCGGCCTCCCAAAGTGCCGGGATTACAGGCGTGAGCCACCGCGCCGGGCCGGGTATATAGATTTGAAAGCTCAGTGTTGGCACAGTGAAAAAGGTGGGCTCTGAGTAAGGGCCTGTGTTAGTTTGCAAGGGTTGCCATAACAACTGGCAACCACAGACTGGGTGGGTTAACCAACAGAAATTTATTTATTTATTTATTTTTGAGATGGCGTCTCACTCTGTCACCCAGGCTGGAATGCATTGGCGCAATCTCGGCTCACTGCAACCTCCGACTCTTGGGTTCAAGCAATTCTCCTGGTTCAGCCTCCCAAGTAGCTGGGACTACAGGCATGTACCACCATGCCCATCTAATTTTTGTATTTTTTAGTAGAGACGGAGTTTCACCTTCACCATGTTGGCCAGGCTGCTCTTGAACTCCTGACCTCAAGTGATCTGCCCCCCTCGGCCTCCCAAAGTGCTGGGATTACAGACGTGAGCCCCCTTGCCTGGCCAGAAATTAATTTTCTTAAAATTCTGGAGGCCAGAAGTCTGAGGTCAAGATGTCAGCAGGATTGCTTTCTTCTGAGGTTCTCTCCTTGGTTTATAGGCTGCCATCTGCTCTCTGTGTCTTTCCTCTGTGTCTGTCCTAATCTCTTCTTATAAGGACACCAGTCATTGGATTAGTGCCCACCCTGATGACCTCCTTTTAACTTAATTACTTCTTTTAAAACCCTATCTCCAAATACAGTCACATTCTGAGGTACTGAGGGTTAGGACTTCATCATATGCATTTTTAGGGGGACACAGTTCAGCCCATAACAGGGCCTGAAGGCGGAGTCTTTCAGCCACGAAGATACTGATTAAACAGAATTACCTCTCTGTATTCAATAGTATTAAATTAGTGATCCCAGACCGGGCACCATGGCTCATGCCTGTAATCCCTTTGGGATGCTGAGGTGGGAGGATTGCTTGAGGCCAGGGGTTCAAGACCAGCCTAGGCAACAAAGCAAGACCTCATCTCTGCAAAAAATTTTTTAAACAAATTAGCCGGGCGTGGTGGTGCTCACTTATCATCTCAGCTGCTTGGGTCCCAGCTTCTCGAAAGGCTGAGGTGGGAGGATCGTGTGAGCCCAGGAGGTTGAGACTGCAGTGAGCCATGATCACACCACTACACTCCAGCCTGGGCCACACAACGAGACCCTGTCTCACAAAATAAAAATAGAGTCATCCTAATAGCAATCAGTATAGGTAAATTTACCCCTAACTCATTATATGAGTTTTTCAAGTGTTTCGGGGAACAGGAATGTTTTCCAAAGGGAGGTAGAAATACAGAAACTAAGAGTAGTGTGGGAGGAAGTAAGTTCGTGCATTTTAGTAAGCTGTCTCCTTTCTGGCCCAAATCAAGGAAACAGGAAGAAAATAAAAGGTCATTTTAGACACAAAAAACTAAATTTCAACAACAATTCCTGCTTGTAAGGGAGAAACTAATTTTGAAACATGCCAAGCTGTGTTTGGGAAAGGAAGTTAAATCAAAGACCTGAATCTAGGAAAATTCCTTGGCATTATGTCTGCAACTATATCCAGTAGCAAGAATTACAATAGATTACTCACCCCTTGGGTCAGGGACGAAGGAATGTTTTTGCAAAGTTGCAGAAAATAAAATCTGGCATATATTTATTAAAGACTTGGTAGATAGGAAGAAGAGGGGAGGTCAGAAAAAGTGCAAGAGTAAACCTATTTTTTTTTTGTCAGATCAAGTCTCTGTATCAAGGCACTATATATATTCTTTTGGTCTCATGTATTTGTATTTCTTCATAGTTATATGATGTTGGGCAACTTATTCCTGTCTTAGTTTCCCCATCTGTAAGATGAAGATAATACCTTATTCATAGACTTCTTGTTAGGAATTAACTAATACATTATAGAAGTTAAACAGTTCTTGGTACATAGTAGACTCTCAATAAATGTTAACTATCCTCATCATCACAACCACCACCATCCTCATCATCGTCATTATGCCAGCACCTCTGACTTTGCTCATGTGGTTTTCGCTGTGAGCAGTGCCTTCCTTTCTGTGCTCCATCTGCCTGGTTTTAGTCGTACTGCTTCTGGCAGTTTTTCCTGAGAATTCCAACACAAGTGGACCTTGCTGCAAGATGGAAGCCTGAACTTGGTGCTGAGGTGTTCTGGATTCATTCAAATGGTGGACAGCCATGGGGAGAGCCCTCAACAACATTGTTGAACAAATATATGCTGAGCACTGCTTTATGTCAGCACCAGGCTAGCAGCAGGAGATAGAGATGAGGAGTGATGGCCCTTGCTTCCAAGGAATTATTTATCTAATGGAAAAAGAAACATATAAATAGATAAAGAGATATAACAGAGGTATTTAAAAGGCACTGTAGTACAGCAAAAGGCAGAAATAATCTAAATGTCTGGATCATCCTCCATCAGCCTAAAAATATGCTGGACTATTTTCTTTCTTTCTTTTTTTTTTTTTTTGATGGAGTCTCAGTATGTCGCCCAGGCTGGACTGCAGTGGCATGATCTTAGCTCACTGCAACCTCCGCCTCGCAAGTAGCTGGGATTACAGGCACCCGCCGCCACACCCTGCTGATTTTTGTATTTTTAGTAGAGACAGAGTTTCACTATGCTGGCCAGGCTGGTCTCAAATTCCTGACCTCAAGTGACCTGCCTGCCTCAGCCTCGCAAAGCATTGGAATTACAGGCATGAGCCACCATGCCCAGCCTGCATTTGTAATTTTGATAAATACTGCTACATTGCTCTCCATAGGATTGTTCCAATGTACACCCCTACTAACAACGTATGAGAGTGCCTGATACCCTAAAGTCTTACTAAGTGCTGCCAAACTTTGGAATTTTGTCAGTCAGAGGAAATACATGTTATTTCAATGTAGTTTTAGTTTATAGTTTTGTTACTGTGAATGAAGCATCTTGTCATGTATTTTTCTGTTCCTGTTTTTCACTCATTTTTTTTCTGGTGGATTGTTAGCACTCTGTATGTAAGACAAATTAGCCCTGCGTAAAAATTCCACATTTTCCCCAATATGTCCCTTCCTTCCTTCATAATTGTATTAAAATATAATTCACGGCCGGGCGTGGTGGCTCACACCTGTAATCCCAGCACTTTGGGAGGCCAAGGTGGGCGGATCACTTGAGGTCAGGAGTTTGAAACCAGCCTGGCCAATATGGTGAAACCAGGGAGTCGGATGTTACAGTGAGCCGAGATCATGCCACTGCACTCCAGCCTGGCGGCAGAGTGAGACTCCATCTCAAAAACAAAACAAAAAACCTAAGTGAAAAAAGACAATCAATAGATGCCAATATGAGCCATCACGTTACCCAACTTCAAACTATACTACAGGGCTACAGTAACCAAAAGAACCTGGTACTATTGGTACAAAAACAGACACATAGACCAATGGAACAGAGGAGAGAGCACAAAAATAAGGCTGCACACATACAACCATCTGATCTTTGACAAACCTGACAAAAACAATTGGTGGGGAAAGGACACCGTGTTCAATAAATGGTGCTGAGATAACTGGCTAGCCATATGCCCATATGCCGATGACTGAAACTGGACCCCTTCCTTACACTGTATATAAAAATCAACTCAAGATGGATTAAAGGCTTAAATGTAAAACCCAAAACTATAAAAATCCTGGAGGACAACCTAGGCCATACCATTCTGGACATAGGAATGGGCAAAGATTTCATGACAAAGATGCCAAAAGGAATCACAACAAAAGCAAATATTGACAAATGGGATTTAATTAAACTAAAGAGCTTTTGCACAGTATAAGAAACTATCAACAGAGTAAACAACCTACAGAATGGGAGAAAATTCTTGCAAGCAATGCATCTGACAAAGGTCTAATATCCAGCATCTATAAAGAACTTAATTTTACAAGAAAACCACATTAAAAAGTGGGCAAAGGACATTAACACTTTTCAAAAGAAGACATACACACGGCCAACAAGCATATGAGAAAAAAGCTTAATATCACTGATGATTAGAGAAATCCAAATCCAAATCACAGTGAGATACCATCTCACACCAGTCAGAATGGCTATTATTAAAAAGTGAAAAAACAATAAAAGTTGCTGGCGAGATTGCACAGGAAAAGGAATGCTTATACACTGTTGGTGGGGGTGTAAATTAGTTCAATCATTGTAGAAAACAGTGTGGCGATTCCTCAAAGACTTAAAAACAGAACTACCATTCAACCCAGCAATCCCATTATTGGGTATGTACCCAAAGGAATATAAATCATCTATCATAAAGACACATGCACACGTATGTTCACTGCAGCACTGTTCACAATAGCAAAGACATTGAATCAACCTAAAGGCCCATCAGTGGTAGACTGGATAAAGAAAATGTAGTACATATACACCATGGAATACTATGCAGCCATAAAAAAGAATGAGACCATGTCCTTTGCAGGAATATGAATGGAGCTGGAATATGAATATCCTTATCAAACAAACACAGAAACAGAAAACCAAATACCGTACGTTCTCACTTATAAGAGGGAGCCGAACGATGAGAACACACGGACACATAAGAGGGGAACAACACACACTGGGACCAGTTGGGAGGTGGAGGTTGGGAGGAAGGAGAGGATCAGGAAAAGTAACTAATGGGTATGAGTCTTAATACCTGGGTGATGAAATAATCTGTACAACAAACTCCCATGACACAAGTTTACCTATGTAACAAATAGGCATATGTATTCTTGAACCTAAAATAAAAGTTAAAAAAAAGAAAACAAAAATCAACAAACACTTGAAAACTAAACCACATACTTCTACATGATCTATGCATCAAAAAGGAAGTTTCAAAGGACATTTAAAAATCAGTTGAACTGAATGAAAATACAAATAAAATCAAAATTTGTGGGACGCAGCTAAAGCAGCACTGAAAGGGAAACTTATAACACTAAATGCATATATTAGAGGAGGAAAAAACCTCAAATCAATAAGCTAACCTCCCACCTCAAGAACCTAGAAAAAGAAGAGTAAAATAAACCAAAACCAAGAAGATGGAAGGAGATAATAAGGTTAAAAGCAGAATAGAATGAAATGGAAAATATCATAGAAAAAATCAATAAAATAAAGAGCTGATTCTCTGAAAAGATCAATAAACTTCACAAACATCTAGCAAGACTGAAAAAAAAGACGCAAATTGTCAATATCAAAAATGAAACAAAATAACCATTACAGGTCCTGCAGACATCAAAGGGATTGTAAAGGAACACTACAAACTCTACACACATAAATGATGTGTGTAGATGGGTATATAGCCATGGAAATGGATGAATTCCTTGAAAACTGCAAATGACCACAACCTCACCCAATATAAAATAGGTAATTTGAATAGCCTTATAACTATTAAGGAAATGTAATTCATAAGTTAAAAGCTGTCCGAAATCTTCAGGCCCAGATGGTTTTCCTGGATAGTTATACCAAATATTTGAAGAGGAATTAAGAGCAATTCCATACACTCTCTTTCAGAAAATAGAAGAGGAAGGAACACTCAATGAACACATAAAACTAATTTTATGAAGCTAGTATTATTATCTTGATGTCAAAGCCAGATAAAACCAGTACAAAAAAGAAAACTATAGGCTAATATGCTTCATAAATATAGACACAGAAATCTTTAACAAAACATTAGAATATATAATTCAGCAATGTATATAAAGAATTATATACCATGACCACGTGGGTTTTATTCCAGGGATGCAAGTCTTTCTTAATATTAAAATCTCAATCAATGTAATCTGCCACATGAACATAGTAAAGAAGAAAAATCATATCATATCACTAAATGTACAAAAAGCATTTCACAAAATTCAATATCCACTCATGATAAAAACTTTCAGGAAATAGGGAAAGAAAAAAAATCCTCAACCTGATGAGGAGTATCTACAAAAAAACCCACAGTTGATATTATACGTAATGATAAAAGACTGAATGCTTTCCACCTAAGCTCAGGAACAAGGTGAAGATGTCTTTTGTCACCACTCATGGTTATCTACTAAGGAAATTCCAAGGAATCTACAAATTCTTATAAGTAATAAGTGAGTTCAGGAAGATCACAAAATACAAGCTAAAATACAAAAATCAATCATATTTGTAAGCACTAGCTATGAACATGTGAGCACTAATTAAAAATGCAATACAATCAGTCAAGGAAATGAAATCTAATGAAACATGTACATTATTTAAATGATGAAAAGTACACAATGTTAATGAAAGACATCAAAAGATCTAAATTAATGAAGAGACAAACTGTACTCATGGAGTGGAAGTTTCAACACAGTAAAGCTATAAATTCTTTTCAAATTGATATATATCTTTAATGCAATTCCCATCAAAATCTCAGGAAAATTCTTTATAGATGTAGACAAGATTATTCTAAAATGTATATGGACAGGCAAAGGAACTAAAATAGCTAAAAACAATGTTCAAAAAGAAAGTGGAAGGAAACAGTCAACCTGATTTTAAGACTTATTATAGCTGCAGTAATCAAGACTATATGTTACTGGTAGTGGGACAAATACATACATACATGAATAAAACAGAGAACCCAGAAGTAGATCCTCACAAATATGTCCACCTGATTTTTGACATACTTGAAAAAACAGTTCAATGGAGGACAGATAATCTTTCAACAAATGATGCTGAAGCAATGGGACAGCCATAGGCAAAAAAATGAACCTTGACCTAAGTCTCACACATTATACAAAGATTAAACCAAAATGGATTACACACTTAGCTGTAAAATGTAAAACTATAAAACTTTTTATTTTTATGTTTATTTTTTTGAGATAGGGTTTCACTCTGTCGCCCAGGCTGGGGTGCAGTGGCACGATCTCGGCTCACTGCAACCTCCGCCTTCTGGGTTCAAGCGATTCTCCTGCCTCAACCTCCCAAGTAGCTTGGACTACAGGTGCGTGCCACCACACCTGGCTAATTTTTTGTATTTTTAGTAGAGACGGGGTTTCACCATGTTAGGATGGTCTTGATCTCCTGACCTCGTGATTTGACTGCCTCGGCCTCCCAGAGTGCTGGGATTACAGGCGTGAGTGACCACGCCCAGCCTTAAAACTTTTTTTTTTTAAATAGGAGAAAATCTTCTAGATCTGGGGTAAGCAAAGAATTCTTATTTATTTATTTATTTGAGACAGAGTTTCACTCTTGTTGCCTAGGCTGGAGTGCAATGGTGCGATCTTGGCTCACTGCAACCTCCGCCTCCTGGGTTCAAGCGATTCTCCTGCCTCAGCCTCCCAAGTAGCTGGGAATACAAGCACTCACCACCACGCCTGGCTAATTTTTGTATTTTTAGTAGAGACCAGGTTTCACTATATTGGCCAAAACTTAAGTCATAAAAAAAGGAGAAACTGGTAAGTCGGACTTCATCAAAATTAACAAATTTCTTTCTTTCTTTCTTTCTTTCTTTTTTTTTTGCTTTTGGATACAGGGTCTCACTCTGTCATCCAGGCTGAATACAGTGGCAGCATCATGGCTCACTGCAGCCCTGACCTCCCAGGTTCAAGTGATCCTCCCACTTTAGCCTCCTGAGTAGCTGGGACTACTGATGCGCACCACCACACCCAGCTGATTTTTTTTTTGTTTTGGTAGATAATGGAGTCTCACTACGTTGCCCAGGCTGGTCACAAACTCCTGGATGGAAACAATCCTCCTGCCTCAACCTCCCAGGGTGCTGGAATTACCATGCCCAGCCAACTTTTACTCTTAAAATATCCTGTTAAGAGAATGCAAAGACAAACTACAGAGTGGGAGAAATTATTTGCAAAGCACATATCTGACAAGGGCTAGTATCTAGAATATGCAAAGAAAACCCTCATAAAACTCAACAGTAACCTTACTTGGTAAGAAGCATATCAAACTTTTCTTCAGAAAGTATGCAAACAAGAAAAGAATATTCTAAAATATTTAAAGTGTTGAAAGAAAAACCTACCAGCCTAGAATTCTGTATCTAGCAAAATTATCATTCAAAAGTGAAGGAGAAATAGGCCGAGCACGGTGGCTCACGCCTGTAATCCCAACACTTTGGGAGGCCGAGGCAGGTGGATCACCTGTGGTCAGGAGTTTGAGACCAGCCTGGTCAATATGGTGAAACCCTGTCTGTACTAAAAATATAAAAATTAGCCAGGCGTGATGGTGTGCCTGTACTCCCAGCTACTCGGGAGGTTGAGACAGAAGAATCCCTTGAAGTGGGGAGGCGGAGGTTGCAGTGAACCGAGATCTCACCACTGCACTCCAGCGTGGGTGGCAGAGTGAGACCCTGTCTCAAAAAAAAAAAAAAAAAAAAAAAAGCCAGCTCAGTAGCTCACACCTGTAATCCCATGTAATCCCAGCACTTTGGGAGGCCGAGGCAGGCGGATCACGAGGTCAGGAGATGGAGACCATCCTGGCTAACATGGTGAAACCCCGTCTCTTCTTAAAAAAAGAATACAAAAAATTACCCGGGCATCGTGGTGGGCGCCTGTAGTCCCAGGTACTCAGGAGGCTGAGGCAGGAGAATGGCATGAACCTGGGAGGCGGAGCTTGCAAGTGAGCCGAGATCGCGCCACTGCACTCCAGCCTGGGCGACAGAGTGAGACTCCGTCTCAAAAAAAAAAAAAAAAGTGAAGGAGAAATGAAAACTTTCTATGCATTACAAAATGGAGTATACTTGCCTTGCAAGAGATGTTAAAAGAAGTTCTTCAGAGAGAAGGAAAATTACATAGGTCAGAAACTCATATCTAAATAAAGAAAGAGTGCTACAGAAGGAATAAATGAAGCCAAAATAAAACAAGCAATCCAATTAGAACATGAGCAAAAGATATGCAGAGAATTTCACTGAAGGAGTTATGCAGAAGGCTACTAAGCACGTGCAAAGATATTCAACATCATTACCTATTGGGGAAACGTATATTAAAACCACAATGAGATATTATTACGCAACTATCAGAATGGCTGAGATAAAAAACAGTGACAACACCAAATGTGGGGATGTGGATAAACTAGGAAATCATACGTTGCTGGTGGGAATGTAAAATGGGATATTCACTCTGGAAAACAGTTTGTCAGTATCCTAAAACAATAAACATGGAATTACCATGAAACCCAGCAATTTCACACCTGGACATTTACCTTAGGGAAATGATGAGTTGTATTTACACCAAAACCTATAATGAATGTTGATATCAGCTACTATTTGTAATAGCAAAATGTGAGAAAAAGAAAAAAAACCCAGATGTCGTTTAATGGGTGATGATGGTTAAACAAATTGGTATATCCACACCATGGAATTCTGCTCAGTGATAAACAGCAGGAGCTATTGATATATGCAGTGAATAAATATCCACAGAATTATGCTTAGTGAAAAAAAAAGCCAATTTGCAAGGTTACATTCCATTTGATTCCCTTAATATAGAATTTTCAAAATGACAACATTATAGACACCCAGATCATGCAAATGGACTGATTCCCTTAGGAGAACTAAGACCGTATCTACCTAGAGGCTGGAAGAAGACCCTTCTGGGCCTGACAAGCGCAGATAACAATTCTGGCAACAATTGACCCTGGGGTTTCAGCAGGTCCACAGGTGGAAGTTGAGAGTGGGATTTAATCTGGTTGAGTTCATCTTCTGGTAGGAAACCACACAGAACCCAGGAGCACCACCAAGATGGCAGGGGGAGCTGTGTGGCTCAGAGACACTAGGGCCCCATCCTCTTCCTGTTCCTCATTGACTGGCTGGAAAGGTGGACACTAAAAATTCATGATTCGTTTGTACTTAGTTGAAGTATGGAAGGAGATAACATATTATTTAGACTCCCTCCCTCCTTCTCCTTCCTTCCTTCCTCCCTCCCCCTTCCCTCCTTCCTTCCTTCCTTCCTTCCTCTCTCTCTCTCTCTTTCTTTCTTCTTTCTTTCTTTCTGATAGTCTTGCTCTTCTCATCCAGGCTGGAGTGCAATGGCGCAATCTCAGCTCACTGCAACCCCCTGCCTTCCGGGTTCAAGCGATTCTCCTGCTTCAGCCTCGTTAGTAGCCGGGATTACAGGTGCACACCACCATGCCCGGCTAATTTTTGTATTTTTAGTAGAGACAGGGTTTCATCATGTTGACAAAGCTGGTCTCGAACTCTTGACCTCAGGTAATCTGCCCGCCTCGGCCTCCCAAAGTGCTGGGAATACAGGTGTGAGCCACCGCACCCGGCTACACATATTATTTTCTAAAAATGTCACTAATCCTGTGAAAGACTCACTTGAAATGCTTGCCCTAAAATACATTAATAACTTTTTTGATGTGATGAGAGATCTAAGTACTTGTGTTGTGTTCATTTTGAGAACCATCAAATATTTCTAAGATGAAATTTCTTTGAATTTTCACACTTCAGAGGAGGGTCAAGTGTCTCCTAACTACTGTATCATTTGTTCCCCAAGCTGCATTTTTTTTTTTTTTTTTGAGATGGAGTCTTGCTCTGTCGCCCAGGCTGGAGTGCAGTGGCACAATCTCGGCTTACTGCAAGCTCCGCCTCCTGGGTTCACACCATTCTCCTGCCTCAGCCTCCCAAGTAGCTGGGACGACAGGCGCCCGCCACTGCGCCCGGCTAATTTTTTGTATTTTTAGTAGAGGCGGAGTTTTACCATGTTAGCCAGGATGGTCTCGATCTCCTGACCTCGTGATCTGCCCGCCTCGGCCTCCCAAAGTGCTGGGATTACAGGTGTGAGCCACTGCGCCCGATGAGAAAGATTAAAGATCTTTTTCATGGCTTCTTGATGGCTGGCCTGCAACTTTCCTGGCAATGACTGCCCCTACTGAATATACTACATTTCAGATCCTTACCTTTATGTGTTATGATTAGAGAATGAAGGGTGAGCTCACTGGTCCTAATCTTTTCCACTGCCTTTAAGGCCGTGACATACTTAACCCCCTCCTTTTCAGTAGACAATGTTTTCTCCCACTTCTTTCAGAAATATGAACTGCTTTATCTTCTCTCATCCTCAAAACGTGTCAAGGTATTCATATCTATCACTCTCTACATTCCCCTCTTTCTTAGCACAGGGTTCTGTTAGGACATCTGATTTTAAGTCACATAAACCCAACTCCAACTAGCTTAAACAAAAATGTGACTTTACTATAAAGTTTCCAGGGTATCTTGGGAAACTTTGTATGTGGTTGGATCCTGGGCATATAGCTGGAGCCAGGGACTCCTTACTAGCTCTTTCTATACAGCCTTCTTTGGGACAGCATCATTATTCTCTCTACTGTTAACTAGTTCTGCTTGCCCAGCCATCTGGTGGCATAGGCCACCAATAGTGCCCAGGTTTATATCTCCATTTCGTCAGTCAACCATGTGGAACTGGAAGAGCTCAATTCTGATTTGAAATTCCCACAAATGCATTCTGATTAGCCAGCTTAGATCACGACTCACTCCTGGACCAATGAACGTTAGCCACAGAGTCAGGTCACAGTGTATACCATGGTTGTTCTTATGGTAGCCATCTGAATGGAGTTGGGGGTTGGGGGAAGGTGGGAGGTGGGCTGTCCTCATTGAATAAGAAGAAGCAGAAGGTCTTGGAAAAGGAAGAGATGCCAGGAGAGACAGAACAATACTTGGCTACTCCATGCCATCCCTTCTCTTCAGGCAAAATGAAAGATCTTGAACTTTCAATTCTATCTCTTCTCATCTTCTTCGGGATTTAGTTTAATTAATTACCCTTTTATATTTTTTGTTTTTTTTTAACACTAGATTATACTGCAATAAGTTAAGCTGTTTTCTTTTTACATTTTGAATATTTCTACTCAAGCTCCTTTTCTTTAGGCTTACATTTGCTCAAGAATCTCTTATACCAAAGGAGCATCCCATAACCTGTCTTCAAGCTCCGGCCCAATCTATGTACCTTTTTTTTTCTGCCATGTAAATGTCATCTGCCCCATATCACACTTTGCCCCAACCTGGCCTTCTCCCTCTTCATTTCCTTCTTCAATGCCACCTCCATTTTCCCAGAGTGTTTTTTGGTTTCTGAAAGGCTGAACACAGGCAGAGTGAGGGAAGGATGAAGTCTACAGGCCATTGTGATGCAGCCCTTCCAGCAGGTGTGACAGGTAGTCTCTGATGTGCCACTGCCCACTCCTTCAGAGCCCGGCCCCAAGAGGCCCCTTAGATTGTAGAGCATAACACTGACCAGTCTCTGACCTTTCTAGCTTCCTGGTTCCAAAGAGTCTGTGGCCACAGTATCACCTGCACCCCACCCACACAGCTGATAATCAGCTTATTTACCAAAGTTTCCCTGGGAACAAGGACCTTCTCATGAAGAGAGAGGGTGGGTGCCCTCTTGGAGAGGTTGTTTGCTATTTGCTCCCTCACAGGGGTAACCTCCCATTGCCAGTCCTGTGCCCTCTGGAATGAAGAGGAAAGGTAACAACCACAGGCTGGGCCAGAACTGCTTTATTTTTTTGAGGCAGAGTCTTGCTCTCTCACCCAGGCTGGAGTGCAGTGGTGCGATCTCAGCTCGCTGCAACCTCTGCCTCCCAGGTTCAAGCAATTCTCCTGCCTCAGCCTCCCCAGTAGCTGGAACTACAGGCACGTGCCACCAAGCCTGGCTAATTTTTGTATTTTTAGTAGAGAGGGGCTTTCATCATGTTGGCCAGGCTGGTCTTGAACTCCTGACGTCAAGTGATCCACCCACCTCAGCCTCCCAAAGTATTTAGATTACAGGTGTAAGCCGCCATGCCCGGCCAGAACTGCTTTCTTAAGGGTACCCATAGGTAAAGGCCAAGCCCTCGCCCTCACTCACCAACTTGTGTTCTCGCAGCTCTCGGCTATGTTGGTGCTTGTGGGGACAATCACGTGAAGCCCTTTGCTTCTTTGGTTTAAAAAAAAAAAAAAAAAACTCTTGTTTTTTTGAGATGCAGTTTTGCTCTTGTTGCCCAGGCTAGAGTACAATGGTGTGATCTCGGCTCACCACAACCTCTGCCTCCCAGGTTCAAGCGATTCTCCTGCCTCAGCCTCCTGAGTAGCTGAGATTACAGACTTGTGCCACCACACCCAGCTAATTTTTGTATTTTTAATAGACGGGGTTTCTCCCTGTTGGTCAGGCTGGTCTCAAACTCCCAACCTCAGGTGATCTGCCCGCCTCGGCCTCCCAAAGTGCTGGGATTACAGGTGTGAGCTACCATGCCCGGCCAAAATAAAACTCTTTTATTATGAAAATTTTAAAACAGGTACAGAGTAGAGAGACTAGTTTAATGTGTTTACCACCCACTTTTCACAATTATCCATTTGAGGCCAATGTTGCTCTGTCTATACCCCCATAGTGACACTCTCCTCCTTTATTTCAAAGCAAATCCTAGATCATATACTTTATGGGTAAATATTTCAGTGTGTATCTCTAAACAACAACTTTCCTTTTGTTTCTCTCCTTTTTTGTTTCTTTTTGGCTTTGCTCAAGTTTATTATTGAGGTATGATTTACATGCTGTAAGTTGCCCTTTTTAGGTTAATTTTGAGGTTTTATAAACTCATTCAGCCATAAAACCATCACAATCAGGATATAGAACAGTTCTGTCACCTCCCCAAATTCCCCTATATCCCTTTGAGTGAATTCCCCCCCAACCCCCATGCAACTACACAACTGTTTTCTATTCCTATAGTTTTATATTTTTCAGAATGTCATAAAAATAGAACATCCTACAGTCTGTAGTCCTTTGAAATGTCACTTTTAAAAACATAAAATTATACTGTGATCACTTCACCCCCAATCAATAATTCTCTAATATCAGATATCACATTTCCACAACTGTCCTAAGAAGTATTTTTTTACAAACTGATTTAGGACCTACATCTACACATTGCAATTGGTTGTTTTGTCTCTCAAGTCTCTTTTAATCTATAGGTTTCCTCTCCATCTTTTGTTTTGTTTTGTTTAAGAAATTGGGCTGTCACAGTTTCTCATAATCTGGATTTTTATCAACTGCATCTGCATGTTGTCATTTCTTCTGTTCTCTATAGTCTTGCTATTAAAATATGGTCCATGGACCAGCAGCATCTGCATCACCTGAGAGTTTGTTAGAAATGCATAATCTTGGACCCCACTCAAGACCTATTGAATCAGAATCTGCATTTTTAACATTCAACAAGATCTATGGCTGGGCATGGTGGCTCATGCCTGTAATCCCAGCACTTTGGGAGGCCGAGGCGGGTTCACCTGAGGTCAGGAGTTTGAGACCAGCCTGGCCCACATGGGGAAACCCCATCTCTACTAAAAATACAAAAATTAGCTGGGTGTGATGCATGCCTGTAATCCCAGCTACTCAGGAGGCTGAGGCAGGAGAATCCCTTGAACCTGGGGGGCAGAGGTTGCAGTGAGCCAAGATTGTGCCATTGCACTCCAGCCTGGGTGACAAAACAAGACTCTGTCTCAAAAAAAAAAAAAAAAGATCTCCACCTGATTCTGTCCCTGTAAAATGGCACTGAGACCTAGTGTGTTGATCTGGTTTAGGTTGGTTGGTTTGTGGGTTTGTTTTTGGCAAGCCTATATGGGTGGCATTGCACCCCTTATTTCTCAGCCCTTCCCACCTGGTCTTCTCTAGGTCTCTCTGACTGCTCCTGCTCCTTGTCAGCCAGGACCTGTGTCTCCTCATAACTCAGGCTTCTGTAAATGTAAGTGTGTCCAAGGAGATACATTCCACATACTACCCCCAGACCTCCATTCTCTTTGTCTACTATGGCTTTCAGGTATCTCGTCTAACCTCCTGATTTACAAATCTCCTCTCTAATCCTGACCTGTCCATGGTCTCCTAACTTGCCTTTTCAGTTGCCAAGAGAATATCTCTTCCCAGATATTCTTGCTGCTAATACTAATTCTCACTAGCCTGCGCCTTTAACTCAACAAGTCAAAACATAAATCACTGCTTTCCCTTCTATTTTCCCTTTTGGATTAGTAAATTATTTTCTGATCACTCAGCCTAGACTATTTGAAGCTGTCTTCTATTTTTTCCGCTCTTTCATGTCTGATCTCTAATCAGTAGTTTAGTTTTATTAATCCCCCTGTATTTGTCAGCCCTCATTACGTTATGCTGGGGTAAGAGAAAATCCCTCCAAATCTCAGTGGTTTGCAACGCAAAGTTGTTTTTTTTTTTGTTTTTTTTTTTTTGAGACGGAGTCTCACTCTGTCGCCCAGGCTGGAGGGCAGTGGTGGGATCTCGGCTCACTGCAAGCTCTGCCTCCTGGGTTCACACAATTCTCCTGCCTCAGCCTCCCGAGTAGCTGGGACTAAAGGCACCCACCACCACGCCCGGCTAATTTTTTGTATTTTTAGTAGAGATGGGGTTTCACTGTGTTAGCCAGGATGGGCTCAATCTCTTGACCTTGTGATCCACCCGCCTCAGCCTCCCAAAGTGCTGGGATTACAGGCATGAGCCACCACGCCCAGCCAACAATGCAAAGTTTTATTTTTTGTTAAAGTTATATGTTGGCTGTAGGTTGACTGAAGGTCTGGTCTTTTTCAGTACAGGATCTAGGCTGAAGAGCAGCCCCAATTTGGGATACAGCAGAGGGAATAAAAAGGAATGGTAAAACTAGGAATAGCTTTCAAAGTTCAGTCATGGTGTAAATCAGTTCCATGGCTGATCTGGTTTGGATGTCTCCCCACCCAAATCTCATCTTGAATTCCCATGTGTTGTGGGAGGGACCTGGTGGGAGGTAATTGAATCATTGGGGCAGGTCTTTTCCATGCTGCTCTTGTGATAGTAAGTCTCACGAGATCTGATGGTTACTATAAGTTGGAGTTTTCCTGCGCAAGCTCCCTTTTTGCCTGCTGCCATCCATGTAAGATGTGACTTGCTGCTCCTTGCCTTCTGCCATGATTGTGAGGTCTCACCAGCCATGTGGAACTGTGGGTCCAATAAACCTTTTTCTTTTGTAAATTGCCCAGTCTCAGATATGTCTTTATCAGCAGCGTGAAAATGGACTAATACAATGATCATAGCAAATGACAAAGCCAAGTCTCATATTCATTGACTGAGAAAGTATGTTCAAATATCTGGAATCAATAGTATAATCTATCACAATTGCCATTTTGTATTTCAATTGCATCCCTTATTTCAATTCTCTTTACCCCTGCCTTAAACTTCACTTCTCTCAGCTTCCTCAAGGAAGCCTTCTCTGATGCCCTCAGACTAGGCCACATCTACTGCTATTGGCTGTTGTGGAATTTATACTTCTCCTTCATGACACACGTGAGACAACTGCAATTATTTATGCACTTATTTAATTTCTGACAGCCCCTAGACTGAAAGCTCTGTGAGGGCAGAGACAGTGTCTGTTTTGCTCATTATTTAACCCTTGGCAGCTAGAAAAGTATCTGGCATAGAGCAGCATGTAAAGGAATGAATGATTGCCTTAGTCATGCCCATATCATCCTTCACCTGGTTTACTGAAAGGCCTTACCAGTAGTTTTGGAAATCTAATTTATTTTTCTGCCATCAGGATTTTCTTTCTTAAAGACTTACTCTTGGCTGGGCATGGTGGCTCACACATGTAATCTCAGAACTTTGGGAGGCTGAGGTGGGCAGATCATTTGAGATCGGGAGTTGCAGACCAGCCTAGCCAACATGGTGAAACCTCATCTCTACTAAAAGTACAAAAATTAGCTGGGTGTGGTGGTATGTACCTGTAATCCCAGCTACCTACTTGGGAGGCTAAGGGGGAGGATCGCTTGAACCCTCCAGCCTAGGTGACAGTGAGAATCCATCTCAAAAACAAAACAAAACAAAACAAAACAAAAAGACTTACTCTTTATATCATCTATTGGTTTTCTAGGTCAGGTTGTGCTGAAGTTTCCTGAATGTGTATGCTTTCTCAGACCTCTATCCTTTTGCATGGGCTGTTCCTTCTGTAGGATTCCCTCCCTCCCCCCAGTGCTCTGCCTGGTAAAATCCTGTTCATCTTTTAACTTCAGTTCCGAGGCTACCTCCTCTGCAAAAGGTCCCATGACTCTCAGTGCAGACTTGGGCCCCTGCCCTTCTGCTTCCACATATGCACCTCCATTTTAGCAATTATCATGTTTCATTCTAAACCCAACATTGTGGTTTTCTAGCACAGATTAGAAAAAGGAGAGTGTTGTGGGAAGTGAGTGACCCCGAATAGAGGGACTGGCTGGAGCCACGGCAGAGGAAACATAAATTGTGAAGATTTTATGGACATTTATCACTTCCCTAATAATACTCTTATAATTTTTTATGCCTGTCTTACTTTAATCTCTTGATCCTGTTATCTTCGTAAGCTGAGGATGTACGTCATCTCAGGACCCTGTGATGATTGCGTTAACTGTACAATTTGATTATAAAATGTGTGTTTGAACAATATGAAATCAGTGCACCTTGAAAATGAACAGAATAACAGTGATTTTAGGGAACAAGGGAAGACAACCATAAGGTCTGACTGCCTGTGGGGTTGGGCAAAAAGCCATATTTTTCTTCTTCCAGAGAGCCTATAAACAGACATGCAAGTAGGAGAGATAGCAGTAAATTCTTTTTCTATCAAGGAATATTAAGACCCTAGGAAAAGAATTGCATTCCTTTGGGGAGGTCTATAAACGGCCGCTCTGGGAGTATCTGTCTTATGTGGTTAAGGACTGAAATACGCCCTGATCTCCTGCAGTACCCTCAGGCTTATTAGGGTGGGGAAAAAACTGCTCCCTGGTAAATTTGAGGTCAGACTGGTTCTCTGCTCTGGAGCCCTGTTTTCTGTTGTTTAAGATGTTTATCAAGACAATACGTGCACAGCTGAACAGAGACCTTTATCAGGAGTTTTTGATTTTGCGCTTTGCCTTGTGATCTTTATTGGCCTCAGAAGCATGTGATCTTTGTTCTCCTTTTTGTGCTTTGAAACATGTGGTCTTTGTGACCTACTCCCTGTTCGTACACCCCCTCCCCTTTTGAAATCCTTAATAAAAGTTGCTGGTTTTGCGGCTCAGGTGGGCATCACGGACCTACTGATATGTGATGTCACCCCCGGTGGCCCAGCTGTAAAATTCCTCTCTTTGTAGTCTTTCTCTTTATTTCTCAGACCAGCCGACACTTAGGGAAAATAGAAAGAACCTATGTTGAAATATTGGGAGTGGGTTCCCCTGATAGGATAGAGGTTAACATTGTGGTTTTCCAGTGTAGATTAGAAAAAGGAGAGAGGGAACAGCGGAGTGGTGCAGTGGAAGCATACCTATGGGCCCATAACCCAGAGGTTGATGGATGGAAACCATCCTCTGCTAGCTTTGTGATCTTGGCTGGGTGTGGCTGCTCACACCTGTAATCCCAGCACTTTGGGATCACTTGAGACTAGTCTGGGCAACATAGCAAGACACCGTCTCCATAAAAAGGAAAACAAAAACAAACACACACACACACACACACACACACACACACACAAGAGAGGCATTTCTAAATAGAGGCCTGCTGACAACAGCAGAATTTACCACTGATGGCCTGTCAGTAAAGGAGCGGTGCCTGTCCCAGCTAACACAAGCACCTTCTGCAGTGGCTGCAGCAGTGTTTCCCTAGTGAGGACCTACTTCCTACAACTCTCATCTACAAGTCTGAGCCTGAAAACGACCTCAGATTTTAGCAAAACAAGCACAGTATTGCTGGCTTCTTCTGTTTTCCTCTGAGTTGAAGGGGTCCAGGGCAGACTCAGAGCCCCTGGTTTCCTCATCATGAGCCTGAGCATGAGTCAGAATCACCTGAGGGCTTATGAAGCCAAAGGTTGCTGGGCTCTATCCAGAGTTTCTGATCCAATAGTTCTAGGGTGGGGACTGGAACTCACATTTGTAAAAGATTCCCAGGGGATGCTGCTGCTGCTGGGCTGGCCTTAACCACTGGCTTAACAATGGGCCACAAGCAGGACCACAGTGAAAAACTCTAGTCAAACAGGAAGATACAGAAAACTTCATCCTTGATCAAGCACTTCTTGCTTCATTTACACAGGTGCCTGCATTTTTTACCCAAGGGAAGACTTTGTGACTTGATAATTTCCACTTGTGGAACCAGTTGAACTGGATATTTACTATCAGATATTTACTTATACCAAATAAACATTGTTATACACTATGTAAAAATAGAAGGTGCTGTCATTCTGAATTCCTTGCAAGGGCTGTTCCTTCAAACCTGCTCCCTTGTGGATCTGTATCACTGAGTCATGTAGGCCAAAAGCATCGTAAGCCAAATAGTTGGAACTCAGTAGTTCTGTTCCTTGCTGTCACTGCATCCTTCCCTCAACAAACTTAGTTTAGAGTAGACATCAGAATTTTGTATTCAACCACTAGCAGTAGTTTCTAAGACATCATGCAATTAATATAAATCAATTTTAAAATTTATAACCTCCTGATAGGCCCTCTTGTTAGATTACCAATGTTGTATTTATTTTAAAAATGTTGGCTGGATGCAATGGCTCACTCCTATAATCCTAGCACTTTGGGAGGCTCAAGGGATCACTTGAACCTGGGAGTTTGAGACCAGCCTGGGCAACATGATGAAACCTTGTCTCTACAAAACATACAAAATTTAGCTGGGCATTGTGGTGCACCCTTGTGGTCCTAGCTACTCATGAGGCTGAGGTGGGAGGATCGCTTGAGTCTGGGGTGGGGGGGTCAAGGTTGCAGTGAGCTGAAATTGCACCATTGCACACCAACCTGGGTAACAGAGGGTTACCCTGTCTCAAAAAAAAAAAAAAGTTAACAATGTTAACAATGGGGAGAGCTATGAAAACAAAATTTTAGAGACAGTGTGACTCAAGTACAGTTTCTGTGCAGTTGTAATTAGAAGGAACCAATGTGGCTGACTGATTTTGAACTACAATTGTCACTGACAATAAGAGTTACTGTGGAGGATGAAAAACTCCCATCATTCCCTTAGCAAGACTTGGAAAGAAGGATGAATTACATTCAGCAAATTTAATATTTCACTGGTGCTAAAACTCACATTGTTTTGCGTTGTTAAATCTCTGAAATCCTGATGCATTTTACCAAGAATGGCATTTTATGATTATGGTTGGCTAGGTCATGGTTGTGATGTGGTGTCACTGCCTGCATATGTACAGACTTGGTGGTTATTCCTGGTGGGATGACTTGGCAACTGTAATCTCCATGTTTCTCTCAACAGATTATATGAGGACCATCTGGAAAAGAAACAAGCTGCCTGTTGTCTGGAAACCTTCCAGTGACACCTTCAGGTAAGATCAGGAGAGTCCCAGCATCAAAATTTGTAAAACAGGTGTCAGTAGTTTGCAAGAAAACAGTAGTGGAATAGTTTTAAGAAATGCTGCATTATTAGCACATAGTAATTAAGGACACAGAGGACATTTCTATATGAATGACACAGACATCAATGACTATAAGCTGAAAAATGACTCAGAAGAAGAACAGAGATTCTGAATGTAAAGAAATTACAGGAATTCTTTAATGAATTTATTTTTGTTTATACCTTCCTTCTTATGTATGCACAAGAGATGTATGATAACAATGTAAGTCTAAGTCTGTGCTTGTTCACTAAAAATTCTAAATGATAAAAAAGTATTACAAATAGTTTAATTGGAAATATTTCTTTTTTTTTTTTTTTGAGATGGAGTGTCGCTCTGTTGCCCAAGCTGGAGTGCAGCGGCGCGATCTTGGCTCACTGCAACCTCTGCCCCCTGGGTTCAAGCGATTCTTCTGCCTCAGCCTCCCGCGTAGCTGGAGGTGCCCACCATCATGCCCTGCTAATTTTTGTATTTTAATAGAGACGGGGTTTTGCCAAGTTCACCAGGCTGGTCCCAAACTCCAGACCTCAGAAGAGCTGCCTGCTTTGGCCTCCCAAAGTGCTGGGATTACAGGCATGAGCCACTGCATCCGGCCAGGAATATCTTTTTAACAGCAACTTTCAATCTTTTTAGTCTGAGGACCCCTTTACACTCTTAAAAAATATTGAGAACACCAGAGAACTTGTGGTTTATATGGTAACATCAATAGTTACCACATTAGAAATTTAAACAGACTTTTAATACCAAAGAATCACAAGCACATATTCCATTAGCTGTCGGAGAGATAATGACATCACACATCATGTATCCTCTGGGAAGTTCCAATGTACACTGGTAACAGAATGAAAATGAAAAGAAAGGGAGGAACCACACTTTGAGAATCTCTGGCCTATAAAATAATGGTTTTTTAAAAATACCATTATATTTTGATGAATATGGATATATTTCCAAGTAAACTGTTGTTGGAAGAAGTAAAATATTGACTACAGGGAAAATTCTATTGCTGAACAGTTGGTGTAGCATTTTGAGACACAGAAATTAACTGATGTATCTTTCTTCTGTGGCTGTGGGAAACATCCACCCCAACCGCCCTTCGTTTTTGAGACGGAATCTCGCTCTGTCACCCAGGCTGGAGTGCAGTGGCGCGATCTCGGCTCACTGCAAGCTCCGCTTCCCGGGTTCACGCCATTCTCCTGCCTCAGCCTCCTGAGTAGCTGGGACTACAGGCGCCCGCCACGACGCCCGGGTAATTTTTTGTATTCTTTTTTTAAGTAGAGACGGGGTTTCACCACGTTAGCCAGGATGGTCTCCATCTCCTGACCTCGTGATCCGCCTGCCTCGGCCTCCCAAAGTGCTGGGATTACAGGCATGAGCCCCCGCGCCCGGCCCTCAGCCGCCCTTCTTAGGTGGCCAGCTCACTCTGGGTATCCTGTAGGTCTGGGTAAATCGACCCTAGGGGAAGGTAAGAGTGTATCTTCTACTTGGGTTCTGGAGGGCAGTGGAATTGCCTGTAAAGCAGGAGGAAGGGATAGAGGTTGGGACAAAGATGAAAGGAGGAGTGTGGTTTGGCCCCTGGGGGACAAACCTGGATTTTCTAGAGACTAGGAGAGGCGGCGGGGCTTGCAGTTTTTGTTAGTGATGGAGATCTCTGGGGACTTGCACATGGCTCTGTGGGTACCGGTGGGCAGACAAACACTTGGTGCAGAGGACACTGAAGCACCACCCAGGGTCCTGCTGGGCAGTCAGGCCCAGAGAGAGGGCAGACCCTGGGGAGTTGCTGGCCTTTAGGATACCCTGCGGGTCCGAGCAAGACGTCCTAATGACAGTCACCAATGGGCTGCTGCCCAGGGCCTCTTCTGCCGCTGTCCTGACCTAGAATCCTACAACCTTTCAAGGAAGGAGAACGGGAGCCACCACATACACACAGAGGGTGGCTTTCCTCTAGGGATCCTGGGAACCAGATTGGCTTTCATTTACAAACCGCAGAACAGTTACAGAAGCAAAAGAAGGTAGTTATGACTGGATCTGAGGACATCTTGCCTGAATTGAATTTCCAGCTCTGTCACTTGCTAATAGAAGCCCCTCACAGGGTCTCCGCTGGGCACACTAAATGAGTGATACATGGAAACTCTTCAGACAGCACCTGGCATGTGTATGTTATCTATCACCTCTTGAACCTCGATATCTTGGAGATGTCATAACTGCCACACTACATCCTCTGCAGTTTGGGATGGCTGACGTTTGACCCTTTGCCTAAGTCCCCATATCGAAGGCTAGATTAAGCCTTAAGGCTGGAGCCAAGGGGAGGGAGGGCAGGAACGAACTCTAAATAGAAGTGCTCCCCCGGGGACTGGGCGGCCCAACCTGCTCCAGCAGCCGGGAAGGTCTTCCTGCCACAGTGACCGCAGCGAGTGGCGTCCGGCCTCGGAGGGACTGAGGGCACTTCTCTGGTGTAAGCACTGGCGTCCAACGCCGGACGCAGCAAAATCGCTGCAAACTCTGGGTCCAGAGAGGTCCAGGTCCTCCCGGGTTTCTTTTTATTTTAAATTTTTTTCCAGGGAGAGTTCTGGCGCTCCTTCAATCAGGGGGAGGCTGCGAGTCTGAGTCAGGAGATGGGCGTGGGCAGGCGTGGGTAGCACCATCGAGGCCCTGGCCACCTGCCGGGTGCTGGGTAGTCTGGAGGGTCTAGAGCCCGGTCTCTGCCTCCAGGCGCCCCACCCTGGACCCCTCCTCCACGCGGGTCCCGCCCCACGGTGGGCGTGGCTTCCAGGGGGCGGGGCCGGGAGGGTCCGCGAACGAGTAACCTCCCGCAGGCGAGGCGAGGCGGGGCGGAGCGCGGGAGGCCAGTTGGGAGGCGCACATCCGGCGGTTACCCGGTACTTCATAAAGCCGCTTTCGCCGCTGGCTGTTGCCGCGTTTTGCCTCCGCAGCAGCTCTGGGCTCTTCTCAGCTGCGCGAGCAGCTGCTCCAATGCGCCGGAGTGGCCATGGGCGCCCCGCACTGGTGGGACCAGCTGCAGGCTGGTAGCTCGGAGGTGGACTGGTGCGAGGACAACTACACCATCGTGCCTGCTATCGCCGAGTTCTACAACACGGTGCGGGGCGCGGGAGCGGGGAAGGCAGGCGGGCCAGCGGGAGGGGGCTGTTCCCGCGCCGCAGCGTCTGGAAGCTGGACGTGGGTCTCTGCGCGTATCTGGGGGCATTCTCTCCAGGGGCTGAGTCAGTCCACACCCCCTCCTCGGCGCGCTCCTTTCAGTTCTCCATCTGTCCTCCTCTCCTGTCCCCATTCCCGACAGCTGGGCTCATCTTCCTCCTGCTGTCATTTGTTTTGTGATGGTCCTATTGTCTTGTTTGGCCCCCACGCGTCCAGGAACCAGGGGTCTGTGTCAGCCTGTTCTCCTTGTTTGGGTCAGCTGGGGGCGGTGAACCTGCCGGGACAAGTCTCTTCCTCCCCTGGGATCTCTGTGGCGTGACGCACTTGGGTCGCATTGTGCGTTTTTGCCCTGAATACCTGCTCTCGGAGTGCTGGGAAGAGCACGCCCCCCGCAGGTCCCCGCGGCTGGGGTCACTCCCACCAGGCAGACTTGCCCCACCCCCAAGAACATGCCTGTAATGGTCGAGTTATTTTTGGTCAGAATCAAGTTAATTACTACTCGTTTTTTTTTCTTGCCTTTAGTGTCCTGTCTTGTGCAAGCCGCTAATTCAACTCCCCCAGGACTGTGCTTTCTCCAGTTCTGAAGTCTGAGGGATGAAAGGAAAGTTTGGGAGTGATAATGTGCGGGTTTTGGATTTGCCTAGGTCCCTAGATAAGGGTGAGCAGAAACTTCCCCATTGCAGAATCCTGGGTGATTTTAGTTCTTGTGGTAGGGAAGGGTTGCAGCTGGGAGAGGAAATGCCTCTTACTTTGTGTATGTCCATGGCTCAGAATCCTGGTACAGAATGTGAGACTTTGCGTGGTCATTTCTGTGGCTTATCTTTTCACCGCCCAAACAAGGAAAACAGGAACTCCTGGTTTGGGTCATTCTGAATTTGAGGTTTTTGTTTAGGACTTTTCCTTTTGGATTTGCTAGAGAGAATGTCTTCAGCAGGAGTCAGGTGCTTACTGCCTGCAGGAATCTCAGATGATCTAGTCCCTGTCCTTTTATTCATCTGATGAGAAAACTGGGCTCTTGAGGAGGGAGCTGTCATGCTCACATTTCTGGCATGGCTGGGGCCACAATCCAGAAGTCTGGGCCCTTCCTTCCCTCAGTGCTGAAATCCATGGCTGGCTTCCACACAAACACTCCTGCTCCTTTTTTTATGATTAGGTTGGTTCCCTAAGAAAACATAAGGCTGGGCGTTGTGGCTCACGCCTGTATTCCTAGCACTTTGGGAGGCCAAGGCAGGTGGATCGCTTGAATCCAGGAGTTCGAGACCAACCTGGGCAACATGGGGAAACCTCATCTCTACAAAAAAATACAAAAATTAGCTGGACATGTGGCACACACCTGTCATCCCAGCTCCTTGGGAAGCTGAGGTGGGAGGATCACCTGAGCCCGGGAGTTGAAGGCTGCAATGAACTGAGATCACGCCACTCCACTCCAGCCTGGGCAACAGGGTCTCAAAGAAAACCTGGCCCTCTGCTGACCACAGATACTGTGAAAGACAGTGGAAGTGGCCATGACTTATGTATTGCATAACCTCCCAGAGCATGCTGTCAGGGGTAAATAGTTGCACACAGAGGATGGGCTGGAGTAGTTCTGGGTACTTTCAATAAGGAGAAACACCAGTGGTAACACAAGCTGTCCTTTTGTAAATAAAGAATATAGTGAAAGAGTAAGGATTTCACCAGAGTTCAAGAAGAAAAGACAGCTTGATGACAGGTTCTCACACACTTAGCAAGGTTATTCTCTGTGCAGCCTGGGGTCTACAGAGAGGGTCAACCTTGGTTATTTTGGCCAAAAAAGCTAGTGTATGGCTTCTCTGAGTCTGTCTTGAAAAGTGTCATAGGGCTGGATGAAAGGGAGAGTTTGTCTTTACTTTTAATCTAGTCCCATTGGAGCCGTTACTCTATGTAGTGAGTGCTAAAGTCTTTTTCAGAAACAAACTGTTGATCTTCAGCTGCATTGTCTGGCTGATGAGCCCAGCTGGCCCATCTGACAAACTTTATTCCTTGGAATACTCATAAACCACAAAATTTGCTCTGGCAAAGCAGAGAGCGTAAGGTGTCAGAGAATAAGGTCATTGCCGAACTTTGTTGAGTGTAGGTCCAAAGAATTTAGCAAAAAACGTTTCTTCCCCTCTGTTGCTATTTTTTAAATCTTTTTTTTGAGACGGTCTTGCTCTGTTCCAGGCTTGAGTGCTGTGGTGCGATCTTGGCTCACTGCGACCTCCACCTCCAGGTTCAAGCGATCCTCCCAAAGTGCTGGGATTACAGGCGTGAGTCACCATGCCCGGCCTTCTTCCCCTGTGTTCTTACGTACTACTTATATTTTGATGCTTATCACAGGACATTCCCATGCTTATCTTACTCCTGTGTTGAGAAAGACAGTGGACTGTTATGTGGTGATAAATATCGTCTTAAATCCTCATAATAAGGCAACAGGTCTAATTACCCAGTTTATAGGAAACTCATAATGATTACCAGTTTTGAGAAAAAGTTGGAGGAATTGACAATGTTAAATCAGGAGAAGACCGGGAGAGGGATCTAGAACCTTCTTAATGGGTCTTAGGGGTAGCACATCACTACGACACCTTCAGATACTACTGTCTACCATTACTTATTTGCTATGTGTTGAAGCTCTGCTGGGTACTGTATACTCACTCTAGACAATGGGTGCTATTTATTATATCCATTTGATAAAGATGGGAATTGGGGCCTAGAGAGTTTATGTAACTTGCTGTGGTCAAGAGCATAGCACAGCTTAAGTCAGAACTTGGTCCATTTGACTCTACCAAGAGAGTTATCTTGAAGCTATAAGTGCCACTGTAACTAACTTAGATTTATCTATTTGGCATAGAATAGATATTTATTATTTAGTCATTCCATAACTTAAAACTCCTGTCTTGGGATCATTTTATCTCTAGGATAAAACTCATACTTTTTGATAGGAAAAAAGTTTATTTAAAGTAGTTTGTAAAATTACTGTTTATTGTAAAAGTAATATGATCATGGTAAAAAATTTAGAGTATGTAAGTTGTAGAGTGAAAAATACCCTTCTGTATCTTTCTAGATATTTTCTAGGCATATAAAAAGCACATGTATCTGTGTGTGCATATAAAATACGCATATATAAGGCTGGGGGCAGTGGCTCATGCCTGTAATCTCAGCACTTTGGGAGGCTGAGGCAGGCAGATCATTTGAGGTCAGGAGTTTGAGACCAACCTGGCCAACATGGTGAAACCGCATCTCTACTAAAAATGCAAAAAAATTAGCTGGCTGTGGTGGCGCGTGACTGTAGTCCCTGCTACTCAGGAGGCTGAGGCAGAAGAATAGCTTGAACCTGGGAGGTGGAGGTTGCAGTAAGCTGAGATCGCGCCACTGCACACTCTAGCCTGGGCAACAGAGCAAGATTCTGTCTCAAAAAAAAAAAAAAAAAAAAAAAACCAGCATGTATGGCGTAATCACGAATACTTGAAGTTTTTTTCCAAGATGGTACTGTGTAAACTCTTATGTACCTTGTGTTTTTCACTTAATATGTCTTGGAGATATTTCCATATCAGCTCATATAGTGCTCTCTTCCTGTTTATAATGTTTATACAGTACTCCCTTTAATGGATTGATCATAATTTATTTATCTAAGCAATCCTTATTGATGGACATTTCATATAGTTTCTCTCTGTTTTATTGTTTTCATTTTGGTTTTTGAACAGTGATTCAGTGAATATCCTCATTCATGCATCTGGATGTACTTTCGCAAGCACTAATCTTAGATGGGGATTGCTGTGTCAAGGAGGATATTCACTTTAAATGCTGATAATTACTGTGAAATGGCACACTAAAGAGAGTGCACTGATTTGACTTCCACTGACAATGTTTGGGCATACAAAACATTTTGCTTTGGCCTCTGCAAATCTCTCTTGCCTCAAATTGTATCATCCTGTGCTTCAGCCAAGCCTAATATCTCTTCCATGAACATGTAATTTCCTTTCACAGCCTTTTACTTGTGCACATTTTATACTGTTTCTTCTATATACAAATTTTATTGAATTGAGTTCCTTTTTATGTTTTAAGATTTAAGACCCCCTGGCTGGGCGCGGTGGCTCACGCCTGTAATCCCAGCACTTTGGGAGGCTGAGGTGGGAGGATCACTTGAGGTCAGGAGTTTGAGACCAGCCTGGCCAACACGGCGAAACCCCATCTTTACCAAAAATATAAAAAACTAGCCAAGTGTGGTGGTGTGTGCCTGTAGTCCCAGCTACTAGGGAGGCTGAGGCAGGAGAATTGCTTGAACCTGGGAGGTGAAGGTTGCAGTGAGCCAAGATCAGGCCACTGCACTCCAGCCTGGGTGACAGAGCAAGATTCCATCTGAAGGAAAAAAAAAAAAAAAGAAAGAAAATATTTAAGGCCCCAGTCACATAGACCTAGCCACTTTGGAGAAAAGCTGGGTCTGCCTTTTACCTGAGCTTGACCTTTGGGGACTCTGTTGCTCAGCAGGGACTTGAGGACAGAAGAAAGTCAACTGATGGCTGAAAAGAATCTTGAAGCAAAATACATGCATAAATCAGCTCATGATCTGTCACTTCCTGCTCTGTCCCCAGTCATCAAGATAAACAGAGCTCTCGTTATATGCCAAGTCCTAAGTCCCGCTCTCTTCAGGCTGAATCTATCGGTCGATCCATCAATCTGAGCATTTACTGGGCAGCAACTGTGTGCTTATTCCAGAGACCAGCTCTGTAAATAGTCATATGGGTGGTGAGGGCTATGATAGAGGTGTGTACAAGCCGCTGAGGGTGTTTTAAGTACTGTGCATGGGATTGATGTACTGTGAGGATAGGGTGGTGGTTTTTGCAAGAAGGCTTCGAATAGAGTGACCAAACTTGTCCTGGGTTTTTGCCTGAGACTTTTCTGGTTTTAAAACTGAACGTCCCATGCCTTGGGAAGCCCCCTCAGTCCCAAGCAAACCACGACAGTTGGTCATCCCAGGGGCAGAAGTAAAACAATGGAATGGGTAGTTAGGAATCAGCACACAATTAAGATGGACAGGCAATCCACTCAGCCAGGGTAAAAGTCCTCAGCTGTTTATGAACCTGCTGTCCAGAATATGTACAGCCTGTTGTTTTGTCTTTATTTACCCTCTGTCTGGAAAGTGCACATTCAGATGCATCAGGATGAGACTGCAGTATGTTCATGAGATTATTTTGTAGCAAATGTTATGTGGAAATTCATAGTAGAACCTTCTAAGGAAATAATACATTTTAAAAATTGTGGTCTAGGCTCAGTGGCTCATGCCTCTAATCCTAGTACTTTAGGAGGCTGAGGCTGGCAGATCACTTGAGCCCAGGCTGAGGCTGGCAGATCACTTGAGACCAGCCTGAGCCACATGGCAAAACCCTACCCTGTCTCTACAAAAAATGTGAAAATTAGCTGGACATGATGGCACATGCCTGTGGTCCCAGTTACTCAGGAGGCTGAGATCAAGGCTGCAGTGAGCTGGGAGCATGCTATAATCTAACAATAGGCTTTAAAATGTACCCCTTGAGAGGCAGAGCATGCAGTGAGCCAAGATCGCGCCACTGCACTCCAACCTGGGTGACAGAGCGAGACTCCGCCTCAAAAAAAAAAAAATGTAGCCCTTGAGTGAACTATTCTACAATTTCAGCGACCAATACAATTTTGAGGGATACATCTCAGTAGAGATGGAGCCATGAGTCCATTTTTAAACCATGACTGATTTGCTTTTTTGTATTTCTTTTGGTGTTCCTTCATCTTTTTCTCTTGGGGAAAGTCTCCCACTAATTTGTTCTTTTCCTTTCCATATGTTGATGTCTATAAAAGGTACAGTGGGGACCAGCCAGCCTTGGTAGATGGGCTAGGCAGAAGAATAATGTAATTTCAGTATTATTTGAAGCATATGGCAAAATAGTGCTTCTAAATGGTGCTTCTAATATGCACATTTAAAGAAACTGTTTGGGCCAGGTGTGGTGGCTTATGCCTGTAATCCCAGCACTTTGGGAGGCTGAGGTGGGCTGATCACTTGAGGTCAGGAGTTCAAGACCAGCCTGGCCAACATGGTGAAACCTCGTCTCTACTGAAAATACAAAAAATTAGATGGGCATGATGGCACTCACCTGTAGTCCCAGCTACTTGAGGAGAGGCTGAATCAGGAGAATCGCTTGAACCTGGGAGGCGGAGGTTGCAGTTAGCCAAGATTTCGCCACTGTACTCCAGCCTGGGTGACAGAGTGAGACTCCATCTCAAAAAATAAATAAATAAATAAATAAATAAATAAATAAAAATTAAAAATTAAAAAAAGTTTGACATATCATAATTTTGCTGTAGGTGTGATAAATGACTTCATGCCTTTGCAAATAATATATAAATACATTTAAAAGTGATTAGTGTGTCCATTGCTGGTGGAAATATAACCCAAGAAAGCCATTGCGGGACAGCTTGGGAGTAGACAGTTGCACTTAGCAGAAGCAAGGTAGATTGAGAGGACTTGAGGCACTAAAGATCTTCTGGGGTAAAAATCGCAATGCATTATATTTCTCAACATTATAAGTGGGACTGTAAATTGGTGCTCCTTCCACTGGAAAATGGCTAAACTGCTCCCATCTGCCTCACTTACAGCAAGTGAGCTAAATCTATATTATCTAGGATGAAAAGGTTTGCAGGGCGTATTGTTGAAGGAGAAAAGGAAGCTGCACGATGGGAATGTTAACAATATGTGACATATACGTACCTATTCATGTAAATGTGAAGAAAATGAGGACAGTGGTTATCTCTGGGGAAGAGGCTAGAAAGGAAACTTTATTCCTTTTTTTTTTTTTTACAAGAACACATTCATGTATATGAAGGGAGAAAGATCAGGTTTTAAGTTACCTATGGTATAACAATTCCATTTTTCTTCTCCTCTTTCTTCACTCCCTTGATCCGCCTTCATCTGCTCCTTCTCCCCATTCATCTCCTTTTCTTCCTTTTATTGCTAGTTTAACAAGAGGAAAGCCACGTTTACATCAAAGCCAAGAAACTGGTCATATGTGCACAGTGTGTGATGCACAGTGGGTGATGTGATTCACAATTTTTAGATGCTAGTGGAGGAGTTAAGCCAAGGAGGTCAGAATGTGGTTGAATGAGTTGGGGTTGAAAATCAGCTGGGAGCAGTGGAAGGAGCCGGGCTCTGTGCAGATTGGCTCTCTGACTTGAGCCAGCCCTGGAGCCTTTCAGGGCCCTCAGCTATATCCCTTTGTAAAACAAGGGATGGTTTTTATTTATTTTTATTTTTTATTTTATTATATTTTATTTTTTTGAGACTCTTGTCGCCCAGGCTGGAGTGCAATGGTGTGATCTCGGCTTACTGCAACCTCCGCCTCCCGGGTCCAAGTGATTCTCCTGCCTTAGCCTCCCGAGTAGGTGGGATTACAGGCGCCCGCCACCATGCCCAGCTAATTTTTTTTTTTTGTACTTTTAGTAGAGACAGGGTTTTGCCATGTTGGCCAGGCTGGTCTCAAACTCCTGACTTCAGGTGATCCACCTGCCTCAGCCTCCCAAAATGCTGGGATTACAGGCGTGAGCCACCCGTGCCCCGCCTAAGGGATGGTTTCTAAGATCCTTCTTAAAATAATCCTTTTTAAAAAGACCCTCTTAAGGGTCTTTGATTCTTAAATGATTCCACTGAAAGTTAAGTCAAATTATCTCTGTTTGCAGATGACATGATTGTATGTTTAGAAAATCCCATCGTCTCAGCCCAAAAACTCCTTAAGCTGATAAGCAACTCCAGCAAAGTCTCAGGATACAAAATCATTGTGCAAAAATCACAAGCATTCCTATACACCAATAATAGACAGAGAGGCAAATCACAAGTGAACTCCCATTCACAATTGCTACAAAGAGAATAAAATACCTAGGAATACAACTTACAAAGGATATGAAGGACCTCTTCAAGGAGAACTACAAACCACTGCTCAAGGAAATAATAGAGGACACAAACAAATGGAAGAATATTCCATGCTCATGGAAAGGAAGAATCAAAATCATGAAAATGGCCATACTGCCCAAGGTAATTTATAGATTCAGTGCTATCCCCATCAAGCTACCATTAACTTTTTTTCACAGAATTGGAAACAACTACTTTAAATTTCATATGGAAACAAAAAGCCCACATTGCCAAGGCATTCCTAAGCCAAAAGAACAAAGCTGGAGGCATCACGCTACCTGACTTCATACTACAAGGCTATAGTAACCAAAACAGCATGGTACTTGTACCAAAATAGATATATAGACCAATGGAACAGAACAGAGGCCTCAGAAATAATGTCACACATCTACAACCATCTGATCTTTGACAAACCTGACAAAAACAAGCAATGGGGAAAGGATTCCCTATTAATAAATGGTGTTAGGAAAACTAGCTAGCCATAATCAGAAAACTGAAACTTCCTTACACCTTATACAAAAATTAACTCAAGATGAATTAAAGACTTAAACATAAGACCTAAAACCATGAAAACCCTAGAAGAAAACCTAGGCCATACCATTCAGGACATACTCATGGGCAAAGACTTCATGACTAAAACACCAAGAGCAATGGGAACAAAAGCCAAAATTGACAAATGAGATCTAATTAAACTAAAGAGCTTCTGCACAGCAAAAGAAACTATCATCAAGTTGAACAGTTAACCTACAGAATAGGAGAAAATTTTTGCTATCTACCCATCTGACAAAGGGCTAATATCCAGAATCTACAAGGAACTTAAACAAATTTACAAGAAAAAAAACAACCCCATCAAAAAGTGGGTAAAGGATATGAACAGACACTTCTCAAAAGAAGACATTTATGTGGCCTACAAACATATGAAAAAAAGCTCATCATCACTGGTCATTAGAGAAATGCAAATGAAAACCACAATGAGATACCATCTCATGCCACTTAGAATGGCGATCATTAAAAAGTCAGGAAACAACAGATGCTAGAGAGGATGTGGAGAAATAGGAACACTTTTACACTGTTGGTGGGAGTGTAAATTAGTTCAACCATTGTGGAAGACAGTGTGGCGATTCCTCAACGATCTGGAACTAGAAATACCATTTGACCCAGCAATGCCATTACTAGGTATATACCCAAAGGATTATAAATCATTCTACTATAAAGACACATGCACAAGTATGTTTATTGCAGCACTGTTCACAATAGCAAAGACTTGGAACCAACCCAAATGCCCATCAGTGATAGACTGGATAAAGAAAATGTGGCACATACACACCATGGAATACTATGCAGCCATAAAAAAGGATGAGTTCATGTCCTTTGCAGGGACATGGATGAAGCTGGAAACCATTATTCTCAGCAAACTAACACAGGAACAGAAAACCAAACACTGTATGTTCTCACTCATAAGTGGGAGTGGAACGAGAACACATGGACACAGGGAGGGAAACATCACACACCTGGGCCTTTTGAGGGGTAGAGGGCTAGGGGAGGGATAGCATTAGGAGAAATACCTAATGTAGATGATGGGTTGATGGGTGCAGTAAACCACCATGGCACGTGTATAGCTATGTAACAAACCTGCTCGTTCTGCACATATATCCCAGAACTTAAAGTGTAATTAAAAAAAAAAAAGAAAGTTAAGGGCTTTGATCATAAGAATGAATTAAAGCCTACTGCTGGCCAGGTGCGGTGGCCCATGCCTGTAATCCCAGCACTTTGGGAGGCCGAGGAGGGTGGATCACCTGAGGTCAGCAGTTCCAGACCAGCCTGACCAACATGGTGAAACCCCATCTCTACTATAAAAATAGGAAAAAATTAACTGGGCATGGTGGCTCATGCCTGTAATCCCAGCTACTTGGAAGGCTGAGGCAGGAGAATTGCTTGAACCCAGGAGGCGGAGGTTGCAGTGAGCCGAGATCGCACCATTGTACTCCAGCCTGGGCAACAAGAGCGAAACTCCATCTCAAAAACAAAACAAAACAAAACCTACTGCATATACAGTATAGTACTTAGATCCTTGTCCTGATTCCTCCATGCCTGCTTCTTGGTAAATGAAAATTGACCACATTTCTTTTCTTTTTCTTTTTTTCTTTTCCTTGATCTAAGAAAAATTGGCCACATTTCTCAGACTGGTGACTGTATACCACCTGGGACGTCTCAGACAACTTGTCCTTATTCTTACCCAAGGTCACTAGTCGCAGATAGCACTCCTATGTGGGAAAGAGAGAAAGATCCACAACAAAGTGAACCAACTAAAGGCTAAGCATGGGAGCTCACACCTGTAATCCTGGCACTGTTAAAGACTGAGGCAGGCGGATCACTTGAGGTCAGGAGTTGAAGACCAGCCTGGCCAACGTGATGAAACTCTGTCTCTACTAAAAATACAAAAATTAGCCAGGAGTGGCAGGCGCCTGTAATCCCAGCTACTCTGGAGGCTGAGGCAGGAGAATTGCTTGAAGCCAGGAGGCGGACATTACAGTAAGCTGAGATCGCGCCGTTGCACTCCAGCCTGGACTAGTGACAGAGTGAGACTCCATCTCAAAACAAAGCAAAACAAAAACAAAGTGAACCAACTAGAAAAAGGTACCCCTTTCTCCATAATGATACAGCCCCACTTAGGTATTTCAGACCTGGATTTTAACCAAAGGTAACAGCTCTGCTCCCATTCTGCCCCTGACCAAGGATCTTTTTCTCCTCCTTTGACTTGCATTTCTCTCCCACCCATCTTTCTCCCGTTTCTAAAAAGTGTCATGCTTACCCGCTCTCCTCCCCAGATGGTGGCAGAGGCAGGCATTGGTCCTTGAAGCTGCCAGTCCTCACTTGCCCTATGCCTCAAGTTCTGGGGTTTGCTAAAGCATTCTATTTAGTTGTGTACCAGTGTGGTTTCTTAGGTCTGGGAAAGCTCTTTGGCCCTGCTCACTTCAGTTCTGTTCAGGTGCCCACCATCATGGTTCTTGAGACGTCCTCTAAGTGACCACTGTGTATTGTCCAACATAAGTAACCGCTCTTTTCTTCTGAAAGCCCTGTGCCCTTGGCTTTGCACAGTTCATCAACCCTATCCACCTGTTTTTGAATGTGATTTTTGTTTGTGTTTAGTCCAGGACCCCTCCCACCCCATCCCGCTGGGTGTTACTCATGTAGACTTAGCTGTCATCTTCACATTCGACATACTTCTTCTGTGTGCTCAGTCCTGTACAAGGAGCCCCTCACTCCACAATTAGAGATGAGACTTAAAAGCTGAATGTTCCTACCGCTTCATATCTTCTAAAATAGCTTAATTTAAAAACAAAAGAATATAACAAGTGTTGGCAAGGATGTGAGAAATTGGAGCACTGTACATTGCTGATGGGAATATAAAAATGCTGCTGTGGGAAAATGGTGGTTCCTTAAAAAGTTAAAAATGGAATTAGTACACTAGCTAGTGCCTTAGTCCGTTCATGCTGTTATAACAAAAGATCTTAGACTAGGTAATTTATAATAACAGAAATTCATTTCTTACAGTTCTAGAGGCTGGAAGGTCCAAGATCAAGGTGGCAGCAGGTTGGGGGTCTGGCAAGGGCTCCCTGCTTCAAAGACGGAGTATATGCTACACCCTCACATGGTGGGAAGGGTGAATACCTCCCTCAGACCTCTGTTAGAAGAGCACTAATCCAATTTAACACCTCCAAAGGCCTCACCTCTTAGTACAGTTGTGTGATGGGGATACGTTCTGAGAAATGTATTGTCAGGAGATTTTGTCATTCTATAACATTATAGACCATACTTACACAAATCTAGATGATATAGCTTTGTACACACCCAGGCCATATGGTATGGCCTATTGCTCATAGGCTATAAACCTGTACAACATGTTACTGTACTGGACACTGTAGGCAACTGTAACACAACAGTAAATATTTGTGTATTTAAGCATATCTAAACCTGGAAAAGTATCAGGAAAAATGTGGCATAAAAGCTCCATTATAATATGGGTCCACTGTCATATGTGTGGCTCATTGTTGACTGAAATGTCATTGTGTTGCAAATAATGATACTATCACATTGATGATTAAGTTTTAACATATGAATTTTGTGTGTGGGGGTGACACATTCAGACCATAGTACCCAGCAACAATTAATGTATGAATAGACAAACTAAATGTAGTATATCCTTTCAATGGAATGTTATCCAACCATAAAAAAGAATAAGTTACTGGTATATGCTGTAATATGGATGAACCTTAAAAACATTATGCTAAATGAAAAAATAAGCTAGAAACAAAATGACATATATTGTATGATTCCATTTATGTTATGTGAAATATTTAGAATAGATAAAATCATAAAGACAAAAGGCAGATTGGTGAATGCCAGGGGCTGAGGGAGGGAGAAATGAGGAGTGACTGCTTAATGAGAATAGCGTTTCTTTTTGGGGTGATGAAAACATTTTGGAACTAGATAGAGGTGATGGTTGCCCATTATGAAATGTACTAAATGCCACTGAATTGTACACTTTAAAATGGTTAGTTTTATGGTATGTGAATTTTACCTCAATTTTTTAAAGTTCAGAAAAAAAAAGCTCTGAGTCTGTGAAACAAACAAACCCCAAAATCAGCCAAACAAAAAGTAAGTTAAAAAAATTAGGGATGAGTTTCCAATATGACAGTCACTGGCCACATTTAGTTGGCTGTTGAGTACAGGAAATGTGCCTAGCCCAAACTGAGGCTTGTTGTGAGTGTGAAATTTACACTGATCTTCAAGGCTTTGGTATGAACAAAATAATGTAAACTAGGCTGGACACGGTGACTCATGCCTATAATCCCAGCATTTTGGGAGGCTGAGGCAGGAGGATTGCTTGAGGCCAGGAGTGTGAGATCAGCCTGGGCAACATAGTGAGACCACCATCTCTACCAAAAAAAAAAAAAAAAATTATAATAATAAATAAAGCCAGGCATGGTGGTGCATGCCTGTAATCCTAGCTATTCAAGAGGCTGAGGCAGGAGGCTCCCTTAAGCCTGGAAGTAGGAGGCTGCAGCGAGCTGATCCCACCACTGCACTCTAGCCTGGTTGACAGAGTAATACCCTGTCTCTAAGAAAAAAAAAAAAAAAAGTAAACTATCTCAATAATGATATTTAATAGTGATTACATGTTCAAATGATAATATTTTGAATACATTGCATTAAATAAGATAGATTATTAAAATTTTTAAAAAGTTGAATGCCCATGGAGACATAACAGAGAGGCTTAAATCCATACCAAAGTCTGCAAGATAAAATAATATCATTTTAAAGCTGGGAAGAAACTTTCAAATATAATCTTTACTTAAAAATAGGTTTTGGTTAGGATGAGAAAGCTGACAAAGGGCAACAAAGGGGGAAACTAGAAAGAGTCCTCACTTTGTGTAGGCCCAGGGGAAAAGGCTGGCTTGGCTGGGGAGGATTATTGGGAGCTGGACAATGTCTAGTCTTTTTTACGCCTTCATTAAACTTTTTTTTTTTTAACCATTATTTAATACAGACCTTATCTTTAAAAACACAAAAGCAGGCGGGCGCAGTGGCTCATGCCTATAATCCCAGAACTTTGGGAGGCCTGAGACGAGTGGATCACCTGAGGTCAGGAGTTTGAGACCAGCCTGGCCAACATGGTGAAACCCCATCTCTACTAAAAATACAAAAATTAGCTGGGTGTGGTGGTGAGCGCCTGTAATCCCAACTACTCAGGAGGCTGAGGCAGGAGAATCGCTTGAACCTGGGAGGCAGAAGTTGCAGTGAGCTGAGACTGCACCAAAGAACTCCAGCCTGGGCTGTAAGAAAGAAACTCTGTCTCAAAAAAAAAAAAAAAAAAAAGTAAATGGAGCCAGGCATGGTGTCATGTACCTAGTCCCAGCTACTTGGGAGGCTGTGGTGGGAGGATCACTTCAGTCCAGCCTGGAAAACATAGCTAGACCATGTCTCTTAAAAAAAGATTATGAAAAAAAAGTGCAAGTAAATTAGAATGATTCATAATTAACCTTGCAATAAGAATTACTGGTTAATTCTTATTTAATTCTTAGTTAATAAGAATAAGAGAGGAGCTTGGGCAGCGTCCATAGACTGCAGTGTTTTTATAGCTGCTCCTATGATCAAAGAAGCAGCAGGGAGCCCCTTAAATGGTCATTTAAAAAGCGTTAAGTTCTCCTGATTGTATATCTGTAGTCAAAAAAAGTGTCAGAGGCTGGGCGTGGTGGCTTATGCCTGCAATCCCAGCACGTTGGGAGGCTGAAGCAGGCAGATCACCTGAGGTTGGGAGTTCCGAGACCAGCCCGGCCAACATGGTGAAACCTCATCTTACTAAAAATACGAAGATGAGCCAGGTATGGTGGAGGGTGCCTGTAATCCCAGCTACTCAGGAGGCTGAGGCAGGGGAATTGCTTGAACTCGGGAGGTAGAGGTTGCAGTGAGCCAAGATCGTACCACTGCATTTCAGCCTTCCAGCCTGGGTGACAGAGTGAGATTCCATCTCAAAGAAAAAAGAAAAAGAAAAAGAAAAAGTGCAAGAGCTTAAACGAGATGTGTGACCACATTTATCCCAGTTTGCAAGGACATACTTGGAAGAGGCCACTTTATTTTTTGCCCTTTTTACTTAATACTCATCTTTCTGTTTTACATTTTTTTCCTGCAGATCAGCAATGTCTTATTTTTCATTTTACCGCCCATCTGCATGTGCTTGTTTCGTCAGTATGCAACATGCTTCAACAGTGGCATCTACTTAATCTGGACTCTTTTGGTTGTAGTGGGTAAGTGGAGTCATTTGGGAACACGACTTAATGAGGTGGTGGGATGGGGGTAGAAGGAATTCCACACACTTCCTCTCCCCTTTGAACATAATGTTTTGTAAACTAAAGTCACTCTGAGGTCTTAGGAAACATTTTTTTCCCACTTGCTTGAATGCAGGCTTGATAACAAAGTTGGCATTACTATCACTTGCGTGCATTTGGGACTTCATTTGTGTAGCAGCTATTAGGGCTATGCCAGTGCAATTTTCTGAACGTCTGAAGAAAGTCAGGTGAAACAACTGAACTCTGGGGAGGCTGGTTTCTAATGGACTAAAATTAAAGAAAAAAATGTAGATGTTTGATCCCTCATTGTTTTGTGAAATACTTGTGTCATTTCCATTTCCTCCCACAGGCAGCCTGGGAATTCTTAACAGTGAGGAAATGTTGACTTTTATTTACTGCCTCTTCCCAGAAAGGCTCAGTGGATGAAGACAGAATGCATTTAACTGTGGAATTGTTAAAGTTCTGATGTGCTGATATTTGGGCCCTAGTTGAAATCCTCTTTCTAGACTGGAGGCATGCATGCTTGGGTGGTGTGAGTTTCTTTCTTGAGTTTCTTTTTTCAGAGAGAGAGTGATCTGGTGACTGTGATAACCGTTGGTGAAAGGACTATCCTTAAGCAGTGTATTGAATTTGTGTCTCTTCTGTGGTGACCTTTTTTTATTGGTTGTAATTTATTCTAGGAATTGGATCCGTCTACTTCCATGCAACCCTTAGTTTCTTGGGTCAGATGCTTGATGAACTTGCAGTCCTTTGGGTTCTGATGTGTGCTTTGGCCATGTGGTTCCCCAGAAGGTATCTACCAAAGATCTTTCGGAATGACCGGTAAGCTTGCACTAAACATTATTGCATTTACCACGAGGTGCAGTACCCAATATAACAATGTATATATGAAGAAAAATAGCACATGATTGAACTCAGCCTAGTGATGAGCTTATCATATACTTGTTCAATATCTACTGATTGTTTTTATGATCTGACAATATAAGTAAACTGACAGATTAAAGAGAGAATTTTAATAATGCAGAGTGCATCACCTCTCTGTACCCAAAGTACATCACCTCTCTGTACCCAGTGGTTTAAGAATTAGCAAGAGTGGAAAGACCTTCAGTGGGGGTGACATTACTGAATGGTTATTCAATACTCTTTGATTTTCTGCTACAACATTTCCTTGAGACTAATCCAACTCCACCAGTTTTATACATATGAAGTAGAATCCAGACTGATGAACTGGTTCTTGGAGCTACAGATACTGTAGTCTTCAAGTTGCCTTTTTTCTTGCTTCAGATGAGAGCTGTGCACCTGCGTGCGTGCGCGTGCACACACACACACACACATACACACTCATATACTGTATATATGTTCAAACTGGAAACCCAGAATTTCAGGAAGGGATGCATTTTAATAGCCATTGTGTTAGGGTTATACAGGTATTCATCCAGCAAATATTTTTGAACACTTATATTTTACTATGCATTTTTCTAGGCACTGGAATATCACAGTAAACAAAACAGCAGTCTTCCTCTAATGAGCTTACACTGAAGTTGGGGAGATTACAAATCAACAAACAAGTAAATAATATAATATTAGGATATGTTAGGTACTGTGATGAAAAGTGAAGCTGATAAGGGTATAGTGGTGACTTAGGGTGCTGATTTAGAGTTTGGTCAGAGAAAGTCTTTCTGAGGAGCTGTGTGAGGTTTGTTACTATGTAGAGGCACAGAGGAGATTCAGCCCAATGAAGATGAGAAACGCTCCTGGAACACATTACCCACATTTTCTGTAGGACACTGTTTTGTCAAAATATACATATATGGCTAAATAGTCTGAAACTGTGGATTCAGTGAAGCAAATGGTATGTGCCCATGGAAGAGTTATACCAGGAAAAGAAAGTAATTCATTACAGTTTTACTGGCACTCTGAAAAGGAACAGGAGCTGTGAAGCTGCTGAGGACTAAGGCTGCTATCTGTGGACTCAAATGGAGAAGCGTCTATGAAAAATGCTGGCTGCAAGGGGCACATTATATAATTCTATGTGTGATATCCTAATTTTAGAATGAATGAACTAAACTCTTTCTGAGTATGTTTTTGTATTAGCACAAAAATGCCTGGGAGGTGAGGACACCTAACTACAGCCATTGGCTGTTCTTGGGCATTGCCAGCAGAGAGGAACAGCCGCTTTTACCTTTCATCTGAACTGGTTGACTTTTTTTTTTTTTTAAAAAACAAAATTAACACATTAATCTCTTTCTTTCTCTTTCTTTCTTTTTCTGTCTTTCTTTCTGTTTCTTTCTTTTTTTCTGTCTTTCTTTGTCTTTCTCCCTCTCTTTCTCTCTCTCTCTCTCTTTCTCTCTCTCCTCCTTTCCCTTCCCCTCCTTTCCCCTCCCTTCCTCTTCCCCTCCTGTCTTGAAAGATACCCACCAGTCACCACGATGCTTTCTCTAAACCTGGTGTACGTTAGATTGAGAGCTGAGGAATCGCTTTTCTCAGATATCTTATTTTTCAAGTCTGAGTAAGAAATTGAAGAAATGGGAATAAACGTTTTGTGTATTTGTTTGTGACATTCTTGAGGCCTGGGTTGAAATTCCAAGGGACAGTTTTTAATGTATTCCTTATAGAAAACCTTTTTTTTTTCTTTTCTTTTCTTGATTCTTGGAGGTATGGGGAAAGTTGTTTGAGCAGGAAAGAAGAAAATGGGGTGACGACATTGGTAGTTAAAGCTTACCAACTTTAATAATGAAAACAGAGCCAGTTGGGGTGGTGCACGCCTGTAGTCCCGGCCACTCAAAAAGCTGAGGCAGGAAGATCTCTTGAGCCCAGCGTGGGCAACACAGTGAAACCCCATTAAAAAAATAGAAAAAAAAATAATGAAAACATATTGTGAGGCAGAGTTGTCTGACTATTGGGACTTTTTCATCACCAGCAGCCTGCAGCATTTCTCTGGGGAAGATGTGAAGATATAGCCACTCTGTCCTCCTTTGGAGGCACTGGGTGCCATATGTGTATATATCCCTGGCTTTGGAAGCAATCTGGGTTTGAATCCTAGCTTTACAACTTGCAAACTGTATGACTTGTCTTGACTCTTTCTATTTCCCTATCTGTAAAATTAGGTAAACAATAGTGTTCATCTTTGAGACGATCCTGTAGGGCACTTAGCATAATACTAAGCAACATGGAGAGGGCTCAGTCAAAGTTAGCTCTCCTGACTGCCTGGGGCATGGAGAGGAGAGTTCTGCCTAGCATTTCTGAGATATGCATACAAATCGATGGAGATAATGTACATTGACAATTTTAATGAGCAAAGAAATAAAAGGTACATGTTAAGGGAAAAGTAAATAAGGATTTCAAGTCTATTTGCACATCTTCAATTTTCCAGTGACCAGGGAGGGCAAGAAAGCCAAGCCCCTTTGCTTGTACTTCACTCCCCATGACACGGGACAGGTGGCAGCTCTTCAGTGGAAGTGGCAGACCAGACCAAAAAATTCATGTCAAAACCAGGATTTCTGTAGATCAGGGATTTCCGGTTTTTCTGCCTGAACTTACCAAATAGTAAACATTTATCTCCTTTTCTTTCTTTCTCCCTTCCCTCCCTCCCCCCTCCCTTTCTTTTCTCTTCTCTTCTCTTCTCTTTTCTTTTCTTTCTTTTCTCTGAGACGGACTGTCTCTCTGTTGCCCAGGCTGGAGTGCTGTGGTGCAATCTGGTCTCACTGCAAGCTCCATCTCCCATGTTCACGCCATTCTCCTGCCTCAGCCTCCCGAGTAGCTGGGACTACAGGCCCCCGCCACCACACCTGGCTAATTTTTTGTATTTTTAGTAGAGATGGGGTTTCACCATGTTAGCCAGGATGGTCTCGATCTCCTGCCCTCGTGATCTGCCCACATTGGCCTCCTAAAGTGCTGGGATTACAGGTGTGAGCCATCATGCCCTTCCTTTCCTTTCCTTTTTCCTTTTTCCTTTCCTTTCCTTTCCTTTCCTTTCCTTTCCTTTCCTTTCCTTTCCTTTCCTTTCCTTCTCTCTCTCTCTTTCTTTCTCTTTCTTTTCTTTTTTTCTTGATCTAGACTTTGCTGGAATATTCTTTTTTGTTTCATTTTGTTTTTTTTTTTTTTTGAGACAGAGTTTCACTCTTATTGCCCGGGCTGGAGTGCAATAGTACGATCTCGGCTCACTGCAACCTCTGCCTCCCAGGTTCAAGTGATTCTCCTGCTTCAGCCTCCCGAGTTGCTGGGATTCCAGGTGCATGTCACCACATGTGGCTAATTTTTGTATTTTTAGTAGAGACGGGGTTTTGCCATGTTGGCCAGGCTGGTCTCGAACTCCTCACCTCAGGTGATCTGCCTGCCTTGGCCTCCCAAAGTACTGGGATTACAGGTATGAGCCACCGTATCTGGCCTTTGCTGGAATATTCTAAACACACATTAAAAACAGTTTTAATGTGAGATTTTTGGAGAAGAGACAGGAGAGTGTGGTGGCTAAGTAAGTTTGGATCAGACAACATGGCTTTGAATAACAATTAACCTAAAAAAAAAAAGGCTCTGGGACCCTGTTTTGCTTGTCTATAAAGTGGAGATGACAAAAGTATCTTCCTGATGGGATCAGAAATACATGGGAAAATTATGTAAGGCCTATAGTACAATGGCTCACACAGAGTAAAGACTCAATAAGTTCTGGTGGTTATCATGAATGGCTTATGGACAAGTGGGTTTTTTTTTTTTTTTTTCTTGAGATGAAGTCTTGCTCTGTCACCCAGGCTAGAGAGCGGTGATGCGATCTTGGCTCACTACAACCTCTGCCTCCTGGGTTCAAATGATTCTCCTGCCTCAGCCTCCCAAGTAGCTAGAATTACAGGCACTTGCCACCATGCCCAGCTAATTTTTGTATTTTTAGTAGAGACAGGGTTTCACCAGGTTGGCCAGGCTGGTCTCGAACTCCTGACCTCATGATCCGCTCGCCTCGGCCTCCCAAAGTGCTGGGATTACAGGCAAGAGCCACTGTGCCTGGCCTGAATTTTTTATTGATATATAATAGTTGTACATATTTTATGTAGGGAAATTATTAATGTTCATTATGTCAATAGGATATAAATGTTGGGTTTATAGAAAAAAAACTTTCTTTCATCTTGCCTAAAATGTCCTGAGACTCTTTAGGACATATACTCAATTGCTGATGGTTATTAATAATTTTTAGAGTTTTTATTTTAAGAAAAAAATGAGAACAAGGAACTATTATAGGCTAATTGTATCTACTTTTTTTGTTTTGTTTTTTGGAGACAGGATCTCACTCTGTTGCCCAGGCTGGAGTGCAGTGGCACAGTCACGGCTCACTGCAACCTCTGCCTCCTGTGCTCAAGTGATCCTCCTACCTCAGCCTTCCAAGTGGCTGGGACCACAGCTGCCTGTCACTGCACCTGGCTAATTTTTGTATTTTTTGTAGAGACAAGGTTTTACCATGTTGCCCAGGCTGGTCTCAAACTCCTGGGCTCAAGAGATACTCCCACCTTGGCCTCCCAAAGTTCTGGGATAACAGGCATGAGCCACTGTGCCCAACCTTGTATCCACTTCTTAAATAATTTATTCTGCTATAGTTTTTATGATTTTATCTTTAGATAAAATCCACTTTATTTTTTGAATCTTGAATAGCAAGGGAGCAGTCTGGGATCTGCCCGCCCTGCTAGCATTCTTCCTGGATGAGTTGAGGCTGGAATCTTAAACTCTCTGGGCCTTAGTGCTTTAGTTATAAAATAACAAGGTTGAACTAGCTCTCTGAGGTCCGTTTCATGACCAAATGCTATATTGCTGTGACTATCAAGGGCTGGCTATTCTAAATAGATTATGTTTTGGTAGCTTATAGTAGTGGATCTTAACCAGGGACATTTCCAGTTCTTATGAGACATTTATAAAGCTTGTGGACATGTTTTTGGTGGTCATTACGATGGGAGGTTTTATCATCTATAAATTTCATTTCATTTCAGAAATGAAATGAAATTACCACTGCTTTAAAGAGTAGCCAATGATAGTGGTTTTCAAGCCTATACCCTGTGTCCCTTTTTACTGTGTAAAAAAGCCAATGATAGTGGTTTTCAAGTCTGAAAACAAAGTTTTACTTTGGTTAAAAGGGACACAGGCTATAGGCTTGAAAACCACTACTTTAAATGGTAGTAAATGATAACAGTAACAGCTTTACTATAAAAATATTTTGATGATGGTACTGGGTTGTTAGATTTTGGATTAGAGAATACAGGAAGCAGTGGTGCTAAGGGTTTCCTGACCTTGTGTTTCAGTGTGAGACCCTAATGGGCTGGAAAGTTGAAAACAGGACCAGAGGCTGTCATCAATCACAGTTTAGAAAAACACCCTGTTGGGGCCTCTTACTCCTGGATATTTCTAGCTCTCTTGTACCCAGGGCCTCTGTTGACTCTGGGGTCTGCTGGGCTGGCTGACTGGTTTTCTGCTGGCCACATAGCCTCTGTTTACTTCTCCCGGCCGCTTGTGTTCACAGGATGTCCTCGTTGGCCAGCACATTCCTGTACACCTTCTGGACTTGACGTGGGGAGGCATCTGCAGATGGCCTCCCTAAAGAAAGCATGTTTTGCAGCTGGGTGCAGTAGCTCATGCCTGTAATCTCAGCACTTTGGGAGGCTGAGGCAGGTGGATCACCTGAGGTCAGGAGTTTGAGACTAGCCTGGCCAGCATGGTGAAACCCCATCTCCACTAAAAATACATAAATTAGCTTAGGGTGGTGGCAGGTGCCTGTAATCCCAGCTACTCCGGAGGCTGAGGCAGGAGAATCGCTTGAACCCAGGAGGCAGAGGTTTCAGTGAGCTGAGATCGCGCCACTGCTCTCCAGCCTGGGTGACAGAGTGAGACTCTGTCTCAAAAAAACCAAAAAAACAAAAAAACCCAACAAAACCAAACAACAACAACAAAAACCCATGTTTTTTCAAGCTTACTGCCTTTAAACCATTTGGCAGTACTCTGTGGAGCCTTTGGTGATTGCAACAGCAGCTCAGTTACGTTTTCCCTGAGAGTATGATATCAACAACAATAATATTATTTAAAGTATATTTATATTTAAAATGATGGTAAGGATAACAGTAATAATGAATTTTATTAGTACATAATATGTACTGGGCACTGTGTTAATGCTTACAAGAACACTGTGAAGCAGAGTGTCTTAATTTTTATGTGGGAAAGGCTCAAAGAGTTGAGTTACTTGCCAAAGGTCTCACAGCTACTAAGCAATAGAGGCAGGATTTGAATGCATATCGGTCTCACTGGAACACCTATGCCTTGAATCACTCTGTTACCCTCTCTGACCTGTGCCTAATTCTTAAACCGCTGGGTACAGAGAGGTGATGCACTTTGGGTACAGAGAGGTGATGCACTCTGGACATTTTTGATTATGTGTTTATCCTAATGAAAAAGGCCCAATTGCCTTGGCATGCGTCAAACCCAGTGGAAGAGTTATTGTGGGTCCCCAAGGGCCCTGCACGTGATGGCTGTGGGCCCTCACCGTGAGGCTGGAGCAGGCGGCCTTTCCTCCAGTAGACGAAGAACAGCAGCCGAGGCCAGGAGAAAAACATGCCTCTCCTGAGGATTAGCTGCCTGGAGCCTTTCCCACATATATTTTTTCCTCTGGTAGAGGTTCAGAGCTATAATTCCTGTTCATTCCAGTCTGAAAGTTGGCAGTTTGATCAATGATTTCCTGTGCCTTGATGATGAATGGCTTTTGTATTTAAAAGATAAATTTGTATTTTGAGGGTTCAATGCCCTTTGATTTCTTTATAATGGAATTTCATTCAAATTGGCTTCTTAACTGTGACCTGTTCCAGGGGCTCTTGGCCAAAGTAAATTGTGCTAATGAGGAATAACAGAAACTTCAGGAAAATCATGTACTCCTAAATTGAAGTCATGAATGAGGCCTTGGAAATCATCTAGTCCAGCCTTTTCGTTTTACAGATAAGGAAATGGGTCCCAGGGAGAGAAGAAAGAGCGTGTCTAGGATCACGTCGCCACTTCCGGCTCTTTCTACTGAAATGACCTCCACTGAGGGGTGTGAAGATAGTATCAATTATTTGTCTAAGACTTGTCATTTCAAAAACTTGTCGATGTAAATTCTAGTGCATACTAGACTTGTAGGTTGTCAGTAAATATAGACTATTTTTTCTTAGTCTATTGGAATTTTTTCTTAAAACTTTTTTTGGGTGTGCTAGACATGTAGGACAAATTTTCTTTTAAACTAGGTTGCTTTATGGTTTGTGAATGGTCTCTGTTTTACTTATGAAAGTTATACATGTTCACTTTGTAGAATAGGGGGTGACAAACTATGTCCTGTGGGCCAAAAGGGTTCTGTTTTGCAAATCAGGTTTTATTGGCACCCAGCCATGCTCCTTCATTTACTTATTCTCTGTAATGACAGAGTTGAGTAGTTGAGACCTTAGGACCTGCGAAACCTATATATATATGTGTGTGTGTGTGGGTGTGTGTATGTGTGTGTGTATATATGATTTATTAAATACAATTTTTATTTAATATAATTACACATATTAATGCACATATTTAATTATACTTATAACCATATAGTTATGCTATATATAGATATGTGTAATATAGTTATATATAAAATATATAATATATATTCTTTACACTTATATATATAAACATATATTTAATTAAAAAAATATATATATAATTTATTTTATTTTTAGGTTATAGCTTACTGTAAACTCAAACTCCTGGGCTCAGGCCATCCTCCTACTTTGGCCTCCCAAAGTGCTAGGATTACAGGTGTGAGCCACCATACCCAGCCCAAACCCAAAAACCCTTTATAGAAAAAAATTGTTAAACCCTGCTGTGGAACGTCTGAAAAAATACAGAGAAATCGAACATCTGAAAACATACGGAAAAATCGCATGAAGAAAACAGCTGTCCATATCTCACCTTCAGTGAAGTAGGTTGACTGTAATTTTACCATTCTCATGGCTAAATATTTTGAAAATATCTGATTATTTCCTAAGGCTAAGTTTCTCGAAGTGGAATTCCTAAGCCAGTGAGTGTGAGTGGCTTTTTGAACCTTGGTACTTAGCGCAGAATTTCTTTTCAGCTTGCATTTCTGGCAATGCCTGTACCTTGCTAACATTAAACAAACAAACAAACAAAGAAACAAACAAGAACTCCTTTTCTAATGGATTTGGTTTTGCTTTCATGGATTCAGGGGTAGGTTCAAGGTGGTGGTCAGTGTCCTGTCTGCGGTTACGACATGCCTGGCATTTGTCAAGCCTGCCATCAACAACATCTCTCTGATGACCCTGGGAGTTCCTTGCACTGCACTGCTCATTGCAGAGCTAAAGAGGTAGGTGCCATCATTCCTGCCTACCCTTAGCTGTCCCCGTGCTGGGAACACACGGGGCTTCTTTGCTGTCCTGCAGCAGAAGAGGAGTTTTATTCCTCGTGAAGAGTTAGTTGCTGACTGTTGGATGGAAGCAATTTGATGGTTTGGTTCAAAATACTGGTAATCTCATTTTCAGTAGGAGGGGAGCAGCTGTTTAGCAGATGCAGTGCATCCCACTGATCACAAGCTAGCTTACCAGGACCATCTCAGTACCTAGATCAAGCTGTCTAGACTTAATTCTGTAGAAAAGAAAAGTCCTAGAAAGGTTATTGCATTCACACACAGAAGGAAAAAGAGGAAGGTGGCAGGGAAAATGAGTTTGTATCTATAAGGAAATATGCACTTCAGGTGGACTGCAGTTGACTATGATACTTTCTCTGAGGCTTAATGTCTCATTTACAATCTATTAGGTAAAGGTTTTGCTCTTTGCATTAGCATTTTCTTTTGGGAACCTGTGTACTCAAATGCAAAAATCAGCTGGGCATGGTGGTGGGCACCTGTAATCCCAGCTACTCAGGAGGCTGAGGCAGGAGAATCGCCTGAACCTAGGAGGCAGAAGTTGCAGTGAGCTGAGATCACACTGCTGTACTCCAGCCTGGGTGACAGAGTGAGACTTGTCTCAAAAAAAGAAAAAAAAAAGCCGGGCGCAGTGGCTCATGCCTGTAATCCCAGTACTTTGGGAGGCCGAGGAGGGCGGATCACGAGGTCAGGAGATCGAGACCATCCTGGCTAACACAGTGAAACCCCGTCTCTACTAAAAATACAAAAAATTAGCTGGGCATGGTGGCGGGCGCCTGTAGTCCCAGCTACTTGGGAGGCTGGGGCAGGAGAATGGTGTGAACCCGGGAGGCGGAGCTTGCAGTGAGCCGAGATTGTGCCACTGCATTCCAGCCTGGGTGACAGAGCGAGACTCTATCTCAAAAAAAAAAAAAAAAGAAGAAAGAAGAAAGCCCTTCTTTTTTTTTTTTTCTTAATAGAGACAAAGTCCCACTGTGCTCAGGGGTTCTCAAACTCCTGGCCTCAAGCAGTCCTCTTGCCTCAGTGTCCCAAAGTGTTGGGATTGCAGGTGTGAGCCACTGCAGCCAGCCTGCCCTTCCTTCTTGAATCCCTTGCAGTCTGGCTCCCCTCCCCATCTTTAGTCTGAAATGTTCATTCAAGAGTCACTAATGACGTTTTTTAAAAAACTAATTTTATCAAGTAGCTCATATTTTTTGTAGATAAATTGGAGAATATAGACAAGCAAAAAAGAAATCTGTCACTTATTCAGGAAAATTAATATTTGATAGTACTTGGCTCATAGTTTTTATGTACTAAATAAAAATAAAATAACCAAACCTGCCATTTGATAATGACTGTTAGCTTTTTGGTGTATCTTGTATCTTCTTACAGCCTTTTTTATTCTTTGCCATCTTATCTTTAAAAAAAAATCTAGCTGTATTTTTTTAAAGAAAAATTAGCTCATTCTCGTATGAGTTAATCTGAAATTTGACTTTCTCACTTAGGAATGTATTGTAGTCCTCCTTCTCTGTAAATCAATAGAGATCTAGGTCCTCGTTTTAAATGGCCATGTAGGATTGTAATTTACTTTTAATTTATTTTAATTAGTCAACACATTTCCTGTTTTTGACCATTTAGGTTGTTTCCAGTTTTTCATTATTAGAAATATCTCTGTGATGAACATCTCTGTGTATCTTTGTGCACTCATTACATTATTTCCTTAGGCTGTGCTAATGGCCTTTTACTTCCAAATAGAATAGCTTGTTTTCAGTGCTCCCTATCCTTGGCTGTCTGAAGAATCTGACACTGTCAGCCTCCTCCCTCTCTGAATTTTCTTCTTTTGGCTTCTCTGATCCTGTGTAATACAGGCTTTCATACCTGACTGTTCCTACTCTGCTCCTTTGCTTCCTAAGGTAGGCATTCTCCAAGATTGTGTATTCAACCTTTTCTGTTAGTTCTTGAAAATCTCATTCACCCTCTTGTGTTCAGCTGTCATCACTCTGCATGGTTCTCTGCAGTCCATCCTCGTCTCTTTCCTGAAGTCCAGTTTCATATTCCCAGCTATCTGCTGGGTATCCCAGTCAGAGCCTTCCTAAACTGTAATAGGCAAGATTACTGTCTTGGCTGCATGCCCTGTTTGCCTACGATTTCCCTCAGTGCCTTTCCCAAATTCTGTCTTAGAGTCCCCAAATGATTTTAATGGTGTCACTATTTTCTGAGTCCATTACACTTGAAATCCTACAATCATTGGGTCCCTCATCTCCTGCCACCTCAGATGATTGCTGGATTTCATGGAATCGCCCTCTGCAATGTTTCATCTGTCACCTCCTCCCATATCCATTGCCCCACCCTCACATCCCTCCAGAGAACCATTGCATTTGCTTTCTAACCAGTCTCTTCTTCCTCCAATCTCTTCTTTCAGACTGTTACTCCCTTATCCTTTACAAAAACCTTCAGTGGCACCTCGTTGTCTAAGCTTCTCTTAGAGCTTTTTCTTCCTCTGTTTCCTTCTGCATGTCCTATGACCAACCAATTTGGACCACCTCCTTGTTTTCTGGTCTTCAGATCTTTGCTCATACTTTCTTCTCCCCCTGAAATGCCCTTTCCTACTACTACTTTCCAAAATCCTACCCCTTCTGCAATGTGCATCCTAGACACCTGCTCCTTCACGAGGCCTTTCTTAACCCCTTCTTATCCCCTCAACCAGATGTAATTGCCCTCTTCCTAAACTCTTTGTGCTTTTACATTGTACTTAGCGCATTCTCTCTTAAATATAGATACTTATCTCCTTTTCTTCTCATCTTCCTCTCTGATGTTGTGTTCTCAAAGGCAGTAATTTTATTTTGTGGAACTCTGAATTTTCCATGGTGCCCATTACCTCTGAAAAGTCAAAGGTCTGTATCTTGCTAATGACTGGGCAAGATACAGAGTTATGAAATTTCTTGAGACTCCCTCAATTTAGTGGAGCATGGGTTATGGGGCTAGAAAGTCCTGAGTTTGGGTCTCAGTTCAGGCTTTTACTAGCCTGGAAACTTTGGGCATTTACTTCACTTACTTAGGTCTTACTGTCCTTATTTGAAATTGAATAATAATACTTAGATCTCATAGTCTTGCAGTAAGGATTAAATAAGATATTTAGTCTAGTATCTGTCACATGGTAGATCTCAGCAAATACTTGTTGCCTTTCCTTTTCCTTGCCACTATGTTTCAGCAAGTTTAGCTAAATCATCTGCTTCTTCCTATTGTATCTGTTTTTTAGGGATCTTACCTTTATTATCCAGGAACTCTCCCTAATGTGCCTTGGGTGAAGATGTTAGTTGAAGTGACTTCTCTGCCGTGTTTGTGGACCTGGAGGGACTGGCTCCTGGGCCTTTGGCTCTATTTGCATCCTCCTCTAGCCAACTCTGGATGTTAACACATCGTAAAGCTCTTTGGCAAACACATAATTAAATTGCTGGTGACAACATCTGAAATGATTTCCATCTGTAGCATGCAGTCCAGTGATGCTAGCTTATATTAGGCTTGAAGTGAATAGAATGTTCTGGATTTAGCTCTGTTTCTTGAGAATTCACTGCAATCTAGTTTCATTGTAACTCTTGAGTGTAATAATATGTTTTAGCTTATAATTTTGTTATAAGAAAAGGGAAAGGGAAAGGTTTTTTGTTTGTTTGTTTGTTTTGTTTTTGAGATGGGATCTTGCTCTGTTGCCCAGGCTGGAGTGCAGTAGCATGATCATAGCTCATTGCATCTTCGAACTCCTGCACTTAGGTAATCTTCCCACCTCAGCCTCCCAAAGTGCTGAGATTACAGGTGTGAGCCACTGCACCCAGCTGAGAAAATATTTTAAGTTCATAAGACCTAAAGAAGAGCAAATGGAGGACACAAGTGGTTAGGGCAGATTATTATGCAGTTTAAGTAAATTCTACTTCACAATTGTGATCTTTACATAAGGAAATATATTTTCCTTTAATATTCTAATCTTTGTAAATAATTACATAAGAAATAATTTGTTTCATGCTTAAAATGTTCTGCCCTGGAAAAGCTAGCCATCACTGAAGCTAATTGGTCTTCATCATCACATTAACAAGTGGCAGTTTCATGGGAGGTAAACTTTCTTCCATTAGGGTTGGTCTTCTACGAATTGATTATTCCCTCCACTCTCCTATGTCCATTTCACTCCTGTACATTGTCCTCTATATTGCTGCTCCCTCTCTAAAGGGGCTTGCTTTTTTTTTTTTTTTTTTTGGAGACGTAGTCTCGCTCTGTCACCCAGGCTGGAGTGCAGTGGCAAGATCTTGGCTCACTGTAACCTTTACCTCCAGGTTCAAGCAATTCTCCTGCTTCAGCCTCCCAAGTAGAGTAGTTGGGATTACAGGTGTGTGCCACCATGCCTGGCTAATTTTTGTAGTTTTAGTGGAGACCCAGCCTAAAGGGGCTTTCTTATCAGCCTGTAAACACATCTGAGTCTCTACTGCCTTCTCAAACACCCAGCCTGGACTAATCCACATCCACATCTCTAGCTACTACCCTTTCACCCTTGCTGTCATAGCCAAACTTCTTTAAAAGCTCCATCGGCTGGGCTTGGTGGCTCATGCCTGTAATCCCATCACTTTGGGAGGCCGAGGAGGGTGGATCACGAGGTCAGGAGTTCAAGACTAGCCTGGCCAACAGGATGAAACCTCATCTCTACTAAAAACACAAAAAATTAGCTGAGTGTGGTGGCAGATGCTTGTAATCCCAGCTATTCGGGAGGCTGAGGCAGGAGAATCACTTGAATCCAGGAGGCAGAGGTTGTGGTGCGTGGAGATGTGGAGATCACGCCATTGCACTACAGCCTGGGCAACAGAGCAAGACTCCATCCCCCCGCCCCCAAGAAAAGCTCCCTTTATCCCTTACCTCTCATTTACTCTTCAACTCTTGCCAATCTGGCTTCTGCCCCTACTTTGATACCCAAATCCCTCTCTATAGGCTATACACCCAGTGATCAGTTTTCAGACCCCCCTGTATCTTATGTGTTATTCTCTTGGCTGCTCGCCCAATTAGTTCTCCTCACCATGCTTGAAATGTTCTTTGCCATGGCTCCTGTGATAACACATCCTTCTGGCTTTCCCACTACCTCTCGGCAGCTTCTTTTCAGTCTCTTGCGTAGACTCCTACTTTTCTACACAGCTTTGCATGTAGGAATCCCTTAAGGTGCACCCTCAACTCCCTGCTTGCTATGGTCTGAATGTTTGTATCTCCCCTGAATTCATATGTTGAAATACTAATTAATAAGGTGATGATATTAGGAGGTGGGCCCTTTTGGAAGGTGTTTAAGTCAGTGGGGGTAGAGCCCTCCTACATGGGATTAGTGCTTTTCTAAAAGAGGTCCCAGAGAGCTGCCTTGGCCCTTCTACCATGTGAGGACACAGCTCTAGTAGGTGTCATCTGTGAGGAATGGCCCTCACTAGACACTGATTCTGCTGGCACCTCGATCTCAGACTTCCCAGCCTCTAGAACTATGAGAAACAAATTTCTGTTTTTATCAGCCACCCAGTATACAATGTTTTGTTGTAACAGCCTGCATGGATTAAGACACTGTTTTTCTCCCTTTTTACATCCCCCTGAAAGATCTCCTCTACTTCTGTGGCTTTAATTCCTCTACATATGTGGATGACTCCTAAACTTACGTCTCCAACCCAGTCCTTCCTCTTAACTCTACTATTATGTGTCTAGCTGCCTGCCTAACCTGTCTAATTCCATGTATCACAGGCATCTCAAATTCAACTTGACCAAACCCAGATTCCTGATCTGCCTTTTCTAGCTGTGATTCTCTTCATCATATTTCAAGTTGCAGAAAAGGGGAGCACCATTTACCCAGTTACTGAAGCCTGAAACCTGGCATCCTCTTCCTTCCCCAAACATGCCATTTCAGCACACTTTTCTTTTTCTTTTTCTTTTTTTTTTTGAGACAGAGTCCTACTGTGTCACCCAGGCTGGAGTGCAGTGGCATGATCTCACAGCTCACTGCAACCTCCGCCTCCCGGGTTCAAGCGATTTTTCTGCCTCAGCCTCCCAAGTAGCTGGGACCACAGGCATGCGCCACCATGCCTGGCTACTTTTTCATATTTTTAGTAGAGATGGGGTTTCACCATGTTAGCCAGGATGGTCTCAATCTGCTGACCTCATGATCTGCCCTCCTTGGCCTCCCAAATTGCTGAGATTACAGGCATGAGCCACATGCCCAGCCCTGAGCACAGTCATTTTTCTACCAGTCGATGTTGCAATGAAGATAAAGTTCCAAATCCTTGACATGCTCCAGCCTTCCCCTGTGAGCTGATCACTCCCACAAGAAGCTCCTCTGCCTTCCATCCTCAGCCACTCTGACCTTCTGTTTCTTCTGGGGACCCTGCACCTGCCAGCCCCAGCCCCTTCCTTATTTATGCCATCTCTTTTTCTGGCCCTCTTGCTTGGCTAACTTATACTCATCCTTCAGTTTGGGCTGAGCTATTTATATGCTGTTCCAGGACCCTGAACTTCTCTTTTATGGCACCCATTCTGATTGTAATTATATTATTTATATTGTTTTGTTTGGTGTCTGTCCCCTCTGCTGGACATCGACTTCACATAGGCAGGGACGGGGTCTCTTTTTTCACTGCTTTGTCACTTACCACACCAGTTCCCAGCCAGGAAAAGAGAAGATGGTTGTTTCCCTGCTTTGATAAAATACCCAGACAAAAGGATGCCCTTATTGCTCTTAGACCTCTTTCCCAAATCTTCCCTGGTTGTCACCTGCAATGATGTTATGTCTGAGTTGAATGTTTCTCACTGCACGCTAGTTTGCTCAGAGGAAATAGAGGAGGAACTGTTTTCTCACTTTCTCTTTCTCTTTAGCCTTTATTCCTAAAGCTTGTTTCTAGTCATTTCTTTTAACCAGCTTCCTGAGAAGTATTTCCATTGTCTTTTCTGAACTCTCCCTTAGACCATGAGAAAACAAAAGTTTATGCTGATTTTGGGTCATGACCTGACACTGAAATTGGTGGTGTTAAGTACATTGCCGAGTAACTCAGATACATTGATATTTAAAAAAATACTTTTTCTGATTATAGGAGTGATTTTATTGTTAAGAAAAATTTGAGAATATAATCAAGGGTCTAGAAGAGAAGAAATGGTAGAGATTCCACTCAGATTTTTCTATTGTAGAATAAGGTCCTGCTGTACATATGATTTTTGTCCCCCCTTTTTCACTTCACATTGATATTTTGATAAAAGCCCTGAGAAATGGGAGTGAAACCTAATGGACCGCAGCTTTGGACAAGCCCCAAGTGCAAATAAGGCTGGTCAGCAGCTTCTAGCAGGATCTGCTTCTTCTAGAAGCAGAGAAAGGTAACAGGCTGCCCTGAGACCAGGCTCTACAGAGCCTCCCTCCTGCCTCGTACATGCCAAGCCGGCCCTGTCCTGGCACTTGCAGTGACTAACGGCCGGGCACCTCCCTCTCGGTTGATGCCCTCCATGCAGGACATCTCCAACACATTGCTCTCTGTTCTGGTGTGTTCCTTAAGCCAAACTTTTTAGGTTTAATTTCACTGGATGTTCATGGATCCTCGTGTCCCAGACTAATTGTCTATGTATTTGTTGATATTTGTTCTTGCCTATTTTCATTTTATTTTTTAAATTCAAGGCAAGAGGCCTATTTATTTTGTATTTTATAGTGCCTAGCATGGAATTTGGTGCCCAATAAATACTTTTTTTTTTTTTTGAGATGGGGTCTCGCTCTGTCGCCCAGGCTGGAGTGCGGTGGCACTATCTCGGCTCACTGCAACCTCCGCCTCCTGGGTTCAAGCGATTCTCTTACCTCAGCCTCCCGAGTAGCTGGGACTACAGATGCATGCCATCATGCCCGGCTAATTTATTGTATTTTTATTTTTTAATTTTTAATTTTATTTTTTATTTTTTGAGACGGAGTCTTGCTCAGTCGCCCAGGCTGGAGTGCAATGGCGCGATCTCGGCTCACTGCAAGCTCCGCCTCCCGGGTTCGCGCCATTCTCCTGCTTCAGCCTCCGGAGTAGCTGGGACTTCAGGCGCCCGCCACCACGCCCAGCTAATTTTTTTTGTATTTTTAGTAGAGACAGGGTTTCGCCACGTTAGCCAGGATGGTCTTGATCTCCTGAACTCGTGATCCACCTGCTTCAGCCTCCCAAAGTGCTGGGATTACAGGTGTGAGCCACCACGCCCGGCAAATTTATTGTGTTTTTAGTAGATACGGGGTTTCACCCTGTCAGCCAGGATGGTCTTGATCTCCTGACCTCGTGATCCCCCGGCCTTGGCCTCCGAAAGTGTTGGGATTACAGGCATGAGCCACCGTGCCTGGCCAATAATCTTAAATAATCTAAAAATAATGTTCTGCCCAAATTACAAATTACCAAATTAGAGTCCATTTATGCATAATTTTGTCCATTTATGCATAATTTTATCCATTAATTCAGGAAGCATTTAACAGTGCCTGGCACAGTTGCCAGGCATGGAGTATACATTAGTGAATAAAACAGGGGTAGTTCCTCTGGGATTCTAGGCTAGTTTGTTTGTTTGTTTGTTTATTGAGATGGAGTCTTGCTCTTGAAGCTCAGGCTGGAGCAGTGGTGCGATCTCAGCTCTCTGCAACCTCCACAATCTGGGTTCAAGTGATTCTCCTGCCTCAGCCTCGCAAGTAGCTGGGATTACAGGCGTGTGCCACCACCCCCGGCTAATTTTTGTATTTTTGGTAGAGACGGGATATCACCACATTGGCCAGGCTGATCTCCAACTCCTGATCTCAAGTGATCCTCCCACCTTGGCCTCCCAAAGTGCTGGGATTACAGGGGTGAGCTCCCGGCCTCTAGGCTAGTTTAATACCAGATGTTACACAGATAATAAATTCATAGTTTCAACTTGTGATGAGAGTTATGAAGGAACATGGCAGAGTGCCCTGAGAGAATGCGCTAAGGCAGGGGTGTCCGCTCTTTTGGTTTCCCTGGGCCATATTGGAAGAAAAATTGTCTTAGGCCACACAAAAAATACACTAATGATAGCTGATGAGCTAAAAAAAAAAAAAAAAAAAAAAAAAAAAAGTCGCAAAAAAAAAAAAATCTCATAATGTTTTTTTTTTTTTGAGACGGAGTCTTGCTCTGTCGCCCAGGCTGGAGTGCAGTGGCGCGATCTCGGCTCACTGCAAGCTCCGCCTCCCGGGTTCACGCCATTCTCCTGCCTCAGCCTCCCGAGTAGCTGGGGCTACAGGCGCCCGCCACCATGCCCGACTAATTTTTTTGTATTTTTAGTAGAGACGAGGTTTCACCAGATTAGCCAGGATGGTCTCGATCTCCTGACCTCTGGTCCGCCCGCCTCGGCCTCCCAAAGTGCTGGAATTACAGGCTTGAGCCACCGCGCCCGGCATAAAATCTCATAATGTTTTAAGAAAGTTTACAAATTTGTGTTGGGCCTCATTCGAAACCATCCTGGTCGGCATGCAGCCTGTGGGCCACGGTTGTGGACGAGCCTGCACTAAGGGGAGACCTATAGTATCTGGCATTGTGTGTGGGAAGAAGCCTGGAGACTGAGCCCTGGAGAGAAGGAGAGGGTGGGTCAAGGTGAGAGATGAGCTCTTTTTGAGAGGGAACCAGCCCAAAGGCGAGGCATTCAAGGTAGAGAGTGGTAAGCGAAAGCGAGAAATGGAAATTGTTATCTCTTTGTTTTAGTAACTGGGAATGTAAGTTTCCCCATGTCATGGGCCTCTATTCTTTCTAAAAACTTTTCAAGGGATGTATTTAGCCTTCCTACAAGAGTATTTTGGTTTGTTTTTGAACAGGTCTTTCTGAACCTGTCCCACTTTTATTGACGCTTTCGCTGATGTTTGTGAAAGGCAACTGGGAAGGGCACTAGCCAGTCAGGCTTTTAACACCTGTCTGTGGGTTCAACAAAGAGGAATTAAGCTTCTTCTCAATTGCAGATGTCGTGTTGTATTCTGGGTCCCATAGGAGATCTTGACTGACCCAGGAGTGGTCCCCTCGGGGAAGAAGGACGCTCAGCCACCAGCTGCCCCCAGGTGTTCGTCCCCAGGGGTAGAACTCACCCACTTTATGAGCATGTCTTTTTCAAGGAAAGAAGACGGCAATTGAAATTTTCATTGAGCTGTTAGGATTTGTTTCAGAAAACCATTTTGTCCCAGTGTGTATAAGAAGTTATTCCTTCATTCAACACATGTTGAGTGCCTTCTGTGTCTGGCACATTTCCAGGTGCTGGGATACAGCAGTAAACAGATTCCATGTCAGTGGATAAACACACACTGGAAACACATAAGTGAAACACAGAGGGTGTCAGGGAGGTTATAATGACTACCTAGAAAATTAAAGGAGGGAAGGAGGCCTTAGGGAGAGTCACTTGGGAGGTGGAGACAGGTGTTGAAATTGTTAAAAATAGCATCAGGAAAAGGCTTACTGAGTGACATTTGAGCAAAGATTTACATGTGAGGGAAGAGCATTCCAGGCAAGAGGGCACAGTGAGTGCTATGGTCTTGCAGGAACATGCTTGGGATATTTGTGGAACAGCACAAATCCCGCAGTGGCTTGAGTACAGGCAGTGAGAGGGAAGAGTACACACGAGACGAGGTGAAGGGGAAAAGGGAAGATCATGCATCCGGGACCTTGTGGCCACTGTGAATACTTTGGCTTTCCCTCTGGTTAAACAGGAAGATGCTGGAGGCTGTTAAATTGGCTGTAGGGGCAAGGGTGGAAGGAGACTCTGATGAGATGGCGGTAGCATGGATCTAGATGGAGGTGGTGGAAAGAGGTCAGGTTTGAGATATTTTGAAGGGAGAGCTGATGGACTGGATGTGGGCTGTGTGAGAAGGAGAAAGATTGGGAGAAGAATAGGTTATGGACTTGTTAAATTTAGATCCATATTAGGGTGCTTATGTCAAAAATGTAGTTGGGTGTATGAGTCTGGAGTCAGGGGAGAAGCCTGGGTGGGAAGGGTGTCTGTGAGCCATCTGTGTACATATGGTATTTACATCCATGAGACCGTGGAGTGACTGTGTGTTGGGTAAGAACTTCAGTGTCATGGGGTTGTAGGCATGAGAGGAACCAGCGAAGGAGACACAGGAAAGGTGGCCAGCAAGGAGGTGGAGAGAAGGTCTGACGATGAGTGACTCTCTGGACCCCCGTGCAGGTGTGACAACATGCGTGTGTTTAAGCTGGGCCTCTTCTCGGGCCTCTGGTGGACCCTGGCCCTGTTCTGCTGGATCAGTGACCGAGCTTTCTGCGAGCTGCTGTCATCCTTCAACTTCCCCTACCTGCACTGCATGTGGTAAGCCCCTGCTAATGGGGAGGTGGCCGGGGACAGGTGTGTTTGCACTTGCTGTTGGGCTCTGTTCACCCTGCAAGTGGTGCACAGGTGTCCTGTGGGTTGCTGGCTTGCTTCTCTCCTCAGGTGGACGGTCAGATGGTTCAGAAGCCACTGAAAGCACACTTTGTAAAAAGCTGAATTGACTCCAGGGAGCAGGCTTAGCCGGAACAAAAGGCCTGATTGTCATGCTTAGGTCTGCAGTCTTTTACCTCTAACTCCATTATTAAAGCCTAAAGGAGCTTGAGAACTGAACCTGTAACCTGAGCTCTAGCTAGGTGTTGGGGGAGGGGAGAGGTAGGGGAAAGCTGGGGAAAGAGGTGATGTGAGGGCTGGGAGGGTCCTCAGTAGGAACCCCACCTTTAGGGCCTGAGTGACCAAGTGAAAGGAGGGGCCGCACAGGCCATTTAGAGACATTCTCTTCCATTATTTCTATAAGTGGGGACAGAAGACCAGAGAGCTAAAGTGAATTGTTTAATGTCACCCACCTGTTTCTGTAGAAAACAACCTTGGAGTTCAATAATAGCACATTGGAGCGTCTATACTTTGGAATGCTCAGGATACACTAAGTTAAAAAAAAAAAAGCGGGTTACAAAATACATGCAGAATCCGATTCTGAGAAAGCTGGGGGAAATTGGAGTGGCTTTCTTCCTAGGAACTGCTTCAGCCTCAAACCCAGAGTGATCTTTCCTTTCTGTCCTCCAGGACTTCTGATTGCAAAAGATCACAAGGAGGAGAAATCTGCTGTAGGTTATCCCCTATAGGTAGGAGGAACCCAGAGAGGAATTCTAGTGGTGAAGAAATGGAAAAACTTTGTTAGATCTAGATTCAGGAAAAGGTTGACTTCTATCCAGAGATAGGCTAAAAATATACAATTTGATAGAATTCACTTAAGTTCCCTTGCTCATGTGAACTTTTATATATTTGCTATGAGACCCACCCTACTCTAAATTTAAGACTTGGGGACTTCAAGGAGTGTTTGTAAAAGACAAAATTCAAACAGCACAAGTTGGAGTTTACCGTCTTAGGATCCATTGCTCGATATTTTTTAGATTCAACTCAACTAATACTAGTGAATTTATATAGTTTATATATTTGTTGGGTTATAATTTCCAGATAACAAAATGTACAGATTTTAAGTGTATATTGTGAATTTTGAGAAATGTATACACTAGGTAAATATGACCTCATTCAAGATGGTCATTTTTATCTATCTAAGTCCCCTGTCACACTAATGATTTAAGTCAAATTCGAAATTTAAACTATGTAATAATTTTGACTCAAACTTAATATGTTTCTGAATTTGGTATATTTCTGCCTTGTTTTTCAAAGTTGAACCATCTTTTCTTTCCAGTTATAAAATGACATATTTTTTATAACAAATTTAAACAACATAGAAGTGTAGAAAGAATGGCTCTCATAATTCTATCCCCCAAAGAAACATAATTATTAACAGTCTGATGTATATCCATTGAGATTTTATATGTACACACACACGCACACATATATATGTCTACTTTAAAAAAAAATAGCATCATTCTATACACGATGCAAACTTTTTTTTTTTTTTTTTTTGAGACAAAGTCTCACTCTGTTGCCCAGGCTGGAGTGCAGTGGGATGATCTTGGCTCACTGCAATCTCTGCCTCCTGGACTGAAAGTGATTCTCCCACCTCACCCCCCGCAGGGAGCTGGGACTACAGGTGCATGCCACTGTGCCAGGCTAATTTATTTTGAATTTTTTTGTAGAGATGGATTTTTGCCATGTTGCCCAGGCTAGTCAGAAACTCCTGGGCTCAAGCAGGTCCACCTGCCTTGGGCTCCCAAAGTGCTGGGATTACAGGCATGAGCCATTGAGCCTGGCCCAAACTTTTTTTTTAACCAAATACTTAAATCTATACTACATAGATCTAATGCTATACAGACATCATTCCATACCAATACATATATATAATCTTCATTTTTGTGTCTAATAAATGCTTCATAATAGGGACACTTTATAATTTATTTAACCAACCTCTCTCTGATAATGGACTTTGAGGTTATTTCTAATTTTCCACTTTTGCAAACACTTTATAATGAACATCTAGATTGATTTGAGTTTCTGAATATTTTCATATGTTAAATTAATATTATATATTGCTAAATCCAGAGAAACTGTACCATTAACACTGTTTACTGAAGTCTGTAAGAGAGCATTTTTTACCCACACTTTCACATATACTGGAAACTCTTAAATCTCCATTAACCTGATTGAGAAAAATTATATTTTGTTTTTATTATTATGTCTTTTTAAAAAATTAGTATTTTTGTTGGGCATCTTTTCAAATGTCAATTTGTGATGTGTATTTCCCCTTTTAATTTTCTTTGTCTGGTCTATTGAGTGTTTCTATTTTTAAAAGTTTATATCAGCCAGGCGTGGTGGCTCATGCCCGTAATCTCAGCACTTTGGGAGGCCGAGGCGGGTGGATCACCAGGTCAGGAGATCGAGACCATCCTGGCTAACACGGTGAAACCCCGTCTCTACTAAAAATGCAAAAAATTAGCCGGATGTGGTGGCATGTGCATGTAGTCCCAGCTATTTGGGAGGTTGAGGCAGGAGAATCGTTTGAACCCGGGAGGCGGAGATTGAAGTGAGCTGAGATTGTGCCACTGTACTCTAGCCTGAGCAACAGAGTGAGACCCCGTCTCCAAAAAATAAAAAATAAAACAGTTTATATTCAGCATCTAGGCTTGGCACATAATAGACAGTCATTACTAGCTACATAACTATGTGCCACTTATGCATATTTGCAACATTTTCACAAGTACAGAGAATAATACATTGAACCCCCATATAGGCAACACCCAGATTCTATAACTATCAACACGAGGCCAATCTGGTTCATACCATTCTCACCTACTTCCCACCCTCACCCTGATTAATTTCTTTAGTGTTCTTTGTATGTAGGGATTTAAACTTTGTCATATGGTACAAATATTCCCTGCCCCCCTGCAGTTTCCCATTTGCCTTTCAGTATGTTAATATTTTTGTGCCATACTGGTTTTAAACTTTCATATTGTCACATCTGTTAATCTTTTCTATAGGATTTCTGGATTTTTTGTAATTTTTAAAAAGATCCCCTCCTCCCCAACATCAAAGTTTATAAAAATATTGTCTTTGGGCTGGGCGCAGTGGCTCACGACTGTAATCCCAGCACTTTGGGAGGCCGAGGCAGGTGGATTACCTGAGGTCAGGAGTTCAAGACCAGCCTGGCCAACATGGTGAAACCCCCTCCCTCTCTACTAAAAATACAAAAATTAGCTAGGTGGGCCTGGTGGTGGGTGCCTGTAATCCCAGCTACTTGGGAGGCTGAGGCAGGAGAATTGCTTGAACCCAGGAGGCAGAGGTTGCAGTGAGCCGAGATTGCACCATTGCACTCCAGCCTGGATGACAGGGTGAGACTTCATCTAAAAAAAAAAAAAAGGATTACATGCTTTTAAATGGTCTATTGTTCGATAAAGTTTAATATAAATTTAAAACTTTGTACAGGTACAGTGAGGATAAATTTTTTAAAATTTCCACTAAACTGCAAAAGTGGTTTAACCAACATAAAATTATTCCTGATGAAGGACATAAAATATCTGTAACCAGTTGTTAAAGTGAGAAGGTGGGTTCTAATCAGATGTGCTCAGTTACTTCCATCTTAGCATCTCTGTTGTAAATCCTTGGGCCTCAGTCTTCTTGTTTGAGGCCCAAAGGCATTTATTTGCACATTTGTTCCTATTATCCAGCAGGACTATTTAAGAACATTCTAAAACGGGTCCCAAATTGCTGAAGATTTATCATCCTGCTATTCCAGGGATTGTTGGTAATCTTCATCCTTTCCTAATTAGAAGAGGCCCCTGGGCTGCAACTACAGTCAGCAAGGTGCGTGGGTTAGACCGGAAGAAGGAGCAGGCTAAACTCAGGGCAGCGGAGTCTTCATGCTCATCAGGTTCTCACCTCTTGTCTCCCTCTGCAGGCACATCCTCATCTGCCTTGCTGCCTACCTGGGCTGTGTATGCTTTGCCTACTTTGATGCTGCCTCAGAGATTCCTGAGCAAGGCCCTGTCATCAAGTTCTGGCCCAATGAGAAATGGGCCTTCATTGGTGTCCCCTATGTGTCCCTCCTGTGTGCCAACAAGAAATCATCAGTCAAGATCACGTGATGGCAAGATGGTGGCTGGCTTCTCTGCTTATCGCCCCTCATGCAGTGGGCTTCCTTTGCTAGGAAGACAGCCAAGGGAGTTCGAATAGTTGGGGTGTGGGCTATCTTTTCAAAAATCTATTTGCTGGGGCTCTTAATTTCTTTAGTGTTCTTTGTATGTAGGGATTTAAACTTTGTCATATGGTACAAATATTCCCTGCCCCCCTGCAGTTTCCCATTTGTCTTGCAGTATGTTAATATTTTTGTGCCATACTGGTTTTAAACTTTCATGTTGTCACATCTGTTAATCTTTTCTTTAGGATTTCTGGATTTTTTGTAATTTTTAAAAAGATCCCCTCCTCCTCCCTAACGTGTCTGTGGACCACCTGGATTCCACTGTGCAAGGGGAAAAGTGTCTATTCCTTTCCCAAAGATGGAAAATGGAGGGCTTAGGGACACTAGATTCATCTTTCTCAGCATCACTTCCAGATGCAGTGACTTGTTGGGCTGCGTCCTTAATGGCCATGGCAGAGCAGTCCCTTGGGGGATCCAGCCCTGTACAATGCATCTCTTCCTGGAGACAGCTGGCCTGCTCCAGACCCCACCATTCCCAGGCGCCCTTGGAGTGGACTCTACTGATGACAGACAGACCCTCTGAGAGACAAGACCCTCTGACTCTGTGATGGAAGATGCCAGAGATTTTCCTTTGGGGTAGTTGTCCTTAAACAAAACCAAACAGATGAAACACACACAGGACTTGTGGCTAAAAAGGCTAGTTTTTCACTTGCATTTCTCAACTAACCCAGGTTTTACATGCATCTGTGAATCCTTTTACTACTACCTCTGTGGAGAGATGGAGAGACTTCAGATAAACATGAAGCTAATGAGTAAAACCCTCTCTGCCAAAACCTACACTCCACTTTAGGCCATTCTTGAAGATGAGCACAATTTTTAAATACTGACATCACTTCCGCTTCCCCCTCCCACCCCAGCTCAGCAGCCTCAAATCTACAGAGAAGAAGAATTATGGCATGAACATTCCCACAGACCCACCATCTTTAAGACTTGACCTCCGTAAGTTTACCAAAGGGCTCCTCACAATTGTGGTGGGGGTTCTGGTTCAAAATTTGGAGCAAACATGAAGTTTTTGGAAACGTTTTCTCATTTGAAGCCTCCAGTGTGCTGTACTATTCTGGAAATTACCTTCAAGAGTCTCACTTCTTGTTTCTGTTGTGTTTTCTGTGGGCATCATGCTCTTCACGCTTGCAGTAGAAGGTGCTTTCTGGGTTTCCCAGAGTATCCAACGGCTCACTTTTCTCAAGTGCTGGCAGTAGCTATGCACTCACGGGCTGGTTTGGGTCGCTGGTGCAGCAGCGCAAATCTGTTGCCTTCTGAATTTTTCTCACCTAATGTGACACTGGCTACAATGAATCTTCTCTTCATCGGGCTGAATGAAAGATTCAAGAACCGTCTTCGAGGTGCATGGTGGGAATTATCAACCTCAGGGATACTCATTTTAACTCAGGCGTGTCCTGCTTTGTAACATTCCATTGTTGGGAGAGGGCAGGACAGGTGTGTTCTTGTGTGGGCAGGAGTCATGTCACTTCCCTACATATGTAAGAGTTGGGAAGATGACGATTTCTGACACATCCAGGAACTCTTACTCTAGTTAGAATTTGTACCAGATCCAAGGTGAAAACCCCAATAAGCAACTGAATTTAGAGTTTAAAAATGAATGACTTTATGCTACATCTGTGGTTATCAAATTATATAGGTTGTTCAGAAGCAGAACGCTGTTTGTAGTAAGAAATCGTTGTGGAACCCCAGTGTGTGAAGTAAATTGTATGTTATTAACTTAAATTTATTTAAGGTTAAATTTATGGCATTTACTTAATAATATATGAAGTGGTGAAAATGCAAATTAACAAGTTGGTAATTTCCAAGGTAGAAAAATTAGGTGTTGAATGAATGTATATGTTGCTTTATTATAGTTTTATATATATATAGAGAGAGTGTTTTGTTTTTGAGTCAGGGTCTTTGCTCTATTACCCAGGCTGGAGTGCAGTGGTGCAATCATGACTCACTGTAGCCTCTGTCTCCCAGGCTCAAGCGATCCTCTCACCTCAGCCTCCCCAGGAGCTGGGAGTACTGTGCGTGCCTCCACTCCCAGCTAATTTTTGTATTTTTTCATAGAGATGGGGTTTCACCATTTTGCCCAGGCTGGTCTCAAGCTTCTGGGCTCAAGAGATTCGCCTGCCTCGGCCTCCCAAAGTGCTGGGAATAGGCATGAGCCATCACTCCTGGCCTAAAAAATATTTTTTAAATGATCTTTGAATTAAATATTCGTAGAATTTCTAATGTACCTCTTTGAGACCTAGGTGATTGATGGAACAGAACTGCTGTTAAGTCCTTTGGGTTTCAAGTCTAGAATTTTTTAAAGGCAAATATCAGCTCATTCTTATTTTAGATTGACCTTATCAGGCATGGATTCTGGTCTCATCTACTTTATGGTATAAATGCTCCAAGGTAGGGGGTTTGGTATATATTTTAAGCCCAGCTTTTTTTTTTTTTTTTTTGGTGAGAAGCAGAATGTGCTTCTAGAAACTGGTTTTAAAGAGATGAGCTGAGAAAGAAATGTGGAATGGAATATATTTGAGGAGGACAAAACATAACCTCACTTTTGAACAGAAATCACTCTAGCTTGCCAGCATGGGATGTAAACCAAGAGAGAAGAAATATACCCATCTTATTTTAAGTTGGGTTTATGGCATCACTCATTTATGTAAAAGCACTACAAACTCTTTAAAGAAAATTGGGAAACTACAGAGAAGTCAAAGAAAAAAAAAAGTAACCCATATTTCTATTGCCCAGGTATAATCCTTGTTAATATTTTGGTTTGGTCTCCTCTTTTTTCCCCCAATATAGTTGTAAATAAATGATGTCTTTCAGAGTTGACATTTATCCTGTAGCTTGAATGGCATATAAATGCCAGTTGTATATTTTTTTCATGAAGTGTAGGTTTGGAATACACTAGAGTTAGCTAGATCAGCTTGAATGCTGATCACTGGATTCTGAGACTGACTACTGAGTCTACCTTTTTAATCAAGCCTAACATGAATGGGCTCCAAAAAGTAATGAATGTAATTGTACTTTTTGATGTGCCTCTGCACTTGGCTTGGTGAGTCATCATAATTAGCTGTTAAATATGTGACTTTACAGATTTTGATATGTTCAGATTGTAAAAAATGAATAGTTTATTTCATTAATTGATGGGCAGTCAAGAATCTCCCTCCCTTCAGTAGGGCTGACACTTAGGAGTTAGGTCATGGTTGTGGTTACTTGGCATGGCTAATCAGATTTTGTTCTGGTCAGAATTTGCCCAAGATCAATACCCAGCAGAAACTGGAGTTAGGCTATAAAAAACCATTCATGTTTCCGAGTGATCATTTCAGTCAGCGATTCATGTTTTACAGTGTTTAGTTGTTGATTATTATAAAAAGTAATATTTTCTTCCCTTTATGATTACATCATTATAAATCAAGTCCTTCCATGAACACATTTAAGGTGTGTGGAGATGAGATGTCTGAATCCATTTGGGGACGGGCTGCATTTTTGGGGAACTCTATGCCTGTCCAGTGAAGAGTGCCTAAAACATTAATTATAGATCAAAGATGTTCTGTTGAGGGACAAAGCTTGATGGTCATCAAACACAAGGCTTTGTAAAAATACGACCACCTTTTCCACTTACTGGATCTCTCAGGTGTGTAAAACTTCTCTCGCCAGTTCATCATGCTTCCATGAGCCCTCAGGACTGGGATTTGAGCCTTCCTGGCTCTTTATCCCTTGGGGCAGACATGGAACCATCTCTGAGGGACCAGGTGGATGCTGAAGCTCACCCAGTCAGGGCCCCTCTCCTAGCTCCTTTTACACTGAAATTAATCTGAAAGCTTTCATAGCCAAGGCTTTGCCTAGGTGCTATTATTCCAGCTGGCTAAAGAGAAGTCTTGGGCCAGATTGGGATTCTCAATGGATTTTAGAGACATAATTCCCCTGCAAACTTAAAAAAATAAATAACCCCTACTTTATAGGACTAATTGTTTGAATTGTATCTTTCTCTGTATGTTAAACCAGATTTAAAACTATTTTATAACCACAATATGTAATCAGAGCAATATAGTGTTTTCAGATATATACCTTGTTTTATACCTTATGTAGGTGTCCTACATAAGGGTGGCATGCCCACTGGCTGTGGTAAAATTTAATCCTCATTGCTTTGGGAGTGACTTAAGGCCTTTTGAAGTGGAGCTTTTGCACTTTATACTTTTTCTGTGAACTATGATAACTATATTTGATATTAAAGCTGTAAGTGGCATTTTCAGCAAATGAATATGTACATGTTTGTGTCTATTTCCAAAATGATTTCTGAACTATCTGCAGTGAAAATGTATCTGATGGATTGTAGAGCAAGGCACATTGCCTAAATTCATTTGTTAATGAATTGGGTACCATTGTTATTAAAAATGCGTAAAGTAATTGTTGTTCCTTGTTGGTTTCTTCTCAGAGCTGTGAAATTAACACATGAAAATATTTCCAGCATAAAATACCTAAGAACAGTTTATTTTTACTAAAACTTCTATAGTCATGTCATATAGATATAAATCTCAAATATAGGCCTGGTGCGGTGGCTCATGCCTGTAATCCCAGCACTTTGGGAGGGGAAGGTGGGTGGATCACCTGAGGTCAGGAGTTCGAGACCAACCTGGCCAAAATGGCGAAACCCCGTCTCTACTAAAAAAAATACAAAAATCAGCTGGGCATGGTAACTCGCACCTGTAGTCCCAGCTAGTCAGGAGGCTGAGGCAGGAGAATCACTTTCACCTGGGAGGCAGTGGTTGCAGGTTGCAGTGAGTCAAGATTGCACCAATGCCCTCCAGCCTGGGTGACAGAGCGAGACTCTGTCTCAAAAAAAAAAAAAAAAAAAAAAAAAAAACCAAAAATCTCAAATACAGAATACAGTTCATTTATGCTGGATTTCATCGAATCACTAGAAGGAAGATCATGTGACATTTTAAAATCATAAATTTAGCAGGAAAATTTTTACCTACTTCTTTTAATTTTCTGTGGCAGTTTTTTAAACTTAAAGGACTCACAGATCATCAGATTTAGAAGAATAGTCTGGGCACAGTGGCTCATGCCTGTAATCCTGGTACTTTGGGATGCTGAAGTCGGTGTATCGCTTGAGCTCAGGAGTTCAAAACCAGCCTGGGCAACATGGTAAAACCCTGTCTCTACCAAAATTACAAAAATTAGCCAGGTGTGGTGATACACACCTGTAGTCCCAGCTACGCAGGAGGCTGAGGTGGGAGGATTGCTTGAGCCTAGGAGGCAGAGGTTGCAGTGAGCGGAGATCGTGCGCTCCAGCCTGGGCCAAACAGTGAGACCATTTATCAAAAAGAAAAAAAAAAAAAAGAAAAACCGTAAGAGAAGAAAGACTGGATAAGCATTATCTGTATCATTACAGTGGGTTTTTAGACTTTTTTTTTTTTTTTTTCTGGCAGAGGTGAGGGGACAAGGAGTGGCCCCATAGTTCTTTGGCAATATAAAAGCTGTAGGAAAACGTCCATGTAGAGGTTGAGTATCTCTAATCCAAAAATAAAAAATCAGAAATTCTCCAAAACCTGAAACTTTTTGAGCACCTATATAACAATCAAAGGGAATATTCCTTGGAGCATTTTAGACTTCTGATTTTTGGATTAGGGATGCTGTATAATGCAAATATTCCAAAGTCTGATATCTGAAATCCAAGCATTTCTGGTTCCAGGCACTTTGGATAAGGGACATTCAATCAGTATATAATTTTCTGGGGGTTCAGACATCTCTAGTAGCCCATCCAGGTAAACAGCCTCTGCCCAACAGGAGACTAAGCAAGCACTCAAATCCTTTTGGTGCTGAAATTGGTTACTCAGTCTTCAGGACTGAACTTTTTTGAGGCTGTGGTCAGGGACAGTGGCTGAGGAAGTTGAGAGCTCTGCTTTTGGGGCACTGGCACGGGTGTGTGTGCCTCTCTCCCCGACAGTCTGGATTATTTGTTTCTTCTCTTGGGTGACCTCTTTTTCTGAGTCTGGCTGGGAGTTGATGCAGCCACCCCTGCTCCCTTTTCCAGATTGCCCTTTGAAGACCAGAGCTCAGGGGCTAGCCTCTCCCACTCTTTTCTTTAAAGGACTTTTCATTAAAAGACATTACATTGAAAGACTGTGTTAAAAGAACTATACTACAAAGGGCTGGAGTGGGCAGACCCAGGGTTCTGGCAAGTTACATCTTAGGGCTCCTCAGCAAACTGGGAACTTAGATATTTTTCCTTGCAGCCTCTTTCCTGGTTTACAGTTTCACAGTTCTTAAGATGGTGTTTGGGTTTGTCATACCATTCTGTCTACTTTTGTATAGTTGGATTTTTTCATAATAAGAACTTAAAAGATACGGTATTTGAGATTTTGTTCTCCACTGTCTCCAGAGCCGGTTCTCAGCCTCCTTTCCGGCCCCATTTTAAGAGGGCTGGCAGCCCCTCTCTCCCAGAACTTACCTTGTCTCAAGTGGCACTTCTGTCTCTAACTGTCTCCAGCCTGGCGACACCTAGTTTACCTGGGAAGTCTTCTCTTTGGGTGTTAACTCACAAAAAGGAAGAGATCACCCTCACCTGGGTTTTTATTTATTTTATGCTTCTCATTAAAACAAAACATTTGATTCAGCTGCTTTGGCAATTGAGAGCAGAGACCAAAGTGCTATTTTTAAGATGTAACAAATAACAGTAGTTTATTTTTTTATTCGGGCTAGTGATAGGAAAGTGGCTGAAGGTAAGGCCAGGAGCATGAAGTAATGGAAAACATACAGTGGCACTGATGATATTTGGGAGAGAGGGTTTCCTGTGAACAAAGAAAGCCATTAGCTACTGGGTGGGAGGGATGGAGACGCTGCTGGAGTAATACTGCCATCTTGTGGGTTTTTGAGGCATTGCTATGTGGCGCAAGCGAAGCCCTTCCCAGTTCCTAATCATCCCAGAGATCACCAATTGTCTCAAAACGCCAAGTTATGTAATCTCTTTCTGGGCCCAGGTATGTTTCCCTGGATTTTTCCAAGCATCTCTCTCCCTTCCTTTTCCTCTGCTCTCTTCCCTTAGAAATTCAGTTTTCACCCCCCACCCCGGGTGTTTTAGAGGTTGCCCAATATGATAAAGCAAATACTGTTGTTGGCTCTCGGTATTCGTGGTTCCAGGACCCCCCAACCCCTATACCAAAATCCCAGAGGCTCCAGTCTCATATATAAAATAGCATTGTATTTACATATTACCTATGCACGTCTTGTCGTGTGCTTTAAATCATCTCTGGATTACTTATAATACCTAATACAATGTATATGCTGTGTAAACAGTTGTTAAACAGCGTTGCTTTTTATTTGTATTATTATTTATTGTTGTGTTATGATTTTTTACTGTTTCTTTTTCCCTGAATATTTTCGATCCATGTTGAATAGGTGGATGTGGAACCTGAGATTACAAAGGTGCTGTATTTAAAACCAATTTAAGGTAGATGTGATTTAAAGGAAGTTTTGTGTTTTTGTTTGTTTATTAGATATGGGGTCTTGCTGTGTTGCCCAGGCTGGAATGTAGGGGCTATTTACAGGCTCCATAATGGCACACTACAGCATTGACATCCTGGCCTCAAGCGATCCTCCTGCCTCAGCCTCCTTATTAGCTGGGCCAAAAGGCACTAGCCACCGACCAGTCTGGAGGAAGTTTTTAATCCACTGGAGTGAAATTTAACTTTTGGGATTAATAGCTCAATTTACACAAGTCAAATGTCATTATAACTCAAATCTTTTTAAAGATGAATCTAATTTAAATCAACACTTAGCAAGTGTCTGTTTGGTATTACCTATTATGCTGCCTGCAGAGGGTTATAGGGATGGATGGAGCAGCTCAGATCTGGGGAGGGGAGAAGGCCACTGACTCTGCCAAATCCCCATAGTGGAGAGGAATCAACAGTGCTAGGGAGGCAGGAAGGAGAGAGTGGTGAGTTTTCACCAGGGAGGAGCGAGAATTCTAAGCTTTAACTGATAAACCATGAGCCACATATAATACGGAATTTCAGTCCAGTGAAATAATTGGTAGACTCCCTAGGAATATTATTGGTAGACTCCCTAGGAATTTTCTTACAAGCAAACCTTATTTGACAGCCCATCACATAAGTTATCTTTCACATAAATGGTCTCATTTACTCCTCTCAGCTATTTTGCGAGGCTGGCATTACCATTATTCCTGTTTTGGGTATGATTGGAAATGTATTTTGACCACTGCTATTGCAAGGATGTGAACCCAGGACTTTTGACTCTTAGGTTTAATTCTCTTTCCACAGAGGATTTATGGCAAATGAGTTAAAGGTTTTCATATAGGTGGGCACCAAATTGGAATTGTCAGTTTCAAAACTGTCCTATTAGTACAAATAATTGGGTAAAATACAGTTGGCCTTGCATATGCATGGGTTGTATATCTGTGAATTCAACCAGCCTTAGATAAAAAATAATTTAAAAATTCAGTGTTGAATATGTAGAAAGTATTTTTTTTACAGTTTTTAATTGTACCTTTATTCAACTTAGTTCATTAAAAATGTACTTGTTTTAAAGATCCTGCAAATAAAGTGACCACTCACTAATGTGGGCTATAGATCACCCCTCAGCATGTTATTTATTTTTTTAAAAAAGCAGTATTTCTTATAGGAATCTTACTGATCACACAGTAGTTACAATAATGTCAGATGTGATGTATACATTCTAAATGAGACAGGCTAGTTAAGAATTTACATAATGTAAAAATATACATATTAAAAGTTAGCCAAGTGGACAGATGCATGCAGTGGGGAGAGCAGGTGACAGGAACTGCTTTAATGATCAGTACAGGGCCCAGATGCAAGGAATCTGGGTTTCCCCTATTATAGTAAATAGCTTTCACTAATGTATACAGGAATTCCATACACATCTAAACACATGAGGGTAAGTTGTGACTTGCTACATGTACAGTCTAAAGTGGTGTAACTGTGATCTTCCTGTGATACTCCCAAGAAAACTAAATAGTGGACCCCATGCAGGTAGTGGGAAGCACTGGTCTTTTATCACAGGTTGAACCTGAGGAGGTTTAACTCCTGACATTAGTATTTGTAAAGAGTGTATGACTCCTTTTTCTATGTTTTCTCCACAACTGACATGCATTCAGTGTGGGGGAATTCTGATGGCTATTTGACCTATCAGTGATAACTGAACTACTATTAAAAATGTGGGAACCTTTTCAATAATATTGAGTTACACATTTAACATTAAAAAAAAACAAAAACAAAAACATGGATCATCCATAGCTTTAAGCCAGAAGGTAGAAGGGAGTGTGTCTGAATTTTAATACTTTTAGTTATACTATTCTGTGGTTTCTACCGCTGTTCTAAAGAATGACACTGGTACACTGCTTCTTTCCATACCAACACAGGCACTAGTTTGAACTCAGACAAAAGCTGAAACAGAAGAAGTGCCACTCTTTCTCCAGGGTCTTTTGAGAAACTGGATCAAAATTATAAATTACTCAAGTTTCCTTTTGAGTGGTATCTTTATGTGTGTAACTAGAGAACAAACCAAATAAGAAATGTCTACCCCTGCAAGAGTGTGGACTTTGGGTGTAGTTCTGTTAGGAGTCAGGAACCTCGAGCAGCAGTTTACAGTCAGGGCTGTTTTCTTACACACACCCCATTTACCCTGCGTTTGTGCCAACTATTACGGCAAATGCGTTTTGCAGGGATTATGCTTCACAGCTGAGGCCTACAGATCCTCTTAGGGAGATTTCTCTAGCTGAGTAGAAAACTTCTATCTGAAAAGGCGGTGGGTTCTGTGAACCTGAAGAGAAGACTCAAGGTCTCTCTGAAAGCCTTTAAATTACTGCTGGAATTGGAAGTTCCTATTAGTGAGAAAAGAGCATTAAAATAACTTGAAGGTCTATTTTATTGGCAACTTAGAATGCAAAGTATTTTATTTTTAAACTTTTAAAATTTGAAAACAAACTAGCCTATATTAAATAATATAGTTTCCAAAGCTGAACGTTCTCACTTGGAGCTCAGTTCTTCCGCTTGAAATACAAACACAACTTCTAACGCTCCCAGGTGGGAACACTACTGTTTGATGATCTATGATTAGATGAACTGATCGATCTCAGTTGGCAACATCCCTTTTTTCCCTTGGTAAGGGTTTAAAAAATTCTAGAATAGATGCATTTTTCTAGTTTTACACTGACAATTTCATCCCAAACGTCTCCTGGGAGGCATACACCATGTACAGGAATCCATTTTCATCCTTCTCACTCTCATACACCTCTGAGACTGGTGTGGAGACGCTCACCATGCTATGTCCGTTCACCACCAGGAGGAAGGCTTGATTAGCATTGAGCTGTAAGCGCCTTCTAATTATCTTGATGAGCTCACTCATGTTGACGTCTCGAACGTCAGGTACAAGGAACTTCGTTTTATCCAGGACAGGAAGCTGCTTCTCACCCTTGTATCGTTCTGTTATCACCGGGCTTCTGGCTGGATGCTGCTCTTGAATAAGTCGGACATCTACTCTTTGTTGGAAGGTGCGGCGCTGCTTGAAGGTCTTCTCCGCTGGCCTGGTGCGGGGATCCAGGCGGCGGCGGCGACGGCGCGAGGGTCCCCGCGGCTCCTGGGGGCGGCGCGGGCGGTAGAAGTATTTTTTCTTGTCATTCTGGAAGCAGTACAATGTAACAACTATTTACATAGCTTTTACATATAACTAATGTAGAGATGATTTAAAGTATAGGGGAGGGCTGGGAGCGGTGGCTGGCGCCTGTAATCTCAGCACTTTGGAAGGCTGAGGTGGGCGGATCACTTGAGGTCAAGAATTGGAGACCAGCTTGGCCAACATGGTGAAACCCCGTCTCTACTAAAAACACAAAAATTAGGCTGGCGTGGTGGTGCATGCCTGTACTTCCAGCTACTCGGGAGGCTGAGGCAGGATAATCGCTTGAACTCAGAAGGTGGAGGTTGCAATGAACCGAGATCGTGCCACTGCACTCCAGCCTGGGTGACAGAGCAAGGCTCTGTCTCAGAAAAAAAAAAAAAAAAAAAAAAAAGGCGGGGGGAGAATGTGTATAGGTTATATAGAAATACTGCATGATTTTATATCCTGGACTTGAGCATCCTCAGGTTTTTGTAAATGGCAGCTAGTAATCAAAACCATCTACTGCTTAACAGTCCTGGATGCTGGTACTGCCTGTGGCCATAGTGAGGAGTCACAAGCTATCTCTCTTTGCTCAGTGACAGGTCTGCAAGTCTCATTGTTTCCTGGTCATCTCTATTGGATGCCCATAGACAACTCACATTTGCCTTTACTTATACCTCTCTTAAATCTGGGCCTTGTCCACTTTCTCAGTGAGTGGTGTCACTTTACATTCAGTTGGCAGAGGCAGTCCCCACCTCCCTCAGTTGTCTATATCCAATCTATTTTGAGACAGGGTCTTGCTCTGTCACTTAGGCTGGGTGCAGTGGTGTAATCATAGTTCAAGGCAGCCTCCCTCTGCTGGGCTCAGGGGATCCCTCCTGCCTCAGCCTCCTGAGTCACTGAGACCACAGTCACGTGTCACCATGCCTGGCTAATTTTTAAATTTTGTCTCTTTATGTTGCCCAAGCTGGTCTCAAACTCCTTGGCTCAAGTGATCCTCCTGCCTTGGCCTCCCAAAGTGCTGGAATTATAGGTGTTAGCCACTGTGTCCAACCCATATCCAATCTATAAGTAAATAAATCCTGTTAATTCCACTTCTCCAATGTCTCAAATCCATCCATTTTTCCTTATCCTGGAGAAGGTGCCACCTTCTATTGCCCATCTGTCCTGCTGGAGCCACAGCTGTCTTTCTAGAGAGAAATCTGACAGTGTCCTTCCTGCTCAGGCCCCACCAGTTCCTTCCCATTGCTCTTAGAACAAAACAAACCTGATTGGAGACCCTGAGTGTGATCTGAAGTCTCCTCCACGATCTGGTCCCTGCCTTCCTTTCCAGTCTTTCTGGTTTTGAGCGTCTCCCCCTTGTCCCCTTCACTCGAGTCTCTCAGAGCTTTGTGTGTTCTTCCTGGTCTTTCACATGGCCTTTGGGCCTGTCTCCATGGCTGTGTAACAGATCACCTCAAAACTTAGTGGCTTGAAACATCAGAAATTTATTCTGTCACGGTTCAGGAGGCCAGAAGTCGAAAATCAAGGCGTGGGCGGGGTTGGCTCCTTTTGGAGGCTCTGAGCAAGAATCTGCTCCATGTCTCTCCTTCCACTGTCATGGGGCTTCTTCCTTGTGTCCCTGTGGCCTTGTGTCTAAGTTTCTCCTTTATCTTATAAAGACATCAGTCATTGAACTTAGGGCCCACCCTAATCCGGTATGACCTCATCTTAACTAATGACATCTGCAAAGACCCCATTGCCAAATAAGGTCACATACTGAGATTCTGGGTGAAGGTGAATTTTGGGCAAACGTTATTTGAACCACGCACTACACTGTCCTGTGCCAGGAATGTGGAATCCCCTCCCCACTTTTAGCTAAAACCGCCAGAATGGATTTAGCGTTGTGGAACCTCTAGACTCCTCCCGTGTGTGCACGCACCTTGCATGCACACATAGGTGCACACTGACAAGTGCTGGCACACACATGCCCAGGGCTTCCTCTTTCTCTCCCATGGTCCCTGGTGAAATTTCCTGTAATACCTTTTCATGCCCTCCCTCCGAGGCGGGGAGGGGTACCGCTACCTACAACCAGCTGTGGAAAATACCCCGAGAAGCAGTGAAGGGAGGCAGCACTAAGGAGGAGAGGGGTGTGGGCTGAGCTAGGAAAGAGGAGGTTTTAGGAAGCTGGCCTGGGGGTTCACTTGGAAGAAAACCTGTTCTCTTCCCAAATCTTAGGATGTCTGGTGGGATAAAGCCATCCAGTCTGGCCTCTCCCTACCCGCCCCGCCTGGCCACCTCATCTTTGTATTCCCAGAGAGAAACCCAGGGCCTGGGAGACTGAATCCAAGCATCAATTTATCAACCAATCAATCCGTAGAGCAGCGGTCTCCAACCTTTTTGACACCAGGGACCGGTTTCATGGAAGACACTTTTTTCCACAGACTGGAAAGGGCTGGGAGTGTGAGGTGGAGAATGGTTTCAGATGGTCCAAGCTCATTACATTTATTGTGCACTTTATTTCTATTATTATTACATTGTAACGTATAATGAAATAATTATTGTAAGAATAATAATAATTATTCCATTGTAATATATAATGAAATAATTACAACTCACCATAATGTAGAATCAGTGGGAGCCCTTAGCTTGTTTTCTTGCAACTAGGTGGTCCCATCTGGGTATGATGGGAGACAGTGACAGATCATCAGGCATTAGATTCTCATAAGGAACATGCAACCTAGATCCCTCCCATACGCAGTTTACAACAGGGTTCACACTCCTATGAGAATCGAATGCCACTGCTGATCTGACAGGAGGTGGAGCTCAGGCGGTCATGCTTGCCTTCGCCCCGGGGCTCACCTCCGTCTGTGCAGCCCGGTTCCTAAGAGGCCACAAAGGAGTACTGGTCTGCGGCCTGGGGTGTGGAGACCACTGCCTTAGAGCAAAAGAGTTTTGGGGTGTGGTGAGAATACCTTGCCCTGGTGAGGAAGGCTTCCTGGATTGGAATGCGGCGTCCAAACTGATACCTGACGGGCAGCGAGCACTAGGCCAGGGGAAAGGTCTCCAGGCTGCCAGACCGCTGGGCAGATGATGGCTCTTCTGTCCACGGCACCTGGTTGGATGTCAGGAGTACTGAGGAGTGTGCGTGTGAGCGTGTGAGTGTGTGTGTATTTTTGTGCAGAGCAAGCGTGAAGGAAGCCAGCAGGAGCCATACCCATGAGTTGAAAATATCAGAAAGGGGAGCTATGACCTGCAAGACACATTGTGATTGTGGTGTCTTGGCCATTGTCCATTGGGACCACAGGAAGGTCTGGGATGCACTTCTGCTTGGTCCTATGGCTGGCAGTTGGGAGATGCGGGCGTGGGGAGCGGAGCCCGGTGGGTGTAGTGTCTGGAGCGGGCTGGGAGCAGCTCGGCCTGGGTGTCCGAGGAGCGGGCGGGCGCTGCTCCGGGCGCCCACCAGGGGGCAGTGCTGCCGGGCGAGAGCGCGGTGGGCTGAAGGGCGCGGGGCTGCGGGGCGCGTGGCTGTGGGACTAGGGGCTGGCGGGCGCTGGGCGCAGGGCTGCGGCGGGGGCGGCCAGGGCGGCTTTTGCCTCCCACGCAGGCGGGAGAGAGTTCTTGCGAGCCTGCCTATACTCGCCGCCGGGGATGTTTCCAGGCGAGCGGACCGTGCTGACTCTGGGCCGCAGAAATGCGCCCCCAGAGGAAAGCTCTGCGCTTTGCGGGAGCTCTTTAAAGCCAAGGTTCCAGAGAATGGATTTACCCCAAAGCTGATAACGCTAACGCTTCTGCCACCCCAAGGCCGTGTTCATGCATATATCTATACGAGATTCCCTGAAAGTATGTATGTTTCGGGCCCACTGGGCTCTGCCTCTTGGTGACCCCACTCCAGGTTTCAGTTTGGTTGGCCCCTTGACGGTCTAGAACCCTAACCCCCAGATCCACCAGAGCTACTGAGAAACCGGGGCAAGCCTCCACAGAGACAAGCGACTTGGGGTATGTGTGGGTATATGGGTGTGGATGAGAGAGTGAGCGAGCGAAGGAGTTCAGCAGTATAGATGCCAGTAGCACCTACCCTTCCAGTGGTGACAACCTAAAGTGTCCCAAACATTGTCAAATGTCAGATATCTGGCGAGGAGAGCCGGGAGTTGTTCCTGGTTGAGAACCACTGATTTAGAGATTGTAGCTTTCCTTTTCCATTGCTGCTTATGGGTTAAGCCTCAAGTCTTTTCCAGAGGGGTTGTATTGTGACTTGTACAGGCTCTTCCCGGAGACTTCTACCCACCAAATTGAAAGGGTCACAGGCCGACTCCGGGGGTGAAGAGCCTGCGTTCAACCGAGGAAAGGGCCAGGGGCCTCCTTTCCTCCCGTGGCCTCGGCTGCAGCCTGCGAGCTGGGGAGAAAGTAGCTGCTGGCCTGGCCGGGGGTGCTGCGCTCTGCTCCCAGTTTCTCTCTTCCAACAGTTAGAACATGAAAGCTGGAAGAGATCCGAGAGGGTGTCTAGTTCAACACCTGCCCCTTCCCTTAAAGAAGTGTTTACGATGAGAACACTGACATTCAGAGCCCTGAAGCGTGTCTTCCAGGGCTACCTAGCTTTTATGAGGTAGAAGTAAGACCAGGCCCAGGTGTCCTGACTTCCAGCCTAGAGCTTTTACTGCTCCGTGGGCAGCCTCTCTGAGTCCCCTATTAAAATGCAGTCCCCCTGGAGGGCACACACCATAAACTAGATGAGTGGCTGCCTAATAAATGACCCTGAAACTTAGTGGCTTGAAACAAAAATAAATAGTCTCTCAGTTTCTCTGGGTCAGGAATTTGGGAGCAGCTTGGCTGGGCAGTTCTGCCTCAGAGTCTCTCATAACTTTCAGTGAGATGTTGGTCAGGGCTTTTGAGTATAGACTTTGGTCAAGAATCTTCTCTTGGCCGGGCACTATGGTTCACACCTGTAATCCCAGCACTTTGGGAGGCCATGGTAGGAGGATCACTTGAGGCCAGGAATTTGAGGCTAGCCTGGGCAACTTGGTGAGACCCTGTCTCTACAAAAAGTACAAAAATAAGCCGAGTGCGGTGGCATGTGCCTGTGGTCCCAGGTACTTGGAAGACTTGGGTGGGAGGATTGCTTGAGCCCAGGAGGCCAAGGCTGTAGTGAGCCATGATGGCACCACTGCAACTTCAGCTTGGGTGACAGAGTGAGACCCTGTCTCAAAACAAAACAAAACGAAAACCCACAAAAATCTTCTCTAAGCCTCAATTTTCTCATCTGTAAAATGGAGATAATAACAGAAGTTATTTCATAGGCTGTTATGAGGATTAAAAAAATAATTCTTTTGTGGCAGAGATTTTCAATTTCTTACTCTAATATCACTTCCTCTTTCTTCCTTTGAAATAGAAGCTCCAATATTTAGCTGGAAAGTTGGCTGCCTGGAATAAAAGTCTACATTTTTCATCTTTTTTTGTTTTCCAACCAGTTCTGTCTGAAGACATGTATAGAAGTGGTATATGGCACCTTTCAGGGAACTTTCTTTAAAAAACAGTATCTCCATTTGCTCCTTTTATTTGTTGCCCTCCTCTACTCTGCTTCCTGGAATGTGGATGTGATGGTTGGAGCTCTGGCTGCCAACTTGGAACACGAGGATGAGCATCACACCCCTGGGATGATGGAGTGATGGACTGGAAGGAGTTTGGGTTCCAGAAAGTTCTGTGGAATTGTCATACCAATCTTGCACTGCCTATGTGATAGAGAAATAAAATTAAAATTGTTTTTTTCGGCCGGACACAGTGTCTCATGCCTGTAATCCCAGCACTTTGGGAGGCCGAGGTGGGTGGATCACTGGAGGTCAGGAGTTCGAGGCCAGCCTGGCCAAAATGGCAAAACCCCATCTCTACTAAAAATACAAAAATATTAGCCGGGTGTAGTAACACACACCTTTAATCCCAGCTACTTCGGAGGCTGAGGCAGGAGAATCACTTGAACCCAGGAGGTGGAGGCTGCATTGAGCTGCACTCCAGCCTGGGAGACAGAGCAAGACACCATCTCAAAAAAAAAAAAAAAAAAAAAAAAAATTCCCCTCTTGTGTTTTAAAAAATTGCCCTCAAACATTCTGCTATCCAAGAGAAATAAACTTTTATCTTGGCCAAACAGGTATTTTGTGCTTTCTGGTTCATGCAACTGAACTGAACATCCTATATGCTTACAGTGTTAGCAAATGCCTGGTAGTCAGGAGGTGCTCAGTACCCTGGTAAGCATTTTGATTTCAAAGCTGGGGTCAAACCAGCCAACCAAATCTCATAACCTGGATGTGGGGAGAGTAAAGGGGACAGCCAGGACAGTGGAGAAAGAGCTCTGGGGTCAGGAGACCTGGGTCACAGTTGTAGCTCTCCTCTCTCCGCCTCAATTTAATTTTAATTTTATTTATTTATTTATTTTTGAGATAGAGTCACACTCTGTCACCCAGGTTGGAGTGCAGTGGTGCAATTATGACTCACTATAGCCTTAACCTCCCAGACTCAGGTGATATTCCAGCCTCAGCCTCCTGAGTAGCTGGGACTGTAGGCATAGGCTACCACACCCAGCAATTTTTAAAATTTTTTGTAAAAACAGGGTCTCATCGTGTTGTCCAGGTTGATCTCAAACTCCTGGGTTCAAGCCATCCTCCTGCCTTGGCCTCCCAAAGTGCTGGGATTACAGATGTAAGCCACCACGTCCAGCCTCCATTTTATTTTCTTTAATTGAAAGGGGCTAGAATAGCTCAGGAGTTTTCAAACTTTTTATGGCAGTAGGAATTGTTCTTCAAATGGAAACCAATATATAAAAAAGATTTAAGTAGAACTTTGGATCTATCTAATCCTTTTGGTTCCATCCCCCAGACTGCCTTGGGGTGATCCTCAAGGCTTTAAAAGGAGCATAATTTGAAAAACACAGAACAGACTGATTCTCCAAATTCTTTCCAGGAGCAACAGTCTATGACTTTAAGGGGCTGAGCTGAGCCGGAAAACATGGTCAGGTTTTCTAGAATGGCCATAATCTGGGGTAAGGGTGGTGTCAAGCTGCTTCGAGGTCCTGGGTTCCCATGAGGCCTCTGGCTCTAAGTGTGCTGACAAACCTGTGGCTTCATCTCACAGTGAAGAAAAGCACATTAATTCATAGTCAGGTGGCCTCAGGAGTCTTCCTTTTTGTAGTTCTAGGCTATATATCACATTGCATTAGCCAGAGGTCAGTAGACATCATCAAAAACAACAGGAACATGGGAAATTTCATTTTGCTGGTGCTACAGGATTGAAAATGTCAGCTCTCTCTGGCTACTTGGTGAAGGAATTATGCCACGGCTCAAGAGATGGGGATGAAAACCTTAGCTCATCATTTGAAAATTGTGCATTACAGACTTTGCTGTGAAATATAAGCATTGCTATAAAATGCAAACATCTTTGTCCCATTGTCATGGTCACTGTTCATCGTTGAGGTCAATAATAGTGTAATTACTGGGTTATGTGAGGACGGGATGAGGTAATACATGAACATTCAGTGATAGGTTATTGACTGTTTCTTCTTTAAATGCCAAGAGTTGGGTTCTGGTATTTTTCTTACTAAGTTGCAAGAACTTTTGGTAAGGAAGTGAGCCTTTTGAATATAGTATTTACTGCAAAATTTTCCCAGTTTCTTGTTTTTAAATTCTGGTTGTTATTATTATTGGTATTTAACACACAGATGTTGAAAGTTTTAAGTAGTCAAAACTGTTGACCTTTTCCTTAAGAACAGCAATTATCCGGGTGTGTGCCAGGTATCCAGGCATGAATGCCTCTGAAGTCCTTTTCAAGCATTGGCTTATTGAGTCCTCATAACAAGCCGAGGTAGGTACTACCACTGTGCCCATTTATGATCAAGGCAGTGGCCCTGGGTACATTCCCCACCTAGCACATCCCCCGATGCCACATGCCCATTGGTCACAGAGGCCGAAAGATACTAATATCCTTTAAGGAGAGGCAGCAAATGAACACACAAACGGGGACAGGTCTTGGGGCGAGGTGGGGACACAGAATCTCAGTGCTAGCCTCTGTAAAGTTTGAAACAGCCTTGCAGGGACTTCTGGTAAGCCAAACAGGGTGTGACATTCTGAGAACCACAGATAAGTTCTTTTACTTTCTTATACCCCATGGCCAGAAAAAACAGATAAGTTCTGAGGCCTACCTAGTGTGGAAGAAAAATAGGAAAGAAGTATTAACCAGAGCATTTCTTGATTCCAGACTCTCACTGCCTCAGCCTGGAGACCAGGATGGAACCCCCAAGTCCTTTCAAAGTCATCTGCAATGGAAACTCTCTTGCTTTTAGTTTTTCCCAGGACAGTCAGCCAACCAACCACTGGGTCTGGCAGGTTGTGCTGTGGAATAGAGACTGGAGCCCTGATTTGAGCTTGCAGAGGACTGGTCCTGCCATTTAACAGCTTTGTGAGTTTGGGCACATGAAATTGCTTTGTAAACTACAAAGGGCTGTGTGTAAAAGCCTAAGGTGCCATGAATATCAGACTGGTGACAAGTGACCACCTTCCTGATGTAGATACTGAGGAGCATTTTTTTTTCTTTTTTACCATGCTTTCATCTGCAGCATTGTTTGATGACTGCCCCAAACCCTCCAAGTCAAGCGAATACTTCTGAGCAGGCTGTAAAATCCATCATTGGGCCCCTTTTCTTCTTCCAAACCGTAGACCACCCACACTGAATACCTGCTTCCCTCTAGGCCTGGGCACTTCTGTTCCCTTTGCCCAGCATACCTTCATCCCTCCCCACATTTTCAACACTTGTACTTCTATTTTTCCCTTAGGACTTCATTCATGTATCACCTCCTCCAGGAAGCATTCCCTGATAACACCCTGGCCACATCCCTGGAGGCTGGTTTATATGCCCTTCCTCTGTTTCCATAGTGACTTCTATTTTCTACTTACCATGAGGCACATCACACTGTATCTGTCTTTACCACTGGATATGTCTTGTTTATTCTTCTATTTGCAACATTCTAGAATCCCTGAATATTTGACAACGTATGCTTTCCCTCTACCATATGGCATGAGTGAGAGCAGGGTTGGAACAATGGTGCGTGCCTGTACAGTGGTATGATTTAAGCTACTTGCTTGGCCTCTCTGTGTTTGCATAAATGGAAGATGAGACTAACGATAACTGAGACTTAATATGGTAGCTGTGAGGACTGTGAGAATCCACTGAGAACGGAGTGAACCGTGGTTGGTACAGAATAGTGGTAGGATTATGGAATTCAAAACGAGGCAGCTGTTGTTGTCATCAGTGTATGGCTGGCCTGGATCCATGATACTGATGTGACACCATTATTTATATTGTGGGTCAGATTCTTCCATTCTTGTGGGTAAGTTCCATGAGGGAAGGTCTTTGTTCTGCCTACAGCTGTATCTCTGTAGCTTAGAATAGTGCCTGGAACATAACGGGCACTTGGTAAATGCTGGTTGAATGAGTGAATGAATGAGGTACCAAGAGACCCCATGGGATGATTAATCTTGATGGCCAGTCCAGTGTCCCCTGGCGTCCAAGACGTCTTTTATGCCTTATAATCTGGCTAGTGTGTGTCTCCAAAGAGCCTTCATTTAGCCCAAACCAGAGGTTCCCAAACATTTTTACCAACTGTCTTCTTTATCATAAGTTTGAGGAAAAAGTTATTTCTCTTGAAGAGAAAGCAAGAAGGAAGAGAACGCCCTGTTTTAACCTCCAGTGCCAAACGCAGCCTGAAACACACACACCCACACAGCTCCTGTTTTTGGGAGAGAGGCATGGTAAAGTGGCATCTGGAAAAAACCCCAGTTCAAGCCAAATTTGTGTCAATCCCTTCTCTGTCAGCCTGTGCTTCCAAGCACAGTATACCAAGATGACAGTTCCACCCAGCTTTCTGCTTTTTCTTCTTTCCAAAGAGAACTTTGATTAAAAAAAATCTTAAGATGCCTGGAAAGAAATTTCTAGCCTACAGACCAGCATTGTCCATGATAACTTTCTGTGATGACGAAAATGCTCTATAATGTAATGTGTGCTGCCACTAGTTACTTGCGGCTGTTGAGCACTTGAAATGTGGCTGGTGTGCCTGAAGAGCTGAGTTTTCAATGTAATTTTAATTAATTTAATTTAGATAGCCACATATGATTAATGGCTACGGAGCTGGTTGGACGGGACAGTGATGTGTGGCTGAGAGGAGAGGGCTGCAAAGGGGGCCTCAGATAGGGGTCTGACCCTGGAAGTCTTCTCCTGGCTCTTTCTGGGGGACTGGAATCAAGAAAAGCCCAAGAGCCTCTCAGTGCTTTTTAACATAGGTGCCCCTTGATCAGCTTAGAATAAGAAATAAGGTCACATTCCTTTTAATGTTCAAACCACATGACTTACGATAAGGGCATCATGAGCCCTGATCATGCCTCACTCTCTTCTCTCACCCAGGGGGATCTCCCTCCTGGAAAATCTCACACACTCCCTCCCTGGGGGCTTCCTTGGTCCTGGGGGGGCAGTGTCATTACTCTCATCACCAGGAGAGAAAATCAGGAATTCTGGTTCTCGGCTGCTACTGCCACCTTGGTCACTAGGTGTCACCAGTGGTCCTGCAGCCCACCAAAAGGAAGGCGGCCACACCAGTTGGCAGGTCTGGGGACAAACCTGAAGGCTGCGGTGGAGGGAGAAGTTGGCTTCCTGAGGGGGTGAAACTGAGACTCACAACCGTACTAGAGGCACCAGATCAAGTGTCGTGGTGTGGGGGAACGTGGGCGATAGGGTTCTGGGACATTTGCCGTGTGACTGTGACCCGTGTGACCCGTTTTGGTCGTCTAAGGGAATAGTTTCTGCCTACATCCTGCTGAAAGAAGTGGCTTTTGGAATGCCTGCCCTCTTTCTCGATGGACCCCAGCAGGCAGCCCCCTTATGAAAGGGAATTGTTTGATGTCAGTGCTCATCCCAGAGCCTGAGTGCTTAATATTCCCCGTGGTCACCCACTTTTGAGGGAAAGTGGCTTCAAAGCAGGAGTGGTGACAGACCTGGGTCCTGGTCCCCGCACTGCTGCCCACTTCTGGTGTGACTCAACCTTCCATTCCCACCCCCAACTCCCGCCCAGCACCTGTACCAGAGACAAAATAAGACCTGCTACACATTTTTGTAACTTTTTGCTCTTGACACTAAAATAAGATTTTACTTTCCTGACAGCTCAGAGTACAGTAGGGGCTTAAATACTTGCTAGCTGACTGAATACTAGTTGGAGGGTTATTAATGTAGGTAGGGGAGAACTGCACTTTCTTTCCAAGTGAGATTCAATAATACGTATCTCGCCCCCAACTTCCTGGAGTCAAAAAGAGTATGGTTTCATTATAGCCTGGCCTCCAATCAGCTATGTAATTGGGTATGTCACTTAATCCTTCTGAGCCTCAGTCTCCTCATATACAAAATTAGGGTGAAATCTAACTTTCAGATGGGGTGATGGTTAGTTTTTTGTGTCAAATTGGCTGGATGATGGGGTTTCCAGATATTTGGTCAAACATTATTCTGATGTTTCTGTGAGGTAAGAGCATTTCTGGATGAGATTAAGGTTTAAATTAGTTAATATATATATTTTTTGAGTTGGAGTTTCACTGTTTTTGCCCAGGCTGGAGTGCAATGGCATGATCTCGGCTCACTGCAATCTCCGCCTCCCAGGTTCCAGCGATTCTCATCCTCCTGAGTAGCTGGGATTATAGGCGCCTGCCATCATGCCCAGCCAATTTTTGTATTTTTAATAGAGACAGGGTTTCACCATGTTGGCCAGGCTGGTCTTGAACTCCTGACCTCAGGTGATCCACCTGCCTCAGCCTCCCAAAGTGCTGGGGATACAGGGGTTAGCCACTGTGCCTGGCCATGGATTTTTTTTTTTTTTTTGAGACAGGGTCTCAATCTATTGCCCAGGCTAGAGTGCAATATGGTGATCATAGCTTGCTGCAGCCTTGAACTCCTGGGCTCAAGCAATCCTCCCACCTCAGCCTCCCAAGCAGTGGAGATTACAGGTGCATGCCACCATGCCTGGCTAACTTTTTTATTTTGTTTTTTTTTTAGAGTTGGGGTCTTGCTATGTTGCCCAGGCTGGTCTTGAGCTCCTGACCCCAAGTGATCCTCCTGCCTCGACCTCCCAAAGTGCTGGGATTACAGGTGTGGGCTACCATGCCCAAACTGGTAGACTTTAAGTAAAGTAGGCTCCCCTCCATAACGCGGGTAGGTCTCATCCAATCAGTGGAAGGCCAAAATAGAACAAAAGAAACTTTCTCCTACTTCTCTAGCAGATGGCTTCAGACTACATCTGCAACATCACCTCTTCCTGGTTCTACAGCAGATGGCCTTCAGGCTCAAACTGCAGTATCAGAGACTGGCTGGGTCTCCAGTCTACTGGCCTTGACTGGAACTGCAGCATAGACTCTTCTGGGTCTCTAGGCTGCCAGCCCACTCCACAGATTTTGGACTTGCCCATTCTCCATAATTGTGTGAGCCAATTCTTTCTAATAAATCTAATCTATTCTTTTCTTTTTTCTTTTCTTTTCTTTCCTCCCTCCCTCCCTTCCTTCCTTCCTTTCTCCCTTCCTCCCTTCCCTTCCTGTCTGTTTTGCTCTTGTTGCCCAGGCTGGAGTGCAATGGCATGATCTCAGTTCACTGCAACCTCTGCCTCCTGGGTTCAAGTGATTCTCCTGCCTCAGCCTCCTGAGTAGCTGGGATTACAGGTGCTCACCACCATGCCCAGCCATTTTTTTGTATTTTTAGTAGAGACAGGGCTTCACCATGTTTGTCAGGCTGGTCTTGAACTCCTGACCTCAGGTGATCCACCTGCCTTGGCCTCCCAAAGTGCTGGGATGACAGGCATGAGCCACCGTGCCCGGCCAGTAAATCTCTTTCTATATAGTCTCACGTTCTTTTGGTTCTGTTTCTCTGGAAAACCCTAATGCCGATGGCTATGGGGATTAACTAAAATTACGGTGTAAAAGCATCTGGTACAGTATCCAACCAGTACCAAAGTATCTAGTAGATGCCCAATAAGAGCTACTTTGCAACCCAGCTTCCCAGTTCTCTTGGTCAGTTATTAAATAGATTCCTCAGGACAGGAAGAATACTTCCCCTAGACCTGGAAATCCGTCGGCTAGTCTGCCAATGTTTGTCACTTTCAGTGGACCGCCGGGCTCTGTCACATTTTGTGATGCAAACATTTCCCAGGGTGCCTCTCTCCCTCACCTGGCTCTAGTCTCCTAGGCCTCAGAACAAGAAGGCATGTGCCTTTCTTTGTTCCCTGTTCACTAATTGCTTCTGGGTGGGTAAGAGTGGGAAGAAGAAGATAATTCCCTCCTCCTCCTCCTTATCAATAGTCTCCATTAAGCCACACATATATGTGGTATCTGAAAGGTGAGGGGGTGGGTTCATTATGCTTCTTCAGACACATAAGACCTCTTTTCAACTGAGTGCTTCTTACCAATTGATGGCAATCAGTAGAATTATTTTTAGCATATCTGAAACCTTTCTTTCTCCTAGTACACTTTTTTTTTTTTTTTTTTTTTTAACAGAAATGCATTGTCTTGAAGTTCTGGAGGACAGAAGTTCAAGATCAAGGTGTCAGCAGGCTTGGTTCCTTCTGAGGGCTGTGAGGAAGAATCTGTTCTATGCCTCCCTCCTGACATCAGGTGGTTTCCTGGCAATCATTGGTGTTCCTTGGGCTGTAGAAACATTACCCTGATCTCTGCCTTTATTTTCATATGATGTTCTTCTTGGGTGCATATCTGTATCCAAATTTCCCCCTTTTGTAAGGACACCAGTCATATTGGATTAGGGGTTCATCCTATTGTGGTATGACCACAGGTTAACTAATTACATCTGTAATGATCCTATTTCCAAATAAAGTCACATTCTGAAGTACAGTGGGTTAGGACGTAGCATATAAGTTGTAAGGAACCCAATGCAACCCCTAACAGGTGCTATTTTAGAATTCTCTTCAAGGGGTTAGTTCTTGAATCTTTCTTACATAATCCTAGTTATCTTCAGTATCTTTATTGTTATTAGGTAAAACAATGGGTTCCAGGCTCATCTTGCACATTTCTGTTCCAGGCTCTTCTTGCCCAGACCTGGACTCAGCCATTCCTCCAAGAAGCCCTGCTTGTGTTTATTTATTTATTTTTATAGTTTGGTGAGAAATTGTATTTCAAGACCATAATCTGGGCTCTAGGGCTGCTCACTGCTACCAGGTTGGCTCTTGTTTCTAGCTCTTTTCAGTGGACAGGTTTGAAAGTCATGTGAGGGGCTAAGAGTTTCTTTCTGTAAATGGTTCTTAATATACAAAGTTCGTTAGCCCTTGCTGACCTTAAAAGTTTCCCAGAATTGGCGGGGCATGATGGCTGATGCCTGTAATCCCAGCACTTTGGGAGGCTGAGACGAGTGGATCACCTGAGGTCAGGAGGTCGAGACTAGGCTGGCCAACATGGCGAAACACCCTCTCTACTAAAAATCCAAAAAATTAGCCAGGTATGGTGGTGGGTGCCTGTAATCCCAGCTACTTAGGAGGCTGAAGCAGGAGGATCACTTGAATCTGGGAAGGGGAGGTTGCAGTGAGCTGAGATTGCACCACTGTACTCCAGCCTGAGTGACAGAGCGAGACCCTGTCTAAAAAGTAAAAAATAAAAATAAATAAAAAATTAAAAAAAGTTTCCCAGAATTGTTCTCCGCAGGAGAGGGTGTCAGCTTTGCTGTCTGAGCCAAACTCTGGTTGAGTTGACGATGTTCTACTGACCTAAATCCTCCCATTGAAGCTTTCATTACAAATAGCACAATTTCTTCACCCCTGCTCCCCATGGCCGCATGGCTGCCACACAGGGCTCAAGTAGAGGCTGTCTCCCATTTCCAGGGGGTGAAGTTGTCTCTGGTGACAGCTCGAATGCCCCCGAGTCTGTTTATCACCTGTTCATGTACCCCTGGCCCACTATGTGCTGCCTACTCTGGCCCTGCCACGCTGTTCCCCCTCCCCTTCAGTGCTCCCCCAGCTCCTCTCCAGTTCCCACAGCCTGCAAGAGCCACAGTCCATCTCAGTCTTCTTGGATTACTTAGGCCTTCGTGTGTCTCGGTTCCCAAATCTGTGAAATGGAAGGAATCGTACCCACCTCATCAAGCTGGAAACTTAAATGAGTAACTACCGAGTATAAGGCTTAGCCCAGCCAGCCCTCATCAATTTGAGCTTTTATTTTTTATTTTATTTTATTTTATTTTATTTTTTGAGGTAGAGTCTTGCTCTGCCACCCAGGCTGGAGTGCAGTGGCATGATCTCAGCTCACTGCAACTTCTGCCTCCCGGGTTCCAGCGATTCTCCTGCCTCAGCCTCCCAAGTAGCTGGGGTTGTAGGTGTGTGCCACCACGGCCAGGTAATTTTTTATTATTAGTAGAGATGGGGTTTTACCATGTTGGCTAGGCTGGTCTCGATCTCCTGACCTCAGGTGATCCACCAGCTTCAGCCTCCCGAAGTGCTGGGATTACAGGCATGAGCCACTGCAACTGTAATTATATGCGTGAGCCACCGTGCCTGGCCTGAGTTTTTATTTTCAGTCTAGCCCAATAGTGCTCCATTCTAGCTGCATATTAGAAATACCTGGGGAGGTTTTCAAAGAAAACAGTGATGCTTAGTCCCTACCCTAGGAGATTCTGACTGAATTGGCCGGGCACTTCTTCCTTCATTCCCAAGTGACAGTGGTGCAAGGCGGTCGTGAGCGTGAGCACTCCCCTCAATGTTTGGGAGTGGTGAAGGGTGGTTAGGGTTTACCCCAGAATATTAGACATCTCTTTTCCCCACTATGGGAATTCCTCACAGTCCATCTTTCCCCTTAGGTAAGACCCTTCTCCCCGCTTTCCTTTGTTCTTGTTCCAAGGTCTGTTGGCCACTCTCAGTTGGCAGACAAATTACTATCACGTTCTCATTCAGAGATAGTTTATTTGCCTGCAATGTTTTCCTTCCCCACCATTTCCAGGGCATCTCCACCTTTCATACAGAAAATGGCCCATCGAAGTATTTTCCTAAACTAAAGAGAAGTCTTCTTCTTGTCTCTGATGATTTTTTTTTTTTTTTTTGAGATGGAGTCTCACTCTTGTTGCCCAGGCTGGAGTGCAATGACAGGATCTTGGCTCACCATAACCTCTGCCTCCTGGGTTCAAGCGATTCTCCTGCCTCAGCCTCCTGAGTAGCTGGGATTACAGGCATGTGCCACCACGCCCGGCTAATTTTGTATTTTTAGTAGAGATGGGGTTTCTCCATGTTGGTCAGGCTGGTCTCAAACTCCTGACCTCAGGTGATCCGCCCGCCTCGGCCTCCCAAAGTGCTGGGATTACAAGCATGAGCCACCGTGCCCGGCCTCTGAAGATGTTTTATGACAATAACCACAGTCCTTTTTTTGTATGCTTTTAATTTTAGAAATTAACGTAATTTATATAGGTGCAGACAATTCACAATTACAAAGATATCAAACCAACCTAAGTGCCCATCAACTGAGGAGTGGATAAAGAAAATGTGGTATATATATACCATGGGATACTACTCAGCCATTAAAAGAACAATATAATGTCTTTTGCAGCAACTTGAATGGAGCTGGAAGCCATTACTCTAAGTGAAATAACTCAGGAATGGAAAAACCAAATACCATATGTTCTCACTTACAAGGGGGAGCTAAGCTATGTGGACACAAGGGCAAACAGAGTGTTATATTGGACACTGGAGACTCAGGGGAAGGAACCGGGAGAGGGCTGTGGGTTAAAAAGTACATACTGGGTACAATGTACACTACTCGGGTGAGGAGTGCTGAAGTCTCAGGTTTCAGTGCACCAGTCACTTGAGGAGTGTACGTTGTACCCAACATGTAGATGAATTCTATACAATTCATCATGTAACAAAAAACCATTAGTACCCTGGTACTCCTAAAGTATAGAAAAAAAGGATTAAATAAATAAATAAATGGGTGCAGAGTTATAAACCATATGAATGTACCTTAATTTTAAAATTTCCTTTTGCTGAACATTTAACGTTTCTAATTTTTTGATATTAGAATTACTGTAATAATGAACACCTCTATGTACACATTTGTGTTCACATATCTGATTTTTTTCCAGTGTGTTGAATCATGGAAGTTAACTTTCTGGATTAAAGATTATGTGTATTGTTACGGCTTTTGAAATATATTGTTGCCAAATTGCCCTCCAGAAAAGTTGTACTGATTTACAGTTTTATCCTCTGTCATGGTATATCTTTCTTTGTGTATTTTTTCAACATTTTGCACATTTTTACAAGTTGTAAAATATATCACACATACAAAAGTTTATGTGACATATACATACATTTTAAAAGACTAAACAAAAATAAAAAACCACCATGTTCTCATATCTCAGCTGTAATGAACTAAAACATTACCAATATCTTTGAACCTGTCCAAGGGGTGACTGCCTCCTTCTGGTTTGTCCAGAACTGTCCTGGTTTTAGCACTGAACGTCGCAGGTCCTAGTTAACCATTTAGTCTCAGCCTGGACAGCTGATCACTGTACCCCTATGTGCTTCTCTCCAAATCTACCTCCTCCCTCCTCCAAGGGTATCCTGTATGGACCTCTAAATAATGTACTCTGAGGTTTTTCCTACATAAATGGAATCACATGATATGTTCCTTTTGTGAGTTGCTTCCAGCCAGCATTGTTTTTGAGCTTCATCCTATTGATATCTATAGCCGCAGTTCATATAGTTTTTCTGCTGACTGCCATCCATTTGATGAATACATCACCGTTTCTCCATCTTCTGTCAATAAACATTGCAGCTTTTGTTGCTGTGAGCTGCACAGCTCTGAACAGTCTTATCTGTCTCCTGGAGCAAAGGTCCAAGAGTTTCTCTAGGTTATTTTCCTAAGTGTTAAATTGCTAGAGGACTTACATAACCTCATCAGAAGTGCCAAATTGTTTTCTAAAGAAGTTGTGCCTATTTCCATCCACTAGCAGTGCATGAAAATAACTGTTTTCCACACCCTCATGAAGCAGCATCTGACTTTGAAACTTTAGCCATTGTGGTTGCTATGAAATGGTATTTCGTTGTGGGTTTAATTTACATCTTACTGATTACCAGAGAGATTGAACCTCTTTTCAGAGGTCGATTGGCAATTTCTGTTTCCTCTTCTGTGAAAGGCCTGCCTGCATTGTTTGCTCATTTTTCTATTGGGCCAGTTGTCTTTTTCTTACAGATTTGTGGGCCCACTATTTTTTGTTTTTATCAAGGTAAAATCAGGTTAAATTGGCTTTCAGAATCAGTCTGAAGGGATGAAAATTCAAAGGACTACATCTATTTAAGGGATGGACATATCAAAAGACAGAATGAACATGCTTGTTACACAGTCCCTTCTGCCTTCTTTATCTGCAGATGGCTAATATTTTATGCTTTAAGAAATAAAACCAACTAACATTATCTTCTGCTCCAGTGGTTCTCAGCAGCATCCACATCATCTGTAAACTCATTAAAATGAAAATTACTTGGCCCCACCAACAGCCTACTGAATTGGGAACTCTGAAAAGAAGACCCTGCAATCTGCTTCAACATCCCTGCAGTGATTTGGATGCATGCCAAGTTTGGGAGCCACTGTTCTACACTGTCTCCTTGTCCCACCTGGTGGATGGAGAACTGACCATGACCTACCATTCTACAGGTCATCATCACCCTTCCACCTACAAATAGACATTAGAAAGTGTTTTTTAAGAAAAGGACAGATATTTGGGGCCCCAAGAATGGGATTTTTGGTGGCCCAGCTCAGATTGCAGGGTATTCAGTTTATGGACTACTTATCCTGTCAACATTCTAATGTCAAAACTTGGACCTAACCAGACCATTCTCTCTGCCCGAAGGAGGCATTAAAAAGAAAAAGGCGAAAAGATGGGACGTCCTGCCTGCGTGGGGAGATGTTTTCAGGGATGGTGTCCATGTTGTTTTCTTCGGGTCTGTGGGTTGAGATAATTTCTCTGCTTTTGGTCCAGGAGAGCGTTCCTTGTCATCTCCCACTCTGGCGAGGCTGGGGCAGCTTCCTCTGAGGCTGTTCCCCAGTCAGGCACCACTGAGCCGGTGCCAGTAATGAGCAGTGACCAGAAGTCTGCTATTTGCTCCAGGGCCTGTGTCTTCAGCACTTAGGTTGCCCTTCTCTGGATTCCTTCTCTTTGAAACCACCCAGGATAGCTGCATCTCAGGTGACTCTCATGGCTCACTGAGGGGCGGAGTCAGCCACAATCTTTATTTTGTTTTATTATTATTTTTTTGAGACAAGATCTTGCTCTGTCACTCAGGCTAGAGTGCAGTGGTTTGATCATGGTTCACGTAGCCTTGAACTCCTGGGCTCAAGCAATCCTCCTGCCTTAGCCTCCCCAGTAGCTGGGACTATAGGAGTGTGCCACCACACCAGGCCAATTGTTTTTATGTTTTTACATTTTTTGGTAGAGACAGGGTCTCACACTGTCACCCAGGCTGGAGTGCAGTGGCATAATCAAACCTCACTGCAGCTTCAAACTCCTGGGCTCAAGCCATCCTCCCACCTCAGCCTCCCAACTGGCTGGGACTACAGTTACATAGCACCATGCCTGGCTATTTTTTTTTTTTTTTTTTTTTTTTTTTTTTTAGAGACGAGCATCTCGCAATGTTGCCCACGCTGGTCTTGAACTCCTGCCCTCAAGTGATCCTCCTGCTTTACCCTCCCAAAGGTCTGGAATTACAGGTATGAGCCACTGCACCCAGCCCACACTGTATTTTAAAGAGCCTTGATTGTGCCTGGTTAGCATCACTTCTAATACAGCTACATGAGTCTGTCTGGCTGCCAAGCTGAGAAACTCCTTGGATTTGCAGGAAAGTAACTTCAAGCATGCTGGCTGATGGGGAGGTCTTCCTCATCTGTGCACACGGAGGTGGGGTGGAGGGAATGAGTGGTGCTTACGGAGATGTGAAAGTCAGGAACTGTTTTGACACCTACTCTCAGCACTTTCTGGAGTCTCTTTTGAAACTTAAAATGACCCCTTTCTCTTAACTGTTTCCCGCACACACAGCAGCTCTCAACCTCAGCAGCCTTTCGTGTACCTCCCCCATGTCTCCAACTAGTTGGACCAGGAATTTACCCTGACCCAAGTTAGGCCTCTCGGCAACCCTGCCCCAGGAGTCTGGACTGAGGCAGCTGGCCTGGGTCAGCGTGGCAGCCTGCGTCAGTGGCCGTGTTTCTTGTCCTGGGGACTGGAGCAGTGGAGGGTATGTGGGATCTGTAGAGTGAGAAAAAACGAACAGCTGTTGGAGGAGCAGGGAGTCTTGACAACTTTCCAGCTCCTTCCTGAAGTCCAGCTCTATAATTATATTTTGGGTCCTGTGTGGAGAGATACTCCTGCACCATTTTAATACATTTCTGAAGATGCTAGATCAAACTGTATTCTGTTACTTAAAACCAAAAGAGGCCTAATGCACACAGGAGTAATCTCTAAGAAAAACTGTTGGGTAGAGTTAGATCTTATGAAGCGCTGCAACTGCAAAGCGGCTTCCCCACCACACCCCCTTTCTCCCCTGGAGGCTGCATCCACTGTGCTGAGTGGCCACGCCGTTTAATGCTGTGCCCATCAGCAGAGGGACCCAGCTACCACTTGATTTAGTAATGCATTTCCTTTCCTTACCACAGTAGCCCAACACATTTGAGGAAAAAGAATCATGAAAATTTTGTCTTTTCCACTCCCCCGACCCCCCGCCTTTGAAATCACCACCACAGCTGCTAACAGAAGCGTCTTTATGTAGAACGTGTTTTGCCCTTTTGGAGAAGACAAAGAATTATTAAAAGAGCAGACAGCTGCTTGTACTGGCAGGAGAATGAGAAGAGCTTGTCAGCACTCACTCTTCCACCCTTCCTCAGCTGAATCACCACCGTCTTCCTCTTTACCTCATTTTGCTCTCTCTTTGCCTGGTCCAGGAGCATAGAGGCCATCACCCTACCCTTTTGCCTCCAGCTCTGGGAAAACAGAACAGTCTAATCCCTCTTTCTCTGGTTAAACCTGCGTAAGTCTCAACTCTAATACTTTAAGCAAGTCTGACAGTTGATAAACTTCAGCTTGACTCATAATCATCCTGTCAATCTCTCTCTTTCACAAACATACAGATCACTCAATGTTCCAAGATTCATGTAAAAAGAAGTCTTTTGTTTTAATCACTGAGAACTTCCGGAGAAAAGAAGAAAGGTGAGTGTGAAAGTTTCTGGTTATTTTCCTGTATCTCTGGGAAAATCCATGGCAGCTTTGTATGCTGAATTTGCTAGTTACTAAATTGTGTGATTTTTTTTTTTTGAGACAGGGTCTTGCTTTGTCACCCAGGCTGGAGTGCAATGGTACGATCGCGGCTCACGGCAGCCTCAACCTCTCAAGCTCAAGTGATCCTCCTGCCTCAGCCTCCCAAAGTGCTGGGATTATAGGCATGAGCCACCACACCCAGCCTGAAGTATGTGATCTTGGGCAAGTTATTTAATATTTTTTAAGATTCCCTTTCTTCACTTGCAAACTGGGATAAAGAAAATGTCTATCTCATGGGAATGTTGTGAAGATTAAATGAGATAGGACAATGGGTCTCAAACTTGGTTGTACATTAGAATCACCATAGGAGTCTCGAAAGTCCAACTGCCAGGGAGCACCCAGACCAGTTAAAGCAAAATTTCTGGGTGTGGGAGCCAGCCATTAATATTTTTAAAATCTCTGTAGACCGTTCCAATGTTCAGCTATATATGAGAGACAGTGAGATGATACTAATAATAAGCACTCAATGAGTAATTGCAGCTTTTATTAATATAATTAAAAATCGAGTGAGAGTCTCCCAAATTTAATAGACTGCTGAAATTGAGGGCTTACAGGGACCCAGATTCATTTCTTCTTAAATTCATCTATCCAACAATGACTGAGCATTTACTATGTGCTAGGATCTGTGCCAGATTCCCCCTCTCCAGTTGATAGTAAAAATATCATATTGCCTTCAAGATGAAATTCAGGTTCTTTAGGATGACCTGTCCTCCCCATCCCTTCACACCCTATTGGCTGTCAGTGCTATGGCCCACATGCTGGTAAGTTCCAGCCGCTCTAAACTATAGTGTCATTTCAGGCCCTCCTGTCCCTGTGCCTGTCCTCATGCTCTTCCCTGTGTGTAAGATGTCCTTCCAACACATCTCCCCTGCTTTTCCACCTGGCCTCTCTCATAGGATAGAATTCCTGATATGGAACCTGAAGAAAAGATGGGTGCCACTATGATTTGAATGTATCCCCCAAGTTTCATGTGTTGGAAACTTAATTTCCAAAGTCATATGTCAATGGCATTTGGAGATGGGGCGTTTGGGGGGTAATTAGGGTTACAGAAGGTCATCAGGGTGGGACTCCCATGATGGGACTGTTGGCTTTATAAGAAGATGAAGAGAGACCTGAGCTGGCACGTTCTTGCCCTCTCGCCATGTGATGGCCTCTGCCACATTATAATGCAGTAAGAAGGCCTTCACCAGATGCAGCCCCTTGACCTTGGACTTCCCAGCCTCCAGAACTGTAAGAAATACATTTATTTTCTTTATAAATTACCCAGTCTGTGGTATTTTATTCTAGCAACAGAAAATGAACTAAGACAGATGCCCAGCACTGCCTGGCATTCTCCACCCATCCTCTCAGATGAATGAGCTGGCCACTGTCCTATCAGTCTCAAGATTCTTTGAGCATCCTGCAGTGGATGCATGATTAGTTCTCAGGGTCTTCTTTCTGTAGAAGGGCTGGGCAACTCTCTCTTTCTGTTTTCTGTCAGGCCTCACTCTGGTGGAAGACTGCTCATGCTCAGGCAGGCTTCCTTTCCTTTATCTTGCTTACCAGGCTCTAGTGTTCCAGGATCCTGTGGAGCTATTCCCCAGGGCCCCTCAAAGGGAGAGAACCCTTCCTCTTGAACCATTCACAGGAGCAGGGCAGCTCAGAGCCATTACTTGGAACAGCCGGAGAAGCTGGAGGCTGGATCTCCTGTGGCCACCGCATGAAATCCCATGAGGTTGGCAGCCTTGGGGGAATAACATGACTTTATGACCATGGATAATCCCTGAAGACTGTTCTGCTATCTCCAGAGGAGAAAGACCTCCAACAGCTCTGCACTGCAGCCACCTAATGGGTGAGGGGCTGTGATGGCTGCCACAGCTGTGGCAAATTCTGCTGAAGTAAAGACTTCCATTAGGAATCTTCTCACCGCTTCCTGGCTTTGAGCTGACCTCCAGAGTGGCCCTGCTGAGAAAGTTCTAGTCCTTTCTCTCCATCTCCAGCTCTGTCAGGAGGTGCCCCCAGTGTATAGATTTGCATGTCCTCTTACTGAACATTCAGAGCTCTTTCTGTAGGGGCTGGCTAGGAAGACCTTACTCAGTGTTCCCAGTAGACACCCACAATTCCACCCACCTGTAATTCTGGCACTTCCAACCCCAGGCCTGTGCCACTGGGTGAAGTCATCAACTTTTCAGGCAGGCACAGGATGATGCCTTCCTTCTGGCTTGGTGAGGGCATCCATCCTTCAAGATTCATATTCTATCATTGGCATTGGGGAAGGGGAAAGGAACTACTATTTGAATTGTTACATGTTATCTCACTTAAACTTTTGAAAAAAAATGTAGTGGATAATTAGCCCTGTCTTTCAAAAAAGGAAAGAGATGCTTCCCAAGATGACATGGTTGGAAGACCAGTTAGATCTTGCTGTGTTACAAACAATCCCCAAATTAGTGGCTTAAAACAACAAGCAGTTATTTAGCTCACAGTTTTAGAGCTTGTCTGGCTGTCAGCTGGATTGTTAGGAGTAGGGCACAACTGGCCCCATGATTGCTCTCATGCTCCTACAGGCTAGCCTGGGCTTGTTCACATGGCAGATTGGTAGGATTCCAAGAGGAAGAGTGGGCAGGTGCAAGGCCTCCTGATGCCTAGGCTTGGAACTGGCACTGCACCACGTCTACCATAATCTGTTGGCCAAAGCAAGTCATGAGGCCTGCCCAGATGCAAGGGAAGGTGAAATAGACTCCACCACTAGATGGAAAGACCTGCAAAGTCATATTGCAAAGGGGAGCACAGAGAGATAGGGGTGATAATTGGGTCTACTTTTGCAATCAACCACAGTTGTTAAGTGGCAGAAGTAGGATTTTATTTTTCAATGATGAAAATAGCATATACACATGAGAAAAATTCAAATGGTATATAAAAGGGAAAATGAGGATGAGAAAGTCTCATTTTTACTCTTGGGATAGGAAAACACATTCTAAGTCCTACTCTCCACATGTAAACACCATTAAGGGTTTTGTGTGTATTTTGATACAATTATTTTGTACATATACATAAATGGGGGTCCAATATATCCACGATGCTATAGCTTACTATTTTCACTTAACAATATAGCTAAGAGCTCTTTCCATAGCAGCACAAACAGAATTACTGCATTCCTTTAAATATCTATATAGCAGCCGACTGAATAAAGGTACCATGTTTTATGTAACTACTTTCCCTTCTGGTGGACACATAGGTTGTTTCCAGTTTTTGTTGTGACAAACAATGCCAGAGTGAACAACCTCTAATATTCTCTGTATACTTGTAGATTAGATTACTAGAAGTGGAATTTCTAGGTCCAACATCATATTCAATCCTTGATCTGATCCGTTCTCAGAGCATAAGCTCTTTCCAAGAGGGGTCTCTGGTTAACAAGTGTTTGTCTAGCTTTTTCTTCTTATTTATTTATTTTTTTTCAGACAGAGTCTTGCTCTTGTCACCCAGGCTGGAGTGCAGTGGCACGATCTCAGCTCACTGCAACCTCCGCCTCCTGGGTTCAAGTGATTCTACTGCCTCAGCACCCCAAGTAGCTGGGATTACAGGTGTCTGCCACCACACCTGGCTAATTTTTTAATTTTTAGTAGAGATGGGGTTTCACCATGTTGGCCAGGCTGATCTTGAACTCCTGACCTCAGGTGATCCACCCGCCTCGGCCTCCCAAAGTGCTGGGATTATAGGTGTGAGCCACCGTGCCCGGCCAAAAAAAATTTTTTTTTCGAGATGGCTATGTTTCCCAGGCTAGTCTTGAACTTCCAAGATCAAGCGATCCTCCTGCCTCAGCCTCCCAAGTAGCTGATATTACAGATGCAAGCCACTGTGCCTGTCTCCTGGAAGCTACGTTAGAAAATTCAACATAGCCATGGACCACTGTGCCTATATGCACACATGTGACACATGCATATGATCTCTCCAGACCTCTTCCTTCTTGGGCAGGTTTGGGAGTCTAGAGCCATGCATTATTAAACCCTTCCAAGAAGATCCAGATTAGTTGTCTTTTCTACTTCTTGCTTTACGAATATTTTTTTGAGATACGTACTACTTTATTACGGGCCAATGAGAAAAGAATCCTAGTAACAAATATTAACATACAGATGATGGGTTGCATCCAAGTGAAGCCCTAACGTATAAATGAGCAAGGATTTCATAAGCTGTGCAAATAGATATAAGCATAGGAGAATTAAATGAATCATCACACAGCAAATAATAGTATAGGCCTATTGTCACATTGAGGAGTTCTATTACATGAATTCCATCTTTGTACACAGCAACTTTAACAGTTCATGAACATTAAGTACAGTAGCAAATATGCAGTGAAGAAATTTCTTAAAACTGTATTTTTTTTTTTTTTTTGTCCAGGCGTGTAGCTCATGCCTGTAATCCCAGCATTTTGGGAGGCCTAGGCGGAAGGATTCCTTGAGCCCAGGAGTTTCAGACCAGCCTGGGCAACATAGGGAGACCCCATCTCTATAAAAAAAGAATTAGCCAGGCTTGGTCGTGCATGCCTGTGGTTCCAGCTACTTGGTGGGCTGAGGTGGGAGAATCGGTTGAGTCTGAGACGTCAGCTGCAATGAGCCATGATCATGCCACTGCACTCCAGCCTAGGTGACAGAATGAGACCCTGTCTCAGAAACAACAACAAAAACATATTTTTAAATCTTTAATATTATTTTTGCAGTTCTTCATGGATCTGATGCCTACATGCTATCTGCCTGGGTGCCACTGGAGCTCTGAATTTTACATACCAGGTTATGTATGGACTTAGCTCTATTATGAACAGCAGGTTGGTGAAATCAGAATCTGGAGGTGGCATGCAAGCACACCTAGATACCTCACTCTGTTTCTCACAGCCCTCACTTATGTCCCTGAGTAGATGAAGCCAATAATTCTGCAGAAGGGAACAAACAGCAGGAGGCCCATTTCTGTGATATGAGGATCCTGCACTTAGGGTTGTTCAGCGGATAGGTTACAAGGGTAGAGTTCCAGATAATGCAGTTTCATAAAAGTAATTACTTAATGGTTTGAGTTCTTTAGAGAAGTATAGGCATGTGCCTCAGACTTCAAAGCAGGAAGTACCCAGTCTCCCATCTGTTTCTTAATAACGCAGATACTGCTGTTGTGAAAAAGGCAGAGTTCTGGAATATTCCCACTGTTATAGCTCAAGGAAGAATGTATTTTCCTATGGTACACTGAGGAAGGATGAACTCAAAGGCTAATCATTGACTAGTCACATTAAAGTGTTCATTTCTTCTTAGTGCCCCTTTCAGACAGAAGTGCCTTGGATGAAAGTTAAGAGACCTGGGGCCTGATTCTTCAGCCCGAGCCAGTGAGCAGGACACAGCGAAGCACTTGTGCCCTCATCAGAAGAGTTTCATGCTGAATGAGCTCCGAGGAGTGCTAGAGGAATTGCCCTGTGATTGCCCACCAGCTTCCCCTTGTTCTGGAATCTGAGAGGAGGCAAGATAAGCCTCCCTGTAAAATCCTCACACCTGCTTAGAGTCTGCCCCATGCTGGCTATGCTGCCACTTTCCCCATCTTTCCCCCACACTAGACAACATTAATCCATGATGATAGCTATTCCAGCAGAGCCAGAATCTGGTTTCAGAGTCTTTTTCAAGATAGCTCTGTAGGCAGCCACTTTGGATCATCCAGTCAGCATGAGAGAGGAGACTTGTTTGCAGTCCTGCTTCTGAGTGAATTTGTCTAAAAGCAATTCTAAAATCAATGTCCAGAGAATAGGGTTAAGAGGACATTGGGGAGGGGAAGGGCAGAGTCAGGGCTACTGGAGAACATAGCTATTACTTAGGTGGGGCTGCCCCATGGCAGCCCAGGTATAATATGCCAGCCTTCAGATAGGCCTGGTGATCTCTTCCCATTGTATTTCCCCACTGTGTGTGTGTGTGTGTGTGTGTGTGTGTGTGTGTGTGTGTGTGACTGTGTATCCAAGACCCAAGATAACTGGCTGGAGCTGTGGGTTCAGTCTGCAACCATGGAGCAATAGGGATTCCCCTGATGGAGATCAAACTGATGTCCTTGATTGCCCTAGTGTGGTTTTCAACCGGCTAAGCTAGCTTGTGACCAGCAGAGAAAAATAAGGGCTCATTGTTCAAAGTGTGGTCCATGGCCAGCTTGTTGGCCTCCCTTGGGAATGTGTTAGAAATGCAGAATTTCAAGCCTCATTCCAGAGCTACTGAAACAGTGATTTACAGGCCAGGTGCGGTGGCTCACACCTGTAATTCCAGCACTTTGGGAGGCTGAGGTAGGAGGATTGCTTGAGGGCAGGAATATGAGACCAGCCTGGGAAACATTTCAAGATCCCATCTCTTAAAAAAAATAGCCAGGCATGGTGGTTGATATGGTTAGGCTTTATGTCCCCACCTAAATCTCATCTTGAATTATAATCCCCATAATCCCCACATGTCAAGGGAGAGAGCAGGTGGAGGTAATTGAATCATGGAGGCAGTTTCCCCCATGCTGTTCTCGTGCTAGTGAGTGAGTGCTCACAAGATCTGATGGTTTTATAAGGGGCTCTTCCCCCTTTGCTTGGCGTTTCTCCTTCCTGCCACGTTGTGAAGGTGGGTGCTTTGCTTTCCTTTTTGCCTTCCACCATGATTGTAAGTTTCCTGAGGCCTTCCCAGCCACGCTGAACTGTGAGTCAATTAAACCTCTTTCCTTTATAAATTACTCAGTCTTGGGCAGTTCTTCATAGCGGTATGAAAACGGACTAATACAGTGGTGCATGTCTGTAGTCTTAGCTGCTGGGGAAGCTGAGGTGGGAGGATTGCTTGAGCCTAAGAGATTGAGGCTGCAGTGAGCTCTGATTGCACTGCTGTACTCCAACCTGGGTGACGGAGCGAGATCCTGTCTCTTAAAAAAGAGATTCAAAATTTAAATCATTTTAACAAACCATGCAGGTGATTAATATGCACATGAAAGTTTGAGAAGTACTGGCTTAGAAAAGTCACCATGTAGCACAGTAACTTCAAACTGATTAGTATTTTAAGGGTCTACTATGTGCCCAGAAATGTGCTGGACTTTGGTAGATACGAATGAAGTATGTGACAGGTTCTGTCTCTGAAAGTAGCTTGGTGAGTGTAAAGGCACCATGCAGAGCACAGACTGGAAAGAGAACCCTGTTTTTGTGCTGATTTTTATTTTCCTTTTTCCTCTGCTGTTAATTATTTTATCCTTATAGTGATGACAAAAAAATTCCTTTAATTCTTATGTTGCCCTGCATTGCATAGGCCCTAATACCCAACTTTCAGAATTTCTCCCAATTCTCTTGGTGGCTTTGGAGGCTTGTCTCAGTCCTTTCACTCCTCATCCTCACCATCTGTTTCTCCACCACCTTTCTGCGGGCCCCAGGTTTGGACCAAGGCCTTGCTTTTGCAGAGCACACTGATAGGGCATTTTTCCACCTCAGCTATTGCTGATTTGCTTATTCTATTGAAAACGGCTCAGAATCTTAGGCAATTCATAAGGCTTGGAGTGGAATTGCAGAGTGGAACTTGCTTACTGATAAGAAGAGACAGTCTTATTCAATAGATCCTTAATTGGCGGGGCGGGGGTCCTTCACCTGTTCTGAGATCTGTTAAACAGCTCCTTGGGCTGGGTTTCCCGTCTATGAGCGTGCTGAATGGCCGAGACACAGATGCCAACTACGTTCACTAGATGACATACACTATTATCTGTTTTCTCCATCTTTGGCAGGTTTGCCACTCTGGACTACCATCTCGGGAGACTGCACTGCACTGCCCAGCACCAAGTAATGCAAGATCAGTTATTCCTACTACGTTCATTGCTGTGGGTCAGTTTCAATGGTGTAACTGTCTGATATGTCCTCTCAACATACAGAACAGCGATTAGGAGAAGCAAGACAGGGTGTCTCTAAAGTCTGTCAAGTGGGTAAAAGATGGGCTGCTGAAGTGGGTTCCATTTGCCTTCTCTGTCCTCTTTCAGACCATTAGCTGGTGGTATGGGGCACCTCACACTGCCATCCCTGGCTTCTGCCAGCTGCCAACATTCGGGAAGGCAGGATTCTTTAAATCTGAGTCTGTGGATTAATTGCATTTTCTTAGACACTGTTAAGAATCTGTCAGCATTTCCATTAAGAAAAGATTAATAAGATGACAAATTGCTAGCTCTATCAATGCTCTTGTGTGTTTTTTTCCCCCTGAGGATTGTTTTGGGTGAAGATTTCCACTCTTGTGGCATTGTTACACAAAACTATATGATCCTCCACTCTGCAATAGAATAGTCACTAACCCCATGTGACTACTTTAAAGTAATTTAAAATAAATGAAAGATTTAGTTTCTCAGTTACACCACATCTGCAACCTTCCTTTATTCCTTTCTTCTCCTTTGTGTGTGCTTTTTTTTTTTTTTTTGAGACAGGATCTTGCTCTGTCACTCAGGCTGGAGTACAGTGCATAGCTCAGTGCAGCTTCAAACTCCTATGCTCAGGTGATCCTCCTGCCTCAGCCTCCTGAGTAATGGGGACTACAGGAAGGCACCACCATACCTGGTGAATTTAAACTTTCTTTTCTTTTTTTTTTTTTTTTTTAGACAGGGTCTCACTCTCACTCTGTCAATCAGTCTGGAGTGCAGTGTTGTGATTTCGGCTCACTATAACCTCCGTCTCCCAGGCTCAAGTGATCCTCCCACCTCAGCCTCTCTAGTAGTTGGGACTGTGGGCATGCACCACCATGCCCAGCTAATGTATTTTTTTTTTTTTTTTTTTTTTTTTGGTATCTTGTAGAGATAGGTTTTCACCATGTTGCCCAGGCTGGTCTTGGATAACTGAGCTCAAGAGATCCGCCCATCTTGGCCTCCAAAAGTGCTGGGATTATAAGCATGAGACACCACACCTGGCCAATTTTTGTTTGTTTGTTTGTTTGTTTCAAGTTTTCACCATGTTGCCCAGGCTGGTCTCAAATCCCTGGCCTCAAGCAATTCTCTCACCTCAGTCTCCCAAACTGTTGGAATTACAGGTGTGAGCCACAGCACCTGGTCACCTGCAACATTTCAAGTGTTCAATAGTCAAGAGTGGCTAGTGGCTACAGACAAAGGACATTTCTATCACAGTTCTTTTAGACAGTGCTAAGAGTGGCCCAGTAGAATTTAGAAGAAAGACATGGTCTTCTTTGTCACATGGGCCTTAGTCCTAATCTCATTTCTTCTAAGTAGTGAGATGACTTTGGGCAAGTCATTTGACTTCCCTAAGGGCTCAGTTCCTGCGTCTGTTAATGGGGTACTTCTACTTGCATAACAGGGTCCTTCTGAGAGTTCTGGCATCAGTGCTCAATTGGCAATGACCTCCTTTGTCCTGCACCTCCTGCCAAACAACCTATTTCTCTTAATCCCTAGATCACCTGTATTACTAGGAGCTCATTTTGAGCTTGAAGGTCTGGCCAGGAGCAGAGGGAATCACCTTTCCCTCAATGGTAGAAAGGGGAATTTGTGATATCCTGAGATTCTAAGATTGTGACACCTGCCCAGGCAGGGAGGGGATAGGCTTTGCTTCTTCTGCACATCTTGCCTTTATCTCAACTCATTTCTTCTCTCAGTCACTGCCTGAAATGAATGAGTGTGTTGAAATGAGTAATATTTGGAGTTTCAAATGAATAATTGTTACTTAAATCATTAGTCCTCACATTTTAGTGGACATCAGAATCACCTGCAGGGCTTGTCAAAGCACGGATTTCTGGGCTCCACCCCCAGAGTTGCAGGGTCTGCAGGTCTGATGTGGGGCCTGGGAATTTGTGTATGCATTCCCAGGTGCTGCTACTCCTGGTGGCGGTCTGCAGTGTACCTGAGTCATGGAAGCTGGAGCATTTTTATAAGCAAAGATTAAATTGTATCTTTGCTTTACACAGGGGATACCCAGCACGTTCTTGAGGGCATGAGAATTCCTTATAACATTGTTATAATTGTGATTTCATTGTCAAAATAGAAAAGATTCACCCCGATTGTGGATTATAGATTATCTTTTTTTCCTTCATTTTTTTTTTTCTTTTTACAAACCCTCGTATCAAGAAGTGCTGACTTACAACAGAGGACGGCGAGGGAGCTGCTCTGCTACATACAAAATTCCCAGCCAGAAGCAGGTGGTCTACCAGTGATTTACCACCAGGTTCCCCACAAAACTGGCAGTGCATGAATGGCATAGATGACGGTCTCCAAGCCAACTGCAGCATGTAGATTTCAGTGCCTGCTTTTGCATTTGTATGTACAATCACATTATTACCAAGCAATTTCCAGAACTGGCAACATTTGACTTTTGACCTAGTGTTTCTCAAATTGTCTCTTCCCTTTCTTGTGATACCATGGCTGTAGCTGGACCCCTGGGCCTTCCCTATTCCTGCTCCTGTTTTGTTACTCCCAGGCTACTTGATGGGAAAGTGAGACATTTCATTTTCAGGGCATTTTTGGTGGGTGAGCGTCGTAATCTACGATTTTGCCTGTAGAGGGCAGCAGCACCAAGAACTTCTGGCTGCATTTTCAGTGTCAAGCGTCAGCCTGGTATCTCTCTGTTCCTTCCATCCCTCTTCTCACCTTGCCCTTTTTTTCTGGAAGTCACATCTAAAAAAGATATTTGCAAAGTATCCCGGTTGCCTCGGCAACTGGTGCTCAGGAAGGCGGCCTGGGGTGTAGCAGCGGTGTTGGCTGGACGCCCACCTGCTTTCAGCGTGGCTGAGGGGACTGCCCCCACCCCACAGCCTGGCCACCTGGCAATGCCCAGTGACTGTGGGAGGTGGCTGTCTGGGAAGCCTGTTCTCGCTGCCGACTTCTGGGGCTTTGCTCGCACATATCCTCTTTTGCTTTCTTGTCCCCAAAATGCCTCTTCCCAGAAAGAATCTGAGTCAGTCTCTCGTCATTAGATTAGTTCCTGCCAAACTACGACAGATGTCAAAGCAGCTGATAGGAAGATTATGATTCTCCCTTTCCCAACCCCAACAGAAAAAGCGGAGTAAAGAACCCGAGCGGAGAAGGTTGTCAGGCAAAGTTCCGATGAGGAGGGAAGATGGTTCTATTTTGGCAGCTCAGTAACCATATTCCCATTCCCTCTGCCCCATTCAACATGGAGATGCAGGAAGGAGTCCCCCTTAACTCCCTGTCTGAACAGCCCAGGATCTTTGGATTTAATGTTGCCTTAAAACAAGAACAGTTTCCTTTCTTTCAATAGACACCCCTTGACTTGGCCCACATGCTTGTGGATGTAATGGATTTTCTGAGGAGGATTTTTCCTGGTCTAGTGCTGTCTTTCCTGCATGAACTCACTCATACTCTCTCAGTTGCACACACGGGTTTCAATTTATCTTCTTTCTGTCAGACAGCACCTGTTCTGTCACAAGTGAGTGATAACTCCTGACAATTTCTTCTCCTGAGGCTCACAGGGAAGGAAGTTCTCTGAACCTCCTGGTTGAGGAGCCACTCTGCAGTGGTCTCAGGAGTTCATTTGGTTTGGAACCCTCCTAGTGTAATCCTACTCTTGTCCCGGAGTGAACCCTTTCTCCTTAAGGAGATGGCACAAGATCTTAGACACATCTTAGATCCAAGAGCCTAGACAAAATGGCTCAGTTCAGAAAAGACTCAAGTCATCAGGATGGTAAAGTGGGCTCAGGAAGTCCTGCAGCCACCTGGGCATCCTTTGTGGGGAAGAAGTCAGCAGTGGCCCCAGGAAAAAAAACTAGATCAAATCCAGGGGGTCAGGGCAGAAGTGGCCTGGCCTTGTGTTGTGCCAAACCCCTATTAACCTCAATAGGGAAGGCACTAGGTTCAGGAGGCTGAAGAAGAGACTCAGAGCCAGCAAAGGAGACATGGTGTTTTTTTTGGAGACGGAGTCTTTCTCTGTCACCCAGGCTGGAGTGCAGTGGTGTGGTCTTGGCTCACTGCAACCTCCGCCTCCTGGGTTCAAGCGATTCTCCTGCCTCAGTCTCCCAAGTAGCTGGGATTACAGGCACGTGCCACCGCACCCAGCTAATTTTTGTATTTTTAGTAGAGACAGGGTTTTACCATGCTGGCCAGGCTGGTCTTGAACTCCTGACCTCTGGTGATCCCTCCTGCCTTGGCCTCTCAAAGTACTGAGATTACAGGCATAAGCCACCACGCCCGGCCAATGTGGGGTTTTATTAGGGGCTCACATACAGGGGAGAGAGTCCAGTGGTGGTGTGCTGGACAAGATAGCCACCTTACAAACAGTCCAGTGGCAGCAGGCTGGGCAGGAAAACCGTAACTGCTTGCAAACAGTGTGCAGTTTAAGTAGCATTTTTCACCTAACACCCTCCCCTTAATGACCTCCACCTGGCAACCTTTGTTTAGCCCAAAACTCAGGGCCTCAATCCCTTGTATGGCCCGCGTTCCATGGGATGGGTGGGGGGCTCGGATGTTCATCATTGGTAAGGTATGAATCTCCAGGTTGGCCATGCCGGATTCCTTAGCTTGAAACACACATTCAGATGTGTCTGCCATACAGGGTCATTCTCAGGGTCTGCTTACGTTATTGCTATCAGGTGTGTTTACCCTCCATGCAGCATGTATCATGCAGCCTGTATCAGCCACAAGTGTCCAGGTGGGAGAGCAACTGGTGGGGGCGCTGTGGCAGCGGGCAGGAGGGAGGGAGGCTGACTGGTGTTGGAATGCCTGTGCCTCTCTGTTGACTGCCTTTTCCCTCCTGGGTTCTACTTCTCTGGTCTCTCACCCCAGGCATCCCCTAAGTCTTTCTTTCCCATCAGAACTTTCCTCCTTTCACACTGAGGTGCAAATGGTTGATAACAGTTGAGAGTGACAGTTCCTGAGAGCTTTCTCTGTACTACCGTTTTAAGATAATTGTTTATAATAGAAAATGTCAATCATGTAGAAACAGAATAGCATAATCGACTCCTGAGTAGCCATCATCCAGCCTCAACGATTAACTTACAGCCCACCTGGTTTCTTCCATATACCTAGATTACTTGGAAGCAAATCCAAGCCATTTCTTTTCAGTATGTGCAGAAGGCTCTCTTAAGTCCCAATGTGACCATGCCACAAGCTGGTGAATGACATGTGGTGGCAGGATAGGGTCCATGCTACTCCCTGGATTAGAACAGGTCCTTTGCCATCTGGTGCTGACGTCTCTCCACTTCCCAGGAGTCCCTACATTTTCAGCTATGCTCAATGTTGTTCTCCCAAACATCACATTTAAAAAATCCACCACTTAGAACTCCTGACCTCAGGTAATCCACCTGCCTCAGCCTCCCAAAATGCTGGGATTACAGGTGTGAGCCACCGTGCTTGGCCTGGTCTTGCCCTTACTTTCAATGGCAAAAACAGCAATTACTTTTGCATCAAGCTAACACTATTTTGTCTTCCTCTGTGGACAGTGAAGTGGTTGAGAACAGGGACTGAGACTTATGTTCCCTGATGCCACAGTGTTAAGCCCTGTATCTGGCACATCACAGGTGTTGAATCCCTGTTGTTGAATGCATGAATGAACACAGGGCATTCTGCACGATCACTTGGAGAAACTCGACATGAACTCCTTGTGCCAGTTACAATTTCCAGAGAGATCAGGGTGTTAGGCTAAATGGGATTCTTAATATTTTTTTCCATCCAACACTGCTGTGGGTTATGGACCACTCCCTGAGTGGAGGGCTGTCTATGGCTCTCACATGGGAGAACACACTGGAGGGGTTGGAGAGGGCAACTGGAGGTGGTGGGGGCTGGGTTTCACACAAGTAGTTTGAAAAAGCCTCCTATTGTTCCAGGTGCCCTTCAGGTACAGCCTGTTGGTTGAGAATCATTGAGCTGGAGAGATAAGGGGCTAGGGCAAAATTCTAGGCAATAGTCCAGAGATGGACAGGGAATTTGAGGATGCTGCGCACAGACACAGTCTTCCTTCCATCTCTCAAGCTCTTTTGAAGACCATCCCTGAATTAGACCAATGAGAATGAATGGCACTATTTTCCTCACAAAAAACGTGTTCTTTTTCTTCCCGCATGAAGTCTAGTGGAACTGATACTGAGATTGATTACACATTTGAGTGAGCTCCTGGGAAGAAACAGGGAAGTTAGAATGTTTACAACTTTCCCTGCCCTGATTCATTTCAAGGACATGGGTCATTAGCCTCTGCCAGCAGACAGAGATAGGTGTATAAATTCCGACCATTTTGTGATCAAATGTGGGCATAACGTTTTTTGATCCTTGAGGTGATTGTTATTATTTACTGGAAATTCCGTTATTAAATTCCAGCAGCAAAAGTCTTTCTCTTCTTTTCTCATAGTTCTCACTAATTAAAACCTGCTATTAGTCATGGTCTGGCTAGAACTTAACTACTGACCTAACCTAAGCCTTTTAAACAAAAAGCTTTTTATCACAGTTCTTCGGATACTCTGGCTTGTGAGTGGCAAATCCTCAACCCTGATACCCATGTGCATCACGGCTCGCTGTGAAAACACCCTTGTTAACATGTAAAACACCTCCAATGCATTTTGACTATTGCAGCAAAGACCATTCGCAAAATGAAAAAAACAGACCCTAATGTCCAGTTCTGTTGCTTCATAGTGTGACCTCAGAAAAGTAAAATGGCCTATTTAGTTCTCATTATCCTCACTGACAGGAGAGACTAGAACATGGCAGTTAGGTTTTCCTTTGCATGCCAATGTGACAGGCTGGTAGCAGTTTCTTGGAATGTTCTGCTGAGAAAGGATAGTGGGAAGTGGTGCTGTGTTTCATTGCTGATGGGATCCCATGGGTAAGGGATCATGAGTGGCAAGATTTACCAAGTGTTTATCAATTCCAGGTTTGCAATATCTTAGGCCTGTCCCTGTAGAGAGATACAGAGTGTGGTTAATGTTCTAGTTGGCCCTAAAGGCAAAATTGACCAGGCAGTAGTTCAGTATTTCAGTATGTTTTTTGTAGGTATAGATCACCACAGCCTCCAAAAGATGTGGGAATTCCAAGGTCTTTGGTGCACTTCAGAATTTTTAATGTCCTGGATGACCCTGCCTCTTAGACTGAAATACAGTCCTCCTTGGTATGTGCTTATTAACCAGGCCAGGCTATTAGATCCCCAGGTCACCTGGTATATTGCTGGATTAAGGTAGGTGGGGTGACCAAGACCAGTGGCATCCCAGGAAGCAATGGGTTTTCTGATGGATGTAGTATTATTAGAGTACTAAGACAATTAGGATATGTGTAATCTTTAAGCTTAGAAAGTATTCAGATAACCCAACAAAGAACTCATGTTAGAGGTTTTCTGAATCTTAGAGAGGTTATATAACTGTTCAAAGTCACATGAGGTGGGGAGGAGGGAGCTAACATATTTTAAGAACCTGTTATAAGCCAGGCACTTTATGGAGTTATAACTCAATCTTTCCAACAGCCCTGTGGGGGTAGTAATATAGTAATAGTATTACATAGGCAAGAAACTGGTGATTCAGAGTCATGGAATAACTTTCACATTGTTGCATAAGGAGAGACACAGAAAGTCAGTCTTCCCAACAGTCTGGATTCTCATCATAGTACACTTTGTGTCAAGACTTCTGTATATTTCCTAACTTCCCAGTTCATGAGAACCCCAGTAACTTGATATTTCTGACAACCAGGAAGTGTTACTAAAAAAGACCCATTCATGATAAAGATGTTTGTAAGCCAACTGTCAGTATAAATAATTGCTATGGGAATTTTGAAGATATTAAAATTGGAAAGGGTTTTTAAGCCATTTAGAAGTATTTTTTTATATTCAAGTAATTGACAAGCTAATCAAAACTTCTTTATTAACATCAGGTTTCCCAAGTACTTCTGTAGGTCACTTATTGCTCACCAACTTCAAGAAATATTTAAAAGCCATAAATAAGAGTTATGCTTTCTTTTAAAAGGCTAAGGACTATACAAGAGGTTAGTTTGGCTACCTAGACAAAGTAAAAATAAGGAAGAGTGGACTTGGTGCTTCCAAGTGAGTTGAGGATGATAGAAAACAATTAGACCTGCTCAATTTGCATTTCAGTTTGTCTCTCTGTCCAGAGAAGGGTTTGTGTCCTGAAGAAGATAAAACCAACATCAGTAACAGGGAACAAAGCCATTTGGGAAATAAGATGATAAAACTATATGGAAACAACTTAAGTGGTTGTAAGTCTCAAGACCTTGGGCAATGACCCGGAAGGGTTGTGAGACGAGAACTTTGTGTGTGAGAGCTCCAGACACCTGCGTGTTAACCCTCAGCGTACAGAGGAAAACAAAGACGAGCAAAACAACCACAGTCTTCAAGATGGAGAAAAACATTTCACGTGTATACTGAAGACCAGCTGGCTTGATGTTGGTTGAGGCCAAAATCTAGAGAACGTTATTAAAACAGGCTCCTTTTTTTAAAATTATACTTCAAGTTCTAGGGTACATGTGCAGAATGTGCAGGTTTTTTGCGTAAGTATATATGTGCCATGGTGGTTTGCTGCACCCATCAACCTGACATCTACATTAGGTATTTGTCCTAATACTATCCCTCCCCTAGCCCCCCACCCCTCCGACAGGCCCCAGTGTGTGATGTCTCCTCCCTGTGTCCATGTGTTCTCATTGTTCAACTCCCATTTATGAGAACATGTGGTGCTTTGTTTTCTGTTCCTGTGACAATTTGCTGAGAATGATGGTTTCCAGCTTCATCCATGTCCCTGCAAAGGACATGAACTCATACTTTTTTATGGCTGCATAGTATTCCATGGTATATATGTGCCACATTTTCTTAATCCAGTCTATTGTTGGTGGACATTTGGGTTGGGTCCAAGTCTTTGCTATTGTAAACAGTGCCACAATAAACAGATCTGTGCGTGTGTCTTTATAGTACAATGATTCATAATCCTTGGGTATATATCCAGTAATGGGATTGCTGGGTCAAATAGTATTTCTAGTTCTAGATCCTTGAGGAATTGCCATACTGTCTTCCACAATGGTTGAACTAATTTACACTCCCACCAACAGTGTAAAAGTGTTCCTCTTTCTCCACATCCTCTCCAGCATCTGTTGTTTCCTGACTTTTTAATGATTGCCATTCTAACTGGCGTGAGATTGTATCTCATTGTGGTTTTGATTTGCATTTCTGTAATGACCAGTGATGATGAGCTTTTTTCCCCCATATGTTTGTTGGCTGCATAAATGTCTTCTTTTGAGAAGTGTCTGTTCATATCCTTCACCCACTTTTTGATGGGGTGTTTTTTTTCTTGTAAATTTAAGTTCTTTGAAGATTCTGGATATTAGCCCTTTGTCAGATGGATAGATTGCAAAAATTTTCTCCCATTCTGTAGGTTGCCCGTTCACTCTGATGGTAGTTTCTTTTGCTGTGCAGAAGCTCTTGAGTTTAATTAGATCTCATTTGTCAATTTTGGCTTTTGTTGCCATTGCCTTTGATGTTTCAGTCATGAATTCTTTGCCCATGCCTGTGTCCTGAATGGTATTGCCTAGGTTTCCTTCTAGGATTTTTATGGTTTTAGGTCTTATGTTTAAGTCTTTAATCCATCTTGAGTTAATTTTTGTATAAGGTGTAAGGAAGGGATCCAGTTTCAGTTTTCTGCTTATGGCTAGCCAGTTTTCCCAACACCATTTATTAGATAGGGAATTGTTTCCCCATTTCTTGTTTTTGTCAGGTTTGTCAAAGATCAGATGGTTGTAGATGTGTGGTATTATTTCTGAGGCCTCTGTTCTGTTCCATTGGTCTATATATCTATTTTGGTACCAGTACCCTGCTGTTTTGGTTACTGTAGTCTTGTAGTATAGTTTGAAGTCAGGTAGCATAATGCCTCCAGCTTTGTTCTTTTTGCTTAGGATTGTCTTAGCTATGAGGGCTCTTTTTTGGTTGCATATGAAGTTTAAGGTACTTTTTCCAATTCTGTGAAGAAAGTCAGTGGTAGCTTGATGGGGATAGCATTGAATCTATAAATTACTCTGGAGAGTATAGCCATTTTTAGGATATTGATTCTTCCTATCCATTAGCATGGAATGTTTTTCCATTTATTTGTGTCCTCTCTTATTTCTTTGAGCACTGGTTTGTAGTTCTCCTTGAAGAGGTCCTTCACTTCCCTTGTAAGTTGTATTCCTAGGTATTTTATTCTCTTTGTTGCAATTGTGAATGGGATTTCACTCATGATTTGGCTATTTGTCTGTTATTGGTGTATATGAATGCTTGTGATTTTTGCACATTGATTTTGTATCCTGAGACTTTGCTGAAGTTGCTTATCAGCTTAAGGAGATTTTGGGCTGAGATGATGGGGTTTTCTAAATATACAATAATGTCATCTGCAAATGAGACAATTTGACTTCCTCTTTTCCTAGTTGAATACCCTTTATTTTTTTCTGTTGCCTGATTGCCCTGGCCAGAACTTCCAATATTATGTGAATAGAAGTGGTGAGAGAGGGCATCCTTGTCTTGTGCCAGTTTTCAAAGGGAATGCTTCCAGTTTTTGCCCATTCAGTATGATATTGGCTGTGGGTTTGTCATAAATACCTTTTAAGATATGTTCCATCAATACCTAGTTTGAGAGTTTTTAGCATGAAGACGTGTTGAATTTTGTTGAAGGCCTTTTCTGCATCTATTGAGATAATCATGTCATTTTTGTCATTGGTTCTGTTTATGTGATGGATTACATTTATTGATTTGTATATGTTGAACTAGCCTTGTATCCCAGGTATGAAGCCCACTTGATCATGGTGGATAAGCTTTTTGATGTGCTGATGGATTCGTTTTGCCGGTATTTTTTTGAGGGTTTTTGCGTCAATGTTCATCAGGGATATTGGCCTGAAATTTTCTTTTTTTGTTGTGTCTCTGCCAGGTTTTGGTATCAGGATGATGCTGGCCTGATAAAATGAGTTAGGGAGGATTCCCTCTTTTTCTATTGATTGGAATAGTTTCAGAAGGAATGGTACCAGCTCCTCTTTGTACCTCTGGTAGGATTAGGCTGTGAATCCATCTGCTCCTGGACTTTTTTTGGTTGGTAGGCTATTAATTATTGCCTCAATTTCAGAGCCTGTTATTGGTCTATTCAGGGATTTAACTTCTTTTTGATTTAGACTTGGGAGGGTGTATGTGTCCAGGAACTTATCAATTTCTTCTAGATTTTCTAGTTTATTTGCATAGAGGTGTTCATAGTATTCTCTGATGGTAGTTTGTATTTCTGTGGGATCAGTGGTGATCTCACCTTTATCATTTTTTTATTGCATCTATTTGATTCTTCTCTCTTTTCTTTGTCTGGCTAGTGTCTATCTAGTCTGTTGATCTTTTCAAAAAACCAGCTATTGGATTCATTGATTTTTTTTTTTTGAAGCATTTTTCATGTCTCTATCTCCTTTAGTTCTTCTCTGATCTTAGTTATTTCTTGTCTTCTGCTAGCTTTTGAATTTGTTTGCTCTTGCTTCTCTGGTTCTTTTAATTTTGATGTTAGGGTGTCGATTTTAGATCTTTCCTGCTTTCTCTTGTGGGTATTTAGTGCTATAAATTTCCCTCCATACACTGCTTTAAATGTGTCCTAGAGATTCTGGTACGTTGTATCTTTGTTCTCATAGGTTTCAAAGAATATCCATTTCTGCCTTCATTTTGTTATTTACCCAGTAGTCATTCAGGAGCAAGTTGTTCAGTTTCCAGGTAGTTGTGCAGTTTTGAGTGAGTTTCTCTTAATCCTGAGTTCTAATTTGATTGCACTGTGGTCTGAGAGACTGTTTGTTAAGATTTCTGTTCTTTTGCATTTACTGAGGAGTGTTTTACTTCCAATTATGTGGTCAATTTTAGAATAAGTGCAATGTGGTACTGAGAAGAATGTATATGCTTTTGATTTGGGGTGGAGAGTTCTGTAGATGTTTATTAGGTCTGCTTGGTCCAGAGCTGAGTTCAAGTCCTGGATATCCTTGTTAATTTTCTCTCTCGTTAATCTGTCTAATATCGACTCCCACTATTATTGTGTGGGTGTTTAAGTCTCTTTGTAGGTCTCTAAGAACTTGCTTGATGAACCTGGCTGCTCCTTGCTGGGTAAATATATATTTAGGATAGTTAGCTCTTCTTGTTGCATTGATCCCTTTACTATTATGTAATTCCCTTCTTTGTCTCTTTTGATGTTTGTTGGTTTAAAGTCTGTTTTATCAGAGACTAGGATTGCAACCCCTCCTCTGTTTTTGCTTTCCATTTGCTTGGTAAGTATTCCTCCATCCTTTTATTTTGAGCCTATGTGTGTCTTTGCACATGAGATGGCTCTCCTGAATGCAGCACACTACTGAGTCTTGACCTTTTATCCACTTGCCAGTCTGTGTCTTTTAATTGGGGCATTTAGCAGGTTTACATTTAAAGTTAATATTTTTATGTGTGAATTTGATCCTGCTATTAGGCTAGCTGGTTATTTTGCCTGTTAGTTGATGCAGTTTCTTTATAGTGTTGATGGTCTTTACAATTTGGTATGTTTTTGCAGTGGCTGGTTCCAGTTGTTCGTTTCCATGTTTAGTGCTTCCTTCAGGAGCTCTTGTAAGGCAGGCCTCGTGGTGACAAAATCTCTCAGCATTTGCTTGTCTGTAAAGGATTTTCTTTCTCCTTCACTTATGAAACTTAGTTTGCCTGGATATGAAATTCTGGGTTGAAAATTTTCTTTAAGAATGTTAAATATTAGCCACTCTTCTGCCTTGTAGGGTTTCTGCAGAGAGATCCGCTGTTAGTCTGATTGGCCTCCCTTTGTGGGTAACCTGACCTTTCTCTCTGGCTGCCCTTAACATTTTTTTTCTTCATTTCAACCTTGGTGAATCTGATGATTATGTATCTTGGGGTTGCTCTTCTCAGAGTGTCTTATTTCCCGAATTTGAATGTTGGCCAATCTTGCTAGGTTGGGGAAGTTGTCTTGGATAATATCCTGAAGAGTGTTTTCCAACTTGGTTCCATTCTCTCTGTCACTTTCAGGTACACCAATCAGAGGTAGATTTGGTCTTTTCACATAGTCCCATATTTCTTGGAGTCTTTGTTTGTTTCTTTTCACTCTTTTTTCTCTAACCTTGTCTTCTCACTTTATTTCATTGAGTTGATCTTCAATGTCTGATATGCTTTCTTCCACTTGAACAATTCGGCTTTTGTTACTACTGTATGCTTCATGAAGTTCTTGTGCTGTGTTTTTCAGCTCCAGGTCATTTATGTTCTTCTCTAAACTGGTTATTCTAGTTAGCAATTCGTCTAACCTTTTTTTAAGGTTCTTAGCTTCCTTGCGTTGAGTTAGAATATGCTCCTTTAGCTCGGAGGAGTTTGTTATTACCCACCTTCTGAAGCTTACTTCTGTCAGTTCATCAAACTAATTCTCCATCCGGTTTTGTTCCTTTGCTGGTGAGGAGTTGTGATCCTTTGGAGGAGAAGAGGCATTCTGGTTTTTGGAATTTTCAGCTTTTTGCACTGGTTTATTCCCATCTTCATGGATTTATCTACCTTTGGTCTTTGTAGTTGGTGACCTTCAGATGGGGTTCTGAGTGGACGTCCTTTTTGTTGATGTTGATACTATTCCCCTCTGTTGGTTAGTTTTCTTCCTAACAGTCAGGCCACTCTGCTGCAGGTCTGCTGGAGTTTGCTGGAGGTCCACTCCAGACGCTGTTTGCCTGGGTATCACTAGTGGAGGGTGCAGAACAGCAAAGATTGCTGCCTGTTCCTTCCTCTGGAAGTTTCCTCCCAGAGTGTCACCCACCAAATGCCAGCCAGAGTTCTCCTGTATGAGATGTCTGTCAGCCCCTACTGGGAAGAGTCTCCCAGTCAGGATACATGGGGGTCAGGGACCTGCTTGAGAGGCATTCTATCCCTTATCAGAGCTTGAATGCTGTGCTGGGAGGTCTGCTGCTCTCTTCAGAGCTGCCAGGCAGGGATGTTTAAGTCTGCTGAAGCTGTGCCTACAACCACCCCTTTCCATAGGTGCTCTGTCCCAGAGAAGTGGGGGTTTTATCTATAAGTCCCTGACTGGGGCTGCTGTCTTTTCTTCAGAGATGTCCTGCCCAGGGAAGAGGGAATCTAGAGAGGCAGTCTGGGCACAGGAGCCTTGCTGAGCTGTGGTGGGCTCTGCCCAGTTTGAAGTTCCCTGTGGCTTTGTTTACACTATGAGGATAAAACCACCTACTTGAGCCTCAGCAATGGTGGATGCCCCTCCCCACACCAAGCTCAAGTGTCCCAGGTCGAGCTCAGACTGCTGTGTTGGCCGTGAGAATTTCAGGCCAGTGGATCTTAGCTTGCTGGGCTTTGTGGGGGTGGGACCTGCTGAGCCAGACCACTTGATTCCCTGGCTTCAGCCCCCTTTCCAGTGGAGGGAATGGTTCTGTCTCTCTGGTGTTCCAGGTGCCATTTGCCACTGGGGTATGATAAGAAAACTTCTGTGGCTAGCTCGGTGTCTGCTCAAATGGCCGCCCAGTTTTGTGCTGGAAACCCAGGGCCCTGGTGGTGTAGGCGCTTGTGGGAATCTCCTGGTCTGTGGGTTGCAAAGACTGTGCGAAAAGTGCAGTATCTGGGCCGGAGTGCATAGTACAGTCCCTAATGGCTTCCCTTGGCTAGGAGAGGGAGTTCGCTGACCCTTTGTGCTTCCCAGGTGAGGCGATGCCCTACCCTGCTTCAGCTAGTCCTCCTTGGGTTGTACCCACTGTCCAACCAGTCCCAGTGTGATGAACTGGGCATCTCAGTTGGAAATGCAGAAATCACCCACCTTCTGTGTTGATCGTGCTGGGAGCTGCAGACCGGAGCTGTTCCTTTTCCAAAACAGGCTCTTAATTATCAGAACAAGAAGCGTTGATCACCCCAGCAGGCTTTGGGTTTTCCAAGAACACAGGCCAGAATTATCTCATACTCTTTTCTAGTACATTATACTTTGGTAATTATGTCTGGATTCTAGCAGTGAGAGTCTTAAAATAGCAAACACTTTAAAAATTATTATGGGCCAGATTTTATCCAAGCATCTTATATTATCTCATTTAATTATGTCATCCACATTTGAGGTAGATACTATTATTTTCATTTCATAGATGAGGAAATCAAGGCCCTGAGATTAAGACATCCTATGTAGGGCCCATATGTCATGTCCTGAGGTAATTCAGTATGAAGGGCCCATGTGTCATGTCCTGGGGTCGATTCTCCAAATGATAAGTAATGGTATTGTGACTCGGCATCAGTTATTGTATCCTGCCCGAGATGGTAAATCTGCCCGTTAGTTGGGTGACTTTTCAAAGCTTGGGAAAATGTTATAGAAATACAGAGATAATGAGGTAAATCAAATTTGTAGTATTAATACTTTGGTATGGTTTAGGAAGATGTTTTATGATCATTTGGATATTTTGTGTATATTTTAAGGGGTTAAGGAATCCAGCATATTGGATAATCTGATTGCAATTTGAAATGTGTAATTTTTATTAGACTCATGATACTAATTTTAAAGATGTCATAGATTTTTATTATGTTTGTAAATGGTATTGAAATGTTTATTATAACCCAGTTTACTAAATTTGGTTTCATTTATTACATTAATTGCTTAGAAATTGATTAAGTGCATAGAAAATTTTGTTTTCTAGGATTCTGTCAGGCTTTTGGAGTGCTTGAGAAAATCAGGTCTGTTAAATGTGTAAAATTTAAAATGCCTGAGGGAATTTAATTAACTAAATTTATAAATTGGATTATTTAAAATTTAATCTTTTATACTTAGTTAACTGAGGTAATCAAAGAAAAAGACACCATGAATTCTTATTTATTTATTTTTTAAGATGGAGTCTCACTCTGTTGCCCAGGCTGGAGTACAGTGGGACAATCTCAGCTCACTGCAACTGCCTCCCGGGTTCAAATGATTCTCCTGCCTCAGCCTCCAGTAGCTGGGACTACAGGTGCCCACCATGACACCCGGCTAGTTTTTGAATTTTTAGTAGAGATGGGGTTTCACCATGTTGGCCAGGCTGGTCTCCAACTCCTGAACTCAAGTAATTCCCCCGCCTCAGCCTCCCAAAGTGCTGGGATTACAGGCATGAGCCACCGTGCCCGGCCTGAATTCTTATTTTCATATTAAATATTAGATTTATAACAAGACTTTTAAGTTGAACTTCAAGGCTTAGGCAACACTAGTCCTTTGAATTTACACTTTCAATATATTTAATTGATTAAAATTCAATTTCTTTGGAGTAGTCCCTTGAGTGTACAATGTTCCCACAGATATTTAAAAGCTCAAATGATATTAGTAAGCACTCAATAAGTGGTAGTTACAGATGGTCCCTCACTCCTGATGATTCATTTATCTTAATGATTTTTGACTTTACAATGGTTCAGAAGCAACGCACTTTCAGTAGAACATCAATAAATTATATGAGATCTTCCACACTTTAGTATAAAATAGGTTTTGTGTTAGATGATTTTGCTCAACTGTAGGCTAGTGTAGGTGTTCTGAGCAACTTTAATGTAGACTAGGCTAAACTGTAATGTTCAGCAGATTAGGTGTGTTAAATGCATTTTTGACTTAATATTTGAACTTATAGGCTTATTAGGATGTACCTCATCATAAATTGAGGAGCATCTATATAATTAACAGTAACTCTTGTTTTCCCTGTTGTCCCCTTGAATCTCTGCAATTAAACTTCCATGACCACGTATGTATTTCTTGTGACCCTGAGGGTCCTGATTAGTCACAAGTAAGAATTACTCCAAACAAAACAATACTACTTTGAGTCAATAATTTTATTACTATTATTTTTCACACTGAGGAGACTTAGTTACATAAAGTGATATTCTATGAATTGATTATCAGAAGTAGAAGCACAAAGGTATGGACAGTGAAACAAGAAGAAACACCCTTTATCAGAATGAAGTCCATGTGACAGAAGTACATACTTCAGACAGCCTATGTACAAATAAATAGAGCTTCCTGTCTATGTACAGACATATTCACAGAGAATAAACTGACATAGTATCACCATGTATCTCATCATCCAGTGAAAATTACACATAATAAACACAACACATACAAAATGACAGAAGTAATTTGGAAGTGCATCCACTGGATTTTTGTAGGGGTGAGGATAGGGGTTACAATGCTCCTTTAAAACGGAGGCGAACAAAGGAAGCATGAGACCACATCTATCCTAAAAAAGATCCTTTACAAAAATGGCATTCTGATATTTTTAACATAACCTGTCTAAAAGACAGTTTATATGTTATAGAGCAAATGTCTATGTTGGCGTCAACGCTGACAACATTTTCTTTGTTTTAACCGTATCTGAAGAACAAAAGTATAATTTCTCTTGCTTTTAGTGCTAGCAGCAACTTCACTGAATCAGGAAGGTAGCTTTTGCTATTCTTAGTTTTGATGGCTTTTTAAGTATGTGGATTGCTTGAAGGTGGAAGCTGTTGCTTCCGGAGTTTTTTGACTTGAGCAGAAGAAATATCAAGGCTAGATGCAGGGCATATATGTGTACTTTGTGTTCAGGGTTCAATAGCGCAATTCAGTAACTGAGGCTCCCTCTTCCGAATAGAGTCTCAGCCCTTTGGAGAAACTCTTCAGACCACAAAACAGCCTCTAACAGAGGAATATCACTGGCCCTTGGTTCAGATACCCTTTCTTTAGGGCAATTTGGCCACTTAAGCATAAAATTGGTGGGGTTGTCCAGTTTAGTACCCATGTTTACTCTATATAGACAATTTAGGTACCCAGTTCTGGTGGATTTCTAGACTATTAAGTGCTTTTTAGTAATTACTTTTACTCAAATTACATAAAAGGGCTGGGTATGGTGGCTCATTCCTTTAATCCCAGCACTTTGGGAGGCCAAAGCAGGAGGATCTCTTGAGCCCAGGAGTTTGAGACCAGCCTGGGTAACATAGTGAGACTCCGTCTCTTAACAACAACAACAAAATTAGCCAGGCATGGTGGCATGTGCCTGAGGTCCCAGCTACTCAAGAGGCTGAAGTGGGAGGATCGCTTGACTCCAGGTGTTTGAGGCTACACTGAGCTATGATTGCACCACTGCACTCTAGCCTGGGTGACAGAGCAAGACCCTGTCTGTTAAAAAAAAATTATATAAAAATTTGTGATGAAGTTGAAACATTAAAGTTTTTAGTTGTGGGGACATCTTTATATATGTGTGTGTAAACAGTGTACCATAGTAGGTTAGAAATTGTGTATTTTAGCAGAGAGGAGGAAAATAACCACCAAAGCATTATGAAATCTGCTGCTTTACATGTCCTCCCAAGGAAGGTTAGTAATTTAGGCATAAGGAATTATTGATAAATTGTATACCTCTATTTGCCATTTTTATAAGGGAACTTCTTAGAACCATCCTATATTTATATAAAAGCTCAAACACATCCTACATTTCCCAGGTATATGTTTGCTAATTATCTATTTCATTCTCCATATGGGTGAACTTTGCTTTATATAACAAAATGGATTCCTGAAAAAAATCTACAATTTCAAAATAATTTCCATGTAGTATTAGAACTTGCTAAAGAAACTGTAATAAGCTATTTTGAAAACGAAGACTGCTTTTGTGAAATGAATAATTTCTTTGATTTTCAAACAGTTTTATTAAAGCACACATCTAAAATTTATAAGTAGATTAGGATTGCCTAGAACAATAATTGTAGTTAATAAAAAATAGAACAGATAAACTCCAATTTACAATAAACAATACAAAACAGGAATGACTCATAGACTGCTTATTGATTGACTATATTCAGAAGCCCTGAATATATGTATTATTGGTATTTTATGGCTTTAATTAAGACAGTTGTCTCTTATGAAGTACTATAAAGTGCAATATTAAAAAATTAAAAAACCCAAAAGGCATCCATTGTCCTTCAGTTTTATTCTGATAAGAATTGGGGATTTGTTTAATTAAATGGCAAGAAGTTATCTACCCTTAATTTATGCATGTAATTTCATCCTTAAAATAATTTTATTCAGGATTTCAGACTTTTTTTACTTTTCTGTTTTTTATGACATGATTTTAAAAATTAGTATTTTCTTTTGGTTAGCTGAGTATTTTGGAGAACTGTTAGTCTCCAAGGCCTTAGTTACTTACGGATCCATTATGAAGGAATATGCAACCCAATATGTAAGAATGCAGAAACAAATTCCCATCCTTTTGGTGAACCCTAGCCCATGAGATCAATCAGTAGCTTTACAAATCCTATCCAACCTACCACATGAAAGGATGTAAACACACTGCAGTACTGGTTAATAAGTGGAGATCCAACCATTTATCCCAGTTTCATATTTAAAATAAAAATATTGATTCCTCTTGATAAATTAGTGGGTAAGTACAGGCCCAGAGTTTTGGAGTAATCTAAAGTGGTGTCTCCCCAATTTTGAGTTCTTTGTGAGTCTGAGATTATGACCTAATGACCTTAAAAGCAGTTTGTGACCTTGACTTCACCAGAGCTTCATGGTCATGCTGCACCCAGTATAGTTCAACACTGTTCAGACAGTGATTATCATTAGTCATAAGGTTCCATCATTTAAGAACAATATAAAGAATTTAAAAAGGCTTAGTAGAGAGGAACTATAAAAATTATTAAGAGAGTTAAAGACTCAAATAAAAATCTAAAGATAATTTTAATTGAAAATAGGTAAAGAGTCACATAGCGGTAACTTCCAACTATGGGGCAAAGAGTGAAGAGTGCCCAGATGCAGTTACTTTTTGCCAAAAAAAAAAAAAAAAAAAAAAAAAAAAAAAAAAAAAAAGTTATTAAGTGGAGGGGTTTGGGTTAACTTGGAGGGAGGCTTTTCTTGATGCTGATGGTTGTTAATCATTGAGCTGGGTCACACCAGCATCTATGCTGGGATCTCCCCTGTAAGAGGACTGTCCTTTGGATTAGAGTGATAGGCTAGACAAACCCTCTTAATGGAATTAAATCTTTGGTGGAAGCCTATGCAAACTCCATGGCATTCTTTCAGACTTAGATATTTGTCTGTTTTTAAAGATTTTATTAGGTTTTCCAGTCTGTCAATGAATGATCTGGTAGAAGTGCTTTGGCTTAGATAATATGGTGCTCTACACAGTCCCTCACTGTTTGTACACTAATTTGAAAATAGTTGCCTAGCCTGTCGTAATTGCAGGGTCATTTTTGCCTCTCAAATGCTGCCTGACTTGTGGATTTGCTTGTCCTTTGTAGCTGCTTCTTACTCTTTCTTAAGAAATCTGTCCCTAGCCATATTAAGGGCCTCTGTGGAGTTTGGGTGGTTCTGAGCAAGGCTGGTGCCCCGTGTGTGAGGAAGGCATGCAAAATGCCAGTGTGTACATTAGCTGGGGGGAGTCAGTGTGGAAAACAGATTCCTTCCAGAGCAAACATGAGTGTGCCTGTGATTTCTACAGACGACTACATGCTCCGGGTGATTACATGCCACAACCTGCGCAGGTCCAAAGCTCCTGGTGAAAAAGGAATATTGCCATGGTGTAATCATAAGTAATAGAGTTGAGCTGGCTGTGAGTAGTTCCCTTATTGCTTGTTTGCTATATATTTAAAAAATATGAAGCTCTGAGATTAAAAATGAAACACAAAGACAGAGGCAGAGGCAGAGTCAGGGAGCTAACAGTAAATAGAAGGTGGAACAGGGCAGGGTTACTTTTCTTTCCCAAGGTCTTCCTGAGAAGATTATTTTTTAAAAAAATCTAAAACTGTATATGGGCTCTTGTAATTGGCTAAACATAGCCTGATATTTGTCACTGTTTTAAACTACATAGGGATATATTTCCACGTGACACTTGTTTTCTTGGAATCCTAGGAAATTAATATCTCCTTTCTTCCCCTTCCTTATTATTCTATTTTTTCTCCTACCCCTCTCTTAATGACAAGGCCTTACCTAATAATTGAAGACAATATTGTTGAGAGAGGTATAGGGGTTGAGGAGGTATCTTTTAAAAATATTAAGCCGGATCGTTAAGGAATATGTGGCTTAGCAAGAGTGAGCACTGACTTCTATGCATGCTTTCAGGAGACAGTAGTTTTCTCCAGAAATGACCCTGAGAACAGCTTCACTTTTTCTTCTGGAACACAGCTGCCACCTATAATAGGGCCACCTACTTACCAGAAAAACAGTCTGTCCAGGTGCAAGGAAGCATAGCATCCACATAATCTTGCGTGTGTGTGGGGGTGTGGGTGTGTGTTTGGTAGATGTGGGGAGGAAAGCACACTGCCATGTTCTGAAATGCTTGCCATCAGACCCATGTTAGATAGTCCAACGCAGTAATTTCTGCAGAGCATTTAATGCAACTTCCATCTTCTTCAGCTCTATCTGGCCAGCCACTCTACCAGGTGTCTTTTCTTTGGTCAACTTTTTGTTAAGGTGGTCTGGGGGTGGGCTCCCTTTGTAGCTCATCTCTTCTCTCACTGTTCCAGAGGCCTTTAAAAGCTATGTGCAGTGGTGGGGAGTTTGCCGACTCTCTCCCTGCCCAGGAATGGATGTACATTAACATTGTCAAATGTCTAATCAGCGAGGCAGCTGTGTTTTGCTGAAAGGGCTCCAAACCACCTGATTCATGTCTTCCCTATAAAATAAATTATGATGGCCCTTGTCAGGTGACACCTGTTAGAAGCCTTACAAAGCATTTTTCCTGAATATAAAACAGTCTCCGCCTCTTTTTATAATCTTCTGGGCAAGGCTTTAGGACATTCTGCTGCATCTGCTGAGGGTATAAACAACCCTATCCCTTAGTCCCTGCATATATCATTGCTCTGTCACTGCCTGACTCAGTTTAGGTCCTGGGAAGCTGCATAAACACCATCTGATCTTCAGCTTCAGTTCATCAGGATCTGGTCAGGTGCAGAGGGCAGCTGGAGATGGCATGGGCATTCTCAGATGCAATTTAGGAGTTTCTATTTGGGAATTGTCAGTTTGAGCCAAGCTGCTCTGCTGCCTTGGAAGTATGGGGGAGGGTAGGCGGTGACAGCAAGCAAGACCTGCTTGGTTTGCTGTGAATAAATGAAATCATTTGCGTGCAACTCATTTATTTTAGATTGATTAGTACAATGTTGGCTCTTGAATTGTTGATATCTTTTATACCCTGCTCCAGAGAAGCAAAGAGAGTATCTGCAGTCTAAATTTTTGCTTTGTATTTTCTGTTGTGTATTCTTTGCCTCTATATCAGCATTAGGGATATGGCTGACCGATTTCCTTAAGGCTATAAATTGATATTCTTAGGGTGGGAAAATATGGGTACATACGTGTATATTTGTAAATATATGTGCATGGAACAAACAACCTTATGAAATCAGGAAGAAATGTTCCCTTTGGTTTGTGTGCATGACTTTCCTTTTCCTTGACTTTGGCAAACTTGATGCTCCCTGCTTTAGAATCCTGAATGTGATAGGGTCAGAGGGTGATGACGTAAGTCATATTATATGTGTACATATAGATCTGGTATAAAGATATATATATATGTATATATTTATATATGTATATACACAGGCATGCAGGAAAGGAGTTAGAGATGACCTGTTTTGGAAACCATGGTGTGTGGAAAGTTCTTATGCCAATGATTTGAATGGTTTAAAGACCCATTGTTGAACTCTGTACACATCTCTCTGAATTTACCCTGGCTCAACACATAACCACTTACAGACACAGAAATGAAGGGAAAGCAAGGGCAGGCTGTGGAATCACTTGTGTCCCATCCAGTGAGGGAGCAGTGCTGTTGTAGGTCAGGCTCAGTGCACATGACTGATGTGGGAACGGGGCTTGGAAATTTTGTCTTCTCAAATGCAACTTCACAGGAAAGACCACAACACTTCCTGTGAAGTGGAGCTCCAAGACAAGCAAAGGGCACCATAGCTGCTTGGATCAGCCTTCACTGTAAGCTGGGAATAAATGGGAGGGAGTGAGGAGGCAGAGGGAGGATCAGGAATAAGAAGAGGGCGGCATCAGGTCTCCTTCAACTTCTGTTTTACATGGTCTGTTTGCAGTTGAGTCAGTCACCTATTTAAACCTTATTTCAAACAACACACCAGTCAATAATATAAAATTCACACAATAACCAACTTGGTTGCCCTTCAAGAAATACACAGGGAAAAAACAACTAGAGTTTTTAAACGTAAAGTTCACTTCCTCATTCTTTCACTCTCTAAGGAAGCAGGACAAATTCTTGCCCCAGTACAAAGTCCTGACCTTGATGAATGAGATTCATTCCCATTAGGTGGCAGGTTCCACTCAGCGCCTGTATTGGATGGTGTTTCAATGTCTTGGAAGGCATTGTCCCACATCTGAAGACCCCAATCTGCCGAGTTGGAGAGACTTGAAAGCCAGCCTCCGACTGGCAGCCATCTTGATTTCTTGTTTTCCCAGGGGGCCTCGGGTTTGAAGTGCTTTTTACTTCTGGGTGAAGAGGAATGATGGGCATTTCCTGTTATTGCCATGCTTTGTGGGGTGAGCTGAGGTTTTCTGGAAGGAATACTGAGCTTGATCTGGGGCTGTCAGGTTACCTTTCCTCTTATTCTGCTGTGAGTTCTGCATCCTGTCCTCTTATGTTAAGAGGTATGTGCTCACCACAAAATCATAGCAGGCGTCAATGACAGAATAGATGGGAGATAGGAACACATATGGTGAAATTTCCCATATGCCATATGTACCAACTTAGACGTAGGATGGGTACAGAATAATGAACCGTCCTTCATTCAATTTTTCAACTGATTTTAAGGAAAGCATGACTTGGAGAAAAGAAAAGTGCTCTACATAGTTTTCCATTGATTCAGTTTGCCTATTTTTTCCCCCTTGCTGGCTTTATTTTCTACTGACATAGATCTGAGAAAACACACTAGGTGTCATACAGAACTTGGGGGCGTGGAATATTTTAATTTCATGCATTCAATGTAATGTTGAGCAAAATCAAGAAATCAAATTGTTGGAGTGAATAGCTTGAAACCAGTATAAGGAAGCTGTCAAATACCGTGTACTCTAAAACTTAGACAGAATCCCAGATAAGGTCTTGATGGAAGAAGAGACATAGATGTTACAAGAACTTTAACCAAAGCCTGGTCCTGGTACCATTCGACCTGGCACTCAGAAACCTTCCTGGGGTGCACTGAGTGTGCAAATGCCTTTCCAAGCATCTCTAAGTTGCCTCAACCCAAGCAGTGCTGATCAGAGTTAAGTTAGTGCTATTGGGAATAATGATTTCTTCAGACACTAAAGCCCTTTATGACTACACTGGAAAACGTTTTAAAGAACTATGCCCTTACATCCCATTAGGTGGCAAGGCCCACTAAGCACCTTTACTGGATGACTTCTTATTACACATCTAGGCTCTCTTGGCAGCCCTTAGCATCAAAATATATCTACATGACAATCACAGCTAAACTTACCCCTCTTCTTTTGATGATAATGGGACATGCGCTGGAAAAATACAGGTTCAGTTTATATAGTCTTGCTGTCCTAGAAAAAGCACTAATTTGGTTTGTAGTCATATTTTCTACTTGCATGCTGGGACAATATAAGAACAAAACAAAACAACCCAACCCTGGTTACCTCCCCACTTCCCCAAACCAAGCCACCCAGCCTGGGTTTTTACCTCTTTCTGTCCTAAGTACCCTGAGTTTCTTGGTCAGGGTACTCTGGTGGAGGTGGGCAGATAGTCTCTCTGTTTGGCTTGTAGGAATGTTTTGGAAGGCTCAACTCAGGGCCCCTACAGACCTTCTCCACTAAGCCCTCCTCCCTGCAAGCTATTTCCCTAAACCATCTACCTTACTAGGCAGGATCACAGCAAGTCCAAGGTAGGCTGAAGGTCACAGCAATGCTACCTTTGTCTTGTTGGTTCCATTAGTTCACCTCTTGTACTTAAGAGGTAAAGCCCAGACTGCAAGTTGATGCCCCTCTTCAAATAAGTACTATAAATATACTAGAGCTATCCCTGAAAAGATGCATTTGTACTTTTATATATATCTGATTTTATATATATATATAATTTTTCTTTGTTTGTGTTTATTTACAGGTATGTACTAATCTATAGGTATGCAAGGAGAGGTATAGTACAGGAACAGGCAGGATTTGTGTGTTCATGTGCGTATATTTATAATATGGGTATTTATAGATATATATAGCCTGTGTCCTTGTTTGCATCGACTGTACCTCCGACCAGCGAGGTGTACTTGTCAGTGGTGAATAGGGAGAAGCCCTATATTGACGGTTCTCTTTGTCTTTTACATGAAGTCATTTCAGTAGGCAGGGTGGAAGCAGCCTGTGAAGTGAATGGGCCCAGTGTGAATCGATCTCTCCTCAAATTCACCAAGGAGGGACACTTGGCACCCAGGGCTGTGTGCCAGCTGCCTCTTCTCAAGAGGTCAAGGAGCCCAGAGCCCAGAGTGTGGAGGGACCATTCATGCTGCTGGTGCAAGATATGGCTTTTCCTGCTAGATGGAGACAGGGCATGTAAGAATTCTGTCTTCTAGGAGAACGCTCACCACCAGGAACACAAAGTAGAGGCCAAACATGATGAAGCCCAGGATTTTGTTCATTCGCCACTTGCAGAGGGCGATAGAGAGGATGACGAAGAGCAGCATGATGAAGAGAAGGACGATGGCACAGAAAAGGCCATTGCTGCTGACAGCCACTGGCTGGAATCTGTGAATGACGGTGTACAGGAGCCAGGGCAGTGGGAGCCTGTGCAGAAGTGAAGCAGGGCAGAGGGGAGTGGGAAGACAAGGGAGTAGTCAGACACATTGAAGAAGGCCAATATAACCTATTATTACCTTCTCAGGAACTCTAAACTGAAAAGGGTGTCTTGTTAGGTTCACTATGACTCGGGCATGGTTGGCCCAGGAAACCACTTTATAAGGAAATAAGACTTTAAAAACCTTTATGTCCTGACTGAATTCAGAACAGGGAGAACAGTTAGACAACATCAAAGACATGACTGCTGTGGGTGATTTCTACATTTGCGAATTTGATTGGAAATTATTTTGTTTCCTTCCTAGTTGAGATTAAAATGTTGCTTTCAGTCCTAAAGGTGAATTCCAGGATTTGCACAGGGTGAAGGGAGCAGGCAGGTGCAAAAAAGGCATAGAAATGAGTGGTGAAAATGAGGAAAAAGTTAAAAAATGGAGACAAAGAATAGCAATGACTTAATAGTCTAAAGGCAAGTGAAATTAAATGATGGTGGTTGGGGGCCACGATACAATATCACAGGCTGAAGTTTATTCTGGGAAAGATGTTGACAATTGTTTGATGAAAAATTGGTCTTTCTGAAAGATTTAAGGAAGGCAGTATCTTACATTTGTGATGTGTGTGTTTTTCTTAAAAAAAACTTTATTATATATTTTTATACCCGTTTTCTCCCTTTTCATTCACCTTTTAAAATATGAGGATCTCTTGTGTTTCCTATCCAGAGTGGTGATCCTGAAAGACCTCAGGAGAGCTAGTTTCCACTACACCACAAGCATTGACTAGAACTCTGGGAAAGGAAGATGGTTGGAAGTGCAAGGCTCAGGGAACATGGGCATTTCCAAGTGGCTGGTGATAGGCATCTGGCTCTACCCATCAGCCTAATGACAGCATGGTGGCTAAGGAGATACCTGCTTGGCTAGCTGAGCTTTCTGAATGACAAAAGCTAAGGGAGGTTCAGTTTTGGCCTAGACTCAGGGTGTGGGAAGAGGAGGTACTCTTTTGAAACATTACATTCTTCAAAGGAAGAGAGAAATGATGAGGGTGAAAGGGGCAGTGAGTTTACTCATCTGCCTCCTGTGCTGGAGAGACGGCATTGGAAGGCAGAGCCCGTGCATTGTGGATCTTTGAAATTCCAGGCCTGGCACATGCAGCCCCTAACTGGGTGCATATGTTAACCTGGGCCAAGCTGAAGTGATTGATGTGACTGCCTTGTGGGGATCAATACCGGCACTTTGCCCAGTAGAGTCTGGCCAGGAGGTGCTTCTTTCTGTGAACTTGTTGGGGAGGGGTTCCAAGCTTGGGAACAAGGGGTAATTCCAGTTCTTAGCAGGAGGGGGCAGCCTTGGCATCCTGGGGTCAGCAATGAAAAGTCAGAAAATGGAAGGGGAGGGCCTGAGAGTGGGGGTGATGCCAAACTGAGAGCCATTGACAGGGACTTGGCCTGGGAAACTCTTTTCCCATCCCTTGTGAAGAAAGACCAAAACCCATTTTATTCTTATTAAAACACACACACACACACACACACACACACACACACTCTCACACTTCTAGTGAAGTTGAGTTTAATAGCACTATAAATGGCTTGCAAAAACCTTTCGGGGGAAAATGACACTTTTCATGCCTTTTGGTCTATTAATTCTATTGTCAAGAATTAAGTATAAAAATAACTGAAAATGCAGATTAAACTTTACTCAGAAAATGATCATTTCAGTGTTATTTTGAATAATAAAAAGCTGAGTATCTCTAATAATCTCTAATAACAGGGAACTAGTTAAATAGTAAATAAGTAAATGTAATGTTATATAGCTGTTTAAAAATCACAAGCTTAGAATGCTACAGGAAAATAGCCATAATATAATTCTAAGCTAAAAATGAAAGATGCATACATACACACAAATAGCAATGTAATTTCAATCATGTGAAATACACAAGAATTTCAAAATGTTGGTGAGTTATTGATCTTTAAGCTTTATTTTTCTTTTCTTTATTTTTCTTTTCTTTTCTTTTTTTTTTTTGAGATGGAGTCTTGCTCTGTCGCCCAGGCTGGAGTGCAGTGGCGTGATCTTGGTTCACTGTAACCTCCACCTCCTGGGTTCAAGCGATTCTCCTGCCTCAGCTTCCCGAGTAGCTGGGACTGCAGGCGCACGCCACCATTCCTAGATAATTTTTGTATTTTCAGTAGAGACAGGTTTGCACCATCTGGGCCAGGATGGTCTCAATCTCTTGACCTTGTGATCTGCCCGCCTCAGCCTCCCAAAGTGCTGGGATTACAGGTGTGAGCCACTGCACCCTGGAGCCTTATTTTTATTTTCTAAATCTGTGAGTATATGTTAATTTTAGAAGCATAAAGAAAATGCTGGCAAAGCTATGAAGAAACTTTCACACTTAATATATTGCAATGACATCACTCAGTATATTGTCAAAAATGTTGTCAGCTGGTATAAATTCTTGGAAAAGAACTTTTTGGAAAAGAAATGTACAAGACATGTCAATACCCATTAAGATGTTCAAAATATTTAGTTCATTAATACTGCTTAAAGGAATTTATCCTAACAAATAATTAAAAGAGGAGGTTTATCTGCATAAAGATGTTGATCAAAACTCCCATAGCAGAAAATTTTTAATAATCCTATAAATGATAATGAAAAAGCCAATGAAAAACAAGAGGGAATATTTGAAGCCACAAAATGTTATGAGCTATGAGGAGTCTTAGAAAAATGGTTATGATTTACTAATTTATTCATAGATGCCTCTCTATGCCAGGCATAGATTGCTTTAAAATGGAAAAATAAAAGCCTTCCAAGTAGATAAAACTGAATATTTTACTAAGAAAACTTTGTGAAATATATGGAAGAGAACATACAACAAAGAAGTGTTGTTTCCGAGTAATAGGATTAGGAGTGATTTTTTTCTTTAAACTTCCTTGTGTGTGTGTGTGTGTGTGTGTGTATGTATACAACTTTAAGAATAATGAACAAAAAGCATTTTGTAATTCTTCATAATATACTATAGAGCATTACTATTATTTTTTACAAGAGATTGACCAAGAACTCTACCAGGAATATTTGGACCATGGAACTGAGAAACACTGTTTATAGTAGGTACAACTTCCTTTAAAACATACACCTTTTAAGGCATTCATTCATCCATCCATCCATCCCACAAACACTTGTCAAACAACTACCAGTGATAGCAATGTAGTAAGCTCTGATGAGTTCCTGCTCTTGGGATGCACAGTCTAGCAGGCAGATATACCAGGACAAGAGTAAGATGTACAGACAGTTTTTAGGGGCAAGAGCCTCCAAGTCAGGCCCAGGGGAATCAGAGAAATCAGGATTTAAGTTGTCACTAAAAGGGTAAGTCAGAGTTTGCCAGTCAGACAAGCATGGAGAGCTCTTCAGTGGGGGCTCACGTGTAGTTCAGACAGTGAATACTCACAGCAGAGTTTTATGCACAGAGAGTGCTACAATTGATAGCACAGACTCTTTGTTCAAATCCTAGCTACCTCATTTACTAGTGTGAACTCTGGGCCCTTCAGTATTTTTATCTGAATAATAGGGGTGATAATACATACTTCATAGGATTATTGTGTGGCTTAATTATTGTGTGGCTTAAATGGAGAAAAATGTACACACAGTGCACATGGTAGACACTGTATGAAAAACAATACGGTCATGGAAAGGTGGAAGACAGAACAATATTTAAGATATTCAGTGAGAAAGTAGGTGTTTTTAGTGAGGTTCCAAACTCAAGTGTTAGGAGCCCAGTACTCCTGGGAACATAAGGATAATGTCTTATATCTTATTCTCTCAGGGTACTGATGTTAAGTTTATTTGTCACACTATTTTTACTTTTGACAAGTTAAATAAAATGGTGGAGATCACAGCACCTCTCCCCAGTCTGATTCACTTTAGTGATTATTCATACTGAGAGCTCATGTTTGCTTCATTATAAGAACAGATCTCACCTTCTGGCTTTCAAAAAACCTAGAATATCTTCACCAGTACAGATAAACAAATGGCAATGCCAAGACTGTCAGTATTTTCCAAGGAAGGAAACAGGATATGTATGGTAGGCCTATGTTTTTCCCAATCTGCCTTAAAATCCAAATCTCACCTTAGGCTGGTGGGGACTTTAATTAAAATTAGAATGTGAACATTCTTATCATGAAGCTATCACGGTATCTCAGTTCCACTTGAATGTTGTTATATAAGTGAAATTCTAAAGTATTTCCTAAAATACCCATTCTGTATGTAGGTATGTGCTTCTGCTTGTCTAGGGATGACTTATTTTTCATTAAGTTCTCTGAAATGAGAAAAGGAGAAATAGAATTGGGGAAACGGAATGGTATTCTCAATCTTTACTCTGTATTGGTATTGGTTAGTCTTAGGTTCAGAGATCCTGGTCATGTCTTTCCAGCTTCTAAGAAGACAAAGACACTGGTGGAGCTGGTGCACACCTTTGTAGAACTATCTCTACTCACCCTACAGTGATGTCAAAAATGTTGCTTCCAACAGAGCTGGACACAGCCATGTCCCCTAACCCCTTCCGGGCCACTATGACACTGGTGATAAGATCAGGGATGGAGGTCCCAGCAGCCAAGATGGTCAGGCCCATAATCTCTTCACTGATGCCAATTGTCTCTCCAACCTAAATGTCAGGACAGGAATAAACATCTCAGTGTTTGAAGTTACAAAATCATAAAAACCACAAAAATTTCAATGCGACCTCCTTTTAATGCATTTCTATACTGTGCTATGCAAAGCGCTGAGATGATAAAGATGAATAAGCCACAGTCATTGCTAATAGAGTTTATGCTTTTAGGATATTCAGACCCAAGGCATCAGGAATGTTCACATGAAAATTAAACAGATAATCTCAAAAAAGAGCTCTAGAGGGCTAAAGTGTAGCCTTTATATGGTGCTTTCTAAGATTGAGTCAGGGAAGCTGCAGGATTAGAGGTAGAAAGGCCAATTGGCCATGGAATCCAGGGGGCAGCACCTGGCAGTGGCACCAAGTCCTGTGGAAGATTTGCCCTTCAACTTACTACCAAAACCAAGGACTGACACCCAGGGTCTCCATTTTCCTTTAGCATCTCCTAGTGTCTATAACCTATTCTGAAACACTTCAAGATGCTATAATTTCCACTGGAATCTCGATTCTGGGTGTTTTGGGTTTTGGTAACACATAGCAAAGCAACTGTGGAGAAGCAAAATCGAGAAAATCAGAGGACATGGATCCAAGATCTGGCTCTGGTATGTGTTAATTTCTTGACATTTTGCTTACTGTACCAATTGTACGTCATTGATCCTCACTTTCTCATACATAAACTGGGGATAATAATACCTACCTTACCAGGTACTTGTGAGGACTAAATGATAATTTGTGACAGACTCTTTGTGAATAGTACATTATTATTGAAAAGCAAGGGGAGGGTGGCTATTACTTTTTTTCTTTTTTTTTGGTCTTTTTCTTTGCCTTTTAAGACTGATGAGTTCTATTTCGGAAGGTTGGTCTAGCCTCAGGTGGAAGCTCCTCCATTCTCTTGAGCAATTTGTTTGTCTTCTTGGGACTTTTTAGAAAAACTCACTTATTTTCTTTAGAGATGGGTTCTTGCTCTGTTGCCCAGGCTAGAGTGCAGTGGCACAGCCACAGCTCACTGCGGCCTCAACCTCCTGGGCTCAAGCGATCTTCCAACCTTAGCCTTCAGAGTAGCTGGGACCACAGGTGAGCACTGCCACACCTGGCTAGTTTTTTTTAGAGATGGTTCTTACCATGTTGCCCAGGCTGGTCTTGAACTCTTGGCCTCGAGATCCTCCTGCCTTGGCCTCCCAAAGTTCTCGGATTACAGGTGTGAGCCACTGTGCCTGGCCTCTTGGGACTTTTAAAACCTATTCATGTTTTGCTGGACTTGGTGAAGTGTGGCTCTGAAAACCTTCAAGATAATGCTTTCCATCTGGTTTCCAACAGGTTACCTGATGATGTCCAGCATTTTTTGAAAAAATTTAAAGGGCCAAAATAGCATATAAGAATAAAGCCTTTTAGGGAATAGAATACACTCATTTCTAAATCCTTTTTAAAAAATTCTTATTTTTATAAGAAATAGTATGATTCCTACTAGCTTAAAAGCATATTTTTGTTTTGATGGTCATGCCTGCTCCAGAGCCTGGTGAGCTGAACTAGCTTACCCTGTCCTCATGGGACACAGAATCACTGCTCCCCATTAGTAAGTTCCATGTATGCAGGATCCTCACCTTGGTCACCACGATCTCCCTAGTTGACAGAACATACATAGCCTGGTACATGGCAGGCTCTTAATACTGATTTGCTGAGTAAGCAAATCAATCTGCATACCTAGGTGATTTCACTAGTATGTTTTTCTGCTGATTCTCCTAGAAAAAGTTCAATAAGACTTTTGCACAGGAGTGCCCTATTTGAGCAAAATATTCTCAAATTGTCAGTTTTTTGTTAGATTTGGAGTGAAGCATTGCCAAAGACTGAGAAGATGCTGACTAAACAACTGTTACTGTCGGCAAGTTCCAATCTATTTAAAACATTCTTAATAATTAAATTCTTGGAGGGAATTCTAAAGTAGTGACTGAAAAATTATTTGCCGGGCACAATGCCATGCACGGTAGTTCCAGCTACTCGGGGGTTGAGGCACGAGGATCACTTGAGCCTGGACATTCGAGACCAGACTGGGCAATATAGCAAGACCTTGTCCCCGAAATAAAAACAAAATAATTTGTATTTGGAGTTTGAATGCTACTATATACAGGAAAACATAGGAATTGAAGAGGAGAAAAATGGTGGTGTGGTTAAGAGCACTGGCTTGGGAGATGACAGTGCTGGGTACAAATCCTAGCTTGCCACTCCTAGTGCAAGTTAGACAACTTCCCTGAGTCTCAGTTTTTCCCATCTGTAAAATGAGGATAATATCCACTCAGAATTGTTGATGACTATATGTGAGATGCAAATCATACAGCACAGTGTCAGGTATAAAGCAAATGTTAAATAAAAATCTAGTTTTTTTTTTAACTTAATATGGTTTTTTTTGAGACGGAGTCTCGTTCTGTTGCCCAGGCTGGAGTGCAGTGGTGTGATCTCGGCTCACTGTAACATTTGCTTCCTGGGTTCAAGTGATTCTCCTGCCTCAGCCTCCCAAGTAGCTGGGATTACAGGCATCTGCCACCATGCCTGGCTAATTTTTGCATTTTTAGTAGAGATGGGGTTTCACCACGTTGGCCAGGCTGGTCTCGAACTCCTGACCTCAGGTAATCTGCCTGCCTTGGCCTCCCAAAGTGCTGGGATTGCAGGGGTGAGCCACGGCACCCAGCCAAAAAACCAGATTTTATAACTCAGACATTACTCCTTTCCCTCTCCAATTTATTAGACTGTCAGGTGTCTGGCAGCAGGAACAGAAGTGGGCTTACTGGGGCCAATTCACATCATGGAAAACTTCATGAGAATTTTCATTAGACATCAAACCCCTGGTGAATCTGTGTGGCTCTAGAAAGCCTTTTGTGGAAGAAGAACTAGTCTTCATAAGCTTGTTTTGAGTACATTTCACTCAAGTTAACTTTTGTCAAATCAGTAAAGATGATGGGCACATGGACGGGACAGTACTCTGAAAAATCAGGGAGCATCAGAGAGGCTTAGAGCTTTTAATAGAAAGAACATCAGCAGTCTTTTGGGGGAAATTCCTTCATTTTCAAAAAAAAAAAAAAAAGCAAATTAGGCCACTCAGAGGAGGCCAAACTCCATGCTGCTCCCAATATTTCGTGATGCAGTTCTGTGCCTTGGTTTAAGGAGGATCTGAAAGAATGCTATAGTGGCTAAATGAGACACAAGGTCTTAGTTGACTCTTAAAATTAATTTCTAATATTAGATGCAGGATTGACTTTAACTACAGGTTGTCATCACCCATTAAATTTATTAAAGTGCAAAAACAATAAGCAACAAGAACAACAAAAACAAAAGATAAAGGCAAAAAAAAAAAAAAAAAGCCAAGGGCAAATTATGTTAAAGCATTGTAGGTGAAGGGCATTTATTTTTTGCCAAACAGTAGCCAAATTATCGAGTAGCATTTATGATAAAAGTGTTGATAACAAAAGAGTTGAACACTATATAACTGCTATGGATTTGTTCAGCTGTCTGGGTGTTTTTAAAGAAGTATTTGTATAGGAGAAAAGAGAAACTTCTCTTCCATCATTGAAAAGTAAGGCTTCCATTTATGGCTTTCATTCGTCTTGGCTTTTTAAAATTATTATTGTTTCAGCCATTGAATTTGTGTTCCTTTTCTTTGAAAGAATGGAAAGAAAACAAGACTGGAATTAAGGTAATCATTAAAAAGAAAAAGATGGAACCCTGCATGATGTTTTATAAAACGGCAAAAAAGAAATATCTGGGAAACAACATATCCCAGCAAGTTAGAAAAACACCATTTTTTCTTTATTAGTACATGAAGAAATAGAAGATGATTATTAAGAAAAACTATTATATGTTATAAATGGCAAACAGTCCTTTCAGCCTGGATATCTGGAGGCTGAAAACCAGCCCACCTTCTGCTGTGATTTCTGCCAGGTGTTGGTAGCAAATGTCTCTCAATGAGTGTATAAAATAATGACTCCAAGGCACAGAGAACTTGCTTAGGAAGCCAATGATTTTTTGGAAATATCCAGGAAGAGTAATCTGAAGTCAAATGTCAGTAAAATAACTGTGATATGAATAATATAAAATATCATGTAGAAATAAGACAGTGTATCAGCCAACATTCTCTGTGGATTTTGCTAGTAACATGTATTCTTTTAAAAACCAAGGTATGCTTTACACAGGGTAAAACTCATTCACCTTTTTAAAAAGTGTACAGTTCTGCAAGTTTTTTTTTTCCTATTTCTTTACTTTTTTTTTTTTTTTTTTTTAAAGACAGGGTCTTACTCTGCCACCCATGCTGGAGTGCAGTGGTGTGATCTTGGCTCATTGCAGCCTTCACCTCCCAGGATCAAATGATCCTCCCCCCTCAACCTCCCGAGTAGCTGGGACTACAGGCGTGTGCTACCATGGCCAGCTAATTTTTTGTATTTTTGTAAAGACAGGGTTTTGCCATGTTGCCCAGGCTGATCTCGAACTCCTGGGGTCAAGGGATCTGCCTGCCTCAGCATCCCAAAGTGCTGGGACTACAGGCATGACCCACTGCAACCAGCCTGCAAGTTTTTACAAATGTATGCAGCCATGTTTCTCCACATCCTTATCAACACATGCTACTGTTTTTTTTTTTTATAGCCAACCTAGTGGTTGTGAAGTGATATCTTGTGATTAGTTTCAAACAAGTTTATTGAGATGTAATTTACATACCATAAAATTTAGCCATTTTAAAGTGTATAATTCAATGGTTTTTAATGTATTCAGAGTTGTGCAGCCTTCATAATTTAGGTTTTGAACTTATTCATCATCCCCAGAAGAAACCCATACCCACTGGCAGTCACTCCCCATTTTCCCCCAACCTCCCCAATCCTAGGCAACTATTAATATTAACCTATTCTATGTCTCTATAGATTTGCCTGTTCTGTATACTTCATATAAATGAAATCATATGATATGTGTCCTTTTGTGACTGGCTTTTTTCACTTAGCATAATATTTTCGAATTTCACTCATGTTGTAGCATGTATTGGTACTTCATTTCTTTGTACTGTGTAATATTCCATTGTATGGATATACCATATTTTGCTTATCCATTCATCAGTTGATGGACATTTGGGTTGTTTTCACTTTTTGGTAATTATGAATAATGCTACTTTGAACATTTGTTTACAAGTGTTTGTGGACGTATGTTTTCATTTCTCTTAAGTCTATTCCTAGGAGTGGAATTGCTAGATCATATGGTAACTCTATGTTTAATGTTTCGTGGAACTGCCGAACTATTTCCCAAAGTGGCTGCACTGTTTTACATTCCTATCAGCAGTATGTAAGGATTCTAATTTCTGTACATCCTCATCAACACTTGTTAGGTTCTGTCTTTTTGATTATACCCATCCTAGTGGGTGTAAAGTAGTATCTTGTTATGGTTTTGATTTACACTTCTTTAATTAATAATGATGTTGAGCATATTTTCTTGTGCTTTTTAGCCATCTGCGTATTTTCTTTGGTGAAATATCTGTTCAGATCTTTAAAATTAGGATACTTGAAGATGCTTGCCTTCCTATTATGGACCTTTAAGCTTGTATCTTGGATACAAGTGCTTTATCAGATATATATGATTTGCAAATATTTTCTTCCAGCCTGTGGTTTTCCTTTTTAATGGTGTTTCCTGAAGAGCAAAAGTTTTAATTTTGATGAAATCTAATTAATCAATTTTCTTGCTTTCATGGATCATGCTTTGGTATTGTATCAAAGAACTCTTTGCCTGGCTTATGGTCATACAGATTTTTTTTCTGTCCTCTAGAAGTTTGACAGCTTTACAAACTCTTACATTTAAAACTATGATGTGCTTTCAGTTAAATTTTATGTAAAGTATGAGGTAAGGATCTAAGTTTATTTATTTTGGCATATGGAAATCCAATTATTCCAGCATCATTTGTTGAAAAGTCTATTCACATGTTCTCAGTATATATTTCCTTATTTCAAATTGCTATATCTTATTTATGTTGCCAAGTATAATAATTTTAGGATTATATTAAAGGATACAAGTGGGAAGTTTGGAATTTATGTAGTTTATAATAGAGATTAAAAGTATGATTTTTGGAGTTGCAGAGTCCTGGGTTAAAATCTCAGTTCTACCTATGTGATTTTGGGTAATCTTACCAGCTTTAAGCTTAACTTCTTTATCTGTAAACTGTGGATAATAATAGTACCTGCTTCATAGGCTTTGAACCTATGTATAGGGTTACTGTTAAGATTATAAAGACAAAGGGATGTGAATTGTCGGGTGTGTAGGACATACTCAATTATCAATAGTTACCACTATTATCTTTGAAAATGTGAAACCCTTGAATCTTACTCTTCATTCATGTTTTTCAGTAATGATTACTGAGAGTGTATTCTTGTGATGGGCATTGTGACTCATATTGAGTTAAAAATAATAACAATACATCATCATTTATGTAAAGTGAAGCTCAAGGAAGAGGCTATTTTGTCGCCAGATGCTTTCCTAGAGCCAGTTTTAAACTGCTGGTGAGAACGTGAGGTGAGTGGCTGCTCAAGATAAAGTCAGTACTACTGAACCAGGCAAAATCTTGACATTGCTCTCAGGTCTGGGTTGTCCTGGTGTCTGTCAGGCTGCAGAGGCAAGAAGTAGTTAGACTTGCCTGCCTCCACATGGCTGTCCAGAGGCTATGCTGATTTAATTCCATGCTACAGCCAGAAGACTAGGGAAAGTTAAGTGGATAAATTCCTCTAGTCCTGGAATGCTAACTCGTCTGTGTCACACCCAATACTGTTGTGGCAGTTGCAGAAAGCAAACACAATGATTAAACACTTGACAATCAGGACTGGAGAAAAACCAGGCAGATGCATGTCACTGTCAAAATCTTACCTGGTGCGCCCACCAGACCATCAAGTAAGAGAATACTGCAATCCAGGTAATGGAGCCAAAGAACGTGATGGGAAAAAACTTCCTCGATGACTGAAAGACAACCAGGAAGCGTTGAGAATATCAGTGTTATCCATTGAGACTGATCTGGAAATCCAAAGCTAAAGCCACCATTGTAGCAATTTCTCTAGCATTTCCTGCATCTTAGTAGGATTGGCAATCAAAAGGCCCTACTCACTCCTGATCAAGCTGGGACAGTAAGATTCTCCCTTGGAGACGTGAAATTGATAGGAACTGAGTGATCACAGTGCTGGCTCCTGAGATGGAAATCTTGAAGAGAATGTCCGTTAGTTCCTGCTATTAGATGTTTAGATTCCCTCTGCTCTCTTGCCCTTTCTAAGGCCTGGTTTTTTGGCCTTTCCTTCAATATTAACACCATATTCTCCCTCCTCCTTTTTCTTTCTTTTGCTCCAGAGTTTGTCAGAATCAGTTTCTATTGCTGGCAAACCATGAAGCCTAACAATCCATATGCCAGGAAACCTATGGGATTAATTCCATTGAATAAGAAATGGGAAGGATCAGCAGGTTTAAAAATAGATGGACTCATCTTACAGTACCACAAATTATCAAGAAAGTCACACAGAAAAAGCCACCACCACAACTTTTATAGATTCTGGATGATGGCCATTCTCCAGGACACTGGAACCACACATGGACCAGAGTAGACAGAGGCAGAAGCGCCCAATTGTACTGATTTCCACTGAGATGGCAGATCAGACATTGCTCTCAAGAATGTTTTCTCTCCTGTTCACCACCCCAAAATATATTACGTTCAATTCTGCTTCTAGAAGTAGACTTTATGCTATCTCAGGCATAAAGAGTGAGCATTTTTAAAGTTTCCTAGAAATAGCCAAAAAATCAGACACTTGAAATGCAGTGTTTCTTACCCAGTCCCACTACAGAGAAACCTAGGCTTGCACTGTAGTGGTGTTCTTTTGATGTCCTTTGTTGAAAAATTGGGGTCCTTTAAAAACACACTCAGACAGCACAATGCTGTCAGAGAGCCTCTTGCCTATTATTGCCAAACACTTTATTTGAAAGCTTTCCACATTGAGAAACAATCCCACTTTTTGCTTTGATAATGCCATCCAATTTTATCTAGAGAAATGAATTTTAGAGTTGACTTGTATGAAAGTAATCTCAATTGTCCGAAAGGCTGACCTTGGGCAGTCACATAGAACACGTTCTGTCATGGCTTTTGAGAGCTCCATTAAGAGGAAAAGATAAACTCATACATGGTAATCTTTTGAATATCAATAATGATGAACACAGTCTCTATTGCTCCAAACCAGGCTTATGTTTTCTTTACTAATTTCAAGTTTTCAATATATATTTCTTATGATCATTTGCATGGTTCTGTTAAATTTTACCCCATACATTTCTTTAAATGATTGCTGTTTTGTGGGGCCGTTTGTTAGCTTGGATGGCTGGAAGACCAAGCAGGTTTGATTAAATTGGGGGAGGGCATCAGGCCACAGTGAGTAGCCAAAACCTTACCCTCAAATGCTTTTCCCTGCCCCCTTTCTTTCTTAGAAGAAAAATATTTTGGACAAGGACTCAGACCCCTCCTAGGGACCTAAGCGCTTTAATGGGTAATAGGGAAAAAAAAAAAAGGTAATCATTTTTTTAAAGTGGAGTTGGAGACCTTCGTTTTTTGTTGTTGTTGTTGTTGTTTTTTAAGATGGAGTCTCACTCGGTCACCCAGGCTGGAGTGCAGTGGCATGATCTTGGCTCACTGCAACCTCTGCCTCCTGGGTCAAGCAATTCTCCTGCCTCAGCCTCCTGAGTAGCTGGAATTACAGGCACCTGCCACCACACCCCACTAATTTTTTTGTATTTTTTAGTAGAGGCAGGGTTTCACCATGTTGGCCAGGCTGGTTTCAAAATCCTGACCTCAGATGATCTGCCTGCTTCAGCCTCCCAAAGTGCTAGGATTACAGGTGTAAGCCACCGCACCCAGCCATTAGATCTTCACTTATAAAAGCAGCTTTTTTTTTTTTTTTAAAGCTAGGAAATCAGCCGGATTCTGGAGACCGAATTCCCTGAGCCAGTGCTAAGAGATGAAGTTTTCCAAGGCATTTAGCTTATTAAAGTTCCCATCCTTTTCATCTGGTCACAGTCACTGTTTCAGGATCCTATGTGCAATGAGGGTTTCATCTTCCATGGCTGTGCTCTGTTACAGGAAAGAGAAGAACCCTCTTGCCACGTGGGGTCACGTGTGTGATTAGAGCCCCAACCAATGCTTGATTCTGGGCAATGTATGAGGACAATGAAAAGCTTTCTACATGCTTTAAGGTGTGGCATAAGTACTAGATGTCCTAGGAGAGTCATTTCATAGATTGCTCGTTTTCCCGGTTAGCTCATTTACTAAATGGATAATTATTATTTTAACTTTGTACCTCTGCCTGTTTATTCTTTGAGATAACTTCACAAGTTAGAATCAAATCATTTGAACATATTTCTCATCTGAAAAATATCATAACTGAGCTACAGAAAATTCCTAGCCAAAAGGTATAAAGCAAGGTATCAGAAAAGGAATTAAAGGAACTAAATTCAAATCAACATACTAGGGAAAACCTCTCTAAATCAATATTTGATGCTCATGATTCTTAATCAAGAAGCCAATTAGTAATTAATGGGCATCGAACCATACCTAATGTTGCATTAGGGGCTCAATGAAGAAGGCTAAAAATAAATTTTCTTTGTGAATTTTCAGTCTTCATCATAAGCTAGAGGTAGATAAAGTCTGAGAACTTACTCTGTACCCAGATCCTGAACTAGAGATAAAATTCAAACTAGGTCAGCCTGACTGTACCACACGTGCTCCCAATATCTAGATTATACTGACTCTTTCCTAAAGAAAAACAGGGCCAATAATGCTCAAAATATACCCCACCATATACATAATGATCATGATCATGATCATCATACCAGGCTCTGCTCTGAATGTCAGAAAATTAAAAAAAGCATCAGGGAAGTAGAAACTAGCATTCCAGCTGTATGGCCATCTGCCTCGCCCAACCTCCCATGTTGTTCCTGCTTTGGAAGTATCAACGTTTCATTCATCAGCAGTTGGGCTAAGTGTTTCCTAACTGTTGAACTACTTTACCATTTCCATTTTCACAACCCAGGTAATCACTTCTTTCATTTTTCTTGGACCATTCCCCTTACTTGGACAGCATGGTCTCATTCCAGACATCTCTGCCCAGTAGCAACTGTACAGTCATTTAGTTACCAGTGTCACTGGAAGGAAGAAAATAGCTCTTGGAGCCAAGGTCTAACATGACAATTTATGGTTATAGTAATGGCGGTTCATCCTGCCATCTGCTGGGATGGACCTCATACTAATTAGCAAATAAGCAAATTGCATCCATGTGCTGGCCATTTTGTTCCCATGTTGTGGTTTACTTACATAATTGACAGTGGATGCTCTCATTAGAAGCTTTTGGTACATCAGAGTGATATCGGCTTGGCTTGGAAAAAGATGCTGGACATTAGCTGGTTGTACAAATTAGCTATATCCTTACTGATTTAAATTCAACAAATATTCACTCAGCATCTACTCTGTGTAAGGTTCTGGGACATATATTTAACGAAGACCCCCCCACCCCCCAAATCCTACTAAAGATTTAAAGTGTGGTCTCTGGATTAATATGACTGGTATTGAAATCTCTGCTCACAAATTACCAGCAATGTGACCTGAGACAAATTATTTAATCTCTTTAAGCTTAGGTTTCTTCATCTGTAAAATGGGAGAAATAACATCTAGTTGTCTTGAGGACTTCATGTACATAAAATGTCTAGCAAAGTACCTCGCACATAAGTGCTCAGATAATTATATTTGTTATTAGACAATATAGTCATGCCCTTGTATTCATGAGGGTTCCACCACCCCTGAGGATACCAAAATCTGCAGATGCCCAAATCCATAATATGAAATGGTGGAGTATTTACATAGAACCTTTGTGAATCATCCCATATACTTTATTTATTTATTTGTTTGTTTGACAGAGTTTTGCTGTTGTTGCCCAGGCTGGAGTGCAATGGTGCAATCTTGGCTCACCATAACCTCCACCTTGTGGGTTCAAGCGTTTCTCCTACCTCAGCCTCCTGCGGTAGGGTTTACAGGCATGGGATTACAGGGATGTGCCACCATGCCCGGCTAATTTTTTGTATTTTTAGTAGAGACAGGGTTTCTCTATGTTGGTCAGGCTGGCCTCGAACTCCCAACCTCAGATGATCCTCCCGCCTCGGCTTCCCAAAGTGCTGGGACTACAGGTGTGAGATACCTCACCTGACTCCCATATACTTTAAATCAGCTCTAAATTATTTGAGGCCGAATAGAATGTAAATGCTATGTAAACAGTTGTTAAATTGTATTGTTTTTATCTGTATTTTTTACTGTTGTATTAAAATTTTTTTCCTGAATATTTTCAATCTGTGATTGTTTGAATGCAGAGCCTGCAGATATGAAGAGCCAACTGTATTCTCATTTTAGTTTTTAAGAGATAAAGAAACTGATAATTGGGGAAGTGAACATGACTGTGAAGACCTGGCCCAGAGTCTTGGCTTTGCGTCTTTCTAGCTGGGTGTGCTTGAATAAGTCACCAAACTTCTGTGGGTCTCAATTACTTTATCCTTGTTAGACCTTGCTTGGCACATAGTAGACACTGAATAGATACTTGATGAATCAATGAATAATAGAAATTGCAAACATCTAGCTGGGTTCTCAGGTTCCTTCCTAGTTCTAATGGGTCACGTTTTCATATCTCATTAGATGCATTCTTGTCTTGCAGGAGTATCTATCTTAGTCATGAGAGAAGATAACTTTTTTGGTCCTTAGTTTATTTTCAATTTTCATCAAAGACTTGGTCCTCATTGAAGTTTACATTTTAGTTCTTTTACTTTGGAAACAAAGCCATTAATAAAACTGTAAGTGTAAAGCCCATATTATGTGAGCTGAAATTATGCATGGTTCAACAAACACTGTCATACAATTGGCATATAAATGAAGCAGAAATAAAAGCTAGTGGGAGTACTATATACTCTGAAACTATAAGTATACATGAAAAAATCATGTTTTCCTTGTAATTACTGTCAAGGTTTGGTATGTTCATCTTCTTGGGCAATCAAAATCTACAGAAGACACAGAGCTGCCAGGCCCTAAGGAGGGGCAAATATGTATTAGTTAATTTTTCCCCTCTCTTTCCTCTCCGTATGTATTTTCTCAAGAGGTCCTTGTGGAAGCACATCAGTTCTATGGTGGACTGCAAAAATGGGCACAATACTTTGCTGCTCCTCTCATCAAGAGGTGAGGTCTATTTTTCCACTCTTCAAATCTGGGCTGGCCTTATGACTTGCTTTGACCAATAGAATGTATTGGAAGTGACAGTGTGCAAATTTCAAACTAGATCTCAAGAGGGCTTTGTAGCTTTCATACTTGCTGCTCTCGGCACTTTGCCATTATGTGACTAAGTCCAGGCTAGCCTGCTTTGAGATAAGAGAGTATGTGGAGCAGAGACAAGCTGTTCCAGCTGCAATAGCCCTGTACCAACCAGCTGCCAGCCATTAACTGAGCACCACTAAGACCAGCAGCTGAACTGTCCAGCTGAGCACAACCCAAATTGCCAATTCACAGAATTATGGGCTAAAAAATGTCTTGTATTAAGCCACTAGGTTGGGGTGGTATGTTACAAAGCAAAAGATAACTGATACAAGGTCAAATCTAACAAAAATCTTCTAACTAAGCATGATCACTTACTGGATTTATGTCAACTGGCATGGTTTCTTTCATTTGGCATATTGTATATGCAGAATACACCCATATGTCTTCCAAACCAATATGCTTTGTGAATAAACTGGGACCGTCCTGGGTAAACTGGGATGTAGGATCACTTTAAATGTGCAGTAGCTTTTTGATGGTTATCTCATGCTTTCCTTAATCACAGAATGTCATGGCTGGCAGGGAATCTAGAAACCTTCTGACCGTTTATTCACAGAGGGGAAAAAATTGGGTCCAGAGTTGAGAAGTGCTTTTCCTAATGTTGTACAGCTAATCAGCTGTTGGGGGAAAACCCATCACAGTCAATGTGGTAGAATGAAAATGATCTGGAGTCAGGGGACTTGGGTTCAAATCCAGCTTCTCTCACTAATATAGCTGTAAAGTCTTGCTCTGTGGTTATATGTGGCCATGCCTGGTTTCCTTTACTAGACTTACTTAGAGTGCCTTAACAATATAAATTGTACATTTTTTGTCTTTATATCTCTTTTTTTAAATACACTTTAAGTTCTTGGGTACATGTGCAGAATGTGCAGCTTTGTTACTTAGGTATACATGTGCCATGGTGGTTTGCTGCACCCATCAACCTGTCACCTACATTAGATATTTGTCCTAATGTTCTCCCTCCCCTAGCCCCCCACCCCTTGACAGGCTCCAGTGTGTGATGATCCCCTCCCCGGGTCCATGTTATCTCATTGTTCAACTCCCACTTATGAGTGAAAAAAATGCGGCGTTTAGTTTTCTGTTCTTGTGTTAGTTTGCTGACAATGATAGTTTCCAGCTTCATCCATGTCCCTGCAAAGGACATGAACTCATCCTTTTTTTTGGCTGCATAATACTCCATGGTGTATATGTGGCACATTTTCTTTATCCAGTCTATCACTGATGGACATTTGGGTTGGTTCCAAGTCTTTGCTATTGTGAATAATGCCGCAGTAAACATATGTGTACATGTGTCTTTATAGTAGAATGATTTATAATCCTTTGGGTATATACCCAGTAATGAGATTGCTGGGTCAAACGGTATTTCTAATTCTAGATCCTTGAGGAATTGCCACACTGTCTTCCACAATGGTTGAACGAACTTACACCCCCACCAACAGCGTAAAAGTGTTCCTGTTTCACCACATCCTCTCCAGCACCTGTTGTTTCCTGACTTTTTAATGATCACCATTCTAACTAGTATGAGATGGTATCTCATTGTGGTTTTGATTTGCATTTCTCTAATGACCAGTGATGATGAGCTTTTTTTTCATGTTTGCTGGCTGCATAAATGTCGTCTTTTGAGAAGTGTGTCTGTTCATATCCTTTGCCCACTTTTTGATGGGGTTGTTTTTTTCTTGTAAATTTAAGTTCTTTGAAGATTCTGGATATTAGCCCTTTGTCAGATGGATAGATTGCAAAATTTTTCTCCCATTCTGTAGGTTGCCTATTCACTCTAATGGTAGTTCCTTTTGCTGTGCAGAAGCTCTTTAGTTTAATGAGATCCCAGTTGCCAATTTTGGCTTTTGTTGCCATTGCTTTTGGTGTTTTAGACATGAAGTCTTTCCTAATGCCTATGTCCAGAATGGTATTGCCTAGGTTTTCTTCTAGGATTTTTATGGTTTTAGGTCTTACAGTGGAGTCTTTAATCCATCTTGAGTTAATTTTTGTGTAAGGTGTAAGGAAAGGGTCCAGTTTAAGTTTTCTGCATATGACTAGCCAATTTTCCCAGCACCATTGATTACATAGGGAATCCTTTCCCCATTTCTTGTTTTTGTCAGGTTTGTCAAATATTAGATGATTGTAGATGTGTGCTGTTATTTCTGAGGCGTCTGTTCTGTTCCATTGGTCTATATACCTGTTTTGGTACCAGTACCATGCTGTTTTGGTTACGGTAGCCTAGTTTGAAGTCAGGTAGTGTGATGCCTCCGGCTTTGTTCTTTGCTTAGGATTGCCTTGGCTATGCAGGCTCTTTTTTGGTTCCATATGAACTTTAAAGCAGTTTTTCCAATTCTGTGAAGAAAGTCAGTGGTAGCTTGATGGGGACAGCATTGAACCTATAAATTACTTTGGACAGTATGGCCATTTTCATGATATTGATTCTTCCTATCCATGAGCAGGCATGTTTTTCCATTTATTTGTGTCCTCTCTTATTTCCTTGAGCAGTGGTTTGCAGTTCTCCTTGAAGAGGTCCTTCACATCCCTTGTAAGTTTTATTCCTAGGCATTTTATTCTCTTTGTAGCAGTTGTGAATGAGAGTTCACTCATGATTTGGCTCTCTGTTTGTCTTTTATTGGTGTATATGAATGCTTGTGATTTTTTGCACATTGATATTGTATCCTGAGGTGCTGAAGTTGCTTATCAGCTTAAGGAGATTTTGGGCTGGGACAATAGAGTTTTCTAAATATACAATCATGTCATCTGCAAACAGAGACAATTTGACTTCCTCTTTTCCTAATTGAACACCCTTTGTTTCTTTCTCTTGCCTGATTGCCCTGGCCAGAACTTCCAATACTATATTGAATAGGAGTGATGAGAGAGGGCATCCTTGTCTTGTGCCAGTTTTCAAAGGGAATGCTTCCAGTTTTTGCCCATTCAGTACGCTATTGGCTATGGGTTTGCCATAAACAGCTCTTATTGAGATACGTTCAATCAATGCCTAGTTTATTGAGAATTTTTTAGGATGAAGGGTGTTGAATTTTTGTTGAAGGACTTTTCTGCATCTGTTGAAATAATCACGTGCTTTTTGTCATTGGTTCTGTGTATGTGACGGATTACATTTATTGATTTGCATATGTAGAACCAGCCTTGCATCCCAGGGATGAAGCCACCTTGATGGTGGTGCATAAGCTTTTTGATGTGCTGCTGGATTTGGTTTGCCAGTATTTTATTGGGGATTTTCGCATCGATGTTCATCAGGGATACTGGCCTGAAATTTTCTTTTTTTGTTGTGTCTCTGGCAGGTTTTGGTATCAGGATGATGCTGGCCTTGTAAAATGAGTTAGGGAGGATCCCCTCTTTTTCTATTGTTTGAAACAGTTTCAGAAGGAATGGTACCAGCTCCTCTTTGTACCTCTGGTAGAATTTGGCTGTGAATTCATCTGGTTCTGGACTTTGGTAGGCTATTAATTACTGCCTCAATTTCAGAAGTTGTTATTGGTCTATTCAGGGATTCAACTTCTTCCTGGTTTAGTCTTGGGAGGGTGTATGTGTCCAGGAATTTATCCATTTCTTCTAGATTTTCTAGTTTATTTGCATAGAGGTGTTTATAGTATTCTCTGATGGTAGTTTGTATTTCTGTGGGATCAGTGGTGATATCCCCTTTATCATTTTTTATTGCATCCATTTGATTCTTCTCTCTTTTCTTTATTAGTCTGGCTAGCAGTCTATCCATTTTTTGATCTTTTCAAGAAACCAGCTCCTGGATTCATTGATTTTTTTTTTTTGAAGGGTTTTTCATGTCTCTATCTCCTTCAGTTCTGCTCTGATCTTAGTTATTTCTTGTCTTCTGCTATCTTTTGAATTTGTTTGCTCTTGCTTCTCTAGTTCTTTTAATTTTGATGTTAGGGTGTCGATTTTAGATCTTTTCTGCTTTCTCTTGTGGGCATTTAGTGCTATAAATTTCCCTCTACACAGTGCTTTAAATGTGTCCCAGAGATTGTACGTTGTGTTGTTAGTTCTCATTGGTTTCAAAGAACATCTTTGTTTCTGCCTTCATTTCGTTTTTTACCCAGTAGTCATTCAGGAGCATGTTGTTCAATTTCCATGTAGTTGTGCAGTTTTGAGTGAGTTTCTTAATCCTGAGTTCTAATTTGATTGCACTGTGGTCTGAGAGACTGTTTGTTATGATTTCCATTCTTTTGCATTTGCTGAGGAGTGTTTTACTTCCAATTATGTGGTCCATTTTAGAATAAGTGCGATGAGGTGATGAGAATAATGTATATTCTTCTGATTTGGGGTAGAGAGTTCTGTAGATGTTTATTAGGTCTGCTTGGTCCAGAGCTGAGTTCAAGTCCTGGATATCCTTGCTAATTTTCTGTCTCATTGATCTGTCTAATATTGACAGTGGGGTATTAAATCTCCCACTATTATTGTGCGGGAGTGTAAGTCTCTTTGTGGATCTCTAAGAACTTGCCTTATGAACTTGGATGCTCTGGAATGGGGTGCATATATATTTAGGATAGTTGGCTCTTCTTGTTGCATTGATCCCTTTACCATTATGTAATGGCCTTCTTTCTCTTTTGATCTTTGTTGGTTTAAAGTCTGTTTTGTCAGAGACTAGGATTGCAACCCCTGCTTTTTTTTTTTTTTTTTTCCTGCTTTCCATTTGCTTGGTAAATCTTCCTCCATCCCTTTATTTTAAGCCTATGTTTGTCTTTGCATGTGAGGTGGGTCTCCTGAATACAGCACACTGATGGGTCTTGACGCTTATCCAATTTGCCAGTCTGTGTCTTTTAATTAGGGAATTTATCACATTTACATTTAAGGTTAATATTGTTATGTGTGAATTTGATTCTGTCATTATGATGCTAACTGGTTATTTTGCCTGTTAGTTGATGTTGTTTCTTTATAGTGTTGATGGTCTTTACAATTTGGTATGTTTTTACAGTGGCTGGTTCCAGTTGTTCCTCTCCATGTTTAGTGTTTCCTTCAGGAGCTCTTGTAAGGCAGGCCTGGTGGTGACAAAATCTCTCGGCATTTGCTTGTCTGTAAAGGAGTTTATTTCTCCTTCACTTATGAAACTGAGTTTGCCTGGATATGAAATTCTGGGTTGAGAATTCTTTTAAGAATGTTGAATATTGGCCCCCACTCTCTTCTAGCTTGTAAGGTTTCTGCAGAGAGATCTGCTGTTGGTCTGATGGGCTTCCCTTTGTGGGTAACCTGACCTTTCTCTCTGGCTGCCCTTAACAATTTTTCCATCATTTCAACTTTGGTGAATCTGATGATTATGTGTCTTGGGGTTGCTCTTCTCAAGGAGTATCTTTGTGGTGTTCTCTGTATTTCCTGAATTTGAATGTTGGCCTGTCTTGCTAGGTTGGGGAACTTCTCCTGGATGATATCCCGAAGAGTGTTTTCCAACTTGGTTCCATTCTCTCCATCACTTTCAGGTACACCAATCAGAGGTAGATTTGATCTTTTCACATAGTCCCATATTTCTTGGAGGCTTTGTTTGATCCCTTTCATCCTTTTTTCTCTAATCTTGTCTTCTCACTTCATTTCATTAAGTTGATCTTCACTTGCTGATACCCTTTCTTCTGCTTGATTGATTCAGCTATTTATAGTTGTGTATGCTTCACAGAATTCTCATGCTGTGTTTTTCAGCTCCATCAGGTCATTTATGTTCTTCTCGAAACTGGTTATTCCAGTTAGCAATTCGCGTAACCTTTTTTCAAGGTTCTTAGCTTCCTTGCATTGGGTTAGAACATGCTCCTTTAGCTCAGAGGAGTTTGTTATTACCCACTTTCTGAAGCTTACTTCTGTCGAGTCATCAAACTCATTCTCCATCCATTTTTGTTCCATTGCTGGTGAGGAGTTGTCATCCTTGAGAAGAGGTGTTCAGGTTTTTGGAATTTTCAGCCTTTTTGCGCGGGTTTCTCCCCATCTTAGTGAATTTATCTACCTTCGGTCTTTGTAGTCAGTGACCTTCGGATGGGGTCTCTGAGTAGATGTCCTATTCCTATTTTTTAGTTTTTTTTCTGTTTTTTTTTGTGACAGAGTCTCATTCTGTCGCTTACGCTGGAGTGCAGTGGTGCAATCATGGCTCACTGCAAGCTCCACCTCCTGGGTTCATGCCATTCTCCTGCCTCAGCCTCCCAAGTAGCTGGGACTACAGGCACCCACCACCATGCCTGGCTAATTTTTTGTGTTTTTACTAGAGACGGGTTTCACTGTGTTAGCCAGGATGGTCTCAATCTCCTGACCTTGTGATCTGCCCTCCTCGGCCTCCCAGAGTGCTGGGATTACAGGCGTGAGCCACTGCGCCTGGCCTAGTTTTCCTTCTAACAGGACCCTGTGCTGCAGGTCTGTTGGAGTTTGCTGGAGGTCCACTCCAGACCCTGTTTGCCTGGGTATCACCAGAGGAGGCTGCAGAACAGCAAAGACTGCTGTGTGTTCTTTCCTCTGGAACCTTTGTCTCATACGGGCACCTACCAGATGCCAGCCAGAGCTCTCCTGTATGAGGTAGGTCTGTTGGCCCCTACTGGGAGGTGTCTCCCAGTCAGTATACATGGGTGTCAGGGACCCACTTGAGGAGGCAGTCTGATCCTTAGCAGAGCTTGAATGTTGTGCTCTCTTCAGAGCCAGTAGGCAGGGACGTTTAAGTCTGCTGAAGCTGCACCTACAACCGCCCCTTCTGCCAGATGCTCTGTCCCAGGGAGATGGGGGTTTTATCTATATGTTTGGGGGTACTGCCTTTTTTTTTCAGTGATGCCCTTGCCAGACAGGAGGAATCTATAGAAGCAGTCTGGCCACAGAGGCCTTGCTGAGCTGCAGTGGGCTCCACCCAGTTTGAACTTCCCGGTGGCTTTGTTTACACTGTCAGGGTAAAACTGCCTACTTAAGCCTCAGCACTGGTTGACACCCCTTCCCCCACCAAGCTTGAGCATCCCAGGTTGACCTCAGACTGTTGTGCTGGCAGCAAGAACTTCAAGTTGTGGATCTTAGCTTGCTGGACTCCGTGGGGGTTGGACCCACCAAGCCAGACCACTTGGCTCCCTGCCTTCGGCCCCCTTTCCAGGGAAGTGAATGGTTCTGTCTCACTGGTGTTCTGGCACCACTGAGGTATGGGAAAAAAAAAAACAACAAAACTCCTGCAGCTAGCTCAGTGTCTGCCCGAATGGCTACCCAGTTTTGTGCTTGAAACCCAGGACACTGGTGACATAGGCACTGGAGGGAATCTTCTGGTCTGTGGGTTGCAAAGACTGTGGGAAAAGCACAGTGTCTGGGCCAGAGTGCACTGTTCCTCATGGCACAGTCCCTCACAGCTTCCCTTGGGTAGGGGAGAGAATTTCCTGACCCCTTGCACTTCCTGGGTGAGGTGACACCCCACACCCCACCTTAGCTGGAAATGTGGAAAAATCACCTGCCTTCTGTGGCGATCTCGCTGGGAGCTGCATACTGGAGCTGTTCCTATTTGGCCATCTTGCCAGCAATCCTGTCTTTATGTCTCTTAAGCACTGGCCAAGGCCCAGTGTTTGGCACATAATAGGTGCTCAATAAATATTTGTGAAGGAAGTTGAAAAAAACCAAAGTGTTCTTCATAAGAGTCTTATTTCTGCTTGGAATAGCACAGAGTACTCAGAACAACAAAAGAAATCCAGTCCATTCCAGGGCTAGCACTTGGGGGAGCAATGAAGTAAAGCCCTGCTGGCTACCCTGCCCATTCTGCAGGTGCTGGCTCTCAGAGGGGGACTGCACAGGGAGCAGTGGACTGGGGACAGCTCTGTTTTCTTGCTGTGTGCCTCCCCGGATTGTGGCATCAGCCAGAGCAGTTGTCATGACCCAGGTAACGACTGCCTTGATTGATTTTTGTTGGTTTTCCAAAAGTTACCAGTTAGGAAGTTGGGAGCTTTTGATCTTCCCTAACAGGTTCTTTGACGTTTCAACTAGGATTACCAAGAGGATAAACACTTTGCCAGCCCTTTCTCTGAGAGTTCCTCCCAATTCTGAGAGTCAAGGGCCTTGACTTACTGGCATCTTCCTCCCATTCCTGCACATCTTCCTGAGTGCCTCAATGGTTGTATGCAAACATCCTCTCATCAACCAATCTGCCCCCATCTTCTGGGGGCCACACCACATGAGGCCCCTTTTGGGAATTTAGAAAACTGTATCTGTCTCCCTGATTTTCCTCCCTAGGGCCACACAAAAGCATTGGACTAAACAGCAGAGCAAGAGAGAGAGAGAGAGACAGAGAGAGGAGAGACAATGCAAGCATATCTTAGAAATGTCAGTGTGGTGTGAGCCAAGAAAAATCAAACACATTCAGCTATTTGGTTGTGGGTTTTCAGGAAGCCAGGCCTTTGCGTAGTGCAGATGCTGTAAAATGGTATCTTGAATAAAGAAACTTAAATATTGCTTTAAGTGAGCCACACCTGTGTCATGCATCCTTTACCAGGAAACCTATACTGTAGGGAGTCCGTACAAGAAGTCCTTTCTTGTTGTCTACTTGACAAGACATGGCTCTCCACTAGGCTGCATTATTTAAGGGCCAAGGTAATGGGATGGGGCTTTTCTTCTGTCTTTTTCAAATGAAGGAGCTCTTGAAGACTTATGATAAATTATGCTGGAAGCTATCAAAATATTCTATTCCAAGTGCTTTTAGAAATGATTTTTTTTTAATGATTTTTTTTCCCTACTTTCTGGCATCACTAAATATGAAGCAAAGCTCAAGCCATGTGGTTACATAGACCTGGGTCTGGATCTCTCAGCCCTACCTTCTAGGAAATGACCAGGTATAAATTAGTTAACTTCTCTGTGCCTAAGTTTCTTTCTACTTATGCCAACAATATACATATTCCTACCCTAGATGTTTCCTGAAATTACATAATATAGTTTACTGTGGGCCAATAACTCAAGGCCTTGGGCTCTCAGGGTTGGGAAGGACTTTTAGAATAAAGGCTGGCAAAATGTTCATCCTCTTGCCAATCTGAGTTGAAAGATCAAGAAGGTATTAGACAAGATCAAAGTCTCCTGATTGGCAACTGCGGCAAACCAACAGGAATCAATCAAGGCAGTTGGTTATGACGACTGCCCTGGCTGATGCACATAACAAGAAAATGGAGCTGTCCACAATGCTCTCCTCCCTGTGCAGTCCCCCTTTGAGAGTCAGCCCCTGCAGCATGGCCAGGGTAGCCACTGGGGCTTCTCTCATTGCTCCCCTCAAGGGCCAGCCCTGGGATGGACTGTATTTCCGAGTATACCGTGTGCTGTTCCAAACAGAAATGAGACTCTCACGAGGAACATTTAGTGCAGAATCTGATGCATATTAGGTATACAGTTTTGTTGAATGAGTTTGTGTGTGTGATACTATACTAAGAAGTAGAGCTGTTTCTCCTCCTCTCTCATTAGTTCTTTCACCTCTGGGGCAATGGCCCAAGAACTCACTTCAACAACAGTGGGTGGGTGTATTCTCTTGATTTGGTCTATACTCAGGTTGTACTTTGCTGATGTTGTTGCGTTCGGAGCACCCAGTATGTGATAATGGTAGATAATAAAATCGATTAAAGTAATGATAGTAAACATAGTCGATTAAAGTAATGATAGTCACAAGAATTTTCAAGAAAATGAGTAATCTTCCTGCTTCAGACCTTCAGTTGCCCTTCTTACCTTCTCAGAGACAAACGCTGTGGTGGTTTTAAAACATGGTTGCAAATTCTTTGACACTCTTCCCAACAGGAGAGTGATATGCTATATGACACTGACGTATTCTAGGTAAACTTTTTGTTTCCTCCCCCTTTAATCAAGACACACTTACGACTGCTTTGGTCAATAGGGCATAGCAGAAGTGAATCTATGTAACTTCTGGGACTGAATCATCACAGACCATGCAGTTTCTGCCTTCTGTCACTGCAACATTCACTCTTGGAGTCCTGACTGACCTCTTATGTAAAACATTTCACTATCCTGAGGCCACCATGCTGTGAGGAAGCCCAAGTCACATGAAGAGGCCATGTTTAGGCATTCTAGTAGACAGTTCCAGCTGAGCCTAGCCTTTGAATCATTTCTGCCCAGGTGCCAGAAATGGCAAAGAAGCCTCCAGATGATGGTAGCCCCAAGATGGAGATACACATAACCCTTCAAGTCTTCCTACTTCAGGCCACAGACATAATGGAGCAGAGACAAGCCATCCACAATGTGCCCTATTCAAATTCCTGATCGACAGGATCCAAGAAAAGACTAAAATGATGGTTGTTTCACACCACTAAGTTTTGGGGTAGTTTGTTATGCAGATTTGATAACCAGAACAATCAGTGTGATTGTGTGTCTGCTCAGAGAAATTTGTATATTCTTAATGTCACTTTCTCTTTTTCCTTAAACTTAAAAATTTTTTTGTTACGTAATAATTGTACCTATTTATGGGGTATATGTGAGATTTTGATACAAGTGTACTTCCTTTTTCCTTTTAACACAAACTGAAGCAGACTATGCACCCTGTTATGTACCATACGTTTTACAAGGGAACTATTTTTAAAATGCTTTACTTACAGGTTTGCGAACGTCAGGTAAGGTAATCCAGAGAGGAAACACTATGGGCAAAACAATCAGAAATGTGACTTGCTTGCGGGTTTCAGAAGGCCAGGCAAGGCTGAGAGGCTGGTCCTCCTCCTCATCAGCAGTCTGTGGTAGAAAAAGAGGTAAAATTAAACAAACAAAAAAATTAAATGTACACAGGCACAACAGCAGGAGCACAGAACAAAGGGGAAGCTCCATGTCTTATCAGTTTTCTGGACTCGTTCCAGTAGCTTCATATGTGTGATTTTGAGGTTTGTAAGATAAACCTCATTTGTCACAGTCTGAGTCCTAGGAACAAATAATACATTGTCCAGCCATGAGCACTTAAGAATTTTCTTTTCTCTCCTTGAACGCTCTTCAGTTTCTCATGTTCATCAACTGATTATTCAACTGGAGTGGGCTACAACTACAATTCACGAGCTTCTTATAACAAACTATATCTGTGGAGGAAAAGACTTGATGACCACCATCTCCTCATCTTTCCTTTTCCTTGAAGACAGAGTCACAAGCTTCAGGCTCCTTGGGAAGGAGAGCACTGATAAAAAAATATTTCTTTTTCTCTTTTTTTTGGAACATTGATTTTCATCAGGCAAATGAAAGTAACCACAGAAACAATTCAGTAATACTACTAAGAGAGATTAACTTCCCACTGGCCTTGGAATAGCTAAGTGCATCGATTTTTGTGTAGTTGTGAGTTTTTTTCTTTCATTGATATTTTACGTATTTATGGGGTACATGTACTTTTTACATGCATTGAGTGTGTAATGATCAAGTCAGGGTATTTGGGGCCTCCATCACCTTGAGTGTTTATCATTTCTATGTGTGTTAACATTCCAAGCCCTCTCTTCTAGCTTTGGAATATATAGCGTGTTGTTGCTAGCTATGGTCACCCTAGTCTCCTAAGGAACATTAGAACTGATTTCTTCTATCTAACTGTAAGTTTGTACCCATTGACCGACCTCTCTTCATTTCTCCCTGTCACCCCCACACCCTTCTCAGGTTGTGAGTTGGTCACCTGCTTAACCACAGCTAAATTCTAAACCATTGTACTTGCAGCCAAAGACAACTTATGCAAACATATGTCTCATTCCTCAGAAACAGAAAATAGAAGTCAAGCAAGACAGTGAACCTGCACAGGGTGTCGGAGCCAGGGAACAAACTTCAGAGTCTCTGACTTTGGCAGCCAATGGCCAGCGTTTTATTTGTCAGCCACTGAAATCAGTAGCTTCTGAAGTCAGGGCTAGAAGAGATGGAGGGAGGGTCTGGGCCCAGCAGGGGGTGACCATTAGCCTGTCAGCTGAGCCCTCAATACTTCCAAAACAGCACTGTAGACATCATCAATCACTCCCTTCCCTGCTTGTTTGAAAATGAAAGTGCAGCAGTGGACCACGCATCAGATCTAAAAATATCAACAGGAACTTTTCCACTGATGCTTCCTTTTGAGACCATATAAATAACTTTAGAAAGATCCTACCCCTGGGGCTCTTGCTTCCAGCACCACACACTTTTCAAACAGTAACAGCGCCCCCCCTCCGGCACCTGTGTCCCTACAGAGGTGGCATGAGGGGCAGGCTCAGGTCAGCTGGCCTTAAGGAGAGGTCAGGGCTGGGTGAGAGGCCGGGCTCGCAGCAATGCTATGTCTTGTTTATTTATCTGGCAAACCTGAGGTACTGCAGAAAGTACGTATAGTGGTTTATACAATCTCTTCAACTCTCTCTAGGAGTTACAATTTGAGATAATAATTTAAAAAAGGGATGTGAAGCCATATTGAAAAGGGTTAGTAACAACAGGTTCTTCTGCTTTGGGTATATGTCCTTGGCAGTGGGTAAAAGAATTTGTAAACAGCAAATATGGTGCAATTAAAGGGATTAGGTATAATAATAAGGCAGCATCAGGAAGTTGGCATAGTTTATTTTGGTCCCCTGGATCCTTTTTAAATATACACCTCACACTCCCTATTTCTTTCTATGCAATTCACATATTATTCCATCCATTGCTTTCTTTCTTCCATCCTGAGGGCTCCCATCTTTGGTGGAAGCTTGGTGTGCTGGCTCTGGTCCCTCTTCTATGCTACCTCCGTCTCTTCCTTGTGGATATAGCAGGTGTAGAGAATATCATTCCCTATTGGGCTCACCAGCCTCCCAAGGTGTCAGCTAGCTACGTGAATAATCTTTGTGTCATGGGGCCAATGTGGATTAAGGAGACAGGTATATTTTCCTGTCTGTTCCCTCCCAGATACGATCCTTCTTGTTTAACCCAAATGAATGACTTTCCCCTTACCTCCTGGCAGATGCCCCAGAAATAGGCATGGGAGCCTTGGGGTATTGCGTCATTCTTAATAAATACCCCATCTCACATGAGACATGATTTTTTTTTCTAGCAGCGGGTCAGTCAGCTTCCCTGAAGACCCATCAAGCTGATGAGTTCATTAAGGCTCCTCCCCATTCTGGGATTGATGCCTCCCCCTAGCTCTGTTCATCACTACCATCCACAATCTAGCAACTTTTCTCTCGACTTCAAGCTAACCTTTTTCTGATAAAACACAAAAGCAACTCTTTATGAGTCATATCATTTTAATGACACCAACAGATGGTGACATTTCATCAATAACCCTTCTGCTTATAACCTACGGATTAGCTCCTTTCTCCATCTGCCAAAGTCACCAGGCAGGCATTGCCACTAGCAAATAGCAGAAAATAATAATTGTCTGTTTAGGTGTATAAGCTCTAAACACACTACTGTCCAATGCAAACAATTAACTATATTGAACAGCTTCCAAAGCTGCATTGGAGGTAGCTGTTGCTAGGGCAGAAATGGACTAGGAGAAGAGACTATGTCTCAGGCTGTGCCAACAGGGCTCTCCATGGAAACTTCACAGCCTCCTGGGGGCCAAGTCCTGCTACAGGGAAGTAGAGGAACCTAGAATCCTGGGGTGGATTTGAGAGGTACCCCAGGAGCAAGGCTGTTGGCATACATTAGGTGAAATTATCTTTGCCAAGTAAAGTCTCACTCTGGCTCAATGGGAGGCAGTTTGCAAGCTGGTTAGAGAAGTGGAAGAAAAAAATACTGTTCCAAGTTTGAGGCTTATTTTGTCTTTGTTCAAACTGGATGCTCCAGGGGAGAGGCCACTGAGGTTAGGGCAGTGATTTTCCAACTTTTCCTAGAGTTGTGGTATGCTGGCTTTGACCTTGTGACAACTCACCCTTACCTCCTAAAATTTCTGCAGAGTGTCCATAGAAAACAAAACAAAGCAAAATGGTCCAGAAAGGATTCAAATGGCTTTTGATATGAGGGCTTAAAATAGTTAGATATCTGCTGGGGTCTCTGTAGAAGCCTTAGAATTGTGTAAAGCTTTAGGGCCTTGTAATCTTTGATATGAAAAATCTGACACAAAAACATATGACTTTAAGTTCCCACATGGTGGGTGGTGGTGTGTTGGTTGTCAGAACTTAAAAGAGTCAGTGCAGCATGCTGGGCAGAGTAGGTGGTAGAGAATCAGGAATCCTGAGTTCCAGTGTCTGCTCAGGCTGTGATTCCTTGGGCAGTTACCACCAATACCTGCAAGCAGTCACTAAGCACCTACAGGTGCAAAGCACTGCATTTAATTCTAGGACTCCTGCTTTCGAGGAGTCTTGGATTTAAAAGGTGAGACAGAACAGAAGATTCCAAAGAATTACTGCAGTATTTATCCAGTTACAGGGCTGCTGGCAGGTTAACGTCGCAAGAGACTACTGCTTGTCTTCCCGTATCTATTCTGCCTATTATGGACTGAATTGTGTTCCCCCCAATCATGCCCCTTCCTTCTCCCCCACCCAAATTCATATGTTGAAGCTGCAACCCCCACCAGTGCCTCAGAATGTGACTTATTTGGAGATAGGATCTTCAAAGAGGTAATTAATTTAAAACAAGGCCACAAGTGTGGGTCCTAATCAAATCTACCTGGTGTCCTTATAGGAGAAGATTAGGACACCTAGAGAGACACTAGGGGTTCCTTTGCACAGAAGAAAGGCCACATGAAGATGGGGACACAGCAAGAAGGCAGCAGCGGCAAGCAAAGGAGAGAGGCCTCTGAGGAAACTAGCCCTGCCAAACACCTGCTGCTTGGACTTCTAGCGTCCAGAACTGTGGTAAAGTAGCTTTCAACAAAAAGTGATACAAATAAAAAGCAATACAGTGTAACAACTATTTACATAGCATTTACATTGCATTAGGCATTCTAAGCAATCTAGAGATGATTTAAAGGATATGGGAGGATATATATTTGTTATATGCAAATTCTACCCCATTTTATATCAGGGACTTGAGCATCCATGGAATTTGGTATCCTTGGGGATCTTGGAACCAGTCCCCCACGGATAGCAAGGGATGACAGTACTGCCTTTATGCTTTAACAAATAGAAATCTTGCTTTTACCTAGGCTTGGAATAAAGACTCTGGTTTTCAGCCTTCTCGGCAAGGTGTGGCAATGTGATCAAGTTCTGGCCAAAGGATGTATTGGAAGTGTCCTTCATACAACTTCCTGGATCTATCTTTAAAGGGTGCGGATGTACCCTTCCTCCTTCCTTCCTCTTTCTTGCTGGCTGGAGGGGACATTTTGCCACAGCAGAAGATAATCTTGGGCCATGGGGTGGAGGAACAATATATGAGGCTCTGAGTTTCTGACACCCATCAAGGGCCATTCGTGCCCTGGACTGCCTATACTGACTTGAGAGATAATCAGAAACTGATGACTGATTGCAATGCTTCCGGGACAAAGGCACCCACATGCTGTGACTTCATTTGCTGAGCAGCCTGGGATCGCTCTATGAATTACATAGGAAGCAGGAATCTGGTCTCTCTATAAGATATCTTATTAATGCAGGTCAGGGGGCCACTTGTTAACACTAGACTAAGTGTCAAAATGCAGGACTTAACACTGGTTTTCTTGCTGTTTATAGGAAATTCTGCCCAAGTCATGGACCCACTTCACATCACAATATGTTCTTTCTCACAGGGATAATCAAAAGAGCACTCTTAAAAAAAATTTATCTTATTCAAGCCATTGTTATTTTGGGTTTTTAGTTCTTTACAGTGCAAGTTTATCCTAACTGATCTAGTGTTCTCTTTATGAGGACTCAAGGGAGAAACAGCTCTCAAATCTCAGCACTAAGAAAAGTCAGACCTCTTCTGAGAAACTGAAAAATCTTAGAAATACTATGAGTCATGTAATCGATAAGATTCTTTCTTTGTTTTGTTCACTGGGGAGTTCAGAGCCAAATTTGTAACCTGTACCCAACAATGACAGTGGTGGATCTGTGCTCACCATGTTGCGGTCTTACTACTGTCATTTCTCATCCTGGGCTGTATTTTCTCAAAACCATTCATTTTATCCTTTTTCCTCAGATGTATTTTTGTAAGTAGCCTCGAATCTTGTGAAAAAAGGTGAGGCAGGCATAAATAATAAAAGTAACATTCTTTAGTGGTGTAATAGAAATTTTAGTGTAACTTTATCAGGTTGAAAAGACTTGAGAGCTGGGCTTGGTGGCTCACACCTGTAATCCCAGCACTTTGGGAGGCCAAGGCGGGTGGATCACTTGAGGTCAGGAGTTTGAGACCAGCTTGGCCAACATGGTGAAACCCCATCACTACTAAAAATACAAAAATTAGCTAGGTGTGATGACAGGTGCCTGTAATCCCAGCTACTCAGGAGGCTGAGGCAGGAGAATCACTTGAACCCGGGAGGCAGAGGTTGCAGTGAACTGAGATCTTGCCACTGCACTCTAGCCTGGCAACACAGACTCCATCTTGGGGAAAAAAAAGACTCGAGAAAGAGAATATAAATGTTATTCTAAGTGACAACTGGTAACAAATTGATAACTGCCTTCTAGGACTCTTATCAACACCGAACGTTGAAATCTGGAGGCTCGGCCGTCAGAACTCTTACACAGCACAGAAGAGGAGTTTCACGGGTCAGTCAGCATCTACTGGAAGGGTAAAATCAGCTTGCCTTTATTTTTATCTGGTAAATGGGAGGTACAGCAGTAGCTGCTCCAGATGCTCATAGCATCATGATAATCCATTTAGCTTCTTTGCATGTACATCTTACACTTTTTCCATTTGAATTTGGTACAGAAGTTTGCCCCCAAATAAACATCAGGTCTTCGGTGGAGAGGCCTGAGTTGGATTCACCAGTTCAGAGGTTGCCTCAGAAGCCAGAAAAATATTTCTTGGAGGCAACCCAGTTTCTTATTTTTTGTCTGTGAAGGGCACTGAGCAAGATTCCAGAGTGAAGGTGAGCCCACTTTAACACAATCTCTCCTATCAGAGAATTAAAGTGAAAACCCAGGAGGCATCTGAAAATAGGCCTAATTCAAGTTCAGTTTTATTGACTGGTAATAACATCTCATCACCAGTTCACAAGGAGCAATCTCGGAGGATCACCCAGGTTTGCCTAAATCCCAGTTGAGGCTTGATTCAGGCTGGGAGTGAAGCTCTTACATCTCTCTCCCGGCTCACTTCAACACTTAGGAGTGCCACCTCTTATCATTGGGAAGCCCGTTCAGTGTGGCATGATGCTGGGTCAAAATAGAATGTCAGCACTTACGTATTTTACATAAAAACATAATTCATTGACTTTAAAAACACTAGTGCCTCTCACTGCCTTCTAGGACCCACCAGACCTTAAACACTATGTTATTGCAAGGCAGAGCTCATTTGTCTCCTGGGATGTTTTAATGTGGGTTACCTTCCTGTACAAGAACTTCTTACTCAATTAATCATATGGACAATAATAGATCACAACAGACAAGCTGCAATCATAGATGTCTGCAGTCATTTAGGAGCTTTAGGCCCCAAGAAAAGGAGCTCCAGAATTTCAGAGTAGGAAAGGTCCTGTCCTTGAGACCAGCCCCCTCATTTGATGGGTAGGGAACCTGAGATGGAGTGACCTGCTGAACAAAAGTGACAGTGCCAGGCCAACCCTGAGTAACCCCTAAGTCCCAGCTTAAGGATCTTCCCCTATTCCACACTCCCCCCTTTCCTCAGTTCTAAAAATAGATATGAATGGGCTTTACATCCAGTTATACCAGGATTCTCAGCTTTGTTTTGTAATAAATTAAACCCATTAAAATAAAAGCTAGGTATAGCAAACATGAAGTGTAGGAGTTCAGTCAGGGTGGTGGGAACAATTGTAAGAGGAAATTACAGGAAAGAGAAGCAAACCTTCTTGGAAGGCCTGCGGGTGTTTTACAAAGCTTTGGGGAAGAATGAGCCAAAGGCGGTGGTTCTTATCCTGGGGCAGAGGGCGAGAAGTAGGTACAAAATAATACAAGGGAGTTTATCTGAATAGCTTGTTTACTCATGTCTCCAGAAACGTGACCTTTAATCATCCATGTGTAATTACCCTGTAGTGGTGTTGACTCAAAGCCTTTGTCATTAAATCTGTGCTGAATAAATGCTGGCAGGGCCAGCTAGTCAAGGCATGCAGCTGCCACAGCTCTGAGTGGCCCAGCCCCCTAGCTGCTCTTTCACTGAATATTGGTGTCTGAGTATGTTATTCATCCATCGTGCAGCCTGGGTCTGTGGGTCAGACCCCAGTAATGAAACATTTAATTGACTTTTTTTTTTTTATATATTTTCTTGAGCCTGAAACTAATTTCTAATGGTCTAAATGGCTCACATTTCTTTCTTACTTTTTTTTTTTTTTTTTTTTTGAGACAGGGTCTCACTCTGTCACCTAGACTAGAGTGCTAGAATGCAGTGGCATGATCTCAGCTCACTGTAGCCTCCATCTCCCTGGGCTCAAGCAATCCTCCCACTTTAGCCTCCCAAGTAGCTGAAACTACACATATGCACCACCATGGCTAATTTTTGTTTATTTTTTGTAGAGACAAGATTTCACTTAGTTGCCCAGGCTGACTCAAGTGATCCTCCTGCCTTGGCCTCCCAAAGTGTTGGGATTATGGGTGTGAGCTACTGTTCCAGGCCTTACATTTCTTTAAAAAGCTGATAAGAAACATCTGAATGTTGTATTCTTTTCCTTTTCTCAGAGTCATATAACATCCATGGCAGCATTGAAAGTGAAATGAAGGGCAGACCTGGGGGTGTGTGGAGAGTAGGGGCCACTGAGATGCCCTCTTCTCTCCTTTAGCTCACTGAGTAACATCTCCAAGTTCCTAGGTGCAAATTTAAAAATGAAGTGCAGGTGCTAAGTCACCAATGAACATCAGGACCTCAAATATAAGTTAGGAAGAAAGACTTGTCTTTTAGCATCTCTACCCAAGAAAAAGGTATAGAGATTTAGCTCAGTCTGATGTAGGGAGGAGGTGGCAACCAAGTGCACTATGGCCAAAGTGAGGGCTTGTGATTTTATGTGCACTTCATTGCTGATGTCACCCCTGATTCCCATAACTGTGGATAATCTTGGTCTGGCTACTTCTAAAATGGATATCTGGGGGACACTGCAGAAGATGGATTAAGCCCTTTATAACAATAAACTTTCCTGGGGCTAACTTTAGCAAGAACTGAAATAGGAGATAATTTTCAGACTTCAACATTCAGTGTTCAAAGGCCAACAGAGCCCCATGAGAAGAATATGCACAACAAAAACAGCATCATCTTTAAACAAGGAACTATCTGCTTCTCTTCCTACCTCCCTCCTCTTTCATTATTGGAGCATTGAAAATACTCTCTCTGACAAAGGTGGCATGTTTTATTTTTCCAATTAGGTTTCCTTGGAAACTGGTAAAAAGGTGTGTGCCTATATAGTGAGTGTGTGGGAGGCTCCTAGGAGAAGACATCTTGAGAGTGTCTTACCTAATTGCAGGGATGGTTGGAGAAGGGATCGAGAGACAAAGACCCACTTTTCATATGGTTTTCTACTAAATAGGAAGTCAAGCCCAAGGCTGTCTTAAATATCCATTCTTTTACAACATGGTTGTTATAAAATTAACTAGGATAATCCAGGAAGGCACTTACAAGAGTATTTGGCACATAGTGAACACTCAAACATTCAAACAAATGTTACTTATTTAAAGTAAATATTTAGAAAAATAATTTCTTCAAAGACATGTAGGAGAAAAAAAGCTTGACTAGGTGAATTATAACATTTCCAGCAATACGATTCTATAATTATTTGATTTGAAGGTGGAAAATGCAAAAATTTTGTACCTCCATCTATCCACTTATCCAATATTTATCAAGCATTCATTGACTTTAGTGATATCAATAATTTCTTATTCTCTCAGGCAATATGAATAAATAGAAAGCCTTTGTAAATAAGATGAAAGGGAAAATTTCACAGCACTAAGGAGAAAATACGATTTTATTCCAGTAGGCAAGCTTTAAGTAGACTTTCTATCAGAAACAAAGCTTCTAAGCAGGTGGCAAGACTCATAATATTGTGACATCTTAATTCTGTGTTTTGTGTAGAGCTGAAAACAATGGTAGAGTTGGAACTCTTGAAGGTAAAATTACCAAAAATGCATAGTCACACTTTGAAACAGGGAAATGCTCTGAAATCAACAACTATTTGCCAAATGAAAGGTGCCTCCCCAGAAACATTCCATAGAACACTCTCCATTTTGTAAGTTTAAATCACACTACACATTTCACAAAGGAAATACCTATAAACTCCCACCCAAAACAGTGGCTGGCTCAGAAATATAGTAAGTTATTCTCACCTCCATTGTTTCCTAAACATATTGCCTAATTAGTGGGATCAGCATACTAATGGCCTTCCTTATGTCAATGGACTACAAAAATAGAACATTATACTTGAAATTGAAATATGGGAGACTGACCCATAAAATTATTCACTACTGGGTTGTGGATCATTTTGGTCTCACCGACCCAAACACCTGACCTCACAATCTCTGAGTGACACATGGAAAATGAACTTTTGAGACCCTGAAACTGTAGTTTAGGACTTGCCAAACAAGGTGTGCTGTGAGTCACTTCCAAAGCAAACCCCGAGTTCAGGGATGGCTTTCCTAAGGGCTCTAAGGCTGAGGATAAGGCATCATTTGCTTTTCTTCTTTGAAAAGGTGTGAAAACAGGGAGAGTCTGGAAGAAGAAAAACTGTTAGACCATATGATAGAAACCAGAGAGCTGTATTCAGAAAAGTTCAGTTACTCAACTCTGATGTCAGTCCCTACTGACTGTTATAGACTGAAAGTTTATGAGCCACCCCCCGCCTCCCCAATTCATATGCCCAAACTCTACTCTCTACACTCCTCTGTATTCAGAGATGAGGCCTCTAATGAAGTGATTAAGGTTAAATGAGGTAATAAGGGTGGGGCCCTGATCCAATAGGATCATAAGATATACTAGAAGGCTCGTGCTCTCTCTCTGTCTCTATGTCCCCCTCTTTCCCCTCAGGGTGCACATGCACCAAGGGAAAGCCACGTGAAGACATAATGAGACAGCAGCCATCTGCAAACCAAAACGGAAGCCCTTACCAGAGACTGAATCTGCCAGAACCTTGATCTTGGACTTCCAACCCCTAGATCTGTGGCAAAATAAACTGTTGTTTAAGCCACCAAGTCTCTGGTATTTTTTTTCTGGCAGCCCCAGTAGGCTAACACAATGCCCATAAGGATGTTTATATTTTTCAAAGGTCTCATTTTTGAATAGATCTTTTTGCTTTGAAATAAATCATTGTGTTCACTTAGTTTATTTTTAAATTGTCCCTTTTTTCCACTCATTCTTTATTGAGCCATAGAAAGATCTCTTTGTTCTTTTAATTTCTCAATGTCTTTGCATTTGTGTGTGTGTGTGTGTGTGTGTGTGTATATATCTATATCTATATCTATATATATATATAATGAGACAGAGTCTTACTCTGTCACCCAGGTGGGAGTGCAGTGGCATGATCTTGGCTCACTGCAACCTCTGCCTCCCAGGTTTGAGGAATTCTCTTTCCTCAGCCTCCCGAGTAGCTGGGATTACAGGTGCCAGCCACCACACCTGGCTAATTTTTTTTTTTTTGTATTTTTAGTAGAGGTGGGTTTTCACCATGTTGGCCAGGCTGGTCTTGAACTCTTGACCTCAAGTGATCCACCCACCTTGGCTTCCCAAAGTGCTGGGATTACAGGCGTGAGCCACCACACCTGGCCTGTATTTGTATTTTTTAACCAACTAATTCTCTCTACTCTGTTCTTATCCTCTACTTTCCTATCACTTATCTCTTATCCATAAGATAAGTGAAAAAGAGGTAAGTTTACGTGTTTCTTTTTGGAAGGCAATGCCATCTGAAACATTTGTCTTGCCTTCTGTGTGAACATCCTAAACCAACAGAGCTAACAGTTAAGTGGAAAGCAGACTTTTTTTTTTTATTTTTTGAGATGGAGTCTTGCTCTGTTGCCCAGGCTGCAATGCAGTGGTGTGATCTCGGCTCACTGCAACCTCCGCCTCCTGGGTTCAAGGGATTTTCCTGCCTCAGCCTCCCGAGGAGCTGGGACTACAGGTGCGTGCCACCACACCTGGCTAATTTTTTGTATTTTTAGTAGAGATGGGATTTCACCCATCCAGGATGGTCTTGACCTCCTGACCTTGTGATCCACCTGCCTCGGCCTCCCAAAGTGCTGGGATTACAGGCGTGAGCCACTGCTCCTGGCCGAAAACAGACTTCTTAAAAATGATAAATCATTGCTTGCCTGGTGGTAGAAAATAGTATACTCCCTTTATAATACCATCATATGGTTTGTTTTATATATAGATGGAAAAAAATCAAGAATTTGGCACCCTAAACACAACATGAGAAGGTTTCACTCAGTAATGGCCTCCTGAAAACAACTTAATCTTCTTGGACAAGACTCTGAACTGACATCAAGGTTTCAAAATATTTTGCTGTGAGTGATGAAGCTGTCTGGACCTAACTTTTCCGAGAGGCCAAGAAACCATTCTGTAATCCTGCAAAATGGTTTCTGAAGAGTCTGGTGAAATGCAACTGTTTTCCCTCACTTTGCATTTTGCTCCAACGATTCTGAGGTGCAACTTATGGACGAGACTGATTTCTTTCTATATTGCTGTAGTAAATTGGTTTTTGTTGTTTTCATGGGCTTTGTAAATCTTGCTGATAAAATCCATAAGTGATTTGCTAACATAAAAGCTAACTGGAGAAACATAAAAAATAATTCAAAAATCATTTCATCTTATCAACTGGATTAAAATTAAAATTATTAGAAATACTAATGATAGTATTTCTTTCCAGAGTGGTAATGGATTTTTTTCCTTTTTATTAATAGCCCTTAATGTATCTTATGGGAGCAATTAATAGACATTCTTCAAACTCCTTCAGAAAGCCCAATGACAAGTGGCATTTTTAATAGCGAGATTCTCAGCGAATATATAATTCTTTGTCAATATTGAAATTAAGGCAGAAACTCTAGAGTCTGATCTGTATCTACTTCATCTTTTAAATGTGTTGAAAGGCCTCTGAGTGCATCTTAAGCAGTTGGTAAATATTTTTCAGGTCATCACATACAGGAACTGGACCCCAGTTTTTCCTAAAAAAATATGTAGGTACAGATGACAGAAAAAAAATCGCCTTCAGAAAATGGAACCCATGTGCCAAGGCCTGGTCAGTAAAAAATTTCCTAATTTTTGCTTGTTTTATAATTTGTCTTAGGTTTTCTCTGACACTAGTGGATTTCTTTTTTAAGGCAGTCATAGTTCTAATACTGTTCGGGCCTTGAAAAATCCAATCTAGGCTGGATTATGGTGGCTCACACTTGTAGTCCCAGCACTTTTGGAGCTCTGGGTAGAAGGATAGCTTGAGGCCAGGAGTTTGAGACCAGCCTGGGAAACACAGCAAGAACTATTTCTACAAAAGATTTTAAAAAATTAACTGGGCATGGTGGTTTGCACCTGTAGTCCTAGGTACTTGTGAAGCTGAGGTGGGAGGATCACTCAAGCCCAGAAGTTGGAGGCTGCAGTGAGCCATGACTGCACCACTGTACTCCAGCCTGGGTGATGGTGCAAGACCCCAACTCTAAAAAAATAAAAATAAACAGTCTGATGAAAAGTCTTTTGATATTCTTATTTCTTTCACTATTCAGCTTTGGCATCTCTCCCCCAGCACTGCTCTTGTGTTCTAGTGGTGTCAGATATAAATACACACACACCGCTTTTCACCAATGCCTATACTTCTTGGGTGGCAGAACCTCTTATTATACTTCACTGATGTTCCAGGAGATTGAAAAACCAGGGAAATGCAATTCTTGCCTATTTTTAAAGTTTGAAAATGTTGGACCTGACTGTTACCCCTTAATTATTTAGAAAGGCGACTTTCTCTTTGGAGGTTCCCAAACCCTGTATTAAACCTCACCACTGCTAAGAACTTAAATGTTTGCTTACTAAGGATAATATTTTAGGAAGAAAGACATCATATGAATTCAGGTACCGTATGCTTGGATAATCTTAGAAATCCCTATCAGAGCTAACATTTTTTGACCAACATTTATTACGAAATCTTCCAAAGAGGGTCTAAAATCATAGCTGCAACTTTAAACAACAATGACGATGCCAATCTGTAACAAAACTTCTGATTTTTATAATGACCTTCCTCCCTCCCTCCCTTACTTCCTTTTCCAACAATCTGTAACAAAACTGTTGGTTTTTATAATGACCCTTCCTTCCTTCCTTCCTTCCTTCCTTCCTTCCTTCCTTCCTTCCTCCCTCCCTCCCTCCCTCCCTTTCGATGGGGTCTCCTTTGTCACCTAGGCTGGAGTGCACTAGGGTGATCATGGCTCATTGCAGCCTCTGCCTCCTGGGCTCAAGTGATCCTCCCACCTCAGACTCCAAAGTAGCTAGAACCACAGGTGCACGCCACCATGCCCTGCTAATTTTTTGTATTTTTGGTAGAGAGTGTTTTGTGATGTTGCCCAGGCTAGTCTCAAACTCCTGAGCTCAAGTGATCCACCTGCCTCGGCCTCCCAAAACTGGGATTGATTACAGGTGTGAGCCACCATGCCTGGCCATGACATGTTTTTTAAAATCAAGCTCAGAGAACTAAATTTAATAGTAGGAAGATACTTTTGAGCATTTCTCTTTTTAAAAAGAGAAATTAAAAAACCACAGTCACTTCCATCATGTTTCCCCTACTCATTCTTCACTTAGTGACATAAAACTCAAACATTTTTATCAGCACCATGAGGCTTTATAAAAGCAGATCTTAAAAACTCCACTGAGTTTAGGTAAAGATAACAGTATGGAGAAATAAGTCAGAGCTGAATTCCTAAGAAGAGAAAGAGCTTAATATGGCAAGGTAATATTTGAATTGTAAAGTAAGAATAAAATCACTTGCATTTTACACATTCTCTATCTTCAGTCATCTGTTATCTACCTATCTATCTCTGTATCTATCTGTCTATCAATCAATCACATTCCTAGGAATGTCATTTTCTTATATAAATCTGTTTGCCCACAGGTGCATTTGGGAAGCTCTTAGCCAAAGCAGGGACAATTCTGATTTCCCTAAGGACAGAAGGAAATCTTAGAAGTGAAATGAAATAAAAACTGCAACACATAAAAAGCTGTCTCATGCTACATGAAAATGTAGGACACAGTTTTTAAAAGTTGAATTTTTAGATTTTAGAATCTAAGGAATTTGCAAGTCTCTCCCCCTTCTACCCTCATTGTGAGCATATTTAAATGGTTTTGATGTGTCACAGCAGCAGGGATTATGATGCAGCAGGCCCGCAGTTTTGCAGTGTATGTGGGCCAAGTGCAAATCACCCATCTAGACTGGCAAAATTGAAATGTAAGAAAATGCTGGGTTCTGGGTGGGAGAGCATATTGCCTTGAATTGTCTTTCAAACCTGGCTAAATTCTCAACATCACTGGAAGCATTCCCTTTGAAAACTGGCACAAGACAGGGATGCCCTCTCTCACCACTCCTATTCAACACAGTGCTGGAAGTTCTGGCCAGGGCAATCAGGCAGGAGAAAGAAATAAAGGTATTCAATTAGGAAAAGAGGAAGTCAAATTGTCCCTGTTTGCAGATGACATGATGATTGTATATTTAGAAAACCCCATTGTCTCACCCCAAAATCTCCTTAAGCTGATAAGCAACTTCAGCAAAGTCTCAGGATACAAAATCAATGTGCAAAAATCACAAGCATTCTTATACACCAATAACAGACAAACAGAGAGCCAAATCATGAGTGAACTCCCATTCACAATTGCTTCAAAGAGAATAAAATACCTAGGAATCCAACTTACAAGGGATAAGAAGGACCTCGGCAAGGAGAACTACAAACCACTGCTCAATGAAATAAAAGAGGATACAAACAAATGGAAGAACATTCCATGCTCATGGATAGGAAGAATCAATATTGTGAAAATGGCCATACTGCCCAAGGTAATTTATAGATTCAATGCCATCCCCATCAAGCTACCAATGAATGACTTTTTTCACAGAATTGGAAAAAACTAAAGTTCATATGGAACCAAAAAAGAGCCCACATTGCCAAGATAATCCTAAGCCAAAAGAACAAAGCTGGAGGCATCATGCTACCTGACTTCAAACTATACTACAAGGCTACAGTAACCAAAACAGCATGGTACTGGTACCAAAACAGAAATATAGACCAATGGAACAGAACAGAGCCCTCACTAATAATACCACACATCTATAACCATCTGATCTTTGACAAACATGACAAAAACAAGAAACGGGGAAAGGATTCTCTATTTAATAAATGGTGCTGGGAAAACTGGCTAGCTATATGTAGAAAGCTGAAACTGGATCCCTTCCTTACACATTATACAAAAATTAATTCAAGATGGATTAAAGACTTACATGTTAGACCTAAAACCATAAAAACCCTGGAAGAAAACCTAGGCAATACCATTCAGGACATAGGCATGGGGAAGGACTTCATGTCTAAAACACCAAAAGCAATGGCAACAGAAGTCAAAATTGACAAATGGAATCGAATTAAACTAAGGAGCTTCTGCACAGCAAAAGAAACTACCATCAGAGTGAACAGGCAACCTACAGAATGGGAGAAAATGTTTGCAATCTACTCATCTGACAAAGGGCTAATATCCAGAATCTACAATGAACTCAAACAAATTTACAAGAAAAAAACAACCCCATCAAAAAGTGGGCGAAGGATATGAACAGACACTTCTCAAAAGAAGACATTTATGCAGCCAAAAGACACATGAAAAAATGCTCATCATCACTGGCCATCAGAGAAATGCAAATCAAAACCACAGTGAGATACCATCTCACACCAGTTAGAATGGCAATCATTAAAAAGTCAGGAAACAACAGGTGCTGGAGAGGATGTGGAGAAATAGGAACACTTTTACACTGTTGGTGGGGGTGTAAACTAGTTCAACCATTGTGGAAGACAGTGTGGCGATTCCTCAAGGATCTAGAACTAGAAATACCATTTGACCCAGCCATCCCATTACTGGATATATGCCCAAAGGATTATAAATCATGCTGCTACAAAGACACATGCACACGTATGTTTATTGTGGCACTATTCACAATAGCAAAGACTTGAAACCAACCCAAATGTCCACCAACAATAGACTGGATTAAGAAAATGTGGCACATATACACCATGGAATACTATGCAGCCATAAAAAATGATGAGTTCATGTCCTTTGTAGGGACACGGATGAAGCTGGAAACCATCATTCTCAGCAAACTATTGCAAGAACAAAAAACCAAACACAGCATGTTCTCACTCATAGGTGGAAATTGAACAATGAGAACACTTGGACACAGGAACGGGAACATCACACACCGGGGCCTGTTGTGGGGTAGGGGAGGGGGGATGGAAAGCATTAGGAGATATATCTAATGTAAATGGCGAGTTAATGGGTGCAGCACACCAACATGGCACATGTATACATATGTAATAAACCTGCACGTTGTGCACATGTACCCTAGAACTTAAAGTATAATAAAAAAAAAATATATAAAAGAACTTAAAGTATAATAAAAAAAATAAACCTAGAAAAGAATCTGGAAAAAAAAAAGAAAATCTGCTTTTTGGAAACAAAAACCAAACACTTTGCCATCATACTAAAAAACGAGAAGTAAAAGTAAGGAATATTGGCCGGGCGCGGTGGCTCACGCCTGTAATCCCAGCACTTCGGGAGGCCGAGGTGGGTGGATCACCAGGTCAGGAGATCAAGACCTTCCTGGCTAACACAATGAAACCCTGTCTCTACTAAAAATACAAAAAATTAGCCGGGTGTGGTGGCGGGCGCCTGTAGTCCCAGCTACTTGGGAGGCTGAGGCAGGAGAATGGCGTGAACCCGGGAGGCGGAGCTTGCAGTGAGCCGAGATAGTGCCACTGCACTCCAGCCTGCGGACAGAGCAAGACTCCATCTCAAAAAAAAAAAAAAAAAAAAAAGTAAGGAATATGTTCTTATAATTTTATCTTTCCTTTTTAACACAGCAACTACAAACGTCATAATGTGATTAATTTATATACCATAAACCATACTAAGTAAATGCTAGTAAATTTTTAAAATAACCAAAAAAAAAAAAAAATTTGAGAAGGTTGATAAATTCTCAGTGGCATCCCAGATCAGATTTCTCAGTGTTGGAATCAACAACATTGGATCAGCAGTTATTGGGAAAAGCTAGTGATCGCTCAGCCATTTAAAAAGTCATATTATTTCTTGGTTCCACAGAATATACAAATGAAGCAAAAACTTCATTCCTCTGTGAGAGAGTATTTTAAAAATGCTCTCTATTGCCACGGTAAAGACTGTATGGCAGAAACCTCTCGGAGATGAGGTGACAATGTGAAATTAGTTCACTTGTAAATAGGGTTTTTAAAACAGCAGGTTAATTACACAAGGCAGGCTAAACTCTCAGGAGAATAACAGTGTGGTGTATGGGGCTCATAATTTCTGCTAATAAAGTCAGGATGCGCACCTCACTCTTCATGGAACTTGCTAAAAATACAACTCAAAAGGAAATAAAACTAACAAAATGAAAAGCCATTGAACCATGTCCATGAAACTGTGCTTCAGGTGGCCTGATCATCCCGCGTTCACATTTTCCTACTGACTCTGGAGGCCCAGCCCTAATTCACCCCATCACCCAGACTTTCCAGCCTGGAAACCTCAGCATCATCTGCAGCTTCCTTTTCTTGTTCACTTTCTATGACCAAGTCAATACCAAATCTTCCCAATTCTGGCTCAGAAAGGACTCTCAAATCCAGCCTTGCCATTCATACTGCAGCTCATACATGGTCTACCAATAGACGCCTTGCCGTCTGGGCTATTCAATAGCCATTAAAAATGTTACTAAGTACTGCTAATAATAGCATACACCTATGCAGTGCTTATAATGTGCAAAGAACGGTTCTAAGAGCATTTATCCTCACAACAGTGCTATGAGATAGAAACCATTATTATCCCTGTTTCACAGAGAGGGAAAATGGATAACAGGTTAAGTCACTTTTCCAGGGTCACACAGCTGGTAAGCAGCAGAGCTAGGATTTGAATTCAGGTGGTCCATCCTCAGAGTCTGTGTTATAGTGACCAAAGCACATTGCTCCTGTATTCATTTAACCCATTATTATTTTTAGTGTTGCATTTTTTTTGGAAAAGGTAATGCAATTGCCTGGTTCAACATTCAAAAGTTATAGAAGGGTGCATATTAAAAAGCTTCCTTTCCATCCCAGTTTCCTACCGCCCCGGCCCCTGTTCTGGAAGTAAGTAGCATGACTAGTTATTTGACAGCATTCCAAGCAAATGCTTATATGCTATTTCCCTTCTCCCCCTTTTTTCAGTGTACAAATATACTGGATACAATTTGGCATGTTGCCTTTTTCACTAAACAACATGTATTGGAGGTCATTCCATAGCAGTACATGAAGAGCTTCTCATTCCTTTTTTTTCCCTTTCTTTCTGTTTTTTAAGACAGATGGTTGAAACTAAGGATGGGCAAACTTTTTCTGTAAAGGGCCAGATAGTAAATATTTTAGGCTTTGAGGTCCATATGGTCTCTGTCACATATGCTGCTATTGCTTCCTGTTTAAAAAAAGCTTTAGAAATGTAAAAACCCATTCTTGTCTCATGGGTCGTACAGAAACAGGCTGCAGGCCAGATTTGGCCCGTGGACCACAGTGTGCCAATCCTGGAACCACAGGTTCTTACCTCACCTCCCTTTGTCTAGTAATTTTCTATTCTGATCCCTCTTGACCATTCTAAGAGAATTGTCTTTCTATAAAACAAATCTGACACTGCCACTGCTCCCTCTAAATCTTCTGCAGCTTCCCACTCCCAAGAGGAGGGTGAAGTCCAGACTGGTTGGCAGTGCGCACAATGTCCTTCATGATCCACATACTTCTCCTCCCCTCCACGTCTATCACACCAGTACGTGTCATCATCAGCTGTTTCCCTCAAGGCCTGCAACAACCTCTTTGCCCCACTATTGCCATAAACCCTCCTTCCCTCAAATGCAACCTCTAAGACACCGTGGCGCCAGGGATCTTTTACAAGTGCAAATCACATCTGCTAACTTCCAATGGCTTCTTGCTGCCCCAGACAGAAGTCAGCTACCCTATCATGATCTACAAGACCTACCAGCTCTGCTTGGCCCTCCTCTCTGACTTCATTGCTACCATGCTTCCTCCTTCCACTCCTCTCTCTCCAGCCATACTGATTTTTCTGTTTCTGAAACAAGCTAAGTTTATTTCTGCCTTTGTGGGTGCTGTTCCTTTGGCTGGCTCCTTCTTGAACTTCAGTCTCAGTTCAAATGCCATTTCCTTGGAGGCCTTCCCTCATCTCCCAACTCACAGGAGCCTCTCCATTTTCCTTCCATCCTATCACACTGCTTTGTTTTGTTCATGGCCTTTGGGGCCATGTATAATCACGTTGGGTTGTGTTTACATTCTCTGCTTTGCTAGAACACATGGGCATCTCCAGTGCCCAGTACATTGTCTGACACATATTAGGTAAACAATCAAAATTTTCTGATTAGATAAACAATGGAAGAAATTTGAGCCAACTTACCTTTTCTAGTGGATATCTCCTGACTCCTCACCTTGTATTTTAGGCTCCAGTTCTATCATCTTTCTCTCCAATCACTAAACATGACTTTCCCTCTTAAGGTTTTACACCTTTGCACATGTTGTCATTTTGGTTATTTCTTTATTCTTTGAGGGACAAACTCCTACTCACCCATCAACACCCAGCTTGAATGTTGCCTCTTCTATGGAGTTTTTACATCTCCTCTGTTTAGGACCAACTTCTTCCTTTGGCAGGCTCTCAGAGCACTTTGTATAGACCTCTAAGATCATACCAGGTCATAATTATTTACCTAACACAAACGTTCACTGATTATTTATACCCTGAATACTCCCCAAATATTAGATACATAAAACCATTTCACTTTACATACAATGAGCTCTTTCAAGGAAAGGACACCTCGAATGGTGTTTTAATGATAAATATGAATACATAATATCAATATCTAGCATCTAACTCTGTAATAAGGGCTTTATGTACATTATTTCATTTAACCCTTATGATAGCTGCAATGAAGCAAGTACTGTTGCTACCTGCACTTCACAGATGAGGCAACTAAATTAAAGCTCAGGGAAGCTAGGTAACTTGACCCTGGTGGATCCAGAATTCACTACCAGGCTGTCCTACAGTGGGCCATGGTGACCTACAGGCCCAGGTCACCTGATTGCTCCTGAGGTCCAGGTCATCTGATTGCAAGTGAAGACCTGATTGCTCTTGAACTCTGAGCCTAGCAGGGTGGTGCACAAATCTGTCCTGTTCCCCTTTGTGGAGACCTAGGGCCACAGCTCTGCTCAGAGAGGGGTCATCTGGGACTCTTTTGCTCCCCTGCAGCAAGGTCCTCCCTTGCAGGGGCACAGATGTCCCTCTGTCAGCCAGATGGAGAGGCATGGGGATGAGGCTGCCCTCTGCACACCTATGACTGTGCCATCCCCAAGGGCAGCCAGATGTCCTTGGGGCCTGCCTCCTGCTGCCACACGCTGCTTATCCATGTGGACATAAGCTGCTCTGCCAGCTCACTCTTGAGCTAATGCAAAGGGACCACAGGGCTCTGGGCAGGAAGGTAAGGAGCATAGAAGGCAGAGGAGACAAGGGCAGAAGGAGTGGCAGGCTCCTTATTCTTTCTGTTAAATGAAGAAACTTTCCTTAGGAAAGAAATATGTAATTTCTATCAGAGAATAAGGGTAACAGGCAACAATTAGCATTTTTTTTTTCTTAAGAAGTGGCTGCTAGGTTATATTGACTGTAGTCTGGTTTCTATTTGCAGGCACTGTATCACTTTTCAGCTCATTGGGGGAAGTTCTGTCTAGAGAGTGCTTTCAAACTTTAGGGTAGTGCTACTCCAAGTATGGTCCTTGGACCAGCAGCATCAGCATCACTGGGGAGCTCATTAGAACTGCAGACTCTAGGCCTCATGGCAGACCTGACAAATTCAGAATCTGAATTTTAATATGACCTCCCCAGAGAATTTGTAAGTACATTAAAGTTTGAGAAACAGTAAGCTAGGTAAAATGCAAGTTTTAAAATGCCTAATTAACATGCAAGTTTGGGGCTCCAGGTCTTAGAAATTCTGATTCGCCTGATCAGGATGAGATCCAGAAATCTAACAAGCACCAAAGGTGGTTCTGCCTACATTTTGAGCAACTGTGTTCTAGAGAGAGTGGTGGAAATTGTACAGTTGGATGGTCCTGAGATGAAATCTCAGCTCTACCATCTACAAACTAGGTAACCCCAATTAACTACTTCATCTCACTGAGCTTCAGTTTCCTCAACTATAAAATGGAGCTACTATCCGGGCGCAGTGGCTCACGCCTATAATCCCAGCACTTTGGGAGGCCAAGGCGAGTGGATCACCTGAGGTCAGAAGTTCGAGACCAGCCTGATCAACTGAAACCCCATCTCTACTAAAAATGCAAAAAAAAAAAATTAGCCGGGTGTGGTGGTGCGAGCTACTCAGGAGGCTGAGGCAGGAGAATTGCTTGAACCCAGGAGGTGGAGGTTGCAGTGAGCTGAGATTGAGTCACTGCACTCCAGGCTGGGTGACAGAGTGAGAGTCCGTCTCAAAAAAAAAAAAAAAAAAAAAAAAAAGGAGCTACTAATGCCTACACCTTCAGCTGTGAGGTTAAAGGTGATAACATATGTTGATATGGTTTGGCTCTGTGTCCCCACCCAAATCTCATCTCAAATTGTAATCCCCATATGTTGCGGGGAGGAGCCTGGTGGGAGGTGATTGAATCTGGGGGGCAGATTTCCCCTTTGCTATTCTCGTGATACTGAGTGGGTTCTCATGAGATCTGGCTGCTTGAAAGTGTATGGCACATCTCCATTCCCTCTTTTTCTTTCCTGCTCTGCCATGGTAAGACATGCTTGCTTCCCCTTCACCTTCTGCCATGATTATAAGTTTCCTGAGGCCTCTCAGTCATGCTTCCTGTTGAGCCTGTGGAACTATAAGTCAATTAAACCTCTTTTCTTCATAAGTTCTCTATAGCAGTGTGAAAATGGACTAATACATATGTAAAATGCCTAGTACCGAAGCTGTGGCAAATAGTAGGTGTTTGATAAATGTTAGGTTTTACAACTACTAGACTGAAAAGTTCAAGTGGTTGTGCCATTGAATAATGGGTTGGGCCAGAGAGTGTTAATTTCAACCACAGGGACAGAGAAAGCCAAAGGGGGCTCACTGAGTCTGATGGCTGTGGTTTCTCTATTACTTAACACTGACCTTAAAGACACAGAGAAAGGATTAAACTGCAGCAGGTATCAAGCTTTATCATACATTAAAAATCACCTTGGATGCTAATTAAAAATGCTAATTCCGATGTGCTGCTTCCCAGTGATCCTGTTTCACCACACCTGGTATACGGCCCAGGGATCTACGTTTTCGTCCCCAGGAGATACTGATGCATGAGTCCTTCAACCTCACCTGGAGAAACAGTGGCTTAGAGAATATTCATAAATGTAGAGGCTGCTGCATGTGGGACCCTGGGGTGGCACTAGGAAATACACACAAGGATGTATAAGGCCCTACCTGATTCCTGCCCAGCTGAGAGCTGGGGCTTCCAAGGAGAATATAGGGTCTGTGCCGCCACGCTAGGATATCAATTAAGAACAACAGCCCAGTAGAGCAATGGAGAAAAGCCATACCTGGGCTTCTGCACCTTCAATGTTGTGGGAGAGATTTCCATTTTGTACAGGTTCTGAAGCATCACTGGATGGTGTCATTTCAACATCTGTGCTGGTGCTGTTTGGAAGCTCAATTTTTTCTGTGATATAATTTAAACACACACACACAGAGAGAGAGAGAGAGAGGGAGAAAGCAAATGGAATCAATGGGGGTAAAGAGCAATATTGAAAAGAGCTTCCTAAAATGTTGGGCTAAAGCAGAGGATAGTGGTGTCCCAGGGGCGATAAGGCCCAGGGCTGATATTGAGCCAAGCGGGAAAGGATTTTTACCGTTCTTCCCCATGTCTTTCAGCATACGGCCTGCCCCCTTAATAGCGCCCTGGCTTCCTGCTCTGGCATGACACTTTACCTTGGGTGCCCTATCAGCTCCCATGATATGCCTTTCTTGAGCCTAGGCAAATTTACCAACTAGCTACTCAGGAAACATGAACATAGACATTTCAAAACCAAAACCACACGCAATCTACATACTATTGTTTACACCCTGGACTGTACCCTTCAGATATTTTCTTACAGTAATATCTTTTCTTTGATACTGTACTCTGGAAAGGATATTAGCTAGGGCTTCAGGGTCCTAGACTTTACCCTGCTTTGATCAGGCTGCTGTCTTAGGCTAGTTCCCTTCTTCCTCTGGGACTTGGGAATCTTATCTGTGAAATAAGAGAGTTCGACAGGTTGACCTCCAAGGGACATTATGTTTAGCTGTAATTCAGGCTCTGTGAGTGGAAACTCTTCCAGTGCCTAGGTGGCCATGGGCAGGGCAGCCTGGTGAATACAACTTAGCACACTCCACACCTGAGCATCCTATTGCAGGCAAGGCAAGGGGGAGCTCGACAAGTAATAGAGGCCAAAGGCTGTGTCATTCCTGAATCAGAGAGAACATTTAGCTAGAGTAAAGCCAGAGGGTCAGCAAGTGCAGATTTGACACTTGAAAAGTGACTCTAGGGTAATGGTTAAGCACTGGGGGTCTGTAACACTGGGAATCAGACAGGCCTGGCTTCATATTCTGGATCTGCAACTTGTGCTGTTTCACCCTTTGCAAGTGACTCAACCTCTCTGAAATTCAGCTTCTTCATCTGTAAAACTGGGGTGATGGTAACAATACTACTACTACTATTACTGTTGCTACTACTACCACTAACAACAACAATATGATCAAAGAGTATTTCTGTAAAGATTAAATAAGAAAATGCATATAAAACACTTAGCATAGTGCCTTGTACAGAGCAACCAAGAAGCATAAACTATTTGGATCCTTATTATAGTGCCTGCCTTTCACTAGAAGAATTTTTTTTTTTGTCATGACAAAGAGGAGTATCTCCAGGTGATCAGTGTTCCAGCACCACTGAGGTCTGCTGAACTTCATTGCGAGGGAAATTAAAAGGTTCCTATTGAAAGCACACACTCTGGCTGTTTTGGGTCAAATCATGGATTTTGGGATGCAATGAGGCTGTAGTATGCTGTCAGGGTTGCTGGGGGTATCAGAATGCTCATCATTATCAGATCCGAGCAGTATCAGCTGCTCATCAAACATAAGAATGTGCTTTTTTTTTCCTAGCAACTTCAGAGGGACTAGACATTTCCATCACTGGTGCTTAAGAAAATAATTTGAGAGTTACATAAAAATTGTGGAGTTTGAAGCAGCCAAATTTTGGAAATCATAGGGAAATATTTATGTTTATTTATGTATTTAGTTGTGGAATATAGACACATGAATAGATTTAAATATGGAAAACCATAGAAACTCAAATTTACTTTATCTTTCCAAGTTTTTAGTAGTGACAGCGATACGTATGTGATGTGCTGCATGTGGCTATGCCAGTTTATCTTAGTATGCTTGATTCAGTTATTTAAATAAAAAATCATGAAGAACCTTGGGTGAATAAAACTCTGTTTGGAGAATTCTATTGGCTGATGTGATAAAACCTTAGGATTTGCCTGCAATGGTCAAATTGACCCTAGCAACACAAAATACTGGGTAAAAGGGGAGTTAACATGTCCAAGAACAGAGATGAACAGATGAGCAGAGACTGCCTGCCAGGCATAATATCTAACCTGTGTGTGCACATCTTAGCTTATAAAGTGCTTTTACACAGCAGGCTGAAGGTTCATAATAAAAGAAAATATGAAAATAAATCTTGGACTTACTTTGAAAAGCATTAGCTAGTTACAAAGTCATTCAGAGACCCAATAACATTTTCTAGTTCAAAGTCATTGAGAGCCCCAATAACATTAGAAGAATCCTTGGCATTAAGTGTCCTACCTCCTTAAAAAAGATTAAATCCAAGTCTAAGGTTGCCCAGTCATTAGGAGGAGGAGGACTGGGACTGAGCCCAGGACTCTAATTCTTTTACTCCAAGCTACCTCATTCTATAAAAGACAAGTCAACATGTGAAGCAGAAAAAATAGCTTGTGTAGTTGAATCTAAACATCACAAACAAAACTCAACCTATGCGGTAGACTTTCATGGTGTAGCTTTACATTTTTATAGTACAAAACCAAAATATGCTTATTCTGAAAAACTTTATAGAAGCATAAAGTAGCAGAAAAAATATATATAACTCATAATCCCAGCTTTAGGAAGTAACTATTGTTAACATTTTAGCTGACTTCTTTCCAGTTTTTCTTTTTGTATCTAATTGCATCTTAACTGTTTCTCAGCCAAAAATTTTCCCTGAGGTAGAAGTTGGGATAACAGGAAAGGCAGAAACTCTTCTACGGAGTGTCAGTATTTTGAGAGCAATGCTGTTGAATTTTGTCTGCAGATAATTTTAGTTACTTGGGTAATAGCTTCGTTTATAGCATAGATCCAGATCAGGTTAAATTTAGTTTGAATTTAGAATAAGAGAGCTATATTATAGTTACAGACAAGAGAGAAGGAACATCATGTTCCATTTTAAAATAAGATGCCTGAATGTCACAATCTTGTCATACAGGAGCTCTGCAAAAGTCAGTGAAAAGAGACCTGGGGGCTGTTACTGCTGAATTCTTAAAAACGAGAGGCAGCATCATCTCAAAAGGACTCTGTCACTCAGTTCAGGAGTGACCAAGTGTGTGCCATAAGCAATATCACAGGTATAAAAATCTGGTTACCAGTCAAGACTTACAGAAAGGGGACTCTCACCTTTGATTAAACATTAAATGACATTGTGTACGTGTGCGTGTATGCGTGTGCATGTATCCTGTTTATGTGGAATCCCTGAAATACAGTGATTTTCTATTCTTGAATGGAGATGACTAGTTAAGAGATGGTTTTACTTCAGGTTCCTCAGAGAATAAATTTACTCTTCTTGGACTTCTAGAGTTACTGGTGACATACTGTGTCCATGCATACCCTGTACACACTAGGGCAAGAGGGACTCATTTCCTGTTGCACAGGGAAGGGCTGTGCTGCAGCGGTGTGTGTCTGCACTGAGTCAGGGGTGCCCACACTGGTCCTGACTCTCTGCTCCCCTCGCTTCCCCCAGGAAAGGTATGGGGTGGATGTTTCCCTGCACTCACCCACGTAGTTGGCAGCCCCATTCTGCCGCTCGTTCTCATCCACATGACATTTCTTCTTGGCGATCTTGTGGAGAATTGAAGCCTTTTCTCTGAACCTCCCTGAAGCAAAAGAAAGTGGCAGGAAGGAGACACAATGAGAAAGAAGAGAGTCTCAGGGCCAAGCAGGCATGTGGCCTCCTCAGTCACGCTGCACTAATAGCATGACCACTCCATTCTGTCCAACCCCAATGCACCAGGACCTTCCTGAAGGGTACTTTCTTGCCTTTGTAGATTTTACAGCCCGATTCTCTATTTGAGAATCTCTTCCCTCCCTTCCCAGTTGCTCACAAAATTAACAAAAGCACCAAGCAACACTAAAGCTTCCCTACTGCTGAGATCCAAAACAGGTCTAGAGAAACAGAGCTGCTCTGGAGGCATGGCCATTTCTCTGAAATTAAATGCTCATTCCAGACCAGATTTTGACAATGGGCTGGGAAGGAAAGCCAAGCCCAGGGGTCCTTTGATTTGACTTCCATTTTCAAACATTTACACTTTGAGTATCCCTAACTGAAAAAACCAAAATCTGAAATCTGAAACACTTCTGGTCCCAAGCGTTTCAGATAGGGGATACTCAACCTGTCTTATAATTAACATTGCTGTTTCTAAACGAGTAAGGAACATGCATCACAGCTTTCCAAATTAGCTGAGTCAGCTGCAATTAAGGCATCAAGAAGGCAACTGATTCCATTTGTGGATTTAGAGCAAGGAAGGATCAACTGAGTGCAGCAAGTAATGCTGGTGATGAGATGCTTTGGGAATGGTGCTGGACATGCATATTTATAGCAGCACAATTCACAGTTGCAAAGTGGTGGAACTAACCCAAATGGCCATCAATCAACGAGTGGATAAAGAAACTGTTATATATATATTATATATAGTTATATATATATAATATATATATAAAAATATTCCAACATATATATATGATGGAATACTATGCAGCCATAAAAAGGAATGAATTAACAGCATTTGCAGTGATCTGAATGAGATTGGAGACTATTATTCTAAGTGATGTAACTCAGGAATGGAAAATCAAACATCGTGTGTTCTCACTGATACGTGGGAGCTAAGCTATGAGGATGCAAAGGCATAAGAATAATACAATAGACTTTGGGGACTTGGGGGGAAGAGTGGGAGGGGGACGAGGGATAAAGGACTACAAATATGGTGCAGTGTACATATGGTTGATGGGTACACCAAAATCTCACAAATCACCACTAAAGAAATTACTCATGTAACCAAATACCACCTGTACCCCAATAACTTATGGAAACATAAAAAAAGTTACTAGAAAAATGCCATTCTCAAAGTAATCATTTTAAACAGCTGTAACACAAGTGCGATGTTTCATTTCTTCTTTATTATTGACATAATAAGTAAATGCATGCAATAAGCCAAAAAAAAAAAAAAAAAAAAAAAGCAAGCAAAAGTGCAGAGATTAGGGAAACAGCACATTCCTCTTCTTTTTATCCTTTATTTTCTTCCTTGGGAACATTCAAGGTATAAAAAAATTCTCATTTTAAACTGATTATTGCCTAGATTCAGATATAATGAGTATCTCAAAACACCACAACCTCTACAGTTTTCCCACGATGTATTTTTTTTCCGGCTGTGTTCTCTAGCAGCATATTAACAGGGGATCTCATTCTACTTTTTTATTTAGAACCAAACCAAACAAATATGTTTCTCCTGGAGAGCTTCTTTTCCTAGGATAAAGCATGGCAGATTGGCACCCACTGCCCACCTCCATGGTTTGGAATCATGGCGTGTGGTCATAGTGATGACTTGTGTGACTGGCTGGGAGTGACAGCACCTGTAAACTAGAGTCAGATCAATGGACTCCAATGGTGAAAATGACATGAGCTGTGACCCTTTCTGCTCACGGCTCCATTAGTCACAAGCCTGGTCTCTTTGCCACAACAAAGGCAATCTCTAGGCCATAAGTACCTTAGTCTAGGCAATGAATGTGCACCACTGAGTACACTCTCAAAAGAAGTAGGAAAGAAAATATTTCATGCAGAAAAGGAGGTTGGTGTGTGGCTTGGGCTTCCTAAGGAGTGAGAAAGAAGGATGAGGTGATAGGCACGACTCCATCCATGAGGAATGTTGAAGGTCAGCATTAGATTCACCACCCTGGAAGGTAGCTTGAATTTGGTTGTTTCTATTTAATTTCCAAGGGAAACTCTGGGAAGAAAAAGGGAAAAGAAATCCTGGAGACTAGGAAAAGGAGGTGGTAAAGAAGAACAAGAAAAGAAAGAAAAAAGAGAGAAAAAGAAATGCAAGGATGGAGGAGGCAGGCAGGGGCTATGATTGCCTGAAGGTTTTCCAGGCTGTGTGGATGCAAGATACTTTCCTGGCTGCCAAACCTAGTCTTATTTGAGGACTAGATAAACTGATAATAAGAGTGAGCTTGAGTACTCTGCAGTCCTCAGCCTAAAGAGGAGTTACTTTTTGCAGAAGACAACTCCAAAAGTCCCAAATCATCTGGTTTTCCACCCAGAAGAGGAAAAAAGGAGGTTCTGAAACTTTATTGGAGATGATGCTTCTTCTAATAAAACCATCCCATCATGGTCTCAGGGTTATTGTTTGAACTCAGAACATCCTGCCACTCTAAGAAATATAGATGATCAATATTTGCTATTGGAAAATTATCTGTAAGATAATAATAAAGCAGGAAAGCATTCAGAAGCGGCAACAAATAGGTCTGTGGAAATAAAACCTAAAATAACTCAACTCAAATAATGTCCTAAAATCATGAATCATGACACAGAAAATATTGGATAGAAACAAGCTAATGACATATCACTTGTGGTTACAAGAATCTTTTCAGAGTTTAGGTGTGTGCCAGAGAGAAATGATAATAAAAGGGACCCAAAAGCCTGGAAGGGGAGCCATGCCCTCTGCCAGGAAGCATCTTTCAGAATAGTGTTGGCCACTGGCACTCATGGGCTGGTTTTCCCCAAATCTCCAAGGAAAATCTAGGAGAACAGGGTAGGAGATAACCCTAGAATTGGAATTTTATAGGTTCTCAAATATCTTACAGGCCAGTGAGACTGCATGTTACTCTTTTCCCACTGCAGCAGCACCTCAGGTTTTCTGTGCTATTGAACAGTAAGAGGGATTAGCGTTATTTGTGTCCTCTTGCTGCCTTAGGGGCAGCAAGCCAAAGCAGCAAGGCTGCTTGGGAGCTGTCTTCTCCACAGACCTCTTCAACTTCTGCAACTCAACCTCCCTCCTAGATGATTCTTTGTCGCAACTCATATGACCTGGCAGCCATTCCACATCCTAAGTGCTGACAATGGCTGCTCCATAGGCTAGAAGGATTTTCCGTTAAAGATTAGTTTCTAGAAAGGCTGCAGTTGAGGGCCCACCTTCAGAATGTGGCACACATGTGTAATCCTTCAGGGTGGTGGGGCAGAGCCTGACAAACCAGATTCGCTGATTCCAGCCCACTGGATACGCCTGAGATCATCACAGGGCACCTTCTGAGAAATGCTGTGAGGATGAGGCTAACAGGATATATGTGAGCATGAAGGACCTGGGGCAGAAGCCAGCAGAGAACCTGTGATTTTTGAAGTGATCCTCTCTGCCTTGGGGTAGGAAGACATGGCATTTTCAGGATCTGTTCATTCCCAAGTCACAAACTGTGAAGAACAGCAAACAAGGTGTGTGTGTCGGGACAGCACAATTTCATGCTTAAATGGAGGTTAAATGGATGTGATTGAGAGGTAGGTAGATCTGAGTTCAAGCCCTAGCTCTCTCACTGTCTCTGCTGGGTGATTTGTGGTGAGTTTCTAAATATTTCTGTGCTTTAGTTTTCCCATCTGTTAAGTAGGGATTCTAGTGGTATTGGCTGATCTGTTAAGTAGGGATTCCAGTGGTATTGGTAGAGTTACTACTGACATACGATGTCCATACATGTCCTGTACTCACTTGGGGAAGAGGGGCTCATTTTCTGCCTGTCATCCAGGGAAGGGCTGAGCTGCAGGGGTCTTCTGTGAGAAAATATGTGTAAAGGGCTTATCACATTGTGTGGCATTGAAAGAACTCTGTAAGTAAGAGGAAAAAGAGAATCAAACAGAATCTAAGGGTGATGTAGTCCTGAGTTGCTGTAGGAGAATTGTTGCCATCCTCTCTTCTCTCAATCCACACAGGCCGAGCTGGAGAATCAGCCACATTCAGACCCAGGAGTTTAAGCATACAGGGCCTTGTTGGACTGGTGTTCAAGTTTCAGTGAATCCCCCAAAACTTGATTAGAAAAAGGATCATTTTAGATCTTTCTGCAATTGAGAAGGTCAAGGTGATAGAGCTGGCTTTCTGGGCTTAAAAGTTGATACCTCTGCAATCTTAAAATGGGGACATGATGATCAGCTTTCCCTCATCACCTGCAGGGCCAAAATTCAGACCAAGGGACTACTGCTGCAGCAAAATGGATTTGCTCAAAAGAACCTCATGAAGCACCAGGTTCTTAACCCCTCTCCACCTCAGGCCCAGAATAAGTAAGATGGAGCTAAGAAGAGCATCCAGCTAAAACAGACCTTGGAAGGTCCAATGGGTTAATACCCATTGCATGTTTCAATGGCCTCTGATAAACAGCAAGTGCTTAGGAACTGCTATTCAGAAAGGGTTGCTATTATTATGGAAGTAGATGACAGGAAATTCTTCTCCTAAATTACTGAAAAGAAGATTGATATTTAAAATAGAATTGATGCCTAGCACCTGCAGGTGCAGACCTTGGTGGTAAAGGGATTGCTCAGATATTTCAGGCACAGATTCCAAATTGCCATAAAGGGTGGCATAGAGGAACGAATCTAAGAAATGATTGTGTAACACTGTGCCTGCCAAAAAAGAATTATGATATTTTTGAGTACTTTTCAAGGTGAGAGAAGGAGTTATTTTTAACATGTTTCAAGGCAACTTTAAAAAACATACTCTCTTGTGGTCTAAACCCTTAAAGTGTTGTACTTTTACATAGCTACAGATATTTGTATAGTTAAAAATCTCAGAAATAGCAAACTGCTCAAATCGTGAGGCACCTACGTCAAAACCTAGTATATAATTTTAATATAGTTTAGCTTGGTCTGAAATTTGCAAAAGAGTACCAGCTGAGTGTCCTCAGAGGAGTGTATGTTGAGGGGGTGGTAGGGAAGTGCGGAAGTAAAAGATCCAAGCATAAGAGCCGAATGTGAATTTCGAAAAACAACCAGCAATCAAAATCCTTGACCAGATCATTCTGACATAAAACAGAAGCTTCATGCTGCATGGAAAAACAACGTTTGGAGGGTCTGTTCACTCAAAGGAAATGAATTTTGTTTCTCTTCTGCTGTTAATTAAAACAGCCCCTTGGAAATTCCCTCCCTCCCATCTTTCCCACCAAGTCTATAATAGGCAGGGTTACTGGGGTGGTGATCAGATTAACTTCCAGCTGCTACAGAACATTCTAAGCATCTGCAACACAGAAACAACGATGGGACAAAAGAGAGAAAAAGATTCAAAGAGAGTGGCCACACACACCTCGGTGAACAGACCATGGCTTGGGAGAAGAAAGGAAAAAATAACACAGGAGGAAAAACTAGAAATCAGCCTTTTAAAATCTATTTTTGTGTTTTCGGTTCTGCCTTTCTTGTCTCTTTCTTTGAAGTTTATGGCTTGGCAGGTAGCTTAAAAAGCAAAAGTGTGTCTGAACTTTCCTCCCATTTATTCCTTTCCTTTTTTTTCTGGAAGCAGAGACTTAAGTTAGGCAGAGACTTAAGTTAAGCCTTCATCACTCTCAGAAGGCTTGCAACAGAACTGGTGTGGCATCGTGAAGTTATCCTGGGCTCCCCTGTTTCTCTCACACCCCACATGCCATCTACCAGCAAATCTGGTGTCTCTATTTAAAAAATTTTTCAGAATCTGACCACTTCTTCCTTCCACCCCTTTCCCACTCCCCACTCCGCACGCCCACCCAACCAGCACCAAGTCACACAGGAATAATTCTGCTGGTCTGAGTCTCCCCCTTCTACCCTTCCCTCTCCGCCCCAGCCAGTCTCATCCCAGCATCTTTAGTGATCAGTAAAACAGAACATGGCACTTACTTCTCTGCAAAATCCTGCAGTGGGTCCCTAGGTCAAAGTGAAAGCCAAAGTCTTACTGATTCTGTCCAGTGAAACTCATCCTGACTGCCCTGATCTTGTACGCTACCCCTCTCCTCTCTCACTGCTCCAGCCACGCTGGTCTCTTTGCTGTTTCTTGAAAACGCTGTGCACAATCTCACCTCTGTGCCATGGCATTGTCTGGCCGCTCTACCTGGAGTATTCTTCCCCAAGAGGTCCACAGAGCTTGTTCAAATGTCACCTCATTGAGGCTTGTCTGAGCAGCCTATTGAAATCTATAGCTTCTCTCTCCAGCATTTCTTATCCCAGGTTTATTTTCTCTAAAGTAGTTATCACCGTCTAATATACTATATCATTATGACTATAGATTATTTGGTGCTTTCCACTGGCAGCAGACAAGCTTCAAAAGGGCAAGGTTTTTCACTGGTTTTGTTCACTGGTATATCTCCAGTATCAGATTGGGTGCAACAAATCCTTGTGTTCATGGTTTCTAGGCAAGTAGATGAGGTTATGACTCTGTGATGTGCTTCCTGTACGCCAATGACCCTCCAAGCCCACGGCCCCAGTGGAACTGAGTGTCTACCTATGGGGCCCCAGGAACTTTCTAGAGGTAAGTAGGAGAAAAATGGGGTGTACCAGGTGTTTATACTCCAGTGGTGGAAGGCAGGGGAGACACATCAGTTGTCCCCCTCTGCACATCTCCAAGGTCAATAAGGTGCATGTGCAAAGGAGCCCTTTCCACAGGACAGAAGGTTAGGTGAACATCATAAAGATCAGGGCAGGGAAAGCTGGGCCTTGGCTCCTCATTTTTTTTATTAAGCTGCCCCTCATTCATCAAGGCCTAACTCAATGTCCAACCTGAAGGTTTCTCTGCACACACCCCTCTTTTCGAAGTGGAAACCCAACATTCTCATGGCACTTTGTACATGTTACAGTCCTTATTCCAGCTTGCTGCCCACATGCCTGCTTTCCCCAGCAGAGAGCAGTCTTCTCTGGGAAAGGGATCTTCCCTCTGCCATCTTTAGTATCCCTCGACAAGTGTCCTATAATCATGCCTCACCCATCACAGGCCTACACTGTCTTATAGTGAAGCTCTCGCTATGATCAGCTCCTCTGGGAAGTCAAGCTTCCTTTCAAGTTAGTACAAGTCACAAACTAACACACAGCAAATAGTTTAAAAAAACAAAACAAAACAAAAAAACAAAACAAAACAAACAAACAAAAAACAAAAAACTGTGCTATGTACTGGGCTGTATTTGGTGAATAAGACAGATCTGGCTGGTTCCCTTGTAGAGTCCCTAGCCTGAAGTGAGGAAGAGACTTCAGATTTGTGCTCTGATGGATGGTGGAGGCCTTCTTACGAGGGTATGGAGGCCCAGAGAATAATAGTGAAAGTTCCTCCACACGAGATGCCACTTAGCAACTAGAAGAAACAAATCCTCTTTTATTCTACCAACTATCTTACTGGAACAGTTAATTTACCTAATACAGGCAGGCTTAATTTTTATTCTTAAAAGCAAAATTTTTTTATTATTATTATAAGTTTTAGGGTACATGTGCACATTGTGCAGGTTAGTTACATATGTATACATGTGCCATGAAAATTTTAAAGAAATTTTTATTTCTTAAAAATAATAATTTCATCTTAAACAAAACCACCAAAAACAGAATTTTATTTATTCCCAAATCTGTTTTTGAAGTACAACCTCTAAATTATTTTTTTCTAATTTTTGTGAAGCAAGATGCAAACTACTTATTACAGGGCTACACTGATATTAGTAAAAATTAAATTACTCTGTAATAAAGTATTTTGTAAAGTGTCTTTAGTAAATATTTTGTTAATGAACCACATAATAGAGATGATTAACAACATTTAATTATATTAGATTTACAGACACAATCATAGGAGTAGTTTCTGTAATTAATGAGAATATATACATAATTATACCTCAAGTGGTGACCAAACCCATTATACAATGAAATGAGGCAGCGGAATTTCCTTATTAAGAACTTTTTCTCCCCATTTATGTCTGCTTAGCATAAAAAAAGACTTTTTTTCCTCATTTCCTCTACACTTATTAATTGGAATTCTGAAAGTAACACCTGTCTTGTCTCTCTTACTTAGTATTCAATTATTTATTTACATAGTATAAATGTGTGCATATTTCTTTTATTCTGTGGGCCCATTATTTATTCAGTTAATTAAATTGTTCCAGTCTTGACCACTGGGATATTTTTCAGATTGGCTTCTGTGTTCAGTCAACAAGCTTCATCCTTTTCAAAGCATTTCTTTATTTTCTGGCATCACAAGATGTTTCAATATCATTTTGTATGTTTCCTGGTTCAGCACTTGGAAGTAATCAGTTCTCCAGAAGCACTGACTCCTTTTATTGGAAAATGGTATTTAGAAACCAAGATCTGAGAACTATGTGTGCTTATGGCTACTAAGATGTCATTGCTCCTAGCCTTTCTTAGTGGACAGAGCTAAGAAAGATATGCATGTATACTGAATCAGGCATATCTACATCTACATTTATCTCTGTAGCTATAGCTGTCTTTATCTGTTTATGACTTTTGGACTTTAATTGTAATAGAAGTAACTAACATGTTTTTCTAGCAGCTTTGCCCTCCAGTTCCATTTAAACATTTGCTTCATTTGAGAGCCATCCTGATGCGAAGGGTAAATGACAAATCCAATGCTGTCTTTTCATATGGTTACCCACGTGTGCCCATTCAGGCTTTCTTTAATAATGTTCTATAAGAATGACCTTTGTGGCCACCCATAAAGGATGGATCAGCCCAAATGTGAATTTGTTCTACCATCTTTCCTAGCAGGGTCACCTTATCGTTAGAAATATGAACGTGCTTTTGTAATTGGTCTCCCAGTTTTCAATTGCATCTCCTGCATCCTCCTGATTTACTCTTCACAAGGCTTGGAATTCTCCACACTTCTTATCTGTCTTATTTCTTTTTAAGAAACGTAAGGAATTTGTCTTATTCCTTTTCAAGACTCTGCTTTAGGCATCTCATCCTTTTGGAAGCCTTCCCTGAGTCCCTCTCCCCCATCATAGCACCTGATACCTATCCTATCACGGCACTTGTCATAGAGCCTCAAAAGAGTTTCACTGATGCTCTCCCCAACTAGCCTGTGGGGCTGTTAAGGATAAGGATGCTGTTCTCCATCTGTGCCCTCAATGCTCACTGCCTAGGCTGGTCCTCACAAGTGTTTGTGAGTATAGCAACATTAACACAAACAACAAAGAATATGACATTAGGGGCTGTGGGTGTGAGAAAGTGCTCAGATTTTTCGCTATATGAAATGATATTCTGTGCTTACCTTCCTTTTTAGGGGTACAGAAAGAAGAAAAGCCTAGAAACACATTGCGGGAAACCTGCCAGACTTTCTGCTTGATTAATGCTGTGGTTAAGTTTCCAAAGACTAATAGTGTTTATAATTAATGTTTATTTTAATACCCCCTCCATTTTTTTTTATAAAAAGATAATCTAATTGAGTTCAGATGTAATTGGCATTTTACAAACCAAAAAAACTCCCAGCAGGTATCAGACTGCAGAATATGATGTTTCAGGAAAAGGGCCAACTTACTGATCGTGGCCGTTTCTGACAGTGCTTGAGAACTGATGTTCTTTATCATTTTAGATCACCTGCTTCATTGTTTTAGGAACTTGATCTTTTGAACATTTCAGTCTCATATATACAGATACAAATGGCTCACACAAAGAAATTCTCAGAGGTTTGCCTTATTCTCAGATTTGGATTTCTGAGCCAGGTAGAGACTGCTAGACAGAAGCTTTAAATGTCTTCTTTTGTTCCCATCCCTGGAACTCTGGATGTCTAAGAGATAAACGAATGAAGAATCACTTTACTAAAAAGGCAGGCCACATATCCTAAGACCTGCCAGCATTTAACCCAACTACCTCCTAATGGACATAAAAATTCTCTTCAGAGTTATTTTGTCAAAGCCCATATTTTGGGTATGTGTCTCTGCAAGTGGGTTGTGACATTATTCATTTGGGGGGAGTTTTGATCTGATTTACTGTATCTGGAAAATAGTAGGTGCTCAAGAAATAGTGTTGAAAGATTATGATGACCTATATATAAAAAACAGAATCAAACAAAATAATTCTTTCTTTTGAGGAACCTATATATTACCCAATCATTTATTTTATTGTAAAGTGGAAGATTTTATATTTGGCTAACATGTATTCAGTAGTTGCCCCTATTTTGTGAACTTATAGCATGTATTGTCCCCTGGGTTTCATATGTCTATGAATTTTCACTTAATCTGAGTTCTTAGTTTATATTTTAACTTTAGTCCTCAACTTTACATTGTAATCTGGTACCTGTAAATCTCATTTGAAACGTGGGTTAGCAGCAGAAGCACTGGCACATGCTGAGAGTCCTTAACTAAAGGCTTAGAGGCCCATGACTAAAATGAGATGATTTGGTTTACTTCAGATCTAATCAAAAGAGAAACTTACCATGCCTAATTGAACATGCCAGCCTCCAAGTATAACAAATTCCCACTTCCCACCTTTTTTTTTAAAGAGCTTCATGGTTGAGGGGAATCATATTATTAATTTATAATAACAGATTCAAGTTTGACTGACGAAGGCAACTTAAATCTTCATCTCTAGAGATGTCAGTAACACACAAAAAGCATCATCCACAATTTGCCTTCTGCTGCCATTTAACACCTTCTACATATGCAATGTGACAAAATCTGCCTTTCTTTGCCAAGTCCAATCTTTCTGCTTTTACTGCTGACAGTTTAGATCATGAAAATAAGATGCAATGAAGTTTGAAAAGCTGGATGTATTCTAATTAGAAGAATTCCTTGGTCCTGGTTTTCACGAAGACTGTGGCTTTACCCACATAGCTGGTTTGGTCTTTCTAACAGACCTGATGCTGGTTGCTAGCTGGTTAGCCTGGTTATGCACACAGACTAGCCTGCTGTCTTCCTGAGATCCAGCCCCAGGGAGATGCTTATAAGAATACATCTCTGAAGCAGTAATGTGGCTAATACTGGTTCAATACAGTTTTTTTTCTTTTTTCTTTTTTTTTTTTCCAGATAAGGCCCAGCCTTACAGAGAACATCTATTCAAGTGCCCAGAAAAATCCTCTGGTTATGAAAGTTTGAACTGTGTGAGTTAAGCCATAAACTTGGGATGAATGAAAGATAGCACGATATTGGAAATGGTGTCTGTGCACAGTAGGGGCTCTCTGCTTTGATAACTGCAAGGTAGAAAGTCAACTTGCAGTGTGCTTCTCAGACTTTCTGTAGGGATAGCAATGATCTTGAGGTATGAAGGGCACACACTGCAGTGGAAATTGGAGATTCTGTGTAGGAAATCGGCCTTGTCATTTAATTTAGAGAGGTCAAATACCTCTACCATAACTGCACTCTGTATTTAACTCAACTCTGGTAAAAACTCAGGTTTCTAAAACAAGTAAATTAGAAGGTAGTTATATTACAAAGGCTTATGTGCTTTGTAATGAAGCCAATCTGAGTCTCTCTTCAAAGGACTTATTTAAATTTGCCATCTGAGGCCCCGCGTGGTGGCTCATGCCTGTAATCCTAGCACATTGGGAGGGTGAGTCAGGTGGATCACTGGAGGTCAGGGATTCAAGACGAGCCTGGTCAACACGGTGAAACCCCGTCTCTACTAAAAATACAAAAATTAGCCAAGCATGGTGGCGCCTGCCTGTAATCCCAGCTACCTGGGAGGCTGAGGCAGGAGAATCGCTGGAACCTGGGAGGCGGAGGTGGCAGTAAGCCAAGACTGCGCTACTGCACTCCAGCCTGGGTGACAGAGTGAGACTCTGTCTCCAAAAAAAAATTTGCTGTCTGAGGCTCTGCAATTCATTGTTAGTGTGAGCATAAATTGGTGCAATTGTTTTGGAGGGCAATTTGACAAATATCTTTCAAATTTTGAAATGTGTATACTCTTTGATCTGGCATTTCTATCTTCAGAAATTTATTTTATATGTATATGTCTTCTACTCAGTAGAATTTGCTCAATGGCCAAAGAGGATACTCATGTAGCATTGTTGTAATAACTAAATAAATCAACAAGAAATGAAAATATCCTAAATGTTCAACAGGGTACTGATTGAACCAACCGTGGAACAGCCATGCAGTGAAATACTAAGCAGTTGTTAAAATGAACGAAGAAAGTCTAAATGTGCTGATGTGGAAAGATCTCCAAGACGCAATTAATAACAAAAGCCAGGGTAGAAAAGAAACTGATAAAAGTGGTCATCTCTAGGGAATGGATGGAATCTGGGGTAGGAAAGAGATTCACTCTTATTGTCTTTCCTTATGTAGTGTTTGCTTTTTTACTTATGTGTGCATGTAATGTTTATATAACAAAAAATAGTTAAAATTAATCCATGATTTAAGATTTCTACTGTGGTAAACGTTTGGATTTGTAACCAAAAGGGAATATATATTTTTTCATCATTTTAAAGGTCTGTTTCACCTATGTAATACACATTAGGAACTATCTAATGTACTATTTGCTATATTTAACCATATTAATAAAGACTTTGGATATGAACTAGATCAAATAATATACAAGCCTTTTATTTCAGATGCTGTGACCTAGGAACCTACCTACCATAGTCTTGGTGGCAGCTTACTCAAAATGCAAGATCAAGTTTTCATAGGGTTTAAGTAGACTGCAGATCAATGTCTATCATTACACTTGATACAGAATCTTGAGCATTGCAAAAGAAGGGGCATCAAAGCATCCATTATCTGAACACTCTTTGGGTGGAGGCTTCCCTGGCTTCTCTAGACAAAGAGACTCACTCCCTTCTGAGGCAGGCCATTCCATCTTTGGATATGTCTGTAGGAGAGGCCTTCCTATGCTGGGCTGAACTCTCTTTCTCTGAATTGAGGAAGGCTGATGTGCTTTCCTGACCAGCTAGACTTAAGAGGGTCCCCAAAACTCCCCTCTCCTGGAAAGACAGACCCTACTTTACCATGGCAAACTGCCCATGGGACCAATTTGAAGAAAGAGGCTGTGGTAACAACTTCTAAAACATTTTCAAATTGTTTCCTAACTACATGCTACATCCTCGTTCACTTTAGCAGAGCTTCCACGTCATTCATCAACTTCCAGACCCTCATATCCAGATGGCCCTGAACGTCCCCAATCTGACTCAATCTCCCACTCCTGCCAACAGTAAATCTCCTAGATCCTTCACCTTTTTTTTCTGAAAATTCTCTTTGTCTTCTTGCTCCTACTGAAACTTGACTATTTCCTGAAGGCCCCTTTTCTCCTGCAGCCCTTGAAAAGTGGCAGCTGCCTGCTCCTCCAAACACCCTGCTCTCCATCCTGCCCTTCCTTATTACTTCTAGCCCACTTTTCCTCCCTCCTTGGGAGTACAAACCAATAACCACCCCTTCTACCCAAGCTGACTTCCTGGTCTCCCTCCATTCATTCCTGAAGATCGTAGAACCTAGCTTATTATTTTCCTCTCTGTCCTTACTTCTGTTCCCATCTGTGATGACTTTTCTTAGGTGAGCCCTGCAACACCTGGCTCCTTACCTTAGTGCCTTCACCTACTCACTCCCAGCTCCTTTTGTCCTCATTCACCCACTCCTGTGGTAAGCCTACACCTCATCACTAGCAATAACTGCACCACTTCCAAAACCCCAATTTGATATTAAGTTTTTGGCAAGTCAAAAAACCCCCAATTTGAAGCATCCCACTTTCTGTCCACCACTCACTTTTCTCTTTCTACTACAAGAAAGTAGTAGACATTCTTTGATGTTACTGGTCAATTCATTGATGCGGTCACCTTTTCACTGCCCTCCTTTAACGTGTTCTTCACTCGGCTCCAGAGACACCATTCTATCCTAGTTTTCTTCCCACCTTTGCTGGGCCTCCCCTTTTTTCCCAGACTCTAGACTTTGGAGTCCCCAGGGCTCAATTCTTGGCCTTCTCTTCTCTATCAATTAGCTAGGTATTATAGTCCAGTTCTGTAGCATTTAAATAACACGTATATTTTATGACCCCCAAATTTACATCTACAGCTCTGCCTGACCTCTATCCCATGCTCCATACTCCTACACCCACCACTTTCTCAACATCTCCATTTGGATGTCTCATAGGCATCTTAAATTTAACATGAGTGCTCAAGCTCCCTCTTATAGCTTGCTCTATTCTCAGTCTTCTCCACCAACACACAGTTATATGAAAGTGAGATGTCCCTGTTGAGAAGAGACTGCAAGTTGCCTATCCAATATCTATTCCATTTTCATTTCCTAATGACATAATGCCTAAATTATTGGGGACAGCAATTCATGCAGTTTAACAAACTACATTTCCAAATTGCCTTGAAACTAGGTAGTCATGTGACTGAGTTTTGAGCAAATTTTACTGAGAGGGTCTTCAGGGAAAGCTCCTTAAAAAGAAGACAAAATATCTAGAGAAAATCACTTTGACCCTTCCTCCTTCCAAGAATACAGACGTGATGGCCAGAGCTCAAGAGCCGCCATCTTGGACCATGAGGTGCCCTTGAGGTTACAAATCATATACTAGGGTGGTGGAGCAGAAGGATGGAAGGAGCCTGGGTCTTGAATTATTGTGGAGCTGCTAGAGCTGCCATGTCTTGTCTGCTACTCGAATTCTTACACTTGAGAGAAAAATAAACTTCCATCTTATTTAAGTCACTGTTAATTTGGATTTTCTGCTATATATAGCTAAAGCTATTTTGCCTGATGTATCAGTGTGTATGACACAATCTCATCCTTTCATGCAAGGATTACAATGTCCTATGAAGGTCACAGATAACAAGAAGGACTTATTTTAAAGTAACATTATTTAGTTGATATATCCTGGGCAATGAAAAACATTGCTGAATGGTATTCCAAAACTTAATTTCTCTTTGAAAATAATTAGACTATTTCACTGCAACTAAGAACATCAAATGATTGGCTAGACAATGTGACCTTAAGATACTTTTGTTTCTTTGAAATAATGGGGGTTTTCAAAACAGCCACATGCCTAATTTAGGACCCCATGATTCATGTAAGACATTATTAGTTTTTCAGCTTGGTAAAGGGGCAGTTGGTTGCCATGAAACAGTAAGCTTAATTTAATTATGGAAAAGGTCTTTATAATTTTTTTGCCCTTGATATCACAACTTTTCTACCATTTTCTCCCTTATACAAATGAACAAGGATTGACTTTTTAAATAGTGGTGAAATTATTTTTCTGGAAATGTCTTTGGTTAAATGGCAGAGAGTTTAGGACAATATAATGGAGACAGCTTTCCCCACATATTGCTTCACTGCAAGATATTAGTTGGGATATCTACCTACCTACCTACCTACCCACCTACCTACCTACCTACCTATCTACCTATCTACCTACATGTCTCTGTGAAACATTTACCTTTGAAGAGCAAAAATTACTAATTCTATATACTGCCATTGGTGGAAAGGTCTTTTCTCCTTTTAATCCATCTGTCCCATCACATAAACTTGCCTACTTTTGAACTAGCATTCTATATTATTATTCAGAATAATTTTAGGAAAAGAGCCACGTTCAATTTATTGAGAATTTTCTAGAGTAAGAATGGTATGAAATTTGGGTATCTGCAGATGAGAAATAAGCTATGCATTATTAACTTTAAAAGTTGGAGATTGCTCTTCCAAAAATATGCAGTATCACTGTATGAGAAGATAAGGTGACTGCTGCCTGTGTAGGGGTAGCTGAAGTTACCAAAAGACATTTTTGTCCCTAGAAACATCTTATTACAGGGGCAAAGTCCCTGGGAGGAGTAAAGCTCACTAATTTATCATGTCTAGCAAAATGTCTCATTCAGAGAAGGTGCTCAGTTATTATTAAGTGAATGTGTTAGTACAGGTGGCAGGTAAGACAGGTTGTCATCTTGGGACACATGAACATGGCAGTGGAGACATCGCCTGCCAGGCACAGTGCTGTGAGCTTTATGAATTCTGCCTGCCCTCACTTCCCAAGATAAGAAAGATGCCTTCCACTGGGCTGTTCCAGCACCTAGGGTCTACTCATCTCATGCCTGTGTCTCCCACAAGGTCATGAGTTCTTTAGGAGAACTGTGTTTAATCTCCTCCGCTCTGCCCCCAATCCAGCACCTGGTACATACTGGCTATTGATGAACAAATTCATGAAAGGATGAATAAAAAAGTAGATAAAATTTGGATTGGCTTGGGGTGGGGAGAGGAGGTTGGGTGTGGCCTTGGGAGCTGCTCCAGTGAGGTTCTAGAGCACCTTAGGGCTGAGGGAGACAGGGGAGGGGGAAAGGGCTCGGAGGGCAAGGAGAAACTTTTCAAACGTCATGATTTTGTCTTGCGTGTGAGAGTAAGTATATTGTTTTATTAAAATAACCTTTTCATGGCACAGTGTTCATGTAGAAAGAAATGCTTTCTTCAATAGCTCATTGTCGTCCACACCACGATGCCCTCATTCTTAGTCTATGGTATCCATCAAGCATTTCTTCCCACTCCCTATGCTGTAGCCAATTCCATCTGCCCCTGTTCCACTCCCCATCTTGTACAACAAGCTGCAGTGGAACCCAAAGGGCGGGGCTTTGGGGGGACACAGTGCTGAGTTCAGGGTCTGCATCACCACTTATCACCTCTGAGTCCCAGAACAAGTTAGTCTGCTTCTCTGAGTCTTAGTTTCCTCATCTAATAAAATAACTCTTTGAGCCTTGGTTTTCTCCTCTTCAATAAAATATACTTTTATGATCATTATGATAGATGATATAGAATATGTATAAGCCCACAGCACTGCACCCAGCAGTGGGAGACACCCAGTGAACGTTGGTGTGCATCTATCCCTTCATCCTTTTCTTAGCCTAGTAGTTCACCCTTCTTTCCTGATTTACCTCATATTTACTAATTCTTTAGGGCCCAGTTTAAAGATCACCTTCTCCACAAAATCTCCTCCCACACCTCACCCGCCCAACTTCCATGGAAAGCAATCTTTCCTCCCCTGTAGCCTGTCATCTTCTGAACACCTGTGGTACTTACCACTTTCTTCCTGGTGTCTCAGTGATTGCCGTGTGTTATTTTTTCCCCCCAGTCTGTAAATTCCATGGGGTCAAATTGCCCACCCTTTACTCTTATTTCCCCAAAGCACCTAGCAGAATAATTTGTACACAATAGGTGCTTAAAAATAATAAGCTGAATATATGTAGCACAATTCTCTATATTTAGAAATCATCTTTCAATTCTTTTTTGGATACAGGGTGGTATATATAATGCATCTTTCCATTTGGTCCACTTAGGGAAAAAACAAAACAAAACCAACCAACCAACCAACCAAACAAACAAAAAAATGACCCAGGCTTCATTGCAAGTCACTGACCTCACACAACATCCAGAGAATTCCCTGGAAACAGTTATAAATAAGGACTTGTCACATGGGCAATCACAACAAAGCCCTGCTCAAAAGCTAGTCACAATTCTAAAATTGTGCAAATGCTTAACTGGAAGGGGTATTTCTCAAAGGCTAGCTAGCTAGTCCACAGTTATTGCCCCAAACATCTTTGTCTTTATTATACTTCCTTAAATTGTACAACATGAAAGTGACATAAATCACATATATTATTCTTATTTTCCAGTGGGAGGGGAGAGGCCCTTGAGAGTTTGAAGAGGCCATGCCTGGCTTCTACCAGATCTGAGGTTACTGAGCTGGCTTTGAGCCTTTTAGATGGAGTACCAGAATTAGGTTTAAGCCAGACTTGGCTTGTCATGGAGGTACCTGTCAAAGGATGCAACTTTACGTGGCTGGATGGACAGCTGCTATTCCAAAATATTCTTTTTCTAGTACTTGAGAGGGATTGCTATGTATTTAGAAAATTTAAAAATCTTTCAGAGGTTCCTGTTCTAGGTGAAGGATTAACTTCAACCAGCGTTTCCACAAAGGTTCCATATCAGAAAGTCTGGGAAACACTGTCTACTCCATCCCTCTTTACAATTTATTATATGCTGCAGTACACAGCAGCATAATGAAAACTCTGAGAAGTCACGTGATAAAGAGACCTATTAAACTTAACTCAGAAGCTCTCCCACTTATTTATGGAATCAGCCTTGCCTTTTTGCTTTTTCTTTTTTTCCTTGTTGTTGAAAAATTCTTAGTGACATCCTATGAAACCAGCATTTCACTTTTAAAATGCTGCCTTTGCAGTTATTACCCATCACTGTAATGGGGATAAATTTTCAGCTAAGAATGGGACACAAAGGGATATGCATGAGGGGATGGGAAAATCAAGAGAAGGATAAAGTATGTTGAGGGTGACCCAGGGAGGGCCCCCAAACACAATTTGACAGTTTTGCTCAGGGCCAGCCATGGTTCTCATTTCATACATGATTTTGACTGTGTTTTCCTGCTTCCAAAGCCCGGTTGTTATCAAGTGATAGAATCAGATTGGAAGTAGAATTTGCATCTTCTTCTTATCTTAAATTGTCTGGTGTAGGGAGGAAAGAAAGGGAATACTTGGACAACATTTGCTCAGATGAATGTGAGAAGAGGAAGGAGAGGAGAAGGGGATGGCAGGGAAACAAAGGTACGTAGGAGGTAGGACATTAATGATAGAAGGTAATGGACAGGATGGAGGAAAGAGAGAAAGTAAAGGGCTTGACAGGTCAGGCGGATGCTAACAAACTCCTCCTCCTAAGCCAAGAATAAAATAATAACCGGGACAGGAGCCTTCCTTAAATGTACAAATAGCTCCGTCTATCCCCTCAGTAGCAGGTACTTATTCCTACATGTAGGGTTCTGCCACTGGACCTCTTGCTGCCCATGGGTCTGCATTTCCCCAAGCTGTTGGTAGGGCCCAGTGTGAGATCCTAGGAGTGGTCTGCTGCTTTAGAAAATATCGTGGTGGTTAATTTAAAGCACAGGGCTAGCAAAAGAGAAGGGCCCAGGTGTTGTGCAAAAGCCAGAGTGGAAGGGGCTGGGAAGGGGCTTCCTCTTGCCCAGGGTTGTCAGATGTTTCACTTCTTGCATGCAAAGCAACTAGGAGATCTTTGGCAAGCTAAGGCCGCTTAGAATATTAGAAGCTGAAAGCAAGATATGCAACACATTTGGGAGTTTCTCTCTCATGCTGAAGAATAAGATGAACTGATTCCTCTATGAGGGTACCTTTCAATTTCTTGTCAGTATCCATGTAAAAGTCATGTAAAAACCTTAAATGTTTTTCATAACTTACAAATATTATATATTATTAAAAAGTCGCAGCATGTATGGGATGAAATAGGGGTTAAGGCAATAGGACAGCTCCCTTTCCAAGAATTCAAAATCTTTACATTGCTGTTCCATGGCAAACCTACATCAGAAAAGAGATTCTTCCTGGGACAAGGCTATGTTCTGGGACAGTGCCTGGAATTCATTAATAAATACATCTTATATAAATCTCTACTCAGAGAAAATGGTTAAAATGATATGCCTATCCTCATGGAGTGGGAACCCTCATGTAGACAATGCTACTGGCTGGAATGGTGGACCCAGCCTCTCAGAGTAATGCTCCTATCTGAAACAACAGGGACTGCAGGGAGACAGGGCATGAGCCTACAGTCCTCCACATCAGAATCAGGTGTCTAGCTGGTTCTGGGTATACAAGTTACTTCAGATCTTTCATTCCTTTGCATAAATCAGAAAACCACCAGAACATACATCCCCCTCTGAAATAAAGGACATATTAGAAAATTATTGGATGAATGTTTCTATATGTTTTGTGAGCATGTGGGGGAAAGTACTGGCGCAGTGGGTATTTGTGTTTACATTACTGACACCATTTCTCTGAGTGTGTTACATAATTATGATGGTTTGAATTGTCTGAATGGAATAACATGATTACCCATGGTATTGCACGTCTCCAATTCCAAATAAACACAATGGCAAAAACTAGACAAAAATGCAGAAAGAATAGTAAGTCACACAATGTCACTGAAGTCATGCAGAGAGGAAAAAAAAGAATAAAAAATGGGCAAGCAACAGACACCATAAATGTAAAAAAGCCAATGCATACAATTCTAAAATCATTCTTACCTTCTTCAGTCATTGTGTCATAATATTTTAGTTTTCCATATGATCCAAGTTCTACAACATCACAGTAAAAGACACAAAGATAAGGAACGAGCTATAATGCAAGAACTTTGTTTTTACACATTTTTAATTAATCAGATTCAGAGTTATACTGTCAAATTTTGCAATCGTAACTATATGGAGATGTGCAAACATGGGCCATGTGGCAGACAGCTTTCACGGCCCATTTTCAGAAATCACTTTAAATATATTATGCTACCGGGGGTAGAGTGTGCCCTGCATTACAGAATAGGGCACAGTTATCTTAACATCCAATGAAACAGAGTATTTGGCAAAGATAACTTCACCCCAGGTCTATTGTAACCCTGTAATTTTTATAGAGGTGACACTCCGAGAGAAAGGGACTGAACAAGGACAACGTCCAGGCTCATGGAAGCTTGCAGACACTGTGATTCCTTGCCACAGAACAGCAGTTCAAGAAGTTTATTTCACAGCTTTTCTCCAACAGAACCATTTCCTAGAGAAAAAGGAAGGCTACCTAGGAAAATCTAACATGAAAAACCACGTTCTAAACTTCCCTTTCTCTTCTTATATTTTAGACAGACAAGACAGAGTGCTCTGGGAGGAAAAAGGAGGCATCTTCCCAGGGAAGACCACCAGCTCAGATAAGTGACAGGGCAGCCACAGCTCCAGGACTAAGGCATTGGTGGCTGCTGTGTAAACAGCAGGAGGCAGGGCAAGGACCATCAGCTCCCCCTCTGTGTACAGATCATCAATGGACTCCCCCTATAATGGAAACCCCTGGCAGAATGTGAGCTGTTTTGAGTGAGCTGTTTTGAGTGAGCTGGTGGGAGTGGCAGCTGCAGTTGAGGGGAGAGAAGGAGTGGGATACACCATTTCTGTTTTCTTCAGTTTTAAAATAGCAACTTTTATCCTTGTTTGTCTGAAAATTCTAGATTGTTTTAAGCAATTTTGTGAGCAGGTTAAAAATATATTTTCTGGTCATAACACCACTCTCCCAATAAACTTCAAGACATTAATTAGACTCAAGAGATAGTTCTGTAGGATTCTGCAGAATGCTCCCATGGCCCATTAACTGGGCCAGCTGCTGGGAATCCTCATATGAATAAACTTAAAATTGATGGGTTTTGTGTGCAAGATGAAGGATCTAGCTTAAAATGCAATAATAAATATTCGTGTATTTCATATTTGTATGATACATCATTTACACATTTTTTCATGTGCCTAGATTTCTATCTAAAATTGTTTTAATACGCCAGCACAAAATTATATCTTGGGGAGAAAAATCACATGTTTATGTTTCTACTAAGAGCTGCCTATTCTGGCTACATTACAAAAGATGCAGGTGCTTCAAAAAGAAATTGAATTTTGTATAAATAGAAAGAAAAATTTTTTCATGACTTCTGGGGATTGCCATCAGTGAAAAAAATATATACATACGTGTATATATATGTATATATATATTCTGGTATTTTAAGAACAGTATTATATATTTGACATTGCACAACTTCAGAATTCTTAAATGACCTAAATACCTTCATAAATATAAAACACATAAATATAAAACATATGTTCATAGTGGCTTCACACATAATATATGTGTTTGCATGTGTGAGTAATCTTGGAGTAGATTAACAAATCACATCAGCCAACTAACTGTTTTGTGACCTCTCTTCCTTTCCTGAGGTAAGCAGTGGAATAAGCAGCTGGCATTCTCTACCATTTGCTCAGCAAACAGAATATGAGTGGCTCTGTGTTTGCAAAGTTGGATGTAAACTATATTCTACACAGTGACAATACACCATTGCATTTTTATGGATCCATTTTTGTAGACGCAAACCTCTGTATGCACACACTTATTTTCACATATCAATCCCAACTGTCAAATATCTGCTTGTGGCAGATGATATTACTCCTCACCTCATCTCTTGCAGAATCAGGTATAAATAAATACATTCATATTGTTTAATTATCATTTTATTTGTACATAGTTGGAATTGGAACTGTTCATATCGGACAAAGCTCACACATTCTCGACAACGTGGCAATGTCTAGATCGCTTCTTAGCTGCTTCCTTGGATATGATGAATGAGACCGAAGAACAAGAACTAGGCAGAACATAACAAAAATGAGGCTAATGATGGTGGAAGAGAAGGAAGAAGAGTAGTGAAAAGCTGAATAACAGCAGGTGTTGTGGCAACTCAAGGCGCACTGAGGAAGCAGTGGAAGGGAATGGTATCTGCCCAAACAAAGAGAACCATGTTTACAGTTTACTGAAGAAAAGTCAGAAAAGAATGGAGATGGAAACCAGCCTGCTAGAATACGGTCTTTAGCACTAACAGCAACAGGATGGTGAGATGGTGAACTCAGCAGCAGCATCCTAAGGAGGATTGGGCAGCATCTCCAGGAGCCACAAGGCCCTCCTCCCTGAAGCAGGGACTCAGGAGGTGCAGAAAGAGAAATGACATGCGACTAGGACAAAAAGCATGCATGCATAAACCAGAGCTCATCATGCACTTGGCTGGGGTCCTACAGCCCATGATGCCTCCTGGAACGTACCCTTGCCCACTGTCTATTGACAGCCTGTGGCAAGACCTAGTCTTGCTGAGAGGACCCGGGAGGCACTCACCGGCATAGGAATGTGGCTTGCAACCAGCACACTCTCCATAATGAATAACTAAGGCACTTTGAACATAATTGGATTAGGATTCAAACTGGGGCTAATCCAAGGTTAGTTTTTTTGGGGATAGGAGGAAAGAAGTAAGGGAGTTCAAGAGTCTATTAGTTAACATTATCTAGCACTGTTCGCTGTATCAGTGAAGCAAGAGGCAGCTAGGATTGGAAGAGCCATACATCACCTGTGAATGTCATTCTGGGTACCACCTGGTGCCTCTTCTCTATAACATTTCTCTAAGAAGCCACACAGATGGAGAAGAAATTCCAGAACCCTGTGGTCGGTGTTTGAGATGAGCCTGTAATCCGATTGTAAATGCTGCCCATTACGAGAATCACACTTGCTTTCATGCCACCGTGGTGGAGCCCACGTTACTGAGATGTGATGATCCCATGACCAATTTTCTCCCTTATGTATATTACTACCCCTCTAATTCTGTATCACACTAGCCAAAAGAGTGACTTTTTGTTTTGTTTTAAACTTTACTTTGGGGAGGAATGAAAGTTGCCCATTAGATGTAACAACTCCCAATTGTCTCACAGGGACAGATCTCGATTATGGAAAATATGGTGAAAGTCCTGAAAGGTAGGTTACAATCACAGAGGGAGATCTGAATATAATTATGTAGGAATTATCATCCTCGAACAGTGAACAATAATGTGTGGTCATTACTGTGGATCATGCAGATGGTTCATAATGAAATGCCCAACCAAGTCCCCAGATTCTGCAACTTCTTATAAATTTGCCACTTCATTTTCAGCCTTGCTTCTCTGTGGTGTTGCTTAGCAATATCAGTGGTTACTGATTTCTGTCTTGTGAGGAGCTGACTCAGGCCATATTTCACCTTATTTTACATGCTCTGGATGATCAAGCAAGAAAAATGGGACCTAGATGTGCTTTTCTGCTGTTGTCCTTTTGAGGTGGGCTGGGGAGGGGGAGAGCGTAGGATAGAATATGCAGGTTTCTGAAAAGGATTTTTAAAGAAAAACAATAAGCAACCTAGACAAGAAAATCAACCCAAAACAATCTGCCTTTTATGAGTATTGTTTTGAGAAGTGAAGCCAGCTGGACTTCCTGGGTCTAGTGGGGACTTGGAGAACTTTTCTGTCTAGCAAGAGGATTGTAAAACGCACCAATCAGCACTCTGTAGCTCCATTGTAAAACGCACCAATCAGCACTCTGTAGCTAGCAAGGGGATTGTAAAACACACCAATCAGTGCTCTGTAGCCAGCAACGAGACTGTAAAATGCACCAATCAGTGCTCTGTAAAATTGCACCAATCAGTGCTCTGTAAAATTGCACCAATCAGTACTCTGTAAAATGCACCAATTAGTGCTCTGTAAAACACACCAATCAGTAGGGTCCTAAAAGTAGCCAGTTGCAGGGAGGATTGAAAAAAGGGCATTCTGATAGGGCAGAAATCGAACATGGGTGGGGACAAATAAGGGAATAAAAGCTGACCACCCCAGCCAGCAGCAGCAACCCACTTGGGTCCCCTTCCTTGCTGTGGAAGCTTTGTTCTTTTGCTTTTCACAATAAATCTTGCTGCTGCTCATTATTTGGGTCCATGCCATCTTTAAGAGCTATAACACTCACCACGAAGGTCCACGGCTCCATTCTGGAAGTCAGAGAGACCACGAACCCACCGGAAAGAACCAACTCTGGATACATTTTTACTGTGTAATTAAAAATCTCAATAACAATCTTAAGATAATTTTAAACACTGACACTGTTAGAATTTTTTTTTTCCTTTTTCACAAAGTCCAGGAGATAAGTGATGATATAGCATGAGGGTTGCATATATAGTTTGGAGCCTTACAGACCTTGACTTGACAACTGGGTCTGCCACTTGCTAGCCATGAGACCTTGGGCAAGTTACCTAATGTCTTTGAGACTTAGTTCTCACACTTATGCAAATGAGAAAAATACTAGTTGTATTCTAGAATTGTGGTGAGAATTACAGGTGCTTAACCTGTAACTGACAGATAATATTCACTAAATATACGGTAGGTATTATTATGACTTTAGTGCATCAGTTGGTTTTCCTTCAAATTAGGAAGCTCCCATACATAGTACTCTTCTGATCTTCAAAAATCAGAGTGAACTTTGGTATCAAGAGACCTTATCGTTATAATGCAGAACAAGGAGATCTTGTAGCACAGTGGAAATTTTGGAGTCAACAGATATGGTTTCTAATCCAGACTTTGCTTTTTATTACCAGTGTGACTTTGTAGTAAGATAGCCTTTCACAACCTTAGTTTCCTCATCTGTAAAATGGGGCTCATTCTAGTACGTCCCTCAATATGTTGTTGTAAGGAGCTTTGTGCTATGCCTGGAACATTGGAAGTGCTCAAGCTCATACATATAGAACCCATCATTCTATGATTGGGCCAAAATCTAGTAAGTGATGAGTTGTCCAGACTAAGATAATATGTCACAAGTGACCATCCAGGATTTGAACCTTGTTCTAACATCCTTTTCACAAGTTTATATTGGAGAAGCAGCAGGTAAAATGAGAATGACAAAAATAATGACCAATGATGTCATGCCAAAGGAAGTCTATGAATGTCATTTATATTCTTTTGTATAATCTAACATCAGGTACATTGAGACCTGATGTCAGTTACACTGGTATTATTTAAAGAATGTACAACTCAGAGAAAGAAATAACATAAAGACATTAGGTTTTGGTTTTTGAAAGGGAAGCTCAAAAGGGACTTCAGCTGTTCAGGAAAGTGGTATTGTCCAGTGGTTAAAAGAGTGTGTTCTGGGGTCCAACAATCCTGGGTTTGAACCCAGCTCCATCAGTTTCTACCTGTGTGGTCTTGGGTAAATCATTTAGCTACTCTAAACTTCAATGTCCTTATCTGTAATATGGTTATAATAAAAGTTCTTATCTTATAGGATTGATGTGGAAAATAAATAAGTTAATCTGTATAAAATGCTTAGCCCAGTGTCTGGCAGGCACATGGTAAATATTCAATAAATATTAGTTATTCCTGTTGTCACTATTATTGCCTCCCCATGCATCAATTCAGAGTTCGAGCTGAATATTCAACATTTTCTCTGGTCCCCTTTTCAGCTGTAGTTTGAAGGGAAAAAATAATATTAAAGATAGTGAAAAAATATGATTTGAATAGCAAAGAACATAGAATATCTGAAACCATCCATGCAACAGTTGGAATTCATTTCTAATTTCAGAAAATCTGTTTGAGCTCTTCTAATAGAGTATTTCTAAAATGTGTTCTTAATTTTTTGTGGGGGTAGGTGGATGGGGGGTTAGGAAACTAACATTTTCATTAATGACATCTATCATCTTGGGTACATTTTTGCTTGTCTATAAATTGAAAGATTACATTTACAAAATCAAGCAAAAGGTACTTTCTCATTAAATCCTATCAATTCTGGGCTGGGGGTTACAAACACATTTATTACCCACTCTTAGAAGTGGCAAAATATTCCATTATCTTCCTCTGCTTTTTTTAAAAAGGATTTATGAAGTGCTGTGTACAGATAGGCCTGTTGGTTTCTTTCATAGAAACAGGAGCTTGGTTATATTACATGTGACTAAGACCCACAGGGTGAGGGGAGGGAGGGGGGCACTAAGGTGATGCTGATGCTTCTGTAAGCCACACTCACAATCCAACCAGTCACAAAGTCTAATTCCACCCCTAAATATCTTCAATTCTGTCTTTTCTGCTCCATTTCCACTGCCCTGGCCTTAGTCTGAGGCTTTGCCTAGACTACTGCAATGGTCTTATTTGCAATCTTCTTCCCTAATCTTTCTTACCACCTGTCTACCCCCAGCACCTTTCACCTATCTTTCTCATCATTATCAAGGTAATCATTTCTAAACACAAAGTGAAAATATAACACCTCTCAATCCTGCACATACTGTGATTTTGCGTTGGAATTTTACTACGTCTCCTAATTTACTGAATCTTTCAGAACCCCGTTGAGGTTCCCTCCTCCATGCAGCATTCCTGAATGCCCCCATCTCTAACGTTAAGTCACTTTCCTCCTGTGTGTCTGTTCCAACTATACACTTTTGTTGTTGTGCTCATCTTATCAAATGTACCTTAACCTACTTGTTTTCTGCCCTTTAAGGCAAAGAGTCATTGTACGCATTTTGTTAATTTCAGCACCCAGCAGAGTAAAGGGGCACTCCGTATGCGTTCAACAAATGCTGCTAAGTTGAATTAAATATCTATTTAAAGTGCTCTGTTAATCTCCCTCACCTTTATTACCTTTGGTACTGACACCTATGATTCTTCCCATTTTAGTGTTCTAATTCCACAGCTTCAACTATTCTGGCTTATAGTGTCTCTATGGGGAGGAAGCCCCATGGGGTGGTCTTGACTCTTGGAATCCCCTTCATTGCTTCAGTGAAGTAGGAGGACTTACATCATGCAGAAGAGCCATCAGGAGAGTCCTCAGCACACAAAAGACAAAACAGCAGCACTGTCTTTAGAAAATGGCAATGGAAAATACCAGCGCACAGAATAGATGCTGCATGCTGGCTAGAGAACAACTTGGATATACTCCTGGATCCCATCTTGTGGCCTGGCTGGATTCAGTGGTTTTTGCTAGGCAAAGAGAATCAGTGCTAATTTATATCCAGCTATTGGGTCAGCAAAGCCGAGCTTCTACCCTCTGGTGCCTGAAAGCATCCAATAATATTAGAAAAATATCCAAGGGAGGAGAGGAAAACCGGTAAAATGAAAAACAAACAAACAACAACAAAAAAAACTCCAGCCATCCAAGAAGGGAAAAAGGCAAGAGATAAGAGAAATATGAGAGGGCAAGGGAATTTGAGAACACAATGAAATTAAGGGAAAAAGGACTGGAAGACATAAAATTAATGCCACTGATGTGACAGTAATTCAAGGTAAAAATCCTCCTTACAATGACATATTCTACACTATTGTCTGGCATGTTATTTTCCTGAATACTTGGTTCTTTACCACAATAGAAACAATCACTCCAAATTATGAATAATTTACAGGAATAAATTTAAAGTAGAATGTTCATACAATCCTTTAAATTCCATCTGTTGTAAGTATAAATCCATGTACCATTACTCCTATTAAATACTAGACTGTATAAGTGGGATTACATAAGTCAGTTTAAAATCCAGGATGCAAAGAAAGGGTGGAAGATTAAGATATCTTTCCCAAATAGTTATGCATCTTAGATTAAATAGCAAATGCCTGCCAGTAAACCAGAGATTTGGTTACGCAGGAGGAGCTAGGGCATGCCATTATCTTTTGACCCCCAAGTGACACCCAAAGGGTGGCCTAAGAATGTTTCACCAGAATTAAAAAATTAATAGAGAGAATAAATGCTCCTGTAGATTTTTTATCAATATATTGGAAAGATACATTTTTTAGTCTGCTGAACACCTATGGACCCCAGGTAGAATTTTTTTCAAGTCTGCTCAATAGCTATGAACCCAAATGAAATCTGGCCTTTTGGAAGGAAATGAGTTAAGTATCATGTGACATGATTTCCTTCTCATTGTACAAAGGACAGGAGAACTCTGTAAATACAGAGACTAAAATTATACAGCTTTGGGATAACTTTTGCTCAATGAGAAGCTGATGAATAGAAAATCGGTTCCCATGTTATCTTATAGATAGGTATACCAGGACCTGAAGATATGGCACATGGTAAATAGGCTTCTTTTTCAGGAAAGAAAATATAGAAAAGATAATTCGAGGTCTTATGATTGAACCACTGAAAGCTGTCTAAAATTTTGACGGCTGCAAGAAAAAACGAACAACTGACAGCAACTTATTTGGCAAATGCCTACAGAGAACTAATGATGTGGCAAGCACTGTTCTATGTGCCCTACAAATAGCATTCCATTGAATACAGTTAACAGCCCACGACAGATACCATTATCTTTCCTATTTTACAAAGGAGGAAGCTGAGTTACAGAGAAGTTAAGTAACTTGCCCAGGGGCACACAGCTAGTAAGAGGCAGAACTGGGGTTCAAACCAAGGTGGCTGGCTCCTCATTGTGTCTGCTCAGTAACTAATTCTGCTACTCCTCCCAAGAATCTGATGGGAAGAGGTCACCGTGCACACCCCAAGCAGGGTAGAGAGGGTTTTTCTAAATGGGCACATTGTGTGATGTCACCTTTGAACTCCTAGAATCAGGTCTTCATGGTGTAATCCTCACTAGCATTGACAAGATGGGGTTTAGCTCTCAGGTCAAGAAAATAGTTGTAACCTATTCCAGATAGGAAACCTTGCATGACCTGCTGCATCACCTATGGAAATGTGTTGCATGAAAAAAAAATCAATAACTGGATGAAAGGTTTTTTTTCAGAAATGGCAGAGGAGAATTTTCATCATAAATAATTTTCTAAAATGAGATTGATTTACTATGGAATTTAACTCCTGCCAATACTGGTTGTTATGGTCTCAGGGCCTTAGAGTAAAAAGCAAAGCTACATTCACTATTGGTGTTTTGGGCTTAAGTGCTGCCATCTGGGAGGTCAAAGAGAAGTAGCCACATAGGTTACTGCAACTGCATATCTAAAGGTCAGGTTCAACAACAGCACTTAAACTGGCATTCAGGGAGTTAACTAGTCTGGGGCAAGCACTGGCTAAAGTTCCCCCAGAGTCTTGTCTACAGTGGGGGCCTCTAAAGGAGAACATTCCCAATGGGGTTACCACTCATATGTCAGCTTGCAATGGAAATATGTTTCGTGAATGAATATATGAGAACACACACACACACGCACACACACACACTAAACAAGTCTGATATAGACCTGTAAACTATATAAGCAACAATGCTGCTTGACTCTTTACAAATGTGTATGTGCACGTGTGTATAACATAGCCTCCTTTGAGCCCGGGGACAACCTGTGAAGGACCGTTTGTTGTGGGTGAGAGAATTCTTTTCAATGGCTGAAGTAAAGAGGCAAGATTTGGTGGATCTGATAATGTGAGGTCAGGAGAGAAATGGATCCTGACAGCCAGTTGAGGATTGAGTTTACAATATGATCAGCATGTACACATGAGTGTTGTGGCCAGTGCAAATCCCAGATGGAAGAGTCAACTAGAAAATGTGTTCCCTAGTGTCAGAGAAAGTCATCTCATCACAGAATGCAAGTCATTCAACCTCATCCCGTGAAGTGAGGCCCTGCTACTTATTAAACACTCAGAGGTGTCTTTAGTGTAAATGCCTTTCATTTGGGAGAAAACACCTCTGGATGCTCTCATATCACAGATGATGTTTATATAACAATACACATTTCGAATAGGAAGTCTTTGGTAAATGAAAGTGCTTCTTCACCTTCAGTGACTGCCCCCATCCTTTGGTCCCCCAAGTAATTGCATCTGTGACAGCTGCTTTTTATCTCTGGGAACTCTGAGCCCTCCCTTCTGAAGGAGTTCCCTTCTGAGCATAAGTTCCAGAGGAGAAAGATGAAGCTCTAATTTTATGGATACTTCATTGTCCTTTTCCTTCTTCATGATATCTTTGAGCTCAAATGCCATCAAAATCATTTTTCTTTGGGCAGGGTGCAGTGGCTCACAGCTGTAATCCCAGCACATTGGGAGGAGGCCAAGGCAGGTGGATAACCTGAGGTCAGGAGTTCGAGACCAGCCTGGCCAACATGGCGAAACCCGTCTCTACTAAAAATACAAAAATTAGCCAGACATAGTGTTGCATGCCTGTAATCATAGCTACTTGAGAGGCTGAGGCAGGAGACTCGCTTGAACCTGGGAGATGGAGGTGGCAGTGAGCCAAGATCGTGCCACTGCATTCCAGCCTAGGTGATAGAGTGAGACTCTGTCTCAAAAAAAAAAAAAAAAAAAATCAACTTTTTGGCCACATACCTTGTGGCCTTCGCTTCAAAGCCAACCTTTTCATTGGAGAAAGAAAGAGAGAGGGAACTTTTCTCATACTCAAAAGCAGTTTATTTCAGTGAGACAATTCACATTCCCTTATGGCTCAAATAACATTAATTTATAATGTGTACAACACAAAGAGAGATTCAGTTTCAACCATGTTTCAAATTCAAATATGAGAATAATGCTCTACTATTCCCTAAAGAGAGGAGCTATTTAACTTGTCCTGTGTTTGCTCTATGAGAGGCATTAATGGCCTGTCCTCCTCTATCCAGGAATTGATACTACTGTCATATTAGTAGACCACGGCCAGTAGATTGGATTTTATTTTTCTCCAGTGAAGATTTTCACTCATTTGCCTATTCATTTACCAGGCGGAGGCTGCACGCAAACATCTTGGTAATATAAGCTGATCTAAAATTTAAGATAGAAAGATTACAAAACTGCTTTTGAGAGACACCTTCTCCACTTTTTGGATAAAAGGGGGCATGAAATGACTTTCTCTTGGGACCAAACAAAAATTTATGAAAGCTCATTTTGAAGCTTTTTTTTTTTTTTAAATAGAAGCTAAGAGAAATAAGCTCTGGTATTTGGTCAGACAAAAAGCAAACCCAGCAAGCAAGTGACAGTTTAATCTTAGTGTCAGCTTCAAGTTAACATTAAGTGTCTGTGTTAAAGACTTGGAAAGCCTTTACAGAACAGACAGATGTGTGAGCATGTGTGGCCATAGATAGAGTCCTGTGTGAGTGAAGTCTCCAGGCTCAGAAGTCAGACTTAGGAGCTGGGTGACTATGAGCAAGTCATGCCACCCCTTGGAACCGCAGTTTTCTCAGAGGTAAAACATGCATATGACTTCCCATAGCCACTGCTGAGAGAATTACATGAGATGACTTTCGGGTGTGTGGCACAGAGTGGGTACTACAAAAGTTCCACTTTCTTGTTTTCCTTCTCTACCATCTCTGAGGCCCTTAGTTTCCTGCACTGAAATCTCTCTCTCTCTCTCTCTCTCTCACACACACACACACACACACACACACACACACACATGCATAGACACTTGCACATCCCTAGCACCCCTCGACAGGAGAGACTGCTAGAGCGTTAGTTCAGTGGGCAAGGAGCTACATGCCTGCTCATCTCAAAGGAACCACGTTTTGGTTGGGACAATACATAGTTTGGGGTTTCCCTGAGCCAGCTGGTTCCTCTGCTCATCCAGGCTCCTTACCTCCTTCAAGAACCTGCTTTCAAAGCTCACTTTCTCCAGGAACACTTCCCTGAAGGCCCTTCCTCAGGGTTCACACAATGATATGGATTTCCTGAGGGTCTGGCAAGCCTTGCTTGCCTGCAGCCAGTGCTCACTGTGTCCAGCGCCGTGCCTGCTGTACATCCACCAGGGCGCTTGCCATGCCAGGAGGCCACTTACATGAATGTGCGCTCTCACTGCTTCAGGAATGAGGGCCATGTCCCTTCAGTTGGGGATTCAAATGCTCCAGGAAGCCCCTCTCCTGCCCCGCTTGGTGCCTCACCAAGAGCAGTTAGTGAATCTGGCCAGGGCAGTGGTGCTTATACCCTATGGCAGTGTGCCCCTCCAGGGCCACCTCAGAGGAGACCCCGGTGGCCTCTGATCCAGCCTCTTCACCAGCCTCCTGAATACTTCAGCCAGAACATCTAAAAGCTCCTCTTGATGATGCTTTTTTGTACTTCTTTGTTGAAAGTGTTGGACACTAGGACTGGGATTGAGTTGCATTTAGAGTTTAATTTGGAGAGAACTGACATCTTTATAACAGCATTTATTTAGATCTTTTATGTTCTTCAGAAATGATGATTGTGATGATTTTTGCCATAAGGTTCTTAAATATTTCTTTTGGGTTAATCTTTGGTATTTTATGGTTTTGTTGCATTTGTGAGTGGGGTCTTCATTGCTTTCATGTTTAAATAATCCTTTAGTTCACCAGTCCCCAGCGTTTTTGACACCAGGGATTGGCTTTTGTGGAAGACAATTTTTCCATGGGTGGGTGTGGGGTGAGTGGTGGGGATGGTTTCAGGATGAAACTGTTCCACTTCAGATCATCAGGCATTAGATTCTCATAAGGAGCCGCAACCTAGATCCTCACATGCACAGTTCACCATAGAGTTCACGCTCCTATGAGAACTGAATGCCTCCTCTGATCTGACAGGAGGTGGAGCTCAGGCGGTCATGCTCACCCACTGGCTGCTCACCTCCTGCTGTGTGGCCCAGTTCCTAATGGACCATGAACTGGTACCAGTGCATGGCCTGGGGGTTGGGGACCCCTGCTTTAGTTCGATTACAGGTGCATTAGGTGAGAATTATTCCTACTTCTATGTTTCTTAAGGTGTCTAGTGCACAAGTTTATTAAATATTGGTATTAGTAATACAACTGTTGTTACAATGAAAAAATGTAAATGAAAATTTGAATCTACACAAGGAAGGAGAAATTACTATAATTGTAGGAGAGTGTACAAGAGCCCACAGAAAATAAGTAAGAACCTTCATTTTTTTTGCAATTTCCATCTCAAACTCAACACCAAATTGAGGTGGATGTTATTTTACAGGTGTTTGATTTTGTAAAAGGAATGAATGGTTAAAACAATAAACATCTTAGCCTCTTGTTGCGATGATAATTCTCTGAACATATAAAATTAGGCCTGGGGAATGTAATAAAGGAAAGAACAGTGTATTAAAGAGAAGAAAATGAAAGGAAACGAGAGAAGAACAAAGCATTTGGATGGAAGAGAGGAACAAGGAGATGGAAGAACTCATCAGGAAGGTGTGAGGCAGACAGCGAACATTTCCCATTGCAGCAGTGACTCCAGGACTAGAGAGAGATATATTCCATTATGCAGCAAATACTGACCAAGCACCTACATAATAACATCATTGCTGTGCTGGTACTATACAATGGTGGCCAAACCAGATCTGATCACTCTTCATAGCTGCAAAAGAACCATCAAGTAAATAGAACTTTGTTGGTCACTACAACAGAGCCCTTTGACAGGGCATGGATTAAGAAAATCTACATGGCTAGAGACATATAGTTCCCTAGCAGAAAAATTATAAAGGCAAGTACTCATTCAATTCATTTAGCAAATATGTACTGGGGCCCACTTGTGCCAGACACTAGGGATAGAGCCAAGCCTGTCCTGAGTCCTGCTCTGTTGGAGGTATAAGGGTAGAGACAGGCAGCATACAACAAATACATACGTTCATGGGGACAAGTGTTAAGGAGAATGCAGAGCAGGGAGAGGGAGAGTGAGAACTCGGATTCACTTTCATTGTTTTGCTTCTGATATTTTCAAAAGGTTGATTGAGTAAGGCCTCTGATCAGGTGACATGTGAAGGTTGACTTGAAGGAGGGGAGACCAGGAGCCAACTGGATATCTAGAAAAAGGGGGAACATGTGTAAGGGCCCTGAGGCAGGAGTGTGCTTGGGATTTGGAAGGAGCTGCTAGGCAGTCAGAGAAGCAGAACAAGGGAAATGACATGTGAGAGAAAAGAGAGAAGGGTAGAGAAATGAGGAGACAGGAAGGAGGGGAGAGGAGGGGGCAAAGCAGGGGAGGAAGGGAGGAAGGTGAGAGACGGGCAGAGAGAGATGAGGGAGGGGAAGGAGGGGAAACGAGGGCAGAGAAGAGGGAAGGAGGGGTGAGAGAAGAGAAGAGAGGATAGGAGGAAGAGAGGAGGCGGGAGGGGAAAGGCGGAGGGAGGTAGAGTGGGAAGTCGCAGGGGGTCTGGGGCCGCTGTACGCTCTAGGGCTTTTGCTCTTGGTGAGATGGTTTTGAGCAGAGGTGGGGTGTGATCTGACTTACATTTTAGGGGATCCAGGATTCTTCTATGGACAAGTTTGGGGCATGCCTTTTCTGGGGAAAGATTCAGGGCCACTGTGAAATAAATTGGACTCATGGGTCAGCAGACAGCCCTTCAAAAAGAGGGAAAAGGGGAACTTCCATCTCTTCCCTATAAATTGAGAACTCAAGAAGACTGGACAAAGGTTACTAGGGATGGGAAGAAGAAGGTGAACACATTTGACTCTAACTGGGCTCTACTATGGAGTTACATAATGTGGTCCTGGGAAAATAGATTTCCCCAAATCGATCTCATCTGAGAAGCATGACACTTGTGAGGAACTGCTGATGAGAGGTGGGGGGAACAGAGAGTATTAAGCAGCAGGGCTGGCTCTGACAACCTGCATTAAAAAGCTGACTCTACTATCCTAGGACTGTGGCTTCAGGCAGGTAAGAAAACCACTTGGGGTCTCAGTTTCTTCATCTATAAAATGAGGATAACAGATTCTCTCTCATGGGCTTGCTGAGAGAATTGAGTGAGATAATGTTTGCAAAGCACAGTACCTGGTACCTAGTAAGTGCTCAAATGTGAAAACCAAACACTATTATTATCACTATTACTCTCTGGAGCAAGCAAGATTCTATACTGAGGTCCTTTTCTGTCCATTTCTTAATAACATTTAGCATTTAACTGGCACTTATTCTCTGCCAGGCCTTGTTGTAAGTGCTTTTCATATATTAGCTCACATACTCTTCATTTGTTTTAGTTTCCTTTTTTTCTAATTTAGAGACAGAGGTCTTGCTATGTTGCCCAGGCTGCTCTTGTACTCCTAAGCTCAAGTAATCGTTCTGCCTTAGCCTCCAGAGTAGCTGGGATTACAGGTGTGTGCCAACATGCCCAGTGTATATTAGCTCGCATACTATTAAAACAACCCTGTGAGGTAGGTATTATTACTCTCTTTCTACAAATGAGGAGGTTGAGGCACAGAGAGGGTAAACAAATCATCCAAGGTCACACAGCTAGTGAAGGACAGAGCTGGGACTGGAACCCATGGGGGTCTAGTTTCAGTCAATCCTCACTCTTATTAAATGCTGTACTAGACTACCTCTCTGCTCATTCACTGCTCATAGTTCTTTATCAAAGACAGGAAACAAGCTGGGTATGGTGGCTTGCACCTGTAGTCCCACCTACTCAGGAGGCTGAGGTGGGAGGATCACTTGAGCCCAGGATTTCAAGTCTAGCCTGGGCAACATACCAAGACCCTGTTTCTAAAAACAAACAAAAACAACTGATAAAAAACAATTTTCATCTTGAATCATGTACGGGATCTTCTGTGTTTGGTCTCCTACTACTCAGCAGATGGAGAGAATGGCTTTGGAACCAGATCAATGTCGGTAGAGATATAACATCCATCTGGGCAGGTCACCAAGCTGCTCTGGGCCTTGGTATTTATCCATGAAGTGGGGATGATGAGATATATAAGAGACAAGTGTTCAATAAGTGGAAGCTACAATTGCCAATAGTGATAATGCTACACTTTGTTCAGTAAAAATACTACCATATAGTAGATCCTCACTTTTTAACAACTTTGTTATCTCTTTGTTCAAGGTGGTAATTTTCACCCCTGAATTTCTACTAGTCATTTGCCTTGTGGTGACTGTGATTGATCACCAGAAAAGACTGTGGTATTCCTTTCTCTGAAGTCTTTGGGAGAAGATATATGCCTATATGCCTGCCAAACACGACCTGCCAGTTCCTGTCTAGAGATGGCAGCCTGGGCTGCAGAAGCTTTAGAAGCAGTTCAAGACCACACATTTTACAATTTTCACTTCTTTGAACTGAAACCATCAAGGCACAGGATGAGGAGGACATGAAGGTGGAGAGAGGAAGATATCACCATTTTTTCTCTATGCTCCTCTTTCCCCAAAAAGGTCAATCCTAAACATCTTTATCCCCAGCATTCTATTTTCTTCTCCTTGTCCCAAACCAGAGGAAGAGAGAGCTTTTAAAAAACCCTCTCTGGCAAAAGAGGTTCTTTAAGTCTTCCTAAGTAGAAGTGGTAGCAGTAGTAGTAGTAATAATAATATCAATAATAATAATAATAATAAAATCCATCCCTGGTCCAGGGATAGGTCAGAGCTCTTGTGATTTAAGCTGGTGTCTACACCAGGAGAACAAGGAATGCTGGGTTGGACATGGGGTTACACAAGGAGGCAGAGTAGCAGAAAAGAACTACAAACACAGACTGTGAGTCAGGCAGATACAGGTTCAAATTCTGGCTCTGCCATTTACTTCTTGTGTCACCTTGCCTTAGTGGGGCATAGAGCCATAGCCTCTTTACATGTCAGTGTCCTCTGAATGATGGAGTAGGGCTCATGGAAGGATTAAATGAGATGGTTTATATAAAGCACTCAGCATAGTGCCTGGCCTACAGAAAGTACTCTGCAAATGTTGGTTGGTGCTATCATTTTGAGACAAATGATAGGAGAAGATACTTCTCACTGCAAAAGTGCAACATCCAGCATCCTTGTTTTAGGTTCATGAAGATGTACCCCTGAGCAAATATAAAGGCTTGTTTAGAGAAAATGTTAAAATCAATATAGGACACTGAATTTATTAGAAAGATCAATTCAGATAGCCATCCTGTGATCTCAAAGACCAATAATTCTAGTTCCCCAAGGTTTTCTTATAAAAGAAAGAAAATATTTATTCCAACCATTCATCTGCCTTAAGCAGATTCCATCTTTTCATGAACAATGTCCTGTTCAGAGTTTTGTGTCCCTGAAAAGGCACTGTTCAGCTATGTTTGAACTAAACCTTCACCTAGTCAGGCCAACTTTGTCCCCCCTACATAATGTGGTCCATCCAGAGCACACCAAGGAACAATGAACAGTGGAACCAATAAACAATGTATGTCACTGAAACAGACTGGATCAGATCCAAGGTGGTTTCACCATGTTCTTTGGTATTCCTCCCTTTGAGAAGTGAAGTCTAATTTTGTCCCCATGAGTCTGGGCTGGACTTAGTGCCTGCCTGACTGATTGAATGCAGTACAACTGACATCCTGGGATTTCCCAGGCTAGGTCATATAAAGCCTTGCAGCTTCTGCTTGGTCTTCCTGGAAGGTTTGCTCTTGGAACCCTTAACTACCATATAAAACATGTTAGTCTATCCACATGGAAAGGTCCTGAGACCACAGGGGGAATCAGGGGACCCAGTTGAGCCCAGCTTTCCACTGTGCCTTCCTTTGTAGGTGTTAAGCTTGAGTAAGGTCCTTTCAGACCTTCTAACCTACCCATCTACCAGCTAAATACCATCAAATGACCTCCAATGATGCCACATGGAACAGAAAACTCACCCAGGTAATCCCTGCTCAAATTTTGAATCCACAAAATTATGAGTAATAAGATGGTGGCAGTTATAAGCCACTAAGTCTTGGGGTGCTTTGTTGCACATCAACAGATAATAAAACGCAAACATTGCTGGACTCTTGTGACTCAGGCTCAGAGCCGGAACCAACCACTAATGAAGGCTTTTGGCAAGGGCTCATTCACTGGATTTTGGAAGACAACAACACCTGAGTGGCACAGATGAGACAAAGGGGAATGTGTTTCTGTAGGCCATCTGTCCTAGATGCTGCTTTCAAATGAATTTGAATAGTTCCCTTTTGAACATACACCAAATGTCAGTAGTGCCAATGCACTACCCAGCCAGGTGAACACCAGTGACATGAACGAACTGTTCTTTAGTGCTACAAGGAAGCTACTGACTGCAGCGTTCATGCCATCAACTTGGTGATGTAACTAGCATGCTCTTTGTTGTTAGAAGGTGACAGTTTGGCACAAGGACATGTGAATTCAAGTGATTAGATGCAAACTAAGAGAGATGACTATTTCTGAGAGCTGTGGGTTAATTTTTTGGCTGTTCTCGGAATGGAAAATGTTTGTGAATTTTGGGGGAAAAATACCAGAGCAATCTGTTTTCTTGGCCGCCTGCTATGGAGCAATTTTAAAGCATTGAAGTGCTTTCCGTATTTTCTAATCACTCAAGTCCAGAGCTGATTATGGCTCTCAGCATCTCTCAGATTCACACCACTGTAGCCTCCCACATCTTTCAGGGAGAGGTTTCACCTTGAAAGCAGGTGCCCGGATTCAGGAGGCACATCTTGCTACAGCAGGAATACAGTTTAATTGTAGCACAGCTCCACAAGGGCCAGGCGTTTTGGAAAATCACTGATGGCCCAACTCTGAGACAACCTAGATTCACTTTCCCTTATCTCACAAAAACAAAACATAACCTCTTCTCCAAACAGAAAAAACAAAAACAAGCCCTACCAGAAACTGAATTCTTCCAAACAAAAACCAGGAACATTTAGATTATTGAGACCTGTGGGCAAGGACATGACCACATTCACAGGCGTGCACACACACACACACACAGTTGCATATGATTAAACATCTCTAGAAGGAGCTTCATGAAACTGGAAACTGTGGTTTCCTCTGTGGAGAATTGGGGAACTGGAGAAAATTAGAGGGTTGATGAAGGAAGAAGACATTTTTTTTCACCTTAATCTTTGGAATATTTTGAAGTTTTAAAAATCATATATTGTGTTACTTTTCAAAATAATGAAGTAGAATAATTCCAAACCTGCATATGGCAATTAAGATGTGCTAGGCTGTGTATTTAACGCTTTGTGTATATTCACATTTTAATCCTTACAATAACCCTATGATGCAGACATCATTATGTATTTTCCTGATTTTACAGATGAGGAAACTGAGATACGGAAAGATTAGGTGACTTGTCCGAGGTCACACAGCTAGTAAATGCAGAACTGGGATCTGGACCCAGAGTCTGGTTCGGGAGTCTGTCCTTTTAATTGCTACATAATACTGCCTTGCCCAAAATAAACATACTCAGGCCCTTTATCATACTTGAGTTGGAGTAGATAAAATTGTTCCTTTCTTCTCTCGCATGGTCAATATCAGGTCAATATCATGACTTTGAACAAGTTGCCTAATCTTCCTGAGACTTCGTCGCTAGTATGTACCAGGTATTCTTCTAGGCTTTGTGGATAACTAGTGAATAAAACAGAGTCCCTGGTCTCAAGAAACTTCCTGTATCCTGGCAGAAACAGGCAATAAATAAACAATCACAGAAACCATGATATAAGCAGTAAAGAAAAATTAAAGGTTCATTGGCAGATGAGGATTGGGAACCCTGATTTATGCTGAATGGTCAGGAAGTATTTACACAGAGTGCTGAAAAATGGGCAGGAGTAAAGCAGGGAAAAATGGAAGGGGGTGGGGGAAAGGAAAATATTATAGTGGAGAGAACAGCCTATGGAAAAACCTGGGGCAGGGAAGGGGTGTTTGTCTGAAGACAGAAAGGTCTGTGTGACTAAAACAGAGTGAAATTGAGTTTGGAGCAAGAGGCAGATCATGTAGACCAGCGGTCCCCAAGCTTTTTTGCACCAGACACTGGGTCTTGGGGAAGACAATTTTTCCATGGCCAGGTCAAGGAGGATGATTTGGGGATGAAACTGTTCCACCTCGGATCATCAGGCATTAAATTCGAATAAGGAGCACACAACCTAGATCTCTCTCATGCACAGTTCACAATAGGGTTCGGCCCCCTATGAGAATCTAATGCAAATGCTGATTTGAGAGGAGGTGGAGCTCAGGCGGTAATGCCTGCTGTCCTCCTGCTGGTACCAGTCCGTGGTCTGGGGGTTGGGGACCCCTGTCATAGACCATGATTTGGCTCACGTCCCACCCTCCAACTGCCATCTAACATGTTTGAATTGTGCATCCTATCAGCAAAATTTTTAAATGTATATAAATAGGTATCTATATTCATATCTATATCTATATTCCTATTATATATAGATACAAATACTAAAACATGAACAGAAACATTTTCAAAAATAGAAGCTAAGAAGAATGACAACGTAAATGATGAAGGTGCTGATATTTTCTCCTTGCTTCCCAAAGGATCATCTTGCATATCTCCTGATCTACCTCATCTTCACCCCAGGACTACAGCTCTAATCCAGAAAGCAGTATGGCCTGTTTTAAGTGAGATTCAAAGAAACAGAACCATGAGAACTCTCCTGACTTTGAGGGGGGCTCCTTTTGCACAAACTACTAGTTGTGCAAGGATTTCACAATTTTCCTAAGAGCCCTGGGAAGCCACTGAATGTTATAAGTAGAAATGACATAACCTGATTTACTTTTTAAGAAGATTACTTGGGCTGCTGCATGGAACATATGTCTAGGCAGTGGCAATGGAAGAACTGAAAGACCAGCTAGGAAGCTACTGCAGGAATGCAGGAATGCAGGCAAGCGATGGAGATGGTTTGGAATAAAGTGCTGCAGGAGGGAGAGCAGTAGATACATTTGAGATCCATGTTGGTGGTGCTATATTTTGTGAAAGGAGAATAATAATGTTAGCTATGAAGCATTATTGTGAAGCATAAGTTTACAGAGGTGAAAATGCTTTGTCAACTGTAAGGTGCCAAAGATAACTATTAATATTACTATAGATGATGAAACCAAATACTAGAGAGACCCTAACTTGCCCAAAGTCACACAACTGCTTAGTAGTTGGGAGGAAGGAGTTAAAGCAGTTGGCCTGCAATCTCTTTACTCCCTTCTCTGGGGGTATATCCCGGGGGAAAGAAAAGAAGGCTCATGACCAGGTCTAACATCCTTGTCAAATGGACCTCCGTGTAGATAGAGTAATGATATTTAGGATGTCCCTGGCTAAGAATTACCTCTAGTAAACAGATCCCAGGACCTGTGGAGGAAGGCTTCTTGGAGAATATCACATCAGCTATACACCTCTCTGTGGTATAACAGGAAGATGATTTGTGATTGAAATGCCCCATGCTCTGCAAGGAGAGGCGACCCTGTGTTCCTTACCTATTATTCTGAGTGAGGTGCATGTCCAGTGAAGGAAGATAGGTCCTTGGGAGCCACTCTTGGGTCACAGATTTTTCTTTACCTCATATGAACTTCTCGATTGCTTATATTCTTGAAATTATTTAGCAAAACCTTATATTGGGTAAGATCTCTGATTCATACAACATGATTCGACAATCAGATCCCCTGGCTTCATTCAGTGGCACGTATCTATTTCCTAGGCTGTATTAGCTCCTGTGTAACATTGAGCCCAATTATAAAGTCCAAGGATGAAGGGATAACATACTTGGTTATATTTGAACCCCTTACTAGTGACAAAACTAATATTTATTTGACACATCCGATATCTATCAACTTGAAAATAATTTTGGGGAATATTTATGCAGCTGAAGAAACACAATGTATTTGGCCTCATTGTGACTGAGTAATACTGGAAGTACACAATAATGGGTTGTTTGTGATGGTTCATGTGATTACACTGGGAAGTGAGCCAGGCTTTTTGGGTCTCCAATGACAGCTCCTAAGCAGTTCTCGAAGACAGGGCTTTTTAGATGCATAGATGCTCACCTCCCACCCTCCAATTGCCAAAGAATCAGTACACTCTCAACGTTCTGCCATGAACATCACTCCCCAAACCACTCATGGACCTCCTAAATCACAGAGTTCTTTTTCTCTCTTTTTTAAGGTGCACAATTTATCTTCACACACAATTTTGTTTTGAAACTTAGAAATGATGACAAAAGAGAACTGTTACTTCAGCTGGAAGGGAGGGAAACCTTTTTGTCCTCTCTGCTTCATAACAAACTATATTTATGCTGGAGGCATCAAAAGATAGAATCAGCACACGGACCTCACATCCTACTCCTGGTACAAAAAACACTGATGGTGAACTGAGCTGTTGCAGATAAAGCACGTCAAAGGGCCAGGGCTGCTTCTGGCGGAAGCTAAACAAGAGGAGGCTGGCAGGCGTGCATGATGACAGCACAAACATGTTTTATGCAGAGAAGCCTTTTGACATCCTTTTCCCCCCAAACAAGTTCCCAAACCAAAGCTTGATGTTTACCTTCGGCGAGTGGGTCAAGGGTGTGTATCATGAGTTGGAAGATGCTATTCCTCATGAGACTGTTGTGGAGGGAGGCAGAGCTTCCACCTCGCTGGAGACGCGGCTTAGCCTGAGCAGAGAAACCAAAGAGGTGGTTAGTCTCAGCAATGAAAGACAAGTGCATTATAGACAAGATCCTCACCTAGTCTGGTGGCCACTCATTTCTGTCGCATGATCACACAGTATTGAGCCAAAGATTTTCAAAGCACATTTCAAAGCCCCTGAGGGAATGGCTCTCTCACATTCTTTCCTACTAAATGAATGCATTGCTTCCCTTTTTAAAAAGAGCTTTGTAAATGCCAGACAATGTGTTATATGCTTCACATCCCTTCATTTATCTTATTTGCAAAATGAACCCTATGAACTAGATGCTATTATTTACTCTTGTTAGATAGATGAGGACATTTCATCTCAGACAAGTGAAATGAGGTGTCCAAGTCACACTGACAAGAAGTGGAGGCTGGAGGAATGGATCCCAGGTCTGCTTTTCTCAATGACTATTCTCTAAACCAGTGGGTGGTCTCTAACATTTTTGAAGTATGCATCCTATCAGTAAAATGTTTAAATGTATATAAATAGGCATCTATGCCCATATCTGCATAGATACACATACTAAAATACGAACATATAAAAACACTTTCAAAAATAGAAGTTAAGAAGAATAACACAGTAAATGACGAAGTGCTAATATTTTCTCCTTGCTTCCCAGAGTCTTGCACATCTCCTGGGCTACCTCATCTCTACCCTGGGACTACAGCTCTAATCCAGAAAGCAGCATAGCCTGTGTTAAGTGAGATTCAAGGAGCAGAAGCTCTTATCATGAAACCATGAGAACTCTCCCGACTTTGAGGGGGGCTCCTTTTGCACAAACTACTAGTTGTGATCCGTTGGCCAAATAAAAGGAACTGGTACGTGAGAAGGAAGAATGAGTATCTAGAGATAAGGTTACTGACAAACTCTTTTTCTTCTATCTTCAAAAGCAAACAACCTAAAAACTCCCAAACCCTCTGTATTTTGATGGGTTTTTATCCTGAATAGGAACTGCTGTCTCCCCGTGGTTGATTTTGTGTTGATCATCACAAGAGAAGACTCTCTGAGGCAGCCAAGCTTTATAGACAGACAGATTTAAGGAGTTGAAAGGTATCGTAATGTAAGGGAATTAATTTCTTATTGAACTTTCAGTGTAAAAGTTTGACAGGTAAATTTTCTGGGGCAGGTAAAAATAAAATACTATTCTCCACTATGTCTTTCAAACTTCTGCATAACAGGGTTTTCCAAAATATTCCATCATACTCCAGACCCACAAGGGGGCTTCCCCAAAAATGTCCCATAAGAGACCCCATGATCAAATACATATTTGATATATATTGGAAAGTGCTATATCCTAGACCAACTCACGTCAGGGTTTCAAACTACACATTAGACCACTAAGTCTAACACTAAAGAAATCTGTTTAACTTGATTAACTTGGGCAGTGTTTCCAAACGATTATCCATAGGATCTTATTTTGTAAAACACTTGTTAACAATCATGGTCCACACATTTGGAGACAAACATGAAACCCGTAGAAAGTATGAGTAAAATCTCACTATGAGATACCCGAAGAAATCCGGCTCTCTTAGTGTGATTTATTATAATATTCTATTGGAAATCACACTGCCAATTCAATAGGGTTGGAAAAGAATCAGTGGGGATTACTGGTGCCTCAATGGTGAACCAGATTATGGCTCCTTAATAGAAGAGATTGAGTCTGTATCCGTGTTCTGGTACTGGATCAGGTGTATTCTATGGGCTCTCAATGAATGTTATGTCTTTGCCCTGAGCATTACAGGAGGAAGGACAGGGTCATATGTATCTTTATTACTAACTCTTTTGGCCTTGAAAGTCTTAAACATTTTTTAATGCATTGTATTATTAGTTATAGAGGATTCAGATGATTAAGGTTCAAAACATTTTAGGAGCAAACTTAGGAGACCTGAATAAAATGGAAATGTAATCACTGTTTGATGGCTGAACACAAAAATTCTGAAGGTTGTTTCTTTACGATGCTGCAAAATCTGAAATGTGATGTGTTAATTAAATAGGAACTCGAAAACGTGTTTATCAATAATAACTCGTCATAACTATTATGGTCCTTATTCTGCGAAACTGGAAGAACTCTGGTGTGGAGATCTTCATTTGAAAAAGGTTACATCTAGAGAAGTACTGAAAGCATTCTTTTGTGTACTATATATACATTAAGTATATAGGTCTCATGTAGCATTTCTTTCTTTTGATGAGACCAAAAGAAATTTCCAATCAAAGTATGTGCATGCAGATACACAAAGAAAACAAATATTGAGCATTAGATCCCACACTACCCCCAAATATTAGTTCAACATCCCTTGGAATGCAATTTGGAAATATCTCACTCTTCCAGCTTCCACAAAAGTTCATACCAAATGGAAGAGAAAATTCAAACTTTTGAAACCTAGTCCCAGAAGGCATGTGTCCATGAATGCCAGAATTCAGTCATCACTAATTGTAGCACGGAGTAGAAGTACACATCAGGGGTTAGATTATTTAAGAATTCCAAGGGAGAGAGTAATGTGTTGAGCACACAAACCCGTCTCACTCCCACCCCTGCCCCACACTCTCCGCAGGCACACAAACAGGTACAGACAAAGCCACTGCTTCCTACCGGTAGAGTCGGTTCATCCTTGTCCCTGGCTGCAGATGGCTGCATAAGAGAAAAAGGCAAAGACAAAAGACAAAGAAATAAATAAATGAAGAATCACATATGGCATTTACATTTAATAACAAGCATCAGTATAGGGGAAGATTTCGTTCTTTCTGCTCCTGGGATGAGTTAAGCCAAAACAGGGGACTAAGGATGTATATTTTTAGCCAAAATATAATGGTTTATTTAGGTACATGATTCATTCTCCTGAAAGGTCAAAGTTGAATGGCCAACCCGAATGTCCAGCAATACAGAGCAGTTAAGTCAACTGTGGCCCAGCCATGCAGTGGAATACTATGTGATCATTAAAATGAATGAGGTAATTCACATGTTCTGACATAGAAAATATCTATTGATAACTGAAAAAATTAAACATTTATAAATATTTGTTTCATTTCATAAAGGAAAATAATTAATATTTTAGTGCATATAAAGAAAAAAATTCTGAAAGAATGATACCAAACTGTTATTAGTGGTTGTTACTGGGGGATGGGATTGCAAAGAAACGTCATTTTCTATATGTTTTGGGGGGAGTCAGCATTCATTGCTCCATGTATTATGAATAAAATAAAGCTCACAGAAGTTAGGCCACTGAATTAAAGACTAGGATCATCCCATATGGAAATCAGATAACCCATCTTTCCTTCTGTTCCCATCACCTCAAGTTTTCTATTCTAAAAAGAGAAGTCTCTGTCCAGTTGAGAAATGTGGATTAGAACACAAGGGCACATAAAGGCCTGGTAATCTGCTGGAAGCGAATGCAACTCAGACAAGGGGGCAGTGGAATTCTACCCACATGACCCACCTGGACAGCTTTTACTTCCTCAACTCAATGGGAACTCTCCTTCTTCGCCAGAACCGGGGACCACCCTGGGATCTTTCCAACGAGATACAGGTGCCTGGTGAATAGTTCCTCATACTTAGACAGCACTTTCGTCACTTCACCTCAACTACAGGTGCAGACAGCAAGAACAAACTGGAACCCTTCCCCTGTCTGGCCTTCTGGTCCTCCCCATTAGGGTCTAAACAGACGTCTGTCTTCAGGAATAATCACATACTTGGAGGAGAGTAGCCAGATGCAGAACAGTTTTAAAACCTTCATGTGCTCTAGGATTTCTGTTTTAGGGTCTACCACACCTACCATGTAAAAATATTAAGATGTCCCCACATCCCATCTAAAATATTCAATTACCTAAAATATACACTTTTGTGTAAAAAAAAATAGAAGGGATTCTTATAATTTTGAATTTCAAATTATTTGCTATGTGCCAATCATTTAAGTTAGGATTAGCATGCTCAAAATCTTGCAAAGTGAAAAAATCAAATCTACAATTTGTTTTCACATGTAATGGATTTTTAAGAAGGTGAAATTCAACACTTAATGAGGTTGATGTTAAATATTTTGTGGACATTCAATTAGACATTTAATGATTTTGATTTTTGTAGACACCTTTTTGGATTCTGGAGTCAATACCAATGTGTTTTTTCCCCCTTCTGGTTCCAAGCATTTTTATAGGCTCTTGAAGAACTTGCAAGTCTCAGACATAGACAGAAGGGTTCTGCGTTGGTGGTAATTTCTGAGCACAGCCTGTGGGCATCACTAAATTCGCCTTAACCCTTGGGTTGGGGGCTCTCTCTCAATGACTTCTCTAAAAACGCTAATAGGGAAATATCCTGATGCCCTAGTTCCCAAGAGCCTGCTTGCGGAACTGGAGTGGACAGGAAACTGTCCTTTGATTTCCCACTTTCCTCTGAACGGCACTGTATGATCCTGCTTCTCTCTGGCAGGTCCTCTCCTTTTCTTTCCTTCCACATCAGACAGCTCAACAAATGGCCTCACAGTCTACAGAGCAATCCCCTAGGGAAATTTTCCAGGGCAGCAAGCTCAGCCTTTAGACATACATTGAGATTAACCGTCAGAGCACGCCTGGTCAGTTAACAAATTTACACCTTGTGGCTAAATGGGAGACCAATAATTATGAGCTGGAATTGATACCACAGTGTTAACACAGAACATGAAGGAACAGGATGAAAGCGGGGAGAGAAAAAGGTGGGCTTTATAAGGGCAGAAACGTCACCAGCTGAGAGTTTGAATTTTAAAAAATATATCTAAATACATGATTTAAGGAAGGAAAAAAAAATCCAAACCTGTCTTTTGGTCTGAAAAGAAGAAAAAAATATCTACTCTATCGACTTCCTTTTTCTCTCACAGCAAGGAGGATCATAAAACATAATAAGTGGAAGGAAAATGCCTGTACATAGATTCTTCAGAGAAAAAACTGAGTGCAGAGACAGGCCTGAAATTCTCTATAAAATATCCCACTGTTGACATCATTCGTTTTCTTTCAAGTGTAATCTGCAGACATGAATATACATCAGGGTATAATATGTAAATTTAGGTATACACACAAATGGCAGCGGAGGCCATTAAAACACCCCTCTACTTTCCTTTTATGTAGCCCTGTTGCAAAAGAGATAAGAAGTGTGACACATGATGGTAATTGCCCATTTCCAGGGGTTCACCCACATCTACTGATAATTCGAAGTTCACCTGACTTAGCCTTGCTCTAATTGCATCCTGAAGCAGCCTCACAGTCCTGACAATATGCAGCTGATTACGTTACAAATTCAATTTTAAAGGGGTTTAATTACACAGGAAGTAACTAGTGAAGGTGACAAAGAAATGATTTTAATGTGTATAGCCAGTGGGTTTTGGGTTGGCCTAGTGTTGTGAATTTATTTTCAAGGCCATTAAATACATGGCAAGTTTATTCTAACCCATGGGATATTACAGAAGACAACTTCTTCAAAAGAAGACCAACATGACTCTAAGGATTAATCTTGGCATTCTTATGATGCATTTTGCTTTTTAACGCCCTTAATTTTAAACACACCAAAATACCACTCATTTGGGCTGTATTAATATGAAAGCCCAATTCCTGGTGGTCAGCATGCTATGGATTGGCTTAACAAATTCCTATAAATAAATAAATAAATAAATTTAATGAATACATTTATAAATAAATTTCCTATAGCTGTAGAAAAAGTCTGTTAAGCCAATCTATAGTACACACACAGCAATTCTTTGAGGATTGTTTAAAAGAATTCATAAACTACATCCTGAAGGTCTCAGATCAGGGCTTTGGTGTGCCAACGCAGACTCCCCTCACCATTTATGACAGCAAGACTTTGGCAGGCCATTGTCTACTTATGAGAAAATATTCTGTAATTCAAACCTTTATTCAATTAAACTGGCCCCCTTCTCAATGACTCAAATTAGTCATATGGTGATTGCACTTAAATTGAGCAACTGGAAGATGACTTTAATCTCTATTGTCCTTCCTGGTGGAAATCCCATTTCCTTTTTTTTCTTTTCTTTTTTTTTTTGAGATGGGGTTTCACTCTTGTCACCCAGGTTGGAGTGCAATGGCATGATCTCAGCTCACTGCAACCTCTGCCTCTCAGGTTCAAGCAATTCTCCTGCCTCAGCCTCCCGAGTAGCTGGGATTACAGGTGCCCGCCACCATGCCCAGCTAATTTTTGTATTCTTAGTAGAGACAGGGTTTTGCTATGTTGGCCAGGCTGGTCTCGGACTCCTGACCTCAGGTTATCCACCCACCTCAGCCTCCCAAAGTGCTGGGATTACAACTGTGAGCCACCGCGCCCTGCTGGAAATCCCATTTCTTTATAGGAATTTTGCTACTTATTTGATAGGTGTTTTGAAATTGTCCATTTATGCTTCCATCCCAGATAATAAAATGCATAGCCCATTTGGATAGCATTTTGATGCTATAAATCAGTCCCAAGTCCTTAAATCTTCTTTCTTCCTTTGATCCTTGAAAGCGAGAAATGATTTTGCTGACTATAAAGTGTAGTTTTGATGGATCTTTGTATATAGCCTTTCACCACATACAGGCCCCTAGTCCCACCTCACACACATAAAAAATTAGGCCAATACTGCAGTCCAGCTGCCTCAGGGCCACTCAGTAAGAGGATACTAACATGTTCATGGTTCACTCTGGTAATTATCTACTTACAAATCACATAATCAAATGGGTCACCATGAAGACTTCATAGGACAAAAGACAAGTGTGTAACTAAGGGATTTTTTTTTGGTCAATGACGTGGCATCAGATATAGAAGAACAATAAACAGTTCGTTGCTAAAGCTAAGTAACAGCTATAAACTTCCACCACTTTAATTTTCCACCAAGTCCTGCAAAATGGACCTAAAATGCATTATGCCAAGGACCTGGAAGCATTATAAAGTCTATAGAAATAAACATATTATTTTGTGAAAAATATAATCTGAAACAAATATGCCCATGATTAGAATATTAATCCAATATTCCAATGGACACGAATTTTAATGTCTTAGAATTCAGGAAGATTCGGTGAGGAATGATTTGAATGACTGATTTTCATTTAAAAAATTAACATGAAAGTATAAAATGATGTTTCCTTTTTCTTTCAATACACTACTGTAATAAATAAAAACATTCAAAATGTCTCTCCTTGTTAAAGATGAATAAACCTCAAAGCCTATTGGGAAGACTAGATACAAGGTGCAAAGTCCTCAAATCCGAAATATAAAAGGAAAAACACCCTACTACCTCTTAGTCAGATGGAAACTCATCTCTTTCTCCCTCCTTTTACTTTGTCTTAACATAGTCCCTAAAACATTAAGGGAGGGGAGATTAAATAAATTCCTAGAGAAAGAAATAAAAATTTATATTCAAATTACTTTGACTGGTTGCTGGTAATTATCTGACAATCATGGCCCTTCTGCAAAGAAGGAATCTCAGAGAACAATGAAGTGCTGAAGATGACAGCCCAGGGTGCAGGAGTACCCACTTTACAATCCGGTTTAAAGAAATACACTGGGATGGACAGAAGGGGTAGAAATGATCAAGTAAAAAGTGTGGTAATGAAAGCTCACATTTTGGAAGCAAAGCCTTTTGATGATTTGTTTGGATAATCTTCATGGTCATGAAATATTTGAGATAGTAGAAAAAATTTTTGAGAAGAATAGATATCTTCGCCAATATGGAAGGAGTAGAAGAGAAATTGTTTAGAGACAGTTAAAGAACAATTTGGAATATGGAATACTCAGTAAGGCAAGGGGGCCAGGGTGACTTCATTAAGCAGAATCTAAATGACAAGTTAAATCTACACAATTGTAATCAGAGTCTCCAAAATTTCTTGATCATATACCATTATCAGATAGAGCCTTGCTCTGTTGTTGCCCAGGCTGGAGTGCAGTGGTGCGACCATAGCTCCCTGCAACCTCAAACTCCTGGGCTCAAGCAATCCTCTTGCTTCAACCTCCCAAGTAGTTGGGTCTGTAAGAAAGCACTATGATGCCCAGATAATTACGAAAAAAAAATTCTTTTATAGAGGCCAGGGTCTTGCTATATTGCCCAGACTGGTCTCGAACTCCTAGTTTCAAGTGATCCTCCCACCTGAGCCTCCCAAAGTGCTGAGATTTTAGGTGTGAGCCACTGTTCCCAGCCTATCTACTTATGTATCTATGTGCTACTGGCAACCATTGTAAAAACACGGACTAATTTCTTCCCTCTTTTAAAAAAGATAACAAATAGTAGTCTTAATATTTTTTTCTGGCATTCCAAATAATTATCTTGTGCACTCCACTGGAACATTAGCACAAACTTTTAGAAATGAATTCTTTCAATGCCTCTCACAGAATTGATAAGCTATATGGAATGTATTAATATCTTTTACCCAACTCCTTCAGTTAGCCTCCCTAATACTGGAAGTTGTAAGATCCTTGAGGACAGGATTCACCTCTTTGCCTTCCATGGTCCTTAACTGTGGCTACTTAAAATGCAATTAAGAGGCCTGGGTGAGTGAGAGCACCCTGGCAGAACAGAACTGTGTGCTTCTGGGTCAGTTACCAGAGCTCCTCAGCTGCTTGTGTCACTGGCTAAATTAACAGTAATGGTGATTATTTAAGTCTACCTATTAATGTCTACCTATTAAATCAATTAAAGATTAATTAATCTTTCTTATTAAGTATGTACATAGAAGACAGTAATCCTCATCTTACAAATGGAGAAAGAGAGGCAAGAAGGGCCTCAGGCTATTTCTGTACTTAGGATACTAAGCACCAGTGTTAATTCACTTAATTTAGGAATTAACAACCCGACTACCCCTGCTATCTCTTGCCTTCCCCTGAAAAATCCAGATGTTCCTAATTTACTTTGTTGTACCATTTCAGCAATTCTCACAATTGCTAATGAATAATTTTGATATGCCAATCAAACACAATCTGCTAGTGGTGTTCTGGTATTAGTCACACGAATTTCCTTTGACTAGTAAAGAATGCAATATGCAATCATCTATTAAGTCCTGGTTGCCTTACTTCCTTTAAGGAACGGGTCTAAGACAGGAAGTATCCAACCTTTTGGCTTCCCTGAGCCACACTGGAAGAAGAACTATCTTAGGCCACACATAAAATACGCTAACACTAATGACAGCTGATGAACTAAAACAAACAAACAACTCATAATGTTTTAAGAAAGTTTAAGAATTTGTGTTGGGCTACATTCAAAGCTGTCCTGGGCCGCTTGTGCCCTGCGAGGTGCGGGTTGGGCAAGCTTGGAGGATGTGATTTTTTAAAAAGGTCTAACAAATGCTGGTGTGCAACAAACTACAGAATACTTTGTAGCAAATGAGGCAGATTTCAGTAATAATGTGTGCCAAGTGTTATATATATAATATCTCATCGAATCCTCACAATAATAGGTATTATAAACATATACTCCCCCTTTCAACACATGAGGACCCTGAAGCTGATGGAGTTGGACAATTTTTCCAAGGCCACATAGCCAGCAAGTGGCAGAGCTCAGATACGAACTCAGACAGTTGGGCTCCAGAGCCTTCCTAAGTGCTGGGGAAATGAGAAAGTGGCATTTTCCTTGCAGTGACCTGTGAGGAGGCTGCAGACAATACAACTTCAAATATAGTAAAAAATAGTTCACATACATTAAGAACTGTTATGAGCTCTGACTTCCAATGGAGTTGAGAAAATAGTGGCAAGTGATTGTTGTGAATTTAGAATGAAAGCTTTGATTTGTGTTTATTTTGTACAAAAAGCTAGTATTTGGGAGTAGAGAAAGTTACAGAGGCTATTTTGTCTCTTCCAGCATCATTATTTAGACTCACTTACTATTGTCATGATTTACTATTATTATTTCTGTCTCTTGAAGGTCATAGAGGCACTTTTTATGCCTTCAGAGCGGCATAGATTTAAGTAAAACTGCAAATGAGTTGCTCCATATATCAAGTTGACTTGTATTAAGGAGTTGATAGCTCAGCAGTAGGTGGGAAAAAAGGGGCCCCCTGGTGGTCCCAGTTATCACTGCGGTCATGAGACATTCTATATTTAGTTTATTTGGAAGTTCGGGTGGGCTCAGTCTTTGATTTATTTCTGACACTTCAAGGACTAGTGCTATTTCTTTGTTTCAGGGAAAGAACAAGCTCAAAAAATGAAAATAGTCACTCTTGGTGTTTAAAGCTTCAGTGGGAGAGTGTGAATGGCAAGTTTTGAATAAAGAAAATTCATTCATTTAACAGTAATTATTTGATAATATTTATCACACACTTATATATGGCCAAGGAGTCTTCTAGGTTCCTGGGATTTAGGTGTGGCCCAAACTGGCAAAAATATCTGTCCTTATGGAACCTGCATTTCAGAATAAATATGTTACATCATTAAATTAACTAGATAGAAAGGGTAGGTAGTCATTATTAGATCACTTAAAATTAAGTGTTACATTTAAGAATATACTTAAGAGGATTACCTGTGGCCTAATCATTACTTTTGTAGTCACATTTTTTCACACATTTATTAATTCTAGATTTAGCATCTCTTCTTGTTTGGAGAGAAGCTGGCAAAGACTATAAAAGTATAAAGAACAAGCTTGTGCCTATAAAATTATAAACAACACATACATTAATAGTAGAATTCATTGAGCAAAGGGCATTAGATATTTAAAATGCATTTTAAAACCGATATAATTGAAGATATAATTTAATTTTTGATAATATTAACGGTAACAAAATTTTTTTGCCAATCTTTTATTTTAAAAAAGATGAAATTTTTTAAAAAATAAGAAACTTTGAACCTCAAAGAGAACAAAACCCCACAATTTGAATGTAATATAGTGATTTTTATACATATAACTTTTCATATTTATAGTCTTCTAGCTACAAACAATGCAGCCTCATTAATATAGCAGATTAATTCTTCACCACGTTTTAACTTCTGATCTCAGAAATATCAACGGTACCATATCAGTACCTGATTCCAAAAGGACCCTGGCACAATTTCCATATAGGCAGAAAAATATAGATGCCAGATTTGCTGAATTTAGTTTTGGAATTTCCAGGAAGCAAAAACATCATATAAACCCAATTTAAATATTTAATAATATAAATGCAAATCTAAGTAAACTTGGGGAAAAATAAAGGGCACAAATATCAAGCATACAACACTTTCTGTTGAAAATGCACTGATAATGAGAACCAGGCTCACTCCTTGATCTGTTCTTCTTTCCCAAGAGAGGCCAAGAGGAAGCTAAACTCATTCATGTCACGAAGATGAGTTATAAAAGTGGGACGCAGCAAGTTCGTTTCAAGCACTGCCTGGCTACTTCCACATTCCATTTCCACTGTGTGTCCCCTCCTCCCCACTTCCTCCCTAGTTCATTCTTTTGTATTATTTGTCTCATCTCTCTCTTTTTCACTATTGAGCACCCTTCTGAGGGCAGAGACCATGTCTATTTCATTTGATATTATTCCACAGTACCTAGCATAGTGGTGCTCAATGCTCAGTAAATGCATGTTTAATAATAAATAAGTTAAATCAGATCCTATATATTTTTAATGAGCCCATATGCTCATCCATAATGAGGCTGAAGGTAAATAGCTTCTTCTTGGTCCAACACTGAATTGTGTCACTTTCCTCCTGGCATTTGATACTGCGAGTGACCCACTGCTTCTTGAATCAGTCTCCTCCCAGGTATCTGGCATGTGTGCTCTGACTAGGTCACTACTTCCTCATTCCTGTGGAAATGCAACAATATCAAACCTCCCTTCTTTGAACTCCTGTGTTAAAGACATCATTTCACAACGCTCCCGACTGCTTGTGTTTGCCATTTTGCCTGCTTTGTTGGACTTGTAAGCTTCTTGAGTGAGGGGGTCTTACATATTACACATCTTTATACTTCCAATTTTGCCCACTAGTGTGCTGCCACCCCACGGATGCTCTGCAAACATAGAAGTTTTGATTGCTGGCTATAAGCGGTGAGACTAGAGCTTTGAAAGGAAGGAGGATTCTCAAACATGCAGGAAACTCACCATGAGGCACAAAAGAATTGAGGTGACTGGGTCCAGTGTTGGGGCCTACAGTATGGTCAGCAGAAACTATTTGACTAATACAGAGTGGCATCATTAAAAAATTCTCTGGCTTCATCCCTGGGACCCTGTGCCCAGACACTGCTGTACGGGTCCTTTAACCTGAGAGAGCCAGTCTTTCTTTTGGTGGTCCAATTGGACCTGTACTACTAATGGCTGACGTGAGTGCAGTAGGGGTCCTCTGTTTTGGCTGGTGAAAGGGTTGAATGGAATAGGCCCACCATGCAGTGAAGTGGAGAACATGGCAGTAAGAAACCATTCCACTGGGTGTTGACCATGATACACCTGGCCATCCTGGAAAACAGAGTAGATGGTAAGGACTAGGAGTCCCATTAGTGGGGCTTGACATGAGGACAGTTACCTTCTCAATTGTCCCTGGGGCTGATGCAGTTTAGGGGAGAGTGAGTCAAATTAAGATTCAAACTTATCCTCAACATCTCAGCTCACTCCCTGCACCCCATCTGCCATCCTTTGCTGTCATAGGGAGTCCAGGCAAACTGTCATTTTATCTATGCCTACCTGGGATGTTACCATGTTATTCCCTCTTGCTCCATTTGCCAAATATCCTCCTTCACGGCATTTAAAAAATCACCCATTCATTCTTCATCACATGTTTAATGAGCATCTTATATGTGCTACATTTTTCTAGGTGCAGGGATAAAACAGTGACCAAAATAGCCCAAATCCTTGCTTTCACGGAGTGTATATTCTAGCCTAAATCTCACTTCCAAGACACATTCTTCCAATTAAGTGGCAACAGCAGCAGTTAATATATAAAATCCTTGCTGACCTTTATCGAGCACTAACTACAGTTGAAATACTGGGCTAAATGCTCATTCATAATCTTAGGTGGCAGGTATTATTAGGAAACATTTTTAATAACTTTTTATTTGGAAATAATTATAGATTCACAAGTAGTTGCAAAAAAATGTATAGGGTGGTCCCATGCACCCTTTACCCAACCTCCTCCAATGATAACATCTTGCACAACTATAGTACATCATTAAAACTAGGAAGTTGGCATTGGTACAATCTATGGAACTCATTCAGATTTCACCAGTTATATGTGCACCTATTTGTGTTGGTGCATAGTGTGTATGTAGTTCTATGCAGTTTAATTATATGTGTAGCTTCATGTAACCACCACTGCAATCAAGATAATTAACTATAACATCATCACAAGACTCCCTTGTGCTATCCCTTTATGTCTACACCCATTCCCACACCTGCCTGCTAATCCCTGGCAACCACTATTCTGTTATCAATTTCTACAATTTCATAAATGTTATATAAATGGAATAATGTCATATGTATACTTTTCAGGTTTGCTTTTTCCATTTAGGATAATTTCCTTAGGGTCTAAGTTATTGTATGTATCAACAATTTGTTCCTTTTTATTTAGTAATATTTCATGGTATGGATATACCACAGTTTAATGATCTGCATGTTGAAAGGCATTTGGATAGTTTACCATTTTGGGCTACTGTCACGAAAGCTGCTATGAACATTCATGTATGAGTTTCTGTGTCACTATGTTTCATTTATCTGGGATATATGCCCAAGAGTACAATTGCTGGATCATACAATAAGACCATGCTTTTGTTTTAAAAAACTGCCAAACTATTTTCCAGAGTGCTGTACCATTTTACATTCTTACCAGCAATGTGTGAGTGATGAAGTGTTTCTGCTTTCTAGTAGCAATTGATATTATCACCATTTTGAAATTTTATTCTTTCTAAAGGTGCCGTGATATCTCATTGTGGTATCATAGTTGTTTATTTTCATTTTTATTTTTGTAAAGACAGTGTCTCACTATGTTGCCCAGGCTGGTCTTGTACTCCTGGGCTCAAGTAATGCTCCCACCTGGGCCTCCCAAATCGCTGGGGTTACAGGCGATCAACTTTATTGCAGTATTAGCATGAATTTCTGTAATGGCTTATGATGTTGAACATCTTTTCGTGTGCTTATTTGCCATTTGTGTATCTCTTCAGTGAAATGTTTGTGCATATATTTTGCCATTTTCTAATTGGATTGTTTGTTTCCTTAATGTTATGTTTTATGGGTTCCTTGTATATTCTAGATACAAGTCCTTTGTTAGACATGTGGTCTGCAAATATTTTCCCCCTCTCTTTAGTGTGTACTTTCATTCTCTAAAAAATGGTTTCTGACAGAATAAAAGTTTTTAATTTTGATGAGGTTGAATTTTATCAAATTTTCCTTTTATGGATCAGTTTTAGGTAGCAAGTCTAAGAATTCCTTGCCTGGTGTTGGGAGCTGAATATTTTCTAGTTTTTTCCTAGATGTTTTATAATTTTATATCATGGTCCATTTTTTGCCTATGGCTTTTCCATTGCTATTATGCCCTATATTTATTTATCTGTACCTCAATGGATGCAAATATACCCATTTTAAAGATTGGGGTAAAAGGCTGAGTGAGGTTAACTAACTTGCCCACAGCAATACAGGTAGTATGGAAGGTACTGGGATTGAAATGCAGGCAATCTAACTTGAAACTGCAGCCTCTTTTTTTTTTTTTTTTTTTTTTTTTGAGACAGAGTTTTGCTCTTGTTGCCCAGGCTGGAGTGCAATGGTGCGATTTCAGCTCAATGCAACCTCCACCTCCCAGTTTCAAGCAATTCTCCTGCCTCAGCCTCCTGAGTAGCTGGGAATACAGGCATGCGCCACCATGCCCGGCTAATTTTGTATTTTTAGTAGAGATGGGGTTTCTCCATGTTGGTCAGGCTGGTCTCAAACTCCCGACCTCAGGTGATCCGCCCACCTCGGCCTCCCAAAGTGCTGGGATTATAGGCCTGAACCACTGCGCCCGGCCAAAACCACAGCCTCTTAATGACTTTACTTGCCTGCTCTAAGGCATATCTCTTTGCATTCCCCAAGTAAACATAAAACACACTGATTTCACCCTCTATGTGGGACAGAACAAAATGTATTCAGAAAGCAGAAGTCATCTAATCTTTATAGAACTTTTTAGGGAAACCTGGAGCTTTAATCATTATCATTGCTTTGAACAAAAAGTACATAATTTAAAAAATAAGTGATTATTTTCAATGTCATGCATCCCTCTAATCTTATTAAGACAAGAGTTATCTAATCTTATAAAGCATAAAATAAAAAAATAGAGACGAAATTGAGATCTACCATTAAGTAAGGTTACCACTCAATTTTTGCTGATGAAGTAGTAATGGATTGATGATGCTGGAGATTCACCCTTAAAATAAAAATTCTGGTTCCAGACAGTAGCTGTGGTTTCCTAGGACATATCTTATCTGTTATCTGTCAATAGAACAACGGAAATTGTGCACTACAGAAAACAGATGTAGCATCACATTCACAGAGATGGAAAAGATGTGCTCTGGAAGTCCTCACTGCGTTACTGTCAAATGAAGCCAGGAGGTACTGATATTATATATTACAGTCAGCACCAACTTCTTGGCCAAATGTTCAGCACTATTTTCATTGATGGAATTAAAAATCTGTTCTAGAATTGGGGGAAAAATGACATGAGAAATATCCCATCAAAAAGCTTTTTTTCCTAATTACTATTGGCTCTGAAATTTTGGCTTTAGCCATTAGAAACTTCTCAAGATGGTTCTGGTGGGCATTTTGTTTTGTAGCAGGTCCCATAGTACAAGCTTATTGCCCAGAGAGGATCTTAAATGCTGTTAATAATCATACAATACTGCATAATATTATCACCAGAAGTTTACTACTTACTAAATTATAGGAGCATTGGATATCTTTGGAAAGGATTTAATTAAATTACAACAAAAAATATCCTGGACCTATGGGAAAATGACACTTGCCAATGAAAGAAAACCCAGTCCCAAAGTGAAAGACCGTGCTTATATTGACATTTCTCTCAAAATAATGAGATTTCATTCTCCAAGTTCTTACAATAAAAAATTTCAAACATAGGAAAAGCTCAGAATAGCCAGAGTTCCACCATTAGATTCATTTTTAACATTTTCTATGTTGGCTTTATCAATATGTCTATATTAATAATTCTTTATGAGTAATTTTAAAGTAAACTGCAGATGCCACGACATCTTTGCCTTTAAACGTTTCATATGTTTATCTTCTCAGGATATGGACAGTCTTCTATATAGTCATAACAACCACATGTGTACATTTTGTATGTATGCAGTAGGTGACTTGTTGCCTTAGCAGGTTAACGTCTACTACTGGTGTTTATTTTTTGACATGGTTAATTTTCTTGGTGTTTACACTTTCGTCCCCATGGTTAGTTATTAAATATATGTAATACAAAGTATCTGTTTTATTTGTTAAGATCTCCTTCCTTCCCTACTTTGCAACCAACCCCTGAGGGCAAATCAACAAAAATCATTTAGCTCATTAAAAACAAAGTTGCTCTAGACAAAAGTACCCATTTGCTGACTGCTGTTTGGTATTGGCTTATTGGTAGACAATACTAACCACACAGACATTTATAAATACAAATACTATTTAGTGCTAGGTGTCCTTTTCTTTTCTTCTCTTCTTCTCTTCTTTTCTTTTCTTTCTTTCTTTCTTTCTTTCTTTCTTTCTTTCTCTCTCTCTCTCTCTTTCTTTCTTCTTCTCTTCTCTTTTCTTTTCTTTTTTGGAGAGGGCATCTCACTCTGTTACCCAGGCTGCAGTGCAGTGGTGTGATCTCGGCTCACTACAACCTCTGCCTCCTGAGTTCAAGCGATTATTCTCCTACCTCAGCCTCCTGAGTAGCTGGGATTACAGGCACCCACCAACTTGCCCAGCTAATTTTCGTATTTTTAGTAAAGACAAGGTTTCACCATGTTGGCCAGGCTGGTCTCGAACTCCTGACTTCAAGTGATCCAACTGCCTCACCTCCCAAAATGCTGAGATTACAGGTGTGAGCCACCACGCCTGGCCAGTACTAGGGTTTTTAATTTGGAAACTATAGTCTGAATTTAGGTGGGGGGACAGTTTGTGAAATTTCTGACACCGTCAAGTTTTGTGTGTATACAAACTTTTAGGAGGCAGGGGGAAGAGTGTCCATAACTTCCATCGGAGTCTTAAAAGTGTCCACGATCCTAAAAAGGTTAAGAATAATTGATTTAAGGCTTTCAAAATACCCTTTGGAAGCTGGAAAATACTATTTGGAATAATTATTTGGAATGTTATTTGGAAAAACTATTTGGAGTATCTTCCAGCATCCAAAGGGTATGTATCTTGAAAGCCTAAATAATATCCAAATAATACTAATAGCATTAGTATCAAATGCTAACTGACGGAAAGGAGGAATTCCAAAAGGACCCGTCTAGCCCATCCAATTGACAGCCTGGTGCCACTGAAATGGGTTCTGGCACAGGCAAAGGACAGAGCAGAAGGCAGCACAGAGCATTTTACTCACACTGACAAGTTCTCAATTAGTTCAACCTCTTCAGGAAAAAGATCTGAATGTCACTGCAGATGGTCCAACTCTATTCAGTGGGCAGAGACTGGGCAGGGTGCCGGAGGTCTGCCCTGGGCATCAGGCACCAATGATGCCCAACTGTGTTTGTTCTAACTGTTGCCCGACTGTGTTTTTTCTAACTGTTGCCCGACTGTGTTTGTTCTAACTATTGCCCCTCTGTAGGCTTTGGTAGTCTTGAGGGTGGTTTACATCTGTGATTGCATTCACCTTGAAAAAACACACAAGGGGGAAGCAGAAAAACCCAAAACAAATATGAAAAAGTCTCCTTTTTACCTGACTGGTCATTTTGGAAATGGGTGCACTTCCTTGTAAGTACCAAAGGAAATAAAGGCATGGAGAAGTAGTACCAGGCACAGTGCGTGGTGTTTTTAAGTAGTTGTTCCCTGGTTTTAGAATGATCAGTATCTCCTTAGCATCTTTGTTTCACAGCTGGAAGGAAGTGAAGCTCAAAGTGATGGAGCAACCGGATGGTGTAAAGACAGCGTTTACTCAGTGAGCAGGTCTGAGATTAGAACCTGTGTTGGTAAAATGCCATTTCCCATCACACCTTGTTGTTTTATAAATATGCGGTGGGAGAGGACAGGTGTGGAATACACAAATGCAAAAGAACAATCAACCAGTGAAGTCCACCTGTATTGGGGGGTAGTTTGCTTCCTGTGCTTTATTTTGTGCTAGCTTCTGTTGAAAAATGTACAGTGAGAGAGAAATCAATAGCACTTAGCATTCAAATTACTTGATTTACATGCATTATTCATTTAATATTTATAGCTCCATAAGCATTCTCAATCCATTTTACTGCTGGAGAAAGAGAGGCTCAGTAAGAAGAGTAAATAGCCCAAGGCCTCAGATGCAATACCTTGTAAAGTTGGGGGCCATACCCAGGGCTGTCTGGCTCTCATCCCTGCAGGCTTGAGGTTATAGGTCAGGTGAGATTGGAGAATTGTTAGCCTCTGGGTTACACAGACTTTCAGACCATTGGAGAGCACTGAGTTGGAGAAAAAGGTTATTTTCCTCCATTTGAGCCCTATTATAGTCAATGCACACATTCTTGACTAGTTTTACAGGAAATCAAATTTTAGTAAGTTGAATTTACCTTTATTGCCAATGGATATTCATTTGGCAGATGATTATAATACTTTCTTTTTACCTGCTCTCTCTATTGAATACAAAATCCACAACTAAGCATTTAAACATCCTGGGGAAGCTAAGGGAATTTCTATTTGTTTATTTTCTTGGTAATGGAACAGTTATTTCCCAATGAGTTAGACTGTGACATTTTTATTTCTAATATTAAATATTAAAAATAGAGTATAATTCAAAAGGGTAAAGCTATGGGATGACACTCAGAATAAGGGGAAATATTTTAAAGAGTCCTGACTCTACCAATGACTAGTTCTGTGGCCCTCACTAGTTACTGGAGGACTCTAAGCCTCAGTACCTACACATATTAAAATGTGGATGACAGCTATCTCAGAGGGTTGTTTAATCATCAGATTAAATAAGATGACATACGTAAAATTCCTGGATCCCTACAGGCACTCAATAAACAGATATAAGAAAATAAAATAAGAATCTCCAACTGGAGCAATTAGCTATCTAAACTTGGAGATGGCAGGTAGCCAGGTCAGAATTTCTACCTTTGAACAAATCCTGAATTGCTCTGAAGCTTAGGCCAAGAATTTCAGTTTATTTCAGTTTCACATAAATATGAAGAACAGAGCAAGTCAATCATTATCATCCCAGATGGGAACATAATCTGCTTCAATTTCTCCATGGTCTTATCAAATGATCGCTATTCTGCATTTGCAAGTGGTTTTTTTCCCCCAACACAAAAATTCTCTCCCACAGATCTTCATTCCCTTTCCTCCTCCATAATAACCTTGTTAAAAAGCACCACTTTATTATAGGTAATTGAGTGGATTTTCTAACTTTATTAGTTAATTGTGGTAGTTTGCAAAATGGCTGCAATTCTTCTCTTCCCTATAATGAAGTCCTTTTGCAATGGTGACTTTTCAGGTCCCTCTATCAGTAGGTGAAGTTTGTTTTCCTTCCCCTTGTTTTGGATTAATCTTGTGACGCTTTGGGCAACAGAATATGGTGGAAGTTCTCAGCTTAGTCCTCAAGAAGCCTTGCATGCCCGCAGATGGTCCTTATACCTCTGCCCAGCTGCCATTTGAACAAGCCTGGGGTGCCCAGCCAGCTGCCCCCCACCATGCCAGCCATCATCTGGTCAGAGGACAGAACTTACAACTAAACAGGGAGACAGATATTTTGGGGCTGTGTATGTGCATGGGACACGCCCAGGTGTTTTTCTCACCGATAATCTTGTATGGACATATGGGTCATATTGGTAATATCTGGATAACCTATTTCCATCTGTAATGATGACAGCATTTTGCCTTAGCAATTCTCAAGTCTCACATAGGGAAACTGAGACAGACACATCTCCTCTAATATAAAAGCTTGGCTAAGATGAGAGCCAATAGTTTATAAGCTCTGCTGAATTCATTTATTCACAATGTTATAGTCACAGAGGAAGCAAACCAACCTTTAAAACATAAGGCATAGTAGAGGGAGGAAAGACTAAGAGAAAGAAAACAGTTTTTTGCTAACTTGGAAAACCTACAAATATTTATTCTGTTAATCAAGCCCCAAACCATATGCCCTCTTAAAAATATGTTTGTGAATGGATTTCTAAGATCCTTCATGCTTCAGCATAGTAACTTGAGTTTATTAGATGAATGAAGAAATTAAAACTGCCTGGTTCTTTCAGTTGATAACCTAATAAATAAGGAAAATCTTTTTTCTCTGTTGAAATCACAAAATAAAATTATGATCATAACATATTTAAGCAGTCAAAAAGCATGATGTCTTATACAATTTTAATCTGCCTGGAACCTTTCCATGAAAGCATCATCAGTTTTATCTAAAAATGGCTCTCCTGCTGTTATTAAACCATGTGCCTTGCTGAGTACTCACTGCATAAAGAAGAGCAGATTCATTTGGAAAATAAGTTGAATCTTTATCTTTTCAGATATTAAAGTTGGGTGCCTTTCTCTCTGTACTGCTATAAAAAACACCTTCATATTACTTGGGTTTATTTTAAGTTGTTTAAACAATTTTGAAAGCATAAACTAATATTTATGTTTTCTGACCATAAAAGCTACACAAGTTGACTGGAAAGTATAGGCGTTGATACGGGGTTGGCAGAGCCAGGACAAGGATGAGATGAATGCCTCACTTTGTCTCCTGGACAAAATTTAAGGCAGTACCAAAAAACTCAGTATTATAGATAAATAACATAATGCAATATTTCAAAAAATAAATATTAGTGCAAAATAAAATCTACAATGAACAAAATGTCAAGATTTTAAGTAAAGACAGCTCTTACCTTGCACTTGAATCTTTCCTACTCATCTTACCCTAATCCTGGCCCTGGTTTCAATAAAACTTTATTTACAAGAATAAGCAGCTGGTTCATGAGCTGTAGTTTGCTAATTTGTTTCTTTAAATATTGCATTAAAATATTTATTTTGATGACCAAGATTTTGGGTACCCCCTTAAATTTTGTGCCTGAGTGCCAACCTCACCTTACCCTAATTCCAGCCCTGGGTGTTATCTTCTATTCTAAGTTCAAATGGTAAGCTAATGAAAGTTTTAAAGCAAATGACTGATAGGATTTGATTTAAGTTATACAAGTGGGCTTTGGTTGCTGTGTAGTTTGGCGGGAGATCAAAAGTGGGGACTGGGAGAATAGTTAGGAGGCTGATGCGTCAGTCTAGTGATTTTGCTCTGGTCCAGACCAAGTCACCAAAGACCATTCAGATGTAAAGATGGTGGCCACTTCCCTGTCTGCATATCTACGTGACATCTCAGCATTTGCCTTACTCCTGTTGATTCTCTCATGGTTGTCCCTCTACTTTACTGACTTCTCAGTCTTGGGAACTCTGCCCTCTTGTGTTCTCACACAATCCCTTGGCCTTAAATTCCATCAACAGAATCTCTAGTTCTGAATTTGTCTCCTCCAAACATGCATATCCAATTCCAATTGCCAACTCACCATTTCTATTGAATGTCTAGTGGGCGTAATAAACTTAACAAAACCAAAGTTCACTTTCAAAGATGTCTTTCTCTCTGTGCTGTTTGGATTAGTTCAATCACAAATTTAGATATTACAAAACATCTTCACATTTCTTGTTTATTTTAGGTTACTTAAACATTTTTTTTTTTTTTGAGATGGAGTCTCACTCAGTCGCCCAGGCTGGAGTACAGTGGTGTGATCTTGGCTCACTGCAACCTCCACCTCCTGGGTTCAAGTGATTCTCCTGCCTCAGTCTCCCAAGTAGCTGGGACCACAGGTGCGTGCCACCGTGCCCAGCTAATTTTTGTAGTTTTAGCAAAGACAGGGTTAAACATTTTTGAATACTTAACATATACGTGTTTAGGCTATAAAAGCAACACGTTTACTGGAAATTATGTCTATTCCCGAACCTGTTACTCTTCCAGCTATCTTCCAGTAGAGAATGGCACTACCATTCTATTCAGCTGTTCAAGCCAAAAAATTACTGCTTATTTCTTTTCTTCTCCTTTTCTCCCACATCCAATCCACCAGCAAATCCTGTCAATTTTGCCAAAATGTGCCTTCATTTTTTTAAATAAAATCAGCATCAACCTCAGTAGGCCTACTAAGGGTATAGCTTCCACACATTAGGGTAGAGTCTGACTCAGTGGAAGGAGCAGTCGTTGGGAGGGAGGGGAAGTGTGTGTGAGTAGGAGTGTTAAATTCCCAGGTCAGGGTATAGGGAGAGACTGGCTTGGCTTTGGGGAGGTGAAAGCTGCAGGGTGGAGAGAGCTGGAATATGCCTGGGCCTCTCCAGGTGGGACAGAGACTAGGAGATGTCCCAGCTTTTACGCTTACACACACATTCTCTCTCATCCTACCAGCTGGGTCTGCACAGCTGGACCTGGGACCAGAGGAGGAAATACTCCAGCAGATCTTAGTAGGTACAGCTAGTTAGTATTAGAGGGAGCAGAGTGATCTCAGTGAAGATGTGCCCAGTCATCAGTCTGGCAGGGGCCAGAGCAGACAGGGTTGGTGACAAAGCTCAGCTGGAGCTCAGCATGTATGAGTTTAGCATCCATGGCCTACACAGGGCTGACACCAGCTGGCAGTGTACAAAAATCACAGGGTCAATTTTCCAAGCTAAGCGTATACTGTATACTCCTCTGAGAACCAAGTTCACTAATGCAGAGGCCACTTAACGAGTAGTTATGCCTACAGGTCCTGCTTACATTGACCAAATAGAGTTTGTTTCATTGTTTGCTTTGTTGTTTAATTTGGCTTTGAGAATGGTTTATATGAGACAGTATTCTTTTTTTTTTTTTTTTTTTTTGAGACGGATCCTCGCTCTTTCGCCCAGTCTGGACTGCAGTGGCACTATCTCGGCTCACTGCAAGCTCCGCCTCCCGGGTTCAAGCCATTCTTCTGCCTCAGCCTCCCGAGTAGCTGGGACTACAGGCACCCGCCACTGTGCCCGGCTAATTTTTTGTATTTTTAGTAGAGACAGGGTTTCACCGTGTTAGCCAAGATGGTCTCGATCTCCTGACCTCGTGATCTGCCCGCCTTGGCTTCCCAAAGTGCTGGGATTACAGGCGTGAGCCACCGTGCCTGGCCAGTATTCTTTTTTTTTTTTTTTTTTAAACATATCTGAATGAATTCATCAATCATCTGCCTTATAAAAAATCAGTGGATTTATTCAGTGATAAAAACCAGTAAATTTTAATTTAGTAACTACTGATTTTGAATGCTTTTTGCATATCAAATGTAAGTTGTCATGACCCTGTTAATATGAATATTTTATCTAAATGTTACCCATTTAAAAATTATAAATATTTGTCTTACTCATACCTGCATTTTACTAAACTCATTATCTATAGTATAAAAATATTATGTATAATCTCTCTTTCCCACTGAACTATCTGCAGAGATCAAAGGACCCATTATTCAGGCCAGATGTTTTCATGTTTTTTTAAATTAATCTTGTTTGTATAAAGTATATTTAGCTTATTTTTTGACAAGTCCCTGATATTCCAGACTTAATGGGTACCACCACTAAATCTGAGATGGAAATTTACCTAAAATGGCAGCAAATTGAGCATAGATCCTTTGGGGTATATTTCTCTGTATGCAGGGTGTTTGCTATTGATGGGCCAGCAAGTGAGCCTAATCCAGACGTGTCAGATGATGGAGAAGGGCTTATTACCATAGACACTGTGTCCAGGATAACAGCCCCGAACTCTCTTCCATCCTTTGGAGTAGGCAGACTTGTCATGTCTGAGCTTTCTCTCTGTAACATATATTTACTCAAAATAACTATGAACATCTGTGTATGCCTCTCCAGTCTGCAAAGAACTTGTAATATATCTCTATTAACATGTTGCTTAGGACAGCAGTTGTCAACTTTAAATTTTTTTCTGCAAAACATGAGGGTGACATTGACATGTGTGACACTTGTGCATCGATGTACCCATCATGTGATGTGTTTAATCCACAGATTCAATAGAATTTTATATCTTTGCTTCCTTCCTACTTGAGGAAGCTTGTTGGAACTCAATTGAGTGGGACTGAAGGTATTGAGAGATCACTTTGAAACTTCTCTTATTTGTAAAAGTAAGTTGATGAAATTGGGCACTTGAGTCATTGTGAATAATAAACTGCATCTGACACATTTCACAACTAAAGACATTCCTGTTCACCTCAACATCTCAGTTGTGAACTTATAGCTTAGTGAGTAATAGCATCTCCCATTGAAAGGAAAAGATTTACATGTTGAGAATAAAGTGCAGTGTTAGAAATGCCAATAAAAGTAATGGCATGTGTGGTGGTAGGGAGAGGTGATGCCAGAATTGCTGATTTCTGCTCTCTTCTGGAAGCCAATAAATAAAGTTATTAGGACAGTCCAATTCATGTGAATGCAGGTAGAAGACTGGCTTCTGAGGGATGAGAACATCCAGCCTAAGTAGATATGTTTGTAATTTTTGAAGGTAACATTTATTGTTTACTAGTGCCTGGCAGGGTCTTTGTATTTTTACATAGATTGAATCATTATAGTAAACCTATGAGATCAGTTTTGTTTTCATCCCTATGTTACAGATGGGAAAAATGAGGGAAGTGAGAAAGGGCAATATTCAATCACTTGCCCAGTGCGTATGATTGTAAGTGAACAAGCTGAGATTTGAACTCAGGCAGTCTAGATTCAAGGTCTGTGCTCTAATTTATCGTGCTGCCCTCTATCTCCAATTCTAGCCTGTTTAAATTTAAATTACAGTCCTCACTGTTTTCCTCACTTGACCTTGGCTTATGTATATTTTCTCTATATTTTTATGTAAGCAATATGCTTGAAACAACAAGTTCATGTTTTTTTTTAAAAACATGACATTTTTCATGTTTTGCCTAATGAATACTTGTAAATATCAGAAAATAAATTCTTTATATAAAATATTTGTTATTATTAATGCTACTTTTTGCATTAAAAATTTTCTAGGTGAATGACTATATTAGTATTCTCATTCTGCGATTTCTGAAATCTAAAAGTGCATTTACTGGAATAGGGTCTTTTTCATGCATTAAGCATAAATTGGAATTTTCAGGCTAAATTTGAACAGGCATGAAACTATACAAGGAGAATCAGAAATATACAGTGCTTAAAGGTGAGAAAAAAACACTCTGTTCTTTCTATTTTGTATAGCTTTTTTTAGATGCTCCTCATGTCCACTGGTGAAAAGAATGGTTTAAGTATTCAAGCTCCACACTGCAAAGGTATGGACAGAGGGACAAGTTACTAAGGACATAAAAAATGCTTGGACATTGTAATACACCAGCTCCTAGAGATTACCTTAGCTCCAGTATGAATACAATCTATATTCGCATTCATTTGTAAAGACCAAGCTATCTGGAATTTCTGCCATTTTAGGAATATCTTGTATTGGTGGTTGATGATTGTAAAATTATTATCATCATTTTAGACTTAAAATTTATTTGCTCTGCATATAGTATGCTGCATAGTTACAACTAATATTCGGGGCTATGATTTTGCATATTTTAGTTTGTGAGTTTATGGCTGTAAGAGAAAAACAGGGACATATTTCATATGTTGTAGTAAATTCTTCACACAAACATGATGTGGTTTTTAAACATTGTGGCAAAAAAAATGTGTTTTAAAAACATAGTGGCAATGAAGGGTGTGGAAGAGATGGGGCTTAGGATAGGGGTGGGATGGGTGAGCACTTTCCAGGTGAGTTCCGGTGACAGTTCTCAGGCCAAGTACAGAGCGGCATGGGGGTGGGGACAGTGGAGGACATCCCAGCGGCCCAAGCACCCCATGGCTCTGGATACACCCCACACCGTAATCTTGGGCTTCTTATATTGATTCTGCAAGAAAGAAGACTTTGCACTGATGTTTGACTATGAATCACAACTACAAACTTTTCTAGTCTGCAAACAATTTCTAAAGCAGTTATTCTTGTCCAGTCCTCTATTTTTAAAGAAGAAGAAAAGGATCCCTAGAGAAGTGACTTTGAAATGCACACGGCACTGGACCTGGGTCAGATGATTCAATCAGTGTCTTGTTTCTGCGTCTTCCTACCTGTGTAATCTTGGGAAAGGCATTGGCCTTTCTGGCTACAGCTTCTCCACTGATAGCTTTGTGATCATCCTTTCTATGGATGCTAGGAAGATTAAATGGGACGACGCACATCAAATCACCATGGAAATGATGTACAGCTGTACAATTACTGCTTCAAAGCAACTTACTCTAGGCACACAGCTAATCAGAATGCAAGGAATTCTGGCCTCTTTGTGTAACTAATAGTCATATCAGTATGTTCTGGTGCCTATAAATCTTCTTAGATGCTTCTTTTCCTCACAAACTAAAATATAAGCCATTTCAGTTTCTTGCTTGTTTGTAGACTCCCCTCGAAGAAAATCTGAAGAGAAATTGTGCTTTTACCCAACAGATCATTTCCGTTCCCTGAAATTGCCCTTGCCACAAATTATCACAAAAACTGGTATCCTCCTCAGCAGCATGCAGGGGGCTGTCACTTCAGGGCTGACACACTTTCTCTCCTTCAGAGAGAAATTTCTCTAAAGCTCTGAATGCTGAATTCAAAATATCAGTGGTGTCAGGCCAGGTTTGCCTTTTAAAGAAAGGTCATTGCTGTAAGGGACAGATCTGTGTGCAGGCCTCAAATTGGGTGGGAATAGATTGACAGACATACTGATTCACCAGAAAGATTTTGATGGATAATAACAACCTTTCCTCTTTCAAGGGTGTGCTTAAGCAGATAGGAATAAGATATAAACAGAGTCTCCCTATTCTCTCTCTCTCCCTCTTCCCACAATATTATTTCCTTGGCATGTTTAGAGTGAAAATAAGTTTTTGTGGCTTTTACAGCCTTAAAAATATGGCTGCAACCAATTTTCCCAGGTATGTATTTCCCACTGCAATTCCTTCCCTCATCCCAGAACACATATATGTACACATGCACATACACTCACACACATGGAGGGAAAGGAATTATCAATTCTTTAGTTACATTACTTAACTGGAATACTATCTGTGGCCCATTCCCCTGTAGAAGTCTGCCAAATTTCCATCCATTCTTTAACTCTCACCATTTTCATGAATCATTCCAAGATTTTCCCAGATAAAATTAATTTCCTTTCTCTCTCTCCACACACACACACACACACACACACACACACACACACACACACACACAGAGTCTCCCTGTACTGTAGGAGGGTTCATAGCCTGCTTTGATTATCAATGTATTTTTATTTCTGTTTCCCTACTAGGTTGTGAACTCTTCCTTGACAAGGAGTCTCAGACATCTATGTATCCCCCATAGAAACTAAGCATTTATTAAAGGTGTTCACAGAAATATTTAGCTGTTACAACTCTTCAAAGCCACCCCTTTTTTTTAAATCTCAGAGAACTTAGAGATGGTCTGTATTAGGGTTTCCTATGTCTTCTTCACTGGAAATTTTGGACAAAGAGGACAAGACTACAAACAGGTCTCTAAAACTGAAGAAGTAAGAAGCACTGGGAAAGATGAGAAACATGTGGACATCCATGGCTATGTTTTCATGTGGCAGGTGTCCCTGACACAAGGTATAGCAGCAAGCATTGCCCAGAACATGGCTACTGGCTTAGCAATGCCATGGAGGGGATGCAGAAATGGGACATTAATGGCAATTTAAGGGCAGGACAACATGTACGTATACAGATACAAGAGAAGAACATTTCTGGATTTAGATGAAAGGGGAAAACAAACAAGATGTATTACCAGTAGGAAAGGATGAGTACCAAGTTAATCCATTAGATACCATTTATATTTCAATTGTTAATGCCAATCCCTTAAGTGAACATAGGTTCTCACCTCTATATAAATCATTAACTTCTATTAGTAGATGAAAAAATACTAGATTTCACAAGCAGCACAAAGAGAAGGCCTGCAATAAACAAGGTTATAGGGTATCTCGCTTGAGTTGGACAATATCTATTTTATAGTGAATATTCCAATAACGATTGTGAATCCTGAGTTTGAACTTCCTTCCTCTTCCTATTGGTGGTAGTGACAGGGAACATGTATGGAAGGCAAGAAAGAAAGATAAAAGATAAGATGAAGAGCCAACTAGCCAAGCCAAGACAGCCTTATTCACTAGTTCTCATAAATAAAAATGGTGCTAACATTAACTAAAGTGGCATAAACTATAGTAGGCAGTGGGCAATCATTAGTTTACGCAATAGACTAACAACTCATTAAGGTAGATATTATTATCTTCATTAGCCACATGGGGAATAGAGGTGCAGCAAGGTTAAACAACATGTTCTAAGGCCGTCCAATTAATCAGTGGTACTGCCACATCTGTCTGATTCTAATAAAAAAGGGAAATCTGCCAAATAGGAATAATACAGTTCAAAAAGTCAGATTAAATGAATTCAGATAGGTAGCAGGAGATTCAGTGAGGAAACTGAATTAAAAAACCCCTAAATCCCCTGAAATCTAAGCACCCAAAGGAGTTGGATGGCACTTATGGAGATACTTTTAAAACACAAGAGAAAAAGTTGAGGTAAGAAAAAGAATCAGTTTGGCTAAAACTAGAACCTACACCAACATAATAGAAAGCTAGGTAACAAGGCAACTAAACCAGGTCACTTAAGCAGAAGTGAAGAAAATAAAATTCACCTGTAGAAAGAAAGCCCAGAATAGAAGACTATTTTTAAATGGGAATTAGTTGGAATAGGATAAGCATTATTTAATTCTACTGGGCAGGAGGAACCGAGGTAAACACTGATTTACTGACAAGGAGGAACATCTAATTAAAGAGGACACTTTTAAGATTAAGAGGTTAGGGTTGGTTATTGGGTTTTATGTTTTTAAAACATTCTATAAAAGGGTCAATCTGTATTCAGTTTCACAGACTGAATCTGTATGCAGTTTCACACAGACCACCCACGTGTGTTGGCAGATCCAGAAAGCTAGAATAGGGAAGGAAATGACTCAAAGTTATTTAATAAAGCTGATTTCACTCAAACTGTCTTGGCCTAAAGATATTTATTCCAAAATGAGAGGGCTTAGTGAATTTTGTCATGGTTGATTAAAAACCAAAAAAAAAAAAAAAAAAACCCAGTAATTCTTTGGAAAACATGGGTGATGGGAAAAGTGGACATCATCTAGAAAAGTTCCAAGGTCAAGGATCAGTCAGACCAATTTAAAAACTAAAAGCAAATCAGTGTCAGATATTAGCCAACTTGTAAAAACAGCAAGTGTTCAGAGGTTTGGAACTATAGCTAAATAGCTTTGATAATCAGGGTATACAAAACTTTGTACCCTTGAGATGATGGAGTAGGCTCTTTGAATTTACTTTCATGATAATTGACGGGAAGTATTCAACTTTTTTTTTCCAGATAATATATGTTGATCTGTAGCTTGAATCGTTACACACAAAAATATGTTGGGTATTACAAAATTGAAAGAAAGATCGAAAATACTAGTGCACTTTTAAAAAGAAAGCACTAATGTTATACCATACTGCTTTTTAAGGCACTAGAACCATATGTTCATGATAGGGGTGGGGGTAGGGGGTTGGTGAGAATACTATGTTTAGACCTCAATGTGGATTTTCTTTCAGCATTTGAAAATCACTGCCAAAAATATGGTCTAGTATACACTGACATTTGGAGAGAGTACAACTGGATCAAAGGCTTCCTCAAACATAGGTTTCATTTGGTCACCAGTACTAGCATGTTCAAGCTTCTCTTTACAATCAAACATTTCTTAGGTCCACTTATTCCCAATGGCGTGTGGTTCAATGGTTCAACAAGGAAATATGGACAGTGGAAAGAAATAAGATTTAACTACTGGCACAGAAAGAACTTGTCCAATTAGCACAGTTTGCCAGGTGGTTATCTTGGATCTAACTCCAAGAATGACAGAATATAGGAGCTATCCCTCCAAATTAGGTCTGAATTCAGAGCAGTATGAATTTGTAGTAATCATCCAGTTGCTAGCTATTCTATTCAGCATGTCATGCTCACAGGCAAGTCTCATGGCCAAGGAGCAAAAGCTCTAAAAGCAGACCGCGGGGTTGAATTCTAACTCTGGCGGGGTACAACTGGTGACATAACATACAAGGTTTAGAGCAAACTGCTCTAAACCTTGATCCTCATAGGGAAAAAGGAATATGGGGTTTTACCTCGTAGGCTATTTTGAAGATGAAAGGAGATCATTCATATAGAGGGTCTTGGCACGTGGTAAATGCTCAATAAATGTAAGCTTTTATTGGCAGATTCTTTGGCAACAGACTCGAAAGCTGAAAATGTAAGAAACCAAAGATGTAATACTTCCAGAAGACAAAAGCATAATGGTACTAATTGGGTCTCAGGAGTCTATGTTGGCAGTAAAGGGGATGGATGCTGAAATCATCCTGTCCACTGGGTAAGAGAAACAGAGCCCAAAATGGATTTCTGCAGGTACCCAGCATGGGGACATTTAAGTGGGGATCACACAAAGACAAAGAAGAACAACCCAGTGAGTGACCATAGCTACCATTTTGCTGGGCCACTGGCCCATCATGTGCTTAGCCTGCAGTTGTGAACCAGCCCTGATAATCTCCCAGGCCCATCAGCCTCCCATCCCAGAGAAACAGCTTGGGTGTGATGATTAGGGAGCAGCCTGTGGCTATGAAAGGGAGCTAGAGCAAAGCTAACTGGCCAAATGGGAATTGAAGCTGTGACCTTGGCCTCATTAAAACAGTCAGCAATGTTCTTGAGTGGATCAATTTTTCACAGACAGCCAGGCCATCTGCAGAGAAAACAAAACATGGCACGCGGACACACACACACAAATAAAAATACAGAAACAAACAGCAACTAGGATTCACAACTGAAATAAAAATTAATTCACAGGCATTGTAAACATCAGCTTCTAGTGTGTGTGTGTGTGTGTGTGTGTGTGTGTGTGTGTGTGTTTGTGTGTGTATGCCAGCATCAAATAGCTGTCTATAAAGTCACTTCTGTTGGCAGGGTTGAAATGCTTCTGAAGTGGAGAAGTATGTCTTTAGCTTACATTTGAAGAGATCTCATAGTTAAGTGGTCAACTTGTATTGATAAGACATCTATATTCCTCACAGATAAATAATGTGCCACCTTATAAAATCTGAAAACTGAAAAATTAGTACCTTTTCAGAAACAAGCTCAGATGCAGACCTAATAGTATTAGGTAGCACAGATCTGAAGCCCCGATTACCTCATCTGCAGTTATCCTATGGTATGAAAGAAGCCCTCTAAGTAAAGCTACAACACCCTAAGTGGAAAGCACGTCAGCATTAATCACATCTAATTATAAAGATGCAAATACTTATAATAGTACTTATTAGGTACTACTCATTGTTTTAAGCATGTTACATATATTGCCTACTTCAATTCTCATAATAACCCAATGGTGAAGGTGATGTTATCATTCCTATTTTGTGTACAAATAAATGAAACAGAGAGAAATTAGACAACTCGCCCTAGGTCATATGGTGAATAGAATGAGGATTGAGACTCAGGCAGTCTAACTTTGAACCCATGTTCTTAACAGCACTTCACACTGTAGCCAGTGAGGCCTCCTGGGAAAAACATGACATTAGACAGCAAGGAAATATGGTTTGCTGCTAGGGAACCCCCCACCCCCGCCATCATCAATTTCTTTCTCTCTTTTCCCCGTTTTCTCCCTATAGTGTTAGTCTATGGGAAGCAAACTTTCACTACTTTTTAAAATTAGGTCAAAAGGCAAAACAAAAACATACCGCTGCCAGAAACCCTAGAGATAATATAACCAATGCCTTTATTTTGCGGATGAGGAGGTTTAGGGTCAAGCTAAGATTAGGATTGAGGGCCCTAAAAATTATTGGGATCATCAAACCCATGACAGTGCCTGCATTAGCAGCATCTACCTGCTCCTGATTCTTACAGGTTTCTCTATGACATGCGCCGCAGGCTTCAGCAGCTGCGCTCTTACAACTCAGTTTTCATTCCTAGTTTCATTCATCGACCACATGGGTTTCCTCCCCTGCAAATCTTGGTTCTTCTCTTCCATTTGGGCAGTCCTCTGTGAGTGAATTATTTCACAAGTAAATTGCTCGATTACAGGAGATACTCACACTACTTTGTTCCATAAAATTATACTAAGTGTTCTGCATAGAGAGGAATTTCAAATCTTTTTGAATCTTTATTGCTAAAGCTAATTGGTAGTACCTTATATTTAATCTGCATGTGATTAGAAGTTACTGACTACTATACTCTCACGTTTCATCAGTTTTCGAGGTAGGGTACTTCCTCTAGCTCCTGGCTTTTTGTTTGGTGAAGATAACATTTTAGAATTTGATATTACCATGGCAGGCTGAATACTGGTCTCCAAAGATGTCTGTGTCCTGTCCTAACCCCAGAAACCTGTGAATATGTTTGTTTATATGGCAAAAGGGACTTTGCAGATGTGATTAAGTTAAGGATCTTGAGATGGGGAAATTATTCTGGATTATCTGGTGGGGCCCAATGTAATCACAAGGGTCCTCATAAGAGGGAGGCAATGGAGTTAGAGAAAAAGGAGGTGTGACCATGAAACCAGAGGCTGGAGTGATGCACTTTGAAGACGGGGGAATGGGACGCACACCAAGGAATGCAGCTCAATCTCACTAGAAGATTGAAGAGGCAAAGAGACAAATAAATTCTCCTCTGCAGCTTCCAGAAACACACCCCAACCAACATCTTGATTTTAGGCTTCTGACACCCAGAATTTTAACATAATCAATATGTGTTGTTTTAAGCCACAAATTTGGTTGTAATTTATATTGGTAATAATAGGAATTTAATACAATCACCCTTGTTCAGATTCTCGTGCCTATTCAAAATTAGCATCCACGATATCAGCTTTTCCTCTTTGTAGTTTATCTCACCAGATTCAATGATCATTCATCCATTCAGTTCATTTAACCAATATTCGTGGAGCCCCTGCTATGTGCCAGGCACTGTGATTATGTGAGCAGAACGATGAGACAAACCTTCTCTTCCATCCTGTTTCAACCTTCTCTTCCATCCTGTTTCAATATCTGCCAAGGAAAAGGCAACCCTTCCCATAGGGCATCTTACTTGGCTTTGGTTTACCCACAGTGTTCCAACTTCAGACCTGAAAATGACTTATCATAAACTTGGCTCACCTCGGGCTGCCTCACTGCTCACCCCCCAAACTTGGACATGTACAACTAAGTTGTAAGCCTGTTTCCCTTGAGGACAGAGGCCTTTTACACTCAGGGCCAGTCTCAGATAACAAAGTACACAAGACTTGTCTTTGAAATCTTTCTCAACAGCATGGCCAGAAGTGTGTTCACACTCTCCTGTGTGCTGTAGCTCACTGACGTTCTGTTAGGACACTTAATCACGTGCCATCATTGACTATGATCACAGTAGTAAGACTGTCTTTTCCCTTCACAATCCTCTTGAGATTGGGGACTCATTCATATATGTGTCTTCTTTGGTGCCTGACTCATGATAGGTGCTCAAGAAGTGTGCTGAATGGATGCAACTATAAGCTAGTGCTCATCATGGATAAATATCCCTGTGTGTGAATGCATATCCTCATGATTTACCATTGCTGATCTTCATTCCAGTAGCTTTCTTCCCAGGTGAAAAGTTGATCTACTGAAGTTACCCAAATAGCTATGCTGACAAGCTTGATATAAAATATCAAATATCAGTAGAATCTTGAGCTTGGAGTTGAGTTTAGACTTTTATTCCAAGTCCTGACTTTAACGTTGTCATTCATCTATCATCTTTGTATACTTGGGCCCTGGCACAATGCCTGGCATATAGTAGTTGTACATGGTATGTTTGTGGAATAAACATTCCAATGTGACAGCTGATGCTTGAAATGCTGAAATCTCCCTTATACCCTGTATCCAGTCTCACCTGCTGGCCCTCAAAGTTGCAGCCTCAGAGCCAAGGTGTTTTGTGAGTGATTCTACATCTATGCCACACTATGTGTCTGACTTTTAAAAACTGCCTTATTAAGGCAAAATTTACATACGAGTCACTCATGTTTAGTGCACAATTTGATGAGTTCTGGCAAATGTCAAGGTCGTGTAACCACCACCACCACACTCACGATACAGAACATTTCCATCACTTCAAAGAAGTTTCTCCATGGCCCTTTGTAATCCCCAACCCATGACCCCAAGCAACCATTGATCCACTTTTGGTTATTACAGTGTTGCCTTTTCAAGACTTTCATATAGGATGGAAATCATACAGAATGTAGTGGAATCATATAGAATGTAGCCTTTGATATCCCGCTCTTCCACATGTTTCTGAGATGCATTTGTCCTGCTGCTTAAATAAGCATGAGTTTGTACTCTGTCTTGCCTGGACCTTTGGCTTCAGTGTGATCCTGATATTTGGCCTGGCTGCCTTGCCCTTCAGCACCTGTGTCCTCCCAGGAAGCTAAGGGTTCCTAAATCACGGCCTTTTCTCCTGTATGAGAGACCATGACCTTAGACCACCAGGAGAACATGGTTTTTTCCTCAATTGGTTAGTGGCACCACTTCTCTGCCCATTCGATTGCTCCATTGTGGAATCTGGAGGTTCTCCTCCATCTTCCCTCTCCCTTAGATATATTATCCATAAATTTCATTCTAGGTAAAGGAATGGGGCATGACAAATGATGGTATAACATGTTGTTCTAACATTTGTCCAGCAGGTCTGGGAATCTTGCATAATTCTTTGTGACCTCCTTGAGAGTAGCTGTCCTTTTTTTTCATTTACCTATGTATACCCTTTGAATCTGCCCCCAGTGTCTCCAACCCAGCTTATAATCCTAGTTCCATGATTGCAATGATGTCCAACTGCTTTGCTCAGTCCAGAGTTATTCCCTTTGGCCATTTAAATGCCTGGCACAGACTCTCCGTACTCACACGGCAATGCAAGCATCAGTGTTCACTGTGGAGACAAACAAAAGGGACCTAATAAACCATGTCTGCAACATGCATGTGAGTGATCATGCCCTCATTTTCTCAGGCCCAAGCTCAAAAAAGCCACTTTCCTTACAAATATTCATTGCATACAGCCTGTAACCTACTTATCACCTGTGACTCATATTAGTTTCTTGTAGACAGATAATGTAGACAAAACAAAACAATTTTTAGGTAATGCCAAAATAGTCCATTCACCTTGAAATTATAATTCTAGGCCTTACACTGTGTAACACTGTCTCAAATTCAGAAGTATGGAAAAATAAGTATCTATCACCACAGAGGGGAAAATTCTTCACAAAGCCCATCCACCTGTTGTTTTGGTAGTATGTGAGAAGTGAGCTCATGATTGAACATTCTTTGTAACCCGAGGTTTTTGGTGGCATTTCATCCAGCCTAAATAGCCTTGGACAGAAAACTAGAAGGTAACAAAACTACCACAAGCTGATCCATTTGCATTCTAAAGACGTAGACGTTGATAGGAAGGCAGGTAGATGACTTTCACACCATCTTCACAAGAGCAAAAAATATGTTCAAAAATGAGAGGCTAAATTAAGAAAGGTTAAATTATGCCTAATGGTCTCTATTTCCTAAGCAGGGAAGGGTGTAATGAGGACTCTTTGGAAAGTCTTCCATTAGAAATGGCACTTGAAGTGAACAGGTTTCAGTTATCTGTAAAATGTACTTATTTATAATTCTTATTCTGTGACAAGGCTGGATAAATAAGGTATCAGTGCACTAATTGGTGAAAAATTTTATTCACTACAGATTTACGGAGTTGTCTAGTGATGTGAATTCAGTCATATAAACTTCCTCTAAGAAACCACAAGAAGGCTGGTGGATAATGGGTTTCAACTCCCCTGCCACTTACAACTGGTGGGTGGAGGTTGCCTGAGTGCTGTGCTGAGAGCAATTTTGAGTTCTTATCTGGCTGGACTCAGTGGCAGAGGCTGCTGAGATTGACTGGTGATGTCTTCCACAGGTATGGGAGAAGGGCACCGTGGCTTGACAATCTCATGTTTAACATTCCAATCTAAAGGTGCCATACTTGATACTGAAAAATGATCACAGGTAGTCATTTGTTCTAACTGTCCCTGCAGAGCCTAAATCACTGTCTCCCGGTTGGATTTCTAAAGCCTCGTCTGCAATTATGACAAGTGGGCCCTTTCAGAATTATTTGTGCAAGACCTCAGACTGTCAGATTCAATACTGTGAACCAGAATGTGTTTCTCTCTAAACCAGGGAATGGATCATTTCCATAGAGAGAGCTTTTATTGAAGTCAAATTGCTATGTAAGACACTGCAATGAACAGAATAAAAAGTCTTTGTGGTTGTCAAGGCTACAACCAATATAAAAAAATGAAAATGGAAATACTAAAAACTAATACCTGGGAAATGTGGAGTGCTATGTGTGGTTAATTCTGTTAAAGTTAGATCAGTCTGACGTTATCCTCTATTTGCAGCTACTACAACCTATGTGACTCATTTTGGCCTTCAGAACTCTAGTATTATTTTCTCTTGTGTTTGGCCAGTCTAAAACCCTTTATTCTAATGTCTCACTTTCCATCCCAAGTCTCTCTTTATTCATTCAACTCTCTTATTATTTCTCGATCCCAAATACTCTCATGGAAATCCTTCTCCTCAAGTATTTACTTTCTTTAGTCTCTTTTCCAGATTCTCACTTCTCCTATTTGGAAAATTCCTATGTTTTTATCCCCCACCTTCAGAACACCACAGACAAGACTCATGCTGCTTCTGTGTTCTTTGTTCTTATCTCTCTGCATTTCCCTCCCAGTTCCTCCTCTTTTGAAATCTGATGTGGAGACATGGTTTCCCTTCACCTCCTTCTCTTTACTCTTCTCCTTCCTTGCAACTGTGGTAGTTGAAATGCGTCAGTTTCTCTTTTGCCTCCTGCTTCCCATCCCCAGCTTCTGTGTTCCGCATCCACCGTTACCTCTCACCTGCCAGGTGGAGCTGAACCCCTTCCATTGTGTCTGCCATCCCTACCCTCCCACCTCCTCAGGGATTCACTAGGGTGACACTCCCTCTGGTCCTTCAGAAGCTCCTGGGTACCTGCCTTCTGTCTGACGACAGTTTGTTGGCTGGTGGTTTTGGGTTTCTTCCCTCTGCAGTGGCTGAATTACTGCCCCCATCTCTGGCTTCTAAGAATTGCCTCTCAACTCCAGACTATAATCTCAACTCAATCTTAGAAGAACCTTTAAACAACTACTGAAGAAGAGTCCGTTTACATTCAGAACATGACAGATGCCCGGCTATGACCTGGAGAGTGGTGCACCTGTCGTGTATTGAGTGCTATGCTTTAGGTGGAAACTCAACCTGGCACTCCATCGTCCACCATTATTGTTTTAAGTCTTATTTCCTCTATGATCCTGTTTGTTGTCTTATTCCTTCTCCCACAATCTCATTTATACCCTCAGATCTACTCACAGTTCTCTGTGTATTCTTTTTTTCATGTTTTTATTTCTTATTCATTTTACCTTAACTTTTGGGATACATATGCAGAACGTGCAGGTTTGTTACATACATATGTGCCATGGTGGTTTGCTGCACCCATCAACCTGTCATCTAGGTTTTAAGCCCCGCATGCATTAGGTATTTGTCCTAATGCGTTCCCTCCCCTCGTTCCCACCCTCCCTGTGTATTCTTTGAACAGTTATACTTGTTTTGACTTTGCTTAGGCTGTTGATTTCCCTTATCCCTAATCTCCATAACCCCAAATCCTGCTTTTTCAAGGCTCAGCTCAAACACTACTCTTTCCACAAAATCCTCTCAGATGTCACACTGCAGAACCCTCAGTCTTTTACTTTCTTTCTTTCTTTTTTTGAAACAGCGTCTTGTGGTGTCATCCAGGCCTGGAGTGCAGTGGCACAATCCCAGCCCACTGCAGACTTGGACTCCTGGACAGAAGCAATTCTCCCACTTTAGCCTCCTGAGTAGCTAGGACTACAGGCATGCACCACCACACCCAGCTAATTAAAAAAAAAATTCTGTAGAGATGAGGTCTCACTATGTTGCCCAGGCTGGAGAACTTCTTATGAGTCTTAAAATGTCCCTGATTCCTGCTTGTAGTGAGAGTTATCTGTGTCCTGCTAGACTGTGAGGTCCCAAGGCCACAAACCATAGCATCCCCCAAACAATGTACATCAGGCACTGGATTGCTCCTACCTCCATTATGGAAATTACCTCAGCCTTTGCCCAAGCTGCCCTCTGGCCAGTAGAGGTCACAAGTATTAAATAACTTTCACTTGGGTTGATGACTCAAAATATCAGAACACATTGCTGGGAAAAATGTCTATTTATGTATTTGTATCCATTCACAAAGGTGATATCTCTACCCCTCACATTTACCATGTTGATAAGGTGGTGGTGGGGAAGCTGGCTCATGTGAAGATGATCAGAACCATAATAAAACAATAGCTAACATTTATTATTACTATGTCCTGAGCACCAAGTTAAAAAGCCTATGAGGCAGGCACTACTATTATCCCCAGTTTACAGCCAGGAAAACTGACACTCGGATAAGTTAACAGGTTAGGTTAATTGTTCTCTGTTTGCCCCTCCATATCCAATCTTCACTCTCTTCACTCTGCTGTATGCTCCAGGAGGCCAACATTTAGGTGTTGAATCAATGATCTCCTGCCCTGGGGCTTCCTATTGGACTCAATCAATGGGAGATACCAGTGGGAGACCCAGGAGACCAGAGGTTGGGAGGAGAGAGAGCTCGGAATACCGATTTTCTTAGCTCCCTTCTGTCTAGATGTAAAAGGCCAAGGGCTGGTTTCTCTCCCCAAGGCCACTGTCCAGCAGCCCGTTTCTACAGCCACAGGTATCAGAGGGTTCCAGTTTCCCTCTCACCCTTGAACCTTCACGCAACGAACGTACACAAGTGCTTTGTAGACCCTTGCTGGTTTCCTGGAACTCTACTGTTTACAAGTTGAATTGTGTCCTCTCAAAAAAGCTATGTTGAAATCCTAACCCCCAGTACTTTAGGATGCAATCTTATTTGGAAACAGGATTGTCGCAGATGTAATTAGTTAAGATAAGGGGTAGGGAGGTCCTAGTCCAATATGAGTCGAGTCCTTAGAAGAAGATGGTGGTGGAAGACAGAGAGACACACAGAGGGAATGAAGGCAGAGATTCCAATTATGCAGCTGTAAGCCACGGAATGCCCAAGATTCCTGGTGACCACCAGAAGCTAAGAAGAGGTGAGGAAGGATTGATTCCCTTACAGGTTTCAGAGGTAGCATCACCCTTCCAGCACCTTGATTTCAGGCTTCTAGGCTTCAGAACTGTAAGAAAATAAATTTCTGTTTTAAGCCGTTCAGTTTGTGGTACTTTGTTATGGCAGCCCTAAGGAACAAATACATTTACTTATATCTTTGGAAATAGTCCTTTCATTAAATTCTCTTCAATTATTTTTTTGAGTGTGCTGCATGTTTTCTGCTGGGTCCCTAACCTTCCTAAGGTGAAAAGGCTAGGAATTGAATTCAGGGCTGTGAAGGTAAAACTCAAATGCTTATCCTTTATAATAATACTAATAACAATCATGGGTAAAACTTACATAGTGCTTATATTAACTCCCTTAGTGCCATTTAACCTGATGACTAGGGCTGCAGACTGTATTTTTAACACTGATGACATGCCTGATTTTCAGACCAGGTGGGTCTGTGTTAACCGGCAGAGCTGTGATGAAAAGTGAGCTCTTAAGTGAGCTGATTTCCTGAAGAGGCACAGACACACTTGGAATGGTACAAGTGAAATCCAGGGCCCACAGGGGTCAGGATTTTAAATATGCTTGAGAGTTTCTCATGAATACCATCAGAAGAGCAGCTGGGCAAGAGCTCAGGTGCTGACCTCTATTACCATCAAAGCCTAAAACTACTGGACAGTACCCTCATTTTTAAGGTGAACAGGGAGAGACTTGCGAGGGGACCAAGGCTTTTTTGAATACAAATAGACTGGCCACTTGACAAGCTGGAATTCTTCCAGATGCAAAAGAAAGGGAAAGCAAACGGATGAAAGATGCGGGTCTGAACGTTTTCCTCTGCTGCACAGGATTTCTCTGCCTGTTGTCCCTTCCGGACCAGCTCAGTGCCTGTGTCTCTACATATCCCAGTTCCCGCCCTAGGGAAGCAGGTGGAGGAAGCTGCTGTCTGAGTAATGACTGCTCTAACATTTCTTTTAAGGATGACACTATTTTTAGAAGTGACTCATTCATATAAGCAGGTATGGGTGAAAGGGCGGGAGGCTCTAAGTGACAACTTAACTCTTATGTCTCAGTGCATTTATATTTATTCTTGTACTTTAATCCTTCTTTTAACGGGCACCACAGGTCAGTTGTGATTCAGGGCACCAATGAAAACAGACATTTCTCTGGAAATAATTTAAAGTGTTTTCCATCCAGATACTTCAGAAGGGAGAAAGTTCTCAAAATACAGGAAGGAGGGCAAGAAAGGGAAAATTGGGAAGGACTGCTGTCATTTTGAGGAGGGGGACAGGTGAGGGAGCAGCTAAGTAGAGAGAAGGACTGAGGAAATTCTACTTCAGATGTCTCCTGCTTTCCTATGCGGTAACAGGGAAAGCACTGTATTAGTAACTGGATGATTTAGAAGCCTTGGAGTGAAAGCAAATCATTCTGAAAAGGCTGCTTCCTGATTCGGAGACTCCATTTTTCCTCTTATGAAAGGAAAGTGTATTCTAGAACTTTTAGCACAACCAACACCCCCAGCTTTCAAACTTTGGACACTGGGCAAAGCACTTTATAGGTTATCTTATTTAACCCTCATGAAACTTTTATGAGACAGGTAGTGTTATGACCCCATTTTACAGACAAGGAAGCTGAGGCTTGGAGAGGTTTTGTAATTTTTTTAAGGCAACATACTAATAAATGGCTCATAACTCATGTCTGTCTGAGCTCGGACATCCAGTAATTCTGGCCCAGTGGGGTATGGCTAGTACACCAGAGCCTGCCAGCTAGTGTTGCTGCTACAAGAGCTAGTGTTTGAAATACTTACAGGCCTTGCATATAGGATTTATTGCTTTTTGCTCTTGTGAGAAACTTCACCTGTGTGAGTCTATGGGCTTGCTGGTTAAGAGAAACATGGTAAAAAATCTTGCCATTACCAGCACTTAGGCTTAAATAACCTTTTTTTTTGGTGATTCTTCCTCATTCAATACAAGTTAATTCACCCATGACTTATCTATTTTCATATTAATATATTTTTGCATATTTGTTATTTAACCGACACCTCTAATGACCAGTCCTTAACCACATTGTTGTTGTAGAGTATGAATCCCTAAATATCATTGACATCTCTGCATAAACTACTAGATAAAGTCCCCAGCATCATATCCATGCAGGGTCTTGCTTTATCATCTTTTGGATGGTTAAAGAAATGTCAGAATTTATTGTAAAATCATCACGTCCAGGGATATCCTTCTTCTAAGTATTTTAAAAGCAAGAATGAAAAATACGATGTTGGACCAATTCAGCTCAATATTTCTTGCTGCAGAATATCAATGTGGAGCATATCTTCCTTGAACACATTTACATTTACAGTTCCAAGAAGTCATTGGGTTAAGGAAGTCCAAATAAAGGGTGTGACAGGAATAATCAATCCTCTCATTTTTTTCAAAACTTTAATCATGGTTAGCATTTTAGTTTTCTCAAAGGCAGCCCTTGACAAAAAACCATCAAAAATGAAAGATTAGGGATCCCCCTGTTGTAATTTTCCATCGTTGCTGCCAATAATGGGCAAGTCTGTCTACTGACCCTTAGGAAGCCTATCAACCTATGTGAGTGTAGATTCCTGAAAATATGTTGTTTTATCAAAACACATCTGAGAGCTTTTCACCTGCTCCATCCAGACCACCTAAACAGACCTTGCACATTCCACCATATTCTCTTTCTTCTGGCAAATCCTTCACCTTTATGTGCACCTGAGCCTTACTCATTCTTTACAGTAGTGTTCAAGCTCCATGTCCTTCTCTGCTATTCCTGGCCAAGATCTTTTGATCTCTAGACAACTGCTGTCCAATAGAAATAAAATGTGAACTGCACATATCATTGTGAAAATTCTAGTAACCACATTATAAAAGTAATAAGAAACAGGTAAAATTAATTTTAAAGACATATTTAACATAATCGAATATAGCCACATTATTATTGTTTCAACATGTAATCAGTAGAAAAATTAGAAATGAGATATGAGATATTTACTTTTTTCAATATCAGCTTTCTGAAAACCAGACTGTATGTTAATACAACACATTTCAATTCAGACTAGACACATTTCAAGGGCTGAGTAGCCATGTGTATTGGATAGCGCAACACTGGACCGCATGTTCTGAGGAGGACAGGGTAGTTCCTGGCGCACAAGTGGACTCAAATACTTGTTGCTTTCAGCTCTTACTCCTACTCACATTTATCTCTGTTCTGTCAGTTTGAAATGATCACCATGCCCGGTGTTAGTTACCCTCCAAGGCACGCACACATCTCCTCAACTAATTTACAAGCCCTTGGACAGAGACGAAGGAGTGTGCTTTAATTTTCCGCAGAGTACACTGAGATGCTTGTAGTCCCTAAACCTGGAGTTCCATTGCAGGCCTCCTCATCTTGGTGCATGTTGTTACCTCTGCCTGGAATGTTCTTTCCCCTTCTCTTTTGAAAAGTAACACCTGTTTTCAAAAAGCACCCTGTCCCCTACCACCTCTCAATTTGATTTAATGCCCATTTTCTGAATATCTTTTATCAAAATTTATGTTATATACTCACAACTGCTCCTTGGTTTCATTCACTGCCCCATGAGCTGTTTTGTGTGTGCACGTGTGTGTATGTGTTATGTGTATATTCCATGTCTAACTGGTTTTAGATCACTAATACCAAATACTGTCCCTATAAAATGAATGCAGGAATGCTACATAGCATATGCTAAACAAAACGTCAGTTGATCTTTATAACTGTGAAAGAAAATAGGTTTCTGAGCTAAGATACGCTCTGCATTTATCACCTGCAAAATAGGTAAATGGCTAACTGCCCAACATACTGGCTCATTTCCTGGAATAGGAAAGGAAAAGACAGAACTTTAATTCTCCTGACACCCTGCAAGTGAGGTGCTGCTACCCACATTTTACAGATGAGGAAAAAGAGGCTCAGAGAGGTCAGGAGACTTGCTCAAGGCTGCACAGCTAGTGAGTGCCATGAGAGGAATAAGAGTCCATGTCTGTGTGTCCCTGAAGCTGATCTTTGTGCTGAGGTCCCAGTTCCCACAAAGTTCTAGAGCAGAAGCCTTCCAATAGCTTCAAATAAACCCTAGCTCAGGGGTAGTCTCTATACAGATCATGGGAGAGAGCACAATGCATAGCCACAGGTCTTTTCTGTTGCAGTCCCCCCACCAGCAGAGCCTGCCCCCTTCCGCAATCTGTCAAATGTGAACGGTAGTGACAGAAGATGCCTCCTGACTTGTCAACAGAATAGGCTCCTGGGGACCTGGGAATGGATCAGAACAGCAGTAAAGGCCCTGGGTCCACGTCCTGCAGGGGGTCAGGCTGTCAGAGAGCAGGGGTCAACTCCAGCTTTTGAGTGTGAGAAACTGCTTTACTGTGCCCTCCTGTTTCTGCAATGATGCTTTCTCCCTCATTAAGTGCGTCTGCCACTCTCTGTAATGGAGTCTGCCCAAACATTGCCTAATAGCACTGATTAAACTAAGCATGCATATGCCTGGCACCATGGTTGCTGCTATCACAGGAATCCCAGGGCTGCTGAGACCAACCGCAAGACACTGAAGCTGCTAGTAACAAGCCTGATGGCAGCAGGGCACCAGGGTGCAGATCTGAATTTGCAAAGAGGAATTGATTTCCCTTCCAATATCCCGTCTCTCCTTCTAATAAGCAGGTGGATGGACGAAAGCAAAAGAGATGGCAAGGCTGCTCTTAGCTGCACCTGCCATCCTGAGCACTGTGCTGCCTCGCCTTGAAATGGTCATGACCGTGTAGGGAACATGGATGGGTTTCCTCAATCAGTTTCTCTGCCAGCTTAGTCTGAAGTCACATCACGCATGGATTAACACCCTTGGATAAACCTAAAATCTGAGTTTGGATTTTGGTTTGTTTTGTGATAGTCTGTATATCCTGCTATAAAGACACTCAGCATGTAGGAGTCAGAATCAAAACATAAATTAGGAAGATTAGTTTTCTTTGTTTCACAACGGCTTTGATGCAGGGTTTCTTTAAATGGTAAGTTTCATTGGTGCATTTAGAATAGAAGTTAGCTTACAAATAAATTTTTAAAGAAAAAAGTCTGGCTGTAAAGCGGCTGCCATTTACAGCATGGTATCTGTGAGGCAGGCGCTGTGAGGAACACATGACACACATGAAGTCTGATGTTCACAGTAACCCTGAAAATTGGATATTAGCACTCCTGTTGTATAAATGAGAAATCCAAGGTTTGAAAGTGCAAAGTTATCAGGCAAATCTGGTGAAGCAGGTTGAATTGTGTCTCCCCAAAAGATATGTTGAAGTCCTAATCCACAGTACCTGTGAATATGACCTTATTTGGCACAGAGTCTTTGAAGATGTAATGAAGTTGAGATGAGGTCATACTGGATCTGGGTGGGCCTAAATCCAATGACTGGTGTCCTTATAAGGAGAGTGAGAAGAGAGATTTGACACAGAGGACAGACACACAGAGATGAAGGCCATATGATGATAGAGGCAGAGATTGGGGGTGATACAGCTGCAAGCCAAGGAATGCCATGGATTGCCAGCAACTCCCAGAAGCTAGGAAGAGGCAAGGAAGGGTCCCTAGAGCCTTCAGAGTGAGCATGGCTCTGCCAATACCTTGATGTCAGACTTCTAGCCTTCGGGAGTATGACAGAATAAATTTCTGTGGTTCTAAACTGCCCGTTTGTGGTAGTTTGTTTCAGCAGCCCTAGAAAACAAATACGCCTTGTAACACCAGGTTTGCTGATTCTAAGGATACCTCCTCTTCCTCATAGAATTTCAAGGCTGCCTGCTGTGTGGCTGTTGATACTGCAGGCCCTCACTCTTACCAGTAAGATCTGCCTGCTCTTGAGGAAAGCCGGTGAGAAGCAGTAGACAGGGGAATGACACCATCTATCTGAGGTGAGTTTTGCAAGGCATGGCCCTGGATAAAGGGGAATGCATGGGAGATTGTTTAGAAGTGTTGCTATTGTCCAAGGAAAAAGTAGGCGGTTTACGCTCACTGGTGGCAGTGGAGATGAGAAGAAACTGATGACTTTGAGAGGTGCTGAGAAGGCAGAACTGAAGACTGTTAGCACTTCAGATGTGGGGGCGAGAGTGAGGGGCTGGCAGCTGGGATGCTCAGGTTTCTGGCCTGGGTAACTGGGTGGGTGTTTATGCCATCGTGAGAAAGGAAGTTTATCATGATTGATCTAAACCTAATAGACTTCAATTGAAATGCATTGGTGGTAGAATTCTCTATGGAAACAGGCTTTAGAATCAGGCAAAAGTAGATATGTATTGCCTGTAATGCAACACACTAGCTAAGAGACGTCGGGTGAATCATTTAACCCCACAGGTTTCAGTTTCCTTATTTGTTGTTGTTGTTTGAGACAGGGTTTTGCTCTGTCACCCAGGCTGGAGTACAGTGGCATGGTCATGGCTCACTGCAGCCTGACCTCCTGAGCTCAAGCGATCTGCCCACCTCAGCCCTCAAGTAGCTGGTACGCGCCACCATGCCTGGTTAATTTGTGTGTGTGTGTATGCGTATGTACACAGTGCATTCACATATATATATATGTAGAGACAGGGTTTTTCCATGTTGCCCAGACTCCATGTGGTCCTGAACTCCTTGGCTGAAGCACCTCACCCACCTCAGCCTTCCAAAGTGCTGGGATTACAGGGGTATGCCACTGCACCCGGCCCGTGTTCTCATTCATTAGAAGTGAAGGTAATGATATGAGTTAGTATATGTAAAGAGCATATGGTATGCAAATAATCAGAGGTTAGCTTTTATAAAATATTTTATAAGTCATATGATGCTCTCCTCTGGAGCATTTCAATGATACATCTTACTCATTTTTATTATTGGCCAGGCACAGTGGCTCACATCTGTAATCCCAGCACTTTGAGAGGCCAAGGCAAGAGGATCGCTTGAGCCCAGGAGTTGAGATCAGCGTGGGCAACATGGGGAGACCTCATCTCCACAAAAAAATACAAAAATTAGCCAGGCATGGTGGCATGCACTTGTAGTACCAGCTACTCAAGAGGCTGAGGTGGAAGGATCACCTGAGCCTGGGAGGTTGAGGCTGCACTGAGTTGTGATTGCACCACTGCACTCCAGCCTGGGAAACAAAGTGAGACACTGTTTTAAAAAAATCATTATTTTAAAATAAAGTAGAGAGGATCTTGTTTTTATTTCCTCAATTGAATGTGGGAGAAGTGTAGGGAAACTGTGGAATATAGACACTAAGGATCAGTGCAAGCTCCCTTTAATATCTCAAGAAAATAAAAATAATTTTCTAGTTCTGTCTGTTTGTGCAACTATAAGGTATTTTTAGTGCAGAGTTTAAAAAATTTTAACTAAAAAGACAGTGTAAGTGAATGAAAGCCCAGCAGTGTAGAGAGTATATATTTCTTTATTCCAATAACTCATGGGAACAGCATGTACCGGTAACAAAATAGCACTTTCTCTTGACTAGCAGCTTTTTTTTCCCCTGTCTAAAGGGCTACTAAAACCATTATGTTTTTTTCAATGCAGGACATCTTGTCCTTTCCCTGAGGTTATAGTACTTGGTGCCTTTCATGATTTCAGATGGTAAACTGCTCCCTAAGTGGGACTCTGTTCTTTGTCTAAGACATTTTATCTTTTCTAAAGCACAGTGTTCCCACCATGACAAGTGCTATTTATGTGTACATTATCAGAGCTACACAAACAATAATTCTTACTTTTCTTGAAATATTTAAAACAAAACACTCAGTACAAATTAATAAAGATCAGGTACTTTTAATATTTGTATAACTGGGATCTGTTCTTTCGGCTAAGATACTCATAAATCTAGATGCCATTATTAAAAAGAAGTAACTCGATTTTCTTGACATTTAAAAACACAACCTCAATGATTTATCACATAAAAAGAGAAAATAAAACCTTGAGTTAAGGATCATAACGAAAGAAAGAAGTTGCTAAAATAATGACAGAGAGCTTGCCAAAGCCATGCCTTCTGCAACCTGGTTATTTCCCCTTGTATTTTCTTCAGGTGTCTCAAAATAAAAAGTATTCGAAACTGAATGCACTGTGATTTATCCTTTCTACCTTCCCACCCAGGTCCATCCTTTCTCCCACATTTCCTACCTTGGTTAATGATTCCATTGCCCAACCAGAGGCCTGATATTGTCCTGAACACTTTCATTCTTATTGCCCAGGTCTGACTGGTCATTGCATCCTGGTAGTTCTACCTCCCAATTACTGCTTCAGCTCCTTCCTTCTTTCCACCCCTATGTTTGCTCCCTGGACCAAGTGTTCTTGAACTTCCATAATAGCCCCTTAGAGGTCTTCTAGCCTCTAGTCTTGGAGCTCTCCCATTCATTCTCTACTTCAGTCCATGGGAGCTTTCTAAATTGCCCCATTCTTCCCCAGTGAAGCACTGGCCCCAAGACCTACAGACTGGAGGGTCAGCTCCCTGGAATGGCATGAGAAGCCCATCAGAATGATCTCTTCCTCCTGTGAAGCCTTATATTTAAGTACTCCTTGCCCCAGCCTGCACTTGGTATTCCAGCTGTTCCATGCTGTCTGCAGCCTATCAACAATACCGTGCTGCTCCTCTGCCTGGAAATGTTTTTCTCTGTCTTGTCACCCTAGAAAATTATTCTTAAACCCGCTGCTAGTTCTGATAGTTCTTCCTCTAGCAAGACTTCTGGGACTTTTCCTTCTCATCCACTGCCATCTCAGCAGCCCTTTTGTATCTTGACCTGCTTTCTATTCCTGTACATTTCTTACTGTATTTTTAATGTTTTAATTCCCACGTCTATCTCCTTGGCCACATTGGAAGCTCCTTGGATGTGGAGACTCTTTCTAAGTCATTGTTGCCTCCTCAGGCCCTAGTGTGGACACTCCAGATACCCAACAACTTTTGAAGTAAATTATGATCTCAGTTGTTCATTGCCAACAGTCTGTTACTCCTTATCTTCCACTACTCTACATCCCCCCAGTATATTTTATTTTGCAATCCCACCAGGCTTTTCTTATCTTTGTCTTATAGATGAGAACACTGAGGCTCAGAGCATGGAAGTCATTCCCAATATCACACTGCTAGTAAGCAACAGAGTCAGGATTCAACCCCAGAGCTGGGTGAAATTGCACAGCCCAGATGCTCCAGTGCTCCTCCCTGCTGCCTTCACAGAATATAAGCAGTAGATTGGGACCAATTTCCTCAAATCGCAAAACATTTCCGTACCTGCATGCCTATGCTCAATCTTTGTTCTCCTCTACCTGTAGAATTCCTACTTCCCCTTTAAGTTCTAGTTCAAATGCTGTTGACTGTTTGAAATACACATTTTTCTTTTTTGAGACAGGGTCTCCCTCTGCAGTGGCGCCATCCATCATTGCTCACTGCAGCCCTCAAACTCCCAGGCTCAAAGTATTCGCCTGCCTCTGACATTTTCTGTTTCTGTCAGCTTGAAATAATAGTTTCCTCTCCTGTGCATCCTACGATATCTTCACACACAGATACACAACCCTGAACCTTCTCTTTCATGGCCTCCACCATATTCTAGCTCATATGATAGTTATTCCTGCAAGAATTTCTTCTTTGTTAAACTGAAGTGCCTTTGGTGCAGAGATCAGGTCTTTTTCATTTTTCTGTGACCATAGCCCCTAATATAGTGTTATGTATATAAAAGTACATAGTACTATTCAGTACATAGTACTGAATGAATAAGTGAATGAGTGCTATATTTCATCAGCCTGTCTCTGTTGGAGAACAGAAGGTTTTATAAATATTCTTGCTCCCTCGGCACTTGGCCTGGTAATTTGAAGATAAGATCTGATCAGGTATTTGGCTAAATTGTATTTATATCTTATACGGTATAGTTATTCTTCATAGCTTGAAAGAAGAAGAGAATAAGAGGGAAAAGCATATGTAATTTGGGTCTTCAGGTCTGAGTCCTTGAACTCCAAAACCAGGAGAAGAAAAAGAGAAAGAGAGGCTCACCCTTGCTCTGGAGACTGTTCTCAACCAGGAGTGGAACACAGCTCCCTTGTGGTGCAGGAGGAAATGTGCGAGTGGGTTGGGTGGGGAGTGGTGGTGGGTTATGGGGAGAAGTGCTGGCATTCACATAAGTGGTCAGAACGCAGCAATACTAACGGCCCTAAAATGCACTGGGTAGTCTCACAAAACAGAGAACCGTGCTGTCCAAAATGCCAACAATGCAGATATTAGCTTTTTAAAATTGCTACCACGATAAATAACCACAAACTTAGAGACTTAAACAACACAAACTTATTACTTTAAACTCCTGTAGGTCAGAATCTTACATGGATCTCACTGAGCTAAAAGCAAAGTCTCTGCAGGGCTGATACTTGCCTTCAGGCTCTGGGGGAAAATCCATTTCCTTGCCTTTCCCAGCTTCTAGGGGTTACCCACATTTCTTGGCCTGTGGCCTCTGTCCTCTATCTTCAAAACCAGCAACAACAAGTTGAGACCTTTTTCCACAGAATCACTCCACTCTCCTCTTCTGCCTTAAGGACCCTTGTGATGATTAGACCCATCTGGATAATACAGGGTGCTCTGCCCATCTCAAGGTCAGCTGATTAGCAACCTTAATTTTATCTGCAATCTTAATTCCCTTTGCTATGTAACATAAAATATTCACAGGTTCCAATGATGAGGATGTGGACATCTTTCGGGGCCATCATTCTGTCTACCACAGTGCCCCCACATTGGAGAACATCCCACAATTATTGGTCCTTGGTGATTATCTTCTGTGTTAGATGGGTCTGCCTCAAGACAGGCATTCAGAGAATAGCCTGCATTTAGAGAGCTCTGAAATATATACCCCAGTAAAATCCTCAGCACTCTGTGAAATATCATTCCGTCTCACAAGTCCACAGCCTCCACACCCCTTCCCATCTCTTGTGGCACCAATGGAAGCCATCAGGAACATCAGATCTCAGTCTTGAGACCCCTTTTCAATTGTAGCTGTAGGTGGTAAGTACAAGTAAGAATGAGGGTCATGGGGAGACATGTTATCTCATCTAGCCTGGGTTATTCCTTATTAAGTTTTTTGACATCCTAGTTCCCAGTGCTGATATTGACAAAAGCTTCCAAATATAACTATAGAACAAAATATTTAAAGCTATTTATTATTAATGTAATCTTACAAAAATCAACTCTACAAAAACCACATAGTCTATCAACCTGGGAAGTGAAAAGAACTCATAATTTCCTATGCATGATTTTGTTCCTCAAATAATAATAACTATGATGGCTACCATTACAAAGTGCCAGGGATTTTATGCCTTGTTTTATTTATTCCTTATGACAATCCTATTTCGTTGCTATTATTATTCCCATTTTACAGATGGGGGAATTTAGGTACAGAGAGATTACATTATTTGTCCAAGAGCATATAGCAAATAAATGTAGTCAGAATTTGATCCTAGCTCTACCAGCCTCTAGAACATTCCCAGGCCCATAAATACAGGTTAGGATGAAGAGGCAGACATGGCCCAAACTCTTGTATGTCTCAGGGTAAGGATAATTGTTCCATGTGCCCCATAAGTTGCTGTCACTGCCTAGGTTACCAGGTGGTAGAGGAAGGCCTGCTTTATCTGTGCTCAATGAACCTTATGGCTTTCTAAGGAACATTTCTGATATCCCTGATAACAACTGTTAATCCAGCCACCAGTGCCAAGACCTCAAACTAATTAGCCTAAAAAGTCAGATTAGAATGGGGTTAATTCTGTGATCATTTACTATTTACAAGGAGGATTGATAATAAAGAGAAACTTAGATCTTTGTTTCAAAGAGCTTTCCTAAACAGCAGCATTTACTAATTACAGTGCTCAATAATTATTTGTTGAATACATCAATAAGTAGGGATAGCATTTAAAAATTAGATATATTAAAAAGCTTGGAAGGCTATAACCTCTTACATTAACAACAATCATCTCCGAGTGATAAAATAATAGGTAGTTTTTGTTTTCTTTTTTTATTTAAATAGGTTTTGGGGGGTGCAAGTGGTGTTTTGTTACATAAATAAGTTCTTTATATGGGATTTCTGTGATTTTGGTGCAGCCATCACCTGAGCAGTGTACAGTGTACTCAATGTGTAGTCTTGTAACCTTCATCCCCTCCTACACTTTCCCCCAAATCCCCAAAGTCCATTGTATCATTCTTATGCCTTTGCATCCTCATAGCTTAGCTCCCACTTATGAGTGAGAACATATGATGTTTGGTTTTCCATTCCTCAGTAACTTCACTTAGAATAATAGTCTTCAGTCCCATCCAGGTTGCTGCGAATGCCATTAATTCATTCCTTTTTATGGCTGAAGTCCTCACAGTTTAGCTCCCAAAATTAATGGACACAAATCAGTAGTTCTGCTATACACCAACAGTGACCAAGCTGAGAATCAAATCAAGAACTCAACTGCTTTTACAATAGCTGCAAAATAAATAAATAAATAAATAAACAAACAAACCTTAGGAATATACCTAACCAAGGAGGTGAAAGACCTCTGCAAGGAAAACTATGAAACACTGCTGAAGGAAATCATAGATGACACAAACAAATGGAAACACATCCCATGCTCATGGATGGGTAGAATCAATATTGTGAAAATGACCATGTTGCCAAAAGCAATCTACAAATTCAACGCAATTTCCATCCAAATACCACCATCATTCTTCACATATGATGTTTAGTCTTCCATTCCTGAGTTACTTCACTTAGAATAATAGTCTCCAATTCCATCCAGGTTGCTGCAAATGCCATTATTTCATTCCTTTTTATTGCTGAGTAGTATTCCATGGTGTGTGTGTGTGTGTGTGTGTGTGTATATATATATCATATATATACGACATGTGTACATATATCATATATATGTGTGTATATATATGTGTGTATATAAATCATATATATGATACATATATCACGATTTCTTTATTCATTTGTTGATTGATGGGCATTTGGGCTGGTTCCACATTTTTGCAATTGCAAATTGTGCTGCTATAAACATATATGTGGAAGTATCTCTCTTGTATGATGTCTTCTTTTCCTCTGGGTAGATACCCAGGAGTGAGACTGCTGTATTAAATGGTAGTTCTACTTTTAGTTCTCTAAGAAATCTTCACACTGTTTTCCATAGTGGTTGTACTAGTTTACATTTCCACTAGCAGTTTAAAAGAAGTAACTCAGGAATGGAAAACCAAACATCATATGTGAAGAATGATGGTGGTATTTGGATGGAAATCGCGTTTTGAATTTGTAGATTGCTTTTGGCAGCATGGTCATTTTCACAATATTGATTCTACTCATCCATGAGCATGGGACGCGTTTATTTGTTTGTGTCATCTATGATTTCTTTCAGCAGTGTTTCACAGTTTTCCTTGTAGAAGTCTTTTACCTCCTTGGTTAGGTATATTCCTCAGTATTTAATTATTATTATTTTTTGCAGCTATTGCAAAAGGGGTTGAGTTCTTGATTTGATTCTCAGCTTGGTCACTGTTGGTGTATAGCAGAACTACTGATTTGTGTACTTTAATTTTGTGTCCTGAGACTCTGCTGAATTCATTTATCAGTTCTAGGAGCTTGTTGGAGGAGTCTTGAGGGTTTTCTAGGTATATGATCATATCATTGGCAAACAGCAACAGTTCGAATTCCTCTTTACCAATTTGGATACCCTTTATTTCTTTCTCTTATCTGATTGCTCTGGCTAGGGCTTCCAGCACTATGTTGAATAGAAGTAGTTAGAGTGGGCATCCTTGTCTTGTTCTGATTCTTAGCAGGAATGCTTTCAACTTTTCCTCTTTCAGTATTAGGTTGGCTGTGGGTTTGTCATAGATGGCTTTTATTATCTTAAGATATGTCCCTTCTATGCCGATTTTGCTGAGGGTTTTAATCATAAATAAATGCTGGATTTTGTCAAATGCTTTTCCTGCATCTATTGAGATGAACATATGATTTTTGTTTTTAACTCTGTTATGTGGTGTGTCACATTTATTGACTTGCAGATGTTAAACCATCCCTGCATCCCTGGTATGAAACCCAATTGATTATGGTGGATTATTTTTTTGCTATGCTTTTGGGTTTGGTTAGCTAGTATTTTGTTAAGGATTTTTGCATCTATATTCATCAGGGATATTGGTCTGTAATTTTCTTTTTTTTGTTACGTCCCTTCCTGGCTTTGGTATTAGGGTGATACCGGCTTCACAGAATGATTTAGGAAGAATTCCCTCTTTCTCTATCTTGTGGAATAGTGTCAATAGGATTGGTACCAGTTCTTTGAATGTCTGATAGAATTGATGTCTACTGATGTCTTTGAATGTCTGATAGAATTCAGCTGTGAATCCTGGACTTTTTTTATTGGCAATTTCAAAATTACCATTTCAATCTCACTGTTTGTTATTGGTCTGGTTCAGAGTTTCTATTTCTTCCTGGTTTAATCTAGGAGGGTTGTATATTTCCAGGAATTTATCTATCTCCTCTAGGTTTTCTAGTTTATGCATGTAGAGGTATTCCTAGTAGCCTTGAATAATCTTTTGTCTTTCTGCGGTATCCGTTGTAATAGTTCCTGTTTTGTTTCTAATTGAGCTTATTTGGGTCTTCTCTCTTCTTTGTTAATCTTGCTAATGGTCTATCAATTTTATTTATCTTTTCAAAGAATCAGATTTTAGTTTCATTTATCTTTTGTATTTTCTTTGTTTCAATTTTATTTAGTTCTGCTCTGATTTCTGTTATTCCTTTTCTTCTGCAGGGTCTGGGTTTGGCTTGCTCTTGTTTCTCTAGTTCCTTTAGGTGTGAACTTACATTGTCTATTTGTGCGTTCAGACTTTTTGATGTAGGCATTTAAGGCTGTGAATTTTCCTTTTAGCACTGTCTTTGCTGTATCCCAGAGGTTTTGATAGGTTGTGTCACTATTATCATTCAGTTCAAAGAATTTTTTAATATCCATCTTGATTTCATTGTTGACCCAATGATCATTCAGGAGCAAGTTATTTAATCTCCATGTATTTGCATGGTTGTGAGGGCTGCTTTTGGAGTTGATTTCCAATTTTATTCCACTGTTGTCTGAGACAGTACTTGATAAAATTTCAACTTTCTTAAATTTATTGAGACTTGTTTTATGGCCTATCATATGGTCTATCTTGGAGAACGTTCCATGTGCTGGTCAATAGAATGTATATTCTGCAGTTGTTGGGTAGAATGTTCCGTAAATATCTGTTAAGTGCATTTGTTCCAGGGTATAGTTTAAATCCATTGTTTCTTTGTTGACCTTTTGCCTTGAAGACCTGTCTAGTTCTGTCAGAGGGGTATTGAAGTCCTCCAATATTAATTGTGTTGCCATGTATCTCATTTCTTAGGTCTAGTAGTAACAGCTTTATAAATTTGGAAACTCCAGTGTTAGGTGCATATATACTTAGAATTGTGATATTTTCCTGTTGGACAAGACCTTTTATCATTATATAATGTCCCTCTTTGTTTTTTTTTTAACTGCTATTGCTTCAAAGTTTGTTTTGTCCTGTATAAGAATAGCTACTCCTGTTTGCTTTTGGTGTCCATTTGTATGGAATATCTTCCACCGCTTTACTTTAAGTTTATGGTGAGTTCTTGTGTGTATATGTGTGTGTGTGTGTGTGTGTGTGTGTGTGTGTGTGAAACACAGTCTTGCTCTGTCCTTCAGGCTGGAGTGCAGTGGCACGATATCAGTTCACTGCAACCTCTGCCTCCCAGGTTCAAGTGATTCTCCTGCCTCACCCTCCAGAATAGCTGGGATTACAGGTGTGCATCACCATGCCCAGCTAATTTTTTGTGTTTTTAGTACAGATGGAGTTTCGCTATGTTGGTCAGGCTGGTCTTGAACTTCTGACCTCAAGTGATCCACCTGCTTTGGCCTCCCAAAATGCTGGGATTACAGGTATGAGCCACTGTGCCCAGACGTGAGTTCTTATGTGTTAGGTGAGTTTCCTGAAAACAGCAGATACTTGGCTGGGGAATTCTTATCCATTCTGCCATTCTGTATCTTTTAAGTGGAGTATTTAGGCTATTTATACTCAATGCTAGTATTGAGATGTGAGGTACTATTCTATTCATGTTATTTGATGCCTGAATATCTTGTTATTTATTTGTTTATTTATTGTATTTTTGTTTTAGAGGTTCTGTGAGATTTATGCTTTAAGGAGGTTCTATTTTGGTGTATTTCAAGGATTTGTTTCAAGATTTAGAGCTCCTTTCAGTAGTTCTTATAGTGCTGGCTTGGTAGTGGTGAGCTCTCTCAGCATTTGTCTGAAAAAAGACTGCAACTTTCCTTCACTTATGAAGCTTAGTTTCTCTAGATACAAAATTCTTGGCTGATAATTGTTCTAAGAAGGCTGAAGATAGGGCCCTGATCTCTTCTAGATTGTAGGGTTTCTGCTGAGAAATCTGTTGCTAATCTGATAGGTTTTCTTTTATAGGTTACCTGGTGCTTTCACCTCACAGCTCTTAAGATTCTTTCTTAAGTTTTGACTTTAGATAACTTGATGACAATGTGCCTAGGTGATCTTTTTGTGATAAAATTTCCCAGGTGTTCTTTGAGCTTCTTGTATTTAGATGTCTAAATCTCTAGCAAGGCCAGGGAAGTTTTCCTTGATTATCCCCTCAAATATGTTTTCCAAACTTTTAGATTTCTCTTCTCCTTCAGGAACACCAATTATTCCTAGGTTTGGTTAACATAATCCCAAACTTCTTGGAGGCTTTGTTCATTTTTTAAAAAAATTCTTTTTTGTCTTTGTTGAATTGGCTTAATTTGAAAACGTTGTCTTTGAGTTCTGAAGTTCTTAGTTTGTTCGACTCTATTACTGAGACTTTCCAGTGCATTTTGCATTTCTCTAAGTGTGTCCTTCCTTTCCAGAAGTTATGATTTTTAATGCTATTTCACTGAAGATTTTTCCCTTCCTATCTTGTATCTTTTTCAAAATTTCATTGAGTTGGACTTTATCTTTCTCTGCTGCCTCTTTGATTAACTTAATGATTGACCTTCTGAATTCTTTTTCTGGCAATTTAGGGATTTCTTCTTGGTTTGCATCCACTGCTGGTGAGCTAGTGTGATCTTTTGGGAGTGTTAAAGAACCTTGTTTTGTCATATTACCAGGGTTGTTTTTCTGGTTCCTTCTCATTTGAGTACACTATGTCAGAGGGAAGATCTGGGGCTCAAGGGCTGCTGTTCAGATTCTTTTGTCCCACAGGGTGCTCCCTTGATGTAGTGCTCTCTCCCTTCCCTTAGGGATGGGGCTTCCTGAGAGCTGAACTGCAGTGATTATTATTTCTCTAGCCACCCAGTGGAGCTACTGGGCTCTGGGCTGGTACTGGGGGTGTCTGCAAAGAGTCCTGTGATGTGAACTGTCTTCAGGTCTCAGCTTTAGATACCAGCACCTGCTCCAGTGGAGGTGGCAGGGGAGTGAAATGGACTCTGTGAGGGTCCTTAGTTGTAGTTTTGTTTATTGCACTAGTTTTGTGTTGGTTGGCCTCTTGCCAGGAGGTGGCAATTTCAAGACAGTGTCAGCTGCCGTAGTATAGGGAGGATCAGGTGGTGGGCAGGGCCCTAGAGCTGCCAAGAGATTGTGTCCTTTGTCTTCAGCTACCAGGGCAGGCAGAGAAAGACCATCAGGTGTGAGCATGGTTAGGTGTGTCTGAGCTCAGACTCTCTTTGGGTGCGGCTTGCTGTGGCTGTTGCAGAGGATGAGGGTATGGATCTCAGGCTAATGGAGTTATTTTCCCAGAAGGATTATGGCTGCCTCTGCTGTGTCATGAAGGTCGCCAGGGAAGTGGGGGAAAGCCGGCAGTTACAGGCCTCACCCAGCTCCTACACAATCCCAAAGACCAGTCTCGCTCCTACCGTGCCCCCACAAAAGCACCAAGTTTATTTTCAGCCAGCCGGCGAGCAGGGCTGGAAACCTACCCCAGGCTGAGAAAGCAAACAGGGTTTTCAGGTTTTGTGCCTCCCCGCCTGCTGTGGCTTCATGCTGTGTCTGCACTCCCTATTCACCCCCTCCCCTGACTTCTGTCCAGGAAACTTCATGTTTGGTCAAAATTGTTACAAAGTTCAGCTGGAAGTTTCCTTCTTCCTGTGGTCTTTTCCAGTTCCTCTGGCAGCCCTCCCCAAGAGTACTTTACTTTGTCTTACTCTCTGAGACAAACTAAGAAATGGCTTCCCTGGGGACCAAGAGCCCATAGGGCTCTTCCCACTGCTTCTTCTACCCCTGTATTTTGCTCAGCTCTCTAAAATTGTCTCAGCTCCAAGTAAGGTCAAATACTTCTCTTGTGATCTGGACCTTCAGGTTCCCCAGTGACGGTGTGTGTTCAGGGGTGGACGATCCCCCTTTCACACTTTCACACTTCAGGCACTCACAGTTTTTTGGCTGTCTACCGGGGCCTGCAGGAGCAATCTGCTTCCTTCAAAAGGTCTGTAGATTCTCTTGGCTTTCCTGGTATGTTCCTGCAGTAGTTCTTGGAGCACAAGTTCACAATGTGAGTCTCCACAAGCTGCTCTGTCCATCTGAGTGGGAGGTGCAATTTAGTCCTGCCTATTATCTGCCATTTTCCTCCCCATGCCGTTGCCAGAATCTTAACAGATAGACCTGGAAATCTGAAGAGCTGGGCTCTGTCCTGGCACTGCGGCAGCTGACTGTGTGCCTTTGTTTCCTTGTTTATCTAGATCTTCTATTTTTTTTCCCACAATGGAGGCACTTTTTTTCCACATGTGTATCTTATATGGTAGGAGAAGTTCTTAAAAAGAGTTTTTCATTAAAAATTAGGTAAGTAAGATAAAGACTAGGGGAAGCAAATAAATAAATAAACCCTTGATTAGTGGAGATGTTTACTATCTGGCAATCCCATTCCAGTTAAAATGTCACATCAAAAACGGATAAAATTTTGTCCACTATTGAGTTGCATATTAGGAAGGATAGATTTGGCTTTGGAAAGAAACTATTTTATTATTTAATAGTTAATTTCTTAACCTAAGAGAATTCTTTGTTAACATTTTTAACAATAAAAAAGTTTTTCATCAATGAGATACCATTTCACACCAGTCAGAATGGCTATTAATAAAAAGTTAAAAAATAACAGACACTGGTGAGGTTATGGGGAAAAATGAACACTTAAGCACTGTTGGTGGGAGTGTAAATTAGTTCAACCACTGTAGAAAATACTGTGGTGATTCCTCAAAGACCTAAAGACAGAAACATCATTCAATCTAGCAATCCCATTACTGGGTGTATACCCAAAGCAATATAAATCTTCTATTCTAAAGACACATGCACATGTATGTTCACTGCAGCACTATTCACAATAGCAAAGACATGGAATCAACCTAAATACCCACCTATGGTAGACTGGATAAAGAAAATGTAGTACGTATACACAATAGAATACTCTGCAGTCATAAAAAAGAATGAGATCTTGTCCTTTGCAGGGACATGGATGGAGCTAGAGGCCATTAGCCTCAGCAAACACAGGGACAGAAAACCAAATACCACATGTTCTCACTTATAAGTAGGAAACTAAATGATGAGAACACACGGACACAGGGAGGGGAACAACACACAATGGGGTCTATCAGAGGGTGGAGGGCAGAAGGAGGTAGAGTATTAGGAAAAATAACTAATAGGTACTAGGTTTAATACCTGGGTGATGAAATAATCTGCAAAACAAACCCCCATGACACAAGGTTTCCTGTATAACAAACGTGCATGTGTACCCCTGACCTTAAAAGTTAAAAAGTTTTTCATTAGAAAATTCAAATTAAACTGAATAAAACCTTCAATTCTCATGAATTTTGGCAATTTAAAATCAAATAAACATTCTGCATCATATTTTAAAAACTACACAAATACATTTATATATCTAAATATTGTATACAATATACAAAGTGGTATACATTACACATAACACACATTCTATATTATGTGATATCTATTATATATTACAGATTTGTATATAGTATAAATATCATTCTATATAAACATATACATTTATTGTATACTATATTAATATAAGCAAATACATATACAAACATATATAAGCAAACATAAGCATATAAAATATAAACACACACACACAAGCACACAAAACAATGACCAATGACAGAGCCAGGTTCCAGGCATCAGACGCCATGGAAGGAACAGAGGGCTTCAACCAGACAATCCTGGTCTTAAATCTTATCTCTGTCGCAGTAGCTTTGCAGATCTAGCTTAAGCAGATGACTCAACCCCTTTGAGTCTCTTTCCTCATCCCATCACTCAGGCTAATAACTGACTCCCAGGACTGTTATAAAGATTAAATGAGAAGATGTGGGTGGCAAGCCTAGCGCAGAGCAGGTGCTTAATAACGGAAGCCCTCCATGGCTGCTTTCCTTTGTTATTCTGACCCTAAATTCTGTGTTCTTTCCACCACACCACCCAACACGCTAGTTTGTGTAGCACACAGAACCTTATCCTACATCTATATCTGGTAAGAAGCTTTGCACCTCATTCTGCAGCTGCCTAACCTGCAGGAAGTTGCATCTCACTGGCATGCATCTGTAGACTTCAAGACTTTAAAACCTCCTTACCAACCTGGGCAAACCCATGAAATGATTAAAACAACCAAATAAAGCACTAGCCTTTTGATTTCTCTTTAACTTAGTGGTCTAGTGTAACCCTTTATTTTTCTATTTAAAAAACATTGCAGGTTCTATTTCTTGTCTTCGTTTCTTGAATTTTACTGTTCATCCAAAGAAAATCAGAAGCATTTACCATAGCATGTTGAGAAGACATCTGAAGATCTCCCTATAATTAATAAATACAGAGCCTTTGCCTTTTCAACTAATAGAAATTAGGTGAATCTGCTAAATAGTTCATACATGCTGGCATTTTTAGTTATGTTAAGATTTCACTCAAAGCTCCTCTACAAAATGTCTGGAATGAAGAGACTGCCTATCTGAGAGACAATAATGGGTTTCTTCTAAATAACTTCTCATTGTTCACAGAATTGATAAAAATCAACTATTAAATGATGCTGCAAATTTATAATCCTTCCTACCAACCAGAGAAACACCCTACCATAACATGCTAGGTGGGATAAAAAAAATCAATTGTGTAAAATGTGGAGTTGTGAATAGGAGGTTAATGAAAAATAATATATTTCAGTCAGTCTGTGCTGTCCCAAAAGACACGCAAGTGAAGAAAGTAAAACTTATACAACTGACTGAATGCCGAGCTGATGGAGTTGCAAATGATGACCGGATGTTCAGGTTCTAATCCTGCCCTGATACCCTCAAGATGAGAACATCGACTTTTCCATTGAGAAAAGGGACCTGGCAGGGGATTGAGGCAGTCACCCACCCTGTTATCCGAGTTTGCATTATTATAGGCCAGCTTGTGGCAGGTTTTTACAAGTTACAGTTTACAGAATACTTACCTATACATATCAAAGGGCAATAGTGTCTTTAGGTTTATTACATTATCAATATTGGTTATCTCTAAGGATGCATAAAGGTTTATTTCTATTACTGCCTTGCTCTTCTGCACCTTAGTTTCCTACCTATAAAATAGGGATAAAACACACCTTCCTTATAGGTTGTTGGAGGCCTGAATGAGATATTTGCCATGTGTCTTACACAGTACTGGGGATGCTGGACAATCATAATAAATCATGATGGTTAAGTTTCTGTGTCAACTTGATTGGGCTAAGGGATGCCCAGATAGCTGGTAAAACATTTCTGGGTGTGTCTGTAAAAGGGTTTCTGGAAAGGATTAGCATTTGACTCAGTAGACTGAGAAAAGATCACCCCCACCAATGTCGGGGGGCATCATGCAATCCATTGAGGGCCCAAATGGAATAAAAAGGTAGAGGAAGCGCAAATTTGCTCTTTCTGCTTAAACTGAGACATTTGTCTTCTCCTGCCATTGGTCACTGATGCTCCTGGTTCTTGGGCCTTCAGATCTGGAATGAATCACACCACTGACTTTCTTCGTTCTCCATCTTGCAGATGGCAAAACTGGGATCTCTCAGCTTCCACAATCACAATAGCTAATTTCCATAACAAATCTCCTCACATATACTGTGTGTGTGTGTATGTGTGTGTGTGTGTGTGTCTGTGTCTATGTGTGTATGTATTCTATTGGTTCTGTTTCTCTGGAGAACCCTAACCACATAAATGGTTGCCATTCTTATTACCACAGAAAGGAACCTTAACTGGTCATTGCAAATGCATCTAACATAAAGTAATTAGCTATTATGGGCTCTTCCAACTAAACATGAATTTGGCAGCACATACTAAGTACTTACTGTGTGCCAGACAATATTATTCCAGCACTGGGGCTACAAAGAGTTCACAGTCTACAGGGAAAGACACATACTGAGAAGTACTGAAAGTAGGCCGAGGTCCCTGTGTGTAGTGGAACCAATAGGAGAAGCATCCAACCCTAACAGAAGAGGTGTCCCTTCAGCTGAGTTCTGAAGGGTGATAGCTGTGGAGGAGAACTGGGCACTTCAGGTAGAACTCACAGTCTACGCAAAGGCATGGATGCAGAAAGTATCAGGGCACACAGAGAGAAGAGTGTGGCTCAGATGACCACAGCCAGGCAAACCCACTGCCCAAAGGCTGAGGTCAGGGATGAAAATGAAGGAAGCAGACCACAGGGAGGTTTGGGTCTGCCACAGCTCCTTCTCTACTGTTGACAAGGTTCAGCTGAAAATCCGAGTTTCTTTGTACAACTTTCGCTCGTTAAAATGGCTGTTAACAATAATGCTTTAACGCCACTTTCTTAAACATTATGAGAAATGCAGATAGTTCTATAACATATATATATATATATATATATATATTCATAGCTAACTTTATGAAAGTATATATTTCATTTTGGGGTCCCTTACCTCTACAGTCTTTCCCATGACTCAGATTTACTTATTTTAAGGCAAAGATTCATGGCTTCCAAACATTTGAAAACTCAATTTCACAATGTTGAGAAGTTCACAACTAGTGACAGTTATTTCTTTCTAATCAAGAAATGATCAGACGTTTATGCTGACTTTAAACTCAAAATATATACCAGGGTTGTGTGTGTGTGTGTGTGTGTGTGTGTGTGTGTGTGTGTCACAATGCACTCAGAATCTGACCACTTCTGGAGGCCTCTACTATTACCACCTGCCCGATAAGTGCAATAGCCTCTGACTTATTGGTCTCCCTGCCCTGTCTGCCTTCATCCCAGCTTGTTCTCAACACAGCTGCCAGAGTGACCCTGCACAAAATGTTGTCAGAATATATTTCTCCTCCACTGAAAGCTTTCCAAATGGCCCCCTATCTCAGAGCAGAAGTCAATGCCCTTATAGAGAGACTCCAGATCTACAACTACCTGCTTCCAATCTTACCTCTCTGACCTCATCTGCCTTGCTTATGTCTCTCCAGCTGGAGAGAAAGGTATCCATTATTCTCTCTGCAATGCTGTTTACACTAGCTATCTACATAGATCTCTTTTATCTCCCTCCCTTCCTTCAAGTCTTTGCTCAAATATCACCTTTCTCAGGAAGGCTTTCTCCGGTCCACCTTATTTAAAATTGCAACCTCTCTGCACCGCAGAACTCCCTATCTCTCTTCTCTCCTTCATGCTTTTCCATAGCCCTTCTCATCTACTAACATCCTATCTCATTTACTTATTTTGTTTATACTATGGCTCCCTCTTCCAGAATGTAATCTCCACAAGGGCAGGGAACATTGTCTCTTTTGTTCCCTGCTGTAATCCCTAGCCTAACCCAGTTGAGGTGTGGGGGCAGTGCAGAAAGCAAACCACCCACGGTCCTGTGGAGGAACTGGGTCTCCCTGGGATTTCCATGTCTCCATCTTCTTTGTCCCTGGTTCATACTGCTCAGCTAAAAAAGGTTTTGGAGGAAAAACATTCTTTATGCAGCACAATCCATAAAAATAAAGCAGTGGGCAATAATAGAGCCCACTAATAGAACATTAGCAGGCTTGGCTGTCATCTTTGTTCTTAGTTAACATGAGCATTTCAGAGACATATTGAGGATCTATAGATTAATGAGTGGCAAAATCATTTGCTTTCATTCTCTAGAGACTCATTCAGTTAACCTTTATCTAAGAAGCAGTATATTATATTCGCAGAATATTTGAGAGAGGTGTAACAAACACTAGTTTGCAGAAACAACTCCTTCATGTAACAGAAATAGGAACTGATTGATGGGTTCTGCCAGGGTGATTGATCGTCCTTTCTTCTGTCCAAATTTGCTAGCTTGATTTTACGTTGACATTTCTTATGCAGTTCTCTCTGCCATGGGTTAATGGGAACTGGGACCTAGAAAGCCTCTGAAACTCATTATCTTGCATCATGGATGTGCTTTATGTGAACATTTTTTCCAGAGCTAAGATTCTAATTATAACAATGCTCACCTGCAGTGATGAACATCCAGAAATGTTCCCTGGGCCAGGAGCAAGAGTCTCAATGTCTAAGGCAGCACATGTGAAATGACACTGAATGTTCGTTTTGGTGCTGATAGTAGATGGTTGCATACAGAATTACAATAACTGAGAACACAACCTGGGCCCTTCTGTAAGCCCAACAGGGAGAAACATTACCTTAAATTAAATTGCTAATGGATAGTAGCAGGAATAAAGATGCCAGCAATAGCAACCCTCACCTTTAGAGCTCTTTTCCCCTTCTGTAAATTTTAACTAAAATAGTAAAGGGGAAAAACTTCAACACCAAACCACAGAAGTGGAACATCTCAATCTCTGTGGCCATGGTATGCAGAAAACCCTGAGGAAAGGCCTGTTTCCATGGCAAAGTATAACCACTACATTATATAGTGTGACACAGCAATAATACAGGGAGCAGGAGAAACACAGCGTTAAGTAGAGGTGACCTCTAAATACACAAACGTACTGTAAGAAATATCCATAAGAAATATCATGGCATCTTTAATTTGGGATTAAACAGATGTATTTAGTTGATATTAAAATACATTCATCATGAAAACTAATTTGTCTTTATTCTAAGCAAGTGATGGAAGAGGTGGAAAATTTTTGAAGGTAGGCGCAAAGGGAAACCCCAGAAAAGTCATGACTTACATCCATTTTCCATTCTTTTTACTTCATGTATTGATTAGCTGTACTGTCTCAGAGTGAGATGGATTAAAAAACAAAACAAAACTGAAAGCAGCTGTTTCAAAAAAGGTTTAGAGTAAAAAAATACACATTATGAGTGCAGTAAAGCTAGGGACCCACCATGAAAATTCAGCTTCACAAATTTCATTCCTAGCATAATGCTGATGCAAAATTTCAGTGCAGGGCATTTGCCAAAGGGAGAGGAGGGAAAGGTTTACTATGAAATCCTTTGAAAGGACAGTACATTAACTACTGAACACTTACTGTATGCTAGACGCTGTAAGTGCGGCGAGGTAAAACTCTGAAAGCAAATCCCCCACAGGCAAGATGCAGTTTAGTGGGACAGAAGGATGAACCTGAACAATTACAAAACTGAGAGCAGGAAATACAGGTCTTTGCTCCTAGAGTGCTACTGAAGCAAAGGGAAAGGAACTATTGCTTCAGCATAGGTTTCTGGGAGATTACATGGATGTTGAGCGGTATCTTGAAAGATGGAGGAGCTCATTGTCTTTCTGGAAATGGAAGAGTCCAGAAAAGGTGATGGGCATTTGGTCTGACCACACCTAGCCATTGTGATCAGGTGATCTTCATTTCACATTCAGTGTCCTGCCTGGAAATTGTGCTCTGAACTTTTTTTTTTTTTTCAGTTTCCAAGAAACATAAATTTATTTTTTCATGAAATGTGTGTTCAACCAAACCTCACTAACACAACAATATTTAGTTCATTTTCCCACTTATTTTAAATGGAGGCTTTCAACCAGAGCTTCTGAATTAGCAAGGACCGCTATACCACGTGATGAAAATCTAGCTAAGCATAAGCAGAACTGAAATTTTATATAGCTAGAACAGCTTTCTTGTGCTGAGATGGGAGCATTTAAAAACATTATTTTTTTGAGGCGGGGAGGAAACACTTAAAAAAGCTGTTGGTGATTTCATGGTTACCAGTGCTGGGCCCAGGGGCTCCACACCTCTTTTTGTTTCTCTTACTTCCTGGCAGTTCCTCCCTGTGTCTGGTTTTTCACCATCTCCCCTCCTGGGGAGTAGCCCTTGGAACACTATGGTTACAAGCAAAAGAAACTTCCTGCTTAATTTGGAAAAGGTAATTTATTGTAAGGAATGGAGAACTCACTGGATTGAAAGAAAATCAAGAATTGGGTTTAAAAACAGTAGACACAGGGTGCTCTAGGGGGCCAGGCAGCAGGAACTCATGGGCAATCTTTTCAGGATGCCCCTGCAGGGCCAATAAGCTCCAACACTTTTTTACTGTTTTGTGACATTTCATTCAAATTTCTGAGGCCTGGGAAAGAGACAGACAGTCCTCCTTGGACCATGTGGTTTGTTCTAAAAGAGGCAAGAATCCCTTCCCCCAGTGGAAATCAGGCTGCTGCACTGAAGGACATCCTCTTTCCTCTTCAAGGAAGTTCTTCTTCTAGAACTAGGGTAACATCCTTAGAGCAAACTTCCATTCAGGACTCTTGATGATGCTCTTTTTGATCAACATGATCAAAACCAGTTTCTGTGATGATCAAAGAGAGATGGAGTGCTTTTCCTGAAGCATTCAGGACATGTGGCTGGGGAGAGCAGTACCTTAAAGACCCACACTACAAGTGAGCATAACAGCACCAAATAACTAAGGAAGGGGAAACCCCAGTCTATCTGACAGGCAAAGGTGACCCTTGAACATTTTAAGGGTTTCAGGGTAGTGAGTTTCATCTAGACTTGTTGATATCTGGAATTTGGGTCTTTCATTATGAAAGACAAATGGTGAAGAAAGTAGGTATATAAGAAACCTGGAAAACTCAACCCAGAAGATGACAAGATGGCAGCATTGCAGAGGTGAGTTCAAATCTGGTTCTTGGTTGGGTTAACAAATTCACTATGTTTTGAGGACAAGGATGCCTACTCTTACCACTCCTGTTCAACATGGTACTAATATTCCTAGCCAGAGCAAGCAGGCAAGAGAAAGAAATAAAAGGCATCCAAATAGGAAGACAGGAACTCAAACTATCTTTGTTTGCAGATGATATAATTCTACACCTGGAAAACAACACCCTCTCTCCAAAAGTTCCTATATCTGATAAATAACTCCAGCAAAGTTTCAGGATAAAAATTAATGTACAAAAATCACTAGCATTTCTGTATAAGTACTGCATGCTAACTGACTGCACCACTGGAGCATGCTAAAAATCACCAGCATTTCTAAACACCAACAATGTCTAAGCTGAGAGCCAAATCAACAACACAATCCCATTCATAATAGCCACAAAGGAAGAAAATACCTAGGAATACAGCTAACGAGAGAGGTGAAAAATCTCTACAATGAGAATTATAAAACATTGCTCAAAGAAATCATAGATGACACAAACAAATGGAAAAACATTCTATGCTCATTGATTGGAAGAATCAATATTGTTGAAATGGCCATACTGCCCAAAGCAATTTACAGATTTAATGCTATTCCTATCAAATTACCAATGACATTCTTCACAGAATTAGAAAAAGCTATCTTAAAAATTATATGGAACCAAAAAAGAGCTCGAATAGCCAAGGCAATCCTAAGTAAAAAGAACAAAGCTGGAGGCATCATGTTATCTAACTTCAAACTATACTACAAGGCTACAGTAACCAAAACAGAATGGTACTGATACAAAAACAAATATACCTATGGACACATAGACCTATGGAACACAATAGAGAACCCAGAAATAAAGCCACCCCCAAACCATCTGATATTCAACAAAGTCAACAAAAAACAAGCAATGGGGGAAAAGACTCCCTATTCAAAAAATGGTGCTTGGATAACTGGCTAGCCATATGCAGAAGATTGAAACTGCGTCCCTTCCTTACTCCATATACAAAAATCAACTAAAGATGAATTAAAGACAAATGTAAAACCAAAAACTATAAAAACTCTGGAAGATAATCTAGGAAATACTGTCTGGACATTGGACTTGGCAAAGATTTCATGATGAAGATGCCAAAAACAAATGCAACAAAAACAAAAATTGACAAATTGGACCTAATTAAACTAAAGAGTTTCTGCACAGCAAAACACAATGTCAACAGAGTAAACAGACAACCTACATAATGGGAAAAATATTCACAAACTAAGCATTCAACAAAGGTATAATATCCAGAATCTATAAGGAACTTAAATTAACAAGCAAAAAACAACCCCATTAAAAAGTGGGCAAAGGACATGAACAGACACTTTTCAAAAGAAGACATACACATGGCCAAGAAGCATATTAAAAAAATGCTCAACATCATTAATCATTAAAGAAATGCAAATCAAAACCACAGTGGGATACCATCTCAAGCCAGTCATAATGGCTATTATAAAAAGTAAAAAAGTAACATGCTGGTGAGGTTGCAGAGAGAAGGGAATGCTTAGACACTGTTGGTGGAAATGTTAATTAGTTCAGCCATTGTGGAAAGCAGTGAAGTGATTTTTGAAAGAACTTAAAACAGAAGTAACATTTGACCCAGCAATTCCAATACTGGCTATATACCTAAAGTAATATAAATCATTCTACCATAAAGACACATGTACATTGATATGGTTTACCTGTGTCCCCACCCAAATCTCATCTTGAGTTGTAGTTTCCATAACCTCCACGTCTCGTGGGAGGGAGCCTATGGGAGGTGATTTAATCATGGGGCGGTTACCTTCATGCTGTTCTCATGATAGTGAGTTCTCACAAGATCTAATGGTTTTATAAGGGGCTTTCCCCACTTTGCTCAGCACTTCTCCTTCCTGCTGTCATGTAAAGAAGGATATGTTTGCTTCCTCTTCCACCATGATTATAAGTTTTCCAAGGCCTCCCCAGCCATGCTGAACTGTGAGTCAATTAAACCTCTTTTCTTTATAAATTACCCAGCCTTGGGTATGTCTTTATTGGCAGCATGAGCATGAACTAATACACATGTGTATGTTCATTGCAACACTATTCACAACAGCAAAGACATGGAATAAACCTAAATGCCCTTCAACAGTAGGCTGGCTAAAGAAAATGTGATACATGTACACCATGGAATACTATGCAGCCATAAAAAAGAATGAGATAATGTCCTTTGCAGCAACATATATGGAGCTGGAGACCATAATCCTATGTGAACACGGGAACAGAAAACCAAATACCACATGTTCTCACATATAAGTTCAAGCTAAACATTCAGTACACATAGACACAAAGAAGGGAACAATAAACACGAGGGCCTACTTAAGGGTGGAGAATGAGAGGAGGGTGAGGATCAAAAAGCTACCTATTGGGTACTATGCTTATTACCTGGGTGACAACATAATCTGTACACCAAACCCCTGTGACACACAATTTATGTATCTAACAAATCTGCACATGTTCCCCTGAACCTAAAATAAAAATTAAAAAACAAAACAGAACAAGTTCACTGTGTTTGGGGTATGTAATGTATAAAATGGCATGTTACTCACCCCTTGTGTACATAGTCCTCAAGTTACTTAAAGTTTATGAGCCATTATGAAACTCTGTAGGAATTCATGTGATAGACTCGAAGGTGAAATCAATTAGGGAGCAAACAGACAAATTCCTTTGTCCATTTGGGTGGTCCCACATATCAGGCCATAGCTATGACGGAAAATGTTTCCTGACTTCCTCACACCGTTCACATTCCTCATTCTGAAACATTGTACCAATGTGTTCCACGCCATGTTTCTCAACTTCTTCTTGAGCTTCCAACTTTGGGATCATAGGACCACTTTCCTGTTTGGGGTTTTACCTTTACACTTGACTTTGGTACTTACTTGCTCTCGGGCTTTGACCTTTGCATTCCTCCTTGAGTCCAAATCAGATTCCTACCAGTTACTACTTTCAGCTGTCTTGATTAGCACCCCAAGTCATTAGGATTGGATTTGGACCCTATAATTTGAGTGACAAATGCTCCAATCAGGTGCTGTGACCCCTCAGGATCCAGGCAATGACAAAGGTGCTTGCGTTACTTAAATGTTAATTCAGACAAGGCAGTTCAGTGGGGAGTCATCCCTTTGCCCCATGTGTGTCTTCTAGTGTTTATGCATAAACACTCTGTACTTTCCAATAATTTATCTCTCTTCTTTTACCATTTCATTAAACTGCCAGGCAATATTTTTGTATGCTTTCGAAAAGCTCTGTGAAGGCTCCTCTCAGTGATGGGTGAAATGATTTCTAAAAATAACCTGCAAATCAATTTGTTCAGCTTGTAGCTTGTATAAATCTTGAAGTAAGGTGCTATTAAATGTGCAAAATAAAATATTTTAGTTTAGAATATGTTACTAATACCCTGTGAAAAGAGCCCTGGATTTAGAAAACAGGACTTGATAATCCTGGCTTTATGGATTACTGATTGTGTGGCTTTAGGCACATCATATAACTTCTCCAGAGCCTCAGTTTCTTTGATTGCAAAATGAGAGAATAACATCTCCCTCATTGTATTGTGGCAAAGTACAATGAGAAAACATGAAAATGGTGCCGATAGAAAGCTGGGTATCATTTGGTAGACTTACTACACATTTGTTAATCTTTGTTTGAACACAAAACCTAAAAGTGATTCCAAGTGGTCACTGGGGTATACGGAAAAGCTGTAGGAAAGTTTACTTTTTTAAAAGAGTTGCATAGAAGAAAAACAAATAAACAAACAAAGAAAAAGAAAAAAGCTGCATTTCAGTTAAGTTGATTAGAAAGAAAATTTCCTTAGAATGAGTTTTGTTTTTATCTTCATTTTAAAGACGCAAAGCAGAATGTGTTGCTGGTGAATAGCTTTCATTTAGGAAATGCACTAGGAGTGCATTTGCAGAAATTTTTGAATATTATTTTACTGATATAAGTTTCTTATGTGGCCCCAACATACATGTCTTTCCCTAAGCCAGAGGAATGCCTCTTATTTTGCATGTCCCTGGATGTCATGCTCAGAGATACCAGAATTTAAATTCTTTTAGTCTGTTACTTGAATAAATACATTCTCATAGTGTTAAGCTCAAATTGTTATTGAGTACATAATATATATTACCTCAGTCCAAATTTTACCCAAACATGAAACTTTAGATTCTATGAAACAGATTAATATACATTTATCAAAACTCTAAATTTATAATGAAAGTCCCTTTGCTGAGAGAAAAACCAGCATATTAAGCATTGCTTTAATCCCCAGCTATTTTCCTAGTTGTTTTACTTTTATTATTTCATCACATTTTCAATATGACAAATATCATCATTGCCATTTTACAGATAAGGTAACTGAGGCTGAGTGAAGTGAATTAAGTGGCCTAAGTTGTAAATGGTACAGCTTTCTTGGCTCCTTAGCCAGTGAGCTTCTCCACGGAGAAGTGTAGTGGTTACACCAGGACTCCCGAAGAAGGAAAAAAAGAGCAAATAAATCAGCCATTTATTCTACATTTCTGCTGTTTTGAGCTTTTCTCAAAAGGCCATATTCTTAGTTAACTCAATTTAGTCTCAATAAGATTGATACAGCTCCTATGATTTGATATTCTGACTAGTAAGGGGAGCTGCTGAAAGCATTTTGGATATTAAGGAATTATTGGGCACTTCTTTCAACATGTCTGAATAATGCTCAGAATATTCATTTTCCTACAGAGTACGGGAGTGTGATAGATGACGTCATGTTTATTACAGTTTGCAGGGAATAAATGCCACAGGCCCATTGACATGATGGGGAAAGGGCTTGTCAGTGTGGCACATCTAATAAAATCTTCATCATAAACAATGGCTTCCACTTCTGGCCATGTCCAATGTGTAAGGCCCTCACCTGGATCTGATATTTTCTCCTGCCCAGCACCTACCTCTCCTCTTTTTAAAATAGCATCTCAAGTGTCTTAGAGGCTCTCTCTGTTTGGGTTAATTTTAAGTGATACATAAAATTGACTGGGCCAAGGGATGCCCAGATAGCTGGTTAAACATTACTTCTGCGTGTGTCTGTAAGGGTGTTTCTGCAAGAGATTAGCAATGAATTGGCAGGCTGAGTAAAGCAGATAGCCCTCTCCAATGTGGGTATGCATCATCCAACCTACTGAGTGCCTGAACACAATAAAAAGGCAGAGGACAGAGCTGGAACCTTGATCTTCTACTGCCCTCAGTGCTCCAATTCTTAGGCTTTTCGAATTTCCAGACAGACACCAGCTTTTCTGGGTCTACAGCTTGTAGATGCCAGATCACGTGATTTCTCAGACTCCATAATTGTGTGAGCAATAACCTAATATCTTTTAGTAAATCTCTCTCTTTCTCTCTGTAGCTTTATACATGTAGCTTTATACAAACACACACACACACACGCATGCATACACACACACACTTCTCCTATTGGTTCTATTTCTCTGGAGAGCTCTGACTAATACACCCTTTCTCCTACTGTGGGTCCATTTGATTTAGTAGGGGATGGATCCCACCCTCGGCTTCATGAGGATGCCTGATTCAGGCTCATTCAGTAAGTATGCCCCACCTCTGGGCTGTAGGGCTTGCAGGGACTGGTAAGAGGCTGGGCACTTGACTCAAACTGGTGAAATGCTGAGATTGTTGGAGGAAGCACTGGAAACAGGAGTTGTCTTTCCTCTGGGGATGGTAAGCTGATGAGATGTAAGCTAAGATCTACTGGTGGCTTTCTTGTTTACTGTACAAGGAACCTGCCTGAGAATAGAACTAACTGACAGAAAAGCAGAGTTGAATGCAAAAGACACACAGAAAGAGGTAAAGGCCAAATGGTACTGCTTGAGGCCTCCTTAGATCTAGCCATTCTGAAGCTACTGGACAATTCAGTTTCATAAACTACTGTGGCTTTTCTCTTTTTTCCTTTTTGCATAAATGAACACAAGTGATTCCGTAGGCTTTTATATATTCAGTCTGGTTCCAAATCCTTTTCCTCTATAATTCACTAGATTACACCTGATGCTGAATAATGAATGTGCATAGTACACAGTGGATTTCGATAGAATGGAAAAGTGGATCAACTGGAGTAGTACAGCCACCACTAAGGGAGGTGTATTTTGTGTGTGTGTGTGTGTGTGTGTGTGTGTGTGTGTGTGTGTGTGTGTGTGTGACACAGAGAGAGACAGAGAGAGAATGTGTATTGGCAAAAGAAAAAGACAGTGTCACATTCAAACAACAGGTTCGTATGACAATTAGTTAAATAATGAAAACCTTTGAAGCTGCCCAAGATAATTTCAGGCCCCAGACGTCCAGCACAAGGTGTTCCACTCAATTTTAGTCCACTGGCAACACTGAAACATCCTCCTTTGAAGGTGTGAACAAGAAAGGATGAGAAGAGCCCTCACAAATATAGGATGCACCTGCATGTAAGGGAAACTTTGGAAGGGTCTTTAACTACCTCAAACAAAAAAGGAAGTTCAATAGACAAAGGCCTCCAAGGATTGAACAATGCACAGTGTAGCCACATGCCAGCCCCCTGATACTCACACTAGCGGGGCTCCCACAGGACAGGGCCAGGCTGTGAAATCTCCCATGGGCAGAAAAAAGATGTGAAGAGAAGAGGCTATCAGAAAATGAAGAAAAGGATCATAGGGAATCAATCTTTGGAAAAGCAGGGCTCAAGGTGACTGAAGACCACAGTGATGGTTGTGTTCATTTGCCCTCAGTCATCCATGCACTACCATCACAGTTTTGCCATAGCTGGGTTCTATCTCTGCGATTATTAACCTAGTACTTTAAGAGTACTTTAAAGGACTCACTTTTCTTTCACTTCCTCGTTGCTTCTAAGCAATAACTTTTGAGAAATGGGTTTATTTCTCTGGTTAAAAGTATAGAACCAGTTATATACTTTCCTAGTATATGTTAAAATAAGCATATAATCATTAAAAATGTACCACCTAAAATCTTTTCAAATGTCACAGTACTGGATTCCACTCATTGGGCAACATTAGTATATAGGACAAGGACTGGAGTTCAAGTCAAGACAAGGATGAGGATAAAAGTTGCTTCCCTTGAGATGCTGATATTGTCCAGGGATATCAGTTTCATCACTGCTTTCCTGAAAGCTCTACCCCTCCCCTCTGCTTAGGGCACTCCAATGCCTTTATACTACAAGGGAAGATTGTTTGCAAGCAAACACTGGAATTATAAAAATGAGTAAAACGGTCAAATGTGGATCTTTTAACAAGAGGTAAGTACATTATTGTTACCTCCTGTCTTCAGAAAGGGCTAAAGAATGACCAAGGAGTTCACTGCATTAACCTATCTGTAAAAGCAGTAGATACCAAATGTCATACTTATGTCATAGATGAATGGCAATTATGTATGCATAACTAAAAGTATAATTTAAAAAATTCTCTCAAGGCTTATCAGGAAACCACATTAAGCAGAACAAGTCATCTATCTTTAAAAGCCATGAACTATCTTGTCAAGTCACAAAACAGTTGCCACTTGAACTCTGGGAACAGACTTTCAAAGACAGATTCCTACAGGTTTTTTTCCATTAGAATTTTACAGACACTAATAATGACCTCACTAGATTTTCTTTTGATTCATGCTAGAAAAAATAGACTGTAATTTAGATATTGTTTGAAGACAGACTGTAATACCATATGACAAAATTGAAGCTACCTTATTAAAGTTTTTTTTATTCTTTAAATTTCATGTTTAGCTTCACTGTGGATAAAATATGCCAGCAGTAAAACATGAAACACGGCCTTCTCTTTGAATTGCAAAGAAAAGATGCTTTATCTATTTTGTGACTTCAGGTGAAGTAATGGTTTCTCATCCTTCCAATAATCACTCTTTATCCACTCAGCCTGCTTTATTTTTCTTCCTAGCACTTGTCACTATGCATCACATTCTTATTTGCTGTGTTTATTGTCTCCTTCCTCCACCAAATGTAAGCTCTATGAGGGCAGGGACTTTATATTAGTCATGTAGTCTCCCAGCACCTAGCAAAATGCTCAGTACATAGGAAGTGCTCGATAAAAATTTGTTAGACGAATGAATGTTGATTAATGACCAAACGTTTACAATTAGCAAATTGTCTCATTTTTCAAGCTTTACTCATCAGCTTCAGATCCAAAAAATACATACTTGTTAGCCATTTGACCTTAGGCAAGTCACTTAACCACATAACTTCTAACACGTTGTGTTTCTGTCTATAAAATGGGGACATTATTGACTGATAGGGCATTTGTGAGCATAAAATGAGGTAACATCCATGAAAGTGTTGGTTTGTCTATCTTTTATTTATTTACTTATTTATTTTTATTATTATTATTCTTTAAGTTCTAGGGTACATGTGCACAATGTGCAGGTTTGTTACATATGTATACATGTGCCATGTTGGTGTGCATATACCCAAAGGATTATAAATCATGCTGCTATAAAGTCACACGCACACGTATGTTTATTGTGGCACTATTCACAATAGCAAAGACTTGGAACCAACCCAAATATCCATCAATGGTTTGTCTATCTTTGTAACCAGGTCTCTGATCATTCATTTGTCTATATATGAATGCAGCCTGTTGGCAAAGGATTTGGTCCATGGTAGGTGCACCATGACTGTTTACCAGTTTATTAATTTTTAATTTTAATTTTGCTGCAGGAAGTAATGATTTCCTTTTCAGTTGTTGATGGCCCTGTCTAAAACCAAGGACAAGAAATCACTAGATGAAAGCATTGCCTTTATATACCTAAACTCTTACTCTTTATATATCTTCAATATAAAGAGATTTAAAAATGGTGTTTTTTCCAATCAAGTACATTTAGAGGACAAAAATAAGAAAAGGACATCGACAAGACTGATAAGCACTAAAGTCATCCTCCCTGTCCCTCCTAAAAGGTCAGTTTCATTTTGTTTTTAAGATGCTTCTCATGTACAGAAGACAGTGTTGGGAAAAGATGAGTTTGATTTTTATAAAGGTGATTCCCGAGGCACTCTTTATTTATTTATTTATTTATTTATTTATTTATTTATTTATTTAAAATAACTTCTTCCCTTTCTTCTTTCCTTTCTTTTTCTTTCTTTTTACCTGTCTTTGTTCATTAACTAGAATTAAATTAAGTTTTTGGTTATTTTCCACAAGCAAGATAAATATCTAAAAAACAGATAGGTTGGGGGAGGAAAAATGGTCAATAGAAACTTTCTTAGAAGATGAAAATGTATGTTAAATCCTCTTCAAATTATAATTTTCAAATTCTCACCGCTAAGACAAAATTAATTAGTTCAACTAAAACAGAGTTGCCAATTAAAACATGGTTAACTAGGATTCTCTAAAAAAAAAAAAAAAATCCCAAATCTTACACTGTTCATTCTAAATAAACATGCTTTTAAAGATTAGGAAAATAATTACCTATTTGCACAGGAAAATAATAAATGATGAAATCTCAACAGATAGGGTAAAGATATCATAATATTATCTTAGCAATTGGCTCAATCACTTCCCACTCAGTTTAAACGCTTCAATAAAAGGTATTTTATACAAGGAAAGTCCTAAATCAACGTTATTACAGATTACATTTATGTAAGTATTTGTTCTCTCACTAATGGAAGATTTCCTCTCTAATATTTTTTCTAAACAATTTGTTAACCGGAGAAGAGGAAAACAAAATATTTTTTTCTAATATTCTATCGAGGACTTATAATTTATTTTACTTTTATTCTCTGATAAAGAAAAGGCTACAGGGAAACTAGCAGGCGAAAGACTTTCTAAATGTAAATGCTGCCCAAAGAAAAAAAGAACTGTGATTAGATTATTACGCATAATATGCATCAAGGGTTAAAATTCATATACGGAGAAATGCATGTCAATTGCACATATTTTAAAATTCACTTTAGGAATTTATCATAAAGAGTTCAGATATGCACAAAGATAAACTTCAAAGGATAATCATGGCAATATTAGTTACAGAGGTAAAAGAATACAAATCCTTGTTTCCCACAGCATGCAGGCAAGTGAGACTACCCTATGGAGACAGGAGGCTGAGCATCTGCAGAATTTAAACTAGGAGGCTTGGACTCAGGGATACCAAACACAGCCAAGGGCAAGCATGGCATACAGAGTGAAAATGGAGGAACTGTGCAAATTGCTGTACTAGGCCCCTCATCAAGTTGATTTCCCTGTTTTTTTCTTTTTCCTCCGGCAAAGATGGGAGCTGGGGAGAAGCAAATGAACCCAGAGAGAAGGCCGTTGGGGATTTAAATTTGGGGCAAATAAAAAGGCCGGCCAGCCATATATTTATCCTAGAGCAGCAGTTCTAACTGGAATGGGGCGGGGGTGGGCTTCCCCAGGGGATAGAGACATTTTTGATTTCCATAACTGGAGGGGCATGGTGCTACTGGCATCTAGTGGGTAGAGGCTAGGGAAGCTGCTAAACATCCTATAATGCACAGAGCAACAAAACAGCCCTCACAACAATGAATTAACCAGCCCCAAATGTCAGGAGTGCCACTGTTAAGAAACCCTGTAATAGAGTGAAGCCCACAGTTCACACCTGTCCCACGCCTCCATTACTCACACAGGACTTCCAAAGGCTCTTTTGGGCTTTACCCTTAAATACGATTGGCTTGCCTTTTACCAGACACTTGAGGAAAGCTCTCACAATGAAAGTCAAGACAAAAACCCACAAACATCAACCAAACAACTGAATAAGAAAAAAAGTATTGGAGAAAACAGAAACCATTAAAAATCTTAAGAAGAAAAACTGTAATTGATACAACCCACTCTGAAATACAATTTGGCAATATCTAGCAAACTTGAAGCTAAACCCACCTGAAACCCAGCAATTCTGCTTGTAGGGATTTGTCTCAGAGAAATTCTTGTACATGTCACTAGGAGACATGCACAGATTATTCATAGCAGCATTGCTTGTTAGTAGCAAAAAAACAAAAAACAAAAAACCTAGAAAAAATCTAATCATTCACCGAAAGAGAATGGATAGATTGATTATAGACTATTCATATAATTGAATGCCAAAATCACTTAAAATGAATGACTTAGAGCTAAGTATCTCAATACAGATATACTTCATAAATATAATGTTGACTTAAGGAAAGCAAATTACAGGGGACCACATTCATTAAGATACTATACAAAGTTAACAAGCTTTGAATAAATACATGCAACAACTTTACTATATCTACTTTAAGGCAGGGGTCCCCAGCCCCTGGGCTGTGGACCAGTACCAGTCTGTGGCCTGTTAAGAACCAGGCTGCACAGCAGGAGGTGGGCAACGGGTGAGTGAGCATTACTGCCTGAGCTTTGTCTCCTGTCAGATCAGTGGTGGCATTAGAATCTCACAGGAGCAGGAACCCTATTGTGAACTGCGCATGTGAGGGATCTAGGTTGTGTATTCCTTATGAGAATCTAATGCCTGATGATCTGAGGTGGAACAGTTTCATAGCAAAACCATCCTCCCCACACCCCTAAGCCCCAACCTCTCTCTGTGGAAAAACTGTCTTCCACGAAACTGGTCCCTGGTGCCAAAAAGGTTGGGACCATTGCTTTAAGGATTCATACTCGTCTACCAAATCTATAAGGCAATACATTTTAGCTATCCTCAAGATGGGAAAAACAGGGAAATCAACTTGATGAGGGGCCTAGTACAGCCATTTGCACAGCTCCTCCATTTTCACTCTGTACGCCATGCTTGTCCTTGGCTGTGTTTGGTATCCCTGAGTCTGGGAGGTTGGCAGGAAGGAAAGTAACTGGGATGTGTATTCAGAGAACTTTGAGTATGTGATGTTTTATTTCTTAAGCTGCATTTTGGGTCTACTGGTGTTTGCTATATTATTCTATATCTTTTGTATGTTTTAAATTACATTAAATAAAACCTATTTTTAATATCATCAGAAAGATAAAAGAAAATATTTCATCCAGGAAAAAGTAATGTCTCATTCATGAAGCAGGAATTTATTTCCACAAACACAGTAGTTCTAAGAAAATCTAATGTGTAGTAAAGCTATTACATGCTTTAAAATATAAAATTAAAATGTATAGGCTTTCTTTAAAACATTTGTAATTTAATTTCAAATATATAATTTAAATTTAACCGTAATGGCATCATTTTAGAATTGAGCTTTTCTTTTCTAATAACAAGGTATATAAGGTAACTTTGTCATGTACCTGGTTTGAAAATGTTATAATAGATCCCAATACGTCACATGCCATGTCGAGCTATTTTCTTTTAAGTGTTCTTAATACTAAGCATTGGGGTAAATTTTTAATTGCTAAAAAGTGTAACTGATTATATTTGAAATATTTAGCAGTTATGATCCACAATAACAATTCTAGGAAATTAAAAAAATAACATGTTAGTCAATGTTTTAATTAATATATTAAGAACCTACACAAGTGATTGCATCAGTGGCTATTGAAATTGAAATAACGACTTCTGAAATTATTTTAAAAATATCTTTTTCTAAGAACATATGGACACATGGTGGGGAACAACACACACTGGGGCCTGCCGGGGGTGCAGCGGGAGGGAGAGCATCAGGAAGAATAGCTAGTGGATGCTGGACTTAATATTCAGGGGATGGGTTGATCTGTGCAGCAAATCACCATGGCACAAGCTTACCTACGAAACAAACCTGCACATTCGGCATATGTACCCCAGAATTTAAAATAAAAGTTGAAGAGAAAAAAATCTTTTCCTTGGCACTATTTTGTTCTAACCAGAGAACTAATTTAGGAATTGAGAAAAGCATAAAAAGTATCTGTTCTTTTTAATTGCATAAATAAGTGATACAAAAAAAGTTCTGAGTGAGTTCTATAAGTAAATATTTTAATTTCCTTACACTGGCTTAGCTAAAATTATCATTTTGTCATTTTAGAAATATTGTATTATTATACCAAGTAGTGAAACATTTAAAAATATACATTTAGCAGGTTAAAATAATCATGTTCATCTTTTAAAGAAAAAGATCCTCAAAGAAGACACAATTCATACTTTCCATTTTTCATTGACATCATTAAGTACTCATTTAAATTAGTTTTGGAAACTGAAATAACTTTACATTTTTTTGATATGGTGGCAAAGTTCACCTGAAAAAACAATTTCTAATTTAATCATTCCTTCATACATGGTATGTTCCCTCTAAAAGTGACAACTCTATACTTCTAATATATGTAAATATATATTAAGATCATGGCCAATAACAAAACAAAACAAAAATGAACAAAAATGTTTTAATATGGAAACATTTTTATGAAATTAAATTTCCCTGGCTAGTTATTGAAATTTATCTTATTTAAATGATTTAAGTTTATTCTAGCAAGTGCTTCTAAGGTGGAGATGCTAATATAGGTTGAGCATCCCTAATCTGAAAACCCAAAATCTGAAATGCTTCACACCTGACCTCATGTGACAGTTCTCAGTCAAATTGCAGCGAAAACTTTGTTTTATACAAAAAATTAACAAAAATATTGTATAAAATCACCTTCAGACTATGTGTATATGAAACATAAATAAACTTGATGTTGAGACTTGGGGTCTAATCCCCAAGACCTATCATTATATATGTATATGTAGATATTTCAAAGTCCAAACAAAAAAATCTGCAATCCAAAACACTTCTGGTTCCAAGCATTTTGGATAAGGGACAGTCAATCTGTATAGCTGTGTCTACAAAAATAAAATGGTAACCAAGAAGACCTCTAAAATTAGATTTGTAAAATCTCCTTCAGCTCTAATATTTCATTTACTCATCCCTTCATCTTTAATGACTTCAGTCATTCATTTGTTGACTCCTTTTAGAGACTTCCTTTGTGCCATGCAGTGTGCACTCTGGGGATATAAAGAGAAACAAAAGAAATTTGCTTTAGCTATAGTACATCAGTATGAAAGGTGGGAAGGGATCACAAATCCAAATATCAAATACACACAGAATTCACTCTCTGTATTGCAGAAGGAAAGGAATCCTGCCTAGGTGACATGGACCCACCCATAGAGACCTTTTGTATGGGAATTGTACCACTGCTCTAGCACTTTGCTCACAAAGTATGGCATATCACACTTCCATTCCTTTATAGTGGAAGACATGGAGGCACAGAGAGGTGAGAGAACTTGTCGAAAGTCACAGAGCAAGTTAGAAGGCCAAAATCAGAATATACGGTCTATTGTAATATTTTCAACAAATGTATTGAGAACTTCGCAAGTGTCTGGCTTAGAACCAGGAATGGGGACTACAAAGATGAATAAGATGGAATTCCTGCCTAGAGGTGCTTATGTTCTGGTGCTGGCAGTTCCCAGACTCGGGGGTTCTGGCAATTACTGTAACAGCTGACAGCCGATTGTCTTGGTATCTACTGCTGGGTCTCTGAGTACTGTGTTAGCATATGAACAAACGTGGAACTGCATGGGGACAAGAACGGCTGGCAAAGTAAACATGGGGAAACATATTCAGTGTGGCTGTAATCTGTAAAATGCAAATTCAAAGAATTTGTTTCTACCTATCCATCTTGCAAAAGTCTTAAAAACACTCAAAATGGAGAAATTGGCCCTCTCATCCACTGCTGTTGGAAATAAAAATTTTGTGTTTAGATACCAAAGTTGCAGCATTATGTACAAGCTTATAACCAGGAACAATTATGTTCAACAGTAAGTGAATAATGTTTCACTAAATTACGGTTACATTCATGCAATATTATGATACATGAGGCAGTTTCTTAACATTACTTAATGACCTAGGAAAATATTCATCATCCAATGTTAATTAGAAAACCAGCATATTAAACTATATATGACATGCATTTTCTAAAAATACTTTTCTAAAAATACAGTATGGATGCATATCTGTATCATAAACACTGGAAAGAAATGTATCAAATTAATACTTGTGATTATTTCTGGGGGATGGTATTACAGATGATTTTTATTTTTCTCCTTTGTATGTTTTCCAAATTTTCTGCAAGGAGATTCCATTATTTAATAATTTAGAAAAAATAAAAGTAAGTCTTAAATTTTTTTTTCTGACTAGATGATTCTCTGAAATAAACTAACTGCTCCTGACTGGTTTCAGGACACCAATGACTCAGCCCCTTCTGGTTAGGACACACGGGTGCACTAGAGAGGTCCTGAGACCTGAGCTCCATGACCCAGATTTGTTTTGCTGCTTACTGGCTGTGTCTTTCTGGGCAAAAGAGTCCCGAGCCTCTGTAATTGTATTTGTAAAATGTGGCAATTGATGTCTGCCTCACAGATGAAGTTTAAAGACAGTATAAGAAAAATGCTTTGAAAAGTACTATATAAATACAAGCTATGTCTCACCTGAGACATAGATAAGACAGAGTACACACTCAAATCCCAAATGACCAACTTCTTGGTTTTATGACATCACTTAAATGACAGAACCTCTTTGAGCCTTAGCCTCACAATTTGTCAAGTAGAGATATTACTGGCTTCTTCAGAAGGTGGATGTGAACTAAACACCTTTTGCAGGACTCAGTAAATGTTAGCTTTCTTCCTTTCTTAGGCTTTGTCTTTCCCCACTCCACTCTTACTCTGAAACAAGGATTTAAAAAAATGCTCTGGCATCAGCACTTTCTATTCTAATTTTAAAGCATATTATTTACTTTGATTTTTTTGATATGTTAAAAATGTATGGATTCTTTTTCCTTTCTCCACCCTTTTACGGTTTGGACAAATAGCAAACACAAAGTAAGCAGAACTTGGGAAAATCAATGTGAGGACTGTGGACAAATTTTATGGGGTCATTTGAGCCTGAAGTTTTCCTCAGAAAGCTCTGAAACTCTAAGCACTTTCCTTTAGGGCAGGCAGAGTAGGAAGGGTAAGAACGTCCTTGCTTTGGTAGGCTGAAATTATTTCAGCAATTAGATCTCCCTAGATTCTGGATTTATCTAAATATACCTGTGACATTCTGTAAATGTGCAGAACTCAGAATTTCTCAGGCCTGGTTTCTGTAGTGTCAACTGACAACCACATGCCTTAAAATTTTGTTTCCTTTAATTAACCTTCTCCATTTTCAAATCAATTTTCTCACTTCCTCATGGTGTTACTGCTATTCTAAGGAATGCAGACCTAAGGGATCAACATTTCAAGACTCCAAAGGTTCGTATGCCAAGCCTGGAACTTCGTACACAAATAGATATCCAAGAATACTCGCTGTTCATTCTGTACACCCAAACTTAAAAATTCAAGAGCTAAGATTAAAGTATCAGAGGATTGAGTCCTAATTTACTATTTGAAATCTGGTCTACCTTGTATAAGAATCTTTTCTTGTGGGAATGTTGAAGATTTTTGAGAAAGAGAACAACCCACTGAAGGTCCTCCCTGTTTAGGGAAGATTAACCTGTTAGGTGCTAGTAGATTGATTGAAGGGGATGATCTGCATGTACCATGACTATGAAGACAGATTAAAAAGGAAGAGGCAGATAAAAGACATATTGTAGCGGAATCCGCTAGTGCCCAGTCCATTTTTCCAGAGTCTTAGCACTTCACTGTGTTCTGGCTGATTTCTAACTGCCAGCGTCTACCCACCTTTAGTTGAGTGCTAAGGAATTCATACCCCCATGCCAAGCAGCATTCAGTCAATGACCGGTAGGAGTTGATACATAAACAGTCCAGCTACCCTGCACTTTGGGTGGAAGAACTCTGAGCTGTGTTGTATTAGTTTCCTACTGTTGCTGTAAAAAAATTACCAAAAACTAAAGAGGCCTAAGGAAACATGAATTTATTACTGAACAGTTCTGGAGGCCGTAAGTTTGAAATAGATCTTATTGGGCTAAAATAAAGATGCAGGTTTGAAGATAGTACACTATTGCTTTGAAGGATGCTGACCAATCTTCTGGTACAAGTAGACCCAAGCTGTGGCCAGCTTATTCTTTGAAGGAGCCTTCTTGAACTCCTCTTCTCTTTATAATCAAAACCAAGACAGGAGAATGTGCTGGTGAAAATTCCTCCACACTATGCTGAAATCAATCATATCAGGCCTCATCTTAATCCCACTTAATTTAACTTAATCCTGCCATTTGATTTAATCCATCTAATTTAATCCCACTTTGGCACAATCCGAATCTAGAATACTTGAGTCAAATCATCTAATACTCCAAGACTAGCAGTAGCCTACCCTGGATGGAAAACGATAACAAAGTTACAAGGTACATAGAGTCAGAATCTCTTGTTTTTCATTCTGGCTATAAAAAAACCACATGATCTTAGACTAATCACTTAATCTCTCTCTGACCGATTTCATTTCTTCATGTAAAGACAGAATTAATAAAACTCCTTTTTTGAGAGATTTCAGAGTTAAATGGAAAACTGTGAACTTGCTTTGAGTTCTAATACAATAGCACTAATCATGATGATTTGAAGGACAGTAAACCTTTTGTTTTTCCCATGAATGCAGGTTTTAGTCAAATGCCAGCATTCTCTGTACACTTGGTGCTCCTAAAATGTTTATTGTTTTTCATAATGAAGAATAATGTCTTATGCAAAGCAATCTATTCACAAACCTTCTCCCAGTTGGAACTGATATATGTTGAGCCATCTCAGTTATTCTGATAAAGCCCCTCACTACATTTGTATCTAACTTCATCACAAACAAATTATCTCGATACACTTTGGGGTTCTGCAAGATTTAACAACAGATGGTGACTTGTCGCATAACAGAAAACTTGACTTTTTGCTCTATTTTAAATTACATTTGAGTATTTTTTATTGAGAATCTATTAAATCTAGGGCTCCCAGAACTAGTCTTCCAGTAGCTTACATAATAATAGCTACAATAACAACTGATGTCTGCATCTTGCATTATAGTTGGCAGTGGCTTCCTATAGTTAGATGTTGCCCAAACTTCAGTCATTTTTATAACATCAGCATGATATTTTGCCATATTTTCTTAATTTACGTGGTACTAACTACCAAGTGTTTTATCTTGAGTTACCTTTTAATATTTAAATGTTTATTTAAAAAGTGAACTTCATATCACTACCATACCTAGAAAACAAATATTGCTTGCCATAAATAGAAAATAAATAAATTCATTGATTTAGCCATTCCATAAAGTATACATATAGCAAAACATCATGTTGTGCACCATAAATATATACATTTATATTTGCAAATAAAAAATAATAATTTTTAAAAAGAAAGTAAATAAATGCAATGCAATGAAAACAAAACAATATTGTTCAGTTCCTGCCTATACTGTTGTTGGGTAAAAGTTCCTGAGCTTGAGATACATTCTTTTGTGTTTGTGTGTGTAAGTGTGTGTACTAGAGAGAAAAAGAGAGAGAGATACTCGCATATCTTATATCAAATGTAGAGACAAGCTCTACATTGAGACTTTTGGTGAATTATTTACATTTTTGGAAATGACATGATGGATTAGAATCTTAGTAAGCAGTGCAGATACTGTATCCATTTTACAGATGATAAAGCTAGGGCTCAGAGAGATTACATGACTTATTCCTTCAATACTCAGTAAATGGCAGAGCTGGGCTTCAAACACGAGCCCTTTCATTACAAATCCTGTGCTTTCTCTATTGCACTCAAACCTTCTTGGAGTGAGAGGGGTTGCAGAGGGCTTAGATGAAGCACACTGAAGATCCATTTCCTCTGTCATTTACAATCCAGTCAAGGAGATGAGAGGGACCAAAGTCATATATTTAAGTTGTATCAAGAGAAAGTAGAAAAGTATGTTTTGAGATAATTGGCCCAAAGAATAATGGTGAAAATATTTAGCAAGTGAGCCCACTGTAAGTTGGACTATTAGGGAAGACTTTCTGGAAGAAGCAAGATTAAAACTCTTGTGTTGAAGGGTGGATAAAATTAGATGAATTGAAGATAGAGGTGAAACCATTTCAAGTGATAACAGTGCTTTGATCAGAATAATAAAAAATATCAAAGCTCTGTCTTGGTTCACTGCAGATAGGGGAAAATGCACATATATGACAGGAAGTACTATGGCTACATTTTATAGTCTTATGTGCTATGAAGTATGTAATCATAGCACATAAGAATGAATCAATATTTTGTAATCCTTAAAAATAAATTATTTCCCTCAAAATATGTATGATTCAGCAAACTATCTATAGGACTTTTTCTCCTAAGGAAATAATGATGGATATATGCTAATATTTGTAAGAATGTGTCTCATCCTAGCAGGGCAATTGGAAATAACTCCAGTGTTTGATCATATGGGGCTTAGTTACATAAAATTAACTGCATCAATACTGGGGACCCTGTGCAATCTCCAAAAAAGATTTCAACCTTTGCTACTAAAATGTAGTCTGTGGACTAATATTTTCACCTATACCTGGAACTTGTTAAGATTCAGTTTCTGATGCAGTAGGTCTGGGGGAGCGCCTGAGATTTTGCATTTCCAACAAGTTCTCCAGTGATTCGCACATGCATTAACATTTGAGAAGCAGAGGCGCATGATTAATGACATGGAAAGATATTTGCAATTAAATGAAATAGGCTGATTTCATAATTAGTTCCATATGATACTATATTGGTAAATTTTAAAAAATATGCATACATTCACACATAAGAGAAGGAAATAGGGAAAGAGAGAGAGTGTGTGTGTGTGTATGTGCACGACAGACAGATGGGAAGAATATATATTAAAATACCAACAGTGGTGGAATTACTGGAAATTATTAAAATTTTTTTCCTGTGTTTGTGTATTTGCATCTATTATGAACATGCCTCTTCCAAAATATAAATAATAAAACTATATTTTCAATTCCTTTTCTGTTTTCAGAATTTTACTGAGTTCTTTCTGGAAAAATAAACAGGAACCAAGAGGCTGAACTGGAAGAAAACAACTCACAGGGATTTAATCAATGTAACAAGAAACTGTCAGAAGAGAGAAAGACTTAAAAGATAAGAATTTTCCACTAAGTGTGAAGGAGGTCTGTGCAACCTTCATGTCCCTAGTGCTCTTGGAATTTATTTTAAAAACCAAACTTTTTTTTTTTTTTTTTTTAAAGTAAGGCTATAAAGCTCCAGGAGCATAGACACTTTCAAAACTGCCAACTGGGAAAGTACTTTCAGGATGAAACAGATTGGTTTCCCTTAACAAGTATTTCTAGTGGTATTACTCTGAGTTCTGGTTGGGAATATTCCAGCAATGTCACTTAGAAGTTGAAAGAGGACCCAGCTGCTTTGTCAGAATGATTCTTTGCCTGCCTTCTCCCTTGGAAAATTTACCTTAATCTTTATTCATTTCTGTGACTTGTCCCCATTTGGGTGATCCCTTTGTTCTCAGCATATGATGGTAAGAAAAGGATTCAGATTCCAGCTTCACTATTTCTTTGCTGCTGGGATATTTAGGCAATGGAAGTAAGTTAAGATGATTAAATGACATAATGCAAATAATGATTAAATGACATAATGCAAATAAGACATTTATTATAAAGGAAATACTTAAAAAGTTGACTGATTGGGAACTGGCATTGTGGCGTGACTATGAGGATTCTCTGGGGAAAGATTAACTGGTCCCAAACAGAACTGAAGAAGAAGCTGTTCAACCACCTGTGGGTATTGAACTGGGAGTGGCATCTGAGGCACTGGGTGGTTGGGGCTGTGATAGACCAGGGGCTGATCATGCAGCACCACCTCAAGAAGTGGGCATCCAGTGCATGTACCAACATTACTCTGTCCAGGAAGAAGCACAGAAAACTTCTCCAGCAGATCCAGCTTGCCCAGAAAGAGAAGGCAGCCATGGAAGTGGAAGCCCCCCAAAACTAGCCAGGACTAGTGAGCCACAGCACAGAAGGCAAAAGAGGACAAAAGCCCCCTACGATGTAGAAATGAAGGACCTTTGAACATCTTTATTTCTGCCTTCATTTCGTTATGTACACAGTAATCATTCAGGAGCAGGTTGTTCAGTTTCCATGTAGTTGAGCGGTTTTAAGTGAGTTTCTTAATCCTGAGTTCTAGTTTGATTGCCCTGTGGTCTGAGAGACAGTTTGTTATAATTTCTGCTCTTTTACATTTGCTGAGGAGAGCTTTACTTCCAACTATGTGGTCAATTTTGGAATAGGTGTGGTGTGGTACTGAAAAAAATGTATATTCTGTTGATTTGGGGTGGAGAGTTCTGTAGATGTCTATTAGGTCAGCTTGGTGCAGAGCTGAGTTCAATTCCTGGGTATCCTTGTTAACTTTCTGTCTCGTTGATCTGTCTAATGTTGACAATGGGGTGTTAAAGTCTCCCATTATTATTGTATGGGAGTCCAAGTCTCTTTGTAGGACACTAAGGACTTGCTTTCTGAATCTGGGTGCTCCTGTATTGGGTGCATATATATTTAGGATAGTTAGCTCTTCTTGTTGAATTGATCCCTTTACCATTCTGTAATGGCCTTCTGTCTCTTTTGATCTTTGTTGGTTTAAAGTCTGTTTTATCAGAGACTAGGATTGCAAACCCTGCCTTTTTTTGTTTTCCATTTGCTTGGTACATCTTCCTCCATCCCTTTATTTTGAGCCTATGTGTGTCTCTGCATGTGAGATGGGTTTCCTGAATACAGCACACTGATGGGTCTTGACTCTTTATCCAATTTGCCAAGGAGAACAAAGACACAACATACCAGAACCTCTGGGACACATTCAAAGCAGTGTGTAGAGGGAAATTTATAGCACTAAATGCCCACAGGAGAAAGCAGGACAGATCCAAAATTGACACCCTAACATCACAATTAAAAGAACTAGAAAAGCAAGAGCAAACACATTCAAAAGCTAGCGGAAGGCAAGAAATAACTAAAATCAGAGCAGAACTGAAGGAAATAGAGACACAAAAAATCCTTCAAAAAATTAATGAATCCAGGAGCTGCTTTTTTGAAAGGATCAACAAAATTGATAGACTGCTAGCAAGACTAATAAAGAAGAAAAGAGAGAAGAATCAAATAGACGCAATAAAAAATGACAAAGGGGATATCACCACCGATCCCACAGAAATACAAACTACCATCAGAGAATACTACAAACACCTCTCCGCAAATAAACTAGAAAATCTAGGAGAAACGGATAAATTCCTCGACACATACACCCTCCCAAGACTAAACCAGGAAGAAGTTGAATCTCTGAATAGACCAATAACAGGCTCTGAAATTGTGGCAATAATCAATAGCTTACGAACCAAAAAAAGTCCAGGACCAGATGGATTCACAGCCGAATTCGACCAGAGGTACAAGGAGGAGCTGGTACCATTCCTTCTGAAACTATTCCAATCAATAGAAAAAGAGGGAATCCTCCCTAATTCATTTTATGAGGCCAGCATCATCCTGATACCAAAGCCTGGCAGAGACACAACCAAAAAAGAGAATTTTAGAAAAGTATCCTTGACGAACATTGATGCAAAAATCCTCAATAAAATACTGGCAAACCAAATCCAGCAGCACATCAAAAAGCTTATCCACCATGATCAAGTGGGCTTCATCCCTGGGATGCAAGACTGCTTCAACATACGAAAATCAATAAATGTAATCCAGCATATAAACAGAACCAAAGACAAAAACCACATGATTATCTCAATAGATGCAGAAAAGGCCTTTGACAAAATTCAACAACCTTCATGCTTAAAACTCTCAATAAATTAGGTATTGATGGGATGTATCTCAAAATAATAAGAGCTATCTATGACAAACCCACAGCCAATATCACACTGAATGGGCAAAAACTGGAAGCATTCCCTTTGAAAACTGGCACAAGACAGGGATGCCCTCTCGCACCACTCCTATTCAACATGCTGTTGAAAGTTCTGGCCAGGGTAATTAGGCAGGAGAAGGAAATAAAGGGTATTCAATTAGGAAAAGAGGAAGTCAAATTATCCCTGTTTGCAGATGACATGATTGTGTATCTATAAAACCCCATCGTCTCAGCCCTAAATCTCCTTAAGCTGATAAGCAAATTCAGCAAAGTCACAGGATACAAAATTGATGTGCAAAAATCACAAGCATTCTTATATACCAATAACAGACAAACAAAGAGCCAAATCATGAGTGAACTCCCATTCACAATTGCTTCAAAGAGAATAAAATACCTAGGAATCCAACTTATAGGGGACGTGAAGGACCTCTTCAAGGAGAAATACAAACCACTGCTCAATGAAATAAAAGAGGATACAAACAAATGGAAGAACATTCCATGCTCATGGGTAGGAAGAATCAATATCGTGAAAATGGCCATACTGCCCAAGGTAATTTATAGATTCAATGCCATCCCCATCAAGCTACCAATGACTTTCTTCACAGAATTGGAAAAAACTACTTTAAAGTTCATATGGAACCAAAAAAAGAGCCCACATCACCAAGTCAACCCCAAGTCAAAAGAACAAAGCCAGAGGCATCACGCTACCTGACTTCAAACTATACTGCAACGCTACAGTAACCAAAACAGCATGGTACTGGTACCAAAACAGAGATATAGATTAATGGAACAGAACAGAGCCCTTAGAAATAATGCTGCATATCTACAACCATCTGATTTTTGACAAACCTGACAAAAACAAGCAATGGGGAAAGGATTCCCTATTTAATAAATGGTGCTGGGAAAACTGGCTAGCCATATGGAGAAAGCTGAAACTGGATCCCTTCCTTACATCTTATACAAAAATTAATTAAAGATGGATAAAAGACTTACATGTTAGACCTAAAACCATAAAAACCCTAGAAGAAAACCTAGGCAATACCATTCAGGACATAGGCATGGGCAAGGACTGCATGTCTAAAACACCAAAAGCAATGGCAACAAAAGCCAAAATTGACAAATGGGATCTCATTAAACTAAAGAGCTTCTGCACAGCAAAAGAAACTACCATCAGAGTGAATGGCAACCTACAAAATGGGAGAAAATTTTCGCAACCTACTCATCTGACAAAGGGCTAATATCCAGAATCTACAATGAACTCAAACAAATTTACAAGAAAAAAACAAACAACCCATCAAAAAGGGGGCTAAGGATATGAACAGACACTTCTCAAAAGAAGACATTTACGCAGGCAAAAAACACATGAAAAAATGCTCATCATCACTGGCCATCAGAGAAATGCAAATCAAAATCACAATGAGATACCATCTCACACAAGTTAGAATGGCGATCATTAAAAAGTCAGGAAACAACAGGTGCTGGGAGGATGTGGAGAAATAGGAACACTTTTACACTGTTGGTGGGATTGTAAACTAGTTCAACTACTGTGGAAGTCAGTGTGGCGATTCCTGGGGGATCTAGAACTAGAAATACCATTTGACCCAGCCATCCCATTACTGGGTATATACCCAAAGGATTATAAATCATGCTGCTATAAAGACACATGCACATGTATGTTTATCGTGGCACTATTCACAATAGCAAAGACGTGGAACCAACCCAAATGTCCAACAACGATAGACTGGATTAAGAAAATGTGGCACATATACACCATGGAATACTATGGAGCCATAAAAAATGAAGAGTTCATGTCCTTTGTAGGGACATGGATGAAACTGGAAACCATCATTCTCAGCAAACTATTGCAAGGACAAAAAACCAAACACCACATGTTCTCACTCATAGGTGGGAATCGAACAATGAGAACACATGGACACAGGAAGGGGAACATCACACTCTGGGGACTGTTGTGGTGTCGGGGGAGGGGGGAGGGATAGCATTAGGAGATATACCTAATGTAAATGACGAGTTAATGGGTGCAGCACACCATCATGGCACATGTATACATATGTAACAAACCTGCACATTATGCACATGTACCCTAAAACTTAAAGTATAATAATAATAAAATAAAATAAAAAAAGAAATGAAGGACCTTGAAGATGAGAGCTAAACCTCTTCCTCTAGAAGATTCTCAACTGGATCCAGAAGGACTCAGTGGTTGTTTCAGAGGACTTTGGCAAAAGCAGTGCCCCTTTTCACTCACCAGATTTCCTCCTCCCTAATCCTCCTGTGGAAGGATGCCTTTGGGAGGGAAGAGGGTACAGAAGAAAGATTGGAGAGGGGCCTCTTTACAAGTCAACTCCATTTGTAATAAAGCTCTAGCACTCCGAAAAAAATTTTTTGACTGATTAATTCATCATTCAACAACTGTGTACCATGTGACCATCATCTGCCCCTATGGGTAGAGGATGCAAATTATCCCAGACATGTTTCCTTACCTCAAGATGCTTTCAGGTAAGGGGACATAACCAAGGAAAACACAATTACCCTGCAGTGTCACAAGTGCCATGACAAGGAGAGGGCCCGGTATCACAGGGGCAAATAAGAGGAGTACTAGCCCTATCAGGGGGGTGGTGGTGGTAAAGAAGTCTTCCTTACTGAAGTGACATCTACATTGAGATATGACGGACCAGTAGGTCTCGGCCAGGAATAGCTGAGAAGTTCCAGACAGTGGGAATAACACATTTACAGGTTCAAATATGAGAAAGAACACAAATGTTCAGGTGCTCAACAAACTAAAAGTGCTAGGATATGAGTCTGGGGAGGAAGGTGGGGCAGTAGAAAGAAGGAAAATGATATGAGGGATCTGTAGAGCCTGGTCATGAATGGGCCTTGTCAGCCATGCGGAGGAAGTTTCACTTCATCCAAAAGGCTGTGGGAAAGATCAGGGTCAAATGTGGTCTCATGGGGGTTTTAGGCAGATCGCTCTGGCCACAGGTCGAGAAAGACTAGAGACAAGCCAGGAGGACTGCAAATCAGCCAGCTAGGAGGGTGCTGCAGGAACACAGGGACAAATGATCCTACCCTCAAGCCAGTGAAATGGATGACTATACATGAAATGAGATTGGTGATTAACTGGAAGTTGGGAGATGATGGAACAGACTCAGAGAATGTACTTAATAAATGCCTATTTTCTTTTCTTCTCCATAGAGATCTATTGGCCACTTCAGGCCAAGGAAAGATTAACCCAGTAGTAGCAGAAAAAATATTTTCTAGAAGCAAAATAACTGTGTGCTTAGCAGTTCTGTAAGTAAGGTCTGGGAATTCTTGAGGGTCACTGCATTTCTATTTGAGGGGTCTCTGAGGTCAAAACTATTTTCATAACAATTCTAAGATGCTGTTTGCCTTTTTTGCTTTTCTTCTTTCACAAACATGCAGTGGATTCTTCCAGAGGCTACATGATGTGTGATAATGCAAGTGCTCTGACGGCTAAAGTTGTATGTGCTTGGATTTTCTTGAGCTTTGAATTTGTCCCAGTTTTAATTTCAAATATAGTAAATACAGAAAGATACAGTCCTCATAACAAAAGCTCTTTGGGGTCCTCAATAATTCTTAAGAGTGTAAAAGAAACCTGAAGCCACAAAATTTGACAACCTATGCCATAAACATTTAAAGAACATTTTAAAGGCATCCACCAAAAGCTTAAAAAAATTATGAGTGAGGATAAACTCTACTGATTGAGGAGCCTAATTCTTATCTTAGTTTTGTTGTCCTTTCAAATCTGAGCCATTGCTGGCTTAATATAAAGATAATGCCTAGGATTTCATTTCTAGAAGAACACATCCAACTAACGAAATCAAAGCACATGCCATACAATGCACTAAGTAGAAATATGAAATCCATGTCCGCAATTCTGAATATACTTTGTTCTTTAAACTTATTTTTAAAGTTGGAAAACAGAGTCACTGAGTAATACTCATATCTTAGAACAAAATCTCTGTTGTGTAGGCAGAAAAGCAAAATAGAAGCGATAGTGTGGGCAAGTGGAAAATAACACAGTGAGGAGAAATGATACAAACTAGACTCAGAACCAGAGCTCTAAATGCAAGTTGCCAACCCAAAAGGACTTCAGGATCCCCTATGAACCATTATTTCAAAAAACAAGGGCAGTTGACTAGCCAATCAAGCATAAATCTGGTAGTCATCCACACATCATTTGGAGAGGCCTGGAGACAATGGAGGATAGTTTTCTGTGCCCCTGAACAATACCAAAGTGGCTGCCCTTCCAAGATGTCAGTAGGTGTCTCAGCACAAAAAGTCTGGGGAAGGTCAGGATAAGAGCAATACAGAAAATGGCTCCAGAGACTGAGGTCAGTCAGTTCCACGTTTAGGACGAGGATTCCATATGGCTATTAGGAATGTGATGTGGCTAGTACACTGGAGGAACTGAATGCTTAATTTTATTTCATTTTCCCTAATATAAATTCAAAGAGCCATGAGTCTAGTAATGACCACACTCGAGAACTCTATTCCAGAACTTTAGTGAAATGATCTTTGCAACCTGTGGAGAGCCAACTATAAGATCTCCCATCACGGTGCAAGATGGGTTTGAATGTACTTTTCAGGTAAACACATATGTGAAATCCTTGTCTCCCACCAAAACCCATTCAGCTTCCTAGGACATCTGCCAGCAAAGCCAGCTAGTTCTCCTTGGGGAGTTTGGAATAGGATCTTAGTAAAGAGGGAAGCAGAGCAGACAAATGAGAGGCAGGAGTCTTGCCTGTTACCCTATGTGACCTGGCCCTGAGCTATCTTCCAAATTCTTTTCCTGATCTGTAGCTGCTTGTCACTGTGCTCCAGCGACACACACCCTCTAGTTCTTCCTAGAATATACCAAGCAAGTTCCCATCTCATGGCCTGTTGTGTTTATTTACTTTCTTCTTATCCTGGAATGCTCTTTCTCTGGATCACGGTTTCTTAACTTCAGTGCTAGTGACATTTTAAGCTGGATAATTCTTTGCTACAGGGACCTGCCCTCTGCAGCATAGGGTGTTTAGCAGCATCCTTGTTCTCTATCCACCAGATGCCAGTACCATACTTACCCCAGTTGTGACAATTAAAAACTTCTCCAGACACCAAATGTCCCTGGAGAGGCAAAGTCACCCTGGTTGAGAATCACTGCCCTAGATATCTGCATGATTCACTTTCTCACTTAATTTAGTTCTGTACTCAGATGTCACCTCCAGGGAATCTTTTTCAAAACCCTACACCTCTCTGTCCCCTTCCTCTGTTTTATTTTTCTTCCCAGTATTTATCACTAGCTAACATCATATCAGATACTTCTTTGTTTCTTGTTTCTTTGCCTGCTTTATTTACTGCTGTATCGTAGCACCTAGTATCTAGTTGATTGGTAGATACTTTATAAATATTTATTGAATGAATGAAGGAAGGAAGTACCTGTGCCATTTGTAAAGTCAAAAGAGAGACAGGAAGTTTGCATTCTGGGAGAATGGACACATGTCACAAGCAGAAAAGCTTTAAGTCAATTTAGCTATTAAAATCTGTATTGGTTGTTATATAACAATGATAAGGCTTTAGCACATTTTCTAATAATGGGCATACTTTTACTGACCTCTAAAATTATGCTTTGAACGCGAAAATAAATTATAATTTTAAATGTATTTGTCAACCACTTTTATGAATAGTATGCAATTTTGAGACCTAAAATTGCGGTCATTTCATATCATCAAGAATCTATGTTCTTACCTGATTTTAACATTGATGTCTATTTGCCTTTGAGCAAAAGACATTTTGATAATGAGAAGAAGTCCTGATGAAAGGCCTGCATTTTCCTTCATAGTTATAAATTGAAAATGTGTTTCCAAGAGGTTTTTATTAGCATTACTGCATGTAAGCCTATCAATTCAGTAACTCCAGCCCTAGGAAATTTAATCATGTGCTGAAGTTCTTACTTACTGGTAAGATTGAGATTTTTTTTCCCCCGATGATTTGTTATAATCTTTCTGAATTCCTCAAGAATACTAGATGAATTTATAAGATGCTGACTTTCTTCTGGAAGAACTGTAAATATTCAAAAGAAATTACAAGCACCAAGTAAATTGCACATTTTGGAGACTAAGCGAAGAATATCACCAAACTGTTGGTAGATGGTCAGAGTATTCTCCTACAACCTGGATCTAGCCAATTATTAAATGAAGTTCCATAATACCTCAGTTCCTAAAAATCTCCAGGGACTAAGAACTTCTGAATATATTAACTAGAATTATTAAAAGTTAAGTAAATCTACTTTCACATTTTCAAGGTTTTTACTGATGAAAGTCTTTCTACAACAACACACACTGCTATCCTTTTTAATAATAGAAAATCTGGAACTCTGCGTGTGTGTGTGACCTATGGCCACCCTTTTGTGAAGCTGTGCATATGCACAAACAAGGGTGGGTGCAAGTCTCAGAATTAGGACCCCAAAGGTGGCCCTACAAGTTGATTCCTCTTCCAGATGGGGTGCAGCACTCGCAGAACCATAAAGGCAGCATCCCAAGCCTGCCTTGTAAAAAAACTGACTGCTGAATCAAAAACCAAGAGCAGCCCTTCCCTTTCAGGGTTATCTTGATTCTTTAAAATAAAACAAAATAAAATAAATCACCATCTTTACTTCTGTTTCTAGAGTCTCGTCAACTTTTCAGTAGTCCTCTAAACCTTGTTTGTGATTTGTACAGTCAGCCATTTTGGCAACCCACATCACTTACCTTTTCCCTTCACTATTTGAATGGAGGAGAAGCATTCCTTATGAGTCATTTGAGTATTAAAAAATTTTTTTTGTGTATATCTATTTAAGATATACAACATGATGTTATGAAATACATATATAGAGTAAAATGGTCATTACAGTGAAACAAATTAAGATATCTATCATGTCACAGTTATCCATTTTTCCCCTCTGTGGCAAGAGCAGCTACAATCTACTCATTTAGCAAGTATCCTGAATACAGTATGCTATTATTAACTATAGTCTTTATGTTGTACATTAGATCTTTAGACATGTTTGCCCTACATATCTGCTACTTTGTAGAGTAGAGGATTAACAGTGGTTCTCAGGGGTGGGGTGGAGAGGAAGCAAATGGAGAGATGTAAGTCAAATGATACAAAGTAATCCAAGAATTTATGTGAGAAGAAGTGGGAAAAGTCTATTTCTAAGGTGCCTCAACCTTTCCCCCTAACTCCATCCTTACCACCACCACCACCAAACACTGTAATAATAATAATAATCAGGAAATTAACACTTCTAGACACCTGATGCCAGACTACATTGTTTTTGAAGTATTTCCCAATGTCAAGCTTTGAACAGAATTATAGATACCTACAAAATACATTCTCATGAACAAGTTTGAGTGTTTTGTATAGTATTTGCAAGGAATATCAGAGTCCTCTTGTATTTTCTTTTATAATATTTTGCTTTCTGAAAAATATCTCAGTTGATACATTGACAGGCAGAAAGATGATCAAAGATATTAACCCTGCCCCTTCAAGATTAGAGTCATAATTGCCTAGCTGGAGAGAGACCGAGTATCCTCAAGTAGGACTCAGGTTTGAAATAATATTTCCCTGAAGGTACAAAAAAATGATGGAACCCCTCGGGAAGTATTCCACATCCATCTGTGTATTAGCTTGTTCTTTGGAATCAACATTATGGCTCCTCAGATACCTCTGTGCTAAGGATTTTTTCTGAAAGTCGAAAGTTTTATTTTTCTACAAGACCACTCCCTGTAGGCACAGTCAACCTGTCCTCATTGTGTTTGAACCCAGGTACAGTCCACAAATAAGCTGGCAAATGTGACCAAGGCACACCATTACATGCTCCTCAGAGGGCTGGAGGGTACTTATAAATGCATTCTCTTGAAGAAAGAAGCAATTGGCAATTTTTATACAGCTGCATTATATGTTGATTATGTACAAAGCCTAAAACCAGGCAAAGTACCTAGCAGAAAATACCCATGCATTATTCAACTAATACAAATCTGTTGTTTTTCTAATTTGCTCTTCCAAACATGTCTTTTCAAGTTGTTTTGAGTTGCAGTTGTTTTGAAGTGGGGGAGAAGAAAAGTATTCTCTCTTTTCAGGGACAAAAACTCAAATAAAAGAGGTACCCCCATTCAGCTAATCATAGCAGCTTTAACAATATATGGGCAAAATATACAACTTACAAAATTAGAGGCTTTATGAAGAGCCTCCCTTTATAACCAAGTTATTTTAGAACAGAGAAAGATAAATAATCTACTTATCAGGCTAGGTTTTCCAGGCTTTCCCATTCCAAGTCACTCTATGTTTTCTTTCCTTCTTTTTCTATTTCTCCCTTTTGCCTTTCCTAATCCATATCGCAAGATACCATGTGCAACACGCTCACCCCTATTTAACTGCACCTGTTCACAGTATTCTACAGTCAAAAGCTCTACTTTTGCAGCAACTTTTTATTGATGAATGCATTTTATCCTGATTACATGACAATGATGATGGCTTATTCATTATTTCATTCAGCATACTTATTGTGGGCTTACTATGTGCCAGGAAATGTGTGGGTCCCAATGATAGATAGAACAGGGTTCCTAGCTTCATGGAGCTCCTATTCACTGGTTAACTACATGTATGAAGGCTTTCAGTAAATTTTGTTTGCAGTGACATTCTCCTGTGATCCCAGGGGAGATCTGATTTATCCTCACATCAAATATGACTCTCCTGAACAACACGGTGGTGTTCTTTTAGGGCTGATGTCTTATATTTGCCTTTAGGCCAATCATATCTTGAGAGACTGCTGAGACCTAGAATAGCTTTTTGATAAGCCCCTTTGCCTACCTCCCCTATCTGACCCTTTCTTTCTTACAGGCTCTTGGTGTTTACAGTTTATAGCCACTATCATCACCCCCATCCCCATAGTCTCTTTTCCTTTCCTATTCTTCTGTTGTTTGCCACATGTTTTCTGCTTTTTTTATCTTTCTTTTGTCTTGGCCATATCTGAATGCTTTCAGTCTGGTCCATCAATGGCACTACTATAATCTCTGAGTTTCCAGGTCTTCTTAGTTACTATTGTTATTTTTGTATGCTCAAAGGCTGGGTAAAATATTCTTTACAACACACATTCATTGGTTCCACCACTGCTCCTTTCTCCCCCATCAAACATAGTTCAGTGCTATTCCAGATGTTTGAAGCTGTTTGTGATCTGATATCTGAGTTCTGGATAATGAACTACTGCAGCTCGCTTTGCCAGAGACAGTGAGAGTTCTTCTCGACATATGAGGTGGACTCACAATATTTGATAGGATGTAGAGGCAGAATTAGAAGGTAACAGTTAATGACTAGCATCCTGGAAAACAGGCCAAAGGGCTCCAAGTTTTGCAGTGTATTTCTATGCAAACTTGAGCATATTGTGCTGGTTCACTGATTCTCAAGTTTTCAGAAAAGAAAATGGGAATGTTAGATCACCAAGAGAGATACACTAAGGTTCCACAGGAAGAAGATGCCTCACAAGTAGCCCAGTACACTCCAGTTTATTTTGAAATGGTGATGGAATAAAATGGTTAGGTAAGTTTAGTTCTTTGATTAACTGAGAATTACCATATGCACTATAGATGAATTTCTAATTTTTAAATAATCAGGATAAAATGCATTTATCAATAAAAAGTTGCTGCCAAAGTGGTTGCCTCAGAGGTCACTAAGAACATAACAACCAAAAAATCCTATTGATTTGTCTTTTTAAAAGAGTTATAGAAAAATGGAAGTCTATACAAAGCCATCTACATTCTAATGTTAAACTACTCAACAATAAAGTTACATAGCATCCTGTTCACTTGTTCTGGGCCTAATCTATTGCTTGAGATTCTAAATTTTGTAGCTGACTTTTAAATTGTTTTCTTAGTTGTTTTGTACACCTTCTCCTCTTTTTGCTATGACTAAAATCATCTGAAGCCTCTTGCAGTGATTATACTGGAGTAGGCTTTTCCATTAAAGGGTCATCAAATAATTAGTTCTTCAGTGACCCCACTAAATGAAAATTCCACTAAAAACTTTAGTTACAAGAAGAAAATCCTACATGTGTTAAGATCTAATCAGATTGGGATGTCTAAAGACAAAAATAATGGCTAGATGATTTAAAACTTTTTTTTTTTTTTTAAGACGGAGTCTCGCTCTGTCGCCCAGGCTGGAGTGCAGTGGCGCGATCTCAGCTCACTGCAACCTCCACCTCCCAGGTTCAAGCGATTCTCCTGCCTCAGCCTCCTGACTAGCTGGGATTACAGGCACATGCTGCCACACCCAGCTAATTTTTGTATTTTTAGTAGAGATGGGATTTCTCCCTGTTGGTAAGGCTGGTGTCGAACTGCTGACCTTGTGATCTGCCTGCCATGGCCTCCCAAAGTGCTGGGATTACAGGCTTAAGCTACCATGCCTGGCTGATTTAACACTTTTTTTTTTTTTTTTTTTTTTAGACAGGGTCTGGCTCTGTCACCAAGGCTGGAGTGCAGTGGTGCAATCTCAGCTCACTGTAACCTCTGCCTCCCAGGCTCCAGCCATTGTCCCACCTCAGCCTCCTGAGTAGCTGAGACTACAGGTGTGCACCACCATGCCTGGCTATTTTTTTTTTTTTTTGTAATTTTTGTAGAGACAGGGTTTCACCATGTTGCCCAGGCTGGTCTCGAAATCCTGAGCTCAAGCAATTGGCCCGCCTTGGCCTCACATAGTGTGGAGATTACAGGCATGAGCCACTGCGCCCAGCCAATTTAACACTCTTATAGCATCACATGTTACTTTGACTGACACCTGTGGTTCTTACTGGCAGCCAGGCTTATGGTCACTGCATCAGGGACACTGAATGACTAGACCTCGACATGAATCTCATACATGTTCAAATGCTTACATAAAGTTTCCTGTGGGAAGGCTTTCTTTTAGTTCATTGAAAGATGACCCATTTTCAGTCCTCTTCAACTTCTGGAACTTTAAAGTGTGGTGTCAACTTATTTCCCTCATGACTCTCTCTGAATTTATGCTGGTTTCTTGCCTTTTGAGATTTTAGAGCTGGTCTGTGAAAGTGGGACACATTTCCCTTGACACATTTCAAACTATTTGAGAAAGAAGAATCCATGTGCAATAAGCTGTCACACTGAATATTAGAAGAAAGCAGTCAAGTCCTTTGTAAAAGGAGTCTCAGTCACCTCTCTTCTACCTCTACTTCATATAATACCACAAATTGCAAGGCTCCTGAGGAATCTTCCTTCTGGTATAAACTGCTAAAACTTTATTGCTTGAAGAAGTTTTCTGGGGCATAGCTTGCTAGCCTGGTGCTCATAGTCACAAGACATTCTTTTCCTTGGTTACTAGCATTGAGCTTTGGGTAGGGGCATCTCATTATTCCTCCGGGGACTTATTACAACACTCTTGTCACCAAATTAGTAGATAAGAAAGTGTGGCTAAGATGTTAAAACCTTGAAGATAATTTGCTACCTGGTTGTAATTTCTTTAGCACTATTATTCTTGTTCTTGTCTGACCTGGACTACTCCACATCATGTTTTGCTTTATCTGAGTTCTTTACAACACTCTCAGAGAGGAGTTCTGCCTTTAACCATATTGCTTCCTAGACTTTTGTTGTACAGAGTGAGAGCTGAGGCTGAGAAATGAGAGGAACTGGACTGCTTGAGAGTTTGCACTTAAAACCTCCATTAACGATAGAGGAGAAAGGGCCCAGAAAGTTGAGATGCAGAGCAGAGAAAGAAAGAACTAGCCTGGGTTGCACTTAGGAATTTATGGAAAGTTTCATTTTTAAAATTAAGGTCAAATCTTGAGTACTTACAAGAATATCAGCAAGTTCACTGATGAAATAAAAGGAATTTCAAACTAGACAAACTTCATATAACTACCTAGATGTCTGAGAAGGTTTTTATCTCATGTTTTTATTTATCCTTTTGAATCATGCTCTCTTTGGGTTTCCATTAGTTGCACATAATAGAATTGATCACACCTAGAAACTGTGTTCATCAATGCACACACAAAATATATACATACATTGTTATGTGATTGCAAGCAAACCACAGTAGCTTTCATGGTCTCAGTCTTCAACTGAGGTAACTCTGAAGTCCTTCCAAATCCCACTGAAACTCTATGATATGATTCACATAATGAAATTTCTACAGAGGCTGGGAAGTGACATAAATGAATGAACTAGGCTGGAGATAAACCGGAAAGGCTATGTTGCTAGTACTATTAGGTTGGTGCACAAGTAATCGTGGTTTTCACCATTAAAAGTAAGTACCAACCTAATATGACCAAGAAATGTAGGTAACCCTTTCTTTGCTATATTGCCTTTATTCTATTAAAAATTTAAATTTGTAATTTATTATTATTTTTAATTTCAACGTGTACCTCCACTATCTAAAATAAAAGTTGAAAATATTACATCTTAAGAACTCCTGGGTGTGCCCCACAAAACCCAACCACACTGATCTGGGGCTTTGGGGACATCACTTTGACTTATTCTTAGAATCTACAATAGTTTACCAGACACTGTGAAAGAGCTGCAGAAGATGGTACACAAACTGTTCAACAATGGCGTGAAGAAGAAAGTGCTGAGACACCATGGTCTGAAAATTCAAGGTGGAATTTCACAGTGAACACACGGATTATGAGCCCTGAATGAATTCCTAACTGGTCCCTGAGCGTTGTTAAACTGTGGAACTGCTAGAAGAAAGCTGCAGCTGTCCATGGTGCTTATGAATTTTCCTCAATGCTGGAGTCTTGGAGTCTGTCGTATGGAAATACTTTACACTGAACATATTGTACATTAACAATTACAATGACAACCCCCCCCCAAAAAAAATCACCTTGATGTGGCTCAAGAGGATTCAATGTATTTCTGACTCATCTCAATAACAAACACTTAAATAGAAACTCATATTCTTGATTTTCTTTTTGTAGTTCTAAAACAATTTGTGTATCTGTGGAATGGTGTGTGTGTGTGTGTGTGTGTGTGTGTGTGTGTGTTGTATCTCTAAAAGCTTCTACCAGCATCACATATTTCCTTGATGTTAATATTTTCATGATTTGATTGTCTACATTCCCAAAGTATAGTGCTTGACACAAGTGACTGTTTAGGTACCAGCAATTCTGCTGTGGAGTGTGTACAGGAATATCAGTTTCTGATCCTTCTTCCCATAAGTTTAACTCCATGGTAACAATTATCCTTTATAAATTTAAGAAAAATCACTGTTGTTCAAAGTAATGGGATTTAAAATTCCTCAGAATAAACTAAAAAGAAAGAAAGAAGTTGAAAAATCACATCTAATCCCCAAAATTTCCAACTCTGAAAATCCCGCTTTAAAAATACAACTCACCTGGTTTATTTTAAAATGAAACATCAATTCTGTATACTCATAGAGACCCAGAGAAAAATGATTTCAGCTGGATTTCAGTTACAGTAACCCTTTCCATCATAAATATTCTAAAATGCTGACCCTCTGTTGATACTAGCTAGAGGAATTTTTGTGTGTATTTGAAATTACTTATTATTTTGGAGCTAGTGCTTTAATTTGACTGGTGCACCAACAACAAAAGAAGAGAAGACAGAAATATGTGTTCCAATATAACTAAACATTAAAGTCTTCTTTCCTTTTTCACAATGAAGTTTTAAAAGCTTTAACCATGAGATGATAAATCTGATAAAATCAGGGTAATTAATAAAGAAATTAAATAATAAATGAAAAGAAATCTTAAAAGCATTAAAATAGGAGGCTCTTTAAAGTGTCATTTAATCCCCATCATTTCAGGTGCTTTATGTGTCTTCATCACATCATTCCTATGACTTTCTAATGAAACAGTTCTACTGTCCTCCTAAATTAATCATTCCAACACGTAACAGCCTTCATTTTGAGAATAGTTTCATCCTATTTAATCTTTGCCATATAAACTTTATTTCCTTTTTGAGCCTTTATGTTTGTGTATTGATAAAGAAAACAGTCATTATTCTTCACATAACTGAAAAGTCACTAAATTAGTGAGGTTCATTGCTTTTTTTCAGATAAACAGATCTCATATTTTCAAACTCTCTTTGTCTGTCTTTTACTCTCCATCTTCTAATATAAGGTTATTTTGCATAATACTTTTCCAAATTCCTCATACCCCATTGGTTAGGCAATCCCTCCTGAGAGGGGAAAGCATCCTAGAGACTACCTGTCAGATGCTATTATAGTTTTTGTACATGTTACTTCCATGGTCTTGCTCAAATCCAAATGGAAATTAAAGAGAAGAGTATTTAAGTAGTTCTATGTATAGTGGGAAGTGGGTGCTAATAGATTTCCTTAGGTGAAAAAACCTGGATTTCAGAATGCTGAAACAGAGGAAATCAGATACCATCTTCAAGAGTGTTCTTTTGGAAAGTTTATGGGATTATCAATTCTCTTGAAGTAATAAAAATATAACTCTTCATAGCTGTTAACTGAGCTGAACTGAGAATGCTAGGTTCAACATATATTTTGGTATCACTTTAAAATAAAAATATTAAGACTTCCTATATAATAACAAATAAAAATCCTGTCTCCTTTGGCACTATTACATCTTTGACAGAAAAGCTGAAAATAGTTGATTAATATTTGGTTTGTAGTTCTGATGGTATACCTAAAAAGTGCAGGATAATTCAAGATAATCTTTAAAGGAATCATGGGGTATTTATCGAAAAGAACCAGTTAATAATGTTACAAAATGCCCATTAGGCACAGGCATGTGAATTAGGTTCTCTGGGAAGTTAAGAAATAGGATATTAAAAAAAAACACCAGGATATTCAATCCCTATCTTCAAGTTACTAACTCTTAACTTGAAGAGCCTATGCAACAGAAATTCCAGTGTCAGCATCATATGACAAAACAAAAAAGAAGATGACCCCCAAACAATCTTAGCACATATGTATTGTTGACTTTGGCTGGGAAGGACAGGCAGAAGGAGAAATGTCAAAGAGTTTCTAGAGCATTTGGAGGTGCTAGACTCAGGTAAAGCTCGTATGGAAAGATAGATTTTGACTGATGTTGTGAAAGGCTATTTTCTTGTCCTAATAGAATATGGAAGGTCACCTCTGAAAGTAATGAAATTCTTTCTGCACTGCAATAAGATTGTTCAATTTTTAATTCAAGGAAAATCCCAAAGCAAACGGCACATAAAATATTGGGGCTTGGGGGTGGTAGTGATAAAATTATCATCAAAATTTAAAGACCTGTCAATCTAAGCATGCGCATGGATCCATTTTAAAATAAATTATATTGTTTTTAAATGACAGATGCCATTTTTATCATGCACATCCCTGCAATTTAATTTACAATAAATCTCCAAATAGCTTAAGACAATTATTTTAGGTAGTGCTTTATCTATCAGTCATGTCATTTGCTTTCTTATTCTATTTTTGTTGCATAGATGTGAAGGAGTTTTAATGTATTTCATATTTCTGCTAACAATAAAGAAAAATAAGATGCACCAAAAAAGAATGAGCCCACAGAACATCTGGTACTCTCCCTCATTTAAAAAAATATTTAATACAGGTGTTTCTATTCCAACCATTCTATCATATTCCATTTAATTTACAGTCAAGGTTCCCCACCAAACCGTCTTAAGCCATAAGCTGTGTCTTTCATCATCTCATAATGACTTTAACATAGACTCTGTGAAATAAGCAATTTTTGCCATATGACTTTAGGATCGAGTATAACACTAGAAGGGACTCCAAGAAATATCGGGGCTATTACCTTGTGTCCCAGTATAGTGGAATCAGATATGGACATGTTATTTACTGTCTTATTCATAGAATTCTTCTTGAAATCTAATTTCAGGAGAATTTCTAGTAATAATTAATAATAGAAGTCCAGGGCCAGAAGCAAAGAGAGAAAAAAAATTATAGCAAAATTTGCAACTCAAAAAGTTTTTTTCTACATCATGCTTCAGGACAGCAGTTAACAAAAAAAGCTTAATTGGACAAACATTTTTTGAGAGTCTACTAGATACTGAGTGCTGTATAAGGTATGTCTCTGTTGATGTGAGCATTTTGCCATACTATTTTTTATTAAAATTTACATTTGTTGGAATGCATTTAACTATTTATATGCATTTAACTATTTATATGCCTTTAATTTATAACCTAACTCATGATATAATCTGATTTGTGGTACACTCATAATAATGTCAACACCATTATAATTTTTGCCATAATCTCATAATTTAATTTCCTATATAGTGATATCAATACTGACACATTTGTTCCACCTGGGACAGAATGTTAATGCTTTTGGAGAAGAATTTAAGAGCAAGTCCTTCTGGAAGACTTCTTTTTTGGATAATTCAGAACTACAAAGTTTGGTGGATACAGAATCATGATTAATCTCACACTTGGTTAAGTGCATAGCTGATGTTGCTCAACCAGACTTAATAAGGAATGCTAAGAAGAGAATGATGCTTCTACACAGCAGCATGTGATAACAGCTGTTTTCCAAACATGACACAATAAGAGCAAGTCATTATCTTTGAGAAAGGTGATGCCTTCAAAGATTTAAATTCAATAAATATTTGAAAGACAACTTTGCACAATTTTGATTTGTAAAAGATTAACTGGGGAAATGTCTAAACAACTTGACATGCCTTTTGCCTTTTTTGGAGTGTGGGTAGAGGTTGGGAGGAGACCCTGCTAAAAGCTAACATTATTAATACAAGGTCTGATATTTTACTTCCTTTTCAGTAAAATAATGCCAAGTGTCTTTATGACATTTGTAAATGGAGAACATTCAGCTTATGCCCAATCTAATTACCTCCAGATGCTTTTAATTCCAATATACCCACATTATGAAGTTCAGGAAAAATTCATTCTTAGTTTAAAAAGGGAAATAAAAAATATTTAAAATCTTTCAATTTCTGGTTTATGCACAAATTTTGACATATTTAGAAATTCAAACCTCCTTGAAACCAATAAGGTGTATTTCAAACACAAACACCAGTTAGATTAGATACCATTAAAGGGAGACTAATAAGCAAACTACAGTTAAATCCAAAATCCTATACAACCTCAAGCGCCAGTCAAATCTCACCTCTTCCTTGTAGCCTCCCCAACACTCCTTGCCAGAGGAGCTCACGTGCTTCAAAACCTTTCCAGCGCTGGTCTGCACCATCCAAAACCTCTGTCTTATACTGTAGTTATATTTATTCAGTACTGTACATGCCAGTGGGGTAATTTTGTACCCCTAGAGGCATTTTGCAATGTCTTGGGACATATTTGATTGTCCCAACTGGAGAGTGCGTGTGCTACCAGCATCTAGAAGGTGGAGACCAGAGATACCGCTAAAGATCCACAGTGCTCAGGTAATTCCCCCACAACAAAGAAATGGTGCTCGGGCTGAGAAACCCTGATTATATCCTGCACACTGTACATCTGGTAAGTGGTTAATTTTATATTGCACGTTATAATTACATATAACTCAATCAGTTGTTTTCTCAGTAGCTAAAAGAGTGAATGCCAATCCAAATGTGCCTCCTCCAGAATAAGTAAGTAGTTTAGGTAAGAATTTGGCTCAACATTTTATTTTTATTCTATTTTGGCTTAGGATGAAATGCATACAAACTCTGTTGAATGTTTTGATAAAAACTTTCAGAGTTGGAGGTAAACTGTCTTCATAATAAGCTATTTTCCTAGGGCTTCATTATATACACCACAGCATTTTTTTACAGCATTTTATTTTATATGCACATTTATTTTTGCCACTTTAAAGGAAATATGTGCAAGAATATAATGAGATGGTATATGAATAAAGATTGCAGTATTAAAAATACATATAAAGGCCACCATGACTGCAATTTTTCATGAGTGAGAATTTGGTGAGAATAGTTTACATGCTCTCCTCAATGTTTCTAAAGACACAACACTGAATGGAAGTAATATGGACCCACAGATCAGCACTCAATGATGTAGCATACCTTAGAACAGCTTTTTCCTTACTCCCAGGATACACAGCTGCTGCCCATATTCCCCTCCGGGGTACAGTTATGTCAGACTTGAAAGAAAAACCCAATTCCTGCTCTGCCCTGGTCCTTTTATATCCAGACGTATAGAGCATTGGGGAAAAAAAGTATGCTTTCAGTATACAGGCTTCTTATTAACAAGGAATCTTTATAAACACTGTGACCTCCTGATTCCTGAAGCAAACTCAGCTCTAGCGAGGCCACATCCTCACTAAAGAATGAAAGCGGAGTCAAGGCCTATGAGCCCTGATCAAGATTTCTGCCTGCAGCTTTATAGTTCCTCAAAAACCAGTCTCCCTGGAGTCACCTCTTTGCGCACAAACATTTCACACAGAACACTGCGTAGGATTACACTTTCTCTCAATAGGTAGTCGTCTTGCTGCAGTAATAACATTCTAATTGCCTGGAAAGGAATATAACTTCAAGAGTATATGCAACCAAAAGGTAAAAGTAAAAGACAAAATCAGGTTCTATAAACTCTAGTTCTATATTTTCGTGTGTGCGAATGCGTATAAGCTTGTGTTATTCTCATTTATGTTGATTTTGTTTGTTCATCTTGTTTTATTTTAATAAGAAAGCAAATAAAATTGCAGTGTGGTTCCAAAGAGCAATCAGAAAGCACAGCACTCCCTGCACAACAGGAAAAGGAACAGAAGAGAAAGTTGTGATTGGCTCCTGGAGACCTCAGCAACCTTCTCCAAACCGAACAGAGTATAAAATGTGATTTTGCTCTCTTCATAATGATTATCAAATTCCTGTTGGCTAATACAATTATTTGGCACTAAATATCCTCTACTTGTCATGCATATGACTCACTTAAAATCATTACAGGATGGCATTATTCACATATGGTTAACATAGCTAAATTCATTTGCAGTTTACCAACTGTTCTATAGAATATTTTTGCACCCTGTAGAAATGATCTATCCCAAGGCATATTCAACGTAATATATACAGCCTTTCTTTTCTTTTACACCAATGGAGGATTTTAGGCTGGCTTTAAAGGTCTAATGAATGCTCCTGGGTACATTTTGTTTTTTCCTTCATGTCAGAAAGATGGTATTTTATTTATCCCTAGGTAGTACATGTTAGATCATCATACTGTCAGAGACCTCTGTGAAGTCAATCCCAGATTTATTGCTTGTTCCCATTTCCTTCAAGCACCTACAACATTTGGGCTGAAACTTCATCATGATTAAAGAAGCAAAGATTGTATCACCTTATTTATCAGGAAAGAAAAGAAAGCAATTCTGTGTCTGTGGGCTCTACCATTCCTAGGTTCTTCTTATCAAGCAAATCTGCTGGCATTTAATGCTATGGCCTCAGTTTAAGTTGACATACATATTAGACATTTTTATGTGGATAAAACCAAAGAAGAGGGGGATCTGTATACAGTGATATTTTGATCATCACCCATGAAACAAAAAAAGAATATTTTAGATATAATCCAAATTTTTGAAAAGTGGCCTTAAATAACTTACATCACATTAAGCCTGTGATCATTTTGCATTAGAGTTTTAATTCTCCCCACTATCTTCCCTAACTCACTTTTCCCTATAGCATTTTGCACCTTCCTACACACTACATCATTTAGTTATTTATTTTGTACTGTCTTCCCTCCCCTACAAGAAGGGAAGCTCCAAGCAGGCAGGGATTTGGGCCAGTTTTGTTCCCTGCAGGAGCTCAGACACGTAGAACAATGACTAGCATGTGGCAGACACTTGTACCTGTTTGTTGGATGAATGAATATGACATCTTCCACTCTTTCTCCAATTATTTTTTAGGCATTCAAGTAATTTTGCTATAAATCCTTTTCCAGAAGAAAGAACTTTTTAAAATTAATTTATCCTAAGTGTGGAAAAGAAGACTCTGAAAAAATATCCTATAGTAATTTACCTTACATCCCTCTCAGCAAAGGTCTGATCAGTTTTACATTTATTTAAAAACATGGTTATTTACTTTTAGAAATCAGAAATTACAAATCGAGATCATTCCTATCTCTTTCTCAGAGGGGAAAGGGGCTACTTCCAGTCTTTGTGGTATATCCCTAAAAGTTCATAAAAGTGAAAGAAAGCAGGTTAACCCTGAGGACCTAAACAGCTCTGGGAGGTCAGTGTTATCAGTCCTTTTCAAATGAAACGGCTGAGGCTCACAGGCTTCCACTGCTTGCCAGGTAAGGAAGTGGGGACTGGGAGTGGGATTAGGTGTGTCGGCTGTGGAGGCCATGACCTTTCTGATCCGTAGTCAGACACATTATCCATGGCACAACTGGCCTTTACCCAAGGCTGTGCCCTTTCTAAGAGCGGCAGTTCCACTCCAGGACCAAGGCGTACAGTTCCTCTATCTCTTGGGTATTTAAGGTTTTCAGAAAGGCAGATGGTCTCACTTGAGTTGCTTCGTATGATTGGCATTTTTAATGAATTAGTGACAGAAAAAAAAAAAAAACTTGACTCACTCCCAGCTGGATAACTTCACAAATGCCAAGCTGAAAAGAATGATATCTCATAAATTCAGGCAAATGGGCATTAAGGGGACTAAGCTGGCTGTTCTTTTAATATACCGAGTATTAGTATTTTCCAGGGCTTCAGGTCGGTAATGTAGTTTCAGCTCAGGAGACTACACCTTTCATTAAAACTCTTTTATTCTTTCTGCTTTGCTATAATGAAAAAATCTTAACCTGTCACACCTGTAGTGATTATAGAAGGGTCTCGACTCTGGTGGGGAGAGAAGCTCAGAACAGGCATGTATAATTTTCAAAGACCACATAACTGCTTCAAAAAAAATGACAGCTGTCACCAACATTTTACATCCAAAAACAAGTTTAATTGTTCAGACTGGTGTTTTAGAAAGCTCCAGTTATTGGAAGGCTCCTCAATTTTTGTATAGCCAGAGACTCAAATAACTCTAGGCTAGAAGGTTTTATTTACTGATGAGAGAGGGCATATTCAATATCAGAAAATTGTCATTTTTATTTGTTTGCATTGAGGCTGAGACTAAAAAGCCAAGCAGCACACCAAAAGGAGAAAATTTACTGTATGCAAATTAAAAACTAAAATAATTGCCTGCCATGAAAAGAAAAGTGAAGCACAGGAGCCTCAGGTAGGCCATATTTGACTTACTCATCTTTAGAACAATCTTAATGCCCATCGTTTCACCTTCCACACAGTAAATAGTAAATGTCCGGTGCATGAATAAGAATAAGAGGAACTGAACAGACATTTCTCAAAATAAGATATACTAATGGCTAGCAAATATATGAAAAAATGCTCCACATCACTGATCAGGGAAACGCAGATCAAAACCACAAGGAAGTATCATTTCACCCCAGTTAGGATGGCTATTATCAAAAAGACAAAAAATAACAAATGCTGGTAGGGACTCTTATACACTGTTAGTGGGAATGTTAACCAGTACAGCCACTGTGGAAAATAGTATGGAGGTTCCTCCAAAAACTACAAATAGGACCACCGTATGATCCAGCAATCCCACTATTGGGCATTTATCCAAAGGAAAGGAAAGAAGTGTATTGAAGAGATATCTGCACTCCATATTTATTGCAGCACTATTCACAACAATGAAGATATGCACTAAACCTAGGTGTCCAATAACAGGTGAATGGATAAAGAAAATGTGTTTTACATACAAAATGGAATACTATTCAGCCATAAAAAGAATGGAATCCTGTCATTCACAGCAATGTGGATGGAACTTGAGGATAAGTGAAATAAGCCAGGAGCAGAAAGTTAAACAGCACATGTTCTCACGCATATGTAGAAGCTAAGAAAAAAAGGGGGTGATCTCATAGAAGTAAAAAGAAGAAAAGAGGATACAAGAGGCTGGATAGGGAAGGAGGAAGGGAGGGCTAGAGAGAGATTTATTAAAGGATATAAAATTACAGCTAGAGACCTGGAATAAGTTCTAGTGCTCTATCTCAACTACAGAATGCCTGTAGTTAAAAATATGTTAGATAGTTTCAAGTAGCTAGAAGAAGGATATTAGACATTACCAACACAAAAAAATAATACATGTTTCAGATGATGGATATGCTAATTACCCTGATCTGATTACTATACATTATTATATGGATCTAAACATCACTATGTACCCTATGAATATGTACCATTATCATTTGTCAATTGAAAACGTAAAATTAAAAAAAATAGAAAAGTACTGCCATTTAAATGAATGAATGCCAGCTCACTTTACACAAGGCTGCAGGGTACCCATAGCAGCACAGTTGTCTCCCTCACTTCCTTCAGGCCTCTGAAGAAGTGTCACCAAAGAGAAGGTACAGAATGCAGTGAGAACCATGACAATATTTCATTGCCTTTAATGTAGAATGAGTCTTTGGAAAATATTTGAATGTGAAAATTTATCTTGAAGGTAACTTGGCAATATGTATCAAGATCCGTAATGTGCAGGCTTTTGATATAGTAATTGCATTTATCCTACAGATAAATTACACAGTTATATTTGTAGGATAAATAATTATATAAATATATGATAATTATTTAATGTATATATTTATCTGTCCGTGTATATAGAGGTAGAATTACAAAGATGTTCAATGCTATATTTTTATGATTACAGAAAACAACCTAAATTGCCCACCAGTAGGCGAATAGTTAAATGACTTCACAATCTTAAGAATGCTAGGCCATTATTTCACAAAATGAGGTAAGTTTATGCATAGCAACATGAAAACATATCTAACTTATATATTAAATTTAAAAAGCTAGTTGTAGAATTTTATATCTAGTTTAAGAGTCATTGTTTTATTGTTTAGAATACACACATATGTATATTGACAATGGTTTTCATTCCTTTATTGCCTGAATTGCTAAAATATGAATATATTACTTTTGCATTAAAAATTTAAACATGCTTAAAATATTTTTCGATGCATATATTTTCTAAGCATAAATGACTACATTTAAAGTCACATTTAATAGTGTTTAAATCATCACTCCTACTCCTTTCTACACTTAAATCCTATAACTCTTAGGTTTTTTTTTTTTTACCTTTGATAATAAAACTTTTTGACAATGGAAAAAAACATATTCATGTTTCAAGCACCTGACCTACTTAAAACTGTCACACTTTTCAGTTCATTTTGCTTTATAGTCCATTTGTTCAAATGCTAAGTGATAATTGATTTGTCTTGAGTTCATCTTTCAAAATAAGCCAGCATAAAACAAACTAGTATAGAACATAAGGCAGCTGATAAATCAAGTTTAGCAATTCTTCTCATTTATATATTGTCTCGATATCAAGCCCCAAATAAACTTTAGAAGGTGGTCTAGCTGTTGGAAAAAATATGAATTTCAGAATTATGATTTATGTTTGAATCCTGTCTCTGTCATAAGCTACTAGTATAACTTATCTTCTCTGAGCTTCAGTTTCTCCATCTGTAAAATACATTTCTTGTGAGGATTATATATAATGCTATGGACTGAATGTTTGTGTACCAACCCCACCCACATTCAAATGTTGAAGCTCTAACCCCCAATGTAACTGTATTTGAAGATAGTATAAAGAAGTAATTAAAGTTAAATACAATCATAAGGGTGGGGCTTTGATCTAATATTTGTGTCCCTATAAAAAGAGACACTTAAGAACACTTGTTTCTCTCTCTCTCTCTCTGTGTGTGTGTGTGTGTGTGTGCATGTGTGCACGTGCACACAGACTATACAAGAAAACAGCAAGAAGTTGATCATCTATTGAGCTAGAAGAAACCAAATCAGTGGATACCTTGATCTTGCACTTACAGCCTCCAGTACTGTGAGAAATAGATATCTGCCGTTTAAGCCACCCAGTCTGTGGTATTTTGTTATAGCAGCCCAAGCTGACTAATATATGTAGCATAGGTAAAACATCAAATATAATACAAGTACAGGGTTGACACCAAATAAATGGTGACTGCAGGCTGCCCACACTTTGCGCAGCAACCTGTTAGCAGGACCTGACACATACTGGAACTGTGTTCTCACTTTGCCTGGCAGCGTAACCTATACATTGTGAGCCAGTTTGTCCAACCACTTGAGCAAATATTATCTCTTTGGTCTGTGAAATGAGTATGACAATATCTACCAGGGTTGTGAGGATTTGAAAACATGGAGGAGAAGCACTGAGATTGGGTTGGCACATGGCAGGTGCTCAAAAATGATACCTATTGCTGTGTTTTTTATGGATGTCCAATATAAGACCTTAAAGAACTCCTTGTTTTATTAAAAAAAATCTCTTCCTGGTGAACTTTTAGACAGAACTGCAAAAGGGCAGGTGCAGATATTTGTCCAGCTATGGTCAGCCCAGCCCCTGACCCCTAGTGGGCACATTACGTCTGCTGCCAAAACTTTCCAACTGGTTTAGCCCCCCTGGCTGGCATTTAAGAGGCAGAGGTTGTGGGATTAATTTCCACAGTCTGATTAGCTTTCAGAGAAAACTCTGACTTGTAGCTTGGAATGTCATAGTGGCCTGAGACCACCTCTTGAAAAAATACTAGCAATACTGGCTATTAAAGAGCATGAGAACCCCAACCCATGCAACTCCATCAGGGCTGGCAGTCTTTCTTATTTTTTTAAATTAATTAATTTATTTTTGATTGACAAATAATTGTGTATATTTATGGGGCACAGTGTGATGCTGTGATCTATGCATAAATTGTAGAAAGAGTCAATCAAGCTAAGGAACATATGCAATGTCTTAATGAGGCTTTGGCAACGTCAGTCATACATTAGTATATAATCCTAACATCGCAATCTGAGAGCTACCTCTCCCCCGTGTCTGTGCTGGTTCTCCCTCTGCAGCCACTTTGCCAATCACATTTCAAATGCAGAACCCAGGCCTGCCTGTCTGAGGGCAGACCATGAAACAGAGACACTGGCTGCCAGGGTCACTTTTGATTGCAGGGCCAGCTGCCCTCCCATCTGCCTGTCAGGCTGGAGAAAAGGCTGAGAATTGAAAATGTGAAAATAATGCAGCCCCAGTGTAAAAAAAAATCCAGATTTTTCAATTGCCATTCTGCGAGTAGAACCTAGGAATTAACCTGTGGCCTTTTTGTTTTATTGTTTCATAAATGAGTAATAGCTAGAGGGAGGTATCCCTTAGACCATTTCAGGCGCAATTGCTACAGAGAAGAAAATGATACTATGAAGTCACATAAGGATGACACATTTTAGAAGCCTTAAGATGTGACTTTTTTTTTTTTTAAACACGCTGGGCATGTGAGCTACTTTCTGGATGGTATCTTGGTCCAAGTTTCCAGAACTACTGCCCTTTGGTGCCTGAGTCTCAATGATGGGGAGAACAGGGCACTATAAATTCAGAGGCTCTGGATTTAGAATTTTCTTTGAACAATTTGGTATACCTGTTATTTGTGAATGCATTTCACATCATTTGTATATTGTCAGAACATTACTGACCTAAGGGTATCAGAATCAAAGCTCTTGATTTTCTTCAGCCCAGAATGCCTCACCAGCAAGATGATCTTCTTTCCCTTCTCTTACAATATCCCCTTCAGTCATCCAGCCCATTGCCTCCTCACACCTTTAAGTGAAACCAGGTCTGATTTCCAATGACAATCTGTGAAGGAAGCCTACAGAGAACACAGCTTGCTGCACCCAGCATGAAGACTAGCACAGCGCTCACACCTCGCTCAGCACCCAGGATTTGCACAGGTGTTCAGGAAGCACTGAATGAATGAAAAATCATGAATAGAGGAAATCTGCCCACTTAGTTATTTCTGGAGTGATCCTGGTATCCCTTCCAAGTTTTCTTGTTATAAAAATAATCTTACTTGTGGTTTGCAGAAGTTCTCCAATGTCCTCTGGACCCCTGATTTTCTCATTCTTAAGACTCAATGGTTGTCTCTGTTGGGCACCTCTGACCTACGTTTGTGGTTTAACATATATCTATTGAGTGCCTTCTCTGGGCCAAACCTTTGTGAACAAGGTAGAAGACTCCTGTACTTTTGAAGCTTATATTCTAATGCTAGAGATGGGCAAAAACAAATAAATACTCTTATTTCAGGTAATAAGTCCAGGAAGAAAAACAAAACAGAATAAGGGAATGGAAAAGAAAGGGATGGGGTGAGGTTACTTTAATTATGATGATAGAGGCAAGTCTCTCTGAGGAAGTAACATTTAAGCAGAGACTAAATAGAACAGTTTCAGCCATGCAGGGATGTAGTTAGAATTAAAATATGTGTAGCTGGTTTTCCCAGCACCATTTATTAAATAGGGAATCCTTTCCCCATTGCTTGATTTTCTCAGGTTTGTCAAAGATCAGATAGTTGTAGATATGTGGCATTACTTCTGAGGGCTCTGTTCTGTTCCATTGGTCTGTATGTCTGTTTTGGTACCAGTACCATGCTGTTTTGGTTACTGTAGCCTTGTAGTATAGTTTGAAGTCAGGTAGCGTGATGCCTCCAGCTTTGTTCTTTTGGCTTAGGATTGACTTGGCGATGCAGGCTCTTTTTTGGTTCCATATGAACTTTAAAGTAGTTTTTTCCAATTCTGTGAAGAAAGTCATTGGCAGCTTGATGGGGATGGCACTGAATCTATAAATTACCTTGAGCAGTATGGCCATTTTCACGATATTGATTCTTCCTACCCATGAGCATGGAATGTTCTTCCCTTTGTTTGTATCCTCTTTTATTTCAATGAGCAGTGGTTTGTAGTTCTCCTTGAAGAGGTCCTTCACATCCCTTGTAAGTTGGATTCCTAGGTATTTTATTCTCTTTGAAGCAATTGTGAATGGGAGTTCACTCATGATTTGGCTGTTTGTCTGTTATTGGTGTATAAGAATGCTTGTGATTTTTGCACATTGATTTTGTATCCCGAGACTTTGCTGAAGTTGCCTATCAGCTTAAGAAGATTTTGGGCTGAGACGATGGGGTTTTCTAGCCGTATGTAGAAAGCTGAAACTGGATCCCTTCCTTACACCTTATACAAAAATTAATTCAAGATGGATTAAAGACTTAAATGTTACACCTAAAACCATAAAATCCCTAGAAGAAAACCTAGGCAATACCATTCAGGACATAGGCATGGGCAAGGACTTCATGTCTAAAACACCAAAAGCAATGGCAACAAAAGCCAAAATTGACAAATGGGATCTAATTAAACTAAAGAGCTTCTGCACAGCAAAAGAAACTACCATCAGAGTGAACAGGCAACCTACAGAATGGGAGAAAATTTTTGCAATCTACTCATCTGACAAAGGGCTAATATCCAGAATCTACAATGAACTCAAACAAATTTACAAGAAAAAAACAACCCCATCAACAAGTGGGCAAAGTATATGAACAGACACTTCTCAAAAGAAGACATTTATGCAGCCAACAGACACATGAAAAGATGCTCATCATCACTGGCCATCAGAGAAATGCAAATCAAAACCACAATGAGATATCATCTCACACCAGTTAGAATGGCAATCATTAAAAAGTCAGGAAACAACAGGTACTGGAGAGGATGTGGAGAAATAGGAACACTTTTACACTGTTGGTGGGACTGTAAACTGGTTCAACCATTGTGGAAGTCAGTGTGGCGATTCATCAGGGATGTAGAACTAGAAATACCATTTGACCCAGCCATCCCATTACTGGGTATATACCCAAAGGATTATAAATCATGCTGCTGTAAAGACACATGCACATGTATGTTTATTGCGGCACTATTCACGATAGCAAAGACTTGGAGCCAACCCAAATGTCCAACAATGATAAGACTGGATTAAGAAAATGTGGCACATATACACCATGGAATACTATGCAGCCATAAAAAATGATGAGTTCATGTCCTTTGTAAGGACATGGATGAAGCTGGAAACCATCATTCTCAGCAAACTATTGCAAGGACATAAAACCAAACACCGCATGTTCTCATTCATAGGTGGGAATTGAACAATGAGAACACATGGACACAGGAAGGGGAACATCACACACTGGGGTCTGTTGTGGGGTGGGGAGAAGGGGGAGGATAGCATTAGGAGATATACCTAATGTAAATGACAAGTTAATGGGTGCAGCACAGCAACATGGCACATGTATACATATGTAACAAACCTGTACGTTGTGCACATGTACCCTAAAACTTAAAGTATAAAAAAAAAAGGATTAAAATATGTGATAACAGTAACGCAAACAGTGGGAGAGATTTAAGTGAAATTAAAATATTCTGAGATTCTTAGTACATGCTGTCTGGAAAGTGGTAAAAGTACTCATTTATATTGGGCTTTTGTAAGTTAAGCATGCATTATATGTTCTCTACAATTTTACTAAAAGAATAATAAAATAGGGACGGGAAACAAAATATAATAATAATACTTGATTAATCCAAAGAGTAGCAAAAAAAGGAGAGAAAAATAATATAGTCTCAGTAAGAGAAAACAGATGATGGATTTAAACCCCAAATATACCCAAAATTACATCAAATGCAAACTGATGAAATCTAATTAAATGATTATAAACAAAACAGTGCAATCAATACCCAATCACCTGCAGCTTATAAGAGATACATTTTGAATATAAGAGCATGAAAATGTTGCAAGGATAGAAAATTGTAGATAAACATTAACCAAAAGAAGTCTGGTTTAGCAATACTGAAATTAGACAAAGTAGACTTTAAAGCCATAAGAATTTCTAGAAATCAAGACCAGGCCAGGCATGATGCATCACGCCTGTAACGCCAGCACTTTGAGAGGCTGAAGTGGGAAGATCACTTGAGGCCAGGAGTTCAAGACTAGCCTGGGCAACATAGTGAGACCCTCGTCTCTAAAAATAAAAGTAAAAATAAAAATAAAACTAGCCAAGTGTGGTGGTGTGCACCTGCAATCTTAGCTACTCAGCAGGCTGAGGCAGGAGGATCCCTTGAGACCAGGAGTTTAAAATTATAGTAAGCTATGATCATGCCACTGTACTTCAGCCTGGGTGAACGAGTAAGATCCTGTCTTAAAAGAAATAATCTTATACCATGCAAGAGTTAACCCATCATGATGATGTAATAATTCTCAATTTATAATGTCTAATAACATAGCTTCAAAAAAGACAAAGCAAAAATTAACTGAACTAAATGGGAAACAGACAAATCTGCAAATATAGTGGGAAATTTTAATATACTTCTGCTAGAAATTGATAGAGCAAGCAAAAGAAATCAGTATTGAACAAATAATATTTGAAGAACATGATGGACAAGGACATCTGCTACCTTTTCCTCTTTGCAGCACTGCACTGAGAACTTTGCCAGACACATCTAGGCCCATTTGCGGGGACAGGGGCATGAAGACAGATAGAGGTCCACATTCTACATATCTGACTGTGTTAATTTAATAAATTTAAGAAGCTAAGAAAACTGTCAAAATATATTTTGTTCTCCTTCCTTGACAAATATATCTTCATGGTAACAAAATAAAATTATGATTATTGTTTATATATGACTGAAAATTAGCAAAATGTCAAAGATTCTTATATTTAATTATTATGAAACATGCATGGGTGTTCTGTTGATGGCCATGTGTGAATGATGGTGTCATAAAACAAAGGCATGAATAACCCACCACTATTACATATTTATTTTATAAAGTATTTCCCATGCCTTTATTTTAGCAAATTTATCTTGTTACAATAAGATATCCATATAATCGGTACACTAGTAACAGTAATGATTTAAAAGGTTAAAAAATAAAATGCAATTGCATTCAAAGTGTATACATTTTGATATATTTTTATAAAAAATAAACATCCAGAATATCAAAAAATTATTTTTTTCAGGTTTAAAAATGCTGTTTTTCTAAAATATTCAAGATTATACGTTAAAATTAAAGGCAAGATGCAAATAAATTACTGAGTTTCAAAATTTTAAATCAATATTAAGAAAATATGACATTTAAAATTTGGTTTTACAAAATTTAATGAATTTTATTAAATATTTTTATAAAAATGAAACTTTTTCAATTCTAACATGGAATGTCCTTCTATATGCTGATGAAAAGAATCACCATGAAGCTTCACAAATGTTAGGTCTGGAAGTAAATATATGAAAATTTAAGAATAACATAAATTGTTTCATACTGCAAAATATTGCTCAGATGGCATACACAATTACTCAAAAAATGTTGCTAATTTATGAATAACTTGCTGATCTTCAAAATTAAAAATCAGAATGCAAGATAAGTGAGGAAAAAAAGCTCAGACCTACTGGGAATCAATACTATACTTCATTATGCAAGGAATGTATGTAGTCATGCTATCTAGGAGGATAAATTTGTCAAGTTAATTTGTCTTTTACCTTAGTGCTTCTGTCACTACAGTCTTCTTTCATGGAAAAGCAGTGTTTGTCCCCACTATCAACATAAGCACAACTTATAAACTTTCATGGAATCTGGATGTTGTTATATTTTGTTTCAAAACTGTAGGGCAAGAGATACGGAGAAATGTTTTTCTGGAGTGGGGGCTGGATGATGTTAGGGTAAAAGTGGACATTTAGGGTAACAGATCCCAAGAGAGAGAGAACGCATGCATTCTTTAATAAATGTATTGTGGTCAGTGGGTGGATTTGTGATATGCTGGTCTAAAAGTGGTATCAGTTTTAACCAAAACAATCAAGCAAAAAAGAAAAAGAAATGAAAGGATTAGAAAGGCAGAAATAAAGCTGTCATAATATTCAGAAAATATGGCTGTATATATAGAAAAGTATCAGCATTATTTTCAAATAAACTATTTGAATTAATAACTAAATTCTATAGAATTTCATCATGTGAATATACCACAATTTATTTATTCATTCTACCATTGATGTACAATTAGGTTGTTTCCAACTCTTGGCTATTACAAGCAAATTTTCAGTAAATCAATTATATTTCCACATACAAGCCAAAAACAGAAAATGAAAAAATTAAAAAATATTTTATTTAAAATAACATAAAAATCATATATCTAGCCAGGCGTGGTGGCTCATGCCTGTGATCCCAGCACTTTGGGAGGCTGAGGCGGGCAGATCAAGAGGTCAGGAGTTCCAGACCAGCCTGACCAATATGGTGAAATCCCAGCTCTACTAATAATACAAAAATTAGCCAGGCATGGTGGTGCGCACCGGTAGTCCCAGCTACTCATGAGGCTGAGGCAGAAGAATCACTTGAACCAAGAAGGTGGAGGGTGCAGTGAGCCGAGATCGTGCCACTGCACTCCATCCGGGGTGACAGAGTGAGACTCTGTTCCCCCCCCAAAAAAATCATTTATCTAGGAATAAATCTAATCAAAAATGTGCATGACTGCTACAAAAAACTACATTATTTACAGAAAACAAAGAAGTCTAAATCAATGGAAAGATACAAAATGCTTATGAACAGAGATTCTATATTGTAAATCAGTCATTTCTACTCATTAAATTATAGGTGAATGCAATTCTACTCAAAATTCTATCAGGTAATTTGAAAGTTGACAAGCTAATTTAAAATTTATTTGAAAATTTAAAAGGCCAAAAAGAATCAAGAAAGTTCTGAAGAAGAACAGAACTCAGTAATGTATACCATCAGATATCTCAATCTTTATTACAATTAAAATAAGATGGTATTAGCAGAAGGACATACAAACAGAGAAACCAGAAACAAACTCATACTTATACCATCACCTGATTTATGACAAAGGTGAAACTGCAGTGCAGTGAGGAAATAATAATCTTTTCAATAAAAAAGTAGATCACTTGGATATTGATATGTGGGAAAAAAAGAATTTGACCCCTATCTTACGTCATAAACAAAGGTCAATTGTAGGTGGATTATAAAGCTAAATGTAAAAGGTTAATAATTTTAAAAAAGCTTCTATAACACAGGTGAGTATCTTTATGACATTGGGGTAGACAAAAATTTCTTAAACAAGACTAAATAAGCATTAACTATACAGAAAAAGTCTGATAAATTGGACTACGTTAAAACTAAGAACTTTATATTAACAAAGTCACCATTAAGAGAAAGAAAAGGCAAGTTAGACTGGGAGAAGATATCTGCAGTGTTTATGTCCAATATAATACCTATATCCAGAATATATAAAGAACTCCTACAAATCAATTACAGAATATATTCAAAGAGCCAACAATTAAGCATCAGAAAATGTGCTCATCAAGGGCAGGCAACTCAAAGTGACAATGGGGTACCATGACACGCTGACCAGACTGGTCAAAATGCAAAATACAGACAATGCCAAGTGATGGCAAGGATATAGAGCAATTCGAACTGGTGAAGGTAAAATAGTACAACCACTTTGAAAAATTCTTAGGCAGTATTTAATAAAGTTGAATATATACGTATCCTAAGACCCAGCAATTCCATTCATGGTATGTACCCAACAGAAATGCATACAAGTGTGTACCAAAAGACATGTATAACAATGTTCATAGCAGCATTATTTGTAATAGTCAAGAGCTGGAAATAAGCCAATTGTACATCAATGGTAGAATGGATGAATGAATTGTAGTGTATTCTTACAATGAAATACTATAGAGCAATAAAAATAAAACTATGGCTATATGCAACAACATGAATAAATCTTACCAACAACGTTAGATAAATGAAGCCAAACCCCAAAATGCACATATTCTATGAATCCACATATGCAAAGTTCACAATAGGTGACAGTGGCTACTCCTTCGGGAAGCAGTGAGGAAACAACTAAGAGAGTACTACAGAGGGGGCTCTGGGTGTCTGTAATTTCTATTTCCCAATCCAGGTGGGGTTTACATGAACATGTTACTTTGTGAAAATTCATTGAGCTGTAACTAAACATCTGGAATTATTTATGAAAGAAATTATATATAACTCAATGGGAAGCTGGGAGGATAGGGAGGAGGTATGGGGGGCTAAAGAAAACATGAGTGGCCAAATGCTTACAATTGTTATTGTTGGGTTACGGATACCTGGGTGTTTGTTTCACTATTCTTTCCATTTTGTGTATATTTGAAATTTTCCATTATAAAAAGGACCAAAAAAAAAAAAAAAAAAAAAAGAGAGAGAGAAAACTATTCACAGAGACCCACAACAGCCTCATCATAGTTTTTACTGGCTTCTCTCACTGAACCATTGAATCACAGTTTTATTGGCTTTATTTGAAGGTAAACATACACTGTGGAAATGGAATGTCATTTGAGGGCAAGCATTAAGATGTTGCTATCCTCTGTATGTCCTTCCTGGCACCTAGAATGCTGTCTCACCCTTCCTGGGCACTTAGAGGTTTGGTTTCTGCTGCTGCCATCAGCTAATCTTGCCTGAAAAATTGTGTGCTATTGATTCAGCTCTTGCCTCTTGACTCCAAACCCACTCTTCTATTTTCAGGCTTTGTGACACTTGAGAGGATATTTTGCAAACCATGCTCCTGATTTGCCAGTTGGCTTTCCGGTTCTGCCAAAAACGGGAGCTAGAGGGAAGTGGGAAGCCTGTAGGAAAAACAAGGAAGAGGTTTGCTTCTTCCTTTTTACTTCCTGTGCACTTCCTGTTTCCTGATTTTTTGGGATTCGTCCCAGAGGTTGCATTGCCTTCTCTTCACAGCAGGTGAATTCAATGGCGCAGTTTTTCCAACACTCACATAACAGCCTCAACACTCTCTGCTCCAAGTACCAGCTGAGCAGCTCCCTCCTCAAGTTCCCATGTTTTAATAATTCTAGCCTTTTCTCTTTGACCCTCCAGGCCTAGGAGTGGCAGCTGCTTCCTGCAGTTCTACCTCCCTGGGACCTGAAAGTTCTTTTACACTTTAGATAATTAACAACTTTCTACCTAGTTAACAATTCATGTTAAGCATGCTCTGTTGAAGATGTGAGTTCTGCCTCCAGAATGGGTCTTGACTGACACAACCTCCAAGAGTTATATACTCTGTCCTTGCTGCCTGTGTGATGACATACAATTTGTTGATTATTTTCTCTTATTGAGCATACATTTGTGTAAAAAATCAACAGCTTTTGCTTCTTATCCCCACCCCAGGTAAGCAGAACAGCAATTTCAATTATTTGAAAATTCAGCTATCTCAATTTATATTTTAAAATATGACTATTGAAAATTAAATAATTGAGTTTTGCTTTAATAATAATGTAGTTAGTATAGTATGCAATGGGACAATTTTTGACAAAGTATATCTGAGCATAAGCCACACATCTCTCACAGGTTCAAACTATTTCTCTTAAAGCTCTCCATTGTGAATGAAACTGATACAGCAATATTTGAAATTCAGAGGCCAAAAAGCCAAATTCTATCTCAGAAGCAATTGCCATAAAAGTGTTGATGTCATAAGCATATGAAAGCCACAAGGTAGCTGCTTAATTGAAAAGCAGATGAGAGGAAAGCTGCATTTTACATGAATAAATACTGCCAAAAACAAAGAGCACCCTGTTAAGAATTTAGGCAAAATGTGCTGTGGAAAGATGGACAGGTATTATCCCAAGGAAATAATACAGTAAATGACAATGAATTCACCTGGATTAGACTATTTCATATTAGCAGTCTGTTCTCAGTTGCCCATCCTTTCAGAAGGTGTGAAGACCAGAAATAAGACTCTCAATAGTAGATACAGAAGTTATCTTCTTAAACTGATAGATAATGCCCTAAGTTAGGAACTTCAGGAGAGAAAAGCCTATGTTTAAATTTTCCTGAGATCATGAGGTTCACATTCAATGAATCCCCCATACCTGTTCTTAAATTTTTTTTTAAGTATAGGAAGGTTGGAACCTTTCCTTAGTTTAAGTGTATAATAAGTGGCAAAAGAGGGATTAGACCCTGGTCTTCCGATTCAGGGCCTGGCCCTCCTTTCATGAAGGTTCTCTAGTTAGCATTAGAACATGCCTTCTTCAGGAACAAGGCCAACTAAAAAGCAACCTGTGAAAGAAATCAATGAACTATCCCCTACCTCCACATACATACACCTGTCCTCAGGAATGTCTCTCACAGGACATCTGGATCAACTGGACTCTAATGGGCCACAAACATACCTCTAATGTTGAGAAATTGTCACTACCTTTGGAATGGCTGAATGCTTCATGGAACCATCTTGTTTTGTTTGGAAGGAAACAATGGAGACTATTTACCAGCAGATAGAGATCCCAGAGGGAAATGGGAATTTCCAATTAAAAGTAGAGGATCCTTATGTTACTGTTTCAATGATGGGCTTAGGAAAATTTAAGTGTCTCTGATATTTCCCTAAGTATGAAAAAACTGTTATTTTGAAAAATGGAGGAATTGTGTGCTTAACAACTATCTTACAAGACAACAGCATGTAAAAATTAAAAAGTAAAAATTGGTTCCACTGTCTGCATCACATCAGCATTAAAAGACTGAGCTAAGAAAGTAGTTACGGCTGAGTTGGACAACTACAGCTGAGGTTATGTCATAGGGTTAGTCAGTTTATCACTTCTATTCATAGTGAACTTGATCATACACTGATGTGTAATCCACCTTATAAATTATAGAGAATTTTAATTAGCTGCTTTTTAAGGAAACAGTATTTGAAATACAGGTAGCACCAATTTTCTGCAATTCTTAAAGCAAAGATAAGTTACTGTACTATAAGCTTAAATTTGAAGAATGAATGTTCTTTCAGTGGCATTTCTGAAACTTTGCTATTGACCTAGGTTAGGGGACAGAATGGGTGTGCTGTCGGGGCTGGGCAGAGGAGCGTAGCCCAGAGCAGTTACTGCGCAGTACAATTTATTTGAAGCTGGCGTTATATTCAAAAAGAGAGAAAGATTTTGCATTCTATAATATGTTCTTGTTCACATAACATAAAATATTCTGAATTACTTGCTAAGTAAATTATTTAACTGCTGCCCTCCTTTAAAATATCTACCAATAAAATTAAGCTCAGGTCCTAGGGTTCTGTTTATCCTGAGGCACACTACTGCCTCTCCCAATTCAAAAAGCATGGACATTTAGACACAATTCTTGGCACTATAGATACTCTACAGAAGGATGGATCAACAGTATAAATGGACGGGTACCTGGTTTTGGTGGGGGTGCAGGTAAGGAGGATACTTTCTCACTTTATTAGCCCATGTATAAACTGTGGGGTTATGTTTATTTGATTGCTTAGTGGCTTAAAATGAAAAATAGCTTTGTGCCCTTAAGAGACCAAAACCCAGTCCTGATCATCAGCGCCACCACTCATGCTGCACAACATTGTTAGAGGGGACCCCCCACAGTATACCTCATCTCAAATGGGCTGGCAGAGATGCTCTGTGATGTTACAATACATCAATGACACCAAACTTTCTCTTATTTTCCCTAGGACCTATGCCCTCCTCTCTTAGGTTCAGAAGAGGGTCTTGTCCATATTACTGAGAGGATAAAGATCATCATCTTTAATTCCAAATACTGCTTCCTTGACTTCTGTGTTTTCTATTTTCTCCCTCACCATATCTAGGGATGGATGTTCCCATTTCTTCTTCAAGCCACCTCTCGCACTGTGCCCTTGATCCCATCTCCTTCTTCCTCTTTCTGGTCCTTGCTCATGTTATGATCACAACACTCCAGCATCTTCAGTTCTTCTCTATCCTCACACTGGGAGTTTGTATGTTTACCTTGTTAGATTTTGTGGTTGCAGACTCCTATGCTCGTAGAGGACTGGTGAGTCATCCAAAGAAGGGAAGGACCAGACAGGGGTTGTTTAACCCAAAGCATATGCCCCAAGGAAAGGGGACAGCCGCTACTTGGCTCCAACTGAAGTTGTCACATGGAAAGGAAGACCCCAAGTTGTATGATTTTCCAAAAGTAGATGGGAATCTGGATTTACATATGAAATCTGCTAAGTTTTAAATGTTGACTACAATTTTAAAAATTGAACACTGTGGCTTGTTTCACTGTGGATGAAACAAATACTTCATTAGCCCCAACTATAAGTTTCACCCATCCATCTAAACATTCATTTTACTCTGCTTCCCATTCAAATACCTTGTTACTTCACTCATAAACTTCCCAAACATCTAAGCCTGTAACTATTGGCTTCTTTTCCACATCCATGGTTCTCTCCTTATCCAATTTCAATATGTTTCCCACTCTTCTGAAAGTGTATTCTTGAAGGTCACTAGGAAGTTTCTAACTAGTTGATATGGTTTGGACATTGGTCATCCAAATCTCCTGTTGAAATGTGACCTAGCCTGTTGGAGGGGATCCTAGTGGGAGGAGCTGGATCACAGGGACAGATCCCTTATGAATGGCTTAGTGCCATCCCTTTGGTATTGAGTGAGTTCTTGCACTGAGTTCATGTGAGATCTGGTCATTTAAGATTGTGGCACCTGCTCCACCCCTCTTGCTCTGATGCACCTGCTCCCTTAGCCTTCTGCCATGGTTGAAAGATTCCTGAGGCCCTTCCCAGAAGCAGATGACGGTGCCATACTTCTTGTACAGCTTGCAGAACTGTGAGCCAATTAAACCTCTTCTCTTTGTAAATTACCCAGCCTCGGGTATTCCTTCATGCAATGCAAATAGACTAACACAGCACTGAATACTCTGGAATACTTGTGTGTATGTACATACCTCCATACATCCTTAAAACAATAGTTTCAAGGAGTGATTCCAAGAGAAGTAATATCAGCATTGTCTGGGGACCTGCTAGAACTGCAGAATTTCATGCCCCTTCCAAGACCTAATAAATCAGAAACTCTGGGGGTAGATTCAGCAATCTATGCGTTGATAAGCATCCAAGGCGATTGTGATGGCTGCAAGTTTCAGAACCACTGCCTTAAAATATACCTACCTGTGAGTGTACCTGTTGCCAGAGAGCAATTAGTCTATCCCTCTGAATTTTGCCCCACAGCTTCAATCCCTTTTCTACATGCTGGGAAAGACCTGCATTGATATAACACTTTTTATTAAATGTTTTTTCATATTTTATTACCTAACTCCTGTAAATAAGAACCTTACACAATAGGCAAAGCAAGTCAAAAAAGTTTATTATGCCCATCTAACCATCATATAAATGTGAAAGCAGCAATAAGAGATTAAGTGACTTTCTTAAAATTATAGTTAGGAAAGTGTCAGAGTTAATATCAATCTAGTTTCCTGACATATCATAGCCCTTTCTTTCTGTGTTTTAGAAATACTATTTTTTCTACTTGTAAGAGTCTAATACATTAGTTGAAGACATGCTGGAAAATACAGAAAAGACTACAGAAGAAAGTAAAAAATCATCCAGAATTCTACCACTGACATCATGCATTTCCCTCCAATCTGTTTTTTTTTTTCTTTTTTTTTTTTTAAATGCACAAGTGCATGTGAGTGCAGATGCAATCCTCTTTCAATTAAAGGACACAACACTGTCAGGAGGTAAGCGGCGCTCTTGTTCTCAGTGCCTATGACAACTTTCCGATGGGACCATAAATAAGAAATTTAAATAATTATTTTATTTATCTTTTGTTCATCAGAGCTCTACGTAATTCCAAAAGCAGATGCAAAATCTAAGTGAAATGAAATCAGCATTGCTGACTTTTATTATAGCCATGACATACAGGAAAAATTGCTAATTCCTTATGAAAATATTCAATATCTCTATGCTCTTAGGGGTGCCTGAGGCAACTCCTAGTGCAGATAGCATGTGGAGTCTCATGGTGACTAACCGTAATTGAATTCAATAAAAAACTCCATTATCATAATAGTCTAGGGTGTCAATAAAATTGATACTTCTATAATAGGAAAAAATATAAAATATACCCAAGGGCATACAATGGGAAGCTTTGAATTATTATTTATTGACCCAGAGAATTATTTTTCCCTGATTCTGGCATTATTCTGAAATCCAGTATTTCTGTCCTCACTTGTTTATCTCCCTTTAAAAAGCTAAGGTCAAAAAGTCTAAAGAAAATTCATGGGCAGGCCAAACTAAGTGCTATTTCTGACAAATAACATTTATTTGGTGCACTCGTAGGTGCTTATTTTTAGCCACACTTGTTTATCTTGTTGATTTATGAGACAGCTAGCAAGAACCTTTGCAAAAGTGTTTTGAGTTCCTTTTGGGGGTTCTTATAGGAGTCCCTAACCTGCTAGATCTGTATTTCAGAATGTAATTCCAACAATGAAATCAACAATTTTATTTCAGAGCAATACAAAGGAAAAAAGCCAACTAACAAGAACAATCCCAGTTGTTGAGTGTCTACTGTGGGCCAGTACTATGCTGGTACTCTCCAAATCATTAGAGTATAACCTCTTTTTAAAATTACAAAATATTTTAAACACTCAAAATGGCATACAGAATGATATAATAACCAACAATCAATCTACTACCTGATTTATTCAAATTTTAATATTTTTAATATTCACACTTACTTGAAAGAAGTAAAATACTCCAGATACATGTCAAGCCCTCTTTGTTCCCTCTTCATTCCACTTCTCTCTCTCCCTTTCCTCACCATCCTGAGTTTGATATTTATCATTCCCATGTACTTTTTATGCCTATACTTTCTCTCTCTCCCATTATATACATATACAGGTATGTGTACGTGTTTAAAACATTTCTATAAAAGGTTTCATAAAATACGCACACAATTTGCTTGTTTTTGCTGTGTTACATTATGCAAGTCCTTATACATATACTTAATCTCTTTAGGCCTCAATCTCTTCATCTGTAAAAGAGGGATAATAATCCTACCTAGAAGAGGACTAACTAATACTGATAAAGTGCTCAGCACAGTGGCTAGCATTAATCAGCATTTAATAGAAGTTAGTCATACACATATTATTATCTGACATACCACTTTGCCTTTCAAGAGATTAGCCAAAGGAAATTCTTCTTGTCTTACCTGGAAATTAACTGTTACTATGAGTGTCTTCTCTAACTCATATATTTCTACCTGCTCCATGTGACACAGGACAGATCAAATGCAAATGTATCACCATAGACTGCTGGAACACACTTGTGATGGCACAGACATGTACACACACACACCACACACACGAAGGCTAACCATGTGACAGGAACTGACTGGAGCTGCTCTGGGTCAATCCATTTCACCCATACATATCAGTGAGGTGTTTTGATTATTTTCATTTTATATATGAGGAAACTGAGGCACAAAGAGGTTAATAAACTGCCAGAGATCACAAAGTTAGCAAATACTATCATGACAAGATGCTCTATGCAAGCAGTCCTGCTCCTGAGTGTATGCTAAGGGCTGACACTCAGTTGCCTCTTGACTCTTAGCCTATACAGATTTTCCCATTTGCTGGTTCTGCAAAATTCGTAAGTTCACTAAAGAGATATGTAATAGTGAATATCATGTGTGTTCCCAGGTTATTTATTGAATTATTTACCAAAAGCAAATATCCAAAGCCATTTGTTCTGGACAGGGGCTCACACTCAGCTCAGCTAAAGCAGATATAAAGATACTATGCAGGAGAGTAGATCTGTGATTTCAGTTGCCTGAGTACTCCTATTAATACAAGAAAAAATTCCCATTCCACTCATGCAAGCCAGCAGGCACATTTTCCTCTTTACCATGAGACTTGTTTCTTTATACTCAACAAGATGACAAAACATTAATCCCTTCCCCCTGAAAAGTATAACACAAGACGTTTTAGACTGGCCTCCATTGATGTAGTGGGGTAAGTGGTGGAAGAAATTGTTGAGTCACCATTGTGAGCACGTTTAATTAAAGATCTGTGAGTCACAGCTGGGCAGTAAGATTGTGCAGAATGAATGCCTGCACAATCTTAGGTGGGTTAATGTTAAAATTATGATCTTTGTGGTTTAACCTGATAATAAATTTCCAGCAATATTGGTCAGTCCCTTCATCTAGGCAGCCTAGGCCCAGATGTTTTTATTGTTCCTTTTTTGATTTGTTTGTTTGTTTGTTGGTTGGTTGATTGGTTTTAACAACACAGCTAAAGACATCCTCCCGGCTTCCTGATAGCACTGGCCTCACCAGAAGTGATAAAGCATTCCTAGAAACGGAAGGAAGGATGAATCACAAAGTACAGTTCAGCCACAGAGGAGGGTGATAAGCAACCCTTCTTTGTTTCAAATGGAGACAGCTCAGGAGGAAGTTGGTTTGTGTTAAATTAGAAACAACAAGAGCCTCCTCCTCTCTGGAACAGGTTGCTGTACCAGATTGTGTAAGCTCCTTCTCTCTAGAGACCTTGAAGTACAGGATAAGACACATTTGATAAGCACAACCAACTTCCAAAGTTATTTCCAGATGCCATCATAAGCCCCTGAGGTTCTCATGAATCAGCAAAATTGCTTTGGGCATTCTAGATACCGACCCAAGTTACCTCTCTTTTTTGCTCTCAGCTCAGGTTGCTTAGGTGAGAAAGGTTAAAATAGACAACAAAAAGATACACAATCCATATCTCTTGAATCCTCAGCAAAACACAGGCATTCAATTCTTTTTAAATGAGATAAAAGAACAGCATACATTTCATTTATTTTGGCTTGTCTTCCTGTTAGAATACTATTAAACCAACCAGAATCTTTTTTGACCATATTTTTATATTTGGTTGGATGTCCATTTTTTAAAAAGGTATTTGTGTGTATGTTCAAAGGATAAAACAAAGACCACCAGAGATTAAAAAGAAAACGACACAAAACTGAGTTTATTGCCTGTGGGATAAGGGAGAACCAGAGCTCAGCCACATCATCCAAGAAATGAGTTTAGCTGGTCTCTTCCTATGCTAAAGACAAAAGGGACTGCTTATTTCTTACTAGAAGAGATTCTAGGCATTAAAAGAAATGTTCAACGTAGATTAAATTTAGGGGTAGCCATATTTAGCAAATAAAAATTCAAGATGCTCAGCTAAATTTGCATTGCAGATAAACAATGAATCATTTTTAGTATGTCCCAAATATTGCATGGGATAAACTTACGCTAAAAAATGACTCCTTGTATAATGAAAAACAAAACTTACCTAGCATCTCATATTTTATCTGGCAACTCGAATTAGTGGGACTCAGTGGGGTTTGGGGTCATGCAGCAGCAGCTAGTCCATATGCTCACAACTGGGACTTGCTAACATTTTCCTTTAACAGTGTAAAGTAAATGTCACACTGCAGTGCATTCTGCTAAAGGGACCATAAACCAAATTCTCCCACCTGGGATCACCCGTTGTGATCAAGTCCAGTGGAATATACCAAATTGGAGAGCAAAGCACATGCCTGCTAGACCCTCCAGGAACTCAAGCCAAGGTCAGAGGAACTGCAGTTGCCCATGCTTCCCAGACCAGGAGAATCAGTTGCTGGACACTGCCGGAGTACACTAGTGTCAGAAGGTGGTTCAAAGAAGTCTTTGAAGACAACTTCAGTTTTTAGCTTGTAAAGCTGACTGGAGGATAATGTTTTAACTGAGGTCCAGAATACAGGAAGATTCACTGGGAATACCAGAAAGGCCCAGGGGCCACTGCAATCTCTTTCTGTCCTCCCCAGTTGCCTAATGAACACTTCTATTTAAGCATCCTCTGCTTGGATATCCTACAGTTCTTAAACTCAACATGCTCAACACTCAATTCACCCTCTTCCTCTCCAAACCCATTTGTCCTCCCATAATTCCCAACTCAACTACAGATAGCATGCGAAGACTCTAACAGCCCCAGGCTAGAAGTCTCCAAGTCATCTCCAGATGCCACTGCCCCCTCATACTGCAACTAATCAAATGCCAATTCCTTTTGATATTATGTCTCCTTTAGTTCAAGTCATCATTGTCTCTGATCTCAACAACAGCAAAAGGGTCTGAACTGAGCTCTGCCCCCGTCCAGCCATTTTCCCTTTTGGTGTACTCATTTCAACGATATCTTTATAAAATGCAATTTTGAGAATGTTTCTCTATTTCTAAAGTACCTCAGCAGCTTTTCATGCCTAGAGGATAAAACCCAAATGCCTCCGGGGAGACACAAAGGTCCTTCAAGGTCTGGCTTTGGTCTGTTTCCAGCTTCTCGACCATCACTTTCCCCCAACAACAGATGGTGCCAAGCTACCGGCCAGGTTTCTGCCATCTGATGCTCTTCCACATCAAGATGACTTTGCACAGACAGTTCCTGTACCTGGAATGTCCTCTGCCTACTCTGCTTTTGTCTGGCAAACTCACTGAAGACCCTGCTCTAGTGTTAGACCGGCTTCTGGTAAGCCGGCTTCCTTCTTGACTGAAGATTTAGCTGCACCCCCTAGTTTGTATACCCATAGCATTCTGTGCCCGCCTTCACTATGGGGCTTACAGTTTTATGCTGAGTGTATTCGGTAACATGTTTGTCTTCCTCGTAGGATTATGAACCTGGGGGAGGGAATATGCCTTATTTGCTTTGAACCCCTATGACTTCACTCAGCGCTGACGGTAATAATTATAGCAGTAAAAGTTATTGTAGCCAACACTATGTGCTGGACATTTTTCTGGGGGCTCTTTATCCATCTTAACTTGTTAATCCTCACAACAACCCTAGGAGGCCAGAGCTACTATCATGTCCATATGACAGAGAAAGAAAGCAAGGCAAAGATGTGAAAGGCGGCCAAAGTACTATATAGTTAGTAAACTGGTGGTTTCCAAATCAGCTACAAAGTAGAAGCACCTGAGAATATTTTTTCAAAATTTAAAAGTCTTGAGTGGGTTCCAGCCCACTGGAGAACCACTGAAGCTGAATTTTTGGTGGGCTGGGACCTGGAGGATCCTATTAAACTTTCCCAGGTGATTTTACTGTGCAGCCAGCCTTGAGAACCACTGATCTCAAGTTCCTAAGAAACTTCAGCCAATGCTGGGGGGAAAGGAGAGAAACCAAATCATTTTTTGGGGTAAAAAGGGATGCAGACATGGGGAGTAGAGAGTTCCATAGCTCTGCAGCCATGGCCCCAAGTGTCCCACCAACCATGAGCAGAGTACCAGGCTCACCTGATATGCCAATCTGCCCTTCCTGAACATTACGGATAGGACCATGGCTCTTTCTTTAGCAAATATATGTCTGGAGGATCAGACGTAGGAAGGGTGGTGGAGCTGGCTCCTTTCTAACTTGGCAGTGCACCTTACCAAGAGATAGAAGAAGACTTGGCTGAATTAGGCATTTCTGAGCACAGGCATTATAATTCTGCCTAATCTTCAAAGACAGAATGAACTTGTCCTGCTCCTTTCTATGTACCAGCTGCTTCTCTGCAAAGAAATCATTCATTCCTTCCCTCAAATTAGAATGTACAATGTGGTAGCCACTTTCCACGTAGTCAAAAGGTTGTCAAACGGCAGAATTAGACCTTAAAATGTTCATTTGATGAGTGCTTGTGACATGTTTGCTTATGTGTCATCAGTGCTAGATGCTTTCCAGGGAAGAAATAAGAACGGAAACTAGAGAGAAGAGGTGCAGAAAGAATGAGGACTTGATCCAGGATGGAGCTAGGAAGAACAGGGATTTTTCTTGGTAGATAGAAATATACAGTAACTCACCCTAGGAAAGGGTGAGTTACTGCAGATTTCATCAGCAGTAGTCAAACATGGGGCAACAATGTGGGCTTATGAGGTGATGGACAGATCAATTCCGACTCGAACACCAAGGGGTTATGGCAGAATCCGAATGAGAAAAAAATGAAGATTCCCTATGACTGGAGAAAAGAGGCTGTATCTTCAAGGGTTAAGTCTGTCAAAGCGATCATCATGGCAGATAAGGATGCCATTTAACACAGACCATGCAGTCACGCAATCCTGGGGAGCTGGACCCTGGCCCAGCCCCTTGGGAGCGCCATCACGCTTGGAAAACTCCTTAAACTCACCGAGCCTCAGTTTCCTCCTATATAAATAGACTTAATAAAAAACCTACCTCATATGGTTGTGGGGATGAAGAAATAAAGAATCTGCATTAACAATAACAGCTAACACTGAGAGAAAGAGAGAGAGAGAGAGAGGGAGAATGAATCTATGTGTACTCAATTCATTATAACCTCACAACAATCTTAGACACTAGGTACTATTCCCATGCCCATACTACAGATGAGGAAACTCAGGAACAGAGAAATTGAGTGACTTCCCCAAAGTGGTATAGATAATAAGTGGCCAAGCCAGATTCTGACCCAAGGCAATCTAGCACCACCTGCAATACTAGGCTCCTACTGCAATACTATGCTCAAAATTCTCTATATGGATTAGCAGACAAAATGAGGACAAATAGCAGATGCAAGAAAAATGCAAGGGCCAGAATCTCTAAGGATTTCAAAGGAGGTCCCTGATCCCTCAGGTGCCAGGAGTAAGATTTAGACCTAGATCCACATTTTATCATATTCCGTCCTTTTCTTTGCATACTCTAGCTGGATGGGCCTTGAATGAGGACACAAAAGGCACCGTTTGAAGTCTCCAGACCACTGCTGGCTCCTCCAACTCAGCAGGGAGGGAGGACAGGAGCCTGCAGCAGAATCATTTCTCATTTAACCACCTCTCTCAACCAGTGCTCCACCAGGCAGCGCATCTGATTTCTCAGATTCCTCAGTCCCAGCATTTGTGAAACTGGATTTTATCTGTGTTGACAATCAATAAAGCTTTTAAGAATAGAGATAGCTCTTGTTCTGGAGAGTTCTAAGTGCTGGTGAGCAGATCTAAGAATGCAGAAAAATATTAATGACCCTCAACTATTAACATTCCCAAATAGTTTGTTCATTTTCATACAGTTGGGTGCTTATTAGTCAGACTGGCACAAAACTAATCTTTATTTTTAAACCACCATCTTCCTTTAGTGTTGCATTCATTTCTATTTTTTAAGAAATGAATTAAATTTCATTACTGTGAGCAGTAGTATCTGAATCTCCAAGTTTCATGTACCCTTAGGCACTTCCTTGCTTTAATATTTTCTCATTTTTTCCACCAAGCACACTGTTTGCCTACTTGGCCACCTCTTTAGAATAAGTTATATTCCTTTAAAACTACCATCCCACCAAAGGTATGTACTAGTGAGAAAAGCAAGCCAAGGACCAGATGGGCATCCTGTGTCATCTGGATATGTATCGGACAGGGAGAGCACAGCAGTTCCTTCAGATTTCTCTCTGTCACATAAAGTGGCAGGGGATGAGACCCACAAGCACTTTCTGGCTCCAAAAATTGGCATCTGGCAGCATCTCCTTCCACCTGCATCAAACTCCAAGCTTCTTTTAGAGAACCAAGCAGTATTTTTAGCAGCAAAGGTATGAAAATGACTGATTAAATTACATATTTGAACATGGATACAAAAAAGCACACTTAAAAAGAATTTTAAAAACTCCTATCCTTTCCACAACATTAACAATTTAAACTACACTATGAAGGTAAAAAAGCTTACTACTCAGCTTTCACCAAGGTAAGCCACTGAATGAATTCCTCAGAGATTCTGTCAAAGGAGCCGCATCCTCAGTGGCAGGGTAGAAGAAAGGATCCGCCTGCAGCCACAGGCCCTGCCCCACTCATTGCCTCCCCAGGACTACACTCCACTCTTCTAAGAGCCAGTCTTTTCCTGAAGCCACCCGTCTATCCTCCTTCCCCAAAGCATGAAGAGCGTAGGACTTGGAGCATGACAATCTCATGACAGCCTGGCCAGCCCTATTTCTCACTGTGTGAACTTAAGCACTTCAACTGAACCTTTGAGCCTTGAATTCTTCAATGACAGGGGGACTGGTGCCCAGTGTCTATTCCACTTTCCTTCTAGCATGCCTTCCTGATCTGCAGAGGCTTGGAAATCTGACAGTACAGATGCCCTTGCAGCTGGGTGCAGGGTTTATTTAGGTTCAGCCAATCAGACACTCTCAAGCTGGATTTAGAAGGTGAAAGTCAGGTTAGAGGCTGTGTTTCTGCTCTTTCTCCTGGAAATCATGGGAGGATTTTTTTTTTTTTTTTAAATGACCTGTGGTGTTTTGTAACTAGGATCCTAAGCACTGAATGGCAGGGCCCTGGTGGTGGTATGTGCCAAAATGCAACTCCAAGCTTCTTTTAGAGAACCAAAACTGTGCCAAAATGCACAGTTCCAGTGGCAGCATCCCGATTCCTCTCCTTCTCGACAGGCAGAAGCAGCTCTCTTCAGGCAGACCAGTTTTACAGTGAGGTCCGAGACATAGCACACTGAGACCTAGCCTGCTCCACAGGCCTTTCAATGATTTTGTAAGCATCCAATTCCTACATTAAAACCTGATCTCTCTTTAAAATAATAAGATGGTTTCTATTTTCTGCAACCGAGCCTAGACTGATATACCTCTCTAACCTTCTGAGCAGGTGTAAAGACTGAAAGATGAAAGGCAGGCAACAGAGCACAGCAGTTAAGAACATAAGCTCTGAGCTCAGATGGCCTGGGCTTAAATCCTGGTCCCGTCTCTAGCTTGATTTGCAACCAGGGGCAAGTTCCTTAATCTCCAGTTTTTACATGATGGGGATATTACAGGATTACATAAGATAATACATGTAGAATCCTTGCCAAGTACTTGGTCCCTAGTAGGAATTCAATACATGTTAGTTTTTACTTGTCCTAAGTTCTCATAGGACCCTCTGTACACTTCTATTATTGCAGTTATCCCATTGATCAATTCTCTGTGAGCACAAACCCAGAGGACTGTTTATCACATATAAGTAAAAAGTAGAGCAGCCCAAATTCTAATCCACGTGACTTGGGAGCAACCTTGAAGAACTGAAAAAAATAATTGAAACTTATTAAGTGAAAACATAATTGTATCTACCGTACTGTGTTACGGAAATAGTGTGAAACAGGTGGCTGGGTGTGGAAGTATGACAAAGAGGGGAAATTACAGCAAGAGTTGGCCAGGCCTGTCCAATGGTGCTGAAGGATAGAGGAAATCTTGGCTGGGCAAATGCTCCATTTTCCTCAGTAAGGTCATCCCTGCTGTGGGTCAGAGTCTATCAAGCTATTTTAGCAAAGCAACACTTCTTAAGTCCACTACGATGCCATAATCTGGCTCCTTAGTTTGTTATCTGTAGAGAGCCAATGTGCTAGTCAGAACAGTCAACTTGACAGTTTAATTCCTAATCGTAAATAGATTGTGAACTGGTTATTATAATTTTACTCACCTACAGTCAGATACGGCACTGATTTTAGCTTTCCATTTGGTTTTAGCGATGTAGCTCTCATTGTATTACAATGGGCTGTAATAGGATTTGTATTAATATATAGCAGTCATAATGAGCTTGGTTCACATAAGTCCACCTAGGAGAGACAATCCCTTTGCAGTGAGCTATCATGATCAGGTTTATGATTCCACTGGGCTGAGGGCCAGGTTCCTGACCATGGCAAATTCACCAAGTTACCTGCTACCTGCTAACTGCTTCGAGTGCCCTGTGTGTCCAGCAATAACCTTCAAATTTGAGCACTGAAACTGTATACAATGATCTGCTTTCATGTCTGTGAAATGACCATTCCTAAATCAGATTTTACCTCCAAATACCCAGCCAGGCACATACATAGTTGATATATAATAAATATTTGATGAATGAATCCATAAACAAATGGATGTGCCCTTCTGCAGAGGAGTTTTAAAAAAACTATAGAAATGGCAAGAAAGAAAATAAATCCAAAGGGACTCTGAGAAGAAGAGAATCATAGGCTTAAATATTTTGTGGTGATTCTTTGCAAATATTCAAAGCTTAGCTATTGATATTCTAACATTTTTGGACAGCTTTTTATATAATGCTGTTATCATGAGTGTATTAATTTTCTATTGCTGCTCTAACACATTACCACAAAATTTGATGCTGACAACAAATTTACGTATTATCCTACAGTTTCTGTTGTCAGAAGTCCAGGCCCAGCATGGCCCAGCTGGGTTCTCTGCTTGGGCAGTCATGTTATTATGTGACAATTAATTCACCTTTGAGAAGCACTACTGATTATCCTAAAGTTCCAGATTATTCTGGAGCTAAAAACCAGATTTTGTCTGGCTCCATTTCAGACCAGGCTCTTTGAAAGAAACCTTGACTTAAGTCTGTTCACTTCAATCGGAAAAAGATGATGTTTCTCTAGTCTTTCTCTAGCAAATGCTCAAGTTTAGGGAAGTGTTTTAGGGAGAGAAAACGTGACATCAGAAATGTATAAAACTAGAGCTTGATATTCACACTTCTTTTACTGAAGCTTTTTTTTTTTTTTTTTTTTTTAGAGACATGGTCTGACTCTGTTGCCCAGGCTGCAGTAAGTGGCACCATCATTACTCACTGTAGCCTCAAACTCCTGGGCTCAGGCAATCTTCCTGACTCAGCCTCCAAAAGCATTAGGGTTACAGGTGGGAGGCATTGTGGCCAGCCTGAAACTTTTTAAAAACAGAAATGCCTTCCTCAAAATTCTGGAGTCAATTCATTCAATTTACCAACTCACAATTGAAACAACTGACTAATCAGATGATAACAGGTTGTAAATTCCTTGAAGGCAAGACTGCGTTTCATTTGTCTCTGTACCCCGAGAACTGAGCGTGGGGATTGTTGTGTATTTAACATACTTTATGTTTAATAAATATGAGACCTTTGGATGAAACTAAACATGGCAGCAAAATACATGGCTGTATAAAAACACTTGTCAGTAGCTGAAAAATTTCACTGATTCATAAAGTTAGTTGCAAAGAAGAAAAAAAACTGTAAAGCAGTTTCTTTTGTTTCTTCTTTTCTTTCTCCTCCTCCTCCTTTGTCTTGTTTTAAATTATGTTCACCTAAAATTCTAGAAGGCTATTTTTTTCTTTGTTAGCAAATAGATGCAAAGCAGAAATAGTCCACTGATAATTAAAAATTAGCTTGAGGTAAGGGCCAGGCCCATAACTGAAATAAAGAAACATCTAAAATACCCCAATAAGCCAGTGGAATTTCCCAGTCTTTTAAAGTCACATAAAACCCAGTAGAGATCTTGAAAAAGATAAAGACATACTACTATCATTTATTTGTCTTCACCAAAATTCACGTTGAAATTTGATCTTCAGTGTGTGCTGAGGATGTTGGGAGGTGGGGTCTAGTGGGAGGTGTTTGGGTCATGGGGGATGGATCCCTTATGAATGGCTTAGTACTATACTCTTGGTAGTGAGTTCTCCCTCTGGCAAGACTGTATTATTACTCTTGAGAATAGATTAGTTCCCTCTAGAGTGGGTTGTTACAAAGCCAGAATGCTCCTTGGGTTTCTCCCTGCACATGTCCACTTCCCCTTTTACCTTCTTTTTCATGTTAGAACCCTGTATGAAAGCCCTCCCCAGAAGCCAGGGCCATGACCTTGAACTTCCCAGCCTGTAGAACCATGAGCTAAATAAACTTTTTTTCTTTATAAATTATCTAGTCTCAGGTATTATGTTATAGCAACACAAAACAGCCTAAGATACATACCAACAGAGAAAGTGAAGAGATTTGATCACTGCGTCTATGCTAGAATAATTTTTATATAAAACAGGAAAAACTTGTTTATAGAACATTAAAGAAAATAACCTACCTACCAATAGACATGGAGTCCTGTGTCTCCTGTGACCTACCAATAGACATGGAGTCCAGGCTTTTTGCCTGAACTAAGTCTGTGAAGAAGATAGACACAGGGAGTATCCATCAACCCCAGTTTCCCATCCCATCACTCTTTGTTTGTCCACATGAATAGGACCTCAGCCCTTCTCTGGAGCAGGAAAGGAGGAACAACCATAAATAACCTGTTTGTGGGATCAGAAAGTTTTCTAATTAGGACTATTCTACACGAATTCTGAACTTTCCTTATTTATTTTCAGTAGGTCTTTACTTAAACAAACAAAAAAGAACCCCTAAGAATTAGAATATAACATTATTTGGAAAACTCTCCTTGCTATAAAGGAACAAGAGATCATGGTTTCCTTCTTTTGAAAGAACCATAGGAGTAGTGTATATTTGAAAGGTTTTTCAACGGGATTGGCTTTTGTAAGTGTGAGGGTCCAAGACGAAAGAAGAAACTTATCAGGATTGGTTTGTTTTTAATGAAGGTAATTCCTTTTAAATAATGCTATATTCAGTAAGAAAGAAATCAAGACAGTCATTTCACTTCCTGCTTATCACTGCTGTCAGTAATTCCTGCTAATCAGAAAGTTGGAGCTAGAACACATTCTCTTGTTCTACTAAGGTAAAGTCGTCTGTTCTCCTTGATTCAATAGCTTACCCCATACTGCAATGCACCTTCCTTGTGTTTCTGGGATAGACTGCAAAAAGTGCTTGCCTAACTCTTTTGTGTCAAGATTGCACAGCAATCAGCATGCAGCCTATTGATTTATGTGAAGACACTCATCTTGCCAAGCAAAGAGAAATAAAGTACAATTAGCTTACTTTGTGATCCTGCTGTTTACAAAGAAGATCAAACAAAAGACACCTACAAACAGCCACTTAGATCTGGAATACAAAGCACGATGCTTCTATTTAGTTCCTGATTCTTACCATGTCTGCCATATGGTAGCAAGTTGGCATAACCTAAATACCAGAGAATCTTGTTTTGAATTTCTACAACCATATCTGGGTTTCTCAGTATTGGTGTCCAGCCCATCAACAGATGGTGCCCAGCATTTTACCCATTAAACACCATGATCTCCATAACCATTTAATAATGAGATTGGACCAGATAAGATCAAGGAATAGATTAATATTCTGCACAGATTCTGCCAGCTTTTCAACTGCAAAGTGAATTTATGGATTGAATCCTCTGAAATTATCCCATAAAAGCAGAACAATATTCTTTAGTCAGTTCACAAAACAGTGTTTGGAGGAAAATGGCAGCATTGCAGCCATATGGACACTTGCACTTGAATGATAAAATTTGACAATGTAAAAACAGATTACTTAAAATTAATTGCTGTATCTCTTTAAGTAAAGAATACTCTAGTTGACTTTGGTTTTGACATCAGTCATTTACTCAATAATTATTTACTGGGTATCTATTATTTGCCAGGCACTCTTTTAGGCATTAGGGATTCATGTGTGAATAAAACAGATTTCTGCCTGAATGAAACTTACAGTTCACTGACTTCTTTCTATGTTTCCACCATAAACCATATACTGGCATAACTAGGGCTCCTGAGAAAGTGAGTGAACCACCCTTGAGGCCCATCAAACTCCATATAAACACCCTGCTATATCCTTTTGTGAAAAAATAATGTGGCCTTTAAAAATAGGATAGATTAATGTTTATCATCCTGCTTCCTGGCTTCTCAAGCAGTACAGATTTTGGTAATTCAATCTGAGCCACATAACTTTATTTTGTTGAATGTTGGTGTGATCCACAGATGATTTTCAATATTCACCAAGGAATTTTTCAATCAAATTTTGGAAATCTGTTGCCTCCTATTTTATTGAGAAAATAGAAACAAAAAGACAGCTTCTCCAAGTCCCACCAAGACATTCATCCATTACCTGTAGCTGGGCAATCACTCGGCTCCCTCCTTACTATTAAAATGTGGGCACTTGTCAGGGCCTTTCCATTTGTGTGCAGGATCCCCTGCCCATTCCCCATCCATTCAAGGACAACGCACCAGTAATTCTCCCTCTCTTGAATTATCAAATCTTTCCTCTGCTGTGTAATTCCCATTACCACACAAATGTACTATAAATTTTCTTACTTTTATATTTTTTATTATACTTTAAATTCTGGGATACATGTGCAGAACGTGCAGGTTTGTTACATAGGTATACATGTGGCATGGTGGTTTGCTGCACCCATCAACCTGTCATCTACATTAGGTATTTCTCCTAATGCTATCCCTCCCCTTGTCCCTGACCCCCCGACAGGCTCCTGTGTGATGTTCCCCTCCCTATGCCCACATGTTCTCATTGTTCAACTCCCACTTATGAATGAGAACATGTGGTGTTTGGTTTTCTGTTCTGGTGTTAGTTTGCTGAAAATGATGGTTTCCAGCTTCATCTATGTCCCTGCAAAGGACATTAAGTCATTCTTTTTTATGGCTGCATAGTATTCCATGGTGTATATGTGCCACCTTTTTTTAAATCCAGCCTAACATTGATGGGCATTTGGGTTGGTTCCAAATGTTTGCTCTATCACAAGGACAGAAAACCAAACACCACATGTTCTCACTCATAGGTGGAAATTGAACAATGAGAACACTTGGACACAGGGTGGGGAACATCACACACCAGGGCCTGTTGCCGGGTGGGGGGAGGGTGGAGGGTTAGCATTAGGAGATACACCTCATGTAAAAGACAAGTTAAGGAGTGCATCACACCAACATGGCACATGTATACGTATGTAACAAATCTGCATGTTGTGCACAGGTACCTTTAACTTAAAGTATAATAAAAAATAAATTAAATTTAAAAAAAGTTTGCTATTGTGAATAGTGCTGCAGTAAACATGTGTGCATGTGTCTTTATAGTAGAATGATTTATAATCCTTGGGGTATGTACCCAGTAATTAGATTGCTGGGTCAAATGGTATTTCTGGTTCTAGATCCTTGAGGAATCACCAGACTATCTTCTACAATGGTTGAACTAATTTACACTCCCACCAACAGTGTAAAAACGTTCCTATTTCTCAACATCCTCTCTAGCATCTGTTGTTTCCTGACTTTTTAATGATCACCATTCTAAGTGGCGTGAGATGGCATCTCATTGTAGTTTTGATTTGCATTTCTGTAATGACCAGTGATGATGAGCTTTTTTTCATATGTTTGTTGGTTGCATAAATCTCATTTTTTAATTTTTAATTTAATTTTATTTTATTATTATACTTTAAGTTTTAGGGTACATGTGCACAATGTGCAGGTTTGTTACATATGTATACATGTGCCATGTTGGTGTGCTGCACCCATTAACTCCTCATTTAGCATTACGTATATCTCCTAATGCTGTCCCTCCCCCCTTCCTCCCATGCCACAACAGTCCCGTGTGTGATGCTCCCCTTCCTATGTCCACGTGTTCTCATTGTTCAATTCCCACCTATGAGTGAAAACATGCAGTGTTTCGTTTTTTGTCCTTGCGATAGTTTGCTGAGAATGATGGTTTCCAGCTTCATCCACGTCCCTACAAAGGACATGAACTCATCATTTTTTATGGCTGCATAGTATTCCATGGTGTATATGTGCCACATTTTCTTAATCCAGTCTATCATTGTTGGACATTTGGGTTGGTTCCACGTCTTTGCTGTTGTGAATAGTGCCGCAATAAACATACGTGTGCATGTGTCTTTATAGCAGCATGATTCATAATCCTTTGGGTATATACCCAGTAATGGGATGGCTGGGTCAAATGGTATTTCTAGTTCTAGATCCCTGAGGAATCGACACACTGACTTCCACAATGGTTGAACTAGTTTACAGTCCCACCAAGAGTGCAAAAGTGTTTGAGAAGTGTCTGTTCATATCCTTTGCCCACTTTTTGATGGGGTTGTTTTTTTCTTGTAAATTTGTTTAAGTTCCTTGTAGATTCTGGATATTAGCCCTTTGTCAGATTAATAGATGGCAAACATTTTCTCCCATTTTATAGGTTGCCTGTTCACACTGATGATAGTTTCTTTTGCTCTGCAGAAGCTCTTTAGGTTAATTAGATCCCATTTGTCTATTTTAGCTTTTGTTGCCATTACTTTTGGTGTTTTAGTCATGAAGTCTTTGCCCATGCCTATGTCCTGAATGGTATTGCCTAGGTTTTCTTCTAGGGTTTTTATGGTTTTAGGTCTTACATTTAAGTTAATTCATCTTGAGTTAATTTTTGTATAAAGTGTAAGGAAGGAGTCCAGTTTCAGCTTTCTGCATATGGCTAGCCAGTTTTCCCAACACCATTTATTAAATAGGGAATTCTTCCCCCATTGCTTGTTTTTGTCACATTTGTCAAAGATCAGATGGTTGTAGATGTGTGGTGTTATTTCTGAGGCCTCTATTCTGTTCCATTGGTCTATATATCTGTTTTGGTACCAGTACCAAGCTGTTTTGGTTACTGTGGCCTTGTAGTATAGTTTGAAGTCAGGTAGCTTGATGCCTCCAGCTTTGTTCTTTTTGCTTAGGATTGTCTTGGCGATATGGGCTTTTTTTTTTTTTTTTTGGTTCCATATGAAATTTAAAGTTGTTTTTTCTAATTCTGTGAAGAAAGTCAATGGTAGCTTGATGGGAATAGCATTGAATCTATAAATTACTTTGGGCAGTATGGCTGTTTTCATGATATCAATTCTTCCTATCCATGAGCACGGAATGTTTTTCCCATTTGTTTGAGTCCTCTCTTATTTCCTTGAGCAGTGGTTTATAGTTCTCCTTGAGGTGGTCCTTCACATCCCTTGTAAGTTGTATTCCTAGGTATTTTATTCTCTTTGTAGCAACTGTGAATGGGAGTTTGCTCATGATTTGGCTGTTTGTCTATTATTGGTGTATAGGAATGCTTCTGATTTTTGCATATTGATTTTGTATCCTGAGACTTTGCTGAAGTTGTTTATCAGCTTAAGGAGTTTTTGAGCTGAGACAATGGGGTTTTCTAAATATACAATCGTGTCATCTGCAAACAGAGATAATTTGACTTTCTCTTTTCCTATTTGAATACCCTTTGTTTCTTTCTCTTGCCTAATTGCCCTGGCCAGAACTTCCAATACTATGTTGAATAGGAGTGGTGAGAGAGGGCATCGTTGTCTTGTGCCAGTTTTCAAAGGGAATGCTTCCAGCTTTTGTCCATTCAGTATGATATTGGCTGTGAGTTTGTCATAAATAGCTCTTATTATTTTGAGATATGTTCCATGAATACCTTGTTTATGGAGTGAAGCATGAAGGGGTGTTGAATTTTATCAAAGGCCTTTTCTGCATCTGTTGAGATAATCATGTAGTTTTGTCACTGGTTCTGTTTATGTGATGGATTATGTTTATTGATTTGCATATGTTGAACCAGTCTTGCATCCCAGGGATGAAGCTGACTTGATCATGGTGGATAAGCTTTTTAATGTGCTGCTGGATTCGGTTTGCCAGCATTTTATTGAGGATTTTCACATTGATGTTCATCAGGGATACTGGCCTGAAATTTTCTTTTTTTGTTGTGTCTCTGCCAGGTTTTGGTATCAGGATGATGCTGGCCTCATAAAACGAGTTAGGGAGGACTTTCTCTTTTTCTATTGTTTGGAATAGTTTCAGAAGGAATGATACCAGCTCCTCTTTGTACCTCTGGTAGAATTTGGCTGTGAATCCATCTGGTCCCGGGCTTTTTTTGGTTGGCAGACTATTAATTATTGCCTCAATTTCAGAACTTGTTATTGGTCTACTCAGGGATTCGACTTCTTCCTGGTTTAGTCTTGGGAGGATATATGTGTCCAGGAATTTATCCATGTCTTCTAGATTTTCTATTTTATTTGCATAGAGGTGTTTATAGTATTCTTGGATGGTAGTTTGTATTTCTGTGGGATCAGTGGTGATCTCTCCTTTATCTTTTTTTTTTTTTTTTTTTTTTGAGACGGAGTCTCGCTCTGTCGCCCAGGCTGGAGTGCAGTGGCGCGATCTCGGCTCACTGCAAGCTCCACCTCCCGGGTTGACGCCATTCTCCTGCCTCAGCCTCCCGAGTAGCTGGGACTACAGGCGCCCGCTACCACACCCGGCTAATTTTTTGTATTTTTAGTAGAGACGGGGTTTCACCGTGTTAGCCAGGATGGTCTCGATCTCCTGACCTCGTGATCCGCCTGCCTCGGCCTCCCAAAGTGCTGGGATTACAGGCGTGAGCCACCGCGCCCAGCCTCCTTTATCATTTTTTATTGTGTCTATTTGATTCTTCTCTCTTTTCTTCTTTATTAGTCTGGCTAGCAGTCTATCTATTTTGTTAATCTTTTCAAAAAACCAGCTCCTGGATTCACTGATTTTTTTGAAGGTTTTTTTCTGTCTTTATCTTCTTCAGTTCTGCTCTGATCTTACTTCTACTGGCTTTTGAATTTGTTTACTCTTGCTTCTCTAGTTCTTTTAACTGTGATGTTAGAGTGTCAATTTTGGATCTTTCCCACTTTCTCCTGTGGGCATTTAGTGCTGTAAATTTCCCTCTAAACACTGCATTAGCTGTGTCCCAGAGATTCTGGTACATTGTGTCTTTGTTCTCATTGGTTTCAAAGAACTTATTTATTTCTGCCTTAATTTTGTTATTTACGCAGTAGTCATTCAGGAGCAAGTTATTCAATTTCCATGTAATTGTGTGGTTTTGAGTGAGTTTCTTTATCCTGAGTTCTATTTTGATTGCATTGTAGTCAGAGAGACTGTTATGATTTCCATTCTTTAGCATTTGCTGTGGAGTGTTTTACTTCCAATTATGTGGTTGATTTTAGAATAAGTGCTATGTGGTGCAGAGAAGAATGTGTATTCTGTTGATCTGGGGTGGAGAGTTCTGTAGATGTCTATTAGGTCCTCTTGGTCCATAGCTGAGATCAAGTCCTGAATATCTCTGTTAATTTTTTGTCTCATTGATCTCATATTCACAGTGGGGTGTTAAAGTCTCCCACTATTACTGTGTGGGAGTCTAAATCTCTTTGTATGTCTCTAATAACTTGCTTTATGAATCTGGGTGCTCCTGTGTTGGGTGCATATATATTTAGGACAGTTAGCTTTTCTTGTTGCATTGATCCCTTTACCATTATGTAATGACCTTCTTTGTCTTTTCTGATATTTGTTTGCATAAAGTCTGTTTTATCAGAGACTAGGATTGCAACTCCTGCTTTTTTTTTTTGCTTTGCATTTGCTTAGTAAATCTTCCTGCATCCCTTTATTTTGAGCCTATGTACGTATTTGCACATTAGATGGGTCTCCTGAATACAGAACACCAATGGGTCTTGACTCTTTATCCAATTTGCCAGTCTGTGAGTTTTAATTGGGGAATTTAGCCCGTTTACATTTAAGGTTAATATTGTTATGTGTGAATCTGATCCTGCCATTATGATGCTAACTGGTTATTTTGCCCATTAGTTGATGCAGTTTCTTCATAGTGCCGATGGTCTTTACATTTTGGTTTGTTTTTGCAGTGGCTGGTACCTGATTTTCCTTTCCATATTTACTGCTTCCTTCAGGAGCTCCTGTAAGGCAGGCCTGGTGGTGACAAAATCCCTCAGCGTTTGCTTGTCTGTAAAGGATTTTATTTCTCCTTCATGTATGAGGCTTAGTTTGGCTGGATATGAAATTCTGGGTTGAAAATTCTTTTCTTTAAGAATGTTGAATATTGGCCCCCACTGTCTTCTAGCTTGTAGGGTTTCTGCAGACAGAACTGCTGTTAGTCTGATGGCTTCCCTTTGTGGGGAAACCAACCTTTCTCTCTGGCTGACCTTAACATTTTTTCCTTCATTTCAATTTTGGTGAATCTGACATTTATGTGTTTTGGGGTTGCTCTTCTCGAGGAGTATCTTTGTGGTGTTCTCAGTATTTCCTGAATTTGAATGTTGGCCTGCCTTGCTAGGTTGGGGAAGTTCTCCTGGATAATATCCTGAAGTGTGTTTTCCAATTGGTTCCAATCTCCATGTCACTTTCCGGTATACCAATCAAATGTAGGTTTGTTTTTTTCACATAGTCCCATATTTCTTGGAGGCTTTGTTCATTCCTTTTCATTCTTTTTTCTCTAATCTTGTCTTCATGCTTTATTTCATTAAGTTGATCTTCAATCTCTGATATCCTTTCTTCCACTTGACCAGTTCGGCTATTGATACTTGAGTATGCTTCACAAAGTTCTTGTGCTGTGTTTTTCAGCTCAGTCAGGTCATTTATGTTCTTCTCTAAAGTGGTTATTCTAGTTAGTAATTCCTCTAACCTTTTATCAAGGTTCTTAGCTTCCTTGCATTGGGTTAGAATATGTTCCTTTAGCCTGGAGGAGTTTGTTATTACCCACTTTCTGAAGCTTACTTCTGTCAATTCGTCAAACTCATTCTCTGTCCAGTTTTTTCCCTTGCTGGTGAGGAGTTGTGATCCTTTGGAGGAGAAGAGGCATTCTGGGTTTTGGAATTTTTAGCCTACTTGCTCTGTTTTTTCCTCATGTTCAGGGATTTATCTACCTTTGGTCTTTGCTGTTGGTGACCTTCAGATGGAGTTTTTGCATGGTCATCCTTTTTATTGATGTTGATGCTATTGCTTTCTGTTTGTTAGTTTTCCTCCTAACAGACAGGCCCCTCTTCTGTAGATCTGCTGGAGTTTGCTGGGGATCCAATCCAGAACCTGTTTGCCTGCACCAGCAGAGGCTGCAGAACAGCAAAGATTGCTGCCTGCTCCTTCTGGAAGCTTCATCCCAGAGGGGCACCTGCCAGATGCCAGCCAGAGTTCTCCTGTATGAGTTGTCTGTTGACCCCTGCTGGGAGCTGTCTCCCCTTCAGAAGGCATGAGGGTCAGCGACCCACTTGAGGAGGCAGTCTGTCCCTTAGCAGAGCTCGAGTGCTGTGCTGGGAGATCTGCTGCTCTCTTCAGAGACGGCAGGCAGGGACGTTTAAGTCTGCTGAAGCTACGCCCACAGCCACTCCTTCCCCCAGGTGCTCTGCCCCAGGGAGATGGGAGTTTTATCTATAAGCCCCTGACTGAGGCTGCTACCTTTCTTTCAGTGATGCCCTGCCCAGAGAGGAGTAATATAGAGAGGCAGTCTGGCTACAGTGACTTTGCAGTGCTGTGGTGGGCTCCACCCAGTTAGAACTTCTCAGTGACTTTGTTTCCACTGTGAGGGAAAAAACGCCTACTGAAGCCTTAGTCATGGCAGGCACCCCTCCCCCGATCAAGCTCAAGTGTTCCAGGTCGACTTCAGACTGCTGTGCTGGTCGCGAGAATTTCAAGCCAGTGGATCTTAGCTTGCTGGGTTCCATGGGTGTGGGATCTGCTTAGCTAGACCGCTTGGCTCCCTGGCTTCAGCCCCCTTTTCAGGGGCATGAACGGTTTTGTCTCACTGGCATTCCAGGCACTACTGGGTTAAAAACAAAAAACAAAAAACAAAAAACTTCTGCAGCTAGCTCAGTGTCTGCCCAAATGGCCGTACAATTTTGTGCTTGAAACCCAGGGCCCTTGTGGTATAGGCAACTGAGGGAATCTCCTGGTCTGTGGGTTGTGAAGACCATGGGGAAAGGGTCGTATCTGGGCCAGATAGCACTGTTCCTCACAGCACAGTCCCTCATGGCTTCCTTTGGGTAGGGGAGGGAGTTCCCCAACCCCTTGTGCTTCCCAGGTAAGGCAATGCCCCACCCTGCTTCTGCTTACCCTCTGTGGGCTGCATGCACTGTCTAACCAGTCCCAGTGAGGTGAACTGGGTACCTCAGTTGGAAATACAGAAATCACCTGCCTTCTGTGTTGGTCTTGCTGGGAACTGCAGACCAGAGCTGTTTTTATTCAGCCAACTTGACCAGGAACTTATCTGTAAAATCTCTTACTTTTAAAAAGAAAAATCACTTGATCTCTGTTTTAGTTCATCTTTTGTTGGTTATAAAAGAATACTTGAAACTGGGTGATTTATAAAGGGAAAGAAGGAGGCTGCAAAGTCCAAGGTCTAGAGGCTGCACCTGCTAAGAGTCTTCTTGTTGGTGGGGACTGTCTGCAGAGTCCTGAGGCAGCATGGGGCATCGCATGGTGAACGGGCTAAGTGTGCTAGCTCAGGTCTTTCTTCTTCTTCTTATGAAGCCATCAGTTCCATTCCCACAATAACCCATTAATCCATTAATCCATGGGTAAATTAATTGATTAATGAAGACAGGGCCCTCAAGACCCAATCACCTCTTAAAGGCCCCACCTCTCAATACTGCCACATTGGCAATTAAGTTTCAACATGAGTTTTGGAGGAGACAAACATTTAAACCATAGCAACTCTATATTTTTCTTCCAGCTTCCATCCCCATTTGTTCATCCTCCCTTACAAATACCTCTAATTCACATTCTCTCACTTCTTGAACCCACTTGGCCAGGTTTTCACCCAAGCACTCCAAAGCTTCTCTTACCAAGTCGCCAATGACCTCTTCATTGCTAACCCCAATGTTCAATTCTCTGACCTCATCCTACTTGGTCACCAGTTTCTTTTCTTTGATATAGTAGCCTCCCCTTATCAGAGGAGGATATGTCCCAAGACCCCCAGTGGATGCATGAAACCTCAAATGGTACTGAACCCTCTCTATATTTTGTTTCTTAAATTTGATAACTGAGATGGCTACTAAGTGACTAATGGGTGGGTAGCATCTACAGTGTGGATACCCTAGACAATGGGATTATTCACATTCTGGGTGGGACAGAGAGCGACAGCACAAAATTTCATCATGCCACTTGGAATGGCAGCACTCAACTTAAACTCATGAATTGTTTATTTCAGGAATTTTCCATTTAACATTTTCAGACTGTGGTTGACTGTGGTTGACTGTGGGTAACTGAAACTGTGGAAAAGGAGGGACTACTATGCTTTCTTCATCTGGCTTCCCATTCTCCAGTCTTCTTCCTTCCTCAGTAGCTGCACCTCCCAGGCTCCCTTGCTGGTTTCTCCTTGTTTTCCTCATGCTTCAATGCTATGAATCCCAGGACTTAGGTCTTTGAGTTCTTCCCTGCTACACTCATTCCTGGGTGATTTTATTCCATCCCATGGCTTTACACATTATCTACACTCTCATGTCTGAACTTGTATTTCTAGTCTGAATTCCAGACTCATACCCAACTTCCTACTCAGCATCTCCATTTCAATGTTCAAGTTAACCATCTTAAACCCAAAATTGAACTCCTCTCTTTTCTACTTGAAACCCACTCCTCCTGAAGTCTTCCCCTTTTCCATTAAGTGCAATTCCATTCTTCTAGTTACACAGGACAAAAAATCTCAGTGTCACCCTCGATTTCTCTCTTTTTATCCTTCCCTCACCAAACCCATCAGCAAATGTCGTTAGCTCTACCTTCAAGATACGTCCAGCATTTGATCACTTCTCACTGCCTCTGCTGCCACCACCTGGGCCAGGCCACCACTGTTACCCACCTGATTCATGGCACCAGTGCCTGAACATGTGGGTCACTCTGCTCACACACTTGACCCTACAGCCTGTCTCAACACTTCCACTGTCTCTAACATGAGTCACAGTGAACATGAGTCAGACTTTGTCAGTATTTCTTTGGGTATTATCAACATTAATTACTATATTACTTTCATGCCCGCAGACACCATGAGGTAAAGTGTTGTGTTTTGACCCTACACTTACTGACCCCAGACAAATATATTTTTCTATGTTCTTATGGTTCTTCCGATGCTTACTGCCACTGACTGTGTTACCAATGTAATCAGCAGGGCTGCATCCTACGCTGTGCATTTGTGCACTACCCAGAGATGCATGGCTGAGTGGGGATCAGAGCCCATGTTCCACACTCCAAGCCATGAGTCCTGGTGGACACTGCATCTGTCCACCCGGAAAAGATGGCACCTTTCTTTTTGCACAAAATGCCTTTTGCTTAACACGTTCTACACCTACAGGTCTGTCTACACTTGTGTCTGTGGGGGGTTGCCTGTTCTATTTGGTCTGCTCAGTGCAGGGAGCCTTTTAAAATCTGCTTAAAGGCACTAAATAGGTCAGTAGCAGGCACTGTGCACACTGTGCACTTACTTTAGTTACTTTAGGTAACTTACTTACCTAAATAAAGTAAGTTAGGTTTCCAGGCTTATAAAGAAATTAGAAGAAGCAAATGCAGTCTATATTGTCCCATGTAGACTGCATTCGCTGCTTCTAATTTCTTTATGAGCCAGGAAACCTAACTTGCCTGATTTCTGTATATGACCAAAGTAAGCAGACTTTAATGCAGAGTCTCAAAAAGTTGCTGTATGACTAAGTGCCTGGAATTTAGAGCATTGATCTTCTGGCATCTATTTGGCTGTTCAAAAGTTCTCTTGGTTTTGGATCTTGGTTCTGTTCTGGACATCTAAGTAAGATACTTCTGGATTAACGGAAGTTTATGGGATTAAAATCATACCCAAATATAGTTTGCCAGAAAGTGCTTTATTAATCTCTCAAGATTAATAATATATGCATTTTTTTCAGGATAGTCACATTAGAGCAATCCTTTCTATAAAGACTATTTGAACTTTACACTAAATATGTGCTTGAAATCATTTTAATCTACTTGTCACAGTCTCTTCACGTCTGCAGTTTTGTTCTAGCATGGGCTCAGATAGTGATCCATTCCTATTACCTTACTAACTATCATACTATCCTACAAGACAAGAGAAAGGTCATCTGCTCCCACTTCCTGATGGAGAAAATTGGAAACAGATAAATGCATAGGTAACTTGTAAAATATTGGAGCATGTAGTGAGACAGTAGCACATAAAATATTTTGAGATAGGTTTATAGAAACTAAAACTTAACATTGATCATTTGGTGAGTCAGTAAGATCCTCAGAAAGATATTTATTTCCCAGGACTGATGAGGTTAAAGATAGAGAAGAGCAACTCATAGCACATTACAAATACTTAATATTTTTTTAAGATGGTAAAAAACAGCTCTTTAAATTTCTGTAACCCAACTCTTAGACTTCAATAATTTCATTAAGAGGCCCCTTGCTGATAATATTTTTTAAACAAGCTATTCAACTCCAGAAGATTCATCCTGTGATCCACATTTGCAAGAAACTGGACTGAGATGGTGGTACGGTATTCTAAGCAATGTTTTATTAAAAATAAATAACCAAAAGCAAGTATTGGGGCTGCCGAGAGAAGGAAGCATCATTCAGTAGTGGCATGTGGTAGAGATGCCAATCCAAGGTGATTATGCAATGAGCATAACTGCCAATAACACTTACTTGGGGCTTGTCTCCCAGTGAAACGGACATAGAGTTGGATTAATTTTTAGCCCAGTTTATGATTCTGCACCAGTGAGGCATGTGGTGTTATTTCCCAGGGCATTTAAATTCTTCCTCCTAAAGCACAACACTATCTTGTCCTGTTCTATTTATTTTCCTCAAGTGTGTGTGACTTGCAGAGCATTAACACGCCAAAACATATGTTTCCTAAGCCTGTTCTCCCATCTCACCTTCACTTAGACTTTCAAGGTCAGAGCTATTTGTGGCTATCCACTTAATTGGACTTAAAATAAAAGGCAGCAGAAAATAGTAGATTTGTAATGGCCCTTCATAGTAAGCATCAAAAGAGCAGCCTGGCTGCTCATCTGAATGCTATTTAAATAAATCTGCCTCTTATTATAAGTCAGGGCCACAAAACTCCATCCACCATGCCACCAGTTACTGTGTAGCTGACACAAGCTAGAAACGAGAGCGAGGATGTTTCCTGAGCGCCTTGGAAACCACTGGAGCTTTGAACCAATTGTGCATTTTTGTATAAAGCATGATCATGTGGTTAAGTTCTCTTTGCCCTCGGAATGTGCACATTAATCAGCTTTGTGCAATTACTGTCCATGCTAGACAAGGACAGAGTAGATCATTACTGCTATTGTTATTTTTTACCGTATATATGGAGCTTCATACAATTACAAAGTGCTGTTCAAGATGGATGCAAATGTTCCTAGGGCATGGAATGGGAGGAGTTACATATATTGGGGGATAGAAGGTGGATGGGCAAGTTTGGTCCATAACCAAGATGTATAAAGCTAAGGGCCCAGTACAGACAGCAAAACAGGCAAAGTTCACATCTTGGAGCAAAGGCCTGTGGCCTAACTGCTTTGCTGGTAGGGCTTCTGGGCAAGAAGTAGGGAAGATTTTTTGACGAGAAAGTCTTTTAGATAAGGCAGAGAAGAATCAGGAGCAGGCAAAGAAGGATGATGCAGCAACCAGATGACAGGCATCCTGGGTCCAATGTTCAAGTAGCTTTGCATTCCCAGGTTCTCTATAATCAGGAAGTCCTGGGCCCCAAACAACCCCTGAATCCTCCTCCAGTTCTTAGCTTCAGGGGAACAATCTTTTCCAAGGACGAGCTCAAAGGAAGAAACAGCTTTAGGGTTGATCCAAGGGTCTCAAATCACTCTAGATAAAAATGTGCTTAGAAAACAATATAGAACAGCTTGGTAGGGGTTCCCAGGCTAGGAGCTGCTGTATCTATGGAGCACATTTCTTAAAAGCTCACAGAATGGAGGAAAATATTTGCAAATCATATATCTGATAAGGGGCTTGTAACCAGAATAGATAAGGAACTCTGAAACTCAATAATAAGGCAAATAGCCCAATTTAAAAATGGACAAAGGACATGAGTAGACACTTCTCCAAAGAAGCTATACAAATGGCCAATAAGCCCAACGTTATCATTTATCAGGAAAATGCAAATCAAAATCATGAGGTATCACTTTACAATCACAAAGATGGGTATAATAAAAAAGATAATAACAAATGTCGGCAAAGATGTGGAGAAATCGGAACTCTCATCCACACAGGAAAGCAAAATGGTCCAGGGACTTTGGAAAAGAGTTGGCAGTTCCTCAAAATATTAAACATAGAGAACACATGACCCAGCAATTCTACTCATAAGCATATGCCAAAGAGAACTAAAAACATGTATTCACACAAACACTTGTAAGTAAATGTTCACTTCAGCATTATTCCTAATACCCAAAATGTGAAAACAATCTAAATTCATTCACCAACTGATGAATAAATAAAATGTGGTGTACCTATATAGTGCAATATTATTTGGACATAAAAAGGTTACAACATGGACGAACCTTAAAAACATTACGCTAAATGAAAGCAGCCAGTGCAAAAAGCCACATATTATATAAATTCATTTATGTGAAATGTCCAGAATAGGCAAATCTATACTGACAAAGTAGATTAGTGGCTACTGGGGGCTGGGCAGAGGGAGGAATTGGGAGAGACTATCAGTGTGTACAGGGTTTCTTTTTGGTGATTAAAATGTTCTAAAATTAGATAGTGATGATGGTTGTGTGACTCTGAATGTATATGCTAAAAAACACTGAATTATACAACTAGGGTGAATTCTATGGTAAATGAATTACATCTCAGAAAAGCTGTTATTAAAAAGTCAATAGAGAAACATTATACAAGGCTAGAAGGCAAAGAGAACTATTTTGGGCCACAGCTGGAATAAACTGGCTTTTAGAATTGAAATGCCTTACCTACCCTGATGCCCACACTTGCAACCTGAGGGGACAGGAGGGTTTCTAATGATTCCTCTTTCATAAGTAGGAAATTAGTCATTTGCTGCTTGAGTTTAATACATAAAACCCTACATTTTATGACTGATTCAGGCTCAGACTTTTTATCATGAACACTCATCATCACCATTATCAACTTCTTGAAGCATTAAGCGCCCTTTGGCCTTCTACCTATGACACCAAGCTAGGCACCAAATACTGCAAATGGGACCAGTTAGTTACTGAGTCAAGGGGAGTGATTCAATCCAAGACAGAAAACACAGATGCTGGCAAACCAACATCAGTCACAGGTATGACTAGATAGGTGCATGAATAGCTAAGATTAAATATTGATGATACACACAAGAGTGAACACATTTATAGGGTGGCAAGAAGAGGGCTCAAGAGAATTTCATGGTTGAGCAAGGTTTAGTTTCAGAGATAGGGAACTATTTCTCTCTTAATCCTCTGCAAGAATAAAAGGAAAGCAAGGTCAAGTCCAAACACTGAGGATTTGACTATTAGTTAGGGATTGGTTGGGGAACTGCAGATTCATATGGCTGCAAGGGAGACATCAAGAGAGAGGTCTAGGAAATGAAACCTAGGAAGTAGGCAAGGCCCTGAAATGGCAATAGGAAAACACTCTGCAGGGAAAGATAGGACTGAAGAAGAGTAGGCTTGTAGCACAGAGAAGGGACTCAGAGCAAAAGAGACCAGGAGAAGTGTATCTTTGGTGGGTTGGGGAGGAGGAGGGCAGAAACTGGATTCTGCTAAACACTTTTCCTGTTTAATCTCATCAAAAATTCATACCCTCCCTATAAGGAAAATTCTACTACTTTAAAAATTTATGGATAAGTAAACACAAGCCCAGAGAGGTTAAGTAATGTATCCAAGATCACACAGCTAGGAAGGTCTATCCAAAATAATCTCTGTCCTAGGCCTAAATAATAATTTCATTGTGTTAACCTTTAGCCATCATCGGCCATCTCGGAAAACTAACAGGTTCCTGGAATACACCAATATTCAATGTCTATTACGGGCCTGAAATAAGTGGTTCAGTATATATTTGGTTGCTATCAGGTGGTACGGAAAAAGAAAACCACCTCAGCCTATGTAAGTTGCTAGAACAACAGATGACAGTTTATAAGTGGGAAAAACGGTGCTTCAGGTTTTAGCTGAAGGTGGAACCTGTATTTCTACCTACACCCTGCTTGTCTGACTCAGTGTCCATCAAGCAGTAAAAGAGAAAGTTACTTACAGAGAAGCAGAAACTCATCTGGCCCTTTCCAAGAAGGTCCTGTAGATGGGTAAAGAAGCCCTCATTACTCCTCCAAAGGAAGCGATCCTCTTTAATTGGGTTTCTTAATTGGAAAGGCACTCTGAAGGAAATAAGTTCAGCGATTCATGACCTAACTATCTCTTCTGTTGGCCAACCCATAAGTACAAGCAAGTATACTTGTTTCTTTCCCATTAACAGAGAAACACAGAGTTATCAGAGCTGGCAGTATCTTGGAGATAAACTAGTCCTTTCATTTACAAAGAGAAGACGCTTGGGGCAAAGCGCCTGGCCCAGGGTTACGCAGCCAGTGTCTGGGATGAAAGGGACTTCTTTCCAGGCTTAGTCCTGCTGATGCAAAATTGTGACTGCACCCTTTAAAACTGTGAACACTACATTAAATATGGCCTGGTGCCCAGATCCTTTCCAAACCCACCAGTTTTTACCCATACAAGAACCATGTCTGCATCATTTGGTTTACAAATCCAATCCTTCATAAAAAGAAAACCCACCTAATCTAAATGCAGCTTCTTGTCTAGATTCTGCTTTTCTCTGATTTCATAACCTCTCTGCTTCACCCACATTTCTTTTCCACCTGATGACAAGCTCACTGGGAACCAAGAATGACTGGAGGCTCAGCAAGCATATCATGCTGTGATCTATGTCTTTTTTACTCTGCAATCGTTCTATCTCAGACCAAGAGAGCAATACATGGTTTGGTGAGTGTTGGCCTCAGGATTCTGCAGAAATCTGCATTGGTCAGAGTTAGCCAAATGGACATAGATGGTGTGTGTGCTTGGAGAGGAAGCATTGATGATGTGTGGATCTAGGTCTAAATGGCTGAAAGAGTCCCAGTCATGAAGATTAGCATGGATTTATATGTATTTAATGGTCCTTTTAGATCATGGCTCTGAAATGCTAAATAAATTAATTACTAAAAGGAAAAGCTGAGGGTAAGAAGCAAGGCCACCACCAGGCCAAAAGACACCTTTGCGGAATTAAGAAAAGGCACCCCTTCCTCTAGGCAGCCACAGTCCCACATCAGTGCATTCCGCTCATTCAGTAGAGTGATGTCTAGCTTCCTTCTCCTATTCTTCACCTTGATCAAACAGATGCCCTTGTAGAGTACACAACTAGTACAGCGTTGCAGGGCAGCCCTGCTGAAAGAAAGAAAGAAGGAGAAAAAAACATTCTTAACATAACTAAGGCCACAGCCCTTTGGTGGTCCATGAAATTATTTTAGAAAGTTGACACCAGTAATTTTAATAGAATGAAAAATTTACAAAATATAAAAGTCCCTTATGCTTAGATTTTATCTTTATATGGATATGTAAATATGCACATATGTATGTGTGCATGCATGTGCACACACATATTGGGTTGAGAGTAAAATATATTTACATGGGGCATGGTCAAAAACATTTGAAAGTCACTGATTTGACAGCTCACAATGTGAAAAGTGAATCTAATTTGGAGTCCTGCTTCATCTGTATTTTTAAGTGCCCAGGGAGAAGCACTCAGGTACAAGAGAACCAGCTTGCAGTTTGAAATCAGACAGGCTCAAGTTCAAATGCCGTTTAAATATCACTAAATTTGAACCTTAGGCCATCATTTATGTTTCCCAATCCTCAGATTCCTGATCTGCAGATGGAGGTGATAATATTTATTTCAGAGTGTTGATGTAGTAAGTACCTGGTATTAAGCACTGCCTACTTTTCAAATCCCTCTCTTCTCTTGACTTTGGAGAGACCTATAGAGACCAGCAGTCCAGGGACACACATGCAGCTGCCCAGGATAGTTTTCCTTGTCAGAAGCCACAAATGCTGAGGCGGTCTAGCGTCCTACAGTAAACCTTAAACGACTTTTCCCCATGCACGTTGTTCTTCCATCTGTCTGGAAGAGCTACCTCCCACAGCCCGCTTAAGCTAAAATTATTGCTTGGTCAAGTCAATTAAATCATTTGAGAGAAACTACTACATGTAAGTCAGTTAAGAAAAAGAGTTGGGTGATATGGGCATGGCTAGACTCTGGTCTTCTGTTTAGGGTGAATGTATTAGATTGCTGCTTTGGCCTGGTTAGAATATTCCACGTTGTAAATATTACAGCTCCTAAGGATAGAAATGACCAGCTAAAAATCTGTTAGGTCACTGAGGGTGAATCTCCCACATTCCAGATGTGGCAATAGGGTTCCTTGGAGGTACAGAATCCCCCTTAGGTTAAATGGCCAAGGAGCACATCCCAGTCCCTGAAAACTTCATTTCCCAAATCTTCGGTCATGAGGACTCCTCTTCAGAATAATTCTCCCATTAAAACGAAAACAAAAACAAAACCTGCAAAAACTTCCTGGCTCCATTTAGGTGTGGAAATGGGGAGAGAGAGGAGAGCTAAAGTTAGTGATTCTCAGCATATATTTGTAAGAGATCTTTGTGTGAGTCATCACAGCTAGCTTTAAAATTGACACAAAGGACACAGGAAACTGGCAATCTATAAAAGAAAAATGTCATTCTTCATAAACATATGTTTCAAAGCCCAGACTCCCAAATAAAGCAATGCACATTTAAAACAATTAATTAAAATGCTACGTTTCATCTATGAAATTGGAAAACATTAAAAATTATAATATTCAACACTACTAAGTATGTAGCAATGTGGCAGAAACTTTAAAAAGCTGATAAGCCTTGACCCAGAAATTCTGCTTCTACGAAATCAGAAATTCATGTGTAAAGCTATTTGTTGTAGTATTTTTTATAATGTTAAATATTGCAATAAATGGCAACATGAAAATGGCTTTCTATATTATGATAATACTAAACATTAAATAGCATTTTAGGAAAACATTTAATGATGGGGAAAAGGCTCCATAATAGGCCAAAAATTTGTAAAAACCTTAAAATTGTATATATTCAAATGGTAAATATAAAATTTTGTATGTCCAATATGTTCCTATTTAAATACATAGGTGTGTATATATATGTCTATGTACATATGCATGTGTATATGTATGTGTATATGAGAAGTTCAGAAGAATGCTATATGCAAAAATGTGCATAGTCATCTTTGGATGGTGCAATGAGAGAATATAAACTGTTCAAAATTTTCTTTTTTATATTTTGATGTGTTTTTAATACTCGTACAATGAATACATAATTTTGGTATCTGATAAATATATTATTTAAAAGGCAAACCTAAAATTTAAAGTGGCCTCATATAACTTCATGTTAGAATTGCTCCTCAGATTTGAATGACTAAAACTTGCTGTTTCTAGGATTTATTATTTTGATGAGAAACTTTACTATGATGGTCAGGCTGTATTAAACATTGAGAGAATGCCATTAAAATTTCATAACAGTGTCACTTGTTGTATGCATTATCTTTTGAGAAATCTACAGTCTGAAATTTCTGGCAATAGAATAACAAACCCTTCTTAATATATTACTCCCTAAAATGTTGGAATATTACACTTTAAATATATTTTTCAAATATCTAACTATTTTATTTAGTGAGGAATAAGGGATTCTTAGAACCTAGAACACTGACCAAATACAAGTCCAGAAATGTCTGTATTGCTTTGCCTTCAAGGTATTTGCCATTCCTTAGCAGCCTAAAGACTAGGTTTTTAGAAGTACAAACATGAGGCCTGATAGCGGGAAGGGAGTTCAGAGAACTTCTCTATCTGTAAGCTGAGACTCCTGAAGGGTTGACACTTTCAGTAAGCAAATAAGAAAAAAAAAAATCTACCTCGCAAAGGGAGATGGTAGGATGTGTCTATTTGAGTCTTGCTTTTTAGTGCTGCTGAAAGTTGAAGATGGGGAAGAAAGATGAATCTCCCTTAAGAATTTTTAAGCACAGGCTCGCTCATATGGGTTTGCAGTCTGAATTTACACTACCTGGGTAGTAAAAAAGTCAAACATGTAGCTTAGAATGGCCCCAGTTGGTAGTACTCCCAGACCTTTGACAGGAGAGCAATCCTCTCTGGAGGAATGTACTTAAAACCCAGGCCTCAATGGAGTTCCACAGGTAAAGTCCCAAGAAATATATGCTCAAAGTTTAAAAAAATTTCATGGTTAAGAATCAATAAAACAACAAAACTAGACCCACAAAGATATTGCCACAAAATTTATCAACAATGAAATATAAAATAAATATACTTAACATGTTTAGAGGAATAAAAGAGGCATTAAAAGTATGATGAAATTAGAAACAATGAAAAGCTACCTAACAGATTTGAAAAAGAGCCACATAAGACTTGTAGAAATGAATAATATAACTAAAATTAGAAAGTCAATAGATGAGCTTTAGAGCAGATTAGACTAAATTAAAGAGAAAATGAGACGCTAGAAGGTAGATATAAAGAAATGACAAGAATGAGGGTCACAGATAGAAAACCACGAACAGTGAAAACACGTGGAAGGTAAGATAGTACAAGATACGTCTAACTGGAATTCTAGAAGGCAGACTATAGGAAGATTGGGGTAGAGGCAAAATTGTTGGGAGGCACTAATACTCCAAATCAGGAAGCCTAATGAGTCACAAATAGAGGATACCTAAATGAGAAAATCACACCTGACATATCTTAAGGAAAATGCCAAACACTCAAAGCAAAAACCTTAAAAGTAGTAAAGGAAAAAAGATAAATTTCTTATAAAGGAGCAATGTTTACATGGATGGTAGTCTTTCAACAGCAAAAACGGAATTGAGAGACAGTGGAATATTATTATCGAAGTTGGACGAGAAAATAATTTTCTACTCACTACTTTTGTCCTATATTTCAAGAACAAAAGTGAAATACAACTCTAAGTAAATAAAAATCAGGTGTTTACTATTAACAGATTAAGAAACATCATGAATGTACATCAGGAGTAGAGGGAAAAAACTGTAGATAAAAGGTTTGGTATACAAGAAGGAATGAGGAGGGGAAAAACCAGTACATATGTGGATAAATCTAAAAATATTGATGGTAAAATGACAATGTCTAATTTATGAGGCTTAAAAAATGAAAGTTATACCTCAATAAAGCTGTTTACAAAACATCAAGGTAGGCGGGCGCGGTGGCTTACGCCTGTAATCCGAGCATTTTGGGAGGCCGAGGTGGGAGGATCATGAGGTCAGGAGATGGAGACCACCCTGGCTAACATGGTGAAACCCCGTCTTTAGTAAAAAAAAAGTACAGAAAAATTAGCTGGATGTCGTGGCGGGCGCCTGTAGTGCCCCTACTTGGGAGGCTGAGGCAGGAGAATGACGTGAACCCGGGAGGTGGAGCTTGCAAGTGAGCCGAGATCGCGCCACTGCACTCCAGCCACGGCGACAGAGCTAGACTCCGTCTCAAAACAAAAATCAAAAACCAAAAACAAACAAACGAACAAAAAACACATCAAGGTAGAGCTTAAATTCTAGACTTCGAATTATATACAATGGGTGAAGTGGTGACTGAGTAATTTTCTAAGGTACTTAGGTTGTTTAGCTGGAGCGTAAACATCTTAATTAACTTTATAGTATGTTAAGTTAAATACACAGGTTAAAATTTCTTTTTCTTTTTCTTTTTTTTTTTTTTGAGATGGAGTCTCACTCTGTCGCCCAGGCTGCAGTGCAGTGGCACGATCTTGGCTCACTGCAATCTCTGAAGCCCGGGTTCAAGCAATTCTTCTGCCTCAGCCTCCTGAGTAGCTGGGATTACAGGCGCCTGCCACTGCGCCCAGCTAATTTTTGTATCTTTAGTAGAGACGGGGTTTCACCATCTTGGCCAGGCTGGTTTTGAACTCCTGACCTTGTGATCCACCTGCCTCGGCCTCCCAAAGTGCTGGGATTACAGGTGTGAGCCACCGCGCCCGGCCACACAGGTTAAAATTTCTAAGGCAAGCATCAAGATAATAGAAATAGAGTGTAGGCTCACGCCTGTAATCCCAGCACTTGGGAGCTGAGGCAGGTGGATCACGAGGTCAGGAGATTGACACCACGGTGAAACCCCGTCTCTTCTAAAAATACAAAAAATTAGCCGGGCGCGGTGGCGGGCACCTGTAGTCTCGGCTACTCAGGAGGCTGAGGCAGGAGAATGGCGTGAACCCGGGAGACGGAGCCTGCAGTGAGCCGAGATCGCGCCACTGCACTCCAGCCTGGGCGACAAAGCGAGACTCCGTCTCAAAAAAAAAAAAAAAAAAAGAGTGTATACATTCCAAACTATTAAAGGGAAAAAGAGAGTTAGAAAAAAAATTCAAAAAAAGGCAAGAAAAAATTCTAAAAAGAAACAGAAAGGCCAAAATAAATAGAAAGTATACAATAACATGATGAAAAAGAATCCAAACGTTACAGTAATCATAGTCAATATAAACAAAGTAAACTTTCCGGTTAAAAGATAATGCTTGTGAAACTGAATTAAATAAAGTGCATGCATATTCTGGTTACTAGAGACTTACCTAAAACAAAAGAAGGTTGAAAATAAAAGGATGGAAAAACTAAACTTGCCAAAACCACACTCTGGATGCACTTGTGTCCCCAGTAGCCAGAGAATAGCTTAACATACGATCCCATTCTTTGCTAAAGTTAAGATACAAATTATCTAGTTCTAACAAAAAAGAGGGGAAGGGGACAAAAGGAGGGAAGAGGAGAGGAAAAGAAGGACAAAGAGAGGAATAGATGAAGTAGGGGAAGGTGGAAGGGAGAGATATGGTGACTCCAGTTCTCTAGGATTCACAAAGTTTAGGTCATCTGTTGCCAGGGGAAACCAGAATAGCAAGGGAAATGGCCAAGGGCAATTTGAACTGTGTGTATCAAAATCCACTTCTGGGTCTCTCAAAATGCCTAGTTCACTCTCTGAATCACAAGCAGTAACTGACGGGTTTACTTTTAGGATAAGTAGAGGGAAACAAAATAAGGAAAATATCACCATGCTGTATCCCTAGATAAACACACTACTTTCACAGTCAGTTAAGAATTTTAATGCCTAAGTTTTTTTCTTTTAAGAAAGACAGAGAATTAGTTTCCAAATCTATCAAGTAATACATCTTTTTATTTAATATAAGGACCATCTTACCTACTTTGAAGTTTGTATATTAATTTTACTAATTAATAAATTCTGTGTTTTAAGCAAAGTTGAGGCAACACATGTATACTTCTACAATTATTTATGGTTTAGTACTTTACAAGAACTACTTCACTTTATGAAGAATATTTATAATAATTTTGTTTTAATCCTGATTTTCCAAAGAACATTAATCACAATTTGAATTGCTAAAACCCTTTACAGCTTTTCAGAAACACACAAACTGAATAAAGCAAAGCACACCTAAATTACTAAGTAGTCTGGCCCTCCAACTATCCAGCTTTAAGCATCTTTATTTAGATTGTGCCCTTCATTAGAACCAGGCCAACTTGCTGTCAGATTACAGTGCCAAGTCTAAGACGAAGTTAAATACCATGGACAGCTGCTTTCTAGGCCAATGACAGCCTAGCACCATAACAGATCAACGGCCCCCAGCAGCCAGGGTAGGAGCATAGCAAAATGAGCCGAATGATCTGAAACTTAACTGCTTCACATCCTGCAGGATTCAAACTTATTCCTAACCAGCTATACAGACATTTTAAGAAGAGAGCCCCAAACATCTATAAATAAAAATACCCCAAAAGCAAAAGTCTCTGCTTAGAATGGATATTGCTAAGTCCCAGCCAATGAGCTACTCACTTTAAGCAAAATTCCAAATAATAAAATTTCAGGACGAAATAAAGACATTTTGAAGTTTCCTTGGAGTTAATGTTTGACCCATTTATATTCACTGTATGTGAACTAGAGCTTATGAATATTATAATACAGCAAATATTATATAACCCTAAGGGGTATGACGGACTGCTTAACTCAAGGATTCACTGGAGCAAGTTCAGTCTTCAAGGAATGTTTTATAACTCTTGAATCTAAAATAATTTATTCCAACTCATTTTTCACTTAAGAATGAAACATAAAAGGAAGGCATTAACACTCATTGAAAACAACCCACATTTTCCAAGGATCATGCTAGATGCTTAACATTCATTTCTTCATTTAATAATTTTACCAATCTTATGAAGTAGGTATCATTATTCTCATTTTCCAATTAGGAAACTGAGGCTCAGAGAGTTAAAATGACTTCTCTGAAATCACTGGGCTTATTACACAACCAGGCTAAAAACACTTTCCTTTTTGAGTTAAAGCCCCAGGGTCTCTTCACTATGTCATGATGGTATATAACTTTTTAAAAAGGGTAGTAGCATCACTAAAAGAAATAACAATAATAAAAATAAGAACCACACACAAGGTAGAGAAATTTAAATGAGATGAGAAACTGTTGCTTTAACTATGAAAAATAATGCCAGTTCACGTTTTTCCATGCTTCACAGTTACCCTATGATGTACATCATCAACAATGGAACCAAATTAAGATTTTCTATTTGTCTATGAAGCAAGTAGTTTCAAGGATATTCACTGCCTAGAGCCCAGCAGAGTTGACTTTTTTGCAAGAACCATTTGATGATTTGTATAAGAATATCTAAAATGTGATTCCTCTAACTTCCCAAACTCCTATGTCCCATAATTTTGCAAACAGGACAATGAAGTGACTTTGCATGAAAACATGCTTAGTATTTTGCTTCCTAAATTCTTGTACAGCACATTCCTCTCTAGGAAGACTCCACTGAAGGCCGCATTTGGCTTAAAGTCTTTTTTTCCTAGATGTTTTGGTGATGTCAGAAGCATTAATTTCTGTAAGAAAGGTAAGCTACACAGTCAGAATTCAACTCTGCAGCCAGGTGACTAGATGACCACACTCCAGGATTCATCCCCATTTCGGGATGAATCAAATTACATTAAAATCACATTCAGAGATGTGATAATGTTCAGTGCCTGGGGGGCAAACCTCCCTAAGTTTCTGCAATCAGGCATATGATAAAGGCTGTAATTACAGAAAAAATTCCAGCAATAATTCAAAAGTGAAATTGGCAAGTGATATTTCCTAAAGGAAATCACACATCCTTATGCACGTTCCACTTAAAAACGTGTGACTGTGCTCTGGCATTTTTTTGAGAAGTACAAAATAAGACATAGCTTTGTTTAGAAAAAAATCTCTACTTCCATTAGTTAACCAATGTCAAAAGAAACATTAACGACTAACTGGAATAAATTAAAGCTATTTGGTGCTAAATAGAAAACAATACAATGAACACATTTTGGGGGGAAATCAGAAACAGAAATAGTTATGAATATAACCTGCTTTCTTTTTTAATCAAGTAAATCTAGAATTCCCAAATTTTAGAACACACAATATTAAGTATAGCACAAAATTATGGATGCAAATAACAAGGGTTAAGGGATGACAACCTGAATTTCTGACCTTAAAATAATCATAAAAATGACATAACAGTCACCTAATTGAGTAGGTAAAGATCATTCCAGGGCTACTTTAATGAATGGTTTATAATTGACTAAATACAGTCTATAAACCTATATTTGGAAAGCTATTTCTAAAACGCATGAAAGCATCTTCCACTCCACTAAACCATCTTCCACCCCACTAAAATCAGAATACAAAATCCTTCCGCAATCCTACATACACCATTGGATTGCTCTGCAGATTCATTTTTCATAAATGTTGCCAATATAACATTCAGCCAAGTCTCTAAGTTAATGAAGTTCCACTAGGGTGTAAGAAAACAAGAAAGTACTGAGTTCTCAAAGAGACTTTTCAGCATTGATGCACCCAAGAAATTTATAAGACATCGAATCATTTCCTTGCCTCTAAAAAATAAGCATTTCCTTGACAATCGTTCAGTACTTTAATTGGAATAAACACAAGACTATCAATGTAAACCACCCAAACGGACTCGAGGAGAGCACTTGAGGGATCACCTTTTTGGCTGCTAAGTTAGAGTAGGGGAGAACTTCCAATGATGGTCCTATTTTATGCCCTGAAGGAGATGTACTCAGTTGTCACATCTGAATGGTTGTTTGCCGTATATTTTGCTAAATGATTTTTTGGTTTTACTATAGTTTCTAACAAACAAGCATACGAGAGAAATGTTAGAAAATATGTAGTACAAGTAGAAATATTACTAGTGTTTTATCCTGCACTTTGCTTCCATTTCATGGCTGCAATGAAAAGGATGGTCATCAAACTTGGCTATAAAAGAATTATGCAAATTTAACTATATTAATATCATTTTTCTTTTCTTTTTGAACAAAATCTTTCACCCCCTGCTCAAATATCTGTTTTTTGCATATATGAGAATTTTCCCAGATGCTGGCATGAAAAGTCTATGTAGGTATTTTGGCTTTCTGTTTAAAATCACATTCAGAGATGACATTCCACTGCTAGGATATAAATCAGAACTCCACTACAATACCACATACGATTGTATTGATGCCATTTGTCCACTATTTAAAAAAATAATTTACGTGTTTGCAGGAATTACTTCTAAGCTCTTTACCAATCTGCTTTCCACTCACCTAAGTGGTAGGATGGCCACGATTGTTATTAAAACTCCCTCAAATTCTACTCGAAAAATAGTTGAAGTCATGTTTATTATGGTGTGCAAAGTGGGTCATTGTGATGCAGAGGCAGATGGCAGGGCTGGCCAATGATTCTCTTTACAATGGATGCTGATCAGTTCCTGGTCAAGTGACCTAAGACATGATTGTGTCAATCAAGAAAAACAGCCATGACAACAATAATGACAAGCCCTGCTGGGCTAGGCTGCTGACTGGAAGGTACAGCTATGGTGACACAAACTTTCTTCCTCAGACATCTCTAAAGAGATGGTTCTTTCTTGGTAATTGCCATGTGTTCATTTAAAAAGAAAAGGCCTTGCAACTTTCTAGGCACATACACACTTTCCTATGAAAATTAAATTGTTCACAAAATCATTATGCCCACTTTCAGAAAATAAGAGACAAATAACTGCTGAATCGGCTTTGGGAGGCTTATGTAACCTATATTTACAAGTGTTTTACTCTGAAGCAAGTAGCTGAGGAACTTAGTAAACATCTGCAAGAATACCCCAAAATTATTTTTTCCACTGCTATGTTAGTCTAGCTATCACAGAACTGCAGAATCAATCTGCTATCCACAAGAGCCCCAAACACCATCACATCAAAAGAATTGCAGATCTCAAAAACATAATAATTCAGAACCGTAGTCAAGAAAAGCATTAAATAAAAATCCACCACCACCAACCTTTGCTTGGGCTTCTGGTGCTGTCACCTTGACGACCTTATTGCGGTTTATCATTTGCTTCACCCATTTTTCTACTTGGACGTTGAATTTCATGAAAACCACATAGCAAAAATAAGCTGTTAAGAGAAGCAAGCTTTCCCACCACATGATGACATTATCCAGGAAAAATATGATCAGCATGATCAAGTCAACAATGTAGAAAGACACATCTCGAAAGAGCGGCCACCATGTCAGGTTTAAGATTTCTCTAGAAAACAGAGCACACATGCCAATAACAAAGAGGATGTTGAATACTGCTGAACCTACAATTGTGCCTATGCCAACGTTGCTGTGAGCGATAAATACCCCTATGAGAGATGTGAAAAGTTCTGGGGCTGACCCTCCTGCAGCCATGAAGGTGGCTCCAGCCACATCATCAGAGATGCCCAGTTTTTCAGTGATGACAGTCAAAGAAGGAACAAAGAACTCATCACAGACAATGGCTAAGGCTATGAACATGTAGATCATTCCAATGACATGCAGAATGATCGCACCTTTTCTTCTCTCCTCAAGGGAAAAGATGTCTTTCGGGTAGTCTCCTTGGGCGTGATCTGTACTATTCTCAGACTCGCCTTCCTTAGAAAGAGGTGGCTGTGGAGTATAATCCAGAATCTTGTCATTTAAATCTAAGAGAGTTCTCTGATGGTAACCCTGTGCTACCCTAGGGCCACTTACAACACTGGCCTCTCCTGTGCTCTGTGTATCTGTCTCAGAAAAGGCACTGATTGAAAATGAGACAGTGCTAATGGCTACCAGACCCATGAAAAGGCCTAAGACTCGAATTAACTTCAGTTTTTTCTTGACATTATAATGTCTTCTGCAGCCAGACAGTGACTCATCCAAACACCATTTCTCTAGGGAAGTGATGGTGGTGCTTTGTTGCAGATCCATCCTGGGTCTTCTGGTGGATATGGTGATCTTCCAACTTTAGACTCAACCAGATGGTTCTTTCATACTTTTCCTTACTTTATAGTTAACGATGCTGGTGGGGCACTTTCACAATCAGGGATTCTTATGCTTCACAGGAAACTTTCATCATTTATGCTTAAATAAAAATAAAAACGAGAATAAGTAAATCATAAAATCACGTCTTTTTAATAAAGATCTTTGCAGATATGATAAAGTCCTGTCCTGCAGCTGTGCGATCTTGGGTAAGTTACTTAACTTCTCTGTGCCTCAGTTTCCTCATTTAAAATGGGGACAATTACAGTACCTACCACCCAGGATTGTTTTCAAGATGAGTAAAAACATATGTAGCACTTAGTATGGGATGTGGCACTTATGAAGATGTACAAACCCAAATAAATACTTTGGTAAATCCAATGTTAGGTGCAGAGAAGGCAGATGTAAGAATAAAAATTTTACAGGTGAAAATCTATCAGATTATCTCACCTTAAATCATGTAATAACCTTCCAGTGCTATAAAGGTACCTAGACTTCTTTCAGAACTGTCTAGGTACTTGGCAACTAACAATTATTCATTGTTTTCTTTTGGTCCAATTACATAATTCTCAGTTGTAGGCAACTTTTTCTGATTTAACCTATCATTTGGAAAGTGAGTGTTTCTTTAATTTAGTGATCTTTTTTCTGCACACATAATGATATCAGATCTTATTTTTCATAAAAAGTCTCTCCTTTATCAGATGCGGGAAAGTAGTCCTTTACAAATTTAAGTTTACCAAAAAAATTCTGGTGACATGCACAAGCTGCCTTCCCTAAACATCTAGACATTGTTTTCAGCTAAATATTTTTTTTTAAAAAACAACCTTTAGTCATATTTAAAATAGGCAGCTTAGTAAGTCAAACAACTCCCAATGCAGTGAAATAACAAGTAGGCTATTTCGAGAGACCACATGTGTATTTCATAAACAATACGCAAGTTGTAGCAATACCTCTGTCCACAAAATCTGCCCAAAATAGCCCCACCACTGACTTTAAATAGGTTAGATATCCAAAGCAGAGTTTTCTTTCGCTATCCCACGGAGGAGATGGATAAAATAGCCAGACTTGACAGCTGATATTCTGAAGAGTTCTCTTTTTAGTTTTTCTTTAAAAAGACTATTCTTTTCCATATCAACGATTTCATTTTGGAGGCAGTCGCTGAGATAATCTCAGGTGTAAAATAAGCTAATTAAACACACGCCACTTAAATACTGAGATTAGCTGGAGCTCAGGTTTTCAGAGCAAAGCAAGAGCACAAATCAACCCCGCTGAGTTGCTGCTACTCCTGAGATAACCCGACCCCATCACGGAGATTCCCAGCTGGCTGCGAACGTCAACGCTTAGCAGGAACGATTAAGCGATTCACAGCACTCAGGGGATTGTGTAAATGCCCGGTCCGGGCGACCAGCAGGGGCAGATTCAACTCCCCGGGCGCAAAGTCATCTCCAGCCCGATCCTCGCTCCCCCTGAAAACCCACCGCTGGTCTCCCCGGGAGCTGCCTCCGTAGGAGAATGTTCGCCCCCCGCCGCGCCCCAGCTTTGCCTTGCGTGGTCCCAAACTTTCCCTGGTGGATTAATAGGAAAATAAATCTAAAGGACAGACGCCCCACCTGTGAGCTTGGAGCTGGGTTGCATTTGGTGAGGCGCTTGGCCCGCATCCCCCTGAGTCGTTTGTAGGTGGCTGGGGAATGGAAGCGCCCCTCTGCGCGTCTCCCCCGACGGCAGGCCCTGCCCCACGCCCCCCATCCCAAGCCAAAAGCAAGGGTAGGAGAGGCGGGGGCTCCAAATCCACGCCCCGGAGCACAGAGAGTTGGCTAACTCCTAGCGGGGCCTGGGGCGCCCACATCCACGGCAGAGCCACCTGTGAGCCTGCAGAGCAGCAACGGGATGCGCGCAACCGGGATGCGGGGACGACCACCACAGCGGCTACAGCGGCAGGCGGGGCGCAGCCGCCCGCACTTACCAGGATAAGATGGGAGGACGCGCACACGGCGGGGCCCCCGAGCGCGGCCCGCCGCTCCAGTCCGCCGGCCCTCCGCCTACCCGCTCTGAGGCCCGGGCTCTGGCTCGCACTGGCTGCCGCTCTCGCCAGCCGGGCTGGGTTCGGGAGGAGACTGAGCCGCTGTGAGCCCGGCGCTCCGAGTCTGGCGCTGCCCGGCCCCCGCCGGCCCCTCCCTCTGGGCTGTGCGCTGTGCGCTGGGAGCGGGGCCGCAGCGCGCTCAGCTCCCGAGTCCTTTGCTCCACGCCTCCTGGGCGCAGAGGCGACGCTGGCAGCCGTCTCTTAGGAGATTTCTCCGCAGTGTGGACGGGGGTCAGGATTTGCAGGCGAGCAAGGGCGGAGAGGAGAAATCGTACAAGTCGGTGACGCGCCTAATTCACAAAGCCTGAAAGTGCTGTCAACTTTGGGGTCATCTTATGCTGGGCACCGCCTCTCCAATTATCTGCAAAAAGTGATAGCAGTCGCGCTTTTCTTTAGGAGGCGATATGATGTGTAATGGTGGAAAAGACGTTCAGTGAAAAGGCACGGAGGCCTGCAGGACAGGCTGTTGGGGTCCAGGGTTTCTTGAGTGTTGGATTTGGATGCTTGGGACACTGCAGGGGCTTCAGTCTTGCAGGGTGACCTTTCATTTCATGGGTGATGAAAGTGAGACCCAAAACCCCGTGTCATTTTGAATCACTGACAGGCTTCGGCTTTTGGCCTCGAGATTTCCAGCCCAGTGCTCCTTCCTGTCCTATCTGGAAAGCAAGATCCCCTTGACCACAAGAAATAGAATCAGGCTTGTTGGGGATGAGAGACTAGAATCTGGGCCAAAGAATGGAAGACGGTGGTAAGACAAATTGGTAGTGAGGGAACCCCTTTTACCCAACCCTGTGACCACCAGCAAAGCTGCCAAGAGGTACCCAACTCGTGAAGCTCTGAAAGCTTTTCGCACATTTTCCCCTCTCCTTACCCTCCATCCTTCTGTTCTCTCCCCTATCCAAGAGGGTTTCTTCATGCCCTCCTTACGATGGGGGTAATGGGTATATCCTGAGAGCTCATGACCTCTGACTTAGAGTACAGCTCTGTAGTCAGACCTCTGTGCCCACTCATCAATAAGTAAAGGGAAGCCTAGGGAACTTAGAAATATTTTTCTTCCCCCCACCCCCCAATCAAAGCCAGGCATTCAAGACTCAACTTTTTTTTTTTTCTTTCTCCTTTCGAGACTGAATCTTGCTATGTTGCCCAAGCTTGTCTTGAATTCCTGGGCTCTAGCCATCCTCCAGCCTCAGACTCCCAAGTGCTTGCAGACTATAGGTGCCTGACTGAATTTTTTTATCTTTAACTTTTAATTTAGAAAATTTCAAACATATACAAATGTAAGAAAGTATTATAATGAATCTCCATGGGGCCATAACCAGCTTGAACAATTATGAACTCATGGACAGTCATATTTCATCTATAACCCTTTTTCCTATGTCATCATTTTGAAGCAAATCCCAGAGCATCATATCATTTTATCTGTAAATATTTTCAGAAAGCAAGAAAACTATCAACTACCACTAGGGTTGTGTCAAGAAGGGGACAATTCAAATAGGCTGTCACTGACCAAAGACGGGCTAATTTGAGCATCAAAAAAAAAAAAAAAGATAATCGCAATTGTTTAAAACACATCAAACATGATTATATCTATTAATTGATAATATTTTAAAAACAACTGAACAGATTGATTGCTTGATGGTTCAGAGGGAACCAGCTCATAATTTTCAAAACTGTTTTAGGAAAAGGAAAACAATTGTGCATTTATTTTGCCTTTTCTATATAAATTGGACCTCTGGGTAACCAATTAGGCTTTATTTTTACCCTGCCTTTGTCTACTTTCCTAGTTTAACAATCCTATTCTTCCCTGAGGCAATAGGTGCCTCTGGCTACATGGGGTGCGGAGGGGAATATCACAATGTCTAGAAGAGTTTTTCTTATGTTATCTTCTAGAATTTTTATGGTTCCAGGTTTTTCCCCTACAGCTCAGAGATGACCCTGAGTCTTGATTCGGTGAGAAGAGGAATGAGATCCAGATGAAGACCTCATGAGTCCATAGATTGTATTGGCTGGGATTTGCACTTGGTTGCACATAATAAAAATTCATTCTTGGCGATTAAACCAAACAAGAATTTATTTTTCTCATGGTAAAAAGAAGTCTGAAAGCAGACTGCCCAGGGTTTATAAAATAGCTTCAAGATGCTATCTGGGAACCCAGATCCTTTGATCTGTCTTTCTTAATGTATGGCTTTATCCTCATGGCTACAAAATGGTTTATTCTTTTGCATTACATCTGTGTTCCAGGCAGGAAGAAGGGAAAGAGTGAAGGGTGAAAGGCAGAAGGCCTCCTTGCTAGGCTTTGTCTTTTTATTTAGGAAGGGATTCTGTCAATGCTTCACTTACATTTCACTGATCACGACTTGGTCACAAGACATAGCTGCAAGGGAGTGTAAACAGTATTTCAACTGAGCACATAGTCATCTTTTAGAAAATCAGGGCTCTCTTAGTAAGGGAGAAGGGGGAAATAAATGTTGTGGGAGTGACTACTCCCACACAGTTCCAAAGCATCTCAATGAGATCCATATTCCACTCAAGATTTGACAGTTGACCAAGAACTTGGCAATTAATTGCCACAACAGTTGAGAAGGCTACAACTTCCATCCTGGTAGTAATGGAGAAAAGCAGGGCCTGTCATTTGTCCAAGTCACACTATGTGGAAGCAGAGGAATTGAATAACAACTGTAGGTCTCCCAGATCCATAGACCTTATTGCCTAGTCATAAAGAAAGGGTAGCTTCAGGAGAAAATTTACTACCATCAAATGAGTTATTAAACAGTAGCATTTGCTAAGAGACTCAAGTAGATTAATCAATGGGTCTCTTTTTAGAAATTATTAAGGAGCTACTTCTTTATATTTGTAGATACTTGTGTAAGTATAAACATTAGTTGGCATCATATTTACCCTTCTATTAGCTGTAAGATTGGTTTTAACATATAGTTTATAGGAGTCATTGGTATTACCAATTAAGAACAATGGGCTCTTTTTGTTTTGAAGAGGAGGCTTTCAAAATTCAGTAATGAATTTTAAAAATCACTAGGTCATACCTAAGCTAATAAAGGATTTTTAATGTAAAACTGCCAAAGGGGTGCTAGTTAATAGTTTTGCTAAGCACCCAGATAATTTTCACATAGTTATCTAGGCTGGCATGATTTAAAATAGGTTAGGAATATCCCCTTGCCCCATCTGAAATAACATCCCCGGGGGGCCACAGTGTCTACAATTCCACCATTAGAAATTCATTGCTTTGGCTTTATATTTTATAATTTCAGGAATTTTTAAAGAAGCAAGTAGCTCTGGAGTCATAGTAATGATTAGCAATTTTTTATTGTTTTTGACTTGACATTCAGTCTCAAGGGAAAAAAATTCTAGTAAACTGTCATGAGCAGAAGGTGAAAGAGATGGTTGAGGGCCAGGTGTGGGTGTGGTGGCTCACGCCTTTAATCTCAGCACTTTAGGAGGCGGAGGTGGATCACCTGAGGTCAGGAGTTTGAGACCAACCTGGCCAACATGGTGAAACCCTGTCTCTACTAAAAATACAAAAAAAAAAAAAAAAATGCTGGGTGTGGTGGCAGGTGCCTGTAATCCCAGCTACTTGGGAGGTTGAGGTAGGAGAATCACTTGAACCTGGGAGGCGGAGGGTGCAGTGAGCCGAGACGGCGCCATTGTACTCCAGCCTGGGAAACAAGAACAAAACTCATCTCAATCTCATGAGTTTTATCACTATTATTATCCACAGATGAAGCAACTGAGGCTCAATGAGGTTAAATAGCTTGCCCAATATCAAACAGCTCCATTTGAATCCAATAATGTCTCCAAAGCCCGAGTTCTACTATTCCTCATAGTATATGATAGTCCCTGCCTAACTAAGAGTTAGTTGCATTTTTCCTGTTGAGATTATATACTTAGAACCTATAGATTTCTTCTACCAACAGCCCGTCAACAATCAAGGATAGTTGTCTACTTCCTAAGAGGATCTGCTTTGCTTATTTAAAAAAAATCACAGATATAAATATCAGAATATCCTGATGTTCTTTAAGAAATGTTCTCCTCAGGCCTCTCAACCTGGACTGATTTTGTTTGCCTTTGCATTTGGCTCATTTTTTGTCTGGTGGCTTTCCTTTTCAGTGCAATGAGAACCATAAAAGCAGAAAAAAATTTCTGTGGGATTGAGGGATGAAAGTGCAGGCTTCTTTGCTTTTGACGGAGATTTCTGCAACAGCACTTAAGGCCAACCCCTACATGATTGCTCCTTCTTCTTTTCTTATTCACTTACGAGGTAAGAAGTGATGAATGCTTATTATTTTTACATTAGGAACAGGAATTTTTCTGGCCTTAAATGCCCAGGAAGCCCTGAAATTAAGCTTCTCTTTGCAATACCAGCTCAGCTTCATTGCACCTGAGCACCAAGACAGGTTATAGTTATTATCCTAAGTGAATTAATGCAGGAACAGAAAACCAATACCACATGTTCTCACTTATAAGTGGGAACTAAAAATCAGGTACACATGGACACAAAGAAGGGAACAATAAACATGGAGGCCTACTTGAGGGGGAAGGGTGGGAGAAGGGTGAGGATTGCTGATTACCTGGGTGACAAAATTATCTGTACATCAAACCCCTGTGACATGCAATTACCAGTGTAACAAACCTGCATGTTTACCTCTGGAACCTACAAATAAAAGTTGGAAAGTTAAAAAACAAAGCCACAGTGTGAGTTCTCCAAGGGCAGAAGTGTGGTCTGTCCATTTCATCGAGAGACTTGGAGTCTCAACCCTTGGCTACTATTCCTACCAATGCCAGCAGGGACTTCCTGAGAGTCCCCCAGGGTGCTTCCTTGTCTCTCAGAGCCACACCAGTAAGGAAATAAGGATAAATAATACTGGTAAAGGAGGCATGCTGGAGAAGAGGGTACAAAGGCAGGACAGCCCACTTGGAAAGCAAGCAAGGAGCATTGCTCTTTATGACTCAAAAAAAAAAAAAAATTGTGCTCCTGCTGCCTTCTTTCTTAAGCTAGACTCTACCTATTTCTAGTTCAGAATCTCAACATAAAATAAAGCTTAACATACTGGGAAAGAGGAGCCATGTGCCTTGAGCCTCAAACATAGGACAAGCCAGAAGGAAGGTGCTGCTGTGTCTATGGTTTCTGAATACTGATCTAAAATACTTGTTTTATTCAATTCATAAAATTGAAAGGAATGTCACTATTTTCCCAGCTCGGTTGTGGAGAGGGGTCTCAAGTTGTTCAGCTGGAACAAAGCTTCCTCCATCTCCTCCATACAGTATGTACATATGTGGTGGGTGTAGTGGGCTGGGGGGTATCCCTCAGCATCCTGACACTGTGTGAGCAGGCACCCCCCACCACCCCCACCCCCGGCCCAATGCCAGGATTCAGGTAATAAGCCTGTTTGGGGTTCATGCCCACCATTCTCCAAATTGGCCTTTCTTATTAACAACACTGACAGTTCCTCTCCACTTGCCTCTCTTTTTGCTCATCTCTCAATTTGTTTGAAGCCAAGATAGGAAGACACGTGACATATATTGAACCTCTCAAATACTCCAAATTTATATTGAAAAACTGTAAATCTTTCTCCCTGAAACTTCTGCTTTCTGGTCTCTAGAAAGAACCATATTCAAAGGTTTCAGCTGTTTTGTTTTTTAAAGTTTTTTTTTCCAGGTACTTAGGACCATCTTTCAAAGTAATGGGGTCACTTTCCTGTCTGTTGATTTTTCTGATTTTGATGTTACCTGCTAAATTCTTATCAGGGAAGAGGTGGACTTCTTCCTCTCACAATATTCTCCCCCCTCCCTCTCTGAAGCCTCCATCTCACCATATTCCCTCTTCCATTCTTCCCATATAGTTATATTACCACTTGGAATACATTAATAGCCACCATTTACATCCTATAATTATGTAACTATGCGGCACTATTCACAATAGCAAAGACTTGGAACCAACCCAAATGTCCAACAACGATAGACTGGATTAAGCAAATGTGGCACATATACACCATGGAATAATATACAGCCATAAAAAATGATGAGTTCATGTCCTTTGTAGGGACATGGATGAAGCTGGAAACCATCATTCTCAGCAAACTATCGTAAGGACAAAAAACCAAACACTGCATGTTGTCACTCATAGGTGGGAATTGAACAATGAGAACACATGGACACAGGAAGGGGAACATCACACACCAGGGCCTGTTGTGGGGTGGGGGGAGGGGGTAGGGATAGAATTAGGAGATATACCTAATGTTAAATGACGAGTTAATGGGTGCAGCACACCAACGTGGCACATGTATACATATGTAACTAACCAGCATGTTGTGCACATGTACCCTAGAACTTAAAGTATTAAAAAAAAAAAAAAATCAGTTGAGCTGCATAGTATACTAATTCACCCCAAACTCTCTGATATAACTGTTCATTTCCCCTCACTGTTTTCAAACATGTCAGTTGAACTTCCTGTTTCTTGTTTCTTCCTTGGCAGCCCATGCCCAAGTTTTACATCTCCCACATGGTACTCATTCTAGGAATTTTCTGTTTCTCTTCTTTGTGTTAAAAACCCTGTGTCCTGAAGCCTCTTTCTTGTTTACTCCTTTGCTTTTTGCAGCACAGCCTCCAGTATCTTCCCCAGAATGGGGCACAGGAGGAAAATGTTTGAATCCTTGTGTGTTTTTGATGTCTTTATCCCACTCCCATACTCTATTTTCAAAGTATGGCTTTGTGAAAATCTAGGTTAGAAATCATCTTCCTTCCATATTTTTAAGGCAATCCTTTCTTCACTGTATTTGACATTTCATTATTTCTGTAGAGAAGTCTGCTGTCATTTGAATTCCTGGTCCTTTTTGATGGAATCTATTTTTTCTTTTGAGAAGATCTTTAAGTCTTTTTACTTGCAGTGTTCTATATCTTGATGATAATGTACCTTGGAGTGGATCTTTTCTCATTCATTATTCTCTGCCTAGAAACTCATAAATATCTGGGAAATTTGTTTTGTGTATATTTAAAAAATTTTTCTTCTCTCCATTTCTCTTTCCTTTTTGGAATCTCTATTATTTTGATATTTACCTTCCTTGCCTAGTCCTCTAATTAAGGCTTTATCTTTTCTCCATTTTCTATTCATCAACTTTGTCATTTAACCCTTCTCTTGGTAAAAAGTCCTCACATTTTTAACTTTTGAGAAGTTCTATCTTATTCTTTGCATATTTCTATTACAGTTTCCCATTTTTATTTCATAGGTCTAGTAGCTTATGTCTCTGAGATAATGTAAGTTTCATGAGGTATAAACTTTATTTGGTTTGTTCATTACTTTATGTTGAATGCCTAGAACAATGAGTGCCTACTGTAGTAGGTGTTCGATAAGTATCTTTGAATTAATGAGACTATTTACTGTAGCTTATTGTGTATTTTCTTCTGCTCCCTGAAGTTTCTGTTTCCCACAAGTTCCTTTTTACTATATTTGTTCTGGCCTGGTTTTCATATCACAGGCCTTTCTAAAATATCTGGTGATCTTTGGTGTCTGTTAATAATTACGAATCAGGCATTAAAATGCTAATGAAAGCTCTTGCTTGGATGCGACCTGCCAAGTAGAGGTCTTTACTGTAGAGTAATCAAGTGAGGATGCAACCATTTCACTGCCAGAAACACATGTCAGTATCTGTGCATAATTTCTCTTAGGCTGATCAGTTTCCCCAGGGCAGGTTCTCTAAGCTCTTCTCTGAAGTATTTGTGTTTGGCTGCCAGCAGTATGAGAGCTGAGCTTAAAAAGAGGCTAGGGGACTTTATTATTCACTTTATAGATTTTAAGGTAGCTTACCCTTATCTTCAGCTTTGCCTGATGTCCTAGAACAACTCTGGCTTAGCTTCTACAGAGAATCAACCTCCCCCTTTTTGCCAGCGTGGGAAGGGGCAGTCTCCTGGCCATAAAGGATGGGGAACGGTGTTTGCAGATATAATTGCACCTTTAAGATTTTCAGTCAAGCTTCTTATTTTCAGCCCCTTCTTGTGCCTCTGCTCTATTGGTTTTCTATTGTAGGCTGTAACAAATTACCACAACCTTTGTGTTTCCAAATAACATACATTTATTATCTTACAGTTCTTTAGGTCAGAGGTCTTGTATGGGCGAGTTCTTTCCTGGAGACTGTATCATGTTTATATAGAATTGGATCTTATTTTTTAATCTGAGATTAAATTTCACTTAATAAACTAGTTTATTCATTTTAGTTGCTTGAAGTATGTTTTATCTAAATTTGTCATCTCATATGATATTTATGTTTTTAATGTTTCATCATTTTCTTTCATTTGTTCTTTTATATAATAAATTACACTTGTATTTGCTGATTTGTCAATGTTAGTAGTATTGATTTGTTGCTAAAAACAAGGCCATTTATGAACTTAACATTCTTTCTTAAAATTCCTTTCCCAACTGTATAGAACAAAATAATTCCTACAGCCATAGTTAGCCTTAGTCCTTTACTGACTAAGTTGCATACTCCATCTGCTTCTTCCAAAATATGATTCTCTTACTTGTACAATTTTTATATTAATTCATACCTTGGTTAGCTTAATTGGTTGATTTAATTACCAAGTCATTTTTACAAAGAGGGCCTATGAGTGAGATCTTTAATGTTGATAAATCTTTCCATTGCTTTTATATATGAACAATAAGTTTGATCAAATCCTTTATAACACACACACACACACCCGGAAATTGCAGATACTGTTCCACTGACTCTGTCACCTGGTTTGCTAATGTAGAGAAACATGTATCCATAATTTTTTCACTTGCTTTATCTGCTCATATGCATGAAGTATTCTTATCTTTGAAGTTCTGTAACACAAATGGCAAGTCTCAGTGAAGATCTATAGCTATAGCTATTTATACCTCTCTCTACTTTTTCTCAAATAAGGTATGCCCTTTCTCTTTGAAACTTTACTTTATTTCTGGTTAAAAAATGTGACTTTTTTCTGTTTCTAGTTGTATCATCTTCTTCGGGAATAATTACAATTATGCACATATCCCCTTTCCATCCTCTGTAGAATCTCCTCCCTCATTTTCATCTTCTTGTTGTATTTCATTTCATTTTATTTCATGGGATTTTCAAAGAAAGCTACACTATTCTACTAACTCTTTTTAAAAATAGGTTTTATTCTCCTTCTTGCTGTTGCTAATGGTAGTTTTATTTCTACTGTTTCTATTTGTTTTCTTATATTCAATTTCTTTTTTCAACTCTTCTAACTCATGCTTTTTTCCCCTACTATCTCATTTCTCCAGTTTTATCTTTCATTCATTCTCTTAGCTTTTTTAATTTTATCTACTTAGAAAAAGCCCTTGTCACTTTTATTTCTGAGAGAAAATACTTTGCTGAAGTATTTGCCTGATAGACTTTTTCTGTTTCCTAAATTAATTCTTCTTCTGTATATTATTTATCTGCCTTCTGCATGTGATGTTTCTTTCAACTCCTGCCACGTTCTGTGTTTATCTATTTGGTAGAATCCATATTGTGTCCTTTACTCACTCATCTTTTACTGTGGTAAGTCCTCTACATGCCTGCAGTTAGCTCATGAAGTTGGAGAGGAATGGGAGGTAAGCAATGAAGTGGAGTCATTTGAAATACCTGTCAGCTTAAAATCAGCTTAAAACCACAGATAACATAAAACCTATAGATCCTCTGCATGAGCCAGATCTTGCCTTAACTTTTAGCCTCCTCTAACTGCAGTGAGAAAGCACATCTAGATGAGCTCACAGCATGGCTCGTAATGAAGGCTAATAGATTGCAGATGTTTTGTGTTTAATAATTTGGTGTTTATTTCTATTCAGTCCACTTTGGTCACCACTATAAATATGCTTAATACTCTCCCCTCTCTCCATCATACTCTGTTTTTTTAATTGGTATATTCGTTTCTTTGGGCTGCCTCAACAAATGACCACAATCTTGGTGACATCGAACAACAGAAATTTATTCCCTCACAGTTCTGGAGGCTAGGAATCTGAAATCAAGCATGGTTAAGGCTCCAGGGGAGAATCCTTCATTGTCTCTTTCTAGCTTCGGCAGCTCCCAGAAATTCTTGGCATTCCTGGATTTGTGGCTGCATCATTGCAGTCTCTGCCATCTTCTTCATATGGCTTTCTTTTCTGTGTATCTATCTCTCTCTATTCTCTTCTTATAAAGACACCAGTCATTGGATTTAGAGCCCACTCTAAATCTAGGATGATTTCTAAATTTGGAGTAGATCATGTTCTGAGGTTTCAGGTGGACATGAATGTGGAAGGCATTTTTCAACCCACTACTTGTGGAATAGAAGTCCAGGTCTGAGAAAATAATATGTTGTGCCCACATTCTGGCCCCTGTAGCCTTGCCAATCCATGATGAGAAAGTGAGGCCCCAAGGTATAGCCTTTCCTACTCTATTAGTCTATATCTTCACTTTTTGTTGTTGCAAGCAAGAAATTAGATTTCTCTTGCCTTATCACTTATTTTGAGGGAATATTATTGAGCTCTGGAACTTTATTACTTTTTAAAAAATTCTTTCAATTTGTCCAAATATCATTGTACTTTGCAAAAATTCTTTCTCACTGTTAGTTACAAATAGAGCCATTTCTTGGGTTAATTGTGTATGGAATTTTCTTCACTGTATGATTTTGTCTTATTGTTGATTTGGAGGCACTTTTATGAGGTGAGTGGGAAAAACATGTATTATACAGTACTACTACATTTACTGAAAGACTACCTTTTTTTTTCAAAAGGCTGCCTAATATTTTATCTCACATATGAATCATAATTTATTTAGCAATTCCCCTATTACCCTATTGTTGTTTTCCAGTTATAAATAATGATGTAATGGACATAATTATGCACATATCTCAGTGTGGAAAGATTCTCTTGTTTCCTTTGGAGTATGTTTCTTGCTACTGGGAACTATCTGGGAATTAATCTGTGTCTCTCTTTCATGAGTGGGATGGAGAGGATGAGTCTTCTCTGCTGATGTTCTCCCATAGATCACTCCACTTCTCTCAATAACCAGTGGTGAGTCTACCTTATATGTAATCCACAGGGAGGGCCAATGGGCCTCCAGCCTCATCTTGGCTAAAGTCCATAGCAAAAGTATTGTTACCAGGGGGTCCTTGCTCCCAGAGCTCCCAAGATGGTGGCCGGCTGCTTCCAAAATGGGGGTGGGCCACTTCCAAGATGGTGGCAAGCCTCGTGTTCTCTGACCTGGGGTTCTTGTCCTCAGGGATTCCAAGGAATGGAATCTTGGGCCATGCGGTGAGTGTTTTAGCTCTATTAGAAGCCCTGGGTCACGGAAGAGAACTGTGGAACCCAGTGACTAGTGTTCAGCTCGATTAGGATGAACCCAGGCACATAGCTGTGCAGGAACAATGGCAAGCCTTTAGCCCGACTGGGAGTGGCAGTGGGTGCCTCGCTGGTTCAGGAGCACAGCAGACACCCTGCTGGATCCCGAGGGATGGAAGTCAGCGGCAGGTCTGCAATGGCAGCAAACAGCAGTGGTGGACGGTGAGCAAAAGCTCAGCTCGAGCCATAACAAACACGGACCAGAAGAGTGTAGTTGCAAGATTTAATAGAGTGAAAACAGAGCTCCCATACAAAGGGAGGGGACCCAAAGAGGGTAGCCGTTGCCAGCTCACATTCCTGGGTTTATATCCTGATCATTGTCCCTCCCACTGTGCTCTCAGGCAATAGATGATTGGCTATTTCTTTACCTTCTGTTTTTGCCTAATTAGCATTTTAGTGAGCTCTCTTTACTATCTGACTGGTCAGGTGTGAGCTAAGTTGCAAGCCCTGTGTTTAAAGGTGGAAGTGGTCACCTTCCCAGCTAGGCTTAGGGATTTTTAGTCCGCCTAGGAAATCCAGCTAGTGCTGTCTCTCAGTATTAGGAAATAATCACTGTTTTTTTTCTTAAATACTTCAGGTTTTATTAGTTTTCTATAAACCAAGAACATATCAGACTGCAATAGAGGTCGTCCTTTATTAAAGATAATTCTCTTGCCCCTATAAGGAGAGGCCCATGTAGATCTAGAGCTGATAGTGGACAGGTTGTTTGCTAAAATATTGAAATACTTCTATACCACTTGGCACGTTATGTCATAGTAACATGATAAGCAGCTAAGTTGATTTATAATATAAACTTTAGAGTAAATTTATTAGGTGAAGTGAAATATTGTAGGATGTCTCAACAACCCCTGATATATGGGCCACCTGTCACAACATCTAAGAAATATTTGTAGCTCTATGACTGGTTGGCCAATGTCTAGTAAACAATGCAGATACATTGTGTATTCTTTATAAAACTCTGTATTTTGGGAGAAGCACCAGTTTATCTTCATCATGGAATTATAGTTCCTATTGCATCTGAATAGTTTGGTTTTTATTTGTCTTTCATAGCTACTGTGTTGTAAATCTTGTGTAAGTGTATATTATATTGTTTTAAAAATAAGGTCTTACAATATACTGAATACAAATACCCAGGATGAAGGAACAACGAAGTCTGGATATGTTTCTCAACATTTGTGTTAAATACAATGAATAAGAATTGTTTGGATCTGTGGTAACATGGAGAAGAAATGATATCACGATTATATTATTAAAAGGTAGAAATGTGAAATGCTTAAATATTTTATCTGATTAGGAATAATGATCTATTAAATCTCTTGGTTTAAACAAAGGAGACACAATCATTTATTAAAAACCATCAAGAATGGGCAAAATAATAAAAATGTTTAAAAGTTTTAAAAATCAAATTCTTGAAAAAGTAAATGAAATTGCGCGGAAGTCCAGAAAAATAATGGTCAGTTTTAGGCACGAATATTTAATAAAACGTCAGAAAAATAATAATGTTAATATGGACATGCTATGGTCTGAATGTGTGTGTCCCTCAAAACATATATATTGAAATGTAATTCCCAATGCAATAGTATTAAGAGATTGGGCCTTTAGGGGGTGATCAGGTCATGAGGATGGAGCCCTCATGAATGGGATTAGTGCTTTTATAAAATAAGTCCTGGGGAGCTTCTTTGCCTCTTCCACCATGTGAGGATGCAGAAAGAAGTTGCCACATGAAGCAGAGAGTGAGCCCTCACAAGACACTGAATCTGTTGACACCTTGATCTTGGACTTCTCAGACTCTAGAACTGTATGAAAAAAATTTCTATTCTTTATAAGCTACCCTGTTTATGGTATTTTTGTTATAGCAGCTTGAATGGACTGAGACAGGACACATTGTGATATATATGTGTAGTTCTGGCTTGTTAAGAAGATATGTACTGAAATGAGAATGCTTCTTTTGGAAAACATAAGACAGTAAAATTTTAATTATTATTGACAAAGCTTCATCTGCTCTATATAAACAAACATTTTCTTTAAATGAAAAATTCAATACTTTGAAGAGAGAGTTGAAAATTGCTCTTTTGTTTTTTAGTCTTGGGATGCTGACATATAAAAGATCTATAAAAGTATTTTGTTGATGGTGCTTGAGAAAAATTGATTTCAATGAAATATATTGACATAAAAACCTTACTGGACTTTACATAGTTGTACCATTGTAATGTTAGGGAGAAAGTCTGGAGTTTTAACTATAATTTTTTAAAAATCTGGATATTTTAATTTGGCACTGTTTAAGTAACCATATTCAATCGCTTATGATTAATGCCATAAAAATATAAAATAAATGTTTTCTCAGTAACTTTATATTTACTACTTTTCATCAAATAAACATCAGAGAGAATTACCCAATAATTCAGAAGAGATGAGAAATGAGATAATAAAAATTAGAGAAATATTTGCACCTCAGTTGTCAGCTTATGGTGCTAGAGTTGAAAAGCAGTTTGGAGATTATGCTATTGTTAGAAATTGTGAAAGGGCATAGTTAAATTATTTGAGAAACTAAAAAGAATTTGGAGCATTGGGGTTTCTAGTAATAAAATAACTTAATTGAGATATAATTCATATCCCATTAAATTCATCTTTTAAAAATATACATTTCTCTTGTTTTTAATGACGAAAAAATGGCCTTTAGTGAGGAAGAAATTTTATTTAGTGAAGAAGAAATGATATTGACAATAAACTAATCTGGTACATCTTCCTATGTTGTGGAAAAATAGTGAAGCATGAGTCCTCTAACATCGTTATTTTCAGTATTGTTTTGGCTATTCAGGGTCTCTTGCATTTACACATGAATTATAGAGCCAGCTTGTTAAAGTGGATAGCCTGTGAGAGAGTCAGCTGGGATTCTGATAGAAATTGTATTGAACTGGTAGATCAATTTGGAGAGAATTGCCATTTTAATATTAAGCCTTTCCATCCACAAACATGGAAATTACTTGTATTTATTTAGCTCCTCTTTAATTTCTTTCAAAAATGTTTTTTACCTCTTGAAAAAATTTTTAAATGAATATATACTATTTGTACATATTTATGGGGGTACTCTTTGTTAAATTTAATCTTAACTAATTTATTATTTTCAAAGTTATAAATGGAATTGCTTTCCTAATTTCAGTTTTCAATTTTCCATTGCTAGTATATAGAAATATAATTGACGTTTGTATATTATATCCTACAAACTTGCTGAACCTGTTTATTCATTCTAATAGCTTTTGGGGGAGTCCTTAGGATTTCCTATGTTCAAGATCCTGTCATTTGCAAATAGAGAGTTTAATTCTTCCTTTGTAATGAAGATGCTTTATTTTCATTTTCTAATTGCACTGGTTAGAACCTCAAGTACAACATTGAATCAAAGTGGTAAGAGCTGTCTTATTCCTGATCTCAGGGGGAAGGCATTCAATCTTCCACCATTAAGTATAGTGCTGGCTGTGCATATTTCATAGATGGTCTCATCAGGCTGAGGAAGCTCCCTTCTATTCTTAGTTTGTTGAGTGTTTTAATTTTTAATCATAAAATCATGTTAGATTTTATAAAATGCTTCTTCTGTATCAAAATGATCATGTAGCATTTCTCCTTTATTCTACTAATGTGGCATATTACATTAATTGACTTTCAGATGGTCGGAGATTTGATTTTAATAAATGATATTCTAACAGAAATGTCAGCACTTCCTTTAACTTTACAAGAAAGAAATGTTTTAATTATTAAAGCTGACATAATTTGACAAACCAGCATAGTGATTGAACACAGAATACTAACATATTATTCTTGACACTAGTCAGCACAACATGATATGTGGTATAATGGTGTCAATAATGGAATAATTTTACATAAGTACCCACGTACATTTCATGGAAAATATTGACACATTTTGACTTTGTCACTCATCATATTGACTTACCCTCTTTAGCTGTACATTTTGTAAGGATGCTTATGTTTTACATTGAGGTAGTTAGTATAATTGAACATGACAATACCATAAACAGACATTTCTTGTGCCATTTTTCTAGAGACTACTATCCAAGGCAACATAAATCCATTAATCAATACCTTAATGTTTGATTGTTTATCTAACAATAAATCTACCCAACAATGCTATTACGCAGAGCAACATTACTTCACCTTATTAAAAAATGCATTTTAGGAGATTCACTCAAAATGAACATACATATGGTTGATTCTGTTGGACTATGCTCTGTCAGGGCAAGTACGTTGTCAATGTGATGGCCCCAAACCTTTGAATAGTGCCTGACACATAGAAGGCTCTTAATAAACATTTGTTGCCTGAGTGAATGAATTCAATCCCTTGCTGTGAGCAGTCAAACATAGTGGGCGATCAAAACAAGAAATAAAAATTAGGTTACCCTGATTGGTTCTTTTTGAACCTATGCCTTCAAAGGCATCTAGGGAGTCAGGCTATGAGCTTGATACTTTTTTTTTTTTTTTCCACTGTTAGATTCTGGTTTTGTGTGGCCTAAACCTCAAACACTTTCATGGGTCTTTATTTAAAAAAAAAAAAAAAGCAAACTTACTTATAGGGCATTTATAGGGTTGGGCAAGTGTGGGTCCCTGAGGCTTAAGCTTTATTATCTTCAGAGTGAAATGTCACTATAGATTCATGCTTGTTGAATGAATGAATAAAGTCTGTTTTTCCTCCTAAAAATTAAAGCAAAACTTTTGTATTACCTCATTTTACTTTGACTTTGGCTCTTAAATTAGATAAAATTAGAATAGGCATAATATTAATCAAGTATTAGGATAACTCAGACTAAAAAGAGTTAATTTTATTTTAAAAATATAATTGTCTAGAAAAACTTTAGCAACAAGTGAAATCCTGAAATTTAAAGCTATATGGGGTAGAGTGGCATCAGCTAGGTGTGAAGACTGGGTAAACAGTGGAGTGCACCCGCAGATCAGGCATCGGGGGCTTAGCTTCTAGCCATTAACTAAATGTGTGATCTTGAGTATATCTTACAGAAATTCAGAAAATATGATTAGTTGTAGAGTTTATTTGAGTACAAAGCTTGAGGACATGCACTTGGGAAGCACAGATTTCAAAGAATGGAAATCAGTGCTTTGAAATATAAAGGTTTGGGGTCATTTATATAGACAGGTTTAGGGAAGCTTAAGAAAACATCACCATCTTTCTATATAAGGTTTACTGTGTGGTTACAATGAGTTTAGGATAGAATTGGTTGAGATAGTCTTTTTCTTTCAGTAAAGGTATATTTAACATTCCACAGTAAAGATATAACATTCATGAGATCTTCTGAGCTATCTGATCTAAGTTAGACAGAACAATATAGGAGAGAGTTAATCTATTAATATAACAAAGGTCAGTGATTAGAAGGGGAGAAGGTCTAGTCTCTGGTTTCTTCTAGTCATTTAAGAACAATGAGAAAGAGAGTTAATCCATAATCTAAGAAGCAGAAGTTGCAACTATGTGCCATGCGACTCACATCACAGTCACAGCTCTCTCACGACTTAAAGTGTTTTGGGGATTCTAACAACTTTTAGATTTTATTTATTTTCACAAGTAGGTCCCTCCTTTCTTTGCAGCTTCAGTTTTCTCACCTGCAAAATAAAGACTCCGTACTAGACAAACTGAGACTCCATCTGCTTTGAATTTTGATGCCTGTTTCTAAATAGATGGATTTGAAAACTCATTTCTGTAATCACAAAATCACATGTCAAAACAGACACTGAAAGAGAAAACATAGGGAGAAATGCTAATTTTACACTACATCTTATAGCTCATTTGAGATTTTCCTTTATGTTAAAAAAGAAATGAAAAGTGGACTTCATTTGAATTCTGTCCTTTTTTGGAAACAATCCTGCTGATCTGACTCTTGAACTTCATAACCCAAGTGGAGTTATTTATAATGCCAGTACTTTAAGTTAGTAAAGTGGTGCATCTTTATGGTAACAAGGAACAAAAGGAAGGTGATAGATTTGAAATTTATGTAAGAACTTGGCTTTTGCCATTTATCTGAACACGACATCATCTTCTAGCCTTTTCTGTTAGTACAGGAAGTTGTTTCCTAATTTGGTTATTCAATGTGATATTTTATTTTGCTTTCCTCACATCCTTTAGGGAGAACTGATATGTTAGAAGAAAAAGTACAACAATGGATTCTGTTAGAACAAATAAATGAGAAAGAAATTAGGTATATTTGGGAGAAAGGATAAAATGAATGGCTCAAGTAGGCTTGTAGCTGCAACCAAATCAAAATATAAAAGGGTTACTATGACTACAAAGGCAGTATATTTGAATAAAAATGGATATGAAAGTCTCTTTCACATGCTAATCGAAATTGGAGGAAGTCTGTCATTTCAAACTGCAGACAGTCTTTCTCCACCTCTTCTTCTACATTATGGCTTTTGGATTGAATCTGCTTTAAACGAAACTATTGCCCTGTGAAACTGAAAAGCACTTGGAGTTCCCTTGTGTAAGGGCTAGTTTACACCAGTTCTAGCACTGTGACTCTGATTCTTCATTTGTTCAGGGTCAGAGCCTCAGAACCCAGCCCACTCGTTTTTTGTTTGTTTGTTTGTTTTCTGACGAAGAAAAAGCACAATGATCCACCTGAAACATCTTATCTTTAAGGTATAAGTCATCCCTTCTAAATGGTTATTCCTTTCAGTTAATTCAGAGAAGACTTATAGAGCAAATTCTAAATGCAAGGCACTGTGGGGAAAGACAATTGTGGGGAAAGATAGATAATTTGGATTCTGCTCCCCGAGGACTCCCTACAGATGGGGAGTTACTGAGTAATCTTTTTGGGTTCTTTCTGGATCTTGCTTCAGGCACCTAAGAAATAGCCACTGTTCCTTGTAGTTAAATATAGATTGTGCTGGAAGGTGCCCGAAATAAAACCAGTATGGTAGTGTCAGCATTACCAGATGACACAGATGTACTTGAATTAACTGCAGTATTCTTTCTCATCTCTGATAAATTTTAAAAACATACATGGATTCTGCTTTTAAAAGGCATGTGAGTAATGAATTGGAACTTACTTTATGTCCCATGAAAGAAATGGGTGACATTTACATAGAGTATTTGACTGTAGAATTCTTTGCCCTGAGAACAACAGTTAACAAGTTTAAGAACAAGAGTTTTCTGATTCAGTGTGGGAAATTGTGAGAAAAATGCTCACCCGTCCAAACCCAAAGAATGGACTCAGAAGCACAAAGAACAGCAAAAAGTGAGACTTTTAATAGCGGTTTTGCAAGATCCGATGGATGTCTGGTAGGCAGGCACATCCAGGGCAGCTACAACAGGTAATTTATCGTCTAGCACACAAGTCCCTCCCCCAGTTCCTCATTGGTTGACCACTATGGGGTTACAGTCTTTCAGGACATCGCCTAAGTTTCATTATCCCCCTTATAAGGTTATACCCCTGTTCCATTCCCTGCTTAAGTTTTGATTTCCCAGTAATGAAACTTTCTTCCCTTTTATGGGCTGACCCCTCCTCTACATTCTGTTTGCTTATTATGACCTTCTAGGATCATGAGCCATGTGATTTGTTACATCCGCAGGCTGGCTGCCAGTGTTTAGATTTACCATGCCTTACAAATGGACCATTTAAAATGTTTTCTTACAGAAATGAACATTTCAAGATTATTTAATGCCTAGATCATAATAAAGACTTACTGAGGATGGGCCCCAATCTCCAAAGATTGCAGCATCTGAATCTTATTTCTGGTCCAGTCATAACCTCTGGTTACATATTTGCAAATAAATGAGTTAATGAGTATACCTTTGGCTTTTTTGTTTTTCTGTTGTTAACTTTTTAATTATGTACATGTATAACTTTAATTTTTTTTATACGTCCACAGGAGTCATCTGGGTGATGGAATGATAGGATAGTTTTGGTTTTCTTTCTAATATCTATATATTTTTTAAAATCCATCAACAGTGGACTTAGAAAAAGCAAAACGAAACAACAAAATCTGTTGGATTTTTAAAAAAATTACATAGGTACAGATTAAATGCTCTGAGATGCAACAGAGTAAAAATAAAGACGTTAACATGTTAAGGATTTACAAAACTAACGTACCTGGTGGAAGATTATTTTCTCAGTATACCAAATGATACAGGAGTTAAGAAGAAATTACGTAGGCAGATAGTGAGGGTATGGAAGCCCTCCGTAAGGATTTTTTTAATGAAAAGCAGCCCCAAATCATTTTCCTTTCTAACAACAGCAGCCTATAAAATCGAGCTGCAGACATAGATGCCTGCAGTTGTGCCAATCATGTTCAAGATGGCGGCTCTGTCTTCCCTTCTCTTTGTCAGCCACGTGTACAGTAAGGAGCAGACAGGATGGCAGGAGCCAAGGGGAAAGTTCATTTTCATAATAAGATTAGGGTGGGGCAGCCAGCCTTCCCCTGCACTATGTAAACGTCATAGCTGATCGAACCGATCTGTGAGCCCTATGTAAATCGGACACCACCTCCTCAAACCTGACTATAACTTCCGTTGCATCAGCCACCTGCTGGTCTTTCCTCTCGGAAGTTCCCTCTCTCTATAGAGAGAGCTGTTTTACTTTCTCTTTTCTTTTACCTATTAAACCTCCACTCCTAAACTACTCGTGTGTGTCCGTGTCCTAAATTTTCCTGGTGCCAGACAACAAACCCCGGGTATATACCCCAGACAACGCAGCCACTTCACAATGAAGAGTCTGTAGAATATTTCAGTTTGGGAAACTCCGATCTAGCTCTTGGGGCATAGAGGCCACACTGCTGGCTAGAACCATAGCAAGGAGCAAAGAGAAATTTAACTCAGAGAGTAAGTGGTATACTGAAGTCTAAAAGTGGGGAGAGGTGGTTCCAGGGATTAGTGAGGGTAGCTGGGACATCCCCAGCTCCCCGAGGAGCACCTGTGCTCATGCCAGGCACAGTCTCAGGAGAACAGATACCCCAGCCACTGGAAGTTTGGACATCCACAGCAGAGGGTCCTCAGTGCATGAGAGTGAGCTGCCAGGTGGAGCAGGTAAGGTTAATATTTGCAGGTATTTTATCTGTTAATAAAAAGTGTCTGTTTTTAGAGACTAGTCTTTTTAAAAGAAAAACCTGTGTAAATAGGAAATAACACAAGGTACTGTGATTAAGCCAAACAGTTCGAGACAAAATAGGAACTGTATCAAGAACATGAAGAACTGATCGGCTCTAATGGTCACTGGAGGAAATTGGTTCCCACAGTCCATCGGTGTTACACACTTCCATAACTATGTAAAAAGAGGGTACATCTATGTGTTCCAAGATGCTAACTTACTTTAATGTCTGAAGGAGGAAAGCTGATTCAGTTAATGCGTCTACTAAAGTAGCCAGTTATAAGGAAAACCATAATAAAATCCATAGCTCTTTTGTATACAACCGGTAACTTGTTAGAAAACAAAATGGACAATGACAGTTTATCATAATAATTTTAAAAACTATGTAATAACCAATATTGAGGATAATCTTAAAAAAATGTGTGAGGTCCAAAGAAAGAAATGTACAAAATTTGTAGCATAGTTGACTAGAAAAATAGGTATATAAAATATTAATCACATTTTTATTCTTTAAAATTTTAAAATAAAACATACTGGGAACGTTTCTAACGGAAATTTTTGAAAATAAAAATTCTTCTTATTCTCCCCACAAGCTCTTTCACTCCGCAGTGAACAATCTGCTATGTATCTTTCAAATAAGTTACGGACTGAATGCTCATTTGCCCCACAAAATTCATATGTTGAAATTGATGTTATTGAGGATGGGGATTTGGGAGGTAATTAGGACATGAGGGAGAACCCTCATGAATGAGATGAGTGCCTTTATAAGAAGAGGCTGAAGAGCTAGCTCCCTCTCTTTCTGCCATACAATGAGAAACTGACAGTCTGCAACCTAGAAGGGGACCCTCAACAGAGCCCAAACATACTGGCACACTGATCTCAGACTTCCAGCCCCTAGATTGTGAGAAATAAATTCTGCTGTTTAGAAGCTACCCAGTCTATGGTACTTTGTTATAGCACACCAAACTAAAACAAAATATTTGGAGTATTTATTTCAGTTATATTACTGAACTTAAATTTGCAATGGGTTCATTTACATATAATGTAATTACAGTTATATTTGATTTGATATATCAACTTGCTATTTGACTTACCTATTTTTCTATCTTTTTCTTTCTTTTCCTGCTTTCTTTGGAATTAATCAAATAATTTTTATTATTCCATTTACCTCAGCCTTCCAAAGTGTTGGGATTACAGGCATCAGCCACTGTGCCTAGCCTCTATTAACTTTTATTTTTACATTTATTTTTTACCATTTTTTCAGAGGTTAATTTCAGCATGCATCCTCAATTAATTTTAGTCAAATATGGATTATCTTTTACCACTTTTCTGATAACATTAAAACTTTAGATACTTTTAACTTAATTATCTCTGTGCTTTTATATTTTATTTCTATACATATTTTAAACCTTGCAAGACATTATTATTATCATTGCTTTGTATACTCAATATTTCATTTTTAAAATCTTTTTCATTGCTTTTCTTTACTGCCTGCATTTCTGTGTTTCAATCTGGAATACTTTTCTTTCTGGCTGAAAAACTTTCTTTGGTATTTCTCTTAGTGCAGGTTTGCTGATAAAAATTCTGTTTTGTTTATTTGAAAACATCTTTATTTTGCTTTCATTTTTGAAGAATAATTTCACTGGATATACAGTTTTAGACTAAATGTAATTTTCTTTAATTTCTTTCAATACACCATCTCATTATTGTCTGGCTTTCAGAAGTTCTGGTGAGAAATTACTTTCCATTTAATTGTTGTTATTGTTGTTGTATTTGAAGATAACATACTGTTTTTTCTTAGCTGCTCTGTGGAATGATTTCTATTTTTTCAAATCACTTTTGGAAATTCTTCAATCCTTCAAAATTTCTTCAATTTTCCCCCATATTCTTTTTTCTCTTCTTTTGGGAATCCAATTAAATTTATGTTAAACTTTTTATTATGTGTATTGTACATTCTTCTAAATTTTATATCCTGTTTTCTCTTAGTGCATCACTCTAGGTATTTCCCAGCAATCTATCTTCTACTTCACTAATGCTCTCTATTGCTATCTCTAATCTCTTGTTAAACCCATGATTTGAATTCTTACTTTCAGGTATTATGTTTTTTAGTCCTAGAACTTCCATTTGATTCTTTTTATGAATTCTAATTATATAATACATTTCTTTATCTTTTTGTCTGTTTTCTCTAACATATTAATCTTGCCATTTAAAAATCTTTGATAACTCCAATGTAAGAACCACCTGTAGTTCTATATCTGTTGTCTAATTTTTCTCTTAATTTTGTGGCATATGGTACTGTCTTTTGGAGTGTATAATAAATTTGACTGAATGCCAAATATTGTTTATTACTAGATAGCCTCCAGATAATTTTATCTCCTTCCAGAAAGTATTCACCATTTTTTTTGACAGAAAAAATTGGGTCTGATAATCTTATTCTGTTTAGCCACTTTAGTTTCAGTAAGTGTCTGCCTACTTCCGTTATTCTTTGCTCCTAAGGTGTATCCCTCCAGGGCTTTCAACGAAGAGCCTGATGTATTTTCTGGGCACCTGAAACGTCCTGAGTTCTAATCCTTGCCTCTTAGCTGAAAACTCTGTTCTGTTTTCCAGAGGCTTTCTACTTAGCTCCTTAGTCTCCTGCTCAGTTTAGTTTCAGAATTTGGTAAATGGTTAAAAGAGGAACCAGCCACATGTCAGGCTTAGTTCTCTGCCCCTGCCTTCCTCAGAGTTTTTGGCCCAGGATATTTCTAATTTTGATTTTCCAGTCCCATGACACAATCAAAATCTCTACTGGTTTCCCAGTTAGCAGCCCTCTGTTTGTGCAAAGCCTGGAATCTCAACCACCTCTTGCCCTGGCTCAGAATGGGCAAATACCCTCAGAGAGAAGCAGTTGCAAATGATCAGCTCAACTCACTTCTCCATCATCTTCCTCTTTTTTTTTTTTTTTTTTTTTTTTTTTTTGAGATGCAGTCTCACTCTGTCACCCAGGCTGGAATGCAGTGGCACGATCTCGGCTCACTGCAATCTCCACCTCCTGGGTTCAAGTGATTCTTGTGCCTCCCTGAGTAGCTGGGACTACAGGCGCACACCACCATGTCTGGCTAATTTTTGTGTTCTTTGGTAGAGAAGGGGTTTTGCCTTGTTGGCCAGGCTGGTCTCAAACTCCTGGCCTCAAATGATCCACTCACCTGAGCCTTCCAAAGTGCTGGGATTACAGGTATGAACCACCACATCCAGCCCATCTTCCTCTTTTCAAAATTTAATCCCTGTTGTGATCTGAATGTTTGCATCCCCTCAAAATTCATATGTTGAAACCAAATCATCAAAGTGATGATATTTGGAGGTGGGTGCCTTTGGGATGTGATTAGGTCAGGAAGGTGCAGACCCCATGAATGGGATTAGTGCCCTTATAAAGAGACCATAAAGAGCTAGCTAGTCCTTTCCACCATGTGAGGACATAGGGAGAATGCACCATTTCTATAAACCTGGAAATGGGCCCTCATCAGACAGTAAATCTCAGGCACCTTGATCTTGGACTTCCCAACCTCCAGAAGTGAGAAATAAATTTCTATTGTTTATTAGCTACCCAAGGTCATAGTACTTTGCTATAGGGGCCCAAATGAATTATGGCATTTCCTATAGTTCTAGTGGCTTTAGTAGCCCCTTAATGGCTTTAAACATATTTGTTGTTTGTTTTATATTTTTGTTTAGCTTTTCTAATGGTTCTTATTGGGAATATTGGTCTGCTGTAAGTTATTCATCATACCCACTGATATCTCATTGTCCAGACTCTATAATATGGTCGTATCTCACACTGAGAAAGATAATTATTTTTTATTTTGAATGACAATATGCCAAATAAAAATCAAGATTCTGTCCTCAGGAAAGAATGGGGAGCCTGGATGTTGGGGTAAGCAACTAGCACTCTGTTCCAAAGTGAGAGGTGGAAGCCAGTTATAGTCTCGTGGAAGGATAGGGAGTGGTTTTCACATATACTGGGGAAATGAGTTGCCAGAATCCACCTCTGACTTACGAGAGCTCATAAAACAATAATAACTTGGTTAACATTTGTTATCAAAATCATCCAACTCTCTATGTTCAGATCCATGCTTACCAAACAACCTTGAGGTAGTAATTGAGCTTTCCTTAGAGACTTGGAGAGAATGTGCTAATCCTCAGAAATGAATCTTCCAGTTCATTTGGCAGTTATATTTCTAAAGGTAAATAATCAAAACCAGTGTCTAGGGCCATAATCTGCATGATGAACCAGTCTTTTTTGGCTCACTTTGCCCTGGATAAAATGACAAAGTATAGTTTCTTGACCTACTAGAGCTTGATTGCTGCTGTGATTCTCTTATGAAAGTATTGTCAGCATTTAGACATTAGGAATCTCTTGCTAAATTTAGCAGCAGGTTCCTGTCTATGAAGTAAAAAATGAATCCTGTTTAGAAAAGAATCTTGAAAATGATGTCTCAGTTTCTAGCAGAAAGGTAAAAAATTTTATAAGAGTGATGAACACTGAAAAGATAATGTCTGAAAACAGTTTTCTCCTTATGTTAGGTTTGGAAATGTGGTCTTGAAATTTGGTGAAAATACAACTCACAGAGAATTCTAAAAGACTATCCCTCAGACTGATTGGTCTGCAATTTGGGATTTATGAAAAATGTTTGCTCTTTTTAAAGATAGAGGAGAATTATAGATTTTGGCTAATCAGAGAGAACTTCCCTATTAAGTTAATCACTACAAACCCTGGGCCCTAAGACACAGATGAGATTTAAATTCTGAGAGTAAGAGCTCTCTTGGTACCCAATTCAATTTTATGGGAATAATCAGATGATTAAGAGAAAAAAGTAGTGACTCAAGAGGTCCTTGGGATTCTCCTGCAAATTCTGAACAAGGCACTTAATTTTTCAAATTCTCATTTCTTCCTTTTCCAATCTGTTATGGAAGATAAAATCTGGCCTCTGAGGATACATTGCTTGTACTAATGAAATAATAACTGGAAAGATTTTGTGTTCATTGGATGGGTTCTGGGACAATTTCCCCAAAACCTGTTCCTTCCTAATTGTCAGCTCACTTAAAATTCAGCACTTTATTACTGTTTTTGCATCATTTTGAGTGCTCATATCCTTTTTTTCCTTTTAAAACCCCTTTTAAATATTTTTAGACACTAATCCATTTAGTTCTTAATCTTATAGGCTCAGATGTATGCCATGGAACCTATCCCTAGAAAAATGCGTTATGCACAAAACCACAAACTTTTGCCTGCAGTTTCAAAAGAGTCACCGGCTCTTAAATTAAAGGAGATATAACACATTTTAAATTCTTTCATATATATGGTTGTTGAGTTTTGAACACTTTGTTAACAGTTAGGCTCTTTTGTATCCCTAAGGATATATTCCTACTTCTGAATATTTTACTTTTCACCATTTCAAGTTCATAACATCACACTGGATTAGAAAACAAAGAAATATGTACAATAATTGTAGCCCATGTAATGGGTAATGGAGTATAAGTATTAATAATTCCAATAAATTCCATGTTGGGACAGGTGTGATTATCCATGTATTTTTTGCCCTTTTTTTTTTTTTTTTTTTTTTTTTTACCTTAATCAGAATGTGTTATTTCCTGATTGCTTTGATGGCTTTTCCCAGGCTTACCTGGTTTGTGACAACCGGCTGCTAAAATCAACAATCATGCTGATTTCTTTTAGTTTTTCACGAGTGTGCTTTCTTACTAGGAGTATTCTGTGCATGCTTTTCCTTCTGTCTTTCTTTCCTTCTTTGCATAGTTAAATCCTCCTCAGCCTCACCTAGTTGGCGAGTGGCTTTCCTCCACATGGTTATTCAGGGACTCAGGCTCTTTCTGTTTTGTTACTCCACTATCCCCTAGGATCTTAGAGTCCTCTACTTCAACCAGGGGAAAGAAAGATAAAGAAAGCATTCATTTATAATATCCTTGACCCAGAAGTGACACGCATTACCTCCAAACACATTCTGATGGTAAGAGCTACTCACATGGCTCTATCCAAGGTGCAAAGGTGTTTGAGAAATGGGACTCCTGAATGACGAGCCACTTCCTAGGGTCATCTCAACACCGTGGAAGGGGACACATTAATTTTTGGTGATAGCTACCTGTATTACGCCATGCTTGCATTGCTATAAGGAAACACCCAAGACTGGGTAATTTATAAGAAAAGAGATTTAATTGGCTCATAGTTCTGCAGGCTATATAGGAAGCATAGCACTGGCATCTGCTTCTTGTGAAGCCTCAGGAAGCTTACAATCATGGCAGAAGATGAAGGGGAGCAGGCATCTCACATGGCAGGAGCAGGAGCAAGAGAGGGCAAGGGAGGTGCCACATACTTTTAAACAACCAGATCTCGTGAGAACTCACTCACTATGGCAAGAACACCACCAAGAGGATGGCACTAAACCATTCATGAGAAACTCACTCCCATGATCCAATCACCTCCTACAAGGCCCTACCTCCAATACTGGGGATTACAATTCAACATGAAATTTGGGTGAGGACAAACCTACAAACTATATCACTACCTATCTCTGCCACTCCATGATGTACCACAGCATGTAGCATAGTAGCACTTAATAAGTATTCATAGAATGCATGAATGAAAAAGGAATGAATGCAATTGTTTGAAGTAGTTTGTGATTCGTATTATAACAATTTCACATCTGGTATACAGAATTTGGAGAAGCAGTAGCTTTATTAGGTTGTAGATGCCCAATTTACATACTATCAAAATAATCATCTGGAAGACACTGTGAGTTCTCGGTTTCATATATCAAAATGCACCAGGAGGGGCAACTTCACTCTTAAATCTCTGCTTCAGTCTGCCAGCTTGGATCATTCCACACATTTATCAAAAGAAATGGAAGAAGCAACTATAGGGAGTTATGCCTGAGACTCCTGCTTGAATTTTATCCTGCCCATTTCATACTGTATCATGAGTTAATTGCCCAAAAGAGGCAAAAGATAGTATAACATCAGAACAGAAAAAGAACCAATCAAAAGTGGGTGGAATTTGGGTTAACTGATCATTGAGCAAACCAACCTGTTCCCATTGGATGACTTTATGTATCTATATGCAATATATAAATTATATATTAAATTTTATGTGTATTCACTTAACATTTTATGTATATTCATTTTTTATATATTCATGTATATTAATTTTATAATGGCCATATGAAGTATTAGAGATATGGAATTAGGCATATATAGAACACATCAGGAAACTTTTTGCCTCTTCTACATTATAGCTAAGATTTGATTATAAAATATAGAGTTTGATTACGTGACAAGTGAAATTCTGCTTGCACCAAATCCCTAAATGTTAGCCTTATAATGTATCTTTTTATTTATTTATTTTTTAAGAGACAAATTCTTGCTCTGTTGCTCAGGCTGGAGTGCAGTGGTACAACCATAGCTCACTGCAGCCTCTCACTCCTGAGTTCAAGGGATCCTCCTGCCTCAGCCTGCTGAGTGAGTAGCTAGGACTACAGGTACACCCTACTACATCCAGCTAATTTTAAAATCTTTTATAGAGATGGAGTCTATGTTACCCAGGCTGGTCTTGAACTCTTGGCCTCAAGACATCCTCCCACCTCAAGTAATCCTCCCACTTTAGCCTCCCAAAGTGCTGGCTTTACAGGCATGAGCCACCACACTAGCCTATAACGTATCTTTAAATATGTACCTTTACTGAGGAGTTAATCTGATAAGATTAACAAGGACTACGAGATTTATTTATCTTCAATCTTTGGTGCAATACCTGGTGCATTTTAGAGTCTCCGGCCTTGTTTTCCACATTCTTGTAACATTCCTCCAGTTCATCCAGCTCTGTTTTTCACAAAGTCTCTAACTCCTACCTGCTACAAGGTGCTTCATGTTCTCACCAGTCTTCATTTGTGTGGCTAGCTAGGAGAGCCAGAGAAGCAGAGAATCTGTAAGCTGGAAAGGACTTCAACTTCAATGGGATAAATCTGCTCTTTGATCTGATGAATGAATTCAAAATAAAGAGTTAAGGACTTCACAGACTCTCACTGTTTGCTGACGATATGATTGTTTACCCTGAAAACCCTAAAGACTCCTCCAGAAAGCTCCTAGAATTGATAAAAGAATTCAGCAAAGTTTCTGGATACAAGATTAATGTACACAAATCAGTAGCTCTTCTATATACCAACAGCGACTAAGCAGAGAATCAAATCAATAACTCAACCCCTTTTATAGTAGTTGCAAAAAAATACTTAGAAATATACCTAACCAAGGAGTCGAAAGACCTCTACAAGGAAAACTACAAAACACTGCTGAAGGAAATCATAGATGACACAAACAAATGGAAACACATCCCATGCTCATGGACAGATGGAATCAACATTGTGAAAATGACCATACTGCCAAAAACAATCTACAAATTCAACACAGTCCCCATCAAAATACCACCATCATTCTTCACAGAATTAGAAAAAACAATTCTGAAATTCATATGGGAACAAAAAAGAACCTGCATAGCCAAAGCAAGACTAAGCAAAAAGAACAAATCTGGAGGCATCACACTACTTGATTTCAAACTATAGTATAAGGCCATAGTCACCAAAACAGCATGGTACTGGTATCAAAATAGGCACATAGACCAGTGGAATAGAACAGAGAATCCAGAAATAAACCCAGATACTTACAGCCAACTGATCTTTGACAAAGCAAACACAGACATAAAGTGGGGGAAAAGACACCCTTTTCAACAAATGGTGCTGGGATAATTGGCTAGCCACATGTAGGAGAATGAAACTAGATCCTCATCTCTCACCTTATACAAAAACCAACGCAAGATGGATTAAAGACTTAAACCTAAGACCTAAAACTATAAAAATTCTAGAAGATAACATTGGAAAAACCCTCCTAGACATTGGCTTAGGCAAGGATTTCATGACCAAGAACCCCAAAGCAAATGCAATAAAAGCAAAGATAATAGCTGGGACCTAATTAAACTAAAGAGCTTTTACACGGCAAAGGGAACAGTCAGTAGAGTAAACAGACAGCCCACAGAGTGGGACAAAATCTTCACAATCTATACATCTGACAAAGGACTAATACCAGAATCTATGACGAACTCAATCAGTAAGATCAAAATCAGTAAGAAAAAAACAATCCCATCAAAAAGTGGGCTAAGGACATGAATAGACAATTCTCAAAAGAAGATATACAAATGGCCAATAAACATATGAAAAAATTCTCAACATCACTAATGATCGGGGAACTGCAAATCAAAACCACAATGTGATACCACCTTACTCCTGCAAGAATGGCCATAATAAAAAAACCAACAGTAGATGTTGACATGGATGCAGTGAATAGGGAACATATCTACACTGCTCGTGGGAATGTAAACTAGTGCAGCCACTATGGAAAACAGTGTGGAGATTCCTCAAAGAACTAAAAGTAGAACTACCATTTGATCCAGCAATCCCACTGCTGGATATCTACCCAGAGGAAAAGAAGTCATTATTTGGAAAAGATACTTGCACACACATGTTTATAGCAGCACAATTCACAATTGTAAAATCGTGGAACCAACCCAAATGCCCATCAATCAATGAGTAGATAAAGAAACTGCAATATATATATATATATATATATATATATATATATATATATATACACACACACAATGGAATACTACACAGCCATAAAAAGGAGTGAATTAACAGCATTTGCAGTGACTTGGATGAGATTGGAGACTATTATTCTAAGTGAAGTAACTCAGGAATGGAAAACCAAATATCATATGTTCTCACTGATATGTGAAAGCTAAGCTGTGAGGACGCAAAGGCGTAAGAATGATACAGTGGACTTTGGGGGTTTGGGGGGAAGAGTGGGAGGGGGCAAGGGAGAAAGGACTACAAATATGGTGTAGTGTATACTGCTCAGGTGATGGGTGCACTAAAATCTCACAAATTACCACTAAAGAACTTACTCATGTAACCAAATACCACTTGTTTCCCAAAAACCTATGGAAATAAAAAGTTTTAAAAAATAAAAAATAAATAAATAAATAAAAATAAAGAGTTAGGGACTTCAGAAGTGATTTGTAATAGAAAAACTTTAATTAAAAAAATTACCAGGGTGATACATCTGACACAAGGTAATGGATTAATGGTAAAAGTAACTAAGGATTCTGTGTGTGTGTGTGTGTGTGTGTGTGTGTATTTGTGTGTATGTACATGTGTCTATGTGTCCGTGGGTGTGTACAGGGGATTACATTGCTGAGTAAAGTTTATGTGATCAGAAGAAGGCCTGGACCCTTCAAATCATGCTGGACTAGATTACCTTTGCTTACAAATCTACATGTTCTCAGCATATTGCCATCAAAGAGCTTAGCTGTAGCATTTATGTTTTCTGCAATATCAAGGAAGCAGACACATTTTAGACCCCAGCATCATATTTGCATAAAGGAGTTCTCCACTGAATAACCAAATTTTTTTCTAAGATGTTGTATTTTTGAAAAAATACTTTTATTTCAAAACCTCTGAATGGCTTTGGCTTGCTTTTGAAATAAAATGGTAACTTTTTTTAGTGGATAGTTTCTGAAGGATTGTTATGTAGGAGAGCTTTACATATAGGTGTGAAAACAGCCAATTTAACTGCCTACACTTCTGTATCCCCCAGAGTCATGCCTATTTGTACTGCACTGTGAGGATTCAGAAACAGAGAGAAAAAGCTGGTGCTAAATCTGAGGGGTAAAAATGGAATTGATTCCCAAAATGAAATTTGATCACATAGAATTTGTAATCTAGGTTCTGCATCTAGAATACAGAAATAAATGCACAGTGTCTTCATTTTGTTTAATTAACATATTAGTGATGATAGTACCTATTGCTGTGCATCTTATAGATTGTAAACGGATTTATTTTTTGACTTTCCACCTGGATTTGGAAGTACTCAAAAGAATCTATTAAGAATGTGATATCCCTGTGATCTTGAAAGATACAAATGAGAACAGGACTGGCTGAAAAACACTCAGAATGCTCTGTTTGATAACTGGGAGTAGAACTTCTGAAGTCTAATGATCCAGGCCAAGATTTAAATCTTAACTTTTTGTCAGCCTTCAGTGTTTTTAATCTAAGGAATAATTATCTTCCTGTATTTCTATTTCTTAGATCAGAATTTTTAAATGCCAACCTCATTAATTTTCTAATAAGATTTAAGTTGAAACAATGTACAATATTGTATATCCTAACTTTCTTACAAGGGGCAGGAAGCAAGGTTATGTGCATGGCCACGTGTTTGTAGATACATGTGTTGAAATAGGAAGTATCCTAGTATGTATTTAGATAAGAAAAACTTACATACTAGTGTTGACTTTGAAATTATAACATGTATACCTACATATTCTTTGTGTTTATTTTGAAGTTTTGAAAATATACAGGACTGTTAATAAAAAAAGAATGTGGTATCAATTTTATGAAAGCCCTCACCTGAGGATGCTGGGGACTTGATATAGTGTGCAAGACATTTAATGGTATGAGGCATCATCTATAGCAGTGGTTCCCAACATTTTAAAATACAAGGTACATTTTGAAACTAAGAAAAGCATCACCAGCTATTGTGTGCTGGAAGTTGTACTTTTTGCATCTATTGATTGAAGAATAACCTAGTGATAATGCCTATTCTTAGTAATGCTTTAAGTTGTATTTACATGTTATTAATAATGATAGAATCAGCATGTTTTTGTAGAAGTACAAGAACTATGTATGAGGGGAATGTTATCCATGCCAATCAGGCTTGGCCTGCATTTTAAACTTGTAGACCCTTTAACGGCTTGTCACCTATGGACCAGACAGTGCTGGCTTAGACTAAAAATATATAATTGATGATAGGAATCTTTTGAGTTGTTATGAAAATTATTTCTTGACAAAGTCCTGAGAGCTTTAAGTAAAACATTTCTTTCAGGGCCTGTGACTGATGCTGGTCTTATTCTCCCTACTGATGTCTCATCTTTTCTTGATGCAAAATCTGACCTAATCCCATGTGAATCTAAAGGTTTATCTTTGCTGGAATTATACTCTTCACCATGAAGTTGCAATTAGATTGGTGTTCTGTTGCACCAAAAAACTGGCTAGGGAAAATATCAGGCCTGATTAATTAACTAGGTAATGTGCTGAACTACAGCCCACTTTGCAATGTCTCTGAGACGATGTGATTGCATAGGCTAATGGAAAATAAGTTTATGGGCTCAGAATTTAAAAATAAGACTACTGTTTACAAGGACTTCATCATAGAATGTAAGGGAGTGCTCACTAGTCAGAGGAAAGGTATCATCATATCCTAGTTCCTTAACACATTAAAATGATAAGCTTACTTCCATTCATGCAAAACCACAGGCCCCTTCTCCAAAAAGCTGGAGAAGAGAGGCCTCCAGAGACTTGGATAAAGGCAGCCTCCTTCCTTCCTCTTCTCCTTCTCAGGAGTCAGAGCTGCACAGCTATCTAAAACTCACCCTTCCCACTCCTCCATCTTCCCCTCTTTAACAGGAATTTCCCCAGTAAAATCTTTTCCAATTCTAGTCCCTTCCGGGCATCTGCTTCTCCAAAGACCAGATCTGCCATACCACTTATTAGCTTGGTTGAGCTACTTAATCCTTGTAAGTATGGGCTATCTTAGCAGAACACAGGTAAGATAATAGTATTTAGATCCCCCTGTATCTTTTTTATTTTTACATAATTTCAGATTTACAGAAAAGTTGCAAGAATAGTGCAAAGAATTTATGAATACCCTCACCCAGGTTCCCTGTATTAACATTGTGTGTGTGTGTGTGTGTGTGTGTGTATTCACAAACACATAATTTTGAACCCTTTAAGAAAAAGTTATAGGCGTGATATTCCTTTACTTCTAAATATTTCAGCTTGTGTTTTCTAAAAGTAAAGAATTTTCTTACTTAATAATAATCACAGTATAATGCTTAATCAAAAATTAACATCAAGCTGGGCATGGTGGTGCATGCCTGTAATCCCAGCTACTCAGGAGGCTGAGGCAGGAAAATCGTTTGGACCAGGGAGTTGAAGGTTGCAGTGAGCTGAGATCGCACCACTGCACTCCAGCCTGGCAATAGAGCAAGACTCAGTCTCAAAAAACAAAACAAAACAAAACAAAACACATCAGACGAGATCAGGAGTGTTGAGAGTGGTATGCTGAGCCCATATAGCCAACACAGTCCTAAGCAAAACGAACAAAGCTAGAGGCATCTTGCTTCCTGACTTCAAACTATGCTACAAGGCTACAGTAACCAAAAGAGCATGGTACTGGTACCAAAACAGATGTATAGACCAATGGAACAGAACAGAGGCCTCAGAAATAACACCACACATCTACAACCATCTGATCTTTGACAAATGTGACAAAAACAAGCAATGGGGAAATGATTCCCTATTTAATAAATGGTGCTGGGAAACTGGCTAGCCATATGCAGAAAACGGAAACTGGACCCCTGCCTTACACCTTAAATAAAAATTAACTCAAGATGGATTACAGACTTAAATGTAAAATCTAAAACCATAAAAACCCTAGAAGAAAACCTAGACAGTAATATTCAGGACATAGGCACGGACAAGGACTTCATGTCTAAAACACCAAAAGCAATGGCAACAAAAGCCAAAATTGACAAATGGTGATCTAATTAAACTAAAGAGCTTCTGCAGAGCAAAAGAAACTATCATCAGAGTGAACAGGCAACCTACAGAATGGGAGAAAATTGTTGCAATCTATCCATCTGACAAAGGGCTAATATCCAGAATCTACAAGGAACTCAAACAAATTTACAAGAAAAAAAAACCCCATCAAAAAGTGGGTGAAGGATATGAACAAACACTTCTCAAAAGAAGACATTTATGCAGCCAACAAACATATGAAAAAAAGCTCATCATCACTGGTTATTAGAGAAATGCAAATCAAAACCACAATGAGATACCATCTCATGTCAGTTAGAATGGCAATCATTAAAAAGTCAGGAAACAACAGATGCTGGCAAGGCTGTGGAGAAATAGGAATGCTTTTACACTGTTGGTGGGAGTGTAAATTAGTTCAACCATTGTGGAAGACAGTGTGGCGATTCCTCAAGGATCTGGAACTAGAAATACCATTTGACCCAGCAATCCTATTACTGGGTATATACCCAAAGGTTTATAAATCATTCTGTTATAAAGACACATGTACGTGTATATTTATTGTGGCACTGTTCACAATAGCAAAGATTTGGAATCAACCCAAATGCCCATCAATGATAGACTGGATAAGGAAAATGTGGCACATATACACCATAGAACACTATGCAGCCATAAAAAAGGATGAGTTCATGTCCTTTGCAGGGACATGGATGAAGCTGGAACCATCATTTTCAGCAAACTAACACAGGAACAGAAAACCAAACACTGCATGTTCTCACTCATAAGTGGGAGTTGAACAATGAGAACACATGGACACAGGGAGGGGAACATCACACACCAGGCCTATCAGGGGGTGGGGACAAGGGGAAGTGAAGCATTAGGACAAATACCTAATGGCTGTGAGGCTTAAAACCTAGATGATGGATTGATAGGTGCAGCAGAACACCATGGCACATGTATACCTATGTAACATACCTGCATGTTCTGCACATGTACCCCAGAACTTAAAGTAAAATTTCAGAAAAAGTTAACATCAATTCATTTCTATTATCTAATAGCCATTGTTTTACCCATTGTCTCAATTATATCTTTTATAGCAATAGAAAGTCCAAGATCAGGCTCTAGAGTTTCCCTTTTATTTTGCCTGGAGTAATTCTATAAATAATTTAGTAAGTGCTCACTAAGTGCCAGGTGGGCACTGACAAGACTAAGGTGGGGAACAATGGGTCCCATTGAATGAGGAGCTTATATCTACTCTGGGGAAGTAGACACCTGACAACTAGTTTATGATTTAGGCTGTAGTGTGGTATGTGTGGAGATTCAATGGGGACTCATTCAATATGGGATATAGGGTCTAACTGAGCTTATATCTACTCTGGGGAAGTAGACACCTGATAACTAGTTTATGATTTAGGCTATAGTGTGATATGTGTGGAAATTCAATGGGGACTCATTCACTGTGGGATGTAGGGTCTAACTTCAGCATAGAAGGTAGAAATAGCCCAGTTGCAGTCTTACGTCCTGCCCCACAACAAATTCAGAGCAGCCAGATTGTGTCTCTTGCACTAGAACAGATTTTTTTTTTTTTTCAGTTAAGCAGCTGACGAAGTAATTATTTTGCTTGTAGGGATCATGTTGTCTAAAAAATAATATTTTTAAATACCAAAATCAATTTTATCTTGGTAAGAGGCTCACTCAGTAAGAGGCACATGGGAAAACTGAAACCCTTAAAAGTGATTCAGGCAGGTCCAATGACTCAAGATCTCTCTAGGCACATGCCTATTGCCCATTGAGGTGTGAATTACCTCCATGGGTTAAATTGTTGATGTAGTTTCCGTTAAATATAGAATATGACTCTGAATGACTATTCTCCTTGCTCAGAGGATGGAAAATGATTAAAACAAAATGCCTGCTCTGAATGCAATTAAACCAGGGAAAATAAGACCAGAACAAAAATGATCATAACGCAAAATATGACAGAAGTAGTTTCAGAAGAATGATGCATTGCAAAAAAAAAAAAAAAAGGCTCAGCAAAGACTTCATGGAAGAAGTGGCATTTAACATGTTCATTAAAAGAAGAAGAGATGTTTTCTGGATACAGTAGGGGAGTTACCTTCTGTTATGGTATTAGCATAGGTTAAGAAATAGAGACAGGAAAGCACTAGAGTGAATGGGATATCCAAGTGTAGGCAAGAGGGAGGAGTCCCATTCAGCAAGATCTTCTGGGACTTGAGGTATTTGTGAGAGAATAGAGAAAGGCAAGATTGTCTTACTTGATTCGTGCTGCCACAAAAAAATACTCAAGACTGGGTAATTTATAAACAACAGAAATTTATTTCTCACAGTTCTGGAGGCTAAAAAGTCCAAGATCAAGATGCTGGCACACCTGGTGGCTGGTGAGGGCCGTCTCTGCCTGCAAGTTGGCCCCTTGAAAACTACTTCTTCTGGAGGGGACAAACACTGTGTCCTCACATGAAGAAAGGATCCGAAGGAGTGAACTCATCCCCTCAAGCCTTTTAATAAGGCATTAATCTCATCCATAAGGGTAGAGCCCTCATGGGCCAATTACTTTCTAGAAGGTCCACATCTCAGTACTGTTGCATTAGGGATTTAGTTTCAACGTGATTTTTGGAGGGAATGCAAACACTCAAACCATAGCAAGGATGGAGAGAGATTCAGGGCAGATTGTGAAGCACCTTGGAATGTGGTCTCCAGTGAATCTCCTCCTGGTTCCATGTGTGAGTCCTGGGAGCAGTTTGTTTCCCTCCTAACTGTATCTTCTCCTTTTCCTGTGCTCCCTGCTTTTCTTGCTCTTTTCTCTTGATATATAGAGACCTTTTCAACAGAGTTCTTTGCCAGGTAGGACAGACTTTCCTACACTCTTGCTTCCCACACACTCAGCTCTAACCCACTTTGTTAAAATACAGAGACAAACTTTTTCATGTTTCTAAGTTGTCACAAAACCACCAGCATGAGGGACACTAACACACACATAAGGCTGAGAGGAGTCATGTGGGTCATGTGAGGAATAGGCCGTGCATCAGCTTTGGTCTGTCGTCTCCCAACAATGCATCTTGATGAGATAAGTATATGAAGCTCTGATTAGGTTCAATATTTTAGTCAAATGAGCTGTTTACCTCCACTCCCCAATGTGTCAGTGTAGACGCAAGATGACTTGGATGAATATGTTAGAAACTTTGAGTTTGCAGGGGTGCTTTCTTCCTGAGAATGGCAAATTAGGGCTGCTCTGAAAAGTTACCCTAGTTTTGTTTTCTTGTTAGGAACATTCAAATGAGCATGAAGAAAGAGCAAATACTTACCAGTGGTAATTTAAAAATGTATATATATATATAAAAAATTAGCTTTATTGCCATATTTCCTTGATTCTAAGATGTACATTTTCATATATTTTTACATTTCTGGAATGGGAGTAAGGCTACATGCATGTTTAATGTGGCATCTCTGTGTTTTCCTTCTGTTCTACCTCCCTCCCTCATTCTGCAAATCAAACAAACAAGTCAAAGCTCTCATTAAATTGCTGTCTTACAATCAAGGGAATAAGATGATATTTTCTAGTTCCTCACTCCTGTCCCCCAGAGACACCTTTTCTGCTTATTAGCTGGGTGAGAAGAAATCATCTACTTTAAAATGTCCTACTGAGGGTTAAGCATCCTTCCCAAGAGGATGCTACTAACTCTGGAATCACCCATATATAAGACATGTCTAGACTATTTCCATCAGCTGAGGCCCTTTCTTCTCCTGCAAATTGAGATTCATCTGAGTAATTCTCACATGTGCATGTCCTCTGCCATCCAACTGTCCTCCTCAGAGTCTTCATGACAGAAAGCAGCGAGGGATTAATTTTTAACAACCCAGCCTGGTTTTATGACGGTCAACATTATTATTTTTTAATGTACAAATAATCCTATGATGATTCCATTACAAGTAGAAGTGCAGGCACTTTGGTAGATTGGTATATTTATCCTTAACAAAACTAAATATGGATACAAAAATACAGTGAATGAAATCTGGTATTGAATAAGATCTAGTATTCAGTAGCACAACAGAGTGACCATCGTTTGCAATAATTTATTGTTTATTTTAAGATAACTAAAAGAATGGAATTGAAATGTTCCTAACACAAAGAAATGGTACATGATTAAGGTGATGGAAATCCCAATTATTCTGATTTGATGGTTACACATTGTGTGCCTGTATCAAAACATCACATGCACCCCATAAATAATAACTATTTATTACCCATACAACTATTATTTACCCATAATAATTCAAAATAAAAAATTAAGAATAAATAAACCAAAAGAACCTGAATATGAATTAAATATTTTTAAAAACAGGAAATGAGTTTCTGTTCTCAGTACTCTGTGAGTAAATTCATTAATGAGAGGGGCTCATATCTAGGTTCACATTGGGACTGGGCAAATCATATCCTGTTCCTGCCCTTACTCTCCCCACCCCCAACGACCTCGAGTTTCAAAACTGGATAAAATCTGGTGGCAGTGCACAGATTGGACAGCTGCAAGGAATTATAAAAAGTGAACAGGTGTCACAAAATAACACATTGCTTGAGGGGGTGGGTAAGTGGAGGGGAGGAGATGTTGGCAAGTCATTCAGCATCAGCTGCTTTGCTGAAGTTGTGTGTGGGATTAGCAGAGGGGAGGGTCTGCTTGCTGCTCAGGCCCAGAGAAGCCTTGGCTCCATCCCAACATCCTATTTGCAATCTAGGTGGGGCTATTTTAACAAGTTCAGCAAATCTCCCTCCAGATCCCTAATGGACACCCTGCAGCCCTCTCCTCTACTGCCTACTAATTCCCAGACTGACTGGCTTCCAGTCTCATACTTTTACCCACCTTTCCTTTTCATCTTTAACCCTTTGCTCGAACTCCTTTTGGTCTCTACACAAGAAATCTAACTTTCCTTATCAAATTCCCATCATGGACACAATACCTTCTTCATGTACCTGAAACTCAGGGGATATGAGGGTTTGCATAGCTCTTGTTTCTCTGTGTCACTTTTCTTGCTACCTCTGCCCTCTCTGTCAAGACTCTTTCTATGAAGTCCATAGGGTGCACTTGCAATGGCCATATGAAGGGGCACAGAGAACAGTTTGGAACACCGTGTGGTTGATATAGCTTCCCCCATTCAGAGGTGATAAGACCTAAGAGCACATTGGGTGGTTGAGAAGACTAAATGATTTGCTATTGAAGAGCATCTGACAGAGGACCTGGCATGTTGCAAGCACTCAATGAATGATTTGAAAGGCATTGACATGGTTTGGCCAATGCCTTTTAAGTAGAGAATGGAACCTAAAAAGCTCTTTAATTTTTCCCACCTTACTGCAGCTGTTAGAAAGCTCAGGAAATTTCTTTCTTTTTTCCCCTTAAAAAAAAACTATAAGCTGGGCATGGTGACTTGTGCCTGTAATATCAGCTATTCAGGAGGCTGTGGTGGGATGATCACTTGAGCCCAAGAGTTAGAGGCTGCAGTGAGCTATGATTGTACCACTGTTCCAGGCTGGATGACAGAATGAGACATTGCCTCTAAAATATAGATATATACTTAAAGTTTTATATATATATGTGTGTGTGTGTGTATGTATATATATACACATATATACATATATGTATATATACATATACATATCTATATATACATATATGTATATATACATATACATATCTATATATACATATATGTATATATACATATACATATCTATATATACATATATGTATATATATACATATACATATCTATATACATACACACACACACATATATATAACTTTTTTAAACTTCAATTCTTCTGGTGTAATTATTCATTTCCTTCCTTTCTCTTTTTATTAAAGTTTGAGATTTTATTTTATTTGGATTCTCCAGTTTCAATCTTTCTTTCTTTCTTTTTTGATATAAGAGGAAGAGTAAATAAATACAACCTGAAACAATATCAGCCTACTTGGCTCCCTTGGCCACCCAAGGGCAAGGGCAGATGGGTGATGAGGGAGCCAGTCCACGGTGGATGAGTTTTTCTTGTAGTTTTCCAGCAGAGTTCCCAGTTATCTCTCCAGGGCTGCCATGCAGGCCTTGAGGCCACTTTGAGTAGAGCCCACTGACGTCACCTATCTGAGATACTGGGTTTTATGGCTAAAAGAAATTGCTAGACACTTCGTTTTGTTTCACATATGTCAGGATATCCTTGCCCCAGGGAAAGTAAGTTCTTTCCAAAAACTCCTCAGGAATCTGGGGCCTTTTTAATCATATTTTTTACATTAACACATTTGATATATTTATTTGCCATGAGGCATTATGTCAGATTTTGACATGCATTAATTTGTTATCTCACCATACCACTGTGAGATAAGAATTAGTAGTAGCTACATTTTACAAATCAGGAAGCTGACTCTTAGAAAGGTTATATAACTTATCCCAAATGACACAGCTACGAGTTGGACCAACAATCATTCACTCAAAACCTCAATCCACAATAACACTGGTATATTTCAGGGTAGAATGAAATTGACTGAATCTTCCAGGAGTCTTCCATTCTATGAAACAGCAAGGCCACAAAAAGTTCATCTGAGCGGCTCTGCAGTGTGGCAGATCATCTAGACCCAGCAGACTCCAGACTCCTGCCTTTCCCTAACTGGACATTGCCGGGACTCTGAAGATTTCAGCATTGATGCATGAGCCAAAGAGCCAAGCAGAGGACACTGAATGAATGGCGTATGCCTGACTGTCTTAGTCTGTTAGTCCTGCTATAACAAAATACCTAAGACTGGGTAATTTATAAGCAATAGAAATATATTTCTCACAGTTCTGGGGGCTGGAAAGTTCCAGACCAAGGCATCAGCAGGGTTGATACCTATTTGGTGAAGGGTATTCTCTGCTTCCAAGAGGGTGCATTGTTGCGATATCCTCCAGAGGGGAGGAGCACTGTGTCCTCACTTGGTGGAAGGAAAGGAAAGGAAAGGCAAAAGAATGCCTCCTTTAACCTTGAACCCTTTTATAAGGGTACTAATCCCATTCATGGGGGTTCTGCCCTCATGACTTAATCATCTCCCAGAGGCCACATCTCTTGATACTATTGCATTGGGGATTAAGTTTCAACATGAGTTTTAGAGGGGACATCATCATTCCAAGCATAGCACTGACTGTAAGAAATTCTGGTCACTAGCTAGATTAAGTACCTTATGCGTTGTAGTCTGGCTGCCAGGGGAGAGTGCCCATTCAAGACCTTCTTGTGTTTTTCATCTCCTGAAAGTCTGTATGAAAATAAAGTCCACTGTTTTTTATAGCTCTTTTAAAATTCATCCACCACTCTCACTCTTTAACTATCCTTTCCACATGAAATACCTCCTTCCTGCTGGCAGATAAAATAAGGCCACTTATAAGCCATATTGAAACTTGAAGAAAAAAATAAGCATGCATTTTTAAAGCATGTCCCTAAATAAATTTGAAATCAAATCAGTTCAAACAACTGTAGTGCTACAAATATCATTAGATTCTCGATGACACTGCTTCATAGGTTTTTTATTTCCCCAACAGAATTTTTAAAATGATTTCTAATTAGGAAGACAACATTGTCTTTAAAATTATTCAGTGATTCAGAGACAAAGAATACAAAAGGACAAAGACTTCTGGTAGTGAGAAAAAAATCTCAAGCCTTCACCATGCCAAATATTTATTTTCCTTCTGAAACAATGTTATTGCTTTCCAAATAAAGAAACCATTTAGAGCCAAGATATGCCATTCAAATCATAATTGCATTTCCTTGCTAAACTTAGAATAGAAGAATGTATTCAATAAAAATATTAGTAACTCTAGAAGTAAACATTTTGCTCATGATACATATCAAATTAAAAATACTCTAGCATAATGAAAAAGATAGCATTGCTGATCCAGCATTAGTTGGACAATGTTTTTTGTCTGTTTGTTTTGTTGTTTGTTATGAAGTCTGTAGTAGTGCAATAGATTTAGATCACATCTTTGCCTGTCTGTACTCTCTCACCCAGGCATTTCCAGAGCCATGAAATGCCAAGGCATGGTCAGAGAGGCCAGTTTCAGAATAGTCAGAATCTAATTGCCTCAGAAAGAGAAGAAATCCCAGATTTTGGTCTGGTGAGCAGAGCATTCCAACTGTAACCCAAACACCAGTACCATTTAGAAGTTAAAGAAACCCACAATATATGTCTTCAAAGTAATTTGGCTGATTTTAAATGACTAACTACTTCAAGTTGTATCAGTGAATGTTATAGTTCTATATACAAACCTACTTAATTAACCTTGTTGTAAGCCAGATATGAGTCATTTAAACAAGTGATTAGTAACAGATTCTATCAAAATGATCAACCAAGTCATGTTGTGTAGACTAGAAATTTCAAAAGTAAGGTCAGGGATGAAAACAAGAGATGGGGAAATGATTCCCTATTTAATAAATAGTGCTGGGAGAACTGGCTAGCCATATGTAGAAAGCTGAAACTGGATCCCTTCCTTACACCTTATACAAAAATTAATTCAAGATGGATTAAAGACTTAAATGTTACACCTAAAATCATAAAAACCCTAGAAGAAAACCTAGGCAATACCATTCAGGTCATCGGCATGGGCGAGGACTTCATGTCTAAAACACCAAAAGCAATGGCAACCAAAGCCAAAATTGACAAATGGGATCTAATTAAACTAAAGAGCTTCTGCACAGAAAAGAAACTACCATCAGAGTGAACAGGCAACCTACAGAATGGGAGAAAATTTTTGCAATCTACTCATCTGACAAAGGGCTAATATCCAGAATCTACAATGAACTCAAACAAATTTACAAGAAAAAAACAAACAACCCCGTCAAAAAGTGAGCAAAGGATATGAACAGAAACTTCCCAAAAGAAGACATTTATGCAGCCAAAAGACACATGAAAAAATGCTCATCATCACTGGCCATCAGAAAAATGCAAATCAAAACCACAATGAGATACCATCTCACACCAGTTAGAATGGCGATCATTAAAAAGTTAGGAAACGACATTGGGAGCCAAGATGGCCGTATAGGAACAGCTCCAGTCTACAGCTCCCAGCACGAGCGATGCAGAAAATGGGTGATTTCTGCATTTCCAACTGAGGTACCGGGTTCATCTCACTAGGGAGTGCCGGACACTGGGTGCAGGACAGTGGGTGCAGTGCACTGTGTGTGAGCCAAAGCAGGGTGAGGCATCACCTCACACGGGACGTGCAAGGGGTCAGGGAATTCCCTTTCCTAGTAAAAGAAAGGGGTGACAGACGGCACTTGGAAAATTGGGTCACTCCCACCCTAATACTGTGCTTTTCCAACAGGCTTAACAAACAGCACACCAGGAGATTATATCCCGCACCTGGCTTGGAGGGTCCTACACCCATGGAGCCTCGCTCATTGCTAGCACAGCAGTCTGAGATCAAACTGCAAGGTGGCAGCGAGGCTGGGGGAGGGGCGCCCGCCATTGTGCAGGCTTGAGGAGGTAAACAAAGCAGCGGGGAAGCTTGAACTGGGTGGAGCCCACCACAGCTCAAGGAGGCCTGTCTGCCTCTGTAGGCTCCACCTCTGGGGGCACAGCACAGACAAACAAAAGACAGCAATAACCTCTGCAGACTTAAATGTCCCTGTGTGACAGCTTTGAAGAGAGTAGTGGTTCTCCCAGCATGCAGCTTGAGATCTGAGAATAGGCAGACTGCCTCCTCAAGTTGGTCCCTGACCCCCGAGTAGCCTAACTGGGGGGCACCCCCCACTAGGGGCGGACTGACACCTCACATGGCTGGGTACTCCTCTGAGACAAAACTTCCAGAGGAACAATCAGGCAGCAGCATTTGCGGTTCACCAGTATCCACTGTTCTGCAGCCACTGCTGCTGATACCCAGGCAAACAGGGTCTGGAGTGGACCGCCAGTAAACTCCAACAGACCTGCAGCTGAGGGTCCTGACTATTAGAAGGAAAACTAAAAAACAGAAAGGGCCTCCACCCCAAAAACCCATCTGTACGTCACCATCATCAAAGACCAAAGGCAGATAAAACCACAAAGATGGGGAAAAAACAGAGCAGAAAAACTGGAAACTCTAAAAATCAGAGCGCCTCTCCTCCTCCAAAGGAACGCAGCTCCTCAGTGCAATGGAACAAAGCTGGATGGAGAATGACTTTGATGAGCTGAGAGAAGAAGGCTTCAGAAGATCAAACTACTCTGAGCTAAAGGAGGAAGTTCGAACCAATGGCAAAGAAGTTAAAAACTTTGAAAAAAAATTGGACGAATGGATAACTAGAATAACCAACGCAGAGAAGTCCTTAAAGGACCTGATGGAGCTGAAAACCATGGCATGAGAACTACGTGACGAATGCACAAGCCTCAGTAACCGATGTGATCAACTGGAAGACAGGGTATCAGCGATGGAAGATGAAATGAATGAAATGAAGTGTGAAGAGAAGTTTAGAGAAAAAAGAATAAAAAGAAATGAACAAAGCCTCCAAGAAATATGGGACTATGTGAAAAGACCAAATCTATGTCTGATTGGTGTACCTGAAAGTGATGGGGAGAATGGAACCAAGCTGGAAAACACTCTGCAGGATATTATCCAGGAGAACTTCCCCAGTCTAGTAAGGCAGGCCAACATTCACATTCAGGAAATACAGAGAACGCCACAAAGATACTCCTCGAGAAGAGCAACTCCAAGACACATAATCGTCAGATTCACCAAAGTTGAAATGAAGGAAAAAATGTTAAGGGCAGCCAGAGAGAAAGGTCAGGTTACCCACAAACGGAAGCCCATCAGACTAACAGCGGATCTCTCGGCAGAAACTCTACAAGCCAGAAGAGAGTGGGGACCAATATTCAACATTCTTAAAGAAAAGAATTTTCAACCCAGAATTTCATATCCAGCCAAACTAAGCTTCATAAGTGAAGGAGAAATAAAATACTTTACAGACAAGCAAATGCTGAGAGATTTTGTCACCACCAGGCCTGCCCTAAAAGAGCTCCGGAAGGAAGCACTAAACATGGAAAGGAACAACCAGTACCAGCCACTGCAAAAACATGCCAAATTGTAAAGACCATCAAGGCTAGGAAGAAACTGCATCAACTAAGGAGCAAAATAACCAGCTAACATCATAATAACAGGATCAAATTCACACATAACAATACTAACCTTAAATGTAAATGGGCTAAATGCTCCAATTAAAAGGAAGAGACTGGCAAATTGGATAAAGAGTCAAGACACATCAGTGTGCTGTATTCAGGAAACCCATCACACATGCAGAGACACACATAGGCTCAAAATAAAGGGATGGAGGAATATCTACCAAGCAAATGGAAAACAAAAAAAGGCAGGGGTTCCCATCCTAGTCTTGGATAAAACAGACTTTAAACCAACAAAGATCAAAAGAGACAAAGAAGGCCATTACATAATGGTAAAGGGATCAATTCAACAAGAAGACCTAACTATCCTAAATATATATGCATCCAATACAGGAGCACCTAGATTCATAAAGCAAGTCCTTACTGACCTACAAAGAGACTTAGACTCCCACACGATAATAATGGGAGACTTTAATACCCCACTGTCAACATGAGACAGATCAACGAGACAGAAAGTTAACAAGGATATCCAATGATTCAACTCAGCTCTGCAACAAGCAGACCTAATAGACATCTACAGAACTCTCTACCCCAAATCAAGAGAATATACATTCTTTTCAGCACCACACTACACCTACTCCAAAATTGACCACATAGTTGGAAGTAAAGCACTCCTCAGCAAATGTGAAAGAACAGAAATTACAACAAACTGTCTCTTAGACAACAGTGCAATCAAACTAGAACTCAGGATTAAGAAACTCATTCAAAAACACTCAACTACATGGAAACTGAACAACCTGCTCCTGAATGACTACTGGGTACATAACAAAATGAAGGCAGAAATAAAGAAGTTCTTTGAAACCAGCGAGAACAAAGACACAACATACCAGAATCTCTGGGACACATTCAAAGCAGTGTGTAGAGGGAAATTTATAGCACTAAATGCCCACAAGAGAAAGCAGGAAAGATCTAAAATTGACACCCTAACATCACAATTAAAAGAACTAGAGAAGCAAGAGCAAACACATTCAAAAGCTAGCAGAAGGCAAGAAATAACTAAGATCAGAGCAGAACTGAAGGAAATAAGAGATATAAAAAACCCTTCAAAAAATCAATGAATCCAGGAGCTGGTTTTTTGAATAGATCAACAAAACTGATAGACCACTAGCAAGACTAATAAAGAAGAAAAGAGAGAAGAATTAAACAGACGCAATAAAAAATGACAAAGGGGATATCACCACCGATCCCACAGAAATACAAAAGACCATCAGAGAATACTACAAACACCTCTACGCAAATGAACTAGAAAATCTAGAAGAAATGGATAAATTCCTCAACACATACACCCTCCCAAGACTAAGCCAGGAAGAAGTTGAATCTCTGAATAGACCAATAACAGGCTCTGAAATTGAGGCAATAATTAATAGCTTACCAACCAAAAAAAGTCCAGGACCAGACAGATTCACAGCCGAATTCTACCAGAGGTACAAGGAGGAGCTGGTACCATTCCTTCTGAAACTATTCCAATCAACAGAAAAAGAGGGAATCCCCCCTAACTCATTTTATGAGGCCAGCATCATCCTGATACCAAAGCCTGGCAGAGACACAACCAAAAAAGAGAATTTTAGACCAAAATCCTTGATGAACATTGATGCAAAAATCCTCAATAAAATACTGGCAAACAGAATCCAGCAACACATCAAAAGGCTTATCCACCATGATCAAGTGGGCTTCATCCATGGGATGCAAGCCTGGTTCAACATATGAAAATCAATAAATGTAATTCAGCATATAAACAGAACCAAAGACAAAAACCACATGATTATCTCAATAGATGCAGAAAAGGCCTTGACAAAATTCAACAACCCTTCATGCTAAAAGCTCTCAAAAAATTAGGTACTGATGGGACGTATCTCAAAATAATAAGAGCTATCTATGACAAACCCACAGCCAATATCATACTGAATGGACATAAACTGGAAGCGTTCCCTTTGAAAACTGGCACAAGACAGGGATGCCTTCCCTCACCACTCCTATTCAACATAGTGTTGGAAGTTCTGGCCAGGGCAATCAGGCAGGAGAAGGAAATAAAGGGTATTCAATTAGGAAAAGAGGAAGTCAAATTGTCCCTGTTTGCAGATGACATGATTGTATATCTAGAAAACCCCATCGTCTCAGCCAAAAATCTCCTTAAGCTGATAAGCAACTTCAGCAAAGTCTCAGGATACAAAATCAATGTGCAAAAATCACAAGCATTCTTATACACCAATAACAGACAAACAGAGAGCCAAATCATGAGTGAACTCCCATTCACAATTGCTTCAAAGAGAATAAAATACCTAGGAATCCAACTTACAAGGGACGTGAAGGACCTCTTCAAGGAGAACTACAAACCACTGCTCAATGAAATAAAAGAGGTTACAAACAAATGGAAGAACATTCCATACTCATGGGTAGGAAGAATCAATATCGTGAAAATGGCCATACTGCCCAAGGTAATTTATAGATTCAATGCCATCCCCATCAAGCTACCAGTGACTTTCTTCACAGAATTGGAAAAAACTACTTTAAAGTTCATATGGAACCAAAAAAGAGCCCGCATCGCCAAGTCAATCCTAAGCCAAAAGAACAAAGCTGGAGGCATCACGCTACCTGACTTCAAACTATACTACAAGGCTGCAGTAACCAAAACAGCATGGAACTGGTACCAAAACAGAGATATAGACCAATGGAACAGAGCAGAGCCTTCAGAAATAATGCCACATATCTACAACTATCTGATCTTTGACAAACCTGACAAAAACAAGAAATGGGGAAAGGATTCCCTATTTAATAAATGGTTCTGGGAAAACTGGCTAGCCATATGGAGAAAGCTGAAACTGGATCCCTTCCTTACACCTTATACAAAAATTAATTCAAGATGGATTAAAGACTTAAATGTTACACCTAAAACCATAAAAACCCTAGAAGAAAACCTAGGCATTACCATTCAGGACATACGCATGGGCAAGGAGTTCATGTCTAAAACACCAAAAGCAATGGCAACAAAAGCCAAAATTGACAAATGGGATCTAATTCAACTAAAGAGCTTCTGCACAGCCAAAGAAACTACCATCAGAGTGAACAGGCAACCTACAGAATGGGAGAAAATTTTTGCAATCTGCTCATCTGACAAAGGGCTAATATCCAGAATCTAGAATGAACTCAAACAAATTTACAAGAAAAAAACAAACAACACCATCAAAAAGGGGGCGAAGTATATGAACAGACACTTCTCAAAAGAAGACATTTATGCAGCCAAAAAACACATGAAAAAATGTTCATCATCACTGGCCATCAGAGAAATGCAAATCAAAACCACAATGAGGTACCATCTCACACCAGTTAGAATGGCGATCATTAAAAAGTCAGGAAACAACAGGTGCTGGAGAGGATGTGGAGAAATAGGAACACTTTTACACTGTTGGTGTGACTGTAAACTAGTTTAACCATTGTGGAAGTCAGTGTGTCCATTTCCTTGTTGCTATTTCTGTTTCAGCAACATGCTCAGAGATAGGGATGATTCCTATTAGGTGTAATGGCAAAGTGCTTCTTCCATTCTTGCTGTACCCAGGGAATGCTGTTAGGTACTGTAGTCTGGATTATATTTTTCTTTTTTTTCCTGTTATTTCTCTATATAGAACCACCTGACACATTCTTTTGTGTAGTGGATTGATAATATAATTCATGTAGCAAATATATTCTAAAAACAGAGGAACAATAATTACAATCGTTTGAAGTAAAGGTCAAAATCTGGATTCATTTGAAACTGACGGAGGAAGATCATGAAATTTTGGGACTTTTTACAGTTAATGAAAGTGTTTCCTTCAGGCTCCAAAACACAGCTGAACTGTAGCAATAATTTCAAGAAATTATAGTAGTAATGAGCTGCATAATAATTTTTAGGTCAATGACAGACCACATAAATGAGAGTAGTCCCATAAGATTATAATGGAGCTGAAAAATTCACCTAGTGATGTCATAGCCATTGTGTTAATTGCCTACAGTATTAATTACAGTAGCATATACTGTACAGGTTTGTAACCCAGAAGCAATAGGCTATACCATATACCCTAGGTTTGTGGTAAGCTATATCATCCAGGTTTATGTGAGTACACTCTGTGTTGTTTGAACAATGATGAAATCACCTAAGGATGCATTTCTAAGAATGTATACCCATCATTAAGTGATGCATGACTGTGTATCATTTTCAGAATGGCAAAATAGAACTCAAAACATAACAAAATCATGGGAACTTAAAGGAGAATTGAATTTGTGACTCCAAGACCCTGCATAGATGGTTAATTGTAGTCATTCATAACTCATTTTTAACAGTATTCCTGTAGATAGACTTTCTTTAAAAGTAATGGAGGTAAACACTACTATTTCCCTAGGTAGCCTCTTTCAACAATTTACAATCCTTATAACTGCGACTCTTTCTAGAATTAAACCAGCACCCAGGCTTGAACAGCAGTAGTCATAATGAGAAATAACAGGATTAGAAAACCCACACTAAAAATGGAAAGAGGAACTACAGGCCTCTTAATTCCAAATGTTTGAGGAGAGACTTAATACTTCCCAATTTCCCTATTCAGCTATACAGGAGCTTTTCCTGGGCCCTTAGCTAATCTCTTTCATGACTTGATTTCTGGGGAATGACCTTGAATTTTTCTTCTGGTTTAATGAACAGATATTCATCAAATTGGGATTACAGATTGTTTTGTAACTTTATATTTATTTTGCATTTAAATTGTTATCCAGTTTTTCATTGAGGTAAAATTTACATAGGATGAAATGTATTTATTTTAAGTGTGTCATTCAATGAGTTTTGACAAGCGCATATTTCTGTGTGACCTCCACCCCAATCAAGCATACAACATTTCTATCACCCTAGAAGGTACCCTTGAGCTCCCTTCCCCTCTCTCTGATTTTTATCATCTTATGTTAGTTTTACCAGTTACAGAACTTTATAGAAAGGGAGTCATACAGCATTTACCTTTAAACTGGCTTCTTTTGCTCAACATTTTTTTAAAGAATTATCCATGTTGCTGTGTGTATCAGGAGTTAATTCCTTTTTATTGATGAGTAATTTTCCATTGTACATAAGGGAATATATATCAATTTTCCTGTTGATGAACAGCTGGATGGTTTATAGTTTTTTTTTTTTAATGAACCATAGACTTTTCAATCACCATTGGCTTAAATGAGCACAAAGAACATTTAAGTTTTCTACAACCACTCAATAAACACGTATTTATTAAGAGCTTACTCTGAGCCAGGCATTATTTTAAATGCTGAGGATGCAAAAATGAACAAAAAAGCATCTCTGTTTTTGTGGAGATTGTTTTCTGGAGAAGAGACTAAAAATAAGTAAGACAGATATAACATTATATGTCGATAAGTGTTATGGAGTAAAATAAGGCAGAGAAGGGGAATAGGGAGTGTGAGGTGTCCAGGGATGCCATCACTAAGGGGATGGCATTTGGGCAAAGACCTGAAGGAGATGAGGGGCAAGTCATCTGGATATCTGGGAAAGAAGCATCCTTGGTAAAAGAAGAGCAAGGTGAAACCCTTCAGGCAGACACATACCTGGTCTTTTCAATGTGCATAGGTGAAGTGCCCCTCAAAGGGATTGGTAGATGATGGGTTAGGGGAGGGCATAATGTGCTAGGTAGGATGACATGCCAGTTATCAATTTATTACCTCTCAGCTCTTAATTCAACTTTTTGGCCTGTTCTTTGAAATTGGATCTGTGCCCTTTAAATAGTTTTTCCTTGCCAGGTCACACTGAAGCTTTGTCAAGTGAGGACACTGAATAGGATTGGAATATTGGTAACAAGGAAGTGTGGGGAAGAGGTATATGGCTGGATCTCTCTGAATGGACACAGATTGCAGATATTTGTACCCAATATCAATGCTCATCAACAGGCATCCATTGCAGAGGAGACTCTTAATAATCAGGGGGACATAATTATTCATTCTGTGGATATCAGTAACACCAGCCACCCTTGTGCTTATTGGGCCCATGAATAAGGTGTCTATGGTGGCAGGGATGGAGGCTAAGCATGGGCTTAACAGCATGAACTTCTCCTTATGAAGAATTATCTGTCTAATATTACTGTTGAGTATCCAATCTGCCAAGAGCAGATACCAAGATGGAATCCTGGATATGCCACCATTCCCTGTGGGAACTGACCAGTCAGCTGGTGACAGGTTGATTACATTAGACATCTTCTATTATGGAAGTGGCAGAGATTCATCTTCCTAGGAAGCATATATATTCTAAATAAGAATTTACATTTCCTGCTCATAATGCTTCTGTCAGCACCACATCCAAGGACCCTCAGAATGCCCTATCCATCATCATGGATTTCTGTTCAGTATTGAGTCTGATCAATAAACTAATTGTCTACAAAAGAAATGCAGCACTGGGATCATAACTGTTGAATGAACTGGTCTTACTACATACTCCATGATCCAGAAGCAGCTAGCTTAACTGAAAGGTAGAATGGCTTACTGAAGACTCAGTTATGATGTAGTTAGGAGACAACACTTGAAAAGAATGGGCTCTATTATACAGGAAATAATTTATGCTTTGAATCAGAGGTTATTATATGTTGCTGTCCCCATGGCCAGAATACATGGGTCCAGAAATCAAGGTATGAAAGTAGGAATGGCTACTCTCACAATTCCAAGTAATATCTCACTCACAGAAATTCTGCTTCTTATCCTGGCAACTTTGAGCTATACTGGTTTAGAGACCTTAGTCTCCAAGGGGGGGATGTTCCCACCAATGAACACAATGGTTCCACTAAACTGAAATATGAAACTACAACTTAGAAATTTTGAGTGCTTTATGCTACTGAACCAATAGCTGTATTGTATATATTGTGCTTTTATCTATTCTACACAGTCCTTCTATCTGACAGTCCCCCTCTAAAATTTCTGATATCTCTCCTTTCTTCAAACACAGCTCAGATCACTAAGCTTCCACTAAGCTCCCAAGTTCCTGGGGATCTCTCCCTTCTATAATAAATGATTTTATACTTTATAATGTTTTTCCTAATGTTGGATTATCACTTAATTATTATGTTTTCAATGTTTAGATTTTATATCCCCCAGCTGATTGTAGGGTCATTTGAAGCAAGAACTGTGTCTTTGTACTTCTGTATATATCCCGTGGTGGTGTTTCTCAAGTGCTGGTGCCAGTCCATGAACAATGCTGTCATCTGTTTAGGGCAAAAGGGAAAAAATAAAGATATGTAGCCAGGTTTTTTTTAAAAAAGCTAATATGTTCTAGTTAGAAGAGTGTCCTTTGTCTTGAAATTGTGCCCTTCATACTTTAAAAAAAATAATTTTGGGCCAGGCGCGGTGGCTTGTGCCTTGTAATCCCAGCACTTTGGGAGGCCAAGGTGGGTGGATCACCCGAGGTCAGGAGTTCGAGACCAGCCTGGCCAACATGGTGAAATCATGTCTCTACTAAAAATACATACACACACACAAAGTAGCCAGGCGTGGTGGTGCACGCCTGTAACCCTAGCTACTCAGGAGGCTGAGGCCGGAGAATCGCTTCAACCTGGGTGGCGGAGGTTGCAGTGAGCCGAGATTTTGCCATTGTGCTGCAGCCTGGGCAACAAGAGTGAAACTCCATATAGAAAAATAATAATTTCAACTTTTATTTTAGATTCAGGGGGTCCATGTGCATATTTGTTGTGTGGGTATGTTGTGTGATGCTGAGGTTTGGCATGTGATTAATTCCATCACCCAGGTAGTAAGCACAGGGCCCAATATTTGCTTTTTCAACCCTTGTCTCCCATCCATCCCTCCCTATTCTATTAGTCCCCAGTATTTATTGTTGCCATCTTTATGTCCATGAGTCAATGTTTAGCTCTCACTTACAAGTGAGAGCATGTGATATTTGGTATTCTGTTCCTGCATTAATTTGCTTAGGATAATGGCCTCCAGCTGCATTCATGTTGCTGCAAAGGACATGATTTCATTCTATTTTATGGCTGTGAAGAATTCCATGGTGTATATGTATGACATTTTCTTTGTCCAATCCACTGTTGGTGGGCATCTAGGTTGAATCCATGTCTTTGCTATTGTGACTAGTTCTGCAGTGAACGTACGAGTGCATGTGTCTTTTTGGTAGAACAATTTATTGTCTTTTGGATATATACCCAGTAATGGGATTGCTGGGTCAAATGGTAGCTGTTTTTAGTTCTTTGAGAAATCTCCAAACTGTTTTCCACAGGGGCTTAATTAATTTACATTGCCACCAACAGTGTATAAATGTTCCCTTTTCTCCATAGCCTTGCCAGCATCTGTTGTTTTGTGACTTTTTAACGATAGCCATTCTGATTGGAGTGAGATGGTATCTCATTTGATTTGCCTTTCTCTAGTGATTAATGATGTTGAACATTTTTTTCATATGTTTGTTGGCTGCTTGGATGTCTTCTTTTGAGCAGTGTCTGTTCATGTCTTTTGCCTGCTTTTTAATGGGGTTGTTTTCTGCTTATTGAATTGTTCAAGTTCCTTATAGATTTGGGATATTAAACCTTTGTCAGATGCATAGTTTGCAGATATTTTTTCATTCTATAGGCTGTCTGTTTACTCATATGATAGTTTCTTTTGCTGTGCAGAAGCTCTTTAGTTTAATTAGGTTCCATTTGTCAATTTTTTTTTTTGTTGCAATTGCTTTTGGGGATTTAGTCATAAATTCTTTCCCAAGGCCAATGTCTGGAATGGTGTTTCTTAGGTTTTCTTCTGGGATTCTTATACTTTGACGTCTTACATTTAAATATTTAATCCATCTTGAGTTAATTTTTTTATATGGTGAAAGGCAGGGGTCAAGTTTCATTCTTCTGCGTAAGGCTAACCAGCTATTCCAGCACCATTTATTAAATAGAGTCATTTCCCTATTGCTTATTTTTGTTGACTTTGTTGAAGATCAGATGGCTGTAGGTGCACAGCTTTATTTCTGGGTTCTCTTTTCTGTTCCATTGGTCTATATGTCTGTTTTTGTACCAGTACCATGCTATTTTGGTTTCTGTAGCCTTAGTATAGTTTGAAGTTGGGTAATGTAATGCCTCTGGCTTTTTTTTTTTTTTTTCCTGAGGATTGCCTTGGCTATTCAGGCTCTTTTTTGGTTCCATATAAATTTTAGAATAGTGTTTTTTAATTCTGTGAAAAATGACATTGATATTTTGATAGGAATAGCATTGAATCTGTAGATTGCTTTGGGCAGTATGACCATCTTAACAATATTGATTCTTCCAATCCACGAGCATGGAACGTTTTTCCATGTTTTTGTCATCTATGATTTGTTTCAGCAGTCTTTTAAAATTCTCCTTGTAAAGATCTTTCACCTCCTTGGATAGATGCATTCCTAGGTATTTAATTTATTTTTGTGGCTATTATACATTGGATTGTATTCTTGATTTGGCTGTCAGCTTAAAAGTTATTGGTGTGTGGAAATGCTACTGATTTTTCTACATTAATTTTGTATCCTGACACTTTACCGAAGTTATTTATCAGTTCCAGGAGCCTTTCGGCAGAGTCTTTAGGGTTCTTTAGGTATAGAATCATGTAATCAGTGAAGAGAGATAGTTTGATTTCTTCTTTTCCTATTTGTATCCCTTTTTGCAGTCTACTGATTTTATTTATGCTTTCAAAGAGCCAACATTTGTTTCTTTGACTCTATTTATGGATTTGGGGGACTTGATTTCATTCAGCTCTGCTCTGACTTTGGTTATTTCTTTTCTTCTGCTAGGTTTGGGTTATGTTCTTATTTCTCTAGTTCCTTTAGGTGTGATGTCAGAACATTATTTTGGGATTTATTTAACTTTTTGAAGTAGATGTTTAGTGCTATAAGCTTTCCTCTTAACACTGCTTTTGTTGCATTCCAGAGATTTTGGTATGTTGTTTCTCTGGTTTCATTTATTTCGTATAATTTTTTATTTCTGCCTTAATTTTGCTGTTTATCCAAAAGTCATTCAGGAGCAAGTTGTTTAATTTCCATGTAACTGTGTGTTTTTAAGAGATCTTCTTGGTGTTCATTTCTATTTTTATTCCACTGTGGCCTGAGAATATGTTTGGTATGACTTCATTTTTTTTTCTGAGTTTATTGAGACCTGCTTTATGGCTGAGCATGTGGTCGATCTTGGAATATATTCTGGGTGCAGATGAGAAGAATGTATATTTTGTGTTTGATAGGTGGAGTATTCTGTAGATGTCTATTAGGTCCAATTGGTCAAGTGTCAAATTTAATTTCAGAATTTCTTTGTTAGTTTTCTGCCTTGATAATTTTTCTAACATTTTCAGCGGGGTGTTGAAGTCACCCACTATTATTGTGTGGCTGTCAAAATCTTTTTGTAGGTTTAGAAGTACTTATTTTATGAACCCGAGTATGCCAATGTTGGGTGCGCATATATTTGGATAGTTAAGTCTTCTTGTTAAATATAATCCTTTATTATTATGTAATGCCTTTCTTTATCCTTTTTTACTATTGCTGGTTTAAAGTCTGCTTTAACTGATACAATAATAAGGACACTTGTTCTTTTCGTTTTCCATTTGCAAGATAGACTTTCCTCCAAATCTTTACCCTGATCCTATGGGTGTAATTACATGTGAGGTGGGTCTCTTGAAGACAGCAGATGAATGGGTCTTATTTTTTAAATCTAACTTGACACTCTCTGCCTTTTAAGTGGGTTGTTTAGACCATTTACATTCAAAGTTAATATCGATATGTGAGGTTTTGATCCTATTACAAAGTTGTTAGCTGGTTGTTTCGTGTGGTTGCTTTATAGGGTATGTGGGCTATGTATTTAAGTGTGTTCAGCAATTTTTATTTATATTAAGTGTTGGAACAGAAATGCAGATCTGGGGCTGGGCACAGTAGCTCATGTCTGTAATCCCAGCACTTTGGGAGGCTGAGGCAGGAGGATTGCTCGAGCCCAGTAGTTCAGTAACAGCATGAGAAACATAGTGAGACCCCATCTCTGCAAAAATAAAAAAATGAGGCATGGTGGTGCATGCCTGTGGTCCCAGCTACTTGGGAGGCTGAGGTGGGAGGATCACTTGAACTTGGAATGTCGAGGCTGCAGTAAGCTGTGATCGTGCCATTGCTCTCCAGCCTGGGTGACAGAGCAAAATCCAGTCTCTTAAAAAAAATGCAGATCTGGCTTAGGTTCTGTTCATATAATTTTTAGGTAAAAACAGCTTCTCTAATTATTTGACATTATGTAATTATTATATGGGACTATTTATAGAGCGAAGTGTCTAATGCTATATAAATGCAAGTAAATATGTGGCATAAAAAGATAATCATTCAGAAGGTAACAAAGAGTATAAATTTCTGCATTTTTAATAAAACTTCTGTTTATTTGTTAATTTAATATTGCCCATTATTTAAATAGCCCTGAGGGAAGTTTCTCTTGAAATTTTATGTTGGGAAAAAAATTTATGTGTTCCAAAGAATAAATTGCATTATTTATCAGATAATGCAAACCATATAATTATAATGTTTCTCTTTTAGCCTTGGCTGCCAAGAAGTTCAGTGCTCAACAAAACTCTCAATTGCATTACCTATCTTCTTATTGGTTGCTGATATAAATCTCTTCCCCTCTCCTGGGTTATTATTCTCTTTTAAATTTTAAAGAATAGTGCTTACATATATGGGTTTTTAAGGTAATTTGTCTCAATTACTTATGGAAAGTAGGAAAAATAAAAATAATAAATGCATTACCAATAAGTAGAACTCCACACTGGAGAGAACACTGGGAGCTTACACAGAAGGCAAGCATAATATATATTTTGCTACCCCCATTGGAGGTAGTTTACCATCCTAATCCTTGTGATTTTGACTATTTTCATTTTTTCTTCAGACCAGTAAACATTGACCCAATTTGTACTTGTTTACCATCCTAATCCTTGTGATTTTGACTATTTTCATTTCTTTCTTCAGACCAGTAAACATTGACCCAATTTTCTCAGAACAAATAGACGGTGAGTTCATGGGACCCACAGTCATTGTTGGGTCATTTTATGTTTGGATAGACAAAGCTCTCAGCCTCGGATGGCTGCAGAGGTTCATCCCAGCTTTGAATCTTATTGTCAAGGGACTTCTCTTTTTCAACAGGAAGCTACTGTTCAAATTTGACAACCATCAGCAACTACCTTGTTACCACAATTCTTGTATGAGATCAGACTGTGTCATAATTTCTTGCCTTATTATTTTAACTATTCTGAACAAGTGGATTTTTCTGAATTTAAACATGTTAACTAGACAACACTAAACTTGTATAGCAGAGGGGTTTATTTTGTTTTTAGCTTTTACCAACCAAAAATAAGCATTGATTTCTGTTTTGTTTTGTTTTTTAATTTTTACCAACCAAGAGGAAGCACTGATAGAGGAAGAGGTTTAAATTGTAGATTTGCTGAAAATATTACGCTAAACATTGGGTGAGAAAATGAGTGGGTTCAAATTTTGGCTCTGTTATCTTTTAGCTGTGTTATTACCTGTACAAATTATTTATGTTCCTCTTGCTTCTGTTTCTTCATTTATAAAATTTATTATTGGTGTGGAGAATAAATGACATATATAGCAGTGTACGTAACATATTGCATATAAATGATATGTATAGTATATGTAAAGTATTGTGTGTAAATGATATATGGTATTGTATGTAAAGCACTTAGGATGGTCCTAGGCAAGAGTTAGCTATTATTAATATTTTAGAATTATAGAAATGTAATTATATATAATAAGCATTACAAGTGAATAATTTAAAAATTTGCTTCCTAAATATAAGTTAAATGTAATTTCACATAAAGGGTAGTAGGTGAGATAAAAAATGTAAAGACCTTCTAACCACAAAAGATTGTTCTTCATTATTTAAATGGTTTCACACTTCCTTGTGGTCAATGGAATTATATCCACTCATTTTTGTGTCACCTACTTGACCTGGGCATTTATTAAATAGAAGATGTTCAATAAATGTTGACCTGAAATAATCTGAATTCTAACCAGCTGCTATTCAAAGGCTACATTTATTGAGAGCCAAGGATGCCCCAGGCACTGGGGATACAAAGATAAATAAAACAGGGATTCTGCATTCAAGGGAAGCACACCCTAGAGTGGGAGGCAGACATGTAAAGAAACAACTGCATCCCCAGGGAAGTGGCGCAAGCGAGAAATGTGTAGAGGGCTGGGGGCAATGAGTGGGCAGAGACCCTGGGGAAGGGTGGCTGTCAGAGGAGGTTTTCCCAGTAGTGTGCCATTGCATCTTTACCTTCCCTCTGCTCTGTGTTTGGGGATTAGATAAAGTCAGTGAATGAGGCAAGAAAAAAACAAGCACATATAGGGCCAAATTACTCTTGAGAAAACTCTTAATTGCTCACTAAGAATACATAGAATAAATCCTATGAAGATACACGTCTGTACACATGTGAAATGTCTCTGATAATGTAAAGCATATAAGTAATATTTTACAGTATTTTAATTGTTAAAATTATTATTTTTCTGAGACACTATTGTTCAACTCAATTTAAAAGTGTAAATGATGAGCTTCTCCTGAAAATAGAAGATAGGGCCTATGTTTTAACAATATTGGCTAATGAAAGACATTGTACTACTATTACATTTATGACTCTAGTTTGTGAATGTTTCAATAGAGAAATAAAGCACACTGGGGAAAGAAAAGACATATCTAATTTTAAAAATGAAATGCATTATTGTAAAATAGTTATGAATGTGAGTGAAAATAAAATTTACTCACCAATGTGTAGGCTATAGCCTAGAAATGCGTCTATTTTTTATGCTGTAGACTTTCTGTCATGTGTCCAAGTAAACGTCTCTGTCCTTCTAAGTCTGGAATGTTATGACTCTGAGAAGACATAAATATAGCTGGCACCAACCTAAAATGCAAAGACCAAAACACTGAGATAATATTTTATCAAAAATCAAGGATATTTAAAGTGAATGTCTCTGTAATGAATTTAGATATAGAAAGTTCTTTAATGGTCGTTGTGAAATAAAAAGTAAAAAGAACTGATACATGTGAATAACATTTGAAAGGCAGTTACCACATTTCCAGCAGGCTATTTTTCCAGAAAAGGGGCCAGAAATCTAAATCATAAGAATAAAAACTGCTTTTTTTTTTTGTAGGATGAATGTTATACAGGGCTATGTTTCTGAGTAAAAGCCTGATGCTCAGTTCTTTATAAGAATGCTCTCCTGAAATTATATAAATGCCTGTACACTTATAAAGACCTTAAAATAATTAAAAATAAATTAAGCAGTCATCATAATAGTTAATAGTTTTAAATTACATTTAATATGATAAAGTAGCATACAGTATTATTCAATGCTCTCATCTTTATAATTTATAGGTTATACTGCAATAAATGTAAAGTTCAAAGAATTTTTCTAACTTATATTTTGAACATTTTCAAATGCAAGGAAAAGTTCAGGAGTAGAACATTTGAATTGTGTAGTCACCATCTAGATAACAAACTTTTTAAATGTGAAAAGCATATATATATGAGCAATGCTATCTCCTCATAAATATGCATACCTTTTATTTATAGCTTTATTGAGGTATAATTTACATATCATAAAATTTACCCTTTTAAAGTGTACAATTCAATGATTCTTGGCCATTCATAAAGTTGCTCAGTCATCATCAAAATCCAGTTTTAGCACATATCCATTATCCCCCAAAATTTTCTTGAGCAATTTTCAATCTTCCCTCCCATCCCAGCCTTAGGCAACTATGGATCTGTGCTTTGTTTTTATAAATTTGCATGATCTGGATATTTCATATAAATGGAATCATACAATTTGTAGTGTTTTGTATCTTGCTTCTTCCATTTAATGTAATATTAAGTTTTATCTATTAAAAACATAGCATGTGTCAATATTTCATTTATTATTGCTGAATAGTTTTCCATTATGTGGATATGTCACCTTATGTTTATCTAGTCACCAGCTGATGGATATTTAGATTGTTTCCAGTTTTTGGCTATTATGAACATTCCTGTACAAGTACTCATGTGGGCATATATATATATATATACATATATATATATATATATATATATTTTTTTTTTTTGAGATGGAGTCTCTTGTTGCTCAGGCTGGAGTGCAATGGCGTGATCTCGGCTCACCGCAATCTCTGTCTCCTGGGTTCAAGTAATTCTGCTGTGTCAGCCTCCCGAGTAGTTGGGATTGTAGGAGCCCACCACCATGCCAGGCTAGTTTTTGTATTTTTTAGTAGAGATGGGGTTTCACGATGTTGGCTAGATTGGTCCTGAACTCCTGACCTCAGGTAATCCACCTGCCTCGGCCTTCTAAAGTGCTGGGATTACAGGTGTGAGCTACTGCACCTGGCCCAGCATATATATGTATTTTAAATTTGAAGTTCCAAGGTACATGTGCAGGATGTGCAGGTTTATTACATAGGTAAATGTGTGCCATGGTGATTTGTTGCACCTGTCAACCCATCACCTAGGTATTACTAGTTATTTGTCCTGATGCTCTCCCATCCCCCACACACTGCTGACAGGCCCCAGTGTGTGTTGCTTCCCTCCCTGTGTCCCTGTGTTCTCATTGTTCAGCTCCCGCTTATAAGTGAGAACCTGTGGTGCTTGGTTTTCTGTTCCTGCATTAGTTTGCTGAGGATAATGGCTTCCACCTCCATCCATGTCCCTGCAAACGACATGATCTCATTGCTTTTTATGGCTGCATAGTATTCCGTGGTGTACATGTACCACATTTTTAAAAAATCCAGTTAATCCTTGATGGGCTTTTAGGTTGATTCCATGTCTTTGCTATTGTGAATAGTGTTGCAATGAACATACAAGTGCATGTATCTTTATAATAGAATTATTTATATTCCTTTGGGTATATACCCAGTAATGGAATTGCTGGGTCAAATGATATTTCTGGTTCTAAATCTTTGAGGAATCATCACAGTGTCTTCCACAGTGGTTGAACTAACTGACATTCCCACCAATGCTATAAAAGTGTTCCTGTTTCTCTGCAGCCTCACCAGCATCTGTGGTTTCTTGACTTTTTAATAATCACCATTCTGGCTGGCATAAGATGGTATCTCATTGTGGTTTTGATTTGCATTTCTCTAATGACCAGTGATGTTGACCTTTTTTTCATATGTTTCTTGCCACATAAATGTCTTCTTTTGAGAAGTGTCTATTCATGTTCTTTGCCCACTTTTTAATGGTGTTTTCTCTTTCTTGTAAATTTGTTTAAGTTCCTTGTAGATTCTGGATATCAGACCTCTGTCAGATGAATAGATTACAAAAATTTTCTCCCATTCTGTAGGTTCACTCTGATGATAGTTTCTTTTGCTGTGTAGAAACTCTTTAGTTTAATTAGATCCCATTTGTCAGTTTTTACTTTCATTGCAATTGCTTTGGACATTTTTGTCATGAAATCTTTGTCCATGCCTATTTCCTGAATGGCATTGCCTAGATTTTCTTCTAGGGTTTTTATACTTTTGGGTTTTATATTTATGTCTTTAATCCATCTTGAGTTATTTTTTACATAAGGTATAAGGAAGGGGTCCACTTTCAATTTTCTGCATACAGCTAGCCAGCTCTCCCAGAACCATTTATTAAATAGGAAATCCTTTCCCCATTGCTTGCTTTTGTCAGGTTTGTCGAATATCAGATGATTGTAGATGTGTGGTCTTATTTCTGAGTTTTCTATTCTATTCCATTGGTCTACATGTCTGTTTTTGTATCAGAACCATGCTGTTTTGGTTACTGTAGCCTGGTAGTACAGTGAGGTGAAGTAAAATGATGTCTCCAGCTTTGTTATTTTTGCTTAAGATTGTCTTGGCTATATGAGCTCTTTTTTGGTTCCATATGAATTTTAAAATAGTTTTTTTCTAATTCTGTGAAGAATGTCAATGGTACTTTAATGGAAATAGCATTTAATCTATAAATTTGGGCAGTACGGTCATTTTCATGATCTTGATTCTTCCTATCCATGAGCATGGAGCGTTTTTCCATGTGTTTGTGTCCTCTCTTATTTCCTTGAGCAATGGTTTGTAGTTCTCCTTGAAGAGGTCCTTCACTTCCCTTGTTAGATGTATTGCTGGGCATTTTATTCTCTTTGTAGCAATTGTGAATAAAAATTCATTAATAATTTGGCCCTCTACTTATCTGTTGTTGGTGTATAGGAATGCTTGTGATTTTTGGTTTTATATCTGAGAACTTGCTGAAGTTGTTTATCAGCTTAAGAAGCTTTTGGGCTGAGATGATGGGGTTTTCTAGATATAGGTCATGTCATCTGCAAACAGACTATTTGACTTTCTCTCTTCTTATTTGAATACCCTTTATTTCTTTCTCTTGCCTGATTGCCCTGGCCAGAACTTCCAATTCTATGTTGAATAGGAGTGGTGAGACAGAACGTTCTTATCTTGTGCTGGTTTTCAAGGGGAATGCTTCTAGCTTTTGCTCTTTCAGTATTACACTGGCTGTGGTTTTGTCAAAAATGGCTTTTATTCTTTTGAGGTATGTTCCTTCAATACCTAATTTATTGAGAGCTTTTAACATGAAGGGATGTTGAATTTTATCGAAGGACCTTTCTGCATCTATTGAGATAATCATGTGGATTTTGTCTTTAGTTATGTTTATGTGAAAAATTACATTTGTTTATTTGCATATGTTGAACCAGCCTTGCATCCCAGGAATGAAGCCAACTTGATCATGGTGGATAAGCTTTTTTTATGTGCTGGTGGATTTGATTTGCCAGTATTTTATAGAAGATTTTTGCACCGATGTTCATCAGGGGTATTGGCCTGAAGTGTTCTTTGTTGTACCTCTGCCAGGTTTTGGTATAGGATGATGCTGGCCTCATAAAATGAGTTACGGAGGAGTCTCTCCTTTTCAATTGTTTGGAATAGTTTCAGAGGAAATGGTATCAGCTCCTCTTTGTACTTCTTATAGAATTCAGCTGTAAATCCTTCTGGTCCTGGGCTTTTTCTTGTTGGTAGGCTATGTATTACTGCCTCAATTTCAGAACTCATTGGTTTATTCAGGCATTCAGCTTCTTTCTGTTTCAGTCTTGGGAGGGTGTATGTGTCCAGGAATTTATCCACTTCTATATTTTCTAGTTTATGTGCATAGAGGTGTTTATAGTATTCTCTGATGGTTGCTTGTATTTCTGTGGGGTCAGTGGTGATATCCTTATCATTTATTATTGTGTTGATTTGATTCTTCTCTCTTTTCTTTATTAGTTTAGCTAGCAGTCTATCTGTTTGATTAATTTTTTCAAAAAACAGGTTCCTGGATTTGTTGATTTTTTTGAAGGGTTTTTCATGTCTCTATCTCCTTCAGTTCTTCTCTGAGCTTAGTTATTTCTTGTCTTCCTCTAGCTTTAGAGTTTGTTAGTTCTTGGTTCTCTAGTTGTGATGTTAGGATGTCAATTTGAGATCTTTCTGGCTTTTTTTACATGAGCATTTGGTGCTATAAATTTTCATCTTAACACTGCTTTAGCTATGTCTCAGAGATTCTGGTACATTGTCTCTTTGCTCTCATTAGTTTCAAAGAACTTCTTGATTTCTGCCTTAATTTCACTATTTACCCAGGAGTCATTCAGGAGCAGATTGTTCAATTTCCATGTAGTTGTGTGGTTTTAAGTGAGTTTCTTAATCTTGAGTTCTAATTTTATTGTGCTGTGGTCAGAGAGACTGTTTGTTATGATTTTAGTTCTTTTGCATTTGCTGAGGAATGTTTTACTTCCAATTATGTGATCAATTTTAGAGTAAGTGCCATGTGGTGCTGAGAAAAATATATATTCTGTCATTTTTGAGTGGAGAGTTCTGTAGATGTCTATCAGGTCCACTTGATCCAGAGCTGAGCTCAAGTCCTGAATATCTTTGTTAATTTTTTGTCTTAATGATCTGTCTAATATTGACAGTGGGGTGTTAAAGTCTCCCACTATTATTGTGTGTGAGTCTGAGTCTCTTTGCAGGTCTCTAAGAACTTGTTTTATGAATCTGAGTGCTCCTGTATTGGTGTATATATATTTAGGATAATAAGCTCTTCTTGTTGAATTGAACCCTTTACCATTATGTAATGCCCTCCTTTGTCTTTTTTGATCTTTGTTGGTTTAAAGTCTGTTTTGTCAGAAACTAAGATCGTGGCCTCTGCTTTTTTCTGCTTTCCATTTGCTTGGCAAATTTCCCTCTATCTCTTTATTTTGAGCCTATGGGTGTCTTTGCACATAAGATGGGTCTCTTGAATACAGCGCACTGATGGGTCTTGACTCTTTATCCAGCTTGCCATTCTTTATCTTTTAATTGGGGAATTTAGCCCACTTATATTTAAGGTTAATATTTTTATGTGTGAATTTGATCCTGTCATCATAATGCTAGCTGGTTATTTTGCAGACTTGTTAATGTAGTTGCTTCATAGTGTCATTGGTCTGTGTACTTCAGTGTGTTTTGTGGTGGTTGATAATGGTTTTTCCTTTCCATATTTAGTGCTTCCTTCAGGAGCTCTTGCAAGGCAGGCCTGGTTATGACAAATTCCCTCAGCATTTGCTTGTCTGAAAAGGATTTTATTTCTCCTTCGCTTATGAAGCTTAGTTTGGCCAGATATGAAATTCTGGGTTGGAAATTCTTTTCTTCAAGAATGTTGAACGTTGGTCCCCAATCTCTTCTGGCTTGTAGGGTTTCTGCTGAGAGGTCTGCTGTTAGTCTGATGGGCTTCCTTTTGTAGGTGTCCTGCCTTTCTCTCTGGCTGCCCTTAACACTTTTTCCTTCATTTCAACCGTGGAGAATCTGATAATGTGTCTTGGGGTTGATCTTCTCATGGAGTATTTTACCGGGGTTCTCTGGAATTCCTGAATTTGAATGTTAGCCTGTCTTGCTGGGTTGGGGAAGTTCTCCTGGATAATATCTTGAAGTATGTTTTTAAACTTGGTTCCATTCTCCCTGTCTTTTTCAGGTACCCTGATCAGTCATAGGTTTGGTCTTTTTACATAATCTCATAGTTCTTGGAGGTTTTGTTTGTTCCTTTTCATTTTTTTTTCTCTAGTCTTGTTTGCCTGTTTTATTTCAGAAAGATAGTCAAGCTCTGAGATTCTTTCCTCTGTTTGGTCTATTTGGCTATCAATACTTGTGGTTGCATTGTGAAGTTCTTGTGTTGTGTTTTTCAGCTCCATCAGGTCATTTATGTTCCTCTCTAAACTGGTTATTCTGGTTGACAGCTCTTGTAATGTTTTATCGTGGTTCTTAGCTTCTTTGCATTGGGTTAAAACATATTCCTTTAGCTCAGTGAATTTCATTATTACCCACCTTCTGAAGCCTACTTCTGTCAGTTCATGCATCTTAACCTCAGCCCAGTTCTGTGCCTTTGTTGGAGAGGAGTTACAATCATTTGGAGAAGAAGAGGCACTCTGGCTTTTTCAGTTTTTAGCAATTTTGTGTTGATTTTTTTTCTCATCTTCATGAGCTTATCTACCTTTGAACTTTGAGGCTGCTGACCTTTGGATGGGGTTTTTGTGGGGTCCTTTTTGTTTATGTTGTTGTTGTTGCTGTTTATCTGTTTTTATTTTAACAGGTAAGACCCTCTTCCATAGGGTTTCTGTGGTTTTCTGAGGATCCACTCCAGACCCTATTCATCTGGGTCCCTCTTGCACTGGGAGGTGTCACCAGTGGAGGCTGCAGAATAGCAAAGATGACTGCTTGTTCCTTCTTCTGGGAGCTCTGTCCCAGAGGGGCACTGACCTGATGCTGGTGGAAATGCTCCTGTATAAGGTGTCTGGCAGTGCCTGTTGGAGGGTCCCACCCAGTCATAAGGCACTGGATCCAGGATCTGCTTAACAAAGCACTCTGGCTGTCCCATGGTGGATCAGTTGCGCTGCACTGCACTGGGGAGAAATCCCCCTCATCTGGACAAATCCCCCTTATCTGGACTGCTTGGCCTCTTCAGAGCCAGCAGGCAGGAAAGACTAAGTCCACTGAGCCACAGAGACCACCACCGCCATGTGGGCATATTTAAACATTTCTTTCAGGGTTGGGGAGTAAAATTGCTGGGTTGTATTTTAACTTTATTGTTAAACATGGATTTATTATCTTACAGTTGTGGAAGTAAAAAGTTGAAAAATCAATCTCACTGGGCTAATGTTAAGGTGGTGGCAGAACTAGTTTCTTCTGGAGGCTCTCAGGAGAGAATCTATTTCTCCGTCTAGAAGATGAAGCTGAAAATCTTCTAGAGTTTACTTATATTCCTTGGTTTGTGTCCACTTCTTTGCATCATTCCCAACTTTGGCTTCCATTATTACATCTCCTATTACTGACTTTGACCCTCCTAACTTTCTCTTCTAAGGACCCTGTGGTTACAGTGGGCCTAGCTAGGTAATCTAGGACAATCATCTTCCCATCCCCAAATCCTCAATTACATCTACAAAGTTATTTTTATCACGTTAAGTAACAAATCTCCAGGTTCTGCAGATTAGATATGAACATCTTTTGAGGGCCATTATTCAGTCTATCACAACAATATTCAGTCTTCCAATTCATAAACATAGGTTGCATTTGTATGTATTTAAATCTTCTTTAATTTTTCTCAGCAATATTTTTTAGTTTACAGATACAAATTATGCACATATTTGTTAAATGTATTCATAATTATTTTACTCTTTTTGAAGCTATTATAAATGGAAATGATTTATTAATTTAATTTTCAGATTGTTGCTAGTGTATGGAAATGCAATTGGGTTTTAAATATTGATTCTGTATCCTGAAACCTTGCTAAACTAACATTACTTCAGTAGGTTTTTTTTTTTTTTGGTGTGCAGATTTATCAGAATTTAGGATTTTCTAATTACAGACAGACTCATATCATCTGTGGATAAAGAGAGTACTATTTCGTCCTTTGCAGTCTGGGTACTGTTGCTATATTTTTCCTCATTTCACTACTTAGAACCTCCAGTATAACATTAAAATGGCCATACTGCTCAAAGGAATTTGCATATTCAATGCTATTCCTATCAAACTACTAATGACATTCTTCTGAGAATTAGAAAAAAATCTGTTTTAAAATTCATGCAGAACCAAAAAAGAGCCTGAATAGCCAAGGCAATCCTAAGCCAAAGGAACAAAGCTGGAGATATCATGTTACCTCACTTCCAACTATACTACAAGGCTACAATAATCAAAACAGCATGGTACTGATACAAAAACAGACACGTAGAACAATGGAACAGAATGGAGAGCCCAGAAATAATGCCACACACCCACAGCCATCTAATCTTTGACAAAGTAGACAAAAGCAAGCAGCGAGGAAAGGACTACATATTCAATAAATGGTGCTGGAATAATTGGCTAGCCATATGAAAGATATTGGAATTGGACTCCTTTCTTACACCATACACAAAAATTAACTCAAGAAAGATTAAAGACCTAAAAATAAAACTTAAAGCTCTAAAAACTCTGGAAGAAACCTAGGAAATACCATTGTAGACATAGGAATGGGCAAGATTTCATGACAAAGATGCCAAAAGCAATTGCAACAAAAACAAAATTGGCAAATGGAACCTAATTAAAGAGCTTCTTTACAGCAAAATAAACTGTCAACTGAATAAACAGACAACCTACAGAATGGGAGAAAATATCTTCAAAGTATGCATCTGATAAAGGTCTAATATCTCGAAGATTCATTTAAGGAACTTAAATGAATTTATAAGCAAAAATCAAACAGCCCCATTAAAGAGCAGGCAAAGGACATGAACAGATAATTTTCAAAGAAGACATACATGTGGCCAGGAAACCTATGAAAAATGGTCAACAGGACTAATTTTTAGTGAAATGCAAATCAAAACCACAATGAGAGACCAACTCACTAGTCAAAATCGGTATTATTAAAAAGTCAAAAAGTAGCAGATGCTGGCAAGATTGTGGAGAAAAAGGAATGCTTATGCACTGCTGGTGGGAATTAAAATTAGTTCAGCAATTGTGGATATCAGTGTGGCAATTCCTTAAAGAAATTAAAACAGAACTTCCATTTAACCCAGAAATTTCATTATTGGGTATATACACAAAGGAATATAAATCATTCTACCATAAAGACACATGCATACATGTTCATTGCAGCACTAGTCATAATAATAAAGACATGAAATCAACCTAGATGCCCACCAATGGTAGACTGGATAAAGAAAATGTGGTACATATATGCCATGGAATACTATGCAGCCATATAAAAGAATGAGATCATATTCTTTGCAGAAACATGGATGGAACTGGAGGCCATTATCTTAAGCAAAATAACACAGGAACAGAAAAATAAATACTGAATGTTCTCACTTTTAAGTAGGACCTAACAATGAGGACACATGGACACAAAGAGGGGAACAATAGACACTGGGGATTACTTGAGGGTGGATGATGGGAAAAGGGAGAAGATTAAAAAAACTACCTATTGAGCACTATGCTTATTACCTGGGGGACAAAATAATCTGTACATCAAACCCCCAAGACACGCAGTTTACCTATGCAACAAACGTGCCCGTGTATCCCTGAACCTAAAATAAATGTTAAAAATAAAAGATGAGGGGTAGAACAAGATGATAAAATAGAAGGCTCTGCCAATTCCCCTTGTCCCCTGCAAGCACACCAAATAAACAACTATCTACACGCACAATAAATCACCTTGTAAGAACCAAAAATCAGGTGAGCACTCACAATACCTGGTTTTAATTTCATATTACCAAAAGAGACACTGAAGAGGTACAAAAAACAGTCTGAAATCAAGGACATCACCCATTTCTCATCCCCTTGCAGTGGCAGCATGGTGAGGAGGGCATTTCTGTGCTCTGGGGAGTTTGAGAGCCAGCAACTGTAAGACATTAAACTTAGTGCTGCCCTTGTTATAGCAGGAAGCAAAACCAGACCAAACTCAGCTGATGCCCACATAAGGAGGGTGCATTTAAACCAGCACTAGCCAGAGAGGAATTGCTCATCCCAGCATCAGAACTTAAGTTCCTACAAGCCTTGACACCATGGGCTAAAGTGCTCTGGGTTATCAAATAAACTTAAAACATAGTCTAGGCCACAAAGACTACAACTCCTAGGCAGTCCTAGGACTGAACTGAGCCCAGAGACAATGGACTGGGGGAGCATGTGACCTACTGAGACACCAGCCAGGGTGGCTAAGGGAGTACTGACATCATCCCTCCCCTAACCCTAAGTTGCACAGCTCATGGCTCAAAAAGAGACCCCTTCCTTTGCTTGAGGAGAGGAGATGAAAGAGTGGGGAGGACTTTATTTTACATCTTGGATACCAGTTCAGCCACAGCAGGATAAGGCACCAGTCACAGTCATGAGACCCCCTTTCCAGGCCCTATCTCCCAGACATTTATAGACACACCCTAGACCAGAAGGGAACCTGCTGCCTTGAAGGCAAGAACCCAGTCCTGGCAGGATTAATCACCTAATTGAAGAGCTCTTGGCCTCTGACTAACCAGCAGTGATACTTAAGTACTATGTTGAGGGCCTTGGTAAGACACTGAGACTTGATGGGTTCAGGTGAGACTCAGCACATTCCCAGCTGTGTTGGCTATGGGTCAAGACTCTTTCTGCTTGAGAAAAGTGGAGGGGAAAGTAAATAAAACTTTATCTTGCACCTTAAGAACCAGCTCAGCTACAGGGCGATAGAACATCAAGTAGCCATTAGAGTTCCTGATTCCAGGACTTGGCTCTTACATGGAATTTTTGGACCTGCCCTGGGCCAGAGGGGAGCACAATCCCCGATGGGTGAGTCCTAGGCCAGGAGGCATTCATGACAAGCTAACTGAAGAGCCCTTGGGCCTTAAGAGAACATTGGCAGTTGTCTGGCAATATTCACCGTGGGCCCGAGGTGGCAGTGGCCTGAAGGTGAGACTTTTCTGCCTTTGGAAAGGGGAGAGAAGAGTGGGAAGAACCATGTCTTGTGGTTTGAGTGCCATCTCAGATGCAGTACAATAGAGTACCAGGTGGACTTCTAAGGTTTTTGACTCTAGCCTGGATGGCACCTCTGGACCCACCCAGGGCCTAGAGGAACTTGATGCCCTGAAGGGAAGGAGATAGGCCTGGCTGGCTTTGCCACCTCCTGATTATAGAGCCCCAGGGCTTTTAGCATACATAAGTGGTAGCCAGGGAGTGATTACAGCAGGGCTTGGGTAAGACCCAGTGCTGTGTTGGCTTTATGTGTGATCCAGTACACTCCTAGGGATGGTGGCTACAGGGGGTGCTTGTGTCACTCCACCCTCAGCTCCAGGTGGCTCAGAGCAGAAAAAGAGATTCCATTTGTTTGGGAAAAAGTAAGAGAAGAAAACAAAAGTCTCTGCCTGGTAATCCAAAGAATTCTTCCAGATCTTGTCTAAGACCATCAAGGCAGTACCTCTACAAGTCTGCAAGAACCACAGCACTACTGGGCTTGGGGTCCACCCTAAATCAGATACAGCTTACATCATAATGCCCAAGTCTTTTCAAATATCTAGAAAGCCTTCCCGAGAAGGATGGGCACAAAAAACCTAGACTGTAAAGACTACAATAAATACCTAACACTTTAATCCCCAGACACAGATGAACATCTACAAAGATGATCCAGGAAAACATGACCTCATTAGATGAACTAAATAATGCACCATGGATCAATCCCAGAGAAACAGAGATATGTCACCTTTCAGACAGATAACTCAAAATAGCTTTCTTGAGGAAACTCAAAGAAATTCAAGATAACACAGAGAAGGGATTCAGAATTCTATCAGATACACTTAACAAAGAAATTGAAATAATTAAAAGGAATCAAACAGAAATTCTGGAGTTGAAAAATGCAATTGGCATACTGAAGAATGCATCAGAGTCTTTTAATAGCAGAATTAAGCAGAAGAAAGAACTAGTGAACTTGTTGAAGACAGGCTATTTAAAAACACAGAGTCAGAGGAAACAAAAGAAAAAAAGAATAAAAACCAATGAAGCATGCCTACAGGATCTAGAGAATAGCTTCAAAAGGGCAAATTGAAGAGTTATTGGCCTTTGAGAGGAGGTAGAGAAAGAGACAAGGGTAGAAAGTTTATTCAAAGGGATAATAACAGAACTTCTCAAATCCAGAGAAAGATATCAGTATCCAAGTACAGGAAGGCAATAGAACACCAAGCAGATTTATCCCAAAGAAGACAATCTCAAGGCATTTAATAATCAAACTCCCAAAGGTCAAGGGTAAAGGATTCTAAAAACAACAAATGAAAATAAACAAATAACAAACAATGGAGTTCCAATATGTCTGGCAGCAGACTATTCAGTGGAAACCTTATAGGCTAGGAGAGAGTGGTATGACATATTTAAAATACTCAAAGAAAAGAACTTTTACCCTAGAATAGTATATCTGGAGAAATGACCCTTCAAAAATGGAGAAATAAAGACTTTCCCAGGCAAACAAAAGCTGAGGGATTTCATCAACACTAGACCTGTCCTACAAGAATGCTAAAACAGTACTTCAATCAGAAAGGAAAGGATGTTAGTGAGCAATAAGAAATCACCTGAAGGTACAAATCTCACTGGTAATCGTTAAGTACACAGAAAAACACAGAGTGTTATAACACTGCAACTGTGGTGTATAAACTACTCTTAAGTAGAAAGATGAAATGATGAACCAATAAAAATAATAACAACAACTTGTCAAGACATAGTACAATAAGAAGGTATAAACAGTAACAACAAAAAAATTAAAATGTGGAAGGGATGAAGTTTTGGGGTACAGTCTTCATTAGTTTTTTTGCTTGTTTGTTTGTGCAAACAGTGTTAAGTTGTTATCAGCTTAAAATAATGGGCTATCAGATAGTATTTGCAAGCCTCATGGTAACCTCAAACCAAAAAACATGCAATGGGTACCCAAAAAATAAAAAGCAAGAAATTAAATCATATCTCCAGAGAAAATCACCTCCACTGAAAGGAATATAGGAAGGAAACAAAGAAAGAAGGAAGAGAAGGCCACAAATCAACCAGAAAATAAATAACAATATGACAGGAGTAAGTCTTTACTACAAGAAACACACTTCACCTATAAAGACACACACTGACTGAAAATAAGGGGATGGAAAATGATATTCCATGCCATTGGAAGCCAAAAAAGAGCAGGAGTTGCTGTACTTATGCAAAATAGATTTCAAGACAAAAACTATAAGAGAGACAAGGTCACTATAGAATGGTAAAGGGGTCAATTCAGCAAGAATATTTAACAATTTTAAATATATATGCACCCAACACTGGAGCACCCAGATACATAAAATAAATATTATCACAGCTAAAGAAAGAGCTAGACCCCAATACGACAATAGCTGAAGACTTCAATACCCCACTTTCAGCATTGACAGATCTTCCAGACAGAAAATCAGCAAAGAAACATTAAACTTAATCTGTACTGTAGACCAAATGGATCTAATAGTTATTTACAGAACATTTTATCCAAGAACTGCAGGATGGATCATTCTCAGAGGGAGACCATATGTTAGGTCACAAATCAAGTCTCAAAACACTCACAAAATTGAAATCATATCAAGCATCCTCTGACCATAATGGAATAAAACTAGAAATCAGTAACCAGAGGAATTTTGGAAACTATACAAATACATGGAAATTAAATATTCTTCTGAATGACCAATGGGTAAATTAAAAAATTAAGAAGGAAATTGAATTTTTTTTAAACAAATGCTAACAGAAACACAACTTACCAAAATCTATGGAATATAGCAAAAGCGGAGCCATAAGGGAAGTTTATAGCTATAATTGCCTACATCAAAAAAGAAAAACTTCAAATAAACAACCTGATGGTGTATCTTAAAGAACTAGAAAAGGAAACCCAAAATTAGTAGAATAAAAGAAATAATAAAGCTCAGAGCAGAAATAATCGAAACAGAAATGAAGAAAATATAAAAGATCAACGAAACAAAAAGTTGTTTTTTTGAAAAGTTAAACAAAATTGACAGACTTTAGCCAGACTAACAAAAAAAGAGAGAAGATTCAAACAAATAAAACCAGAGATGAAAAAGACATTAAAACTGATACGACAGAAATTCAAAGGCTCATTAGTGGCTACTATGAGCAACTATATGCCAATAAACTGGAAAATCTAGAAAAAATGGACAAATTCCTGGACACATACAACTTACCAAGATTGAACCATGAAGAAATCCAAAACCTGAACAGACCAATAACAAGCAATGAGATTGAAGCCATGATAAAAAGTCTTCCAATAAAGAAAAGCCTGACTCAATGGTTTTACTGCTGAATTCTACCAATATTTAAAGAACTAATACCAATCCTAAAACTATTCCAAAAAACAGAGGAGGCAGAGGGAATACTTCAAACTCATTCTACAAGACCAATGTTACCCTGATACCCAAACAAGACAAAGAACCAGAAAAAAAAACAACAACAAAAAACAAAAAACAAACACTACAAGTCAATGTACCTGACGAATATTGATGCAAACACTCTCAATAGAATATTAGAAAAACAAATTCAAATTAAAAAGGTCATTTATCATGACCAAGTAGAATTTATCCCTGCAAAGCAAGGATGGTTCAACATATGCAAATCAATTAATGTGATACATGATATCAACAGAATGAAGGACAAAAACCATATGTTCATTTGATGAAAAGGCATTTGGTAAAATTCAACATCACTTCATGATAAAATCTCTCAAAAAACTGGGTATAGAAGGAACATACCTCAGCATAATAAAAGCTACATATGACAGATGAACAGCTAGTATCATATTGAATGGGGATAAACTGAAAGCCTTTCCTGTAAGATCTAGAACATGACAAGGATGCCCACTTTCATCATTGTTATTCAATATAGTACTGGAAGTCCTAGCTAGAGTGATCAGATAAGAGAAAGATATAAAGGATATCCAAATTGGAAAGGAAAACATCAAATTATCCTTGTTTGCAGATGATGTGATCTTATATTTGGAATAACCTAAAGACTCCACCACAAAATGCCTAGAATTGATAAATTTAATAAAGTTGCAGGATACAAAAATCAACATACAAAGGTCAGTAGTATGTCTATATGCCAACTGAACAAAGTGAAAAAGAAAATTTAAAAAGGTAGTCCCATTTACAGTAGCGACAAATGAATTAAATACGTAGGAATCAACTTAACCGAATGAATGAAAAATCTCTATAATGAAAACTATAAATCACTGAGGAAAAAAATTGAAGAGGACACCAGAAAATGGAAAGGTATTCCATGTTCATGCATTGGAACAATCACTATTTTTAAAATGTCCATACTATCCAAAGTAATCTACAGATACAATGCAATTTCTATAAAAATACCAATAACATTCTTCACAGAAATAGAAAAAGCAACCCTAAAAATCAATCCCAAATTTATATGGAACCACAAAAGACCCAGAATCGCCAAAGCTGTCCTAAGCAAAAAAGAAAAAACTGTAGGAATCCCAGTACTTGACTTCAAATTATGCTACAAAGATATGGTAATCAAAACAGCATTGTACTGGCATAAAAACAGACACACAATGGAACAGAATAGAGAACCCAGAAACAAATCTGCATACCTACAGTGAACTCCTTTTTCACAAAGGTGCCAAGAACATACACTGGGGAAAAGATAGTCTCTTGAATAAATGGTGCTGGGAAAACTGGATATCCATATACAGAAGAATAAAACAAGACCCCTATATCTTGCCATATACAAAAATCAAATAAAAATGGTTTAGACTTAAATCTAAGACCACAAACTGTGAAACTAGTACAGGGAAACATTGGGGAAATTCTCTAGGACTTCAGTCTGGGCAAACATTTTTTGAATAATACCCGATAAGCACAGGCAACCAAAGCAAAAATGAACTTATGGGATCATAGCAAGTTAAAAGCTTCTGCAAAGCAAAGGAAACAATAAACAAATTGAAGAGACAACCCACAGAATGGGAGACAATATTTGCAAACTAGCCATCTGACAAGGGAATAACGAGAATATGTCAGGAGTGCAAACAACTCTATTGGGGGGAAAAATCTAATAATCCAATTTAAAAATGGGCAAAAGATTAGAATGGACCTTTCTCAAAAGAATACAAACACATGGCAAACAGACATATGAAAAGGTGCTCAACATCAGTAAAAATCAGAGAAATGAAAATCAAAACTACAATGAGATGTCATCTCACCCAAGTTAAAATGGCTTATAGCCAAAAGACAGGCAATAACAAATCCTGGCAAGGATGTGGAGAAAAGGGAACCCTCATACACTGTTGGTGCGAATGTAAATTAGTACAGCCACTTTGGAGAACAGTTTGGAGATTCCTCAAAAAACTAAAAATAGAACTAGCACAAAATCCAGCAATACCACTGCTGAGTATATATCCCAAAGAAAGGAAATCAATATATTGAAGCTATATTTGCACTCCCATGTTTGTTGTAGCACTCTTCACCATAGTAAAGATTTGGAAAAAACCTAAGGGTCCATCAACAGATGACTGGATAAAGAGAATGTGGTATTTGTACACAATGGAGTATTATTCAGCCATAAAATATAGCGAGATTCAGTCATTTGCAACAACATGGATGAAAGTGGAGATCATTATGTTAGGTGAAATAAGCCAGGCACAAAAAGACAAACATCACGTTTTCACTTTTTTTTTTTTTTTTTTTTTGAGACGGAGTCTCGCTCTATCACCCAGGCTGGAGTGCAGTGGCGTGATCTTGGCTTACTGCAAGCTCTGCCTCCCAGGTTCATGCCATTCTCCAGCCTCAGCCTCCTAAGTAGCTGGGACTACAGGCGCCCGCCACCACGCCTGGCTAATTTTTGTATTTTTAGTAGAGACGGGGTCACTTGTTATTTGTAGTGTCTAAAAATCAAAACAATTGAACCCATGGATATAGAGAGTAGAAGGCTGATTATCAGAGGCTGGGAAGGGTACTGGGGGGGTTGGATGGGAGGTGGGGATGGTTAGTGGGTTAAAAAAATGAATAAATGAGTAAGTCCTAGTATTTGATAACACAACAGGGTGACCATGGTCAATAATAATAATTTAATTGTACATTTAAAAATAACTAAGAGTATAATTGGATTGTTTGTAACACAAAGGAAAAATTCTTGAGGGGATCTATAATATTCCATCTTTCATTATGTGACTATTATGCATTGCATGACTGTATCAAAAAAATCTCATATGCCCCATAAATATATACACCTGCTGTGTACCCATAAAAATTAAAAATTAGGAAAAAAGAAGTGGCAAGAGCTGGTATTCCATCATTTTTTCTTTAAGTAGCTTATAGAATTCATCAGTGAAACAATCTGAGCCTGGGATTTACTTTGTGGGAACATTTCAAAATTATGAATTCAATTTACTTAGTTGTTAGAGGATTATTCAGAATTCCCATTGCTTTTTGAATCGATTTCAGTAATTTGTGTCTTTCTAGGAATTTGTTCCTCTTATTTAAGTTGTCTAATTTGTTAGCATATAATTGTCATAATATTCCTTTTTAGTTTTTTTTTTCTCTTTCTAAGATTGCTAGTGCTGTCTCCTCTTTCATTCCTGATTTTGGTAATTTGGTCCTTCCTCTTATCTTGGTCAGACTACCTCAGTGTTTGTCAATGTTATTAATCATAAAAACAACTTTTAGGCCGGGCGCAGTGGCTTACGCCTGTAATCCCAGTACTTTGGGAGGACAAGGCAGGCAGATAACGAGGTCAAAAGATCCAGACCATCCTGGCTAACATGGTGAAACCCCGTCTCTACTAAAAATACAAAAATTAGCTGGGCGTGGTGTTGCACGCCTGTAGTCCCAGCTACTCCGGAGGCTGAGGCATGTGAATCGGTCGAACCCCGGGAGGCGGAGGTTGCAGTGAGCCAAGATTGCCCCACTGCACTCCAGCCTGGGCAACAGAGCAAGACTCTGTCTCAGAAGAACAAAAACAAAACAAACAAAAAAAAACTTTTGGTTTTGTTTTGTCTTTTGATTTTCTACTTCATTTATTTTTGTTCTATTACTTATCCTTTACTTCTGCTTGTTTTGGGTTTATTGTGCTCTTTATTTTACATTTTTAGGTTGAAACTTAAATTGTTGATTTGAGATCTTTCTTCCTTCTGACATAGGTGCTTAAAACAGTAACTTCTCTCTGATAGTTGCATTCACTAATTATACATTATAGTAAGCATTATGCAACCCATAAATTTTGAAAAAAATTGTTTTCATTAATTCAATGTATTTTTGAATTTTTTTCCTGTGATTTATTCTTTGATCTATTAGAGGCTTATTGTTTATTTTCAAATATTCTATTGTGAATCTAATTTAATTTCAACCAAGATTTGTGAACATACTTTTTATGATTTTGATATTTGTAAATGTATTGAGATTTGTTTTGTGGCCTAGCATATGGTTTCATATGGTTTATCCTGGAAAATCATCTTTGTGTGCTTGGAAAGAATTTGCCTTCTGCAGTCACAGGATGGAATATTCTATAAATGTTAGTTAGGTCAATTTGATTAATGATGTTGTGCAAGTCTTTTATGTCCTTGTTAAATTTCTGTCTAGCTGTTCTTTCCATTTTTGAGAATGGGATATTATTTTTGTCTATTTCTCTTTTCAGTTCTGCTCATTTTTTTAGTTAACGTATTTTGAATCTTTGTTGTTAGTCGTGTATATATTTATAATTGCTATATCTTCCTAGTCGTATTCATGCTGGGTTCATTATGAAATGACCCTGTTTGTCTCTAGCAATTGTTCTTTTTCTGAAGTCTGTATTTTCTTATACTAATTTAGCAACTCTAGCTCTCTTTTGGTTACTCTTTGTATGGTATATCATTTTCCATTGTTTTACTTTTAACCTATTTGCTTTTTTTAATGAAATATGTGTCACTTTCATTCAAAGTTGAATTTTCTTTTTAAAAAATCTAGTCTGATACTCTCTGCTTTTTGAGTGGGTGTTTAGTTCATGCACAATTAATGTAGTTATTTACGTGGGATTTTTTGTTGTTGTGGAGACATGGTCTCACTCTGTCACCCAGGCTGGAGTGCAGTGGCAGGAACACGGCTCACTGCAGCCTTGACCACCTGGGCTCAAGTGATCCTCTGGCCTCAGCCTCCCAAGTAGCTGGGACCAAAGGCATGTACCAACATTCCTGGCTAATTTTTTATTATTAGTGGAGATGAGGTCTCCCTTTGTTACCTAGGCTGATCTCAAACTCCTAGGCTCAAGCAGTTCTCCTGCCTCGGACTCCCAAGGTGCTAGGATTACAGGCTTGAGCTACTGCACCCAGTCTATTTATGGGACTTATGTCTGCTATTTGGCCTTGTCTTGTTTCATATCTTTTGGCCTCCACTATTTTTGACAATAATTCACCTCTTACTCATATTCTTGTTCTCTTGTACTTGAGCATTCGTTTTTCTCTTGCTCCTTTCAAGATTTTTTCTTTGTCCTTCAGTAGTCTGACTATGACTACAATAGTTTTTTGTCCTTCTGCTTTCCCTTCACTAACTTTTACGGGTTGCATAAATGTTTTTGGTGTAACATTTTAATTCCTTTGTTGATTTTTAAAAATTATAATTTCAAAGTTAATTTTTTAGTGGTTTCTGTACATAATACAATGTGTATCTTAATTTATCATAATCTATTTCAGAATGATACTGAGTCCTGATAATTAAAAAAGCTGTGTCCTTTTCCTCCCTCTTCCTTTGTGCTATCCTTGTCATATGTATGACAACTCTATATGTCATAAATCCAACAACAGTATAATTATTATAAAGTCATGTCTTCTTAAAAAGTTAAAAGAAAAATATCTTTGTGGATCTTTTGTATTTTCCCACATATTTATCATATTTAGTGCTTTTCATTTGTTTGTGTGCATTCAAGCTACTGTCTGGTGTCACTTCCTTTCAATCTGAAGGACTTCCTTTAATATTTATGTAAAGTAAGTCTCCTAGCAAGGAACTTGCTTAGTCTTTCTTCATCTAGGGATTTCTACACTTCATCCTTACTCTAGAAGGAGATAATTTTAAAAAATGAAATATAATCACATAATAACACTCTGTCTTGTAAAATTTACAATTCAGTCTTTTTTTAGTTTATTCATACTGTTCTGCGGCCACCACCCCTATCTAGTTTTAGAACATTTCACCATCTCACAAAAGAAACCCCGTACCCATTAGTAGTTATTCCTCATTTTTCCCTCCCCTTAGTTTCTGGAAGCTACCAGTCCACTTTCTTTCTCTGTGGATTTGCCTATTCTAGACATTTCATACAAATGGAATCATAGCCTTCTATAACTAGCTTCTTTTACTTAGCATAATGTTTTCAATGCTCATCCATGTTATAGCATGTAACCACAGTATTCCATTCTTTTGATGGCTGAACAATATTCTATTGTACAGATATACCACATCTTGTTTATTGATTCATTTGGGTTATTTCTACTTTTTAGCTATTATGAATAATGCTGCTATGAACATTTATGTACAAGTTTTTGTAGGGTTATATGTTTTCATTTCTCTTGGGTATATACTTAGGAGTAGTATTACTGAGTCATATGGTAATCCTGTGTTTAATCTTTTAGAGAACTGTCACACTGTTTTCCACAGTGGCTGTACCATTTTACTATCCCACTAGCAGTGTGTGTGGATTCTAGTTTCTAAACATTCTCACCAGTATTTGTTATTTTCCGTTTTGTGACTATAGCCATCCTATTAGGTATAAAGTTGTGTCTTGTAGTTTTCATTTATATTTACATCATGGATAATAATGTCGAGCATATTTTCCTGTATTTATTGGCCATTTGTATATCTACTTTGGAGAAATGTCTATTCAGATCCTTTGCCTATTTTTAAATTGGGTTATTTTTTCTTTTTATTGTTGAGTTGCAAGAGTTATTTATGTATTCTGGATACAAGTCCTTTATCACCTTAGATGATTTCCAAATATTTTTTCCCATTCTCTGGGTTGTCTTTTGACTTTCTTGATAACGTTCTTTGATGTACAAAACTTTTAATTTTAGTTTCTTTTTTTTCTGTTGTTTGTGCTTTTGCTGTCATATCTAAGAAACTAATCCAAGGTCAGAAAGACACCTGTGTTTTTTCCAAAGAGTTTTATAGTTTTGGCTTTTGAATGATAGTTTTGCTGAATATAAAATTTTTGGTTGGGAGTTCTTTTCTTTCCATTCTTTGAACATGTAATTCCACTGCCTTCTGACCTCCATTATTTCTGACAATAAGTTATCCATTATTCATATTGTTGTTGACTGAACATAATTCATTTTTTCTTGCTGCTTTCAAGATTTTTTCGTCTTTCAGTAATTTGACTATAAATTGTTTAGATGTGAATTCCTCTTATGTTGATGGTACTTTGGGTTTGTTTAGCTTTATCCAATTTGAAGAACAGAAAGATTGATGTTTTTCCACTGGTAGTTTTTTCTTTCTGTTCTTCAAATGGGATACATTCTATTGATATACCTTTAAATTCACTGTATCTTTCTGCTGCTATCTCAAATCTGCATTTGAATCCCCTCTGGTGAATTTGCCATTTCAGTTAATAATGTGTTTTTCAATTTCATAATATCCATTTTATTCATATTTGTATATGTGTGTGTGCATGTGTGTAGATACTATATATTGCATGAAACAATATACAAGATTAGTTGTTAATTGAACAAAGGCTAAAACTATGTATAGAAGATGTTTTACTTTGTGTAAAAATATGGTATTTTTATTATTATTTATCTATACTTGTATTTTCATAGAATGTTTTTGGAATAACAATAGTTTTTCTGGAAGGGGCAAGAGAATTTGGGATATTATCTGGAGAAAGTTACATTCTATTGTAAGCTCATTTTTACTGGTTATTTTTTAAAAACATATGCAAAATTTTCTTATTTGGTGGTAAAAACTACTTACAGTTAAAGAACATATTTAACAAACTTGCAATTTTTAAGATTTTTTTTCTGTGGTCTTCTTTGGTTTGGTCCTAGTACATAGTCCTGTGGTTGTTATATATCAGGATTCTCTTGGTGCATGGACCAATTAATTTTAGTAACTAGATGGGGCCCAAAGCTGGCATTTGACCAGGTGCACTAGGAGTCAGGTCCAATTGTGGAACCTGGTGGCTAGGATGGTATGGTCAAAAAGGATGCTAGAGAGCTCCAATATGTAGTAACAGGAAGGCAGGCAGTAACTATGGGAAATATAGGAACATGCATTGTTTACAGATTCAGGCAGTTACTCAGCTTTGGAGACTCCTGAGATCTCATTCCATAGACTGCTATCCAGGGAGGGGACTCAAAGCCTTGGAAGGAGATGGAGTTCTCAGTATTATGGTGATTATGCCTAATTCCTCACTTCAAATCATTCCGAAGGATAAAGGAGGAGTTCTCACTCTCACTAGGCAGGTGCCAGCACACAGATACACATTTCTAGTGATTGAGGTTGTTGTACCAGTGTATGCATGTGTTACCTTCTTTTCTATTTCCTGCTGTCTGTCTCAGGTCGTTTTCCTCACCTCTCCTCTCATTTTCTATCCTTCACTGTACCCACCTTGTCTCATACGGCTCTGAGAGGAGGTTGCTGATGTGTTTTTGTTTGTGATAACTCCCTGCTAAGGCCTTGATCCAGAACTCTGTGCTCCAATTCAGTTTTAACAGATGTAGACATTTGGGCAGTAGGGCCTAGTACAAGTAGTATAATATTAACCTGCTTCTTATATCTAATAATCCTTGTTGTATATGGCAGCTCTGTTGGAAACTTCAAGTGGAAGGGATGATTGACAATGCAGGATTTTGGCAGTCCTGGGTCTTCTTGTAAAAATATTCCCTTATACCATAGCAATTTCATAGCAAGTCTTAACAGGGGTCAGAGAAGAATCAAGTTTCCAGAGCCCCGGTAATAAAGTCAGTCCTGTAGTGCTGGAGATTAGCTCCTTAAATCCCTCACATCTAAATTCAAGATTGTTAAGAGATCTGAACTGGTTAAAGATGTTGGTTAATGGTTAGGTAAGAAGAAGAAGAATGATTCAGGACATTACAGAAATAAGCATAATCACTAAAAATCAAGTTGTTTGTCCCTCTGTGTTTGAACTCAGAAAGTCTGAAGAAGCAGTATGACTTTAGTGGGAAAGGATTATGAAATCAGGTTTGAATTTCTGCCATGCATTAAATAGTTGAATCCAAGTAAGGTGTCCCTTCCTCCCTTCCTCCCTCCCTCCCTTCCTTCCTTCGTCTTCCTCCTCTTTCTCTTTCTTCTTTTTCTTTCTTTTCTCTCCTTCTTTCTTTCTTCTTTTCTTTTCCTTTCTTTCCTTCCTTCTTTCTTTCTTTTTCTTTCTCTCTCTCCTTCCTTCTTTCTTTCTTTCTTTGTTTTTCTTTCTCTCTCTCCTTTCTTTCTTTCTCTTTCTTTCTTTTCTCTCTCTCTGTCTTTCTCTCCTTTCCTTTCCTTCCCTTTTCCTTTCCTTTCTCTTTCCTTTTTCTTTCCTTCTTTCTCTAGAGACAGGGTCTCATATTCAGAAGAGAAGCTTCACCTCCTAAAAGGAGGGATTAGATTCTACTATGTGTGAATTTTAGAGACAAAACTCAGTTTTATTATGAGAATTGGGAGCCTACCCATAGTAATGGTGGGGAAGGGGGATAAAGTATATTACACAGCTCTGAAGCTACAAAATGGTCTGACTGAACTCCATGTACTTGCCGAATGCCCCAAATCACCAAATCATCACGTCTCAATAGCCATCAAAATCCCAGTTTCTAAAAACAACACTTATTGGCTGCTTTAATGATAATTTGTGCAACTTGCTTCTCTAGATCAGCAATTCTTAAAAATTTTGAAGCCATAAATCCCTTTAAACAATGGCTGAAAACTACAGATTTCAATTTAAGGTAAAAATTCTGTAAACTCGTACATATGATATTGTTCTTTTTCTTTTCTTTTCTTTTCTTTTTTTTTTTTTTTTTGAGACAGAGTCTGGCTCTGTTGCCCAGGCTGGAGTGCAGTGGCATGATCTTGGCTCACTGCAACCTCTTTCTCCCAGGTTTAAGCAATTCTCTTGCCTCAGCCTCCTGAGTAGCTGGGATTACAGGCGTCAGCCACCACACCCAGCTAATTTTTGTTTTTTTAGTAGAAACGGGGTTTCGCCATGTTGGCCAGGCATATTTTTCAATCAATATAATTCATTGCTCTGGAAATTTATTTCCTCCACAAATACGGAATAGAGAAGTGTTGCCCAGAAAAGATAATATCTCCCATTCTTATTTTTCATCTAAATATAATTGAATACTTGCTAGAAAAGTCCAAAAATTCAAACAAAATTAAAAGTAGAATTTGATTCTGAAGGTTTATGGCAAGATAAGGAGGTTGTTGTTGGCCTGTACAGGAAATTGGAAATTGTATAATGATCTTGAATATGCAAATATGCATGCCTTTGACCCAAATACTTTTCAAATTTTCATGTCAATGTCTGAAAATGTTTAGAAAGGTCTGTGGCATCCACATCTCTCTTTGCCAGACAAGGACAGGCTTATTTCTAGATACTTGAGTTCCCTCAAGATTCTTCAGGTTGAATTTACACTACATCATTTCATTTGTCCTGATCTCTGAGGTCAGCTTTGTCTGCGTCTGAGTTATTGATGATATCTTAGCAATGGAATGAAGTCTTCTTTATCTGCATTTCCAAATTGTAAGCAAATAATTTGAGCAGAGGTATTGTTCTTCAATTTTTGTCTTTAAATTTCTGCCTACAATGAAACCTCTAAGGCTTTATTTATTCTCCTCAATTTACAGAAGCACTTCTAGCTTCAGAGAGTTAGCTTAGTTAATTTTGTTTTCTATGTCTAACTTTATCTTCCAGAATTACAAAAAAAAAAAAAAAAACTCAGCCAAAAGTTTTTGCCTTATTTATTTGTTTTTAACTAGCATTCATATGGTGACTTGATGCCTTCAATGGAAAGTTTACTCTTGCCTATGGGCAAAAGTATTACTGAGAAAACCAAATCATAAATGGATACCTTTGTGTCAGATTATACTGAACAAGCTTTCCTTTTCTCTCTCAAAGAACTGAAATTTCCTCCTGATGCTTCAATCAACTCTTTCAAGACTTGTCTTAAAAAATACCGGTGTACTTCTGCTTAGTAGATAACATTTTAATTTTGCTCTCATTTCTTCATAAAGTCATTTGAAAATGAGGTGGATGAAGCCCTGACTCTGATGAAATTGAGGACTTACTTTTAAGTAGATAATGACAAAACTTAGTTCAAGTTGGTTGGCAGAGTCTCTAACTGAAAAGCATACCGATGAGGACAGCAATGAGTCATTATGACATACGGAGCCTCTTTGTTCATCAAAGCATCAACCCAGATGTGTTACCAAGTCCTGCAAGGGCTCCATCTGTGAGCGGAATATCAAGATTATCCTTATGGGGAGGTTTTCTTGGCAAAGAAACTTGTCACCATTTTGAAGACAGTGAGGGCCTTTGAGATTTCAAAATAGGGCTCAAGAAAGAGGAATTCTTTTATGAAGTACAGGCCTGCACCCAGCAGCTGAAAATCAGTTGTGAACTACAGTGAGAAATATAGTGGTTGCATCCAGTTGCATATTGAAAGGAATGATGAACAGCTGCCAATTCTTCTACGAATGTGCTTAAAATATGAGAAGAATCTGGGGCTAGATCATGTCACTTGAATGACACACTGCTTCAGATTCCTTTCTCTGTTTCAAGTCATACATTCACTCAATCATTTCCAACGCACATGGATTAACCAAGGCTTCTCCAGTTGTGCATGGTAATGTGATAAGCAACCTTATCCAATACTTCAAAACAAAGTTTAATGTTTGGGAAAAATGCAAGATTTAGTAGAATACCAACACTTTCTCCAAAAATATCCTCTATCTAATATACTTGCAGCATGTCAAGTCTTCCTTTAGTATTGTTAGGGCCAACAGATTTGATTATTAAAGCCAAATCAAAGAGCATATTAATATTATGCTTCTTGAATATTTTTCAATTTAAACCAGACAACACCTAAACATAGAAAGATTTCTGTAATTGTGAATGTGGTTCAGTGGCCACAAGGGCATGTTCAATAGGTAATAATAAGACATCATTACATGAATTAAAATCCTGAGGATATACAACAGTATCCCATGCCATCTCACATTTACTTAGAATGAGATAATATCTCAACATATGGATTGACATTAAAATGTATGTTTATTGAAGGCGTGTGTGTGTGTGTGTGTGTGTGTGTGTACATGTGTGCCAATTGTGGTAATTCATAGAATTCTTGGAAACCATATATAAGGGGCTATGTGAAGACCCTCTGGCTGAATTCTTTACAGTCTTCTTCTGGTTAAGTCAGATCAGCAGTGTTCTTAACCCATTTTAAATTGGCTTTCCATAGAACTGCTTTTACTGAATGATGATGTCTCCAATTTATAGTGAAGATCATTGTAAGAAATAGTTTTATAAAGCTTGTTGCTATGTTAACTAATAGATATTATGAAAGATGTTTTTATTACATTACACAGCTTTCTCTGTCTCGCTCTCTGTCTCTCTCATAGCCATGGGAAAAGTTAATTTTTGTCTTATGGGACACCTTGAAACACAAAGTGAGTCATGTTTCCTTCCAGAAGGGTTGCTAGAAGATTTAGAACCATATTTGTGGTTCACCAAAAATATTGAGTCAATATTTTTGAAATCTTGATCTAAGTAAGTTCAAGCTGCTATTTTAAAGCTGCCAGCTGTTTTCTGCTTCATTTTTGAGAAGGACTATTTTCTTCATTAGGAGAAATATTTTCATTTGTCTTTTGCAAAGGTAAAGTCAAAAATTTTATTTCAGAATGGAAAACTTTGGACAATATGGGAGCTAAATTTCTCTCTATATTAATATGAACCTTTGCCTTTCTTTAGGGGACTCATGTCTGTGCAGATTATTATGCTGTTGTCTGAAAGAAGGGCCTGAGACTGAGGGTGAGGGAAAAGTGATGTTCTTCCCTTTTTATTGGGCCCCAGTGAGGGCTGGGTTTCTTGACTTCCAAAAGGGAGGGAAATCAGAGGAAGAACAATTCTTCTGTGGGAAGCAAGCTGGAGACTGCCATTAGACTGAGTTTGAGGAAAAGGAGAGACAGGCTGGGAAGAGAGAGACTATGGAGGTCCATAGTTTGTATATGAAAATGGTCAGTGCCTGTAGAATCTGTAGGCTAAACTGTGGAGTTTGGCTCCATAGTTTAGCCTACAGATTCTAGAGGCACTGACCATTTTCATAACCAATTTAAAATTTTCCTTTTCTTTGTGGCAACTTCTTTGTGATAGTTCCCTTACTTTTAGTAAAGTCATACACATTCCAGAAACCGACCTCAAGTGTGGAATTCCCTAATGTTTGGAGTGAAGGAGTATGGGAATGTAGTGGCAGTCAGGACAAAGCTGGATCTGAGATGGCCAGAAGTGACTTGCCCAAAGTAAGACAGCAAGCTGAGGAGGGAAGTAGCCCCCAAGATAGAACTGTGGCAGATGGAAGCTTTCTGCAGAGCTCCAGAAACACTCAGAGACAGGAACCTGGAGGAAGACTGGATTGCCTGTGGTCACCTGGAATGGATATTTGGATTCTTGCTTTGGATATTAAAGGGAACAGTGAAACACAAGGGCTGAAGTAACTGGGACTTCTAGGTTACAAGAGTGTACAACTTTGTGGCGTACACTTAATTTACACCTTCGACCCTGGTTCCATCTTATTTTCTCATCCTTATTTTTTCATTACTTATTCTTATAAATTTATGTATGTGCTTATTTAATTTTTTAAAGATGTGAGTCTATGAGGCTTGGGGGTAACACCAGAAAGGGAAGATATTTTTGGCCAGAACTCATGGCCACAAAGGCAGCAGACCTGTTACCACCCTGTGCTGAGGCATTTTGGGCTCGATAGATCCAGAGTGCTCCAGTCAAGGGACAACAACACCTACTGCTCTTACTTTTTTTTTGGAATGAGCACAAAAATGCTCTTATCAGCAAGAAGACTTCTTATTGCCAAGCTGCCAGAATTTAGGCGGCTGCAGTTTGCAGCAATCCTGGGAAAACAGCTCCATAACACCTGGAGACTTTGAGGCCAATAGGAAATTGAAGCCCTTGCTGCTAGGGGAAGGATTGGATGCAGGTTTCCTAGTAGGAGTAGGAGTGGGGCCAGTTCCATTGGGTAATCCAGGATGAGCACTTGGATTTTTAAAAAATTAATCCTGCTTATTACTCCATAACATCTTTAGAAATTATCTTAAGAAAGCAGAATATAAATAATTAAAAACAAAATAAGAAATAGCATAATGATCATGACAATCTCTTACATGGTTTAGATTCGTGTCCCCACCCAAATTTCATGTAGAATTGTAATTCCCACTGTTGGAGGTGGGGCCTGGTGGGAGGTGATTGGATCGTGGGGGTGGATTTCCCCCTTTGGTGCTGATAGAGTTCTTACCAGATCTGGTTGTTAAAAGTGTGTGGCACCTCCTCCTATCTCTCTCTTTCTCTTGCCCTGGCCATGTAAGACCTGCTTGTTTCCCCTTTGCCTTCTGCCATGATTGTAAGTTTCCTGAGGCCTCCCCAGCCATGCTTCCTGTACAGCCTGTGGAACTGGAAGTCAATTAAATCTCTTTTCTTTATAAATTACCCAGTTTCAGGTATTTCTCTATAGCAGTGCAAGAAGAAACTAATATAATCTCCTTCCCCTTCTCCCCCAGAAAACCCCCAATTATGCCACACATAGAATATTGTCTTCAAAATAATTCTCTCTAGAGCATGAAGACAACACTCCATTATTCAAAACATGTTGGCCTTCTCTTTGGAGACCACCTTCAAAACCATTTACCATCACAGGAAAAAAACTCCATCATTACCTTGTTGCAATTAGACATTCTGTCTCAGTCTGCTAATCTTTATTCCTCCTTGTCTTTTTTTCTGTTGAATGCATCCCCTCCCACCTCTGTCCCTTCCTCATCTTTTACACAAGCAGTAGTAATATCCCCAGAGAGGTCATGCTGAGGCTGCTACTTGCAAAGAGCTAGAGATGCTGAAACACAGGGCTGTGAGGCCAGACAGGCTGGGAGTCAAGGAAGCAATTTGCAGCAACCCCGAGAGGAGACTGATGGTGGTAAGTTAATTTGTATGCAATCTGCAAAGAGCTATTTTATAGCTGAGTGCTGTACGGGTGAATCATGGTAGGTTGGGATTGCTGTGGCAAGTCAAATTGCTTTGAATTTAGGAAAATCTATATAGAGCATCATATAAATGCCTGGTGTAGTCATTATTACCTATTTATTTTAAAGGAAACAGCAAGTTATTTTGGGTTACAATGGAACCTTGTTATAAAGACTTGAATGTTAAAATGTTCTTGGTTTTATATATCTGAATAGTAATTTTTTCATTTGCCTCATAGTAGTAATAGCAGTATCAGAAAATATTCTCCCCAAGCCAAAAATGCAACAACTGAAAAACATGGAAGAAAAAGCCAGTAGGGGGCACGCTGATTAGAACTAAATGCTCTTGAGTCAACTCTATCACTGTTCCCTCCTCCCCCTAAGAAGTAAGAGTTATTTCAAATATGAATTCAAAAGTCAGCATTTGGAATTTTTATTTTCTTGTTTGCTTAGAGGATATAAGTATTTGCAAAGTAGAATGAGTGAATTTTATAATAAAATTAGCAAGTAAATAATGTCTTTTATAATTACCTTGATCCCCTCATTTTTAAATATAAAAATGCCCTTTCTACAGTCCCTCTTAAACCTGGTTCTTAACATTTTCCTTGACTATCAAAAAAAGATATTCTGAAAGGTAGACTAAAACATGAAGAAGTAAAAAAATAACAAAATAAAATGACCTATAAGAGGAGTTCCTAGAGTCAAAATCTACTTATGTTTTGATTTATTTTTTCCACTGTTTTCCTGTGTATTTCCCTATGACTATTTAAAAGTGTAAGGCAGTATTATAATACAATTACTTTTTTAAAAGAGAATTTATGGCAATGTTGTGATGGCATGAGAGGTAGCATGATATGTGTTCTTCTTAGCCTGGACACAGCATTCCAATGCTTCCAAGAGTAAACTTACATTAACACATGGAGAACCAGGGAAGTAACTCGAGACTGGTTGGCATGCAACTTTTCATCATATAACTTTCAAAGTTATCATCTTGTTGGGCTGGTGTACATCACCACACACGGAGCATCCTTAGTGGATGAAGGGATTTAACCTTTCTTATGTCCACTTTTACATAATTACCATTGGCTTGGACTCTGACCCTTGGGCCAATATGTCATGGCCATGGAAGTGGGGCTGCTTTTTCTTAGCACATAGTACAGTCTCAGCATATGTGGAATTTAGGTTATAAAGTCAATGTGAAAATCTAGGTGAGAGAAGTTTATGTGACTTAGGATAGTAGCTACAGAACAGGTGAAAAAAGCAGTTGGATTCTTGGTATACTTAGAAGCCAAGCTAACATTATTTGCTAATGGGATGAGTGTGGGAAATGAAAGAAAGAGAGAAGTCAGGGATGGCTTGAGCAACTGGCATAGACAGGGGCCATTTACTGAAAGAGGCTATAGGAGGAAGAGTTTGGGGGGATTGGATATGTTAAGTTTGAAATTCATCTTAACGATCAAACCAAAGATTTTCATGTACAAATCTTGACTTCAAAGGAGTCGCAGGATGTAGAGGTATAATTTGGGGGTCATCAAGGAGGTGTGCTGTGTAGTGCTTAAAAGCACCTACTCTGGAGCCAGATTGCTTAGGTTCCAGTCTTGGCTCTTTTCTCTACTAGCTGTGACCCTGGGCAAATGATTTAACTTCTCTATGCCTCCCTTTTCCTTCTGAGTTGAGGATCATAATAGAAACAATCTTAGTGCTATTGTGAAGGATGATTAGTATATGTCATATACTTAGAACTAGGCACAAAGTAGGCATATCAACCATTTGTCCTATTATTATCACATAAGTATAGTTGATATTTAAAGCCATTATACTCAATGAGATCACTTGAGTCTAGCAGGAAACAGAGTTCAAAGACTGAGACCCGAGATCCTCCAATATTTAGATTGTAGGAGGAGGGGAAGAGACTAGAAGAGACTTAAGAGTGAATAGGATAAGAAGAAAGAGCAAATAGTGTCCCCAGAAGTCAACTGAAAATATCTAGAAGAAAGCAGAGATAAAAGTCTCATGTGCTGTTGACAGGTTAAATAAGATGAAGCCTGAGAACCATCTACTGACTTAGGCTACATAGAGATTTTAGGGGACCTTTGCAAGAGCTATTCTGATGGGAAAGTACGGCACAAAAAAAGACATAATATGTAAAGGATAGTGTTACTTGTATCTTTATACACTAGAATTCTGATTATTTTGGTAAGGAACCCCCACTATGACAGCGCCTTAGAGATTGAGACTGTCTGAGGGCACAGCAAATTCACAACCCTTATCTCACGTTAACTTAGGGGTACACACTTATTTAGTGGAATGTTAGGCAACATTGCCAGTACTCTTTTAGTAGTTATTTTTCTCATTTTATTTTTTGCTGTAGACAGAGTCAAATTTGCACATGTCAAATCATGTAATACCACTGTCTTATTACAAGCTAAGTCAACATTAGACATAAACAACTGCTAAGGGTGGTTTCCTCAAAATGGAATTTGGGAAGTGGTTGGCAAATTTGGTTTCATGGACTCAGGAGTATATTTGTCCCATCCCCTGCTTTCTTCATATAGTATTAAATAGTGAGCATTTCTGCATGTTATTAATTTTTTTCACAAATGTCATTTTTAATAACTTTAATAATTCAACCTATGCCTATTCCATAATTCATTTAACTATTCTTTTGCACATTGATGGTGTTTATAATTTTTAATTGTTTCAAACACCACCATATTAATCTGTCATACATTAATCTTTGCCATTCTCTCTATTTCCTTGGGGTAGAGGGTAGTTCTCAAAAATGGGATTAAAGCATGAATATTTTAAAGGCTGCTGTTAAATAGCTTTCTACAAATATTATACCAATACAAGATATGCCAACAGAGATAAAGTGCCCACCTCACCACACCCTGGCCAATACTGAACATGCATTTTCAAGTTGTGACAGTTTTTCTCCATGAATAAAGGTATCATACTGGTGTTTTAATTTTCAGTCCAAAGGTTAGCATCTTTATTTGCTTATTAAGCATTGTATTTTTTTCCTTCTGAAATTTTTATATTCCAGTTCTTTACCCTTTTTTGGTTTTCATTACTATGGTTCTATGTCATCTTGATATGTGTGGATCTCTTCCTTGTGACTGATAGCTCATAAAACTACTTTTCCCTCCACCCCCCCGCCCACTTTCCTTAGTTCCCTGAAAAGCAATAGGCACAAGAAATGGCATGGAAATCACAGTCCTGACTTTAGGCAAATGCTCAGTGCTGCCACTGTCAGCTTTAACTTTCTGGGGATTTGGTCCCTCTGCAAAAGCTTCCTGAGGATCTACAGGTTAAAAAAAAAAAAAAAATAGAAAATAGGTTTCCACCACCCAGTCATTTACTGGGCAAACACTTTCTAAAGATATATAAAACTCACCCCACAGGTTAGAGAATTTAGCTCAATGATTCAAATAAAAGCAAGCAGCAAGCAACATTTAAAAATGTCATCTTTTAATATCTCCTAAACTGAGCTGTGCCCTGCTGGGTGAAAAGGCTACTCCACCAAGCAGCCGATGCAGGATTCCTTTTAGAGCTCTCAGTGCCTAGCAATATGCAGGAAGACTGATGAAAATAATTGCACTGTAAGAGAATCTGACTAAACATTTTTTTAGCAGAAATCCCAAATACGGCATAATTTTATGGACGATAGCCTTCATGCTGTGTGTTAGATCTCTATTTATTATAAATATTTGATTAAACATTTGTGACTTAGAATATCAAATGATTAAAAATTAACTAATACAAGAGTTATAGCAACCAGGATTTTGTCTACTGCCTTAAGAACTGCTAGAACATTAATTAGGAATATCATGTTTGCACCAGGCAAATGTCTCTATTTCTTAGATATTGCGATGTGCCAATCTAAACCATTTTATCTGTCCCAATGGTGACTCATTGAAAAGATGATAAACTTCTAGTATCATAATTGGTATGTCTAGACTGAAATTACATACAGGTGCAATAAATGCTTTCCTAAATTGTGTACAAATCAGAGTCCTACAAATTTAATAGAGATAAGAAATTTGTATTGTAAGCAATTAAAATAAAAACTAGACTGTAGCATTTTGTAGGGCAAATAATTATTTCATAAGTAAAGAATCTATACCTAATTTATCTGCAAACCATGTGCACTTGCCCAAGTCATTTACCATTTTGGGGGCTCAGTCTCCTCATCTGTAAAATGATGTTTCTGTACATTGTTTTTTTTTTTGAGATGGAGTCTTGCTCTCTCGCCCAGGCTGAAGTGCAGTGGTGCTATCTCGGCTCACTGCAAGCTCCGCCTCCTGGGTTCACGCCATTCTCCTGCCTCAGCCTCCTGAGTAGCTGGGACTACAGGTGCCTGCCACCATGCATGGCTAATTTTTTGTATTTTTAGTAGAGACAGGGTTTCACTGTGTTAGCCAGGATGGTCTTGATCTCCTGACCTCGTGATCCGCCCACCTTGGCCTCCCAACTCTACACCGTTTTAGATGTATCTCTAAGGCTCCTCCGACTCTATCACTGTTCTAATATGTACCATATAGAGACAGAAATTGGCCTTATTAAAGATCTACCCTGTAAAAGGTGCTACTTATTCTGGAAAAAGTCATCTCAGGTCTCAGTCTTTGACCCTTATCTCCTGCTAGACTGAAGTGATCTCATTGAGTACAATGGCTTTAAATATCAACTATACTCATGTGATAATAATAGGACGAATGGTTGATATGCCTACTTTTTGTGCCTCATTCTAAATATATGACATATACTAATTATCCCTCACAACAGGGTCAATGCATCCAGTCTAGAAATTCATCTATAATGATCTTTTTACTTAGGATTTTATAACAATGTGTATTAGTTTATAATAGCTAAACCAAAACTATACAATTAATTTTTAAGAAATTCAGCGTTTATGAGCCCTATTCCTAAAGAAGTTTGTATCTTCCATCACATCCTACAAAATGCCTGCTAATTAATACTGCTGCTTGATGATTATTGGATGACAGCGTCTCATTCTGTGTACACTATCCTGGTTCTATATCTCGGTTTTGTGTTTTCACTCTTCTGAACACTGTTGTATAGTTGAAAAAGGAAACTATGAGCAAGTTCTCCTACTCTACACATTTTTAAATTTGAAAGTTTTTCATTGTGAAATCTGTATTAGCCAGACACTTAGTTTCAAGTGAATAAAGTGCAACTCTTATGCTTACGTATATACGTATATATATTCCTAAAATATATTCTTATATATAAACATATGGTTCCTGGCTTACAATGGTTCTATTTATGATTTTTTCAAATTTATAATGATGCAAAAGTGATATGCATTTAGTAAAAACCATGTTTTGAGTATCTATACAACCATTGTTTTCACTTTCAGTACAGTATTCAATAAATTACATGAGATGTTCAACACTTTAGTATAAAATAGGCTTTGTGTTAGATGATTTTGCCCAACTGTAGGCTAATGTAAGTACCCTGAGCATGTTTAAGGTAGGTTAGACTAAGCTATGATGTTCAGTGGGTTAGGGGTATTAAACACATTTTTGACTTAGGATTTTTTCAACTTACGATGGATTTATTGGGATATAACCACATGGTAAGTTGAGGAGCATGTGTATTCTTACAGAGTGGACAAGGTTGGATGGGACTGGCCATACAGGAGGACTGGAATTTTTTCAGGATGCTGTCTCTCAATTCCCATTCCTTCTGCATGTCAGCTTTATCCTTGTGAGTGTCTCCATATGGCAGTGTATGTGGCCATCAGTGTCTCTGGGGACATATCCGTATAGATCTTGGCAAGAAAAGAAAAAAGTTCCTCAAGAAGAACTCTCATTGGACCCGTTTAACTGCCATGCCCTTCCTGACCCATCACTGTGGCCAGATGCATGCTAACGTGTTTAGGTGGGGAGGCACTTCCATTATAGTAAGGAAGAACAGTTCTTCAAAGGAAGGGGAGCTATGCTATTACTGGAAGAAGGTAGGCAGGGGCCTGGGTAGAGAGAAACACTAGATGTTCACATGGAATCATGGTTGTTTCAGGTGGATGATGATGCTTTAATGTATAGAGAACTTACAACTTATAAAACATGTTCACATACAATGTCTGTTGGTCCTCACAGAAACTCTATGAAAGTTCGTTCTTATCCTCTCCCCATTTTATAGATGAGGAAACAAGCTCAGAGTTGTGCAGCTTGCATGTGGTGTAGTGGTAACTAAGCACTTAATTATGATTGAGGATAATTTTTTAAGACTTCTATTTTAGGTTCAGGGGTACATGTACAGGGTTTGTTATATAGGTAAACTGTGTGTCATGGGGGTTTGGTGTACAGATAATTTCATCACCCAGGTAGCATACTACCCGATAGGTATTATTTCTGTGCCTCTCCCTCCTCCCACCCTGTACTCTCAATTAGGCCCCAGTATGTATTATTCCCCTCTATCTACCCATGTGTTCTCATTGTTTCGGTTCCATTTATAAGTGAGATCATGTGGTACTTGGTTTTCTGCTCCTGTGTCACTTTGCTCAAGATGATGTCCTGCAGCCCATCCATGTTGCCGTAAAGGACACGATCTCATTCTTTTTTATGACTGCATAGTATTCTATGGTGTATTTGTACCACATTCTCTTCAGCCAGTCTACCATTGTTGGGCGTTTAGGTTGATTCCATGTCTTTACTATTGTGAATAGTGCTGCGAGGAACATATGTGTGCATGTGTCATTATGGTAAAATGATTTATATTCCTTTTGGTATAGACCTAATCATACGATTGCTGGGTCGATTGGTAATTCTGTTTTAAATTATTTGAGAAGTCGCCACACTGCTTTTCACAATGGCTGAACTAATTTACGCTCCCACCAGCAGTGTATAAGCATTCTCTTTTCTCTACAACCTCTCCAGCATCTATGATTTTTTGACTTTTTAATCATAGCCTTTCTGACTAGTGTGAGATGGTATTTCACTGTGGTTTTGATTTGCATTTCTCTAATGATTGAGCATTTTTTTATAGGCTTATTGGCTGTGGGTATGTCTTCTTTTGAAAAGTGTCTGTTCCACTTCTCAAAAGAAGACATTTATATGGCAAACAAACATATGAAAAAAAGCTCAACATCGCTGATCATCAGAGAAATGCAAATCAAAACCACAACGAGATACCATCTCATGCCAGCTAGAATGGCAATTATTAAAAAGTCAAGAAACAACAGATGCTGGTAAGGTTGTGGAGAAATAGGAACGCTTTTACACCATTGGTGGGAATGTAAATTAGTTCATTGTGGAAGACAGTGTGGTGATTCCTTAAAGATTTAGAACCAGAAATACCATTTGACCCAACAATCCCATTACTGGGTATATACCCAAAGGAATATAAATCATTCTATTATAAAGATGCATGCACATGTATGTTCATTGCAGCACTATTCACAATAGTAAAGACAGGGAATCAACCAAAATGCCAATCAATGATAGACTAGATGAATAAAATGTGGTACATATACACCATGGAATACTATGCAGCCATAAAAAGGAATGAGACCATGTCCTTTGCAGGGACATGGATAGAGCTGGCAGCCATTATACTCAGCAAACTAACGCAGGAACAGAAAACAAAACACCACATGTTCTCACTTATAAGTGGGAGCTGAATGACGAGAACACATGGACACAGGGAGGGAAACAACACACACTAGGGCCTGTAAGGGGGCAGGGGAAGGGAGAGCATCGGGAAAAATAGCTGATGCGTGCTGCGCTTAATACCTAGGTGATGAGTTGATAGGTGCAGCAAATCACTATGGCACACGTTTATCTATATAACAAACCTGCACATTCTGCACATGTACCCTGGAACTTAAAATTTTTTAAAAGTGTCTGTTCATGTCCTTTCCCCACTTTTTAATGGGGTTGCCTTTTGCTTGTAAATTTGCTTAAGTTCCTTGTAGATTCTGGATATTAGACCTTTGTTGGATGCATAATTTGCAGATATTTTCTCCCATTCTGTAGGTGTTCTGTTCACTCTGTTGATAGTGTCTTTTGCTGTACAGATGAATGGGCAATTCTCAAAAGAAGATATGCAAATGGCCAACAAACATATGAAAAAATGCTCAACATCACTAATGATCATGGAAATGCAAATCAAAACAACAATGCAATACCACTTTACTCCTGCAAGAATGGCTGTAATCAAAAAATCAAAAAATAATAGATGTTGGTATGGATGCAGTGAAAAGGGTACACTTCTAACACTGCTGTTGGAATGTAAACTAGTGCCACCACTATGGAAAACAGTGTGGAGATTCCTTAAAGAACTAAAAGTGGAACTACCATGTGATCCAGCAATCCCATTGCTGGGTATCTACCCAGAGGAAAAAAAGTCATTATACGAAAAAGATACTTATATATGGAACCAGCCCAAATGCCCATCAACAAATGAGTGGATAAAGAAATTATATATATATGATGGTACACCACTCAGCCATAAAAGGGAATGAATTAATGACTTTCACAACAACCTAGATGGAACTGGAGACTATTAAGTGAAGTAACTCAGGAATGGAAAACCAAACATTGCATGTTCTCACTCATAAGTGGGAGCTAAGGTATGAGGATGCAAATGGACTTTGGGGAGTTAGGGGAAAGTGGAATGAGGGACAAAAGCCTACAAATTGGGTTCAGTGTCTACTTCTCGTTGATGGGTACACCAAAATCTCACAAATAACCACTAAAGAACTTATCCATGTAACCAAATAGCACCTGTTTCCCCAAAACCTATGGAAATAATTGGTTTTTAAAAAGTATCCTTTCCAACCTTTTAGTGGGCTGTTCACGTAGTCACCCTGTAGACAAACAACATGCCTCCATTATGTTTTAATTTTTCTGGAAAATGTTTATATAATAGAATGATGTTTCTTTTAAGTCCATTCCTAAGTAGGTGCAAATGACTTGAATGATCTTCTCATAACTTTCCTTTCATTCCATTTTCCAAAATTTGCCCTTATTTCTTCTGCCTTTCTCTAATTTTCTGACCCTTTTGTTCATTGATAAAACCTAAAGTGATGAAGAGTATGCACCTAGCAACCCATTTTTTCTTCTCTTTTATTTATAATAAAACCCCCAACCTCATGTGTAATGTGACTTCCCTATTTAGAGTGATTAAATCTTAGTGGCACATTATTATCTGTGGGCTTTTAACTTCTGATTCTGCAGTGTTTCATTAAATATGCCATTTATTTGTAGGCCTAAGGGTATTCTGGAAGAGTAGAAATGCAAAGGACCTAATTCCGAGAAATTATGGTACTGATCTTGGTTTTACCACTTTCTAATGTATGATCCTAGGGGTGTCAGGGAAGCTGAACCACTCTAGGTGATAAAGTACAGAATCTGCTGCCTCAGTGTCTAGTCGTGGCCTGAAGTTGCTATAGATCAACTGAGAAGGCAGTTGGGAAGAAATGCCAAATGCCCTTTCACGTGAAGGGTAGAATGGGACAGGAAAACAAGGACAACTGGAACCCATGAGGACAATCTGGAATCCACAAGCACAAATTGGAACCTGGTCTGTTTCTCCCTGAATCTAACCCTGTGACACAGGTATCCTGACAACCTGGTAGCCTTCTCCTGGAGAATCTGGTGGAGCCACACACACCCCTGGCTCATGGGTCAGAGAAACTAGAGGAGGAGAGCCCTGGCCCCATACCATCAGTGTGAGCTAGCACAGCAGAGACACTGAATAAGCAGGTGCCTGGCACCCTGCATCAACCTTCAGAGCACCTTGGCTGCTGCTTCTCTTCTACCACCCAATCTCTGCACAAAGTTCTCCTGGGAACATCCCCAACCTGGATTTACACTGGGAAGGATATTCTGGGACTTGTAGCTTCAGCTTAGCTAAACAAACATGGTATAAAGCCAGTACACTGGGTGTGTCTATAATCCACCTGAACTCCATTTCCTCATCTGTAGTGCAAGTTTATTATAGGGGAAAAAGCATCCTTAGCATTTGGTTGGTGTTCCACAAATTGTAATTATTATTATTATTATATAGATGTAGCATACTCAGATTGACTTTCTTGATACTCATCACCTGAAAGGAAATACAAATTTAATCCTTAGTAGTTCCAAAACAGTCCATAGGCCTCCATTCATGCTTAGCAATCACCAAAACTTCCTCCTGAGAACACTTCTTCCCCTATTGTCTTTTCAGGGGTGAGGGATGGGGTCCCCATTGCTGCTTCCAAACCATTTTTCCTCGTTCCTCCTTCAACCCAGGATTCTTAAATTATGCCATTAACATTTTATCCCTTCTTGTTTCTATCTCTACCAACTTGCCACTCACACCGAATCATGAATCGATGGCCCTGGCATCTGTCTTACTGTCAGTTTTACCACGGTGGCTGTCAAAATCCTGGATGACTTCCACACCTATGTCAATGATTCATTCTACACTTTTAGTTTTTTCCTTTGCTCCACGTGGACCATTTACAGTTAGGGTTGTACTGTAGATGTTACTTCATCAATACCGGTTTTGAAATATCTATTTAAAGCATTGTTCTTTCTACCGACTATCTCTTATCTTCCTTTCTCAGTTATTCTGGTATTCCACCAAGCCTCATCAAATTGCATTTCTAATATTTTGATCCATACTTCTCTTTGCACACAGTTCATATCTTCACTTACCTTCTTACTTACTTAGTTTAGAGTTTATGGACCGCCAATATAACCTCTCCATTACAGACCCCAGTAAGTTGCACACCCGTCTCTTTCTCTATCATAATCGCCTTAAAAAATCCCAACCCAGTTTAAACCTAAATATCTGTTTACTCAATGCTGGCACCCAAGACAAATGCTGGAGAAAGAGTCAATAAGAGGGAAGCCACAGTCTTCTCATAACCTAATTTCAGAAGTGACATTGTATTGCTTATGCCATATTCTATTAGAAACAAGTCAATAGATGTAGTAAATGATGAAGGGAAGGAAATTGCACAAGGGCATGAGTACTAGGAAGGCAGGACCATTGGAGGCTATTTTAGAGGATGCCTACCATATCCAAGTTGCCAGTGATCCAAATCTCACCAATGTCAATGGGCAATTTTCTGCCCTCATCCTACTTGACTTCTCAATGTCATTTGATACAATTAATTACTTCCTTATTAAAATACAAGGTCTCTGGTTTTGTGTGTCAGCATATTTATTGGTTGGGTTTTTCTCACTGATGACTTCTTCTCCTTTACTGACCTCTAAATATTGAAATGTCTGAAGTCTCTTTCCTTGGTCCTCTTATCTTGATACCTACATTCTTGTGTGATCTCATTCCATCACACAGCTTTTTTAAAAATTAATTTACTGTTTTGATACAGGAGTCTCACTATGTTGCCAGGCTGGTCTTGAATTCCTGGACTCAAGCAATCCTCCCGCCTCAGCCTCCCAAGTAGCTGGGACTACAGGCACGCACCATCCCATAGCTTTTAATAGTATCTGTATTCTGACAAATCTCACATCTGTGGCTCCTCCAGTACCTTTCTCATTAGCTACAGAATCATCCATCCAATTGCTCACTCGACATTTTTTTCCACTTGGATGTCTGATAAGCATCTCAAACTTTGCTTATAGGAAAAAAGGACAATTGATTTCTCCCAAGCTTACCTTCTTCTCTGATCATCTCCTACCCTAATATCCCCCACTTGTTAAGTAAAACACCTTTGATTTCTCTTCTTTGCACGTACAATGCATCCAGTCCCTCTACAAGTCCTTTATTCTCTCCTTCCAAAATATGTGCTGAATCTTACCTGGTTGGCCCATCTCCATTACTGTAGCTGTCACCTGGACTACTAAAGTGGCCTCCTGTCTCTTCTGTTCTTCAGTCTTGTCCTGTTCACACCAGCCTCTGCAGAGGGAGCCACAGAAAATATTTTAGAGCATAGGTCAGAGCATGTCACTGTCCTGGTTAAAACCCTTCAAAGTCTTCCTATTGTAATGAGAATTAAATCTAGAATCTTCCTTCACTCTCTAATATAAAACAGATATATTAGTCTGTTTTGTGTTGCTATACAAGAAACTCTGAGACTGGGTAATTTATAAAGAAAGAGGTTTATGTGGCTCACAGTTCTGCATGGCACCAGCATCTGCTTCTGGTTAGAGCTTTAGGAAGCTTCCACTTGTGGTAGACGGTGAAGGGGGAGCAAGCATGTCACATTGTGAGAGAGGGAGGAAGAGGAGGCAGAGATGCAATGCTCTTTTAAATTACCAGCTCTCTGGGCTTGGCATAGTGACTCATGCCTGTAATCCCAGTGACTTGAGAGACTGAGGTGGGAAGATCGCTTGAGACCAAGAGTCCAAGGCTGCAGTGAGCTATGATCATGCCACTGCACTCCATCCTGGGTGACAGAGCGAGATCCTGTCTCTAAAAAAACCAATACAAATTAAAAATAAACAATCAGCTCTTGAGAGAGCTGAACTAAGAGAGCAAGAACTCACTCATTACCTTAGGATGGCACTAAGCCATGCATGAGAGATCAGCCCTCAAGACCCAAACACCTCCCATTAGGCCTCACCTCCAATATTGGGGATCAAATTTTAATATGAGATTAGGAGGGACAAACATCCAAACTATATAACCAGATAATAAATAAGCTGCCTTTTCCAAACTCATTTCTACATCTTCAACTCAGCTCACCTCTTCAGATTCAGTTCCCTCCCTTCCGTTTTTCTCTTCGTTTGTCACTCTATGCCAACATGGGCCTTCTTTTTGTCCCTCCCTTATGACTAACTAGTTCTACTTCAGGGTCTTTGCACTTGCTTTTTCTTCTGTTTAGAATGTTTTTCCCTATAATCTTTGAAGAGCTGCCTCTTTCTCATAGTTCACATTCTACTAAACAACCTGCTTTCTCAGTTACCTTCCCTGACCATCCCATGTAAAGTAGTGTCTGTCCCTTGCTCTCATCCCAAGGCTGTTCCTATCACATCCTATTTTTTTATTTTTATATAATATTTATCACTACACAAAATTACTTTATTTTAGTGTTTTGTGTCTGTTTTATCCCTCTCTCCCACCAGAAAATGAGCTTCTAGAGTTTGGTTCTTTGTCTCTCTTGTTCTTCACAATATTCTTCGTGCCTAGAGCAAAGCCCGATGCCTCAAAAGTGCTCTATAAATGTTTGCTGACTGCCTGCCTGATTCAACCAACAAATGTAATTGAATATCCACTGTCCACACATCCTCAAAACAGACCCTTAACTTTTACTGTTAAGAGTGACCTAAGGACTAGAGAAATCCACCTAAGTGATTACCAAGGGGCTAATATCCAGTTCGTTTCTAATGTTCATTATTATCCACTTAATTCACTGGATCAACTGTTGTTTCTTTTTCATGCCTAGAAAAATTTTTGGTTTGTTTTTGTATTTACGCGTGGAGGAACTGAAGCTTGGAGAACAAGAGTGAATTTTGGCCCAAGGTCACACAGATGGTAAGTGGCACATCAGGGGTTAGAACCCAGTCTGGCTGTCAATAAAACTGTACCCACCCAGGTGCTTCTCCAAGGGCTGAAAATCTGCCTCAGTTGTCTAACAGGCTGCCCAAGTCCCCTTAGATCATGAGAGGGACAAGTGACCAGGCAAAACAAGGGGGAGGTTTTGTTTCCTCTAGAGGGGAAGAAAACATGTAGCCCCTATCTAGAGAAAAATCCTCTCCATGGTTTCCCCAAACACATTCCACCAAAGAGAAATTCCTCTTTAATAATGTTCCCATTTTGCTCCCATTTTGGTCCAGCATGTAAGAAAGTCTCTATGAATGGTATTTTGAGTGGCGGGCAGAGAAGCAAGTAGGGCAGGGAGTATTATCTTAGGGTAGGATAACTTGAAAGTTATGAGATTGCTTTTACTATCATATTAGCTTCCCTGCCCATCATCAGAGTCAATTCTGCTAGCCTTGCTCTCTAGCAAGGAGCCTCTCCATCCCCCATCAATCCATGCATTTCTTTCCCAAGGCTGAACCATATCTGGAAAACAGCCATGTTCCATATAGTTCCTGGGAAGGCTAGGCCTCAACACCACACATCTTGGATCAGATCAGTACCTCCCTATTGGTGCAACTGTTGGGGAATAGGAGTTTTTATTCTATTAAAGTTTTGGAGACACTCATGGAGCAGGAATTTTGAATAGGCAGAAAACATTATTATAATAGTAGCTACTGTTAATACTACTGGATATCTGGCATTATTCCAGGTGAATTAAATGTATTTATTCTTATAGTTCAGTCCTTTCAACAATTATAAAAATATATGTTATTGTCCTCATTTTTATATAGGAGGAAACTGAGTCTCAGAGGGTTTAAGGTTGTATTTGCTGAAGGTGTCATTGTTGGTATTAGTTAGAATTAGCTTTGACTGCAAGTGACAGGAACGCAAGATTGGCTAAAACAAAATGTGAGTTGTATTTTCCTCTCTCACGCCACACAGGGTTGGGATCAGGCTTCCTAATTGTCAAACTGCACCTCATGTTTCTCTGCCATCCGCCACACAGGGGTTCTATCTGATGGTCCAAGATGGCTGCAGTGGGTCACCACCTACTCTCTAGTAGGAGGAAACAAAGGGAGAAGAGAATTTCCACTTCTCTTAAGGACACTTCTTGGAAGTGACAAACACTACTTCTACTTGCAACCATTGATCCGAGCTATATCTCAAAGACTTGCCCAGCTGCAAGAGAGACTGATAAACATAATCTATTCTGGGTGGCTACGTGTCCAGCTAAATTCAGGATTTATGTTTTTGAGGAAGAAGGGGAAAAGGGATGTTGAAAGACAATTAGCAGTCTGGCACAGAAGGGATGTGGACTCAGGGCTATGTGGTCCAGAGACTAGAACCTTTCCGTCATCTCACACTGCTTCTTGAGCACCTTGGCAGCCAAGGAGAGGAGGCAGAGTGCCAAAGATAGTTTTTCTGTGTGTCCTGAGGTGGCCTGAGGGCCTCTGAAAGTCAGCCTCTGAGACACATGCTATAGGCTATCTTAGATATTTCCTCGATTTTTTGCTCCCCCAGCATTTTGAATACGTTTATATATTCATCCATATGTTATCATTGTTTATTTTCAGTTTTCCTGAATCAAACATTGGCTAATTGGTAACGTTCATTACATGAATGACTGAATTGATGAAACGGCCAATTTTGTTCTTTTTTTTTTATCTCTAGCATAATGTCTAGCATTTTACAGGTATTCAACAAATATATGTTTATTGAATGGATGCCTGGAGAGCCAACAACTTTCCTAATTCAATTTTTTTTTCTAATTTTGAGTAAGCACAGCCTACTTTCTCAGCATATCCTTTTCTCTTCCAGGATGGGAGAAGAGAGAAAACAGAAAAGACAATAGAAAAAGAAAAAATGGGACAAGGTATATTTATTATACAATTTCTCTCATCCCTTACTTTCTTCTCTCCATTTATTTTTGATACCACAATCATGAATTTTTCTATCCAAATGGACTTCCATAATACTCTTTGAGGAATGGCCTAAGAATGCTACCTTCAAGCAGCCTGATGACCACCGAACTTAGAAATATTTGGAGAAGTTGCAACAAATTTTATTTGGTGAAAGCTTACATGATTTCTCTTTGTGACATTTTCTTCCCCGACAACCTAAATGAAATTGTATATTTCAAAGCTTTCAAGACAAAAGAAAAGTTTGAAAATCCCTTGCAAGTTAGTACTGGTAAATTCATAGTTATTTTAACTCTATAAAGAAGTAAACATCATCACATTCCTCATGAAAAACTCCAGCAAGAGCCACTGGCACGGTTTGAATATAAACAACCAGCACTAAATGACTTCATCAAGCTACAATCCCTGTGCTCAGCGATTTAGAGGAAATCAGCAGCTTAACCAAGGTTTATTTTGTTTTTTTTTTTCTTTTGCTGAGCAATTGGGGGCCAAAAATAAAACACTATTACATCAAACTGCAGACAAATAAAAATCTGAATACATTTGCTGTCTTCTCAGGGCCTTTCTGAACCTAATGCACACCGGAGAGCCCAAAGCTGTCAAGATGTTTCTTGCCATTAGGCACTGGGGGATATTGTCCAATAAGTCCTGCTGGCATTGTCAGTTCTGAGGGTAAAGTAGGGGAAAGTTCAGAAGGATGTAAATATTTTCTAATAGATGAAAATGATATCTAACACATTCCCCTGCCCTTTTCTTTCTTTCTTTCCTTTTTTTTTTTTTTTTTTTTTTTACAAACAGTAAGAAACACTTTATTATAACTTTACAATATATAAATAGCTTGGGTCAAATCTGTGCTTTCTGGCAGCCGGGCACCAAGTCTGCTCCCCTGCAGGCTCCTGCCTTCCTTCACATTGCACTGTTCATTGGGTGGCTCTGGCCTGGGGCCTGGTGGTCGAGGCTGGAGTCAAGGCGCTGGGCGGCCCAGTCCCACCCTCCATCTCCTCATGCGGTGGCCTGTGCCTGTCATCTGCTTGGGTTGCAGCTGGTGTGGAAGGACCGCTCCTCAGGGGTCAGGCCAGCAAAGAAGGGGTGCAGCAGGGCCTCGGCCAGTGTGATGCGCTGGGCAGGGTCAAATTCTAACATCCTCCTCATCAGGTCAAACAGCTGCACGTGCTCCAGGGAGTCTTGGAGCATGTAACTCTGCTCAGGGACACAAGGTGCCTCAGTGTGACGGCAGGGTCGTGGGAAGCCACAGCAGGTCCCCTTGCCTCTGGGACGCCTTGCTAGACTGGATCGAGGAGGCAGTGATGCCTCCTTGGAGGACTCTACTTCCGCCCTCCTGGACAATGAGCAGCTCCTTTCCTTTCATGCCTGTTTAACGTTTTGCTCGGAAGGCAAGATGAATTATCTGCATTAATTAGCAAGTTGAAAAACTTCTGGATTGCCAAGTGTGTTCCTGTGGGTGGTGGGAAACATGTAAATATGATGTACAGCAATCTGTTGAAAAGAGCCAATGTTTTTTACTTTGTGAGTACATATGAAATGTGAAACAGCTTAGTAAGGTATGTGGCACTGGTCTTTCCAGTTAAACAGATGAACATTTGTCTAACAACACTGGTGTACAGTGCTTGAGCTTTGAAATGCCAATTTGCTCAAGACACTAGGCATTGTTAAAACAACACTCTTTGGGAGACAAGTTAAATCATTATCATCTCCAGCATACATAACAGTTATTGAACACTAAACTAATTATTTCATTTAATTTTCACAGCAACCCTTGGAGGAAAGTACAACTGGTATCATCACCATCTAACAGACAACAAAAATGGAGCATTGGAGCAGTTAGGTAATTTGGCCCCAAACCACAAAGATACTAAATGGTAGAGTCAGGATTTGAACCAGGTCAGTCTGACTCTCAGAGCCAATATCCTTCACAGCATTATGGTGAAGACTTTGTCCATCTTCTTAACTGGATGGCATTACAGGAGTTACTTAGCTTTGCTGTGCCTCTATTTCTTTGTCTATAAAAGGGGAACAACATTAATTTTATATCATTGATTTGTGAGGATTAAATTATATACTGAATATAAAACATTCAGTAAAATGTCTTGTTATGCATGTCATGCTATGATTATTCTTTTAAAGTGTCTAATTCGAGAGTTGGGAAAAATCTAATTACCATCCACTTTTCTCATTTGGCGAGTAGGAGTTGGACTGAGTAAATGAAATTTATTGCCAACAGAGCTCACATTCATGGACCTACACTGATAGAACTTGGAGGAGTCCACATCAAGCCTTCTTCATAGTAATTGATGAAGAAATTGGGGTCCAAAGAGCCAAGTCGTCATTGGGACTGTAGACTGGGAAACCGGGCCTTGGTAGAACTCTTCAAAGTTGCTGATGTGCCTTTCCGTGTGAGTACAATGAACTCTTATCTACCTTTTTGCTTTCATTTTCTTGCTGGAATGTGTCCTTTGTAAACAGTGACCCTATATTGTTATCAGTCAAGTACATGTTAGTTCAACATTTTTTTTTTCATATTTATAAATGTGAAAAATAAAATTTTTATCTTCCCAAAACTTAAAAATCCCTTCCCTATGAAAGTTTACTTTTCTTTTTGACATGTATTAAAAGAAGCACAGCATACATAGAATCCTTTAAAAGCCAATTTGAGGAAGCAAACCCAGAGCAATCACAATTATAGATGTATATGTCAATATATTTAAATATTATTTAAAACAGTGTATTTTGTAAAGATATGTATTTTTACCTTGAAAGTCCATATAAAACAACAGTTCCAAGTTAGGATGGGCAACAAACATGTGTGCTCATTATATTTGATTTTTTAAAGTTTATTATTAAATAGAAAGGCTCTGATATTTGGGTCTATTATGTTCACAACACTTTAAATCATTCTCATTTTATCATCAATAACCCCATGAGGTAGGTATTATGATCTTCATTTTAAAATGAGGTAACTGAAGATGTTTGGTAATTTACTGAACATCCTATAGCTACAAGGGGCAAAAGGGCAAAACTGAGACTAAAATCCAAATCTTTATGATACCCAAAGCTCAAGATTTTTCCATTGTTCTAGGCTGCTTTGAACAGAATTATGCACTACAGTTTATTTTTACCACACGTGTTATTTCTCATCCCACTTTTCATTTTGCTGATTGTATCAGCCACAGTCCGGTCAGGGAAAGAGAATTACACATCTTGGAAATCATGACTACAGCAGAGGAATTGGATTTTATACAATTGTGGAAGAGTTGAGAAGTAAAGGCCTGGCTGGAGGAGGGAATCAGAGGGTCATAGAATAGTCTGTAGCCACCTTCCCTGAAGCACTAGTGCCTGGAGTGAATCAGAGATGGTGAGGGGATCTGAGAAGCCTAGCATGTCTAGCTGCCCCCTGGGATTGCAAAGAAGCAGCTTGTGGAAGGGTCTGTGGATGCTGGCACCTTGTGGAAGCTGCTGCCCCCACAGCTCCACAGCCAGGTATGTGTATCATGCTTAATAGGACAAAGGCCAAACTCAACCACTGGACAAAGAAGACTCCTCATGATCTCTTTTCTGTTGATTTTGCCTGCTTCATTCCATACCACTACCTTACCACATTTTTCTTCAGCAGTGCAAACTGTACTCATCTTACAGGTTTTGTGCGAGAATCCAATGAGATAAAGGATAGGCTTGGCGCGGTGGCTCATGCCTGTAATTCCAGCACTTTGGGAGGCCAAGGCGGGTGGAAAACGAGGTCAGGAGATTGAGACCATCCTGGCTAACATGGTGAAACTCTGTCTCTACTAAAAATACAAAAAATTAGCTGGGCGTGGTGGTGGGCACCTGTAGTCCCAGCTACTTGGGAGGCTAAGGCAGGAGAATGGCGTGAACCCAGGAGGTGGAGCTTGCCGTGAGCTGAGATCGTGCCACTGCACTCCAGCCTGAATGACAGAGCAAGACTCCATCTCAAAAAAAAAAAAAAAAAAAAAAAAGAATAGGACAATGTCTAGGACAATGCTGGGCACAAAACAGGTGACCAATTATTACTCAACTTCTAAGTTATAAACAAGAGAATCTACTTCAGCTGGTTGAAGCATATGATAAGTTTATTCCAGGTTATTAGGTGGCTCAGAGGAGGCCAAATCAGCTTGGTGAGCATATGAACAGAAACAATATCCAAACTATACTATGGGTCTGTCGTAGCAGCAAGCCTGCTGCAGCTACTGCTAGGCACAGACACCACAACAGGCACTGCTAATGCTGGTCCCTGACTCCAGAGTTGCCACCACTGTCATTCCCAGAAACCAGAGTCCTCTGTATCAGCCTCACATGAAAATAAGGTTCATGCTGCTGTGTTCTCACCCTGCTGTCTTCTAAGTCAAAGTCTCATGTATGTGTCTGACTGGTAAAGCCTAAGTCACACACCTATGCTCTTGCTGCAAGGGAGACTGGGAAAGTAAGAGAGAAAGGGGAAATTGCCCCCTTGGAAACTTGTCAAAGACTGATTCTCTGCAGGCTGCCTTTTAGAAAATGAGCTGCTCCTTTGCAACTGGATGGAAACTGGCTATAGCACAGGATTAAGGCACTCAATTCTGGCCAACATGAGTCTTGGATCCCAGGAGAAGGGATGGTACTTCCTGAGTCTTGAATGCTGATTGAGGTGCTGGGGCTCAAGCCAAAGTCTTGCTATGTTATACAACTATAATAGCAAGCCTTGGTCCTCAGCTTCTTCCTTATACCAGGAGAAGGCCAGTTACCCTCACATCATGAAAGCTTAGGGCAGTGATAATAGAGATGTTTATAAGATATAACAATGTCCCAAAGAGAGCCAATGTTCTACCATGTTGTATTAGTTCATTCTCATGCTGCTAATAAAGAAATATCCAAGACTGGGTAATTTATAAAGAAAGAGGTTTAATTGACTCGCAGTTCAGCATGGCTGGGGAGGCCTTAGGAAACTTACAATCATGGCAGAAGAGAAAGTAAATATGTCCTTCTTCACATCATGGCAGCAAGGAGAATAAGCAAAAGGGGGAAAAGCCCCTTATAAAACCATCAGAATTCACTCATTATCACAAGAACAGCATTAAGGTAACTGCCCCCATGATTCGATTACCTCCCACCAGGTCACTCTCACAACACATGGGGATTATGGGAACTATTAATCATCTTAATACAATTCAAGATGAGATGTGTGTGGGGACACAGCCAAACCATATCACATGTTATATGACTATTATACCCTGAACCTTCACTAGTTGAGGGGAGGGGCCATTGCTAATCACATAGTGCATAAAAGTACCACGGCCCAAGGTTGCAGTCTGTCTCTAGGAGTCTGCTGTCTGGCCCTGTTAAGCCTCTGTGCTCTGCCCTAGAATGCAATGGATTACAGGGCCCTGCACAACTGCTACTGCTTCTATCTTTATGAGCTCTATTTATTTATTCATTTAGCCAGTTCTGGTGTGTGTGATAAATGGCATTTTCACTTTTTACCCAAGAACAAGTAACTGGCTTCCACCTTTGGGATGTGAATCTTTCACTGTGGAAAATTACCCAAATATAGGAAAGATAGTAAAAAAAATACTGGGTTATCACAAAGCCTGACAGATATCTACTACTGCAAATAAATGTTAATTTATAATTAATTTCCCCTCCCTCTTCCCTACTCGCCTATTCTTGGTGGACTCCATTATCTTGGGGAGTTGATTTTGGCATTAGGCAGGCCTGAGTCCCAGTTCTTCTTCTACTAAAACCATCAGGCCTTGGGAAATTAACATTATCTCTTATGAGTCTCAGTTGCTCATTTGTGAAATAAGGCGTACTAGTAAGACTTATTTTAAAGGATAATTGTTATAATTAAATGAAATAAAGTATGCAAATAACTTACTACTATGTCAAGCACTTAAGAAACACCTAAGAAATGTAAGCAATTCTTACAGGAAGACTTCAAGGAAAGTAGTTCTACCATGATCTTTATTGTTTAGGGCTTGTCTGGTGATAGTCTACTCTATTCTCTTACTAACACTCACCCTAAAACCCAGTTCCACTGACAATTTTGGGAAATATGCTCTTCATCAATGGAAAAGTGAGGAGGAGAGAAAGGAATGGAAAAACACATAAGGCTCGTGGAAGTTCACGCCTATATATCACAGGTAGACAACAAACTCAATTTAAATCACAAAAGTGCAAAGCAGCATAGTGCAGAGCAAAAGTTGGCCTTGCGGTCACAATCCAATGCTGAATTTCAGCATTCTTTTTTCCTAGCTATGGGACCTTGACACTGGCACTTGAGACCCACTAATTTATTCATTTAGCCAGTCATGCAGGCAACAAACATTATTGATCACCTGTCATGTGCCAGATGTGAACTGGTGTGAATTATACAGAGAATTTTGTAAGGGAGACAGGCATGGTGGCAAATACTCATAATTCACTATGAAAGATGTGATAATAGAGATGTTTACAAGATATAATGATGGCACAAAGGGAGTTTAAGACTTCCTGGGTGTAGGGGAGGACTCAGGGGATGCTGTACACAGTAGGCAGCATTGCAACTGGGTTTCAAATACTGTTAACTAAAAAAATCATGAGATCTATAAATCTGGAGAAGAGACTTTATTTCTTATAAGGGTTACAGCCTGTAAATATGGTTCTCCTGCAGGCTGGGAAGTATAGCCTTTGGCAAAGACCAGAAGACAGATACTTCAAAGGAGGTCAAAGGAGGAGGGGTTGGGGCAGGAGCTTTATGATGAAATGGGTTTGGCTAATTATACATATTCAGCAGGTTACAAGAGGAACTATAAATATTCATGAAAGTGGTCCTAAAGCATGTGTATTCACTACACACACATGTAACATACGACCCATGTTCATTTTGTTGGTGGAGACTTAATATTGTAGTATCTACAATTAGGCACTAGATGTCAAAGGCTGAAGCTGGGACATGAAGATAACCAAGTGTGCAGACTCTATAAAACTGGCCAGAACTAGTCTGTGGTTGGTGTTCTTCTTAACAGGAGAAAGCTACTGAGATAAGTCTCTTATCTAGCCAAAGCTGTAGTTATGGCTTGTGGAACAGGTGGGGTGGGAGGGGGGACTGAGGTGGTGTTGGTCAGTTAGTCAGTAGGCAATGGTGGCAGTGAATTGAATGTGACTGAGCTGCAATTGTTTGAACATTGCTTACCTTGAGGCCCCGTGCTTGCTGGGCTGCCACAGAACAAGAAAAACCTTGTGGAAGTTAGAGCATAGTTCATTCTTTAAGGGTAGGGTGCAGGACTTAAGTAACCCTTGCCTGGCACAGCCTTAGGCCCTGTTTATAATTTGGTATTTTATTGTCACAAAGAGTCTGTTCCGGCTACTTTAACATTAATGCTGGTTGGTTGTGTCTAAACTGCAAAAAGGGAAGGGGTATAATGAGACGTGTCTAACCTCCTGTCCTGTCATGGCCAGGAATTCAGTTTTTAAGGCTTCCCTGGGTTCCCTCTGGCCAAGATGGTATGATGGTGTCCATTCAGTCAGTTGGGAGGCTTGGGATTTTATTTTTAGTTTACAAGACTGAGTAAGAATTTTCAAGGCAGGCAAACGGAAAAAGGACATTTTAGACAAGGAGAAAAGCCTTATGCCTACACCTTACAACAGATTAATCCTGCCCTGACAGAAATCAAAGGGCCTAGATAATCAGTAATCAGATTTTTTTTAATGGGTAAAGCTTTTAACAGCAGAAAACTCCTTATCCTCCTCCTCATCATGATCATCATAAACATCAATAACCGAAGCACCAGTAAGCAGTTAAGTTTAGGTCCACAGGATTAGCCCAGGCAGAGTGAGTGTTCTTTGTATTTAACAAAGGCTCATCCTGGAAGAGGATATTGAGTCATTTGCCTAAGTCTCTGGAATTTTCACACTTTTACTGCCAGTATCACATATCAATGAATATTATTCTGGAGACATCCAGAAAGAGCCATATTTTCAGAGTGAGAAGGCAGGAATAAGAGGTAATCACTATATTACAATTACATTAGAAAGGAAGAAATTGGTTACATGAACTATCATTTCTGAGATATAGTGTGAGTATGGTTACAGATATAACATATTTGACATAGTAAACCAATGTAGTTTTATTTCCTCCCTAAATCACGTTCCCTTGCAGTCTTTCAACTTCATGGCTAAGCTGTGAGGCTCATTACTCTAGGCGAAGTGAGGACAGATCCTACCTAGGAAAAAGAGTCACTGAGTATCAAAGTCTATAATAAGTCTTAAAAATCAGGCTTTTTTTTTTAATAAGCAGGTTTTTCAATTTCTTTAACTCCCATTATCAGATCGAGTGCCAGACCTTGTGAGACTCAATTATTCTGAGAGAGGGTCTTGGTTAGCTCGTAACAAAATACCACAGACTGGGTGGTTTTAGCAACAAACATTTATTTCTCCCAGTTGTAAAGGCTGGAAGTCTGAGATCAGGATGCCAGCCTCGTTGGGTTGTTGGTGAAGGCCCTCCTCCTAGTTCACAGACAGCTGCTTTCTCATTATAACCTCACATGGCAGAGAGAAACAGAGAGAGAGAGAGTGAGTGAGCTCTGGTCCCTTTTCCTCTTCTTATAAGGACACCAATCCCATCATGCGTGCTTCACATTCATCTAGATCTAATTATCTCCCAAAGGCTTACCTCCAAATACCACCACATTGGGGATTAAGGCTTTGGAATATTAATTCTGGGAAAACACAAACATGCAGTCCATAGTAGGGAGGCATAACTCAGGATATGGCAGAAAGGAAACAAAAGCCCATCCCTTCTCACTCAGGTAGGCTGCAGCAAGAAAAGAGACAGAGGTAGAGCTAGCATGAAGCACTTTATGATCCTCAGTTTTCCCTTCTTAAAGATTCCCTCTGATATGAAATCTCAGAAATATCCACAGAGCCATGAGAAAATGATGGGCATTAGAGATGGATGGAGTAAGCGTTAAGTCTGAAGGAGTCCTACACGAGACCTCTTTAAGATGGTCCAGTATATGGCAAAAAAGTGGTGGAAGGGAGCTTTAGAGGTCAGTATGAGGCTTCACTCTATGCTCCTATGCCTTGCTTAACATTCAGGTAACCCAGGTATTCTCCCATGTCCTTGTGAGTAGGTGCACAGAATGCCAGACCTATATAGAATCAAAAAGCCTCTCGTGCACAAAGATTTTGTAACTAAGGGAAGGTGGCTGAGACCATGGATGTTAGCAGTAAGGGCCAGTACATCACCTCAGCAGGTCTAATGGGACAAGTCATACCTCAGTGGTCAGCAGCCTAGAAGCTAAACAGCTCGGACATGTAGCAAAGACCTGCCAGGACCTGTATCCTCACTCCTTGAAGTATGTGCAAGGACCAGCAGCATCAGCATCACTGGATCTTGTTAGATATGAAGAATCTTGGGCACCATCCTGGAACTACTGAATCAGAATCTGCACTCTGACAAGATGAACATTTAATTCATGTCACATTTAAGTTTCAGAAGCAGTGATCTAGAAGAGATTGTATGGATCCAAGGCCTCTGCCTCTCTCCTCTAACCCATCATGAGATTATACACCAAAATCACCCTCTGTAGCCATGTGCTCTCTTAGAGAGAAGCAAAAGAGGGGAGAAAATGTGAAGACCAAGAATTATACAGAGACTCAGTTTTCTAACGACATCTGAATTTTTGAATTGGACCAAGTTTACTAGATTGGACAAAAACTGGTCCCTAGAGATTAATCAGAGGTGGAAAGTGAAACTACATTTTCTTTGCCCATTTGAAAATAGTAGGGTTAGACTATAAGGCCTGCCGTAAAATGATCGTTGCATTTGGGGGGAAAATAGAGACTACTTTCCTGGTTTTTGATGTTTTCATTACTCATGATTCTTCTCAGTCAGGTAAAAATGAATGCGGCATACATTGTATGGTTTCTCATTTGCTGTTTCATATTCCTCACCTATTTTATAGTCTCTTGGGCATTTACATTTTTTGACTCATTTCTTACTGAATGGATCCACACTTCTTTTTGCACAGTAGGAGACGCAGCTTAAAGCTGAGCTTTTTTGCTTTTTTCTGCCCTGGGATTTAGGCAAGTCTGGACATATCTACACAGCTGGTAGAGGAGGCTGGCAGGACTCTATTTACTTAAAGGAATAAAGACCCATTTAGTAAAGAATTAATCTTAAAGGAAGAGAGTGGAGGTAAAGGAAAAAGGAAAGGGATCACTGGGTCTCAAAGTATAATATATAGCAAGTCTTCAAAATTAGATTTTTTGTTGTTGTTGTAAAGGAGTTTCTAAGATTCTTTTACTCTCAATTAATAGATAAAGTACCAGGATTCTTAGGACTTATTGATGCTTAGAGAGGTATCATTCAGGATCTGACAGGGAGGAAACAAAAAGCCCAGCCCTTCCGGCTCAGTTGGTTCATGGACAATGAAAAAGAGTGGGGTCTCACTCAGACTGTCTCTTACTTCATCAAGGAAATGAGGGCCCATTAGGCATAACCTCCTTCAGCTCCCCGGTATTGTCCCTGTAAATAGCTATATTAATATTCATCCAGAGCAACTTTTCTCTTGTCTCAGAGGATGCAATGTTGTACATTTTGTCAAGTATTTCCCTTAACTCCATCGCTTCCCACCTCTTTTTTTTTTTTTCTTTTGAGACAGAGTTTTGCTTTTGTTGCCTAGGCTGGAGTGCAATGGTGTGATCTAGGCTCAACACAACCTCTGCTTCCTAGGTTCAAGCAACTCTCCTGCTTCAGCCTCCCGAGTAGCTGGGGTTAGATTACATGCATGCACTACCACACCCGGCTAATTTTGTATTTTTAGTACAGACAGGGTTTCTCCATGTTGGTCAGGCTGCTCACGAACTCCCGACCTCCGCCTCCCAAAGTGCTGGGATTACAGGTGTGAGCCACCGAGCCCAGCCCCCTTCCCATCTCTTTAGGGACCTCCTTTTTTCAGAGAGAAAAATCTTTTCCTCTGTCCTCTTAGGTTTAGTCCCTGAGGATCTGCAAATTAAACTAACAAAACACAGATTAACAGGAGGAAAGAACATAATTTGTATTAACACTTATGTGCACAAGAGGTCACAGAAAAGAAGTGAAACTCAAGAGAATTTAACATCCCACTGTCAACATTAGACAGATCAATGAGACAGAAAGTTAACAACAATATCCAGGAATTGAACTCAGCTCTGCACCAAGCGGACCTAATAGACATCTACAGAACTCTCCACCCCAAGTCAACAGAATATACATTCTTTTCAGCACCACACCACACCTATTCCAAAATTGACCACATACTTGAAAGTAAAGCACTCCTCAGCAAATGTAAAATAACAGAAATTATAACAAACTGTCTCTCAGACCACAGTGCAATCAAACTAGAACTCAGGATTAAGAAACTCACTCAAAAACGCTCAACTACGTGGAAACTGAACAACCTGCTCCTGAATGACTACTGGGTACATAACTAAATGAAGGCAGAAATAAAGATGTTCTTTGAAACCAACGAGAACAAAGACACAACATACCAGAATCTCTGGGACACATTCAAAGCAGTGTGTAGAGGGAAATTTGTAGCACTAAATGCCCACAAGAGAAAGCAGGAAAGATCTAAAATTGACACCCTAACATCACAATTAAAAGAACCAGAGAAGCAAGAGCAAACAAATTCAAAAGCTAGCAGAAGGCAAGAAATAACTAAGATCAGAGCAGAACTGAAGGAAATAGAGACACAAAAAACCCTTCGAAAAGTCAATGAATCCAGGAGCTGGTTTTTTGAAAAGATCAACAAAATTGATAGACCGCTGGCAAGACTAATAAAGAAGAAAAGAGAGAAGAATCAAATAGACGCAATAAAAAATGATAAAAGGGATATCACCACCGATCCCACAGAAATACAAACTACCATCAGAGAATACTATAAACACATCTATGCAAATAAACTAGAAAATCTAGAAGAAATGGATAAATTCCTCAACATATACCCTCCCAAGACTAAGCCAGGAAGAAGTTGAATCTCTGAATAGACCAATAACAGGCTCTGAAATTGAGGCAATAATTAATAGCTTACCAACCAAAAGAAGTCCAGGACCAGAGGAATTCACAGCCAAATTCTACCAGAGGTACAAGGAGGAGCTGGTACCATTCCTTCTGAAACTATTCCAATCAACAGAAAAAGAGGGAATCCTCCTTAACTCATTTTATGAGGCCAGCATCATCCTGATACCAAAGCCTGGCAGAGACACAACCAAAAAAGAGAATTTTAGACCAATATCCCTCATGAACATCGATGCAAAAATCCTCAATAAAATACTGGCAAACTGAATCCAGCAACACATCAAAAAGCTTATCCATCGTGATCAAGTGGGCTTCATCCCTGGGATGCAAGTCTGGTTCAACATATGAAAGTCAATAAACGTAATCCAGCATATAAACAGAACCAACGACAAAAACCATATGATTATCTCAATAGATGTAGAAAAGGCCTTTGACAAAATTCAGCAACGCTTCATGCTAAAAACACTCAATAAATTAGGTATCGATGGGACGTATCTCAAAATAAGAGCTATCTATGACAAACCCACAGCCAATGTCATACTGAATGGGTAAAAACTGGAGGCATTCCCTTTGAAAACTGGCACAAGACAGGGATGCCCTCTCTCACCACTCCTATTCAACATAGTGTTGGAAGTTCTAGCCAGGGCAATCAGGCAGGAGAAGGAAATAAAGGTTATTCAAGTAGGAAAAGAGGAAGTCAAATTGTCCCTGTTTGCAGATGACATGATTGTATATCTAGAAAACCCCATCGTCTCAGCCCAAAATCTACTTAAGCTGATAGGCAACTTCAGCAAAGTCTCAGGATACAAAATCAACGTGCAAAAATCACAAGCATTCGTATACACCAATAACAGACAAACAGAGAGCCAAATCATGAGTGAACTCTCATTCACAATTGCTTCAAAGAGAATAAAATACCTAGGAACGCAACTTACAAGGGATTTGAAGGACCTCTTCAAGGAAAACTACAAACCACTGCTCAATGAAATAAAAGAGGATACAAACAAATGGAAGAACATTCCATGCTCATGGGTAGGAAGAATCAATATCGTGAAAATGGCCATACTGCCCAAGGTAATTTATAGATTCAATGCCATCCCCATCAAGCTACCAATGACTTTCTTCACAGAATTGGAAAAAACTACTTTAAAGTTCATATGGGACCAAAAAAGTGCCCACATCACCAAGTCAATCCTAAGCCAAAAGAACAAAGCTGGAGGTATCACGTTACCTGACTTCAAACTGTACTACAAGGCTACAGTCACCAAAACAGCATGGTACTGGTACCAAAACAGAGATATAGACCAATGGAGCAGAAAAGAGCCCTCAGAAACAATGCTACATATCTACCACCATCTGATCTTTGACAAACCTGACAAAAACAAGCAATGGGGAAAGGATTCCCTATTTAATAAATGCTGCTGGGAAAACTGGCTAGCCATATGTAGAAAGCTGAAACTGGATCCCTTCCTTACACCTTATACAAAAATTAATTCTAGATGGATTAAAGACTTAAATGTTAGACCTAAAACCATAAAAACCCTAGAAGAAAACCTAGGCAATACCATTCAGGACATAGGCATGGGCAAGGACTTCATGTCTAAAACACCAAAAGCAATGGCAACAAAAGCCAAAATTGACAAATGGGATCTCATTAAACTAAAGAGCTTCTGCACAGCAAAAGAAACCACCATCAGAGTGAACAGACAACCTGCAGAATGGGAGAAAATTTTTGCAATCTACTCATCTGACAAAGGGCTAATATCCAGAATCTACAATGAACTCAAACAAATTTACAAGAAAAAAACAACCCCATCAAAAAGTGGGCAAAGGATATGAACAGACACTTCTCAAAAGAAGACATTTATGCAGCCAAAAAACACATGAAAAAATGCTTATCATCACTGGCCATCAGAGAAATGCAAACCAAGACCACACTGAGATACCATCTCACACCAGTTAGAATGGGGATCATTAAAAAGTCAGGAAACAACAGGTGCTGGAGAGGATGTGGACAAATAGGAACACTTTTACACTGTTGGTGGGACTGTAAACTAGTTCAACCATTGTGGAAGTCAGTGTGGCAATTCCTCAGGGATCTAGAACTAGAAATACCATGTGACCCAGCCATCCCATTACTTGGTATATACGCAAAGGATTATAAATCATGCTGCTATAAAGACACATGCACACATATGTTTAATGCGGCACTATTCACAATAGCAAAGACTTGGAACCAACCCAAATGTCCAACAACGATAGACTGGATTAAGAAAATGTGGCACATATATACCATGGAATACTATGCAGCCATAAAAAATGATGAGTTCATGTCCTTTGTAGGGGCACGGATGAAGCTGGAAACCATCATTCTCAGCCAACTATCACAAGGACAAAAAACCAAACACCGCATGTTCTCACTCATAGGTGGGAATTGAACAATGGAACACATGGACACAGGAAGGGGAACATCACACACAGGTGCCTATTGTGGGGGAGGGGGAGGGGAGAGGGATAGCATTAGGAGATATACCTAATGTAAATGATGAGTTAATGGGTGCAGCACACCAACATGGCACATGTATACATATGTAACAAACCTGCACATTGTGCACATGTACCCTAAAACTTCAAGTATAAAAAAAAAAAGAAGTGGTTAGACTTTAGGTTTATATACAATTTTAACAAGGGAAAAAGGTTTTGGGGTTTAAGGGACTATAAATTATGGAGAAATGACTAGGAATATATGAGGGAACTAATGAAAGAGGAATATTTTAGAAAGGTCTGTTTATGCAAACTCATCTCTATGTTGACTTTCTTTCTCTGGTGATTAGAGTCACTCTTTTCTTGGTGGCAGGGAGGGCATCTTCACAAAGGTAAATTTATGCCCTGATTTTAAGCACATGATACGAAGACAGAAAACCCTTCCTGCATCTGTTGATTTTCAATTGCTTTCAGCTCAAAAAAATGCCAGAGTGGTGTATATTGGGGTGGCATGTTCTAATACCCCTCACTATACAGAGCACAACCTCCCTTTGTTATGGCTTTATTCCTCCCACACTTGCTTCTTTCTCTCTTCCTGCAAACATGTTCAAATTTTTCTCATGTCAATGATCCTTCCACTGGCCCTTCCATATTCACTCAAAATAATATTTATTGAGTGCTTACCAAGGGCAAGCATTGTTCTAGATGCTAAGAGTATTGTGAGCAAATAATGCAGATGTAATCTCTGTCTTCCTGAAATGTATAGTCTAGCGTCACCATCCTCTCTAGCTACCATCCAATCTTATTTCCTCTTCATCTGAACCTCAGAGTAATCCATGCTGCCTGATCTTCCTCCTGTGATCTCTTCTTAAATTAGTGCCATCCTATCATCGAAGCCAAAAACCTAGGAGCTCATCCTAGTTTCATCCTGCTCCTTACCCTTCCTATCACCAAATCCAGCTGATATGATCTAAAAATTTTCACAATGATTCCCCTTCTCTCCATCTCTACTGCCTTGTTTCTATACTGGCCTTAATCATCTTTTGTTCATCAGTGGTTATTATAACTGGCCTTCCTGCCTCTAGTTTTAGCTCCATTAAATCCACCTTCCAGACAGAGGCTATAGAGTTCACCCTTATGCTTATAACCCCTCAAAAACATTCTCAATTTCCTATAGGATAAAGTGCAAGCTCCTCAGTGGAGCCTCATATTTTTGTCACTGCCTTCATCTCCAGCCTCACTAACTCCCTGTACTCTCTCTACTTGCAGGTCTCCACATATAGCATGCTTGGTATGTGTATGTACTTAACCTTGTAACTGCCTGGAACAACTTTTCTCAGGCCTTCTTGCCCACTGTCACCTCGCTATATCTACCTTCAGATGTTCCTAGATTTATTTTTCAAAGCTCTGCTTTTAGTTACATATAGTACTCTGAAAAGCCTTCCCAGAGAATCCTTCCTGGAGGGAAGAATTGTTGTTCTTCCTCTATGCGTCCATAGTAGCTTTTACGTTATTTTATAGCTCTCTGTTCTATCTTTCTCACTAGGCAGTGAGGTCCTTTTTTTTTTTCTTTTCTTTTCTTTTCTTTTTTATTTTATTATTATTATACTTTAAGTTTTAGGGTACATGTGCACAATGTGCAGGTTAGTTACATATGTATACATGTGCCATGCTGGTGTGCTGCACCCATTAACTTGTCATTTAGCATTAGGTGTATCTCCTAAAGCTATCCCTCCCCCCTCCTCCCACCCCACAACAGTCCCCAGAGTGTGATGTTCCCTTTCCTGTGTCCATGTGTTCTCATTGTTCAATTCCCACCTATGAGTGAGAACATGCGGTGTTTAGTTTTTTGTCCTTGCGATAGTTTACTGAGAATGATGATTTCCAATTTCATCCATGTCCCTACAAAGGACATGAACTCATCGTTTTTTATGGCTGCATAGTATTCCATGGTGTCTATGTGCCACATTTTCTTAATCCAGTCTATCATTGTTGGACATTTGGGTTGGTTCCAAGTCTTTGCTATTGTGAATAGTGCCGCAATAAACATACGTGTGCATGTGTCTTTATAGCAGCATGATTTATAGTCCTTTGGGTATATACCCAGTAATGGGATGCCTGGGTCAAATGGTATTTCTAGTTCTAGATCCCTGAGGAATTGCCACACTGTGGAAGTCAGTGAGGTCCTTTAAAAAAGTGATTGGCAGATGGTTGGTGCTGAACTGTTGTGGAATCAGGCATCAGATAAGCCTTGATCTGAGCCTTGATCTTCTTCCATGATTGAGTGAGATTCCCTGAGCTACTGATATGGCGTCCAGTCTCAACTGTGGTTTTATCCTAAGGTGTCACTGAATATCCAGCTTCTCTTCCTAGCAATGAGACATTAATGGCTCTATCTTAGCTTTCCACTCAGCCTGTCCTATGGTAGGAACTCCACTTGACCTGTGGTTATGGGAGACACATCTATGATGCACCATCGCTATCACTTGCCTAGATCTTATCCCAGCACACTGGGTTCTCTTTCCATTTAGACTAAAATCAGACATTTAAGGGTGAACTTGGGGGTTAAACAAACATATGTGGATACCTTTGAGAAACAGACCATCAGCATTACATGCCATTGAGCCTTTTAGTGTCTGAGACCTAAGGTTTTATTTGTTTACTCACCCAATCATTTTATATAAATGTATATTTATATTTTAAGCTTTCTTTTAAAGCCACTGCATAGCTTCACTATGACCAGATAATGAGGATTCTTGACAATGGGGTGTCATGGAGGTATTCAAACCCCCAGGGTGGGGACCGAGGCTAGCAGTTAGATGTTAGGCAAACTCTTCTGCTGAGACACATGCTTCCCCTACACAAACACAGATACAAATGTCAGAGCTGGAAAGGAGACCTTAGGGATCATCCTGGTGAGCTATCATTTTAGAGATGCAGATACTGAGCCTATTAAAATTTTAAGTCAGTGCCTTCAGATGTTATCCCATGGATAGTGATGGGTAGCATTTGAATGTCCTGGAAAAATGGTTACAAATAGTGTATGAATTCCCTGTTCCTATCCCATTGGCAGGGATTTAACTCAGGTATAGGTTGGAAATCATCGGTTTCAGTAATTTGTCAAGTTATTGGCTCACAGTCAGGATTAGAACATGGGTTCTCTGCTCTCTACAGTACAACAGATGGCCTTCCTCCATCTATCTAACCATAAACAATTCTATCTTTTTTCTACTGAATGTACGTGGGACCCTCACTCAGTCACACATTTCTTGCTATTCCTCCCAGATTTGTCCTATTCACAAATTGGATAAATAAATCATCTTAGTTTTCACATCGTTTATAAAATGTTCACAAAGACAAAACAACACTGGAACCTCTCAGCTCACGTTAGAACCTCCAGTGGTGGATACTATCCCATCAAGCTGCATCCCTTTGGGATTCTTCATTTGCCTAATTGATAATTTTTCCTTTTGAACTCAATCCAACCCTTATTTCTCTATTTTGTCCCAAAATGATGTTATGAAAGATGTCAAATGCCTAGTTGACATACAGAAACATTATATCCAACTTTTCCCTCAGCTTACAGGCTTGTGAAACTATCAACAAATCATTTGTAAGAATTTAAATGAACCTGATCTCCACTTATTAATATTCTCTTCTTCTTCAAAGCCTGTGACTCAGGTCTCCTGGTTTTCTTTGTATCTCTCTGACAATTACCTCTCTAATTCATTGGCTATTTCTCTATTTTTCTTAGCCCAGTTTCTATCACTTCTACATTCTCACATCATTTTACATACTCTTCCCAGGTCGTCTCATCTAAATTGAAGAATTCAACCACTATCTATTTGCTAATGACTCCAAGATCTATGACCAGTTTTTCCAAAATATAGGCCCCATATTCTCATCTACACCTGAATGTTTGGCTACAGGCTTATACCAGAGATACCAGTCATTTTTTTGTTTGCCAACATTCCCTTTTTAGAGAAGTGCCCACATCCCATAAAGAGTAGTCACATAAATCACTCTGACTTCATCCCTCAGGCCATAGCTGACTTGGCCAGAGTGGATATCTCATCCAAGCTAGTCCAGTCAGATTCCCTTGTGTGGGAATCAATCACCTCCATCTGTAAGGTGATATAGGGCTTGGAATTGTGTCCTGAGGATAAATAAGCAGAGAAAGCCAGTATACAGGGAGAATCCAGAGATTAGGGCAGACATGCAAAGGGAAGCAAAGCAAAGGACATCGTGATTTCAGAAAGATAGAGATGGAGTAGGTGGCTGCCTGAGAATTTTCCAGTGCCAGCAAGCCTATGCTTTATTGCTTTCATTGTATTTCATGAGATTAACCATCCTTTTTCAAATACAATTTGAAAACCTACTTTATGCCAGGAACTTTGCTAGGTATAAGAGAAATTTTGTTGAGTAAGGAAACCATGGTCTATGACTCCACAAATCTACATTTGAATGCCTTCTCACAGTAAATTCTTGTTTCCTTGCATTTACTTGAGTGTGTTTCTTGCATTCCATCAACCCATACTTAATTCTTTTTTTTCTTTTTTTTAAATTTTTGTTTTCCTGGGTAAGCACTTAATTCTTACTGTATCCCAAACCAACCTCGTCTTCCTCACTATGCCAGCTCCTTCTCCAAAAAACCTACAATCTTGATCAGCGGTGGGATGCCCAATCTTGATTAACTGGGTAGTATGCCCAGTTTTCAAAACCAGAAACCTCACAGTTACCCTTTGTTCCTCCTCTGCTTCACTACATATCTAGTCCGTTACCAAATACTTTGGGTTCTACCTCAAAATGCGCTTCCTTTCAGATCTTACTTTTTGTCCTTACTTTTATCTTGTCCAGGGTTAGATTCTTGACACCTGCCACTTGGGTGTTTCAACCACCTCCTGTCAGATCTAACTGTTGAATATCTCCCTGCACAGCTCATCCTCCATGATGTCATCAGACCTCTTCCTAGGATCCATACTGGATCTTGACACATGCCTCCTAAACATGTCCACTGGCTTTCCATTATCACAAAAATAAAACCCAGACACCTTATACAAAAGACCCTACTTGATCTGGTCCAAATTCCTCTCAATTGCTCTCTCCCACAGCTTGTATTCCAGTGATTTCCAGTCACTAAACATGTAGCATTTTCTGAGTTTGCGCATTTTTAATAATATACATTTCCTTCTGTCTAAAAAGGCTATCCTCAGGTCTTGGCCTGGCAAAGTCATCTTTTAAGACCAGCTCAAATATCATCTATTCTGAGCCAGGCAGAGGACATGTTCTCTTAAGGCATTCTGTTCACCCCTCTGGCATAATCTAGCCGAGAGTGACAAGAGATTACAATAATAATCCCTTATGACCTTGCCTTGCTGTTAACAAAGTTATCTCGTTTGAACCATATAATGACTCAGATGAGGCACGAAGGCATCCCATTTCATAGATGAGAAAATGGGCTCAAGACAACAAATATCCTCCCCAGAGTCATGTGGACAGGATGAGATCCAGATTTTGTAGCCAGAATCTGGCCACATAAAAGATCTGAGCTGAGGTGCTTCAGGAGTTCTGCACACATTTGATTTGTATTTTATTTTAAAACATGTATTTTAATAATTTAAATAATGATTGATATAAAATTCACCATTTTAGCCATTTTAAAGTGTGTAATCTAATAGTTTTTAGTATATTCACAATGTCGTACAACTGTTACCATTAAGTAACTCCAGAATATTCCCATCACTCCCAAAAGAAACCCTATACCTCCCAATCCCATCCTCTACCTGTCCTTGGCAACTACTTTTGTCACTGTGAATTTACCTATTTTGGATATTTCACATGAATGAAGTTATATAATATGTGACCCTTTTTTGTCTGGCTTCTTTCCTTAGCATAATGTTTTCAAGGCTCATATATGGTGTAGCATGTATCAGCGCTTCGTTCTTTTTTATTGCCTAATAATATTTCATCGCATGGATATACCACATTTTGTTTATCCATTCATCAATTGATAGACATTTGGGTTGTTTCCACTTTTTGGCTCTTGTGAATAATATTCCTATGAACATTCCTGTACAAGCTTTTGTGTGAACATATATTTTCAATTCTCTTGGGCATATACCTAGGTATAGAATTGTAGGGTCATACGGCAAATCTTTAACTTTTGAGGGATTGCCAAACTTTTTCCAGAGCGCTGCACCATTTAATAATATATTCCCACCAGCAATATATTAAAGGTTCCAATTTATCCATATCCTTACCAACAGTTGTTATTTTCTTGGCTTATTATGATGATGATGATAGTAGTTCTAGTAGGTATGAAGTAGCATCTCATTGTGGTTTCTTATTTGCCTTTTTCTAATTCCTAATGAGCATGTGTTCACATACTTATCAGCCATTTGCATATCTTCTTTGGAGAACTATCTATTCACATTCTTTGTCCATCTTTTAATTGGGTTATTTACCTTATTCTTGAGTTTTGTGAGGTTCTTTATATATTCTGGTCATATATGATACATTATTTCCACAAATTTTCTTATATTCTCTGGGTTATCTTTTCCCTTTTTTGATAGTTTCCTTTTATACATAAAAGGTTTTAATTTTAAGTCCAATTATTTATTTATTGTGCTTTTGATGTCATATTTTAAAAACTGTTGCCTAACCAAAGGTCACAAAGCTATATCACAGCTATATTTTCTTCTAAGAGTTTTACAGGTTTAGCACTTATATTTTGGTAAGCCTTAGATCCGTTAGAGATAATTTCTATGAATGGTGTGAGGTAGAGGTCCAAATCACTCTTTGCATGTGAATGTTCAGGTAACCTGGGATCATATATTGAAAAGACTATTCTTTCCTCATTTAGTGGTCTTGGAATCCTTGCAAAATATTCATTGACCATACATGTATGGTTTATTTCTGAACACTCAACTCTATTCCATTGGTATATATGTCTATACTTATGCCAGTACCATGTCGTTTTGATTACTACAGCTGTGTAGGAAGTTTTGAAACTGAGAAGTGCGAGTCCTCCAACTTTGTTCTTATTTACTTCAATAATTTAAAAGCATGTGTACATCTTCTTCTAAAAATTTTTTTAAAGTCCTATGTGCTTATTTTACACAACTTAAAAATTTACCTAAGAATTTAAGATAAAAATGAAGAGAGAAGCTTCACCAGATATTGTCAACTCACTGTCAACATTTTGAAGCATTTCCTTCCACTTTTACAAATGTGTCTGTATGTACATCTAAGTAAATAAATAATACACATTTTCATATTTATGGAAACTGAAATGCATAGTTTTATATCTGCTTTTTTCCACTTAGCATTATATTGGGAGCAATTTTCCAGATTATTAAATATTCCTGGAAAATGTCATTTTTACAGCTGCATTCTATTATATGGATGTATAATAGTCACTTCTCTAGAGCTGGACACGTAGGCTATTTCTAGTGTTTTCCTGGCATAAATGTTGATGTAATAAACTTGCTTATATGTCTTTTTGTGCATGTTTAATACCCTTCTTAGGATAGATGCTATAAGTAGAATCACTGGGTCAAAAATTTTAAGAATTTTAAGAATCTTGATTTTTATGGTTAAATTCTGTACCATTCCTAATGAGTTATATGAATTCCAAGTTCTTTATGTATAGGTGCAAATAACTTACCTGTTTTACGTGTAGCAAATTTTCTTCTCATTTTTTGTGCCTACATTTAATTTTGGTAATTAAATATTTTGACTTATGGAAGCTTCAGATTTTCCTTGAAATTATATCTTCTAAGTTTTTATTCTTATTTTAATTTTGTATTTTCTTTAACTGCTTTTAGATTGGAATGTCCTTATTCACAAAGGGACCACAGACATTTATCTCCCTCTACTTTCAGGTTTTGTTTTGTTTTGATCTCACATAGCCATCTGAAATTTATTTTAATGTTATTTCTTTAGGAAATATCTAATTTGATTCTTTCCTGAATTTTTAGCCATATTATTTTATTTGTTATGGTCTTAAAATTTATATTTGGTAGAACTGATCTTGAGTTTTCTTTTTGTGTGTTTTTTTTTTTTTTTTGGCATTTAGTCTGCACTTTTGCCTCCAGATAAATTTTATTAGCTCATTGTCAAATTTTTGAAAAATCTCACTGAGATTTGGATTGAGATGACATTAGACCTCTAAATTAATATGACATCTTTACAGTATTCATTTACCCATCCAGGAACATCATCAATCTCTCTATTTTTATGAATCACAGCCAGGTCTTGTGATTTTTTTTCATATGGATCATGCATATAAGCTTATCCCTCGGGTTTTCTGTGTGTCTTGTTAAAATCATGAATAGAAACCTTTTGTTGTTTTTGTTGCTTTTCTACTTAAAACGTATTCTAACAAATATTTAACAAATGTTTCAATTTGTATTTTTGTCTCATATCTATATCTTGATAGTTTTTCAGTAGATGCTTCGGAGTTTTAAGATTATGTGATATTATTTGCTTATAGTTATTATGTTGTCTCTTCATTTCCAGTAACTACAAATGTCGCTTTTCTTTTTCAAATATTAGTAGAATATTTAGAACTTTAACAACAGTATTATATAACAGTGTGGACAAAGGGAATACTTATTTTGTTCCTTTGGTAATGGCAATGCCTGTAGTGCTTGTTTTGCTATTAAGAGAATAACTACCTATTGGCTTAAGATAAATATTCTTCCTTGTATTAAGGAAGCATCCTTCTATTCCTGGTTTACTAAATTGTTTTTTAAATACAAAATTTGAGTTGAACTTTATTACAATCTTGTCATTATCCTTCGAAATAATCATATTTTTCTTCTTCTAACAACTGACATTATGTGTGTGTGTGTATACATACACATATATGTATTTCCTAATATAAACCATCTTTACATTCCTGGGAACTATTTTATTTGGTTGTAGTATAGCGTTTATTTAAGTTGGTGCTCAATTTTATTTGCTAGTATTTAGCACTTCTCATCGTTATATTATGAAAGACTGGCCTGGCATTTTTGTTGTTGTTTTGTGCTATTTGTGTCATCTTTTAATATTGTGGCTATTCTGCCTTTACCAAAAAAAAAAAAAAAAAAAAGGGAAAGTATTCTGTTGTCTTCTATGCTTTAAGAATGTGTGTGGTTTTTAGATTCATTCCGTGCAGGTTCCCCATCTTGCTCCCTAGCTCACATCCTCCACTCTCCTTTCCACATCTCTGATTTCCACCACTTCTCCCTCATGTCACTGTGTTGGAGCATGGAAGCTCTAAAGGTGAGATGCAGGCTGAGGTTGTCTGTCTGCTGCCACTGAAGAGTCTTGCGTGTGTTTCCCCAGACTCCAGGAGTGTATGCCATAAAAGGGTCCCAGTGAGAGTCATCTTAAAGGTATTCACCAAGAGAATCATATGAATCCAAGACCCACCCACATGTGGTCCAAGAAAAGCCCAAAGCCTGGGAGGCAGAGAGTCCACATGACCAGCCAGATGCTGCCTTGTCTGCCTCAGAGGAACTGCCCTTACCATGTCTAACAGGACGAACTTCTAGGAAACCACCAAACGCCTATAAAAAAGGGGGCCGACCACTGTGCAACCACCACATAGAAGGTACTGCTGCCAGATTACAATGTTCTGGGCAAGAAAGATAATTTGGGTCACAAGGTTTCTTCCTCTCTTCCCCAGGATCTGAAGATAGGAGGTGAGAAAATTTAAATTAAATGAAGGTTGGAGTTTTGATATCACACTGAATGGGATTTTAATTATTTAACAATTTCAGGAGAACTTTTATTACCAGAAAGTACCTAGAAAGCTATGGAACCTATCTGAGCTTGCTTCGGGGAAATGACTTCCGAGGAGAGTTAGAAGAGGTTGTGGTGGGAAAGAATAGTGCTGGCTGTGGCTTGCTCCCGGGGGGTTCAGCTTAGTAAGCAAACAGGCCCAGAGATGCACTTAGAGAACAATCACCACGGGTGATTCCATGCCTTCTTTCACACACAGTTATTTTTAGAATATTCGACTTTATTGTGCTTTCGGAGGTGATGGCAATGTACCAGTTAACCTCAATCTTGGACATTGTGATGTGCTTTTATTGCTACAGTCTCTAATTGAAATAAAATGGAAGAACAAGGAAAGCATTTAAAGAGAGCAAGAAAAATAGCTCACATGGGCTTTTGGCAAAAGAAAAAATATCTAGATACCAACATATACTTAGGACAAATTAAAAATACAATTACACATCAAAACATACAGTTTGTGGAAAAAACCTCTTTTTTTTCCAAAAAAGTCTGTATTAGTTTATTCTCACAGTGCTATGAAGAAATACCTGAGACTGGGTAATTTATAAAGAAAAGAGGTTTAATTGACTCACAGTTCTGCAGGGCTGGGGAGGCCTCAGGAAACCTTATAATCATGGCAGAAGGGGAAGCAAATATGTCCTTCTTCACATGATGGCAGCAGGGAGAAGTGCAGGGCAAAGGGGGGCGGAAAGCCCCTTATAAAACCATCATATCTCATGAAAACTCACTAGAACAGCATGCAGGTAACCGCCCCCATGATTCAATTACCTCCCACCGGGTCCCTGCCGTGACATGTTGGGATTATGGGAACTACAATTCAAGATGAGATGTGGGTGGGGACACAGCCAAACTATATCAGAGCCCAATATATTCAATATATTGGAAAAATTATAATGGAATGGAATGGAATGTGACACTTTTTACTTTGACCTGAGTATTTTCAATATCCTATTTATTTGTGTTATTACCTTTTAGATCAGAATCTAAAAATAATTTGGGGTCCTTGATATAGTCATGCAACATTTGATATATTTCCTTTTTTTGAAGTTTCTGCTAAGAAAATTTATCAAATTGATTCATTTAAGTGCAGGGGCATAGAAATAAATGATCTCCTCCATTACCCAGAATTGTTTAAAATCATTTGGTAGATTCTCAATATTTCTTGCAGATTGACTTTGTTTATTTGTTTGTTTTTGGTCAATGCAGTATGGCAGAATGAAACGGAGTTAGTTTTAGGACAATTTTCATAGTTGCCAATGATTAATTCATCAGTCGTGATTTTTCAAACTATTAAATACAAAGTCCATGTCTTAGACTGAGTCCCCCAGATGTAGACCCTGAGACAAGGATTTGAGTTTAAGCAGTTTATTAGGGAGGAGATCCCAGGAAGTACTGCCATGGAAGTGAGGAAGTGAAATGGGAGGGAAGCAAACCAGCATTGGGTACGCTGAGGGCCAACGTACCACTGTGGGCTACCTGCTGGGAACCTCTGGGAGCCTGAAAGGAGCCCACCTGCAGTGAGCTGGTATTTATCTGCCATCTCCCTGGGCATTGGTTGAGAGCTGTTAGGGCAGGGTTGAGTGTTAACTCTCTACACTTCCCACTAGCCTGTGTGTGACACATATCTACAACTAGAGAGTCCTGGGCAGTAAGGGACGACACAACAGTGAGTTCTAGGAATGAATGACCTATACAACCTACATGATGTGTATCGATCGGGAGCCGGATGTGAGAGACAGAAGACTGAGTGTAAAAAGCCAACCTGGGTTCAAACCAGATCTGCTCCTGTTTGTATGTGACCCTGAGCAAGTTATTTAATCTCTTGGCACTCAGTTCCCTCATCTATAAAATAAAGATAATCATATTACCTACCCTCATAGGGTTGGTGTGAGGATTGAGTCGATATAAGTAACAAGTTTAGAATAATGTTGACTCATGCCATATACTATTTATTCATAATTATTATGGGGAGGGGTGTTCCAAAGTAAATCATCAACCTGCCACCAACAGTGCACCTGTGGTAAACGGTTACCATTTACCTGTCTTCTCCACACCTTTATTTGATAAAATTTCATTTAATGACCTTTCTATAGTTTTACTATCTTCACTAAGAATTTAGAACTTACATGGCTGGGCATGGTGGCTCACGCCTGAAATCCCAGCACTTTGGGAGGCCGAGGTGGGCGGATCATGAGGTCAGGAGATCGAGACCATCCTGGCTAGCATGGTAAAACCCCGTCTCTACTAAAAATACAAAAAATTAGCCAGGCATCGTGGCGGGCGCCTGTAGTCCCAGCTACTCGGGAGGGACAGAATGGCGTGAACCCGGGAGGTGGAGCTTGCAGTGAGCCCAGATTGCACCACTGCACTGTCTCCAGCCTGGGCGACAGAGCGAGACTCCGTGTAAAAAAAAAAAAAAAAAAAAAAAAAAAAAAAATTTAGAACTTACCATGCCATGTGCAATATGCAATATTGAATAATCTCACTTTAATTGAAAAATAAACCTCATTTTTCATGCATACAGAGAAAAATATATTCATCATCATTTTGGGGGATCATTTAAATCCCTCACCCGAACGTATTTCGGTAAAGTTTAGCTGAGGGGGTCTTATATTTGCCTAGAGAGAACACAATGTCTAACCATGCATTTCCTCAGGGAACTCTATGGTACAAGGCCTCTTTTCACCTTGTAAAAAGAGACTCCAAGCCCTGCTGGCAATTCACAATACAAAAAGCATATCTTATTGATATGAAAGTTGAATTTAATGTGATAGGAGCAAATCACTTTTCAAAGTGGCCAAGAGAGGGGGAAAGGATTAAGAAGTCTCTATTGATGTAAGACAAATTAAAAGCAAAAATATAAGAAATGACGCTCCTTCCCAAGAATCCTATGAGTGGGTTTTTGTGGTCTTAAAATGTACCTTGATTCATCTACTTCTGTTCATGCATGTTTGCATGTACGTCCTTCTCCAAGCAGCTAGAGAAAATAAAGTTGGATGCATCAGCCTGTTCCCATTGTTTCAGGAGCAACCATCCAGTCTTTTAGATTCTAAAAGCCTAAAGATTCTGAAAGTGGAAAATTTATTGTTTCACTCAAAAATTCCATAAGCCATCTTCCTAAATATGAACTAGCTTCAGGGAATTCTATTTTTTCTGATAGTTTGTCAGTAAGTATTTGAGTCCATGATTTTCAGGGGAGCCAAGAGATCTCATACCAAATTGCAGGGAATTCCTATGATGTTTTTTAAAAGCAGCCATTTAGTGTTCTTCTCTGATTTGGAGACATGCAATAAAATCTTTTTATGCACCCTATTTATTTTCCTAGACATTTAGATTTTTTCATGCCCAGCATGCTCAATAATTCAAGCAGAGTTGAAAATGGCCAGGTTTTACCCTCCATGGGATTATCCTTGGGGACTGAGGGTTTAAAAGAATGACAGCTATGAAAAATCCCAGGCCTCCTCCCAGCTGTGCACATTGAACTGTCTCTACTGAAAGTAGTAACCTCTGCCTGCTTCACAGGAGGGATTGGCGAGCATCCTAACAGTCACTGTAAATCACAGCCCATCACACAGCTAACTCTAGAGCAATGGGGCCACCTAGACTCCAAATATGGAAGTGCTGAAAGGAAAAAAATCCCTTCTGGGATTCATTCCTAGAGGCTCCTTGAGATCTGGATATTGAGAGGGTAAAAGAGGAGCTTGTACATGTCTGAGTCTCAGGTGATCAGAGACAACTTGAATGCATGAGGATTTTTCTCCATAAAACACATTAGATATTAACTTTTAAATATTTATAAATATTTACATGAAATATCTTAAATATTAAAAATTATATTTTTATGAGTGTGTTGGCCTAAAGATGAATATATTCCTGTTATATATTAAATATTATATATTTATATATAAAAAACATTTAATTTAACCTACCAGTTTTTTAAAAAAATGTTAAAAGAAATAAAGACATTTAGACATTTTTCTGGGACCTTAAAAGTATTGTGGGCCCTCCACACTGTGCCTAGTAGATAAATCGGCATGGCTGGCACACACTAGGGAGGTCAGGGATTTATAAGGCCTAGAAGCCTTCCATCCTTTAGACTCTTAGAATGTTCTGAAAGATGTCCAAGGACACCCAAGGACTTACCATACTTTCCTGCATTTCACGAATTTCTTTCATATTTTAATGTTTCCTTTAATGCATCACATAATAGATGACACGTTTAACATTGAGGTGGTGGGACTCTGTTCCTTTAAAGTCTTCATTGAATTGATAATACTTTTAAAATATACAGTATCTTAGAATGGAGGAGGCATGGTATCCAGCCATGATGAGGAAAAGCAGCCACCCCTGCGCCCTGGGACCTTTCCTGACCTGGCTCTTTCCACTCCCTACCTACCCAGCCACACATCAAGAAGCAGTCCTTTGTCATTTATTAGCCCACCTTGGAAGCCACATTGCCGCAGTTCTGCTGTGCTCTTGGTTGAAGCAGTCACAAGCCCACCCCATTCATGGAGGAATGACAAATTCACATTGTTGAAGAACATATGAAATGGGGATATAGTTGTTGTCACCTTTGGAAAATGTGATCTGCCAAACATCCCCCAACAAAGACAAATAAATAGATAGTTGGATCATTTCTTTCTTTTTACTTTTTTTCTGTTTTGAGACAGAGTTGTTCTTGTTGCCCAGGCTGGAGTGCGATGGCACAATCTTGGCTCATTGCAACCTCCGCCTCCCAGGTTCAAGTGATTCTCCTGCCTCAGCCTCCCGAGTAGCTGGGATTACAGGTGTGCACCACCATGTCTGGCTAATTTTTGTATTTTTAGTAGAGACAGGGTTTCACCAGGCTGGTCTCGAACTCCTTACTTCAGGTGGTACACTTGCCTCGGCCTCCCAAAGTGCTGAGATTACAGAGAGTTGGATCATTTCTAAAGGGAAGTGGGTAGCAAGGGTGATGAACAAACAGAAATTACACTGTGTTCACTCCGTTATGCCACCGTCATGCCTGTGAGGAAGCAGAGCAGCTGGCTGTACAATTTCTTTAAGGAACATGGATATATACCCAGTTGGTTCAGGCAATGGGTGTTACTATCAAACTGTTTGCAGAGGAGTAAGGAAAACAAAAATGAGAGTAGCCAGGATGTCCTTCTCAGTCAGCTGAGATGTGACAGCTTGTTTAGGGTGGTTGTGCAATTTAAGATGTGTCATCCCCAGCCTCAGATATCAGTGTTTCTCTTTGCTAGAGCTCTACCATTATGGCTGCTTTTGGGGGAGTCCACCACCCCATTTCTCCTGCAGTTACCAGTTACCTTATTCCCTGCTTTCCCCCTTTTCTTGACTTATACCCCTTGTGGCTTCTAGAATGTCATCTTGGTCAGGTTTCCATTACTGATCTAGTCAGCTGTGTCCATCAGTGGGATCAGTGCTTCCAGATATCTACCCAGCAGAAGCCACTGAGGGTGTGGCTCCTCCTCAAGAGCCAATAAGGACCCCTTGAGGGTGTGACTCCTCCTTAAGAGCAAATAAGGATCCCATGTCTTATGGCTCAAAATAAATACCTTTCATTGCCTGCAGATGTTAATTTCCTAAGGTTAGGCCCAGGGTGAATAAAGGAGGAGAAAAGAAGACTGAATCTCTGAGGGTAAAACACAGGACAAAGTGAAATAACTTCTTCACCAAAGTAACCACCAAACTGCCTAGCATCTTCCTGCTCTCCTATCTCTGGGAGAGTCTATTGTTTGCCCCATAATTACTATCCTTCAGCTCAGTTGGCTCTTAATCATGCCTTTGAATGCAGCACAGACAGAATGAACCCAGCTTTTCTGACTGTTCTAGGCTCAGTACTCTTGAAAGTCAGGCTTCAAGTAGAGTCAATTCTAAGGGGTCTTTGGCCCCAGAGCAGTCAATGCATCAAAGTGGAATTTTCTATAGCACGCTTGGACCCTTGGCATCCAGCACCAAAGTAAAACACAGCTTGCCTTACATAAGGGAGCCTACATTATCATTCCCAGAATAACTAGTGACCCCACAGACCTGCACAGATGTGCTGTAGAACAAACAAACATCAGACCTTCTCTATAAGGACAGGTCTAGGCTGCACCTTTATCTATATCCAGTCAAAGATATATAGATTTATAGTGACCCAGAAAAGAATGCAGAGGAACCTGGAGAAAGCACCCTGCTGCTTAGGTCTACAAATTTTGTTCATCTCATATATATAGGCACAGACAAAAAGGAATGTTGACAGGCTGTATTTACTTGATCTTTTTGTCATCTCTTAGAATCTAATACATGTGAAAATTTTGGCATAGGCAAGCACAATTACTTGTGGTAGACATATATATTTCTGAAGCTGTAACTCCTTGTGTATATATGTTTTATTGTTTACACATTAGTTCTTGCTGCCAAAAAGCTCTACATTTTATAATTCAATCAGCCAACACCTGTACCAAGATTTGATCACTGGGAACTTCAAATATTTCGTATTTGAGAATGGGGAAAGAAAATCTGCAGAGAAAAAAATTGGCCAGAACCTGCGTCATGTATTTTTCACAGGAAAGCTAATTCTTAGAGGAGGATAAAAACCTGAGGTTCCCTGACTAGGGAGTGGAGTCTAGACAAGGGATCTGATGTGACAGGGTTCCTTCTCTATCCTCTTCAAAATGTAAGGAATGTTTGGCTTCTGGATTGTGTCAGAAAATAGAAGTAACAAATAGTCTTTATTCATAAAAAACTGGCTTTTCCTGACAGAGATTTTAATCGTGTGCTACACACGTGAATCCTTTTTAAAGAAATTGCTAGGGGCTGGGGAATTTCCAAGCCAACCTCCATTAACCTGCAGATTGAGCAAGACACACATCTGTTCTTTAATTGCACAGTATTTCGAATCAAAACAAACAAGCCCTTCCACAGAAAAGGGCCTGTTTTCCTGGTGATGGTTTTGGCTCGAGTTACCCTTTGTGTTGAGTATGTCTACTCTTCAGGCCATAAGGTAGCGATCTCACCAACACCCCCGTGTCACGATTCCCCTTAGTAGTCTGTGCTGCAGTCACTAAGCATGACCACTAGATGGCGAGAGAGGACTGAGTTGAAGTTATGGCGGCGGCTCCTTTCTCCCTGCAGGGTGGGAGGAACGCCTTGTCTCTTTTTCTTCCTGCCCCTTTGTTTGACTTCACCATTCTCTGTTTCCCTTTCTCTCCGCTGTAATTACGTGACTCACCTTTCATTCAGTACCTCCCTTCAAGGAAAGCCCTGTCTCCTGTCCTTGGGCTGGGATCACACAGAGCTCTTGGGATGACCCTGGCTCTCCCGCGCCAGCCGCTCTGCTGCCAAGTGCAAGCATTCGCTCCCAGATGCTTCGCCCAGTTCTTTGCAAATGTCATCCAATCAGTGTCCAGGTGTTCACGGCTCATCACTGGCTTACTGCTCTGGTCTACATAGCTTGGGACATTGCTGTTTATGCAGGTATTAAAAAAAAAAAAAGAAAAACAAAAGAAAGAAAGAACGGCAGCATCACAGAATGTGAATCAGAATATTAGTCTGTGGTACTGGGAGAGAAAAAGAAGATTCCCCAGAGAGGATGAAGACCAAACAGACTGCAGACCTGCCATCTCTCTACACTGCACTTGGATTGGCCATTGGCTGTATGCACCCGGGAAAAAAATTCAGAGGACCATGCTGTTGTGATAGCTGACCTAAAGAAGACATTCTGGAGAGCACATGAGTTTGATTTTTACAAATGACTTAATAATCTGGGGGACCAAGCCAGGGCTGCAGAGGCTGGAAGAGCCCCCGCCAGCGGTGAGCAGAGGAGGAGGAAACTCAGAGTCAGGGGTGGTAGGGGAACGGGGTTTCCCAGGCCTCTTTTCACAGCAATTAGAGGTCTGTGTTCTCCTTGAGGCAGGGGCGTAACTCCCACAAGTGTTAATGAGATTTAAAGAAGAGAAGGGGAGACTCCAGAGCTGCATTTCCAGTCGGGGCTTCCACAGCAGCAGAAGAGGACAGAGTTCTGCTGCTTCCAGCCGGACCTGGCAGAGTCATGGAAGCCTGGACCTTAGCATGTTGCCTTCATCAGCAATTCCACACTCCAGCCGGCATCGTGTGAAGAGTCCCCAACCTGGGGTCGCCTAGCCCCTTCTACGAACCTTGTGAAGAGAAGCTGCCTGTGCCTTGGGCTAGAAAGTTCTCTCACAGTCTATCCAGTGCTTAAGCTCGCCTGCCTAGGTTTACATCCCAGCTCTGCTGAGTTTCCAGCTAAGCCTAGTTTCCTCCTCCAAAAAATGGAGATAATAAATGGCACCTACTTCACTTGCGGATCTAATGAAAGTCAAGAGCTTAGCACAATGTTTGACCACATAAAGTACCTCTGAGTGATGATGATGATGAATTTGGGCCTAGAATTGACATCTTAGTCATATGAGGCAGAACCTAGTTCTAAGGCAACACACCTCAGTGCCATGATAGAAACATTTCATGATGAAAACCTAAGCAGTTGTGCAATGAAAATCCCTGTCATTTACAACAATTCCCCCACCCCCCACGTACTTGGGATAAATTAGAACCAGGATGGGCCAAGTTTCTCGTCTCGCCTCCTCTTTTCCTCAGTGGCAACCGTGTGATTTATGGCTCTGACGGGAGAGCCAACCAAACTCAGTTGTTTCAGCTGACTGTCCCCGTGAGTTTTCAGGTTGATGTGAAATCCAATGGGGTGTGAACTGAAACCCAAGATCTCCTGAAAGCCCCATGCACTAAGCTCAGTATGGGACCAAACCAAACCAAACCAAACCAAAGCTCCCTCCCTCTTGCCTGGCACTCCTGGAGCTCACAAAAAGCCTGCCACTTGTGAGCCTGTGTGCCTGGAAGGGTCTGCTGCACCTGGCTGGGGGCCCTGGGCCATTGTTTTCCTGGCAGCAGCAAGGAGGCAGGTCCTCTGCTCACTCCTGGAGCTGGCCCCATACCAGCGACCTCAGAAACCAGGCAGGCTTTTGTCCTGGGGTCTCCTAGGGGTTGGTTACACAGAGAGAGTGAGGCTTTGTTGGAAGACTCTCAGAGGCCTGGCCAGGTTTTCCTCTCACAGCCAAGAAGCAGGTTCTAGTTCTTTCCAAACCCTTGATACCTTCTAAACTGAAAAGCGGCTGCCCACTCAGAATTTGGGCTAGGGCATGGAGATGCTAAAAATCTTATCTTTTAAGAGGGAATTGTTACTGTCTCTCTGAAAAGACTGCAGGGTTTCTAGGAGATTCTGAAATGATGTATACAGCTAGAGTCTAAAAAGGTGGAAGGAGAGGTTTCCGGGTAGGGGGTTAAAAGTGTAAGCTCTGGAGGCAGGCAGACCTGGGAGCAAGTCCCAGCTCATACTCTTCATAGCTGAGTGACCTTGAGAAAGTCACTCAATCCCTCTGAGGTTCTCTTTGTTCTTTTGCTCCCTGCTTACTCTTCATCTTACCCTGTCTAGCCCAACGTTTTTGGTAGTTCATGTTCCAGTCAGAAGAAAAGACCAGTGAGAACTGGGATTTATAATAATTACAATCATCAAAATGAACTGAGTACAGTGCTCAGCAATTTATATCAATTTCATGTAATCCTGAGAACCCTTTTATAAGGTAGGCATTGCACTGATTCACATTTTACCAGTGAGGAAATAGAAGTTTAGGAAGGTTGCCAAAAACTTAGAATGACCTTTCTAAAATATGTCTGGTTCTATTAGTCTTTGGTTTAAAATCTTACCATGGATTTATCTTCAGGATAAAATAAAATTCTTTAACACAGAAAAAAAGGACCCTTCCGTGCTGTGAGCCTTCAGGATTCAGTGGTTAACCAGTATCATCTTTCTAACTTCCTGACCTGCAAGTCTCCCTCTGACCACACTGAGCTTTCACCCTTCCCTAGCTGACTGAGGTGTTCTTGCACCTCCAAGAATCTGCACACAATCTTTTCTTCTTCCTTCGTATCCTTCTGGATCTGGCTAACTCTGACTATCCTTCAAGACATGGTTGGGTATCCCTTTGTCTGGAGAATAACCTGTGTGCCCCCAAAGATGGGGATAAACACCATTTCTAGATGATCTGGTAGTTTCTGAGTCTGCTTCTAACAAGGTTAACTCCAAATTACTCAGCCCAAGACTGAAGGGAACTCCTTTCACTGCCTTTACCCTGGACTCTCGCCCGTGCAGCTCTCTGGCAGCAGGAAGTCCAAGATGCCCATGGACTCTTAGCAAGCCATTCACAGTCTTCATTTAGGGAATTTTAGTAGAGTCTGCTGAATTTGTCTTAAATAGGCTGACGACAATGATTTTTTAAAATGTATACAATCATGCACTGCATAACAACTTTTCAGTCCACAGATCAAATATATGATGGTGATCCCAGGACCTGAAAATATCCTATTGCCTGGTGACATTATAGCCATCAGCATGTGGTAGAGCAACACATTACTCACTTGTTTGCCAGTTGTAAAAAGGAATAGCACATACAATTACATACAGTACCTAATACTTGATAATAATAAATGACTATGTTACTGGTTTGTGTATTTACTGTACTACATTTTTCACAGTTATTTTAGGGTGTACTCCTATTTATTAAAAAAAATGTTAACTATAAAAAGCCTCAGGCAGGTTCTTCAGGAGGTGTTCCAGAAGAAGGCATTGTTATCATAGGAGGTGACAGCTCCACGCGTGTTATTTTCCCTGAAGAACTTCCAGTGGGACAAAATGTAGAGGTGGAAGACAATTATATTGATGCTCCTGACCCTGTGTAGGCTAATGTGCATGTTTCTGTCTTGGTTTCTAACAAAAAAGTCTAAAAAGCGAAAAATATTAAAAATTTTAAAAATAAAAAAGGCTATAGAATAATGATATAAAAATATTTTCGTATAGCTATACGATATATGTTTGTTTTAAGCTCAGTGTTATTACAAAAAGTCAAAATTTTAAAAATTACAGCGTTTATAAAGTAAAAAACTTTATAGTAACAAAGGTTAATTTATTATTGAAGAAAAATTGTTTATAAATTTAGTGTAGCCTAATTTTACAGTGTTTATAAAGTCTACAGTAGTATACAGTAATGTCCTAGATCTTCACATTTACTTATCCCTCACTCACCACCTCACCCAAAGCAACTTCCAGTCCTGCAAGCTCCATTAATGCCCCATACAGGTATACCATTTAAAAAATCTTCTATAGCATATATTTGCTCTAGCATTTTCACATTGAGATGTATTTAAATACACAAATATTTATTATTGTGTTACAATTGCCTGTAGTATTGAGAATAGTAACATGGTGTACAGATCTGTAGCCTAGCAGCAATAGGTTATACCATACAGCCTAGGTGTGTAGGTGGCTACACCATCTAAGTTCGTGTAACACAATGACAGAACCACCTAACCATGCATTTCTCAGAATGTGTCCCCATCATGAGGTGACCCATGATTGTACATCATATACTGCCCCTAGAGTCTTCTCAGTGGCCATCTGGCTCAGAAGTTTTCAACGTTTCTTAGGACAAGGACTGCTTTCGAATTTGTGGGAAGCAATGGATGCTGTTGGGGAGGGGGCTGCACATACAGACATATTTACTAAAGGTATTATAATTTCAGGAAGGTTCACAGATCCCCTGCAGACCACTCAGGAATTCTGTTAAGAATCCCTGATGAAGTCCAACTTTCTCATTTGTAGCTAGGAAACAGGGTGCCAGAGACTTGCTGTAATTGTCCACATTCAGATAGCTAGAGAGTGGTCAAGCTGGGATTTATATCCAAGTGTTCTGGTTCTTTTAGCCTGTGTTTATTTTAAAGATTAATAATGGGGGAAACTATTAATTTTACTGCATCCCACAATTGGTCAAGCATAGATTACTAATCCTTTGTACTTCCATATAGGATTGGCATTAGCAGAATTCATTGACACTAGCAATGACCAATAGTGATTGAAACCTTCAAGAAAAGACATTAAATAATCATGATTACCATAGAATGTTACTTAAAAGGGTAGGAAGCAAAACCTCATTAAACAAAAATTAAAAACACTTAAGAATGACAATATCAATAGCTAAAATCAACACCAACAGATACAAGACCATCCTTCCAGCCAAGTAAGACAATCAAAAGGTGTGGAAGGTCAGGTTGCAGTCCTGATCAGTCAGGCATTCAAACTGGGCCGATAATTATCAAAGTGGAAGTTCACAGAAAGAGTTATTATAATTGAGGAAGTAAAAAATCATGTAACTTCCACATTCAATACTATAATTTAAAAATAGATTTTTTTCACAATAACCATATACAAAATAATGTATTTAACACATAAAACCAACAAGAGAAAACCCACAATTCTTTCTGATCACACAAAAATCTATTTAGAATGTTAAAATTATTATTTTTTTCTCTATGCCTTTGTTGTTCTACTTAAAGTATACAAACATCATACTGACATAGATTACTTATTCACTTACCAAAAAGGAGATGTAGACAATAGAACATCTAAATTGACTGAAAAATCTACCAAGGCTTTTATATTTAAATCACAGGCAAAATGGTACATGTTATCTTCAAATTAGGGTGACTAAACATTTTGGTTTGCCCAGGACTGTCCCATATTTGGCATGGGAAGTCCCATGTCCAGAACACCCCTCAGTTCCAGGCCAAACAAGACAGCTGGTCACCCTACCTCAAACAACAGCACAAACAACCAGAATAATTATGTTCTTTAAACTCTCACCTTATATACAATTTATAAATAATAACAATGAATTCATTGAATAAAGAAATAAAATATTGAGTTGGCTATTTTACATTATAGACTGAACTGGGTTTTTAATTTAATTTAATTTATTATTATAATTATTTTTAGTTTTGAGTCTTACTTTTTCCTCCCATGTAGAAAGAGAATTAGTTTTGTTAATTTAAAAAATCATCCATTATGTATCAGCCATCATGGTCAACAGCTGAAATTTCTCATGTATTCGCACACCACAATACGGTCCCATTAAACATGAGCGTATTGAAACAAACAAATACTAGAATAAATTCATTCAGTAAAACTCTAAAAAATAGTACCGAACCATAGGAGAAAAAGGAAACCATTTAAATAGTCAAAGTTGTAAGAAAAATATTTTTGTTCTGAAATGGTCTTGGTTTCTTTTTCTTAGGTAAGAGTGTGTTGGGTAGAGATGAAAGCTTGGGAAGGATCGTTAAAATTCCGGTAGATATTTTTTAACTGCCACTAATTCACTGCCGAATAATGTTATACAAATTATGTAGCACAATGTTGTCTTACGTGGAGCTTCTTCAATATCATAGTGAAATTTAGCTGGTAGCAATATTATGAGCCTGAATTAATAATTTTAGGGGTCTGCTAATGAAGCAGCTGTAGCCAAAACAACCAAGGTGGGGAAATATCTATTAAAATGACATCTTGCATTCCTTTATGGTTTATGGAAGTTTTCAATGTATGCTATGATTATTTCCATTTTATTGTATGGGTGACTCACGGTTATGAGAATTTACCTAAGTTCACTTCGTGGGTATGTGGAAGAAGAGGGCTAGAACTCAGAACTTCTGACTTCTAGTCTGGTGCTGTCTTTAGTTTTCAACTCTTGCCACTGTGTTTCAGACTTTGCAGGCCACTGTGAGTCTGACACCTACAATACCCTCTCTTTGAAAAAATATACATGTGCATAGGTCCTTTCCTATCAGTTATAAGGCCTGGGACAAGCGTACAAAGGGAGAGCCATACACCTTATGCCACAGGTTTTTCCTCATCTCACCCCGTCCTACTCTGTCCATAATACTCTCAGATTCCCCCGTCATCACTGGTTTCACCCTTTTAAGCCCTTCAAAGGAACCTAAGGCTGGAAGGCCAAGTTCAAATATAGAATTCTTGGACTCCTTGGAATTTTTCTCTGCAAAGTGGTGGCCTTCTCATCCTTGGCCTTCCCAGCCCTGGGGCAGGAGGTGGGGGCTGCGGAGAGGATGGACTTGGGGAAGAGGCTTGAGCTCTTTAGGTAGAAAATTCCCAGGTTCTAGGAGCAGAACCATGGGCCAAAAAAGGAGGAAGCAGGCTTATAGTGGGCACTTTGCTTGGACCTCTGGAACATCATGTCCTGTAGAGAGGGGCACAGCCAGAGTAAGGCATGCTAAGGTACCCCTCTTGCCTGATCTAAAAGCAACGGTACTTGCACACATACTCAAACAATTCTATATACAACTTCTGGGATTCACAGGTGTCCTGTAGCTCTTCCATAGATCACAAGTTAAGAACTTCTGATATCATCACTTAAGAATAGCAGTAAATCCCACTTGTATTGCTCTTAATAAAGTATAAAATGCTTTCACACTCAAAAGCTCATAATCTCATTTATTTGATTCTTAGTTCCATTCATTCATTCATTCATTCACCCATTCAATTCATTCATCTACTTGTCAAAGAACGCGCCGGGGGTGGGCTATCAACTGTACAGGTAAAAACAGATCCTTTCAAAAGATTCCACAGTTACCACAGGACCCAGCAATACTACTCCTACATACATATTAAAAAGAAATAAAACACATGTCTGTTTAAACACTTGTACATGCATCTTCGTAGCAGCATTACTTATAATAGCCAAAAAGTAGAAACAACCCAAATGTTCATCAACTGATGAATGGATAATCGAAATGTGGTATATCCATACAATGCAATATTGTTTCACAATACAAAGGAATAAAGTCCTGGTGCATGCGACCATGGGAATAACCTGAAAACTTTATCCTAAGTGAAAGATGCCAGGCACAAAAGCCACATGTAGTATGATTCCATTTATGTGAGATTCCCCAAACAGGCAAATCCATAGAGGCAGAAAGTAGATTAATGGTATGCTAGGGGTATGCAGGAAAGGAATAATGGGGGCGTGACTGCTAATGAGCAGAGGGCTTTCTTTTTTGGGGTGATGAAAATGTTCTGGACTTAGCTGTGATGGCTACTCAACCTCCTAAGTATACTGAAAACCACTGAATAGTAAGTACACTTTAAAAGGGCGAATTTTATAGTATCTGAATTATACCTTAATTTTAAAACAGATTTTCAGAACAAACTAAAACAGATCTTGTTCTTGCTTTTATGACGCCTACAGCCTGGCTCTCTGCGAGGTCTCTGCACTTATTAGGTCAGTTTCCAAGACGGGTTGGCCGGGCCTCAAAGCAGGCCCATCATTTTATCCGTCCCCTTCCCAACAGGCCAGTGAAGGATTTGGCAGGAAGGAAACAGGTGGCTTCATGTCTCAGCGTCGGTTTTCCAAAGCGGCCTCCCTGGGCCGAGACACACGCCCTGCACCGGTGTGAGAGTGTATCCCGGACCCCCGCGCACCCCCGGGCTTCCGCGCACCACAAGGCCCCCAAGCAAATCCTGGCCCCCACTGCAGCTCCCAGGTCCCCGCGCACCCCCGTTCCGGCCCCCGTGCACCGTGGGCGCCCATGGCGGGGCTCCGGAGCCTCCTGCGCTGCCTGCCAGGCAGCGTGCACAGCAGAGGCCAAACAGGCAGCCGGCACCTCCTGCCTCATTTAAGTGGTAATTTCCTTTGGGGGTTTCATTCAAGTGCAGCCCTGGGAAAATCGCGGCGAAGAGCTTTCCGAGAGGAAACGTTCCCTACGCTTCCCGGAGAGTTGTAAAGCTCGGGAACTTTCTCTTTTGCTGGACGCCAACCTCTACAGAGTAATTAACGAACCGAGCGGGGCGTGGCGGGGAGGGCAAGCGTGGCGAGTCCGTTTCTGTCTTCTCCTCCAGGGAAAGGAGGAGCTGTGAGTGGTGGAAGAGAAAGATTTTAAACTGGAGTTTTGGAGGCGGGAGAGCTGGCAGGGGTCTCATGGCCTTGAGATATGGGCGTCTTGGCGCCTCTGGAACTTTGTTTTCCTCGTGGGAAAGGAGGAATCGATTTCTTTCTGTGGGGACCCACTACCACTTATTTTTATTTTTTTTATTTATTTATTTTATTTTATTTTATTTTTTGGTGCTGTTGTTGGTTCTCCCTTTAGTCACGGGGCAGGATGGGTGGAAAATATTTCTCAATATTGTGCCTGCGTTTGCATCACTTGGGTTGCTTGTGAAAAATAGATCCCCCAGCTTCCAGCCTGACCTACTATATTGGAAATCGGGATTGGGGGGTGGGGTGTGTGTGTTAAAGACAGGGGGGTTCTAGCATAAAAATGTATATTTTTTAACAACTTTGCTGGATGATTGTTAAGCATACTAAAGTTTAAGAGCCTCTGGTAGCCACAAAGTCCTTGCTGCTGAAGAGGATCTGAAAGAACCGAAACCAAACAACAAAACAAACAAACAAACAAACAAAACAAAAAAAAACCCAGCACTTAAGAGCAGCAGGGTTGGAAGGGACTGGGTAGATAATATAAACTAATGTCTTGTTTGAGAAAAATAAACAAAACAAAGCTGCCACCTGATTCCTCATTCAATCACCACCCTACTCATTCACCTGTCCTGGGGTGCAAGCTGAGTGGCTGCCTGATTAGCAGCCCTTGTGTGTGTCCTCAGGAGGAGGCTTCTTGTCTGTCCAAAGCGTGGCTGGTGCTGAATGGCATAGGAGGGTAGGTTCCTTGGCTGCCACTGACGTTGCCTTTACCAGAGCTGTCAGGAATGCTCTTCTGCCAGGTCCCCCACGTGTCTGATGTGTGTCCTAGTGTGAGGAACTCACAGGGAGGGGAACCACCAAGTTAAAACATGGTGAGGTGTTCACTGAGATAGACCTGTAAACCTCATCCCACTGACTAAAGTCAACCCAATCCATTACCCTGAGCCCTTGAAGCAACCTCCACATGAGAAGCAACAGGAGACGAGGAGAAAAAGCTTCTCTACAGGAAAGAAGGAAGATTTAATAAGTGCCTTAAAATATTTAGGAAGGACAAATTTTGAAACTTAAGGCTTTAATCACAAAGAGTTTTGAAAGAAATTCACTTGAGTATGAGGGTACATGTCTGCAACTTGTTCAAGCATCAGCTTAAGCTCAAATGTTAAATTTAACCATAAATGAGGCTGCCACCATAATAAACCTTAGAGCCCACCGTGATACCAGAGGCCTGCTTAGCCTGTATTACCATCCTTTATATTTTCCGGGACTCCTTAACTATTTACTTTCGTATTCATCATGAAGACTTGCTGACCTTATTCTTCTTGAATTTGTGTTGTTAGTTATCTTCGATTTATTACTATTATTATTATTTGAGACACAGTCTCCTTCTGTTCCCAGGCTGGAGTAGGGTGACATGATCAGGGCTCACTGCAGCCTTGACCTCCCAGGCTCAAGCCATCCTCCTTCTTCAGCCTCCAGAGTAGCTGTGACTACAAGTGTACACCACCATGCCTGGCTAATTTTTGTATTTTTTGTAGAAACGAGGATTCATCATGTTGCCCAGGCTGTTCTCAAACTCGCGTGCTCAAGCGAGCCACCTGCCTCAGCCTCCCAAAGTGCTAGGATTACAGGCACTCAGCCTCTTCACTTTGTAAAATGAGACAGCTTACAATAGTACAAACAATTAGAAAGCTGGAGTGGGAGCCTCTGATTAACAGGTTTATATATTATTTAAAGTTGCAATGGTATGAACTGTAGAAGAACTAAAAGTAATAATGCAAATATAAAACATTTGGAGGTGATGGAGGAAACTTAGATTAAATGAGCTAAATCCTCCCCTTTTCATATTAAGGTGTCTAGAGATATTATCTCAAGATGATAAATGGGGAAAAAGAGGTTAAGCCTCTTTTCTAGATTTATGGAGGTAACTGCTAAAAGAACCAAAAACAAACAGTTAAAAGAGGTTGAATCTGGGGAGTGGGATGGGGTGGAGGCAGAGAGGTAGAGGCTGCTGCTTTTCAGACCTTAAATTCTTCTGTCCTCACTCATATGTTCCCACACATATGTATTACTTTAGTGGATTTTTTTTAAGCAAAAACCAAAAAGTCAGGAGAAAGGAAAATATGGTAGGAACATAAAATTGAATCAAGAATTAGGCCTAAAAACACATACCGCATTGATTCACACATTTGCTGCAGCTGGGCCACACATTTGGCTCTGAGCTGTGCCAGAGCAATTATAGAGGGACCCCTGGTCAGTCCATGTATAATATCCACAAGATGAAAACAGACCAACTGGGAGAATTTTGGCTGCTCCTTGCTATTAAAATATCAGAATGAAATTTCTTCCAGGGGTCTTCCTAAAGAAGGCATGGAGAGATGATTAACATCCTCAATAATGTCTTTGAAATGTACAGAATAATGGTTTTCACGTTTTGTTTTTTCCCTTAGAATTCTCAACCCAGATTGCTGGTGTCACACTCAAGTGCAACTTAGATAAATAATTCCATGAGAACTCAGCTCCTTGCTTGATCTAGGGATAGATTTTGGAATATCTTGAAAGATACATGCAGTTTTGTACTAACAGAATTGTTACTTTTAACTTTAAAAATTTAAAATAGAATTTCTCTCAACTGAGCTATTGAAAATTATCAGCTGAAAATGAATTTAAAACTATACTTTCTAATGAACACCCGGATTACAGCTAATCAATGTTGTCTGTTGAAATAGATCTATGTATCCTAATAACTGAGACAGATATTTTGTTTATGATATTTGTGTCTATGCAAACGAAGTGCTATTATGAACACAACTATATTTTCATATACACATTTCCTGTGCTTCTCTCTGGATAGCAAAGCTGTGTTCTAATGCTGTCTTCAGGATGTATATGGTTGGGGACAGCCTTATAGGTGAAATGTTGTATTTCTGGTACTTCAGCAATTAGATAATATTGCACAGAAAGTCAAATATAATTTTTACACTAACAATTGTGGTTTGCTTATTACAAAAGCAATAAGTTTATTAAAAATGAAAATACATGAAAAGAAGAAAATAGAACAGTATAGAAACAGTACAGAATAGAAATAACAATATTGCATTTATTAATAGCATTAACTATGAGTCTTTTCTATACTGTATAGATTAAAAATGAAATAATATTTTATAGTACTCTTATAGACTGTGATTTCCTTTAATACCAGTGTCTGTCTTCCCATACCATTAGATATTCTTGCAGAAAATCTTTTTAAAAGTCTGTATAACCCATCATTTTGGTGTATATTTAGGTTATCTAGCCAGTTGCCCACTGTTGGACGTTCATTTCAAAAAACATGATATAGAAACTCAATATTAAAGGTTGAATTGATAGGTTCTTTAATATACTATTTCCCAAAAGAAAAATCTGAGAAAACTGAAAGATATTCTAAACTGGATAGACATTTTTTACAGCCCCATTTAACTTACATGGACAATAGTTTTAACTACCATTTGTCTTCCCAATACTGTGACACTTCCTTTCAGTTTGAAAGAGAAATTTCATGGTGATTAATAGAGGTATGGTTTATTAAAATGTTTAAATTAAAAAGTTGACTCTGGACTCTGAAATAGTCTCCTTCTGCTTCACATTTTTAATGTTATTAGTTAGGTAAGACACTAACACTCACCTAGACCTATAAGTCTCCAGGTCTCTTTTCCTATTTTAACACTTCAATGACTAGGAAATACGACTTCCTCTGTTGTTAACCCTCTAGTGATTCTTTAATTGCTCCATGGATCCTTGGTGTTTTGTAAACTGAGATGACTGAGATGTTTTATTGTTACAATTTAATAATGTATATAATTTCCAAGTTTCCAGAAAAAAAGTTGCTAGATAGAATTTTCTCATTTTAACATTTTTCTCCGCACATTTTACTTAAAACTTTGGCATCCGCTACAGCTTGTCTTTTTGAGACTATGTACAAAACAAAACAAACAAACAAAAAACAAAGAAATCAACAAAACCCAAAACTAAAAATATCTTACAAATAGGCAATAAACAAATGGTAATGGAGAATGGAAAAACTCATAAGGTATCTGTTGTTTAGTCCCACTAACTTTATTTTCATGTCCGTGACTATTATGGCAGATCACACAGATAAATATGTAGGTGATATCTGTCTTCTTCTAGTAGTCTTGTTTCTGGATTCTAGTTTACATAACAGAATGGAGGATATAAGCATATCCTGGTGTTCTGGAATGAGTATAGTGCCACCTAGCTGTTTGGCCCTCTAAACCTGAGAACAAAGCAGTTAGGTTTTGAGAAATGTGTCCTTAGGTGATTTCATCATTGTGTGAACATCATGGAGTATACTTATACAAACCTAGATGGTATAGCTACTTACACACCTAGGCTATATGGTATATAGCCTATTGCTCCTAGGCTACAAATCTGTACAGCATGCTACTGTAGGAATACTGTAGGCAATTGTAACACAATGATAAGTATTTGTGATTCTAAACATATTTAAACATAGAAAAGGTACAGTAGAAATATGGCAGAGAAGATTAAAAAATGGCACAGCTGTACAGGGCGCTTACCATGCCTGGAGCTTGCAGGACTGGAAGGTGCTCTGGGTGAGTCAGTGAGTGAGTAGTGAGTGAATGTGAAGGCCTAGGACATTACTGTAAACAATGGTAGACTTTATAAATACTGTCAACTTAGGCTACACTAAATTTGTAAAAAATAAAGTAATTGCACTATGATATTTCCACAGCTATACTATCACTAGGGGATGGGAATTTTTCAGCTTCGTTATAATCTTAGGGGCCCACTGTCCTACGAGTGGTCTGTTGTTGACCAAAATGTCATCATGCAGCACGTGACTATAATGCTGTAGGTAGAAATAAACTGCCAGCCCCTAGTGAATTACGGCTATGCTAAAATCATGACTTCTGCCAAATCCCTTCTCCAGAAATCCCTGGCACACTCAGATAAAATGCTCCAACTCACACAGTGTGTTTTGCAGTAGCACATGCTTCCAACAGTTTTTCTCCACCCCAGGCTTTAACAATAGCACTTCAACTGATTGAACACTTCTCTGTTCCAGCTATCTCACTTCTCACGACACCCTTGGGGGTTTGAGGGGATGCTCCCATTCCCATCGCATCCATGGGGAAGTGAAAGTGCAGAGTAAAAAACTCATCAAAGGCTGCAAAGCTGTAAGTGCCGCTTCTTGCATTGTTTTCCTTTAGGGTTTTTCTCTGGGACACTCCCAGCTCCTGTCTGAACACAGTAGTTAAGAGGCATCTGGTAGCTCTTGAATATGGGATTGTGGAACTAATAATCCAAACAGGGGAACAGAAGAGGCTTTTGCCGACTGTTCCATATAAGCCTTGCCACATGACTTTTGTATAGAATAGTCAGGGGGTACTTTTATAAACAAGGCTAGGTGAACATTTGAAGCCTTACTGTACTTCATACATTGGCCTAGAGGTGGGCTCCCTTCCTAGCACCTATTTACTCTGTGACCATAGGTAAACTGTATGTTCTTGTTGAGTGCCAACTTCCTCATGTAGAATTTTAGGGGTTGGACTAGATGAGTGCTCATGTCTCTCCCAAATTCAACCTTTTCTGACACTGTAACCCTCACCCCTACCCCCAACCCCAAAAGGCTTGTGGAATCTGTGTTTTCCTACTGTGCTTTCCACACGTGTCTCTGTGGGCTTACTATGTCAGCGAGTCTATAGATTCAGCTCTGAGGATTGCTGACAAAGGGCCATTTGTTGCACTCACACTCAAGGTGAGAAATTACGAAAAGGTGATTTTATATGGGATGGGCTTCTGGCCTACAATGCCTGCTCCCAAGGGTGCCCTCTCAATGCACAGTTCAAAGCACTGCTGAATGCACATGCTGATTTCAGTGTGGCTTTTTGTAAAGCCAAACGCCACTGACAACAAAATGGGAAAGGCTCTCTCATTTTTATTGTGTTCCTGGCCATTCCAAGAGTCATTTCCTTTCCTTTCAGGGAGATAAAGAGACATATATTATGTGGGCAGAAGATGCTGTGTTCTGGTCAATAACGCAGGCCACAGAGGTCAATGGCTTTAAGCCAAGCCTGGCTGAAAGCTGCCATAAATTTTCAAAGGTTGGGGGAGGAAGATTTAGAGACTGATGTACACTGGCTGTGAGGAGGAAAGACACTGGGCATAAATGGCCCTCTAAAAAGGAACAGAGTATCAGTCCCATAAAATTCTACAACAGTCTATATGGGGTCCCTGGAATGGGGAGAATTTTGCCCACCCAAGTTTTACTATGGAGTAGAGACAAATAAAAAAAGATCTGAAAATAAATCTCCAAGGCCAACATCCCTTGAGACTGAAACTTAAAGCCTTCTTCTCTGATTTTCCAATTCATCAGCATGTGTAGTGTTGATGAGCTGACTCCAAGCTTGATGGCACAGCCCTTTATGGGGTTCCATTTTGTCTGGTCTTAACTTGTTTCTCTGTCTTTCTCAAAGCCTACTTTAGTAATTGTGTCAATATAAAAACATCACATATTCAAACTCCACCTCCACCCACTACCAAAAAGCACCTGCTTTTGAAAGCCACCAGATTTATTTACCAGTTTTTGTAGAGGACTGGGAGTGTGTGTGTGTGTGTGTGTGTGAGAGAGAGAGAGAGAGAGAGAAAGAGAGAGTTGTAGAAACGAGGGTGGCTTCACCTCTTCTAAACACATGTGGGCTAAAATGCCCATCAATGTAGTATTTGTAATTCCACATTTACTAGAAGCACATGACAAATAACTTTTTAATAAAATTACTAGAGATATTGTAAATAACACGATATTGGATTATTAGATGAATATGTCTGCCAGACCGTTCTGTTTCCATTCCATTAAATGCATGATAAACACAAGAAAATACTATAAGGAATCAATACTAGGAAGTTTAATCCCACAAGGGATACTTTGTGGCCTGTGTATGTGCATGTATACATATGCATATTTATGTATACAATAAGGATTTCCCTCAAAAGATAAAATATGAAAATGTAGGGATTTTAAACAATGAATAATTACTTTAGGGACTTAAAAAATCTTACATTATGTTTTATTTACTACTCTTGACTCTTCACTTTGGTTGGCATTTTGCAAGCCTTCACATAGCCCTGAATAATTTTCCAAGCCTTATGCATATTTTATCTCATTTTGTCAACCCTCTGAGAAACTGAAACTCAGTAAGAGTAAATATCTTGTTTAGTAATTTTCAACAGCAGAGCTGGGGAAGAAATAATTCTAAACCCTGAGAATGCATTTATAAGTGACTGCATCCATGCTAAACACGTTGTGAACATTAACTTATGATTCTCCCAATAAGTCTCAAAGATTCAAGTACTAAAGATTCAAGTACTATTATCATTGCCATTTTACAGATGAGGAAACTGAAGTTCAGAGAGGGTGAATAACTTGTCCAAGGTCACATGGAGAGTCAGTGTCTGATTCAGGACTTATGTCCAGGTGATATCCAGGTCACATTTCCTCTAGGATGAATTTGAAAGGAAACTTCATTTCAAGTCGCAATCCAGGTGGTGGGTACATTTATACTAACTGCAGAAGAATATGGGAATTTCTTAGGGAAAGAAAAAGACAGCTTAACATGGTGAAACAGTGCATTGCGTTCTTAATTTAACCTAGCGAACACAATTGCCATCTCAGATGAGTATTTAGCAGCAAGAAGATATTTATAATCAGATCTTCAAAAGTATCCTAAGGCCACCATTTATGTCTACGTGGCACTGTGCCCAGGAAGATGTCATGTGCCTCACAAAGTCCCTACTTACTCTAGAAGAATTTAGTGTAAGAGAAAGTAAAGCACATTTTGCTGCCATAATGAAGGCAGGGAAGTCGTGGATGTTTATTGTGTAGCCTACAGGCGCCGATGAGCCAACAAAGACTTGAAGTTGTAAACAAAATTCACTGTCTCCTCCACTGGTTAGATCCAAAGAATGACCCCGAATGAACATTCTAGAGAAACCTAGAAATCTCTATCAGGGAGTGAAGTGATTAGAGCAAGAAATAGATCCTTTCAGAAGCTGAAGAAATTATTGTTGATCTGCATGAGGGTCTTAGAATATTAAAAAATAAGTGCTTAAATGCAATATTAACAATTTTGGTATATTTTAAATGATGACATTTACCTGATAATGCTTTTAATGCATACCTCTAAGTGCAGTGCCCTACAAATGTGCTACTCAGAGAATAATTACAGGACATATAAAAATATTAATTTATAGTATTCCATTGGGGGAATACTCCATTAATGGGACACTCATTTAAAGTTGAATGATGAATGACTTTTTTCACTGTATTAAAAAGAACAATTAAACCTGGGCTTTCATGTACTCACCCCTAATTACTTTCTACCCTGGAATAATTTTATTCCACTATTCTACTATTCTAGCTATCTTTCATAACCTGCTCCCTGGAGGGAAGTTGGAAGAGGAAGAACTATTTATTTTCATTATATTTCTTAGGTCCCTTTTCATTAGTTCTCTTTTTACTATAATTCAAGGCTTTTTTTTTTTATTGTTTTACAGTATATATACTGCTTTTGAGCCCTGCAACTGCCCAAAATGCACTATTAGTTGCTAGCAAGAATCATACTAAAAGGAAACTCAAGAATGCATTTGTGTCTCTTCTCTAAAATAATTAGGAGAGCACTTTGAAGCTAATGTTCTGCTAATCTATCTGTATTTCTGACCCAAGACACAGAATGGTATTATTTTCAACATTCTAAGTTTCATCAGTGTCTCAAATAAGAAAGATGCTACCTTTTATTTTTAAAAAGTTAAAGCTATTTAGCCTTTTCTCTTCACTAATACTTGAAAGCTACTCCAACTTATCTCTTCATTCATTCATCAAAAATGTGGTTAATATTCTACTCAATGTAAGACACTGAGTTAGAAGTTGGGAATAGAAAAATGATTTTTAAAATATCCCTGCTCTCAAGGAGCATAATTTGAACATATTTTTCTACCAATTTAAACATTAGATGATTCAAAGGAGGGATATAAGCAAATTAATGCAAGAACAGAAAACCAAATACTGTATGTTCTCACTTATAAGTGGAAGCTAAACATTGGGTAATCATGGACATAAAGACGGCAACAACAGATGCTGAGGACTACTAGGCAGGGGAGGGAGGGGAGGAATGGTTGAAAAACTAACGTTTGGGTACAATGCTCAGCACCTAGGTCCAACTCAACTTTAGAAAGCAAAGGTAAGTGAAAAGACCTTCTTTAAGTAATCAAAGCAGCTGAAATTTTTCCAGCAAAAAGTCTTAGTAGAAACAGTCTCAAAAATGGCAAAATCAAAGTTTAAAAGCCACTTACAATGCCAGCAAATGATTCAGAAGAATTCTGAGAGGTAGTATCAATTTATAGCCCAAACCTCAACATCATGCAATATACCCAGGTAACAAACCTGCACATATACCCCCTGAATCTAAAATAAAAGTAGTAGTAAAAAAAATAAAAAAAGGAAGGATGCAGGATGTGAAAAGAAATGAATTTGACTTATCAAAACAAGTACAACTAAGAAATAATGGTTTAATATAGGTTTGAAAGAAATTTTAGTTAATAATAGGATCCTCTTCTCATTGTCAGGAAGGTATTTCAAGATGTAAACGCCATTTTCCACCAGTCTTACCCCTTTGCAACATCCCATATGGGACAGTGCCTTTCTGAAGCTTCAGTATCCCTTTGTTCCTATTAAACCATGAGGCATGATGTTCATTCCAGTATAATGCGCATGCAGGTGCCAAGAGGCTGGAGGTGATTGGAACTTAGAAGCCTTTTGTCACTTAGATTTGCCTTCGTTAATCTGTTCATGATGTGTGTTTGTGTGAGACTGTATTTATTTGATAGTTACAGGAAAAAAAGGACCATTCTAAATTGCTGGACTTAAAAGAGTCAGATTTCTATTTGAAGAAAAAGGTGCCTAACTTCTGTTTGATTCACCCTGTATGTATCTTATCAGTAATCTCTCTCTAATCTGGATGAACTGGTCTCCACACATCTCTTTTGTGCATACAGAGTGGTCTTGATCAGTCACATCATACACATCTCATCTGCTTTTCTTTGAATTAAAGAATCCGGACAGCAAAATCAGAACACTAGCATGGTCACCACAGCATTGAGGTGTCATATACGATCATAAAAGACATTAAAATCCAGACTCGGCTGGGACAATTTTATTTGTGATTTTCCTGAATCAGGGACAAGATGCCTTTGTTTTATAAAGAAAATATGAGCAGGACCAGGCTCTTCTAGCACAAAAGCAGGTGGAGGAATATACACTCCCTCCTTAGCAGGGAAGGGGAGGGGAAAAGGAAGGAGGGAGGGAGGGGAGAGAGAGAACATAAAAGACTGAGCAGGGAAGGGCACAGCACGCCTGTGGAAATGGACTCCTTTCGTGTAAGAACAATTACCCAGTTCCTGCAGCTGTTCACTAGACTTAATGCCCCAATGCATTTTGCATTTATCTTTCTTTTCCCCTTTTCCATGTTCATTAATTTCCACAGTTGAAACCAGAAGTGAAAAGGGGTAATTCTCCCTTTGCTATTCAGGGTAGACCACAGCAATTACCTTTGCTTGTGGCATGCTTAGTAAATGCCAGACACTAAGTACCTTACCTATATCATCACATGGAATCCTCACGATACTCCTTTGAATTAAGAGTGACCACCCCTAATTTACAGATGAAGAATTGGAGACTCAAGGATCTCACAGCAAGAGGCAGAGCCAAGATCTCCCCAAAGCCCAAACTTTGAGTTCCCAATTCTCAACTAGCTGCTGATAATTAAAATGGAGGTTTCTTCCCATTACAGTGTGAATAAACTGGTTTTATCCATATATCCCTCAGGGACTTGGGCACCAAGGAAACTCTATCTTTTCCAAAGGAGGCTGCCAAGTTCCTATTCCACATCAGCTGTAGCTTTAGAAGTAGCCTGGCAGTTTAGGGATTGTCTGTGGTCTGGGAATCATCTCAAATAGAGAAGAATGTCACCCAAGGTCCCAATCAGTTTCAAAAGTAAAACTGCTAGGACTTTTAGAAATGTTCAAGTTTATTGTGGTCAATGGCAAAAACTGGTAAAATTTCTTTGCTCGCTACCCCCTGCCCCTTCTTAACCCTCGTTGAATGGTTCATAATTGGCCATGAGCAAAGTCGGCCATCCCTATCACTAAGTCCATCCCCCAGCTCACCCCCAAGGACTGCTGGTAAGTAAAACTCTTCAATAGTTAAGTGGAGCCCTAATTAATGAGTCTGATTCCTGCCTGACATGGGCACGTTTTTAACCTGGTAAACTCATTAAACCTCTGGTCTTCATTTAGCCATGGGTGACCAGAGTATCATAATTTCAACTAAGTGTGCTCAGTGATTTAATGGGCCTTGAGTTTCCCACATTCCCATAGTGTCCCATCTGAGGAGCTCAATCAGTATCGTTAGAAGTTTATTTAGTGCAAGGAGAGATCTCTGATCTGTCCTGAATTCAACTGAAGGCTTTAAAGACGAATGAAAGCAAACCGCTGGCTCCACAATTTCAAACGACCCATTTTGCCTTAACCGTAAATCAGCTAAGGAGTCTGAAATGCAGACAGTTTCCAGACAGACCAGGTCATCTCCTGAGTTAATGAGACAACCCGTGCTCAAGCACAGTGCCTGCCTTTACCAGCAGATGCCAGCGCTTCCTCTTCTCAGATAAGAAAGGGCCCAGGGATTTGGTCCCTACTCCACACATTGAGATTTTTAAAATAAAGGCAGATTAAAAGAAAGAAAACAACACACACACAAAACACAAAGATTGTTCTCTATCTGCTTTCATTCTCAGTTTCTGCCGTTAATCACATCAAAGAGAATTCTCAGAAAGAGCTGTTTTCTCATTGTTGTTACTGCTATGTTTGTGTGAATGTGTGGATGTCTAATAAATAGCTTTCTTCTAATGTAAAAAAATTTCAAAACTCAAACAAGCCAGGGCTAGTTTGGTTTCTAGGTTGTCATAAAACCCCTGTCAATAGCAAGCTCCCAGTAAGTGTTTTATAACAGTGACAGCTTTGCAAATACTGTAACATATGTAACTTGGACTGGGTCAATACATGGCAGGGAAATCAGACTGTGAGATGGTCGAGCTGTTCATTTTGGCTGTCTTTACAATCAATCAGCCAGACCAACTGAGCCTGCAGTGATACTCACTGATTATTGAGAAAGCTAAAACAAATGGATTGGCTGTGCTGTCTGCCAAGGCCCATTCAATAGCTACAACCTCTGTCTGGATACAGACAGGTGCCATCTTTTGAAAGCCAAAATTATTAGAAACAACTCTCAGGTTTATCCAAAAGTAGGCTGCACTGTGGCTGCCGGAAGGAAGGAAGGAAGGAAAGAAGGAAGGAAGGAAGGAAGAAGAAAGAAGGAAGGAAGGAAGGAAGAAGAAAGAAGGGAAGGAAGGAAGGAGGAAGAAAGGAAGGAAAGAAAGAAGGAAGGAAGGGAAAGAAAGAAAGGCAGGAAGGCAGGAAGGAAGGAAAGAAAAAAAAGAAAAGAAATTAGTTCGGCCGGGTGTGGTGGCTCACACCTGTAACCGCAGCACTTTGGGAGGCCGAGGTGGGCACATCATGAGGTCAAGAGATTGAGACCATCCTGGCTAACACGGTGAAACCCTGTCTCTACTAAAAATATAAAAGAATTAGCCGGGCATGGTGGCGGGCACCTGTAGTCTCAGCTACTCAGGAGGCTGAGGCAGGAGAATGGCGTGAACCTGGGAGGCAGAGCTTGCAGTGAGCTGAGATCGTGCCACTGCACTCCAGCTTGAGGGTCAGAGCGAGACTCTGTCTCAAAAAAAAAAAAAAAAAGAAAGGAAAGAAAGAAAGAAATTAGTTCAATGTATTTCAATACACTTTGTTGGATAGATTTTACAGAGCAACCCATTGGAGAAAGCCAAAGTTTATAGGCTTTGGTGCCAGGCCACAGCAATAATAATTTCTGTCTCACCCTAATTGCCTCTTTGTTTCTTCTTTGGTTATCTTTTGCTTTTGTGCTTAATTCAAAAGCTTGTAACAGAGCAATCATCTCAAACATATTTCCCAGCTGTCAAGATAAAATTCTTAAAAAGAAATCCAAGTTCCAGAAGTGGAATGTGGGACTCTTAAGCCCTTTCTTATAACCTGCACAAGTGACTGGATGTATTAAACTACCACAGTTCCTTGCAATATTCTTTACTTCCAGCCAACTCATCTGTGACTGCTGGAAGGATAAGTGTATTGTGTGAGTTGCCTAATCCAAATGTCTCTGAGTTGCTAGGTTTAGGCCAAGACGTTCCAATAAAAATGAAGGCAGGCTCCCAGTCTTTGCCTAAAGCTGATTCAAATCACATCTACTTAGAATGAATTATCTTCACAATATTTTCTTTGGGGACTTCTCTGGTTGTAATAAAGATAACAAACAAAAGCTGCTTATCAACATTTCCAGTTAGAGAAAAACGAAAATTTTAAGTAAAATAAATATATGTGAGAACAGTATTTCCAACTTCATTGAATTTCTTTAAGGATCTGGTAGAGATTGAAGAAGAGATTGACTGTTAAGAAAAACAGAGCTAACAAAAGGTGGGGTCTCAGAGATTTAAAATGTTTATTGTTTATTCATCCTAAACTACTAACTCTCTTTGGGGTATGCAAAAATTGACTCCCCACCTTCCATTTATTTATTTATTTAATTTTATTTTTGAGACGGAGTCTTACTCTGTTGCCTAGGCTGGAGTGCAGTGGTGCCATCTCAGCTCACTGCAACCTCTGCCCCCTGAGTTCAAGTGATTCTCCTGCCTCAGCCTCCTGAGAAGCTGGGATTACATGCACCTGCCACCATGCCTGGCTAATTTTTATATTTTTAGTAGAGACGCGGTTTCACCATGTTGGCCAGGATGGTCTTGAACTCCCGATCTCAGGTGATCCGCACACCTCGGCCTCCCAAAGTGCTGGGATTACAGGCATGAGCCACTGCGCCTGGCCCCCACCTTCCATTTAATCCAGTCTTTGGAGGAATCAAATTAAGGGGATGACAGTGGTGAAACAGTTTTTCCTAGATATGAAGGAACTCATGTGCAGGCCAGCAAAAGAAGATAGAGGGAAATGTATGTAATCATACTAACAAGAAATACATAACAAAATGTGATGAAATAGTCAAAGGCTTTCAAGCCTACTGTGTTGGAGACTGGTAGTTGCCTCACCAATCTATATTCTTCCATTTGAAAAAAAATCACTTAAGCAATAGAATCTCCTGAGTTTTACCTGAGTGGCTGTCCAGTGGAGACTGCATTTCCCAGCCTTCCTTGCAGCTAGGTGTGATCTCATGACTAAGTTTGGCTAGTGAGTAGTGTACAGAAGGGACATGTTCTCAAAAGGAAGCTGCTTGCTCTTCACTTTCTCTTTTCCCCTTCCCAAGGACTGGAACATAGACATGGTGGTGGTTCATTACTGACCATGTGGATTAGAACAACACCTAGTTGATGGTGAAAAGAAAGAAGACACTTGGATCATGGATCACCTTGTGGAATGACACTATCCCACAACCCTGGACTGCCTACCAGTTTGCATGTTTATGAAAGAGGTGGTTTCACGGAGTGCCTTGCTAATCGAGTGTGGTGTTTAGACCAGCAGCAGCACCCGGTAACTTATTAGAAATGCAGAATCCCAGACCCATCCACTGAATTGTATAATTCGCATTTAAAAAACATCTCCTGACAATTCATATACACATTGGAAGTTGACGAGCATGGGTATAGTGGTTAAAAGGATAGATTCTGGTGCCAGAGCCTGGGTTCAAATCCAAATCTGTGACTTAATTAGTTGTGTCTCTTTGGGCAAATTATTAAAATTCTGTGTGGCTCAGGTTTCTTTTCTGTAAATTAAGGATATTAATAATATCTTCCTTATAGGGTTGTTGTAAGAATTATATCAGGTAATATAAGTAAATATATAAAGCTATCAGTTGGTATAAAGCTATAGAAGAGTTTGCTATTATTTTTATTACAAAAAAACTTCTATCTTGTTTAAGCTATTTGGTCTCTGATAAAGCTGTCAGACTTATAGATTTATTATAAAATCTGTCCAGGGCCAGCAAGGTTTTTGCATAATAGAGAGACTTTGTAACCACAGGAAATCTGCAAACTAACATTTTAATAAATCCATCCACTGTTAAAATAATAGGTCTGGGTGAAGATTTGGAGAAGGGTAGAAATTGTGTCAAGTCTTATAACAACCATGTATCTTGGCACTTTCAGGATAACCTTTACAGTAACACGTATTCATATTCGATGAACATTTATTAAGCATATACTTATGTGTCAGGCATTTTCCTAGGTACTTGGGATGTATCAGTAAAGAAAACTGACAAAAATCACCCCCCTCATGAAGTTCATATTCTACTGCAAGTGTGGGAAGTGGTCTGGAGATGGGGAGTATCCATCAAGTTTAGATTTCATTATCAGGTTGTGGCTCAGACTATGTTTCCTAATGACTAGCTTGGAAAATTTAAATATCATAACAAAAGGAAGTGAAAAATAGATTGAAAGATCCCGGAGCCTATGATATTGTGGTTACTATAAAATCTGTCCAGGGCCAGAAAGGTTTTTGCAAAATGGAGAGACTTTGTGACCACAGAGAATTTAATCTGTATTCCAAAGCAAGTCAGAAGCACATCTGACATCAAAGTTTCTACCAACTGTAGAGCTGGGATGTTCTCCAGTTAAGTTCTCTGGATGATCTTACACATTGCTGAAGAGCAGGTAAGGGGCTCCTCCATCAGGCCTTTGATGAGTTCCCGCCAGGAAGTATCACTTCATCATTAAGAGGTTTGGCCATAATGGGAACTTACTTCATAGAACTTTTGGGGAAGTGTCCAAATCTTCCACCAATTTCTTTAAGATTGTATTGTTGTTTTTCTTAAGTTGTGTGTGTGTGTGTGTGTGTTTTAACATATTCTGGATATTTTTTTCAAACCTGTGACTTAGCTTCTCATTTTCTTAACAAAGTCTTTAGAAGAGGAAAAGTTTTTTATTTTTACAAAGTCCAACTTACCAATTGTTTCTTTTATGGCTTAGTGTTCGTATGTATATATGTTCTAAGAAATATTTGCTTAACCTAATGTCACAAAGGATATTTTCCCCCCTTTTTCTCTAGAATATTTACAGTTTTAGTTCTTATATTTAGGTCTATGGCACATTTTGAATTAATTTTTGTGTAATGTTTGAGGTAAGGTCAAGATTTATTTTTTTTTCTATATAGATATCCAGTGTCTGGTGCAGTTTGTTAAAAGACACTATCGTTTTTCCATTGAATTGCCTTGATACCTTTGTCAACCATCAATTGGCCATAAAAACATTTATGTCTGAAGTCTATTCTGTTCCACTGATTTTTATATTTATACTTAAAACAATATCACAGAATCTTGATTATTGTGGCTTTGTAAATCAAGAAATTAGGTAGTATAAATCCTCCAAACTTAGTCTTTCACAAAATTGTCATGATTATTCTCATTCCTTTACCATTTGATATAAATTTTAGAATTTTCTCATCAATTTCATCTCTTACAACCTCACAAGGATTTTAATTGGGGTTACAATGAATCTATGGATCAATTTAAGGAGAACTGACATTTTTAAAATGTTGAGTTTTCTAATCCATGAGCATGATTTATCTCCATTTATGTAGGTATTTAATTTCCTTTGGCAATGTTTTGTAGTTAAGTGTGCAAGTCTTGCAGAATTTTGTTAAGTTTATTCCCAAGTATTTTATTTTTGATGCTATTATAAATGGAGTTGCTTTTAAATCTTAATTTCTAAATTATTTATTGATGGTATATAGAAACAATTGATTTTTGTATATTGATGTTGTATCCTGTATCCTTACCCAATTCATTTGTTTTCAGTAGCTTTAGATTCCTTAAGCATTCTCTTCATACATAAATATGTTGTCTGCAAATAAAACAGTTTTACATTTTCTTTTCCAATATGCAAGGCTTTTATTTATTTCTCTTGCCTTATTGCACTGGTTATGACCTATAGTTCAAGTTTTGAGAGTGGATATCCTTCAATTTTTCTAGATCTTAGATATAAAGCATTGAGGCATTCACCACTGTGTATATTAGCTGTAGTTTTTTGTCACTATTGTCCGTCTGGTTTTATCTTGAAAGTGCCCTTAATCAGACTAGTAAATTCCATTTCATTCCCGATTTCCTCAGAGTTTTTATCATACCTGAGATATAACTTTGCCTAATGGCTTTTTTATCTCTAACAAGATAATCACATATTTTTGTTTCTTTCTTGTGACATATTATCTCATATACATTGTTGGGTTTCGTTGGCTAATATTTGCCAAGCATTTTTTTTTTTTTTTTTTTGCCAGTGTTCATGAGGTGCAATCGTCTGTAGTTTTCTTGTGTTTCTTTGTCTATATTCAGTACAAGGGTAATACTGGCTTTATAATATTAGTTGGGAAGTATTTTCTACACCTCTGTTTTCTGAAAGAATTTGTATAAGATTAGTATTAGTTCTTCCTTAAATGTTTGGTAAACTTTTACTCATGAAGCCATCTGGGTCTGGATTTTTAAAAATATATGTTTGATAAGGTTTATAATTACAAATTTATTTTTTAAAGTAGTATAAGGCTATTAACACTCTCTATTTCTTCTTGGGTCAGTTTTTGAAAGTTTTATTTTTCAAATACTGGATCAAATACTTGGATCATTTCATCCAAGTTGCCAATTTATTATTCATAACATTGCCTTATTATCCCTTTAATGTTATTTAGCATCTGTATCTTGTCCCCTCTTTCATTCTTGACATTGGTAATTTGTGTCTTCCCTGTTCTTTTAGATTGGTATGACTATAAGCTTAACAATTTCATTGATTTTTCCCAAAGAATATTTTTTCTGTTGTTTGTCCATTCTCTATTGTATTGATATTCCTTCTCCTGCACAGCTCTAAGTTAGTAAGTGAGAATTGATCTTAGAAGAACATGAAAACATACGGGAAACAAAACAGGGAAAAATATTAAACAACTACAGTTTTCAATGTGTTCATCTAGATACCATGGCAGATCTGAGAAACACACATGTAGTTCTCTGTGCTTAAGGATATTATTATCTAGTACTCTGCCTCTCAAACGTTTTCATAAAGTTATACCAAATGGCAGGAAAGATTGAATAAGTACTTTTCATGACATAGGGCAGATATTCTCAGACGTTTTTATGTTCATGGAAAACCTAGTGTCTCAGTTTTCTCAAGGCACCTCAGATCAAAAGAAACCTACGAAATTCCATTTATTAAGTAGATAGGTCCAAAATCATTTAATTTTTATTTCCTAATAACAAGTAGCCATTAAATAACAATACAAATATTTATATTCAATTCTTAAATAACCACAATTACTTATTAATGGGATATACACCTGTTAGGCACTGAACAACTTTTAAAACTTTGGACTCACATACTGCCTATTTGTTTTACATTTATTTTCATGCATTAGTTGCTTTTTTTCATGGCAACTGCTAAAAACCCAGCTTATCAAAGATATGATGTTATCAAAAGAAATGTAGTATAATCTAATATTGAAAATATTATCCTGAGCTAGTAGTTTTCACATTGTCCTATTGATATTGAATATCTCTACTTTTTCCTAAAAAAAATAAAGTATCCCATGATGCCCCATTAGTTCACCGTAGTTCCCTGAGGTGCCTCAGCACAGTTTGGGAACTATGGGTCTAGGGTAAAAAAGAAGAAAGCTCCTGAGATCCAAATTTCCTTGAAAGTTTAAATATGTTAAATCTTTAAGATTCATCTAAAGTTTTTCCTCTATTAAATGATACATTTGTATTTAAACATGATTTTACACTTTATAAATTTCCCTATATTTATTTTATGGATCCTTGTATTCCCTGAGATATCATAGCAGAGTCCTGGGGATACCTCTACTGCAACTTGAGAGAGAAGGATCTACCTATGGAAATAAGATAATGTATGCAGATGAGAGGTTAACCAAAAACCCAAGGCAACTCAAGTACTAACGCTGGATAAGGAGGAAGTAAGACAATGTAACCAAGTAATTTACAGTCTTAACCAGGATCTTTCTGAGACTGAAAGGGAGTGGTACCAATAGTAATTGGGAAAATAGACATAAACATAGGCTATCCCAGATAAACAGGGAGGCATGTTTCCCCAGGAAAGATTGGAAATCATTGATTTTGCAAATATAGTGGGACTATGCATGTATTAGCCAATAAAACATCTTCCACCAGATTTTTTTTTTTTAAATCTAGAGAGTCCATATTATATCCACCTCTAGTTCTAAGAATACTGAAACATTTCCCTCAAGATTGCAACCCCTTCTCTAGGGAAAATAGCATAACCAGGTCTTATTTTTCACACAATGCCTAACTCTGAGGAACATCTTTCAGTGAGGAAGCCTTCCCTACATTCTTCTGAGAGGTGCAGTGTTGTCGCCTCTTTACTGGAGAAGTTATCCTCTTCTGCCCACACCTATAAGAAGAGAATCTGGAACCAGTAACAACCAATAATCCTGTGGGTTAACAATTACCATTTAAATCAGCAAACTGACATCTAAGGAACTTAAAATTATGTATGTAGATGGTAATGCCATCTTTTCTTTTACAGGAAAAAGAGGAGGCTGCCATTTTTTTTTTAGTTTTTTAACTATATACTCAATTCTAATTCTGGTAAAAATTATTTTATTTCTCTACATTTTTGATTTAGCCACTTTAATCAATTCTAAGATACAAATATCTTTATATTATGCTCTTTCTGAAATTAGGATGTGTCCCACAATTAATGATATATCATAGTTTAATTGGATTAGGTAATTGTTTTCTGTGTGGTGGCACATAACATAATGATGTATCTTTATAAGTAATGGGGTCTTAGATTTAAAGAGATAAAGTTATTATTCCATAAGAGAAAGGTGATACCAGTCATGTTGGAGTGATGTAAAGATTCAACAAAAAAATTTTGTTTACAGGTAGTAAATATGGTAGAGTGAATAAAAAACTAGGATATGAGTAGAAATTCTCAGGTTTTTTTTTCTGTTTTCCTTTTTTATTGAGATGTTAGTAAGGGTTTTTGTTGCCAAAACAAGTGAGAGATACAAGCATAAAAGAAGACACAGATAAGTTGTCTTGATAATTTTAGACTCTAAGATCTCTCTATGGAAAGGTCAGCTACTTTTGTAGACAAGATACTATCCAAAATAAAAACAACAGGTATTTGAGGCAGTGTTCAAGACAATGACTGAATACATATGTAATATGTAAAAATAAAAATGTAGATTCCTATTTTCTTTCCTCAATAAGCTATGTGAGCATATAAAGGATGGGTCTGCTTTTGGGGAAAAATGCTTTTCTATAGAAAAATTGTAATTTCCTCCATCCTCTCCCAAAAAAGGTTTTAAGCCCTGAGATGAGCAAGGAAATCAATCAGGATAACACTAGTTTCACATGAACCTCAAGACTATAACTATAGTTACTATCTTCTTTTCTTAAAAAAAACTTTAGCTTCCTTTTATCTGTACCAAACCAGTACACTAAATTTTCTCCCTTACAAAATTTTCAACCAAGTTGGAATTAAATTAATGTCACTGTAAAATACAAGAAAGAATAGGTAAGCCCAGTGTTTGCTCTGTGTAATGCATAAAACAGAAGCATTTCTCCAACAGCACTAGCCCTAGAGGTACCACATTAAGAACTGGCTGCAGGACAAAGTGATCCCTTAGGTCTACTAACAAGGCAGGGAGAGGAGAGTCCAGTTTCAGCAAAGATGAGGATTCCCTGCTACGCTCTACGTTTAGCTTTTAGTTGTAGCCAGATCTCAAACAGATCCTAGGTCCCCCTAACTGACAAGGCCAGAACATAGTACCTTCACAGGGTCAAGAGGGCCAAAGTCGTCTAAACTAGTCAGTGAACATCTCTGCTCCATAATTTGTTAATGCTCACAATGATAGCACTACAGACATCAAGAAGCCTGGGTTTTGGAACAACTTACACATTTGTTATAGCAAAATATTTGTGTCCCCCTGACATTCCTGTGTTGAAACCTAATCACCAGTGTAATGGTACTTAGCAGCGGTGGCTTTTTGGTTGTGATTAGGTCATTGTATTAGTCTGTTTTCACGCTGATAAAGACATATCCGAGACTGGGAAGAAAAAGAGGTTTAATGGACTTACAATTCCACGTGACTGGGGAGGCCTCACAATTGTGATGGAAGGCAAGGAGGAGCAAGTGACATCTTACTGTATGGCAGCAGGCAAGAGAGAGAGCTTGTGAAGGGAAACTCCCATTTTTAAAACCATCAGATCTCATCAGACTTATTCACGATCATGAGAACAGCATGGGAAAGACCCGCCTCCATGATTCAATTACCTCCCACCAGATTCCTCCCATGACACATGGAAATTGTAGGAATTACAATTAGAGATGAGATTTGGGTGGAGACACAGCCAAACCATATCAGTCATGAAGGCATAGCCCTCATGAATGGGATTGGTGCTCTTATAAAATAGACCTCTCTCGTATCTTTTGTCATGTGAGGACACAGCAAAAAGACAGCTGTCTATACACCAGGAAGTAGGCCCTCACCAGACACTGCATCTGTGGAGGCTTGGTCTTGGACTTCCCAGCCTCCGGACTGTGAGAAATAAATTTCTGATGTTTATAAGCCATCCAGTCTACGGTATTTTGTTGTAACAGCCTGAACTGATTAAGACAACATCATTTACCTAATAAGCAGTGATAAACATTCTTGTCTAGAGTAAATGATACGAAATATAGTACATTACTGCTGAGGTTATTTAGTCTGACTTTAAATTAAAGCAGTACAAATGACTTCTTCCATACAATAAAGACAAACTTTGTACTCATGCTTCTCAAAGCCAGTTGTGTCTCTAGATCTAGCCTCAGTTTAACAATTTTTTAAAAAAATACCTTTCCTAGGTCAGTGCTAAGATGAAAAAGGAGTAGCGAGCAAAACACTCTCTATCCAGAATCCCTGTAATAGAGCTCTAGAATCCAGCAGGTATAAGCACATTCAAGTTTGAGATTGTGGTCTGTGGCAATCGTTTCTATCCTTCTATCTCTAGAATGTTCATCTTGGGTGGCTTGAAGGTTGCTGGATTCACAGCCATTCAGTTGGCCTGGATATAACCTGAGCATAGGTCAGTTCCACTGGAAAGGGCCACTGTGCTCCTTTGTAGCCCAGGTGACAAAGCCTCCTGAAGCAGACTCCTGAGGTGGGGGTGGAAGTATGGGAGTCTTTGTTCAAAACTGCTCCATTTATCTGATGAGTCTGTCTTTATCCCCATTTCTGAAACTGGACTTTGCTGGAATTTGGACCAGATAAGGCTGTAGAAGAACCAGAAGTGAACCAGTCTCGGTTTCCGCTTAGGGAAAGAGTCGGGGTGCTGCTTGGAGTGGACAGGGTCATTCAAGCGGCCTCTCTTTCTTCGTTATTTTTCCCCTGTGGAGTTTTGGTTTGTGGAATGCTTCTGTCACTCAAAGGTTCTTGATATCCTTGGTGGGAGGAACTTTGTGGGGTGTGTAGCCAGCATCACTCGGCCTTGTTTGTTGCTCAAAATACTGAATGCTGTCCTGTGTGTTTTGTAATAATTCATGATGACAATGGTAGCTCTATCCTTCACCACCAGGATCTCGTCCATACTGTCAGTGGCCATAGGATCATGGTAGGGGGGATACACAGTCCTCTCTTATTCCACCAAGGTACTGAAATAACTTGTTTCCAGGGAATGCTGCTCATGGCTAGGGAAGAGGAATCAATGTGTAGGGTCTTTGAGGGCATCCTCATAGCCTGGCAGTTACAGACTCGTGGGGAGGGATATCTTGCCTAGGGAACCCCTAGGCTTAAGAGCGGGCTCTCCTCGTTGTCTTGAAGCCACTGAAAAACTAGGATCCAGGTGATTTAGAGCTGAGTCCCTGCCACCACAGTGAAATGATGTGACAATTATGCTGACAGATACTAACGAGGAACACCACCCAGCTGTTGCAAATTAGCAAGGCTTCCCTGGTAAAGTCTACCCAGACGTCTGTTTCTTTGCCACCATGGGGATTACTGCAACCCAAGCTCCACAGTACAGACAGAGGCTTTATGGTGCAGTCAGGACCCAAGCCACGGTGTGCAAGGCACTATACTGTACTCCAGGCAGGTCTGAACCTCGGGTGCAGATCGGTGAGCACGGGCTGTGCAAGTCTAGGATTCCAGTGTTAACTTTCCTCTTTACTAGCTAAGTGACATTGAACAAGACACAATCTCTCTGAGGCTGTTTCTTTGTCTGAAAAATGATGATCAAATACCTGCTCTGTCTATTTCATGGGGTTCTTGGAACATCAAATAGTCTTTGTTCTCATTGGTTTTATGAATCATGGAGGCATGATATAAACGTGAAATAAAAGACAAGGCATGTAAAAATACTGTGTGAGATTTAAAGGGGCACACAAATGCAAAAATTACTGTTTGTGACTTTTTAATAAATACAAGGTAAAATATCATTTTTATATTCAATTAAATCCAACCATCATTTTTGAGGCCCTGCTTTAATACATGATTCTTTGGGATGTAGTGTTAAATTATCCACATGCACCCTAAGTCTGAACAATTTTTGTGTAGCAAGACCCCCATCCCCTGCCAAAAAAAGCAAAGCTATAGCAACCAGTGTTCTGGTGTTCTATGGCCTTTTTTCCCTAAGATCCACACTTTGCTTTTTGCTAACCCATCTCTCACTGTAAATGTGTACAGGAACAAAATGTGAGTACCGTAGATTAAGGCTAGAGATAATTGGCAGAACATAGGAGAAGAATCAGTGATGAGGGAGAAGGTGGGAGAGAAAAAGAGGGACCTGGGAATTGGAAAGAAGAAAAGACAATGTACAAATAAAATCAATCCTCCCAATTGTGGCATGCAGAGTGAAAGAACTAAGCTACAAACATGGATTCAATCAGATTCAATCAATCAGATGCCAGATGGACACGGCTTTAAAAAATGAGGCTATTATCACTGAAGTTCATTTGACAGAGCTTACGTGTAAGAGTCAAGCGATGATCACTCTTGTCTACAGTCATAAAATAAGATGCCACGGTGATTTATCACTTTACTCTTCTAATATAACCCAACCTTTAGGAGTGTCTATAAATTTGGTTCCTACCTTTTGAAAACTCTTACTGTATCACTGTAAATTAGCCCATTCCTTGGCACATACTAGGCATTTGATAAGTGTCTGGTGAATAAATGAACTGAAAGAATGCAGACCTAGTTATGTTATTTTATCTTTTCATGGTGTTGAAGGATTCAAAACTAGAAAATAACACTCCCCCTTTCACCCTCTTATTTCCTCAAACACAAGACTCTTATTTAAGATTCCTCTAGTCTATGCAGATAACTTAACAATTGCTGGTACTCACTGAATGATTACTGTGCTGGGTAGTGTGTTAAGAAGTTTACACGATCTCATTCAATCCTTGCAACAACAAGTGAGCATGTGATTATCCCACTTTAAAAATGGAGAAAGTAAAATTCAGGGAAGTTACCCTTAGAAAGGGAAAAAGTTTATACACCTAGTAAGTTGGGATAAGGGTAACCAATTGGATATGCTTTTCTTTAATAATTATATTTTCATAGAAAAGGCTCAAGGAAGCACACAAAGAATTACAACTACCCTTTTCTAAATTGCAAAGGCCTGCAGAAAGTGTGTCCGTTGAGGATAAGCTATTGGCAGTGACCTTGAGGACAGAAGGAGTGGCTAGAGCAGGAGCATTTCATTGTTTTTTGATGCCAACCAAAGTAAGAAATGCATTTTATATCCTAACACACACATACACACACACACTCACACATAACCACACATACGTATGTACATAACTGAAATAAAACTTTTACTGAGCAATGCTTACTGCCACTATGTGTGACGCATAATAATATTTTCCATTCTGTTCCCTTCCATTTACTTTTCTTTCCTTCTCTTCCCTTCCATTCTATTCTATTTTATTTCTTTAAATGCTGGTTGGGACCCACTTATAATTGACTTCACTGTGCATTCGTGGGTAATGAGCTGCAGTTTGGAAACCAATGAGGTGGAAGGCAATAAAAGTAGTAGGAGGAACATGGAATTTTGATTCACTTGTGAGACTGGAAACTTGGGCTGCTATTGTGTGGGCTAAAGCAAATAATAATTTCTTTGAACTTCAGTTTCTCACCCATAAAATGGGGATAATAATACATACCTCAAAGGGATGCTGAGAAGAGTGAGCGACAAACATACACACCTACTCTAGTACTTAGTGTGTCCCACAGATGTATGGTGACAGCAGTGTAATGAGGTGGTTAGGAATGCAGAATGCTGGGCCCTGTCACAAACTAGCTGTGTGATCTTAGGCAAATCACATAATTTCCAAGCTTTGGTTTACTCCTGTGTAAAAAATGAGGAAATAGTAGTATTTACTTCACAGGGTTGTCGTGAGCATTAAGTGTGATAACATATGTAAAGCTCTCAGCACAATGCCTGGTGTGTAGTAAGTGCTCAATAAATTATTGGCTATATCATCTATTCAACAAATATATCTATTATTATTGTCCAACTACTTAGAGCTACTCTGGAATGCCCTTGACTGGGTGACAATACATATTTTGATGGGACAAATTCAGGATTAGAGGTGTGTGTGTGTGTGTGTGTGTGTGTGTGTGTGTGTGAGAGAGAGAGAGAGAGAGAGAAGAAAGGAGAAAGAGAGAGAGAAGAAAGGAGAAAGAAGAAAGGAGAGACAGAAGAAAGGAGAGAGAGAGAGAGAAATAATACATGTGTAACAAACCTGCACGTTGTGCACATGTACCCTAAAACTTAAAGTATAATAATAATAAAAAAAATCAGAATTGCTCTATTTTACTCATTGGTATCTTCAAGAGGCCAAATCAAACTTGGCTGCAGCAAAGGAAATTATTTTTAGTAAAGAAAGGTTAGATCCAAAATTGGATTCCCTCTCTTTGTTTTTGACAGTATTTCCACAAAACCCAATCTTTGGAATGGGGTTAAAAGCCTTTTTTTTTTTTTTTTTCCAATAAGTAGACTTAACAAAAAAATGAATAAAGGAAAGAACTCTACATATTAAGTAGTGGAAAGTAAGTTTCATCCTTTGGAGGTTAGCTAAAGAACTCTATGGCATGGCCCCACACTCCCTAAAGCCTTCCTTCTTGCCACCTGTGCCAGGTAACCTCTAAGATGCCCCCAATACTTCCTGGTATTCATGCTCTGTGTAATACTATCTTCCTGTCAAGTGTGGATTGGACTAAGTAACTCATTTCTAACTAATAGGATAAAGTGGAAATGACAGTGTATGACTTAGAGACTATGTCATAAGAGGTAATATGGCTTCGCCTCTCTCTTCTGGAGCTTACTCTGAGGGAAGGTAGCCGCCATGTTGTGAGCAGCGCCATGGGAAGCCCATGTGATGAAAAACTAAAGCCTCCCACCAACAGTCAGGGAAGTGAACTTGGAAACTGATCCTCCAGCCTCTTCAAAAGAATGTAGTCCGAGCCAACAGATACCCTGAACCAGAACCACCCAGATAAACCACTCCTAGATTCTTGACTCTCAGAAACTATGAGATAATATATGTTGTTTTAAGCTGCTATGTTTGGGGATAATTGTTATACAGTAATAGATAGCTAATATATCACCCTTGAATCTTGCTTCCCACACCATCTGTGTTAGGTCAGTCAGTTAATGATTCATTTATTCTCTCATTCTTTCCATGAACTTCTATGGACTGCTCATTATGTGTTGGGCAGTGTGACTGTCTTCAAATCCTCACTTTAAGGAGTTGCTCTGTTCTGTTCCATTGATCTATATCTCTGTTTTTGTAGCAGTACCATGCTGTTTTTGTTACTGCAGCCTTGTAGTATAGTTTGAAGTCAGGTAGCATGATGCCTCCAGCTTTGTTCTTTTAGCTGAGGATTGACTTGGCGATGCAGGCTCTTTTTGGTTCCATATGAACTTTAAAGTAGTTTTTTCCAATTCTGTAAAGAAAGTCATTGGTAGCCTGATGGGGATGGCATTGAATCTATAAATTACCTTGGGCAGTATGGCCATTTTCACGATATTGATTCTTCCTACCCATGAGCATGGAATGTTCTTCCATTTGTTTGTATCCTCTTTTATTTCATTGAGCAGTGGTTTGTAGTTCTCCTTGAAGAGGTCCTTCATGTCCCTTGTAAGTTGGATTCCTAAGTATTTTATTCTCTTTGAAGCAATTGTGAATGGGAGTTCACTCATGATTTGGCTCTCTGTCTGTTATTGGTGTATAAGAATGTTTGTGATTTTTGTACATTGATTTTGAACCTGAGACTTTGCTGCAGTTGCTTATCAGCTTAAGGAGATTTTGGGCTGAGACTATGGCGTTTTCTAGATATGCAATCATGTTGTCTGCAAATAGGGACAATTTGACTTCCTCTTTTCCTAATTAAATACCCTTTATTTCCTTCTCCTGCCTAATTGCCCTGGCCAGAACTTCCAATACTATGTTGAATAGGAGTGGTGAGAGAGGGCATCCCTGTCTTGTGCCAGTTTTCAAAGGGAATGCTTCCAGTTTTTGCCCATTCAGTATGATATTGTCTGTGGGTTTGTCATAGATAGCTCTTATTATTTTGAGATACGTCCCACCAATATCTAAGCCCTCAGAAATAACGCCGCATATCTACGACTATCTGATCTTTGACAAACCTGACAAAAACAAGAAATGGGGAAAGGATTCCCTATTTAATAAATGGTGCTGGGAAAACTGGCTAGCCATATGGAGAAAGCTGAAACTGGATTCCTTCCATACACCTTATACAAAAATTAATTCTAGATGGATTAAAGACTTACATGTTAGACCTAAAACCATAAAAACCCTAGAAGAAAACCTAGGCAATACCATTCAGGACATAGGCATGGGCAAGGACTTCATGTCTAAAACACCAAAAGCAATGGCAACAAAAGCCAAAATTGACAAATGGGATCTCATTAAACTAAAGAGCTTCTGCACAGCAAAAGAAACTACCATCAGAGTGAACAGGCAATCTACAAAATGGGAGAAAATTTTCACAACCTACTCATCTGACAAAGGGCTAATATCCAGAATCTACAATGAACTCAAACAAATTTACAAGAAAAAAACAAACAACCCCATCAAAAAGTGGGCGAAGGATATGAACGGACACTTCTCAAAAGAAGACATTTATGCAGCCAAAAGACACATGAAAAAATGCTTGTCATCACTGGCCATCAGAGAAATGCAAATCAAAACCACAGTGAGATACCATCTCACACCAGTCAGAATGGCGATCATTAAAAAGTCAGGAAACAACAGGTGCTGGGAGGATGTGGAGAAATAGGAAGACTTTTACACTGTTGGTGGGACTGTAAACTAGTTCAACCATTGTGGAAGTCAGTGTGGTGATTCCTCGGGGATCTAGAACTAGAAATACCATTTGACCCAGCCATCCCATTACTGGGTATATACCCAAAGGACTATAAATCATGCTGCTATAAAGACACATGCACACGTATGTTTATAGCGGCACTATTCATAATAGAAAAGACTTGGAACCAATCCAAATGTCCAACAATGATAGACTGGATTAAGAAAATGTGGCACATAGACACCATGGAATACTATGCAGCCATAAAAAATGATGAGTTCATGTCCTTTGTAGGGACATGGATGAAATTGGAAATCATCATTCTCAGTAAACTATCGCAAGGACAAAAAACCAAACACCACATGTTCTCATTCATAGATGGGAATTGAACAATGAGACCACATGGACACAGGAAGGGGAACATCACACTCTGGGGACTGTTGTGGGGTGGGGGGAGGGGGGAGAGATAGCATTAGGAGATATACCTAATGCTAAATGACAAGTTAATGGGTGCAGCACACCAGCATGGCACATGTATACATATGTAACTAACCTGCACATTGTGCACGTGTACCCTAAAACTTAAAGTATAATAATAATAATAATAAAAGGAGTTGCAGTCTAGTGGTGGATATACAGTGGACAGACTATTACTGTTTAAAATGCTAGGTGCATACTAAGTGTCACTATGTGGTTTTGATAGAGGGCCTTCGGGACTCAGAGGAGGAACAAGGACTTCCTGCCTGGGCAAATGAAAGGATACAGAGAGGAGATGGCACTGGACCTAAGCCTTGATACCAAGGTATGATGGCTTTGCCATATGTCCACTTGGTTGGACTGAACTGCCTTCCCCAGAATTCCCTTTCTTCTATGTTTCTAGGTTGGGTGGGGCACAAGGGAGATTCCCACCCAAGGAGAAGGGAAGCAGTGGCCATTTCTTAGTGCACAGGTGTGTGGGGCTGCTAACTCACTTTGTTGGCGTGAAGCAGCAGCTGGCCTGCCATTGCTCTACCTTCCCCTGTGGTCTTCTGTAGCATGTCTGACTTCCAGGTCAAGTGTGTGTTTAGCTCTGGGATAAAGGGCTTCAGCTTCTGAAGGATACTCTCATCAGTAAGGTGAGAAGCAACGAGACGGGACACGGTCCTTTTTTGCTTGAGGTGCTAGCCTACTCCTGATTTTCTCTTCCTGTCTTCCCCATGGAGTTCAAGCTCCAGTCACATGTAGAGACAACAGCCTTATGGAGACTGCGTAACCAGCTCCCACGATCGTGTAGATCGTGTAAGCCAGTTCCCTGTGACACACAGGTGGAAATGACAAGAAAGAGCATTGGAGGCAGAGGGAATAACAGGAACACAGGAGTGGAAGAGAAAAGGTAGAAGTAATACCATAACCACTTGTATAACACCAGTAGTGACCAATCAGAATGAATCATTACCCCAGCACTGACCAATCAGAATGAAGGCAGACCGCAGCACTGGCCAATCAGAACAAATGCTTGCCACAGTGCTGAAGCAGGGTCCTGGATGGCCCGGCTGTGTCCCTTTTAGCTACTGAATTATAAGGTCTTACTGAGGAGAAGTCTGAGTGGGTCTTGTGGTGGTTAAAAGTATGGGAGTGGGGATCAGAGAAGCAACTATTTGCCAACTAGTACAGAAATGTTTTAATATTTCAACAACTTGCACTATCATACTGATGCATTCCAGCTAAATAGAAGCTCTGAGAAAATATGCGTGGTGTGTGTGATGCGTAGCAAGTTGTTTAATGTTGCTGGCTCGTGGTATGGCTGTAGTTTTAACCACCCGGTGACTCAATTCAGTGAAATTGATTTAACCTGTTTTGTCTTAAGTGGCCATAGTCAAAATAGCTATGAAAACAATTCCATGGCAAAATGCTATTTTATACCAATCACAGATGACCAAGACCCTATGCTTTCACTGAATGAGGGATCAGAAAGCAGGAATTTTAGCCAGTGTTCTGCTACTGTCACATTGTGACCTGGGAAAGTCATTTACCACGACCCAACCTGCAACCAGAAGGAATGGCCTTACTTGGGCTTTCCTCTGTGTAATTTTCTTGAGACTGGAATGATCCTCCATTCCTTAAAACTATGAGTAAAGACATATTTCACCCAAGAAACCTGCCCTACATCTCATTGGCTCGGCATGAAATTTTTAGCTTGTGGTAATTATTTTACATGAATTGATATTTTATTCCCTGTTCTCTTTAGGTAGCATCACAGGTGTGCAGCTTATTCCTCCTTTTGATTGGCTTGATCTCTCAACAGATGCATAATTTACTGGACATCCCTTTTATACTCTGTAATGTCCCCTGCTACCTAGAGCTCCGCATACAGCAGGTGCTTAATAAATACTTAAGCGTCCATATAGCATTTTGGTAAATGTTCCAGTTCCAAATAAAAATCAAACAGGATATTTTTGTGTATTTAAGGGTTTTGGATTGTGTCTAGCGTGGTATTTTCTCTACTTCCCTTCCAGTGGCATGAATAATTAATAATAGAGTTGGAACTCCGTGTGTGCATGCCCATAATAGTATTTGTGTGCATATAATAATGGTGTAAAACTTAACTCATTTTGCTTCAAATAAAAAGCCATTCCTGTTTAACAATTAGCGGCTATGAACACAAAGATCATTTTAGCATCTTAGAGCCAATAATTTCTTGTAGATAAGCTAAAGCTACCAAAAATTAATATTTATCATTAAGAAGAAATTCAAATCTTAAACAGAGAAAAATAATACAATCAACTCTAGACACTTAAATATTCTTGTCCTTGGAGAGTTAGGGCAGTTGGGCTTAATCTGCCACATTCTCACTAATAAAAATGTCACTATTGAACTCCCTGTTCTTTTGGAAAATGAGAAATACAAATTGAACATTCTATAGGGAAAAATCAATACAGGAAAGTGTTGGACTATGGTTTTAAAATAAGCTTCTAAACCCAAACAAAAAGTAGATATACAATTAACAGAGTAGTGGAATGCGAATGCAATTGCTGAGAGTATGAAATTTTGAATATGAACTCTTTCCTCTCAAGCAAATGAATTAGTAGAAGAAATTACTAAGAAAAAGCTGAATAGAGATGACTACAAAGAAATAAAAATTTTAAGCCTTTTGATATTACTGTGAGACCAATTTTTCTTCTTAAGCCTGGAAGAATTTCTGAAAAATTCTAAGGTAGGTGTTTGATCTTTTCTGCTTGACTTATTTTTTCTACTTAGCACATACACATTTATTTGAATTTGAAAATGTTTACTGCACCCATGTGTAAAAATTAACATATATATTTACCATGACCTTGTGATGTATACAAGGCAGAATGGAATGAGAATATTTCTTCTCCAGTCTATTTCTCTGGAATAAATCATAAATTGTTCCATTGTTATTAAACCATTTTTCAATAGTTCAGCTCCCAGCATTAGCATCAATAAATTCCTCTTCTAAATATAGAAAGCAAGTCACTATTTTCTTTAACTTTCATAACCTCATCCATTCCTTCAACTAGTTTTTCACTTACACATACTTGTACACATACTTGTATGTGTAAGTGAACAAACTGGTTTTTAATTCTTAGCAAACTGCTCATTCCCCAACAGATGAAGTGTCTCTTAATCTATGCCAGTGCTCTTTAGTCAGAATTGGTCTTCTGAGTCTATATTTTGCCCCCTATCACTTTGCTTTCATAAAGAGCATCACAGAAGCTTATTCATTAGCATTCAGAGTCAGTCTCTAATGTAGGGGTAGCTCTGATGCAATTTACATTTAGTTCTTTCCATGCTTCCAGTTCTTTACATCAAGCCCTCCTGTTAGCTCTGAGGATAAGTGAGCCAATTGGAAAAGGTTTTGAGCCCTTAGCAAATCTCATCATAAGATATATCCAAACACTGTAATCTGAATGCAATCTTCATTAAGAATTTCCACCACCTGCTTGCTGAAGCCACAGCACAGCTCCACTCATAATCACCATGCAGGGGGCAGCATTAGTTAATGTCATTAGACAAATGTTGCCATCTCCTTGTGCATGTTCATTAGCACCAGGTGGGAAAATACAGGCATGGAAATTTTGGGTTGATTCAGGCTTGGACATTATTTATTCAGCTAACTTTCTGAGCATCCTTGAAAAACCAAAAAGGTTGGATTTGAGATAACTTTTTTAAAAACATACTTCAGGGGCAGTGTCAGTGTTCAACTTCACTAATGAAAGTAGAGGGTTACTTTCCCAGAGGTATGGCATTGGGTAAGTTGATTACTCTCTTGGTTTCCCCATCTATAAAATAGGGAGGATAATTTTATCTACCTTATAGGGTTTGTATTCAGATTAAATGAGCTGATACAAATAAAGCACTTTGAACAGAGCCTGGTTTGTTTTCATCATCATAATCTTCATCATCATCTTTGTTATGCTAACTCTGCTTTCCATTGTTCATCTGAGCACACCAGGGAGCCCACAGGGACCCACATGGGCCACTGAGAGTAATTTGACTCTGAAACACAGCAGCTTTTGTTTTCTTTTCTTTTTTAACCTACATCCTTGGAGCACTTACTAAGTGCCAGTCACTATGCTAAACTGTTTGCAAACATTTTCTCATGCAAACCTCACAACAAGGCTAACAAGATAGATACAAAACTGTATTACAATTTCCATTTTATAGATGAGGAAATTGGAATTTGGAGAAGTTAATTTGCTTATAGAAATAAGGTCCACAGACTCTAAGAAGTGGATAGACTTATATTTCATATTAACTTTGTTTTAGGTGTTATATTGACCTCAAGACCAATTATGAAACAAATATTTAGAGCCGGAAAGCCTTTCCCATTCATGTAGTGCACATGTAGGAGTTAAGACTTAGAGAAGTTAAGGACTTCACCCAAGGTCACACAGCCAGCTGTGACTAGCTGGGATCAGAACATTTACAGAGGTCCTTGGCCCTCTAATGCTCTGCTTTTTCTCTATATATTATTTTACGTCATTAACAGATTTCTCCAAATGTGAAAATATTCAAACTGTGCATTCATCTCAAGGCATGAGTTTCTGCAGCAAGGAAATCATTTATATAAATGGAAAATTAATTGAAGGGAGAAAAGAAATACTTGGGATAGGTTTTTGAAATTTAAACACAATTGCTTAAGTAACATCTTAAAAGATGGCATTAAAGTCATACCCCAGAAGCCACAAATATGATAATAAAAGGTTTACAGTGCCTGTTTTACCAGACATTCTTCAATCCCATTTTCTTTCCAGTGTTTATAACTAGCACGGAACTGAGGCAATTAAGAACAGCTTTCTTTCAGCTTCTCTAAGGCTTCTTGTGTTTTAAACCTGAATTCCTGAGGCCAGGGAGGAAAAGGGAATTCCCTAACCTCTGCGTCCGCCACCTCCTTTGCCACACACACACACACACACACACACACACACACAATTCTTCCTCCCAGAATGAAGAATTTCCTTCATTCTTTTCCTTTTTCATCTCTTCTGTCTCACAGCCTCCACTCCCTCCCACAAAACCTAAACTTCAGAACTTGGCTCAGTGACATTCCCTCAAGATCAAAGTTAAATGATAATTTCCATAAAAACCAAAGTCATTTCAGTCTCACTGTCTCTCTGAAAGTCTGAGTCTCATGCCAATAAAGCACAAAAAAATTCCACACTCCCTTTCTCTTCAATATGAAAGTCCATGCTCCGTCTTCCTTTCTTCTGGTGTCTCTTTACTCCTCACACATTACTGCTTTTCTGCAGAGATGTCCACAGTAAGTTCCACCTTCTAATTTAAGATTTAGCTACTTTCAGTGCCTCTTTTTCTCTCCTGGATAGGCAATGCCTGTGAGGATTGAGGCTACAGTAGTAAGAAAAGAACCAAGAAGCAAGGCGGTAGAAAGTTGGAAGACAGAGAGAGGGAGCAGTGATGAAGAGGGGATTGTAGGAAATTCACATAATTATTTCAAATATTAAAGATCATAGAGCTTGTAAGTGACTTAGTTAAAATACTAACTCAAGGCTTTTTGACCTGAGTCAAACAAAATCCAATTGTTGAGAATATCATAACAAAAGGGATGAAGGCTGGTCCCAATAGGAGTTATGAGCTATCCTAGGGATTGCAACATAAAGTGTCTGTGCAAGAGTGTGAGTCAGTGACATAAATACGGGGAAGAGTGGGAGAGACTACAGGACATCATGATACCACCTTTACATATTTCTGTGGCCTTGCTTCACACATCTTCAGAAGGAATCCTCTACCTGACCTTATTCAGCACAAATAATGGGCCGAGAGCAACAGCAAGCAAGCTGGAGTCTGGACAAGGCCCCTTCCCTTCTCACTGCCCCATCACCCCTCCACGCATAACCACAGATATGACCAGGTAGCTCCTTTATTGCAAGGTGAATGAGGAGGTTCTGATTTTCCCCTGAAAGTAGAAGGGAACCCTTTCTGAAATCACTGATATTTTTCAGGAATCCTTCCACAAAGTCACTAATTGGAGAGTTAACTGATAGCAGGGGGAGTACATATTTCCCTTTGTCTAAGATGTCACCAAGTTTTATGTAAATTAAAATAATTGTCTCCCTCAAGAAATGGAAATAGTAATACTCCATTTAGTTGGGAAGTAACTTCAGAAAGAGAAAATACAGGTGTGTGAGTGTTTTTTCTTTTTCTTATTTGAAAGGAAAATATCAAATTCCTAACACAGAAAATCTCCCTGAGAGTCTGCCTCCAGTAGGAAAGCTCATTTTGCATTCTGCAAGTTTTATGAGAAAAGCATTAAGCTCTAATAAGCAGCAATTTTAGTATTATTCCTTGGATGTTAAGTTCATTTGTTGAGAATACAGTAATACCATGGGATGAAGACTGGTCCCCATAGAAGTTATAAACTATCTTAGGAATTATGACATGAAATGTTCATATATCAATTATAAAAAATGAATCTATTTTCTGTTGCTCCATTTTCATTTAGTAGGAGAAAAAAAGTATTCTACAGAGTCTGTTTAAACAAACAGAAAAATGAAATCCTAGAGTATATATTCAATAACACCTTGGCTTGATAGACAGCCCTGACTTGGAAATATGAATCAACAAGTGGTTTTTCTGATATGATTGGACAGAAATATAAGATAATGGAAGGTAGAACTAACATTTCATGATCATACTCCTATGTCCATTGTCACCTAACTTTGTAGTGCTATCCCACTCCTATTCTGGGCTCAGCCTTATGACCTGGGTTGGTCAATGGGATACTAACAAATGTGGTGCAAACAGAGATCTGAAAAGCACTTATGGGTTTCCACTTGTTCTTGTCCTCTACCATAGCCATAAGCATGTATTTACATTATCCTTCTGCTCACACAGAGTAGAGCAAAAGTCACCTCAGTCATCCTAGCTGAAACTATCCTAGGTCAGTCAACAACCAGCCAATCCCTGCACAAGACAAAAAGAATGTCTTAGCTGACCCAAGATCAGCAAAATCTCCTAGCATGCCTTCCAGATGCATGAGTAAAGAATGTTTATTGTTGTGTCATTTGTGGTGGTCTGTTATACAGCATGATTATAGTACTAGATAACTAATACAAAACCTACAGTGATGAAATGGTTTCTGGATATCAAAACATATTGTATATTGTGTTACATGTTATATGAAAGCTACAGTAGGGATATGTGTTAAGACAGACTGGTAGGCCTGTATGGCCAAGCCACTTCCAGGCAGGGGAAGAATTCTCACTTAAAAGAGATTATTCCTGGTACCAACCACTCAGGGAAAAGCAGTGTCTCTCCAAGTAGAAATTGAATCTGACAGTATGGACCATTGTCAATTGGATGATATGGCAGGGTCTCTCCTGGGCAGGAGCATTTGTCTAGCAGGATGTTTCTCTGAGAGGCCATTCAGAATGACTTCTGCTGTGTGGGGACTGACCAGGAGCTGAGCAGTGAAGGACCCAGGAGGTTCCATGTGATGACTTTGGTAATGATGATGATGATGATGACGATGGCTGACACCAACTGAGCAGGTTGCTTATTATGTCCCAGGTAATATACTCAGCCCTTGATGTATGTCAACTCATTTAATCTTCATAACAACCCTATAAGGCAGGCATTTTCTTTCCCTCATTTTACACTTCAGGAAACTGAAACCCAGAGCTAGAATATTAAGTGACCTTTGTCCTTTGACTAAGGACAAAATAACAATTAACAAGTAGAGCTAGATGGCCACAAATCTGGCTCAAGAACTCTATTCTAAAGAGCTTAGGGAACCAAACAACAAACAAGTTGAGTAAGGACGAGGACTTTATACTTTGTTAGCTGGGTTGCTGATGGTCCTAGTACTATGTTTCTGACACTGCATGGTCAGGAATTTTTCACCACTATGAGGCCAGTATCTTGGTGACAGTAGGAAGGGAATAGAAAGAGAGAGAGAGCTACGGTGGCAATGAGAGTGAGAGAGAGAGAAAGAAGGAAGAAAATCTTGATGAGAAGGTAAAGTTGGGGCATGAAGTCAAATGCCGTTAGTCAGGGGGCTTTACTTTGTTCCCAGTTTTCCCAGGAGACTGTCTACAGGTGCTAATTCCTTAGAGGTTCTGGGTTTAATTTTATTGAAGAGGTGGTACTTCCTTATGTTTTGTATGTGCCAGGCAGTTTTGTAAGCTTTTCACATACATTATGCATTGAATTCTAACTACAACCTTTCAAAGAAGAAAGGGACTTTTATCCTTAAAGATCAGTGCTATTCGAAGTGTGATTCCTGGATGTGTGGCAGGCTGTGAACTCTTTCTTTCCAGTCCACAGCGAGATGATACAGAAATTAAAAGTGGCTGTTTAGAAGCTTTTAGAGAGAAATTTTCTGCTTGTTGAATCTAATAATCTTAAAAAATGAGTGCATATCTTATATGTCTACATTTTCTATTTAATTTTCCTGGTAATTCATATATTTTACAAAAGTATTTTTCCTCAAATGGATTGGAAATTTAAGAAATATAATTTGGGAAGTACTATTCTATACCATGGAATTGAGGCTCAGAGAAACTGAGCAACCTTGCCAAAGTTTCTGTCATTACGAGAAGAGCAGCAGGACTCAAACTCAAGTCTTAATCTAATGCCCATCACATCATTTATTTTTATTGAAATTAATGTCCAACTTGACTCTACCTGCCCACACTTGCCTGTTTAAATAACGATGTTAAGCTCATCTTTTGGGGTGTGGGAAGAGGATGATGGGATCTTTCAACTGGTGATCAGCCAGGCCATCACAAAGTGTAGAAATAGGACTTTAAAAACCAAAGGGAAGCCAGGTGCAGTGGTGTGCGACTGTAGTCCCATCTACTCGGGAGCCTGAGGTGGGAGGATTGCCTGAACCCAGGCGTTTGAGGCCAGCCTGGGCAACACAATGAGAACCCCATTTCTAAAAACAAACAAAAACAAAATCAAAATGATGCTACCAGTGTTCTTGTGTAGCAGACACTGCAATGTGCAATGCCATGGCATTTATCCGGGACATGATTTATGCAGCATGACTTGGAAACAACAGTGAAACCTTTTCTCTTGCTCCTTCTGCAACTCCCTAAGGGAGAAAAATAGGAAACACATAAAATTCTCATTTAAGAAAAATTATTTAACAGACCCTACATCCAGTGAAGCAGTTCATTTTGTGGTTGGAAATTCAAAGGAATTTTCTTCTATCATCTGTTAAAATAAAATCATGCTGTGATTACAGCAAGGAGTAGTAGATAGACGTGGGCACTGGAGCAAGACACACTTAGATTTGGGTCCTGCCTTTACCATTTTCTTGCTATGTAATCTCGGCATCATGCTAATATTTCTGAATTTTGTCCTCATTTGTAAAATGTGAATAATCCATACCTCACAGGATTTGGGGATAATTTAATAAAGGTAACTCACATCAATTACTTTCATCAAATACAAAGTAGAAGGATAATTATACCAGATATCTCCAAACCAGATACATTTTACCCGCTTGTTTAAGATTCTTTCAAATGCTGTGGCTCTACAATTTCAAAATAATTAACTAAAAGGTTGTTTAAAATTGTTTAGTTATTTAGATAGTAGGTTTTTTTGAAGTACGGGATAAAATAAGGTTATTGGACTCAATTTTAAAAATTGACTAGCTAAATGTTTGCATGTTTTGTTTCCCTATAGAAAAAGTGTAATAAGTTAGGATGATATTCTGGTTTATCATATACTGAAACTTGTTTCATTAAATTTGTGATCTATTCACATTTATAGATTATTGATAATCTTATCTCATAAGGATGTTGGAGAGTCATAAGAGGAAGTCAAATTAGATTATGTAATAAATGGTTTCCGGTATATGATAAGCACTGAATAAATGTAGTTCCCCCTTATTCTACTTTACTTATAGGTGCTATAATTTCTAGGACAATGTCACTCTATAGAATTTAATTATATACAATTACTACTATTGTAGATTCCTACATTAAGACTTAACAGAATGAAATAATTTCTACTTGGAAGGTAGAAGTACAGTGATTTAACACTGCTATGAATTTGTCCTGAAACCCTATAGTGAAATTTCTCCAAATGAACAATAATAAAATATCTATGATAGACAATTTTTAAGGTCTGTACTCCAAGTAGTTTCTAAAGTGGCAGGGAGCCTTTGGCATTTCCTCAGTAATTGGTCCCTAAATTGTGTCAACAAGTGCTTATGTACTCTTTACAGTTTTGCCTGCTTTTGCCTTTAACCATTTCAATATTCTTTCCTAAGCAAAGCATAACCTATGCTTTAGAACATTAATTGATTTTTCCTTGCAACATCCTAGGGGGTCTGAAGACCAAAGCCTCTTTGAAGAGCTCATTTTAGGCAACATTGGAAACAATTTCAGAACGCCATATAGGATTAGTTAGAAAACCACTTGGAAACATTTGGTAACTTTAGTTCTACCATCATGCTGTCACTTAGGTTGAATCTACAGATTTTTGGATCCTTCTAGAGCATACGTATTAACCAGCTCACAGAGTTATTTAAGCACTAAATGAAATTAGGTCCGTAAAAGTACTTTCCAAACTATCAACAATATGCAAAGGCTGCAAAATGGTCAGATATTATTTCGTAGGATGCTTTTGCTTCCTCACAGTCCCGTCAGGGTTACAAGATGGCTGCCATGGCCAAATGTCACAAACTCATATGGCAGTGTCCTAAGCAGGAAGGATGGGAGGAAGGCTCCTTTTTATCAGGTAGGAAAATCTTTCCCAGAAGCCCCAACCCCAGCAGGTTTCCCATAAGTTTTTGTTGTCTAAAACTGGGTCACATGGTCATCCCTAAGGGAGGGTAATGGAATAACCAATCTCAGCCAAGTGGAAACGGGATCACCATGGTTAGTTTAGGCCAAAAGAACACAAAATGGTCTGATTTAAAGGTCTGTGATATTTAGGCTCCAGGTCTAAGAGCCTAGCTTAGCTTTTTTGGGCTCCCTTACTTCCTGTTCCATATAAATAATTTCATTTTAACACTCCCTAGACATACTGACTATATATTCTGATTTCCCCTCTTAAATATACTTATTTCCCCAAAGAAACTATGGCAATCTCAAAAAAATCCTCCAGTGTGCCTGAACTCTGCTACATGAATTCTTCCATGTTCATCCCTATACTTCTTGTCCATCTCGTGCAACATGGAATTGAAGGGAAATAATGAGATTTGGAATCAGATGGACCTGTGTCTGAGTTGTGGCTACATTGCGTCTTAGTTTGGTTAAGTCGTGGAACTTCTTTGCACTTCTATTTCCTCATCTGCAAAAGGAAGACAAAAATATTCAACTTACAGGGTTTAGTACAAGGATAGAAAGTGCCAGGCATATAGCAGGCATCCAAAACAGATGATTCATTTATGTTTATCTTTATTATTATGACACATATCCATTTCTGTGATTGCTCTATCTCTAAATCTGGTTCCAACTTTTCATTTGACTCATTTGGGTTGGAGACTTTTTTTTTCCCCATGTTCTGCTTTTGTTTTGTTTTGTGGCTTATCCTGGCTTTAACCCTGTATAGGTGGCCCTCCATATCTGTGGGCCTGCATCCTCAGATTCAACCAACTTCAGATTGAAAATATTTAGAAAAAAATAACAATATGACCATAAACATATGTGTTTTTTTTTTGGTTTTTTTTGTTTTTTTTTTTTTTGAGAGAGTATCTTGTTCTATCACCCAAATTGGAATGCACTGGTGTGAACATGACCTCCTGGGCTCAAGCGATCCTCCCGAGCAGCTGGAACCACAGGCCCGTGGCACCACACCCAGCTAATTTTTAAATTTTTAACTTTTTGCGGTAACAGAGTCTTGCCATGTTGCCCAGGCTGGTCTTGAACTTTTGGCCTCAAGCCATCTTCCTGCCTCAGCCTCCCAAAGTCCTGGGATTACAGGCATGAGCCACTAAGCCCAGTGCAAGTTAAAAAAAAATACAGTAAAACAATTATTGTTATAGCTTTCATATTGTATTAGGTATTGATATGGTTCGTCTCTGTATCCCCACCCAAATCTCATCTCGAATTGTAATCCCCATGTGTTGGAGGAGGGGCCTGGTGGGAGGTGATTGAATCATGGGGGCAGACATGCCCCTTGCTATTCTTATGATAGTGAATGAGTTCTCATGAGATCTGGTTGTTAGAAATTTTCTGAGTGTAGCACTTCCTGCTTCACTCTCTCTCTTCTGCTCCACTATGGTAGGACATGCTTACTTCCCCTCCACCTTCTACTATGACTGTAAATTTCCTGAGGCCTCCCAGTCATGTTTCCTGTCAAGACTGCAGAACTATGAGTCAACCAAACCTCTTTTCTTCATAAATTACCTAGACTTAGGTAGTTCTTTATAGCAGTGTGAAAACAGACTAATAATTATAAGTAATCTAGAAATGACTTATAGAGAAGGATATATGTACATTATATGCAAATAGTCCACCATTTTGTATAAGAAATTTGAGTGTCTACAGATTTTGGTATCTGCAGGGGTCCTGGAACAAATTCCCTGTGGATATCAAGGGACAACTGTACTCTTTCAGGACATGCTCATTGGTTCCAGTATTCTGCTATTTGTCTGTTGATTTCAATACAACTCTGAATGAAAGATGCTCAGATCCCTGAGTCCTAGTCTGGAAGATATAGCAACAATAAATGTTTGTGAAAATGAAAAAAGAAAATAAACATAGTGAACATATTTTAAAAAGTGTAATAAAGATCAGCAAAGTCCAACTACAGTCACAACAAAGGCTGGCCATGTCAGGAAAAAATATATGCAATATGTATTTTTTACACATAAAATACGTTTTTGTGACATCTTTGAACGTAGATTCAAACAAAACATTTCTATATTTGTGTGTGTGTGTGTGTGTGTGTGTGTGTAAGAGAGAGAGAAAGAGAGAATTATAAATTGCATCAGGCAAAATGGAAATTGGTGAATCTGGATAAAGGGTACATGTTAGCTCCTTGTACTGCTTTAGCAGCTATGTTGTACGTTTGAAATTACATAAAAATAAAAAGCGCTTAAAATGCACAGACATTTCAATGAAATACTCACAACTGAAGTGCGTATTGAATATATTAGAGTGGGTGGCTTGGGATGGTGGGAGTTGAGATAGAGATAAAGGAGAAAAATAATGAAATAAAACCAGAGTGGGGTCTTGAGATAGCTGATTGATGATGGTCGTGGAGCATGAGCTAGAGAGAATGATGGCCTTTTCTCTCTGCAGCAAGGTCAGAAGGGGATGATGAAGAGATAGGTACAAGTTCCTTGTATAGAGAATAGTCTGGACACTCTTCTGAAATATTAACTTGGGCGTGACTTGCTGAATCTTTCCCTTTCCCATGCGTGTCAGGCAGGTAGCTGGACTCTTGATATTTCCTGCTTCAGGGATTTTCATAGGGCAGAAAGCAGGAACAATTTGAAGGCAATTGTATCTCCTGTCTTTTGTAAAAGCCTAAACCAAATGATCTTCAGCTGAGGGGTGCATTTGAAGGTATTTAGAAAGAAGAGGGAGAGACTTCACCTAGAATAAAAAGGTCAGAGAAGGAAGGAGAAATCTAGGGCAGGTGGGCTCTGGACACAGAGCTCCCAGCCCCACCAAATAGTCGTATGCCCTAATTGGACCAGAAAAGACCATGTTTCTGGGACAATGGGTATCTTAAAGATAGTCAGGGTGGACAGATAAGTGATGGCTAGGGTTTTCTCCCTGATGTTCTGTGGCTGGGTAAGACACTTTCAGAGCCCTGAGGGGAGTCTTGGTAACTTACATTTCCTGCCGGGATAAATAGATGGGTGTTCAGACTTAGATTTAATTTGATTGCAGAGAACAAGAGATTTTCTATACTCTTGAATTTGTCAACTAAAAGTCCAACCTGCCTCAAACATGTGGTTCTATTTACAAAATAGCCATTTACAAAGCTGGTTTACAACCATATAACTGTTTGTAATACTCTGTATAATATTATGTTATCACCTGCATCATATGATCATTCGATACCATCTTTAGCAAAAGGACAGAGGGGCCACTTTTATCAGTTCCTCAAGAAGAGAGGCTTGGAAATGATAAATTCTTATGAACTATTGTTCAAAAATAACCCCTGGTTATCTTTAGCCTGCTCCAAATGCCCTTCCCTCGCCCCGCTTTTTTTTTTTAAAGAATGTGTCACTCCAGTAGATAGAGGAAATGTGAACCTAGTATAACTTCTACAGTCTTTAGAAAGCCCAGGGTAGGGGACAGGCAACAGAACAGGTAAAGGAATGGTGTTCAAGCAACTGACCAATGTCATGATTCCTAAGAAAAATTCAAGGAAAGAAAAGGGTATTTTTTTTTTCTTCAGAGTATTTAACAATTTTAGAAATATCAATTGACTCCCAACTTTCTTTACACAAACAAAAACTGAAGGAGGCAGATATCCATATCTAATTCTTAGGGGTAAGGCAGTGAAGAAAAAAGAAATTAATTCTATAAATTGGCAGAATTGAGGTGATTGAAGAGAAAACTTATATTCTTGCTAAATGAGCAGCTGGGTGGGAGGACAAGAAAGGAACAAAGCTAGAAAGGGTAGATGGAGGCAGAAAGGGGCAGATAAAGAGCTCTACTGAACAAAAAAGGCACATTTCTCTGCATGTTTAGGAAAAATGCCTATATCCTGGTGGAAGAAGACTTAAAGAAAAATCTGGTTTATAAAGTGTCAACAAAGGTTCAGACATGCTCGATGTGCTTGTGTTGGCATGTGTGTGCTCCGTCTTTTTTAAGTGGTAAATTAGATCTTTGTCTACAGGTAGGTGTGTGAAGAGCAGAGGAATAAAATAACGAGCCCAGTGAATGCAAGTAATGAAAACATCTCTTTCTGGCAGCTTTTCAGCGTTTTGAGCTTGAACCTGACATGACAGCCTGTCCTGGCTTACCTGGGATTGCTTAGAATAGTGCTTCTTAAACTTTCATGTGCATATACATCACTTGGAGTGATTAAAAATGCAGGTTCTGGTTCAGTGTGTCTGAGGTGGTGCCTGAGTTTCTTCATTTCCACTAATTTCCAGGTGATGCCAATGCCACTCCTCCTCAGACCACATTTTGAATAGCAAGGGACTGGAACACATCATCACAGGTTCATATATATATTCAGAGATGCACAGTATGTACATACACACATGGATTTGGATACAGTTATGGGTGCACAAAGTCATTTGTTCATTTGTTTAGACAAATTTTGAGTGTATTGTTTTAGGGTAGGTACTGTACACATATAGACATACACGCTTTTTAGGAGTGATCTTTGCAAATGGATTTTAAAAGCACAAACGATTTCTTTGCTTCCCCAAGGCATTCCATCATTCTCTAACATCGATCTCTACAAATGGCCTTGCTCTCTTACTCTTAGTTACTAGCTGACTTTAGGATGGGCAGCTGCTGTCTGACATTATTTATGTATGGGAGATGATCCCAATATCCTAAGGTAATCCTCTTCATTGCCTGATATTCTTAAAATTGCCATAAGACATAGAGATGAAAGCATGGGTATTGGAATCAGGAGGCCTGGGTTTAAATCTTGACTTTGTCACTCACAACGCAACTTTAACCTCCATGAGCTCCAGTTTCTGCATTTGCAATATGGTGATAATAAAGTTTCCCTCATGGGAATGGCTACTCACCAAATTCAACAAATATCTATTGTAGGTTGATTGCCTGCAAAGGACACAGAAATAGAGTTGATTCAATTTCTCAACTGAAGGAACTCACTGCCTAGCAGAGAAAACAAAGACAGAAGACGCATGTAAAGGAAATAGCACGAAGAAATGGCTAACTTACTTTGTGATGGGACTAAAGGCTTCCTGGAGGAAGTGACAGCTCAGTTGGGCTTTGAAGGATGGGAAGAGTTATATGGTGGAAAAGGAGAGAATTGAGTGATACTTTTCAAATTTAATCTGCATCTAAATCACTGAAATTGCAGATTCTGACTCAGCACCTGAGGTGGGGCATGTGATTCTGCATTTCTAACAAGCTCCAGTTAACGCTGATAGTGTTGGTCTCTGGATCCACACTTGAAGAAGCAAGCGGGGCATTTTAGGTTAAAGAAATACCAGCACAAAGGTGACAGTGAAAAGCCACATGGTAGGTTTGAAGAACAGCAGCAGCTCAAAATGGTTGCACCATCAAGTGCAGGGAAGGAAGTGACACTGGAAAGCTGGTAGAGTTAGAGCAAGTGAGAATTACATGAAAAGACAAAAGTAAGTCTTTCTGGCACATAGTGGACACTCAGAAATGGCTTATTTCCATCACCCATTTTACTCAAATTCCCACCAATTAGAAAGGAATAGAGAGAATGTTTAATATGAGACGGTAAGATATTTGATTTCTCACTTTCATTTGAGGCCTGAGTCTACTTAATTCATGAAAATTAAGTAGATAAAAAGACATCTAGATGGTCATCTTACCTGCCTCAGAGAAAGAAGGTGATTCCCAGGCTCAAACAGGATTAAGCAGAAACCACTTCACAGAGCCAAATATCCCATCAGGACAAAATTGTTGAGAGTTAAATGGGATAACATGTACACTCCTAGCATGTCATAAGTGCTTAACTAGTTTCTCCTACTTTGAGTGAAGGAAGCCTCTGTATATTACGACTTCAATCCATGGGACAGATAACTTGTATTCCCATCCCAAAATACTACTCCTAATCACTTCACATTATGAAAGTTTTATTAAGACTTTTATCTCCCCAAGAGGGTAACACTTGTTACTCTCAATCTCCCCTTTATAATGAATGCACCTTGAAGCAATAAAAAGATGCTGATGGAGTATGGAGATAGGACAAACCAATAAGAAAGATGTAAAACTTACAAATAAAGAATTTCTTATTTCTTCAGATTGTTTCACAATGCTAAGATACCTTTAAAAGCTTTAGAAAAATATGATGAGTCTTCCCCAAACAACTTCACATATATGTAGCTCACTGGCCCTGATTACATTAATTCATCATTCATTCTTTCAAAGAACATTTCATTGAGCACTTAGTATGTGTCAAGCATTGTTCTAGTCACTGAAATACTAAGCAGAACAAAATAGAATCTCTGACTCCAAGGTTCTACTAATAATATTGCAGGAACTCTCTATAGTATTTAATTTATTTTGTAAAAGAAACAAACAGACCTAAGCAAACACGGCAAAGCATAACAATGGTCAATTCTGTGTGTTGGTATGTGGAATATTTGCTCTAGCATTTTTGGTATTTTTTTTTTTGGAATCTCTCAAAACAGTAATTGTATTTTAAAAAATCCCCTGTATCAGTGAAGTATTTATACAATAAAGCTGCATAACAAACAATTCCCACATGCAATCATAGGTAGTTGATCTAGGCTTGGCTTTAAGGGATGACTCTGTTTCAAGCTGTGTCACTGGCTACACTTGGCTTCTCACTAAATTTGGCTTGGGTCTGCCCTATGTGTGTTTGTTCTGGTGCCCAGGCTGAAAGGACAGCAGTTACCCACGGGAAGTTCTTTACAAGGCAGTATGGCAATCCAACTGAACAGAACATTTTAAGTCTCTGCTTGCACGGTGTCTATTAATATACATTTGCCTACAACAATTCACTTATGTGATCAAGCCCAATGTCATGGGGAAGGAAAGTATACTCTCCCTACCCACTATGAGATTAACCAGTCAGATGGTCAAGCCCAACATCAGTGGAGGAGGGAGAACAGAAGGAGTAAGCGTGTCTTTAAAATGTCTATTATGCTCTCCAAACCAGTGGAAAAACCTGAGCTAAATATCTGAGAAGATTGCAATGAGTGAATAATGCAAAGGTGTGTTACTCTGGCTAGGGGGAGGAGAAGTGTCTGGGAAGACTTCATGGAGGAGGTGATACTTGAGGAAATGTTTTCCAGATATACAAGATGGGCAATGGGTTTCACGTAAAAGAAACAGAGTGTACAATGACACAGAGGCCCAAAAGAGCTTGATTCATACTGGAAACCAAAAGCAATTCCTTATGAATGGAAGTGTAAGTGTGTGCAAGGTGTGCATGTTTGTTGGCGGAGGAGAAATGAGGAGGTTGGTGGGTTTCTAAAACAGAGCAGAATAACCCATAAAGGCAAGCACAGTCAGTTCACAAAAGGCCTTGAACCTCATAAACAGGAGTTTAAATTTTATCCAGCAAAGACTTGGGGACAATTAAAAGATTTATAGCAGCAATGTGACTTGAGATGATTGATATTTTGGAAAAGCACTATGGCTATAAAAGGAAGAATAGACTGGAGGGCGATGAGTCAGGAAAGAAGAAAATTAGTTAAGATGTGATTAGACTGGCTTCACTGGCGAATTCTACCAGACATTTAAGGAAGAATTAATACCAATCATTCTCAAATGCGTCTGAAAAATAGAAGAGGAAACACTTCCTAACTTATTCTATGAGGCTGTATTACCCTAATACCAAAAGCCAGACAAAGACAATAAAAGAAGAAACCAATATCCCTTATGATTATAGAAGTGAAAATCCTGAACAAAATACAGACAGAAGAAATCTAAGAACGTGTAAAAGGCTTATATACTATGACAAAGTGAAATTTATTCCAGGAATGCAACAATCATCCAACATAAGAAAATCAACCAATTTAATACACCACATTAATAGAATAAGAGAATAAAACTCCATGATGTGGAAAAAAGATTTGACAAAATCCAACATTCTTTCATGAAAAAACACTCAGAAAACTGGAAATAGAAGAGAACTTCTTCAACATGATAAAGGACACTTATGAACAGCCACTGTTATCATCATACTCAATGGTGAAATATCAAAAGCTTGCCCCCTAAGATTAGGAACAAGACAAGGATGCCCACTTTTAGCATTGCTATTCAACATTGTACTGGAAGTTCTAGCCAGACAATTATGAAGAAAAATGAAATAAAAGACATCCAAACTGGAATGAAAGACATAAAACTATCTCTATTCACAGATGACATGTTCCTATTTATAGAAAATCCCAAAGGATTCACATACAGACACACAAAACCCCAATCCTACTAGAGCTACTAGACTTCAGCTAAGTTGCAGGATAAAATAACAACTAAAAAAAAATCAGCTGTGGCCGGGCACGGTGGCTCACACCTGTAATCCCAGCACTTTGGGAGGCCAAGGTGGGCGGATCATGAGGTCAAGAGATCGAGACCATCCTGGCCAACATGGTGAAACCCCGTCTCTACTAAAAATACAAAAATTACCCGGGCATGGTGGCATTCACCTGTAGTCCCAGCTGCTCGGGAGGCTGAGGCAGGAGAATTGCTTGAACCCAGGATGTGGAGGTTGTAAGTGAGCCAAGATCGCACCACTGTACTCCAGCCTGGCGACAGATTGAGACTCCATCTCAAAAGAAAAGAAAAAAAGTTTTATTTTTTTATCCATTGGAAATGATCAATCTGAAAAAGAAATTAAGAAAATAATTGCATTTACAATTGCATGCAATTGAATATAAACACCTAGAAATGAATCTAGAATATAAAAATGAATATAACACTAGAATTTTAAATCTAAGGAGTGAAAGACTTGTACACTGAAAACAACAAAACATTGCTGAAATAAATTAAAGAACAACATAAATGGAAAGACATTCCATGTTCATGAACTGGAAGATAATACAGATAGTCCCCAACTTACAATGTTTAGACTTATTGTTTTTTGACTTTATGATGGTGTGAAAGTTATACGCATTCAGTATGCTCCTCAACTTACAATGGGGTTATGTCCAGAGAAATCTGTAATAAGTTGAAAATATCATAAGTCAAAAATGTACTTCTGACTTACAACATTTTCAGGTTATGATGGGTTTATGAGAATGTAACCCTGTTGTAAGTTGCAGAGCATCTGTATTGCTAAGATGGAATACTACCCAAAGCAATCTACAAATTCAATACAATCTCTATCAAAATTCCAATGACTTTTTTTTTTCAGAAACAGAAAAGTTCATTCTCAAATTCACAGAGAATTGCAAGGGGCTCTAAATAGCTAGATTAATATTGAAAAAGAAGAATATTGGAGGACTCACACTTCCTGATTTCAAAGCTACAGTAATTAAAACAGCATGGTACTGGCATAAAAAGAACACACAGACCAGTGAAATAGAATTGGAAAGTCCAAAAATAAACCCAGGCCAGGGACGGTGGCTCACACCTGTAATTGCAGCACTTTGGGAGGCCAAGGTGTGTGGATCATCTGAGGTCAGGAGTTCAAGACCAGCCTGGCCAACATGGTGAAACCCCAGCTCTACTAAAAATATAAAATTAACCAGATGTGTTGGTACATGCCTGTAATCCCAGCTGCTCAGTAGGCTGAGGCAGGAGAATCTCTGGAACCCGGGAGGCAGAAGTTGCAGTGAGCTGAGATCATGCCACTACATGCCAGCCTGGGCAATGGAGTGAGGCTCTGTCTCAACAAATAAATAAATAAACCCAAATATTTATAGCCAATTGATTTTTTGATAAGGGTGCCAACATCATTCAATAGCAAAAGAACAGTCTTTTTAACAAATGGGCCTGGGACAACTGGATATCTACAGGCAAAATAGTAAAGTTGGACCCCTACCTCACACCCTCTGAAATATTTAAGGGGCAAGGCAAGAGGAGTATATGGGAACTTGTAATTTCTGTGAAATTTTTCTGTAAAACTAAAACTGCTCTAAAAAATAAGTATAATTTTAAAAATAAGACATCAACACGGTGAAACCCCATCTCTACTAAAAATACAAAAAAAAAAGACATCAATGCACACCACTAGGATAGTTCAAATTTTAAAAAGACTGACAATAACAAATATTGAGGATTTAGAGCATCTAAAAATCTTGTACATAAACAACTAAACCTGATGGGAAGTGAAAATATATGCTCACTTTGGAAAACAGTTTGGCAGTTTTTTAAAAAAGTTAAACATATATTTACCATATGATTCAGCAATTCCACTCTTGGGAATTTGTACAAGAGAAATAAAGACATATGTCCATAAAAAGGCCTATTATGAAATGTACATAGCAACTTCATTCACAAAAGCCAAACATTAGAAACAAAAGTCCATTGACAAGGGATTGGATAAACAAATTATTGTATAAACTTACAATGGAAATACTATTCGGAAATAAAAAGAAATGAATTACTGATACATACGACTTATATGAATCTCAAAAGTATTACAAATGAAACAGCCAGACACAAACACTATGTACTATATTATTTCATTTATATGAAATGCTAGAAAAAACAAAGCCATATTGACTTAAAGCAAATTAATTCTTGCCAGGGACCAGGGTCAGAGAGGTTACTGACTATTATAAAAGGCAAGGGAATGTTTAATGAGTAGTGAAAATATTCTAAATTATGGTTGTGGTGGTGGCTAAATGATTGTTATGCATTTGTCAAAATGTGTCAAATCTTACACAAAATTTGGTAAATGTTATTATATATGAAGTATACTTTAATAAAGATGATTTACAAAAGCATTATTAAAAAGTAAAAAGTGAACCAATGACTTAAACACAAGAGCTAAAACTATAAAACTCTTGGGAAAATAGGGGTAAATCTTCATAGCCTTGGATTTGGCAACAGGTTGTTGAATTTAACACCAAAAGCATGAGCAACACAAGAAAAAATTTAATAAATTGGATTTCATCAAAATTAAAAACTTTTTTGCATCAAATAATATTATTAAGAAAGTGAAAAGACAACTTATAGGATGGGAGAAAATATTTGTAAATCATATATCTGATAAGGGTCTAGTATCCAGAATATATAAAGAACCATTATAATTCAACAGTAACAACAAGAACAACAAAACTCAATTTAAAAATAGGCAAAGGACTTAAATAGAAATTTCCTCCCAAAAGATATACAAATGACCAATAAGCACATGAAAAGATGCTCAACATCATTAAGGGAATACAAGTAAAAACTACAGAGGGATACCACTTCACACCCACTAGGCTAGCTATAATCAAAAACTAGAAAATAAGTGTAGGTGAAAATGTGGAGAAATTGGAACCCTTGTACATTGCTGGTGGGAATAATGTACAAACCAATAATATATTGTTTGGTTGCTGTACAAAACTGGACGTTCCTCAAAAAGTTAAGTATAGGATGACCATAGGACCTAGCAATTCCATCTCTAGGTATGTAATCCTAAAAGAACTGCAAGCAAGTACTTAGCAAATACATGTACACTCATGTTAATAACAGCATTATTCACAACAACCAAAAGATGGAAAAAACCCAAATGTCCATCAGCAGATAAATGGATAAACAAATTGTGGTATATATATCCAATGTAATATTATTCAGCCACAAAAAGCAATGAGGTACTGATGTATGTTACAGTATGAAGGAGCCTAGAAAACACTACGTTATATGAAAGAAGCAAGACATGAAAGATTACATATTGTATGATTCCATTTATACAAATTATCTTGTAAATCTATAGAGACAGAAAGCAGATTGGTAGTTGCCCGAGGCTGGGGGAGGGGGAAACAGGAAGTAACTACTTAATGGGTATAGATTTACTTTTGGGGTGATAATGTGTTGGAATTAGATAGAGGTGGTGGTTGCACAATATTGTGATTGTACTAAATGCCATTGAAATGTTCAGTTTAAAATGGTTAATATTATGTCAATTTCAACTCAGTTAAGAAATAAAAAGGATACTGTTGGTGCTGATGAAAAATAATGAGCTTGAACTCAAGCAGAGGCCATGACAAAGGAGGAAAAGAAGCAGAACAGGAGAATGGTAATAGACAGTGGAGGGTGGAAGGGGGAGTAAAGGATGATGCTGAAACTCTTCGTGTGGAAGAGCTGATGCTCTGTTGATATAGATTGGAATGTGGAAGGAAGATGGGGTTTGGAGTGTGGGGGACAACGAGTTTAGTTGGGTCATGAGGGTTGGAGGTACCTGTGGAGGTGTGCGGGTAGAGAGGTCTCACTGTCGGGTGGACCTCTTTGCCACTGGAATATAATGGGAGAGAAGAGCTATAGGATACCTTGGCAGACAGACCTTATTAGTAAAATTCCCTTCTGAATAAAAATATTGATAAAACAAGAAATCACTAAATTCCTACCTTCCTATTACTGTGACACAAGTCCTTTTAGTAAATTAATTTTTGCCATTTTAAGTGATTAGTGAGGATTGAGGATTATATAATATTAAGGATTCATCTAGGAACATATAGCAAATCTATTCCAGAGCCAAAATCTGTCCAATGCTCACACTTTCACCATTCCTGCTTAAATGCCCCACTTACCAGGTTCCACTTCACCACTGACGGCAGCATTTGGCTGCTTGGTCTCCTGAGGAAATGTATCCATTTTCCAAAAAGTCTCCAATTCCAGATAATTAGCTGGAACAGGTATATTGGTATCTTAAAGCCAGAATGAAGTCATTGCTCTGAGCAAACTGTTAGCCTGATAATCCTGCATCACACATCAGTATTCTCTGTTTCTTTTGGCCACTTTTATTGCCTGTTTTCATCCAGTTACCACCCTTCCCCAAAGAAAACTGAAGCCACCAATCCTTACATAGAGGAAACATTTCCTTCGCTGTAGGAGCACTGAACCAGCGACACCCATCTCTAAATTGTTACCACTCCTCATCTTGTGTTCGTGCCCTATAAGCTTAAAGCTTGGAATTTATTAGAAATGTCAATTGCATTGAAAACAAAAACACTTTTGTAAAAGTATGCTAAAGGCATTCAAGAATTGAGGAAGAAATTATGACTGCTGTGGAAATAGTTCCTTATTCACATCTGGAAAACATTTGCTAGGAGCACAAGGAGGGATGGATGAACTGCAGGTATGCATAGGAATTTAGGGTTTTTTTCCTTTTTTCTTAAACTGCCTTCTCTCCTACCACCCCTTTGGCTCCTCCTTAGTCTTCCCAGACAAGCTACCTTGCAAATCTGCCCTTGCAAAAAGTTCTCCCATTCCAATTTAATTCCCTCTCCTCTTTTGTAGATGATTTTGAGCCACACAGCCCCAGATGGTCAGTCTGGGAACAGACACAGGCTTTTTCAAAGAGACAATACTGATTCCCTCTAGACCCACAATGACCTCTTTCTTCTAGCTCTTCTTACTCCAGTTCACAAGGCTTTTAATCCCCACTGAACACAACACTTCAATATGGGTCAGAGGATGGGCCACAACTCAAAATCAACTGTTCCAATCCAGGAAGTTTCGACTGGCACAATCAGCGTTCCATTAAGCAGGGTCTGGTGCCATTGTTTTTTACAAGGCTCTCACCAGCTGGCCTTGCTATGCTTGGCTAAGAATTAGACAAGGGAGGGAGGATCTGGCTTGAATAGGAAGAGAGACAAGGCTGGCTTTTAAAGGTGACACCCTAAGGACAAGCTTGAAGGGACAGGGAATAGGCAATGTCTCTCACAGAGGTGGTTCTGCTTTTGTGGAAGTACCAAGGCAGGCAGGAGAGAAACACGTTGACACACGCATATCAGGCTCTGAAACAAAACCAAGATCAGAAGAACACTGAATCCACTCATTCCAAATCACACACTCCCCTTTCACTCCAGATCTAAGGAAAACCTCCTAGGAGGACATAAAACATAAACATTTTGGTTAAAACTTTAATTTTCACCATAGGCTTGTGCCACGCAAAGATGCTCACAGACATTAGATTTTCTTTTGGGAAGCTAACTTTCTTAAGTGTGTGAAGTGTCATTTATCCAGCAGAAGAGAAATAAAAGATGTCCTACTTACAAATTCTGTGGTTTGCTGGCATACCAACATTGTAAAAATGTAAACAATGCTACATGAAAAATTTTATAAAAATATATTTTAATCATAGATGTTAATAATAAATATGTATTTACATTATTCCATGTGTGTTTGGTAAGTAGAGTTCATTAACCATAATAACTTTATATAAGGAGAGAATATTATAAATGGTTTTGATCATGAGCTCCAGAATCATTAGAACTCTGTCACTCACTAAGTACCTTGGAAGAGTCTCTTAGTCTCTATAAGCTTCATTTTTCTCATTTTTAAAATGAGAGGGAGGTGATAATACTACAATGAGAATGAGTCACTCTTAACATAAAAAATACTTAACATAATGCTGACACATCATAAGCACTTACTAAAAAACATGAGTGCGCTATTATTACTAATTTTTGATGATCATCATAAAGAATGTCAGTTATGACACCTAGTCCAGTCAGTCCTTTCAGATAAGAGTTTGTTAAAGTGGATGTGAATTCCATAGTGTTCTTAGGCTATGCTTTATACTAAGTGATCTGTCACTATTCCTGGTCCTCCCTGTTTCTTAGTCTTTGCTTCTTACCATGGTATCTTATAGTTCTTCCCTTGCTGCTTTTAATCTGATCCCTCTGTCAACTAAGAAGAACTTTCCCTCTCTCCCTTCTCTCGCAAAGGAACCTAGACAACTACATGGGTCAAGTCAGTAGATTTACATTTCCACCCAATTCCAAATAAGCATGCTAACCCTTCAAGATGTTCTTGTACAGAAAAGTGCATGGGCTTTGTAACGATAAGTTCTTTCAAGCTGCATAATGGTCTCTTGGAGTGAGGACATTTCCACTATAGAAGCAGATAATAGCACTATGCAGAGAGGGAATGGACAGCACAAAATCATAGAGACAGGTAAGTGCCTAGAATGTCAGAGAAAAGTTAGAATTTCCTGTGGCTAAAACATAGGTGGCTGGGAAAAGGCTGTGAAATGATGAGACTGGTGAGCTAGGGCTCAGTTCTTTAGAGTCATGTATAAGACTAAAAGAATGACTAAAATTATACACATTTTCAATATTTTAGGTATTGTGTTAAGTGTTCTGCCTGCATTATCTCATTTAATCATCACCATAATCCTGTAAAATTTGTAACATAATTATGCCCATTTTATAGATGAGGAAACTGGGGCTTAGGAGGATTAAATCAGTGTCTTAGGGCCTATACAAAACTATAGTAGTCTCCCCCTTATCCATGGTTTTGCTTTCCACGGTTTAGGTTACCCATGGTCACCTATGGTCAGAAGATATCAAATGAGGCTGGGCACGGTGGCTCATACCTCTAATCCCTGCACTTTGGGAGGCCAAGGTGGGTGGATCACGAGGTCAGGAGATTGAGACCATCCTGGCCAACATGGTGAAACCCCGTCTCTACTAAAATACAAAAAAATTAGCCGGGCATGGTGGCGGGCACCTGTAGTCCCACCTACTTGGGAGGCTGAGGCAGGGGAATCACTTGAACCTGGGAGGCAGAGGTTGCAGTGAGAAGAGATCACACCACTGCACTCCAGCCTGGCGACAGAGCAAGACTCCACCTAAAAAAACAAAAAAAACAAAAAAAAAGGAAAAGAAAAAGAAAATATCAAATGAAAAATTCCATAAACAATTCATATACCTTAAATTGCATGTCATTCTGAGTAGCATAATGAAATCTTATGCTGGCCCTCTCCATCCATCCTGCCCAGGACATAAGTCATCACTTTATCCAGTGGATCCACGTTGAATATGCTACCTGCTTATTGTTACCTAGTAGCTCTCTTGGTTATCAAAAAAAAAAAAAATAGTATCAATAGGGTTCAGTGCTGTATTAGGGTTCTCTAGAGGGACAGGACTAATAGGATATATATATATATATATATGTATTATATATACTATATGTGTATGTATATGTATGTATTATATATGTGTGTGTATACATATATACATACACACACACATATATACACACATACATACATACATACATATATGAAAAGGAGTTTATTAAGGAGTATTGACTCACAGGATCACAAGGTGAAGTCCCACAATAGGCCATCTGCAAGCTGAGGAGCAAGGAAGCCAGTCCAAGACCCAAAACCTCAAAAGTAAGGAAGCCGACACTGCAGCCTTCAGTCTGTGGCTGAAGGCCCAAGAGCCCCTAGCAAGCCACTGGTGTGAGTCCAAGAGTCCAAAAGCTGAAGAACTTGGAGTCTGATGTTCGAGGGCAGGAAGCATCCAGCATGGGAGAAAGACGAAGGCCAGAAGACTCAGCCAGTCTAGTCCTTCCATGTTCCTCTGCCTGCTTTTATCCTAGCTGCTGATTAGATGGTGCCTACCCAGATTGAAGGTGGGTCTGCCTCTCCCAGTCCACTGATTCAAATGTTAATCTCCTTTGGCAACACCTCACAGACACACCTGGGAACAATACTTTGCATCCTTCAATCCAATCAAGTTGACAATATTAACCATCACAAATACTATCCATGGTTTCAGGAATTCTCTGGGTGCCTTGAAACATATCTACCATACATAAGGCAGGACTACTGTATTTGGTTCCAAATGCTATGCTTATAACTACCATCCTGTACTGTCCTAAGAATTAGTCTGTGGTAATAATTTTCACTCATTGTATGGGCAATGGGGAGACAGGAGAGGTTTTAAGTGAAAAAGCAATATGATGAGATTTATTTTTCGGAAAATAAGTCAGTGGTTGATTATAGAGGAGAGAAACTGAAAGCAGGGAGAACAGTCCAGACATTCAAAATAGACATGAGCAAGACTTAAACTGAGTCTTGACAGTGGAGATGGAGAGGAGGGCAGAGACCCTAGAGACATTTCCCAGGTAAAAGCAACAGGACTTGGGGACTGGATGGATGAGGGAAAAGGAGAAGTAAAGTAAGTCACCCAAGTTTTTAGACTGCTGAATGAGTGAATGGTATGCTTCAACCATCTATGTTGGGGCAGCATGTCTTATTCTGTCCTCTAGGAAATAGAAATATTAATGTTATCACTTAAAAAGGGGCATGTTATCATACATGATTGGATTAAACAGCATTGTTTAATACAGGACTTGTCAACATCTTTAAAAGCTTTGTGTATTGAGAATCTCCAAGAGAACAACTCTGTATATACCGGGGGGATGTCCAATAGGCTTGGTCATATAGGTCTGAGGCTCAAGAGGAATACCTAGAGGTAGAGGGTTGGGGCTTATTTTCTTCAGCAGCAGATCTTTGATGACAGCATTTCTGTATTTTCCACCATGTCTGCTTGCTTGCTACGTGTTGCTTATTGAAGATATTTTTACAATTCTAAAACTGATGGCTATGCATCATGAGTTGAAAACGCAATGTGGATGACAACTAAAATATATCTACCTCTGGGTGAAACCAAATCATTTTATATACAAACAATTTACCATTCCATTCAAATTGGCTAGTCTTTGGAACCACTGAAATAAACTGTTCATTAACTGATTAAAAACATCTGAGATAAGATTTGATTAATTATTTTATGTGCTTCTGCAAGAATCTGGGGAATCTTGGACTTCACTGGAGCATAGGTTCAGATTAAATTCATCTCAGTTGACTGGGTACTTACTCATCTCATAGGAAAAAATCACTCATGCCACTGTTTGTAGCATCACATCAGTCCTCTGCACATTGGCAGAAATATGCTCCCAGCTGCACAAGTATGTGGTTTCTCTGATCATACAGTAAATGTACTTGTGACCTTAAATAACCCACAAGGGTGTGAATGTCAGAGCTGGGAATCCCTTCCTGGGAACCGCAGGACAATCTGTCGACCTATCATTTTTCATCAGTGTGGGGTAGATTAACTCTTGCTATCAAAGTCCTACCAAAACATCTAGTGCCACCATGGCTCAGTCAGTGGTAGCCAACAAACTGATGTCAGCCTTATTTTTTTCATTCTTATTCTACTCAAACCTTAACCCATAGAGAGAAGTGCTCTGTACGCTTTATAGATATTAACCTTCAACCCCATAAGGTAGCATCATAATTGACCCTATTTAGTAAATGAGGGAGATGAGGTACAGAAAGATGAATGCAGTTGCCCAAGATCACAGAGCCTCACATGGCAGAATGATTCTTTCCATCCACAGGGCATCTGGAAATGGATCATATTATAATACTTCCAGCAGAATTTCCCGAGCTTCGTTCACATACTGCATATCCACATGCTAGCTTTAATAGTATTTATTTACTGTATTTAAAAAATCAATACACTTTAAAAACTTTAGCTTTTGTCCAAAGAATAGAATATATAAACTCACAGAATTGATGTGGCAGTTAAATCTTTCCTCTAAACCACAAGAAAATGAGCTCATGGCTATTTAAAATTTTTGTCTTTCCTAAAATTTATTTTATAACCATCTATGGATGCTCACTTTTCCTCTGAGCAGCTTACACCATAAACTAGAAAGTTATTCATTCCGAACATTAAATATGTGCAGTCATTCAACACGGTTAACATTTATAGAGTACCTGCTACTATGTTCAGGGCAGCGTGCCACATTAATTCTTCATTCCACATCTCCTCCTCCATGAAGCTAAACCTGATAAGCAGAGCCCACACAGAGTTCTACCCCATCTTGGTCTGAGAGTGTGCAGGAGATAATTGAGCATTTCGTGGTCCTGTTCTATTCCCTAACTATGTCTTCTCTCCCAGGAAAATGTTAGTCCCTCGAGAATATTACCATTAAATCTCCCATTACCACTAGTAACAGAGCCTTGAACTTCATGCTAGTGATTGAAAACACAATCATTAATGCCCATGGTGAAAAAAGTCAGATCTAAAAACAGGAAGAGAAGGAGAAACACCCAGTTATTGAGACCCCACTATTGCTGAGCATCCTTCCATCATTATCTTACTCGTTTGTAATTAATCTTCACAGCAGCCGTGTGTACTAGGAAACTGAGGTAAAGATAGACCAAGTAGATTGCAGAAGTTCACATAGCTGGCAGGTGGCAGAGCTGGGATTAGAATGGTGATCTGCCTGGCTCCAGGTGAGCTGCTGTTTCCATTGCAACAGGCTGCTGCACCTGCTTCTAGTGGAAAAGAACACATTAAAGGGAGTGATGACAATCTCCTTCATCAGGGAAAGACACTGCAAAGTCTCATTATCTCAGCTGTCCTCTGCTGCCAATTGCTAAATTTTAAGGCAATAACAAACTGTGACCATTGGCAAAAAAATAAAAAAACTATGGAAAGACAGCCTTAGCATGAATAACCAGGGTAATTACCCATGCACACAATAAATTCTGTGGGCAAGAGTCTTGACCAAGCTCTCACCCTCCTTTCTGAGTCATACAAATTCCTGACTAGAACATTGCCAATTGGTTTATGTCCCAATGTGTTGGGCACCTGTGGGTCTAGCAGCTGCAATGTTTTTCACGTTTGCTCATTCACAGTAGTTTAACAAGTCATGCCCAAGAGGAATTGAGGACCAGGCTCTTGACTCTGTTGAAGCATCACTTACCACTCTCAGATTGAGAGCCAGGAGTTGGCATGCTATGAGGGAATGCCCAAGTTGGCAAGCAGAGTGGCTTCCCAAGGACCTCTGAGGGCCTCTGCATATGTGAGGATTGGACATGGGCTGCCATCTACTTCCCTGAAGATAGTGTGGCTTCATGCACCGGTCCTCAACAACTCTCTACAGCACCCTGAGCTCCTTCCTTTAGTCTGCCCTAGAACCAGCTTATGCTATTGAAGCCTTTGCACACTCTGCAGAGACATACTTCACTGAGAAGTCTCTTCCAATGTACCAATATACAGAGTGAGGGGGTGGGATCTGAGAAGTCTGTTTTCCAGAGAATGGAGATATCACTAATTAAAAATGACTAAAACAACACCCTTTACCTTAAAATGTCATGGACATTGAATTTCAGTAGGAGGAAATGCCATGGTGATTTAATTCGGCGGATGGTGAGGGGATTTAACCCCTGTGGTAGTTAATATCTCAGGCCTTTTTTTTTTTTCTCCATAGAAGGATAATTATTTCCCTTAAGTAGGAATATGATAGGGATTGAGGATTGAAATCTGGTACCTAAACTTGCAACAAATATTGGCTCCTTTTTTCCTCTTTCTTCTTTCACACGTACCTTTTAGACTTAAAAATCATATCTCAACTTAAAAATTAAAATATTAATCAATTCAACATTAAACTTTTCCCTCATGACTTCTATTTTAGAAATATGTTCATCCTTCAGTCTCTTTTATAACACACATGCCACAGAGGTAAAGAGAGCATGGAGGTTATGTGTGGGTGCCTTAGAATGTCCTGGCTCTGGGGAAGGAAAGAAAAACAGAAAGAGCTGAACTTTATTCCCAGAGTACACTCATCCTATGAGCCACAGGACTTAGGCTGCGATGGGGCCATGTGAGAATACCTGAGGACCAGGGTCTTTTTCATAAGAACACTAGATATTTTGAGCCAACTCCCTCCTACTAGCAAGGAGAGGTTAAGAATGATCATAACTAATGTTCAGTTAGGTACCAGACATTCTTTGAAGCATTTAACACATTTAAACTCTTTGACCTTCTTTACAGAATTATTATTCTGCTATAATCTTCACTGTAGACATGAGGAATTTGAGGCACAGAGCAGTTAGCTAGTTAGTTCAAGATCATCCAGTTGATAAGTGAGGGAGCCCATATGCAAATCTAGGCAGTGCACCCCAGCATCTAGCCCTCAATCACTCACCATTTCCTGATGTTCAACAGATGGGGCAGGCATCATGTGCTTAGTCAAGGCAGCCTGGCCTAGGCCCCTCTCCTCTTTAGAGATGAACACGCATACACACTGCTGAGCTAACTTCTTAGAGGCTATCTGGGGAGAAAGGTAGACTGGATTCTTTGGGTAAAGTAAAGGGAAGGTTGGAAGAGAACCACTACTTTCAACCTTTTTAGGAAGATGCATGCTTCAAGACAGGTGTTTCAGAGACATAGAGCTAGAAGAGTAAAATTAGCAAAGATGCTTGTAACTGTGCATGCATGAACTATGTAAGGAGCATGGGGTGTCAGATAGGGTAAAGTTGGGAAAGAAATATGGTGCTGTGAAGAAAAGGCTGGCTTCAGATTTCAGAGAATTTTCTTTGCATCAAAGAGTTTGATTTTACTGTTCAGGGTAATGCTTCACCAACTTTTCTATTCTGTTTTAGGAGAGTGATTGAATATTTTCATAAGTCCTGGGGCATGGTCAGAAGCCAGTGACTCCTGTGAAATTCCTCTGAAATACCATATTTAGTCTCAAATATTTGAGTCGATTATGTGTTCCACTCCGTAACATATTTATATTTGTTAATATATGAATACATCACATTCATCACTCTTGGCGTTAAAGAAGATCCATCAATGCCAGGTGCGGTGGCTTATGCCTATAATCCCACACTTTGGGAGGCTGAGGTGTGTGGATCACCTGAGGTCAGGAGTTCAAGACCAGCCTGGCCAACATGGTGAAATCCTGTCTCTACTAAACAAATACAAAACTAAGCCAGGCATGCTGGCAGGTGCCTGGAATCCCAGCTACTCAGGAGGTTGAGGGAGGAGAATCGCTTGAACCTGGGAGGTGGAGGTTGCAGTGAGCCGAGATGGTGCCACTGCACCACTCCAGCCTGGGTGACAAGAGTGAGACTCCGTCTCAAAAAAAAAAAAAAAAAAAAAAAAAAAAAAAGGAGATCCATCATGATTATCCTATGCCTTCACACCCTCCATAACGAGTAACACCTTACCCCAAGTGGTACGTTTCCATGGTTTGAGAATTGTAGCTCTAGTTATAAGGAGCCATTAGAAGGTATTAAACTAAGTAGCAACATTATTAGATTTGAATTTTAGAAAGCTCTCAGTGGTAAAAGCATGGAGAATGAAGTAAAGGAGAACAAGACAAAAGAGAGGGAGACAACGAGCTGGGAGACTGTCCATTATTGCAGGCAAAAGATGGTGAAAAAAAAAGGCAAAAAAAGCAAACAATTTGCCGAGCTCTTCAACTAGGCATGCTTCTTGAGAATAATCACGAGAGAGAGCACAGAGCATTTTCCTCAAGACAAGAAGATTTAGAACTTAGTCATCACAATTTTACTGTTTCTTCTTAATAATTTTTGGAATCTGGTCTTGGTGCTAGATTTGCAATAATCAGACTAGGTGTGAGTTTAGGGAACCAGCAAAGCAGGGGCACAGAAAGAAAGAGAAAGAGAGAAATTAGAATAAAGATAATTCCAGTACCCATTTAAGCTTTATGTCACCTCAAAAAGTAAGTTTACTTTACAGTTTGATACAACTTTGATTTTGACTTTCATATGGAAGTGGACGTACCATATTAGTTTAGGCCATGATACCTTTTACATTCTTAAGCTATTCCTTTGAGTGAGGAACTGAGGTCCCCATTTGTGAGCCCAAGAAGATCAGAGGAGGTGGTCAGGATCATTCAGCACACTCTCAGCAAGTGTCAGACTCACCCAACAACAGAAAGGGAAACCCCAGTCACAGATCCACTATTATAGACGGGGAGAGGTAAACAGAGAGAATTTACTGAGTGGTTAGAAATGATTCCACTGATGAAAAAACAGGCATACAACAGAAGCTAGGAGTGAGCAAGAGAAACTCCAGTCTTCAGAATTACACACAGATTCAGCTCTGTTGAGATCCTACTTGATGACATGGTTGGACTCAGGCAACACATTTTATTTGCCAATGAAACTGTATTTGGATAAATAGTTAATTTGCCTGTGTCCCTCACTGCAAAAGAGAAGCTCTTATTTCCTTCTCAGTTTGAATCAGAATTTTATCAATAGAAGATTCAGCATTAATTTTCTCTGGCTCTTTCCAATAGGCCCTCCTAGTTACTATCTCTTAGTTCATATCTGGCATCCTTATATTTTTGGGAAAAAAGCCAATACTATTAAGGATAAGCCATACAATAATAAAAATTATATTAATAATAATGCATCTCTCACTTTAGCACTTACTCTGTGCCGGAAGCTGTGGTAAGTAATTTACATTCATTGTCTCAATTGGTCTTCACAATGAAACAACAAAATCTGTAATTATCATTTTCTCCATTTTAGAGATGGGAGATTGAGATTTAGAGATGGCAGGGCTAGGATTCAAACCCTGGCAGATGAACTCTGAGTGTGCCCCTCTTCAGAAATGGGTCTTCCATTCAGACCCATTCAGGGGTTAACTCAGCCTGAACTCGCCCACACATACCCTGTTTTCAGCTCAACTTCCTTCTGGCAGCAGTACTTCCTGAAGCCTGTCAATGATTCACTTCCGGGTCACCTCTACCCTCTGTGAGCCTTGTGAGACATTTTAAATGCCAGAGCCACATTCATTCATTGTAGCTCCAGCATTTCTTTTCCTAGGGACATGCTATTTTCATTAGGATTAAAACAGCCCCCAGCAATAAATATTAAAAACCTGCCCAGTGAAAAGAGCAGCTTCCTCAGAAGCTTATGAGGATTAGAATTTTTAAGCAGGCCCCGCTTCCTATGACCACCCCTCTTCTCCATCCCTTTGTGTGCTCCCACATGGGTGTGCTTTCAGCATCAATCAGATTTGCTGTTTTGCTCAAATCCGTTCATACTAATTGTCTGCCCATATTGCTGTGTGCTCTGGACAGAATGGTCTGGGAGAAATAGAAACTCACTCCTTCTCCCACCCCTGGGGGGATTCAGATTTTGTGTGCTTGATCTTTGTTGGTGGCAAGATAAAAATGCTTGCTATACATAGCAGCTTTCCTCCTTCATGTTCAACGGCAGCCCTGATGATGGGGGACCTCAGCCATCCTATTTGTTCTAAAGCCACCCACAGAAGACTCAGACCAGCAGAAGCCAGAAATAAGCTAGCTGGGGCTGCAAGTCTCTTTGTGTGTGGTGATATAGCAGAGAGACTTGGGAAAGTCAATTATTTTCAGTATGAGTTTTGGTTCCACTGCTTCATGGTGTAAGATGGGGATCCCCAATTTGTTCATCTGTAAAATGAAGATGCTAATGCCTACCCACTGGGGCTATTGGGAGAATTAAAGACCTATATAAAGTGTTTAGTGCAAGACTTGGAGCAGGGAGCCACGGCTTTGCCTGTCACTCCTTCCCCTCTCTGGCTGGAAGCCTGAGTAGTAGGTGAGGCATTTATTATCCATGTTCATTAACATCCCCGAAGACTTGTGGTTCCTGTATTGAAAACCACATTGAGTGTTCCCAGTTAATTGGGTGTCCTTGGGCCTGAGTTTCTCTACACAAATATATGAGCTTGGGATTTTTAAAAAGTATACAGTAATTATATTCTTGGACAAATGGTACATTTTCTAGAAAAGCACAGAGAATTCTTTCAGCACTCAGGGCTAGGTAGGAATTGCTTGATGTATGGGTAGCAACTCATAGTAACTAATGATTTACAATAAATACTCCAACAAAGAAAAGTCTGAGTAAACTCTATATTTCATCCTCATGCCAATGAGCTACAAAAGGTTTGCATTTTAAATCAACTGGTGGTTGTACCCCAGAAGGATGTGGTCTAAATAGATTTGTGTGACAGGGTAATTACTCATCACGGAAAGGATCCCAGCTGTCATCATGGTTTCTCACTAAGCAGTCAGTGAGTAAGCAGTTATGGAATTACAGGGCTGACCTCCTGTGTCCTGCCTTACAGTCATCCTGAGCCAGAGTCACAGAGTTTCATCAGGGGGACCCAGGAGGCACAAAGCAGTCAACACCCATGGCTGAGAATCAAAGTCTAGAAGGGGCCTGTTTTCAACCTCTTCATCCGGGTCACTGGTGGCAATTTTGCCAAGTGACTAAAGAGCTAGACTAGGAGTTCCCCAGTTCAGGGTCTTAATGGCCTGAATGTTCAAGACAGTGTGGAGAGGTTCAGCGACTGCAGTCTTTGGGGTTACACAGACCTGTGCCGGAGCCTCAGTCTTTGGGGTTACACAGACCTGTACTGCTGCTCACTTTGTGATCGATCTGCAACTAAAAAACCACATTTCTCTGATTTACTATTTTTCTAGCTGTAAAATGGAGGTAACAATTCCTACTTTAAAAGATTTTAAACTAGTATGTATGGAAATGGTTGGCACTTAATGAACATTATTATTTCACCTTTTGAAGTACCATTAGGTGCCAGGAACTGTGCTAAGCATATTACATGGACTTTGCTCATAACAGCTCCCTATTTTATGGATAAGGAATTGGAGGAATCTTGCCCAAGTAGCTAGTATGCAGCTAGTTAGTAGCAGAGACAGAATTTGACCTAGGCAGGTTGGATCCAGACTGCCCTATAATCATCAGAGGGTGAAAACATACCTTCAACTGGAGTTTCAGAGACTTTTGTGCCAGTTCTTGATAAACACTGTATAGGTATAAACTCTATCTTCAAAAAGTTTATCCAGTCTCATTGGAGGACAAGGGAGAAACATCAGAACACAAATGGCCCTGAGAATAGACCACCTGGCAACAAACAATAACTGCTGTGGGAGCTCAGTGAAGATCAGGAACTCACGACACATGGATCTCTTCTCCCGCAGTCTCCATATCTGCCACATTTTTTTGCACTGGAGTTTCTTATGTGTCAGTGTTATATAATTTTAAGGCTCTGATTTTGAACTAAAGAATGGACCCCAGTTTTGCCTTAAGCATAAAGACAGGAAATATACATGCCCTAGAGACTAAGTTAACAGTAAAATGTGAGACTGTTCCTCCTCTATACACAAAGAAAACTTTCATGGGAAAAACAGGATCACTGTTGAGACAGAAAAGTTATGTATGAGAGGGTGTGGAGGACGGAAGGAGGCAGGAAGCATAACTTGGAATTATTGCTTTTTAAGCTTAGAAGGGTCATCTGACCCTAATGGATAGTAAGATGAATATTATCTTGGTATCCAAGAGCAAAGATCACGTTTTGAGGCCCTTTCTCTCCCCATCCATTGCTCTAACGGGCCCACCCTCACTTTAAAAATAAACAATCAAATGCAAAGGTGGCAGTTGCATTTTGTGGGCCACAAAGGAGAAAGTTAAAGCCTGGAGGATCAGCACTTCGTTTCTGATGGCAGAGCCTGCATTGTCCCTGCTGCACCAGACATCCTGTCCTCTTAGATCCAGCAATGAGTGGGCTGAGGATAGGAGGGAGTGTGCACCCACCTTCCTGCAAAGCTGCAGGTTTACCTGCGGAGAGTGCTCTGCATGCCTCACAACGCACCCTCTCACCCTCCTGGCACTCTGTTTTGGCTCAGGTCTGCATGGAGAGAAGGGAACTGTCCTGCGGAAGAAATCTGGAAGGGGGTTAAGCCTAGCAGGAAGGGGAAGAAGCCAAGGCAACCAATTAATTTTCCTTTGCTGCTTAAATCATTCTCGCCCAATCTGCTGAGCTGAGAATAAGCATAACTGTCCCCAAGGTGTCAAGGCCCTGCCTTTTTTGGGTAAATCACATGGGAATCAAAAATAGAACCACTGTGAAAAAAGGCATCTCAGTCCACCCTCCACTGGCAATGGCTGAGTTTGGTGGATATTCATCTCTATTCCATGTCATCCGCCAACTTTGAGGCCTGCTTGCCACATCACCAAAGAGGTTGCTAAGCATCTTCCTACCGAGTCTTTAAGATTTGTTACATGGATTTGGGCATTATACAGACATGTCTTTTATTTAGGATGCCTCTGGTTAAAGGTTGCCTCTCCCAAAGAAAAAAAGCTTCACAAAGCAACACCTACTTCGATCCAGCACTAAAATATTTAGTAGAGTGCTATCTCCCAAAATGTGTTTCTTGAAACATCAGTTCTGTGATATATTCCCAGAAAAATGTACTTCATGAAAAATATGTAAGTCCACATAAGAATACTAAAGGTAAGAATACTGTTTATGTGAGTTTAATACAGCATTTCTAAAATTTATTTATTGATAGAATTCTTTTGATTTTCAAAAGTTTGAGGCAGTCCTCAGGGCTGAGGACTAAAGCCCTGCTTTAGTGGAACATACTTAGGTAAATGCTGATGAATCCACAAGGATTGTTTTAGTACCACCACCTCTGGTGCAGAGACAAGCATTCTGCTTGTCACCACAAGATTTCAACATCGGAAGAGTAATAGTAATACCAATAGCACTACCATTTCACCCCAACTCTGTGTCTACGTAGGCTGTTCAGCCAGCACTGATGTACCAGTAGTTGAAAGGTGTCTCTGAGCAATGCACAAAAGGCTGCCATGTTAGAAAAATGATTAGCACTTTATTCTACCAAAAGGCTTACTGCAAGCTACAAACCTTTTTTTTTTTTTTCAGTAACAATTATTAGTTTGGTACCCTTTTGAAAAGATAATAGCATAACACCAGGAAAATCTACTCAGGGTATAATCAGGCATAAGCACAAAAGGAGTGTCACTGCACTTACTGTTAAAACAAACTCAGGTACCCTTATTAGACCCATTTTGTAGATGAGTAAACTGAAGATAACATACTTCAGTGTCCCACTGCTGGTACATCACAGAGTTAGGACTTGAACTCAGGCAATCATAGTTGAGAGCTCACTCTCTTAACCACAGATGGGACAGGTAAATGATGGAAACTCCAGACTGGTGCACTCACAGTGACTGTCACCAAGGAGGTCACAGAAGTTTCTGGTTTGTCTTCTTCCATATATAGAACAGCCAAACACTTCTGGATTTTTCCTCCCTCCTTGCCCACTGCCCATGTCTGGTGGTTTCAGGAGGGCACAACAGCAGGGCTGGCTGTATTGCACATAACAGGGTTTTTCTTAGCTGTAGCCTCCACACACATCCTCCACCTACCTGTAGGGCTGACTCTACGGATGTACAACCAATACATTCACAAATGGCCCCGTGTTTAGATGGCTCTGTGCTTGGTTTAATGGTCTGTTGTCAGCATCCTGAAATTCTTAATAACTTTTGAAAAGGGGGCCTGTACTAGGCCCCATAAATGAGAAATCTGGTTCTGCCTGCCTATTTGGCATTCATTTTGTTTGTTGAATTAGATATGGTGGTAAGGGAAGGATTTTGTGTAACAAATCTATATGAGAGGATTCCCCCAAAATGTATAAAGAATGGTCACTGCAGATAATATATGGCAACTAACCAAACACTTGAACACATAACACACTTATCATACAAAACTATGCCCATGACCACAGGCAAAATGATGCTTGTAAGACTCTAATCCAGCAATTAGCCACATAGCCACATATCCACAAGTCAGCCAAAATCCACTCTTGTTTTCTCTGTGGATATGGTGAGCATGCTATTGTCAGAGAGAAATGCACCACTGTAGGAGAAACTACTTCGTCTTATGAGATTTGATTTAGAAATTTCAAGCTATCAAAATGTTCCTACATTTTGGTACAGTAGTCCTACTTTGGGGAATTTAGACTCAGGAAATCCTTTTTTTTAAAGTATGAACCCTCGTATTCCTTGAGGTATTAGTAAGAAGACAAGAGAAAACCCCCCAAATGTTCAAAAACGGGGTATGGTTAAATAAATTATAGATTCCACTTGATAGAATGAATGTCAGGGGTTGGCATTTAAAGGGCCAGGCAGTAAATACGTTATGCTTGTGGGTCATAGGGTTTCTGTCACAACTACTAGCTCTGCTGTTAATAGCATGAAAGCAGCCATGGGCAATACAAAAATGAATGGATGTAGCTGTATTCCAATAAAACTTTATTTATAAAAACAGGTAGTGGACCAGATTTGACTGGCAAGAAGTAGCTTGCCAATGCTTAGTATTATCATTTAAATGATGATTATGAAGACTGCCTGAATGTGGGATGTTTAATGAAAAAAAAAACAGGATAAAAACTTGTGTGACCATAATGATTACAACTGCATATATGTATATGTCTATGTGTATAGAAAAATCTGGGGAAAAAACCTTACATATATGTAATTAGTTGGGCTAGAGTGCTAGGATTCTGGGTAATTTTCTTTTCTTTGCCCTGAGAGAGATTTTCTCAACCTTGATATTCTTTCACATACAGAATACTGACTATGTATAAAAAAGGTATAGACACAGACCCCTTCTAATGAGTACCAGCTAACAAGCACCTAATAGATGATAAGGGAGCATGGGCTGCACTCATGCAATCGCCATTTGCTTCATAACTTTTGCTTCCCAAATATTTAGCCTCCTACCTTTGGAGGTTTCCTTCCATTGGTCTAACACCAGACATGGGCAGGACATTTTTGTTGACCGGTGTTCAGCTGGGCCTATGACCACTCTGTTGGTCAGGCTTTTCCAGGGAAGCTGGGCATAAAACAGCAGCTGAGCACCTGCAGTGGGAAGAGTGGGGAAAGAGAAGTGACATTGTGACACTCTTTAAGAGGAAAAAGTATAGTCCTAACTATCTTATCATGAATCCATACAGTTAATAACAGAATGTAGGCTGCCATAAATTTGTGTATGAGACTACTTGCCTAAAGACTCTCATTTTGTTTTATTGAACAATGGGATGATCTCTATTAGTGGATTTCACCATATACAGATGTAGTAAAAGTCATTAATATATTTAAATTTGTTGAGCTGGAGTTTTACAAGGGATTTTTTCCTTGAGGAAATTGATTTGGTTTTGTATATGTGTTCATGGCAATATGATATATCTTGTCTCATTAAATTCAAAGAATGAAGGATTATAACAAAACAAAGTAGGCACTGCTTTTATGAAGCATGCCCAACAATGTGCTGTGAAGATGATGATTTTTTTTTTTCTTCCTTTGGGATTTCATAATTGAACCTGAGTTGATGTAAAGAGGAGATTTCTGAATGAGGAAAACTTGAAAACAATATCACTTTTTTTGAAAAAAAAGAAGCATCTGTTTTCTTTATCCTTGAAGTATCTGACACTAAATAAGAGATTTTCTCTTTATTGCTCCAGTCTATTGGTTATCACAATGAAATAATTTCCTAAACCATACCTTTGTTACTGGTTGTCAGCGAAATAGTTATGCTATGTCCAAATATGGGCATTAAAACTTAACATCAAATTCATAGAAAGGAGGGTGTCTAGAGAAAAGTGTCTTTAATTGTAATCTACATGCACCTGATAATCACCTCAAAAATTAATTAATAATTACCATTCACTTTATCCATAATTAATCACAAAGTCAAGCAAATTGGAAAGCCCTCTTTCATTTGAACAAATTGTTGGACTTGGGAAATTATCCCATAGCAAGACTGGGGCAAAGATGACTAACCTCCTGGCAATCCTAAAAGTGTTTAAGGAATCAAAATAATTAAAAAAACAAATTTTGAGGGCTTACTCTGTGTCTAATATTGTGCTGAGGACTTTACATATGTTAGCTTGTTTAATCTTCACAGTGGCCTAAGGAATAGACGCTGATATTGTACCCATTTTACAGATGAGGAAATACACAATAAAATTAAGTATCTTGCTTAAGATCACAAAGTTACTACATTGCTGAGCAAAGACTTGAACTCAAGTTTCTGAGACTCTAAAATTTCATTTTTTACCTAGTTCATTATACTGCCAAACCAAAGGGAAGGTTCTAAAGGATGAGGTGGGGTGGGGTGGGAGAAGGTATTTCTTAAGTGCATCAAGGGAGGGTTCTCCCAGGAAGTTCTATTAGATGTAAATGGAGAAAAATAATTTTACATTGTTTGCAGAACATGAAATTATGCTGAAACCAAAGGCCAGTGATTTAACCAGGTGCTAAAGAGAGCATGGAAATGGGAAAATCATGAATAGTCAAAAATAATCAAGAACTCCGAGATCCCATTCCCTACTCCATTAAAAAAAAAAAAGACAGAAAAGAAACAAGTTTATTTGTCATATGAAAATAACCCAAAGTGAGGGTAGGGCATAGGGTCAGCTGATAGCCAGCATATCAGTACCTCCTTTTAGGAAATTTGTATATATATTCTGTCATACCACATATATATGCTTATGTACACACAAACATAGTCACATATTAAAATACCCAATTTATCTGGCTTAATAAGAAACTACATGATATACATAGTAGAATACAATATATACACATAGTATGTTAATTAATCAAGAATATATTTTATATATACCTACTTTTCATATTTATATATTAATATGTAATTAAATTTAAAAATTAAGCAAATAAAAATGTATTCTAAATTTATCTACTTTCTATATTTCCATATTCATGTTATTAAATACTAATTTAATATGCAATTAAATGTATATTAATTGCTCAGAGTATTCATCAGAAACATGAAGGGTAGTGGGTGAGGGGAGGGGGGATGGTTAATGGGTACAAAATATAACTAGATAGAATGAATAAGATCTAGTATTTGATAGCACAACAAGATGACTACAGTCAAAAATAATTTATTGTACATTTTTAAATAACTAAGAGTATAATTGGATGTTTGTAACACAGAAAAGGATAAATGCTTGAGGGGATGAATAGCCATTTACCTGGCTGTGATTATTAAGCATTGCATGCCTGTATCAAAATATCTCATATACCCCATAAATATATAAAACTACTATGTACCCACAAAAATTAAAAAATGAAAATAAAAATATTCTGTTCAAAATTCATGACTTTAGACCTCATCAAGGCCTAGGGAATTCTCTGTCTCTCCATTACATGACACCAGACTACCATGCTCTTTGAAATCTAAAGTCTGAAATTTTAGGGGCAGTCTATATAGCATCAAGAAAAATCGTGTATGCCTTGGTACTACAAAGATCTGGAATTGACTCCCAACTGTGTGTTCCTGTGTAAGTTGCTTAAGTTTTGCAAGCCTAACTTTTTTTATTTATAAAATGGGTACACAGTGCTTGCCTTCATAAAAGCATTACTGTTAGTATAAAAGAAAATACATATCAAGGACCTATAATAAAAGTGAGTGCTCAGTAAGTAGAAATTATTTTTACTACATCACTGTTTGTGTAAACATCCTTGCTTTCTACTGTGGGTGTCGCTTTCTCTAGTAAAATCCCAACTCTTAATTAGCTGACTGTATCCTGCTAAGGACTGGTAAATCAGATGACAGCTGATAAAGTTTACTAGAATTATGCCCACAGTAAGAATAAATGGGCTCTGAGCAAATAAAAAACAGTTTTCACAAGATCAATTTTGACTGTTGAAAATCAGACTCCCTGCTGCAGTGCTCTGTTCTAGAATCTTGAAAAGAGATGTAATAGGTTTCATCTTCTGTGCCAACAGTGATCTCTTGGAAGTGGCTGCTGGTAATGCTGGGTTGAAAAGGATTCTGCACCTGAGTCCTACTTTAGGGTGAAAAGGTGCATTGATTAACTGGTAGTGTCTGCCTTGGCAAGGGAAGGGGGTGGGGTATTTTGTGTGACATATGCGCCCCATGTTTTCTAAGTCTAATCTAGGTTCTTAGGCTCTCCAAATCAGTTACCTTTATATAAATGGTGTATATATGTGTGAATATATATGTATATAAATTCATATACATAAATCCATATAGGTGTTTATAAATCCATTTATGAGTATATAAAGTAACTACTTTATTGAAAAATCTGAATGCAATGGAGATTTCAACATGAAACTATTTTATGTTTCACTAATCACTCTTCTCAACAGTTACATCAGAAGTCCCTTTGGGCATATTCCATTAGTTTCTGTTAAATTTAGTTATTTAAAATAGAATTAGTTCAGCACAGTTTTAAAGTCTAATCCCAAAACTATTATAAATCTCCTGTCCTCTTCTGCAGCACAAGCTTGATGTGTATTTTAAGAGACTTGCACAGGTGAGGGCAAGTGGGCTTCTCTTTTAATTCTTCTTACTCCTCTCTCTTTTTTTTTTTTTTTTGACAGAGCCTCACTCTGTTGCCCAGGCTGGAGTGAAGTGGCATGATCTCGGTTCACTGCAATACCCACCTCCTGGGTTCAAGCGATTCTCCTGCCTCAGTCCCCCGAGTAGCTGGGACTACAGGTGCGCACCACCATGCCCAGGTAATTTTTCTATTTTTAATGAGACGGGGTTTTGCCACATTGGCCAGGCTGGTCTTGAACTCCTGACCTCAAGTGATCCACCCACCTCAGCCTCCCAAAGTGCTGAGATTACAGGCTTAAGCCACTGCGCCTGGCCCCTCTTCCCTCTCTTAAGCCTGACTCTGGGCTATGTCCTCTCCCCACCCCTATCCACTTGTGGGTCTCTGTATCCTTTAGGAAGAGGAGCTGGGAGGGGAACAAGGGAGAGGATGAGGTGTCTCGCTGGCTGTCTACAGAGGTGTCTTTGGACTCACTCTGTCTTGGCCTGGCTCTGTCTGCCACCAGCCAACTCATCCACAATCCCAGGCTAGACTAAATAATAAAGGTGTTTCACCACCAAAGAACACCTGCAAAAGCCAGGAGAGGTGGCCTTCTCCTCAAATAAGCAAGCATCAGTGTAAGAATACAAACAATATGAAAAATTAGGGAATTATTGCGCCACCAAAAGAAACTAATAAAGCTCTGCTAATGGATGCAGAAGAAATGAAGATCTATAAAATGGCTGACAAATAATTCAGAATAATCCTCTTGAAGAAGTTCAGGGAACCATAAAAAAATATGGATACAAAATTAAGTAAAATTTGGAAAACAATTCATGAACAAAATGAGAAGTTAGACACTACATCAATAAAAAAATAAATTATAGAGATAAATACAAAAACTGAACTGAAAAATTGAATAGACATTTTCTTTTTTTTAATTATACTTTAAGTTCTAGGGTACATGTGCACAACATGCAGGTTTGTTACATATGTATACATGTGCCATGTTGGTGTGCTGCACCCATTAGCTCGTCATTTACATTAGGTATATCTCCTAACGCTATCCCTCCCCCCTCCCCCCACCCTATGACAAGCCCTGGTGTGTGATGTTCCCCTTCCTGTGCCCAAGTGTTCTCATTGTTCAATTCCCACCTATGAGTGAGAACATGTGGTGTTTGGTTTTTTGTCCTTGTGATAGTTTGCTGAGAATGATGGTTTCCAGCTTCATCCATGTCCCTACAAAGGACATGAACTCATCATTTTTTATGGCTGCATGGTATTCCATAGTGTATATGTGCCACATTTTCTTAATCCAGTCTATCATTGTTGGACATTTGGGTTGGTTCCAGGTCTTTGCTATTTTGAATAGTGCCACAATAAACATACGTGTGCATGTGTCTTTATAGCAGCATGATTTATAATCCTTTGGGTATATATCCAGTAATGGGATGGCTGGGTCAAATGGTATTTCTAGTTCTAGATCCTTGAGAAATTGCCACACTGTCTTCCACAATGGTTGGACTAGTTTACAGTCCCACCAACAGTGTAAAAGTGTTCCCATTTCTCCACATCCTCTCCAGCATCTGTTGTTTCCTGATTTTTTAATGATCACCATTCTAACTGGTGTGAGATGGTATCTCACTGTGGTTTTGATTTGCATTTCTCTGATGGCCAGTGATGATGAGCATTTTTTCATGTGTCTTTTGGCTGCATAAATGTCTTCTTTTGAGAAGTGTCTCAAAAGACATTTTCAACAGCAGACTTGATCTAGGAGAAGAAAAGATGAGGGTATTCGAACACAGGACACTTGAAATTATCCCTTAGAAAGAGAAAGATAAAGAAGAATGAAAAAGAACAAATAAGCGTACAGGAATTATGGGACACCATCAAGCAAACTAACATTTGTGTTATAGGAATTCCTGAAGGAGAGAGAAAAGGGCCTAGAAAGCATATTTAAGGAAATAATGGCTGAAAATTTCCCAATTTGAGGAAAGATAATAACATTTAGGTACAGGAAGCTCAGAGGTCACCAATCAAATTTAACCTAAAAAGAATTTTACCAAGACACATCATAAACAAATTACTGAAAAATCAAAGAAAAAGAATATCAAAAACAGCAAGAGAATTTAAGAACACATCAAAAGAATTATTTACTATGATCAAGAGGGATTTATCCCTGGAATTCAAAGATGGCTCAACATATGCAAACCAGCAAATGTGATATACCATATTAACAAAATGAAGGATAAAAATCATATGATCACCTCAATAGGTGCATAAAAACTGACAAAAGTCAACACCTTCTCATGATAAAAACTTTTAACAGATTAGGTATAGAGGGAATTTACTCAACATAAACAATAAAAGCCATATGTGACAAACCTATGGCTAACATCATTCTCAGTGGTGAAAAGTTGAAAGGTTTTCCTCTAAGATTAGGGACAAGGCAGAGATACCCACTGTATTAGTCCATTTTCATGCTGCTGATAAAGACATACCCGAGACTGGGCAATTTACAAAAGAAAGAGGTTTACTGGATTTACAGTTCCAGGTGGCTGGGGAGGCCTCACAATCAAGGCAGAAGGTGAAAGATACATCTCACGTGGCAGCAGACAAGAGACAAGAGCTTGTGCAGGGAAACTCCCCTTTTTAAACCATCAGATCTCGTGAGTCTTATTCACCATCATGAGAACAGCGCAGGAAAGACCTGCCCCTATGATTCAATTACCTCCCACTGGGTCCCTCCCGCAACATGTGGGAATTCAAAATGAAATGTGGGTGGGGACGCAGTCAAACCATATCATCCACTCTCACCACTTCTTTTCAACATAGTACAGAAAGTCCTAGCCAGAGGAATTAAACAAGAGAAACAATAAAAGGCAACATCATAGAAAAGAAAGAAGTAAAATTGTCTCTATTGGATGATGACATGATCTTATATATAAAAGATCCAAAGATCCCCCCATAAAACTATTGGAAACAAATTCAGTAAACAAATTCAGTAAAGTTGTAGGATACAAAATCAAGAGCATTTTTACATACCAATAATGAACTACTCAAAAAGGAAAGAAACAATAAATCATACATTTATTCTTTATACTTCATTTCCATTTACGATAGCAACAAAAAATTAAATACTTAGGTGTAAATTTAACCAAAGTGGTAAAAGACTTGTATGTTGAAAACTATAATCACTGATGACAGAACCTGAAAAAAAAAAACCACAAATAAATGGATAGATAGCCCATACTCACGGATTAGAAAAATTATTATTGTGAATATGTTCATACTATCCAAAGTGGTCTATAAGTTTAATATAATTTCCATTAAAATTCCAATGCCATTTTTCACAGAAATGGAAAAAACAATTCTAAATCCATTTGAAACCGCAAAAGACTCTGAATAGCCAAAACAGTGTTAAGCAAAAAGAACAAAGCTGAAGGCATTACACTCTCAGATTTCAAACATATTATAATGTGATTGTAATGAAGCCTGCATGGTAGTGGCATAAAAGCAGGCACATCTACCAATGAAACAGGACTTAAAAAAAAATAAGATAAAAACCCAGGCAATTATAGTCAACTAATTTTTGACAAAAAGTTTCCAAGGACACAAAATGGAGAAAGGATGGTCTCTTCAATAAATAGTGTTGGAAAAACCAAATACATACATTCATCAGAGTAAAATTAGAGCCTTATAGTCTACACTATACACAAAAATCAACTTAAGATAGATTAAAAACTTAAATATAGGACCTGAAGCTATGAAACTACTGGAAGAAAACATGAGGGAAATGCTTCATGACATTGGTCTGGGCAATGATATTTTGATAAGACTTCAAAAGCACAGGCAACAACGCAGAAATTGACAAACGAGATGGCATCAAACTAAAAAGCTTTTGCACAGTAAAGGAAACAATTAACAAAATGAACAGACAACTCACAGAACGGAAGAAAATAGTTGAATACCATAAGAAAACAGTTGAATACCATGTGTCTGACAAAAGGTTAATATCCAAAATATATAAGGAAATCAAACAACTGTGTAGTAAGAAAATAACCTGATTGAAAAATGGGCAAAGGAGCAGAATAGAAAATTTTCAAAAGAAAACATTCAAATGGCCAATAGGTAGATGAAAAAATGCTCAGTATCGCTAATCATAAGGGAATTGCAAATTAAAACCACAAGAAAATATCACCTCAAATCTGTTCAAATGGTGTTTATCAAAAAGATAAAAGATGGCTGGGCACAGTGGTTCATGCCTGTTATCCTAGCACTTTGGGAGGCAGAGGTGGGAGAATCACTTGAGCTCAGGAGTTGAGACCAGCCTCAGTAACAAAGTGAGACTCTGTCTCTATAAAAAATTTAAAAATTAGCAGGGTGTGGTGGTGCATGCCTATAGTCTCAGCTACTCAGAAGGCTGAAGCCAGAAGATCTCTAGATTCTGGGAGGTCAAGGCTGCAGTGAGCTATGATCATGCCACTGCATGCCAGCCTGGGTGACAGAGCAAGACCCTGTCTCAGCAGGGGAAAAAAAGAAAGATAACAAGTGTTGGAGTAGATGCAGAGAAAAGGGAATTCTTACGTGCTGTTGGTGGGAATTTAAGTACAGCCATTGTGAAAAGCAGTGTAGATAGTCCTCAAAAGCTAAAAATAGAACTACTGTATGACCCAGTAACCCCACTTCTGGGTATATACCCAGAGGAAATGAGATCAGTATGTTGAAGGGATGTCTGCACTCCCACGATTACTGCAGCATTATTCACGACAGTCCAAGATATGGAACAGATGAATGGATAAAGAAAAATGTGAGATAGATAGATAGATATATATATATATATATATACACACACACACACAATGGAATACTATTTAGCCTTAAAAAGAGGAAAAACTCTGTCACTTGCAACACCATGGATTAATTTGGCAAATATTATGGTAAGTGAAATAAGCAAGGCACAAAAGGACAAGTACTGCATGATCTCACTTGTATGTGGAATCTGATAAAGTTGAATTTATAGAAGTAGAGAGGAGAATAATGGTTACCAGAGGCTGGGGAGAGAGGCTGTAGAGAGGGAGGAAAAGTTGTTGTCCAAAGGGTACAAAGTTTCAGATAGACAGAAGGAATAGCTTTTGAGATCTACTGCGCAGTAGAGTGATTATAGTCAATAGCTATGTATTATATATTTCAAAATAACAGAGACTATTTCGAATGTCTCACCATAAGAAATGATACGTAAGTATGGTGATAGAAATGTTAATTAGTTTGATTTAATCATGCTACATTGTATACGTTTACCAAAAACATCACACTGTATCATATAAATGTATAGAATTATAGTTTGTCAATCAAAATATTGATAATATGTTTTAAAAAGAAATAAAAAAAAGAAATAAAAAGAATATGTAGTTGGGGTAGGGAGATTCTTGTCTCCCACTTTCACTGGGGAACCCTCAATCTCTAAATGATTCTCTTGTGTCCCATCTTCATGTATATAATACAGCTGTTGCTTCTACATATCTGGTGCTGGGCCTAACCTCAGCAGGTCAGAGCATCAGAAAGGAAAGATGTACATAAAGTGGAAGAGAGCACGGTTGAGCTGGAACCTGCATCAGCCTCACACTTCTGAATCTCCAGCTTCAAAGATGGGTAGCCTTGTAGATGCAGGTGCACTGTGTCAAGATGCTAAACATACATCTGACCCAGGAGTTAATTGAAGGAGGAAATATGATGAGAGTTAGAAGAGCTGTGAGCTGGATTGTTGAGTTATGTAAAATCAACTCAACATGCTTGAGCTGCTACAGCCTCTGACCTTCTGAGAGTAAATATGTCTGCTGCTTCACTTCCGCTTTCCAATTCTCATGCAAATGTCACTGTGGCCAACCCCATCCCTGACCATACAGAGAAGAAAATTCTGGAAAACACAGTTCTAACTTAGCTAGGTTGACTTAGTACAAAAATACTACAAGGCCTGACTTCTAACTCCAGTGATTCCCTCGTTCCCCACCCACTTTCTGTCTTCTCATACAGATTCAAAGGAGATAGGAAATGGGTGGTGGATAATGATAGCAGAGCTAACCTCTCAATAGTTCTGGATGGCATCTAGCCCAGTTATTAAGGATCTTTTTTAAATGTGGGCTTCTTGATTCTTCCTGTTCTCAGCTTTGGACTCAAGTCACCAATTCCAAGGCAATAGGAAATGTCCCACTTAACATCCCATTACATAAGACTGCATGTAAATGAATCTATTGAAAGAGAAGGGATCAGTACTAGATTATCCACGTACAGCTTTAGCTATTTAAGCATTTCCTTCTATTATTGCATGAACATGTTCACAAGCGTAATAACAAATTCTAAAGTGTACATCACAATTTTACTAATTCAGATCTATACCACAGATTGGAAAATATAGGCCAGTGCTTTTTGAACTATAAGAGGAATGTATAAATTGATACCAAGTAGATCATTGTTATCTTAGCTATATAATACTTCCCCTTCCAAAGAAACATATTTCTATGGGACCAAAATATTATTTTTTTAGCTTGATTGTACTGTATTATTACAGAACTCAGAGTCCTTTCATGAGATATTATTACTAGGAAAAACGTGAAAATGTAATAGATACTTTATTGATTTATACAAACAATACCAATTCTAAGGCTTCGATTAGGAAGACATCTACTCAGGATATAAATGTGGATGTATAATAAACTTATTTAAAAGTTTGTGAGGTCAAATTAACTGCATTGGTAAAATGTTCTATATTGACTCTTAAGTGATTTCCTGAGTATGTTTTGCTTATGATTTATGTTCCATTCACCCATATCCATTCACTACCAAAAAGGATTTGAGGTGACTGATTTTCTAGATTTAACCTAATTCTATGCATAATTCAAGATAAATAAACTGTGAACTATGTATGATTTATTTTACTCTTCAACTAAAGCTGTGTAAATATTTTCTCTGAGCACTGAATGTTTCTAAATCATGGAGAATATATTTAAATTCAGCGACTGATTTGTTGATAGCAAGTATAATGAAAACCTACAACTACACACACACACACAAACACATACACACAAATGTAGAAAAAGATAGGGGAGGATACACTCCCAGCTGTGAAAAGCAGTTCTCTGAAGAGGAGAGTGAAACCACAGAAGGCAGGAAGGAGGGGCATACTTGGGTATCAGGAGAGATAAAAGAGGGCTTCCACTTGTAATTTTTACAATGAATATAAACTGTATGAATATGCATTTAAGGAAACAAACACTATTTTAATTAAAAGATAACATAAGTTTTAATTTAAAAGGGCATAGTTGCTAAATAAAAATAAATTAATCCTACTTTTTATTTTAATTTATTTTAATTTTTTTGAGACAGAGTCTCACTCTGTGGTCCAGGCTGGAGTGCAGTGGCATGATCTTGGCTCACTGCAACCTCTGTCTCTTGACTTCAAGCAATTTGTGTGCCTCAGCCTCCTGAGTAGCTGGGATTACAGGTGTGCACTACCACTCCTAGCTAACTTTTGTATTTTTAGTAGAGACAGGGTTTCACCACGTTGCCCAGGCTGGTCTTGAACTCCTGGCCTCAAGTGATCCACCTGCCTCAGCCTCCCAAAGTGCTGGGATTGCAGGTGTGAGCCACCACGCCTGGCCCCAAAATAAATTATTCTAAACATAACACTGTATGCATATTAATAATGATTCTAAATTTTTCTATTTTTTGGCACAAAAATATCTTTATCATATATTATTAAGTTTAACAAAACAAGCACATTAGAAAGTATGTTTAGAGTGTGTATTAGTCAGGGTTCTCTAAAGGGACAGAACTAATAGGATAGATGTATATATGAAAGGGTGTTTATTAGGAGAATTGACTCATATGATCACAAGATGAAGTCCTGCAACAGGTAACCTGCAAGCTGAGGAGCAAGTAAGCCAGTGCGAGCCCCAAAACCTCAAAAGTAGGAAAACCAACAATGCAGCCTTCAGTCTGTGGCCAAATGCCCAAGAGCCCCTGGTAAATCACTGGTGTATGTCCAAGTGCTGATTGGACACTGCTGATGTTTGAAGGCAGGAAGCATCCAGCATGGGAGAAAGATGGAGGCCAGAAGACTCAGCAACTCTGCTCTTTCCATGACTGATTTCATGTTGGCAGCTGATTAGATGGTGCCCACCCAGATTTCCAGGTTGAGGGTGGGTCTGCCTCTCCCAATCCACTGACTCAAATGTTAATCTCCTTTGGCAACACCCTCACAGACATATCCAGGAACAATACTTTGCATCCTTTTCTTTTTTTACATGGAGTCTCGCTGTGTCACCCAGGCTGGAGTGCAGTGGCACGATCTCGGCTCACTGCAAACTCCACCTCCCGGGTTCATGCCATTCTCCTGCCTCAGCCTCCCAAGTAGCTGGGACTACAGGCGCCCGCCACCAGGCCCAGCTAATTTTTTTGTATTTTTAGTAGAGATGGAGTTTCACCATGTTAGCCAGGATGATCTTGATCTCCTGACCTTGTGATCTGCCGGCCTCGGCCTCCTAAAGTGCTGGGATTACAGGCATGAGCCACTGCGCCCGGCCTACTTTGCATCCTTAAATTCAATCAAGTTGACACTCAATATTAACCATCACAGAGTGATTGCAATTTTATAAAAATGTTATCTATCTCAATCTTTCTTCCTCTATCTGTCTATCAAGAGTGTATGTGTCTGTTTTTGCATGTGTGTAGAGGAATTGCCACGAGGATAATCTATACACTAAAACATTACAGTGATCATCTCTAGGTGGAGATTACAGGTGATCTTTCTCCACCTCCCATGCTGTTGCTTCTTCTCCTTCTCCTCCTCCACCTCTTCATTTTCCTTTTCCTCCATTTTCTCCTTCTTCTTCATGCTCACTTGTCTATATTTTCCTACCTTAAATATGTGTTACTTTTATAGCTTAAAAATTATAAACATAAAAAGTAAATTTCAGATAACAGTAACCATAATCATAATAGGGTTTTGAGAACCCACTACACACCAGGCACTATGTAAATTCAGTCAGTTCTTACCATCCCCTGATTGAGGTAGGTATTATTATTACTGTTTTATACGTGAAAAAAAAACCCATATCTTAAAAAGTAGGGTGGTATACCTATAATCCCAACACTTTGGGAGGCCAAGACTGGAGGATTGCTTGAGGTGAGGAGTTAAAGACAAGGCTGGGCAACATGGCGAAACCCTGTGTCTACAAAACATGCAAAAATTAGCCAGGCATGGTGGTGTGCACCTGTCAGCTCCTCAGGAGGCTGAGGTAGGAGGAGCATTTGAGCCCCAGAAACAGAAGTTGAGTGAGCTGAGATTATGCCACAACACTCCTAGCCTGGAACACAGAGGGAGACTCTGTCAAAGAAAGAAACAGAGAAAGAGAGAAAGAAAGAAAGAAAGAAAGAGAGAGAGAAAGACAGACAGAAAGAAAGAAAGAAAGGAAAAGAAAGAAGCAAAAGAAAGAAAGAAAGAAAGACAGACAGACAGACAGACAGACAGAAAGAAAGAAAGAAAGAAAGAAAGAAAGAAAGAAAGAAAGAAAGTGAGTGACTTGTTCAAGTTCATACAGCTAGAAAGATAAATGTTAGGTATAAGGAAAGGGTCCAGTTTCAGTTTTCTGCATATGGTTTGCCAGTTTTCCCAGCCCCATTTATTAAATAGGGAATCCTTTCCCCATTGCTTGTTTTTGTCAGGTTTGTCAAAGATTAGATGGTTGTAGATGTGTGGCGTTATTTCTGAGGCCTCTGTTCTGTCCCATTGGACTATATATCTGTTTTGGTACCATACAAAAACTAACTCAAGGTGGATAAAAGATTTAAATGTAAGGCCTAAAACCATAAAAACTCTAGAAGAAAACCTAGGCAATACTATTCAGGACATAGGCATGGGCAAAGACTTCACAACTAAAACACCAAAAGAAATGGCAACAAAAGCCAAAATTGACAAATGGGATCTAATTAAACTCAAGAGCTTCTGCACAGCAAAAGAAACTATCATCAGAGTGAACAGACAACCTACAGAATGGGAGAAAATTGTTGCAATCTATCCATCTGACAAAGGACTAATATCCAGAATCTACAATGAACTCAAACAAATTTACCAGAAAAAAAAAAAAAAAACCACCAAAAAGTGGGTAAAGCATAAGAACAGACACTTCTAAAGAGAAGACATTTATGCGGCCAACAAACATATGAAAAGAGGCTCATCATCACTGGTTATTAGAGAAATGCAAATCAAAACCACAATGAGATACCATCTCACACCAGTTAGAATGGCAATCATTAAAAAGTCAGGAAACAACAGATACTGGAGAGGATGTGGACCAATAGGAATGCTCTTACACTGTTGGTGGGAGTGGAAACTAGTTCAACCATTGTGGAAGACAGTGTGGCTATTCCTCAAGGATCTAGAACCAGAAATACCATTTGACCCAGCCATCCAATTACTGGGTATATACCCAAGAGATTATAAATCATTCTACTATAAAGACACATGCACAAATATGTTTATTGCAGCACTGTTCACAATAGCAAAGACTTGGAACCAACCCAAATGTCCATCAATGATAGACTGGATAAAGAAAATGTGGCACATATACACCATGGAATATTATGCAGCCCTAAAAAAGGATGAGTTCATGTCCTTTACAAGGACATGGATGAAGCTGGAAACTATCATTCTCAGCAAACTAACTGACGCAAGAACAGAAAACCAAACACTGCATGTTCTTACTCATAAGTGGGAGTGGAACAATGAGAACACATGGACACAGGGAGGGGAACATCACACACTGGGGCCTGTCAGCAGGTGGGGGGCTAGGGGAGGGATAGCATTTGGAGAAATACCTATTGTAGATGATGGGTTGATGGGTGTAGCAAACCACCATGGCAATTGTATACCTTTGTAACAAACATGCGTGTTCTGCACATGTATCCCAGAACTTAAAGTATAATAAATAAATAAACATAAAAAAGAAAGATAAATTTAAATCTATTGGCTTTCAAAGCTCAGGCTCTTTCCTCTACATCACTAAGTAGAGCCACCAACACTTTTACCTTTACTCCTTGAAATTTAGGAAAGTCAAAGGAAAACTTGGAAATCAAAGGTTTCATTATATTCAACATCATTTAAATAAGGATATATGAAAGAGTTCCCATGTGGCTCTTTTCTACTGGTCTTTATGTTTCATTTGTCCAATTGGAGAATTACGAATCAGAAGTTTACCCATCATATACACTCATATGCTTTTGAGATCACATACTGTATACATAGACATAATATATAAATGCACATGTATATTCATATAAATTATACATGTGTACACACATATCCAAATATAAAGATTAGTAAATGAAAAATTAACATCTTCACATTAAGTAACTGTTTTTGTACAAATAATAGAATAATTTTTATTTTTTAAAGTTACAAAAGGCAAGGAAGGTAAAACTGGAAGGTGAGTGTGGATACATGCATGTTAGCGTGTAGTATGTGTACAATCCATTTGTTCTTAAAAGGAGTGAGTTGTGCTAATTTTTCCTTCTTTATATATTAAGGTTTTTATGAAGAATTGTGGGACAGATTTATATATATATATTTATATATACACACATACATGTATATAATCATACATACATGTATATAATCTAAGGCAGCTGTTCCAATTGCTATTAATATTGGATTATTAATAATAATCCAAATAGATCCACAAAAGCCACAGCACCGGGAGAACGAGTTCTGGATTTTCTTGCCTTGGAATACTTTCCATGGGAAAAAGCCCATTAGGTCAAACAGATGAGGCAACGTAGGTTCAAGCAGAATCATCATGGCAGTACCAAAGACGTTTTCAAGCACACAGGTTCAGTATAATCTCCTCTATGGACAATTCTGCCCATTTGCCTTGTGCTGTCTTCCTTTGTCTGCTTTCCAACTCCCCCCCCCCGCCCCCAAACTTCAGCTCAGATTTCTCTCTATGTGTTGGGCTACACCTAATAATCATTTACTTATTTTACATCTAGTATTTTCAGTATATTATTAGCAGGAGAAGCCACTGGTCCCCAAGCAGCCGTCATCACCTCCTCCTACACCTTGCAGGTGCTGGACAGAGCAGCCCATGCCCAGCTCTTCAGTTTCTGCTGACTCTGCCTCAGTTGGTTAAACTCCTGCCATGATCCAGAATCACCTTATTCTAGTGAATACCCGAATGTTAACACCCGAATGTTAACAGTCTACACTCTTGCCTTACCTGTTTCTCCCAATGCCTCCCCTAAAATCCTGATTTAATTTACTCTATGTCTACTGCCTAAACCAGATACATTTTTCCTTCTTCAATGTTAACTACATTTAAGGTATCTTTTCTTATCAAAACCATCCAACACTCTAACTACTGCTTATGTCTTTCTGAAATGTCTTCTCTCTCCCTCTGGGTCTAAAATGAAATGCATCTTGTATCTTTTACATTTTCTTCTCTATACCACTCACGAAATCTGTTTCCACCATATACCACAAACAGGTAATTTATGAATGATAAAAATACCAAAAACTTATTCAATCCTTATCATATAATAGGTGTTTTAAAGCCAATTCATACATATTTATTTAAACCATATAACAATCCTTGGGGGGTAAGTACATTACTAACCAAAGTTGATAAATTGAAGGACTAAGGCACAGAACAATTACGCAACTTGCCCAAGCTTTTCATCCAGCAAGTAGTAGAGGCAGGATTTAAGCCAAGTCAATGAGTGTCACAGGCCATGTGCTCAGTAAGTGTACCCCCTCCCTGTTGCAATTCCTGTTGCTGAAGTCCATGCAGTGTTGTCCCTTGTCCACATGCTTATTGTCTCACCCACAATGGAATCATGATGACTAAGTTATATGACTAAAGAAAAGATCTCTGCTGCTTCTCTCTCACCAATTCCATTCTGGGTCCTTAGTGCAAGAACATGAGGGCAAAGAATATTGGTTGACTGTTATTAAAAAGAAGAACAGTCAAACAAACAACTGAATCCTTTGCTATTATCCTGCCTTGAATGGCATATGTTCCCTGGAACAACCATCTATTTGCTAATAAAAAATATCGCATTACAGATCTGATAAAAAAGCATGTATTGGAATATCTGCTATGTGGGAGGCATTATTCTATGCATGTTCACCACATTAATGTATTTGACTAAAGAAGATGAGCAGAGAGAGGTATGGCCATGAAGAAGGTGGGGATCTGGAGCCAATAGCAGACATAATATGGAAAAGGAATTAAATTTAAGTGGGAATAAATGCTTCAGTTACTAACATAAGAGAAAATGACACTGTGCATCTATTGCCATTTAGACACTGAGCAATCTGAAAAATTGGCCCACTCAGTCATAAAAAGCCACGACAGACTGACTCTGAAATCATATCCAACATATATTTTCATAATAGAGTGAGTGAGTACATGGAAATAAAATGTATGGTCCCAAGGTTTGAAATTATTCATTTGACCTGGTGTTACAGTGTTACAACAGAATGTAGTTAATAAGATCAATACACAGAGGATGGGCTTCCCATGCTTGATTTTAAAGAATATTTCATGTAAACTTCTCTGTATTTCCATGGAAACACAAAGGGAACTCCATAGTGCAGTGAGCAGGAGGTAATAGAGAAAAGAGAGAGAATTAGCAGGCTTGGTTACTGTTAATAATTACCTGGGTAGCAATTATTGCTTTTGGAAAGTGCACAATCTTTGTAGCTGTCACTCATCGGTGACCTCAGATTTCACTTAGTCTGGAAGCCAAAGGATTTAGTTCATTTCATTTGCATTCAGAAAGCCCCCCCACCTATAACCACCAATCCCAAGATATGTCAAAGTACCTTTTCTCAGATCTTGCTTAGAAAGAGCACTCATATGTGGGAGAAAAGGCACAATCTGTTTAGCCTTAAGGTACCAACTTTTTCATTTACCCAGCTCTTGGCTCCTAGTGATTTTGTTCAGAATTAGAGAAGAGTTAGCCAAATGCCCAGAGAAGCAGCTGTTCCTCTAAAACAAACTGGAAAGGAAAACAATCACTCCTCCTGCCCCCTACTAGAAGAAGGCAAATGGTTCCAAAACTGATGGTTTTAAGGATTGTCTACCACTCTACTTAGGAATATGTTTTCCAAAGAATTAAGGCCCTGTGGACATCCTAGAGTGAGGAACCTCTGTGCTATAAAGGAACATGGTGCTCAGGCATAAGAAAGAGTGAAAAGAAGATAGAGCTGGTTAATCTAGCCTTTAATTAGCTGCATTTCCACGGAAACGCTTTCCCATTTTCCCAGTTGTCTCTGTAAATCAATTTAGAGCTGCTTTGCTTAGGCTCCAGGCAGACAGAGTGGAATCACAGTCCTTCAAAGAGGTGTGAGTTTTTCTCATTTATCATCCTGGGGTGCTTGCTTCAAAGCCTAGTTGGAGGACTACTTAAAGGAAAACAAATCTAAACAAAACAGAACTGTGCCGTCTGGATTTGGTTGAAAATCTTGGGAATGTGCGGCAGAAAATTCCAAGCACAGACCTGGAAAGTGATTTGCAAGAGACCTCACAAAGGGCTTAGAAAAAATAAACAATCAGTGAACTCACATCCACAAACATACACACACACATAGGCAGGGGGACTGGAATAGAAATGTGAACTTTATTGGAAACCACATTTGGCACAGGAATTGGCCTTCCTGGCTTTGGCCTTCAGCAAGTAGGTTACTACCGAATTTTTGACAAGGCTTCCAAGCTTGACAGCCTTTCTACATTAATTGGTTCGCACTCAGCCCTGTAAATATTTAAGCTATCTGTGGCATTGGGAATGTGATAAGATTATGTGATTAGTTATGTGATTAGGATTAGTAGGTTCTCTGATAAGAAAGACTTAAAGTTTACAAATTTAGAAAGACTATGAAAATACGTGTGTGTGTGTTCACTTGTGTGTGTGTGTCCAGCTTTAAAGAAGATCAGGTCACACGTCACTGATTTTAGTTACTACAAAGTCGGGGTGAGGTGGGGTGGGGAGAATCTTTTAAGGCCATAGAAGAGGACTAGTCCCAAAGCATGAAGCATCTGAGCCTAAAGAGATTTTGGACTAGGATTTTCAAGTGTTTTTCAGTTTGTGGACATCTGTTGACTTACTGAGAAACACCTGAGGGGCAAAGAAAACCATTGTAATTCAGCCATCTGGTCATCTTCTTGTTCAAGCATCTGTCTTCTGTACCCTCTTCCCTAGACCACCAGGCCAGTGGTGTTCAAAGCTTTTTGATCTCAGCCTATTGTAAGAAATATATTTTACAATGCAACCCAGGATATTCACAATACTTCCATAGATATTATGGAAATAAATGTTCACGAACAATACTTAACCAAAGTTCACTTTGCTATTTTCTAGTCTATTCTATTCTATTTTCTTTAATGCTTGTCATGACTCACTAAATTAATTTTATGTCTCACTAATGAATTGTGTCCTGCTGTTTGAAAACACTACGCTAGAATGTATTAACCTTAGGGACAAGTAGTCTAATCACTCTGTATCTCAGCTCCTAACACTTGGTCACTCAGTAAGTATTTACTGAATAAATGAGTGGTAAATCAATAAATGAATAAGTTGAAGCTAATATTCTATATTCAGTATACAAAACAAGAATATTGACTAGCCTAGAAGTAATATTTAAGCTACAAATTAATCAGGAAAAATATAAAATAAAAAGTAAATATCACCCTTCAGGTGGTGGTTTTAGGTATTTGGGTGAACATTATTACCTGCTCCCTGGTAGTAATAATAATAATAGTTATGACCATAAGAATGATGATTGCCCACACTTATTAATCAGTTACCACGTACCAGCTATCTCTGTGCTAGGAGAGAAGCTATGAAGATGAATGCCACTAATTCCAGTTCTTAAAAAGGTTCTGCTATAGAACTCTTCCAAGTCATCTCCCAATGACCTGGAACGACCAAGTGACCTGGAATTTGAATTCCAGGTGAGATCGTAATCTTTGGCTGGTATAGAAAAGTGGAAATGACATCTATAAGAGAGGTGGAGATGAGAGTGACAACACCTGCTTGCCAACAGTTTTTATAGACATCTGCTCAGTGAACAGAGGAGTAGGGAGAGAGAAGAGAGGTAGAAGATGCATCACTGCTATTAAAGAATTGTTCAGGACAACTTCTCTTGCCCCTAATAAAAGACACTGTGCCATCCTGTGGAAACATCACCATGATAGTAAGGAATATTATGATATTGATTAAAAGCTTGTTCTCTAGTCAGAAGAACTTGTTTCAAATCCTAATCTGCTACTTCCTAACTAGGTGGCATTGGTCAAATTGCATATATTTTTCTTTACCTCAGCAATAGGATGGGGATTCTTTAAGATCTATTCTATCAGGCTGTTTTAAGACAGAGGTTAAAAATGCAACTGTCTACAGGGGCCTGATTATAATTAAATGAATTAAGATGGTAAAAAAAATAGGGAATGGTGCTGATTGTAGAAAACTGGATAGCACAGGCCCCATTTAAAGTCATTCAAATTTATCTTTTGAAAACACAGTTCCAGCCTACAGGCCAGATTTGTCTGCATGCCATCAGTCTGCAATTAAATAAGACAATGATCATAAAATGCTTCCCACAGTGCCTAGCACATAGTAAGCACTCTATAAATTGGAGCTATTATTAGCTATTATTTTATCACATTTAAAAAATCCCTAGGACCATTTGCAGATTCTCTTTAAGAGAGGAAATAAATGGCCTCAGAATTACTCCATTGCATGCCCCAGTTAATGGCATCATTAAAAATAAACAGGCCTTGAAGAACACACAATAGGGACAGGACAGCCTCTTCAATAAATGATGTTGGTAAAACTGGATGTCCACATGCAGAATAATGAAATTAGACTTATCTTATTCTTAACATATTAAAAAAATCTCAAAATGAATGAAAGACTTAAATGTAAGATCTGAAACTATGAAACTACTAGAAGAAAACATAGGGGAAAAGCTCCGTGACATTGGTCTGGGCAATGACTTTTTGGATAAGACCTAAAAGCACAGGCAACAAAAGCAAAAAATAGACAAATGGGATTATGTCAACCTAAAAAGCTTCTGCACAGCAAACAAACAATCAACAGAGGACACAATTTGCAGAATGACAGAAAATATTTGCAAACTATCCATCTGACAAAGGGTTGATGTCCCAGATATATAAGGAATTCAAACAACTATACAGTAGAAAAAAATAAGTTAAAAACATGCAAAATATCTGAATACAAATTTCTCAAAAGAAGACATACATATGGCCAACATGTATATTAAAAAAGTGCTCAAACATCACTAATCATCAGAGAAATGCAAATCAAAACCACAATGAGCTATTATCTCATCCCAGTTACAATGACTATTATCAAAAGGACAAAGATAGCATGGAGAAAAGAGAACCCTTGTACACTCTTGGTGGGAATGTAAATTAGTACAGCTGTTATGGAAAACAGTAGGGAAGTTTCCCCAATATTAAAAACAGAACTACCATATGATCCAGCAATCCCACTACTATGTATATATTTAAAGGAAATGCAATCACTATGTCAAAAAGATATCTACATTCCCATGTTTACTGCAGCATTATTCACAATAGCCAAAATATGAAATCAATCTTAGTGTCAATCAACAGATGAATGGATAAAGAAAATGTGGTCTATATACACAATGAAATACTATTTAACCACAAAAAGGAATGAAATCCTGCTGTTTGTGACAATATTGATGAACGTAGAGGACATTACGTTAAGTAAAATAAGCCAAATCCAGAAAGATAAATACTGCATGATCTCCCTCATGTGAAATCTAAAAAAGTTGATCTCATAGAAGTAGAGAGCAGAATGGTGGTTATTAGAGGCTGAGGTTTTTGAAGGGAAGGAGGGATGGGGAGGTGTTTGTCAAGGGATATATGAATTCAGTTAGACAGGAGGGATAAATTTTAAGATCTATTTCATAGCAAAGTGACTACAGATAATGACAATATATGGTATTCTTGAAAATATGCTCTCACCACAGAAATGATAACTATGTGAGGTAATATATTTGTTGATTGCTTTGATATAACCACTACTCAATGTATATATACTTCAAAACATAATGCTTTACATGATAAAAACATACAATGTCAATTTTTTTTTAAATGGACTTTAGGCCAATTCAGTGATACAATAAGTAAAGAAGCCTGCAGTTGGTTGTCGTTAAATAAGAGAATGTGAATGATCTCATGTTTAGGAAACCAGAACCATCCATGGTGTGCAGGGAAGCTGTGCAGGGGAGACCCCTGGAATACATTTTGGACTCTGATACCATTGTAATGATGAGTAGCAAAGCAGTTGCTTAAGGAAGCAAAAAAGAAGGGATTCCTGCCAGCTGGTATTCAATTCTACCTGCCCATCCCTTCCAAGGTAACATCACAGAAGGCTTTGGGGTTTGACAGACTTTGGGGTACAGCCCTCATTTCCCCCACCTGCAACACACAAGGGGATTTTACCAGTCTAAGCTTTGCTTGTCTCCTCTGTTACATTAAGGATGGTAATGCATTAGCACTGATGGTTCAGCCAGCACTCTGCTGCATAAGAGGGGTTCAATACTTTTAACCTTCCTTCCTCCTCATTTCCTGTGAATAGTTTTACATTGTTCAGGCTATTTATTTTTTGCTCGAACACCTCCTCAATTTCCATCTGTCTAAAAATGGGGGCAGGAAAGTGCCCAAAGTCTCATTAGTCCTGCCTGCTCTCACCCTGCCACTCCCTTCCCTAATTGACATCCATGGGTTCCAAAGGACCCAAATGGCTCCCCACCCTGCCCTCACTTCTTCCGCCTTCCACAGAAACGTGCCATTCTGCTCGGGCTTCTGCCCCCGCCTTGCAGAGCCCATCAGGCTTACTAGAAAGCTCCCCAAAGGGCAATAAAAATTTTTGTCAATCTCAGGCCCACCTGCGGCATCTCTTGAGTACACATCCCCCTGTCTGTCCTCCTCCTTTGATTCCGGGCTTTGTAAATCTTTTACCACATGTTGTCAAAAGCCTGGCAGATCCCCCAAATCCTTCCCTGATAACACTCATTCTCTTTAAACAACCTGGCAGTACTTCTAAGTGAGAAAAAGCCCTAAAATAAAATACACCGTGTTTAGTCTCTAAGGTCATTTCCTGGCTTTGTCCGGCCGTTTCTGTTTCCTCTAACTAATCACCAAGCGACAGTCCTGGATTTATTGTGGAGGCTACTTGAAAGTTTGGGTGAACCTCTCAAGCCAGACTACACACACCCTCCATCACCCTTCCTCCCACTTCCCAGCAATTTCTCACTCACTGTGATTTAGTGTAGGGGCTTGAGGTGCAACTGTGACCGCAGCTACATCTTCGTCACCAAAGCTATTTGGAAGGCAAAGGGGCCAAACCAGCATGGTCTACACAGCTGAGCACTGTGGTTATGATAGAGCTCATGAGTCCATGCCTGGCTGGGGGATAGCAGCCTTCCACGTCCCAGGCAGTAAGTGGCAGGAGAGCTGTGTGTCACCCTTGGCATGCTCATCATTAATTTCCAACTTTCAGTAGGTGCTCTTTAATAATGACACCTCATATTTTAAAAGGATTTTCATGGGCAAGGTGAATTGCTTTACTTCATTTACTATCACAACAACCATGTGAGGTAAGAACTCTTCATAAAGAATTTTTAGCGACACCACAGTTCCAACCTCAGTCCATCTGACTGCAGCATCCATGCTCTTATGGATCTCTGTTGGGCTGTGATATTCTCACCCAATAGTACTGATCCAAAGGTTGGATACTGCCTGATCTCAAGGGAAAACAATCATAGTCAAACACACCTACACTTGTGAAATGTCAGGCAGTTTTTGAGATACTACATAGATTATTGCATTTAACCTTCACAACAACCCAAGAAGTGGTTATGTTTATGAGTTCCATTTTACAAAGGTGGAAATGGGATTCCATGTTAGAAGCAGCATTTGAACTCAGGCAATATGAGCTTTAACCCTGATACTAGCTAGAGTTCCTGGGATATGGGTGAGAGTGTGTGTGTGTGTGTGTGTGTGTGTGTATGCATGTATGTGTGTGTGGTGGAGGAACCAGGTGAAACAAGCAGTTATATTATGGTGTGACAAGCCCCATGTTAGTGTTGCACAAAGGGTGCTGTGGCAGCATAGAAAATGGGCCTGTACTAAACTTGAGGGTTTTTTGAAATGGCATCACAAAATAGGTGACATTGGAGGTGAACTTTGATGGAGTAGAAAAGTTTACCGCATTAGAATGTTTAACAGGAGCTCTCTGGAGAGCACCTTTTAGACCTAGGGAGCAGCATATGCAAAGGCATACAGCACCACAGGCAGGACTGAGCCCTGCACTGGTTCCCCAGGACTGGAGGGAGGAGGCAGGGCATTGAGTGACTTGGCAATGGAGCAGAGGCCAGATGTGAAGATCCTTTTAAATTGTTCTATCACATTTGAAATTATTTCTGAAAGTTATGGGGAACCTTGAAGGGTTTCAGGAGAGCAGTTCTGTGATCACCTGGGTGTTTTAGATAAATCGCTACCTAAAGGGTATACTGAAGGGGAAGTCATATCTGAGGTCTGGAGAGAGCTGCTATGGTACAACCATGCAGAAAGGCAGTGTGAGAGTGCAATTGCACCACACAGAAAGGCTCCAAGTGCCATACTATGAGGAAGAAGGGGACTGACTGGCTGCACCAATATGGTGAGCCAGTCATCTGGTCACTCATCACATTTCCTGTACGCCTATGATCTTCCGGGACTATACTCACAACTTTCTGGACAAACGCCACCCTTTCTGGCTCCATGTCTTTCTCCACAACTGCAACATCACTTACAGACTTCTTAGTACGTGCCAGGTGCTGTTGTAAGAGTTCTGTAAATACTACCTCATTTAATTTGCTTATATAAGGCAGTTATGAAGTGAGTATAACCATAATCACAGTTTTACAGATAAGAAAACTATTAGTAACTATTTAGTGAAATGAGCCCTCTTAGGAAACTACCAGGAGAATGGAGAGAGATGAGGAAGTTGCAAATGTAGTATCCCTTAATATGTCATTCTATGTAGCTAAGTGATGACTCCACCCAATGCTCACCCCCACCCTACTCTCACCTCACATGGTCACTGGCACTTCCTACTGGAGGAAAGAAACCCTTTTGGTGAGGAAAAGATTTGCTAGACTGCTTCTTTATTCCTTGGCCCGTCCAAAGACATCATGTATGCTGTGATAATGCCACTCTGCTTTCAATATTTAGAATATATAGAGAGATATGGATATAGATATGTATACACACACATATATATTCACATACACACATATATGTATACACACACATATATATTCACATACACACATATATGTATACATACATATATATTCACATACACACATATATGTATACACACATATATATTCACATACACACATATATATGTATACACACACATATATATTCACATACACATACATATATGTGTAGGTGAAGAGAATTGCTTTACTTTGCACATACACACATACCCTGTGTGTGTGCGTTATTTCTCTACTTATAAAATGTGTGTGTGCGCATATATACATACACATATATAAAATATATTTCTCTTTTAAAGTGTGTGTGTGCCCATATATATGTACACACACTTTATATATATATATAATTTTTTTCTCTACTTATAAAGTGTGTGTGTGCATATGCGCACACACACACTTTAAAAGTAGAGAAAAATCTCATGGTGCATTGAAATGCTAAGAATTAAATTTTTATAAATTAAAGAGTAAGCCACCAATGAATGGATTATAAATAAGTTTAAATTTAGTGGACCATAATTGTGAGAGAAGGATGTACTTTTTAAAAAAAATCAAAAGATCACTAGGAATAACACCAATGTCTATCACACAGTTATGTGAGGGTTCACTGAGATGAGCTGTACAAGGTGCCACTACAAAACTTGTTACAGAACACAGCCTCCATATACATCATTCCATTCCCAGGTCCCCAGGGATAGAACTCCAGGCTGCTGGTCAGCCCCAGTCCTGACTCTAGGATTTTGGCACTTGTATCCAGACAACCTAGGACTCAGCTACAAGTCACCTCTGTTGCTGTAGGGGCGGTGGTGGGCTGGTAAATGTTTAACAACAGCACGAGAGAAAGAAAGAAAGAAACAGCCCAGATTTGTAGTGTGCACCAATTCTAATTGTGTAAATACTCCCATAATCACCGATATCAAGATATCAATATGATATCAGAGAACCTAGAGTTGAGAGGGACACAATCCAGATCTTATGAGTCAGTGTCTGCGTTTCAAGCTCGTGACTGCCCCAAGGGACTCTGACTATGCGTCTAGTCTGATGGGCTCCTATGTATTTCCTAAGGCCTGATTTATACCTTGAACAGCCTTCTATCTTATCAGGTTCTTCAGTTTTTGTTACCCTGGACCATTTTAACTGATTAAAGCTTTGGGTGGGAATTGAGGCCAGGAAATGCTCTTGTCTCTTTCAAATGGGAGATACTTCAATCTAAATTCCTTAATTCTCTCTGTTACAATGATTGCACGTCTTTTCACTGTTTAATTAACAGAGGAGAACTCTCTTGTATATTTGACCCACAGCAATTAAGCCACCAGCAAAGTTTGCAGGGAAAAGAAGGATGATGATTTAATTAGAGGTTAAATAATGAATTATTAATTATTGAATTGAATTAGTATTCATTAATTAGTTTGTAAAGTGCAATAATTACATCTTCTGTGTTTTAGTATGGGACTGTGTTTTATAATTATCTGCTAAATCAATTATGTAGCCATTAGCATTTTGCCTAAGGGTCGGGTTACCATTGTTTTTTGTTCTCTGCAGACTGTAGATGACAGAGAAGTACGGTAACTATGTTCCTTCACATAAATTGTATCCTGTTTACAGTAAAATCTTAGACAACTTAGGTCATTGAGTGCTCAGTTTTGCAGTTAATGTGGACAAGGAGATGAACAATTCTGCATTATTTATCGTAGAAAGCATTTTGCCCTTAGAGTTTCTTGCCATGAATGAGGTGGTGGCGGGACCTGGTTCTAGTAAGGAACAGGAAGGACCCAACCCAGGGAGGAGTGGGGTAAAGGTGAAGCAGGGTAGGGACAGGAGCAGGGATAGAAAAACACAGTGTATTGCAAGCTGACTTAACTATTCCTCATTCCCAGTGGCTGACCGAAAACTAGAAAATGGCAAGACGTAACTCCGATTTCCTTTTTTACAGCTGGTATGCTTTGCCTTTTGGGGTCAAAAATACCTTGGTGAATCAGATATTCAACACTGCACAAAAAGTTGAATATAATTTTAGAGTTCATGCGTCCCCTGAAGTTCATTCATGAACTCACAGATTTAGATTTTCGGGGTTTAGAAATCTGCATCTTAAATAAGCAGTTAAAGGAGGTTTTATGTGTCTGAGAAACATGACTGTGTGGCTTTCTAGGTTAAAAATCCCTCATACCTGGTGTTTTCAAAAAGACCTTGAGCAGCATAGTAATAGTGAAAGAATAACAGCATTAGATTCAGACAGACCTGGGACCAAATTCAAGCTTCTGTACTTAATTACTGAGCACGTCATTTAATTGTTCTAAGCCTCAATTCCTCCACCACAAATAAGTGGAGACTTGCAATGAAATACTTGATATGGTACCTAATAGGGATGTAATACCTAATATGCAGGACTGCTAGGAGAAATAAATGAAAAAATGAATTGGAAAATACTGGTCTTAAGAAATGTTTGTGACTCCCTTTTAATTTTTAGTAGACAGGTGGAGGGTAGAGAGTTGATAGAAATAATTTGTGACAATGGACAGGATTCTTATTACAGAGTGTGGAGAACTGAGTAATTGCTAAAGAAATGCATTATAATTTACTAAATCAAGGTTATGATGATATGCCCAGACAGCAGTATCTGATAATACATTAGCATGCTAAAAGAAACTCCCACCAGTGCCGTGACGGTTTAAGATTCCACAGCAACTCACAGAAGTTACCCTATGTGGTCTAAAAAGGGGAGGAACCCTTACTTGTGAGAATTCCCTGCCCCTTTCCTAGAAAACTCATGAATAATCCACCCTTTTTTAGCATATGATCAGGAAATAACCATTAAAAATAGCCTACCAGCAGCCCTTAGGGCTGTTCTGCCTAGGGAATAGCCACCCTTTTACTCCTTTAATAAACTTGTTTTCACTTTACTCTGTTGGCTCACTCTTGAATTCTTTCCTGCAAGAAGCCAAGAACTCATGTGGCCTCCTAGGCTGAACCTCAAAATTACCACATTAGCACTGTAGATATTTTTCCAAACTGGACTGTAACAGTGAGGACAAAGTTGACCAAAGAGAGAAAGTTAAAGATATGGAGGAAATTTTGCCAAAGATCTAAAAAGGATTGAAAATGCCTCAAAAGCACTGTCAGCTCTCACTGGCTATCCTTCCTGCTTGATTATCTACACGACCCCTTCCTTACAAAATAGTTTCAACCTGGATAAAATATTCTTTTTATTATAGAAATATTCTTCAGGTTTTATAGCAGAAGTTGATGTAAAAGCATAAGATTTGCTCTATGCAAATTGTCTTTGTAGAAATAAAAGATGCCTAAATTGATTTGGAACACCTCTCTGTGGTACTGCATTACTTTTGCCTTCATTTCATTCTTTCAGATATTTTACAAATGGATTCAGCTGCTGGGGAAAATGTACTTATTTTAAACACTCTGGCCTTTTAAGTTTTTTTTTTTTTTTTTTGAGACGGAGTCTCTCTCTGTCGCCCAGGCTGGAATGCAGTGGCGCGATCTCTGCTCACTGCAAGCTCCGCTCCCCCAACCCCGGGTTCACTCCATTCTGCTGCCTCAGCCTCCCGAGGAGCTGGGATTACAGTGGCTCGCCACTATGCCCCGCTAATTTTTTTTGTATTTTTAGTAGAGACGGGGTTTCACCATGTTAGCCAGGATGGTCTCGATCTCCTGAACTCGTGATCCGCCCGCCTTGGCCTCCCAAAGTGCTGGGATTACAGGCGTGAGCCACCGCGCCCGGCCTGCCTTTTAAGATTTAAGAACCAGTAGATACTGTTTAAAATGGAACTAGCACTGATTCCACAATTGTCGGTGAATGTTCAATAGGAAAAAAAGATTCCATTTTAAGGGAGCTTATATTACAAAATTACATTGGTGAACGTGCATGTTTGAAATTCATACTCCATTTCCTCTATAGGAATGTCACAAATGGTAAATTGTGACACTTCCCAGGTTTTCCCAAGAAAAAAATATAGTTAAAATGTGCTGTATAATTAAATGAAAAATATATATATACTAGAAAAAAGTACCATATTATTATACTTACAGAAATTGAGAAAAAAATAAGAGCAATGAATGTGGTAGAATTTTGAAGACTAGGGCTGAGTCCTAGTTCTAATTTTTACTGACATTAGGAAAACCATTTAAGGTCTCTGAACATCCACAACAGTTAGGTATGAAAACTCTTGATTTTATACCCGGAATGAAATAAGTTCTAAATAAGTTTGGTAAGTTAAGTGTGATGATTAAATAAGACAATACTTGTAAAGCACTATAGTGTCCATTATATAGGAAATGCTCAATAAATATTAGCTATCATTACCAGGATTAATCATTTTGAATTGTTGGAAACTTAATTAAGATGTATAAGTTTGCCAAGAATATGCCAGTTCCTGAAAAAAGTGGAGACTTGCAATGAAAAATGAAGCTGCAGAAGATTTTGAAACAGGCTGTGCATGGTGGCTCACACCTATAATCCCAGCATTTTGGGAGGCCAAGAAAGGAGGATTGCTTGAGCCCAGGAGTTCAACACCAATCTGGGCAACATAGTGAGACCTCATCTCTACAAAAAATAAAAAAGTTAGCTGGGTGTGGTGGTGCACATGTGTAGTCCCAGCTATTCGGGAGGCTGAGGCTGAAGTGGGAGGATCACTTGAGCTCAGGACGTCCAGGCTGCAGTGAGCCAGGATAGCGCTGCACTCCAACCTGGGTGACAGAGTGAGAACCTGTCTCAATAAATAAATAAATAAATTGAAATGGACATCTCTCTGAACCTTTGAAAGGTTTAAAAGTTGATGGTGCTAGGTTTTCTTCTCATCCAATTTCATGTCAAAACCACTGCCTTGCTGTTCCCTAGAAAGAAAGTTATCAATAGCAGAACAGTTATTCTTTGCCTGAAATGGCTAGGGGTATAATTTGGCTCAGATAGGAGTCCTAAGGAAGAATAAAAGGCAAGAGAAAGAGAGAATGAATGTGATTTATAAGATAATTGGAAAGGAAGAGAGAAAAAGAGAAAGGATATGGGGAGAGAATGAAATGTCTAAGAATTGAGTGATTCTCTCTGAGCAGAAGTTTTGAAAAGAAACCGAAGTAGATTCAAAGAGCTCTCCATACTACCTCCCAAGTGGCAATAACATTTTAGTTTTATTTGTTAATTCAGATTTTATTTTTATTATATATTTACAAATTTTAGTTGTATATATTTATGAGGCACAAAGTGATGCTATGATTTTTTAATATAATGTAGAATAATTAAATCAAGCTAATTAACCTATCCGTTACCTCAAATATTTGACACTTGTTGTAATGGGAACATTTGAGATTTATTCTCTTAGCAATATTGAAATGTACAGTACTCAGTTATTAGCTATAATTACCACATTGTGCAATAGAACTTAGAAAAAAAATCAAACTTATTCCTCTCGTCTAATTGAAGCTCCGTACCCTCTGATTATTATCTTCCCATTCCCCCCACTACCCAGTCTTCGGTAACTACCATTCTGTTCTCTGCTTCTATCAGTTCAATTGTTTTAGATTCCACATGTAAGTGAGAACATGCAGTATCTGACTTTCTGCGTCTGTCTTATTACACTTAGCAAAACATCCTCCAGTTTCATGCATGTTGTCACAAATGACAAAATTTCTTCCTTTTTAAAGGCTGAATAGAATTCCATTGTGTATATACAGTCATCTTTCAGTATCCCTGGGGGATCAGTTATAGGATGCCAGAGGATACCACAATGCAGGATGCTTGATTCCCTTATATTAAATGGTGTAGTATTTGCATATAACCTATGCACATACATATATATATGTGTATATATATATGTGTGTGTATATACATATGTATATATGTGTGTGTGTGCATATATATATATATATGTATGTATGTATGTATGTATGTATATACATGGAGTTTTGCTCTTGTTGCCCAGGCTGGAGTGCAATGGCGTGATCTCAGCTCACTGCAACCTCTGCCACCCAGGTTCAAGTGATTCTCCTGCCTCAGCCTCCCAAGTAGCTAGGATTACAGGTGCCCATCACCACATCCAGCTAATTTTTTTGTACTTTTAGTAGAAATGGAGTTTCCCCATGTTGGCCAGGCTGGTCTTGAACTCCTGACCCCAGGTTACCCGCCCACCTCGGCCTCCCAAAGTGCTGGGATTACAGGCTTGAGCCGCTGCACCTGGCCTATATTTTAAATCATCTCTAGATTACTTACATGCCCAACACAATGTAAAGACTATGTAAATATTGTTTGCACTTTATGGTTTAGCGAATAATGACAAGAGAGAAAAGTCTGTACATGTACAGACTCAACCATCCACTTTTTTTGCCTGAATGTTTTCGATTTGAAGTTGGTTGATTCCACAGATGCAGAACTCACAGATACTGAGGGCTGACTGTATATGACATTTGCTCTATTTATCTGTTGATGCACAATTAGGTTGATTGTATAACTCAGCTATTGTGAAGAGTGCTGCAATATATATGGGTGTACAGATATCTCCTTCACATTAATCCATAGGGTAAATACTCAGAAGTGAGATTACTGAATTGACAGTAACATTTTGGTGTGGTTCTAGGGCAAGGTTAAGTGAGTCAAATGTAAAACATGGTCCCATATAGACTATTTACAAGTCGGGCGCTTATGATTTGGGCAATGTCTAACACAGTGGTTCTCAACTATGGGGCATTTTTGCCTCCCAGGGAATATTTGGTAATGTCTGGAGACACTTTGGATTGTCTTGACTTTATGACTCGGAAAAAGGAAAAGACAAGGGATGGGTTGTGTAAATGGCCTCTAGTAGGTGGGGGCCAGGGATGCTGCAAAACATTCTACAAGGAAGAGCCCAGCTCTTCAACTAAGGGCCAGCCCCAAATGTCAAAAATGCCGAGGTTTAAAAATCCTGACCAAATGCAATATCAAAAAATTATTTTTAGGATGATTACAATATTATCACTTCAAAAGTCTTGATCAAAAACCATCAGAATTGGGAGGGTTTGGAGAAAATGAGCTTATTCTCCATTATCTGACAGTATAAATGTTGGATGTTTCAGGTTTTCAGCTCTTTGGCGTCATCTTAATTCCAAAGTATGGCAGACTGTTTTAAAATTGAATCTCCCAAAAATATTCCCATATAATTAGAGGCACTGACTCCAGAGTTAAGTTTCTTGCACTTGAATTCCACCTCTGCCATTTCCCAGCTGTGTAAGCTTGAACAAGTTAACCTCTAAGCTTCAATTTCTTTGTCTGTTAAGTGAAGATAATAAGACAGCCCTCACAAGAGATGAGAGATGAATGAGCTAACTAATAATAATAGCTATTGCCCTTGTCATTGTTTCAACTGTTTCCTCTCAGGTGACAGGGGTCTTTGGCCCAATACCCCAGTAAGGACCTTGATTACCTCCTAGGCTGGAATTATATATCCAGTGTTAGAGGTGGAAGGCCTAAGCCTGGAAGCCTGACTCAATGCAGTGCTCTCTGCAGGTCACCCTACGAATAAAAACTCAACACACTGCAGAAATGCTGAGTGTGAGGCACTTTTATTTGCAGTGCTTTCTCTTCTCCCATCCTCTCCCTTTCTACGATATTTTTTTTCAGCAGAGTCAGTAAAAGAACCAAAAAAAAAAAAAAAAAAAGGCTTTTCTTGCAAGATAAAATCAGGAATTAAACTAAAACTCACAGTCTCCTCATTTGCATTTTAAAAGTACTAGTTTCACAAATAATAAGCAAAAATAGATTGTTACAGATTGTTAGATTGCAGGCCTGATATTACAGTGGCACAGATAATAGAAGGAGTAAAACCACATGGAGGCACAGAATAATTTCTGCTGCTAAGGAGGCAGGAAAGATAAGTCGAGAAAGGTCTTAGAAAAAGAAAATCAAACTGAATTTATTTTTTAAGTTTCATAAAATTTTTTTAAAAGCAGGCTTAAAATGTGTTTTTTAAGTAAGAAAATGGACGCGTCTTAAATAGAAATGGAAATTCAACATAATATAAAATGTCACAGAAGTAATGGACTAAGAGAGAACAGATGTTAAAACTTAAATTAAAAAGGTGTGGGTGAAGGAGAAAAAGAAAGCAAGAGGAAAATATAGACAGAAGGGGGAAAGGAGGCGGCATGGTGTGGTGGAAAGACGCTAAGCCAGACGGGCTGGCCCTGAGTTTTAGCCCTGGTGTGTCTCTTCTGTGACCTTGACAAAATCTCAAACTTCTTTGTGCCTCAAATGACCCAAAGGGACTACCTGTGTTCTGCTATGTCTAGAGCCACCCTGGGCCTGTCCTGGTGTACTGCAGGGGAGTGGGGCAGATGAAGACGACCTGGAAGCTGGAATTGGGGATGCCAACTGGGATGCGGCAGCTGGCAGCAAGGCTGAGGGAAAGGTTGGGAGGGAAACCCAGTCCAGGGCAGGAGGAAATTTCTGGAAGGTGCAAGAACAATGGTGGACATTAGGGAGCAGAAGCTGTGATAACAATGTTATTCCCATGGGTGACCCAACTATATTGGGAAGAATTTAGGAGCAGGTGAGACAAGTAGGAAGGCAGGAGGTTGGCATTGTGGAAAACAGCAGCAAGTCCCCAGTTCCTGGGCTTAGGTTTGGGGACATGTTTCCACTCCCCAGGGGTGGCTCACTGTCAGGGCAACTTGGAGCCCACTGCTGGAAACTTGGAGGTACTGGGCACAGGGGAAGAAAATGGGGATTCAGTTGTAAGAATTGGAGAATGAGGTAGGAACCAAGTCACAGAAACAAGGATAAAAAGTCTCTCCCATATCAGGAAAGAGGCAGAGCTGGAACTGTAGGGAAGAGATAGCAAGGACCAAGGATACCAGATATGAGGATGCTGAGAAAGTTCTCTGTAGCTTTAATATTCCTTCATTTATTCATCCATTCACTCAGCTTAGGCAGAGGTCAAATGATGGGTTCTAAATGGTCAAGTCTCATCTTTTCCGTTTCCCAGCTCTGTGTCATTGGGTGAGTAACTAAACACTTCTAACTTTTGATTATAAAATAAGGTTGAAATTATTTCATAAATTGATTGTTGTGAAGTATGTAAACATGTACATGGCACAGTTCCAAGAACAAGGTATGTGCTCAACAAATTGAAGCTATCATGATTCATTCATTCAACATGTAACCAACACTTACCATCTTGAATCTAAGTCAAGAGAGATGGAATGATTTTTTGTTGTTGTTAGTGTTTAAAGATTTTGGTGCTATTAAAAATCTTGGTGCTATATTTTGTTGTAATAAATAGAACAAAAACAGGTATATGGGAGAAGTTTGAGAGACATTTTGCTCTAAGGAATGTGAAAAGCAGCCAGAGAAACTCATGCTAATGCTAATATGGTTCAGAATGATTCCAGCTTTAGGGTGGGAAGGAGGGCTGGTTAAGACGGAATAATGAATCAAATGGTGGTTATGCTGTTGCTAGGACTTCTGAGCTTACAGCAAGATGCCAGAGGGCCTTGCTGGCTCTATCCCAATATGCGTCACCCAGTTCTTTTCAACCCCCACCAAATGACCAAGGCAAAAATGCCTTCAAGTGCAGGAATCTGAGTTTCCATTGGCTCTACTTTTCCAAGATCCACTTCTAGACTTATTCTTTGTGGCTACATGGAAATATATGAATTAAGTTCTGAGGTTCTAAGTGGTTGCAGAACTAGCTGGAATTGCCCACAGTCATTCATCAGTGAAGATGCATCATGGCTATTTACAATTATTTTTCCTTCTGGAAAGCTGACCCAGGGAAGGGAAAGGACAGCACAGACCCAGAGCCTATACAAGCTGCTTTCCACATGTATTTTGTAGTTTTAATCCTCACAACAAGCCTAAGAGTTGAGCCGTTTGTCTACCTGTGGCAGACAAGGGTTAGAAGCTTAATAATTTTCTATGGGTCACACAACCTATATGAAGGGGAGACAGGACCTGTGCACAGATCTGTTTAATTCCTAACGTAATGCTTTTATTCTCTCCTAAAAAGGGCAGCTCTGCTAATTACAGGCTCTGAATTTTTTTTAGGACATCTACTTTCTTTTTAAGAAGCAATGTCTAAAAATAAAGCAGGTTAACCTGTGTGCTTGCATATGAGAATGAGAGAGAGAGAGAGAGTGCGTGCGTGCGCGCGCGTGCGCGCACAAGCATGCATGAGAAGAAGAGAGAGATAGGGAAGTATTTCTTCTTTCATGTACAAAGCAGCAGCCCCTCCTCTGTCTTTTTCATTCCAGTGTAATCTATGCACATGCAAAATAATTACTTCTTCCTGTAGGAAGTGTCAGTCCTCCAAGCAAAGAAGAAAAGGCTACAGCATATGTTACCGACACATGTTTTTGCTAGTCTTGTCTCTGTTCCGCCTGCTGTGGCAATCAGCTTTTGCAAATACTGTCACTTACCAAATACAAAAAGCATGTGCATGCCCAGCCAATGGCCTGGGATAAACACAGCCAGGCTTTCTGACTTGGAACATCCACCCAGGACAGGGGTTTTGTTTCAAAAGAACAAAACCAGCCTTGTATCATCAAAATCAGTGGTGGGGAGGGAGAGAGGGCAGTTACGATAGAGGAAAGACATGGACCCAACCCAACAAACTGCTTCAGGGTCTGCCTCATACATATGAAGGAAAATTGATAGTATTTGATAGGAGGTCTGCTCAATTCAGCCAAAGGAAAGATGGGCAGGGCTCAAAAACACTGCTGGAGAAGTGGGGATCTGGCCAAATGGCTAAGTAGCCAGTTGGGGGTCTAAGAAGCACATGCACAGAAGGGCTTTGAGCTCTGCCTCTTGGCAGGATGCCCACCCATCAAGTTCTTCCAGAGTGGGGAGTTGGCAATGCGCACTCCTAATCCCAGAAGCACTTGACAGGTAGGCTTGCTGCCGAGAGCCCCCCTTTCTGTCCCCTCAGGTGCCAGACTCTGCACTGTGGCCGCAGCAGCTACAAGCGCTACCATGAGACAAAGGAGAAGAGTCTGGCACCTGTGGTGGGGAGCCTGTCATCTTGTGGTGGGACATTTGCCTGGTACTTCCTGGCCTGGCAAATGTGCCAATGAGGGGAGCACTGTCCCTGGTGGGCAGACTGTGGCAGGAATTGGCTGGGGTCAAGAGGGCACAGCTCTGGAGATCTCCAACCTGCCGTGAGTCCAGCATTTTCCAGAAGGCAGCCTCTAAGTATATTTAAATAATAAGCAGGAAGAAATGGTGGACATTTGTGGTGTCTAGGGAAAGGAAAAGAACAACTTCACTTAAAGATACAGTCACAAGAGAGAAATCTGAACTGAGTGTACACCCCTGAGGAACTCTGGAATATCTGAGAAAGCATCAAGGATTTCATTTGCATAAGGACATCTGAGCCTTCTGGAAGAAATGTTATAGAGGACTTTTAGAGCTGACAGCTAGATTCTGCAATCCTAGATCTAAGATTTCTGAAGTAAGAATGAAAACCAAAGTTATCTAACCCTAGGGGACTGAGTCATGGGAGAAAGCACCCACCAAGGTAGGGGTGAGAGGACATGGCCTTCCTTCTGGGTCCTAGGCCTTATTGCTAAGGGACATGTTCATTTATCCTTCCAATATTCTCCTTTTCAGTAGCAGAGAATGCAGGAGTACCTCCTTTTATTGCGCTTTGCGTTACTGCACTTTGCATGTAGTGTGTTTTTTACAAATTGAAGGTTTGTGGCAACAATATCTATGTGCCATTTTTCCAACAGCATGTGCTCACTTCATGTCTCTGTGTCATGTTTTGATAATTCTTGCAATATTTCAAACTTTTTCATTATTATTTTATCTGTTGTGGTGATCTGTGACCAGTAATCTTTGATGTCACTATTTTAATTGCTTTGAGGCACCACAAGCCATGCCCACGTAAGATGGAAAACTTAATTGATAAATGTTATGTGTATTTTAATGGCTCCAATGACTAGCTTTTCCCCATTTCTCTCCTTCTCCTTGGGTCTCCCTATTTCCTAGACACAATATGGAAATTGGACCAATTAATAACCCTACAATGGCCTGTAGGTGTTCAGGTGAAAGAAAGAGTCACACATCTTTCACTTTAAATCAAAAGCCACAAATGATTAAGCTTAGTGAGGAAGGCATGTCGAAAGCTGAGACACGCCAAAACCTAGGGCTATTGCACCAGTTAGCAAAGGTATAAATGTAAAGGAAATGTTCTTGAAGGAAATTAAAAGTGCTACTCCAGTGAGCAAAAGAACGAAAAGAAAGTGAAACAAACTTATTACCTATATGGAGATATACAAAGAGATGAATGTTGTTTTCTTGCCTGCTAACACAACACCCATTCTGCAGCCCATGTGTCAAGCAGTAATTTTGACTTTCAAGTCTCATTATTTAGAAAGTACATTTTGTAAGGTGATAGCTGCCATAGATAGTGATTCCCTCTGATGGATCTGGACAAAGTATATTGAAAAGCTTCTGGAAAGGATTCACTATTCTGGATGCCATTAATGGCATTTGTGATTCATGTCAGGAGATCAAAACATCAACATTAATGGGAGTTTGGAAGAAGCTGATTCCAGCCCTCATAGATGACCTTGAGAGGTTTAAGACTTCAGTGAGAAAGTCACTGCAGATGTGGTGGGAATAGTAAGAGAACTTGAATTAGAAGTGAAACCTGAAGATGGCACCGAATGGCCACAATCTCATGACAAAACTTGAACAGATAAGGAATTGCTTCTTATGGAGGAGCAAAGAAAGTAGTTTATTGAGATGCAATATGCTTCTGATGAAGTTGCTGTGTTGAAATGATGAAGAGGATTTAGAATAAACTTAGTTGATAAAGCAGTGGCAGGGTTTTGAGAGGAATGACCGATTTTGAAAGAATTTCTACTGTGGGTAAAATGCTATCAAACAGTATCACATGCTACAGAAAAAAATCTTTCATAAAAGGAAAAATCAATCAATGCAGCAAATTTCATTGTTGTCTCATTTTAAGAAATTGCCAGAGCCATCCCAACCATCAGCAACCACTACCCTGGTCAGCAGCCATCAACGTCAAGACAAGACCCTCTACCAGCAAAAGATTATAACTCACTGAAGGTTTAGATGATCACTAGCACTTTTTTTTTAGCAGTAAAGTATTTTTTATTGTGTATATTTTGAAACACAATGCAAACTTTTTATACATAATGGTATTCCACACTTAATAGATTATAGTGTAAACGTAACTTTTATATGCACGACGAAACCAAAAAATGTTGGTGACTTGCTTTATTGTGATGGTCTGGAACCTGAACCTGAAATATCTCTGAGGTATTCCTGTATACGCTAAGCCTTAAAGCCTAAAGGTCTGCAATCACAAAAGACAGAACCTACCATTTCTGCTCTGAAAAGAGCAGTATTTGCGAGCACAGGATCCCCGAACTACCATGAACGCATGGGGAGGGCAGGGAGGATGTTTAGTTTCACTTAACATTGGGAGGCAGGGTTGTGCTCATGGCTGTGGAGTTACCGCTCATTCCATTCCTTTTGCTGGGTCAAGGAAACCAGGATATCTAGGTGGAAGATTCTGGACTTGGGTCCTCACTGGGTCCTTGGGACAATGCATATTTTATCTCATCTAATCAATTGGGGATAAAAATTATACAGTGACCCAGAAGATCATAAAAGAAAACTGATGTGGAGCTATAAAGCTCCAAAGAAATGCAAATAGTTATTTTCTGCTACAGTGTTAGAATTCTGATTATCCTATTTTTTTGTTTGTTTCTTTGTATATAGGCCCTAATGCTACCATGCACACAGTATCACTAAGTCATTAAGCTTCCATAATACTCAGTGAAGCAAAAATTACCCCCGACCACTCATACTTGGTTGTTTTTAGAGTGACTCAGCACAGGGTGAGCACATGACTTACACAGGTTACATCTTCAAGTGTTATGATTTATCTGGTATGTGGCTGTCAACAATACTGGGGACCATTTGAGAGCAGGAACCATCTTTTCTATTGCTGCCTGACTAGCTTCTAGCACAGTGTCTGGTATAAAGTTAGTGCTCAGTATATTTTTGTTGAATTAAATAAAATGTATCAATTTAGGTGCTTCAAACATTTCTATACATGGATCGTATAGATATACTATGCATTTGGCAAAAATTTATTGAGAACTTACTATATGCTAGACCCTGTGCCAGGCACTGTGTATACGATGTAAAAAGGATGCTTGCAGCCTAGTGGGGAAGACAGACCTCACCAAATGATCACACTAATAAACACAGAATTGCAAAAGAAGCACAGATTTCTCAGAGAGCATGTACAAAGCAGCTGATCTACTAGGTGGGGAGGTTCCCTAAGGAAATGATACTTCAGCTACGACTTGAAAAAAGAGTAAGAATTAATATGGTTAAGTAGAACACAAAAAAGGAACACATTATTATTATTATTATCATTATCATTATTATTTTTCAAGACAGAGTCTCGCACTGTCGCCCGGGCTGGAGTGCGGTGGCACAATCTTGGCTTACTGCAACCTCTGCCTCCCAGGTTCAAGTGACTCTCCTGCCTCAGCCTCCTGAGTAGCTAGGATTACAGGCGCCCGCCACCACGCCAGGCTAATTTTTTGTATTTTTAGTAGAGGCGGGGTTTCACTATGTTGGCCAGGCTGCTCTTGAATTCCTGACCTCGTGATCTGCCTGCCTCGGCCTCCCAAAGAGCTGGAATTACAGGGGTGAGCCACTGCACTGGGCCACATGTTATTAATACTATGTGCCACACACTGTTCTGCTGGCCGTCCGTGCATGCTTATATCATTCTCACAATGATCCTGTTTGGAACTACTATGAGTGTGCCTAATCATACGGTGAGAAAATCAAGGTGTGAGCGGTCAAGTATCTTGCCCAAGAGCCAGTGAGTGATGGGTTTGAACCTGGTAGGCTGCTTCTAGAGCCACGCTCCCCACATATGGAGAGAACAACTAGTGCAAAGGACCTGTGCCTTAGCAGGCAACAAAGAACAGGTCTACTCACCCCCAGGCTGGCCAGGCTCCTAGCTGCTCTCATATCAAAAGTCCCAACACTGACAGCTCTCCTTTCAGAAGAAGAATTCTGGTGAGTGTGGTGTCCTCATCTTGTTTCATCTGTAAGTTATCTTTCATGGTGCTAACACACACATGCTTGTGGAAGCCAAGGCACTGAGGCTGAATGGCCCAAAATAAAGACTAGTGCCCGCTGTGTGGGGTGGCCAGCAAATATCTCAACACAGAGGCTTGTCAGCATCCATCTTCATACCGTCTAATTGCTTCTGAAGTAAGTAAGGAAAGAAAAAGAAAGGGACAGGCAGACAGGCAGACCCAGAAGGTTTCTCTGTTGCATCTGGTGACTGTAACTCACAGAGTAAGGAAGCACTTAGGCAGACAATGCCCAACCTTCCTTCAGATTGGCAATGCCAAGGGCTTTTTTATGGGCCCTTAAAATTGGTTATCAAAGGAAATGCAAATTGAGTTCATCTTTGTCTTGAAGCCATATGTCCTCTGGGATAAAAACAACATTTTTTTCTATTGAGAATGCTATCCGGGATTTACTTGGTTACTACAGCTTGACTGTGCACAATGTGTTCGGGGGGCAGTAAAAGGAGAAAGTGAACACTCAGAGTTCAAGTGAACCTCTATAGTCTTCAGAATGAGAGAAAAACAGTTTGCAAGCTAAGAAGCAGAGATGGAAAGGAAACCGACTCTGTGGTGGGACACTGCCCACTTTTTCACAGTGGCCCTTACTCATCTCCCTTTATCCCCAGAGAATCTCATTAGCTATTTGATATTACTTATTGCCTTTCAATTTTTTAAGCAAAGTTTTTCTCTCCTCTTAAAACTGTTTTCTTCCTAGTGACCCTCCAGGTACTGCTTCTTTCTATCTACTTACTAATAAGATCCAGGATTCTTTTTTTTTTCCCTTTTCTAAATTCTTCTTTCCAGTGTCCAGATGGAACAACCAGGAAGACCACTTAGGGATCCCTTATTTTTACGGGACTACTATTCCTTTCCCTAATTATATAACTATCTAGCTCTTTGCACTAGAGTTTGGGAAGGAGCCGGGTTCAGCAATAGCCTATCAGGACCAGAGACTCAGAACAGCATCTGTCCAGCCTGAGGTTACAACAGGTTACAACAGGTGATGTTGACATGAAGGCCCAAGGGAACTGGCAACAGGACCTAGCATTTGAGAACACCAGCTTTGGAGTCAAGTTGCCTGGACCTAAATTCTAGTTCTGCCACTTTCTAGCTATGCAGACTGTTTGCTCAATCTTTCTAAACTTCAGTTACTAATAATAAAAAAGGGAGGGTTATAGGGTCTACTGCATAACATTCAATAAGATAATACTTATAAAGCATTTAGCACCATACCTGACAAAGGTCAGAGTCAGGTTAAATGTCAGCTATTTTCATTATTAAGATAAGGGGATGAAAAGCAGTATCTTAGTCAGTTTGGGGTGCTATAACAAAATACCAAAGACTGGGTGGCTTCTGTACAAAAGAAACTTATTTCTTATGTTTCTGAAGGCTGGAAAGTCCAAGATCTGCAATGCAAGATGGCCCTCCATGAGGAAGTGGGCCCTCACCAGACACTGAATCTTCACTGTGTCTGGTGAGAGCCCACTACCTCATGGAGGGCCGCCTTCTCATTGTAAATGTACATAGAGGAAATGGGGAGCTAGCCCTCTGGGGTCTCTTCAATAAAGAAACTAATCCCAACCACGAGGGCCCTTCCCTCATGACCTGATCACTTCTCCAAAGCCCCACCTCCTAATACCATCACCTTGGGGGTTAGGATTTTAACATGAGTTTTGGGGAGACACAAACATTCAGACCATAGCAGGATGAAGGTTAAAGTAGGTAGGTTTGTTTGTAATAGATAAATAATAGTTAGTAGTAGATAGATAATAGTAGTCATAGGCAGATAAAGTAGATAGGTTAGTAGTTAGGTTAAAGTTAATATGGGAAGCCAGTAGAAGCAGGGTCAGGATCACATGGCATATACACATATCCTATCCTATCTTGATTCTTTACAGCAGGGAAAACCCAGGATTGGGATGCAAGACAGCAGATTATTAATAACAGCTACCACTTATTGAGCATTACTACATGCCAGGAACAATGCTAAGTGTTTTAAATAACTTGTTTAAATACAGTCCCCTTAGTACTATGAGTGTCACTGTTACAACTCTGTAATGCTTAGCACACTGCCTAGCACATAGTAGGCATTTAGTAAATAGTTGTTGACATTAAAACATTTTGCAGCACTCCTAGTTTATCCCTTTTCAATATACATAATTTGCTTGATAAGTCAAATGAGAAGGCAATATTATTGGCACTTGACCTTTAACCACCTGAAGCACAGTAGAACATATGTATGTGATCAAATCTATTACTAGGATATTTCTACATTGGCAAAAACACTTTTCTACATTGGTCTAGACTGAAAGAAATCAGCCCAAGCCAATGATGTGTCAAATGGGATATTATTGAGAAAAATTGCTTCATGTTTTACAGGCTCACAAAGCTAGACTGAAAAATATTCTTCTTGGCAAATGTATAACAAAGTAATTAAAGGAGTCAACATTCAAAACAGGGAAGTGAAAATCTGAAACCGGCACTGAGACAAATAAAATAAAAGTATACCTTCAGCTGGGTGGGGAAATACCAATTCATTCAGCAGTCCTAAGAGGGAAAAATGGAATTCCATCAAGTAATTCCTCTTAGTACATTAAAAAAAATCTCAATATTTCCAGTGTGAAAAGATTTTATAAGTAGCAAAATCAAAGTTTAAAAAAAGTTTAAAAATCTTCCCAGAAAAATTTAGATCCAGGCCTTTCCCCACCCCCATCCTATTTTTAACTATTAGTATTTTTTTTCTTCTTTCCGCTTTTTTTCCTTTTTATTTATTTATGTATTTTTAATTTATTTTTATTTTTTATTATTATTGTACTTTAAGTTTTAGGATACATGTGCACAACGTGCAGGTTTGTTACATATGTATGCATGTGCCATGTTGGTGTGCTGCACCCATCAACTCGTTTTATCAGCAATCCAAAGTGTTGGGTGACTTTAGAGGACAAGTATCATTAAAGAGCAACTATATATGGAAAGGGCTTCCCTTGGCTTATCTAGCAACAGACAGGATATTAAGATGGGCAGCAAACTCTATTTTCTCTCAGAGAATGAGGAAGTAGCCCAAACAGGAAGGGGATTCTTTTCTATTTTGTAATGGTTATTGTACCAGAACCATCACATCAATCCATCAATGACTCTATGTTTGAACACCTATGAAAATGTCCATATAATTCATAGTGTAACACTCCACTGAGTGAGCGCATTAAGTTATTGCGTGACTCCAATGAACTTTTTTTTTCTTGGAGTATCTAGCTAGCTAAACTAAATAGTTTACTAAATAGTATACTAAACTAAATAGTTTAGTTATCATTTTTGGATGTGCATAGGAAGCCACAGTCACTATAGTAGGTGACACCCTACTTTAATTCACCTCTAAATACGAACACTGAGACACTCACACACAACTAATCACTCACATTGTTTCAGTCATGGTCAAACTAGAAAAAGCTACACTAAGTATTTACAAAAGAAAACATTTAATCCAGGTGACTGGTAACAAAGATGATATATATGTTAAGTATTAAGTTAAATATGTTAAGTATTAAGATAAAATAAAAATTTTATCTTAAGTATGATAAAATACTTAAGAAATCACATAGAAGGGACATAGAGGAAACCAAAAAGTTTAGCAACATCAGGAAGCTGTTGTCACCCATAAACTACAGGGATTAAGGTAAGTTTTGGCAGCAATCACTGGGTAGAAGCTAGAAACGCACTGCATCTGTTACAGAGGAAGTTAGCACAATGGAACAGACACGGCCACTCAGGAAGATGTGCCCACATACGGAGAAAAAAGGGGAAAACAACCTAGTTCTTCCTCCCCTCTGCCCATAATCTTGCTGGTGTGCCACATTGGTTAAACCTAGCAAGAAACTAGGACACAGGGAAATACAGCTTTCAGGTGTTAGTCACCCTATGGACTGGAGCAGAGCAGGAAAATGGTATGAAATATATCTGTTATCAACAAGCCAAGAACTGCTCCCCACCGCCCCACCAAACATACACACAGAGATAACTTGGTTTCAACATCAGAATTGTCACTCTCTGAATTTGAAGCTAACTGAATCAGTGTAAAATAAATGAAACCAACCAGCCTGGCCAACATGGTGAAACCCCGTCTCTACAAAAAAAAAAAAAAAATTTAGCCGGTCATGGTGGTGCATGCTTGTAATCCTAACTACTTGGGAGGCTGAAGCATGAGAATCGCTTGAACCTGGGAGGTGGAGGTTGCAGTGAGCCTAGATCGCACCACTGCACTCCAGCCTGGATGACAGAGGAAGACTGTGCCTCAAATAAATAAATAAAGCCATCCATTAGCAAGACAATTTAACTTTCCAAGTCTACTTGACTCTAAGAATCTATGATGTCTTTCAATATGGTGAAGGTTAGAAAACACAGAGGAATAGAGACCTCATGCTTATTATATGTTAGAATCAGTGTTTAATGCTTTTTGAACATCGTATTTTTATCCTCACATCAACTCCATAAGTTTATTACAGGGTTCAAGGTTATAAAGATGTATCAACTCTATTTGATAGGTGAAGAAACTCAATGACGTGAATACATTACCCAGCATAGTACAATAAGCAAATATTGGAGTCTGGTTTTACATAATGTTGGGTCTGACTTAAAATTTTCACTAACAACACAATCAGTGATGCAACTAATATAAAGCTGTAGCCTAATCAATTGCTTTGTGTTTTACTGTCTGTTGTAATGATGTCACGATTGGAAAAAGGCGAAGAACAACTTGAACTAAAAAATAATTAAAGGGTGATGATGACTTCCAAATTAACAGAAGAAAACTAGAAAAAAGGTTAAATAATCAAAATAAGGGAATAAAAGAAAAAATACGTAAAAGAAGAAACGTTAGAAGGTACATAGTGAGATGGTAGATCTAAGCCCAAATATATCACTAATTATATTAAGTGAACTAAACGTACCAGCTAAAAGACAAAGATTGTCAGACTAGATAAAAACACAAGATTCAACAATATTTTGTTAACAAGTAACACAATGAAAACAGGATATCATTTAAATATAAAAGAGTAGGAAAAGATATACCATGCTAACACTAATCAAAATAACAATATTAATATCAAGCAAAAAGTTTACTGAAAACAAAGAGGGTCACTTCATAATTATAATGCTTTAAATCATAGTAAAGATTTATTCAGACTAACTTTTGGTAGACCTAACATAAAATCTTTAGAATATATAAAGGAAAATTGACAGAAGTAAAGAAGAAACAGATAATAATCATGAAACTGGGACATTTTATATATCTCAGTATTTGATAGAACAGACAAAAAAAATCAGCATGGATAGACAAGATGTCAACAACATGATTAGCAAACTTGATATCATGGACATACAGAGAACAGTACTGCCAACAACTGCAATATGAGTATATTCTAGTCAAGCATACATTGAAATTTACTAAAAATTACCACATAGTGAGCCATAAATTAAGACAAAGGCATTCTCTATCTTTGTTACTGTGTTTCTGTGATGTTTTTTCTTTCTTTTTCTTTTTCTTTTTTTTTTTTTTTGGTGCTTGCTCCCAGCCCAACCTTCCATTTGCCTGTCTTGGTCTGTGTATATCATTTCAAAGATTTTCTGAAATGTATGGTGCTCCTTGGTGAGCTGTTAATTTTTAGGACTCGAACACTAGTGAGCTGGTTTCAAGCTCCAAGCATAGGAGGCAGGGCTTTCATTGTTCACAAGGACCCCTAACGTCACTGTCAATGGTCTTTTCTCTGGGCTGGTTTAGTCTTACTGAGAAGAATCCTTTAATCCCCCGTTTTCTCATATGTAAACTCTGGATAATAATTGTTTCTAGCTCGCAGGACAGTGTAAGCATTAATGAGATAATCCATATCAAGTGCTTAAAATAGTTCCCGGAACATTGAAACATTCAATATGTATTAGCTATTATTATTCAGAACATTCAACTACCCTCATGGTTTCAATATTGCTGATTAGATATGTTGATTATGCCCAAATTTATATATTTAATTGCTTCCTTAACATTTCCACTTGGATATAGCTCAGCCATCTCAAACTTAACCACTCTTCTCTCATCTCAGTAAACAGCATTGTCATGTTTGCACTTGCTGAAACCAGAATCCCAACTCCCCTTCTATGAGTTCATGGCCTTTCTCCCCCAACTAAGATGGAAGCTACTAGGTGGCAAAGACATTCTCTGTCATCTTCTCCTTAGGCGTTATGATCAGTGTGTCTCTGCACTGGCTGTAACTGAACCAGTGTATAAAATACAATGAGGCACTGAAATAAGGAACAATTGCACCAAATTAACACTGTAGTTGTAAAACTGTATTCTTTGAAGGTTCAATTTGTTTCTAACTCCTTGATCTTCTTCTGTTCCCATTTTTTCCATGGGTTTTCTTTTTCTTGCTTCAACCCATCTTCAGTTATTTTCAGATAGAGCCTCATTCTCTCCTCCATTTGGATTTTGCTTCATTTCATTTTATTTCCATTTCCTCATGAAATTGTTGGAGAGGACTCTACCTATTCTCCAATTGTCATGCCCTGACTGCTGTTTCCTGGGATCCTGGGCATCATAAGATATCCTTGGATTCTTCACAGCAGACTGTCAAATTTGGAAATGTAGACTCTTATTCAGATATTTGTGTTTTTTCTTTCAGACTGCACTGTTAGGCCTTTAGGACTTGATGTTGTTTATTCTTAGAGACTTCCTGGGGCATCAAAAACAGCTTAAAATAATTACTATGTGCGCACTGGCATATATGACATCCAATCGCCCTATGTTAAACTGAATTTCAATGAGTTTTCTGTAAATGAATCAGAAACATATGGATTTCATCCTCTCTATCTCCACTTTTTTAAAAGCAGGAACTCAGTATTTGGGTTTCATTGAATATAAAATATTTGAAACTGACTGAGATATGACAAATCAGGGAAGAGAGGCTTTCCTAATTTGATAGCCATCTTGTCTCTAATATTCTAGTTAGTAATGATGTGTTTGTTGATTTCTCGTCAACTTCACTTTCCTCTGCTTGCTTCTAAGTTTTCCTTCGTTATTCTAAATCCCTATTTATCCTTCTGCTTCATCCAGCCATCCTATAAATAATTATCTGTTGACCACTACTCTGCCTTTCCTGTGCTACCTCCCTGGAGGGCTATATAACCAGAGATTTCCAACACATTGGGAAAGTGCCACAATAGAGGGGCATAAAACAAGCTTTGAGGAGAGGGTAACTTTTTATCCATTTTGCATTTTCCTCCCTTTTGTTTGCCTTTCTTTTCATTCTCTTCACAAAGATGCTCTCTGTTTTAATTTATTTCCTTGCTCTGATCTTCATTTCTAGTCTTTTTTCTCCTTGCTACCATGAATGTTTGTGTCTTCCCCCAACCCTGAAAATTCATATGTTGAAACCAAAATCCCAATGTGATGGTATTTGGAGGTGGAGTCTTTGGGGATGATTAGGTCATGAGGGTGGAACCCTGATGAATGAGATTATGACCTTATAAAACAGACCCCAGAGTCCTCCCTTACTCCTTCCATTATGGAGTTTTACAGCAAAAAGATGTCTGTTTATGAACCAGGAGGCAGGCCTTCACCAAATAACAAATCTGCCAGGGCCTAGATCTTGGACTTTCCAGCCTCTAGAAATATGAGAAATAAATTTCTGTCGCTTAGAAGCCACCCCGTGTATGGTATTTTGTAATGGCTGCCCAAACATACCAAGACACTCCTGCGTTTTCTACAGCCACATTAGCTGCTTTCCAATTCCCCATTGTATCAATGTTTAGGTCCACCTGGCACTGCATGTGCATGAGCAGCTTAGTGCTTTCCTCTACTTCACTTTTATCCATTGTCCTGAATGGAATCCCCAGAGTCTGAGCCTTTTGCTGCTCTTAGTCTGTGTCAGTTTGATAGGGGTCTTTATTTAATTTTAATTTTAATTTCAATAGTCTTGGGGGAACAGGTGGTGTTTAGTTGCATGGAAAAGTTCTTTAATGGTGATTTCTGGTTTTCTTTTCTTTTTTCTTTTTCTTTTTTTTTTTTTTGAGATGGAGTCTCACTCTGTCATCCAGGCTGGAATGCAGTGGTGTGATCTTGGCTCACTGCAACCTCTGCCTCCTGGGTTCAAGTGATTCTCCTGTCTCAGCCTCCCAAGTAGCTGGGATTGCAGGCACCCGCCACCACACCTAGCTAATTTTTGTATGTTTAGTAGGACAGGGTTTCACCATGTTGGCCAGGCTGGTCTCAAACTCCCGACCTCAGGTGATCCACCTGCCTTGGTCTCCCAAAGTGCTGGAATTACAGGCGTGAGCCACTGCACCTGGTCGTTTAGTGGTGATTTCTGAGATTTTGGTGCACCCATCGCCCAAGCAGCATACACTGGTACCCAAAGTGTAGTTTTTTATACCTCACCCCCCTCCCATGCTTCCCTCCTGAGTTTTCAAAGTCCATTATATAATTCTTATGCCTTTGCATTCTCATGGCTTAGATCCCTCAGTTTAGAAGAGGTCTTGAGAGAGCAAAGCCACCTCCTAATAGGGTAAAGCTGTGTGAATGCATTGAAATCTCCAATTGCACTGCACAAAATATGTGGCCAAGACTAATACAACTCTAACATGGTGAGGAATTAGTATGAAGTGTTAAATTATGTAAGTAAATAGATACCCAGTAGATAGAACAGTCAGCCACTCTGATTAATGTTGTCTCCTCCACCTTCATAATTGCATTAAATTAGTAGTGATGCTTTCAATCATAAAAAACAAGTGAAGACATAATCCTTCAAATAGTTTTCCTTTAACTACTTTGGTGAATTAGTGTCATTCTGTTTACCTGTACCACATTTTGAAGCATTCTGCTAAAGACAATATAATTCTATCAGTAGTGAATATGACAAGCAAAAAAAGGAGATATTTGAGGGGCAGGAATGTATAGTTATGAGCATTCAGACAGGCTCGAGTGCTCATAAAGCTCCCTTCCATCCACCTACACATCCCCTTGCTGCGTCAAGACTTTTGCCATCCCAGAATGAACCAGTTAAATAAATAGCTACAGATCTAGTGCTCTCATGGGAGCACAAAAAAAGTCTTTACTTCTGCAAAATTTTTCATTAGGTAATTCACAAAATTAAAATTTAGGCAAAATTGAAGAAAAATACATGATATAAGGGAGAAATTATGTTTTATTTTAAACATTTTATCTAGTAATCATAAATATAGTGCTTAACTACTTGACAGGCACTGTCCAAATCATCTTATAAATATTAAGTAAGTATAATTTTCATGACAGCTGTTTAGTAGGGGGTGTAAATTTCATAACAACTCTTCAGTAGCTATTATCTGTAACTTTTAGATGAGAAAACTGAGCCACAGTAAGATTAAGTGATTTGCACATGGTCACACATTTTTAAGGGGTAGAATCAGGATTTGAACTTAGACATACCAGGCCAGGCGCGGTGGTTCATGCCTATAATCCTAGCACTTTGGGAGGCCAAGAACGGAGGATTGCCTGAGCTCAGGAGTTCAAGACCACCCTGGGCAACATGGTGAAACACCATCTCTACTAAAAATACAAATATTAGCCAGGTGTGATGGTGGGAGCCTGTAATCCCAGCTACTCAGGGAGGTTGAGGCAGGAGAATCGCTTGAACCCAGGATGCGGAGGATGCAGTGAGCCAAGACGGCACCACTGCACTCCAGCCTGGGTGACAGAGTGAGACTCTGTCTCCAAAATATAAAAAATGAAATAAAAAAATAAATAGACATACCAGCTCCAAAGCTCATGTTCTTACCGCTCCACTATACAGCTATGCTATGATAGAAATAGAAGATGTGTGGAGTATTTAAAAATTTAGAAATTGAAGTTTACCTACAAATTCTAATAAGAACCTAACATGTTCTAAAGACATCTGCCTCAAAAAGATCATATGTAAAATGGTAATAGTACCTATCACATGAGAAGTTGTGGGATTTAAATAAGCTTATATATTTAGCAAGGAGCCTGGCATTTGCTGATAGTATCCATTGTTCCCAAGAAACAAAAGGCAAATTGAGCACTGCGTGTGTGTACATGTATATATTCATGAATAAATTGGTGGATGGCTGTATAGAAGACTATTATAAATAAGAAAATCTATAAATGACTATATTTTTCAGATTCAAAGGGAGTGAAAACAAACTCCCCTATTGAGGTGAGGAAATCAAAGTCACATTGTTAGACAAGGATGTGGGATGGGAGATATCGTGACCATCTGCAAAATACAATCTACCACAAAAGGTTCTATTTCTAATCCTGTGAATGACCAACAAATGTTTGGATTAATAATCTGAAGTTCTTACAGTGTTGATCATCTTGAGTACACAGCTTTTCTTAATGAATTAATTACATAATAAGCACTAGAATTTTATTTTAGCTCCTCAGTATCAAAAAGTTTTCCTAACCTGTGTGAATTCCCTGTTGAATAACTCTCAGTGGAAATCAGATTCTAACCTTTCACTATTGCATCTGCTGGCAACCAAAGCAAGGGCATATGACCTGATCTCTGCCACTTCAACCCCCTTTTGGTCTCTGAAGCTTGATTGCATGGCATCAAGACCAATAGATAGGCAGATGTGGCCACAGGGCTGCAATCCAGCAATGTAATGTGAGGGAAAGTGATATATGCATCTCCATGCTCTTGAATGACACTAAAGAACAAAGGAGTTATATTTTTCTTTTGCCCCTCCTTTCACAAAATAAAAATTTTAAAAACCCCTCTCTTTACACCATTGCATTCTCTCAATCATTTTAAATTGTTTGGAGAGAGATATTTTCCTTAACTCTTCTTGGGTAATACTGGGAGAAATTCTGTCTCCCTAAAGCATTAATTTTATTTCAAACCCAGAGTGGAAAGTACAGACATAATTTTTTAAATCCCAAGTAATTTTTTGTTCACTTGATTGAACCCCAAGTGGGTATATGTGTGTGTGTGCATGTGCACATGCACACATCACCTATATATTCACAAATATTGGGCCAGAAGATTCATATTCTCAGTGAAATTCTCTCTGAACTACTCATGCTATCCCTATAACTATCATTTTTTTAAAAAAAGCTAAATTTGAGTGTGTGATGCTCATTATGTTATTAAATAATTCTTTCTAAATATTAGTAACCCATTCCCTAATCTTTTGATGTACCTGGCCAAGTATTTTGTTTTACTGATGTAAACTACGCACTTCTGACCTATCAATAAAGGAGCTTGTGTCTTCAACTCCTTTCTCCTGCAGTAGGGGTAGATTTATCATATTTACCTAGTCCTTCCTAACCAGACACCAGTTATTTGTGAGATGGCTGGTCAGAGTTGGAGCTGTGGCTAAAAAATGGAGAGAAAACTCCACTTGCTTACATGGAGATAAATAGAAACAAAATGTTCACATTTGTCCCATCAGCCTCATGAGCTATGGGATATTTGAAACCTATCAAGCCGTTGGATGGAGTACTTGTTCTCACCAAATACATTCATTCTTAATAATGAAAATTTACATATGTGCAATCTATTATTACTATTCAAGATGCAGAGGTTCCTCTTCTACTTGTAAGTAATAGTAATCCATCTCATTTGTTTAGTACGTTACACTTTTCAAAGCACATTCTAGTAACTTAAAACTGTGTGAGGTAGATATTATCTTCATTTTACAGGTGAGAAAACTGAGGCTCATAGAGAATATTTGACTTTTACAAGGTCAAGTTGTAAGTATCAGAACCATGATATGAAACTACATCATCTGACTGCAGTTCAGTAGGCTATCAAAACTATTCCCATGTTATTTTCCATTGGATTTTGTGGTCATCCTTCAGAAGCCCTTTCTTTGGTAAACAAACAAACAAACAAACAAAAAACTTTAAAATAAAGCCTAACAAAGGAGTGTCAACATTTAACATTGAACTCACTGGTCAGAAACTTCCTGGCTCACAACTAGAGATTTCTAAATGATGGAAAGAGGGCAGTTAACATGTTGTGATGTTCTTTCTTTCAGCCATAACTTTTCTTGTAGGTTTATAGTTATGGTTTGGCTGTGGAGTACAAAACCATAAAACTTAATTGAATAGAAGTCAGATCAAGGTCATTCAAGCTAGACATAATGTAAGTCACACAAATAAAGATGAACAAACAAATTTTTTAAAATTCATGACAAAGACCCCAGTGGAAAACATAACCCTAATTTATAAAATCTCCCCACTGTGAAGCATATTTTGTGTGACACACAGAGGAATAAACCCATAACTATTACTATTGGGAATGAAAACTATATCATAAAACTTATATCCGGAGGCTCAAAGTATGCTTCTGATACAAACCCATGCCCTTCATACACACACACACACACACACACACAGACACACACACACACAGACACACACACACAAATATTTGGGAAAGACTCAGATTTTTTCTACATTGGAGCATAAGTAACAATGACTCCCCCATGTAAAACCTCTTGCCAAGACGCATTAAATACAACAAATATATCAAATACAGGCTGCATGTAGAGACTCACGTCTGTAATCTTAGCACTTTGGAAGATCACTTGACCCAGGAGTTCAAGGCTGCAGTGAACTACGATTGAGTCACTATACTCTCTTCTGGGCGACAGGGTGAAACCCTGTCTCTAACAAAACACATACACATGCATACATGCATACGTATGTATGTACAGTTTTCCACCCTGATTTCCATTGTCTTGTAAGTTGAGTCCCCCTTTTATTCTGATAGAATAACATCCATCATTCAGTTTTGGAATGCTTCAAAATGCTATTTTGATACTGTGTTTTGCCCCCATGCTGTTGTAGTTGCACACTCTTCTCCCTATTTCTGAGTTAATCCTGTCCTACTGTGCAGTTAGTGAGTGCATTGACTGTAGATAAGTATTTAAGGCAAGACTATATAGTTAATATGAGAGGCTGAATAATGGCATCCTAAAGATGTCCACTTCCTAATCCCTGGAATTTGTAAATATCTTCCCTTAAAAGGTAAAAAGGGACTTTACAGATGTGATTAAGAATTCCAAGACGAGAAGATTATCCTGGATTATCCAGCTTGGCGAGTGTATTCACAAGGGTCCTCATAAGAGGGAAACAAGAGAACATTTAGAGAGAAGATCAGCAAGGATAAAGATAACTTGAATAATAGTATAAACCAGCTAGACTTAATAGACATACATAGAAAACTCCATTTAACAACAGCAGAATGTACATTCTTCTCATGTCTATATGGAATATTTTCCAGGATGGACCATATACTAAACCATAAAACAAGTCTCCATAGATTTTAAAAGATTGAAATCTTACAAAATATCTTTTCCAACCATAATGGAATAAAACAATTAGAAATCAATAACATAAGGAAAACTGGAAAATCCACAAATATGTAGAAATTAAACAACATACTCTTTAAATTGGGCAGAAAATAAATCACAAGGCAATTAGAAAATACTTTGAGATGAATGAAAATGAAAACATAGCATACCAAAACTTAGGAGATGCAGTAAACATAGTGCTCAGAGTTAAATTTATAACAAGCTGTAAATGCCTATATTAAAAAGAAGAAAGATCTCTTGCAAATTGAGAACCCTATTTTACACCTTAAAGAACTAGAAGAAGTTCAAACTAAAACCAAAGCTAGCAGAGGGAAGAAAAGAATGAAAATTAGAGCAGAGATAAGTGAAATGGAGACTAGAAAAACAATAGAGAAAATCAACAAAATCAAAAGTTGGTTGTTTGAAAAGATTAACAAGTTTGCCACACGATTAGGTAAGTTCACTAAGAAAAAAGGGAGAGAAGATGCAAATCACTAAAAGCAGAAATAAAGATGGAGACATGATTACTGACCTTACAGAAATAAAAAGGACTATAAGAGAACACTATGAACAACTGTAAATGAACAAGTTGGATAACCTAGATGAAATGGACAAATTCCTGAAAACATACAAATGATTAAAATTTGCTCTTGAAGAAATACAAAATCAGAACAGACTTATGACAAGTACAGAAACTGAATTAGTAAAAAAAAAAATCCACTTAACAAAAAAGAGCTCAGGACCAGATGGCTTTGCTGGTGAATTTTACCAAACATTTAAAGAAGAAAAACATCAATCCTTTTCAAACTCTCCCAAAAAATAGAAGAGAAGGGAACATTTTCTAACCCATTCCAAAAAGCCAGCTTTATTCCTGATACCAAAGTCAGACAGAGATATCACAGGAAAACTATAGTTCAATATTCCTCATAAACATAGATGCAAAAATCCTTAAAATATTAGCAAACCAAATTCAGAAACATATAAAAAGGATTATTATTAAGACCAAGTGGGATTTGCCCTAGGAATGTAAGATTGTCTTAATATATGAAAGTCAATTACTTTTATACACCGTTGTAAAGTAGTAAAAGACAAAACCCAAATGGCCATCTAGTAGAGGCAGAAAAAACATTCAACAAAACCCAACACTGATTCATGATGAAAATCTCTCAACAAACCAGGAATAGAAGGGAACTTTTCCAACTTGTTAAAGGGTGTCCATGAAAAATTTTTGGCTAACATACTTAATTGTGAAAGAAAACTGTGCCCCTAAGAAATTAAATACAACCAGATTAGAAAGAGAGAAGTAAAACTATATTTGTAGGTGATATGTAGAAATTCTTAGGGAACACACACACACAATGTGGAGCTACTATAACGATTTTAGTAAGGTCACAAGTTGCAAGATCAACATGCAAAACTTAATTGTATTTCTATAAACTTATAGCAAATAACCAGAAAGTAAATTAAAAAAAATTATTTCATTTACAAAAATGAAACAGAGTAAGATACTTAACTGTAAATTTAACAAAAGAAACTCAGGATTTGTATACTGAAAACCACAAAGCATTGCTAAAAGTAATTTAAAAATACATCCATAAATGGAAAGACATTCCATGTTTATGGATTATAAAACTCAAGGATTATAAAAATTGACAAGATAATTTTAATATTTAAATGGCAACGCAAAAGACCTAAAATAAAGCAATTTTGAAGAAAAACAAAGTATACTTACTATAAAGCTACAGTATCAAGACAGTGTGGTATTCATATAAAGATAGACCTATATGGATCAGTGGAACAGAAGTCTAGAAATATGTCTTATGTTTATGGTCAACTGATTTTTTTTTTTTGAGACAGTCTCACTCTGTTGCCCAGGCTGGAATGCAGTGGTGCACGATCTTGGCTCACCACAACCTCCGCCTCCTTGGTTCAAGTGATTGTCCTGCCTCAGCCTCCCAAGTAGCTGGAATTACAGGCATGTGCCACCATGCCCAGCTAATTTTTGTATTTTTTAGTAGAGATGGGGTTTCACCATTTTGGCCAGGCTGGTCTTGAGCTCCTGACCTCAAATGATCCACCTGCCTCAGCCTCCCAAAGTGCTAGGATTACAGGCATGAGCCACTGCACTCAGCCAGTCAGTTGATTTTTAACAAAAGTGCCAAGACAATTCAATGAGAAAAGGATAGTCTTTTCAATAGATGGTTGTGCTAGCACCACATACAAACTTTAATTCAAAATGGATCATCAATCTCAATGCAAGAATTAAAAGTATAAAACATCTGGAAGAAAATACAGGAGAAGATTTGAATGGCCTTTGGTTAGTCAAGGAGTTCTTAGGTTAAAACCAAAGCACAAGCCATTAAAAAAAAAATACCTGGTAAACTGGACTTTATAAAAATTAAGAGTGCTTCAGAAGACACCATTAAGGAAATGAAAGGGCAACCCACGGAGTGGATGAAAATATTTGCAATTCATATATCTGATAAAAGCCTTGTATCTAGGCTGAGCATGCTGGCTCACACCTGTAATCCCAGTGCTTTGGGAGGCTAAGGCAGGAGGATTGCTTGAGGCCAGGAGTTCAACACCAGCCTGGGAAACACAGCATCTCTCCAAAAAGAAAAAGAAAATACCCAGGCGTGGTGGCACATGCCTGTAGTCTTAGCTAATATGGGGGCTGAAGTGGGAGGATCACTTGAGCCCAAAAGTCCAAGGTAGCAGTGAGCTATGATTGTGCCACTGCACCTTAGCCTGCATGACAGAGAAAGACCTTCTCAAAACAATAAATAAAAATAAAAGACTCAGTAACCAAAACAGCATGGTACTGGTACCAAAACAGAGATATAGATCAATGGAACAGAACGGAGCCCTCAGAAATAATGCCACATATCTACAACTATCTGATCTTTGACAAACCTGAGAAAAACAAGCAACGGGGAAAGGATTCCCTATTTAATAAATGGTGCTGGGAAAACTGGCTAGCCATATGGAGAAAGCTGAAACTGGATCCCTTCCTTACACCTTATACAAAAATCAGTTCAAGATGGATTAAAGACTTAAACGTTAGACCTAAAACCATAAAAACCCTAGAAGAAAACCTAGGCATTACCATTCAGGACATAGGCATGGGCAAGGACTTCTTGTCTAAAACACCAAAAGCAATGGCAACAAAAGCCAAAATTGACAAATGGGATCTCATTAAACTAAAGAGCTTCTGCACAGCAAAAGAAACTACCATCAGAGTGAACAGGCAACCTACAAAATGGGAGAAAATTTTCACAACCTACTCATCTGACAAAGGGCTAATATCCAGAATCTACAATGAACTCAAACAAATTTACAAGAAAAAAACAAACAACCCCATCAACAAGTGGGTGAAGGAAATGAACAGACACTTCTCAAAAGAAGACATTTATGCAGCCAAAAAACACATGAAAAAATGCTCACCATCACTGGCCATCAGAGAAATGCAAATCAAAACCACAATGAGATACCATCTCACACCAGTTAGAATGGCAATCATTAAAATTTCAGGAAACAACAGGTGCTGGAGAGGATGTGGAGAAATAGGAACACTTTTACACTGTTGGTGGGATTGTAAACTAGTTCAGCCATTGTGGAAGTCAGTGTGGCGATTCCTCAGGGATCTAGAACTAGAAATACCATTTGACACAGCCATCCCATTACTGGGTATATACCCAAAGGACTATAAATCATGCTGCTATAAAGACACATGCACACGTATGTTTATTGTGGCACTATTCACAATAGCAAAGACTTGGAACCAACCCAAATGTCCAACAATGATAGACTGGATTAAGAAAATGTGGCACATATACACCATGGAATACTATGCAGCCATCAAAAATGATGAGTTCATGTCCTTTGTAGGGACATGGATGAAACTGGAAATCATCATTCTCAGTAAACTATCGCAAGAACAAAAAACCAAACACCGCATATTCTCACTCATAGGTGGGAATTGAACAATGAGAACACATGGACACAGGAAGGGGAACATCACACTCTGGGGACTGTTGTGGGGTGGGGGGAGGGGGGAGGGATGGCATTGGGAGATATACCTAATGTGAGATGACGAGTTAGTGGGTGCAGCGCACCAGCATGGCACATGTATACATATGTAACTAACCTGCACATTGTGCACATGTACCCTAAAACTTAAAGCATAATAATAAAAAAATAAAAATAAATAAAAGACTTGTATCTGGAATATATAAATAACTCATAAAGCTCAATAGTAGAAACACAACCCAATTAGAAAATGAGCAAAATAACATGTGAATGGCTAACAAGCACATTTAAAAGTGCTTGACATCATTAGTTATTAAGGAAACTAAAACTACAGGGAGTTACCAATGCATATCAACTAAAATGGTATGTGAAAAAATGGTATCCTTATCAATTACTTGTGGAAATGTAAAATGGTACATCCACTACCCAAAACAGCTTAGCAGTTTCTTAAAAAGTTACACGTAAACTTACCAAATAACCCAGCCATTCTACTCTTAAGAATCTACCTGAGAAATAAAAACATATGCATAAAGATTTGAACATAAGTATTCATAGCAGCATTACCATAATAGCCCCAAACTAGAAATAACCCAAGTGTCTAACAATCTGATAAATGAATAAATGTGGTATATCCATATAGTGGAATATTTGTCAGCAATTGAAAGGAATGCAAACACTGATACATGTTAAAATATGGATGGACCTCAAAAATATGGTAAATGAAAAAAAAAGTGAGATCCACAAGGATACATACTGTATGATTCCATTTATAGGAAATGCACAAAAATGCATATTTATAAAGACAGAGAGTAGATCAATGGTTGCTGGGGCTGGGAGTGTGTGAGTGGGTATTCATTGCAAACAGATTTGTGAGGAACTCAGGGAAAAGTTCTAAAATGGAAATGTTCTAAAATCAGATTGTGCTTGGGGTTTGCACATCTTTATAAATTTACTTAAAATTATTGAATTATAATTTACGGTAAATAAATTATTGCCCAACAAAGCTGTACATTTTTTATTTAAATTTTTAAGGGAAAAAAAAGCCAAGAAAAAAATTTAGATAAGGTTGTTATTTACACAGGCTACTGTGCTTACTTTTATTGTAGCACTTAATTATACTCTTCAAATCAGCTATTTCTCTGACTTTCCCACTGGAAATGTAAACAGGATCACAACGGATGGATTTGATAATTATCCTTTACTGCATTAGGTATTTAGATGGGGGCTACCTTTCTTGGCCAACTGACATCTCAAGCACCCAGTGCTGAAGCTGAAAGCAGAAATCAGGAAGAGCCAGGAGATTAAAGAGAATAAAAGGCATACAATATGCATATGAATCCATGAAGACATGTTTCATGGAACTGGTCAATGCATCCAAAGAGCCCAGTGTGAGAATCCCACTGGAATGACAGATGATGTGCCTGCCAGTCACCCTGGGGCAGGGAAGTGATACCAGCCTAGAGGAGAAGAGGAGGGACAGGCAGGTGAAAGTGAGTAGTGAGAACAAAATGTGAGCAAACAACCTTCATTACTGGCAATCCGTGTGATTCCAAAACTGGTATCCAACCGATGAGCTGCTGGAGACATGTGTTTGTATTCTCAAACCCCAAACGTTTGTTTCATGGTCCTAAAACAATGAATCCTACAGCTCACTATCACATTTCATAGCTCTGGGGAAAACCAGAAAAGGACAGATTGGTCAAGGGTTCAAAGAGGAAATGTCTTCTGCCAAACCGAGTGGCCCCACTTCCTCTCTGCGTAAGAGTGGGGTCTGAGATAGACCCTGCTTCCAGCAGTCTCCCAGACAAGACAAAGGGTCTCACTTGTGAATCAAAGTTCACTGCAACAGCACAACAGGCTGGGACAGGTTCCCATCTCATCCAGACTTTCCCCATAAAAGGCAGAGGACAGAGTAAAAATGCCAGTCCCAATATCCTGTAAATGCCTGTGGATTTTGATGTGGACTGGACAGAGGAATGGAGAGAGAAAGGGGAGGTGACCCTCACAGGAAGCTAACGTTTCTCAAGGGCCCACATGACAAGCACCATTAGGTACTTTTATTTAATACTTCCAGCAACACTGTGACATGGGCATTGTTATAACCTACATTGTTATACCTACAAGAAACTGGGGTTCAAAAATCTTTTTTGCCTGTAAAATAGCTAATATTATACATTATACCTATACACAGGTAAGAATCTAAGGCTTAAAATCTTAAGTGACCAGTGTTACACATTTGGTAAGTAGCAGATATGGGATTTAAATTCAGGTCCATATGAACCCTGAACCCCTGTTCCTTTTTATTACATATGCCACACTGTCCAATCATGTTTAAATAGTTTAAAAACATGTTCAGCCTTTTAGCTTAGGCTTTCTGATTTCTTGTTTCTGGATGATAATAAGCCAGCCAAAAGTCCTCCCGGGAATTCTTTTCTCCCCAAGGGCTGGAAGGATAAAAACACACCACTGTGCCCTTGAAGCTTCACTAACAATCACAACTATAAAGGCTGGAGTCAATGCTGAGAGGATATTATTAACAAATGGCTTTAGAAAACCTTCAGAGGGTTTGCAGCCACCCACATCATTTGTAAAATCTTAGGGAAGAAACCTGATCCAGTAAATGACTGGGAATAAAACAAACCCTAGTATCAGAAATATAAAGGGAGGAGGATCATTGCCTTTAGACAATTTGCTTTATTGTGAACAATAAAAATGTTCCAGTTGATTCAACAAAAAATAATAAAAAACAAGGCTATTTTTAAAAAGGCATTTATAGCACTGCGGTTTCATTTCCTTTGCCTTTAGATCTTCAGGCTCTCATTCTGAGCAGCAGATGCTGTCATATAAGGAAGACCACCTGCTTTCCAGGGCATCTCTGCAACAAATAGCTTTGAGGGAGAGAGAAGAAAGATCACAGGATGAAAAGGAAAGAATTAGAAAGGGGGGAAACGGGAAATTAAGAAGTTGGCTTAATGCACATCTTCTGAATTATTCAACTGCTAAAAAGCCGACAGATTTCTTTTGACACTTGACTGTCTCACTCTGTGTCTATATCCATATTCCGCTTTTTAAGGACCTACTTTAAGAGAATTCTGTCCATCTGCACAGCCCAGCTTTATGACATATTTATCTTTCTTTGCAAAATGGAAGCATAAAAAATTTATGGAACATGGGTATTAATTAAATGGTATTTTAGTTCAGGGAAGTTGCCCAGCTTAAAAAGGACTACTGGGAGTGAATCCTTTGTAAAGAAATATAGTTTTGGAAATAAAAATAGCCCACACTCACTCACTACCTCCCCTCAGCAAAATGACTTAAGCAGTGTTTCTGAGTCCCCAGGTTTCTAAAAGCTTGTTAAACTCTTATTTAAAGCAACAGGTAATGACTTGTTTCTGTTGAAGTGACCTCAAAGGCTAATTGTTTGGAGTGATCTAGGTCCCCACATGCAAGGAAAAGAAGACATTAAGGAAATCATTCACATAATTCCAACCCATTTAACACACTCACCTGAAACATATCAATAATAAAAGTGATAACAGGAAAATGTTTACAGTTTTGAAGTCTCAGGAAACAATTTGTTCTAGATGGTATTTTTTATATATCAAAGGTTTCTTTTTATTAAACAGATGTTATTTTAGATTTTAACAGGTTTTAAAATCTTTGTCAAATATATTATTCATTTCTTTGCCTTCTTAAACAGTGTTTACTTAGTTATAATGCATTCCATTAAACTTCCAAAAAAGGGTTTCAGAGAACTATTACATGATATTTTAAACATAATTTGAACTCTTCATGATGTCCCAGGATGCTTGCATCAAACACTAGTGACAGGATGGGGCTAAAATAAAGTAAGGCCCTTAGGACAATAAGAAGACTTGGTCTTCATATTCTGTGGTGACCATATCCTCCTGTGTTATTTTAATTCTATGTCTGATTTTTAAATTTTTTTCAACTTTTATTTTAGATACAGGGTGTACATGTGCAGGTTTCTTACATGGGTATGCTCCCAGGTAAGGAGCACAGTACCCAATAGGTAGGTTTTCTACTCACACTCTCTCTCCTTCTCCCATCTAGTAGTCCACAGTATCTATTGTTCCCATGTTTGTGTCCAGGTGTACTCAGTGTTTAGCTCCCACTTGTAAGTGAGAACATGCAGTATTTTGTTTTCTGTTCCTGCATTAATTCAGTCAGGTTTATGGCCTCCAGCTTTATCCATGCTGCTGCAAAGGACGTCATTACATTCTTTTTTATGGCTGCATAGAACTCCACAGTGTATATGTACCATATTTTCTTTATCCAATCCACCACTGATGGGCACCTAGGTTGATTCCATGTCTTTGCTATTGTGAATAGTGTGGCAATGAATATATGAGCATATGTGTCTGTTTGGTGTAACTATCTATTTTCCTTTGGGTATATACCCAGTAATGGGATTTCTGGGTCAAATGGTGGCTCTAAATTCTTTGAGAAATTTTCAAACTGCTTTCCACAGTGGCTGAACTAATTTACATTCCCACCAACAGTGCATAAGCATTCCTTTTTCTTTGCAACCTCACCAACATATGTTATTTTTTGACTCTTTTTTTTTTTTTTTTTTTTTTTTTGGAGACGGAGTCTCGCTCTGTCACCCAGGCTGGAGTGCAGTGGTGCAATCTTGGCTCACTGCAGCCTCCGCCTCCTGGGTTCAAGCAATTATCTGCCTCCATCTCCTGAGTAGCTGGGATTACAGGCACCCAACACCACGCCTGGCTAATTTTTTGTATTTTTAGTAGAGACGGGGTTTCACCATCTTGGCCAGGCTGATTGTGAACTCCTGACCTCGTAATCCACCTGCCTTGGCCTCCCAAAGTGCCGGGATTACAGGTGTGAGCCACCGCACCTAGCCTTCTTGACTTTTTAATAATAGCCATTCTGACTACAATTTTCACCCAATTATTGTACCTCTTTGAACCTCTTGGCTCTAAATCTGCCTTGTTGGGTTCACAGATCCTAACATATTATGATTGCTACCCAATCCTAATCAAGCCTCCACACTGAAAACCCTGCCTTAAACAAAACTCTAAAACTCTTGCCTCCTGAACAACTGGTAACATTCAAGCTAAGTCTCTCAATAAATGCTTTGGGGATACTTATATTGCCATAAATTAGAAATAAAGTGATTCAGTGGTATTCCCTGGGAGTTGCTCTTGCTTGGGGGTGCTGGATGATGTCTCCGTGGAAGTGTCATGACCCTAAAATACAGGGGATTTGTTTCAACTGTCTGCCCAAATTAGGGCTGAAAGGAGGTAGCAATGGCCATGCTCTTTCTCATACTAATATGGACAAGTTTTGAAAATGAACTGATCCTGCTGTCAGCCTGTTCATCTTCTCACGGCCCTACTCATTTTTCTGGTTTCAATTTTTCATGTTTATTCTGATGACTCCTAGTTCTTTATTTCCAGTTCACAGCTTTCACTGATGCATCAAACCTACAAATATAACAGCTGATTACACATCTCCATTGGATATCCCAAGAGTGCAAGAAACTCAAAATGTTCCAAACTATACTCATCCTCTTTTCACCTCCCAAAACTACTCTTGTTTTTCCTACTCCAGCAATGATCCCAACATACGTTTACTTTGATAAGCCTCTTATCCTTGACTTTTTCTTCTCCCTTATCCAAGCAACCACCAAAATGTTTGATTGAAAACATTACATTAAAATTATGTAAATTCAACTCTACACACTTTGCTGAACTTAGTAAGGGATGCTTTCATATGCACAGAATTACATCGTTTTATTAGCTTTTAAGAAATTTTTATCAAATGTAAATTTTCGCCTCCTATATTGATTTAAATTTTCCATAAAGTACTGCTTTAGTATCAATTGGTCTTTCAGTAATCTTCCCATGACAGCACTTATAAAATAATACCATATATAATTGGCTATTTAAAAAATATTTTTATTATAAACTATAAACATGCAAACAGAAAGTGTATAAACTTATATGTACAGTTTAACAAATTGTCCTAAAGCAAATACTTGTATAATTACAATGCAGGTCAACAAACAGAACATTGCTGGCACCCCAAAACCATCCAGGCATCCTTTAAAGATCACAATTCTCTTTCCCTCCGAAGGTAGCCACTATCCTGATATCTATGGAAATAATTAGTTTCTTTTATTTTCAGCACCTATGTATACATCCTTAAGTAATACAGTTCAGTTGCCTTATGATCTTCTTTTTACATTGTATAGAAATGGCACTATGCTGTTCGCATTATTTTGTTCCTGCTTTTTACTCAACATTATATTTGTAAGATTCATCCATATTATTTTATGTAACCAAAGTTTTCTTATAAATGACTGTTTACTTATCTGTCTCCTCAGTGGACTCTCAGTATCTATCATGTCCCTTCTATTCACCACTGTATTTCCACCACTTCCTAGTATGTGTTCAGAAAATATTTGTTGTAAAAACCAAAACCATCTGTATCTACACAACTTACTGTCTACATTAACATGACCTTATTATGCCACCGTCTTCATCAGTATGACTTTATTATTCCAGGAAAATCTTTGACTTTTTTTATTATTTATTATTTATTTCAGAAACTTCCTTTAAAAGCCCTTTAAATGAACATTAAATTGTCCAACTCTTTAATCAATGGCATCAAACAATTGAAACAACTTCTCATTCTCCGAGATTCTTTGAACCTCTTGGCTCTAAATCTGCCTTGCTGGGTGCACAATTCCTAACTTATTATGATTGTTACCCAATCCTAATCAAGCCTCCACACTGAAAAACCTGCCTTAAACAGGACTCTAAAACTCAATAAATGTCTCGATTTTGCTCTCTGTCTTCTGAGATGCACTAAGATTCTGTCAAGGTAGTGGCTGGCAATTGTACAAGTATTTGCTTTATCACCATTTATTACTCTTATCATTGTAAAAATAAGCTCAGCTTTGTCTCATAAACAGGTTGTTTCGATTATATTTTCAGGGAGCCATCATTGTTCATATGACTGAGTTTGTAAATGAACCAAAGAAACCGCAGGCAGCATATTCAGGTTAGAAAGGCGGTGTGCTTTGGCACAGCACAGCATTCCTGCTAACTGCTAAAGCATCTAGGACTTTGCACAGAATAACAGCAGAGGCAAAGTCTTCATGAAAATCAGTTTATAAAGGCATGCTACTTAAAGATTGTACTTTATGCAAGATCATTAGGATAACCTAAGAATAGACCCTCAGAACAAGGTAGGATTAATGCTCAAAAACCCTCTAAGGATTTACAAATAGACCTTCAGAACAAGATTGATTAGCCCAAACCTTATGCTTTCTAAGAAAAGGTAGAGAGAATACTCCCAGGGTGTCTGTACAAATATTTGTCATGGCCAGTGATATGGTTTGGATCTATGTTCCTGCCCAAATCTCATGTCAAATTGTAATACCCAGTGTTGGAGGTGGGGCCTGGTGGGAGGTGATTGGGTTATAGAGGTGGTTTATTATAGTTTAACACCATCCTCCTTGATGCTGTTGTTGTGATAGTGGGTTCTTGTGAGATGTTATTTAAAAGTGTGTAACACCTCCCCATTCTCTCTCTTCTTCCTCTTTGGCCATGTGAAGTATCTCACTCCCTCCTTGCCTTCCACCATGATTGGAAGCTTCCTGAGGCCACTCTAGAAGCAGAAGCTGCTATGCTTCCTGCACAGCCTTCAGAACTGTGGGCCAGTTAAGCTTCTTTTCTTTATAAATTACCCAGTCTCAGGTAGTTTTTTTTATAACAGTGTGGGATAGAATAATGGAGCCAGCAAGTCTGCCAAAGCCTTGAGCAGAAAGAACTGAGATATTGGAGTTCCATTCATTAGAAGAGGTAGGGGATTCAGGGTTTCCATTCATTTCCATCATTACTACCATGAACAATGCCTTACTCTTCTCTCAAAGAATTGTCTCATGATCAAAACAACAGTGCAATGGTGAGACTTTGAGCTCGGCATGGAGGAAATGTATTTTGCATGTGCAATGGATGTGACTCTTTGAAGACTTGAGGGTGACTGTGGTAGGATGAATAATGCCCCCCAACATGTGTCCATGTTCTAATCCTCAGAATTTATAAATGTTACATTATATGGTGTTTCAGGAAAAACTCTCTCAAACCATGTTTTTCCTCTGCTTATACCACCAGAACAATTATCAACACAGAAGACGACTAGAGGGGAAAACTGGGTGGTCTTGTGGAACCAAGCCCCCAACCTGTGGAATCCAACACTATCTCTGGATAGACAGTTTCAGAACTGAACTGTGGACACGCAGCTGGTGTCTACTGCAGTCGCAAATCTGGGCCTCCAGAACTTCTGACCAGTAGTCTTCAAGTTGGGGTTCCTACAACCTCCTCTTTGGGTTTAATTTGCTGGAGCGGCTCACAGAACTCAAGGAAACACTTACTTTGGCTGACTGATTTATCATGAAGGATATTTAAAAGCATACAAATAAACAAGGAGATGAAGAGATACAGACGGCAAGGTCTGGAAGGGTCCCAAGCACAGGAACTTCTGTCCTTGTGGACTTAGGGTGTGCCACCCTCCTGGCAGGTGGATGAGTTGTTCTTTACCTTTCTGCCAGCCTCCACGTGCTAAGCTCTCTGGAAGCTTCCCAAACCCTGTCCTTTAAGCCTTTCATGGAGACTTCATAGGTTATCTATGATTGAAGCATGGATAATGGTGTCAAAATGTGATTGGACAAGAAGTGTATGATGTAAACCCAGCAACGCCTATCTGTTTAGATCCTTCTTGGTCTCTCTGTGCAACATTCCTTCCTCCAGAGTATGGGGCAGGACCCTCTGTGCAATGAGGGTCTTATGACCCACAAGCAGATTAGAGTCTTGCCTTGAGTGGGTGAAAGGAGGACAAGAGAAGGTCAGAAAGATTTTGTTTCCTGAAGCCTGCTTCTGAGGCCTAAAGTACCCGAGGATTATAATAAAAGACTGTAACTCCCTGTTATGGGAGTTCTTATCTAGGAACTATGGACAAAACCATATATATGTATATGGTTATATAGCGATCTATATAATATATTGTGATCTGTATATAATATATAATCATAATATCACATATCAAAAGAGACTTTGCAGATATGATTAAGTCAGATATCTTGAGATGGGAAGATTATCCTAGATTATCTAGTTGGCATGATGTAATCGCAATGATCTTTTTAAGAGAGATGCAGGAGGAGTCAGAGTCAGAGGAGAGGGTAATGTAATGATATAAGTAGAGAGTAGAGTCTCACCCTTTGAAGACAGAGAAAGGAGCCATAAGCCAAGGAATACAAGAAGCTGAAGAAGGCAAGGAAACAGATTCTCCCCTCACAGCATTCAGAAGGAAGCAGACCTGCTAATACATTAACCTTAACCCACTGAATCTGATTTTGGACTTCAGACCTCCAGAACTGTAAGAGAATAAACATGTTTTGTTTTAAGCCACTAAGTTTGTGCTGATTTGTTATAGAGGTTACAGGAAAGTAACACAGAGACATCACACACAGCCCCACTCACTAGATTAAGATACATTATACACAGCCCCACTAACTAGATTAAGATACAATTTTTCTATGGTTGTATTACAAATGATCACAAATGCTATGACTGAAAACAATACATATTTATTATCTCAGTTTTTGTAGGTCAGGAATTCAGGCACAATTTAGCAGGGTCTGCTGTTCAGGTCTCATCAAGCTGTGATCAAGCTGTTGTCTGGGGCTGGAGTATCATCTGTGGCTTAGGATTCTCTTTTAAGCCATAGTTATTAGCAGATTGCATCTTCTTCAAGCTGTAGAAGTTATGGTGTTTTGGGGAGAGCGTCTCTGGCTTCTTTATCTTTGACCTCTAGATGCTCTGTTTAAAGGGCTCATCTGATTAAGTCAGACCCACTCAGAATAATATCTCTTTTAATTAATTCAAAAGTCAACTGGTTTGGGACCATAATTTCATCTTCAAAATCTTTTCACCTTTGCCGTGTAACATAACCTAATCACAGATATCCCATTCTATTCATAGATCCCACCAACACTTAAGGGGAGGGAATTATACTGGGTGTGTACATCAGGGGGTGGAAATATAGGGGACCATATCTTAGAGTTTTGCCTAAGTTTTGACATTTTGCCTAAAATGTCATTTATTATATGTAATGTACCATTTTAATGTTTTCAGAGATATTAATATGTGTATATTTAACTTCCACAGGTCTCGTTAAAACTCATTCACCATTTCCATTTTTTCCATAAAGTCTTAGGATCTTAAACTAAAATTCTCATCCTTCTAGAGTTTGCAGAAAATCTAATGGAGAAAATTATTTTTCTATATGCATATATGTATACATTGTGTATGTATATGTGCATAATACTAATACAAACTTCATATATGTGTGTATATTTGTGTGTGTATATGTGCGTGTATATATATATATATATACACACACATACATATATCCTTGTGGGGAGATATATATATATATATATATATGTATGTATATATACACACACATATCCTTGTGGAGAAAATTATTGTTCTGAAGATTAGGAATCTTAGAGAAAAACAAGTTGAGAAACTGAGCTACCCAGAATTATGAAAAAAGCAAGACAGTAGAAGCCTGGCATCAAAATCCAGGTCTCAAGAATTCTCATTTGAAGCTCTACCCACTGGTCCATCATATTATCAGTATTTGCTTCTCAGAAAACACATTATAACCTCTGTATTAGAATTCTGATTTATATGCCATTAATGCCAATAATTTCCAGCAGGAGACTGTGGTATGAGTCCTCACAAATGATAGTGTTTTTCCTTCACACCTCCAGGGAAGCTTTCATTTTCTAACATTATCAATTAAGCACTAATACTCTGTTCTCATTGCTTTGTGTGTGTGCCTAAGAAATTGACATGGCATCATTGCTCAATGCACACATACTGTTTATAAGGCTCACATCCTTGCCACTTAACCATGGAGTCCAACAATTTATTATCTGTTTCATTTAGGACAATTAATGGTATTGCTGGCAACCATTTTGCAGCTATAATTTGGCAGTTCTTATTAGGTCATGCCCAGTAGCCTCATGGAAATAATAGGAAGAGAAGAAGGCAGGAAGGAAGGAAGGAAAGAAGGAAGGAAGGAAGGAAGGAAGGGAGGGAGGGAGGGAGGGAGGGAGGGACGGACGGGAAGGGGGTGAGGGGGAGGGGAACAGCTTTTATTTTGTAGTTGCTTTATTCAGGTCTCTTTCTGGTAGAAGACACAGGTCAATATAGATCAAGCTGCTATTTAATATGCTGCCCCTATAGTGCTGGCAAGGATCTAGTAAGATTAGAATATTAAAATATTTTCTAACATTCTAAATTATAAATAATGCTTCCATTTTTCTATTATCATTTGCCTTCTCTTGGAAATCAGGTTTCCTACTGCAACAGACAAAACTCTAGGATATGAGCTACAGGGGCTATGGCTTGTAGTCCTAACTCTGCCTCTAATATGTTATGTGATTTTTGACAAGTTTCTCTGAACCTTGGTTTCTGCATGTAAGAAATAATGGAAATGTATAAGCTCCATTCAGCTCTAAAATTCTGATTTTCTGTTGAACTAAATCCAAATGAAATTCAGTATCTTTTTTATGTAATATTTTTTCATGTCACTACTTTGGCCTTACTACTTTTATTGCTTTTTAACAGCCTGGAAATAACTCATATTAACTGTTAACAGCAAAGTAGAAATGAAATTGGGAACAGGAATAATGATAAAACTGTCAGCCAGTGAGCAATTAGTATGTGCCTAACACCATGTTGAGTGCTTTACATATTTTATCTAATCCTTGGGACAACTCTCTGATAGGATTATTACCTCCATTTTACAGATGAGAAAATGGAGGCTTAGAATAACTGGATAACCTTGCAAAGTCATATTCCTAAGCTAGTTAGCAGCAAAGTTCAAATGTGAATCTGTGTCACTGGACTCCAAAGACTGTAATTTTAAGCATTAGGCTTTTACATCACCCCTAACTTGTGGATGGCCAATCAAGCCCAACATTGTTAGACTGTAGGGTGACCCAAAGGGGCAATGTGGACTGCAATTCACACCTCACACTTCCCTCCTTCACCCTTTTTATAGGCTATGAGTAGGAGATCAGATGGCTTGTAGGTGTGGGTTCACTCCCTTCTGCTTTTAAATTTTACACTCCCCAGGGTCTCTGTTTGTTAGCATTCTTCCATGGCTTGCTTGAACAATCAGGGGGGATACACTTGCACTACTTCATCCCCAAATATTCCCCTTTACTAGTAAACACTGCTGGAAAAAAATTGCCTACTTTCTACCACCACCCGCCACCCATTTTAAGAGAAATTGTTGTAAAATTAATACAGTCATCCCTCGGCATCCATGAGGAATTGGTTCCAGGACCTGTCTCAAATAGCAAAATTCATGGATACTCAAGTCCCTGATATAAAATGGTGTCGTATTTGCATATAACCTATGTACATCCTCCTGTATACTTTAAATCATCTCTAGATTACTTATAATAGCTAACACAATGCAAATGCCATGTAAATAGTTGTTACACTCTATTGTTTAGGGAATAATAACAAGAAAAAAGTCTGCATGCTTTCAGTACAGATGCAATCATTCTTTTTTTTTCTGAACATTTTTGAGCTGCATTTGGTGGGATTCACAGATGCGGAACCTATGGATACAGAGGGCCGGCTACATGACACATAAAAATTCAAGACTGAGCAAAAGAGTCAAAGCAAAAAGTTCCCTAGAATTTCACAGTTAGATGAGCATTAGAAATCATTTTTAGTTCCTAGATGATAAAAAACTAGAGAGAGCTACCTAGTTTATAAAAGTCACCCATCTACTCAATGTGATAGGAATGAGATTGGCACCCAGTTTCTTGACTCTCCTGGTGTGATGCTTTTCCTACTGCCAGGAAGTTCTGATTACAGAAGACAGACACATGAAGGGAGAACCCCTGTGACAATGGAGGCAGGGATGGAAGGAGGCCAATTGCAACTGCCAGCCAAGGGATGCCAAGGAGCACCAATAAACATCAGAAGCTGGGAAGAGGCAAGAAAGACTCCCCTTCGGGATTCAGAAAGAGTATGGTCTTGTGACACCTTGATGTAAGCCTCCAGAACAGTGAGAAAATAAATGTTGAACCAACTGCTTTGTGACACTTTGTTGTGGGAGCCCTAGGAAATGAATACAGAGAGCTAAAGGGAAGAGCAAGTTCCTGGGCTGGGGGATAGGGAGCCACAAAGGGGCAGGTGGAGAAAAGTACCAAAAAAAAGTAGTTAGATTGTTTCCGTATCTTGACTATTGTGAATATTGCTGCAATGCACATGGGGACACAGGCACATTGATAAGAAAATGTGATATATATATACATATCATATGTATATATATATCATATATATACCACATTTATATATATTTGTATATATAATATAATGAAATATTATTCAGCCTTAAAAAGGGGGTTCTACCATTTGCCACAACATGAATGGACATGGAAGGCCTTCAGCTAATGAAATAAACCAGACACAGAAAAAAAAATTGCATGATCTCACTTATATGTGAAATCTTTTTAAAAAAAGGTTCAAATAGAGAATAAAAAAGTGGTAATCAGGGGCAGAGAGTGTGGTGAGGAATAAATGGGGAGATGTAGGTCAGAGGATACAAAGTAGCAGATATGTAGGGTGAAGGAGTCTAGAGATCTAATATAGAACACGCAGACTACTTAATAAATTGTATTGTGTTAGGGATTTTTGTTAAATAGATTTCAGCTGCTCTTGCCAAAAAACAAAAAGTAACTATGTGAGATGATAGCTATGTTAATCTGCTTCATTATAGTAACTATGTTACTATCTACATGTATCATATATAACATTCCTTCATAAACCTCAAATATACATAATACAATTTATTTCTTAAATAAAAAAAATGTTTTAAAATAAAGTAGCTAGAATTCCAGAGGCACTTGTGTTCTACCTCACAGTCGGCGCTCTACAGTGTGGGGCCCCTTCTTTAGTCCCAAGAGAAGACCAGCTTTCAGATGAGCACCTGCTGCTACTGGCTGCCCCCAGCTTTCTGGGGAGCTATTAGATGGGGAGAAGCTCAGAAGTGCCTCTAGGGTCTCATACTAAACTTGACCAGAATTAATACCAAGGAGTTAATCATTCTTTGCACCTTAAGAATTTAGAAGAAGAAACCACTATTTACTTGAGAAAGCTCCCAAGAGCATGTGATAGTTGCAAGCTTGACAACTCTGATTCCCAAGTCATCCCTGGTAATCCTTTCTGGTTTTTTGATTGTTTATTTCTTCTCAGATAACCCGCAATAGTGAAAAAAAATAGGGTGACTTTTCTACCCATTTTATCTGTAAAACATCCCTTCCCAAGTGACAGGAAAATATATCATAGATGCAAACTAAATTAGAACTATATTAGAACTAGAGGTTAGGCTCCACTAAAGAGAATATGTAGGGAATGTGCAGATGCTGGTGAGGAGGGGCACAGGGTGGGCACAGGGCTGGCACAGCTCTGGGATGGGGTTGGGGGATACTTTCTGGTACTGGTTTACACTTGGTCTTTCAGTAGCACTTGAGAAAAAAATGCTTGATTAACCTATAGGCTGCCCCTTTTTCTTGGAAGAGCACCAACGCAGAGAATTCCCTGAGAGGCTTCAGTGCCAGACTGTGCACTCCATAGTTGCTGTAGGAAGTGGGAGCAACTCTGAGCAGAACCTCCTCATCAGCTTGTTTCTGTTGCTATTAAAGGACTGCCCAATTCTTCCAGCCTCCCCACTTCCCCACCCCCACTCCCCAACCCCCAACCAGAGCAGGTGCCAGAGAAGTTAACTAGAATGGCGGCATCAGCTGAGACTGCCCTACCCACTTCAGAGCCTGATTCAGTGGTCAGCATAGGTTTCTGGGGCTTTTGACCATCTCCCCACTGGCTGAAGTGAACTGTGAGCAGTACAAGAACAAGATGGTCATGTTTATCTTGTCTCCCTTCCACCCTTCCACAAACCAGAAATAGGCTTCAATAACTGTAGCTGTGTGAAAGCCACAACAATCCCATCCAGGCAGGCCATGACTGTGGAGAAGCTGCTTCCAGAACCATTCCACCCACCTCCATCTCCCTTCTGGCTACTCCTTCAGCTCTAAGCTGGGCAACCATCCTCTTTCTTATGCCTTCCAGTTTAGCTCTGACCTTTCAGAGCCGCCTCTCCAGGTTGCCATAACCTAAAGAATCTTTCCTCCAAAAGAATGCCTCCCTATCCCAATCCTCATCAAAAAGCATTCCCTATGGCAGCCCTCAATCAATACTTAGGAAGAAAAAGGGACATAGATAAATAGAAATGAAGAATTGTATGTGCTTTCTAATAAGCTTTGTATAATTATACTTCCTGGAATATTCATGTCTTAAAACACTAGTAACTTTTTGTAGTGGATTGAATGGTGACCTCTAAAAGAAATGTTCGTATGCTAACCCCTAGAACATGTGAATGTGACCTACTTAGAAAAAGAGTCTTTGCAGATATAATTAAGAACCTTGAGATAAGATCATCCTGATTATCCAGGTGGGCCCTAAATCCAATGATAATTGTCCTTACAGCAGCCAGAAGAAGGGAAAACACAGACACAGCAGCAGAGGTTGGAGTTATGCAGCCACCAGAAGCTGGAAGAGGCAAGGGGGGATGAGAGCCCTGCTAATACTTTGGTTTTGGACTTCCAGCCTTCAGAACTCTGAGAAAATAAAGTTATGTTGCTTTAAGCCACAAAATTTCTGGTAATTTGTTATGACACCCCTAGGAAAACATACTCTTGTTAAAGTTGCACAGCCATGCAACTACCTCTCTGAATGTAAACATACACAGTTTTTTGCGTTACTTTTCTTGCAATTTTCTGTGCAAATATAAACATACATATGCTTTGCTTTTCCTTTTATTTAATGCAAATGAAATACTATTTTGTTTTCCCACTTATTTTTTCCATTTAATATGTCATGGACATACTGCACATTGGCCACAAACATATTAACTCCTCCCTGTAACAGGACATTTAGTTTGTTTCTGTTATTTTGCAATTTTGAATAACGGAACAATGACAGCAGTATACATACATCTTCATGTACTTGGCAAGCACAGTATGTCTGTGGGATAAATTCTCAAAAATGGAACCTGTAGCAACTGTGAATGGGAGTTCACTCATGATTTGGCTCTCTGTTTGTCTGTTAGTGGTGTATAAGAATGCTTGTGATTTTTGCACATTGATTTTGTATCCTGAGACTTAGCTGAAGTTGCCTATCAGCTTAAGGAGATTTTGGGCTGAGACGATGGGGTTTTCTAGATATACAATCATGTCATCTGCAAGCAGGGACAAAGAGAATAAAATACCTAGGAATACAACTTACAAGGGACATGAAGGACCTCTTCAAGGAGAATTACAAACCACTGCTCAATGAAATAAAAGAGGATACAAACAAATGGAAGAACATTCCATGCTCATGGGTAGGAAGAATCAATATTGTGAAAATGGCCATACTGCCCAAGGTAATTTATAGATTCAATGCCATCCCCATCAAGCTACCAATGACTTTCTTCACAGAATTGGAAAAAACTACTTTAAAATTCATATGGAAAGAAAAATAAGCCTGCATTGCCAAGTCAATCCTAAGCCAAAAGAACAAAGCTGGAGGCATCATGCTACCTGACTTCAAACTATACTACAAGGCTAAAGTAACCAAAACAGCATGGTAGTGGTACCAAAACAGAGATATAGACCAATGGAACAGAACAGAGTGCTCAGAAATAATGCCGCATATCTGCAACTATCTGATCTTTGACAAACCTGACAAAAAGAAGAAATAGGGAAAGGATTCCTTATTTAATAAATGGTGCTGGGAAAACTGGCTAGCCATATGTGGAAAGCTGAAACTGGATCCCTTCCTTACACCTTATACAAAAATTAATTCAAGATGGATGAAAGACTTACATGTTAGACCTAAAACCATAAAAAACCTAGAAGAAAACCTAGGCAATACCATTCAGGACATAGGCATGGGCAAGGACTTCATGTCTAAAGCACCAAAAGCAATGGCAACAAAAGCCAAAATTGACAAATGGGATCTCATTAAACTAAAGAGCTTCTGCACAGCAAAAGAAACTACCATCAGAGTGAACAGGCAACCTACAAAATGGGAGAAAATTTTCACAACCTACTCATCTGACAAAGGGCTAATATCCAGAATCTACAATGAACTCAAACAAATTTACAAGAAAAAAACAAACAACCCCATCAAAAAGTCGGCGAAGTATATGAACAGACACTTCTCAAAAGAAGACATTTATGCAGCCAAAAGACACATGAAAAAATGCTCACCATCACTGGCCATCAGAGAAATGCAAATCAAAACCACAATGAGATAACATCTCACACCAGTTAGAACGGCGATCATTAAAAAGTCAGGAAACCACAGGTGCTGCAGAGGATATGGAGAAATAGGAACACTTTTACAATGTTGGTGGGACTGTAAACTAGTTCAACCATTGTGGAAGTCAGTGTGGCGATTCCTCAGGGATCTAGAACTGGAAATACCATTGGACCCAGCCATCCCATTACTGGGTATATACCCAAAGGATTATAAATCATGCTGCTATAAAGACACATGCACATGTATGTTTATTGCGGCACTATTCACAATAGCAAAGACTTGCAACCAACCCAAATGTCCAACAATGATAGAGTGGATTAAGAAAATGTGGCACATATACACGATGGAATACTATGCTGCCATAAAAAATGATGAGTTCATGTCCTTTGTAGGGACATGGATGAAGCTGGAAACCATCATTCTCAGCAAACTATCACAAAGACAAAAAACCAAACACCGCATGTTCTCACTCATAGGTGTGAATTGAACAATGAGAACACTTGGGCACAGGAAGGGGAAAATCAGACACTGGGGCCTGTTGAGGGGTGGGGGGAGGGGGGAGGGACAGCATTAGGAGATATACCTAAGGTTAAATGATGAGTTAATGGGTGCAGCACACCAGCATGGCACATGTATACATATGTAACAAACCTGCACATTGTGCACATGTACCCTAAAACTTCAAGTATAATAATAATAATAATAATAATAAAAGAAATGGAACCTGTAGGTCAAAGGGCATGTGTTACCTAATTCTCTTCCAAATGAATTGTTCCCAGTGTCACTGTCACAGGGTTTGAGAGGACCTCAACAGATGACAGCCACAATTTTAATCATTACTGGCCTATATTTTTCATATTCCTCAGATATCATTGGGTGGGGATGGAAAGAGAAATTTCTATGCCTGAATTTATAACCTAAACCCAACATAAATATTCTAATTAATGTTATTTCCCTAACCTAAGGGAAAATTTCCTCCTCAGATGGATTGTATTGTAGCTTTGTTCCCTCAGCCCTGATATGTACTACTGGGTTAATTCCAGCCATCCCTCATCACCTTTCAGGGGATTCTCACTCTAACCTGAAAAATATTTTGACTTTTGAAACCCTGGCTTGATGAGGTGAGTGAATTTCATGTGCTCCATCAATCTTATGCCAAATAAATTTGTCCATAGCATGAGGTAGCTTAAGTCTCTGTTCCAGTTGACTCAGATTTTATTTGGTGATTACTTGACATTAATTGACAACATTCCAGGAATTAAGAATACAAACTTGATACCCTCAACCAGAGTGCTTGTCTGAGCAGGCTACGGTATTTTTTTGGGATAACTCACCCTTATTAACCCCAATTTTGTATGCCTGTGCATTGTCTCAGTTGTGTGGGAGATCCAGGTCCTTATCTTCTTTGGCTAATTCCTCTTCAGGAAAATCACATGGAGAAAGTGTTTTGGAAGGATCCACATGACCCTCTTCTCCAAGTTTATTCAATGTCTATTTGCAGAGTTCTGTCAGTGATATTCAAGGTAGCGGATTTGCTGTTCTCCAAATCCACTATTCTCATCGCATCCTTGCCAGGAGCATGGTGGCCTGTGATCCCACCAGCCTCCCATGCTCTGAGGTGGTTTTCTCTCTGCATGGCTGCTCTGAGGCACCATCACCAGCTGGCTGCCTGTCAGCAGCATGAGATGTAAATGTTCTTGTGCCTCCAGCCCTCCTTTACCACTTCTTGACATTTTGCTGTAATCTGGAAAGGAAAGTGGAAGATGCTCTGTGCTTCCCACCTCTATTCCCCATGGTGGGGGAGCAAGAGAGGCAGAGATTGTAGCTTGGAATTGATTTCAAATTATTTCTAAAAACAAGAATTTTATATTATGTGCAATTTACCACAGGAAAAACAAAAACAAACAACAACAAAAATTAAGACCTGGAAGCACTCCATTATCTTCCTTTCAAAAAAGCTACCCAAATAAAGCATTTTTAATATAAACAGTGTCTCTCTCCTCTCTGAATTATTCTGTGTCTCAATAGAGAAACACACAGGCAATGTGCCTTTCCTTGGCATGAATGCCCTGATTTCCAGGGTGCTGATAAACCATTCAGTGTCATACTACAGTGCCGGGGACATTAAGCATATCTCCTTGTATGTCTCACTCAGGCAGCACATGATTCAGTGAGGAATTCAGAGCTTCCAAAACTTTTGTTTCAACCTCAACTTCCACTGTACCTTATGTGATTGGAGTACGTATACTCAGGGGAGAGACATGATGAACAAAAGTGCATTGCTAATACCTTTCATTCTTTTTAGCCTCTCAGCCTAGCTACTTGCTCTTTGGGGCTTCAGGGAGGACTGCCTGCATCTCCAGTTCCACCTTCCCAGCAGTTGCGCTGCACCTTACAACTGACCAAATGAGCAAATGGAAACAAAACAGTGGACACCATGCTTTTCATGTCATAGACCAGGTCTGAACAGGGACCTGAAAAAAGGTGGAAATAAGTGAGAGGTGAGGCAGAACGCCACAAACTGGCTGGGGGTCAAAGTTGGAAGCAAAAATAACCATGGTGAAGGATTTCAATCCCAACAATGTGGCCTCATTACCGTGCTTCTCACATGCTGTACTAGAGATGCATTAGCAGCGAATTGCCATTCAGTCAAGTCTGCCAGTGTCTGGAAATCATTTTAAATACCATTTAGTAGCATTTAGATTATTTTATGATAACACAGTACCCATTAAAAGGATTATTAAGCTCATATTTGCAGTGGCCAGAGAAAAAAATAAAACATCTCTTCGCAAGATGACTCCCACCATTGCCCCCTCAGCAATTATTCATTTAGGAGCCTCTCTGCCTACATTAGAGCCTGATATAAATTGGCATATGCTAATGCAGGGCTCTACTGTGGGTTTCTCCTTTAGGAGTTCAGGCTCTTATTACCTACCAATTGATGCACAGGATCCCAGACCCCGTTTCCTCTAGTTTGATGTCGCTGTTACACTGTTAGCTCTGAGCCAAAGTAATTTCTTTTCCTTTCCATATACCTATTGCTCCTTTGGTAATGGGTTTCCAGAGCAATATTGCAAATAATAACCCAATGGTCAGAGCTTGCTTGCTTGCCTCCAAAAATAATACCTCATTAGGCAGCAGATCTTGGCTTTTCACTGTGGAGCAGGAGATTTACAAAAAGCATCATTTCTCACGGCCCACAGAAGCCTGTAACTCACTTAAAGAAGATAGTGTTGCCAAGTTAAACCTGGTGAGCTTCTCAGCAGGTACCTGAAAGCTGAATAACTAACATTTTAATTACACAATCATGTTGTTAAAACAAATTTTCAAGTAGCATACTTCAAGTGTAGTGGTGTGCTACAGTTGATTTGTCCTGGCTAGGGAGAGCCAATGGTGTACATCTCTTCCCCACTCCAGGTTCAACGACCTGATGTGAGCTTGGGAGGCTGAAATTGGCCATAACAATTGGGAAACACTACAAATCAGAATTCCCCTCCTTTCTTCCTTTCTTCCTTCCTTCCTCTCCTTCCTTCCTCTCCTTTCCTTTCCTTTCCTTCCCTCCCTCCCTCTCCCACCCCTCTCCCACCCCTCTCCTTTTTTCTTTCACAGAACTTATTATTAAACATTCACCATATCCCACCACCTCAGTGGACTCTCCAGAGTGAGACAGTTCCCCAGACACCACTGGGTAACAAGACCTCATTCACTGCTGGAGGCTGACCATGAAAGTAGTCTGGCTGTTCCCTGGGTAGCACCAACTCTGACCCCAGGCTCATTATTTCTATGCAACTCATTCAGTTCAGTTTCTACACCTTCAGCTTCTCACATATTCCCCTAGATCACAACCAAGGGGCTTTAACAATGAAAGTACCATGAGCCTGATTATGCTCAGTTTTGAAAAAGAAAAAAAATTCTTCTTTTCAGGAATCTAGTTATGAAAGATATTAAGAGGTTGTGTGTACAGTTGAGGGTTTTGAGAGCTACAGGAGATTGGGAAAGGATTGCTTCTGTTATTACATCTGTAGTTTTTCTGCAAAAGACAGGGCAAGTCTCAAGGTCTGTTCTGTTTGTTTTGCTTTGAGACAGGGTCTCACTCTGTCACCTAGCCTGGAGTGCAGTGACATGATCACAGCTCACTGCAGCCTCAACCTCCTGGGCTCAAACAGTCCTCCCACCTCAGCCTCCAGAGTAGCTGGGACTACAGGAGAGCACCACTATGCCCAGCTAATTTTTAAAAATATTTTTGTAGACACAGTAACTCCCTATGTTGCCCAAGCTGGTCTCAAACTCCTGGGTTCAAGCAATCCTCCTGCCTCAGCCTCCCAAAATGCTGGGATTACAGGCATGAGCCACTGCAGCTGGCCTCAAGGTCTGTTTTGAATTATTTTAGCTTAAGGCTTTAATTATTAATGAATAAAAATTTCATTATGCAAACTCTTATCAGCACTTACATTCTAATATGAAGGATAAAGGTTTTGATGGGGGATGTAAGATCTAGAGGAAAGAGAGTCAAGAGAATGATGCTTCCAAATAGAAATGTTCTCAATTCTTCATTATTTCTAGGACTAGCCTAGACTATAATAGCGTTGTTTGACTAACATTTTAATTACATAAGCACGCTGTTCAAAATATTTAAGTAGCATGAAGAGTACAAAATGGAAAGTAAATTTTCTTTCTACTCATTCAGTTCACCATCTCACTGTTACAGCTAGTAAATGGCAAAATTTTATTGTATTAATATATGTTTCCAATTTACAATAGTGTATTTGAATGCTAACTATGCTATTGTATTTGATTATTAAATATTCAGTATGAGCCCATAATAGTTTCCAAAATTTTTTCAAATATGCTTTTGCTCAGACATACAGACATCAAACAATGCTCATTAGTATTAAAAACCTGACTTGTTCACTACATTAATTTTTTTTAAACCTGTGTTTTTACTGCTTTCCCTTTGAAATTTTTTTTCCCTCCAATTTAACCTGAATATAGTCGAGCAAATGCATGGAAAGTGAGAGTCCAGAGTTGATTTAACTTCTATTGGCAGGATTTTCTGCCCAGAAAGATCCATGCTCCCTGCAAATTGCACACTGCTTATCTCCCATGTCCTCCTTCATCAGAGCTCACTGGATGCATAAAACCAGATGACACTGTTGCTCCTCCCTCTCAGAGAAACTCTTTGTTAGAGTCAAGTCCATCAAAAATCTCCTAATATGTTCATAATGGCAGCCTTTGAACATCTCCTCTCCAGCAACACCAAGGACCCAGATTTGGTCCTTGATATTGCTGTTGTTCTGTATATTGTTGGTGTTCTCAAATAGCCCATCCTCCCCATTCTCCACTGTTTCATTTATTGGACCACATGGCCCATATTTCCAGTGCACCTTCTCAGGGCTGCTCACCCCCGTCTCCTGGGACCCTGAGGCTCGAGATTCATTGCATAGCACAGGACTCACCTTGAGCCCCCAGCCTCCAAACCCTAATGTGTTTGTGTTTGCCTATTATGGATTTCTGACTAAGGAGCAAAGGGTAGAATCCTGATCTTGTTATAGTGGCCTTTGCTGTGTCACTTCCTTAACCACTGGCCTCTGACAGTTCCCTTGTCAAGAGAAGTGGATGTGCCCAACCGAGTTTTTTGATAAACACTACTCTGGCTGTGGGGTCTCCCCTCACAGGTTTTGTTTTTATCGTCACAGTCTGAGTCTTGTCTCAGCCTCATGTATCTATTTCTAGGTCACTAACCTTTGCTCCTCTGTTGCCTCTTTTTGGTGTGCCTCTTAGTTTCTTGTACCACTTAGTTCCCAAAGCCTAGGAAATACTAAGCTATTTGAGAAAATTATTATGCTTTTCTTTTTGTTCCTGCCCGTGAGAACCTTCTCCCAGAGCATCTGGAGCAGCTGAAGAAGACACTCACTGGTGTTGCAGTTATATGCATGAGCCTTGTCTTGAGCCACACTTACAAGAGGTTATTTGAGTTTTTGACACACAGGCCCCTACACATATTCCCATCTATGCTCTTCCCTAGAATGATGTTGCAAGGAAATGACCACCTTCCTAAATAGAATACAACTCAGATACTTCAAAGGTGGCTGTGAAGATTATATTTTCCATGTGGAAATGGCAGCTGGACCATATATACCTGGCTCTTGCCTGAATTCTGTGCAGAGCTTTATCCTTTCTCCCCGCTCTTCCCCTCATGCTAGTCTGAGGATTGGAAGTTAGAGACAGACATTAGTTCATTCTGGTCCCAAATGTGGACATTAACTAATTAATTCATTAATAAATATTTATTGAGCACCTACTATATGCCAGACATTGTTCTAAACCCTGATGATACTGGGGAAGATTCTTGATCCTCTTCAGCTTTTCTATAGTACAGCTAAAACAAGAATGGAATGTTTACATAAGAATAGATATTAACAATAGGAACGTAAACAGAAGCCAAGAAATCTAAATGATATGGTTTTCAAGATACACTTGATCTCTGGGGCTCATATATCAGGCCTCATGTGAAATCTCAGCCTCAAAATTAGACTCACCACTCAAGAAATAATTTGTGTAAATCTGCTCTCAAAGTATAGATCCAACTGCTCAAATCTCAAAGAGAGATAATATTTCCTCTCTCTACCATGAAAGCCTGTCTTGTTCCACAGGAGGCAAAAATTATATAAAATTAACATCTATTATTTGGATGTTCTAGAGCTGGCCTTTCTTTTTTCCTACTTGATTTTAGCAAGATCAAAACAGATGTGTTGGAGGCTGACCAAGATGGCTGACTAGAAGCAGCTAGTGTGCACTGCTCTCATGGAGAGAAACGGAAGGAGTGAGTAAGTACAACACCTTCAACTGAAACATCCAGGTACATGCACTGGGATTCATCAAGAAAACAACCCAACCCACAGAGAATGGAGAAAAGCAAGGCAGGACGACCACCTTCCTGGGAGCAACATGGATCTAGAGGAGCCTCCCCTACCCAGGGAAGCGGTGAGTGAGTGAGCGATCCAGGGACCCATGCTTCTCCCACAGGTCTTTGCAACCCCAGGTCAGGAGATCCCCTCGTGAATCCACTCCACCAGGACCTTCAGTCTGACATGTAGAGATATGTAGAGTCTTGGAAGAGAGGCCTCTTAGGTTCACATGGAACCACAGGAGCTTTAGATACCTGGGCTTCCCAGGAAAAGCGGCTGCAACTCCAGCAAATCAGGAGGTTAGACCCCCATACATACTCCTAGGAAAGGGGCTGAATCCAGGGGCTGAGCAGCCACAGGCGGTAGGCCGCACTTCCATGGCATCTCACAGGATAAGATCCACTGGCTTAGAACTCTGGCCAGCCACAGGTAGCAGCTTTACCTCCGCCTGAGATGGAGCTCCCAGAGGGAGGGGCAGGCTGCCATCTTTGCTGTTTTGCAGCCTTAGCCGTTATTGCCTTTGGGCTCTAGAGAATCAGAGGCAACTAGGGACTGGAGCAGTCCTCCGACACAGTGCAGCAGCTCTAGGAAGACGTGGCCAGACTATTTTTTTATGTGGGTCCCAGATCCTATTTCTCTTCACTGGGAAGAATTTCCCGGCCTAGGTCTACAACCATCCCCACCAGGGTTTTCCAGTCAGCAGCAGTTCCAAACCTCCTGGGACTGTGTTCCCAAAGGGGAGAATGGGCCACCATCTTCGCTGTTTTGCATCCTTAGCTGTTGTTGCCTTTGGGCTTTGGAGAGTCCACAGTGACTGGAGGTTGGAGCAGACCCCCCATAGCAATAAAGCTACTCTACAAAAAAAGGGGGCAGACTGATTTTTTTATGCAGGTCTCTGATCCCATTCCTCCTCGTTGGGCAGGACCTCTGCATCAGGGTCCCCAGCCTCCCCCACTGGTGTGTTTGGGCCAGCAACAAGTCTGTAATTCCCTGGAACAGAGCTCCCAGAGGGAGAGGCAGGCTACCATCTTTGCTGTTTCACAGCCTTCACTGTTGATACCTTCAGGTACTGGAAAATCCAAGGTGACTAGGGACTGGAATAGACTCCCACCATATTGCAACGCCCTAAAGAAAAGTGGTCAGACTATTATGTGGGTCCCTGATCCCATAGCTTCTCACTGGGTGGGTTCCCCCAGCCTGGGTCTCCAGCCATCCCCTGCTGGGGCTATTGAGCTAGTAGCAGCTCTGCAACTCCCTGGGATAGAGCTCCCAGTGGGAGGGGTGTGTTGTCCTCTTTGCTGTTTCACAGCCCTTGCCCTTGCTGTCTCCAGGCTCTGGTGAGTCTGCAGGGACCAGAGACTGGTCTGGACCCCCAGCACAGAACACCCACCTCATGGAAAAGTTACCAGATTGTTCTCCATACAGGTCCTGGTCCCGGTTCCGGTCCACACTTCTCACTGGGGAGGGCTATCCAACCTGGGACTCCAGCACAACCACTCTGCCTCTGTCTGATCACCACAGAGGCAGACCAGCATTTCTCCAAGGAGGAAATCTTAGAGTCAAACCACAACCCCTGTGCCACTGCAATTGCAGTGCTACTGCCCTAACAGCTCTCAGCCTGGGGAAAGGATAAAAGGCACTACCCAGGCACCTCCAGCACACCATAGCCACCATACAAAGAGGAGTCCAGCCCCTCTTCCCTGGGAACCCCCACTCCCACTCTTCACCAGGCAGGGCCCCTAGCTCATGACCACAGAACAGTCACCCCACCCAGAGTGAACATGCCCATTAGTAGTGTCCCAGAGTTTCCCTGGGGAGAGGCTCCCAAAGGCATCTGACAGCCCCCCCGCCACCCCCTGCCCACCACTGCCACAGTAGCAGTTCTATCCCTGCTACCTTTGGCCTGAGGGATACACCTATGCTTACAGCACCCCACATTCACCAGAACTTACAGCACACCACAGCATACCACAGAACACCACAGCACAGAGAGACCAGTTTCTCCTCCTAGTGAGCCCTTGACCCCCTGCTCCCCAACAAGCGCAACCCCAAGCTCACACTGGTAGTGCAGCTACCCCTCTCCACTGGCTGAATACTCCCAGTAACTGCAGCTCCGTGTTTCTAAGACAGGGCCCAAGGAGGAACCAAAAGCCCCTCTGCCCCTTTCTCTGTGTTGGTGCTACCCAGCTATCTTCAGACTAAAAAAGGAGCAAAGGCCCTAAGTGCCTTATCCACACCTCCAACAAGCAGGAGCTGACCCAAGGAGAGGAAGCCACTCTGTCTCCCATGGCTCCTACCCACACTCCTGCTCATTATTACCAGGAAGGGAACCCCTGGCTTAGGCCCACAGCACAGAGCCCCCATCCAGGGCTGATTGTACTGAGTGATTGCTGACCTGAATCTCTCTGGGGTGGAGCCCCCAGGAGACAAGAAAAAACCCTTGGCCACAACCACTTCTAAGGTTCCTTTCTTTGCTGCTTCCAAGTTGGGGAGGGCACATAAGCCCTGAGATCACCCCAGAGCTGTCGTGGGTAGCCTGGGAGTGCCAAGTTGCGATCTACAGCCAGCACTCAAGTGGGAGAGGAGCCCACGCTTTCAGAGCATTGAGAGGGAGCACGATTGCAATTGGTGAAGAAATATAGGGGTATAGGGGAGCCCCACGCCTGAGCAAGAGTCTACCAACCGACCACTATAGCTAAGCGTCACCTACTGGATCACACCGTCAAACCAAAAGATTCAACAGCAAAATTACCTAACACCCCCACCCCCAACCCCCGCCATGAAACCAAAGACAAGGGAGCTACAAAGACCCTGCACAAATCCTTGGCCCTGTGAAAACATCAAGAAAAGAAGCCTACTGACTATAGTCAATCTATATTGCAGTTAAAGGAACACCCACATATAGAGATGAGAAAGAACTAACACAAGAACTCCAGCAACTCAAATGGCAAGAGCGTCTGATGTCCTCCAAACAACTGTACAAGTTCTCCAAAAAAGGTTTTTAACCAGGCTGTGTTGACTGAAATGACAGAAACAGAATTCAGAATATGGATAGGAATGAAGATCATCGAGATTCAGGAGAACAGCAAAACCCAATCCAAGGAAACAGAATCACAATAAATGATACAGGAGCTGACAGACAAAATAGACAGTATAAAACAGAACCTAACTGATCTGATAGAGATGAAAAACACACCACAAGAATTTCACAATACAATAGCAAATATTAATAGCAGGATAGACCAAGCTGAGGAAACAATCTGAGAAATTGAAGACTGGCTCTCTGAAATGACAGAAAAAAAAAAGAAAAAGAAAAAAAAAGAATAAGAAAGAATGAACAAAACCTCCGAGAAATATGGGATTACATAAAGAGGTCAAATCTATGAATCATTGGCATTGCTGAAAGGGATGATAAGAAAGCAAACAACTTGGAAAACATATTCTGAATGTCATTCATGAAAATTTCCCCAACCCCACTGGAGAGGCCAACAGTCAAATTCAGGAAATACAGGGAACCCCTTGCAAGATTCTATATAAGAAGATCATCCTCAAGTCATATAATCAGATTTTCCAAGGCCAAAATGAAAGAATATTAAAGGCAGCTAGAGAGAAAGGCCAAGTCACCTATAAAGGAAACCCCATCAGGCTACCAGACCACCTCTCAGCAGAAACCCTACAAGCCAGAAGAGACTGGGGACCTATATTCAAAATTCTTGAAGGAAAAAAAAAATCTTCAACCAAGAATTTTATATCTACTAAACTAAGCTTCCTCAGTGAAGGAGAAATAAGATCCTTTCAGACAAGGATAAGCAAATGTTGAGGGAGTTTGTTACCACCTGGCCTGCCTTATAAGAGATCTTGAAAAGAGCTCTAAATATGGAAAAGAAGGACCATTACTAGCCAGTACAAAAACACATGTAAGTTCACAGACCAGTGACATTATAAAGCAACCACACAATGAAGCCAGCATAATAAACAGCAAAGACATGGAATCAACCTAAATGACCATCAATGGCAGATTGGATAAAGAAAATATGGTACATATATACCATGGAATACTGTGCAGCCATTAGAAATAACAAGGTCATGTCCTTTGCAGGAACATGGATGGAGCTGGAGGACATTATCCTTAGCAAACTAACATGGGAACAGAAAACCGAATACCACCTGTTCTCATTTATAAGTAGGAGCTAAATGATGAGAACACATGGACACAAAGAGGGGAACAACAGACACTGGGGCCTACTTGAGAGTGAACAGTGGGAGGAGGGAGAAGATCAGAAAAAAATAACTATTGGTTACTAGGCTTAGTACCTGGTGATGAAATAATCTGTACAACAAACCCCCATGAGTTTACCTGTGTAACAAACCTGCACATATGCCTCTGAACCTAAAATAAAAGTTTAAAGAAAAAGATGTGTTAATTGATCATTTCTATTCTTTTTCTTTCAACTTGTATTCGTATGCTAGCTTTTATTTTAATATGTAATATAAGCTTGTCCAAACTGTGGTTCATGGGCTGCTTGAAGCCCAGGGTGGCTTTGAATGCAGCCCAACACAAATTCATAAACTTTCTTAAAACCTTATGGGATTTATGCATAGACTTTTTTATATTTTTTTAAGCTCATCAGCTATCATTAGTGTTAGTGTATTAGTGTTAGGGAAGCCAAAAGATTGGACACCTCTGCTACAATATATTTGGTTCATAAAGGTTTTAGACAATAGTTCCTTCCTTTTGCTTTTCTTATTCTGATTAAAAATATTGACAAAAATTGTTTATATTCAACGTGTACAATGTGATGATTTGATATATGGATACATTGTATGCTTATTACCAAAGTCATGTTAATTAACACATTCATCACCACCCATAGTTACCATTTGTGTGTGCAGGGCAGGGGGATGAGGACACAAAATTTGCTGTCTCATCAAATTTCTAGTAAACAATGCAGTGTTATTAATCATGGTCAGAATGCTATACATTAGATCCCCAGAACTTATTCATCTTAAAACTGAAAGTTGAACTCATAGAAGAAGAAAGTAGAATGATGGTTGCCAGGGACTGGGTGGTAAGGTGAATAAGGTGATATATGGCAAATAGTTTCTTTTTTATAGAATGAAATCATGGCCAACATAAATAACTGTCTTAGTTCTGTTTAATGATTTCTTATGTGAATTGTATTTATATAATATTTTGATTCTTACTTTATATTTTCAGGGTTTTTTTGTTTTGTTTTTTGTTTTTTTTAGACTGAGTTTCGCTCTCGTTGCCCAGACTGGAGCGCAGTGGCGCAATCTCGACTCACCACCACCTCCACCTCCCGGGTTCAAAAGATTCTCCTGTCTCAGCCTTCCTGAGTATCTGGGATTACAGGCATGTACCACCACACCTGGCTAATTTTGTATTTTTAGTACAGACGGGGTTTCTCCATGTCAGTCAGGCTGGTCTCGAACTCCTGACCTCAGATGATCCACCTGCCTCGGCCTCCCAAAGTGCTGGGATTATAGGCGTGAGCCACCACGCCCGGCCTATTTTCAGGTTTTTGAATACATTTAGTCTCCTTTTCTTTTTATCTTTTTTGAGTTACTCTTTTTTGTCTGTCTCTTTAAAATAGTATATACATGAGTTTGGAATTTGATTCTCATGAAATATTTGTCTTTTAATAGAGAAATACATTTACCAAAAATATGTAAGACTTCTTGGGTCATAAACTTTATCTCTCAAAATTTCTATTGCTCCATTATATTGTCACATTTATTATTATAGAGGTAACATGTTTTATTCCTTTGTAGAAAACTGTTGTTTTTCTGTTTGGATGCTTACAGAACAATGGTTCTAAAAGTGTGGTCCCTTGGGGATTGTTAATGGGTACAAAAAAGTAGTTAGAAAGAATAAGACCTAGTATTGCTAGCACAATAGGGTGACAATGGTGAGAAATAATTTAATTGTAAATTTTAAAATCATTAAAAGTGTATATGATTGTAACACAAAAGATAAATGCTTGAGTTGATGGATACCCGATTTACTCTGAAGTGATTATCATGCATTACCTGTTTGTATCTCATGTAGCCCATAAATATATACACCTACTATGTACTCACAGAAATTTGAAATTAAAATAAATTAAAAATTTAAAAATAAAAAAATAATGTGGTCCCTGAGAGTTTTCACGGAGTCTATGAGGCCAAACCATTTTCATAATACTAAGAGGTTATTTTCTTTTAAGGTGTTGATATTTGGACTGATAGTCCGAAGCAATGATGCCTTAACAAGAATCAAGACAGTGACATTAAATTATACTATATGTCATTATATATTCTATTTGACAAATGGGAAATACTCATAACGCACTTCTGCATCACATCACAGAAGAATGACTGTCTTGAGGAAAATCACATGGGCAACTGTTTGAGTTGCAAGCTAAACTAACCACATTTTTCTGGAAAACCCTTTTTTACTTGAAAGAACAACTAACAGATAAACTATGCTAAATTAAACAATTATTTGTCAGATGTTTTCTTTAAATGAACTAAATGAGCCTGTCACTACAACAAAAGGAACTGCGAGTATTTGTGGTCAATGATAAAATTTAAGCTCCCACGTGAAAAACAGAATTTTGGAAAACTATTAACCACCATGGTGAGCTTGTAAGCTTTTGAATAGTTAGACTTTTCTAATGAAGTTTGCAATGATATTAACAAGCGTGATTTTAAAAATTTGTGAAAATAGTATAGCAAAAAAGAAAAATCCCCGGTTACTGATGTACTAGATTTGTGTATGTCTTTTGAACAGTTCTAGTTTCACCTTACACAGAATAATCAGGAAAAGTGTAAAAATTCAAAAGTGAAATAAAAATTTTATCAGTTAAAAAAAAATTTGTATAACTAAATGTGTCAATATTTGGAAGATCTTAATTATTCAGGGAAACAATGTATTTCCAAATGACCAATGTATGATGTTAAAATATATAGGTAAAGATCTATTTGAAATGGTAAACCAGTGGATTTTACTGCAACTAAGTATGAAAAGTTATTTAATATTTCAGTTTTCATATTCTAATCAACCTTTCAAAGTTACCACTTTTCAAGTTTGGGTGTAGTAGTTTTAAAATATTAATAATTATCTGAAAAAGCTATCAAAAAGCTACCTTTACAACTACATATTTGTGTGATGACAGATTTTTAAATATACTTTAACCAAAAAATATTAAAACAAATTAAATGTAGTAGATATGACTTCCTGTTTTCCAAGCCAAACATTGAAGACATTTGCAAACTGGAAAAAAATCCAATTTTTGTTTTGGTTTGGAATAGTTTTTTCATTAAGGTATCCTATCTATGTTAACATGTAATGGACTTATTACTCAAATGAACACATATTTTCCTTAAATTCTCAAATTTAATTTCTAATATGGTAAACATGATAACCTATGTAAACAAAAGTTATTTGGAGCCTGTGATGGTTAATTTTATCCGTCAACTTGATTGGGCCACAGGGTGCCTAGATATTTGGTCAAACATTATTCTGGGTGTTTCTGTAAGTGTGTTTTGGGATGAGATTAATATTTAAATAAGTAAACTGAGTAAAGCAGATTGCCTTTTCTATTGTGGATGGGCCTCATCCTATCAGTTGAGCCTGAATAGAACTAAAAATCTGAACTTTCTCCATGTGAGAGAAAATTCCCCCTGACTGCTGGGACATTGGCTTTTTTTTCTGCTTTCAGATTCAAAGTGAAACATTGGCTCTTCTTGGTTGACCAGCTCACTGACTCACTCTGCAGACCTTAGGACATACCCACTTCCACAATTGTGTGAGCCAATTCCTTATTTTTATGTATCTATCTATGATATCTATATTAGTTCGTTTTCATGCTGTTAATAAAGATACCCAAGACTGGGTAATTTATTTAAAAAAAAGTTTTAATGGACTCACATTTCCATGTGGCTGGGGAGGCCTCACAAGCATGGTGGAAGGCGAAAGGCATGTCTTACATGGCAGCAGACAAAAGAGAATTGAGAATCGAGCAAAAGGGGAAACCCCTTATAAAATCATCAGCTCTTGTGAGACTTATTCACTATCACGAGAACAGTATGGGGGAAACCACCTCCATGATTCAATTATTTCCCACTGGGTCCCTTCCACAACATGTGGAATTATGGGAGCTACAATTCAAGATGAGATGTAGGTGGGAACACAGCCAAACCATATCTGTATCCATCCATTTATCCATCCATCCATCCATCCATCCATCCATCCATCCATCCATCCATCCATCCAACCGTCCGTCCATCCGTCCGTCCATCCTATTGATTCCTGTATGGAGAACCCTAAAACAGAATCCTTAGTAATTTTTAAGAGTATAATAGCATTGTGAGACCAAAAAGTTTGAAAACTGTTGTTATAGAGTATGCAACCTTGTATCATAGTATTACCAGGTATCACACAAAGTGAGTCTCTTTTTATTTACTTTAACTCAATGAGCCACCTTAATCTATAACTCATTCTTTCTCTCAGGAATATCTTCTTATAAGTATCACTGATTATTGATTTAGTCTCCTATAGGGACACCAATTGTCCACATGTTATTGACTCTCCATTCCCTGTTCTCCATGTCAGTTATCTTTCCTGTCATTGGTTTTTTCTTTTTACTTTTCTGTATGTTTCAATTCTGTTATACTAATCTTTCTTTATTTTACACATCTCTCATTGCAATTATTTCTATTGCCTTTTTATCTTGGCATTTTATCTCTGAATCTCTTTCTGTTTCATAAAGGCAATGGGTTCTACTTCTCTATTGCTCATTCCAAATAATTTCCTGGTTGTTTCTTCCGGATTTTACAAGAAAACATTATTTTAGAAAGATACTTTTCTTCTCAGTTTTTTCTTACATTGGAGTTTTATTTCTTTGGCTTGGATTGAATATTATTCTTTTTTTTAATGTTTCTCTTTGTTAATCCTTTAGTTGGGAAATTCTTTACAAATTTTTTTGTTATTGTTCTGTTGTTTTGTTTCGTTTTGTTTTCAGAAAGCACTGTGGTTTGGTGAGGTAATTTTGGCTCTGTCACTGCCTCTTGTGTGGTGATTCCTCTTTTTCCCAAATCTACACTTGCAAGGCAGAATGACATGCAATGAGTTCTAATCCAATTCCCAATGACTTTCACCTAGTTCAAACTTACTAAAGAAGTAACTTCTCTTTTCCCTACAACCTGATTTTCAGCCACTGTAAATCAATATAATACATGATAAACAATTCTTGGCTTACACCTATAATAAATATTCCTCCAATGTCCACCCTACACCCTATACTTGGGGATTACAGCTATGAGAATTAGCTCTGCCATCACCATGATTCCCTACCTGCCTCTTGCCCGGTTCATTTTGTTGGCCTCTATCTCTGTAGATATAATAGAATGATTGGGAGCAAAGCTGATGGACAGAGTACTCCAATTGCCCCATAATTCATCATACCTTGAGGTGAATTCTGAGTAACTTGTTTTTAATACCCTTCAACCTGCTTTATATTATAGTCTGCAAAGATGCACCACCAGACAATGGCATTGAGTTATCTAACAAATTTAGTCTTCAGTATTGATATGAGTCTTTCTCTTACTTCTATATCTTTAAAAATATTGTAGTTGGATGTTGGGAGTCAATGTAATGAAGACTAATAGACACTAATAGTCACTTTGAGATCTCTGGTGATATTAAACCAGTCTCTAAGTTATTATAACTCTGAACCCTATGACATGAGTTCTACTGAGAATACAAATCAAACTTCTTACAGGTTGGACTGGGTATCTGATTCTCCCTTTAAGGTCACTAAGACAGTCCCAATGTGGTTGCTGACCAAGTATAATAATGTCGAGATTGGATCAAGGGTTTCAGAATCTTAAATAATTTTTTTTTTTTTTTTTTTTTTTTTGAGACGGAGTCTTGTTCTGTCACCCAGGCTGGAGTGCAGTGGCGCGATCTCGGCTCACTGCAAGCTCCGCCTCCCGGGTTTACGCCATTCTCCTGCCTCAGACTCCCGAGTAGCTGGGACTACAGGCGCTCGACACCACGCCGGGCTAATTTTTTTGTATTTTTAGTAGAGATGGGGTTTCACCATGTTAGCCAGTATGGTCTCGATCTCCTGACCTCGTGATTCACCCGCCTCGGCCTCCCAAAGTGCTGGGATTACAGGCGTGAGCCACCGCGCCTGGCCCGAATCTTAAATAATCTTAAGAAGATGGTACCAGGTATAAAGTATATATAAAGTATAAAAGCTGGGGGAAAAGACTCAAGGGTCAAAGTAGAGAAGGTTACTTAGCTATTAGGTTCTGAAAATAATCAAAGGAACAGATATGACTAATAACTGACTAATAACACTCAAGGTCATTCATTTAACAACATTTATTCATAAATATTCATTGATATCAGACTATATTACTAGTGCTCAAGCCAAGGAAATGTAGAACTCAAACAGGAATCCATAATAAGATGAGTGGGGAGGTCTAGAACTTTTGTTAGAAATAAGGCTATGATGCCCAAACTCTTTTCAGGTGCTGGGTTTTTTGATTTCAAAGAAATAGAATCAAGATAGATACTAAGAAATACTTCTATGGCATTATATACTTCTTATCTTTCCATTTGATCTCCTTTCATTACCCTCTAGGCCCAAACCAAAGGAGCCATGTTGTCCTTTTGACCAAAGAGGAAACTGGCCTTATGCTCCAAACATAAGAAACTCAGCATTAGGCCTAAGAGACCTAAAGGCCTTTGGTCAGCTTCCCAAAGATACTAACTGGCCACTTGCCCTTTGTCCCTGAAGTGGAAGGAAACATTCAGACCCATCATATCCCTTTAACAAGCATGCCAGGTTATAAGCCTGTATGCAAGTGATTTCTGGAGAATCCATGTTTCACTTGTGACTGTCTCTTTGTAAAACACAGGACGAAGGGAAAGATATGGTTAAATCCAAGTCAAGCTCCTTTAGGGAAAAATCTCTCACAGTTTCTTTACTGGTACAATGAGTAACTCTGGTCTAGTATTTTCAGAGGTGTTCCTAGCTCATTCTCTTAGCTGTTCTGCCACTGATTTTAGACCCTGCTCTCCTTTCAAAGTATTGATTTAGGATATACACAACTTACTGAAAAGAAAGCCAGCAAAGGAATAAAAGCTTTAAAACACATCATTATGCAGATGGTAATGTATTTGCTGCCTCCACTGCCAAAAGAACAAAAAGATAAAGGTACATGTAGCAGCAGACAAATTTAGGTTAGTCACCGGAGGAAACTAGACATTACCCATCAAAGCATGATAATAACATGGCATAGGTTTCCCAAGGGAGATTGTATAGCTTCTTTAGTAGGCTTTTGAAAGAAATGGTTGACAATGATATTTCCTGAAACATGTTAATATAGTTCTATCCAGAGATAGGAGAAAGTACTTGATAATGTCCCCTGCCTATCCTTGCCATTTGACGATTACAAATCATATAACTGTAATAACTCATTCATCTGGAAAAGGGCACTTACTTTTATTTCCTTCTTCTTTAGGCAACAAAACCATTACCTTTTCTGAACTGAAATCTGCTCACAGGTTGCTTTTTGTTACTGACTTTTCTCTTTGTTCACCAGACTGATGAAAATGTGTATATCCTATACGTTCTTATAGTTATAATGAAATCCCTGAGCTCTTCCTTCAAAAACAATTTTTAACAAAAAAAAAAGTAGGTTCCAGGAGGATAAAAGGAAGACAAACTGTTCTGTGCTTGTGTTAAAGGCCAGGCTCTAAACACTTCCCAAAAATCCTTTTCAGGCTCCTTCCAGGGGATGACCAAACATCAACCCTACATAAAACAATCAGAGATTCAAGCTGTAGTTTTTCCTGCCTCCAAAGTAGACTAACAAGACTTAACTGCACTTCCTAGGTACCTCAATTCTATAACTTGTTCCATTTTATTTTGTAGAAAATAGCTGCAATACATAAGGCCTTGGTAATGGTAGAATGTCAATAAGGATTTTTTTTTCTCCAGCCCCCTTCTACTGAAATATGCCCAAATCCCACCACTCATGGGAATTTCACAAGTCTCTTTTAATAACCACTCACCCATGAGCATTTCATGAAGACTTTTTGTGTCATGCTGACTATTTTTATTACTCTCTCTTATTATGAGGCTTATATACTTTTCTTCTCCTATTCATCTTTTTTTTTTCTTTTTTAGACAGGGTCTCATTCTGTCACCCAGGCTGGAGTGCAGTGGTGCAATCGACAGCCTCGTCCTCCTGGGCTCAGGTGATCCTCCCACCTCAGCTTCCCTGCCATAGCTGGGATGGCAGGCGCATGCCACTTGGCTAACTTTGTGTGTGTGTGTGTGTGTGTGTGTGTGTGTGTGTGTGTGTGTTTTGTAGAGACAGGGTTTTGCCATGTCGCCCAGGCTGGTCTTGGACTTCTGGGCTCAAGCCATACACCCACCTTGGCCTTCCAGAGTGCTGGCATTACAAGCATAAGTCCCTATGCCTGGCCTCCTACTCACCTTTTAGTTCTCAGCTTAAATATCTCTTTCTCAGGCAAGACTTCCCAGATGTTCCATATTAGGTTAGATACACTTACTACACAACTATATACATCTGAACCCAGGTGCATTTCTCTTGCACATTTCTCATCATGAGTGCAGATATTTGTACAAGGTCTGCTTCTCATTAGACATTAAGTTCATGAAGATGGAAGGCTTTCATCAAGTTCACTACTCTATTTCCAGTATCTAACACAGTGTCTGACACTTAGTGTTCAACAAATGCTTTAAATTATGTAATTCATTAATAAATTTTGAATATTCCAATGCTACTACTGATACTTAAGAAAGTTAAAAATATTTATTTTTACTACAACAGATTCAAGTTTTCAGTCTGAATATTTCATTTCACAGTATTTATTTAAATTCCTTCTACACTGATTATTTTCTCTTTTTAAGGATAGCTTCTGGTTTTTTGTTTTGTTTTTTCCATCCCCCTACTACCTGACCCCCTGGCCCTTTTATCTTGGAAAGAAGCAAATTTCTTACAGACATTTTCTTCCTACAGGTATTGTGGTCTCTCCAGAAGCAGACTTAGAAACAAGTATAAATACACAGTGGTAACTTGTGCAAGTAGGCAAGGCTAACCTTCCTTGAAACTATGGTCTCATTTCCAGAATTTTGCGGAAACCCTGCCTTCACCCCCACATCTTTCTGGTGATGATAATTCCATTAGCAAGTGGGGTGCTGAATTTCACAATCAGAAATGTGGTTTTAAATATAAATCCTAGAAAGATAAATTGTAATTTTATTTAAATTTCATTTAAGGTCTCAATGACTTCTCATCTGCTTTTCTGTAAATATGTCTGAAGGTCGGCAACGACGCCCTGGGCAGGCAGAGCCAAGGCAGATGCTGGAGGAATAGAAGTGCCCCTGCATCAACATTTTGCTGAGAGTTGGACTTACTATTCAAGTGTAACCCTCAGAGCCTTTGTTCAGTACCTTGCTGTAGTGCAATAACATGAGAAGCTGCCGTGAAAAAGTGCTGGTACTTTCTATATAGTGTCTATTAGTGGAAACTGTTTGCCTTGGGGCAGATCTTTGTTTTCAGAAGACTTATTAAAACAGCCTCCTTAGTTAAGAAATATTAATATATAGACATTAATTGTTCTTGTAGAATAGTATGAGAGAACTTCTGTGGCTTCCTAAAGGCTGCCCCACCCATACCTCTTGGAAGACTAAACTCAGACATCTCTGGGGTGGGCAAATTTACAAACCAAGGAGGCCAAGGAGTTTCCTGGGAGGAAAAGGAATGGAGACCTGACGTTTCCCTTTGGGAAAGTAAGGACATTATAACTGCTGATGACTTGAAATGGTATCAACTCATGTCTGAAAAAAATGTTTTTTTTAAGGAAAAGAAAAAAGAAAGATACCAAGAACTGCCACTGAGGAACTTACCTTAAGGGAAGGGAGGGTACCAGTATAAAGAAGTGATCCCAATGGAAACTGTGCCCTTACCATTGAAAGCCTGCCTAAAGATTCACAAACACTGGAGCCTAGGCCTACAGTGACATGGGACAAACACGTCTGAGCTTAACAGTGGAGACAAAGATCTCTTTTTTCTCTTTCAGTGTTCCTAGGAGCCTCCTTTATACTGAAGGACAGGGACAGTATCATTCTGTGCAAGCTCTTGTGTTTACAATGAAACACCCTGTGGGAGCCACAAAAACAACATGATCAAACCTTGGGTACTCACCCATGGCCAGATCAGAGTCCCTAGTTCTCCCTATTTCTATAAAGAGTTGGAGCCTAAACCTATATTCTGTGGATTGAGTAAGCCCATGGAGAACTAAGGTTTCTGGGGTAAAAAGTGTCCTAAGAGAGAGACTAGATTTTCTACTAATCTAGGCAGAGATATGAGTAAAGAAAATGTGGCACATATACACCACAGAATACTATGCAGCCATAAAAAAAAAGTATGAGATCATGTCCTTTGCAGGGACATGGATGAAGCTGGAAACCATCATTCTCAGCAAATTAACACAGGAACAAAAAACCACACACTGCATGTTCCCACTCCTAAGTGGGAGTTGAACATTGAGAACACATAGACACAGGGAGGTGAACATCACACATTGGGGCCTGTGAGGGGGTGGGGGGGGAAGGGGACACACAGCATAAGGAGAAATACCTAATGTAGATGACGGGTTGATGGGTGCAGCAAACCACCATGGTACATGTAAACCTTTGAAACAAAACTGCACATTCTGCACATGTATCCCAGAACTTAAAGTATAATAATACTTTTTAAAATGCACTGCAAAAAAAAAGAGAGTTCAAAAAAAAAAAAAGAAAATATAAATAAGACTGGCAGCGAAGATGGCCGAATAGGAACAGCTCCGGTCTACAGCTCCCAGCGTGAGCAACACAGAAGACGGCTGATTTCTGCATTTCCATCTCAGGTACCAAGTTCATCTCACTAGGGAGTGCCAGACAGTGGGCGCAGGACAGTGGGTGCAGTGCACCATGCGTGAGCAGAAGCAGGGCGAGGCATTGCCTCACTCTGGAAGCTCAAGGGATCAGGGAGTTCCCTTTTCTAGTCAAAGAAAGGGGTGAGAGACGGCACCTGGAAAACTGGGTCACTCTCACCCTAATACTGCGCTTTTCCGATGGGCTTAAAAAACGGTGCACCAGGAGATTATATCCCACGCATGGCTTGGAGTGTCCTACACCCATGGAGTCTCGCTGATTGCTAGCAAAGCAGTCTGAGATCAAACTGCAAGGTGGCAGCCAGGGTGAGGGAGGGGCGCCCACCATTGCCCAGGCTTGCTTAGGTAAACAAAGCAGCTGGGAAGCTCAAACTGGGTGGAGCCCACCACAGCTCAAGGAGGCCTGCCTGCCTCTGTAGGCTCCACCTCTGGGGGCAGGGCACAGACAAACAAAAAGACAGCAGTAACCTCTGCAGACTTAAAAGTCCCTGTCTGACAGCTTTGAAGAGAGCATGGTTCTCCCAGCATGCAGCTGGAGATCTGAGAACAGGCAGACTGCCTCCTCAAGTGGATCCCTGACCACTGACCCCCGAGCAGCCTAACTGGAAGGCACCCCCCAGCAGGGGCAGACTGACACCTCACATGGCCAGGTACTCCTCTCAGACAAAACTTCCAGAGGAACGAGCAGACAACGGCATTCGTGGTTTATGAAAATCCACTGTTCTGCAGCCACCACTGCTGATTCCCAGGCAAACAGGGTCTGGAGTGGACCTCTAGCAAACTCCAACAGACCTGCAGCTGAGGGTCCTGTCTGTTAGAAGGAAAACTAACAAACAGAAAGGACATCCACACAAAAAACCCACCTGTATATCACCATCATCAAAGACCAAAAGTAGATAAAACCACAAAGATGGGGAAAAAACAGAACAGAAAAACTGGAAACTCTAAAAAGCAGAGCGCCTCTCCTCCTCCAAAGGAACACAGTTCCTCACCAGCAACAGAACACAGCTGGATGGAGAATGACTTTGACGAGTTGAGAGAAGAAGGCTTCAGACGATCAAACTACTCCGAGCTACAGGAGGACATTCAAACCAAAGGCAAAGAAGTTAAAAACTTTGAAAAAAATTTAGATGAATGTATAACTAGAATAACCAATACAGAGAAGTGCTTAAAGGAGCTGATGGAGCTGAAAGCCAAGGCTCAAGAACTACATGAAGAATGCAGAAGCCTCAGGAGCCGATGCGATCAACTGGAAGAAAGGGTATCAGTGATGGAAGATGAAATGAATGAAATGAAGTGAGAAGGGAAGTTTAGAGAAAAAATAATAAAAAGAAATGAACAAAGCCTCCAAGAAATATGGGACTATGTGAAAAGACCAAATCTACATCTGATTGGTGTACCTGAAAGTGATGGGGAGAATGGAACCAAGTTGGAAAACACTCTGCTAGATATTATCCAGGAGACCTTTCCCAATCTAGCAAGGCAGGCCAACATTCACATTCAGGAAATACAGAGAATGCCACAAAGATACTCCTCAAGAAGAGCAACTCCAAGACACATAATTGTCAGATTCACCAAAGTTGAAATGAAGGAAAAAATGTTAAGGGCAGTCAGAGAGAAAGGTCGGGTTACCCACAAAGGGAAGCCCATCAGACTAACAGTGGATGTCTCAGCAGAAACTCTACAAGCCAGAAGAGAGTGGGGGCCAATATTCAGCATTCTTAAAGAAAAGAACTTTCAACCCAGAATTTCATATCCAGCCAAACTAAGCTTCATAAGTGAAGGAGAAATAAAATCCTTTACAGACAAGCAAATGCTGAGAGATTTTGTCACCACCAGGCCTGCCCTAAAAGAGCTCCTGAAGGAAGCACTAAACATGGAAAGGAACAACCAGTACCAGCCACTGCAAAATCATGCCAAATTGTAAAGACCATCAAGGCTAGGAAGAAACTGCATCAACTAACGAGCAAAATAACCAGCTAACATCATAATGACAGGATCAAATTCACACATAACAATATTAACTTTAAATGTAAATGGACTAAATGCTCCAATTAAAAGACACACTGGCAAACTGGATAAAGAGTCAAGACCCACCAGTGTGCTGTATTCAGGAAACCTATCTCATGTGCAGAGACACACATAGGCTCAAAATAAAAGAACGGAGGAAGATCTACCAAGCAAATGGAAAACAAAAAAAGGTAGGGGTTGCAATCCTATTCTCTGATAAAACAGACTTTAAACCAACAAAGATCGAAAGAGACAAAGAAGGCCATTACATAATGGTGAAGGGATCAATTCCACAAGAAGAGCTGACTATCCTAAATATATATGCACCCAATACAGGAGCACCCAGATTCATAAAGCAAGTCCTGAGTTACCTACAAAGAGACTTAGACTCCCACACAATAATAATGGGAGACTTTAACACCCCACTATCAACATTAGACAGATCAACGAGACAGAAAGTTAACAAGGATACCCAGGAATTGAACTCAGCTCTGCACCAAGCAGACCTACTAGACATCTACAGAACTCCCCACCCCAAATCAACAGAATATACATTCTTTTTAGCACCACACCACACCTATTCCAAAACTGACCACATAGTTGGAAGTAAAGCTCTTCTCAGCAAATGTAAAAGAACAGAAATTATAACAAACTGTCTCTCAGACCACAGTGCAATCAAACTAGAACTCAGGATTAAGAAACTCATTCAAAACTGCTCAACTACATGGAAACTGAACAACCTGCTCCTGAATGGCTACTGGGTACATAATGAAATGAAGGCAGAAATAAAGATGTTCTTTGAAACCAACGAGAACAAAAACACAACATACCAGAATCTCTGGGACACATTCAAAGCAGTGTGTAGAGGGAAATTTACAGCACTAAATGCCCACAAGAGAAAGCAGGAAAGATCCAAAATTGACACCCTAACATCACAATTAAAAGAACTAAAAAGCAAGAGCAAACACATTCAAAAGCTAGCAGAAGGCAAGAAATAACTAAAATCAGAGCAGAACTGAAGGAAATAGAGACACAAAAAACCCTTCAAAAAATTAATGAATCCAGGAGCTGGTTTTTTGAAAGGATCAACAAAATTGATAGACCTCTAGCAAGACTAATAAAGAAGAAAGGAGAGAAGAATCAAATAGATGCAATAAAAAATGATAAAGGGAATATCACCACTGATCCCACAGAAATACAAACTACCATCAGAGAATACTACAAACACCTCTACGCAAATGAACTAGAAAATCTAGAAGAAATGGATAAATTCCTTGACACATACACCCTCCCAAGACTAAACCAGGAAGAAGTTGAATCTCTGAATAGACCAATAACAGGATCTGAAATTGTGGCAATAATCAATAGCTTACCAACCGAAAAGAGTCCAGGACCAGATGGATTCACAGCCGAATTCTACCAGAGGTACAAAGAGGAGCCGGTACCATTCCTTCTGAAACTATTCCAATCAATAGAAAAAGAGGGAATACTCCCTAACTCATTTGATGAGGCCAGCATCATCCTGATACCAAAGCCGGGCAGAGACACAACCAAAAAAGAGAATTTTAGACCAATATCCTTGATGAACATTGATGCAAAAATCCTCAATAAAATACTGGCAAACCGAATCCAGCAGGACATCAAAAAGCTTATCCACCATGATCAAGTGGGCTTCATCCCTGGGATGCAAGGCTGGTTCAATATATGCAAATCAATAAATGTAATCCAGCATGTAAACAGAACCAAAGACAAAAACCACATGATTATCTCAATAGATGCAGAACAGGCCTTTGACAAAATTCAACAACCCTTCATGCTAAAAACCCTCAATAAATTAGGTATTGATGGGACATATCTCAAAATAATAAGAGCTATCTATGACAAACCCACAGCCAATACCATACTGAATGGACAAAAACTGGAAGCATTCCCTTTGAAAACTGGCACAAGACAGGGATGCCCTCTCTCACCACTCCTATTCAACATAGTGTTGGAAGTTCTGGCCAGGGCAATTAGGCAGGAGAAGGAAATAAATGTTATTCAAGTAGGAAAAGAGGAAGTCAAATTGTCCCTGTTTGCAGACGACATGATTGTATATCTAGAAAACCCCATTGTCTCAGCCCAAAATCTCCTTAAGCTGATAAGCAACTTCAGCAAAGTCTCAGGATACAAAATCAATGTACAAAAATCACAAGGATTCTTATACACCAATAACAGACAAACAGAGAGCCATGAGTGAATTGCCATTCACAATTGCTTCAAAGAGAATAAAATACCTAGGAATCCAACTTACAAGGGATGTGAAGGACCTCTTCAAGGAGAACTACAAACCACTGCTCAGTGAAATAAAAGAGGATACAAACAAATGGAAGAACATTCCATGCTCATGGGTAGGAAGAATCAATATCGTGAAAATGGCCATACTGCCCAAGGTAATTTATAGATTCAATGCCATCCCCATCAAGCTACCAATGACTTTCTTCACAGAATTGGAAAAAACTACTTTAAAGTTCATATGGAACCAAAAAAGAGCCCACATTGCCAAGTCAATCCTAAGCCAAAAGAACAAAGCTGGAGGCATCATGCTACCTGACTTCAAACTATACTACAAGGCTACAGTCACCAAAACAGCATGGTACTGGTACCAAAACAGAGATATAGATCAATGGAACAGAACAGAGCCCTCAGAAATAATGCCACATATCTACAACTATCTGATCTTTGACAAACCTGAGAAAAAGAAGCAATGGGGAAAGGATTCCCTATTTAATAAATGGTGCTGGGAAAACTGGCTAGCCATATGGAGAAAGCTGAAACTGGATCCCTTCCTTACACCTTATACAAAAATTAATTCAAGATGGATTAAAGACTTACATGTTAGACCTAAAACCATAAAAACCCTAGAAGAAAACCTAGGCATTACCATTCAGGACATAGGCATGGGCAAGGACTTCATGTCTAAAACACCAAAAGCAATGGCAACAAAAGCCAAAATTGACAAATGGGATCTAATTAACCTAAAGAGCTTCAGCACAGCAAAAGAAACTACCATCAGAGTGAACAGGCAACCTACAAAATGGGAGAAAATTTTCACAACCTACTCATCTGACAAAGGGCTAATATCCACAATCTACAATGAACTCAAACAAATTTACAAGAAAAAAACAAACAACCCCATCAAAAAGTGGGCGAAGGACATGAACAGACACTTTGCAAAAGAAGACATTTATGCAGCCAAAAAACACATGAAAAAATGCTCACCATCACTGGCCATCAGAGAAATGCAAATCAAAACCACAATGAGATACCATCTCACACCAGTTAGAATGGTGATCATTAAAATTTCAGGAAACAACAGGTGCTGGAGAGGATGTGGAGAAATAGGAACACTTTTACACTGTTGGTGGGATTGTAAACTAGTTCAACCATTGTGGAAGTCAGTGTGGCGATTCCTCAGGGATCTAAAACTAGAAATACCATTTGACCCAGCCATCCCATTACTGGGTATATACCCAAAGGACTATAAATCATGCTGCTATAAAGACACATGCACACGTATGTTTATTGCGGCACTATTCACAATAGCAAAGACTTGGAACCAACCCAAATGTCCAACAGTGATAGACTGGATTACGAAAACTTGGCACATATACACCATGGAATACTATGCAGCCATAAAAAAATGATGAGTTCATGTCCTTTGTAGGGACATGGATGAAGTTGGAAATCATCATTCTCAGTAAACTATCTCAAGAACGAAAAACCAAACACCGCATATTCTCACTCATAGGTGGGAATTGAACGATGAGAACACATGGACACAGGAAGGGGAACATCACACTTTGGGGACTGTTGTGGGGTTGGGGGAGGGGGGAGGGATAGCATTAGGAGATATACCTAATGCTAAATGACGAGTTAATGGGTGCAGCACACCAGCATGGCACATGTATACATATGTAACTAACCTGCACATTGTGCACATGTTCCCTAAAGCTTAAAGTATAATAATAATAAAATTAAGGAAAAAGAAAACATAAATGAAAATAATTTTTAAAATATATAGTCATGTGCCATGTAAAAACATTTTAGTCAACAATAGAGCACATATACTGACAGTAGTCATATAAGATGATAATGCATATTTTAACTGTACCTTTTCCATGTTTAGATGTGTTTAGATATGCAAATGCTTACCACTGTGTTACAACTGCCTTCAATATTCACTACAGTAACATGTTGTACAGACTTGTAGCCCAGGAGTGACAGAGTATTCCATACAGCCTAGGTGTGTAATAGGCTATACTGTCATCTAGGTTTGGGTACGTATACTCTCTGATGTTCGCAGACAATGACAAAAAAGTCCCACATTTCTCAAAATTTATCCTTAAGTGATATATGACTATGTATGTAACCTCAAATCTAATGCAGACTAGTGAACGAGATTATGCAGAAAAAAATTAACATAGCAAGCCTGAGACTGCTACCCTCAGAAAGACCTGCTTGCAAGCTAAGCCCCTGGCTGGCATCTAGGGACTTGAATTTCAGGAATGTTTCCATGACCCTAACTGACAAGAGTCGTTCATTGTGCCTAAACTGCAAATGGCTTATGCCGAATACTTGCTTCCCTTCTGCAAGTCTCAAGCTTTAGTATATGCTAAGTAGAGAGTGTGTATGTGACCAGCCCCCAGTAAAAATCCTGGGTGCTGAGTTCCTAATGAACATCCCTTGGGAGATGACAGTTCACATGTGTCATCACAACTTGTTTCTGGAGGAATTAAGTGTATCCTGCGTGAACACTGGGAAACTTTTGGAAACTTGCTCCTGGTTTCCTCTGGAGTTTGCCCATAGACCTATTCCCTCTATTGATTTTGCTTTGGATCCCTTCATGGTCATAAATCATGGCCATGAGTACAACTACATGCTGAGTCCTGAGAGTCCTCCTAGGTAGTTACCAAACCCAAGGGCATTGTCTAGAGGAACCCAACACACAAGGAGAGCACACAAATAATACCAATCAAATTTCTTTCAGTCATATGGGATGCCACTTTTTCAACTTGATTCTGGAATTTTAGCTGGATATTTCCATTAACATTTTTCTTTAAAGATTTCCTCATGTTTATGCAGTTATTGTCTTCTTTTTACACAAAGAAACTGTGTTCTTTTTTCTTACATATATACAGGGTTATGTTAATTTTTTATCATATTAAAGCTTTCTATTTCAACGTCAAGTAATCTGAACTGCAGGGATTTTAGAAGAAATCTAGTACTACTCACCCATTTCATGAAGAACCTGAGCCCACAGCGGAAGAAATTTAAGGCTTCAACTGGCTTTAGAAATGAGCCCTCTGGATATGTGGGGTTTTGTAAACCATTTAAACCCTAAACATAAGGTCACCATATTATAGAATTTTTAGTTGCTATATTAAAGCAAGAAAATAATTGACATGTAGTATATTTTATAGCAGGAAATTTTGCTTTTGCTCTGAAGTTGACCCAATTGTGTTAGGAATTCAAGAAAATCTGTTGATATGTGCTATCATCAGTCTAAAAGCTTCTGTAAATAATCAAATCAACGCCATAATAAAATCTCACCCAAAGTAGTCCAACTTCTTTCACTAAATGCACTTTTTTTTCACTCTTACACTAACTTAAGTGATTATAACAATCAAAGGCTGACTCTGTGTACTTTAATCATATTACAGTTTTACCAGTCTCCTCTTCCTTTTCTTGGTCTCCAAACTACAGGAAGGCAAGTCTTCTATGCCACCCAGAGTCAGTAAAAGTGTGGCTAAAAAGTACCTATTGTTCCTATGTCTTCTCTTTGGTGAATTGTCTTGACTCTTATTGATATTAGAATTAAATTTTAAATTATTTTAAGGGAAGGAAAAAAATGTTGATCCAATGAAAATTCATTTTGCATCCAATCATTTGAAAAATTATAGTTTCATAGTGATCTTTCCTTCCTCTGGTTTTGAACAAGATTTACGAAAAACACAATACTATATTTCACCAGTTCTAAGACTGAAATATGTTTTTATCAAATTTTAACATCTGTCAAATGAAGATCCATTTTACAATCAATGGCATGTCATAGGTTTAATTGGCAGCACTTTTTTTCTTGGTAGTATGTTTAAAAAATAGCATCTTATAAATATACTTGATCATAAGGTGAAATATGGTAGATATGTTTAAAGCACCTGTGAATTCAAGTAAAATGTGCTGCTGGATATCTTCCTGTCACCCTTCTAGCTTCACTTTCCCTTTTCCATCTTGCTAGTAGCCCTGGGAAGCTGACTTATGGTGGATGGCATCAACCTGGTTCCCTTGCCCTACTGCATTTGGTTGGATTTGGCAAATGGGAGGCACCGGTAGGAGTGGGAGAGCAGGAAGAGGGTGACAGAGACATATATTCCTGTCCCTCACCCATTAGCTTCTACAGGGTCATGGAGGTTAGCCAGATCTCCCTACTGAATGCCCAGGCTTTGCTGTCAATCCAGCTATCCCTCTCCAGGTGTTAACTGTTCTCTCTCCTTGCCTCTTGAGATCTAGGGTTAGTGCCCTCTCCAGGTGTTATTAGCCTAGAGGCACTGCACCGTCTCATTGCTTTTCTAAACAATGTCTGCATATTTATAAATAAGCCCTTTATTAATCTCTTCTCAAATTTCCAATTTGAATATGCCATCTGTTTCTACCAGGGCCCTAACTGATACAAAAGTGCTTTAATCCTTTCTTCTCATGGAGCAGCAGCATCTATATCAGCTGAGAGCTTGTTAGAAATGTAGACTCCTGGGCCCCTCCTAGACCTACTGAGACAGAGTCTGCATCTTAATAGGTTCCCCCAAAGGACTGGGATGGACATTAAAGTTTGAAAAGCACTGGTTTAACACATCAGTAGATGTAATAAAATCTAGCATCAGAATGTTAATGGCTTATTAAGAGACTATTATCTGGTCCCCATTGTCCACTGGGGGATGCTTCTCCAGCCCTTCTTTCATTATTTCAACCAAAAAGATTTAAAAAAAAAAATCTAAAATGAAAATGTTCTTGTTTGGAAAAGTTGAAGAATCTTGTGTAAAGATTTGTTGATTTTCATCTTCAAAATAATTTCATTTTAAAATCAGTGCACATTTGGAAGAAACAGAGGAAAACCACGCTTCCAGATATAGTTTTGAATAATAACTAGGTCCACCTATGCCAAACACCATTAAGAAAATGAAAAAAAGTAGAGCTAACTGGACAAAAATCTTTGTCATATTGCATAAAATTATTGGTAATTGGAGCCTCATTTGTTAGCACTAAGCTATTCATATTGATTTTTCTATCTCTGCAAACTGGAAGTTTGGGACACAGAATGAAGAAATAATTGTAAACAAGATCTCTCTGCCTGAAGAAAAAAAAAGAACATTTCGTCAAAGTAACAACACAATCCTCGATAATTTTCGACACTTGTCTGGCTGCAGAAAGCAAGGCCGAATCTGCAGGAGGCTTTAAAACCCTGTGAATTTGCTGGTCTGTTTAAAACACTTCACACATTATTCAAAGGAAAAATCAGATGTGCTATGTATGCAGATAGACTTAAAGCCTTCCTTCCAGGTTAAAGAAATTTATGGGAATGCAGTTTCAGTTATTCATCCTCTTTACCATATAAGATTACCTCACTTTGCACCAGGTGTTCTTGAAAATAATCTGAAACTTCCCCATATTAAAGGAAAAATGTTTGATTTATAGCTTGGGTTTAAACCTATCATGAGGCATTCCATTCTGAGTGATCTCATATACTCAAAGCAATAATAACCCCAGGGTGTCAGTGTACGGGAAGCCCTGCCTAGATGGACATTCTGTAGGGTCTGTGTCAGCCCTTTTTCTCCCTGCTCAGATTTGCTGGGGAGTGTGGTTCCTGGGGACCCGAGAGGTGGCTTGTCTGAAGGTGAATCACCTAATTTTTAGTGTGTCAATCTTGAACAGCCCCCATGACTTCTACCCTCACCAGCCACCCCCCACCTCCCCTGCCCCACCACCATCTTTCTTTTATCTAGTTGGTAGAGTACAAGAAAACAAAGTTAGGTCTCCCATCTCTGAACGTCAGACTAACAATCATGTGGTGAGAGACACACGGTTAGGGCTGGAAAAAACAAAGACACAAGTGAAGCAAGTAATTCTGGTTCTCAAGTGAAGCAAGTAATTCTGGGTTCAACTTGTGGCTCTGTTACATTAGCTGTTTGGCTAATGTGACATGCCTGGCAGCCACCCTACCATGAGCTCCATCCTCAGAGTTTTGGGGCATAGAACCCTCTTTTGCAATGCAGTATCTCCATGTCTTTTTGCTGATCTTTGGCCAAGTCATCTGGGGCTCTCCCCCAGGACTGGTCAAGAAATCACTCCAGGTCTTTCAAACCCCATAGTTCTAGGGAACCAGGCAGCATGGCATGGTGATGAAGAACAGACTCTATGCCCGCACTCCCTGGAGCCAAATCCTGGCTGCACCATTTACCAGCTGTGAAAAGTGACTTCAATTCTCTGTGCCTCCATTTCCTCAATGGAAACAGAATTATTACTGTTCACAGGATTGTTTGAGCATTAAATGATTAATAGTGAAAAGCACATAAAATAGTGCTTGGCAAGTAAAAGAGAGCTATTTATATTTGTTATGATGATGATGATTATGTTCATTAAAAGTAGATTGCCAGATAAATATCTTGACATGCTGAAACTTAGCTTCACTAGTTTTTAACTGAAATGTCCACTTTTTAAATTTTGGTTAATATTTCTATAATTATTCTATATTGATTATAAAAATTTGTAAAATATGGCATTATTAACATTTTGGTATATTTGCTTTCAAGTCATTTTTTTTCTCTGAACACGTTGTGAAATGCATACTTATGTGTATCCATTATATTAAACAGCATATATATACTCTTGCCTTTTGCCTATTTTCAATTATTCTTCATAAATTATAATGCTTTGATGAATGGTCTTCTATATACATTTTTACGCACTGACTTCCTCTTTCAATCAAGATGGAGTAACTGCATTCAGATTCACATTTCCACATAAAACAACTAAAGCAATCAGAAAAAAATATAAAACAATAGTTTCAGCCACTGAACAACAGGCAGCTTGGGATAGCAATCCCTGAGAGAGGGGAAACAAATGAGGTGAACCCTATGATTGCCCCCACTTTTTGCCTGGAAAGTGATTCCAGACCACGTCGTAGGAAAAGAGAATCCAGATGGCAGCCAGTGGTTTTCCTGGTTTGAAGAGACAGGCTTGGGAGTTCTGAGAGGCTGAGGTTGATTGAGTCTGCATGGCAGTGTTAGAGAAGAGAGAGCTGAACAGAAAGAGTGGTCCAAAGATCTGCGCAGGAACCCCCATTTCCACTCCCAAATAGCACGTTTGTGTGAGGAAACTATCTGAGGTCAAGGAAAGAACCACCGCAAAGGGGACAGATGAAATAATTCATGCAGCTCACACAGGGCCAGGAAGAGTCTATGTTCCCTCTACCATGTGGAAAAACCTTATGACACCTAGGGTATCAGGAAGAGTGCTTATCAGGTAATCACCTCAGTTGTGGAGCTAAACTAGTCCTGTGCTAAAGGCTGCTGCGGTCCCAGCTAGTAAAGCCTAAAGCAAGATGTGAAAGGACAAACTGTTTCCAAGGAACTTCATGACATTACTGCTAATATTTTCTTATAAATGAAATAAAGAAAATACCCAAGAATAATGCAGTACACCATCCCAAAAGTTCCAAGGAGAAATATTTGGAAGAAGAGAAGCCTATCTTGTCATGGAGGAGGGGATATTCTGGCCCAATAATGTTAATTAATTCATTTATTCATTCATTCATAAAAATAATGAGTATCTACCATGTGCTATGAATCTCCACGCATTTTAACACCAACCAGTGGGGTCACGCCCTTCTCCACATTCCATTCAGAGAGCTAGTGCTCAGTCACTATTTGAGGAACCAGGATATGGCCCAATTCCAAAACACCCTCTGGCCAGCCTCTCTGTAAGATGCTGTAGGGACAAAAGAAACTTTCCTTCTACCCCTGAAAGCTTGAGAATTTGATTCTATAAAACAAACTGACAAAAGACGGACTGACAGGGGAAAAGACATACAAATTTATTAAAATGCAAGTGCACAGAAGTCACACAAAGTATGAAACTCAAAGAAAGGCCAGAAGGTTGAAACTTAAATACCCTTTTCATAGAGGAGAGGAAAATGGGGGTTGTGGGAAATTTTAGAGGAAGAATCAATTAATTTTAGGGGAAATTAATGGGCCCAAAGAACATACAATAGCCTGGGACAAAGTTCCTCTGGGCTCTGGGGAAAGTGGCAGCAAGTTATGGGAAGGTGAGGGGCAGAATTGCACTGCAAACAAAGGTTATCTTATCATGCAGATAAAGTGTCTCAGGTAATGTCCCTCAGGAGAATAGATGAAATTCTGCCCAGATTGGTAAAGGGAGAACTTTAGTTTCTTCTTTGGTGATGAATCTTCCCTTGTTAATGGAGATTTCGGGCAGGAGATTGAAGGCAATTGTGTTTCTTTTGGAAGAACTACCCTCAGTCAGATACGGAAACGTCAAAGAGAATTCTTTCCTGTGCTTGTGGGGAGAAACAAGGGAAACTTAGAAAGACCCTGATTCTGAGGCAGTTTCCAAGGCACCTCCAATTTCCTTTAATTCAAAGTACCCAGCAAGCCAAATCATCACACTTTAGGGTATTGTTTTCTGAGCCCCAACAATGCCTGTACAATGAACAGAAAGAAGAGTATCCAATGAACACGTCAAACTTGATTTCTTAAGATATGATCAAATTGTGTTTCCTTTGAAGGCTTGATTTATGCTAAGCCAACAAAAGGATCTGCTGGTGAAGAACACCCTGTTATGAAACTCACTGACACACTGTGTCCAAGGCAGAATACATTGAGAGCTCTGCTTTTCTCCTGTTCCTGGATCACACACTCAATAAATGGACTATCCGTAGTGTGTTGGATTTCTCCCATCTTCTTCTTTCCAAAATTGGCTATTAGATGGTTTCAATTTGAGACAATTTTAAGCAATGATTGCATCAGACTAGAATCTAATTGGGGCAAAGTAATTTTTGGCAAAATCCCAAGGCAAGAGATTTTTTTATCTGAGAAAATTATATACTAAGGCTGCCAACTCACAATGGAAATCTTAAGCAGCATTAAACACAATTCTGCCATTGTCCATTTCTATTAACTGTATTTGGTGAGAAGCCACACAGGACAGGGCAGAAGTTACTGGGAATTATTCTGAAGTTGTCTCAAGACTAAAAAGTAAGATATGTGCCATTTGAAAGAAACTTAATAATAGACTCTAGTCCATTTTCCTAATTCAGGAGCCCAGCATGCACCATGAGTCTGTTCAAACAGCTCTCACACCAGAATGCCATTCTCATAGCTCTAAATGTATCCAGACCTTTGACACTTCACTTATTCAAAAGCTTTTGCTGTCTGCTTAGGTCCTTATGGATCTTCCTCTTCTCTGAATGCCTGCAGATCTTAGAACCCTTAAGCACTTTATGAGGTGTGGTTTCAAAGAAAGCATTCATTGTTCTCTGGGCGTTCTGATAGAGGGTGCCCAGAAAACAAGACCAGGTCCTATGTTTCTCTTGAATTCATCACATCATCCATCATAACAATGGATTCAGTTCCATTCAGAGGCTAACTTTGCTCTTCGTAGTTCTCCAATGGGCTTTCATAGCATCCTGTGCTTAATTCTTTCTCAGCACCTACCATACTTTGCCGTCTTTTCAATGCTTCTCTCTTTCAATTACTAAATGAGAGTTCCTTTAGGCCTGAGATCATGTCTAGGATGTATTAATATTCCCAGAACATACTGCAAAGTAAAAATTCAATGCATACTTATGGAATGTGTATAAATGAGAGAATGGATGCATAAAGAAATGAATTCTAGAAGCTCAGTAACTACTTATTGATCAGTTCATTGACTCTGAGGCAAGAGAGCAGAAGAAGAGTTGTTTCTGCGCTTAATGAAAGTTGAAGATAATAGGTAACTTAGATCATCCAATTGTAATAAAGGAGAGAAATGAGAAACAAAAGCAGCCACAGTCAGGTTAAGCCCTGTTAATAATCAAACATAAGATCAGTCTTGCAAGCATACTAGCTTTCATCTTTTGAACAATTGTATGATCTTTCTACTCAACCCCCAGGAAATATACCTCTACTACTTTGGAAGGAAATCCAGTCTCTCACCTTCATTTCATCTGGCAGGATTAGGCTAGTAATGTATTTTGGCAGTGACTGACAGCCCCACCGACTACGCCATCATCATGCCCAGCCAAAGATAACATCTCCTTCCCTTGTAAGCAGGTGTGGTCAGACAACTAGGTTCTGGCCAGTGGGGTATTAGCAGAAGGAAGGTATATGACTTCTCAAAAAATTCCTCAAAATAAAGAAGTATGTTCTTTTCTTCCTTTCTTCCCTGTCCCAGAAGTTGCAATGTGGAGGAGGACAGAGCAACAGCATGGAAGGAGACTGTATCTCTGATATCAGGCTACATACTAGCCTCTTACATGAAAGAGATAATTCTGTCATTTTTTTCATTTCATGGTCTTTTGTAACAGCAGCCTAGCTATGTCTTTACTATGACAACAAGAAACCAGCTGCCACGTTTGTATGTAATAAACCTGCTAAGAGAGTACTGGAGAAAAGATGAGGAAGAAAATTCACCTTTTTAAAGTGTCTAATGTAAATGCTTTTAAAAGTGCCTTGTAGACAATAGGCAGTATGCTAAATGACAATCTAAGAAAGTACTTATTATGTTTGTCACTTTAAAAGTGAGGAAACTGAAACTCAGAGAAGTCAACTAGCTTGTACAAGGTCATATACCTAGTAAACGGTGCCAGGTCTGTTTGATTCCAAGGTCCATACTATTTCCCCTTTACAATAGCAATAATAGTAATTGCTAACATTTACTAAGGGCTTATTATGTGTCAAAACTTATGCTGAGCATTATACATGAATTACCTCATTTAATTCTCCTGAAAGTCTTTGAAATCAGTATACTATTACACTAATTTTACAGATGAAGAAAGAGGGCATCAGAGTTGTTATTAATATTACAAAAAACTCCCAAGGTTATTAAGCTAGTAAGAGGCAGTGTCATACTTTAAGCAGAGTCTGACTGACTCTAGGGCTCAAGTCTTACCACCTTCAGCTTAACTATGAGCACATCTTTATATTAAATTATTACTCCATTATAGAAGGAATGTCTAGTGCCCAATCTGCCTTAGGATAAAGAGTAAGTCAACCTTCTGAACCCAAGAGTTTAATATGCATATTGTGGCTCATAGGCGACTTATCTACCCCTGTGTAGAGCTGGTGAGAATCGAAAGAAAAAAGAAACTTTCTCTTTAATTATTTATTGCACAAGAACTACACAATAAGACCCAACTGCCACTACCAGTATGTACCTTGCTGTTATCAGCTGTTAATTTACCAACCCAGATCAATCAGTCATTGCATAGAAGTTGAAGGAAATTCATTATACATTTCTGAACAATTTAAGTTTAATTCTGCTGAAATTCTACCAAGAAACTAGAAACATTATGAAAGATGAATAAAAAAAGACATAAATGAATAAAGCTTCCAGGGGCCCCTGACTGATGCTTGAGAGATAACCAACAAGTTTTGTTGGACACTGTGGATTCACTTCTTATATTTAAAAAACTACTGATGCTGTTCTTAAGTATTTTTTTATTTTTTATTTTACAGCCTAGGTTTTACCAACAAAACCTTAGGTATTTATATCTACAATTCAACCTGGTATTTATTTCTGAAAAATCAGTTAAAAGTAAAAAAGAGGAAAAGAAGCATATGAAAATGAAAATCATTTTCAAAAGTGACCTATGTAACTCTAATAACACAACCTGATAAAGACATTAGAAGATCAAAAATGATAGGCTAATATCTCTCATGAACATAGATGCTGTGGTAAACAAGTATAGGGTAGTCTTGCCTCCTTGTGTTCATGCCCTGATCTCTTCTCCCCTCCCTTGAGGGCAGATGGGTACTGTGACTTGCTTCTAACCAGTAAAATATGTCAAAGGTGGTGAGATGTCACTCTCATGATTTCATCACATTATTTAAGACTATGTCTTGCTAGGAGACTCACTCCAGAGAAATGTCTTAGCTGGCTTTGAAGAAGTGGCCATGTTGGGAGGTCCACATGGCAAAGAAGTGAGAGTGGTTTTAAAGAAATGAACGCAGCCTTCAGACAACAGCCAGCAAGAAGCTAAGGCCCTCAATTGTACAACTGTAAGATAATTATACTAATAACCTAATCAAGCTTGGAAGCAGATCCTTGCTTAGTTTAGCCTTCCAATGAGAATATAGCATGGCCAACACCTGGACTGTAGCCTTGTGAGACTCTAAGCCTAGGATCCAGTTAGACTATGGCCAGCTCTTGACTCACAGAAACTGTGAGGTAACCCATGTTGCTTTAAATCACTACTTTTTTTGTAATTTGTTATGCCGATTATAAAATTTGAGTAAAAATATATTCTCAACAAAATTTAGAAAATCAAATCCATCGATATATAAAACAGGAATTCCAAAAATGCAAAGTTGGTACAACATTCAAAAATCCATCAGTTGTTTTCCACATTGGTAGAAAAAAAGGAGGTAAAGTCATAATCATCTCAATACCTGCAGGAAAAAAACACTTGACAAAATTTAATACTTCCATGGTAAACACTCTTACCAAACCTGGAAAAGAAGAGAACTCTCTCAATCAGATAAAGAGCAACCATAAAAAGCCTACAGCTAATATCCTAATGAATAGTGTAAGGCTGAATGCTTTCCCCAAAGATGGGAAACAAGACAAGAATGCCTGAGCTCATCTTTTCTGTTCAGCATTGTACAAGAGTTCCCATACAGTGAAATAAGGAAATCAAAAAAGTAACAGTCATAAAGATTAGAAAGGAAGAAGTAAAACTGTGTTTATTCAGAGACAACAAAATTGTTTACATAGAAAATCCTAAGGAATTGTATTAACTTTATATTTCTTCTGTGACAATTTTGACAAACTTAGAGGATCGGAACAACACAAATTTATTGCCTTCCAGTTTTGTAGGTTAGAAGTGTGACACAAGTCTCACTGGGCTGAGATCAAGAGCATCGGCAGGGCTGTGTTTCAATCTGTTCCCTTGACTACTCCAGCTTCTAGAAACCACCCACATTTTCCTTCATTTGTTACCCTCTTTCTTGATTTTTAACACCAGCAACATTGTATCTCTCTGATCATTCTTCACACACAAGTATTTTTTCTCATCTGTGGCTTGCCTTTTAGTTTTCCACTATTTTGAAAAATAGATCTAAACTTTGATTGGGTAAATGTATCAGATTTGTACTTTATGGTTAGAAATTTCCTATGCCCTATTAAGAAGCTTTGCCTCTATTCATAACAGCAAAGACATGGAATCAACCAAGATGCCCATAAATGGTGGCCTGGATAAAGAAAATGTGGTACATGTACACCATGGCATGCTACATAACCATAAAAAAGAATGAGATCATGTCCTTTGCAGCAACATGGTTGGAGCTGGAGGCCATTATCCTAAGTGAATTAATGCAGAAACAGAAAATCAAATACCACTTGTTCTCATAAGTGAGAGCTAAACATTGAGTATACATGGACACAAAGAAGGGAAAAATAGACACTAGGGCCTACTTGAAGGTGGAAGTTGGGAGAAGGGTGAGGACTGAAAAACTATCTATTGAGCACTATGCTGATTACCTGGGTGACAGAATTATCTGTATATCAAACCCCATGTAACATTTACCCATGTAACAAATCTGCATATCTACCCTCTGAACCTAAAATAAAAGTTGGGGAAAAAAAAGTAAGGAAAAGCAGCAGCTTTGCCTAACCCAAGGTTGCATAGCTTCTGGAGATTTTATAGACTTATGATCACTTTCAGATTTATTTCAAATTAATGTTTTGTATGGTGACAGGGATCAAGGTTGGTTATCCAATTGACCCAGATGCATTTATGAAAAATAATATCTTCTTTCATTGAATTTCCTTGGCATCTTTATTGCAAATCAATTGATTGTATATATATATAGGCCTATTTGCAAACTATACTCTATTTCCTTTATTTTTTTGCCTATTCTTTAACCAATATACATGCTTTAATTACTGAACTTTTATAAGTTTTGAAATTAGGTACTATGGCTCCTCCCCAACTTTGTTGTTCTTTCTCAGTCTTTTTTTCAAAATTGTTTCAGGCATACTAGATCCCTTGTATTTAGAATCACCTCCTAATTTCTATAGAGAAGCCTATTGGGATTTCAACTGAAATTGAATTGCATTTATAGGTCAATTTGGAAATAAATGGCATGTTAGCAATATGAAGTCTTCCAATCCATGAACGTTGTATAGCTGTCATTTACCTAGGTCTTCTTTATTTTTCCTCAGAAATATAATGTGGTTTTCAGTGTAACAATCTTATAAATTTTTGTTAGATTTATTTGATGCTATTATAAATGAAATTTTTAAAAATACCACCTTGCAAATATTTGTCCAGGGGTTGGAAAACTTTTTTTAAAGGCCAAAAAGTTTATGGGAAGATCATGTGCATAATGTTATTTAACAAATAGATTAAAGTTATATTTGATTTCCCATCTGCCAACAAAATTTGGCTAAGAACCTACTATATGCAAAGCTGTAGTTACCCAGGAATACAAATTTGATCACATATAAATGCTCTAGAGGATTTCTGAAGAAACGTGTTATAAGTGCTTACCAGGAATGTCCATTTTTTCCAGCAAATTTATAACTCAGTGGTTCTCAATCCTCATTGCACATTAGAAAGACATGCAGTGTTTTAAGAAAACACCGATATCCAGACCCTACTCAAAGCCACTCCTAAGCAGAAATTTGAAACTTCTCTCTAAAAAAGTTATTCCAAAATATTATGGTCCTTAACACATACATCTTGGACATGGTGCTGTTATTTTTCCTTCTTAAAAAAATATCCAGACCCCTTTTAATTATATTACTTTCATCCCTATACATCTAGAGCTTTACACATAGCATGCATTATACATAACTTCAAGGAATGAATGGAAGATTGCTTGCTAACAAAAACAAAAGGAAAAGAGAAATCTGCTAATGCAGCATTCCAAGACATCTCCTGCGAATGTGTTCATTGGACTGAGGGCATTTCACTGAGATGAGCTGGGGCCACCAACAAGACTGGATACATAATTTGCTGGGTTAAGTACAAAATGAAAATAAGGGTCTCTTGTTCACAAGTTACAAGAATTTCAAGACAGTGTTAGTAGAGCATTTAACCAAGCATGGAAACGTTCTAGGCATAAGGCCCTGTGCAAATGCACTGATTAGTTGTCTATTAAGCCCGCCCTTGTTTTGAGGACCAGAGTGCTCCCTATTCATCCGATAGTTCTGCACACTTGCTGACAATCAGGCATACAAGGGAAAGCAGTTGATTGCATTTCGATCCCAATGTGATGAATTTGTGTTGTTTGTTCATTTAAAACATTACCTTTTAGGCAGGGCATGGTGGCTCACGCCTGTAATCCCAGCACTTTGGGAGGCTGAGGTGGGCAGATCACTTGACGTCAGGAGTTTGAGAACAGCCTGGCCAACACGGTGAAACCCTGTCTCTACTAAAAATACAAAAAATTAGCTGGGTGTGGTGGTGGGCACCTGTAATCCCAGCTACTTGAAGCTGAGGCAGGAGAATTGCTTGAACCCAGGAAGCAGAGATTGCAGTGAGTTGAGATTGCACCACTGCACTCCAGCCTGGGTGACAGAGCTAGACTCTGTCTTGAAAAAACAAACAACAAACAACAACAAAAAAAACTCTACTTCTTAATTTTTGACTTATCCCCTCTTTTGACGCCTAGAGAAATCATTTGAAATTAAATCATCCTGTCTTCTTGCCCTTGTTTTGGATAAGCGCACATATTTTTAGTGTTGCAATTTTTCTTTTTTGACCAATTTCCATAAAACTTGAAAATCTAAAATGAGGACTTAAATCTCAGTTCAATTTTTACTGAGAGCCAGTCAATAAACGTCAATCCTGGAGATTTCAGCTCTTGTCTTAAAGACCAGCAACATCTACTGATCACCCACTAGATGCTTTGTTTTCGACTCATTCTATTCAGGATGCTATAACTAGACTAGATGGCTTATAATAGACTAGATGGCTTATAAATAACAGGAATTTATTTTTCACAGTTCTAGAGGCTAGGAGGTTCAAGATCAAGGCAGATTCAGTATCTAGTGAAGACCTCCTGTCTGGTCATAGATGGTACCTTCTAGCTGTGTCCTCACATAATGGAAACTATAAGCTAGCTCTGTGGGGTCCCTTTTATAAGGCAAAATCCCAATTATGAAAGCTTTACCTTCATGATATAATTACCTCCCAAAGGCCCCACTGCCTAATACTATCACCTTGAAGGTTAGGATTTCAACACATAATTTTTGGAGGGCATCAACATTCAGATCATAGTTTATTAATTTTTCTCCTCATAACAAAATGATGAAGGAAGAAATATTTTATCTACTTTTCAAATGACAAAGTGAAGATTCAGAAAGTTTAAATAACTTGTCCAAGTAGGAGGTACAGAACAGTAATCAAGATTATAAACTCAAAATCAGGCAGATCTAGCTTCAAATCTTATATTTGTACTTATATGAATGAGACTTTGAAAAAATACTGAACTTTTATCAATTACATTTTCTATAACTGTACAATAGAAAAAATAATGTCTGCCTCATAGGATTGTCATGTGGACTGAGCTAATATAAGCAAAGTGCCTAGAAAAATAAGATAAACAATTAACAGTGGTAATTATCATTAACGTCACACATCTAGTAAGTAACAATGCTTTAATTATTTCTCCTTCTCTAAAAATGGCATTGGTAAATTTTCCACTCTCTTGTTTTAGATAATTTCTGGATTAAAGAAAAATAGTAAGCATCAACTATCTTCAAGTTGAGCTTGAGGCTAGAACAAAAAACTATTACTGCAAATATTGAAGAAAATGCAAAGTATAGTGCTCACTAGCATTTTGAAAATACTATACCTAACTGTTCAAAACCTTGGCTTTTTCCCTATTCCTGATTATTAGGCTTAAAATACTAGGAATATCTTTATCTCATAGAATAGCATGAAAAGTTGTTTTGTGAATGCACTGAAATGAGTTAACAGCCTTTCCAATACTTTCTATTCATCCTTGATACAATGGTGGACACCTGGCATATGTAACTCCTTTTATAATTTCCTTCTCAATACATCTCCTGAGCATAACTATACGATTCCTCCCAATATATCCTGTCTTGGCAAACTGCCATGTATGTAATAGACAGGAGGATATGGTGTTTGATTATAGTAGGAAAGGGAGAAGGGCTTCACACTAGAATATTTTCAAGGTTCCCAAAAGCTTAAAAAAAAAAAAAAATCTGATTCTGTACCATAAACCTGTAGAGAAAATAGGCAAACATGTTATTTTTAAAAAAAAGAAGAAGAAAAAAGTTTTGGTATCTTTTTCATTACAAAAGCTTGCTCATTATAAAAATTTTGAATACAGGGAAATTTAATGAAACAAATTCAAGTTTCCACCGTCAAAGCCAACTGCATTTTGATGACTTTTCTTCAGATGCCATGTTGCTGCTCAGTTTCTGCCGACATCTTTCTGTCCCCTTTCTTCTTTCCTTTGTTACGTACCTAGTGCCTTCATGCTAACTTTCATTCATTCCCTCACCTACCCACTTCTCATGTGTTATGAACCAGTGTGGAAATCTGGTGTCCTATGCACTAGACTTTTCATAATCCTCTCACTCCATAAAAGTTTAATGTGCCCACAGTTCCCTCTCTTAGGTCTGTGGCCCTCTGCCTAAACTAATCTGGCAACACATCTGCTTATAGTCAGTAAGTATAATCAACAGAGGCTTTATTACTTTCAGAAGAGAAAACAGAGGGTAAGAATATTGGTTAGCCCAAGGGAAGATTCATTTATTGAAGATAAGACCATCAAATGCATAAAACAAACATATGCTGAACACAGCTGGAAGTAGCACCTTGTTATGGTAGAAAGAGCATGGACAAACAATAGGTCTAGATTCAAATCCAGATGCTCACTAACAGGCAACTACCTTAACTTCTCTGAGCCTCAGTGAAGTGGTAAAGCCAACTGCATAATCTTGCCATGAGGCTTTAATGAATAACAAGTACAAAATGCCCAGTTCATGAGAGTTCCTTTAAAAAGATTAGTACAAGGTGCTGTGAGATTTTTTTTTAAATGAATCAGATATGATTGTGTCCTCATGGAACTTACTATCTAGGAGAATAAATAATACATACATAAAAGTAATCATAATACTCAATTTTTAGAACTCTTATTATGACCTGGATATATGTATTCATTTTACAGATGAGGAAACTAAGGCTCAGAGAAGGAAAGTGACTTGACTAAGGTCACAAAAGTAGGAAATTGCAAAATTAGAATTTGAACCTTTATCTGCTCAACTGCACCTTGCATTAATATAACATAGGCACTTATTTTTAAACCTTTAAAAGTCTTATAGTCAGTAAATATACTCAACACAGGTACAGATTTAAAACTTCCTATACATATAAGACTATAAGACACCTATGCAGATTTTATAGTACAGGGTCAGGGGAAGGTGATGCCAGTACTCCCTTAGCTGCCCCAGCTGGTGTCTCAGTAGGTCATGTGTCCCCTCAGTCCACTGGGCCCAGTTCAGCACTAGGGACTCACCTATGAGTTGCAGTCCTTGTGGCCTAAACTATCTCTCAAAGTTTATTTGGGGCTCCAGAGCACTCTAGCCCATGGTGGTGAGGGTTGTGGAAACTCAAGTTCTGACTGTGGAAATTGGCAATTCCCCTCTGGCTAGGGCTGGTTTAAAAGCTCCCTCCATGGGTGTGTGTAAGCTGAGTTTGGTTTGGTTTTCCTTTCTGCTCTAGCAGGACAGTACTGAGTTCAATTACTCACAATTGCTGTGCTCTCCCTCTTTCCAGCATACAGAATTGCTCTCCACACCACTCTGCAGCTGCCAGAGGATCTGGGAGGGGAGGGCTGGTGCTGGCTAGTCAAGACTGTTTTTCCTGCCACTTCAGGGCATTATTCAGTGATATGAAGTCAAAACCAGGTACTGTGAGTGCTCACCTGATTTTTGGTTCTTACAAACGTGTTTTTTTTGTGTGTATAGATAGTTGTCAAATTGGTATCCTTGCAGGAGAGATGATCGGTGGAGTTTTCTATTCTACAATCTTGCTCTGCCCCAAAGTCCTCTGCCTGCATTTTTAATTTTTGCCAAGCTAGTATGTGTGAAAACATATCTTTCTTTGGTTTCAATTTGAAATATCTTGAGTAGTTTAAGCATTTATTTACATATTTATGAAAGTGTTCATAGTTCTTCTATGAAAACCTGATCATGCCTTTTACTCATTTTTCTACTAGGTTATTCAATGACTTACTGACTTTTAGATTTTTTTTTTCTAGATATTATACTTCTGTCAGTTAATTGCCCTTAAGCTTCCTACTTCCACTAGTTTATCCACGGCAATCAATCAGCAAGGTTAATTTTCTGTGGAAACATCACCATACATGCCTACATAATCATCCATAAATTCTTTTTAGAATTCAGCACATTAAATTTTAAAAATACATTTGAATACAATTGACACAATTGAACATATTTTTCTTTCATCCTTACCCCAAAGTTAGGGAAAGTGCCGGAAATGAGTGAGGCTTTAAGGATCAAAAGTTTTCAACAAAATCTTAGAAGAGGAATTTTGCTCATCCACCACTGATCTTTGTGTTTTCAGTTTGACAGTATAATTAAACACACATATATTTTATGTTCATGCATATCCTTAATTCCCTTAATTATACCAGTCCTGAATTGTAGGCAGGAACAGAATGTGTGGAGGAGAGGGGGAGAATGTAGTGCCAGAGGCAGGGAATTTTATTGGTGTTGCCTCTGTCTATAGGGTATATCATATTTTTAGGAAGAGGAGAAAAAATACATTCTGAACTGGTTTCAGTTACTTACATAACAGAGGGAATAGCCATGCCTAGAACAGCTTTCATGGATTTGTCAATTGACATAAATTAAAACCAGATCAAACTTCATTTCATCTCTTTTTTTCTATAGATTTTTCTTGCCTTCTCCCCCTTTTCTTTACCCCACCCTAACCCCTCTTCTCTTCATGTCTTTAAAAATATTTTTGCTTTGTCCACATTTTCTGTTGTATCCAGACACATTTTCCCAATGCTCTGGTTCCCTTTCTGCCTGAGGGAATGTTTCCTCTCTCCTTCATTCCTTCATTCTAATCCTCTCAATTATCTAAGCCTCTGCCCAGAATCCCCAGCAAACATTCTGAAAGAGGGAGGGGGCTTCATCTTGCTGATTGATTTTAATATTTTTTTGAAACCAGGAAACTTTAGTTTAACCTTTTCTTTTATGAAAACATCATTTTTATATTAAGGCAATTACTTACATGTTTTAGTTATTTTAACAACAATGGAGAGAATTCTTTAACTTCAGAAAAACTTCTAAGCACAAAAGCTTACCCAGCTCAGGAGGTGCAAAAATGGAAAAAATAAAGGATACTGTCTTCAATAAGACCTGGGTTTAAACCCCAGTTTCATCTCTTTCCAGGGATGGGACCTCTCTGTGAGTCTGTTTCCTTCTCTGTAAAACATTTAATGTGCAGGTATATTGCAGAGATTTTCAAGGAGATAACTTGAGGAAAGACTTAAGTCATTGTTCCAGTTAGGGTTCTAACTTAAGATCAAGGACACTTATGAGAAGGATAAGAGACAGACGGGAAGGTTAGGGAACAGTCATGGCAAGAAGCGCTAACCATGGTGCTCTGGAGGGCACGGAAGCAGCAACTAGACCAATGTCAGGCAGTAGGCATGAATAAATTACTAGCATTTTTAGTCTTGTGGCAGTTTCTTAACTAGAGGAGAGATGGTCACTCTATTAACACCCAATTTTTTTTCCCAATCAAATAGCTGATTTTCCAAAGAAAATGAAGAATTTTTTTTTAAGGGAAAGTGGGTGCAACACAGCCCAAAATCAACCAATGCCTACTACGTAGTAGCATTTCTACTATGTAGGAATGCCAATTCCATTCCTTAAGCCTTTTGGTTTTGCTTCATGTTCCTGGGCTTTAAAATGAAATCGTGTAATTTCAGATTGATTTCAGGGGTCCAAGGTCAGCTGCTTAAGTCTTTATGGTGAAAGAAAGGGTAGGAAAGGCAGATGGTTTGTGTGTTTTAGAAATAAATACATACTATAGTCCACCTAATTTTTCTTCTCTTCTCTGTCCATCATTTAATTTTTAGGATTCTGAATGGACTGGTGAGGGAAGAGATATCATCTTCAAATGTTGCCAGATGAGAGACACAGGCCCTGAGAGAAACATTAATCTAATATTTATTGTTGGATCTTATGTCTTAAAAGATGTTAAGATTCATGTAAATAGAGACTGTATATAAATCCTATTACTGTTACTGCTAATAATAATGCTAATAGCATCTAAGTAGATTTTGATCTCAAAACTAGAGTAATTATAATTTTAACTATTGGGCTGCATTACTCTAATGTGTTAAAACCATATTAATCAGAACAACATTCAAAAGAGAGCCCAGAATTTTCAAAGGTCTTTTTCCCCAGGATCTCAGAATATTTGTAGTGTGAAGTTAAGATTTTTTGCAGAATTAAGAATCCAGAAACAAATCCTACATTTACAGTCAACTGACTTTCAACAAAGGTACTAAGACCGCTCAATGGGGAAAGAATAATCTCTTCAATAAATGGTGCTTGGACAATCAGACATTTACATGCAAAAGAATGAAGTTTGACCCTTACCTCATACCACATACAAATTTAATTCAAAAATTAAGTGAAAAAGACATAAAACTCTTTGAAGAAAATATAGGGGTATATCTTCATGACTTTGGATTTAGCAAAGGACTCGTACATATGATGCCAAGAGCATGAGCAACAAAATTAAAAATATATAAAATGTACTTCAAAAGTAAAAACTTCTGTGCATCGATGGATACTATAAAGAAAATGAAAGACAAGTCACAGGATGGAGAAAATATTTTCCAATAATATCTCTCATAAGAGCCTAATATCTAGAATATATAAAGAACTCATAACTCAACAGCAAAAAAAACCAATCAATCCACTTTTGAAATGGGCAAAGGACATGAGTAGACATTTCTTCTGAGAGAAATGGCCATACAAGTGGTCAGCAAGCTCATGAAAATATGCTCAATATCATTAGTTATTAGGGAAGTGCAAATCAAAACTATAAATGAGACACTTCACACCCATGAGAATGGCTATAATTTTAAAAACACAGAAAAGTGAGTTGGTGAAGACAATATGGAGAAATTAGAATCCTCAAACATTGCTGGTGGAAATGTAAAATGGTGCAGCTGCTGCTGAAAACTGTTTGATACATTAAACATAGAATTACCATAGGACCCAGCAATTCCACCAGTAATTTACACGAAGAATTAAAAACAGAAGTTCAAACAAAAACTTGTACACGAATATTCACATAGCACTATTTACAATAGCCAAAAGATGGAAACAACCTAAATGACCACCAGCTGATGAACAGATAAACAAAATATGGTATATCCATATAATTGAATATTATTCACTCATAAAAAGGAATGAAGCACTGATACATGCTACAACATGGATGAACCTTGAAAAGATGCTAAGCAAAAGAAGCCAGGCAAAAAAAGACCACAAGTTTTGTGAATTGATTTATATGAAATATCCAAAATAGGCAAATCCATGGAGACAGGAAGTAGATTAATGACTGCCAAGGATTAGAGATGGGGAGGAGAATAAGAGACACTGCTTGAAGAGTGAAAGGCTTCCTTTGGTATTCAGGAAAATGTTCAGGAACTATGTAGAGGAAATGCTTGCACAGCATTGGGAATGTGCTAAATGTAACTAATGCTAAATTTTATATTATGTATAATTTACTACACACACACACACACACACACACACACACACACACACACAGAGGTTAAGATTTCCTAGAAGGTAGTTTTGGCCTGCAATTCTATTTCTTCTGATCTGAAGCTGCTATTTAGAGAGTCTTTCCCTTTGAATCTAAAACTTAATCCTCAACCACACACCTTTGTCATCTTTATGGCAACCCAGTTCTCCTGTGTATAATTATAAGACTAGCTAATAATTGTATGCCAGGAACATTTTATTTCTTAAATATGTGCATAACTCCAAGTATGTGGTGACCATTGTCTTAGACACTGAAGATACCACAGCGAATAAGACATAAATATCTACTCTCAAGAAAGTTAGCTCATTGAAAAGAGACAAGAAATAAATGAACGAAATAGGTAATTTCACAAGCTCTCGGTGTTATGAAAAAAATAAAATAGATGGCACGATGGAAAATAATAGGGAGAGAGAGGGATCTAGTTCAGCCTGGGTGGTCAAGGAAGGCCTCTCTGAGGTGACATGTGAGCTGAGATCTTGCATTCAGAAGGATCTCAGGGGAAGAGTCTTCCAGGCAAAGAACACCACACAAGCAAGAACCTAAGGCAGGAAAGGCTTTGGGTTGTTCAAAAAAGGCTAGATTAGCTGAAGCAGAATTAGGAAGGGTAGAGAATTTGTTGATTTAATGGGAAATGTAGGAAATGGGAAATGAATCAGAGCCTGTAAGGCCTGTAAGTTTATGAGGGAAGCCATTGCAGAGTTTTAAGCAAGGGAAAACATGATCTGATTATTATTTGAAAAACAGCACCACTCTGGCTGCTAAGTGAAGAATGTGTTGTAGGATGCAGAGCAGGAGACCAGTTAGAAGACTGTTGTGTTAGATTGCAGTTGCAAGGCAATGGTGGCCAGAGCTGTGTGGGAATGGTGAAGGTGGAAAAAATCATCCAAGACTCCTTACCCTTTCATGGCCCACTCCTGCTTTTTGGACATCACATAGGATACCCTGCCCAGACCCAGCCTCAGTAACCTGTCCCAGCATGACTTTCCTGCCCTTATCTCCTGCATGGGGGCTGGAGGGACAGCATTCACAAACCACAATGACGAAAATAATGAAGAACATTAGCCTGAGATTTCTTCTATTTTCAAGAATGTGGGCTCTGTAACAAATACCCAGATCCAGAAACTTCCTGTTTATAAAAGGGGGTCTAGCAGTTCAAAGCAGGGCTTGCTTTTCAAGGAAGCAATATGCGCCCTGTGCACACAAGGAGAGCAAAGACTCTTAGCCCTGTGGGAGGAGATCTCCAAAGGCCACAATATCATCTCCCCTCACAGTAGATTATTAATCCCATTGTCAATGTAAGCCCAGACAGGGCGCCCAGATTCCAGGCCCATCTGTGTTTCCCACTGTTCATGCTTGAGGACTAGCATGATGACTGGACAAGAGGCAGATGAAGTGGACACAGAATCCAAAATAGACAAATAATTTGAATGCAGGGATAAGCACACCTGTCAAGATATACCTTGGAAAACAAAACTCCTTCACACTTCAAATTCCTCAGGAAAGGCCCAAGGTCTTAAAGGAAGATGCCCCACACAGATTTCCTGTTTAAAGGAAAATATAGCTTTGTTGTAGCAAAAGTCAAAGGCCTAAGAAGTAAGATTCAGGAGCTTTCTTGTGATGAGGGAAAGCTGTGAGCCATAGGAGGCTTTTGAGTATTCTTATTCCTGTGGGTTAATAAATTGGAAAAGAAGAAAAGCTGAAAGCTGGAGAGCTGCTATAGATGACTGCAAAAGGTTCAGGGATGTGCTGGGCATATCAAACACAAGGGTCCCTCTAAATTTTCTTAATTTATAAGCAGATGACAAGGCAGCATATGCAGGCCATTGAGCAAAAGCAGCAATAATCTAAAAGGAATGAACACACAGGTTTAGTGTCATAAGAGAATAAAATTTATGGCCAGGTTAATCTGATGTATGTAGCTAATGGGGTGCATAATTGTGACTGTGCTTTGGGAATAATTAGGCATAAATGGTAAACAGTTTATGTAATTAAGTGTAATTGTTGTGCTACATAACTGAACACATTTTAGCTTTTTCTTTTCTCACTTTAAGTTTTCTAGTATCCATACTATTAATACTGTAAATGTGGCTATTTTTTTCTGATACTAACACTGAATTAGCATCCTCATGAGGCAAACCCAAACCAGTTAGCATTTGAATTTTCACAGTCTGTCCCTTCTACCTACTCCTGTCTTTAGATCTCCCTGTCTTCCAAGGACGGTCCTCCTTGGTTAGAACAGTTATTTGGGCTTCACCGCGCAGAAGCAGAAAGGGGAAAAGAAAAATCAGCACACCCATTGGAACCGAGAATTAGAGAAAAGTTTGCTGCAAGAGTTGCTGATGTGCTACATGAAAGAGTTAGATGATAGAGACAAAAGGAATTCCTTTAAATGTGTTACTGTGATCCACTATTGCATCAAGAAATGCAAGTAAAACCTTCAGGTTATTTTGAAATTTCTGTGGCTTGCTGGATTTTTGCTTTTTGAGTTTTTGGGGTTTTTTGGGGCCATGATACAGTTCAGAGACTAGACTACATGGGTCACATTATAAGTGTTTTAACCATTATCTCAAACACTGATAAAAATATCTTTTAAAGACCTCAAATCTCACTCCCCAATGGCGTGGATTCCACTTTCACTAATTCTCATGCTAGATCTCAGGACCCTGGACTACCCAATTCCACTCTGCCAGTCTGTCTGTCAATTTTTCACACCTGTGCAAAGTTTCATACACAGAAAGGATTATTTAAAGCTATTTGGTTAATCATAACTGCTAAAATTATAAATGCTAAAACTTAGGTTTTCTTATGTTTTTAGGTTCAATTTATAAATTTTGTTATTCTATTTTTTAAAATCTCAAAAAATAAAGCTTTTACTTTTAGTTTATAGTATGTTTAACTACAAATGTAGCAGGTTAGATCTTACTAAGTGGTATAACCTATTTAAAAATTAAATTAATTAAAATATCAGAAACATTTTGTGATGGTGTTTTGATTTGTCAGTGTGGCTAGGCTGCAGTCCCCCAGTTAATGAACCAAATTTCAATCTCAATGCAGCTATGAAGAGATTTGAATCCTTTTTCTGTTCACTTTAACTAAGGGAGAGATTATTCTGGGTGAGCCTGACTTAATCAGTTGGAAAGCCTAAAAAGTAGGGCAGAGGATGTTCCCTTCTAATGGCCTGCCTTACAGACCTCAGACTTGCTTAGCTCTTGCTTTCCAAAAGCCAATTCCTTGTAATAAATCATACATGCATGCATGCGCATGTGTATATACACACACACACACACACACATCTCCTACTGGATCTGCTTCTCAGATTAAGCTCTTGACTGATACACATTTACACATTTCAAATTTGGTATAACTGATTCTTTCACAAACATAAAATATCTGACAGGGCAAACTTACAAACAATATAAGCAAAATTTTTATAAATCTAATAGGATACATTTTAAACGTTAAAAAATCAGTTTTTCTTAAATATGCAACACTGCTTATAAAACTATATTCTCACTTTCAAATTAAACACAAATAATAATTAAGCATCGCAAATTACAATCACAAAGCTAATATGCAGTTTCTCTAAATTGTCAATTTTTCTCGATATTTCAAATGTCTAAAATAACAAACAAGAAAGATTAAGATAATTATTCTAATCTATCTTCTGAAAACACAAAAGTTTCATTTACTTCATTATTTCTCTATTTATTGGTATACATTGCCAAAGTTACTCAACATCCCTTACCCAACTCTTAAAAGCCATAAAACTGAATTTGAATCAGGGTAAGTGGTTTAATTCAGGAAAATAAAACAAACAACTGAACAGTAAGCTCAGCCTGCCTAAGACATAGTGAAGAGATTTTATTTCACAAGTGGGTCAGAAAAAGTTTTAAAAGACAAATACCTATGAGAAGTATGTGAATATGAATTCAGTTTAACTTAATAAGGTGAATTCTATTTGAATCTTTCCTGTTTTGACAGAGGGGAAACTTCCAAATAGCTGGAGGTGGCTGAGTTGAAAAGAAGGAGGTGTTAGTGAAAGAAAACAGGAGCAGACCATGGAGGACAAAGTTTAGGGAACTAACCCAACGATGTACACATAGATTCACAGCTTCATGAAAACTATGATATCGATGACAGCTGAAGCTGTGGATATGCACAGCCAGAAAGATACTCAAGAAAGCTTCCTATAGAAAAATTGGCAAAGCTTGCTGAGGCCACCTGAAAGGTCTACCATGATTTGAGAAGCAATGCTTCAGGTGGATGAACTGATTCTAAATACTGCCTATTACAAAGATAGATATATATCAAAGAAGAAATACATATAACAAAGTTAAGGATTTTTGTTGTTGTCATTTGTTTTAAACTTCTCAAGGAGGGTTTCCCTTAAAAAACAAAAACAACAATAACAAAAGAAATCTACTTCCAATGAGAAGGGAGGAAAGGAGACCTGGAGTCACAGAGGCCAGGGCAACTGGAGTCTGAAGGCCTCACAGCAACTTCCAGCAGAGTTGAGGCCACTGGGAGTCCAAGAAAGGAAACCGAAAGAGCCTTCAGGTTAAAGAGTCTAGTACAATTTTGCATAGTTTTAGAATAGGGATTTAGAGATTGGTAGGAATGAGAGCAACTGAAGATGTAAGAAAATTGGAGGCAAGAGAAAGAGGAAAATTTTGAAAAGTGTTATTAGAGTCCCATTAGTTTTCTTTGAAAAATTCTAATAAAGGCTGGAACTATATTTTAATTACTTTTGCTTGCTGGACTGTGTGTCTAACTGCACCTGGGCCACTAAACAGTCTAGAATTTATTCAGATCACATATATTCAAGTGATTCGCTAAATTCTGCTATGCAGAAATGGAAAAGTATACTTTTTGTTGCTTGCCAAAGTACAAATATCAACTACTTCTCCAGCAAAGCAAATCTGCTTTCCAAAAAGTCATCTTTTTTTCTTATATTCAGGGACAAAAAAAATCTATCCACCTTTTGTAGGTTTATGTATTTCTCAGGCACCACATTATGTGAGTTTCAAAGAAAATGTATAGTGCTGGTGGCAGGGTACATTTATTCAAAAATTTATTAAGCAGACATCTTTTTAGAAGCCTCCATGTGCCCAGCATTGTGCTGGGTTCTGAGATCAAGGGATAAGACTCAAATCCTTCAAGAAATTTGCAGCCTGGTGGAGAAGACTGAATTGATTCTCCCAATCCTTTTGGAAACTGATTTAGCAACAATTATTTTAAAATCAGACAAATTTAAATTCTAACCCAATAAATCTATTCCGAGAAATTCGACCTGACAAAATGATTTTTATTTTTTAAATTTAATTTTTAATTACAATTTAAAATTTTAATTTTTAATTAACTCAGTAATTAAAAGCCAGATGTCAGTTCCAATCGTGTTTCTGCCACTTATTAGACTATTACTTAGCTTATCGTGGCGTAAGTAATTGCAGCGAGCACTTAGCTATCTGCAATATGAAGATAACGATTCTAGCACACGAGGTCATTGTAAGTATTAACCGCGATAACATACATAGAGTTTATCACTGTGCCTGAGTTGTGGAAGATGCTTAATAAACAATCATGTCTCCCCTTAAGTGATAACCACAGAGGGGTTACAACTACACAGAAATCTATAAACATGTGAATGAGGCTGAAAAATTATGTGCTCGAACTAGTTTTGCTTATGTTTTTTTTTTAATTTTAATTTCTGAGAATGCATTTCTGTGGCTGAAACTTCAAGCTCCAGGCTCCAAAATATATTCATATATTTCGTGGAGTTGGACAATGTGTTTTTCCTTTTCCAAAGACAAGACACATTTTGAAACATAATAAAGAAAGAGCAAGGCTTTTTCTTGATTTCCACTCAAAATTGGTGTTGGACATTCAGCAGCACGACTTAGCCACTCATTTACTAGCCACTCAACAAACATTTACTGAAGATCTACTATGTGCCAGATACTAGGCTGGTGGCTGGGCATTGGGAGTGAAATGACAACTCCTCTTTGCATTTGAGGGGTCTATTTCTGGTATTTACTGACAAATCTATTATTATAGAACAAGTAAACCCCACGACAGAAGCCTGGAAGAGAGGCATCTCAATGATGCTGGTTAGTTACAGAGTGCTTCCTGGAGAACATAGTGCTTAAATTGAGTTTTAAAGGAGGAGAAGCAGTAGCTAGATAAAGCTAGAAAACATATCTCATTCAGTATTGATGATAACTAAGTTTAAAAGTTAGGGAACAGAGTGAACAGTCAAGTTTTCAGCCTATCTGCCAAAATGAGTACTAAGAGGATTCAAGAAAGAGGGAAACTGAGACAAAGGAGCTGAGAAGGAACATGCCCAGAAGAAAGAAAAGTATATGCAAAGGCAAATAAACAGGATAAGTGACCAAGGGCAACCCAAAAAAATCATTCCACACTTAACACTTAGATTGTACTCTCTGGAATTGTTCTTCAGATTAATTTAAACCATTTTTCACATTTACCAATTTTTCTCACAAGAAAGGAAGCCTTAATGTTGAAATTGCCCCAACATATTTACCACTTTGCCCCCATACTGAGTGAAAGATAGCCAAGGGAATCATAAAGTTTGCAATAAATTGACCACAAATTATTTTTTCAAGAAACAGGTCTCACTTAGGATTAATGATAACTGATCACAGCTTCTAAGGAATACATAACAATAGCAGTGATTCAGAAAAGTAACAAAACAGAGCATCCCCTAAAACACTTATTTTCTCAGCTGTCTTAGTTTGGCAGAAGATGGACTTCCTCAGAGTGACCAACAGCACAGTATTTTTACCCAAAATGTGTCTAAACACGTTTTCTCTTAATACCACCTTTTTAACCTTCTAACAAGGACTCTACACCGCATTAAAAGCAAGCAGTGGAGATGGGCAAATTGAGTATGACTAGCAAAAAGGGTGTGTTTATGCTAATTAAGAGAGATAATGCTCTCTGATGTATCAACATTATATTAAATGGAGGCACATCTCACACAAGGTTGGCATCTGAAGTTTGGATATGAGGCACATAGTAAGTATGGTCGAAAGTACTGTTGAACATCCCACAAGCCACCCACAAAGAGTCACATACATGTTTTGTGTTGAAAACCCTGTTCATTGATGTGTGTGCAAATGAATAATGCATACAGTAATAAAAGTCTATAATAAGAGGCACCTATGCAAATGAAATTTAAGGCATTTTCATGGTATTTAAAAGATCACTTGCATAGTTGAATTTAAAAACTTTAATATATGATGTGTCTCCACTGCTCAATACTTAATGCCAGCGGAGGAGTCTAGGATTTTTACAGGTCTAAGGAATATATTCTGGCAGAGAGAGCACTGAAGTTGAAATTGGAAGAGCTAGGTTCAAGCTCTGCTACTATGACTTATTGAAAAAGAGGGCTTACATCTCATGTCACATCAAATCTTTATAGTTTTTGTCCAAAATGTTAAGATAGTCTTGGAAATACTTGTGTCTGTATTTTGGCATGTGATATGTTGACATTGTGAACTAGATATGAGAGTAAAAGAGCCCTAGGCCACTGGGCCAGGAACTCATGGCTTCTATTCCTTTCTATGCTTAATAATAAAAATCAATCCAGGACCTTTTTATTTACCTTGGGTATCTTTACTAGTTCTCTTACTACACTGCTCAATAAATGTTTAGGCTATTTTTAGAGCTACAAACAGTAACAATATTTTTAAACAGAGTCAAGGAGGTTTCCCCCAATAGCCTCACATACTGAATGAAAAACAGCCACAGGAATCATAATGTTTGCAATAAATTGACCACAAATTATTTTTCAGAAAACATATCTCACTCAATATTGATGATAACTAAGTTTAAAAGTTAGAGAACAGAGTGAATAGTCAAGTTTTAAGCCTATCTGCCAAAATGAGTACTAAGACGATCCAAGAAAGAGGGAAACTGAGACAAAGAAGCTGAGAAGGAACATTATTCCATTGTCCACAGCCCTGAGAGTTAAGGAAGTTATACATGTGGTCATTGCCCAGGTCCACTATCTTTGGAACCCATCAGAACTTAGAAAACCAAGATAACTTTTTTTTAATCCTAACCTCTATACACTCTAATGGAGACAGCCCTTTGGATATGAATAGCTAAATTTGATTTTTCAAAGATGGTTGGTAAAACTAGGCTTCATTTAGGATTTCCCAGGTATCTAGGGAATATTTTCCAAATAATGCAAGCTCAATAAAACTGCCAAATGTGCTTTGTCATTTGATTTTTTTCAGATATGAGTAATTTAATCCATATGTTGCTCATTCATAAAAATCTCTACAATGCAGTTTAAGATTTTTAAGAGCCATTTGTTTTCCCAGGAGGTCCTGGAGCTTACTTATTACTTTTCTAGAAACTAGTTTTTAAATCAAATTTCAATACAGGTGACTCTCTTTTCCTTATGAAATCTGGATCCTGAAATTTTAGGTTACGTTTGAAAACAGATTCCAAAATGTTTTGCCTATTATTTTATTTGCAGACTATTTGTTCTGAGGTCAATTTTTGTGGGCATTTACCTCAGCTTTGTATGGAACTTAAAATCTTAGGAGTAAGCGATTCCTCCTCTATCCCAGGATCTCATGGAAAGATTCTAAATCTCCTTGCTCATGTAGGAGCTGTATTTTCTCAGGGAACTAAGGTTTCATTTATAAAATACCTTTTTCAGGGTTCTTATTGTTCTATTTCGCTAGAAGGTTAACTCACCTCATGCAGACAGGAGGTGACATGTCTGTGTCGGAAAGAAGAATCCTCCCCAGTAGATGAGGCTGAAGCTCCAACCTCAAGAAGTCATTTCGCTCCCAGGCGAAGGCCTCATTGATGATGCCAATTCAAAGTCTCTGCCTTTCTATTTTCCTTATTTCAACTTCATCTTCAAAAAGATAAAATCTGCCTCAAAAACAGCTTAGAAATCTGTTCTCACCCCCACTCCTCCCCGCCTCATGGTCACCCTCCACTTTCTTTGGTCTGAAACCAATTGTGTAAATTAATTCACTTCTACATTGCTAATTGCTACGGAAGCTGTGAACTCAGAGGCTGCAAATACATCTTTGTGGGTTTTTTTTGCCATTTTGAAAGTACAGCTAGTCTTTTAACTGCCTTGGGGAAACAACTCTACTACCCAAATGGAAAAGGCCTCTGAGAACTGTCTATTATGTAGTGATTAAATGCAGGGCCTCTGGAGGCCGACTGCCTGCATTAAAATCCCAGGGCTACCACTTACTCCCTTTGAGTCCTCAGGCAAGTCGCTTTAGTCCCTCTGTGCCTCAGTTTCCACACCCATAAAATGGGGATGGCAGCAATATATACCTAAAAAGACTATTGTGAGCAACGAATGAAATTAAGAGTTAGAACAAGGCCTAGCATAGTGTAAAGCATTAAAAACATGGCAGCTTTACCGGGCTCTCTCCCCTTTGACTAGCTCCCTCCTGGGCCAGCACACACTGTACAGAGAATTCCAAAGCACTTGATTCAAGATATAGACACTTTATGTGTGCCTTTGCCTGCCATCTATTCATTTATTCCACAAATATCTATGAAGCTATGTGCAAGATGCTGTGCTGTGTGCTGGGGTATTATTTTGTTCCCATAAAAATATAGACCCAAGATTCACTTTTATCAAATGATAACAAAGGAAACAATGCAGGAACCAATGCTCTCCTCTGCCCCTATCTGCCTCCTGTCTGAATCCACACACTAAGACTGGAGAAACAAATTTGTCCCAAAGGGTTCTCACACACCAGAGAACCATTAAATTAAAAAGCACTGATGCTTCTGGGAGGAAAAGACTGAAGGCTGTCAGCACTTTGCATTAACAGCTTCTATCCAGCAGGCCCACGCCCCTGACCCAGCTAAGGAGCCCCTTTTGCATGGAAACAGCCCATGCTGCTGAATGAGACTATGCGGTGCGTTCCCTTCCAGGTGCCGGGGGACTGATGCGTGCTGCTCATTAGTGGTAAATGGTAGCTACATGTGGAAATCCCAGCACATTGAAAAGAGAATACAACCCTAAGGAACCATAAATCACTTGCATTGATTCTAAAACTGACTGAGATGCGGCGAGAGAGTTGTTTGTTCAGAATTTAATTTGATTCATCAGCCATTGGACAGGCCTTTATTTGCTGTTAAACTGCTACATTTCCAGCTACTGAAGCTGACTCAGGTGTTCCCGAGTTTTTGTCTTTTGTCGGGGAGGGAGGCAGATCTGTACACAGAGAAAGTGGAATGCATTTTTGTTCAAACCCTGCTTCTGCCAGCGTTGAAAGCACTCGAGTGAAAGGTAAATCACACTGATCAAGTGACATGGTAGATTTGGGTGCCTGCTGCAATTGGTGTGCCATAGCTGGGCACAGCTGCAAGTTGGTTGTGTTTGGCATCTTCTGATGGTAAACTTTCTATTCTCTTGTGAAGACTCAGGCAGACTGGAAAGTATAGACCATAGTATTTACAGCTATTGGATGCAGTTCTTAAGCAGGCAAAAAAGAAAAACAAGACCCCCTTATTTCTGGCTCTCAGTTAATCAGCCATCTGAAACCCTGACCTCAGAATTTCTCACCTCCTGTTCTGCACCCCCTGAATTTCCCTTCCGTATTAGCTGCTCACTGTACTAAACTTAGCCTGAGCCATCCCATGATAATGGTCCATCTCCAGGCTCTTGATGTTATCCACCCACAACCCCCCACTTCTCTCAAAAGGATCCTGGTTTGGACAATACATTATGATTACTGTATTTATAATGTGTGAGTCTGCTGCTAACTTGCAAATATGTCTCCATTGCCTTAGAAACAAAAGTCCTGCCTTTCCAAAATTGAAAAATTCCAAACTCTTTCCTCTACCGCTCACCTGCTTTCCCTCACCTCCAATTCAACCACCACTCAAATCAATCTCCTTGTCTCGCCTCCTGAAAAACTGAGGCTACTAACCATGAGCTCCTTTATCATCTCTCCTCTCCTCCTCAGAAGATTTCTGTATCATCACTTATATTTTATGGCTTTGGGAGCAGCAAAACCAGGGTTCAAATGCCTGATCCGCCCACCATGTAGTGGCTGTGTAAGCTTGGGCAAGTTTCCATGTCTACAAATTGAAAACCACCATTTCTATGCCACAGAACAGCTGGTATAATTAAGAATGAATACAGCACTTGATGGGGCTCACCTGGTAAGAGATAGAGGCAAGACAGCTGTCTTTCCTCTATCTCTTCCATGTCTTAGCAGCTTCCCCTGCCTACGCTCGCTGTCTTATTTCTCTCTACTCTGTGTAGGGACTTGATCCTGCAGTTAGCCCCCCTTACTCCAAGACCATTTGTGGTCCTCTCATTGTTGTGGTTTTACCCTTAAAATTTATCAAGCCCCTAATTCTCCTATCCCAAATAATCCCTCTTGAGCTACAACTCTCTTGGCTTGGTCTCATATTTCACTTCTGAAATGATTGTGAAGAGTCTTCTGCTACCAGCTGACGGTATGTCACAGCCTAACATCTCCTTAATTAACTGTAATCTGGCTGATATTCTGATCATTCTATAATACTTGAGAAAGCCCTGCCTCATGATCTAGTATATCACCACCACACACCCTTTCTAAGACATCTCTTTGATACTTGAATCATGATGTTGCCCTTTCTAGAAACGACGCTACTGCAGGGTAGCGTCCTTATGCTCACTCAAGCCCTTCCATCACCCCAACCTCTCTTTCTGCACCTAATATGCTATAAAGATAAGATTAAAATAATTTTAAAAGGCGGGCCACGGTGGCTCACGCCTGTAATCCCAGCATTTGAGAGGCCAAGGCAGGTGAATCACTTGAGCTCAGGAGTTCAAGACCAGCCTCGCCAACATGGCAAAACCCCATCTCTACTCAAAACACAAAAATTAGCTCAGTGTAGTGGCAGGTGCGTATAATCCCAGCTAATTGGGAGGCTGAGGCAGGAGAACTATTGGAACCTGGGAGGCAGAGGTTGCAGTGGGCCAAAATTACACCACTGCACTCCAGCCTGGATGACAGAATGAGACTCTACTGAAATAATAATAATTATTATTATTTAAAGAGTTCGATGATGAAATAGGTGTAGAAGACTTTGCTTACTATTTCCCTTTTTAGAGATTCTTACTGTATGTTAACAGATTAAAGGCTCTTCGAAGAGTTCTGCAGGAAAGAATACTTACCTGCTCAATAATTACTGATTGATTAGTAACACCCATGAAGTACTTACTTTTATTAATATTTGACTTTTTATTGTAAAAATGTCTCTTCAAGTTGTTCCTAAGCTACTAGCAAATAAAATTTGTTACATATTTTTTGTTTGCCTCCCAAAGCCTGTTTTCAGACATGGACATAGTATTAATATATATCCATTATAAACCAGACTGCAAGGTCACTTAAATATTTTTGTTTTTTAAAAAATTAATTTACACTACATTTGTCTGAAATGAACAGGAAAGAAATGAACGATAAAGTTTCTACGACACAACTATTTTCTTTGGCTCTCTCAAATGCCTCATTTCTCCATGTCTTTTTTTATTTTTATTTTTATTTTGTTTTTATTTTTTTGACATGCAGTCTCACTCTGCAGCCTGGGATGAAGTGCAGTGGCACAATCTCAGCTCACTGCAGCCTCCACCCCTGGGTTCAAGAGATTCTCCTGCCTCAGCCTCCCAAGGAGCTGGGATGACAGGCACCTGCCACCAAGCCCAGCTAATTTTTGTATTTTTTGTAGAGACGGGGTTTCACCGTGTTGGTCAGGCTGGTCTCAAACTCCTGACCTCAAGTTATCCACCCACCTTGGCTTCCCAAAGTGCTGGGATTACAGGCATGAACCACCGTGCCCGGCCTCTCCATGTCTTATACGACCTGAAGAAGGAAGGAGGTCATCTGCTGGAGCCAGGGGCCATGTTCGCTCCATTCAATGCATGATCACATGTAAGCTTTACAACCCTGTGAAACAGATATGACTATACACATTTTTACCAATTCTAAACTGAGGCTCAGAGTCACCCATCAATGAAATGACAGAGTCTGCATTCAAATTTAGGTCTGCTGATTCTAAAAATCTGTGATTTTTGCACAAAATGGCAGCCTTTACCAATAGTGAGGTGAGTGGAAGTGACATGCAAATGCAGCAGGTGGGAAAAGAGAGTGCCCAAGAAGAGAAAACTATTTGTCCAGTGGCTGGAATGATGAGCCTTTGCCAAGAGCATTGTGAGGCAGAGAAATTATAGCTACCAGCTGCCAACTCCCAATCTTGGGCCATAGAGAAAAGAGGAGAAAAAGATACAGAAGAAAAGGAAGACTGAACAAAGAAACAAAAAGTAATATGCTCAAATTGCCTCAGTTGCTGCAAAGCTATTTGCCCTAGGGAAGAAAATAGACTGTTTTTCCTGCCTTGACTTAGTGCTGATCACCTGGTATCATGAAAATTCGACCAGACTATGCCAGGCAGTTTGTCTACTGCAAAAGATAACGAGAGAAAAAACTGTAAGCTTCCATTGGAGCCACAGACTGTGTTTTATACTTTTCTCCCATGTCTGTTTCCGCTTCCTAACAATTAAATACATGAGTGTTTATTGAATGCCATTTGAATGAATGAATGAAAATAGGTTTATGTCAGAGAGCTATTTAAATTCCCTACCACTCCTTAATTAGTTACTGCAGCCACAAAACCTTTGAGAAACAAGGCAGGTATACATTTATAAGTAAAATTATTTCCAAATTGGTATTCTGAAAAGAAGAAATATATTAACATTGCTTGTGGGTGGTTTAGTACATCCATCATCAAAATGTCAATATTTATACACATATGACTCTAATATTTTGATGGTGCATTATCATAACATCTAGAATTCACTCAACACTGCCGTGCGTTCCTGACCTCTACAGCAAATCAAACTATATCTTGTTGATCTATGTTGAGTGCAAGCTCCACTGATGGAAATAATCTCTTCCTCTACAAGACAGGGGTAAGGCTTCCTATATGTTACATGGTAAGTAAAAATCCAGTACAATGGGAAGCAAATGGCTTGGTGGCCACTCTTCACTAGACAATAGGAAGATAAGGACAGAAATAAAAGAAGAAACCCTTTGTTCTTGGTGCTTTTCACAGAGGATTCTTGGACCCTCTGTGAAAACCCATCTCTCTGAGGCTTTTTCTGTGAAATCACTGGCAGATAGGAACTTTTCAGCTAGCACATGTCAAAGCTTCTGCCAGGAATGTAAACTGTACAATAATTTTTTTATGTCTTTAGACACCTAAAACAGAAACCTTAAACACCCAAGTGTCAAAATAAGACAGATAACCCAATAAATTTGCTAGAGCAGGGACAGGGAAAACAAACACAGCCTTCTGTTATACGGATGTCTGTTAACTCGCTCCGACCACTAGCCTGAAACCTTAGCCTGCCACACGTCTTTCCTGTCGGGCTGTTTATTTAGACTCCCGTAAAGCCTCTCGGCACCCATTTTTAATTTTCAGCTTGCTTCTTGTCAGCTTTCTGAAAACATAGCAAGATCCACTGTTTAACAAAAACACACACAAATCAGAGGAGGAGGAGATGGATGGCAGAGGGTAGTGGGTGCAGGCATCCCCCAGTGCACTGTGGGGGGACCACATTCCTGGTCCCATTTGTTTGTAACGGAGGGCAAGGGTTGTCAATCGGGGTCATTCAATCTTGCATGCTTGGATTTAACTATACGGCTGTCCTCATAAGAAAGGTTTGCCTCGTTCGGTGCTATATTCTGCATTCATTCATAAAACACTCTGTAAATGCTCTTTGGAAATGTTAGTTAAAAAAAAAAAAAGAAAACTTCAGTGGTGCTAGTTCATTTCATTCTGATAGTTTTCTATTCTTGATTAGATGGCTTGAAGAGGCCTCAAGCAATAATCCTGTCCTTCCAAAGAAGGATAATAGACTTTTGAGTTTAAAGATGATCATCAGATATGTTATTTTCCTTAAATGCACCTGATAATCCACCGAGCAGCAACTACTTATCAAGTAATTGTTACAGGCAAAGTGCTGTAGTTACACCTGAGTAGAGAAAACATATTTTGTGAACCAAAAATTGGAATTCAGGATTTCATATGGAATAACTGTGGCAGATTCCAACTCAAGAGGCAGTCAGGGAGATGCAGTATAGGAGCCCCCAATACTGGAATTTATAGGCATTTTGATAACTTCAGCAGGGGCAATATTAAAGACTATTTAAAAGCGGGCTCCTTGCTCTGTGAAAGCAAGCCTTATGGTCTGCAAAAGTAAGGGTTATAGTGGGGGATATAACATGGGGGATATAACATTTTTTCATCTCTTCACTGTCTCTCCACTTTTACCCCCATGCATTTGGAAGCAATCTCTCAGTTTCCTAGAAGCCCATAGGATCAATTTATACTTTTTTAGTAGTCATCGATCTCAACAGTGAATAGTAATTTATTCTCGATTATAGTGATTTTCCTAAGAATGTAAGATTTTCAGGAACTGGTGGGCAAAGAAAGAAAAGAAAGGAATTCTTTTTTTAAAAAAAAAGTAAATTGCTCCTATGATTCCATCACATGTATGTGTGTGTGTGTGTGTGTGTGTGCACGTGTGCACACACACACATATATACAGGAAGAGGCAAAAGTCCCAGGTCACATCCAACATATACAATCCTACCCCTTCCTCAGGGATAACCACTGTTAACATATAAAAGCACTATTTTCCTGGATTTATTCTGTGCTTAAATTTGATATACAAGCACATATATGTATATGTGTATATGCATATATGTATACATCATATACAAATAGCCATACATACATGTATTTCTTTTTCACAAAGATGGGATTCTGCTATATATATAGATATAAAATTTGTTTTTATAATACAATTTGGTTTTATATTATCATTTTATTTTGTATATCTTGTCAAGTCAGTACATATTTTTCTATGCAGTCTTGCTAATGGTTGCATAGTATGGCATTAAATAATTATAATATCTTTTATTTACCCAGTCCCCCAACTGATGAACACATAGCTCATTGCCAATCTGGGGTATTACAAAAAGGCTGCAATTAACATTCTTGTGAATATATTTTTTCACTGATTTGTGTTACTATTTCTATAATGTAGAGTCCCAGAAATAGTGATCCAGAGAACTGGGACTTGCCTGAGTTATTAATACATCAAAAGAAAGAATGTAAGGTGGAGGGGCAAGGGATCATCAGCATCAGAAGCAGAGAGAGTCTGGAAGGCAAATGTTGGTAGGGTCTGTCTGAGTCGTGTTGAGAGAAAAGGAAGTCTGAGTCTCTGACATCAGGTGTCTTAGTTCCACCGGCAAAGTATCTCTCTGAGGGGAGCAAGTGCCACCATCTCTCTTAGGTGAGAATTTTAATTTTAGGTGATAATTAGATAATTTATTATTGCCTAATTCCTGTAACTTATTCTGATCCTGATTCTATGCTCACTAGGCAACATTATGAATACAATATGGTTTCCCCAAAGATCTAACTTGAGAAAGTTGAGTATAGGGGAAAATGTAGGCAGTAAACTCTCTGCCAGTCTGTGTAATGGGTTTCTGTAAATCCTCCGTGAGATATGGATCCTCTCAGTATAGTGGTAAAATTGGTTTTTAAACCTACAGGATAGCCACCCTGTGGGGCCTGCTGAAAGACACCCTGTCATCAATATGATCAACACCTCACCTCCATTCTGTATTTTCAATTCCAAATGCAGGTAACCCGTAAGCTTCTAGAAGGCAAGAGACATCCCTGATCTGGGTTTGTCATCCCCACAGCTGGGGGACAGTTGCAGAGTCGGCATCCATTGCCAAGTCAATTTCTCAATGTTCTTCACAATTCTCACCTCCACTCCCACTGCGACTCCACTAGTCAGGCTCTCATCTACAACATCAGTACTGCCCTCAGCTGACTCCACCGTCTCCACTCTTGCTCTCCTTGATAGCATGTGATGATAGTGTCCTATTATTTAAAGAATAACCTACAACCCCCTGTGAGCTGGCCCTAAGACCCAAGGTCTGGATCCATCATACCTTTGCAGTCCAATATCTTACTACACCTCTTCTCCCATCTCTGGGCCTCTGCTTATATTTTCCCTTCCATTCCCAATGACCTCTTCTTGAGAAATCCAAAATAGATTTGTAAAATAGAATACATAAATGTTTTGCTGAAGAGCAGGGGCTTCTGTCGTCAAGCAAAGGTTAATCTGGCTGGGTGACATGGGGAGGGACGGGGAGAGTTGTGGACTCACCAGTCAGGAGGACCTATCTGCCCCTACCCGACCCCATCCCCAGCTCTCCTTTTGAGTTATGGTGCCCACCAAAGAATAAGGTTCAAAGCTTGCATTGTTGCAAATCCATATTAATACTTTAATAGGCAGGAAAACTAGAAATTGTTAATGAATATAAAATGTTTATTATATAGAAATAAATTTTTGTTATTAAATATTGTTCTAATGTAAGGCAATTCAAGATCTGGACATTTTTCCCAGGAAGATGCTTATTTTACTATAATACATGGAACATTCAATGCTTTCCAAGTTTCAAGGATAAATTCTTGTCAAAAAGTTGTCCTGGTTTACTGTTTACCTTGCTGCTAAAGAACAGAGAAATGCCTGATCACGAACTCACCACAAATGAAGTACTGACTTGGGTTTGGATACCTTTCCTGGCATTCAGTATTGCCCGGAGAAAGGTTACAAAAAGATCCAGGGCAGCTCTCTCCTTTGAATCGGGGGCCCAGTCCTCTGAGATTTGAGATTGCCTCACCTCCAAAGTTAGGATCCCCAGGTCTGCTAGACATGTAAAAACGGTAAAAATTTCACAGGGGAATGAAAACCATGTGGTAATGTGTGAATATTGTATAATACCGTTTTGAGACAAAAATAAATGGGCAACATAATTATGCCTTGATTGGTTTTTCATGTCAAGGTCTTGATGTCTGAAAATTTCTGTTTCATATCTTATTTTAAAAGAAATAAAAATTGGGCCAAAGCTAGAGAAAAGAGCTATTCCTGAGTTTGGCAAGTGCCCAATGTAGATATGCCGTAAATTCTTGATCAAACAGACCCCAACTCATAGGCTTCAACCCTTAACCTGACTTTTTTTCAGTATTCCACTTTCAGAAGATATGTTTATTACAAGAAAAGAAGATCACATTGAGGATTCCCTTCTGAAATAAACTCACAAATTTCAGAGGATGGCCCGTGGTATCAACTCTACCTATCTTGGGAAGACAGCATCACAAAGGGGTGCAACTAACCAGGGGCAAAGAGAACTAGACCTAATCTCTTCCAAGGCTTGACTTCCTCATCCAAGTCAGTTAGTCTTTTTGAGTTTCAGTTTTCTTATTCATGAAATGTGGATAATAACACTTGCCTTCTCAGTCTCAGAGGAGGACTGGGAAAATTAAATGAGGTAATATATAGGAGAATGCTTTACCTCCACAATGCATTATTGTCATTGACATCACTTTCTATAATCAGTCTAAAGAATCTCCTGTGTTCTAGAGTCAGATGGGTACTATATGGGCAAGACAACTGTATATCCTAGCTTTTCCTGGGTGACCTGGATTTCAACAGTTCTGCCTGACTGTCCAGATAAGTATACTCTTCAAAGTGTGCATTTTTACATAGATTTGAAAGGGGAAAGGGTAGCCACTTAATTTTTAATGAGATATGTAAATATATATCATATAATTAGAAATCTACACACAATATTTTAATAATAATCACCTCCCTCTGAATGACATAGAATGGTCAATGATTAAAAAGTCTTTTATAAAATAAAACTAAGTGCAAAAAGAAAAAGGACGCAACATGAAACTATCTCAGGAAAGGAAAGGAACAATGAGCTATCAGAGGTGTCTGTTTCCAAGTAGGTAAAACTTACCCTTTGAAATTAGATAAAACGCCTCTGTACCTTTGACTATGGGCATGAAGTCAAAGGAGGCATTCCTCCAATCAGAGCTGGATGTGAGTTATGACTACTTTAAAAGAAAATGCCTTTCAAGGGAAGTCTTTGGCAGCTGTGTAGCTGGATTAGAAAGGAGTTAATTTAAGTGCGCAAATAAATGGAATCTATATACATGGGGATTAGAGAATGTCATTCTTGACATTTCAAAAGAATGGATTTTGACCTCAGTTGGAATATGCATGTGATGTGCCTCTCATTCCATCCCTAGCATTACTAACTGGTGTATTATTATTTCAACACTAAACAAAGAGAAATAGCACTTGTCCCTGGACCAACATGTTAGTTTAGAAGTCCCAGTCTCAACACAAGGAATATTTTGACAGTGGATGGAGCACATACCCCTTGAAAACCCCACATGGCATAGCTGGTAAGTCACCCAGAAAGCCAATTCTACTTAAATGCTTATGAAACATCTAAGGAGAAATTCAAAACATTTTTTAAAAATCACAGTTGTAAGTGAAATACTTCCAGCAGCAATAAGCTGGGAAAGTAGATGGCAAAACTCGGGGGGGTTTTCTTCAACTTGGAGAGCCAATCTTTCCTTCCTTTTTAATGAATGTATGAATGGATGTATTTTAACAGGAGGCAATGAGGGCTTATGTTTGTATCCAGGTTGATTATGAAACATTGAGCAGATTTGTATAACAAATCCACAAGGAGGTGAAAAGTCCTGGTGAGAAACTCATCTAGTCCAGCTTCCAACTGCAATATCCAATTCAGGCAAACTCCTGGTAACTCTAATGACTTTCCTCTCTAATCTCAGTCCAATTTGGCTGTTGGGATTCAGTTCTCATCACTCTTCCATCTATGGCTCAGGCACAACCACTGTAATAATGCACACCAACAATGAGGAGACTTTTTGTTTTTGTTTTGAATACATTAACCTGAATTTGATAAAGTTAGCAAATAGTAACTTCCATAGGGATGATTTTTTTTCAGGCAGCCATATTGAAATGATCCTAATTTTCCTTAGGGTCATGTCTAAGATCAGAGATTGGCAAACTTTTTCTGTAATGGGCTCAATGATAAATATTTAACTCTACAGACTATAAAGTTTCCATTGTGGCTTCTCAATTTTGCTACTACATCATGCAATCAGTTACAGGTAATATATAAACAAGTTAGAATGGCTGTGTTCTAATAAAATATTTTATGGACATATATTTGAATTTTATATAATTTTCATGTGTCAACAATATTACTTTCCTTTTGACTTTTTCCAACTATTTAAAAATGTAAAAAACACTCTTAGCTAGCAGACCATACAAAAATAGGCAGCAGGCCACATTTGGCCCATGGGCCAAAGTTTGCTGACCCATGTCTGAGAAACTCAGTAGGAAAAAATTGCCAAGGGACACTTTCAGGAGTCACTACAGAGGAGGTTAGCTATGGATACAGTCCCTTCCTCAAAGGTTAAAGGCCAGTCACGGGTGATAGTCATTAGTGCTGTCCACTGAATATTCTCTGTTCTTTCCCTAGGAACATGGTAGCATTGTCACTTCCCACACCCTTACAGTCACTGTGGCATGTGACTATAGGAGATGTGAATGGAAATGACATGTATTCCTCCCAGGTGAAAAATTAAAGAGTAAAGACATGATTTATCATATTCCCTTCTCTAGGTTATAGTACTTATGAATGGGCGAAGTACCCACAACTGACCTGCAGGTCATATAGCTTGAACAAGAAATAAGATTCTGTTGTGTTAAACCACTGAAATTTTGGGGTGATTTGTTCACAGGTTAGCCCAGCGTGTACTAAATGCAACTGGATTATTACAGACTATGGTCAGAGGATGCCTGTGGTTCCTTAAAATGAAATATTTATTCTTACATCAGCAAGAGACAGCCACTTGGCCAACTGAAAATAGGTTACCACATATATCATGGATTTATTGTTCTTCAATCTGTGACCTATCAAGAAAACTATATATAGTAGATAATTTGTAATGCTACTATTCAATGCATTAAATGCATTGAATAGGTTATAAGACAGGTAGTCTCATATTCTGCAGATGGAAAAGTAAACAGCTGGTATCTTTCTAGAAAGCTAATTTCCTATGCCCACCAAGGTCTTTTATAATTTTTCAAACTCTTTGACTACAAACTCTATTTCTAGGAATCTAGCCTAAAAATATAGTCAAGAATCCAGGCAAATATTTGTGAATAATGATATTCATTCTTGTCAAAATATCAAAAAATCCCTGGAAATAATTATATTCAGCTTTATGAGAAATAGTAAAAATTATGGCATATTCATATAATGAAAAAGTTATACAACTATTTAAAATTAAGTTTATAAAGAAATTTAATAATGAAAAATAAATTAAATATAGTATGATTTTTACCTATATTTACATGTAATATATAGAGAAAGAGACAAAGAGAAGAACTGGAATAAAACACACTGAAACATAAACAAATGGTTATTTTATTCCATTGACATTTTTATATTTTCCAAATTTTCTACAGGGAATATGTATTACTCTTACAGTCAAATAAAGCAATAAAAGTCATCCCAAACCAGCCAGCTTTAGACTTATCTCCTCAGAGCACCCCAAGTCTGTTTCTGCTTTCCATAAGCTATGAAATGCTCAAGAATCCTCTGTAGTGAAGAAACTCCCCACTTTCTAACATTTTTACTTAGAACCCCTAATTAAGTTATCAGCATAAAACCACCCCAAGAAAATGACTCATAGAAGTCCACATCAAAAAGAATGGGCCTTCCCCTCTTCCCAATGTTGGCATATATCAATTCAAAGCTTATTACTATTTAAATTACTTTATTATCATAATTCCTGTGAATGACTTGCTTTGGGAGGATTTTATAGATCTTTTAACCTACCCTTTCAGCCTTACCATCCCCACTATAATGCCGACTTCCATAACAACAGCAAATAATCTCAGTGGCTTCACACAATCAATCTTGTTCCCTTCACAGTCTGTTCAGGTATATGGTGCATGGCCTTCTGTTCCATGGTTACAGTATCTTGGCTTTTCTTTTATGGGACCACCATCTGTAAGGGCTTCCTCAGAGGGCTTTGCTAGATCCTCTGCATTCAGCTAGCCAAACAAGCCAGGCAAGAAAGTTAGGAGAAAAGGCATGCATCACTCTACCTTCATTCCATTTGCCAGAGAACAGTCACATGACCCCACTTAACCACAAGTGGGACTGAGGAATGTGGTCTTTCTGTATGTTCATAAATGGGAGGCAAGGGTGGGGAACGTCACCAGTCTCTGCCTTACCCACTATAGATAACTAAGAGTAGCTCTCAGCTCTCAATACTACATATTCTGGTTCACTTTCATCTTTTGCTAAAGGAACTCTCCCACTCAGTTAATCTTTCCCCTACTAGATTCCCCAAATTGGTTTTGAATCTCACCTCCAATAAGTTGTTTTAAATGCCCCAATCAAAAGAACTCATTCCTTTCTTTATGGACCTGTTGCATGAATTTCTATTATAACTATTCTCGGAGTCTGGGGCTTATATTAGTGGAAATTGTATGTTTTTCCTTCATCAAAGGTAAGCGACTGAACCAGGTATTATTCTTCACCATCTCCCATGGTATCCAGCCTTGGGTTTTCACATGCTAAGCACTCAGCAAATATTAATTCCCTTCCATTGCTTTTCCATCAACATTTGTGAAAGCTAACAGAACAAAAATACACCAGCCTAGTGTTTCACATAAATGCTGCCGGTTTTAGCTCTCCTTCTTAACAAATATTATATGAAGAGCATTTATAAGAAGGTCCAGAAGAATCATCCAAGAAGCATATGAGCTTTAAAACCTCTTTGGGGATTGATTTAAGAACCAAAGGATCTAGCATAAGGTTTCGTATTCCTCTGATAATCCTACGTATTTTGCAGACTTTAAAACTCTCTGTGGACTTTTCCTTTTCCTGGAAAATCCAAGTTCTTTAGTAAATCAACTTTTCAGCCCAGTGGGTATAAAAACAGACTGTGTAGTAAATGTGCTTTAGCTTTGCTGAGTTTGCAGGCAAATGGAAAGAAAAGCAAAGAAATAAAGTAAAAGTGAGACGTGTGAACTTTCCCCATCCATCTTAATGGAGTGCTAACCTTCTTGCCTCAAGGTGACTGTTTGAATTCTAGAACTATTAAACAACAAGCTGAAATCCAAACAATCAGTCTGGGAGTGAAATTGCCTTGAAAAAGGACAGCTGTGTCCAGTTTTGACTAGGATGCAGGCTTAAGAAACAAGTACACCCCAAATAAACTGATTTTGGCTGTCCTCTGTCAGCTTTAGACTCTGTAACCTCTCCTCCTTGCTCTGCCCTGAAATGTTCACTCCTTTTGAAAGCTGGATTGGGTGTAAAATGGGGCCTTGCTTTTAGGGATGGCATCTGAGAATGGGCACATTAAGTGAAAGGCACTATCTTTTGTCAAAGAGTGCCTCAAAACTCTTAGAATTTGGAGTGTTAGTGATTGTTGATTTTCACCATTTGGAGTAATTTGTACAGTGCCTAGTACTAGGGGTTGTACAGAGGAGAAAGGCAGAAAGAGGCTAGAGACCGACAAACAGAGCTTAAGTTAAAACATTTAAAAGCAACACATGCTTATATAGAAAATTTAGAAACCTCAGACAAAAAGAAATAATCAAAAATTACCCAAGTCCCTATATTCCAAAACAAAGCTGTTAACATTTTGATGTTTTGCTCTGTAACAATTTTTCTCTGCAAAGGGTTCAGAAGGAATTTTTGTTCTTCGGTTTGAAGCTATTGACCAGACCAGAACTGAGACTGTAGGAGAAACTGAATCCAAAAAGAGCAAACTCTAGGCCTAATTTCCAAAGCATCCTTCTTGATACTATCTTCATTTATAAAATAAAAGGACTGGAAACAAACAACTCCCTGCTGGGTCTGATGTTTGGTAATTGGGTAAAAGCATAAGAGAAAAAAGAACACCTGCTTTGAAGTCAAGTCAGACATGGACTTCATTTCCAACTTTAGGACTTACCACGTGTTTCACCTCAGGCAAATTCTTTAATTTCTCTGACCTAGGTACCTCATCTTTAAAATACAAATAATAATATGACTTCATAATTACAGTATTTTGAAAATGAAGGGACATCATCTTGAAGATAATAAACAATCAAATTTATAATTATTGTTCAATGATTACTATGGGCTCAGGAGGAGTTTTAGGGAGGCTTTCCTAATATGACACTTCTTCAGTTTCTCCTATAGTCTCAGTTCTGTCTGGTCAATAGCTTCAAACAAACGAACACAAATTCCTACTGAAACCTATGCAGAAAAAAGTATTGCAGGGCAAAACACCAAAATGTTAACTGCATTGTTTTGGAATATAGGGACTTGAGTAATTTTTGTTTATTTCTGTCTGCAGTTTCCAAATTTTCTATATAAGCATGTGTTGCTTTTAAATGTTTTAATAAATATTTTTGCTGGAAAAAAGAGTAAATATTCAACAGATACTGTGTGATGAGTAGGCTAATTATTAAGCAGCTCTTTGCAGATTGCTATTGCATAAATTGTGCAACTGTATACCCCAGATTTCATGGGAAAGTTCTAAATATGGATATTTTGTTCCATTGGTTCAACTTAGTCTAGTGTATATGGTTACTGTATACTGTTACTCTAGTTGTTTGATTTAGTCTGATGTATATGATTACTCTATAAATGAGATACAATAGCAAATTAGGGAAAACATACGTTATTCCACCTATCTAGTGGAATCATGAAAAAGACCTGTGTGTATACTAAAATAATAATAAAATCAAACTATGTGATGCCTGAGCAGAAAGCAAGCACAAATTGTAAGGTGACAAATGGGGAAGTCACACTGGGTACTGACAGCCTGGTGTGTTTAGACAGAGAACTCTTCTGGATTCAATGGAGCACTTCATGTTGATTGGTGGGACAGATGAAAAAGGAGGAGAGAATCTGGGGAAGGTTAAAATGCAAACTAGAAATGGCTAAACGGTTTTCACTAGATGTGAAAGAAATGCAGTGGAGATGGGATTTTAACAGGGTTTTGGAATTACAATAATTATAAAGAAATCCATGGGTCTTAGGCTTCCAAAAACGAAACGTGTGACTCTATAGGTATCAGTCAGGTAACATTACGTAAGGTGTGGTTATAACCATGTCAGATTCTTTGCCAACTCAGTGTTTTCTAAGGTTAAAAAAAAAAAAATTGGATACCCACTTAATAAAATGTATTGGGCTCCATGTAACAGAATATAAGATTAAAACTGACTTGAAAAATTGAAGCCCAGAGGTACAGTGATCTCCAGGTTGATGCACTAACTCAACAACCTCAGGGATCCAGACTTTCCAGATGTGTTTCCCCCTGCCATCCTCTGTGTGTCATGGCCCTCTGCATAACCCAAGATGGCTGTAGCCATTCGAAGCATCATATGCTCATACAACCCTGGTGGGAATGGGGCAGTTAAGGCCAGAGGGGCAAGGAAATTCTCCTCAAGCATCTCGCTATCAGGGAAAAAGAGATTTCCTGTAAGTTCCTTCAACAAATTTCTTCACTGATATTCCCAATATCAATGGTCATCATTGGGTCAAATGGCCATCCCCATCAAGGAAAGTAGGAAGGCAAGGGCTGTGTTTTCACTTTCCAACACAGGCTGTGGTCTCTGCCCACCTGGAAAAAAAAAAAAAAAACTAGGGTGGCAATTAGCTGTTATGTAGAGAATTAACAAGGAGCATCGTGAGTGTTATATTTCAAACAAATTAAAATGCATGCCTTCTTAGCCAACAGCGCTTAAAATAAAAGTACCTGTATTCCTCATACCACCTGTCCACCATCACCTTTACCCTTGCCTACACTCACGTATACACATAGAGAAAGCAAGGACTCCTAATATTGGACTGACTTTATTTTTTCTCTTTACTCTTCCCTTGGCTGAATTTATAGAACAAGATCATCTTACAATTACAGAAGAGATCATTTATTTTTTGCCTCTTAGGTATTTGTGGATTTTTCTGTTTGTTTCAGATGTAACTAAAGGAATTATAACAACAAAAAACAGAAGCCAAGAATATGTGGTTTTTGTGAATGTTTATGTTTTCCTGCAAAAATTGAAAGAAATATTTAATAAACATTTTAAAAATCATACAATAAATGATAACTATTGTATGTCCTTAGGCATGGAAAGAAAATTAAGCAAAATAGGAGTTACACAGATATAAAGGGCATAATTGAAGCAGCTTCTATTAACTCTTTCAGATGCCATCAACATAATTTTAAAAACCAAAGGTGAATACGTATTCATCATAGTTTAATTTTAAGTAAATAAAAATTGTTTCTGAATAGTATTTGAAATCAAAATTCACCTATCCTGAATGACTTCAAAGTAATTAAAAAGTAAAACTAAAAATGGATGACAAATTACTATCTGCTTTGTTTGGCTTTTCAATAAAAACTAAATGCAACACAAAATAATGACAGTAATTTAAAATTGTCATGCATTATAATAATTTATTTGTAATTAGAGTACTTCATCTTTTATAAAAGCCTATTACTCTACCTGTGTAGTGTATCCATCTGCACAAGTTTTTCTGAATTCCCTCAGGTAATTAGTTTCATGAAATATTGCTGGATGGCATATTCTCCCTCACCACTACTCCTGAGATTTTATAAAATACAAGCACTCTTACCACAGTGTTATGTTGAGAAATGTAATTAACAGAAAATATTGTATGATATTCATGTCAAACATTACTTGGGCAAAATACATACAGACTCTAAGTATTCCTAGATGACCTAATTAGGCAAAACAAATTTATCTCACAAATCTTGACACTATATTCCTTCTCTGGAGCAGATATTCAAGGCCTTGGGAAGCATTTGATTCCGGGTTTAACCTCCCAGCTGCCCAAGACCTTATACCATATCACACAGTGAATCTATGAAATGACCCAGAATAATTCCTTTCAGCTCCATTTCAGTAAAGTCCTCATCTCTCTAGTCTATTGGCCAGCCCCACCTTCCTGCTGGATCCTATTTGCAACATCTTTATTACTTGCCATTTTGGAAGTCACAAACTGTCTCAGATCTTTTATTCATCAACTCTTCACCCAAGGCACATATGTTGCTAAACTCTCTCCAGTAATTCAGAAAAGGGGAAACTTAATTTCCTTTTGTTAAACAGTGGCATCCTACTGTTGTCTTTGCCTTTCCTGTTTATACTGAATCCTAAACAAGCTTTTTCATCTACCAAATGTTCCACCAATGTCTAGAGTTTATCTGTGTATTAGAGTCTTGCACCCTTGCACTGTTCTCGTGCACTAAGTATAAAACAGCTATTTCCATTTAAAGGTAATTATTGCTGCAGTACTGCAACACATCAATTAACATTTTTCCAAGTCAATAGTACAAAGATCCAAGACAAAGGTAAAGGAAGGAGATCCTTCTGTTCACCAGACTCAAGTTGTAATTGGTTTTCCAATTAAGAGTGGTTATCATGAGAAATTATTGGTTCTAAGACTAGAACGTTTACTAAAGCCACAATAACTTTGAGCCAAAGCAATAAGACAAGGCAAAAACCATTTAAAAAAAGCAATTTATTATAATTTGTATATTAATTCATTTGTTGCACATCTAGTAAGTACTCACAACTTTGAAAAGTAAGTGGGGAAGACACAGAAGAAACACAAAACACAGTAAATTTGTTAAACCATAGGAGTGTTTTCTATTAAGGATAATTATGGCCACATGAATCAATCTCCCTACAAACTGGAGGATCAATAAGAGGGAATAAATAAACCACACATGACCCACACATTTAGCATCACCTGAAAAAAAAGCCACGAATTTCAAATTACCCACAAGAAATAACACTAACTGTAAAATTTCTACAGAGCTCCATTGGCACTATATTCTCAGAGAGTGGAATGAAAGACTCTGTCTTTGACAGACTTCATGAAAAACAGGGGAAGAGAACAGAACACATGGGTGAAACAGAAAAAGAAAACCACCCTCGGAAAGATAAAATTCAACATTAATTGCTAAAATACTGAGCACATATCTGGGACTTCATATTTCACAACTACACTTATAGGAAAGGGACTTTAAAGTGAGAGATACTGGAGGTTGCAACCAGTAACTCTCAAATACAGACAAATACAGAAAAACTGTACTTTCTGTTTCCACAAGAAACCTTGTTTCTGGTGGAGAATCAGACAAATACAGAAAATACAGTATTGGAGATGTGGCAGTGAAGAGAAAAAGAGAAATAAAAAGGAAAAATATGAAATTATTAATCCTACAGAAATTAGAGAAATAAAATATACTCACCCCTCTCCGTTTCCATCACCATTAGCATCATCTATTAGAGAAACTGTGCTTCGTGATACCAAGAAAGAGGGCACCCTTAAAACTAGAAATCCTGTCCACAAAATATCTATGAATCAAATCTAAAAAAGCAACCCAGTGCTATGCAAAGATCCTATAAGAAGAAAGTAAGCAAACAAAAACATGAGTTTCAGTTGAAAGTTCTCTCCCAATAAACCATACAGCAGAAGAAAACCATAACTAAACTCCAAAATAAATTAATATTCTTAAGCAACCATTTAGAGAAGTATCTTTTAATACATAGAATCAAAAATTTAAAAACTAAAAAATGGATATGGAAAGAAACAGGAAGAAATGCAATAAGAATGGCCGAACTCAGGAAAAAAAATGAATAAAAAGACAAAACCATCTCATAAATGAAGGATGAATTATAAGTTGCACAAGGAAGAATAGATTAAAATCAAAATTTAATAAGAGGTTACACAGGTCTGAATGTTTGTGTCCCTCCAATATTCACGCATTACAGTGTAACCTCCAAGTTTATGGTATGAAGAAGTGGAGGCTTTAGTAGGTGATTAGGTCAGGAGGGGTCCACCCCCATGATTCAGATTAGTGCTTTTATAAAAGGGCCTCAGCAAGCCTTTTTGCCCCTTCTACCCCTTATGCCATGTGAGGACACAAAGAAGGTGCCATTTATGAAGAACAGGGCCGTCATCAGACATCAAACTTGCAACTTCCCAGGATCTTGATCCTAGACTTCCCATCCAGAACAATGAGAAATACAATTCTGTTGTCTATAATTAATTACTCAGTCTATGGTATTTTATATTAGCAGCCTAAAAAGAATAAGACAGACATATTGAAAAAAGGTAGGGAAATAACTGAAAGAATAAAAAATGAGAAAAGAAGGAAGTAAAAGTGGTCAGAGAGAAAACAAGGCAAAGAAGGCTTGGTGCACTTATAATGGGAGTCTCTGAGAAAGGAAAAACAAAATTATGGAGCAGCTGTGCATATTTAAACTATAACTCAATAAAACTTTCCAAAAATAAAAGGATCCTGAATCTATGTTGAAAGGGCCCATTATATATCTGGGAAAACTGAATTAGAAATATTCTAATCAAGTCCTAGACTATCCTAGTAAAACTACTGTTTTAAAGACAAAGAAAAAATATCCTCAGAGATCTTCAGACAAAATGATCAAATTATCTGAGAGGGCAAAAATATTAGGCTTACTTACATTCGAGTTCTCAATAGCAACATAAAACAAAATATGGCCACTGAGAGATTGAATTTTCAAGAAATTTAAGGAAAGGAAGCACAAGTCAAGATTTATAGCAAGGCAAGCTTCACTTCAAGAATCGACTATATAAAAAAATCTTCAACGTGCAGTAATATGTGGAATATCATACACACGAGCCATTCCTGAAGAGTCTACTAGAGCAATATTTCTCAACTTTTTTCCCCCATTACTGCCCCTCTTAGGAGGCTTTTCAGACCTGCCTACACACACATCCCATCATGATGAAATTTTAATACCTTGCATATACAGTATCTCTTTATATGCTATGGTCTTTTGAAAGACTACACACCATTGTAACATCTAAGAATTTTTTACCCTTGGCCCCAGAAACCAAATTTCACCCCATGGATATATTACAGAATGAACATCTTTTAACCAATATATAAGTAGAAATTTATGGAGATGGACTGATGGAGCATATAACAGATTTGATTGCGGTAAATGATAGGGGTATGGGAGGAAGAGTAGTATGTGTGACAAAGCAGAAAGAATGTTCTTCCCCAAAAGTGAGAAAATGAGGAAGGAGAGAGAAAGGGAAAAGTCAAATAAGATGATTTATCCTTGTATAGGGAATAGGTAGATGTCAGCAAATAACATTTATTTAATATCAGCAGATCAGATAATAAAAGATTAAGTAAAAATGGTGACTAAAGACAATAAAAAGCACAACTAGATATAATGGTAACCACAAATGTAACAAAAATACAGGTAGTATTTGGTATTTTGTATTTGATAAATACCAAAATAAAGTTTAAAATATACAAAGAAGACATGCCATCTGAAGAAATAAGCACAGTAGATATAGCATAATATGCACAGAAATTATAACAATATGACAATTGATACAGAAATATCAGTAATAATAAGTGTGGATAGGCTTACCTTGCTTATTAAAAGAAAATATTTTCAAATGGGTTTTTAAAGCAAAATATAGCTCTATGCTGAATATAAGACTCACACCTAAAACAGTAATTCATAAAGGGCAAAAATAAAGAAGTGGCCAATGACTTACTAGATAATGGAAATCATAAGAAAGCTGAGGTTGCAATCTTAATATCAGATAACATAAAATTCAGACCAAAATGCATTTTTAAAGGAAGCAGAAAATACTTTATAGTGATAAAAGCTGCAATTGTCAATGAACATTTAACAGTTATAAATACCTGTGTCCCAAATGACACTGTAAACACCTATGTAAAGAATAATTACTCATACCTCAAGGAGAAACATAGAAAAACACATTAATAACCGAAGACTTTAACATACTACTCTCATACTGACCTGTCTTAGGTCAAGTGGACAAAAAATAAGTAAGGTTATAAAAACTCTAAAAAACATGATAGATATCATAAATGTATGTCAAGCATTACACACTTAGAATAGAAAATATATCTTCTTCTCAAGTACATATGCGGCATTCACAAAAATTGATATGGTAGTTTATAAAGTATCAATATGTTTTATATTGTACAAATATGAACACCAGTTAATTTTTTAACTATCAATTATTAATAAATCAAAAATACCATTTCATGTAAAAAATTATAAAATATTCTGTTAAACAACTTGTGAGTGAAAGGAAAAATCAGAAATTACAGAATTTCTGAAAAATAATGATGATAAAAACCTACATATTAGAATCTATGGGATACATTTAAATAACAGGTAAGAGGAAAAGTGATAACCTTAAACATCTTGAATAATACAAATGAAATGTTTTAAAAATAATTATAATTTCTAACTCAAAAGCCTAAAACAGAAAAAAAAGCCAAAAGAAAACACAAAAAAGATCAGAGCAGAAAATAAAGCATAAAGCAGAAAAACTGTAGATTAAGTTAATATATCAAAATACTAGTTCCTTAAAACAGAAGTCAATAAAATAAAAAAACTACCAAATAATTTAATTTAAAAAATGAGAAAACATAAATGTAGAAAATGACATGACTTGGAGGAATTACCTCTTGATACGGATAAAACTTCTTTAAAAAATTATGAAATACTGTTATATACACTTCTATACAATTAAATTTGAAAACTTAGATGGAATGCATAAATTCTTATGAAAATAAGCTTTGACAAAACTGACATTAAAAGAGATAAGAGGCTTTAAATGACAAATTTCTAGAGAAGATACCAAAATTATCAATGAGCTATCTCATCAAAATCACCAGGCTCAGGTGCTTTCATAGAGGAATTCTAATAGATCTTTAAAGATGAGATAATCCCAAAGCTATACAAATTGTTTTAGAGCACAGAAAATTAATTAAAAAATCTTTCTGAAGTAAGTGTAACATTGATACAGGAACCTGATTTTTAAAAATAGCACAAAAAAGAAAGTTACAGGCCAATATCACTGATGAATATTGATGAAAAATCCTAAATAATATATCAGCCAACAGATTCTAATACCTCATTAAGAAAATATAATCAAGTGAGGTTTATCTAAGGGATGAAAGGATGGTTCAATATGAGAAACTATATTAATATAATTCCCTATAATAAGTCTAAAAGACTTATTAGCTCCTTAAATCCTGAAAAAGTTTTTGACAAATTTGACACCCATTCCTAATAAAATCTCTCCAGAAAATAAGAATGATGCATATTTCTTCAGTTTGGATATTTAATTTGATTTCTTTGACATGAAAACATGAAGATACACACACACACACACACACACAAACATCATACCACACACATATCTATGTATCTACATATATATCTTACTTAATGAGGATATGCTACATTCCCAATGGGAGTTGGGAAAAAGCTAGAAAACCTACTATATTCACTACTGTTTAATATTTTACTGGAAATACTAGCTAATGTGATTACATACAACAAAATAATTAGATGCATAAGAATTGAAAGACAAATAAAAGTCTGTCTATATGCAGATGGATAACAGTATAAATGGTAAACTCTGGAGAATCAATGATAAAACAAATAATCCGACAAGATAGCAAGATATAAAATTAACCTATAAAATTCAGTAACTCAAACTTGGCATTGTGATGTGAACCTGTAGTCTCAGGTATTCCAGGGGCTGAGGCAGGAGTACTGCTTGAGCCAGAAGTTTGAGGCCAGTTTCATAGCTATGTTATTATGCAACATAGCAAGACGCCTCTTAAAAGAAAAACAAAATAGGCTTCATCTACACAAACATAGTTAGAAGATATAATTCAAAAGAGAAAACTTCATTTATATTAGCAACAAAAATAAAATGCCTAGGCATATATTTACCAAAAAAAGTTCTAAACTTGTATGAAGCAAATCATAAAATACTCTTGAAACACATACACCCTCCCAAGACTAAACCAGGAAGAAGTTGAATTTCTGAATAGACCAATAACAGGCTCTGAAATTGTGGCAATAATCAATAGCTTACCAACAAAAAAGAGTCCAGGACCAGATGGATTCACAGCTGAATTCTACCAGAGGTACAAGGAGGAACTGGTACCATTCCTTCTGAAACTATTCCAATCAATAGAAAAAGAGGGAATCCTCCCTAACTCATTTTATGAGGCCAGCATCATCCTGATACCAAAGCCGGGCAGAGACACAACCAAAAAAGAGAATTTTAGACCAATATCCTTGATGAACATTGATGCAAAAATCCTCAATAAAATACTGGCAAACCGAATCCAGCAGCACATCAAAAAGCTTATCCACCATGATCAAGTGGGCTTCATCCCTGGGATGCAAGACTGGTTCAATATACGCAAATCAATAAATGTAATCCAGCATATAATCAGAACCAAAGACAAAAACCACATGATTATCTCAATAGATGCAGAAAAGGCCTTTGATAAAATTTAACAACTCTTCATAATAAAAACTCTCAATAAATTAGGTATTGATGGGACGTATCTCAAAATAATAAGAGCTATCTATGACAAACCCACAGCCAATATCATACTGAATGGGCAAAAACTGGAAGCATTCCCTTTGAACTGGCACAAGACAGGGATGCCCTCTCTCACCACTCCTATTCAACATAGTGTTGGAAGTTCTGGCCAGGGCAATTAGGCAGGAGAAGGAAATAAAGGGTATTCAGTTAGGAAAAGAGGAAGTCAAATTGTCCCTGTTTGCAGATGACATGATTGTATATCTAGAAAACCCCATTGTCTCAGCCCAAAATCTCCTTAACCTGATAAGCAACTTCAGCAAAGTCTCAGGATACAAAATCAATGTGCAAAAATCACCAGCATTCTTATATAACAATAACAGACAAACAGAGAGCCAAATCATGAGTGAACTCCCATTCACAATTGCTTCAAAGAGAATTAAATACCTAGGAATCCAACTTACAAGGGACATGAAGGACCTCTTCAAGTAGAACTACAAACCACTGCTCAATGAAATAAAAGAGGATACAAACAAATGGAAGAACATTCCATGCTCATGGGTAGGAAGAATCAATATCGTGAAAGTGGTCATACTGCCCAAGGTAATTTACAGATTCAATGCCATCCCCATCAAGCTACCAATGACTTTCTTCACAGAATTGGAAAAAACTACTTTAAAGTTCATATGGAACCAAAAAAGAGCCTGCATCACCAAGTCAATCCTAAGCCAAAAGAACAAAGCTGGAGGCAACACGCTACCTGACTTCAAACTGTACTACAAGGCTACAGTCACCAAAACAGCATGGTACTGGTACCAAAACAGAGATATAGACCAATGGAACAGAACAGAGCCCACAGAAATAATGCCGCATATCTACAACTATCTGATCTTTGACAAACCTGAGAAAAACAAGCAATGGGGAAAGGATTCCCTATTTAATAAATGGTGCTGGGAAAACTGGCTAGCCATATGTAGAAAGCTGAAACTGGATCCCTTCCTTACACCTTATACAAAAATTAATTCAAGATGGATTACAGACTTAAACGTTAGACCTAAAACCATAAAAACCCTAGAAGAAAACCTAGGCATTACCATTCAGGACATAGGCATGGGCAAGGACTTCGTGTCTAAAATACCAAAAGCAATGGCAACAAAAGCCAAAATTGACAAATGGGATCTCATTAAACTAAAGAGCTTCTGCACAGCAAAAGAAACTACCATCAGAGTGAACAGGCAACCTACAAAATGGGAGAAAATTTTCGTAACCTACTCATCTGACAAAGGGCTAATATCCAGAATCTACAATGAACTCAAACAAATTTACAAGAAAAAAACAAACAACCCCATCGAAAAGTGGGTGAAGGACATGAACAGACACTTCTCAAAAGAAGACATTTATGCAGCCAAAAAAACACATGAAAAAATGCTCACCATCACTGGCCATCAGAGAAATGCAAATCAAAACCACAATGAGATACCATCTCACACCAGTCAGAATGGCAATCATTAAAAAGTCAGGAAACAACAGGTGCTGGAGAGGATGTGGAGAAATAGGAACACTTTTACACTGTTGGTGGGACTATAAACTAGTTCAACCATTGTGGAAGTCAGTGTGGTGATTCCTCGGGGATCTAGAACTAGAAATACCATTTGACCCAGCCATCCCATTACTGGGTATATACCCAAAGGACTATAAATCATGCTGCTATAAAGACACATGCACACGTATGTTTATTGTGGCACTATTCACAATAGCAAAGACTTGGAAGCAACCCAAATGTCCAACAATGATAGACTGGATTAAGAAAATGTGGCACATATACACCATGGAATACTATGCAGCCATAAAAAATGATGAGTTCATGTCCTTTGTAGGGACATGGATGAAATTGGAAATCATCATTCTCAGTAAACTATCGCAAGAACAAAAAACCAAACACCGCATATTCTCACTCATAGGTGGGAAGTGAACAATGAGAACACATGGACACGGGAAGGGGAACATCACGCTCTGGGGACTGTTGTGGGGTGGGGGAGGGGGGAGGGATAGCTTTAGGAGATATACCTAATGCTAAATGATGAGTTAATGGGTGCAGCACACCAGCATGGCACATGTATACATATGTAACTAACCTGCACATTGTGCACATGTACCCTAAAACTTAAAGTATAATAATAATTAAAAAAAGAAAGATATGAAAATAACACGGAAAAGCCTACTACCTTATTCTTCATAAGAATATCTCAACATCATCAGGATGTCAGTTCTCTTTGAACTAATTTATAAATTCAATTCAACCCCAATAAAAATCCTACAAATTTTTTTTTCCTGCAAACTAGACAAGTTGATTCTGAAGTTCATTTGGAAAAATAAACATGTAAAATAGCTAGGAAAAAAACTGAAAAGGAAGAGCTATGGGTTGAGCGATGAGCCCTACCAAATATTTAAAAGTACTAAAATGCCTCTATAATTAAAGGTGTGGTAATGGCACATGACTAGAAAGATCAATGAAATAGAACAGAAACAGAGCACTCTAATGTGGATATTTAGTATGTAATAAAGTGGTATCTCAAATGACTGAGGCAAACAGAGAAATAAATGATGTTAAGACATTTGGTTAGACATTTGAAAAAAGAAAAAAATACAACCATTGCCCCCACCACACACAAGAATAAACTCTAAATGTATCAGGGATCAATGTTTTTTTAAAAATTAAGTTGTGTAAGTACTATAACAAAACCTAATTAATGTGTCTATAACTTGGGTAAAGGAAAAAGGCTTTCTAAATGTGATTCAAAATCCAAGTGTGAGAATGAAAAGATTGATAAATTTGATCACATAAAAGTAAAAGGTTTTTGTATAAAAAATAAACACACCAGAAACAAAAACAAATGACAAATTGGTAGCAACATTTGCAATATATATCACAGAAAAAGAACTATTATCCCACATGTATAAAGAGCTTTTTTAAATTGGGCAAGGGGGATGGAAACATGAGACATCCTATAGGAAAATGGAAAAAAGACATGAGCAAAAAATTCACCAAAAACATGTAAAAATGACTTTAAACATATAAAAAAATTAAACTACATTTATTATAAGATTGACACAATTCAAATGACATAAATATGATTTATCACCCATCAGATTGGCAAAAATTCAAAAGTTGACTATAATCTGTTGGCAAAGCTCTGGGAAAACAAGCACACTCACATTGCTGGAAGGACCGCAAAATGATACAGCTTCTATAAAGGGGAATTTAGCAATATCCAACAAAATTACTATGTAGCAATCCCAACTCTATAAATCTATCTTGAAATTAAACTTTTAACAGTATGAAAATAAATATGCATATGATTATTCATTACAGCATTACTTGCAATGGCAAAACATTGGAAACTATCTAAGTGTCCAAAAATAGGAGGACCAAATATTTACGCATGTTCATATTCAGGTGGGTCTTAGGAGGTTGATTGAACAAACTAAAGCATATCAACAACATCTGTTATGCAACTGTAAAACATAAGGAGAAGATCTCTATAAATTGATAAAAATTATTTCCAGGATACCCTATTAGGTGAAAAAATAACAATGTACAGGAGTATATATGGTATGTTTCCTCTTATGTAAGAAAGAAAATGCAGACATCTGCTTATTTTTGCAAAAAGAAACACAGTAAGTTTAAGCCAGAAAATAGTACAATTGGTTACTTACAGAAGGTATGAAAGAACAGGGATAAAAGGAATAGTAGAGGGAGGATACTTCTCTGGATATACTTTTATGTATGGTTTTGACTTTTGAAATGTGTTAATGTCCTTCATATTAAAAAGGTAAAATTAAATCAGTAAGGATGGCAGTAGAAAAAGAAAAAACCCTAACACCAAATGCAAACAGAAACGTATAAACTCAACTGAATTTATTTTATGTTACCCGGGCTAGAACGCAGTGACACGATCATAGCTCACCGCAGCCTAACTGCCTGGGCTCAACCTATCCTTTCACCTCAGCCTCCTGAGTAGCTGGGAATACAGGCGCACACCACCACACCCAGCTCTTTTTTTATTTTTGTAGAGGCTGGTTTTGAACTCCTAGGCCCAAGCAATCTATAAACATCAGCCTCCCAAAGTGTTAATACTACAGGTGTGAGCCACTGCACCCTGCAATCCTACTGTATTTCAAATGAATGTTGTAACCACACTGAATGGGAAAAATAAAAGGATACATTTAATTAACTTTTGAACAAAAGACTTTGACTGTATACATTCTCAATCCAGGGGAAAAAAGAATGGCAAGCAAATCTTGAACTCTTTCATACATTTGTTTTAATAATGGTATGTCTGTGTAGCGATTCTGAAAAAAAATTTTGTGTCTTTTAGGTTTGAGAAAATAAGTAAATGTGTTTGTGTTGTTGGAAGCTGAAGTTCTTACTGTGGAGAAAGGAACATACAAATATGGAATGGGGGAAGGCAAGAAAGAATCCTGTGGTTTCAGCTGAAATTGGCAGCAGTTCAAATCTGTGATTTTACAAATAGATAGATAGATATAGGTAGGCAGATAAAGGCCTAGAAGCAATGACACACCAGTAGCAATGAGCACACCTAGCACCCAAATCTTGGTTTCTAAATACCGTTCCCCAGTAAAGGATCAGTGTTCCTTGGACAAATGATTGATTCCACTGCTAAAGCAGGCAAGGTATAAGGTGAGACTAGAACATCTTGTTGTGCCAATAAGTATGTGTAAGAAATGTTTCAATCATTAGTAAAACAACAGAGGTGAATTATAATACAAGATACTGGGTCTCACCTTTTCACGCAGGCTGGAGTGCAGTGGCATGATCATAGCTTACTGCAGTCTCAAACTTTTGGCCTCAAGCAATCCTCCCACCTCAACTTCCCAGGTATCTGGGATTACAGCCATGAGCCACCATGCCCAGCCCTATTTTTTTTTTTTTTTTTATCTGACTGCTGGCAGTTTTTAGGCTTTACCTCTCCCTCTTGCTGTTGTGTTGTACCTGTCAATAGCTGGAAAGAAAGCCTTGGCACTCTTTCCTTGTTTGACACTGATCGGGGTTTCAAACCACTGAAGTCCCATAGGATCATTATGCATGCAAACTACTCTCAAATGGTACAGAAAAAATGTATTCAAATATATGTATATGATGTGTGCATATATCTATCTACATATCTACCAATCTATACTTATGTATATCTATCTGACCTAGATAGATAGTTATAGAGGATTGAAAGAGAAAGATTACACAAATGTGGCAAAATGACTAAAAACTAGTCAATCTGATAAAGAGTATAATTGGACATCTCTGTATTATTCTTTCAGCTGTTCTCTAAGCTTAAATTTATTTCAAAATAAAAAGCTTAAAAAAGTATGGGATATGACACCAAGATAACAGGTAACAAAATAAAAAATAGATAAATACAACTTCATCAAATTATCAGTTTATCAAGATAGCGAAAAGATAACCTACAGAATGAAAGAAAATATTTAAAAATCATGTATCTGCTAATTAATATCTAGAATATATAAAGAACTCATTCAACTCAACAAAAAAGGAAGTAATCCAATTCAAAATGGGCAAAGGACTTGAAAAGATATTTTTCAAAAAAAGATACATAAATAGCCAACAAGCACATGAAAAGATGCTTAATATCATTCGTTATTAGGGAAATACAAATAAAACTGCATTGAGATAACACTTTACATCTACTGGGATGGCTAAACTAAAGAAGAAAATGTAAAATAACAAGTGTTGACAAGAATGTAGAGGAATTGAAGCCCTTGTGTATTGCTGGTGGGAATGTAAAATGATGCAGCCACTGTGGAGAACAATTTGGCAATTCCTCAAAAAGTTATAGAACTACCACATGACCCGGCAGTTTCACTCTCAGGTGTGTATCTCAAAACAATTGAAACCAGGGATTCAAACAGGAATTTTTTCACCAATGTTCATACCAGTACTATTCACAGTAGCCAAAGATGTAAACAACCCAATGTCCATCAATAGATGAATGCATAAACCAAGTGTGGTATATACACACAATGAAAAATTACTCAGTCATTAAAAGAAATGACATATTGATACATATTGCACAATAGGTGGGCATTGAAAATATAGTATAAGTGAAATCAGCCAGACAAAGAAGGACCCACTGTAAGATCACACTTACATGAAGTGACTAGAATAGGCAAATTCATAGATAGAGAAAGTAGAATTAGAGATAATCAGGGGCTGAGAAGGAAGTTAGTGTTTAATGAGTACAGAGTTTATGCTGGGATCATGAAAAAGTTTGGAGTACAGATTTAAGAGGATCATGACAGACAGGAGTAAGTGCTAGATTGCAGCTCCCACTCAGATGGACAGAGCAGCATGTGGAGCCTTGTATCATGAACTTTTGCTCCAGGACTACTGCAGGAATAAATCAGGAAAGTGAAGAGAACTCACAGATTCTCTGAAGGAAGTGGATTGCTCCTGCAGGACCCAGGAGACACCTCAAATACTAGCAGGTGTGGAATCCAGGGCTGAGAGATCTGCAGACAGTTCACATCACAGAACTTTGTGCAGACAACCCCCAGTGTTAGCCTGAAGCCTGGTAGACCTGCTGGGTGATTGGATCCAGAAGAGAGATAACAATCACTATAGCTTGGCTCCCAGGAAGCCACATCCCTAGGAAAATGGGGAGAGTACTACATCAAGGGAACACCCCATGAAACAAAAGAATCTGAACAACAGCCTTGAGCCCTAAACCTTCCCTGACATAGCCTATCCAATTGAGAAGAAACCAGAAAACCGACTCTGGTAATATGACAAAACAAGGTTCTTTGACACCCCCCCAAAAAATCACACTAGATCACCAGCAATGATTCCAAACCAAGAATAAATCCCTGATTTACCTGAAAAAGAATTCAGAAGATCAGTTATTAAGCAAAACAAGGAGGCACTAGAGAAAGGCAAAGCCAGTTTAAAGAAATCAAAAAAGTGATACAAGAAGTGAAGGGATAAATATACAATGAAATAGACAGCATAAGCAAAAACAATCAAAACTTCAGGAAACAATTGGCACACTTATAGAAATGCAAAATACTCTGGAAAATCTCAGCAATAGAATTGAACAGGCAGAAGAAAGAACTTCAGAGCTCAAAGACAAGATTTTCGAATTAACCCAATCCAACAAAGCCAAAAAAAAAAAGAATAAGAAGACATGAACAAAGCCTCCAAGAAGTCTGGGATTATGTTAAACAACAATACCTAAGTGTTTGATATAAAAATACTTCTAGGCATAAATGCTTAGTGCCACAAAGTGAAACCAGCACTCAGGCAAAAGTTGTCTCAGCAAGGCAATTTACTTCTGCAGAAGGGTACCACTCACATCAATTAAGATTGCAAGAGCACAGACAGCAAAGGAGACCAGGGGTTTTTTATCTCCTTAACACAATCCCTACCTCTGTGTCCCTCCCCCAAGGGCTGGGGTCAGACGCACAATCTGAGCTGAGCCGATTGGCTACTTGAAAATATTTTTCTAAATATGAAAGGCAAGGGGGACATGGGGTACAGTGGCAAAGCTTGTGAGATGTTCAGTTTTGGGGGAAAAATGGGTGCAGGTAACCAAGGGAACAGATGTGAATTATTGATTAGAGCTGATGGGAAGGGGGTAGGCTGTTTTACAGTAACTAGGGGCAAGGAGAAACAGGAAAGTTGAGTTTGAGAACAAAGGACAAGGAAGTTAGCAGACTAAATCTTTGAAGAGAAACTCAGAGAAATTCATTGTATCTCTCATAAGAATAATCAGTGTTCCTGAGGAAGAAGAAAAATCTAAAAGTTTATAAAACATATTTGGTGGAAGAATAGAGGAAAACTTCCCTGGCCTTGCTAGAGACCTAGTCATCCAAATACAAGAAGCTCAAAGAACACCCAGGAAATTCATGCACAAAAAGGTTACTGCCTAGGCACATTGTCATCGGGTTATCTAAAATTAAGAAGAGGAAAAGAATCTTAAGAGCTGTGAGACAAAAGCACCAGGTAACCTATAAAGGAAAACCTATCAGATTAACAGCAGATTTTTCAGCAGAAACCCTACAAACTAGAAGGGATTGGGGCCCTATCTTCAGCCTCCTTAAAGGAAACAATTATCAGCCAAGAATTTTGTGTCCAGCAAAACTAAGCCTCATAAATGAAGGAAAGATATACTTTTTTTCAGACAAACAAATGCTGAGAGAATTTGCCACTACCAAGCCAGCACTACAAGAACTGCTAAAAGGAGCTCCAAATCTTGAAACAAATCCTGGTAACACATCAAAACAGAAGCTCTTTAAGCATAAATCTCACAGGACCTATAAAAAATACAATTAAAAAAAACAAGGTATACAGGCAACAAATAGCATGATGAATAGAATAGTACCTCACATATAAATACTAAAGTTGAATGTAAATGGCCTAAATGCTCCACTTAAAAGGTACAGAATTGCAGAATGGATAAGAATTCACCAACCATCTGTCTACTACCTTCAAGAGACTCACCAAACACATAAGGACTCACATAAACTTAAGGCAAAGGGGTGGAAAAAGACATTCCATGCAAATGAACACCAAAAGCAAATGGGAGTAGCTATTCTTATATCAGATAAAACAAACTTTAAAGCAACAGCAGTTTAAAAAGACAAAGAAGGACATTATATAATGATAAAAGGCCTTATCCAACAGGAAACTATCAAAATCCTAACTATATAAGCACCTAACACTAGAGCTCCCAAATTTATAAAACAATTACTACTAGACCTAAGAAATGAGATAGCAACACAATGAAAGTGGGGGACTTCAATGCTCCACTGACAGCACTAGACAAGTCATCAAGACAGAAAGTCAACAAAGAAAAAATGGATTTAAACTATACCCTGGAATGAATGGACTTAACAAATATCTACAGAACATTCTACCCAACAACCACAGAATATACCTTCTATTCATCAATGCATGGAACTTCCTCCAAGATAGACCATATGATAGGCCACAATACAAGCCTCAATAAATTTAAGAAAATTGAAATTATATCAAGCACTCTCTCAGACCACAGTGGAATAAACTTGGAAATGAACTCCAAAAGGAGCCTTCAAAACCATGCAAATACATGGAAATTAAATAATCTGCTCCTGAATGATCACTGGGTCAACAATGAAATCAAAACAGAAATTAAAAAATTCTTCAAACTGGACAATGATAGTGACAAAACCTCTGGGATATAGCAAAGGCAGTGCTAAGAGGAAAGTTCATAGCCCTAAATGCCTACATCAAAAAGTCTGAAAGAGCACAGACAATCTTAGGTCACACCAGGAACTAGAGAAACAAGAACAAACCAAACGCAAATCCAGCAGAAGAAAGGAAATAACCAGTATCAGAGCCGAATTTAATGAAATTGAAACAAACAAAAACAATACAAAAGACAAATAAAACAAAAAGCTAGTTCTTTGAAAAGATAGATAAAATTGATAGAACATTAGCAAGAGTAACCAAGAAAAGAAGAGAGAAATCCAAATAAGCTCAATTAGAAATGAAACTGGAGATATTACAACTGACACCACAGAAATACAAAAGATCATTCAAGGCTACTATGAACATCTTTATGCACATAAACTCGAAAACCTAGAGGAGATGGATAAATTTCTGGAAAGATACAACCCTCCTAGCTTAAATCAGGAAGAATTAGATACCCTGAACAGCCCAATAACAAGCAGTGAGTTTAACATGAAATAAAAAAATTACCAGCAAAAAAGAGTCCAGGACCAGATGGACTCACAGATGAATTCTACCAGACATTCGAAGAAGAATTGGTACCAATCCTATTGACACTATTTCACAAGATAGACAAAGAGGGAATCCTTCCTAAATCATTCTATGAAGCCTGTATCACTTTAATACCAAAACCAGGAAAGACATAACTACAGACCAATATCTTAATGAACATATATACAAAAATCCTTAACAAAATACTAGCTAACTAAATCCAACAACGTATCAAAAGATAATCCACCACGATCAAGTGGGTTTCATACCAGGGTTGCAGAGATGGTTTAACATAAACAAGTCAATAAATGTGATGCACCACATAAAAAGAATTAAAAGCAAAAATCACATGATCATCTCAACAGATGCAGAAAAAACATTTGACAAAATCCAGCAACCCTTTATGATTAAAACTCTCAGTAAAATTGGCATACAAGGAACATACCTCAATTTAATAAAAGCCACCTGTGACAAACCCACAACCAACATAATACTGAACGGGGAAAAGCTGAAGGCATTCCCTCTGAGAACTGGAACAAGACAAAGATGCCCACTCTCACCACTTCTCTTCAACATAGTACTGGAAGTCCTAGCCAGAGCAATCAGACAAGAGAAAGAAATCAAGGGCATCCAAATTAGCAAAGATGAAGTCAAACTGTCACTGTTTGTTGATGATATGATTATATACCTAGAAAACCCTAAAGACTCCTCCAAAAAGCTCCTGGAACTGATAAAGAATTTAGTAAAGTTTCCAGATACAAAATTAATGTACACAAATCAGTAGTTCTCGTATACACCAACAGTGACCAAGCTGAGAATCAAATTAAGAACTCAACCCCTTTTATAGTAGCTGCAAAAATAAAAAATAAAAAATAAAAAATTAAAACCTTAGGAATATACCTAACCATGGAGGTAAAAGACTTCTACAAGGAAAACTACAAAACACTGCTGAAATAAATCATAGAATACACAAACAAATGGAAACATGTCCCATGCTCGTACATAGGTAGAATCAACACAGCGAAAATGAACATACTGTCAAAAGCAATCTATAAGTTCAATGCAATTCCCGTCAAAATACCACTATCATTCTTCACAGAACTAGAGAGAAACAATTCTAAAATTCATATGGAACCAAAAAAGAACCCACAAAGCCCAAGTAAGAATAAGCAAAAAGAACAAATCTGGAGGCATCACATTATGTAATTTCAAACTATACTAGAAAACCATAGTCACCAAAACAGCATGTTACTGGTATAAAAGTAGGCACATAGACCAATGTAACAGAATAGAGAACTCAGAAATAAACCGAAATACTTATAGCCAGCTCATCTTTGACAAAGCAACCAAATACATCAAGTGAGGAAAGGACATCCTATTCAACAAATGACGCTGGATAATTGGCAAGCCACATGTAGGAAAATGAAACTAGACCCTCATCTCTCACCTTATACAAAAATCAACTCAAGATGGATTAAGGACTTAAATCTAAGACCTAAAATTATAAAAATTCCAGAAGATAACGTCGGAAAAACCCTTCTAGACATTGGCTTAGGCAAGGATTTCATGACCAAGAACCGAAAAGCAAAAGCAATTAAAACAAAAAAAAGATAAATAGCTGGGACTTAATTAAACTAAAGAGCTTTTGCACAACAAAAGGAACAGTCAACCGAGTAAACAGACAACCCACAGAGTGGAAGAAAAACTTCACAATCTATACATCTGACAAAGGACTAATATCCAGAATCTACAGCAAACTTGAACAAATTAGCAAGAAAAAAAAACAATCCCATCAAAAAGTGGGCTAAGGACATGAATAGACATTTCCCAAAAGAAGATACACAAATGGCCAAAAAACATATGAAAAAAATGCTCAACATCACTAATGATCCAGGAAATACAAATGAAAACCACAACGCAATACCGCCTTATTCCTGCAAGAATGGCCATAAACAAAAATTTAAAAATAATAGATGTTGGTGTGGATGCTGTGAACAGGGAACACTTCTACATTGCTTGTGGGAGTGTAAACTAGTACAACCACTATGGAAAACAGTGTGGCAATTCCTTAAAGAACTAAAGGTAGAACTACTATTTGGTCCAGCAATCCCACTACTGGGTATCCACCTAGAGGAAAAGAAGTCATTGTAGGAAAAAGATACTTGCACACACATGCTTATAGCAGCACAATTCACAATTGCAAAAATGTGTAATCAAACCCAAATGCCCATCAACCAGTGAGTGGATAAAGAAGCTGATATATATATATTAGTTTCTGAAATATATATATATATATATAAATATATATATATATATATAAATATATATATATATATATAAATATATATATATATATATATATATATATATATGATGGACTACTACTCAGCCATAAAAAGGAATGAATTAATGGCATTTGCAGCAACCTGGATGATATTGGAGACTATTATTCTAAGTGAAGTAATTCAGGAATGGAAAATCAAACATTGTATATTCTCACGCGTAAGTGGGAGCTAAGCTATGAGGATGTGAAGACATAAGAATGACACATTGGATTTTGGGGACTCAGGGGGAAACGTGGGAAGGGGGTAGGGATAAAAAACTACAAATTGGGTGCAGTGTACACTGCTCAGATGATGTGTGCACCAAAATCTCACCAATCACCACTAAAGAACTCATTCATGTAATCAAACACCACCTATTCTCCAATAACCTGTGGGAAAAAAGAATTTAAGAAAAGAAAAAGTTTGAGGTATAGATAATGGTGATAGTTATACAACACAATGAATTACTTAATGCTACTGAATTATACACTTAAAAATAGTTAAAATGATAAATATTATGCTATGTATATTTTAGCATAGTTTTTAAAAAATCAAAAAAGAAATATATGTGGGAAAATTATTATATTACTTTAAATACAATGCAAGATACACTAAAAACCATCAAAGTGCTCTCTGTGGCTTGAATACAAAGAACCTGTCACACACTTTCTATAAAGCACACAAACAAATATTAAAACCTTAATATTTTAGGAGAAAGAAGACTCTTAGTTTTGAAATAATGATAGAATTTACAGTGTGATATTACTCTTTAGTGATAATCTAAGTAAACTGTAAGTTCCTTTAGATTGAAAATCATCAATTCACTTACCTTTGTATTCCAAGATCTGTTATTAGATAAATAACTGTATGATGGAAGGATGGAGGGATGAATTAACTAGACTGAAGGTTTAAGAAGCTTTGTGGGTTAGAGAAATACTAAGGTCTGAAAAAGCCAGAGAAGAGATCATGGAGAGGGTGTGAGCTGAGCTAGGAAGGACGTGGAGGATTTGGAAGGGCAAAAAGATAAAGTGAGGACCCGCTGAGAGAGAAATAGAGAGGCACTGACCAGTCTCATGCTTCCATGAAACCGTAACAACACTTGGGCTTTTTCGTTCGTTCTTACCTTAGAGGCACATGCTAAAAGCTAGGTTTTTCAGGTTTTCGGTCATGGTTCTAGGCTACGGTTCCATGAAGCTCAGATTTGTTAGGTGATCTTGAGGCTTAAAAATGAAATAGTGAGTGTTTTCTTCTATTTGCCCCAATTGAGCCATTTCTGAGTATAATATCTTCTGATTTAGTTCATTTTACTGGAAAAGGTCAAATGATTTATGATTTATAAAATTATAGCTGCGATTTCAGTTAGATGAATCAGATAGTAAATCATAACCACAGAAAAAGAATCAACAGCCTTGTAGATCAATCAGAGAATATTCTACCTGAAATTTCCAGTATAAAAAGAGAAGTCAACAAAGGTTTTGGAGAGTAATAAAAAACCTTTTTCAGAAATGTAGTCATTAAAATAACTTCCTATAATCACCCCCACCAGAAATAAACTCTGAAAGGGACTGGAAACAGCAATGGCTGGAAACACAGTGTACTATCTTGCCGATGAGAAGTGCCAACCATAGACACTGATGAAGATGCATAAGTTTTATTTCCAGGAATTCAGCCAGGGATATAAATGAGGAAGTCAGACATTGGTGACTATGGGTCTTAGGTCTACTTTGCTTATAAACATTGACTTTCACGTCTATTTTTCCCTTGCTAGTTTGAGAAAATATAAATGTATTGAAATGTAAAGATACTAAATACAAAAAGCAAGTTGAAAAATCTGCAAATAAGCCTATTAAATATATGCTTATGAATAAAAGCTTTAGAATTCTGAGAAATATGCACCAAACTTCTAACAGTTATCTAAAGTGTGAGGTGGGTGGGGAGGATGGAGAAGTGTGGAAAACTTCCTTACTATCTATTGTTCCTTATATGTTTTAATAGTAGCAATATTTATTAACACAGTTTTTACTATGCACTCTTCTTAGTCTTTGATTCACAGAAATGTCTATTTTAAATTATTAGCATGGTTATTTTGACCATAGGTCTCCATAGCAAATATTAGATTAGCTGACATTTATTTTTACTCATTTCTGTGAAGTTTTTTACTTTTACTTATTATCATTATTCTTGATATAGGCCATTTGTTAAATATCTGTGTGTCAATTTAAGTTCATATTTGTAATATGACTTTTTATTTAAACTTTCAAAAGTAAGAAAAAGGCCTTACCAGGCCAGATTTCCTGATTTCTGATTTTAAAAATGTTAATCCAAACCTGTTATTACCGTATTTACTTCGCCTTTTTTCCTGCCCCAACCTCTCTAGAAAGAAATATCCTTTTCCTTCCTCTAAATTATTTCTCCCCAGCAGTTACTTTGTCTTCTTTGTTGCAGCAGAAAAATACCTACTCTACAGGCTGAGGTCAGAGACACCAAAAGAGTACAAATGACCCTTTTTCTGAGCAGCAGGAATTTAGGTAGAGGTGTTGACCCCGTTAGATGATCTGATCAAGTCTTGAGAGGAAGTGAGTGGTATGTTTGGAACATATAGAGTCAGATGCAAGATTGGGGAACCAAAGTGTATCCTGGAGTAGCTATAAGTCCTTAACTGATCCTTTAGGCTATGGGTGAGCAAGAAATTAAATAAACAGATTCTAAAATATAAGTAGATTAAATAGATTCTAAAATATAAAGAAAACAAGCAAGACAAGAAAACTAGTATCTATTGAGAGTTGACTATACCACATACAGTATACTATTATACTATTTACACTATTATGTCAATTTTCACAATGACTTTGAAAGCAAGAAATAAGCATCTCTCTTTTGAAGATCAGGAAAACTGAGTCACTGAGAAATTACAGAGATTGCCGAGGGGACATGCTCAGTAAGTGGAGAGCCAAGATTTGAACCCCTATCTATCTGCCTCCTTACTTTTTTATACTATACAATAATACCTTAATTCAGTCAATATTCAACCTCACCATTCTAAGTAAATGACTGTATCACTTACAGCATCTGCTATTAACTATAGAGTCTGAATTGATAAGGTTCAGTTTGTTCCTTTAATATAAGTGTAAATATTTTCAGCCTTACAGGTACAGGTAAAAAGGTTAATGATCTGAACTGTTCAGAGTGAAACCATCTTCACAGTACTTCTTACAAACAAAATCACATTGGCTTTCCTAATCCAATTTCAGCAAGAGAAAATGTTTCTTAAAAGACAGTAAGTCATGGTAAGGTCCTATAACCTATCAGCTGTTACTGTCCTTTGCACCTCCTGTCCTCGGGTGCTAGACTGCTGTCTGCCTCCCCAGTGCAGTGTGCAAAGGGCTTTATTATTACCAGCTGAGAGCCAAGGCAGCTGAAGGGTACACTGTCACTACAGTTTGCTCCCCCACATGTCAACATATTCTGAAAGCTACTGACATCTGATTTTAACTCCTTGCTGCCTTCTGTTCCTCTGACTTTGACAGATTTTAATGAGACAAATGCTAGCTGTGGGTTTCCTTTTTCCACCTTCCCCTACCTCACCCCTCAGGAACTCACTTTTCTGCTGCCATCCTTTGTGAAACGGCAAACTAAATATGAAAAACTGCTGATAAGGAGGAACAGACTTATGCCCAGAGGATAAACTTAACAGAGCTCACCTAGCCTGGCTGGCATTGACCCCTGCCTCTACATTTTTAGTACATGTCTCATAAAAGAGAAACTGCCTGTGCTTCTAGGATTCTTTTATATAAGTGCCAGGAGATGTGTCAAGTACAACTTGCTTCTCCAGCATATTGATACATTTAGAGTTTTTAAAGAAAACTCAAGTGAGTCAGCAGGTATACTCTCAAGCCACATACCTAGGAGGATGCTCAGAATAACTACCCTTTACTGAGCACCATACTACTATGACTCCATAAGACCAGCTTGGGCTCAGAAAGACCTGTGTCCAAAATCACACTTCAATCACTTGGGGAATCTTCTTCAAAGAGTTTGAAAAATTCCCTTGCATATGGCAGACCTCCAGCTAGGTAAAGAGAATTACTGTGACCCCCTCTATCCCCTCATTTCCCACCAGGTTTTCTAATATCTCAATTTAGAAACTGAAGGTTGGGGGCAGCTGGAAGAGAAGACCGTAGAAATCTTGAGTAAGTGGAAGACGACTCTTGGGGCCCAAGGCGACTGTGCCTTGCTTGTCTGGAAAACAACCACTCAGGCATATTGCCCTTCAGTACAGAACCATGGGATGTCTTCAGGGCAAGGGTTCTGAGGTAGTGCACACCATACCCTATAGCTTGACCAAAGCACGCTAGAGAATGAGAAGTCCCACATGCCCCAATCAGAGAAAAAAAGGAATGAAATGTCCTGGTGTACGGACAGGTGGTCCAGAACATGAGATCATCATGACTGACGGCGGTGATAAAATATTCAAACATCAGCAGTTGCTGGTCCATGCCCAAAGGCCAGATGGGACCCATTTCATCACCAGCAGAGACTGGACAAGGACACAGAAGCTAGGGAGCCCTCCTCCTGGAACCACGATGTTGTTTTTGAAAGCTTCCCTCTGTGCACAGATGTCTTCCCAAAGAAAGGAAGAAGGAAAGGGAAGGGGAAGAAGTCTTCACAGACAGTGCTTTATCCCAAAGTGAATAGATTGAGACTGAGATAATAACATTTAAATTGACTAGAAAAAAATCAGCATAACAAAATGGAGTAGAATAGACTATATGCTCTAGGACAGACTGACGGTTAAGTGCAAAACTAAATTCAAATATAGAAAAAGAAAACAGTTACATTTTGAATTGCAGAGTGTGCTAGTATTACCTGATAAACATATTGCTTCTATTTCTCTCTAAATATTGCTAAAAATTATTGAACAGAACTGCACAAAAGGGAGTTTGGCATACTCATGACCAAAAATTTTTCCTACGATGACATTAAACCACAAATCAATATCCACTGGTTATATTGGTTCAACCAGCAACCAACACAGTATATTTACAGTCACCCATTGTGCTCCAGATGTCCCATGAGGACATCAGTAAAGATTTTGGCCATTGCCTGGCTAAAATCAACATACACAAAATCCAGATAGAGTGTGGTATAAGAAACAAGTGTAGGTTGTGGAGTTAGAAAATCTCTCTTTAAATTCCACAATTTACTAGGAAGATTGTAAAAATTTACTTAACTCCCCTATGATTTCTTTTTTTAAAAGTTTTCTTGTTTGTAAAGTGAGGGACAAATTCACTAATAACACCTGATTCAAGACTTGCTATTATGATCAGCTGAGGTTACATATTTTATAAATATTAATCACCATATAGATATTGGTTATTATCTCTTAATAAACGGATGTCTTATTTAAATCTCATTATTTTAAGAAAGAAATGGTGTGTTTGTTACCCGTCTTTGTAATAAACTCATGTTGACTTCCAGTGATCTCCATTTAATTTTTCAAGTACTTATAAACCATCCATTTTTAAAAATTCATCCAAAAATTTTTCCAAGGGAAGTTTCAGAAATCCTTTGTCTTTCCTACTACTTTTGAAAATAAGGACTTTTTGGCATGTCTCCAGTTCTTAATAATTCCATGGAGATTATTGGCATGGCTGAATGATCACATTTAGAATTATTTTAAGTTTCCAGATACATTAATAATTAGAGCCTAAAGACTTGGGCATAAGTTTCGCTATCTGGTTCACTCCTCAACTAACCTGTGCTTTTCCTACATCAAGGGAAACACACAAACCTCCAAGCCATGTAGGTTTGCTCCTCTTCAGTTTAAAGATAATATTCCTTAACACAGAAGAGAAGACAAATGGAAAGTTAAGAGCTTTGCTTTCTCTTAATTTTCTTGTAATAGCATAGCTTGCCACTAAAAGTGAGCTGTTTCTTCCCCATTTCTCTTGCTTGCCCTGAACTAAGCTTACAGTGGGCTCTGTCCTTTCTGACCCTGACACCTTCTTGAGAGCAGGGCTCCTCTTTGGCAGCTCTCTTTGGTCATGAGCCCCTCCTGCCACCTTCAGCACATGTTCATGTCAAAAAGAAATTGTCTTCAGAGACAGTCCATGCAGAAAAATTCTTGGCATTTGAGAGAAAACTCCAGGTACCAAATTGGAGCCCAGATTGTTAGGGATACTGACTAATAGCTTTGTAGTTAACTAGTCTCAAGTTCAAATCCTAGTTCTTACAATCTACAGCCGTACATCCTTGGGAAATAAAAATCTCTCTCTAAGCCTTAGTTTTCTCATCTGAAAAAAAAAAAAAGAAAAAATAATGCCTATATCATCAAATCATATAGGACTAAATGTGATGATGTATTTTAAAGTCCACCAGCACTGTCATCCTGCTCTGGCGGAAACATAAAGAAGCGTGGTAGATGACTTCAAACTATACTACAGGGTTACAGTCACCAAAACGGCATGGTACTGGTACCAAAACAGGGATATAGACCAATGGAACAGAACAGAGGCCTCAGAAAGAACACCACACATCTACAACCATCTGATCTTTGACAAACCTGACAAAAACAAGAAATGGGGAAAGGATTGCCTATTTAATAAATGGTGCTGGGAAAATTGGCTACCGTGTGTAGAAAGCTGACACTGGATCCCTTCCTTACACCTTATACAAAAATTGACTCAAGATGGATTAAAGACTTAAATGTAAGACCTAAAACCATAAAAATGCAAGAAGAAAACCTAGGCAACACCATTCAGGACATAGGCATGGGCAAAGACTTCATGACTAAAACACCAAAAGCAATGGCAACAAAAGCCAAAATTGACAAATGGGATCTAATTCAATTAAAGAGCTTCTGCACAGCAAAAGAAATTATCAGCAGAATGAATTGGCAACCTATAGAATGGGAGAAAAATTTTGCAATCTATCCATCTGACAAAGGGCTAATATCCAGAATCTACAATGAACTCAAACAAATTTACAAGAAAAAACCCCATTGAAAAGTGGGCAAAGGATATGAACAGACACTTATCAAAAGAAGACATTTATGTAGCCAACAGACATGAAAAAATGCTCATCATCACTGGTTATTACAGAAATGCAAATCAAAACCACAATGAGATACTATCTCACACCAGTCAGAATGGCAATCATTAAAAAGTCAGGAAACAACAGATGATGGAGAGGATGTGGTTAAATAGGAACGCTTTTACACTGTTGGTGGGAATGTAAATTAGTTCAACCATTGTGGAAAACAGTGACTCCTCAAGTGATTCCTCAAGGATCTAGAACTAGAAATACCATTTGACCCAGCCATCCCATTACTGGGTATATACCCAGAGGATTATAAATCATGCTACTATAAAGACACATGCACACCTATGTTTATTGTGGTACTATTCACAATAGCAAAGACTTGGAACCAACCTAAATGTCCATCAATGATAGACTGGATAAAGAAAATGTGGCACATATACACCATGGAATACTATGCAGCCATAAAAAATGATGAATTCATGTCCTTTGCAGGAACATGGATGAAGCTGGAAACCATCATTCTCAGCAAACTATCACAAGGACAGGAAACCAAACACTGCATGTTATCACCCATAAGTAGGAGTTGAACAATGAGAACACATGGACACAGGGAGGGGAACATCACACACCAGGGCCTGTCAGGGGCGGGGGTGCTGGCAGAGGGATAGCATTAGGAGAAATACCTAATGCAAATGACGAGTTGATGGGTGCAGCAAACCAACAGGCACATGTATACCTACGTAACAAACCTACACGTTGTGCATATGTACCCCAGAATTTAAAGTATGATAAAAAAAGAAGCATGGTAGAAAAGAAATGAATTCACATTCATGTATAAGTATAAAGGCAGAAAATAAAACTTCATGATAAGAACCAAAATGGTAACCATAGGTATACATTGGGCCACAATCTTTTTACTTGTCTGAATGTTCTAAGATTCCTTTAAGAGGCAACTATTCCTTTTAAAGTTGATTTGTAAAAAGAGTTTAATAGTTCAGTCCTCTCTGCAAAAAGATAAGGCAGGATTTTTTTTAACTCTCATGTTTTAAAAAGTCTCTTAGAAGAAACACTCCCTGGGGAGACCACAGTTTTGAACTGAACCTAAAATCTAGATCTACCTTAGTGGCTCGTACCTGGACTTGGGAAAAGGAATTCTATCTTCACGGGAGCATTTACTGAGCTCTGATTGTGTAATCATCCCAAAGATAGGTGTGGGGAGAACTAAGTATAATAGCTGCTTCCTGACCTCAGGGAGTGTTTGGCACAGCTGGAAAGAGAAGATTAACCATAATATAAGTAAGTGCCCTATTTTGTATTATGGATCATAAATATAAGAAAGAAGATCACAGAAGTTGTGATGACTGCAGAGTGAAGCAGGATGTCCTCAAAACTGCTTTCTACAGAAACACAGCCATGTTCCTTTGGAGAGTTGCTTACTGGCAACTAAACTATATTGCTTACTTGCATGTTGGAGGCTCTGAGAAGACAGCAGAAAAGGAACCTGCTTAACTTTGAATAACAATTATTTCCTAAACATACTTGACAACAGAAGCTCCTTTTTAGGGAATGCTTTTAGCAACTTGTAGAGTTGCCCAACCTCAGAGCTAATGCTAGCAAGAACAGATTCATGCAGGATATGCACTTGCTCTGGGCCTTGAAGAATGGGTAACTTTTAGATGAGCAGAGGATGGAAGAGGCTTCAGAGGATGGAATCATTTGGGGGATGAAAGCATAGACTCAAGACATATCTATGGTCAGGACTGATCTTGAGAGCTAGAGGTAGGCCTAGAGGGAGAGAGGGAAAGGGTCAAGTAGCCCCAGATTATAAGGTTCAGAAGAGTGTAGATCAATGGTTTTCAAAATGCAAACCTTGTATCACCTGCATCAGAATTTCACTGGTGCTAGTTAAAAAGTACTCAGCCCCATCAAACTCAAAAGCTTCTACATGGTGAAGAAAACAATCAACAGAGTGATTGAGAGAAATACAATTACAGAATGGGAGAAAATATTTGCAAACCATACATATGATAAGGGGTTAATACGCAAAATGTGTAAGGAACTCAAACTACTCAATGGTAAGAAAACAAATAACCCAATTTAAAAATGGGCAAAGAACCTGAATAGACAGTTCTCAAAAGGAGACATACAAATGCCCAACAGGTTCATGAAAAAATGCTCAGCCACATTAATTATCACGGAAATGGAAATTAAAACTACAATGAGATATTACCTCATACCTGTTTGAATGCCTATTGTCAAAAAAAGCAAAAGATAGGCTGGGTGCAGAGGCTCACGCCTGTTAATCCCAGCACTTTTGGAGGCTGAGGCGGGCAGACCACGAGATCAAGAGAAACGAGACCATCCTGGCCAACATGGTGAAACCCTGTCTCTACTAAAATTACAAAAATTAGCCGGTGTGCTGGTGGGCCCCTGTAATCCCAGCTACTCAGGAGGCTGAGGCAGGAGAATCACTTGAACTCAGGAGGTGGAGGTCTCAGTGAGCTGAGATCACGCCACTGCACTCCAGCCTGGCAACAGAGCGAGACTCCATCTCAAACAAACGAACAAAAACAACAACAACAAAACAAAACAAAAAACACAAAAGATAACAAGTGCTGGTGAGGTTGTGAAGGAAAGGAAGCCCTTGCATAGGCTGATGGGAATGTAAACTAGTACAACCATATGGAGAACAGTATGGAGGTTCCTCAAAAAATCAAAAATAGAACTACCATATGTGATCCAGCAATCTCACTGCTTGAGTATATATCCAAAGGAAATGAAATCAGTATGTCAAACAGATAACTACACTCTCATGTTCACTGCAGTGTTATTCATGATAGTTAAGACATGGAATCAACCTAGTGTCCATCACAGATGAATGGATTAAAAAAATGTGGCATATATACACATAAAATACTATTCAACCTAAGGAAATCTTGTCATTTGCAACAACATGGATATATCTGGAGGACATTATGCTAAGTGAAATAAGTCAGGCATGGAAAAACAAATACTCCATGATCTCACTTACATATGAAATCTAAAAAAGCTGAACTTATGCAAGCAGAGTAGAATGGTGGTTATCTGTGTTGAGCAGGGAGGGATGTTGGGGAGATGTTGGTCAAAGGATACAAAATTGTATTTAGAGAGGAGGAATAAGTTCAAGAGATCTATTATGCAACATGATGACTATAGTTAACCGTGTATCGTATTCTTAAAAATTACTAAGTGTTCTCACCACACAAAAAGTATGGGAGGTAATGCATATGTTAATTAGCTTGATTAGGACATTCCACAATGCATCCATATTTCAAAACATCATATTGTACACAATAAATATATACAATATTATTTGTTAATATAAATAAATTTTAAAAAAAGAAAAAACAGGCCAGGCATCGCGGCTCATGCCTGTAATCCCAGCACTTTGGGAGGCCGAGGTGGGCGGATCAAGAGGTCAGGAGATCTAGATCATCCTGGCTAACACGGTGAAACCCCGTCTCTACTAAAAATACAAAAAATTAGCTGGGCGTGGTTGTGGGCGCCTGTAGTCCCAGCTATTCGGGAGGCTGAGGCAGGAGAATGGCGTGAACCCGGGAAGCAGAGCTTGCAGTGAGCCGAGGTTGCGCCACTGCACTCCAGCCTGGGAGACAGAGAGAGACTCCATCTCAAAAAAAAAAAAGAAAAGAAAAGAAAAGAAAAAACATTACTCAGCCCCCAACCTCAGATCTACTGAAGGTGGTCCTGATAATTTGCATTTTAAAATAGCCCCCAAGGTGACTCAGGCACTCTAAAGTTTGTAGAGACTGGAAGCCAGGTAGGGAAGGGGGTAAAAAGCTAGATTTGATTGCAAAATGAAGCTTAATTGGAAAAGCAGACACCCCCACACTCAGGCATTTATTTATCTGAGATGTACTGAACTCCAGCTGTATGCCAGTCCCTCTCCAAGGTCTCAGTTTGCTTTGCTTTTGTGATTGGAAGAAAACTGGTTCCTGGCCTCTTGGGGCTTACACCAAGTGGTCAATTAAACTACATGTATTGTTTAGGAGCCTTGGAGTTCTGTCTTGGGTGCCATGATGAGGCTTCCTTAGCTCACTTTCTGAGGAGGGGGCCGGCCTTAAGAATAATGAGTCCACTGTGAGCACATAGCATAGTAGGGGGGACTCTTTAGGAGCTCCAATGGCCCCTGACCATTTGACCAGTCTTGAAAATTTGATGTCCACCTTGTTTCTGAGGCTCATCTCTACCTAGTGCCATATTCAAATAAGTAGATTTTTGCCCCAGTCGATTTCCCTGTGCCTCTATCCTGTTTAACCTGCTTATCTCTGAACACTTATCTCTGTAGTGTCTCTTCTGACCATTCTGACTGAGATATTCTAACCGGGGCCCTACTTACTGGCTGGCTTACCTCCCTGGTACGGACTCTCTCTTCACCATCTGTCTTCCTGGAGCCACATGGATGGCTACTCCCAGATTCTCAACCACTTTGCCTGGACCACCTCCCTACTCCAACACATTGAACTCATCCTTTGCCAGCTACCTACCTGAACTACAACCTACTTTTGCTGTTGATTCAGGTGATTTTGTAGAGTCAGCTTTATGGTTAAGCATTCCCAAGTTCAAATCCTAATTTTTACAATCTCCAACCGCACCTCCTTGGAAAATGAAAATATATCTTTAAGCCTTGGTTTTCTCATCCGAAAAAAAAAGAGGAAAAATAATGCCTATCTCCTCAAATTATATAGGATTAAATGTTATGATATATTTTAAAGTCCTAGTACAAAGCCTGGCACAGAGTAAGTATTTAATCAACGAGAGACATTCTTATTCATCTTGGGCATCTTTACCCTCCAGATTATAATTTTCCTTTAGCAATTACATCCATGCCTGTTTCTACAACTTCATTCTGACCTTTGGGCAGGGGTGTGGGTGGGAGTGGAGCATGGGGATCAAGTTCTGAGTCTTGTCCCTATGCACACTCTCCAAAAATGGCATCTCTATGAAGATTTTTTAAAGTAATATGCTGACTAGACTAGAAAAGGCATTTTGAGGGAAAGCTAGGCCTGGAGACAGTGCTCCCTGTCTCATGAGCCAGCAGAGCTGGTCCTATTCTCCCCCATCCCCATCCCATCCCATCCATGCACCCAGGCTTATTTCCAGTGGTGTCAGAACCTGGCTTGGCCCCTAGCACCACTCTATAATGGAACAGATCTTGGCTGACCTCAAATATGGCATTGTTTTGATATGCCCATAGGTTCTACATAAGACCTACTTTTTAAAAACAAAGTTTTTTTTTATCATTCACTTAATTACCCAGTAATTTGCCAATCAAAACTTGGTGGACATTTTTCAGAACAGATAGTAAAAGAGAGAATTCTCTGCCTTTATTTTCTCCTTTTCCTGACCCCCCATTGCTTACTCAACCAAGTCCAAACTTCTGAGCCTGGAGTACAAAGTCCTGAATGATCACACTCACTTTGCCTACCTCAACAGCCTCATCTCATGCCCTTCCTCTATTCTTCAGCTCTCAGCTGCAGTCATGCTTCAATTCTTGCAGTTCTAGAACTTCCTCTCTCCAAATCTCTTTGTTCATGCTGCTCTGTCTCCCTGCCTACTTTCTCTCCAGTTCTTTACCTGGAAAACTTTCAATCAAAGTTGAAGACTCTGTCCAGGGGTCACTTCCTCTAGGAGTCATTCCCTCTCCTTCTCCCATTCTTAGCTAGGTGCATTCCTTTGCACCCACGACATCTGAGCATCTTGTGGCAATGCACTTCTCAGACCACACCATAATTAATCATCTGTTTATGGTCAGTCTCCCCTAGACCCTTGCTACTCAAAGTGTTAGAAATGCAGAATCTCTATGCCCACCTCAGACCCACTGAATCAAAATTTTAATTTTATCAGGATCCCACATGATTCCTCCGCTCATGAAAATGTGGAAAGTCTGCTTTAACAGTTAGACTGTGCAGATCCTCAGGAGGTGGGACTGTCTTTCATCTCTGAAGCCCCAACAATAGCACAGTACTTGGCACATCATAGGGCTGAATTTGGCACCATGCCTGTGTCCTGATCCCCACCTGGCCTCTTGGATTGGTTTTCTATCCCTGTCAGAAGAGGATTAGAGTCAGAAGCTCTTTTCAAGGGAGGCCTTGTAGAATTTCTGCTACAAACAGTGTCCATGCGACAAGGTGCATCCCCAAATTAGAGAAAACTCTCCACTTCTCTTCCAGGGATCCAGTGCTGCTGGACAGTGGACCCCTGGTTTCTTTGGAGTTCCCATCTTGGGTGCCATCATGAGGTTTCCTTAGCTCACTTTCTGAGGAGTGGGCCAGCCTTAACAATAGGGAGTCTGCTGTGAACGAATGGGGTGGGTCAGGGGCACCCATTAGGAACTCCAAGTAACACCTTAGGGATCATTGCAGGAGCCTAAGGTCCTGCATGAGCAAATGAGAGCAAGAGTAGTGTGGTAGGCAGAATAATGGCTCCCCAGCTACATCCACATTCTAATTCTCAAAATCTGTGAGTGTTACTTTACATTTATGTATATGGTGAAAAGGACTTGAAAATTTTATTAAGGATTTTGAAATGGGGAGAATAGCCTGAAATGATCTTGGTGGGCTTGATGTAGTCACAATGGTCCTTACAAGAGGGAGGCAGAAGGGTCAGAGTCAGGTGAGTTGGGGAAATGACAACAGAAGCAGGAGCTAGGATGATGGGAGAAGAAGCCACGAGCTAAGGAATGAAGATGGCCTCTAGAAACTGGAAAAAGCAAGGAAACAGACGCTCCCTAGAGCTGCCTAAAGGAACGAGTCCTGCTGGCACATGGATTGTAGCCCAGTAAAACTGATGGTAGGCTTCCAGCCTCCAGAAATGTAACAGGAAAAATGTGTGCTGTTTTAAGCTACCAAATTTGTAGTAATTTGTTACAGCAGCATTGGGAAATTAATACAAGTAGGAAATCTGAGTTATTCATATTAATGTGAGTTCCTTTGTTTACACAAGCTGTTATAATATCTGGGTTACCCAAGCTAAACTCCCACAGTTCTAGACTGCCAGAAATTAGGGTGGCTTTTTTTTTTTTTCCAGTTTATTGGCTCTTAGAGAGTTCCAGGAAAAAACACGCTTCCTTGGGGATGTTGGTTGGGAAAAGCAAGAAGTTGGTTCGATCTCAATTTTCAAAAGATCCAGTGTTTTTTAAGCAGATTTACTACTCCACACAAGAATGCTCTCCCAAAGGCATTTCTAGCCTAAAACCCCAAGTAATTCTTAAGAGCCAGAGTTTCCAGAGAACAACAACGAAGTCGTCATCCTGTGTTGATAAATCAACTGCTGGGAGCTCTGGAGGCTTGGTGGGGAAAGCCAGTCATCATAACTGGGTAGTGAAAGTCCCTGGGGCCATCAATGCCGAAAACCAGTAGCTTCTATTAATAAATCAATACCTTCCCATAAGAACTTTATTTTTTTGTTATTGTTGGTTTATGGAAGAAATCTTAAAGAAAGAAAGTGTGGGGAGTGGGCAATGTCAGATCTGTCTAGACCATGAAATCCACCTGACATTATGATTCTTAAGGACCATTTGAGCTATCCCCTTTGAAAGATCTCATTAAAAGTGGAGCTCTCAACAGCTTTGAATTTCACATGGCATGAGCCTCCCTTTGGAGAGCTAACAATGGTCTAGATGCCAGAGAATCCCAAATGCTGAGCAGTTTCCTTGGTGTCCACAGCTAAAGCTACTTTCTCAAGGTCTCTGCAAATCGCATTACTTTAGCTACGGATTTCTGATTATGATCCCCCTGGAAGAGGTTTCTCCTAAGTTTCCAGCCCTAGAAACAAGTGGCAGTGACTGCACAATTCTGCCTCTGAAAGGGAATGCTCATCTTACCTGCCTGGAGCAGCATTCTCAGTCTAAGGGTGCTGGGAGGGGAGGGGAGATGGGCTATTCATTCAGACTCTAAGACAGCCAGAGTGGGACTGATCCAAGCATCCAGGAGGAATGACAGCTTAATTCCCGGCACCCCACTGGGAAGCCATGGCAGGGGTTAATTAATTTCCTCTCCAGCGGTTCCCTGGGAGAGTTTGCATTGGTTCATAGCTGTGTGAACCCACAACACTCCCTGCATGAAGCCTGGGAAAAGAGGCGAAATGAGCTTGTATGTGGTTGCTCTGCTGGTATCTTTGTTTCTCCATTTCTGGAGATAAGTCAGGTAACTCATTGACTATGCTTGGAAGGGACTATGCCAGGGCAGTCTTCAGGGAAACTGCAAAATAGCCTAGGTTTTCCTCTGGCTTGTCAAGACAATCCTTTTAGGGCCCATCCTCCTACCTCTCTCAGATCTTTGCCCTACCAAATTAATAAAGGTGAAACTTCAGATAATAATTAAAAAATTTTAATCATCTATTATGTTTTTCAATAAACATATAAATGTCTAACCTATGCCAGAAGCTGGTAAGAAGTGATGTAATAAGGGAAGTAACATTTACTAAGCATCTAATATACATCATATATTGTGCTCATTTATACTCATAACTCTCTGGAGAATATAGTCCTACTAGCCCCATTGTTTAGAGAAAAGTGAGGCTCAGAAAGGTTAAATAATTTCTCCCAGCATCATACAACTAGTAAGTTATGGATAAATCAAGAATTTGAACCTGGTCTGTTGGACTCCAAACCTGTGCTTTTTCTGTATTAGTCATGAGCTTGAAATCTGGAATTAAAAAATAAAAAATAAAAAAATCCCTAGATTTAAATTCTGGCTTTGCTGCTTAGCAATTGTATGACTTTGGGAAAATTATGTAAATTCTCTGAGTGTTTTCATCTTTAAAAAGGGATGACAAAAAATGGTACCTACTTCACAGGATTAATGAAGATGAGATAATGTTTATACATTGTTTAGTACAGTACTTGGTACATAATAAGTTCTCCAAAAGTGTTAACTGTACACAAATATTTTTCCATGCTCTTCTCAAGGAGCTTACTCTCTAACAGCAATTTCCACACTAACATTCCTCCCGTCTCTAAAACTTCAATATTTGTGAATTGACTTTGAAAGATTGTTTCCCCTGCAGCAAATATCTCAGATAAAGTGCTCTTTGAGTCACTTAGGGTCATAAAATTGGCCTAATCAAGGTGTAATCACCAAGTTTTCCGGACCTTTTTTTTTTTTTGCAGGACAGACAAGACCTTTGGATCTCTTACTTCCACTCATAAAAACATCTATTACTGCTTTTAGCTTATAAAATATCATTGATGATCTCCTTAGTAAGAATGTAGTTCATATACTTACTGTTTCTGCGGACATAAAAATATCTCAAAGGGTTTTGCACAATCACATGCAACTTCAAGATCCTGATACACTTTTTTCTATAAATAAGTTCATAAATGGTGCCTTCCCGTGCCAGCATGATTTATGGGACCATAATCCTCACCAGGGATAAGTACACTATAGGAGGTGAGTGCCTAAGACCAGAAGTGAGGTGTAACTGCACAGCTAGTCCAGAGAGCATTCCCACAGTATCTGGAGAAACTAAGAGAGTTTATTCCCTATGGCTAGGTAATTACATTCTCTGGCATATATCTAAAAAAAAATATCATATGGATCCACCCAGGGCCACCTAAGAGAATGTTCAGTGTGGACTCATTGTGGCAGTAGAGAATTCAGGGCAAACTAGATATCCATTAAGAGGGGAACAGAAGAGTAAAATGTGGTGGTAAGTGCCCTCTAAGGGATGCTATGCAGTGGGTAGATGAAATGAATTTGATTTAATTTTAGTTGTGTGGATAGATCATAAAAGAAATCTGAAGTGAAAAAAAGAGTGAGGTTTCCAGCACAAAACCAACTATACTTGAGGCAGCATGTCTTATTTTAGGAGGGTACACACATGTTTATGAACAGTTCAAACATATTAGAGGATCCTGGCATTGACCCATGAGGATAAGATGCTGTGCACAGAGGGATAACACGAACTCAACTTTCTGCAGCTTAGCTCCAACCAAACCAAAGCAAATAAGGGAGAGGTGCAGATCAATTGCAATAGGCATGTGGAGGAAAGTGTGAATATCCTAATTTTAGAAGATCAAACAAATTTTCATGGAAGTGTTGGAATTCTAGCTGCTAGAAGAGCAGGATTAGGTGGTTGAAGATGGGAAAGGTCTATGAAGTCAGAGGTAACTGCTTAAGCAAAGACTCTAAAAGAAGCCAGAAGTTAATCAGGAAAGGATGCAATGAGCATGGTAGACAGAGATTGGGATGAAGTAGGTGAGAAGGCCAAGAAGATGGACAAAGGCTGGGGCTGGGGAGGCCTGGAAAGTTGCACTAAAGACTATTTTGTAGGCAAGGGGCAGCCAGTGAATGTTTTAAATTGGGAAGATATATATATTTAAGAAAGATATTCTGAGAGCTGAGTTAAAGGTGGATGGGGAGAGAGATGACTACAGTCAGATACATCTTGTAGAGGAGGAATCATTAACATCAGAATCACATGGAGACTTGTTAGAAATGCAGATTCCTAGAGCCTAATTCAGTCCATTGTATCAGAAGGGATCCAGATAGAGCCCTGGAATCTATATTTTTAAACCAGCCTCCAGGTGGCACTTAGTTCAATTGGGATTAAGAACTATGTCATTATTAACCTCAGCTGCATATTATTATAGAATCAGTTGGGAAGACTGTTAAATTCCTGATACCGGGGCTGCTCATCAGACAAACTGCATTGAAATCTCTGGGCCTGGGGCCTGGGCATCAGCATTTTTTTGAAGCTCCTTGAGTAATTCCAACATGCAGCCAAGGTTGAGAGCCACTGCACTGCAAAGAGCCTTTCTTAGAAAACTCAAGAGCCAGCAAGACTTCCCCTCATTCTATCTTCATTTAATCTCCAGCTAATTTGATTCTCTACTTAATTAGATCAAAGCCTCAGGGTCTAAATCACTTATATTAAAAATATAAATTACCCAATCTTTTATTTGAAGAACCCCCCAGCACACAGTATACTGCTTTTCCATCCCTAGTCTTGGGCAATTGACATTGATTATCATAAAAGGGCTAAAGTCAGAATTAAATAAAAGTAGCAAGATCCCTGTTCTAGTTTCTTCTGGTGAAAAGAAACAATAACAGGTGGTAGAACAGTCCACATGCCTTGATATTGAGTATACCTTGAAATCATCTACATTCAAAATATTGGATGCATATATCAATTAAGGTGACAGGAATGGGTTTGAAATAAAGTACAAACTGGATTTGTAACCCTGAGTAGCATTAAGGCCCATAAATTATGCCTTGAAATTTTATTATTTATTAGTCAGTGAACAGACTTCTGTTTTAAAATGGTACCTGGCTAGAGTCTCCTGGGGTATTCTCCCAGCTTCCCTTTAAAATTTCTAAGAAGAAGAAGAAAAGCAAGAAAACTTGAAAGCTCACACCACCCAAAAGAAAGATTATCAACCCAGTACCAGAATCTGGGAAGACTTTCCCTTAAATAGAAATTATATATAATTTACTTTTAATATATGTAATGTATTTTAACACCCAACTGACATCCCCTAATGAAATGTAGTTGATCTTTTAATACATAAGCAAATGTCTATCAATATAGATTCTAAAATTAATACTGGATGCTGAAACTGATAAAAAGGATAGTTTAAAGATGATAAATATTTAGGATGTTGATTTTTAAAATATATAACCCAATAGAGAGACATACAAAAAATAACTGAATAATTAGAGACACTAAGTTCTTAAACAGAATATTCTGTGTATCTACTGAAAGTTATTTGTAAATTCAATGACTTATCTACAGAAGTCCCAAGAGGGTTTTTGTTTTGTTTTGTTTTTAAATATGGCAAAATGATCCTATCGGTTGAAAGAATAATCAAAGGGGCAATGCCAAGAAAATACTGACAAGGAAGACTTTCCCTATCAGACTTTGAGATTTATCAAAGAATTATAGTAATCAAATAGAAGTAGCACAGGAATAGAATCAATGGAATAGGATAGAGTGTGTGTAAATATGAAAATTTAACACATGGTTAAATGAGGTATTTCAAATTATCAGAGAAAGATTGAGCTGGGTTTTTTTTGGGAAAACAAAAGTAAGCACTCCTTCCATCTTTCCACTAAGTAGAACTCTGGACAAATCAAGGATTTAGATGCTCAAACATGATAAAATGTCTTTTAAGCATGTCATGAAAACCAGAAATCAAAGAATAAAGACCAATAAATCTGATTACCTATAAGTCTTAGACTTCTGTATGGAAGAAAGAAGAGAAAATACTGCCATAAACCAATATCTCTGGGCATCAGGTAAGGCACTATTCTTTAGAGACTCAAATCCATTTGACTGAAACCCGATTCCAGATCCTTTAGGTACTCTTCATCCCATCTCCAAGATTACTGTACACATTCAGAGGCTCACATGCTCATGGCCATTCCTCACCTTTCTCAAAAAATCCTTGTTCTAAATTAATTTATAGCTTGGTTACTTTTCTTTGATTTTCCTAAAATCTCATTCAAAATATTTATTTAACAGAGTTTATTGAAGGTTTAGAATGTGAAAAGAAATGCCAGCAATATCAAATTGAATATCAGGTAGCTTTATCCTAAGAACTCCTTTGTATAGCCCATTTGGAATATATTATTAACAATATTTTTCTGCAGGCTTTAGTTTCTTGCCATGTTGTCTATCCCTGTCTCTCACAGTATTTTTTTTCACATCCTCTCATTTCTCTACTTTTTCTAACTCTCCACATTTCTATTTGATTATTAAATGCAGAAAAATAGAGAACACCTGGATCAAGTAAAACAGCACCATTGACATTTTAGGAAACACACACAGACAGACATACACACGCATGCACACACACACTACATCTTTTCCCATCACAACCACTACTCCACTGCTAGAAATAAATAATATTCTAAGATTGCTAGTAACTACATTCGTGTTTTTCTTTATAGTTTTATTACCTAGGTATACATCCGTAAACCATGTAAGTTAGTTTCTTTTTGAACTTTTTATTGATGGAATATTGGATATGTTCTTTTTGTCTCAGTTTTCTTCCCCAGCTCATGTTGATAAGATTTGTCCATGCTGGAACATGTAATTTTAATGTATTCATGTTCGCAGCTGTATAGTTTTCATATTACAATTATTCATCTATTTTACTGTTGATGGCTATTTGCATTGTTTCCAGTTAGGGGAAATTATAAACAATGCTTCAATGTATATGACTGTATATATACCTTAATATAATAACTATTATTTATACACACATTTTTCTGTGTCCCTACACTAGGCATTTATAGTCCAATCAGTGATTTAGGAGAATTTCTGATATTCCACATCTTCAAAAACATTTCGCATCAGCAAACATCTAAGTGTGTTTTTACTGATGTTTTAATTTATATTTATCTGATTACTCATTAGATTTTAGGAAATTTTCGTGTATTTATTGGCCATTTGGATTTCTTCTTTTGTGAAGTGTCTGTCTAAATCTTTTGTCTGTTTTTTAAATTGGTTGTCTGCCTTTTTCTCTCAATTTGTAAGTTATTCATATATATACTCAATACTAATCCTTTATCAATTATATGTATTGCAAAAATCTCCTACTTTTCTCTTATTAGTGTGTCTTCCATTTAATGTTTTCCAGCCTGCCTATGAGTTTGGCTAGCCCTTTGCTTCACAGTTTCCTGATGAACTGCTCCCTCACTCTTTATCATCTAAGTGACTCCTCAAGATATTCTCTGAAGCAAAATTAATTTCCCACTTAAAATAGTCTCATGGCATACATTATAATAACAAAAAAACCTTACCCATTATACAAGATTAAAAGACAAAAAAAAATTTTTTAACTTAGTTCATATGATTGCTACTGTCCATGGTATACAAAAAAAGGTTATATAAAACCATAAGAAAAAGTCAGAGACAACTTAAAAATGGGCAAAAAACATGAACAGGCAAATAATAAAAGAAGAAATACCAAAGGTCAATAAACATACAATATCTGTTTAATAGCATTAAGCAAATATAATATAAATATAATTTGATATAAACGTTCATCTATGACAAAGCTTGACCAAACTCTATACTTATGATAGTGTGAAAAACAAGGGCTACCATGAACAGTTAATGGAAGTAATGCATTTGAACTTGCTGGAACACTATTTGACAATATGTATAAAAAATCAATGTAATCTTTGAATCTGAAATCCATCTTTTTACAGTTTACCTTAGGGAGATACCTGCCTAGCTGTGAAAAGAAATAAGTAGAAGGCTTTCACTGCAGCATTATTAATAGTAATGAAGTGAAGTGAAATGCCCAGCAGCCCCCAAGGCTGGTGACTGTCTCCACAGGACTGCACTTGCATTTTCTAACTAGTGAGTTTCAAAATAATGCCACATAGGCTGGATATTTTGCTTGCCCAACATATGTAATTGATTTTTTTAAATGTGAATTTATTGCCTTTATTTAAAAATCAGTGGATTCCACTTTAAAATCTGGATTTAGGACTTCTCCAGAAAAATCAGATTCAGTGGCTCTGAGCCATTTATATTTTCTCATAATAACAATCAGCTAGAATTAAATATAAACTCCCCTACAGTTTGCCATTTTCTTATGTCAGGCCTAGCTAATACACCACTTGAGTTTATAGTGCATAGGATAATAATTCATTACATTCTGCCAAGGAGGCCTGCAAAGGATTTGCATTTTCCCGCCTTTTAAAATAACTTTATTTTCCTAATTATAAAAGTAAATCAAGCTCACTGTGGAAAAGTTGAAAACATGAAAATGCATAAAAAAACAAATAATAGTAACATCATCCCCTCCTAAAAACAACACTTGTGGAATTGGTATATATATTCTTTCAATTCCTTTGTCCATGCATATATGCCTTGTATAAAGTAGAAATCATGCTTATATTCTGGTATTTTCTAGCATTATATAAACAAGGCATTGCATAATTTTCATTTTTAATGACTACATAACATTCCATTATATGGATGTAACATAATTTACACAGCCCTTCTTCTAATGTTGAACATTGGATTAGGTTGTCTCTGTTTTATGTGATGGGGGGATTGTTTTTGTTTTATTGCAGTAAATAGTAAATAATACTGGAATGAAGATCTCATACTATAGTTTAGAATTTCTATATTACTTGGATAAGAGATTTCTAGAAATGAAATTTCAGAATGAAAGTATATGAGCATTTTTAAGTTCCTTTATATAGAGAGGATTGCCAAATTGTTTTCTAAACTTAGTTGGATCAATGTATATTCTCACAATAGGAAAAGAGTCCCCTTCCTAAATGTATATGTTTTCCCATAGACATAAATAGTTTAGGGCCATTTTCACCATTGTAGTTTCTAAAGCCCATTTAATTCTGCTAATTGGGATGATGTATTTTCTCTCTCTCTCTTCTTTTTTTTTTTTTTTTTTTTTTTTTTTTGAGACTGGGTCTCACTCTGTTACCCAGGCTAGAATGTAGTGGCACAATCACAGCACACTGCAGCCTTGACCTCCCAGGCTAAGGTGATACTCCCAGCTCACCCTCCCGAGTAGCTGACACTACAGGCATGCACCACCATGCCCAGCTAATTTTTGTATTTTTTATAGAGACAGGGTTTTACCGTGTTGGCCAAGCTGGTCTTGAACTCCTGGCCTCAAGTGATCTGCCCACCTTGGCCTCCAAAAGTTCTGGGATTACAGGCATGAGCCGAGCCAGGCCATAATAGGGGTGATTTTTCATATCGACAATAACATTACCTTTGTCAGTGAGGACATAAACAAACAAAAAGCCAGATCATCAAACAAACACAAGCAGGATTGGTTCAAAGAGACCAATATCATTTCTCAGGTTAGACCAACAGTCACTCATGAATGTAAAGGTGAAAAATGAAAAGGTACCTGAAACACTAACCCTGACATCACTGTCCCTGCAAATCCTTATTGCACAAAGACGAGAGGGCTATCTCCCAAGAAAAAGATGCTGAAGATTTCCCTTCCCCTTGGCTGCATCAAACAGAGTAAAAGGTGGTTACAAAACACCCCACTTGTAAAGGCGGTCATTTCCAGATGTTGTAGCCCCAGGTACCAAGGCTCCACACCAGATGTGATCCCCAGGGATTGAGGGGGTGAGAGAGCTTGGAGCACACAGCTGCAGATGATGAGGTCATCAGCACAATTTGGGGAAAGGATGAGTTCACTCGGGAAAGGGGGAAAAAAGCATGTCACTTTTCTTTTTTCTTGTTTGAAGTCACTAAGCTTCAGGGTTCAGGAGTGAATTGTTGCTCTGACTTTATTCTTTGGAGGCGGGTGGCTGCCTGCCAGAGGCAGCTGCACACAGGTCATTTGCATTGCATGCAGTCTCTGGTTTTAGAGGGAAGCTCTTCCTTTCCTTAGATCATCTGCTTCTTTAGAGTCAGAGCCACTGCCTCACACAGACTGTATTCGCCCTTTAATCTTTTCCCTACCCCTCCCTTTCCCTGACTTACTCCGTGCAGTTTAACAAGCTTCCCAGACAGGTCCAGCAGGCTCATCCCAATAGCTTTGAAAGCCAGCTGGCGGACAAAGGAGGAATTATTTCATATACTCATGGCTGGGTGGGTGTTGGGGAGAGGCAATTTGTGGAACACATGGGGTCCCCTCGCATCTCTCTCTCACTCTCTCTCTCTCCCCACCCTCACCCCCTTCTCTCTCCCCAAGCCATCCACCCCGAGGTGCCAATACCTAGATACTTAGTAGCCTGGGTTTCGGCTGGGTCTGACCTTCTGAAGCACAGTTAAGATTGCTAAACTTCCAACTGGCTCTGGCAAACCTGGTTGTGCCATGAGAAATCAGTTTCTCAGAAAGAGGAGCAAATTCTCTTTTGTGTATGGGCACATTCTTGGAGTTTCACCAAGGTGATGCCGAGGCTAAAAGGGGTGTGGATCAGGCTGTCCAATGTGGGGAAACTTGCTTTTAGTTAAATGAGGCACCTCTTTTTTTTGGATGGTGCAGGAAAAATAGAAAAGAAACAGAAGGTAGACTAGGTAGCGGACAAGGATGTATGGACCTTTTTCTGCAGAGAAAAAGTTGTTTCTAACCAGCCTATTGCTTATTAACTAACAAGAATGTTTCAGGTGTCATTTTATTTTATTTTTTTTCTCTCTCCAGTTAGCGATGATTTCAGCCATTACTTTAGAAATGATACCAAATGGAGAGCAAGTGGTCCATTTCAACTTCATCTGTGAAACTCAGGCTGGATAGAGTCCAGTCTGAGTCTAGAAACCAATAAAAAGAACAATTAGAGAGGTGTATTAGTCACTGTTGAGCACCTATGTGCTGAGACAGGCACTGTATATTACTAAACCCAAAGATGTTCTTCCCATCCTCAGAGAGCCTAGCAATCAATAAAGCAGAGAGCGGCTTAATAATATCAGATGGACTTTGCTTCTTAACCATTGGCATCTGGGGGGTGTCCTAATTCTTATTACTAATGTTGCTATGAGGCATCTTGAGAGTGTTTTAAATTTTTAATCATTTTAGAGTGGGAGAATCTCTATCAACTAGAATTCAAATAGCAGGATTTTCAATATTTTTCAATTCACTTTGAGAATAAAGAAAAAAGGAGAAAAAAGTAACAATAGGTTTTTTAAAATAATGTTTCAAGAGCTATCACAATCTCCCAAGCATTCTGATATTCTGATAGCTGGGTTTCTTTCTTTTTTTTTTTTTTTTTTTTTTTTTTTGCTGACAGAATCTTGCTCTGTTGCCCAAGCTGGAGTGCAATGGCGTGATCTCAGCTCACTGCAACCTCTGCCTCCCAGGTTCAAGTGATTCACGTGCCTCAGCCTCCTGAGGAGCTGGGATTACAGGCACCCACCATTATGCCTGGCTAATTTTTTTTTTTTTTTTGTATTTTTATAGAGACAGGGTTTCACGATGTTGGCCAGGCTGGTCTTGAACTCCTGACCTCAGGTGATCCGCCCACCTTGGCCTCCCAAAGTGCTGGGACTACAGGCGTGAGCCACCGCGACCAGCTGATATCTGGTTTTCATAATGAATATAGTCAGATCCTTCAAATAAGAAACAAAAATACTTTTCCTTACCAACCATTTATACTAGACACCGGTTAACACTGACACATACCTTATTGTGTTTAATCTTCATAATAACCTTAAAAATATAGATATTATCTCCATTCCACAGAGTAGCCTCTGGCTCCACACATTTCAAATCTGGTTTCTCCTCCACTGCCCACATATTTCCAGTGCCAAACACTGCGGGAGACTTTCATGTGGAGATATTGGGAGTCAACTTCTGGCTCTGCCTCTTTCTGTGTACCTTGCCAGGTGGGTCAGCACACTGAGCTGTAGGCATGGACCAAGAAACCATTCCTATACTGATGGCCAGCAGTAAAGTAACTGCATATGGATGAGACTTTGATTCTCACAAATTTATCCCGCTAAACCCACACTAAATGTATCTCTAACTCAACTGCCTTGGATCACTCCAACCCCGTGTAACGGAAAGGGAAATCGAACAGAGGGAAAGTAGAAATAGAGAAAGCAGTCAACTCATTGGGCTTAAAACACCTTACTTTTATAAATTTTGCAACAAAAATACAAACATGGGGACACATTGCTAGCATCCTTCTTGGGGGTCTCAAAAGAGGCCTAGAAGCTTCAGCTTTATTAGCTTCATGGTAAATTGGCCTCTGCCCAGGGACGCTGCCATTGTCCAAAGCATTTGGCATTGACTTCAGAGCTTACTTCATGCATGTCTGAATAGCCTCATTGGTAGCTGTAAGGGTTGATTGGATTTTTGGAAGCAACCAAAGTCTTTTGGACTGTAGTGTTATGGTTCAGGTAATTGGTCAAGCTGTGGAGTCCTATTTGGAGGTCACATGTGTGGTAGTTTTGTTCTGTAGCTCATTATATTTGAGAACAGTTCTCTAAAACAGGGGTTTTACCCTGCAAATCACAAAATACAGCCCAGGATTATTCCAAGGTCCTTTAACAAAGAAGTGGCAGAGTCCAGTTTGCATCTCCCAGTACCCAAAGTCCAGACTGTAACTCAGCCAGTTGTCTGTCTCCTTCAAGTACACAGAGTGGGACACAGAGCTGGAATGTCTCTTGGCTGCATGCTCCAGACACTGGGGATTTGCTTATCCTCACAGCTAATAGCTATCATGAGCTCTGTCTTTGGGAAAGGGTTTTGTTTTGCCCCAAACTTCATCCCATGGCTTTAATCCCACTGCATTTGTCATCTTCAGCCTCACTGAATACAGAGAAAGGGAGGCTTCAACCAGCTTGCCAGGGAGGTAAATAGGTTTAAACTTCACCACAGATGGCCTCATCTCACGGTGCCAGATTTTTATCAACAACTGGTGTGGCTACTGACATGGCAAAAAACCATAGCTAGACCTGGCTCCTGTCCACTTCTGTGATAACAGAGACCAAGAGGGGATAGAAGAGACAGTAACAGCTCGACAATTTGAGATAGAGAAGGGAAAAGAAAGAAAGTGAGAGACTGAGGAAGAAAAGAGAGCTCTCATGTTACAAACTGGGAGAAGTGACTTAATAGAATAGGTATAGAAATGAAAGCATATTGAATTTGTCTGATTTACTTATTTAATGCCTGCCTCATTCCACAAAGAGTCCTTTTATTTTTATTTTTAATTAGCCCTTTTATTTTTAATTAGGGTTTTATCAAGATGGAAACAGTTTTTTAAAAATTCTCTGCTTTGAGTTTAGAGAGAGGAGAAAAGTAACATTTTTAAATTGTTCATTATTTTGAAATTTCATTCTGTCTCCCTGTGCAGTCAGCTGCCACTTTCCCACCATTTTCAACTTCTTTTCCTCAAAAACGTGGCAATTAGGGTGAGTATGTATTTGTCATTGCTGTACAGCCACACAGCAGCAGTTGACTGGAATAGTAAGAAAAATAGAGAGGGAATCACAGAAAAAAAGAAAGAAAAAAGGAAAAACATTACTTGGCCTGTAATCTTTGGGAAGTCGCCAGAATCTTTTTCTAGCCAGCCAATCCCATTTCATGGTGTGTGTGTATGTGTGTGTGTGTGTGTGTTCACACTCTAAACCTGGGTAAGCATGGAACACTCAGATGCCCACAAATTGCTGAGATATATGAAGCAGAAGAAGTGCTACTAGCGGCGGTCATGGTCCAAGTGATTATCAAAGCCCTCCTCTCCTGATCAGGTTTTGTGCAAAACACGCCAGAGAAAGAAAGGAAGGACTGAGGACTGCTTGTTTGGCATTTCTTTGTAGTCGGGGCCTTTTCTTCCCCTGAGGTGATTGTTGTTGTTAACCGAAGTTGTGTGAAACTCCTTCTGTGCAAAAACTGGAGCTTCCTCTTTGAAGCCAGAGTGTCTTTGTTCTTCACCTAACTTGGTGCCATTTTCGACAGGCGCATTTGTGTTGAAGTCTGGTTAATGCCTGCCACCCAGAATTCAGTGAGGCTGTTTGCCAGGTGTGAAAAAGCAGTTATGGCGGGGCCTGAGGGGATAGTTGTGGGTTTCAGGGAGTGGAGAGATGGGCAGGAGTTGCCTACAAATAGAAAGACAAAAGAAGACACTGTAAAAGTTGGCTTTGATTGGTGGCTTAGAGCTCACAGTTCTCCTTTGGGATTTAAATGCTCCAGAAAAGAATGTTCTGGGACTTGGAAGAAGAGGGGAGAAAGGCAAGTCGGATATATTGCTGGATTACAGAAAAAGAAAAGGAGAGAAGGGTAGAAGTTTACAAAATGTAATTATAATAAAACCTCTTAAACCCTGGCTTTGAAACCAGGAATGGGCTTAGTAGGTATTAACATAGAAAGCAGTAATTTCCAGAGTTTCCCCAAAACACTTAATTTTACTTTTTGAAGTTTATATTCAAAATTTTAATTTAGCAAACACTCAAATGTGTTAAATACTAAATTTTTAATGCATTGGAGTAAAGTAGATTTCCATCCCACCAGAGTTAGATTTCAAGGTTGGCAAATATTGCTTATTAGGAAAATTGGCTTGAATATCCTTAAATCCCCCATTAATTAACACACATCCCTGAATAATAATTCTTATCCACACTAAAGTTGGAGAACCACCGACTAAAAGGAAAAAAAAAAGACTGGGTTAGCATGTCATGATTTTCTTTAATAGCTTAGTTACCAAATCTAAGCTGTGAACAGGGCAAGAGTGGAAATCTCCAGCGTTTCTGCTTGGCAGTGGTTTTACTCCCCTCCCTTTCAGCATGAAGCTCCTATTACCTTAATACACACCATGATCTTTTTGTTGTGGTGGCAATTAAACTAGATAATGCAGTTCTTCTTATGGCAGGGAGTTGCCCTGAAAGTTAGCATGTGAATTTGCTCTTAATTCAGCTCCACGGTATACCAAAACATTAACTTGTTGGCTCAGCCCTACCATTAATTAGCAGGTGAACTCAGGCAAGCAGCTTAAGCTCTCAGGACTTGCACGTATCAGAGGACTAGATGACTTCTAAATTCTCTCCCTTACTAACAGTCCATGCTACTAATTCAAAACCTCTTCTTGGCCAGTTGCAGCGGCTCACACCTATAATCCTAGCACTTCGAGAGGCCAAGGCCAAAGGGTCGCTTGGGTCCAAGAGTTCAAGACCAGCCTGGGAAACATAGTGAGAGCCTGTCTCTTAAAAAAAAAAAGAAGAAGAAGAAAGAAGAAAGAAGCAGCAGCAGCAGCAGAAGAAGAAATTAGCTGGGTGTGGTGACATAAACTGGAAGAAAAAATACATCCCAACCCAAACTCTGTGGCAGCGGTACCTTTATTGTTCATGCTTGCTGGGTTCGCCTATGGTATATGCATATCAGCAGACCCATAATGTTGCATCCCTTCAAACAAATATTCTTTGAGTATTTATTCAACACGTATTTAGGGTAGATGGGTGAAACTCTTTTCCTAGTAACAAAAACTGTTTTCAGAAACAGAGTCACATTACTCTCCTTAACTGAATTATACTCAATATATTAATACAAAAGAAAATTCAACGAAATATATTAAAAACACATTCAGAGTTTAAAGATAAATGACTAAATATGTTAAATTCAGATGTAATGAACTCCTAAAAGCCAAAAATTATTGCTTATATATTTTGAACTATAAATGGGTAAAGTCATTGAATTGCATTAACTAGAGAAACACATATATAGTAACTGAGAAATAATAAAACCTTGCACAGTTGAATTGCTGAATGCCTGCTGGAAGAAAAGTCAGTAAAAGAATTCACAGCATTGCCACCTTCAAAGTAACTATATTGAATTAAAAATTTAGCTGGAAAAAGAGACTGCGTTGCCACGTCTTCTGCATAATTTTACTTTTGCCTTATAAACAGAAGAACCTACAAGCATGGCTATTTTGCTTGCATTTGTCCAGTATCAGAACCAACTAATCATCAAAGAAGATTATTTTTTATGTGAATGCTTGACAACACACACAAGTGGTGCTAAAATATGCAAAGTGTTGAATATTTCCTTAATCTATTGACTTATCCTGGACCAACTTTGCTGACATCGTACTGGTGTTGCAAAAGCAATGGGAGGTAAAGCTGCTGGCACCTTGGCATAAATCATGGCAGTAGCACCAAACCATGCCAGTAGTTACTGTATTCTGCATCACTACATACTTACAATGAAACAAATAAAAGCAAAAATTTGTTTCACTTAAGAATACACTTAATAATGCAATAAAAAGTATAACTTTTTTTTTTTTTGAGACAGAGTCTCATTCTGTCACCCAGGCTGGAATGCAGTGGCACAATCTTGGCTTACTGCAAGCTCCGTCTCCCAGGTTCACGCCATTCTCCTGCCTCAGCCTCCCGAGTAGCCTGGACTACAGGCACGCACCACCACACTCGGCTAATTTTTTTTCTATTTTTAGTAGAGACGGGGTTTCACCATGTTAGCCAGAATGGTCTCGATCTCCTAACCTCATGATCCACCTCCCTCGGCTCCCAAAGTGCTGGGATTGCAGGCGTGAGCCACTGCACCCAGCCAAAAGTACAATTTTTTTTAAACACGACCCTTCAGTTGAATTGCTGAATGCCTGCAGGATGAAAAGTCAGTAAAAGAATTCACAGCATTGCCACGTTCAAAATAACTTGTTGAATTCTTAATAAACACACTTTTTAAAAAACTGTATGAGAAAATGGGGAGTACACGCAAAGCATTTCTCCCTATTGAAGCATGATGGGTTTTTTTTCCTGGATGTCTTGAAGAAAAGTATCTGCATGATTGAATTGCAAGCTGAACTACTCAATCTTTTCATGGAATGCCATCTTTTATGTGAAAGAATGACTTACATAAAAACTAAGGTTAGGCCGGGCGCAATGGTTTACACCTGTAATCTCAGCACTTTGGGAGGCCGAGGCAGGCGGATTACAAGGTCAGGAGATCGAGACCATCCTGGTTAATACAGTGAAACACTGTCTCTACTAAAAATACAAAAAAAAATTAACCAGTCGTGGTGGCGGGCTCCTGTAGTCCTAGCTACTCAGGAGGCTGAGGCAGGAGATTGGTGTGAACCCAGGAGGCAGAGCTTGCAGTGAGCCAAGATCACACCACTGCACTCCAGGTTGGGTAACAGAGTGAGACTCCATCTAAAAAAACAAACAAACAAACAAACAAACAAAAAAACACCTCAAGTTATTCAGATTTAGGTATTTAGCAGATATTTTCTGGAAGATGACCGAAGTGAGACTGACATGTTAAAGAAAACAACTGACACTATTTGCTATCAGTTATGAAAGTTAAACTTTCAAGCACAAGCTAGAATTTTGGAAAACTCATCACCATGACCACGACAGCTTCTCAGTGCTTAAAGCCTCTTCTGATGAAGTTGACAATGATATTAATGAATTATCTGATTTTTATTGTTATTATATTTATACTGTATTTATATCATGATTTCATGTTTTATAATGAAATGCATCTGTGGTTCACTCGGTGAACCAATGTTTTCCAAATGACTAATACCTAATGTTACAAAATCATGTCTGGTTAATAAATCCATTCAGAGTATAAGATAGACCAATAAATTTTTATGTGACAGAGTATAAAAAGTTTATTGATTGGTTTTAGATTCCCCATTACAACTAACTTGTAAGAAACTACCACTTGTCAAGTTTTGGCATCATGTCAAAGAATACACACAATTATCTGAAAAGTCTATATTAAAATAATCTCCCCATTTTAACTACATAACTGTGTCAGGCTGGATTTTCTACATGTAGTTAAATCAAAAGAGCATATTACAGGAGAGTGAATGCATAAGCAGATATGAGAATTCAACACCTATTAAGCCAGACGTAGAGACTTGCGAAAATGTAAAACAATGGCACTATTCTCATGAATTTTTTGTGAAAGAAAAATAACGGTAAGATGCAGTAATTTTCCCAAAAAAAGTTACGTTAATACATAATTGGTTTATTATTATTATATTATTATTATTTTGAGATGGTGTCTCGCTCTGTCGCCCAGGCTGGAGTGCCGTGGCACAATCTCGGCTCACTGCAACCTCCGCGTCCCAGGTTCAAGTGATTTTCCTGCCTCAGACTCCTGAGTAGCTGGGATTACAGGCTTGCACCCAGCTAATTTTTGTATTTTTAGTAGAGACGGGGTTTCACCATGTTGGTCATGCTGGTCTCGAACTCCTGCCTCATGATCTGCTCGCCTCAGCCTCCCAAAGTGCTGGGATTACAGGCGTGAGCCACTTCGCCTGGCCGCTTTATTACTTTTAATTAATAAATCTTTTTTAAATTTCTGTTTTAAGTTCTAACATAACAAAAACTGATGATATATAACCCTCATTAAAAAAAAAACTAAGTTGGGGGGGCGGTTACGGATCTTCATAATATTCCAATGAATAAAGAAGTCCTAAGGCCAAAGTATTTGAGAACTGTTGACTTATGCCATTATGCCATTATACTTACTCCATATTTACCCCCCTCACATGATTAAACTCCTTGAGGGTAAACAGTGAATTTTCATTGAACCTGTAACCATCCTCAGTACCTAGTATTTAGTAAATACTGAGTAACATTCACTGAAGCAATAAATAGGAATGAATGAATGAATCTTTCAACTTTAATATCTGAAATTTTCTTTCATTCTACAATGCAGACTTTAGTATCTGAAATTTTCTTGCATTCTGAAACAGCCAAGAAAAATTCCAGCAATTACAATGACCAGGTTGTAGAGAAAAACATAAAGGAAAGAGCACAATTCTTTCACATGCCTTTTAAGCTTATCTATGGCTTACCCTTGTAGCCTCACGACCACTACTCCTTGCCTCATGCCTCATGATTCAGCAGCATCAGACTGCTACTAAATCACACTCTTGATCTTTGTCCTTAGTACTCAGAGTTCATTCACTCACACACTCTATACAGGTCTAATTCTGAACCTTTAAGATTCAAATTAGGCTAAGAAATGAGGCAACTCTATTCACTGTCTCCTGTAATACTCTATCCATATCTTTTTCATTGCACTGCAACAATTTGTCTATAATTATCTTTCTATATCTGTCTTCCTTTCTAGACTGTCTCACACCTTATTGTATCCTTAGTACTATGCATAGAGTCTGACACTTAATGGGTGCTTTAAATGTTAGACTGAACTGAAATGCTTTATATCCATGATGCTAAATCTGAGGTATAAGTCACCCAGGGCCATTCAACTTCATTCACTTTCATTCAACACTTACATGTGTCAGCCACTACAATGGGCATTGGGGATTACAGATATTTACGTCAGTGAGCTTATGGTCCAGTGGGGGAGAGGGGGATCTATAAATGGCAGAAAATAATAAACAAGCTACATGCACAAGTTTCTACAGAGTTTGTGTTTTTTTTTTACTTTAATAATTGAAGAGGAGAAGCACATTCCTTCAATATTTACAACACCTATGTCTAGCAAGACACTTATTCAAGACACAAACAGAACCTCTGCCTTCAATGGACTTAAAGACTTGTAAAGGAGACAGGCATTAAACAAATATCACACAAGTAAGTATATAAGTATAAATAGTCAGCAAGATTGGGAAGGAAAAATAGTGATACATCATTATCAGGGAAGGAAAAGGGATCAGAAATGGTGCCCCTTAGGAAATGTGTGCAGGCGGGTAGGCCACAGGGAAAATGCTGAGACAAGCATTCCAAGCAGGTTAATGTGGCTGGGGTAGAAGTCTTCACAGGAAAGCAGGCATTTGCCAGCTTTACCAGGCTTGAAAACTGGAGAGAGCAAGGGCTAGAGGAATGGGAGAGGGGCTCGCATAGCACGGCGAAGGCTGAAGCAGCCCAGAGCTAAGCTTAAGTGCTTCATTTTCCTCTTCTGATATGCAGAACCATGATTCCGGGTGGTCTGTATTCATTGCACATAAGCCTCTAAAGATAAATGGAGACTGTTTCCTCAAGTAACTACTGCTAAGAGAAAAGTTTTCTTCAGATGTATTTCTCCATCAGCGCTTTTCCCATAGGGCACCTAAAACCTTGATTTATCATAAATGTTTCACCCAGCATACACATACAGTAATACAAATGTGGCATATTTAAACGCACCCCTCAGAGAAATTTGCTGGCAGTGCTCATGACCCATAAATAAAGGAAAAAATAGCCCAGCTATGGTTGTTTCCAGAACGAGTAGATAGACCCCCATCTAGGCTACTGCCCAGAAGCTGAAACATAACTCAAGAGAGTCATGACCGTGTTACGGGAAAACCCGTTCTGGAGCTGGGACCTGCTCCTCCTTAATGGCTGGCTCCAGAAACAGGAGGAATATTAACAAAGCTCTGTAGATTTCTTCAGCTGGTTTGTTGGACATGGGGAGCGAGGAAGTGGATCTGGCCAGTCAGCAACGTGGGTCTAGTTGAGTGACTAAGGTGCAGTGCCTCAGTTCAAACTACGGCTCAACTGCTTACTAGCTCTGTGATCCCAGTTAACTTATTTACCCTGTCACTCATATGCCCTTTCTGTAAAATGGAGACATAAGTAGTATCTGTTTCATAGACTGCTGTGAGCATTAAATGTGATGATGTAACTCAAGGCTTAGCAAAGCATTCATTAAATGTCACCTATTACTATTATGATTGCTCACACCAGTCAATCAGCCAAGAGCATTTCCAGGTTTCAATCAGTCAGGCTTCAAGACCAGCTTAACTGACTGTTTTATTCCCATATGTAACTACTTGTTTAGCATGTTAAGGACACAGTTTCTGTAATGAATCACCCTGTTTTTAGTCTTCTTGCAGATAACATTCATTTTATGAAATTCTAGCCAAACAGCCATGGAAGAAAACTACTTGGTTTTTTATTTCCCTTCCTTATTGCTCATAACCTCTGTGTCCTGTAAAAATATTCTAAGAAAGCCCTCTCTATTAAAATCTGAAACACAGTGCTAAATAAGCTCTCTTCCCCGAATTTGCCAACTGCTTCCTTTACTACTCTGAACAGACACTGCAGTTTTGAGAATAGCAGTTCTCTCATCCTGTCACTCACCAACACCCCCAGACTGGGGGCTCTTAAATCCCCATTCAGACCTGAGAGCTTTCACAAGTCCTCATTTAACATCCAGCAACGCCTTGAAACCAAACGCCAGCCACACTCACCCTAACACTGGGTAAAGCATGAAGTAATCACAGACTTTGATATTTTTCCGACCACAAACCCCCTCAAAGTCAAATGTGTCCATGAAAGAAAAGTGGCTCTTTCTTACCTAATCCACAGTGGAACAGGAATCAATAGAAACCACATCAAGATTATGCTTGGTAAAAAATAAGAAAGACTTTCAAAAGTATACATTTGGTTTAAGCACGCCTGAAATATGAAATAACTAGAATAACACCATCCTTCTTGACCTTGATCATGAGGCCTTTCATAGGAATCTCTCAATACCTCAAGTGAAAGAAAGTAGTTAGAACCTTGAAACACTTTTTAAAACCTGCAGACAGCTTAATTGAAGGGGTCTTGTGAAGAGTTCATTGTCAGGGGTTTCTAGCAAGTGTTATTTCTTCCTGAATTCCACGAACCAAGTTCTCTGAAGTTTACATTCACACAGGATGAACAAGCCCACTGTGGTGGGCTTTAAAAGGGATAAAGGACCTGATGTGGTTTTCTTTGGGGGACAGGTTTAACACCCGCACCTACACACCCAGACCCAGCACCTGGCAGGATGGCAGAGAAGCAGATGGCCTCCCACAGTTACAGCTTAAACTAACATCATATACATTTAAAGCAAGTGCTGGTAACCAGAAAAGTAATTTCTGACAGTAAGCAAATGGCTCTTAAATAATAAAATAAAATCTGTCAGGTGGTAGAAAGCAGTGACAAAAGACAAACATTTGGATAAATAGCATTTAAAGAGAGAAGAAAAGATGGACAAAATCATCATGCAGAAGGCAGAAGGTTTTGTTTTTGTTTTTGTTTTTTTTTTGAGACAGATCTCGCTCTGTCCCCCAGGCTGGAGTGCAGTGGCGCGATCTCGGCTCACTGCAAGCTCCGCCTCCCGGGTTCACGCCCTTCTCCTGCCTCAGCCTCCCGAGTAGCGGGGACTACAGGCGCCCGCCACGACGCCCGGGTAATTTTTTGTATTTTTAGTAGAGATGGGGTTTCACCGTGGTCTCGATCTCCTGACCTCGTGATCCGCCCGCCTCAGCCTCCCAAAGTGCTGGGATTACAGGTGTGAGCCACCGCGCCCGGCCACAGAAGGTTCTTGTGCACTTGAACGGTGCCAAGGGATGGGGCTTGTAAGCAAGGAGAGGGGAGAGGAAGAGAAATTTGACATGTGATTATCATCACAATCACACTGCTGTTGCTGCCCGCTTCAGGTCTACCTTAGTCTGAACAGTCAATATAAACCTTTTGGATCTAGACTGTGTTCTGGAATAGGCAGAACTTTAGGTTTTAGAAGGACAAGACTGCCTTTGGCATTAGAAAGAAGAGGAAAAAAAGATCTTTTTATTATTGCCATTAAACATACATCAGATAAACAGCTGCTGGAGCTAATGGCAAAAAAAAAAAAAAGAGACAAAGTTTGAATAAGCATTTGCTATCCTGATTGGTGTTAGCACTAGTCTTTCCTATCTTCTGGAAAATATCTGTTTCTTTTTGTAATTATAAAAATAATACATGTTGGCCAGGCGCGGTGGCTCATGCCTGTAATCCTGGCACTTTGAGAGGCCAAGGCAGGTGAATCACCTGAGGTCAGGAGTTCAAGACCAGCCTCATCAACATGAAGAAAAGCCATCTCTACTAAAAATACAAAATTAGCTGGGCATGGTGGCACATGCCTGTAATCCCAGCTACTAGGGCAGCTGAGGCAGGAGAATTGCTTGAACCCAGGAGGCAGAGGTTGCCGTGAGCTGAGATCACACCATCGCACTCCAGCCTGGGCAAGAAGAGCGAGACTCCATCTCAAAAAATAATAATAACAATAATAATACATGTTAATTGCAAAACTTAGAGACTTGGAGTATTGAAATCAGCTAGACATGTATGTAAATCTATAGTAATTGTAATAAATATGGTTGCAAAAACAAAAACTGTCAAACATTATTCTTAAAAGATTAGAAATAAGGTGTAAAATAATAATTTTAGCAACAATAACAAGAATCTAGAACTAAACCCCCAATTTATATTTTCAAAAATTGTTAACGAGGAAAGGGAACATAAAAAATTATAAGGCTATTAAACTGTTTGTCTTAAGTAAGGAGTCTCAAAAGATTTGTGTTTGTGTTTGTTTTTTACTTTAATAATTAAAGAGGTATTGGTCAAAGAACAATTTTTTACTTAAAAAGAAATAAAATTAAGACAGAAAATGAACTTTCTAGAGCACTACAGAAGATAAAATCCAATAAATTATAGTTTATATGTGTGCGGGAGGGACTGGAAATAACAAGGAAACCTAAAGAAAATAATTAATATATCAGAAATAAAATCAAATATCGATAAATGGGTTGAACTTCCCTATTACAAAAGAATTCAAAATAAATTTTAAACATTCAGTGATTGTCTATGACAAGTGATAAAAAGACACAAAAATATTAAATGCATCTTCCCAAAATAGACATCAAAATATTAACATCAGTAAAAAGGAAAATTCAAGACAATAAGCACAAGACAAAAAGTATAATTTCACAATAAGTGGTTCAATTTATAACAAAGATGTGAGTTAAGAAATTTTATATACCAAAAACTACCTGCTTCCAAATATACAGAGGAAAAAAAAATTTTTAATCTGAGATGAAAGTGACAGAAATAAAATAGGATTGGGGCCAGGCGTGATGGCTCGTGCCTGTAATCCCAGCACTTTGGGAAGCCAAAGCGGACAGATCACTTGAGGTCAGGAGTTTGAGACCAGCCTGGCCAACATGGTAAAACCCCATCTCTACTAAAAATACAAAAATTAGCAGGGCGTGGTGGCACTCACCTGTAATCCCAGCTACTCGGGAGGCATATGTCCATCTATACTATGTATATATATGATAGAATTGGTAAATAAACCAGAACCCTCTCTGTTTTAGAAAGATCAGTAATGCCAGGGATAAATAAGGAAATAAGAGAGCTGAAAGATAACAATAAGTATGCGTGATTTACTAATTATCTATAGATGTATCTCTGAAACATTGTAGCCTATGTATAATATTTTTGGTTCCCATGAAACAATAACAAGTATGTATATAAAATTTGTGTAAATACACATATTTATAAAAATATATATGTATACCGAAATACAAATGTTTTCAAAAAACAGAAATTTTATCAATCTCATTGACCATACCGTTTAAAAAATTAATATCCTCAGCAATTCAGTGCAGGAACAGAAAACCAAATACCACATGTTCTCACTTATAAGTGGGAGTTGAAAATGTGAACACATAGACACAGGGACGGGAACAACACATGCTGGGGCCTGACGGAGGGTGTGTGTGGGTGGGGAGGGATAGCATCAGGAAAAATAGCTAATGCATACTGGGCTTAATATGTAGGTGATGGGTTGATAAGTGCAGCAAATCACCATGGCACACATTTACCTATGTAGCAAACCCTTACATCCTGTACTTGTATCCCAGAACTGAAAATAAAATAAAGTCAAAAGAAAATAAATTCCACCCATTTGGAAGTTTTAAAACACTCCTTTAAGCAACTTTTCATTTAACGGAAAAGTAAAAACTGGATTTATACATTATTTAGAAAGTAAATAACTATCACAACCTATAGGATGAAGTCAAATTACATCAGATAAAAATTTATATTCTTAAATGTTTTCATTATTAAGCAAGAAAAACAAAATATAATAAACATTAAGTTTAAGAAGCCAGAAAAGAAACAAAAATTTTTAAGAAAAACTGATACAAGGGATTAATGAGGATAACATAAAAGATTTACAAGCCTAAAAGGTAAAATCAATAAAAATGTATATTCACACATAAAATAATACTTTTGAAAGTTATTAGAATTTACCAACCTTCTCTGCTTAATCTGAAAAAGAAAATAAATATTTGGAAGAGAAGATATAGATAAACACAGCAATGGAGCTTTTTAAATTGAATAATACTCTGTACAATTTTGTGTTAATATAATAATAAAGTGAACAATATTCTCAAAAAAATAGATATTACCACAATTTGCTCAGGAACTTAAAAACTTATGTAAACTAATAACTAGAAAATAATTGGGAAAAGTTGCCAAAAATGGTAATAATATTTGTAGTGCCTATTATGTGTTCTGCTTTATACTAGGTGCTTTATCTATTATCCCTGACATACAACACTGTAAGATAGGTATTATGATCTATATCATTGTATCTCCATTTCACCCTGTGTTTCCCTTATTACATGCTCATGTAAGCGGCATCATGCAGTATTTGTTTTTCTGTGACTGACTTATTTCGCTTTTCATAATGTCTTCAAGGTCCATCCATATTGTCGTGAGTGGCAGAATTTTCTTTTTTAAGAGTTAAAAATATTTCCTTGTAGGTATATACCACAATTTATTAATTTATCTGTCAGTGAACATTTAAGGTGTTTCCACATCTTGACTACTATGAATAGTGCTTCAATGAACATAGTCAAATTCATAGAATCAAAGAGTGGCATCATGAGGCGATAGGAAGGTGGGGAGCTACTATTCAGTAGGCATAAAGTTTCAGTCTAGCAAAATGAATAAGCTGTGAAGATCTGCTGTACTACATTGCACCTATAGTCAACAATGTTTTGTGCACTTAAAATTTGTTGGCCAGGCACAGTGGCTCACATCTGTAGTCCCAGCACTTTGGGAGGCCAAGGCAGGCGGATCACAAGGTCAGTAGATCAAGACCATCCTGGCTAACACAGTGAAACCCCATCTCTGCTAAACAATAGAAAAAAAATTAGCTGGGCGTTGTGGTGGGCCCCTGTAGTCCCAGCTACTCGGGAGGCTGAAGCAGGAGAATGGCGTGAACCCAGGAGGCACAGCTTGCAGTGAGCCGAGATCATGCCACTGCACTCCAGCCTGGGCAACAGAGTGAGACTCTGTCTCAAAAAAATAAAAAATAAAAATAAAAAAATTGTTAAAAGGGTAAATCTCATGTTAAGTATTCTTATCACAACAAAATGATAATAAGTTTGTTACATTCTGCTGTTATCATTTGTCTTCCCTACTAAATTCCAAGCACTACAAGTACAGGGACTGTGTTCACCATAAGCATCCTCATATTCCTAGAACTGACATTCACATAAAGCATCTCACATAAATGTAACTCAATAAACAACTGATTGAAGGAATGAGAACACTGGGAGTAACCATAGTATAATATAACATAGAAAAATTACCGTACAGTCTCACTTATGTATATAGATACAAAAATCCTATCTAATGCAAATATCCCTGTACATCTAATCCTACCTAATGCATATATCTGTACATTCATTCAGGCTGCTATAACAAAATGCCATAGACTAGATGGCCTATAAACAACAAAAATTTATTTTTCACTGTTCTCAAGGCTGGGAAGTCCAAGATCAAGGCGTTGGCAGATGTAGTGTCTGGTGAGAGTCAGTTGCCTGGTTCATAGATGGTGCCTTCTCACTGTGTCCTCACATGGTGGAAGGGGATAGCTAGCTCTCTTGGGTCTCTTTTATAAGGACCCTACTCCCAATCATGAAAGCTCTGTCTGCCTCACCAAATCACACGCCAAAGGTCTCACATTCAAATACCATCACCTTGGAGGTTAGAATTTCAACGTATGAATTTTGTGGGGGACAAAAACATTCAGACCATAGTACTAAGAAACCTCATATTATCGAGAACTATGTTATAAAACAATTCTTTCAATGGGTAGAATGAGAAGACTCACAAGAACAAAGTTACCTTCCTGAAAAAAAAGTTTAATAATTTTTAATAGAAAAAAAAAGTCTAGCTATAGCAAACAAATACCCTGAACAAATGTAGCATTTGATTATGGTACGTGCTCAAGTAAAGCCTTTTCCTGTGTCTTCCAGCACTGTCACTAGCCCAGGACTTCTTATATACACTTACCAATGTTATCGCCTTTGCCAGACCATTTTTCCTTTTTTCTTGTACTATTTCTATCAGTAAGCTGATGACTTCAGCCGTCACCCTTGTAGTACAAGGCCATGGCTTTTGTCTGCCAGCACCTCCTCTGACCCTTTTTGGTAACAGATCCACCCCTGAAGTAGAGAACCCATGATGCAGGCTGGGCCTGTGAGATTACTCCTGGCTCCAGCCACTATGTTTGGTCCAAGGAGTGAGCACTAAGTGAAAATAAGTGAGTCCACCACCCAGAGAGAAAGCATGCAAGCGTCTCATGCTAGTTCCCAATCCTGAGGTCTTATTGTACAGCCATTAATTCAAGTCTGTGATGTTCCCAATAGCCTCTCAATAAATCCTTTTACTGTTGTTCAAATCAGCCTGGGTCTCCTTCTGTTACTTACAGCAGGGGAAACCCATTAATTAATAGATCTACTATTTTGTGATAAATCATAAAGCCATTCAAACCAAATAAGAGGGTTTTTTCTCCTTCTCTATTTCCCTTGCAATGTTAGTTCCTGATATCAGTGGTGCCTTGGGCTGTCAGTCTAATGCAAAATATGTTTCCTAAATAATGCACCAAGTTGTATCCCATTTGCCTCAGGAAAATGTGTGCTGCATTAGAGAAATACCAGCACTAGATGAAAAGGATGACCTGTCAGAGATTAAACTTAATTTTGGTTAATTTCTCTGTCTCCTCTTCCGAATGACAGTGAGAGGACATACATATTCTCCCTTGGAAAATGAATTTCTTCTAAAGCAGAAAATGGTTGGAGGGAGCTAGGAAATAGGCATATTTAAGATACTTGTGTTATACAAATCTAGGACCCCATTAGGTAATAAAGCTCTTACTGTCTTTATCAGAGAGGAGATAATTGTTAGATGTTTCTGTTAAAGTGTCAAAATAAAAAGGAGTATGATAGGTGATCTGGGGGCTTTCAAAAGACAATTCTGGTCTCAATCATGGGTTCTGACCCTCTTTTATTATCACTCCTGGGGCAGTGATGATATCCAGTGTCTCATTTGTGGTAGGTTAAATGGACAGATACTATCACTCTGTTCTTTGTTAGTATCAATGAACAGAAAGCTATCTCAATTTTTGAACAAATGTTTCTCAATGAATGTTTTTAAGCATTACATGTCTCATTTGTTGTAAAAAATATTTCTGGGAAAAATATACAAATATTTCAGTGTGCCTTAGTTGAGATTAATAGTTAGTAGTCACGATTGGTTGTTTCCATCTTTTTCCCAAGGCAGAGAGAGAAAAAATATAATTAAATGTGTCTTAAACTTATGGAGGGTTCAGGCATATAAGGGGAATTTGGAGAAGGTTTGTCCCAAAACACTCTTAAAAGCTGGTTAGAACTGAATCAAATGTATACATTTGCTCACCAAAAGTCAAGAAGAAAAATGTTCATGATACCCCCAAACAGAAACAATGCAATGCCCATCACCAATAGAATGAATAAATGGATTGTGGTATAGTCACACAGTGGAATACCATACAACAATAAGAATGAAAAATCTGTACCTACACTCAACATATGTCATACTCATAAATATAATGTGGAGTAAAAGAAGCCAGACATAGAAATTGCCAGCTGTATGATTCCATATATATAAAATTTAAAACCAGGCAAAACTGATCTATGCTGTTAGGATTCAGCTTAGCAGTTACCTTTGCAGGGGATGAGTAGTGATCAGAAAGAGTTTACAAGGAGGGTAGTGACACTTCTGGTGTCCAGGTGATGTTCATCATCTTAATGCAGGTACTGGCTACACTGATGTGTTCCCTTTGTATAATTGATCAGTCTGGAAACCTATCATTTGTGCTCTTCTCTGCATGTATGCAGCACTTTATTATAAGTTTTTTTAATTGACAGGAGGAATAATGAAGAACAAGCTGGTGCTGTGAGAAGGTTAGTCTTCCTAAAAAAGGTTGGGGGTCCCAACCTTTCTTATTTTATGGCACACACAGGCCATGATAAAATTTGAACACATCGGGGGGTAAACAAAGAGGTTGGTTAAAGCCTGAAACTGCACTAGAGACTCCATTTGTCATAACAGCGCTACCCAAGTCTCTCACTACACTACTGCTTTCCAGATTGCTTTTTCCTGGAGAATATCTGTTTCAAATTATTGTCCCCATGTGTTTTGGCTTCCTTTACTTCAATTTGAGTCACATCTGGCTATCTCCTGCCTATATTCCTGATCCCAGTTTGCTTTTGTATTGCTTTTCTATCTTCACTGGAGCTTTCAACACCTTTCACTTTTGCATCCTCCAAGCATTTCATTAAACCAGTTATATGCATTTTCCAATGAACTCAAAGAAAACAGTCAACTAGTCATTAGAAACCCCAGATTCATTTCTGGCTTTAAGCAAGTTATTTGCCTTCTTTGGGTATGATCTGTGGATTGGGGTAACCATTTTCTTAGCTTCCACAGAGGAGTGCCTGCAGAAAGGTAAAGACATACACATATGTTGAGCCTTGAGCTTCCAAAAGGTATAAAAGAGGAAATTCATTCTGAACTAGGACGGCACTTCAGGCTACCATCATCAGAACTTAGATCTCGAGATTCATCCACTTATTTGCTCCTGTTGGTTGTTACATCAAAATATTCATGGGTTCTGTCCCTCACATTTGTCTATCCAGTCATTTGAGTCTTTGATTTGACCTCTGTAAAAGAACTCTTGCTATGTTACTGGTCTATAATTAGACTTTTCTGTTCTAGCCTACAATCCTTTGGATTTCTAGTGCTCCATCCAACCAGTCTGGCTTCATAAAACACTTTCACCACCACCACAACCCACACACACGTGTGTGTGCTTGTGTCGGGATGTGTGTCCTTGTGTTGGGAGCACTAAAACCCACCCTGGAAGAGTCTCTACTCTATATCTAGAATGTTCTTAAGTGAGGGGTTTCTAAACTTGAATTTTATGAATGAGAAATTTATAACAGGGTAATTGTTGTAAGATTGTTCCTTGGAGTGCTAATGTCCTGTGAAGTTCTAGTTCTGATGTTGAATATGGTAGTCATTTATTCAAGTTCATACAGGACTGAGCCAAAGAAAGGTGCCCATATCTTTTAATGCCTAGTTATGTTAGTTTTCTCTGCTATGTAACAAATCACCACAAATTTAGCAGCTTCAATCACACATGTATTTATTATCTCAGTTTCTATAGGTCAGAAGACCAGACCAAGCTTAACTGGATTCTCCACTACCGAGTCTCATCAGCCTGCAATCCAGGTGTCTGCGAGGAATGCAGTCTCATTAGAGGCTCAGAGTCATTGGGAACCCAAGCAGAATGATTTTGTGTATGCAGCAATCCTATTGATGAAGTGCTGAGGGCTTAATTCACTTTAACAAAATCAGGGAGTCAGAGGATTGAGAAAGGACAAGAATTAGGGAAATATATGATCTCTGTCATTGTATGTGAGGGTGAGAGAAATAGGAAAGGAAGTAAATGTACAATCCCCTATTTTTGAGTTACTCAATGGAGTTGGGTGGCCCTCAGTCTTCCCATTAGTGGATGGTTTCAGAGAGAGACACTGTTAACACATGTGGCAGAGGCTGTGGAGAAGGCTGTGTATACTTGCTAGTGAGATGAGCTGAGGGAGGACTCACTCCTACCAGCAGGCAGATGCTGACAGTATAACACAGGCTTCCATTGAGATGTGGGAAGTGCACTAGAAGTCTGCAGCACAGAGATCTGTTCCCAATGCCAGTGCTGGAGTTGGACACTGACTTTAGAAGAAAGCAAAGAGTGAGACCTTCTGAGTAAATCACTTAGGGCTGAATTGTACTTCTACAGCCACTTTGGTATTGCTTCCTCAAGACTAGGCCAATCTTGGAGATTATAATAAAATGTCCTCGGTTGAATGGACCCATTCTGTGCCAAGTTTCTCCTAACTGGCAGGTTGCGCTTATGTTAAGCTATTCTTAATAGTGCCTTCGTTGGTAGATTATTAAACTTTAGGTGAATCAACAGTAGCTCTTCCTCAGGAAGATCAATGACCGTTGGCACAGGATAATTAACTCAGAACACTTGTATTTCCTGTTCTGCATCTGTGTGGACTTTGGACGGTAGCACATTTGGCAGGGCACATGAAGAAATATTGAGAGTCCAAGACTGAAAATTTACTAGACTTGCTCTTGGGTCCAGCTGTACCACAATTAGCCCTGTGATATTTGTTTGTCAATAAACAATTTCATAATTTCTTTCCATCTCAACTGTAAAATTAGTATTCATATTAAGAGTGATTAAGTGCTCTTCATATATCCAGCACTATACTATACACAATTCGAGCTTTGGAGAGTCTATCCTACCTACCATACAGGGTTGAAAATATCTAATGAGGTGGCTTCTATGCTTTGAGAAAGTGTAACATGCTATATAAGTGTAATTTATTATTCCTTTTACTGAAGAAATAGTTCAGTATTATTTACTAAAGAATAATTCCTTTTACATGCTGATTCCTATAGTTAATTTTTTTTTCTCCTCACAACATGATGGCTTCCAAGTATTTCTCACTGATTTACCATCCCAAGGAAATGTCTGGTTGTTTAGGTCAATGACTGCAAGCTATAACATTGTCACATAGAGAAATGGAAGTCATTCTTTCCTTCTTTGTCATTCTATCTTCCCAGACTCTGACTACTTTCGACCCTCATTAAAAGGGCTTGGTGGAAAAGTAATACCTTTGTTTCATCACCACCTCGGATGCACCCCCGTGCTGACTCCAAACAGCTCATGTTCACTAAAATTGAGCTTTCCTCTTATTCTCACATATTCAATCAGAGCTCCATATGGGTAAGCAGGAGATCCCAGATGGCCTGACCACTTCCTGGATCAGAAAGCTTCTCAGTATATAAAATAGAAATCTCTTTGATGATCCATGTATTTGTCAGGATTTGTTACACAACACATGTCCCAGGGAAGTCTCCTGTGATTTCCAGCACCTCTATTATAAACCCAGAAAGGCAGTTGGTTGGTTTGTTTGTTTATTTAGCTTTCACTTGGGCAGTTGGTTGCAGAGTTTCCTATTTCTTTTTCTTCTGCATGTCTCATCTCCTAACTTAGAACGCTGTCACGATGGCCTTACTTTTAAAAACACGTGAATGCTAAGATCCAGGATGGAGTGCTGATTCTCTACAGTTCTTCTTTGAGATATATTTCTCATCATTTTTTAGAGTTCCCCAACCCTCACCTACCTAAATGAAAAATATCAAGTCTAAAGAACTTTCACCTCTAAAGGAAATGACCAATACTCAATTAACCTAAGCAAAATTTATTCTTCTTTCTTAAAACATATGTATTCCTTTACCAAAAATGTGCTGAATTCTTACTATGTGTGACACTGTTCTAGGTGCTTAGCCTACAGAGTTTACAAAATAGGCAAAAAATTCTGATTCTTCTAAGCATTCTTATCCTTATCACCAGAGCTTATAGAGTGGTGAGGAAGAGAGACAGTGAACATAATCAGAAGCAGAATCAGAAGAAGAAGAAAACATTTTTTAAAGATATCATGCTAATTGCGATAAGTGCCATGGAGAAGATAAGAGTGACAGGGAGTGTCAGGGTGGGGGGTGCAATTTGAAATTGTAAACACTAATAATAGACTGTGGGAGACAAGTGTAGAAGCAGAAAGCTAATCGTGGCTTAGGATACAGTGACAGCAGTAAGAGTGATGAGAAGTGGCCATTTTCTGGGCTTATTTTTAAGTTAAAACCAACAGAACTGTTGGTAAGTTGAATTTGAGAAAAAGAAAAGAAAGTTACCATGAAAGAAACTAATTTAGGTGAAAAAAAATAAAACAAACAAACAAGACTTGTTTTGAATGATGAGGACAGAGGAGTTGTCAGATGTTAAGAGGAGAAGGTATGACATAATAAGTTAATGGTGAAAAGGGAAGGAGAAAAGAAAGATTTAAAACCATACTAAATGGTAGTTATCTAAAATTGAAAAAATGTAAGTTCTCAGATTGGAAGTGCATCCTCAAGTCTTGAACAAAATATATAAAAATAAATCCACAACTAGATACACTGTAACAAACCGGCAGAACATCAAAGAAAATGGAAGATGTTTAACGCTCTCAGAGAGCAGACTTTTCCTTAACTACAGTCGGTGCCAAAAATAACAGAATAATATCTTCAGTGCTGACAGGAAGTAACTGTCAACCTGCAATTTCATGTCCAGTCTTTCAACTGTATTGACAAAATAAAGGTATTTTCTACCCAGCAAAGACTTTGAGTATTTATTGCCCACAGACATTCAGGAAGGAAATTATTAAGATTTACCTCAATTAGAAGAAAAGTGAACCCAGAAAAAAGAAATGAAACAGTGAGAACAGAAAATGAATAAAAATAATTAAGTATTTTGAATTTTTGAAGATACAACAAAAGCTCTAAACAAAAAGCTGGAAGTGGGGGCATTGCTCATTGGTAGTAAAAGTAGGCTAAGATCTTGTTATATCTGGCAAGAAAATATAAATATTAAATAACGAAATAATGGTAGAAAATATATGGTTAAATATTTTGTTAAACATGTAAGAGTGACAACTAAAATAATAGGAAAATAATCTAGCTTATGAAACAGGAGGAAGGAGAAAAGAATGTAGAAACTGTATTGGTGTACCAGAAGAAAGGGAGTCAAAAAAAAATAAGCAAGAATAAAGAAGACCAATAGAAAACCTAAAATGAAAGGATAGAAATAAACTCAAATATAGCAGAAAACAATCAACGTAAGTATTTAAGCTTACCTAATAAAAAGCAAAGTTTAGTATTGACAGTGTTTTGTAGGCAATTAAAACTAGATTTTGTTTTGGTATCCCATCTGGTAATTTCTGTTTTAGAGAATAAAAGACAAGGCAAATATCCAACTAATTTTATATCAATGTTTGTATCACATTGATTCAAAACTAGACAAACTGTTAAAAGAAAAGGATATATTTACAAACAGACGCAAAATCTTAAATAAAGTACTAGCAAATGATCTGGCAGAGTGTAAAAACCAAACGAGGTTTATCTCAGGAATATAAGAATAGTTCAATAGAAGAAAATCTATGCCATACCCCTTAAGTACAGATTAAAGGAGATTAGTATATAATTATTTTAGTAGATGCAAAAAATGATGAAATGTGATATTTATCAAGATTTTTTAAAAATCACTGCCAACTAGAATTATAAATGATAAAGGAACTTCCTTAACACCGTAAAACTACAGCAAGCATTATCTTAATAAAGCATTTCACCTGCTGTGACAGCTTCACTTTAATACGGTAATGAAGTCCTAACTTATTAAATAAGAGAAAAAAAAACAGCATTAAACTTGGAAAGGCACAAGCAAACCTCTACTTATTTGTAGATGATATGATTATCTAGGAAATAAAAAAGAGTCTATACAAAGTTAAAATCAAAAAGAAAGTTTAAGGTTTATACAAAAATCAGTAGTGTTCCTACTGATTGTGGATTAGCAATAACCACATGGAAACGTAATAGACAAAAAAAGATGCCACTCTAAACATCAATAAAATGTAAAAGACACCTGGGGTAAATCTAAGAAAAGATATACTATAACTTTATGGAAGAAGCTTAAAAACAGCATTGAAGTACATAGAAAAACACCTTAATAAATGAACATAAATACCACATTCATTGATGGAAAGATCCAATATCATAAAGATATCATCTTTTCAAATTGATATATAAATTCATTTTCAGTAAAAGCCGGGCTCACACCTCTAATCTCAACACTTTGGGAGGCCAAGGTGGGAGGATCAATTGAGGCCAGTAGTTCAAGACCATCCTGGTCAACACAGCAACAACAACAGAAAAATCCCAACTGAAATTTCCATGTAATTTAAAAAGCTGATCCTAAAATGTTTGTGGAAGAAAACTGAGAAGAAGATCTTGAAGAACAAAATGAATAGTTTGGTGCTATCAAATATAATTTATCATAAAGCTTAGCAATAAAAGAGTATGCTATTGGTGCAGGTGAATAGACAAATAGATCAATGGACTAGGATACAAAGACCTAAAAACAGGCCAGTGTACATGGGAAAAATGGATATATAGTGGATGTGGCTTACAAATTGGTAAGGATAAGACAGATGATTATTTAATAAATGGTGCTAGAATAATTAGTTATTTAGGTGGAAAACAAAACAAAATTATGTACCTGTATTAGTCTGTTTTCACACTGCTATAAAGAGCTACCTGAGACAGTAATTTATAAAGAAAAGAAGCTTAATGGATTTACAGTTCTGCATGGCTGAGGAGGCCTCAGGAAACTTACAATCATGGTGGAAGGCGAAAGGGAAGCAAGTACCTTCTTCATGTGGAAACAGGAGAGAAAAAGTGAGAGAGTGAGGAGTGAACTGACAAACACTTTAAACCATCAGATCTCATGAGAACTCGCTCACTATAACAAAAACAGCATGAGGAAACTGCCCTCATGATCCAATCACCTCCAACCAGGTCCCTCCCTTGACACATGGGGATTACAATTCAAGATGAGATTTGGGTGGGGACACAGAGCCAAACAATACCTTTTCTATACCAAGAAAACCTCAGAGATGAGTAAAGCTCTAAATATGACAAACAAAAATTTAAAATGTTTAGAAGAAAATAAGGTAGAATGTCTTTACGTCTTCAAGCTAGATAAGGATTTCTTATCTAGTTGCGAAAAGGAAATCTCACTGAGCCACAAACACGATGAGTTGCCCAATTTGAATACTATCAGAGAAATTCAATTTACAACAGTAATAACACATCCAATCATAACCATAAGTTTGGCAAAAATTAAAGCCTGAAAACACTGACAAGTATTGAGATGGAAGTCATAAAACCAGAACTCTCATACAATACTGGCAGAAAAAATAGATTGATTAAACTGCTTTAGGAGCCATTTGGTTATATCTGCTATTGTAGAAGTTCATAGTCTAGCAAGTTGCCTTCAAGGTAAATCCTAGAATAGTGTTTTTAAAACTGCAGGTTAACAGATAATGCAATCAATTTAGGGGGAAAGGGAGAAGAGAAGAGGGGAGGGGAGGAAAAGGCAGAGAAGAAGAGGGAGGGAGGGATGGAGGGAGGGAAGAGAAAAAATACCAGAATGCATCACCAGTTGGAAGGTGTAGTCCATGCTGTTGGTGCCCTGCCCAGATCATTTTCGTGGGGCTAATGGATTCACCCCTAACTGCTGTATTAGCTGCTAACTGCTCACAGCTGCCCTCATTTCCACAGCTTGCTCTTGGCTGATGGGAGCTACTTCAACTAGAAATGTCTGGGAGCTTGCACTCTTCTCTTGACCCCACCAAGCAGCCAATGACTACAAATAAGAGGTATGAAAGTCGGGGGCCCCCTCCTCCACAATTTCCTGAGGGATCAAGCTGAGGCAAGACCTCAGAGGAAACCACATCTTTGCTTAGCTCTTTCCTCTATTCTGTCCTGCTCCTCTTTCTTCCTTACAGGTTTTCCCTAGCACAAGAAAGTCTGTCTCAGGCTTTGCTGCTAGGGAACCTGACCTAAGAAAGAAGGGTACATATTTTTAAGTGCTTGTGTATGTATATTGAGTTATAATGTAAAATGTATTTTTAGAAGTTTGAATGCTTCTGCTCTAGGGAGAATCTTTCAAACTTACACAAGGAAGCATGTATAACAATGCACATTGTTGTGGCAAAAATTCGGAAACAGTCTAAATGTCTATCAGTAGGAGCATGGATAGATGGGTATGGAAAGAATAAATCCTACTCTCATAACTACTTATGGGGAGGAGGAAGGGAATGAAAGTCAAAGGGGATATGCAGGAATTTTCACTTGTATCTAAAATATTGTCTTTATAATTTTTCTAAGAAATGTGAAAAAATTCGACTTTATTAAAGCTCGGAAGTGAGTGGGTACATTAATGTTATGATATCTTCTATACTATATCCATATATGTATATAATTTCATTTAAAGAAAGCAAGATGTGAGAGCTCTAAATCCTCACTCAAACCCATTCTGCTTATCTCCCTGATGCACTTCTGTGGAATACACATATATGAGGAAGTCATTTGTTTCCTCCTTTTTGATAATAAAAAATATGTAAGTTGTATTTCCTTTCATTGATCTTTATTCCAAAGATAGTCATGGAAGAACTATGTTAGATGTTAATAATAATAAACCATATGGGTCTTTATGGTTAGCTTGTGCTCTCAATGGCCATGGGTCTGAGGATATTGTTTCCCAGCATTTGTTCCTCTTGTTTACTCTCCCAAATCCTTTAGAAAGTGAGAAACCTAGTATGTACATACATAGGAAGGAGAGAAGAAGGGAGGAGAGAGAGAGGGAAGAATGAACAAAAGGAAAGTGAAAGTGAGGGAAGAAAGAAACGGGATCATACAGTTTGTCAATGAAAACCCTGAAACTGTGGAGATGGTTGTTCCTTTCAGTTCCTAAGGATGAATCAGAATCAACCACATTGGAGAAAGTTCCAGCAGCCAATTATATTCTAGTTGTGGGTTGTTTCTTTTTTTCTATTTGTTTTATGAATATGCAAGGAAATTGAGGAAAAGATAGTCTTCTTCCATCTCCCATTGCAGCTCCACACACCATAGTTCCATAAGAAAAGGCTTCCCATTTTTCTGTCAAAAGCATCCAAAAACCATGTATTTTCTTCCAGCTCATTTTGGCTTAAGGTGAAGCATATGGGAAATTTGCAGATCAAGTCCATCAGCCAGACATCAGTCTGTAATGATTTGTGGCCATGTACATATAAAGAGACCATAGTTGTCCATTAACTGCATACATATGGCATCTGGGAATGTAAACTCACAGCCTTTACCTTCAAAACCACATGCTACCCGGGGAGGTAAAACCGTGGTTCACAACATGTGGGTTGTGACCCTGAGTAGTCTGCCAACATTAGGCAGGTGGGCGGCCAGAGATGAATTGTGTGCCTACTGCAATTTCCTTTCTTTGGGGCTCCCTTGGGTGTATGTGTGCACATATTCTCTTGGCTATAATATAGACCTGACATGGAGCTGGAGCAATACCTGATGAAGACCTGAAACAATACACATTCATATTCCTGTCTCATCAACTAGTGGGCACATTCTTCCATCTGTCTTTATTTTAAATACATTACAGATATATGTTTACATATTGCATGGGCCTCTGCAACTTTTGTAATCTCTATCAATCATGAGTGTGTATTACAACCCCTACGGGGAAACCTGACTGTTTGCAAACAGAGATACATCCAGCCAGTGAAGTAGGCTCTGACTATCATTAGGGAAATAATTTAGGACTAAAGTATTTGTCCTGATTTGTGCTAACAGGGAGGAGCCTAACGGTAAGAACATACTTGAATAGCTGTCTTCCTTGTCCGTCCCAAATCCTTTCTAAGGGATTAATTGCATTGATCATTCTCTAAATCCAAACACTGGTGGTAACTTTATCTCAGTGTTAGTAACAAATCCCTTTTAGACTGTTTATGCTCTCGTTGGTTCTGAATGGCCTTGAAAGGTTGCCTTTTTGAAAACGGTCAGATTTTCCTATCTGCCATGACACACAGGGTCAATTGTTTTAAAATATGAATATGATATGTTGACTCTGCTGCTGGAGTCAATGAAATATTTTAACTATGGTTTGCCAATGAAAATCTTTGATTTGTTTATGGTTTCTTTGGTATGTGATGGTGTGTAACCTCACTTTTCTTCAGAGCCATGATCCTGTACTAACTTGGCAAGTGGTCCATACTTACTTGCATCATCTTTGTGGTGTTTTAATACCCAGTTGGCCTCAAGAATATTTAATGATAGCTCAACCATGTGAGTTGAAGGTCTCATGGAGAACTAAAAGCATAATCATACACATTTCTAAAGAAAAGGCTTACACATTTTCTGAAGAAAAGGCTCACACATTTCTAAAAAAAAAAAAAAAAGGCTAAGCAGAATGAAGATGACTGGAGCTGTGAGGCAACTACATTTCTGTAATGTACTATTAATATAACAAAAATAGTGTCTCTTCTGCCCTTCTATGCCCTGCTATCAGCGTGGCCTTGGGGTATTTCAGAACAGTCTAGGCAGCCAACTATGTTCAATAGCCACCTGAGCTCAGGCTTAAAGACTGAATCTCTAATGTTATTGCCTAAAGTTTTCCCATGTCTATTGGGATAATTGCCACCAACAAGGTCACACACACACATCTCCCAACAACTACCAGTAATATTCAGAGACTAGGTAGTCTGAAATACATATTTTTTTCCCAAAGGAAATGTAGTCACAGAAATTCTGCTCTATCCACAATAAAAAAAACCTGTTTCAGTTTAGCTTCTTGGAGGCCAAGTCTGGACTCTCTTCCCTCCAGAATAGAATCTTCATTTTCTCTTTGCAAAATCAAAGGCCCATTGAGGTCATTCTTCCATTAAAAACAGGTTCTATTTTTCCGCAAATCCTCACCCCTTATAAAACAAACACTAGAATGTCAGAAACTGAAAAAATCCTTCACTTGCATATTCCCAGTTTACTAAATTTCAAATATTATGTTTATAGAGCTTTTTTGTCACAGGATTTGAGAATGGAATTTGGAAATGCTTTGACCTAAATTTCCTCTTAGTAGAAGAGACTCTAGACAGTGGTTTCCAAGAATCAGGGCTCAAGGTCAAAGTCCTTGAACTTCCTTTTCTTCTCCTTTTCAAAACACAAGCTCTGTTCCAGCTCTCACTCAAAAGTACAGAGCACTCTGAGTTGGGGGTCACAGACTGTCAGCTCCCAGTTGCACTCACATACACACCCAGAGAAGGAACATTGATGATGGAGCATGAATTCTCAAGTAAGAGAGTTGGCACCCCAAGCTGTCTTTTAAAAAAGAATCCAAGCGGAACAAACATGAAGATGGAAAATGGGGAGGTGAAGTTGACTCCAAGTGGAAGGGAGTAGACTGGCTTGCATTGGACTAAGTTTCTTCAGAAGTTCTCTGCTATTGCCCTAAGAGAGAAGAAGGGTGAACGCCCCATTGTCTCTGATCCAGGAAGAGGTCAAGTCCTAGAAGAAAAGCAAAGATTGTGATGACCCTTAGGAGGGTATAACCAGTGTGGCACCCAGTCTCCAGCCTGTGCCTTCCTACTCCATGTGTAGCTCAAAGCATGTGGAAAAGGAAGGAGAGAGAAAAGCAGAAGAGGCCGGAGCTCCCAGCTGAGGAAGGAGAGCTAAGGCTGTTCACTCTGTAGAAGGGGCACAGACACTGGTAAATGGAGGGTGAAGCATGGTGGTGGCTGGAGGATGCAGATTCTTCTAGGAGTCCTAACGGCCACCAAGAAGGGTCAATCATCCCTGGCAATAAAGGCCTCTGGGGGAGGAAAGGGACTTAGTGATGCTGCAGAGGCTGGGAGCTGGGTGTGAGGTGTGACATAACTGTGTTATTTCTCTTTTGCTGCCTTGTAACCCCCAGAGTGCTGATTCCTGAGGGGAGTACATGCAATCCATTTTCTAATTCCACTTGTTTTTTCCATTCATCACAGCTCATCACATTCCTACAGCCTGATGGAGAGCTCATTTCCTCCTGAGAAGCAGTGTAGCTCAGTGAAGACAGGTTATGGAGTCTGATGCCCAAGGTTCAAATCCAGGCTCTGTTACTTAATAACAGTGTGACCTTGATCAAGTGCTTTGACCTGTCGTGCTCTGGTGTTCTTCTCTATATAAGGAAAGTATGGTATGAATATCTACCTCATCGGTTTTTGAAGAAGGAGTGAATAGGCTAATATATATAAAGAACTTACAACAGTGCCTGGTCTGTGTTAAACACCCAGTAGACAGTGAGTACAAGCTTTTACTTGTTAAAATTAGAGACTCTTGAGTAAAAAGAGCCTCATAAAAGACTATTTCATTTATACAACAGAGTGACAATGTGCCAGACACTAAGCAAGGGCCTGGGGATACAAAAAGTAACATTACTCAGTCCATACATTTGTCAACGTTTCCTTTAAGCTTCCCAGTCTCGGGTCCCTTATCACAGGCTCTCATTATACTATTACTTTTGCATCAAAGCATTTATCACAGTATATTCATTTATATTTTGTATGATTATTTTTCTATTTCTTTTTTTTAATTTTATTATTATTATACTTTAAGTTTTAGGGTACCTGTGCACAACGTGCAGGTTTGTTACATACGTGTACATGTGCCATGTTGGTGTGCTGCACCCATTAACTCGTCATTTAGCATTAGGTATATCTCCTAATGCCATCCCTCTCCCCTCCCCCAACCCCACAACAGTCCCTGGTGTGTGATGTTCCCCTTTCTGTGTCCATGTGTTCTCATTGTACAATTCGCACCTATGAGTGAGAACATGTGGTGTCTGGTTTTTTGTCCTTGCGATAGTTTGCTGGGAATGATGGTTTCCAGTTTCATCCATGTCCCTACAAAGGACATGAACTCATCCTTTTTTATGGCTGCATAGTATTCCATGGTGTATATGTGCCACATTTTCTTAATCCAGTCTATTGTTGTTGGACATTTAGGCTAGTTCCAAGTCTTTCCTATGGTGAATAGTGCCGCTATAAACATACGTGTGCATGTGTCTTTATAGCACCATGTTTTCTAATCCTTTGGGTATATACCCAGTAATGGGATGGCTGGGTCAAATGGTATTTCTAGTTCTAGATCCCTGAGGAATCGCCACACTGTCTTCCACAATGGTTGAACTAGTTTACAGTCCCACCAACAGTGTAAAAGTGTTCCTATTTCTCCACATCCTCTCCAGCACCTGTTGTTTCCTGACTTTTTAATGATTGCCATTCTGACTGGTGTGAGATGGTATCTCATTGTGGTTTTGATTTGCATTTCTCTGGTGGCCAGTGATGATGAGCATTTTTTCATGTGTCTTTTGGCTGCATAAATGTCTTCTTTTGAGTAGTGTCTGTTCATATCCTTCACCCAATTTTGATGGGGTTGTTTGTTTTTTTCTTGTAAATTTGTTTGAGTTCATTGTAGATTCTGGATATTAGCCCTTTGTCAGATGAGTAGATTGCAAAAATTTTCTCTCATTCTGTAGGTTCCCTGTTCACTCTGATGGTAGTTTCTTTTGCTGTGCAGAAGCTCTTTAGTTTAATTAGATCCCATTTGCCAATTTTGGCTTTTGTTGCCATTGCTTTTGGTGTTTTAGACATGAAGTCCTTGCCCATGCCTATGTCCTGAATGGTAATGCCTAGGTTTTCTTCTAGGGTTTTTATGGTTTTAGGTCTAACATGTAAGTCTTTTATCCATCTTGAATTAATTTTTGTATAAGGTGTAAGGAAGGGATCCAGTCTCAGCTTTCTCCGTATGGCTAGCCAGTTTTCCCAGCACCATTTATTAAATAGGGAATCCTTTCCCCATTGCTTGTTTTTGTCAGGTTTGTCAAAGATCAGATAGTTGTAGATATGCGGCATTATTTCTGAGGGCTCTGTTCTGTTCCATTGGTCTATATCTCTGTTTTGGTACCAGTATCATGTTGTTTTGGTTACTGTAGCCTTGTAGTATAGTTTGAAGTCAGGTAGCATGATGCCTCCAGCTTTGTTCTTTTGGCTTAGGATTGACTTGGCGATGCGGGCTCTTTTTTGGTCCCATATGAACTTTAAGGTAGTTTTTTCCACTTCTGTGAAGAAAGTCATTGGTAGCTTGATGGGGATGGCATTCAATCTATAAATTACCTTGGGCAGTATGGCCATTTTCACGATATTGATTCTTCCTACCCATGAGCATGGAATGTTCTTCCATTTGTTTGTATCCTCTTTTATTTCATTGAGCAGTGGTTTGTAGTTCTCCTTGAAGAGGTCCTTCACATCCCTTGTAAGTTGGATTCCTAGGTATTTTATTCTCTTTGAAGCAATTGTGAATGGGAGTTTACTCATGATTTGGCTGTCTGTTATTGGTATATAAGAATGCTTGTGATTTTTGCACATTGATTTTGTATCCTGAGACTTTGCTGAAGTTGCTTATCAGCTTGAGGAGATTTTGGACCGAGACGATGGGGTTTTCTAGATATAAAATCATGTCATCTGCAAACAGGGACAATTTGACTTCCTCTTTTCCTAATTGAATACCCTTTATTTCTTTCTCCTGCCTGATTGCCCTGGCCAGAACTTCCAAAACTATGTTGAATAGGAGTGGTGAGAGAGGGCATCCCTGTCTTGTGCCAGTTTTCAAAGGGAATGCTTCCAGTTTTTGCCCATTCAGTATGATATTGGCTGTGGGTTTGTCTTAGATAGCTCTTATTATTTTGAGATACGTCCCATCAATACCTAATTTATTGAGATTTTTTAGCATGAAGCATTGTTGAATTTTGTCCAGGGCCTTTTCTGCATCTATTGAGATAATCACATGGGTTTTGTCTTTGTTTCTGTTTATATGCTGGATTACATTTATTGATTTGCGTATGTTGAACCAGCCTTGCATCCCAGGGATAAAGCCCACTTGATCATGGTGGATAAACTTGTTGATGTGCTGCTGGATTTGGTTTGCCAGTATTTTATTGAGGATTTTTGCATCAATGTTCATCAAGGATATTGGTCTAAAATTCTCTTTTTTGGTTGTGTCTCTGCCAGGCTTTGGTATCAGGATGATGCTGGCCTCATAAAATGAGTTAGGGAGGATTCCCTCTTTTTCTATTGATTGGAATAGTTTCAGAAGGAATGGTACCAGCTCCTCTTTGTACCTCTGGTAGAATTCGGCTGTGAATCCATCTGGTCCTGGAGTTTTTTTGGTTGGTAAGCTATTGATTATTGCCTCAATTTCAGATCCTGTTATTGGTCTATTCAGAAATTCAACTTCTTCCTGGTTTAGTCTTGGGAGGATGTATGTGTCGAGGAATTTATCCATTTCTTCTAGATTTTCTAGTTCATTTGCGTAGAGGTGTTTGTAGTATTCTCTGATGGTAGTTTGTATTTCTGTGGGATCGGTGGTGATATCCCCTTTATCATTTTTTATTGCGTCTATTTGATTCTTCTCTCTTTTCTTCTTTATTAGTCTTGCTAGTGGTCTATCAATTTTGTTGATCATTTCAAAAAACCAGCTCCTGGATTCATTGATTTTTTGAAGGGTTTTTTGTGTCTCTATTTCCTTCAGTTCTGTTCTGATCTTAGTTATTTCTTGCCTTCTGCTAGCTTTTGAATGTGTTTACTCTTGCTTTTCTAGTTCTTTTAATTGTGATGTTAGGGTGTCAATTTTAGATCTTTCCTGCTTTCTCTTGTGGGCATTTAGTGCTATAAATTTCCCTCTACACACTGCTTTGAATGTGTCCCAGAGATTCTGGTATGTGGTGTCTTTGTTCTTGTTGGTTTCAAAGAACATCTTTATTTCTGCCTTCACTTCATTATTTACCCAGTAGTCATTCAGGAGCAGGTTGTTCAGTTTCCATGTAGTTGAGTGGTTTTGAGTGAGTTTCTTAATCCTGAGTTCTAGTTTGATTGCACTGTGGTCTGAGAGACAGTTTGTTATAATTTCTGTTCTTTTACATTTGCTGAGGAGTGCTTTACTTCCAACTATGTGGTCAATTTTGTAGTAGGTGTGTTGTGGTGCTAAAAAGAATGTATATTCTGTTGATTTGGGGTGGAGAGTTCTGTAGATGTCTATTAGGTCTGCTTGGTGCAGAGCTGAGTTCAATTCCTGGGTATCCTTGTTAACTTTCTGTCTCGTTGATCTGTCTAATGTTGACAGTGGGGTGTTAAAGTCTCCCATTATTATTGTGTGGGAGTCTAAGTCTCTTTGTAGGTCACTCAGGACTTGCTTTATGAATCTGGGTTCTCCTGTATTGGGTGCAGATATATTTAGGATAGTTAACTCTTCTTGTTGAATTGATCCCTTCACCATTATGTAATGGCCTTCTTTGTCTCTTTTGATCTTTCTTGGTTTAAAGTCTGTTTTATCAGAGACTAGGATTGCAACCCCTGCCTTTTTTTGTTTTCCATTGGCTTGGTAGATCTTCCTCCATCCCTTTATTTTGAGCCTATGTGTGTCTCTGCACGTGAGATGGGTTTCCTGAATACAGTACACTGACGGGTCTTGACTCTTTATCCAATTTGCCAGTCTGTGTCTTTTAATTGGAGCATTTAGTCCCTTGACATTTAAAGTTAATATTGTTATGTGTGAATTTGATCCTGTCATTATGATGTTAGCTGGTGATTTTGCTCATTAGTTGATGCAGTTTCTTCTTAGCCTTGAAGGTCTTTACAATTTGGCATGTTTTTGCAGTGGCTGGTACTGGTTGTCCCTTTCCATGTTTAATGCTTCCTTCAGGAGCTCTTTTAGGGCAGGCCTGGTGGTGACAAAATCTCTCAGCATTTGCTTGTCTGTAAAGGATTTTATTTCTCCTTCACTTATGAAGCTTAGTTTGGCTGGATATGAAATTCTGGGTTGAAAATTCTTTTCTTTAAAAATGTTGAATATTGGTCCCCACTCTCTTCTGGCTTGGAGTGTTTCTGCCAAGAGATCAGCTGTTAGTCTGATGGGCTTCCCTTTGCGGCTAACCTGACCTTTCTCTCTGGCTGCCCTTAACATTTTTCTTTCATTTCAACTTTGGTGAATCTGACAATTATGTGTCTTAGAGTTGCTCTTCTCGAGGAGTATCTTTGTGGTGTTCTCTGTATTTCCTGAATTTGAATGTTGGCCTGCCTTGCTAGATTGGGGAAGTTCTCCTGGATAATATCCTGCAGAGTGTTTTCCAACTTGGCTCCATTCTCCTCGTCACTTTCAGATACACCAATCAGACGTAGATTTGGTCTTTTCACATAGTCCCATATTTCTTGGAGGCTTTGTTCATTTCTTTTTATTCTTTTTTCTCTAACCTTCTCTTCACACTTCATTTCATTCATTTCATCTTCCATTGCTGATACCCTTTCTTCCAGTTGATCGCATCAGCTACTGAGGCTTCTGCATTCATCACATAGCTCTCATGCCTTGGTTTTCAGCTCCATCAGGTCCTTTGAGGACTTCTCTGCATTGGTTATTCTAGTTATCCATTCATCTAATTTGTTTTCAAAGCTTTTAACTTCTTTGCCATTGGTTTGAATTTCCTCTTGTAGCTCAGAGTAGTTTGATCGTCTGAAGCCTTCTTCTCTCAACTCGTCAAAGTCCTTCTCTATCCAGCTTTGTTCCGTTGCTGGTGGGGAGCTGTGTTCCTTTGGAGGAGGAGAGGCGCTCTGATTTTTAGAGTGTCCAGTTTTTCTGCTCTGTTTTTTTCCCATCTTTGTGGTTTTGTGTACCTTTGGTCTTTGATGATGGTGACATACAGATGGGTTTTTAGTGTGGATGTCCTTTCTGTTTGTTAGTTTTCCTTCTAACAGACAGGACCCTCAGCTGCAGGTCTGTTGGAGTTTGCCAGAGATCCACTCCAGACCCTGTTCGCCTGGGTATCAGCAGCAGTGGCTGCAGAACAGCGGATTTTGGTGAAACGCAAATGCTGCTGCCTGATCGTTCCTCTGGAAGTTTTGTCTCAGAGGAGTACCTGGCTGTGTGAGGTGTCAGTCCACCCCTACTGGGGGTTGCCTCTAAGTTAGGCTACTCGGGGGTCAGGGACCCACTTGAGGAGGCAGTCTGCCCGTTCTCAGATCTCCAGCTGCGTGCTGGGAGAACCATGCTCTCTTCAAAGCTGTCAGACAGGGACAGACAGGGACATTTAAGTCTGCAGAGGTTACTGCTGTCTTTTTGTTTGTCTGTGCCCTGCCCCCAGAGGTGGAGCCTACAGAGGCAGGCAGGCCTCCTTGTGCTGTGGTGGGCTCCACCCAGTTCTAACTTCCCGCCGCTTTGTTTCCCTAATCAAACAGCTAACTCGGCAATGGCAGGTGCCCCTCCCCCAGCCTCGCTGCCACCTTGCAGTTTGATCTCAGACTGCTGTGCTAGCAATGAGCGAGACTCCGTGGGCGTAGGACCCTCTGAGCCATGCGTGGGATATAATCTCCTGGTGTGCCGGTTTTTAATCCCATTGGAAAAGTGCAGTATTGGGGTGGGAGTGACCCGATTTTCTAGGTGCCCTCTGTCACCCCTTTCTTTGACTAGGAAAGGAAATTCCCTGACCCCTTGTGCTTCCCGGGTGAGGCAATGCCTTGCCCTGCTTTGGCTCGCACACAGTGTACTGCACCCACTGTCCTGCGCCTACTGTCTGGCACTCCCCAGTGAGATGAACCCAGTACCTCAGTTGGAAATGCAGAAATCACCCATCTTCTGCGTTGCTCACGCTGGGAGCTGTAGACCGGAGCTGTTCCCATTTGGCCATCTTGGCTCCAGGCTATTTCTTTCTTTTTTAAAATTAATGTTTGTCTTGAGCCTCACTGTAAGCTTTCCAAGGACAGGAACTGGGATCCATATACTGTTGTACTCCCATTATGCAACCTAACATACCATAGTAGAAGCTCAATTGATGTTTGTTGAATGAATAAATAATCCAAGAGAAATAACTAGATATCACTTTATAGAAGGTTTCATTAGAACCCAGCACAGCAAATGAGATAGGTGGTGAATTTTTAATAAAGTATCTATCAGCAGCAGTCAAGATCTGCTTTCTTAGGGTAACATGTGTCTCTGTGCTAAATAAATCATTTCTCCAAAAGAGAACATGGAATCCCTGGTACTTTGTCCTTAGTTTGTTTTCTCATCTGAGATAGGAAAGCATGGCACCCTGACCAGGCAAGCAAGCAGTCCTTAATTTTAAATATTCAAGACAGATACATACAATATTATCTGAGTGGGGGAAAGGTGAATCTAAAATAAATGTCTTTCATTATACAGAAACAGCTGTTTATTGATTTCCAAGAATCGTTGTGTGAGTGTTGGTTTGAAAGGGAGGAGGCCATCATGAAAGTAAGCATTCCATTTGTATTGGCTAGAAGCGGTGTATCAAAATTTTTCAAAGATAAATTTTCCTCTGTACTTGATTCTCTGTCAAAGGGATGTCTATTTATCTTGTCCATGTTACTGTCATGTTTGAGAGACATAATGAGCAGGTTGGATCTAAACCAATCAAGTCCAAGCTTTAGGACCAGCAAATTCTGAATTTACAGTTGTGTACTCAGAAACCCCTGAATAATTGAACTAAAAAAGACACTAGTATCCTGAATAATTAAACACCTTCTGTTGCATAAAATCAGCCTTCCCCAGCCCTGAAAAGTAGAATTGTTTTCACCTGCAGTGGGTGGAACTGTTTGCATAGTGGACTACAGCAGCAAGCTTGTCAGGGCACTTGTACCAGACATGGGGGTGATTATGCTATCTGAAAGGAGTACATGAGAAGAGCTTGAATTTAGGAATAAAGAGACCCAGGATCCATTATAAGACTTGGGCAAGTTACTTAATCTCTCCGAACTTTAGATACCTGAACTGTATGTAAAACAGAGCTTTACATGGAATAATATTTGTGAGAAAACTATCCCCATGCTTAACACATAGTAGCACATAGTAAGTCTCAATACCAGCTGCTTCTATTGTCAAAGAGAAAGAGATATGGTATGAAAATGCTTTGAGTTTCCTTGCCTTCTGGCTTTTTTTTTTTTTTTTTTTTTTTTGTCATGGAGTTGATTCGAACCAGCTGTGAACTGGAAGAGGGTGTTAGGTATTTCAATTTGCCCATGAATGGGTTAGGAAAGGGTTACCCTGTCTAGTGGTAACCATCCCGGAAGCTTAGCAGTAGAGACTAGGCTAAGCATTTCAGGAGAGGTGAGAGAGAACTTGATCCCTTCTGGCCCATGAACTGATGTGTCTCCCTCTCCCCTACTGTTATTCACATGTCTCTGGGGCCTGGTGGGTAGGTGAGGCACTGTCCTTTTCAAGAAGGCAGGGAAAGAGAGGTGGAGGAGAGAGAGCAGAGCAGCCACCCTACCTGGGCAGAAGATGCTATGAGATATGTAAATATTCTCTTAATTCACCTATTTGTTTTTCCATCTTCAAAGGAGCCTGCCTAGATGAGAACTTAATCCCATGGGTTGTAACTCAGGACTGTGAGGATACACACAAAGGGAACCCAAGGAAGCTGGCCCTAAGGCTAAGTGCTGAGTGTTGGAGGAAATATATAAATGAACTTGGAACCTCATGAAAGCTCAAGACTCTTCTCTCAATTTCAGTCTCATTCCCAAGCATCATGCTGTGGGATTTGACTCAGGGTGTTTCCCTTGTTAAAAGTCAAGAGTAAGAAGTAGGGGGTGAAGGCAAACTGGCTTGGGGCCAAACTAAGCAGCTTCCTTTTTAACTTGGATGTATTAATGGGAGTAGAACTTTTTTGAACTCTAAGATTGGCACTCAGGTTCCTTTCTTTCACAGATTGTAGCAGGGTTTTAAATGACTAGGAACTGAAATGACTATGAGGTTGGTCATTTCAGGGGGGTTTTGAGGCCCTAAGGCTAGAGAAGTACTGCATTTAGGGTGAGCAAAGGGAAGGAAAATTCCAGGAAGAGGGCTTCTAAGAAGAGGTTACCTAGAGTACAAATGGACATCGATTGATCAATGTGACCATAATATTTCACCAGCCCCTTCTGCACCTGGGAAGGTCTCTCATAACCAGTTACAGAGTCTCTGCCCCTGAAAGGCTACTGCATCAATAGATTCTCTGCCACACACAGATGAATTGAGGCACAGTTTCAGGAGTCTTAACTTCATAAGAAGAGGCTTTCTCTTTCCTCCTCTCCTCCCTCAGATCCACTCTCCTCCTGGAAGAAAGCATTTCTCATTCTGTTTTAAATTACAGTAATGAAGATGTGATATGAAATAATACAATGTAGGTACCTTTACCAATGAAACCACGTGTCTTCAGAATCTATCAACACCTGCACAGACACCCATCCAGTACTAACCTGGTGTTAACACTGAAGTTTTCTTACACTCACCATATTAGGACCCAAAAGAAATTACTCCCATAGACTTATATGAAAGTTTTAATCTGAATGAGTTCTGAAGTCAAATAATTAAGCACCTACTGTGTGCAATAAAATAAGCACAATACAAATTACCAGTTCAATTCAGCAGGTGTTTGTTGAGGGTCCACTAGGGAAGCATGTAGCATAATGATGGCTCTGAGGTCATCGCTTATGTCTCCATCTGTACCTCACCATCCACTAGTTGTGTGACTTTTTGAAGGTGATTTTAATCCCTCTATGCCTAGACCTCTCAGCATACAGACTATGAGAGTATTACTTAATTGGGCTGTTGTGAGAATTAATTATCAAGCCTTCATCATAGTGCCTGGCACAAAATAGTTGTTTAATAAATAGGTCAAAGGATGCAAGGATGATTACATGATCTCTGTCCTCAAGAAGCTTACAGCCTTGAGAGAAAATAAAGATAAATTGCCATCTGTCCTAGGAGAGGGGTGTGCCACAGTGCTAAAGGGACCATAAGCCAGTAATCCCAGCCTAAGGCTGAGTAGAGAGGAGTGGGAGGAGGTTGGGGGTGCAAGCCAAACCTGGGAAGATTATCAACCCGGAGTTAGCCAAGCTGAAGGAGCAGGAGGAGCAGAGATGCAAGACAGTATTACAGCTTCTAAAAAACATGGCTGCAACATCAATCGCCACCTTGTTTCACTTCCACCAATGCCTATTCCTCTCTAAAGCAAATCTAGCTGCCATCACTTTTAAAGTTCACCTTTTCATTCTCCTCTAGAATCTTCTCGAAATTCTAATGACCTGCCAGCCTCATTCACCGAAAGCATCTCCTGTTTTGAGCATCCTCTCCACCATGTCCATCCTATGGACTAACGCGCCAGCAGGTGCTGGCCCAATACTCTGGCAGCCGCTGGCCAAGCCACAGGAGATTTAACATTCTTTTTCCTGCCCCCCACAGTCCCCAACATTAACTTGACTAAAACACTTCTTTGCCTCAGTCTACCAGTCCATAAAATAAAAGCATGCATTCTGACCATTTAGGTAGAAGGAGACTTGTAAATTACAAAGGCTTGTGGAGTCCTGAGAAATAGGGCTAAAGAAACACTCGCCACTTACAATACCTAACTAAAGAGGAAAGACTTCCTACTCGATGCATTACTGGGTTAGTGGGTTGATTTTATCACATCCAAGGTTGAATGCTTCCTATCAATCAACTGCAAACGAGGAAATCCAGAGCTTTGGCTCCAGTAATGTGCTTCATATGTTCAGAATTGTCCTCCAAATCAGCAACTGACTGTAGTGGTCCAATGGGAGAAGACAGCTGTTCCCAAGTCAGGGCCCCAGCTTTCAAGACTGTGAGTGCAGGGAAGGGCAAGGAGCCATGAGGACACTCCTGAAAATTCCAACTTAAGGTGGATGTGTCGGATTTTATCTTCTCTCACCAGCTCTGACTCCAGGATGCAACACCTGACATGAGAAAGAGCCTCCTCCTAAATAGCTGCGGTTAAAACCTCCTAATGCTAATTAAAAATGGAGAGCTTAGCTAAAGTGGAAGGAAACATTGCTCCATTAATGGCTTTGTCATTTGCTAAAACCTTATTTCTTTGCTGCCTTCAATTTGGTTAATTAATCTTTCACTGTTGATCTAGTGCTGTCAGCTAGGCAATATATGCAAACCACATCTCTAACTCCAGCCTGTTCTTCAGCCTTTGAAAAACTGGGGGGATGGGTGGTGGTTAAATAACCAATCTACAAGCCACTTGCAAAACGAAAAGTTTCATTTCCCGTGCATAAGGTGCAAAGACCTTTCTTCAATAACCCAGCAGTGTTTTATTTCTCAGCTGGTGGAATTTCAAATTAGTAGAAACTTCCGTGGTTTCTTACAGACCTCCTTGGTTACAGACGAAAGGACTCCACACCCACCCCCCATATTGTGGGTGTTTTTACTACTCCTTTTATTGCTAAGCTCGCACTTACATTCTTTTTACTTTCTTTTTGCACAATTTTTAAAAAATTATAAATTAGCACCTTCATTCCCTTCATGGTTGGCATCTGCTGTATTTCAAGTGAGAATGCATAAAATCCTCTTCTCATGAGACTATCATAATCAGAAAAACACATAAGCAGAATGCTGACATACCAGCTCCTTCATTCTGCTTTTGTGATTCTATTTATGAAATATTTGATACATGCAATGAGGTGTTATTTATAAAAATTTGCAGCATACTAAACAGTATATAATACTGTTTGTGGATACATATATACATGAATAGTAAAAATATTAAAGCATGTTAGAAAATTATAAGCATCATCCTCAGTATTTGAGGGTATCTTCAATCTGAGATCATTTTACTAGCCAGATTGTAACACGCTTACACATACAGACACACACACTTACATGTACACACACATTTGCTCTCAATTTTGTTATATATATGAACAAAGCATTCTAGAGTTTTATTACCAGCCTAGACAATGTCTTAGAAGACTTTTAATTTTTCCTTTAAAATAAAAGGAAAGCAGAGCAAATGAGATGTGGTCAATGGGGGTGATGCCATATGACCTCACTTTTTGGGGGTGTTTGACTGCCTTCCAGTAGCTTGCCTCCTGGGTCCATTTTTGAGGCAGGTTCTGGCTTGGCTCCAGGCCAGCGTGACAATCAAGGCCTGAGAAGTCTCTTTTTTCTGAGATAATTTCTCAGGTTTCTTTGTTTTATTGGTGGATAGAAGGAGGGACCTCGAGAGGAAGGGAGTGGGGAGGAGGGGGATCAGGCGGAGATTTCTAAACTCAAACAGGAAGTCCGGCTGTTGTCCCAGCCTGTGAAACTGTGCTGGCTTCAGCAGGGCAGCCCATGCAGGATGGCTTAAAGTTAATCCATGGAGTCTGGGCCACTTTGGACTAATTCCTTTGAGAGTCTCCAAGCCTCCAAGGAGCATCTCTGACTCTGGCAGACCATCCAAGGTAGTTTTGAAGAAAAATAAACTCAGGTAAAAAAGAAAAGAAAATATAAACTATCCGGTTAAAACGTGTGCCTTTAAACAGCTATGGGCCAGACACTAAAATGAGTTTACAAGATCCCAAGGAGACAATTAAGGAAAGTGAGAACAAGTGAAAAATAAGATACTCATTTCAGCATTGTAAAGAGCAGGAAGGAGGGAATATTATCAGAAAGACAGCCTTTAAGCCAGCACTGAGGGATAAAAGAGACCAGATGGCCCTCACCCCCAGGCCAGGCAGAGGACCCGCCCAGCCCCTACACACTGCGCCCTGTGAAATGCATGCGTGCAGCCCTCAGATCTGTCAGATTTATGCTTGCCTTTGCACCACTCCAAGAGGCGCACCAGTGCCGAACGTCTTTGAAATTCTGTTGGATTCCAAGTGAAAAATCGTTCTGCCTTCAAAGCTAAATGGAAGTTTGGTAGATGCATGTGCTTTTCCCTTAGGTTCAAAAGAGAAATTACTCTCCTCACCATCTTTATGCATTCATAGTTTCCTTTTTCAAGCAAAAAGGGACATTATGATGGGGAAGCATCCTGTAAAAGCAGAAGGTATTATACAATAACAGTACTGCTTCTTTATAGAAGCAAATTTTTCTACATTTTCTTTAAAACAGAAATGTAGTTTGCTTTCATCCAATGCAGTATGTTTACTTCTCTTATTTTAAAAAAAAAAATCTGTGGTTTTGATACAGTGTCAGCATCATTATTTGCTCACATCTCATTTTAAACATTTTGCAAATGTCTGAAATAATGTACATAAACCTTTCAATGAGTTAGTGCTAGATGCAGAAAGTACAGGAAATTGTCACATCCTAAGTCATGTATTCCTGTGGAGGTTTTTTAGCGGACATGAGAATATGTTATAATGGGAAAAATTTTAAAAAATTATTGAACTGTGATTATGCATTAGGTAGGCCCTAGTGACACAGAAAATAGACAAAGATCTTACAATCCATGGTTCCTGCCCTCAAGGAGTTGATATCTAGTGGGAGGAGGGAAGAAGGTGGAGAGGGCAAGTAAACAAATACCTGTGATTAATACCAAGTGACAGGTGCCATAACTGAGTTAAGTATCAAGTTTCACGGGTTACCAACAAAGGAGCAGTTATTTCCACAGAACTGTGACTGTATCAAGGAAACCTACACCTAGATGGTATTGGTGAGACAAGACAGGTGAGAGGATCACAGAGAGAGGCAAGAAAGCCAAAGAGAGGTGGAAGTCTATGATGTTTTCTGGAAGCCGTAAGGAGTCCAGTATGGGTAGAGCATGGCGACTGGGAGTGGCAACGAATGGCTAATGATGGAATGGAAGTGTGGGTTTGGAGTCAGAAGCAGTTCATCAAAGGCTTAGATTGCTGTACTAAGGAAGGTGGACCCCCAAGCCATGGTGAGGAGAATAAGCAGAGCTAAGAAAGAACACCTTGGTCTTCAGATGTTGTGTTAAAAGGACAAGGGAATTGAGATTTTTGGACTATGGAAGTATTAGGATGAACAAAATGCAGGGAGAGATGAAGTCACATTGGATCTGGAGAGAAAAAGTAGATGGTAAACTCAACAACAAAGTTTAACTTAGTCAGAAGAGCACTTGGCTAAAATAGGAGATAATAGTAGCTAACTTTTACTGTGTGCTGTTATATCCAGATCCATGCTAATCCTTATTGAACCTTCAAGACTACCCTATAAATTAGGTACTATTATTATAGTTGTTTTACAGGTGAGGAAAATGAGGCAAAGAGAAATTTAGTGAATAGCCTAAGGTCACCAATTAGTATAAGGGGTAGCCAGGATTTGAACACAGGCTGTCCAACCTCCCCAAAACTCTCTATGTATACTGCTCACAGAGAAGGAAACATGCTCTGTAAGGAAAAGAAATAAGATCCTGTGTACATAAACTTTCAGGTTGCTGCAGGATATCAAGGTAGAGATTTCTAATAAATAGCTAAGAATATAGGTCTGGCACTCAGAGAAAGATGCACTCATTCAACAAATATTATTTCCTGAGCACTTATTTTGTACCTGATGCTGTATCAGAGCTGGAGTTATAGCATCATCTAAATATTAATATTTATGGAGCACTAACATGTGAAACATATGTACATGAAATTTTGGTAAAGCAAAAATTTCCATCACACAGCTGAACACATACTCTTTAACTCAGAGATAGCTCCTTCTGCAAAACAAATAATTCATCCCTTAAGCACCTGTTTTTGCAATTTCAGAATTACCCATATTGGATTTTCTTAAAGCAAAGCACCCTATAAACATGCAAACATTCGGTCAGGAGGAAAAAGTTCATTTTAATTTTATGAACCACTCAGCACGTGTGTTGGGCTTAGGAAATAATAAAATAAATATATCTCAGTCATTTGTGTTGATAGAATTCAATGAGAAGACTACAGTAATGACAAGTTACTCACAGGTCAACAGAATGCAGATCTCCCTCAAGAAAAGAGGGAAAAAATTCAATCACAAAGTTCAAGATCATGGGAAGGAAGGGAGAAGCCCCTGACATTTGGCCTGCCCTGGTCTGTGGGCCTTGGAATCCTTCAGCAACTGCAGTTGTACTGTCTGCCTGTATAGCCAGGCACATGTGTAGCCAGGCCCAGATGTAGCCTGACAGGAGCACCCATGAGGGTTCCTTCCATCTACACTAGTCCCAACTGAAGCTGCCACCACCACCCTATCTCCACTGCCAACACCAATGCAGCTACTGAGTGAGATTTGTTCTACCTTAACTATGCAGAGGAGATAGCACCAGGATCCCTATTTATTTCTGTGCTACATGACCATTATACAGTGTGTTGCATTATTTTGAAGTGAGACTCCTTTCACAGAAAAATAACATGTGAGACCACTTATATCTTGAGCTTAGATAGCACCTTCTGCTAAGTGCCTCTGCTTACTTTCAGATATTTTCTCATGAAATCTTCACAGGTTTCTATATTGGAAATATTTTTCAGCAGTGGCATAAAAGTCAGGGCATTTCTATGAATATATGCCCTAACTGAGGGCATTTCCTGACATCTCCACCCACTGAAGAACCAACAGATTATTTTCTTTTCAAGCAAATCCCATGGTGGTGTCATCCTTACGTAAGCATCAGCAGGCCCTCACCAAGAACTCCAAGCACATACGGTCCAGCCTTGCCTCTCCCACTGCTGTGGTCTGAATGTGCATGTCCTCTCAAAATTCATATGTTGAAATCCTCACCCCTAAGGTGATGGCATTAGGAGGTAGGGCCTTTGGGAGGTGATAAATTATGAGGGTGGAGCCCCAATGGATGAGACTAGTGCCCTTATAATAGAGAGTTGAGAACGACTCCTTACTGCTTCCAACATGTAAGATTAAAGTGAGAAGTCAATTGTCTACCAGGAAGCAGGCCCTCTCCAGACACCCAATCTGCCAGTGCCTTGATCTTAGACTTCTCTGTCTCCAAAACTGAGAAATAAATTTCTATTGTTGGTTAGCCAAAAGCCTATAGCATGGTGTTATGACAGCCCAAACAGAGTAAAATACTTTGATAATTTTCACGATCAACTGTTTTCCAGAGTTGGAGCCTTTTCAGGCGACCATCACAAAGAACCAACAGGCCACATAGCATAACAGTTTAAGAGCATGAGTTTGAATTCAAACTTATTTACCGTGCAAACTTAGGAAAGGATTCTAACCTCTATGAGTCTTAGTTTCTTTAATTGTGAATTGGGAATAATAATAATACCTCCTGCTATGCTTATGAGAATTGAGTTATTACATACAAAGGGCTTAGAGCATATGGAATGCCCTCAATAAATATTCTTGATTATATCCACCTGTCTGTCCACACATGTATAAAGCAAAGAGCATGAAAGTGGATGTCAGAAAATCCAGATTCCAGTGCCAGTTCTCCTGCTAAATAACTGTGTGTTCTTGTTAAACTCAATGCCTCCGAGATACAGTTTCTGATTCCTGAGTTGGAATGGATTATTCCAAACAGCTGACTTTTTGGGAGGCAGCTGCAGCTGGCACTGATAGTGAATGCAAGGAACCCTTATGGGAGCTCCCACCAGATCTCCAACATGGATTTTATACATCAAGAATCTTTGTGCCTTGGCTCAAGGCCCTAACAGGTACTAAAGAAAGATTTCAAAAATAGAGCACATCTTATTTGGTTCGGGCTGCTATCACAAATATGCCATAAGCTGAGTTGCTTAAGCAACAGAAATTTCTCACAGTTCTGGAGGTTGGGAATTCCAAAATCAAGGCGCCAACAGATCTAGTTTATGGTGAAGGCCCTTTTCATGGTTTTTAGATGCCCATCTTCCTGCTGTGTCCTCACATGGAAGAGAGCAGATAAAAAGGGGCAGGCTCTCTTGTGTCTCTTTTATAAGGGCACTAATCCCATTAACGAGGGCTCCACCCTCATGACCTGATTACCCACCAAAGGCTCCACCTCTGAATACCATCACATTGGGGATTTAGACTTCACCAGATGAATTTGGGGGGCCACATTCAGTCTACACCGAGCATTTCTCCAACGCTGCCTCACAAATAGAATTCTAAGGATTCATTTTTCATCTTATCAGGAACAGAGTAACTATCCAACTGCAAATCCTGGCAATGTACAACTATATTGTTAGCATTTACTTCTCTGGGGCACCCACATGGCAGACCTCCTACAGGGCACTTAAGGACAATAAGAGAGTCTCTAAATAGTTGTTTCCTCCAGAGATATATTCATGGTTCTTCCCGGTCCTGGTCTCCCTTTCTCCCCCTGGAAGTTGCTGAATGTAGACCACAGCCTGCACAGGCCAGGGAGCCCAGTGGACACAGCAGAGGCTCAGGCTGGCCAAACTTATTCTCAAGACAAAGACGATGAAGTAAAGCAGATTCTGGAATCAGCCTGCCTGCCTGCCTATGGTCACACAAGCTGTGTGACTTTGGGTAAGTTGATTAATCTCTCTGGGCTTCAATTTTTCATGGGATAAAAACATGGATGATAAAGTATATAACTAACCTGGTTGCCTCAAAGAGCAATTGAGATAGTTCATGTTGACCTTTAGTACAATGCCTGGCATATTGTGAGTGCTCAATAAAAGTTAGCTGTGATTATAATTATCACAGCTCTGCCATTGTATAACTGTGAACCATGGACAGTTTACTTAATTTCCTGAGCCTCAGTTTTCTCATCTGTCATCTGGGGACAATAATACTTAACTGTGGGTTTGTCATAAGGATTAAATGAGATAGTCCATCTGGGCCCAGCGCAGTGGCTCATGCCTATAATCACAGCACTTTGGGAGACCAAGGCGGGTGGATCACCTGGGCCAGGAGTTCAAGACCAGCCTGGTCAACATGATGAAACTCCATCTCTATTAAAAACACAAAAAAGTAGCTGACGTGGTGGCGGGATCCTATAGTCCCAGCTACTTGGGAGACTGAGGCAGGAGGATTGCTTGAACCCAGGAGGCAGAGGCTACAGTGAGCTAAGATTGCACCATTGCACTCCAGCCTGGGCAGCAGAGTGAAACTCTGTCTCAAAAAAAAAAAAAAAAAAAAAGAGACAGTCTGAAATGTCATGTAGCACTGAGTAATAATATCTGCTATTATTAAAATTATGACTATTATTATTTATAATTGGAAGTGAGGAAGGAGTGGTCACAGCAGCTGAGCTGACTCCCAACACTGACCTCTTGCACCCAGAAAATAAGCCTTACACATAGACTCATCTGTATAGATTCTCCTCCTGGTTTCATAGTCAAATAAAAGAAAATATGTACAATTTCCAAAGTAACTCAGAATCTAAAACAGAAAATTTACATTTATAAATTGTCTTGGGGAGGAACTAATTTTCAATTTTTGCTAAATAATGAGCAGAGAAGGATTTTAAACCAAGTCAATACATGAGAACAACAATAGCAAGACTTGTTATGATTATCCCAGTCTTTCTATGCATAGCATCATACTTAATTCCCATAGCAGCTCTGTAATGTAGATAGGGAAAGGATCACTAAGCCCACTTAGCAGGTGAGGAAACTTGAGACTAGAATAATAAATCATCCTGCTCATCCTAGGCTATGGTAGAACCAGAATTAGAACTCAGGTGGCCTGGCCCACTGTTTCTCCGAAATCATTCTGGAAGTCCTACAGGTCTTCTCCTCAAAATGTTTAGTGGGTGACCTTTAGACTGCAGATGACAATGAGCCCCTATCTGGTGTTCATGACAGACATCACCAATCAACAGCTCTTTCCTAATGAGCCCCGGAGTCTTCTTTAACAGATCCCTTCAGGAGCCATAACCACTTGATCATATCTGGCAAGTGAAATGAAATCTCTCTGTTGTTCAGGCACTAGACCTTAAAGAATGAAAACTCAAATCTTTATAGCAGGGTCCAGGCTGGTCATGGATATAAATAAAAGAGTGGGAATGTCAGTACCCATGCACGCCTCATATGAGTGTGCTGAACAAAAGAGCCTATGTCATGGATTAAGGAACAGCCAATTCACCTCCAGCTAACGTTTTACTATGCTGAAGTGAAAGCTCAACACTGTTATATCTTAATTTAAAAAAAAGAAAGAGAAATCTAAAATCTACATGGTATCCAAAATTTCCCAATTATTTAAAACTATATAGCCTAAACAGAATGACTATATGGGTCACATACACCATCAGTTTGCAACCTTAACTATAAACCAAGTCTAGTGATCCTTCCCATTCTCTGAATTCTGAGCATCCATGTAAGCTTGACAGCCTGATTCCTGGAAGCGCACTTCTCACCTCGATTAATCAGATCACTGAGATGCATTTAGATGAGCTACTCAAAATATGCAAGGCGCCAGCTGGCTCCAGCGTTCGCTTCCTCCAGACAGAGGGGTCAGATTTAGTCTCTGCTGGACTCAGCCCATAGAGAAGAAGGCAGTGAAAAAGGAAAAGCACATCTTCCTTTATATGACAAGGAAAGCCAGCAAAAGACACAACCAACCTTTGGGAAAATCTTGAAGCCTACATTTATCTCTGAGAATTTTCCCTCTACTTCTCTACTACTTTCTCCTCCCAAGCCTCTCATACTCTTAGGTATTTCCTCTCAGCAAGGTCCCCCAGGTTTGTCCCCACCCACCCTTATCCCCTTCTTAGTATCCTTTATAGAAGCAGAATGAGTCTAGCAAATTCCTTCATGAGCTTTCTCATCCTCTTTGCAAACATTTCAAACGAGTAAACTCAGATTAAAGCTATGCTAACACCAAGGAAAAAAATGACCAAAATAATAGTCATAACTTTCTCTAAGTAGGGAGGCTATGTACAATTTGCATTTTCTTCATTAAACTTTTCCATGTTTGCTCAATCTACTGACATTAACAATCATCACTTTTTAATAGGGAGGACGGGAGCTATTTTTTCACAAAGAGAAAGCGTTAATAAGATAAAGTAAGTATCAGGAATTACGTAATAAACTGGTCAAGTTACATGGTATATCAGTTAAGATACCTTTGGCTGCAGCAATTTTTAAAAATCTTCTCCAATTGATTCAAACAAAAAAATATTTATTTGAAACCAGAGATTTAGAAGTAAACCTCTCCTAAGATGGTTCCAGGGATGGGTGATTCAACAGCTCAATGATTCTCCATGATCCCTCTGTCACCCACAACATATCAGTTGTATGAGTCAGCTTCCCTCATGGACTCAAGATGCTGCTGCAGTTCCAGGTATTATAGCCATGCTCCACAATGTCCAGAGGTAGAATGGGATTGGCCTGCCTCTGTATCCTTACTGAAACACGACATCTTTCCCAGAAGCTTAAGCCAGACTTTGCCACATGCTTCACTGGCCAGGACTTGGGTCACCTGCCAATTCCTAGACCAATCACTGTCAAAGGGAATGGGATCTCCATGAATAACACGACAGAATTATTTCAGTTGGAACAGATGTTGGGAAGCCAGCCACAAAGACTACAAGACAATGTGTTCACATTATGAATGAAAGTAGACTGCTATGGACAATGAGAAGATCATTATAAAGCTCATTTTGAAGGGCTTGGAGTCCACAAATATTCCATCCAAAGGGTATGTCTGGAAAGGCATATGAGTTTTATTCCTAATATTGCCTTAGATTTATGTAGCAATTAATAGTTTGTATTGTACTTTCCGACAAACTTCCCCAATGATATTTCATGTATTCGGGGAGACACTGTAATTATTATCCCATTTCACAGAAAAGGAACCAGCTGAGCACTGTGTCTGGTGTCTCATGGCTAGCAAGAGATAGAGGTGGGACAGGATGCCATGCTTTTTGACACTTAGTTCACCAGTCTTTCTACTACACCACGTGACTTTCACTATGAAAATGCTCAACAGGGATAGAGCACTTGTTTCCAAAGTACACACACACCATGATCTCACTTGATTCCCAAAACAACATTATGAAACATTAGGCAAGGTGGAGTTGTCTTCATTTACAGATAGGGATATTGAGGTTCAAGCAGGCTGATGTTAAGAAACTCAGGTTTGGATGAATTGAACTGGTTTTATTTGTTTTGCTTTTTACTACCAATTGGCAGTTGTTGTTGTTGTCTTTTCCCCTTGCTCCTTCTCAACACCTGATCCTAAATCAGCAAGCATGTCTCCAAAAACATGGGATCCCCACTCCAAATTTTCACACTCTAGGACCCCTTCTGGTACCAGACTCTATTCCTGTCTGTTATGCCTAACTAAGTAGCTGGTGCTTCCCTACAAGCTCCTGACATCGCCCCTTTCATTGTTGCCTCAGGCTTCTCTGACCTTCCAATGGGATCATTAGTTAATCTCATCAACTAATTTGCTAAAGAAAGACTCCAGGCTCTTCCTTTCTAGGGAAGAATAGCAATGGCGTGTTAGAAACAAGGCACCCACTTTTGTTGCCTATCCCAAGGCAATTACCCCTGTAGTGGGAATTTTAGGACAGGCTAGAGGGAAGTCTTGACTGTTAGATAGTTAGGAGCCTGGTCTCTTAACTATTCTAAAGCAGAGCAAAGAAAATGTTATAATGCAGTAGAAAGAGCACTGACCTGGGAGAAGACATGCCTGCTATATGATCTTAGTATCTAAGCTCCCATTTACAAAATATGAATATTAGCTCCAGCCCAGCTCACTTTCCAGAGTTTTTATAAGACTTTATCAAAGCATTCATGAATGCACTTTGAGCTCAACAGATGTGTAGTTACTTTATTAAACAGTTGAATCTAGGTGAGTGCATACCTTGTAATTTGGCATTACTTCAAGAATAATTGTTTGTACCATCTTACTTCCAAGTGTAACAGGTAGATAAAAGGAGAGAGACCAAATCTCACTATTGTTTATCCAAGGCCAATGATCCAGGGCAGGGTTCTCAACCTTGGCTCCGCACTGGGATCATCTTGAGATTTTTATGAAATGTGATGTCCAGACCCTACTCTGAACCAGTTAATTCAGAATCTAATCTCTGGGGAAGTGGGGCCCAGGCATCAGTACTTTTTATTAGCTCTCCAGGTGATTCTCTGTGCAGCCAGGGTTGTGAACTGCTGCACATGAGTGATCCAGTAGCAGAGAGATTAACTGGATTCTTTTTCTTTCACTCATGCAACCACACTTGGAGGACAGAGTGACACAGTCAGTTCACAGGGGGTCAGAGCATCCTTGGTTCTCTTTCTTGGCACTGGGTCAGGTGTATGTCATGACCCGTTCTGGGCACTGCAATTACTTCTTAGAACCACTGGATGCTTCATACCAAATGCTTTACAAATGTGACTTGGGGTTGGTAAAGGAGGACCAATGAGGGAGAATGGTATGGAAGAGAGGGAATATGAGGTTGAAATAAAGAGATAAAAGCAAAGAGAGTGACAAAGACAGGCAGGGGGTGGGGTGCAGAGAAGCAGAAGCAGAAAATAAAACTGCTGATAGTAGCTTTCAGAATTCAGACCTGCTTTCAAACCATATGGCAGAGATATTAGCTTGCCTGTAATTACTACAACATTCTCAATTGCAGAATGACTTTCATTAAAACCCATGGATTGAGGCACTTGGAATTTGTGAATAATTCTTACTTTGAGCTCTGGCTCTATTATGCCTCTGTTTGGAGTTGATGTTTCTTAGGGAGGGTGAGACGCCACTTGTTCATCAAGCTGCTATTTTAGAAATAATGCCATCAAAATCAATTTAATGAGCATTTGTTTAGCACCCACTGTGTGCCAGGCACTGTGCTAGGAGCTGGGTACTGGGAATAGATATCCCTTGGCTACATCCATTCAACAAATGTGTTCAATAGCAACACATGCCAGGCACTGTGTGCGGTGATGCAGGGGCAGGATATCCCTAGCAGACTGATAAGAATACAGGCAATTACTTGTGGTAGAGTCACTGTATATAACAAGTTGTACCTCTATTAATCTGCTTCAGGTGGTGAAGGGAGGAGAAGGGTAACTGCATTCATCTTTGACCAGGAGGGCACCTAGACTAAGTCCATAGTGACCACCACTTAGTGGCCCATGAAAAAGGCAGAGGTGACAACTTCTAGTTTCATGACACAATCAGATTCCAAGCAGGTTCCTGGATGGGGGCTGTATTAGTCCATTCTCACAATTCTAATAAAGAAATACCCAAGACTGGATGATTTATAAAGAAAAAGAGGTTTAATTGACTCACAATTACACATGGCTGGGGAGGCCTCACAGTCTTGGCGGAATGTGAAGGAGGAGCAAAGATACATCTTACATGGCAGCAGGCAAGAGGCATGTGTGTGGAAACTCCCCTTTATAAAACCGTGAGATCTCCTGAAACATATTCACCATCATGAGAACAGCACAGGAAAAATCCACCCCCATGATTCAATTACCTCCTACAAGGTCCTTCCCATTACACATGGAGATTATTACAATTCAAGGTGAGATTTGGGTTGGGAACACAGAGCCAAACCATATCATGAGTTGTTATTCTACCTCTCTGGAATGAAATGTGACCAAAGTTCAGGGTTTAGCATGTCTAATATCTACGCCATCATCCTTAATCACTTACCACTTAGCTGAGAGATGACAAATGGTTTCATTTTACACATTATCTTTGATGCACTGGTAATGACTGCCTAGAGTACTGCTAATAAGATTTCTGGGCTCAGTGAGATAAAAAGTTTTGCCATGGGGTGGCATTAAACAGTGTAGTTTCCAGCCCTGATTTTGCCCAATCTCCTTTGTTCTAGTGCTGTATTGTTCCACAATAAGCTACCCTCAAGTTAGCGGCTTAAAACACCAGTTCTTAGTTTTCCTTGTGAATCTGCAGTTTGGGAAGAACTCACACAGGACATAGCTCATATCTGTATACATGGCATCATCTGGAGCAGCTCATCTGAGGCAGGAGGATCCACTTCCAAGTTGACTCACTCACATTGTCTGAGAGCTCAGGTGTAGCTGTCAGCGAGGGCCTCAGTTCCTTTCCACGTGAGTCTATCTAAGAGGCTGCTTGGACTTCCTCACAGTATGGAGAGTGGAAACTAAGAAACAGCAAGTGGAAGTTGCTTAGATCTTTAGAGTTGGTCCTAGAAAATGGCCCGACATCACTTTTGTCATATTCTACTGATCAATGCAGTCATAGAACACATTCAGGTTAAAAGGAATAGAAAGTGTGTCAAAGAATTCATGGTCATACTTAATCTGCCACATCATTCTTCCATTTTGTGAAGCAAGTTGAGCCCAGCTCCGATTGTTTATTGTCTTAGTCCATTTGTGCTGCTATGGCAGAATACTACAGACCGGGTAACTGATAATGAACAGGAATTTATCTGCTCACAGTTCTGGAGGCTGGAAAACCCAAGATCAAGGGTCTGGCATCTGGTGAGGCCATTCTTTATATATAATCCCATGGTAGAAGGGCAGAAAGTGAGAGAGAGCAAGAGGATTCTGAACTCATCCTTTCATATCAAACCCATTCCTGTGATAACAGTATTAATTATTTCACTGCCCTCATGGCCTGATCATCTCTCATTAGGCCCCACCTCCCAACACTGTTGCCTTGGGGATTAAGCTTCCAAAGCATGCCTTTGGGGAGACACGTTTAAACCATAGTATTTGCTAGGGTAGTTCATAATGAAAAGCATAAGGGAAGCTCAAGACTAATGGCTTGAAAATAAAATGGTGTAGAATGTGAGACCTCTAGTTGCAACCAGCTCTGCTCTGATGTGTCCTTCCTGCTAAGCCTCTGCTCTTCTGGGAATACTCAAGAACTCCAAAGGCTACACAATGAAGGCAGACAGTCCTGCCAAGACTTTGCCAATCATTTCAGGAAGTAGAGTGTCTGGGCCTGCACTTCACAATTTTTTTTTCCTCTCTCAGTTACCAACTGGGGCTTGCACTTTCTATGTTGTGTTTCCTGCCCTACTGCTACCTCTTGGGTAACTGTCCCAAGGGTTCTTTTCTTCACCTTTCTAATCCTTACATGCTCTGCCATCAAGCATTATAAATGCTGTGGGATTCCTAATCCAACTGTGCAGTTCTTAGGTTCAGGGGAGAGGTTGGGATCAGATTTTCTAGAGCCGTGCATTCAGTGAGGGCTTTCTGATACCCTGGAGATGATTCATCTACCAAACCTAGACAGTAGAAGCAACCTCTGGAGGTAATGAATTGCAAGCAAACTTGTAGTTCTTTTTACTCTTTTTATTTGCTCCTGCCATGCCCATTGAGCATGAAATAGTCCCCAAGGGTAGAAAGAAAGGAAACCAAAAAGAAAAAAACAATAATAAAACTCCAGCATGTATACACACACACACACACACACACACACACACACTTGCCTAAAGTGAATGAGCATGCAGAGCCAGTATTATTCTCTTTGCACAATTAAAAGATTCTTGTATTTGCCTTTGGTTACTGAAAGCTTAATCATTTCAGAGAATCAGAGACTTCAGCACTTTCAGCTCGTGTAAATGAGAGGCACTATCAATCTGTTTTTAAATTGGTTGTGGGTCTTCTGAGGTCTACTATTTCAGCTTATACCCAATGCCAAAGTCCCTTGTTCAGCAGTATACACAGCCAGACTGGTTTGATCCCAATTGCAATTAGTGATAAATACATCATAAGATTAAAAAATATTTTTTAAGGCTTAGAGATTTAGGAACAAACACACTCCAAAAAACAAGAGAAACACTCAATCTCTAGAAACATCAAGGTCCTGAGTTAAAATCTACCTCTTTATAGTTTTCAGTCAAATTGTAAGGCCTGGTGCACTTTCTTTTTCTATAGTTGACTTAATTCTGTATCTGTGGTCCCAATCCTTCTGATCATACCAGATTCATTAGTACTGCAGAAAGGAAAAGGCACTGGTGTTAGGACTGGTGTTAGGATTAAGCTCCTGCCTTAAACTAGTGGCGTGTCATTGGGCCTCTGGAAAGAAGCATGTTTATAAGTACAGAAAGAGAGGTGATTTTAAACCAGACTGAGTAGAGTTTGAATCCCAGATCTGCCGGTTATTGACTTTTATTAACTAGGCCAGTTTCCTTAACATCTCTAAATTTCTTTCTTCCTCATCTGTAAAATGAGAGCAAAAGTACCCAATTTATCAGTTTGTTATGACAACTAAATAAAATAATATATGGAAATGACCTGGCACATAGCAAACCCTCAATAAATAATGGTTCCCATCCCCTGAGCCTCTGGTTTTTCTAAAACGAGTGGGCTCACTGGCTTGACATCACCATACAGAAACAGTGTTTTCCATGACACTGGCATGGTCCCTTAGCTCATGGGGTCTGTGTGTAAATAGCTAAGAAAAGGGGGCTGTCTAAAAATATCCTTAAGACCTAACTAGGAAGAGCAAGGTGAGTGCTGAGAATAAATCAATAGTGTCCTTACCTTAAAACCTTTTTGCATTATAGATTTCCTCTCCCTAAACTCCTCTCCCAACCCCCTACACACACCCCATGTGGTAGGGAGAATAATGACCCAAAGATGTCCAAGTCCTAACATCCGGAACGGTGATATGTTACATCACATGGGAAAAGAGTCTTTGCCAATATGATTAAATTAATATGTGTGATTATCAATTTTGGCTGTTAACTTGACCAGATTAAGGGATACCCAGATAGCTGGTAAAGCATTAATTATTCTCAATGCTTCAGTAAGCACTGAGCCCATCCCTCCTCTGTTGAAAGAGAAACACAGGTGGTTTGGCATTTGATTAGAATGATTGGGCTGCCCCAGGTTTATCTTTGAGGGTGTTTTCAGAGGAGACTGGCATGTGGGTCAGCAGACTGAGTGAGGAAGATCCACCCTCAACGTGGGTGGGTGCCATCCAACAACTGGGGGTCTGGATGGAACAAAACGCTATAAGAAGGGCAAGTTCCTGCTGTCTCTTCTGGAATCAGGACACTCTTCTCCTGTCCTCAGACGTCAGCACTCTAAATTCTCTGACTTTGGGCTCTGGGACTCACACCAGCAGCCCATGGGCCTTTCAGCCTTTGGCCTCTGACTAATAATTTCACCATGAAGCCACGCTATTGGCTTTTCTGGTTCGCCAGCTTGCAGATGGTCTGTCACGGGTGTTCTCAGCCTCCATTATCTTGTAAGCCAATTCCCTAATGAATCTCCTCTCATTTATCTATCTATCTATCTATCTTATCTATCTACTTTATCTATCTATCTATCTATCTAATGTCTATCCATCCATCCATCCATCCATCCATCCATCCATCCATCCATCCATCCATGCTACAGATTGTGTCTCTCTGGAAAGCCCTAACTAAAACATTAAGTTAAAGGCTCTGAGAAGGGGAGAGTATGCTGGATTATCTGGGTGGTTAAAGGGACTATTAAACATGGAAGAGGGAGACAGAAGGAGAGAGTCAGAGGGAAATGAAACCTGGGAAGAATAGTAAGAGAGATGCAACATTGCTGGCTTCCAAGATGGAGGAAGGAACCATAAGCCAAGGAATGTGAATTGTTTCCAAGAATTGGAAAAGACATGAAAACAGATTCTCCCCTAGAGCCTCCAGGAAAAATTGACGCCCTGCTGATACCTTGATTTTAGCCCAGTGAGACCCATTTTAGATTTCTGACTTCCAGAAGTGTAAGATTAAAAGATTATGTTATTTTAAGCCACACAATTTGTGGTAATTTGTTGCATCAGCAATAGAAAATTAATGCACATAGATATTACTATAACCATTTTGATAAAATCACATCACCCCAGCCCTAGAGAAAATTCTTTTTAATCATACTGCTATGTGGGAGGATTAAATTTTATTAAGCAAAAAAAATTAGTTTGTTTTTAATATATTTATCACACTCGCCCTACCCTGCCCAGCCAAGATAGGAGATGAGCAGTGGTTGAAGAAAACCCCTTGGAAGCTCCTCAAAGAATGAATGAGTTATATGCCTACTGTTTGGGACAGAGTCAGAGACATCAACTGAAACTTAATGATCTCAAGTCTCTGGAGAGAGACTTGAGATCCAAATAGTCCCCAGTAATCATCTCAAGTCTTAATCATCTCAAGCCTCTGGAGAGAGACTTCAGATTCAAACAGTCCCCAATAGCTATGATTTGAATGTTTGGCCCCTCCAAAACTTGTGTTAAAATTTAATTGCCATTGTAACAGTATTAAGAGGTAAGACCTAGCAGGGCACAGTGGCTCATGCCTATAACCCTAGCACTTTGGGAGACCAAGGTGGGAGGATTGCTTGAGCCCAGGAGTTTGAGACCAGCCTGAGCAACATGGCAAAGCCCCATTTCTACCAAAAATATGAAAATTAGCTGGGTGGCATACATCCGTAGTCCCAGCTACCCAGGAGGCTGAGGTTGGAGGTCACCTGAGCCTCAGAGGTTGAGGCTGCAGTGAGCCGTGATTGTGCCACTGCACTCCAGCCTGTGTGACAGAGTGAGACCCTGTCTCAAAAAACAAACAAATAAATAAATAAAAGGTGAGGCCTTTAAGAGGCAATTAGACCACGAGGGCTCCAACTTCATTAGTGGGCTTAGTGCCATTTTAAAAGGGCTGGTTTGGCCCTTCTTGCCCGCTCTTGCCCTTCTACTTCCTGCTATGGAATAATGCAGCAAGAAATCCATTGCCAAATACTGGCATCTCAATCTTGGACTTCAAAGACTCTAGAACTTGGAGCCAATAAATTTCTGTTTATTATGAATTACCCAGTCTCAGGTATTCTGATACAGCAGCGACAGTGGACTAAGAAGCCAGTCATCCAAAAGAAAACTACTAATTAAGAAAGTTAATGGGAAATAATAACTTTTTAAAGTGAGGTGTAGAGAACCTTTTGTAACACTAGGGATCTTGGCTTCTGGGTAGCTAAATACAATTAGATATCAATTTTCAATTTCATTTTATAGAAATCCATATGACATAGGTCAGGATTAAAACACTGTCTTAGTTCATTTTGTTCTGCTATAACAGAATACCACAGACTTCGTAATTTCCTTTTTTCCATCTCCATTGCTTTTATTTTTTTACTTTTATTATTTCAATAGGTTTGTGGAGAACAGGTGGTGTTTGGCTACATTAATAAGTTCTTTAGCAGTGATTGCTGAGCTTTTGGTGCACCTATCACCGGAAGAGTGTACAAGTGTACACTGTACCCAATGTGTAGTCCTTTATTCCTCACCACCCCTCACCCTTTCCTCCGAGTCCCCAAAGTCCAATGTATCATTCTTTTTTTTTTTTTTTTTTTTTTAAAGACGGAGTCTCACTCTGTTGCCCAGGCTGGAGTGCAGTGGCGTAATCTCAGCTCACTGCAACCTCCGCCTCCCGGGTTCAAGCGATTCTCCTGCCTCAGCCTCTCGAGTACCTGGGACTACAGGCACCTGCCACCACACCCGGCTAATTTTTGTATTTTTAGTAGAAACGGGGTTTCACCATATTGGCCAGGATGGTCTCGATCTCTTGACCTCGTGATCTGCCCGCCTCAGCCCGGGCAGTACAGTGCTGGGATTACAGGCACGAGCCACTGCACCCGGCCCAATGTATCATCCTTATGCCTTTGCATTCTCATAGCTTAGCAACCACATATGACTGAGAACATACAATGTCTGGTTTTCCATTCCTGAATTACTTCACCTAGAATAATTGACAGACTTCATAATTTTAAAAAAACGGAAATGTATTTAGCTCATGGTTGTGGAGGCTGGGAAGTCCAATATCAACAGGCTGACATCTAGTGAGGGCCTTCAGGCTGCATTATCCCATGGTAGAAGTGCAAAAGGGAGGATAGGCCAGCAAGCATGTGTAAAAAGAAGAGTGCCAGGGTCAGACTTGCTTTATAACAGCCCACTCTCTCCAAAACTAACCCACTCCTACAATAACAACACTCATCCATTCATGAGGGTGCCGCCCTCATGACCCAATCACCACCTGGTAGGCCCCACCACCCAACACTGCTGAATTGGGGATTAAGTTTCCAACACGTGAATTTTGGGGGATGCATTTAAACCACAGTACTATAATAATTGTATTTTCATTTTTCTATAAAGTTTACTATCTTCTACTGGTAAAGTAAAGCCTGGCCATTTTGAAAATTTGTAGAAAACACCAAATCTTTTTTTTTTTTTTTTTTTTTTTGAGACTGAGTCTCGCTCTGTCACTCAGACTGGAGTGCAGTGGCACGATCTCCGCTCACTGCAAGCTCTGCCTCCCAGATTCATGCCATTCTCCTGCCTCAGCCTCCCGAGTAGCTGGGACTACAGGCGCCCACCACCATGCCTGGCTAGTTTTTGTATTTTTAGTAGAGACAGCATTTCACCATGTTAGTCGGGATGGTCTTGATCTCCTGACCTCGTGATCCGCCTGCCTCGGCCTCCCAAAGTGCTGGGAATACAGGTGTGAGCCACCGCGCCTGGCTACCAAATCATTTTTTAAATAACTCCATAAACAAAAGACAACATTGCTAACATGTTACATTTTCTCTGTACAGATAGGAAAAGGCAGCCCCAAAAAGAGAAATAATGCTGTAATACTATTATTCTCTGACCAAGCTTGCTTCCAGCTTACTCAGGGTTTTACTTATAAGCAAATAAAACTGACATCACCAAAGGAGAAAGATTCCACTGGGGTTGAGCAAACATGGTTCGAATCTTTGTTTTGGCATGTCCTACCTATGTGACCCTGGCAAATGAGTTATTCCCAGCAGCCGAAGTTTCCTTGTCTCTAACATGAGAATAATCAGACCTATTCCAGGCTATACATGAGGACTGAAGACCAAGTGCCTAGCACAGTGCCCAATAAAGGAAAGTGGTCATTGTTGACTCACAAGTAATTTTTTCAGGAATTCTCTGGCAGAAATTTTTTCAGGATTTCTAGCAGCTTTGCTGGCCACTGGCACCTCAGAGCTAACCATAGCCCTGCTGCCTGCGTTAAAAGCACGTTTACCTCAGCACAGCCCAGAAATAACCTCTAATATCTACAACTGGAGAGGTGCTTATTTTCCATTTATGAAACCTTATCATGAGCATTATCTCATTTCATATTTGGGCACCAGCCTGTATAAAATGGAAACCATCAGCTGAATTTGTTTAGAATCTGCCATCTGGCTGCTTCCCCCTGGCTCCCTGAATGAACTCCTTCTGCTGGAATGTTCTCACCCATTCTCTTCCCACTCTCTGCCCCTCGTCACGCCCTCCTAGGTGTCTGCACTGAAGTTAGTACATTTTTCCACTGCCATGTGTGCCTTTCTATTCTGCAGGGTTGGTTTTGAATCTTTTTTTTCCTAACCTTGAGATCAGGAACCATGGCGTTTTATTCTTCCCAATGCTTGGCAGAGCGGCACTTGGTAAATGTCAGTTAATGTTCCCTGACAGAAGAAATAAATCAGGGTGGAATAAATAGGTAGACAAATGGAATAGGTAAATTCATGAATTGTCCTCAGTCCACTGGAGCCTGCACCTGTGCTATCACTGGGTGTTTCTTGTAGCCCAATACCTAACCCATTTCAAAACTCATGTGTACTTTTATGTTTCTTCACTACTGGTTTGTTCTGAGGTTAACCTGGAAGGATAGTCAGCAATAAAATTAACCAAGACCTGGATGGAGGAGACAGAGAGAGAAGAATCCTTTTCTTTTTGGTGGAGGTGGGGGTGAGACAGGATCTCACTCTGTTGCCCAGGCTGGCCTTCAGTGATGTGATTATGGCTACTGTAGCCTTCACCTCCTGGGTTCAAGCAAGCTGCTCACCTCAGCCTCCTGAGTAACTGGGACCACAGGTGTGCACCACACCTGGCTAATTTTTAAATTTTTTGTAGAGACTGGGTCTTACTATGTTTCCAGGGCTGGTCTCAAACTCCTGGAATCAAGCAATCCTCCCACCTCGGCCCCCCAAAAGCGTTAAGATTACAGGCAGGAACCACTGCATCCATCAGAGAAGGATTCTTCACATGCTTTCTAGTGAAAAATTAGGAAGCTAGCAAAATTCCATGGGCACCTTCACACTGTGCTTCATGTGAATAGCAGTCCTGAATCACCATGCCCTACGTGTTTACATGAATGATGCTCTTTGTAGTAGCCAGCACTACTAGCTAGCACTAACTTTACCCTATAGTATGTGTTCCTTTTGGAAGACTTGCAATGTTCCTTGGTGCCACTGGGACAAAGCCCACCCTGAACACTTCCATTGTTGCAGGAAGTAAACCTGCTTCCCCTCTCCCTTGTGCCCTCCTGGATATCCCACCCGACCCCCCACCCATTAAGGCTCTAACACAATGAAGGCTTTAAGTGAACATCATGTCTGGCTGGGCAGATGCAATCTCCTCTCTTGCTCAGAAGTTTGGATGGTTTCCTTTCTTGCTCTGCCCCTCTGAGCTGGCCCACGTATCTGGAATAATTAGCTCTTGACAAGAGAGACCCAATGCTTCTTCCTCCTGCCAATCTGACTTCTATTGTAGTCAGCCCTGAGGGCCCCCATCCCAAGCAACACAAAGCATTGCATGAGTCCAGAGATGCTCAGGTGTAACAAAGGCAGTTAGGAGCGAGGACACTAAAGGAACAACACCTCTGTTGAAATGTCAGTTCTGACACAACCTCTCTGCACTTCAGTTTCCACACCTATAAGGTTAGCATAAGTATCTACTTCACAGTTCCCTTGAGAGGAGGATTACATGAGTTCCTGCTTGTAAAGTACTTGGAACAAAGTAATCCCCTTTTCTCAGATAACTCAGTTCATCTCATCCACAGTGGGCAGGGCCACCAAAAAGCCAAAGGTCAGGACAGCTGCCCCTGCTTCATGTGTTGCAGCTGAATTTGCCCTTCTCCAAAGATTCTCCTTAAGAAAACATCAAGTCAAGAACTTCTGAAACAAATCTTTTCTTGGTGGAATGGTAGCATGACAAGAGGTGGAGCTGAAGTATCAAACACAATTGGCATTCAATTCTGTGTCCATCACTTACTAACTATGGAAATTTGGACAAAAGACAATCTCAGTTTTGGGTTCCTCCTCTGGAAAATGAGAGCAATCAATCATATCTAAATTATATAGTGACCTTGTGATATTTGAGATCATATGAAAAATAACCTGTGGTAAAATATAGGTGCTTAATATTTGTTTCTCTTTTTCCTGACCCTAAACTTTTTGTTTTATAGAAAACAGAGGCCTAAAGGAGTTAGGCAAGTTACTTAATCCCTGTAAAAAACAACATGCCTGTAAAACAGAGAAGGTGGTATTAATGCCTTCCGGAGGTCTATCAGTTCTAAAATGTGTAATCTCTGAGTTCAAGATGGCTCAGGAGTCACTGTTGGACTGTTGGAGAATCCTAAGCCACTCCGGCAATGAGCACAGAGGCCTATCTAGGATTCACCCGTGCTCCCAGCCCTGGTACATTTGAGTCTATTAGCATGGGTCTTTTACCACCTGAGGATACATCCAGGCCAGCTGGAGAAGCAGCCTCCTGCTAAATGGCTCTGCTCTTGCAGCAGGCTACAGCGGGAGATCCATATCAATGGCTGCCTGCCTGCACTTCTGGAGCCTTCCTCATCATGTGAGGATTAGAAAGGATGGACATCTATGGCTTCTGTCAGAGCAGCCGGCAGTGGGTGAACAGACACAGTCTACTGTGTGGATTCCTGGTAAAGGCAGGGTATCCATGGGCCTGGGTTGACTGTCATAAAAGGGAGCTGAAGAATAGTCGCCGAGATGTTGCGGGAAGTCAGGGACGCCAAACGGAGGGACCAGCTGAAGCCATGGCGGAAGAACATAAATTGTGAAGATTTCATGGACATTTATTAGATCCCCAAATTAATACTTTTATAATTTCTTACGCCTGTCTTTACTGTAATCTCTGAACATAAATTGTGAAGATTTCATGGACACTTATCACTTCCCCAATCAATACCCTTGTGATTTCCTAGGCCTGTCTTTACTTTAATCTCTTAATCCTGTCATTTTCATAAGCTGAGGAGGATGTATGTTACCTCAGGACCCTGTGATGATTGCGTTAACTGCACAAATTTTTTGTAGAGCATGTGTGTTTGAACAATATGAAATCTGGGCACCTTCAAAAAAGAACAGGGTAACAGCAATGTTCAGGGAACAAGAGAGATAACCTTAAACTCTGGCCACCAGTGAGCCAGGTGGAACAGAGCCATATTTCTCTTCTTTCAACAGCAAATGGGAGAAATATCGCTGAATTCTTTTTCTCAGCAAGGAACATTCCTTAGAAAGAGAATGAGTCCCTGAGGGTGGGCCTCTAAAATGGCCCCCTTGGGTGCGGCCGCCTTTTATGGTCGATCTGTAGGGATGAAAGAAGCCTCAGTCTCCCATAGCACTCCCAGGCTTATTAGGACCAGGAAATTCCCACCTAATAAATTTTTGGTCAGACCAGTTGTCTGCTCTCAAACCCTGTCTCCTGATAAGATGTTATCAATGACAATGCGTGCCCGAAACTTCATTAGCAATTTTAATTTCGCCCTGGTCCTGTGGTCCTGTGATCTCGCCCTGCCTCCATTTCCCTTATGATATTCTATTACCTTGTAAAGCATGTGATCTCTGTGACCCACACCCTATTTGTACACTCCCTCCCCTTTGAAAATCACTAATAAAAACTTGCTGGTTTTGTGGGTTGTGGGGCATCACGGAACCTACTGACATGTGATGTCTCCCCCGGACACCCAGGTTTAAAATTTCTCTCTTTTGTACTCTGTCCCTTTATTTCTCAAAACGGCTGATGCTTAGTGAAAATAGAAAAGAACCTACATGACTATCGGGGGCAGGTTCCCCAATACCCAGTCTCTGGGTGTTCCCTATAGCTCAAGACCTAACTCATTCTCCAGATAACTGCTCTTCTCATAGTTATAGTTCTTAGACCACGAAAAGCCCTTCGATAACTGCTTTTCAAGTTTCCACAAAGACCTCAGTAATTTTTTTTTTGGCACATCTGCTAAGCACCTAATAAATGTTTCTTTCCAGGAAAATTCAGGGACACACAAAATTATAAACAATGGCATCCCAAAACTTGCTGAAATATCAGACCTACATTTCACAACTTTATTTTTCTGAAAATGAGTCTAGGTTCTACATAAGCAAGTTTGAAAATCTCTGTATCCTTGGAGATTTACGGTGCACTTTATCAAAGTGGAGACACTGAGCAGTACTGTAATTAAAAGGAATTGATGCCAGGTGCAGTGGCTCATGCCTGTAATTCCAATACTTTGGGAGGCTGAGGCAGGAGGATCACTTGAGGCCAGAAGTTTGAGACCCACCTGGGCAACAGAATGAGACCCCATCTCCACAAAACTAAATTAAAATAATCAGCTAGGCATAGTGGAACACATCTGTAGTCCTAGCTACTTGGGTAGCTGAGGCAGGAACATTGCTTCAGCCCAGGTGTTTGAGGCCAGCCTAGATGACAGAGCAAGACCATCTCTTAAGAAATGAAAAAAAAAAAAAAAGCTGGTTTGGTTTAACTGACAAAACAAAAATTATCATAAAACAGAATACTTTTGAAACAAATTTCTGTGAAGATACAAGTGTTCTTCAGACCCAATTTGGAAAATGCCAACCTATAATATTTTAAGTGGAGATTAAATTAAATGGCTTCTTTAATCACAAAGATATTTACATCATATAGCAAATCTAGTTTTCACAATAACCATCACCATCCCCACCCTCTAACCCCCACACCAACTCAAATTTGTCCAGGTCTCCTGGTAAGTTTGGAATAAGAATATGGCAATTGCTTACCCGGATCCCCCTGAAAACTCACCTTCAGGTCAGTGAGTTCAGAATGCTGGTGTTTCCTAGTGCTTCTCTGGCCAGGACCCCCGAGTGCCGCCACCACCCCACAGCTACACTGTCCTGTCAGGCTCTTTGGTGGTAGGAGAAAAATAACACTCTGAAAAAGGGGTTCCAGCCTTTAACAGAGCCTAGAATAGGCGCTCAGGGAAGACTCTAAGGGGAGGCATTGGATGCCTCACCTTTTCATGGGCTCTGATAACACTTTTTGAGTGCACATTCCCCAAGCCCAGCACTGTGTCTGCCACATAGTAGGTGATCAATAAATGAATAAATTGTACTTGGCATATTGCAGGACTACATTCCATTTAGAGAATGTTTGCTTCTCATTTATGAAGTTGCCAAGAGGAAACACAATTTTTTTTAATTTCATGTGTCAAGTATCTATAAAGGGCCTGGTTCATGGACCTAAGAAGAGTGGGTGAATGAGTCAACCGTGTAAGGAGTGAATGACTTTGAGCTTTCTCATTGGCCCTTCCTACTGGGTGCCAGGAAGTGAGAATAGGGCCCTCAACCCTCTCTCAATTACCTTTAACCTCCCCATCCCACTGGGTTTCCTGGCCCCTACTTTTCTTCCTCCACCATGATGTTTCATGCACTTCCTGCCCCATAGCCAGGTTATCTGCTATTTAGCTCCTTTGCCTTAAGGAGGGAATGGGAAATGACTAGCCTGAGGTGCAAGTGAACTACCTTAGCCACATTGGCTTGAGAAGATTAACACTTATGTGGGAAGCATGGCTTAGGATTCACTCCCTCTCACAGTACATTGAAAGCTGACAATAGGGAGGAGCAGAGGAGAGGGCGCTCCCTCACAGCCAATAGCCCCATGGTCTTCTTCCTCTACATCAGGCCTTATGCCCCACTGCTATGGTTTGAATGTCTCCTCTGAAAGTCATGTTGAAACTTAACTCCCAACATGGCAGTATTGGGAGATGGGGCCTTTAAGAGGTGATTGAGTCATGTGGGCTCTCTCCTTGTGAATGGACTAATTTACTTATGGATTAATGAATTAATGGGTTAATGGATTAACGGGTTATCATGGGAGTGGCACTGAAGGGTTTATAAGAAGAGGAAGAGAGATCTGAGCTAGCACACTCAGCTCCCTCACCATGTGCTGCTTTGCACCTCCTCAAAACTCTCAGAGTCTCCACCAGCAAGAAGGCCCTCATCAGATGCAGCCCCTCAGTCTTGGACTTTTCAGCCTCCATAACTGTGACAAATAAATTATATAGCCCAGTTTTAGGTATTCTGTTATAAGCAACAGAAAACAGACTAAGACATCTACTTCTTCAGGCTTGCCTCTCATGTAAAGGATTCAGGCATCCTTCCAGGGCCTATTTGAATATACTCAGTTCACATATTTTCCCATTTGTCCCAGACTCATTGCAGGCAGTCTCTGGCCCAAAATAAATGGTATGTGTGTGGAGGAACTATGAAAGAGAACTCTTAAGGGAGTACCATTCTGGGACATTCAGTTTTCCACATTCAGGGATATCATCTTCAACAGCCAGCTAACAAGAGTTGAACCCACTATGGACCCCTTTTGCAGCTAAGGATTTTTGTTATTGTTGCTAAGAATTATTTTTAGGTACAATTTGGCAGTTAAGGATGCAATATTTCCTGCTTTGACAATTTAAAAGTGACCTCAATGGATTTCTGGGGGTGGGGAGTTACTTGTTTTTTGCCTGAAGCATGAATTTTTATGCCCCACCTAAGTTGGTGTGCAGGAGGGAGTCTTAGCCGTGAAGGAGTCTAGACACTCAAAATCTCAAGTTTTGTGGCTCTACCTTAATATAAATGCATATGAATCTTTCCAGTACTCTGGAGGGCAGGTGTTTTTATCCCTGTTGTATAGGTAAGAAAAGGAGACGCATCCATGATGTTGGAAACTGGGGATATGGCTATCTCAGGAATATCCCTACTATACCATGGGTTTGAATCCAAATCCCCAGTGCCTCATTCCTCAGCTCTTCTCCTCCTCCCACCCATGACTCTCCTGAACTTCCTTTCATTTCTCTGTTCTCAGCAAGTAAAAGCTTCAAAGGCAGGTGGGGTACAGTAAGAAGGGGCACGAGTGAAAGGAGGAGTGTTCTGGGTATCTCTCTTCATTCCCAGCAGCTCCGTTTCATCTGCTTTTCATGTACCCCTGATAGCAGATGTCCTTTAATATCCAGATAAGAGCAAACCAAACCCCTATTCTACAACCAAGGAGAAGTACAACCTGCTCCCCCGACCCTCACCAAGATTTTTTTTCAATTCCTTAGAGGCTTACCTTCTGGTAGTCACCTCTATCTCATACTTTGTTTTTACTACATTTGTCAATCTGAGTCATATGGCTTCTTTGTTCCTTTTGTTTTTTATCTTCTTCTTGGCATTGACCCAAACAAAGGACTTGACCGCTTTCTTGTTGATACCTGGTCTTAGTCTGTTTTGTGTTGCTATAACAGAATACCTGAGCCTGAGTAATTTGTGAGAAAAGAGGTTTATTTAGCTCACAGTTCTGCAGGCTAGGAAGTCCAGGGGCATGGCCCTGCCTTCTGGCAAGATTTTTCATGCTGCATCATAACATGGTGGAGAATTTCAAAGGGGAAGCAGACGTGTGAAGAGGGAAGACTGGAGGGGCATCTTGGCTTTATAATGACCTACTCTAGCAGGAAATAATCCATTCCGGCAAAAAATAATCCAGTCTTGTCAGAGAGCGAGCTCATTCACAACCACCAGAAGGGCACCAACCTATTCATAAGGGATCCAACCCCATGACCCAAACAGCTTCCACTAGGCTTCACTTTCCCAACACTGCCACAATGGGGAATCAAATTTCAACATGCATTTTGGTGGGAATAAACAAACCATTGCACTGCCCTTCCATATCTCACACATAAAGGAGATGTCTAGGCTATATTTTTTACTGTAGAATTGGGAATAATGGTAAGGAGTTTCCTGTGTACCTCACAGGATGTAATTTAAGAGAATTAGTCATAACTATTCATGACAAGCCTTGTTACTCAGCCTCTCCATCCTTCTTCCTCCCTTCTCTTTGCAACCCATCCCCACCATCAAATTCAAGTTTATTACTTACAAAAAGCCTTTAGCTGTTTCTTGGTTGCCTTCTCCCTGAAGGTGATTTAGCAAGGTATTTCCCTAAAATAAAGTGCTTTCCCTAAGGAGCTCTGGTCTCTGCTAGAGAGATAAAGATCTTTCCCAGCCCAAAGGCATACCTACTCATTCATTCATTCAACAAATATTTATTGAGTGCCTGCTATGTGACAGACTCTGGGGATATAACAGTTAACAATGGGACAAAAACCCGTGTCATCATGGAGTTCACATTCTAGTGGAACTTTGCATAAACTTTATTTTAAAAACAAAAATGTTTTTACACAATAAAAATTTGAAAGCTAATGTCTTAGAATATTTTTCAGAAAGCATTTAGAATTCTACTATTCCTGCCTAGTCTTCTTAAATAAATGGGGAACAGAGGGAAGAACTTGCCTTTGTTCTTTGGAATCCAGTTTCCTTTTTTATCTCCCTCCTTTTTAAAAGGACCATTTTCTTCTCTGTTCCCCAGGTTGTGCTAGCCTCCTGTCTCTTGCTTAATCCTCCCTGAAATACACAAAGCAGCACCATCCCCTTCACTCTATCTTACTCTCGCTTTAAGGTTATTGTCTCCAAGGAGTCCTTCCCATAAAGGGCTCCCATAGAGCCCTTTCCCCACTCACCCACCTCAGCACCCTCTCCTCTCCCATCTAAATTAATTCTCTTGCCCTATTTCGAAGATGTTGTCTGTGCTGGCTGGATGTGCTGCTTTGTAGATCATTAAACTGTCCGCCATATAATTTACAGATCCCTTCAATGATGCATGTCTGACTGTAGATGTCACCAACAGATGTCTGGGGAGTTACATCCTACCCAGAATATGCTCTCCTGCAGTTTCAAGAGTAAGACTGTGTGTCTTTATTCATCCTCTGCTCCTGGGCTAGTGGGTTTTGCCAGATATATGCTGCTGCTGCTTTCTTTTATGGGATTTCCTTTTTTATTTTTTCTGCTTATACTCAACAGATCATCTCTGAGAAATCACTTTACAAATGACTGAGATTATCAGCACACAGAAGGCTCTCTCACTCACAGCACTGCTAGGTGCAATAGACAAATGATATCAGATGTGTTTCTGCAACTAATTTTATTCCTGAAGCATCTTAGGAAAGAAAAGCTCAAGCAAGAGACTGACACAGTTGTTGAATTTTTTTTAAAGCATCTACAAGCAACACACACTATCCAAATATTTTGTTATTTTATTTTACTTGGACTCCGTTTTGTTATTAAAGAAAGGTTTGAATGAGTTTGCAAAATGCATATAATATATAAGGAGGAGCAAAAAAGGATAAAGAAATTCAACTAAAAATAAAGAAAATTAGATTATCCATTTGTAAGGATATTGCAAAAATTTGTACTTAATCAGATTTGGTGCTGTGCCACCTAACGGCCAAAGCAAAGAGGAAAACATGATCAGCTTGAGATGCTGCCCATATGGAGGGTGAAAGGTTAAACTATTAGATCGCATTCACTTTTTCACAAGAACTTGGGGCTACTTCTCACATTTTGTGGTTGAGGGTCAGGAAGGATAATTATCCTGCAATGCTTCAGTCCTAAATAATTGGCCTGCCTGAAATGCCAATTATACACCTTTGAGAATGGCTGACTTGCATAATTCTTAGAGCCTAAAAGTTAAAAACTCAAGAATAAACCAGTAATTTGGGAGAAGCACCAGCACTAAAATTAGAAAATGAAGTCCTTTTTGAGACCGACTAAAAGGGACTCAGTAGTATAGCAAACATCAAGATGCTCTAACAGATGTCAGAGGAAGATTTCTGTGATCATTCCTACCATCATCCAGAGAGAACTGCTGTTTCAGAGTCTCATAGTTCGACCTGTCCCTTAATGTGGCAGTTCATCCTGACAAGTGTGTTTAGCTCAGGCTCCCTAATTTTTTATTCCAACTCCACAAATGTGAGCTGAGTACTAGGTAGTGTTCTAGACTCTACCCTGACACCCTGAAGGTTGGAAGATTAAACAAGACCCTATTCTTCTCTGAATGAGATGATTTTGTAATAAGGTCATCGTCTCCTCTAAAGCAAGTTGGAAAACTGAGAAACTAAAACTCCATATTCTGTAATATAACTCTCGTATAAACATACAAACCAGTCTTCAAGGTAAACCAATTGACTGATCAGGCAACTCAAAATAACAAAAAGAAGAAAAGCATAGCAGCCTAAAAGTAATGGTATCTCTTGTTCCAGTCAAGGTTCCTTTGGTTGCCAGCTCTACAAATCTACTCTGGCTCCCTACAGCAAAAAAGAGGTTTATTAGGAGATTATCAGAGGCCCACTGAGAATGCATGGGAGGCTGAAGCCAATAGGAACAGCACTAGGGGATTCCCGATGGAGCCCAGCGGTGATATCCTTAGGTGTTGCAAGTAAAGGTTAAAATCCCTCAGTGTGTTCTTTACTGGATCCTGATCCCAGGCTAGGATTCATTTGGCCAAGGCAAGCCTAGGTCACATGCCCACATCCTGGCTGCCAGGGTCTGGGAAGAAGAGGATGTACCATCAGTGACTTCCACAGTGTGAGGCAGACTATGTGTCTAACCAATACCACACCCAACAGAGGATGTGGACAGCCCAAAACCATGATGCTTGTCCCTGATGGAGCACAGGACACACTGCCCCCAAAATATGGCTTCTTGGAAATTGAGAAGACAGCGTAAGCAGAAAGGTCACCCTCAGACACTGCCCCACCTTTTTGTGTGAAAGCTAGCCATAAAAGAATTTTCTGACCTGCTTCCCCTGAAAGTAAGTTATAAAACCCTCATGCAACAGATATCCTGCCTTATTCCCAGAGAAAAGAAACAAAGACACAGAGATGCCAAGAAGAATCTTAACAAACAGCATCCAAAGTGATATGATTTGCCTCCATGTCCCCACCCAAATCTCATCTTGTAGCTCCCATTACTCCTACTTTTATGGGAGGAACCCTGTGGAAGATGATTGAATCATGGAGGCGAGTCTTTCCCATGCTGTTCTCATGATAGTGAATGGGTCTCATGAGATCTGGTGGTGTTAAAAACGAGAGTTTCTCTTCACAAGCTCTCTCTTTGCCTGCTGCCATCCACATAAGACGTGACTTGCTCCTCCTTGCCTTCCACCATGATTGTGAGGCCTCCCCAGCCACATGGAACTGTAAGTCCAATTAAAACCTCTTTCTTTTGTAAATTGCCCAGTCTCAGGTATGTCTTTATTAGCAGTGTGAAAATGGACTAATACACCAAGTTTCCCCAGTTTAATAGTAAACCTTATCCCCATCTGTTCAATCATATTTCTACACAACTATCCATTCTCCATCAAACCTAAGCATAAAAAGGACAGTTTTACCCATTTCTTTGGGTCTTCATTTCTGAAGGTTCTCATGTTAGATACAATTTAAATAAATCTGTTAGGCTTTTCTCTTGTTAATCTTTCTTTTGTAATATGGGTATCAGTCATGAGCCTTGTGATGGATGAGAGAAAGATATGACTTTTTCTCCCCTCATCCCCAATACCTACTGATGTATGTCTCCACTCATTCAATCAACAGATGTGTGCTAGACAGTGTTCTGAGCACTGAGGATATAAGAGGGAATAAGCCAAAGTTCCTTCTCTCCTGACACTTATATTCTAGTGTGTGGGTGGGTAGGAGGTAGACAACGAACAAATACATAGATAATGATGCCAGCTGTTGTGGCTTCAAGGACTACGGATATAGCCAAAACAGGGGAGGGGGACCAGGAGTGCTGGGGGCCTGCTCTTCTACATATAGTGATTGTGGAGGAGATCATGTGGTTATGTGGGGGAAGAGGTGAGGAGCCAAGATTATGAAAGGCATTTTAGCTCGCATGAAGGACTTTGACTCTAATTCTAAATAAGATAAGAATTCTTTAGAGAGTTTTGATCAAAAAAGTGTCCTGATCCAATTAATATTTTACTTGGGTAATTTTGGCTGCTGGATTGAGAATTAGCTTTTGAGGTGCAAGGGAAAAAGAGGAGGGACTATTGTCAAACTCAGGTCTCTCTCCCAACTGCGATACTACACTGTGGAGTCAGAGAGTTCACAGGTAAAGGGAACCCTGCAAAGGCTCTAGTCTAACACTATGAAGAAACTCAGAGATGTGAAGGAAACACTGCAGCTCTGGGAGGGCTAGGCCTCCTGCCTTGTGCCTGGGCTATCTTCACTGATTTACAACGATGACAGAAGAAGCTTTGTCCCTCTTTGTCCCCCAAGGATAGTGGACCATGGCTTCCTCATCCACCGAGATCTCTTGGGGATGAAGAAACTCTGCCCTTGTCAGACCCCTCTCTGCACTGTGGGATGAGCATGCCACGGTGCAGAAGCTTGGGTGGTGGTAATAGACATCAGTCACTGTGCCTCTCCCAGCCACTGTCTAGCCGGAAGAGGTGACCCTTAGTGGCCGCCTTTTGTGATGCATGACTTCCTCCCTCAATCCCCACCTCAGTCAGACCCTAGATGACAGGATTAGGGGTGGACTCCTGATTCAAGGCAATATACCTGAGGCCTGGCCAGGGAGCTATGATGATGCGACCCAGCAGGAAGAGATGAACACAGCCAGTAGGATTCCCCTTCTGGCATCTGAACTAAGACATAACAACAGCAAGAAGTTCTCAGCAGTGGGGCCTGAAGCTAAAAGTAAACATAGACATAGAGCTCAGTTAGGTTATGGCAAACAAGTGAGGAGAGAGAAGACCTGCAGAGAAAAGAAAAGAGGACTTGAAAATCATGGTACCAATGAAGGACACAGGAAATGGCTCACTCACACTAATGCCAGAGCACTTGCAAGAAAAATCACACACTCCTGCTCAAATTCCTAGAGTTACCTTGCCCTAAGGCCTGGTGGTTCTATTTTTTTGTGAAAATGTGTATAGATACAGTGGCATCTGCTCCTAAATGTTTAGGCTTTAGAAATATCTACCTCTGCTCAGCTAGTCTGGCTTTCATGCCACCAACAAGAAGATCACACCTAAGATAGTACCATACATTCCTCTTCTTAGACACCCACTCACCTCCCAGCTCTGATGAGGCCTTTTTCCTCATGTCTCTATATCCAGGGCAAGTTTGTAGACAATCTCATTTTACTCCAATGATATGTTGATTGAGATATAGCTATAGTGATCGACATCTTTGAAATTCTACATGTGTATTCGTCCAGTTTCATACGGCTATGAAGAAATACCCAAGACTGGGTAATTATAAAGAAAAAGAGGTTTAATGAACTCACAATTTGATGCAGCTGGGGAGGCCTCACAATCATGGTGGAAAGTGAAGGAGGAGCAAAGGCACATCTTACATGGTGGCAGGGAAGACAGCACGTGTGAGGGAACTCCCCTTTATAAAACTATCAGGTCTCGTAAGACTTACTCACTATCGTGAGAACAGCATGTGAAGAAAACCACCCCCATGATTCAATTACCTCCTACTGGGTCCCTCCCATGACACGTGGGGATTATGGGAGCTACAATTCAAGGTAAGATTTGGGTGAGGACACAGCCAAACCATATCATTCTGCCCCTGGCCCCTCCCAAATATCATGTCCTCACATTTCAAAATCAGTCACGCCTTCCCAACAGTCCCCCAAAGTCTTAACTCATTTCAGCCTTAACTCAAAATGTCCAAAGTCTCATATGAGACAAGGTAAGTCGCTTCTGCCTATAGCCTGTAAAATAAAAAGCAAGTTAATTTCTTCCTAGATACAATGGGGATACAGGCTTTGGGTAAATGCAGCCATTCCAAATGGGAGAAATTGGCCAAAACAAAGGGGCTACAGGCCCCATGCAAGTCCAAAATCCAGCTGGGCAGGCAAATTAAAGCTCCAAAATGATCTCCTTTGACTCCATGTCTCGCATCTTGGTCACACTGATGCAAGACTTGGGTTCCCATGGTCTTGGGCAGCTCTGCCCCTGTGGCTTTGCAGGGTACAGCCCCACTCCTGGCTGCTTTCATGGGCTGGCATTGAGTGTCTGTGGCTTTTCCAGGTACATGGTGAAAGCTGTCAGTGGATCTACCATTCTGGGGTCTGGATGATGGTGTCCCTCTTCTCACTGCTCCACTGGGGAGTGCCCTAGTGGGGATTCTGTGTAGGGGCTCCCCCTTCACATTTCCCTTCCACACTGCCCTAACAGATGTTCTCCATGAGGGCTCTGCCCCTGCAGCACACCTCTGCCTAGACATCCAGGCATTTCCATACATCCTCTGAAATCTAGGCGGAGGTTCCCAAACCTCAGTGCTTGACTTCTGTATACCTGTGGGCCCAACACCATGTGTAAGCCACCAAGGTTTGGGGCTTGCACCCTCTGAAGCAATGGCCTGAGCTGTATGTTGGCCCCTTTTAGCCACTGCTGGGACACAGGGCACCAAATCCCAAGACTGCACAAAGCAGCAAGACCTTGGACCTGGCCCATGAAACCATTTTTTCCTCCTAGGCCTCCTGGCTTGTGATGGGAAGGGCTGCCTTGAAGTTCACTGACATGCCCTAGACATGTTCCCCATTGTCTTGTCGATTAACATGTGGCTCCTCATTACCTTTGCAAATTTCTGCCGCCAGCTTGAATTTCTCCTCAGAAAATGGGGTTTTCCCATTAAAGCCCTAGAAGAAAACCTAGGCAATACCATTCAGGACATAGGCATGGACAAAGACTTCATGACTAAAACATCAAAAGCAATGGCAACAAAAGCCAAAATTGACAAATGGGATCTAATTAAACTAAAGAGCTTCTGCACAGCAAAAGAAACTACCATCAGAGTGAACAGGCAACCTACAGGATGGGAGAAAATTTTTACAATCTACCCATCTGACAAAGGGCTAATATCCAGAATCTACAAAGAACTTAAACAAATTTACAAGAAAAAATCAAACAACCCCATCAAAAAGTGGGCAAAGGATATGAACAGACACTTCTCAAAAGAAGACATTTAGGCAGCCACAAGACACATGAAAAAATGTTCATCATCACTGGCCATCAGAGAAATGCAAATCAAAACCACAATGAGATACCATCTCACACCAGTTAGAATGGTAATCATTAAAAAGTCAGGAAACAACAGGTGCTGGAGAGAATGTGGAGAAATAGGAACACTTTTACACTGTTGGTGGGACTGTGAACTAGTTCAGCCATTGTGGAAGACAGTGTGGCGATTCCTCAGGGATCTAGAACTAGAAATACCATTTGACCCAGCCATCCCATTACTGGTATATACCCAAAGGATTATAAAACATGCTGCTATGAAGACACATGCACACATATGTTTACTGCAGCACTGTTCACAATAGCAAAGACTTGGAACCAACCCAAATGTCCATCAATGATAGACTGGATTAAGAAAATATGGCACATATACACCATGCAATACTATGCAGTCATAAAAAAGGATGAGTTCATGTCCTTTGTAGGAACATGGATGAAGCTGGAAACCATCATTCTGAGCAAACTACCACAAAGACAGAAAACCAAACTCTCCATGTTCTCACTCATAGGTGGGAATTGAACAATGAGAACACTTGGACACAGGGTGGGGAACATCACACGCCAGGGCCTGTCGTGGGGTTGGGGGAGGGGGAGGGATAGCATCAGGAGATGTACCTAATGTAAATGACGAGTTAATGGGTGCAGCACACCAACATGGCACATGTATACATATGTAACAAACCTGCACACTGTGCACATGTACCCTAGAACTTAAAGTATAATAAAAAAATTAAAAATAAATAAAAAGAAAATGGGTTTTTCTTTTCTATCACATATCAGGCTGCAAAATTTTTGAACTCTTATGCTCTGCTTCCCTTTTAAATGTAAGTTCCAACTCCAGACCAAATCTTTGTGAATCAATAAAACTGAATGCTTTTATGAACAACCAAGACACATCTTGAATGCTTTGCTTCTTAGAAATTTCTTCTATCAGATACCCTAAATCATCTCTCAAGTTCAAAGTTCCACAGGTCTCTAGGGCAGGGTCAATATGCCACTAGTCTCTTTGCTAAAGCACAACAAGAGTCACTTTTGCTCCAGTTCTCAACACATTCCTCATCTCCATCTGAGACCACCTCAGCCTGGACTTTATTGTCCATATCACTATCAGCATTTTGGTCAAAGCCACTCAACAAGTCTCTAGGAAGTTCCAGACTTTCCCACATCATCCTGTCTTCTGAGCCCTCCAAGTCTTTAGGAAGTTTAGACTTTCTCACATTTTCCTATCTTCTTCTGAGCCCTCTAAACTGCTCCAACCTTTACCTGCCCAGTTCCAAACTCACTTTCACATTTTCACATATCTTTACAACAGTACCCAACTCTACTAGCACCAATTTATTGTATTAGTCCATTCTCACACTGCTAACAAAGACATACCCTAGACTGGGTTATTTATAAAGGAAAGAGGTTTAATTGACTCACAGTTCCACAAGGATTAGGAGGCCTCAGGACACTTACAATCATGGCAGAAGGGGAAGCAAACATGTCCTTCTTCATATGGCAGCAGGAAGGAGAAGAATGAGAGCAAAATGGGGAAAAGCTGCTTATAAAACCATCAGATCTCATGATACTTATTCACTATCATGAGAACAACATGAAAAAAAAACCTACCCCCATGATTTGATTTTCTCCAACTAGGTCCCTCCCATGACACATGGGGATTATGGGAACTACAATTTAAGATGAGATTTGGATGGGGACACAGCCAAATCATATAAGCATATATTGTTGATTTAAAACCGGCCAGACATGGTGGCTCATGCCTGTAATCCCAGCACTTTGGGAGGCTGAGGCAGGTGGATCACCTGAGGTCAGGAGTTCAAGACCAGCCTGTCCAACATGGTGAAACCCCATCTCTACTAAAAACACAAAAATTAGCTGGGCATGGTGGCGGATGCCTGTAATCCCAGCTACTCAGAAGGCTGAGGCAGGAGAATCACTTCAGCCCGGGAGGCGGAGGACGCAGAGAGCCGAGATCACGCCATTGCACTCCAGCCCGAGCAACAAGAGTGAAACTCTGTCTTAAAAAATAAACAAAAAATAAAAATAAAGGCTATTTTTTAAAAAGCTATGTTGATGATATTGCAAGTCCATCAACAATGTCTAACCAAGAGGTCTGGACAGCTCTTCTGCTGGACTAATAGTTTACTTGACTTGCAGAATTAAATGCCAAGGGATCATACATTCTTACTGTCTTGTGTAAAGCATAATTAGGAAGATAAGATTACATGTTAAGGGGTAGAAAAATTTTTCCTTGGGTTACTGAACTGATCATTTCACCTCCACCATTAAAACAAGTGTTCCTTCCGGTGGTTTGCAGGGCTGGTCATAAGCAGGTCTCCAGGTCTCAGGGACACACTCTCATTGTTATCGATGATGTAGATCTTCTAAGCTGAGTATTTATAAAATTTGTCAGTAAAACCACTGAGGATCAGGACTTTGAGATTCAGCTTACTGAATGGTCCCATCTTTAAAATTCTCACATAAGTGCCCCTGCCAAACAAATGAAGGATTCTAAGCAGCAGGGTCTGGCGGGAAAAATAGACTATTGCCTATGGCAGAGGCATTGTCTTAGTTTGGGTTCCTAAGAAGCAGAGTCTGAGATGGGGATTCTTGAAAAAGTAGTTTATTAGGGGAGTGGGCTTGGGAGAAACGGAGCAAAAAAGCTGAATGGGGCTCCGAAGAAAGTTAAACGAAGATGTGGCTCAGGTGGCTCCAGTGTGATCCCACAGGGAGCCCTGGAATACAAATTACACCACAGAGGGGGTCCTATCTTCAGGCAAGGTACCATTTTTTTGTACCCCTTGTTAGTCATTGGCCTTCAGAGGGAGATGAGGAGATGGGTATATAACCTCTAGATTGAAGCAGCTTCCATCCGACTAGAGGCAATTCTCTGCAGAAGAGGGTGCCATGAGCTATTAGCAGCCAATACAGCCCTAGATCACAGGGGGCACCAGCCTGGTAAGGGAGGTCTGGGCTGGGCACCTCAGAAGTTGCCCTGAATGACTGTTCAAGAATCAGTGGTGACCTTTGTTACTAAAGAGGAAAACATCTCTGGTACTGGAGCCACATCAGGTTTTGGGTTTATGGTTTCGTTTTTGTTTTCATTTATGAACTTGGGCCCCTGTACTAGGTCAAATTGTGGGCTACCGAAAGACACGTCCACATCCTAAACACCAGAGGCTATGAATGTAGCCTTATTGGTAAAAGGGTTTTGGAAGACATAATTAGGTGAAGGATCTCAAGATGAGATCACCCTGGATTATCTGATTGGGCCCTAAATCTAATGGCAAATGTCCTTATAAGAAACAGAAGACACAGATACAGAGGTGACAGCCATGTGAAGGTGCAGACCATGCAGCCAGAATCCAAGGGAGGCCTGGAGCCACCAGAAGCAGGAGGAGACAAGGGATAGAATTTTTCCCTAGAGCATCTGGAGGAACAAATGGTCTCTCTCTCTGTCACCCAGGCTGGAATGCAGTGGCACTATCTTGGCTCATTGCAGCCTCGACTTCCTGGGCTTAATGGATCCCCCAACCTCAGCCTCCCAAGTAGCTGGGACTACAGGCATGAGACACCATGCCTGGCTGATTTTTGCATTTCTTGTTGAGACAGGGTTTCACCATCTTGCAAAAGCAGTTCTCGAACTCCTGGGCTCAAGCGATCCTCCAGCCTCAGCCTCCCAAAGTGCTGGGAATACAGGCGTGAACCACCATGCCCAGCCCAAGCATGAAGTTTTTAATAAAATATAACTACAACAGCACTCTTTATCTTATTTATACTTTTTAAGGAAACTATAAACTTTTTATACTTTTTATTGAAGTATACACTTTTCACATATATTCAAATATGCACATATCATTAGGATAGAGCTTGATACATTTTCACAACTGAACACAATCATGTAACCAGCACCCAGATCCAAAACGGAACATTACCAGCACCTCAGAAACTTCCATGTACTCTTTTCTCGGTCACTACTCTCCCACAAGAAAAACCATGATGCTGATGTCTAATCACATAGGTTAACTTGGCATATCTTCAAACTTTATATAAAGGTAATCATACAGTATATATTCTTTTATGTGTGTCTTCTTTTGTGCCACATAGTGTTGGTCAGATTTATCCATAATGTTGCATGTAATGAACTGCTCAGCATCATTGTTGTATAGTATTTGATTTGGGGAATATCTCATAGTAGATCCATTCATTCTACTAATAATGGACATTTGGGTTGTCAATTTTTAGCTATTACAAATAGTGCTGCTATAAAAATTCTAGTTTATAGCTTTTGGCAAACATACATATAGAATAACCTGGGGAAAATTGATATCTCTACAGTACTAAATCTTCCAAAATATGAACAACGTACATTTATTTAAGTCTTTTTAAAATTTCTCTCAATATTGTTTTGTAGTCTTTGTTGAAGACTGGCACATTTTTCATTAGATTTATTCCTTAGTGTTTTATATTTTTGATGCTATTATAAATTGCACTGGGACTCTGTGGGATTTTAAGGAGATGGAACATTTTAATAGCCTGAGCTTTATTGCCTTTCTAGACAAGAATCCTAAAATTTTCTTTTATTAAAATGATAGGAGGAGAAAGATTATTTAAATATCCCAAACTATTAAAACTGACAAAAGGGAAAACAAATAAGACCAGAGGCTGCAATTAGCCAATTAGAGTGCCAACTACAAATTCCAGTTTTCACTTCCAACAGTATCTAATAGGCCCCAAGAAACCTTTTCCCAGAAAAGGATCCAAAAGAAATAAGTTGAAATTCCATGGTTTGTGTAAAAGAAAGAAACTCTTTTTTATTGATCTCTGGCCAGAGAGTGAGTACTTTTTCTAATTTCAAAAATTTGAAAGGGAGACAAAATCCAATATTTATACATATATATTATGTGTCAAGTGCATTTTACACAATTATCTATCATGACAAACCTACACACTGTTTGCATTTATTCAATTTTCTAGTTGAGGAATCTGAAATGCAAGAGATTAATGCCCCAAATCATACTCAATCAGTGACAGAAATGCAAATTCAGGCCTGACAGATGCCAGCAGCAACCCCGCACCCCCATCTTTAGAAGTAACACGAATTGGTATCTTTTCAACTATTAAAATTAAAGTCATGTTCATTACAGAAATTTTGAAAAATATAGAAAAGTATAAAGAAATGATTTTATAGATATACATTGATTTTTTACTCAGTATCACTTATAATATCCTCACGAGTTTATATACTCTTGAACATTATCATTCTAACATCTGCATACTTTTTCATCAGTTAATACACTGTAATATTTAAACCAAATACCTTTCATGTTGGACATTTAAAACTATTTCTATTTTTCATGTAATACGTGACTCTGCAATGAACCTTGCATCTGTATCATTGCAGCTTTGCACACACCTCTGATTATTTCTTTATGATAAATTCCTCCAAGTATTATCCTGAGTCAAAGGGATAGAAACATGTTAAGACTGTTAATACACATGGTCAAATCCTCCTCTTCCCTTCCCTCCCATCTCCCAGACAAATCACAGTTTCTTCCTATCTTTAGCAAGAGAGAGGGCCATCTGCTGTGTCTTTGTCTGTGCTGGATATTACCACTTAGAAAAATATTTCCCAATCGGATAGGTCGAAAAAATCATATTTTAATTTACACTTCTTTAAATACCAGTGGTTTTGAGCATCTAGTTATTGGCCATGTGTATTTGTCCATTTGGATGTTGGCGTTTCTCAACAAATGCTCTCTGGATCACTTGCATTAGAATGCTTATGTGCATAGGAAACAGGTCGATTCCTGATTCCCAGTTCAGACTACCTAAAGTGATCCCTGCATGGGGGTTGGAGGGAGGAAATCTGATTTTGTTAGCTCTGCTGGCAATTCGTATGGACTCTAGATTTTGATCATCACTGTCCTCCTCCAGTCGGGCCTCTGCAGATTCCAGACCTAGAAGCAGCAAACAAGTCTACATGTTAGCAGTGGAAGAGACTCGAATTACCCCGAGTTATGGCCGGAATATCCATACGGGTCAGTAGCAACTTCAGTCCTTGCCTCTTCAGAAGAAATAATTCAACTGAGGGGCATAAAGCAGAAAAAGAGACTGAAGCAAGTTCCAGAGCAAGAATGGAAGTCTATTTTAAAAGACGTTAGAACAGGAAAGAAAGGAAAATTCACTTGGAAGAGACCCAGTGGGCACCTGAAGGTCCAAGGGAGAAAAGAGAAAAAAAAAGGGGGGGGGGCCTTTAATCTTGATCCTACAACTTTATAGGCTCGCCTCTTTCCCACGAAAGGTGTAGGATTCCCACATGCGCAATGCTTTTCTTGCCCTCTGGAATTGAGCAGGCAGCGTGTTTAGGGAGTTATACGCATGCCCATCTGAGGCATTTTCCTTTTTCCGGTGGCGTGTGTTCCCGGAATGTCATACTTCACCATTTTGTCTCTTAACATGCGTGCCCAAGAAGCTGCTTTTCCCTGGGTTCTACATTCAATGAACATTTTTAATGTTAACAGGTGTGGACCATCAGTGGCTTGACTCTCCGTGGCTGCCGAATTATCATTTCTAGAGAGGCAATGCGATAATTGCCGAACTATCACCCGACATTTCTAGTGGGTGGGGGAGAGCCCCCTCCTGCCCCACTCATGCCTAACTACCTGTAACGTACACAGCCACGGACTTGATCCCTTTATAAGTCAAAATCACTGGTGATCCTCACATGAAGCTTTTGTTTGTCTATATAATTCAAATGTGTTTTCAGGTATTTTTTTTTTTAAAGAGATGGGGTTTCACTCTGTTGCCTAGACTGGAGTGCAGTGGTGTGATCATAGCTCACAGCAGGCTCGAACTCCTAGGCTCAAGCAATCCTCCAGCCTCAACCTCCCGAGTAGCTGGAACTACAGGCAGGCACAACCATGCGCAGCTCAGGTACATTATCTTAATAACTGCAGAGAAATCTCTGAGATGTCATAGTTCAACCCCTCATTTAGCCATGTCAATAAGCTTAAAACACATTTTTTTGTGTGGTATAGTCAAGCCAATGACTAAAGATTCAACATCTCTGCCCAGCAGGATTCTAACTACATAGCAAAAGAAGAGATTTTTTTAAAGAGAATAAAATTTTTATTTTGAAGAGTTTAAGAAATCCTGCAAGAGCTGTGAAACTAGTAGAGTTTCACAAGGAGAGAACCAAGCACAATAAAGCACCATTCAATCCTGGATTTCAAGGAGCCAGATGAAAAGCCTAGTAGGGTGGGGTCCTCAGCCTCTCCTATCTTATTTCCCTTCACTGATTAGGCCCTAGCAAATAGAAACAAAAGGATTGTTTTCCTGAGGACAGCATGTACATGTTTAAAGACATTCAGCTTCTGTAAATGCCTTACAGGGAATTTTAAGGACATAAAAGCTACAATGATATTGTTTGAGAAGCAGCTTTTTTCTTATGCCTTTGCAATTCAAGCAAGCCAAATATAATTCTGTTAGCAGTTTTTAAATGTTAAGTGTAAAGATTACCTAATATTTACTACCAGCAGGCCAAAATGATGCAAACAATAGGCCAGAGCTAGCAGGGTGGGCAGGAGGTGGCACGTCATATTCATGTGAGTAAACCTCTTCCCAAGGAGATAGGTAGAAGCATCCCTGTTACAGACTGAATCATGCTGCCCTCCAAATTCATGTTGAAGTCCTAACATCCAATGTGACTGCATGTGGAAATAGGGCCTTATATTAGTCTGAGTGCTCCAGAGAAACAGAACCAATAGGATGTATATATAATATGTTGAAAGAGGTTTATTATAAGGAGTTGGCTTGTGTGATTATGAAGGTTGGCAAGACACTGATATGCAGAGTGAATTGGCAAGCTGGAGACCAAGGAAGGCAATTTAATTCTAGTCCAAGGCTGAAGGCCTAGAACCAGGATGAACTGATGTTTCAGTATGAGTCTGAAAGCAGGAAAAAAGCTGATGTTTCAATTCCAAGGCATCAAGCAGGAAGAATGCTCTTCTACTTGAGGGAGGGACAGGCTTTTTGTTCTACTTAGGCCTTTAACTCATTGGATGAGGGCCACTGATATCAGAGAGGGCAAGCTGCTTTACTCCATCTACCAATTTAAATGTTAATCTCATCCAAAGTCACCTCACAAATGTACCCAGGATGTTTGACCAAATTTCTTGGTCCAGTCAAGTTGACATACAAAATTAACTATCACAAGAAAAGTAAGGTTCAAACATTACGATCATAAGGGTGGGGCCCTAATTCTATATGACTGGTGTCTATATAAGAAGGGGAGACTGGGACACACAGAGAGACACCAAGGAAGGACATGCACAGAGGAAAGGCCATTTGAGGACACAGCAAGCAAGTGGCCATCAGCAAGCCAAGGAGAGAGGCTCAGGAGAAACCAAACCTGCCAACACCTTGATCTTGGACTTCCAGCCTCCAGAACTGTGAGAAATAAATTTCTGTTGTTTAAGACACCCAGACTGTGGTATTTTGTTATGACAGCCTGAGCAGACTAACACAGTCCCCTTCCCAGGAAGGAAGAGAAAACAGCTTTCCTGTTGCAAAGCATCATATATGAAGAACTTATGCCTGCACTGAGCTATGCATTTTTCACCCGCTGCTCTCATTTATCCTTATGACACTGTCCAGAGGTGGGTGTGCATATCTTTGTATCAGTTAGAAATAGGTTTGGTTGCACATAATAGAAAATCCAAGCTACCATGGCTTGACCAAATGAAGGCTTATTTTTCTCATATTCAATAACTACAGAAGAAAGCAGACCAGGGCTATGAGGCAGCTCAGGGAGATGATGTGGCAGCTGTCACATCCAGGCTCCATCAAGCTTCTGCTGTTTAGCTATCCTTCATGCATGGCTTTTGTTCTTTGCTTATTTCCTTGTACTAACAAGAATATAACTCCATCTCTGGCATTCAGGTAGGAAGAATAGTAAGGATGATGAGCAAAAGGCACAGGACAACTCAGTTTCTCTTTTAAAAAAGGTTTTACAGAAAAGCAGAACTCCTGTTTACAGTTCATTAGATTGCTCTATGTTATGCTGCAAGGGGGGGCTGAGATCTGTCATTTTAGCAGAATAGAACTGAGGGAGAAGGAGAGAATGACTACTGGCAGGCAACAGCAGTGTTTGCCACCTTCCCCTTGCACGGATGAGTATGGATAAATTATACATGTCGGTTGCTATTTAAATCATGACACTTGGGGAAGGGGATGCTATTGATAATAATGCCAGGACAGCAGGCACAAAACAGGACTCTCCTGAACAAAGTGTTTGGATGCACTGCAGAGGAGGCCGAGAAAGGATAGTTAACTTGTCCAAGGACACATTGAGGATTCCAACCCTGCTAACTCTTACCCCAACACTCATCCTCCTTAACAATTGCACTAGAATGTTATGATTATAAGGATGTAGATGTAGATTATTTGCTTCAGAAACACTAAAGTGCTGGCTAAAAATACTGATTCCTTGACCCTACCCCGGGGCTTTGGATTCAGTGAGTCTAGAGTAGAGGCCCAGAGGTCTGCTTCCTAAATAAACATGCCAGGGTAAGTCTGATACAGTGAGCTGCATTCCAGGAAACATTGTTTTAAGACAACCAAACCTGTATAAATAAGCACAAATCCTCCACCATGCTTTAACTAGGAGAAAAATGACATTTATTCAACTTCTGTGACTCAGCGGTTTAAAAGGACAATGGGACATTTCTTGCAGGACCTGGTCCTCCTGATGAGGACTAGACATTACCTAGGGAATCTGGGAACCAGGCAAACATTCATCTCATTGGGGAGAGCAAAGGTGAACAGACCCATGGGAGGCTGCAGGAGGGTCATTGCAGCCCAATGGCCAGAGGTGTGTCTCTCCTCACTCCTGCCCAGGTAACTTTTATATGCTGAGCCTATCAACTCCCCTGGGGTGAGGTGGGGTGGGTTGCAGGAAACCAGCTCTATTCTGATAACCACAGAACAAAAGGGTTGGTAGCCTCTAGAAAAAATACCCAAATAAGAGAGAGCAAGTATAGACTTTTCACTCACACAACGAACAGTTTTTTAACACCTACTCTGTGTCAGATTCCTAGTGCTAGGGATATGTTGATGACAAAATACACAAAATACGTGCCTTCACAGAGCTTTCAGTTGAGCAATGAGGCAAATCCTACACTAAAGAACCTCACTGGTGAATGCATACTTAACACATTGCCTCTGTTGATCTGAAGGAAGCCTCCAGAGCTCCAAGCCCTTACAGAGTGCCAAAACCACATCTCCATCTCTTCCAGTTAATTCTTCAGTCTCAGTTCATACCATGCTCCCTTAGTCCAGGTCAAACTCCCTGATATTGGCTGATACTCAAATATCTGTTAAATGCACATATGAAGAAATAAATGCTCTAAGTCCATTTATTACAAAGTTTTCTCAATTTTTACACATATTGATTGCAAGGTATACAAACAATTTGATAACACTTTCTCTTTTTTTTGGTTGGGAGTGGGAAGGGAGGAGTTAGAAAAAAACACACACACACATTAAAATTTCCAGACCATAAGATGCATCTAAATTTTGTGAGTTTGAAAATACAGAGAGAAATGAGTTTTAGAAACAAGGAAAAGCAGTACTTAGTGACTTGCAACCATCATCTGCTCATCACCTGGGCAGGGGCAGGGGAGTATACATTAGTACATCAGTATTTTCTGCATCTGCCTGTAGGAACCTCAAGGCCAGGGAAGGTCAGACTTGGTGTAATGCAAGGGTTCATATGGCAGTTTGTATTTTCCAAAGCCTCTCATTCCTCATGTTCGTCTTATAAGGTGGCATCAACACTCCTCCTACCAAGAAGTAAAGTCTGTTCCCTCCTCTTGCATCTAGAGGATGAGTGCATGCCGGGGGCGGGGGAGGTGGGGTAGTGGTAGAGGAGGGAATGGGTAACTTCTCCAAACTATAGAATACAGTGGAAAGGGCCAGGTGCGGTGGCTCATGCCTGCAATCCCAACATCTTGGGAGGCTAAGGCAGGTGGATCACTTGAGGCCAGGAGTTTGAGACCAGCCTGGCCAATATGGCGAAACCCTATCTCTACTAAAAATACAAAAAATTAGCAAAGCATGGTGGCACATGCCTGTTTGGAAGGCTGATGCACAAGAATCACTTGAACCTGGAAGGTGGAGGTTGCAGTGAGCAGAGATTGTGCCACTGATGGAGTGAGACTCTGTCTCAAAAAAAAAAAAAAAAAAAAAAAAAAAAAAGAATGCAATGGAAGAGACACAATGCAACTTCCAAGGCTACGTTACCTCTCTGCCTAGCTCTGGCTGTCTCTTAGGATGCTCATCCTCAGTACAGTTCAGCTGCCATGCTGGCAGGAAGCACAGGCCACATGAAGAGGTCATTTGTAGGTGTTCCAGCTGACAGCATCAGAGAATGTCTCAACTGACAGCCGGCATCAACCACCAGACAAGTCCCTGAGTCAGAGCCTTCAGATAATTCCAGCCACTAGATTTCAGTGGCTGGAATTATCTTCTGCCACTGAAGATAATTCAGTCACCCCAGCTGACATTAAGTGATGCAGGCAACCTGTCCCTACAGAGCCCTGAGCAATTTGTAGATCTGTGAGCAAAACATAGGTCATCATTAGTTCAAGTCACTAAGTTTAGGGGGCAGTTTGTGATACACCCATAGTAACTGAAACAGCATGCAAATGCTTACTGCTTCTTTCTTAGCAATAACCACAGAAACATGGTAACAGTTAAGTTTTATGTCCTGCTTTAGAGTTTGCTTCTTGCACTCTTTCATTTCACCAATAAATTATTGTAATCACCTCCACTTCACATGCAAGGAAATTGAGACACAGAAAGACAAAGCAATTTGTCCACAGTCATACCTTCTTCTCCATGGGAACAAGACAAGGGTTAGTGGAGTTATTAAGAGGAATTAAAGGAGTGCAGTTTTGAATGCCGGCTCTTCCCCGTTTCTTGCTGCCTGCCTTCGGATAAGTCATTAACCTCTCTGAGTCTCAGTTCTCTCATTGTGAAATGCAGATGAAAATAGTACCACTTTGTGGAATTTTTATTCAATGTTTAACTACACAAGCAGCACTGAAGACAAAGTCAGGCCCAGAGTCAGGTGCTCTTTTGTCTTGTGTCTCCAGCAGCACGGGGCCTTTGACAGGGCTGGCACTCCATGAACATTTCCTGGATGAATGAACAAATGAATTGAACTCCCATCTACTGGGCCCCAAAATGCCTCCTCCTGTTATATCAGAATGCCACACTTAGGGCTTATAACTAGCAGGGTTGATTTTCCTTGGCAAATACTAAATGGAAACTGTGTAGTGGGTTGGCACAGAATGGAAAAATTGGAATTTTTTCCTACGCTTCTATGAATCTCCCATTCATAGAAGCATTCAAAAATTCAGAATTTAAACACACAGCCACACACACATTGTAGCATCACACAGTGCTCATAAATCAGGGCTGGGATGCGCACTCCTTAAGGACTATTGCCCCAACCTTGGCTGAGCTCTTGCCCTCTGAGCCAGAACAGTGGCTTACAGGTCTCTTCGCCCTGCACCCAACCCCAACACAAACCCACCACTTCCCCAGATCGGCAGAGTGGCACTAGCTATTCTCTGCTGAAAACAAGGAACAGAAATCAATTTCGTTCTAGCCATACTGAGTGCAGCAAGCAGGATAAGGCTGAACTCTGTCAAACAAACAATGTAGAAAACCCGATTTAATACTAAGATGGACCCAATTCTCTGACAGGCGTGTTAAATGTGATTAAAGCTGCACAGCATTCCCCGCATACCCATCTGCCGTGTTGAGGAGCCCACAGCTGTTCTGATTTCTGATGTACAGTTTCTTGTCAGTTGTTTCAAATGTATCTCATCTTGCCTGTAATCTGGGCTCTCCCTCCCTCACCCCTCTTCAGGCCAGCCTTGGCCAGCTTCTCTAAGCAGTTGCTGATATCCACATGCCTTTGGCCGCGGGTCTGTAGAGGCATGTGTGAGCTCTGGCTGGTGCAAAATGTGTGATCACAGAGAAAGCTTAGCGCTTTAGTGGCTGGAATGAGTCTCTTGGATCCTAAGCTGTTGTGACGCCACCACCTGCAGCTCCTGCAGGTTTTTGCTGCAGGGTGAGGGGAAAGAGCAGGGACAAATCGTTTTTGACGCTACAGAGAGCTGTTCCTGAGATGCCTACATGCTACCATGGAAATACAGTCTGAAAGCTGTGGAAGTCCAGTGCAGGCATACTTTGGGGTTGTGGAGAAAGGCAGAGGCAGAAATGGAAGTGGGGTTCTTCTGGGCAAGGGATGGAGTCCTCAGAGGCCATTGCAACCTTGTGGCCAGGAGGCACAGATAAGGTAGAGGACAGCTGATTTCAAGAGGACTGGACCACCTAGCATTGACCCATATGGCATCTTCATGAGAATTTTTTAAAAGTTGGAGCTATGGCCCTGCACCAAGGTACACAACCTGGCAAGCAGGGCATAGGCTGGATTTCAGCCCCACTCACCCTCTCGACCAGGGGTCCTTGTGCAATAAACAACATGTACAACCACACATATCAACAATGAACAGAGGAAGAGCTCCAAGGAGCATACGGAAGTCATGATGAGAAGTAGGGGGACAAAATAAGTGAAAAATGCCTGCCCTTAAGCAACTGAGAGCAAGCAAGGCTAGCAATATGGACGTGGAAAACACAGGAGAGCATAAGAGAAGGGCCAGGAGAGAAATAGAAAAACAGAGTGCCAAGGGATTCAAAGAGGAGAACATGCTTCTGGTTGGGGAAATCAAGAAAGGCTTGCAGAGAGAGATGGCATTTGAAATGAAAAGGAGAAAGGTACACAAAGACACTTCAAACGGAGAGGCATGAACAAAGAAATGGCAGAGGGGAGATCAGGGCCATGTAATGGGACAGTCCATAGTCCAGTTTGTCTGGAGCTTAAAGTGGATGCAAGAGATGACATCTCACATCTCCCTCGGGCTCCACACAAGAAGGATGCTATGGCAGACACCTTATAAATGGAGAATGAGGCTCTGACCCTGACTCCCTCTCCATGTGTCTCTGGCCAGCCCATCTTCACCCTTATGATGACCCCCCACCGCTTGTGCATTTGCTCATCGTGGCCTCCACTATGCCATCACCTTCTTGTTTTGTTTCCTGGACGTTGGAGCACTAAAATAATTTGGGAATATATTATAGAGGATCTTGAATGACAACTATGGAGGATCTTGAACGTAACAAAGATGTGGACTTTGTAGCAGATCTAGGGATCAAGAAGAGCCACTCGCCATTTTTGACATGATTCATGGTCAAAGCAACATGATCAGAATGCACCTAGGAAAATCACCCTGTGGAGGAAGGACTGGAGAGGAACAAGGCAGGATGCTATGCTCTGGGTGGGGAAAATGGAGGGAGTGAAGGGGGCAGGAAGGAAAAGCAGGGCCATTTCAAAAGCCAATATGCAGACTAGAAAGGGTGTCAGGTGGAAAATTGGATCAAATCATTGAATTGTCAGAATTAAGTCCTGCCAGCCTGCACTGGACTCCTGGATGCAAAGGCTGGTGTGTTGTGTTTCTACACACCCAACCGCAACACAGCAGAGGGTACTGACACGATGCTGGAGCCAGCCAATCAAAAAACGACTTGCTTGTGCAGGGGGAAACTGACTGCAGTACATCTGTCTCCCAGATAGTTGGTGTCTTCCTGGGGAATGATACAATGGGAATAGCAGAAATGAAGTCATCAGACTGGAATGTTATTACAGAATCAATTACTTTCATGGAAATCTTTATTCCACTAATAGTCTCGTTTTAAGTATAAGATTTTATCTGTTTAGAAAGAAATGTAGGAGAGGGAAAAAAGAAGGTGAAGAGAAGAGTAGGGAGAAAAGATGAGGTAAGTCACATATATGCCTTCTTAAGTCTCCAATTCACTTGAGAACTTAAAGTCATAATAAATAGTTCAGAAACACAAACATACTGATTCTCCCTTAGCTATCTGTATTGACGTGCTGGGGCTGCTGTAACAAAGTACCACAAACTGGGTGGCTTCAACAACAGAAATTTGTTGTCTTACGGTTCTGTTTTTTGTTTTGTTTTGTTTTGTTTTTGGGATAGTGTCTCATTCTGTCACTCAGGTTGGAGTGCAATGGCACAAAGAGCTCACTGCAACCTTGACCTCCTGGGCTCAAGTGATCCTTTTATTTCACTGGGCCACAGGCATGCACCACCACGCCCAGGTAATTCCTTTATTTTTTGTAGAGATGGGGTCTCCCCACCTTGCCCAGGCTAGTCTCAAACTCCTGGGCTCAAGCAATCCTCCTGCCTTGGCCTCCCAAATCCCAAAGGGATTATAGGCAGAGGCCACCACACCTGGCCCTGTCTCACAGTTATGGAGGCTGGAAGTTCAAAATCAAGGGATCAGCAGAGCCAGGCCTTCTCAGAAACCTGTAAGGGAAACCTTCCTTGCCTCTTCCTAGCTTCTGGTGGTTTGCTGGCAATCTTTGGCATTCCTTGGCTTGTCACTGCATAACATCAATCTCTGCCTTGATCTTCACATGGCATTTCCCCTGTGTGTCTCTCCTGACTGTTCTTATAAGGACATTAGTCATATTGGATTAGGGACCAGTCCTACTCTTGTATAAACTCTTCTTAAATAATTACATCGACACCAACTCTATTTCCAAATAATATCAACTTCTGAGACACTAGGGATTAGGACTTCAACGTATCTTTTTAAGGGGACACAACTCAACACCTAACACTCCCACATTTCCCTGTTCCTTCTCCCAGAAAGGTAGGGTTGGCTCCCAAAGAGGGCCTCATCTAAGAGATTCCTTCCCTGACCTCTCTCATCTCTTCACACCTAGGTTTCCACTCTAGGAATTTCTCAGGGAGGCAGAGTGGATTCGGTGTCATTGTAGGGAACCCCTATGACTGGTCCTTGGGATCAAATCCTAACTGCAAGATTGGCTGGCTGTGGCCAAAAAAGCCCAGGGGCTCATTTGGATCCTCCCCTACCTTGAGGTATTCCTAAGGAAGCACTGTTATTACCACCCTCACTCTGGTCAAAGGGGATGGCAGAGCCTTCTTGGCCTTCTGGCTCAAGTATGCACATACCCTTCACTGGGTGGGGTTTCCGCACAAATACACAAGTATTATCTTTGCTCATCTCCTATGATCTATGACACTCACTATGAAACTCCAGAGGTTGTCAAGAATACCATCCCTTCCCCAACCCTTCTATTTTCTGTTGTCAATTTGCTTTTCTACAAGGGGTCCTCCTAGAGATATTTGAAGACATTTATTTAGTACAGTGTCCACTCCCACCCCCTTAGTCCTTTCTTCAGCAGAGATCAGTCCATTTAACTTCACATAGTAAGCCAACCAAATCCTCAGGCTCCACACAAGAAGGATACTATGGCAGACACCCTGAGCATGGAGAATGAGGCCCTGACTCCCATTCCGTGCATCTCTGGCCAGCCCATCTTTACCCTGACAAGGACCCCCACTACTTGTACATTTGCTCATCATGACCTCCACTGCGCCATCTTTTCTCCTAGACCATCATCTTCTTGTTTTGTTTCCTGGACTTTGAAGCACCTGCTTCCCTCCTGGAATGGCACATCAGCAGCCTGCTACCCTAGGCACAGCCACACCCTGTAGAGCAGTACAGATCCCATACCTGTAGGCTGCACCCTGCTGGCCTAGTCTCCCATGGACCCTCTTTCCTGAATGCAGAGAAGCCATGAGAATGAGTCAGGCACAACCCAACCCTGCCACATTTCTCCACGTGACTTCTCATCATGGTGACAATGGTAATATTGGAATACCTCCCGTCCTAGGAAGGAATTATTTCAAAGGGGCTGATTGTTGCTTCCCAACTCCCCATGAGGCAAGCTCGTTAGCTTGCTCCACTCAACTAACCGGCCTGGGCAGAGCTGCTGCTGCATTCTAGGAAACGTGGCACTCTTGCTTGTCTCAGAAATAATTCAAACTCTTCCCTCAAAGCCCCAGTTCTTCAGTTCTGCTGACTCAATGCTTTCTTAAGATACATGTTGAAAATGACAACTCTGTATTGGAGAAAAACTTGAGTATAGGCCCTTCAGTTCTTTTAAAGACATCAGAAATCACTTAGTGATTTCCTTACAGAAGAAACCAGTACTAATTAAAAATGAAGTTGGTTTAATTCAATAAATATTTGCTGGCAAAATGGTATTTCAGGCACAAAAGACAAAAGAGAAATAAGGTACCATCCTCAACCTCACGAGTGCACGTTGGTGACAGAAGCACAGTACAAATGGCCACCCGACATTGGTATAACATCAAAGGTCATGTTCCTACAAGCCTGAGCTCTTCCTTTGCCAAACCTCAGGTCACATTTGTACCACTCTCCTCAGATACTGGCAAAACTCAAATTGTCATTTACTAAGCACACCCATTTTAGATCAGGTATAAATAAATAAATAAATAATAAGATAAAACCACAAAACATATCTGTATCTGTGCATATATATATATATATATATATATACACACATACATACACACACACACACACACAAACATACATAGTGTGTATTGCAACCTCAAGAGATACAGTCACAAATGCCACAATCCAGAATGTCAAAATCCCTAAAGATCAAAATCCCTAAAGTCTAAAATTCCTAACATCTAAAATCCCTAATCTCTAAAATCCCCAAAATCACAATCCTGAAAGATTAAAATACCAAATGTTGAAATCTTGAAAGCAGAATCCTAGGGGAGAGATTAGTATATTTTCAGTTGTACACAGAGATGCATCAAATTAGTTTCATCATCTTAGGCAAACTATTATCTTGTTAGTGTCTTTGTTTAGAAATTAAGTATAGTTTAAGGGTGCCAAGTGGACAAGGAGTGGATTTGTGGACTTAATTTTAAGTACTAACTTGACAGAATTAAGGAATACCTAGAAACCTGGTAAATCATTATTCTGGGTGTGTCTGTGAGGGTGTTTCCAGAGATTAGTGTGTGAGTGTGAATGAACTAGGCAGGAAGATGTGCCCTCAGTGTTGGCAGGCACTGTCTAATCAGCCAAAGGCCCTGAACAAACAGATACAGAAGGTGAACTGGTCTTCCACTGAAGCTGAAACAAATATTTCTTCTGCTGCTTTGGACATCAGAAATTCAGGCTGTGAGCTCTGGGACTTACACCAGTGGCACTCTGGGTCCTGAGGCTTTTGACCTTGGACAGAGAGTTACACCATCTGCTTTCTAGGTTCTAAGGCTTTTGAACTTGCACAGAGCCACACTGCCAGCATCCCAGGGTCTCCAGCTTACAGGTTGCCTATCATGGAACTTCTCAGCCTCCATAACTGCGTGAGACAATTCCCCAGTAAATCCCTTCTTATATATCTAAATCTATATCCTTTTGGTTCTATCTCTCTGGAGAACCCTGACTAATATAAATTTTGTATTGGGGAAATCAGATATTGTTCTTTCTTACTGCATTCCTTACAACATAATGGAAGAGATCTGTGAAAGTTGTTCCCTCTAATTTAATTATGTGAGGCTACTTAATGGTGAAAGATAAAAGTTTAAAACTAATTATTATTGGTGCTGCAAAAGCAGAAAATCACCTAATTGCAATAGCCAAGTAATATCCAGACTCTCAGATGGACGGCATATACTTACGAAATTTATAGACCACAAGTACTCGCCAAATAAAAGTGCAGCGAGTGTTTCCAAACTCATAGATGTGAAAACAAATGAAAAACACAAGAAATCTCCCCTGCCAAATTATTCTATTGTATACAACTTCTGCCCCTTCACACATAGTGCTAATTGGCTATGCTGTGAGTTTTATCTTTGCATCATTTCTAGTACTGGTGATATAAATTGCACAAAGACTTTGAGAGAGCTCTAATTCATTTTAGACATTTTTTATAAAAAATGGACACCAAGAAAGTGCTTTATTCACAATGTTGACTTTGTGTGTAAGCACTATGCATGTATGTAAAAAATGTTGAAACTTCCTCAGTAAATGAAGATGTAAAGAATTTATCTTTCACAACGCAGATGTACAAAAAGGACCTCTCTTTGCACATCTGCATTTCTGAAAGATATGATTTCTTGAAGTCCCAATTCTTCGGGTGACTGCATATGCAGTGGTGACCCATTGTGGTTTTTGTTTGCTCTCGTCAAAAGATTGAGGTTGCCCATCATGGTATTTCAGATGACCACAGTTATAAAGCTGGGTGTACAGAATTGCCAATCATAGTGGTATGCATTTATAAATTTCACTTTCTGACCTATTTCTTCATGTATATAGTTCATAACTGTTATGCTCTCATGACTGTTGTTAGTACACCTGACTGTTTATGCTTGCAAAAATATGTATGTTATTATTAACTAGTCTGTTCTGTAAAGCAGTCTATGAAGTATGCTGTCATTCTTTTATGCTTCTCAAATAAATCCCCCTTTTAAAATGTAAACAAATTTATTTTACAGAATTTTTATTTTTTCCAGAATTATATTTTGGGGATTTTGGACTAGGAATTTTGATCTTTTGGGGTTTCAACATTCAGGATTATGGTGTTTGGAATTGTGTCCTTTGCTATTATGACCTAAACCCACCAACAAGTGGCAGAGCAAGGATTCAAACCCAGGTCTGTCCCATTCCAAAGAACATCCTCATGACCAATGTGCCAGTCAGACTGTCCAGGTGCTACTGTGCTCCAGGAAAACCTGGAGGGAAGGTTACAGATTGAGCCTCAAAATCCAGGTTAGGACCCAAACCTGGATCAGCATCATCCATTTTACACATTAACCCTGATGAAGGAGAGAAACTAGACCTGAAGACCAAAGAAGCAGATTCCAGGGGTCAGGGTGAGGTGGCCAACAGGAAACGAGGCTGCAGTTTGAAGGCCAAGGGGATGGAAACCAGGGGAAGGTGGGATGGGAGGAAGGAATATAAACTGGCCCTGAAGAGGGGTTTGGCACGTGGACTGTAAATGAGGAAAGGGTCTCACTCTGATTAGTCACTGGCCAGATGGGTGGACCCACCTGCCTCAGGGACAGTGACAAGTCTGGGACAGACCCATGGCAATGGCAGCCCCCACCTAGGCAGCTGCCAGAAATCCTGTGCAGAGTCCAGCACTGCTGACTCTGTCCTGTGACAGCTCTCAGATGCAACACGGGTGGATCCGTGGGTGCTTCCTTGAGGAGGCTGAGCACAGTCCAAATAATGCACAGCAGACTTTGATGGCCCTCCCAACCAAACCTTTTTAGGTTACAGACAGTGCTGTGTTTATACTCCCAGGGACGGAACATCCTTTGCTCACAGCCCCACGCTCCACCCCCACCCACCATCTCCCCAACTTTGGCAAATGCCTAGACTCTGAGCAATCTGTGCAGACATGTTGTGAATCACTGTCAGTTCAAGTACACAATATTCCCTGACTTTAACCCTCCTTGGCTGGCTTGGCTTGCATGCTCCCACTCCAAGCACTGGTGGAGGCAAACTCCATAAGGAAGCAGCACCCCCAGGGCTGTGGAGCAGGGAGCAGGGAGCAACAGCAGGCAGGACAGCCACAGAACTAGGTGACTGATACCCATGAAGCTCAGACAGTGCCAGGCACAGTCCCAGAGACTTTACATTCCCACAGATCTGTGAGCAAGTGATTATTATGTCCATTGTGAGTGTGAGGAAATTGAGGTTCAGAAAGATTAATTTTCTTTTTTATTTTTTTGAGATGGAGTCTTACTCTTGCCACCCAGGCTGGAGTGCAGCGGAGCTATCTCGGCTCACTGTACCTCCACCTTCCAGGTTCAAGCGATTCTCCTGCCTTGGCCTCCCAAGTAGCCAGGATTACAGGCACACGCCACCATGCCCAGCTAATTTTTATATTTTTAGTAGAGATGGGGTTTCATCATGTTGGCCTGGCTGGTCTTGAACTCCTGACCTCAGGTGATCGGCCTGCCTCGGCCTCCCAAAGTGCTGGGATTACAGGCGTGAGCCACCGCACCCGGTCCAGAAAGACTAATTTTCATACACACTAAAGTGAGAGAGCTTAGATTTAAAACTAGATATGTTCTTCCTAATATACAATGTTCTATCTCAAATCATCATGTTTCCAATGATTTCTATTAGCAGCCATAATAGTAATAGCAGCAGCCTGTGGCCTAAACACTACACTAAGTGCTTTGTATGTACTAAGTCATTTAATCTTTCCAAACAGCACTGAGGAAGATACAACTACTATCTTCATTTTAGAAATGAGGATCTGAGGCAAGAGAGTTGAGCAGCAGGAGAGAGGTAAAAAAGTAGTGAGTTATCCCCTATGTTCTTCATTTCCTTTGCCCTTCTGCTTACTAGAGCCCACTCAGCTAGTTGGGGCAGACCAAGGCTCATATGACTCCAAGTTCTTAATAGCTCATCTACAGACCTGTGCTGAACAGGGAGGATCCTAGAGGACATGCGGCCATGGAGGGTCTGAGAGATGGTTTGGGGGTCGGGATGTATATACAACAGTCCCATAAAGTCATTCCCCAAATAAAGCAGAGAAGGACAATTTGAGGTCTTGAGATAAATAAGCAAGAATGGCTAGATGGGAAAGCTTGGAGGCTTCTGAAGATTCATAGAGAGGGAGCAGGAGCAGGCAGGGCAGGCCCATTAAAGGAATAATAAAAATTAGCCCTTTCGTGCACACAGCCCTGGGTCCCAGGTCACAAAGGATCTTCACAGATGTGAATACCTATTTTATTTAGGGATTCAAAGGTTCCATGTATGAGGCAACATAGCATGTGGGAAAGGAGCTTGGGGACATGAAGAAGGATAGAGTTCTCGAGCAGGTGGGAATACACTAAGGGTGGTCCCAAGAAGGGCTGTTCATGCCAAGAAGTGGATTGACAGGCTCTGGAATGAAGTGAATCCAGGAAGAAGCCAAAGCAGCATCAATCATTTCCTGCCATGCTTGTGATGCCCATCGAACATGATCACTCCCTTGAGGGGGCTCCAATGTCTCATTTGGGAGTGTCTCTACCCCAGTTTGTTACTTTGGCTATCATTAGCCAGGAAGGGGAGGTTCCTTATGAATCCACTGGACTGCTGATTCCTGAAGACCCAGAGTGATCCACGAAGGACTCAAGGACAATCCTCTGCCTATTCCTTACCCCCACTACTAGGACCAAATTCAGGTTTAACTTGCCTTCCCTGGTCACCTACTAGGCACTATGCTAAATGCAATTCTAATTTTGGAGACAAAGAAACTTGTTCAGGGAGAAACTTGCTCGATGTCACAGATATCCATAAGTGGCAGAGCCAGGATCCAAACTTGGACCTCTTATTCCAAGTGCATTGCTCTTTTCACTACATCATGCTGCCTTCTAGAAAAATCAGCTAACTCTGTGCTTCTAGACTCTACACAGTATTCAATAACTCTGATGACTTTGAATTCAGGAAATATCTATCAATTGGACCAGGATCTGCTTTTTAAGCTTATCTTTATTTCTAGTACTTCCTGAGAAAGAGTAAAGTATTCTGAAATATAGAAGATGGATAGGTAGAAAAATGCATACGTAAATACACAGATGATGGTTGGATAGATGGGCAGACAGACTTTTTAAAAATTTTTGTGGATACATAGTAGGTATATATGTATTTATGGGGTACATGAAGTGTTTTGATACAGGCATGCCATGTATGGTAATTACATCTTGGAAAATGGGGTATCTATCCCCTTGAGCATTTATCCTTTGTGTTACAAACAATCCAATTATATCTTTTAGTTATTGGACAGACTTTGAGTTTATTGGACAGACTTTAATTGAGCTCCTCCATCAAACTTTGTAACTTTGAAAAATAGTCACTTAGGTTTTGTTTGTTTGTTTTCTATAAAATGGCCTTGTCAAAGCCCTTCTCATGGAACTATTGTGAGAAACTACCTCTAACAGTGCCTGGTATACCCATAGACTCTTACTATTCTCCCCTTTGTGTTAAAATCATGCTTCAGAATTATGTCCAAATTCTGCAGCAAGGACCCAATTCAAATATTGTTTGAAACATCCAGAATGTCTGTTTTTGACATCAAGTTGGCCCATAGATTTGACAGCCTGGTACCCATAGAGTCCCCACCCAAGAACATTTCCTTCAAAACAAGCTCCTGTTACAGAAACAGCCCTGGTTTTAAATATACTCCCTTCTCTCATAAAAATGCCCCAGCCAGATACAGTCATTCTATTTAAAAGATTTAATTAATACCTTCACAGAGGTCTGGAACTTATTAAAGACTCTTGGGGACCATGTCTTAGGGGCAATGCTTTGTTCTAAGCAGCTCTATGTGTTACAGATAATATAAAGTGCTGGAATGTGCTTTCTATTAAAAGCAGGGACATTTGCCTGCCTGCTGTTGCAAACCCTTTTGTCATCATCGTGACACATTAAGGCATAATCCAAGTACAACATACACACACAAACAGTGTCAATCCATCCATTTAGTAAAAAGAGTCCCAGGAAAACCACAAGAAAGGTCTGGTGATCAGACGAGGGGATTAAAAACTGGAGGAGCTCTTCCTCTACCTCTTCTCCCACCTGAAGAGGCCACAAAGGCACATTGCTCCCCAAGCAAACAAGAGCAAAAACACAAAGGCACACACTTGGCTCTACCTCCAGTATCTTCTTGGCTTCTCAGCCTTTGGCAGGTGAAAGAAATATTGGTTAAAAGTCCTACCTTCCAAGCAAGTAAACATGCTCTTAGTCCCCCTTTGTCTCACAGGCTGAAGACTGGCAATTGCTTCACATCCATTGTTGTTTGGGGAGTACATTTTTTTTCTTATTATAAAAATGGTATAGGTTCAATCTTGAAAACCTTGGAAAAAATGTAAAAGAAAATAATTATTTTAACCATAACCCTACCACCTAGACATGACTTTGCTGCATTTCTCCCCTTCTATGTGTATAATTTCACAAAGCTGTCATTACCACACATTTACCCTTTTATTTCCAGCTTCTTTTCCCTTAAAGACATTGGGGGAAATGCTCAGGGTATCACAGTAACAGATGAAGACTTTAAAAGAAATTAAAGCCTTTTTTTTTTTTCAAGCAGTTTTAGGTTTACAGCAAAATTGAGAGGAAGGTACAGAGATTCCAATATACTCCATGCACCCCCACATGCAGAGCCTCCTCCATTATCAACATCCCCCACCAGCGTGGTACATTTGTTACAACTGTCAGCCAATGTTGACACATCATAATCACTCAAAGTCCATGGTTTACATTAGGGTTCACTCTTGGTGTTGTACATTCTGTGGGTCAGAACAAATGTATTAATGACAGGTATCCACTATTATAGTATCATTCAGAGTACTTTCACTGCCCTAAAACCCCTCTGTACTCTGCCTATTCACCTCTCCCTCCTCGCTAAACCCTGGCAACCATTGGTCTTTTTACTGTCTTCATAGTTTTGCCTTTTCCAGAATGTCACAGAGTTGGAATCATACACTATATAGACTTTACAACTGACTTCTTTCACTTAGTAATATGCATTTAAGTTTCCTCATGGCTTGACAGCTCATTTGCTTTTAACGCTGAATAATATTCCATTGCATGGACATACCACCGTTTATTTATCTATTCACCTATGGAAAGATATCCCGTTTCCAAGTTTTTGGCAATTCTGAATAAAGCTGCTATTAACATCTGTGTGTAGGTTTTTGTACAATTTTCAGCTCCTTTGGGTAGCTACCAAAGAGCTCAGTTCCTGGGCTGTATGGTAAGCATATTTTTAGTTTTGTAAGAAACTGGCAAACCGTCTTCCCAAATGGCCATACTGTTATATTTTGCACCCACACCAGCAATCAATGAGAGCTCCTGTTGCTTCCCATCCTTGTCAGCATTTAGTGTTGTCAGTGTTCTGGGTTTTGGTCATTCTAATAGGTATGTAATGGTATCTCATTGTTTTGATTTGCATTTCCCTAATGACAGATGATGTGGAACATCTTTTCATATGCTTATTTGCCATCTGTATATCTTATGTGGTGAGGTGTCTGTTGAGATCTTTGGCTTATTTTCTAATCAGGTTATTTTCATATTTTGGTGTTGAGTTTTTTTTATACTTTTCTTTTGGATAGCAGTCCTTTATCAGACTGCCTTTTGCAAATATTTTCTCCCAGTCTATGGCTTGTCTTCTCATTCTCTTGACTATGTCTTTCACAGAGCGGAAGTTTTTAATTTTAATGAAGTCTGGCTTATCAATTATTTCTTTCATGGATTGTGCCTTTGGTGGTGTTGTCATTTATTTTTAATTGCCAAGGATGATACCACTGTGGGGCTGAACCAACATTAATATAACCAATTATTTCCCATATGATCAACATTGAGGTTGAGATTTTCACTACTGTAAACAATGCAATGACAGCATATTGATAATTGTGCACTTTTTGGATTATTTCCTTTGGATAAATTCCTAAAAGAGAAATGGAGTCTCAATCTTGTTAGAGTATCTGATATATTTTGCTAAACTTCCATCCCCAAAAGTACCACTTTACCCTCTTACCTGCATGTGACAATATCCATCTTATCACACTTTTAAAAATATTTTTTACTAAGATACATAGATATATCTGTATTTTTTTCTTTAAAAAAAAGGAAAAATTCATCATAAGGCTGCTGCCCTTTTTCATGCATCACGGGAGTACAGTTACTATCCCTCTTCTTACCCTTCCATTTACATTAAAAAAGAATCCTGAGGGGAAACAGGGGCCTCCAAAGGGTACATCCCTCCTCCCACCTGAGTGAATTGGGAGGGAAAATTGAAGGTCTTTTACAAAATCCTAACATGGTTGAGAGCAAGGATTTAAACTTTGGCCCCTGTGCTTCAGCCAAGATCTTGTAAGAGTTTATTTATTTTTCTCTATTTTTCCCTTTGATAATCAACAAATTTAACGTATTCATTTTAAATCCCACATGTCTGTTCCCTTTCCCAGGAGCAGAATGAAGTAATCTAGTTCCCACGTTCTGACAGCATAGTTTAAGGGCCACAAAAGATGATAGCCCCCAGCCCATACAGCCAGGGATACTTCAAATAACTGGAGGTTTGCTAAAACAATCAAGCAAGAGACATTTGCACCAGAGCCTTGAAGATCGTCCAACCCTTAGCTGACCAATTATTACCTCCTTCAAGAGTAGAAGTCTTTCCTCCACCTGACTGTAGCCATATCTTGAAATTTAATTGAACTTTGCCACCAGAAGGGTTCATTTTATTTTTAATAGAGACACAGGCAATGCTTTTCTTAAGTAGGGACACCCTAGTGGCAAAACCTCACCGTGTTCCTAGTCTTTGCATCTTATCTGAAGCTAACATGCAGACAGGGCAGGGGGCTCTCAGCTCAGTGGGTGCTGTGCATCTTATGCTTTGGAGGTTTGGATGGGGCAAGACTTGGGAAGAAAGTACCTTCAGCCTTATGGTCCCTAAGTGACAGTGACCACATAAGGTGTATCCAAGTCCACTGAGAATCTCAGCTACATTTCATGACATAGCTATAAAACAGTTCCAAGTACGAATTCGTTAGTCTTGGGTTTTATGCTGAGTGACTCTGAAATATCTGATTAAAGAGTCTAGCTTCAGTTTCCACTCTGAAAACCTGGCTTGAATTTATTGCTGCCTCACACAGGATTGCCTCAAGCTGGGTCTCTCCACTTCAGTGGCAGGCAGGTTAACTACTTCACTGCTGGATGCTCTGTCCCTCACTGCCAACCCACCCCCAGCCCCCTTCCTAAACTCTCATCCCACAGCCCCAGGAGCAGATTCTGCAAAGGGCTTATAAAGCACAGAAGAAAACTGACCATCTGGCCTGAGTGATTTTTTTGAAGGGTAAAGAAGATATTTAGAAAGAGTCCATTGTAATAAACACATTTTCAAAATTGTTTTAAAGTGCTTAAAAATACAGAGATAGAGATAATTTTCTTTTTAAAAAAAAGGCTTTTAACAGCCAAATAATTCTCATTGGTATTTTATATAAAACACATGCGTAAGTTTGGAAAGTTTCAATCACACAGAAAGGTACAAAGTTAAAGGTATAAAAATAATGTAAAGCCTACTTTACCCATCAGAATAAACATAAAACCCAGTATATGCTTATTCTTATAGGTAAATTACTCTTGATTTAAATATGTACGTTTTGTTTGAATTATGCTGGGTCTCCAGGAACACAATCCTTATATAAAATGAGATAGCCCTGTACTATTTTCACTTTTCTATTTAATAGAGGAGGAAACCAAGCTAGAGAGAGAAAAAACAAGTAACTTGCCTAGAGTCTCAGGGATAATAAGCAGCAGAGCAAGGACATAGTCCTAGGTGGGATCCCAGAGACACGTATGAGCTCACCTGGGTCACGACAGTAACTGCCCAGCAACCCTACTGCCGGTCTCGGTGTCTACCAGCCCACAATGAGTCTTATGATCATACCATGCCTCTATCCAACTACTTAAATGACTCCCCACTTCATATACCCACACTGGAGAGTGGATTGGATATGGAAAACACCATTTAGCACAAAGTTATTTAAAGACATGCATGTTAAAGAAAGTGGATTTTACCAAATAGGATAATACCATTTTTTTTTTTTTTTTTGAGATGGAGCCTTGCTCTGTTGCCACGCTGGAGTGCAGTGGCACAATCTCGTCTCCCTGCATCTCTGCCTCGCAGGTTCAAGTGATTCTCCTGCCTCAGCCTCCTGAGTAGCTGGGATTACAGGTGTGTGCTACCACGCCTGGCTAATTTTTGTATTTTTAGTAGAGATGAGGTTTCACCATGTTGGTCAGGATGGTCTCGATCTCCTGACCTCATGATTGCCCCCCTCGGCCTCCCAAAGTGCTGGGATTACAGGCATGAGCCACCGTGCCCAGCCGATAATACCATTTTAATAGTTACAAAGGAGTCAGTGTAGATGACTACCTATCTGTTAAAGGCTTTATAATAGCAATTAACATCTTTAAAAGATTTAGGTCAGGAGGTAGCAATAATAGCTGTCATTTTTGTCTTAAACTCTTCAAAATGGGAGGGGAAGGGAGACTGATCTCTAAGTAAATAAAAATAGTTACCCATATTCAGTATCTAGAGTCTAGCAGAGACTATGCTAAGTATTTCACATACGTCAGCATATTTGAGCATATAACTCTGCGAAGTCAATAGCATTATCCCAATATATAGATAAGGACATTGAGGCTCCAAGATGTCAAGCAATTAACCAAGACCACCCAATGGCAAGACGCTGAATTGGTTTGCCAGGGTTGCCTTAACAAAGTACCATAGACTGGGCAGCTTAAACAACAGAAATGTATTTCTCACAGTCCCAGAGGCTGGAAGTCTTGGGTCAAGTTTTGGGCAGGGTTGGTTTCTTCAGAGGCCTCTCTCCTTGACTTATAGATGGCCATCTTCTCCCTCTGCCTTCACGTGGTCTTTTCTCTGTGTGTCTGTGTCCTTTTTTTAAGGATACCTGTCATTCTGGATTAGAGCCTACTCCAATGACTTCGGTTTAAATAACTAACCTCTTTAAAGACCCTGTCTCCAAACACAGTCACATTATTCTGAGGTACTAGGGGTTAAGACTTCAATGTATGAATTGGATAGGGACACAACTCAGCCCACAGCACTGGCTGAGCCAGGATTCTGACACAACTCTGTGATGTTGGAAGCTACCCCATGTTGCGTTGGAATTCAGAATGATTCTTTAACTCCTTTGGCCTGTTGCAATGAGATTTAGAAAATAACCACGAAATTGGCAACTTCTATTTACAATCACTATAGTTCTTTTAACGATAGTGAACAACAACAACAAAAAAAATGCAAGGCAAGGCCCAAAGCAAAGCAATTGATTTGTCTCTACCACAGGCAAATGTAAGATGCTGAGCCTTTATATAGCTGTCTTGCTTAATTTTTTCCCAAAAGGTTCCACAAATAGAGAAAGACCCAAAGGCTTCTGCAAACCTGTGGCTGAGATTTACCTGCACATTCTTGCCTGGGGCTAATATCCACCTCCATCTCCTGCCTGAGGACCCTCTGGTGGGATTACCAGCCCAGAGCCAGGGAGGTGGCACATCCACTAATTGGGCAGGGCCGTGTTGGGTGTCTTTGTGTCATCCCATGAATAATATCACAGCTACACCCCTTTACAGTCCTTAATGTTATTTTCTTTTTTTGTTTGTTTTTATTTTGAGACGGAGTCTCACTCTGTCACCCAGGCTGGAGTGCAGTGGCGTGATCTTGGTCCACTGCAACCTCTGCCTCCTGGGTTCAAGCGATTCTTCCACCTCAGCCTCCCAAGTAGCTGGGATTACAGGTGTATGCCACTTCACCTGGCTAATTTTTTGTATTTTTAGTAGAGACGGGGTTTCACCATGTTGGCTAGGCTGGTCTCAAACTCCTGACCTCAAGTGATCCTCCCACCTCAGCCTCCCAAAGTGCTGGGATTACAGATCTTCATGTTATTTTCTTAGACTGACTCATCTTCATATCACCCTCACAACTTCTACCATATCTGCATTCACCCTGTAATTTTACCTACTATGTTTTAAATCATCTTATGTTTTGTTTACATCGATCTTTAAAGGGAAGGTTTATATAATTATCTTAAATGGAAAATCTATATCATTTGTCACAGATAGAAAGTAACCATAAAAAAGTACACACACAAAAAAAATTATTATTAAATTCTAGCTAGGTACAGCTGTTTGCCACCTCTTTCTCTGCTTTTAAAAAAGGGAGATTGGGACATGTAAATGAAGTGTTTGAGATATAGTAGTCCTGAAGTGAGACTTTCTTACAAATTAATCAGAAGCTGAAACAAACTTGAAGAGAGAATAACTTCTTCACTCTGTGATTCGTATTCCCTAATGCTGGGACTTTGTCCTCCTGAAAACCAATTCCACCCACATTTGGGAAAGGCTGCTTTCTACTTTTCAAAGCACTTTAACAACAACCCTCTAATATAAGCAGAGCAGACATTTTACACTTATCCTCTAAATGAGAAAATTCCAGCAAATTGTAGGCATTGTGAGAAACTCCTAAACTCCAAGCAAGCTTCTCATTTGGCGTTTAGAGTTAGACAACTATACTTGGGGTCCAGGAATGAGGGGTCGGCAGGAAATACTTACTGCTTAAAGAGATGACTTTCTATAGTTGGCTCGGCCCCTTTGTTGGTCTTCAGCCAAGTGCTACACAACTGGAAACCAAATCTAGGCTCAGAGACACATGCTAGACCCAAGTTTCCGGGACTCAGTCCCTGACCAGCTTGCAGAAGGTGCTGGGATAACATCCGCTTCTCCCAGGGAAGGAGGGACCGCGGCTCTCTTTGCTCAGCTGCAGCAATTGATTTGACTACAAGATTTACCAGGTCCCTCTCATCCTGCCTTTGTTCTGCAAATAGCTGATGCAGTTCTCAAATCAAAGGAACCTCTAAGCCCTGGCTCTTAAAGCGTGGCCACCAGCAGTACCTGGGAGCTTGTGAGAAATGCACAATCTCAGCACCCCACCCCACACCACAACACGCCCCCTGCCCCACAACAGATTAACTGCACCCTTGAATCCAAATCTCCAGGTTAACAAAGTCTCCAGGTGATTTGCAATGCACATTAAAGTTCAAGAAGCACTACTTTAAAAAAATTGTGATCAGGTGGTCATCCTGGACTGCAAGCCGTGGATCCTTCAGCTGTGTGGTCCTTATGCTCAGAGTTGGGAGCTACCACTGTAAATGTTGCAACCACTTGGAACACCGTTCTAATCCAGGGTCCCCTAATTACCAGCTGTGGGAACTAGGGCAGATCACTCAGCCCTTTGGGTCCTCTGTCAGTGCATCTGTAAAACAAGGAGAGCAAACTCCTTCTCCCAGAAGTATCTGGAGTAGCCCTTGAGAACGTCTATAGAGCACTGCATGCAGTGCCTGGCACACGGTGAGCGGCACAAGGTGCTCAGTCAACAAACATGCATTGATGATCTATAATGCCCGGACTCCGGGGCTACAGCACTGAAAAGATGGACAAGGTTGGTTGGAAAGAAATAAAGAATGAGGAATTTCAGTAGTGATAAGGATCCTGAAGAAAATAAATCATGCAAGCGAGTAACAGGAGTGGGAGTAGGTACCATTGGCAGAGTAGTCAGAGATGCTGGGTCTGAGGAAATGACATTCAAGCCAAGGCCCAAATCAGGGAAAGATGCAGCCACATGGAGATCTGGAGGCAGAACATTCTGGACAGAGGGTACACCAGGCAGAGGTGCAAAAGCCCTGATCTGGAACAAGCTTGCCAGAGAAGAGGACGAGAAAGAAAGGTCAGGATGGCTGGCATATAGGTATTATAAGACAAGGCTGCAGAGATAGGTGGCTTCATTTCTATCACATCATAACTCACCATCAGCGCTACAATCATCCACATCCACCATTGGCTTTAGTCGGAAAGCCATTCATATTCTCCCCACGACAGACGGCAGAGAGATTTGGAGACCAAGACTGTGCCTTTGTGTCCCAGTGTCCAGCTTCACGGATGTTTACCTGCCTGAGTTCCTACTGACGAAGGAGGCACTTCAGACCCAACACCAAGTGCTTTGGAGAAAGAAGCAAATCTCTCCTCTGTAGGGAAGCCACGTGCTGTGGCTAGAGGGAATTGATGTCTCCCAGCTTGGGTGGATTTTCTGCTGATTTTACAAATAAGCCAGACGTGGCAAATCCTATGGGAAGCCAGCCCAAAGCAGCCAGCAAGATCAGATTTGGAGTCTTCATCAAAGGGTTAGGTGGTGCTAGCTATGAGCCAGACCTGGTGGCTCCAAAGTTGCCCTTAAATATATCAGCCAGAATTCAAGGAAGTTGTAGGCAGAGGGAAAACAGCTGGCTTGTCTCAGAGGTTTAAACCTCGTTTGCGGTATCACACCATGCTATGCATTCAAAATCACAGTTTACAAATAACTGAGGCTTGCTTCTCACTTGAGCCTAACAATCCTGGGAGGCAGGGTAAGTCTTACCATCCCTCTTTTGCAATGAGAATTCTAATGCTGTGAGAGGGGGTAGGTTGAGGTGGTAAAACCAAGACTTCAAAGCAGACTTTCTGGCCTTTGACCAGTGGCCTTTCCACTGGATCAGCCATTGCCATTAGCAATGTACCCATTTTCCCCACAATCTTCTCTTCAAGTACATCTTTGTTACCACCATCCCTGCCTATTGTCTGTCCCCTCCTATGACTACCATTGCTAACTTTGGGTAAACCTCTCCTTGCTATCTACATGTCATCCAAAAGCATAATCCACAATAATTCCCCTGATCAAAAGTCATCTGATTAGCACCTTAACTCCTCCTGCAAATTCAATGCCCCTCTACCATGTAACCCAACAAACTCACTTCCTGGGAATTTGGATGTGGATATCTTTGGAGGGCTGTTATTCTGCCTAACACATGCAGTCTGTCTCTGAGCAGCCATTTCTTGGCAAAAACTTTACACTATGTAAGATTAACTGCATCACTTATCAAGTCATCACTATCATCACCACCTTCATAGTCTCTAAACACTCAGCCAGGTGTTTCTAGTTTTGGGTTACTTAACCCTTAAGAATCTTTATTTCATTTTGTAAACTCTACATGCTCAATTCTTTTTTTTTTTTTTAAACCTCCTGCATTGGAAGGAAGGACTTCACAGTCCCACCCCTTTTCCGCTCCATAATGTTAAGACTTAGAGAAAGTTAAATTCCACTTTGGGTGGAGCCCAAACATGAAAGGTTCCATTCCAGAGGAAATATTTACTGAGAACATCTCTGCTAGAGGAAGAGAAGCCATTTCACAGTCTTAATTAGAACAAGCCTTCTTTGACAATCAACCTAGACAATGTTTATAGCTACACAGTCTCTGTACAGTGTGTCAGTATCTCACCTCCTCCCAAATGGGGCGAGAGGCCGTACAAATTCATTCAACTAGTTGCTTTACTAATTACATTACACATACCAGAGCTACCAAGGCTGGCTGAATCTAATTACATTAAATGCATCTACATGAAGATTTCCAATACACCCAGAAAAATGTTTTCAAGATTTCAAGCCTTGGAATAAAGGCTGTAATGAAGTCGGACCACATTATTCTGTTGGTCTGGGGTAATGTAAACACAAGGCAGGGCTCTGTGTATCTGATTCTTCCTGCTGTAAACTCTTGGAGGGGCCATATGGAACAGAGGATGCTTTCCACATTGGATGGATCCCTTCAGGTAATTCTTTGCTGAGAGTGCAAATATCTCTCAGCTGTTTGGGTGCCAAGGAAAAATTCAAGACTCTCACCTGCCCCCTTTCATTTCAGAAAACTTTACTGTGCACCGGGCCTTATCAGGAACTCTGGGAGATGATACACGGAAAACAAAGATGAATGAGACAAGCTCAGGGCAGTCCAGTGGATGAAGAATCCCAAGCAGCCTAATTATTCGGTACTATTTTAAAAGAATGTTCTTTAGCTATTTGTTAGATATTTATTTAGTGATGGTGGGAAGTAAATGATTTAATAATCATTGTATGCAGCAGTAAATTTACCTACTTTACCTCCATTGGTTGAAATAAAATGTTCAAACAACTTATGTTCATTTCTAGAGCTCTTGTTTTCTTCCCTGTTTTAAATTGTGGTTTGTTTTTAAATCAGACCACTTCTTGGACAGGAAATATATTAAAGAGTTTTGAGTTTAGGCAATAAAATAATTCAATAATTGCCAATAAACAACACTCTACCAGCCTTATGTGGTTTCAGAATTGTGACTGACTACCTGATTTTACAAATAAGCCAGCCATGCCAAATCCTATGGGAAGCAAGCCCAAAGCAGCCAGCACGATCAGATTTGGAGGCTTCATCAAAGGGTTAGGTGGTGCTAGGCCACAGTCCCCTGAGTGGTCTCAGGAGAGCGTGGCCGTTGGTTCACTGCAAATTGCATGAGCTTGTCACAAAAACTCTCAGCAATGTTCCTTGGACCCTGGAAAGAGGTGCTTTTCATTCCAGGGTGCTATCAACTACAGCAAAAGAAAAACTCCTTCCTGCTTTGCCCTTCATGTAAGGGATAATATCATGTAAATGAGTTAATTGGTACATATACATTATTATATACATATTATTTCATTTATTCAACAAATATTTATTATGTGCCCACTATGTACCAGGACTGTTCCAACTACTGAGCCTATTTCAAAGAACAAACTACATAATGTGCCTGTTTATGTAAAGTTTACATTTTAATTGAGTGTGGGGAAAAATAATAAACAACTAAACAAATCTATGGATTAATTTTAGATAATGATAGGTTCAAAGGAGGAAATCAAATAGGAAGATGTGATAAAGAATAAGAATGCTGGGTATTCAAGAGCTCAAGACATATGCCGTTTTCTGACCATGGGAGGGGGAGCTGATTTAGATTTTTATTTGTAATTGAGCTGAGATCTGATTGTTGAGAAAGAATGGCCCAGGCAAAGACTTGGGGGAAAAGTAGCCCAGGCAAAGGCAACAGCAAATGGAAAGGCCCACACAAATTTGTGGCGTCGAGGAACAGACAGAAGGCTGGCAGGGCTGCAGTGGAGCACCCAGGTAAATCATAAGGGAATGAAAGGGCAGAGAAGAGAGGCAGATTTTACAGGCTATGATAAGAAGATTACATTCTATTCTAAATGTAATGGAAAACCATTAAAAGGTTTAATAAAATGAGTGACATGATCTTATTTGCCCTTTTAAGAGATTCTGCCAGTTAGTATGTAGAGAATAGATTATTATGAGAAAAAGAATGGGAATTGGACGAATACTTGAAACATATCACAGGAATCTAAGCAAAAAATAAGGGTGGCTTAAATGATGATTACAACTGTGCAGTGGAGGTGGTGAGAAACAGTTGGAATCCAGATATGTTTTGGAGGTGGAGGCTACAGGACTTGCTGTGGTGTGGTGTAAGGTGTGGGAAAGAGTGGAGTCGAGAAGAACTCCAGGTCCATTAGCCAAGATGAGGAAAATGGGGGGTGGGAAGGCAGCAACAGATTTGGAAGCACAGGAAATCAAGAGTTCTGTTTTAGACATGATCCATGAGATGGTGTGGTCTGAATCTGTATGTATCAAGTTGGCGGCTAGATGTACTTGCTTAGTGGACAGGTCAAAGCAAGAGATATAAATTCGGATCACTTTCTTGTAGACAGTATTTAAAAGCCATGGGCCAAGAGAGTGTAGACAGAGATTAAGTTCACTGATATATTAGTATCCCTTTTAAGATCAATGCTTCTGGAAGCTGCTTGACTGGTCCACTTCTTATCAAGCTCTGAACACAGTGCCTGCTTTAAAGGAGCTCACAACCTAAGAAAAGACAGGCAGATGGCTAGAAAACAGTGTATTGTGTATTATATATAATGAAGGTATGGGCTGGGCATTGTGGGAAAACAGAGGAGAGGATGACTAATAGCTTGAGTCATGAGGAAGACAGCATACAGAAAATGGCATTAGACAGGGTCATGAAGGATAAGGACAGTTTTCCCACATAGCAGAAAGGAATTAACATGTGCAAAGGCATGGAAGGAGGCCATATTGGTGAGGTTCTGTGAAACAAAATATATATATATATCATATCCCAAAAACTAGGGCCATGCTTAATAGGAAGACATAGTAAACATTCTCATTAAAGTCAGCAACAAAACAAAGGACTTCCATATTCACTACTACCTTTTAACACTAGTCTAGTGATACATGCCAACACAATTAGGAAAGACAAGGAATTCACCAATTCAGAACTTGCCAGGAGGTCTAGTTATCAGTATTTGCAGACGATATGATCACATATTTATGGGGAATAATAAAAGAGTAGGAAAAAATATTAAAATGAGTAAGAAAACTTAAAAAGTCAGCTATATACAAAATTAGTGCCAAAAAGAAATCAACAGCCTCAAATATAAAAACAACAATCATTTGGAAAGTAGAACAGTTCCCATTTCCAACAGCAACCTAAAGGATAAAATAACTAGAAATCTAAGAAATGTGATTTCAATGAAAACACTGACAGAACTTTTTTCACTAAACAGATTTTAAATCGTATATGGTAAATATATAGCAATGAGAATATTTAGAAAAATTCTGAAAAAGAAAAGTAAGAAAGACAGACTGGATGTACCAGCTGGTATAACATAAAGCTAGAGTAATTAAAACATCATGGGCCTGATTTAAAAAATAAAATCCAGAAGCAGACTCCAAAACATATGAGAATGTAAAATATGACAGAGGTGGCATTTTGTATCGGTGAAAAACACATAGTTAAGCAAATGGTGTTGAGACAACTAGGTAGCCATTTAGGAAAAAAATAAAGCAGGATTACTAAATTTATCCATCAGACCAAAGTAAATTCCTGATGGGTGTAAGTCACTAGAAAAACACGGAAAAATATTTTATAATCTTAGAAATGGAAAGACCTAAGTATGAGAAAAAAAAATCCCAGGAACCATAAAGAATAAAATGTATGCAACTCTACAAAAATTAAAAATTGCCTACAAGAAACACACAAAATTAAGACAGACAATGACAACACACTTGGGATACCATTTGTAATACATGTAAGAAAGGACTCATTCTCTAAATATATATAGTCACCAAAAATCAATTAGAAAAAGACCAAAAACACAACAGGAAAATGGGCAAAGGACCTGGATGGACATGTCTTTCTCTGTGGCACACACTCCCCCGACACATACACAATCCAAAAGGATTTTAAACACTTAAAATGACATTTAAAAGAAAGCAAATAAACTACATTTCTTATATTGCAAATTATCAAATATCAAATCCTTGAATGGAGCACTATTGGGAGAGTAGAAACAGCTATTCACTTGAATTGTTGCTAGGCTTATAAATTGATTCAGCGCAGAGCAACTGAATACTCATATAAAAATGTATAGCACATGTATTTTTTTTTTTTTTTTTTTTTTTTTTTTTTTTTTTTTTTTTTTTGAGATGGAGTCTTTCTCTGTTCACCAAGCTGGAGTACAGTGAAGCGATCTCGGCTCACTGCAAGCTCCGCCTCCCGGGTTCACGCCATTCTCCTGCTTCAGCCTCTGGAGTAGCTGGGACTACAGGCGCCTGCCACCCATTCCCAGCTAATTTTTTATATTTTTAGTAGAGACGGGGTTTCACCGTGTTAACCAGGATGATCTCAATCTCCCGACCTCGTGATCCACCCGCCTGGGCCTTCCAAAGTGCTGGGATCACAGGTGTCAGCCACCGCGCCCAGCCCTAGCACATGCACTCTTTTACCCTGATATTCTACTTTGGAGAATTTATTCTATAGATATGTTGGCACATGTGCATAAAGTTGTAGCCACAAAGATATTCCTGCAGCATTGCTTATATTAGCAAAAGAGTGGAAGTAACCTCAGTTATCATCAATAAGGCAGTAGTTTCACAGATAATGACATTTCCTTACAATATTTCAGCAGAAGCCATTCAAAGATTTGCTCTCTGTGCTAACCACCACCAAGACACAGTGTTACAATTTTTATAATAAGGTGAAAAGTCATCTATCACTTCCAGAAAAACAAAAGGATACACACATTTATGCTTGTATATGTAAGAAACCAGCAACAGTGGTTGCCTTTAGGGGAGAAAGGATGTGGTTGAAACACAGAGATGTGAAGGAGACTTACATATACCTGAACCATGTACCTGCATCACCTGTTAAAAACCAACTACGTAGCAGAAAGTTGAAGATCATAGTCATTTTACATTGTGGCTTGAGATTAGGACGTGTGTTAATGGGGAAGATGCGGGGGCAGAGATGACAGTGAATAACAAAATCAATCTTGTGGAATTATGAGCATTAGAAAAATGTTCTTAACACTTAGCAACTGGCCTGTTGTAGGTGTCCAGTAAATGTTAGCTATTATTACCCACAGATTACATAACACGAACACACATCATTTAGTGAAGTGGGAGGTTTGATTTGCAGGTTTAACTAGGGTAGAGTGAATTCTCCCATTACTCTTTCTGTTGCACACCCAGATGGTAAGTTCTGGTGAAGGCCACCTGTGAGTCCCTGCGGGCCCTGACTGTGAGGTGAGAGCCAGGTGCTGGCCTAGAGCCACAATTCCTACCCCAGCCTCAGCCCAGAAGGCATCCAACCCAGAACACACCTTTTTTCTTGGGGAATGAACCCTACAATAACCTCTGCCCTTCATATTTTAAAATCTCCCTTTCCATAGGGGTGGGCTCCCAGCAACCATCCTGGTCCTGTGTGCTCCCTCCACCACCATAAACACAATTGATTGGATTAGGTGTGGACACCTGACTCAAGCTGATCCAATCAGATTTTCTTCTTTGGGCAATTTGGAACTTGAACTTGAACCAAGTCAGCCTCTATGCGGCTGGAAATATGAGACATAAATATGGGAGATGTGAATCAGAGCAGCAGCAGAAAAATCCAGTCCTCTAAAAGATAAAAGAGAAGAATGAGTCACAGAAGGCTTCCAGTTTCTGGCTCTAATCCCCTCCACAGGCACAGTTACATTAGTGCCTTTATATTTTGTGAGATGTTTCTGGGTTCTTAGAATTTATGCCCTTTTTCTTTTTTTTTTTTTTTTTTTTGTTTCTTTAAGCCAAGTTGACTGGTTTCTAGGTTGTCAGTTTTTTGTTTTGTTTTGTTTTGCAATTAAAACATCAAAACCTATACAGACACTGAAAACATGGTAAATCTCAACCTCCTATTGATTGTAACAGAAGAATAAAGGTGAGGACAAAGCAACTGCTATCAAGCTTGAGATCAGCTTCGATACCTCTCCCCAAAGCAAAGCCATGTGCAGGGGAGAGGATGTCTATTACATGTGGGTGACCAGAGTACTTAGGGCAGCACAAAGTGGTAGTGGAGAGGAGGGGAGGGAGAGCTGGATGTAAGAGGCTCCCCCAGATAATCTGCCATGGCTGTTGCATTCGTTTCTGCCTTCATCCATTTGGTGTTGCCATAATAGAATTCCTGAGACTGGGTAATTTATACAAGAAAGAGGTTTATTTAGTTCACAGTTCTGTTAGCGGGAAAGTCCGACAGCATGGCACTGACATCTGCTGAGCTCTGGCGAGGGCCATGGGCTGCTTCACTTTCAGTGGAAAAGCAGAAAGGCCAGTGGTCACACACAAAGAGGCAGGCAAGAGGGGCTGGGCTCACCTATAACAATCGCTCTCTCTGGAACTATTCCCTGCATAGTGAGAGAGGTGATAGCAGCATTACCCCAGGACCCAAATGCCTCCCTCTAGGCCTCTCCTCCCAACGCTGCCATCAGGGGAATCAAATGTCAACATGAATTTTGGTGGGGGCAACCCACATCGAAACCATGGCAGTTTTCTAGGACTGACATAACAAAATGCCACAAGGTAGATGGCTTAAAATATTAATAATAGAAATGTATTGTCTCACAGTTTTAGAGGCAAGAAGTCTGAAATCAGTGCCACACAGGACATGCTCTCTGAAACCCAAAGGGGAGGATCCTTCCTTGCCTTTACCTGGCTCCTTGTGGTGGCCATCGATTCTTGGCATTCCTTGGCTTGCAGCTGCATTGTGACAACTTTTGTCTGTGTCATCAAATGGGGATCTCCCTGTGTGTCTCTGTCTTCCCATGGGTGCTCTCCTGTGTCTAAATTTCCCCTTTCTTCTAAGGATTCCGTCATTGGATTAGGGCCCACCTTAATGACCTTATCTTAACTTGATTACATCTGCAAAGATCTAATTCCCAAAAAGGTCACACTCACAGGCACCAGGTGTTAGGACTTCAGTATTTTTTGGAGGACACAATTCAACTCACAGCAGTGGTCACAGGGAAGAGGAACTACTGCTACTCACTGCGACGCTTATCATTCATCCAGGAAAACAGAAATCATGCTGAGAGTTTAAAGCAGAGGGGATTTGGTGCAGAGAAGAGGTAACAGGTGATAGGCAGGCTGAGAAGCCAAAGAGGAAGCAGCGTACAACCCAGAGATTAGCAAGAGCAGAAAGCTGCTGCCATGCCTCAACTGCACAGACAAATTGAATGTCAGGGTTAGGCAAGACCTGGGGCCTGGGTCACCTACTAAATGGAAATGAGGGCCATGGCAGCTCTGTCAGGAGGAAATTGGAGCCAGGCAGGAGGAGAGAAAGAGGATAGAAATACCTGGGCTTCTTTCATCCTCCCACCCTCCAATCTCCTGCCAAGGCCTCCACAGGCCAGAGATCTGGCTGACACCGGAGATTGCAGGGATGGCCTCCTGACACACAGAGAGAGCAAGGATTGGGAGAGAATAGAGCTGAGGGCAAGCAGCCCAGGCCTGGCCTAATATCCACTGTGCATGAGTCTTTAAAGTCTCACAACAACTTAGGATGTGAGAATTACTGTTCTAATCTTAAAGAGATGCCGAGACTGTGAGAGTGTCAGTAGCTCACTCCAGAGCACCAGCTCTGAGCTCCATTCCATCTTGGGTCTGCACATGTGGTGGCTCTAGGGGCTGTGGCTTCTTCCCCTCCACATTTGTAGGTTCCATTCTGATTCCTTCTTGCCTCTATCTGTGCTGTCCCTAAATACACAGGCCCCATACAAACAAACCACATGAGGGAAAGCCCTCCTGTAAGGGACCCAGTGGACAAGGACAGACTCAACAACCACTGGGACACCATCGATATTTCCTCTCTTGCCCTTTGGGCTTTTGCTCAGATCTCAGGCCATGCCTGCTCCCTCTCTGACTGCCCCTCTCCCTCTGTGACCTGGCCCTGTAAACATCCTAACCCTGCTTCCCTGGCGAACTTCTTTTTCATCCTCGAGACCTTATGCTAGTCATCACGTTTTCCAGGAGGCCTTCTCTGGCCCCTCAGACCAGCCCACCATGTGCCCCTTGGCTGCAGACAATTCCTCTTTCATTATCCTCATGCGCTTTGTGATTTGGGGCCTGGTGGGACAGTCTGCTGAACCATTCATTCATGGGTGTTCTGTTGTTCCATTTCTTCATTTCTACCAGGTGCCTGGCTTTGCATTCCTTTGCTGCAGGGATTTTTCCAGAGAGAAAGTGGAAGCTGAAGGAAGACATTGTTCTTCATGTAAAACACCCAGTCCTTTGCAGGCAAAGCAAAGGGTGAGAGCCCTTCCTTCGATGACAGGAAGAGAGGAGAGAAATTCTCAAGGTGGATGGCGGTAGACAGATGCTGAGCTTAGCAGAGACCAGACTGAAATGTAACCAAGTGTTAGTGGAATACTTTTCCCCTCAATACATTTACTAAAAATTCAGCCTTTTAAACAATTTTTTTTTTTTGAGTTGGTGTCTTCCTCTGTCACCCAGACTGGAATGCAGGGACACAATCATGGCTCACTACAGCCTCAAACTCCTGGCCTCCAGAGATCCTCCCACCTTGGCCTCCCAACATGCTGGGCTTTTTAACAATTTTAAGTCATATGTTGACATGGCTGCTGTTAAGAATATGACAGATGACAGAGGAAAGAAATTGGACAATAAGTGCCCAGTCTCCTATTAGAAGTTGGACAAGAGTACCTACTCCCCTATCATCCAAGGGTGGCTCAGGCCCTATTCTGCAGACCACCCCCTCCCCTCCCTGGTTAGAGCCTGCCTGTGTCTCCGACAGAAGTGTGCCTAGGGAGCTGTGAATATTCCTCAGAGAGATGGCCAAGGCGTGCACCTGAGGATGCCAGGGCCTTGTCATGGACTTTCCAGTTCAGGTGGAGATTCATATACCCACAGGTCACACTGACACAGCAGAACACACTGAGCTGCCTCACATCTTGGCCTGCTTGCCCATCTGGAGACTGAGGTAAAATAGCGATGTTGGCAGCAGCTGTGATGGACCAGAAACCAGAGGCCCTTCCTGTGCTTTCAGAATCCTCGTGAAGGCCCTGGGCTTCTGGTGCAAAACTAGGAGTTGGAATTTCCTGCTGCCCTGGCAGGATGAGAGCTTACAGTCAGCTTTGACTTAAAGAAAACAAACAAAAGTGTGTATTTTTGCACATGAATTGTTGACTGAGGTTCATGCCCACACGATTTGTTTAACGTGTGACTTTTCCAAGTCCCTGACAGCCAAGACTGCCTGAACTCACGGCCCAGCGCCCCAACGCGTAGTAAGTGCTCAGTCAATATTTCCTGAGTCGAGTGAATGGGTAGTTTTGGAAGTCAAATCTTGGAAGAGCATTTCTCTGTTTCCTCCAGGCAGACCCTGCAGGCATCAGCTCCAGGAGGCATTCGTCCTGACGGTCCCCTAAACCCTGCTGACACATGAGCAGACACTGCACAACTGCACTGGCGGTTTCTGTCCAGGCAGGCACTCCCTCTGTGGTGAGAAATACCTCTGAAGTTGCCTAGCATCTTGGGGCTCCTTGCCCATCTTTAGAATTTTCAAGTGCCCCAAGCTATTGTGAATGTGTTCAATGTTTATATTCCAAGCAGCTTGAATCTACGCCTTGCAAAAATGCAAGTTGGAAAGTTAATTCATTCCTTTATGTCAAGGTAATTGCAATTTCACCCTAATCCTCTCTTGTCAAAGACATTTCTACAATGCAGGGAGTTATCTTTTACAAGAGACACTTCAAGGTGATTTAATAACAACACTTGCTATGAGTCACATTTTCCCTGTAGTCATCTACTCTTCAGCTTGGGAGAGCAGGGCTTCAAGTACAGAAGAGAGAAGGCATTTGGCTAGTCACATAACCCACTTACACACGCTCAACCAAATGTACACCTTCAAGAGAAAAAGAAAGCCCTAATGAGCACTTGTGGTAACTAAGGTGCTAAACGAGATCTTTCAAAGCAATGCTATTTTTGTTTGTTTGCTTTAGGGCAAGCTATATTCACTCAGTGCTTTGAAACTTAAGACACGTATGAATTTCATGACTGCGGACAAAGAGGAAATTTGATATGGAGATTAATTATTAATTCAACATTTACTGAGCCCCTACTATGAGCTGTGCTAGGGGCTTGGCTACGACAGCACACAGGCTTGCCTGCCAGCTGCCCTCGCCAAGCTAGTGGTCCAGCAGGACTGCAGATGTTAAACAAATAACAAAGGCCAAAGATGTCTCTTTCTCTCTCTGTCTGTGTCTCTTTTAAATGCAAAACTATAAATTTATTTTATATACTCCTTTTTACTTCATCTGCATGATAAAAGGAATACAGATGTATTTTTTCATGTAACCAAATTCCCATCCCACTGCACAGTAGGAAAAAGTCTACCCACTCCTCACAGTTTCTAGTTCTCCCCCCACAGTGGAGCTCATCAAAAGGCAGAGGACATTGGCTGGGACGTGACCAGGTTTCAGGCAATTTGGGAGTGAAAGGCCAGCAGGCAGCTTTATCTTGAAGACTGTTCAGCTCCACAGGGTGACAGATTCTCCCACCAACCATGTCTCTGTCAGCCTCAGCCCAAGAGAAAATTGAGCTGAATAAGAGAGGTCTCAGTGGAAATTATATTGGAAAGACTCACCATAATGGCTTCCTGAAAAAAATACATAAACAAAACACATTTTTCCATCCAAATTAAACAAGTAGGTCAAGAGGGCAACTTTGCCAAGTGCCACTTACTCCCACCTCCAGCTGGAATTTTCTGGGCATGCCAGCACTGGTGTTACTTGCCGTAGGCAGATTCTCTACCCATACTTACAAAAACCCACACCAGCTACTTCTGATGGAGTTCTTAGCGTGCCTCTTTCAACTGGATTTCTAAACAAGGAACAATGTAATTGGCAGGTAATAACAGGTTAACAGGATTGTCTTAACAGATACTGGTGCCTTTTCAGTTCAGACTTTCACCAGCCAAGAGGTTCTATACAAAAGATCCACACATCAGAGCCATGTGATGAGAGGCCAAAACACTGGAGAGCTGTAACCCTGAATGAAGGAGTCAGGTTTACATATTGATTCAAAAAAAAATTGCTACTCTTATCCCTGTGTGACATCATGCTTTGAATATGATCATTTAAGATGTTACTTGGAGTGCAGCTACCTTGAACCCTCGGTGAAATGAAATGGGATAGAAAAGAGTAAGATTGTTGGAGGCTTTAACTACTGTTCCACACTTTTGAAAGTTAGAAAAACAAAGAGCAACAGCAGCTGCCTCTGTGTTGGTAATCATATTTTCCACCAGCAACTGGCTCCCATTGGTTGGAGCCAATCCTTTGCTGTAACATAGGATCTAAGCTGCCAAGAGAAGGTCCTCATGTTCAGATAGAGCAATAGAGCGGAGCATTTGAAATGAGGAGCTTCACTCCAGTCCCCTGTGGGTCTGAGTGCCTGAGGCTCCCTGCAATGCGTGCACACCGTCATCATGCTGCTCCACAGAAAGAGATGGGAGCTGGATGAGTCCTTCCCTGATGACTTGTATGAGCTAATGATCCTACCGGAAATAGAAAAAAAAAAAAAAAAGAAAAGAAAAAACACTAGTCATGTGATTTCAAGAGAGTGACAAAAGCTTAAGCTGAGGTTGCCACAAAAGGTTGTGGGAAGGGGTGTGGTCTATAGGCATGGGTGCAGCCAGGGCTGAGAACGACTAGTTAGCTGAAAACAGCTGCTTTTCTTCACCAAAATATATGGGTGAATAATGCACCCTGTTTTCCAGGGGGATAATGCAAACAAGTGCTCTGTCAAGGTAATTTTTGTATTCCACAGGGATGGCGGGGCCATGTGGGGAACCACAGCTGTGGAGTGGGGATGTAGTATTGCTTAGAGCCAGGTGTGTGGGTCCCAAAGCAGATGTCAATGCTTAAAATTAATAGGAATGGGAGAGCCATGCCTAGATCTTTGCTCTGAGATATAGTCGTAGTACCCAAAAAAGAAGTTCCGGTAGTGGGAAAGGTAGATTTAGAGCTGGGCTGTTTGACGGGAAGGCAGGGAATGGCTTATGCACCAGCAGAAAGCCAGTTTCCACCTTGCATATCCAGTGAGGTTGCCACAGGGCCATGACCTTCATTCCTGGGGTGCCCTGCCCTCAGCTCATTGGGTGTCTGTGTGGCTAGAGTTTGGTTCTGTGTATGAGAAGCAACTTGAAGGGGGGAATGGACTTTAGCTCAATTCAACCAACATGACTGTATATTCACTGGGCATCAGGTACTGGGATTTCAAAAAACTGGACATTGATGTAGCACACTAATAATGGAGCCAAAATCTAAACCACTCTGGAAAATCCAGGGTGACCACTGCACTTAAGTGCCACAAATAGCTATTTTGCATAATCAAAGCTTTGAGTTTGAAGGCTTTGTTCATGCTTTTGCTGCTCACTCATGACCTTTCTCAGGAATTAGTGCTGCCATATGTTGGAGATTTACCTGTATTAGATTTTCACATGCATGAGACTCGATCCTTGGCTTCAACTCAGCAAATGTCTATCTCTCTAGGGCTTCCTATCCAAATCTTTCCAGTCTTTCAAATGCCTGTCTGGGAGAAGAACAATTTTGGACTTTCAAAACAGAAGCTAAGAAAGGCCTAGTGAGCCCCAGTGGTATGATCCCATCCTGTGCTCATTCGCATTCTACTCAGACTTTCTGCCATAGCAATCTGTTTGTTGTAACCCAACCACACTTCTAGCAAAAGGTAACATTTGGGGACCCTGCTCTAACAAATTTAGAGTAACCCAATTCCATGTTTTCTGCACTGAGCAACATGTACAACTATCACCTTGAAAATTATGCTGGATCTCAGTTACTGAGTCACATCTGTCCGAGATTAGTAGCCCCGAGGGCTGGGATGCTTAGTGCTAGTTTCATATTAGAATCATCTGAGAAGCCGGAAAAAGTGTTGGTACCTGGCACCCCACCACCAAAGATTCTAATTTAATTGTTCTTGGTTGGGACAATGTTTTCTTTTAGTCTTTGCTGGGCTTCATAATATTACTGCTAATCAGTTTTAGAGAGTGAGTGCTTATAACCAAACTCCCAGCCTGGTTTACTACAGCCCCTGTATTTCCTCCTTGATGCCATTTAGCAATGACCCATGGACTTTTGATGACTGGACATCTTTAGTTCTCTGGATGGAAATCTGAAGATGAAGGAGACCTTCTGTGCCAAATAGAAGCCTGAGATTTTTAGTGAAACTAACATATGTCATCTGGTCTTCGTGAAACGATTCTGAGGTTTCTAAGAATTTCCCACAACACTGAAGATTGGTGGCTTAGAGTTTATTGACCCCCAAAGAAAAGGGTATGTTTGACTGTGAGATACAGTTGTCCTTGCCATTTTCCAGATATTACCCACTGTCTTTGTACTGAATTACCTTAAAAGTATTGACTCATAGAAGCAACCCACATGGTTAAACCCAACTTTAATCCAAAAGTCTTGGTCATCAACAAGGTTTTCTCCAACTATAGAAAAATGTGCTCCCCAAATTTGCCACATTCTCATTCTCTCCATCTAACAAAAAAGAAACAAACTCTTCATTGTCTGGCCCACTTGGATCTTTTTATCTCAAATAATTTTTTAAAAAATGCTTATGTTGGCTTGGCTTGGTGACTCATGCCTGTAATCCCAGCACTTTGGGAGCCCAAGGCAGGAGGATCATTTGAGTCCAGGAGTTTGAGACCATCCCGGGGAACATGGCAAAACATTGTCTCTAAAAAAAAAAAAAAAAGCCAGGAATGGTGATGCATACCTACAGTATCACCTGAGCCTGGGAAGTTGAGGCTGCAGTGAGCCAAATCGCACCACTGTACTCTAGCCTGAGTGATAGAGTGAGACCATGTCTCAAAAAAATAAACAAACCACAACAAAAAATCCAAAAACCAGCTTATTTTGAGGGTTGGGGGAAATAAATGACGAAGGCTAGATTCATTTTGGACTCAATTCTAGCTCCTCAGGGAAGTTTGAATGTATGCCATTCTTGATATTTATATTTAATCCCGACTAGGAAAGAGGGAAGTCCAACATTGCTGGATTTTTCTCTCTCCATGCCATTTAGGAATATCTCAAGACTCTTTCCACTGGAGTTGAAAAACACCAGGTCCTAGTTCTGAGTTACTTCTGATACTGAGGTGTTCCTCCTAGGTTTTCAGTACATTTTGTTTACATCTCTACGTGTTTCATTGTCTTATTTTTGTTAGCTGGGTTTGTTTCCTGTCTGCCTCCCATGAGGTCCTTCAGGGCTGAGGCTGAATCTTTTCTCCTAAATGCATCCAATCTGAACCCAAAGTCGGTACTCAAATGTGTGACAATAAATGAACACACAAATGAATGATGTATCAACTCCCCCCAAAGCTAGCTGCAAGGAGCCTAGCTGTAGGACAAGAGGGAAAGGCCATGGTCACAAGGGAGTAACCATGCGCGGAGCCTGGACTACAGAGATTTATTGCTAAGGCTTATGTTTTGCCTCCATTTGCCCACTGTTGTTTTGTCAGTCAATATCTGTAGTTGTTGAATAACATTCATTTATACATTATTTAGTAGGTGTAATCAGTCAAAGTCCCCATGATCATGGCCCTGCTTTTAAAACTTGCCTCTTATCTGTAAACACATTTCCTGAGCTGCTCTATCTTTTCATCTTGTCTAGGTGATCTATAGCAATATCCCAGAACCTGCCTATTTTCTTTTTAATTCCCTGACGGATTATAAATAGCCTCTTCTAAACCTCCCCAAAGCTTTGACGGCAAATTCCTGCTTTCTAAATTACTATCCACCTCTTGCTCCGCACTCAGACCCCTTCAGGAGGCTGTCCTCCTTCCCCAGGGCAGACACAAAAGCCTTCTACACTTCCCTGGCCTCATGCTAAAGGAACACTATGGCAACGACCAATGTTTGGAACGATTGCAGCCGAACACACACATCGCTCACTGCTTCAAATGCTTAATAGCGGTGATTAAAGAAGAGAAATCTGGCATAAAAGAATGGCGGGAGAAGAAAGCAAATGAGAGAGAACAATGAGTGACAGGAGAAAAGGAAGGAGTGAGGAGAGACCTGAGGGAGACCTGGGAGAACAGAAATGAAGACAAGAAGGGAAAAGGGAACAATGGGGAACAGAGTGCACCCCGGCCTGCTTTCTTTGACCTTAGGCCCTGCACATTTGCTAAAACACCCAAGTCTGTCAAACCACCACTGAAGCAAATGCTGTTAGAAGAGGCAACGTGGCTGGAAAGAACTCGGTGCTCTGTGATGCCCCATGGATCCTTTCTATTCTGCAGATAAGAGAGAGAAAAAGCCCCATTGCCTAACTTCCTGGATTGCAGAGAAACTGCTAGGCACATGGTGGATCCGGGGACCCACCGTTCTCAAGAACTTGCTGTAATGGGCACCTTGGATGTACACTTACGAAGGATTGTGTTTCCAAGACACTTCCTCCTCCACTCAAAATTTGCTCATACTTGCAAACAGGAATCATCTTCTACCCAAACCCCCATGACCGTCTCTCAGGCCAGAGTTGAGCAGCCAGGTTGCCCTTCTCTGAGCTTGACTCTTTCTGTGTATTAATTTTCAATTTCAAGTCACAACGTAATCCATTAAGAAGCACTTATTCTCAGCAAACCTCTTGAGCAAGCTCTCAATTGCTATTTCTCAGTATAAACTCATTCCTACCTTCCGGTTCAGTGTTGACACTAAATTTGGCACAGTGGCTCAGCACCCACCTTCATCCCTGCATCAATCTCCACTTGGTTTTCTCATGCCTCCACACCATCAAAATCAGCCTCGGCTTTTCTGAATTTCCATGGGGCTTAGCAGATGGGGTGGCACTTCATAAATCCAGTCTATGCAAAGCTGTTAGCAAAAATGCACAGAGGGCAGCCCCTCAGCCTTCTGTGGGTATGCTCTGAGCTGCTCCAAAGGTATCCTTAAACATGGTATCATTTTGAGCCTCCAAACTCTAAATAGCTAAGCCTTCTCTACAATTTATGCCCCTTGGCATCCCTGAAAGTGGGTAAACCCCACTGGTTTTGAGTGAACATCCTTTAAAAAAAACTCAATTTCTTAGGATCCAAGTCTATATGATTGAAGGACACAGAAATGTACAAACGTGTTCCCAAAGGCTTGATGCTGTGTAATTGTAGGCCCCTCTTCCCTGGAGCTAATCTTTATTGTGAGTTTACCATGTTCCAGGCATTGTGCTGATTTTCAGGCATTATCTCATTTGATCCACCCCCAAACTCCAGAATGATCTTTAAAACAGAAATCAGATGATGATGCTTCTCAGCACAGAACTCTCCAGTGGCTGTCTCACTTGGAGGAAAAGTAAAGTCCTACTGTGGGCTGTCATGAGGCCCCTGCGAGCTCTCTGATGGTGTTTTCTAGAGAATCACCTTTCAGTTCTGCACTCTAGCTGGTCTTGCGGTTCCCCTCATTTGTCAACTAACTCCCCTCTCTCCCCTATGCTTGTCTTTTTTACTCTCAAATGTCATCTTCCCAGGGAGAAGATGGCTGCCCAGTGTTCACTGTACCTCATCTCCTCCCCATATCCCATTCATTGATCACATTCTCTTCATTTCACCCCCACTGTCAACCTGCTACATATTTGTTTACTGTCTCCACCAACTAGAAAGTAGCTGGAGAAGGACAGGACTTTTGTTCACTTTGAATCCCCAGGACCTACAAGAATGGTGTTTTCAATAAAACATTTTTTAGTAAATAAATGCATTAAAGTATTCTTCTTATCTCCATTTTACAGTTGAGAAACAGGTTTAGGGAGGTTAACTAACTAAGGTCTTAGAGCCAGTAAGTACAACTAGTACTATGGGCTCACCAACCGCTATTCGCAAGTTCAAAATGTCTTTTTGGGAAATATTTTTGCCATGCTCATTCAATTGGGGGTGATTTGACCAAAGTGGGAAGCTGAGATGGAACAAGAAGAACAAGAAATCACCGGGAAGCTGGGTCTGGAATCTGCTATGCACACTCACACTCCTCCAGACTCACTTATCTTGTAGGTTCTCCTCACCTCACTCTTGACATCGACCAAATTCAATCCTTTATTAAATATACACCATAGCATTAAAGTGCAGGACAGATAAGATCATATAAATTTTTTGACATTTTGAGGAACAATGTGACACTGCTATTAATATTTGTAAGTATCTTGGAATCATTTACTAGATGCAATGTTTGTGTAAGGGAAAAGATTATATAAAATGAGACAAATCAACCTCAAATACACTAGTCTGTAAACTCCTAGAGGGTAGCTACTGTGCTATATTCACCCTGATTAGCACCAAGAATGATCTATTGTAGGCATTTGATAAATGTTATTGAATGGATAAATATCTTTGGAAATGAAATTTTAGTTTTGCCTGCAAGAGCAGATTTGGATAGTGGCATCTTTTCTGGGCCAGGCAATGACACACAGTTGTATGAAAACAATGCCAGGGCAGGGTCAGTTACATTCGAAAGAAAGTCATAATCCCAGTGGAAAGTTTTACAAATGAAATTTATAGTTGCATGGAATATCCTGTTATAAGAGAGAAACCTGGACAGAATCTGCCACCTCAATGCTGGGAGGGAATATATGTTGTTGAAATGTGGCCTCCAAACAGCCAATCAGGAGGTGGGTTGCTCTCCAGCCATTAAAAACATCCCAGAGGCCAGGCACGGTGGCTCATACCCATAATCCTAACACTTTGGGAGGCCGAGTTGGGCAGATCACTTGAGGTCAGGAGTTCGAGACCAAGCCTGGCCAACATGGTGAAATCCTGTATCTACAACCCCATCTGTACTAAAAATACAAAACTTAGCTAGGCGTGGTGGTGGGTGCCTATAGTCCCAACTACTCAGGAGACTGAGGCAGGAGAATTGCTTGAACCAGGGAGGCGGAGGTTGTAGTGAGCTGAGATCACGCCATTGCACTCCAACCTGGTCAAAAGAACAAGACCCTGTCTCAAACAAAAACAAAAACAAAAACAAACAAACAAACAATAACCCAAAACCAAAAACAAAACCATCCCTGAGGGAAAGACAAATGGCCATGATTTACAACCAGAAAGTTGAATTGGTGAAGCCATAAACAAGCAGTCTAAAAAAATCCCAGCTGAGACTTTTTCTCTATATAATCTCTTCTTCCTGCCTCATCAGGCCTCAGAGCTCTGCCATATTTCCCTTCAGGGGAAGAGAAGGAAGCCCCACTGAGGAACAAAATTTCCACAAGTACCCCTGCTTCCTTGGGTTTGTCCAAGTGCCTGGGATATCAGGAAGTGCCTTCAGGTATCCAGCACTTTTGGTTCAAGAAACAATATAATTCCTTATCCAACCACCAAACTCCTAAAGGGAGGAAGGCCAGCCTTCAAAGTGGACAGCCATCCAGATGACATTCTAGATTCCTCCTACTGACATGGCAACACAGGGAACCTCTACTTGAGTGAGTGCAGGACATCGTGACTAGCTTCCAATAAACACAATATGGCAAAAGTGATGGGATATTATTTCCATGATTAGGTTATAAAAGACTATTACTTCCATCTTTGTAGCAGACTTTTTTTTTTATTTTTGAGACAGAGTCTTGCTCTGTCACCAGGCTGGAATGCAGTGGCGCGATCTCGGCTCACTGCAACCTCTGCCTCCCAGGTTCAAGTGATTCTCCTGCCTCAGCCTCCTGAGTAGCTGGGGCTATAGGCGCGTGCCACCACATCCACCCAATTTTTATATTTTTAGTAGAAACAGGGTTTCACCATGTTGGCCAGGGTGGTCTCGATTTCTTGACCTCGTGATCCGCCCACCTCGGCCTCCCAAACTACTGGGATTACAGGCGTGAGCCACCGCACCTGGCCAGCATACTCTCTTACTGGCTTTAATAAAGCAATCTGGCAGTTTGGGAAGCCCAGGTGGCAAGAAACTGAGCGTGTCCTTCAGCCAACTGCCAGCAAGGAACTGGGGCCCTCAGTCCAACAGCCCATGATAAAACTGAATTCTGCCAACAATCACTAAGCGAACTTGGAAACACCATGCCCCAGTTGAACCAGTAACTTGGTTTCATCCATAGGAAAGGCCCTGAGCTGCAAGATCTAGCCAAGCCATATCTAGATTACACAGAAACTGTGACATAATAAATATGTATTGTTTTAAGCTGCTGACTTTTGAGGGCAATTTGTTACACAGCAATAGATAATCCAATATAATAAAAATGTAATGAAAACTCAGTGAGATACACATGCAAAGATTCTTGTTAAAAGTGTGAAGCTTGGGATCATAGGATACTTACAGTAGATACTCTCTGGAGGAGAAGTATGGGGTCCTACTTCACAATGCAAAGCTGTTCATGCTATTCCAACCTCCACCCCCACTATAGCTGCCCATTTATCCACTAAATCAAGCACGAGTTCCTTAGTCTAGCAACAAGGTCTGACATCATGTGGTCTCTGCCTATTTCTCCAATTTTATCTCCTGCTTTCCTACCACTTGCACTCCGCCTTTAAGTCATACCAAACTACATGTAGTTGCCCCAAATGCTGTATACTTTTCTCTTTGTCCCTACTGTTCCCGCTGCCTAGAATGCCTTCCTGTACAGGTTCAGTTACAAGCATCTTTGGTGCTCTGTAGAACTCCATTCAAATCCTTACACTGTCCTCTCAACTCTCTTATACCACATGTCCACCTGTCTTATAACCTTTGGTTTCTTCGTCTAATACCTGTCTAGCTGTAAGCTCTGTATTGAGCCTCTTCTTCAACCTGGGATCCTCAGAGCTAGTTTGCAGTCTGGCAAATCACTTCAGTCAACAACTAACGAAAGAATAACTGTGGGATGGACCCGCCAGAAGGAGAAACAATTATTTATTGGCTTAACTGTAATTTATACCATGCTATTGAAATAATAGGCAGTGTAAAGGACCTACATTCAGGAAGGTTAGTAGCATACAAAATTAAAAGCCACATAGAAGGATGAAAAAGCAAATCTGCCAAACAGTAGGCATATTTGTCACAATGAAGGATTACATTTCATCCTAAGTTTGCCATCAGACAAGCAAGAAAATTCCAAGGAATTATGAATTTGCCTACACCTTCCAATTGGGTTCATCCTCAAAATTCCTCCATTAAGACAAAAGAAAGGCTTCCACATGGTTTGTCAAAATTATTCAGGTTTCCATGCTATATATCAGTTCTACTCACCTTCCTGGTGTATCAAATCAGTTCAAAGAGAAAGAGGAGGGGATTTTAAAATGAATATCTTATTTTTATGCCCTTCAGGAAATCCGCCTTCCTCCCCATTTGTTACCAACTAAAATTGACAAACTGACCCAGAGTTAAATCAACTTAGGGATCACTCAAGGAGTGAAACCAACCACCTTTTCATAAAGAAATGCTCAGAGAAGAAGGTAGCAATTACACTTTATCAGAGAAAATGTCTTTCTTACAAAGTATAGCCATCAAGTGGAGATGTTTGATGATCCTTTTAAAATATCTTTAAATCAGAAGTAACTTAGCATGGATGCCCTTCATTTTGAAGAAAGAGAAAATATTTGATGATTTGATGATTCATCAAAAATTTGTTTCTATGCAACAGGCTTATTGTTATGAGGGATTTCAATGCAAAATTAATAATCAGCCTTGGAAAAGAAATGCCTTGAATCCTATAAAACTGAGATGACTTAAAAAGTTTTATTCCTGTTCAGTCAACTTACTGAAAACCACCATCATCTTTGATCAACAGAAGGGAATATATCCAAAAGCTAAGCTAAAATCTCTCTTTCTTTAGGTCATAAATCAACTCTGCAATCAAGACTATGTAGACTCCATGCCACGCAGATGGCTTTGAGTTTTATAAATTGGTTAGGTGTGGGGACATGATCAATAGTTTGATGATTTGACTAAGTAAAATGTGCTGAAAAAAACCACCTGTAGGGAGGACTCGGATGACTCTGCACAAACATTCTTGAACTTGAAAATCCAAACTGTTAGTCATATTGAGACTAACAAAGTTAATATATGCCACCAAAGGAGAAGGCTATATCATCTCAGGGAAACAATTTTTGACTATGCTTAGTATTTAGGAAATAATGCATTCATTGAAAGGTAAAACTGGCAGTAGGCTTACGATGGCAATGGGCAGTGCCAGCAGTGGCTGTGGCATCCTGGAGCAGGAAGATTTGGTGCATTTCTAGTGCAGCATAGGCCAGAGTGACGTTTCTGACATTTGGGATGCTACAGCACTGATAGAAGTGGATGATAAAGCTGTGGCTTCATTTAAACAGGCTCTAAAGAATGATGACATTTGTGAAACCTCAGATAAACCAAAAAGCATGCCTAATAGAAAACCTGCTAAGAAGAATAAAAGCCAAAAAAAGAATACTGTAACTTTCTTGAAGTAGTGGAAAGTTGGGGACAAATGTCCTGCCATTTGGTCAGAAGACAGCTGCATTTACTCTGCTACCATTGCTTCAGTTGATATGAAGAGAGAAAGCTGTGTTGTGATTTACACTGGATATGGAAATAGAGAGGAGCAAATCTGTCTGATCTACTTTCTTCAACCTCTGTAGCTAATAATATAGGACAGAATGCTCAAAAGAATGAAAATGAAAGTCAAGATTCAATGGATGAAAGTGAGAACTCCAGGTCCTGGAAACAAACCATTTAGCATCAGGTCAGAAGCTACTCCATGGAATTCTGAGACCACGAAAGCCAGGTCAGGTCTAAAATTCAGTAGCCCACCACCCACACCACCCTGCTTCCCCTCATGCTTGCTGCCTCCATTTCCTTCAGGACCACCAAAAATTCCCCCACCACCTCCCACAGGTCTAGATTTTCTTGATGATGTTAATGTTTTATGAAGTATGCTAATCTCTTGGTACATTAAGTGGCTATCATACTGGCTATTATACAGGGCTCAAGCAAAATTAAAAAGAGGGAGAGTGCTCACGTTCCAATTAATGAGTAAATATGCCATTATTATAAAAGTGAATCTTACTTTTGTAAAATTTTATGGTTTGTGGAAAGCAAATGTTTTGGAATATTTTTAAATTTAAAATGTTAAAAAGTTGAAAGGTTAATGTAAAACAGTATTAAAGACATTCTTATACCAAAACTATTAGATAAAAGGTTGAGCTACATCCCTACTAGAATTCTCATGGTATCAAAGTATCACCTCACCAAAAACTTACTGGTTGGTTGTGTGGAAAAAAATATACTTTTACAATAAAGAGTTCCGTAGGCTCTGATGACATTTTACATCACTAGTAGTCAGAAAAAACAGACATGTTTTCTGACCTGCGATGCGGTATGACCTACGCATACTGCATTGTACACTCTATGACCTGTGAAGTGCTCTGGTCAAAAAACTTTAACTGAAATTTAGTCGGGCCTTTAGATCTAATTTCCTGTTTGCAGGAGATGCTAGGGATAGAGCAACAAGTTAAATGACACCACTAAAGAAACGATCAGACAGATCCAGAATATAGAATGTTATAGAAGATAACTGGCCTCATTGCTTCAAAATATCAGTGTTGCCAAAAATAAAAATAAAAAAAGGTGGAACGGGTAACTCTTCCAGATTAAAAGCTACTTAAGAGACATCATAACCTAATGCAATATGGAATCTTTGATTAAACCTAAGGGGGCTGAGAAAATTTGAATATGGACTAGATTTTGAATACTAGACCCTTATTGCTAATTTTATGAGCTGTGAGAAGGATGTTGTAGTTTATAAAAGAATGCCTTCATTTGCATACTGATTTAAGAATGAGGTGTTATAGTGTCCCTTAAAATGCTTTAAAATGGTTTTGCAAAATGCGCATGAAGCATATATGGCAAAATGTTAATGAATCTAACTGGTGTGTATATGGGTGTTCAATGTGCTATTTTTTCCTATTTTCTGTATGTTTAAAAGTATATATATATTTTTAAATTAAAAAGGCAACACTGAAACAAGAATAAACAGTTTTCTTCTTATGCTAGAATTGCTACAAATTTGATTATGTAAAAGAAACTTTAAAAAGTTATACTTGGTGTGGGTTTGCTGAATCAGGACAGACCAAAGCTTTCAGTGCCAATAGTTGTCTTCCTCAGAGAAAATTCGACTGGTGCATTCTTCTGGTTTACTGTTATCCAGATTGAGTTTTATTTGATTTGACTTTTTCTTATCTACAGTGCTTTAGAGGACTTCTTCATCTTTTTTTATTGATAACTTACCAGACAACCTAACAGGGAACTATATCTACTATCCAGGAAGCCATCAACACACAGAAAGGCTGAGGAGAATCAATCAGGGACCAAAACATTCCGTGCCACCAGCATATAACCTTGCCCTTCATATACTCCCAACCCAGCCTCAGGAATACTGGCCACAAGGGAAAATCAGCCAAATGCTGGAGCTGAGAATGCGGGTTAGTTTGCTCTAAGTAAGTAAAGGCACAGCTTTAAGTTCTTTGTAGCACTCCACTACACAATGTTTCCTACAACTCTCTGATAAGAATTACCTGAAGCATGTGTGTTAAGCCTGTAGCTTTCTAGGGACAGCCCCCAGAGTCTGGGTCAGAAAGCCTGGAATGGAGACAGCCCTCAGAAATCTACATTTGTGACAAGGAAAACAGAATCCTGATAGCTAAAAGTGCCAAAAGATTGTTGCTAGGATGGCAGCCCCCAAACATAGCTGCACGCTAGAATCACCAAAGGAACGTTCACAATTCAGTAGGACTTACTGAATAAGGATCCCTGGCAGTGGGAACCAGGACTTTATTTTTTACACTCCCACCTTGACTGCATATTAGAATAATCTGGGGAGCATTTGAAGATGCCAGTATCCAAGGCCTCATGCAAAACAACTGACTCAGAACCTCTCAAAGAGGAGTAGTTTGTAAAAGCTCCTTAGGTGATGAAACCAGACCACAGCTCAGCATATGGAAAACACTGAATTGAGTGCTTTAAGATGAAGCTGGGATTATCAGCTTTTAATCTTTATTCTCCAAGCCAGAGCAGCAAAAAGGAACTATACATCGACTTTGGGACCCACTTAGCTGGGCTGGTGCTCCAGGCTGCTCGCTGTGCATAACTTTAAGTTGAACCATTGATTCAGGTCTCTCTAAAAAGCCTATGAAATTCAGATCAAATTAAAAAGTGTCCCATCTGTAATGGAAATAAGGAGGCTGGGAGCCCAGAAATGGTGTTCAGTCTGTCTGCCAGTTAAGGATTTCCATATAGCTTCAAAGAAGTTCTAACCACATGATGACATTGTTGCTCAGGAATGAAGAGATTCTACTACCAGCAAAATGGAAAGGAAATACTCTGGACACAGCAGCTATATTTTCACAGGGTCCTCAGGATAGTGGTCGGCACATGGTAGGCACTCAGTAAATATCTCACGAATGATTCCCATTACCATGGCTAAAACATGAGTCTTTTAAGATGTCTTACGGTGGATCTGTCTCCAACTTCGGAAGAAATTGCCACCACAGTCATCATCATGAATTATGTTACTATGAATAACTGGAACTAGCAGCAAATTGCTTTAATTTTAATGTGGGCCAAATAAGTTCTGCTTAGATATTTAAATAGACTTTACTTAAACATTCTGAAGGATGGAGATTTCAAAGCTGGCACCTCCCTACCTGTGAGGCATAATAATGGTTCCCCAAAGATGACTACTTTCTACTCCCTAGAACCTGTGAATATGTTACAGTACCTGGTAAATGAGCAAAGTTAAAGATTTTGAGCTAGGGAAATGTTCCTAGATTATCTGTGTGGTCCCAAGATAATTCAAGTTTCATTAGAAGATGAAAGAAAGACTGCATGGTGGCTCATGGCCTGCAATCCCAACACTTTGGAAGGCCAAGGCAGGAGAATGGCTTGAGGCCAGAAGTTCAAGACCAGCTTGGGCAACATGGCAAGACCCTGTATCTACAAAAAATAAATTAGCGGGGTGTGGTGGTGCATGCTTATAGTCCCAGCTACTAGGAAGGCTGAGGTGGGAGGATCGCTTGAACCCAGGAAGTCGAGACTACAGTGAGCTGTGATCATGCCACTGCATTCTAGCCTGGGTGACAGAACAAGACCCTGCCTCAGGGGGAAAAAAAATGATGGAAGACAGACACAGTTCAGACAGAGAGAGTGGAAGAAGCTATGCTTCTAGCTTTGAAGATAGAGGAAGGGGCCATGAGCCAAGGAACGCAGGTGGCCTCTAGAAGATGAAAAAGGTAGAGAAATGGATTCTCCCCCAGAAAAGACACTGGAAGAAATGCAGCCTTGTTGACAGTTTGATTTTAACCCAGTGAAACTCATTTTACACTTCTGACCCCTGAAGTTGTAAGAAAATAAATGTGTGTTATTTTAAGCCACAAAGTTTATGGCAATTTGTTACAACAATAGGAAACTAACACATCACACAATATTTAAGGGAAAAAAATAATTCGGAGAATAATACTGACTACATTAGCATTTCTTTGCGTTTCAACATAGCAAAGGGCTACATTTGTATCCTCTATAAGATGATGTGGCTAGCCACATCCCTTTCAAAACTGTGGTATGGCTTTTAAGAGTATAATGGTGAAATAAAGGTTACTGAGATGCTTGTTATAAATAAAATCACAGACTATACAATAACAATGACCATTTCTATGTGGTATATGTGCCTTAAGAAAAAGTGACATCATTCTAAGGTCTTGTACATGGTAAATAAATGAGTAGAACATCTGGCTAACCAAGATCACAACTTGGGCTTACTCCAGTGAATGCCCAACACTCTCTAGAGAATGGCTTCCCACGCAAATACCACTCACCAAAGGTGTAAGGCACTGCTGCATAAAGATGACAGTGATGCTCATACTGCATACCCACCCTCCTCCAGAAGGCACTATACAACCATGTTTGAAAGGGTGTGCTCTCACACTGTCCTTCCTATGATTCAGGGCACCATTCATGACATGTTTGTGTAGGCTCAGGAAGTGTGTAGTCATGCAAGGGGGCAAACCAGTGGGTTGAAAAGAGGCTTGAACCTATGACCTCAGCTTCACCGGTGTTACCTCTAGCAATTGAGCTCATCAGGTGGAAATGGGTTCAACTCTATCTGTCCTATGTGGCCCAGCTCTGAGGCAAGAGACCTGGCTCCCTTTCATTCCAATGGGCTGAAAACAGCTTTGAAGGAGCAGCAGTCAGTTACATAGCTGATGACTGCCCTGCAAGAATGTGCACCTGAGGAAGGGCAATGATCACAACAGGCTGAAGACACTCGGGGCTGAATGGCAAACAGTACCAGTGTAATCCTACATATTGGCAAAATTCTCCACCAACTAGAGAATAGAGAATTGTTTCATCAGACTCCAACAGCATCATGACTACCATTTATTAAGCACTTTACTGTGGACCAGGCACAGTGTGCTAAGTGTGCTACAAACATCTAATTTTAACAATCACCTTAAACAGAGGTCCATTGTTCATCTCATCTCACAAATGAGAAAACCAAAGTTTGGGAAAGTATGTTGTTTTAAGGTTATATGGCTAGGAGTGACAGACCTGGCATTCAAAACCAAATCTTTCTGCCTCTAATGTTATACTACCTTTAATACAGTAGCAGAATAAGACATACTTTTAAGGAAAGAGGCAGCAGAGAATTGGCATCAAGGTAGCAACTTACTTGCAAGCCAAGGAAGATATTTATTTACGGCCATTTATTTAATTGGTTCATCATTTTTTGAGCATTTGGTCTACGCTAGGAATTGTGCCCATACGACTTGGAATCACCAAAATATCAAAGGGTATCAGGTAGTAGGACTTGGAGACAGAGTGAAAACCTACAAAATTCCAGAACATGCTCTAACAGGGAGAGGACCTGCCAGCTGAGCAATTCCACCCTGGACATGGCAGCGGCAGCCAGAATGACTTGGCAGGTGACAATGAAGGGGTAGCATCTCAAACAAAGGTGTCAAGTTTGAGGAAAACAAACACAACCTCAACATGCAACAGGCTCAGGAAATGGGGCCAGAGACCCCAAATATGGAATGCGCCCTTCTTGCATGCAGGACTGATGTTCAATACCGGCCTATTCACCTGTTCAACTGATAGGCTAACACGAGGGCGGGGGTGAGGAAGGAAGGGCTGGCTTGGAGACCACATCACCTGCAAAGCCTCTTCAGCAACACTGATAACGCCCTTTAAACCCTGGATCCTGTGGGCCTACCCTTACTATGAGGGAGATGCTCAATTGTTACACACAAAGCAGCAGCTGTCAAGGTTCAGAACACAATATCCCAAAATATGGCACCTTGGCATACCGAGTATTTTAAACTGAAGGAAACTGACAAAACTCAGAAGCAGAAAGAGCACTCTTTTTGCCACATTTCTCCCATGAAGATTGGTCATTTAAAAAATTTTCTGTGCTGGGTGTGGTGGCTCACGCTTGTAATCCCAGCACTTTGGGAGGCCGAGGCAGGTGGATCACCTGAGGTCAGGAGTTCAAGACCAGCCTGGCCAATATGGTGAAACCTCGTCTCTACTAAAAATATAAAAAGTTAGCCGGGCGTTGTGGCAGACGCCTGTAATCCCAGCTATTCAGGAGGTTGAGGCAGGAGAATCACTTGAATCCGGGAGGCGGAGGTTGCAGTGAGCCAAGATAAGGCCATTGCACTCCAGCCTGGTCAACAAGGCGAGAGTCCTTCTAAAAAATTTCTGACTTACCTCACCTGAAAGGAGGTCAAAAAGATCCTCATTCCAAAGGAGTCCTGCCCTATACCCTGAGGTCAGAAGAATCTGAACAATCAGGCCTTGCTAAGTGCCCCCAGTTTATTACCATTAGGTCATACCGCCTTTATGGATACTTCCGTATGACTGTCCATTCTTCATCAAAGTTAAGCATAAAAATGGAGCTTCCTCTGGGTCTCTTGGACCTTCATTTCTAATGGCTCCTATGTCACATAAAACTTTGGTTGAATCTGCTCTGCTTCTCTCTTGTTAATCTATTTTTAATGTAGGGGTATCAGCCATGAACCTTGCAATGGGTGAAGAAAGATATTTTTTCTACCCTACACAGCCCAACCAAAACCATATGCATCATAAGTGCGTATGATAAAAGTGATGGAAAGAGAAATCTGAAGGTATACTTTCAGTTCCACATGTCCCAAAGTGTTTTCCTCGAAACTACAGTGACCACATGCCCTGATTTGCCAAAGACAGCTTTGATTTATTCATGTTGTCCTGGGATGATTATTAATAGTGTCCCATTTCCTTCTCAAAAATGTTCCAGTTTGCCAGATCTAGTGGTATGGACCTGTAGTCCCAACTACTTCTGAGACCAAGGCGGGAGGTTCACTTAAGCCTAGGAGTTCAAGGCCATAGCATGTTATTACGTGCCTGTGAATAGCTACTGCACTACAGCCCTGGCAACGTAGAGAAATCCTGTATCTAAAAAAAAAAAAAAAAAAAAAAAAAAAAAAATTCCAGTTTGGCCAAAAAGTTAGCTAATCCAGAAAACCACTTCTAGAGATAGTAATAGCTGTGCTGTCCTTCTCTGAAACTGTGCTACCCAAACTATGTTATAAACCTTGAAGAATGAAATACAGTTTAAAAACGATTTTGAGGCCGGGCGCGGTGGCTCAGGCCTGTAATTTCAGCACTTTGGGAGGCAGAGGCAGGCGGATCACAGGGTCAGGAGATGGAGACCATCCTGGCTAACACGGTGAAACCCTGTCTGTACTAAAAATACAACAAAAAATTAGCCAGGCGTGGTGGCGGGCACCTGTAGTCCCAGCTACTTGGGAGGCTGAGGCAGGAGAATGGCGTGAACATGGCAGGTGGTGCTTGCAGTGAGCCGAGATCGCGCCACTGCACTCCAGCCTGGGTGACTGAGCGAGACTCTGTCTCATAAAAAAACAATAAAATAAAATAAAAACTATTTTGATAAAGAAACATTATTTTAAATGTCAAACAGCTGTTATTATCTTGCATAACTACTATTGTGTTACATACTGTTTGGGAAATATTGCATTAAATAAAGTTAAACAAGTTTGGCTATTGGTGGAACATGTGGCTTTCCAAGATTTAATATTTTAGCATGTCATGAATTGCCAAGAGGGTCATATACTGGGCAATTTTTCCAAACTTAAACGCAAAACCATTTCTCATGAAATGTCAAAAGAGGTTCATGTTCCACAAAATGCTCCCACATTTTCATTTGATAAATAGAGGTGTCTCGTATGTCTTGGACTTGTTCTAGGTCCTGGAATCAGCAGTGAACAAACCAAACTTCTTGCACTCAGGTGCTTCTGTTCTAGTGGGGGAGACAGATAATAAACATAGAAACAAATAAATATTGTAATTTGGAAAACAATGATTTATCCCCCAATTGATTCAAAGTCAAAACTCCCGACATCTAACAATTCTGAGGGATATTCATGAAGCAGCCTGTCTTCAGATGTGAGTTGGCAATGATTTGTGTCTCTCAAAAGCCATCGTTGGGCATCGTGTTTCCTGAATAAAAGAAGCTTCCCTTAACAAGTCTCCGCCTTTGAACTAAGCGTGCTTCATTTGGCATTCTCATTAGTATAAATGTGCTTTTGGGGGAGTCCACCTTTATTTGGATTGCTTGTGGACCGTATTCATGTGTACCTTTAATTTAATGCTATTTCCTGTCCTAGCTAGACTGAGGTGTTATTTAAAACAGTGTCCCTTTCAAAAGAGATGTTAATAGGTGCTTAGCACCCAGGGAATACATTCCAACAAATGAAGAGTTATACATTCTATGCCACACATCCCATCCCCTAGGGCTAGGGTGGCAAGAGACAAGAAGGTTCTTACACACACACACACACACACACACACTCCTACCCTCTGATTGGTTCTGTGCAGAATAGAGACTCACATTTAAATGAATAAGCCAAGTTAAAACTTTCCATCCTGGAACAAAGCAAAAGGAAAGCCTCTTTATGTTGCAGGGACTATAGATGCCACGGGCTGAGCCTGTCCCAAAGCTTCCCTCCACTGCTCAAAAACTAAGCCATCTTGCTGCGTTTAGCACTTCTCACCAGACCACCCACCCAGACACGGATACACAAACCACATGTGTGAGGAATGCTGTTCGGCTAGGAAATCAGTATCAGTATTTCAACCTTATTACTTGCACAGACAGCCCTTTTAGTGCGACTCATTTGTTTTATCTTTTCAATAGCTTTGATTATTTTCTTTAATGGCCTGGATTTATCCTTTTCTACCCTTTTGAAGCCTCAGAACTCTGTGGTGGGGACTGCATGGGGTGGGAGACATGACTACATGATTAAGGGGAAAATGAGCAAATAACTTTGTCTTTACTCACCATCTATCTCCCACTCCTTGTGGGCACCTCCCATTCCATGCGGACTGCCGAGTGCCCTAGTAGTCACCCTGAATTGTTATAAAAGTGGACTCAAGGAGCCTTCTCATTCAGGTAGAAGACTATTTGTGCTGTTATTTAAGAGCCATAGGGCCCAGTTATCATTATCAGAGTGTTTTCTGGTTTGTGCCGTATATTTCTCTCACTAGCTCCTAGGGATCACATTGGTTACCCTTCTTTAATTAAGGGGAAATTAAGACCAAGAGGCTAAGCTGAGAGCCAAAGGCAATTTAACAACCTCTGGAAAAAATTGGAAACGCCTCTACAGAAGGGGACCGCATAAACAGGAAGGTATGGATACTATTACCTGGCAGAGAAAGCAGAAGCTTTGAAATGTGCTCCGTGTTTTCTATTTGGGTGGTATCCCTGGCAAGGAAACCAATAAAATACCCTTAGTTGTTCTACTAATCAGAATAAAACATGACCACTAGTTTTGGAGACTTATTTCCCTGAATTAGCAACCAGAGAGGTCTGGGGGTCAGGCTTGGTTATCTGTCATCTCTCTCCAGGTTTCCTTGCATATCGAAATGGGGCCATAAATTGGAGAGACAGGAAACAAATTATTGGGGAAAACCATGTGGTGCAGTGCACCCCTGGGTGAGTGTGCTTCAGCAGGGCCTGGGGCTGATCTTGACCCTTTCTATACAGTGGAGAAGGTGTAAGGCCATTATTTTAAATAAAATTGAGTATCTATGCCACAACAAGGGAATAGATTAGTCCAATCCAAGTATGATCATTAGAAAGTTCTACTGCCACCCCAACCCATCTGGGACTGATGCTTCCACACCTAAACTCAGTTTCGGGTTGATAAGAGACAAAGCAGTCCCCTCTAATCCCCTAAATGGCTTGTCAGCCTCAATGAAGATAAAGTCAGTTTCTCAAATTTGATGTAAATCTCCTTACTATTAAGTAAGAGCATCACATCCAATTCCTTGGTTATTTACCAAACTGAATGTATTTTATTCTCTTTGTTGTAGTAGTTGTTCTCCTTCCTGTCTAATCAAGGTAGCAGTTCTTGCTGTGAAAGTAAATGCAGGGACTTTGTAAGATCGACTCTCTCTGGCTATAGCACATTGTTTCTGAACAAAACCCTCCAAAGAAATAGGGGGGAAAGAAAAAATACCGGGCATACATAGCCCAGTTTATGCCAAAAAATGTATCCCACCACTTCTTGTTCCAATCTTTGCAGAGTTTTAAAAATATTATATATATACTGGCTTTAGGACACAGAAGATGGTGTTAGACATGAGGGACTCCTAAAATGAATGAGGCATGGACTCTCTGCCTTCAGCTGGTTTTGGACACATTGTCCTTTCTCTGGATGCCTCAGATCTCCCCATCTATTCTTCTTTAGAAACAGCATCACTTCTTGAGAAAAGGCTAGGGGCTAATTTCTCCTGTATGCAAAATAAAACCAAACTTTGGTCAAATGACTCTCAGCAAATCAGTACAATTATACATTTTAAAAAAGGTGCTGAAACAGATTATATGAGTTTAAGTAAAACACCTATTTCTATCAATCTGTACTTACATTTCAACATGGATTTTAGAGAAGGGAAATACATCTTACAGTGTGCCTTGAATTCACACAAAAGCATGTACACATACACAATGTATCTTTCAACATAACTACACATACACAGTCCATTAAAAAGATACTGACAGATTTATAAAATGTATTGGCCTTGCACTGTTAATCTCAATAATACATTTTCACTTAATTTATTTTTGCACTGCATGGTAGCTCTGGCCACCATTAAGGATCTGTCAGCATTTCCATCATAACTCTATTTTCAGAATACTGGAGTACAAGTGCCAGAATACATATTTACAGTTTACAGACAGCGGTGGCTTTGTCTTCCTTTTAAATTGACTTCTTCAATGCATCTTTACAAGGAATATTCAGGGATGGCAGTGCCTACATAATAAAAAGCATCATATAAAACAAAAGAGGTCAAAAGATGTAGACTTCCAGCCCGAGACTAAACTAAACCATGGGAATTGACTCCTTAACATTCACTGCAGCTGTAGTAGTCTCTACATCATAGTCATAGTTTTAGAGCAACAGTCCAAAGCAAGATTACTCTGATAATATATATGTGTATATATATATATGTATATATAAATATAGGAGCAGTACATAGCATTAGTACACAAAACGCTAAAGGTGGAAAGTAATAAGCATACAGCAAATTACTCCAGAGCAGATCACTTCTACAGTGACAAAAATAAACACGAGCCACCAAACAGACACTGACCGTTTCCAACACTGGACATCCAACTCCATTAAGTAGGCAAAGTTAAAACATTTAAGAGTAAAGTCTCTCTTAAACAAATATATTAACTACATTTGTGGAGCTTGAAGTAGTAAATGGGATGTTATACAGGCCTAAAATTGTTTCTTCTCTTTTTTTTAAAGATTAGGTGGGCCTGTAAAAGATATCGGCAAAAAAAAAAAAAAAAGAAAAAAAAATTTTTTTGAAGAAACTTTTTAGTGGAAGAAAACCAATATTACTGGCTCTTCCCACCAAAAGGTGAATATTCAGATTAGAGAGATTTAAATTGCCTAGCAATTTAAAATGTTTAAGACACTCTCTTTAGAGATATTTTTTTCCTGATCTGAAGTTTTTATAGTCTTCCCTACCTTGACACTATATGAACGCATTTATAGACATACCTATTTGTCTGTATTAAGATTGAGAGAGAGGCAGATTATGGTGAGGATCGTGAAATAACTGCAAGATATTGTTGCTAACATGACTGTTACATCCGAAGACAGAAGGAACCCCAAACCCACCAACACACATCCTGCTGCAAAACCAGAGGCAAAAGCTAAGTTATAAGGGGGTAGAGGGGCAGGAGCTCTGTACATATATTTTTTCCCCTGGCTGATCACTGAGGAAAAATTTTTTAAAAGTTTATCATACTCTGGCTGGTTCAAACCATATTCACATTTACCCAATTAATTTTATTAGAAACATCTATTTATATATGTACACCAAAGAAATTAAACCCTGCCATTTTCCCTTTGTGCTTAAGAAACCAGAGCCACTGTTAGGGTACTCACACGTCAAAGATATTCTTAATAGGCTTCAAAGTTGGGTGTATATAAATGTGACAGAACTGAAGGGGTTACTTTAAGAGAGGTATTATAACTACTTGAAATTAATTCAAAGGGATCTTTTTATTTCTGTATTTAAAAATTAGATGAGAGCAAGATTACCACTTCAAAAAAAATAACGTAACTCTCAGTCTTAATTTTGTGAAAAACTTATTTTGCTATCTTGATGAGTAGAAGATGGATAAGTTTTTCTGAATTTTATCAATTTACAAACTTACATTTTAGGATATTCTGAAGAAATTAACTTTATTACCTAATTTTCAAGTCTAAAGTTTATCATATAATAGCTGCCCTTCTTATCATTATTTTTGTTTGGTCATTTCTTATCTTACCTAGCTTCTTGGTTAGTAACTTAAGGGAAAAAATTTTTACATTGGCAAATCATATTTTTTGCCCCACAATTTAGTTACAGAAATAAAAATGGCCCAAACTACATATATACGTTTCTAGTTAAACTACACAGATATATTAAATCTCATAAACTTCTGGCTTGATCAGAATATGTGTTAGCAGTTAGAAATTTTAAAATATTTTAAAAATTTGCAACATTTCCATATAAACATTACCCTCCCCTTCCAGCTATAAAGTTAAAAACAAAACGCAACTGAAACCACACAATTCATCAATCACCTAATGTCCAAAATGACTCAAAGTTTCTCCGCACATCAAGAAGTGGACAATACAACAAATGCTTCAAGTACGGTTCATGCCAATCATCATTAAGAATCATAACATTATTGAGAAAGTACACTTGTCCTCTGGAAGGACGCTTCAGAGAAATAATTTACAAGGAGCATGGCTGTATTATAATTTTTTAAAGAAAAAATAGTTTCTTTGGATAGAAAGAAACAGTGTAAAAAATCCCCTTTTTAAAATGCAGAAATAACTCCATTATCAATCTGCATTTATATAACTGCCCAAAAGAATGGGTCTGGAAAGACCATTTTCTGTACAGACACTAGTTAATCTCTGTATGAAAAGACAGCATCTGGCATGGGAACAAACAAGGGAGATACTGGTCTATTAGCACACATAGAGACTTTCTTAAGGCTGATCCAGTGACGAACCTTTGGATCCACAAGTATTTCTTCATTTCTCTTCTTTTCGGCTGAATTTCTAGTAAAAACTTTGAAGATGAGCTGTTCTTACTTTTCATTTCTCCACTTATGGAGAAGATGGAATAATGACACCAAAAGTACTTTGGTTTTTTTCTTTTAAAAATAATTTGCTTTCTTTTGCATGCCACAGGACAGATTTCTAGTTTCAAAACAAGGGTACAACAAGAACAAAAAAATCCCCCCATCCCCAACCGTCTTTCACCAATACAAGAAATCCTTCTGGAAATATTAGCAAGCAACTAAACAGGTATTGAACCACTGAATCTACAAGTTAATACATAATCTGTTATGGCAGAATAACCAAGAATTTTCCCCCAAAGAAAGATTTTAATTTTTTCAAATATAAAAGTGTCTAAGAGAATCATATGTGAACAAACAAAAATCTCTGATTCCAGATTTTTAGGATAAAGATGAGTAACACACTGGCAGCTGAAGAAAGCTGAAACTCTGACTAATAAATAGATCCAAATTAAGAATTTCTACAACAGTTTTTTTTTTTTTAGAAAACAGGACCAGAATTCTTTTTTTTTAAATGATGATCCTGTGGAATGCCTTTACTTCCATATTCACCTAATATTGTAACAGTAAAACAGACACAAGAATGTTGATGACAGCTCAACAATGCTGGATTCAGGACATTTACAGGTACACTTTTGTTTAAAAGTCCTACAAGTTTATTGACTAAGGCTAGACAGCAATTCATATGATCCTATTTGGTGCATTTTCTACCATGGTCCAAGATCATTACATGGATACAGCCAAGGACTGGGCCCCAACTTTCAGGAAAAAGACCACAAAGAAGAAAATCAAGGTGGCTATTTGGTCCCCCCAGTTGATAATCTGTGTCCTGGAACTGGAAAAACAAAAGGTGGAAAATACAGACTGCAACGAGTTAAAGGACTTGGAAAAAGTTGGTGGAAAGTGGCACGGTATACGAGTAAGGTCACTGGGCTTGGGATGGCAAGGGTGCTGCATTGAAAGAGCATCCACGGGACCAAGTACTTATAATGTCTGATGGTGTCATTCCCTCAACGACTTAGAATATCTGTATGCGATAATAAATAGATCAGTTATGTAATAAGGCAGTGTGTTGAATATGCGTTCGTCCTGTGGAATGAACCACCACAGAGAGATACATGATACCATACACATTCTTTGAGTTTTCTTGTGTTGTGTTTGATTTGTTTGTTTTCAAGGCTATCCAGGCTAACTCTTCCCGGGGATTTCCTTGGAGAGAAGAGTGGTCCGCTGAGGCTGGTTTGCTTTAACCTCTCCTTTATCAAGAGATGATGACTGGCTTTAAAGAAAAATAAAGCTGAAGGTTGTTTGATTTTTATTTTTTCCCTTTTGGTTGCATCATTTTGAGTGTTTTCATATAAACAACAAGAACAAAAAATCACAACCAAAAAAAAAAAAAACCAAAAAAAAAAACACAATAGTTCTTGATGCATCCAGTTGTTGTATCCTCAGGATGTTCCAGATGTTTCCAGGTAACTCTGTAGTTTACGGACTGTGGTTTTGTCCAGCGAGCAAAGATCAAAATCAAATGTTGTGTTTGTGATATGAAAGTGTCCAGTTTCTTCTATAAGGTTCACGATCTAGAGGAGTGAAGAAGAGAAAGTTTGGGCAATACGCAGCAAACATCAAAAGGCAAAGAGAGAGTAATGGAGGGGCGATCAAATATGGAATCAAGTGATAAATATTCGTATTTATAGCAACAAGGTCCCATACCATGAATAGCATTAAACTGTCTCAGTCAACTTGATAAGTCAAAGGTATATTAAGCCTTAGAAATTCCCAGTGAGAACCTGTCTTGCTTTTCATACCCTTTAAACTGATTTCTGCTTTCAAGTCATGAACAGAATATTTAACTGTGAGTGAGCAGTTAGGGGGAGCATTTCAAGACTCCTTTAAAAATTAGTTACTGACTCAATAGACAGTGATTATACTTAATAGACATAAGAAAAATCCAGCCGAGAAATAACAAAACTACTTTTACTTAAGTACAAACACATACACACACACACCCCTATATAAAATCATTTTCCTTTATCATTATATAATTGTTAATAATTTGGAAAATACAGGAACTCACAAAAAAAAAAAAAAAAAAAAAAGGAAAAGAAAGAAACTGTCTACAATCCCACCCCCTTAACAGGTAGTGACCAGAGGGGGCTCAAGGGAGCCTTCTAGAGTACTGGAACTGTTTTGTTGTTTGACTTGGGTGCTGGTTACATAAGATGTTGTCACTTGGTGAAAATGCATCTACCTGAATGCTTTGTTATACTTTAACATATAAATAAAAACATATTTATTACTTTTAGTTGTGTTCACTTGATTCCCCTGAATATTTTGGGGAGATTTTAAATATTTAAGGTATTCAATTAAATAGAAATATTATCTAGAAAAAGAAAGGATGCCTTTGTCTTGTCATTTGGAATAGTTATACCTCATTTCGTCTTGTATTGGCTCCAACTTTCAGAAAAATGTTAAATGACAGAGATGACGGTTACTATTACTCTTGCCCTGGCTTTCAGGAGAACACTTCTGAAGTCTCAACATTAAGAATGAAGGTGATGATTGGTTTGAGAGATTCTTTTACCATGTAAAGTATCTTCCCATTCCTATTCTACTAATAATTTTATTGGACATGGATGCTGTATCTGGGCAGTGTATTGGGCACTGCGTTTTTTGGGGGAGGCAGCAAAGTTAGTATCAGGGCAATAAAAAAAAATTTGCAGAGTAAACAGCTGACAAACTTCCACCTGATTTGAGTTGTCTGTTATTCTCTTTCTATCACTTACCTCTGATTCTCTTTAGGTCAATAATCTTAAAAAAGAGAATAATTTTAATTATTCAGCCTATCATTTATTTAATGAAGTTTTAGATTACCTAATGCCACGCTGAGTAACAGCAGAACTGAAACTTTTAACCTTCTCTTCTTACAATTAGCTTTCTTTTAAAAAATACAGTAAATTTGTGAACTACTCCCTATAGGTCAGTGGCTCTTAATAGAAAATGTGCTCCCCATTCCTGACATATTATTTGACTTTCACAGAAGCATGACATATTAACTCAATCCAATTAACTGCTCAACTCCAGATTGAGCTGTTATTGTCTTACCCAATCTCTGGAACTATTTTTTAGGGATATAACTACAGCCTTAATATTAAAATAAGCTACTCTCATAGTGGATGCAATAACAGATGCTGCAAACTAACTCCCTAATATCGATTTATTCCTTAATTTTTTTTTATTAATGGAAGGCCATTTTTCTGAGAGCTGCCCAACTACAATGCTTGCCTCCCCAGACCTACTTGCAGCACTTGTCAGATGCTGCTATTTACAATTTATTTGTCAGAACTCACTGTTTTCAGGAATATTTCTGAAAAGGGTATGGACAATGGGTATGCATCTTTTGCCTTCTTTCCTTCTTCCTGTGTGCAATGGGAATGCAGTGCTTGGAAGTGCAGCAGCTGTCTTCCCATTAAGAAGACGAATACAGCATAAGAAAGATGGAAGAAAAGAAAGACAAGGAGCCTGTGTCATCAGTGGCATCTTTTAAGCCACTATCTCGACCACGGATTACTTACCTCCAGGCTTACTGTTATAGGTGGGGAGGGAGTCAGAAGAAAACCTTACTTGCTTAAACCACTAGACTCAAGGTTCTGTTACACGCATCAAGAAATTCTTAGAAGGAGTGTACCCAATTATGGTTAAAGTGCTACATTTATGTAAAAATGTATCCAACAAGATCTTATTAACACTAAAAGATCTAAAATGGACACGCATTTGTTTTATTAGTTATTAGTAACAGAACTTTCGACAAGTCTTCCACACATATCCACACACATACAGAAACACAAACACACAGCTATGCCCACAGAGGCTTTTCATGTCAATCATATACTTACTATATAATTAACATCAATTGAACTAAGACTATGTATTTTCTGGAATAATTTTTTTTTTGCCATTTTGTGCAAAAATACTATGAATCTAGTGAAAATGTGTAAATTTCAGGATGGAAACAAGTAGTCTCTTTGGAGCTATTATAATTTCAAATTTATGCAATGGAGGCAAATAACAAGCTGACCAGAATTTGACTCCTTTCCTCAGCGAGCTGCCCAGTAGGTAATTGACAAAGCATTCAAAATAGAGTTCTGGATCTGGCATATCAAGTTCTGACTCTGCTCACTTTTTCAATGGTATTAGACAGAACATCATAACTTTTGAGCCTCAGTTTCCTCATCTGGAAAATGAGAGTAATGCTACCTGTTCTACTTGTACAAGTTTGGGCAGATGATCAAATAAGGTATCATAAATAAAGCTTCTTATAAATGGCAAATTGCTACCTAAGTCAGGATAACATGATTATGATTACCTTATAAACTGATCCTTAATTATCTGGGAGGTAACTAAACTGCACATGAATTATAGACCTGATGCTTTTTCCTCTCGCCCCCAATGAGTGTTAGCCATTTCATTAGCACTAAAATAAATGAGGCAAGAAAATGCAGAAACTAAAACTCAGAAAGGCCGGCTTGAATTAAAAAAAAAATTGTAACTCATTCTTTTAAGAAAACAGTTTTCCACGACCCAATATAGTTGTTCCCTAATTATTTAATAACAAATAGAAAACTGGGCAATAAAAAATCCCTTCTAGAAAAAAAGCCACTTAATTTTAAAGCATATAAACACTTTTGCCCACTAGAAACGTCAGCCCGGGCATTTCTCATGCATTGTGCTATCTTGCAGATCTCCAGTACTTCCATCACCACCCCCTACCTCCTCTATCACCATGTTGTGCCCAGCCTGCAGCCACACATGCACAACAATATAAAGGGGATCTGATAAATCTAACTAAATGAGCCCCACGTTTTTATGAGAGCCCACAAGAATACATGAAGGTAGATGCAGAGAAACAGCCTTAAAGTAGTAGCAATGGCAGCAGCTGGGGAGTTGGGAATTATTTGCCAAAGGGAATGGCATTAATGATTTGAATTATTAGAGCATGTGCCCACATCCTCATTTAAGTAAGGGCTCCATAAAGAAAAATAAGTGTGCATTGCTTTCCAGGAATCCTGATAGTTAGAACGTCAGAAACAACATTAACATGCTTTATTCCATTGACACAGGCCACAAAGCCTGAACACACCCCATGAGTGCCTGAAGAACTCCACTGTGCCTTTCTACAGTAATACCCTCTTTGCTGATGCAGTGTGGCTTGACCTTGACGTCATTACTCTGCATCATAGTGCGATAATTAATGTCTGTCCAAAATAATAATAATAGTAGATAGAGTGACTGCAGATAAGAAAAACAGGCAACCAGGTACATATGGGTAGTGGAAAAGGAAGAGTGTGTAAACTGCTTAACTCATTCTTCAGATGATGGTTGTTGTGAAAACATTCATGATGGATTATTTCCTGCCACATCAGCCTTTCAAGCGGTACTACGCAGGCTGTTGGATGTCTCATTTTGTTTTAAACAGGGTAAGATCCACTTGTCAGATCTGTGGCTCCCTTCCCCAATTTTTAATTATAAAAAGGTAAATGCATTGATTTTGGTCTGATTATAATTTCAAAAACCAGGGTTCTTTCCATGTGAAGCAGCCTCTTCGCTGTGTGGGGAGTAATGAACAGGCTTTACTTTAACTGCTTCTCTATGGAGTAGAGCCAGATCTGGGATAACATAGGTCTTCCCGTAGCATGGCCTCTACTATGGTCTGGAAAGCACGGACAACCACCACATAAAAATGTGTGCCCTACCCTTGGTTCAGGGGTAGGCCATCAGGCTCCAATCCACAAGGGGTGCTGAGATATGACAAGTAATTTCCCAGGATGGAGAACATCATTTTCATCAGAACATTTCTCAGGGAGGGTTCTCTGGGTTCTTAGAAGGAATATTCTAATACACCACAGATTCCCCATTCCCTGCAGACAATTTGAAAAGAATGATGGCTGGCTTCTAAATTGCTAAACTACCCTCTTAGGAAACCTGGTTTCCCACAGAGTTTTCTTCCCCCAGACGTGGATGCAAATCCAGGCTTAAAGCTGAATTGCTGGGGAGGTTACATATGTTCAATCTCACTTTCCAAATAAATGTGGAACATGTGGTTTAAAGAGGAATCAAATTATTCATCAGTCCTAGGTAATCACTTCTCTTGGTTTGACAGTGTCTACTCTACTGTATTTATACCCTTTGAAAAAGTGGCTTAGGAACACAGGCTCCTTGATCCAATGCTGTCTGTTCATTAAACTAGCTGCCGAGTGCCAGGACTGCATGCCCCCAGAGGAAAACAAAGTTATTAACCGCTTTTTGTGAGCCAAATAAAATCGTCAGGCCAGATTTTTGGATAGGATGCATTTAACAGGAAAGGACCTAGATGTGATCCTGGGCCCACCAGAAATTCTGCTTCAGGTGTTCAAGTCTGCACGGCAGAGAATACGTAGACTTTGTGGAATGCATTCCATGAGATGAGCAGCCCTCAAGGTGGAGAATAACATTAGTCCTCAATAGTGCTATGTTTTACAAAAGGAATTAATTAAGCAGTAAACCGTGACAGGACACGCATCATGGTATCATAATCACAAGCCTCAGCTGCATTACAAGGCAAAAGGCCAAAGACTGAGAGCTTTCAACCGGCCTGGGAATGCAATTAGGGTGAAATGCTGTGTGCCCTGGAGTGCCTTTATGCCAGGTTAAAAATTCACAGATATTACTCTCTCCCTCTAGATTACTAAAATAATCCACTTGGATGGAGTTCTCCAGTAAGCCACCTTTCTTCGCAATTCTTATAAGGTCAAAATAAAGGACAACATTAAATTGGGAATGCCAATGACACCCCAAGGTAAGATCTGCCCAATGGTCTAGTATCCTTGACTCACTGGTAGGGCTTTCTTTGTGAAGATGTCCCAATCCTGCACAAACATCTGTCCCACCCTCCTATGAGACTCACTATTTGGGCACAGCTTGGGCATTAATAGCTTTATTGGACAATTGCTCCACAGTGGTTCAGAGCTGGTGTTTGGGAAGAGACGAGAAAGATCATGCAATAGATCTGCAATCAGCATTATGCCAGCCCCAAATATTTGGAAAATGACAGGTAAAACAACGTTCGGTTCTTCAAAAGAGGCCTAAGAAGAATATTAGCAAAGTACTAGACCACCACTTATGGTAGGCCACTCAAGTCCTGCTTCCTTACCCATACTAACTAAAAAGAAACTGCAAGAAATGCAACTTATCTGCAATTAAGAATCATAGGTCTGTAGTCTTTTGTTCAAACCTAAAATTCTACAAGGGTTAAAAAGCTTATCAGGCCAGTCAGGAAACTTGGCAAGTTTGAGAGTATATATTTATAGATGTAAGCAAAAATGTACACAGAATATAAATGTGACCACCAGCCATTAAATGTTAAAAAAAAAAAAAAACCCACACACAGCTGGGGTAGATTAAGTACTAACGTCAAGTCATTTGAAAGTAGTAAAAAAAAAAGAAAAAAGAAAAAAATTCAAACAGCGAAACAATCTACATGTCTGCCCTGGAATTTAGAACACACATTCTTCTCTTTGGGTGTTAAAAAAAATTACCAATAGCTGCTAGTAGTGCAACAGAGGCATACATCATTAACTGAATGAAAATGAAAAACCACCCTTCTTATCTTCTCAAAACATCAAATTATACTATAGAAGGTTCCCCACTCTACAAGTATTCCACTACAAGTATTCCACAGTTGAGTTCATAATAATAGAATGTATGTCATACAAGATAAGGGAAATGAAGAAAATATTTATTTTCCTTAGAATATCATTGGCAAAGGTTACTAAATTGAATCACAAATGTTTACAACACTTGACTCAAATTCTTATCACTGTTTTCCCATGAAACCAGAAGCCTGGCCCCAAAGCTTTTTGCATTTCTACTGTCCCCTCCCTGAGCCCACATTACACCAGCCATCTGAGGGATCACTACAATCCAGTATCACTTCCCAAATTGCCCAGTTCTCACCATCCACTGCACTAGAGGAGGGAGAACAGTTGCCATAGAGCTCCAGAGCAGACTTCTAGGTGGCCTCAGAAATGAGAACCCTTCCCAAATACATCTACAGGTGGCATTCGCCAGGTTCTGATAGCATGGGGCTGCAGTGGCCTCCAGGTGCTATCACGCTACTGCAGGACAAACCAAGTCTTGAAGTTTCTGGAAAGGGTTGTGCTAAAAAGCATTTCTCACCTGCTGCAGAATGTGTCTTTCTCTCAGTGTCATTAACCTTCTGTGAAGCTCTACCAGTTCATCTAGGTATGCCTGAAAGAGAAGAATGTCCCCGAAAAGGACAAGCACTTTAAGAAGTAGTTCAAAAATAAATGAATATGTAAGTAAGAACACACAGGCAACAGCAGCTGGAGGTTTCTCATTACACCACTCTAGCCCAGGCTGTGTGCACTCAGTGCCCAAAGGCCTCTGCAGACCAAGGCTGTCTCGGACCAGTCATTACCTTTATCACACCAACTTCAAAAAGGGAGTTGGAGTGAATTCTTGGACTTAATTGCTCTTATGAAGATTCAAGTCAGTAGACTCACTTTCCTCCAACAATATCTCTACAAAAGGTAGGGAAATTAAATGCTAAATTGTGAGTTTAAACATATTAACAAAGGCTACTTTCATTTTTTTTTTTTTATTCTTGAATCTCAGAAGGTTTCTAAGAGAAAAAAATTCTAAGTTTGAACATGGAAACAAGAATGTACATTACCAATTAAGTCAGGGGAATTTTGTGGGGTTTTTCCTGTTTGTTTTGTTTTTGTTTTAAAAAGGCTTCCTGGTCATACCAAACATTGCTAGTAAGCAATGCCAGCAAGTGACAGAAGAACAGAAGAATGTATTATGAAAAACAGGGATCACTATCTAATTATCATCTGATTTGTGAAGAGCTCCCCTGAAAGGGGAGAGGGGGTACCTCTCTTTTCATATGCTCAGACTCACGAGTCTGTGTTAGTGTAACTGCATGGGTGCCCCCAGCACCATTTGCAATAAAGGCAAATGAAAGATTTGTGAAGCATTACAGAGGTCTGCCCTGGCCCTACAGAGCAGGGTTAGGGCTCTGCCCAAACCAGGTAACTTAACCCCATCAGGTGTTGTAGTCAGATTTCAGAAGCATGATGCACACTCTGGGAAAGCACACTGCACTAGCATCAGATGTCTTGCTCATCTACGTCTGAGATTCCTTAATATTCTATCTCTACCACAATTCTCTTAATTCCCAATTCAATGTGCCTGAAATCCCTTGGCAATGTAGGCATCATGGCAAATGACAGCATAAGGCCAAGCTTAATACTGAAGATATAAACAACACATGGAAAACAAACTACAAAGCACTGGGACGAAATACTCATCATTTGGGCATCTTGGGCACTTTGATGAAGAAAATGAAAGGAGAACCAGCAAGGATGATCAAGGGGAACACAAAGAAACAGAAGGCTTGTCAGTGTTGGAGCCCTCCTAGTAACAGACTGGAAACCTACCTTGTCACATTCACCATTCTTTATTTGCTTATCTGATTTGCTTTGCTTTATTGGACTTTTCACTTCAAGAATCTAGGGATCAAAGAGAACGCTGTGTTAAATTTTATTTCAAGCATCTCTTAGCTAACCAGCCACATAAACAAAGGCATCCACTGAATGAAATGTACAGTAACATTTGCTTTCCAAATAGCATTTCTTTTCTATACATTTTCCTTCTTCTCTCTAATCTTATTTTCCTTGGAAAATGAATTACTTAGATCTGAAATGCTGAGTCAGAAAAGTAGAACTAAAAAAAAAAAAAAAACACAGTTGATGATAAGGAAATTGATCTAAGCTTCCAAGGCTGCTTCTCTTTTGCGACAACACTCTCACCATATGTATAGCAGCTGAGTTATACTGAGATTATAGTTCCCTCTGGCAAGAATTTTTTTCCTATTCATTCTGCTGTTTCAGCATGACTACTAGTGTTCAGTATGCTAGGGATGATAAAAACAAATACTCAAACGCCCTTTTTAGTACCTAACTTTCACATTCTAAAATTACTCATATGCACAAAACTGATACAGCTTTGGAAATGAAGATGGCCGACTATCTTCTGTGTTTTAAGAAATGATGTGTTTACCCTTGGTAAAACGCCAAGTGCTTTTCCTTTTATCTGGACTGATTACAACTTAAGTTATGAATAGCTTTACATACTGTATAGAAGCTTTGGTGGGAAGCTATGTTTCTACTTAATAAAAAGAAGCAAATTATTATTTAATAAATGCAGCTGATTTCTTTGACAGCGTCTTCAAAACTGAGGATTAAAAGGGAAGTATTTTTAAATGGCCCTCACTTGAAAAAGCTTGAAACCACTAAATTTATAAATGATGAGTGCTTACACATGTGTATAAACACAAAAAGCAAAGTAATTTGTCTTTTTCATTATAACTCATTATGAAGTGAGTTGTTATAATTGGAGACTAATATTAAAGGAGGAAAATGCCAAATAAAGGACCTAATTTATCTTAAGAGGTTTTATATTCCTACTGTTCTCTTTACCCATTCTGTGCCCTAACTTAGTAACAGTTCTGTCCACAAGTTTACCACATTCCGTAACATAAAGATTTTAAGAATGAGTCCACTTTTAATCTGTAGTGGCAAGAGCACTGATTAGGCTCAGAAGCCCAAGTTCAAGTCCCAGCCTTATTATTTAATATTTTTGGACTGCAAAGGATGAAATGGGAGAGATGAACAAAATAACACCAAGATTCCCATTCAGCTTTAACATTTTTTATTACTAATAAACATTTTACTGGATGAGGATAGGAACATGACATCCTGGAAAAGACCAAATACTCCTGAAGGGGCATATTTTTATTTTAATTGAGAATAATGCACGAGTAAAAAGTGTCCTTTTAACAGTCTTTCCTGACAATCATGCTTTTTTTCATCATTTTTAATATGAAGATAACCAAATGACTAATTTGACCAGGCTAACTTAAAATACAATACTTTTGGCAACACAAGGAAATTACTTATTAGCAGGGCAAGGCAATCGTTTTTAACATGCTCCACTGTAAAGGAAACCAAATACTCCACTACATTCAGAATTTCCTCCTCCATTGTTGTTGGAAGTGAGATCTCAAGGGAAAAATCAGCGCTGAGACCTAGGAGTAAGTAGGTCAGTAGATGGCACTCCTCGCCAACTCAGATACTGGGCTGGGCATGCAGAGACAATCTGCTGAGATTTCAGGCAAGAAAAAAAGAAAAAAAAAGTGCCTGCCTGCTTGACTTGTGCATTACAGAACTGAATTTTGTTCCCATCATATCCCGCTGCCTCCCACGATCCCCTCCTCCAACTCCTGTACTCTGGGTGTTGAAGTGACTTGAGGACGCTGTATTTGCAATAGAACTTTGCTAACTAGGTTTAGAGAGTTCTGCCACCTTTTCTTCAAAGCAGAAAATAGAACATTTGGACGCTGAAGTCCCACCCCACACATTCCGTAAGTGCTACAGCACAGAAGGCCAAAATACATTGAAATCCTAGTTTCTTTCTTCTGAAGTTGCAGTGGCAGGAACAAAAGCTCCGGGTGTCAGTGACCCGCCTCAAGTTACTGAGTGGCTGCCCAGAGAGGGCTCAGTTAATCTTCCTTCTTTGATCTCTCCCTGCTCCAAAATAAACAGCTTTGTCAAAACCTCATTCTGAGAGAGCTGAGCCCTGCTGAAGACAATTGTTTTATTTATGATCATTTCTTATCTTTAGGGAAACAACTCCAGAATAAAAAAGTACAACACCTTGTCTTCCACAGGCTTATTTTAAACCAGTTTAACTGGATAGATTCTTTTTAATTTCATTCAACATGCCTTGCAGGCTGATAGGTGATTTATGATATTCTGAATATTAACCCGGGTCCAATGGATCACTTCCTTCCTTCAAGTCCTTTCTCCCCTCCCTCCCTGCCAAGCTTCTGGCTAAAAAAGATGTGGTATTTTGTTTTTGTTTGAAATTCACATAAGGGAGGTTTGGAGTGAAAAAACCATCTCTGGTTGAAATGATGCAACACTCTTTATTATTACCTATTAAATTGTACTGAGAGAAGCAGAGCTACCTAGACTGCCTAGCTACTCCATTTATAGATACAGCAGTCTCTGAAAATAGAAGAATTGTGGTTTAGTAGCACTTTTGTCTTTAATCTGAGAAAATGTCTTGACAAACGTTCAAGATTATATTTTTCTGTATCACTTTATGAAGAATGACAACTCAGTTATTCACAGATGGATTCTCTACTGATACATCTTTCATACTAATGACAGTAGCTCCCAACAGTACTCAGGTTAATTACTTGCTTGGTTGACGTGCGACTCTATGTTCACTTTTATTCAGTATGAAAATATTTGACTCCATTAGTACTTCCCCTCTTCTCTAGTCCCTGGAAGATTTGAGAAAAGGCAATGGACATTTCAACTTTGCCTGGTGCTTTATCAAACTCAGAGATCATTATCAATTCATAGAGAGAGAACAGGCAAGGAGTATGGAAGAAGGAAACTCAGAGTGTTCCCATTTCGGAGTTAGTCCTTCCAAGTATGTTCTCAACTCTTTATTAATCGTGAAAATTCAGATTCATACTCTTTCTCTATCCCTGTCTCTCTCCCCCTACTTTTCTCCCTCCCTCCTGCGCACACACACACACACACACACACACACACACACACACACATTCAAATACGACTAAAAAGTCATTCCAGAGTGAAATTTAGTTGACTTTTAGATTTTTAAGAAATTTTTACTCTCTTATACCATCAACATAGAGAATTAAGATATACTAGTAATTTTTTTTAAGTCCCAGAAGCTTGACTTAAAGGGATAGCATCACACCTGACCCCAGTGGAAGTGATTTGAGGGGCTAGGAAACCAATACTAAACAAGGTTTAAGAAATCTTTACTTGTCCTCTCGGCTCCAAGACATAGCTCTAAGAAGGTAAGCCCTCCTGTGGTATATATATTTCCTAACCCAGACTAGCTAAAAGTGGAAGCATATGGACTTTCTTACCATGCTTACAAGTGCATGGAGAAAGCTACACATAATAGAGTATTATTGGCAGACTGATGATTCACATGTGTGAAGCAACATTTGCCAAATAAACACGCCAAGGAACCAGGGGTATGCTACTTAATCAGATAAGGTAACTTTTACCCTCTCCAGATAGATGATACTATTCGTTTTTGGTTTTGTTTGCTAGACAGGTAAAAAACAGTCTGACAAAGAGTCTAAACCTTTCCCTAAAGCCAAGGTCTGTTCAAGACTGCCCATTCAGGAAGGGCTTAAGTGAAGCCATAAGGTTTGAAGGGCATGAAAGGTGCTTGCTGGAGTTGCATTCCCTAGCAAGCCCACTTTTCACTACGATTAGGAGAGATACTGAAGGAGATTAGTGAGGGGCACAAAAGCAGAGCGTAATGCCCTACACTCCTGGCCCTGCCACTGCTGTGCCCATGACGTATTGTAGCTCTCATATACCACCCACTGGATACAGAAATCAAGCTGAAATATGCCTAAGTTGGATTTAAAAATATCATCGGCTGGGAGCGGTGGCTCATGCCTGTAATCCCAGCACTTTGTGAGGCGGATGATGAGGTCAAGAGATCGAGATCATCCTGGCCAACATGGTGAAACCCCGTCTCTACTAAAAATACAAAAATTAGCTGGGCGTGGTGGCATGCGCCTGTAGTCCCAGCTACTCGCGGGGCTGAGGCAGGAGAATCGCTTGAACCCAGGAGGCGGAGGTTGCAGTGAGCCAAGATCGCGCCATTGCACTCCAGCCTGGGCAACAAGAGCAAAACTCCATCTCAAAAAAAAAATAAAAAATAAAAAAATCTCACCAAGGTTCAAATTCTATTCTAATGCTAGTTCTCACTGAAGCACAAATTTACAAAAGGATCCCACATTTTCTAGTTAACCAGTCCAGTGTTCTCAGCTGATTGGCCATGATGCATATGTCTTTCCTCTTTTTACTTTCCTCTGAAATGCCTGACTTGTGGTGGCAGGCATCCACACCAGAGGTAAAAGACGGCTGGGCCATGAGCACAGCTGGCCCTGAAGATGGGGAAGAGCCAGGATATGGAAAAAGAAGTAAATAACTCGCTGAATACCCCATCTATAAGAGATAATGAGGCTGGACTTTGATTTTAATGTAGGACACAAAGAAATTGCAGTTGAACTGTAACTGGTACAACAAAGAGTACTGGTATCATTCCTACTTAACAAGAACGGATTTGCATTATAGACAAACCTTATAAATGAGTAATTTTAAACTATAAGAGATCTTTGCTAGTGCTTTAAATAAAATGCAAAAAGAAAAAGTCTTCAGCTATAAACTAACATTTTCCAAGTAACACAAAGACCACGAATTTAAGGGCAAGACTATTTAAAATTGAAGGACACCTGTGAAACAGTATTGTCAGAAAAACACAGTTGTTTAGTTTTCAAGTTAATATTCGTACAGTAACTTGAATTAAGCAGTTATTGTAGAGGTCATAGGAAATCTGTCGACACAAAAAGATAAGAAAAACTTATGGTAATGAGAGTATCAATTCAATGCTCAATGAGGCTTTTACATTATTCATGATACTGAAAATAGTTTATTTTAGTTGGTAAAGAAAATATCCCGATTTAATTTATTTAACAAATGCTCTTTATCATAGCCTTCAAAGTTCTGCCTAGATCTTATCCAAATAGTTATATTTTGAGTTGACTATCAAATTAATAAGCTTTCCTTTAGCTCAAGTTGTAACAATGATAATGACCATTATTTTCTCAGCATTTTATTAATTATTCCTTAAAATCCCAAGTAATAATCCTTCTATCTTGGACGAGAAAACTGAGGCCAAACACCTATAATAATAAACTACCATCAACTGAGTGCCAAGTAGGGGCTGTGCACTGCCTTTTGCTCTTTACATATATTATTTGTCATCTTCCCAATAACCTAAAAGGTACTGTTAATGTCATTTACAGATAAGGAAACTGAGAATCAAAAGCTAAAAGTTAATTTCCCACCAGTAAATTACCAGTGGTAAAGAACCAAGCTTTATACTAGGCCCAAAGGTCATATTCTTCCTAATTAAGGCACCTACTTACTGCTGAAGTGTAAAGTATATAGAAATCAGGAGTAAATGGTAAATGGGCAATACTTTTTGTCACCCTCTCTTATTGTACTAACTTAATTAACCCATCTGGTGGAACATATTCATCTTCTCATGACAGCAGAACCTCTTATACCCTAACTATGTGTTTATTCCAAAGGCTGTGGCCTCCCTCCCATCTATTTGGCATCAAGAGGAAGTTTGTTTAAAATTCAGGGATGAAAGTTTTGCATGCTTTGTAAAAATGATTACACCTAGCTCTGCAGAGTCTTGCAAAGTGCAAACCCCACAATTTACCTGGTTGTTGTTGGTTTTTAATAAGGGTGGTGGAGGTTCGTGATGTAGGGGTGAAGAAGCAGAACTGCTTTCACTATCGCTGCCATCACTTAAGCTAACTCTGAAAAGAAAGAGAAAAGTTATGCACATCATTACAAACAGATGATTCTTGAAATACCCATAGAAATAGGCGTGGAAAGCACAGAATCCAAACACTAACCCTTGACAAGTTCATTTTAACTCACAACCGCTAACACGTATTGGTGCTTACTTTGTAACTGGAACTGTGTTAAGTGCTTTACCTGCCATTTCTCTTTTCATGATCTCCTGTTTCACAGACGAGTAAACTGAGACTCAGAAAGACTGGGTCACTCATCTAGGGTCACATAGGTAAAAATGGTGGCTCTGGAATTCAAATACAAGCAAGTGGCCCAAAGCTAGTGCTCAGCCACTATACTTTACTGGGGTCATTTACTCATTCATCTCCCTTCTCCTGCTCTCCCTACCTACTATGATCAAGCATGCTACTCAAGCTTACAGAAGGTTAGCAAAATTAGTTTGTTGATTACTACCTTTATTTTCCTTTCCTCCTCCCTCTCTGTTACAGATGAAAAAGTTACAAACATGTCTAGAATACACGCTGCAGGGGAAGAAGCAACCACATAAATGAAACTTCATAAAGAATGTGGAAAACAGCCCTGCACCACTGACAGCACAGAGTGACATCTAAGGATTGAACATGTGGAGCCCGGCATGCTAGGACCATTACCAATCATTTCTACCGTGTCATTATTCAAGGCTGTCTCTAGTTCTGAACACTGATACAACAATTCATTGGAAATACGCTACAACAACACAAAGAAATGGTATGTTTGGGATAACCGCTTTGGAAAACTACAATGATATATTTTAAAAATTAAAGAACTAAAGACAATCCACACCACCTCCTCCCCATTTTTTCTTTTCAGAAGAAAATGGAATTTTCTTTTATCCACAATAGGAGAGATTTATTTATTCTACTGTGCTGAATGTAGTCCTCCCTCAGAGATGTCCTCTTTCCGTATTTGCTCCCCCCGTCTCTGGTTATATAGCACCTAATGTAATATGCTTCTCAGAAACAGAAACTGTTTTAGAAATCAGGATAGTTTTTCTTTCACTCTGAATAGGCAATCACATTCTAGCTCTATAATGTATTCAGACAGACAAGATACAAGATAGGAAATGAAAAGGATACACTGGGACATCCTTTTAGCAAAAACTGATAGAACTTGTTTTTCTTAACTAAATTACATTAATGAAGTGTTCAGTTGAAGCGCTGTTTTAAAATGTGTCTTGAGTGAAGTGGAAGGCTGAGTATTTAAACTGATTAAACAGTTGAGACTTCACAAGTGCAGTGAAGATCAAATGTTACACTGGCACTGCCATGCTAACACAGCACGTCAGGCAGGGAACAAGAAAAGCAGCCCCAAAAATGTGTATCTGTATCAGATGACTCACAAACCTATATGATGACCACACAGACTCAGGGGTTGCAGCAATAAGTAGGTGGGCAACAACTAATCACAGAATATCCAGATATTCTAAATAACAACTTGGGAAATCATCTAAATAGGTCATACATTTTTCATCAACTAAATTTGAGAGCAGCCACTGGTCAGGATTTTGGTTGGTATAAGTAAGCTACTTTAAGTTTCAGTCCATTTTGAGGTCTTTTTTCCCTATCAGTTTCCTTTTTATCAGACAAAAGACTTCTAAAGGGAAATGTTATAAGGCCATGGGCATATTAAAGAGGTTATATTCTCCTATTTAAAAGGAATGCTGACAGGTTAGTCTGAGAGACAAGGAGAGAAACAGGGGTTGAATATGACCATAAAAAACAGTCACTGAGATATCTAATGGGGCACACACCCTGAGGAGGCTCTTTTCAGAGGACAAAGCATTGGCAATTAGGAAGCATCAGTCTCTCCAGTTTGGGTTAAGACTGCTTTTTTTTTTGTTTTGAATCTTAGGGTCTTCTACATAGTAATGGATAACAGGGAAAGATTTAACGCAATATATTATAAATGTAATTGGATTTTAAATTCAAGTAGATTCGTATTTTTTCCACTCAAGACAAATTAAAGTAAGCATGCCTATTTGTTTTCTTCATGATAAAGAAATAAAATCCTCAGGGCAATTTCAAGTTGAGTATTAATTATAAGTGACATGAATTACCATCTTATAACATGGAATTATGCCTCACAGCATTAAAGCTACTTAAGGCACTTAATTGTCAGCACACTTAAAAGGAATTTATTTTCTGGAAAGCACACAGGTGATCCTAGTTTTAATTAGGTCACACACATAATTCACTGGAGCCAATTATGTATTTCTAACTAGAAACAGCAAACACATTTCTGCAAATTCTGAGACTATCTCCAGCAGTGGATCAACACAAACTCTTCAAATGAAAACAGACTTTAGTTCAACAGTCAGTCCTGCCACTTGGCATACTTTTCCAAGGACAAGGACATCTAATGTGACTTTTTCCTATAAAATTTTTAGAGGAAAAGCCTCTTTCTGAGAAAAAGGAGAAATAGTTCCCTGTAAAGTATGTGTAGGCATACCAAGGAGACCCTGCATCAAATGAACGTGACCATCTACTGCCGTTTTTGGTGTTTCACACCTTTGCTGTGATTATCCCAGCAGGGCTTGTGAAAGAGTCTGACTTCATCACAGGCAACCCCTTTCCTTCCAAGATACTCACCTGCGACTTCGGCTGCCTCCTCTATTTACAGGCCTCTCCATTTCAGAGTCATTGTCGTTATCCTCCACTTCATCTGATTCCTCCTCATTGTCATCAGAATGTAGATCTTTCATTATAGACCTCAAAGGACCTGAGTAATGACAATGAACCACAGGCAATCAAACATATACTCAAACACAGTTAGCCATATTAGAAACAGGGGGATGCTTACCAGCACTGAACACCAGTTAAAAATAATCATCATATATATTTATACAATTTACAAGGCAAATTTGGTATAGTTTCTAAAATGCAATCTCTGCCAAAACACTATTGTTTTCATAATCGATTCCCAAAATATTAATTAAAGAATCTCTATTTTCTAGGAATTTTTTTCTGTGCATTTTTCTTCCCTAAGAAAAATTATACATAAAAAGAAAAAGAAAAATCTATCAGTAAATTGAATGTTTTGTTAGGTTAATCCATGTATTGAAAAGTTGAGATTAATAAATCACTGTGGTTGTAACTTGTTCTTGGCAATGCAGCCTTTGTGTGGTACTTTTTGATCTATTAAGGTTTAGCTGTTCCTTTTATTTCAAGGTCAATTTCAGGTCAAGCAAGCATTTCAGTCAAGTTCAGATTATAAAGTATTTCAATTCCATGGAGTAATATCCTACCTCTGATCTTCATATTGATCTTGGACACAAGGTCTTGTTGCAGCAATTTTAAGCAGCCAATTTTCATTTTACTTTTTAAGAAATTACTGGCACAATACCAGCATGTATAAACATAAATAAGACCATGCAATAAATCAGGTACACAGAAAAATCAGCACAGTATCCAGTATCAGACAGGTAAAAGAAAAAAAATCAAACTCTAATTTTATTCTAGGACAGGACAGAAATGAAAACACACACACAAACACAAATTCATTAGTGTGGCTTATTTTCACTTTACTAGGCTAAATGTGATGAAAAATAGATAGTTTTAATCTTAACAGAAGAGGTTATAAAGACAATGAAGAAAGAGAGACACTTTCATTCGGGATTAGGCAATTCCTAAAGTCTCATCTATGACAGGGATATCTGAGCTATTACTATCTTGACTCCCTACAATCTCACATTCTGCAAAACCCAAATTTTTCTGCTTTTGTAGTGGGCTTATTTCTTTGGAAGTCAGTGAAACAAGACCTCTGAATAGCCAAAACGATTACTGTCTTTTATTTTATTTTTTTCCTGGAAGCTTAGCCTTAGTCCAAACACACACAACAATTTAATCCTTTTCAAAACATTCAAAGCCATCAGGAATTCAGTGTGGTCATTGAAAAAGGTAATGTTCAATACTATGCTAAAACACAAATTCTACTTTGATACCTATGCATTTTTCATGTAAAAAGAGTGTATATTTGAAGATTTTCCACATACACAAAAATGGAAAATATAATTAGTTAAATATTCTAGTTTAAACGTCTTTATTCTGAATTCAAGTTAACACTTGATCATGAGTAGAGAAAAATATATATTTAAAAGACAGCCAATTAGTATTGCCTTAAAGACTATTAACATGTAGGAAAAAAATATGTCCAGGAGGAAAGATGAAAACCTATTTCCCTATGTCAAAGCCTCTTAAAGCTTTTGCTATTGTATTTCCTTTGGGAACTCCCTGGGATGGGCTGTGTCTATAATCCTTTTGTAGCAATGAGAATCTGATGGCAGGGACCGGAAAAAGGGGAATTTCTAGAGCCTTGCCTCGTACATCAGAACAATACTCAACTGTATTCCTAAGGGAAATAAATACAACTGCATAAAAGCCAAGTTATGATTCGAATAATAAAACAGTATAAGGTGATAAATCAAGGCATTAAGATGGTTTTCTTTTGTTTTGTTTTGTTTTCTTTTTTTTGAGACGGAGTCTCACTGTGTCACCCAGGCTGGAGTGCAGTGGCGCGATCTCAGCTCACTGCAACTTCCGCCCCAGGTCCAAAGGATTCTCCTGTCTCAGCCCCCCGAGCAGCTGGGACTACAGGCGCATGCCACCACACCTGGCTAATTTTTTGTATTTTTAGTAGAGACGGGGTTTCACCGTGTTAGCTAGGATGGTCTTGATCTCCTGACCTCTTGATCCACCCGTGTCAGCCTCCCAAAGTGCCATTAAGGTGTTTTATGAGAAAAGCATCTCCTAGTTTGCATGAGATGTTGATACCTTGTTGCCTGGTCTGGGATGGTGTGAAGCTGGAGCTGGAGCTGGAGCTGGAGCTGGCAGGACTGGGTTGTTCAGACTTTAAAGAAGAATAAAAAGGCACCATCAATAAATTTACGGGATACCACACATCTAAAGTTGAAAACAGTATTGTTGCTCAAACCATCCTCTGCAAAAACCGTGATGCATTTCATTATGTCAAATTACTAACACAGGAGAGTCATGTTGCCTTTTGTTGTGCCCACTTTATTTTTATTAGATGCAGAAACAAGTATAAAAACTTGAGGAGATAAACACTTGGGTGTTACATGAGAAAAGGGCCTGGCTTTGATTTCACTCCTATGTTTACTGCTATACAGGTCTCCCTCTTTTCATCTTAGATATAAAATACTTCTTTATTATACTTTAAGTTTTGGGATACATGGGCAGAACATGCAGGTGTGTTACATAGGTATACATGTGCCACGGTGGTTTACCGCACCCATCAACCCATCATCTACGTTAGGTATTTCTCCTAGTGCTATCCCTCCCCTAGCCCCTGACCCCTGAAAGGCCTTGGTGTGTGATGTTCCCCTCCCTGTGTCTATGTGTTCTTATTGTTCAACTCTTCACTTATGAGAACATGCAGTGTTTGGTTTTCTGTTCCTGTGTTAGTTTGCTGAGAATGATGTTTTCCAGCTTCATCCATGTCCCTGCAAAGGACATGAACTCATCCTTTTTATAGCTGCATAGTATTTCATGGTGTACATGTGCCACATGTTCTTTATCCAGTCTATCACTGATGGGCATTTGGGTTGGTTCCAAGTCTTTGCTATTGTGCATAGTGCCACAATAAACATACATGTGCATGTGTCTTTATAGTAGAATGATTTATAATCCTTTGGGTATATACCCCGTAATGTGATTGCTGGGTCAAATGGTATTTCTGGTTCTAGATCCTTGAGAAATCCCACACTGTCTTCCACAATGGTTGAACTAATTTACACTCCCACCAACAGTGTAAAAGTGTTCCTATTTCTCCACATCCTCTCCAGCATCTGTTGTTTCCTGACTTTTTAATGATCGCCATTCTAACTGGTGTGAGAGGATATCTCATTGTGGTTTTGATTTGCATTTCAAAAGAAGACATTTATGCGGCCAACAAACATATGAAAAAAAGCTCATCATTACTCGTCATTAGAGAAATACAGCTGTCTTTCTAAGAGATACCTTGATTACCCTTTCTGTAATGTTCGATTGACTCAACTGGTTAAAACATAGTGGTAATGAGGCTAACGTCATTAGTTCAATCACATTATGAGCCAGTTAATTTAACTGTGGCCCAAGGCCATGACCCAACCCTAACCCTTTTCATCCACAGTTCACAAATGGAGGCCAATATTCATAACAAGACCCAGATAGGTCCAAATGAGTCAAGGGAAAATGTCGCCATTCTTTTTTTGTAAATTCTCTTTAATTCCACAACCTATAAGTGGCAAGGAAAGAGTGTCATACATACACCCCAATCTCTTACGCTCTATGAATTCTCCTTATCCTTTTATAACCAGAAAGTTCCACATCCTCTTTGACCCACCCAACTCGGTTCTCTTCCTTCTCCAAAACCACTGAAATATAGTGGAAGTATCATGTTTTCTTGTTAGAGATACAACAGTATTGCACTGCCTCTGATGTGTCTTTGCTCCCCAGATAGTCTGTAGACTGCCAGCACTTGAAAAATTAGGGGTCTGTCTTGTGCTTCTTGTAATCCTCTTGTACTTAGCATAATGCATTGTATACAAGAGGCACTTTTTATCGGTGACTAAAGACAGCACATTAGGCCCTGCGTTCCACCTTCTGCCACAGTTTTTTTGAAAGATTCCATGGCAGGTAAAGACAGGCAATGCAGACACATGGACCTAAGTGTGCAAAGATACCAATCATACCAACAAACTTGAATTTTACATATTTAAGGCTAAATTTATTTCACAATAACTTAGTAATGTTCTTATAACCAAATTTATTTCCATCCTATTTTTATTATGCTCATAGTCTTAACTACATATTTGAGAATATTTGTGGTTTCCTGTGTATAGAACAAATCTTTTTACTTCAAGATGACCAAATTTGAGGACAAACTAAGAGCACAACCAGAAATCACTAAATGAGGATGAGAATCTCAGTCAGTTTATATTTGTTTCTCACCAATGCTTTGTTCATCTCCCTTTCCAGCACTGAATTCTCACCCCCTTCTCCCAAGGTAGCACCAAGCTCTACCAACTTGGACACAAGGAAACACTTTCAGACATTCCTAATGCACAATTCACATCCTCAGGCTTGATGGGAAAGCAGGTGCCAGCAATCTAGCACTCATTCTGCAGGAAAAGAGCCAGACACGATCTCTAATGAGCAGCAGGCGGCCTACCAACCCTTCAGCACTGTAAGATTTACTTGAGTACTGTAGCACAATGTCTTACACATTGCTGTTTGTGGGTCACAAAGAAAAGTTGGTTTACACGTACAAATGCTCTATAAGGTACTCTTCATTTCTGTTGAGTGGCTCTTCTACTGTTGAGCCCCAATGGCGAGTTACACAACTGAAAGAGCATTCAGTTGGCATTTATGTGCACTGCCCAGCTGTAAAACATTTCTCCCAGAGTTTGCAGAGTACTCCTCTTCCTCTCCAAGTTGCTCTTTTCAGCCATGAAAAGTGCCTGCAAATGATATTATTTTGATAGCTCTGGAAACCATCTGGGAGCCGTAAAGGAGGTTTCCTTACAGTGAGCAGAGAGAGCTCTAATTCCTCATCTTGCCTGGCCAGTTCACATTGTATTGGACTTAAAGGAGCCACTCTGCCAGAGCTATTTGCTGAGAATGACATTAGCTAGGATGACAAGAGAAGATGGTGGTCATCTCTCAACTACCCCACATGAAACATTACTCATCTGTCTCAAGCATCATGTCAATCTCAGAACCAAACCAGGAGGCAGGCTTCTTTTAGCTTCTTACCCATAAATAAGGTTAATAATTCCACAGTTGCTGATCACCAAAAAACCCACAAATAGGAACATAACACAACAGGAAAAAGGGCTTTTTATTCATCATTTATGATTAAGACCTTGCCTCTGCCACAAAGTATTTGAGAAGTTTTACAACAAAAGACATTAATTCTACAAGGACATTAAAGTAGAAAGTTTAAAGCAAAAGAGCTGGATAAAAAAGGATAAAATGCTGAAGAGTGGGCAACAAGGCAATGTCCTGAAAGCTTTTAGTAGTCAGGACAGAACAAGCATTTGTGGAAGATGAGACCTTTAAAATGATCTAAGGCAGTGAATCTCACACTTTGGTGGACAATAGAACCACAGGAGGACTTGTTAAAACACAGCCTACAGCCCCACCCAGGAGTTACAGATTCAGTAGGTTGAGGGACATGGGTGAGTGGGACAGGACCCTGGAATTTATAAAACATCACAGGTAATGATGATGCTGCAGGTCCAGGGACCAACCATGCTGATGAGAACCACTGATCGAGGACCCAGAAACCGATAATCACAGAAAGTCAACAGAATTAGCTGGGAGAAGCCCATATATGAGGAGATTCTGATTTAATAGGTTGATAGTGGAGATCCAGGCATGTTTATAAAAAGCTCACAAGAGATACTGGTGAAAACTACAGGATGAGGCCACTGATTCTATATTAGTCTGCCTTTCTTCCTTAAACACACACACAAAAACACATTTTTGAAAGAATTTTAAATTTAAGGAAGCATGACTATATACATCATGAGAAAAATTAGAAAAATATTGACTTACCCAGAGGCAGCTTGAAAGAACGCAACTGCCACTCAATGAAAACATTTATGAAGCATGTACCACCATGTTGTGGGGGAGACACCTTAAACTAACTTAACCTGCCTAGTACAGAATTCACCTGCATGTTAACTGCTCAAAGAGCCACTCTGCCACTAGAGGAGGCTGACACTGTCTTACATTTCATCAAGCCCAACCAACAGAATTGCAGTTCACTGTGAGTTATGTATTTTATTTTTAAAACGTCATATTTATCTTCCAAAAACAAACCAAGGATGATTACATAAACTAAAGAAGGTCACTTGCTTTACACACAAAAAAATCATCATAAACAGGGTTATATGAAGATCTTTATATGAAGATCTTCACAGGCCCTAAGGATTGCAAGATATAATAATCTCCTTTCCCCACCCTACCCCATAAGAAACATTTTAAATATGTGCTTGTCTGTATACATGTAGGGCGTGCACATGTGTGAATGCTAAACCAAAAATTCAGAGAAGTCCAATGAGGTTCTGATGTTTTCCCCTTGTTAATATAACACCTGTTTGTAAAATATCAAAATTCTCACCACCAAAAAAATGTTTTACTACTTCTTGCTGATCCTCTAACCACATGCTTACCTGACCTACTGGGTAATGAAACACTATGCATGTAGTTTCTTTCAATGGTATGTTCTACAGTGATAAAAGTATAGACATCCTTTGCTTCATCATGCCATTTTTCCAACAATTTGTGTTCACTTCATGTCTCTGCATCACATATTGGAAATTCTTGCAACATTTCAAACTTTTTCATTATTATTATACCTGTTATGGTGTTCTGAGATCAGTGATCTTTGATGCTACTATTGTAATTGCTTTGGGGGCACCACAAACCGCACCCATGTAAGATAGCAAACTTAATCAATGTTGTGTATCTCTAACTGCTCCACCAACCTGTCAATCACCAACTCCCTTCTTCTCCTTGGGTCTCCCTATTCCCTGAGATACAACAATACTGAAATTAGGCCAATTAATAATCCTACAATGGCCTCTAAATGTTCAAATGAAAGGAAGAGCCACAAATCTTTTTTTTTTTTTTTTTTTTTGAGACAGAGTTTCACTCTTGTTGCCTAGGCTGCAGTACAATGGCAGGATCTCAGCTCACTGCAACCTCTGCCTTCCGGGTTCAAGCCATTCTCCTGCCTCAGCCTCCCGAGCAGCTAGGATTACAGGTGTGCACCAACACGCCTAGCTAATTTGTATTTTTTTTGGTAGAGATGGGGTTTCGCCATGTTAGCCAGGCTGGTCTCGAACTCTTGACCTCAGGTGATCCACCTGCCTTGGCCTCCCAAAGTGCTGGGATTACAAGCGTGAGCCACTGCACCAAGACACATCTCTCACTTTAAATCAAAGCTACAAATGATTAGGCTTAGTGAGAAAGGCATGTCAAGAGGTGACAGGCCAAATGCTAGGCCTCTTGCACCAAATATTTAGCCGAGTTGTGAATGCAAAGGAAAAGTTCTTGAATGGAATTAAAAGTGCTACTCCAGTGAACTCATGAATGATAAGGAAGCAAAACAGCCTTATTGCTGATATGGAGAAAGTTGTAGTGGTCTGGATATAAGATCACACCAGCCACAACACTTCCTTAAACCAAAGCCTAATCAAGAGCAAAGCCCTAATTCGCTTTAATTTTATAAAATCTGAGAGATGAGGAAGCTGCAGACAAAAAGTTTGATGCTAGCAGAGGTTGGTTCACAAGGTTTAGGGAAATAAGCCATCTCTGTAACATAAAAGTGCAAGTTGAAGCAGCAAGAGCTGATACAGAAGCTGCAGGAAGTTATCCAGAAGATCTAGCTAACAACATTGATGAAGGTGGCTACACTAAACAAATTTTCTATGTAGACGAAACAGCCTTCTACTGGAACAAGATGCCATCTAGAGCTTTCATAGCTAGAGAGAAGTCAAGGCCTGGCTTCAAAGTTTCAAAGGATAGGCTGACACTCTTTTTAGGGGCTAATGCAACTGGTGAATTTAAGTTGAAGCTAATGCTCATTTACTATTCTGAAAATATCCTAGGGCCCTTAAGAATTATGCTAAATCTACTTTGCCTGCGCTATAGGAATGGGACAACAAAACCTGAATGACAGCACATCTGCCTACAGCATGGTTTACTGAATAGTTTGAGCCCACTGTTGAGACCTACTACTCACAATAAAAGATCCCTTTCAAAATATTATTGCTCATTGACAATGTACCTGGTCACCTGAAAGCTCTGCAGGAGATGCACAAGGAGATTAATGTTGTTTTCATGCCTGCTAACACATCTATTCTGTAGCTCATGAATCAAGAAGTAGTTTTGGCTTTCAAGTTTTACTATTTAAGAAATACATTTTGTAAGGCTATAGCTGCCATAGATAGTGATTCCTCTGATATATCTGAGCAAAGTAAATAAAAAACCTTCTGGAAAAGGATTCACCATTCTAGATGCCATTATGAACATTCATGATTCACAAGAGAAGATCAAAATATGAACATTAAAAGGAGTTTGGAAACAGCTGATTTCAACCTTCATGGATGACTTCGAGGGGTTCAAGACTTTAGTGGAAGAAGTCACTGCAGATGTGGTGGAAACAGCAAGATAACTAGAATTAGAAGTGGAGTCTAAAGATGTGACTGAATTTTTGCAATCTCATAAAATTTGAATGGATGAGGAGTTGCTGCTTATGGATGAGCAAAGAAACTGGTTTCTTGAGAAGGAATCTACTCCTGGTGAAAATGCTAGGAACATTGTTGAAACGACAATAAAGAATTTAGAATATTATATAAATTTATCGATGAAGCAGTGGCAGGATTTGAAAGAATTGAGTCCACTTCTAAAAGATCTACCGCACTATCAAACAACCTCACATGCTACAGATAAATCTTTTGCAAAAGTCAGTCAGTCCATGCAGCAAACTGCATCGTCTTATTTTCTTTCTTTCTTTTCTTTTTTAGATAGAGTCTCACTCTGTCACAAAGGCTGGAGTGCAGTGGCACCATCTCGGCTCACTGCAAGTTCGTTCACGCCATTCTCCTGCCTCAGCCTCCTGAGTAGCTGGGACTACAGGCGCCCGCCACCACGCCCGGCTAATTTTTTTTTTTTTTTTTTTTTTTTTTGTATTTTTAGTAGAGACGGGGTTTCACTGTGTTAGCCAGGATGGTCTCGATCTCCTGACCTTGTGATCCACCCGCCTTGGCCTCCCAAAGTGCTGGGATTACAGGCATGAGCCACCACGCCTGGCCTGCATTGTCTTATTTTCAAAAATTGCCACAGCCACTCATATCTTCAGCACTCCAATTGATAAGTAGTCATCAGCATCTGGGTGAGACCTTCCACCAGCAAAAAGACTATGACTAGCTGAAGGCCAAGAAAATTGTAAGCATTTTTGGCAAAAAGGTATATTTTAATAAGGTAATATATACTGTCACACTTAATAGATTACGATATAGCATAAATATAACTTTTATATGCACTGGGAAACCAAAAACTTCACATGCCTAATTTTATTGTGTTATTTGCTTTATTACAATTGTCTGGAACCTAACCTGCAGTGTGTTGAAGGTATGCCTACATATGCTGAAGTATCTTAATTCTACTGCTTGATAGTATATTTTGGGGAAGATTGCTTAAACATTAGTTTGCTCATAGAGTGAGGGCACTGAACCTCATATAGAAGTGATTATCTTAAATTGATATAATAAAGTAAAAACACCAAGCACACTGCTGTTCTAATGGCAGCTAATCAACATTTGATTGCTACTATCATTTACAATAGGTCACATACTCCTCTACTGCCTAATACAAGATATATCTTTACTACCAAAACAATGGGCCTACCAGGATTTGCAATACAATCTTCAACATTAAATGGCTATGCAAAATCATTTTGTAATGGATTTTCTACAGAGTATTACTTTTGTCCAAGACAAGTAAGAAAAACCACATGTTTACAACTAGAAGTGTTTCAAAAGCGAGCACCTGTCAAGGTAGATCACAGGGGAGGCCTGCATAAGCTGGCACTGATCCTGTACCAAGAGCATACTTCCTCTTTAGGTAACAGATGTCAAAAGTAGTTCTGTCTTTTCTAATTGGCAACTATATTTATGAACAGAATTTTGGTGACTTGATCTTTAAAGCAATCAAAATAAAAATAGTGAAAAGGGAAAGAGTACAGTATAACTAGTTAAATAGAAATTATTTCAGACACATTGCTACACTTTTCATAAAATGTAACCTCATTAGTTACATTATGAAAATGTAACTTTTCATAAAATGTAAACCTCACCTAGAAACAGAACACCTAGAGCCTGCTATAAAGATTATCTCTTCTTTCACAAATATCCAGAAAGACTGTGGATGAATACTAATGAAAGAAGAAAACACAAATATAGGACACTTTATTTACTTCTCTGTTCAATTTTCATTATGCCTGACTGAAGTACTAGGTTCTTCTCACAGTTTTGGTCCTTATTTCATTTAAAAAAAAAAAATCATCTTACACATTATATAGCTTTTCTTTTTGCTTAACATAAAAAAAAAAAAACACTTAAAAGTCCACCTCATTTAGTTTCTCCTCTGTAGGAAACTGAAAATAATCCACTCAATTTTTAAATGTACATTTAAAAAAATAACATAACAAGCTAGGTGCAGTGGCACATGCCTGTAATCCCAGCACTTTGGGAGGCCAAGGCAGGAAGATTGTTTGAAGCCAGGAGTTCAAGACCAGCCTGGGCAACACAGTGAGATCCCCATCTCTACAAAAAATAAAAATATTAGCCAGGCTTGGTGAAGTGTCCCTGTAGTCCCAACTACTTGGGAGGCTGAGCCAGGAGGATCCCCTGAGCCCAGGAGTTTGAGGCTGCAGTGAGCTACGGCTATGCCACTGCACTCCAGTTTGGGTGACAAGACAAGACTCTGTCTCAAAATAAAAGACATAACATCCATGCCAAACAACTGTGGAAAAATGCTTTCCATTAGATGAGTGAAATCTATGTTACCAATTCCCATTAATGGGTAAAATATTGAGATAGCTATGTCAATAAAAGGTAAGGCCAAATTTAAACAAAGAAGTATTGAAAAGTGATAAAACAATATTCTACTTATGTTAACCTAACAATCTATGCACTAGCGAATTATTAAAAGCCAGAATCAAGAGAAATTTTATTATCATTTGGCTTTACATTAGTAACTGCTTCAAAAACATGCTAAAAGAACAAAATTTTGTTATATAAAAAGATATATAAAAATGAGATTGAACAAACATCAGTAACTCTAACCTCATAATGTATTTTTGTGTAGCTCTATCATATTCCTTATTTCATTTGCACCACCACTAGTAAGGCGAGTGATAGGAATTATGCCCCCTCTACCCCAAAATTCACATGTTGAAGCCTTAACCCCCAGTATCCCAATACGATAGTATTTGAAGATGGGACCTTTGCAAGGTAATTAGGTTTAAAATGAGGTCATGAACGTAGGGCCCTCTTGATGGAATTGGTATCCTTGTAAGAACAGACACCAAAGAGCTTGCTTCTTTTCTTTCTTACTATGTGAGGACACAGCAAGAAGGCAGCCATCTGCAAGCCAGGAAGAGAGACCTTACCAGATTCCTTGTTGGACTTCCCAGCCTTTAAAACTGTGAGAAATAAATTGCTGTTGCTTAAGACACTCAGTCTACTGTATTTTGTTATGGCAGCCCAAGCTGACTAAGATAGCAGGGTGCATTTTTGATCAATATTTTTCAGATGATAAAACTGAAGCACACAGTAAGATTAAGTGACCGGGGGTAATATTTAGGTGAATTAGAACCGGATTTTCTGACTTCTAATCCAATGCTATTTGTACTGCAACTATTAACTTTGAAAAAGGGCAATTAATTTAAAGCAGTGTTCTGAACATACTAACACCCTTTTATAAATTAGGGACAGGGAAGAAAGTTTTGTCACTGCAGAAGATGTAAGGAATATCCTTTGTCCCCAAGGTACATCTTCTGATCCACACCCAAAGCAAACCAGTGGTAAAACAAAACACTTCATCCCAGGGGAGTTAATGTGTCTGATCCATTGCTTCTAACATTTGTCCAATCAATATTACAATGAATCCTGGCTAGGAACCTCGCTATTTCAGTAATTTTTTTTTTTTTTTTTTTTTTTTTTTGAGACAGAGTCTTGCTCTGTCGCCCAGGCTGGAGTGCAGTGGCGCGATTCTCAGCTCACTGCAAGCTCCGCCTCCTGGGTTCACGCCATTCTCCCGCCTCAGCCTCCTGAGTAGCTGGGACTACAGGCACCCGCCACCACGCCCGGCTAGGTTTTTGTATTTTTAGTAGAGACGGGGTTTCACAGTGTTAGCCAGGATGGTCTCCATCTCCTGACCTCGTGATCTGCCCGCCTCAGCCTCCCAAAGTGCTGGGATTACAGGCCTGAGCCACCGCGCCCGGACTTCAGTGAGTTTTATAAAGGAAAACAGGGAAGTTTCTTCTCTGAACTGCCCTAATCCTCTTGAGACTGGCATTAATAGGACCAATGAGCACATCAGGCAACACAGTAAAATCATATATTTTATTTACCTTCAAGTGATCTACCCTCTTTTCCTAACTCTTCAATATAAATCCCATAATATCCAAGAAAAAAATACCATTTAATGCTTTAAATAAGCTGTTAACAGCTCTTTCTTTCAAAACAAGGTGGAACTGGGGAAAGGACACTAGAGTGCAACCTTTATTGCTAGACACCTACTCAAGTCTGTAACCACAGAGAAGACTCTACAGCTCTTTTTAGTAGATGCTCTCCATTTGTATTACGACAACTTGAATGAATTTGATGTTAGATTAGAATCATATTTAGCCTCTTGAGTTCTTATGTTATCAAAAGCTATTGTTATACCCATCATTTTCTGATGATAGAGCAAGATCCTGAGAATTACCCTCTCAACTGTTAGCAAAACAGGAAACGTCCTTATTTCTGTTATATTTTCAACTTACAGATATAAAATCATCCTGGAAGCCAAGATAATTGGCTTGCATTGAGGTGCCTGTTTTTACAATTACATTCACTTTCTTCATTATTATCATTACCTTTACTATTACTATTAAATGCTGTCATTTGGACTTATCACTACTTGTCTGAGAATAGAAAATGTCATTAGGAAATAAAATGGCCTCGGGGAGCAGGGGTCTATAAATCTCTCCACAAGACCCTTTTCCACACTTAGGGATGGCTATCATTTTCTTTCAGCTTCCTCCCTTTCAAGCAGAAGAGCCTCAAGTCTTTTATCTCTCATCACCATTTGTACTTTAAAGGCTGCTACGATTGTAGCCAGAACATGTGCTCTTTCAAAAAATCCAGTTGTTGCAAGATGTGTTCTAAGATCACTGGCTGAAGGATCCTTGTTAAGAGCTTTGAGAATGAGAAATCATCTGAAAACAGACCACTTACAGTCACACCACCTATAAACACAGTACTATTTTTGAGCAAAGCTCACATGTATAGAAGTTGAATTTCACAACTGACCTTTAACTACACCACTTAGTTGTGATGCCAAAGACATATGTTTTAGCTGTGTTTTCTCTTTCTCTTTTGTGTGTTTTGAGAGTGACGGGTAGAGAAAGAAAAATGTTACAAGTGAGAGGCCTCAGAGCTGTAATTCCTCACAGAAGAGAAACAGGAAGGAAAAAAAGTTTCCTGATAGAACTGGCCCATAATTAAGTGTTATTGGAGTTGACCAATGAACATCGAAACACCACTACTTGTCAGTTTACAATGAGATCTTGAGATTATTGTCAGAACTATTCAGTTACTTGTGAAGTAACCCTCCTGTGCAGAGCACAAGAAATTTAAAATAGTGGAAAATCACTTTTATCTTCTCAACATTTATAATGGCAACAATGAACTGAACACTGAATTGAACAAAGTCATAAAAAGTACATTATGGCTACAGGGCTCAGTATTGGATTATAAATATTAAAGTATATTTGGGATTATAAAAAAGTATAAAGTAAATTAAATAGAATGAATTCAGGAAATAAAGGTGATAATGAAATGAAATAACTAAAAGATATATATCTGAAGAGATTATTTTGACAAGACATTTAACTACATTTCCTTATTAACTTTAACCTTTTAAAAAGTGTGTTACTTTAAAATGTTCATAAAGCATTTGATTGACACCAATATAATCTTTACAGATTTACACAGATGTCAAGAAGTATTAATTTTAATCTTTGGACTATCTTACAGAATTTTCCCGATTAAATGTGAAACCTGGATTTACTATCATGGCAGTGGCATTAAGAGTTTATTTTATTTGCTAAGAACTTATGTCCATGGTAGTTTGACTTTTAATATAACCAAAATCCACTGGGGAAAAAGTGTTGACTTAAGACTACCTCATCTTCACCAGGTCAAAAATGCAACATTTTCTCATTATCAGCTTATAAAACAAAGACTACTGATAGTTGCAAGGGTTATTTCTCTACAAGCCTTATATCTTCCTCAATAGAATTAGAATACTGGAGCTCTTTCCTCTAACTAGATCAAGGAACTCCAAAGTTCTTTGGGTGTGGGTATGAATGTATATGTTTACATAGATGTGTGTAAGATAATACATAGTAGTAAAAGAAAAGAACAAGACCTCTTTTCATATCAGTCTTTTACTTTTAAATTTTCAATTTTTTGTATGTGTTTTCTTGTACATAATATGAAAGTACAGCATAACTTATTCTTGTACATAATATGTTGGCTTACTATAATTTGGAAATGTACATACATTGGGGATACAGGTTTACAGGGAGAGATGAGTTGTAATACCAACTCTGTAAGTTTTAATTCTATAATTTACCTGCACAAATCTTAATTATATCACATGATTTCAAGCTCTGGAGTGATACATGCTAAATAAACAGGACAGTCTCATTATAACTCACACAGAGAGTATCCAGATTTTTGCCATTTTACAGTATTTTATAACAATCAAACTCAGAGCTTAAAAGTTTACTTTTTATATTTATACTGTACCCAGAGTTCCTTATTGAAGAAGAGGTAACACAAACTTATTTAAAAGATTTTGAAGTGCACATAGCTTTCCTTAAAAACCCAACACAAAATACTTTACATAATCCCCCTAGAAGTTTGAAATTATCTGTGGCTCTATTTTAGAGTTTGCTTTTATAGTGTTTACAGAAAATTATACAATATTAAGTGAAATTGTTTATAATCAGTCTAAATGTGCTATACTTACATTCACTTCTATTTAAAATGCTAAGTCCTAATAAAAAGTTTGTAAAAATATATCTATTTTAAGAAGTCCCTCTATCTTAATGAAAATGAACTAAAGTAGCAAAAACATGCTACATTTACAAGACAGCCCTCATGTGAAAACTTAGGAGGTAGATTCTTCTGTTTTGTTCTCAATGTAGCCCCTTTAAAAATGTGGTATTCAGAATCACATATTCCTTATTAGTAATATTAGATTCCTGTCCAGAATAGGAGGAATGCTGCTGCTTATAAGGCTCTAAAGGAACCTGCATTTCCATGCACACATCTTATATAAGCCTAACAGTTGCTTTTCTTCATAAATCAATCTATTGTTGCACTTCATAATGAGAAGGCAGATTTACTGCCTTTTACCGCCTTTTCTCACCATCAGAAAGATGCCTATTTGGGTAACAGAACGTTTCTCTTCTTCAAGGGTATTTGGGATTAGGGAGGCAGGGGCAAGAACCTTTAACATCTGCTCCCTTCAAATGAATGACACCTCTAGTTCTCACAGCCTGGACGTTGAAAAGCAAATACTCTAACTTGATAAAATTCTCTAACTTGAAGAAGCACAACACTTTAAATACACTGAAGTCCCATCTCTAAAACATACATTTGGGATTTAGAGGTTATACCACAAAACTAAAGAACACAGAATTTAGATTGTCACCCAAAAGCTCCCAAATCATCATCATAGTGAGAACAATTGGAATTTAGAATAAAGACACTGGATTCATCATCTTGAATTTTCTCTAGCCCTAAAAACAAATCTAAATTACTGGCTAGTAAGACTTTAATCATTTGAGTCTCAATATTGTGCAGGAATAACAAAACAGTTTGCAATATAGACTTAACATTCCTCTGTTTTTATTTACTTAATTTTTCCCCTTAGGGAGAAATATTTAAGAATTACAAACTTTAGATTTTAATTTAAAAACAATAAGAAGGTACTTTTCAGCATCTAATTCCTAACCATCTGCCTTTTAAAAATATACACACACACATACTCACCCATTCACTCCAGTTAGGCTTAACATTCTTAACAAGTAAGTAGATCTTGATGGATCTAAACAGAAGTTTCAGTAATCAGAGTCCCACTTTTGGAAACAAAGCTATCTTTAAACAGGCATCATGACTCCTACTAGCAAAAGCAGTTAACCATAAATTTAAAACAAATAGACACCATCCAAAACAAATAAATAAATGAAGTGAGGCAGGTACTGGATTCAAGAAGAATCTCTATTTTTGAAGAAAACTAAATTACATCTCCTCGTTCATGAATATGTAGTATTGCCCAGTGAGCTAACATTCTTGTTACTTCAGGCTATCTTTTGTCACTTAAGCAATGGTTTTTGACAGTTTTACAGGCTGTTATCCCAAAGACTTCAGTATTTATGGCCTTTATTCACTTGGGCTTTCTACTCTTATCCACTGGTTACTAATCACTAAATAGATTTTTTTTTTAATGGGACTGAAATTAGCTCACAGGATGTCCTTCAACAATGGCAGCTCAGGACAGCACCGGTAAAGGTCTTCTCCTCAGCCTCTTCCTCTCTCTCTTCAATTTTCTCTTCCTACAGACAAGTTAGTGAGGGTCCAGATCCACACTGTTCAATTAGAACAACAGCACACATGATTTACAGCATTCTTAGGGGATGGTTAGGGATAGTTTCTGAACTGATCCTCAGAAACTCATTCAATTTCAAATATCTCAAGAATGATTTAAAGGCCTAACTTGTTTTTAATCTTCACAAAACAGGAGCAATTCCTACTCGTGGAATCATTATTCAGGAATTATTATTCAGTTCTACAAACCTTACTATCCACACACAATTGCACGTACAATTCAAATATGGATGCTTTTAAAACTTCAACACATTTAGTTGTAACCTGCCATTCCAATTTCTTCCTATGTAGTAAAGGCTGCTTATTACCTTTTATCCACTACACTTAAACACCATAGGCCAAAAAGCAAGGAGAAAACACAGACCGTTCTTTTCACTTAATTTCATCTGACTTAAACATCTCCTAAGAGATTGGTTTTTATCTTAGGAACAATGTGAAATGCGTAACAGAGTACATTCTCTTTTCTAGCTGGCTGCTGGAAACTTGAAAGTCCAATTAGACTGGAAAGTGCTATTTTCTTATAAACTAAAAATGTGAAAGAAAGCCAGAAATACTGATGTTATTATTCTCATGATCTTCCTGATGAACTGAGCAAATTGCAGAATTCTCTGAGAATGGGCTGAGCAATGGCAGGAGGAAGGGGAGAGACAAGCTTCAAAGAAACACTAAGGCTCCACTTATTGCTCTAAAATATACTAAATATGACTCTTCATAGAATAAAAGGAACTTATTATGATCAGCTTCTGTTTTCTCTGAAATTGTGCTGAAATGAAATCTCAAAAGAAAATGCTCCAACAAAGTATTTTAAACCTTTAGATATTTCCACATTTGGGTAGAAGCAACATGTTTTAGTGCATCAGAAAAACAATTTTATCAGGATTAGCATTCATATACAACATTTACATATAATATTAACTATTTGGACATCATGTGACTGCATTTAATTTACAGAGATCCACATGACAAATTCTCCTTGAATGTAGTTCCAGGAAAATTTATTTCTGCTGAAGAATGTGCATACTTTCTGATATTCCAAATATAAAACTCCATAACTGTTATATTTCTCTAGGAAAAAAATGGCAGAACTTATTGCCTATGTGTAAAAAGCACCTAACTCTGAACAAATGCTGTGTTCTTTAAATTTTGTAACTACTTATATTAGATTATATTTGCCATGTATATTAACCTGTAAACCAATCTAAATGCCATTCAGTCATATAACTATTAAACAAGTTAAAAATGAAATACATGTACTTGTATGAGAATTTACATAGCTATATTTTTAATTTAATAAAACAACATTTTAATGTATAATTAAGGGCTAATTTTTACCAAATACCCTAGTGGTTAGATAACAAGGGATACTCTGTTATTTTTCTGGTAAGTTAAATCTTGCAGTGTTTACTTTTATATTTAAAAATATGTGAATGGAGAAAATCATTTTGGATGAACGACTTTCAACGTATGATAAGCTATATAATTAAGAAAAATGTAAGACCAATATTATTCTGAAAGAAGATTCATTTCAGATTAGTAAAATAATTAGAGGTCTAATCCTTAGCTTCTCTCAGAAAATAAGAGAAATTATTTAATATGATAATCATGAGTTAAAAAATGCTTCTATTTCTTTAACATGCATTTAAAAATTCACTGGTAGATAAAATACTTGTAAATGTGCCGAAGTCAGAGGAGAAGGGTATCTTTTTTCCTACTTTAAATCACTCTGGAGAACAAATGCACACCGGGGCTCCTATTTTAAAACTTTTTCTCTATTTTTTTCTTAATTAGATGAATGCATGTTATATGCACATTAATCATCTAAAATTGTAAGATTTTCCTGAATTTTTCTATACATCAAAACCTCCTGTGGCTTTTACTTGTTCCATCCCTCTCACCCCATTTTTCATTACCTTACATAATATCCCAGAAGCTATCTTGCCTATGAAATTACTACTCATAGTAAATAAACTTTACATATAGTTTATCTTTAAAAATTAGAAACACAGCAAGCAAAGAAATTGTTCTCACCTCTTTCAAAAGAAAACGGTGTAGCCCTCAGGAAAACAGAAGTGCCCCTAAGTTCATGTGTGTCAGCAAGGAATGGAGAGCTGTTAAGAATGATCTTCTTGAAAAGAAAGAAGTCTCCTTAGGCACCCACATGTATATTTAGATTAGATTGGCAGTTTAAATGACAGCAAACACATGGTCATGACTTCCCAATTGCTCATTCATCTAACACATACACAGGCTAATCAGAGGCAAACATCCACCCCGAATTGTTTTAGAAACTAGCTTCTCCCATCTGATACTACTGCATGTGTGTTAAGCAGACATTCTTCTAGAGAGATCGGATGTCAAATGCTTAACTATCTCTCTTAGTATACCAGGATCTTAAATCACATTGATTTAGAATTCCAGAATGTTTTTGTAAAGTCAGTTTGACATCAACTTACATCAACTCCTTGCTCTAGCCTGCAGGGTTTTATGAAGTACAAAGTAAAGAAATGACTATGTAAAGATTGCAGGATCTATTTGTCTTATGGGTATTTTTAACTGTAAGACCTGCCCATCCTATCGGTAATAGCACACACTCCTATTCTGTAAACAGGGTAAAGTCAGTACAGAGGATCACATTTTCTTGTGCAAATAAAAGGTGGTAGAGTTAAAAGGTGGAGATACTGAACATGAACTTTAAGCCCCTATTCATAATTTGAGCTTCAGTAACATTTTCCAGTAAGTGAGAAACAAGAGAAAACACAGATGGCACTGTTTGCTGGCAGCTATCAACTACACCTACAACACTATTGTGTTGTATATATGCATACACATTGAGATTTATATATATTAAGATGTGTTGGTGAGGAGCAGAAAACAAATGCAGCTATCAGCTCTATGATGGGGGGTATGTTATTTTAAAATGTCAAACAATTTTAAAATAATTATATTTTACTTTTGACATGAACTTTGCATTTTAATCTTAATGTCAAATATTTTGAAAAACCTAGATTAGTATGAGGGTGAAAAGAATGAAACACGATAATAATTTGGTGCTCAGGTTCTGAAAACATCAAACCTGGTTTGAATCTCAGTTCCACCACTTTCTAGCTATGTGACCTTAGCACATAACATTATCTCTCCAGGCCTCAGTTCCTTCATTTCTAATGGGGAAACGTAAGTAATAGTGGTACCAATTCATATCGCTAATGTTAGAATGTTGACAGTGCAAAGCAGTTAGGACAGAGCACTGAATAAATGATGACTAAATATTAGTTACTATTATCATCAATAGGAATAAATATAAAATTATGATATTAAAAAGTTATGTCTGAGTCCATTTGGCTTGTCCACCCTCTCCCCCTATGATAGTCTTCCCTGAAAAACACTTGACACTTCAAGAAATAAGGTAACTTCCTTTAGACTAATCCAAAATTTATTTTCTCTCAAACTTCTCCTGGAGAGGGCAGCTGATAAAGTACCTAGTTCAATGCCCAATATATAAGACATTCTAGCAAGGACTTCTATACAAACAGAATAAACGAAGATGAGAATTAAAAAGTGATTGTTAATCTAAGCACAAATCATCTATAGGTAAGAACTGCCTGGTCAAGTAATATTTGAGAATTCATAGAAAAAAGAAAGTGAAACTTATTTAGGGCATCACATTGTTTGAGAAGTTTTTCCTTTTGCAGAAAAAGTGGGCCCTAAGACTCTCAAGAAAATGATCCATTTAAAGAAAATAATAATATCATGATACTGTTCTTAACAGTTCATCTCAATTTTGTAGACTTATATGCTTCTGCCACATGTTAACTTGTCTTGGTAGTAAAAAGACAAAAACAGATGGATGCTGATTGCTTAATGGCAGAAATATTTGTCTGTAGTTTTTGCTACTTTATAAAATATTACAAAGGAATACAGAGGTGGGCCAAAACCTCAAACTTAATTGAAACTCTCTAGTGTTGTCTGACAAATTAAGATTGTAAGTCACTTTATTATATAGCATCTGGTCATGTGGTATATCATCAATGCCAATTATTTCTTTTTTCTTTAGAAACTACAATCACTACATATACACAGTTCCTGCACTTCTAAGTAAGAGGTTTTGTTATACATAGAAGTAAGCAAGTTTAATGTACTCATTTCCTAAGAAATAAGAGAATTGTCAATGTTAATGTTATCCAAAAACGTGTTCTTAATGCTCAGTTTGTACCTATCATTAAAATTTAATATAATCTAACACAATTATCATCAATGCGATGCAGGTGTTGGATAATTATATTAGTATCAACACTACAGTCAAATTAAGATTTCTTCCCATGTGATGGAGTTCTGATAAATATCAATTCGTTGGTTTACTGAATCCTGAAGATCAAAAGGCCCTGCATATGGCACTAATAAATCAAATAGAGTCATCAAATCTACAGTCTGTTTTCTTTGGCTAAAACTGCAAAGTTTTACTTACAGAGACTGATCTACTTCTAAAAATTCTCTGCCAAACCAAATTTGACTCACTAAGTGTACAGAAAATATAGCACTCCCCAGCTGCACCCTCCTGGGGCTTCTGAAGTCCAGAGACACTGTTATGTGGTGGTCTAGATTATCTGGTTTTTCCCTCTTCTTTGCCTTTTTAGATCTCATAATCAACTAAAAATTCTTGCAGAAAAGTAAAAAGTTACCTCTAGACTCAGACTGAAAAGTTACAAAATATTTTTATTTATTAATAAATCCTACCATAAGTAAAGGTACTTAATAAAAATCTCTAACCGATTAACATACACACTGAAAATAATAAAGGGGTCTACAATACTTTTTCCTGAGTCTATTTAAATATCGGTAAGAACTCCTAAAGCTGGAAATTCTACTCAGGTATTTATAGTATAATTAGTCACGTTCTGATAAACTGACCCTAAACGTTGTGTGACAGTAGTATTATTTGAAAGAGAAGGGGCTACGGAAAGATAATGTAAGCAATATTCCAGGAAAAAATCCCACTTTCAGTTGATTTACTTAAGGAGACTACTCTGATAAACCATCTGTTCCATGATATTTTGAATCTTGAAGAAAATGTACAAATGAATGGTAGGATTATGGTGCTTTTTATTTTCTTCTTTATAAAACAATTCTGTACCTTTCAAAAATTTTTACAATAATTATGTTTGAAATATATGAATAAAAATAACAAAATGTCTGTTTTTGGTTCAATCGAGAACATCCTAAAGCAATAAGAAATACTTTTCCAAGTCCAAAAAGATTTTAGAAAGACTTAATAATTTGTCCTAAAATGTTAAGATCTCAGCTGAAAATTTTGGCTGACACCACTCCCACTCCCAAGTCACAACATTTAAAAATGTCTCCAGATAGTGCCCAATGGGGTGGGGTAGGGGAGACACTATCCTAGGATAATGTTTTCTCAAGAAGTTACCTACAAGAGCCTCATATAATTATATACCACTAATTGACAGATGATTCCATTTTAATAATGTTCTAATCTTAAGACCATTATGAAATGATACTTTTGGTCTGATAAGATCCATTTCAATGGTCTCTCTCTAGCATTGATGCTAAGGTGTATTCTGAAGTAAACTGCAATCTGCCTTCTGAGATATTTGTGTTGCATCTCTCCCTTTAGTGAAGGGGGCCATCACTCCACTCTGGTTCTGGTGAGACAGCCCTGTTGTCCCTTAGGTTGAAACTGAATTCCCATTTCCAATGGGCACTGCCATTTCTGTATTTCATATACAGAACATGTAGAGATGCCATGCCATTTGGTTAACAGGGTCCAAAAAGTACCATGTGAAAGCACATACTTTACATAATGTTATCTGAAATGAAAAAGAGTTTGCAGTTAGAGTAAGTAAATACAAGAATGGTGTTACCAGTCAGTTTATGTTTAGGGCAAGTGTTGTTCTGTGCCTGAAGTGGCACAAAATAATGTTTCAAGGAGAGTTTCCAAGGCACAGCATGTTGAAGAGTAAGGAGAAGGGTCATTCATTCAAATACCTCTCTGGTCAGCAGTCCGAAGCCTACTACCTTAGAAGCCAATAAACCCGAAGTCTGACAAGTTAGCCTCTGAATTATGTGTGGCTTTTCCTTCGTGGCTGTAGCTTTGCTAAAGAAAGACCAACAAGCAGTTGATCTGGCTCCTGTCATCAAGCTTTGTTTGGAGGCCCAGTCGCTGGAGTAATGAACATTGCAGAATTGGATAAAGCCTATCGACAGAAGCTTTCAGCTGTCACAGTCATCACTGGAAGTGACAGACTCCATCCCATGGATGCCCCAAACTCCTATTCTAAAGATGTGCTGGAATGAGACACCCAAGTGAATATGTGACTACATCAAATATTCTAGACCCCCAAAAATTCTCAGTAAGAAATGCTAACCGGCTTTTATGGCCATTAGTATTGGCCAGTCTGCTCCTATGGTAAAAAGCAGGCTATTTTCTGGATATATATAACATTCTGAACTAAACCTAGATAATAATAAGTTATAGGCCTGCTATTACTATTTTATCCAGATATCCACTGCTCTCCAATATAGAAATTATTATTCTAATTGTCTTAATATATTAAGTTGACTTTTCATATCCTTTTCATACCTGGTAAAATTCTACTATTCTACTTTTTGCTTTGTGTGTAAGTTATCTAAATATTTGTATTAGCCACTTTTCCCTGCAGTCACACTAGCCAAAGATAAAGATGAGGACAGAAAATACGTCTTTCTTACTTCGGATCCTCTATAGCAAGAGTTGGCAGGCTTTTCCTATAAAAGACTGAATAGTAAATGTTTTAGCCTTCACAGGCTGTTCAGTCTCTGTCAGAGCTACTCCAGAGCTCCTCAACTCTACTCTTGTAGCATGAAAGCAGTCGCAGACAGTATGTAAACAAATGGCATGGCTATGTTCAATAAAACTTTATTTACAAAAACAAGCAGTGTACCAGATTTGGTTCACAGGCTGTTTTTGCTGATCCCTGGCTCCATGGGTACTTAGTACAGCAATATCACACTTAAAGATGTTAGGGATTTGGTGAACTTTGTTAAATCAGATTTCTCTGATTTAGTTTATCCTATTACTGGTCTATTTTTGTTGGAAAACACAATTTTGGCTTTTTTGTTTTTGCGGTCGTGGAGGGGAAGCTTAACTCCTTCACTAGCTATGCAGTTTTCCATTCCTTAAAGACACTCTGTCCTATGGCAGCTAAACAATTTTATCCTGCAAAATAGCAGTGTTCTGACCTTGTTGTCCAAGTTTCTCAGAGTTACTGTGGAAGACACAATTGTGATATATTATCCTGAAGAGTGAGTTTTCATGCCAATTATATTGTTGAATGTATACAAATGAAAGTCTCATCAATAAAATATAATAAATTACTCTCTACCAGATAGTTCCTTTGATACGGCAACATCTTAGAAAAGGCAGTTTGAGAAAAGTTACAAACAGAATTCTCAAGCCACCACAGGAAGGCTATCTAAAGGTCACTCGTTTAGCAAATGCAACTCATTGTTTCAAAAATTCAGGTATTTTAAATGGATAAGTTTTAAATATCTGGAAGTTCCAGTTCTATAAACAGAAATACAGGCAGGACTGGCTCATTCAGGAGGGCAGCGGAGAGTGGGGGTTAACATCACAATTGCCCCCCAAAAATAACTAATCAAATGAAACAATCACCTGTGCTTTATTGCCAATTTGATGTTTATGAAGATCAGTATTTTGATTATTACCTAGATGAAATTTTTCACACTAGAATCTGTAACCAAATTGATTCTTGCATAGACCTCAAAACAAAAAGGAAGATCAAGTATTGATTTAGAAAATATGTACTTGATTGTTTCTTTTGAACACTTATTCTAATAAACAACAAAACTAAACCATTAGCTAAAAAGTAAAATCAAAGGTTGAAGAAATTTGAAGATGACAGTAGAATTTGTCCTTTTTTGTTTATAAAGAAAGCTATTCTCTGGCCGGGTGTGGTGGCTCAGGCCTGTAGTCCCAGAACTTTAGGAGGCTGAGGCGTGCAGATCACGAGGTCAGGAGATCAAGACCACCCTGGCTAACATGGTGAAACCCCGTCTCTACTAAAAATACCAAAAATTAGACAGGCGTGGTGGTGGGCGCCTATAGTCCCAGCTACTCAGGAGGCTGAGGCAGGAGAATGGAGTGAACCCGGGAGGCGGAGCTTGCAGTGAGCCGAGATCGTGCCACTGCACTCCGGCCTGGGTGACAGAGTGAGACTCGGTCTCAAAAAAACAAAACAAAACTATTCTCCAAAAGAATCTCCCATTAAAAAACAATAATAAGGTAATTGTCAAAAACAAAGAATAAACAGGAAGAAAGGAAAAAAAAAACACCATGATTCCAAAAGATGGGATCCTTCAAGACAGTTTCTCACGAAAGTTATATGCCAGCATATTGGGAAAAAGAGTGATGTCACCAAGAATAAGAATGTGGGTGAGACCATATAGTTTATCTTGTTTTTATGTGTGTGGTGAAAATATTGGTAATAACTGACCTAATGTGACATTCCAGTGGGGAGAAAAACAACCCAACTCCCTCAACATATATCAGAATTCTTTCAGCCTTCTCAAGATGCTCTGAAGAGAAATAGAAAATTACATGAACAAGAGTGTCAGAAACTGTGAATGCTGCAGTAGGATCAGAAAGTAATGTTTCATCAGTAACATATTATGTAAAAAAACACTGAATCCACAAAAACCTGTTTTCAGCCATTCACGGCAGCATTATTCACAGCAGCCAAAAGGTGAAAACAATCCAAGTGTCCATCAGCCAATGAACAGAAAGGCAAATTGTGGTATATCCACACAATGGAATATTACTCAGACATATAAACTAATGAAGTTCTGGTACATGGTACAACATAGATAAGTCCTGGAAATACAATACTAAGTGAAAGATGCCAAGCACAAAACATCACATATTATATGATTCCATTCATATCAATTGTCTAGAACAGGCAACTGTACAGATAGAAAGTAGATTACTGGTTGCCTGTGATTGCCTAGGGCTAGGGGAGATAAGAGAATTGAGAGTTGATAGCTAAAGGGTATGGGTTTATTTTGGGGCCAGTGAAATTGTTCCAGTATGTATTGTGGGGATAGCTGCACAATTCTGGAATATACTAAAAACCACTTTAGACCAGGCATGGTGGCTCATGCTTGTAATCTCAGTGCTTTGGGAGGCCAAGGTGGGAGGACTGCTTGAGGCCAGGAGGTCAAGACCAGCTTGGGTAACACAGTAGAACCCCATCTCTACAAAAATTAAAACAAAAAAAAAAAAAGCCACATGTGGTGGCATGTACTTGTTGTCTCAGCTACTCAAGAGGCTAAGGCAGGAGGATCACTTGAACCCAAGAGTTCAAGGTTACAGTGTGCTACGACCACACCGCTGACTCCAGCCTGGGCAACACAGTGAGACCCTGTCCGGTAAGGGAAGGAAAGGGAAATGAAAAAGGAAGGGAAAGAAAACCACTTTAAATGGGTGAACTGTATTTAAACAAAGTTGCATTTTAAAAGTTACATTGAACATATATTGACAATTGCTCATTAAATTTTTTCTTTTCTTATTTTGTCCAGTAAGGCAACTTGATTCAGTTCCTATATTTTAAAAGGTTAAAATGTAATTAAGTTATGTATACTTTAGGGCATTGTGTAGTACATTTGGCCCATCAGATTATTATGGAAGTTCCTAAAATGGAAACGTTATGAGAAGCAACCAAGGGAAGTTAATGATGAGTATGGCGGCAATCTTTCCAATGAACTGAAGATAAAATATGAAACATTAGCCAAAGAAAATAGTAGTAGATTTGATAGTGTTACATTAAGAAGGATATAAATTAGAAAAATATGTTGAGATATTTGGAGGAAAAAGTGGTAAGTTTAAATAGAGATCTTAAAAGTAGGATATTAATTTTCCCCGAGATTGTAAATATAGTTAGGGCTTTAAAAGCAAAACTTAAAACTTTGTTACATAGAATGAGATCTACCACCGAAAAAGAGAAAGTAGCACTAATGTAAAATGAAGATGGATCTACAATTGTATAAAGATCAGATAAAAGCACTGATCCCAAAATAATCATAAATTAATTCCTTTGTGTAAAACATCAGCAAATTTTGTACATACAAAAATTGTATGTTATTGAATGCCTACTATGTGTCTAGAAATGTCTTAGCACACTGGACAAACAGTGCTCAACAACCCAGATATGATTCCTGACCTTAGAGACTTTGGAGTGTATTTTATTGTTTAAAGTTTAACTGCCTTTGCTTCAATATTTCACATATACCAAGAACTCTGGCAAATTGACTAACACTCTTCAAATATGAAAACTACAACTTCTCCAAAATACTTACATAAGAGGGAGCATTAAAGTTTCTTTTTTAAAAGCTGAGTTAGAAGTACAAATTAACATTTGGAGAAACAATTTCCTTCTATAATAGTAAGACAAATCAGATATCTTATAGATTAAATTGAGGTGTGCCAGGCATGGTGGTGCAAGCCTGTAATCCCAGCTACTCAGGAGGCGGAAGTGAAAATATCACTTGAATCCAGGAGTTCAGGACTTGCCTAGGCAACATAGTGAAATCCCATCTCATTTTTTGAAAAAAGGTTAAGTAAGCAAATTGGGGTGTGATTTACATGCTTGCATGTAGTAAAATGCACAATCTAGGCATACAGCTCAATTAATTTTACATATTTCTACACCCATGTTACTGCCACCAGATCAAGATACAGAACAGTTCACCTGTTGGCAATTTTGGACAATGGTTTGCTAGGTGATTTGCTGGATTTCTTGCTTGGTCCTACCAACTCCCCTGGGGAATTGGGTAGAAAAAAATTTTAAGGCAACTCAAATGACATCAATCAATCATTTTGTAGGAATAAAATCACATCTAAGTGACTGAATATCTGTGTTTAGAAAATCCTTGCTAATTTCTAGGACAGGGAAAAGCAGAGGGAAAAAGAAGAGAAGGAAGTGGAACAGGTGCCTGAAGATTGTGATCAACAAGGTAAACAAGATAAGGTAAACAAGGTAGTAACCCAGGGGGAACTGTCCTCATTCTTCCCATATTTATTTTGTAAGGAAGGCTGACAGTATGAGGGAATTATTACATTAAGGCATGAAACCAGAAAGCCCTCAAGCTAGATCTAATAAGCAACATAAAGTGAGCCTAGGCGGATCAAAGAGCAGCCTGAAACACAGGGAATCATCATCTCATCTCACCTATCCATCTATTTATTTACTGAATATTTTCATGAGAAAATATGCCAGCCTATGTTTATCTGTTCCTGATCCACTTTCCGTATTTACCTCTTGTAAATCTAATGTTATTGCATTTAATATTACTTCTATCAACTACCATGTTTTTCCTAAAACAAGACAGGTTTTAAAAATACACAATTCTTTGTCACTATCAAATGTACTTCTCTAAAGCTTAAGTTAGTAGAAGGAAGATGTGTATGTGATAAATGTCCAACTAGCAGCTAGAAATTACGCAAGTTTGTGAAAGTTAAGGTTTTAGTATGTATCTATGATTTCTCTAATTTTATTTTACTATTAATATAATAAAGCCCAGGTGCTACATAAGGTTAAAGACAGAAAACAACTAAAGAAAAAGACAAAACTATATGGAAGTCAATAGGCTTTCTAAGGAGCGTTGTATCACTGGCGGCTTGCCACAAGAATCAGCTCACCTTGTCGGTAAGCGGGAACTTCACCGGAAAAATAACCTTCAATTTGCTTATCCGAGGCCTCCTGAGCTCCCTGAGTTACCAAGAAGCCAAATCTACTGTTAATCAGAACACTCTAAGAAACTTCTAAGAGCACTACTTCCAAAATAAAGATAATTACTATGTGTCTTCCCAATCTCACTTCCTCAAACCATACCTGGTAATTGTAAGAACCTTCAGGGTCCAGAGATTGCCCTCTGAACTATATTTCTATTTTGTCAGCTCTTTAAAATGTGACACCAAACATAAGGCCCAGATGCAGTCTGACGGGAGAAGATGATAGAACTGTAATTTAATATGACTGACATACAATTTTTCTATTAATACAATCTTAGATTGAAGTAGCTTATATAGAGCTGACAATCTACTAAAATCCCCAAGATCCTCCTCATCTCCGTATAAACTGTCTCTAAGGCCCATCTCCCTTTTCCTTTACTAATCAAAATAATTACTTAATTTTAAATGAAGAAACTTATATTTATCTTTGTTAAATTTCACTTTCTTGGGTTTACCCTAGCATTTCTACTTGATGAGAATTTTTTTCTTATAATTCTGGGGTTAATGGAATACATTATCCCTCTCAGCTTTGGGTTACTGGTGAACACAGCTTCCGTATCTTTATGAAATTTGCAATAAACATAACAAATAGGACAGGACAAAAGGCAAAGCCCTGTAACCCTCTGCAAGAGATCTCTTTACAGGCTGACATGGACTCTTTAAATGCATTTGTAGAGTGAGTACAAATCCATCCATCTCAAGAATCACCAGGTCCTCTTCTACCTTATCCTAAGGTATCATTAAAAGACTGATGACCTGTAATCCCAGCACTTTGGGAGGCCAAAGCGGGTGGATCACCTGAGGTCAGGAGTTTGAGACCAGCCTGACCAACATGATAAAACCCTGTCTCTACTAAAAATACAAAATTAGCTGGGCATGGTGGCACATGCCTGTAATCCCAGCTACTTAGGAGGCTGAGGCAGGAGAATCGATTGAACCCAGGAGGCTGAGATTGCAGTGAGCTGAGATCATGCCATTGCACTCCAGCCTGGGCAACAAGAGCAAAACTCCATCTCAATTAAAAAAAAAATGCTGATGAGGATGAGCCATTGCATTCTCTAGTCAACCTTATAAAAAATAAAGAAATTAGGATTGTTAGGTATAATAACCAGGTAGGACCTAGTGACAACCACAGTCTTTTCCAAATGTTCCTTAACTACGTATTTCAAATTCAATTCCAGAGTTTACTGGGAAACACTATAGGACTTACCAATCGGCAATTTCTGGAATCTGAGGATTTGTCAGGACTACTCATAGAAGATTATGCTCACTTTATCACTGGATGCTGATTGTTGCATTTCAAAGGCTAAATGCTCACATTACTCATTTAGAACGCTATCTTTAACTGTAGCACTATATCATCTACAGTAGACCTTGCTATAAAGATTTCCCTTCGATTTCAAAAATATTCACTGATATAATTAAATACAGGTCTGAATGTTTTAGGTTACATGCTATGAAAAGGTCAGTGCCTGAAGACTGTAAATATGTGCAATGCCTCTCTTCTTTACTCCAACAGCTATGCCTTACATAACCACTTTTTATTGCGTGATAAAAGTAATGCTAGTTGACAGAGGAAAAAAGTCATTATTGGATTTTTTTCAATTATGTAGTAATTAGTCATGCATTTTTTTTAAGTGCCAATCTAACAAGAACAGGTAAAACTATTTTAAGAGCATAGAAAATTAAGAGTAACAAGAGAAAGTGATAACTGTAACTTGAGATATATTTATAACTAGCATTACCAATTTTTAAACATATATAATAAATTGGTTCTGATTATTTGATACTTTTCTTAAAAGTACTTCATCATTGATAAGATTTATCATTCTTGTAAAGCTTCATATCTAAAAAAGATTTACAGCCATTTTAATTATCCTTCACAACAACTCTTTCAAATCATTCAATGCCACCATCCCTGATTCTGATTCTTTCCAGATGAGGAAAATGACTCATATGCAGTTTATAGAATTTTCACCTGTACAACACAGCAAGGAGCTGGCTGGATTCTCATATAGGCTTCTGGATGCAGGCTGAGACACCAAACACAGACACCCAAAGAAAAAGGTCCAGGGTTGGGGGGAGCATTGAGGGACAGGTACCTCCTCCAGAATTAGAATGAAGGTTTCGGGTATTTGCCACTTACGGAGGCAGGGAGGCAGAGCAGTTCTTCCGATCTGAACACAAAACAAGACACCAGCTGTGCAAAAAGAAGATGAGCCGCAGCTTTAAGAAACCCAGCTATGATTCTTAAAGCTAGACACTGAGCCAATTAGTGACCTGGCCCTGAGTTAGAGAATTAACTGTTTAAGGCTACTACAGTGTCTTAGTTCTGATAGTGCAGTAAGGAGGGGGAATTAGGGATGGTGATAAGGTAACTTAACTCAATATTCCCACTAGGTAAATTTGGGGTCCACAAAGGAGACATCATGTCTGGGTGTACAACTTTACTATCTGGAGGCAAGAATTGATCTACTCAGAATATGGAACTAGTTGTAACTTCCACCACAGAGATATCACCTTTTCTGGGGGTTACCTTTAGTCACAAAGTGTTAGACACTGGCTGTAAGATACACTTTGTAACAAACATGGAACGTATTTTTAAACTCTTTCTCAGAAAAGAAAATAAGGAATAAAATGCTAGAGAAACAGTTTGGAGAAATAAGGCTTCCACAAAAGAATGACATGCCAGTAAACAGGAAATCTTGGCTTATTTCAACTTTTTTTAAATGGGCCCATTTAAAAAGCTGGGCCCGCCCTCCCCCACCAACTTCTTTTTTGATGGAGGGAGGTGTGGGAAGAGGTTTCCGTCCAAGGTGACCCATTGAGAGAAGAGCAGGTGAAAGAAAGGTCCCACAAGAGTAAGGAAAGGGCATAATCTCCCCTATGTTCAATGGTCACCACCTGTGAAGCTAAGAGTCAGAGGAACTAAACCATAGCATCTCCCAAGGCAACAGATGGAGCAAATGAATTAGTCACTGCCCTTCCCAGGATGCTAGGCACAAAGCACTTTGGAGGGAAGGTGGTTAAGCAGCACATCCTGCTGAAACAAACCTGACATCTGCTTAATCTTCTCCCCTGGCCTCCAACTCCGTACTGGGTATTTCAAATGGGTAACAACTTGAAAGCTCCATGTGGACTTCTCTTTCATTATTATTATTTCAAACGCTAAATGTTATCTACTTAGGATCTTACTTTGGCTTCATGCCCTGGCAGAAGGCAAGATTTTTTAGCTAATAAGGGCCTGGAGGCTTTACAAGACCACAGGAGTTTTCAAAAATATTCCTACATATTCATAATAGTCAAATTAATAGATCTGATGCCAGATGTAAAGTGGCATTTTATGTGTAGCTTTAAAAGGTACTAATGGGGTAACTTTTAAAGCTACTTTAAAACATGCAGCTATGAATCTAATGCAAAACTGTGTTTCCCTTTCATGTTGGCTATGTGTTTACTGCTCTGTAATAAACTCATCAGAAAAAACTTGGCATCTTTCTCCCTGGATAGATAGTTGGCATTCAGGAAAGAAATTTAGGTTAAACACCTTTTAGCTGTCCTTTCAGTAATAATTAAAAGCTTTTCCTTTGACTTAGTGACATGGTTCACAACCACATATAATGAAAGCAACATAAATCTTTCCTGTGTGGTACATTACATGCCCTCCGATAGATTAAAACATGCCAGCCAAGTCTGCACTTTTATAGGCTTTAAGCTGTTGAAGAGCCAACAAAAGTACTGATGGCAGAGCATCAGGTAAACAGGATGAAGGAAACCATCGGTAACAACTGTACTGTAGAATTTTCTGAATGCAGGATCCTGTGTTCAGGACAGCATAGGCTTGTTCTTGGAGAAAGCAGAATCCCTACCTTTAAATTCCCAGTTCTATTCAGTAGACAAGATGAAGCATAAAGGCAAAAGTTAACTAATACATATGAATACAGCATCTATAATGGCAATGTCACCTCATGAACAGAAACTATCAACTAAAAGGATGAAATGCCTACTATAAACCATATTTTCAGGGTTTTTTTTTTTTAAGATAAAGTCATCTCTTTTAACATCTTGTGAGTAGCACTTTAAACTTTGGGAACTCTTTTACACATATAGTCCCCCTAACAATATGTGAAGTAAGGCATGGAAAGAAGGAAGGAGGGAAGAAGGAAGGAAACTAGAAATATTCAGGTTCTACTGGAATTTACAGACTACCAACTATGTGCCAGGTACTTTTTACTACCCTTTGATTCACACAATTTTGTGAGCTATTATTCACATATCAGAGATTATAAAATTAAGATTCAAAGTTGTTAATAAGTATTTTGCCCCAGATCACAGAGCTAGTTAAACTGTCAGACCTGGGGCCCTTTCCCAGGTCTCAAGAGTCTTTCTGGGGTGTTAGTTTTTCAATTGGTTTATAAAACACAGTTTGTGATCCTCACCAAAATATGGACAATCTGCTTGCCTGGGCCCAAAGTGCTATGGTTCCAAGCAGATTCCTGCACCACCTGGCATATATTTACAGGAGCACACAAGTTCAGAAGGGAAATGCTGGTGGGCGTAGATGCCGTCAAAGCTGACAGAATCTACAAACTCATCTAGAAAGAAATGCATGCAGGAAGTGAGGTATGTATGACACTGTCATTGATAAAATGGAATAATGGAAGAAAGAAAAGGCAACAAAGGGTGTTGTTGCTGGAGTAAGGCTTATCCTAACTCAAAAATCAAAGAAAAAAGAACCACAATCCAAGGTGAGGCACAATCAAGATTTCTGGCTAGTGGAGATCTGTCAGGTGAAAGATCCTAGAACTAGTTAAACACACACACATACACACACTTTAAATATTTTACTTTAACTGAAAATTTATAAATACACATTAATCAACCAATCCTTTGATGCAGAATCAAGCAGTTTTCAGTAGGGTCTGAAAAATCTTTCTTACATAAATCACACTCAATGCATTATCTACGATCACCATTTATGAGCAAGAAGCCAGAGACTTGTATAGCTGTTAGAACGCAGGAGTCCTTCTAGAGTCTGATAATTTTTTCTGCCTTGGTGTTTTATACCTTATTTGAAAGCATATTTTTTCAAGGGATTCCCCATCAGGTTTCAACTTAGTTTTCATAGAAACAATTGCTTTTTGTACATTATTGTTTTCTAAAACATTTAATTAACATAATTAGAAGAACAACTGATACATATCTTTGGGAACAACTATATTGGCTTCTCAGTGAGTATAACATTCAACTTTTGGGAGCAGAAGTACACAGTATAAGCTAGCACCCACCAGCGATTGGCAACAGTGAGTGTGCTTTTCAGGCGATTGGAGAGAATTGTTATCAGTGCAGGCTCATTACTTGAGCTTCTTTTGACTGCAGAACATGTAGGGCCCTATAAAAGCTGGGTAGAAAGGCAGCTCTGCAGGACCCATCAGCATGCAAATTACAACTTAGGGGATCTCCAGAAGTGAATACAGGAGGCAACCCATCAATCTATATTTACCTAAGTTTTAGGGTGTCTTAATAAGGTTTCAAAGTACATGTGCTGAGGCTATGCCTTTCCTTAAGAAAAGAGAAGAAGGTTGTGATAACATCTTCCTTTCTAAAATGATGACTGCTGTCTTTAGAGTTCATTTTTTTTCTCTTAATAATCTCAGCATCCCACAGTGATAAATTATATTTGGGTATAATTTTTGTCTCATAGATGTAATGGCTCTTTTAAAACCACTCTTAGAAATGCTACAGTGTATCCAATGAATATAATTAAATATATATGTATTTCCAAATACAAGTGCCAACAAAGACACAACTAAGACCCTAATTTTTAGGGGAACTAACTTCATCTTCCACATCTTGTTTCTGTCACTATGCTAGTGTTCAATATAACTCTCTTTCACAATACTTGCCCCTTTTAGTTAGAAACTTACATCTTTTGCATTTTTTCATTCATTCTTCTGCATATACAATGAATATTTTTCATTTTTAATTTTTTTTTTATTTTTAGACTGGGTCTCACTCAGGCCAGAGTGCAGTGGTAACAAGGACAGCTCATGCAGTCTTGAACTCCTAGGCTCAAGTAATCCCTCACCTCAGTCTCTCGAGCAGCTGGTGTGTGCCACCACACTCAGCTTATTTTTTAGTTTTTTTAGAGAGTCTCCCTTTGTTGTCCAGGCTGGTGTCAAACTGCTGGCTTCAAGCAGTCTTCCTGCCTCAGCTTCTCAAATGTTGGGATTACAGGCATGAGCTACATGGCTACAATAAACATTTAATTATACAGTTGTAGTTACTCAGATGTGATGGTTTAATAAATATTTAACAGCCAAATGAAGCTTATTAATTTAAAGCTATTCTGTCTTGACAATTATGCAACCTGAGGAAACAGAAGTTGGGGGGGTGGGGGAAGCAAGTCCCTTTTACACGGTATACAAGTGGCATTTTACCCGTTCCAATAATTTCAAGAGCACTGTAAACATTAGAGGGAATATAATCATATTTCATGATCACAAAGACAGCAAAAACAAGGTGGCCATATAACTTTCATGTTATCATGCCTCTGCACAGCCCCTATAGGAAATAGGGAGGCAGAAATTTCTTTCACTGCAACATCCTGTTATTGAAATTTCTCTGAAAACTATTTGCTTTTTTAAAATAGAGAAGCAAATGGTTCGGAATTTTAGACTCTGACATCCCTCTGCTGTCTCAATAAAAGATTAGTTTGTGGTCCTTGCTGCCCCTGTGTTATTTTTGTGGTTTAATACCCTTCACGGTGAAATCAGCTAAAAAACAAACAAACAAAAAAAAAACAACTCTCTTCTCTTTCTGTTGGCGTTTTCAAGAGCTACACACTCCTTGGCTGGCTTATGCACTCCAACACAAAGGCAAGGGGCTGCGAGGGCAGGTAAGAGTGAAATCCAATTTATACAACTTGCTTACTGTGACCTCCAATTTATCCTAGGATTTTGTTATATAAACTTATTTGCATAAGGGTGGCTTACACCCTGTACTGTATACCTCTGAGAGGGCCAAGACTTGTCTTATTTGTACAGGGAGTTCTCTCACTCATGTGACCTGTCTAGTCCACCTCCATAAAGAAGACAGACCAAAACTTCCATCTCCAGATTCCACAGACATATTTATAGTTAAGACTCCTCAACTAGGCATGCATCAATTACTTAAGAGGAGTCTTAACTATAAATACATACACATATATTAACACATCTTTGCACTATTAAACTCAATATTTGTTGAGTGCCAATTAAGAGCCAGGGACCATGCAAAGAGCTGTGAGATTAGAAAATTAAGAGACAGGGTCTGCCCTCAAAATAGTCCACTGGTCAGGAGAAAAACACTTTAATATGACGGAAAAACAATCATCATCAAAGTATACATAAACTGTATACATGGTAGATGCACAAAGGAGGGAGGGGTTAGTTGGGGTGTGGCAAATTATTTAGAAAAGTTTCAAAGAATAAGTGAAAGTTAACTAGGTCATAAAGGACTCAGGGTAATACACTGGGACATGAGACAGCATGGAATAGTCAAGGAATCATGGATTGCTAATATTTTATGATGACTAAAGTATAGGGGAGATGAAAGAAAGATAAGGATGAAACGGTCAGACTGGAGAAGGCTTAAAAGCAATACTTAAAATATAATTTGAGGCATCTGAAACTGTTCGAGGCTGCTAGGGAACCAAAGTCATACTTTTGAAAACAAATAAATGGAAAGAATCAAGCACTGTGTTTTACTTTTCTATACAAACTACTGCTGGTTTGGGGGGAGAAAGTAGATAAGGGGCAGTTTTTCTTTATAGGTGAACTCTGACAGATAAATGAAGAAAGAACGATGGAACAAAAATATCAGCATTTCACAATCCCTAATGAATTAATGCTTATACAGCAATGAGCATCAATGGTTGCTAACATCATTGAAAAAAAGAGATAATCTTACATTATAGGCCTCCTAATAAAAGAATATATCTACCCATGAGATGGTCTGGCCCAGAAAAACAAAACTAAAACAAACAAAAAAACCTAACATGACTCTGACCATGATTCTAACTTTGACTATTGACTTACAGAAAATACACCATGAAGATACTGTCAACAAAATCCAAAACCAGAAATTCTATGACAACCGAGTTTTTCTCCTCTTGCATCTTCATGTGAAAAAAGAGAGATGAGGGAGAACCTATAGATTAAAGAAATGTAATACTTTTACAAATTGCAAGATGTGAACTTTATTTAGATTTCAATTCAAACAAAATGTAGAGAGAAAAACTTACGATATTTTGATTCCATTGGAAATTTGTCCAGTGGCTAGATATTTGATGATATTAAGACTTAACTAATTACTTTAGATGTGATCATGGTATTTAGTTCTGTTTTTTAAAAAAGTCCTTATCTTTTAGAGACTCATATTAAAATATCTATAAATGAAATAATGTATCTTGGATCTTATTAAAAATCATACCAGGCTAGGAGAAGATGGCACTACACATGAAACAAAACTGACCATCCATTAATAATTGTTGAAGCTGAGTGATGGTCCATGAAGGGTTTACTATTTTGTGTATTTCATGTATACTTGAAAATCTTCATAATGAAGGATTACAAAAAGAAAAAAAAAACATGTTAAAGAGAATTTGGTACTTAGTCCATACAAGTGCTGCAGTTTTGAAACTATGGAATGTTTCATTAAACTGCCAATTGTGAAGACAGTATTTTGAAAGTGACCCATAACACCATAATTTTAACTAGTTGATTTATATCCTTTTGCATATTTTCTTCTAGAATTTGTATTTTAGAAAGTTTTGTAGAGAAGAACCTGAGAAAGGAAAGAGACAGGAGATAGGAAGAACAACTCAAAATCTCCAACCTCATTTGAGTTAATGTGATAAAAATCCAAACTAAGCGCTGAATAGAAGAAGTAGGAGGAGGAGAAAAAGGGAGAGTCACAGACATTTTTGGAGCAAACCTGATAAGGAATCATAAGCAAATGAAATAAGATCTGAGGGGAAAGAAATAATTTTCACAGCACCAATCACTACCTAAAATTATAGATTTCCTTTTACATGAAGGTAAAGCTCTGCTCCTATCTTAAGCATTGTATTATCCCCAGTGCCCAATAACCCATAATAGACAGTAAGTATTTTTTGAAAAAATATGTTAATAACTGATTTTCTAATTTAGGTTAATAAAAATAGATGGAATATATATTTACCTAATTAGAAAACACAGGAAGGTGTTTTGGGATAATGGGTACAGCTAAATCAGTTAGGGAGTATGCCCACCTGGTAGTAATGTATACATCATGAACTAACATTGTTTTTTTCATTAAATGAGAAACCCAGTATGACAGACAGGATCATCATGGCAGCTCTACAAGGTCAAGAATCAGGAATCCAGCCCCTTCCTGTCTTTGTGTTCCTCCATACTTTGCATATGCTTCTAACAACGTGGCAGCTAGAGCACCGGTCATCACTTCCAAGTTCCAGTTCCAGGCAAGAAGCAGAAGAGGGAAAGACAAAATGGTACCTGCCAGTGAGTCAGCTTCTTTTTAATGAACTTCCCTGTAATTCCCACCTAATAACTGCCATTTATATCTCATTAGCCAGATTCAGTCACAGAATAATGTCTAACTGCAAGGAAGGCTGGGGAAACTTTTTTGTTAGGCATGTTACTTTTCTAATAAAATAAAAATTCTGTTAGAAGAATAAGAGGATAATGGATATTGAATAGATAACTAGCAGTGTCTGCAAGAGATACTTTAGAATATGTTGTACCTGGGTATCTGTTCTGTTTCAAGTACCTGTTGATCAGAATTGTCCAGTTGGTAGCTTTTGAGAATAGTTGGCGTTGAAGAAGATGTAAAAAATATATTGGTAACAGGTGATTGTCCAGGGACCGACTATATAATAGAAAAGGAGAAACTGAGAATGGCTAACTTAATGGTGGTAGAGGAAGGTCAGCAGGTAAAGGAGACTCACACAGAGTGAGATCAAGGTAGGTATAACAGAGTCAAGGAATCAAGCAAAAAGTAAGTCAAAAGTGCCAGTAAAGTCAAAGTCAATGCTTAGGACATGGTTTCTACATTAGGATCTGGAAGGCACTAGTGAACTTTTCCAGCGGTAGTTTTAAGAACAGTTTCAAGAGCAAAAGCCAGACCACAATGGGTTGAGGAATAAGGGAGCTTTTGAGATGTCCATCAGAGAAAGAAAGGATATGAAGGTGCCATAGTCTAAAAAGCACCAGAGTTCACTGGAAAGTTGCAGGGAGGTATGTTTGGTCTGAAGGATGACTCATTATATTTGTAGATAGACTAAGAAGAACAATCCAGGACAGAGTCAGATACTGAAGAACCTGGAGGGTGGAACGGAGGAGGATCTGGGTTTCGTCCGCTGAGAACAGCAGTTTGTCCAAGTAAAGGCTTCATTTACACTGGAGTTTTTAAAACCTCTTTCCATGTTTTTATTATGAAACAATACTGAGACTTTTGATTTGCCAGATACCTAAATGTGTCATTTTCTGTTTTGCCTAGTGATTTTTTTCCCCCCTGAAATACATCAAGTCATGATTATTCTGGCTGGCAATATCCCAGAGACAATAAAGGATGACCAGGACACAAAGTCTATCAAAATTCTCACCAATTAACTTACATGACATCCTTTGGGATTTGCACCCTACCCTTTTTTAGACAAGACATGAAGCACTGCAGGTGGAATTCAGCTGGGGATATGGGATATGAGGTTCATTCATTCAACATAGGGGCACAGGCTGAGATGCTGGACCAAGAGGCCACATTGGCCGTACGCCTGACAGGCTTAAATAAGTGTGTAAGGGCTAGTTTTTAAATGGTAACAACTCACTAGGAACCACTTTAAAATGTTCTAGAGGAGGAGAGTTTGGGAAAGTGAGTGAAGGATGTGCGAATCACTGCAAACTGGAAATGATCGATAATGGCATGCCAACTGGGGGCCTTCATCCGAGGGCCCCCTTTAAAAAAAAAAAAAACAATGAGACCCCTAGGATCTTGGGCAAGTTATTAAACTTGGCTTCCAGTTCTCTTCTGCAAAATTCAAGTTGTTGAATGAGATTCCTGAAGTTTCTTGTTCTAAAAACTCTGTGATTATCTAACTCATGAAATAAATGCTGTATAAAACTGTATGTGATTTCTAAATTTGGTCTTAAACCTTCAAAAAGAGTACCTAAGCCTTGAGAGGTTTTCTAAATACAGAAGAGAGACCACAGAGCTGTTAATGTATCTACAGGCCCAATGAAGATAAAGAGATGGGTGGCATATAACACGCAACCTCCCTCCTTCAAATCTTGTTTTTTGGAGGAGGTAAACTATTAGGCTTATTGGTTTATTATACAAAACACAGAGGACTATGCATGACTTATCTTTAAAGGGGAGGAAGTGACTTGTTACAAGTCTCTGAAAGTTGATAGACAATGACAGGAGGCTTGGTAAACAACAGTAAATGTGCTAGCCCTGTCTGATTCTTAACTAAGATCATCAGATAACTTAGCACTTTAAAATAACCCACCACAAGATCAACAAGTCTGAGGCTCACTTTAAATTAAAATAATGCTGCAAAATAATGTGAACTAGGATACTTGAAAATAGAGTGAATACTTTATATTACTAAAAATGCCCTAGAAATTAGGTTATCTTGAGTAGAATTTATCAGATACTATACTTTTTTTTGTTTTTCAGAAACAGTGTCTCACTCACATTGCCCAGCCTGGAGTACAGTAGCACAATCATGGCTCACTGCAGCCTCAACTTACTGGGCTCAGATGATTCTCCCACCTCAGCCTCCCAAGTAGCTTGGGACTACAGGTGTGAACCATCACACCCGGCTAATTTTTGTATTTTTTTGTAGAGATGAGATTTCTCCATGTTGCCCAGACTGGTCTTGAACTCCTAGACTCAAGTTATCCACTCACCTTGGCCTCCCAAAGTGCCAGGATTATAGGTGTGAACCACCGCGCCCAGTCAGATACTAAACATTTTAAACTAAGGTGGACTTTGAGAAAGATTCTGCTTTTATTCCCAACAAAATGAAGCGTTAGGCCAAATAGGAAATGACGTTTTAGAAATATATGCAAGAATAAAAACACATTCTGTGATCATGGATTATAAATCACTAGGTTCCTAGACTGCAGCTTTGCCTCCCAATCTTTACAAGAACCCCTGCCAACATCAGGTCTTCACATAATGCAATTGATAAAATTACCTAACAAAAGCTGTCTTCATCTATGACATCATTAATATTTTGCTTGAACTAATACCTGAATGGCAATTTGCATCTATAATAAGGTGAGCATTACTAATTATTAAATCCACATTTTATGGTTCTCTACTACAAAGCTAAACCTGTTTAGTTTTAGTTTTTGATTTTGAAACGGTCTCACTACATTGCTTATGCTGGAGTGCAGTGATGTGATCATAGCTCACTGCAGCCTAGAGCTCCTGAGTTCAAGCAGTCCTTCTGCCTCAGCGTCTCAAGTGGCTAGAAGTACAGGCGTGCACTACCACGCCCAGATAATTTTTAAATTTTTTTGTGGAGACATGATCTCACTATGTTGCCCAGGCTGGTCTTGAACTCCTGGCTTCAAGCAATCCTCCTACCTTGGCCTCCCAAAGCACTGGGATTATAGGCTTCAGCCACTGTGCCCAGCCTGTCTAGTCTTTTTATTCCAAGTGTAGACTCTTGTACCACACTTCCTGGACCACTCCTCCTGAGCCCACAAAGATAATTGACTGGCCAGGTATGGCTATGTTCCAGGACACAGAAGCCCTACCTTCCTTCCTCAGATCCTCCATGAGCGCAACCTTTATTTATTTTATTATAATTTTTTTTCTGACATAATCCACCTGGAGATGCATGAGTGCAACCTTTAGATAATACAATATAATATCAATACAATAGGTTGGAGCCCTCGTAGTAACACTGGCCATGTCCTTGGCCCTAGAAATGAGATATATGAAACAACCTAATAACATTAGGGAAAAGTTCCCTCAGATAGACTCTAAGGTACCACAGCTTTTCAGTACTTTCTGCAATTCTGCTTCTCAGAAAATGATATTAGGTTACATAAAGCAAGACTCAATCAGCATTTTAGAAATCACGCCAGAGTCCATTACTCACACCCAAGTTTCCAAGTACTGTGGCTACATTTTATTTCTTACTCTTCCCTTTTCACCAGAATGTGGCACCACTACCAGATGGTCAGAGGATGTCAGATGATGGGAAAGTTAACAGTACTAAATTTTATTTTCTCAAAAGTGTTTAGTCAATATCACAGTGGTTTTAATTCGACATGACTTCCCTCTGAACAAGGTTTAATCATCAGTGGTACAATACAAGAAGCATGAATTTTGGCATTATTCAGACCTGGATTCGAATTCTTGCTCTGTCACTTCCACCTGTAAGATGAGAACAAAAGCTATCTTACCTATTGTATAGATTAAGTAAGAAGATATAAAATAAAAGAGTCCCACACATGTCTACCATGGAGGGAGTAGAGTTCAATAAGGTTTCTTTCATTCCCAGTAAACCAGTTTGATAAATTAACTGCAGGAATTTATTTATGAGATTCTTCTTCATTCTCAGAGAGGATAACACAAACTATTTACACAATTTGTCATCAATTGTTTGTGTTTTTTTCCAAGTTGTTTCCTCTTATCAAGAATGCCTTCTGGCCGGGTGTGGTGGCTCATGTCTGTAATCCCAGCACGTTGGGAGGCCGAGGAGGGTGGATCACCTGAGGTCAGGAGTTTGAGACCAGCCTGGCCAACATGGTGAAATCCCGCCTCTACTAAAAGTACAAAAATTAGCAGGGCATGGTGGTACGCGCCTGTGATTCCAGCTTCTCGGGAGGCTGAGGCAGCAGAATCGCTTGAACCTAGGAGGCAGAGGCTGCAGTGAGCCGAGATTGCATCACTACACTCCAGCCTGGAGAACAGAGTGAGACTCCACCTAAACCAAAAAAGAAAAAAAGAAAAAAAAGCCTTCTCCTGTACCCCCAGCAGCTACTTGGGAGGCTGAGGCAGGAGGATCACTAGAGCCCAGGAGCTTGAGACCAGTCTGGGCCATATAGCGAGACCCTGTCTCAAAAATAAATAGAAAGTCTTCTCCCACTGACCCCACACCCTCATCTCTACTAATTCATGCCTCTTTCCTTCAAAGACCAGCTCAAATTCTAGCTTTGTACTATCTGGACCACCTCATGCAGTGCCCGTACATAGGAAGTACCCACCACATACATATTTTTAAGCGTTACTGAACATTATTAGAGTAATCAAAGAATATTACAAACCATTAAACACATCTAGAAGAAAATGTTTTTAATAACTTAAAGTGACATGATAGTTTATCATACTTAAAAAAATAGGAGTGTCACATAATAAAGCAAAGGTCAGCAATTTATTTTTTAAAAACCAGTACCGTGATTCTAAGCACTGAGGTCTCAAACCAGGGCCACTCTAGTAATTTCTTTCTTTCTCTATTTATTTAAAATAATACCTGAGGGACCCATATATGTATTTTCCTTCTATGACCATGAAAGGCAAGAAAATTACCTTTTCTGTATCACAGATTCTGAATATTTCTTCCTATCCCTGTACTCCCACATCCCTAACCTCTATATTTTCAGAATTCAAAGATAAAAGTGTTGTCTTCAAACATTTTAGTAAATGCTTCTCCATATTATCCTGCTTAATAGAAGGATCTTTGACTTTATCTGGGAATATATCACTGCACAATCACCTTTGGTGACCTAAGGAAGCTGCTTAGGGGTGATTTTTCTTTGTGGACCTTGACACTGCTTGCAAAGTTTACAGTCATAAATTGTAACCCTCTGAGAACAATTTCTCAAACTTGGTTAAATAATTACATAGACACCAAAAGAAAACAACCCTCTGTCTACTCCTACCATTGCATTATCTTGTCTCCTAATTCAAAGAAAGCACAGCCTACATTTTGAATAACTTAGAGAGGTTATAACATGAATTTACAAAATGTAACTAGGAAATTCAGAAAGGAGTCTCCAAACTGGAGGACACCATTTGTTATTTGGTGGCATCTTCTGGGAAAGGTTGATATTGCAGCTCAGCTCTGTGAAACATAAATTCTCTTGCAAAAGCACATGGGAAAAACTCTGGAAACAGAAAAATAATCCTGATGATATAGTATAATAAGGTGCAATCTAGACCCAAGAGAGTCAGTTTTATTTTAAGTGAGGATGTGTAAGAAGCTAGAGGCTCCTGGATGTTTCACAGCTCTTCCCTCAATCCTGGCTCTGCATGCCAAATCCACCTATGAGGACAACCTGTCACCTCCTGAAGGCCACTGGTAAAGCCCAAACCAATAGGTCAAAGAAAAAGGATTCATATGGGGGACAACATGAGATATTCAAGGCTTTCCCAGCAGCACTGCCAACTTCATGAAGCACACCTCTACAATTTTAGTATGAATCCAAGGAAGAATAAGATTTGTTTTACCACCAACCTCCTCTTAGGTAGGTACACTACCTACCAAGTGGGTTCAAATCCTAGTTCCATCACTTTTAAAGATGGCAACCTTGGGGAAGATTCTTCATCTTGGAGCCTCAGCTTTTTCATCCATAAAATGGCAATAATAATAATAATACCTATTTCACAGAGCTGTCTCGAGGGGTGAATGAGTTAAATCATGTTAAGTACATAGAAGGGTGACTAACACAGACTAAACACTCAAGTTTAGCTATGGCTATAAGGCATCTCTGTGGTATGGTAATGCTAGTCTTGCAAAGGCCATGTTGAGTCCCATTGTTGGCTTTATGTCTAAAGATGACAAATGGGATAATTCCATCAAATGCATAGGTCATAAAGCAAGAAACAATAATGCATTGAATAGGTGATGTAGCTCTCTTAAAGAAGGCTCATAGAATTTATTGGAAGAGAGATTCTGGCTCAATACATGTCAGTGGAAATGCTGAGTTTTGCCAATTGTTGATGACAACCAGCTTTGCAAAGATAGAGCCCCTGTGTATTCACAACCTTCTGCTACCCAAGGGCTTCTAAGGAATTCCTTAATTTAAGAACTGAGATACCACACTGGCCCTAGTATGTACTGAAACACGGAAACAAAAAGGCCTCCAACTGTTTTTTTTTAATCTCCTTTTTAACTGCTTTTTTCAAATAAACCAGGAATATGGATGAATAAATGAACAGCTGGTTGGCAAGGCTGCCTCCTCCTCAGTGTGATCACACCCAACACAGAAAAAAAAAATGCGTTAGAAAATAGGGACAGGTGAAATATCTCCATGCACCCAACAAAGTTAACTTTTGTCTGGTAATTTCAATTAATGTTCCACATTGAGCAGAATTTACCAGAGGAAGAACTGTAACCGTTCAGGTATTTTTACCTCCAGTTATAAAACACAGAAAACAGGAGCCTCCAATGAGAACCTGCCCCCTGGAGAGCCGGGGCAGCCCTTTAATGAATGGCCTCTCCAGCTGCTCCCTCACCATACTTACAGACTTTACAGCTCTTGCATGTGCTGGAATTACAAGTCATTAAAAAGCCACTTTGAAAACACAATAAAGACCTTCTCTGACTGCAACAACCTTCCATCACATAAAAACCTAAGGCCAATGCTTCAACAGCAGGACATTTACTACCAGCTCCAGACAGTTTAAGCAGGGCAATGAACAGGGTGGGGCGGGAGGAAATGAGAAACAACAAAAGAAGGGAAGTTTTTTTTTTCCCTCTTTTTTTCTTTTTGAAAGAAATTTCTGGTAAGGTGATTTAAAGCATTTATCCTGCATCGGAATCACCATCCACCCTTGGGAAAAATGCTGCCATCTGATGAGATTTTGTTTTTCTCCTTCAAGAAGGTTTTCTCCAAGAAACCCCTTGGTAAGCTCCAACTATCAAAAGACATGACTGAAATCTCTCTTCTCATGCTGCAGGCTGAAGGATGTAACATTTTGCCAAATGTAATTTGTCCATTTTCAGGGAAAGATCATTAAAACTTTTTACTTCTTCACTTTAAAATTATGATTAAATCCTCAAAGTAAGGCAAGAAAGAGGAAGGCAATGATAAGAAAATTACCACCATAACTGAATCTGATCATACATGGTTATCTCAATTTTCATTTACTGTTTTTTTCCTCCTCTGCTGTGAATACCAAACTTCTTCATATCAGAAGACAAGATCAACTCTATACACTTCTCTTCAGGAGCAAAATTACATGAAAAACAAAAACAGGAATTACAGAAGAGGTGAAAGATATTTGGTTTTTTCCCTATTATCAATTAAAGTTTAAGCAGGTTAATAAAAAATACAATTATAAACCTTTAGTTGACACTGATACACTCCCTTTGCAGCTGTTAGTGTCAGTCACCAGTCACTTACCTACTAAACAGTAAGTACAGTGGAATATCATGTACCCCAAAGAGATGAACTCCTACACCAGGAACCACTGTACTCTAATGGGAATAGCCTCAGTTCTTGAATGTAAAATATTCTTAACAAAAACATTCCCCTATCATGCTTTCTGTATTTGCTAAATGCTCACCCACTATAATACAGTCCTTCTGCCTGTCTACCTTATCCAAGCCCCTACCAAATTCTTCTGTAGGGGAAATTTGTTGACAAACTTTCATGTGACAGTATTACATCTCTTTATGAGAAACATTTCAATAATCACAAAATGTATTTAAAAATTATTCTTTCAGTTATATTGACAGTAACTCAAAGATAAATCATTTCTTAGGATATTTTAACAGCAACAGCAGAAAACAAAAATGAAAAAACAAAAATCTACCAAGTGCCTACCCAGTGCAGTACTTGGTATGTTCTTGTCCTTTATCTCATTTAATTAAAAAGCTGAAAGATTTGAGACACTTTGGCTTATCTTTCAGCTTAAAACTTAAGACTTTTTATCTTGTATTTTTACATTGATCATGTAGCAGAACCATATCAACATCAAGACCATACACCTTGTGACGACAAAATTCAGAGCAAAGTCACAAAAGACAAAACTCAAAACAAAGTGGCTTAGAGTACCAAATATTGCAGCATATAAACCCACAACCTTGAAAAAGGACACCAGAGTTCTGCAAGAGAAAAAATCTTGAGTTTGAAAGAGAAAAAATCTCTTTCAAAGCTACAGGTTATATAGGTACCCAGAAGTCAAGTCATACATAGCAATAGCTAACTTACATTTTTTTTATTAGTGTGTTAACGTTTCACCCACATTGATTTATTAAATTTTCAACAATAATCCTACAAAGAAGATACTATTATGATCTCCATTTTATAAAAGAGGAAACGAAGAAACAGAGAAAGTTAAATTATTTGCCCAAGATCCCTAGTGGCACTGAAATTTAAGACACAGCCTGTCTGATACCAGACAGCAGAATTCTAATTACCTATCTACCTACCTTTCACTTATCAACAAATAAGTGATCGATCCCTCAAACACCAGCCAGACATACAAACCATGGATGTCCAACTTCTTTCTCTCTTCTCACATACAAAGGATACGAAAATCCTACCAAAAAGGACCATATCAATTAATAATCTAAGCTTCCTAACCCATCTTAATACTACTGACATTTTTATATAAAACCTGAGTAGAATTTGATTCTAGAAGAGGTTCTTTAAAATGTTCGTCTTTTTAAACTATAAGGCCTATACTGAGGCGAGATGTTTTCTTTATAGACATACTAGACAAATAATCATCTTCCCCAGCCTTCCTTATACTTCGAATTCTTCTGATTTATTTGTGTCTTTTTTCTGTTTCCAAAGTCCATGATCTCTGCCCATTATGTCTAAAATCACCCATCACCCCATGTCCCACAAATGAATACAAATCTGGCTCATATTCAACTAATAAAGCTGGAAAGGACCTTAGAGAGATCAGGTCATCTAATCACACTTACTCAGAGGCAGACACACAACTAGGACAATGTGCACAGTCACCCCTGAAGTTGGGCCTGCCCCAAGCCACCAAGTCAATTACTGGCCAAGGTAACAGGGGATACTTGTAATGGAGAGCACTAGCAGTCCATAGCAGTCCATAGCTTAGTGTTCTCCATTACAAGTGTCCCCTGTTCCTTTTGTCTTGCTGGCAGGAGGGATGCCAGGTAGGACAGGTAGGAGACAGTCCAAACAAAGCCTGTCTTTTCTACTGGATAAATGGAATTTCAATTCTCTCTCACCTTCCTTTGCTCATAGAAAGGCCTTTGGGTTCATGGTTTACATGACATCACTTTTGTTAATTCTCTTCTATTACGCTACCTACTTTTCAAGTATTGAACCAATAGCAACAACAATAAAGCCATTACTAGTACCAGAAGACTAATAAGGAAAGTACGGTTGTTGGGTTTTATACACAAATAGTACCTGAAAGTCTTTACAGGCTTTCTCAGCAACGCTATGCAGAGTACATTACAAAAACTACTATTGTAATCATTGGATTTGTGGCTCTAATATGTCATATACCATTTTGAAAATTTACTACCTACTGTAAAGTTTTCCAATTCTAACTCTTCATTCCAGAAGACTTTTCAAGGTATACCTTTGAATAAATACATCAAATTGAACAAGAATTTTATTAAAAGGAAGACATACTTTATAAATCATATATAAATGGGAGGGAGCAAGAGGCAGACAAAAGGAGAATAAACAAAATTACCTAAAGAGGAAGACCATCTGTGTTTCATGTAGAAAGAGCTTTCAATGATGCTTTATGAACGCCATTTGGTCTTCTCATAAATCGGCAAACATTCTAAAAAGGTGCCTTTCAAAATTTTGACCACTATAAGAAACACACACACCTTCTCTGAAATAAAATTTTCATAAGCCATTACTTACCCATACTAATTATAGTTTTCTGATTTTTTTAATGCTAGTGATATGTTAAATTTATTTCATAGCTCTCTAGTGAATCACAACCCATGATTTGAAAACCTATATACTAGAAGAATTGCAATGTGTTAGAATATAAAATGGCAAAGTTGCAAAATTTGACAATTTTGATTGACTAATCACAACCCAACAGCATTTCAGGGTGATTTGAAACAAAAGTCAAACACACAAAAAAAAGGTCCAAGTAACATCTGCATTAAGAATAAGCTTCAAGTTAAGAGGAAAGGTAAGAAGCAAAGAAGGAAAAATAAATACTTGAGATATTGGAACAAACACATTCAACTCTCATCTCCATTTCATAAATTATGACTATAAAGCCTTTACCAAATACTGGAACAAATTTTCCCAACGTCCAGTATTTTATATGCTATTGTCCTAATCTGATCTTCTACTAAAATTTCGAGATTAGCTATAGAGAGTAGGGAGATCTGTGGACCACTGGGGATCAGTGTCAGCACCATGTCCTGACCCTGACTGGCTTTCTACCCAGAACAGTACAAACCCGGCACAGCAAATCTGCTACTATGCCCTCCTAGCCTTTGCCAGCATTTAAACTAGAGACATCTGTGGGCAGCCCAAGGGACAGAAAGAAAAGTGTTCTAAGATTGCCAGTTATTTTTAGCCAGATAGCTTCCTTGACCATTGCCTAGAAATACGGTCAAGCCAATGTAAGGAGATTATTGGGACTGATCCTTACTAATAAGTAACTGAAAAAAGGCCAAAATTAGAAAAAATAGTGAAGTAAGGAGATAACTTCAAAGTAATGTTTATTCTTCAAAAACGTTATCAAATACTTTTGAATTAGTAACAACCCTGTCACTAGAAGTGTAAGGTTTACTACAGAGGTTAAAATAGATAATCTGAAAATCCCTTCCACTGCTGAAAATCTGTAATTATAAGTTTAAACCCCAATATCAAAAAACAACTTTTAGGGGAATTAGATGGTCAGATGCTCTCTTAGGCATCCCCAAAGGATAATCCTACCCATTAGCAAAAACTTGTAGTGAAGATCACATACCCCACCCCTTCCAAATCAGTGGCTAAACAATGAAGAAAAATATTAAATATTCTCTTTCAAAATGCTACTGCCTGGTTTTACAGGTATACACAAATGTTAAAATTTATCAAATTATACATTTTACATATGTGTAGTATATTGTTACATCATTTTGCCTCAATAAAACTGGTTAAAAAAATACTATCACCAGCCTTCTATCAACATAAACATGTTACTTCATTCCAATGATCAAAACATCAACATTATAGCCCTAATATTTTCTAAGTTTCTCTTTTAAATTTATTTTCCCTTGTATTCAAGTTTTATTATATTCTTCTCACTTTCCTAAGCCATCACTCATTGGAAAGCATAGATACCAAGCTTTGATGAGCAACAAAATTTTCTGCTGCTATTCAAATGACCCATTATAATGCTATGGAAATATCTTTCCTTTAACAACTTAAATAACAGCCTAAAAATCTGCAGATTTCTTAATGACTTCATTTCTTCCTTCTCATTAGTTAAGGAAATGCATTTCTAGGCCAGATCCACCTCTGTGCTACCATTTTATGGCTCAGCATTCATTTTCTTCCCTCATGCTTTATTACGAAGCTATCCAAAATAAAATCTGAAAATAAGGGAAAGGAAGAAAGCCAGTAAGAACTACTCACATCAGATTTAGAGGATATATTCTCCTCCACATCTGAATCATTGGGATCCACAATATCATCAAATGGCGGTAACGTTGATTTCTTCTTCTCTGATGTCTCACTTTCAATTTTGACCTTTCCCATCTTGACATGAGATTTATCTTTTATCTGTTTTTTGTCAGCAGAACAAGTGAGTATCAGTGGTGGTGCGCTAGAAAAACTTTTAAATAAAGCCTCTGAGCTACTCTTTTTCCTTTTTTTGGCTGAGAGTTCTTCAGAATCTGAAATGGGCGGCCTTTTACTAGGAGCCTTCTTATCTTGTCCACTGGTGATGGTGAGTAAGTTACTGTCTGGTTTTGGCTCTTTTGACATGGGTTTAGGTTCCTTGAAGGCCATCTTAGGAACTATTTTCTCTTCTTTCAGTGGTTTATTTTCTTTGGGTTTCTTAGAGGATTCTTTGGAAGATTTGTTGTGATCCCTGGAAGGTTCTTTGAAGGCACTTTTATGTTCTCTGGAGTCTTTAGAAGGTTTTTCCTTGTGCTCCTTCATTAATTTGTGAGGCTTTGAAAAACTGGTACTACTGCTGCTGCTGCTGCTGCTACTGCTGCTACTACTGCTGCTGCTGCTGCTGCTGCTGCTGCTGCTGCTACTGCTGCTGCTGCTGCTGCTGCTGCTGCTACTGCTGCTGCTGCTGCTGCTGCTGCTGGTATGAATACTCCTATTAGGGTCCTGCAAAAAGGGGAGAAGAAAATGAAACTCTCAAAACTAAATAGCAATGAAGAGTCAAAAGAGATCTACATAAAATGATCCTTCTTTGATTCCTCTCAAGCTATCATTAAAATACCAAAAATATTTTAATATAAACCAAAAACCACAATATAACAGGTGAGAATAGTGTATGTGAGAAACAGGTGAGAGTAGGTTATTATCAAATAATTTAATGAGGAAAGCTGTTTTCTTAATCATCTGAAGCATGGAGTTTTAAAACATTTCAATTCAACAAATGTTAACTACTGCTTGTCCTAGAAGATACAAGGATGAATAGCACATGGCCCCCACCCTTAATAACTATGACGTATCTATGATTGACAGTCGTTGACAACCAAAAGATGGGAACTATTTAATTCTGTTGGGAGCATGGGGCGAAGAATAATTCAAAAATTCATAAAGAAGTAACATCTGAATTAGGTCCTGGAGGATAAACAGGTAATTACTAGAATGAAAAGAATGGAAAGGTACTTAAGAGACCAAGGACCAGAATAAACTAAAACAACAGGGAGCAAAGCACAGATTGTATTTGGGGAACACCCAGCTATAGAACAAGATTGAGAAGGAGGGAGAAAAATAGCCCAGCTTCACATAGTAAGGTCAGATTACATTAAATTTCAAATGGCTTTGCAATATAAGGAATCATAAAACCCCCCCAAAAGAAATAAAGTAATTCTCAATTTGAGATAGAAAGCAATTATTTTTATGCTGTATAAAATTTCATCAGTTAAGAACTGTATCTCTCACCCACTAGGAAAAATAAAAGGAAGTTAATAGAACAAAGATTTCACCTAACCATCAAATGGACTAGAAAGTCTTTAGCAATTACTGTATTTTGATCATGAGAAAAGACGTAATTGCTGCCTATTTCATTTTAAATATCAATTTTTCCACTCATATAAACATATCAGAATATATAACCTATATATAATCTTTCTGTTTAGGAACAAAATCTAAGTCCATACTTACCATATTTGTGAACCTCTACCATTAATAGTAAGAATAAGAAACAGAGAAGATCCTGGACATGCAAAAATCCACATCAATACTAAAAGAAGAGCTCTTTCTTGCTTACTTCCACTTCCTAATGGAACCAAAGACAAATAAATGTCCAGATTTTCAACTAGAATTTACATCTTCAGGCTTGCTTATTATCTTTCACCCTAACTCACCCACTTAAGCCAATGATATGTAAACCAATCCTATATTCCTTAAATATCTAGCATGACACAGGACAGTAAGCAAGCAGGGGCTATGCTTTTCACTAAAATGAACAATCTACTAATTGGGTATATGCAAAAACAAAACAACAAAAAATATATACATAGGTACATGTATAAGCATCACAAAGTAATATCCAAATGAAAACTTATTGTTCTATATTAGTAGAAATATATTTTTTGGTTTCTTAATAAATTTTTTTTTGTCTCATTTGCTCAACAACAAAATGACATATAACAAAATTATTCCATTTATTTTCTGGAGTGGTTTCAAAATTCTAAACTGAATGAAGTTACTAAGCAAAGACTTGTTTTTATGCACTAAATTAGATAATTCCTTAGAAAACATCATAATCTGAGATTTAAAAGGAAAATTCTAAAGATAGGATTCATATTACTAAAATTTCATTATTTTATAAATTCTATTACATTTCCTGTCATGTTAAGCAATACTATGAATAATTAAAATAAAGTATAATGGACAAACCAAATTAAGGAACAACATTTTGAAACCTAATATCCTTGAGTTTTTTTCAATTGGCTTGTTGACTTACTGAATTTTGAAAATTTGCAATCAGTATTCTAATTATGGCTCTAGAATACTCAAGTATCACTGTTTAATATTCAACCTATATGAAGTATTATACACATATTTTGTAAATAAGTTTTAAAAGCATACAATTTTTAACCTACCAACATATTTCTAATGTTAAGTATTAAAAAACAGCAACACTCTAGCACCAGGAAGGAAAATAAAACTTCTGTATAGATCCTTCCATGATATATTTTTAAAATCCTTCTTTAGAACAAACTGGAATTCTTTAATTCAGGGTACACATTGGTATCTGACACAGCTTCTTGTGTCATAAAAAAGTTAAGTTCCTTTTTTAATTACATGCATATAATGCTAGGTACAAAACTCTAGAAATATGTCTTTTTATAATGTTTTACTTCTCATGTTGGTCTGGGTATTGAATGTCTACTGTTACCTTTTTATCCACTCAATAAATCTTGGTACAAGCAAGTGACCCAGACATTCTTGTTCTTTCCTTTTTTGTAATTACCACCTCAAAAATCTTTAAGCTAAGAGAACAAAAGAGGACAAACACATTCCATAACAATGTCTTAAATAAAATTTAAAAAATAAAAGGAGAGAGAGCAGTTTTTAAGGCAGCATTTTCTTTGGCCTGGGCCCATGACCAATGTCAAAGTTCAAATATATTGTCACCAGTCTCCATGTTTGTTCATGTAATACATGTAAAACAGTGGCTCAGATACACAGCCAGACATTAAACTGTCACTGACACAGAATAAAAGCTTTCACCGATTTTCAGCCTATCTATCTGATACTTATATACATATTATATACACATGGGGGTCTTGTCACCAGTCTCCATGTTTGTACATGTAATAAATGTAAAACAGTAGCTCAGATACACAGCCAGACATTAAATTGTCACTGACACAGAATAAAAGCTTTCACTGATTTTCAGCCTATCTATCTGATATTTATATATATATTATATATTATATATATATGGGGGTCTTGTCACCAGTCTCCAAGTTTGTACATGTAATAAACGTAAAACAGTGGCTCAGATACACAGCCAGACATTAAACTGTCACTGACACAGATTAAAAGCTTCCACTGATTTTCAGCCTATCTGATATTTACATATATTATATAAAAATATATATATTATATATAAATATGTATATTTGATATATATATAATATACATGGGGGTCTTGTCACTGGCTTTTTAAATTTTTCAATTAACCATTAACCTCAACATTAAGTACCACTGAGCAGCACAGACTAATTAGCATTCAATGTAAAGTTTACACATGTGTAATTCAAATTCTCTTCACCTGAGGCTGATTAGGACAAACTGAATATCAAGCAATCTAACACAGAGAGCACGTGTGCATAATTCAAATCTCAAATATTTAAGGCAAATGATTGTTTAAACATAAATATACATATATTTGCACTAACTTTACAACCTGTGACTATAGGATACAATATTTTCTCTCATCTATTCAGATTGCACTGAATGCTTCCTTGTTTTAATTTTTTGGAACAGAATGGGTATCTTTAATGTTTAATCTCTTCTAATACTACTTGTCAGCAACTCAAGTGGAGGACTTAAGAAAAAAATCAGAACTACTGGCCAGAATAAGGTTTTCTGATTATATGTGGCTTTCAGTTTCCATGTTATCTCCAAGTCTACTTCTAAGAACCACTGACAACTCATAGCTGATTCTTGGCTTCCGTTTCTTCCCGCTGGCTATCCCTCTTATTTTTGGTCTCTGTTCTACTTTAACTGGCTTCTGTCTTGTGAAAGATTTTCAGATCAATCATATTTTGTTCAATGAAATTTGCATATAGACAAATAAACTCTCCCAGAAGAGTTTTACTTATCAAAACCAACAAACTCTCCTAGAAGTTTATTTGTTCAAACTGCATTTTTACAAGGACACTTCCTAAAAATTGTAGTGTGGTCCAAGAGGTTATGCATATGTAGGGGTAGGAAAAACCGTGACAGTCAAAGGTAAGGTTCCAAAATACAAGTCTCCTCTAAAATGTCAATAAACACACAATGAATAACACAGAGGGATGACAAGCCATCTGAAACTACAAATAGCTTTGTGCAGTGGCAGGATCATAGCCAATGAGGTTTATGCGAGGCACAATTACTGCTAACTGAAACTACGAATGGAGTATTAAAATTCAGAATTCTGGGGTCAGGGGAGGCCTTGAATTTGATTTACTTTTCCCACTTCAATCCCAAATCTAACCCCATTTACGTCTCTTGAACTAGTTAGCTCTGGGGGCAGCAGGCAGTGGCCTGAAGAATGTGGCCACGAGCTAATGGGCATCTTGAGAAAAATAATTGGTGCAGGACTTGCTCTGCTTGACCCAAAAGAGTTTATTTGTTTTTTTTAGAGATGGGGTCTTGCTGTGTTGCCCAGGCTGGAATGCAGTGGCTATTCACAGGCATGATCACTACATGCTACAGCCTGGAATTCCTGGGCTCAAGTGATCCTCCTGCCTTGGACTCCCAACAAACTGGGACGACAGGTGCACGTGCCACCATACCCAGCTTCCAGGAGAGTTTCACGCACACAGGTATGGCCAGCCTTCCCAGCACTCAGAAGGCACTTGATACAGGAGGAGAGTCTGCTCTTAGGGCTGCAGAATGTAAGGAGATCAGAAGGAAGGCACAGAATCCTCTAGGTGTATAAACAAGAAATAGATAATATGCTTGCTGCTACTGTGCAGGTTGAGATGCCTGTACCTTTCACCACTTATAGAATTACAACAGCCTAAAGTCCCCTAACAGCTCAACCTCAATCCCAATGCACATATAAGTGACATACTTAAGGGTGGGAGGAAATAGGAGGAAGCAGATCTAACAGATTTTCTGGAGGAGAAAGATGAAATATTGAGGTCAAAAGCAGTATGACTACTTAAGGAGAATCAAGTGAAGTATAAAAAATAACTTCTAGAAAAAAATGTTTAATTAAAAACTAAAATTTAAATATTTATATTCTCAAGCTGAATAATTCAGTAGATAAAGTAGAAGATCGATGCTAACTGGCAGTATAAAAGATCAAATGAATGAAATTTCAAAGCACAAAGTAAAAATACAAAGCGATGAAAGTCATAATGGGAAAAGAGAAGAGCCTTGAATGGATCAAGGAAACCTAACGTACAGCCATAAGAAGAGTTCCAGAAGGAAGAAAGAGAAAAGACAGAAGAGGTAATAATTAAAGTAATATGGAAAAAAATTTTCATAAACTAAAGAGAGGGCTGAATTACAATCTCACAGAGCTCACTATACTTAAAAAAAAAAAAAGGAAAGAAAAAAAAAACCTGACAAGTATCCAGAAAGAATAATTACTTAAAATTGAATAATAATTAAACTCATATTGTGCTTCTCATTTGTAATACTGAAATCTAGAACAAAGAACAGTAACATCCAGACAGCTGGGAGAAAAAGAAGTAGAACCCAAATATCCCACACACACAGTCCGTTGCGAAAGAAGTATTTGCCAAAATTTAAGAATTCAAATAGCACATCAACCACTGTCCCCGCCAAAGGAAAGGACTTGAGAAAAGAGTCTAGTCAAACAATAACTGAACCAGAAACGTTTTATGTGTGGGAAGGGGAAGAAATGAGGGGTAAAATGTATCTTGCACAATATACAGATTTAAATCTAAATGAAAAAAAAACTGTAATATAAGTCCTCAACATGAATTCCTGACACAGAAAAGTCTAACAATCTGGACCTAAACAACTAAATTATTTCCACAGAAATTTAAGAATGAAAGAGAAGGATTAGGGTGTCAAGGTGAAAGAAAGTGCTGGTATCTTTTTTCATGTTAAAGTGGAATAAAAATTGGATTATGAGCAATTAGAAAGGAAGGTGGTCATTTATTAAATGGAAAAGTGCAGAACTGTCACATAAAGGGAAAATGGAAAATGAATATCAACTTGAAAATATAGGCAAAATTAAGAAAAGTGAAAAAAGTCACAAATATGAATAATGAACAAGGTGAAAAGACAGTAATAAGATCAAGTATAACTTAGAATAAAAATGAAAGAACTGAATTCTCCCTCTGGAAAATAAACTGTCAGACTGGGCTAAAAAGACAAAGATCAGATAAAGGCTGTTACAAGAAATACTTTAAATCAATTGATTGAAAAAAGTTTAAAATAATGGAATGGGCAAAGAAATATCAGCTAAATGCCCCCAAAAGAAAGTATGAGTGCTAGATTAATATCAGATCATGTGGAATTCAACGTTGAGAGTACCAAATAGGATAAAAAATGTAAAAATCTAAATTATATAAAGCAAAAGGTATTTAATAAGAAGATTTAAAAATACTTAGTTAAATGAGAAATCAATATATCTTTGTCATAAATTGACAGACCTCATAAAACACAATGAGTACAGACACAGTATAATTGACCAAAACAACCCACACGCTCATTTAATAATTATACATAGAATTTTTCTATCTCGTTTTTTTTTATACTTGAAGTTCTAGGGTACATGTGCACAACGCGCAGGTTTGTTACATATGTATACATGCGCCATGTTGGTGTGCTGCACCCATTAACTTGTCATTTACATTAGGTGTATCTCCTAATGCTATCCTTGAATAAAGTTCAGACGTTTTATATGTATCCATAGAACACTGATAAAAATCAATCATAAGGTAACATAAGCTTTAAAACACCCCTTTTAAAATGTTTGTATGGATTACATTGGCTACTCTACTCCAAGAAAATTAGAAAATTAGGCCAGGCACAGTGGCTCACACCTGTAATCCCAGCACTTTGGGAGGCTGAGGCAGGTGGATCACTTGAGGTCAGGAGTTCAAGACCAGCTTAGCCAACATGGTGAAACCCTGTCTCTACTAAAAATACAAAAATTAGCCGGGCCAGGTGGCGAGCGCCTGTAATCCAAGCTATTTGGGAGGCTGAGGCAGGAAAATCACTTAAACCTGGGAGGTGGAGGCTTCATTGAGCCAAGATTGTGCCACTGCACTCCAGCCTGGGCAATACAGCAAGACTCTGTCTCAAATAAATAAATAAAATAAATAAATTAAAGACAAATAAATTAAAAGAAAACAATGAAAATAGCACTTCATATAAAAAAAACTCTGGAGGCACAGAAAAACGTGCTCCAGGGAAAATTCATAGCCTTTATTGAGTTTGTTTTTTAAACAAAAAAGAAGAGGTACAAGGAGAAGAGAGAAACCAAGTACAAAGCTAAACTTAGTATTCACTTTGAGAAACTGGGAAAAGATCCACAAAACATGCAAACATTATAATACCCAACATAATGAAGAAAGTAAAAGAAACAAGTTTCACCAACATCAGTGCTTTAATTATATAATTGTATAATGTCCTGACATATATGTTTAGTGTTCCAATCCTAAGGAGAAATTTGCCAAGTTAATTCTGACTTAAAGAAAATTTACAATCTACTTCTCTACATTAACTGAAAGAAGTGAAATTTCTTGCATGTAAAATTTCTTCAATTAAAAACTCAGATTTTCCATAAAAGGAATAAGATTAATGAGGAGACAGCAATTTAGAAACATGTCAAAATAGGTACTTAAATACCAAAAGAATCAACCCATCAGTTGGCAGAGAAAGAGAGAGAGAATGTACTAAGGGAAAGAGTGAAGCAAAATGGACTGCTGATGCTTTTTATAGGATTTTTAGCAAGATATGAGTTCATATTGTAAATGTTTTATTAAAAATTGTTATAATAAAATTATAAAACAGAAAACACCTTAACAATTGGTAGGATTAATGTGTTTTAAAGAATCAAAACCTATTTAAACACCGAGTCTAAACAGAGCCACTGAGACCCAAAATCTAACATGTCTCAGTCAATGGGCAGAAGACTAAAAGAACATGCCACAAGTGGAAGAGAAATGGCACTTGAGAAGCGCAAGAGTCTTTCGTTCAAAACAATATATGTGGCCAGTGCACAAAAAGGACAAAAAATATTTATACACACTCAAGAAAAAGAAAGGTCTCCTGTTACGAAACACAATGCTTTGGAAGGTTTTACTTGTTTCGACTTTTGAATAATCTCCCATTTTTTAAGGTGACATTCAACCAGAAAGTTAGAGGGAACTCTACAATATATCCTCGCAGATCCAAAATAATAAAGCCATTTCTAGACCTGACCAGGGAAGAGCAGCAGTTTTACAAAACTGAAGAATTACATCCTTAAATTCCTCAATTTACCCAGATCTGTAAAATAACCAATATAGATATAACCACACTTACAGAAATACAAATAAGTCTGGATTTTGCACTAATGACAAAAGATACAGCAATCATCCTAACAGTTAAGCAAGAACCAACACATAACATGAAAGAGCAAAAGATGATGCTGACTGTTCAAGGAGAGATTCGAGAGAATAACAAAAGATTCCCCTCAGCCATACCTGACTATGAATTCTGACAATTATTTATTAGGAAAGACAGGCCTTAATAGCAGCCGCAAAGAGTAGTGACATCTGGGAGTAGTGACATCTGGGAAACAAAAGAAACCCACCTGAAAACTTTAAAGAGGAGATCAATATTAACTAATCACTTTAGGAAGGTCATCTGGTAGCAATGTGGGACAGTGATGGTGACAATGATGGTGACAGTGGTGGCAGCGGTAATAGCTTAATGAATGCTTACTAATCCAGACTAATGTAGAAGTTTTATCATTATTAACTCAACAATCTTGTGAAATAGCTATTATTAGCCCCAATTTATAAGTGAGGAAACTGAGGTACGAATATCAATGTGCCCAAAGACACATATATAATTAGTGATAAAACTGACACTCAAGCCCCCAGTTAGTCTGACTTCTTTTCTTTGGAGATGGTCTTGCTCTGTTGCTCAGGCTGGAGTGCAGTGACCTTCTAGGCTCAAGTGATCCTCCTTCCTCACCCCTTGCAAGTAGCTGTGGGACTAAGGGCATGCACCACCACTATATTTTTATAGTCTTAACCACTACATTTTTATTTACACTTGTAAAGTCAGTGGGTTTCAAAATCAGCTGTCAATCTTGCCAATATAACCTGGGTCAGAAATGAAAGAAGATATAGAATGGGGGAGAGGCTCAATGACTGTAAAAGAACATCATCAAAAATATGCCTGTTGTCTAGGCAGAACTATACAAATGAAGTTCTATTTATTTCCAGTAGAGGGGGTAAAATATTATTTTTTGGTAGGTGATTAAAAAATGCAATGGGCCCCCCTGGCCCCCCATATCCAAGGGTTCTGTATCCACAGATTCAACCAACCACGGACCAAGAATATTCAGGAAAAGGCCAGGTACAGTGGCTCATACCTGTAATCCCTGCATTTAGGGAGGCCAAGGAAGGAGGATCACTTGAGCCCAGGGGTTCGAGACCAGCCTGGGCAACACAGTGAGACCCTATCTCTACATTAAAAAAAAAAAAAAATTAGCCAGGCGTGGTGGCATGTGCCTGTAGTCCCAGCTACTCAGGAGGCTAAGGCGGGTGGATATTGAGCTCAGGAGCTTGAGACCAGCCTGGGCAATATAGTGAGACTTCATCTCTACTAAAATAAAATTTAAAAAAAAAACTAGCTGAGTGTGGTGGTGGTGCATGCCTGTAGTTCCACAGCTACTCGCGAGGGGTGAGGCAGGAGGATCACTTGTGCCTAGGAAGTCACTGCACTCCAGCCTGAGCAACAGAGCAAGACCATCTCCAAAGAAAAGAAAATATTTGGGGAAAAACTCAAAATAATGCACAATTTTAAAATACAGCATAACAACTATTTACATAGCACTTACATTGTGTTGAGTAGTATAACAAATCTAGAAATGATTTAAGGCATACAGGAGGATGTGCATAAATTATATGCAAATACTATGCCATTTTGTACAAGGGATTTGAGGATCCATAGATTTTGGCAACTGAGAAGGTCCTGGAACCCGTTAATCCCCCATGAATACTGAGAGGCAACTGTAATTTATTTTAAAATCAGAGGCTCTTCTTGTATACATTTCAAGTGGGTTAAACTTTGAGTCTTTTGGTACTAAATAAATATTTTTCAGTTGATAAACTTATTAGTAGAGTTGTGTTCAGAGGGCTCTTGTGATACTGAGAAAAATCAGCCTCTCCTATAATGCCCTGGCAGAGCACATGATGCTTCCAATTATTTCAAAGGGTTTCAGAAAACTGCAAGATACTTCTCATCTCACATTAAATGTTTTCAAATTTTGAAGTCATAAAAATTTATAGTGCTCAAATCACATAAATAATCACCTCCAAAAAGGATGAGGAGGGAGAGGTCACTATTTTAAGAAAACTGGAGAATCTTATAAGGGCCCCTATAGGCTGTCATTAGGAAGAGAGAGAATTTGAAATATTTTACACAAAAACAGGCAGCAATAAAGCAAACCAAAAGCTACAAAAATATATGGCTGTGCAAGAAAGAAAATCTAACATTTTAGCTGCAAATAAACATTCTACCTAGTGATAACAATAAACTATATTCACTGATTTTCAACTTTTGGAAACTAATCTACTCAGCTCCACCACTCGCTAAGTGCCTTAAATTTTCTTCAGTAAAATGAGGGCCATAATATTACCACAATATTACCTATACCAAAAAGTGAGCCTAATGATTACAAAAGCTTAATATATGTAAAGTACCTATGTCTGTATATGTGTGTGCATTATAAATAACATGTATATGCAATGTGGCCAGGCACAAAGCAGGAACTATGTGAGTGCTTTCTATTACTACCACCACCACTACTGCAGACAAGCACAGAAGACTTAACATTTTATTACATAGCACAATGTTATCAACCCTTACAATGTAAGTGTCTGAACAGAAGAGAAGGGACATAACTTTAGAATAACCTGAACTTACAAAGTTGAGAACCAAGGGACATTGTCCATAGTTGGTGAGCCAAGTAATATAGTTCTACATTAAACATCTAGAAAGTTATAAAGGTATCCAAAAGATCCATTTAAAATGGTGTCATATTAGGTGTCATTAAAATGGTATCATATGGAGCAAATGGGTTAGATTCTCATGTAAAAATAGCAGCATAGCATATAGTTAGGAAACTCTGGGCATTCACCTTAGAATTTAAATATAGAAACAGTTAAAGTGGTTCCTTCCAGGAAGTCGGAAGGAGGTTCAGGAAGATTAGAACATAGGACTTCTACTTTTTGTTAAACACTTCGCTATTTTTTTCAGCCATGTAAATATCTTTGACTTCACAAATGTACTTTATCCTCTTCCTTTTCATGCACTCATTTGCACTTTAGAGACTTTGTGAAATACATTTTGCATTAGAAAAATAAAAAGATAAATGATTCAACAATGTGACTAGTATCATTATGTGTTTTAAAAACACTTCAATTTTCCTTCTGATGTCATTTATTATCTTACTGTTTTTGAGCAAACTACAATCAAGCATCAAGCTACAGACGTAGCTTCTTACTAAGATTGCACTTTGAGTTATATACATTTAGCTTACATCATTAGTAAGATGAAAAAAATCTACAAATTATATTTATAATTGAGAAATAGAACCACATGAAAAAATTTATTTCAACTATGAAGCGAAAAGAATAAGTAGTAAATTTTCATTTGCCCAGCCTTTTGTTCTAAAGAATTTAAGGTACACCCAATAAATATTTTTTAATATTAAAAATATACTGAATACTGTATTTGCACTTAAATGAAGCTTAAGTGTAAAGTACTGATTGGCAAAAATATTTAATATTTTACAAAATAATATTTTAAATAGACAAAATATATAATGCCCTTTTTTCCTCAAATGACTATGACTTGTTTCAGCTATGTTGTATGTGCTATAAAATCCTTTTGTTTCAGAATCCAATTTCATTTAAAATTCTCCTATTTATATATACTCCCTGACTTGCTATGGCTTAAGTTCTAAATCATAGTTAAGTACTACTGACTGTAAGTTATATTTAGAAGACTGTAGTTTCAAGTAAACTTCTGCCTATCTTTGTGGTTTGAAACTAAAAATTTGAAGTAATATTTATATCACTTCTCTTTCTAGGTTTTTGTATATTTAGCTCTGTACAGTTCCTGCTTTATTAAACCAGCTTAAAAACACATTGGCCAGATCATTCCAGCCTTCTCTCTTAGTACTAGCTTGATTTCTGATAATTAGCCTTGATAAATAATCGTTAAATAACAGAGAATAGCCAATATTCAGATTATATTACTAATCACAAATAATGGCTGGAAGTATAAAATGAAAAACAGTACCTGACACACACAAATTTAATAAATATACTGCATAAATAAAAGCCCAAAGAGATGCAACTGAACAATGGGAAAATATAATCAGGTTTATGCTATCTTATTACCTTCTCTCAGTAGTTATTTTATACATATTTATGAGGTCTCCAGCATACGCAAAGGAATATGCTGAAACTGTTAAATACTATGGCTTCGCAGAAAACAACTCGTCTAATTTGGGCAATATGGTGGACTCTTTGGGAGTTCTTACTATGATACAACTAGATTTTAGATAATTACAACAAAACTTCATTGCTGGGCCTTTAAAAAAAATAAAGAAAAAGTTCAAGAATCAAGAGTATATGAAAGAGAAATAGAAAGATAAAAGGCAGGCCATAAAATGTGAACTACAATCACTCATGAAAGATGGGGTTGCCCTAAGGACACACGCATGACTGTGTTCTCCTGGGTCTCTAAAGACCAAACCTGGGCCCTATAGCACATTTGGAGACCTAAACCTCAGGGTCTCACAGAAACCAAGAAGAAGCCTTTACAAATCTGCTGTTGGGGAAAAATACTCTGAATTCAGGTCTCAGGATTCCCAATGTTCACCTAAAACAAATACGAATTCGCAATTTAAAAATATTCCTGAACACAAAGAAACAAGCCACCATGATGTGAGGTAAAAGGACCTTAAAGACTTACTATAGGGAAATCATCAAATGCAGACTATAAATAACTATATATGAAGTATAAAAAGGAAAAACACTGGAATCCAAAAAGCGACCAAGCAATAAGAAATTAATAAGAATGACTGGGCCACTGAAAAGAAACAAATAAGACTTTAAGAAATGAAAAAAAAAACACTGTTGGAATCAATATCTCAATGGACTAAACAGCGGACTGAACACAGCTGAAAAGAATTAGTGAACTGGAAGATAAATATGAATAAACTGCCATAATACTCACAAAGACACAAGAAAATGGGAAACATAAAAGCTATTAAGATACATGGGGAACAGAATAAAAATAACAAATATCAAATTAGAGACCCAGAAAGAATAAAGAACATAGGGACACAATGGTGGAAATTTTCCAAATATGATCAAAGTCATGAATCTACAGATAAACCAAGTATAGTATAAAAATAATATACATAAATTAAAAGGAATTTAATCCTAGACACATTGTACTAAAAATGAAGAACACCAAAACAAAAAAACTATAAAGACAGTAAGAAACAAGAGATCATGTATTAAAAAAAGAGCTAGTGGTACACTGGTGCCGGCTAATAGAGGCTTGACTGGGAGCCAGCTGTTAAATTTTTAGGAATTTTTTTCAGCCAGTTTTTAAACAGTAAATGCACTGTATAAATTAAACAAGACTATTATTTTATATAATATAAAATTGCAAGCAGAGAAATATTAAAAGCAGTGGTAATTAATAATCAAAACTCAGCACTTTCTAATTAGTTTACTACATATTATTATTTGCTGTTTTCTTGAGGTAATTCTCTCTGTTGTATAGGATGGCAGAAATAATTCATAACTGTATGTTCTTTCCAACTTTGCAATAACTGATATAATATGGTGAGAGTATTTCCACCACAGAAATAAGTAAACACTAAAAATCATGACTTTTTCCCTCAGAAAGATAGTTGCTAAACATCAGAAAAACCCTAAATCAGACTTACACCAGACTTCACAAAAACAATAGAAAAATATTTTCAAATATTGAAAGGAAGTAAGTAAAAACCTAGAATTGTAAAACCAGAAAAAACACTTTCAAAATAGGGGCAATAATCAAAACTTTATAGATTAACACAAACTGAGTGTTTACTAACAGGAGCCTTTTAGTAAAAGAACATCCACAGGATTTATATCAGGAATAAGGAAAACTAGTTTAAGAAGACATTATGGTAATATAATTATGCTAAAATTTACAAACGTTTTAATGTTTTTAAAAAAACTGTATATATTTGGAATTATAAAAATATACTTCAATAATTTTCAGGTTAAAGAAGAAATTAAAATAAAAATTTTCAACTTCATCACATTGAATGATAAAGAAAATGCTACATTAATTTTGTGGAATTAAAACAGGACTTGAAAAAATTTTAGCCACCAATCCCCGTCTGTGAAGAAAATGATGGATGATAAATGAACAGAAGAATAATAAACTCAAGCAAAAGAAAGACTATAAAGATTTTTGTAACCCTAATAAAACAGTCAACAAAGCCTAAGGAAAGAACTTTGAAAAGAACTAATAAAATTCACAGTCCTCACTGAAAGACTGAATTAAAACAAAGGAGAGAAAGCGTAAATAAAGCATAGGAAGAAAAAAATAAGAAAACATCTACAAGTATAGCACAGATAAAACAGATAAGAATATGTCATAAATAATTTTATTGCAACAAATGTGAAAGCAAACCTTGGGGAAAATGTAACTTACCAAAGCTGACTCTCCCAAAAAAATAAAAATTAGGAAGAATCCTGTATTAATATCAGATAAGTAGTTTGAAATCTTCCTACAAAGAAAACATCAAGCCCACAGGGTTTTAGAAGCAAGTTCTAGGAAAAGATAATTTTAATGTTAAAGAAACTCTTCTAAAGAATAGAAAAGACAGGCAGGTATGGTAGTTCATGTCTGTAATCCCTGTGGTTTTAGGAGGCCAAAGTGGGAAGAGTGCTCTCTTGAGGCCAGAAGTTCAAGACCAGCCTGGGCAATATAGCAAGACCCCACTGCTAAAAAAGATTTAAAAATTAGCCAGGCATGGTGGCACACACCTATAGTCTTAGCTAATCAGCAGGCTGAGGCAGGAGAATCCCTTGAGCCCAGGAGTTGGAGGCTGAAGTGAGCCATGACTGCACCACTGCACTCCAGCCTGGGCAACAGGGTGACACCCTGTCTCTTAAAAAAGTAATAATAATAGAAAAAAGGAAACATATTTTATTTCCTGTGGTTAATATCAAAGCAACAAATCCTACCAAGAAGAGTAAGAAAAAGAAGCATATGGCCTAATCTAACTCAAGAATATAAATGCAAAAATTTTTGAATAGAATATTAGCATAACTAATCCAATTGTAGGGGGGAAAAAAAAGGAAAAAAAACCTAATAGACCAAAACCAAATTGGGTTTAATCCCAAAATTCAAGAGTACTTTGGCGTGACAAAAATGCTTGTCAAGCACTACATTAACAGATTAAAGGAGAACAAAACCATCTGTTCATCTCAATAGATACTGAAACGTTTTCTGATAAAATCAAAAATTCATCCATGGTTTTTCAAAAAATGAAAACAAACAGAATTCCTTACAAACATGACTAGGAGATAAATTCCTTAACTTGAAAAAGAGTAGCTACCAAAGTCCCATGGAGACAACCTTCTAAATAGCAAATTATTAGAATCAGTCCCTTTGTAATCAGTTTTTACTGGTATTCCTACTAACTCAGGACTGCAAAATGCACTGGGGGGAAAAGGATAGGAAAATTGGAAATAAGACAGATATGTGTCATTATTCACATTTAATTGTCCACACAGAAATACAAAAGGATCTGTAAAGAATTAATAAGTTTAGTAAGATGTTAGAAGTCATATCAATATCCTAAGGTAGACTGCATATTTACACATCAGGAACAAACAGGAAACATTTAATATTAATAATAGCAAAACAAAATATAAAGTAGCTAGGAATAAATAAAGCATAAAACTACACAGATACTTTAAAGACATTAAATAACATTTAAATAAACTCATTGAGAAACTAGGTTCATAGATGAGAATATTCTTCAACCACACATTCAATGTAATTTCAATTCAAATCTCAACAGTTTTTCAGAGAACTTACACTGATTCTAAAATGTATATGAAGAAAAAAATGATCTACTAGAACTTGTTACATTATATAGCCAACCTCTTTATGAAATGATAGTAATTACAACATTGTAGTATTGCTACAGAGATCAACAAACTGATCAATGGAACAGAAATGTACACCCTTCCAAACAGACTCACAAATATTTTAAAAGCTGATGCTTGACATGGCGGATCATTGATGAAAGCATAGACAACGCAATAAAACATGCTGGAGCTGGTTTTCTATATAGGAAAACATTTAAATTAGACTCTTACCTCATACATACATAAAATCAATTCCGGATATTTGAAAATATTTCAATGTTAGGCAAAACTTCTAAAACTTTTCAGAAAATTCAGGAGAATATCTATATGACCTTGGCATAGGAGAACATACTAAATGGGACATTAAAAAGAACTAACTATTTTAAAAATCTGATCACATTAAGAATTTGTTTATCAAAAGATACCATAAAGTAAAAAAGCCACTAACTGAGAAAACTAGCAAAATATGTCAATAGTAAATATAAACAACAACGAACTCCTATCTCCAGGATATTAAAAGACCTCTAATAAGTAAATAGAAAAATAAGTGGAAGACATGAACAAACATTTCACAGAATAAGAAACATGAATGGCCAATGAAATATATGTTCAGCTTCATTAATGAACATATAATCACTGCAATGCAAAATAAGAGAATAATGATACAACTTTATGTGCTTACTAAATGTGCATAGATGAACAAGTCTGACAAGAAAATAGAACAATGAGATCTCTTTTACATGCTGACATGAGACTCTAAATTGCTGTAACTATTATATAAAATAAACCAAGGCTAAATAGGTGACTGCTCTATGACCCAGCAATTTTATTCATAGGTATACAATATAAGACAGCATTTCTCTGAATGTGGTCCGCAGACCAGCAATATTAGTATTACCTAGATGCTTATTAGAAATTTATATTTTTAGGCCCCACCCTAGACCTACTAAATAAGAATCTCTGCAGCTGGGCCCAGGAGTCCTCATGTTTCTTAATTCTCCAGGTAATTCTCATGTACCCTAGAGTTTGGGAACCACTGAGTTACAGCAGTATTATTCAAACAGAACTGGTTTAGTAAGGCTGGAAAGCAATATAGTAGACTCCATAATTGTTTATAAGTCAACCAGTACAAAATTAAATAGACTGAATTCCATGTAGTAAAGGTTAAGCATGACTTATGAAACTTTTGTCTCATTTGTCCATGCATATTTATTTATGTATACGGGTACTTGATCATTATGGAAAACCTGTTTCTTACTATGGGTCACGGTCATAAAAGTCTGAAATCTACTGCCCTACAGAAACTCTTGCATGGGTATACTAGACATATGCACAAAAAGGTTCATAATTGCAAAACCAAATAAAAAGGGGTAATCTAGATATCTATTTAACAAGACAATGAATACACAACTCATGATATAATCACTCTTTGGACTACGCACAGCAGTGAAATAGACAATAATAAAGACAAATCTTATAATGCTGAATAAATAAAGCAAGTCAAAGTCATAAAAAATACATATACTATTATACCATTTTCATAACAATAAAAAATAAGCAAAGATGAGCAAACAAACATACATTTATGGTAAAACCATGTTTAAAAGCTCAAGAAACTTTAGGAAGGTAATTACATCGAGGGAAGGCAAAGGAATAGAGTGAGAGGCATATACAGATAGAGTGGTTTGTAATATAACATTTTTATTATAAGAAAAATAAAAAGTTCCTGATGTCAAAATCTTCTAGTCTAAGAAGAGAAATTCACATTCAAATTCAGCAGATACTTATTTATTAGCTGCTATGAGCAAAACACAAACACAGTGTCTCATTTAATCTTCTTAAAGAGTCCTGTGTGGTAAGTACTTGATAAAGAATAGGCAATCAAGTATGTGCTGAGTGAATAAATGCTTGAATAATTTTATAATATTAAAAGAGACAGAGTTTGATTATATAGTATTATAGTTCTACTGACAGGAGTTAAATGAAATAACATAACTTTAAAGAGTTACTAATATATTCTTACCTTTTTTAAATTATATTACTTATTACCAAAAGTATAATGAGAAAAATATTCAAGTCAAATCACTTTTTTCTATGGAAGTATTATATTGCTGGTCAAAGGTGTACAAACTAACAAACTGTAGGGCAGAATTAGCTAATACGTAACTTCTACAATACCCCTTTGTCCTAATACGTGGAGTTAGCTATATGTGCGGCACATACAGGGTGGGGGAAAAAGCAGAGCTGTCCTAATATAGAAAAAGAAATCACCAAGGCTGGAAAAAAAATCGCTTTTTTTTTAGTCTATGCACTTTAATAAGAACAACAGTTTAAAAGTGCAAAATCAAAATCTTTTTGTTCATTGAATACATATCGGCATAAACAAACACACTTGGGAAACGGCTGCCTTACAAAATTATTTCCATCCTTCACAAAAAACTATTTCCCTTCACAGAGCTCCTACATATGTATGCTTTTGTTTTTAAATTTTGATTCACTGTTGTATCTCTCCAGCACCTGGAATAATGGCTGACCCTAAAAGGCACATAATAAGTATGTGCCTTTGAATGAATGTATACATTTATTGAGTATTTACTATACAGTAGGCACCGGGGGATACCACATCAAATATATTATAGTCCCCATCCACTCGGAGCTAACGCAAGTGATTAAATTATGCCTTTTTGCCCCCTTAACAATTCAGTCCAAAAGCTCTTATGTCGGGCCAAGCAAAGTAGGCAACAGTGGGGAGGAATGGTTACAGGTGGAGAAACACCCGTACAGTGGCTGGGAGCCACTAAAAGGGCCTGCTCTTCGGAGAAATGCTGAATTCAGAGCAGGGACAAGAAGTACAAAATGAACTTGACATATCTTTTTATAGAAAAAGGTTAAAAAGTATGCAAAGAAACCAGGTTAAAGGGGCTCCCACTGGCCAAGTCAGGAAAATTAAATTATCAAAATAAATAATGATAGTAATAGGTTATAACCCATTGAAAAAATATATACCCATGAGTCCATGATGATAAAATAAACATAAGAATAAACTTAAGTCTGAGGAAAAATGGGATATTTACATCTTCTCAAAGTACCTTCCAATAAAACACTTATTAATTACAGAGAGAAACTGTACAGTGGAGAAGCCTGGAGGATGCCATTTGAATCAAGTAATGGGTGTTAACATCAACAGTAATGTCTCAATGGAAATCAGGATGATGTGATGTGGTTCAATGAGAAGAGCGCAGATATTCCTACCAAAGATGCATAACATGAATCTAGTTGCAGGGAAATATACATAACCAAGTATGTATATCTACTAAATAACTGGCCTGAAGTCTTTAAAATCTTCAAGTTCATGAAAGTCAAGGAAAGACCAAGGAACTCTTTCCAGTTGATGGAGGCTAAGACATGACAACTAAATGCTATGTATGATTGTAGACTGGATCCTTTTGCTATCAAAATAAAGGACAGGGCCAGGCATGCTGGCTCACACCTGTAATCCCAGCACTTTGGAAGGACGAGGTGAGCAGATCATGAGGTCAAGAGATCGAGACCATACTGGCCAACATGATGAAACCCTGTCTCTACTAAAAATACAAAAAAAAAAAAAAAAAATTAGCTGGGTATGGTGGCACGCACCTGTAGTCCCAGCTACTCAGGAGGATGAGGTAGCAGAATCGCTTGAATCTGGGAAGCGGAGGTTGCAGTGAGCCAAGACGGTGCCACTGCACTCCAGCCTGGTGACAGTGTGAGACTTCATCTCAAAAAAATAAAAAAATAAAGGACATTACTGGAACAATCTGCAACAAAACTGGAGTAGGATCTGAGGATAACAAGTTAATAATGTATCAGTGCTAATTCCTGACTTGGATGGTTGTACTGTAGTTATATAAGAGAATGCCCTTGTTTGCAAGAAATAAATTCTAAAGTATTCAGGGACAACGGAGCATCAATATTGGCAACTTACTCTCAAAGAAAGAAAAGTTCTTTGTACCATACTTGTATTACAAGTGTAAATGTGAGATTATTTCCAATTTTTTTTAAATTATAAAGTAAGTAAATAGTATTTGGGGAAGCCCCACATCTCAATCTATGCACAGTGGACTAAGGGACTCTGGGAAGGGCACTGAAATCAGAGGATGTCTTCAAGGGGCCTTCAGTCTGTTTCAATTTGCTCCACTTGGCTGTCTCTTCAAGGACCCATAACATACTGTGCAGACCTAAACTGCACCATATTATCCTAAGAGGAATCTAAATGCCATCCTGAAAGGAACAAAGGCTTCCTTATACAAATTAGTTGATCTGTTAGCTAAATCAAGCCTTTTCTAATAAAAGGAAAGGCAGTGGTTTTCTCTCAAAAATGCCAAATGAGGTTGTTCTTCTATCTATATCACACACAAAAACAGAGCAAACAAAAAACAAGCATAATCTGAAGCCTTCAGTTCATCTCCTCTCAACTAAAATATATTGTCTCGGTTGCAGAAAAAAAGACAATAAACTTGTAATATAAATTCAAAGGTGTATTTGGGAAAAACATTTCCACATCTTGTTGGGAAAATCAGCTTCACTTAGTAGGATTTGTTGTAGAAACAAGACAATTTCACACACAAGCACTTTGATCATCTAATGATTTACACAAAAGATCAGCATTCTTAAAAAAAAATGTTGTTTTTGCCATCCTTAGTCTTTAGAGACTCAGAGCCTGCCTGGAGTGGGATGGGGAATGGAGTCCAATAAAAAAGCTTCTGGCACCCCACTAAAAGAAGCAGATGTCTGAGTACCACAGCTTTTTCTCCTGAAAGCACATGAGGGCGGCCTGGACTGGTGGCTGTGAATTTGTTTTGTTTTCCTTCTTTCTTTCTTTTTTAGAGACAGGGTCTCAGTATGTTACCCAGGCTAGACTCGAACTCCTGGGCTCCAGCAATCCTCCTGCCTCAGCCTCCTTAGTAGCTGGGACTACAGGTGCTCACCACCACACCCAGTGTTTTTTAAAAAAAGAAGAAACTGAGCTAGATTATTCCAATCCTCTTAAAAGATGAGAATTTATTATCCCTTAAAAGTTGACCAAGGGTTAAGGCTTGATAGAAAGCAAAACAATTCAGTGATCTTTCACTATATACCCAAAATCTGGCATTAAGTGTGGCCCACAGTAGGTACTCAAATACTTCAAAATGAAAAGTATTTATATGTCCTCCAGAGAAGGCAAGCACTAAGCTAAAAAATGCCTCTTGGAAGGACACTTTTATTTTTGTTTATTTATACACTCCGAGCTATGTAGGCAGAAAGTGGGAGGTGTAAGGATGGTATCTGAAGGAAAAAGGAGTACGGGAAGACTTAGGAAGGTCCTCTCGAACTTGATTTTCAGAAGCAAAAGAAATTAGTTTTGTATAGGGAACTTCAATCTATGAAGCAGAAACAAAAGAATAAAAATCTTCTGCCAGAAGTCTTCCAGGACTTGAAAAGCATCTTGGATTTCCTGAGCCTGTCTTATCGGTCCTAGATTCAAATATTCTCAACCATTTTTAGATCATAAATGCTAAGGACTGTACACGCGTGGCGGGGTAGTGGAATATGACTATAAAGAGGCCAAAGTATCTCCCCCAGAGAAAAGGTAGCAAAGTAAGCCACAGTAAACTGATTCTATTAAAGGGTATTACCATCCTACTTTCCTACCCTGAGCGGAAAATCTTTTAATATCTAAGCACTCAAAGAATCACAATACCCCATGGCTTATTTGTATCTCTACTTTCAAAACCCTGGTAGATTACAGTTATTTCTTGACTTTATGATAGGCTTTTTCATATGCTGATTAATGTTGCATTAACCATTTTTAGACCACATATAAAGTCATTCATAACCTTGCTGTTCAACTGAGTAAAAGAAAAACTCCAAAAATTATGATTGCCTCTTAACTTACAGAAAATGCAAACTTAACCAATCCCCACAGATAGGTTGATGCTGGCTTTAAAAAGTTTAGGGGAAAGGGATTTCTAATTATCATATTCTCCACATAAATTGTATTTTCAGAAGCAAGAGAAATACAGGAAACTTTAGTCTACAAAGCAATAAACAAAAATATGAAGTCCGTTGCTGCCAACCAGTGAACTGCTTCACTGGCAGTTTACCCAAGTTGTCTTCAGAAAGGAGACTCATGCAAGATTGCTCCATTGGTCCTAATGCAACTAAGAGAAGTGGCCCTGGGGATTTTTATTTTTTAATTCTTTGTCTTCTTTTCATTGCATTTCCAAAAAGAAAGCTAATATCACTATGTGTAACCGTAGAAAGAATATGCAAGAACAATGAACAAAAACCCTGACTCAGCTATCTCTTGCTTGACTGATTTCAGTATTTGATGCCTTAGTTTACTCACCTGTAAAATGGTGACCTTGACCTATTATATCAAAGAATTTCATCAGCTACAAAACTGTATGATTTACTCATTTTATAGCCAAAAAAATACACCCTGATCCGCATGCCCAGAATCTAAATGTATTAAAAATAATGAAAGTGTTCATGGGTTTTTCCTAAACAGCAGTCACTGTGCTAATCATTTCTCATGCATTATCTCAAGTCATCCTCACAACTACTATATCCTGGTAGATGGTACCAACACCTCATTTTACAAATGAGCAAACAGACTGATAGAGATTAGTAATGTGCCCAAAGACACACAGCTACTAAGCACCAATACCAGCATTTGAAAAAAAGGGCTGTGCTATGAGTCTGCCTTTCTAACTGTTATGCTGTATCCATTGCATTAAAAAAAAATCAGGATCAGTATGCAGAAAATGGAGCAGTGAGAAAGTTACTACACATCTCAATTTCTATAGGTGTCACTATTATCTTTAAGGCTGATCAATCCAAAGTAGTTTAACCTAAGACCTGTGAGACATTCACATTCTATGTTGCTCTGCAGTACAGAGGCACATACATCTGATGTCAAGCTATTTTCATTTTAAAAAGGTAAATCAGAATAAAGGTTTAACTACAGCTTTTTTTAATTAAAAAAGAAAAATAAACTGAAGCCAAAATTAGGTGTATGTATATAAGCCACAAAAATATCTTCCAGAAAAAAATAAAAAAGAAGAGATTTCAGATAAAATGATCCCAGGGGTTGGTGTGTATAGAGAAGTAAAGAAGCTCAAGAAACCTGACCCTGGGAGAGGGTGTAGTGGACGAAAGAAGCCAATCCCTTCTCTCAAGAGTAGGAACAGAAATCTAGGAAGAAAAAATACAAAGGGGACGTAAGAGAAATGACTCAACTAGAAGTAGTTCTAGCCCTGGCCCTGAGACCCATATGAAGAGCCAAATCAGATAAAGTACATCTTAAAACTGGAACATAGTAGAAGGTATTTTTATTAATTCTGATCTAGAATATTCCTGATTTAGAGCTCACTGATGATCTCTTGGCAAAGTATTCAGAGCTCAAAATCATCAGAAAGGAAAATTCCACTTCACTTAATCTTTACTTTAAAAAAACAATAAATAACTATCTTTTGTGTGAAATTCCCTACAGCAAGGGCTACATTATTCAGCTGGTCCTCTAGTTTTTGTAGCCATGTTCTTTCAAAGGATTAGCTTGGTCTCATAGTCACTGGCATTTGAAACCCCTGGTTTAGCAAAACAGTCTTATCAAAAGTTTTTGCTCCCTATGCTTAAACCAGACCTTTATAGATATCTATGAATGCTGGACAATAGTGTTATAAGCTAACAGCACAAAGCAGAGTGGCAGAATGAGAGGTCAAGCTAAACCTTTGAAAGAACATGACTATTCAAAACCAGAACACTCTGATAACAAATTTTCAAGAAAGATGTATTTATTATTTCTCCAGATAACTCTGTCTAGACTATATCAAACAAGATAGCTTTAACATCAAAATCACCTTTTTTATGAACCTATAAATAGTGCCACTGCAAATGGTTGTCCAGATGGTACCCTGCATAGGAAGTGTGGCCAATGGGATGAGGATTAGCTGAAATTCAGCTACACTCTATGCTAGCCATGCCATGCTCCTTGGGCTGGGGTGTTATAGAGTGGGGAGAGGTAGCAGCACTTTACTTATTTATTTAGAGACAGGGTCTTGCTCTGTCACCAAGGCTGGGGCTGTAGTGCATTAACAGAAATTATAACTCACTGGAGCCTCAAATTCCTGAGCTCAAGCGATCCTCCTACTTCAGCCTCCTGAGTAACTAGGACTATAGAGGTGTGTCACTACACCAAGCTTATTTTATTTTACTTTATTTTATTTTTTGTAGAGACAGGTCTCACTCTGTGGCCCAGGTTGGTCTCAAACTCCTGGCCTCAAGCGATCCTCCTGCCCCAGTCTCCCAAAATGCTGGGATTATAAGCATGACATTTATTTTTAATTTGCCCAAAGACACAATGGTCACCATATGCAGGGACTTCTGTCTATATTACCCATATAAATTCCTATCTTAAGTCACCACAAGTTCATGTAAAGGCTGATATTTGTAAGGCCAACTAAATTTTTATTTTACTTCATTTTACTCTAACTGTAGTTGATTGGACCAGTTTGTTTCATGAATAGGGCATCCTTATCTCACTCAATCTGTCCATTATTTTACCATTTCACACTACCCACAGGCCCACAATGTACCCTATAGTGAAAGGGAAGGTGTGAATCATATTTTCAAAGACAAGCTGCAAAATCTACACCTGCAATAATCTGTATTAAATTACAAATCTTAGGCCAGGTGCGGTGGCTCACATCTGTAATCCCAGCACGTTCGGAGCTGAGGTGGGCAGATCATTTGAGGTCAGGAGTTCAAGACCAACCTGACCAACACGGTGAAACCCCGACTCTACTAAAAAAAATACAAAAATTAGCTGGACGTGGTGGCGTACATCTGTAGTCCCAGCTACTCAGGAGACTGAGGCAGGAGAATCCCTTGAACCCAGGAGGCAGAGGCTGCAGTTATCCGCGATGGCACCACTATATTCCAGCTTGGGTGACAGAGCAAGACTCCATCTCAAAAACAAAAACAAAAACAGAAACAAAATATTTACAGATCTTTCCAAATAACTGATCTATGGACTAAACAGTCACCAGGAAAAAAAAAAAAAAAAAAGCTAGTACATCATACTTCTGTACTGTCAAAACCATGAAGAGAAAATTTCAAATTTGTGCAAAACAGTTCTTTTGTTCTCAATGTTAAAATTTCTGGGTCTTAAGCCAGTAAGTTTAATTTTGAGAAGCAGAGCACCAGAAAGGGGAGTGGGGGGATGGGGGAGAAAGAAAGCAATAGAACACATTAATGGTAAGTTCTCAACAACCAGAAAGTTTATATCAATCCTCTGAAGTGTGAGGACATAGAATAAAGTCATATATGTTTAAAATCTATGCGTTATGTTTAATATATTAAATGCAAAATATAGATTTTCAGTGGGATCTCATCTACATAAAAATATAATGTGAAATACTGACAGAGGTTATAGTCACCAGAAAGATTACAATGATTTATTTTCTTCTTTTTTGCTTTTCTAGATGTCCACACTTTCTAAAATTAACACATACTTATTTCAAAATCAGGGAAAATGTTAGATTCCTTCTTGAAACTAAAATATGTTCTTTCTGGTAGAACATTATTATTATGTCAAATCCTTGTAATGGAAACCTTTTACTTTCACCATTCCAGATAACAAAAAATTATGGTTTAACCAAAAATATAATAAATCTGCAGAAAAAAAGTCATGTCAATAAATAAACTAATTATCTGCTGACTACTTAACTATGTACCAGATTGCATTTAATAATCTCAAATGGGAGAAAGGAGATATTATGCTTATTTTAGATTTATACAAACCTAAGCCCAAGGTAAATTAGCAGCAGATCCTAGAATTGAATTTGTGCCTTCAGATATCAAATCAAACGTTCTTTCTGTTATACCATGGCTATATCCCCTGTGGTAATGAAGGTTATTATATTAAGCCACCTACCATCTATCCTCAACCCCTGAAAATGAACCACATATGCCTACTTCGAGTCTCAGACACTTGTTTCTTAAAGTGTTACCTTCAGATCCTGATTATTGTAAGGTTTTCTTACAACTCATGGAACAAGAAAACAGGCAGAAAACAAAATGTTAATCATAGCCCCCATTCTCCTCAATTTCCCCTAAAATTGTTTTCACTTAATATTATAGAGTATGAAACTCAAAAATATCTGGCGGGGACAGTCAAAATAGGCATCTGCGCTCACAGACAACTCCCTTACCATCCTAGAAGAGAATGAACTCAGATAAAGTATTAGATACACTCTGTGTGCATCCTTGAAACAAGTACATAAAGAGCTAGTACCTAAGCAAAGACGAAATAGAGAAACAGAATCAACAGTTTTCAACTGCAATATTTTTGTATTTAAACAAAGAAACAATTATTTCTTAATCTGAAATTTCTCCCAACATTCACATCCTTTCATATTTTTCCTCTTCTGCTTATTTCTTATTTTCTTGGCTTTTTGTGCAATTGGGGACAGGAGGTAGTAGCAGGATTAAGTGACAACTTTAAGATATCACAGCATTTCCTTTCAAAACTAAATTACGGTTACTATATTAAGAGTTTCGTACATACAGTCAGCTAAACTGCTACTTCGGGGAGGTCTGCAGAAAGAAATGGGGCACACCTTCCAATACTGACAACTAAACACTCAAAACAACTTTTCTTACTACACATTCTAGGAACATCTCCCTCTCTCCTCTGTTTTTCTTTCAGTCTTTGCTTAGTTTATGCAGTAATGGCGTTTTAGCTTTCAGCAGAGTGGAAAGTTTGCTCCTGTTTTTTTCCTTCTCACTTAAAAGGTAAACAGGTAGTTGGGAAGGAAGGAACAAATGAAGACACGAAAGTTGTTTTATCACACAGATTTTTCTGGTACATTTTTTCAAAAGTCTGTAACTGCCCTGCAATCAACGTGTGTGACTTTAAGAAGACATTAAATCATAAAACCACTAAATAGGTTGAGTGACATAAATAACTTTGTACTATCATGACCATGCTTTCCCTGAAATAATTTATGAGATCGACATTACATTTGGAATTAGGGCTCACAATTTTGACTTTCTACTTAACATTTATATGTATGTTCCACTTTCATAACTTAATTTTCCAGGGTTTGTGGGGGGAGGTGGCCGACAAGGTTATAGAAAGAAGGAGAAAATGCCAAATATGACAGAAAATTAGCTTCTAAGAAATAACCACACAAATGAAGCAGCCTGCTTGGTCTTACATTTATTTAAATAAACCACCTTTTATCAGTGCCAGTAAAAAAGCAGCAGCATTCTTTTATCGTTTGAAGCGACAACTACAGAATTATATATATCAGAAAATAATCAAAAAGGTACTTATTCCAAAACAAATATCCAAAAATCCAATGAAGCTGTCCAGTGACAGCCACTAAAATAATCTTCTCTGTATTATTTTCTTTGAGTCATTTTTAAAATAAGCAGCCAGCTATCCATCTCTAGGCACTGTCTAGATGAGTTTGCCACAAAAGCCACTTATATTTTTAGAAGCCAAAGTCTTGACAAATCAGTTCCTAAGAACATAATTTGTTACACATCGAAGAAAGCCTGAAAACACAGACCTTGGTTAAAGAGGCTTCCGTATCTTTTTGTAACCTTTCCAAATGTAAGTATGTGGGAAGAGTACCCATAAATTTAAGTTGAAACCGAAACACTTAGAATATTTCCAATTTAAAATACATTAAAATGTGGTCTTTGAAAGGAAATGAAAATGGCTTTTTAAGCATATGAAAAGTTGCTCACCATCACTCATGAGAGAAATGTGAATTACAAATGAGATGCCATTTTTCATCCATCAGATTGGGGGAGAGGGTAGTTTAATAAATCATCCTGTGGAGAAAAAAGCACTCACGTACTATTTGGTGCAGGCATAGAGTAGTATAACCTCTTTGGCAGGAAATGTGTACATGTCTACCAAAATTTAAATTTCACTTTGCCTTGGACCCACAATTCTACTCTAAGGAATTTATCCTACGGACATATCCATGTGCACAAAGAACTATGTATGAGTTTATTTACTACAGTATTACTGGTGTCCTAGAGGAAAACTTAACTGTATGTCATGCTGCACTGTGTGTATATTTACCTATTCAAAAAAATTAAAATTTGAGGAGAAGAGAATGTGATCCATACAGTTGAGAAATTAGAAGTGTTCTGAACTCCCCTACAAAGGAAACACTAAACACCCTACACAAGATTCATTCCAAATCCTTGTAATAAAATGCTGTGTTCAGATGGCTTGACACAGCTGCATTACTGAAAGCTCCTTATCCTAAGATCCTTTTGGCCCTTTAATAAGCAAAACCCCTCGTTGGAGGTCCACTGTGGACCTGAATTTCACTTGACAATAAGCAGCATTTCAGAAAGATTCCAATTTATTCCTTGTGAAAACAGATCATATATAAATGTAACTGTCACTCTCAGAAACAGGACTGCATTATGCTGCAGATTTAATACAGACTGGAAGCATGTTCCCCATGTCTTCTCCAGCAAATCTTGCCAAATGGGCGTCTGAAATGTCCTACTGAAACAGGTGGTGTCTGAACAGAATTGGATTTCTGCCTATAGAAACCCTAGTTTTAACAACTGCTGTGGTTAGTTTTAATTTTCAGTCCTCAAAATTAACTGCTTGCCAGTGATTCAGAAATAGGACTGAACAACATGTTTAGACTTTGCCCTGTTTAATTGAGGAAAGGAAGGAAGGAAGGAGGGAGGGAGAGAAGGAAAGAGGGAGGGAAGGAAGAAAGAAAGGCAGCAGGAACAAACAAACACCCAACACCCTACCACCATCCCATAAAAAACAACAGAACCAAAGCAGGCCATTTGGTTTCCAGGCCAAAAAGAAAAAGAAAAAAGAAAAAAGAAACTGCAAAATAAACTTGATTTTCCAAAGATGCTTGCCTATTTTGTGCTTTCTTCGTAGAAGCACAAGGATCCAGCTACCTTGCTGGTCATATATGTGAACTCTTCTAAGGAAACACACAGCCTTGAGAAGCCTTTAATCCGCTAAAAATTCAGAATTAAGAACAATGTTAAGAATCCATTTTTCTAATGAAAAGTTACATCTTACAAAATAATATTCCGAGCCCTTTACACAAGCAAAATACAAACAAGCACTTCATACAAGCAAAATACAAACAGAGTGCCAACACCTTGAAGGAAGAAACCACGGGCTAATCTTTAAACACAACACAGATCTATCAATGCGCTGGTTACACTAACTCGGTGGTAAACACGTTTTCCTGTGAATAAATGTTGAGTAGCTTACACTAAATAGCAAATCTTTTTCACCATACCTTTAAGTGTCTGATATAAAGATGGTTAAACATCTGTTGATATTCTAAACTAGTAACTGAGGGGAAAAGAACTAAGGTATCTACTATGTGCCATACACCATGGTTACACGTTCCCTATGAGGAAAACACTGCCATATCCGTTTCACAGCTAATAAACTGAGATGCAAAAAGATGCAATGGTTTTTCCCAGGGTTACCCAGCTTGAAGATGATAAAGGTTTTATCTAAACCAGCTTGAATTTAAAACTTTTCCAATTGTATCACACTTCTTTCCAACCAGAAATTCAGAAAGACAAGTTAGTAGAATAATAAATTTTAGTTCCCCAATATACAATAGCTAATATACAGTATATGTTTACTTTGCCAACACCCCAAAGAAAAGCTCATCTTCTTTCATCTGTCTTACAGTAATAGATGACAAACTCTTCTGCAATGTTTTCAGTATGACTGAATTCCAACTACTAAAAAGTGATAAGTGAATAGAGAGAAAATTATCTGTCATGATCATAAGCCTTTTAATCTTAACATCCTAATGAGCACAATTTGAGAATCACTGATCCAAAAGTGATCAATCAATTCATTCTTTAAAAATGGGAAATAAATAGAAATATCTCAGCAAATAGGGAGGTGCTTCTCCACAGAGTACACTTGGTCCTTTTGCTTAAAATTAAAAGACATATTATGTTTGTTCTTGCCCTCAAAAGTTTACTGCTCACTGCTCTCTTCCCTCTACCAATCAAAGAATAAATATCTCAAAGGAAATATCCTCCCTTAATATAATAACATATAAAAATTATATAATAAATATTAATCATAATTTTTAAAGTAAGTTCTCAAGTTGTTCTTTCTCATTTCATAACCCCTACCCTCTTTCTCTTACTTAAAGCCTTACAAGGGGCTGGACGCAGTGACTCACACCTGTAGTTAGAGCACTTCAGGAGGCCGAGGGGGGCTGATCATTTCAGCTCAGGAGTTCAAGATCAGCCTTGGCAACATGGGAAAACCTGTCTCTACAAAAAATACAAAAATTAGTCAGGTGTGGTAGTCTGTGCCTGTAGTCCCAGCTACTCAGGAGGCTGAGGTGGGAGGATCACTTGAGCCCAGGAGGTTGAGGCTGCAGTGAGCCATGACTGCACCACTGCACTCCAGCCTGGGTGACAGAGTAAGACCCTATCTCAAAAAATAAAAATAAAAATCTACCAGCCTAGGCAACACAGTAAGACCCTGTCTCTACAATTTTTTTTTTTTTAATTAGTAAATGTGGTGGCGTGCATCTGTAGTCACGGCTATTTGGGAAGCTCAAGTGGGACGTTCATTTCAGCCCGGCAAGTCAAGGCTGCAATGTACAAAAATCAAGCCACTGCACTCCAGCCTGGGCAACAGAGTGAGACTCCATCTCAATTTAAAAAAAAAAGTTCGTCGGGCTAGATCTTAAATCAAATCCACAATTTCCCCAGCAAGCTCCCATGAGCTGTCTAATTTAGAGGAAACTACTTTCACAGTCCTATAAAGTAAATCACTCTGTATTCAATACTCTCAGAAAATAATGTTTGAATCTAAATGTGCCCTGCCCACAATACTTCTTCTTTTATAACAAGAATATACTTAATATTAGGGAGCCATGTCACAGAAAAACACAGGGTATATTTCTTCCAAGAGGGACATACACCAAGTTTTGAGACTATTTAGGAAATAGTATGACATTGAAATTAAAAACAAAATCCAGTGAAAAAAACAGAATGTTATTGACCCCTCTCCCAAAAAAGTTGTTATAGGCTTATAGATTATGAGGTAGAAAAAATCTGCAGTTTTTCAAGATTCTCTGGCAAAAAGTTCTTTGGAATTATTTTCTTCTAAGAGCTGAAAAACATTTTTTCCAAGATGCTCCCAGCTCTAAAAACAACCTTTCTGATCTCTTGAAAAGCAACACTCAACTTTTAATAGCTCTATGTACTTTTAGTTTAAAAGAAAATAATAAAAGAGAAGGAACCATAGCCAAACACTAAGTTTACTCCACCCATGCCTTAACTTATATATTAAGATGAGAAGAGAGGTTCAATTATTTTTTCCTTTTAGGGTAGAATATATAAATCTATGTCAACACATAGTTTTTAAGTATGAGGAGGAAAGTATCCTCTCTCCCACCACAAAACCCAGGCCAAAAAATAAGAAGAAGAAGAAGTTTATCTGAAGACACAATCGTGAACTCATTTCTCATTAAATCAGAATGGCTCATAAGTTAGTAACACCATGATAGGCTGCATTAATACTAAGATAAGACAAATGGTTAAAGCCAGGTATCAATAATATAAGGCAGTCAAAAATCTAGGTAAGCCAAAAGATGTTTATTAGTCTACTGATTTTTTTTACATTTCTATAGAAGTTTATTTTAATCTTCCCATATGAAATAGACAGAATCTGTGGAATTATTATGATTTTTAATGAATTTTTAAATGCTTATTTTACTACAAAATTCACTGTGATTAGTCCCTTAAGTAACTTGTAATATTTCAAATAGCATATGCCTGGAATAGTTCACATTTCAACTTATTATTTTAGAGTTGTCAAGACACAATCTAATTCTAATAGGAAAATATCTGCTGGCTTCAAACAGCACTTAAACACAAAGAAGGAAAGTTAGAAGTCAAGAAGAATCATTCTGAGATAAAGGCTGAGTAGAGCACAAGATGAGAAATCAACTAGAGACCTTATCAGGATGCAGTGCTGCACTTCGCTGCATTATCACTGACTGTAACCTCTCTTCTAGCTCACAGGCAACCCTCGACTTCTCTGGGACTAAGTGGTTGCTTTAAAAAGTTCTTGTGTCATATTTATGTTTTCCTACGACCCTTATCAGAAGCATGACGTACTAAAGTTACATAATTTGCACTCTCCAATTTACCCACCCAACTACACAACCCAAGAGAGAGAATCAGAAATGTAAAATGCCAAATTCATTAAAAAAAGAGATTGATTAGGATTTTAAATGGACCAGTTAGTTGATTGTTAATGGCATAGCCATAGGTAAATAGCATCAAAACTATACTCCTGATAACTATAAAAGGAGTAAAACAGTTACTTTTCCAAACAACTTCTTTAATAAAATTATAATAAGTTCCTAATTTTAAAATAAGTTGTGTTACAAAAATAAATACATTTCTTCATGAAGCTGTATTTCTCCCATAGAATACTCTAAGTGGCATTTCATTTCCAAAGCTGGCTCAATACCCATTTAAACCATAATCTATTGACATATATATGATAAGGAATGAAATATGGTAAAAGTACTTGCAATGCTTCAAATGCATATTCATAATTCAGGTAAAAGGACAGCAGCCTAGCAAAACAGAACTCAAAAAATGGGGTCCACATCACCCAGAATAGTCACACAATTATATACATGGGCAACTTTCTCATAATAGGAACAATAGCTTTTCTTAGGTTCTCAAAGTGGTTGTTCATGTATCCAATAAAGAAAACTGTGCCACAAAAAAACCACCTGCTTCCTACAAAGCCCTCAGGTAGAGTTTATCAGTGATATAAGGCATCTTGATGGGTAATGGTCTACAAATGCATATAGAAAATAACTTCATAAATAGAAAACTGCACAAAAACCTTCCAGAGAAACTAAGTGATGATGATCCTGGAGAAAAGAACACATTTCAAAATAGATGGGGTGTGAAGTGCCCACATAATATGACACATAAGTTCATGTGAAGTAGGAGCTGATGATCCCAGTGACACTCATTGTCAAATAGATTTTGACCAATCAATAGTGTTTGTACAGCTGACCCAGCTTCAGAAGCAAACATACCAAATGTTTATGTTTGCAAGAGGTACCACTTAAAATTCTTTCCCATACTAGTCAAATCACAAGGGCAAAAGTTTACAACACTTTTGCTACCATTACTTTAAAAAGGAAAATCCATCTTTTATCAACATAAAATTCAAACAAATAAAAATGTGTATTTAAATGACCCAAACATGTAGTATGAGTGAAGATACCTTTTTTATTAATTGTGATCAAGAAAATTTGGATTTCTTTTTATATAATTTTTAATGTGACTTGCAACTTAACCCAAAAGTTTCTATAACTGATATAACACAGTTCAAATATTATTCTTTTCTTAAATGAGAGTTTATTGCTTGTTTGTTTTGGGGTTTTGTCATAATTAAATTTGAGCTGCATAGATCTTAAGACTGTTTTAATAGTGTAATTTCAAACTTAAGCCTATCTAAAATATTATTGTCTACCTGTTCATCTCAACACATGAATCCACAGCTAAGCCATTAAGGTACATCATTTCTTTTACCTCTCCCAAAACCTTATACTTTTTAACACATCAGGAACTAGTTTGTTTGTTTGTTTTTGTTGTTTTTTTTTTAATAGGAATGCTTTTCACAAGAGAGTGCCACTTACCCCTCCTGCCTTCAGCAACTTTCTCCTAAAGTCCTCTGTGGGGTTGTTGAAAGTTAGCTTTTCACAGCGGAGGTGATTCACTGGTGGATGGCCTTCGAGATGCAGGAATAAGTCATAATCAAAGCGGACTTTCCTAGGTTCTTCCTGGAGGTTAACAAAAATTATGAAAGAAAAAAGAGAGTCAGGCATAAGTGAAATTTTAAAAGCAAAAATTTACTCCTCATAAGAAATAGAAAAGAACTAAGACATCTAACAGCTAAACTGTCAAAGTAGTACTGGGGAAAAAAAAGTATCATGGAATCATCAGTGAAACAAAATAGAAATGTCTGACAAATTAGTTTCTTGTGTTAGGGGAAATGAAATAAGAAAAACTTCTCTTCTTCCCCATGATCTTTCAGGTGACAGGATACCAGCAACATAGCCACCCAACTAGAAACCAAGCACATTCCTTCCTCTTCCCCACCCCAGTACACTCACCATCAAAGGCTGCCATTTTCTCCATAAATATTTCTTCAACAAGCCCTCTAACTCTTACTACTAGGATTTTACTCATGGCCCAAACTATAAACTCCCTACTTTGGGATATATTCTCTTCAATTCCTCCTCCATTCAGGCCTTAAGATTATCTATATGAAACAAAAATCTAGCCATTTTCACTTCCTAGTTAAAATTTCAACAGCTTCCAATAGCCATTGGGCTAAAAATCCTAATCTCACTTGAATGTCACATAAGGGCCTTCATAATCTGGCTCTTGGCTTCATATTCCACCATTCCCCTTCTGTCCATCTGATGGCCTAGCAACATCCCATTACTGGTTGCTTCCCAGTACCTACTGTGTTCTAGGTTACCTCTGGTTTCATTCTTGCTTTGCATTACTACCTTCACTGCCTACCTCCATTTCTCTACCTACTGCTTTACCTAGATAACTTCTCACCATTCCTAACTCAAGATTTCACTTTTGGAAAACCTCCCCTTAACTCCCGACTCCCCACTGCCTCTCCTCTACTGTGTGTGCATCTTTCTCTCACCCTTGCCACGTCTTAGAATAATTGCCTTCTTATTATCACCATTTACCCTGCTGGATCAAAAGATTGTTGAAAGTAGGATCAATGTTTGAATCATCATTGTACCCTCAAAGACTAGTTTATGCCTATACACAGTAGAAATGCAGTAAGTATCTGTGAGATTAATAAGAATGGAATTTTTCTGAATAAATAACTAGGACAAAATAGCATCCTATGCAAAAGAATACAATAATTAGAATTTCCGATACCCAGGTTCAACTCTCAAGCTGTTACTTAAGTTGACTGAACATTTATCCCTCTCTACACATTGATCTTTAGCCACGCGAGGTGAAAATACAGACTCAAGATAATAATGACATCTCATTTAATTCTCGCTGCTCTGTTTGGGGCAGGTGTGAGCCTTGTTTTATTGTTATATTACTAATAAATGATGAAACAAAATAATTTGAATCCATTTCTTTTGACTCAAGGGTCTTTGCACCTGAAACTCTCAGAATATAGGAATTAACTACTCAAAATTCATGGTTTCCACCTCCTCACCCAAACTTCCCAAATCATAATCTCCACTCATTTCCTCAGTACCCCTTCACTTCCACTACAATCTGACATGAAATCTACTTTTTCTCTCTCTTATCAGGATGCCATTCTCTCCTGGTTTTCCTCATAGTTTACTGGCTATTCCTTCTCAATATTCTTCAAGGACTTTCTTCTCTTTCTTCACTGACCTTAAATGTCCTTTACCTTTCTGCGAAGTTTCCCAAGGAGATGACACCCATTCACAAGGAGTCAGTTCCACCTGTGTGACAGTGACTCCCCTAAGTGTATCTCCAACCCAGCTCTCACTGACTGCCATATACATGTGTCCACAGGTTGACTTACGGCAGCATCCAATTCATGCATTATATTAAACTAAAGTTACCTTCATATGTGTCTTTTGTCCTATCCTCTGTTATCTTGGAAAACAGCAATTCTAACTGCTTGCCAAGGTTAAATTACACAAAAATCATTCCCAACTGTTACTTCTTCCTCACTCACTACAGTCAAATTTTCTCTAAGTTCTATTTAGTATTCGTCCTTATGAACTTTCAGATCTACCTATCCTTTCCTCTAAGGCCTACTGTCCTAGCTTAGACCACCACCATTCTTCATTTGATGTCCTCCCTGATTTTGAACTTACCTCATTCTACTTCCCACAGTGACCAGAGAATGATCTTTCTAACACAAAAATCAGATTACAGCTTTCCACTGATATAAAAGCCTTTAATGGTTCATCATTTTCTGCAATAAAATCACACTTGCTTGGAATAACCATAGCAGTCTCTTACTACCTTTCCTATATTTCTTTTGATTTCTTACTATACTGTTTTTCCACAACTTTGAAGCATCTGCAGTTCCCCAATACTTCACATTAACTCATTCATTTGGCCTTTCACAAGTAATGCTCCCCACACCTAAAACGTCCTCCCTCCCAGCATAGCTTCCCCTCTATTGCCTAGTTAATGCAAACTCATTATTCAAGACCCAGCTAAAGCATTAATTCCTCTGAAAGTCTTTCTTACTCTCCCAATATAATCTGAATTAGATGTCCCTCATAGCATTCCTCTATTAATGTAATTATCACATTTAGTTATGATCATTTTTTATTTATCTGTCTATCCCCTAAGTTATAAAACAGAAGATGTAACTTTAGAATTAATTTTAAAAGGAGGGCAGTTTTCTGCCATGTAACTGGGAGCATAAACTGGTAAAGCCTTTTTGGTAGACATCTTGGCAATATCTATCAACATACCAAATATATATGATGTTTGACCCAGTAATTCTACCTCTAAGAATCTCTTCCATAGAAATATTCAGATATAAGTACAAAAATATACTATTAAATGTTCATGGTAGCATTGCTTAGAATAGCAGGAAACTAAGAATGATCATCATTACCACATAACACCATTCAGGTGTTTAAAAATACTGACTTTGAAAGGCATATTGCTAACTGAATTAAAGGCAAGTCACAGAAAAATATTAAATCATGCCCCTGCCCATCTCTACGCTGACACACATTTTATCTATGCAAATACATGGAGGGAAATCTGGGAAGACTGTACCAAATAGTTAACAATCATTAAATGTAGTCAAAAGACTAAAACTCCTAAGTTCTATTCCATATACTTTTACTAGGAAAATATATACTCCTATACACTTTCTTAAAGAGAAAAACATATTGAAGAATACACATTAATTACCAGCATAAAAAGAATGAGGTAATATCAACATCACTTTATAGTCTACAACAGTCTAAAACAGAACAAAAAACATCACTTTCCAATAAAACCAATGGTAAGCACCACAGAAAATGACTCTCTGAATCCTGCGTATGATTTTTTTAAAGATTTTTTTTAAGTAAGAAAAAAGTACTCATCAACTTGTGCTCTGGCCAACTGAATATCTTCTCTTAGAAGGCAGACATCGACATTATGTCAGTCTATGCTCCTTAGAAAACATTCTTCTTCAAAGTTCAAATGAGAAAGCATGTGCTTGCTCTCTATATATAAATAATACATTTCCTAGAGGTGGAAATTTGTTTTTGGCAATATCAAGTTACCCTCTCTCACTCTGCAGAAGCTTCAGTACTTGACATTTACTCTCTCTTTTCTGAGATCAGATTGAAAGAAAGAAGCCTGCGATCCTTTCAAACATAAATTGATTATGTTTCAGTGTCCCTGTTGGTTTAGAGTTTCTGAAACACACAATTCTCACAAATAGGGTTGTTTTGTTGAGCACAAATACAAAATAAGACAGCATTAACATATACAAACTCAAGAGAAGTACTGACACTCTACCACCCCTCTTGACCCTGACAGCTCAAATAAATGAGCAGAACTGAAGATGAGCTCATTAGAGAAGCAGGAAAAACACAGGATGGGGATGTGACCAAGGACAGGATATCTTTAATACGTGGAATTAAGACTCTTCCATCATTACCTGGAATTATTTTTTCTGCTTTCCCTCATTCCTGTGAAAACTCTGAACAACACTTTTTCATAAACCATTTGATATGGTTTGGCTGTGCCTCCACCCAAATCTCATCTTGAATTGTGGTTCCCATAATCCCCATGTGTCTTGGGAGGTAATTAGATTATGGGGGTGTTCCCTCATGCTGTTCTCATGATAGTAAGTGAGTTCTCACAAGATCTGATGGTTTTATAAGGGGCTTTTCCCCACTTTGCCTGCATTTTTCTCTCCTGCCACCCTGTGAAGAAGGACGTGTTTGCTTCCCCTTCCGCTATGACTGTAAGTTTCTTGAGGCCTTCCCAGCCATGCAGAACTGTGAGTCAATTAAACCTATTTCCTTTATAAATTACCCAGTCTCGGGTATTAATAACAATGTGAGAAGGGACTAATATGCCATTACTATAATGGATGTTTATTCTTCAAGACAGAGTTGAATAAACTCCAGGGATAAATAAAATAATAAATATGCAAAAGAAAGAAATGAACACTCTGAAGCAAGAGCCTAGACCTATTAAATTTTTACCAATGGATCATTTCAGTAACATGAAAAATAAAAAATATATCCAGCTGGACCTTGGGGAATAAGCCAGACTCAGAAAGATGAGTACTGTCTGAGTCCACTTACATGAGATATCTAAAACAGATATCATGTAAGATTTTAAATTCATAAAATCAGAGACTGGAATGGTGGTTACCATGGGCTGGGGAGAGTGGAAAATGAATTGTCAATCAATAGGCATTAAGTTTCAATTAAGTAAGATGAATAAGCTCTAGAGATCTGCTGTGCATTGCAACTATAATCAACAATAAGGTACTGTACACTTAATACACTTAAAATTTGTTAAGAAACTATATCTCACATTAGGTGCTCTTACAAGTTAAATTAGAAAAAATAAAGAAACAAATATACCTAGCTCAGAGACCTAGATCAGACTATAGCAAATATTTGGTTTCTAAGACATCCTAAGAAAACAAAAAAGTGGCAAAGCAATAATTCCTTTTTTAATTAAGAAATTAGTAACATATAGAAAAGTACTTAAAAATGCTATATCCATGTGCCTTCTACTGAGATTAAACAGATAACACTTCCAGAGATTTGCTTTATCTTTTTCTTTAAAGAAATAAAATTTGGCCAGTCGGGGTGGCTCACACCTGTAATCCTAGCACTTTGGGAGGCAGAGGTGGGCAGATCACTTGAGCTCAGGAGCTCGAAATCATCCTGGGCAACATGGTGAAACCCTGTCTCTACAAAATTTACAAAAATTAGCCGGGTGTGGTGGTGCATGCCTGTGGTCCCAGCTACTTGGGAAGCTGAGGTGGAAGGATCACTTGATCTCAGGAAGTGGAGGCTGCAGTGAGCTGAGACTGCGCCACTGTACTCCAGCCTGGGTGACAGAGTGAAACCCCACCAAAACAAAACAAAACCAACTTTATATATGTAAGCTTCTTCATTCCTCTCCTCCAGTAACTAATGCCCTTAAGTTCCTGTGTTGTCATTCCAACATATGCTCTTATACTAAATACATACCTCTCCAGAACACCATTACTCATTTCAATAATTTCTTTAAAAAATGCACAAATGATATAACCATGCACATATATTTCTGCAACTTTTAAGTCATCATTTTTTGAGATTTACTCATGTTGCCACATTAAGTACTGTACAGAATTCTATGGATTACATAATTACCATTTATTAATCCACATCTCTACATAGGGCCAATTAGGCGTATCCTACTTTTCTATATTACAAACACTGAAATATATATGTATTATTGTGTACATGTGAAAACAGCAATCATTATTATGTATGAAATTTTAAAGAAAGCCTAAAACTAGAAAATAGAAATAAGCTAATCTATATACTAAACAGAAAATCTACAATGTTCCAAATGTGTCTATTTTATAATGGCCACAAAGGAAGAGATGTTTTTCATCTCATATGCTGCTTTCTTCCTTTATATTTTAAGAAAATAAAATCCCTCACAAAATGAATATATGTTTTACAGTCATAATGACTACCCAATGTGCCTTCATTATATCTTGCTTTTATTCTGTTCTATGAATTTCAAGAAGACTGAAGTGTGTGTGTGTGTGTGTGTGTGCACACGCATGCGTGTGTGTGCGTGCGCGTATGGTAGGGAGTGATACTTGCTGCCTCTTCATCCTTTACTTGTTTTCTTCTTAAATCTGGCATATGGGGAAATTCCAGTTATTTTTGTAAAGCAGGAAACTGAGAAATTCATAAAACAGATTCCTCTGTTCAACTCAGAGCTTGTACAAATGACCAGAAGAGTTAAAAACAAGAAAAGAGAGAAGATACTTCATTGCATCACTATTTCAAAACTGAAGTCAATGCAATGTCAAACTAACTTTGCTGGTGGGAAGACAGTGATATAATCATAACCATTATGGTCTTCTCATAAGAGATCATAATTGCCTATTCTTTAATTTCTTTGAGTTAAGAACTTTGCTGGCTTGAAGGGCTAGATTCTTCCTATGGTGTAGCCCAATCCCTAGATGAAATTAAAACACTGGCTATGAGGATGTGACAAGAGGGAAGAAAAGCACCATATGATCTTCATCACTTAAACTTCTAACATATTAAAACGGTAGTGGGGAATATGGGAGATAGAGACAGGCTCTAAATTCCTTCCCACAAACATACCACTTAAATTAAAAATACACTGAAAAGTGAGCAAAATGAGATATGAACAGTCACTTCTCCAAAAAAAAAAATGAACAACAAGCACATGAAAAGATGTTCAAACTCATAAATCATCAAAGAAATGCACATAAAACCAAAATGAGGTATACTTCACATCTACTAGGATGACTATAATAGAAAATAACAAGTAACAAGTATTGGAGAAATTGGTAGTGAAGGAAAAACAGAAGAAATAAAAGAAAGCCAAAAACCATTTTCTTAAGGGAAATTGAACTTGAAATGAGAAAAATGAGCACTTCAATATGAAAGTATATCACGTCAACAGACATAAATACATCTCGACAAATTTGATTTGATGACAAATATGTCAACGATTCAGTGGTATCACCACTACAAAAGATAATCATTATTCTAGCAAAGAGTTATTGCTAGAAGGCACAGAAATTAGGAGCATAGCCAATGGAGAGAAAGACCTAGATCACGAATCTCGTTTTAACACTTTCTAACTGCTGAATTGAGGACTGAGACTGCTGTAAGTTAAAAAGGCCAGTGTGACACTGTTCCAGTGGAAGGGATTGCACATTAAGGAGTGGCTTATCAGTGGTTCTCTTACTTACTGAGCATCAGAAGGACTAGTAAATATGCAGATTCCTAGGCCCTGCCTCCAGAGATTCTGATTTGATACATCTGGGTAGAATTTGAGAATCTCATTTCTAACCTGTTCTTAGGGTAATGCTAATGCTATCCCAAGAACCATATTTTACTGAGCACTGGTTTGGATAACATGACATTCTATTTGCTCAGTTCCTTAAAAGAAAAAAAAACCAATTACCTGACTTTTCAGCAGGTTTTAGAAATTATGATATCTCTGGAGGAAAAATAAGGAATATGATATAATAATTAGCATTTTGAAGTGCTTATCTATAAGTTACTATTCTAAATACTTTGCATAAGTTTATTTTATCTAATCCTACTAACCACCTTATGAGGTAAGTACTCTTATCTCCTCATTTCATAAATAAGGAAAGTAAGCCCCACAGAGGTTGACCAATTTGTCTGGTATTATACAGTCTGTGTGTTATGCCACATATCTACTGCTAAAAACTTTTTTTTTTTTGAGAAAAAAAAATGGAGCCTCACTCTGTCACCCAGGCTGGAATGCAGTAGTGCGATCTCGGCTCACTGCCATCTCCGTCTCCCAGGTTCAAGTGATTCTCTTGCCTCAGCCTCCTATATAGCTGGAATTACAGGCATCCACCACCATACTCGGCTAATTTTTGTATTTTTAGTAGAGACGAGGTTTCACCATGTTGGCCAGGCTGGTCTTGAACTCCTGACCTCAAGCGATCCGCCCGCCTCGGCCTCCCAAAGTGCTGGGATTACAGGTGTGAGCCACCGCGCCTGGCCTGAAAACTTTTAAATCCAGCAAAATCCATGTATCTGAAGTTGAAATAACTATATACATGTATGGTGTGAGTACCAGCTAAAGATAAAATGAGATTATTCTTTGCAAGCCTCAAAAAAATTCTACAGACATGAAAATGAGAAAAGAAGCATTTTACTGAAAAACTATAATTCTTCTTTTCTATTTTACAAACATATTTATCTTTTCCAAAATGGTAATCACTCCTCTCTTTAAAGGAACACTTAATGAATTTCACATAATCTGACTTCATATAATTAAAATTATCTTCTTCTAGCCACTTCCTTGATAATTAAGGGTAATGATAGCCAAAATTCCTAGAAGACAAATTTAACTTTTATTTTAAAATCATCTAGTGACAGAAGTGCTTATGAGTCAAAATTATTTTAAACATCATTTGGCTAATGGTGGATCGTCTACTGAAAGATTAATGGGTAAAGATTACATACCTTGTTTTTAAAATAAACCTCAATTGGCAAAATGAAACCAGCATACCCAGATTCTTCTACTTTGTAAGGTGGATCTTTGCACACTGCAACATTAAAAAAGAAAATAGGTAAGATGAGAATAATAGACAAAAAGACATTCTTGTTTTAAAAAAAAAAAATCCCATTCTACCATCTAGATCACACTCAATTTTCATAGCCCCTTGCCAAACTCCCAGTTGAGTCTCCGATCTATCCTTTATTTCTTCTCCAGAAACTATAACAATAATTTCTCTTATGTAAAGCAGATATGTAAGTCATTTATTCAAATCTTGGTGGAGAATAGCTCATCACAGTCAACCATGATTATTAATGAGTGAACTTCACTTGTTATTACCCTGCCCAAAAGCTTTAGGGAAACTGATGATTGTTCCCTATGACCCAAAGTTTGAAAAGAACTGTAAGCTTCCTAACGAGAGTATTATCTACGTCTAGTCTTTGATGCAAATCACTCCCCACCTTAACTTCTGACTTGTCTGAGATGTCCTGACTTCTTCTTTTTTTTTTTTTTTTTTCTGAGACGGAGTTTCACTCTTGTTACCCAGGCTGGAGTGCAATGGTGTGATCTCGGCTCACCACAACCTCCGCCTCCCTGGTTCAAGCAATTCTCCTGCCTCAGCCTCCCGAGTTAGCTGGGATTACAGGCATGCGTCACCACACCAGGCTAATTTTGTATTTTTAGTAGAGACGGGGTTTCTCCATGTTGGTCATGCTGGTCTTGAACTCCCGACCTCAGGTGATCTGTCCGCCTCAGCCTCCCAAAGTGTAGGGATTACAGGCATGACCCACCATGCCTGGCCTAGAGATGTCCTGACTTCTATGCCATCCTCTTTCCTTAGAAAATCCCAAACCCAGAGTTTCTCAATGACGCATAACCTCCCTCCTTCACCTACCTAAAAGGAATGTTTACTAAAATACCAATATACATGTAAACACTTAAGATCTAATCACATCATAAGAATACACAAGAAACAATAAGGCTTTTATTTCTCATGGAGTTAAAAGGAAGCAAGACTATTAGGCAAGCTCTTGGGGAATGAGAGACCCTAAGAACCCAAATAGGATTTCATTCCACTAAAATTTCAATTAAACGAAAATCATTCACAAGCCAACTGAAACCATTCTAGTTAAGATTGCATTTTGGTGGTATCACAAAGTAAACACGTACATGCCAAATATCAAGGCCACACACACTGATGCCCTGAGTCCTCTTCAGCAGCCCCAGTTTACCTGTCCTTTTGTCACCTACCAAAACCCCTCTGCTTCATTCCAATGCATTTCCCCCAAATGTGCCCAGCATTTCCCACCAGTGCCTTGTCCTCCTTCTATCCCTTCCACCACACCTTGAAGCTACTCTTAGTATCCTCTGCAAATTGAAATTCTACTTTCTTCACAAGATCTTTCTAAACCACAAAGCATTACCATCTCTTTTCCTTTTATCCTCCCAAAAAGTTAACTGCCTGAATCAGTACCTTGACACTGAACAGAGTTCCTTATGACCATATTTTGAAGGATCTTGTCTGCTAATTTCCTTTCACTTCTCAAGGACAGGAAGCACATTCACCTCAAGAAGATAGAGTGTCAAGGGCTCAGGCGACAGCAGCCCAGAATACTTGGGTACCAATCCATGATCCTCCTCAGACTAGGCGAGCTACCTCTGCAAAATTATTTCATCTTAGATCTCTGGGTTCCTCTTCTAGACAATCTGAAGACTAAACAAGGTGACCATTACTAACTGAATGTTTGTATTCCCCTAAACCTCGTAAACTGAAATCCTATCAGGAGGTAGGAACTTTTGAAGGTGATTAGGTCATGAAGGTGGAAACCACATGAATGGGATTAGCACCGTAGAGAGCTCTCTTGCCCCTTCCTGTATGTGAGGACATGGTGAGAAGACAGCAGTCTGCAACTCTGAGGAGGGCCCCCACCAGAATCCCACCATGCTGGCACTCTGATCTGGGACTTTCAGTCTCCAGAACTGTGAGAAATCCATTTGTGTTGTTTATAAGCCATCCAGTGGATGGTACTTTGTTAAAGCATCCTGAATGGGTAAGCACAGTGATTGATGTGTGTAAAAGATGCAGCACAGGGCCTGGCGCATAAGTTCTCAGTAAGTGACTGAAGCCAGGGAGGAAATCTAAACATAAAACACCCAATTGCCATGTAGCCTTTTGGATGAAAATAAACAGGATGCAGCAAGCAAGAGCCCTAGATTTGGGTCAGAAGACTCAGGTCCACAGTCCTGGATTGAATATTCTCTAGACAGCCTATATTTTCTCTCCCTTTAAAGAAGAGGAAACACCATCTACACAACTGAAGGCACAGCCATCGACATACAAGGAGACTATATGTAAGGAAACAGAAGCGCGAGGCATTTTTATTACAGAAATGATGTTGATAATGTACCTGGAAATTGGTTAGACATTCCACAAGCAAAAATATGGTTACAAAACGGTAAACTGAAGCCCACCTTAGGAAAATTGCCCCAAACTGACATCCGAAGAAGTAAATCAAGAATGAGGCATCTCACATGACCTTATAAGTTTCTCTAATAGAAAAACGAAAACGTGAAAAGATCCAGAGTGGCTTCAGTCTTGCATTCACTGACCACCTGTCAACCGATCATGAATATTCAAATACTGTGAACACTGGAGACAAGTGAGAGAGTCTCACTAAACGCATTGAGCAGCCCCCACCCCACCTTAGCAAGAAGGCTAGTGTTACGCTTATGACACTTCCAGGCTGCAAAGCCCCTTTTCAGAACAGCAATTTCAGGGTCAGGTTGCTTGGGATTAATCATGCCAATGTCATTGGAAGGTAGTTTATTTTGTGGGCTGCTGCACATGCCAGAAAAGTTATACCTGATCCTCTATATACCCTTTAGTATAATTCATTTTCTCTATTCTGAATGCAAATTGCTCCTATTAACAGAAACAGCTGTTAATGAGCACATCTTATCGTTGAATATCTTTGGATTTTTTTCCCCACCCTTTAAAGGAAATGACTTGCTACGTACTAATATTGTATAGAAGTGTGATTTTATAAGAAACTGTTTACCAATTCATATAATTATTTTTAAATGCAACAATTTCATCAATAACAATGAACAATGTCTGTAAACCCCTGAGTTCTTAATTAGAAGCAAACAATAGGAACTTTTTACACACAATAAACAGGCTAGAAAATCAGTAGCCATGTAAATAAAAACTTACAGTTCTAATCTGAAGAAAGTCAAATTAGGGGAAGTTGTTTATTTATTTGGATATTTTATGATCAGAATTAGTATGACTTTCTTAGTTCAAAAGAAACAGAGGTTAAAACTTAGAAACATTTTAGCCAGTAGGGATACTACATTAGATATAAAGCAATTCTTTTTTAAACAAGTAGAACCATGTTTGGGAGGGATCACCTTCTGTCACTTGCAACACTTCTTCATTGAGAGTCTCTTCTCTCACTGCATCAAGTTTATGATAGCTAAGCATTCTAAACCCTTAAACTAATTCTTCCTCTTGATTGTTCAAGAATCAGATCATCCTTAAGCTCTATGTCATAAAAGGCCAAGTTTCAGAAGCTACTGAAGGAATATTCACCTTTAGAAAGCCATTAAAATCTTTAGGTGACAATAAAATGGGATAATTAACATTTACTTTTTAAATTCTCATGTTCTATTATATGTATATGCATTCTCACATATTAATTCAGGCAAAATCATTAAAAGCTTTTTTCATCTGTAAATATCCAGCCCAGATGTTAGCTCTTTCAAAACATCTCCCTTGGCTCTCTTCCATAATCTTGTTGCAATGAACAGGTCAGAAGGTAAGTCATTTCCCTCTCAGACTCCTCCACTAGGCAGACACCCTTCAAAGTCAGCAACCACAATCATTATTCATCTCTGTAAGGCCTGACACTACTATTGAGCCAAATAATATGTACCCAACAAATGTTTGTCAAATTTAACTTTTAAAAGACTCATGCTACCCTTCACTGATTTACCACTGCCAAAGAAGTTGTTTTTCCAATAGAAGTGGTGAGTTGACAGTAACCAATCAAATTCTTCTCCAAACTCGCTACAATCAACATAAACTTTTAAAGCTTTTAAAAAATTGGCGCAGGTGATAGAAAAGTGTTGCCACAGAGGAAATTTTTCTTGAGTACTGTGGAACTGGTCCTAGTTCTGAGAGCACCACATGTTAAGCAATTGAGTTAATCAACTGGGCCAGAAGATCTCTAAGGCCATTTTGAAACTAATATTCAACAGCCGTAAATAACCGCTCCCCTTCTCCTCTCCATCCACACATTACTACCCATGTACTCCAAGACTCTAATTGGGAGAGGTTTTCAAAACTCTCTTTGTCTAATTAATCCCGTGTACCATGTAAGGTCTATTAGGATACTATAATGAAAATTCATGCCTGAGAGAAACAGACCAAAGTTTTTGTTTGTTTAAAAAGAAGTGTAATTGGGTTTAATTGCATTTTTCCCTGAAATGTCTTTTCAAAATACCAGACACAATATAGATTCAAATATATAATATGTAGTATGACGCTAACCATACATTGACCAATAACCTATTTAATTTTTAGTTGGAAAACATGTACACAAGGAAGAAAAACACATGGAAAGGGGGAAAAGAAAATGATTTGGCAAATTTGCAATAAGCAAGGACTTTTAATTAGTTAGAAATAAGTCAAACCCTTACTTATTAAAAGTCCTTACTGAAAATTTTAATATTCTCGTTTAGAAGTAAAAGATTTGACGAAGAGCTATGCTTGGTACAGAGAAATAAATGCTCTGTAAATGAATAAATATATTTGTGCTTATATAATAAATTACTTATATATATTCAATAAATAAATGTAATTAATAGGAACTATTTTTTTAGCGCCAAAAGAAAAAACTCTGCCAACTCCATAAGACCTTCATTTAAACTTTAGAAGTATTATTAGGCAACAGTTTTTTCCCGAAACCTCAGGAAAACAGCTGGTAGATTCCTCTCCAGAGCATCCCTTTACCCTATTTGTTTTGATGCTATGATTTATGGCCATCTGAATACTTTTGTTAAGAACATGGCCCAGTTGCCCATTGATAATTATTGGCTTTACTTTATTTACTGTGCAGAGAGCCCTTCAGGAAGGAAACACATCAAACTCTCTCTATATATAGACTGGTTATTACTACTGCTTTGTGCCAAATGTCCCTTCCAGCTTTACTATTTTGGACTCCCTCACTTCCTGCTTCACTTCTACTACATCAGAGCCCCCAGGAATGGGGCAAACAAGATCCTGTTCAGCCCATCTCTCCGCACCCAAACTGTTCTGCACAAGCATCTGGAAGTCTAGAGCCAGCGTCTGAAAGTCTGAGCATCAGAGGGTAGCTTACCGCACCTACCACTACAAGGCTTTACAGTCAAGACATTTTGAAAACAAAAATCAACAGTTGAGTTTTGTTTTTATTTTTAAAAGCACACACAAAAAGATTCACCATTGATTTTATTCATCCCACTTCAAAACAGATTATTCCTAAAGAATAAAATTTTAAAAAGTTTTCCCTCTTTTGTGTTTTATTTCCTCCATTTCCTTGAACAAGAATTAAAGATAACATCAACAAATACAATGAGTTGTGTGTTGAGTTGTTCTCACCTTTTGGATCTTTTAAAAAATTCAGATGCAATTCTAAAAACCTAATTGCTTCCTATACAATAAGGAACTGTAGCCACCCAATATAACTGTCTAATTAACGTTCATAAAGTTTTAAAGACACAAACTAGATACAGTTAGCAGAGAAGATGCAGACCACCTGTCCACCTCCTCTGGACTCACCACTCAAGGCCTGACTCAATAGCACCACCTCTGGCGAGCCTTCTGCCAATACTCAAAACAAAAAATGGTCATTTCTCTCTTCTACCTTTTTCTCATTGCATCATATTAGCTAATCCTAATACATCTGCTACCATCAAGTCCCATCCTCATCTCTACTTAATTCAGAGCTTTCCAAAAGCTAATGCTGTTTCTCACACCTCCTCTCATTCCTTATCCCAGACCATCATTTATGAAATTGAGTAAATTTGTGAAACATAACTTTAGCATGAGTTTTAAAAGAAGGGATAGAGTAAGACTGACAGTTGAGGATAAAGTATACAAGGCCTGGGCAGCAAGCAGAAAGTGTGAACAAAGGCATCAGGAGAGTAAAATTCAATATAATGAGACAGTCGGTATAAGCAGAAACATTGAAAACAATGAAACAACAGACAATACAAATAAAGTTTACATTTGTATAGAGAACGTCATGCTACACACACTCAGAAATTCATGTCAAAAGTCCACGAGGGGAAAAATGGATTGCACTCGTAAAGGAGGGATTATTGAATTTGAAATGTTACAGAGAACCCCTAGATTTGGAATAAGAATTTGAGACTCCAAATTGGCTATATTGCAAAAATCTTAATGATGATACATAAAAATTACTTCACTTGTTAGTAATTTGGAATGTTTACTTATGTATTCAGTATATCCCTGGCTTCTCTTTCAAGGGGGGGGGGGGAGGAGAAATTTTCTTTAACATACGCACAACATTTTCAGCTTTCTAAGGAGTTTAGTCATTAGAGTTAGCAAAGCCCATGTACCTGAGGTTAAGTCAATACATTTCATCTTAAGGGAATATAACAGCTATGTTAAAACAGGACTGCTTTCACAATCATTTCTTCAAGGAACGTATAACAAATAAGCCAGCAAAATTCAGAAGTTTCCCAAAACTAGGTAATATTATTAATTGTTAGGAAATACTAAATATAATTTCTCAGGCTTACATCTTTCACTAAAATTGATAGTGCTTCTCCTAGCAACTTCCCCCAAGTTCCTTCAATATAACTCAGTATACAGAATTGTTTCAAATGATTAGCCTAGTGGAAACAGATGTCCAGGCTAATATGATGGGAAATAGAAAAACTGTACCTTCAGAGAAGGTTCAACCTAGAAACAGACCTAATTTTTTATTGAAAATTATACAAATGGAAAAATCTTGAGACTTGTATTCCAAGAATTATTATCATTTTCTTAAAGTTAAACCTTGGGCAAAATATTCATATTTCAGAAAGTCCATCTGGAAAAGCAACACTAGCTACACAGAAAATGATCTTCTAGGAAAGTAACTAAGAACTGTTCCCATATTCGGTGGGAACATTTTCATTTCAGTGTGTACTACTACATCATAAAAGTTGGTCATCTGAAACCCCAGTTCTTCTTGGTGGCTTTTTAAAATAAAATATATAAAAAACCATTGAAGAGTATCACTTCCTAAAACAATCACCTTTTGATTTCTGTAGGTAGCGGAAAAAACAAACCTTGGGACAGCCCTCTGGCATCAAAATTTTACCCAGGCTTCCATGTACTACTTCTGGCCGAGCCATTGCTAAAACTGGAACTGTTTTTTATTTAGAAAAAAAAAAGAATTTTAATGTGTTAATTTATAAAATTATACTTTTCATGAATATTAACGCATTTCTTCTCAATAATAATAGCCAAATTAATTAAATTCAACAAGCACTACAAAATCTTAAGGCTACAAAGGTAAGACGAGTCCTGCTCAGTCTAACCAGAGACCGTTGCCTGCTAAGTACAAGTTCTATTCTAGGGACTGTGGATAGAGCAATAAACGTAATTGTCAGGTCCCCTGCACTTAATAAACTTATATCCACTGTTGGGAGACAAAGGGAGGAAGTGGAGAGAAAGACAACATGCATATATAAAATACTGAGAAAGTACTGAGTGACAAGTGCTACATAAAAATAACAGTATAGAATAATAAAAGTGCTATGATAATAAAACAGACTAAAAGAATAGGAGCTCTTTTTTATCTTAGAATCATAGTCCCTCTTTAAGGAAGTGGCATTTAAGTTGAGACCTGAAAGAAAGAAAAAAAGGGGGGAGGGTATGTGTTGGCCTGGCAGGAAAAAATGACATTTATATTGGTTACAGAGGAAGATGTGCAAACAATCTAAAGCCTGCCCTTATATTCACCTCCAGCACTACTTAGCCCCTTACCTGATTTCTTCCTGTATAACTGAGGTGAAAGCCATTTCTTCCTTACTAAACATTTCCTACTTGGGCTTCTCTTCCATGAATTCACCATGTAATAACCCACACAGGTCTGGCTCTTATAATTTCATGATAATCTCGTTTCTCATATCTTAAATTCTCCCAAAGCTATAAACCCCCAAGAGCTTATAATGACTCTACATTATAAAGATTTTATAAGTAGATATAATTCTTGGGAATTTATATAACCTATTTTTTCTTTTTCAATCTGTCCCTTGAAATTTCAGAGTTCCTAAACACAATGAATGTGGACTAAGGAATACCAAAGCATAAAAAAGCAGCAGATTTTGAGTGCAGTTTAAGAAAAGGAAAGATAACAGGTGAAAAGCTATCTACACAAGGGAAGGAAATAGTGTTGCAGGAAAAAAATTACATGGTTCAGGAGAGAAAGGGGAAAAGTACAAAAAGAGATAATGTTCAAATTATTAATATACAGTAGTTCTAATTTTCTCAAACGTATATTCACCTTAAAAGGATAATTTTCAACTGAAATAGATGGGTGTTGTTCTTTTAATAAATGCACTGTATGAGAGTTACTTTTAAATACTCTACACCCATATTCTCTTACCTAACATGAAATTTCATTTTTTATTCTGACCCTTTTTCTCCAAATGCAGAGGACAACAAAATTGTGTTACACACAACAGTTATCAATTGCAGTAGGGTGATAGAAATGGCAATGTGTTATAAAATAATCAAATATAATAAATCAAAATTAAAACCCATTTCTGAGTTTTAAAAAATAGCCTAGGAGACCATCAGAACCTAACTTGACAGAAACACCAAAACGTGATGGCTCAATATTAATTTTTGCTTTATTCCCTTTTCCAGGACAGGATCCAAAATTGTCCTAACTTCAGAGGAAGGATTAAGAACAAGATTTCTTTTCAGCATCTTGTGAGCTCTACTTTTTTTCCCCCCTGCATGGCATTTGGCATAGTGGTAGCCTATCCTAAATATCCTAATTGATTTAAACTCCATTAAACATTAAAAACAAAGACTGAATGAGGGTGATGTTAATATGATGACGACAGTTTATACAGGGTACATATAGGAGTATAGTTTCTGTTTAGGCTGACAATCTTTCAATCTTCTTCAAGAAACCAGGGAAAATCCAGTTTCTCCACTTTTCTCAAGCAAGGATTTCCAAACTGTGTTCCAGGAAACCCTACATCCTTGCAAGCTGTTTAGGTGATTCTACAAAAAGGGTATTTGTCCCAAACAATGAAAAACTGAACAGTGGAAGGACTCATCATAGTTTTAGATACAGGTTGAATATCTCCTATCCAAAATGCTTGGGATCAGAGGTTGATTTTGGATTTTAGATTTTTTAGGATTTTGGAATATTTGCCTATACTTAAGGTTCAGATTTTAAATCCAAAAATCCCAATCCAAAATGCTCCAGTGATTATTTCCTTTGAGTGTCATATTGGCATTCAAAAGTTTCAGATTTTTGAGCCATTTTGGATTTCCGATTTTCAAGTTAGGGAGACTTAACCTGCACAGCGTTAGTGTCCCCTTAACATTATGTGAAAAAAAGCCATGGCTAAAACAAAATCTGAAACCACTGTTCAAAAGCATGTACATTATGAAGTTTTAGCTACATCATTTAAGTAAACCTACTTTTACAGAGTATGGGGTTTTTTTGCTTGCTCCTATCAAACATAGTATCAGTTTACTGTTTTCTCCCTACCCTGACTATAGAAGTGAGAAACACACAGATCTCTCAGGTTTGTAACTCTGGCATGTCTTTGGGCTAAATAGATAACAGGATAAAGAACAGCTTTTATTCAACTCTGCAGGTCAACTTTTACAAAATACCTTCTGATTATCAAATGTGGTACTAATTGCATAGTATCTCTCATGGTCTCTGAATTGCAGGAATTACTAAGTAGGGGGACAAATATAAGAGCACAAACATAAATGAAAGAGAAATCAAAACAAACATAAAAACTACTAGTAGTCAATGTTATAGGAGGTTGCTCACAAACTGAAATGCTTAGGGAACAAACCAGGGAGAAGCAGAGACAGAGTCAGTCATTGGGCCTTAATATTAGTTTGTTTTAAAGGAAGCAGGTATGACTGTCAAAAGGAAGAAGAAAATAAAATTCTAATGAGCAGTAATGATTCTAGAAAAGCTTGGTATAAGTAGATTATAATACAAGCTAGAGTATATATGAAACATTCCACAGTAGAGCAACTGAATTAGGTATTTCTTAACAGTTCTTTTCAAACTAAAGACACTATGAAAATAAGAGGGAGGTTAAAAAACAAAAAGAGAGAGAGAGAACCGGATATTGGCAAAGAGTTTTTTTTTTTCAATTGAGACAAGCTCTCACTATGTTGTCTAGGTTGGACTTGAACTCCTGGCGTCAAGTGATCCTCTCGCCTCAGCCTACCAACTAGCTGGGACTACAGGCTGCACCACCATGCCCTGCTTAAGATTTTAAAAGTCCAGGCCAGGCTCAGTGACTCATGCCTGTAATCCCAGCACTTTGGGAGGCTGAGGTAGGTGGATCACGAGGTCAAGAGAAGGAGAACATCCTGGCCAACATGGTGAAACCCCGTCTCTACTAAAAATACAAAAATTAGCTGGGTGTGGTGGCACGCGCCTGTAGTCCCAGCTACTCAGGAGGCTGACGCAGGAGAATCGCTTGAACTCGGGAGGCGGAGGCTGCTGTGAGCCAAGATCATGCCATTGCACTCCAGCCTGGCGACAGAGTGGCACTCCATCTCAAAAAATAAAATTAAAAAATAAAAAATAAAAGTCGATGAGCAGATTTAATCTTATTTAGGAGTAATAAAAAATCGCTATTTTGAGAATAGAAGCAAAGGTAACCAAATAATGCACAAAGCATATTGCCTATTGCCCCAAATAAACAAAGAGAACAGAGAATACAGAAAATGAAGACTAAATACGAAGAAAGAGGAGGAAAAAGGAGGCTGAAGGTTAAGATGCTGTCAGAAATTATGACTGTACCTCAAATACAAAAGTAGGAATTATCATGTATGCTGCTGAAGCTTACTGTAATAATTGGCAGGTGTTTTCCTCACTTAAATCAAGGGCTCATTGAAAACTTTAATTTAGCAACAGGCAGCATTTTGCGGAAGAGGCAGGTATGTATAACGTGGAGACAGAGAAGTTTAGTGGTCGAGAGCCAGAGCCTTTGAGAAAGATCCTTACGTTGAGATCCCATCTTGGACATATTATGTTCAGTTCCCTCATTTACAAAGTGAAGCTAATGCTATTGCCTACTTCATATAGCTCCTATAAACTTTAAGAGATTATCCATGCTAGAAAGCATGAGATAGTCCCTTAACTTTTAAAACACTTTCTGAAAACTAGAAATCACTCAGTTATCTAATAGTAGTCAAATGCAAACCATAAATATTAGAGAATTTTTTGGACTTCTTCCCCCAAACAGTGAAATACATATATTTGCCATCAGTATAATTAAATATTCCTAAATTTGTTTTTATTTTTGCTGTCATAGCTCCTTGACAGGGATATGTGAAAAAAGAAAATGTTCCTCACTTGGAGTTCTTTTAGCTCAATCCACCACTAAAGGTACTATTAGCAGTGAGGCCACACTAATCAGCCCACCTAGAAACTCGTGAAGCCCAAGTGAGCACATATTGTGAAAAAGCTTTAAGTAAGGCTTCCGAGGTTATGTACTAAAGCAGGAACACTGAAATATTGTAATAAAACAAATGAGTAGAAAATGGAAATGTAATCTGAGTTTGAGTCCTGTGATGCAGTAAAAGAAACATTAATGGGGAATCAGGGGACCTGGTTCTGGCTCCATTTCTATCACAAACTAGCCATTTGTCCTTTAACCACTTACTCTAGCCCTCCTCTGTCACATAAGAAGCCAGCTTCCATTTCAGAGGCTGCTTCCACATCTAAAATCCTAACATTCAAAGGACCAGTCATACATGTTACTTCTACTCTAACTTGAAAGCAAATGCATTTTTTCATTATCTTTGTTTAAGCATAAAACATTTATCAGCTAAACACCACATCTGCTGTTAACACAATCAGGAAACTGAGACAAAACAAGCAAACAAACAACAAAAATGAAGGGATTTAAAATCACACTTGAATTGTTTTAAATATATTTGGTAAAGCCATTTTTCTTAAAGAGAGAACAACTATATTTTTTATTAGACCATTAAATAAAGGAATACTAAATAAAACAGGAAATACTAAATATAAAGGAATACTAAATATTGCCCCCGTGCAATAAAAAATAAATTAGATTTTCATTGTTTCCATTCTTACTTGGGAGTCACCTTAAATGTGTCAAGTAAAACCCTGTTTTACATGTATAAATCAAACCAGCAATTTGATTCCTCAGGAACTTGGTATAATTTAGTTAGAGTGGCATATGAACTCAAGTATTAAGAAATGAAACAACAGAACATACCTGGCAGCATTTATGAGAAACATCATGCCTTTAAAATGGTAAAATAGAAAATTAAATCAACTGTTTGCACATTAGGCATAGCACATTACGTAAAAAGCTCTTGAATGTTATGATTTTTCTATATATTGCACTTGTAACACCCTTGTTCTTAATCACATTGAAGCATATTACATTGCTTTTTAAACAGAATGCACCCTGCCACTATGCAGTCAATCTTAATAGTATTCCAGAACAGCGTGCCCATATGAAAGATAGGTTGATGAATAGGTTTATGCCCTATTCAAGGAGATGAAACAGCTCAATAGAAAGATTACGGCTTCTGCCAGTAGTTGAATCTTAAAGTCAAAGAGAAGAACACAACTCAAACCAAATGTTACAGACAAAGGTCAAACAAGAGAATAATTGAGACCCTAACTTGAAGAACTAGCTAGTGTTCACTAATTCGGTGTAATCAGGGAAAAAAAAAAATCTCTCTTCCTAAAGAGTGACCATAATAACTTTCACTGAGTCTGTTTTAAAAGATAAATTATAAAACTGAATGAAGGTGAGCTAAGTCCCAAATAATATTTATTCCTATTTTGAATCGACTGGAACTTAGGTACAACACAGATTAAAATCTTGCTGTCATATTGTAATTTAAAAATAAATTCTAGAACTATAAAATGTCAAATATTAACAGAAGTATGAATTTTGGTAAGAGCCTTCCAGTTAATTTTGTGTAGAATTCTATTATAGTCTAATTTATTTATATAAAAAGAAAAGAAATTTTATGAAGAAAAAAACAGCAATTTGTTTCCCAAGTATTATTTTTTGTTGACTTGAATGTCCAGTCACCAGTTTCAATCTCTTCTAACAGGGTATTTAACTAAAAGATGAACATATACTTCTCGCTGTGTACACATACTACCTTCAAAATGGAAATACAAACTTGGCTCTAGGAAAATGTGGAAAGTATAGAATAGTGCTAAAAGAATAGAAAAAAATGTTTATCACGTTAGTAGCAAATATTTGGGAGGCATTATAATCCCATCTTGAGAAGCCTGGTTTATTTAAATTTCTCATCGGACAACAGGTTCATTTGTGTTTTATTAAAAAAAATTGCTCTCCCTGTGTGTTGTCATTTCGTATGTTGAAAACCCACTATCTAATTTAATTTTCCCTCCTAAATAGCAACGTTTTTGGACAATGATGCTGATATCAGCTAATGAACTAAGTAAATCATGTGAATTAGTATACCTACGTCAATGCCATGCCCAGGAGTAAATACAATCAACCAGAAAGACTACCAAGAAACTGAATAAGCTTTACCTACCTTATCAATTCCTTTTCCTTGTTTTTCTGTTTTCATCAAGAAATGCTGGTAGATAAATTCCAAATCCATCTGACTCTAGTTTCTTCCTGGGATGTCAAGTACTATTGTTTAGCTTCTACCCTAAACCAAAGGTACAAAGGAGGGTAGGGAGGGAGTAATAAACTGAACAATAGTACTTAACACCACAGGAAGAAAATTTTAATATTTTAAAATGATGCTTTATGTATAAATACATGCATTTGCTCTCACACATACCCCCTTCTAAATAAACACATATCAAACATTGCAAATAAGTCATTTTCTTTCCTACTTGCAACAAAAAGCAGTGAGACATTTAAAGACAGCCAATTTCAAATAATTTCTTCCTTGGAGATAACAATAAAGGTATGATTTATTTAACACCTTTCACCACGTCCCTGAAAGATCACTGATGTCACATAAATCTATAACATAAGGAAATAAGTAGCTCAAGAGCTCTGCCAGCCACCCTTTTTTAAAGATGGAATATGACAACTTAAGCAATTTACTCAGAGGTCAGTGAGTTAATACCTAGCATTCAATCAATAGATATTTATTAAAGGCTTCTGTGTAGCACTTTGTGCTGGATGCTTATATGAAAAGTATTTTTTTCTTTTTGCTTATTTGGATCTTCTCATTTTTCTACAAAAACAAAAATTATTACTTGTAATAATAAGAAAAATCTTTAAAACAGTAATGCGATGTTGAGTGAAATTAAGAGGAATTCGGAGAAATGCAAGGTCCCTGGAATTTGAAATATTCAGAAAGTCAAGGAGGACTGAGGTCTAGGTCTTCCACCTATGCGTACTTTCCATTCTACACCTTTTCCTATGAAAATCACACAAGAAACAAGTTTATAAAGATATCAGATTTAGAGCCAGCTAAACTGTGTTCTTTGCTGCTCTGACATTTCCTAGCTGTAGTAATTAACTTTAGGTAGGTTATTTAACTTCTCTCTATCTCAGATTCTCCTATCCATAAAACAATGAAAGCATGGCTGTGCAAATTCAATGTAACACATTATTTTATGAGAAACTTGATTTGTAAATGCTAAATGCCTGCCAAACATTCGTCTTAAAACATATTTTGCCAACAGTTAGGCTTACTTCCACTAAATGGGGACAAAGAGAAGGTGCCACTGAGCCAAAACTTCTGACTAACCAAGAGATAGGTGTTAGAAATACTGAGACATAATTCTGCCCCTAAGGATGTCACCTACCTTTTTTTTTTTTTTGGATAGAAAACTCTAGTAGGATGTGGATAATACACCTTTACCACCAACACAGCAACATAGCTGTTTCTTAGCTAAGAAATAGCAAGGAAAATGAAGATCCTAAAAGAATATATTATTAGAATAGCATAATACTGTTAAACTGTTAAGGTGAAATAAATGACATAAGTTTGGAAGTTCTTTTACAAATATGGTTTACTTGAACTTCATGTTTTAGTTTAATGCTCTTATTATCTCTCCATGGCTTTAATTCTAGCTTCATTTAGATAATGTGTTATAGCTATCAAAATATGTTTCTAGGGATTTGTTTTTATGTTAAAACCCAGATATTATTTAATTCTATTAGGATTTTCATTTGCCTTAAATTTACTGACATAACAGGAACTATATTAATAAACTAGTATGCAAATTTTTCAAGTTACCATGTATTTCCTGGGATAGGTTTATATTCTGAGACGGATCCAACCCTCAATGCCACTGCCATCACCTATTTTCAGCATATGTGTTGCCGGCCATTCACTTATTCCTTTCCCAAACATCGCACATTTATTATACACCAGGACTAAGAATGCAAGCATGAATGAAATAAGGGCTTATCCTCAAAAGGATCATAGTTAGGCATTTTCTGTCCAAGCATTTTAGATCCCAGTTAAGAATTTCAAGTACTGCCCACCCCCACCACTGGGGGTTGGGCATTAAACAAGTGAAGGTGCCAAGTCTTTAGCAGCAGTAGTTGAACACCCTAGATTGAACAAACTTCAGATGGGCTTAAACCAACTATAAAGAAAAAAATATATAAGCCCCTGCATGTTTTTGAAGAAACAGTTCTTGTTAACAACCAAAGAAAAAGCTTTTCATAAGCTATAAGTGCTAATACAAACACCAAGCAAACCAAATTTAGAAATATCTTAACTTCTAAACCATATCCTTTCTTTAATCATATTAGTTCAGCAACGTAATTGCAATTCAATCCTCTCCTAGTCATTCAAAAGTTGGCCACCCTCCCAAAGAAACTTCAACTGCTATTCTTTCCATTTATTTCTTTTTACTAGCACTATGCTAACAAACAAAAAAAAAAAAAAAAGAAAGTTTCTTAGCTAAGAGTCCATTAGTTTAATTACACCTAGAACAGTGGTCTCAGGATCAGTAACACCAGCATCACCTGAAAGACTTTTTAGAAATACCAACTTTTGGTCTCTACTCTAGATCTCTTAAATCAGAAACTCTGGGGTAGTCCGTAGCAATCTGTTCTCCTAAACCTTCCAGGAGATTCCGATGCTTGCTCAAGTTTGAGATCCACTGCACTAGAGATCTTCTCATATACTCACGTAGTCAAAGCAAAGATGTTTTCTCTTTGCAAATCACTTTTTCTTATTGCTTCAGTTACACTGCTATTTTTTCGTCCACCAAATGGTTAAGGTTACTTCTCTCATCTGAAAAATTACATCGTTTTCTAAAACACTTTTTTAAAGGAGCATGATGTACAATCATCCCCTAAAATTTCCTTTTCTGTATAACTTATTTTAATAATACAAAAATTGTTAATAATGTTGAGTTTCACCAAATGTAATTTTAAAAACAAAGAACAACAACAAAATAAAATGTTCAAGAGTAAAATTATGATCCTTAATGTGATAACAACACTAGAGGTACGTCTGTTTACTGTTCAAGCAATCACTGCCAGGAAGACATAGACATAGTCAGGGAAGGAATTTTCTAAACATCAGAGGCTAAACAACAGTTGCTTTTCATTGGTTGGTAAAGAATAGGACTGGGTCCAATATTCAAGCTTAATCCACCAGATAATACTCAAACTTTTCCCATAAAAACTGTCAAGAACATAGTAATCTCATAATGTCACTGCTATGAAAACCATTTAAAAAAAGCAAAAGACAACAAAAAAACTAACTATGCTAATAAACTAAAAAAACAAAGTAGCTGCAGACTGCTTCACAATAATGGACTCAAAGCCTGGCTCATATACAACAATGAAGTACAATACATAAATAATTATTATGCAACTTGTAAATTACTACTGTACTTTCTAGTCACTGCACAAATAGAATTTATTCTACCACACTCTTGCTTCATGTCTGTTCCTAGAAGGCCAGAGATGATGCCCAATAGAAGTATCAAATGCCTACAGACTTGGAATAAAGTTGATTCCCTTAAATGATGATAATATAACCAGCCTCTCGATACTCAGGACACTGACCTTGCTGCAGCTGCTTTTGATTTGCAAGTGTCGGCTGGGAGTGTCTTTTTCGGTCTCTTGGCTCCTAGACTTACGATTTATCTTTCTGAAGCCCTAGACACCATTTCTATAACACTCTAATTATTGGACTGATTTGAACAAAAGATTCTTCAGTAATTTTGGCTTAAAACCACACAGAAATTTTTATAATAAGAAATGTGTAAAGAAAATTGGAGAAGATTTGAAGTGATGAAAGAGTTTATATCTGTTATGATCTAAACAGAACACCCTGGAAATTAGCTTGTGTAGATATTAATGTTCAAATGCAACTATGAATACTTACATTTTCAATGACTAGCTGACCCACCATTAATATTCATTATGTGAAGCCAATTACTCTCAAGGTATTGCTGTTAATATAAATGGACCTACCCTATCTTGTCATTCTGTTCCTATACACGAATCTCCTCATCCATATACTACAAGGCTCGGTTTATCACCAAAAGACTCTGCCTTCATTCGGCGGAGACCCTGAGAGACACCCTTCTATTCCATCCTAATTTGTTTTTTCCCACATACAGCCCCCTCTCTGATCTAGCTATTTGCTTAAGAAAATAGTGCCCTATAAGCAGTTTGACCAAAGAGGGAAAAAAAAAGCAGACCAAAGGGCATCCTATGACTATAATGTAATGAGGGCAATTTTCTCCCACAGCTACTAAGCTGATTTTGAAGGCAGCATCCACAGAAAGCACTTGAAAGAAACACACTCTTTTGCAAAAAATATGTTTTAATATATCTATTCCAAATCTCATCAAGACTTGAATATTTTTAAATAGCTAACAGGTAAAAGGGAGTAGTGTTCTAAATATTGGAGGACTTTATTACATATGTCCACATCCAGGAGTGAACTAGAGTAACTTAATGCTATGAATCCAACAAAGAGCTGTCAGCCTAGTACGCCAACCCATCAAGCCAAAGCTTTAAGGCTACTTGACACTATAAAGTAATGGCATGAGAAATGGCGGGGGGGTGGGAACTGAATGAATGAATGAAAAATCCATTGGCTTAAGAGTTGATTCATGCATTTTAAAGGTCAGTGTGATTTATACAACTTTAAAGGCTCAAGGTGAAGTTATTTGTGATGGGATGGCAGCTCTAGTAGGAAACTCAAATACAGCAGAAATGTCAGCCACTTGACTGTTAACAACTGTGCTTTCTGCAGTAAATTTCTACAATGTGAAAGAGGGTAGCCAAACAGGTATCTCTCAATAATTCACCTAAAAAGACTTATCCCATCCCCTAACTCTTAACAACTTTTCACAAAGATACCCATCAAATCTCCCCTCTTGGAAGCTGTCCTGCACTTTATCTTAATGGTATAATTTCAAATTCTGATCTGCTGCATGAAAAAGAAGGCATAAATCAGCTTCAGTTAAGAAATATTTAAAATTTTGTTAACATATAAAGTTTCATACAACTTTCTACTATTAGGCAGCTGTATTGAAATAAGTCATGCATATATGAAGGACAATTCAACAGGATCAGAAATATATTATTTATAGCTGATTAAATATGGTATTTGGTGCATTTGTTTAAAACAAAACAAAACCTGGTTCAGGTCCCCGGGTCAGGAATGGAAGCTCCTCATTCTCACAGTGGTTTTATGGGAAAAATCACATTTGACTTCCATTACATTGATTTACATTACCTAGCTATACCAGGATTTGGCACAATTTAAATACAAGAGCTTTTTACACACCAAAGTTGAGTCCTCCTCCAAAATACACACAATATTTCATTTCAATAGGTTGAAGGTAGAATATCAGTAAAGCTATTAGTCAATGTGTTATTTCAGTTAGCAACAAAATTGTCCTACTGAAACGAACTATGCGTTTCACTGATACATGTTTTTCTAAATAGCAAATATGATAATGCTACCTAAAAGTTTTCCCAGTTATTCCAAACTTATTTATTTGATTCAAAAACAGGAAAATTATTGTCTCAACATTAATGCGCTGTTTTTTGTGTGTATTTTTTTTTAAGATATAGGGTCACATTCTGTCACCCAGGCTGGAGTGCAGTCACGCAATCATAGTTCACAGTAAACCTCAAACTCTATTTGGTGAAGATATTTCTAGATAAAATGCCATGTGATAAATAAGGTTAATGAAACAGGAGGAGAAATAGTACTTGAGCAATGCATACACTCTTCAGATTTTGTGCCATCTTCCTACAAGACTCAAAGCAGGTCAGCAGGTTTGTTTTTTAAGCAAGTTAGAGGGACCCAAATCAGAGAAATACTTGTATACAGAGACCCTGAGACAGCAACTTCACTTTAATCAGGAGTTAAATATACTGTCTAACAAAGGTATCTCATAGATTTCAGCATGCCTTATCCACATGTTCCCTGTTCATTACAGTGTGTAAATTTAAGTTATATCAGTCACTTGTAAAATACTGCCAAAAAATTTATATCCTTAAAACAAATAAGTAATGTCAACTTAATTCAAAAATAAATGGTAATACATATAATTATAAATCAGAAACCAAACAAAAGCTTATAAAATTACACCAGAGGCTCTATAAATCATATGGTACCTGGTTGAGATTCCTTGGAAATGCCAATGAAAACCAACCTTCTAAGGATTTAAAATGAAAAACTTTTTACATTTGAAGACAGTATTTTATCTTGAAGCCCTTGAAGTCCATCTTAAGTAAGTGGAGTATTCATCCTAAAGACTGACATTTTCATTGAATTCTCAATATTAAATAGAAATTGTTACGAATGATTATAATCAAGAAAATTATCAACTAGCTAAAATGTCCTGATTTAAATTTATATCAATAATCATAGCATACGTTAAGGAATCTATCCTTTAAAACAAACAAGTCTTTTCCATCTGTGAATAAAGGCCAGGCTTTAAAACCTATGGTCTTTTGTTTTTTCCACCATGCTATAAACATGCTATAAATAGTTTGACAGACAGTTTCACCTTTAATTGAACCAACTCTGACTAGAACAGGGATATGGACTTTTGTCTCCTCCCTTCTCTGGGGCCCAGTGGGATGAATGCCGGAGGGATTCCACACAAGCTTTAGATGTCTTGGACTTAGACCCTATTTGTTTTGGAACCATGGGTTCCTTTCTTATTAAATTCTTCTATTTGCCAGGAGAAAACTGGAACAAAAATGAAAAAGTGTTGACTTTAAGGTTTGCTCTATTTGTCATGATTGGAAATTTCAAGGCTCTTTTTTCTTTCTTTGTAAGGCAACACACTCTACAAGTTGCTTATGCCCTTTGTTTTTTAAAGTAGTATTTTAGAGAGAGGAGTGAAACAACTGGAGTCTCTGTTTTATAATGGCATTTGACTAACAAACTCTGATGCAGCCTCTCTCACATCCCCAACTAAAAATCTTTGAAAGTAGACCCCAATAAGTTAAAACAAACCCTGCCACCTAAAACTGAAGCTGACAACCTATCACCTTTATGTGAGCTTACTGTCCTAATGACCAGAAGGATGACAAAACTGGATAGGGAAAAATTTAAATAAATAAATAAATAAATAAATAAATAAATAAATAGCCCTCCTCTCCTATATGCTCTGGGGCCCAGGAAGAGTCACACAACTTCTCCCTGGGACTTAGTTTCTTCTATAAAATAAAGGCTAGAGCTAGTGACCTTTCTGGCTCTACAGTTCTCCTATACTCCAGGGAGATACAGAGAGGGTGCACAGTATTATCAACCTAATCCCAATGGTATGAGTTATTTTTGCAAGCTCACTTTCACCCTAAAATGAGATGACCAACACTGCTATAAAAGCAACAAAGAAAGTCCTAAAGAGAAGGAAATATTTTCTACGACGGTATGTTTCACAGATTAACCAATACTGGATTTAACAATTTAGGATTTCATTTTTAATTAGGTTGCAGAAGAAGCGCTGTTCCAGCCTTTGCAACTTCATCCTCTATTTACAGCTGCCAAAGTAAAAAGTACAATAATTACCAGAGGTGGATCAAGAGAAACAAAGCCACCTTGAAATAACAAGTCCCCTAAACCCTGCCCTGGGGCTTAGTGTCGCTGTGTTTCAGGCATGACGAGAACTTGGGTAGATCCTTTGCAACTGCTTGGTGATCACAGATTCTCGGTGGACTGGCAGTGGCTGCACTGAGAAGCTGCATCTTATTCCTCTACCTCTGCAGTCTCTTCTCAGATATGTTAACTGAAGTTAACACGGCATTCTTTGCATACACTAAGGCCTTTATAAACATTTCTGGCTTTCACTAAAGAGCTACAGTGAGGAGAAGAGATGTAAGTTCTGTGAAAAGAGTTGTTCTGTCTTGTTTAGCACTGTCCCTCAGTGACTAAAACAATACCTGGCACAGAAGAGATGCTCACTAACCACAGACGGACTGACTAACATGCCTCTTGAAAGTAAGCCAGAAATATAACATAGAACATGGCTGGTGAACTGCAGAGTGAGACACTGTACCCCGTCAAGGAACAACTCAACCAACTGATCGTAGTCTTATAAAGCCCTAAAAGCCTAGGTTCAAAGATGACCTCAGATATCTCTTGCTCTGCACATGATCACTACAGTTAAGATGGAAGATATAGCTATGGCAAGGTGAAAAGAACACAGGACCGTGAATAAGATGACCTCGTTTAAATTCTAAATCCACTCCTTAATAGCTATGACCCGGGGCAAGTCATTTTAACCTCAGAGCTTTCCTCGTGTTTAACAAGGGAGTTCTACTTCATAGTCTAGTTGGATTTAGAAAAGAGGCCATGTATAAGAAATCACCTGGAGGGAAGGAGAGGAGGAGAGGAAGGGGAGAAAGGGAGGGAACTTCAGCAGAGGTGAAGTTCCATCTCCAGAAACTTCAACACGGAATTTTCCATAGAGGGCCTGGTGTACAACAGCAGCTGTGGGAATGCTCTTGAGAGACTTTACAAAGAATGAGATTGACAGGAACTGATGACAGTTTGGATTTGAAGGCTCTCAATTAAAGAGATCTTGGTCTGCCCTCATCTGGCAGGGCCTGAATTCCTTCTCTTATGTGATTCCCAACACGATGAATCTCTTTAATTAGAGAGGAGTGGGTAATTTGGAAAGAACGATTTAAAATGGTTTCCTTTACAAGTTTAAATGTTTCTAATATGACATAATCCTGCTGGCTGGTTTGTTTTTGTTTTTGTTGTTGAGGGGGTTCCTGGCTCTTTTTATGCTTTCAGGTTTCTTAGGAAAGTTGTTAACTGTGTACTTGTACCCCAAGGCAATTACTGTGAAGGGGTATCTTTTAAGCACTAGAACTATTTCTCTAATTAATTTGCTTTTTATATTGTTAACTGCTGTTGGCCTCCCTTCACATCTAGAGCAACCCTTTTTTTTTCTTATAGCTTTAAAAAAAAAAAAAAAAAAAAAACAGGGAAAATGGGTGATTTCCTTTCCTTACTCTAAACAAATCCTGAAAAACTAGTTTATCAAATTAGGGTCCAGTTCTAAGCTAAGACCTTTTCCATTTGACTCAAAGCAAGCTGTTCAGAGGAGAAAGGAGTAAGGCCTAGAGAAGTTGGGTACTATGGTTTCTAGTTCCAGCCTGCCACTAATTTCCTGGCCTGAGATTTCAGGTGAGTCAAAAATTTCCCATGACTCCGTTTCCTTAATCAGACATGAGTGATAGTATCTGTCCTAGCTTTCCTTCCTGGGATGCTGTGAATAATACTTGTTTTTAAGTAAAAATATTCTATACATAATAAAAATCAACATTTGAAACATCACACAGATAACATTCATTTGTATATATAACCAAATTTGGATAAAGACCATGAAATATTTTGCAGGGAAATAATGCATCACAATGGCTTATTTTCCATAACTCATAACAATGCCATGGTATATGTGATACAACAGCTGAGTTATGTGAAAGTGTAAGTAGAAATTACCTAATGTCCATGCTCTGAACCATTGCAACAGAGAGTTCCCATGATGCCGAGTTATGCTTCTGGTATTACTACAATATAAAATGTGAGCATATCACAGCCTATAACAAGGTACAGTCCTTTCTACAAATACTAGAGGTGTTCTATCTGCTCTCTTTCTTTGCCAAACCTCATATCCTTTCTGCCATTGACTTATTTCTGGAAAGCAGGTTTAAGGCAAAGAACTAAGCAAAATAAAAGTAAAACATGAGAACTGAAAATCAAAAGTTTGCAGAAAGAACGCATGCTGTCTTCTTGAGAGCCAAACTGTAAACTACAAACTTGTTGGGGCTTCCTAAGCCTTTCTATTTCATTCCTTCATTTCAGGGGGCCTAAAAATAAATGCATGAAATAGCTCTTTCATGGGCCCCAAGGCTTCCACTGCCTTATTCGTGGCTCCTTGCCTTTCATAGGAAGGCTTCCAGTTCTGGAAGTTTCTCTTCATGCAAACAGATCCACTTGAATAATTCCTGAGCTTGGATGAGCAAAGACAAATTTCCATATGCAAACTCAACAATGAAGAACTGACAGTTTCAGATGGAGCCAGCCTGCTGTTGACCTATTTCAAAACTGCATCTGCAAAGAGGGTCAGGATTCCTTTTCCTCCACGTATTAGAGAGATAGCCTAGGTCTTCCGAGCTAGGCACTTCAGAGCAATTTTGCTCTTCAAGACAAAAGTATGCTTCTGTTCACCCTAATGGAATCATGAAGACAATCAATTAATATTCATAGAGCACTAATGCACTGACTCACCGAACAAACCTTTGTACACTTTTGGAAGTGAGAAAGGGCCAACCACTGGGAACCCATTTATTTTAATATCTCAGAGGGCCTCATATAATGATAGGTACATAGTAGATGCTCAGTTCTTTACTGACCACCTATAAAATGCTAGGCACTACAAACACAAAGATAGCTAGGTCAGAGGGACCTTATTCAAAGGAGAATAAAAGGCAAACCTATAAATAAATAAATTGTCATGAGAACTATAATTTTAAAAGTAATGGCGAAGCGCACACACACACAAAAAAGAGTCAGGATCAGTTTCATAGGAGGTATTTAAGAGGTATCCCTAAAACTAGCCTTAAAAACTAAGTATTATTGGTAAAAATGTTATTTATGACAGGAAACTCAAGTAAAAGAGAAAACTAAGAATGGGTAAACTATTGCCAGTCCCACTAAAGCCAAGTTTTCCCTGATGAATTGTCTCAGAGCAGTGTTTGGGAACTGGAATATTAATGTACTTTTTCCTAATGATGGACTCACATATTACATGCAGACAGCTAAGAGTTATTTAATCTCCCATTAAGATTTTGGCCAAATCCTGATATAATTTCCCGATCGCTGTCACAGGAGCAAACATTTTCCTATTTTCCTCAGGAACCTGAAGGACCTCAGACCAAAAACAATTTAAGAGATGCCTAAAGGGATGGCCTCAAGTTCTACAATTATCTGATATGCAGTTGGCGCTCCATATCGCAAGTCCCACACCCCAACATAAGGACGGCCAACTGTACCTGACTTGAGCATCTGTGGATTTTGCAATGAGGGGATGGGGGTTCCTAGAACCAACACCTCTCAGATACAAAGAGACAACTGTGACTGAGGAACCTACTGGGAGTTAGGAATCAAATAGCTCCCCACCCACTTCCACCCCCATAGTACCCTGTACATCCCCTTGCTCTGCTCCGTTCCGCCTACCACGCAGATCCTTCAATCAATGACATATCACCAGTTAAAACTCCCTTCCACTTCTTAGGAATAGAGCATTGGAGAAAATTCAGTTCCCTCACATATACTTGACAGAGGTTACAAGTTACTTACCAAAGTCAAAATTGTGCCTAAAAAGCTAAAACCACATTTTTAAAAAAAGTCAACTAGAAGAGGAATACCTTACTTAGCATTCAAGAACCAGCATTGCCACTGATTTTGGCTAAGACCACACTAGTGGTCAGCTGGATACTAACAAATACAGAGAACCAAGGTCTCAAGAACATGCTGAAGAAATTAAGGAAATGTACTTCGAACTCAAGAGTCCTCTCCTACCTGTCTAGTTATAGAGACAAGGCACTTGTTTAGACATTATCTCCCAATCTAAGAAAGCCTGTCAAAAGCTAGACTCTTCATCCACATATTGTATTTCCCTGTACTAGTCACTCCTGAATTTTGTTAAATAAAAATTATAGGAGGCCATAGTTTTGGACTAAGTTCCTGCATTAGACTAAAACAAACCAGACCAAACCAAATGGAATCACACATTCTAAAAGTCCACAGACCAGTTTCAATCGGCATGGCAATAAAGTTCCCTCTATCTTTAATCCTTACAACAAAATGTAACCTGATGTTAACCAGTTATTTTTCTTCTGTTCTGTTTCCCTGTTCCCACCTTACAAGGAAAGTAACTTTGAAATGGTCATCCACTTTTTCCTTTTTTCTGCTTTCTTTAGCTCTTGTCTACAAAATCAGTTTCCCCTTCTCAGGTCATTGGAACACTCATTCTACCTTATAAAATGAAGTGTTGCCCAATTCTAGAATGGCAAGTAAAATCAATTAAGATCTTTAAACTAGATTTTCAATTTTGTCTTTTGATAATCTAAAAGGTGATATCCTATACAACACAACATATGCTACTAGGATTTCCTACCTAATACCAGCCAGGAGGTTTAATAATAGATTATCATAAAAATACAACGTTCCAATAAGTCCTAAAGGAGAGAGTGAATAATACTAAGATAATTAGTATAAGAGGCATTAGCGGACTGTTTTCATTTCTTTTTTAATCCAAGAAGAGTTCAAATGAGTGTATATTTATTTCTTAGGTAAAAAATCTCTCCCATTAGAGGGAACACCCACACATCTGTCCTTGCCATTTACTTACACCTGTTGTTTCTTATATAAATCATGAGTTTAACACATTACCCAATAACCTGTTAGGTGACTTTTATATCCTAGAAACATATCTTCCACCCTCTTGTCCTAGCAGTCTATCCTCAATTTTCTTTGCTGATCTTAGGATTGTACAGTACTACTTACATGCTAAGAACTGAACTGACAAATGACAAGTGATTCTGGCTTCTCCAGGTGAAAAAAAAACAAACTGTGGAAAAGAAAAAGACAACTAGAGGCCAACTGTGAATCATTTCAGACTCTTAAAAGCTAACTAGAAATCCCACACCCAGTAATCCATATTAACGCAATGATCAGAAATGCTCCATTACGAACCATCATGGATATTCATTATATTACTACAAATTATTATTATTATTATTATTATTTTTGAGACAGGTTCTTGCTCTGTTGCCCAGGCTGGAGTGCAGTGGTGCAGTCATGGCTCACTATAGCCTTGATCTTCTGGGCTTGCTCAGGTGATCTCCCATCTCAGCCTCGCAAGTAGCTGGAACTACAGGCATGCACCATTACACCTGGCTATTTTTTTTTTTAACTTTAAGGATCTCACTATGTTGCCCAGGCTGGTCTTGAACTCCTGGGCTCAAGAGATCCTCCCACCTCAGCCTCCCAAAATGCCAGGATTACAGGCATGAGCCACTGTGCCTGGCCAATGATTACAATTTTTAAAAGGAGAAAATATGTGCACCTAATTTTTTAAAAGGAGAGAACCACCAGCAAACTGTTAATACCATATTTTAAGTGTAAGATGCCCCTGAATGTAAGACTCAATATGACTTGATGTTACACTAACGAGATAACACAGTCAGTAAAACTCTTTTTTTTTTTTTTTTTTTTTTTTCCGAGATGGAGTATCGCTCTGTCACCCAGGCTAGAGTGCAGTGGCGCCATCTTGGCTCACTGCAAGGTCCGCCTCCCGAGTTCACACCATTCTCCTGACTCAGCCTCCCGAGTAGCTGGGACTACAAGCACCCAGCACCACGCAAGTCTAATTTTTTTTTTTGTATTTTTAGTAGAGATGGGGTTTCACCGTGTTAGCCAGGATGGTCTCGATCTCCTGACCTCATGATCCGCCCGCCTTGGCCTCCCAAAGTGCTGGGATTACAGGAGTGAGCCACCGTGCCCGGCCCAGTAAAACTCTTAATTTAGCATAGATTAGTAGATATATTCCACTTTCAGAGAGGTTAAAACGTAGATCTTAAAATATATAAAATACAATAGTGATATAACTACAGGTGATTAATTATTTATGGGCACATGAACATATAATAAGAGATTTGGCTAAAGATAATATGCACACAGAGGCAATCCAGTCAAGCCGGTAATGGAGAGAAATCTTACCAAATAAATTTTCCTACTAGTATCACTATATTTTCCATTAAGGTCTACTAAAAATTTTCATGAAAAAGTATTATCAGAAAACTGTAATACATCCTTCACCATGCTCTCCAGCTTATTCTTTTAACTTTGCCCTACCTCTGACAGAACAATTGTTCTACCGTCATTACTACACTGCTGTAGTAATGCTGTATTGGAGGAAGCTATCTATCGCTTAATTTTTCCTCCATTGCCACACTCAACTGTGTGCAGTTTATAGAACCAGAAATATTTATATACTTTTGGCTTTTATTCCCTCAGCCCTATGAGATGCACCTACTACCCAACTATATGGGTAAACTTAACCCAAACATTACTCCTTTTCTCTGGCCTGCCCCACCACATACTGCCATGATTTCTCTGCATCTTCCTCCTAAGCCCAAAATTACCAATTTCTCCCCTGGAATCCATGAAATTTGCTTCTTTGTCTCTCCCATTAGTCTGTAACCTGTAAAGTCTGTAAAAAGAACTGCCCTTCCCCCCAAGACAGTACCAGTGCCTAATATGGTGCTTAACCCAAAGTATTCAAAATGTTTAATGAAATACTGAAAATAAATCATGAACACAAGCACATGAACCAGAGAACAGTAATTATATAATCATAACCACATTTTGAACGCAGTTAAATATTTTCAAAAGATAAGGAGTATGTATGGTAAAGGTCTTTGAAAATATGAATCAAATTTACATAAGTCCCCTATTGCAAAATCTGTAATTTTATTTTTATTTATTTTTATTTTTATTTTTTTTGAGACAGAGTGTCTCTCTGTTGCCCAGACTGGAGTGCAGTGGCGCAATCTTGGCTCACTACAACCTCCATCTCCCAGGTTCAAGCAATTCTCCTCCCTCAGCCTCCCCAGTAGCTGGGATTACAGGTACCCACCACCACGCCCAGCTAATTTTTGTATTTTCAGTAGAGATAGGGTTTCACCATGTTAGGCACGCTGGTCTTGAGCTCCTGACCTCAGGTGATCCACCCGCCTTGGCCTCCCAAAGTACTGGGATTACAGGCATAAGCCACCATGCCCGGCCAATTATATTTCTTCACCAGATTTTAAAGCAAGAGCATATTCAAGTCTCCGTTAATAGTTTTATTTTACATGTAAAATATCTGTTTTATTAAAATTTCTTTTAATTGGTGAAAATCTCTTAGGGAACTATAAATTTCATACATTATTTTGAGACCACTTTTGGCTAATTGGCTCCTAGAATGATTGCTATGTATGAAAACCTAAACAATATATCTTATTTTCGAATAATACATTTACTATAATATCACTACACTTGTTTATTTCTCACACATTCCAAACATAAGAAGCCATGAAATGTCACCACCATAATAATATAATGCAGACACTAAGCCAAGATGTTTAAAATCACATTTAAAAGGTACACAATACACTGGCAAGTTTTTTTAAAAAATCACTACATTTTCTGCTTTAAATCACTCAATTTTAATAAAAGAATATACACATACACATATACACACGTGTGTGTGTGTGCATGTGTGTGTAATGTGATTTAATACATAAAGACTGGAAAGCTATAAAACAAAACAGTGATTTCTTACCAGAAGCAAATTGGGGAATAAGGTGAAATTTTTACACTTTGAAAATAATAAATAAATCAGTATCATTAATTATAACAGGGTTGAGCAAACAGACTTCACGTGGTCTAAACCTTGTACTATATACATATAGCACTTCTTGAATAATATCTAAATAGTGATAAAATAATAAGAATTTCCACACAGAGATGCATGTATTGTATTATTTTTCAGCCATGAAGTAACACTTCACTCACACACGTTATAGTCAAGTCATCCATTTCCTGAAATAAAATTTGTATCTGTCAGTCACATGATAAACATTTTTTCTATTCTTTTAGCACTATTCTATACTTTCCCAGAAAGATTCTGGTTATAATACAAAAACATATAACCAGAAATAAGGTAATATACAAAAATATATAGCTTTTCCTACATGGCAGCAATAACTGCTTTCTGGAATAACTATTTTCAAAATACAACAGAACAAAGGGCCCCATTTATAAAAGCAGCAAAAACTCAATGAACTCAAGAAACACAGGTTACCTATAAAGTTATATAACTTTACTGAGAGATATAAAATAAGACTTGAATAAATAAAAAGATATAACATGATCTTAGACTGAAATGGTACACTATCACAAAAAGGCTAATTTTCTATACCTTTAACACAATTCCAACAAACATCCTATCCTCTACAGGCCAACATTAAAGCATACTAACTGGCAACCCTCCAGAAAAAAGCAGCTAGTAATACATGAAAGGATATTCCACCTCACGATTTTCTGAAAGATTAGCGAAAGTTTTCAAATAAGGTAAGGTTACACTCCTACAATGCAAATTGGTATCACCTCTTTGGAAGACACGTGGCAACAAATGTTTCCACTTATTCTCCAAGGGCCAGCTCTTGGTTAATATCTATGAGATTTAAACTGTCAGACAGACCTACTCTGCAGTATTGCATCGTTACTGTATTGCAGCCTTATTTGCTCATTCTTTCAGTGGATGTCTAAGCCTCCATCAGCTTGTTTATTCTCCAAAAGCAAGGGACATAAATTTTATTATCTTTATATCAGTACTTGTTGATTAACAGAAAATTGTGCTAGGGGAATCTGGGAGGAAATGAAAACCCACACTCATGACATTTTATAATAATAAAACCACCTTAACTTCAGAAATGTTATAGGAATGCATTTGTGATTATCAATTGTTGTGTGTTAAGATAACAAAATGCAATTATTAATCAGACTATAAAAAATCAATTATTTATCCATGTATTCATCTATGTTTATCACCTAGAATTATGGCAGAGAGGGCATTAGCTAAATAAAAAGGTCCTAAAGCTGCCGAATAAAAGTTGCAAAGCAGAGCTAGTTTAATATGAAAATATTCCTCACCTCATCTTTCATTTCTTCTCCTGGTCTGCTAAATGTAAGGAGAAAAAAGGGTAAAAGTGCTCCTTATAAAGCAATGGACTCTGTTTACCTTTAATTCTAACTATCCAAGGCTAAAATCTTGCTGCTGTCTAGCAAAATCATAGGACTTTTGCTACTAGGATGAAATTCTATTTATGCCCAACATATGATTAAGTTATTTACAAAATAAATTAACAAATGCAGCTAGAAACCTGCCTCTGGAGACGCTTATGGCCACTCGTAAGAGAAAAAACCTAACCTACTTTCAACCAGAGCCATGCTTTCCCATGTCAAACGTCAGAAAATTGTTTTATACTCCCTAATCAGTACTATTCATCACTTTCTTACAACAAGAAAGATGGCCATTTCCCTCTATTTTAGAAGGGTCTATCTGTACCAATAATTTAGTTATCAGACAACGTATCCACAATCCAAGTGGCACAATTTAGGAATAACTAATTCTTACCAAATTAATTTTAAAGCAACCTTGTGGTATGTGAGACATATTTATGTCAAAAATCAAGGCATTAGTGGTCTAAGAAAATAAGGGATTATTTCCATTGAATTCTAGTAGCCATAGACTAAACATTCAAGATGGTAAGTAAAAGATCTGAGGAAAACCAAACTGAAATTATATAGCATTTGAGAGAGATGAATATCAGTAAAACTCATAACTCAAAGTTCAAAGCTTTATTTTTTTTCTTCAATGGCATAGCACCTCTGTTAAAGACAAGTTATATTCATATATTCCAAATGTTCAAATCCTGCACATTAAAAATAATCAAAAGTACACAAGGCAGGTAAGGTTACTTACCTTTTTATTGTGCCTTAGGTGCAATAAATTAAATAAATTAAATCTGATACCCATAAACCAAATCTTCCTTGAAGGATAAGTGCTTTTGAGGTAAAGATTACAGAAACAAATTAATTAAGTCACATTAATAGAGACAGAAAGTAACAAAGTGGTTGCCAGGGGTCAGAAGGAGGGGGGAATAGGGAATTACTACTTAATAGGTAGAAACTTCCAGCTTGGGGTAACAAAAAAGCTCTGAGGATGGATAGTGATAATGACTGTGCAACAATGTGAATATGCTTAATGCCACTGAACTGTACACTTAAAAAATGGTGAAAATGGCAAATCTAATGTTATATATTTTTACCACAATAAAAAAGAAAAAAACTAATAATCAAACTGATAATCCAAACCGAATGAAAAATTGAACAATGTGTACTCGTAGAAAAAGATTAAAAATTTGTTAGTAATTAGAAGACTTTAAATAAAGAGTGCGAATCATTTCCCTGATTAGAGACTAATGACATCAGTAAGAATGACAATTTTCTCAACAAATGAAGCAAATATAATACTTTAAACTTATTCTTGTAACATGAATAGATCTCCAAAAATAGTTAAAATTTAAAAAGCAATATACAGAATCTGATTCTTTCAAAGAGCTTCTGAAAGATTTGCTCTCCTGAAATGAAATTTGGTAAGGGAGGCTCCAATTCACTGAAAAGTGGTTAATGTAAAGGAACAAATGCCCCATTTTCCATGAAAGAAGTTGTACTGCCAGATAAGGCTGTAAAACTTAAAGACCAGATAAATGGTGAGTGGACACTGCTGATCCAGATTTAGACAGAAAGGCATTCTTGAAAAGACTCACCATGTGAATGCCCAGCCAGCCTCTGTAATAAAATTCAAAGGCAGCAAGGCAAGCAAGGCACTTTGGCAAAAAGTGTTTCAACTACTCAGCACAAAAGAGTTATTTCATTTTATCTGTCTTCTTGGGGGGAAGATAGACATATTTTTAGACAGTATCTAAGTGTCAGAAAGATTCCAAGATATTAATACCATTTATGAACAAAGAGAAGTAACAAAGTGAACACTATTCCACAAAGTATATTAATCAAATTCCTTTTTTCTCCTGGCTTAACAAGGGAGAGCGGGTGGAAGGGTAGAGAGGTAGGGGACTGGCATGTCAATGGAATAGAAAGAATATCGGAAAAATAAATTCCGTAAAATTCTTTCAATGAATTGGTTCCTGAGTCAAATAGGTTTTTTATATCTACAGAGGCAGGCCTATGTAAATATCCTATAAACAATGTCATTAGAAGGTCTAACACCTTTTCAAAGATCTTGGCATCTTAAAGGTGAAGATTTATATTCTCTTTCTTGGCAGGTCTCTAATATGTCTAACAAAATCATTAAAGGGAGATTTAGTCAGATTTGTTGATCAGGAAAACATCCCCAGATGGTAAGAGAAACTGTGGGTGATTATCACCTTGCTATTGTCTTTGGCCAGTAGGTTCAGTATTTAGGGCTGCCACCCTGAAGACGTTAATAGAACCCTTCTATCTGCTGGAGCAATTGGCTAGCTTTATACTCAGCCATCACAATAGCTGTACTTACAACCTATCTTCAAATACAAGATACAGAAGACATGGCTAAGAGTACCTAAAATTCCAACATATCCTGAAAAAGCACAAGGCAAAACAACTCAGGGTCTGTGCTCCAATGACAGTAAGTCTGTCGTAGCAGCTTCCTATATAAACGGCAAGCTATTTTATTTTGTGATTTGATGACAATCAAACCTAGGGGAAAAGTTAAAGGGAAACTACATGTTGTAATTAATTTTCCAAGCAGGTGCCAGAGATACCAAATCAAACTCCTGTAATACTTTTTCTGAGTCAGGGAAAGAAAACGAAAAAAATAAAGAGAGAAATTACATTCAAGCTAACAACCAATGGCAAGTACTCAAATAAATACATGGCAAACTGTAAGGTGCTAAGGATACAAAAAGGAATACATGGTACCCACCTTCAAGGAATTTACTCTGTGCTCCTCTGATAAAGATGTGATTTCTTCCATCACTGCCAGTCACCTCCATGACTGCTCTTCACCATCACTGATTAAGTACCATGACAGGCAGAATTCTAAAGCTGCCCCCCAAAGATTCCTGTCCTCTGGCTATTTAACCAAACACTAATCTAGGTACTATTGTGAAGGGATTCTGCAAATATAAGGTTACTAATCAACTGACCATAGGATATGAAGATCATCCAGATGGTCCTAATCTAACCACATGAGACTTTAAAAGTGAAGAACTTTCTTCAGCTACAGTCAGAGAGATGGCGTACAAGAGAGAAGTCAGAGAGATTCTAGCATGAGAAGAATTTGTCACGCCATTGCTGGCTTTGAAATGTTAAGGGCCCACATTCAAGGACTGGAGAGATGCCTCTAGTTGCTGAGGGATGGCCCAGCTAACAGTTGGCAAAGAAACAGAGACCTCAGCCCCACAGCCACAAGGAACCAGATTCTGCCAACAACCTGAACGAACCTGGGAGCAGATTCTTCCCAGAGCCCAGCTGGCAACACCTAGATTTCAGCCTCAGGAAACCCACAGCAGAGAAACAAGTTGGGGCAGTCCCAGCTTCCGACCCAGAGAATCATGAGACAGTCTCATTTTAAGCCACTAAATTTGTGTTAATTTGCTATAGCAGCAACAGAAAATTAATGCGAGAACTTAACATACGCAAGTATTTGGACACAGGAACCCATTTAATTCTCACAACAACCCTGAAAAGTTATCATCCTCCATTTTACACATGAGGAAACTAAGGAATAGAGAGTTTTAAATAATCTGCTTAAGAACACAGAATCTAGGATCTAGTAATGACTAGAGTGGTTTACTGTATATTCAAGAAAACTAATTGGCCCATAATGGTTATAATATGAATTAAAAATTGCAGCTGGAATCTGACTAAATTTCACTCAACAGTGAAATACCTTCATTTTAAAGATCAGAAAACTTTAAATGGTTTAAAATGAAAAGGTTCTCTAAATCAGAGGGGTACTTTTTTATAATGTCCTTAAGTGACGTTAATATATCATATAACGTCCTTAAGTCAACCCAACAGGAAAAACAATATTACTAAAAATAAATTCAAACCTATGTAACTATGTACTTCTTCCTGCATACTCAAAAATCAAGAGCAATACTTTGTCAATCAAAGGCTACGTTTTAACATTAATTTTTTAAATTCTTATCCACAAAACCATTTTAAATATGGTATTATATGAAGAAAAAAATGAAAGTAATTTTTAAAAACCATGTGAGAGAGTTTTTTCAAGAAAGAGAAAAATGAGGAACTATATACAGTACCACACTATTTAGAGGAGATACATCCCTGCTCAAGAAAGCAGAAAAATCCAGATAAACGCAATAATATAGAAAGACATCAGGGGCAAAATACAAACCAAAAATGAAATCTAATATTTATTTTATGAGGAAGATAAACAGCCAGTCAATCACATGCAATGGCTATAGAAGATGAATAAATGGCATCTCCTACTCCTCAAAGAGTTACTGCTAAAGATAGTAAAAATTTAAAAAGAATTTGAGTTTCTGTTAAGAGAGACTCAGTCAAAACTCAAGTGAGAAATCAACAACAGTTATATTCCAAAACAGTAAGTGGCAAAAAGTACAAATGGGAGAAATAATATTTGGGGAGATGATCTTTAAATAACCACATATACACCTGGAGCTTTATTCATCAGTAGCACTTTCTTCTACTGCTGATGTTTTCTTGTGTGACTTTTCACCATGAATTGTTGACTTTCAGAGCATAGTACAAAGAAAGATTGGGGAACACAGAAGATCGTGCACTAAGGAATAGCATGATATGGAATATGGAGTTTCTTCTCAAATAAACCAACCCTGGAATTCCAACCAGTAATGTGAATGTATGTTATTAAATGAACACCTATTTGTGTTTTGTGTACAGATACTGTACTCATGTCACTCTTAGGTTCAGTAATAAAACATTTATTAACCTATTTAGAAAAAAAGAGATGATTTCTAGCCTAATAAATTGAAAAGCTTAAATCTAACCATAGCTAATATTTTCTGTACTAATGTCCTATTTTTAAAATCTCCATCTTTGTCATTATTAATTATGCATATGGATTGATATCATTTATTTGCAGGTGTTCCTAAAGTAAATTGCATATATCTATTTAGATTTTTTCAAAGGCTGATAGCATACTAGTTGTAACTTAGAAAATGAAGGTACCAAGATCCTTTTTAACCTGTAAACTCTGCAAAACTGAATGGGCTAGAAAAAGAACTTACAGATAGTTTTGGTCATATCCTAGTTCTTAGGTTGGATGGTCATTTCAAGGATGTTCATTTTATTATTTTGTTTTACAGTTTATACTTTACATGCATTTATATGTTCCAAGTGTTACAGTTTAAAATGAACTCAAGAGGCGATATAATTTCTTGAAAATATAGTTATAAACATAAAAATAAAATCATGAAAACATCACTTCATTACTTCCCACACACATTAATTCTACCTAATTAAACTTCCCACATATATTAAGATATATATTAATGTACTAGATTTAATAGAAAAAAATCATTTATATAAGAGCACAAAATAGTTACTCAGAAATTAGCACCTGCTTCAAAACTAAAATCTCTAAACTAAATATCTAAGCTAAAGAATTCGCCTGAAAACTAAAATCTCTAACTTAAATATCCATTAATATGCTAAACTAAGAATTTTAGTAAGTACATAGAAAATATAGCTTATAGATCTGATCTTGAAAAACTTTTTCTCTGTCTATAAATTTAATGCCATAACACTCTCCAGCAACTAAAATGCTGCAGGCTAAATAGAAGTTTAGAGTTGTTTAGGATAGATTCATGACCTATCCAATTGATTGTCTTACCTTTAAATATTGGCCAAGAATGAATGTCACAAGTCAGTTTATAGACTGAATTGTGCACTCGTTTCCATTTTTTTTCTACTACAGGTAGTATTCCCATTTCCAATTTGTTTTTCTATTTGCCTAATGGATCATGCCTACTTCAATATTTTGCAGTAAAGAAAGCTCAGAGGATTAGGAGTTAAACATTATAAACTTTTTCTTATTATTAGAAACTTTATCTTCAAGTGTCTTGCTACTCTTGTTATTAGAAAAACATTGTTTAAAGACATTCGCCACATAAACAACTCATATTTCTCCAAAAAGCATCCTACCTATCCTATAGTAATTTATCAAAAAATAAGTTTCCAGCCTTTTCAACAGGTGTTTAAAATATGTTAAAGATAGAACCAGGTTAATCTGACCTATCCAACTCCAGCTTAGCTTTTAACACCTTGAAATAACATCCTTATCTTTTAACACTCAGGAAGGGTTAGTATTTCTTTATAAATAGTTCCTCAACTTCACAGACAAGTCTTTAAGGAAAGGTTTCCTATAAGAATGTAAATTTTAAGTTCTAGCAAGCTATCTTAAAGAAAAAATCTTGACCACAGAAAAGCATTACACATAGATGCTCATTAGTATTATTTGTCATAGGAAGATACAAAGAATCCACTTAAATATCCAACAAGTAAAAATTATTACCTAAATGGCATTCCTCTTATAAATATAATGAGACATCAAAAACAATGTTCACCCCAAAACATGTATAATTACATGAGAAATACCTTATGTTAAAGAAACTATGAAAAATAGGATAATTACAATCCTAAAAAACTGAAAAATACTATAAAGTATGTTAAGTTTTTCACATTATTGTCTTTCTGCAAACGGTACACAATAGACATGCATAATTTTTTAAATCTGTAACACCATAGTTATTTTCCTACTACTCATTCTTTAAAATATGCTGGTACCACAACCATTTTAACACCTAGTCCCCATGAAGCACATACCTCCTTCCTCACTTTTCTGGAACGCACATTTCCAACATACTCAACCAACTGAAACGCAGATGAAAAATTCTCAGATAGAAACTAACAATAGACTTGTCTTCGGGAAGATGCAATCAATTCCTAAGTTTTCATTTATTATCCTGGATAACAAAGTCAAGCTGAAAACTATTAAAGTATCTTTGTCAAAAATATGTTTGACTATCCACAATCATTACAGCATATAAACACAGTTTGGCTTCCATGATTCCTAGGAATTCTTTTATCGGCCTGTGTCAGGATCCTAAGGAATTTTCACAGTTGCTAAATGACTTCTGTGGTCCATCATATCACTCTACCGAGAGATATAGCCATTTGGCTACAGCTTTTACCGTTCTTCAGGGGAGAAGAGGTTTATGCACAAATCCAGAAAGCTTTAAAGATGCTGATTTGCTCTGTTTTGTTTTTAATCGTCAATTTCACTATAAAGGGTCAACTTAAAATTAAGAAATAATGGTTTAAGAAATAAGCAAACAATTCTTTGAAGTATTTGAATTTATCTCTGGGAACATTTTTTCCTAACCTCAAATTCATACTGCAATGATATTTCCCAAATATAATCTAATTGCCTGAAGTTTTCTTTAAAAATATTCAAAACCTATCTATTTTAACAGCACGTGATGGCATTTTACCAGTGTTTTCAGGCTGCCCACTTTAAAAGGTAAAACAAAGTGGTGACAGCTAAAAAGTCTTTTCAAATTAATTCCCCATTTTCATCCTTGAAACAGACAAATTTCCCTACCACGGACATTATCTCAATATTGGAATGCTGTTCAAAATTACTTAAGGTGGTCCTGAGTTTGTTATTTGAATACCCACGAGCAATTCATTTAATTTCATATATATTAAAACTGAAAAAACAACTATTTTATTAATTTTACAGGTACCAAATGGATCTTTCCAAGGCAAAGGAGTAAGCCCATAGTTGTACTATACATATATGCAAGATGATTTTTTTTCCTCCTAGGGTAATTTGCATCTGGATGAGAGGTTGGCTTTTAAATTGGCCCACTTTCATAAATTAAAAAATGTAATACATTTACAGCTAGTTGAATAGGAAATTTCTGTACTTCATTCCTGCCAAACTACAAGCAAGCTACTTAATTATGGGAGTCTGCCATTATCTTTTTGCCCTCAAGAGAAGAACTAGGCCTATATAAATCATTTTTCTCTCTGTCCATCATACTTACTGTAAAAAGTTTAATAATATGGGCAACCATACCCAGAATTACACTCAGAAAACCTACTCCCTTGCTTCTCAGTGTGCTCTGCAAATCAGTGACATCAGTATCCCCTGGGAGCTTGTTGGAACTACAAAATCTCAGACTCCCCACTGCAACCTACTGAATCACAATTTGCATTTAACAAGATGCCCAGGTTATCAGTCTGCACATTAAAGTTTGAGAAGCACTAGTCTAGAGGTTAAGGTAGAAGGCAGAATGATATACTATCTCCTGCTTGCACGTTCTAAGTTGTAGAAAGCTGCAAAAAATCTACAGTCAGCAACGAATAAATCATTCCTAGAGATTATTGGTAAATCTTTAATTAAATGTGGCCTTTCCACATAGATTTAGAAAACATGCGTGGCTGATGCTCAGTGCCTATTAACAGCGTTTTCATTATACAACCGGAACTAGATTTTTTAATAACATACTGAAAATAGGTATATCTGCATTCTTACTAAAAGCATTCTTACTAAAGAATTGTCCTCTTTTTCAAACCTAAGATGGGTCTTGTGGATGAAATCTATTTTTAGTTGCTCCAAGTTAAAAAATGTTTTAACGAACCTTAATGTAAGAATTCTAATTGACCAATTTGAGGAAGCATTTACTTCACAAATTAATTTAAATATGCTTGAGACAAATACATAACCCCTATCATAGGCCCTGGGCTCATAGTAGACAGTCAATGTTATACCTGTAACAAAGGGTCCTCATAATTTCAAGAAGGATTTTCATAAGACAATACCAAATAACAGGCTCCTGGAAATTTATAACACAGTTTGAGTCACAAAAGTACAATTTGCAGAACTTTCCATAGGTTTGCCCAATATGCAACATGTCACACTTGTACTGACCTGTGCTTAGTCCACAGAATTTTTAACAAGATGCTTTCTATAAGGATTTCAACTGTAACCTACCACAAAAGTGCTCTGGGAATAACTTTATCCCTCTACAATCATTGCCTTGTTCTAAACAGAGCCCTAAAGTAAATTAAATCTTTAGGAAAACACACTTTTTTGTTTGTAAAGAAAGAAACATTTCCTGAATGCTACAGAATGTTTCCTTGAGAAACTGTTTATGTTACTGTGTTGAAAAGGTGTTTATGTTGCTATAAACACCTTCCATGTAAGAGGGGATGCAGTCTCCCCATTGTTTATATTGTAATCAGCCCTGTTTCTGGAAAGATCTAGGCTTATAATTCATGCCTGGACTAACCTTCACTCCATTCTATCCCAATTAGATCACTCCAAATTATATTCTATATTTGTTTAGCATAATTGACACGTCACATGAGTACAGGGCAGGTTAGGTTCATAATACGCACTGTAAAAACACACACACAAATTAAAAAAAATAAGCACTACAATTACAAAGCTCATTAATTAGCAGGATGTTGTGGTTTGTACTGTGTTAGCCTGGTTAAGCTGAAACTACTTTTCCTAGGATCTTCCAGTATGGTTCTAGGTTAAAGTTGACATGGAACCAGAAAGTAGAATTTGCACAGATTTGGAAGCCAAAAATCGTCATGGTTACTATATTGACAGTCCACTATGCCAGTGGATTCAGGCTTATCTTTGCTCTTCCCAAATCCCTGTCCAACTTCCTCTACAGATAAACAGTGCTTTAGGCCCAACATACCTATACAGATGATAGGTACACTGAGGCACAGCTTCCCAGAGACACTTCCCCAAGAGCCTTTCTCAGACTAAGTGGGGACACCACTGATCCTCCAACTTCCCTCTTGGACTTTCACTTGTCAAGCTTCCATTATAAATGCTTAAGATTTAATTTCTATAATAAATTCCTTATGCTAATAACTCATTGGAGTTCTTCTTCCATGATCAAACCACAACTGATTCTCAAAACGGTTTACTTGTGGGCTCTAGATTTAAATGGTTTCTTGTCATTAAAGACATGCTGTAATGTCCAATAGTAAATGGCAAAGCAAACTTCACCTTCTGATATTCAGTTGACAGACAGTAGAATATGGCCTGGGGTCTAAACCCCTCTGACCTCCCAAACCTTCATTTTTTTCTATAACTTTTCAATGTTCTTTTTGCTCTATCTTTATTAACCACAATTGACATTAAAAATCACATATTTAAAGTAATACAATTTGATATGTTTTGACATAAATATATACCCAGGAAACAATCACCACAGTCAAGATAAGGAACATCCATCAACCCCTAAAAGTTTTCCCCGACCTTCATGATCCTTTCCCCTCCCTGCCCTGTCTAGGCTCCCATTTTCAGGTAACCACTGATCCACTTCCTGTTCTTATAATTATGCTGCATTTTATAGAATTCTGTATACATGGAATCATACAATGTGTATGCTTTTTCAGGGGTTGGCATCTTTCACTAAATGTAATTATTTAAATTACTTTGAGAATCACCCATGGTGTTGGGTATCAATAGTTCATTCCTCTTTATTGCTGAGTAGTGTTTTATGATGTGGAATTTCCACAATTTGTTTATCCATTCCCTGTTGGTGGACATCTGGGAGTCCTTCAGTTTGGGCCAATTACAAAAAAAAGTTCTTATGAACTTGTATAAGTGTGTACGTCTTTGTATGGATATATACTTTCAATTCTCTTGGGTAAATACCTACAAGCAGAATGATTGGGTAGGTATGTCCTTAATGTTTTATGAAAATTTTTAAAAAACTGTTTCCAAAGTGATTATACCATTTTAAGTGTCCATCAGCTAGGTAAAAGAACTCTTCTATGGGTGCAGTGGCTCATGCTTGTAATGCCAACACTTTGGGACAGTGAGGCGAGTGGATCACTTGAGGCCAGGAGTTCGAGATCAGTCTGCCTAACATGGTGAAACTTTGTCTCTACTAAAAAATATAAAAATTAGCTGGGCGTGGTGGCATGCACCTGTAGTCCCAGCAACTCAGGAGGCTGACGCAGAGAATCACTTGAACCTGGGAGGTGGAGGCAGAGGCTGCAGTGAGCAGAGATGGCGCCACTGTACTCCAGCCTAGGTGACAGAGCGAGACGCTGTCTCAAAAAAAAAAAAAAAAAAAGTTCTTCTAGCTGTTCTACCTTTACCAGTACTTGGTGTGGTCAGTCTTTTAAATTTTATCCATTCTACTGAGAATGTAATACTCTTCTATTGGTTTTAATTTGCATTTTCCTAATGACTTATGATGTCGAGTATCTTTTCTTGTGCTTCTTTCACATCTGTATATCTCCTTTGATGAAGTGTCTATTCAAATCTTTTGCCCATTTTATAACTGAACCATCTTATTATTCAGCTGTAGGTTATTCATATAATCTAGATCAAGCTTGTCCAACCCGCCGACCACAGGCCACATGCAGCCCAAGATGGCTTTGAATGCGACCCAACACAAATTTGTAAACTTTCTTAAAACATTATGAGTTTTTTTTGTGTGTGATTTGTATTTTTTTTAGCTCATCAGCTATCAGTAGTGTATTTCATGTCGGGCCCAAGACAATTCTTCTTCCAATGTGGCCCAAAGAAGCCAAAAGATTGGACACCCCTGATCTGGATTCATGCCCTTGTCAGACATATGTTAACAAATATTTTCTCCCAGGCTGTGGCTTAATTTTTGTAACTTTTGAAGAGCAAATTGTTTTTATTGTTTCAATATAACTTTAAGCACTAAAGCATACTGCCTTAGTATTAGTGTATTAGATTCCTAGGGCTATTGTAACAAAATACCACAAACAGGGTGGCTTGAAACAACAGAAATTTAACCATTCATGCTAGAAGTCTGAAATCAAAGTGTCAGTAGGGCCATATTCCCTCTGAAAGCTCTAGAAAAGAATCCTTCCTTGACTCTCCTAGCTTCTGGAGGTTGCTGGCAATCTTTGAAATGCATTTCTTAGTTGTAGCAGCATAACTCCAATCTCTGTCTCCATCTTCCCACAGGCTTCTTCCTGCCTCTGTATCTTCATATAAAGTATCTCCTCATAAAGACAGCAGTCACTGGACTTGGGCCAACAGTAATCCATGATGACCTCATCCTAAATTGATCACATCTACAAAAGACACTATTTCCAAATAAGGTCACATTCAAAGGTACCTGGGGTTAGGATTCAACATATATTTGGGAGGATATAACTCAGCCCATAACAGGCATTTAGTGTTTAATATGTTTTTAAAACCCACTGTAAATGATACAGGGAGGCTATGCATGTGTGAGGGGAGAGGGTACACGGGATATTTCTACATCTTCCTCTCAATTTTGCTGTGAACTTCAAACTGCTCTAAAAACATTGTCTTTAAAAAAAAACACACACTGAACAATAAATTATTTGACATAAGCTCTGACCTCCTTGAAACAGTCCATTTTTGCTGCAATAACTGTTCTCATAGAGATACCTTCGAAATCATTTGCAGAATTTACCCATGGTCTTATTTCCCCAAAATAGATGCATTCCTTGCAATACAATCAGCTCAGCTTAAGGGTCTACCCTGAGCTGTCCCCTTATTAACAACTGTTAGGTAAAGGTACATGAAGAAAAAAACTTGTATGACTGTTTCTTTTAAGATCTCTATTGTTCTGTCTCCAAATAGGGTGTAAAAATGTAGCATCCTCCTGTAGTCCCAGCTACTAAGAAGGCTGAGGCGAGAGGATTATTTGAACCTAGGACTTTGAATCCAGCCTGGACATCATAGCAACAACCTGTCTCTTAAAAAAAAAAATGTGGGGGAACAGGTGTTAATGCAGTGACAACTCTAAATCTGCATTCAGAGATGCCTCTTATTCCATCCCTGTCTTCCTTCAATACCACCTAACAGAAAATGGAAAAATGCTTCTCCAAAGAAACATGTTCCAATTATCTATTGATACATAATAAGTCACCATCAAGCTTAGTTTAAAACAGTAATAGCCATTTTACTTTCTCTGAGGGTCAGGAACTCAGAAAGGTTTGATTGTGTGGTTCTAGCTCAGAGTTTCTCATTTGGCAGCACTGAAATGGTGCCTGGAGCAAGAGCGGTGCAGGGCTACCAGGGCAAAGGTCTGGCTGCTTAATACAGTTGGTCTTCTCAGGGCCCTTGGTCTCTCCTCACAACACAATGGCCTCTGAGCAGCTGGACTGCTTACATGAAGGCTGCAGGTTTCACAACTGAACACCGTATTTCAACAAAGAAAGGAGCATCACCTTTTCTGATCTAGCTTCAGAAATCACATAGCGTCATTTCTGCACTACTCTATTGGCTGAAACAGGCACAAAAGCCAACGTAGCTTCAAAAAGAAAAGACAAAGACCCTACCTCTCAAAGACAGAAGTAGCAAAATCAACTGTAAGAAGAGCATGTGGGTGAAAGATAACTTTACGGAAGTCTTTGGAAAATTCAATTTGCCCCAGAATATATCCTAGTTCTCCCTGGGGCATCAAGAACTATTGACCACTCAGTTCAAATTAAATTCTAAGGCAAAGCTATACACTGACATGCCCAGGCTCAATATTTTCCCCATTCTTATTTCTCCCAATACTGTTTTCCATCTTGTCTACTACAGTTGAGTATACCCTATTGACTTAGGTCCTCCAGGTGTTCTGTGTTACAAAAACCGAATTCAGAAGTTACTTACCACAGGTCATATAGAGAAACTAATAGCAATCTCTTGATGCACAGCTGCATCATTTTCAACTCCCTCCAGTTCAATGTCTTCTTTAAGTTCAATGCCCAGAAACCTGGCTTACACTCTAGCCCTCCCAATAATTATTAAGAATTGCCTATAATTCAGAGTTTCAAATCATTCTTTCATTCGTTTAAAGTGAATTTCCCATTATAAAACACACAGATACACACACACACGCACACACATGTGCACCACTTTCCTTAGGTAAATATGATTGATTTTTGGATAATTTACCAATTATGGTTCATGGTATCCATTCACTAGTTAAAATGCCTAGGAATTATTATATTTCCCTTTCTGCTTCCATAAATCATGATGTCACAAATCTTTATTCAAATATACCATTTCTATGACACCTCATTTACTTTAAGATTCTCTCATTCTCCATAAAATGTAACGGAAAATAAATTCCACACAATAAATATTGATGGAACACTGAATACATACCATGCCTTCTGCTATGTGTGAGGTGACGAAGGCAAATAAGACAATTTCCTTCCCCTCACATAGTTAAGGCATCTAACTATGAAGACAAATTTACCAACAACCATGATTATTACTTACAATATCCAAAGGAGCCCTCATTAAGACCTAGGAGACTCAGTTAAAACCACACCCAAGAGGCCAGGCGAGGTGGCTCAGACCTGTAATCCCAGCATTTTGAGAAGCCAAAGCAGGCAGATCACCTGAGACCAGGAGTTCGAGACTAGCCTGGCCAATATGGTGAAACCTCGTCTCTACTAAAAATACAAAGATTAGCTGGGGGTGGTGACACACACCTGTAATCCCAGGTACTGGGGAGGCTAAGGCAGGAGATTCACTTGAACATGGGAGGCGGAGGTTGCAGTCAGCCAATATGGTGCCATTGCACTCCAGCCTGGGCAACAAGAGCGAAACTCCATTTCAAAAAAAAAAAGGCGGGGGGGGGACTACCTTTTAAGGAAAAGTAGGTAAATATTTGACAATAATAAAATGAAGAGTACTGATTGTTGACAAAGTTAAAATGTAAGCAAAAATTCCAGAGTATACAGAATGCCTGGCTTGACAGGGCACCACAAATGAACCTGACTTGAAGTGTGGTTCCAGGTGCCTACCTTGTTAGCCTCATGACCAGCCACAAAGAGCCATATTTGTGTCTGATCATGAGACTAACAAGGTAGGCAAATGCCAGCCTGTGATGTTCCTTACATAGCACTGTAAGGAGCTGAATTCTATAGGTAATAGCTAGCCACCAAATATTTTTAAGAGGTGAAAAAACTTGCAGACAACGTGATCTTATACAGTTGCTTGTCTATATCCATGGGTTCCACATCTGTGGATTCAACCAACCACAGATTGAAATATTAGGAGAAAAAATTACATCTGTACTGAACATGTACAAACTTTTTTATTGTCATTATTCCCTAAGCAATACAGTATACCAACTATTTATATAACATTTACAATGTATTAGTTATTATAAGTAATCTAGAGATAATTTATAGTATACAGGAGAATGTGCATAGGTTATATGCAAATACTATGCTATTTTATATCAGAGATTTCAGAATCCATGGGTTTGGGTATCCACAGGAGGTCCTGGAACCAATCCCCTGCAGATACTGAGGAATGACTGTACACAAACAACCCTAACATCTCCATCAAAAAACTGTTAGAACTGATAAATAAATTCAGTGAAGCTGCAGGAAACAAAATCAACATTTTCCAAAAATCAGTAGCATCTCTATATGCTAACAACGAGCTATCTGAAAGAGAAATTAAGAAAACAATCCATTCACTATAGCAACCAAAAAGAACAGAATGCTTAGGAAAAAATTTAAACCAAGAAGTTGAAAGACCTGTACACCAGAAACTATAAAAGATTGATGAAAAAAACTGAAGACAACACAAATAAGTGGAAAGACATACTGTGTTCACAAGTGGAGAAATTAATAGTGTTAAAATGTCCACACTACCCAAAGTGATCTACAGATTCCCCAATCAAAATTTCAATGACATTTTTCACAGAAATAGAAAAAACAATCCTAAAATTTGTATGGAACCACGAAAGACCCCAAATATCTGAAGTAATCTCAAGCAAAAAGAACAAAGCTAGAGGCATCACACGATCTAACTTCAAAGTGTACTACCAAGCTACAGTAATCAATACAGCATGCTGCTGGTATAAAAAGAGACACACAGATCAATGGAACGGAATAGAGGGCCCAGAAATAAATCTACACATATACAGTCAATTGATTTTCAACAAAGGTGCCAAGAATGCACAATGGGGAAAGCACAGCCTCTTCAATAAATGGTTTAGGAAAACTGGACACCCACACACATAAGAATGAAATTCGACCCTTACTTCACACTAAATATAAAAATCAACTCAAAATGGACTAAAGATTCAAATGTAAACCTTGAAACCATAAAACTACTAGAAGAAAACATAGCAGAAATTCTCCATGACATTATTCTGGGTGATGATTCTTTGGATATGACCCCAAAAGCACAGACAACCAAAAATAAAAACAAAAAAATAGATAACTGGGATTACATCAAACTAAAGAGCTCTGCACAGCAAAGAAAACAATCAACAGACTGAAAGACAACCTACAGCCTGGAAAAAAATATATGCAAACCATGCATCTGATAAAAGACTAATATCCAAAATATATGAGGAACTCAAACAACTCAATAGCAAGAAAATAAATAACCTGATTTTAAAAAGGGTGAAGGACTTGAAAAGACATTTCTCAAAAGACGACATACAAATAGGCAACAGGTGTATGAAAAAATGCCCAACATTACTAATCATCAGAGACATGCAAATTAATACCACAATGAGATATCACTTCACACGTGCTAGAATGGCTATTATCGAAAAGATGAAGATAGATTTTTGCAAGGACATAGAGAGCAGAGAAAAAGGATCCACTGTATACTGTTGGTGGGAATGAAAACTAGTATAGCCATTATGGAAAATTTTAAGGTTCCTCAAAAATTAAATTATTGACCTAGCAATTCCAAAACTGTGTATACATCCAAAGGAAACAAAACCAGTATTTCAAAAAGATATCTGTACTTCCATTTTCACTGCAGTACTAGTTACAATAGTCAAGATATGGAATCAACCTAAGTGTCCATGAAGAGAAGAATGGACAAAGAAAATGTGAAATATATATCCCCAATGGAATTGTGTGTGTGTATGTGTGTGTACATATATAATTATATTAAAGGCTGAATACTATTCAGCCTTTAAAAAGAAGGAAATCCTGTCATTTTCAACAACATGAATGAACCTGGAAGACAATATGTTAAGAGAAATAGGCTAGACACAGAAAGACAAATAATCACATGATTTTATCTGTATGTGTAATCTAAAAAAGCTGAACTCATTGAATCAAAGAGTAGAATGGTGGTGGGTGGGGGCAGGTGGAGAGTTGGGGAGATGTTGTTCAAAGGATATAAAATTTCACTTGATAAGAGGAATAAGTTCAAGAGATTTATTGTACAATATGGTGACTACAGTTCATAACAATGTATTTTATTTTGAAAAACATTAAGGGGATTTTAAGTCTTCTCACCACAAAACATGATAAGTATCTGAGATAATGCATATGTTAATTAGCTCAATTTGGCCATTTCACAATGTATACAGATTTCCACATCATGTTATACACTATAAATATGTATAATTTTTATTTTTCAATTTAAAAAATTGTTTTTTTAAGTAGAAAAACTTGATGAGACCCATGTTTTCAGAAAGGTATTTGTCCACAATGAGAAAAATGGTTTGACGGAAAGGAGCCCAAAAGTAGGAAAAATTACTAAGTTCAGGTGAAAAGAAAGAAGGGCTCACCATAAGTCAAAAGACATGAAGTGAACAAAACAGATGCAAGAACATCCAATTTAGTGACTGATGGCTTGAACCAGAACAGGGGGTGGTTGTTGGTGGTAATCAAAGCATCCTGTCAAAATGAGAATCTACAGAAGTTGGTGAGATGCATGTGTCAAAGTCAAATAGATCAAAAGCTAAGAGAGGAAATAAACCAAGATGACAGTGATTTTAAACTCACTTTCTGCAAGAAGCTTGGTTAATTTTAAAACATCATCCATAAATGGCATACTAAGTGACAGAATATGACCTCAACACATAATCACAAACTTAAATAGTAAGACTTTTCATCATGGTGATCACCTTATTTGCTAAATTATAAACTTTGTTTTCCTCCAACAAAATTGGAATGTAGAAACCAGAGTGCCTGAGATGTCAGAGAACAAGAAACTTTAAAAACAAAGTCATAAAAATGAATAACAGAATAAAAATGGAATCTGTACAAAGTACACATATATAACAGCAAAAATAACAAGTGAGCAGAGGATAAGAATTCGAAGAGGTTGGCCTATAAGTTCTAAAATAAAAACTCTTCTATTTCAGTAATTCCTCATTCATCCTTACCTTGGCTTATGGCATTGTTTCCTATGCCTCACTTGAAGATGTCTGAAAGGACTATCGTGACACACATTTGTCTTGTTACAAAGAAGTGGGCTTGATTGCACCAACAGTTGGTAGGTTTTTCCTCTTCCTCTATGCCTGTATTGCGTCACCTCGGAAGGCTTATGTTACAGGTAAGCAGTAAGCCAGGCATGTAACATTAGAATATATCCAAGCATTAACTGTTCATACTACCACTAGCTTTAGACATCCCCTCAGTGTGATCCCAGCTCAGCCATTTTTCAGCCGTTGTTACGTGAGCTAAAATGTCCTTCATGGTCCAACTTTACATTCCCAAAGATGGTACAAAAAACATGCATTTCTGTCTTGCTATGTCTGAAAAACAAGGGATAGTTGGTCACTGACAGTAGTCACTGTTTAAAAGTCACCAGCCCTGCTCTTCCTTTTTCTCTCTCTCTCTTTTTTTTTGAGATGTAGTCTCCAGTGCAGTGGCACGATTTCGGCTCACTGCAACCTCTGCCTCCCAAGTTCAAGCAATTCTCCTGTCTCAGTCCCCCAAGTAGTTGGGATTACAGGTGCACACCACCACGCCCAGCTAGTTTGAGACGAGATTTCTCCATGTTGGCCAGGCTAGTCTTGAACTTCCGAGCTCAGGCGATCCGCCCACCTCAGCCTCCCAAAGTGCTGGGATTACAGGTGTCAGCCACCGTGCCCGGCCCCTGCTTTTTCAAGAGAACTGGCTGATGAGCTTCCTGGGACCACTGGTTAGACTGCTGGCTCTTCCTTGCCTCTGCAGCCTCTCCATCCTGAATACAATTCCAGAGCCATAACCGTCAAGTAAATGCTTTTTTTTTTAACCTTTTAAATATTAAACAACTATACAAAGCCAGTCTTCAGTGAAACATGCTGTTAGTATAAGGATACAGATTTCTGGCGTTGACTCATTTCCAGTTATTATGCATTCCAAATCACATGCCAAAATTTTAATGAACTTTCAAATTTACATTTATGAAAACAGACCTTGGCACACACAAATAGGTTATTTTTCCATATCACTTTTCAAAAGGTGCCTTATAGCTAAAATGATTCTGAGCTGTCTTCTGTCATTCAAGATGAACTCTACAAAAGAACTTAGTGTTCTTACTTTTACACTAATTTATTCTACATTGATTTTAGTCAGCATATGGCAAGCATATGGGAAAGAGAAGTGTATCTGGAAGCTGTTAGAACTGCATGTAATCAAAATCTACCAGTAGAAACCTAATTTGATTAATTGAAAATTAAAGTAGTAGTTAATCACTTGCTATTTAAGTAGGGGTTGGGTATCACTTAAAAACGAATCTTTCTCAAACATGTAAAATTAATTCTCTTTGTTCCAAATCAACACTTACTATTCAACTGGCAGTATGAAGAGTGCAAGGCACCCCCTAAAACCTTTAACAAGTAGGCCCTGGCTTAATGCGAAAGTGAGTAGTAAATTTTCAAGACGGTGTCTACATTTGAAAGAGAACTGTTTCTTAAAACATCACTTTAGCAGTTAATTGACCTTTAAAAGAAGGGAAAGGGGACTAGCTGAATCTGGATCAAGTTCCACCAATATCTACCTCTTAAGTTTTGAAGCTTACAAATAATCTACAAATTCACATAATCTGTTAATTGAGCATCTTTCGGCAATCTACTTCTTACTTATAAGGCACCAAAAGAAAATCAGTGTCTGGGGAAGAGCTAAGGAAATATTTCTAAAGCCTAAAATTGCCTCCCCCAAGTTGACTGCAGCCTAGGCTCAAAACTTCCTTCATTTTTTTAAAATGAGAATGTTAACCCTACAAAAACATATTCACAAAAAGGTCCTAGTTTATATAACATTTCTTAAAGCTTGCCTTTAAAAAAGAGACCCTTATAGGTTTCCTCCTTTCCTCCCAAATCTTTGGTCTAACAAAGTAATCAAAACCAAAATTAATCTCATGTTCAAAGCCAGCAGATGAATTCTCAAGATTACCCAATTTCTTCCTGCCCATGCATGCAAGAATTTGCTTATTAACTTCCTCAAAGATAGAGCAGCAATATTAGAAGAAAATTAACCAATCACAAAATGTCATGTAGTCTATTCCCAAAATGGAAAAAAAAAAAAAACAAATCTCAAGCCCAGAAAAATAGATAAATCAATTGGCTCAACATTTTAATGTTAAAATCATAATAGAATAAAAGGAAAAGGAAAGGTACTCTTCACAATAAGAAGCTATATCAATCCAAATAAAGTATGCCTAAAATCATGATTAGGCATCAAAATATAACACATTTGTTTAAAAAAAGAATAAAAGCAGTTTACATGAGGGGAGAGGTAGCCATAATAAATCTGGAAATTAATTCAATAACATTGATATTCAAATGTATATTCCCTGCTGCTTAATCCAAAAGGAGAGGTTCTATTTCAATGCATCACAATAAAATAGTTTAGCATCTGTCTCCTACTAACCAGAATCACAGATTTCGAAACTGCTCTAAATTTAAATTACTGCAACTTTCCCATCATAATGTTCTTATTTATGGCCTCACAAAACTGCAGGTAAATGAAAAACCCACAGAACACTTGAAACAAGTAAGGATGACAACAGATCCATTCCCTTACCTCTCACCCCACATTCCGCCCTTCCCCTTTTATAAAGAAAAATGTCTTCAGTCCTATCAGTTTCCTTTCACAAACACTCTGCCTCATGTATCCTCAGGAGGCCCATCCACTAAAAGGAGAATGAAAGTGTTTACAGATGGTAGAAAGAGATAGGAGAGGACACTACCGCAGTGCCAACACTATCATCCCAGGATCTAGAGACCTAAAGCAGAAGAAATTCTAGTCAACAAAACCCCAGTCATAACTGTAGGGAGGAACTGAAAGTAAATCTTAGAGGTAAAGAATGAAGAAGACAAAAGATTAAAAATTCAGGCACAAGAAAGGATTAGACAGGTAAGAACAAACCACTGCTTTACAAAGTCAGACTTCATACAATTCAAGTAGACTAGCCTCGTAAATTAAAGAAACTAAACAGAACAAAAAGTAATAAATTCAAAAAAAAAAAGTTTTAAACCCAAACGGCTAAAAAGATTTGACATGTTCACTAATGGAGGTATAAAGTAAGTATCTATAAACCCCATAGGTCCAGCAAAAACAAAATATGGCTAAGCATCCCCATTTTACAATACTGAAAAACATTTCTATTTTATGGTATCACTAATTCATATGGCTGTCGTCTCTACATCCTCAAGGAACTCATAACCAAAAGAATATGGTATACGATTTCATTTTAAATAATTTCATTTTTAAAGTCTGGTGATTGTGTGTTTGGAAAGGGGTGGTGAAGACATGACAAGGAATTACAGGTCAATGTACATCAGTGGGAATCAGAAGCACAAGGTCTCTGTCCTTTTCATGCAAGAGAGGTATCTATTGTCCTAGGCTTCATATTGTATATGATGTATGTACAATGCCCACAACCGTTTACATTCCATGAAGATCTAATGAACTCCAGTTCTGACTGGGTTCTTCAAACTCTCTCCATTCAGAGTCCAGACTGGGTACCCAGAACATCTGGTAGCACAAATCACTGAAGTCTACCAAAGATGGCAATCTTTTTGTTTTATGGTGGATTCCTTTTTTTTAAGTATGTTCACCATGGACAGTATACTCATTAAAATATGCGCTGAAAGGTATATTTATTCTGTTCAAAGTTCGCTGAAATGTAGTGGGGGAAAAGCTTTTACTGTTTCTTTATAATTCTTTGTCTCTAGATAAAAATGGATCTCACTCTTTAGTTGTGCTTGTAGTGGCTTTAAGTCATTGAAACACCCAGGCGTTGAGTAAGAGGTGGCCCTTTTGAATTTGTTGAAGATGTGTTTCTCTTCTACCTTGGTCTTTCTCCTAAGCATTAATATCTACAACACTTGAGGTTTTGGCTTTTGTTTAAGCATAAATAATTGAAATACTGTATGATACCATGTTAAAAATAAGCCACCACGCCAAGACTGTATTAATAGCACAGTTCAAGTCACTGCTGTAATGTACATGGCACTGCATCTTTCACTAACAAACGAAATGTAACCTGAACTTTGTCTTACACATAGCCTTGAAAACAGATATTTCATTACTACCACATATTTTTGTTTTATATCCTGCCAAATGATTAAGTAGGTTTTATTGTAAAGGAACTGTCAGTCAGAGCACAGTATAATGATCAGGGTACAATTTTTTTTTTTTTTTTTTTTTTTACATCTGATATCCACCACTTACAAACTTAGGCAGGCCAGTTGGCTTCCTGGAAGCTCAGGTTCTTCATAAAGATGAGAATATCAACATTATCTTAGCTGAATTATGTGAATCAAATGTGAAAATGTTTTATAAACCCTAAAATTCTATTTTTAAAACCATGAAGGAAAGACTGACAGGCTACATTAGATACATATTTAATATTTCTGCTTGGCGAAAGAGCAAGGCACCACCACTATCAAATGATAAACTAGAAGAAAATATGTGTAACACATCTGAAAAAGGGTTAATGTCTTTAAAGAATTCCAACAACTTGATAAGCAAAAAGAATCCAAGAAGGAAAAAATGAGCAATGAATAGGAGAAATGTGAATAAATTTAAAATATGTGAAAAGGTACTCAACCTTACTGGTTGGCAGAGATACACAAATAAAAGATCAATTTTGCTGCCAGGCGCGGTGGCTCACGCCTGTAATCCCAGCACTTTGGGAGGCCAAGGTGGGCAGATCACAAGGTCAGGAGTTCAAGAGCGGCCTGGCCAACATGGTAAAACCTCATCTCTATTAAAAATACACAAAATTAGCCAGGTGTGGTGGCGTGCACCTCTAATCCCAGCTACTCAGGAGGCTGAGGCAGGAGAATCGCTTGAACCCAGGAGGCAGAGGTTGCAGTGAGCCGAGATCGCATGACTGCACTCCAGCCTGGGCGACAGATCAAGACTCCATCTCAGAAAAAAAAAAAAGATCCATTTTGCAAAAACTTGGTGATTGTTAATATTAAGAGTTGGTAGTACTATAAGGAAATGTACATTTTCATACATTACTTGGGAGAGGGGTTTGAAAGTTTCTACAATCTTCCAGAAAGTATTTGGTAAAATGTTATTATTTAAATTTTTTTAATTATACATCCTTTAGTCTAGGAATCCCACTTTCAGTGTTTATTCAACTGAACTAAAGCACCAGCATTTAAAGATATGTACTCAAGAATGCTTTGCCATTACTGCTTAGAAGAACAAAAACTGGAAATGTGGTTGCCATCAATACCAGAAAGGCTAAATAAATCACATTTGGTTCTCTCTATAGAATATTATGCAGCCATTAAAAATAATGAATTATATATCTGCATCTATTAACCTCAAAATAAGTCCAAGATATGTTTAAGTGAAAAATTAAAGTCAGAGAATAATCATGTGACTGGTATTATTTAATATTATAAAATTTAAAACAAATTAAAACATTTTAAACATGTCTATTAGAGCCTAATACTAGAGTGGTGGTGTATGTGTGTGTGCATGTTCATATGGAAGGATGCTTATTAATTTCTGGGGTGACTGAGTTATAAAACTTAAACGTATTACTTTTGTAATTTAAAAAAAACTTCAAGAAAAAAATAAATAATTAAGAACAAATGAAACTGATCAGACCTAGTATTGGAAAGAATATATGCAAATACAAACATATGCAAATAATAAAAAATTGCAATTGCAATACCTTTTCTTCCAACACAAAAAAATTAATCTACCAAGAAATTTTAAGTATAACACAATGAGTTACAAGCTGGAACCTTTACAGTACAATTCCTTCTCTCAAACTATTACCAGAAATAAAAGCAATAGTGAATTACATTATAAGATGGTAGAAAAGGTGTTATGCTATGAAGCATCATTAAATGTATCACATACATTGGGAGGCTGAGGCAGGAGGACAGCTAGAGCCCAGGATTTCGTGGCCTATGACAGAGCCTATGAATAGCCACTGTACTCCAGCCTCACAACATAGTCCCTAAGAAAATATGTAAGATTTTTTTTTAAACGCATCACATACAGATACACAGACATCACAGATACACATACATACATACATATGCGCACACACACGCACACACACACCCCTCTGCCTCTCTTTCCTCTTCAGCAAGTAAAGTTTAGAAGAGGAACACCTATAAGTGCTCACACTGAAGGCAGAGAAGGGCAACAGTAGCCACAGCAGACATTAATAATCTATCACAGCACTCTTCTCTGTGGAGCAGAGAGCAGCCTCAGAATTGCATTACCAGTACAGAGTTCTAAAACAGAAGAAGCCCATCCCTGAGTAGGAGAGGCATAAAGCCTAGTTGACCTTGCTGGAGCAATAAAAAGAAAAAAGCCCCCAAGTCTGAGCTGAAGATGAGACACAGACCTCTTCATGCACTTAATCTAGCACTTCAAGAGCAAGCTTTCAACAGTATTCCTTTAATAAATACTAACCTAAAATACTCATTCTTGATATGCCTCCAAGAAAGGCTGCAATGGTGCTGTTTTAGGGACTGTGGAACAACAGATGTCTCCCTATCTGGCTCCTGATCTGAAATTCCATTAGCAATCATATTTTCACTCCACAATAGATTTTTCTTAGATGTCTAATACAGCAACAGCATGCCACCATGAATCAGCAATATCAGATGCCCACCCACTTTGATAGGTTGGTATGTTCTCCTAACCTTAAAACAGTGGCTCTCAAACTGTGACTCCAGAACTATTAGCACCACCTGGGAACCTTTGGAAGTGCAAATTCTCAGGCCCCACCCCAAATTTAATGAATCAGAAACTTTGGGGGAAGAGTCTAGCTTGTTCTGATTCTGATAATGGCTATTGTTGCAGAACCACTGCCCCTAACTATACATTATAAACAGCATCTATGAGTACAAGTGTTTTTATCCTATACACCCCCTAAGTTTAATAGTTAACAATGCTGTTTCACTAGCATGCCATGTTATGTCATTAAGCAAAGTTCATTTATTGTTTTTGGTTTTTTAATGCAGCTGATTTTATTTTCAAGAAACTTTGTTCCCAGAAGTCAGTAACTGAAGTTACTAAAATAGCTATGACCATCACCACAACTGCTTCTAACTATACTGCCACAAAGCACAGTACATGACTAAACGCATCTCCACACTAAGCATGCAGTTTGCAGAGCCTGTCTTTTGGTTAGAACTCCTGTTTATGGCATTGCCCATTTTGCAACACAAGCTATAAAGTGACTAAGTAAACAATACATACATACTCCACGGTATAGGACAATTCAATAGAAATGATCAAACATCCACTACACATAAGACACCATATTAAGAACTGTAAGTGAGGCTCTGTTATATTTCTCTACAATTTGGTTTTGGGGGTATCTCTCTGGAGAGTAGCCATAAATTCTAGTCTTGCCCTGATAGGGCTCTAGGAAATATAGTTGTAGATATTTACAGTGTACCTTTCATGAGGTCCTTCTTCATCCTGGCAGACAGCCTAATGCCTAAGTGTCTGACCTGTGACCAGGTGTCCCTCTCACAGGAAACTGGTTTATACTGGCAGGTACCCTTGTGGCTCTTGTCTGACCTGTGTCCAGTTTATTCCTCCCAAGATAGCCACTCTCTGGGAGAGCTCTGACTAAGAGGAAAATTAGGTCTGGGTCTGTCAGTCCGATGAGACACAGAAACACAACACAAACATGTGAAATACCAGAAGCAACGTACGACAAATTGGTGAGAGGAGGAGTACCAATGCGGGCGAAAGACAAGATGGCAGGGAAATGCACTCAACCAGCAGATGGGCAGCCAGAGAGAAATGAGCTATGGGCCAAGGCCTTTATTGGGGTCCAGGGAACTAACCAAGCAGGTTTCCTGTGGGAAGTTCTAGTTGGTGGGTTTAGAGCAAGCAGGCAAAAGTTCTGTGGAGTCACACTGTGAATGAGAGTGGCTACCGTGGCGTATCTGCAGCAGTCCATGCAGGGTATGGGGGGTCAGTCAAGTAGGCTGTATCTGTATGTCCATGAGGGAGGTGGTTGTACACGGCAGATATCTGGCTCGACCACACTGAGGAACCGGGAGGAGGCAGGGAGTGGATAGTGTGTCAAGGATGACTGAGCCCTGCTTCTGTGTGAAACAAGTTACACCTAGATTCAGAATAGATGCTGAAGCAACATAAAATTATAAAAATTCACTGTAATTCACATCTTGGGGCCTGGGCACCAGTTTTTAAATGTCAGATAAGTGTAAGTCTGAGGGGTGGATGCGCTGACTGTAAGGAGAAAGTGGATTTGGTGGTCATATTCAGAGGCACAAGTCAGGAGATTCTGATGGAAAGTTGGAAGGGGTAGTAGGAAAAGACACCAGTGGGTAGGTGGTCCTCTCCCCTAGGGAGTAAGGGGTTGACTGATATGAGGCAGGTGTCTCCTGAGGAAAGCAACAGTCTCCATTAATTGTAGTAACTCATTCCGGATTTTACTTGCAGTATGGAAGTGTAGGGGTGTACATTTGAGTGGAGAACAAGGAGGATACCAGGATCATGGGCTAAGGAAACAGTGGGTTCAGGAAGAAAACCAAAAAATGTCCTGTGTCCTGCTGAGTGGAGGTTTTAGTGTCCCAGGGGAAGGAATCACAGGGGCAAAGTCATCTCCAATGGAGAGGTCCTGGGTTGGGTGATATCATCTGGGATGTGAGACTGGGGTATGGCTTTTTAAGTGACTGCCCACTCGAGTTGATGCAGGCCTCTGGACTGTAAACCATTAAACACCCAAACCAGTAGCAATGAGACTAATATTCAACAAAATGATATGTAGCTGTACCATATAGGGGTTTTTATTTTTTTTTATTTTTTATTTTTTGGTGGTGGAGATTCAAGCTCAAATAGGTCCCCCATATCAAATGAGAAACTGCCTGGCCCATGGGACAATCTATTTTTAATAGGTCCCAGGAAAGAATGTGCCCTTGATCTAGCTGCCAGCCTTTATGGGATGGCAGCAAGATCACAAATGTATAAAGATATGACCTAGGGCAAGATAGAAACTGTTAGGGCTTTATTTGTTGGGCTGGGATTTGAAAAGGAGTCGTTTGAGGAAATCATTATGCCTCTTGATTAAATCATTACCTAACACCTGTCAGGGACATGAAAGTTCTACTGAAAGTATCTTCCAAGAAACCAGTATTGTGTTCTAGGAAGTGAAATGTGTTTCCTGGTTACCACCAGTAATATCTTCAAGGCAGGAGATTCTCAGTGTTTCTTACCTTGAAGGAACAATTTTTTTTTTTTTTTTTTTGAGACGGAGTCTTGCACTGTTGCCCGGGCTGGAGTGCAGTGGCGTTATCTCGGCTCACCGCAATCTCTGCCTCCCGGGTTCAGGCGATTCTCCTGCCTCAGCCTCCCTGGTAGCTGGGATTACAGGTGCCCGCCACCACGCCCGGATAATTTTTTGTATTTCTAGCAGAGATGGGGTTTCACTATGTTGGCCAGGCTGGTCTCAAACTCCTGACCTCGTGAGCCACCTGCCTTGGTCTCCCAAAGTGCTGGGATTACAGGCGTGAGCCACTGCGCCAGGCCTCAAGGAACAATTTTTAGGCAATGCTCCAATTGTTTATAATAAATGTAACGATGTCACTACTTGTAGGCCAGGGCATTCAGTGCTGAGGGGCCTGCCTGAAGTTTGGCCAAGTTTGTTTTGAAATTTTAAGTAATCTAGGACTGGCATACTTGCGGGACCTGGTGAATAGGGACTATAGGGTTTAAAGTTCCTTTTCTTTCCCTCTTGGGCTTGAAGCCAACACCATTTTTAGTTCCTATATCTGACTGATAGGAGAAAATGGGGGAGGAGGAAGGTATCTCTAGGCAGCAGCCTTTTCTTGGGATGGCCAGAGACTGTGAGATCATTAGTCCCTTTTTCTCCCCATACTCACCGTTTTGTTTTTTGTTTTGTTTTTTCTTTTTGGCAAAATCTTTTAGAATGGCTAGGCAGCTAAATAATTATTTTTCTTTCTTTGGATGTTTATCTGACAAGCTCCTGGGGTCCCATATGGCAACCATAGTAAGCGGCCACCTCTACTATGGTTGCCATCAGCCGGAGTCATAACAGGCAGCAGCCTCTTTTGAGGATCTCCCCATTGACCTTATCCGGATCAGGTTGCGGCCTTCCCCAAAGCTCAAGCACAGACCCCCTGATGTAAGACTCTGTGGCTGGGGAGTATGTCTGAAGAAAATTGAGTCAATATATATTCTGCACCAAAGCAACATCTATTTGCTTTTACACAAGAAAAAGACTCACAAGCAATGTTACTAGACATGTTATATTGTGTGCCATGGGAGCATAACACATAATGACAAAAAAATAAAAAACAGAAGCAAAGCCAGTTAAGTAAGAGATATCTAGATGTCAGCCATAAACCCTAGACCCAGCTCCAGGAGTCTGTGACTATGAACAGCAGCACTGCCTCAGATATCTCCTGACTCCGCTAAGGACTCACCAATCCCACCTGTGACCCACATGAAGGAGGAGAAAGTAGCCCCATCACATAAGCTTGGAAACAAATGTTTACACTAAACGGCTCTCTGGTCACAACCAGCACAAACGATATTGTGACTTTTTTTCTAATCACACTCCAATCTGATAGGCAGCCTCACAAAAATATGTAGAAAAGCACAACACTCTACATGTATACACACCAAAATACTTTAAATTACAGTTAATCACAGAGCTAGAGCTTCTACAGTCTTACTACTCTCATTTCTTGACTTACCTCCAAAACTTTCATTACCTGTCAGGTCCCCCTTGTTATTCCTCATTTTCTATGTCTCAGGAATGCTATTGATGCTATTGTATTAAATAACTGTCATGCCAAAGGCACATAATACTATAAAGTTTATTTGCAATGTTGAGCAGCAACATCTATTTCTTTTTTATATCAAAGCTTATTAGAATGCTCTATCATCTATGGAGTGTACAGAATCATTTCCAGATACTCTTGAACCAAAAAAAATCTGAGCCTCTCCTAACAAGTAGTTACAACAATGTAGAAAGATTACATGGGAATGTTAAATTGGTAACACATTTTACCTCAACTCTGTTTCCAAATATATTTTCAGTAAGTTCAATGGGCAGGCTAAAAAGTAAAATCTGTCCCTAGAAGGTATATTATTTTTACAATAGGATGAGATAATTTAAAATGTATTATAATAAATCCAACTCATGCATTTTAAGCATCTACTCAATTTTCAGTAATATGCTAGAAATTTTCAGTAATATGCTGGAAACTGCTATGCAGTTTAAGGATAAATGTTTTACTTTATTAATTAGCTATAGGAAATAATATACTTATGCAGTTTTTGTATTTTTTAAAAATAGTCTAGTTCCATTTTGTTCAATAAGCATTGATTTACTGTCCAGGTGCTACTATAGGTTGTTTCAGACTTCAAGGAGCTCTTAGCCTAGTATTATATAATATTTACTGTGTATTATAATGTCAATGGAATTTTGGAAAATTTCCTCAGAAAAACAGAAAAGGAAAAGCTATATTGAGATTTTTACAAGGTATTGGCCAACAGTTTCTACCTACTGTAGAGGGCTACAAAACCAACATCAAAAAAGAACAACACAAATCTCATAGCTCTATCCACTGAGAGGGACCAGAAGGAGTGGCATCCCAGTAACAATGAACACAAATGGCACCCAGATTGAGGTTTCTAAATACAATCCCCCAATAAAAGGAACCAAGCTTTTTTAGGGTCAGCCTAGTGACAGAGTGAGACTGTCTCAAAAAAAAAAAAAAGAAAATTGGTTGAACCCAAGATAAGGGCAGTGAAAATACAAGGTGTGCCTAGATCATCCTGTGGGGTCAGAAAATAAAGAAGCAGGGCCAGGCGCAGTGGCTCACGCCTATTATCCCAGCACTTTGGGAGGCTGAGGCAGATGGATCACTTAAGGTCAGGAGTTTGAGACCAACCTGGCCAACATGGTGAAACCTCATCTCTACTAAAAATACAAAATGAGCCGGGTGTGCTGGTGTGGTGCCTGTAATACCAGCTACTTGGGAAGCTGAGGCAGAAGAATTGCTTGAACCTGGGAGATGGAGGTTGCAGTGAAGCCAAGATCCTGCCACTGCATTGCAGCCTGGGAGACAAGAGCAAAACTCTGTCTCAGGAAAAAAAAAGAAAAAAGCGAGAAATCAAATAAAACAAAATAGAGAAGCAGATGGCAAAAGAGATGAAGACTTGTCAGAAGGCATAGAAGGCAACTCACAAGAAATTACACTGGCCAAAGTCGGGGTAATTTAAACAATAAAATGAGCAATAATAGTATAACCAAAAGAATAAATATTCATGAAGCATAATGCTATGAATGAATGAATGAATGAATGGTAGGCTGAGCGCTGTGGCTCACGCCTATAATCCTAGCACTTTGGGAGGTGGAGGCAGAGGCAGGTGGATCACCTGAGGTCAGGAGTTTGCAACCAGCCTGGCCAACATGGTGAAACCTCGTATCTACTAAAAATAAAATATTAGCCAGGCATGGTGGCACGCGCCTGTAATCCCAGCTACTCAGGAGGCTGAGGCAGGAGAATCACTTGAACCCAGGAGGCAGAGGTTGCAGTGAGCCAAGATCGCGCCATTGCACTCCAACCCGGGCAAGAGAGCAAAAACTCCATCTCAAAACAAACAAACAAACAAACAAACAAAGGCAACTTTTCCTTACAGAAGAATTATAATTAACAAATGCAGAAGAAAATAAGAGAAACAGAAAAACACCATTAGAACACTACAGTGGTAACTGCTCCAGGCAAAATGCAAGAATGGAAACAAAAATAAGTGGGCAAAATTTTAAGCACAAACAAGATATCACGCAATCTCAAAGTATCTCTCCCAAGACATTTAGTAATCATAAAGATAAAATAAAATTTTATAGTGAAGGATCCTAACAGATACCACCTTAAACAAGTGAACAAGGTTAACACCAGTAATACATACTGATATCATGTACCATGTACCCCTGAGGTGATGGAATGAATGAGAAGGGCTTATCGAATGTATGGAGTCCTTCTCAATAATATAACCAGCCTAATCATGAGAAAACATCAGACAAACCCCAAATCAAGGGACATTCTACAAAATACCTGACCAAGAATTTTCAAAAATATCAAGGTCATGAAAGACAAAGACAGACTGAGCAACTCACAGATAAAGGAGACTAAAGAAACATGACAACTAACTGCAATGTGGGATCCTGGTTTGGATCCTGATTTTGCTGACCCTGCAATACTCTTTAAATTAACTAATGCTTTCATTAATTAACAATGAGTTAATTCTTCCTTCCTATAAAAGGTAAAAAAGGAATAGTGTTTTTAAATCATTAAATAGAAAAAAGTTGGAAATACTTATTAACCAGAAGAAATTTAGATTACTCTTTAAATTACAGACTTTTAAAATAAATATTTGCTAAATACAATCAATGTGGTATCCTAGATTAGATCTTGAAACACAAAAAAAAGATATTAGTAGAAAAACTAGACAAATCTGAATAAAGTCTGGAAATTAGTTAATAATGGTGTGCCAATATTAGCTTATCAGTTTTTACAAAAGTTTTTACAAAACCCTTAAAGACTTTTAACAATAGAGGAAATCGAGTGAGGAGTATACAGGGACACTCTATACTATGAAACTTTTCTGTAGACCTAAATTTATTCCAAGATAAAAAGTTTTTTATTTATATGTCATCACTTTTAGGTACCTAATGATTGCCAGATGGAAGCATGTCATTATATTAGGCCATATTAAGAGCCATATATAGGCTTTTTTGACTATATGATATAAACATACAATGACGTACATAGTTAAACTCACAGAATATCACTGAATCTCACTTTTCAAAAGAATACATACATGTGGCCAACAATCATATGAAAAAAAGCTCAACATCACTGATCATTAGAGAAATACTAATCAAAACCACAGTAAGAAACCATCTCATGTCAGTCAGAATGCCTATTATTAAAAAATCAAAAAATAACAGATGCTGGCAAGGTTGTGGAGAAAATGAAATGCTTATACACTGTTGGTGGGAGTGTAAATTAGTTCAACCATTGTGGAAGACAGTGTGGTGATTCCTGAAAGAACTAAAAACAGAATTACCATTTGACCCAGCAATTTCATTACTAGGTATATACCCAAAGGAATATAAATCATTCTATTATAAAGACACATACACGTATATGTTCACTGCAGCACTATTCACAGTAGCAACAACATGGAATCAACCTAAATGCCCATCTATGGTAGACTGGATAAAGAAAATATGGTACATATATGCCATGGAATACTATGTAACCATAAAAACGAATGAGATCATGTCCTTTGCAGGGACATGGGTGGAGCTGGAGGCCATTATCTTTAGGAAACTTAACACAGGAACAGAAAGCCAAATACCACATGTTCTCACTTATAAGTGGGAGCTAAATGATGAGAATACATGGACACATAGAGGGGAACAACACACACTGGGGCCTGTTGGAGGGTGGAGAGTGAGAGGAGAGAGAGGATAAGAAAAAATAACTAATGGGTACTAGGCTTATACCCGGGTGATGAAATAATCTGTACAACAAACCTCTATGACACAAGTTTACCTACATAACAAATCTGCACATGGACCCCTGAACTTAAAAGTCAAATTAAAAAAAAAAAAAGAATATCACTGAGCCTCAATTGGAATAAATTGAGACAGTCACATAAAAAGCTCACAAATCCTATCAATGAAAAAGCACTTATTTCGAGTTACTTTGTACCAGCTAAGTTCCATCCTAAATGCTGTGAAAAGTGATTTCCTTCATGTAACTTAAAGTCCAGCAAAATAGGAAGGCATATAAATAAAAATGTGAAAAATAATACAAGAAAGTGAATAGAGACTAATATGAATAACACTGCAATAAAAACACACAAGGGTTAGGCACACAACAAAAATGGTTGACTGGGAGACAGTACAGACTTCCCTAGAGAGAGAGAGATGGTTGAACTGAGTCTTCAATTAGGAGCACGAGTTAGCCAATCCTAAGAAAAAGGGGACGTTCTCAGAAAGGAGGATAACATCTTAAAGGCACAGGGACAGGAAAATCCAAGGAACATTTGGGAATAGCAGAGCGTTAGAAGAGAATGCTGGCCATGGCCACGGCTGCGGAAAAAGCCAGAGACGCAGCAACTGTTCTAAAGCTGAGGGAAGACTAAGAGTGGGAGAAGCAGGACATGTGGAATAGTGGAAAAGGCAGGATTTCTTCTAAGACAAAAGAGTTGTAAACAGGCTGAGGATGTGGAAGAATTCACAGAACCTTTGAAATAATTTTTTTAAATTTAAATGAGTTGCACAGCTAAGCTGTAAACTTTTTTTTTGTTCTTTTTTTTTTTTTTAAAGAGAGAGAGTCTTGCTCTGTCACCCAAGCTGGAGCACAATGGGCGATCTCGGCTCACTGCAACCTCCACCTCCTGAGTTCAAGCGATTCTCCTGCCTCAGCCTCCCTAGCAGCTGGGACTTCAGGTATGCACCATCGCATCCGGCTAATTTTTGTACTTTTAGCAGTGATGGGGTTTCGCCGTGTTGGCCAGTCTGGTTTTGAACTCCTGACTTCAGGTGATCTGCCCACCTTGGCCTCCCAAAGTGATGGGATTACAGGCATGAGCCACTGCACCCAGCCTAAGCTGTAAACTTTAAACCAAATCAATTGAGAATTTGTTCCTCAAAAAAAGAGTCTCCTGCTCACTCTCTCTCGCTGTGTATGTGTGTGTGTGTGTGTGTGTGTAAATGAGAGACAATGGATGTGAAATGAGTTCAAAACCCTCGAGAAAACAGAAGAAGAAATCATTTAACTGTAACTCAAACTCAAGCCTCTATGATAGGTGGCTTTTGATTCATTACCACATTATAGTAACTATCATAAAAGCAAAGTTTAAATTGACAAAGAATGTTGGATATAGATGCTCTAAGCAGGAAGAAATGGTAAGAAAATGTGTTCTCAAGTAATGCATGAAAAAGAAAATTCAGTGCTTTCTGTTCTTTAAATAGGTATTGAATCCTGGATTTAATGGAGAAAAATCCCTTATTGTTCATGATGCCATAAGCAATTAAGACCAGCTAGAACTCATTAATTGCTGAAAAAATAGCCGTAATATTCTCATTCTATTTATCCAATGCAGCTTAGTATTCAAGGTTAACAGCAGTCTAAAAGAAGAGGAAAGAATGAAGGAGAAGAAAACAAGAAATGTAATAGGAACTAAAGGGAGACAGCACGTGATATTAAAAGGGAAAATTATAATTAAGTTTTGACTGTCACAGTTTTTTTTTTAACACTCTGAAATATGCGGTGGAAACTTTCCTCATTAAACTGAATGTAAAAATGTAGAAACACATTTATTTCTAGAGCCCAGAAACAAGTTTTGATACAAAAAAAAATTATTTAAAGAAAGATTCCCACTACCAGCACTAAACTGTTCATGTTTTTAAAGTACTACTGTAGTACAGAAACAAGTTCCATAGAGAAGACTGTTAGGTAGTTTCCATTCCAAATAAGACAGCCAAAGTCAACCCTTCCAGCTTTGAAAGTGACCAAAAAAAAAAAAAAGAATTTTAACAATTAAAATAGTTCTGTGCTGTATTTAAATGATAAATTGGATATTAAAGCTTAAACATTATTTGGAAGAAAGCAATTAACATATTTTAAAATTAGCTTTTCCTCTTCAAAATAATGATATAATCATTCTGGACCAAAACAGTAATTATATCTTCTCTTAGATATAATCTCTTAGAACATATAATTATTGCCTGTCAATTTTTTACTACCCTTTTGAGGTCATATGTGATATTTATTCCCTCTTGTTTCAAATAGGTAAGGAAGAGCTTACTGCCCAGTATGCGCTTGGAGGGGAGGGTGGATACAGAAATCTGTAGTGTAGTGTAAGAAGAAAGAGTAGAGAAGAAAATAAACAGAATAAAAACAGTTGTTTTTTCTAAATTGCAAGGGATGCTGTCAAGAGAATCAAAAGAAAAGCCACAGACTAGAAGGAAATAAATGACATATTTGATAAAGGATATACAATATACAAAGGGCCCAGTGCAGTAGCTAACACCTCTAATCTCAGCATGTGGTGGTGCGTGCCTGTAGGGCCAGCTACTCTGGAGGCTGACATAGGAGAATCATCTGAGCCAAAGGAAGTCGAGGCTTCAGTGAGCCGTGATTGTGCCACTGCACTCCAGCCTGGGCAACAGAGTGAGACCCTGTCTTAAAAAATAAATAAATAAATAAATAAAAATAACAACAAAATATACAATGAATTCTTAAAACCCAAAAACAAACAACCCAATTCAAAAATGGGCCAAAGACCTTAACAGACAAATCACCAAAGAAGGTATACAAATGGCAAATAAGCACATGAAAAGATGCTCTACATTATCTGTCATCAAGGAAATGCAAATTAAAACAACAAGCTATTTCTACACACCTATTAGAACAGTCAAATTCCAGAATGCCGATAACACTTCATGCTGGTGAGGATATGGAGCAACAGGAACTCTCATTCATTGCTGGTAGAAATGCAAAACGGTATAGCCACTTTGGAAGACATTTGGCAGTTTCTTATAAAACTAAACATACCCTTACCATATAATCCAGCAAAGGAACTTCTTGGTATTTACTCCAAAGGAGTTGAAAATTTAAGTCCATACAAAAACCTACACATGGATGTTTATATCAGCTTTATTCATAGTTGCCAAAACTTGAAAGCAACCAAGATGTCCTTCAGTAGATGAAGAGATAAACTGTGGTACCTCCACCACACAATGGAATATTATTCAGCACTAAAAGGAAATGAGCTATCAAGCCATGAGGAAACTGAAATGCATTTTACTAAATGAAAGAAGCCAGTCTGAAAAGACCACATCTGTATGATTCCAACTATATGACATTTAGGATAGGGCAAAATTATAGAGACAGTAAAAAGATCAATGGGCCGGATGGGGTGGCTCATGCCTGTAATCCCAGCACTTTGGGAGGCTGAGGAGGGCAATCGCTTGAGCTCAGGAGTTCAAGACCAGCCTGGGCAACATGGAGAAACCCCATCTCTACAAAAAAAATACAAAAATTTGCCAGGCATTGTGGAGTGTGCCTATAGTCCCAGCTACTTAGAAGGCTGAAATGGGAAGTTCGCTTGAGTTCAGGAGGTGGAGGTTACAGTGAGCCAAGATCATGCCACTGCTCTCCAGCCTAGGCAACAGAGCCAGAACCCATCTCAAAAAAAAAAAAAAGCCACAGACACACACAGAGAGATCAATGGTTGTCAGGGGTCAGGGGAAGTGATGGGGAGAAGGGATGAATAGGTAGAGCACAGTGGATTTTTTGGACAGTGAAACTGCTCTATGTGATTCTATAATAGTGGATAGATGTCATTATACACTTATCCTAACCCATAAAGTATACAACAGCAAGAATATACCACTCTGGTAAGGGATGTTGATAATGGACGAAGCTGTGCATGTGTGGGGTTGGGGGTTACATAGGAAATCTCTGTACCTTCTGCTTGGCTTTGCTGTAAACCTAAAATTCCTCTAAATTTTTAAAAAGTAAGTGTTTTGCTTCTTAAAATACTATTTGTATCAAGATACAAAATTAATATCCTTATCTCAGTTCTGGTATAACAATCTCTGCAAAAACTTCTATAAAACTACTGCATAGTACAATAGAATATTGAAATGTTTCCGCCAGATGAAATGTACTGTAATCAAAATCATCTTCCATACTTTTTAAAGCAGAGAAAAGGAATAACGGTGACTAACGAAAAACAACTTTTTTAAAAAAAAATGACAGGCTCTCGGGCTCTCATTGTGTTACCAGGTGAACTCAAACTCCTGGGCTCTAGCAATTCTCCCAGAAATAACATTTTAAAATAAAAATAGTAAATAAAAATTACTGTGGCACAGGGTAGCTGTCATGAATGGCCCACCAAAAGTTTTACCAAATATCTCAAGTGTGATTATCACTCATACCTGTTCCCCATTCCCTTCATCCCAGCCCAGCAAATCTCTGAATGAGGTTCCTGCTGGGCACTGCTTGCCTGAAGGTTCCCCAACTCCACACCCCCTCTACCTTGCTTGTTTTCATAAATGTATTCCCAAAGAAGACAAGAAGTCAAAACTTGTCCTTCCAAAAGGAAAAAGACAAATGCTAAATCCTTGTGAGCAGCTTCGGTCAGAAGGGAGCAGGAACCCTGTCAGGCTACAGAGGGGGCTACAACATCCTCAGCATTCAGGAAGGCACCTAGTAGCTTGGCCCAGTGAGGGTAGAGGATAAAGGAGGGGAAAAAGAGGGAAGGGGAAGAAAGGGATGAGAAGTATAAGGAAGGAGACAGGGGAGAGGATATGAACAAGAAAGTAGAATTAAGAAGAAAGACTAAAAAAAAAAAAAAAAACAGAGGCAGTGAAAAAAGTAGCTAGCTCCTCAACATTTATAAGTTCTACAAACAGAAAGACAAATTCAAGGCCGGGCACAGTGGCTCACGCCTGTAATCCCAGCACTTTGGGAGGCCGAGGCAAGCAGATCACCTGAGGTCAGAAGTTTGAGACCAGTCTGGCCAACATGGTGAAATCCTGTCTGTATTAAAAATACAAAAATTACCGAGTGTGGTGGCGCGCACATGTAATCCCAGCTACTTGGTAGGCTGACGCATGAGAATTGCTTGAACCCGGAAGGCGGAGGTTACAGTGTGCTGAGATCCTGCCACTGCACTCCAGCCTGGGCAACAGTAAGACTCTGACTTAAATAAAAAATAAAAAATAAAGACATCTTAGAGTTTTTTACAGTACTGAGGTTTTAAATGAAATCTAAAGCTCTTGTTTTCATTCCTCCTATCAAATGTAACAGTATCCCCACTACACATGCTTCTTATTTCATTCATCTGTAAACCATTCCTGTCAACTCTCAAATGTAGGTCTAGTCAGTCCCAAGGTCACTGAGCACACATGCTTCTCCATTTAATAGGTTTAGGATACAACCTTGTTGCTGTAAGATTTTTTTCAGCCCTTTTAATGTGTCAGTCCAGGCTTTTAATACCTTTCATCAAACTATTACTTATAACTGGTCTCACAAGACCAATTGTAGTCTAGGTTGAAGCCTGACCCTCTAAATTTACATGTTGTGACATTCTTTAAGAATTTATTGAAAATTATGGCAAGAACATTTGTACTGAGACCAAAAAAGCAATACCTTTTATAATTTTGGCTATCACTAAGAAAGGCTTGGAGTTTGACAAGGTAGAAAGGGTGGTGGGAAGCATTGCTTTGGAGAAGATACGTATGTTCAAGATCAGAAAATACTGTAATATTTCATGGAAAAAAATTCCATAAAATACTAGGGTATAAAAATCACGTAAAACCAAAAGATGTGTTCATTAGGCACCCATGAGTTGCCAAACACTCTGCTAGCTGACAATAATGAACTTTTTTAAAAAGTAAGCTTATCAAAGACTAGTGTACATACATACAGAAAAGCGCAATAATAATAGGTATACAGTTTGATGAAGTTAAACTAAATCAACAAACCCAATAAACTACCTCCCAGTTCAAGAAATGGAACATTACCAGTTTCCCAGAAGCCTTCCCCAGTACCCACTAACATTACTACACCCCACAAACTAGACCTGCCAAAAGGTAGTACCATCCTGGTTCTGAACTTTTTATTAACAGAAGCATAGAATACACATGCTTATGTGTATTGCTTATGTGTATGGCTTATACATGGAATAACACATGCTTATGTGTATGGCTTCTTAAGAATTATTCACATTACTGAGTATAGCAGCAGTTAGTTCATATTCACTAATATAGATCATTCTGTTGTAGGAACATTCTACAATGATTGACAGTTTTAAGCTATTATAAATAGCACTCTAGAAATATTCTTGTACATGTCTTGTACATGTACCCACACACACATATGCACATTCCTAGGAGTAGAATAGCTAGATCCTTGGGTATGTTTATGTTTAACTTTACTGGCAGTTTTCCTAAGTGCTCGCATCAATTTACATTCCCACCAGCAGAGTGAGAATTTCTGTTGTTCTACATTCCTGCCAATACTTCATTGTCTTTAGCAATTCTGGTGGTGGTGTAGTGAAATCACCTTGTGGTTTAATTTGCATTTCCCTAATGACTAATGAGGCTAGGCACCTTTCATATGTTTATTGTATGTACTGGACACTTACGAAGTGTCTGTTGAAGTCTTTCATTCACTTTTTCTATTGGATTGGCTGCCTTTCCTGAATTGATTTGGCAAAATCCTTTATATATTCTGGATACAAGTACTTGGTCCAAAGCTTTTAATCTATTTAGTATGAACATGATACACACAGGGAAAAGACAAAGAACAGTGTAAGATCAAAGGGTAAGGTTATGTAACCAGCCTATGAGCATTCTAGGAACACAGAACAAGGAATAATCAATTTAAGGTTATTGTGGACAGAGAAGGATACATAAAGAAGGGAAATCTGGAGGTGAACCATCAAGAAATTTAATACATTTATCAGGTAGAACAATATGCAAAAGCATAAAGAGCCATAAGCAGCAAAATTCAAGTCAGAATGAGCCTTATTCCTGGGTTAACATAATTTCCTTTCCTAAGGTTCAAATCTTTCCTAAGGTTCAAATCTTTACTGGGCACAAAATAGGTTGGATAAAAATGAGGGCAGATGACAGTAGTCTATGGAGTTTTGAACAGACCTTACTTAACACTTTAAATACTTTATCTCATTTAATCACCACAACCCTGTAGTATAGGTATTACCCTCATTTACCAAAGAAAAGTCACCTAATGTCACAGCTAATCAGCAGTGGAATTAGCCTAAGCACTGAGGTCTGCCACTTCTAAAGTCCATGATTTTTCCACTGAACAGTCTGTATCTCAACAAGCAAAATTATAGTTCCCACTATGGTAGCTCCTGGGAACTGAAGACAAAAACAATAATTAAACTGGAACATTAAAAGCTTTAGAATTTCATATAGGTAATGTTTGGTCTTCTTATATAATGCATTTCAAAAAGTATGCTCAAATTGAATATCCAAGAGTCAAACTGGAAAAGTCAAACAACAGGCTTGCTGAAGTGCCACAATTCTAAAATACCTGTATTTCAGAATGACACCATTAATTCTGTAACATCTTAAGGTGAACACATTAAATGAGCACATTTATTACACGGTATCCTGATTTCAGAAATGAGGAAAGTGTTACACCTTAGAACCAAGAAAGCACAGTAAATGTTATGAGAGATTATCTATTCCCAGTGCAATAGAAGTTTATTAAAATCCCTAATTATCTGTAACGTTTTTAGAAACAATCTTCAACAAAATAGTTCCAGCATTTGGTACATGTTCATTAACTGTGTTCTTCTGCCTCATCATTAAACACAGCTTAAATCTAATGAGCATCTAATTGAGGTTAAAGACCCATCCTAATGATTTCCATCTTTATCTCAATCACATTAAGATTATGGCTATACCACTGGGTGTGTGTATAAATATATCCATGTGTGTGTTCACACAAATACATAAAGCCATTCTCTGATTTCAACTTATTTTTATAAAATGGGATAATGCATTTAATCTGTTACACAAATATATACTGCTGTGTAGACAGGGATAGCACACCGCCAAAACCCAACTGGTAACAGGAAAGTGGCTATATTAGTTTCCTGTGGCTGCTGTTAACAAACTACCACAAACTTTGTGCTTTAAAATAACAGAAACGTATTTCCCCACAGTTCTGGAGGCGAGTAGCTCACAATCAGTTTCACTGCACTGAAATCAAGGTTTCATCAGAGCTGCGCTCCCCCCAAAGGCTCTAGGGTAGAATCTGTTCTTTGCCTTTTCCTGGTGGCCACGGACAGACATTCCTTGACTTGTGGCCCCATCACTCCATGTGTGTCGCCATCTTCACAGTGCCTTCGCCTCTGTGTGTCTGTCAAATCTCACCCTCATTTCACTAGGATACTTAAGATGACATTTAGGGAAAACTCAGATAATCCAGGATGATCTCTTTATCTCAAGATCCTTAATTTACCGCATCTGCAAGGATCCTTTTTCCAATAAGGTAAAATTTACAGGTTCCAGGTATTAGGATGTGGACACTTTGGGGAACCGGCATTTGGCCTACAACAGCAGCCTACTGTAAAACTGTTGAGCATTCTCATCAGTTAATATACAAGGCCCCAACTGTAGACAGGGTAGGGAATTTTAATGTGTACTGTATGAAAGTTCAGAGTTCACTGAAGGCCAAAATCAAGAAAAATCAAAGACTGCCAGTGTCATTCTACAGATGTCTATTAGTAGTGAGAGCCTGGATCAGGGTTATCAACTCTGACTGAACATTAAAATCATCTTGGGACATTTTAAAACTACTGACTCTAGGGCCACACCTGAGACTACGCCTTACAATCTGGGTATGCAGCCTAGGTTTGGTTGGATTTTTTTGATTAACTCAGGTGATCCAAATGTGCAACCAGGTTTGAAAAACCACCAGCCCAACAGAATAACAAAATAGGATGGAGACCTTAATTATACAGTGACCTGTTTTTGGTTTGTTTTTGTTATTTTTTTACCAATTTAATGCAACCACCTCTTCTCCTTAGGGAGAAAAGATTCCTTTAAAAATCACGTTCGTAACTTAATTTGAAAATATGTTCAGATTAAAAGTTCTAAAAACTGATCCATGACACTTTTAGCCAAATCAGAATATGTTAGCAGAATGTCAAACCCAAACCCAAATACAGTACAAAATAAATGTCTAGTTCATAAAAAGGAACCGCCAGTTAGTTCATTTAATTGACCTTTCTCTAAAAGTATCAAATGCTTGTTTGGAATAAGCCACTCATGAAAATAATCATATTGAGATCATTTTAGAATTATACTTGCTGTTTCATGATTTTATTTTTATATCAAAGGCCACTACTAAGGCAAGAGAAATGACAAACAAAATTCAGAGACTGGAAAAGATGATTAATCCAATCCTTTTTTTTTTTTTTTTTTTTTTTTGGTAGAGATGGGGTTCTCACTGTGTTGCCCAGGCTGGTCTCTAATGCCTGGCCTTTAACAATTCCCCTGCCTTGGCCTCCCAAAGCCGACAGGCATGAGCCATGGCATCCCATTGTAATCTAATTCTTTATCAACCAGGCCAATTATACAAACTGAGGGTTTTATTTTCGTGTCTCTGATTCCTCTTCATTCTTTCTGGGGCTGCACTTTTATCTACTTACCTAGGGTTGTTTACCACCTCCACTACTGAGAAAGAGAAGGGAAACTCAAAAGTCAGTTGATTCTATTTTGAAATGTGTATTTTTTGAAACGCCTCCTATTTCAAAGGAAAGCCTACACATGTCAACAGTTGGGCATAAATGTTAATGCTTAATTTTGCTTAGAAACGCCATGTTTTACTTTGATTAGCATGATGAATAACTGCAAAGGTGGCAAAAACAGTATCTCAATAAACTGATTTCACAAATGAAGGAAGATTAGACCAGGAAGTCATACAACGGTTGGATTTTCATTGTTACCCTTACTTCTCACTACATGGATAAAAAATTACCAAGACTAGAACACACACATATTTCAATATTGAAACTGTTAAGTAAGAGTTACTAAACCTTTGATTTAACATACGTATTTTATTCATATACAATGAAAGGCAAAATGTATGGCCAGTGGAAAAATCTCAAAGCCAAGTCACCTATCAAAATGTTCAGAGCTTAAATCTGCCAAGATAAAGGGGTTAAGCTGTCAGCTTCTAGATGACAGAGAGAGGAATTTATTCAGCAACTTCCCTTCAAGATGTGCAAAATGTTTTCAGAAATCCATACCTATATTATGTCTTGTTCTCTGGTAAATACATGCATAAAAACAGTTACTGAATATAAACAGGTGTTCAGTAAACCATGATTCCAAAAGTCCTGTATAAATTGCTTGCACATTTTGGGTTTTGCTTGCTCTGTAGCCCATCCTCTACATCCTGGGTTTCAATCGATTCTCCTGCCTCAGCCTCCCAAGTAGCTGGGAATACAAGCATGCACCACGACATGGATAATTTTTTGTGCTTTTAGTAGAAATGGAGTTTCACTATGTTGGCCAGCTTGGTCTCGAACTACTTATCTCAAGTGATCGCCCCACCTTGGCCTCCCAAAGTGCTGGGATTACAGGTGTGAGCCATCGTGCCTGGCGCTGCTTATACATTTTGAACAAATTGTGTATTACATATTTTATTTACATCTTTTTAACCTAATTTATCTACTTATATTTTTAAGATACTTCTAGTTTTTTTCCCAAAAAAGAAAAATCCAAGAATAATCCAGTTTTGCTTTTAGCTTTTTTTTTTTTTTTTGATACATTGCCCTTTTTCCCCTCTCTATCCAATATTCAGTTGCTTTTTTTTTTTTTTTTTTTGGAAACATAGTCTTGCTCTTGTCACCCAGGCTGGAGTGTAATGGCGCGATCTCGGCTCACTGCAACCTCTACCTTCCAGGTTCAAGTGATTCTCCTGCCTCAGCCTCTGGAGTAGCTGTGATTACAGGCGTATGCCACCACGCCCAACTAATTTTTGTGTTTTTAGTGGAGACAGCGTTTCACCATGTTGCCCAGGCTGGTCTCAAACTCCTGACCTCAGGCCATCCACCTACCTTGGGCTCCCACAGTGCTGGGATTACAGGTGTGAGCCACTGTACCTGGCCTCCTTTCAACTTTATATTCATCTATTTTTATCTTTTTTAAAAGCACCACTTGCCTTTGTTTTAATTCTCTGTCGAGCAATTAATTGAGATTTCATCCTGCTGGCAACCACTCTAGTTCTGCAGCATCCTCAATGAGAAGCAAGGTCCACTTCCCATTTGTCTTCCTTTCAACTGTTTCTATTTCCACACTTTCACTAGCAATATTAATTTCAACCAATTTCTAAGACAAGAAGTATGCCACTGAATGTGTAACTGATCTTAACAACAGATTAACAAATTGTTGATTCCCTGCCATTTTCAAAATATCAAATACACAAGACAGTAATTTTTAAAAAATATTTTTTCATCTCTGAGGGAAAGGATGATTTGAAGACTCCTTTCAAATTCCCAAGAAAGCCTCTCAATATTATCTGTGTAAACTACTGATTCACAGGAATAAATATTTGTTATTTAATATAAACTAAAATGAAAATTTTTAGCTTTCACAGGAAAAGCTAAAAATTTTCATTTTAGTTTAGACTAAATAACAAATATTTACAAAACATTCACTATTCGTTAGCTTAGTGACAGACAGCACTATTCAAAAGCCCACAAAAATGACCAAATTAAATTGATTGCAAGTTGTTTTCACAGCTATGTTCCATTACAGATTTGTTAACAGCCCCTAAATGTCATGGCGTCAAGCAAAACATTAAACCTTATCAGCCATCATTTAATCTGTAAAGCGAAGATATTCAACTATGTGATAAAGTCTTCGCAATAATCTAGAAAATACTGCTTAGCCAAAGTGACCCTTGCAAACATTCACCAGCAATACTTTAAAAGATTACCTTTTGTTGTTAGAAATACAGTATGGAAAAATGTAAAAAAAAGGAAAAAAAATATATATATATATAAAAATCACTCAAACCATCACCCAAGAGTAACAACTGTGAAAATTTGTGGAATAGTAAAAGACACCAAAATGTAATATGTTCACAATTGTAAAAAATTAACACAGTTGCAGTCATATAGTATATAATTTGAGCCTACATTTTCAACTTATATCATAAATTCTGTCCTAGGTCATTAGAACATTTAAGAAAATGTCTTCTTGCTCTCTCCTTCCGCCACCCAAGATTCCGAAAGGAAAGAAGGCCGAGAGAAAGAAGGTGGCTCCGGCCCCTGCTGTCCTGAAAAAGGAGGAGGCCAAGAAAGTGGTAAATCTCCTGTTTGAGAAAAGGCCTAAGAATTTTGGCATTGGACAGGATATGCAGCCCAAAAGGGACTTAACTCGCTTTGTGAAACGGACCCACTATATCAGGTTGCAGCAGCAGAGCCATCCTATTACAAGCGGCTGAAAGCACTTCCTGAGATTATTAACCAGTTCACCCAGGCCCTGGACCATTAAACAGCTACTCAGCTGCTTAAGCTGGACCACAGGTACAGACCAGAGGCAAAGCAAGAGAAGAAGCAGAGCTTGTTGGCCTGGGCTGAGAAGAAAGCTCCCAGCAAAGGGCACATCCCCACTAAGAGATCACCTGTCCTTCGAGCAGGAGTTAATATCATCACCACCTTGGTGGAGAACAAAAAGGCTCAGCTGGTGGTGACTGCACACAACATGGATCCCATTGAGCTGGTTGTCTTCCTGCCTGCCCTGTGTCGTAAAATGGGGGTCCCTTAACTGCATTACCAAGGAGAAGGCAAGTCTGGGACATCTAGTTCACAGGAAGACCTGCAGCACCGTCACCTTTACACAGGTTAACTTGGAAGGCAAAGGAGCTTTGACTAAGCTGGTGGAAGCCATCAGGACCAATTATAATGACAGATATGATGAGATCTGCCGTCACTGGGTCCCTAGACTGTGGCTCACATTGCCAAGCTCAAAAAGGCAAAGGCTAAAGAACTTGCCACCAAACTGGGTTAAATGTACACTGTTGAGTTTTCTGGAAATAAAAATAATTAAAATAAAACAAATTTTCCTTCAAAAAAAAAAGAAAAGAAAAGAAAATGTCATCTTAATGGCTGTTTAAAAAATCTACCACCAGAATGTAAATTGGTACAGCCATTATAGAAAATAGTATGGAGGTTCCTCAAAAATTAAAAATAGAACTACCATATGATCCAGCAATCTCACTAGTGGGTATATGTACTAAGGAAATAAAATCAGTATCTTCAAGAGATATCTGCACCCCCATGTTCACTGTAGCATTACTCACAATAGCCAAGATATGAAAACAAGCCAAGTGTCCATCCACAGATGAATAAACTGTGATACATGTAAGCAACAGAATATTATTCAGTCATAAAAGAGAAGGACATCCTGCCATTTGTAGCAAAATAGATGAACCTGGAGGACATTATACTAAGTGTAATAAGCTAGACACAGAAAGACAAACACTGCATGATCCACAGGTAGAACCTAAAAACGCTGAAGTCATAGAAGCAAAGAAAGGTTGTTGCCAGGAGCTGAGAGGTGGGAGAATCAGGGACATGTTAGTCGAAGGGCACAAAGTTTCAGTTAAAATATAACTTCTGGGGATCTCATATACGTAGCATGGATGGTGATGGATGTGTGAATTAATTTGTGGTAGTCATGGCACAATGTACACGTATATCAAATCATCAGGCTGTATAACTTGTACTCAATCCTAATTTGTCAATTAAATATTTTTAAGTAAATAAAAGTCATCCTTAAAAAAAAAGCTACCACCAGAATATTCAACCGTGATTATACAAAATAGGGATATTTCAAAAGAGAAATGTTTAGCAAATTTATTTCTAAAAATTTTGTAAGTCATGTCTTCGGAAAGTTGCTACCGTGGGAGAACTGACCCAACTTTTAAAAAGCAAGTCAAATAAACAGCAATGGCAACGATGGGAAAAATTCTTCATTAGAAATGCATCTTTAGAGCTTTCAACACCTGAAAAAGAGAAAGTCCAATTTAAATAGTGATCCTATGGCCCTATTTTAATCCTTTATATAAGCTACCAAACAGATCATTGCAAATCATCTAAAGTTTAGAAATAGTTATGAATTCATGCAATCATGTGAAAAGTTCTGAACTTCAGTAGCATTCCCCTTCATTTTTCACTCCGCTTTGTCCTCCCTGGATGAACAGAACACTGTGTTCTAACTATTCTCCTCAATAAGCACACTAAACACATAAGCACTTAGAAAATTACAAAGAAAAGGCCAGGCGTAGTGGCTCACACCTGTAATCCCAACTTTGGGATGCCGAGGCGGGCGGATCATGAGGTCAGGAGATCGAGACCATCCCGGATAACACAGTGAAACCCTGTCTCTACTAAAAATACAAAAAGATTAGCTGGGCGTGGTGGCAGGCGCCTATAATCCCAGCAACTTCAGAGGCTGAGGCAGGAGAATGGCATGAACCCAGGAGGCAGAGCTTGGAGTGAGCTGAGATGATGCCACTGCACTCTAGCCTGGGGGACAGGGCAAGACTCCATCTCAAAAAATAAAATAAAATAAAATAAAAAGAAGAAAATTATAAAGAAAAAATAGATTAGGAACCAAAGACATGAACTAATCATGGTTTGCTCAAACAAGAATGAGCAGATCAAACTTCAAAGACTAAGTCTTTTATAGCAGGGGTCCCCAACTCCCAGGGCCTAATACTGGTACTGTTAGGAACCCTGGCCTGTTAGGTACCGGGCCACACGGCAGGTCAATGGCAGGTGAGCTAGCGTTACCGCCTGAGCTCCACCTCCTGTCAGATCAGTTGGTGGCATTAGATTGTTTCTCATAGGAGTGTGAAACCTACTGTGAACTGCACATGTGAGGGATCTAGGCTGTACACTCCTTATAAGAATCTAATGATGAATTTAATCTGATGATTTGAGGTGGAACAGTTTCATCCCGAAACCATCCCCCCACCCCATCCATGGAAAATTGTCTTCCATGAAACCAGTCCCTGGTGCCAAAAAGGTTGGGGACCACTGTTTTTCCATCACATAATGTAAGAAAAGAAGTACAGCAGCACCACAGGGTCAATCAGGTCTACCCCAGAAAGCCCTGGTGCCAAAGAGGCCACAGCCAGCAAGCCTTTTTTAAACACAACATAACTTTTAATAGAAACCAAGAAAAAAGGAAATGCACAACCAAAAAAATCAATCATAAAATATTTGAGTAATGAGAGACAAAAAAATAGTTACTGAAAGAAAACCATATTCTATTCACTCAGCAGGAAGAGACTCTGCAAGGAGCACATGTTTAGGATTACAATACGTACTGACCAGCCCTGAACCAGCAGGGTCTTGGTACAGCAGAGATGCTCACCAGAATTAAATTCAGTTCAGGAGACATTAGTTGATCCTCTCAACTCCCACATGTCCCACATCCTCAATGACATCACTGCAAAAACTGTTTGATACCGGCAAGTGTTAGGAGAAATAGGAAGATGCCCATCCATTTTTAAGCTAGAAATATCCAAACAATGCATAAATTAGACCCAATGAGGTTGCCTTTTAATCCACCAAGAGGCAGACATGACTATGTGATTTTATTACTAAACAAAACTTATAAGGACCTCCTGTACTTATTAAATATAAAGTAGCTTTTAAAAGTCCATCACAGGTATATTTCTGACTGTAATTTTTAAAGGGGGATTTTTTTTTTCTTAATGTAGTCAAGCAGGCAAAGAGCCAATCAATCCATTAGAAAAATCAAAGAGCCAGAAATCTATGCTTTGTCATTAATTCAGCCATGCAACTAGCATTACTACCAGCATCTTTAAAAAAACAAAACAAAACAAAAAAAACTGGACAGCAGGGAATAAATGGATAGCAAAACAGAAAGAAGAAAATGGCTTTGTGGTATTTATCCTACAAGTGAGGTAGAGCTCATACTTCTAGCTCATGCTTCTCCTTGGGAGTGAGCAAGTGTCCAGGGTTTTGGCAGGGTACACAGTAATAAAAGAAGACACCATGAGAAAGCCTTTTCTGACTCTAGATTTTGATGGGTATCATTTAGGCAAAAAGAGTATACCGGGATTATTCAACCCTTTCCCCCACTGCCTTTAATATTGAGCACGCCATAAAAACCAATATGCAATGCTAGCCCGTAAAATTAAAATGCTATATGCCTACTGTTCTCTCAGAATCAGTCTAATGAGCCAACTGTAGCCACAGTTAGCTTAGAAGAAAAAGTGAATCAAAGGGAAAATAGTAACATAGGTAAGGCATAATACTGTAATCAAAGTCCCTTCAATTTTAAATTGGATACTGATGAGTCTTCCTGAAGGGTAATCTTTGGTAGTAGTGCCTATTTTGTTTGTTTTAATAAAATCTACTGTGTGCATCTTTTTAAAATACAAAATTACTACAAACTACCTAGCCAAGACTATTTTTTCTCCACTCCAGTATGGGACGACTCCTGCAGGTAGTAGCTGTTTAACTAGAAAAAAAAAAAAAAAAAAAAATTGCCAACAAGCACATACTGTGCAGAAAACATAAGCACTACATTTATAGACAGCAGCAGCTTTCCAGAACATCTATGATGGCAGCCTGAATGAAGAACAACCATCTGGTTCTTCATTTATAATGAAGGTTTCAGAAACACAAACATCCAGGACCATGAAACGTAGGTGCCCTGCATTGCCAGCTGTAAAACTATAGATGGGAAGTCCCAAAGTAGCCAATTATTTAAGGCCATATATGAGCTGTTTCAACATATGCATTCATATACACTTACCTTTCTCTTAACTACAGATATTTAAAATATTATACATTCTGAAATAGGTTGAAAAAAGCAAATGAGTACTCAATGTTATTAAAGCTGGGCAAGAAAGAGCTAAGGCCAAATCAATGCATACTACATACAGAATAGAATGTATTCCATGTAAGTGAGAATATTACATTTGTCTAGAGTAGGGGGCAGGGTTATTTTTTAATCTGTTATGGAAATGTAAAATTTACAGAAAATGATGTATTCTTTTTGTACAAGAAAATATATTTCAGATAGGCTTTCTTATCTGAAGAATGTTTTTATTTTCCTAGAGATGATTATCTCACCTTCATAAACATCTTGAGTCATAAGCTCCAGTGCATGATTTTCCTAATAAAAGAACACTTAACATTTTTCACCCATTTACACTTTAAAAAGAAGCGGGGGTGAGGGAGTCCTGCCAATTCACATGTATACATCTCAAACAAATCCTTGGTTCGAATGTGAATTTTCACATGGTTATTTTCAAATATTTGGAATAATTCAGATATAAAGCAATGCAAGCTATAAAAGCTAAATGTAATTAAAACACCAAGAAGAAGAAATTTAAAAGCACTACCATTAAATTTATAAACTTCAGATCCTGCAGATGATTTATTGCCCTATGAAAATAAAGTCTAAGTTGCAAAATGTATTTGACAGACATGGCATATTATAAGCACTCCAACATCAAAGTATCATAGTTTATGCTGTTCAAATACATTAATCTTCATCTTAGCCTAGGTTTTAAACATATATTTTAAAAACTAATTACAAATCAGAAGACAAATGATAAACTACATGGCAGACTTATAATATTCCTTAATATAAATGCAAGGTTCATATAACTATTAAAAGATTTGGAAACCTCCACTGACTTGAGAAGATAAAATCTCCCATTATACCATCTGGGTGTTAGAATTCTTATGGAAAAAAATTATGTGTGCCCCATGTGTTCATTATTGCTGATGGAATTAGAAAGGTTAGTTTTTTTAGAACCTAAGAATTTAGCTACTATTCTCACTTTTATTTGTAAAATTCAAAGTAATAAAATATACCACATTGAAATAGCACTTGATGAGTGCCAAGCACTGTGTTTAATCCAATTAACTCTTGAAACATTTCCCTGAGGTAGTTTCTAACATTATCTTCATTTTACAGATAAGGCAATTGAAACAAAGGGGTCAAATTACTTGCCCAAAATTTATAACTAAGTAAGTAACACAGCTGAAATTCAAACCCAGGCAATCTGGCTCCAGAGTCTTAACCACATTTCTAGAGCATGCCATATTAAACAATCCCAACCTTCTTTCCTGGCTTCCAACCTCCACCTCAATATCAGGAATACCTGAGAAGGCAAACATTCCTATCTAAATTCATACCATCTGCAATTTCTTTTGAAAAACTAAATTCGTATACAAAAGTTGCTCCAAACATGCTTGAGATAAAAGAGAAAACAAGGAAATTCCCTTACACTTCCCAGAAAGAGAAAATGAATACAAAATGCAAAAATTTATAAACTATATAAAATTAAAGAAGTAAGGCATTACAAATCGAGTTTTTAAGCATTCCTATTTAGTCCCTTAAAAACATAAATAAAACACCAATGCTTTTTAAAAATCTGTACAGGCATACCTCAGAGATATTGTGGATTCAGTTCCAGATCACCACAACAAAGCAAATATCACAATAAAGCAAGTCAAGTAAATTTTTTGGTTTCCCAGTGCAAATAAAAGTTATGTTTATACTATAATATAATATACACATGTGCGATAGCATTATGTGTTTAAAAAATGTACATGCCTTAACTTTAAAATGTTTATTGCTTTAAAAAAATGCTAACAATCACTTGAGCATTCAGCAAATCATAATCTTTTCACTGGGGAGCAGTAATGCCTGGATGTTGATTGCTACCAACTGATCAGGGTGGTGGTTGCTGAAGGCTGGAGTAGCTGTGGTGATTTCCGGAAATAAGACAACAATGAAGTTTGCTACATGGATTGACTCATCCCTTCACAACAGATCTCCCTGTGGCATGTGATGCTGTTTGATAGCATTTTACCCACAGTTGAACTTCCTCCAAATTGGAGTCAATCATCTCAAACCTTGCCACTGCTTTATCAACTAAGTTTATGCAATATTCTAAAACATTTGTTGTAATTTCAACAATGTTTACAGCATCTTTACCAAGAGTAGTATATTAGTCCATTTTCACAGTGCTATAAAGAACTACCTGAGAATGGGTAATTTATAAATAAAAGAGGTTTAATTGACTCACAGTTCCATATGGTGGGAGAGGCCTCAGGAAACTTACAATCATGGCTGAAGGCTGAAGGCAAAGGGGAAGCAAGGCACACCTTATAGGACAGCAGGAGAGAGAGAACAAGGGGAGAAGTGCCACACTTTTAAACCATCAATTCTTGTGAGAACTCACTCACTATCACAGGAATAACATGGGGGAAATCCACACCCATGATCCAATCACCTCCCACTAGATACCTCCCCTGACACACGGGGATTACAATTCAACATGAGATTTGGGTGGGGACACATAGCCAAACCATATCATTCTTCCCCTGACCCCTCCCAAATCTCATGACCTTCTCACATTGTGAGATCAATCATTCCTTCATGACAGTCCCCGAAGTCTTAACTCATTCCAGCATTAACTCAAAAGTCCAAGTTCAAAGTCTCATCTGAGATAAGGCAAGTCCCTTCCTCATAAGGAAGGTCCCTTCCATATAGAAGCCTGTAAAATCAAAAACAAATTAGTTACTTCCAAGATACAATGGAGGTATAGGCATTGGGTAAATGCTCCCATTCCAAAAGAGAAAAATTGCCCAAAACAAAGAGGCTACAAACCCCAGGCAACTCCAAAACCCAGCAAGGCAGTCACTAAATCTTAAAGCTTCAAAATAATCTCCACTGACTTCGTGTCTCACATCCAGGACATGCTGATGCAAGGGCTGGGCTCCCAAGGCCTTGGGCAGCTCTGCCCCTGTGGCTCTGCAAGGTGGAGCCCCCACAGCTGCTTTCATGGGCTGGTGTTGAGTGTCTGCAGCTTTTCCTGGTGCACAGTGCAAGGTGTCACTGGAGGACGATGGCCCTCTTCTCACAGCTCCACTAGGCAGTGCCCCAGTGGGGATTCTGTGTAGGGCCTCCAACCCATTTCCCTCCTGCACTGCCCTAGTAGAGGTTCTCCATGTGGCCTCCACCCCTCCAGCAGACTTCTGCCTGGACATCCAGGCATTTCCACACATCCTCTGAAATCTAGGCAGAGGTTCCCAAAACTCAATTCTTGCCTTCTGCACACCCACAGGTCCAACATCACGTGGAAGTCACCATGGCTTGGGGCTTGAACCCTCTGAAGCCATGGCCCAAGCTGTACCTTGGCCCCTTTTAGCCATGGCTGGAGCTGAAGTGGGTGGGGCTGGAGATGGAGCAGCTGGGACACAGGGTGCCACGTCTTAAGGCTGTACAAAGCAGCAGGGTCCTGGGCCTGGCCCCTGAAACCATTTTTCCCTCCTAGGCCTCCAGGCCAGTGATGGGAGGGGCTACTGTGAAGGTCTCTGATATAACCCTGGGGGCATTTTCCCCAATGTCTTGGCTATTAACATTTCACTCCTCTTTACTAATGCAAATTTCTGCAGCCAGCTTCAATTCCTCCCCAGAAAATGGGTTTTTCTTTTCTACCACATGGTCAGGCTGCAAATTTTCCAAGTGTTTAAGCTCTGCTTCCCTTTTAAACATAAGTTTGAATTTCAGACCATCTCTTTGTGAATGCATATGACTGTATGCTGTTAGAAACATCCAAGTCAAATCTTGAATGCTCTTTGCTTAGAAATTTCTTCCACCATATACCCTAAATCACCTCTCTCAAGTTCAAAGTTCCACAAATCTCTAGGGCAGGGGTAAAATGCCACCAGCCTTTTTGCTAAATCACAGCAAGAGTGACCTTTATTCCAGTTCCCAATAAGTTCCTCTTCTCCATCTGAGACCACCTGTCTGGACTTCACCGTCCATATCACTATCAACATTTTTGTCAAAACCATTCAATAAGTCTTGAGGAACTTACAAACTTCAACATCTTCCTGTATTCTTCTGAGTCCTCTGAACTGTTCCAACCTCTGCCTGGTACCCCGTTCCAAAGTTGCTTCCACACTTTCAGGTATCTTTACAGCAGTGCCACACTACCAGTACCAATTTTCTATGTTAGTCTGTTTTTACACTGCAATAAAGAACTACCTGAGTCTGGATAATTTATAAAGAAAAGAAATTTAACTGACTCACAGTTCTTCATGGTTGAAGAGGACTCAGGAAACTTACAATCATGGCAGGGAGAGAAGCAAGGCACATCTCACATGGCAGCAGGAGAGACAGCACAAAGGAGGACCTGCCACACTTTTAAAACTTCAGATCTCATGAGAACTCACTATCACGAGGCCCGCATAGGGGAAATCCGCCCCCATGATCCAATCAACACCCACCAGGTCCCTCCCCTGACATGTGGGGATTACAATTTGACATGAGATTTGGGTGAGGACATAGAGCCAAACCCTATCAAGTAGCTTCCATCTCAAAGAAACCACTTTTGTTGTTCATCCATTAGAAGCAACTCCTCATCTGTTCAAGTTTTATCATGAGATTGCAGAAATTCAGTCGTATCTTCAGGTTCTACTTCAAATTCTACCTCTTTTAGTACACCTACCATATCTGTGGTGATTTCCTCCACTGAAGTCTTCAACCCCTCAAAGTCATCAAATTCTTCCAAAATCCTGTTCATGTTGATATTTTGACCCCCTCCCATGAATCACAAATGTTCATAATGGCATCTAAAATAGTAAATCTTTTCCAGAGGTTTTCAATTTACTTCACCCAGTTCTATCAGAAGAATCACTATCTATGGCAGCTGTTGCTTTATGAAATATGTTTCTTATATAATAGTAAGTGAAAGTCAAAAATTACTCCTTGACCCATGAGCTGTAGAATGGGTGTTGTGTTGCCAGGCAAGAAAATAGTATCAATCTCCTCATACATTCCCATCACAGCTCTTGTGTAACCAGGTACATGGTCAATGAGCAGTAATATTTTTAAAGGAGTCTTTTTTTTCTGAGCAGTAGGGCTCAACAGTGGGTTTAAACTGTTCAGTAAGCCATGCAGTAAACAGATGTGCTGTCATCCAAGCTTTGCTCTTCCATTTCTACACTACAAGCAGAGTAAAATTAGCATAATTCTTAAGGAACCTAGGATTTTCAGAATGGTAAATGAGCAGTGGCGCTTAACAAGAAAGCCAACATGTCCTTTGAAGATTTGAAGCTAGGCATTGACGACTCCTCCTGGATGGTATCTTCACCATTAGAAAGCTGTTTGATTTACATTGAAAATCTGTTGTTTAGTGTAGCCACCTTTCTCAATGATCTTAGCTAGAGCTTCTGGATAACTTGCTGCAGCTTCTACGTCAGCACTTGCTGCTTCACCTTGCACTTTTATATTATAAAGGTAGCTTCTTTCTTCAAATATCATGAAACAACCTCTGCTAGCTTCAAACATTTCTTCTGCAGTTTCCTCACTCTTCTCAGCCTTCAAAGAATTGAAGAGATTTAGGGCCTTGCTCTGGATTAGGCTTTGGCTCAAGGGAAAATTGTGGCTGGTTTGATCTACCCAGACCACTAAACTTTCTCCATATTAGCAATAAGCCTATGTCGCTTTCTTAACATTCGACTGTTGACTGAAGGAGCACATTTAGTTTCCTGCAAGAAATTTTTCTTCACACTCACAAGCTGGCTAACTACTTGGTACAAGAAGCCTAACTTTTGATCTAACTCACCCAGCTTTTGACATGCTTTCCTCACTGCACTTAATCATTTCTAGCTTTTAATTTAAAGTGACAGACATGCAGCTCTTCCTTTCACTGGAATACACAGTTCAAGTCTTACATGGGTATGGCTTATGGTGCCCCCAAAACAGTTACAATAGTATCTTCAAAGATCACTAGTCACATTCCCATAACATATATAAGAATAATGAAAAACTGGCCAGGTGCAGTGGCTCATGCCTCTAATCCCAGCACTTCGGGAGGCCAAGAAGGGAGGATTGCTTGAGGCCAGGAGTTTGAGTCTACAGTGGGCTATGATCGTGCCAGTATACTCCAACCTGGGCAGAAGAATGAGACCCTGTCCCAGAAAGAAGAAGAAGGAAAAGAAGAAGGAGAAGGAGAAGAGGAGGAGGAGGAGGAAGAGGAGGAGGAGGAGGAGGGAGGAGGAAGGAGGAGGAGGAGGAGGATAAAAGGAAGGAAAAGGAGGAGGAGGAGGAAAAAAACTGAAAACATTGCAAGAATTACCAAAATATGGCATAAGAACACAAAGTGAGCATATGCTATTAGAAAAGTGGTGCCAATAGACTTGCTTGATGCAAGGTTACCACAAACCTTCCATTTGTAAACAATGCATTATCTGCAAAGTGAAATAAAGTGAAGCACAATAAAACGAGATATGCCCCTACAACAGGGGAATCAAAACTGTATAGTACTGTCATAAAGACAGACATATAAATCAACAGAACAGAATAGAGAACCCAGAAGTAAAATCTTATCGATATGGACAAATGATCTTCAACAAGGATGCCAAGGCTACACAATGGGGAAAGGATAGTCTCTCCAACAAATGGTGCTGAGAAAACTGGATTTCCACATGCCAGAAAAAGAAGTTGGATTAAGACCAAAACACAACACTTTATAAAACTCCTAGAAGAAAACATAGGGGAAAACCTTCAGAATATTGGATTTGGGAGGGATTTCTTAAGCATGACACCAAAAGTATAGGCAACGAAGCAAAAGTAGACAAATGGGACTATACCACGCTCACAAACTTCTATGCAGGAAAAAAAATGAAATGAAAAGGCAACCTATGAAATGGGAATAAATATTTCCAAATCATCTATTTGATAAGAGGTTGAACAGGACTTGAACAGACATTTCTCCAAAGAAAATATACAAATGGCCAAGAGGCATATGAGATGATGTTCAACATCACTAATTATCAGGGAATGCAAATGAAGCCACAATGAAGTACCACCTTTTCCATGTAGGATGGCCACTACTGAAAAAACAGAAAATAACAGGTGTTGACAAGGATGTAAAGAAATTAGAATCCTTGTGCACTGTCACTGGGGATACAAAATGGTAGAGCTGCTATGGAAAACACTATGAACATTCCCCAAAAATTAAAACTAGAATTACCATAGGATTCAGCAATCCCATTTCCGGGTATATATCCATAGGAAATGCAATCAGTATCTCAAATAAATATTTGTACACCCATGTTCAATGAAGCATTACTCAGTCAGGCATGGCTTATGCCTATAATCCCACCACTTTGGGAGGCCAAGATTTGAGGACAGCTTGAGGCCAGGAGTTTGAGACCAATCTGGGCAACAAAGTAAGATCCTGTTTTTAAAAAAAATAAAAAATTAGCCAACGTGGTGGCACACATCTGTAGTCCTAGCTACAGGCTAGGCTATAGCTGAGGCTGAGGTAGAAGGGCCATTTGAACCCAGGAGCTCGAGGTTACAGAAAGCCATGATCACGCCACTGCAATCCAGCCTGGGTGACACAGCAAGACCTATCTCTACAAAAAAAAAAAAAAAAAAGCAGCAGCAGCATTATTGACAATAGCCAAGAGGTAGGAGGAGCAACCTAAAAGTTCATTGAAAGATAAATAAACAAAATGTGTTATATACATACAGTGGAATGTTATTGAGTCTTAAAGAAATTCTGTCATATACTATAAGAGTGAACCCTGAGGACACGCTAAGTGAAATAAATCAGTCATAAAAAGACAAATACCACATGATCCCACTTACATGAGGTATTTACAGTGGTCAAACTCACAGAAACACAAAGTAGAATGGTGGCTGCCTGAGGCCTGGGGTGAAGGGGAGGGGATCCATTGTTAGATGGGTACAGAGTTTTAATCACGCAGGGTGGGTGGAAGGAGTTCTGGGGAACTGTTTCATAGCAACATGCATGTGGTTGGCAAAAGTATACTGTACATTTGGAAACTATTGGAGGGTGAGTTTTATGTTATGTGTAAAAGTTTTTTTGCCACAATAAAAACAATTAGTACACAGGAATGTATTACCTATATACAAAGTATTATTTAACAACCTTGTATTTTAGTCACACATCTTTAACCGTATTAGATTTAAATCAGCCTGAGCAGCAAATCTATTTGTTAAACATTCATATTAAATTATGAAAGGGGACCAGGTCCAGCGGCTCACACGTGTAATCCCAACACTTTGGGAGGTCAGGATGGGAGGATCCCTTGAAGACAGGAGTTCGAGACTAGCCTGGGAAATAAAGTAAGACCCAGTCTCTACCAAAAAAAAAAAAAAAATTAAAAATTAGCATCTCCAGTCCCAGCTACGAGAAAGACTGAGGCAGAAGGATCACTTGAGCTCAAGTGTTCAATGCTGCAGTGAGCTATGATCGTGCCACTGCACCCTAGCCTGGGCAGCACAGCAAGATCTCATCTCTAAAAAAACAGTAATAAAAAAAGAAATTATGAAAGGGACAAGATTGAGATTATTTTCATATTCAACATATATTAAGCTAATATTATTTCCAGATGATTTTTATTTCTCTGACCTCTTCCAGAACATGAACTCCCAACACACAGGAACGTAGGAGTTTATCAAAATGCTTCCAAAGACACAGATTGTAAAAAGAGAGAATACAATGTTGCTCGATACAAATATAACACAATCTACACATGTAATTTAAAGTTTTCCCATGGCCACTTAAAAAATAAATAAATAAATAAAGGCAGGAAGATGGCTTGAGGCCCAGAGTTTGAAACCAGCCTGGGCAACATAGTGAGGCACTGTTTCAGCAAAAAAATTTTAAACTTAGCTGGCACATGTCGTGGCACATGCCTGTAGTCCTAGCTACTCAGGAGACCAAGGCAGGAGGACTGCTTAAGCCCAAGAGGTTGAAGGCTGCAGTGAGCTCTGATCACACCACTGCACTCTGGTATGGGCAACAGAGTAAGAACCTATCACTTAAAAAAAAAAAAAAAATCTACTGTATGGTAGACGAACCTGTGTATGGTAGACACACCTGACAGTGATAACTTAAGCATACCTGAGAATGACCCTGTATGGCAGATGCACCTGAATGTGCATTTAGAGTTCCAAGCTAAGGAATCCAGGAGAGGCCAACCCGGAGATCCATTCCTTAACTATGAGGAACATCCAAGTCCTTACCCTCTCTCACTCCCATCCTGTCCCGTGGAACATGCAGGGGCCATACAGGGGATCGAGGCTCTTTGTTTCGGGTTGAACGAAGGTTGCCAGGTGGAGACTGTTAGAGGAGGGTGCTAAGTAAAAATGCTACATAAACTGCGTGCCTTCTGCAAGCAGTTGCAGTTCTTCTGCCCCGCCTGCTGCCATTGGCCTGTGCAGTTACCCTGTCCAGCCTGCTGCCACTGGATTCTTCCCCGTATATAAGGCCCAGAAACACCCCATGTCTTGTTTGCTGGCTCTGGGTCTCTTCTTTGGCCTCTTGAATCTGGTGCCAACCCCACTGGAGTCAATAGGAGTTTGGCACAACAGATACTGGTGACATTAACATAATATTTTATTTAACATACCAAAAATAGTTCCACTTTGTAGTAAATATTAAAAATTGAGATATGTTATATTCTTGTACTCATATACTTTTTTTTTTCCTGTGGAGATGAGGTCTTACCATGTTGCCCAGGCTGGTTTCAAACTCCTGGGCTCAAGTGATCTACCTGCCTCAACCTCCTAAAGTGCTGGAATTATAGGTGTGAGCTACCATGCCCGGCCCTCATACTGTCTTTAAAATTTGATACATGGCCAGGCATGGTGGCTCACGCCTGTAATCCCAGCACTCTGGGAGGCCGAGGTGGGTGGATCACCTGAGGTCAGGAGTTTACAACCAGCCCGGCCAACATGGTGAAACCCTGTCTCTATTAAAATGGAAAAAAATTAACTGGGTGTGGTGGTGGGCACTGTAATCCCAGCTACTCGGGAGGCTGAGGCAAGAGAATCTCTTGAACCAGGGAGGTGGAGGTTGCAGTGAGCCGAGATCGCACCATTGCACTCCAGCCTGGACAACAAGAGTGAAACTCCATCTCAAAAAAAAAAAAAAAAAAAAAAAAAAAAAAAAAAAAAAGGTACATACGCTGGACAGTGGCTCACGCCTGTAATTCCAGCACTTTCAGAGGTGGAAGCAGATAGATCACTTGGGCCCAGGAGTTCAAGACTAGCCTGGGCAACAGAACAATAACTTGCCTCTACAAAAAATAAACAATATTAGCCAAGTGTGGTAGTGCACACCTATAGTCCTAGCTACTCAGGAGGCTTAGGTGGGAGGATCCCTCAAGCCCAGGAGCTCAAGGCTACAATAAACTGAGATCACATGACTGCACTCCTATCTGGACAACGCACCAAGATCCTATCTCAAAAATAAAACAAAATAAAAGTTGATACACATTTTACACCTATAGCACATCTCAATTCAGATGCTAAATTTTCATTTGACTACTTGACTTGTATCGAGAGTCCAAAAAAACTTTACAGTTGAAAAGGTAGATTCACATACCCAAGTTGCTCTAAACATATATACAATTTTCCATTAATTGAATTAAGCCTCTTATTTAAGTTTAAAATTAAATGAAATTTAGAATTCAGTTCTCTAGTCTAACCACATTTCAAGTACTCAACAAATTTGCCTAGTGACTGCCATATTGGACAGCATATGTCTAACAGGAACAGGAAAAAGCGTCTATCTCATCAGTTGGTTCTATCTTCTCCAGTTCTCTGACATCGCGTTTATGATGGCTCTCGTAGTATCTAACTGGTACAGGCTGAGATTAACCTCCTCCGCAAGGAAGACATTTTTGTTTTCTGAAAAGCCATCAGCATTTGGAGTCTGAACAATGGTAAATGAAAATATTTTAAGTTTTCCAGGGGGGTGCTAAATACAGATTACATTTGACATCCCATTGGAGTACATACAGTAAATGGATTTTAATTGTAATAATTAATTATTGGAAACACCAAGGGTAAAACCTGCTTACCCTAATTATGTGAAATTGTTCTAAAATCCATTTGGAATGGCCCTGTTAAGAGTAAGATTGAAGAAAAGTCATCCCCTGTCCCAGGTGTAATCTCTTCTGAGGGCTCTGGGCAGCAGGCTGATAAAAAGGCAGCAAGGAGCTGCAAAAAGAATAAACTACTCACCTGAATGCCTTTGAAAGACTGATGGGCAATATTTGTTGGGAATTTCAATATTCTCAAACTCATCAAAACACACATTTTGCTCAAAGATTTTTTTTTTTTCCAAACAGGGTCTCACTGTGTCAGCCAGGCTAGAGTGCAGTGGCACCATCACTGCATCCTCGACCTCCCCAGGCTCAGATGATCCTCCCACTTTTGCCTCCCAAGTAGCTAGGACTACAGCCATGCATCTCCATACCCGGCTAATTTTAGTATTTTTTGTAGAGAGGGGGTTTCACCATGTTGCCCAGGTGGGTCCCAAACTCCTGGGCTCAAGCAATCTACACACCCAGGCCTCCCAAAGTGCTGGGATGACAGGCATTAGCCATCACGCCCTGCCTCAAAGATATTAACAAAAATAACAATAATAATAAAATGAGGCATTAGGAATAGTGCCTTCATTTGACAAGGCACAGGCCACTCAAATCGCTGATTAAATTATAAGATTCCTTGGCAACATCAGAATGAGAAAAGCCAAGTAGCTATAATTTGTGTGAGCCAAAACACTGGACACAAAGATAAAAACGACATCAGGCTTTGCTTTCTCTACAAAGAAACACCAACAATCATTGGTAACAATCTGTGTTACCAACCCAGCATGGTTTATAACAACAACAACGACTAACTCAAATAGTTCCTACTAATAATATTAGTAGTAATAATAATAGCTAACACATATATGCCATTTACTCCGTGCCAGGAACTGTCCTAAGCATTTTACGTAGTTTACTCGTTTAATCTGCCCAACAACTCTAGAAAGCAGGTACTTTATGCGACCCATTCTGAAGATGAAGAAAGTATGGAAATGACAGTTAATGGACAAAGGTCACACAGGCGACTGGCGGAAGACCTAAGGTTTGAACCTAAACAGTCTGGCTCCAAATGACATGCTTTTAACCACTACGCTGTACAGCCAAGACTATCAAATTCACCTTGGCTGGTTTGAGAATTATAAAGACCACTACCTACTCAGACCTTTTAATCCCACCCTGACAGAAATACAAATACATGAAAACTTCTTTCCACATTTACTCACCAAAGATCTTTGCACAGTGATCCATTCACTGTGACCACCATCTCTCTTCTTAGCACATGCATGTAGAAAATCTAGTTCCAAAATGGAGTCAATCCAACCAAATTAGGAAATTCCCATTCTACTCCCCTCTGCACCTCAAGAATTTCATACAACTGAATGTTGATCTCAACAGAAATCTTGTGGCTCATCACTCATCTACAAGAACTGCTAACTAAGGAATTGCTTCTAATATCATGAACTCCAAACCCACTTCAATAATGGGGGCATGGACACATGCATTAAAATCTCACCTACAATTCAAAAACTCACAATCCCATCTTAGACAATAGTTCTAATCCCATGTAACAAGGTTGATAATGAATTGCCAACTATTTCTAGTCTCTCTACTCTTACTTGCCCCAAAAGCTCAAAGCACTTCATGAGAGAAGTGACTTACAAATAATAATGACAGAAGCACCCAAGTAAAAGGGGAAAAGTAAGGACCCAGATACACAGCCCTTCCTTCATCAGAGATGTGTATTTAACCCTGGCTTTCCACCCTATTGTTCTTATTGTACAATTCCCTCTTTTCTTGCACTTGGATTTCTTCCTTGGTGCCATTTGTTTCACTGTGTGTGTGTGTGTGTGTTGTTGTTTTTTATTTTTGAGACAGGTCTTGCTTTGTCACCCAGGCTGGAATGCAGTGGCACAATCACAGCTCACCATAACCTTGGCCTCCCAGACTCAAGCGATCCTCCCACCCCACGAGTAACTGGGACCACAAGCACACACCACCACCACATGACTAAATTTTTTTTTATAGACAGAGTCTCACTATGTTGCCCAGGCTAGTCTTGAACTTCCTCGGCCTCTTTAAAATGTTGGGATTACAGGCATGAGCCACTGTGCCCAGTTGTGTGTATTTTTTAATATGTTAAAGCTTGTTTAATATGTTACAAAGTCTTCTTTATTTTATTTATTTAGTTTTTTAAGAGACAGACAGGGTCTCACTCTGTTGCCCAGGCTGGACTGCAGTGGCATGATCATAGCTCACTATAACTACAAACTCCTGGGCTCGAGCAATCCTCCCACCTCAGCTTCCCAAGTAGCCAGGACTACAGGCATGTGCCACCATGCCCAGCTAAATTTTCTTCATTTTTTTCTTGGTAGAAATGGGGTCTCACTACATCAACCAGGCTAGTCTCAAACTCCTGGCCTCAAGTAATCCTCCCACCTTAGCCTTCCAAAGGACTGGGATTACAGGCGTGGGCCACAGCACCCAGCCACAAAGTATTCTTTAAATGACCAATTCGGCTGAGGAAAAAAATACTCATCATGAAAATCAAGTAGGTCAACATGTTGGCTAAAATTTCCAATTGCCTTTATCAGCCAGCATATATGAAAGTAAAAGGAACAATTCCAATCCTTGAGTTTATTTTTAGGCTCCCCAAGAAAGAATAACAACATACCTGGTTTAATTTCTCAAGTACTCCTATATTTGATAACTCACTGAGCTGCTTTTTGTGGCCTCTGTGACTCTTTAATCCAATGCATTCCACAAAGCAAAGATCACTTTAAAGCACTCTCCCCACCCCATCCTCTTCCCCACAAAAGGTGATGTTTCATTTTCCCAACTTCCTTTCGGTAAATTATTACATGGAGCTGCTTTCCCTGGGAAAAGTCCAGAAGCATATCTTCTAATTTAAGGAATGTACCAAACATTTTGAGTCCTACAGACTCTTCTGATTGGTCATGAATGTAACAATCAGCCTTTCTCCTGTGACACTTTTAATTCAAAAACAAACCCAAGGCAACCTTCAAAGCTGAAAGTGCTGAAATTCCAGAATCAGAAAAGAAAAAAAAACTTGCTCATTGATCAAGGTGACACAGTGCATGACTTCAGTATTTAATAGAGAGCTAACTACTGTACACTTAAATCAACTTCCATAAACTCCCAATGATGATACAAACTATTTACCTGGAGGCCCCAAAACATAAAACCTATGACAGACTTTGATATTAATTTTTATTGAACATTAACATTACACCCTATAGACATGAACATATTACCTAGGATTTATGCAGCAGTAGACTTTTGTAACCTCACGAAATTCATGTTGTTAAGTCTTTATTCAACCCCCATCCCCCTATGTGCACAAATAAATACACAAACCTGCTCTGATAAAATCAACAATTACACTTGCTTCCCTCTCTGAGTTGCCAAGTCATCAGATCCACCCACCCGGATCCCTTTATGACTGTAAGGTTTATGGATTACTTATTTCTCATGGGTTTTTCTTCCTGACATACTGTAACCACTTTCCTTTTATAAAGCTCTGATCAATTCTCAGAAGCATATTGGCAGAGGACAGTGAGCAATAGTAGCAAAGATGTTTTTAGGATTTTCTTTATTACTTGGAGTCTTGTTTGCAAAGAACTTTACACTCACATCAGAGCCTTCTTACAACACTTTAGAAATGGAAGCATTCGTAATCCTATTTAACACACACCAAAAATAAGGTTAAGTCACTTGCAAAAGACCACCCAGTAGATACAAGGTAGAGTTCAGATGCAAGGTAGCAAGTGTTCCATCTACCCTTTTAATTTCCTCAGCCACCAAAATTCAAGTTTTTGTTTTTTAATTAAGGCTGACATCACTCATGTGAACAGGATCAGCTCATCACATGCGGCACCACTAGCAGCTAGACTCTAGCTGCTAGAACATCTCCTTCCCAGTTTGTTGTTGTTATCGTTGTTGTTGTTGTTGGGGCAGAATAGACGGTTTGAGAGTAGAAGAGGCGAGAACAGAACCTATGAGCCCAGTGATAGGTGTGATAACAAAGACGAGTTTTGAGTTTCTGATAAGCAGTTTATTTTTAAGGACCCAAAATAATCTACCTTGACATTCCTCCCAAGTAATACATTCACGTTTTTCTTGATAACAATATAATTGTTATCCAAATAAACCTTAGATTTACTTAGGAAATAGTTTTAATAGAAAGTTTAAGAAGTCAAATGTAAGACTAGTATTACCATATAAAAATTCCACATAGAATCTACTTTTTCTCATCAGGCAAGGTCCCAAATAAAAAACCACTTTCAAGTAATGAGCCTTGTAAAGGTACAACCTAAATGTTTTTTATATGCTTATCAAAAAGTTGCAAGGTAAAAAAATAAAATTTTTGTCTCATGAAAATTCAAAAACACATACAAAATTTGTATTTTTCTAATTAAGACTTTCCCTACATTGGACATCCAGAAAGTACTACAGAACATATGAGAATCTGATCTTTTATTATGAGTAATAGGTGTTTCTTCTTCACCACCAGAGGTCAGAATCCAGAATTAAGTCCTTATTTTTCTAAAGTATTAAAGTTTTATACTTTAACCTCATGAATCTTGGAGCAACTTTAAAAGCCACTTAAAACAAAACAAAAAAGCCCTCATTTCTCGACACTAAATGTAACTGTAGAAAACAGTTTCACAAAGGAAGAAGAGAGGGCAGACATTCTGGTTATTTCTTCCCCCAAAATACTCTAGAAGAGCTTATATGCATATCCACAAGGAGGTAATAGTTGTTGAGTTGGCCTTACATTTATTCGCAGATTCAACAAAGGACAGCTGACAAGCGTGTGCCAGGCATGGTGTTAGGTGCCCAGGACATGAGAGAAAAAAAAATCCCTCCACTTATGGAAGAATCTGACCTCAATTCCATCTGACCTCAATTCATCTGTAACACTCATTCAACAAACACACTGAACACCTCGTAGGGCCAGCAAGTTTGGAATGAACGATTTGTCTATATAAGATCCTGCTCATTATCTTGCCTTTCTACTGAAATAGAGTTTATCCCATGCCTATGACAGAAAATTCATCTCTAAATATTATTCTACTATTCACTGGACTTCCCCCAAAAGGCTGGTCAAATTACTTGACCTTTTAGACATTCTTATCTTACAGATCTAGAAGACAGGAAACAACAGGAGCTTGAATATGTAACTAAGTTTTTATAACTACATTAGAAACTTTCCTTGCCTGTACAAGACAAAAAATAAACAGCTTTTTTTTAAAATTTACAATACACAAATATAGACAATCACAACCCTCCTGGCAAAAGAAAATGTTCCCAGAATACTAAATACTAATTTGAGGAAAACTTCACATACTAAAATCACAAATCTCTGAGTCAGGTATTTCTCTTTAGAGAAAAGCAAATCAATTGTAATGGTCCAGCAGCTTTTCATACCCTTGAGAATGACAACTAATTTCTTCCACATAAGAATTTTCCTTTTCCTCTCTGTTCAGTTCCAAATACTGTTTGTTCAAACTGAATCAATTTCATATTTAGGATTTTTAACTGGATCACACTTTCTGCCTAACATTTTTCATATAACCCCTCATTAAAGAGACATTAACAATTTCAGTCAAACCAATTCCACTTCCTTACCCAAAAACTTAATTTCCTGTACAGTACTGCTTTCATTTCACCTTTAAAAAAATCTCAGTTCACAATTTTTTAAAGACCTCTGTTCTCTATTACTTAAGAAAATTCATAGTCTGGCAGAATATGCACCAATACAGGTTGTTACAAGTTTGGCTACTCAGTTTCTGATGGATCTTCTGGTACATAAAACCAAATTACATATTCAAGCTCCTGTCCCTACTTTAAATTCATTTTTAAAATTACTGAACACCAAAAATGGATGACATGAACAAAATATACTCACAGAATGTTACAATAGTCCATATAAGATGCAATAAGAAAGAAAATCAATGAAACAATATTATAAATTGCACAAAACTCTCAATAAAACAAAGTTCAGCAAAACAAAGCTGATTATATATACTTTAAACTTTTAACTGACTTCACTTAACTCTCAATCTGACAAAGATACCTACTTTCCCTCTGTAAAATACATGGGTGACACCCTCCAAAGAGTAAATGTATATAGCTATTAAGTACCTCTCCCATAATATACTTAGTACAAGGCATCTTGTTTGTTCCGAAACCTGGCTTTTTGTTTTCGTTCTTGACCATTTGCTCTTGTACTTAAGTAATTTATTATTTTGTTAACCAATAAAATGAGGGTGAAAAATGACTACTTTTGAAAAACTAAGTTAACTACTTTGCAGATACTCAAACGGGAGTGGCTAAATTAATAACTGCCTAATGAACGGTGGAAAGAGAATTTAAGTCTGTAAGAAACAATAATTTTAATCTTAATTTTAATTATTCCTTTCTAATTAATTAACTACAACTAGACCAAGTAGTCAGCTGGTGTCGAATTAAGAAGTGTTTCGTGAAACTAAACAAATATGATAAAGCATATGGTGGTGGCCACTCCCAATCATCCCCTTCCCCAGGGTGGCCAGACGAGTCTTCAGATAGCACTCCTCCTGAAGGTCATCTAACTGACCCCACAAATCATCTTAACCTAATCTTACACTGGATTCTCTGGTTTATTTTCATGCCGGAAATAGCATTTTGGTTGAAAACACAGTTTCCTCTGTAAGTATTAGCCTCCAACCTAAATTTTTAGAGCTGAAACTGAGTTCTATTTTTTTTTTAATAGAGACAGCATCTCACCATGTTGCCCAGGGTGGTCTTGAACTCCTGGGTTCAAACAATTCTCCCACCCAAAGTCCTAGGATTACAGGCGTGAGCCACCAGACCCAGGCTGCAACTGAGTTCTTGAACCCATAAAGCTGAGAAAACATAAAACTTAAAATCTCACTACTCTACTACATTCTACACTGATGGTCTTTAAACTGGGCTATGTATAACATTTAGGGCACATGAAAACTCTAAAGGAAAAAAACTATCTCTCCATCTTCAACTTCCTTGTAAAATAATATGCCTGAGAATTTCCCTTCTCTTTCCTAACTGCCTCTCACTTCCTAAAGTGGGCATACCTCTCAGCCACCACCCTCCCCTCATCTCACTAGGCATACTGCCCACGATTATAAAACCTCCCAGGCAACAAGGAGGAGACCCACTAGAAGCAAATTGGTCTTGATGCAAATAAATAAATAAGAAACATTTCTAGACGTCTAAAAGGGAACAAAATGCTTTTGCAAGTTGGATTGCTTCAAACAAAATTACAGGAGCATCCATTCTTTAAGCCATCTGCCAACAAATTATTAAAAATAAGTTCTGATGAGATTACTGTGTGAGTTTTGCCATATAACTTCAGAAAAACTCCAAACAATTGACTGGCACTGCTATAATACTCCCTTTTTCATTTTTGAGAAGTTTTTTCAGTGCCTGCATCTTACACAGAAAAGAAAAAGGGAAAATAAAAATGATGCCAAATCTTTTCTCATCTAGTAATAAATGAATTTATAAAGAAAAAAACACCCATATATATGCAATAGATGAATGTATAAACAGAAATATTTTTATTTTTTATCAATCATTTATCAGAATTTGTAATATAATCATGTTATTTTGATCAACTCCATTCCACAAATGGAAATATTTATACAATTACTTCTGGATTAAATAATCCTTGAGGCATAGGATATTTTTAATTTTCAGTATTGATATATTTTTATTACATAAGTATGACATGATAATCCATAAAAGACTCTAAAATATGAACATGTATTATATTAGAATAAAAATTGGGGGAGAAGGCCAGGCGCAGTGGCTCACACCTGTAGTCTCGGCACTTTGAGAGGCCGAGGTGGGTGGATCACAAGGTAAGGAGTTCGAGACCAGCCTGGCCAACATGGTGAAACCCCATCTCTACTAAAAACAGAAAAATTAGCCAGCCGTGGTGGCGGGCACCTGTAATCCCAGCTACTCAGGAGGCTGAGCCAGAAAAATCCCTTGAACCCAAGAGTAGGAGGGTGCAGTGATCCGAGATCGCACCACTGCACTCCAGCCTGGGCGAAAGAGCAAAACTCCATCTCAAAATAAATAAATAAATAAATAAATAAATAAATAAAAGTTGGGGGAGAAGTAAGATTACAAAAGAGTTCAAGTAAACAGGGAGAGATAAGTTTCCAATTAAAGAGCTTGTTCACTGATTTTTTTAATGAATCGTGGCTGGTATGACAATGTTAGATTTTTCATCAGCTCTACTTAAGTATATTACGTAAAAGGCCTATTTTTAAACGCCAATTTTTACAATATGCCCCAAATTACGTATTTTGAAACAACCTAAGTTATAACGACAACGTATGCAATCAGCACAAGATTTGAAGACCATAGAGCTATACCAGTAGCAGTCAGTCTGCATCCAATGACTATGATTCAGAAGAAGAACGCAACCTGCTGTTCCAGTCTTTAACTAACAACAGCTCCTAGGTTTGCACCTGCAGTTGGAGTCTCAGGAACATCATTTCTTCCAAAAGCTTTGCACTTTCCCACCTCCTGGCCCCTGTTCATACCACCAAGAAAACAGACCCAGTCCTCCTCAAATTCCACCATTCTTCCTTAAGCAGGGGCTTTTGGTCAGGTGCTGTGAACTGCTAATTTGGTAAGAGAGCAGAATAACATAGTGGGGTAGTGGGGTTGAGGGCATGGAATGTGGTAGCAGGTTACCTGGTTTCAAAATCTGCCTCTACAATTTACTAGTTTAAGCCAATTAATCTCTCTGTGGTCCAATTTCCTCATCTTTAAAATGGGAATTATAATCAACATTACCTGATGGGGGTGTTGTAAACTGAATGAATTAATATAGCTAAAACCTTTAAAGCCCTGCTTGACAGTTTTTGCCATATCATCGTTATTACCCCCACCAAAATTTCTACTACGGTGACTATCACCACACCTGGTCCAGATTTTTACTGTGTAGACACTAGCCCACATCTTTATAAATTGCTACTTCCTCACCTATTTCAGGGCACTGCTTACTTGGAAGGAACAAACAAGAATATCTATGAACCCCATTAGTCCCTTCCTAGAGAAAGGCACTAGTGAGAATATAATAGGGTCCATAAAAACTCTGTGTAAATCAACTAGGGTTAAGGAAGAGAAACACTAGCAAAGGTATTTTAATTAGCGAGTAATTCTACCCTGTTTCAGAAACAGAAAAATCTAGTGGCAAAAAGTACTGGGAGAGGGCAAGTCCTAGGAAGAAACTGCTGGGAGAAGGTCACACTTTCTATTCCCAGGGCTTCATTCATTCCTTATCTTGAATCAAGAGACAATACATGGAAAATAATTAGAGGGGGATAACCTATATTGATAACCAAAGAAAACCAAAAAATAACTGGATAGACGATTGATACAGACATCACTGCCTATTCCTCTCCTCTCCAGTTGTTCAGGCCTACAGTTGGCTGTAGTTCACTTTTTACAGTTGGTTGAAAAAAGAAAAAGAGGCTGCAGGAAGGAAGCCAAGGACAGTACTAAACAGCAGCTCTGGAGAACGTGGGCTGGCAGGTGTATGAACACAGAACCATTGATTTCAGCGACCACTACAACCATCCCCAAAATCATATCTTCAGGAAAGAATGTTTCTTTTTAACAAATGATTTGCCCTAATAAACATAGCCCCATATTTGACCTTCAGAAGCCATTTTTTTGTTTGTTTTTGTTTTTGTTTTTGTTTTGGTAGAGACAGGGTTTCACCATGTTGGCCAGGCTGATCCCAAGTGCCTAACCTCAAGTGATCTGCCTGCCTGCCTCAGCCTCCCAAAGTGCTGTGATTACAGACAGACGTGAGCCACTGCACCCAACCAGGAAGCATCTTTCTAACCCGAACTACAATATAACTTTTTCATTGCAATAAACCTAAACCTCACTTGTGCCTAAATGCAAGCCAGCATCACATCCTCAGCTGCCAAGTTGAAGAATAGGCTCTTATCAATTCAACAGCACCCAAAAGAATTAAACTCAGCTGAGATATTTGTGTGAAATACAGATTCCTGGACTCCTAGAGAGGCTGACTCAGTCTGGGGTAGAGATCAAGAATCTGCATTTTTAAACAAACCCCCAGGGAATTCTTAAGTACACTATAGTTTTATGACCACTGCCTGAAGGACATCCCTAGAATATCACTTAGCAAATGCAATTCATACTTACTTTGCCCACTATGAGAAACTGTTGGCATCATTTTCATCAGCAAGCTCTGTTTCCACAAGACTGGGACCATGACTGCAAACTGTTTCGGATTTGAAACTTGCCAGCATTACAAACAGAAAGGAAGGGGAGAGCATCTTTCTCATAGCTTCGTCACAGTCCTGGTGAAGGGTCTGAATCACCCTGATCGCTGCTTGTCTTTTTCACTAAAAGGCTGAATGATGAGGGTAGATTGTAGCACAATGGTTGTTTTATCCTGTTCCAGGTCCACCTTTATGGCCCAGGAACCCTGTAGCAGGAAAATGGGGCTTCATGGGATATGGTCTCTTGGGAATCATTCACTGAGCAGTTTTGCTAATTTGTTTTTACTAAAAATAATTTCATATAAAAGTAAAGTTATACTTTATAATATGATTCCATTTTAAAATACTGATATAAGTATTTTGGAATATTTGTGTTCCTAAAGAGAGCAAAGGATACTCCTTTGCAAAACATATGTATGAGTACTTTTAAAAGCTGAGACACTTTTAACTTTTGCTATTAAAAGGAAACATAAAATAAACAAAGCTTTTGTTAACTGGTTAAAGTAAGTGGTGTTCAAGTTGCCATTCCAGTTTCCAAGCTGTTTTTGTGAAAGCAGAGGGGTGGGGGCATTTTACATCAGTGCAAAGGGTAAGAATAGCACTCCGGAAGAATAAAACTTCTCTTTATTTTGGCACTCCACATTAACTTATCTGATAAGTTGCTGAGTTTATTATATGGGGATATTTATTTCAAAGCCCATGCAGGGGTAGGCAGAAGCATGGTGACCAATTTTACTATGGCAGAGCCTTTGGCCAAATCACTTCACCCCTTTGAAACACATCACATGGCATCCTTTAATTTGAGTGCCTCCTCCACCTGAGTCATGTAGGATAAATTACTCTGTGCTGTCAAATGTTGTGTACCTGTTATCACCACTGCCTGAGAGAGCATAAAATACATATTTTATGGAATAGTCACTCCTGAATGTTCAATATGCACAACATAGTTTTGGTAAAAAGAAAGACTGACTTTCTGACAAATACAAGGATTTTGTAGCAGCAAGAGTACTAACACAGAAGCAAGTGACTATGTTCTTAACCCTACGTAAACACAAACCAGACTAGTCATTTTACTTTGGGCAACACCAGATACATTCTCTGTGCCACTGGTTTCTTCAGATATAAAATAAGGGAGACTTGGATAACATGATTCCTAAAAGCTCACACTATAAACCTGTACTTTTCAAGCAGTCTCAGGTCTTGTTTTCTGTACCAACAAAAATGAAACATATTGTGAAGTTTACATAGAAATTCATTACTGTCTGCTTATTCCTGCCGAGGGTTCTGGAATTATAAGCCTGGGAAATAGCAAAATAATAGCCGCCATGCATAAGTTGAAGTGAAGAAAAAAAAAATTAGAAATAACATCTGGATACCCAGACACCAGATCCCTTCAATACATGCAAACAGAAGGTATGTAGTCATTTTTAAAAGAAGGGGGCAAAAAGCCACAACTACTATTTTGAAAGATGATGTCTATGAAAATTAGCAAAAGAAAAAATATTATATCTTACATACTAAATAAGCATGATTTATACCAACTATACTATCATTCATTCAACACATATTTACTGAGCACCCATTATGAGCCATGAGTTGGGGAAAAGAGCAAAAACAAGACAAACAGTTCCTGCTCTTTGGAGCTAGATAAACAGCAAGGGAGTAAACCAAAATTAAAGAATTTTTACAAATGTGATGTTGATGCACAAAAGAAGTAGATATAGGGTGTGCCCGAAAACCTAATAGTAGAAGAAGCTGGGTGTGAAGGTCCTCAGGGAATAACATTTCATCTAAGATTTTAAGGATTGTGGGCAGGGAGCACTGTGGGCTAACAGGAGACAGCATTCTATGCAGAGAGGATAGCCTTACACTCTTATTTAAAAATTTTTTATTCTATTTTTATTATTTTTCTTTCATTGATACATAATATTTTACATATTTATGGGGTACATGTGAGTATTTTTAACACACACAGATTGTGTAACAATCAAGTCAGGGAATTTGGGGTGTCATCACCTTGCATGCTTATCATTTCTACGTGTTGGTAACATTTCGAAGCCTCTCTTCTAGCTACCTCGAAATATTTGAAATATTAGACCCTATCAAATGTTATATCTATAAATTGAGACAGTTTAGATAATTTAGGTATACTGTTAAATGTTATAACTGAAAAGCAAAGGGACCAGGGAACATGTATCTACTTTATTTTGTGTGTGTGTGTGCCGCCTCCTGTACTTTTCTCCAGGTTACACACGCATGCACGCACACACACACGTGTGTGCACAAGCACATGCATTTTATTTCTTTAGTTAACATGTATCTACTTTAGATCAATGGAGCACTGTATTAATAATTATATACACTGAGACCAGCAGGACAGAGCACTATACATATAGACAAAAAAATGAGGGAAATCATTGGCACACTTACATTTTTTTCTCATTTTAAAAATAGCAATCAAGATACTCAAACTCTTCATTCTGAAGACTATCCCCAAAATAATTAATCCCAAAATAAATTCGTGTAATTAAAACTTTTCTGATTAAGAAAAAACTCCAATCTTTTCCAGAGACCACCTGGGCAGCCTCAGAACTATTATCCTTCTATGCTAATGATTGCTGGTTTTAATCATCGTCTTTATGGCAAAAGACAATCATTGCATCCCAGTTGACAATTTGTGTTCCAAGTTTCCTTTCCAAAGTTGTCTTTAAAGTCCAAGGCAAATAAAAACCACCATACATAGTTGCTTACAGAACTGACAAGAGATCCTTGACTCCAACAGACCTGGTTGGCATCAATGATTCAAGCACATTATGAAAATCTCCACACGACTCAAAGTTTTTTAAGTACAGAACTGAAGTTTACATCCACAAATCTGTTTGATCTCTGCAGTTGCAAAACCATATGGCACACAGAGAAAAACAAATTATCTCTGCTTATGAAATAAGAACCCTCTGTAGGCTTTGGGACAGACCAACAGCTATGATTGTCCTACTTGCCGCATATCACTATAATTAACTTTCTCTGATCCTTTTGAAGAATGTAGAGTTTTTGGGTTTTGGTTTGTTTGGGTTTGAGGGGTAGGGGGGCAGAGATTAGGGAACAGAAGTAAGGACATCACCAAGGGGAGATGGAGAGAATCTTAAGCCTAACCTCAGACACAATAATTTAAATATTATCTTTCTATAAATATTTTATGTCATATTTTCATGCTTTATTTAATCCCATTTATACTGAGGAGATATATAAAGCCATGCATGTCAACATTTACCGTGTAAGGCAAGTTATGCTTGTGAAAAGGGCTATTATACTAAGTGACTCAGTAGCTTCCATAGTAAAACTAGTTTCACAATCACTATAAGTTTCCAGCCATTGGCTACACAGAACCAAAAGCAAAAATATACCATGACAGTAATTAAAAATGCGGTTGAATTCTGCTATCGCTGTTTCCACTCCCACCACTACCTCTACCACCACCATCATTCATGCAATCCTCACCAAAAAAAAAAAAGTTTAGAAATAATTTACACTTCTAGCTTTGTACCTCAAAAGTAACATGTAAAGGAATTTAAAATTTGATCTATGACACTAACAGATTTTAATAAACTACTTCATAAATATAAACAACCCACCAATGGACCCTTAGCACCAGCAAAGATAATTTCAGAGACAATTTGGTTAAGCAAATTCAAAAGTGTAATAAAAGAAACTGCAAATGCAAAAAAAGAGTGACAAGAAAAAAAGGAGTAAATATGTTTAATGGCGGAAGAATCATTTCCCAGATACATGTGCAATTTTATACATTAAGTGTTTTTAGGGGATGACCAGGTAGAAATAATTTATCATTTTGATTTCCTAAGAGAAGACACTATTCTTAAGAATAAGAGGCTCAGTAGCCCTGCCTATCTTTCTGCCTGGTAAGACCAGAAAAATGAAAGTGTTTCCCTAATACTTTGTGTAGTATAACAGGTGATACAGTAGTTAAGACTGGCTTCAAGTCTTAACTAATCAGAGTTGTGAAATCTCAAAAACACTAGGTCCCAGAGCATTCTTTGCATTTTGTCTTTATTTTACTTATACTGTACCCAATGAAACACCTTCTAGCAACACCTACCATCCCCCATTCCCATCCAGTCACAGCTCACAACCCTGCTGGCTTGCTAGCTTAGATCTCATAAACCTGGAGCTAAGAGCTAAGAAGCACAGTAACCTATCAGAGCTGTCAGACATGCTGGGGAAAGTTTCCAAGAAGCACACTAGGCAGAATTCAAAGGAAAAAATTTATCCCTGCAGCTATGATCAACTCCAGATATAAATATCTTTAAAACATATGGATTACAAGCACAGTCCTGGGAAAATCAGTAACATGTCGTGGAGGAACAACATTAATGGGTTTACCTGGAATCTGATCTGCTAATATCTAAAACACTTTTTTTTTTAAAGATCACTTGCTATAACAGGTGAACTAAGAATACCTTTTATTCACTATCTAATCTTACTGTCCTAAAGCCAGGTCCCTGCTGGGTAGGGAGGGGTGTCATATATTTGACAAACAATAATTGTAACAGCCTTTTCCTTTTCTTTTTGTTGACAGTCTATTCAGACAAACCAGGCTAAATACATTTCCGGATTCCCTTATGTGCACAAGGAGAGAACAGCTCCATAAAGGTCCACAGAGACATCTGGAACAAGCAGCATCTCTACCTGCTAAGCGTAACTACTGCTTTTCTGCCTTCCTGGATGGTGCTTTTAATTTCTCTTACAATCCTAAAGCCTCTCAGCTGGGTTAGAAAGCCCACTGTTTTTTTCCCTTTATCCTTCAGTGAAGGCCTTGTCTACACCTCTTGGCCACAGACAGAGAGAACAAAGAGTAGTCAGACCTACAGATTTCTGTACTTGACCTTCTTTACGTGGGAAAGACGTTGGCGTCCAATACTGCTATAACAAGAAAAAGGAAAGTGAGTTGCAGGAATGACAAACAGAATCTGTAAAAGAAGAAAAAGAATCAGCCACAAGTTTTCATTATCCAACTTAGGATATAACAAAAGATGACTTTTAAAAATAAATAAATAAGCAAGTGAATCTAGTCAGGACAGAAATCCATTTGGCAAGTAAAATCCATCTCCAGCACAGCATTTTTATAGCAGCATGCTGGAGTTTTCATGTTTTGAAAAATGAGACACTGACTAATATACTTAGCCAAATATTCTAATCTGTCATCATTCTAAATATATGGGCCTATCTTTCAGCAAACAAATTAGCAGGTAATATATCATCCCTGAGTGCATACCCTTCCCTGGATGCTCTATAAATACAGAGTGATCAAGACTGGCAGTTACTGAGTGTAAAATGTAAAACACTACTAACTTCACTTAAGCCACACTGCAGAAGTCCATCATACCAATCAGAAGCAGGGTGTCAGAAAAGTTTCATGCACTTGAAATTCTTCCAGGGGAGGGAAAATGAGGAGACAGAAAAGAGATGGCTCTTACACTCCCTTTACTTGATCATGGAGAAAAGAAGAATGAATCTCTGGAAATAAATGACTCCTGTATTGTTTTTAAGTGTGTCTAGGATCAGATGAGCAAGCCTCGAATTTGGCAAAATTGCAAACTAAAAGAAAAAAAATAGCCTTTGCGTTCTCCAGCCTCACCTACTAAAAGTAATTCAAAGTACATAAGCTTCCCAATACAGTAAAAGCTGCAAAGCTAGCTATAGTCTCAGGTCCTCAGAAACAACTCATGCAGTTTCCAAGATTCTGATTTAAACAACAACCAACTATTTTCTGAGGGCAAAAGGGGAGTAAAGTTCTTAAATCATTTAATTCTGCCAATTAGTTCCGCAACTATGGCATTAAAGAACTATGGATATTTATCCACTGGAAGTGGATCAAAAAGTGGGCTCTCTTAATGCCTATTAAATAGTGCTGATTTTCAAGCATCACTGACCAAGGTCAAATCTGAACCAATGTGAAAACCTCCACTTCCCCATCACTAATCCCTTGAGCCATCCATTCTTCCAAAAGGCAAATGTTTTGTAGTCAGGGGGGAAATACCACACGGTATGGGTAGCACTTAATATGACTGGTTTCTACATTAAACTCAGCTTACATGTCTTCCATTTATCTGTAAAAAGTTAGAGAATTAAAACACACTGGAATCTTTCAAATATGATATCACTATAGTACTGGCATATACAGAGAATCAAGGAATTAACTGCTTTATTCCACATATATTAGGTAAAATCTCTGGTTTATTGACTGATATGTTTTTTTTTTCTCGGTATTTAGTTTTCTCCCACCAATTGGAGGAATAAAAGGATGCCCCACTGAGTATTTGTTTACAATTGACAAGATTATCTTCTGTAAGTGTGTTACTGATCAAATTGTACAATGCACAAAGCTTCGGTTCCGCTAGGTTATCAGCTACACTTAGAGAAGTTTGGGCTAAGGAGTTGGGAGGGATGAGGAAAACACAGTGAGCTGTAATGCAACTGTGCTCTTGGTGAGGTGCGCACACTGCGAATAACTTACCAACTCACTGCCCAAAAAGGAAAACTTCTAGAGTAGCCCAGTGGACCCAAGGACCTAATTGTTCACTTTCTTTATAGAACCACTGCTGTAAGTACTGTCCCCACTCTCATAATCTAATACACACTGCTAGGTAATTCAACTTAATATTCCTATTGAAACAAAGTTAGTCACAGTCCAAGTCTACAGTTATCTATATCATGAGTTTTTAAAACGTGCCCAGGTTCACTGAAAACCTAACCACCAATTACAGTACCTTTTCAAAAATATTAAATATATTGAAACTAATATATTCCAAATCCCCAAAGAAAATATGATTGCATTTTACCTCTCCACCCCCAAAGAAAGAAAAGCTGTGGTGCCCTGAGACCTAGACTAGATAAGCTAGTCACTACCAAAACCCTGAACATAAAAAGCTACTCTGTCCGTCGTGGGCACATTCTAGTCCCTCTTCAGAAAAAGCCCACTCTCTATATCCTCACTTCCTCCTTCCTCCTACTCAAGGAAAAAAAATATATAAATATATATATAAAGTGTACTTTCATCACATGGAATTAACCACTTTCCCACTGTATTTTTAAACACTTTTTGGGCTGAGCATAGTGGCTCATGCCTGTAATCCCAGCACTTTGGGAGGCTGAGGCAGGTGGATCACTTGAGGTCAGGAGTTTGAGACCACCCTGGCCAACATGGTGAAACCCAGTCTCTACCAAGTCTACAGAGTGAGACTCCATCTCAAAAAAAAGAAGAGGGGATGTGAAGGACCCTCCTGCCCCCTAACAAAATAAACACCTTTTGTACCTATCACAATGCATGTTCTTTTTAATTGCATGAACAATACACGCTTAGGACAAGTTCAAACAATACGTAGGCATATTCAGTTAAAAGAGTCCTCTCCTCTCCCTCCAATCCCTGTTAACCATTTGCTATGTATCCTTCCAGCCTGATTTATATACTTAAACACGTATACATGCTTATCCGTTTACAGATCTAGCATATCTAACAGACTGTGCACTCTATAAGAGCAAGAAATGCCCTATTCACCTGTGCATCCAGTACCTGGCACCCTGCTGATACAAATAGTTGCTCAATAAATATTTACTCAAGCAATAATCAAACGGTTAAAGCCACAGAGAAGCAGGTCTTCTGGGGACTTCAGAAACAAGGAGAAACACATGTCTGTGTCCTTACATATGCTTGTGCCCACGCTCATCTGAGATTAAGAAGGAGGAAAAAGGGTAGAGGGCATCTGAACCTAGGGCTCCAGGTGGTACACCAAATGATCACTGTTTAGCCAGCACAAGGATACGGAGGAATAGCAGCATATCCATCCTTAAAAAATAATAATAATACTCAAAGCAACTGACCAAAGAGGGAGATCCATTAGGATTCTGCTATGTCCCTGATCTCAAGGGCAGTCCTATTAACTGTCTTAAAGGCACCGTCCAGCAACCGCATATAGGATTCTCAGGGTATCAACCTCAGAATAGATCATTTATGGATTAGAAAGTGGGTCTGAATTGTGTTTGAAAATTTATAACTCATTTTAGAAAAAAAGCAGAAACTTCAGGATGCAACCAAAAGCACAAGAGGAAATGTTATCACTCAAAGTCAAAAAAAAAAAAAAAAGAAAAGAAAAGAAAGTTGGGCTGAAAAAATTAAAATTAGGGTGGGTCCCTTTTCTCCAAGAATCTAAATTAAACGTGTTTCTGTAACCAAAAGAAGAGCTGAAAGTAGTACTATATTCAGTAAAAAAAAAATTAACACAAACGATTTAACCAATTAATATGCAACTCAATATAGAAGTATAAATTCTTTAACTTTTTTAAAAGGTTATTAGCCTTGCTGTTGCAATCAAGCCACCAACTGATAGCCACCCCAAGCTATAGTGAGCCTAAACATAAAATGGCACAGGAAACTCTTCTATGTCAAATTCCGTTTTAGTAAATCTTCAGATTTGAACATTGAAATTTCATTTAATTTGGCTTATCATTACAGTTCTCCTTTTCCTTGCCAGAGTTCCAAGAAAGCGTAACTGCAAGATTTGGCACAAGAAACATTCCACAACTTGGTCAACAGCCCTGACTATATTATCATTACCCAGATTTATAGAATGGTCCCAGTGACCAAGACACAGGGTACATGTCCAACAGTAATGTATATTTTGAAATGAACAAATTGATTTATACATTAACCAAGCAGGTTTTTGGCTCAGAGTCAAGAAGGGCTACATACACTAACACTTGGCTTCTAACCCTGAAACTAACAGGTCTTCATTCCACTAGGGAGCAAGGGGTTTAAAAAAGAGAAAGGCCCATGTTTCCAGAACTCTTCTCTCCTACCCTCCACCCGACTCACCAAAATACTTACCTCCATCCCCGCCACCTACAGCTGCCTTCAGGAACAATTAAGATGTTGACTTGGAGTCCATGTTCTGTGGCTATTCAACAATTCCCAATTAATGAACCTTAGCTAAGAAGAATATGGTGACAGAAATAAGCACTCATAAATAAAGTAAAAGAGGGGTGTGTGTATGTGTGTTAGAAACTGTGATACATAACACTTTAAAAGCATCCACCACTGAGATATTTATGGATTAAAAGATTTGATGTCTAGGACTGACTTCAAAATAAATTCAGTTGCAGAGAGGGAGGAAAGGAGGCTTAGATGGTGGTATTGATGACACAAGATTGTGAGTTAATAATTATTGAGGGTGAGTACTGAATACACAGAGAATTATACTATTCTCTCTACTTTTCTGAATATTTTTAAATTTCCATAATACAAGGCTTGGGAGGAAGGACTGAAAACTTAAAATAAAATGCTAATACCTCTTAATGGAGGGATTATGGATAATTTTATTCAGTATGCTTTTTGACAAGAATCATATTACTTTATGTTCAGAAAATATTTATAACTAGCATAATGATTCTACAAAATACTTCTAGATGCCTTTAGAAGCCATTCTAATACAAGCAAACCAAGCTGTAGCAAGATCCAAGCTTAAGAGAAAACTACAGTTCCCTGAGGGGTACACACCCAAAAATCCATATAAACAAAGTTTCCAGTGAGGATGTAACAAGTATAGAATGAAAAGAATCTGACAAAAATATCCCAACAGAAAGTAAGACAAGTTAATTTCTTTTCCTGAAGGAAAATATCATCTGTTTAACAAGGTTTATTTCCCCTTTCAGCTAATGTTGATTAAGTCCTTGTTATGTACAAAAAACTTGTCTGTATTTACATCTAATCCTCACTACAGTCCTGAGAGGAAGTTGTTACCTTCATTTCAGAAATAAAGACATTGAGGTTGAGAGAGTAAAAATAGAGTGGGGTTGGAGTAGGGATTCCAAGAATTTAAGAATCACATCTTTGTATTTAAGATGTCTCAGAGAAAAAAAATAGGAGAGAAAATTCCCAAACACAAAGATAAAAATTCATCTACTTCAAAAAATTCCCAAAGGAAAACTATCCAGAGCCTCAGGTTCCAACATAACCCTATGTGAGGGTAACACTTACACCCCTCCTGTCCATGCTCACGACCAAGGGGAACAAATGATGGTAAAAGGAATACATCAAGAAGAATGAAAAGTTCCATAAGCCTCAATAAGATCAACAACAGCAGCCAGCATTTACAGAATGCTTACTTATGTGCCTCCCATGGTCTTATTCACATACACACTAAAGGAACTCTTATCGTTCCCATTTTATAAAAACTGAGACTCGGAGAAACCAGGTAACCTACTCCAGATACCTGCTAGTAGGCAAAAACTGTTTTCGAGACCCAGAAAGCCTCCATGGGTTACTGCACACACCATTACCCAATGTTGTACCTTGAAATCTAGGCTCATTCCCTCTTTAAAAACAGTTATAGCAATAATAGCAATCACCTATCTACACTCCCCAATTAACACCCCACAAAACAGTCACCAAGATGTCCCAAGACTTTTCAAAGTCTCAGAGCTGTTAGAAAGATTACACAGAAATCTACTACAACATACTTATAATATGCTTGATATTTCAAAAAGTACACAAGCCAATGATGACAACCTATAATAAAACTTCAGCAAACAAGCACTAGGGAAAACTCAGCGGTGTCCTTGGTATTTAGAACACCCAGTTCTAAAGGTTTGGAGTGAAGAGACCATTCCAAATCCCAGTTTCTCCACTCACAAGTTCTATGACTTTGGGCACGTCATCTCTTAGCTATTTCAGTCCCTGTTTAATGGAGCTAACATACCTATGTATACATAAAGCTCAGTGCTTGACACTCAATGTGAAGCAGAAGCTCGGTAAAGTCTTCTTCCCCACCTAATGCGCTGTGGTCTGTACCTGCAAACATCCTTTCTCCTCCAATAACCCTAGCAGAAAAGTGAACCGTTGGCTCCTCATTTGCCCCCAGCTGGCCCAAACTACATTCCCTCCACTCTGACAACACAACAGCATCTATTCTATAAATGAAAGATCCTCAAACTGTGGGGATTTAGCTCAGTAACGCTATTTTGCAATACTATAATTTTACTTTATTGGACTTTCAGATGGGCTTTGTTTGGCATTTGATTATTTCAGAGCCAATTTCCCACTTAAAATTCTAGACCTTGGCTTTGAAAATAGAGTATGAAAAATGCCAGGATATTATATTGTCCAAGGGACAAAAACTGCATGAGCAGCCAGAGATTGTTTTATTTATACAGTGACAACAGTCAGAATTCCAAAGAATCAAGTCATAGAATCTTAATTTTCTTCCGTCAGCATTACTAGCATGGTAGTAATAAACAACAACAGCAGAGTCAAAGTACTGTGTTTTTTCAAGGTTATTCACTAACACTTAAGAGAAATGAAACTAAAATTAATATGGCTAAACATAAACACTACACTTTCTAACAAACATGGAAATTATTTCTCCTACATGTATCACAGTTTTAACAATTTCTTAGGCTACTTACATCAAACTATTTTTGTTTAAATGAGATTTCTGGAATGTCTATAACAACAAAACAGATTTAGACATATGTACATTTATGACATGAGTAGAAAATGAATTGTGAACCTTACCAATTTTTGTATTTGTCAGAATCAAACATTTAAGCAAAATCAGAAATCCAAAGGTCCAACTTTTATGAACACTGTTAAACGATTAACTTTCAAATTACTTAGAAATTCTGGAAATTCCTAGCAATACCAATTGTTCTTCTTTAAAAAGCAACCCAATAAAATAAGAAACCTATAGGTCTGGATTAAGTCCCAGCAAATTCCATATTTTCTTACTTTTTTTGACTCTAACTTCCCACTTAGAAAAGGCAGGGTTAAGAACTAAATAGATTCTGACCTTTAAGCGTAACTTGAAAAAGCCATAGCCTGAAGATGAGTCATACCTAGACTTTGTAAACTAACTACACAATTGCTAAACTGTATTTCATACAAAATTAAGAAGCCATGAGTAAAACTCTAGGCTTTATCACTCACTGAAAATAGAAGACATGTCTTTGTAGTATAGAAAGGCACACAGTGGCTTAGTTACACACAGAAAAAAACAAGGACCACCACGTGTACTCACACATATACATATCATTCCTTGGGAAACAAAGATTTATTTTCATATAATGCTGCAGGTGAGCTTATAACTTCCAACAAAAGCTTTTAACTTTCCAACAAAAACCTTTTAACTGCAACAAAAGCAAAACTACACAATGGGATTGCCTCAAACTAAACTTCTGCATAGTGTGCACAAGCATATGCACACACACACGCAAACAACACAGTGAAGTGATGACCTATTAATAGGAGAAAATATTTGCAAAACCTACATGTAATAAGAGCATAATATCTGAAATATATAAGCAACTCAATTCAATAACAATAAAAAAACCTGATTTTATGTATTTTTTACTATACTTTAAGTTCCGGGATACATGTGCAGAACATGCAGGTTTGTTACATAGGTATACACGTGCCATGGTGGTTTGCTGCACCTATCAACCCATCTTCTACATTAGGTATTTCTCCTAATGCTATCCCTCCCCTAGCCTCCCACCCCGAGACAGGCCCTGGTGTGTGATGTTCCCCTCCCCGTGTCCATGTGTTTTCATTGTTCAACTCCTACTTATGAGTGAGAACATGCAGAAAACAACCTGATTTTAAAATGGGCAAAGGACCTGAAAAGACATTCTAAAAGACAAAACAAACGGCCAACAGGTATATGAAAAAAATGCTCAACATCACTAATCATTGTGGAAATGCAAATTAAAACCACAATAAGATATCATTTCACTTCTGTTAGAACAGTTTTTGTCAAGAAAACAAAAGATAACAAGTATTGGCAAAGATGTGGAGAAAAGGAAATCCTTGCACACTGTTGGTGGGAATGTACATTAGTATAGCCATTTTGGAAAACAGTATGGAAGTTCCTCAAAACATTAAAAATAAAACGATCACATGATCCACCAATTTCACTTCTGGGTACACATCCAAAGGAAATGAAATCAGTATGTCAAAGAGACACATGGATGAACCTAGAGGACGTTATGCTAAGTGAAATAAACTAGACATGAAAAGACACTGCATAATCCCACTTGTATGTGGAATCTAAAAAGTCAAACTCATAGAGGTAGAGAGTAGAATGGTGGTTACCAGGGGCAGGGACAGAGGAGTGGAGGAATGGGGAGATGTTGGCCAAAGGGCACAAAACTTCAGTTAAATGGAAGGAATAAGTTCTGGAGATCAAATAGGAAGCTGACCACGGTTAATAATAATATACGGTACATTTCAAAATTGCTGAGAGAGTAGATATTAAATGTTCTTGCCATCTCAAAATGGTATGTGAGGTGTTGGATATGTTAATTAGCTTGATTTAGTCATTCCACAATCTATAAAGCTCTCAAAATGTCACATTATGCCCCAAAAATATATAGTTTGTTATTTATTTATATATTAATACAAAATATTAGGCCAGGCATGGTGGCTTCACGCCTGTAATCCCAGCACTTTGGAAGGCCGAGGCAGGCGAATCACTTGAGGTCAGGGATTCGAGGCCAGCCTGGCCAAAATCGTGAAACCCCATCTCTACTAAAAATATAAAAATTAGCTGGATGTGATGGCAGGCGCCTGTAACCCCAGCTGCTTGGGAGGCGGAGGCGGAAGGATTGCTTGAACCCTGGAGGCAGAGATTGCAGTGAGCCGAGATTGCACCACTGCACTCCAGCCTGGGCAATGGAGCAAGACTCCACCTCAAAAAATAATAATATATAAATAAGTAAACAGTAACATCCAGATTTCTCAGTTAATTAGGTCTAGAAACAGAAAATTTCTGAACTACCTTTTTATTAGTTGAAAGAAAACTAAAATTAGAAAACCTCTCCTTGCTCAAAGATGTGTTTTCTCCATCCATAGATATAGTTTCTCCTTCAAAAAATTATACACTTGCATATAAAATGAAGTACCTCCAGATTACTGACTAGGAGACTTAATGAAATCATTTGGTTTATTCACCTGTTGATACTTTCATATCTCCCACCAAGTTTGAAAACTAGGTCAAAGTAAAATTATCACAACAGGAGAACTTTTATTTTTTTCGTTGTTGTGTTTTGTTTTTGTTCCTGTTTTTGTTTGTTGTTGTTGTTGTTGTTGTTTTTTAGACAGTCTCACTTTGTCACCCAGGCTGAGTGTAGTGGCGAAATTACTGCTCACTGCAACCTCAAATTCCAGGGCTGAAGTGATCCTCCTGCCTCGGCCCCACAAATAGCTGGGACTATAGGCACATGCCACTGTGCCTGGCTAATTTTCTGTATTTTTCATAAAGATGGGTTTCACCATGTTGCCCAGACTAGTCTCGAACTCCTAAGCTCAAGGAATCCACCCACCTCAGCCTCCCAAAGTGCTGGGATTACAGGCATGAACCACTGTGGCCAGCCACGAGGAAGATTTTAAAAACCACTAAGACATAATACAAATACAAAACTAAAATGGAAATGAATGAAGACCAGAAAAGTTAAAGAAAATGCAAATAAAGTTAATGTTTAAAGTAGATGTTAAAAAGCTTTAATAAGTTAAAAGATGTCTGAAATACAAATTATAAGATCTGAAGCAATTTAAGAGAACTAAAACCAAACCAGGTTGGGTATACGTCTCCCCTTGGTAAAATGGAATCATGTTGCTACCTCCAAAAAGGCTTTGAAAAACTGGAACATAATAAAAACAATGTTAACAGTAACTAATTATTGAGCTGTTCTTTGCACATTACATAAACCATCTATTGCATTTAATCCTCATCAAAACCCAAAACTATAAATTTTTCCATCTTACAGGTGAGAAACTGAGGTACAAGACAGATCAAGTTACTTGCTCAAAAATAAAATTCTGTTGCATTTTTGCTGTTTGGTTTCATTTTTTGGGTTTGAGAAAGTATAGAAATAGAAGAACTGGTGACTGGTTACTCCTATTAAGGAGAATAGTAAATCACTTCATATCCAAGTTCTTAAACTTGAAAATCAAAATCACCTATAGGGCTTGTTAAAATGCAGATTGCTGGGTTCTGGACACTACATCCAGGGTCTCTGATTCAGTAAGTTCAAGATAATGTCCAATAATTTGCATTTCTAACAAGTTGCTAGGTGATAATGCCCGGACTAATTGCAAATCACAATTAAGAGACCCACTGCTTTATACCAATAAAAAAGAAACATGACAAACACTTAGAGACACAATAAAAGAAGAATGAATCATGTTCAAAGGAACCTAATTCCACTGTCTGAATTTTCCAGTTATTTGATTTATACCACACATTTTAAAGAACAAAAGTTCTGTGAAAAGTCACTATGGTGTAAAGTACAATCATACCTATGAGATATTGCAAGTTCACTGCAAATGACTGAAATAAAGTGAATACCACAATAAAGAAAATCACACAATTTTTTGGGTTTCTGAGTGAATTTAAGAGTTACATTTACACTATACCATAGTCTATTGAGTATGCAATAGCATTATGTCTTAAAAATAATGCATAGACCTTAATTTTAAAAATGCTTTATTGCTTAAAAAAATGCTAATGATCATCTGGGTCTTCTGCAAGTTGTATCTGCCACATCCATCCCCTCATTTTGCTAGTGGAGGGTCCTGCCTGGATGTTGATGGCTGCTGACTAATCAGGGTGGTGGGTGATGAAGGTTAAGGTGGCTGTGGCAATTTCTGGAAATATGACAACAATAAAGTTTGCTGCATGGATTGACTCTTCCTTTCACAAAAGATTTCTCTGTAGCATGTGATGCCGTTTGATAGCATTTACCACAGTAGAACTTCATTCAAAACTGAAGTCAATTATCTCAAACCCTGCAGTCACTTGATCAACCACGTTATATGTAATGTTCTAAATCCTTTGTTGTCATTTCAACAATGTTCAAAGCGTCTTCACCAGGAATGGTTTCCATCTCAAGAAATCATTTGCTTGGCTCTTCCATAAGAAGCAACTCCTCATCTGTTCAAATTTTATCATGAGATTGCAGCAATTCAGTCACATATTCAGGTTCCACTTCCAATTCTGCTTCTCTTTCCACCACATTTTTAGTGACTTCCTCCACTGAAGTCTTCAACCTTTCAAAGTCATCCAGGAGGGCTGGGAAAAAATTCTTCCAAACTCCTATTCGTGTTAATATTCTGACCTCCTCCAACGAATCACAAATGTTCTTAATAGTATCTAGAATAGTGAACCTTTTCCAGAAGGTTTCCAGTTTACTTTACCCAGATCCACCAGAGAAATTACTATCTATGGCAGCTATAGCCATAGATAGTAGGCTTGAATGTCAAAATTACAGATACAACTCGCAGAAGACCCAGATGATCATTAGCATTTTTTTTAGCAATAAAGCATTTTTAAAATTAAATTTTTTAAGGTTTGTGCAAAATTTTTATTTCCTGTGCATTTATAATGTATACATTCATAATGAATTTCTTAAATAACAAAACTTGAATGTCAAAATTACTCCCTGACCCACAGACTGCAGAATAGATGCTGTGTCACCAGGCATAATAACTACAGTAATTTCCTCGTGTATCTCCATCGAGCTCTTGGGTGATGAGGTGCATTGTCAATGAGCAGTAATATTTTGAAAGAAATCTTTTTTTCTGAGCAGTAGGTCTCAATAGTGGACTTAAAATATTCAGTGTGGCAAGCAGATATTGTAAGTAGATGTGCTGTCATCCAGGCTTTGTTGTTCCATTTATAGAGCACAGGCAGAGTAGATTTAGCATAAGTCTTAAGGACACTAGGATTTTCAGAATGTAAATGAGCACTGGCTTCAACTAAAAGTCAGCAGCTGCATTAGCCCTTAACAAGAAAGTAAGTCTGTCCTTTTAAGCTTCCAAGTCAAGCACTGACTTCTCTCTAGCTATGAAAGTCCTAGATAACATCTTTTTCCAATCGAAGGCTGTTTCACCTACATTGAAAATCTGTTGTTTAGTGTAGCCACCTTCCTCAGTGATCTTAGCTAGATCTTCTGGATAATTTGCTGTAGCTTCTACATCAGCACTTGCTGCTTCACCTTGCACTTTTATGTTATGAAGATGGTTTCTTTCCTTAAACCCCATAAAACAACCTCCAAACTATTCTTCTGCAGTTGCCTCACCTCTCTCAGCATTCAGAGTTGAAGACAGTTAAGGCCTTGCTCTGGATTAGGCTTTGGCTTAAGAGAATGCTATGGCTGGTTTGATCTTCTATCCAGACCACTAAAACTTTCTCCTTGTCAGCAATAAGGCTGTTTGCTATCTTATCATTCATGTGTTCACTGGAGTAGCTCTTTTAATTTCCTTCAATAACTTTTCCTGTGCATTCTTAACTTGGCTAAGTGTTTGGCACAAGAGGTCTAGGTTTTGGCCATCTTGGCTTTTGACATGGTCTTCTCACTATGCTTAATAATTCTAGCTTTTGATTTCAAATGAAAGATGTGTAATTGGCTTAATTTCAATATTGTTGTGCCAGGAAATAGGGAGGTCCAAGGAGAGGAGGAGAGATGAGACAATGACTGGAGCAGTGGAGCAGTCAGAACATACACAGCATATATCTAGTTCGCCATCTTATATGGGCATGCTTCGTGGCAACACAAAACAATTACAATAGTAACATCAACGATCACTAATCACCATAACAGATATGATAATGATGAAAAATTCTGATATACTGCAAGCATTACCAAAAGGTGACACAGAGACATAAAGTGAACACATGCTGTTGGAGAAATGGAGCAAATAGATTTGCTCAATGAAGGGTTGTGGCACAAACTTTCAACTTACGAAAACACAATATCCAGCCAGATGTGGTGGCACATGCCTGTAGTCCCAGCTAGTCAGGAAGCTAAGTCATGAGAATCACCTAAGCCCACGAGTTTGGGACCAGTCTGGGCAATATAGTGAGATCTCATCTCAAAAACAAAATCACACTATATCTGCAAAGCACCATACAATGAAGTATACCTGTACTTTATTTTCAAACCAGGATTAATCCTGCAACATTGTCCAATGTCTATTATCTTGACCTCTAAAAATCCCAAAACATATAACTCTTTCTACCTGTCTCTTCTAAAATTATATACTGTTCTGTGTGGTGATTTATCACCACACAAATTTAATATATTTAATAACTCCAGTTAAAGCAATAGTAGGACAAAATTTCAATTTAATATTGCTTCCCTCCTATTTTTAAGGCCCTGAATGTTCAGATGCACAAAAAAATCATGAAGTAGGCTAGACACTAACCTGATATATTCACATGGAGTTAGGCTCTGAGATCTTTCAAAACAGAAAATAATAAAGTTTGATCCAGGAGTATAACCATTTGTTTTTATCTTTTCAGATGATATGAATCTGAAGAAATGCCCTCCAGAGAAGAAAACACAACTTTCATTTCACAGCGCCTGTTCTCTTAACCCATGTACCTTTTCAACATCTCTGTGAAATTCTCCCAGCAAGACAAAGAGCCCCAGGTTCAGCAAAGATTCACCTTGACCATCTCTCACTTTCATACCAATATACCAACCACTTGGGCAATTATCACGGACTTGTCCATTCAAATCCATTCTAGCCCCATTACTGCACAATAGAAGACAGACTTCTGCCAGACACAGCCATGACAGATTCGAAAGGTAGAAATAAACACTGTGGGGTGGGGCTGTGCTTCTGAATAAATCCTAGTGTTTAGTTTTCAGCTTCAAGGGAGAAGAGTGAACACACACACCATTTTGCCAGCTAGGCTTTAGGGTCTTGAAGTCTGCTGCTGTGATAATGGAAGACTGCTCATGTGTTCAGCTTCCTGATTACAGCAGACATAGCAGTTTTCCTGGCTGGCCAGTTCTATATTATTTGGGAATCATTCCTAGAAATTCAACCTAAAACCTGATCCTCCAGTATCCTCTGTAGTTCCCAGTATCAAATCTCTCCCTGCTAAAACTGGCTAAAGTGGTCTCTGCTATCAACAACTGAATCCAGACCTACATACTACTAAACAGAAAAGGATTCCTTTAAGTTCCTATCATTTGCAAAAGGAAATACTCCACCACAAAGGGAATTATTAGTATCTGGCATGATAGAAGAGATAGACAACAATTTGGAGGATCTGTACTATAGTCAGCTCTTCTGCTGACCTTTACTAAATAAGAATGTAAGAACTGCTAGATAAACTCAAAAGAAGTCCAGGTAAGTCATCCCTTCCCTAGTCATATCTGGCACATAAGATGTATTAAAATTCTGAATCACTCTGAACTAACATCTATTCTAAGTATTATGGAAGCATAATGAAAAACAGGGATTGATTACTAATCCAGGGCTCAGTTTCATTATCTGAAAATGGGGCTGAACGTGGTGGCTCACACTTGTAATTCCAACACTTTGGGAGGCAGAGGTGGGAGGACTGCTTAAAGCCAAGAGTTCAAGACCAGCCTGGTCAACACAGAAACTACGTCTCTAAAAAAAAAGAAAAAGAAAAAGAAGAGAAGATGGGAAACACATCAAAGAAAGAATGACAGGTCAAGAACACTATGATATCTAATACAGCAACCACCAGGCATACACAACTACTGAGCACTTCAAATGTGGCTAGTGCAACTGAGGACCTGCATTTTAAATTATATTTTATTTTAATTAATTAAAAATTTTAAAATATAATCAATTACTAGAAAACTCTTGAACATTATATTGGGAACAATTCAAGTATATGACGCTAACATTTTCCAAGTAGATATTTTATGAAATCTAAATACATACCAGATTCCAAAGGCTTCACCAAGAAAAGTGAAATACTTTATTAATTATTTATAGATATGTTAAGTGATATTTTGGATATATTCAGTTAAATAAATTATATTGTTAAAATTAAGTTTACCTGTTTCTTTTTACTTTTTCAAGTAAAGCTACTAGAAAACCTAAAATTGCAACTGTGACTTGCATTATATTTCTATTGTACAGTGTTGCTTACCTTAAGGAATGTAAAACATTTAACAATTTTTGAAAGAAGGGTTAAGAACAGGATAAATCAAGCCAGGTATGATAGCTCGTGCCTGTAATCGCAGCTCCTGTAATCCCAGGCTGAAGTGCAGGAGGATTGCTTGAGGCCAGGAGTTTGAGACCAGCCTGGGCAACACAGTGAGACTACGTCTCTAAACAAATTAAAAATTAAAATTTAAAATTAGCTGGGCGTATGCTTGTGGTCCCAGCTACTCTGCAGGCTCAATGGGAAAATCACTTGAGCACAGGAGTCAAAGGCTGCAATGAGCTGTGAGTAGTACGCCACTACATTCCAGCCTGGGCAACAGAGTAAGATTCCATCTCTATTAAAAAGAAAAAAAAAATTAAATAAGAAATGAGAAGAAATGAAAATTATATATATACAAAAGAACAAAACAATTTGGTATCATCGAGAAACAAGAGGAAATGTCCTTCTACAAAGAGCCCATGAGAAGACTTTTTTAAAAACATCTCTCCAAATAAGATTTCTAAGTATCCAAATAATTTCTTCACAATTCTGATGCATGAATAAAAAAATATAAACTTTTAAAAAACAAGAAGTTGATGAGAGCCATTATGGAGGCACACAAAATTAATTTCCTATGAGAAAGTAAAGTATGGTATGAGGAAATGTGGACTTGTGGTTAGGGTAAAAGAGCTCTTTGCTCTAACCCCACCCTTTTTACTCACTACTAAGTCCAAATCAAGTTAGGGACACATATGAAAGGCTAGACAGGACATGGTAACAGCATAAAGGTGAGGCCTCCAGCCTGGTGATCCACAGAGGTCAGTATGGGATGCCTAGGTAGCAAAGAGGGAGAAACCTTTTGTTTTCTCTAGGGGGAGAGAAGACACTGGGTGAATTCAGACCCTGAAGTAGACCCCAGGCAGATTTTTGTAAGGAAGACTAATTAAATCTCACCAGACTTGTGTGAGGTAAATAGGGAGCAGTGAGGTCCTATCCCAGTTACACTAAACAGGCCCATTAAATAAAGAAAGCCATAGCTTCTTACCACCTTAGCAAGACCCAAGAGCTCTGGCTCAGCTACCACAGTCTCACAGTACAAAAAGTCTACTCATCTTAGTCATTCACACAGGCACAACCCCAGCCATGCTAATGGTCATAAATGCAAATGCTATCCACTACTTTACTCTTTCTTCCTTGGGAGCATTTAATTAGCATTAACTCTTAAAACAAAACAGAAAGGTTAAATCCCTTCTCTCCATTTATGGAAATTAATAATAATTTCCATTGCTGTAACTAGACAGTGATAAGAGTCCCATCTAACACTCTGCGTGTTACTTTAGTTAACTTGACTTTTTTTTTTTTTAAGCTCGATTTCTTAGAGAAAATCTCTTGAAAAATACCCTTGCATAGACATGCTCCAACTTCTTTCAGTCTTGAATAAATTCAGACTGGGACTCACCATTGGAGAGCCAAGACTCTTCATAAAACAAGTTCTTAGACTCTCTTGGACAGTTTTTTTAATCCATTTGCTTTGAGCAGTTTTATCTGGAACCTGTGCACACTCTGCATATAATGGTTAGTCCTGAAGAAGACCAAGGCTGCTAATCAAAAAGTGACCAGGGATGGAATGACTTGAAATATAATATAGTTTTCCTTTCACATAGGCATGGCTTATCAATGTTTTCTTCACACACTCCTTCACAAACATGGCTAGAGGTAAAGCCTTGAAACAAAGCAGTCAACATTCATTTTTGTATAAAATATTTACTGTATTAGATGTAGCATTCTAATCATACACAGCAATGTGTAAGGAGAGCACCCCTCCCTCCAGTTCAGAGGCACTGAACCAGAACTACAACAATTTACACAGGGCTAACCTGCCTAACCACCTGAACAGAAAAGCTTCTGTCAACATATTTTGTTTTTAAACCTACATTATATTCCAAACAAGCAATGCATGCCAAGCTACACTGCATTTGGTAATTTGTACAAAAGGATATTGCCAAATTCCAATACAAAATGACTATGAACACACCCGTTTATTTTGGTGCTTCTTTAAATTCCATTTATCAGTGGATTCATTTATAGTTTAGGACTGATGAACGAACCTTTCAAGACCATGTTTCTTTTTGGAGGATAAACTCAATCTGTCTTAAATATAGCAAAGTTCAACAATTCAGACATTGCTGTTTCTCAAGTTCTTTGATACACAGGTGAGAGTGGTAAGTTAGTGTTTATTTTAGGATCATTTATGGTAAGTGGGAGTGGGAAGAGATTTTTAAGCAAGAAATTACATAAACAAAATTAAAGAGGTGTTAAATTCTTTCTTTCCCTTTAGAAATTTAATTTACATACTGACAATGTAAACACCATCCACAGCAGTACTTTGATCTGCTAATTACAAAACATTTTTATCTTTTCATTAAATGAGGAGTTCTAAGAGGCCACTTTAATGACTTAAAGGGCAACGTAAATAAGTCTTCCCTAATTCACACCAGAAATTCACTTGGAATTTTTTTTCCCTTAAACTAAAGGATCTATGCAATTCTTTAACTCTTGGGATGGTTGACTCCTGTATAGTTGATTAAAATATTCAACCTGTTTAGGCCCCTGGCAGCCAGTCAGAGACTGGACTTTGAGGATTCCATCCACAGTTGATGAAGCACCTTAAACTACCTCTCATATAAGATGCAGGAACACTATGCAATTCTATCAGGTACAAGGAAAACATTTAAAATTCAACATTTCTACAGAGCTAACCCTTCAATTTGGTAAGAGGAATACCATTACCTCTGGCTATTTCTCTAAGTGATCAACAACAACAAAAATGCATTTAAGGCTCTATATCACTATTTAAGGAGAGCAACCCTCTCTCAGGTTTGAAAGAGCCTAATCTTTTCTCTCCTATTTTTGAAACCACAGAACAAAGTTCTATAACTGATGCTCAATCCAGCCGCAATGAAAAATATTTTTAATTTTTTATATTAAATTATTCTCCTTACAAAACTAAGGTGAATCCAAAATACTCTTTTAAAAAACCAATAAGCTGTACTTTTTAAAGCAGTTTTAGGTTTCAGAAAAATTAAGCAGAAAGTACAGAGAGTTCTTACATATTCCCTCTCCCCACTCTACCTGGCTCTCATTTTCCCCTATTATTAACATCTTGCATTGGGGTGGTACATTTGCTACAACTGATAAACCAACATTGACACACTATTAACTAAAGTCCATCCCTTACATTAGGGTTTTTTCTCTCCGTTGTACGGAAGTTCTATGGGTTTTGACAAATGTATAACGTCATGTAACCACTCATAACAGTATCAAAAAAAGCAGTTTCACTGCCCTAAAAATCCCACCATGTTCTACCTATTCGTCCCTTCCTTCCTCCCCACCAAACCCCCAGCAACCACTGAACTTTTTATTGTTTTCATAGTTTTACCTTTTTCAGAATGTTATAAAATTGAAGTCATATAATATGTAGGCTTTTCAGATTGGCTTCTTTCAATTGGCAATATGCATTTGTATCAGTCCTGTTTCACCCTGCTGATAAAGACATACCCATTTCATGCTGCTGGGAAGAAAAAGAGGTTTAATTGGACTTACAGTTCCATATGGCTGGGGAGGCCTCAGAATCATGATAGGAGGTGAAACACACTTCTTACATGGCAGCAGCAAGAGAAAAATGAGGAAGAAGCAAAAGCAGAAACCCCTGATAAACCCATCAGATCTTGTGAGACATACTATCGTGAGAATAACACAGGAAAGACCGGCCTCCATGATTCAATTACTTCCCCCTGGGTCCCTCCTACAACACATGGAAATTCTGGGAAATACAATTCAAGTTGAGATTTGGGTGGGGGCACAGTCAAACTATATCATTCCACCCCTGGCCCCTCAAAATCTCATGTTCTCACATTTTAAAACCAACCATGCCTTCCCAATAGTCCCCCAAAGTCTTAACTCATTTCAGCACTAACCCAAAAGTCCACAGTCCAAAGTCTCACGTGAGAAAAGGCAAGTCCCTTCTACCTATAAGCCTGTAAAATCAAAAGCAAGCTAGTCACTTCCTTGATACAATGGGAGTACAGACATTGGGTAAATACAACCATTCCAAATGGGAGAAACTGGCCAAACAAAGGAGTTACAGGGCCCATGCATTCAAATTTTAAAGCTCCAAAATGATCTCCTTTGACTCCAGGTCTCACATAGAGATCGTGCTGATACCAAGAGGTGGGTTCGTGGTCTTGGACAACTCTGCCCCTGTGGCTTTGCAGGGTACAGCCTCCCTCTCTGCTGCTTTCACGGGCTAGTGTTAAGTGTCTGTGGCTTTTCCAGGAGCACTGTGCAAGCAGTCGGTGGATCTACCATTCTGGGGTCTGGAGGACAGTAGCCTTCTTCTCACAGTTCCACTATGCAGTGCCCCAGTAGGGACTCTGTGTGGGGGCTCCGACCCCACATTTCTCTTCCACACTGCCCTTAGCAGAGGTTCTCCATGAGGGTCCCACCCCTGCAGCAAATTTTTCCCTGGGCATCTGGCATTTCCATACATCTTCTGCAATCTAGGCAGAGGTTCCCAAACCTCAATCCTTGACTTCTGTTGCACCCACAGGCTCAACATCACATGGAAGCTGCCAAGTCTTGGGGCTTCCACCCTCTGAAGCCAGAGACCAAGATGTACGTTGGTCCCTTTCAGCCATGGCTGGAGCAGCTGGGACACAGGACACCAAGTCCCTATGCTGCACACAGCATGGGGACCCTGGGCCCAGCCCACAAAACCACATTTTCTTCCTGGGACTCTGGGCATGTGATGGAAGGCGCTGCCATGAAGGTCTCTAACATGGCCTGAAGACATTTTCCCCATGGTCTTGGGGATCAACATTAGGCTCCTTGCTACTTATGCAAATTTCTGTAGAGGGCTTGAATTTCTCCCCAGAAAATGGGGTTTTCTTTTCTATCCCATTATCAGGCTGCAAATTTTCTAACCTTCTATGCTCTGTTTCCCTTTTAAAACTAAATGCTTTTAACAGCACCCAACTCATCTCTTGAATACTTTGCTGCTTAGAAATTTTTTCTGCCAGATATCCTAAATCATCTCTCTCAAGTTCAAAGTTCCACAAATGTCTAAGGCAGGGCAAAACGCCACCAGTCTCTCTGCTAAAACGTAACAAGAGTCACCTTTGCTCCTGTTCCCAACAAGTTCCTCATCTCCATCTGAGACCACCTCAGCCTGGACTTTATTGTTCATATCGCTATCAGCATTTTCGTCAAAGCCATTCAACAAGTCTCTAGGAAGTTCCAAACTTTCCCACATTTTCCTATCTTCTTCTGAGCTCTCCAAACTGTTCCAACCTCTGCCTGTTCCAAAATCACTTCCACATTTCTGGGTATCTTTTCAGCAAAGCCCCACTCTACTGGTACCAATTTACTGTATTAGTCCATTTTCACACTGTTGATAAAGACATACCCATTTCACGCTGCTGGGAAGAAAAAAGAGGTTTAATTGGACTTACAGTTCCACATGGCTGGGAGGCCTCAGTATGATGGCAGGAGGTGAAAGGCACTTCATACATGGCAGCAGCAAGAGATAAATGAGGAAGAAGCAAAAGTGGAAACCTCTGATAAACCCATCAGATCTCACGAGACTTATTCACTATCACAAGAATAGCACAAGAAAGACCAGGCCCCAAGATTCAATTATCTCCCTCTAGGTCCCTCCCACAACACGTGGGAACTCTGGGAGATACAATTCAACTTGAGATTTGGGTGGGGGCACAGCCAAACCGCATCAGCATTTAAGGTTCTTCCATGTCTTTTCGTAGTTTGATAGCTCATTTCTTTTCATTGCTAAACAGTATTCCATTGTGTGGATGCACCAGTTCATCCATTTACCTATTGAAGGACATCTTGATTGCTTCAAATTTGGGGCAATTATAAATAAAGCTGTTACAAACATTCATGTGCAGGTTTCTGTGTGGACATAAGTTTTCAACTCATTTGAGTAAATACTTTGGAGCATGATTTCTGAATCATATGATGCATTAATCTGTTCAGGTTGCCTTAACAAAATACCATAAACTTGGTGGCTTAGTAATTTGTTTCTCACAGTTTTGGAGGCTGGAAAGTCCAAAATAAAGGGGCCAACTGATTCTGTTTCCGGTGAGGACTCTCTTTCTGACTTGTAGATGGCCAACTTCTCATCATGTCCTCAAATAACCGGGGGGCAGGCAGGCCTCTTTTCGGTCTCTTATTTTTCAATTGACAAAAACTGTACATATTTATGGTACACAACATCCTGTCCCTTCTTATAAAGACACTAATTCCATCAGATCAGGGTCCCACCCTTTAACCTCCACAAAGGCTCTATCTACAAATACAGTCGTAGAAGGGTAGGGTTTCAACGTATGAATTTGGTGGGGGGACAAAAACAGTCAGTCCACAACATACAGTAATAGTATGTTTAGTTTTGTAAAGAACCGTGAAACCATCTTCAAAAGTGGCTGTGTCACTGTGCACTCCCACCAGCAGTGAATTTGAGTCCCTGTGGATCCACATCCTTCCCAGCACTTGATTCTAAATCTTCACCATTCTAATGGTATGTAGTGGTATCATTGTTTTTGTTAATTTGCAATTCTCTAATGACGTGATATTGAGCATCTTTTCAGACACTTATTTGCCATCTGTACATTTTCTTTGGCAAGGTGTCTGCAAAATACCCTTTTCACTGTTCTATTTCCCAATGTGGTCTCACGGTCATCCTGGAGCATGATCACCAGGACTGCTTATTAGAAATGCAGAAGATTGGGCTCCAACCAGTAACAATATATTAAGACCTTTCTAATATAGTCAAGAATAACAAACACAAAACAGACTGCTATAATTGAGGGAGAAACAGTGAATAAGAATCACCAATGGTCAGCCTGACTCTTACTGGATCGATTGGTTAGAGACCTGCAACCATTATCTTTTCCTCACGGGCTGCTGACTTTTCAACCAGAAAGCCTCTTAAAGAGAATAAATACAGGCCGGGAACAATGACTCACATCTGTAATCCTAGCACTTTGGGAAGCCAAGATGGGAGGATCACTTGCACTCAGGAGTTTGGGACCAGCCTGGACAACACAGCGAGGCTTCATCTCTACAAAAAAAATGTTTTAAATTAGCCGGGTGTGGTGGTGTGTGCCTGTAGTCCCAGCTACTCTGGTAGCTGATGTGGGAGAACTGTTTGAGCCCAGATGGTCAAGGCTGCAGTGAACCATGATCGTGGCACTGTATTCCAGCCTGGGTGACAGAGCAAGACCCTATCTCAGAGAAAAAAAAAAGTAATATGGATGGGTACTGACATAATCAGGAAATCAAAGTCATTCTGTGATTGGAAAAAAAAAAAAAAGAGATTGAAAATTGACATGTTTGCCCAAATCCCAAAAGTGATATCACTGACTTCGTACATAACCCCTAGAAAATCACTGGGGGGCTTAGGGGTGGCAGTGGACTGGTTCTCCTTAAAAATAAGCTCAACTAACCTGCTGAAAAAGAGAGGAGGCAGAAGTTAGGTATGCAGCTGGGAAACTGAGATAAGCAAAATACCATGGAAGCAAATTATTCAAACTATGGCAGGTCACAAGTCAAACTCCAATTTAAAGCCCCTAATAAACCTCAAGGAGTTTTTTTTTTTTTTTTTTTTTTTTTTTTTTTTTTTTTTTTTTTTTTTTTTTTTAACCTCTTTCCGAGGGAGGAGAGGAATGAAGGGAAAAAAGGTAGAGAAATAATGAGACTCACTGGTTAGGGAAGGGGGGAAATGGTTTCCCATTCCTCTAAGGAGCCAGCAGAGTGGAGCAAGTTGGGAGGAGAAAAAAGAGCAAAAATAAAAGAGTAAGAAAGAACTATTCCTAGTATAATACCCTTTTCAATCTATCTGCTACATCCTTTATTTTGTTTTTTTAAAAAATGAAACGAAACCTCAATCTGTTTTTAAAACAAAAGCATGATTCTTTCCTAAGTAGAAGATGTGATGAATTAATTTTCCTCAAACTTTCTAGGTAGGAGTCAGGAGAAGCCAGCCAATTCTTTGATAAAACAAAGTACAAAATAAAAGACTTGATTCTGCAGCTTAAAATAATGTTAATATACCAATTTCCCTTAGATTTTTTAAAACAAAAGTTTGATATTTTAATTTTTGCATATTTCCAACAGATAGCAGATAGCTAGGCCAAAAAAAAAAAAAAACCAACTTCCCAATAGGTTCATATCTGCAAAGGGAACTTTCAAAGAAACCAATAAGACACAAAGCAGATAAAAATGACATATCATATAATCTTTTTCTTTATTCACTCCTATTATCACTATTCTATGAATCAGGTAGGGGAAGCCCATCTGTCTCTCTTCATTTTACAGATAAGAAAGCAGACACTCTTGGAAGTGACGGAAACTTTTTCACTGCATGGCCTTCAGTGCATAAGAGAGCCAAAATTCAAACCAAGGACTCCCACCTCCAACACAAGAGAGGGGCCCCCTACTCTTTCCACTTCACAATAATGCCTAAATTCTAAGACAAAAGAAAAAAAATACTCGTTTTAACCATTAAAAGAAAAAAATCTATAATGTGGCTTTCAAGTACAGAGAAATCCTTTATTGAAAAATTTTTTATAAAAAAAGAATTTGAGAATTGAGGTATTCAAAAACTTTGTATTTCTTGAAAGTTTCTTCTATGATGGCAATAGTATCCCAGCCCATGGTTTTAATCGGCGATTTTTTTTTTTTTTGAGGCGGAATCTTGCTCTGTTGTCCAGGCTGGAGCACAGTGGTGCAATCTCGGCTCACTGCAACCTCTGCCTCCTGAGTTCCAGTGATTCTTCTGCCTCAGCCTCCCAAGTAGCTGGGATTATAGGTGCCCGCCACTGTGCCCAGCTAATTTTTGTATTTTTAGTAGAGATGGGGTTTCACCATCTTGGCCAGGCTGGCCTCGAACTCCTGACCTCGTGATCCACCTGCCTCGGCCTCCCAAAGTGCTGGGATTACAGCCCGACCTAACTGGTGATTTGTAAGCAGCCCTCTGTGGAGCTGAGTTACCTGTCAGGAGAAGCCATTCTGTGGATAATGAACAGCCCATTTACAAAGTCATCTAGGTCAGTTGTTAGAAGTTGGAAAACCTTTTTCTACCTTTCCTTTCACCAACCACTCTAACTTAGTAGGCTTCTAGAGCTGTAATTACATACATTTCAATGGGCGTCAACTCTCTCCAAGCTTCTTAACATCCTAGAAGTCAGGGTAGATGAAAATGGCAGTTGTGCCTCCCTAGAAAGCATGAGTTCATGAGTCCCCTTTACATCAGTGCTACCCAGACAGAGTCCCTATACTTACTGCTGATATGGGTTGCATGTGTCCCCTATGTCATCTTGAATTGTAATCCCTATGAATCTCCACATGTGGAGGCAGGGCCCCAGTCGGAGGTGATTAGACCATGGGGGCAGTTTCCCCCACGCTATTCTCATGATAGTGAGTTCTCACGGGAATTTATGATTTTAAAGTGTGGCGCTTCACTTGTTCATTCTCTCGTGTTCATTGTCTGTCTCTCTCTCTCTCTCTCTCTGTCACCCTCTCACCTGCCTGCCACCATGTAAGACATGCCTGCTTCCCCTTCTGCCATGATTGTAAGTTTCCTGAGGCCTCTCCAGCCATGTGGAGCTCTGAGTCAATTAAACCTCTTTTCTTTATAAATTACCCAGTCTCAGGCAGTTCTTCATAGCAGTGTGAAAATGAACTAATACAACTGCCATCTTCTTTTTTTTTCCTTAGTGGCATTGTCTTGCTCTGTTGTCCAGGCTTGAGTGCAGTGGCCTGATCATCATGCACTGCAGCCTCGAATTCCTAGGCTCAAGCAATCCTCTGACCTCAGCCTCCTGAGTAGTTGGGATGGATGATGGACATGCATCACCATACTTGGCTAATTTTTTTATTATTATTATTTGATTGTAGAGATGGGGTCTTCCTACATTGCCTAGTCTGGTCTTGAACTACTGGCCTCAGGCAATCCTTCCACGTCAGCCTCCCAAAGTGCTGGGATTAAAGTTGTGACCCACTGTACCTAGCCTTGACAGTTTTTAGAAAGAACACAAGGGACATTTAGTCACATTAACCCACAATCCCAAATAAATTTTAGTATATACCTAGTGGCATTCTGAATTTATTGGACCTATTTTTTGAATCTAGTTTTATTGTTCTCTCCAATTTATTTAGTATGTTTTTTTCTAGTTTACTGGGGGCCTGACACTTAGGAAGAAGAATAAGTTCCTGCCACTACTGTACAGCAGAGGTGCTGCAATTTGGGCACTGGAGGTGCATTTAAAAATTCACATTCCCAGATTTCACTCTGAAAAGGTTCCCAGTCAATAGGTCTCAGAGAGTGTGGAGGAAGCATTTTTAACAAAATATGACTCGACTGTAGGGGGCATTCTGAGAGGTGTATTCAGCAAATGCAGCCACAGAACGACTCAGCCTCGCCCACAAAATGAACTTATAAACAGATATGTTAAAAACCATCTGTGAATTCTAGAAGCCTATAAAAAAGGAACTGATTATGAGTAGTGAACACCAAAGGAATTCCAGACTGAGGGGAACAACTTAGGCAGAGTTATCGAATATCATGAAATGTTTAGGGAACAAAGAATCATCTGAAAATTACCAAACTTACATGCAAACTGTGAACTCACCATTTAGGGAGCATCTTGAATGTGAAATATTTCACAGAAAGAAGACTTTAAGAGAAAGGTGTTTAAGCAGATAAGTGAATGTGTATCAAAAAAAAGTTTCTGTGACAACCATGTGAAAGATGGTTTCTAAGGAACATGAAACTAAGAACAGAAAATTAATTCCCAAATGGAAAAGAAAGGAAGAGTGTTTTTAAGAAATGTCAAACAGAATGAAGCCAGGTACGGTGGCACACTTGTAGCTAGTCACTCAGGAGGCTGAGGTGGGAAGATCGCTTGAGCCCAGGAGTTCAAGTCCAGCCTAGGCAACACATTTTTTTAATAATACAAATAAATTAAGAATAGAATGAATAAGAATTAGTGAGCCACCAACCTATATTATCATATTCTCATTCCCAAGTGATTAAGAGATCAGAAAAAGATAAGGCAAGCCTATGAGTAAACATTCTACCTATTCCAATCACATATCCCAAAAAATTAAAATGGAAGATGAAAAATTAGACTTTTAGCCTCACAATCCATCCTTACTTAACCCTATCATCTCCCCTACCCCACCTTAAATGTGGTTTTAGATATAAACCAGAATAACCTGCTTACCTATGCTTATTCCTTCACTAGAGCTGCTATAACAAAGTGGGTTTAAACAACCCAAATGGGGTGGCTTAAGCAGCAGGAATTTATTTACAGCTCTGGAGGCTCTAAGTCCAAGATCAAGATATCAGCAGGGCTGATTTCTTCTGAGGCTTCTCCTTGGTTTACAGATGGCTATCCTTTCTCTGTGCCTTCACATGGTCTTTTCTTTGTGTGTCTGTCCTAATCTTCTCTTCTTATAAGGACACAAGTCATATTAGATTAGGTCCTACCCCAATGACCTCATTTTACCTTAATTACTTCTTTAAGGATTCTATCTCCAAATAGTCATTCTTAGAACTTCAACATACAAATTTGTGGTGCATGGGAAAGGGGCACATAATTTGGCACATAACATTATAGCTGGCTATAATTTTTATAACTTAAAGTAATCATTACTTCAAAAACTTTGAAAAAGTCCTAAATAAATACTCATAAGCAAAGGGAAAAACACACTCAGGTCTAACCAGATCCCTCCTAGAATGCAGGTGCACTTCAGCCATACGATTACCAGGAGGTCTATTCCAACATTCCAAGATCAAGAATCAGTTCTAAAACTATCCTGGGAATTTTAAGCCACTTCCTATGAGCAGCAAAATTTCACACAAGTTCCTTTCTCATCCATCCCCACTGATAAAACTAAAGAAGCAATGAAAGAGAAGGCAAGGGCAGGTGGAGTTTATATAGTGACATTCCAACACTTGCTACCAAAGCTGTTAAGTATTATTATGGCATTTTTGATGCCCATGCCCAGAACTTAATAAAAGCTCAAATTTTTCTGTACTGTAGCTAAATTTACTATAGCAGAAATTTCTTCTGAGATAGCATGACTCTTCAGAAGCCACAAGCATATTTAAAATCAAAAAACAAGGGCTTCAATATTGTAAATTTAAATGGCCATAAACGTTTGACTCAAATCCGTTTCTTCCCTTGGAACCACCTCCTCTCTCCTCAGATCTCAACATTTAAAAATTACTGGGTGTGTTCACTTTCTGACAGGCCCAGGAACCCCAAGTTATCCTGGGACCTAAAGAGGAGAGGAATGTACGCAAACTTGTAGTATTTGAGGGTAGAAACCCATTGTTGGGCTTAGCATCAAGAAAGTCTTATCTGAGATTCCTTATGAAACCATCAAAGCCAATTTTAAAAGCCTATGTGAAAAATAATTTTTCTTGCTGCACTTTATACAAATAATCACGCCAAGTATAATAAAGCAGATCAGTTTTACCATGATTTGTCTTTAGTAAAAATAGGACACTGGAGAGAGAAAAACTATGTTTCAACAACTATGGTACATCTGTTATTAGATTCTAGTCTCATTCGTTGTTTTTGAGTTTTTTTCCTGCAACTTAAACTAACTCTGCTTATTCCTGTGAACCAACCAGTGATCTCTGGCTGTGACTCAGAAGAAACAATAGGGATGGGTAATGTAAAACTCTGAGGCAGTATTTTAATTCTGGGCACGTACTGGAATCAGCCAGCAACTTCAGACTATCAGCTTGGTTCCAACAATTGCATAATTCATAGAAAGCCTTCTTATTATTTTACTTGGGATAACTTTGCTTATTTAGCTTTACTCTTGTAGAATATATTGTTGTTGTACTCCATGTGTAGGAATGCAGGATAAGCTTACTCAATGTTCTCATTTTTTTTTTTTTCTGAGAGGGAGTCTTGCTCTGTCGCCCAGGCTGGAGTGCAGTGGCGTGATCTCGGCTCACTGCAACATCCATCTCCTGGGTTCAGGCGATTCTCCTGCCTCAGCCTCCCAAGTAGCTGGGATTACAGACACCCACCACCACACCTGGCTAATTTTTTGTATTTTAGTAGAGACAGAGTTTCACCATATTGGTCAAGCTGGTCTCGAACTCCTGACCTCAAATGATCCGCCTACCTCGGCCTCCGAAAATGCTGGGATTACAGGTGTAAGACACCGTGCCCAACCAATGTTCTCTTAAATTAAACATTTATTAATCTTCTAGATATCACCTTTCGTTGGAACTCAAGAGTTACGAGGGGTCCTCGACATACTAATGCTTTCTGGCTGAGCTCCTCTCTACCCTGAATACAAGAGACCCTAATAGGCAGGAATATTATCACCTCTATTCAGCCTGAAGAAGTTACAGAAGATGGATCTTCATCCCTCTTCAACCCTTAGGACTAAGGGTTCTCTTATAAAAGGGAGGGGGGCAATATGTCAGAGGTGTTTGAACCAGAGCAACTCCATGTTGAATAGGGGCTGGGTAAAATAAGGCTGAGAATTACTGCGCTACATTCCCAGGAGATTAAGGCAGTCTTAGTCACAGGATAAGACAAAAGGTTGGCACAAGACATAGGTCATAAAGACCCTGCTAACAAAACAGACTGAGGTAAAGAAGTCAGCCAAAACCCACCAAAACCAAGAAGGCAATGAAAGTGACCTTTGGTCATCCTCACTGCTCACTATATGCTAATTATAACGCATTAGCATGGTAAAAGACACTCCCACCAATGCCAAGACAGTTTACAAATGCCACAGCAATGTCAGGAAGTTCCCCTGTATGGTCCAAAAATGAGAGGAACCCTCAGTTCCAGGAATTGCCCAGCCCCTTCCAATAAAACTCATGAATAATCCACCCCTTGTTTAGCATAAAATCAAGAAATAACCATAAAAATGTCCAAACAGCAGCTCATACCGCTGCTCTGCCTATGGAGTAGCCATTCTTTTGTTTCTTTACTTCTCTAATAAACTTACTTTCACTTAAAAAAAAAATTACTGGGCATGGGGGTTGCAGGGTGCCGTGGCTCACAACTGTCATCCCAGCACTTTGAGAGGCCAATTCGGGAGGACTATTTGAGCCAAGGAGTTCAAGACCACCCTAGGCAACAAAGTGAGATCTCCATCTCTACAATAAGAAAAAGAAAAGAAAAAATTAGCCAGGCATGGAGGTGTGTGCCTGTGGATCCAGCTACACAAGAGGCTGAGACAGGAGGATCGCTTGATCCCAGGAGACTGAGGCAGCAGTGAATCGTATTCATACATACCACTGCACTCCAGCCTGAGTGACAGAGCAAGACCCTATCTCAAAAAACAATAAAATAAAATAAAAATTACTGGAAAAATAAGGTTGTATTACTTTATAATTTATATTATAATTTTATATTACCACATACTTCACTAAGTTATCCATAAAATCAGACACAGGAAACATTTGTCACAATATAAAATTTTGTCAAAACCATAAACAGGAAAAATAGAATAGATCCTGTATCTATCATTTGAAACATAAGCGTTATCAGAGAAGGAAAATCACCAATTTGCAACCCCAATAAAATAGTTAATTCAGGCTCATCAAAAAAAGATCAGCAGTAGATGCTAAGACCATTAGAGAAAAGATTATTGTAGCACATGACATTTGAAAGATACAAAGTGTCATAATGCTAGTAGCAGTAACCACAAAAAAAGAAAGACATCATTTTATATAAAAAGTCTTATCAGATTCTTTTCCTCTACTTTTTATCCCTCACAAAAGCCATATACTATCTGAATCCCACTGTAAAAAGAAGTCCTGGAAATCTGTTACCATTTCTCTACCTAGCTCTGTCCAATATGGCAGCCACTAGCTACCCATGACTGTTAAGTCCTCAAATGTGGCAAGTGACTGAGGAATTAAATGTTTTATTTTAAATAATTTAAATTTTAAAAGCCACATATGTCTAGTGGCTATTGTTTTAGACAGTACTGCTGCAGGGTATAAACAAACCTAGCCATGAAAGACAATATAAAAAGTCACAAGCTTAAATTATGGGCAGGCTTAAGGGAAAACTTGAAAAACTTATAAAACTATTTTATAAGCTTTTATCACCAGATAATTCTGTATCAGGAATTGCCTCCATTGAACTTTCTTATAGCATGTTTTCTTGACTACAAAAAATAAATGCTGAATAAAAGCTTGCAGAATTAAATTTATAAAGTTTTAAACCTACCCCAAAACATTGAATTACCAGGAAAACTATGGCATTTAATTAAATGTATAGGAGTACCCTGATTTAAGATGTCCCTATTTTCATGACTGATTTTTAAAAACTGATTTGCAGTTTTCATTTAAAATAATAAGCTCTGGCCAGGCATGGTGGCACACGCCTATAATCCCAGCACTTTGGGAGGCCAAGGCAGGCAGATCACCTGAGGTCAGGAGTTCAAGACCAGCCTGGCCAACGTGGTGAGACCTTGTCTCTACTAAAAATACAAAACATTAGCTGGGCATGGTGGTGCATGCCTGTAGTCCCAGTTACTTGAGAGGCTGAGGCATGAGAATCGCTTGAGCCCAGGAGCTGGAGGTTGCAATGAGCTGAGATGTGCCACTGCACTCCAGCCTGGGCTGGGCAACAAAGCAAGACTCCATCTCAAAAAATAAATAAATAAAATAAAATAATAAGCTGCTTGAAAACATTAAAAATGTAGTCTCACTCACAAAATATTATTATGGGTCCCTTGCAATTACACATTAATTTTAAATCAGCTTGTCAATTTACAAAGAAGCCAGTTGGAGTTCTGACTGATAGGGATTGTATGTAACCTGAAGCAATTTGGGGGAGTATTGCCATCGTAATGTTAAGTCTCCCAATCCATGAACATGGAATATTTTTTCATTTATTTAAATAGTCCTCTATTTCTTTCAACAATGTTTTGTAGTTTCAGAGCACAAATTTCACATCTGTTTTGTTAAATGTGTTCCTAAGTATTTTACTCTTTTTGATGCTATTATAAATAAAATTGTTTCCTTAATTTCATTTTCAGATTGTTCACTGCAAGTACGTAGAAATACTATTTTTTTATACTAATCTTGTATGCTATAACCTTGATAAATTCATCCATTATGGGGATAGTACAGGTAGTACCTCAATTCGTAGGGATCATTAGACTAATAAGGTAATTATTGGAGAGTACCCAGTACTCCGCCTGGCACACAGTAGGCCACTGAAATACTTTTATTTATCTAGGCCCTTACAAAGGTGTCTTACTATAAAGTTGTTATTTAATACCACTTATGTGCAAAGGTCTGAGTAACACAGTGACTTAAAAAAAAAAAATCCTGTCCATAAGGAGCTAGAGGTCTTACTGCAGAAATAGATCATCCTTGTCCCACAAGTAATTTGTATAGACATCATATTAAAAATCTGAATAAGATTTCCTTTACAACAAATTTACCTTCATATACTGTTAAGAGCCTCAGAAGACCATCTACTTTTCAACCATATAAATGAGGTTCATCCCTCCTTCTTCTTACTATGTTTATTACTAGATTCTTCCATAACTCTTCTGAACACCAGTATTACTGCAGAGTGGTGTCATGTATTGCACTTGACCAATAAGATAAGAAAGTTTTAGCGTCTTGTAATTACTAGCTTTGTTTTTTTCTTTCTGTGAAGCCTATTTCATGCTTTTGAATTTTCAGAAGAGAAACAAAAAGAAATGGAAAATAAAAGGAGTAAGAGATTACAATAAGTAAGGTTCCTATAGAACTGCAGTCACCAATTCTGCCATTCTATAGAAGCTTACTAATATTTTTTAACTAAAACAATTTTTTTCCAAATAGTTCTTTAAACTTAGATATCTGCTTAGTGTTCCAAAGCACCATTTAAAATCAACCAGGTCCTGTTTCTGTCTCAGCAACATTTGCTTTACTTCTAAATAATTGTTAATTTACATTTATTTGTTGGAAGAAAGACAGCCACAACCTAACAAACCACAATTTGTGCCACAAAGTCTAATCTTAGCCCAGATCTATTTTTGGATTCATAACAGCTTGAGCTAAAGAAGAATTTCATTACATTGTTCAAGTTGGGTCATAAACAGTCTCTGAAAAGAGAAGCAAACCAACATAAAATGCTGTAGAAACCAAAAATGATATAAAATATGAAAGATTCAGGTTCAAACATCTGCTATATAAATGGAAACATTACTGTGCTCATCTTCAATCTCTACTTACCACTTTATGTTCCCAAAAAACTCCATTCCTACCAAACTATAACTTATTTAAATTACACTGAAATTTATCCACTTACAAATCTATCTCCCCTTCGCCCCACATATGTCTCTGAGGGCAGAGAAGCCATATGTCTAACTAGATGTGTAAATTTGGAAGAGAAGTAGGATGTGCAACATAAGGCATTTCCATCCCACCCCAATAACCATCCAACCTGTAAGTTCTCAAAAATGGCTTTAGTTTTGCTTTTATCATTCTAACAGTTGCCATTAGTCATTCTTTAGGTGAGGACACTACAGCCTTCAGTGAAGCACTGCTCAGACAGTATATAAGACAAATGACACAGAACAAAATAAAGTTATCTAATTACCAGAAGTGATGATCAGTAAATTGAATCCATCTAAGTTTTAGCTAATTTACCTGATAGACAGTACACTTCTAAAACTACCTTTCTGAAGTGCTGAGCTATTTAAGTGAAACCAAATAAACGTGATTCACTCAAAAGCTGTCCAGAAAACCTGGTGGCAATGCTAATCAATTTAAGCAAATCACAACATAAGTTTCCAATTTTCTTTTCCAAATTAGAGTTACTTTCCTCAAACCCTATTCTGCTGCTTTAGGCTTCTGATTAGGTGAAGAAAGGGAAACAAAAATTAAAGGGAAAAGCACAATATTCAATGATTAAGAGATGTGCCAAATTTCCACGTATCCAGAGGACTCAAATCATTAGAATTTTCTTTGAGTAGGCCAGGCGCGGTGGCTCACACCTGTAATCCCAGCACTTTGGGAGGCCAAGGCGGGCAGATCACGAGGTCAAGAGATCGAGACCATGCTAGCCAACATGGTGAAACCGTCTCTATTAAAAATACAAAAATTAGCTGGGCATGGTGGCACGTGCCTGCAGTCCCAGCTACTCAGGAAGCTGAGACAGGAGAATCACTTGAACCAGGGAGATGGAGGTTGCAGTGAGCCAAGATCGTGCCACTGCACTTCAGACTGGGCGACAGAGTAAGACTCTGTCTCCAAAAAAAAAAAAAAAAAAAAGAATTTTCTTTGAGTATCATGCAATGATGACTAATATTTATAAATACAATCCTAAGACATAAAGTTCCTCAAATGCCTTCAGAATTTCTGAAGGAAAACTAAATTACATTCTGAAACAATTAGTAACCGGATGTTTAAAAAAAAAAAAAAAAAGGTAGCATGAAACCTCTCATGTTTCTCCCCATTGTCCATGGTAAACATAACCAAGAACTGAATATCGTACTAAGCCAGACTTAGGCCTCAGAATCCTTCTCATTAGACCAACCTAAAAGTAGAGATATGACCTAGAAGCATGGTATAAACAGAGTAAAACAGTGATGAGCTTATGACTTGGAGTCAAAAGGCCTGAGTTTAAATCTTAGTTATGCCACTCTAAAAAAGGGTGACTATATAATCTATCATCCAAAGAGCAATAGTTCTGACACCAACACAGGACAACAGGCATATACTTGGACTGTCCTCAGCAAAACAGGACATAGAGTCACCATATTCATAGGCCACATGGACCATGGGCAAGTTAGTTAATCTTCAGTCTTGGATGCCACGTCTGTAAAATAACAAGGTGTAAAATTAAACCTTCAGTAACTATAAATTGCTTAGCTTTCTTCTTTTTTCACCTACATAATATTATATTGTACGATGCTAACCCAGTGAGTTCAGAAATTGCAAGAAGACTGCACTTATACAGCCTTATAAAGAGAATCCTCAAAGAGATGAAAATCCATCTTTGACAGATTCAGGATAATTTTTTTAAATCCATACTGATTCTCTTTCTTATCAAACGTTTCACTTGCAATGTTGTCCAAAAAAAAAAAAAAAAAAAAAAAAAACACTTAGTTCAAATTCTGATACCTGGGCAGTACTAAACACTCAGAACTCTGTTTCCACAGCTTCATTTTTCATAGCTTCATAAAACCACTCATCTTGTTGTGCTGTTATTGTGTTTGTATGTGTGGAAAACATGCCTGATGCCAGACTAAGCATTTCCAGAAGGTAAGAACCACGTCTGTTTTGTTGCTATCCTCCGTGTTTACTGCAGTGCCTGGCACATAGATGGTGCTCAATGTTGGCTGAATAAGTAATCAATACTTTAGAAATACAACCCCTTCCTTAACCAACCCCAACTGGTGTACATTCTCAACCCATGAAAATATTCTGTAAGGATGTATCCTTCTTTTCCCATCTGAGTGTTCACACTCCTCAGGAATAACAGCAATCCAAATGTTTCTTCTCTATAGAGTGGTGTCACCTATTTCCCGATTAAGGAACCCACCTTGAAATCCAACTAGATTTTAGGCTTTTGGGAGATTCCCATTTTAAATCCTTACTCAGAAGCTTCTGATCCTTCACACACCATCTTAAACCTTACTCTTCTTTCAAAGCCAGAACTGACTGCCTGAACACCCAATTATCTCCACCCATTTCCACTTCTTTTCTCCTACCCCAGTGAACTATTTTCATCCAACCATAACTATAGAGCGCCCCCCTAGAAAGTAAGGTATACATGACATAGATCACTCTACTTATTATGGGAGAATCAGAATCCAATGGGAAAAAATTTAAACCAAAGCAAATTAATACAGTCAAAATTCAACGGCACCTTCAATGGTAAAATGGCTTTAAATTGTGACAAAGCCCCAGGGGTCCCTAAGGCATTTCTAGGGTTCCTTTAAATAAAAAAAAAGTGTAGTCAATCACAGACATGTTTGCTTTTTCTCTGCACCGTTGCCCCCAGACTCAGATTGCTCTAGGGGCTGGGGTTTGGAGGCAAAACAATGAAGCATTTGACAACGTCAAAAGGTCAGAATGACATTCTGGAAACAGTCAAACTTCACTTTGGGCTACCCACTTAAGTAGAGACATACCATGATACACTGCCCACCTTTAGTTCAGAATATTCTCCAGGTGAGAGGAAAAAATAATTAAGGCGTTTTGTATTCAAAAAGATGTCTCAGGCTTCCAGATCAAAAATAGTCATAGAAAGTAGAAAGTTTATTCTGCGTGTTTCTAAAAAAACACATGAAAACTTACCTAGCAAAGTCTCACACTTCACTATAATAAATGATCTGCAACTGACTGTGGAAAATATGTAACTTTTATATGGAAAAATACTTAGCTGTAGCAACAGCAGACTGTTCTTACCCCAAGCTAAATAACAACAGCAATATGAAACTGTAAATGTCTACTAAGATAGAGTTGGAAACTTTGTGACTCCACTATCCCTCCTCCCCCAGAGCTTCTTTTGCTCCACAAAAATAATTTTAGTCAGATGGGAATAGGGAAAAAACTGCAAACAGAAAGAAGTGTAGTTTCAATGTGAGTACAATATTGAGTGTCCTGAAAGCAGACAGATCCTCAATAATGTAGCTTCAATAAAATCTTCCTAAACCCTTTCTTTTTTTGTTCCTTTGAGAAAATGAAGCAATTTGCATTTACAGCTTAGTTCCTGTTTCCAAAATATCCCTTTAACTTTTTCTTTTCTCTTTTTATGGTGGGTATAAATAGCACCAAATTGTCAAATCACAGCTATTTTGTGTGCTACCTATACAAATAGGTCTGATTTCTGGCCAGTCATAAAACAATTACTGCCGAATTCCTCTGGCTCTTTGATATCCAGCTTGTCCACCGGGCTTCAAAGCTAGACTCCAGGACTTTTCTTGGGGCACTGCTGAAAAACAACCTCAACAGAAACACAGAAGATAAAATGTTCCCACTCCTATAAACACACAAAGATATAATCCCAGAAGTAAAACAATTCAGCAGCACTGTGGTGGGTTCTTCCCCCTCACGATAATTTAAGAGTACAAGTATTTTAAATTATTTTTTAGCGATATGAATCAATGAGAAATTCTTCCCCCTAACTCGTATGGCTATTTTCTCCATTTTCAAGCCTCCAAAAATTAAGAATTACTTTGCTTTCAGAGAAATTTTCTGATTTACTAAAATAACTTATCCCATGGGAACTTACTGGGATGGAATGAAAGTTCAGCTTCTTAAGCACATAAATAACTATACAGCATAGTATTTATTCAATGTAGCAAAACTCATTCAAGCTAGAAGCTTTCAATAAGGTTAAATGTGGTCAGAATTTCAATAAAGGAATTGTATGTATGGGCAAATTATATGTTTTGACTATAAATTAACAGAACTTTACTCTCACATGGCTTATAAAAAAATCTACATTTGTATATGGGATATGTGGGATGGGCACATACACACACACAAATACCTAACCCATATAGCACACGCATGTGCTCAGGAGTGACAGTCAAACTATTTCCTGTTATCCCACTGCAAAAGCAATACATTTATTACAAGGAAGTAAATGTTAAGTCCTCATAGAGACACTTAGAATTTGGCATCTTGGAGGAGTGGCAAATGTAACATGATTATCAAATCTCCTACTGCCAGGATCTTGTAACAATGTTTTATTAAGTTTGATATACACATACACACACACACACACACACACACACACAGCATATGCACACATATATTTATCTCCACCTAAAAAAAGAAAGACATGTCACTTTTTAATTCCTCCTGCCAATAGCATCATGCCAAATCAATTTTTCCTTAACCCAGTATTTTTGGCAGCTTTATCATAATATGCCATAATTCCACAAATTCAGTAGTTGGCTAACACGTGGCTCTGAATTAAAAGTAGATATGATATAGTCTCCCTCTATATATGAAAGATCATTTTTAGATATATACATAAAATAAAGACTACCTTTGCACCCAAAATCTGCCTCTAATTTCTCCTTCTCACTTTCTCTTTACCATTAGCAAGAATCAAGCACTTTTGAAACATTAATCCAGATCTGATTTTGGCAGTCTTCTATAATCTTATCCAAGAAACCACTTGGACATATTTATCCAAAGACATATAGCCACATTGTTTTTCAAAATCTACATAATAAGCCAACTCTTATAAGTATATAGGTGAGCCTTCTATTTATAACCAGAAAACTTGGAGCCACCTGTTTCAGCTCTGATCTCAAGAACACCACTTTTACCGCTTAGGTCCAATCTGGCACCCGCAACTTAGTACTAAATTTCCTCAAAATAATGTGATTACATAATCTCTCAAATTTCATTATGTTTTTTCCTCTGAATTTTGTTAACTAAGGCCAAATGCATTAACATACAACAAAATTCTCAACGTGAGTGATAAAAATGCATTAAAAGTAACCTTTAATCTATGCTATTAACTGATTTTATTCTATTTTGGCACGTTTGAAGTAACTCATCTAAGGATTAGTTAGGCTTTTCTACACTTCTTTTTATCAGGACTCTACCATTCTTGATTTAGTTTTGAGAGAAAAGGGTTTGCAAAAACTATAATAATCTCACAGCTGGAGATGGCTGGAAAGTCCGTTAGTACTCATTGTGCCCTTAATTTGCAGGAAGCCTTTGTGCTCTTCCACTCCTCGTTTTACATGCTGAGCAGTTTTCACTGATAAAGTACTTATAGACCAGTTATTTTAGATTAATGAAAAGCCCAGTAAAATTTTATGTACAGTGGCTGTGAACTTTCTCTTTAAAATACTGAAATGTATCTTGAGAGTCTTGATTACATGAAAATCTTAACCCTGGTAATTTGCCTCAATAGTTTTCATGTGAATAGGCAAAGGCAGTCTTAAAATTGTTTAAGAAGTATTATTTTCAAACACAGAAGGTATCCAAAATTTCAGGCTATGAATTCAGATTGAATGGCTGAAGCCTCAGGGCAAACACACTGATTTAATCACGTAGCAGTGGGTTTCAAAATCTTGCCCTCTTCAGACTTAACAATAAAGTATTTCCCTGCCCTTTAAATCTGTAGCAATAATGCAAACACATTATACAGAAGGACCCAACATTGTTGAAATTTTGTTGGGATTTTTAACATTACGACATCAATTCCAGGAGTACATGGTATTATTCTAACTCTACACTTATCCAAGATGAGATTTTAAAGTCAATGAGTTAGTATTTCCTCTGAACTTCAAGCCTAAAAAGGACATTTAAATATCCAATTATCAAGGATTATAAGTCAAACTCAATTTTCACAGTTTTCTAAAAGTCTTCAGATACAAAAAACAAAGTCTAACTTTAAATAGTCTAAGTTGAAGTTTTTAAATCTGTCCCAATATAAGCAAAAATGTTGAGATTTGTTATATTCCAAGACACGAAAATATAATCATGTTAAAATTACTCATTTTCTGCTATACTACCTTCCTGTAAATCAGAAATTCAAATCATAGTCATATAGATTCATATCAAACACAGCTAGCATATCTGCAAAGTAGAAATGATAGTGTTTGAAACTAATAGGGTTAAACAATTTATTTTGTGAGGCCACTGGCAAAATCTACAGCAGCTGTCTAACTTTGCCTTTAACGATCATAGCAAAAGCTCAAGGAAGTGATCCAATGCAGCACTGGTCTTTAGTAACCAGATCGTTTCTATTTCATTTTCAGCCAACGGAATGGATAACGAAAACAAAATTATGCCTCAGTCAGTACGTTTACTTGACAAGCTAATTTTTAACAATGTTAAACTTTTATTCACATATATGGCCAGAAGTAAGTTGTATCTTTTTTCTGTGTAGATAATCTTAATAACTTTTAAATACTGGCTACACAAGATAAAACTTCAGATGGCTATCACTTCTTTAAACTCACTTATAAAAACTACTGGAAAACTTTTTAGCTATTCAAGAACATATTAAGCTAAAAAATAAAAGGCAAATGGTTAGTCATTGCTGTAAACTGTTGAGCCATAGATGTTTGATTCTTTCAGTGAAGAAAACTGCAGGATTTATACCATTTTATAGAAGACCTAAAACAACTGTATAATGATTTTTATAAAAGAAACAAACTCAATTCCTCAAGGATTACAATTTCCTACCAAAAACTACTTACACTGTTCAAAATAAATCAAAAATAGCTCTCTCATTACATATCATCATCCGGTTACTATCAATGTATCTGAGATACCTATTCCTACATTCTTTTCTACTTACCCTGTGGAAAACAGGTATTTCAGACATCTAGCTAATTGGGACTTATAAATATTTATTTATTTATAAATCAAGTGTCTGAAGAATTTGAATAATGGAAACAAAGTAATTTAAATAAGTGACCCAACAAAGTTATGCTTATTACTCTAGTTAATAACCACGGGTTCATACTAGAAAGAAGCTCCAAAATAATTTCAAACTAAGTTATGTGGGAATAGATATGACACAACATTCCCCATTTCAATATTTATGATGCATATGTAACTATATTGTCTTACTCAAGTAATTCGCCTAAAGAGCAATTTTAATCCAGTATTTAACATAATTCCAATCATGTTTACTTCCACAAAGGTTTGGGCCAGAACAATTTTAGTTAGATTTTAAGCTAGTATAACATTTATACTATATGCCATAGGTAAGAGATACTAATTGATTATAAATATATCAAACATACTTTCTGATTATGAGTCCTATATCATCATTTTATACTATCTTAAGTAGAAGAAATCTCACTTCAACTATTAAGCATTTGAAGACAATTACTAAGTGTTGGTTTTGTAAAGGAGTACAAATTACTTAACATTTAATAATTAAAGTATATGCACGAATGGATATTCCTAAACTGACACACTTATGAATGGCTTACTGGTTTTAAAAAGTAACTCCCAAATGCTGGGTTAATATGTTTCACTTTAGGGACTTAAACCATAACTTCTTCAAATAAAATTAAATAAATTAGTTTGTAAGTAATTAATGATGAGAATTCAATAACGTAAAACTATCCCTGTGTATTCTCTATGGCTGGGAAATTTAGCTGGTTATGTTCATATAATACACTTAGTGGGTCTTGGAGCCCACTGCCTGTAAAATCTCCCATGGAGATTCAAGACCACCCATTGAAAATAGAACATTATTGCCTCCAGCAAGAAGCTGGTACATAGGACTGGTTATTCAAGTCTTTTAAATACTATTTTATTGAGGGATTGCGGGAGGTGGGGGAGGGGTGAAGGCGGATTCATGAGTGGATGGGGGAGGAAAACTCAGAAAAAAACAGTACTTTCTAAAGCAGAGGTTCCTGCCGTACCCCCTTCACCCACCCGTACTTTTAAAACAGCTACATAAACAAAGTAATAAGTGCTCAATTTCAGAGAGAATTACATTATACTCCATTTGAACAGGCTACAAAGTACTTTTATTTGAAAAGCTGCTTGTGCTCTGTTATAAACAATTTTACTCTGCACCAATTTCAGACAAGAGAAGATGGCTAGGGAGTGTGGGAGGTGGAGTTAGGAAAAATTCACTCAGTGTCTTTCAATGCCTTAAACAGTTGATCCAATAAAGATCCTTTAGAGAAAACTTTAAGTCTATTTTTTTTCTCCAAGTAAGCAAATCATACAGGAGGGCTTTTCTTTTCTAGGGTACTGCACCCTGTCTCTTTAAATTCCAGGCCTGCCCCATTTCCCACGCATTCAATGAAAGCCCCACGTTTGCTGGCCTCCAGCCCACAATGTCAAGTAGTTCTCTTGCTATTGAATTTCAAGATTATTCTTTTGGATCATTTGCCCTTTAGTTTTAAGCACACCAAAGCAAAAATAATGTCTTTCTACAATAACATAAAGAAAACTCAGAGGTCTTTACAAGTCTACAAGTAGAGAACACCTTGTCCTCTGGTTCCTCTTTCACTGCAAAATATGCTCCCACTCCATATGCTCCAAATAAGGGCCATTTGTACACTATCGTCATCTACCATAGTTTTGTCTGTCCTATAACAAAATTTTATGAGTATTTTTATTTAATTTGGTGCCAATTTGGAATCTCTTTGCAATACTCAAACCAGGTCTTCGTATTGCTCAAACTCTCCACTCTTCAACTTGGTCTCTGGGGTATTTGGTTATAACAAGTTTTAAAACAATTACTTGATTTTAAGACTATTATTTTATTTTTGCAGTTAAGACATCTATATAAATTAACTTACTGATAAAAGTAGCAAATAAACATTGCCATCTGTACTCATTGTGCCAAAGAGTATATTTTCCTCATTCTTGTACACACCTTAATCCTGAAGAAGGGATTCCAGGCCATTATCAATCACATTTAGAATTCTCTCAAAAGGAATAGACATAGTTAAGCAGAAATTTGTCAGCAGAACTAAATTAAGTTCATGGAATATAATCTTATTCCAAATGCTGGCAAATAGAATTTAAAGTTGCAATTTTATTCAAGCAGCTAATAAGAAATACCCAGATCACAAACATCATTGTTTATATTTCACAAACATTCTAAGGTAGAGTTAATCTATTTGTATTTTATGGATTTTGTAAAATTATCTACTACCAAAGGGAAATTGCCCTTATTTTTATTTGACATATAGCTTTGCTATGCATTAGTGCACAGTACACTTTTAAAGTTTAATGTCAAAATGCAAATGTGTTTTCTCACGGACTATAAAATCATGGACTTAATTAGATAAATTTTAGATTGCAGAGAGACCCTTGAGACAACTAAAATTAACCTCCTCATTTTGCGGAAATCATTTTTAGTTATGCTTAAGGAATATTCATATCAATCTGCATTGTATATAAAACATAAAATTATGTACTAATTTCCCTTTGTAAAAACCTCTATTTTTGTAGCTTATATATGAAATATTAATAAAATCATCTTAGTATCAAAATAGTTTGAATTTATGGAATTATGCATGAATTCTCCATCCAAAAAGGACCACTTCTTTCTCTGCCCTAAATCTTTTTTTCTCTATGCCTTATGTTTGGTACTTGTTTTGGTACTTTTTATTTCGTAAAAGTTCATGTTTAACTTCCAAATTATATACAAAGATGCACACACTGGAAATGAGTCTTTTATTTCCAATTATCAATACTATTTATTCTTCAACATAATCACCATATATCTAAGCAACATGATGACAGTCTTTTTATTTGTAGTTGATTTTTAAAGTCAGATGTAGGCTCTAGAAAAATTTTTAACACTACACAGCAAGATAGACATATTAATTATCAAAGTTATCAAAACTCCACAGGAAAAAAAGGCCAGAACTTTTCAAAACACTCCTAAGTACTACAAAAATGTATACTGTACTGATATATTACACATGGGTATCTTTCTGTTACCAAGACTATCCTATATGAATACACATTTATAAATCAGGTTAATCTCATTACTTTTATAACTTCAATACAAAATGTTAAGAAAGGTAAGAACGTTATCTACATGTCTCCCTTTAAAGCTTACGATCAACTTATGAAACATTGTGCAAATGCTCATAGTAACATTAAAGGAAAAGACTCAAAACGACAAGGTGGCAAAAATGTCAAATAGCAAAATTTGAAAATGTTTCTTGGGAAAGACAGTCTTAATCATGTTCCAAATTACTTTTAGAAAAAACTAAAAATCTTATTCTAAATGTGCCCATACATACATTTAAATACTAGTTTTACTTTCACATAATATGAGTCATTCAAGAAAACTTGAAAAAGCCCACAAATTTTACTGACAACAACAAGAAGTTCCTGATATCCCACGTCCCAGAGATCACTTATATTAACATTCTACGATAGTATTTCTTCCCATCTTTTCAGTGATGTATTTTTATCTCTCACATACTTCTCAAAATGTGGGGTAAAGATGAACAAATCTAGCCATTCTAACACAGAAAATGAACTGAATCAATGATGTTAACCTAAAAAAGATACTCTGTCAAGAAGCATTAACTATAAGCTTTTGTGTAGCCTTTACAATGTAAGAAAATTCCTATTTATCTGCAGCTCTATCTTAAATGTCTGCATTTGTGTATTTTTGGATAAATTATCGGCTCTAGTCAATTGCCTGACAATTTCCTTTATAGAATTGGAATGCTAACTAAAATTATTTTTTCTTTGACCTAAAAGTTATACAGCATGTTACAACTGAAGAGTAGAAAAGTACTTGCTTTTCAAAACAACTTCAATTGAGCATTTGAATTATTAAATAGAAAACCCTATTCATTCTTATATGTATGTATGCAAGTATGTTGGATGATCAAAAATTTCATATACTTTCTTCTAATCTGTTCACATGATAATACGGACAGCCCTCAATTAGCTTATATGGGCAGTCCTCAATTATTACTCTATTGATAATAAAAACACAAGTAATATCTGGTAAGTGATACTTCAGAAAAGCAAATTAAGTGACACAATTTCCAGGTCTATTTTATGTAAAAGACAAAAAAAGCATGAAAAACCCAATGATCTAATGGCATGGTCAAGAGCCATGATTGAGGAAGACGTTTCCTATCAACACTGGGTGGTCTTCTGAGTTCTTGAAATGCTCCAATCTACAAGTAATAGTTGATGGTTGATGGTTGAGGTGAATGGCACCGATATGATCAGAAATTAACTTTTACAAGTGTAATTTAATCTCTTATTTGGTGAATTACTCATGTTATCTTCTACTTCCCTATTACTGCAGCAAGTCTTTCACCCATTTCACTGTCCATTCACCATAAGAAAGGATAAAATTCCAATACACTGATATTCATATATCGGTATTTTATTTTCTCAAAAATATCATTCTGCGAACTACTACTTAGGAACAGTGAGAAATTAAATACTCCACCTGTCTATTGTCTAGCATGATAACTAATACAGGTATTTAATAAAGGGTAGTTATTATTTCATTGTTATAAAAACACTAGATCAATGACAATTGCAGAATTTATCCTTTTTAAAACTAAAGGAAAAACAGTATTTTCAGAGCTGCAAAAGCCCACACAGCTTATTCAGTCCAAACACATCCTTTCTACCTCCCAGGCCAGGGCCTTTCCTGCCACACTGCTAAATACTGCTCCTACCAGTTACTGGAATACATTAGACTCTTATTTTTAAAGCTAAAAGGCTGGTTGTATTTCATGGATTAGGTAGTAAAAAAATGATAGAGCTGGCCAAGTCCTTCAAGTTTGTGTCTAGCTTTTCTTTTTAAGCATCCAAAGTAAGTGAAGAAAGAATAAGGGAAAAAAGAGAAAAGAGAAAAATTCAGTTTTGCCTATTACAAATGCTAGAACACATTCTAGAAAATGTGATTCTCAGCAGACACAATGTTTCCTGCTAAATTCAAGTAGTGGTTCTGTTTACACAAAGTCAATTATTAGAGGTGCAGAAGAAATGAGTTTCAGAAATCTGAGTAATAATGTATAACTTACAGGAGTGGAAAGTAAAGTCAGGGATTCTAAAACCCTTTTTCTGACTTGCAATACCTGCCTTTATACGGTTGTCAAAAACTTCCAGTGTCAAGACATTACATTGATGGAGCTATAAGTAGTATCTACAGTGATAACATAGGTCCCATCCTTTCTGATGTGTAACTCTAATGCAACACAGGAGGAAAAAGAGATCACATATACAAAGAGAAGGGAGTGTTGGACTAATGAAAGCATGTAACACATAACACGTGCTGCTTTGGTGCTCCATAAAATGAGGAAAGTTAGCTTCCAGCCCACTAGTTCCTATTTCTGTGCATACAGAGAAAAAGTCATACAACAAGCATCAGACAATCTTGAACTGTGTCAACATTTTCAAATAACATGTTCCACTAAATGCAACTAAATCTCAACAGCCCAAACCCCCCATTTTTCATTGACTCTATAATAAAATTTATTATAGAGAAACAGAGAAATAAGTAAAATGAAGGAAAATACTATGTGAAATAGAAGAAAGTTTCTTCAATATAAAAAAGGTCGTAATTATTTAGCTTTCATTATTCATATTAATGAAGTATTTGTAGTAAAGGGTAAAGATGATATAAAGTCTACAATGAACCTGGTTTTTAAACACCCAAAGTGTTTTACATGTTTATCAAATGAATAGATATCTGGAATAATCAGACAGTATTCTATCCCCAGTACCATCCTTGGAGGGAGGCAGGGGAAATGGGACATAAAAACCTATCTGCAAAAATGAAAAGGCATCATTCAGACAAAATTTATATCTGAAAACATTAAGAGGCAAATTACCTCCCTACTCTCCAAGCCACTGCTATTATTATTAATACTTCAGGAAACTGTTAATATATATTTTGCTTTTAAAAATCAATATACACACACAGAGCATTTTGCCTGGTATTGATGAGGAAATAACTAATAATTTCTACTGGAAAAGAACAAAGAAAAAAATCTAGTTTTGACAAAATCAAATATTCTAAAATAGGAAAAAATTAACTTGGCTTTGAGAATATCAACCTTCTAATATGTGTAATTAAAGGTAACTAATTATATTTATAATCACTAATGAACATTATTTTAAAGATAAGCCATAATTTTCTTTAATAAAAAAATGGTGACTTGATTTTATCCAAAAAGTTAATTGTTAACTGCTACATACCAACTAAATCACACCCAAATGCTAGCCTTATCTTTTTAGAAATTCTATCGTAATAGCCTTCTTCAGTCGTCAACCACTGCAAACTTATCACACTTAAGTCAAAAGGATTAAGTCATGCAACATTACTTCTTAAAACAACACTCTGCATCCTTCATGTAATTGCAATTCTTACCACTGGGTGAACTGGGGACAAAATATCAGGAGATAACTACCACCCAGCAACAATTTTTTCTAATGATTTAATCTCAAAGGAAAACTTTAATTCATATAGAGAATTTGATTTTGCCTGAAAGTAGCTATAGAACTTTTTCCTTTTAAACAGCATCTACCATGGTTACCACCACTTAATTAAATCCCAGATCATGTCTACAAAAGCAGCTATTGCTGAATATTTGTCTGCTAATATAAGTGAATTATTACTCAATGTTTTAAAAGTAAACATTGACCACCATTTATTACTAGTTATCTTTGCACAGGCATACTTGTGACTCATTGTGTCTACATGCAAGATTGCTCCACGTTTCTAGGCTTCTGATTAAAAGTAAAATCAAAGGGTAATCGAAGATGAAGAATCTCAAGTGTCCTTTCCAGCTCTAAAAAGACAAAGCACACTGAAGGCAGGGACCTCCTCTTACTCTTATTTGTATCTCCCTCAGTCTTTCACTGTATCCTACATATATATTGCCTTTTGGTTAAGCACATTACTATGGCCACGAACTAATTTCTTAAATAAGACCCTAAGCCCAGAGAGGAAAACAAAACAAAATAAAGCACATCAATTTGACAAAATTAAAAGCTTGCATATGGCAAAAAGATACCATAAATCAAGATAAAAGAAAAAAATGAGGTAAGATATTTTCAACAAAAATAACAAAGGAAGAACATCCTACAAACAAGAAAATGACAAACATCCCAATCTTTTCTTTTAAGAAAAAGGATATAAAAAGAAGTCAATAAAGAGGAAATCAAAATAGTCAAGAAATATATATAAAATGCTCAATCCCACCAGGAACCAGAGAAATGTAAATGAAAACAAAAAGATACCAAATTTCAACTCTGAAAAATAGGAAATATTAAAATAGCCAAAATTGGCAAAGATATAGAGGAAAAATGGTACTCATTTTCTTGACAGAGTATAAACTGTCACAACCACTTTTTAGAGCAATCTGACAGCAGCTAGTACAAATGAAGACACACGTGCCCACAACTCAATAACTCAAAATCTAGGCCTATGTCCAAACCCTTGTTCATCTGCACAAGGTAACATGCACAAAGATGCTCACTGCACAGAACAGAAAATGACCTATTTATTTCTTAATAGGAAAACAGAAAAGTAAAGTATACAATATATTCCCATGATGAAATACTAAGCAGAAGAAATTAAAGAGAATGACGTGGCTCTTTATAGATGAAATGTGGACAGGTTCAGAAACGGAATTGAGTAGGGGAAAAAAGCAAGATGCAAATGTATTCACTCATAAAAATATTCTGGTATTAAATAATGGCAATGGTTACACAACCTTATGAATATACTAAAAACCACAGACTTGCACACTTTAAAAGGGTGAATTTTGCATGTGAATTATATCTCAATTGAAAAAAAGATTCACTAGCATGATCCTCTTCATGTTGATTTTAAGACACAATACATTATTATTTGTAAGCAACATATATGTGCAAAATAAATAGAATGGAAGACAGACTGAAGGGTTGGAAGAAAAGGCTGGGAAGCATTTTAAAACATTAGCTGCATCTATAATAGTTAATTCTCCAGAATCCAAACAAGGAATCAAATAAGATAATATGTAAACATTTATTCATTCTTGGTAGTGGGGATTTGAATGTTTGTTATATCATTCTCTGCATTTCCCCATGCTTTTTTTTTTTTAATTAAAAAAGCAGCCATGGACTACAAAGGACAAAAAAGGCACATCACAAAAGACAAACGGTAAATAAATACATAAAGAAAGATATGTGGCACTGCTAATCATATAAATGCAAACCAAAATGAGGTAGTTTTTCCACACAGATTGGCAAAGATTTTTTTAAGCTGTTAATTTCCAGTTTATATGCCTGAGGAAATATAAACTGGGACAATCTTTTTGGAGGAAAGTTTGGTAATATATAACAAAATTTTAACTCTGTATACCTTTTGGCTCCACTACCTCCCTTCTAGAAATTTAACATAAACAAATTATTAGAAAAACCATTAAAATGAATGTCAAAGATGTCCATCACAGCACTATTCATAACAAATCAAAACTGGGAACAATCCAAAAGAAGTATAATAAATCCATATACAATGTCATGCCAGAAAAATCCAACAATTTTAAAAGATGATATGCCACAAGGGTAGGAATGTTCCTCTGTGCTTTATCTCCAGCTCTAAGAAGGGTGCTAGGGCCAGCCGCGGTGGCTCATGCCTGTAATCTCAGCACTTTGGGAGGCCAAGGCGGGAGGATCACCTGAGGTCAGGAGTTTGAGACCAGCCTGGCCAACATGGTGAAACCCTGTCTCTACTAAAAATACAAAATTAGCCGGGCGTGGTGGCGCATGCCTATAATCCCAGCTACTCGGGAGGCTGAGGCAGGAGAATTACTTGAACCCGGGAGGCAGAAGTTGCAGTGAGCCAAGATCATGCCACTGCACTCCAGCCTGGGTGACAAGAAGGAAACCCTGTCCCAAAATGAAAGAAGGAAGGAAGGAAAGGAGGGAGGGAGGGAGGGAGGCAGGCGGGCATGCACATAGTAGGAGCTAAAAAAAATCACACACTTGTTGAATGGATGAACGTTAATAGTTAATATTGATGTGTATGTGTATATATATAAAGATGTCTAACAAATATTAACTATGGTTATATATGAAAATTTCAGATAACTTGTCCATGGTTTGACTTTTCTACAATGAACAAATATCTACAAATTAGAAAAAAAAACATTTCATTTGTTTAAAAAAATGAACAAGGTTCTTCATAAAAGCTACACCACAAAATTGTGCCATGTAATTTTCCAACTTCTATGACATCTCTTTTGAAGATTCAAAACAAGAAAAGTTCTATATCTTAGAACTGTAAAAGTGATGTTAAGTAGGGGGGATTACCTGTAATAAATGACTAGAAAGGCAAGAAAGGGGTCAAGGTTGGTCCACGGAAGACCCATGAGAAAGAAACTTCAAAGAACCAAGAGAAGGAACAAAGGACCTTTAAGGCAAAATTATCAAACCAAGTGATATCCCTGCCTGGCCTACTTCATAAAGATAGGTAGTTCTACAAAGGGGCACCTACAATAATGAATATAAAAGACTTCTGCATAATTCAGATAATGCATCACAGAATGGACAGTGATAGGCCGGGCACAATGGCTCATGCCTGTAATCCCAGCAATTTGGGAGTTCGAGGCTGGTGGGTCGCCTGGGCCCAGGAGTTGGAGACCAGTCTGGGCAACATAGTGAAACCCCATCTCTACCAAACACACACACACACACACACACACACACGCACACAAATTGCCAGGCGTGGTGGTCCATGCCAATAGTCTGAGCTGTTTGGGAAGTGGCTTGAGACCAGGAGATGGGAGGATGGCTTGAGTCCAGGAGATGGAGGTTGCAATGAGCTGAAATCACACAATTACAACCCAGCCTGGGTGACAGGGCCAGACCATGTGAAAAAAAAAAAAAAAAAAAAAAGAATGGACAGTAATAGTAGCTATAAAATATGTCCAGAAAAACCCAAGTTTAAATTATCCTTTTCTGAAAAAAATTTTGTTAAGTAATCATTCACCGGAATTTAATGAGGCAAATACCTTGGAAGATTTACCTTTTCTCTTTCCATTAAATAAGTTTTTATTAGCAACAATAATAACAATCAGCTTCCATGTATTGGGCAATTTATGTGTGCCAGATTGTAGGCCGAATACTTTCTATCAGCAGTTCTCAGAGTGTAGAGTTAGGATCTCAGGATCCCTATGATCTTTTCAGGTGATTGGTGATGTTAAATCTATATATATAATAAAATCTATTAAGTTATTTGCCTTTTTCCTTCCCATTCTCTCGTGAGTGTGTAGCAGAGTTTTCCAGAGGCTACAGGACATGTGATAACACAACAGACTGAAAAGAGAAGCAGGTAAGAGGACCTAGTTGTCTTCTATTAAAACAAAGAGATTTGAAAAAAAAAAAAAAAAAAAGAAAAGTAAACAATGCCCCTCTTGTCACTGTTTTTAAGAAAATGTTTATTTTTCATTAAAATGTTACCTGTACGTTAACATGTAATAGGTTACTACCTTTAGACAAATTAATTTCTTTAAAATGTCTCCATTTTAATTTCTAATACACTAAAATTAAGATGTAACTTACACCAAAAAAACTCTATGCGTTCTTCAATTTGTAAGTGTAAAAGGATCTTAAGCCCAGTAAGTATGAAAACAGTTGATTTATATTTCAACCTCAACTTATGAGGTAATAGTTCTATTTTATCATCATTTCCATAATGCAAATGAGAAAAGAGACACAGAAGTAACTTGTCCAAAACCACACAAGGAGTCTCTTAAACCAACATTTGAATACAAGTCTGTAATTCCTAACCCTAAATTCTCTTCATCTTTAAGCAACAATATCTACCCAAGATATTAAAGATCACTTTTAGATCTTTAACTTTTAGATAGCTACATTCTAATCCCTATTTTTAAAACAATATTCTATATTGGTTTTTTATTCTTTTTCAGTTTTAAAAAGTTACGTGTGCTCATTGAATGTTTTAAATATACAGAGTTAACTTTAAAAAAAAATCAAACACTATAAAAATAACCTCCCATCACCACCACAAGTAGCTACTAAACTACTAGTAAGAGTTTGATGCCCGCTAATGAAAATTTACTTATTTACAGACATGCACATGTATAGACATACATATACTTATCTGCACAAGCACTTTTTTGAAAAAATGAGATCACAATGATTTAGCAACTTGCCTCATTTCACTTAATTATTCTTGAAGATCTTCCTGCATCTACAAATAGATATACCTCTTTTTATAGATTATCATCATTTAATTGTATCCAGTTGAGGGCCCCTATATGGCTTGCTTCCAAATTTTGACTATTACAAAAACAGTCACAAGAAACGTGCTGTATCTTTGTGTACTTGTGAGAATATATTTGTCAGAAAATTCCTAGAAGTAAATTTGCTAGGCTAAACAGTATAAACATTAAAAATCTTAATAGACCTTGCCAATGTTCTCCAAAATACCCCTGCCCAATTTACATTCTCACCCACAGAATATGAGATTTCCACCAACAATTCAGCTTTTAAGTGCCTTGGAAAATTATACTTTATGTGCTTCAAAATGCACAGCAGTAAAACTGTTCTCACTGGTCATCTAAATTTCATACAGAACCCTACACAAATAACACTCGCTGAATCTATCAGAACAGTCACTCATCTTCATTTTGTTCCTTATATCTTTTAAATGACTCTGAAGAGAAAATATACCAGATGCACACAACATCTTCAGCTAGTAAGCCCTCAAGTATTAGTTACCTTGATAAAAACTTACCCAAATTATTTCAGAAGACCATTTAACACAAATCAAAACTATGCAGTAAAGCTGGCCTCATACACTTAAAGGAAAATTGTTAGAGTGGATTTATTAAGCTTTATCTGCCCACTCAAAGGACTAAGGCTACAAATAAAAAGCTATCAAATCATACCAGTGGCCAAATTAGCTTCCATAAAATAATAAGCAACAGATTTCATATCATAAATGTCAGTGAAACAAATTGCAATAGTAAGGATGGCTGTAACTGGAAAAAAAGTTCACTCAAATTCACATCATACTAAAAACAAAAACATTAATATTTTAAAAGAAATGTTTTGAATGTGACTATTCATTTCAGTCATATCAGACCAGTACAAATCTTTGGTACTAATAAATAAGATATTGTCTTTTTTTGCAGGTAAATAGTTTAAAAATGCATCATACTCTGACCTACCTGTTTTGTCATGGCTAATAGACATTCCAGGCTTCACCATTTCATCAAAATCTCTTTTCTAAGATTTTGTGCCAGTAGTTTTAAATTGAAGGTCTCGCACACATCTTTATGACAGAGTAAAATCTCATTAATTCAAATCCAATTAGCTCAATTCTGAAATGGTATACGTAATTCTCATTAGGCTACAAGTTAAAAATACTATAATTTTTTCTCCTACAAATTCTAATATTACTGTGAAGTAAAGGAAATCAACCTGAAAATCAATTCACTTTTCCAAACCAAAGATTTACAAAACTAAGGACTCTTTCATCTTTGTGGCTGAGCAGTTCATCCTCAGTCCTAAGGCTCATCTCTGTTTAGCAGCTACTGTATACAGTGAAAGTGATTTAGATTGTCACTATAGCCAACACAGCTTATTTATTATAGAATATGAGCATTTCTTTTAAAGATCTTATAACTCAGATTTCTCACAAATTCATATTTTCAGTTTCTCCAATTTCCAGTTGGTAGAATTTTACTCTATCACTTATAGATCTACAATATAGCTAACATAACACTTTAAAAGGTACTGGAAGTAGACATACAAATTCTTGGCATTCTTATTCTATATTTATTCTTATCATTTTGAAAGACTTTATAAGCCAAAAAATAAGTCCCAGGATTAAGTGGCATGTTTGGTGTTGCTTGAACTTACAACTATTCCCAATGAACAGAGAAACCTTCTCTTGCAATCTGAATCATGTGTAATTACAGTATGACAAGGTCTCTCCTGGGTGATGTAAGCTGGCACTTTTCCCAGGACTTGTCACATCATGGGAAGCACGCAAACAAATAAAAATCCAAAAATAAACATTTTAAAACAATGGCTTATAGACTGCATAGAGAACCTCCACAGTTGAGTATAAAAATTGAGGAATCCAACCAACAAGCAGACATCTCTCACCAGAGACCTCTGAGAAGTCATCACTGCTATCAAGCAGCTTACCACGCCTAGCAACAACTCCCAGGTGTGGCCTATGTGAGCAGCACCCTCATGTTCCCTCAGGGTAGACAGAAAATCATTAAGTATAGGAAATAAAAATAACATCAATGCACACATCCACTGAAGCAGAAAAACAATGGTAAAATAGAGGTTGATCATCTTCAATTTCATAATGCCAATTTGTTGATTGTCAAGGTGCCTAAACAAAGTTACCTTAAGAGCTACATCTTCTGCCAACTGAGTTAATTTTCCTAATAAATGTTGCTTTTTAAAAGCTTATTTCACCTTGAAGTGAACTGCAGCCAAGTAGTAGTAATAATGTGTACCAAGGGTCTTAGAAAGTGGTTTCTTTTGTTTAAACTCCTCTGCTCTACAGACACATGGAAAGGGAGAGAGAGAATCCGAGAAGCAGCATATCAACCTCATCAGCGATAGAAATTTGACATCGCTCATCCTTACCACAGTTTGGAGGAAATATGAAATATAATAATCTCTGACTATATTTTAACATAAAATGCTAACAAATTTCAAATGTTATTTCCTATAGGCCATGCATATTTCTAGCCCTCTATAAGAAACTGATTTATTAACCATCCAACAAAGACCATCAAATTCAACTGTTCAAGTTTTCAGGAGGAGTTATAAACCAAACCACTAAAGGCAAAAAATACAATCCTACTTCCCATTACATGAGCTCTGGAAACAAAACTAAGCACCAATACAAACCTCTGCCACCTCTAAGGCACACGGCATTTCTCCTTTCTTTATTCAGCCCCCTGAATGTTCAATAATTTCCACATAGCTCTAAGCGGAATGGATTTATTATGATGTTACTCTAAGAAACGACAGGAGTTCTAGATGCCAATAAAGATTACGGATCAAATGGAAGATAACTACTAACCATTGTGTCGACTTAGATAAATAAACCTGCTCACAAACAAAGCACCTTATTGTATTTGTACTGTTACCTTCACTAATCCAACTAAAACAACTAGACATTAGTTTTCCAGAGGTTGAAGGGAAAAGAAATCGGTATTTCTCAAACCCTCTTTAAATTTCTTTCAAAATGACACTCCGTTTCTTTTTTCCAAAACTGTCCTGCCCATTATGGAAAATGTTTGGGACCGCAGAGGCCCAGCAGGATTATGCAAACTAGACTCCAAGGCTAAGAACCAAGGTGGGGAGGGACTAAAGCAAAAGGCTTCCTCCACATCGTTCATCTTCAACTTAGCTTCGACCTTTGCAAGAACAGTCTCCCTGCAGATCACATCCGGCAGACACTTTGGAACGTTGCTCAGAATCAAAGGAGCAGTCAAGTGGCACGCGGGGGTGGGAGGGAGGAACGAGTAAGCCCCCCAAGTAAACATAAAATCCAGACTGGAGTGGGTGTGGCGGTGGCTAAGCCACAAAAAGAAAAGTCTATGGCAACTGGCACCTGGTGCCTCATACACAGACAGGAAAGCACAGAAGACCCTAAAGAGAACCGACTTGCCAAGACCGAACAATAACTACATCCAATACATTCTTTGCTAATAACACAGGTAAATCTTAATTTCTCTAGGAAAACACACACACACACACACACACACACGCAAAGTGTTTATTCCCTCCAGCCCGATTCCCCACATCTCCAAACTCAACAACTAATTGCACCTTCCCCACAGAACCCGCGGCTAACCCCAGAGGACTGGTGAGGGCTGGCTTGGGATGAATAAACACTCGACACCTGACGGTCCTTTCTCTGCGGTGACTTTCACCAAGCCGAAGTGGCGCGCGCGCGGGCAGGCGGGAGCCGGGACCTGGCCCGCGCGGCGCCGCGCACCCGGATCCCGAGGCTACGCCGGCGAGCGCGGCGCGGGGGGCGGGGAGCGGGACAGCGGAACCGCCCGGGCCAAGCGATTGTTTCAAAGACATTTTTTATCAAGACCCTTTTGTATTCGAGCCCTACCTCTTTTTGGCCTAGGAAAGCTTTCGTGCAAGTGGAAGACGACTTTCTCCACAAAGTGCTGTATGTTACTGTGCTCCGGACCGCGTACGAACACCATCCAGTCGTGGGTGAAGCCCTCCACGGTGGGTTTTTTCCTCACCTGGGCGCGGTGCCCCAGCTCCAGCTTCACCTGCACGGCACACTGCGGGCAGGGGGAGGAGAGACAGCCGTGAATAACAGGAAGGCGACGTTTCGGCAGTGAACGTTGCGCCTGACATTTTTTTCCTCCTTCTTGAAACGCACATAAAAGGAAACGGCGGTGCCCTCTGCATCCACGTTTCACGCGCGTGGGCGCGCACACCCCACACCCCCAAATATACCCGCCCGCCCGGCCCGGCTTGGCCCCAGGCGCCCCGGGCCCCGCGTCTACATCGGACAGGATTGTAACGGAATGTTATCCCCAGTCGGGAAGGGGGTCGGGGAAAAGAGGGAGAACACACTCAGCCACGACAAGCACGACAACAAATGCATCGGAAACAAATCAGAAGGCGATGCCGGGGCGGTTTCCCGGCGTGGGAGGGGAGGTGGCTGGGACCCAGGGGGACCGAAGGGCTCCTGGCGAGCCCCCTCCCCGAAAGTACCGCGGCGACAGGCACACGCCGAGGAAGTCTTTGTGTACGTGTGTGTGCGTGCGTGTGGAGCGCTGTGCCAGGAGGAATGGAAACTACAGGCAGCCTCTGCTGATGGGCACAAACTCCCGTGCTCTTGCCACGGGGTTCGTGCACAACAAAAATGAGACGTCGTCATACACACTGAAACACACACACACGCCCGCAGGAAAACACACCGAGGCATCCATAACTTAGAGCACCCTGCACCCCCCAGCGAAAAGCCCCACGCGATCGGCGAGGCCAGTCGAACCAAGCCCCCGCAACACACTTTCAAGAGCCCAAGTGGCTCCAAAGTATCTCCCACCTCCCCCCAAAAAATGAAATTCAGAAAGGCAGGGCGGCGGGCGGACAGCCGCCGAGCCTCGGCTCGCGCTCAGCACCTCCCGGCGCTGGGGCAAAGTTGCGTGCGGCCCCGCCGCTGTCAGCCCCGCACACTTCGGCTCACACACGCGCGCCGCGGAGAACGCACCATCGTAGCGGCCGCGGCGCTTTGCGGAGGTGCGGCCGCGGAGGCTGCTCGCCGCGTCCCCGGACTGTGCCCGCAGCTCCCGGCGGCGGCGGCTGAAATATGGCTGAGTTATTATTCGCCTCCTTCCACCGTGTGTGTGTGTGTGTGTGTGTGTGCGTGCGCGTGTGTGAACGAGAGGGAGTGTGTGAGTGCGCTTCTTGTGACTGCAAAGAGGCGAGGAGGGAGGGAGGCGCGGGGGGTGGAGGGGCGAGTGTGAGCGTGTGAGTGTGTGTGTGTCTGTGTCTGTGTGCGCGCGCCGGGGGGGTGGGGGAGGAGGGGAGCGGAGGCTGAGGGAGAGGCGGCAGCTCCCTGCAAGCCGTACCAACCTTTCTCTAATTGGAACCGCGGAGCGCTGGCGCTGTCTGGGCTGCGGCGGCGCAGGGCGAGGAAGGAAAGTGGGGGAGGGCTTTTATTATTATTTTTGCGCGTACTTACCGAGCTAGCCATGCCTGGGGGCCCGGAGGTTTGCTGGGGTGTTGTGTGGTACCCCCCCCCTCCGCCCCCCCTCAGCTGTAATTCATGAAGAGGCTGCTATGAATGAGAGCGCGCCCAGGAGCGGAGGGTAGATGGCGGACATTCTCTGCCTTTTTCCCCCCGCGCTCGCTTGCTCGCTTGCTCGCTCGCTTATTAAACTCAGCCCCAAAAGCAAAAGCAGCAGCAGCAGCAGCAGCTCCAGGGTAAAGAAGATGATTCCGGAGCATGCGCCGTGGCGCCTGACACCCGGGCTCCGAGCCTTACAGGGCGGAGGGAGGGCTTGCGGGCGGGGCGGAGCGCGCGGGGAGGCAGAGCGAGCGAGCCAGGGGGAGCTCGAAAGAGCCAATCACCTGCCACCTCCCGAAACCCCGGCGGCCCGCAGCGCCACACTGGAAAGCCTCGCTTAAAGTAACAGGTTCCTGCTGGGGGGGTGGCAGGGAGGGGACGCTGGAGTGGGGAGAGCGGCCAGCTGGGGAGCCATCCCAGCCCCTGTGTAAACTCGCTCGCCCTACAATAAAAAACGGATTAAAACTGCTGGAATGTGGCCACTGCTTAGAGCCCCCAGCAGCCGGAGAGGGGGCGTTAAATCAAGTCCTTAGCTAGTACGCACGGGGAGGAGGGAGTGGGCTTTCTTTTACTTTCCACCACGTATTTCTGTGGTTTTGTGCTGAAAAGACAAGAACTCACACCCAAACAAACTTACTTAAAGAGAGCGAGAGAAATGCCATCCTGCAAAAAACGAGCATGAAAATAGCAATCACTGAGGCTGTTCTAACCCGCAACGATCCCCTGGCCCCCTGCCCCATCCACTCACAGGCACCCGCCCGCCACCGTCACTCCCCGCCCTTCTGCCACCGCCACCGAAAATTTGAAAATGAAATGAACAAGGGAGAAACAAGGATGCTATTTCCTTGCAAGGGAACGCCTTCCGCTTTGGTAATCCCCGGCTGGGAAGCTTCATAAAGCGGTGCCCAGGTGAAAGCAAGACACCTGGGAGTGCCGGGTACAGACCCTCGGGGACCAGGTTTGGAGTTGTTTTCTTCGGGAGGCTTCCCCTCCTGACAGCCTACTGAGTTGCATCAGAACGTGGAGGATTGTCCTCTGAGGACGCGCGGGGCAACCGGGAGTCTTAAAATAGCAGATAAAGTTAATACTGACTGTAATGTGCGTAAATTGGATTATAATCTTTAGGCGTATTGGTGACAACCAGCGTAATCCATCTCTGGGTATTAATCCGGTTAGACTCCCGGGTGACAACCAGTCGCAGGAGTGTTCCCAGAGTCGCGCCTCTGCAAATGTTCTCACTCGCGTTGTATTTGATCTCAGTGGCCGGAGATAGAACAGCGCGGCCACGCGTGGGGCGCGGAGAGGAGTATCAACTACTGGCTTCCTTTAGAAACGCAGATAACCTTTAAAAAGGAAACGGATAAGATCTAGACGATTGATTTGAAAGTGAAAGATGGATGTGACTTTGGTTCGTTAAAAAAAGATCCTTGCATCTTCCTAGCACTTAGACCTCTTTTGCCTTCTCTTTACTCCCCTTTTTCCCTCGCCTTCCAACTTCTTGCTGAACCTTGATTTTTCCTTCTCTTCTCCATGCCTTTCCTCTTTGTCCCTCTTTCTTTCCTCTTTGTCCCTTTCTTTCCTCTTTGTCCCTTTCTTTCCTCTTTGTCCCTCTTCCTCTTTCTGACTGAACTTCCTTGCTTTCCTCTTTTCCCTTTTCTTCCCTTTTCCACAAAAGCAAGTTGTCTCGGCCCTTGAATTGAGGAGAGCAGAATAGCGGGGCGGACGTTACCTAGGGCGTCCTGTGTCCTCGCTGTTAATTTTCAGTTCTCCCAGCAGCTCTCAAAAAGATCCTGGGAATCAGATCGGACCACTTGGAAACAACCTTAGTTTCCAAACCAGCGGCCTTCCAACTCAACTTTTGATTCCCTAAAACTGATATTCCGCTGCCTGTCAGTTATAATCAAGAAACTTCTTTGGCTTGAGGTCCCCAGTTCTTCCCAGCCTTCTACAGGATTTAGCATAGAATGGAGCAAACGACTGAAGGTAGAAACATTTTAATCTAAATCCAAGGGCTTAGATTTGTCAACTGACACACATATACATAACTGCATATCATCCTGTAGGTATATGCGTCGCTGTGTCTGTATGTGTGTACAAGGACTACGTTTATATTCGCAGAGACAAGCTGTGTGGGTAGTATCTACGTGAAGGGGGGACCTATTTGTTGTGCATTATTAAACTTTTGATAAAATAATCAAATTTGAGAGCAGTCCTTTGTAATAATAATATTGGAAACTAAAGGTTATCTGGATATGCCATTAGTAAAGCCATTTCTTATTAAGAAGTAACCATTAACAGCGAGTGTAGCTCAGGACACAGGCAAAAAACAACAATCCCATTCCCCGTTTGAGTTCATTTCAGGGTTTAACTTCTTCCGGCGCCAGCCACCGGACTCTCTTGAGATTGTCTCCAAAACTTGTACCCGCACAACAGATAGAGGTCTCTTTTTTGAATTATGTGTTTGCTGAATTCAGATTTATTCCAGCAATCACTAATAAGCCATAGAGTCTGAAAGGGTATTTTCCCAGTACCCCTCCTTCCTCAAAGAATGCTCTAACAACCCAATGTAGTTACTCCCAATCTCCAAATACTGGACATTTAGATTCCGTCAGTAGATGGCGCACGGAGCTCTTCCACGGACGTCCTTACGTGACCCCTTCACAACAAAAAGATCAGGAAGGGGGAGAAAAGAAAGAAAAGAAAACACAAGACTGAATACTCTCCATTCAGCTTTGGACAAAGAAATTTATGCAAGTCTTTCAATTTATTAATTACAACCTATTTTAATAAGCTTGCCATTAAAAACAATTAAAATCGATTAATTTCCTGTGCAGATCTTCACACTTTTACGTGAGGTAAAAATGTGGAAAATAACCTTTTGTGTACTTGACAATGTAGTTATAGAAAATGTATTGTAAAGAAATTTTAAGACAAACTTCAGTGCTAAATACAGAAATAGTAATATAATAACTAAAATGGAAGTGGTGAGGGATAAAATCATCTACTTATCCAAAGAATAATTATCTTACCAAAATTCATACTGTTGTATATAGCACAGTATGAAGCACCATGGGGTTAGTTTGAAGATCAGAAAAGTAATTAACATATCAAATAAAAATCGTGATGAAGAATAAAAGAGAACAGTGTCTGTGACAGATCACTACCACCACTACCATCATCATTGCCCTACCACCATCATTTTGGCTCCAGCCTTTTTATTTGCAATTGTTTTGTTTAGTCTGGAAGCTAAAGCCAGTTTCCATGTTTCTGGCAGAACAAAGAGAGGGCCTTTAACGTGTAATTAGAGTGTTAAGGAGCACCCTAAAATAAACTTATCTATTTGTTGTGATAGATAATTGATGCACAAATTCAAATCAATAAAAATTTACCATTTATTTCCCGTCATTGCTGTATAGACTTGGGGCGAAAAGAGGAAGAAGAAGCATGGAAAAAACTAGAAAATGTGCCAGACTCTAAATAGACATTTTGCAAAAATCAGACTCAAAGTAATTAAGGATTCTTCTTCCATAATTGTGCACCTTTTTCTGTGTACTGCATCCATGTGTTTATTCACAAAATCATTCCATGTCTCAGGCAGAGTTAGGCCCTAAGACTGTAAGAATGACAGGATTCCTGACATCAGAGTTTATAAACCAGGGGAGAAGTTTCGCCAAAAACTTTTTTTTTTTTTTAAATTTCGTAACAGCTAAATTTGGGATAAGATGCGTGTCATATATAAGCGAGGAGCATAGAAACCTGACATGAACAGCCCAAGGACAGGAAAAACAGTGGCATGAGATTAGAAGCCAGGAGTCATTGTCCTTAATTCCACCTTTTAATACTTAAAAGGTGGGGAGGGGCAGATATCTTTCTTGCAACAGCAGCCAATTCCTACTTTCCTTTTTCTTGATCTGAAGTATTTTGTATGTTCACTTTTTTACAGCTCTTTTAGGGAGAAAAAAAAAAAAAAAATCCCACAGTGAAAGAAAGCTAAGTCTTTTCAAGATCATGAGCAATTCTCAGTCGAAATCATCTCCCCATTTCTTATGGAAATTTTTGGTTCAAAATGTTACATGTTTAACATTATATTTAATTCATGATTCTAGGATAGTGTGGGAACACTAGAATGGTAAGACTCATTACTACTTTGAAAAAAAGATTGCTTTGATAGCCGTTTGAGCACCTAGTCCAGGCCTATTTCCAGAGATAAGAAATACACAGAGCTTTTTTAACCACCAGTGCCTCTTCATGTGTAAATTATTCCCTGAGAGTAGTTTAAGCAATGCACTTATACATGCAGAAGACAAGAGCGCCTCCACAGTAATAATTTATTAATTTAGTGGGCTGTATCCTTAATTTAATAAGTAGCACCTCAAGGCCTGAAAATTAATCAAGGATGTCGTGTAAAACCAGCAATATGAAACAAAATAAGTATTGGGGGACAGTTGATATAGTGTGATTGAAAGTGTCTCCCTAATATATACAGGAGGCTTAGTGGAATAGTTCTAGGTAAAATACATATTGAGTTGAAAATGCTTGCTGTAAAACAATCTATCTAAAAAGTAGACCAAATGACTATATCTTTATGTATCTCTGGCATCTCTTCAAACGCTACTGTGCAATGTTCCTTCTTTCTTTATGTAATGATTTGATCTCTTTTATTTTTAATGGAAATTCTGTTTGTTTTTATATATGAGTTCACCTCTCCCACTCACATATAATGAATCAGGGCTTAAAATAATCACTTTATCTTCAAATAATAAAATATATTTTGTCTTTTTGGTAAAAATGGAAAAATAACATATCAGGCCTATGAACTAATTTGGACAGCTCAAACTTCAACAAAAACTGCCAAAAACTTAGGAAAAAGAAGTAACTCCTAGCCGGGCACAGTGGCTCACACCTGTAATTCCAGCACTTTGGGAGGCCGAGGTGGGCAGATCATGAGGTCAAGAGATCGAGACCATCCTGGCCAACATGGTGAAACCTTGTCTCTACTAAAAATACAAAAATTAGCTGGATATGGTGGCACACGCCTATAGCCCTAGCTACTCGGGAGGCTGAGGCAGAAGAATCACTTGAACCCGGGAGGCAGAGATTGCAGTGAGCCAAGATCGCACCACTGCACTCCAGCTTGGTGACAGAGCGAGACTCCTTCTCAAAAAAAAAAAGAAATGACTCCTTTCCATCTACTAAATGGTGTGACAGTGGCTTGAAAATAATACTAAGCCTCTAAGAAGCCAGTGATTTACTACCTTCTGGTAGGATCAAGTATCCTGGTTGGGTTAAGCTATTTACAGTCAGCCTTGAATAATCCATGAGTATATTACCTACTTTGTAGATAATCCACAATGACACAATTTATGTTTGTGGGGTTTTTTTAATGTAAATTTATGTTATAGGCAGGGTTTTTAAAACTATACAAAATGTATATCACTGCATCTACTTGTTACTTTCCATTCATAGTTTTTCTCACAGAAAAGTTTATACATTATTTCATTCTTTCTGTTTTGGAGCTCTTTCTAAATTTTACTAAGAAAAACTTTCTAAATTTTATTAACCAATTTTTCATCCCGGATATAGGGTGCTTTGGCAAAAAATTCTTGATCTAAGAAGCAATACCAATCAATGGGAAAGAAGGAATGTTCATTTACAGTTTGCTAAATCAAAATAACTCTTAAAGGCTATTCCTAATTATAGGTCTATTACATATGCTCTATGAATCCAAATAAGGGAAAGTTAGTGAAGAACTGTCTTCTGCACTGTATTGATAACAGTTTGGGAGAAATTTCAAATAGTAACAAGGAGATAAAAATAACTGAAAAATAGCTAAATAACTTTATTTCTATATGATCAAACCCTTAATATTTCTTATTTCAATCTTTTCTTATGTTTCATGACTTTAGCATTTTAGTTTGATGATTAGTTTAATGTGTTCAGTTAACTTTTATTGGCTTTCTATTGAAGGTCAGCTACTTTTCTTGGTCCTTTCAAATCCGGGTAAGTTTAGGATGCCTCTAACTCTCATTTATTTCAAGGCATTTCATAATTATTGAATTAAAGTTGACAGGTTGCCACAACAAATGAAAGATATTATTAAGCACATAACGATAAGCCCTGGTTATTCACTTGTATCCTTATTTAAGAAAAAAAAAAAAAAAGATTTAGCCATGACATTGTAGTAACCTCTACTTTAAAAAAAAGGCTGAAATTATTTACTAAGATTAAAACAAGTATTGAAAGCACTTCCAAATTAAAATTTTACTTTGAAGGGATCCAACTAGTCAAATTTGGGACAATTTGAACTTCAGAAAGAATCTATCATTCCATAATGGTACTTTAAAAAACTAACAAGAAGGTTGAAAACAAAACTTCTTCTTATGGAAAAATGCTAGCTAATATACATAAAAGGAACGATAGGATCAGAAAAGTCATAATTTTGCAGACTCCATAACAGTAATAGATTTAGTCAAGGCTCATTAGTATATGCTGAAAGTATTAAGTGAAAGATTTTGGAGAATACATTATTCACAAAATCTGGTGTTACAGATTACATATTAATTTTATATATCAATATTAATTTAATGTTATAGTATCACAGATTACATATTAATTACAAAGGGAGAAAGAGACCTTTACAGTGGAAACATCTCATGGACACCACTTAACCAAGTGATTAAACTTACCGTCATTTCTAGTGGGAAGAGCTGACATCATGTACCTCTTGAAGTGATGCAATAAAAAAGCATACAGCATCGCCACCTATGTATTTTTCTTGCCAAAAATGTTTAACCTGAATCTAATCGAGAAGAAGTAATCAGACAAATCCAGATTATGTAGAACATTTTACAAGATAACTGACCTGAACTCTTCAAATATCAGTATCATAAGGGCCAAAAAAAAAAAAACCAAAAACACAAAAAAAACAAAAAGACGAGGATAGGTCCAGATTAAAGTTGACTAAAACATGACAACTAAATACAATGTTTAATACTTACCGGAATTCTGGATCCAAAAACATGTATATAAACACAAAATACCCTAAAGGATATTCTTGGAATAATTGGAGAAATCTGAATCTATACTGTATATTAGAAGATATTATCAAAGTTAAATTTCTTGTGCTAATAGGATTGTGATTAGACAGGCGACTCTCGTAGTTTTTGGAAAATACATGCCAAAGTAGTTAGGGTCGTGTCATGTCTACAACTTACACTCAAGTAGGTGAGTCAAAATAATAAAGATACAGATTAAGATAAAAGAGAGATAAGGCAAATGAATTGAAGTGATCGTTGTACTGCCTTTTCAGTAAATTTGTCTTTTTTTTTTTTTTAAGATAGGGTTTTATTCTATTTCCCAGCTGGAGTACAGTGGCACATTCATAGCTCACTGCAGCACTCCAACTCCTGCACTTATGTGATCCTCCTCCCACCTCAGCCTCCAGAGTGGCTGGGATTACAGGCACCAGACACCATGCCCAGCTATTTTTTTTTTTAATTTTTTTATAGAGAGGAGGTCTTGTTATATTGCCAGGGCTAATCTCGAACTCCTGGCCTCAAGCAAGCCTCCTGTCTCAGCCTCCCAAAGTGCTGGGAGTACAGGCATGAGCCATCATGCCTAGTCTCTTTTTTTCAAAACATAAATTGTAGGGGGAAAATGGGCTCTTAAGATTCAGAACTAATTTAGGAAGTCACTGGTCTGTATATGTATATGTATATGTTCTGTATATGTTATTTGATGTTTTTTTTCTTAAAAATATATGCTTAATAAGAACAAAAGTAGGACAAATGAGAAGAGAAAATATTACAATCTAAATGATTTTATTTTTAAGTAAAAGATTAGGTTATAGTTTTTTTCTTTTTTCTTCTTTTCTTTTTTGTCAGTTTAAAGCTTTACCTATTTTATGTTTTCTCCTTTCTACCTACCACCAAATTTGTTTTCGAATTATAATAATGTGACGGCTTTTAGTTGACTGACATGTTTGAGGTCAGCATATTTGGTGATCTCAGCTTTTCTCTGGGAATGAGGGACTCCAAAGGGAGCAAGAAACTAGACATAGGTTTGGCATGCCCTGCTGAATTAGTGACAATATTTTCGTGGAATGTTCTTTCAAAAGTAGATGCTGTGTATGAAAGGTTTCCCTCATGAGATTACAGCAATTTAAAGGTCATTCAATTCTACAGACCGCTTAATTGTGCCCCATTAAGCATTTCTCAAAAAGAAGTATGTGTGTTTTAATAGCATTCAAGGACTGCCAATATCAGCATTGTCTAACTTAGAAAGATTATTTTTTTCATGGCTTTTATCACTGACCCGGTGTATAATGCACTGACTTTCCTTTTTTATTGCTCAAGGGCAGCTGGATGAGTAGCCTTGGCTCATTTAGAAACCATCTAATGCTTTTGTTCTCAGTTAATATTTTCTTTAAAGGTCACCTACCTCTGACACCTGTCAGGTTAGTACTTCTCAAAATCGGGAATAGGACCTTTTCTTGATCAAGTACAGCCAATGCAATGTCTGAAGATTGGCCAGCAGTTTTGAACAAATAGCAGATTAACAGATTGCTCTTTGAGCTGTCATTTTATACCCAGGATCTTTATGGAGATTTTTTTGCCAACCAGGTACCAGAGAGGAATGTGGAAAGAGTAGACTAAATAACAGGGTAGAGAGCTCTGTGTTTCCTTTCCAAACTTGAGAGAGAATGCACAAAGGCACCACTCACTCCTTAAAATGTCTGTGAGGGGTACAGAAGGTCATTAAGTGAAAATGTGAATTTAAAAATCAGGTCCCAAATAAAGAACAAATAAACAAAATAAATCCAAACCAATTTAAGATAAAAACTTCCAAACTAGACCATAAAGCAAAATTTATGGGAATTATAAATATGATGACAGTGTTCTGGAAAAATTCTTTTTACTCTAAGAGCAAAGCATTCAGAGACTGGTTTTGATTTTTATTCAGTAATCCCAATGTGGAAGCTGTAATTGTATATAACAGTCCATGTAGTTTCTCAATTCATTAGTTGTTATACTGTGGTTCTTACCCAAGTTGTGGTACTCTGTAAACAAAAGGCACCAGAAGTGTCTTTTGGAGATGTCAGACCTCCTAACCTTTCCTTCAATCAAGGCCTTTAATTTTCTTACACAACCCTATATTTAAAACTATGTACTGGTCTCGCTGTATCCCAGACGTTTTGATTAGAGAGCTAACGCGATGGTCTGACTTCAAGCCAAAACTAAAGTTGAACCTTAAGGCAGTGATCATATGCACATGGCAGGAAAAAGATATACACGCAGTTTCCAGGTCATAATGCAAAATATTCCAAGTCATTTTGTCTTCCTTAACTCAACAACATGGTACAGATTTTTTAGCGAGACACTCAAGGCTTTGATTTTTATTTTATTTTGGAGAGAATGGGAAGAATTTGTAATTATTCTAATTAAAATGGCAATAACCATATTAGTGGATGAAATTGTTTATTGATTCTATTGATATAACATATTCAACAAATACAAAACAGAAAAGAATAACTAGTTTCCCTAACATTATAGATTTATTTCACAAATATTACTGTATACCTATTATGTATAAAGCACAAAAAACTAAATTCTGCAACTTGAAATAGAATTCAACAGAAAGTTAATTTGGATGGAGCCATATTGGTTAAAGGAAAGAGATAAATGTAAGAAAAGGCTGGGCACAGTGGCTCATGCCTCTATTTCCAATAGTTCCAACTACTCAGGAGGCTGAGGCAGGAGGATCCCTTGAACCCAGGAGTTCGAGGACAGCCTGGGCAACATAGTAAGACTCCATCTCTAGAAAAAAAAGAAGTAAAAAGGCACAGGTAAGAAAGACTTCAAAGTATGTAGAGAAATAAGAAAATCTGTTAAAAGGCAATGTTGAAAAACTTGCAAGTACTTAGTTTTTGAGTTTTGATCTGTTTCCTAGCATAAGTCTACTCATTAAATAATGAGAAACAATATGAATAAAATAATATAGGCATAGTTTGAATTTAATAACAATTTAGAAATGGAGAAGCAAGGGCATTTGTCATTACACAGGATTCTGTCATTACTAATGAATTTTGTCAAGATTAAGGTACATCAATCCTCATTTTTCCAGTTGGGATAAATCAGAACACTCCTGATTCTGGTTTTACCATAGCAGGAGTCTTTGGCTTCATTCTTTTCCCCTCCACTCCAGTATTTTATCATATTGGTTGTTTTGAAAAGCTGCTTTGTGTTTCATGGGTTGAAATTCTGAAAAATTAGATCTGAAGGTAATTGCTGAGGCTTTATGATTTAATTTTACATGTTTGGAGACAAGAGTTCATTGAACTTACAAGCAGATAAATGAAAAATGCTACAAAATGGCATTAAATCAATCTTAGCATTTTTTTCCTTTTAAAATATTGACCTAAATATAAATTGGCTAAACTTCTCCTTAATGTCAAAGATAAAATGATTGAACTCTCGGGTATAAGCAAGCCCACTTGGCAAAACTGGGGAGCAGAAGTAATTCTGAGCCAAGCACATGTCTCAAAAAGGAAGTTCTTTGACACGAGAGGTTGTCTCCAACTGGCAGAGTTCAGGAATAGCAGACTTGCCCAAAATAACAATTTTGAGCCATCTTACTCTGTTGTAGAAATAGAAAAAAAATCATTTCAAAATAATTTTTCATTAAGCTAATAGTAGAAAATGTATTTAACTTAAGAATAAAGATGGCCCCAAAGTAGCTGTTAAGTCAAAGGTAAAAACAACAATATTTTTAGAACCCCAAAATCAGTTTTCATGTTTGTTTGCTTTTTCTTTCAGTGAATACATATAGTTTTCTAAGTACTCATTCTCTCTCAGGTAATAAAACTAAAAGCCTGGCCTTTTTGAGTCATGACAGTTCTCACCTACTAGTCACTTAAAAGCCATTTTTAGAAAAGAATGTGTTTTGCAAAGAATAAAACCATAATAAATGGAGGAAATATACAAGAAGGGGGAGGGAGAGAATTAGTTATAGACTATGATTGTTTACTAAGTAAAAAAGTCTCTACATGACACAAAATTATTCTTGAGAACATGAAGTAGTAATTGCAAAATTATGTCACACTGAAATTACCTAAAATTATTCTGGCAAGACACATAAACATGTAAAACACCAGTCACCTTTATCTGCAAGGTTTAAAAGAAATGTGTTTATGAATAAAATTCCATGGCTAAGACAGAGGATATGAGGTGGTGGCTGGAGAACTGAATTGAACCTATATCCTATTTTGTTTGACCTGAACAAAATTTTTGGCTTATTTATTTGTTTAAGATAGTGGATAATATGTCAAGTTTGGAAAATGTTACATAAAAATTCGAATTCCCTGCTTCTCCTGGTGAAAAAGTAAATCAGAAATCTGGTCACCCAGGGCTCACCTATCCAGAAGACTCAGGTGAAGCGGAGTTCAGGCTACCCCCTTAGACTAGGTACTCCTCCTCTAGTTGTCCACAGTTCTGATTTCCCCAATTTACTCATTTACTCAAGCAGCCCAGCTCTTGAGGCCCTTTCTGTGGTAGTGAAGATAATCTCATCCTTAGGGTCCTGTTGTTGATATAGAACAGATGTGAGTAATATATGGTGGGCGAACTGTGGCCAGGAAGTCGAGTCAGACTCTAAGTCTAAGAAAAACTTTTACATCTTTGAATAGTTGAATACAATTTTTAAAAGGATATTTCATGACAAGTGAAAATTATTTTAAAATTCATATTTCAGAGCCTATAAATAAAGTTTTATTGAAACATAACAAAGGTCGTTAGTTTTCATATATCTATGGCTGCTTTTGTGCTACAAGGATAGAATAGAGTGGTTGCGACAGAGACCACATGGCCCACAAAGCCTAAAATGCTTATCCTTTTTAAAGAAAAAAAATTTTTCAGTGATACCTATTAAAGCACAATAAGGAAGACTTTACTCAGCATCATTGAGACAGGTACAGGAACCAGTACAACAGAGCCTGGGAGTGGTGGGGGAAACTGGGTTCAACTCCAAATACATGGGCAAGTGGAAATTCATAGTCGAGGAGCAGGGTGTGGTTGGATGGAAATCACCAAGAGGAAACATCAGGGGCAAAAGTGAGTCTGGCTAAACCGACCTAACAGGATTTTTGTTGAAGGCAGGCCAGGGTGACCAGACATCACCTGGAGGATGGTGGAGGATGAGAAGCCTGATCAGATATTGAAGATGGTCAGATTCCAAGGGTAGGGGGTTCTTGCTAAAACTGAGTTTAATTAGGAAGTGCACAGATGGGCCTAGGAGAAGGTTCAGCAGCCTGACCAAAGTTTGGCCAAGCAAAAAATCTTTGTCAGTATCTGGCCTTTATGGGAAAAGTTTGCTGACCCAACCTAGAACAGTGTTGTTCAAAGGTAATATAATGTGAGGCACGTATATAGTTTTAGATGTTCTAGTAGCCATATTTTTAAAAAGCAAGATGATAAAATTAGTTTTAATAATGTATTTTGTTTAACCCAATATAACCAAAACATCATTTCAATTGAAATTAATTTAAAAATTATTATTGCTATCTTTTACATTCCTTTTCATTCTGCCTTTGAAATTCAGTGTGTATATACTTGCAGTTGTGAAAGTTACCAGTATGAAAATGGAGTCACTAATATAAAACCCTAACACAATGGAGCGGGGATGCCGTGAAGGAGGGGTCCTCACACATGTATGCCTATAATGGGAACTATGCAAGGAATTCCTGGAAACTGCAGTAACCTAATTTCACAAGGACACATGCCTAACAATGGCTATTTCCACCAAGAAGCTAACAACTCCAGCAACACAACCCTGTAATCAATGGTCTTTGTTTCAAAATGACTTACATGGACATTTATTTTGCCTTTAAAAGCTTCCCCTTTGCCCCAATTCTCTTGGATGCACCTATGATTTTCATAGCACATGTATCCCTCATTGCAATCCCTTGCTACTCCTGAATGAACTCTTTGCTTTGTAGAGTTGGTCTCTCACTGATTTTAGGTTGCCACAGTGTATCTCCAATAGGATTAGCCACCTTTCAAGGGCTCAATAGCTAAGATGGTGCTAGCATGTTGGAAGGACATCACAGATTTAGAATTTAAGAATATTAGATGGCAATAATTTAGCAAATAAATAAATTATGATTTCTTACACAATAAAGAACTCAGAGGTCTAGGAAAAAGAATAGGAACAAAGTCCCAAAGACTTCTAGGCTTAAGGGTGAAAGAGGGTTGGGGTGGGGAAAATGAAAGTGGGCTATAAGAGATAAGGCTGCCTAGCTGAATAGACTAGCCAATGGGAGAAGAAGAGAGGATTTTTAAGAAGTACTGGGGGTCTGTGAGTCCTTTTCATGAGGTTCAAGGAAAACCTAAAGGTCTTGGTATTTAAAAATATTTATGTTCACATAGCATTCATTTCTTTCTTGTCAAGAGAACTGCTCTGGATTTGAACCACAAGGGATTCAAAAACTTTTTTTTTTTTAAGCCTCAAACTATTAACAAATATTTTAAAGTAGGAGGCTTTTAGTCAAAAGGTTGTAGGCTGGGAGATACATCTGTGATCCAAACCTTTCTCATTTCCATAGAACATGGCCTGAATACTTCTTGCCTTCTCTAGGACTGCCCATACCCCTGCTTTGGAGGAGGGATGGTTAATCTGATGGGTGAGGGTCCGACACTCATTGAGTCTCTCATTTCTGGTGAAAGATTCCAGTCATTAATAGCCACTGGCCCAAGATCTCTTTTCCCTCAACACTGTCAGCTGCAACACAGGCTCTGCTTTTGCACACCCTCTGTGGTGGCAACAGACATAGAATTCCAATACAATACAGTCATTGTTAAACAGGGCTCTGATCAAGGTAGAGTAAGAGCAGAAAGGAAAGAGGGGCAGGGTTTGGAGGAACTTGTTCACAATTGGACATCCTCCTTTACTATCCACATCACTTTTTAGTCATGCTATTTTGTAGTTCAACATTACTATGGTGAAGTGATTTTGAGTATGTATTGTTTTATGTGAAAATTAGATGGTAAAAAACTCACTTAAACAGTATATACATATAAATGTGTAGATAAACAAGAATTCACTTTTGTAAACCCCTAAGATAATGGCAAAAATTAAAAACATTGCTTGGACACTGCGATTATGCCCAGAAAAAAACCGTGTCTTCCATAAGTTTTTGATTTAACACACACTTATATATGTCAGACACTGTTGTAAGCACTTTACAAATATTAACTCTTATTCCAACAATACCTTCAAAATGCTGGAATACTTTTACCTCCATTTTAGACCTGAGCTAGTAAGTAGCAATGTTCTGGGGTGACCACTGTCCTTGTTTTAGTACTGACAAGTCCTGCATCCTGATAGAACTCCTCAGTCCCAGCACAACCAGTATGGTTGGTCATCCTAAAATTCAAACCCTGGCAATCTAATTCCATACTCCAGGCTATTAACATGTTTTCTCTCTTATAACAGTGCAGGGATAACGCTAGTAAATATAGAAACACCATGTGTAGAAATGGACCAAACAAAAGCAACCCTGAAATCTGGGCCTGCTACAAGATGCTCTACTTATAGACGCTACAAGTAGAAATTCACCTTCAACTCACCTAGTCTCCCAGTAAACACTCTGGAATGTACTAGGGTTGATTTGCATCAATTGCTTGCAGCTGGAGACCTGCAAGGCAATTGCAGAATCTTCAGAAAGGCAGAGGGAGGAGCAGGGGGATTGGAAATTCTCTGATAAAATGGCATAGAAGATGACTCACTCTTCCTAAGTAAGACCCAGTGGGGAACTTGAAAAGTCTGTAAATCCAACTGGGAGTACTTTATGTTGTTTTCTGCTTTGTCTGACTGTTTCTGTACATTTATATATTCATGGCTATTAAATAAACTTTCCATTGTCTGTGTCTTTTGGCCTTTTCCTTTCAATCACAGTAACAGCCTTGTTGTGACAGCACCACACTAAGAAGACTCTGTCAAGGCAGGGAGCCCAGAGGACAGAGAAAATGGCTGGGTTGTCCCATGGGCAGATGTGAAAAATACCCTAAAACCTCCTTCATGTGGTGAAGGATGCAAGTAAAAGATAGGAAATATATCAGCAGGGCCTTTGAGTCTAAGCTTATGCAATCACCTCTCAAATCACTTGCTTATCTCTTCCACCTTGGCATTCCAGGAGGAGCATCACTACTCTCCACCTGTCTTCTTCTTTGGCCAATAGTAGGTACAAAAAGAGCCAACAACAGAGTAGGATTCCTCTCCCCCCAATTCATACCTCCCTTCTCCTATAAAAAGACATAGAGAGAGGAAGAAACAATAAATACTATTTAAATAAATGATTGTGCTTGGTTTCTTCCACCTAGATTTTGTGTAGAACTACTTGCTGTGAGAAAGTAAAAAAAAAAAAAAAAAAAAAAAGCCTAATTGAGATTTGCATATTCAAATACAAGACAAGAAAAATGCACCCAATCTGAGATGGGAGCTTAGAGAAAGAATAACTGAGGCATTAACACTTGAGATGATACTGGAGGGTAAGAGTTTATCACAAGGATGAGGAGAGGGTGCCACAAGGATGGGGATGAAATTGGGAGCAAACATTTAACAGATATTCTTCCTTCAGCCTGGAAAGACACTAGGAAGGGTGGGGGGGCGGGGCACTGAGAAAGGAGAAGGTATGGCAAGCTCAGTAGCTATACTTATTCTAAGGTCTGACTGAAGGAAAGTGTTGGGAGATGAGGAATCTCCTCAGAAAGGGTCTTCTGTTCATGCTCAAAAGCTTAAGAGTTTTCTACGCCTGAGAAGAAACCACTGAAAAAATTTGAGCAGAGGTATGATATAATCAGATCACAGTATGAGAATATTTGTCACAGTCCTCAGGAATGTGCCATGCAAAGCCATGGTTAATGGCAAACTAGTTATTAAATGGACCAGAAGAAGAAAAACAAAACATTGAAGAGCTCTTCGAAAGGGAATATGAAACCAATGAAAATGATGAAAATATTTAAATATATGATACAACATAAGTCAAAAAATGTTAAGCCTGGGTGCAGTGGCTAATGTCTATAATCTCAGCAGTTTGGGAGGCTGAGGTGGAAAGATTGCTTGAGGCCAGAAATTAGAGACCGCCCTGGGAAACACAGAGAAACCCCATCTCTACAAGGAATTTTTATTTTAATTAGCTGGGCATGGTGGTGTGCACCTGTAGTCCCAGGTACTCAGGAAGCTGAAGTGGGAGGATTGCTTGAGTCCAGGAGTTTGAGGTTACAGTGGGCTATGATAGTGCCACTGCACTCCAGCCTGGGTAACTGAAAGAGACCTTGTCTCTAAAACTAAAAAGCAATACATAAATGAATAAATAAATAAATAAATAAATAAAAAGAGAAAATAAAAATTTTAAACTATGTAAGCTAAAAATGTACTTAAGGATGAAGAAGAGATAGTTCACAGATGAACAAATTCTTGACCTCAATACTGATCCAGTAAGGATCAGGGAGCATGCATTTTCCAAACTGTCTCCAACAATAGCAAACAATGGTCAATGGCTGGATATTCTAAACCAACATAAAGTAATGTATAGAAGAATCATAAGGACTGGCTTTGGTCTCTGATTGCCTCACTAAATAGTACTTTATTTTGTTCTTTATTTTAAAAAGTAGAATGAGATTTGTTTTAATCCTTAGCATATATGTTTATTGGGCTTTCTGTAGGTTATTGACTTTTTTTTAGAGACAATCTCACTCTGTCCCCCAGGCTGGAATGCAGTGGTGTGATCATGGCTCACTGCAGCCTTGAACTCCTGGGCTCAAGTGATCCTCCCACCTCAGCCTCCCAAATAGCTGCCACTACAGGTGCATGCCACCACACTCAGCTAATTTTTTAAAAAGATTTTTGTAGAGATAGGGTCTTACTATGTTGCCCAGCCTGATAGGTTTTTATTTATTTATTTATTTATTTATTTTTTGTCATAGGGTCTCACTATGTCACCCAGGCTGATGTACAGTGACATAATCATGGCTCACTGCAGCCTCAACCTCCTGGGCTCAAGTGATCCTCCCAACTCAGCCTCCTGAGTAGCTGGGACTACAGGCATGCACCACCACACCTGACAAATTTTTGTATTTTTTGTAAAGACAGGGTTTTGCCATGTTGCCCAGGCTGGTCCCAAACTCCTGAGCTCAAGCGATCTACCTGTCCCAGCCTCCCAAAGTGCTGAGATTACAGGTGTGAGCCACAGCTCCCAGCTCCAGGCTGGCAGGTTATTGACTTAAAATTTCAATTTTTACATTCTTTCCTAATGTTTCATCACAGTTTATTTTCTAAAACTGATATTCTATATATGGTTTTATTTAGTTTAATACTTGTTCATTGAGAAATATTTCTTGAATGCCTATTTTTTTTTCCTTGGGCCCTAAGGAACCAATAATTAATAAAGATAGATGGACAAATCTGGCTGCTGTCTTTATGGAGTTTACAGTCTAGTGGAAAGCAAACAATTATAATGTTATATGTGTAAAGAACATGACAGAAACTCAGCTTGCCTACCCAATATTTATTTGCCACATCTTTCTTGTGAAGAGAATCCCAGCTTAGTTAGGGGTAAGCAACATGCCCAATTGTAGCAGATTGTATTTCCCCAAAATGGCCACAGTAATATTTTGTTTTTTGTTTTTTTGTTTTTGAGATGGAATCTCAGTCTTGTCACTCAGGCTGGGGTGCAGTGGCACGATCTCGGCTCACTGCAACCTCCGCCTCCCAGGTTCAAGCTATTCTCCCGCCTCAGCCTCCTGAAGTAGTTGGGATTACAGGCATGTGCCACTACATCTGGCTAATTTTTGTACTTTTTCAGTAGAGACGGGGTTTCACCATGTTGGCCAGGCTGGTCTCAAATTCCTGACCTCAAATGATCCACCTGCCTCGGCCTCCCAAAGAGCTGGGATTATAGGCGTGAGCCACTGGGCCCAGCCCACAGCAATATTTTGGTCCACTTGCTCTTCCATACCTCGCCACCCCCAGATCAAGTTGTAAAATCGACTTCTCTTCCCCTTTAACCAGGCAGACCTTTGTATTTTCCACAATGAATAGAATACAGCACAAGTGATAATGTGTGACTTCCAGGTCATAAAAGGCAATATGGTTTCTACCTCAGTCTCTCTTGGGACCCTCACCCTTGGGACTCAGCTATCGTGGTGTGGGAATCCAAGAACCCACATGAAAAGCTCATGTGTAGGTGTTCTAACCACAGTTCCAACTGTGTGAGTCTTCTTGGCCGGCAGCCAGCAACAATTGCCTCTAGGCTGATGCCAAGTGAAGCAGAGACAAGCTGTCTCTGCTGAGCTTTGCCCAAATGGCCTATTTGTGAGAAAAACACATTTTCATTCTAAGCCATTAAGTTTTGAGTTGGTTTGTTTCACAGTAATAGATACCTGGAAGATCCGCTTAAAAAATTGCATTTCCCAGCCTTCCTGGCAGATTGGTGTTAGGCATGTGACATAATTTTGACCAATGAGATAGAAAGAGAAGCCCATGGGTGAGGCTTCTGAGAAAGACTCAGCAGATACATGACTGTAAGATCTGGACCCTTTGTTCCTCCTTCTGCCTACGACGCAGTGACAGCTAGAGCTCCAGCACCATTTTGTAAGAATGAGAACAAGAGCCACACTTTAAAGATTCCAGGACAGACATGTAGAAAAGTGCTCAGCATTTTTAATCATTAGGTAAATGCAAGTGAAAACTGCAATGAGAAATCATTTCACACTTCTAAAAGGACAAACAATAAAAAGATTGACACACTAGATTTTGATGTGGATGTGGAACAAGTAGAATTTGCATACATTTCTAGTTGGAGTATAAAATAATACCAATCTTTGATAAACTGTTTAACAGTTTCTAATAAAGATAAAAATATACCTATTCTATGATCCATCTGGATTCAACTTCTAGGTGTTTATGAAACATGAAGACATATCTTCACAAAAAGACTTACGTAAGAATGTTCATAGTAGATTTATTTGTTATAGGCCAAAATAGGGAATAGTCCATATGTCCACCAATATGAAAATTGGTAAAATGGATAAATTGTGCCACATATACTACATTGGAATACTGTTCAGTAATAAAATAAGAATGAACTACTCATATATGCAACAACATAAATGAATCTGAAAAACGTTATGTTGAGCAAAAGAAGCAAAACACATGAATATACATATACTATCTGATTCTACTTACATGGCATTCCAACACATGCGAAACCAATGAATTGTGGTAGAAATTAGAACAGTAACTGCATTTTAGAGGAATTGACCAAAAAGGCACAAAGGAATTATTTGGGGTGCTGGAAAAGTTCTACTTTGGAAACCAGTTGGGATATTGATTACCCAGAGGTATACAGTCATCAAAATTCATCAGACTACTCACTAAGTTATGTATACTTTACTAGATGTATATTATAAAACATTAGTTCACTAAAAATAAATATGGTCATACTTTTCAATGACTTATTTACTAGTGAGATCCACTGAAAGGAGCTGTGACTTAAATATTATTGATTTGCTGTGATAGCTAACTTACAGCAGCAATGTTTAAACTAATACTAGGAATGAAAATATTTTGGTGACCAGGTCTCACCTACAAGTAAAATACTATCTCCAATTCGTTTACCCAAAACGAATATATTCTATGTTCTACATCAAAACATATTCAACATGTTTTATTTCTCCTTTTCCCAAGCTAAGATAACCATAACAAGGTTATTTAGGCAAATCCCCATACCAGCAACTGACAGGGTTTCTTGATAAAGGTGATATCTCAGCTGAGATCTGGGTTACAGAAGGATTTACCAGCCAAAAAGGAAGAGAGAGAACAGAAGTAAAATGAAGCCCCAGGGACAAGGGAAAAATACACACACACACACACACGCACACACACAGGAGAGAGAGAGAGAGAGAGAAAGAGAGGTGGAGAGACAAGCAGGCAGTCAGAAACAGAGAGATAAAGAAACTGAAAGATGGTCAGTGTCCATTGAAAAGGCTTAAACAACTATCTAAACAGGAGAAATAGTGCTTGATTAAGAAAGAACACAGAGAATCTTGAGAAGTATCTTCATCTGGATGGTGGTTAAATGGGTATGCACATATGTACATATGTAAAACCCATTAAACTTTACATTTATATTAGCACACTTCACATATTTACTGTACATATGTTATACTTCAATTTCAAAAAGAGAGAGGACTGAGCCCTAGATGACAGTTAAAAGGAGGTATGTGGAGAAAAGTGGCTAGAATGGAGATCTGTTTAGGTGGTAGATTTGATTAGGCCTGGTGACTGTTTGGATGAGAGAGGAAAGAATATAAGTATGAGACACCTTCACTTCTGAGTTGGGCAGCTGGTTGAATAATGGTGCAAATAACCTAGATAGGAAGGAGGAAAGTTTAGGGAATGCGGAATGGTCAGCTTTGGACATGTTAGGGTTCTGAATAACATCTAAATAGAAAAAGCATCTTTGTTAGTGTGGCTGGTAACACAGGAGCGCAGTTAAATATTTGTGGAATAAATAAATGCTCAGTAAACAGTTGAATAACTAGGTGTGAACATCAGGAGAGATATCTGAAGTAACGAGACATATTTAGTAAACCTCAGTGTTGGAAAGTGCTGTTTTTCTATACAATAGAGCTTTAGCTGGGCACACGATTCCCCAAATATAGACTACATTTCCCAGCCTCTGTGCAGCTAATTGTGGCCATATGATTAGGTTCTGATTTGTGGGATTTATTAGAAATGATGTTTTCACTTTCTCAATTATGCCTTTTGTAGGAAAGAAGCATGTCGCTGCTTCCCATGGGGTTGAATGCAAATATGATAGTGAGGTCATTTTGACCACATGGATGAGGGTCGTACCCAGTGGCTATCATACATTAAAAGGACCTCAGGTTCTCTAACCTACTGGGCCACCATATTATTCCTGGACAATATACACAAAATATTACATGAGAAATAACTCTTTATCTTATTTGAGTATTTTTTGTCTCTTGTTACCTCATTCTAGCCTTTATCCAAGCTAATCCAACTATTATTACAACCAGGAGAGAATGTGACTAATGAGAAGTATCAGGAGAGTGTAGAATTGTGAAGGCTAGGGAAAAGGACAAGAAAAGAGTAGTCCACCGTGTTACAGGCTTTTCAAGGAGGAAAGGATTCATAAGGCATCACCTCAGGATGTTGAATTTTATTGTGTTTGGATCATTGTTACCTAATCACTTAACCACAGCACCGCACGAAGCAGCTCTATCTCACTAATTAGGCTAAGTCCAGTAAATTTCTTCTAATTTTTGTTTCTGATCTATTTTGGCTGGTGTGAAGGTTAAGACTGAGTGTCAACTTGATTGGATTGAAGGATGCAAAGTATTGTTCCTGATGTGTCTCTGAGGGTGTTGCCAAAGGAGATTAACATTTGAGTCAGTGGACTGGGAGAGGCAGATCCACCCTCAAGCTGGTCGGGCACCATCTAATCAGCCGCCAAGCAGAAGTTGTAAACAGCAGACTTGCTGAATCTTCCAGTCTTCATCTTTCTCCCGTGCTGGATGCTTCCTGTCATTGAACATCAGACTCCAAGTCCTTCACTTTTGGACTCTTGGACTTACACGGGTGGTTTGCCGGGGGCTCTCATGCCTTCAACCACAGACTGAAGGCTGCACTGTCGGCTTCCCTACTTCTGAGGTTTGGGGACTCGCACTGGCTTCCTTGCTGCTCAGCTTGCAGATGGCCTACTGTGGGACTTCGCCTTGCGATTGTGTGAGTCAATTCTCCTAATAAACTCCCCTTCATATATACGTATATCCTAGTAGTTCTGTCCCTTTAGAAACCCTGGCTAATCCAGCTAGTAAACATGACTTTGTCTTGGCTAAAAATCTCACCAACACCTCTCATTCAAGAAGAATTTCATCGCTCTAATATTGTATTTCAATAGACACTATAAAAGGTGCTAGTATTGGATCCAGTTTAATTCCAAACTAATTAAGCTTGGAGTAGAACCAACTGCAATGAATCAAAGCAATCAGCACCTTTTACCCAAAATTATACAGTAGGTTAATCTAGCAAAAGGAAAGAATACACATTTCAGGCCAGGGTCATTATGTTAGTCAATTATCTTTTTGTGCAGGGGACAGAGACTAAAGGATCATAGGGGAGGATTTATTGGAAAGGTTCTGAGATAGCTCACAGATTCTGAAGAACCAGGGCCGTTTTGGGGACTTCAGTGACTACAACCAGAATCTTAATGCCACCTCTTTCTTCCTACTGCCTTCTTTCCCTCTGGCTGTCAGCTTTATGCTTCTTGCATATGTACACTTCTGAGAAAAGGGGATACATTTTGTGCTTTTAAAGGTTCTAGAATGGGAATCTGGGTGAAAGAATATGGATCTTTTACAAAGTTCTTGATATGTTGCCAAATTGCTTTCTAAAAAATACATACTGGTTTAGACTCTTAATAGGAGTGTACGATCATGCTTATTTTTGAAACAACCTCACCAGCCTTAAATTTTGTATTTTCATAACTTTTCTAGTAGAATAAAATGATATATCATTGAAATTGTTAACTTTTTGTATTATAGCAGTAGAAGTGAATTGTTTCACATATTTATTGGTATTTATATTTCTGCTTCTGAGATTTGTCTGCACATTGTTGTACTTTTTTCCATTGAAGTTTCAGTGTTTTCATTATTGATTTAAAGTACTACATGCTTTTTGTCAGATATATTGAAATATTTTTCTACTTTATAATTTACCTTTCATGTTTTGATGGCTTCTGTTGTGTAGACTAGAATTTTTCATGTAGTCAAATATCCGATGTTGATTCCTTTGTGGTTTAGGCCATTGATTTTATACTTAGACAATTCTTCCTTCAGCTCAAGAACAAGTAAATAGTTCCCTAAATAAACTCCTAGTTTTTTAACCTGCACTTTGGCAAACTTTTGCCATATTTCAGGCGCATGTTTTAGTAGTCATTGGTTTGTCTTACAGTGAACACTTTTCACATTTAATATCTGGAATTTATTTTAGTATATATTGCAAGTTGACAATTTAACTTAAGTTTTCACAGTTAACCAATGTATTGAATGATTTTTCCTTTACATATTGCAATGTGATGTCAACTTTATTATTTACATCAGTTTTATAAGTAAGAGATAGTATATATTTCTGGCTATTTATTTTGTTTCAAAGATATGCACATAAACATTTACACTAGTAATACTGTGTTTTATGTGCTGTTTTAATGTCTGATGGGGCAAGTTCTTGAATTAGGACTCTTTTGGTTACAAGTAAGAAAAACTTATTTAAGTTACTTTAAGAAAAAGGGAGAATATCCATGGACCCTGTGCCCAGAGGCAAGGATCTCTTTGACAAGGAGAGAGAGCTACAGAGCCACTCCTATTGAATCCTTTTAGCTGGGGAGAATGCTTAATAGCTGTTCACTCTTCCCCTCACCAATTTTCCTTTTTTTTTTTTTAATTTCCTCACTCTTTTCTATTTTTATTAAGCTAATCAACTGTAGAATCACCATTTCAAGCTCCAAAAGGTATCCTATTTGGATTTTGATTGGAGTTGCATTAAACCTATAAATTAATTTGAGAAGAACTGACATCTTTATAATAGTCATTGCTACCCAGGAACGTGTGAGGACTTCCCATTTATTCAAGTCTTCTTTTATGACCTTAAGTAAAATTTTGTAGTTTTACTTATATCGTTCCTGTCCATTTCTTGTTATGGTTATTCTGAAGTATTTATATCATTCATTTCTAAGCCAATTACAATCTGACTTCTATCTATTAATCTTAATTCTTTTGTTACTAAAAAAAAGAGGGGGGAAGTAGCGGAAATTATTTGAAGGACGTTAAGGAAGCTCATAGAATTAAGTGAAGAGAATTAAGATTCAAAAAAAGGTGGGGCAGATATTTCTCTTTCACAGGAGTGCATGCGTCTGCTCTCTCTCTCCATTGCTCATGTTTCATCTCTACATATCTCTGTATATTTACTTCATTCTGATATTTCCATCATTCAGAAGGAAAAAAAGATGTTTTCTCATTAGTTACAGACAGAAGGATTCCATGCAAATGTTCAGATTGGTCTAGCTTGGGTCATACGCCTACTTTTTTTTTTTTTTTTTTTTTTTTTTTTTTTAATGAGACAGAGTCTCACTATGTCTCCCAGGCTGGAGTGCAGTGGTGTGATCTCGGCTCACTGCAACCTCCAGTTCCCAGGTTCAAGTGATTCTCCTGCCTTGGCCTCCCAAGTAGCCGGGACCACAGGTGCACGCCATCACACCCAGCTAAATTTTTTGTATTTTTAGTACAGAAGGGGTTTTACCATGTTGGTCAGGCTGATCTCGAACTCCTGACCTCAGGTTATTCATCCACTTCAGCCTCTTAAAGGCTGGGATTACAGGCATGAGCCACTGTGCCCAGCCATATGCCTACTATTGAATGCTGCCTATCTCTACAGCCAGGAAGATGTGATGCTATAATTAGCACAACCTGAATCATGTGCCTGCTCCTGTGGACAGAGAAGCAGGATTTGTTGCCAGATGTAGAAGAGAAAGGCATTCTGGGCAGACAATAGCCACTGCATCCACTGACATTGTTGCTGTCAAATTTGCCTGTGATCACCTTTTTGCTAATTACAATGAATACTTTTCAACTCTTGGAATTATTTTAGTCTCTGAAGACTTTGATGCTGTTGACAACTTCTTGAAATTCCCTTCTCCTTTTCTTTCAGTAATGAATTTTCTTGTGTTTTTTCCTCTCTTTAACTCTTGCTGTTCATTTTTATTCCCTTTTTTAGAACCTTTTTTCTTTTACTCACCCTTCTTGTTGGTTTTATCCAGGCTTCCATCTTTGATTTATTTATCTTCTCCTTCTAGAGTACATTATTCTGGATTATCTCATCTAATCCTACGGCTTCAATTATAACCTGCCCATGGATGATTCTCAAATCTCTTCCTCCAGGCCAGCTCTCACTTTGCATGTTTAGGCTCAGCCTCTAGTAATAAGGAACTCACTGATTTAGCTATGAGGAAAAATGGGGGGTTAAACTATCTCTTGGCCACAGGAGACACTGAACATATTGTTAATACTCTAGAAACTGTGTCCTATAAAATAGTTTATTTTTAAATCTCTGCTATTCTTGAACACTTTGTTGTGCTTTCAAAGGAAGAATGTTTTCTCATTATTTGTACTTCATTTCTAATGATCTGATAGAAGCCAGAACAAGGCATAATAATTAGAAAAAAATGCTGGAATGGGTATCTAACTCAGGATTACGGTGGGGATCCAGTGAGATAATTGATACGTGTAAAAAGTATTTGATAAGTCATAAACAGCCATATATTACCAATTTGGACCAAACAAGGTACCCTCTCTCTCTAAGAGATCCTGAGTGATTTCATTAGTCATTTAAATTTAATTTGATGCACAATGAATAGTCATAGTATATAAAATACATCTATTTCAACCCCAAAGCCAGCATCATGTTAATGGGAAACATCTGGAGAAGTCCCATTAAAATCAGGAGGTAGGTGAAAATATCTGTCACCTCTATTTGGCACTATTTTGGAGATAGTAGCCATCACAAGAAAGGAGACAGAAATGAGAAGTATAAAAAGTGGAAAGGAAGAGGGCAAAATTATAATTATTTGTAAATATTACTATTGCATTTCTGAAAAACTTGAGATAACTGAAAAATTACTACAGATGATAAGACAATTCAGTAAGTTGGCTAAGTATAAAATTAGCATACGGAAATGAATAGTCAATTCATTAACGTGTATTAACTAGTTAGTTTAGAAGATATAATGGACAAAAAGATTCCATTTACAAAAGCAATGAAAATGTAGAAAATCTATTTGGGAAAAAAAAACAAAAACATTAAGCTGCAACTAAAGTCTCAAAAGAACTTTCAACAAATGGAAAGACATAGCATATTCTTGAACAGGAAGACATTATCACACACAGATTGATCCAATAAAAAGACAAGATGTTTTTATTTCAGCCAATCAAATTCTAAAGCTTATATTTAAAAATAACAAGCAATAGTATCTAGGAAAATGTAGGAAAAGCCTAGAGTGTGAAGGTCAACTAGCTTTTTTATATCTTAAAAGGAATCAATGGAATAAATGAGAATATTCAGAAACAGAATTTAGTAAATTATAAAATCAGCCTTTTGAATCAGTGGCAAAAAAATGATTTATATAAAAATACTATTAGGACTACCAATAGACATCTAGAAAATATAAGAAAAATAAATTTGGATCTGTATCTCCTAACTTACCTCAAAACAAATTCAAGTTGGCTCAAATATTTACATGTAAATAAATGAAAACATAAGAGAGCTAGAAGAAAGCTCTAAAGACTTCCTTTTAAAAAAATTGGGGGATGGGAAAGCTATTTCTAAATATGTCATAACATTCAGAAGCCATAAAAGAAATGATTTAAAAATCTGATTGTATAAAAAATAAAAATAAAGTTCTGCAAGATAAACAAAAAAGTCAAAAGACAAATGACAAACTTGGAAAAATATTCGCTAGTTATAACATAGGCAGGTGCTAATCTTTCTAATACAGAGAGAGCATTTGAAAATCAGTAAGAAAATGACCAAGCTGAGCATGGTGGCTCACACCTGTAATCCCAGCACATTGGGAGGCCGAGGCGGGTGGATTACCTGATATTAGGAGTTCGAGACCAACCTGGCCAACATGGTGAAACCCCATCTCTACTAAAAATACAAAAAATTAGCCAGGTGTGGTGGCAGATGCCTGTAATCCCAGCTACTCGGGAGGCTGAGACAGGAGAATTGCTTGAACCTGGGAGGCAGAAGTTGCAGTCAGCCAAGGTTAAGCCATTGCACTCCAGACTGGGCAAGAAGAGTGAAACTCTGTCAAAAAAAGAAAGAAAGAAAGAGAGAGAGAGAGAGAAAAGAAAGAAAGAAAGAAAGAAAGAGAAAGAAAGAAAGAGAGAAAGAAAAAGAAAGAAAGAAAGGACCTTTAAATATATAAAATGATGCTCAGTCTTATTCACAAAAACAGAAATGCAAATTCCAATGGCTGGAATATCATTTTAAAGTTATTGTATTAGCAAAGATATAAAGGTTTGATTAGACAGTGTGTTCTCTTACATTCCTAGTTGAGTGTAAGTTGGCAATTTGCCATTATCTCACAGAATTAACAATGCAACTCAACAGGTTTCCTCCTGGGAATTTATCCGAGACTTTATTCACTCATGTATGAAATAGATTACTCATTATAGCATTGTTTATAATACCAACAGATTTCACCCATAGAGTGTATACATAATAATGTATCCCTACGTTGGGATACAGTAGCTATGGGGATCATCTTTATGTGATACAGGATGATCTCCCTGATCTAATGTTATTCAGAAAAAGCAAGGTGCGGTAAGTATAGTATACTATCTTTTGTTTAAACACAGGATGTAAAATAATGTAAATTGTGTTTTATGTATAAATTATCTTCAGAAAGATACACAAAAACTCATATTAGGTGCCTCTAGAAAAGGAAACGGTATAACTGGATTATAGCCATAGAGAAGAGCTTTCTTACTTTGTACCCCTTTTACACTTTCTGTTTCATGTGAATGTATATAATTCTAAAGTGTAAATATAATTAAATTTTAAAACATTGCCCCATTTTCTCATTTATACAGCAGTTATTTGCTTATTATAGAAATGATAAAATAATTCTAAGGCTGCAACCTAAATAATGATTTTGTCTGAAGCAAAATATGAGCTTGGTGCTACCTCATAAATGGCAGCACAGTACAAAAGTCCTGGAGGGCAGAAAGTGGGAGGACTGGGAGGTAGAACAGAAGTCACACTTAAGGCATTAGTCTCCCATTTGGGAACCCAAACACATAACGTGGATGTTCCAATACCTGACTTAGTTATCTTCAAAAGTTGTTAAACTAATGTCCTGATGTAACCAACATCTCTTTGAGATATAATCATGAAACAGTTCTATGGCTTCCAAAAACTACCACCACTGTGCTCAGTTGAAATGCTCTTTGTCATTGACTGGCTTTCCTCATCAATGTCTTATCCCATAATGATTAGTTACTCTCAATTATTTATTTATTTATTTATTTATTTATTTATTTATTTATTTATTTGAGACAGGCTGTCACTCTGTCACCCAGGTTGGAGTGCAGTGGCACAACTGTAGCTCACTGCAGCCTCAATCTCCCAGGCTCAAGTGATCCGCCTGCCTAAGCCCCCATTGACCATCCCGCAGCTCCCAACCTCAACCTGAGTAGCTGAGAGTATAGACACGTGCCACCACACCCAGCTGATTTTTGTATTTTTTGTAGAGATGGAGTTTTGCCATGTTGCCCAGGCTGGTCTCGAACTCCTGGCCTCAAACTATCCTCACGTCTAGGCCACCCAAAATATTGGAATTACAGGTGGGAGCCACCGTGCCTGGCCTACTCTCAATTATTAAAGTCATCCCCTTTAGGCTGTAAAGTGCTATTTGCTTTAGTTTATCTTACAATATTTAGAATTCTTTTTGTACCACATGACTCAACATGTACAAAGTGCAAAAAGGCTCTATAAATTAGCCAGGTGTTTTGGCACATGCCTGTAATCCCAGCTACTCAGGAGGCTGAGGCAAGAGAATCACTTGAACCTGGGGGGTGGAGTTTGCAGTGAGCCTGGATTGTGCCACTGTACTCCAGCCTGGGCAGTAGAGCGAGACTCCATCTCAAAAAAATAAACAAAAAAAAGCCTCTATGGTGAAGAGACTTCTTCCCATCCTTTACTCACAGGTCTTTCCTTTACTCTTGGTTATGAAGGTTATGCAGTGCACAACTCTAGAAGGCTTGATACACTTTGCATTTGTAACAGTATTTCTCAACATTTGATGCAATTAAAAAATAATTGAGAGTCCTCTTTAAAGGTAGATTATGATTCAGTAAGTCTGGGATAGAAGCTGAGATTCTGCATTTCCAAAAAACTCTGAGGTAATGCTGATGCTGCTGGTCTGGAGACCACACCTTTGAGTAGCAAGAGCCTATGTAATTGATGCCTCTGGAAGGTTGTAATTCCATCATTTGTGGCCTTACATGGAAGCCCTACGTTGTTTGCCTCCCCCAAGGTTTGCAAGTTTTATTTTATTTTATTTTATTTTATTCATAATGGAGATGAGGTTTCTTTCACTATGTTGTCCAGGGTGGTCTCAAACTCCTGGGCTTAAACAATCCTCCTACCTCAGCTTCCTGAGTAACTGGGACTACAGGCATGAGCCACCATACCCAGCTCCCAAATTTTCAATATTCTTCCAAACATGTTCTATGTGTATGTAAGCATATACATACATAAATATATATTTAATTATATACACATATGATAGCATATTATATACATTGTACTACATTTTGTTCCCCACCCATTACCCCTCCCCAACTTAATATGACTTGGAGCCTGTTCCATACTGGTAAGTGTAGAGCTGCCTTGTCTTTTTAGTGATAAAATATTATTGCATTGCACAGTGTAACTGTCCTTTAGGAAATGAGTTTTCAAATGGCAGGAAAGCAGGCGACCCCTCTGACACGCTTGGTCTCAGCTCTGCCTCCCTCTCCCTCTGACACTTGTCTTCTTGTTCCAGCAACATCTGGCCTGACACATCTATCCCACCTCTCCCCCATTGAAGAGATAAAAACGGGAAGACATGGTTACACCACAGTCCTGTACTTCCCTAAACAGATGACCAAGATTAGTCAAACCTTGTATGTAAGTGTCTGGTGCTATAGCCGGCAGTTTACTGACTTAATATATTGCATCTGTTTTCAGCTATGGGGTCCAAGAATATATAAAAGATACATCTAGGCCCTGTTCACCACCATTTTACATATATTAGTTATGATCCGTTTGGCATACCTCTCTCCATTTTTTTTTTTTAAGACAGGATCTTGCTCTGTTTCCCAAGGTTGAGTGCAGTAGCATGATTCCAGCTCACTGCAACCTTGAACTCCTGGGCTCAAGTGATCCTCCCATCTCAGCCTGGAGTAGATAGGACTATACCCAGATAATTTTTTTTAATTATTATTTTTTGTAGATGTGAAGATCTCACTGTGTTGCCCAGGCTCATCTTGTAATCCCGGCTTCAAGCTATCCTCCCACCTTGACTTTCCAAACTTTTGGGATTACAGGCATGAATCATTGCACATGGCCATGTTATATTTTATATTCACCATTACTATATTATAATTATGTTATAATTATAATATTTTATATAAATATATATTTTATATAAATATATAATATTTTTTATATATATTTATATAAAATATATACTATTTTATATATAATATATTTATATAAAATATATACTATTTTATATATAATATATTTATATAAATATATACTATTTTATATATAATATATATTTATATAAAATATATACTATTTTATATATAATATATTTATATAAAATATATACTATTTTATATATAATATATATTTATATAAAATATATACTATTTTATATATAATTATTTTTATAATTATAATTATTGTATAATTATATATAAAATATAATTATTTTTATAATTATATATAAAATATAATTATTTTTATAATTATATATAAAATATAATTATATTATATTATAATTCACCATTTTATATTCAGAGTTATTATTACTATTGATGGGGTGAAAGAAGAACTATATATTTCTTATGTTCTTTCAAGAACCTTTACTAATCTATTTGTTAGTAATAGCATTGATAAATTATTACAGAGAGATGGATAAATCATGTGCCAATGGGCTAAAATATGGATAGGGCCAGATTCTAGAATGGCTCTATTAGTAGTAAAATTCCGGTATTCAGAAAATCCTTTAACTTTGCAGTGCCCTAGTATAGAACCATTAGCTGAGAAACAAAAGTATACAGAGAAAAGAGTTAAGATTACTAAGGTACAGTATTATTTCTCATTCATTATTACCTTTTAATATATTAACTCTGGAAGTTTTTTCAATCTGATGGTTTATCATTTTGGCTGATTAGAAGCATACCTTGGACATATTACAGGTTCAGTTCCAGATCACTGCAATAAATATCAGAATAAAACAAGTTACAAGAATTTTTTTTCCCAGTGCATGTAAAAGTTATATTTACATTATACTGGAGTCTATTGAGTTTGTAACAGTATTATGTCTAAAAAAAAGTACTTACCTTAATTAAAAACACTTTATTGCTATTAATAAAACACAATATTTATTAATATATTACTAATAAAAATGCTAATAATCATCTGAGTCTTCACTGAGTTGTAATCTTTTTGCTGGAGGAGGGTCTTGCCTCAACGTTAATGGCTGCTGACTGATCCGGGTGGTGGTTGCTGAAGGTTGGGGTGGCTGCAGAAATATCTGAAAACAAGACAACAATGAAGTTTGCTGCATCAATTAACTCTTTCTTTTGCAAAAGATTTCTCTGTAGCATGTGATGCTGTTTGATAGCATTTTACCCACAGCAGAACTTCTTTAGAAATTGGGGCCAATCCTCTCAAACCCTGCTTTCTTTGCTCATCCATAAGAAGCAACTCCTCATCTATTCCAGTTCTAACATGAGATTACAGCACTTCAGTCATCTTTAGGCTCCATTTTTTTTTTTTTTTTTTTGAGACATAATCTCACTCTGTCGCCCAGGCTGGAGTGCAGTGGCAAGGTCTCGGCTCACTGTAACCTCCGCCTCCTGGGTTCAAGCGATTCTCCTGCCTCAGCCTCCTGAGTAGCTGGAACTACAGGCGTGTGCCATCACGCCCGGCTAATTTTTTGTATTTTTAGTAGAGACGGGGTTTCACCGTGTTAGCCAGGATGGTCTAGATCTCCTGACCTCGTGATCCGCCCACCTCGGCCTCCCGAAGTGCTGGGATTACAGGTGTGAGCCACCCGACCCTAGGCTCCACTTCTAATTATAGTTATCTTGCTATTTCTGCCACATCTGCAGTGATTTCCTCTACTGAAATCTTGAACCCCTCAAAGTCACACATGAAGGTTGGAATCAACTTTTTCTAAATTGTTCATGTTGATATTTTGACCTCTTCCCATGAGTCACAAATGTTCTTAATGGCATCTATAATGGTTAACCCCTTCCAGAAGGTTTTCAATTAACTTTGCCCAGATCCACCAGACAAATTACTATCTATGGCAGCTGTAGCTTTACAATAATGATAGTAATAATAAAAGAATTGAAAACTGAAATTACTTCTTGATCTGTGGGCTGCGGAATAGATGTCGTGTTAGCAGGCATAATAGTAACATTCATCTCCTTGTACATCTCCATCACAGCTCTTGTGTAACCAGGTACATTGTCAGTGAGGATGAAAGGAATTTTTTTTTTTTTTTCCTGAGCAGTAAGTCTTTACAGGGGGCTTAAAATATTCAGTAAACCATGCTATAAACAGAAGTGCTGTCATTCAGGCTTTGTGATTTCACTTATAAAACACTGGCAGAATGGATTTAGCATCATTTTTAAGGGCCCTAAAATTTTCAGAATAGTAAGTGTGCATTGGTTTCAAATGAAAGCCATCAGCCCCTAACAAGAGGGTCAACCTGTCTTTTGAAGCTTTGAAGCAAGGCACTGACTTCTCCTCTTTAGCTATAAAATTTCTAGATGGCATATTCTTTCAATGGAAAGGTGTTTCATCTACACTGAAAATATGTTGTTAAGTGTTCCTCCTTCATCAGTGATCTTAGCTAGATCTGGATAATTTGCTGCAACTTTTACATCAGCACTTGCAGCTTCACTTTGCACTTTTATGTTTTGAAGATGACTTCCTTCTTTAAACTTCATGAACCAATCTGCTAGCTTCTAAATTTTCTTCTGCACCTTCCTCATGTGTCTCAGCCTTCATAGAATTGAAGAGAGTTAGGGCTTTGCTCTGGATTAGGTTTTGGCTTTAGAGAATGCTGCGGCTGGTTTGATTTTATATCCTGACCACCAAAACTTTCTCCGTATCAGGAATGAGGCTGTTTTGCTTTCTTAGCATTCATGTGTTCACTGGAGTAGCTCTTTTTAATTTTCCTCAATAACTTTCCCTTTGCATTCACAATTTGGCTAACTGATGCAAGAGGCCTAGCTTTCAGCCTACCTTGGCTTTTGAGATGCTTAATCGTTTTTAGCTTTTGATTGCAAGTGAGAGATGAGTGACTCTTCTTTTCACTTGAACGTTTAGAAGTCTTAGGGTTATTGGTCTAATTTCAATATTGTTATTTCTCAGGGAATAAGGAGGCCTGAGCAAAGGGAGAGAGATGGGGGAATGTCTGATCTGTGGAAGCGTGGAACAATCAGGACACACACAACATTTCTCAATTAAATTCAAGTCTTCTAGGGTGTGGTTTGTGGTGCACCAATGCAATTGCAAGAGTAACATCAAAGATCACTGATCACAGATAGCCATAAGAGATAAGACATTTTTTATTGTGTCTATTAGATTCTTCTCTCTTTTTTTCTTTATTAGTCTTGCTAGCGGTCTATCAATTTTGTTGATCCTTTCAAAAAACCAGCTCCTGGATTCATTAATTTTTTGAAGGGTTTTTTGTGTCTCTATTTCCTTCAGTTCTGCTCTGATTTTATTTATTTCTTGCCTTCTGCTAGATTTTGAATGTGTTTGCTCTTGCCTTTCTCGTTCTTTTAATTGTGATGTTAGGGTGTCAATTTTGGATCTTTCCTGCTTTCTCTTGTGGGCATTTAGTGCTATAAATTTCCCTCTACACACTGCTTTGAATGCGTCCCAGAGATTCTGGTATGTTGTGTCTTTGTTCTTGTTGGTTTCAAAGAACATCTTTATTTCTGCCTTCATTTAGTTATGTATCCAGTAGTCATTCAGGAGCAGGTTGTTCAGTTTCCATGTAGTTGAGCGGTTTTGAGTGAGATTCTTAATCCTGAGTTCTAGTTTGATTGCACTGTGGTCTGAGAGAGAGTTTGTTATAATTTCTGTTCTTTTACATTTGCTGAGGAGAGCTTTACTTCCAACTATGTGGTCAATTTTGGAATAGGTGTGGTGTGGTGCTGAAAAAAACGTATATTCTGTTGATTTGGGGTGGAGAGTTCTGTAGATGTCTATTAGGTCTGCTTGGTGCAAAGCTGAGTTCAATTCCTGGGTATCCTTGTTGACTTTCTGTCTCGTTGATCTGTCTAATGTTGACAGTGGGCTGTTAAAGTCTCCCATTATTATTGTGTGGGAGTCTAAGTCTCTTTGTAGGTCACTCAGGACTTGCTTTATGCATCTTGGTGCTCCTGTATTGGGTGCATATATATTTAGGATAGTTAGCTCTTCTTGTTGAATTGATCCCTTTACCATTATGTAATGGCCTTCTTTGTCTCTTTTGATCTTTGTTGGTTTAAAGTCTGTTTTATCAGAGACTAGTATTGCAACCTCTGCCTTTTTTGTTTTCCATTTGCTTGGTAGATCTTCCTCCATCCTTTTATTTTGAGCCTATGTGTGTCTCTGCGCGTGAGATGGGTTTCCTGAATACAGCACACTAATGGGTCTTGACTCTTTATCCAATTTGCCAGTCTGTGTCTTTTAATTGGAGCATTTAGTCCATTTACATTTAAAGTTAATAGTGTTATGTGTGAATTTGATCCTGTCATTATGATGTTAGGTGGTTATTCTGCTCATTAGTTGATGCAGTTTCTTCCTAGTCTTGATGGTCTTTACATTTTGGCATGATTTTGCAGTGGCTGGTACTGGTTGTTCCTTTCCATGTTTAGCGCTTCCTTCAGGAACTCTTTTAGGGCAGGCCTGGTGGTGACAAAATCTCTCAGCATTTGCTTGTCTGTAAAGTATTTTATTTCTCCTTCGCTTATGAAGCTTAGTTTGGCTGGATATGAAATTCTGGGTTGAAAATTCTTGTCTTTAAGAATGTTGAATATTGGCCCCAACTCTCTTCTGGCTTGTAGGGTTTCTGCCAAGAGATCTGCTGTTAGTCTGATGGGCCTCCCTTTGAGGGTAACCCGACCTTTCTCTCTGGCTGCCCTTAACATTTTTTCCTTCATTTCAACTTTGGTGAATCTGACAATTATGTGTCTTGGAGTTGCTCTTCTCGAGGAGTATCTTTGTGGCGTTCTCTGTATTTCCTGAATCGGAACGTTGGCCTGCCTTGCTAGATTGGGGAAGTTCTCCTGGATAATATCCTGCAGAGTGTTTTCCAACTTGGTTCCATTCTCCCCGTCACTTTCAGGTACACCAATCAGACGTAGATTTGGTCTTTTCACATAGTCCCATATTTCTTGGAGGCTTGGCTCATTTCTTTTTATTCTTTTTTCTCTAAACTTCCCTTCTCGCTTCATTTCATTCATTTCATCTTCCATCGCTGATACCCTTTCTTCCAGTTGATGGCATTGGCTCCTGAGGCTTCTGCATTCTTCACGTACTTCTCGAGCCTTGGTTTTCAGCTCCATCAGCTCCTTTAAGCACTTCTCTGTATTGGTTATTCTAGTTACACATTCTTCTAAATTTTTTTCAAAGTTTTCAACTTCTTTGCCTTTGGTTTGAATGTCCTCCCGTAGCTCAGAGTAATTTGATCGTCTGAAGCCTTCTTCTCTCAGCTCGTCAAAGTCATTCTCCATCCAGCTTTGTTCCGTTGCTGGTGAGGAACTGCGTTCCTTTGGAGGAGGAGAGACGCTCTGCTTTTTAGAGTTTCCAGTTTTTCTGTTCTGTTTTTTCCCCATCTTTGTGGTTTTATCTACTTTTGGTCTTTGATGATGGTGATGTACAGATGGGTTTTTGGTGTGGATGTCCTTTCTGTTTGTTAGTTTTCCTTCTAACAGACAGGACCCTCAGCTGCAGGTCTGTTGGAATACCCTGCCGTGTGAGGGGTCAGTGTGCCCCTGCTGGGGGGTGCCTCCCAGTTAGGCTGCTCGGGGGTCAGGGGTCAGGGACCCACTTGAGGAGGCAGTCTGCCCGTTCTCAGATCTCCAGCTGCGTGCTGGGAGAACCACTGCTCTCTTCAAAGCTGTCAGACAGGGACATTTAAGTCTGCAGAGGTTACTGCTGTCTTTTTGTTTGTCTGTGCCCTGCCCCCAGAGGTGGAGCCTACAGAGGCAGGCAGGCCTCCTGCAGCTGTGGTGGGCTCCGCCCAGTTGGAGCTTCCTGGCTGCTTTGTTTACCTAATCAAGCCTGGGCAATGGCGGGCGCCCCTCCCCCAGCCTCGCTGCCGCCTTAGAGTTTGATCTCAGACTGCTGCGCTAGCAATCAGTGAGACGCCGTGGGCGTAAGACTCTCCAAGCCAGGTGCGGAATATAATCTCGTGGTGCGCCGTTTTTTAAGCCCGTCGGAAAAGCGCAGTATTCAGGTGGGAGTGACCCGATTTTCCAGGTGCCGTCCGTCACCCCTTTCTTTGACTGGGAAAGGGAACTCCCTGACCCCTTGCGCTTCCCGAGTGAGGCAATGCCTCGCCCTGCTTCGGCTCGCGCACGGTGCACGCACCCACTGACCTGCCCACACTGTCTGGCACTCCCTAGTGAGATGAACCCGGTACCTCAGATGGAAATGCAGAAATTACCGTCTTCTCCATCGCTCACGCTGGGAGCTGTAGACCGGAGCTGTTCCTATTCGGCCATCTTGGCTCCTCCCCCCAACTAACTCCATTCTTAATTGGTAGGTGATTCTTATGGGTTGAATTGTTTTCCCCCAAATTCCTATGCTGAAGTTCCAACCCCTAGTACCTCAGAATGTGACTGTATTTGGAAATAGGGCCTTTAAAGAGGTGATTAAGTGACAGGGTGTGGTGGCTCACGCCTAGCACTTTGGGAGGCTGAGGTGGGTGATTGCCTGAGCTCAGGAGTTCTAGACCAGCCTAGCCAACATGGCAAAACCCCATTTCTACTAAAAATTCAAAAAATTAGCTGGCTGTGGTGGTGTGCGCCTGTAGTCCCAGCTACTTGGCAGGCTGAGGAAGGATAATCACTTAAACCTGGGGGGCGGAGGTTTCAAGTGAGCCAAGATGGCACCACTGCCCTCCAGCCTAGGCAACAGAGTGAGACTCTGCTCCCCTCCCCCCGCCCCACACAAAAAAATTTAAAAAGAAAGTTAGCCTGGCATGGTGGTGTGTGCCTGTAGTTCCAGCTAACTGGGAGGCTGAGGCATGAGAATCGCCTGAACATGGGAGGAGGAGGTTGCAGTGAGTCAAGATGGCGCCACTGCACTCCAGCCTGAGTGACAGAGGACTCCATCTAAAAAAAAAAGAGAAAGAAAGGAGAAAGAAAGAAAGAAAGAAAAAGAGGTGATTAAGATATAAGAAGAGGAAGTTTGGCCAAAGAGACACCCAGGATGTATGCACATAGAGGAAAGATCATGGGAGGATATGGTGAGAAAGTGGTCATCTGCATGTCAAGGAGAGAGGCCTTGGGGGGAAAGCAGGCCTGCTAACACTTTGATGTTGGATTTCCCTGCATCCAGAGCTGGAAGAAAATAAATTTCTGTTGTCTAAGTCACCCAACCTGTGATATTTTGTTATGGCAGCTGTAGCAAACTAATGTAGTAATAGTCGTTGAAAGATTTTATGCAGGGAAGCAGTCATTTTGATGGCAATGTGAAAGCATTGGAAAGCAGTGAGATGCAGGTGGGCAGATCAGTTAGGATATTGCATCAGTCTAGGCAAGAGATGGGAAGGGCTTGACTAAGGCAGTGACCATCGGATTGGTGCAGTGAGATATGAGAGATAGCTCAGAGGTAAAAATTAATGGAGAGAGAGTGGATAAGTTGGCAACATTTTCCAGGTTTCTTGCTCAAGCGGCTGGGTGAATAATATGCCATCAAGGCCTGAAGTAAGAAATATAGGAAGAGAATTCAGTTTTGTTTTCAAGATAATGAGTTTGGTTTTTTGAGATGTTTTCTTGGAGTACCTGTGGGACATCCTTATGGACAGGTTCAGTGGTAGCTAAATATCCAGATGTGGAGACGAGGAGATAAGAGAGGCTACAGACAATAACTTGTGAGCCATCAGCAATAATAACAGCAATAATAGTAGTTATGGTTAACACTTAACCTAGGGCTTATCAGGCGCCAAGCAATATTCTGAACCCTTTGGATATCACATATCCTTACAATGACCTATGATGTAGAAACTACTATTATTCCCATTTTAAAGATGAGGAAATTGAGGCAGAGAAAAAATACCCAAAGTTACTCTCAGCCAGGAAGTGTAGAGCCAGGCTATGAGCCCATACAGTCTGGTTTTAGGGCATGTATCTTGACAAGGTGATTTGCCTGTTCATGTAGTTGGTAGTTAAAATTATGGAAAAATATTCAGATCCCTTAGAAAGAAGATTTCTATAGGGTGAGAAGAAAAGAAGTCACTATAAAATCTGAGGACATTTCAATACCAATATGTAGAGATCAGCAGAAAAAGAAGATCCGAAGAGTCAGCAACAGTTTGGTTAGAATGACGGAAGGAAGACCAAGATGAGAAGTGGCCAACAGTATCAATGCCCCAGAGATACCAAGTAACAGACTCAGAAAAGTGTTCGCTGGATGTGAAAAGTAGGAGAAAGCTGGTAGCCCCAGCAAGGGTCATTTTATTTGGGTTTGAGGGAGAAGGATCAGAAGTCAGATCATAGTGACTGGAGAAGTTAGAAAAAGAGCATACAGAAATAAAAGAAGAATTATGGCAGAGAAGGATATGAGAGGCAGACAGTCAAAGAGAAAGAGAGAGAGAGAGAGCAATTTGGGCAAAAATTATGGGGACGTTCCATGACAAGACTGTGATTAAAATGGAGTGGTTGAACATGTTCATAGACCATGGTAAAGGAGTCAGCAGAAGAGGGGAGGTTTAAGACAGAGAGGAATAAGTTGAGAAGGGATGTTTTAGAGAAATTAGAGAAGTAGAATTAAGAGCACAGCTGGAGAGCTAAGGAGGCTGTGGAGATGTTTGGCAATGGCAACTGAAAATGATGGCATTCACTCTGATGTTCTTGGTCTTCTCTGAGAAGTACAGAAGCAAAGTTATCTGAAAAATGTGATAGAGGAGAATGGGTTGGGAGACAACCAAAGACTAGTAAAAGGACTGAGAAGTAGCATGAAGGGCTCAATAGACAGGAGAAACATTGATATTGTAGTGTCAGCACCACTTAAAGATGTATGATAGTCTCCAATGTGCTGAGTTCTGTAGGAGGAAGAGTAGACAACATGTATTATAAGATTGTCTCAAGACTGGGTTTTGCAGCAGGCTGTGATAGAAAAACCTGACTTGGTTGTGAGGAGTGGGGAAAGGGAGGTGTTAAAAATGAGGGAATTTAAATGGTTGGGAGGCAGTTGTCCACTTGATGGGCCAAGGAGCACAGACTAGGCTGGTAATTAAAGTCCAAGAGGGAACTGTTAAACTGAGATATTCTCAGTGTCCTTCTTTTTCTCACTCTCTCTCTTCCTACTGTTTTACATTTTGTCACACTGAGAAAAAGAGGTCAATATTTAGAAAATCAGCCATTGTGTCTAATTTTCATATTGCTAAACATAGGATACATTGAGTACATATTGCTGCAAGCCCTATGGAAGTTAATTCAGTAATACCACATTACAAAGGCATTTACACTTAGACTCAGAAATTCTACTTCTGTCACTTTATCCTATAGATATACTTAGGCAGGTACAAAATGATGTGGGCAAAAGCAGCACTGTTATTAGTAAAAGCTTGGAAACCTCTGAAATGGCCATCAAAAAATGCTGCTATAAAAGAAAGAATGAGGAAATTCTTTATATATTGACATGAAAAGATAACCAAGATGTATTATTAAGTGAAAAAAAGGCAAGGTACAAAACAGTGGTAGAGTATGCAGCTTTTGTCTATGAAAAATGGGGAATTATGAATATGTATGATATTTGCCTTAGTTGCACAAAGAACTACTGAAAATATCTACAAGTAGTGGATGGGACATGATTTCGCAGTAAACTTTTTATATTGTTTTTATTTTTTAAACGTGGCTGTGTTGCAAAACATTAAGTGGAAATATATGTGTGCGTGTGCATATGTGTGTGTGTGTGTGTGTGTGTATAATTACAAGCTACATTGTGATAGCCATGGAGAGGCACAGTCCAGATCCCATTACAAGGAATTAATTACTGCCCAGCAGTGGAGAAGGTAGTCTGCACAAGAGCCTCCAGCTGTCAGCTCCTTTAGGGTCAGCCTCGGGGGTAAAGAGCCATCTTAGCCAAAGTCATGCCCTTCCCAAGGCAGCTTACATTTGGTGACTGAGAGAAGCAAGGGAATAAAGACTGGGACATTTTAGTCTGGGACAACTCCGAAGGGCAATATTAGCCTCCTAAGCTCCCAGCCAGGGTGACTGGGGACTCTGTCCAGCCTGCATCTGGTTTCAACTTTCTTCCTGCTCAATTCTGCTTCCTCTCCCCACTCCCCAACACGTTTGGCAGATATTTATACCTTTTTATTTCTATTTTAAAATTTTTTTTTTAGAGGTGGGGTCTCATTATATTGCCCAGGCTGGTCTTGAACACCTCGCTCCCTGCCTTGGCCTCCCAAAGTGCTAGGATTACAGGCGTGAGCCACTGCACCCAGCCAGATATTTATCCCTGATAAACGTCTTGCAACCCAAACTTTGGCTCAGAGCCTGCTTTTGGAAGAGTCAGGAATATATTTTGATAACATTCTAAAGATTTATTTTTCAGTGCATAGTATACTTAATAGAAAAATCAACACATTTAAACTTAAAGGAATAATTCAAATAACATAATAGAAAATTATTTGTATCCAGTTGTCTTGAGTCTAATGTATTTCAATATAACCTTTTAAAGTTACAGTTTTAACAGTAACACTTATAATGTATCTTATTCTCAGTAAACAAACTATATAACAAAAGGTTTTTTACTTCTGACAATATCGAGGAACAGTGGCTATGTCTGCAAATTAAATTAGGCTGGGTGTGATAGCTTCATGCCTGTAATCCCAGCTCTTTGAGAGGCTGAGGTGGGAGGATTGCTTAAGGTTAGGAGTTTGAGACCAGCCTGGGCAACATAGTGAGACTGCCTCTACAAAAAAATAAAAAACAAAAAATTAGTCAGGCATGGTGGCACATGTCTGTAGTCCTGAGCTCAGGAGTTTGAGGTTACAGTGAGCTGTGATCATGCACTGCACTCCAGCCTGAGTGACAGGGAAAGACCCTGTCTGAAAAAACAAGCAAGCAAACAAATAAATAATATAAAAAATTAAGAGGTACTCTTTTCCTTAACGAAATATTTCTATCAGCGGTCCATATTACCTACTACATGTATGCATGTGTGCATGAACACACACACACACACAGACACACACACACACACACACACAGTTGATGACTATGTTTGCAATCTTCCAATCTATCATCTATCCTTAATCACTTAATAGACATTTTATTAAATGCTATGCATCAAAAACAATTCTAAGACATGGGCCCTCTTTTCAAAGAATTCAATATAGTTGGCACTTCAATAATGGTACCAGAATGCTTTTAAAATTCTGGTGTGAGGAAAACAATACGTAACCTCAAGCCTGAGACTACTTCACGTTTCACAGTATTTTCTGAAAGACTTTCCTTTTCAGACTTCTGCATTTTCCATTTCTCTAAAACACATTTTCTGTAAAAACCATCTCAAGTATCCTTACAAAGTGTACTTTATATGATATTTTCTCCCAATCTTCATACTTGAACAAATAAACATGTAGGGATTATGTTTCTTTCTATTCTTTATTAATGTCATGAAGTAAATCACTAGTGGATGATGTCTTTTAAACTTGTTTTCCCAGTTACCTATTTTGTGTTGTTATTTTGTCTTAATGAGATCCACTGAGACAGTAAATTTCAAAGCACTTTTCCAACAGTGAAGTGAAAATATCAGCATTGTTGTTTTTATTAATTATTAATGAAATGAACGTATTAACTCTGTTTTCTCCTCAAGATTCTGTAGAAAATCTAATTTTAAAAGTTCTATATTTAAATAACATATGTTTTCCTTTTAAAAAGTTCTATATTTCTAGACCCATATATAAATAAAAAATAGTTTATAGTATTAAATTTATATCTATTTGTGAGACAAGGTTAACTAAGTGATCTGGCATATTGACTAAGTGATCTGACATCTAGTATGACCATAGAAATACCTACTTTATTAAAAGAGGTAAAAAGTAATAGTTCAATTAATACTGATTCTATTTAATGGTTCAAAAAATCAGACCTCAATTAGAAAGAGCTGTTCATTTCTCAGTGCATATTATCTACTAAGCATTTTTAGGGCTCCAAAAACAAGTAGGGCTTCATCAGTCTTTCTGAAGAGTTTATAAGTTTATAATATATTCAAGAGGAATAAGGCAAATAAGCAGGAAGGGAGAGATAAATCCCATAAAGAAGGAACGTTATAGTGGAGAGCTTCAAATGCCAGAGTGATTTCTTTTCTTTTCTTTTCTTTCCTTTCTTTCTTTTTTTTTTTTTCTCATGGAGATGAGGTCTTGCTTTGTTGACCAGGCTGGTTTCAAACTCCTGGCCTCAAGCAATCCTCCTGACTTAGCATCCCAATGTGCTGGGATTACAGGCGTGAGCCATTGTGCCTGGCCCAGGGTGATATCTTAATAATGGTGATGGTTTCAAGAGTTTATACATGTGTCAAAGCTTATTAAATTGTATACTTTAAATACATAAAGTTTAATGTATGTCATATTTACCTCAATAAAACTATTTTTCAAAATACCAGTTTTTGGTATTTTGAAATGTAATACATAGTGGAAAACACTGCATTTTTTTAAACAGAGAAATGATAAAACTAGTATTCTGCCTTATGAAGAATAAGTTGGTGGTAACGTTAGTTGACTTAATTAAAAAAGGAAAATGATAAACCAGGGTAGAGTACCCCAGTATGGGGGTATTCTGCTAGATTAAGTAGGCATGTTGATTGTTAATGGCTTAACAGAGCTAGAGTTACTGGCTTAGAGACTGCTAAAGAAAAAGAAAAACCTTGCTTGAAGTTTTATTAAGACTGAGTACCAAGAGATCTAAAGACCTAGAATAATTGTATAGGTTTCCAAGTCTTATAGAAGAATATGATAGTGATGATAGTGAAAAATATAAATACCTTCTAATTTGCAAAGCCTTTTCTGGGAGGCAGTGACTCCCAGAAAATGTAAATACTACATTTATACTGCTTAGGACAATAAAGCCCAACTCTTCATCTTTTGTAACTAATGAATGACGAATCAGCTAATTCATCTCTTTATCTCATTCTGTAATAAAAAGATTAGTGATTTCAGTTCAGTCACTTCCTCAGAATTGTGGTCTGTATTGTGTCAGGACAAGATCAAATAAGTGCATATCCACCTTTTACATGTCTATACAATTATTTGATTCTAGAAATATGAGAATAAAAGAAAAAGAGTAAATATGTTGGTGAAAAGTGTGACAGCACAAGCCTAAGCAGGAGAACAAAATGAAAAGTAGTTCTTAAAGAGAATAAAAGTTCTTTGGATGTTTGCTTTTCCCGGGTTTTAATCTCTTGTTACCCAGAATATAATTGAAATATATTATTTTAATGGCTGGGCACGGTGGCTCACGCCTGTAAGCCCAGCACTTTGGGAGGGCAAGACGGGCGGATTGCCTGAGGTCAGGAGTTCGAGACCAGCCTGGCCAACATGGTGAAACCCTGTCTCTACTAAAAATACAAAAATTATATATTTTATAATTATATATATATTTTAGACAGAGTCTCGCTCTGCCACCGAGGTTGGAGTGCAATGGCGTGGTCTCAGCTCACTGCAACCTCCGCCTTCCAGGTTCAAGTGATTCTCCTGCCTCAGCCTCCCGAGTAGCTGGGATAACAGGCACCCGCCACCAGGCCCAGCTAATTTTTGTATCTCTATCTCTGGTTGTCACTAGAGATCTGGAATCAGGTGTGGGAAAGGATGGGTCAGAAGACTGCTGGCTTTTGTTTGCTTGTTTGTTCATTTGTTGTTAAAAATTCTGTAGTACTATCTCATTGTTTAAACTATTTATCCATATTATTATGCATTCTATAAAGTGATTATTTGGTGAAGACCATAAATATTACATATAGCATGAATAAAAAAATAACTGGCTGGGTGCAGTGTCTCGCCCTGTAATCCCAGCACTTTGGGAGGCTGAGGTGGAAGATTGCTTGAGCTCGGAAGTTCGAGACCAACCTGGGCAACACGACAAAATCCCATCTCTACTGAAAAATACGAAAACAGCTGGAAGTGGTGGTGCATGCTTGTAGTCCCACCTACTTGGGAGGCTGAGGCAGGAGGATCAATTGAGCCCAGGAGGCAGAGGTTGCAGTGAGTCGAAATCACTCCCCTGCACTCAAGCCTGGGTGAGAGTGAGACCCTATCTCAAAACAAACAAACAAACAAAAACTGTCTTACTCTTATTCAAATAGGTACTTATGATTTGGAATGAAGTTTCCAATTAGAGCTTCTATACGGATTTATTATATACTTAACCTCAGGCAATTTAGATGGAAGAGAAGAGGGTGTTTTCTAGAAAATTATGGTGATGGTTTAAAATGTGGTTCCAGTGGTGGCAACAATACTGATGTTGGAGGTGTCTGCGAAGAGTTTGATTAAAATTGTTTAATGTGTATGAGTGGGAAAAGCACATCAATTGGGGAACATTCTACAATATTAGACAATATGAAATTGTAAACATGTATATGTAAATAAATCCATAAATTATTTTCTGACTATGTCTTTGATATTCCTGAAATATGAAATATTCTAGTTGGCAAAAACAAACAAAAAAACCCACAAAAACTACTTTTGCATCTTCTCATTAGGAAAAAAGCGATTGATTTAAATTTGAAGTCACTTTATATTTTGGCAAATTTCACAGTTTCCTCCATTGTTCTCTGAAGCTACTAATACTTACATTTAAATTGAATTTCAAATCTACCACTAATTAGTTTCTCTTTCTTTGTCTATCTTATAAAGTCACTAAAATCATCCTCATGTGAAATGCACGTGTTGTAGCTTGTCTCATATTATCATCTTGATCAATTAAAAATTAAAATTTTCACTACTCAAAATACTCTGATAAGTAATCAAAGGCTATATACTTTAGGAAAAAACTAAAAATAATCCACTCATTTATTTGAGATTGAAATGGACTTATAAGTCTTCTTGGCAGTCTTAAAGCTAAAGCAAAGTCTACAAATGCATTAACCCAGAAGGAAGAGGACAAGTTTGTGCCATATAATTTTATAATTGGGAATTTAAATTATAAAAGAAAAAGTACCCAATAAATGGCAGATCTCCTTTGTTTTAACCTCATCCAAAATTAATCCCACTTTTTGATCACATCCCTGACAAAGGAATCTTTCTTTCTAATGCTGCAATATTAGCCTGGGGTTCAGGAATATCCCTGCGAGGACAGAAAGGAATTACCCAGGAAACCACTGCAGAAATTCCAAGTATCTTTTAGGTGCTTTACAGTTGACACCTGAAGACCTTTCTGACATGGTCACTATTGTGACAGGAATAATACTGCTTCATGGTCAGTCTGTGGTGAGATTATGCGTGGAAAACCTTGGACTTCCAAATAATTAAGAAATTAAAAACAACAGCAGCATCAACAAAAATAAAAACCAGATATGAAAAAAAACCTCCCTAATAAAGACGGGATTCTTTCTTCTTTGCATACCATCAAAAAGATCATTCTGGTGTAGATAACAGAAGTGGAGTTGAATCATAATTTTTTTTTTAGTTGATTATAGATGCCACTAGAAAAGGTTTAAGCGTGTTTGGACAGGGAAATAGAAGTATACATTTTTCTTCTTTTACATTTGCTGAAAGAAGATCTATTATCTCTAATAATTTCTGAATGAAATACTTAATTGTACAGTTTCCTGTAAATAAATACATTTCCACGTTTCATATGGCAGAGAAGAAATTTGGTTTTGTTTGCATCTCATTTTTGTATTTTTAAGAGTGAAGTGTGAAATTGTAATGACAAATTTCCCTTTGTTTTCCTCTATTTGAGAGTTCATTGCTGAATACTTTCAACGTTTAATCATAAGGGGGAAAATGACCCCAGAATTATATGATCTTTAATGACTCCATTTTAACAACTAGATACAAAAAGAGAAGCAAGGTGAAGGGCATCCTCTTAACCCATTCAGATGGAAATGTGAATCAAGTGGAAACATTTTATAAATGCAAGTTGCTTTATTTACTAGCATTATTATACTGTGCAATAAAATACTCCTTGTGGTTAGAAGCAGTTACAAACAGCTAACTATTGTTTTCATATTTCCATTTTTTATGTTCTGATATCAGGCAACATCTACATCAAAAAATTACAGGGGGAGGAAAAGAAGAGAAATTAGGATAGGCTATAAAGATTGTACAAATCCTAAATGGTGTGATTACAGGGCATGATGGCCACTGAATAGATCCATTAGTCGTAATTGAATCTGTCAGGAGCCAGTTAAATGGCTGTCTCTGAGGAGGTCACCTTCCACATATGAACTGGCCTACACCTTGTATTAGCCTTGTCAGGAGATTGAATCCTGACTTATCTGTAGAAACCTTTAAAACAAATAATAGGAATGAAGTAGCAAAGCTCAAAACTAACAACATTCTGGATGGAAAAAAAATGCATAGCATAAGGAGTGGTGATCACACCAGACAAACTTTATTGCCCATCCTGTTCCCAGCCTGTGTGGCACGCTCCCCGTTTTCTCCTCTAGGTTCACGGTTAGCCTCCCCACCCATCTCTGGGCTGACATTTTCAAAGGACTGCATCAAAGGGGATTCCTTGCCCTGTGACTTCCATAGGAAGTCCTGTTGGGAGACCGGAGGATGGAAGAGAAAGAATATTTATTTCCCTGCTCTTGGATATTTAATTCCCTGGTTTCTTCCTTCCTGGGGGCCTTGTGCTTCACCAAGGACCATAGCTGGTCTTTGGAGTAAGGCAAGTGAGGTCCTAGGGTGAAAAAAATTTAAGGGGGTGCTCATTCTCAGGGTTGTGCAAGGGGAGGATCGGCATTGGAGAGAGGCCCTCCTTAGATTTATTTTGTCACCAATTCCTTACACTAGCCCTTCCTTTAATTGAGCTAGTTTGAAGGGATTCTGTTCCTTATTTTCAAAGCAGCACAAACCAAAATAGCAAAAAACCAGAAGCCTGAGAAGCACTTGGTGAAAACTTGGTTATTCTAAAATAATTCAGGATTCTTGGGTCTAGAAACTTATCCTCGTCAAGATTGGATATGTGTTGCTTCATAAATTGTAAGGCCAGTGAAAAAAGAAAACATGGCCCAGTGCTGTGGCTCATGCTTGTAATCCCAGCAGTTTGGGAGGCTGAGGCGGGCAGATCACTTGAGATCAGGAGTTCAAGACCAGCCTGGCCAACATGGTGAAACCTGTCTCTACTGAAAATACAAAAATTAGCTGGGCATGGTGGTAAGCACCCTGTAATCCCAGCTACTCAGGAGGCTGAGGCATGAGAATTGCTTGAACCCAGGAGGCAGAGGTTGCAGTGATCCAAGATTGTGCCACTGGACTCCAGCCTGGGTGACAGAGCAAGACTTCATCTCAAAAAAAAAAGAAAAAGAAAAAGATAATACAGGGCACCCATGTAAACATTATTGAAAATGTCAAGAAAGCAACAGCAGAGCATTGAAGCAAGCACAGGAACTTTCTTAGTGTGGGTTCCTACATGACTACATAGGTCATATACTCATGAAGCCCATATTCTGAGATATTTGCAAATGAAATGGTTAATCATTGAGGAATTGTGAGAACTGAAAAAGTATTAGAAAATAAAATTAAAAGTCATTTAAAATTTTGCAAGCCCTATGATGGCAGCATGGGTTTATTATGCATCTTTTTAACCCATGGTGTTTATTAGAGCACCTTCTACATAGTAAGAACTTAGCATTAACAACAATAATATCTGTAGTTACTGAACTCTTATTAGGGGCCCAAGGCCTGGTGCACAGTAAGTATTTATTTGTTGAAGTAATGAATGGGTAGATTAAATTTAGAGACTGGTTAAGGGCTTTATGTGAATAATCTCATTTAATCCTAAAAATCCTAATGATCAATAAATCCTCATTTAAGCCTGGTGAGGTAAATATCATTAGTATCTCTTGAATTAGTCTGTTCTCACACTGTTATAAAGATACTACCTGAAACTGGGTAATTATAAACAAAAGAAGTTTGATTGATACAGTTCTGCATGGCTGGGGAGGCCTCAGGAAATTTACAATCATAGTAGAAGGTGAAGGGGAAGCAAGGCACATCTTACATAGCAGCAGGAGAGAGAATAGAGAAAGGGAGGGAGTGTCACACTTTTAAATCGCCAGATCTTGTGAGAATTCATTCATTATCACAAGAACAGCATGGGGGAAACCACCACCCTCATAATCCAATCACTTCCCACCAAGTCCCTCCCTTGACAGACACGTGAGGATGACCATTTGAGATGAGCTTTGGGGTGGGGTGGCCAGGGGACACAGCGCCAAACCATATCATCTCTATTTTATAAGGAACCGGAAGCTTAGAGAGTTAATTTGCCCAAGGTCACAGAGTTGGTTAACGTCTGAAATTTGTATCCCTATTTCCATGATTCCAAAGTCTAAGATCTTAACCACTCTGCCCACAATAGGCACTCTGAAAGAATTGAATGATTTTTGGATTGTCTTTGGGCATTAACTGAGTTGTACCTTTAACAATTCTATTAACTTGTTATTAAAAAATAGCAATCCTTATTATGTAAAAATTTTAAATCCCAGCTAGTAAATACTAACTGTATGAGAGACTCTGATTGTCTACAGAACATTCTCTCCTTAGAAAGACATATTTTTGGTCTTATATTTTATTACATTTCTGATCTTCTGTAATAAGACAATGAAATTATTATATCATGGATATAATATAAATGACGGATTGTGTCATGGATACATACAACCTTATAAATATGTCAGGCCAATTAGAACTCTTAGTCTTATACTGAAATGTGCACCGTAGATAAAATTACATAGATACAAACATCTATACATTGAACTCTCGGTGGCAAATTTCAAGAACTGGAAGCCTTAAAATAAAGAGGAAAAAGCTCTTAAGACTGGAATATGCCTTAGTATTAGTGAAACCAAATTTCACTTCTCCAATTATTGTGTGGACAATCCTGTAATCTCATACCAGTCTTCTAAAATCCTTAAGCTTGAAGAATGGCTTCAGCCCAGAACAAGCTTTCTCTAAGTGGAATTCAGGAGGATCTGAGCAGCCAGATTCAAATGTGCACTACAGGAGAGCAGAATCTCTGTGTGTATATGGTGACTGTTCAGTTTCCACCTATTGGCCATCCTTGCAAGGGAGGCATCATTCTCTCACAAGATAGATTTGTATGGTAACATGTAATAAAAGATAGGAGAGATTAAAAAGAAGAAAGAATGCAGAGAGAAGAGAGAAAACGAGTTACTGTTTAACAGATGCTGGGGCAAATGATTATGCTCCTGGCAGGCAAAAAAAGGGCAAAAAGTTTCCTGTATTGCTCCCTAATACAGTCACCTTTGAAGATGTGATGTGCCGACTCTCTCAAAACTAATCTGACATACACAGACACCTAAATCATAGCTGTCACTATGGAGCGCTGCCGCTGGCTTGTACAGGCTCCTGAGAGCTAATTGTGTACACCTCTTTCAAATGCCATATTCAGGGACATCAGGTTCATAGTTTGAATTTGGCCGTAATAGGAATATTTACACCACAGAAATCAGCAACTGTTGTAGTTTTTTTTTTTTTTTCCTCCCTGGAGAGCCTGTTTACCAGCACACCACTGACTGTAGCTTATAAAGACAACATAACTCCATAGTGTGTACATGGGATAGGGAACCATACTCTACTTTTGTGTGAAGGCAACAAATAAGGAAAAATGAATCAGTAAAACTCCTGCAAACTTTATAGAAGACTGTTCCAAAGGTCCTGCTGGCATATTGCAGTTTTTAAAATTCAACTACAAGTGCATTGCAATGTCATTCAGAAGGTTGAATTATAATTGGCATACTCTGTAGAAGAAGTGAGAAGTATGGTATAATTTTTATAAAGTTTTCCATTGAAAATTAATTTTTCAAAGCTATGGGAGCTGGTTTGACTATTGAGCATCTTTATTGATAAATATCAAGCCCTATGGCCTTTCTACAACACATATTTAAGTTAAACAAATGAAATCAATGTTATAACTTAAAAATAAATTCTTCTTCTTCTTCCTCTTCTTCTTCTTCTTCTTCTTCTTCTTCTTCTTCTTCTTCTTCTTCTTCTTCTTCTTCTTCTTCTTCTTCTTCTTCTTCTTCTTTTTGAGATGGAGTCTCACTCTGTCGCCCAGGCTGGAGTGCAGTGGCGCAATCTCGGCTCACTGCAAGCTCTGCCTCCCGGGTTCACGCCATTCTCCTGCCTCAGCCTCCAGAGTAGCTGGGACAACAGGTGCCCGCCACCACGCCCGACTAATTTTTGTATTTTTAGTAGAGACAGGGTCTCGCCACATTGGCCAGGCTGGTCTTGAAATCCTGACCTTGGGTGATCCACCCACCTTGGCCTCTCAAAGTGCTAGGATTACAGGCGTGAGCCACTGCGCCCGGCCAAAAATAAATTATTTTTAAAAATAACCAAAGAACCACAGGAAAAACTTATGTTACTTAAAATATTATTGTTTAGCTGGCTAAACAATCTAGGTCACCAAAAGGACTCACCAAACTTCAGTTCCATGGATTTAAATCTATTTACAAGTTGCTTTTATTTAAATAAACTAATAGTTTCTAATACATAACTTATTGAAGTAAACTGATAATTAGGCATCAATTTGTATTCATTTCGGAAGCCAATGGACATTTTTAGCAGTACCAGCAGTAAAGATACTCAGTTTTATTCCCATTGCTTGGAGTATGCAGTGGCAATGAACGTCTGAAAACCACTCCAGAATGATAGGGGGATAAATTGTATTTTGGGGAAGGTTTTGGCCAGTATAGATAGAAATGGAAGAGGAGGCCTAGTTACTCTTGTTTGTTTTTACCCTTGGTTTTTTCTGTTTTTTGACTATTACAAATAATGCTGCTATGAACATTTTAATACAAGCTTTTATGTGGGTTTATGTTTTAATTTCTCTAGGATATATACATAGGATTGGAACTGCTAGGTCACATGGAACTCTATGCTTAACATTTTGAGGAACTGTTGAACTGTTTTTCCATAACAGTGCACCATTTTTACATTCCCATCGACAATGTATAAGGGTTCTAATTTCTCTGCATCCTCTTCATTTATTATCTTTTTTATTATAACTATCCTGGTAGTGGTATCTAATTGTGGCTTTGATTTGCATTCTCCTGGGGGTTATGATATTGAGCATCTTTTCATTTATTTACTAGCTACTTGTATATCTACTTTGAAGAAATATCTATACATTTTTATTTAATTATACTTTTTAAATTAATTATTATTATTTTTTTTGAGACAGGGTCTTACTCTGTCACCTAGGCTGGAGTGCAGTGGCGTGATCTCCGCTCATTGCAACCTCTGCCTCCCAGGTTCAAGCAGTCCTCCCACCTCAGCCTCCCAAGTAGCTGGGACTACACGTGCGTGCCACACGTGGTGTCTCACCATGTTGCCGAGGCTGGTCTTGAACCCCTGAGCTCAAGCGATCTGCCCACCTGGGCCTCTCAAAGTGCTGGGATTACAGGCGTGAGCCACCGTGCCCGACTCCTAATTAATAAAAGTTCTTTAATTAGATTGTTTTTTAATTATCAAGTTGTAAAAGTTTTTCTACATTCCTCTTTACTCTTAATTAGCTGAAAATTTGTCAATTGTTCTTTAAGGTAAAAAGGCTAAATCAAGACTTTATGCTACCAGTTTGGATAAGAAGCGAGGCACTGGGTCTATCTGTAGTGGTATGTTGCAGTCAGTTTGTCACGAGAGCCAATTGTTAAATTTCAGGAACTTTGCAAACTACTTGTTAAACACAGTCCTTATTAAAAAGCAAATTATATCAACTTACAATTAAATATCTTATATTAGTATTAGAAATAAATATATTAGATGTTCTAAGCTTATTACTTCTGAATTATTTTTCTACATTTTATTATTATTTATGCTATTGAGGTTATTTATGCTATTGTCTCTATGGTGGAAATATTATACAATTATGTGTAAGTGTACACCTCTTCCCAACTCCATATGGAAATTGACCATGTGGGAGTACTGTATTTATACCATGGAAGTTGGCAAACGCTACACATCAGCTTCTCCCCTATCTCTTTCCACCAAGAGCTGGTAATTAAACATCTGTCAGTGCACCACTGGACAATTAGGCCTGGATATTATGAAGATGTTCCAAAGGCCTAATTCTTGACAGAGAATGTAAGCGGAAGATAATTTTTTAAGACCCCTAGCAACCCCTGCTGAGAGCACATCTTTGAAGCCCAGGCTGTGGTGCCACTTTTGAACAACTCTCATGAAGTTCCATCAAAAGATACTGGTCAGCTTTGCCTGCTAAGTTGGAGAAAGTAGGCCATGTGTTCTTTGAATGTCTGGAGGACGATGATGATTTTATTTGACTTTGCTCTGTATAATCAGTGTTTAGCATGGCCTTGAGCTGATACTATTTACTCAGTAATATTTGTTGAATAAATGATAGCTGTGCTTTTCATCTGCCCCATGGTTATAAGGACTGAAATTTAAGAAGCGTGATTGAATAGATTCCTTCAAAATTCCCCCCCAATACCTACTCAATAAGTTCCTGGGGTAAGAGGTTGTGTCAGAATCCAGGGTGAGATGGGGTAGAGTTGGGGCAGAACCATACCTATGGAAGCAGCAAGAGAACAAATTACTTCTGTGGTACATATTCTGCAAAAATGCAAGAGCCACAAGCAAGGACAATTGACTTCTTCCTTGTAAGACCCTCTTTTTCTGGTTAAAAAAGTTTTTCTTCTATAAATCTAGTTCTCTAAGTCTCATAGGCCAGCCCTGAACCACATGGCCATGACTTGCTGTAAGGAAGTCTGGGAAAGTATCTGGGAAATGGGAAGAAGAGAGCCATGGTTGGCTTAGGTTAGGGTTAGGCAAACTATAGTCTGTGGGTCAAAACTGGATGTTCACCTAATTTTAGAATGTTTTCAAGCTAAGAATAGTTTTTACATAAAAATATATACCAGAGCATAGCCATCATGTCAAAACAAGAAAAGAAGAGAAAAGTGAACTTTTTATGTCATGCTTTTAAGGCACAGTGGATTGTGGATTATTTTGTTATCAAATTGGATGACAAAGTATGTGTTTATTGTGCAGTGATACTATACCTGTACTAAAAGATAATATACATCAATATTCCCAGATTCATCACAATATTCCCAACTCACAGGGAAACAATGGTCAGAAAATGTGAAAATTTACAATGGAAAATGTCATCACAGCAGAATTTCTTCACAAAAATAACAAAAGAGTTGAAACCAAAGTAATTTTCTGAGTGACTTCTTTGTTGGCCAAGCAAAGAAAGCCGTTTACTGATGACGAGTTAATTAAATCATGTTTGATCACAGCAGCTGAAAAAATTTTTTCCCAAGAAAATAAACTTGTTTCAGACGATTAACCTTTCAGTGAGATCTGTTGTTTGAAGAGTTGAAGACACTGGGAGCAACATCAATAGTCATGTACAAAACAAGGTAGATGATTTTGAGTGGTTTTCCTTGGCTCTTGATGAGTTAACAGGTATTACCAATAGTGCTCAGTTGTTTATTCAAGGAGTCAACGCTGAGTTTAAAGGGACTGAAGAATTAGCCTCTATGAATCATCTGCGTAGAACAACTATGGGCAAATATATTTTCAAAGAAGTTGGGAAAATGTTAATAAAACCTGAAGTAGAATCTGCTAAGATGCCTTATAACTTATGGTGATAAAAATGTGTATGGAGAAGAAAAGGCTTAGTTGGACAAATTAATAAAGCTTGTGAAAATGTGAGAGACTTAAAGCCCATTGTTACTTACTATGCTGTTCATCAGCAGGTAATTTGCAGAAAGTGTTTGAATCTACTGTGTGTTTCTGACCCAGAAGTTCCAATGGTGAACTTCATTTACTCTGGTGGACTTAATGATCAATTCTGTAAACTTTTCTCAAAAATAGAAGCTGAATATTCCCATTTGCCCTATCACACAGTAGTATGATGGCTTAGCAGCGGTAAAGTTTTGTTGCAATTTTTAAAACTCAGGCCTGAGACTTCTGGAATGAGAAGAACCTCCCTCAATTACTGTTATTGAACATGAGTGGCTTTGAAAATTAGCTTGTGTGGCAGACTTCATCATGTTTCTCAATATAAAATTACAAGGCAAACAGAGAATATGTCCAAAACTCACATTATGGTAAAGTCATTTTAACAAAAACTAATGCTGTTTCAATCACAAGTAATGTCAACCTGCTTAATATAGTTCCTGTGCTGTCAAAGTTTTAAAAAGAAGCAAGAGCTCCATTCCCACAAACATTTGCAGGAGATATATTTTCCAAAATCAAACTGAAGTTCCAATAGCATTTTTGGATTTCAATGCAAGTGGAAAGGAAATTTTCAAACATCAAAATCCATTTATTAAAGAAGACACAGATAAATGGAAAGACATCCTCTGTTCATGGATTGGAAGAATACCATTACAATGTTCATACCACACAACATGATCTACAGATTCAATACAATCCCTAAAAAATTTTGATAATACTATTTAAGAAATAGAAAAAAACAACATAAAATTTATATCAAACCACAAAAGGCCCTGAATAGCCAAAGCAATCTTGAACAAGAAGAACAAAGCTGGAGGTGTCATACTTCTTGATTTCAAAGTACATTACAATGCTACACTAATCAAAACAGTATGGTACTGGCATAAAAATATACAGATAGGCCAATGGAACAGAGCAGAGAGCCCACGAATAAATCTATGTATCTATGGTCAACTGATCTTAAACAATAACACAGAAGGATCGACTCTTTATTAGATGGTGTTGGGAAAACTGGATATTCACATGTAGGAGAATGAAATTGGACCCTTACCTCACCCCATGTGATAAAGTCAACTAAAACAGATTAAATATTCAAACATAAGATCTAAAACTGTAAAATTACTAGAAGGAAAGATAGGAAGAAAGCTTCTTGACCTTGTTCTGAGCAATGATTTTTTGAATATGACCCCAGAAGCACAGGCAACGAAAGCAAAAATAGACAGGTGGGATTGCATCAAACCAAAAAGCTTTTGCACAGCAAAGGAAACAACAGAATTAAGAGACGACTTACAGAATGAGAGAAATATTTGCCAACTATTTATGTGATAAAGGGTTAATATAGAAAATACAAAGAATTCAGCTTAATAGCAAAAAAACCAAATAACCTTATTAAAAAATGGACTAAGGACCTGATAGACATTTCTCCAAAGAAGACATACAAATGGCCAATAGATATAGGAAAAAATGCTCAACATCAGTAATCATCAGACAAATTTAAAACTACAATAAGATATAACCTCAAACCTGTTAGAAAAGGTAACAAGTGTTAAGGATGTGGAGAAAAGGGAACACTTACATACTGTTGGTGGAAATGTAAATTGGCAGAGCCATGATAGAAAACCGTGTGGAGGTTTCTCAAAATACTGAAAAATAGAACTATATCTGATACTGCAATCCCACTTTTGAGTATACCTCCAAAGGAAATGAACCTGGCATCCCAAAGAGATATCTGCACTTTTGTTCACTGCAGCATTATTCACAGTAGTCAAGATATGGAAACAACCTGTTTGTCAAAAGATGATTGGATAAAGAATCTGTATGTGTGTGTGTATATGAAGATATATTGAAGTTTTTATATATCCTTTGCTTTATTGAATCCTCTCAGCACCTCCAATAATTAAAAACATATCAGGAAGAACAAAAAGAGACTTGAGGCAAATTTACTCTCTGGTCCATTTCAGAAAGAAATTGCTGGCTTAGATCAAACATATTCTATCCCTTGGTGCTGGGAACATTGCTGAGTCACATAAAAATTTGGATTATTTTTAGCATGGGGATTACATTGAAATAATGTATGTCAATATTAGTAAGGATCTGATATTGTCTTGTTATTAAGAAAAGTGGTTGTAGTTATTAGAGATACATGGCTACATCATTCTTATTGCCCAAGCTGACCTTGAGCAAACTACCAAGCATGTGAATGAGGCCATCCTAGACCAGCCAAGCTTTAAGCTGACTGCAGACATGTAAAGAGATCCAGGAGGGACCAGCAAAACCAGCCTAAATATGAATTGCCTAGGAAACCACAGGATCCTGAGAATGAATAATTGTTTGTGATTGTAAGCCACTAAGTTCTGGAGTGGTGTGTTACACAGCAATCTCTATTATAGGTGACCAAGGTAAGTGTGTCAGATATTCTCTTTTTGCCCCTTCACAGTGCTGCAGGAGGCCGACCTATAACTGCAGCACAGGCTTCCCTTGCTTCAGGAGATCAAGAGAGAGGAGAATGAGGGAAGTGAAGATAGTAATTCCCTGAACCCCCTCCCTGTAGCATCACTGTGGACTGGCTGTGTTACGTGACCAAATGCCCCAAACACAGCTTCTTTGTGTTTTGTAACTACACTCTCTCCTTTCTGCTTTCAGCTTAGGCGTGATTTGGGGGCCCCAATGTTACTGCATCTCCCTTGTGATCTTTTTAATCCCTGCCCATACCTCTGTTTATAGTCTTTTATTAAACTCTTCAATGTTTCCTAGTTTGATTGTACCATCTGTTTCTTGCTGGGACCCTGACTGATAGAGTAGGCCTTATCCAGAAGGTAACATCTCAGCAAAGACTTGAATGATCTGATGGAATGAATCACAAAGATATCTGGGGAGAAATGCCAAGATCTTGCAGCAGCCAGGAGGCCGGGTGAGTGAGCTGGGCAGGAGTGTAGAAGACAAGGTCAAAGGGGCAACAGACAGTCTGTGTGTGTGTGTGTGTGTGTGTGTGTGTGTGTGTGTGTGTCTGTGTTGGGGATGGAGGTGTGTGGTGCAGGGGAGGGAGATCATGTATGGCCCTGTTGGCTTTTGTAAGAACTTTCGCTTTTACTTAGAAAGAAATGGGGAGCCATTGGAGACTCGTATATCTAATTAAATCTAATAGATTGCTTTCTGTGATGTGCTGACACTGGAGCTCTGTGATTTAGTACTGAATTTCTCCTCCCAGTCTTCGTGCCTGATGATGAATGCGTGGGCGTGTTGAGCCAGCCCAGCATGCTTGGGCCTGAGTTCAAGGCTTTGTGTCTCTCTCCTGATGCTGTGGGTGACATGACCTTCCTTACAGTACAGGATTCAGACTACAGTGTCTTTTTTTTGTTAGCATATTCTTTTCAGCTCTGTTAATGACTTGGGAGTGGGCACATTTTTCTTACTCTCTTTTTTTTTGTTGTTGTTAAAGTCAATAGGCCCTTCTACACTGACTTCAAAATGTGTGCTTATCTAAAGGGTCTTATACAATAGAGAACTGCTTAACTACTTCAGTGGAAATAATACAAGGAGTTGAACAGAAATACTATCTGCCTGCCTACCTCTTAAAGACGGTAGTTTGTCTTAAATATTTAAAAGGCAGAGTTTTGCATGTACAATGTCTAGAAAATACAGATTTGAAAGGTGTTTTAATCCTTCAAGTGAAATTTGCGTCTGAGCTGGGCCTTCTGGAATTAAGTCTAGCGCACCCTCCACAGGTTACATGAATAAAGGTGATTCTCTTGTAACCCCTATGAAGGACCACCCTCTCTCTGCTGTTTCTCAGAAATATTCCTCAGGCTGAAAGTCAGTGAACCAGCTGTAGAGAGCTACAAACATCTGCATCAGATGTAGGTTTGCCCAACTAAGTTAAACTGATCTTTCCTAAGTTATAGCTCAATCAAAATTTAACTATAAATTGTAGCTACATTCCTTCAGGCTACATTCTTTGCTTTCAGCTCAGAAGGAAAGTAAGCTATTTAGTTAACATGATTAATTAGGCAGGCAGAATCTTTTTCCTCCTAGCTAAGAACATAGGTGGACTATTAGAACCTGTTCTAATGTTTTTTGTCCAGCCTTCACCTTAATTTCTTTTACAATTTGTTGTTATTGGCCGGGCGCGATGGCTCATGCCTGTAATCCCAGCACTTTGGGAGGCTGAGGTGAGCCCACCACGAGGTCAAGAGATAGAGACCATCCTGGCCCACATGGTGTAACCCCGTCTCTACCAAAAATACAAAAATTAGCTGGGCATGGTGGCGCACGCCTGTAGTCCCAGCTACTTGGGAGGCTGAGGCAGGAGAATTGCTTGAACCCAGGAGGTGGAGGTTGCAAGCTGAGATTGCGTCATTGCACTCCAGCCTGGCAACAGAGCAAGACTCTGTCTCAAAAAAAAATTTAAATTTTTAAAAATTTATATCCCAGTGCATAAAGCAAGCTATTCAATAGGTATGCAGTAGAAAGAGGATAGGACTAGGAGTCAGGGAACCAGGGTTTTAGACCTTCTAAAACATATTAGCAGCTAGCCATGGTGGCTTACACCTATAATCCCAGCATTTTGGGAGGCCGAGGCGGGAGGATAACTTGAGGCCAGGAGTTCAAGACCAGCCTGGACAGCATAGTGAGACTTCATTTCTATATATACATATATTTATTAGAATGTAGTAGTAGAATATATGTGTATGTTAGCCGAACACTGTGGTGTGTGCCTGCAGACCCAGCTACTTGGAAAGCTGAGGTGGGAGGATTGCTTGAGCTCAGGAGGTGAGGCTGCAGTGAGCTATGATCGTGTCACTGTACCCCAGCTTGTGTGACAAAGTAAGATCCTGCCTCAAACCAAAACAAAGCCAAAAACAAAAAACAGCCCTGCCCAACCACAGCCCCCCACAAAAAGCAATTAGTCATATGACATTGAAGAATTGAAGATGAACCTGTATCCTTTTAGAATTTTAGTTCCCTTCTGTGTAATTGGCTTGATTAGATTAAATCAGTGAAGCGTAAAAAAATTTTGAGTTCCAACATAAGACTTTAAGCTTACTAAAATAAAATTCCCAACAAGTATAACCTATTATCATTTCATATGAGAACACTTCTATTTTCTTTTTTTAATAGAGATGGGGCGGGGGCCCTCACTGTTGCCCAGGATGGTCTTGAACTCCTGGCCTCAAGTTATCCTCCCACTTGGCCTCCCAAAGTGCTGGGATTATAGGTGTGAGCCATCATGCCCGGCCTGAGAGGGTACTTTTAACATTAAAACAAAACAAAAGAACAAAGCATAATCTCAGGAAAAGGACAGTCCTTTAAATTGAATAAATTTATTTTTATGAAAACTTAATACATTGTCCATATTTTTTAACTTCAGAATTTGTCAGAGAAAACTTTGTCATGAACTGGCAACTTCTGAGATCCTTTCTGGTTCTAAAAGCCTATCTCTCTAGTCTTGTCAAAATAAATCTGGTGGCTGCTGACTTGGTCTCCAGAATGAGCTGGCTCCATAAGGCTCTAGAATACGTCTTTCATCTTGGTATCTCCTGTGCCTACCACAGTGCCTGGTATAGCATTAAATTAAATAAATTAAAAGGTGAAATGATCCCTGCTGAATTGCAGTTCCTGTATGGAAGGAGTATACCCCAGAAGGAGGGGGTGAGCCCATGGACTTCCAGCTTAACCCTAGATCTGCAGTAAAAGCAGTCAAATCGGTTCTAGGCTCCAAGTTTAATGGTCAAGTTCCTCAATCCTGCCCAAAATCTGAATCTAGGATAGGTGTCTGCTGTGGCCTACATGTTTGTGTCCCACAAAGTTAATGTGTTGAAGCCTAAACTCCAATGCAACAGGATTAAGAGGTGGGGCCATTGGGAGGTGATTAGGTTATGAGGACTCCTGTCGTGCCCTTATAAAAGACGCTTCAGGTAATCTATTTCCCCTTCTATCCTGTGATGATACACAGAAGGCACCATCCAAGAGGAATGGAACCTCACCATATTCCAAATCTGCTGGCACCTTGCTTGGACTTCCCGGCTTGCAGAACTGTGAACAATAAATTTTTATTGTTTATAAATTACCCAGTCTAAGATACTTTGTTATAGCAGCCTGAACATACTAAGGCGGTGTCAAAAGTAGACTCAACATCATTCTTTAAATGGGCATTTCCCTGTGTGTTCCTAAAACCAGGCTTTCTACAACAGAGGCAGTACGTTTACTCATTGAGCACCAGGGTGCTTGGATTCAAGTTTTGGCCTGGCCATTAGGTAGGTGCATGACCTTGGTCAAGATGCTTCACTTGCTGTACTTCACGTTCCTTATTTATAAAATGTGGGTAATAACTGTAACTGCCTCATAAAGTTGTTCTGTGGATTAAATAAATTTATATACTTAGAACAGCGCTGTTTACAGAGTTATGTGTTTAATTATAATTTTGACTAATGAGCCTCAAGAAATATAGGAATAGAAGAAAAAATATTAAAATAGTCCTAAAAGAAATACTGGTGCATTTGGAAGACTGAAAGAGAGTATCATCAAAGTCCATAAAAAGGGAATTATAAGCCTTATAAAACTCCTTTGAAGCAAAGGATAACAGAGGTTGAATAACTTTAAGTAGGTTCAATATTGATTGATTGAATGATTGATTGTGACAGAGTCTCACTCCATCAGAGGCTGGAGTGCAGTGGCGCCACCTCGGCTCACTGCAACCTCCGCCTCCCGGGTTCAAGCGATTCTCCTGCCTCAGCCTCCTGAGTAGAGTAGCCGTGACTGCAGGCGCGCAACCCCACGCCGGGCTAATTTTTGTATGTTTTTTTTAGTAGAGATGGGGTTTCACCATGTTGCCTAGGCTGCTCTTGAACTCCGCCCTCCTCGGCCTCCCAAAGTGCTGGGATTACAGGTGTGAGCCCCCCCACCTGGCCCCAAGATTAATTTAGATAAATTCTTAGAGGGTGAATGCATAGTTGGTTATTGGGAAAACTGTTAACGGTCTGTGATACATAATTACTTTTCTGAGGTGATGGGGAACCAAATTCTTCCTACAAATGAGAAACAGAACTTCTTGTCTACACATTAAAATGACTTTGGAAACTTAGAAAAATATCAATGTCAAGATCTGGCAGCAGACCTTTTTCAACCAAGTGATGAGGCCCAGGCACTTGTTTTTTTATTTTTATTTTTTCCTAAGGGTGCCCCAGGGTTTAGAAACAACTAAGTCAGATATTTTTAGAGTAATTTGTCTTAACTCTTTCATCTTGCGTATAATTTCCATTCTGTCATCCACAACCGAAATTCCACGCCGTCATACCAGTCTCTCCTCGTTTTTTTCTGCTGGCTCTTTTCAGCGTGTTTCATCGTGGCTGCTGTCTGTCTGTTACAGCCTTCTCACGTGGGAGCCCCCGCCCCGCCCCACGAGAAAATACATGTTTATCATTCAGTAAGTATTGTGCAAAATCGTAACAGAATAATTACTCGCGCCAATTCCCCCCAGATTAGATCAGCAGAAACACTTGGGCTAGAACTACCTCAGGACTATCTAACAAGTGGATATACCACAGTGGCGTGGAGAGCTGCAGTGTTCTGTGTTGGCCAAATGAAGTAAAGACACCAAGTAGCTATTAGGCGAAGAACGAAGCGTCTTCGCGGCAAGTCGGCTGTCTGCTTTAAATTTTCTGAATCCTTAATGTTATCAGTATTATTTATTTCCCCCGAGAAACAAAATCTCCAAATACCAAGAAGCTGTTCTGTATTGCCAAAAGCTGCATAGGGGCAGGCTGCCAACAGGACTACCCGGGCACGCTGCAGTGGCATCTCTAGGCAGTTTCCTTTAATCTGATTTTCCTTGGGCTAACTCCTCACTGCGGTGCTGCTCCACAGCCAGCCTCCGCGCGCGGCCCTCCCCGCACCAGCTCGGCTGCGGAGCGCGGGTCCGCCGCCCACGCCGCCTTTCAACCGCAGTGCGCGGCCCGGGCCTTAGACGCGCGTGCGCGCGAGCTGGGGAGGGCGGGCCCCAGCCGGAGGAGGCGGAACAGGGCCTCGCGATGTGCAGCCCATTGGCTCTCTCCTGCAGTCCCCGCCCCCGGGCGTTCGAGGCGGCGGGGCGGGCCACGTCAGGCAGCCGGTGCTGGGCTGAGCTTGTGGCAGAAGGGAGGTAAGCCGTGCGGGGCGGCGGGCTGCCACCGCTGCCCCACTGCTCGGGAGCCGCCGGGTCGCGCCGCCTGCGGCCCGGTCGGCTTGCATGGAGGGCGGCTGAGGCCCTGCGGGGCTGGGGCTGAGCTGGGAGACGGGGCAGTGGAGCATGTGGCGGCAGGGCCGCGTCGCGGCAAGGGGCAGCTGGGAGGGGGCTTTTTGCCCTCGTCCGGTCCTGCTGGGGCTCTCAGCTTCTGGAGGACTAGGCCTTCTGAGGTTACGGAGCTCCGAGATACCTGGGCAGGGCTGGCTGTGGTGACTGCGGTGGGACTTAGGGGGATCTCGACTCGGAAGCCGGTCGGCGCGATCCTTGCATACTTAGCTGCAGCAGGTTGCAGTCGTCCCACTCTCCTTCGACCGGTTCCCTAGTTGGGGGCAGAGCAGGAGATTCTGGCCGCGTCCTGCCTGGCCTGGGGTGACTGTCTCCTTCTCATTCCCGGTGACTCACTCAGATCATGTCCACTTATAATGCAAAGGCTTATGGGTGAGCAGGGCCTGTTTTCAGTCTCCTAGTTCTCTGGCTCCGTCCGCACTTGCGGCAATTACTTGAAGAAAGAGTATGTTAGATGTATGTTTTGAAATTTTCGTAGCAGCTAACGCGTGGAGACGTGCAGTTATGTTGCGTTTACCCTTCATGAGTTTTAGTTTCAGCTGTGGCGTCCTGATATCTCAGTGTGGTTCCTGAATTTGGAGCTTTTGAAATGAATGAAATCCTGCCAATTTCCTGCAGTCATTCATTCATACATTCCAAACTTTTTTGATGGATTCCTTAATGGTCAGCCTCATACCAGGTATTAAAATCGGCATTTCCTGCGTTTTCTTCCAGTTTATATGTTAGTTTTATTGTCTAGATTTGAGTTGGAAATTTTTTTTTTTTTTTTTTTTGTTATTTTCAGGTTCTAGTATCCCTGAAACCATCGTGGCTCTGAGGGTGTAATCCTGATAACTGTATCAGTAATGACTCCAGGTTTCAGTGGCCTATCTGTAAGAAGAGGAATGGGATTAGTATAATTTTGAGATTTTCCAGGAGAGGAGGGTAGATGGCATGTTTCCTGAACTGTGTTAACAGGAAGTAACTATTTTTAAAACACAGGATGCATTTTATGATTATGTTTTACTGTGTCAACGAACATTGTATCTGTCCACATTCACTTTTTGACTACCAAGCAAGTGCATGTTTACAATTTTGATTCACATCCAATTCCTGCGTAGAAAGCACTGTGACTCATCTGAATTTTGAAATGAGGTAATCATGAGCTTTTTAATGTTACATACAAAGGTATGATATTGAAACAATTGCATAAAAATGCAATTTTCAAAGCATTTTGACTTGCTTTTATAGATTAGTGGAAGCTAAAACCTCTGCCTTGATTATTTGCTTACTTAATCAATGTTAGGTAGTTACCATCGCTTGGCTAATGTTTATCAATATTATATCTATTTTAACATTTGTTTCATTAACCCCAAATTTACTGGATTTTAACTGATTGTTGCCTCCAGTTGACGCCTGATAACCAAAAGGTTATCAGGAGGAGCTGGAGGAGGCGGAACACGGCCTCGCGCCCTGTAATAAATAGTTTGAAATCAAAATTTTCATGGACGTATAACCAGAGTTTTTCATTTGTTGATTGATTGATGGTGCTTACCAGTAAATCGTTTGGCCTTTTTCCCCGTCTAAAATGATTTATGAAACAGTCTGAGACATAATATTCTTAGCTTCATGATACTTTTGGGATATTGTGCACAAATGATTAGTTGAATTAAATTGTTTATATCACTATTAGGAGTTTGGAAAATTTAAGAAAATATAACTTCTTAAAATTTTGCATTTGCTATTTTTTTGTTTGTTTGGAGACAGGGTCACTCTGTCGCCCAGGCTGGAGTGCAGTGCTGCGATCTCGGCTCACTGCAACCTCCGCCTCCCAGGTTCAAGTGATTCTTCTGCCTCAGCCTCCTAAGTAGCTGGGATTACAGGCGCATGCCACCACACCCAGCTAATTTTTGTATTTTTAGTAGAGACGGAGTTTCACCATGTTGGCCAGGCTGGTCTCGAAATCCTGACCTCAAGTGATCCCTCCGCGTTGGTGTTACATCTTTCAGTTCTAGAAATGGACCTGATCAAGATTGCAAGGTTATGGGGGAAAATTCAAGAGCTGAGGACATTAACCTTCTAGCGGGAAAAAACCACAATGAGAAATAATAACTATATTTGGAGGAAGTGTAAGGAAATAATAGTGTAAGGATTATTAGTCTATAACAAATCTTGATCTTAATCAGTATTTCTTGATGTATAACAAAGAACTTGGTTTAAGCACAAAAAGAAAATTAGGGTGATAATTTAAATTTTGATCAAGTGGGTAGTAAGTATTTCTTTAGAAGATGAGAAATCTATAGATCTGGAGATGCATGGTATAATAAAGTATGGTATACTTATATGAGTATAAGTCTGTGATTCACAATTAGTAATAGATTGATGGAGGTTTTGTTACTATTTCCACATGATAAGAAACAAGATTTGCTAAGCTGATAGGACAAGGGATATTTGTGAATTTCCTCCATGTAAATGATTTGAAACAACAAAGTTTTAAGTGATGTGGAAGAGCCCATCTATTTTCAAACAATGGATTGAACTGTAGTTTTTGTAACCCTCTAAGTACTTCTGGCCTCATAGTTTTTTTTTTTCCCCCTACTCAGGTCATATTGAAAGTAATAAAATTGTGTTTATGATTTTAAAAGTTTATATTGGCTTTCATTTAATTAGTCTGAGTTACTTTAGTTTTATATATTTTGAAGATGTTCCAAAACCCTTGACTTTAAATACTGTATAGCTTTCCATTGTTCATGAAAGAAAACATTTCTTTAGGCCAAAGGAAATTGAGAATCCAACTTGCATAGATAGTCAGTTTATTACTATTATTTAAAGATTTATCTTTTTACTTGCCTGGGGACCAATGAAGCATCCACTGAAGCTCCTAAACTGGAGAAGGTATCTTCTAATCTCCTTTTGGTCAGATGAGTTCTTGCTTATTTGGCTGATACATATGTTGAACAAATGTAATACAGTAATTGTGGGTGTTGTAACTGTAGTTTTATGAAGTTTTTTGGTTGCCAGGGTGTATCTTTCCCTTCTCTCTTGACAAGCCTTTCTATTTGGCCTACCTGCTTTCATAATTTATTCTTAAGTTCTACTCTATTTCCCAATCATTGCACATGTTGGTTTATGTAACCAAACCTGATTTTAGTATATGCTATTAGGACATACATGTGGAGAAGAATGGAGGAAACTTTTTATTAAATGTTTTTAATTGTTGAAACACTTAAGTAAATGTGATTTTTAAAGAGTCATAGTTATTAAAGGTATTGTATTCATTATTTTTTATTTATTCCTTCATTCAGCAAAGACAGCAACTACTTTGGTGCTAGGTCCTTAACTTTTCTTTAAGGAACTTACAGTATTGCATGGACTTCATAAACAACACCAAAATACAATGGGATAAACACTATAATTAGTCGTTCACATAGTATAGTGGGGGATAGAGAAAACTGTGTGCGAGGTTTGAGGAGATTCAGAGAAGGCTTTATGGAGGAATTTTCATCTGAATTGACGTTTGAAAGTGAGTAGGAATTAGTTGGTGAGGTTAGAGGATAAGGCATTCTGGGCACAAGAAAGCAGTGAGGACAAATAGATAGGTTAGAAATGGGACATAGACCCTTAATGTGTTAAGATAGAGAATAGAGAGATGAACTTTAAAAAGTAAACAAGGGGTAAATAATGAAAGTTCTCTTCCACACCATGTTAGCCATTTTGAGCTTTAATCTGGAGGCTACGTTGATCCATGAGTAATAGATTTTAAGTGGAAGAAAGTTAACATCAGTTTCATGAGGCAATGTGAGGAATGAATTGTAGTGGGGTAAGGCAGACATTTGCATTACATGTGACAGAACTCTGAAAATGCAGTGCTGCTGGAGAGAAGAGGATGAATTCCAGATATATTAAGGTGATTGAGTTAGTGGCCAGATGGATGTAGGGGATGAAGGAGTGATGGAGTCAAGGATACCTCCTAGGTTTATGACTTGCCGAGATAGGAATCACATGAGCAATATCAGATGTATGGGGAGAATAAGATCAGTAGTCTTGCACATGGTTAGGTCACACAATTGGTGCTGTTCAGTGGGTATTTGGCTGCTTTGGCCTGGAGTTAAAGAGAGGATTCTAGGTTGGAGATAGAGATTAGGATGCTATCAATTTATAGGTAGTTAAAACAATGTGAGAGTGGATGATGCCTAAGAGGGTTTGTAGAATAAGAAAGAATAAAGCAGAAGGGAAACACTGGGAAACACCACCCTGTAGGAAAGATGACCCAGTGAAAAAGACAGAAGGAACAGCCTAATGACAGTGGATGTCTAGAAGATAAGGAGGGAGAGAATCCAACAAGAAGAGACTGGTCCGATGCCATAGGGAATAGGAGAAAGAGCTAACTACAGTTTTTGGAAGGTTTCCCAGATAGGCCAGGATCATTAATTTGTAATAATACTAGTTCATATGATTCTGTGACTTTTGGCAGCAAAATTCACTAGAACCAGAGATGATAAATAGTTGGATTGATACAGTATTTGGATTTTGTTACGTGCGTATGGTAAGATTGCAAAGGAGTTGAAACTATTGGTGAAAGAATGGTCAGAGTGATGGAATGTGAAGTTTAGACTGGATAGGGATGACGATAGAGCCAGGAGGAGCTGAAAGATTGAGATAACACAATTGGTTCAAAGGATTAAAAGTCTGGATGAAGTAAATATACAAGTGTTTGTAGCTAAAAGGGAGATAATGAAAAGGCTAGAAATCCTCTGGTCAGAGTAGAATATTGGAATTTAAGATTTTTAGGGTGCAGATGGCGTGTAGGGTTTGGCTGTGGATATAGATGGTAGAAACGGAGGTGTTCAGGAACAATGAGACTGGTGGTGCATTCGATGAATTGCTCACCCAGATGACTATAGATGACTGTGGTACCCAGGGAGGAAGGGTAGAATGTGATCCTAATTTCTGAGGTTTAGATTGCCTATGGTGGTGATCACTGTAGATGAGAGATGAAGATACTTAGATGTTATGCCCTCAAAAGTACAGGGGGTGGGGGTGGGATGGGGTAAGTGGTCTGGAAACATTCTTCTGGGCCTTGGGACTTGGAAGGATGATTAGCCTTTACTGGTGGGGGCCACCAAAGAAGGGGAGTTTAGTTTCTATTAGGCCTAGGAGGTATGGGGAGCATCTAGTGAAGAGGCTGAGGATATAAGAAAGCTTATTGACTATGGTGTCAGTGTAAAAGCTTGGGAAGGAGTGAGAGAGCGAGGAAAGATTATTTAGAGGAGAAGACAGGTTAGAAAGAGCTTAGATTTGGGTATAAGGGTGACAGCGCTTCTCTGAAGCATATGGCTAGCTTTTAGTAGTTGGGACTTTAAATTTTGATGAAGCTTTCTGTTGTTAACGTTTACCCATCAAGTTATTATAGTTTCTGTCAAGAGTAGGACAGTTGGCATAGTACTGTTTCTAAATTTAAAAATAACATATATGTCTCCAGTGAGTATTTGTGTTATCTGTCGGAGAAAGGATGGACAGTGTGGCCTATTTGCTTTGATGTACCTTTTCCTGGTCTTTGAACTCCCAAAATACTTTTGCAAATACATTTCATCATGTGTGCCAATTCTTATCTATTGGTAGGATTAGGAAGTTATGTTGAGTATTTTTAGGTCAATTCTGGGCCCAGAGGTATAGGAAATGCCTTAATGTGAATGGCAATTGCCATGAATGTGGGAGATTGGCATACCTGCATTTACCTAAGATTGCCATCTGTTATTTTCTGACCTAGAGTCTGCTTCTAAGGACAGCGCCTCACTTATGCACTAGGTCTTATTCCTTTTACCTTCCGAAGGATTTGGCTCCAGCATCTCTCTCTCTGAACATTGCATTTCCCCTCATTACTGGATGATTCCGTTCATTATGCAAGTATGCTGGTATTTTTCCATGTTAAAATAATAGCTTTTGACCCCATTCCTGCTTAAGCCACTGCACAATTTATTTGTTACCCCTTATGGTATAACTATAATCCTGTCCAATTTCTTTCCTTCTATTCTTTCTTAAACCCACTTTAATCAGGCTTTCTCCCTCACCTCTATCAAAAAATTACTCTTACTAAAAGTAACTTTTCTAAGAAGTTACTTTTCTAAAAGTGACTTTATTTTTCATCTAGAGACAGAGTCTTGCTCTGTCGCCCTCTCTGAAGTGCAGTGGTGTGATCATAGCTCGCCACAGCCTTGAACTCCTGGGCTCAAGTGGTACTTCTGCCTTGCCTCCTGAGTAGCTAGGACTGCAGATATGTGCCACCATACCTGGCTAATTTTTCTATTTCTTGTAGCGGTGGGGGTCTTACCATGTTGCTCAGGCTGTTTTGAACTTCTGGCCTCAAGCAATCCTCCTGCCTGGGCCCAGAGTGCTGGGATTATAGGCGGAGGCACCATGCCTGGCCCTTTCATTTTCCTAAATCTAAAGGTCTGTTCCAAATTTTTACCTCTCAGTTGACCTGTCAGCATTTTTTTTTTTTTTTTGAGACAGCTAGTCACTCTCTGCTTCTTTATTTTTATTTTTGAGACAGAGTCTCACTCTGTCGACCAGGCTGGAGTGCAGTGGCGTGACCTCGGCTCACTGCAACCTTCATCTCCTGGGTTCAAGTGATTCTTCTGCCTTAGCCTCCTGAGTAGCTGGGATTACCGGCATGTGCCACCACACCCAGCTAATTTTTGTATTTTTAGTAGAGACGGGGTTTCACCACGTTGGCCAGACTGGTCTTGAACTCCTGACCTCAAGTGATCCACCCGCCTCGGCCTCCCAAAGTGCTGGGATTACAGGTGTGAGCCATAGTGCTGGCCCAATCTCTGCTTCTTAAAGCACTTTCTTCCCTTATTAGCAAAAATACCACAATTCCTGGTTTTCCTCCTACGTCATTGTCCCTTTTTAGACTCCTTTACTGGTTCTTCCTTATCTCCCTGATAAGAGTGCTGTTAACATTGGAGTGCTTCAGGGCTCAGTCATTAGACCTTATACTTCTGGATCATATCATTCAGCCTTTAAATATTAGCATTATTATTATTAATTAATTAATTAATTTTATTTTATTATTATTTTTTGAGATGGAGTCTCGCTCTGTCCCCCAGGCTAGAGTGCAGTGGCGTCATCTCGGCTCACTGCAAGCTGCACCTCCCGGGTTCACGCCATTCTCCTGCCTCAGCCTCCTGAGTAGCTGGGACTGCAGGCGCCCGCCACCATGCCCAGATAATTTTTTGTATTTTTAGTAGAGACGGGTTTCACCGTGTTAGCCAGGATGGTCTCGATTTCCTAACCTCGTGATCTGCCCACTTCGGCCTCCCAAAGTGCTGGGATTATAGGCGTGAGCCACCAAGCCCGGCCAATTTATTTTTTGAGATGGAGTCTCCCTCTGTCACCCAGGCTGGAGTGCACTGGCACGATCTCGGCTCACTGCAACCTCCGCCTCCCGGGTTCAAGCGATTCTCCTGCTTCAGCCTCTTGAGTAGCTGGGACTACAGGTGCGCACTATCACACCAGGCTAATTTTTTTATTTTTAGTAGAGACGTTGGCCAGGCTGATCTCGAAAAATGATCCACCCGCCTTGGCCTCCCAAAGTACTGGGATTACAGGTGTGAGCCACGGCACCTGGCCTAAATATTAGCTTTAAATACTAGTAATACCCTACTAGCTTCCAAATTTATATTTTCAGCCTCGCCTTCCCTTGAACTCCTGACTCCGTATATCCAGTGACTACTCAGCATTTTCTGTTTGGATGACTAATATATATTTCAAACTAAACTCTGAAATTTCCTTTTTTACCTATAATCTTTCCTATTTCAGTTAACAGAAACTCCATCCTTTTTATGAGATAGGCTAAAAACCTGAGTATCATCCTTGACTCTTCTTTATCTCACAATCTATATATATATACTGTTACTTTGGAAAGTGTTTTGGCTATACCTTCACAATGTATTTAGAATCCAAGTACTTGTCACTACCCACTGCTATCACCCTAGTCTAAGCCCCCGTTGTTTATGTCCCGATCTTGCAGTAGCCTCTATATTAGTTATCAATTGTTACCTACTCCCAACATTTTGTGGCTTAAACCAACAGTTATGTATTAGTTTGTGATTCTGTGGTTGGCAGCTTAGGTTGGGCTTGGGGTAGATGTGGGGCAGCTCTTTTGCTGGTCTTGCCCGTGCTCACTCATGTAGTGATCGGCACTGGTAGGTTTGGCGGCCTCAGCTGAGATGGCTTATCTCTGCTCTACGTGGTCAGTAAACTGTCTCATGTTTATGTTTCTTTACGTGGTGGTCTAATGGAAGCAAGATAACAAGAGGAAACTATGTGGCCTTTTGAGGCCGAATCTTAGAACTTCTACAGTTTCACTTTCCCTGCTGTTGGTGAGAGCAGGTCACCAGGTCAAGCCAGATGAAGGGGAGAGAAAATTAGTCTACTTTTTTTTCTGAGGGGTGCAGCAAAGTCACTTTGTAAAGCAGTTTGTATACAGAGATTGGGAGCAATTGGAGGCCATTTTTTGCAAACTGTCCTGGCCTTCTAACGGATTGCTTCTATCTTTCCCCTTACAGTATTGTCAGAACAGCAGCCAGAGTGATTTTATAAAAACGTGAGTTAGATCTCTTCTCTGCCCCAAACTCTCCAGTGGCTTCCCGTTGCCACCCAAAGTAAAAGGCAGTCTTGGGATTGTCCTGTGAGGCTTGCCATGATCTGACCCATTTGTTGCCTCTCCAACTCCATTTACAGCCACTCTCTCTCTCGCTTAATCTGCTCAAATGAGCCTCTGCTGTTCTTCAGACATCTGAGGCATGCTTTCACCATGGCATTGGCACTGCTACTCTTTCCGCCTAGAATCTTCTTTTCTGAGATGACGAAACTGCTCTTTTACTCCCCTTCAGGCTACTCGAGTACTTCCTCAGCCTTTCCCTGACCATCCTTTTAAAAATAGAAACCTCTCTCTCCAATACTGTCTATCCTCCACTCTGGTTTACTTTTATCCATAGCACTTATCTTCAGAAATGCTATGTAATTTACTATTTTGCTTATTCTTGTCTTCCCTCTACTAGGAATGTAATCTATAGGGCAGGGATTTTTCTCTGTATTCCCAGTGCTTAGTATAGTGTCTGATACAAGGTAGGCATCTCATAAATATTTCTTAAATGGAGGAATGAAAGGTACTGCAACCTTTTTCAGGATTAGGTATCTCTTCCATTCTTTATGGAAAAGCTCTGGACCATTATCTGAGGAAATTCCTGGTCTCCTTTGCAAGTACTTTTGCAATCACTATTTATTTATTTATTTATTTAAATGGAATCTTGCTCTGTTGCCCAGGCTGAAGTGCAGTGGCACGATCTTGGCTCACTGCAACCTCTGCCTCCTGGGTTCAAGTGATTCTCGTGCCTCGGCCTCCCAAGTAGATGGGATTACAGGTGCGTGCTGCCACGCCTGGTTAATTTCTGTATTTTTAGTACAGATGGCACTTCACCATGTTGGCCAGGCCAGTCTCGAACTCCTGACTTCAAGTGATCTTCCTGCCTTGGCCTCTCAAAGTGCTGGGATTGCAGGTGTGAGCCACTGTGCCCAGCTACAATCCATTTTTTAAAAGAGGTCTTCTAGACTAAGTATTCTTCCACATCCAGACTCTAATTTATTCTTTGCAAGAAGATTATCATGTTCTCTTAACTATATGCAATACCTTTCTTGATACTTAATAGCAACCTCTTCACTTTGAGTTGTAAATCATAACATTTTTTGTACAAAGCAAAGCTGAAACAGGTGAAAGGAATAGTCTAGGGCAGAAAATTTTCAAACCTTTTCTAAGGTCTTAGACTCTCTCCACCTCCACATATCTTACTGAGAACTTCAGATAAGAGAAGTGTTTTATTATTCAAAATAAAGTTTTATTATTCAAAATAAAGCTATTTTACATTTGAATTTATAGCATACTCTTATTATAAAGTCAATCTGAACCATGAAGCTATTATAAGGAGTGTAATATTGAAATGAATGATTATGAATAAAAATGATACTCTCTATATGTCTCAGCCTCCAGTTTATTTTTGTATTGTGATTTTGTATTTTGGTTTTGTTGCAGACCATCAAGGAAATTTCCATCCACACAGATTAGCAGTTGAAAATGGTAATAATTTTTTTTAACAGTTCACATTGCAATCTTACAATCTCTAGTTACTTTTTTAAAATTTTCTTTTATTTTTAAAAATGTCTTCCTAAAACATACACACATTAATAGGGAATATAGTAAATGAACTTAATTTCAACAACATCAACATTTTGTCAATCTTGTTTTTCTCTCTAACATTTTTTCTTCCCTAGTAATTGTCTTTAATTAATAAGGACTTCTTAAAGTACTATTACTAGGCCATTCATTAACAACCCTAACAAAATTAATACCAATTCCTAAATATTATCCAATACAGTCCATATTTCAGAATTTCTCAGTTGGGCCAAGATTGTCTTAGTAGAATTGGTTTTTTGAAATCAGAATCATATAAGTTTCCCAAATATAATATAATTTGGTTACTATGTCTGTTTAGTCACTTATTCTGTACAATCCCTCCACTCCTTTTTTCCCATGTCATTGATTTGTTGGAGAAACCGAGTACTTTGTCCTGTAAAGTGTCCCAGATTCTGGACTTGATCTATTGCTCTGCAAGTGGTATTGTCCTGGAAGAGGTACCTTGTTCCTGTATCTCATATATTTCTTGTAAATTGGTAATTAAATATAGAGAGTTGTGTATATTAGTGGCAAATTTTTTTTTAGGTAAGAGTATTTTTACAGAAGCCTGTGTATGTCCTATTCTATCACCCATGAGGATACAATGTGTGGTATTCTTACTTTTAGTGATGCTAAGATGAATCAATGGATTCAAGTGGGATCATCCTGATCCCTCTAATATAAAGTTCCCTATCTTCCTTTAACTTAATATTTTTAGCCACAGTTGATGATTCATTCACAAATCAAAGTATTTATTAACAAAGTAACTTCATATTGGTAAAGATTTTTCTTAAGCCCGTAAACATGCTTTCATTTTTTCTTTCCTCACGTTTCTTTTTACAATACAATCAGTTTTTTCCCTGTCCCCTCATCCTACATTTATACACGTACACAGTCTTCAGTACATGTTGAACATTTGACATAAAGCTTGTAAAGAGATATGAAATGGAATGGACAACAAAGGAAGGCGAGGTAGGGAAGTAAGGATTATCCACCCATCTACCTACTAACTTACCTGTCTCCTCTCCTTCTCTGTATCTTACTGGTTTCAATTTATAATATTTTAAAAGCTATGTGGGATAAGTATGGCTTAGAGGGCTACTGAGGCCTTACAGGGATTGGAAATTGGATAGGACTTGGGCAGGTGTTGACTGCAGCATTGGTATTAGGTACGAATTGAATATAAATCCAATCTGCAGCTAAGCACACACATTTTAACATTTGTTGTGTATAGTCAAGATTGGCCCGAAATAAAATTGAGAAGCAAATGAAGCTTATACAGTCTGCATGTGGCATCCTTTTATCATATAGCTTTTTTAAGCTGATATGGACAAGAGTAAATTGAGCTTCCAAGAATTTGGGAGACTCATGCATTGCTGCATTATTTTAGAAATGGATAAATGATTTCGACTTCTGCATCTTAGTGTATGACTGCTTTGTTCTTTCAGTTATCTGAACCCCAAACTTTGGAGTCATCCTTCACTCTTCCCACATTTCATGTCTAATCCATTAGCAAATCTTACCAAATATTTCTGAAATACTTGTAACTGCAGGCATGTATCCTTTGACCAAATGGAGACCTAATGTATATATAACATGGTGACTATACTTAATGATAATGTATTGTATAGTTGAAATTTACTAAGAGAGTAGATTTCAAGTGTTCTCACCATACACACACACACACACACACACACACACAGACACACACACAATGGTAACAGGATGAGGTGATATGTTTGATTGTGGAAATCATTTCACACTGTATACATATATCAAAACATCTGATTTTGTACCCTAAATATATACAGTTTTTATTTGTCAATTGCTATGGTTTGAATGCTTGTCCCTCTCAAAATTCATGTTTAAATTTAATTGCCATTGGCCAGGTGCTGTGGCTCATGCCTGTAATCCCAGCACTTTGGGAGGCTGAGACAGGTGGATGGCTTGAGCCCAGGAGTTTGAGACCAGCCTGGGCAACATGGCAAAACCTCCTCTCTACTAGAAAATACAAAAATTAGCTGGGCATGGTGGCGCAAGCCTGTACTTCCAGCTACTTTGGAGGCTGAGGTGAGAAGATTGCTTGTGCCCAGGAGATGTAGGTTGTAGTGAATTGAGATCATGCCACTGCACTCCAGCCTGGGTGACAGCAAGACTCTATCTTATAATAATAATAATAATAATTAATTGCCATCGTAACCGTATTAAGAGGTGGGATTGTTAAGAGGTGATTGTCATGAGGGTGCTACCCTCAAGGGTGAGATTGGTGCCAATGTAAAAGTCGGTCCTCTCCTGCCCTCTGTCTCTTTGCACTTCCACCATGTGATGATGTGGCACAAAGACCCTCCACGGATGTTGACACCTTGATATTAGACTTCCCGGCTTCCAGAACTGTGAGCCAATTGGTTTCTGTTCTTTATAAAATATTCCCAATCTCAGATATTCTGTTTAGCAGCCAAAAACAGACTAAGACATCAATTATACCTCAATAAATCTGGAAAAAAATAAACATGTCCTAACTCTGACCTCTTCCCACTATCTCTGCTGCTGTTATCCTTGTCCAAAGCAATATGATTTATCTCCTGGATTATTGATGTAACCTAACTGGTCCCTCTCTTTTTCTTTTTTTCTATCCTTGCCCTCTTATGGTCTCTATTCTTCCTAGAAGCCACAGTGATCTTTTTAAAATGTCAGTCAAATATGCCATTCCTCTTTCCCAAACCCTGTAGGACTTCCCATCTCACTGAGAAACATCCAAAGACTCCCAGCACCCTGTAGAGGCTTACATGATCTGGGTTTCTGCTTCATTCTGTAATCTCTCACTGCCTAACTTGCTGACTTGCACTAGCCAACACTGGTGTCCTTGGTCTTTCCTAAACTTGCCAAACATGCTTCCATCTCAAGGTTATTCCTTCTGTTTGGACTGCATATTACTTCCTTCAGGTGTCTGTTCAAATGTCACTATCAGAAAGAGCTTTTTTTATTCTTCGACAGATGCCAAAACATTTAAAGACCTCTCTAAAATTTACCTATTGATGACTAAAATTTTGATTTTCTTGGTATTATGTTGTGTTTGAATTTGGAAAATTAAAAACTACTTATACTGTAGTTCAAGCAATTAAAAATGCCCTCTAGACTGAAGCTAACGTACTTGATTAAAATGAGACTGGAGGATGTTGAACACACTGGAGGAACACTTGATGTTTTTCTCAGGTGCAGATGGATTAATCTCCTGGCAAACAATTTAGAATCAAAGGTAATTCTGTTAGCTTACTTGTTTGGAACTCTGCAGGACCATTATAGCTTCTAATAACTCAAAGGTGTGACTTTCTCATTAAATAGTTCTTAATAAGTGGTATAATTGGATCAAGTGAGACTTTTTTTGCTTTGGCGTGTGCTGTGGTGAAACCACCTCTTTAGAGAATGATAAAAGACCATGGTTTCAAGTGAATAAATAAGATCACTTTTTTTAAAATTACAATTAAACATTTTATTTTTTTATTTGAGGAGAATTAATTTCTTTGTAATTTAAAATAAGTAATGTATGCCCCATTGTAAGAACAAAATTAAAAGTAGCAAAGGCGGAATACAGTAGGTTACATAATCATCCATCATCCTGTTCAGAAATAACCCTATCAACATTTTTGCCTATTTGTTTTTTTAATTCTATATTTCTCTCTATATTACTCACATGCACACATTATATATACTATATGTGTATACACACACACATGCACACACACACACATATATGTGTATTTATTTTTATTTTTGAGATAGAGTCTTGCTCTGTGACCCAGGCTGGAGTGTAGTGCTGCAATCTTTGGCTCACTGCAGTCTCGACCTCCTGGGCTCAAACAGTCCTCCCACCTCAGCCTCCTGAGTAACTAAGACCACAGGGACACGCCACTGTGCCTGGCTAATTTTTTATTTTTTGTAGAGATGAGGTCTCACTATGTTGCCCAGGCTGGACTTGAAATCAGCCTCCCAAAGTGTTGGGATTACAGGTGTGAGCCACTGCGCCCGGCTTATGTTTTAAACTTTGTTGTGTTCATGGTTGTATGCAAAAATTTCTCAAGTGTTTTTTATTGTAAACTTTTCTTTACATTATTAAAACTCTTTACAAATGTTATTTTCAATTACTGATCAATATTTTATCTGCATAGTCCTTAGTTTATCTTTTAGGTTTGTCCATTAATACTTTTGCAAAAAGTGTGCTTGATTTTAAACCTTTTTAATTCTTAACTCACTTTTAAAATGGGAGCTGAATAGAACTTGAAGGATGTATGCCACACTTTGGGATATAGCCAAGAAGTGTCAGATAGTAAGATCAAATGCTCAGGAAGTGGTACCCAGACTGCCCACCACAGAGTGATTTAGTTTTTGGCTTACCTCAGACTTTCAGCTTCATGGCGCTAAAGTTCCCTATGAAATTAGGTATGGTAGGTGGGACGTGGGGAGACTTTTGTGGTTCTGGGAATCATACTGGTTCTGCCTTATTTGTGTGGCTTGTTCCTGAGCTGATCTGATCTTTGATAACCTTTCTATCAGTTTGGAAGTAAGCCAGATTGGGAGCAATTTCTTAGATAGTGTTTGAATTTGGGCTGAAAGGCAGAAGTAGTCTTTGAGGGTGAAATGAAACTCTTTTGAACATTGGCTTTATTGTAAGTTGCTGGTCTTTGGAGTGGCTGTTGCTGTTCATCTAGTTGGTCATTTACTTAAAACAGAGTGTTGAAAAGTTCCCTTAGGCCTGTATGTATGAAAATCATATATACTAGTTTTAACATTTGTGAAATTAAAAAAATCATGAAGAGCACCTGGGCGCAGTAGCTCATGCCTGTAATCCCAGCACTTTGGGAGGCCCAGGTGGGTGGATCACGAGGTCGGGAGATTGAGACCATCCTGGCTAACACAGTGAAACCCTGTCTCTACTAAAAATACAGATATACTGGGCATGGTGGCGGGCGCCTGTAGTCCCAGCTACTCAGGAGGCTGAGGCAGGAGAATGGCATGAACCCAGGAGGCGGAGCTTGCAGTGAGCCGAGATCGTGCCACTGCTCTCCAGCCTGGGTGACAGAGCAAGACTCCGTCTCAAAAAAAAAAAAAAAAAAGTATATATATATATATACATATATATGTGTATATATATGTATATATATGTGTATATATATGTATATATATGTGTATATATATGTATATATATACACATATATATGTATATATATGTATATATATGTGTATATATGTATATATATACACATATATATGTATATATGTATATATATACACATATATATGTATATATGTATATATATGTGTATATATATATGAAGAGCTACATATTACATCTTAACCCCTTCTTCGTTCTCCTCCTCCTCCATGTTTGTTTAAATAAAATTCTTAAACTAACTTTATCTGAAAGACATCCTACATACTGTACTCTGTCAATTGGATGTCAGCATTTCACCCCAAGATCCTCTTCTGATTCTTGAATATGCTGCTTGATATTTCCACGCTAATATGAAATGATTTACTAATGAACTCCTGCCCAGGATGATTGCAAAAGTTAACTAATATCTGATTATTTAGCACCCTATAAATAAAAACAGCCATGAGTAGTGCTAGCTGTATAATAGAAGATTAGTAAATGTTCCTTTTTTTTTTAAAGAAATTATTTAAAATTCCTTTTACCCCAATGGGAAATACACAGAGGTGATACTGTGGGTTTTTAAAGGATTGTAATACATAGCAGATTAAGCACATAGCTATGATAAATAATAGCTGTCAATGGAAGCATTCATGTAAAACTTATGTTGTATTAAAGTAACAAAGACCCATTTTCCATCTCTATTACATTCAGCTGGAAACAGTGAAGAAACAGTCTTGTTAGCTTTTACATGTGTTCTTTGATTTTTTTTTAAAGAAAATGTACCAAAATTCATGGCAGTGTAATGAAATTTTACTGGTGTAGATTCTGCTGATTTTGGATTTGAATTTGGCTGAAGTTCACCTTTGCACTATCAACACAAAAATGATTCGCCTAGTTAAAAAAAAAAAAACTGGGAGTTTAGGATGTGTCTAAAAAGAATTATCATCAATTCCTAAATGTGTTGGTCACTAAATTCAAGTTACTGTATTAATTTGGACATAAAGTTGTTTAAACATTTATTTTTCTACTTCTGACTGTTATTTATTTTGCTGTTTGTTTCATGAGTCTTAATTAATGAAAAAGATATAGATTCCTCTCTATTTCTTAGTTTCTGTTTTGGAAAGTTGATCTGAAAACAAAATAAACATTGGAATCCTGATTCTAACATTTTTGAGACTGTTAGGTACTGTGCTAAACACAGTAATTCAGCAAACATTTATTAACTGCTTATTCCATGCCAGACCCTGAAGGGGGTGAACAAGAAGCTGCTTCTCTTAAGAAATCCAAATGTCCAGGGTAATAATGCAGCAGGCTTGGTCAGTGGGGACCCTTCCCACCTCTGATTCTTCTTTACTGGCATCTGAGCAGGTGCAGCTGCTATATAGATGGAAACTAGGCCCTTCAGAATGAGACAAGAATGTCTTGAGGAGTGATTATAACCCTCTCAGAGCTGGAAGGGACATTAGAGACTGATCTTAGCTCTCCACTTTGTCCTCTCAAACCATATCCTCATATTCCCTCTGCCTGGAATGTGATGCCAAGTTTTAGTTCAAGCCCTGTTTTCTGAGGCAGCTGCAGGAACTGAGAAAGAACATGCATTGGCTTCCTTTTGATCTTCCTGCTTCTGGACATTTCTTCCTGAGCGTTCCAATATTATTTCAAGCCCTGTTTTTGCAAGTGAACTCATGCACACACAAATTTCCCTGTCTCATTGAGCTGTGTTTTCACCTGTCACATGGTGAGGTTTCCTGCCAGCTAAGTACTCATTTGCAGTGGCATTGCCATCTGTATGTGTGTGGTGTTTAAGCAATCATTTGGGTATATAAGTGCTTTAATTAATTTTAGTGATTATTTACTTATTTTAAAAAACAAAATGTAGATGTGAAAGTGTTGATATCAGTTACAAGAAGCATAGATTTACTACAGATTGACAATTGTCGTGGTGGAAGTGGCCAATTGTTATCCTTTGTTACCTACTCATTGAACTTAAACTGAACAGTCAATGACGAAATAAAGGCATATAACCAAAGAACATATACAGATGTGGGAGATGTATTGCTGGTGATGGTGCCACAAGGATGAAAGTTAAGTTTAGATAAACAATTTTTATGTTTTGTGCTCTGGGCAAGGAGTAATCCTTTAATATGTAACGTTTGTGCATTAGACTTGATTACCTTTTTAGGATTGCAGTATATACAAAGATACAAAGCTGTTTGCATATGCTGATAAGCTGCTTTGGGAATTTGATTTAACACGTATGTGCAAACCCAGGTAATTCATTTAAAGATTTATTTGATTTCCTGAGATGCAGCAAAATATAATGGAAAAAACAAGGTATTAGATTCAGACTCAGAATAATAACATTTAAAAACTGCTATGTTCATGGCTCTGAATGAAATGCTTTAATGGATTATCTTAATTTAGCTTTAGTTTTTTAACTTTATTATTGTTGTTATTATTATTATTATTATTATTATTATTAGCTATAGGGCATTGTTCTGTTGCCCAGGCTGGAGTGCAGTGGCATGATAATAGCTCACTGTAGCCTTAATCTCCAGTGCTCAAATGGTCCTCCCACTGCAGCCTCCTGGGTAGCTAGGACTAAAGGCATGTACCACCATGCCCAGCTAATTTTTAAAATTTTTTGTAGAGATGGGGTATCACTATGTTGCCTAGGTTGATTTCGAACCCCTGGCCTCTAGTGATCCTCCCGCCTCAGCCTCCCAAGTGCTGGGATTACAGGCATGAGGCACCGGCTGCTTGATGATCTTAGTTTTACAAAAACTTTAAGTCAACTATATCTATACTTTATTAAGGAGTGGTTAAGCATGTGAGATCTGGAGGCAGACTGTTTATATTCATGCTTTTGCTTCTTACATAATTAGGCAATTAATTTTGACCTCTCCTTTCCTCACTTGGTTTTTCATATGAAGATAAAGTTAATAGTAGTACTTATGTCATGAGGTTGTTTTGAATATCGAGTGAGAGAATACGTATAAAAAGCTTTGACAGTACCTGCCTGGCACATGGTAAAATTCTCAATAAATCCTGGCTGTTAATACCACTGTATAACCTCAGGCAAGTGACTTCTCCCCTGAGCTCCTATTTCCTCCTGTGGGAAATGGAGTTAATATTTACCTCAAAGTTGTTGTGAGGATCTCGTGGAATTAGTTAAAGTGTCTTGTGGAGTGCTTAGCACATAGGAGATGTTTAATCCAATATGGTATTCCAAATCCTATGTTATGCTTTGCATTTATTCAGTTAATCTTTATTGAATAGGTATTTGTTATATGCTGGGGAGATAGTGGTAAGAGCTGAGATCGTGCCACTGCACTCCGGCCTGGGCGACTGAGCAAGACTCCATCTCACAAAAAAAACCCAAAACGGTCCCTGCCTTAAAGAGTTTGCATTTGGGGAGGTGGGGGTGGAGTAGGGAAGCAGAAATAAGTAAATGACAATCATTTGAGATTGTGATAAAAGCTATGAATGGTACAATAGTGGGTCACTGCAGTGGCAAGTAGGGAACTATTTGAGGCTATGGGAGTGGTGGGGGGATAGGGAAGGTTCGAGGGAACATGTGAAGGGAGAGAAGAAACAGCTTATTTGAACAATTGAACAAGTCAAGAGCACTTGAGGCTGAGGGGCCTGAGAGTTCTAGACCCAGATGTGGAAGGAGCTGAGGGTGTGGTTGTCGGGGTGGTTTAAGGAAGAAACTGAAGGCCAATGTGGCTGAAGTGCCCTGACTGAAGGAGAGTTGCGAGACCAGAACCTTTTGGCCTTCCTATAGAGTTGCAGTGGGGAGCTATTGAAAAGTTTTCAGCATATGAGTTAAAAGTCAACTGTATTTTATTCCATGTCTTTGCAATTGTAATAGTGCTGCATAAACTATATTTCAAATGGGAATCTTATGTATATTCTAACCTTGGGGCTGGTGTCTTATTTCTCTCTAGTGACTTGCATACAAGATCCCATCTTTGCATATAAGTAATTTATCTTTTATTATTAAAACAATTTTTCTACTTCATTACTGCTCACTTGATGAGAGATTCCTTATCACTTAAATTCAAATTCTTTTCCATCATTCACCTTCCTTGACTGTCCCACATGGTATTGAGGGAGGGAGGAAGCACACATTTCTACAGTGCCTGCTATGTGCGAGACTCTTGGCTTTAAGGCGTACTTTATATTGTTATGCACAAGACCTTGTTTAACCAATGAGGAAACAGGTTCCAAGATGGTAAGTGATTTGCCTAGTGCTGGAATCAGGATTTGCATCCAGGTCTATGGTTCCCTCCTCCCTTTAGCCCCCAAAGGGGGCTCCCCAAAGCACCTCAGAGCTTTGCTGTCTGTGTCAGGTTGCTCTGTTATCATGATGATAGAGGTAGGTAAGACTGTGAGCTTAATCAGATTAAGGTGTTATTCTTCTCTGTGGACAATCTTAGAGTTTGCAAAAGAATATATGTCATTGCTTCACAGTGCACTATTGATCTTATTCATTTGAACATTTTCACTGTGGTTCTTCTAACAGTACTGCGATAACTTTGTTTTTGTCCTTGTAACCATTAAGGACTCAAATACAGAGATACTCTCCATGTCCATTTTGGTGTATGCACATTGACTTTGTTGAAAATAGAGAAATTTACTATCTTCTTGTAAAATTTTTTTGTTCATTTGGTCTTCAGCTTTCATTAGCACTCAGTATGCAAATTAAAATAGCTAAACCATGTCTATTCCATTCTACATGAATTTAGTAATTTAGTTTTTATGAAAAATACCAAATGAGCTTGATTGGTCACTTTGCAACAATCAAAAATGTTGCCAATAAACTTGTAATCAGTCTATATAATTCTTTTCCAGAGTAAGAATTTTATTTTGGAGGAAGATTTCCTAGCAGTCTACTTGGGGAAATTATAATAGTTATTTTTCTCCTTGAAAATGAAGGAAGAAAGCTTTTAAGTGGTTTAAACTTAATCTATCTGGCTGAATTACATTGGCCCCTTTTCAATATTACTCTTTTCATAAAGCATTGGTAAACATAAGTAACAAAGTAATCTTTCATCATTTTATCAACAATTTTTCTACTAAATTGCTGCTCACTTTATGACACCCTTTAATGATGGATTTCTACGCTTTCAGTGATTTGGGTGTCAGAAGGTTATATCCTCTATTTCTACAAAATGTATTATAATGTGAGTCTAGATTTTCCTATTTTGGTAACTTTATTAAAATTACAAAACACATACTCTCATAGAACAATTAGAAACTGGGAATGAGCAAAAATAAAAATTATCCACAATTGGTACATTCCGGGCTTTTCTTTGTGCATACGTACTCTGGAGCGAGACTACTTAGGTTGGAATTCCGGTTCTGTCACTTACTCTGTGACCTTGGGAAAGTTATCTAAATTTTCTGTGCCTCAGTTTCTTAATCTGTAAAATGAGTAACTATCTCCGGGTTACTGTGGGGGTTAAATGAGTTAATACATGTAAAATGCTTAGAATATTGCCTTTCCCCTAGTAAGAGCCACATACATGGGTTTTAAAAGACCTTTTATTATGGAGAATTTCAAACATAAAAATAGAGACTAGTATTATGAATTCCAGTGTACCTATTATTAACATTTAGACATTCCTGTTTCATCTATCAGTCTTCTTTTATTTTTCTTTCAATACTTGGGTATTTTATAGAAAATCCCAAATATTACATCCTTACACTGTGTATACTTTGTACCATATTAATATCTGCTAAGAATTAGGTAAGTTATTTTAGAGAGTGAGTATACAAAATTTGAGTCATTTTTGAGGGGAGAAAATACAAGCAAAATATCTAAAGCATCCATTCTGTGATGTTTTACTAATTTAGTTAACTGAATGGTATTTGAAGTAAGATTGTGAATATGGAGATTTTGCGATCATTTATTGGCCAATAACACATTTAAAATAATTAGGTATCAGTTTTATTTTAAATATACTGTAAATATTTTATATGAACATGAAGTCTTTATTTAGAAAATGTTTTGTACTGGGCAATATATGTAATTGTTTTGGTGAAGGAAAAATACTTAAAAATTATAATATTGGAAAAAATAAAAAAGCCAACTTTGAAGATTTAGATTGGATGCTGAAAAAATTCTAGAGATTCATAAGCCCTTAGATTTTAAAAAATAACTATTTTTCATTGATATACTCATATATTTAGCATATACACATCCATATGCCACAAGTTAAAACACAGAATAATTAGAGAAAATTTGTAACTAGTTAGGCATTATTCAGTTTTAAGTTTTTTTTTTTTTTTAAACAGGGGCTGGTTCTGTCACCCAGGCTGGAGTACAGTGGCACAATCCTGGCTCTCTGGAGCCTTGATCTACTGGGCTCAAGTGATCTTCCCACCTCAGCCTCCCAAGTAGCTGTTTCTACGGGCATGAGCCACCATACCCAGCTAATTTTTAAACTTTTTGTAGAGATGGAGTCTCCTTATGTTGCCCAGGCTGGTCTCAAACTCTTGGGCTCAAGTGATCCTCTTGTCTTGACCTCCCAAAGTCTTGGGATTACAGGTATGAGCCACCGTGCCTGGCCAAGTTTGTAGTTTTATTTTTTATTTTAATGCCTGTTTTCCTGGACAGCAATCAGTTCTGACTTGGAATTTCCTGCCTTTGATCTTATTTTAGGCTCCCATTTCAAAATCTGTAAGTAGCATGTGATATTGAGAAGGAACTAAATTGTAACGGCAGGAATTTGATAGAATTCATTGTACTTTTAGTAAATGGCAGCGAGTGAGATCATCTGAACTCATAGTCATGTAAATGTTCTCAGTACTTGAATTATTGATCTTAAAATTCCTGGATATGATGCAGTGATATGGAATTGTGTAGGTCATGCCTCATGTGACCGATGGTCCAGTGGAAAGAACACTTGGTTGGAAGTCAAGAAACCTCTGTTCTCACTTGAACTCTGTCATGATGACTTTCCTTTTTGGCAAGTTGCTTTAACCTCTCTGACATTGTTTCTTCATTTCTCTAGTGAGAATATGTAGGGAGGGAGATGATGTTAGGTCCATTATATTAGTTAAGGCAGTGCTAGATATTGCAACAAGGAGACCCCAAAATGAAATGGTTCAAACAGTGTAGAAGTTTTTCCTGTAATAGTTGGAGTTCCAGGTATGTAGCCGTGCAGCAAGCTATCATTTAGGGATCCACGTTCTTCCCATTTTGTTTCTTCAACAGAGTCCCAGGGCCATTGTCTTCATGTGCGTGGTTGTGTCTAGGTTGTTGCCCAGAATTCACTGTGGTTCCGAAGAGAGAGTGGAGGAAGCAGACTCCAGCCTGGAAATGGCATGTCAGTTTTGCTCAAACACCACTGGAGAGAACTTGATCACATATTCATACTGTACTATATTTGAGGCTGGGAAATGTAATGAAGCTGTTCAGGTTACAGTTTTGTTAATACAAAAGAAGAGAACAGATATTGGTGGATAAAATCATATGGTTGCTGCTTTCTCTGATTATAATATTGACCGAGTGGCTCTGTCACACCACTGAGCTACTATCTACTTCAGCTTGATTTTGAAATTATTGGCTAAGATAAAAGTATTTTCTACTCTGGGTTTAATTTTAATGTGTCTTAATGGTCTCTCTGAGAATATAATAACTAAAAATTACTGTTTTCTTACACCTGCTCTTTATTGTTGAAAACTTTCAATTTTTATGAATTTTTATGAATCATATACAGTTGACCCTTGAACAATTTGGGGTCTTGGGGTGCCAATCCCTCATGCAGTCAGAAACCTGTATGTAACTTTTTACTCCCCAAGAACTTAACTACCAATAGTCTTATGGATATTATAAACAGTTGATTCGTACACATTTTATGTATTATATATACTGTGTTCTTACAACAAAGAAAGCTAGAGAAAAGAAATTAAGAAAGTCATAAAGAAGAGAACTTTTCATTAAGTGGAAGTGGATCGTCATAAAGGTCTTCATCTTCACCTTCGTGTTGAGTAGGGTGAGGAGGAGGAAGAAAAGGGGAGGTTGGTCTTGCTGTCTCAGGGGTGCCAGAGGTGGAAGAAAAGCCACGTATAAGTGGACCTTTTCTCAAGGGTCAACTGTGGTTAAAAGGGTTCCAATTATCTTGTCCTGTTATTTTGGGAGTGTTGGTGGCAGTTGGATTTTTTAAGCCTTTGAAGCAAGAGCTGAGGCTAAGTGTGAGCAGGTGTCAGGATTTCATACAAGGTGATGAAACAATCGAGCTGACTGATCTTAAAGAGGGTACATGGAAATACTTAGGGACTGGGAAGCAGTAGATGAGAAGCTAAGCAGCAGAAGAATGAGAAAGAGATCCATATTAGACAGTACAACAAGGTGGGCATTTGAAAAGTATAGGCAGAATTTTCCCCCTCTTTTTTGAGGGACAGGGTCAGTCAGTTGGTGACTCTAGAATCCACCCTTGAGCCATAGTCTTGATAAATTTATAAAATCAGCTCAAAATTTATTGATAGTGCCCATCAGCTTTTCTATAAGCCATCCACAACAAGTAATAAAAAAGATAAAAATTGTCAAAATATTTGTTTAAAAGTATGGTTTTAGGCTGATGGTTCCATAGCTTAATTTGTGGGAGGAAGAAACTAAGTAAATTCCATAACTGATAATTGGAATAGTTAATAAAATGTTAGAAAAAGAAAAGTCCTGGATTTTGTGTCTCTAAAACATAGAGCCCATTAATGTGAATGCAGTACTTATTTTTTTATCAGCCATTTTATCAGTGTGCTGATGATACTGCTCATGTAAACTAGCTTTAAGAATGTACTCTGGGCTGGATGTGGTGGCTCACACCTGTAGTAATCCCAGTGCTTTGGGAGGCTGAGGGTGGGAGGATCACTTGAGCCCAGGAGTTTGAGACCAGCCCAAGGAACAGAGGGAGTCCCCGTTGCTACAAAAAATTTTAAAAAAACTTTAGCCAGGCATGGTGGTGCATGCCTGTAGTCCCAGCTACTTGGAAGGCTGAGGATGGGCGGATCACTTGAGCCCTGGAGTTTGAGGCTGCAGTGACGTATGATTGTGTCACTGTACTCCAGCTTGAGTGACAGAGTGAGACCCTGTCTCTTAAGGAAAAAAAAAAAAAAATTCTGTTTAGCCCTGAGTTTCAGCCATGTGACTGCCCTTGAGCCGTTCCTATATAGAAATATGGTAGTCAAGAGTGCTCAAAGTCAAATGTCTGTCTTCGTGATCATTGGACCCTCCTCCTCCAACTACCTTGTATATCAGTTATTGTCTCTGCTGGGTTTTCATAATTGTTAGATTTCCTCTTGCTTTTAAGATTGTGTCCTTTATTTGAGGTTTGACATTAAGTACTTTTGTGTGATACATAGTTGTACAATATCCTAGAGAAACTATTGAGAAAGTTGAAAACCCAAAGTGTTTTATCTACTGCTCTTTTATTAGTGCAATTGATAGATTAATTTTCTTGGACGTATTCTTAGGGGCTGAACTACCTTGGCAGATAATTGCTTACATTAAACAACTGTTTTGATTCACTGGGAACTTAAAGACTTCATTAAAAATTCTCTTTCTGATTTAGGTTTAGACAGACAAAAAAGGCATATTGAAAGGTTGGAGATAAATCTTTGAAAATCAAACACGCATTTTTGTAGTGTGTGGTTTATGGATTATATTGTTACTGGTTTCCTTTTAGTAAAATGGCATGACAAGAAGTAATATATAAATTGTTTTTCCTTAATGTATAAAATACCCAAAGGAAATTGAGTTTAAAAATAACGTAGACTGCTCTCCAGACTGGATGACAAAGTGAAACCCTGTCTCTGTCTCTTAAAAAAAAAAAAAAAAAAAAAGTAGGACACGTGCTACGCTTGCCAATGCTAAAGTGACCATGTGTACTGTTTTTTGAAATTCCCTAAGAGGATATGATGTTTTATACCTAGAAAAGGCCAATGTTTGTGATTAACCTTGAAATATAAGTCTTCAGCAAATGAAAGACACTTGCAATTTGTAGCCCAGTGATAGCAAATCAAGAATGATGTAAAGTCATATTGCAGCTTGGGTAGTGGTTTTGAGAATGCTTAATGGCCATTTGTTAGGAAAGGTAAAGTTACTATAGATTTAAAAAACATATTCGTTCTCTGAGGTGTCACACTGAAATTAGGGCTGTCTTTTGTAATCTTTGGTATTTGTCATCTGTACTTAGGTAATTTAGATAAAAACAACACTCTTTTTCCACAGTGGCCCACCTCCTGAAAACAAGGTCATCTTTTTGGATGGCTCAGCTTCTTCACTTCTATAATAAGCTATTAGCCTACCCAGCTGCTCACCTGGCCCCCAAAGACATACTGGAATTACAGCATTCTGGGCCTGGATCAGAGTGCATAGCCCCACATCTTCTTCTGTATAGTTCTATCACCATTGATATTTGAGTAATTATATTCTGTGACATATCAATAATCTTACCTGCTTCTGTGGATACTGTAAAGTCAGCCTTCTGTTGAGTTAGATTAGATCATCAGAAAACTCTGTACTTGGATCCCAGTAGCTGAGATTTTTTTTTTTTTTTTTTTTTTTGCTGAATAACATGTTACATTTTGCCTGTGGCTTTATCCAGCGTTTGCTTAAAAAGTAATATTACTGGGCACGGTGGCTCACACCTGTAATCGCAGCACTTTGGGAGGCCGAGATGGGCAGATCACCTGAGGTCAGGATTTTGAGACCAGCCTGGCCAACATGGTGAAACCCCGCCTCTACTGAAAATACAAAAAATTAGCCACGCGTGGTGGCAGACACCTGTAATCCCAGCTACTCTGGAGGCTGAGGCAGGAGAATTGCTTGAACCCAGAGGTGGAGGCTGCAGTGAGCTGGTATCATGCCATTTCACTCTAGCCTGGGCAACAAAAGCGTAACTCTGTCTCAAAAAAAAAAAATAATAAAATAACATTTCCTTTTGCTTTTGTTATTGAGAATATTGCATATTATATCACTCTATATTCCATTTATAAAGCCCAATGTGAGAAATTTCCTTCAGAGTTTAAGGTCACAAAAATGTTTGTTTTCTTTGATAAAGGATATTTTCTTACCTTTTAGATTATAAGAGAGGTATCATTTATTTTGTTTATTTACCCTAGCTGCCTGGGAGCACAGGGCCAAATTTGAATGTTAATTTTAGGAATTATGTCAAGAAATTTTGTAAATTAATTTAAAAATAGTTTTATGTACTGGGAGTTTGCAAACTATGGGCCACCCACTTCTTTTTGTAAATAAAGTTTGATCAGAACACAGCTATAGTCATTTATTTATGTATCGCCTATTGCTTTCATGCTACAATGGCAGACTTGAGTAGTTGCTCTCTGGCCCTTTACAGAAAAAAGATTTCTAGTCCTGATACAAATAGTTACATGTGGGTCAGACCAAAATGCAGTAACATTGAATATAAAGCAATATGATTACTGTTAGATGTAGCTAGTTGGAAGAGGCTTAACAGAGATGTGCTATGAAAGGAGTTTAATATTTAAGCAGTGGAAGCATATAGGAGACATTTTATGTGGGAGAGAAGAAATGAAATCCTGTAGGATTGAGCAGATTTTGAACATGTGGGACCATTTTGGGAACTGTTTTAGCTAGATTAGAATTACAGTAGTGAAAATGAAGTTGAATGGGTGAGACTGTTGATAGGAAGGCATAAAAGCTAGGCATCAGGATTTGCATTTAATCCAACAAACAATTGAAAACCCGCTATGAAAATTTCACAGGGAAATGATATGACGGGAACAGCATTTCAGTACAGCTAATCTGACAGCAGTGTACTAACTCAGCATGGAGAGCCCCAAGACTAAGCAGTTACTGGAGTAAGCCTGCCATGAGGAACTAAGATGATGAGTGTAGAATGAAGAGGAATAGTAACCTCTGAGGTGCTGGAAAGAAGGAAGCCGATTTTGTGGCTGACTGGATTTAGAGAGTGGTGGTGAACGAAATTGTGAGAGGATAACTGGGTTAAAATGAACTGAAGTGACAGTTTTTTTTTTTTTTCTTTTTTATTGATCATTCTTGGGTGTTTCTCGCAGAGGGGGATTTGGCAGGGTCACAGGACAATAGTGGAGGGAAGGTCAGCAGATAAACAAGTGAACAAAGTTCTCTGGTTTTCCTAGGCAGAGGACCCTGCGGCCTTCCGCAGTGTTTGTGTCCCTGGGTCCTTGAGATTAAGGAGTGGTGATGACTCTTAACGAACATGCTGCCTTCAAGCATCTGTTTAACAAAGCACATCTTGCACCGCCCTTAATCCATTCAACCCTGAGTGGATACAGCACATGTTTCAGAGAGCACAGGGTTGGGGGTAAGGTCACAGATCAACAGGATCCCAAGGCAGAAGAATTTTTCTTAGTACAGAACAAAATGAAAAGTCTCCCATGTCTACCTCTTTCTTCACAGACACAGCAACCATCCGATTTCTCAATCTTTTCCCCACCTTTCCCCCCTTTCTATTCCACAAAACCGCCATTGTCTTCATGGCCCGTTCTCAATGAGCAGTTGAGTACACCTCCCAGATGGGGTGGTGGCCGGGCAGAGGAGCTCCTCACTTCCCAGTAGGGGCGGCCGGGCAGAAGCGCCCCTCACCTCCCGGACGGGGCGGCTGGCCGGGCGGGGGGCTGACCCCTCCCACCTCCCTCCCGGACGGGGCGGCTGGCCGGGCGGGGGGCTGACCCCCCACCTCCCTCCCGGACAGGGCGGCTGGCCGGGCAGAGGGGCTCCTCACTTCCCAGTAGGGGCGGCCGGGCAGAGGCGCCCCTCACTTCCCCGACGGGGCGGCTGGCCCGGCGGGGGGCTGACCCCCCCACCTCCCTCCCGGAGGGGGCGGCTGGCTGGGCAGAGGGGCTCCTCACTTCCCGGTAGGGGCGGCCAGGCAGAGGCGCCCCTCACCTCCCGGACAGGGTGGCTGGCCGGGCGGGGGGCTGATCCCCCCACCTCCCTCCCGGACGGGGTGGCTGGCCGGGCGGGGGGCTGACCCCCCCACCTCCCTCCCGGACGGGGCGGCTGGCCGGGCGGGGGGCTGACCCCCCACCTCCCTCCCGGACGAGGCGGCTGGCCGGGCGGGGGGCTGACCCCCCCACCTCCCTCCCGGACAGGGCGGCTGGCTGGGCGGGGGGCTGACCCCCCCACCTCCCTCCCGGACGGGGCGGCTGGCCGGGCAGAGGGGCTCCTCACTTCCCAGAAGGGGCGGCCGGGCAGAGGCGCCCCTCACCTCCCGGATGGGGCGGCTGGCCAGGCGGGGGGCTAACCCCCCCACCTCCCTCCCGGACGGGGCGGCTGGCTGGGCCGGGGGCTGACCCCCCACCTCCCTCCCAGACAGAGCGGCTGGCCGGGCAGAGGGGCTCCTCACTTCCCAGTAGGGGCGGCCGGGCAGAGGCGCCCCCCCCCACCTCCTGGACAGGGCGGCTGGCCGGGCAGGGGGCTGATCCCCCCACCTCCCTCCCGGACGGGGCGGCTGGCCAGGCGGGGGGCTGATCCCCCCACCTCCCTCCCGGACGGGGCGGCTGGCCGGGCGGGGGGCTGACCCCCCCACCTCCCTCCCGGATGGGGTGGCTGGCCGGGAGGGGGGCTGACCCCCCCACCTCCCTCCCGGACGGGGCGGCTGGCCGGGCAGAGGGGCTCCTCACTTCCCAGTAGGGGCGGCCGGGCAGAGGCACCCCTCGCCTCCCGGACGGGGCGGCTGGCCAGGCGGGGGGCTGACCCCCCCACCTCCCTCCCGGACGAGGCGGCTGGCCGGGCAGAGGGGCTCCTCACTTCCCGGTAGGGGCGGCCGGGCAGAGGTGCCCCTCACCTCCCGGACGGGGCGGCTGGCCGGGCGGGGGGCTGACCCCCCCACCTCCCTCCCAGACGAGGAGGGAGGACGCTCCTCACTTCTCAGACGGGGTGGCTGCCGGGCGGAGGGGCTCCTCACTTCTCAGACGGGGCGGTTGCCAGGCAGAGGGTCTCCTCACTTCTCAGACAGGGCGGCCGGGCAGAGACACTCCTCACATCCCGAACGGGGCGGCAGGGCAGAGGTGCTCCCCACATCTCAGACGATGGGCGGCCGGGCAGAGACGCTCCTCACTTCCCAGATGTGATGGCGGCCGGGAAGAGGCGCTCCTCACTTCCTAGATGGGATGGCGGCCGGGCAGAGACGCTCCTCACTTTCCAGACTGGGCAGCCAGGCAGAGGGGCTCCTCACATCCCAGACGATGGGCGGTCAGGCGGAGACGCTCCTCACTTCCCAGACGGGGTGGCTGCCAGGCAGAGGCTGCAATCTCGGCACTTAGGGAGGCCAAGGCAGGCGGCTGGGAGGTGGTTGTAGCGAGCCGAGATCACGCCACTGCACTCCAGCCTGGGCGCCATTGAGCACTGAGTTAACGAGACTCCGTCTGCAATCCCGGCACCTCGGGAGGCCGAGGCTGGCGGATCACTCGCGGTTAGGAGCTGGAGACCAGCCCAGCCGACACATCGAAACCCCGTCTCCACCAAAAAAATACGAAAACCAGTCAGGCGTGGCGGCGCACGCCTGCAATCGCAGGCACTCGGCAGGCTGAGGCAGGAGAATCGGGCAGGGAGGTTGCAGTGAGCTGAGATGGCAGCAGTACCGTCCAGCTTTGGCTCGGCATCAGAGGGAGACCGTGGAAAGAGGGGAGAGGGGAGAGGGGAGAGGGGGGAGGGGGGAGGGGAGAGGGGAGAGGGGAGAGGGAGCTCTATCTACCACACAGTCCTCTGAAGTGACAGTTTTTTGAAAGGAAATATGTGTTTTGTTTTTGATGTCCCTAATTTCTGGTATTTTAGAGCCTCCTAAGAGAAAGTATGGAAGCGTTTGGAGATCTGTGCGAGATGACGACTGATAGCTGTGGGAGAGTTTGTATGGAGGGACAACAGCACAAGGCAGAGTGGCTGGGGAGTGCCTCCAGGAGGGAAGATAGCACTCGAGGAGCAGAGTGGACAGAGGAACAGGAGGAGTCAGTAAAACAGTGTTTCCCAGTGTGTATCCCAGGACAGACTGATAGTATAGGTGGTTAGCAGGTATTTCCATTGTTGCATGGCCAGATAGATTTGATAAATTCTGGGTTAAGCAAAGTTAAATAGACTTCTTGTATTAGACCCTCTTATGTTCTTTAATAATATGCAACATTATTTATATCTCCACTACGATCTCTGCCTCCAAGTTTAGATTCCTGTGTTCGACTTTCTACGAGACATTTCCCCTTGGGATACCTGTGAGGCATCTAAAACTTAACTGTCCAAAATGGAATTCTTTGTCTTCCTCACAAAACTTGGTTCCCCATGTCAGGTGATGGCAGCTCTATCTTTTCTTTTTAGTAAAAAAACGCCGTGGTAAGAAGTAACATAGAAATTATATTGTTCCATGTGTAAAATGGCCAAAGGAATTGAGATAAAAAATAAAGTTGCTGAAGCTGGGCATGGTGGCTCACGCCTGTAATCCTAGCGCTTTGGGAGGCCGAGGCGGGCGGATCACTTGAGGTCAGGAGTTCCAGACTAGCCTGGCCAACATGGTGAAACCTGTCTCTACTAAAAATACAAAAATTAGCTGAGCGTGGTGGTGGGCGCCTGTAATCCCAGCTACTCGGGAGGCTGAGGCAGGAGAATTGCTTGAACCTGGGAGGCGGAGGTTACAGTGAGCCGAGATCGCACCACTGCACTCCAGCCTGGGTGACAGAGTGAGACTCTGTCTCACAAAAAAAGAAAAAAAAAAGTTGCTCAGATTAAAAACCTTGGAGTCATCCTTGACTCCTTTCTCCTATATTCTTTTTTTTTCTTTTTTTGACAGAGTCTCACTCAGTCACCCAGCCTGGAGTGCAGTGGCACAACCTCGGCTTATTGCAACCTCCACCTCCCGGGTTCAAGTGATTCGCCTATCCCAGCCTCCTGAGTAGCTGGGATTATAGGTGCACACCACCACATCTGGCTAATTTTTGTATTTTTAGTAGAGACAGGGTTTTGCCATGTTGGCCAGGCTAGTCTCGAACTCCTGACTTCAGGTGATCTGCCTGCCTCAGCCTCCCAAAGTGCTGGGATTACAGGTGTGAGCCACCGTGCCTGGCCCTTTCTTCTGTGCTCTTATCCAATCCATTAGCAGCCGCATTGGCTTTCCCTTCAAATATATCCAGAATCTGACCACTTGGTACCCCAAGTGATTCTATTGAAATCCTACTGCCTCATTGTGCAGTAGCTTTCCATTTCACTCAGGATAAGCGTGTCAGTCCCTGTAGTGGCCTACAAGGCCTTTTATGACCTGGCTTCTCATTGATCCTTTGACCTGATTTACCATTCTTTTCCTCCTTCACTCTGCTGTATGCACATCTCTTTATTCTTCCTAAGACAGGGCTTAAGCAATTTATTAGCTTAGGGCTTTTTCCTGTGCCTGTGACACTCTTCCCCCTAGATATCTGTTTGGCTAATCTAACTTCCTTTCCTCCTTTAAGTCTGTTCACATGCCACCCTCTCTAGAAGAGACTGACCTGGACTACCATATTTAAAATGGAAAGTGTGCATTTCTCCCATTTCTCATCTCCTTTATTCTGCTTCACTTTTTTTTTTATTAGCACTTACCATCTTCTAACATATTTTATGTATTATTTGTTTAAAAAATTATCTGCTGCTTTCTACTAGACTGTAAGCTCCATAAATGCAGAGATTTTTTGCCTATTTTGTTCACTGATATAACTCAAGCACCTAGAACTGTGCTGGACACACAATAGGCAACTAATAAGTATTTGTTAAATGAGTGAATGAATTTCAAGATAGGAATATATGTCCCCATAGAATCTTTCTTTCACCCATGGAGATATTTTTTTCCTGTGTTTCCCAGGGACACACTTTAGGAGACTCTGTTGTGAGTATTATGGAATTCAAAGGAGGAGAAAGCTACAAGAAAGTTGTGATTGACACAATTGGGAAGTTAAAAATTTTTGACCTGCTTAAGCTAATAAAGTAGATTTAGATAGGAAAATAGTTTGCAATCTTAGAACAAGTTGTTTTAGTGTTGTGGAATGTCAAATTCGGGGAGGAAAGTTGGACATAGATGTTGAAGAAAAATACCAGGATAAATTACCCATTCAGGGAGTTTAGCTTTGGATAAAAGGGTGGAAAGTACAGATTGAGTATTCTTTATCTGAAATGCTCGGGACCAGAAGTGTTTTGGATTTGGATTAAAAAAAAAATTTTTTTTGGACTATTTGCATATACTTTAAACCGGTTGAAAATCCAATCTGAAAATCCAAAGTGCTCCAATGAGCATTTCCTTTGAGTGTCACGTCAGTGCTCAAAAAGTTTCAGATTTTGTAACATTTTGAATTTTGTATTTTCAGATTAGGGTTGCTCAACCTGCAGTTAGAAAAGGCTGCTAGTTCATTACAATATGCTTTGTTTTTTGAGATCAGGGGAACTTGGTTTTTCTGCTTGTTATAAGTTAATCTAGGGCTGTTTATTGACATAAATTTTAATTTTAATTATATTGTAAAAGTAGGTGACCTAGAGGGCCCTGTTTTTCAAAATAATGTAATTGGTAGGTTCAGTGCTTCATGGAAATGGGATAAATTGGGATCCTTAGGAAATCCTCTTATTAGTTCCATGGTCCTGCTTTACCACCTGCCTTCCCCATCCTTTTGCATGCTTGCCTGCCTGCCTGCCTGCCTGCCTGCCTGCCTGCCTTCCTTCCTTCCTTCCTTCCTTCCTTCCTTCCTTCCTTCCTTCCTCTCTCTTTCTCTCTTTCACTTTTCTTGTGAGCCCAGTAGGAATGATAAGTGAGATATAAATATTAAAAGTTGGTGCTAATTGTTTGCTTGTTCCTCCTTTAGGAAACAAACAGTCTGTTTTAACGTGTGAACTTCTAGGTCTTTTCTATACTTCTTGAAAAAAGTTCACCTAGGCTTCACACTTGTCACTAGCAGTTGGATTAGTGCTTAGATGAAAGCTTGTGCCAAAGTGAGGCATAGATGAAGTAATTTTATGACCGTTTGACTCTTTCTCCCTTATAAGTTTTGATCCACAAAAGAATTAATTTCTATTTCAAATGTGTGGTTGAACTTTTGGATGTTTTTTTCATTTCCGTAGTGCAAATTCATCTTTTTCAGGATTAGCTCTCATGGGAAAAACCAAGAGCTGTTGGGCATTTTTAGTTTATTTATCAATCATGACATTTGAGTGCTGGATGACAATGAAGTTATGCCAAGGATTACTCTGCAGAGCCCTGTGCTTTATTTCCATTGTTGTCTTTGGAATGGATTACATTCACATTATTTGAGGAATAATTAATTGGAGCCCCAATTCAGACCAGTTGGAAGACTAACAAATATTCTTTTGGTTTGGTTACAGAAGCTGCACACATACATGTAAGAGAAGCAAAAATGTCAGATGATATCAGGAAAAGGTTTGAATTTCCAAATTCTCTTATCCAATCACAGGTAATTTTGTTTGTTTATTTTTGCTCATGGTAACAAATAAACCTGTTCTGTGGATTGTTAACTGAACTTTATATATTTAATATTAAATATTTTATTCTACATGTAGAGATTTATATTTTATGAAACAACTTTAAATATACATTTAATTTGAAAATATATATTTGACATGGAAAGCAAATATTTGAAATTGATCAATCTCAGCTTCTGTTTATATATCATACTTTTCTTCCTAGAGATAATAAAACCTTGATTAACTAGTAGGCCCCTGAATATGTTTGTTTGGTTTTTTTTGGCCTATAATTATTGGGAACAGAGGTAAACCGTTATATGTCCGAAGAGTATGAGGGATTAATATTTAAGAATACATATCCTACCCCTTATATAGATTTTTATAATAATGACATTTAATAAGTAAAATATCCTGGATTAGAAAATTTGATATATCTACTAAGATAGAAGATTGTGATAACTTTAAAGAGCTTTTCAATAATTAAATAGTTAAAACAAAGATGGCTTTCTGGGTAGCCTTTAGCTAACTAGAAACATTCTGGTTAATCAAGGTATCATAATAGCTTATTGTCTTTTCTTGTGAGAGTAAAGCTAACAGACCAGCAGAAGCCATCTTGAAGACTTAACAACGTACAGCACCTTGGATACTTTCAACAATTAACTTCGGAGATGTCTGCTGTGGGAATTGACTTAGCTGGGTAGTGGGGAACCCTTCCATGAGGAGTAGAACACTCCTTATGCAAGATTCCCTTCTACCTGGCTGGGTTGGAGTCATATCCTGCAGGTCCTTACCATGAAGAGGAAGATGAAGGCTTGGAGGATACTATTCACAGTTTTATTTTTCTGTGCCTGGAGTCTCTTTGTTAGCATAGATAATCAAGAAATGCCCATACGTGTTACTGTTAAGTTAGGTGAAAAAAAATATATATATATATATTTATATTGTTTAGTGTAGGATGGCTATTTGAATTCTGTTATAGAACACTTAAGTAGCAATGTAGGCTGATTTATCCTTGGGTTTTGTATTTTAAAAAATCAGTTTAGGCTAGTATCTCTGATTTGTTAGAAGATGAAGTGAAAAGTATATTAGATAAATTGAACCTGGTGGGGAATAGGGAATTAAGCTTCTCTTCTTTTAGTTCTTTTTCTAGCTATGAACTATAGCTTTTTCTTTGTCCCTATTGTGTTTCATATTAGTTTTATTAGGTTCTTGTGATTGTGTCCTGTCCTTTGCAAATATTTCTTATTGTTCTTCTGTAACCACTGCTCGATGTTAGCACCATATTTCATTGATTCACACACGTTGTTTTCAGATTTTAACATCTTTGAAATTGGATTGCCTCTAGTAATTGATGGCAGCAGTTGAGATACAGTTGGTATTGCCTGCACATTTGTGAACTTGGGCATGATTTTCTGCACGAGTCTAAAAGAACTCTTGTGTGACTATAAAACCAAAATTCTAACTTATAAGAAGCACTGTATATCATAGACTAATTGGCAGCCTTTTTTCTTTCTTAGTGGTACACAGTATAATGGTGCAACTTGCAATTCCAATTCCTGGTCAGTTCCATTCAATGAAATATGGTATATTTTGTAAAACAAGAGCTCAACCTATCCATGGGTGCTCAGTTCTTATTACTATTCCTTTTACTAGGAGATAAGAGACAGTAAGTTGGACTAAACTTAATATTCATGTAAATGAGTGACTTATATCACAAAACTAGACCACAAGCACCACGGTCTTAAATCAGTTCCAATGTGTGAAATACAAAGAGAAAAATGAGGAAGGAGTGGGTGCTGTGTTTTTATTTGAGCTGTTCTGGAGACTTTGCAGGACTGACAGTTATTCACAGCTATACCGTAATTTGGTCCCAAGGGCAGGATGGACAGTTGTTGCAATAGTGAAGTTTTTTCCAACCCGTACACAGAATGGCAATGATTGTTGCTAGCCTATTGGCTCTAAGACATATTCTTCATATTCGTTAACAGTGTGATGAAGCATGATGGATTTCGTTTCAGTGCAAAGATGATTTTAAAAACTATGGGCTTTCTCATTCATGTTTTAATGGAGTAAGCAATCTCAAGTTATCTTCTGATACTGACAGCAATTTGAACCAAAAATCTGGCAGTTTTCTTAACCTCTATGCACTATAGTTGCTTATTGGTAACCTGGAATAGATATGCCTGCCTTGACGGCTATTCTGAAGATTAGAAATTGTGCATGTGGAGTGCCTAATTCAATGCCTTCTACATAGCACACACTTAGTTAATGGGAATTTTACTTAATCCTAATTGACTGCCTGGCATACTCATATCAACTAGTATTGATATTTGGAAAGAACTTCTAAGGGACTGTGTTCATTAATTTTATTTCTTTTTAAGGCTGTGGGTCATCTTATTGCTGCAGTCCTAAAGGAAAATGGTTTTTCAGAAAAGATTCACCAATCTACAAATCAGGTCTGTGTTTAACTTTATGCTTTAATTCTCTTCAGATAAGATTGCTACTAGCTGGATCACATATGCACCTGTCTTGTTTCCCTGATAGTTCAGATCACAGTAGAAATGCTTTTGAACTGTGAGAACTTCATTGCCTTTTTTGTTTATTTGTTTGCCTTTTTAATATATAGCAATAAAAAAGTTTTAAATTTATTAAAACACTCTAGGAATGAGACATGGAGGGAAGGGCTGGAGAGGAGTATTCTTATGACTGTTAATGAAAAATAACATGGGTGGAATGAGAGAAAGCATGCTTTAGAGAAGATTGATAGAGTTACCTCTGAGGGAATTATTTTGGTAATGAAGAGAATGAACAGAGTGGCTCTGTTTGGATGTAGATTTCTCATGCTTCAGCTCAGCCCCAGCTGTGAGTTCTTAGTTGGAAAGGTCATACATTGACAGTCAAAGCTGAAAAATTCCATCTTACACAAACAGCAGGTGAATGCTCAGAGTTGAAGCAATGCCAGCTTACTGAGATACACCACTTGGGGTTTGGTTGATCAGTGTTGTGTGTTTTGACCTGCTAGTTGGGAAACTCTTCTTAAGAGAGGTGTTCTCAGGTGTCCTCTATAGGGAACATAAGTGATGGAAATAAGATTCTTTTTTTTCACAGCAGAAATAAATTGATTTCCTTTGTCTCACATTCTTTTTGATTAGCTGCTCCAAGTTACATTTCTTTATTGCTTCTGCAGACATGTTGAAGTAAGTGTAGGACACACTTCACTAATTGGCATTTTTCTGGTGTTTGTATGTAGTCATATAAATTAGGTTTTCTGAGAACTCTGATCCTAATCCTGCCTATAATCACATTGTGTACTTTGAGAAGATCTAGTGATTTTACTTAAACTGCCAGGATTTATTGAATGTGAAATCCCTGTAACTGTTTCCTCTTCTACTAAAAATGAATGCTTACACAGTCTTACCTGAGGCAGCAGTTTATTTATTTGTTTGTTTTGTTTTTCCAGTGTAATAATAGAGTGATGACATTTAGAACCTTTTGGTATTGTCAGTACAGCTGAACACAATGTCCTTCTGAATAAAAGGAGAAGTGGAATATAAATATTTCCTTCCTGTAGTGATTGTTAACTGTATTGTTATTTTAATAGTGGGATGCTAAGAGAAAAGATTCTTAGCCAGCTACAGAGGGAAAGTGGGTACAAAATGATGTTGATTTTCTTTAATTTTTTTTTTTGAGACAGAGTCTGGCTCTGTCGCCCAGCCTGGAGTGCAGTGGCGCGATCTCAGCTCACTGCAACTTCCACCTCCTGGGTTCAAGCAGTTCTCATATCTCAGCCTCCCAAGTAGCTGGGACTACAGGTGTGTCCCAACACGCCCAGCCAGTTTTTTGTATTTTTAGTAGAGACTGGGTTTCACCATGTTGGCCAGGCTGGTCTCGAACTTCTGACCTCAGTTGATCCACCCGCCTTGGCCTCCCAAAGTGTTGGGATTACAGGCATGAGCCACAGTGCCTGGCCTTGATTTTCATTCTTTTATTAATAGTTATTCTTTGGGAGCTGGGATATTAATTTTTCCCAAATTATATATTTCCCTAATAAGTTGCATCAGGAAAAAGGAAAAATTGCTTCATTATTTGTTCTTTTTTTTTTTTTAATACAACTGTGTGTAAGTCTAAATGGACTTTATCCGCAATATAGTCATATAGGTTTATTGTTAGTAGTGAACCATTTTGGTGGTCCTGGATTCCTGAGAAAGTTATAAAAGCTAGAACCCCTGCTTTGATAGGGTATTCTAAAATGAAAACTTATATTTACTTATATGTCCTTCTCATGCTCTTCTATCAGTGAAGACAGAGTCACAGTGTGAGAGGGGGAAGTCACAGTTTCTTTCTTGGGCAAACAGTTTTCCTAGGCTTTTTTTTTTTTTTTTTTTTTGGTAGCCATGGAATGAGCAGCTTGCTGGTGGCCTGTCCTACTTCTCTCTTTATATGTGGGCCCACGTTAGACTTCAAGAAATTGTGGCAAGGGCATTGTGGGTGGTGGTAAGGTGCATGTAGGTGATAGAGGTTGGTAGTAGGAGAGAAGGAACATCTTCTGAAAATAACTGTTAATGTCATTGAAGGCTTATGGCATAAATAGTATTTGGAGTTCAACTTAGGCTAGCTGATATACTATTAGTGTCTGGTTAAATTGTTTGGTTAGAGCAATGTGCTAGAGCCAAGTTTTAGCTTTGTTGTGTTGCTTGAACTCGGGTCATACCTCTGCCTGCAGCCAGCCTTGTTTTATAGCCATGATACCAGGTGAAAGAGAGTTGCTGTATCAAAACACATCCATTACCTCTCTTGGAAAATTGACTTCATTTTATTCTAGGAACAGAGTGACAACAGCATCATCTTTATAAAGGAAAGCTAGCCTACTGTGAACAAATTACTCATTGATGAATGACCAAAGGTGTGTGTGTGTGTTTGCTGCTCATCAGAATTGTCTTCTAATCACTGGTTTGGTTTCAGACTCCTGCTTTGAACTTGCTGTGGGAGAAGTGTTGCAGTGACAATGTAGTGGTTCGAACAGCCTGCTGTGAAGGTCTGGTGGCACTCGTTGCTCAGGATCATGCAGAGTTCAGCTATGTTCTCAATGGGATACTCAACTTGATTCCATCAACCAGGTACTTTTTCCTCAGTGTTTGGTCAGTTAATGATTTCAGTTTTTAGGAAAAAGAATTCACTAAATCCCTATTAAGAGTCAGCATTCATCCTACTTGCCAGTTGTTTTTCTTGCTCTTAAAATGACATGAGTTGCTGTTTCATATATGAAAATATCATGCTAATTTAAACCCTATAGTTTCAGAATTTGTGGTCATTTGCGGTACTTAAGTTTTGGGGCTCTACTTAAATTTGTCATTGCCCTTTTTAAGAAGAAAATAGCTAAACAGTTTATAATTCAAAAATGTAATGCAGATTCCTGACAATTTAAGAAAGAAGGTTGTCCATAAGCAATGCTTCTTCCACAGTGGTATAGTTTATACATTGTAGTGGCATTACTTGGCCAGGCCTTGGCATTAGTGTATTAGAAAATAATGGCATTTATTTCTCAAATATTTTGTGATTTAGGGATGTCTTCCCCCTGATTTTTCAAAGTTAATAATGTTTTGTTCTTTGAATTTCTTTGGTATGACCGTATTTCGTCCATTTACAGACTGAGGTAATAGAATAATAAGGAATAAGAGGGTTCCATTCAGAAATGGTCAAACAGGACCATGTTTGAACCAGTGAGACTCTGTTATAAAATACTCCCTGAAAAAGAGTTGTTACTCTTTGCTTCAAGAAATTGTCTCAATCTATATGTCCTAATTTTTGACTACTTCAAATCATTTGGGCTTTTGCCCCCTTCCCTCACCTCTCACCAAGCCTCCCTCCTCCTCGGTGAAGCTACTTGTTTTTCCAGTGTTTTTCACTCACCTTTATTATAGTATCATTGGGCTGAGTACTTAATTTTTTTCCCTGCCTTCAGTGGAGATGGAGTACAGCTGTAATTATCAATTTGTGGAAAGATGCTGGATGCAGTGGGTCACGCCTGTAATCCTAGCACTTTGGGAGGCTGAGGCGGGCGGATCACCTGAGGTCAGGAGTTCGAGACCAGCCTGGCCAACATGATGAGACTGTGTCTCTACTAAAAATACAAAAATTAGCTGGGCGTGGTGATGCGTGCCTGTAATCCCAGCTACTCAGGAGACTAAGGCATGAGAATCACTTGAACCCAGGAGGTGGAGGTTGCAGTGAACCGAGATTACACCACTGCACTCCAGCCTGGGTGACAGAGTGAAATTCCATCTTAACAACAACAACAAAAATTTGTGGAAAGATTCCTGGGCTTGAAGTTGATTAGGTTAAATAACCCCTAGCCTTTTAACGTTTCTTTATAAATCGTTTCCTGTTTCCTTAGATCATTTCTTTGTGTCTTTTTGGCACCTTGGTCTTAATTTTGCCCTGTCCTGCCCTGCCTTCCCCTCCCCTCTCCTTCCTCCCCCCTCCCCTCCCCTTCCTCTCCCCTCCCTTTCCTCTCCCCTCCCCTTCCTCTCCCTTCCCCTCCCCTCTTTTCCCTCCCCTCCCCTCCCCTCCCCTCCCCTCCCTCCCTCCCTCCCTCCCTCCCTTCCTTCCTTCCTTCCTTCCTTCCTTCCTTCTTTCCTTCTCCCTCTCTCTCTCTTTCTCTCTTTCTTTCTCTGTTTCCTTTCTGACTGGGTCTTGCTATGCTGCCCGGGCATTATTATAGCTCACTGAAGCCTCAAACTCCTGGGCTCAAGTAGTCCTCCCGCCTCAGCCTCCTAAGTAGCTGGGACTACAAATGTGTGCCAGCATGCCTGGCTTGGTTTTTCTTTTCCTTTTGCAGTCTGTGGTTGCGAAAGGAAAAGCCCTTCCCAAACTAGATCCAGCCTTCTGTTCAAGTTATGCTTCCCCCCATGAACCCTCTTCTCTAGACATCCACAACTCTTCAGTCTTCCTGAGCCCTTGTGTGTGTTCCACACCAGCATGGCACGCTCCTTCCCCTTCTCTGTCTGACATCATCTTTGTTATCCTTTCAGGCTGTGCTCGGATGTCCTCTTTCCTGTCCAGACACTTCCCACTTCTCTGCTGCGCTACTTGTTGTTTCACAATATGTGCCTATGTGTGTTATTTTTAAACCTGTATTTTGGTATCTGGCACTCTCTCTGACACTTAGTAGATGCCCAGATATTTCTGAATAAGTGAAGGTTTGATCATGACTGAAAACTTACTACTTTCTCTCTTTCTGTTTCTACACGCATTCACATACACACATATAAACACAAAAATTTTAGAATAATTCTATTGTATACCAATTAAAAAAGTAGTTTTGAGGAGAATTTTGAAAAGTTAAGATTTTTATGTGTCTCTTTTTTTCTCATTTATTGGTTGATCTTATGCAAGCCACCTAGATTTTACCTTACCTTTTTTATTTGTGAAATGCAGGTATGGTCTTTTTTGCCCCCCACCCCACATATTTTCAAATGCCTTAAAAATCTGCAAATGTAAAATGTAATTGCATTGTGTAGTTGTACTATTTATATTCAAAAGTTAAAGTATCAGCAGCTCATGGGGCCAATGTAGTATCTTCTGTGTATTTGAGGTGTAATTAGAGCAGGTTAGATTATACCTTTAATTCTAGAAGATAATCTTAGAAAATTATGCTGGTGTGAGGTATCATTCACACATCAGTATTAATTCTTCATCCCTATTGTAAATTGCAAAGTATAAGCTTTGCAGATAGTGAATTATCCTGTCATCTCTGCATATTATAATTTGTGGGTAACCTTGGTTATTTTTAAATTTAAAAATGTGTTTTTTGGGTGAGGTGTAGTGACTCATGCCTGTAATCCCAACGCTTCGGCAGGCCGAGGCAGGCGAATCACTTGAGGTCAGGAATTCGAGACCAGCCTGGCCAACATGGTGAAACCCAATCTCTACTAAAAACACAAAAATTAGCCGGGCGTGGTGACTTATGCCTGTAATCCCAGCTACTCGGGAGGCTGAGGCAGGAGAATCACTTGAACCCGGGAGGCGGATCTTGCAGCGAGCTGAAGCTGAAATTGCACCACTGCACTCCAGCCTGGGTGACAGAGCGAGACTTGGTCTCAAAAAAGAAAAAAAGTGTGTTTTTTTGAATAGATAATATATTCACATTGGATATTTTAGGCAAAGCCTCTGTCCTATCCCAGTATCTGTGTTTTTTCCCCTCCTGTGGAAGACAAACTGTTAGTAGGTCTTATTATATTCTACATAATATATAATAGAAAATTTGTATGTATGTGTATTTACATGTATATTTTCCTTCCTTAACAAACAGAAATAGTAGCCTGTTACATAGTATTCTTCAGTTTGCATTTTCAGTGAAAAAATATATCTTGGAGCTTGTATTAGGCTGTTCTTGCATTGCTATAAAGAAATACCTAAGGCTGGGTAATTTATAAAGAAAAGTTGTTTATTTTGGCTTACGGTTCTACAGGCTGTACAGGAAGCATGGTGCCAGTATCTGCTTCTGGCAAGGGCTTCAGGAAGCTTACAGTCATGGTGGAAGGCAAAGAGGGAGCAGGCATGTCACATGGCAAGAGCCAGGAGCAAGAGAGAGAGGGGGAGGTCCAAGATTCTTTTAAATAACCAGATCTCATGTGAACTAACTGAGCAAGAACTCACTTGTCACCAAGGGGATGGTAGTAAATCATTCATAAGGGATCTGCCCCCTGTGATTCAGTCACCCCCTACCAGGCCTCATCTCCAACATTTAGAATCATATGTCAACATAAGATTTGGAGGGGACAAACATCCAAACCATTTCAGAACTCATTCTATAAAATATATAAACAGCTTTCTATTTTTTTTCTAGCTGCATAATATTCCATTGTGTGAATGAGCCATAATTTATCAATTTCCTATTATTTCTAATCTTTTACAATAGATAGTGTTTCAGTCCTTAATCTTATACATATAGGTGGCCATAAATTTTTAAGGTTCTTTGGCTATTTGGCCAACATGTGGAAGAAAGCCTTGAATTTTATAATAAGCAAATATAGGAGTTTTAACAGTGGAAGGATGCTGGACATTTTAAACAAAATTTCTTATCTGAGATTGTTCATATTGTCTAAATTGTCATCCACAGGGAGATATAGACAGAATAGATGCTGAAGCTAAGCAATTTAATTTTTGAATCAATTTGATCATAAAATATATAAGTGCTAAGTTTTCCTTGTTGTTGCCAGTGGATATAATAATTATTTTTATGTCAGAAAACATAATTTTCTTCATTTGCTTTATTTCAAGTAGCAGAACTTTGTGGTGTGTAGTGAATACGAAGACTATACTTTGTACCGTTTATGTTTACAAAAAAAAAACCCCAACAAAATGAGAATCCATTTTAAGAAACAAGCTAATTAAAAACAAGACACTCAAATAGCCTCCTCCTCCAAAATGAACCTCAGGGAATCTTCTGAGACAGAAAACCATCTGTGTCTTTGGGACTTAAAGGCAAGAATGGGCCAGGCGTGGTGGCTCATGCCCGTAATCCCAGCACTTTGGGAGGCTGAGGCAGGTACATCGCTTGAGGTCAGGAGTTGGAGACCAGCTTGGCCAACAAAGTGTAACCCCGTCTCTACTAAAAATACAAAAAAAATTAGCTGGGCTTGGTGACACATGCCTATAGTCCCAGCTACTCAGGAGGCTGAGGCAGGAGAATTGCTTGAACCTGGAAGCAGAGGTAGCATTGAGCCAAGATCGCACTACTGCACTCCAGCCTGGACAACAGAGTGAGACTCCGTCTCAATCAATCAATCACTCAATCAATCAGTAAAATGCAGGGAATGACTTTGGGTGAGACAGTTTGGGTCTTCAGTTTCCATTATTTAAATTTCTACTTGTCTCTGACTTCTCTTTAATTAGAGGTTTATTGGAATCTAAAGGCACTTTGGGAACTGAGACACACCATGATTGCTTATCTTTGCTTTAGAAAAATGATTCTAAAATTTTATCTTTCCATCTTGCCTATTTATCTTCTAGCCTACTATCCTTCAGGAACTGAGAAAGAGAGAGGGGGGTGGATAGAAAAAGCCAATAGTGAGAAACAGCCTTCTATAGAATAGATGTTTAGAGAATGTAGCTTATTGAATTTTTTCAGCATTTAGAGCAGATTTTGAAAGCGTGAAAGAAAGATGGAAGGAAAAGTAGATGTGCCCATCTCTTCCAGCCTTATAACTTGCTCCTTCATCCTTTGTAAGTCTAGTCTATAAAATTCCTTTGGAACACGTATGGAAGCCCGCCTCCCACCTGAATCCAAGCCCACAATTTGAGAAACAGTGGCTTAGAGCGGGTTACATTGTATAGTCTAACTTTGAAAAAGACTTGACATTTGCAATGATCTGGTTGTCTAAACTTCAGGGAGTGGCTGGGAAAGGGTCTGGCTGTGCTTGAGAGACTGTTCTCTTCAAAGGAATAGTTTCATGTCCTAGAGTGTTCTCTGTTCAAAGCTGAGGCAACATGAAACAATTGTAAACTTGTTTTTATAGCTTCTGTAAACAAAGAAATGGATTTAAGAGCTCTAAAATGTTCTTTTCATCAGTAAGGAAATTTGAAAAAAAATTATTCCCTAGGGAGGGTGAAGGAAAGAAGGGGACCACAAAAGAAACACAGTAAGGAAATCATTATCACCAGTCGAATGTGAATTTTGAAATGAAATGAAACTGAAAATAAAGTGAAAGATATATAGTAGCATATAGTTTTGTACACCTTTCAGGAATTGTTTTGAGTTTAGATTGTTTTTGGTTTTGTTTTTGTCTTTACATTGACTGTATCCTGGAATAGAGTCCCAAACCATTTTTCTTTCCTTAGAATTTTTTTCCCCTTAACTGTGCTGGCTTCTAGAAGGCTCATGCAACCATTGTTACAGTTGCTTAGTAACAGGATTGTGAATAAAAAATCTTGCTCTCCTGCAGAACCAGGTATTCTGTTTTGATACTGAGGTGTCATGACAGCCTGTAATTTCAGCTCAACTGCTTCCCCCATTTCTTGTCTTAATGTGCTTGGTAAGAAGGTTATACTCTGGATAAACTAGGCTAGCACTTGATTTGTATGCCTTTTGTGCTCTCAGACAGGGAAGGGACCTGCATTCGAGGTATTTGGGAATATAAAGTGTATTAAAGTGTATTTTCTGAGACTTCTAAAGTCTACCTTTTAATGAAATTTAGCATAGGATATTAAAAATTCTTGTAGTGGGTCCTAAGTAAAGCTGTTGGATTCAGTGAGTCTTTGATCATGGGCTGATGAAGGTTCAGTGGTTAAAAATGATTCTGAGAATCATTTGGAGTTAAGATTTAGGATGATTTATGGAGAAAATTCTTGTCTCTCAGGGTCTTCTCTTTTATTGATGACCCTGTTCCTTGGGAAACTTAATTGCTTTGTTATGTAGGAAATGGCTAGCAACTGTATTCATATCTTGTTACATTATTGAAGCTTTTCTGTATTATTTAGCTTCTTTCTCTTTATTTTATTTGGCAGGAGAAGAAGAACCAAGGAAGGATGCCTTTATGAGGTTTCCTCCAAGGTTTAGGGAAGACAGCACATTTTAATCTGCAGCTGGGGTGTCAGAGCATTACTATCTGAATTTGATGTGGTTTCAAGGTTTATATTTATATTGATATTACGGCTTATTTAACTCTTATTAGAGAGTGACAGAGTTGCTAGTCCATGTCTGTTTCCCATCTTGTCTTTTAAATATTCCTTTTAAGCTTATTAGCTTGTTTCTAGATGTTCTCCTTCCTTTTGTTCCCCAATCCTTTTTTTCCCCCTTGAAAATCCCAGAATTTCTCTCAACTTTCAGTTCCTAATCAGAAAAGTGGTTCCAGCCACTTTTCTGATCTAGTACATTCTGCCCTATTTCTTTTTAAGTTAGTTGATCTGGTTGAAGGCTTTGTCACAAAATCTTCCATTGTAGAGTCATGTATTTATGCTAAGATGTTTCTAGGTGATTTAAGAACAGTGGCTACTGAACACATGTTACTTTTATAATGGAAAAATGCTTCAGAAGAAATCAGGCCATTTTTGGTACATGGAAGACAAATGAGTGCACAGAACTTTGTTAGGCAAAAGCTCAGTAACATTACATCTCTTAGATTTTATTTTAAAGAAGCATTTTTTTGGTCATTCATTTAAGCATGGATTTCTCAGAACTGTTTATTTTGTCCGTGTCTTCTTGTCTCTGTTTATCTCTTTCATATAGTTTTATAGTTTTCTCATATAGTTTTATAATGAATTTAGACAATGGTTTGATTATTTTTCTAGTGTTTATCATTCTCTTGTTTGCTGATGACTTACTATGCTTAAGACTGATGAATTATCTTGTTCAGGGATCTGAAATCCTTTCCAGTTATAAAGGGACTTGGCCACATTTGTTCCCATGACACCTAGGGATGCATCCCTCTTGGGATGTTATGTCATTCTCTTCAACCCAAACCCAAACCCTTTTAATTCTACCCCTGGCCAAATATGGGTACAGTCTTGTACCTCATGTTTGGTATATTTTGAAAGCAAAGAATCAAGCATTATTTGTAGTCTTTGAAAAAGAGACCCAGCATACATGAGCAGTGTTTAGTGTTGTAATGAAATAATTCCCAAAGGGAATCTGATACATGTTATTCATATACACAGTAGTAATTATGCCATATTAACCTAGCAAAAAGCAATCTGCCTGAGTGTTTTCTAGTTAGTGTAGTTGGTAGAGCTTGACTAAAAATTAAAAAAAAATTTTTTTTGAATCTTCAACGTCATAATTGACCCATACTCCCTCTCATTATAGGCTAACTATCCCCTGTCTGAAATGCTTGGGACCAGAAGTGTTTCAGATTTTATGTTTTTTGGATTTTGGGATATTTGCATATATATAAAGAGATATCTTGGATAGACCCAAGTCTAAACACAAAATTCATTTATATTTCATGTACATCTTATACAGATAGCCTGAAGGTAATTTTGTACAATATTTTAAATAACTTTGTGCATGAAACAAAGTTTTAACTGTATTTTGTCTGTAGCCTGTCACATGGCTTCAGATGTGGAATTTTCAACTTGTGGTGTCACATCAGTGCTCACAAAATTTAGGATTTTGGAGCATTTAGGATTTTGGATTTTTTGATTAGGGATACTTAGTCTGTATGAGAGGTGGGTCTTGGCTCTTATGCCTAGTGAAAATTGTGGCACCTTTTTGCATTGTCTCTTGCTACTGTGCTTGTGGCTTAGTTTTGAAGTTTCCTTTGCTCTCTTTAAGGGTTCTTGAGTAAATTCATCTTTTCCTGGCACCTGCCCAAGAAAGGACTTATTCCAGCTGATTTTTTTTGTAGACTTTTGGCAGCAGTTTCCTGTGTGGATTAGGTCTCTTTGGGCTACCAGTTACGGAAATCCACTTGAACTAGTGTGAGCAAAAATGGATTAATTTTTTTGATAAAGGAGTATGTATCTCATAGGACCCAAGAATAAATATGCACCTAGGCCTCAGAAACAAATGGGATATAAACTGTGTGTTTTGTTCTTCTTTCTTCCTGCAGACTTTCTCTGCCTCCTAGTTCACAGGGCACCACCTGCCCCTGGCTTAACATCTCTTGTATATGAGGCAGCCAGACTGAGATTGGAATTTCCTGGCCACAATTACAGATTTCCAATGGTGGGACCTGGAGCTGGATCAGTCAGCTCTGCCAAGTGTTAGTTTTCTAGGGCTACTCTAACACAAGATGATAAACTTGGTGGCTTAAGACAACAGAAATTTATTATTTCATGATTTCATGAATGCCTTGCAGCCAAAAACTAAGGTGTCAGCAGGACTGATTCCTTCTGGAGGCTCTGTGGGGGAATCTGTTCTATGCCTCTCTACTAGCTTCTGGTGGTTGATGGAAACCTTTGACATTCCTTGCCTTGTGGCCTTGTAACTTCAGTCTCTGCCTCTGTATGCTGATGGCTGACTTACCTGTATATCTCTTTGTCTCCAATACAGTATCCCTGTACTTTCTCTATAAGGATACCGGTTATTGGATTTACGACCCACCTAGGATGATCTCATCCCAAGATACTTAATTTAATTATATCTACAAAGATCCTATTTCCATATAAGGTCACATTCATAGGTACTGGGGGTTGGGATTTAGATGTATCTTTTGGGGGGACACAATTTAACTTTCTGCCCACTGTGTCTTCATTGTGTGAGCATATGTGTGCTAGGATCACTTATACAGTAACCATATGAATGCAGAGGGTGTGGTAATTTCCAAAACAGAGAGGAGACTGGAATGCTATATTTGAGGAGTCCTCTGCACTGGAACTAAATTTGGAGGAGAGCCACATGGAAATAGGTATCTCTCAGCCGTTCAGCTCTAGCTTTGAAACATGTGTGCTTAAATAGAAGTGACTAATACTAGATCTATGTTGCTCAGACAGGGATAGAAGGAGGAGAGATTGAGTGAATGGAGAATCAGTGTCAAATATAATTGTTTAATTGTGGTGGTGGGATACTGCCTTGACTTCCCCCACCTCCCAGAATATTTTCTTTAAATGATAAATTATCTCTCTAAACAGCAATAATAATAGAAACAACCACTGCTTTGTTTTCTAGGGGAAGAGGGTTAAGGAAGAAAACTAGCCTTTCTTGAATATAAACTGTGTGCCCTGCCTTGTGCTTTAGAGCTTTACCTAAAATTCCCCACTTAAGTCTCAAAACAACCCTGGGAGTTTGGGGGAGACTTTTTCTTAGGTGGGATTGTGTTCTTTTCTCAGGAGGACATAGTATCTGATTGTTTTCATTTTTGATGATGTTAGCAGCTGTTGATGCTCAGTGACTAGATCCATTAATTCATTAGGGATTTCAAATGGTGACATTCTAATTCTATGTTTTTTTTCTTCACTTATTACCTGAAATACTTCTATAAAGAGAATCTTCCCCATATCTACACCCAGAGGTATAATTTATATAGGAAAGGCAGGATATATATGTAATTCTTTTATTTACTAAATTCCAAAATAATGATTTTTTAAAGCATCCTTTCAGTGGTGACCAGTTACATTTTCTTATAAAATAATTATAATGAGCTTATGGATTTAAACATACTTGATGTATTTCAGTCCTCTTCTCCTCTATTTTTAAGGCTGTTTTTGGATCCACTCTTTAGAAGCAGCTTGAGAGAGGAGGGCGGAATTTACAAAGTTTCAAAAATCTTATTGCTATTCAGTTATTTTCATATATAACAAGTGAGTTAAGATGGAGGGGAGTGAAAGAAACAGCATCTTCCAAATAGGACTTCTTGCCCCGGTCTTAATATTAAGTCATAGGAACCATCTAATATTCCTAAGACTCTCTTAGGAATTAATTTACAGGGTGGTAGATTTAGCTATGTCATGGGCAATCCTCATAGCAGTTAAATCTCTGCGTACATCTGAATATTTCTCTCTTACTTTTCTTATTCCATCAGGAATGTTAAGTTGGTTTTAATGTTGTAGGAATGTAGAATAAGATAAGTTAAATGAAAAAAAACCCATAACAACAAAAAAACTACTTTCATTTCTGGCTGAGAGCAGTGGCTCATGCCTGTAATTGTAATCCCAGCACTTTGGGAGGCTGAGGCGGGCAGATCACCTGAGGTCAGGAGTTTAAGACCAGCCTGGCCAACATGGCAAAACCCCATCTCTACTAAAAATACAAAAAAAATTAGTTGGGCCTGTGGTGCGTGCCTGTAATCCCTCCTACTCGGGAGGCTGAGGCAGGAGAATCTCTTGAACCCAGGAGGTGGAGGTTGCAGTGAGCCAAGATCGTGCCACTGCACTCCAGCCTGGGTGACACAGCGAGACTTTGTCTCCAAAACAACAACAACAACAACAACAACAACAACAACAACAACAACAAAGTACTTCATTTCCCAATAGAATTCATTGCTTGATAATATAAGGATATTACATGAATTTCATCTTCCCAGTATTTACAGTTATCCTATTTGCTAAATGTGTGATCCCTTAAATGAAAGGCCTTTTAGAAACACAACCAGTAATAGCATTCATATTATTTTGTAAAAAACTAAATAATGAATTTTGATATTAGAGATCAGATACATGAATTTCAGTGTGCATCTATAAAGTTATGTAAATATAGAACTAGAAATACCTTCAGAGGTTACCTTGGGAGCCAAGCAAGATAGTACCTGAGCTGTATCCATCCATCCATCTATTAATTAAACATATATATATATGTATTTTTTTGAGACAGAGTTTCGTTCTTGTTGCCCAGGCTGGAGTGCATTGGTGTGATCTTAGCTCACCACAACCTCTGCCTCCCGGGTTCAAGCGATTCTCCTGCCTCAGCCTCCCAAGTTGCCGGGACTACAGACATGTGCCACCACCTCCGGCTAATTTTGTATTTTTAGTAGAGACAGGGTTTCTCCATGTTGGTCAGGCTGGTCTCGAACTCCCAACCTCAGGTGATCTGCCCGCCTCAGCCTCCCAAAGTCCTGGGATTACAGGTGTGAGCCACTATACCTGGCCAATTAAACATATTTATTGAGTATATTTATTTATTATTTTATTTTTTTAAAGTTCTGGGATACATGTGCAAGATGTGCAGGTGTGTTACATAGGTAAACATGTGCCCTGGTGGTTTGCTGCACCTATCAACCCATCACCTAGGTATTAAGCCCAGCATGCATTAACTCTTTTCCCTAATGCTCTCCTGAGTATATTTATTATCTCTTGTATTTCTGTGCTAGGTGCTGTGATACCGTGGTGAGGAATGCAGGCGTAGTTATTGCACTCATGATGCTTTTGGTTTCAATGGAGAGATTGCCATAATTGCCTAGTTATAGAAACTACATTCAAAGTATACTGTGTTGGGAATGCCTTTAAGATGAAGATTTGACTTAGTCATGGTGATAAAAACAGGCTTTCCTGAGGAAGTGACACCTAAGATGAGACGAAGGAGTAAATAAAAGTTGTCTAGGCAAACAGGAGTTGGTAAAACTTTCCAGTTACAGGAAATAGTATGTGCCAAGTTCCTGCTGTGGGAAGGAGATTGGCTGTTAAGATGGCCTGAAAGAATGCTAAGAGTGAGGGGAGAGTGGTATGAAATGAAGCTGGAAAGGTAGGTGGGATTCAGACAGTGCAGCGCATGATTGACAATCTTGATGATTTGGGTCTTTATCCTGGGTGGAGAAGGAATGTACTGAAGTGTTTTATCTAGCGGGTGTTAGTGATTCCACAAAAGGCCATTTGGAATGCAGTATGAAGATTAAAATGGAAAGTATTGGGTTTGGGGTAGGCACCTAGATGGGATACACAGAGATTAGGTGGCTGTTGCTGTAGTCGAGTGAGAGGTGATGGTTGCTTGCAGTAGAGATGGGGGAAGTAGAGGGATTTGTGAGATATTTAAGGGATGAAGCATTCGTGGTGTATTGAATATGTAGATGACTGAAAGGGATATGTCAAAGGTGACTCCTTGATTTCTGGCTTTCTCTACATTTAGATAGGGAACATTAGAAGACCAGGTGTGTCGGGGGGAGAGCATGGGTTCAATTTTGGATGTGTTGAATATGAGGCACAATTCAGATGCTGAAGTGGAAATGTCTAGTAGGCAGCTGGATATGCCTTTTTTTGTTGATATCCCCTGAACACATTATACTATGAATAAGTTAGGCATAATATCTAATCAGCTCTTTTTTGCCCTGATTAAAGTCTTTACCTTGATTTGTTAATTAACTCTTCCGGGTACCTGTGTACCTCAAACTCATACAGTCTGCTTATCTAAAGTCTAATTCCAGTCCCTAAAAATGTTCCTCAGAAATCTGCTTTTTCAAATTAAATGATATGTTTTTGTGTCTGTGCTAAACTGTGACTGAATACAGGTCCTAAGCAGAAGACACCGTGGTTATTTCATTGTTTATTTCAATTTCTCCTCATACTGTCTATCCAGGAGATCAGGTTTAATTTTTCTTTTTTTTTATTATTATTATACTTTAAGTTTTAGGGTACATGGGCACAATGTGCAGGTTAGTTACATATGTATACATGTGCCATGCTGGTGTGCTGCACCCATTAACTCGTCTTTTAGTATTAGGTATATCTCCTAATGCTATCCCTCCCCACTCCCTCCATCCCACAACAGTCCCCAGATTGTGATGTTACCCTTCCTGTGTCCATGTGTCCTCATTGTTCAATTCCCATCTATGAGTGAGAACATGCGGTGTTTGGTTTTTTGTCCTTGCGATAGTTTACTGAGAATGATGATTTCCAATTTCATCCATGTCCCTAAAAAGGACATGAATTTTTCATTTGTGTTCAGGAAGTCCTTCCTCACTGGGCCAGGCACAGTGGCTCATGCCTGTAATCCTAGCATTTTGAGAGGTCAAGGCAGAAGGATTGCTTGAGGCCAGGAGTTTGAGACCAGCCTAGGCAACATAGTGAGACTCTGTCTTTAAAAAAAATAAAAAATTAGCCAGGTATGGTGATGCACACCTATAGCTCCAGATACTTGGGAGGCTTAGGTTCGAGCATCACTTGAGCCCAAGAGGTCGAGGCTGCAGTGAGCTATAGTGAGCTATGATTGCACCACTGTGCTCCAGCCTGGGTGACAGAGCAAGACCCTATCTCAAAAAACAAACAAACAAACAAAAAAAGTCTTTTTCGCACTTTGAGATTATAAATATTTTTTAACTAATACAAAATAAAAGTTGTGCAAACAGTGGAAATTGTAGGTAATGGAAGTCAGTGGTGAAACTACTTTTTGTCATCTTTTTTTTCTTTTCTTAAAATTCACTTTTGTTATTGAGCCCTGGTGAAAAGTAGGAAATGGCAGGACTGGAAGGACTCAGGGCTAATAGGGAGTCTTAAAGGTTCCTTCAAATCTTGGTCTTGGTTTCTGCTAGGATATAGAGAAAACCAGGGTAATCTGAAGTCAGATCCAGGTACATGGAATTAGGAACCAACTAACCCCAGTGACATTGAAATCCCATTCCTAGACCTATAAAAAACATTTATATGCACATATGCCAAGTGTTTTAGAATTGAATATTCCGTTCAAATGTATTTTGTTTTTAAACTTGCATTTTTCCACATAATATGTGATGGTAATTTTTCCATGTCACATGCATAAATCTGTTTGCAACCTTATTAACAGCTGTAGAGTATTCTGTTTAAGAGGAGTCACATTTTAGTCATTTTCCTAATGAGGAACAGACATGTGTTTTTTTCTCTTCCTCTTTAAAAGATAACACATACAGTATAATATTGTCTTTTTTTTTCTTTTTTGAGGTGATCTCACTTTGTCACCCAGGCTGGAGTGCAGTGGCGTGATCATGGCTCACTGCAGCCCCAACCTCCTGGGCTCAAGTGATCCTCCCACCTCGGTCCCCCAAGTAGCTGGGACTACAGGCTCATGCCACCACACTTGGCCAATTTTTGTATTTTTTGTAGAGATGGGGTTTTGCCCAATATGGTCTCAAATTCCTGGGCTCAAGCGATTCACCCACCTTAGGCCTCCCAAAGTGCTGGGATTATAGGAATATCTTCTTTTGAGTATAGATAAGGGTATGTCTATAGGATGGGGTCATATAAGCAGAATTTATGGGAAAAGGGGTATAAAATTTTCATAGATACTGTCAATTTGCTCTGCACAAAGGCTGAACCAACATATCAACATGAAAGTGCTTATTTCCCCCACCTACTCTTTAACACTGAGTATTATGAATCTTATTCTTCTGTGATTTGTGTATCTCTATTCTCTGCTCATTTTGCTATTTTATGATCTGCTTTATTTTGTTGCTTTTCTTGTTTTGTGGGCATGTATGCTGTAAACATTTTATCTTAGACTCTCTCTTAACTTTGTTTTCACTCTGCTAAAAACTTTCTCTACCAACTTTGCTGAAACTATCTGGAATTTTAGTTACAGATTTTTCTTTTTGTTATTTTTTACATTTTTTCTCCATAAATTCTTTCAAAGCAATTGCTTTAATCTTTATAGTCACATTTGAAAAATAATTGTATGTTCTGATATTCATGCATACCAAAGTTACTTGTAGTCTACTTGCTTTTTATTTCTTCAATCAATCCTTCCTTCCTTCCTTCCTTCCGCCTCCCCTCCCCTCCCCTCCCCTCCCCTCCCCTCCCTTCCCCTCCTCTTTTCCTTCTCTTTTCCTTCCCTGAGACATGTCTTTCTGTCATCTAGGTTTGAGTGCTGTGGTAAGATCATAGCTCACTGTAATCTCAAACTCCTGGGCTCAAGTGATCCTCCTGCCTCAGCCTCCTGAGTAGCTAGGACTACAAGTGTGTGCCATCATGCTTGGCTTATTTTTTAAGGTTTTTTTTTTTTTGAAACGGGATCTCTCTATATTGCTCAGGCTGGTCTCAAACTCGTGACCTCAAGTGATCTTCTGGCTTCCAGCCACCAGAGTAGCTGGGGTTACAGGCACGAGCCACTGTGCCTGGCCTCTTCAATTGTTTTATCTTTAAAAAAAAAAACAGCTTATTGGGATATAATTCAAATATTATAAAATCACTCTTTCAAAGTATGTAATTCAGTGTTTTCAGTATAGTTACAAGGCTGTGCAATCATGCATTCTAATTTAACTGGAGAACCTCTTTAAGAAAAATTTTCAGAGTTTTATGTGTGAAAATATTTCTTTTCTGATATTTTACTCACTTTTTTGGGGGAGGTGTTTGGACTTACTGAGTTTTATAAGCCTTTCTCTTACAACTCCACATGCATTGCTTCATTCAGTTTTGTTGTTTGTAGACAAGAATGCTGATGCCAAATTAGAAATGATGCAAGCCTAGTTGTTTTTATTTTATAAATTTTTTTTGTTTTATAAAATTTAAGAGGTTATAGGATTTTTTTTATCCTTTGAGAAATGTCAGCAATTATTTTATTTCAGAAATCTTGCTTAGTACTTGGAAGCTTTTTCAATTTGAAGATGTAAGTGCAGTGAAATTTTCTTTGACTTTTGCTTCTCCAGTGGTTATGTTTTCTTCTAATTCACTATTTTGAGTTTTAGCATGATTCAAATTACTGTAACCTCTTTATGAAATCATACAGAATTCAACAATAATTTTCATTTTGCAGGAGTAGATCTCAGATCCAGAATAACAAAGACTTGAAAACAAGAAAAGCAGATTTTGAGCTAAGAGATGGAAAATACTAGAGATTTTTAGGAGTTAGGGTGAGTTTGTAGTTAGTTTTAGGCAAATTCCAGGCTTCAGCATTCATTAACTCTGATGCCTGTGCTTACACAGCGTCATCTGAAAGAGGGAAGAACATTATTATCTTTATGTTATAGTGTAAGTTTTGAATTATCCCAGCTTTTTGAAAAAGCATGTAATTTACTGACATACTATTCTTTATTTTTTAAAACAACGTAAGAGATGGGGTTATTATGATTTTTGATTATGAAGATGAGGATGTTGAGACCCCTAGGCATTAAGTGACTTGCCTAAGATTCCCTAGTTAATTCAAATTGAAGTACGGGTTTAAATAAATATTAACCTGAAAGTATCCCTCTCAACCCATTTGAAATATGTAAATCATAATATTTATTAAACATAATATTTATTAATATAAATAATATCTATTTCAAGTGGGTTGAGGGGGATAGTTTCAATTAAATTTAAGGGAAATGTATAACCATTTGAATGGCGCTATGTGTAATTTGATTGATGCCATCGTCTTTCAAAAATTATAAACTACTCATGCTACGCTCTTGCTGAAAATACAGCATAGACTCCGTTATCTACACAATAAAATCTGGATCCACAGATAAGAGTAAGTGAGACCTAACTTAAAGTTTAAAAAATTGGAGTTCATTTATCAGCATTGGTGGTTTTGTGAATCCCTTGGAATTAAAAGTAAATGTGATGTCTATTCTTTTCTCTTGGATTCCACTGCTTTCATAAAAAGGTAGGACACCATAAAAACCATAGATCTGTTATCTGTTATCTCTAGAACTCTAGTCATATGACAAATAAATAATTAAGGAAAACCAATATAGTTTCACATGCAAAAAAGGATTATTTAATGAATTTGTATTTTTTGGAAGAAATTCAGTCAGAAATTCATCAACACTGGTCATTTCAACTAATCATTAGGCTCAGAGTGCGGTCTTACGAGGTTACTAGGTGAAGCCTGGCCTTTCTTCAGTGGTATATAAATAGCTTAAATATGACTTGAAAGCTGATTTTCAGTTGTATAGACATTGAAGGCTAGAAGATAAGAATGCTTCTAAACATGTAGTGACTCTTTCTCCAGGACAGACTAAAGTAGACTCCCTATGATAGGCTTTAGTCAGATACTGGATTCTCAGAATGGCTCACCCAATTAGTGATGATGAGATTGTATATTTCATGGTATCATTTAACATCTAGGCACAGGCCTGGGTCAGAGCTGCAGGACTGCATCCCTGAGACCTGGTAAGTTAGCTTACAAAATTCATATATTTGGAGGAGTCAGATCCCATAGAACTTCAGAGGAGGCTGTGTGAGCTCTACCCTGTGACTTAGTCCAGACATTTATACCTAGGTATAGGTTCTTGATAAACTGGTGCTAGAGCAGTTATGTTGAGGGATCTCCAGGTCTTTTTTTTTTTTTTTTTTAATTTTATTTATTTTTTTTAATTTGCTTTTTTTTTTTTTTTAAATTATACTTTAAGTTTTAGGGTACATGTGCACATTGTGCAGGTTAGTTACATATGTATACATGTGCCATGCTGGTGCGCTGCACCCACTAACTCGTCATCTAGCATTAGGTATATCTCCCAATGCTATCCCTCCCCCCTCCCCCCTCCCCACCACAGTCCCCAGAGTGTGATATTCCCCTTCCTGTGTCCATGTGATCTCATTGTTCAATTCCCACCTATGAGTGAGAATATGCGGTGTTTGGTTTTTTGTTCTTGCGATAGTTTACTGAGAATGATGGTTTCCAATTTCATCCATGTCCCTACAAAGGATATGAACTCATCATTTTTTATGGCTGCATAGTATTCCATGGTGTATATGTGCCACATTTTCTTAATCCAGTCTATCATTGTTGGACATTTGGGTTGGTTCCAAGTCTTTGCTATTGTGAATAATGCCGCAATAAACATACGTGTGCATGTGTCTTTATAGCAGCATGGATCTCCAGGTCTTTGTAAAGGAAGGTGTTGTGAAGAGTTGTGAAGAACTGAAGGATATACTGGGAGACACCAGTCCTTATAGTCCAGAGTTCTCAGTTACAAAAAGTTCTGATTCTGAAAAAGTAAATGGTGTGAAGAATTGCAAAGAAGGAGTTTATTTTAAAAGTTTGGATGTTGAGGTATCTTTTTCCTAAGCTCTGGCATAAGAGGAGTCTAGAAATTCAGTGTCAATAGAGAAGTTTCTCAGAAGAATGTGAACAGTTCCAAAGGAAGAAGACAAGGCAATACCTTGGTTACCCAAGGAGGTCCTCAAGGAGATGCCATGCAGTCAGACTTTTTTGAGGCAATTACACTTCATTCTAGTTTACAAAAAGATTTCCATTTTAATTTTCACTGAGTTACAATGAGATTCACTGGCCATTTTGTGGGCCAAAGTACCATAGAATTGACACAGTACCAATGTGTAGCATGTGAGCAAGCCAAATCTCGATTTGACATCCATTGGAGAACACACACAGGAGAGAGAATCTTTATGGAGAAGACTTCATGAAGTGTTGGGACCTCTGTGTTCACCAGAGGATCCACACAGGAGAGAAACTATACACATGTGACATATGTCATGAAAGATTCATCCATGAGTTATACTGAATGGTCCTAAGAGGATCCATATGGAAGAGAAAACATACCACTGTAGATTGTGAAAAATGCTTCAGCTGCAAGAGAAACCTCAATACTCCCCAAAGAATCCATTTAGGTACTAAACTATTTGAGTGTCTACAGCAGTGCTGTGAAATAGAAATATAATCTTAGCCACAAATGCAAGCCACATATGTAATTCAGAATTTTCCAGTAGCCACATTAAAAAACCAGAAATAGATTAGATTAATTTTAATAATATATTTTATGTAACCCAATATATCAAAAATATTATTTCAACATGTAATCAATATAAAAAATTATACATGGTATTTAATATTCTTTTTTTTGTGTCCCAAAGTCTTTTAAATCTAGCATGTATTTTGTACTTACAGGACATCTGAATTTGGACTAACCATATTACTAGTGCTCAGTAGCCACATGTGGCTGTTACTATATTGGACTGTGGAGGTCTACTAAGTGGCCAAACCTTTTGTCACTTGGAAAACCTTAAATGCCATAAAAAAATACACTCAGTAACATCTCACATAAATGCCACAAATGATACCTAATTAAGTCCAAGTAGTGTTCTAACCCAAAAATAAAGTTAACATTGATTTCTAATCAACTATGTTCTGAAGTAAATGACATAATGCAAGAACCTAGAAAAGTGCTTAGCTTATGGTAATGCTCAATAAATGTTAACAAGCATAATTAAACAATAATTACTTTTTGGCTGGGCACAGTGGCTCACACTTGTAATCCCAGCACTTTGGGAGGCTGAGGCAGGCGGGTCACCTAAGGTCAGGAGTTTGAGACCAGCCTGACCAACATGGTGAAACCTTGTCTCTACTAAAAATACAAAATTAGCCAGGTGTGGTGGCACATGCCTGTAATCCCAGCTACTTGGGAGGTTGAGGCAGGAGAATCAGTTGAACCCAGGAGATGGAGGTTGCAGTGAGCCGAGATAGTGCCATTGCACTACAGGCTGGGCAACAAGAGTGAAACTCCATCTAAAAAAAAAAAAATTACTTTTTAAATTTAACAAATAGTGAGTTTTTTATTTCTAAGATTTTCTTTCTATTTTCCAGGGAGATCTTTATTTAAGAAAGGCAGCCTATTTTTCTTTCTGATATGTTTATCCTCTTATCTCTTACAAAAATAAGGAAAAAATTTAAATTGCTATTCCCTTTCTATTAGCTCTATTTCGATGGGGGTTATTTGCTTTGATTGCTTCCCTGGCCCACTTTTTAGAGTGGCTGATCCATTTCATATATTTGGTTATTTTTCATGGTCTGCTAATATTTATAAATGAAATATTTGGTCATTCGGTGTGGGCAACCAATGTGGTCACTGCTTGAGATTATGTGGGCTAATGTTTGTTTTTTCCTGATTGATTTTCCCCCAAGAATGTGTAGGCAGATGATTGATAAGTTGGTGGTTTGATTCTTTAGCTCCATTTCTTCTCCTTTAAATGTGTTGAATGGATTTGGGCTGTACTATAGAATGAGTTGAGTGCCTGTGGGTGGCTACTGTTTAATGTGGGTGGCAAGTATTAAAATTATTTTAAAATGATAGGATTAAGCACCTGATTAGAATATTCACTTTTTATCTATAACATTTAACATGCTATATTTCTTTACAGAAATACACATGGCTTGATAAAAGCCATTATGCACTTACTACAAATGCAAGCTCTTAAGGAAGGACAAGGTGGGGAAAAGAATATTCAGAATATATATACCATTAGGTAAGCCTTTTTTCTGTTTTTTTTTTAAACAAATATGAATTTTTAATGAAATTATTAACTGTGACATGATAATCCAGTAAGAATTAGTTATTTAATTCAGCAGGATATGCACACAGTGATTGTGGGTGTTGACCTCTCAGGAAGTTAGCGTTTCAAAGACTCAGAGGATTGAGATAGAGTTGACAAGATGAGTATCACCAATGTGGGTTTCAGGGTTGCTAATTTGGAATTGAAATCTTTTACCTAAAACTCAGATTATTCTGTTTACTCTAGAATATGTAACCATCTTCACAGTATTATGGAAATGGAAGACTTCATTGAACAAAGATATTTAAAGCAGGAGGGGATTTAGGTTAGGCAGGATGGTAATCTGCCTTACTATAAAAAGCAATAGAAGACTGCTATTTCCAAGTGACTTAGGCCAAGGTCAGTAGTTAGGAGTGTTGATTTGCCTTTTCTTTGTCATCTGTAGAATGTAATAAGGTAGAATTGTTTTAAAAAAATAAAATACACACAGTAGCAATAATACTACAATGCATTGGATTTTCTGGGGGAGTTGTGGTCAAGGGAGGGAATCATACTTCCTTGTGAAGGTGACCTTACCTATTGCCTTGAAGGACCCAGGAAGCCATCTCTTAAGAGAGGGGCTCTGAGTTAGCAGAGGACCCAGAAGATGCATGTAATCAGTGTATGTTGCCCTAGGAACTCTGTTCAGTGAGGCATTCAGAATGTGTCTGCTTCAAAAGAATGACAGCATGGAACCATAAAGAAGGGCATTGATTCATGTGGGGAAGATGGCTTACATGGGCTATGGTGATCAAACAGGGAAAGGAAATCAGGTACTTTTGCTGTGAGCCACCACTGAATTGATCTTACAGCACTTGTAGTCTTCAGTATTTGACACCACAGGTATCAGAAGTGTGAGAGAGTCTCTCTCCAAAATACAGAGGGGTGTCTATTACTTACCTGTATTTATAGTGCTTTCTTTTTGATAATAAGTAAACAGTATCTCATATACTGTAAATGGGATGGTCTGTGTCGTGGTATATCTCATATACCATGATCTTCCGTGTAATTTTTAGTGCTATTTGTGATCTCTTATTTTTATGAATACATTATTGTTTCTTAAGGCATTTTTTTAAACAAGGTCATATTTGCATTTTATATTTTTTCTTAACATATTTTGTGAATATCTTCAAACATACAAGTTGGAAGAATGTGGTACAATGAATTAACTAATTTATTTTTAAATAAGGGAAGCAAAAAGAAAATTATTTATTTGAAAATACTATGAAAACTTGAGGTCTGCAGAGTAAAGCTTTCCAAATTGGTAAATATGCTTTTTTTTTTTTTTTTTTTTTTTTTTTTTAAACATAGTGGTGTCCTTTGTGACGTAAGGGTTTATTCTTTATCCATTGCCTTGGCTAGAATTGAACCTGCAGAGTAAATGAGCACATTTTAATATTTCTGAATAAACATCTGCATTTCCTCCTTTTTAAAAAGAAATTCAAACTCTTGGGCCAGAGTTCAGGATAGAAAATAATTCAATTTAGTTGTTGTTAAGATGGGCTTATTTATTTCTAAATAGGGAAGCTATTGAAGTTTTTAATTGAAATTTTTATGTAACAGTTTTATGGAGATATAATTCACATATGAATGACCCATTTAAAATGTATGATTCAGTGACTTTTACTCCATTCACAAAGTTATGCCACCATCACCATAATCAATTTTAGAACATCTTCATCATCTCCAAAGAAATTCCTTACCAATTAGCAGTCACTCCATATTTTCTCCCCTCTCAGGGAAGTATTTTTAGTTCAATGCTTCCCAACATTGGTGCTCATTAGAACCACCTAGGTGTGCTTAAAAAGAGACAAACATGGGAACGATCAAATACCCTAGATAAAATGAATCAGAATCTCTGCCATGAGGCCTAGTGGTTTTAAAAGTGTCCTAGGTGATTGTCATTCACAGTGAGTACTAAGTGGTGTGTCAGCTGCTCTAAAATGTGCATCCTCATTACTTGGGGACCTTGTTGAAGTGCAGAATCTTTTTCCTTAGTCTAGTGTGGGCTCAAGATTCTTGTCTAACAGGCTCCCAGGTGATGCTGATGCTGCTTTTGCCCTACCACACTGTTGAGTAGCAGAGCTACCGCCGCATCGGCATACCTGTGAACCTGTGAAGAATGTAGAACCTTGGACTCCATCTCAGAGTGCCAGAGTCAGAACTGCATTTTAGAAAGTTTTTCTACGTAATTTATAGGCACCTTAAAGTATAAGAAGCATCAGTTTAGATGATGGTAAAAAGAAGTTTTCTGTAATGCAGAGAATTTGGGTTAGTCTCATTTTAATCCTGATTGTCTTCACCGTGTGCAATTGTTAGACCTTTAATTATCTGTAATGTTTGACCTTTTAATTCATTTTTTCCTATAGTTGTTTCTTTTAACTTCAGTCTTGTTTCAAAAGGCAATTGGTGCAAGGTGTGAATAGGAAGCCTAGTTTGAGAAGCTGAGAAGAATTGGATACATAGGCTTGTCTTTAGATACGTGGCACATTAAGAGGTCCGGAATCAATCACCTGAGTTGGCATAATCTGGTAATGTTTATGGAGAGCCCTTATGTGAATGGCCGTTTGGCACTATAAATCAGTAGAGAGTAACTGAGTGTATAAGAGCCTTAAGTTCCTCCAAGGGGGATTGTGGATGGCAGAAACAGAGGAGAGGTGAGCCTGAAGAGCATATTCCCCTCAAGAGAGCTATGATTACCTGAGTCAAGCATAAAATTGTCATGCTGTTTTAGAGCCTTCTTTGCCACATGTTGGTTAGCAATATCATCCAGCCTTAGAGAGGCAACTGATGAGCTGTGTATGAAAGCATAAAAGGGATATGAGAAACTTAGAACTCCACTGAGAGGTGTTTTCTGGTTATTCTGTAGGATTAATTTAAAATAGAAGGAGTATGGCAAATAAGTGTAAGCTTTCTGAGCATGCAGCTAATCTGTGTTTTTATGGTATTAAGCACTGTGCCAGTATTCAGCTGGGGCTTAAGTATTTCTTGCTTCTTTTTCTTCTAATAGCTGATTAATTTGAATCACAGTGCAACAGAATACTTGGTCATCTTAAATGGTCTGTGCTGAACCAAATAAGTTGTACCAGTATGGGAGTGGACAGAAAACAAGAGATATGAGAACCAAGAATGTTAGGCGGTGGTTTCCCTTAGCCCCTCTGAATTTTATGAAGGAGCTCTAGAGATGGTATTCTTTTTATTGTACCTAGAGCTTAGTTAGTGGTTCTCAAACTTGTCTTGCATAAGAACCACTGGGGCAGCGTGTTAAAAGTACAGCTTCTGAATCCCGCTTGCCAGAGATTCTTATTCATTCAGTGGGTTTTGTGTGAGGCTCAGAAATCAGCATGTTACCCATTTGCTCAGTGATATGGAAATATGTCATTTGTGGATTACACATGAGAACTATTGCTTCAGTATCTGGGAGCTTGATGGTACCATACGTGAGCTTCAAGGTCCCCTTTGAGGTAGACTAGAGGGGATCTTGGGTGGCTTACCTATGCCTCCTTTTCTCTGTCTATTTGGGTGGCAAGAAGTCTGTATCTTCCTAAGTACCAAGGCACCAAGTTTGTCTTACATGTGTCAGTCACGGACAATAGAGACGCCAAGAGCAGAAGCAAACAGTGACTGTAAAGGAAAAGCACTCCAAAGAGAGCAAGCCAACTTTGGATGCTAGAGAGAAAATGTAAGAGATCATGGGTTTGTTCAATGAAAAAATTCCATGGCCCCAACACATGTTAGTGTTCTTCATGGTCAGACGGTGGGTGGGTGGTTGTGGGAGGAGGAGGGGAAGAGAACCTTGAACATCCTCTTAGAAACTGACACTTGTTTACTGTGCATAAGGAGCTCATCTTTGGAGTTTTTAATGTTTGGAGCATGGCCCAGACTTCTGCATTTTTAACACGGGATTTGAATGGAAGTGGTTTACTGGCCAGGCTTTGAGAAACACTGGATTAGAATCATATGTAGTTAATACAGCTCATATTGCTTAACTGGACCCTCCTTTCTAAGCAGTCTTTTCTTTAGCTTTGTGGCTTAAACAAGATTAGGCATAGATATTTAAATAAGGCTGCAACTCTCAGTTACCTTTGTAACTGGAAGCATAGTGCAGTACATTTGGCTACTGTGATTAGCTAAGGAGCATATGCCAAGTATAAAACTCTAGACCCATGAGTCTCAACTCTGTCTGCACATTAGAGCCCTCTTAGGAGCTTTAAAATATATGGATGACTGGGCTTTACCCAGAATGACTGAAGGGTTGGTCTTAGGTGTTGGTATTTTTTTAAAAGCTTCCCACGTGATTTCCAGCGTGCAGGTAAGGGTGCACGCCAATTGTTGCCATGAAACAATGGGACTTCATTGTTGCCACACGTTCAGATCTTTCAATATAAATAAAGTTTTTATGTGAAATCCCCTGACTGAATGCTGACAACCAATTCAAACTTTTCAAAATGTAGGGTAGGTAGACAAAACACATCTGCTCACAAGATGCAATCAGTGGGCAACAAGTTTGTGACCTCTGATGCAGGTACTATTTTCAAGAATTTCAGAAGCCACTTTCTAGTTATACTAATTAACATTTTTTTAAACCACTATGTAGTATCCTTTAGTTCAGACTTTCTTTTTTTCTCCCTTTTTTATTTGGTCTGAATTTTCTTTTGTTTAGCTAGAACCCCTCTTTTGTGTAACACACTTATATTTAAGTTATTTAAACATTTTATTTTTTTTGAGACAGGGTCTCACTCTGTCACCCAGGCTGGAGTGCAGTGGTGCAGTCTTGGCTCACTGGAAACTCTGCCTCCCAGGCTCAAGCTATCCTCCCACCTCAGCTCCCCCAGTAGCTGGGACTACAGGTGCGACACTACGCCCTGCTAATTTTTTGTAGAGGCAGGGTTGTCCAGGCTGGTCTTGAACTCCTGAGCTCAAGCGATCCACCTGCTTCGGCCTCCCAAAGTGCTGGGATTACAGGTGTGAGCCATGGCGCTGGGCCTGTTTAAACATTTTCTAATATTGATCGTGCAGGAAGTGGGCAGAGAATCAATATTTCGCTGGTGTTTTGGTTGCAGGGAAGAATAAATAAATTTTCATGGGTTGTAAATTATTAGAGGCTCATTTTCTTATTTGCTTTGTAAGATGCCATTTTTCCCCTAAATTTTATCATGTGCTTTTGCTTTTAATTTTTTCTCTGCATATTCATATTATGGCAATCTTTTAAAGATCTCTCTTCCCTCAGCTAAAGTGAGGAAATAGCTGTGAATTCATGAGCAGTAACTGCTTGTTCCAGAATTCGTGTATTTTTCTGACGTGCCAGACAGTGGCTGACATGCACAAATATCAAATGTTAAGAATCTTATTTGTGGGAAGGTTTGGTCTGGTAAACATCAAGCTGTACTTTCTGAAATAAGGGAATATTAAATGTTCGTGGCAGATGGTGTGCTCGGAAGTGGACAATTAGGCCAACAGTAATGGATGATTGTACCCTGAGTAGATTAAAGTTATGCGCTCTATGTTTGTATTTGTTCATCTATTTGTGTAATAGTATATAGTTTATTTGGAGGGAGAGTTAAGTTTAAGGACTTAAAGACGTGTATCCTAAAGGCTGAGATTTTGTAATTTATATTGGTTTTTTTCCTTATCACTGAGGGCAAATGTGTTCATCACTTAAGGCCATCAAATAAAGAAAAGCAATAGCAAGTCCAAGATAAATACTGATTTAAGTGCACAAAGACCAGTGTGTGGTTGTGGATATCAAAATGTAGCCCCATTTTTAATTTCAATAACTACCTTTTTAAGCATTGTTTTTGCATTTTCTCCTATTGTCTGTTTTGAAGGAAGACATGGAGCCAGCTGCATGAAGAGTGTTTCAGATGAAGGAAAAGCAAGTGCCTAGAAGCTTGGCACATGAGAGGAACTAACAGGAGGCAGAGTGGCTGGAGTTTAGTGCTCTAGGGAGGGGAGGCCGGGACATTGGCTCAGGAGAAGTAGGCACGGGCTAGAATATGAAAGGCCATGGCAAAGACTGGGTTTTACTTAAAGAGCAGTGGCAAGTCATTAAAAACATTTCTTTTTAACTTACTATCTTGAAATAATTTTAAAGTTTGAGAAAAGTTACAAGAATCGTACCAAAGACTCCCATGTACCATTTACCCAGATTTATCAGTGTTTTTGCTCTTTGCCATGTTTGTGTTATCATTATCTCTGTATAATTAATAAAAACCATTTGAGAGTAGATTGGAAACATTCAAGAGTGTGTTTTCTAAGAACAAGGATATTCTCTTACATAACCAGAATATAAAATTGAACATTGATATAATACTTTTTATAACATACAGTCCATATTCCAGTTTTGTCTGTTGTCTCAATAATGTCCTGCCTTTTGCCGCCTTACTTTTTAATGTATAGGATCTAGTTTAGGATCACCTGTTGCCTTTGGTTGCCATACCTTTTTAGCCTTTTAACATCTGGAACTGTTTCTCATCCTTTCTTTGTTTTTCATGGTGTTGGCATTTTTGAATTCCATATAAATGACGCTGTGTCCTTCTGAGGTTAATCACATCTGGAGGTACTGGTGTCCCTCTTGCCCCTCATTGGGGATTTTAATTTTGGCTACACAGTCGAGGTAGTGTGTGGTTTCTGTACTGAATAGTTATCATTTTTTTGAACTAATAAGCAATCTGTGGGGAATACATTTTGAGACCATGCAAATATTCTGCTCCTCATTAAGCTCAGCACTCCCAACCAATTTTCACTGTGATGACTACAAAATGGTGATTTTCCCAACTCCACTGCTCCCTTCATGTTTATTAGTGGCAAAAGAGATAGCTATTTGGTTTAGAGGTGGAAATGACTATTAAGCTATCAATCAAGGATATTAAGGAGATATATCAGATTCTGATTTGGACTTATTTTCTAAGGGAAATCCAAGTTAAAATTTTTTTTACATTGGCAGTATACTTATACTGCTGATAAATGTGCTTTCTAAAATTAAAAATAGTATGTGGCTGAGTTAAGTCTGAAATATTTTAAATGCCTTTTTATTGAGATATAATTTATGTACTATAAAATTCACTCTTAAAGCGTACAAGTCAGTAGATTTTATTATAGTCAGAAAGTTATGTAACCATAATCACTGTCTAATTCCAGAATATTTTCATCACCCCAAAAAGAAACCTCATACCCGTTATCAATCATTCCCCAATACTCTCTATTCCCAGCCCCTGGAAAACACTACTATTTGTGTCTTTGGATTTGCCTTATAAGTGGAACAATACAGTGTGGCTTCTTTCACTTAGCATAATGTTTTCAAGGTTTCATTCATGTTGTAGCATGCATCCATACTTCATTCCTTTTAATCCATTCCATAGATATAAAATTTTATTTATCTTGGAATTTTTTGATGCTAAGACCATTTGCATTTTTAGTGTTTTTTTTTGCCTTTTATATATATTTTAAAGGTAAACTACTTTTTGTAAGTTACTGAAAATGAACTGTAGTCTTTAGAGTAGTTTAGTTATTGTTTTTCATATCTACATACATTTCATTATTACATTTACTGTTTCTTAATGATGTTGCTCATCCTCTAACTCTTAAAAAAATCGACGATCAGCTATTATCTTATGGTTTTATTGTCAAAGTGAGCATTTTGCTTTTGGGGGGTTGATTATTTCAATACTTGAATATATTACCTGAAGGGATCTCCTGAGGTATAAATGTTTGGTTTTACTTAGCATAATGTAAGTATGACACCTATACAATCAAGCTGCCATAAGGGATTGAAACCAGTGGAATACATTAATACAATAATTAATTTTATTTTTATTTTGCTGAAGTTATAACAACTTACACTCAGGGAGCCACCATTTCTGGACAGAACATATCATATAACTTTTTAAATTTTTTTTTGGAAATGATCTTTATAGTTTTTTTGAAAGCAGGAGTTCTAATGAGACTGAGTTGTAGCAACTACCTAAGATATACTTAGGTTTAATTTACTGGTATGTAGCCTTTTTTGGGAGGGTGGTCAGGACCTTCTTAAGAATTACATAAAAGTTTTGGACTTTCTCCTATTATAGAAAAGGTACACATGCATATATACTAAAAATTTTACATATGGTTTCAGAGGGCTTGTAGAAATCATTATAGAAAAATCAGAGAAAGAAGATGGGAAAGGATGTAGTCAGATTCACTCCTGAAAAAGCCCAGTGGAGTTAAGGATAAAGAGGAAGGTAGGGCAGTAATTGAGAAAACATAGCTAGTAACACTTTTCAAGGGCCATCTGTCTCTTTGCAGTTCCATTCTTTCTCTCTAGCTACATGTTTTGCTCCTGTTTTTATTTCCTCTTTTCCTTCTTCTTTTCCACTCAGGAAAGTCTTTATTCACAATTTATGGGTCTAATCACCTGGGGTTTACACCTAGGATTTATAATCAGACTTTTAGAATAAGCTGCACCCATCATACAGTCTTCCAGTTAGCAGTAGCCACCAGAAAACACTTCATATGTTCTTCTAATTGTAGATGTTTAATTGAAAGATTGGGATTATAATTTGCTGATAAATGTCTTTAAGGCCACAAAAATGTTGTAGTTTTTGCCTATTATCCTATTTGTTTGTCTCTAGGTGTTTTTTTTTCCCCCAGTGATCATAGCACACAACTTAATGAAAGGAAGGTTGTGGATCCCTAAATACATTTATGTTTCCCTCCAACCAATTACTTTGTACTTAAAATAGTTCCAGACTTCTGACATTGGCAGACACTGTTGCATTAAAACCCTGGCCCTCTAAAAGGGATTCTGGGAAAGGTTCATTGTTGGGGGAGAATCGTTGTAATAGGAAGTATATTTTCAAAGAAAGGAATCTTATGCTGTCTCTGCCTTATAGACTGAAAGAAAAGATGTTGTGACTCAAAAATGACAAAATTAAAATTGCTTTGCTCCAAGTCTTTCTAGGAGCTTATGTGGGAAGGATAAAGATGCATTTGTCTTAAAATTGTGTTATAGGATATATAGAAATTCACAATTATTGTTTAGTTTTTCCTTTTGAATTATTATTTCTTTTTTATAGTGATATTCATGGTGGAATCTTCATAATTTTTCGTTATGCATCTTCTAACTTAAAATCTGCAGATTAAAAAAATCTCTTTTTAGCTTCTAACCAGCAGTTTCAAATAAAAATTCAGAGCAGGTAGAGAAATGCTTTTAAAATGCATATTTGATGTAGTAAGTGCTATGCTATGCTTCTGAAAGCACCAGGGTCACAGCTGCATACATGAAAATGCATGGTGACTGCAGGCATTGTTTCCTCACACAGAAAAGGCAATCTGTGTCTGTCGTTGAATTTATGATGTAAATCAAATCATAGCTTTCCTATATTCAGAGATGTAGCAAGAAGGTTGAGGTGACCTAAAGGTTACAAATAACTTTTGCTTTTTGATTTGCCTATCACAGACTATTTTTTTTTAACCCCCTCATTTCTATTAGGATTGATGTGTTTATACTTGGAAAGGTGAATCCAGTTACAGATTTTATCATTGCCTCTGTGCTAGTCTGGGGGAACCATGCATTTATCATTCACTCCTTCCTCACTCCATTCTGTTAGGATGCTTGTACTGTACTGCTCTGTGCTGTTGATGATATTAATAAAGAGTGGGAACACTGAAATATTAGGTACCAACTCTGTGTGCTTCCTCTGCTTTTTTCTTCTCTGAACAGTGTTGACTTTGGGACAGTGTGCTAGAGGGACTGTGATAAATTGGCTTCCCATGATCCTGTTTATTCTGTCATTTGCAACAACATGAATCAACCAGTTTAAGAGTTTAAAAAGGTGTTTTGGGGAAAGTGTGTGTGTGATAATTACGTTTATTGTAGATAGGCATTTGGCACTGAAAGGGAAACAAAAAGATTAAGAAGACACATACCCAGCTTTCATGCTGCTTATGCTGTAATTTAAGAAACAAACCTATCTTGATGATAATCATAATTGTACCCACTTATGTAGTTCTTCTATTTGCTAGGTATGATATTAAATGCTTTACTTAAAATAGCAATTAAAATATTTGCAAATCACGAAATGGGGAAGTGCCAAAGGATGTACAACAAATTGGATCATCTATTGCAGAAAAACAACAACAAAAAACGCACACAGTGAAGGAGACATTAGAGGCACTAGAGACCAATGAAGGGTGACCTGACTGCCTGGTTTGTATTGATCTTGATATTTAGAAATAATATAATTCTCTTTTAAGGAGAAAGCAGAATCTATTGGCTATCTCAGGAGTTAGGAAATTCAGATTAAAAAATTTCTGTGGGCTCTTCCTGGACATAACACTTCCTTCTGAAATAAAAAAATATAGGGTGATTTATCTCTGAGCTAAAAATAGAAGTCCTTTTTTTTGAGGACTTAGATTTTATTAGACATTGGGCTTAGAGCCATTTAAGCTTGGCATAGAATTATTAGTAGCTGAGAGCTGCCACCTTTAATACTTTTTGCCTTTACAGGGTTTGTTTGCATCTGTAGTCTTGAGCAGTCTTAAGGTTAGGGTTTTAATGGGTGGCTTGGGTTATACAGTATTCGCTCTGGAAAGTATTTAGTCTGATCGCCTTATTTTATTGTTGGTGAAGAAACTTTGGCCAAGAGAGGTTAATTCTCTTGCTTGAGGTCACTTGATGTGTGGCAGAGCCAGGATGTAAATTTGGAACTTTTGATTCTTTTAATTCAGTTCTTTTCCCTCACAATTTTATCTCACCTCTCCACTTCTTTTTTTTTTTAAATTATTGTTATACTTGAAGTTTTAGGGTACATGTGCACAATGTGCAGGTTAGTTACATATGTATACCTGTGCCATGCTGGTGCGCTGCACCCACTAACTCGTCATCTAGCATTAGGTATATCTCCCAATGCTATCCCTCCCCCCTCCCCCCTCCCCCCACCCCACCCCACCACAGTCCCCAGAGTGTGATGTTCCCCTTCCTGTGTCCATGTGTTCTCATTGTTCAATTCCCACCTATGAGTGAGACTATGCGGTGTTTGCTTTTTGTTCTTGCGATAGTTTACTGAGAATGATGATTTCCAATTTCATCCATGTCCCTACAAAGGACATGAACTCATCATTTTTTATGGCTGCATAGTATTCCATGGTGTATATGTGCCACATTTTCTTAATCCAGTCTATCATTTTTGGACATTTGGGTTGGTTCCAAGTCTTTGCTATTGCGAATAGTGCTGCAATAAACATATGTGTGCATGTGTCTTTATAGCAGCATGATTTATAGTCCTTTGGGTATATACCCAGTAATGGGATGGCTGGGTCAAATGGTATTTCTAGTTCTAGATCCCTGAGGAATCGCCACACTGACTTCCACAATGGTTGAACTAGTTTACAGTCCCACCAACAGTGTAAAAGTGTTCCTATTACTCCACATCCTCTCCAGCACCTGTTGTTTCCTGACTTTTTAATGATTGCCATTCTAACTGGTGTGAGATGGTATCTCATTGTGGTTTTGATTTGTATTTCTCTGATGGCCAGTGATGGTGAGCATTTTTTCATGTGTTTTTTGGCTGCATAAATGTCTTCTTTTGAGAAGTGTCTGTTCATGTCCTTCGCCCACTTGTTGATGGGGTTGTTTGTTTTTTTCTTGTAAATTTGTTTGAGTTTATTGTAGATTCTGGATATTAGCCCTTTGTCAGATGAGTAGGTTGTGAAAATTTTCTCCCATTTTGTAGGTTGCTTGTTCACTCTGATGGTAGTTTCTTTTGCTGTGCAGAAGCTCTTTAGTTTAATTAGATCCCATTTGTCAATTTTGGCTTTGGTTGCCATTGCTTTCAGTGTTTTAGACATGAAGTCCTTGCCCATGCCTATGTCCTGAATGGTAATGCCTAGGTTTTCTTCTAGGGTTTTTATGGTTTTAGGTCTAACATGTAAGTCTTTAATCCATCTCGAATTGATTTTTGTATAAGGTGTAAGGAAGGAATCCAGTTTCAGCTTTCTCCATATGGCTAGCCAGTTTTCCCAGCACCATTTATTAAATAGGGAATCCTTTCCCCATTGCTTGTTTTTCTCAGGTTTGTCAAAGATCAGATAGTTGTAGATATGCGGCGTTATTTCTGAGGGCTCTGTTCTGTTCCATTGATCTATATCTCTGTTTTGGTACCAGTACCATGCTGTTTTGGTGACTGTAGCCTTGTAGTATAGTTTGAAGTCAGGTAGTGTGATGCCTCCAGCTTTGTTCTTTTGGCTTAGGATTGCCTTGGCGATGCGGGCTCTATTTTGGTCCCATATGAACTTTAAAGTAGTTTTTTCCAATTCTGTGAAGAAAGTCATTGGTAGCTTGATGGGGATGGCATTGAATCTATAAATTACCTTGGGCAGTATGGCCATTTTCACGATATTGATTCTTCCTACCCATGAGCATGGAAAGTTCTTCCATTTGTTTGTATCCTCTTTTATTTCCTTGAGCAGTGGTTTGTAGTTCTCCTTGAAGAGGTCCTTCACATCCCTTGTAAGTTGGATTCCTAGGTATTTTATTCTCTTTGTAGCAATTGTGAATGGGAGTTCACTCATGATTTGGCTCTCTGTTTGTCTGTTGTTTGTGTATAAGAATGCTTGTGATTTTTGTACATTAAGTTTGTATCCTGAGACTTTGCTGAAGTTGCTTATCAGCTTAAGGAGATTTTGGGCTGAGACAATGGGGTTTTCTAGATATACAATCATGTCGTCTGCAAACAGGGACAATTTGACTTCCTCTTTTCCTAACTGAATACTCTTTATTTCCTTTTCCTACCTAATTGCCCTGGCCAGAACTTCCAACACTATGTTGAATAGGAGTGGTGAGAGAGGGCATCCCTGTCTTGTGCCAGTTTTCAAAGGGAATGCTTCCAGTTTTTGCCCATTCAGTATGATATTGGCTATGGGTTTGTCATAGATAGCTCTTATTATTTTGAAATACGTCCCATCAATACCTAATTTATTGAGAGTTTTTAGCATGAAGGGTTGTTGAATTTTGTCAAAGGCCTTTTCTGCATCTATTGAGATAATCATGTGGTTTTTGTCTTTGGTTCTGTTTATATGCTGGATTACATTTATTGATTTGCGTATATTGAACCAGCCTTGAATCCCAGGGATGAAGCCCACTTGATCATGGTGGATAAGCTTTTTGATGTGCTGCTGGATTCGGTTTGCCAGTATTTTATTGAGGATTTTTGCATCAATGTTCATCAAGGATATTGGTCTAAAATTGTCTTTTTTGGTTGTGTCTCTGCCCGGCTTTGGTATCAGGATGATGCTGGCCTCATAAAATGAGTTAGGGAGGATTCCCTCTTTTCCACTTCTATTTTCTTCTGAGATATGGACATGGCTACATAATAGTAAATGATTATGATAGTGTTCTGTAGCCACTGCATATATTAATATAAATAATAATAACGATGATAATGTGCAGTGTTTGTGTTTATTTTTTCAAAACTTGTATAGCTTATTGTCTGCTACTGTTAGATTTATTTACAATTGATCGGGCTGATTCATCAGCCCATCTATCCTTTTGAATAAAGTGTTGTTAGGCAACTTAGTATTCATAACTTGAATAGCCGGTTTGGGGATAATTAGAAATTTGAGGCATGACTCAGGTTGTGTTTTGGCGTTCTTTGTACCACATTCTTCCCTTTTTTGATCAATAATGCTTCCAATTTAAAGTTGTTAACTTGACTCAGTTAAATTGTGGATCCTTTCATTTACCTTGACCTTTCTCAGTTGGATGTACTTGAAAAAATGGAAAGGCTAACAAACAGTGGGTGAGAGGAAGAAAGTAAAGAAAAATCTTGAGTAATCCATAAATGTAATAATCAACTCTTGAATACAGCAAGACTGAGCTATACTTAGCCTTATGGAATTTTAAATGCTTTAATTATAATTTTTTAAGTAGGAAAATAACTTCATTTTCTATCATACCCAAATTAGCATGAATATTCTTTAATGCTTTTTATTCTATGTTTTCCAAAGGAATAATTTTACATTTGTTTTCCATTTTAAGCCTTCTAGTTTCTAGTGTGTTCTGTTACTCTTGTGCATGCAGTTTGATAACTATATTTCCATAAGAAAATCACAACTCTGATCTTGATCGATTAACTACTTTTCATTCAGTGTTAGGAAAGGTGAAACTGGAAGCATAGTGTTTTTTTTTTTTTTTTTTTTTTTTAACAATTTGGGACTGGTGCAATGCTTTCTTCGGTGATGTGCCTTCCATAGTGCTTGTCATTTACTCAATGGAGTGATTCTTGACCAGGAGCAATTTTGTCCTCCAGGAGATATTTGGCAATGTCTGGAGACAATTTTGATTGTCATGACTAGGAGAAATCCTACTTGTATCTAGTGGGTGGAGGCCAGGGATGCTGCCAAACATTCCATTGTGCATAGGACAACCTACACAATAAAGAGTTATGTGGCCCAAAATGTCAGTAGTGGTAAGACTGAGAAACTCTCATGCATGGGCAGTTGTGCAATGAAGTTTATTGAATTAAAAAATACATCCATTCTATTACGTGAGCCTAAGGCTTTATGGATTATTTTATATATGTATTACACACCAATTTGATGACTCTTAAGGGAGAATTTAGCTCTTTGCTTCATTATGATTAAAGTATTAAAATTGTGGCAATTATAATTGATTATAAGTTAGTATACTTAGTTGAAATGGTATGTTAGTAATCAAATGCTGATCAACAGGAAGATTCAGTGTTCTCCTCTTATACTTCCCTTTTCCCTCAAGTTTTACAGCTTCTTAGAATCAATATTGTGTATCATCACCTGCAATATTGCCACTCAGTTCTGACATAATCAATTATTTGGAAAACTTAATTATCCAGATGTCTAAATCAGTAATTAATCTTTATGATCCCTATCCTACTATATTCTACTTAATCTCATTTTTTGAATTTAGGTCTGAGATACTAAATAAAATCTGCTGAATCCAATAGCTAGCAAAACAGGCCTTCAGCATCATGCAACAAAGCTGGAGTGGCTCCCTCGGTATGCATAAATGTAAATTAGAATTGTTTGCCATATATACATCACTTTTAATCTCATTTTATACTATTTTTTATTTCTGTTGACCTGATTCAATTTGGACAAAACTGAGTATTTTAAAAAGGAGATAGATTCTTAGCGGTTTTTTTTGGTGGGGTATGAAGGATGGAAGGGAGATGACTTATAAAGGAAGAATATTGAAAAGCACTTCGGTGCCTTATGACCATACAAAAACTGTGTGATAACTTGTTGAGTTTTCTTTTTAAATATTTATAAGTGCCACCATTATCTGGAAGATTAATGGATGATTATATCTGATACTCTTTATAGCGATATGGTTCTTATCAGAAGAACCCAAAGCTGCTGAAATAATTGTAGGTACTATTTCTGCTGTTTCTTCCTTTTTATGTAGTGAGTGTTTTTTTGTTTGTTTGTTTGTTCCTTTGTTTTTGGTAGAGACTGGGTCATGCTATGTTGCTCAGGCTGATGTCAAATCCCTGGCCTCCAGCAATTCTCCAGCCTTGGCCTCCCAAAGTGCCGGGATTACAGGTGTGAATCACTGCTACTGGCCTGTTTTGTGGTTTTAATTGAACACGACCTGCTGAACTTTCAATCTAAGAATTTCATCTGATACTACATACCTGAGAGGCTTTTAGAATTTGTAATATTTTTCTTAGTATTTGTGGCAACCAAAGTGGAAGCAAATTCTAGGTAGGTTTAACTGCCAAAGGGTTTGGAATTGGGAAACATGAATGATTTTGATACGATTTCTGAGTTTTGGCATAAAAAGTTGCTTGGAGTGATCCCTTAGCAATGGTAGCATTCCCGTCAGTCAGAAATAGCCTGTGCTTTAGCAAGCAGGAGGCTGCCAGCATGTGAAGTTAGTTAGTACATGATAGGTTAGGTGAGGTTAAGAAGAAATAGATAGTGTTATACCCACAAACTGTGTGGTAGTGTCAGAGAGGTGTTTCACATGTGTTTCAACGTGATAGATCTAATGTACTCTTCTGTTTTTAAAAGAGAAAAAAAAATAGTACATTTCCCACCCCCAACACCCCTGCAGTAGTTTTTACTTGTAGCAGTTCTGAATCCTGGTAACATATTAAAATTACCTGTAGAATTTTAAAAAATTGCTAAGGGACAAACTTCATTCCTAGCAATCGAAGATAACAGACCTGGGCATTAGTATTAAGGGCTCTACAGCTAATCTAACTTGCAACCAAGAATAGGAACCACTGCTTTATAGCAGTGCATCAGAATTTCCTGCAGGGCTATTTATTAGGTCTGGGCTAGGGCTTGAGAATTTGCATTTCTAACAAGTTCCCAGTTGATCTTACTAGTAAGGCATCACATTTTGAGAATCACCACGAAGGCAATCTTAAAAAATCATCTGAGTGTAACTGATGGTCTGATTGTTACTCTTTTTTGAAAAATCATTGCTGGAGATATATAGTTGGGTTAAAATTAAAGAATAGCTCTATGTATGTGGTTCCTTTTATACTAAAAAGATTGATATTTCTGTATTGTTTGCATGTTTTTACAATGAGCATTTTAATGTTTTTTTTTTTTTTTTTTTTTTTTTTTTTTTTTGAGACGGAGTTTTGCTCTTGTTGCCCAGGCTGGAGTGCAATGGCATAATATCAGTTCACTGCAACCTCCGCCTCCCAAGTTTAAGCGATTCACCTTCCTCAGCCTCCTGAGTAGCTGGGATTACAGGCATGTGCCACCGTGCCTGGCTAATTTTGTATTTTTAGTAGAGACAGGGTTTCTCCATGTTGGTCAGGCTGGTCTCGAACTCCCAACCTCAGGTGATCCACCCTTCTTGGCCTCCCAAAGTGCTGGGATTACAGGCGTGAGCCACCGCGTCCAGCCTTAAATCTTATTTAAATATTTTCTTGGAGGAAAAAGCCACATAAATAATAGCTAAAAATTGTATAGCACTTAATAGTTTAAAAAGCTGACCAATTTACAATTATTAGTAGAGTAGCCTTTTTGAACTATTTAAAATAATTCATGGTTGTACTTTTTGTTTTTTTGGGGGTTAAACCCCATTCTTTGAGAATCCTTCAAATTTCAGATTTTATGTTTTATATAGTCTCTTTAGGTATCTTAATAGAAGTAGCTCAAATAAACGGATTCATGTGCATTCAACAGAAATTTTATGCATCTTCAGTTTGGATAGTTGTTAAGATGGAAGGAATATTTCCTTTTTTCTATTCTTAAATATGCTGGGGAAGTGCAGAACCATACAATGGGAATAATGAAGTACCTGGAAACAGAGAGGGAGAGACAGAGCTTATGGGTTCGGGTAAGGTTGGAGGAGATGGAACTTTCCAGGCTTGGAAAGAGAGCAGCGGTAGCAGGAGGAGGAGGTGGCTTGTAACCTCTAGGAATGAAGGATCAAGGGGATGGATATGAGAGAGCTGCTGGATTCAGGAGCTTGGCCAAAGTCACAGAACTGTTAAATGGAAGAGTCCATTCCCAGATTTGGATCTCTGAGGCTCCTGTGTCCATTTTGTTTTCTGCAAAAATGTTAGGAAAAGGCAGGGGGGAGAGTCAGTTCTGATGAACCAACTCTGCAACAAATGGAGCAAGTGATCATTTTGTGACAATTATGAATCGTGAAAAAAGTCTCTAGATGGTACTGGCTTCTTTGCGGCTATATTTGGATATTGAAAATGTGTAGTCCTGAATAACAGGTTCCCATGTGACTTTCTGTGTCTTTCAGAAATCATCCTCATCCTTTGATCACTGTGCTTGAACACAGACCTGATTGCTGGCCAGTGTTTTTGCAGCAGCTGACAGCGTTTTTCCAGCAGTGCCCTGAAAGGTAATGTAAAATAAAAGTGTAAAATAAAGTGAGGGAGACAGAGTGGTATATGCTAATTTTAGAGCTGGGGTTTTTTTTTTGTTTGTTTGTTTCTTTTTAGCTCCTTTGATCTATAATGTTTTCTCCTGAAGAACCATCCTAGAGCAGGTTGTAGTTTTCTTTTCTTTTTAAATTTAATTTTATTATTATTATACTTTAAGTTTTAGGGTACATGTGCACAATGTGCAGGTAGGTTACATATGTTTACATGTGCCATGCTGGTGTGCTGCACCCATTAACTCGTCATTTAGCATTAGGTATATCTCCTAATGCTATCCCTCCCCCCTCCCCCCACCCCGCAACAGTCCCCAGAGTGTGATGTTCCCCTTCCTGTGTCCATGTGTTCTCATTGTTCAATTCCCACCTATGAGTGAGACTATGCGGTGTTTGGTTTTTTGTTCTTGTGATAGTTTACTGAGAATGATGATTTCCAATTTCATTCATGTCCCTACAAAGGACATGAACTCATCATTTTTTATGGCTGCATAGTATTCCATGGTGTATATGTGCCAACATAGTGTTGGAAGTTCTGGCCAGGGCAATTAGGCAGGAGAAGGAAATAAAGGGTATTCAATTATGAAAAGAGGAAGTCAAATTGTCCCTGTTTGCAGATGACATGATTGTATATCTAGAAAACCCCATTGTCTCAGCCCAAAATCTCCTTAAGCTGATAAGCAACTTCAGCAAAGTCTCAGGATACAAACTTAATGTACAAAAATCACAAGCATTCTTATACACCAATAACAGACAGAGAGCCAAATCATGAGTGAACTCCCATTCAGAATTGCTTCAAAGAGAATAAAATACCTAGGAATCCAACTTACAAGGGATATGAAGGACTTCTTCAAGGAGAACTACAAACCACTGCTCAGTGAAATAAAAGAGGATACAAACAAATGGAAGAACATTCCATGCTCATGGGTAGGAAGAATCAATATCATGAAAATGGCCATACTGCCCAAGGTAATTTATAGATTCAATGCCATCCCCATCAAGCTACCAATGACTTTCTTCACAGAATTGGAAAAAACTACTTTAAAGTTCATATGGGACCAAAAAAGAGCCCGCATCGCCAAGTCAATCCTAAGCCAAAAGAACAAAGCTGGAGGCATCACGCTACCTGACTTCAAACTATACTACAAGGCTACAGTCACCAAAACAGCATGGTACTGGTACCAAAACAGAGATATAGATCAATGGAACAGAACAGAGCCTTCAGAAATAACGCCGCTTATCTACAACTATCTGATCTTTGACAAACCTGAGAAAAACAAGCAATGGGGAAAGGATTCCCTATTTAATAAATGGTGCTGGGAAAACTGGCTAGCCATATGGAGAAAGCTGAAACTGGATTCCTTCCTTACACCTTATACAAAAATTAATTCAAGATGGATTAAAGACTTACATGTTAGACCTAAAACCATAAAAACCGTAGAAGAAAACCTAGGCATCACCATTCAGGACATAGGCATGGGCAAGGACTTCATGTCAGGTTGTAGTTTTCTATTTTCTTTTAAAGAGTAAAAGAAAAAAATCTACCAGATTTATTGGTTGTTGAAATACTGAATATGAGAAAAGCTGTTATTAAAGAAGTTAAGCATTGGTAAGTGGTTAGGAAAGTAGGCTAGAATAATTCAGTAAGCTACTACACAATACATATAGGAGATAAGTTCTTCCCCTTGGACACTGGCTAATGAGTTAGTCTCTCCATTAGAAAACTGCCATTTGAGATAAAGTATTACTGCCAAGTGGGATCAGATAGCCACCATATGTGCAGTTAGTGTACTTTCACCAAGGCCTCCTGATGGCTCTCAAAGCTACTCCCCTTTCTTCTATCCTTACTACCATGACGCTGGTTCAGGGCCTCAATATCTCTTGCTGTGGCTCTTGCCACCTGTTCCTAACTGGTGTCTCTGCCTCCAGTCTTGTCCTGGTCAAATCCATTCTCTAAACATCCTTCAGAAGGATATATCAAGAGAGCAGATCTTACAGTATCATTCCCATGCTTAAGTCTCTGTGGCTGTGGTTTTCAAACTGCACTTGCAGTGCATGGGCTAAGCATGGAGCATGTTCCCACCCCTTTGGCTCTGTTTTCTTAGCACTTACTTGTTGATATCTTATGGAAGCTTTCTATGGGAAAACAAAAAGGATTGGTTTCTGAAACAGTTTGAAATTCCATGGACTATAGGATAAAATCTAATATGTCATAGTAGGCTTAGTATATGATGCAGTTCCAATCTGTCTCACCAGCTTTATCTTTTCTTATCTTCATCTCGCAGTTTATGCTTTAGCAGTACAATGACTTGCCTTGTGTTCCACACAGGAAGCAGTGCTGTTTCCTTCTCTCCATGTTTTTACTTACTGGTATCTACTGTACTCTCTTGAATCTTACCCCACTCTCTTTCTGATAAATGTCTTTATTTGAAATGTCTGTTTAGGCATTTTTTTTGCCCTAGGGTCTTTTCTTACTAGAAGCTGTATTAGGCGTGTGTCTTGCATGGTTACATAATACCTTGCAGTTGCGACATTATCATAATTACTCTCCTGTATTAACTGTGAAACCTTGAGGGCAGGGACTGTGTTTCATTATTCTTTGTATTAGTGATGCTTGGCACATTTCTAGGTGCTTTATAAATGTTGAATTTCTTTAAATGAGGTTGCAGTGAGCGGAGATTGTACCACTGCACTTCAGCCTGGGTGACAGGTTGTTAATAAGTATATGAGTAGCGATTCACAACTATGGGAAGAAAGCAAAATGTTGTAAGGATAGCTAGCTATTTATGTTCATTTTAATATTATGTATATGTCCTAAAATGACAATATATCTTCATGCTAGATTTTTTGGGGGGGGGGGCGTTATAATTATTATTATTTTTAAGAGATTGGGAGTCTGCTGTGTTGCCCAGGCTGAACATGAACTCCTGGGCTCAAGTGATCCTCCTGTCTCAGCCTTCTGAGTAGCTGGGACTATAGGCATGCACCTCTGCACACAGTATTTGGGTATTATTTTATAATTAAGTTCTGCATTCATTTATTAAAGGCCTATGACTTTAACCTTTCAGGAACTGAGAATTTGAGAATGGTGCAAATTGATAATATCATGGATTTTAGGCTGGGTTACTTTAAGATTATCTAGTCTAACATAATTTTTCAGATGAGAGAACTGAGGAGAGCAACATTAAACGACTTACTGAAGGTTTCTTGGCTAGCTAGTGGTGGAGTTGGGCCTAAAGCCTCCGTTATTTTTATTTTTATCTTTTTTTGTGACAGAGTCTCACTCTGTTGCCTAGGCTGGAGTGCAGTGGTGCAATCTCGGCTCATTGCAACCTCTGCCTCACGGATTCACGCCATTCTTCTGCCTCAGCCTCCTGGGTAGCTGGGACTACAGGTGCCCGCCACCATGCCTGGCTAATTTTTTGTATTTTTAGTAGAGACGAGGTTTCACTGTGTTAGCTAGGATGGTCTCAATATCCTGACCTCATGATCCACCCGCCTCGGACTCCTAAATTGCTGGGATTACAGGTGTGAGCCACCGTGCCTGGCCCAAGCCTCCATTTTTTTACTCTCTCTCTAGGTCTGTTTTTTTTAGTACTTCTCCCTTTGTGGTGAGCTTAAATATAAAAGACTTGTGTGTAGGTACATACATAATTGGTTACATTTTAAAACATTTTAAATCACTTTGGGATTTCAGATTATCTGTTTTTTTAATATTCATTTTTTCCTAAGCCCTGGTAATGTCTTACTCCACCGAAGTGATGATTAATCATCAGATACCACATGCAGAATCTAAAATCAGAACAGATTAAGCCAAGGGGATTTTTAAATAGTATATTGTCCTTAAGGAAGTTCAACGTTTGCTCCTGATGTCAAATCATAATGGCATCTTGGAAATGTATTTCTTTATATGAACCTTACATTTCACCTTCAGCATCTCAAAGTAGAAGAAAACCGATAAGCCATCCATGGATGCTGTTGACACCCGGATAGTATTTATTCTTTGGGGAATACATTATTAAAGAGAGATGGAGAAGGAAGTTTCTTAAATCTCTTTTCTGGGAACTTTCACTTTGTATTTCATACATACATTATCTGATTCCTTCATCTATCTTTTTTTAGTTTCCGAAAGTAGAAGGTGTGATAAAGATATATGTTTCAGTAATAATTTTGAAGTGAAAAGTCCTTTTGATTTTTATAGATTGTATAAGTATTTGAGCTTATGATAAAAAAATTTCTTCAGACTGTGAGCTCTATGAGAGCAGGAACTTAATGTATTTTTATTTCTTGTTTTGTTTCCATCACGTAGATGAGTGAGGTATACTGTAGGTGATCAGTAAATTTTACCAAGTGAATAAATTAATGAATGAATAAAATTTAATTGGCTTGGTAACTTTTACATTTTTATTAATCTTAATGGCATTTTGAAATCACATTGCTATGAAATGTATGGTATTGTAAGACTATGTTGTCAAGCGTTATTTATTTTATTATAATTTTAAAAATTCCCTTTTATTTTAGATTCTGGGGTGTATGTGCAGATCTGTTGGAAGGGTATATTGTGTAGTGCTGAGGTTTGGCCTTTTATTGATTCTGTCACCCAGTAGTGAACAAAGTACCTAACAGGAAAATTTTCAGCCCTTGTCCCCCCTCCTTCCCACCCTCCTTTTGGAGTCCCTTGTGTCTGTTGTTCCCATCTTTATGTCTGTGTGAACCCAAGGTTTAGCTCCCACTCTTAAATGAGAACAGTCAAGCATAATTTAAATACCATTTCTTCCATGAAGCAATTGCACTTTATACCTTTCTTTTGGCAGTTGTCACTTTCTATCATCTAGTTCAGGATCATAACTGATTGTCTCTGTCAGACTGTATGCTTCTTGAGGATAGATAATTCTTATTTCATCTTTGTATCTTATCTAATCATTCCTATATATAAGAATGTGAAAAACATTAGAAAATAAAGTCATGACATTTAATTGCATGCTAATTATAAAACTACTCTGTAACTTAGTGTAACTGAATTAATTAAATGATTGAGCATCTCTTTGAAGGCCTAGTATGTACAGTTATTGGTGATAATAGCAGTAAACAGAAATCCGTGGCCTCATTTGGTTTATAGTCTGGCAGGGGATACAGATATTAAGTATGTAATAATAACAGCTTGTAATCTCAGCTACTTGGGAGACTGAGGCAGGAGGATTGCTTGAGCCTAGAAATTCAAGGCTGAAGTGCACTATTATTGTGCCTGTGAATAGCCATTGCACTCTAGCCTGGGCAATGTAGCAAGACACTGTCTCTTAAAAAAATGTAATGGCAATAAAGGCATTGTATCTTAAAAGCACATCTGATGTGATCTGATCAAGGTGAAGTGTCAAGGAAGGACCTGAGAAAGTCATTTTAAAGCAGATAACTGAAGGATGATAGAAGCTAGGTAGGGAGAAGGAATAGGAAGGGTAGAAGGGGAGAATATTACAGGTAGAGGGAATAGCAAGTGAGAAGAAAGCCCAGATGGCTTGATAAAGACCTGAAAGGAGTTTAGTGTGGTTTAGTGGTGAATGAAGAGCAAGAAATGAAGCTGGAAAGATAAACAGAGGCCAAATGATGGAGGGTGTGTGTGAATTGGGCTAGATACTGTTTAGGCTAGTTAATGACATGACCATATTTTTATTTTTGATGATCATTCCTGTGTTTTAGTGAATTTGGACTAGGAGTTTTCAGGATATAGTGAAATCTAAATAGATACAAAAGATTTGTAGGGTGGGAAGTGCTTAAGAAGACCTTGACAAATTATTTCACCTCTCTCTGCTTCAGTTTCTTTATCCGTGTTATAAGGATAATATTATTTTTTATTTCATAGGGTTGTGGTGAGGATTAAATGGATTTAAAGACATAACATGCAGTAACTTGAACACTGTAAGGGTTAACAGGTTAACAAGTAAATGTTAACTGTCATCATAATCATCTTGGGATGTTTGTCTGGATTTGTTTTATGTAGATCCTCACCTGTAGAGTTTTTCCAAAAATGCATGTTTGTGTCATACTCCTGGAGAGGTGATCCTGACATCTGTAATTCTAGAAAGGTTGTCAGGTGATCCTTTTTTTTTAAGATGGAGTCTCGCTCTGTTGCCAGGCTGGAGTGCAGTGGAGCAATCTTGGCTCACTGCAACCTCTGCCTCCTTGGTTCAGGCGATTCTCCTGCCTCAGCCTCCTGAGTAGCTGGGACTACAGGTGCATGCTACCACGCCCAGCTAATTTTTGTATTTTTAGTAGAGACAGTGTTTCACCATGTTGGCCAGGATGGTCTCTATCTCCTGACCTCATGATCTGCCTGCCTCGGCCTCCCAAAGTGCTGGGATTTTTATAGGCGTGAGCCTCCGTGCCCAGCCCAGATGATTCTTGTGTTCACTAAACACTGATTTCGGAGATGTAGTTGCTATTCTAATGTGCAAATAGAGACTCTCTTCATCCTGGGCATCTAGCTTACAGGCTCCAGGTGTTGAATAATTTTCCTCAGTGTACAAAGAACTGTTTGGCATAGATGTAGGCAGGTCATAGCGGAATACAAGAATCATAAAAAGAAGTTACACTTGATGATATGGTAGTTTATGTTATGTCATGAACTGTAAGTTGATATTTGCCACTTACCTGCTTGATAGTGTGTTTAACTCAATAACTGGCTAATGTATTTCATGTCTTATAGGTCAGAAGTTTCATGCATTCAAATAATGGCACCATTTCTGTGGTATCTGTATTGTGAACCATCTCAGTTACAAGAATATGCTAAACTCCGACTAGCCCTGCTGAAAGTCTTACTTCAACCCCAGGTTCTTTGTGACAAAGATCAACCATCAATACTGGAACAGCAGATACTTCAACTGTGTTGTGACATAGTTCCATGTTTGCAGGTAAGGTCTTTGTCCTCCTCCACAAATATAGGTCAGCATCAGTAAGTGTTGTTATTGTCATAGACAAAGTAGTTCTAGAACATAAGTGATTTGGCAAACTCAGACATGATCCTCGCTCTAGAAATGCTTACAATCTTTTGGGGAAGATGAAAGAAACAAAATCTAGATTTAGTATGAATATATTATATTCGATGTTAACTAAATACACAGAAATTATAAATCGACATAGTCCATTCTGGAAATAGCAAGCATGAAAACTTTCCTTTGTTTAAGAAACAGTTATCAGGTAAAAGATTTTGAGTTGAGTTTCTTCTGTGTAGACATTGGGACAGTAACAAGGAAAAAAAAGACCTCTGTGCACATTGGAAAAAAAAAAAGATGTGTCTCAGGGCATAAATAGCTCTGAGGATGCAAAGCCTGGCCAGCTGAGTGCCAGCTAGATTCCAGCTTCCACATATCCCCTTGCAACATATGCAGCAGCTCTCAGGGATCCTGCTCTTGAGAAGCACACATGTAGTAAATGAGTTAGGACAAGTACTGTACATATATTCTTACAATTCAAAGTAGAAAGATGAAAGGTGGTTAACAGAGGTATGGATAAAACACAGACACAGTTCAGGGGAAAGAGAAATTTGAGTCATTGTCTCTATAACTGCATATGAAAAAAAAAAATCCAGTTGCCCAGGTGTTGTGATTTTAGTGTAGTGATTCATTTATCAGTCCATCTCTTCCCATCATCTAGGTTTGCTATTTGCCTGGAATCTCAGCACCATGCTGCTTAGCTGATGGAGGGAATCTGTGAACATATTTCAAAACGATCACTTGAGGTCACACATGACCTGCTTTAAGTTTGTGTTAGCAGGGAGTGACTTGAGTAAATCTTTCCTCTGCGACTTATAAATAGGCTTTCCTGTAATCAAGGCAGAGAAAATTTAATTAAAATGAATTCTCCTGTGGCTTTTCCAAAGCTTTTGTTTTGTGCGGGCAATAAAGCAATGTATAGGCAGAACATCTTGAACTAGGGTACATTTTTCACGTCATGGCTGCATTACCCTGTTCTGTGCTCCTTGGCAAAGGTTTGTCTTCATCTTATGAACCTGTGTTGACAGGCTTAAATGCTTTTAGAAATGAGCTCGGTGGAATATTTCTGGGAATCTGTAGCTTTTTAACCTAACAGTTATGTAAGAAAAAAGGGGATACATCATTTGGAAGTACTGGAACTAGTGACAGTAGCATACTTAATCAGTTTAACAAATCAGCTTTATTAGAATGAAGCGTGTGAGGGTTGGACGTGGTCTTAGAGACAATATAATCCATTTACCACCCAATACAGATGTTTCTTATACTCTCTGAAACATGACTATCTCATGGCTAATTGAATATTTTAGTGATAGAGGAAGCATACTATTTTGCAAGGCAACCATTTTTTTTAGCAAGTACTTTTTGACCTTCATTTTTCTCATTCATTCATTTCCATTCTTCTCAGAACAAAATGAAATAAACTTTTAAAAAAACCCCATCTGTATCCTATCTTATTTTTCTCCCTTCTTTCCTTCCCGTTTTTCCTTCCTTCCTTTCCTCCTCACCTCGCTCCCTTCCTTATTTTTTTCTTCACTTTCTTAATCTCTCCATTGCAAATGGTTTCCCAACTTTTCTCTGTTTTGTTTTGCCAGGAATTTTCTAGTTTATTGTTGCTCAAAATATGCTACTATGAAATGATCATCTTAGAGATGACTACAATGCTGTTGATGTGGTCTTTTTTTTTTTTATTATACTTTAAGTTTTAGGGTACATGTGCACATTGTGCAGGTTAGTTACATATGTATACATGTGCCATGCTGGTGCACTGCACCCACTAACTCGTCATCTAGCATTAGGTATATCTCCCAATGCTATCCCTCCCCCTTCCCCCACCCCACCACAGTCCCCAGAATGTGATATTCCCCTTCCTGTGTCCATGTGATCTCATTGTTCAATTCCCACCTATGAGTGAGAATATGCGGTATTTGGTTTTTTGTTCTTGCGATAGTTTACTGAAAATGATGATTTCCAATTTCATCCATGTCCCTACAAAGGACATGAACTCATCATTTTTTATGGCTGCATAGTATTCCATGGTATATATGTGCCACATTTTCTTAATCCAGTCTATCATTGTTGGACATTTGGGTTGGTTCCAAGTCTTTGCTATTGTGAATAATGCCGCAATAAACATACGTGTGCATGTGTCTATAGCAGCATGATTTATAAACCTTCGGGTATATACCCAGTAATGGGATGGCTGGGTCAAATGGTATTTCTAGTTCTAGATCCCTGAGGAATCGCCACACTGACTTCCACAATGGTTGAACTAGTTTACAGTCCCACCAACGTGTAAAAGTGTTCCTATTTCTCCACATCCTCTCCAGTACCTGTTGTTTCCTGACTTTTTAATGATCGCCATTCTAACTGGTGTGAGATGGTATCTCATTGTGGTTTTGATTTGCATTTCTCTGATGGCCAGTGATAATGAGCATTTTTTCATGTGTTTTTTGGCTGCATAAATGTCTTCTTTTGAGATTGTCTGTTCATGTCCTTCGCCCACTTGTTGATGGGGTTGTTTGTTTTTTTCTTGTAAATTTGTTTGAGTTCATTGTAGATTCTGGATATTAGCCCTTTGTCAGATGAGTAGGTTGTGAAAATTTTCTCCCATTTTGTAGGTTGTCTGTTCACTCTGATGGTAGTTTCTTTTGCTGTGCAGAAGGTCTTTAGTTTAATTAGATCCCATTTGTCAATTTTGTCTTTTGTTGCCATTGCTGTTGGTGTTTTGGACATGAAGTCTTTGCCCATGCCTGTGTCCTGAATGGTGATGCCTAGGTTTTCTTCTAGGGTTTTTATGGTTTTATGTCTAATGTTTAAGTCTTTAATCCATCTTGAATTGATTTTTGTATAAGGTGTAAGGAAGGGATCCAGTTTCAGCTTTCTACATATGGCTAGCCAGTTTTCCCAGCACCATTTATTAAATAGGGAATCCTTTCCCCATTGCTTGTTTTTCTCAGGTTTGTCAAAGATCAGATAGTTGTAGACATGCAGCGTTATTTCTGAGGGCTCTGTTCTGTTCCATTGATCTATATCTCTGTTTTGGTACCAGTACCATGCTGTTTTGGTGACTGTAGCCTTGTAGTATAGTTTGAAGTCAGGTAGCATGATGCCTCCAGCTTTGTTCTTTTGGCTTAGGATTGCCTTGGCGATGCGGGCTCTATTTTGGTTCCATATGAACTTTGAAGTAGTTTTTTCCAATTCTGTGAAGAAAGTCATTGGTAGCTTGATGGGGATGGCATTGAATCTGTAAATTACTTTGAGCAGTATGGCCATTTTCACGATATTGATTCTTCCTACTCATGAGCATGGAATGTTCTTCCATTTGTTTGTATCCTCTTTTATTTCCTTGAGCAGTGGTTTGTAGTTCTCCTTGAAGAAGTCCTTCACATCCCTTGTAAGTTGGATTCCTAGGTATTTTATTCTCTTTGAAGCAATTGTGAATGGGAGTTCACTCATGATTTGATGTGGTCTTACTTATACTGAGCACTAAGACAGAATCACATTTAAATTTTAAAATACAAGCTTTAGAAATAACCATGCAACCTTGTTGACCAATCATGAAAGAATGGTCAGTGAAACTCCTTTTTCTGTTTCTTCTCCTTCTAGTTGCCCTTTCATTTTATAGATGTAGAATAGTCCTTTTCATTTTAATTGTGACTCGTCACCTCACATATTACCTATTATATTATTAAATAATATATTTCTATGTAAAGACAGAATGTTACTTCAAAATTATGCTTGTTTAGAACTTTGATAATGTTAAAGATTAGAGAGCCTTTAATGCTAGCTTGCTGAGATTGTCTTTTGAACTTTTTTTGTTATGGAAAATTAGAAATGTACACATAAATGCACTCAAGGAAATATATTGTCAAGTAAACATTAGGCTTTATTTTAAATCCGTCTCTTCTCTGTGGCCTTTTGACTTTCCTCCTGTGTGTTTGCAAGAGAGCAAAATAATTTATACCAGATTGTTTATTTTTTATAACAATGTTTTCTGCTATTTCTTCTCTTTGATCTTTTAATATCTTTTTTCTCTTGTTTGCTAGCAACTAATTTTTCTCTCTGTGTATAACTAATAGTCATTTGGGTTATTATGGTGATAACCACTGGTAAAAGGTACAGCCGGTCAACCGTAGGCTTTCTTCTTGATGAATTTAGCAGACATAGGCTCCTGATTGAAGCAGATGGTCTGTTGTTTGTAATCTCTGGGAAGTGCCAATGTGTCTGTGAGCAGGACCGTATCCTTAATAGCAACTCCAGAATTTTGATCGGAACAGCTGGGTTTGAATTGCATTGGGATTTTCAAGAGCACCCAGGTCCTTCCTATCTAATACATTAACCTGTTGAGAAGACACTCTACCGTTTGAATATGGTCTTTTACTATATCTGCGAAGTGTGGAGATGATACTCTCAGTTAAGGCTGCCTGAGCAAGTATCTTGCAGATAAAGGGCTTAGTACCATGTTAGAATAACATGCTGACTCTTTACTATCAGGTATCTATGTTGGAATTGTAGAAATGAGAGTTCATTTGGAGAATTCAAAACTAAACTTAATTTCCCTCAACATGTTGTCATTGTCATGTAACTTGTTTTAAGACATCTGCACTCAGACAAGCTAGAAAAATGAAGGAAAAGAAATTTGTACCAGCCAGCAGTAACAAAAACAGTAGCAAATTGGATTTTGGTTAATAACCAAAGGATAAGGTGCAGTTGTATAGTTAATCCTTCATTGAGTTCTGTAACTTTTTTTCATCTCCTTTAAGTCTTTATAGGTTTAGAGAAAAAATTACATTGTTGAATGCTTTTTGTGTACCTTAAAATTATCTTTTGGTTTGTGTATTTTTTAATATCATATAATGACTTTTTTAAACAGATAAAAGATTTGATACAGACAACAGAGGCGATGATGTTTATTGAGGAAGTATGTTTAAGCCTTTTGCGTCATCCTGTTTTCTGGAAAATTCAGCTTACCCAGATGAGTCTTCAGCTGCTGTGTGTCAGTGAAGTCAGCTTAAAGATAACTGGTGAATGTTCATCTTCAATTCACCTTTTAGAGCACAGTGTTGAACTTCTGAAGGAGGTAAGGATAGTAGTATATTATACTGTTCATGCATTGCTATTAAGAAATACCTGAGACTTGGTAATTTATAAAGAAATGAGGTTTACTTGGCTTACAGTCTGGCAGGCTGTACAGGATGCATGGTGCTGGCATCTGCTTAGCTTCTGGGGAGGCCTCAGGAAACTTACAATCATGGTGGAGGGTGAAGCAGGAGCCAGCACTTCACATGGCTGGTGTAGGAGTGAGAGAGAGGAGTGGCGAGATACTACACGCTTTTAAACAACCAGATCTCAATCACTATCACAAGAACAGCACCAGGAGGATTGTGCTAAACCGTTCATGAGGAACACCTTTGTGATCCAGTCATCTGGATCACCAGACCCCACTTCTAACATTGGGGATTACAATTTGACATGAGATTTGGGCAGGGCCATAGATCCAAACCATATCAGATAGACGTTTTATTGTGTCAGTTATCACTCAAGTGAGTCTTTCAATAACTGGGTGGATCTGCTCATTTAGTTTGCATATTAGAGGCATTTTGATCTAATACCATTAGCGCATATTGCTATTGGACTAGTAGTAATATCCTTTATTATAAAAAGAAATCATTAAAATACTCTTCGGATCATCAATTAAAGATCACCACTGTGACTTTTTTTTTCATTTATTCATGCAGAACATATAGTAATATGCCAGGCTTTATAGAATACATAGATGAAAATGTAAATTCTATGACCTCAAGAGACTTACAGACATGCAAATAACTAAATTATAGTACAATAAGAGAAAGGATTTTATGGGAGTATATTTAAAATGTAATGGGAGAACAAGTTTCAGGAGGTAGGGCATGAGTTGAGATTCGAAGACTGAATGGAATGTGCCTGGTACAAGGGCCTGGGAAGGGCATTCCAGCTGTAGAACAGCATGTGCCCAAATAAAGAGACATGAAAGAGTAGTCAGGCTTGGCTTATTCAAAAAAACAAGAGGCTGTTGGGTATTGTTGAAGGATTAAGCTGTGGCAAATAGGGCTGGGCCTGTCTTCCATGACACACAAATGAGTTTACATTTTATCCTCTAGGCATTGACATGCTGTTTGAGACCTTTCAGCAGATCTCATTTTTTAATGTGTGGAAGATCTTTCTCGTAGGAAGATGGAGGAGGGTTTGGGACCGCACACCACTAATAGGGTAGGAAGTGAGGAGGATGTCTTAGGCAGGCTACCACAGACTGGGTGGCTTAACCAACAAAAATGTATTTATTGGTTGGGTGCAGTGGCTCTCACCTGTAATCCCAGCACTTTGGGAGGCCGAGGCAGGCAGATTATTTGAGGTCAGGAGTTTGAGAGCAGCCTGACCAACATGGTGAAACTTCGCCTCTACTAAAAATACAAAAAATTAGCTGGGTGTGGTGTTGCATGCCTGTAATCTACTCATGATGCTGAGGCAGGAGAATTGTTTGAACCCTGGAGGCAGAGGTTGCAGTGAGCCGAGATTGTGCCACTGCACTCCAGCCTGGGCGACACAGCAGGACTTTGTCTCAAAATACATAAATAAACAAATAAAATTATTTCTCAAAGTTCTGAAGGCTGGAGAGTCCAAGCACAGGGTGCTGGCTGATTCTGTTCTTGATGAGGACTCTTAATGGCTTGCAGCTGGCTTTCCTCGCATGATAGGGAGAGTATGAGCTCTGTGGTGTCTTATGAGGATACTATCCAGATTGGATTATGGCCCCACCCTGATGACCTCACTTAACCTTAGTGACTTCCTTACTCCAAATACAGTCACTTGAGGGTTAGGGCTTTAACAAATAAATTTTGAGAGGACGCAGTTCAGCCCATAGTGAGGGCCTAATGAGGGAAATGGAAGTGGGAAAAGGGAGACATAGAAGATAGAATCAGTAGGGCTTTATGATTGATTAGATGGTCAAGGAGAAGGGTCCTTGATAGAATCTCAGCTTTCTATTTTGGGCTCCTGGATGATGCCATTCACTTTGAGAAATGGTAGCTGATGTTGGAGGGAAGATGATTAATTAGATTTCAGATATGCTTGACTTGAGGTATGTATGGATCATAGATCGTTGGATATATGGTTTTGAAATTTAGGCTAGAAGTCTAGGCTAAAGGTGTACATTTGTAGACATTAACTTTGGGGTGGGGATTTTAAACACGGGACTGGGTGACAGGGCTTGTGGTGGAACTTTGGGGTGTTTGTGGTGGTTATTTGGAATTTACTGATAAAGAGGAATCTGAGAAAATATGTCTAGAAGGATCATATATAACCAGCAGAGACAGATGACAAGAAAATCAAGGGAAGGAATATCTCAATAAGAGGGAGTGGTCAGCAGTGTCATGTGTCATGGAGTGATGATGTAAAAGTAAGGGATGGAAAGTATTCTTAGGATATAGCATATAAAAGCTTATTGTTAACATTAGAGGGCAGTTTCAGCAGGGTGGTGGTGGTTGGGGGGCGTGGAAATTGGAATTAAGGGAGTGTGAATGGCAGGTGAAGAAATGAGAGAGTAAATGTAGATTTTGATGGAAGTTGGGAGCCCAGGAAGACTCAAGTATTACAAGTCATTTGTCAATTTGCCAATCTTATGATTAGAATGATTTTATATATACTGGGACTCTAAATAACATGTTTTCTATTATACAGTTACATATGTATCTTATGTGTAGTAGATATATATATGTATAATATATCAGGTATAATTATATTTTACAGATATAATCATGTTATATATAATATAGATAGTATATAAATGCATATAGATAGATGTTTTATAGATAAATATTATACAGAAAGATATTTTATAGATCAGTATTATGTAGAAAAATTGCCAGTTCTGTTAACTATAAATGTAATATCCATGGGTAAACCCCATATTTTTCCTGGGTACTTTTAGTAGATTCATGTGAGTAGCAAGTATAATTTCATACAGTTTAGTCCTTTTTAGTATAATTCTCTGACCATTTTATTGTGTATTTCCCCCCACCTTTAGCATATATTTATTAAGCAGATGCCTATGGCAAACACTTTGCTATGGCAATTAGTTGAAAGTAGACAAGGTTCATGAAGCTTATGTTTTAGTCAAATGGTTCAAACTAGTGTGCATAAAAATCACTAGGCAGAGTTTGTTACAAATGCACATGCCTGGGCCTTATCCCTAATGATATTGAATTAGCAGGTCTGAGTGTGGCCCAAGTATTCTCTATTTTAAAGTAGCACCCACAGGTGATTTTTATCATTTATTTTGCACATAAGGCAAATAGCACATAGATCAAAACATAGAACTTTGAAACCATCACACAGATCAAGAAATAGAAGTTTCTAGCCACCACAGAAGTTCTCCACAAGCCCAGTCCTATTCATAACCTCCTTTTTCCCCTGACTATTCTGACTTCTATAGTAACTACTTCCTTACATTTCTTTATAGTTTTGTCATCTCAGTGTGTATCTCTAATCACTGTAATATGTTTTGGGGTGTGTGTGTGTGTGTGTGTGTGTGTGTGTGTGTGTGTGTGTGTGATCTTTTAAGTGTCTTTCCAATTAAAGGTCATCCCCTTTCGTTTCCTCCCCCACTTTTCTTCCCTGCAGTTTGTGTGCTGAATAACCTGGCTTGTGTGAGCTGGAGAGTTTCCTATCTTCTGGATTTTGCTGATTGCAACCGTATGGTGCCCTTTAATACAGTGGTCCCCAATGCCTGGGCCACAGACTGGTATTGGTTCCTTGCTTGTTAGGAACTGGGCCACACACAGGAGGTGAGCAGCCCAGTGAGCCAGCATTACTGCCTAAACTCCATCTCCTGTCAGATCAGCCGATGCATTAGATTCTCACAGGAGCATGAACCCTATTGTGAACTGTGCATGCGAGGGATCTAGGTTGTGTGCTCCTTATAAGAATCTAAATAATGCCTGATGATCTGAGGTGGTACAGTTTCATCCCGAAACCATTCCCTGCCCCAGGTGTGTGGAAAAATTGTCTTCCATGAAACCAGCCCCTGGTGCAAAAAAGGCTGGGGACCACTGCTTTATGTGTTTCTCTGTTCAAAGGTAGTTAGCTCTAAAGGCTTGACTGGGTTCAGGATATTTTGTTTTTTGTTTCCAAGACTACAGGGGATGGTGTGTTCTGTCATCAAGAGGCACAATGTGTGTTGCTTTTCTTTTTATGATGTTAGTAGTTGTTGGTACACAGTGCCTAGTTCTATTAATTCATTAGGAGTTGCTGAGTGGTAATGTTCTAATCCTATCATTCCTTCTCCATTTATTAGCTGGAATACTCCCACAAAAAGAATACCCCTCCTCCAATAACCTACTAGTTGGTTATCCAGTGGTAAAGGAAAGTTAGGATAAATGCTGTACTCTTTTGCCTTTTTCTTTATTTACTAACTTTAAAAAGTATTATGAATTCATGAATTTAAACATATTTGATGCACTTCAGTCTATCACAGATATTATCCATATTGAATTTTAAATTGTCTTATTTTGGCCACTGGGAATCTATTAATAAGTGGCTCTTGAATCTAATTTTTAAAATGTTTTTGATTATAATGTAGAGTCACAGGATACTAATGTCATTTAGAAGAATGAAAAGATTTTTGGTGAGGGAAGGTCCTATTTATGTCTCTCATTTGCCCAATGTTTTAGCAGTTTTAGAAGGAAATAACAATTAGTAGAACTGTTGAAATATTTGTGTAATGAAGTTTTCTGTCCCCCGTCCCCATCTTAGTGTTCCTGAGGTTAAAAAAGTAAGCCTAGGAAAATTAATTTGTGAACATATGCTATAGGTCTATATGTACTACAATTTGAAATAAAATGAAGTAGAATGAAGTAGTCTTATGTATTTTGACACCATACCCACATTTCTATATCACTGGGTTTATCAGCTGGATGACTTGTTCAAATATTATATTAACTTTTTCCTACTCTGTTCTCTTCCTACTCTTATATCAGCGTTGTATCATTGTACATTGAAAATGGATTTATTTCTTAGGCTGCATTAGTTTTTGTGGATTCGGTCTTAGTTGAGCCATTTTTAGCCTGATTAGAATAATCATAACTTAAGGTCCTTTCCATTTCAAGCAAAATAGATGTACCCTGACCAGCAAAATTAGGCAAAAATGATGCTCATTGGGAGGAGATTGGGTAGCTCTCGAAGTGAAGAATGAGTGAAACATTTCAGCATTGGGAAGGGTCGGAAACTTGTGGTTTCTAAGGCACTACTGGCTGATGACTCAGTTCCAACCAACTTTCTTCACTGTGTGTCTCATTTTAAGTTTTCAGATTTTGTAGGAAAAATGATCTGTTTGGCCCATCTTGGCTTGATCAAGCTCTGGCCAGGGGAACAGAGTACGTAGCAAAGTTATGGCACTGGAGGATTGTGTGGGTTGGGCCACCATCTTTGTTTTGTCTGCTACCTTCTCATGCCTTGTTTTCTCTTTAAAAATACTTTTCCATGACTATACTGTAAAATCCTTGAGAAAAGGGACTATTTTGTCCACAGTGGCATTCGTAGACCCAGCATATGTCCTTAGTGCCTGGTGCATAGGTGATGTTTAGTGCTATTTTCATTTGACTTGAGGACAAAAAGTATGGTCTCCAGGTTGTTTTCTGTTACTGGGACTCCTCCAACATCTGTGGCTGAGTATAAAGGGATTTACTCATTTTTTTGTATTTTATTTCATTTTTTAAAATTTCCTTATTTTATATATTTTATTTCCTTATTTATTTTATTGTATTTTATTTATTTATTTTATTTTTAGGCTCTGGGTTAGCCTGAGTTTCCCTAAAGGCAAAAGTAGAGCCTGGGTTTCCACAAAAGCAAAGGCTTATATGACTGGAGTTCATCTGACAATGTGATCCCAGCAAGCAGTTGGAGAGGGACAAAAGGAGTGAAGTATGGAAGGTGGGAGAGGCAATACAGGCATCATCAAGTAGGCTACTGCTACTAGTTGCTTGATCCCACAGAATCTTCTGAGAAGCCTTATGAAAGAAGGATCTGGAATTAATGGGAAAGCATTTATCTATGGGGTATTGTTGCCGATTTGTCAGCTTTGGCCTATGGGGCTTTAACTTCCTTGTACTTCTAGAGTGCGCTATTCTGGGGCAGGGAGCAAGAGGTGCATGGTGGAGCTTTAGGGGAGAACCATTAGGTTGCACCTGTGCAGAGCCAGTTACCACAGCAGTAGCTGTAGCATTTGAAGTGTGCAAAGGGGATGTCTGACACAGGGTTTTATTAAAAGATCTTATTAAATGGTACTATCCTTTGGTGTGCATTAAAAATCAATCAATCAAAAAACTTGTAACCACTAGACTTGTAAGCAGTTTAAGATTTATGTGGTCTAATCCTCCACCATTTACTTTTCCTTATTTGTGATCTTGAATCTCCACCTCTTTTCCATTCACCCTCTATTCTGAACAGGCCAGTCTCACCCTTCCTGGAGAAGGCCATTTTCATTTTTGCCTTCATACTTTTAAGTTCCATCCACTTAAAAATACTTCTGTTCCATTTCAGAACTCTAAAAAGCTACTTTATGGGCCTTGCAGTAATAGCTTGTGTGAAAAAGGCTTTCCAATAATAGCATTACTATACAGCAGTGCTTTTCTTTGTTGTTGATCGTTTTGGAATCTAGTAAATCTGAGGTTTAAGTGATCTTGTTGGTTTTCCTTTTGTTTTTTATGGACATGCAGAAATTAAAATGAAATTGAGGAAGGTATAGCAAAGAATGGTATGATAGTATATACTGTAAGTGTGTTGGTTTCAAAATGCATGTATTATCCTCAAATAGATAAGAGTTCCTTCATTGTTTTCGACTGTATTTCAAAACAGTGAACACATATATTCCTAAAATACATAGATTGGAATATATCCCATTTTTAAAAATTCATGAATTTTTTTCTTTTGTAGTTTTTTTTCAAAAGTCCATAAACAAGCACATGAGAGGATTTTGTAGGTTAATTTCACTCTTCAAATGGTAAAACTGAGATTTTAGAGGGTATTTGTTAGTTTGATAGTATCTTCAAGATTATAACTTCTGGGTATGTCAAATTATATTGTTTTCACTCAGGCAGGTGGTCCTTTAACATGTGACTCTAACTCACAGATTTCCTTTTTTTCCTGTGGGTTTTTTTTTTTTTTTTTTTTTTTGACTCTCTTTATTGTTCATAGGTACTTCTGCTCTGCAGGCTCTTCTGTAAACTTCAGAATAGTCATTTTAGCTGAACCTTTCTTCTTTAGTGCCATAATACATTAAGATTTTCTTTATTTAGAAACCTCAAATAACATGTCACTTGTGTTTTATTAATATTTATTAAAACCTAATATACACATCTTTTTTTCATTTTGTTTATATACTTGGTGAACTTAATGGTTTTCCATTTCTATGGTCATTGCTCTGCTACATTTAAATATGCTTAATGAATTACGGTAATTCGAAAATAATCTCTACCTCCCTGGCACTAATATTTCTTTTATTGTGACATGATTTACTAAAATTTGTTTAGTGTAATTCATTATGCAAGTTATATAGATGAATCATGTCTGTATTAGGTAAGCAGAAAATTGAACTACTTTTCAGAAATGAAATATTATTAAATTTAGTATTTTAGGCAACTTTCAATGGTTTTTAAAGATTGACTGTTTAGAAGACTTGCTGATCTGCTGTGTTGAGTTTTCCTCTGAATTATTTGGTTTATAGCATCTTGCTTTTTGGCCATATAATACATCATTTTGAATTTATGTGTGACTGTGTGGCATTGACTAATTCTTTCTTTTTTTTTGAGATGGAATCTCGCTCTGCCACCCAGGCTGCAGTGCAGTGGCACCATCTCGGCTCACTGCAACCTACACCTCCTGGGTCAAGCAATTGCCTCCTGAGTAGCTGGGAAATTAGCCTGGCTAATTTTTTTGTATTTTTTTGATAGAGACGGGGTTTCACCAAGTTGGCCGGGCTGGTCTCGAACTTCTGACCTTGTGATCCACCTGCCTTGGCCTCCCAAAGTGTTGGGGTTACAGGCGTGAGCTGCCACGCCCGGCCGACCAATTCTTTCTTTAGTAGAGCACACTTGCTGTATAAATAAATTTGTGTAATAGGCTTGCAGTCTTTCATATTAAATATATTCTTCCTGGATACATGTTACAAAGCCATGGTTCTGGGAACTTCTTTAACAACTCCTTTTTCCCCCTCTATTCTTTTAGGATTTTCCTGTTGAACTGGTCATAATTGGAATAGCTTTACTACTTCTACAGACTCCAGCAAGTCAGCAGAAGCCAATCTTAAATCTAGGTAAATAAAAATACAGTCACTAGAGTAAAATGTAAATATAACATGAGTATTGACAGGATTCATTTGAACTATGTATCCTGCTATCTTGTGTATTTTGAGTTTCCATCTGTAATTTTTAAAATTATTAAATAGAATTTTTTTTCTTGTCTAATAAGTTGTTACCTTGTGCAAGTTTTAATATAACATAATTTACCAAGTATCTCGGCTGCATGTTAGAAGGTTATAATCTAACCTTATATAGCAGTAACATTCAGGAATATATTGAATGGCATAGCACCTTATTCAACATTGTACAGCAAAATGGAAAGCTTTAGTATAAAATCCTTGAAAGAAAAGTGTTTAGTAGTTGTAGTTATTTTTAAAACTCTCCATACCTTAACTATTCAAAATGTAAATCTAGCTAGAACAAATGAAAGATAATATTCTTTTGACAGTCCAGTATTGACTTAAAGAAAAGTGAAGGAGGGGGCCAAGGGTGGCAAAAATGTTCTAGTTAAGAAGAATGTGGTAAAGAAGCTAGTTGCCCTATCGGGCAAATAAGTCATACTTTTAAAATGTGGCTTTTACATTGGTGCTGCCTCACTTTACTTGGTCTGATCCAAAATAATCCACATAACAATGAGAGCTCTAAATTATGTTGTATAGTGCCATGATATATTGATATGCTGCTGTTCTTAGTTTTAAAAAGTACGTGAGAGGCCAGGCGCGGTGGCTCATGCTTGTAATCCCAACACTTTGGGAGGCCGAAGTGGGTGGATCACCTGAGGTCAGGAGTTCGAGACCAAGCCTGGGTAATATGGTGAAACCCTGTTTCTACTAAAAATACAAAAAAATTAGCCAGGCGTGGTGGCGCATGCCTGTAATCCTAGCTACTTGGTTGGCTGAGGCAGGATAATCACCTGAACCCCGGAGGCAGAGGTTGTAGTGAGCCGAGATCGAGCCATTGCACTCCAGCTTGGGCAACAAGAGCGAAACTCCGTCTCAAAAAAAAAAAAAAGTGTGCGAGATAAATACTTATTGTATAGCTCATTCTTCTGGGCATTTTAATTTATTATTTTGGGAGTAAATTGCTCTTTCACCTACAGTGTGCCTTGGAAATGGCTTTAGCACATGGAGGGGATCCTTGGCTCCTAGGCTTTGATTCCTACCCTGCATTTGGCTACTGGCTTTATGTTCGCTTATACCTTCCCTCCACAGTCTGATCCGGTTTTTGCCTTTTTCTTATAGCAGTGCACATGGGATCTACCCATAGGTATAATTTACCCGTGCTGGTACTTCTGACAGCAGTAGTTTTCTTTTTTAAAACAGCTTTATTGAGGTGTAATTTACGTACCATAAAATTCAGAATAAAGTGTTTTCTAGTAAATTTATAGATTTGTGCAACCAGCACCACTGTCTATCATCTGCCCGAAATTTCTTGTGATCATTTGTAGTTAATCCTCATTTTCACCCTCAGCCCCAGAGAAATACTAATCTGCTTTTTGTCTCTGTAGATTTGCTTTTCTAGACATTTCATATGATTGGATTTTGTTTTCTGACAAAAAAATTCTAAAACCTCAGAAAATCCACATTTCAAATTCTGAAGCTATGTTCTTATATTGTGGTTCATGTGTAAGAGAAAGATAATACAGTATCAAACAGTCAAATACTTTTATTATTTCCTGGTTAGCAGACTTTTTCTTTCTCTCGTAAACCAATATCTCTGATTTGAAGTTACCTTAGAGTGAATAAACTGTACTGAACACTGCTAAGCCAATATATCATGTTGGAAAGTAAGGAAGAACTGTGGGGAAAGAGTATTCAAAGAAATAGGATAACCAAGAGAATATTGATTATTCCAAATTTAAAAGATTTATGTATACATTAATTTTTATATTAATGTAATATTACGCTATGTAGTTGTTAACTGTAGCCTTGATTACAAATAGCAATTTATAAAAATGCCTGGAATATTTAGATTTATAATTTAGGCTATTAAAATACTGCTATTATATTCATTTCCTGTTATATTAAAGATAATGGATTTTCATAGTATCTCAGAAACAATTATGAATTAAGACCAATATTTAGGCAAGAAAAATAAATTAGTAGTGTTAGAGTAACAGGTGTTTGTACTTAATATCATGTTAAGGTTTGACCTCCAGATGATGTAAAATAGAATGCTGACAACTCATTGACATGATTCAAGGCTTGTAGAATTATTTTTGCTGTAGTGGGGAAATCAGTTGAATATTTTGATAATTTAACTTTGAATCCCCTGAATAACATCTTTTAGTAAATCAGGGTTAATTACATCACTTTGAAAAAAATATTGTGAAAAAAGTATATTTATGCCTTAACTCATTCAGTTAATAGTCTAGAGACTCTACATGTAAATCAGTTATTGTATAACTGTATGTATCTGGTGTGTAAGTTGTTTCCATGTTAAAGAACCATTCACTAATTTTTTTGGTTGTTGTTATTTTGGTTCTGGACTTTGGGACTTTCACAATCTGCTTCTTAGCAATTACAGCTGAAGGGCAGTCCTGCTTCACTTTGCTGTTTACTTAAGCATCTGCTAATAGGATTCTTAGCTGCCTTTGTAAAGGAAGCATGTATGTTGGGCTTGTTATTCACTGATCCAGGAATTCTTAGTCTCTTAGCTCTGTTTGCTGAGGGCAATACTAGCATCTCAGAGGATATTAAGGACAAATGTTGAATTGTATTTTTTAAAAAATTCATATTAACCTAAAAGAGTATCACCAATTTTTCAGTTATATTTGTTAACAGCTTATTTTATATAATAGTTTATTTATACTCCTTTTATTTCCTTTTAGGATAAGATTTATCAACCTAGTTATGTGTCTGACCCAGTTATAACAGGGAAGAAAACTTCCTTGCATATCATTCATAAGCAAAATTGCATTTTGTTTGACTGTGGTATTAATTTTTAAAAATGTGCATTATTGTTTTGATGAATAGCTTTGAAGCTCCTCTCTGTTACTGAGGATCAGAAAATCCCAAAGTCCTCTCTGCTGCTAGTGATGCCAATTCTGCAGATACTATCTTCTTCTGCCTTGGAAGACTGTATATCTGTGGATGAAGAAGGTCCCTCTAGGCAGCAGTTGGCTCTAAACCTTTTGGAAATGATACAGCAGGAATGTTACAGAGATGACCACCAAAAGGTAATGAATCTATCCTTGTTTCTCTTAAATAAAGTGTCGATGTGGGATTTAGGTCTTTATGGATAATCTTGCCTCCTGATGAAGCATCTGTTTGTTATCAGGCTTCACCATTCAGTCAGGTAATGCTGTTGGAGATCTCAACATATTCTTCTGGACTATAAGAAGGGATAGTAGTCCTGTTGTGAAATAAGTTTGAAAATGCTATATGATCTTTTTTTTCTCTGAAAATCCAGTGCACAATACTAGTTAAAGATCCTGAAGAGTTCTTCAGAAAAGGAACTAATGCTTCTCAAATATATTTGAACATGGAATCATTTTTTTAAATTATACTATTAGTTAAGTACAGCATATTGCTAGATCTGAGATAATCCAAGGTGGGAAATAGTCCTCAAATGCCTGGAAGTTTTCATATCAGTAAGAACTAAAACTTCTTTATTTAATATGGCACCTCTTGCCGTATTCCCTGGCATAATGGCTCTTGATGTCCCCTGTGTATGCCCCTATTCTGCTGCCTCCAACTGGAAGACAACAGGCCTGCCACATTCCGTTTCCAATCCTGCCTGCCTCATTCCGCTTTTTCAGTCTCGCTTTTCCTGTTACAATAACGTGAAAGTGTTGTCATGGTTTGGATATTGGTTGGGTTCTAGGCCTAGATTTACCAGACTTTTTTTGTTTTGATATTTGAGTTTTGCCTTTATCAAAATGAAACATTATTTCCCAGCTCCTCTTATGGGGATGAAATGAGGATTGAATAAGATAAAGCTGGTGAAGCATCTTAAATCTCCATGAAGAGAGGCACTATGTAAATACAAACTGGAGTGATGGTTGTGGCTTCATCTGCAAAAGCAGAGATACCTCTTATGTTAAATGCTCCAGCAGCACAAATCCAGTCATTATTAGTTCTTGTTTGAGCATGTAGCAGAAACTGGCCCATAATTATAGGCAAATTGAATGTATACTACAGCTTCCTAAATCCTAATTGTTTGACTAAAACTTTAAAACTTGAAACAGGTAATCGATTTGAATTGAGAGAGAAGTTCTTGCATCAGCCCTAATAGGAGTACAAAATCCGATCAAAAAATTCTAGTAGCTTTTTTACTTTACCTCTTGGTTTGCCCATGTAGAACAATGATTGGATCTTGAATGGGAGTGGGGGCAGGGCAAGAGTTGGCAGGGCAAGAGTTCTGCTCCTTTAAATCACAAGTGTTATTTACTGAGGATCACCCCAACTCTAATACATAAGTACTTGGTTTACTATTTGCTCAGATGTGTGTGAATCTTATTATCAACACTAATATCTGGACTTTCTCTTTAGCAGCTGGTAAAGAGGAGGGGCAGAATTACTATTAGGGCTATAAATATCCTCCTTATGATACTGTGTTGCTTTAAGGAGGCTTTGAGTAGATATATGATCACTGTTTTAAAAAATGTAAGCCACATTTTACTGTTGGCTTTTTTTTTTCCTGCACCTATCTGGAACTTTACATTCCAGTCACATCTATGAATTTAACATGCCCCAAACTCTTCAAGTCTCTTCCTGAATCTTTGCTTCTGCACAGAATGCTGTTTTATGTCAGCTGCCTGAACTATTCATTCTTCAAGACTCAGCCAAATGTTCTCAGCCTCCCTGAGTCAAGATTATTTGACTATTGGATTTTTTTTTTTTTTTTTTTGAGATGGAGTCTCACTCTGCCACCTAGGCTGGAGTGCAGCGGTGTGATCTTGGCTATTAAATGTGATATTTAAAACTACCTATTGCATTCTCCCCAGGCAAAATAAATGAATAAATATTAAAAAAATAAAAAAAATTGAACACTAATTGTAAATTCTAAAGGGCTTGAAACATTCTGCTTCCTCCTTGTTCCCCTCCACTCCCGCAAGAGAATGTGGGGGATAAAAGAGAGAATGCATTCAGTATACGAGTCAGATTCCAGTCAGGAAAGAGAAAACACACTGGCAATTTGAACAAGGAAAACTTAATGCAATGAGTTATTAGCAAGAGGTGTTTAGTTATAAAACCTTATAAAAAAGCATCTAAGGAATATTACAGTAGTAAATGTAGGGAGCAGCTACTACCTCTAAGCTAAGACCAAGGCAGAGTTCCCAAGGAAGGAACTAAAAAGGTCTTCTCAGACAATGCTGAGAGTCAGACCTGGTAGGAGAGAATGTGGAGAAGGCCTACTGGATGATATAGTCTGCTGGGGTGCCATAGGCTAGAACTGGTCCACAGGAAACCACTTGTCGTGGTGTGAGCAGGCTGGAATTGGCTGAGCTGGTCCACTGGAAGCCACCTCTGGGATATCCTGTATGTCCCTAGCAGCCATGGTAGGAGGAATCAAAGAAGCACACAGGAACCTGAAGAGAAGCCCCTTCTTCCTTTCCTTGCAGTGTGTCTCCTATGCTCTCTATTGACAAGGTCTAATACTAGACCAGAGGGCAAAGGAGAAATGTTGAAAAGGCACAGCTGTAGGATCACATAGTCAGGCAAAGAAGAGTGGGTGTGGAGCTGAGAGGTAACACATTGAGTAACTGGCTCAGGAAGTAAGAAAGAATCGGAAAAGTTTTTTTGGAGGGGAGTAAGGGTGGATGGGTGAGATGAAGTGGAAAAGGAGACTTAAAAGCTAGATTCTTGTAATTGTACAGGAGGGCAAAATTCATCTTTATGAAACTGTTTTAGTCAGCATAACAATTTAGAGACAGCTTGACTGAGCTGGGGTCTACCATGTGTTTATTCATTCTTATGTGTTTTTAAAAATTAAATATGGTACTTTTGGGTCTTTGGTAATAAAGCTGTGCCAAGTAGATTTTATTTGAAATTGCTTTGAAGTAGTATATAGTAAGCAGAATATTTGTTTCTTAAAAATCAGAAAATTTGCAAGGAATTGTCATTGTCCTACTTATGGCTAAAGTTAACATTTGTTGAACATGTGTGATATGCCAGGAGTTATTATGTGGGCCAACTCGTATTTCTTACAATAACTATGAAATAGATGTCTTTTCTTTCTTTCTTTTTTTTTTTTAATCTATTTCCAGCTGTGTGGCCTTGGACTAGTGACTGAATCTGTGTGGTATCTGGGCCCTGGTAAAATGGGCAACAAAACACCCCCTTCATGGGGTGGTTTATTGAGCATTTCATATGTGCAGGCTTCATTTTAAGTACTTTGGTATATATTAACTGATTTGATTTTATCTCACACTCTTTGAAGTAGGTAAAATTATTGATCTCATTTTACCTTAGAGTTAACTGAGGCATAAAGAAGGTAAATAACTTACTGTCATGCAGTGGGAACCCAATTCTTTTTTAATAGCTTTATTGAAATATAATTCACATGCGCCCTTCCCTCATTTAAAGCATGCAATTCAGTGGCTTTTAGTACATTCGCAGCATTGTATATTCATTACCACAATCCACTTTAGAACATTTTTATTTTTATTACCCTAAAAAATCCCTGCACTCTTAGTCATCACTCCCTAATTCCCCCATTTTTTCCTCACCCCTCAGGCTAGGCAGTCCCTAATCTGCTTATAGTCTCTATATGGATTTGCCTATTCTAGACATTTCCTTCAAGTGTAATCATACAATATGTGGTCGTTTGTGACTGGCTTTTTTCACTTAGTATAATGTTTTCAAGGTTTGTCCGTGTTGTAGCATGTGCCATGTAGCAGTGCCTCATTTTCTCTTAGAGCTGACTAATATTCCATTGTATGGATACCTTACATTTTACTTTCCTGTTGTTTTGTTGATGAACTTTTGGCTCTTTCCCACTTTTTGGCTATAATGCTGCTATAATCATTCATGTATCAGTTTTTGTGTGGACAAATGTTTTCATTTCTCTTGAGTAGATACCGAGGAGTACAACTGCTAGGTAAGGTGATAACTCTATGTTTCACAGTTTGGGGGAATGGCCAGATTGTTTTCCAAAGGGGCTGCACTATTCTATATTCCCACCAGCAGTGTATGAGGGTTCCAATTTCTCCCCGTCCTCGACAATTGTTGTTATTGTTTATCTTTTTGATTGGTTACATCCTAGTGGGTGTGAAGTGGTATTTCATTATGGTTTTGTTTTGCATTTCCCTGATGGTATTCTTAAAATACTTATTTTACAAGCCGGGAAACTGAGATTAGAGCGGTTAACTTTTCTGGATTACCCAGGTAGTGAAGGGTAGAGTTGGAATTCAGATTTTGACTGTTTGATTCTGGGGCCTGAATCCTGTTACCTGCACTTTCATTTTGTTTTCTTTCTTTGTTTTTTTGGCACAATATTTTATCATCTTTGTGCTGAACTTGGGCGTAAATAACAGTTCCATTTCAGATTTACAGGGGAACAAACTGTGATAATAGTAAATTGAAATAAACTTTTTTTAGACTTCTGGTTGGAACTTAAAAAGGAATTAGTAAGTCTTAGATGTTGTGCTTCTATCATCATCTTCTGAAAGACATGGGACTGAGCATGTTGTGTGTTATCTCTTGGTTATAACCAACCACTCCCAAATCTCTCAGCTCTTGTCTAGAGTCTTCATAGTGGTATAGTGCTAGAAAGGCTCTCTTGAGGTTTTATGTAGTCCAGTCTTCTGCTGCTTGACTGATGAGTGATTAATATCCTCTAGCAAAAATCTATCTTACTTTTAAAGGTCTATATGTTTGAGTTCCTATATCCACTCTAATTTTGTTAAACCTGTTTTAATCACTATTATAGATTAATGCCATTCTTTACAGTTAATGAAAATCAATATTGTTCACAATTTCTTTTTCAGACCTGTTTTGACAAAGAAGTACTATCAGATGTCTATCTTATTGTTACTACTTAATGTGTCTGCACATTTTTATTAAATGCTTTTTAAAATAAAGATTCTCAATTATTTTATACCTGTAAAAGATGTCTTACAACCACCCAGTATTTATTTAAATGTATTTTTCTGTGGTTTATTTTTTATTGATATATAATTCACATAACATAAACCTTTTATTTTTAAACACCTACTTCCTCCTCTAAAAGCAAAGCTTACTAGCACTTTCACAGGTCCTCCCTCAGGCTGTGGGGCCAGGATTTGGTAGCTGGTGCTGAGAGAAAACCCTTGATTGCATCCTTGCCCTGGGACTGTGCCAGTGGCAGCTGTCACTCAATGGGACAATTTCTCCTGCTGCTCTAACCTTAGGCAAACAAACAAACAAACAAATAAACAAACAAACAAACTTAAGAGCCCAAACCTGGACATAACAGTTCAAGTAACCTAGGATTGCTTTTCTGTTTCATTGTTTACTCTTACATGTCTCTGTTATGTTGTTGCTTTTACTCAACTTGAGGTTCATGGTAATTTCCAAATTATATTCATTTACATAAGTTTTATTTTTCTCTCCTGAAGATGACAGCAATACTATTTACCTGTATTTTGCAACTTCAGGCACTGTGCTAGGTGTTTTATAGATATTATAACCTAAGCAGGAAAGTAGTCATTTCTTAAATTTTACAAACGAGTAAAGTGAGGCTTAGAAAAATTGCATAATGGCTGATAGCTGGCATGGCTATCCTGAAGTCCTGGCCCTTTAAATTTTATGATGTTTGTCATTAGTCTACAAACCTTGGCCATGGTTGTTAATGAATTCCTTCTTCTTGGGAAGAAAAATATTTTTAGAGAGCTAGAGCTATATAAACTTAGATATTATTTAATTTTTAAAATTTGTAACTTTCTTGAAATAGTAATATATTCAAATGGTTCAGACAGTAGAAAATTGCATATAATGAATGCAGCCTTCTTGCCTTTGATTCCAGCTGTCCAATTTTCACTCCCCAAAACAGAAGATGATTTAGTGGTTACTAATTTCTTCTGTATTTGTCCACATACTTTTCTTTGCATGTACAAGCAACTACAAATATATTATCTTTTTCTCCTCACTCTCTTTGAAAAAAAAATTGGTAGCACTCGAGTCATACTATCTGTATCTTATATTTTCACTTGGGGGAATCTTTTTATATCAATACAGTGAGAGCTTCCTCATTTGTTTTTAGTGTGACATTTAATTGTCAAAGAAATTGCATATCTACTCTTAGGTATATACTCAAGAAAACTGAACACTTATAACCTCAGAAAAAATTTATAGGAGTGTTCATAGCATCATTATTCATTATCGCCAAAATGTGGAAACAACCCAAATATCCATCAGTTGATAGTGGATAAACAAAATATAGTGTATCCGTACAATGGAATATTATTTGGCAATAAAAAGAAATGAATTATTGATAGAAGTAACAACATGGATGAACCTTGAAAACATGCTAAGTGAAAGAAGCTGGTCACAAAGGACCACATATTATGTGTTTCCTATTATATGAAATGACCAGTATGGAACCAGAGTAGATTAGTTGTTGCCAAGGGCTGGAGGAGGGTTGGGGGAGTAAGGAGTGAATATCAGTGGGTATGGGATTTTTGTTTGGGTTGATGAAAATGTTCTAAAATTAGATAGTGATGATGGTTGCACAGCTCTAGGAATGAATTACTAAAATCCAGTAAGTTATAAACTTTAAAAGGGTGCCTTTTATAGTATGCAAATTATATCTTAATAAAGCTGTTATTTAAAAATTTGATAAAGCTTACCTTTTACTTTCCATCCTTTCAATTGTTATCCTAATTCATATAAGTCAGCCTCTATTAACCAGACAGTTATAATCCAGAGATTTCCAGTCTGTCACAAAGCACTATACATGATTTGAATTACTTTATTAGCAAGCAATGTCTAATGATTCTTTAACGTCTGCCACTTCTGAGCTGTTTATTTACAGAGCTCACCTTGGCTACCCTCTGGCCCCGACTGCACTGCTTTATTTCTGTGAGGAGCCATTTCTCAGATTAATTTAGCATAATATAATCTCTGGGTATTGTTTCAGCTTAGAGCTGTCAGGCCATTTCCTATTGCAGAAGTTACAATTATTAATGAATTCCCAGGCTCCAGCTGAACCAACTTTGTTCCTATCAACATACTGTCTGTTACAGAAATGAATTGTCCTCAGTCCAAGTCTGCCATCTGCCCCAGACTGCTTCTGCCTAGGGCCTGGAGCTGGGCAAATACAGTATTATTTTTTTTTTAATCTTTCTTCTCATTGGTGAATACTTTTTTAGTGATAATGGCTTTTTCCAAATGCAATTGCCTCTGGATTTTGTATATTGATCCATATATTCTGCCTTAATGGGGAATGAATGGTAAATATGAGGAAAAGTTGTGATAAAACTCTTCTAGAGTTCCATCTAACACCTCTTTTCTCTTTGTGTAATCCTATTACCTCAAATATGTGCAGAGAGTATTTTGGCAGTAATTCAATTTGTATTCATTTTGTTGGAAGGAGTGATATCTTACAATGAAATATAAGAATGCCAGAAACATATTTCTGACAAATATATTTATCTCACTTATTTATGCCTCTCTTGTCTTTATTTTTCAGCTCTCCTACAAGCTTGTGTGCCCTGTAACCAGTATGTATGGTACAATATTTACAGCCTGGAGGATTCTTGAAGTAATGACAGACTCGTCTGCTGCAAGTGACTGGTTGGCTTCAGTAGAGTCATTGCTTCCTATTACTGCTGTGATCCCTGCGCCTGCCTTTCTTCTGCTGGCTCACCTCCTTGTTGAAGACAAAGGACAAAATCTTCACCAAATACTCAAGGTCACTACAGAATTAGCCCAAGCAGATTCCTCCCAGGTAAAGCAAGAGAATAATGGAACAATAATGAGAGGAAAGCTTAATCATTGGAAATGTAGATTATTCCTGCTTTGTGGATTATTTGCATCAGAGTTTTAAATTATGGGTTGATGATTTTTTTTTTTTTTTTTTGCTATCTTTATCCTTCCATTTTTTTCTTCTTTTTCCTTACTCTGAGTTGATGTATACTTAATGATGCAAACAGTTTTTAAATGAAAGCACACTTCACAACGAAATCTGCACATGGTGCTATTCTGGTTCTTCCAATTTTTTGGTGGATTTGCTATTTTGTAATGCTTTTGCTAACTCTTGGAACCTATTCCAAGATACATATCCATTAGTTCTAATGTTGATCATTTAAAGTGGACACAGATTAATCAATTCAGGATAAGGGAGCCTATACAATAGACATTAATATCTTTTTAACTTCTTGCAGTTTGATACTATCTTTATTGAGTCATTTAATAGCTAAAAAATATTGACTCTTTGCTATATATGGTATGGATCTGCATGCTAGGATATGAGGGTAAACAATTTTTCTTCCTAACTGCACAGAACTTAGGATGTAATGAGAAAGCAGTCAGGCATTAATAAGACTTCTTTCCCCAGCCTTTTACACTAACCACATATTTAGCATAATAACCTGTGACTTTTTTTTTCTCCAATTGATAGAATCTCTAGAATGCATTTCCTATAAAGGAAAGGTTTTCTAACCAAGTAGTTTTGACATTTTTGTTATCCTCTCTTTATTAGTATCTGTGCTTGTGTTTCTTTTCAAGAATGATGAAGAAACCTTCCATCTCCCAATGGAAAAGTGATGTGTTCCTAGAGGAAAAAATTTGATGGTAGAAAAGGGGCAAATGTGTTTATCTGAGATATGAAGTTAACTGAGTGCAGTGACTTATGCCTGTAATCCCAGCACTTTGGAAGGCTGAGGTGGGCAGATCACTTGAGGTCAAGAGTTCGAGACCAGCCTGGCCAACATGGCGAAACCTTGTTTCTACTAAAATACAAAAATTAGTCGGGTGCAGTGACATGCACCTGTAATCCCAGCTGCTCAGGAGGCTGAGGCAGGAGAATTACTTGAACCCAGGAGGTGGTGGTTGCAGTGAGCCGAGATTGCGCCACTGCACTTCAGCCTGGGACTCTGTCTCAAAAGCAAAAAACAAAAACAAAAAACCAAAACAGATATGAAGTTAATGTATTTGGAATTCCTTTTTAACCTAAAATTGTCATACTCATTCCTTTTTGTCATGTAAACAACTGCTGATATCTCACAAAGAGTTTTCACGCTGACTGGACCTCATCTGTTCTGATTCTGCAAGTGGATCTGTAATGTACTCAAAATACTTTTGTTTCATGGTGTATGCGTAATGTGAATCAGTTTAACTTGCTTTCTGCTTTATCTCTCCTTTTATTTTCTGTAGTGATCCTGCTTCTAACCAATGTTTTCTTTCAGTGTTGACACTTGGTAGGATAATCTCTAGAATAGTTAATGCACATAATGCCTGGAGATTATCTAAAGAAGGATTCCCTTGAAGTTATACAGTGGGTTACCTTGATCTGTCTACACCACTGACAGAAAACATATATTGCATCTATATATATATGCATGCACACACACACACACTCACACACACACACACACAGGAAATTTGATCCAGCATGATGCTTTAGATTGTAAGTAACAGAAACCCATCTTAAGCTGCCACAAAGTTTTTTCCCCTTTATTTTTAGTTCCCAATTAATAATTGTACATACTTATGGGATACAGAATGATATTTTGATATAGGTATAAAATGTGCAATGATCAAATCAGGGTAATTAATAGTATATCCATCACCTCAAACATTTATCATTTTTGTGTGTGCATGTTGGGAACATTCAAAATCCTTTCTTCTAGTTTTTATTACCTCTAGTATTTAGAACATTCATGGTCTGGACAGTATTTTCAAGGTACGGTTTCTTTCCTCTATGAATTAGCTGGAAGCCCAAAGCTTTATAACCTTATATTCAAAATTCAAAAGGAAGAGAGAAGTAAAGAATGCTCAGATTGGCCTTGCTTAGGTCATGTGTTTACATTGGACTAACCATCATGATGGAATAATGGGGCACTTTACTTGGCCATCCTGGGTAGAATAGAAGTAGGTGAAGTATCAGGTCTAAAATTGTTTCTGCCACCAGGTTCATGTGGAATGGGGTGAGATGGTCCCCCAAAGGAAGGATAGATAGTGTACTCATCATAGAAGTGGAAATGTGCAAAATAGGCCCAAAATGTAAAGCAGAACTTCTCAGTTTGTCTTTTGGGGGACACTGAAATGCTGTATATGTGGTAGGTGTGCCGAGATATTATCCTGTCTCAGCATTCTGGCAGCCAGTTAGTTGTCTTAGCTCAGGCTGCCTGAAGTCTCTGTCTGGTAGCCTCTGGCCACCTGGTATGTAGAAGCCTTATAGGATGCTTAACAGTATCTTATAAATATTTGTAGAGGGAATACCTAACAAAAGATTTTATTGTTTTGGAAATCAAGGCTACTTGTTTGTGGTTTTAAGACCTGAGAAAATGTGTTTTCCTCCTATGTTTCTATCCATAAGGTTTAAGGGTTTATGGTAAGATTAAATACTTAGGTATCTGAACTGAACATCAACCACAAAGATGAGTAATTTTTAGATAGGTTGAGTTGGTCTAAAATAAAAGTGTAAATAGTTTAATATCTCACCTTCAATGGAATAACTCTAAATACTATGTGTAAGGTGTATCAATTTCTTTTTGACTGATTTATAAAATAGAATATGCCAAAGAGCAAAAACTCATAAATTTGATTTTAGAGAACCACAGGTTCCTTCCTCAAAACATATCCCCATTGATGAGTTTGACAAATTGAGTTTTGCAAAACTCAGTGCCTCTTTCAAATTCTTGTTACTTGCTTTTGTCTTGTTTGGAAGTGGCAGTAGAGTCATGCTTATTTGTTTTGCTTTTCTTTTACTTGCATCTTACAACACTGAGGTATTTTATTTTCTTTTTACATTTTGGTTGTTAAGTCTAGTTAAAGGTCTTGCTTAATAGGAACAGTTGCAATCTTCGATTATTTTATTCTTTGTGATGTTTTCAGAGCTTCAATTTTTTTCCATGTGTAAAAGTGTACACATTTGATCCATTTGAAATCACTTATGTGACTAGGTTCATGGGCCATGACTTGCTGGTCTTTAAAAAGTCATGTATTATCAAATGTAAAAGTTGAGTTATAGGGCAGAACCCTGTGATAGTTCTACCCAGGGTCAAAAGCCATATTTTAACATGGAAAATGAATAGGAAATGTGTGAAATTTAATGGTCTGTAAGTTACTGCTGTGAGAAAAAGAGAAAATATATTCTATAAAAGAACTTGCACAAAGAGTCTTTGGACACTTTGTACTCTGTTCTGTTGTTACAGAATTCTATGAATTGCTACCCCCTGAAGTCAGTCGGCTTCCTGTATTCTTCACACCAGCAAAAAGAAGCCAGAATGTACAGTACTTTTAATAAATAGCTTGATAGATAAGAAGTAGTGTACTACTATTCCCTGGTAACCATAGCATCGATTATGCCTGGAGAAAAATTGGGATGAGCCTGCCAGCATGAAGCAATTAGGCGAAGAGAAGCACAACTGAAATATAAGGTCAAGTTGCATGTACCCTATCCTGTGGCAGTATGTTTATTTCTTCTTTGTAAACCTTACATATATATCTGTAGGATAAAAAGCTTTCAGCTGGCATTTGATCCCTTTTGTGTTTTCCTGGTTGTGTGCAAAAAGCCTAGAGTTTATACACAGGGAAGTAGTTCTGTGTTAATTTCTTGGCATTCCTGGGCATTAATGTTGGGCTGTTACTTCTGATTGGTCTACAGATTAGAAATTACTGATGGTTCTCATTGAAGGAATTGTAACTTTTCAGTTCAACCCCTACCACTGTGATGCTTACTAATGTACTGAAACAAAATCCATTTGTCTGGGTGTGTCACTGAACAGCAAGCATCAGAAAGGATGGAGTGGAGTTTGAGGAGAAGGAGTCCAAAACTGCATTCAGAACAGTGGAGTCTATCTGCTTCCAACTGATATCAGGGACCAGTAGGTTTGCTTCTGGTTAGAACTCTCTAAGTGATGGGCTTCTAGTGTTGTTGAAGGGCTGTGAGAGGGGAATCAGAGCAGGCTTTGTGGTAACTTTGAATTTCATAATAGGTAGGAGGAATTTTGCTCAAGGGAAAATACGTTGAAGTCTACCATTGCCAGAACAAAATTTTTCTTATTTAGTGGAGAGGGAAGGGCGAAGTGGGGATTGGTCCTCTCCATACTTGTACCGTGGCCAGACAACCTGAAGTGGAGCAGTAAGTTGACATGTCTCATCATTCTTCAGCCCTTCCACAGTCAGCCCTTCAAATCAAAGGCCAGTCTTATTTGAGGAAACATTTATTTACGTCTCTTGAATTAAACCATGCCAGCTCCCTGCAACCAACTTGGCCTTGATTTATAAATATAAATGAACAGTTAAGGCTCACCAGACTTAAGAGAAAATTTAACAATGTAACTAACCAGAGCATCTGTCTCTAGAAGTAACAGAACTTAGAGAGCAGGAGGTAATGTCCTAAGAGATGTTGGAAAGACACTGTATATATGTTTTGTATTGTGTATAAAAATCCTACCAAGAGAAAGAAGAAATTTGAAAGCAAGAGATTTGAGAAATTAAAAATGTGATTGCCATAGTGTATATATGGAGATTAGATTAGTGATTTGTAAAATATTCATCTAAATATTTCATAATATAGAGCAAAAAGATGAAATTGAAAAAGTGAAGACATTGAGGGTCACCTTGGTGTTCTAACAACTTTCTAATAGGAATTCCAGGGTGAAAGAAACAGAGAAAATGAAGGATGGAAACTTAAAACACACCAGAAAACTCTTTCCCTGAGCTGAAAGAGAACACAAGGCTACAGATTGTTAGGACCCTCTGAAAGCTAAGCAGCACAAATGATAATTTATCAATACCGTAATATGTTTCCAGAACCTCAAGGATGAAGGGAAAATTGTAAGGGATTTCAGAGAAGAACAGGAAAAGAAAAAATTACTTAAAATTATATTGACCTTAGATTTCTCATTAATAGCACACTGGGTATTGGAATACATTGGTAGATTATCTTCCAGTTTCTTGAAAAAAACTAATTTTCAACCTGGCATATTTCTTCCCATTATTCTGTCTTTTGTGAGTAATGGCAATAAAGCCCTTTTTAGATTTGTGGGAATTTGATAATGTTTCAATATTTCAATAATTTTTTTCTTACTCTCAAGAATATATTCATACAAAATTGAAAACGAATCTAAGCAAACAGAGAAGAAATATTGAATGATATCAAAATATCCAGAAAATTTTATTAGTAATGTTAAATAATTGTTTATGTAAAATATAAAATAGGATAACTCCCTGGACCTAAAATCGTAGCTAATTAAAACATGGAAAGCGGGTGGGGGTGAATAGTTGTAATATGATAGTGTGAAGAGTGAGAACATGATAGAGTGTTTTTTGGCAACTGAGTAATTCTAGATGTTGATAGGAAAATAAGCTTAAATCTTACCTTATTAGTAACAATCAGTCTTCTAAAATTTCCAAATAATATAACAAAAGGAAAATAAATGTTTAAAAATGACAAATATTACATAAAATAAGATTTTAGGAGCTAGTTCAAGTATTCCTGTTACCACAATTACTGTGAATGAATTACATTCCCTTATCACAGAAAGGCTCGTATTGAGTTTAAAAAATTCACTTGTGTACTGTTTTCAAGAGACAGACCTGAAATTGAAAATTAAATGATGAAAACAAAAAGCTAGATAAATAATTAAGAAGACACAGCATGTTTTGGGCTGGGCACGCTGGCTCATGCCTGTAATCCCAGCACTTTGGGAGGCCAAGTTGGGCGGATCACGAGGTCAGGAGATTGAGACCATCCTGGCTACACGGTGAAACCCCGTCTCTACTAAAAATACAAAAACTTAGTCGGGCGTGGTGGCGGGTGCCTGTAGTCCCAGCTACTCGGGAGTCTGAGGCAGGAGAATGGCGTGAACCTGGGAGGCAGAGCTTACAGTGAGCTGAGATCGCACCACTGCACTCCAGGCTGGGGGACAGAGCAAGACTCCGTCTCGGAAAAAAAAAAAAAAAAAAAAAAAGACACAGCATGTTTTATTTATTTATTTATTTATTTATTTATTTATTTATTTATTTATTTTTATTATACTTTAAGTTTTAGGGTTCATGTGCACAACGTATACAGGTGCCATGTTGGTGTGCTGTACCCATTAACACGTCATTTAACATTAGGTATATCTCCTAATGCTATCCCTCCCCCTGTCCCCATCCCACAACAGGCCCCGGTGTGTGATGTTCCCCTTCCTGTGTCCATGTGTTCTCATTGTTCAATTCCCACCTATGAGTGAGAACATGCGGTGTTTGGTTTTTTGTTCTTGCGATAGTTTGCTGAGAATGATGGTTTCCAGCTTCATCCATGTCCCTACAAAGGACATGAACTCATCATTTTTTATGGCTGCATAGTATTCCATGGTATATATGTGCCACATTTTCTTAATCCAGTCCATCATTGTTGGACATTTGGGTTGGTTCCAAGTCTTTGCTGTTGTAAATAGTGCCACAATAAACATACATGTGCATGTGTCTTTATAGCAGCATGATTTATAAACCTTTGGGTATATACCCAGTAATGGGATGGCTGGGTCAAATGGTATTTCTAGTTCTAGCTCCCTGAGGAATCAGCACACTGACTTCCACAATGGTTGAACTAGTTTACAGTCCCACCAACAGTGTAAAAGTGTTCCTATTTCTCCACATCCTCTCCAGTACCTGTTGTTTCCTGACTTTTTAATGATCGCCATTCTAACCAGTGTGAGATGGTATCTTATTGTGGTTTTGATTTGCATTTCTCTGATGGCCAGTGATGATGAGCATTTTTCATGTGTCTTTTGGCTGCATAAATGTCTTCTTTTGAGAAGTGTCTGTTCATATCCTTTGCCCACTTTTGGATGGGGTTGTTTGTTTTTTTCTTGTAAATTTATTTGAGTTCTTTGTAGATTCTGGATATTAGCCCTTTGTCAGATGAGTAGATTGCAAAATTTTTCTCCCATTCTGTAGGTTGCCTGTTCACTCTGATGGTAGTTTCTTTTGCTGTGCAGAAGCTCTTTAGTTTAATGAGATCCCATTTGTCAATTTTGTCTTTTGTTGCCATTGCTTTTGGTGCTTTAGACATGAAGTCCTTGCCCATACCTATGTACTGAATGGTATTGCCTAGGTTTTCTTCTAGGGTTTTTATGGTTTTAGGTCTAACATTTAAGTCTTTAATCCATCTAGAATTAATTTTTGTATAAGGTATAAGGAAGGGATCCAGTTTCAGCTTTCTCCGTATGGCTAGCCAGTTTTCCCAGCACCATTTATTAAATAGGGAATCTTTAACCCATTTCTTGTTTTTTATGAGGTCTGTCAAAGACCAGATAGTTGTAGATGTGTGGCATTATTTCTGAGGGCTCTGTTCTGTTCCATTGGTCTGTATCTCTGTTTTGGTACCAGTACCATGCTGTTTTGGTGACTGTAGCCTTGTAGTCTAGTTTGAAGTCAGGTAGCATGATGCCTCCAGCTTTGTTGTTTTGGCTTAGGATTGACTTGGCAATGTGGGCTCCTTTTTGGTTCCGTATGAACTTTAAAGTAGTTTTTTCCAATTCTGTGAAGAAAGTCATTGGTAGCTTGATGAGGATGGCATTCAATCTATAAATTACCTTGGGCAGTATGGCCATTTTCATGATATTGATTCTTCCTACCCATGAGCATGGAATGTTTTTCCATGTGTTTGTATCCTCTTTTATTTCCTTGAGCAGTGGTTTGTAGTTCTCCTTGAAGAGGTCCTTCACATCCCTTGTAAGTTGGATTCCTAGGTATTTTATTCTCTTTGAAGCAATTATGAATGGGAATTCACTCATGATTTGGCTCTCTGTTTGTTATTGATGTATAAGAATGCTTGTGATTTTTGCATTGATTTTGCAAAATCATTGCAAAATCAAAATGCATTGATTTTGCAAAATCATTGCAAAATCAAAATGCATTGATTTTGCAAAATCATTGCAAAATCAAAATGCATTGATTTTGCAAAATCATTGCAAAATCAAAATGCATTGATTTTGTATCCTGAGACTTTGCTGAAGTTGCTTATCAGCTTAAGCAGATTTTGGGCTGAGACGATGGGGTTTTCTAGATATACAATCATGCCATCTGCAAACAGGGACCATTTGACTTCCTCTTTTCCTAATTGAATACCCTTTATTTCCTTCTCCTGCCTGATTGCCCTGGCCAGAACTTCCAACACTGTGTCGAATGGGAGTGGTGAGAGAGGGCATCCTTGTCTTGTGCCGGTTTTCAAAGGGAATGCTTCCAGTTTTTGCCCATTCAGTATGATATTGGCTGTGGGTTTGTCATAGATAGCTCTTATCATTTTTAGATATGTCCCATCAATACCTAATTTATTGAGAGTTTTTAGCATGAAGCGTTGTTGAATTTTGTCAAAGGCCTTTTCTGCATCTATTGAGATAATCATGTGGTTTTTGTCTTTGGTTCTGTTTATATGCTGGATTACATTTATTGATTTGCATATGTTGAACCAGCCTTGCATCCTAGGGATGAAGCCCACTTGATCATGGTGGTTAAGCTTTTTGATGCGCTGCTGGATTTGGTTTGCCAGTATTTTATTGAATATTTTTGCATGGATGTTCATCAGGGATATTGGTCTAAAATTCTCTTTTTTGGTTGTGTCTCTGCCAGACTTTGGTATCAGGATGATGCTGGCCTCATCAAATGAGTTAGGGAGTATTCCCTCTTTTTCTATTGATTGGAATAGTTTCAGAAGGAATGGTACTAGCTCCTCCTTGTACCTCTGGTAGAATTGGGTTGTGAATGCGTCTGGTCCTGGACTTTTTTTGGTTGGTAAGCTATTAATTATTTCCTCAATTTCAGAGCCTGTTATTGGTCTATTCAGAGATTCAACTTCTTCCTGGTTTAGTCTTGGGAGGATGTATGTGTCCAGGAATTTATCCATTTCTTCTAGATTTTCTAGTTTATTTGCTTAGAGGTGTTTATAGTATTCTCTGATGGTAGTTTGTATCTCTCTGGGGTCGGTGGTGATATCCCCTTTATCATTTTTTATTGCATCTATTTGATTCTTCTCTCTTTTCTTCTTTATTAATCTTGCTAGCGGTCTATCAATTTTGTTGATCTTTTCAAAAAATCTGCTCCTGGATTCATTGATTTTTTGAAGGGTTTTTTGTGTCTCTATTTCCTTCAGTTCTGCTCTGATCTTAGTTATTTCTTGCCTTTGCTAGCTTTTGAATGTTTGCTCTTGCTTCTCTAGTTCTTTTAATTGTGATATTAGGGTGTGAATTTTAGATCTTTCCTGCTTTCTCTTGTGGGCATTTAGTGCTATAAATTTCCCTCTACACACTGCTTTGAATGCGTCCCAGAGATTCTGGTATGTTGTGTCTTTGTTCTTGTTGGTTTCAAAGAACATCTTTATTTCTGCCTTCATTTCATTATTTACCCAGTAGTCATTCAGGAGCAGGTCATTCAATTTCCATGTAGTTGAGCGGTTTTGAGTGAGTTTCTTAATCCCGAGTTCCAGTTTGATTGCACTGTGGTCTGAGCGACAGTTTGTTATAATTTCTGTTCTTTTACATTTGCTGAGGAGTGCTTTACTTCCAAGTATGTGGTCAATTTTGGAATAGGTGTGGTGTGGTGCTGAAAAGAATGTATATTCTGTTGATTTGGGGTGGAGAGTTCTGTAGATGTCTATTAGGTCTGCTTGGTGCAGAGCTGAGTTCAATTCCTGGATACCCTTGTTAACTTTTTGTCTCGTTGATCTGTCTAATGTTGACAGTGGGGTGTTAAAGTCTCCCATTATTATTGTGTGGGAGTCTAAGTCTCTTTCTAGGTCCCTAAGGTCCTGCTTTATGAATCTGGGTGCTCCTGTATTGGGTGCATATATATTTAGGATAGTCAGCTCTTCTTATTGAATTGATCCCTTTACCATTATGTAATGGCCTTCTTTGTCTGTTTTGATCTTTGTTGGTTTAAAGTCTGTTTTATCCAAGACTAGGATTACAACCCCTGCCTTTTTTTGTTTTCCATTTGCTTGATAGATCTTCCTCCATCCCTTTATTTTGAGCCTATGTGTGTCTGTGCATGTGAGATGGGTTTCCTGAGTACAGCACACTGATGGTTCTTGACTCTTTATCCAATTTGCCACTCTGTGTCTTTTAATTGGAGCATTTAGCCCATTTACATTTAAGGTTAATATTGTTATGTGTGAATTTGATCCTGTCATTATGATGTTAGCTGGTTATTTTGCTCATTAGTTGATGCAGTTTCTTCCTAGCCTCGATGATCTTTACAATTTGGCATGTTTTTGCAGTGGCTGGTACCAGTTGTTCCTTTTCATGTTTAGTGCTTCCTTTAGGAGGCCTTTTAGGACAGGCCTGGTGGTGACAAAATCTCTCAGCATTTGCTTGTCTGTAAAGGATTTTATTTCTCCTTTACTTATGAAGCTTAATTTGGCTGGATATGAAATTCTGGGTTCAAAATTCTTTTCTTTAAAAATGTTAAATATTGGCCCCCACTCTCTTCTGGCTTCTGCTGAGTTTCTGCTGAGAGATCAGCTGTTAGTCTGATGGGCTTCCCTTTGTGGGTAACCCGACCTTTCTCTCTGGCTGCCCTTAACATTTTTTCCTTCATTTCAACTTTGGTGAATCTGACAATATGTGTCTTGGAGTTGCTCTTCTCGAGGAGTATCTTTGTAGCATTCTCTGTATTTCCTGAATTTGAATGTTGGCCTGCCTTGCTAGAATGGGGAAGTTCTCCTGGATGATATCCTGCAGAGTGTTTTCCAACTTGGTTCCATTCTCCCCATCACTTTCAGGTACACCAATCAGACGTAGATTTGGTCTTTTCACATAGTCCCATATTTCTTGGAGGCTTTGCTCCTTTCTTTTTATTCTTTTTTCTCTAAACATCCCTTCTCGCTTCATTTCATTCATTTCATCTTCCATTGCTGATACCCTTTCTTCCAGTTGATGGCATCGGCTCCTGAGGCTTCTGCATTCGTCAGATAGTTCTGGTGCCGTGGTTTTCAGCTCCATCAGGTGCTTTAAGGACTTCTCTGCTTTGGTTATTCTGGTTAGCCATTCGTCTAATTTTTTTTCAAGGTTTTTAACTTCTTTGCCATGGGTTCAGACTTCCTCCTTTAGCTCGGAGAAGTTTGATCTTCTGAAGCCTTCTTCTCTCAACTCGTCAAAGTCATTCTCCATCTAGCTTTGTTCTGTTGCTGGTGAGGAGCTGCATTCCTTTGGAGGAGGAGAGGCGCTCTGATTTTTAGAATTTTCAGTTTTTCTGCTCTGTTTTTTCCCCATCTTTGTGGTTTTTATCTACCTTAGGTCTTTGATGATGGTGAAGTACAGATGGGGTTTTGGTATGGATGTCCTTTCTGTTTGTTAGTTTTCCTTCTAACAGTCAGTACCCTCAACTTCAGGTCTGTTGGAGTTTGCCGGAGGTCCACTCCAGACCCTGTTTGCCTGGGTATCAGCAGCGGAGGCTGCAGAACAGCGAATATTGGTGAACAGTTAATGTGACACAGCATGTTTTAATATGTTCATCTAAGCTAGATAATATAGAATACAAGGTGAAAAGCGTTACATGGGATAAAGAGGGGGTTTTATAATGATTAAGTCAAATTTACAAGCAATGCCGTTGAAATTAGGAATGACAGAATTCTGTCTGATATTAGTTTTGGCCATTATCAGTTCAAGAAAGAAATAAAATTATGTGTGTAATTAGGGCTGGTCTCGAAACCGTGATCTCAAGTGATCCACCTGCCTTGGCCTCCCAAAGTGCTGGGATTGCAGGCGTGAGCCACTGCGCCCACCCTGGAATATACATTTTAATTGGAATTTAGGTTACAAATACAGTTATTGAGGCACTCATAATGCATAGGGAAGAGAGGCTATACCTTGTAAAAAGTCATAATAGGGGCCATTTTTTATTTTATACTTGACGTCTATATGATCTTCCTTGAGTATCATTTTTTAGCAAAGAATGGAATAAAATACATTTCTGGATGTGCTGTATTAGTTCTTTACTTTGTGAACCATAGTTTCAGTAGCAGTACTTTTCTGTTGTATTTCAGATTTAATTTTCTTGTTGGGGTGTCAAAGAAAGGCAGTCACACACAGTCACAATTATGCTGCTACGTGATAGCTGTAATTGAAATGATGGGTTATGATTTGGTGGATTTGGTGGGAAAAGTCAACCCCAGAATGCCTCAAGTTGGACACCTGTGTTAACTCCTTTACCAGAAGTGTCGAGTGCAGTCCCTTTGTCTGTTGAGCACACAGTGCTTCTACCTGACCAATGACAATTTTGAGCTTTTCACGATAGATGTTATAATAGACTCTTAGGCAAGTTTTCAGGACAGTTAATGTAATGAAGTTGGGCACTCAGCCGTTAATGTATTTCAAATGGGTAGACATGGCTACAAACTAAGTGGAGCCAGGCAGGTAGTTAAGAAGTGATTTGGGATGATTTCTACCTGGCAGGCTTATGGTATATTGATTGGACTTTTGGAAGCTGTGTCCTGTCATTCTTGCTTGTTACCATTTTTTTGTGAGAATGGATTACTTCTACATTGAAAACAATTTGTGTGTTTTTCCTTTTGTCTCTAAAGAAAACAAGCATGTAAATGTATATATATATGACTTGAATTTTATTGTATTAGAGAATCAAGTAGCAGTAAAGCTAAATAAGAGAAGTAAGGACAAAGTGTCTTTACACTTCCTTTTGAAGTGTCCTATAGTTATCCTGAATGTAAGCTATCTTCAAAGGGAATTTTTAGTAGATACAATTAGATTTATAATTCATGAAAGGAATTTCTCAAGGGAAACCATGTCTTACTTGTTTTTACCTCCTAGTAACCTTGGACAGTTCTTGGGCTTTGGTATGTGTGTTGTTGACTCAATTAACACATAAATATATTAGGTGTATCTACCTTATGTCCTAGAACAAATATTCTATTTTCCAATATTGTCATATGTTATTCAGACTAATAGATGAAACACTGTAGAGTCCAGGGACAGGGTTTAGGTTAGGTTAGATTGCAGTAAAATTTCATTAAATGAAATCCTATTAATTTAGAGCTCAGGTTAATTTGATATAGGCTGAATTAAAACATAAGCAGGTGTTGAAGCTACTGTTTTTAGGCAGTTTGAATTTGCTCATTTGCTTTAGCACAATGAATGTGGTGATTTCAAATGGTCGAATTATCTATTCATTAACATATCAGCAGGGACTGGTACTTGGTAACACTTGGCTAATTAGTTTGTTACAGTATATATGTGAAAGTAATAGAATTTTATTTCTTTGACATTTTTCTCTAATTCTGTATTGCCTCCTTTCATTATTTCCAGTAGTGTGAATTATTATTAATAATAATTATCCTGGTGACATTTTACTTTATATGTATTTAGTGTCAAATTGTGTTAAATTTTTAATGTTAGAGGTGCAGCTTGATCTGCATTAAGTGGACTTATCATGGAATTATCATTCAGCTTGAAATACTATAGATGCCTTGTTTTTAGGAAATGAGAGGATAGGTGAAAAGAAGAGGGAGGATTGCTGGGGAAAGTTGCTAGAGGGTTATGAGTGCCACCAGTGGCAGCTCCTTATCTCAAGCCTAGTGACTGGGACTTCAGCCTACCTTCTACCTGCCCCGTGTCTCTCTCTCCCCAGTCCAGCTTAATGTGTATCCCTTGTAGTTGGGGTGGACAAATGGATACAGTGAATTGGTGACTGCCTGAAAAATTGAAAAGGGAGTAATGGTCTGCTTAGTTGTTTTGATAGTGGAAGTGAAGGAGAGAGTACTGCAGTATAGGGATTGGCTTATATGGCTAGAATTTGTTGAAGTAAAAGATGTGTTAGTGTTCCCTTTGACAGAACATAGGGAACATGGGCAAGAGAACTCTAGGGGAATTGTTTCAAATCTCTTATGATAGGGCTGCTTAGAGGAGTGTACAGGACTCTGTTGAAAGAAGCAGAATTCCTAAGGGTTGTGGTCTGTTCTGTTAGAGAGTATCTCACCTGCATCAAGAGTCTAAAGAGAACTTAATCTTGCAGACTTGGGCTCCTTGCTATGGAGCAGTAGGTTAATCCCCTTGGGACCTGTTCGAGGTGAAGACACCCTAACTTAGTGTTGAAGGAGTGCTGACATTGCTCCCTATGGTGAGCAGATTCACAGATGGAAGTGGTGTGGAGAAGTCAAGCCTAGCAGCATCAATTAAAGGTTGTAAGGTTAAGGGGACCCCTGAGAATTCTGTCAGTTAACATTGTGGCCCTTTGCCACAGAGATTCTGAATTTAACCTTCCTAATCTCCTCAGTGTGGGAGTAAGAAATGTGGAGATAATCTCAAGTTTAGGCTTCAGTGGGCATTGATTGATAATGCCGAACCATTTTCTGTAGTAGAGATTGCCAGAAGGTGGGTTCGATTCACACCTTTTTCTTTGGTTTCCACTTTAAATTTTTTTTGTGTGTTCCTGAGGTTTACAAGTAGAAGTCTCAAAATTCACTTTAGCTTAAGCTTTCCTTGGTGACATCATATTGTCTTTAAAATTAATGATAAATTGATGAAATATCATGAAGCAAAAAAGTATTTGCGATAATCAAGTATGCCCATTCTGTTCCTTTTCATGTTTTTCCCCTTTGAGACAACAGTGGAATTTCACTAGCTTGATAGAGAATTTTTGGTGCCTGTTTTAAAGCGCTCAGTGAACATTTGATGAGTTCTTAGTTACTTTTTGAAGCCGGGGAGGGTTCAGACAATGGTCTGCAAAATTGCTGAAGAAAGTCCTGGAATCATTTTTAAAACAGTAGAAAAATGAAGAATCATGCATGCATATATTAGGTTGTCTTAGATCAAACCCTGGCTGAAGCTATAGTGACACATGCTGTTCATGAAAGACTTAATACAGTCCTTCTAATCGGATGAATTGTCTTGTTGTGCAAAAACTGTTATTACACTGTGTGTGAAACCAACCATGCTGCAGGGGGAAAAATTAAATCGCCTGACTGAGAGGTCACTGGTGAATAGTAACACAAGATCTATTACCGTTATTAGAGACTCTGGAGGACATTCACCCTTTTATGGTCTTTCAACTGCTGGAATGAAATATTTTAGCGGCAAATGACACCCTTCTGGGAAATCCTTCTGAAGATTCATTCTTTGCTGCTTGCATGTAGGAAAAAAAAATCAGTGGCGGGGGGGGGCGGTCACAGGGAAAAATCACATTATTCTTTTCAGATCACTTAAAAAAATTTACCTAATTTGATTTGGTTTGCTAACAATTGCCCTTAAATGTTTCCCATTACTCCCTTCTTAATCTGTGCCTATTAGGACCACACTTTATCTTTTGTAACATGTCATGCATGTTCTGTAATAGTTTCCGTAGGGAAATTCACGATAGCATGAAAGCCCAGACACCAGGGTGGATGTGGTTTATGTCGAAATCAAGATTAAGCACTTTAAGATACATGAAGTGAAAAGTCTACCTGCTTATTTTGTTTATTTTCTTTTAAGGGTCTTTGAATGCATGTAAGAAGGATTAGTGAATATATATTTTTAGTTCTGCATGGCAACCATCCTGAACAGTAAATATTTTAAGAAATATTTTCAGAAGTGAATGAATAACTATTGATCTGAGGTGAAGCTTTATAACACAGTTATTCAAGTGGGAACCAGAGTTCCTTTCCAATGGATTATATTCATTATAAGCTGTCAATCCATTTGTTATAGTTTAATACTACTCTGGAATTTTCTGCCTTTTTGCTATTGTGCTGTATGGTTGGGATTTGTTTTTGTGGGGACTAGGAAGAAACAAAGTGATCAGCAATAATATTGCAAATAATTTGGATAATTTTTTTTTGTTAATTTTGAGGTCAAATACCTGACTTTCTCTTCCTTCCATTATTTGATTTCAGCATCTTTCCCCCATTTCTTCTAAAGCTTTCTTATTTTATTGCCCAAAAGATATGGAACTGTTAACAGTGATGTGAATAAGCATATAAATTCTGTTAGATTTCTCATTGTCTGCTTTTGTTACAGGTATCTTGATGGGTTCATTAAAACATATCTGTTGAAATGGGGGTTGGGAAGACGAAGGAATAGGGGAAAGGGGATACGTTGTCAGAAAGAATAATACATAGATATTTGAGCTTCACCTGGAAATAAAAATAATTTTGTAAAATAGGAGGTAGAAACCCTTTGTCAGGTTGCTAATGAGAGGCTTGACCTAGCTGCTGCTGCAGCAGCATCTTTGGGGATGATGAGAGATGCAAAATGCACTGTTGCTAGGCAACTCTCTTGGCTGCCTTTGGAGCAGGTTCATATGTGCTAAGAGCTAATGAATCCTCCTGTCTGCTCTTTGAAACTGTTCAAAAGACAATGAAGACATACCCAGACATTTAGCATTTACAAGTACCTGGACCACTCTTGCCATGTCATTTACTCATTAAAAATTAAGTTGACCATTTAGTGTGTACCAAATATTGCTTTATTTTTCAAGGTAGTCCAAGATTTGAGCCCTAGTAAATATGTTTTCAGAAAGAAGCCCAATATAGATGACTTAGTGCTGATGGGTACTATTTAAATTATTCTATATGAAGTATTATTTTAAATTTGAATGCTTCCTGCCTTCTCAAATGGCAAGTTTTTGGAGCCTGCCTCTTTCGGCCTCTTAGACATTTTAAAATTATACCTGCATGCTTTTTTCAGCCCAAGGTTGTTATTTCTGAAGATGCTAGGAATCTGGAACCCAGAACTAATTTTGTAGGCGGCTTGTCGAAAATTCCTCCCTTCCCCCTCAAAAATTCTAGGCAGTAGCCATAAGACAAGCTACAGAACAAGAATTAAAACTTGATAAGGGGCATCCATAGATCAAATAATGAATCTAAGTACTTGTAAGATCCCACCCAACCTTTAATAATACCTTTCCCTCGGGGGCATTGTAAGGACTTAAAGATCCTGTACATGAAAAAACATTGTAAAGTACCATGTAAATGCTAGTTTTTTACATCGAATTCCATCTATTAATAATCATCTAAATTCAAGCATTTTCTGTTACTAGATTATGAGCTATTAGGTTTATTAATATTTTGGTAATAGATGGTATGATTATAGTGGAATTTATTTGTAACAGGATTTAGCCTATACCTGTTAATATTTTGGTTGCACTAATCTGGGATTTCTCTTAGTGTCATAGCACCCAGTATAATAACGTACGATAAGAGGCATTCAAGAAAGATTTATTGTTTAAAGAAAGTTGTGTAAACCTTCTGCATAGATTAAATTGAATTGGTTTATTTCTTGTAATATTTCAAAATATATTAAGAGATTCTGTTATAATTCTACAAATATGTTTTCCTATCTTTAAAATGAAAATAACAAAACAACCCACCTCATTAAATTCATCATGTGGATTAAATGATATAATCCAGAGTATAATACTGGTTTATAGTCAGTATTTGATGAAAGTTATGTATTATTAAAATTATAGTTGATTTTTATAGCTTTTTAAGTTCATTTCACAATTACTTATCTGCTACTGTATATTCCAGGAGCGGTGCTAGACTGTTTAGCTAGATGACATGTTCGTTGCCCCTCTGGGGCTATCATCATATTTTATTCTCCAAGTGCATCAAAAAAGAGACATTAATTATTATCTGTGTGTGTGTGCACGCGCCTGTTTTAAACAACATTTAGATGCAAAAAGGAGATAGAGAATAGTGCTGTTCAATAGAAGTAAAATATGAGCTACATACATAGGTTTAAGTTTTCTGGCAGCCACATTAAAAAGTGAACACAAATAGGTGAAATTAATTTCAACATGTTTTGTTTAACCCAGTATATCTGAAGTATTATTTCACTATGTAATTAGCATAAAAATTATTACTGAAGTATGTTATATATATGTATTTGTGCTAAGCCTCCCAAATCTGGTATGTATTTTACACCCACTGTACATCTTGATTCAGACTAGCTACATTTCAAATGCTCAGTGGCCATATAAAGCTAGTGGCTACTATGTTGAACAGTAAAGGTAGTACAAATTCCCAATGCTCACTTTTTCAATATAAATGTAAATATGTATTTAGAAGTAGTCTTAGGCTGGGTGTGGTGGTTCACGCCTGCAATCCCAGCACTTTGGGAGGCGAAGGTGGGCGGATCACTCGAGGCCAGGAGTTTGAGACCAGCCTGGCCGACACAGTGAAACCCTGTCTCTAATAAAAATAGAAAAAATTAGCTAGGCATGGTGGTGCACACCTGTAATTCCAGCTACTTGTGAGGCTGAGGCATGAGAATCGCTTGAACCCAGGAGGCCAAGGTTGTAGTGAACTGAGATGGCGCCACTGTATTCTAGGGCGACAGAGTGAGACTCTGTCTAAGAAAAGAAAAAAGAAAGAACGAAATACTCCTTATTGGTTTTACTTAGCTGGAAATAGTCTCACAGATTCTACAGTGAAACAGAAACCTAAAACGATTAAGAACAGGAGTTTTTCAAATGGGGTTTTCATGGTGATACTAAGAGCGCGATGGAATGTCTGACAGGTGTCTTTGGTGGCAGAAGTAGCCAGCCTCAATACCTATACTTTGTTAACGTTTTCTTCCTTTTTCAGTTATTGGTAAGTTCAGTTCAGCTCACATTTACTGAGTTCTTGTTATATTTATAGTCCTGGGTAAATACAAGAAGAATAGGGGCAGGTTTGCCACCTGTAAGGCATTCACAGGCTAGTGTGTGTGAGAATGAATAACTGTGACCCTAAGTATACTGGAATAAAGGTGTGCATAAAGTTAGAGTGACAAACAGTACTTCGAGTATTCTTTGCCTAGAAAGGGGCAGACAATTACCTTATTATCCTTAAAGATTATATTTTATGGGTGTGAATATTCTCTGTGTGTCAATAGTTGAACTATCAGGTTGAAAAAAGGAGGAACATACAGGAGGTTCAGTGAGCAGGAGGAGGGAATAGATGTGCCTTGAAAAATAAGCTGATCAGGAAGGCAGGGGAGAAGCATGACTAGACTTTCTCTCCTGGCATCGACTCATCTTTGGGCAGAAAATCTGTCCTCTGTCTCATTCTTCCACTGAGCCTTTGCTGCGTGCTGTGGCCGGCTTAGCTACTTCCTACTCTGCTACCTACTAGTTCTATGTCCTTTGGCCATTTAACATCCACTTTAGTCCTATCATTTTTGCTGAAAGTAATTTTTAGTAAAATAACATTTTATTTTACTGAAGTAACATTCTTTAAATCTGTAACATATAATAGTAATATGTAAAATATCCAAGCAATGAAATAGTATGTACAATATTCATATATTCCCCCAAAAAATGTATACACAGAAATGTACACAAAAGCATTACGTTGCACATGTTTCTTTGTAGTTTTTCACTTATCAAGATGTTATGGCCATTTTACCACATTTATGCAGATCTAACTCATGGTTTTTGGAGGCTGCCGGTGTTCACAGCATATCAACAATTTAATGTATGTAACTGTTTCCCTATTGATAGACATTTAAGTTTTCCAAGGTTTTGTGGTTGTTGCGTGCATCTGAGGCCTTCTCAGTCATCTCAGCCTTTTAGAACAGCTTTGTCCAAAAGAACTTTCTGCTATCATGTGAATGATCTATAATTTGTGCGGTTTTATGTGGTAACCACTAGTCACATGTAACTATTAAGCCCTTGAAATTTGGCTAGTGTGACTGAGGAACAGAAGTTTTAATCGTATTTAATTTTAGTTAATTTAAATTCAAATTTAAATTAATCAAATTGATTAATTTAATTCAATTGATTAATCAAATTAAAATAGCCACATGTGGCTAGTGGCTACTGTACTGGGCAACCTAGCTCTAGAATCTCTCTCTTCCTCTGAATAATAAAAATCAATCATTATCTATGCTGTTTATTTTGTATACCTCAAAGACTATCTTAAGATGTTTCCTTGTTCTTTTGTCTTACTTTTTGTCTATAGAAATGATTTTTTATACTTTTAATCTTTAAAGTTGAGTTCAAGTTATTCAGTTAATAGTGCTTGAGATTATAGTTGTGAGTTTCTTAACTAGGCTGTGAACCACTTGAGATGGGAGACTTTCTTTTGTCAGTTGTGTCATCAAAGCTTAACACAATCTCAGTGTAGATTTGGCCCTCACATATTTTTGATGGCTGGATATGTAACTCATAAGAGAGTTTTCTGTTTATTATTGATGCTGGAATACTCTAGAAGTTATTCTTTTTAGAAATCCTAAAAACCATTTTTTTCTTAATTGCCACTTTCTTTTAAACCAAAATGTGGAATGATCCTGGTTTGGGGGTCCCAAAGATGACTAACACGTTTAGTTATTCTCTAAAAGAACTCACAAGACTCAGCATAGAGCTGTAACCATGCTTAAGATTTATTACAGTGAAAGGATAGAAAGCAAAATTAACAAAGGAAAAGGTTCATGAGGGAAAGTCAAGAAGACATCAAGTGCAAGCTTCCTAGAGTCCTTTCCCAGTGAAGTCACACAGGGTGTACTGAATTCCTTCAGCATTGAATGATGGCAACATGTATGGGTTCTTTGGGAAATCTGCTATTTTATTAAACCCCAAAATATTGAATCTATCTAGCTTAGTTACATAGTTGCTTACCTAGATGAGCTATATTTAATAATATCTAATTGTTGGAGAGATTTCAAACTCCTCCTTCCAACTCTGGTGTAAAACACATTACCAATGACAGACATAGTAGTAGAAATTGCACCTAATTATACATTATACTTTACTTATAGGACATTGGCTTTTAACTTTTATTTGACTAGTCAGACTGCCAAAGATTTAGAGCTCACATGGCAGAAATGTGTAGCTACTTTTGTCCAAGAAGGAAATTCTATGGATACAGGAATTCAGTCACTATAGTTATCATTTATGTAAGTTTCAGAATGTTAGCAATGGATATAACTGTTGATTATATTCCTTTTTTCCCTACTGGTAGTTACATATTGGTAATGTAGCCAACCATTACATCATGATTTAAGTTTTTCTTATACTGTTTTCTAAATAAATAAGTTTTCTGACTCTGAGAGATAATAGTCAGATGGCTAATGAGACTCACCTGGACATAAAGTTCAGGCCAGGAAGGGTCGTGGTTATTTTCTTCTACATCAAACCCCTCAAGTGATATGATATTTGACTTTATCTTATTCTAGTCTGCAGTATTTCCTGTGTCTTTCCATACTTGAACCTCCTGTATTGCTGACGTTATTTTCTACATACTAGGAAATTTATACCTCAGATTCTGATGATGTTTATGTTTTTGGCATCCTAGTAACCTTTATTGGGTGGGCTAATTTTTCTGATTCTAAGTTAACTTGATCAGAATATATTTTGGAGTACCTTTATTGGCAGATAGTAGTCTTTTAATACTTTTTCATAGAATCAAATAATTGCAACATTATTATAAGATCCATTTGCTTATAGAATTTGAAGAGACAAGGAAATTAGACATAATTTGTACTCTAAAAGCATTTACAGTGTGCTGGGAACGAGGGACGCAAAGGTCTATAAGATGTCATCCCTGTCTTTGGTGTGGCTAAGTGGCAAGTACATGGGTTTTAGTGTTAGATTGCTTTGATACAGTCCGAAATTCAGTACAAGCTTCAGTTTTTCGTTTGAAATGTGGTGATAATCATGATTTTCTACAAAGTGCTTAACAGAATGTTATAGTTAGTCTTCAATAAATGCTAGCTGTTGTTATTCAAGGAATCAGTATAGATCAGATGCTCAAGCTGGATTGGAATAAGGCTAGAGTGATATATCACTATAGAAAGATTGTCTGGTTGGGGCCTTTGCTAGTTTAGATACATTTCTTTCCTTGACCTTATTTGACTCTTAAAGGTTAAACTTCAAGACTGTAGAATACTTCTTTAATTATAATGTTAGTATATAAATATAATTTGAATCTTAGAAGAGTAAGATTATACTGTTTACCTTTTTTTGTGATGTTGCTTACATGCCTGCAAATTCCTTATAAGTGGAGGAAATAATTACCTTTTTAGCACTTCTGTCAATAAACTTCTTTCCAATGGACTATTTAAATAATAAACATCATAAGTAAAAATGTCAAGTAATTGAGGAAGGTAGAATTAAGTAATGTTCAAAAGCTTAATCACTTATCATGTTATTTTTTGTAGAATGAATAAGTTTTAAAAGTCTCTTCCAATATTAAGATTATTAAGGAATTATGTTTCTGTATATATCATGCAAGTATATTTATTCTTATATTTTATGTTTTATCTTTTCAATTTAACTGAATACACACTATTATCTTACCATTCTTTTAAAAATGGCAAACACACTTGTATATATAGAATTTAGATCAATTTTTCCTCAGGACAAGGGCTTATGCAAAGATGAGTGAGTCAGCATTTGTTGAATCTAAGGCTATGAGTAAAATGTGAACTAAGAATACACTTTTGTAATTCAGGTCTAGTTTTATAAAACATGACTCTGAAAAGTTAAAAGCAGACACTGCTTTGGAGTTTTGCCTCTCACTTTCATTGGCTAATCATATCTTGAATTATTTCATTCCACTGATAACTTTTTCTATTTATACTAATTTATTACTATGTATCTCATATAGTAATAAAGTATGAGCTATCATATTTTTTAAAAAAGGAATAGTTATAAACATTATATATTGTCTCATCTTCTAACCATGATGAATAGTAACAAAGCCCTTTTTTATTTCTCATAATTTAAGTAGATAGCACTACTTATGATTTTCATTATAGAACTGTCTGAAAAATTATGCTCTTTTTTTGCAGCCTCATGAAGTGTTGCCAACGTGTATGTTTTTTTCTGAATCCAGAGTTGAGTTTTTGTACTCTGTTTTTTATATGCTTGATTTCACTGAGATGCTGGTTTGTGTCTCTCCTGCTTGTTTTTTTCTTTATGTTTTGTCCAATTTATGGGGTGAAGACTTGCATGATGGCTCTTTGTTTCTGTTATAGATGGCTTGGAATCTTATCTTTGCTGTTACTCTGCCAAGGTAGAATGGAGGAGTGAACTGAGACATAAACTCCTATCCACATTTTGCCATCATCTAACTTTATGGTCTTTTTGGGCCTCAGTTTAATCTTCGGTAAAATAAAGTTGTTAAACTAAATGAAGTTGATAAGATAACTTCTGACTCTTAAAAAACAATCCCAGGATTTTTTGTGTATGGTAAACACATAACATGAAATCTACCTTAAAAAATTCTAATTGTACTGTACAGTATTGTTAAGTATATGAATATTTTTGTACGGTGGATCTCTAGAACTTTTTTTATTTTGCATGACTGAAACTCTATACTCATTGAACAGTAGCTCCCCACTTCTCCCTCCCCACCTGTCTGGCAACCACCATTCTACTTTCTGTTCTAAGAGTTTGACCACTTTAGATACTTCATATAAGTGGAATAATGCAGTATTCGTCCTTCCGTGGCTTATTTCACTTAGCATTGTGTCCTCAAGGTTCATCTAAGTTGTAGTATATGATAGAATTTTTCTTTTTAAAGACTAAATAATATTCCATTGTATGCATATACCACACTGTGTTTATCCATTCATCCTGGGATGGACATTTAGGTTGTTTCCATCTCTTCAGTATTATGAATAAAGCAGAAATGAATGTGGGAATGTGAATATGTCCTCAAAATCCTGATTTCAGTTCTTTTGCATAAACAACCTCAAGATCGATCATAGAGTAGATTAAAAAAAATTTTTTTTGAGGAACCTTCATGCTGTTACCCATAGTGGCCACACCTTTTTTACATTCCCACCAACAGTGCACAGATTTTCTAATTTCTTCACATCCTTGTCAACACTTCTGATTTTTTAAATAATGTTAATCCCACCAGGTATGAGGTGACATCTCATTATGGTTCTAATTTGTGGTTGGAAAGGGTACTTAGTGTGATTTCAGTCTTAAATTTGTTAAGACTTGTTTTGTGATCTCACATGTGGTCCATCCTAGAGAATGTTCGGTGTGCACCTGAGAGAGAACATGCTGTTGCTGTTGGGTAGAACGTTCAATGTGAGTTTGTTAGGACCATTTGGTCTACAGTGTTGTTGAAGTCCTCTGTTTTCTTATTGATCTTCTGTCTGGATGTTCTATCCATTATTTAAAATAGGATATTGAAATCATCTACTATTACTGTATTGCTTTCCATTTTCCCCTTTGGTTCTGTCAATGTTTGCTTTATATATCTGGTTGCTATGATGTTGGTTGCATATATATAATTATCGTATTGTCCTGGTGAATTGACCCATTTATCATTATATAATGTCCTTCTTTCTCTCTTGTGACGATTTTTTATATGGACAACCTTGCTGTCTTTTGGTTACCATTTGTATTAAATATCTTTTCACTTTCAGCCTGTGTGTGTCCTTAAATCTAAAGTGAGTCTTTTGTAGACGTTATTATAGTGGGATCTTGTTTGGGTTTTCAGAATCCACTGTATGCCTTTGATTGAGCAGTTTAATCCATTTACATTGAAAGTACTTAGTGGTAGGAAAGGACTTACTATTGCCATTTTGTTAATTGCTTTTGTCTGTCTTATAGCATGTTTTTGGTCCCTTGTTTCTTCTCTTGCTGCCTTCTTTTATGTTTCATTGATTTGATAGTGACACTTTGATTCATCACTCATTTTCTTTTCTTTTTTCTTTTTTTTTTTTTCTGAGATGAAGTCTCACTCTGTCGCCCAGGCTGGAGTATAGTGGCACGATCTTGGCTCACTGGAACTTCCGCCTCCCAGGTTCAAGTGATTCTCCTGCCTCAGCCTCCCAAGTAGCTGGGATTACATATATGTGCCACCAATGCCCAGCTAATTTTTGTGTTTTTAGTAGAGATGGGATTTCACTATGTTGACCAGGCTGGTCTTGAACTCCTGCCCTCAAGTGATCCATCCACCTTCGGCCTCCCAAAGTACTGAGATTACAGGCATGAGCTACTGTACCCAGCCACTCATTTTCTTTTGTGCATGTTCTATGTGTATTTTTTTTATGGTTGCCATGGGACTTACATCAATATCTAACAATATTTTAAGCTGATAACAAGTTACATAAACTTCAGTCACATACATAAACTACTCTTTTACTTCTCCCTCCTTTTTATGTTACCAATGTCACAAATTACATCTTTTTAATAAAGTTCATCCATTTACATGGTTTTTTTAGTTATTTATACTTTTGCCTTCTAAACCCTATACCAGAATTAAAAGTGATTCACGCACCACTGTTACAATATTATAGGATTCTTTGTTTAGGTATTACCAGTAAACTTTATATTTCCATATGCTCTCATGTTTCTGTCTGGAGTCCTGTTTCACCTTGCAGGACTACTTTTAGTATTTTTTGTAAGGCACGTTTAGTGGTGATGAACTCTCTCAGCTTTTGTTTATCTGGAAATATCATTATTTCTCTTTGGTTTTTTTTTTTTTTTTTGAGACAGTCTCGCTTTGTCTCCCAGGCTGGAGTGCAGTGGCACAACTTCAGCTTGCTGCACCCTCTGCCTCCTGGTTCAAGCAATTCTCATGCCTCAGCCTCCTAAGTAGCTGAGATTACAGGCATGCACCACCATACCCAGCTAATTTTTGTATTTTTTTTTTTTTTTAGTATAGGTGGGGTTTCACCATGTTGGCCCAACTGGTCTCGAACTCCTGATCTCAGGTGATCCTAACACCTCGGCCTCCCAAAGTGTTGGGATTACAGGCACGAGCCACTGCACCCGGCCTCTCCTTCGTTTTTGAAGGATAGTTTTACCAGATATAGTATCCAGTATCTTGGTTGGCAGTACCTACCCACCCACCCCTGCCCACTCCTTTCAGCACTTTGAATATATTATTTCACTCCCTTCTTGCTGGCAAGATTTCTGCTGAGAAATCTAGTCATAGTCTTATAGGGGCTCCCTTAACAGTCCCATGATTATAAATTAATTTGTTTATCAAGGAACTTAAACTCTGGAGGAGGGAAGAGAAAGCATTGAGTTATATGAAGCCAGATCTTGAGACAGTCAATTATAGGACACTTACCAGCTTCTTTTATATTAAAGGCGAAATCTGAGCATTCATTGTATTTTCAGCCTCTGAAGGGTGGTATAAGATTCAAGGTTAGGAGGATCAAGAGCTAGTAATTACATCTCAAGTAAATACATATTCACAAGGAAATAATTAATAATAATAATAAATTAGTCCGTCTTTTATGCAAAATTATTTTCCACAGATGTCTATCTATATCTGTGTTTTCCTAGTGAAACAGTCCCTGTTTTATTTTTTCCATTTAATTGGGGACTTAATTTGGGCTATTATGCCTTGAGAACTGTATTAAGTCTAGGATTATTTACTGTAAACATTTCCTTCTTTTTTTATTTCTGAACTGGCCAGAGGAAAAGACACACCCTTACGTGCTTTTTTTAGGGCCAAGTCTCATAAAGGAACTGTGTACTCTTAGACATAAATACAGTACTTTATTTCTCCCCTGACAGTATAATTATAGCATTTGTTTAAAAGTCACACAACTAAATACACTAGTTTATAAAATGTCACTAAATATACTCATTGCCCTTCTAAAAACTAAGAATCTGTCATTGTGTCTTGGTAGAAATCTTTCTAGAAGGGGATAATGCGTTGAGATCACTGTAAGCCAATTTAAGATAACCTTCTGTTTTTAATTAAAATGGGAACTGAAAAGTCAGTTCAAAAATTTGTCTCCTTTCATTTGCTGAAAGTGAGAGTGATAGAATTCCTGTTCCAATCAAGTCTCTGCACTTGTTAAAAACATCATACATTTTGGCTGTCTGTTGTGAGATCATAGCTATTATATGCACAGCTCCACATGCTGCTGTGGTATATCGTGGTCAGGGTCATTAATGAATTAATGTTTAATTGTCAATGTCTTGGTGGTAAAGTTAAGAGGATATTTTTTCCTTTTTGAAATTGAATTAAAATAGATGTCTTCGAAGGTTAGAAGGAACAGGCTTTCTAAGAATAGAACAGATAGAGAAAATGAACAAATACAGTGGGCCCTTGATATTAGCTGGTTTTTCATCTGTGGATTCACCAGCTGCAGACAGAGCATATTTGGGGAAGAAAATAAAAATAAGAATTTAGCAATAAAGATAATATGAATAAACAATATAGTACAACAACTATTTACATAGCATTTACATTGTTTTAGGCATTATAAGTAGTGTAGAAATGATTTAAAGTGTATGGAAGGATGTGCATAGGTTGTATACAAATACCTATACCATTTTATATAAGATGCTTGAGCATTTCTGGATTTTGCTATCCATGGAATGGGGTGTGCGTATCTGTGTGTCTGACCATCCTGGAACCAGTCCCTGTAGATACTGAGGAATGACTGCTGGACAACAAACTTTTGAAATATAGCATATGGCAAATAAAATTTTTTGGCATTACAGTTTGTGCTATCAAGTAAGTGCTTTGCTTATAGTAGATATTTACCAAATAATTTTGAATTGAATTTAAAAAACCATTAAAATATAATTTACATCTCATATAATTCATCCATTTGAAGTGTACAATTCAATGGCTTTTATTATATTTACAGAGTTTTGTAAACATTACTACAACGAATTTGAGAACATTTCATTACCCCCGAAGGAAACCCCATGCCCATAAGATGTCACTGCCTGTTTCACCCTCCCTGACCACCCCCTGCTTCTTACTTCCTCCATCCTAGACAACCACTAATCTACCTTCTATCTCTACATACAGCCTTTTGTGGCTGTTTTTTTCTCTTACCATAATGTTTTCAAGGTTCATCCATGTTGTAGCATGTATCAGTACTTCCTTTATTTTTATGGCTGAATAATATCCTGTTGTGTGGTTATATTGTATTTTGTTTATTCGTCAGTTGATGGGCATTGGGTTGTTCTGGGCATTCTGCTCATATAAATGAGATCGTATAACATGAGGCCTTTTGTGGCTTTTTTTTCTCTTAGCATAATGTTTTCAAGGTTCATCCATGTTGTAGCATGTATCAGTACTTTATTTTTATGGCTGAATAATATCCCATTTTATGGTTATACTGTATTTTGTTTATTCATCAGTTGATGGACATTGGGTTGTTTCCACTTTTTGGCCATTGTAAATAATGCTGTTCTGAAAATTCATTTACAAGATTTTGTGTGGACATATGTGTTCTTTTTTCTTAAGTAGATAACTAGGAATAGAATTGCTACATCACATGGTAATTCTATGTTTACCTATTTAAGAAATTGATAGAATGTTTTCCAAAGGGACTGAACTACTTTACATTACCACGAGCAGTGTACAAGGGTTCCAATTTCTTCACATATTCGGCAACACTTGTTATTGTCCATCTTTTGATGATAGCTTTTGCATCATGTGTAAGGTGGTATCTCATGGTTTTGATTTGCATTCCATCATGTCTCATGAAATTGAGCATATTTTCCTGTATTGGCCATTTGTTTATCATCTTTGGAGAAAGGTGTATTCAGATCCTTTGCCTATTTTAAAACCTTTTTTTTGGGTAAATTATTGGGTTTTAAGAGTTCTTTATATAGTCTGGGTACAAATCTCTTATTAGCTATATGGTTTGCAAATATTCTTTCCCATTCTGTACATTGTCCTTTCACTTTCTTTATGGTGTCTTTTGACGGACAAGCATTTTTACGTTAATGAAATTCATTTTTCCTTTTGTGGCTTGTACTTTTGTTGTCATGTCTAAGAGCTTAGTCTACCCCAATGTTACAAAGACTTAATCCTATATTTTCTTTAAGAGTGTTATAGTTTTGGCTCGTACATTTAGTTCTAAAATCCATTTTGAGTTAATTTTTACATGTTGTATGAGAAAGGGGTCCAACTTGATTCTTTTGCATGTGGATATCCAGTTGTTGAATTCCAGCACTATCCCTCCGAGAGACTCTTCTTTCCTTATTGTTTTTTTCTGGGGATCCTTGTCAAAAACCAATTGATTATAAATATAAGTATTCATTTCTGGACTCTGAATTCTATTTCATTGATTTGTCTTTCTAATCTTATGCCAGTACCATACTGTTTTGATTACTTTAGCTTTGTGGTAAATTTGGAAGTGAGAAGTTTGAGTCTTCAAACTTTGTTTTTCTTTTTCAGGATTATTTAGGGTATTTAGGGTTCCTTGCTTTTACACATGCGTTTATGATCAGCCTCTCAATTTTTGCAAAGAAGCCAGCTGGAATTTTGATAAAGATTGCATTTAATTTCAAGATCAATTTGGGAAATAATGATGTCTTAACAATGTTATGTCTTCTAATCCATGAATGTATTTCTTTTCACATTTTATTGTGTCATGCATAGAGATTGAAATGAGGACTTAGAGGGAAATTTTTGTCCATTGGCTCCTTTATAGTACACTGACTTCAGTTACTTCTTATTGGAGTAACCTAATTGAATGTTTCATTATGTGAAATTTTATTGTTTACATATCTTAAGTGTTGGCTGTTCATTAGAACTTTACATTTCTTTGAGGCAGGATATATCTTTTTATTTTTTTGAGACAGGGTCTTGCTCTGTCATCTAGGCTGGAGTGCAATGGTGCAATCATGGCTCACTGCCACGTTGAGCTCCCAGTGTTAAGTGATCCTCCCACCTTACCTTCCCAAGTAGCTGAGGCTACAGGTGTGCACTATCATGCCCAGTTAATTTAAAAGTTTTTTGTAGAGACAGGGTCTTCCTGTGTTGCCCAGGCTGGTCTTGAACTCTTGGACTGAAGCAATCCTCCTGCCTTGCGTTCTCAAAGTGCTGGGATTACAGGTGTGAGCCACCATGCTTGGCAAGGCAGGGTGTATCTTAACTACTATTGTATTTCTCAGAAGTGATGTTATAGTTATTCAATAAAAGCACTTTTCGATTGGTGTTTGGCAGCTAATTATAAGTGGTAGAATACTAGTGATACTATGAAATTATCATTAGCAAGTAATAGCTAACTGATATATTCTAAGTCTTCCAATTCATTCATATTCATATTATTCCTCTGGAAAAAAAGAGATAAATATTCCATTATATATTACTTTTTTGTAACAAGGCATATTTAATATATTTTAAAAATTCATTTTAGGTGCCAAATCTGATTCCAGTTTTGATGTTCAAATTGGGAAGACCACTGGAACCTATATTATATAATGATATATTGTATACTTTACCTAAGCTTGGTGTTCACAAGGTTAGTATGTTAATTAATTTAGTTGGGGAAAAAAGTGAGTCATGAATAATACATGGAATTCTTTTTGGTATTATGAAATTTTAAGCCCTAAATTTTGCCATAATCACTACTTCTCTTGTTGAGCTAGGAGGTAATATCTAAAGACAAAAGTATTTATTACAATATTTAATAATTAATTGTTTTAAATTACTTAGTATCCAAGTTTTCACTTTGGCTATTCTCTGAGATTAGGTCCTTATGTCCCCAGGATTGTTATCTAGCCCCTCCAACGCTATTTTTCATCCTCTAAGAAGGTGGGTAATATTGCAGCAAGCTTTCTTCTCAGTCTTCATTTTATAACAAGGGGTTTAAAAATGCTTCTGGTAACCTCGAGGTTGTCTGCATTCAAGTTTATGCAACTAGAGTTTCTTCAATATTTTCTAGGTGTGTATAGGACAAATTCTACGAATAATACAACTACTTGGAACCACACCACGACTAAGAGCTGTCACTTTGCGCTTGCTGACATCTTTGTGGGAAAAGCAGGTAATTTCAGATATACACTTGCATGAGTATTAAATATGTTCCTTTCACTGAAGGAAAATAATTATGTCATATATGGCAATGCTTTGGTTTAGTGGTATTAATGAGTGGCATCAGTGATTGCATTGAAAAAGTTTTGATTTATTGTGATGCATTTGTAATGCAGTTAGTTAACTTTCAGAGAAATTGAGAATATAAAATCTCATTTCTTTATTTCTGAAATGTATCTTTCCATTTGCTTGAGAAAGTAATGGAAATATAGTTATAAATGATTAGAGCCTTTGTAATTAGGGTGAGATTTAGCCACTTTCTTCTTGTTTTATGAAATCAACAGTACATTGGTGTATAAGAAAATCCCCAGTAATCACTATGGCAATCTTCTCTGCTGATTAGAAGAACTACAGTATAATTTGCAATGCAAATGGAGGATTTGGAGGTGAAAATGCTGAGTAAAAGGAAGATAATGATTATTCAACTCAAGTTGGGAAACTACCTTTTTTGTAAAATTGCCTTCGTAGGACCGAGTCTATCCTGAACTGCAGCGTTTCATGGCTGTGTCTGATGTATCTTCTCTTTCGGTGGGCAAGGAAGTCCAATGGGAGAAACTGATTGCAAAAGCAGCATCAATCAGAGATATATGTAAGCAGAGGTATGATGTCATTAACTCTTAGGAATGTATATCATGATATATTATTTTGTATTTAATTTTTTAATTGCAAGCAAGAGGCAAGAAAAGATAGGCAGAGGATATATAAGTACTAATAATTTTTTAACTTAAGTTTTCTGATTATAAAATGTAATAATATTGAACAATAGCTTTGAGAAGTATGTCTTTTCTTTTCAGAACTAGTCTTGTATCTAGGTTTGTAGGATATCGTTTTCTGATTAATAATTTAATATTGCAGTAAAACATGTGATGTTATGTTTTCTATTTTTCTGTATATGAATCCCTGAAAACTACACAGTAGACTTTTGTCATAAACTATTCTTTCGTGTATTCTCCCTTTGTTTAAGTAGGGAGATAAGTAGTTTTAATGGGGAGACCTTATTTTTGGAAATGGAATTATTTGTAATTATAACAAGGAAGAAAATGATGATGAATTTTTATGTATGCTGTAAGCTTTTAGGAAAACATAAAGAAATTAGGAAGATGACTCTGCTGTTCTAGATTATGGATTAATAAACAGGGTGGAGGTGACAAGACTGAAATAATACAAGTCAAGCTCTACCATATCCAAATTTTTTTTCTTGCATGTGGTAAGATAAAAATGTTTACAGAAGAAATAGACTTGATGCATTTGAAACTGTAGTCCTGCAGTTTCATTTGTTGATCAGCCACTGCGTTGAATTCCTGGTAACGTCATTCTCAATTTTGTTAATGACAGCAGTGTGAATGCTACTCTCTGAAGCTGTGCAGTGGGTTGGCCCAGATGCTGATAACATGGATGATTCCTGTTTCAAGTAAAATTTGGATCAGAATATACAGAAGCTAAGCCCTAGCATTTTTACCTCTTTTCTAAGCTTCCATCTTTTAGCAACACAACAATGACCTCAATGTAAAAGTTACTAAAAAAAAAAAAAAAAAAAAAGGAGTTACATGTGTGTAACCCAAGAATTGGGAGTTTGAATTTTACTGAGCTATTGGCATGGAAAAAAATTCAGAGATAAAAGTTATTGGCTGACATTCTTATTCTATATAATTAAAGCTGAGGCTCAGGATAGACTGAATATCAGACCAGATCAGTCTACTGCTAACTTATTTAGTATTCCTTTCAGTTACTACCTCCAGATCTGTCAAATTTTTTCATTTTGGAAAATTATTTCCACTTGTGGGACAGTGAAACAATAGATTTCTGAAAGGCAATTTCATCAATTTACATTTTGTTAATAAAAGAAAAGATATTATTGAAAGGAAACAAGGAATTCAGGGAATAGACTTGCATAACTATGAAATTAATGGTATTCTGGGGATAGCACAATATATGTGGATTAGAAAGGAGAGGAAGGGGAGGAGGATGAGTGAATGAATTTAGCACAGTGCCTGGCATGAGATAGGAGCTCAGTCGGTTATAGTATTTATAATTTTTATCCTTATCATCATTATTATGATAGGTGTAACCACCCTAGTTAGTATTGCTACTACCACAAATCATCTTCTGTTTTCAAATTCCTGCTTTTGTAATGAGTATCTGATACTATCAGGCAAGAATAGCTCTATCTTTACTAATCTCAATTAGGTAATTCAGTTCTTTTTACCATTATTACAGCCTTGAGTTTTTCTCAATTCAGACAATAGGATTTGTGATTTAGAGTGAATGAAATTTGTTAAAAAGTGTCTTTTTGGGTTATTTCTATATAAAAATGAGCATAAAATTATAGCAGAAAATGATCATGATGCACATTTTTGAAGAAAAAACATGGTGTTAATATTTGAGGGTCACCATTTAGTGGCACAAGAGTATAGAAAATGATGGATGCTTTTTGTTTAGGCAAAAGATCTGGGAGTGATAACTGCACTTTAGCATTAATTTTGCTTTTAAACTTTCATTTCTTGTAGGCCGTATCAACATGGTGCAGATATGTTGGCAGCTATTTCTCAAGTGTTGAATGAATGCACCAAGCCTGATCAAGCTACTCCAGCAGCCTTGGTATTACAGGGTCTTCATGCACTCTGTCAAGCTGAGGTAGGCATTTTTAAATTGCTTTGGATAATTTTGAAGAAAATCTTTTATAAGGCAGAGTGGGTACAAGAATGTAAGATTAGATTCAAATAACTGAAGTCTGAGTGTTCATTCCCAGTGAATTTTTTCTTGGAAAAGTGAAGCAAGACCTACTTTACAAGTTCTTTCTAGAAGGGAATCTTGAAACATCCAGTCATGTAGGCATTCTCTAGAGATCAAAGAAAACCAGACTTAAGATTTTTCTTTCTTCTTATTTATTTTTGTTAAAACAAAAGGGAAAGTTATGCCTATAGGAGAACTCTAGAATATAGTTGCTTCTTAATTTTGTGATTAGAGAGCTTTAGAAACAGGTGAGGTGAAGAAATTGTCGTGGGCCAGTGGCACTTTTATAGCTAAAAGATTGGGAAAGAACCATTCATTCCTGGTGATTAGATTGAGTAGGGTGGGTAAATGTTAGAACTAAACTTGTAAATCATTTTCTGAACTTCAGACTGTTCCCAGAATTACAACACAGCGGAGAGAATCTACTGTTTTAGAGAAATGTTTTAGAGAAATGTGGTAATTGCACCAAAGATCATTCATTGACCTAACCAAAGGTTTTGACTTAGTGAGCATATATACCCAATTGTAGTTTTTTAGTGAATGAGACTAAGTAGAATTCTCCCACCTTAAGGTTATGGTCAGTTATGGTTGATAATGATAGTAATGAATATAATGATATGATAATATAAGTGACAGCCATATTGAGCATTATGCTCGTGTCCTTGGGCTAAGCACTTTTTATGTATTTTTCTTAACAACTCTGCAGTGTAGGGATTAACACCATTTTACAGATGAGGAAGATAGACCCCAGAGAGAGGTTAGATATTTACGCCGGATCTTGGTATGAGAATACACTTCTATTATTTTTGGTGGACACTCATTTCAGCAGGCAGTGAACATCATTGCTGTTTAAAAACTGATGTGTGGTAAGGACAATGCATTCACATCATGTGCCCAATATTTGGCAAAGTTGTTAGAACTTAATGGCAAGGGGCTATTATAGCAGGAGAATACCACACATGCCCAAGGACATTTGATTTTACTGCTTCTGTCAGTCATCTGAGATTGGGAAATATCTCTTTAATAGTTATATTACTTTCATAATAAGTAATCCTGAAATCTATTTTTAAACCAGTTTTGAGAGAAGAAAGAATTCTAAACTTTCACCACCAAAAGGTGACCATTTTTACTGTTTTGTTGTATTTCCTTTTCATTATTTTTTCCTAACAGGCATCAACTAATTTCTGAAATTAACATTTTTTCTTATAATAAATAGTAATTTAGCCTTATTGCTTTTATGATTCCATTGTTTTCTCTGCCCATCCCCTCCTGTTACTATAAGGATGTACAGTTTATCAATGCTTATTAATTCATAAGAAATACCCTGAGTTTGGCACTGACTTTCCTCATTCCGTTTCTCTAAGACATCATCATTAACTGTGGTTAGTACTGAAGATAAATTTTTAGGCACTAGTATACATAATATATATCAGTTGTTCTATGTGTCCTTTGACTAATTTAGTTAGCTTCTCTGAAACTTTGTTCCTTCAAATGAGGATAAAATAAGATTATACACAAAAAAGACCTAGTGTAATATCTGCTCACATAGGTATTAATAATAAAGCACTACCACTAATTAGTTAAGTTCATTTTATTAGAACAAGAATGCTTATTTTCTTACCTCTTGTTTTTCATCTGTTCATTCTTGTCTAGAAAGTAAATTATTTTATCGATGCTTACTAAAGCAAACTTTTATTGATGCTTACTAAGTGTTATATACCAGTTTTCTTTATAGATATTACCAATGTCCAGAATTGTGGAATTTGTTGAAAATGACTGCATTACTATTAATTTTGGTGATAATTTTTTTTTAATGTTTGGTAATGAATAGCTGTGTGTTTAAATAAGTAGATGTAATCTATTTTCCTTTGAGGCTTGATGATGGTAGTAATATATCTTTCTGTTTTGTTTAAGGCTTTTCAAGCTTTGCGTGTGTGTGTGTGTGTGTGTGTGTGTGTTCATTGTTTGTGAAGCTGCTGCTATGTCCTGTGATGTGTGTTACAGTCATAAAGTATACTTGGTATTCACCAGCTCTTGCCAGGCCACATTTACTAACTGGGGGCTCATCTTTTGTTTTGTGTCCAGAGTGCTATTCACAGAGGTCAGCTTGCATTCTGTGAAGCCAGTTATTTTGTTTTTTAATTGATATCATGTGTGAAGCGTGATGTAGTCAAGGTTTCAAGAAGGAAAACATTCAGCATAGTTGTAAATCCATTTCCTGGTGGCATTTGGTAATGATTTGTCTATCTGTTACTCTTTAGATCCTTGACTATCAAATATAATTAGGTATATAGAAAGACAGCCTAATTTGGTAAAATAAAACAAATTAATAAAGATAAGAGAATAAATTGAATAACTCTATCTTTAAGAAAATACCTTAGTTGGAAAAGTACCCAGAATTGGATTTTGCAGGGCTTTCCCAACTTTGCCTTTGTAAAATAAGTAGTGCTTTTTTCACCCTTAGGTTTGAAAATGAACTCTTTCATCTTGAAAGTTATAATCATGAAATTCTTTTGTCTTTGCTTGCATCAGATTAAGTTTAGAATTATTGCTGCTTAATTATTTATCCTAGACATCAATCAAAGATTAAAAGAGTGGATTCTATCTACCTTCCAACTCTTTCAAGGTAAAGATTGTGTTTTCAATATGGGTTTCTTTAGTGCTACTTTGCTGAACAAACAACAGAGAGGGAAGGTTGTAGGAATCTTGGCTGACCATAAAGGCAAGAATTTAGTCTGGCTGTCTGGAATTGGTAAAGAGAAATTTGTCCCTTCCTTAATGCTGTTGATGTATTGATTTGGGAATTTACAAGTTTGTTTTTAGGGCTGAATTGCTTTTAAAAAATTACAGCTACTATTTCTTGGGTTCTGTAATTGTTAATATTGAGTGTCAACTTGATTGGATTGAAGGATGCAGAGTATTGTTCTTGGGTGCATCTCTGAGGGTTTTGCCAAAAGAGATTAACATTTGAGTCAGTGGACTGGGAGAGGCAGGCCCACCCTCAAACTGGGAGTGTACCATTTATTCAGCTGCCAGCGTGACTAGAGTAAAGCCGGCAGAAGAAGTTGGAAGGACTTGACTTGCTGAGTCTTCCAGTCTTCATCTTTCTCCCATGCTGGATGCTTCCTGCCCTCGAACATCAGACTCCAAGTTCTTCAGCTTTTGAGCTCTTGGACTTAAACCAGTGGTTTTCCAGGGGCCCTCAGTCTTTTGGCCACGGATGAAGGCTACACTGTCGGCTTCCCTACTTTTGAGGTTTTGGGACTCAGACTGGCTTCCTTGCTCCTTAGTTTGCATATGGCCTATTGTGGGGCTTCACCTTGTGATCGTGTGAGTCAAGACTCGTTAATAAACTTCCCTTCATACATACATCTTTCCTATTCTGTCCCTCTAGAGAACCCTAATTAATATAAGTACCTAGTGTGAATTTGGACATTTTGTGATATAGGGGTTGTAGGACTTCATTTTATATTGAAGAAACAGAGCCTCTGGCAATTTAATACATGGCTCACAAAAGTAGTCTCAAGACTCTTCCCAAGTCTCATGCTCTTTGGTTACTCCCGGGCTTGTTTCCTTTGAAAAATGTGGGCATTGAAAGTAGTAGTTTTATTTATCATTACGCTATGAGTTTGTCATTTTCAAAGGAAAATAATTAATATTCCTGCATTCTTTTTCATATCTTTTCCATTGAGCTTTCTCGTCACTTTTTATCCCAGCCACCATCATTTGCCTTAATTTTCTTACTTCTTTCTGTCTTAATACAGAATAATGGCTCCAATAAGAAATAATCTTTTTTAAAAAGCAATTTTATTGAGATATAATTCACAAAGCATACAATTCATTCATTTAATGTATATAATTTAATGAGTTTAAGTATATTCAGAGAGTTATGCCACCATCGTCACAATCAATTTTAGGACACTTTTAACTCCCCACAAAACTCCATACCGTTTAGATGTTACCCCCTAATCTCCATATTCCACATTTCTCCTAGTCCTAGGCAACCATGAGTCTACTTTCTGTCTCTGTGGATTTACTTATTCTGGACATTTCTTATAAACAAAATCATATGATGTGTTGTCTTTTGTAACTAGCTTCTTTCACTTAACATATTTTCAAGGTTCATCGATGTTACAGCATGTCAGTACTGTATTTCTTTTTATTGTTGAATATTATTCTGTTTGGCTCTACCACATTTTATTTATCCACTTATCAAATGATGGACATTTGCCACTAACAGACAAATGGATAAAGAAAATTGTGGCGTGTGTGTGTGTGTGTGTGTGTGTATGTATGTATGTATACACACCATGCAATATTATTCCCCCTTAAAAAAGGAGATCCTGCCATTTGGGACAGCGTAGATGAACCTAGATGACATTGTGATAAGTGAAATAAGAGAGACACAGAAAGAAAAATATTGCATAATCTCTCCTGTATGTGGAATCTAAAAATAAAGAAAGAGCTCCGATACACAGAGATATAGAATAAAACAGTGTTTACCACAGCAGTGAGAGGGAAGAGGAAATAGGAGATGTATGTTAAAGGATACAAAATGGAAGGTATGTATGAACAGGTTTAGATATCGAATGTAAAACATGAGGCCCAAGGTTAATAAAATTTTATTTTGTTAAAGATTTTTATTAAATAAGTAGATTTTGGCTGGGCGTGTTGGTTCACACCTGTAATCCCAGCACTTTGGGAGGCCAAGGTGGGCAGATGGCTTGAAACCAAGAGTTTGAGGCTAGCCTGGGAATCATGGCAAATCTTGTCTCTATAAAAATATGAAAAATTAGCTGGGCATGGTGGCACACACCTGTTGTCCCAGCACTCAGGAGGCTGAGGTAGGAAGATTGAGGCTGCAGTGAGCCATGATTGCGCCACTGCATTCCAGCCTGGATGAAAGAGCAAGACCCTGTCTCAAGAAAAAAAAAAAAAAGAGAGAAAAAATAGATTTTAACTATTCTTGTCACAAAAAAAGTAACTATGTAAGATGATAGATATATTAGTTTGCTCCACTGTCATAGTCATTTTACTCTCTCTTTGTATTCCATGACATCGTGTTGTAAATCTCAAACATAAACAATAGAATATATATTTAGTAATTGATGGACATTGGGATGGTTTCTATTTTTGGCTATTTTGAATAATGCTGCTATGAACATTTGTTTACAAGTTTTTGTGTGTATACATGTTTTCATTTTGGTAGGTAGATCTCTAGGAGTGGGATTGGTGGGTCATATAGTAACTCACTGTTTAACCATTTGAGGAACTGCCAGACTATTTTCCATAGTGGTTGTGCAATTTTACATTTGCACCAGCATTGTAAGAAGGTTCTAATTTCTGCTCATCCTCACCAACACTTTTTTTTCCAAGAAAGTGATTTTATTTTTAAAAATTTTGATTTTTATTTTAAGTTCTGGGGTACATGTGCAGGATATGCAGGTGTGTTACATAGGTAAACGTGTGCCATGGTGGTTTGCTGCACCTATCAAACCATCACCTAGGTGTTAATCCCAGCAGGCATTAGCTATTTTTCCTAATGCTCTCTCTCCCCGCAGCCCCTCCCCTGACAGTTCTTGGTATGTGTTGTTCCCCTCCCTGTGTCCATGTGTTCTCATTGTTCAAATCCCACTTATAATTGAGAACATGCGGTATTTGGTTTTCTGTTCCTGCGTTAGTTTGCCGAGGATAATGACTTCCAGCTCCATCCATGTTCCTGCAAAGGACATGCTCTCATTCCTTTTTATGGCTGCATAGTATTCCATGGTGTATATGTACCACATTTTCTTGATCTGGTCTATCATTGATGGGCATTTGGGATTGATTCCATGTCTTTGCTATTGTGAATAGTGCTGCCATGAATATACGTGCGCATGTGTCTTTGTAATAGAATGATTTATATTATTTTGGGTATATACCCAGTAATGAAATTGCTGGGTCAGATGGTATTTCTAGATCTAGATCTTTGAGGAAAAACTGCACCTTCCACAATTGTTGAACTAATTTACATTTCCACCAACAGTGTAAAAGTGTTCCTATTTCTCCACAACTTTACCAGCATCTGTTATTTCTTGACCTTTTAATAATTGCCATCCTGACTGGCATGAGATAGTATAAACTTGTGGTTTTGATTTGCATTTCTCTGATGATCAGTGATGTTAATACCAACACTTTTTTTATCTGTTTTTTTTCAAACTATAGCCATCCTCATGAGTGTGAAGTGATATCCCATGTAGTTTTCATTTGCATTTCCCCGATGACTAATATTGAGCATCTTTTCCTATTATTTTTGGCCACTTCTGTTACCTTTTTGGAGAAATGTCTATTCAGATCCTTTGAATATTTTCTTCATTGCTTTTAACAATAAAAAAATGTAAATGATGAATAAAAGAATTCTGTCCTGATGCCTCTAAGTAAGAGATACTGGAAAGCACGAGCTTGGTTTGTGGGCCTTTCACTACAAAGAGAGCTTATCAAACCATAGGAGAGATCAGATGAACATATATCATGCTCTTCTTTGCTACTTTGTTCACATGTAACATTTTCTTTGTTTTTATATGAAATTAGCATAAATGCTTTCAGCTGGAAAACTGCTACTGTTTTAATAATATTTGTAGCAGCAGTAGTAAGCATCTCTTGATTTACTGAGTACTTTCTATATAGTTAACAGCATATATATAATAAAGTCATTATATTTATTATCTCATTTAATTCTTACAATTGAAGAAAACCCCAATTGTGACAGGTACCGTTTTCTTCTGAGAGGTTGACAAAAGTTGAATAATTGCCCAAATTCATACAACTAAAATGTAGTAGTCAGGACTCAAACCTAGGTCTGTCTTAATACAGTTTTTATTAAGATAAAATTCACTTGCTGTTATTATGTGTTTTTGGTGGTTGTGTTTGTGTTCACTTTACCTTGTCATGTTGTGTTATTGGAGAAAACTTTTTTTGAGAATGATATTTGGACTTTTTTTCTGTCCTTCTCCATTTCCTTTGCGATTGTTTAATGTATAAGGTTTTGCATTATTAAGACTTTGCCTAAAGGTCTTAATGAAAAAGATGTTTTGAGCTAAAATATATTAATTTTTAGTGTTTTACTGATTGCATATTATACTTTATATTAAAGGTGTGTTGAAGTGTTTTTATCCCATTTCCAAAGATGTTAGGTTTTTAAAGCATCACATTTACTTTGGGTAATGAAAAAAAGTAGTATCACTTATTATTCTCTCACAAAGCTGTTTTCATTTTTTCATATCCCTTTTCATTATATTTTCTTTATTCATTATTTCACAGAGTTTCTGTGTTCTCTAATTCGTTTACATTTTGCTAGAAAGATTTTTGATGTAGCGACATATTTTAATGGCTTACTTTCCATTGAATGAAAATATTAGTAATCAATGATTCATTTTTGATTGAATATTTAAGTTGCTTCCCATTTTTCTCTCTTATTTGTTTATCGAGATGGGGTCTTGCTCTGATGCCCAGGCTGGAGTGCAGTGGTGTGGTCATGGTCCACAGCAGCCTTTATCTCTGGGTGCAAGGGATCCTCCCACCTTAGACTCCTGAGTAGCTGGGACTACAGGTGCATGCCACTATATTTGGCTAACTTAAATTTTTTGTAGAGACAGAGTCTCACTATGTTGACCAGGCTGGTTGTCTTGAACTCCTTGGCTCAAGCAGTCCTCTCACCTTGGCCCCCCAAAGTACTGAGATTATAGGCATGATAATCTCATGCCTGGCCTATGAGTACCTTTAAAGGATGTTTTTGAAATTCATTTTATTGACTAGGGATCTTATTTAAATCTGTAGTTTTAAAGCAATTATTCTGTGTTTTTTTTATGGACAGCCTTTTCTTTTAAAAGAAGATGAAGTTGTCATTGTGTTGTTCTAGAGGTATTTGGGTTTGTGGTTTAAGTATACAAGGGATCCTCTTGATATCATAATCTCGTAAAGGTTATTGTCTGTTCCCAAAGATGTTCAAATAGAATGGTTGGCAGCCTTTCAGCAGTGTTCAGGCCAGTTATCATTTATTCATTCTCTGGTAGGAAGAGGTGGTGAGGAGAGCAAGGGAAAGTACATTGGCACAGCTTCTCTTTCAAACCCTGTCTGTTGCAACAACAAACATGAGGTAGAGATTTCTGTAGGTAGGACACAAAATGTGTTAACCTTAAAATAAAAATATTGAAAACTTGAGCCAGGCTGTGCAAGGCTTTCTGCATATAAAGATTTATGAGACATTTTTGGCCTTCTAGGAGCTCACAGTCTGGTAGGGGAAACATGGTGTTAAGTACACTAAATGTATTTAAAATTTAGAAATGTTCGGGGGAGAGATAGAAGACACATCAACAGAATATTTCAAACCTTAAGCAGCATCCTCAGGTTGCAGAGAGACAGATTAGGAACTGGAGGAAAGAGGCTCAATAGCTCACCTGTATGTTTCTTTTTTCTTTATACGTTCTGTGATATTGAGATATAATTCATAAATATACAATTCACCTATCTATAGTGCATAATTTAGTGACTTTTTGAATAGAGTTTTGAAAAGCTTACTAAAATCAATTTTAGAACATTTTCATTACCTCAGAATGAAACCCACATCCCTTAAGCATTGAACCCCAATCCTCCCATACCTCCCTGCTTTAGGGAACCATCAATCTACTTTCTGTCTGCATAGATATACCTATTCTGGACACTTCATATGGAGTCATACAATATATTGCCCTTTGTGTTTGGTTTTTCAATTGGCATAATGTTTTCAAGGTTCATTCTTGTGGCAACATGTATCAATACTTTTTATAGTGTCTTTTTAGGGTTGAGTAATACTGTGTTGTATGGCTGTATCAGTTGATGAACATTTGGCTTTTTTCCATTTTTTTGGCTATAATGAATAATGGTGCTATATGAGCCTTCGTGTACAAGCTTTCATGTCAACGTATGAGTTTCATCCTTTTTTTGGTGTATATCTAAGAGTGGAATTGCTGCATCATATGATAATTCTATGCTTAACTGTTTTGAGGAATGCCATACTATTTTCCAAAGTAGCAGCTCTGTTTTACATTCTCTCCAACATGTACTTTTCTTCTGTTCTCCCCAAATAAGTCAGATTCTCCTGGATAGATGTTACCACTGAAGCATTTTAGCTGTTACCTTCATTCTTTTTTTTTAATTTTTAATTTTTGTGGGTATATAGTAAGTATACATATTTATGAGGGTGCATGAGATGTTTTGATACAGGCACGCAACATGAAATAAGTACATCATAGAGAATGGAGTACTCATCCTTTCGAGCATTTATCCTTTGAGTTACAAACAATCTAATTACACTCTTTAAGTTATTTTAAAATGTACAATTGAGTTATTATTGACTGTAGTCATTCAATTGTGCTATAAAATTCTTAATCTTATTCATTCTCTTTTTTCTTTTTGTACCCACTAACCATCCCTGCCTCCCTACCAGTCCTCCACTACCCTTCCCATCTTTCTGTGTCTGGCTTATTTCACTTAGCATAATGCCCTCTAGTTTCATCCATGGTGTGGCAAATGACAGGACCTCCATTTTTAAGGCTGAATAATATTCCATTGTTAATATGTATTACGTTTTCTTTATCCATTCATCAGTGGACACTTAGGTTGTTTCCATATTTGAGCTATTGTGAATAAGGCTTTAATAAACATGAGAGTGCAGATATCTTTGTAAGGCTGTGATGTCTTTATGAGGTAGTGACTAATAAACGTGGGAATGCAAATGTCTTTACAAAGTTGCATATACTACTTTGTGTATATACCCAGAAGAGGGATTGCTAGGTCATATGGTAGTTTTATTTTTAGTTTATTTAAGAACCTCTATACTGTTTTCTGTAATAGCTGTACCAATCTGCATTCCCACCAATAGTGTAATAGGGTTCCCTTTTTCCATCAACATTCTATATCTCTTATGTTTCTGATAATAGTCATCCTAAAGGGTGTGAGGTGATATCTCATAGTGGTTTTAATTTGAATTTCCCTCATGATTAGTGATGTTGAGCAATAGGTATCATTTTTCAAGAGTTACCAATAGCAGTCCTGAATGGTTTAATGTTTATTATAATAAGGATGTTTGTCCTGGTATAAAAGCCACTAACATTTATATAAATAAAAGTTTGAAAACTTATGGCTTATTTTCTTTGATTATTATAGGATTAATATTTTTCAAATTGATTCCAATATTAACTAAAGATAAACATACTAATATCTACTTTCTCTTGATAAGACAGGAAGATCTCGCAGTACCTGGCTTGCTTTTTCACATGGCAGCGACCACTTGGTGCTAAGTAGCAGTTAGAAGCTTCCTTTAGATGAGTGTGCTTTCTAATTTGGTGCACTTCTCTAGGCTTATAGATTTACATCATCTGCCTGACCCAAGTAGTCCTTCGAAGTGTGTCCTTTATTTTAGCATTGCAAGTAACTTCATATGTGATCTCAATTTGTCTTTGTAACAACTCTCTCTTCAACTTCACAAACTGCTCTTCAAAAAAATGTTATATGATTGACTAGTAAATACATAGAAAAATGTCAGCGTCGCTGGTCATTGGGAAATGTGCACACCACTGGAATCACTAAAATTAAAAAGACTGACAATACTAAATATTGGAGAATATATGAAGTAACTGGATATCTCATATATTGTAAATGTACAACTACTGTGGAAAAGCATTATGCAGTTTCTTATAAATATGAACATAATTCTACCTGATGATCCAGCAATTCCACTTCTAGATACTTACCCAAGTAAACAAAAACATGTTCAGGTAAAAGACTTGTACGGAATGTTCATTTCAGCTTTGTTAAGGATAGCATATTTGAAAAAAACAACTTGATGTTCTTTATTCAGGAATACTGTGCAGTCATAAAAAAGAACAACATCATGTCCATTGCAGGGACATGGATGGAACTGGATGCCCTTATCCTCAGTAAACTAACACGGGAACAGAAAACCAAACACCGCATGTTCTCACTTATAAGTGGGAGCTGAACGATGAGAACATATGGAGACACAGAGGGGAACAACACACACTGGGGTCTGTTGTGGGGGAGGGGGAGGGAGAGCATCTGAGAAGAATAGCTAATGTGTGTTGGGCTTAATACCTAGGTGATGGGTTGATCTGTGGAGCAAGCATCGCACACGTTTACTTACGTAACAAACCTGTACATCCTACACATGTACCTTGGAACTTAAAAGTTGAAAAAAAGAAAAGAAAACAACTCGAATAACCATTATCTGGTCAATGGGTAAACAAATCGTTGTGTATTTGTATAATAGAATACTACTAGCAGTAAAAAGAAATGGACCACTGCTACTTGCAACAACACAGATATATCTTGAAAACATGTTCAGTGAAAGAAGCCATATACCACGCGATTCCTTCCTTATGAACTTCAGGAACAGGTAAAACTAATCTATGTGGGTAGAAATCAGAGTAGTGGTAGTCTTGGGGTGGGAGTAGGGAGATAGACCAGAAAGGGACAGGAGGAAATTTTCTGGACTGTGGTTTATATTTGCACCATCCAGTATAATAGCTGTTAGCCACATATGGCTAGTGATCACTTGAACTATGGCTAATCCCAATTGTGATGTGCTATACATACAAACTATATAACATTAGTATGAAAAAAGTAAAATATCTTATTGATAATGTTTTAAAAATTGATTTCATATTGAAGTGAGAATTTTTGGATGTATTGTGTCAAATAAAATATATTTAAAATAATTTTACCTTTTTTACTTTTCAGATGTAGTTACTAGAAAATTTAAAAGGATACATGTGGCTCACATTGTATTTCCTTGGTCTCTATTTTAATTGAGGTGGTAATTATACCTTTATACCTGTATTTACATACTTGTCAGAATTTATCAAACTGTACAATTAAGATCTGTTCTTTTTACAGTATGTTATTCTACTTCAGTAAAACAAAAGTATAAAAGCTACCTTTTTTTCATGCCATGTACAATGTTTGGTGTTTGGTGTGCATTACGTCCTGTATTAAACTTCATAATAATCTTGTAATGTAGGTGATATTTACTAATGGGTTTAGAAAGTCTAAGTAACATACCCAAATTAACGTGGAAATGTGTTGTAACATGGAGATTTGGAGATATTTTTTCATTTGACTATAATTCTTATGGTTTTGCAGTTGTGTCATGTTGCCTTATTAATTGTGATAAAAGTGTGAGTGTAGTTTAGGAACAATTTAAATTTTACTATCAGCCGTTGACTGATTTCTCAACCTGTGCTCCATGTGGTGGTGAATGAGTCATAATATTTCTGAAAGGTAATTCTCTAACTGGGTAAGAATCAAGTAACATTGCTACTGATGTTTCAAGGAGAAAAATAATGTTCAGTCTAAACAAATTGTCCAGGGTTGGAGAAGAAACACAGGATGTGCCGAAATTAAAATCAATACATTGTTCTGAAAGAGAGAGATTAACTTTTAACATTTTGTCTCCCAAAGTCTTGAGATGGGAATGTGAGGCAGTGCCACTCCTGTGTTTTCCTAATCAGCTGTGAGTCTGTTGTAGCAAAAATTAATAGGCGTTGCAAGATCATGAAGAAAAGTTCTTTCATCTTGCCCAGCTCCAAGAGGGTGCTATATTTTCAAAGCCAAGCATTGTATGATTGAGCAATAGATAAGGAGGAGGGGCGGCCTTTCCTGGGGATTCTTGACCGCTAGAAGAGTTCATTTCAGGCCATTTGTCACAGCAGTGATTTCCCCGGAAATACCCTGTGCCAAGGTTATGTTTTGGCTATTCTATCCCCTTTTATTTATTTACTTTCTGAAATCATGGTGGAAGATAGTTGTCCCTGCCCTCTCTCATCATCCTAACCCTTTGTCTAGGGGCTCCTTTGGAGCACTATGGGGTGGGAATGATTTTCAATGGGACTCAGCAGGTTTGGAAGGTTTTAGGGAGTTAGTGTGGTATAAAAATGGCCAATAGAAATCCTGCATTTTGTTTAAGCATTTTTTAGCGTGGTAAATATAATTTAATATGGAAATGTGATCCATTGTCTGATGGCAGGTTTTTTCAGCTGTGTACAGTAAGGCTTCTGTCGCCTACTGTGGATTCAGTATTTATTACACTCTGGAACCTCTTTTGTTGTTCTTATGTTTTGTTTGTGGGACTTTTAAAGGTGGATTGCCTGTCTAACCTTGCAGAAGAGTTTATTAAATTTAATTTGCTATGCATTAGAGAATGAATTTGTTGGTCTTTTTGAACAGCGCTCTATGTTATTTGTAGTTGGGGCATGTTTTTTTGATGCCTTCAGTTCTTCCTGGGCATGAAAACTCTTTTTGTACATTTGTTGAATCTATTTCCATGCTGAGCTTTTTATATACTACACAATGACTCTTTGCAGTCGAAAGTTGTAGTTTGGCCTTATTTTTAACTTTAAAAGGACAGCAGGAACTTACCTTTTATTAACATTCACTTTGTCACCCTGCAAGTAGATTTTTAAGTATGGTTTTTCATTATCAAAATGAAATTTTAACTGACTGTGTTTTTTTTTAAATAGAATACCATTCAGTACACATAAGTCATATATGAAATGGGTAGAGAATTAAAAAATGAAAGGTTCGTTGCTTAAAAAGAAAACAATTATGTTGACTGCTCTTTAATTGATTGTTTTATTAAGAAAAATTTGGAGATCATGGAAAGTTGAATGCTATATCCCAACTTATAATGGGAAAATTTTAAATGGAGGCCTTAATATTTTACCACTTAAAATTTTTGCTTCTATCCTCCAGTCCCCTTTTCTCTGCTCTCTGCCCTTTAGTATTCCCAGATTTGTTATCATCATTTAAGACATTTTACTCTGAAAATTTACAATCTCAACTTTCGAAGTTACTACATTTAGGATCTCCATTGCCCCCGTGCTTTATTTTTATCCATTTTGGGGGTTTATTTTGTGTCTCAAGGCTTTTTGTATGAAAAGTTCTCTCACTTGAATCAAAATCATGGTCTCTGAGGATTATTAGCTGACATGAGTAGTCTGTGACCAAACCTGAAGGCTGTTCAGGGTGTCCAGCCGTGAGTTTCCGGCTCTCAGTCACAAACCGAGGGCATTCTTTAAAAGATCAAACAAGCTGGACACTGGGAGGGTTTTAATGATGCCAGTTAACATCAGAGGAGCTGGGCTCAGTGGTTGCAAATTGTGCTCATCTGAATAAATGCCACTGAGCTGGAAATAATGACATGACTAAAATGATGGTAATTGTGTGCTGTTCTACCATTCCAGTGAATAAAATATACTGGTTTAAGCTTATATAATGGGTAGGTTTTTTTTTGGGAGGGGGGTTGGTAAATGGGGACAGGGAGTGTAGAGACAGAGTCACTGAAGTAGGGCAGTAGACAAAATGACGTTAATGTTTTGAAAAGGTTTTGGAATTTGAAATCTGATTGGAAGCATTATGTTTGTACAAGAATTATTATATCTGTTTTTAAAAGTATTTTATTCAGCATGTACTCTCAAATGATCTAGAATTAAACTTTTATAAACAATGGTGTTATTTGTTGGGCTTAAACTCATTTCTGTGCTATGTAAACATGTCCATAAGAACAAGACCATCCCACCTTCTCCATGCGTAGGATAAAATAACTAAGAGACTCATTTCTAAAAACTCTAGTGATACCAAATTAGACTTAACCTTGATTATATGAATAAAATAACATATACTGAAATTGTTAGTGAAAGAAGTTAACTTGCTTAAAGGAAATTTGAAATTAAGACAGCGAGACTGGTAAGTCTTTTCATAGTTATATAATTTATCAGAAAGCCTCACTAGCATGCATATAAGCCCAGAAATTGTATTTAAACAATGCAATGTATACCTTTTCTTTTAAAGGTGTTTATTTTTAAGTTTAGAAACATTATAGTTGAAGGAATAGGGTTTCTTAGAGTTTGTGGTCTGTACTATTAGTTGGAGGTCATTCTAAAGCCTTTTTCATGTTTTGAGTATACATTAGTTATCTTTTGTGATTTAGATGACATTATACCACATAGGTCTTTTTTTTTTTTAATTTTGAACTTTATTTAAAGCTGGGCTTATTTCTTTTCACAATAGCCTGGTGGAATGTATTATGCCTTAGGTTCTAAATTCAGCAGTAATGAGTAAGATGTTCTCTGGGGGAGAACATTCTTTTTGCTTCAGAGCCATGGCGCACTGCCTCTACTTATGTAAATTGTCATTTGAGCAATTTACTTGCTTAAACAATTTACGAGGTCATATGACTTTGATCTGAAATGGTAGAATAACAGGTCAAACAAAGTGATGTCATTGACCTTATTTCATTTATGCTACACTTGTAACCTCAATAGGAGTGCATTTCCTTCTATTCCACTTGTTTGGCTCAGGTACTCTATCCATGTTATGGACTTCATAGAAAAGTGATCGGCAGTGACTTCTACTATGTAGAGTAGGATCTCCAAAGTTTATAGATAGCTTAGGCTACTGAATCCAAATCTCTAGAGATAAAGCTTAGACTGTTTATTATTTGAGTTCCCCATGACTTTGATGTTTAGTGAAGTTTGGGACCATTCTTAAGAACACCAATATCTAAAGTGATTTATGTATAAGCCTGCCCATGGGGTATGGAAAGAAAATATTAGAGTATTTCTTATTTATCTTTTATCTTTAAAAGATAAATTAAGCTTTACTAATATTTAACGTATGGATTGGTGGTTTCCTTACTTGCACTTACATCAGAGGATCATGTGTTATGTACAGTAGCCAGGTATTCTGAAGGAAGAATGGAGAGTTCCACAATAAAGATTGGTTGTAGCACCATCTCTCTGTTAGAATACAGCATTCCCTAGGAGTTTATGCATACCAGTTATATGAATTTATGTTGTGTGCCTATATAGGGGTGTGTGTGTGTGTGTTTGTGAGTATGTGTGTTTCCATCATTTTGTTAGCCATGCTTATTCCAGGTGTGGATTGTTATAAGGTTTATGTGAGGCACTGTTAACCTTGGCTTTATGGAATTTCTTTCTTTCTTTCTTTTTTTTTTTTGAGACTAGGTTTACTGCTGTTGCCCAAGCTGGAGTGCAGTGGCACAATCTTGGCTCACTGCAACCTCTGCCTCCCAGGCTCAAGCTATCCTTCTGCTTCACCCTTCCAAGTAGCTGGGACTACAGGTGTGCACACCCATGCCTGACTAATTGTTTTTGTATTTTTTGTAGAGACTGGGTTTGCCATGTTGCCCAGGCTGGTTTCAAACTCCTGAGCTCAGGTGTCCTGCCCGCTTAGGCCTCTCAAAGTGCTGAGATTACAGGTGTGAGCCACTGCAACCAGCCTGAATTTCTTTATTCTTTATGGTTATGCTTAAGCACAACTCCACACAAAAATTACTTTCCCTTTTTTTTTTTAACTATGCAATCACTTAATTTTTTTTATTTTTAATGTTTATGGGTACATAAGTGTATATAGTTAAGGGGTACACGAGATATTTTGACACAGGCATACGATGTCTAATAATCACATCAAGGTTAATGGAGGTATCCATCACTTCAAGCATTTATCATTTCTTTGTGTTATGAACATTCCATACCTGGCCCTGATTTGACTTTTTTATATGCTAAGAGATAAGGGTCAAGTTTCATTTTTCTGCATATGATTATCCAGCTTTCTCAGCACTATTTATTGAGGTGACTGTCCTTTCCACAGTGTATGTTCTTGGCATCTTTGTCAAAAATTAGTTCACTCTAGATGTATGGATTTATGTCTGGCTACTCTATTCTGTTCCGTTGGTCTATGTGTCTGTTTTTATGCCAGTAGCATGCTGTTTTGGTTATATAGCTTTGTAATGTTATTTGAAGTCAGTAATGTGATTCCTCCAGTTTTGTTGTTTTTGCTCGGGATGGTTTTGGCTATTCTGGGTCTTTCATGGTTCCATATAAATTTTAGGATTATATTTCCTGTTTATGTGAAGAATGTCTTTGTTATTTTGATAGGGATTGCAATAAATTTATAGATTGCTTTAAATAATGTGGACATTTTAACAATATTGATTCTTCCAATTTATGAACATGGAATATCTTTCCATTTATTTTTGTGTGTGTCCTCTTCAGTTTCTCTCATCAATGTTTTATAGCATTCATTGTAGATCTCTTTTACTTCTTTGGTTAAGTTTATATTTAGGTATTTTATTTTATGTAGAGGTATATCATTTTATTTTATTTTATTTTATGTAGAGATCTTTTACTTCTTTGGTTAAGTTTATACTTAGGTATTTTATTTTTTTATTGTAAGTATTTTAAGTGGAATTACTTTGTTTTTTTCATATTATTTACTGTTTGCCTGTAGAAATGCCACTGATTTTTTAATGTTTTTTTTTTAATTCTTTAACTTCCCTGAATTTGAAGTCTTTAGGTTTTTTTCCAATATAAGATTATATCAACTGCAAAATAAGGTAATTTGACTTCTTCAATTTGGATGCCCTTTCTTTCTCTTGTCTAATTGCTCTAGCTAGGACTTCAGTTCTATGTGGAATAACACTAGTGAAAATGGGCATCCTTAGTCTTGTTCTAGATTGTAGAGGGAAGAATTTCAGCTTTCCCTCATTTAATATAATACTAGCTGTGGGTCTGTCTTACGTGGCTTTTATTATGTTGATGTATGTTCCTTCTATACCCAGTTTTTTTAGAGTTTTTATCATGAAGGGATGTTAATGTTGAATTGTACTGAATACTTTTCCAGCATCAACTGAAATGATTATATGATTTTGGTGCTTTATTCTATTGATAGGATATGTCATATTGAATTGCATATGTTGAACCATCTGTGCATTCCTGGAATAAATACCACTTAGGATGAATGATCTTTTTAATATGTTGTTGAATTTGGTTTGCTATTATTTTACTGAGGATTTTTGCATCAGTGTTCATCGGGGATATTGGCCTGTAATTTTCTTTTTTTAAGAAAATTGTTTATCTTTTCTGATTTTGGTATCAGTGTGATACTGGCCTTGTAGAATGAGTTTGAAAGTACTTCTGTGTCCCCTATTTTTTGTAATAGTTTAAGTAGGATTGATTTTAGTTCTTCTATAAATGTTTAGTTCTTCTATAAATGTCTTTTTATTGCAGAGTTTAGGCCATTTACATCAGTGAAGCCATCAGTTTCTGGGCTTTTTTTTTTTGATGGAAGACTTTATTTTGGCATTGCTCTCCTTACTTTTTATGGGTCCATTCAGGTTTTGGATTTCTTCCTGGTTCGGTCTTGTTGGTATGTGTCTAAGAATTTATTAGTTTCATCTAAGTTTTTCAATTTATTGTCATATAGTTGCTCATTGGTAGCCTCTACTGATACTTTGAATTTCTGCAGTATTAGTTGTAATATCTCCTTATTCATCCCTGATTTTATTTGGGCCTTCTTTTTCTTTTTTTAATTTGTCTGGCTAAAGATTTGTCAGTTTTGTTTATCTTTTCAATAAAACAACTTTTCATTTTCAGCTTTTGTATTGTTTTCTTGACTTCAATTTTATTTATTTCCCCTTTCATCTTTGTTATTTATTTTCTTCTAATTTTGGGTTTGATTTGCTCTTGCTTTTCTAGTTCTTAAATGTGTGTCATTAAGCTGTTTATTTGATGTTTTTCTACTTTATTGATGTAGGTGCTTACTACTATTGACTTCTATCTTAGTAGTGCTTTTGCTGTATCCCATAGGTTTTGGTATCTTGTTTTCCCATTTTTATTTGTTTCAAGAAATTTAAAAATTTCCTTCTTAGTTTCTTTATTGACCCCACTGGTCATTTAGGAGCATATTGTTTAATTTCTATGTGTTTGTATAGTTTCCAAAGTTATTCTTGTTATTGATTTCTAGTTTTATTCCATTGTGGTCAGAAAAGATACTTTACATGATTTTTTTTTTTCAATTTTACAATACTATTTGTGGCCTAACCTTTGGTCTATCCATGAAAATGATCTCTGTGCTTAGGAGAAGAATGTGTATTTCTGCAGCTGTTGGATGAAATGCACTGTAAGTGTCTATTAGGTCTATTTGTTCTGTACTGCTTATTACTTTTTTTGTTGACTTTCTGTCTGGATAATTGGTCTAATGCTGAAGGTGGGGTGTTGATGTCTGCAGCTATTATTGTCTTGGGGTCTGTTTCTCACTTTAGCTTTAATAATATCTGCCTTTATATCTGGGTATGCCAGTGTTGGGTACATATATATGTATAGTTTTTTTATCCTCATGCTGCATTAACCCCTTTATCATTATATCCTGACCTTATCCTTTTTACAGACTTTGTCTTGAAATGTTTTGTCATTGCTCCTGCTCTTTTTTGGTTTCCATTGGCATGTACTATCTTTTCCATCCCCTTTATTTCAGTCTATGTCTGACTCTATAGGTTAAGTATGTTTCTTGTAGACAGCAAACAGCTGAATGTTGTTTCTTCAGTCTATTCAGCCACTGTCTTTTGATTGCAGAGTTTAGGCCACTTATATTCAATGTGATTATTAATAAGTAAGGGCTTATTACTGCCATTTTATTCATTGTTTTCTGGTTGTTTTGTGGTCTTCTCTACCATACATCCTTCCTGTCTTCTTTGTGAAAGTGATTTTCTCTGGTAATATATTTTAAATTTTTACTTTTTATTTTTTATATATCTCCTGTGGGTTATTGATTTGAGGTTATCATGAAGCTCGCAAATAACATCTTACAACCCATTATTTTAAACTGATGAGAACCTAACTCTGTAAAAATAAACAAATCTAATAAAAACTCTACACTTTAACTTCATCCTTTATGCTTTTTATCTTTTTGTTGTTTCTATTTATATCTTATATACTGTCCATGTGTTAAAAAGATGTTGGTATTATTTTTGATAGCTTTATTTTTTAGTTTTTCTACTCAAGATATGAGTAGTGTACATACCAGAATTACAATATTATAATGTTCTGTATTTGTTTCTGTACTTACTATTAACAGTGAATTTTGTGTCTTCAGATGATTTCCAAATGCTAACATCCTTTTCTTTCAGATTGAATAACTCCTTTAGCATTTCTTGTGGGACAGGTTTGATGTTGATGAAATCCCTCTGATTTTGTTTGTCTGGGAAAGTATTTTCTCTTTCGTATTTGAAGGATATTTTTACTGAATATACTGTTCAAGGATAGAAATTTTTTTGCTTCAGCACTTTAAATATGTCATGCCACTCTCTCCTAGCCTGTAATGTTTCCACAGAGAGTCTGCTGCTAGACTTATTGGAACGATTTTATATGTTATTTGTTTCTTTTCTCTTGTTGCTTTTAGGATCCTTTAAAAATCCTTAACCTTTAGGAGTTTGATTCTTAAATGTCTTGAGGTAGTCTTATTTTGATTAAAGCTGCTTGGTGTTCCATAACCTTTGTGTACTTGAATATTGATATCTTTCTCTAGGTTTGGGAAGTTCTCTGTTATTATCTCTTTAAAAATCTTTGTATTTTGATCTTTCTTTCTACCTCCTCTAGACCAATAACTCTTAGATTTTCCTTCTCTATAGTTCATGTATACAGCATGTAATGAAATACGCATATATTCTAGTGTGCTAGTAGTAGTGGCTGCCACTTAATAAATAAGGGATTGAAGAATAATGGCTTAGAGTTGGAGAGACAGTATTTAGCCATGGAAAATTTAAGAACCACTTAGGACTGGTTAGGGTTTAGAGTCAGCAGTTACAGAGCAATATTAAAAGAGGGTTTGATTCTAAGTTATGATTCTAAGTTAGAAATGAAAGACAACCTTGGGCCAGGCAAGTGAACTTGCTTTCTAAGCCAACTCCAGTTCCTTGAAAAGTTAAACATAGAGTTACTATATGACCCAAAAAGCCCATTTCTAGGAATGTACCCAAGAAAAGTGCAACTATGTAAACTATACACTAAAACCTATGTATGAATATTCATAGCATTATTCATAATGGCCGTAAAGTAGAAACCACCCAGATGGCCATTTAGCCAACTGACCATTTTTATTTTTATTTAATCATTCATGTTTATTTCTCCACCTAAAATTTGTGTTCCTACTGTGCATAAGGCACTTTTAGATGTTAGAGCTATAATGAGATAAAGGGCAGACATGGTTCTAACCCTCAGGAAATTTCCTTTTTTTTTTTTTTTTTTTTTTTTGTTGAGACAGAGTCTCACTGTGTCACTCAGGCTGGAATGCAGTGGTGTGATCTCGGCTCACTGCAACCTCTGCTTCCCAAGTTTAAGCGATTCTCCTGCCTCAGCCTCCCGAGTAGCTGGGACTACAGGCATGTGCCACCACACATGGCTAATTTTTGTATATTTAGTAGACACAGGGTTTCACTATGTTGGCCAGGCTGGTCTCAAACTCCTGACCTCAGGTGATCTGCCTGCCTCGGCCTCCCAAAGTGCTGAGATTACAGGTGTGAGCCACTGTACCCAGCCTCATCTAACCATTGATGGTACACTTACCTATTTGCAGTTGTGATGAAATCTACAAAGCAGAGATCGAAGTCACTTTGGGTATTTAGAGGATTTAAACTAATCTGAGAATATCAGTAAAATTAGTATTATTAGTGAGATATTTTCTAATTGTTAAGTTAATAATGAAGTTAATGTGATGGGTTTATTGAGTGATTTTTGTTTCTCTTTCGTGAAATTTTCCTATCCCTTAGGTTTGTGTCCTTCTCTTTTTATTTCATGCTTCCTTCTATATTTGACAACTTGACTTACTGTAAATGTTTATTTTCATGTTTGTATTTCTGTGAGCCGCTTTGGGGGCATAATCCCTTTCCGATTTCTTTCGTAATCTCTAGTCCTAGTCCTTAATAGAGGTCAGAGTTTATTATGAGACTTCAGTGTCTGCTTCTTTATGAGACATTTTGAGTTGTCCAGGAAATGTCTAATTTCACAATCCCTCCCTCACTGACTCAATCAGTTTCTACTTATTAGAATATGCATATTGGTTTTTAAAGTGTTTTTAATGCATGAGACACATTTGATGCTCAAAAATCAGAAAATATGGATTAGCAGAATTAGAAGCAAAAAATTACCCATATGTCACTATCCAGATATAACTCTGATAATAATTTGCCATATATAATTTCATGCATTTTTCTGAACATGTCTGTATGTCTATGGGTATTTTTAGAAATGAGATTGTACTGAACATATTTAGTAGAACCTGATTCTTCTCCTCTTGATATATTTTATGCATCTTTTCCTCGAGATATATATATATATATATATATATATATGACACGTGGTATATCATTGTACATGCCATGTATTGTCCATTTACTAGTCCTTTATTGATGGATATTTTATTAGATTGTTTCCAATTTTTTACTGTCATCTACAGTGCTACAGTGATCAGCTTTAGAGCTAAACTGTAGCACATATCTCTGATTATTTCTTTATAATAAATTTTTAGAAATGGGGCTGCCGGTCCAAGGATGTATAATTACCATTTATAAAGACTTCTCCCATATGGACTCCTACCTGTATTATACGGGAGTGCTGCTTTCCCTATAAGCTTTTCTGCATAGGATATAAGTTTTTTTATATGTGTCTTCATATTTGTTTTGGAAAACATTGTTGACCATTGTAACTAAATTTCTGATTCTTTCATTTATGTAGTAAATGTGAACTGTGTGCAAATGCTAACATAATAAGCATTATTGATGATTTGGTTACAGTTATCTGAGGATAAACTATATGATGCATTGAAATAAATGTGAAAATAGAAGGAAATCTCAAATGTTTATTATGAGGTTTTTTACTAGAAATTTACATTTACTTTCTATTAGTATGGACTTGCGGAATTGCAAGGAGGAGTGCTCAGACATCTTCTAGACTCAAGTTAGACATTTAGGCACATTTCTCAGGGATTCCAGGCTAGAGTATGTCTGTTTCAGTCATTATGTTGGAGAGCACTTCCTCAGCCTCGTGTGCCCTGTCCATTCATCTGTGGCTACACTTAGGTTTCTGAGGGCTGAAACTAAGAAATCACTGTGGAGAAATGTGTACTCTTTATTTCTGTGTGAAGTTTTTGCCCAGTTTTGCCTTTTTCACCTCCTGGAGATTAGGCTGCACAGAATCAAAGGGAACTTCTGAATGTCCTTTTCTCTTTCTTAAAGCTTAAAACCAGAGCCAACCTAGATGGAAACAGCCAACATCTGGTTGCTCCTCTTTCCCTCTCACTGGACTTTGTCATCTCCAGCCCCAAACTGTTTTAGCAGCCAAAAGCCCACTACGTAATTGTGAGGATTAAAGAGAGTGAAGGAGAAATGAGAGCTTTTAAAATCTCTTTAATTCTAATATTAGGCCTGGGAGCCTTCTTCAAACAATATTATGGCCTGGGAGCCTTCTTCAAACAATATTATGGGAGTTTCATGATTGTACACTTGGCTGTGTTGGATGAATCAGATGCCAAATGAGCACCCTATGTAGCAAGGCTTGTTAAACTCTGGAAATGGTGTTGATTAATGTAGAAAGTAGAGTGATTGCCATGTAAGTTTAATTCTAATGATACATATCCAGCCTAGTGCTGAAAATGGATGGTGGTCCAATGTCCAGTTCATCGTTGGAAAATTACCCTAAGCTAAAGAGTTAATGTAACAGAATGTAATCTTAATACTGATGCCAAGAGAAGACATTTTAGTGCTTACCCATTGCCAAATACTGTGCCAAGTCTTTTTATAAACATCTTCACAGTAACTTTGTAAGGTTGTTATTAGTATTACCTTTCATGTTACAGATGTGGAGACTGAGGGTCACATAGCTACTTAGTGGCATGGGCAAAGTTTGACCTAGATTTCTCTGATTCCAAAACATCTGTCAAGTAGAACCATGCTAAATGCAAGCATTTTTGGTAAATAGCTTTATCGAGATAAAATTTATATATAATACAGTTCAGCCATTTTAATCGTGCATTTCAGTTGTTTTTCCACAGAGTTGTACAATCATCACCACAAATAAGTTTGGGACATTTTCATCATCCCCAAAAGGAACTCTGCATTCCTTAGCTACTGCCTTCCCAATCCTTCATCTCTCTCTACCCCAGCCCTACACAACCAATAATCTACTTTTAGTTTCTATAAATTTGACTGTTTTGGACATTTTATGTAAATGGAATCATACAGTATGTGGTATTTTGTGACTGACTTATTTCACATAGCATAATGTTTTCAAGGTTCATGCACGTTGTAGTATGTTAAGTCTAAATTCTTATAATGCTGCTATTATTTTCTTTGAGAACCTACAGGAAGCTGTTTAGTCCATCTGCTCAGATTTTTTTTTTTTTTTTAAGATTCATGCAGTATTGTTTTCCTGGTGTGTGTTTATGGATTGTGTAGTTACCACCAGCCATATATTTAGTTGGTGTGACAAGAATAGTTGTTAATTCTTGGATTATGCTTTGGGGAAGGAGGGGCGATAATCATTCTTGGCAATAAGAGTACGTAAGACATCCTTGGAATTATATTAGGTTTTCCATGTAGAAGAGTTTTGGCTTTATATTGTAAAATAAGAACAGCTATAGTAAACTTCCAAGTTTCCCTGTAAAACAAAATTTAAGTGAGTGAATAGAAAAAACATAAATGTCAGTTCTTATGAAAGAATGATCACTTTGCCAAATGTCTTTAAAAGAGAAGACAATAATTTTAGATGTCTTGTGAAAATAAAGTTTTCATGTAAGGTATAGGGTGAAGAGCAAAATAAAATTAATTTTAATTATAGAAAAATGATTAAGGATCAAATTCATAAACTGAGTATATTTCATTTAAAGTGTGACTCAAGTATTCTATGTATATGACAGGAAAGTCAGAAATTATGGGGTGTAGGAGCTAAGGGAAAACTTTCTCTCTGCTCTCTGAAGGTTTGCCGAAAATCACTGACAAAAAGGGAGATTAATAGGTGCATACAAATTTATTTGATCATAGTTTTACGTGGTATGGAATCCTTCAGATGAAGATCCAGAGATACAGGAGAAACAGTCTGTTTGTATGCTTAGCTTCAAGAAAGTATGGGCGGCCATGTAGAAATATGACTGGACAAAATGGGCATGATTTGATGCTAATAGACTGAGTGGGGAAACGCAGCAAGGCCTGTCCAGTTAAATTCTTCTTGGTCTCTCTAAGCATGCATTCCCTCCTTCTGGGTCTGGGTCAGGACCCTCTCTGGAATAGGGGTCTCATGGCCTACAGTCAATAATGTAGGTCAGGTAGTTTCTTTATGGCCAGTTTTTACACAGAAAGGTGGTGGGGAGGGTTAGAGTAATATTTTTAGATTTTATTGCTGGCTTTGGGGAAAAGGGTTCTGGTTTCCATGGGATTCTAGTTTCTGTGGCTAGCCTCTTGGAAGATGGAAGGGTCAGAGACAAGAGGGTAAGCTAAGGTCAGAGAGAGCTGCTTCTGAGATCTTCATTTTGGGGTATCATTTTCTGAAACCTGTAAGGGGAAGAAAAGAAGGTTAAAAATCACTATAAACCACAGGGTTAACCGCGGTGTATGTATAATGAGAAAGGAATCATGCTGTACACCTTCTTTTGCAACTTGTTTTTTTCAGCCAGCAGTTTACCAGGGGCACTATGTCATGTTGATAATCCACTTTTGACATCTAATTGAATGAAGACATGGCTGTACTGTAGTTTATGAATTTCCTGTTGTGGGATACTTAAGTCGCTTCTATTATTATTATTATGTTTTTAATAAATCACACTGTGATAAATGTTTTTGTATCTTTATCTTTGCAAGTGTCTTTATTATTGGGTAGATTTGCATTTCTGGTGAAATGGACAATTAGGTTTGAAAAGAATTGAGAAAAAAGAGGCATTACTTCTCTGTACTCTCAGTTTATAATAGGCAAGCAGTTTAAACAGAAGGTGCTTTGTTTTTAATTTGGAAAAAAAATATAAAAAAGGATTTTATTAATGGCCAAGCCAATATACTTTTCCAGTACCTCCTTCACTTCTCTTGAGTGAAAAGAGCCATGGAAAGCTTTCCATATAGACATCTCCCTCCTTTCCTAGACTCCAGGACCTTCTACTTTCTTGGTTCTCCTACTTCGCTAACATTTCTTCTTGGTGCCCTTTGTTTCCTCTTGTTTTTAAATATATTTTCCACAGCATGTGGACTCTTTTGGAAATCAACCATCTATCCTCTCCTTTCCCCCAACAGTTACTGTCTGCTTCTTGAAACTTTTTCTGTTTTTTTTTTCTGTTTTTTAAACTATTGTTATATTATACATGTTTTTCTGGGGTATTCTAATATAGTCAAGTCAACCTTAATGTTGACTTCTAGGAATAACTTAACCAACATTAATAGCTCACTTACACTTGTGGAGTTTTTACATATAGTTTTAATTTTGAACTCTTTATTATTTGCTTAGGACAGCTTTGGTTTTGCTGTACTCTCAAGAGATTTGGGTCCAAAGAGTTAGCATCTTTAATTTGCAGTGAAAAAAATCATTAACGTCATGGTTTACAAACTCGTGTACATGGGGTATTTGAAGACTTTCTAAGGGATAGGCAGCCATGTTAGTTTTAGTAACTACATGTCCAGATCTTCAACTTCACTATGTACTCTTCCCTGACATTTATCTGCCTTAGATTAAACTGTTTCTCCTTTCCCAACTATCCTTTCATAATTGCCTCCTTTCTACTCTGCAAAAAGAAGGCATATCTCTACTTGTAAATCTTTCTTAGTTCATTGCTCTCAGGTATAAAAATTTCAGGGCATTGAACAAAGAGACAGTTCAAAATATTGATTTTTGGGGAAGCATTTTTTATCAAGGAACCATCTTGCTCTTCTACTGAGACCACACCATTTCTGATTTTTTAAACCTTTTATGTTTGGTGATTACTTTCCAATATTTGTAATATTTATGTTTTGATTAATTGTATATTAGCAATAATCATAACAATGATGCAACTCAAAATTTAAAAAAACTCTTAGTCTTATGGTCATAAGAAATAAAAATAATTTTAATTTATAAAGTTATTTTTGTTATAGAGGCATATGAGAGGTGACCAATAGCAGACTCTGAACCATTAAATATATTAGAATAAAATTATGAAGCATAACTGTAATAGAAATACAATTTCTTTTTCAAAAACATTGTATTATTTTATTTTTTTTTATTTTTATAGATTTAGGAGGTACAAGTGCAGGATTGTCACATGACAGAAATACACTGTCGAGGAAGAAAATCTATACAATTTTGGACTGTTAGAGGCATTTTTTATGTAGATTTTATGAAATGGATGATGGTAGATATAAAATTGCTATGGCATTTTATCTAATTGTATAAACTTAATAGAATGTTATAGCAATTTTATTTTAAAATGGAAGTATTTACCATATGTTAGAAAATAAATCTTTTGCAGTCTTTATACTTTTTAAATGCCAATTTACATGATTTTTCAAAACGTTTTAGGAGTTGCATGAGCAAAATGTATTTAAAGACTCCTACCTTCAGTTATGCTTTAAACTTGATTTTCTTTTATCATATATGATTTAATTGGCATAATTTAAATTGGTATAATTGGAAATTAAAAAGACACAACAGAGCATCTGGTACATAATTGCTCTTTAATATTATTTCCTCCAGGAACTCCTTTCTGATCTCTGCTCTCTTCCTTAACCAGGTAATTTCCCCCTCTATATCTAGTATGGAACTTCTGCAGTTTCTCTTAACACAAGGTTTTGTAATGCATGTTTATGTATCAGTCTCTACTACCTGATGCTAAGGTCCTCGAAGATAGAAAGTATGTTTTAGCAACTGACCTTCTCCTTCAAAGCGTCCAGCTTAGTACCTGGTACATAGCAGTTGCGCAGTTCACATTTCTTGAACTGAACAGTAAAGAAGATAAATAATTAGTCTTATGAAAATATTAGATAACCTTAAGTTGGTTTAAGTGTCAGGGTTTGTCTTGTCTATCTCTAGTGAAAACTTATTCCTTTGCATATTTTGTAGGAATAATTTCAAAAGTTACCACCTTCAAATAAAGTTGAAAACCATGAAAGAGTTTTGGTTTTTTTTTTCGTGGGGTGGGGGGGTGTTATTATTTAGTTCCATTGGTATATTAAAATTTTTTTCCATCTAGCGTCTTTATCTGTAAAGAAAGGGATTAGAAAATATGATGTCCCTGTTTCTAAAACCAGATATCTGCATAAATGTTCTGACTTTTATCTTCATGCCTCTTTTAAGTGGAAGAGCAGTGCGGAAGGTTAAACTTTGGAATTCATTGTGAATTTGACTGCTTTATGGCAGCAACACATCAGAATTCCTTGTATTGGAACAATTCAAGTCAAATCCAGGGCTTATTGCTGTCACATTTCTAATTTCCTACCCGTTTTGAAATTTTAAAGTAAATTCACTAATAAAGTCTAATATCTGGTAACTGAAAGTATGGTTTTATAATTAGCAGCTTCTGTGTCACCTGGCAGCTTGAAACGAGAATCTCAGGCTCTACTCTAGACCTACTGAGTTAGAATCTGTAGTGTGATGAGATCCTTTCACCACAGGGTATTCAAGTGTACATTAAAGTTAAAGAAGCATTGGTCTAATCTAATTGCTAAGCTGTATCCAGTTAATAATCACATAGTCTAGTTCAGGAGTTGGCAAACCATGGCTGACTCTTCCAATCCAGCCCACTACCTTTTTTTGTAAGTAAAGTTTTACTGGAGCACAACCATGCTCATTTGTTTATGTATTGTCCATGGCTGCTTTCTTGCTACAGTGGTAGAACTGAGTAGTTGTAATAGTGATCATGTGGCCCTTGAAACCTAAAATATTGATTCTCTGGCCCTTGACAGAAAATGTGCCCTGCCCTGTCCTAGCTGGTGATAGGTCAGTTACCACCATGTATTTATAAATTTGTTTTGAGATGAGTGCTTTTTTATGCCAAGCACTGTGCTAGATGCTGCTTTTGTTTGGGTGGGAAAATCTTGTTTATCCTTGTTTAAACCTTGCTTTGGGGGAACCATTTTTGTTGTGAATCACTAGCTTTCTAGCACTGAAGAGCAAAGTAATTCCTAAGAAGTTTTACTAAAAAGTTTCCTTTTTCTCTCTTGAACTTGTAGATTATAGGTTTTGTCTTTAGTCTTGATTTTCCTAAGAAAGAACTTGTTTGTTTCTATGAAAAGGGACCACAGGCATGTTTGTTCCTTGTTATTAGGGAGTTGTAGTTAGTTGTGTGAGCCACTCAGGCTTAAAAGACTGATTTTCCCTATTGTTTATCCATGAAGAATTCATCAGTTCTGTTATCCCCAGATCTGTGCATACATAGGGTGGGGGTGGGAGGATAGAAGAATCATTTTCATTGAACATGTAATCAGGTTATGTTTCAGGAACTCTCAACATTGGTTACTTAGAAATGCATTCGTGGAATTCTATCTTTGTAAAGTGGACTAAACTCAAGAGGTATTCCTAAAAGCTTTATCTTTGAAGTTTAAAGTTTTTCTCTAAAGTGTTCTTGGTGTTTCTGAATTGACTGCCTAATTCATTAATTTTTTGATACACAGCATATTGATTCTTAAATATGAAATGACAGTAAACTGTATTTCTCAGTCTCTTTCTACAGTACACTTACAGCCTCTTTAGCCCTTTTTAACATTTAGATGGATGATATTTTTATTCTTTTTGCTAGTAAATACTCAATTTGCTTTACTTTTAATTTTGTATCTGTTGAACAACTTCCCAGTAGTTTGATTTATTGAGTTTTAAGCTATGTTGATTTAATTTCTGTTATTTTCCTTTATTATCTTGGAGTCTAACCTCTATTAGAAAAGAGGAAGGAGTGGCCATTAGAAAAAAATTTCCTCTGATTATTGTGGGGGAATAAAGCACTAATCATTTTCTTGTCAAGGAATTTTTTGACATATTCTTCCTATGAATTTGCTAGTTCATCCTGGAAGAATATCCACCAAAAAATAGATAACTCATACAGACAGAATCTAGCAAAACTGAAAAGTGAATGTCCCTATAGGGAGTTCTTTGTGTCATTCTTTCTGTTCCTGCAGAGAAATCAGTGGAGTTTGCATTGGAAGTTACTGTTCCTTGTGGAAGTATCCTAGGCACCTGTAATTTCTCACTAGGGGGAATAAAAAAGAAACCTAACATCTCTGGCTGTTGAGTAGTGAGTCTGTTGGGTGGCTTCATAGTCTAGATCAATCTGTTTAATAAATGTCTCTGTTTTTACTTGTGTCACGCAATTCTAAACCTGTTCTATTCAGATATTAGAATTCTAAGTATGTACTACAAAGTGCCAAATAGTTTTTCAGAAATACAGAATAATTTAAAAAGTCTCTGTTACACCTCTTTTGGAAATGTCATGGTGATGTTACGGGTTGTTAATATGAGAGTAGCTTTACTACAACAAGTCCAAATATTTTTGATTCTCTAAGGCATAGTTTGGGATTTAGATATGTTCATCTATATTCTTTGCCATGAACAGGACAAAAGTTGTTCAACTATATTAGAAAATCATCAGAATTACTGTCATTTAGATTATAAGTGAGTTTTAAAAAGGTACCTCAATATCTATATCTGTTTGTTTCTTTTTTCCCTACAATGCTGCCTTGATAATAAACTAGTCTCAGACATTAAAAGGCTGTGAAATTGCTTAAATAAACCTGTGCTAGTCATTTTTTTAAATACTTAACAACCCCTAACCCTATATTATTAGGATAAGAAAGAATGTTATTTTTCTCATTGTTTCTGCTCCATTGATTGTGTCTCTTCAAAATCTCTCTTATCCCGTTATTGTGTTTTGGTAACAGAAGCATCCTGTTTTATGAATTGTGTGTGCTGAATTAGCTTAAGAGGGCTTCACTGCGTGATGATGACTTGAGTCCTTTAATTGTGAAGGCAGTTTCTTTTGCCTTCATTATGAAAAGGGCAAATAAGGCAGTTTTCATAGCCTAAAGGTTTTTTATAAAGCTTTCCTCTGTTGGAGTAAAGAATCAGGACAAAAGGAGTAGGCTGTTCTCAGGAATTTCTAGAAATAGCTTTTGAAAGTAAAATTAGGAGATAGCTCTCTGTTCCTCTGCAAAAGAACAAAGTCATTTTTACAGCACAGGAATTAGAAGGAAAGGCTCTGATTCTTCTGAGGTTCACTATTTTTTTTCTGTTGGTTATAACAACAATAACTATATTTTTCAGTGTATAAAGTAGGTGTACAGTTGTCTCCATATGGGCTTTACTGGTAACCTTGTGCTGTACATAGAGCAGGTGTTACTAGTATTATTTCCATTTTGCAGCTGGGGAAACAGTTTGAGGGAAATTAATGACTTCACCATAGTCACACAGCTACCAAATCAGAGACCTGGATTTCTGATTTTAAAATGTGGTCTTCCCAGCCTACCCCACACTGCATAAGGTCTTCTTTAATCTGTACTGTTTAGTGTTGGTAAGATTCTTGTGGAAGAATAACATGGGAAATTGGTAAGATTCTTGCGGAAGAATGACATGGGAAAAGTATCATTCTTCCCCAGCAACAAAGTATGCATAACATAAACACTTAGGCTGTGATGAATTCTTCAGTATCTTATAGACAGACTAAGCAGAACATTCTGAGTCATTCGTACATAAATATTCGTATGCTATATGTGGATGATTTCTAGGTATTATCCCTCATGATTGATTGATTGATTACATGTTTTGCCCCTACTATTCAATGGTAGATTTAGCATTGTAGGCTGGCAGTTTCCTTAGCACTTTTTAAATTCCTAATCTAAAAACCACTGCATACCCATTGATTTGCATTTTTAATAATTCAACTAATTTTCACAGAATTAAATTAATATTTATTTTAAGTTAAACTTGAATGTGCTTTACAAAGAATGGCAATAGACAGCTTTTTTTAATTTAAAAGGAAAAAATGTTATATCTGGAAGAATGCAAGCATTAAACCATACAAACTGTAGTCTAACAAATTTAATTGGGTTATATGGTAAAAATTCTCACAGGAAAAGTTATTTCATCATTATAATTTTACATTTATTTATTAAAACTTTCCCATATATAAGAAATAGTGGTTTAAAATGGTGATACATGGGTAAATAAAATGTATATATTCCTTTTCCTTATTTTTCTAACATTAAATATGAATAATAGTTATTAAATAAATATGTCAAGGAACTAGCAGAAGAGATGAGACTGGAGGAATAGATGGAAGGCAGATCATGAAAAACCTTGAAAGCCATGTTAAGTGTTTTTTCCTTGTCTCTGAATAAGTAAATTGTTTTTTAATTTTTATTATTTTCAATTTTTAAAATAAAAAAAATTTAGTTATGAGTACATAATAGTTGTATATATTTATGGGATACATGTGATGTTTTGATATAGTCAAACTGTGTAATGATCAAATCAGGATAACTGGGGTATCCATCACCTCAAGCATTATCATTTATCTGTGTTTGAAACATTTCAATTATACTCTTAGTTATTTGAAAATATAAAATAAATTATTGTTAACTGTTGTCACTCTATTCTATCAAATGCTAGCCCTTATTCTCACTGTATTTTTGTACCCATTAATCATTTCTGCTGTATTCCCCAGCTCCTTGCCACCCTTTGCAGCCTCTGTTAACCATCATTTTACCCCTATATTCTTTTTTTTTTTTAAAAACACTTCCACATATGAGAACATGAAACATTTGTCTTTCTTTTCCTGGTTTATTTCACTTACCATAATGTCCTCCAGTTCCATCTATGTTGTTGCAAATGATAGGATTTCATTCTTTTTTATGGTTAAATAATATTCCATTGTGTGTCTATACCACATTTTCTTTATTCATTCATCTGTTGATGGACACTTAGGTTGCTTCCAAATCTTGGCTATTGTGAATAGTGCTGCAGTAAACTTGGGAATGCAGATATCTCTTTGATGTACTGATTTCCTTTCTTTTGGATATATTTATATATTCAGCAGTGGGACTGCTGGATCATATGGCAGTTCTATTTTTAATTTTTTTGAGAAAACTCCATAGTCTTCTCCATAGTGGCTGTACTAATTTACATTCCTACCAACAGTGTACGAGGGTTCCCCTTTCTCCACATTCTCACCAGCATTCATTATTGCCCGTCATTTGGATAAAAAGCATTTTAACTGTGGTGAGATAATATCTCATTGTAGTTTTAATTTGCATTTCTCTGATGACGTTGAGCATTTTTCATGTACCTGCTAACCATTCATGTCTTCTATTGATAAATATCTATTCAGATGTTTTGCCCATTTTTTGAGTGGATTGTTAGATTATTTCTTATTGAGTTGTTTGAGCTCCATTTTTATTCTAGTTATTAATTCCTTGTCAAATTTATAGTTTGCAAATATTTTCTCTTATTCTGTGGGTTGTCTCCTCGCTTTGTTGATTGTTTCCTTTGCTGTGCAGAGCTTTTTAGTTTGATGTGTGATCCTGTTTGTCCATTTTTGCTTTGATTGTCTGTACTTTGGAGGTATTACTCAAGAAATCTTTGTCCAGACTTATGTCCTAGAATGTTTCCCCAATGTTTTCTTATAGTAGTTTCATCCTTTCAGGTGTTAGATTTAAGTCTTTAATCCATTTTGATTTGATTTTTATGTATGGTGAGAGATAGGGGTCAAGTTTCATTCTTCTGCATGTGGTTATCCAGTTTTCCCAGACCCATTTACTGAAGACTGTCCTTTCCCGGTGTATGTTCTTGGCACCTTTGTCAAAAATGAGTTCACTGCAGATATGTGGATTTATTTCTGCATTCTCTATTCTGTTCTATTGGTCTATGTGTCTGTTTTTATGCCAATACCATGCTGTTTTGGTTACTATAGCTCTGTAGTATAACTTGAAATCAGATAATGTGATTCCTGCAATTTTGTTGTTTTTACTCAGGATGGTTTTCCTTATACTGGGTCTTTATGTTTCTGTATAAATTTTAGCATTATGTTTTCTGTTTCTGTGAAGAATGTAATTGTTATTTTGATAGGGATTGCATTGAATCTATAGATTGCTTTAAGTAATGTGGACATTTTAACAATATTGATTCTTCCAATTTATGGACATGGAATATCTTTCAATTTGTTTTTTCTGTGTGTCCTCTTCATTTTCCTTCATCAATGTTTCATAGTTTTCATTGTAGAGATCTCTCATTTCTTTGGTTAAGTTTATTCCTATGTATTTTATTTTATGTGTAGATATTGTAAATGGAATTCCTTTCTTGATTTCTTTTTCAGATTGTCCATTGTTGGCATATAGAAATGCTACTGATTTTTGAATGTTAATTTTATATTCTGTGACTTTCCTGAGTTTAATGATCCTAATTTTGTTTTGGTAGAGTCTCTAGGTTTTTCTAAATATGAGATCATATCATTTGGAAAGAAAAATAATTTTACTTATTTTTTTCCTATTGGGATGCCCTTTCTTTCTTTTGCTTGATTGCTGTAGCTAGGATTTTCTGTATTATGTTGAATAATGGTGAATGTGGGTATTCTTGTCTTGTTCCATATCTTAATGGAAAAACTTTCAGTTTTCCCCATTCAGTATTCTACTAGCTGTTGATCTGTCTTATATGGCTTTTATTATGTTGAGGTATGTTCTTTCTATACCCAGTTTTTTTTTTTTTGAGTTATTTTTTATCATGAAGTGATGTTGAATTTTATTGAATTCTTTTTCAGCATCAGTTGAAATGATCATATGGTCTTTGTCCTTCATTCTGATATAACATATTGCATTGATTGATTTGCATATGTTGAACCATCCTTGCATCCCTGGGATGAATCCTACTTGATCACGAGAAACAATCTTTTTAATGTATTGTTGAATTTGTTGTGGTGGCATTTTGTTGACGTTTCACATCTATGTTTGTCAGAGATATTGGCCTGTAGTTCTCTTTTTTTGTTGTATCTTTGTCTGGTTTTGGTATCAGGGTGATAATGACCTCATAGAATGAATTTGGAAGTATTCCCTCCTCTTCTATTTTTTGGAATAATTTGAGTAGGATCGATATTAGTTCTTCTTTAAATGTTTGGTAGAAATCAGCAATGAAGCCATCAGATTATTGGCTTTTATTGATGGGAAACTTTGTTATGGCTGCAATCTCACTACTTTTTATTGGCTGATTAAGGCTTTGGATTTCTTTTTTTCATTAAATCTTGGTAGGCCATATGTGTCTAAGAATTTATCTGTTTCTTCTGGGTTTTCCAATTTATTGTCGATAGTTGCTCATAATCTTCTCTAATGATCCTTTGAATTTTTGTGGTATTGTATTTTGTGAATGTTTTTTGTAATGTCCCCTTTTTCATCTCTGATTTTATTTATTTGAATATTCTCTCTTTTTTTCTTAGTCTGGCCAAAGGTTTGTTGATTTTACTCATCTTTTCAAGAAACCAACTTTTCATTTCATTAATCTGTTTGTTGCTTTTCAGTGTTCGTTTATTTCTGCTCTGATCTTTATTTCTTTTGTTCTACTAATTTTGGGTTTGATTTGGTCTTTTCTAGTTATTTAAGATGTATTGTTAGGTGGTTTGTTTGAAGTTTTTCTACTTTATTGATGTAAGCACTTTATTGGTATCAACTTTCCTCTTAGTACTGCTTTTGCTGTATCCCATATGTTTTGATATGTTTGTGTTCTTCATTTGTTTCAAGGAATGTTTCACTTTGCTTTTTAATTTCTTCATTGACTGACTGGTCTTTCAGGAGCATGTTGTTTAATTTCCATATGTTTGTATAGTTTCCAAAATTCTTCTTGTTATTGATTTCTAGTTTTATTCCATTGTGGTCAGGAAAGATACTTGATATGATTTCCATTTTTATAAATTTTTTTAGACTTGTTTTGTGGTCTATCATATAGTCTGTCCTTGAGAATATTTCATTTGCTCCTCAGCACTTTTAAGATCTTATTGTATGGTCTTTTTGTCTTAATTTTAAAAATGTTGGCTGGGCATGGTGGCTCATGCCTGTAATCCCAGCACTTCGGGAGGCCGACGTGGGTGGGTCACCTGAGGTCAGGAGTTTGAGATGAGTCTAACTAACATGGTGAAACCCCGTCTCTACTAAATCCAAATTAAAAAAACATTATCTGGGTGTGGTGGTGCATGCCTGTAATTCCAGCTACTTGGGAGGCTGAGGCAGGAGTATTGCTTGAACCTGGGAGGCGGAGGTTGCAGTGAGCCAAGATTGCACCACTGAATTCCAGTCAGGCAACAAGAGTGAAACTCCATCTCAAAAAAAAAAAAAAGAAAGAAAGAAAATATTATTCTCAATTGTTCCTTTGCAGGTAGTCTGTATTTTTTCCCTTTAACTTTGAAGATTGTTGTTTTGTCTTTGGTGTTTAATGGTCATATTATAATGTATTTAGGTATAAGCTTATTTGTATTACAAGTTAAGTTAGAGAATTAATGTCTTTTATTAATTTTGGAAATTCTTAGCCATTACTTTTTTGACTAGTGTTTTTTTTCTATTCTTTAAACAAATTTATTTTGAAATTACTTTAAACTTATGGAAAAGTTTAAAGCATATATATATAGAATGGAGTATTATATATATAATATATATATTATATATATATATAAAAAGAAGTGAGCACTAACACATACTACAACATCGGTGAACCTAGGAAAAGGTACGATAACTGATAGAAGCTAGACACCAAAGAGCACATGTTATATTATTCTATTTATAGGAAATGCCCAGAATAGGCAAATTTATAGAGACAGAAAGTAGATTTGTGGTTGCCTAGATTTGAGGAGCTTAGGGGGCAATCAAGAATGATGAATGATTATGAGTTTTTTTGGGAGGAGGTGATAAAAATGTTCCAAACTTGAATGTGATGGTTGTGTGGCTTTGTAAGTATACCAAAAACCAGTGAATTGTACACTTTACATGAGGAATTGTATGGTATTTGAATTATATATCAAAAGAGCTGTTGTTAAAAGAGAACATAGATCATTATTTCGTGTTTTTTCACCCTTCTTCCCCTAATATTAACATCTTGCTTATATAACTATAATACAGTTATTGAAACTAAGAAATTAATATTGGTGCAGTGCTGTTAACTGAATTATGGACATGTGTGTTTAAAAATGTCCTTTTTCTGTTCCAGGATCCCATATTGCATTTAGTTGTCACGTTTCTGTATTAGCCCATTTTCATACTGCTGATAAAAACATACCCAAGACTGCGCAATTTACAAAAGAAAGAGGTTTAATTGGACTTACAGTTCCATGTGGCTGGGGAAGCCTTACAGTCATGGCCTTTTCTTCTGCCCTAGGAGACTTTAATTGTTTGAGAATAGTGCAAAGCTCTCTTATTAGTTCCTCAGTCTCTTGGCCTTTGTCCCTGTTATGCACTGTTTTCTTTGTTTGTTTTGTTTTGTTTTTGTTGTTGTTTTTGAGACAGAGTCTCACTCTGTAGCCCAGGCTCGAGTGCAGAGGCGCTGTCCCAGCCCACTGCAACCTCCGCCTCCTGGTTTCAAGCGATTTTTGTGCGCCAGCCTCCCCAGTGGCTGGGGCATATGCCTCCACACCTGGCTAATTTTTATACTTTTAGTAGAGACAGGGTTTCACTGTGTTGGCCAGGCTGGTCTCGAACTCCTGACCTTAAGTGATCCACCCACCTCGGCCTCCCAAAGTGCTGGGATTACAGGCGTGAGCCACCACGCCAGGCCCAAATGAATCTTTTAAGAATAGCTTTTAAATTGTTTTGTATTTCTTAACTTGAAATCTCTAACGCCTGCCTTTTCTTTTAGATTTGGTTCCAACTGCTTTGATATTCTAAGTATGCTGTGATCTACCAGCCTTTCCCCACCAATACTCGTGCTTTTTGTACCTATAACATGTTGTTTTTTGTTTGACTTTTGCTTTCCATTTTCTTGTGGCATGGCTGTGTGATTTCTGTTCATTCTTTCTTCAAATCTCTTCTCAGGTCTTATCATCTCTTGATACCCTCCCTGATGACTCCTACCCATTGACTTATTCTCCTCCATAGATTCCTCTTGAAACTATTTTCTGTTGAAATAGTTTAAAGTCATATCATATACCTTTTTGTTTCCAATAATTTAGAGTGATGTATCTTTTTCTTCCTTTACAATAAGGTGTCAAGTTTTTGAAGGATTATATCATCTTTATATTTTATTGTTTCTGTGAGTATTATGTACCACTCTGGGTATGCAGTTGTGCTGAATTGATAGCTTTTAGAGAATTGGTTTGGGTTTTATTTCAAATGCTGATGATTTATAATATCAGAGTTACTAATTTGTGTAAATGTGCCTGCTGTCATGCCTGGTCTACAATACTGCCCTTAGGAAAGGTTAGTTGAACCCAAATCATGTAGGGGATCCCAAATCAAAGAGCATTTATTATTCTACTGTTTCACGGGAAGTATAAAGTAAGAGCAAATGCACTGAATCCAAGTTTTCTCGGAAATACTCTGTCTACTGTCTTTCCTTTGAGCCTCTTCTTAATCTGTCTCCTTAAGTATATATTACTCATTTATCTTTGACATTTTTTCATTTACTACCTTATGTAGTTTTTCTAAATAATTTATATTTGTAGGTAGAGATAAATTGTATGTGTTAATTACAGCTTAAAAGAAGAGATTGGAATATTTTAGAAAGATTAATTCTTATTAAAGCCTATCTAATTGATCTGTGTTTGCATTCTTCCTATCTGAGTCTTAACATTTTCATAAAACATCTATCAGTGAAAAAATCATCAGTGTTAGCTGGAATTGAACTTAAGAAGATATTTGACTACCCATAAAACCAGATATTGAAATGAATGAAGAACACTTGGTTTAAGAAAATTGGGTCAAGTTAGAAATGATACAACATTTTTGCTGGGCTTTAGATTTATTTTATCATTAATGACCTCTTAAAACACTGGAATTAACTTTTAAGACATCTTAAATTATTATGTTAAATACTATAGTTATTCTCCTACCTCTGAAAAGCTTGTAAGGTGATTTGAGAATGTTTGATTTATATATATTAATACTCCAATTTTCTGAGTGGTGATATTGTTTCAACAGGGCTGAAAAACTAAAAAATGTGGATACCTGGCTTTAGAAATGGGCTAGCATTATCTTACCTGCTTTGTTTCAGGGGCTGATTCTTCAACAGTGCATATAGCTAGATAATCTGGAGTTAATTTTGTGTGTGTCGGTGGGAGTGAGAGCTTGTGTGCTTAGGAGAGAGTTATTTACTTGGTTAACTAAAAACAAAGTAGTAAAAAAGCAATTGTGTGAGGCAGGCACAACTTCAACAGTTTACATTGGTTTAAGTTATTTCATTTGAGGGGTGGTACCTTATTAAATCCTATCTTCTAGGCATAGTCTTATTTGTTTCTTAAGTTTCCTTATAATAAAATATAGTACTCTTAATTAATGGCTTTATATAGGTTGGAGTCTTGTTACGTGTTGACCTTTTCTATTTGCTTCACAGGTTGTTTGCATTCGCTCCACTTGGAATGCTCTCTCTCCAAAGCTGAGTTGTGACACAAGACCTCTCATTCTGAAGACACTGAGTGAACTATTTTCTCTAGTTCCTTCCTTAACGGTCAATACAACTGAATATGAGGTATGCATTTGGAGCTCAGCACATTGCCTGCTCCTCCATGGGAAAGATGTGTGTTATAATAACTTTTGGAATAAATATTCCTAATCTGTTGTTGTTGTTGTTGTTGTTCTGAGACCATGTTGATATGTTTATGGACTCTTAGGAGTAGGATAGCTCCTCATCAATCTTATGTCTAAAACGTATTTACATAAAGGATACCAACTTTTAATTATGAGAGTATTGTCAAGATTTTAAAGTCAATATTGTAAAACTAGTGTTTCCAAAATAATAGAATTCATAAAGCCAACCATTAAAAATCATTTTGTTAATGTTTTAAGTTCTAAAAAGTAAGCCACAAAGACATTAATAAAGGCAGGACAGACTCTCCAAACTTTGTGAATTACTCAGTGTTTGTCATTGTAATGAGTTGAAATACTTGGTGGAAGATTCTTTTTTATAAGATTCATATATTACTGCTTAATATTTTCTTAATTATCTCTTCTTTGAGTGAAATGCATGAGAGGGTAGTGAATTACATTTATGCCTCTACATTTGTAAGCCATTTTTTTTTTTTTCATGCTTACCATTTTTCCTTTTCCTTCAAAGAGCAGCAGTTGATTTTCACTTGCAGTCTTGGTAAACTTCTAGTTTGATTTAGTCCTTTACAGACTTTGATAAACTGCCACTCCAGCCATCAGATTCCAATAATAGTCCCTTATATGTTTTAGATCATCTGACTGAGACATGCTTAGAAGATACTTCAACTCATTCTAAATGCTGCACAATGAATAAAATCAAATTTATCCTTACTGGGCTATACAATACTTATCACAGTACCTGGTGCATAATCTATATGTAGTAAGTAGTTGTTGAATGAATGATTGAATCAATACAGAATATTTTAGTTTATTCTTACATGTAGCCTTTTTTTAGGGTCTTAAAAAAAGAATCAATTTGTGACTGTGAGTATACAGTTCACCAACATTCTTTCTTATGGCTGCAGTTCACAGGCACTTGCTCTTATATTGTCAGAGAGTCCACAGGGCTACTGATAATGAGCTAAGACTAAAAGCCAATGTAAGGCCATATTGGGTATATTTACTTTCTGTCTTCAGAGGCTAAAATCATATATCTTTTGTATTGCTTGTACCTTGAGTTAATCAGATTTTATTACAGGCTAATTTATGAATTGGCTGGTGTGTTGGTTTTTTGTGTTGGCTTATCCATGGTTGTGAATTATCTTTTGGACCAGATTTTTTTTTCTTCCAGATTTTACATTCTTTTCCTTTGGTATCTTATATTAGGGTTCCTCTGTTGTTCAGACAGACTGCTTTGGGGCCGTTCTCTCTATCTCTTCCTGCCCAGTTAGGGGGAGTCTCTTCAGTGAACATAGTCCCCTTAAAAGCAGAAGTGAAGAAATGTAGAAGGGAGAGACCCTCCTTCCTCCTCCCACTTTCATCTGTGTGTGTTTAGATAATTGGTTTTTTAACTACTTAGAATTTGTCTGGATGTGAGCCAAAGTTGAATTTAATTTTTCCCAGAGTGCTTCTTAAGTCATTTCTATCCCTAGTAACTTCATTAGCTTAAGTTTCCCTAAAATGTAGTCCAACCTGTTTACAACAAGTCCATAAAGCATTCTGGAATCTGGCCTCATTAGTGGTCTGTATCCTGCACTCCAGTAAAACCAAACCACTTACAGTGTCCTTCAAACTTTTCCTTCCTCCAAACTTTTCCATTTCTTTTCCTTTGTTCATATTATTCCCTCTATCTAAAATTACTTTCTTTTTCCTCTTTAATTTAAAAATATATTTTAGGAAGAAAAGGATTGTTTTAACTCATCCCATCCTTTGAGAGTTTGTCTGCAAGCTGGAGTCTTTTGTTCCCAAAGTTCTTTATACTGTTCTAAGAACGTTTATTCTATTTTATACTACAGGTATATGTATGCATATATTATTTTCCCCATTCAGCTATAGGCTTATTGAAAATGGAGTCCATGATTTAATTATAGTGTATTTTCTGAATTGCTTTGCACAGTGCTTGCTTCACTTATTCATTGAATCAGAATATATTTATTAAAACTGCGCTAGGTCTTAGAGATACTAATAAATATAGTCAACCCTATTTTTGAGTACCTATTCAATCCCCAGCACTCTTACTAGTTTATACCAATTAGTTCTAATCTCTGATAGGAAGGTATCATTTTTTATTGTATTGTTACAGAAACTAAACCTTTGAGAGGCCTATTTATTTGACAGATATTTATGAGTATCTGCTATGTTCTAGGCAAGTAACTTGACCAAGACTGTAGTTAAAAAGCTAAGTGAAAGCTGATGTCTGAATCCGGGACTTTCTAGTTTCATATCCTTTGTTTTCGCATTATACCATGTTATCAGTCCCTGCCTTCTAGAAGCTCAAAGGTAGGTAAAGGAGATAGATATGAGTGATGATAATTATAATAACATTTGATGGGCACAGTTAATTAAAGGGCAATGAGAGTGTGGTAGAGAAAATGACAAACACTCTTAGCAAGAATCCAAGGAAATTATTTGTGCTATTGGACTTGGAACTGGAAGAATTAATATACTGTTGCTTCCCATTGAAGTTTGGGGACTAGAATATGCAAAGGCAAGGAGGTATAGAGGAACCTAATATGATTTAGAGGGGCAAAAAGTTAGATGTGGTGGCAATGAAGAAGACCACCGACTATTGGAAGGTAAATGGCTTTTATGCTTAATCAATTATTTATTACACATTTGTCATCTTTGAGGAACTGTGTGGGCTCTGTGGTTTAGGTCTTTGAAATGAAAAAAACGCAGTCACTGCCTTAAGTATTGTACAACCTCGAGTGAGTTAGTCATGCTAGATGCGGAGGTGTACCATGTGCCGTATGGCCACGTGGAGAAAGGAAAACTCTCTTCTGGGTAGGCTAGAACAGTGGCATGAAAGAGTGACATTTCTGTTAGTACTTGAAGGGACTAAGAGTAAGAAATGGTTAGGTTTCTAAATTTCATTATCTTAAAATCTTAATGTGTTTAACATATCCATGTGCTTAGAAGATGAGTTTGTTTCTGAATATTTACATTTTATGAATGATGGGTGAATACACCTTAAGTGAATTTCTGGTGGTGTTACTTTAAAAGTGACTTAATTTTCATTATTTGCTACTTTGGATTATTTAGTCTCAGTTTTAGCTTGGTCTTAACAATTTATTCTTTTGTTTGTTAACTTTTCAGAATTTTAAAGTTCAAGTCCTCAGCTTCCTCTGGACTCATACTCAAAACAAGGTACTATAATAAGGCTTGTCAGTGAATCAGAACAAAGCTAAGGAAATAATTTTGACATTTGTAAAATAAGACTCTTAGGATAAAAAGTACAACTGCCTTGAAATAATGGGTTCCCAATTTTTAAAAAAAGTGTGATTATTCATAAGTTTTGGTTTTAAAAATTATGCTCAATTTATGCCCATTAATACATTTTTACCATAAAGTGTACTTAATACTTGGTGAATCTGACAGATGGGAAGAGGAACTGTTGATATTATCTTATATTTTTATATGGTCTTTCCCCTTTCCTGCTTTGCCCCTTCCCCACCAACAAGCATACCAAACAAACAAAAAGTCCAGTCCATTTTTTAGATGTTGTTTCCAATCAAGGATTATATATAGAGACTGCTGGTGATGTTATACCTAACTCATGGATGAATGAGCTTAGATTCCAAAAAGGCTAACTTGACCTATCAATAGGTGGAGAATCGGAATCCAAACCTAGGCCTATCAGACAGTAACTCCTTATTCTCCTTCTGCTAAATCATACTACTTCATGGAGACTTGAGCAATTATGAGTTACTTTATATTTAATGTTCAAACTAGAATAAAAATTTAGTATTTTTGATCTCCTTGCCCATTTTTAATTGGGCATATTCTCCAGAAAAATGTTTAATGCTGATAATTTTTTCCAGTTGTTCTTACTTCCCTTCACAGACCCTTTCACTTTTTTTTGCAATATTTTCTTTTGAAACGAGGATTAAATTTCTCGATCTCTCTTTTGAAATTGCTAGTAAATATCCTTTTAGCTAGGCAAAGCTTTAATACCATTTTCAAAGCACTGACTGTAGAACTTTGGGATTGGCGAGGGAAGGTTTCTTTCCCCCTCCAGATTTGATGTTTAATGTATGTTGTGTTTTTTTGTTTGCTTGCTTTTTTTTTTTTACCCTATCTAGGACCCAATTGTAGCAAATGCTGCATATAGATCCCTGGCCAACTTTAGTGCAGGAGAACACACCATTCTTCATCTGCCTGAAAAGGTAGGCATATCTGCTTTCTCACTGGTATTTCTTAATTTGCTAGGGTTTACAACTTTTTCTCTCTCATCTTAGGAGATACTTACCTGATGAATATATACATAACCCTAGATTTGTTGTCCATGCAAGATACAAATTCATACCCATTATTTGTTTATCTGTAAAAGACTGTAGAGGTTTGAAGCAGATGGAAGACACCTATGATGCAAATGAAATCTTCTTAAGGTGACTGGGTTATGGCTTGCTCCAGATCTGAGTCACTCATAGGGATCACTTTGCCTAATTAGTATGCCATCCTGGACTTTAATCCAAGCATGGCCTTCATAGACTAAGATTTTATAGCACCTGTGCAGCCAAAGATCTCTATTTGTGATAAACAATGGGATGCCATATGAAAAAATCTGCTTTTTTTTAGTATCTGTGAATGGTATATAGGTAGCTCCAGAAAACTGGATGGAGAAAGTATCACTATCTTTTAAGAGTTAACACATAGTGTGATATTCAATTAGGAAAAGAGGAAGTCAAATTGTCCCTGTTTGCAGATGACATGATTGTATATTATCTTAGTTTTTAGACTAAACTAAAAACATATAACCTCTTCTAGTATCTGCCTATTATAATCAGCTTCAAATTAGTAGATCCTATTAAGGGGTTAAATATCTGATTTCTTATTTAGTGCCACTATGAACACAAATGCATACAGATGTTTATTGAATGCCTCTGAAGTGTCAAGCAGACATTGTGTTAGATGAAGTTACGTGTAACATTACTCAGAATCTGTCTTTGAGGTTACGTGGCAAGAAGGTTTGGTGTGAATTCCTTGGTATCCTCAGGCATTAAAATGGGTTTGCCTTTTTCTTCTGGATTGTGTTTATACTGAGATTAGATGCCAGTAGGAACCAGGCGAATTTCTGTTTACTGAATTGAATTGGAGCCACGATATAAAAAGGATTGAAAATAGGCTGTTGTAAAACCAATTCCTAAGGCAGGCAGGATTTCCTGTGTCATTGAGGACTTACAAAGATAGATTGACCGCTTGTCATGCAGTGATCACAAATGGGAAAACTTAGGTAAAGATGTGTTATGACTCATACAATTAAAAAAGATGGGACTTCAGACTGCATTATGATGACTAGCAATACCCATTGTTGCTTTAAAACAGAAAAGAAAAAGGAAAAAAGCTACATGTAAATTTCGTATGCAAACACCTGCCAATAGATTAGCTACAGCATCTGGAGAGGCACCTTTTACTCTTGTTTTTAATAGGCAATTATTCATTTAAATCACAGCATAAAAATTACCCTTATTTTTACCTTTTGTTCCTAAAATATTCCAGCTTGAGTAATAGCTTTTATTAAATAACTCCAGCATACTCTTGACATTTAGTCTCTACTTTTTAAAATATTGACATGTTTATATTTTTTTTCTGATTTTGGATTTATATTCAATTTCCAATTATGTTTGCAAGAATTTATAAGTGCTATACTCAGCCAAATGTTAGCTACTTCCTTAATCTAACTCTTCTAAACTCTTTGATCCCTGAATAGCCATAAATAGCTCTTTATATCTTCCAACATAAATGGTAAACGTACTTAGAGTTGGGGTTTTCTATATATGTTTGGGTTTTCAGCATCAGAGTGGAAAGAGCTATAAAGGAAAGCTATAAGGCTTATCCTTTTGTAGCTATGCTTTTCAGCTTTTTTTTTTTTTCTTGCCCTAATCCCCTTCTGGGATATGACCCACTCCAAAAAGTAACAATAGCTCACTGCAGTGGATATTCTGAACTGAGGTTGAGATGAGGGGTGTAAGTGGTTTGAAAGAGTCTTCCTCACTCTGACCCCAGCTTCTGATACTGAGGACCTATTTCTTTATGGAGAATCATTGCTTCTAAGACCACACCATGCATTCTTCTTCTTTTCATTGATTGCTACATTTCAGTTTGGCTGTTCGAACACCTAAAGACTAAAAGTCCAGAAAGTGTTCAATGTGTTCATATCCCAAACAAGTTCCCAAAGGCTAAGGATACAGCCTGGTCGGTGCTTCACCTTAGTTTTGTAGATATGACACTATAAAACAGTGATGTGAAACTGCAGCTCATTTTTCTATAAAAATGTATTTTCAAATGTTTTGGAAGTTCCTGTCAAGTGAGACTTCTGTAATGTAAAAACTAAGATTCTTCTTTGTTGACAGACATTACTCTGCACTAAGGGCAATTGGTTTACACACAAGACTTAAGGTTACCTATTTTTCCAGTGAAAGTGTGTCCATATTCTCTCTTCTTACCTATGGAAACCGGTGGAATAAACTTTTGAGCCCATTGTGAATTTCAAGTAGAGCTAAAATATATATATATATAAGATATCCTTACAAATGTGGCTACTTTGTGAATTATAATTCAGCTACTTTTTAAAGTACTGATTTTCTTTAAATTTACTTAAATATTTCTTGTTGATTGCTGGACATCAATTTATGTTGTATAACTTGTTGAAAGTTAACAGACTGGTAGAACAAAAAGAGTAAGAGGATTGGCAGATATCAGAACAAAGATTTAGGGTTGAATGAAACAGTACATTTAAGGTAATGTACTGGATAGATGGTAGAGCTGAATGAGATACAATAATATGAGTTATTCTCTGCCTGACTGCTTGAGCTGGAAAATTGGTCCCAGGCCTTCAAATTTGGGCTAGAACTTACAGCATAGATTCTCTTGGTTCTCAAGCCTTCAGGCTTAGCCTGGAACTATACCACTGGCTTTCCTCAGTTCCAGCTTGCAGATAGCCAATTATGGGGCTTCTCAGCCTCCACAATCATGGGAGCCAATAACCTATGAAAAAATCTCGTCCCTCTCCCGTCTCCCTCTCCCTCTCCCGTCTCCCTCTCCCTCTCCCATCTCCTGTCTCCCTCTCCCGTCTCCCTCTCCCGTCTCCGTCTCCCGTCTCCCTCTCCCGTCTCCCTCTCCCTCTCCTTTCCACGGTCTCCCTCTCCCTCTCCTTTCCACGGTCTCCCTCTCATGCCGGGCCAAAGCTGGACTGTACTGCTGCCATCTCGGCTCGCTGCAGCCTCCCTGCCTGATTCTCCTGCCCCAGCCTGCCGAGTGCCTGCGATTGCAGGCGCGCGCCGCCACGCCTGACTGGTTTTCGTGTTTTTTTGGTGGGGACGGGGTTTCACTGTGTTGGCCGGACTGGTCTCCAGCTCCTAGCCACGAGTGATCCGCCAGCCTCGGCCTCCCGAGGTGCCAGGATTGCAGACGGACTCTCGTTAACTCAGTGCTCAATGGTGCCCAGGCTGGAGTGCAGTGGCGTGATCTCGGCTTGCTACGGCCTCCACCTCCCAGCCACCTGCCTTGGCCCCCCAAAGTGCGGAGATTGCAGCCTCTGCCCGGCCGCCACCCCACCTGGGAAGTGAGGAGCGTCTCTGCCTGGCCGCCCATCGTCTGGGATGTGAGGAGCCCCTCTGCCTGGCTGCCCAGTCTGGAAAGTGAGGAGCGTCTCTGCCCAGCCACCATCCCACCTGGGAAGTGAGGAGCGCCTCTTCCCGGCCGCCATCCCATCTAGGAAGTGAGGAGCATCTCTGCCCGGCCGCCCATCGTCTGAGATGTGGGGAGCGCCTCTGCCCCACCGCCCCGTCTGGGATGTGAGGAGCCCCTCGGCCAGGCCGTGACCCCGTCTGGGAGGTGAGGAGCGTCTCTGCCCGGCCGCCCCGTCTGAGAAGTGAGGAGACCTTCCGCCTGGGAACCGCCCCGTCTGAGAAGTGAGGAGCCCCACCGCCCGGCTGCCACCCCGTCTGGGAAGTGAGGATCGTCTCCGCCTAGCAGCCACCCCGTCCGGGAGGGAGGTGGGGGTCAGCCCCCCGCCAGGCCAGCGCCCTGTCCGGGAGGCAGGTGGGGGGTCAGCCCCCCGCCCGGTCAGCCGCCCCGTCCGGGAGGGAGATGGGGGGGTCAACCCCCTGCCTGGCCAGCCGCCCCGTCCGGGAGGGAGGTGGGGGGCTCAGCCCCCCGCCCGGCCAGCCGCCCCATCCAGGAGGTGAGGGGCGCCTCTGCCCGGCTGCCCCTACTAGGAAGTGAGGAGCCCCTCTGCCCGGCCAGCCGCCCCGTCCGGGAGGGAGGTGGGGGGGTCAGCCCCCCGCCCGGCCAGCCGCCCCATCCGGGAGGTGAGGGGCGCCTCTGCCCGGCCGCCCCTACTGGGAAGTGAGGAGCCCCTCTGCCCGGCCAGCCGCCCCGGCCGGGAGGGAGGTGGGGGGGGTCAGCCCCCCGCCTGGCCAGCCGCCCTGTCCGGGAGGGAGGTTGGGGGGTCAGCCCCCCGCCCGGCCAGCCGCCCCGTCCGGGAGGGAGGTGGGGGGGTGAGCCCCCCACCCGGCCAGCCACCCCATCCAGGAGGTGAGGGGCGCCTCTGCCCGGCCGCCCCTACTGGGAAGTGAGGAGCCCCTCTGCCCGGCCAGCTGCCCCATCTGGGAGGGAGGTGGGGGGGGTCAGCCCCCCGCCCGGCCAGCCGCCCCGTCCGGGAGGTGAGGGGCGCCTCTGCCCGGCCACCCCTACTGGGAAGTGAGGAGCCCCTCTGCCCGGCCAGCCGCCCCGGCCGGGAGGGAGGTGGGGGGGGTCAGCCCCCCCACCCGGCCAGCCGCCCCGTCCGGGAGGGAGTTGGGGGGCTCAGCCCCCCACCCGGCCAGCCGCCCCATCTGGGAGGGAGGTTGGGGGGTCAGCCCCCCGCCCGGCCAGCCGCCACGTCCGGGAGGGAGGTGGGGGGGGTCAGCCCCCCGCCCGGCCAGCCGCCTTGTCCGGGAGGTGAGGGGCGCCTCTGCCCAGCCACCCCTACTGGGAAGTGAGGAGCCCCTCTGCCCGGCCACCAACCCGTCTGGGAGGTGTACCCAACAGCTCATTGAGAGAACGGGCCATGATGACAATGGCGGTTTTGTGGAATAGAAAGAAGGGGGAAAGGTGGCGAAAAGATTGAGAAATCGGATGGTTGCCGTTTCTGTGTAGAAAGAGGTAGACATGGGAGACTTTTCATTTTGTTCTGTACTAAGAAAAATTCTTCTGCCTTGGGATCATGTTGATCTGTGACCTTGCCCCCAACCCTGTGCTCTCTGAAACATGTGCTGTGTCCACTCAGGGTTGAATGGATTAAGGGTGGTGCAAGATGTGCTTTGTTAAACAGATGCTTGAAGGCAGCATGCTCGTTAAGAGTCATCACCACTCCCTAATCTCAAGTACCCAGGGACACAAACACTGCGGAAGGCCGCAGGGTCCTCTGCCTAGGAAAACCAGAGACCTTTGTTCACTTGTTTATCTGCTGACCTTCCCTCCACTATTGTCCTGTGACCCTGCCAGATCCCCCTCTGCGAGAAACACCCAAGAATGATCAATTAAAAAAAAAAAAGAAAAAAAAAAAAAAAAAGAATTTGAATACCATCTTGATGAATTCACCTTTCTTGTCATTTGTTATTAAGAATTTCTGTGGGATTAGAGGTGATGGACATGTAATACTTGCATTGGTTTAATAATAATTTATTTGGTATATACTAAGTGCTAGGTCCTATCTGAAGAGCTGAGGATGTTGACTGAATGCATATATTTTGTTGGTTTGTAACAGGATCATTGTTAATCACTTAAAGCACACAGATCTAAAATTGGTTCCAAAATTTCAGGGGACTTCTTTGAGGACATGTTGATTCTCATGTTGAAAGATAGATAAGAATGATTTTTCCCTTTTAGCTTTTATTTTTTCTGTTTTTATAAAAGCTAGTTACACTTCCCCTGTCTTCTTTAGCACACCTCCCCAAAAGAAAAAACAAACAAAAAAACTATGGAGAAGTTTCCTTGTTAAAAGAATCAGTAATGGATAAACATTTAGGTAGAAGATACTGACTTTTCTCTCTGACCTGGTTTCATTAAAAAACATTCACCTATTTAAAAATTAAACTTGTTTTCTTGATTTCTAGGGTTAATTTTAGAAATAATATAAAAGAACTGATTATGCATTCAGGGTTGGTATAAATATGGTGTAACCCGTTTGGCTTTGATTTAAAGTGAATGTCACTGCATTCATCAGAAGCTGTTTCTCTTTTTAACTGAATAATTTATGCAGATACTTGACATGTTCCAAATAAAATTCTCTGTTTATGCACAAACTCTTGGATTTCCATAGGTTACAGACACAGAAAGTTGATTGAAAGGTTATCCGGCTCAGAACCCACAGTGAGGCATTTTGTGGGATACACTTTCCAGTACAGATGGTCCCCAACTACGATGGTTGGACTTAACGATTTTTCAACTTTATGATGGTGCAAAAGTGATACATATTAGGTAGAAATGGTACTTCGAATTTTGAATTTTGATCTTTTCTCAGGCTAGGCTAAGATATGTGGTAAACCACTCTCTTGTGATGCTAGGCAACAGCATTAGATCGCAGCTCCCAATCACACTGAATCACAAGGGTAAACAACTGATATTCTATAGTGTGCTGTGTTACCAGATGTTTCTGCCCATCTGTAGGCTAATGTAAGTGTTCTGAGCACACTTAAGGTATGTTAGGCTAAGCTATGATGTTTGATAGGTTAAGTGTGTTAAATGTATTTTTGTCTTCTGACATTTTCAACCTACGATGGGTTTATTGGGACATAACCCCCATCATGAATCAAGGAGTATCTATATTCAATTTGAAGCAAGTTTTAAAAGTAAATTATCAGCTGAGTGTGGTGGCTTACACCTGTAATCCCTGCACTTTGGGAGGCCAAGGCAGGCAGATCACTAGAGGTCAGGAGTTTGAGACCAGCCTGGCCAGCAAGGTGAAACCCCGTCTCTACTAAAAATACAAAAACTAGCCGGGAGTGGTGGTGCGGGGCCTGTAATCCCAGCTACTCGGGAGGCTGAGGTAGGAGAATTGCTTGAACCCTGGAGGTGGAGGTTGCAGTGAGCTGAGAGCATGCCACTACACTCCAGCCCAGGCAACAGAGCAAGACTCTGTCTCAAAAAAAAAACAAAGTAAATTATCATTTTTGACTTTCCATTTAAGTTTTTTAACAAAGCTTAGTTATAATAGGCAGGTCGTTTTTGTTGGTGGGGTGTGTGTGTGTTTTAGTAGGTTGGCACAAAAGTAATTGCAGTTTTTTTCTTTTGCGCCAACCTAATAGATACATATGCAGTTTTATTTTTCTGAGTGTTTTAGCAGCTAATATAATATTATTGCCAAAATTTTATAACCTTAACAGGAATTCTTTCAACTGAGTTCTCTTGATTCTCTATAGTTTTACTCGCATTGACCTTATTAAATTGTTGCACACAACCAGGGGGAAAGACTGGTAGTAGCCTAGGGAAGGTAGAACAAATAATTCTTTTAAGAAGTGACCAGAGGAGTAAAGAACTTACTCATGTAACCAAACACCACCTGTTCCCAAATAACCTATGGAAATAAAAAATTAAAACAAAAATACCAAACACCGCATGTTCTCACTCATAGGTGGGAATTGAACAATGAGAACACGTGGACACAGGAAGGGGAACATCACACTCTGGGGACTGTTGTGGTGTGGGGGGAGGGGGGAGGGGTAGCATTAGGAGATATACCTAATGCTAAATGACGAGTTAATGGGTGCAGCACACCAGCATGGCACATGTATACATATGTAACTAACCTGCACATTGTGCACATGTACCCTAAAACTTAAAGTATAATAATAATAATAAAATAAAAAAAAGTTTTTTTAAAAATTTTTAAAAAAAAGAAGTGATCAGAGGAGAAAGGAAATTTAATGTAACCAAAATGTAATACATAATAAGTGCTAATTTGTCCAGGAGAATCAGCTCACCTATTAGAAAACAAAATTGAAGGAGTGATCATACCATTATAAATACATATAGTATATAATCTATTCTTAAATTATAATACATCTGTAATTTCTTTGCTAAAATTTATGCACATTTGAGATGCAGACATATGCTATTCACTGCATAGAAGATAAATTAATATAGCACACAGTTACGTGAATATGAAATTAGACAATTTAAGATTGATGGGTTGGTCAGTTTGCTTTATCCGCAATCTTTCTTTAGTGGCTCTTAAAAATATTGATGACCCAGGTGCAGTGACTTGTATTAAGTAATTAGGTTGACTGCACAGAAGGACAGGATAGGAGGATAGGATAAAAGTTGTACAGAAATGATCATATCCCTTTTATACTAAATAATTCTGGAAGCATTTGGTCATTTGACATAGTTTGCACAGCACTTTAAGGTTCCTCTGGTGGTGGCAGTGACTTTTCCCCGGCTCCCCACCCCCCCTTACTCTTTTCATTCTACTCCCCTCCTCTTCCCCTCCCCCTCCTCTTCTTCTGCATGCCTACATACCTTCCTCCCTCCCTCTCTCCCTCCGTAGCTCCTTCCTTCCTTCCTTTCTTTTCTCTTTTCTTTTCTTTCTTGCTTGCTTGCTTGCTTGCTTTATTGACATATGATTCATATACTGTACAACTTACCCTTTAAAATATGCAATTTAGTGGTTTTAGTGTATTGAAACAATTGTGCAACTAATCACAGAGCAACCACAATCTAATTTTAGAACATTTTCCCCCCTAAAAGAAACTCTCTCAGCAGTCAGTCTCCATTACTCCATTCCCTCTCCAAGACCTAAGCAACCACTAATCTGCTTTCTGCCTCTGTAAGTTTGCTTATTCTGGACCTTTCCTATAAATGGAAGCATACAGGATGTGGTCCTTTGTGACGGGCTTTCTTCACTTATCATAGTGTTTTCAATATTCTTTCATGTGTAGCATGTATTTGTACTTTATTCCTTTTTATGGCTGGATAATATTTCATGGTATGGATTTATACTATATTTTGTTTATATATTCCATCAATTGATGAACGTTTGGGCTGCATGAATGTTTTGAGGCTATTATAAATAATAATTCTATGAACATTTGTATGCAAGCTTTTGCATGATCATATATTTTCATTTCTCTTGGTTATATACCTAGGAGTGAAACTCCTAGGCCATGTAGTAACTCTATTTTTCTGTTTTCCCACGTTACTATGATGTGTAAAATGTCAGGAAGCAAGGCAGAAGAACTCAGAACCAACTTCTTTCTCAGGACTTTTTAGGCCACTAGGATTGTTTAGAATCTTTAAGACAACTCTCAATGAGAGTAAACCTGGAAGACTGTGAGTATGCACACAGACTAGACACTTGAAAAACCCTCCTGGTCAGAATCAAAAGGTTTGCGAACATGCCAGAGTTTCTCTCATATGCAGTGATTTCGACAGATGCTTTCATACCCTATCTAGAGTATACCTGATAGTTATCTCTGTAAGTATGGCTGATTCCGCCCTCTGAGAATTAGGTACTTAATACTGAATCTGAATTAAATCTTGTCTTGGACAGTGCTCGGGTAGTCAGGTTGCTTTCACTTCTCCTTCACTAGTGAAGAGAACACTAGTTATGGTTGAAAGGCTTCACTGGAGTTGAGATTATTATTCTTAAGAGAAGCATTTCTTTTCTGTTTCTTCTACCCCCCTGCAAGAATCCTGAGTCAGTGCACTTCCTAAATGGAACAGTGCTTTGGGGACCTATGAAGAAGGCAGTCTGCAGGAATTGTTAATTATTTCTAAAAATAACTCTGGGATACAGGCTAATGGTAATGACTGGATTCTGGCACTTTATGGTTATAGAAACCACTTTTATATACTTTGATTTCCTCCCCTAATGCTTAATTATCTCCTTGTGGACATTATGATAGAGTGTCATTGAAGGTATTAAAAATGTAATTAATTGCTTAACAGTTATATCTTGTGAAAACAATGTGGAAATCTTTTTACATTTTTAATTTTTGGTTCAAACAAACCTAACTAATCAAAGAGCAGCCACAAAAATCTTCAAAATGCTAATTAGACACAATAATGTACAGCTACCAATTACAGATTTTAGTGTTTTTGTATTCCACAGCAACAAACTGCCAAGTCTTAAAAAAAAAGTCAACTAAAGCATTCTGTTGTTCCCTGAGCTCTACTGTATATTCTACTGGAAGATTTTAAGCTCTGTCATGGACATATGACTAGAATCACAAATTTTTTAAAAAGTGTTCAGACAAGGCAAATATCTAACTATGAGCTATAGAAGTTAAATATATTGAGTATGTCAGTGTTTGCATTTTATTTTTGGATGGTATAGAATTTTATTAGTTTTCTATAATAATCATTGCTTATACTGGCTTACAGTGATTTACTGTATTAACATTAGCTTTTTATACAGATCTGAGATTGTATCTAATAAGATGACTAGAGTCATGACCATTTAGTTAAACTAAAAAATGAATAGATTTTTAAAAAATTAATTTCAATGGTCTTTTATGTTATAGAGTGATGGAGTCTAACAAAATTTTAAAATCTTGTCACAAAAAAGGATACAGAAAAGATTTTGCATAATGTTTTATTATTATCCTCTCTATGATCTTTTCGCTTATCATTTCAGATAAGACCAGAAATTCCCATTCCTGAAGAATTAGATGACGATGAAGATGTTGAGGATGTGGATCTTTCAGTTCCTGGCTCTTGCTATCTCAAACTGTTGTCACTCACTCCCCCTTTGGTTTTACCAGGTGACTCCTATTTGGTAGTAGAGAAGCTAGCATTTTTTAGTGGTTCGATTTGTCTGACTGTATTCTTTTGTGATAGGTACATACTATAGTTTAACCTTATGTGCTTATTTTTTAACCAGAATGTTAAATGCACCCATCTGTTCTATCGAAACAGCTTGAGGTAGTATGGTGTTTAAATCATATGAAAAAACGTTACATCTGAGTAGGATTGAATAAGAAAACTAGTGTAAACAATTGTGTTCACTGATAATTAAAATTCATTTAAAAGGCTAAATGTATTCCACAAGATGAATTTGCACTGGTACTCCAGGTCATTGATTTAAACAATACTTCTTTCTTACATAAGCCAAGTGAAAAGATCATTAGACTATTCAGAGATTTACTGAGTAGTTTCATTATTATACATTTATTCTTTCTATAGAGTTATGCCAAAGATGTTACTGATATTTATTTCAGAGCTATAAATTAATGCTTTTAAACGATGGATCAAATTGTATGGTCATTCAGCTTTGATGTAAAGCTTATAGGGCCTTTATCTTTTAAAAAGTAGGCTGGGTATGATGGCTCACCCCTGTAATCCCAACACTTTGGGAGGCTGAGAGAGGCAGATTGCTTGAGGTCAGGAGTTAAATACAAAATTAGCCTGGTGTGGTGGTGCATGCTGTAGTTCCAGCTATTTGGGTGGCTGAGGCACAAGAATCACTTGAAGCTGGGAGGTGGAGGTTGCAGGGAGCTGGGATCATGCCACTGCATTCCAGCCTAGGTGACAGCCTAGGTGTCTCAAAAAAAAAAAAAGTATTCTAATGCTTATATGTGGTAATTATTCTATATGTATATTGTGTTTAGAAGTACTCACTTGCCCCTATTACTATATGCCCTACCCAAGAAATGGTAGACGATACCATTTGAAAAATACGTTTGATTGTGGACTGTGATTAGGAACTTACATTATTTTATTTTGAATGTTATTTTCTGATCATTAAAAAGTTATTTACAAATTCCTCAAGTAATTTATTGTGATTAAGTAGCTTTTCTATATTAGACAACATCTTGCTTAGTTTTGTTACAATTCTACTTTGAATGTTCGTGGATGTAAAAATTTAATTTCTGGAAATGAAGTTCAATCAAAACAAGAAATGTCATTTTATTTTCTCAGTCATAACCATACTAGCCTGTAATGTTGGAAGTTTTTTCCTCTGGTTTCATCCCACATGGAAATTCCTGTGAAATTCAGCCAAATATATACTATTTATTTCTAGACAAAGCTCCTTTTACAGTTCCCTGCCTCCTTTTATTAGAGAAAACTGAATGGCCAAGTTAGACAAAGAGATCACCTTTTCTCTTCTCCTGATATCTAGAAAGAAGCCTCAAAGACTTGTTCACTCTTCCTCTCTTCTGTTCTTCCCCACTTCCTACCTCTTAGCTTTTCAGAGTCTAAGACCTCCCTGAAGTTAACATGAGTCCAAGGAAGGAAAAAGCCTTCAGTTATCCAAAGTTCTTTCTTTAACCTGAAATAACCTAGAGTCAGAAGTCCTTTGGGGCTTTTTAAATGATTTTTTTTTTCACTTGTACATGTATCCCCCATCACAGTCTCTGGTGTTACAAAGAGAAGTGGGGGAATATTTGTTGCCAAGGGGTGCTGTTGTTTGTCCTCTCAGTACAGAATGTGCAGTGCTATGATGGCTATTACCTGGCTCTTCTACATTGTTTGCCTTGGTGGTTCTCAGTGCCTTCGATTGAGAAAGAAGGGGTAGAGTTGAGATCGACAACTGTATTTGTTTGAGAAAATTTACTAATTTGAGTGAGGTGGGTGATCTAGATGCTATGTTGGCAAACTGTCACCATGGACATTTTTTCGTTGATTATTAGAGAAGTATAAAAAGTGTCCCTTTGATTATTACAGAACTAGAAAAAGAACCAGGAAAAAGGCACCAGCCTTAGGAATATATACCCTAAAATGCACAGGATGAATGATATATATTAGTCACCAAATGCTACAGACAGAAAAGTGGGTTGTGCTGAATTTAAGTGAATCCTGCCCCTTTCTCCTTTTAATTCCTTTCAAATGAACACAAAAACAGCTGTAAAGTGAATCCAGGAATTTGCATTATTTAAATAGAGATGTTACTGCTATTGATTATTTAAAAATAGTTTTGAAATAATTTTACACTTCCAAGAAGTTGCAAAAACAGTTTAGAGAGTTCTGTGTACCTTTTTTGACCTGGTGCTCTAGTTGATAACATCTCACATAACCATAGTATGATATTAAAACCAGAAAATTGACATTGGCACAATATTACTAACTTAAACTATAGACCGATTTGAATTTTATAGGGTTTTTTCCCCCAGTATATCAACTTAAGGGATTAGCTATTTCTTTCCCCGTCAAGTGTCCCTGAGGGGTTTGGGCCATCACCCTGAAAGACCAAATCCCGAATAGCATAATTGTAATTGCCGAAATCCTGAAAGATTAAAATATCTAAAGTCTAAAATCCTCAAAATCACAATTCTGAAATCTCAAAAATGTAATTCTAGAAAAATAATAAAATGTTCTTTAAAAGATGTATATTTACATTTTAAAAGGCAATTTACTTGAGAAACATAAAAACACAGCAGAGCACTTCATAGATCACTTTACACAATAAAATAGGCAAAGTAATATACATATTTTTGCAATCATAAACAGGTATACTAACAACAGCCACAATCTAACAATTATGAGCAGATGAACTGTATTCATAAACAAATAGCCCTCAAAACAATATGTATAAATGCTTATCACTATGACTGGTGGTTGTGGGCTCCCAGGTTTGTAACTGCAGTCACCGGAAATACTCTGATGCACAACTGAAGTCTTTTGACAAAATCGGTCGAAAACCTCAAGCTCGAGACCAGCCTGGCCAACATGGTGAAACCCTGCCTCTACCAAAAATACAAAAATTAGCCGGGCATGGTGGCAGACACCTGTAATTCCAGCTACTTGGGAGGCTGAGACAAGAGAATCGCTTGAACATGGGGCAGAGGTTGCAGTGAGCCAAGATTGCACCACTGCACTCCAGTCTGGGCAACAGAGAGACTCCATCTCAAACAAACAAACAAACAAACAAAAATCCCAACGGGTTACCACTCTTTATGCAGTCACTCAAAGAATTGAGATCTCGAGATATTTTATGTTTCACAAATGCAGATATACAAAAATGACATCTCTACTTATTGAGGAAGTTTCAACATTTTTACATACATACACAATACTTACACACAAAGTCAGTGTTGTGATAATGCACTTTTGTGGAGTCATATTTGTAAAAAAAATGCATAAAACCAATTAGAACTCTTTAGAAGTCTTTATACAATTTGTACTTCCAGTATCGGAAAAGATGCAAAAATGAAATACATAGCATAGCAAATTGGCACTATGTGTGAAGGGGCGGAAGTTGTACATGATTAAATAATTTGGCAGGGGAGATTTCTTGTGTTTTTTGCCTGCGTTTTCATTTCTGTGATCTTCAAAATGTGAACTGTACTTGTATTTGGAGAGTGGTTGTGGTCTAGAAATTTGGTGAGTATATATTCTCCATCTGAAAGTCTAGTTATTGCTCGGCCATTGGAAATAAGCAATTTTCTGCTTTTGCAGCATCAATAATAATTAACTTTCGAACTTCTTTCACCATTAAGTAGCCTTGTACACATAACTTATCACAACCCCTTTTTGTGAGAGAACAATTTCGCATATCTCTTCCACTCTGTTGTAAGGAATATAGTAAGAAGGAAGGGTATTTGGCTTCTCCAATACCAAATCTATTTTAGTCACATTTCTTCTGAAAGACAGAATCAATAGGACATGTATATAGATATATGAGGGGACTGATTAGGATAATTGGCTTACATGATTACAGTAGCTAAGTTGTGTGACAGACTATCTGCAAGCTGGAGGCTGGGATTCTAGTAGTGTGGCTCCATTCAAGTCCGAAGGCTTCAAAACCTGGGAAGTGGGTGGTGTAACTCTCAATCTGAGGCCAAAAGCCTCAGGACCCAGGGGGCTGCTGGTGAAAGTCCTGTAGTTTAAAGGCTGTTGAGCCTGGAGTTCTGATGTCCGAAAGCAGCAGCAGAAGCCTGTCCCAGCTCTCATAGAGAGTTCACCTTCTGTATTTGTTCTCTCTGGGTCTCTGGACAATTGGATGGTGCCCATCAACATTGAGGGCAGATCTCCCCTGTACACTACTCAGACTCACATACTAATCTCCTCTGGAAATACCCTCACAACCCCCAACCCCAAATAATGCTTTACCAGATTTCTAGGTATTCCTTAAGCCAGCCAAGTTGACACTTCAGTTCACAAGTTCACCCCTTGTCAACTGGCACCCATACACATCTCCTTAACTTCCAAATAAAGATAGTAACAAGGTAATAGTTCTCCCTAACAGATGCAACTATCCTGTGTACTAATGCACTAATTCCCTCCCCAGGATTAGGCTTTCAGGATTTCAACATTTGGGATTTTAACCTTTTGGGATTGTGATTTTGGGGATTTTAGATGTTAGGAAGTTTAGACTTAAGGGATTTTGATCTTCCAGAATTTCAGCATTTGGGATTATGGTGTGTGGGACTGTGTCTTTTGGGATTATTATTAGCACTAGTTTTTTATATTTATTCCAAATAGTTACCTGTATCAATTGTTTTTTCTTTTTTATTGCTGACTGGCATTCCATTGTGTGAATGTAACACAGTTTGTTGATCCATTCAGCTGTTGAGGACATTTGGGTTGTTTTGAGAATTTATATCTGACACTTTGTGTCCTACGAATTTTCAGCTTCTTTTTAAATTCCCATCTGGTCATTGGTAAGAAAGAGATTGGGGAAAGCTCAAAAGCAACGGGAAAAATTCTAGTTGCTAACTTAGTATTTACGGGAAGATGAAGCTGTATACATCAACTACACTTAGCCTCCTGGCATCTTATCCTCATTTAAATTAATCCCTGGGCTGGTGTTAGGTAAACATCTGTAGTTCACTGTAGAGCTTCGTAAGTAGAAAACTTCCATTGCTGGGTTAGTCTATGTGCAGATATGTTCTTGCCCCTTGACATGTTTCACCTTTTGCCAGAATAGGATCCTTCTGAGAAAGGATGAAATTACTTTCTTTCATCATAGTGCCTCTACCCTCACAAACAGTTGATTCATAGCTGCATTCTGTAAAGTCTGTAATTATACCCACTTTGAAGCAGTCCCTGTGTATGTGTATGCAGAAATTGGGGTACATGGCCTGCAATCGGATATTACTCATCTGTTTTGTGTAAATGATGTATTGATCACTGTTATGACAAGAAAGGGTGGGGGATACATTCAGATTGAGTAATTGGAGAGAGTTTAATAAAGAACCTATTTACAGTTGTGTTGTCAAGGTTAAGGGAAACTCACAAGAGATGGTAAACCGTCTCAGAGTGCTTAATGTCTCTGGCCTACAGAGATAACGGGAGGAAGAAGAAAGAGTATCTGTATTATAAATTGGGGTGCCTAAGGGGAGCCAAGACTTTCAGAAGAGGAATGCAGGCAACCTGTAGCAATCCTGCAAGAAGCCCTGTGTCTGGGGAATACATCTCCTGACTTCACTGTTTTCACCCTTTGATGTCCTGCCAGTGACTCCAGTGGTTGAAACCAACCAGAAGCCAGAGGACATGGGAGCCTGTTAATGCCTTTCTTTAAAGACTGTTTTTCCAGAGCACAGAGCAGGGTTGAGAAGGATAGAGGATAGATAAGAAGGAGTAAATGGAAAACGTCACATATTGGTGTTTTTGAGCTTTGAATGGAGAATCTTGATTGCATCTAGGAGGGTCCTGTCAGAAATGGGTATATAATAGATGGTCCAGTGAGCTCTTGCTGCCTTTAATTTAATCATATTCATTTAAAGGAGACTTTTAGATAGATCTCTTCAGAATGAAATTCCAGTTAGGTGGACCCTTGCTTTTTGTTTCTGTAAGAGCCACATGCAGTGGTTTTCTTTTTTCATTTTCCGCTACATATGATTTGTTTAGCTTTAATGTTTTTTGTTTTTTTGTTTGTTTCTGTATTGGGCAACCTCTAGTGGTCCTTAGGAAAATCACATTTGAATATGAACCTATAGTCTTATCAAATATTTTGTTTATACATCCTGTTGTCTTCTGACATCATATTTCTGTTATTATATAGTAAGTAAAATGTCAAATGATAAAGATCTTTGGCTTAATTAGAAAGAACACAAGCAAAGATAGTGGACAAATATCTCATTTTAAAATAATTGTCCTAATATTGCTAAGTATAGATAGTTATGAAAGAGGTTTTTCTGAAAACACTTAAATGATAAGAAGGAGCCATTCTCATGAAAATGTGGGACTGATATGTTCCAGGTGGAAGGGATAGCAAATGCAGTGGCACTGACTTAAATATCAACTTTGTGTTTTTGAGGAATGGAAAGAGGCCATATGTAAGTGTGACTTCAACATAGCAAGGAGGTAGGGTATTAGACATTAACTCTGAGGGGTAGTCAGGGCTAGATTATAAAAGGTCTTGATCATGGTCAGAAGTTGTGATTTTATTTTATGCACAGTGAAAAGCAACTGGAAGGTGTTAGGGACAGAAATGACAAAATTCTGGCCTCTGGGCAGAGGAAGGTTTATAGAGGGTGGTCAAGAGGAAAAGAATTCACTAAACTAGTTTTTACATTAGTTTGTATGAGGAGGACAAAAGATAATAAGTAGATAAATAGCAGTGAAAAATGGAGAGAAATTGATGGATTTGGGATAGATTTTGAAGGTGGAATCAGAAGGACTTGCTAATGGATTACATGTAATAAGTGAGGGAAAGAGAGGAATTAAGCTTGAGCAACTTGGTGCCATGTTCTAATTTGGAGGAAGACTAAGAAAGGGATAGGTATCAAGAGGTCTCTTTTTACCATGTAAGGTTTGGCCAGAAATGTAGCTTAGTTGTTTGTATATGAGTTAAGAACGCATGTTTCTCTTCTAGCTTATTGTATTTACTCTACTTTTGGTCTCCTTTTATCCTCTTTTAGCTTTGGAGGAATTTTTTACATCACTTGTGAAGCAAGAAATGGTGAATATGCCTCGTGGGATATATCACTCTGCATTAAAAGGAGGTGCCCGCTCAGACCAAGGAAAGACTGTAGCAGGAATCCCCAATTTTATATTGAAAATGTATGAAACAAACAAGCAACCAGGACTGAAACCTGGCCTTGCAGGTAAGGGTAGTACATAGTACCAAAAATACAGGTTTTTCATGTAATGATTTAACTTCCACTTCCAAGTAGGATATAATGGGCTATGGCAGGGTGTTGCTGCTGCTACTAACGTGGATAAATTATAAAAATAATCGCATTTTAAAAGACATCGCAGGACTGTGGAAGCAAACACAAATAGATGGATTTAAGTTTCAGAGTCAGCATAACATTTTAGAACTGTTTTCTCCCCACCTTGGGGGATACCAACTCAGCCCAGAGGCATGGCCTGTTGGAAGAAAGAGAAACTAGAGGAGCTTTTAGTGATTGCCTGGGACTAGGGCGACAAATTAGAGATTTTTCTCATAGGACACTTGCTGAATTTTGAATTTGCACCAAGAGCTAAAGAGCTAGGCTGAAAGCTTCTGAAAGGCAAAGTGAAATCCCTTTTAGTCTTCTGATGCTTAGGAAACAAAGACGAGCTAGGAGAATGGGCTTGAAAAAACAGCATGCAAGAGGTAAAAGCCCAAGAGAGAATGATGAATTGATACTGAAGATCTGCAACTGCTCTCACCTGGGTGAACTTACTAATTCTGGCCACAGTTGGAATCTGAGCATTCAGCCTCAACTTTAGTGAGAAGCTGGTGAGGAGGTGGAGAAACCAGCAGACATCTTGGCAATCATGTGGAACGAGAGTGACACAACTCAGAACTTGAGTGACCTTGAGCACAAGGCCAATTTCTCTCAAGTTATTTGCGACATTTTGAAGCTTTATGGGATGGAAAGCTAAAGAGCTAAGCTGAAAATTTCTGAGAGCAGACCTAAATCTCTCATAATTTTTTCAGATTGAGGAGTCAAAGACTCATTAGACTGCCAATTAGTGGGGGGTGTTGTGGGGAGATATACCCTGGCAAAGGAGTGAACCAGAGCTGGACTCAAATTACAAAAGTTATAATCAGTCCTAACCCAGATCAATTCCTGATTAGGTTGAGGTAATCAGTCCTTCACCCAGTCTGCCTAACAGAGGAGAGAGGAAAACTACTCTTTGATTGACAATAACACCATTTAGTACCTCTGTGGTTCTTTCATATACTGCACTAGACACAGGACAAAGGAAGAAGCTGGAAATGAAGGGAATGATTCCTGGAGATAAAGAAGTCACTCTGTTTGGAAAATATCAATTCTAATTGGCCTACATGAAATAACATACTTTCAAAATATATGACAAAAATGAGTAGAACTAAAAGAGGAAATAGACAAACCCACAATAATAATGGAAACTTTAAAATATCTTTTTCAGTAGCTGGCAGAGCAAGGAGACAAGAAAATCTATAAGATCACAAAATATCTGAACAATCTATGAACAAACTACTGTATAGACATGTAGAACATTGTACCTTATAGTGATAGAATTTATATATCTTTTAACTGTACATGGAAAATTTACCAAAATGACCATACGCTGGACCACAAACTTCAATAAATTTCAAGATATTGAAGTCACTTAGAGTTTGTCCTCTGATGACAATGGGATTAAGCTAGAAATAAATAACAAAAATGATTACCATGATATCTCCAGTTGGCTGAAAATTGAACAGTATACTTAGTAATGGATGGATCAGAGAAAAGAATCAAAATGGAAATGAGAAGATAGTTTGAAGTGAATGATAATGAAGATAAGCCATATAACAACCTGTAGGTGGCAGCTAAAATAGTATTTTTAAACACTGTTTCCCCTCTAGGGAAATTCACACTTTCAATATATATTTTAGAAAAGAAAGGAAAATAATCAGTATTTAAACTTCCAACTCAAGAAGCTTGGAAAAGAACAGCAAATCAAACTTAAAGGATCAGGGAAGAAATAATAAAGATAATAAAACTCAGTGCAATAAAAAACATAAATAAGCTGGAGGTTCAGCTGAGAGCTTCACTGACCGTTGTGGAAAGGGCAGGGAGAAGAGGGAGAGTGAGTGTATGTGAATACAGGAATGAGGGAAAGCTTGTCCACTTTTGAGTATAAACTAAAGGGACCCATGTTATCATGTGTTCATGAAGATTAATATGTGCAAGTATTTCTCTTTAATTGAAATTTTTAAAAAACTTAATAGAATCTCTAGAACTAAACAGTTCACAAAGTCAAGACTTGCAAATTTGTTCATTTATTTATACTTACACTTATTTACTCATAAGTAAATTGTAAATAATATTTTACATGTGATCTTAACTAAAAAGCTATGAGTCAATAAGTAATATACTATATTATGTTACGTTTATATTTTGAGACAGAGTTTCTCTTGGTTGCCCAGGCTGGAGTACAGTGGCACAATCTCAGTTCACTGCAACCTCCACTGCTAGTTCAAGTGGTTCTCCTGCTTCAGCCTCCCGAGTAGCTGGGATTTCAGGTGTTCGCCACCATGCCTGGCTAATTTTTGCGTTTTTAGTAGAGATGGGGTTTCACCATGTTGACCTGGCTGGTCTCAAACTCCTGACCTCAAGTGATCTGCCTACCTTGGCCTCCCAAAGTGCTGGGATTACAGGTGTGAGCCACCGTGCCTGTCCCAATAGTATTTTAAATATTAGCTTTTTAAATCTCTTGTGTTTTTTTATTCCTTATATATAAACGGTCAAAAATCATAATTTGCTTAACAAATTAGCTTTTATTTATAAATATCTCTATCCAGATTGATTATCAGTTACTGAGAATCTAATTAGTAAAGTTTTTCCGTAAGAAATGTCTTTGTAAGCTGGGCGCGGTGGCTTACACCTGTAATCCCAGCGCTTTGGGAGGATGAGGCAGGCGGATCATGAGGTCAGCAGTTAGAGACCAGCCTGGCCAATATGGTGAAACCCTGTCTCCACTAAACTTAAAAAATTAGCCGGGCATGGTGGCAGACGCTTGTAGTCCCAGCTACTCAGGAGGCTGAGGCAGAAGAATCCCTTGAACCCAGGCGGCGGAGGTTGCAGTGAGCTGAGATTGCACCACTGCACTCCAGCCTGGGCAACAGAGTGAGATTCTGTCTTAAAAAAATAAAAATAAAATAAAGTCTATATAATTTTTTTTTAAAGGTGGTATGTTATTTTGCTATGATGTTTCCATGTATCAGAGTAAAGATGGAAAACCATTGAACAGACTGATGGCCAGCAGAGGGCGAAGTTTCAAGCAGACTTCACTTGCTCTTGTACATGAGGTAGGTTCCCATGTCCTCTTCTTTATGTTTTAGTGTTTTCTCCCTTCATGATATGTTTAAGAAGTTGTTTGTTTGTTTAGAAATAATTTTTTTGATCATAATTAATGTAAGTTGCTTTTAAAGGCCACCAAAATAGTTGACCCAACTGAATACTCAAATATTTCAATGTATTTCTGAAAGAAACTGCCATGTTTTCCCCCACTGCCCAGCGTATTTATTAGGGAGTAATGTCTAGGAATTTGCTTTACTTCATCAATGCTTAACTGTCATTATTCAGAATAAATATCAATTTATTGTTTAAAGAAATGCTACTGCCTATATCTTAATTCTAATCCTTTGCAATTATGTAGGGGACCAGTGTTTGTATTTTGTGAGTGTTTGGAATTAAAAGTAAATAAAAGCATTTTAGAAAAATAACCCTTGGTTTTAATGTTTATTTTACTTTTCCTTTCAGCTACCTTTTAAAAATAAAGTTCTGTGATTCTATTAGATGATTTATATGAAATCTGATTATTGCAGATTATGGCAAAACCAGGGGAAGAGGGAAGCTGGAAAGTCCTTGGGAAATGTATTTTTATTGTTTTTAAATATTTTATCACACTCATATGATGTATACAAATTAAAATGTATGAATGAATAACAAAACAAAAGGTCACAGCAAAGAGATTTATATAGTTCAGACATAGTAGGTTATATATCAGTTATAAGCAAAAATATATGAATTGTAAAGATTTAATGAACTTGATATAAAAATAATTAGCATTTCTAAAATATCTTTCTATAACATCTTATTTTGATGCCTAATTATACATTTGGTTGTAATTAATTTGATTCACTTTTATTCTGTATCACACCAATTGCCACCAGTTTCATAGCACAGCAAAATTCAGAGGGTTTTTCAAGACCCATCTTTGTCCTTTGCCATCCATTTTCCTTTCATATATTTAGTTAGAATTAAAATTGTGTAAATACTTGTTTCAGAAGCTTTTTTTTGCCTAATATAGTGTCTTCATTCAACTAAAAAGAGAAGAAGGATCTGGGAAGAGCAACACTTTTCTAGGAGGAAGGTTTAATTTCAGACATAGGTGATTTCTATGTTTTTTTTGTCCCTGGCATCTCATTAGTTGGCATAGAGAAGGGAGAAACGTGGTACCTTTTTGTGTTTTAAGCTGTGCACTTAGATATTTGAAGGAAAACTGAAGTCTAAAGTCTTACTGAAAAGCTGATTTATAATGAAAAGTCACCATCAGAACAGAAACAAGAAAAAGCATTAGTGCAGGGGATGGCAGAAGACATCTGATAACTTTTGGCAGTGGCATCAGAAGTTATGAGGTGTGTCCGAGATATAAGCACAGAAAATCTTTGGGTTAAGATACTTGTTGCTTGTGCTGTAGAGAGTCTAGAAAATTTCAAAGGGAAAAGAAAATAACATCATTGTTTTAGGGGTCAATTAGAAGGCGTATTGGACAGAATTCTGCCAAATGTATAGTAGGATTTTAGACTGGATTCCATATTCTGCTCAGTATATGTAGTTCATTTGCTTAAAACACAAAGGCTGGGGGACCCATGAAGTTTCTCAAACTATGTGACAAGAAATAATATGAACTTTCAGAGCTGGTTAATAAAAATAATTGTAATAATAACAGCTAATAATCGATTTAGATAATTTCAACACTGTGAGGTAGGTGCTGTTAATGTGTCAAGGTCACATAGCTAACAAGTAGAGGAGCCTGGAAATTGAACCCAGGCAGTGAGGCTCCATAGTCCTTGAACTGTCATCTTCTCTCCCAGGTTAATCAGAGAAGATTCTAAAAATACATTTGGATTTTTCCAAGATTACTCTAAGCTCTCTTAAATCATCTCCTTGCATCTCGTCTTTCTTTTGTTGCAATCAATTTGGGATTTTTCCAGATGAAATTTCTTCAAACCCTGCTTTTGATCCTCCCATTACTTTATCCTGAGTCTTTTTTATTTCCAAGTATTTCTTCTTTCTTTCCTTTTTCTTTCTCTTTTTTTCTTTTTGAGATGGAGTCTCACTCTGCTGTCCAGGCTGGAGTGCAATGGTGCAATCTCAGCTCACTGCAACCTCTGCCTCCTAGGTTCAAGGGATTCTCCTGCCTCAACCTCCCGAGTAGTTGGGATTACAGGCATGCGCCACCACGCCCAGCTAATTTTTGTATTTTTAGTAGAGATGGAGTTTTACCATGTTGGCCAGGCTGATCTCGAACTCCTGACCTCAGGTGATCCACTTGCCTCGGCCTCCCAAAGTGCTGGGATTACAGGCATGAGCCACTGTGCCCAGCCATATTTCCAAGTATTTCTTGAGAATTGCAGTTTGTTTATTAATTCACCAGTTGATGCACCTTCGGGTTTTTTCTGTTTTCAATGATTAAGACTAAAGTTTCTATAAACATTCTCATACAGATCCGTGTGTGAACATTCATTTTTCTGTTTCTTTTCAGTAAACAAATACCTAGGAGTGAGAGTGCAACGTCATGTGGTAAATTCATATATAACTTTATAGGAAACTATCAAACTGTTTTCCTAGTGGCTATCTTATTTTGAATGCCCATCTGCAAGGTATGAGAGTTTGAGTTGCTCTGCCTTCTTGTCAGTGCTTGATATAGTCAATTAAAAAAATTTAGCTATTCTTGTAGATGAGTAGTATTAGTTTCCCTTTGTGGTTTTAATTTGTGTTTCCTTAATAACTAATGATGTTGAAGCATCTTTCCATGTGTTTATTTTGTATGTATCTGTTTTCTTCCTGAAGTGTTTGCTCTGATCTTCTGCCCATTTTTAAAACTGGGGCTTTTGTTTTCAAAAGAGTGTTCTTTATATATTCTGGATATTATTATTTTTTTTTAACTTAGTCTGTTACATGTCTTTTCATTTTCTTTTTTTTTTCTTCTTCTTCTTTTTTTTTTTTTTGAGATGGAATCTTGCTCTGTTGCCCAGGCGGGAGTGCAGTGGTGCGATCTCAGCTCACTGCAACCTCCGCCTCCCAGGCTCAAGCGATTCTCCTACCTCAGTCTCCTAAATAGCTGGGATTGCAGGTGTGCACCACCATGCCCGGCTAATTTTTGTATTTTTAGTAGAGACGGGGTTTCACCATGTTGGTCTGGCTGGTCTCAAACTCCTGACGTCATGATCCACCTGCCTTGGCTTCCCAAAGTGCTGGAATTACAGGCGTGAGCCACTGCGCCCGGCCTTCATTTTTTAATAATGTATTTTGAAGAGTGGACTTTTCATTTTGAAGAATTTCAACTTACCAAATTTTACAAAATGGTTCTTGCTTTTTGTTTAATCCGAGATTACAAAAATTTTTCATTTTCTTTTTTCCTGTGTTTTATTTTTATTCTTTTAAATTATTTTTAGAAATTGAGGTATGATATGGTTTGGCTATGTCCCCATCCAAACCTCATCTTGAAATGTAATGCCTACATGTTGTGGGAGGAACCCAGTGGGAGGTGACTGAATTATGGGGGCGGGTCTTTCCTGCACTGTTCTCATGATAGTGAATGAGTCTCATGAGATCTGATGGTTTTAAAAACGTGAGTTTCCCTGCACACCCTCTCTCTTTGCCTCCTGCCATCCATTTAAGATGTGACTCGCTCCTCCTTGCTTTCTGCCATGATTTTGAGGCCTCTGCAGCTGTGTAGAACTGTAAGCTTATTAAACCTGTTTCTTGTGCAAATTACCCAGTCTTGGGTATGTCTTTATCAGCAGTGTGAAAGTGGACTGATACAAGGTGTAATACATATACCATAAAATTTACTTAAAGTATACAACTCAGTGGTTTTCAGTGTATCCACAGAGTTGTGTAACCATTCCCACAAACAATTTTAGAACAATTTCATTACCCAGAAAAGAAACTGTGTACCCATTTGTAGTCATTCTTCATTTTCCCTTGTCCTTAGCTTTCAGCAGCCACTAATCTACTTTCTGCCTCTATAGATTTGCCTATTCTGGACATTTCATATAAATACCATCATACAATACATGGTTTTAAATGTCTGGCTTCTTTCACTTAGTATAATGTTTTCAGGGATTTTCCATGTTGTAGCGTGTATTAATACTTCATTCTTTTTTGTGTGAGAATAATACTTCTCTGCATGGATATACCACATTTAATTTATCCATCTTTCAGCTAATGGATCTCCTTCTGTGTTTTCTTGTAGAAGTTTTACATTTTAAGGTTTACTTTTTAGCTTAGGTCCATTTGAGTTAATTTTTGTATAATGTATGTGTTATTTGTTGAAAATACCATCTTTTATTCACTGAATTACCTAGGCATTTCTGCAAAAATCACTTGCCCATATATGTTTGGGTCTATTTCTGTACTCACTTTTGTTCCATTGAGATCTGTAGATTTGTGCTTTCACCACAATGACATACATAGCTGAATAACTTTCGCTTTATAATGTCTTGAAATCAAGTAGTATGAGTCTTCCAACTTTGTTTCATGTTTCAAAAAAAGTTCTGACTATGCTAGATCTCTTGCTTTTCTATATGAATTTTAAACCAGTTTTAAGAAACCACAAAAAAGTTTGCTGATTTCAATGGTAAATGCATTGAATTTGTAGGTCAACTTGAGAGAGGACTGACATCTTGGTAATAGAGTATCTAGACTCATGAACAAGGTATAATTGTTTATGTTGATTTTTTTTGTATTATAAATCTTGGACATATTTTGTTAAAGTTCATAAGTATTACATATCCCTAAGTATTTTGATGCTATTCAAATTGGACTTTTTATTTTAATTTTTTACTGTTTATTGCTAGTTTATAATCATCCAATTGATTTTTTCTATGACCTTACTAAACCAGCTTATATATTCTTACAGTCTTTTTGTAAATTATTTTTGTTTTTCACTGTAATGTTGTCTATAAATAAAGATGCTTTTAATTTTTGCTTTTCTGATCTGTATGCCTGTCAATTGTTTTTATTGCTGGACTGCACTATCTAGGGCCATCATTACAGTGTTGAATAGGACTGATGAGAGTGAATATTCTTGTCTCATTCACTTAGGGGAAAATATTCAGTGTTTCCCTGTTTAATATGATGTTTATATACAGATTTTGTCGACTTCCTTTGTCAGGTTGAAGAAGTTTCCTTCTAGTCCTAGATTTCTGAGAGGTTTTTTTTTTTTTTAATCACAAATAGATGTTAAATTTTGTAAAATGCTTTTTCTGTATCAATTGAGATGATTCAATGCTTTTAAAATTTGTTGATATGATTACTTATTTTGATTGATTTTCTAATGTAAACCAATCTTGCATTCCTGGGATACACTCCGCTTGATCATAGCCTATTTATATATTGCTTCATTCTGTGTGCTAAAATTTTGTTAATAAGGATTTTTGCATCTGTGCTCATGAGACATGTTGTTCTGTAGTTTTCTTGTAGTAATTTTGCCTGGTTGTGTTATCAGGGTAATTTTGTCCAAATAAAGCAAGTTGTGTAGAGTTCCCCTCTTTTTTTTTTCCTGAAAGGGTTTGTATAGAATTGTTATTAATTTTTCCTTAAATGTTGGGTAGAATTCTCCACTGAAAGCATCTTGGCATGGAGTTTTCTTTATAGGACTGTTTGTAACTGTGAATTCCATTTATTTAGTATACATGAGGCTATTTTTTTTAATCTACCTATCTGTGTATCTACCTACAGGCACACCTCATTTTGTTGCACTTTGCAGATACTGCATTTTTTACAAATTGAAGGTTCGTGGCAGCCCTGTATTGAGCAATTCTCTAGGCACCATTTTTCCAATACCATATGCTTACTTCATGTCTCTGTGTCACATTTTGCTAACAAAATGTGAAATATTTCTTTTTTATCATCATGTCTGTTGTGATGATCTATGATTAATGATCTTTGAAGTTACGATTGTAATTGTTTTGACGTATAACAAACTGTGCCCACATAGCACCATGAACTTCATAAATGTTGTGTGCTTTTTTATTTCTTCACCAACCAGATGTCCCCCCAATTGGGCCTCCCTATTCCCTGAGACACAACAATATTGAAATTAGGCCAATTAATAACTACAATGGCCTCTAATTGTTCAAATGAAAGGAAGAGTTACATATCTACCACTTGAAACCAAAAGCTAGAAATGATTAAGATTAGTGAGAAAGGCGTATTAAAAGCTGAGATAGGCTGAAAGCTAGGCTTCTTGCACCAAACAGCCAATTTTGAATGCAAAGAAAAGGTTCTTGAAGGAAATTAAATGTGCTACTCCAGTGAACACATGAGTGATAAGAAAGCAAAACAGCCTTATTGCTGATTTAGAGAAACTTTTAGTGGTTTGGATAAAGGAATGAACCAACCATAACATTCCCTTAAGCCAAAGTCTAATCTAGAGGAAGACTCTAACACTCTTTAATTCTGTGAAGGCTAAGAGAGGTGAGGAAACTGCAGAAGAAAAGTTTGAAGGTAGCAGAGGTTGGTTCATGAGGTGTAAGGAAAGAAGCGATTTTCACAACACAAAAGTGCAAGTTGAAGCAGCAAGTGCTGATGTAAAAGCTGCAGCAAGTTATCCAGAAGATCTAGCTAGGATCATTGATGAAGATGGCTAAACTAACCAACACATTTTCAATGTAGGTGAAAGAGCTGTCTATTGGAAGAAGATGCCTTGTAGAAATTTTTATTTATTTATTTATTTATTTTATTATACTTTAAGTTTTAGGGTACATGTGCACATTGTGCAGGTTAGTTACATATGTATACATGTGCCATGCTGGTGCGCTGCACCCACTAACTAGTCATCTAGCATTAGGTATATCTCCCAATGCTATCCCTCCCCCCTCCCCCCTCCCCACCACAGTCCCCAGAGTATGATATTCCCCTTCCTGTGTCCATGTGATCTCATTGTTCAATTCCCACCTATGAGTGAGAATATGCGGTGTTTGGTTTTTTGTTCTTGCGATAGTTTACTGAGAATGATGGTTTCCAATTTCATCCATGTCCCTACAAAGGATATGAACTCATCATTTTTTATGGCTGCATAGTATTCCATGGTGTATATGTGCCACATTTTCTTAATCCAGTCTATCATTGTTGGACATTTGGGTTGGTTCCAAGTCTTTGCTATTGTGAATAATGCCGCAATAAACATACGTGTGCATGTGTCTTTATAGCAGCATGATTTATAGTCATTTGGGTATATACCCAGTAATGGGATGGCTGGGTCAAATGGTATTTCTAGTTCTAGATCCCTGAGGAATCGCCACACTGACTTCCACAATGGTTGAACTAGTTTACAGTCCCACCAACAGTGTAAAAGTGTTCCTATTTCTCCACATCCTCTCCAGCACCTGTTGTTTCCTGACTTTTTAATGATTGCCATTCTAACTGGGGTGAGATGATATCTCATAGTGGTTTTGATTTGCATTTCTCTGATGGCCAGTGATGATGAGCATTTTTTCATGTGTTTTTTGGCTGCATAAATGTCTTCTTTTGAGAAGTGCCTGTTCATGTCCTTCGCCCACTTTTTGATGGGGTTGTTTTTTTCTTGTAAATTTGTTTGAGTTCACTGTAGATTCTGGATATTAGCCCTTTGTCAGATGAGTAGGTTGAGAAAATTTTCTCCCATGTTGTAGGTTGCCTATTCACTCTGATGGTAGTTTCTTTTGCTGTGCAGAAGCTCTTTAGTTTAATTAGATCCCATTTGTCAATTTTGTCTTTTGTTGCCATTGCTTTTGGTGTTTTGGACATGAAGTCCTTGCCCACGCCTATGTCCTGAATGGTAATGCCTAGGTTTTCTTCTAGGGTTTTTATGGTTTTAGGTCTAACGTTTAAATCTTTAATCCATCTTGAATTGATTTTTGTATAAGGTGTAAGGAAGGGATCCAGTTTCAGCTTTCTACATATGGCTAGCCAGTTTTCCCAGCACCATTTATTAAATAGGGAATCCTTTCCCCATTGCTTGTTTTTCTCAGGTTTGTCAAAGATCAGATAGTTGTAGGTAAGCGGCGTTATTTCTGAGGGCTCTGTTCTGTTCCATTGATCTATATTTCTGTTTTGGTACCAGTACCATGCTGTTTTGGTTACTGTAGCCTTGTAGTATAGTTTGAAGTCAGGTAGTGTGATGCCTCCAGCTTTGTTCTTTTGGCTTAGGATTGACTTGGCGATGCGGGCTCTCTTTTGGTTCCATATGAACTTTAAAGTAGTTTTTTCCAATTCTGTGAAGAAAGTCATTGGTAGCTTGATGGGGATGGCATTGAATCTGTAAATTACCTTAGGCAGTATGGCCATTTTCACGATATTGATTCTTCCTACCCATGAGCAAGGAATGTTCTTCCATTTGTTTGTATCCTCTTTTATTTCCTTGAGCAGTGGTTTGTAGTTCTCCTTGAAGAGGTCCTTCACATCCCTTGTAAGTTGGATTCCTAGGTATTTTATTCTCTTTGAAGCAATTGTGAATGGGAGTTCACTCATGATTTGGCCCTCTGTTTGTCTGTTGTTGGTGTATAAGAATGCTTGTGATTTTTGTACATTGATTTTGTATCCTGAGACTTTGCTGAAGTTGCTTATCAGCTTAAGGAGATTTTGGGCTGAGACAATGGGGTTTTCTAGATAAACAATCATGTCATCTGCAAACAGGGACAATTTGACTTCCTCTTTTCCTAATTGAATACCCTTTATTTCCTTCTCCTGCCTGATTGCCCTGGCCAGAACTTCCAACACTATGTTGAATAGGAGCGGTGAGAGAGGGCATCCCTGTCTTGTGCCAGTTTTCAAAGGGAATGCTTCCAGTTTTTGCCCATTCAGTATGATATTGGCTGTGGGTTTGTCATAGATAGCTCTTATTATTTTGAAATATGTCCCATCAATACCTAATTTATTGAGAGTTTTTAGCATGAAGGGTTGTTGAATTTTGTCAAAGGCTTTTTCTGCATCTATTGAGATAATCATGTGGTTTTTGTCTTTGGCTCTGTTTATATGCTGGATTACATTTATTGATTTGCGTATGTTGAACCAGCCTTGAATCCCAGGGATGAAGCCCACTTGATCATGGTGGATAAGCTTTTTGATGTGCTGCTGGATTCGGTTTGCCAGTATTTTATTGAGGATTTTTGCATCAATGTTCATCAAGGATATTGGTCTAAAATTCTCTTTTTTGGTTGTGTCTCTGCCAGGCTTTGGTATCAGAATGATGCTGGCCTCATAAAATGAGTTAGGGAGGATTCCCTCTTTTTCTATTGATTGGAATAGTTTCAGAAGGAATGGTACCAGTTCCTCCTTGTACCTCTGGTAGAATTTGGCTGTGAATCCATCTGGTCCTGGACTCTTTTTGGTTGGTAAACTATTGATTATTGCCACAATTTCAGCTCCTGTTATTGGTCTATTCAGAGATTCAACTTCTTCCTGGTTTAGTCTTGGGAGAGTGTATGTGTCGAGGAATGTATCCATTTCTTCTAGATTTTCTAGTTTATTTGCGTAGAGGTGTTTGTAGTATTCTCTGATGGTAGTTTGTATTTCTGTGGGATCGGTGGTGATATCCCCTTTATCATTTTTTATTGCGTCTATTTGATTCTTCTCTCTTTTTTTCTTTATTAGTCTTGCTAGCGGTCTATCAATTTTGTTGATCCTTTCAAAAAACCAGCTCCTGGATTCATTAATTTTTTGAAGGGTTTTTTGTGTCTCTATTTCCTTCAGTTCTGCTCTGACTTTAGTTACTTCTTGCCTTCTGCTAGCTTTTGAATGTGTTTGCTCTTGCCTTTCTCGTTCTTTTAATTGTGATGTTAGGGTGTCAATTTTGGATCTTTGCTGCTTTCTCTTGTGGGCATTTAGTGCTATAAATTTCCCTCTGCACACTGCTTTGAATGCGTCCCAGAGATTCTGGTATGTTGTGTCTTTGTTCTCGTTGGTTTCAAAGAACATCTTTATTTCTGCCTTCATTTCGTTATGTACCCAGCAGTCATTCAGGAGCAGGTTGTTCAGTTTCCATGTAGTTGAGCGGCTTTGAGTGAGATTCTTAATCCTGAGTTCTAGTTTGATTGCACTGTGGTCTGAGAGATAGTTTGTTATAATTTCTGTTCTTTTACATTTGCTGAGGAGAGCTTTACTTCCAACTATGTGGTCAATTTTGGAATAGGTGTGGTGTGGTGCTGAAAAAAATGTATATTCTGTTGATTTGGGGTGGAGAGTTCTGTAGATGTCTATTAGGTCCGCTTGGTGCAGAGCTGAGTTCAATTCCTGGGTATCCTTGTTGACTTTCTGTCTCGTTGATCTGTCTAATGTTGACAGTGGGGTGTTAAAGTCTCCCATTATTAATGTGTGGGAGTCTAAGTCTCTTTGTAGGTCACTCAGGACTTGCTTTATGAATCTGGGTGCTCCTGTATTGGGTGCATAAATATTTAGGATAGTTAGCTCCTCTTGTTGAATTGATCCCTTTACCATTATGTAATGGCCTTCTTTGTCTCTTTTGATCTTTATTGGTTTAAAGTCTGTTTTATCAGAGACTAGGATTGCAACCCCTGCCTTTTTTTGTTTTCCATTTGCTTGGTAGATCTTCCTCCATCCTTTTATTTTGAGCCTATGTGTGTCTCTGCACGTGAGATGGGTTTCCTGAATACAGCACACTGATGGGTCTTGACTCTTTATCCAACTTGCCAGTCTGTGTCTTTTAATTGGAGCATTTAGTCCATTTACATTTAAAGTTAATATTGTTATGTGTGAATTTGATCCTGTCATTATGATGTTAGCTGGTGATTTTGCTCGTTAGTTGATGCAGTTTCTTCCTAGCCTTGATGGTCTTTACATTTTGGCATGATTTTGCAGCGGCTGGTACCGGTTGTTCCTTTCCATGTTTAGCGCTTCCTTCAGGAGCTCTTTTAGGGCAGGCCTGGTGGTGACAAAATCGGTCAGCATTTGCTTGTCTGTAAAGTATTTTATTTCTCCTTCACTTATGAAGCTTAGTTTGGCTGGATATGAAATTCTGGGTTGAAAATTCTTTTCTTTAAGAATGTTGAATATTGGCCCCCACTCTCTTCTGGCTTGTAGGGTTTCTGCCGAGAGATCCGCTGTTAGTCTGATGGGCTTCCCTTTGAGGGTAACCCGACCTTTCTGTCTGGCTGCCCTTAACATTTTTTCCTTCATTTCAACTTTGGTGAATCTGACAATTATGTGTCTTGGAGTTGCTCTTCTCGAGGAGTATCTTTGTGGCGTTCTGTGTATTTCCTGAATCGGAACGTTGGCCTGCCTTGCTAGATTGGGGAAGTTCTCCTGGATAATATCCTGCAGAGTGTTTTCCAACTTGGTTTCATTCTCCCCATCACTTTCAGGAACACCAATCAGACGTAGATTTGGTCTTTTGACATAGTCCCATATTTCTTGGAGGCTTTGCTCATTTCTTTTTATTCTTTTTTCTCTAGACTTCCCTTCTCGCTTAGTTTCATTCATTTCATCTTCCAGTGCTGATACCCTTTCTTCCAGTTGATCGCATCGGCTCCTGAGGCTTCTGCATTCTTCACGTAGTTCTCGAGCCTTGGTTTTCAGCTCCATCAGCTCCTTTAAGCACTTCTCTGTATTGGTTATTCTAGTTATACATTCTTCTAAGTTTTTTTCAAAGTTTTCAACTTCTTTGCCTTTGGTTTGAATGTCCTCCCGTAGCTCAGAGTAATTTGATCGTCTGAAGCCTTCTTCTCTCTGGTCGTCAAAATCATTCTCCATCCAGCTTTGTTCCGTTGCTGGTGAGGAACTGCATTCCTTTGGAGGAGGAGAGGCGCTCTGCATTTTAGAGTTTCCTGTTTTTCTGTTCTGTTTTTTCCCCATCTTTGTGGTTTTATCTACTTTTGGTCTTTGATGATGGTGATGTACAGATGGGTTTTTGGTGTGGATGTCCTTTCTGTTTGTTAGTTTTCCTTCTAACAGACAGGACCCTCAGCTGCAGGTCTGTTGGAATACCCTGCCGTGTGAGGTGTCAGTGTGCCCCTGCTTGGGGGTGCCTCCCAGTTAGGCTGCTCGGGGGTCAGGGGTCAGGGACCCACTTGAGGAGGCAGTCTGCCCGTTCTCAGATCTCCAGCTGCGTGCTGGGAGAACCACTGCTCTCTTCAAAGCTGTCAGACAGGGACATTTAAGTCTGCAGAGGTTGCTGCTGTCTTTTTGTTTGTCTGTGCCCTGCCCCCAGAGGTGGAGCCTACAGAGGCAGGCAGGCTTCCTTGAGCTGTGGTGGGCTCCACCCAGTTCGAGCTTCCCGGCTGCTTTGTTTACCTAATCAAGCCTGGGCAATGGCGGGCGCCCCTCCCCCAGCCTCGCTGCCGCCTTGCAGTTTGATCTCAGACTGCTGTGCTAGCAATCAGCGAGACTTCGTGGGCGTAGCACCCTCCGAGCCAGGTGCGGGTTATAATCTCGTGGTGCGCCGTTTTTTAAGCCGGTCTGAAACGCGCAATATTCGGGTGGGAGTGAGCCGAGTTTTCCAGGTGCATCCGTCACCCCTTTCTGTGACTCGGAAAGGGAACTCCCTGACCCCTTGCGCTTCCCAGGTGAGGCAATGCCTTGCCCTGCTTCGGCTTGGGCACGGTGCGGGCACCCACTGGCCTGCGCCCACTGTCTGGCACTCCCTAGTGAGATGAACCCGGTACCTCAGATGGAAATGCAGAAATCACCGTCTTCTGCGTCGCTCACGCTGGGAGCTGTAGACCGGAGCTGTTCCTATTTGGCCATCTTGGCTCCTCCCCCCGCCTTGTAGAAATTTTATAGCTGAAGAGAAGTCAGTGCCTGAAGGACAAGCTGGCTGTCTTGTTAGGGTCTAATGCAGCTGATGACTTAAGTTGAAGCCAGTTCAACTTTACTTAAAATTCTGAAAATCTGAGTGCTCTAAAGAATTACGCTGAATCTCTTCTGTGTTCTAGAAATGGGACAAGGCCTGGATGACAGCATATCTGTTTATACATGGTTTACTGAATATTTTAATCCCACATTGAGAACTACTGCTTAGAAAAAAAAAGATTCCTTTCAAAGTATTACTGCTAACTGACAATGCACCTAGTCACCCAATAGGTCTGATGGAGGTGTTCAAGGAGATGGAGTTGTTGTTATGACTGCCAACACAACATCCATTCTGCAGCCCATGGATCAAGGAGTAATTTTGACTTTCAAGTCTTATTTGAGAAATACATTTTGTAAGGCTATAGCTGGCATAGATAGTGATTCCTCTGTTGGATCTGGGAGAAATAAATTGAAAACCTTCTGGAAAGGATTTACCATGTAGATGTCATTAAGAACATCCGTGATTTATATGAAGAGGTCAAGATATCAATGTTAACCAGTATTTATAAGAAATTGATTCCAGCCCTCTTGGATGACCTTGAGGGGTTCAAGATTTCGGTGGAGGAAGTCACTGCAGTTGTGGGAGGGGTACCAAGAGAAGTAGAATTAGAAGTGGAGCCTGAGGATGTGACTGAACTGCTACAGTCATGAGGAGTTGCTTCTTAGGGATGAACAGAGTGGTTTCTTGAGATGGAATCTACTCCTGGTGAAGATGCTGTGAACATGTTGAACTGACAATGCAGGATTTACAATATTACATAAACTTACCTGATAATGTGGTATCAATGTTTGAGAGGATTGATTCCACTTTAGAGAGAAGTTCTATGGATGAAGCTATCAAACAGCATTGCATGATACAGAGAAATCTTTTGTGAAAGGAAACATTAAGCAATGGAGCAAACTTCATTGTTATCTTAAGAAATTGACACAGCCATCCCAACATTCATCAGCCACCCTAATCAGTTAGCAAACATCAACATCCAGGCAAGACCTTCCACTCGCAAAAATATTAGGACTTGCCAAAGATTTATATAATTATTTACATTTTTTAGCAGTCAAATATTTTAAAAAAAAATTTTAGTGATAGGACCTCACTGTGTTGCCCAGGCTGGAGTGCAGTGACTATCCACAGGTGCAGTTACAGAACACTACAGCCTCCAACTCCTGGGCCCAAGGGATCCTTCCATCTCAGTCTCTTGAGTAGCTGGGACTACGGGTATGTGCCACCATGCCCAGCAGTAACAAAGTATTTTAAAACTAAGGTATGTACATTGTTTTTTTTAAATACATAATGCTGTTACATAATAGATTATAGTATAGTGTAAGCATAACTTTTATATCCACTGGGAAACAAAAAAAATTGTATGACTCTCTTTATTGGATTATTAGCTTTAATGCATTTGTCTGGGACCAAACCTGTCTGAGGTGTGCCTGTACTTCCTGTGTACATATAGTGGGATAGTTTTCCTTTTCCAAAAATGCTACTATTAAATTAGTGATAAATCTAATGATTGCGGTGGTCTTACTAAGAAATAGGATCTTACTGGCATGTGAATAAGCCCTTATGTACTGTTTGTGTTGTTATTCATTTCTATTAATAACAGCCCCTAAAGAATCCATATCCTTACAGGATATTCTATACCCTTCACAATGGCTACAACTACATGAGAGTGAGTGAGCGAGTGAATAAATGGCTAAAAGAACTTTATTTTGAATTTAGATGTGATCTGTCCTCATTTGTAAAAATAGACTTTATTTTTTAGAGCAGTTTTAGGTTCACAGCAAAATTGAGAGCAATGTATGGAGCATTCCCATACAACTCCCTGCTCACTCTGCCCTCATGCCTACCTCTCATCTTCCCATTATCCCCCACCAGAGTGGTATATTTGTTACAAATAATGAACCTACATTGACACATTCTTGTTACCCAAAGTCTATAGTTTATATTAGGGTTTATTCTTGGTGTTAAACATTCTATGGGTTTGAACAAATGCATAGTGGCATGCATATAATCATATAATCATTTTAGTATCATACATAGTAGTTTGGCTTTCTAAAACCCTTCTGCAATCTCCCATTCATCCCTTCCTTCTCTCTAACTCCGTGTGACCACTGATCTTTTTACTGTCTCTATAGTTTTGCCTTTTCCAGAATGTCAAGTAGTTGGAATCATACGGTATATAGATTTTTCAGACTGGCTGATTTCACTTAGTATTAGGCATTTGTTTTCTGCATGTATTTTTGTTGCTTGATAGCTGACTTCTTTTTAGTGTTGAATAAAAATCCATTGTCTAGAAATACTATAGTTGATGTATCCATTTACCTACAGAAGGATATTTTGGTTGCTTCCAAGTTTTAGCAAACATGTATAAAACTACTTTAAACATCTTTGTGCAGAATTTTGTTTGAAGATAATTTTCAACTCTCAGGTAAATGCCAAGGAGCACACTTGCTGGATTGTATGGTAAGAGTGTGTTTGGTTTTGGTAAAAAATGGCCAAAACATCTTCCAAAGTGGCTATACCATTTCGCATCTCCTTCCTCTTGCTCCAAAGCCTTGTCAGCAATTGGTGTTGTGGTCTGGATTTTGGCCATTCTCATTGGTGTGTAGTGACATTTCATTGTTATTTTAATTAGCATATCCCTGATATGTGAAGCATTTTTTATATGCTTATTTTTTATCTGTGTGTCTATTTCTTTGGCCCATTTTAAAATCTTGTTGTTAGGTTTTTCATAGTTGAGTTTTAAGACTTTTTTCATATATTTTGGATAATAGTCCTTTATCAGATCTGCCTTTTGCAAATATTTTCTTACAGTCTATGGCTTATCTATTCTCTTGACAGTGCCTTTTGTAGATCAGAAGATTTTTATTTTAATGAAGTCCAGCATATCCATTGTTTATTTAATACATAGTGCCTTTGATATTGTTTCTGAAAAGCTGTCATCAAGCGTAACATTATAGATATTATCCTGTGTTATCTTCTAGGAATGTTACAGTACTGTGTTTTACGTTGATATCTATAATCTATTTTGAGTTAATTTTTATGAAGGGTGTAAAGTCAGGGTCTAGATTCTTTTTATTTTGCATCAAGATATCTGGTTGTTTCAGTATCATTTGTTGAGAAGATTATCCTTTCTCCATTGTTTGACTCATTCTCAAATATTAACGGACTATATTTATATACATCTGTTTCTGGACTTTCTATTCTGTTTCTTTGATCTATTTCTCTCGTCATTTGCTCATACCATGCTGTCTTGATTACTGTAGCTCTATAGTAAGTCTTGGAGTTAGGTATGTCAGTCCTCCAACTTTGCTCTTCTTCAGTATTTTGTTGGCTCTTCTTTGTCCTTTGTCTCTTCATATGAACATTTGAATCAATTTGTTGTTTTCCAGGAAGCAACTTGGTGAGATTTTGAGTGTGATTGCATTGAATGTATAGATGAAGTTAGGAAGCACTGACATCCTGACAATACTGAGCTTTCAAAAATCCATGAACCTGGAATATTTCTCTATTTATTTCATTCATTATTGATTTCTTTCATTCGAATTTTGTAATTTTTCTCCTATAGATATTATATACACACACACATATATATGTCTGTGCATATATATGTGTATATATATAGATACATTTATGTATGTAGGTTTATACAGAAGTATTTCATTTCTGGAGGTGTTAATGTAAATGCTATTGTGTTTTTAATTTCAGCTTCTATTTTTTCATTGCTGTCATATAGGAAAGCAATTGATTTTTGTATTGTAACCTTGTATCTTGCAATTTTGCTATAAGTGCTTATGGGTTCCAGGAGTTTTTTGTCAACTTTTTCAGATTTTCTATATAGACACTCATGTCATCTGCAAGCAAAGACAATTTTCTTTCTTTCTTCCCTTCAGCATATATTTTACTTTCTCTTTTTGGCTTACATCAGTAGAAAGGATTTCCAGTATGATGTTGAAAAAGAATAGTGAGAGAGGACATCCTTGCCTTGCTCCTGATCTTAGTGGGAATGCTTGTAGTTTCTCAAAATTATGATGTTAACGGTGGGTGTTTTGTAGATATTCTTATCAAGTTGAGGAAGTTCTGTATTTCTAGTTTACTGAGAGTTTTTATCATGAAAAACTGTTCGATTTTGTCAAATGCTTTTTCTGCATCTATTGATATGATTATGTGATTTTTCTTCTTTACCCTGTTGATATGTGGGAATAAACATTAATTGATTTTCTAATATTGATTTAGTCTTGTGTACCAAAATCCATTTGGTTGTGGTGTATAATTCTTTTTTACATTGTTAGATTTAATTTGCTTATATTTTGTTGAGGCCTTTTACATTTATGTTCATGAAAGATATTGCTGTGAGATTTCCTATTGTTGTTAATACCTTTGTCTGGTTTTAATTTTAGGGTAATGCTGACCTCATATGAGTTAGGAAGTATTCTCTCTGCTTCTGCCTTCTGAAAGAGACTGTTGGGAATTGGTGTGATATCCTCCTTAAATGTTTGGTAGAGTTCACCAGTGAACACATGTGGGACTGGTGCTTTCTGTGTTGGAAGGTTATTAATTGTCAATTCAATTTCTTTAATAGATACAGGCCTATTCAAATAATATATCTTTTTTTCATGTGAGTTTTAGCAGATTGTGTCTTTCAGGGAATGAATTGGCCCATTTCATCTAGGTTATCAAATTTGTGGGCATAGAGTTATATATATTATTTCCTTATTATCCTTTCAGTGGCCAGAGAGTCTGTAGTGATATCCCGTCTTTCACTGCTGATGTTAATTTCTAAATTTGTTAAATTTGTTAAGGTCTGTGTTATGGTTCTTTTAAATTTGTTAAGGTGTGTTTTACGGTTCAGAATGTGGTCAATATTGGTGAATGTTACATGTGAGCTTGAGAAGAATTTGTGTTCTGCTGCCGTTGCATAAAATAGCCTGTAGATGTCAATTATATCCAGTTGATGGATGGTGTTTTTGAGTTCAACTATGTCTTTACTGCTTTTCTGCTTGTTGGATCTTTCCATTTCTGAGAGAGAAGTGTTGAAGTCTCTGGCTATACGAGTGGATTAATCTGTTTCTTCTTGCAGTTCTATCAGGTTTTGCCTTATATATTTTGATGCTTTGTTATTAGGTGCATGCACTCTAAGGATTGTTATGTCTTCTTCGAGAATTGACCCATTTATTATATAATGTCCCTCTTTATTCTTGACAGCTTTCCTTGTTGTCAAGTCTGCTCTGTCTGAAATTAATATAGGTCTTCCTGCTTTCTTTTGATTAATGTTAGCATAGTGTCTTTCTCTATCCATTTACATTTTATCTGTATGTGTCTTTACATTAAAGTAGACTTCTTGTAGACAACATGTAGTTGGGTCTCGGTTTTTGATCTACTTTGACAATCTTAATTTGCTTCCAAAATGATTATTGATATATTTTGATTAATATCTTCTATATTTGTTACTGTTTTTTTTTCTGTTTGTTGCTCATGTTCTTTATTCTGCTTTTGTATTCTTTTTTTGTCCTTATGGTTTCAACTGAACATTTTGTATGATTTTTTCTCTTTTGTTAGCATATCAGTTTTGTTTCTCTTTTTACTTTTTAAATGATTGCCACACAGTATGCAATATATATTTACAACTATGTCTACTTGCAAACAACACTATACCACTTCACAGGTAGTATAAATACTTTATAATAACAAATAATCCTAATTTTTTTCTCTCATTCCTTGTATCATTGCTGTCATTCATTTCACTTATACATAAGCATATATAATCAAATACATGACTACTATTATTATTTTTAACAAGCTGTTATCTGTTAGATCAATTAAGTATAGGAAAATAAAAGTTTTATTTCATGTTCACTTATCCCTCCTCTGATGCCTTCCTTTCTTTATCTAGATCTGAGCTTCTGATCTCTATAATTTGCTTACTCCCTAAAAAAACTTTAAACATTTCCTGCAAGGGAAATGTACGGGTAACAGATTTTCTCAAATTTTGCTTGTCTGAGCAAGGCTTTATTTCTCCTTTATTTTTGAAGGATCATTTTGTGGGGTACAGAATTCTAGGTTGTAATTTTCCTCTCTCAGCACTTTATTTCACTCTCTTCTCTTCTTGCTTGCATGTTTTCTGGTAGAAAGATGGATATAACACTTATCTTTGCTTCTCTATATGTATGGTATCTTTCCCTCTGGCTTTTTTCAGAATTTAAAAAAATTATTGCTTTTATGTAGTTTAAATACAATATACAAATACCTATAGGTTTTTGGCATTTATCCTACTTGGTGTTGTCTGAGCCTCCTATAACTGTGGTTTGATGTCTGACATTAATTTGGGAACATCTCAAGATGATTTCAAACATTTCTTCTGTTTTTTTTTTTCTCACTTATTTGTCTGGAATTCCTATTATGTGTATGTTATAACTTTTGTAGTTGTCCCACGGTTCTTAGATATTCTGTTTTCTTTGCTTTATTCTTTTTCCTCTTCACTTTTTAGTTTTAGAGGTTTCCATTGAGATATCCTCAAGATCAGAGATTATCTCCTCAGTTGTGTCCAGTCTGTTAATAAGCTCATTAAAAGCATTCTTCATTTCTGTTACCATGCTTTTCGTCTCTAGCATTTATTTTTTGCAGGGGAATCTTTGGTTTTTATATCTCTCTGCTTACATTGTTAATTTGTTCTTGCATATTGTCTTTATTATCTTTTATGGCCTTTAGCACATTAGTCATGGTTATTTTAAATTCCCAGTCTGTTAATTCCAGCATCCCTGCTTATCCTTACTTGGTTCTGATATGTGCTCTGTCTCTTTAAGCTATGTATTTTACCTTTTAGTCTTCCTTGTAGTTGTCTCTTGATAACCAGACATAACATACTAGGTAAAAGGAAATAAAGTAAATAGGTCTTTAGTAATATAGTGGTAAGGTGTTGGGGGAGTAGAGTCATTCCATAACCCTATAATTAGGTCTCAATCTCATAGTGAGCCTAGAACTTTCACAAGTGTTTCTCAGGATTTGGAGTTTTTTCTCTTTTTTAATTCCTTAGGTGGGATAGGATGGCTAGAATGGGCTAGAGTTGTCTGTTTCCCTTCACCCACTTAGAAGGCTAGAGGATCTTGGAGATGGGTATTGCTTTCCCCCAGGCTGGTTAGGTGCTGATAAAACTCTATTAGGTTAGGCTCTGTTAAATAGTTTTTTTCTGATGGCAGACCTTGTTAAGAATAGAATGCTGTTATATTTCAAAGTGTTTTTCCCCTCTTCCTGCTGTGATCACAAGGTGACTTTTTTCTGATATTCACTATGAGAACTGACTGAGCTTCTGGAGCTAAAACTCATAAAGGTGTGGGGACCCTCCCTATGACTGGGTGCACCTAGGGTTTTTAATTCTCAGACTTGTCCATTCTTAGCCTCCAGCCATTCATCAGCTATGATTCAGGTTTTCCTGCCCCAGCCCTGGTTACTGTGGTGGTTTATGTCCGTGAGTTTCTGCTTTGATAAGCTGTGATTCTCTCTGTAGCTGCCTGTCTGTCTCTCCAACTTTGAGAGCAGCACTTTGCTCTGTGACCTCATTTTCTTTTACAGATCTCATAACAGTTGTTGGTTTTATAGTTTGTTCAGCTTATTACTTGTTGTTAAGATGGAGTAGTGACTTCCAAGCTCCTTACAGGCTGGACTAGAAACCTTCGCTTTCCATATTTTGAAATGTATTTTGTTTTGTGTTCATTGTTGATACTTCTTGAGCTACATGGTTGCTAAACTAAGTAATTTTCAATGCTATGGAGAGCTAGCTGTTTAATGTAATCTGTGATAAATTTCCTTGGAAAGTATTATATCCTCTTATTTTCAAAAACTTTGGATTTTTTTGGTCTTTTCTTAAAGTGAAATTCTCCCCTGTTACTTTTAGAAGAATCATAGACCCAAGTTTGATTTGGGTTTGGCCTGACATACCAGGAGCAGTTCTGCAGAATGACAGTCTTGTTTGGACTTCTCCAAAACTGAAGTGGCCTCTCTCTCTGCTCCTCTGTACAGGGGACATGCAGTGGTCATTTCAGATGTGCTAGGGCTTCTCCAAGCTCAAGTGGCGTTCCTCTTTTGTTCTTATGTATACCTACTTCTCATCCTGAGGTTTACTTGACTCCTGTTGCAGAGGAAGCTGAAGGTGAATGACAGTTTCCTTCCCTGAAATTTGCTGCCAGTCTTGTTATCCTTGGCATTTCTAACTCTGACATGACACTCTCACCTAAATTGGCTGATGCTGATTTCTCCCTGGATGAGAATGGCAGTCTGGATTCATTATTTTCTCCTTTCTTGGGCACATGCAAATTTTCCTGTTCCTGCTGCTGCTACCCAACCATATTTCCGCCTCAGCATTAGGTAATGAGCTCTCTTTTCATTTTTATTTCAGAGAAAACTTATCCAGACCTATTGGCAGCTCTGTTCTAAATAAAATCTTTAGTTCTACATTCTTTCTTCTTTTTTTCAAGTGATAATCATTTGATTCTTTTTACCTAATAAATTAATTTTTTTCTGCCTCCTTTCAATTTTTTCCCTAGAAAAGTACATATGCTGTAACCAATCATTTAAAATATAAGAAGTGTATTTGCCTTTTTCTTTCAGTGTCATCTTTATTTTAAAAAACATATTTGATATGAAGTACAAGGAATAATGTTAGCATCTGTGCAATATGAAACAATTAGGTGAACATTGTGAATAATAATGGGGAGAAGTGGTATCTGTGCTTATTACACATTCCCCCTAGAAAATACTGTGAAAAGTATGGTTTGCTGTATTTTAGATACTCCATAATTACCATGTGGATGTGAGTTGTTATGGTAACTGGGTTTCTCCCCTTCTATTAAATAACAGAATAAATGGTTGCTTGAGATGTGACTGAATTGTCAGCTTTCAAGCTAATGTTACCCTGATTGGAAACAGTGGAGAGGTAGGAGAGAAGGAGGGAAAGAGGGAAGGAAGGAGAAAAGGTTGGGGAGAGAATGTTAAATTTCCAGAAAACACCTAGAAAGAGATGAGTGTCATTTTACTTTAAAAAGTGTCCTCCCTTCTCTCTTCTCACTATCTGTCAGAGGACAGGTCTAACAAAAAATTATTTTGCCCCAACAAGATTACTGTTGATGGAATACTGAAGCCCATTATTTCTTGTATATAAACAATAGGATATCGAGTGGCTTTTGGGGTCTCTAATACCAGTTGCAAATGGTTTTTTTTTCTGGGAATGTGGAAACAATGTGTGTGTGTGTGTGTGTGTGTGTGTGTGTGTGTGTGTCTCATAAAGCTAAATGTAGTGGTTCAGTATGCATATGTGTGTCTGGGTAGCAGTTGAAGTTAAATACATTTATTTTGATAATAACGTTTACATGTGGCAAGCATGAAAAATGCCTTTGTAAGATTGGGGTTTTAAAATTAACAGCAAATACTTAGTTTACTTGTCAATTTTTACATGCTACTCTTCCAATCCCATTCTAGTTTGACAATCAAAGAATGCCATCAAAGTTTGTTACCTGATTTATAGTATTTAATGAAGGGCTGTTATAATGAGTATTATCTTGTAGATGGAATAAGCATATTTGTTAAGATCACTCAAGAGGTGGAATGCAATAACAAATTTTTGAACAAAGTATTCTGAACTGTAAATTAACTAACTAGATGGATATGTAGTCCCTTGTAGTAAAACATGTATGAGGAAACATGATTACCTTTTCATTTTCTTTCCCATCATTCCCCTACAATTGCGAATTATGTTTCTAAGCAGAACATTTCCTGTTGTGATAGTATTTCAAATATACTTAATTAAAGCTTACATCATACAGATTTGAAAGTTTACAGAATTTCAATATATAAAAATTATAATATCTGCTTTAAAATTTTACTGTGTCATTCAATATGTTTTTATCTGGAATTAAACCTTTCCTGGCTAGAACATTTTAGACTTGCTTTTGTAAAATCTGCAAAACTGTCTTCTCAACAACTCTGTGCCTATTTAAAAAAAATTTTAAATTTTGTGTTTCCAGAATGATCACAACTTGAACACCATAATTTTCTGCAAATACTTGCTTATGATAATATGATTTTCACACGATAGGAATTTGTCTTAAAGAGAATGCTACATATTTAATTCTGTTAAACTCAGCAGGTCCTTAATTGAACACTTATGTGCAAGACACTGTTATGGGTACCATGGGAGGGATTCCAGCATGAATAGAACATGACCTCTGCTCCTTAGGATTGTATGAGATTAAGATCTAAAGACAGAATCTGTGGAGTGTTGTGGGAGAGGCACATATATACTGGAAGTATGGAGATGAGAAAAATTATTTCAGTAAGTAGAAATGAGAGGAAAATCGGTCATTCAAGGAAGAGGAAGCAGTGAGTGCAAAGGTCCTGTGAAGTATAAGACAAGCTTGGGAATCGGTTCATAATTCAATGCAGCCAGAATGTAGGTTATATAAAAGAGAGGAGCAAGACATCAGGTGGAGAAATTGGTTAAAGGTCTTGGCCAGCAGTTATTTCTTAAAGTAATTCTAAAAGACTTTGAACATTATACAAAAGAGTTTGGGCTTTATTCTTTAATGAACCATCAAAGGTTTTGGAAAGTTCTGGGTTAATGTATTAACAGTAAGGGTAGCACCACTGGGGATGTGTTAGGACAAGGAAAGATTTTAAGCTGTTAAGAGATCAGTTACTAGATCATAGTAATCTAGGCAGGAATCAGATAGGACTAAACCAATAAAGGAAAAAGTTGGGACATATATATTAAATATTTCAGAAGTAGACTCAAGAATTGAGTCTCAAGGCAAGGGAGATTCCCAAGATAAATCAGAAATTTCAAACTTGGGTAACTGGAACACTGATAGATAATATTGATGGGAACAGGAAAGATAACAGGAAGAGTGGGTTTCAAATGATGATGACAAAGAAGTGTGCAAAGTCTAATAGATGGTGAGAGAGAGGTGAAAGTTTGAGAAGTACATGTTCTAAAACTTGTGATTTTTTTAAACTAGGTATTTTCAATTCTATTTTTATTTGGGTATAATATGAATACACTAGAGTTCTCACATTTTACTGTCTAGTTGTATGAATTTTGGCAAGTGCACACATTCCTCCAACCAGCACCACAGTCAAGATGAGAAGGTTCTACCACCCTCAAACATTTCCCCATGCTCCTTTCTAGTCAGGCCCTTTCCCCACCTCCATCTCCTAACAATCTCACATGACCAAGAGGGCTGAACTTCAGGCTCCTAGCCTCATCTTCACTTCATCTAGACAAATTTTACTTCGGTTTTTTGTCTTATATATTGGCATTTTACTTTATATTGAATTTGGGATAGGGTAGAAAAATTACATAGTTAAATGTTTGAAAATCATCATTCTACTGTGTTACTGATAAAGCTCTGTCTGAGCTGCCTTTATCTCTTTCCTGGATTGTTGATGTCGCGTCTGAGTAGGTTTTCTTGTGTTGACCTTTGCTACCTACAGTCTATTGTCAACAGAGCAGTCAGTATTGTCCTTTTACAATATAAATTAGATCATGTAATTCTTTTTCTCAAAAGCTTATAATGGTTCTCTCTTTAGTAAGAATAAAAGCAAGTCCTGAACAGTGCCCTAGAAGGCCCTGAATTCTCTGGGTCCCCGTTAATTCACTAACTTTTTCTCTTTCTACTCTCTGTTTTGCTCATTTTGTCTATTGTAGTTAGACTGACCTCTTTTCTCTTTCTCAAACAGGTCAGTTGTATGCCTGCCCAGGACCTTTGCGTTACCATTTTTTAAAATTGAGGTGTCATTCACATAACATAAAACAAACCATTTTAAAGTGTGCAATTCACTGGCATTTAGTACATATACAATGTTGTACAACTGTCACCTCTATTTGGAAATGTTAGTTCCAAAACATTTCAATCTCCTCCTTTCATGTACCCATGAAACAGCCACTTTCTATTCCCTCCTCGTTTCTTCCTGTCTTCCTTCCCCTCTCCCCCGGCAGCTACTAATCTACTTTCTGTCTCTATGGCTTTACCTATTCTGGATATTTCATATAAGTGACATCATATAACACGTGACCATTTGTGCCTGACTTCTTTCACTTTGGCATAATGTTTTCAAGGTTCAGCCATAGTGTATCAGTATTTCATTCTTTTTGTGACTGAATAATATTTCATTATATGCATATTACATATTTTATTCTTCTAGTTTTTCCATTGATGGACATTTGGATTGTTTCTACCTTTTGGCTATTGTGAAAGTGCTGCTATGAACATCGATATACATGGATTTGTTTGAATACCTGTTTTCAATTCTTTTGGGTATATACCTAGGTGTGGAATTGCTCAGTCATATGGTATTTCTATGTTTAGCTTTCTGAGGAACCACCATTAAGTGTTTTCCATACCAGCCGAACCATTTTTTATTCCCACTAGCACTTACTTTGGTCTTTACATCCTCACCTCCTCCAAGTTTTTGCCCATACTTTACCTTCTCTACAAGATCTACTCTAACAACCCTATTTAACCCTGTAACCTTCTCGCATCCCTGCCCTCACCTCATTAGCATTCTTCCCTCCCATGTATATACTCCTATTGTGGGCTCTTCTTTGGGCACATGTGTAGTATTTCATTATAATTCACTGCCTCTTACACATTGAAACTTGACTGTTAGTCTTCCCTAAGCCATAGGACTGTTCATCTCAATGCTCCATCAGATAGCTGTCATTGCAAGAGTGTGAGTAGTTATAGAAAAAAATTTCACACATTCATTAAAACTGAGTGAGACAGTGGTTGAGAACCCTACTTTATCATCTGCTGAATAACTAGGTTGCAACTTCATGATTTGAACTTATTTTGTTGATTGGATTTTTTTCAAAGGCTTCTCACAAGTATAGCAAATTGGACATAATTGTCATACTTTATAAATGCTAATTGAATTTATTTTTCACTCTAGCAACGTTAACCTAAAATATAGGCAATGTGGCTGACTATACAGTATATTAAATTGAAATAGCATTCTAAAATGTGTTTTTGTTAAAAATGGTCAGGGAAGTCCTTTTTGCTTGTGACACAATGGGAATGTAAGGGCATGACTTTCTTCAGGCTGTTTCTCTAAAGTCTCTCTTCATTAAGAGAAAAAGCAAGAAAGTGCATTTTTAAAGAGATTTGTGCACAGCTGACTCCATAGAACACTAAGTCTAGGGTATAATCCCATAAAACGTGGGGAGTTCAGGCTGGCTTCTAGGCTGAAGCGTTCTACTGTGCTCCTGTACCCACCTTCAGCTGTGGTTGAAGCAGCAGGAAGAGGATTAGCTTTAACCTTGAGTTTATAACCTCCTTTTAAATAGGTTTCCTGGCATGAATGTTTCCATGTTTAGAGGCTAAACATTTGATTTGCTCATTTTCATTTGCATTTTTTCCATAATCCTTTCCTTTTTTAAACTCAAGTTTAAAAAGCATTTGTGAGACCATTGTCTTCCTTGCAAATTGGTCTTTTTGCCAATTTGCTGAGGCTAAGGGTATTCTCAGTAGTACAATGATATCTATGGATTATTCGGCAAAAATTTAAAAATATTTTAAGCTTGTAAAGTGAGAGATAAACATTTTGGTTGTGGTGATTGAGTATTGTTTCTGTTAAATCCAGCTGTCAAAATAGGGCTCGAAGATAATTAATATATTTTATGAAAAGGGAACAGAACTGATAGGAAAAAAGTTGAAGAAAATTGCCCACATTTTGGAAATAAAGAGCAGAGCCAAGACCTGATTAATGCCTTGCCAGCTGGAAATAGAGCCTAGGTTGTAGTTTGCCACCTGGATAACAGGAGAAGAAGCAAGAGCTGGAGGACTCATTCCTTTAAGGATTTATGTTGACTTATTGACAAGGCTGCCCTCACCCTGCTCGTTGTAGTACTTATTCAGGAAAAGTCCTGTCTTTATAATTATTTTTAAGTTCATTTCATGGCTGAGTATCTGTTTTATACTGTTTGAGATTCTTTTTTTTTTTTTTAAAAACAGCAATGCCATGAGAAGTAATAGATAGCAGTAAGAATTAATCTCTTTGTTCTTTTTATTCCCATGGATTCTTCCTATTTGTGTCCATTTCTGGGTCTCTCACTAGGTGGAAAAGTCTCTGCAGACACAGACTGATTGATAATCTCATCTTTCCACAGTACCTTATATATAGTAGGCCCTCACTAAGACTGGGATTAAAGAACATACTAGAGGCCATGGGAACCAACTATATTCGGAGAGGCTATTATCTTCTTATCTTCCCTATCACAAGGCACTTGAGAATATTAATTCTTATAATACAATAAAATGTCCTTAAACACTAGTTATCATGATTCTGGTGTAATTACATACAAATTTGTTTTCTCTCTCGCTCTCTCTCTTTTTTTTTGGTCTGTAGGACACAAACTAAAGTTTTAGCTGTTTGACTTTCGATGTGTTACAGGAATCATGAAATGTGATGCACTGTGACTGTTTTTCTTGATTGATCTTTCTTTAACAGAAGCAGACCTTGGGAAGATTTGTTGCAAGATAGCCATGTACTAATAGGTAGAAACAGAAATGACTATGAGAACCAGATGTTTTGTCTGGGCCTCTATTGAGAAACAGGGTTTGCATGTTGGTATATATAATTTGTCTCTTGTTTACCCACACTGATTAAAGGCCATTTATCTAGTGGTGTGCACAATTGCTGTGTGCAGTACTCATTTGCCTGCTCTTACCACTGTGGTTTCTATACAACATGATATTTCTGTTGGCAATATAAGTTTATTACTTCAGAATGGTCATATTGGAAATCCAGGATATGAGCAATATTTATTTTTATTTAAAATTACTAGGGGGGTTTTTTAGACAATGCCTAGTTTCCTGACATTGGCGAGAGGCCTTACAGAGTTTCCCCCTAATTTTCGAGGATAGATTTGTATTCCATGTACATTTTAACTTGTTATTATTGTAGGATTTTATTTGCTTCAATTTACAAAATTCTAGGCTTACTTTATTTTGTCTTCACAAGACTCTAAACTCTTCTCCTTAGGAATATCCAAAAGATATTATTTGTGGTTCTGATCCTAGACTGATTTGGTTTGTTTTCAGAATCTAAACCACTTAAGGAAAAGAAAGAACTGATGAAACAGTTTTAATTTTATTCTTTTTAAATACTGTGTAGCCTAATATGTTGTGGTACATTTTTCCCATAGGTTCATATCCAGCTTTCAGAGTGGCACCGTGCGATTTTTCTTCCGCAGGCCTGGCTTGCATACATGAATCGAGCTTATCATGCCATTTTACAGGTAATGAAACCACAGGATAGGTTTGCTTTGGCGAAATGTCTCCTTATCTCATGTTTTGCTGCAAATGTGTATTTAATATAAAAGCACTTGGGAAAATAGCACTACCAAAAATGTAATGGTTATTTTTACTCATAAAAGAATGTGAGGCATATATATATAGCATTGCTGCACTTAAACATCAATGCCCCCCAAATCCATGTGTCCCATCCAGAACTCCCTCTTGAGTGCCAGTCTCCTCCATCCTGCTGCCTTCTGGACATCCTCACTTGGCTGCCCCACAGCACCTGACTTGAGTGCATCCCAAACTGAGCTCATTGTCTTCCATTATACCTGTGCTTCCTCACGCTGGACTTGCTTACATCTCCAGCCTGATCTCTTAAACCTTCCCCCATATTTTTATGTTTCAGTCTTGTTAAATTTCTTTGTTTTCCTAAACTCAGCATGTCTTCCCTAACCTCTTAGCTTTTAAACACACTATTCTTTCTGTCTCTGACCCTGCCACTCCCTCTTTACCCACCTAATTTCTACTTGTTCTTTACCCACCTAATTTCTACTTGTTCTCTAGGTCAATTTATCTGGTCAGGCACTATGTGCCTTACTTCTCTCCCCACTGGATTATGTGCCCTTCTTGTATCTGAGCTTTCCTTTTTGAAGCCCTTATCATGTTAGTTATTTGGCGAGGACTTCCAGTTGTCTCTGTACTCCTAAGGACAGCAGCTCTGTTGTCTCTGGCCCTGACATAAGTGTCTAAACATACTAGGTGCTCACTAAATGAATGAGATATACTCAATTTGAGTTTATTTGATCCAATAATATTATAAGTTATAGTTTGTGAATTTTTAAAATTAGAAATAATTTTAATCAGTTGGGGAATATACAGTTAACAATACAAGAAAACAACTAGCTTAATTGTTTTTCGTAGCTTAAAATTGATTATTAAGGATAATAGGAGAAATCCGATGTTACTGAAGTAATTTATGTCCCAGAGTAAGATTTCCGTGAAGGCTTAAAAGTGAGGTATTGTGGTTAGAGATAACAGCTGTCCTATAAAATGAGGTGGGCGGGGTGAGAGTGGGGCATAGGATGGGGTGAGAGGAATGACTGTCTGGGCAATGGTGTTCTAATCTCAAATGAAAACCTTTTTACAACCCATCTTACAGATCTTAGAACTCGTAAAACACTAATGTATCTTCAGAGATTCTGATATATTAGAAGTGAATAGGGGACCAGGAATCTCCATGTTTTACAAGCTGCCAGGTGATTTAAATCCACATAGTCTACCAGCCAAACTTAGAGCAAACAGTTTTAGAAGATCCCCTAAATGTACTGTAATCTGCATTTTAAAGATGTTCCTTTGGAACCATCGTTTTCTTTTGCTTATTGTTTCCTTACTCAGTTTTTATCTTCAGCAGCATCTGGGCACCCAGCATGTTTTGGATAAATGCATGAGTGAATGAATGAATGACTCATGTCTCTATATTTCTTTAAGAGCCAATTACAGTTTTTAGTCAGGAAACATAAGATTGCAAGTCAGAGTATGTACTTTTTCTCACATTCATTTTTCCCCAAGCAATGTTGAATTTTTTCTTCACCAAACATTTATGTAACATGTTTTATTGGGGAGGTCCCATGCTAAGTGTGTGGGATACTGAGGGCACTCCTTCCTCACAATGAGCTCCCAGTCCACTGGGAGAGGCTAACATGCCCACTAGCAATTCCAGTACAGTATCTTTGATGCATTAATAAAGGATGTTCAAAATGCTATGGGCACCTGGAGAAAGGGATGAAGAGCTCCTCCTCCTGCAGAATGAACTAAGAATTCTATTTAGCTCTTAGTGTAAGAAAGGCTAAATTGAATAGGGTTATAGTATAATTCTGCAGATGACTTGCAATTGATTAAAAAAAGCCATGAATTTTTAAATAAGAGCTATGGTTTGTTGAGTAACTAGTGTGTGTCCAGTACTTAGCATATATTATTTCAATTAATCTATACAGAAACCCTTTGAAGTAGATGTTATTAACCCCATGTATAATGGGATTATAGATGGGAAAGCAGGGTTAGCTAGGAAAGCAAAGCAAACAGCTCAGGAACCCAACAAGCACTAAATGAAAATACAGGAACTTAACCTGACTCCAGAGCCTTAGCGTTTTCCACTGTGACATGTATTTTCCCTAACACTGTTATTAATGGTTATAATGAATAATGCAAATTTGTTTAATATTTTAAAGGGCAAATCTATTTGATCTATGAAAAACCTGCAGATTTTTCATAATTTTTAGCAATGCAGGTCAATTATTCTGCTATTAAGGTGATGGTTGGTATCTTTATTTATCATTTAAAATCCCTTTACTTTGGATTTCTAGTAAGTCCAGTTCCATTGAGAATTGGTGACAAAAGAAGAGAAAGTGAAAGGATGGATTAAAATAAGATTTGCAGTATTATTTAAAAGTACAGCAGTGTGATTTAGGCTATCACTATTACTTGAGAGTACACTGATGCACTTATGCTTAAACAAGTTTTTAAAATGAGTCCACACACTTAAATAGAGTTTATGGTATCTTAGAATAATTGGAGCAACTGCCAGACTCCTTGTCTATATCAAGAATTTCGGTCCTAGAAGACACTTTTTCTGTACAGGAATTACAGTTACTTCCATCTGGTGCTAGATGTATTTTTTAGCATTAAACTAGAGGATCATTTAGAGGAGCCATGCTTTATTCAATTAAGCCTAGGAAATGCACTAAAAGGTACATTCTCCATTACTTCCTGGAGGCTAATTAGGATGTAAGTCTGAGATCTGAACACTACTTGTAGCTTCTGCTTAAATGTCTGCTTCAAGCCTTACCTAATTTTTCCATAGGAACTTGGGGTTTTTAACTATAAATATATCAAAGTGGTTGACATGGGGAGAGGTATTTAGATTTCTTCCCATTAAGATGAAAAATGCAGATAGAAGCCAACTGACAGTACAGAGGCCATTTTGGTTAGGAGCCGTCTGCAGTCTTTATCTTGTTACCCTTCTGGGATGCTGTGGAGGTTAAGGTCTCCAGCCTTTTTGAAAAGGGCTCTTTGGAATTGTGAATATGACCTCAAACAGGAGAGAGGTATGAAAGCAAATTGACTGTAGACATTTTTCATGAATTGGCCAGCTAGTTGCCAAATAACCAGAAATCAGAGCCCAGATCAGGAACTGCAGCTTCCAGTAAGTTACTGTATGGCAATTTATAATTTGTTTGCTTTTTTTGTGTGTGTATGTTTGTGTTGTTTTAAATGTGTAGGAAGCTAGGTGAAATTGCTTACTATAATCAGCAAGTTCTTATGGTACAGGCTAAAGATTAAAAATCAGAGGGGATAGCTAGATTAATCATTGGAATCTACAGGCAATCCAAAAAAATCTCAATTCAGGTGATCACTTTAGCCATTTTGCTCCCAGTAAGTGTTTTCCCAAAAATGTTAATCAGAAAGCAGAGATGACTGAGTTGAATGCTGCTGGATCTCTCTATTACCAGTAAGTCAAGAATTGGAAGGCGCCATGGATCTGAGTAAATAGCCCAACATAGATTGGGTGGCAGGGATTAATAAGGGAGACATTCCAGAAAAGAGGATAGAAAAGAACAGAGACTCAGAGAAAGAAAAAACATGAAAACTACTTAGTCACAATAGAATGGTCATGCTGATTTGTGACTGCAGGGAAGATTAAAACGGTAGGCCTTCTTAAGAAGGTGCATGTATTCTGGTTTTCTTGTGTTTTGTTTATCTTTAAACGGATTTTTAAAATTTCTTGTTCTTTGCCTTTTTCGGAAAAGCATTACAGGAAATGTTTTAGGAGTAAGGAGGCATAATTTAAGAAGCATAACTGAGACAGGCAATAAAAATCGTTTTATATTTTGTTTTGCCTGGACTCCTGGGAGGCCAGTATTAATATCTTGCTAATTTCCAAGAAACAAAGGGGAGAATGAAAGGGTCAGAATTCTATCTTTGAAAGTATGGAGAATGAGGATTGATGTGATTGAAGCAAATGAACTATGAAGGATGTGAATACAGTGTCCGTTACATCTCAGAGTGCCTGAACTGGTGAGCCCCAGGGTATGGTGAGTCAGGAGTTGTGCTAAATACACAAATTCTGTAGATCCATAAATAGTCCTTGACCTCACAGGGTGAGCAACTTTGAGAAGTACAAGGACATATAACTTTATAGTCTGGATATTACATTTCTGGGACCTCTTACTCCATGAGATTATACAGATAAAAATATGAATTATTTCAGGAGATATTTAGATAAATTCATGAAAGATGGTTTTGTAAGAAAATAAGAGGGAGGTAGAGATCTTTGGTTATTGACAACAAATCTAATAACGGTAGCTATTATTTGTTATCAGGCACTATTTAATGTGATGCTTTAATACCACAAGATATTTGTTGGCCACATTTTACAAATGAGGAAACTGAAGCTTAGAGAAGTGAAGTAACTTGCCTAAATTTACACAGCCAGTAGGTGTAAATGGCATTAGGCCGAGGCATTCTGAGCCCATGTCCTTAACTCTTCAATGTGTATCACTTTTCTAAGTATGGAGAGATACATACTTTTCTTCTATACACTGTATCTTAGAACTCTAAAATCAATAAGAAAAAGACAGCTAGTAGAGAAATGGACAGAATAGAAAAATTCTGATAGTTAAGAAGATATGAAAAGATCCTCAATCTCACTAGTAAACAATGAAATAACATTAAAACCATAGTGAAGACCATTTCATATCCACCAAAATGGTAAAAATTAAAAGCCTGACAATTCCGAATGCTGGTGAGAATATGAAGTAACCAGAACTCTTGTTTACTGCTTGTGATATGTAAACTGGCACATCTACTTCTGATAATGGTTGGGCATTACACTGCTGAATTCTTGTCCAAGTTAGGGCCCATCAACAAACAGTATTTTAATTATAGATAATTTAGATAATGTAATTGGTGATGGAGTAGAGGGGGAAGCATCTGATTAAAATAATTCTGAGTAAAAAAATGGAAAAGATAATACATATTTAAAGGCCTTGGACTTAAAGGAACAATGTTAGCAATACTTTTTTTTCACATGCTAGAATTTGGGAATTATGGTACCTATTTTTATAAGTTCACTCAAGAAATAGAAGTGTAATGTAGAGCTGTTGGAGAATAACTTATATTATATCTTACCTGAATCTTAAGTGTTACATACTTTAGCTTGTTTTCTAGTTTTCTATTATAATACTGGTGTATGGCCCCCAATCTTGGTATATTTTGGTGTTAGCTAAAATTATCAGTTGCTAACAAAGGCAGATCACTAGCAGGTAGGAGATTTTTTAAATGGGGTCTCTGAAATTCAAATTTGATTCAGTAGGTATCTCAAAATTAAATTCTCTGCATTAAATTTGCCAAACATACAACTTCTCTAAGATGTTACCTCTTTGGTGAATGTAGAAATACCTGAGCATTGATGTGATGATTTCTCCTCACACATCCTCTTTCATAATCTAATGTCTTATCCAGAACACTTAAGGCCAAATGGAAAAGGATATATCTGTATTTTCCAAAGAAATTTTAAGATCACTTCAGCCATCGAGTTCACATGCTGATTTATGCTGTGATTTTTGCAGGGAAGACTAGGAGAGCTGGAGTTGCAGTTAAAACATGGAAAAGAAGAACCTGAGGAGGTGCAGTACAAAAAAAGCACAGCCTGGCTCTGGTAAGTGTTCATGTTCAGCTGCCCATTATTTGTCATGGGAAGTGAGCTATGAGGGGAAAGGTAACTACTTTAAAGGCTTTAAGATTAGCAGGTTTAACCTCTATATGTGAGCCTGAAGGGGAAATGACAGAAGAGCTGATAGGTGTATTCCCTAGATAGGAGATAGAGAGCTTTATTTATAAATTATACATACACACACACACACACACACACACACACAAAAACACACACACACACGTTCTAAAACAATGTGGAAACAGTTTGCTTTTTCCCTTTTCCACCTGTAACTGATTATTTTATATGCTTTTGAATGAAAAATTCTTTTTTTCCCACTCTGTTCATTGCTTTCCTACCTCACATGTAGTCAAGGATTACTTCTCCCCTCCTCTGCTCCCCTCTTCCCCAAGACATAATTATTAGGAGCAACTTTACCGTGTCATGGGTTTAATTTCTTTGGCAGACATTTCCCAGGGAATTCCCACTATATCATCTAGAAATATATTAGTGCTGGCTCATAAAAGCAACTTAAACTGTTTCATGGGTTGAGAAGAATACTCTATCAGATTTGTGTTTCACCAGCCTAAATGTAAGTAAAGTGCCTAAAGTCTAAATACCTTTGCCTACAACCACAGGTTGCTTTAATCTAAAAATCTATCTGAAGATTATTTAATTATAGGTTTTCATTTACTGACAGTTGGCTCATGTAGAAAAGGAGAAACTGTGTGTATGTATTTGATTAATTGTATTCTAAGTCATATTTTCTAGATTTATCAAAAAATGGCAATGAAGTTTAAAACATTATGATATTGGATTTAGGATTAGAGGGTTTTGTATCCTATTTGCTCTTATCTTTTGCATCTATTTTAAATTTAATCATCTGAAAGTGATAATTGGTGAAGTAGTATATTCGCTAAGTTCTTTAAAATATATAGAGAGACCTATCAATACATATTCCTAGTGAAAACTCATGGGCTGTGTATATATGAGTATAAAGGAGTTAGGTCCCTAGAAGTTTCTTAAGAATGATTTCGGCTGGATGTGGTGGTTCATGCCTATAATCCCAGCACTTTGGGAGGCCAAGGCAGGTGGATCATTTGAGCCCAGGAGTTCAAGGCCAGCTTGGGCAACATGGCAAAACTCTGTCTTTCCAAAAAAAAAAAAAAAGATATAGTTAAACCTGCAGTAACTAATAAGCTACCTTGAAGTGAGCTCTTCCTCATCCTCACTTAATTGGAACACAATCCCAAATCTAAGTAAAGTCATCACTTGATTTATTATTTCAAAAAGTATTTATTGAGTGTCTGTCATGTGCCAGGCACTGTTCTAAGCACAGAGGAACAGCAGTGAATAAAGCCCCTTCTTTGTCCCTCCAAAGCTTATACTTGAGTAGATGGAAACCTGTAATAAACAAATAAAGAAATGGAATATGATAGAAGTTGATTCATGGAAGAAAAATAAAGTACGATAGAGGGAACAGAGAGTGAATGAGGCTTGAGGGAGGTTGAGGGGTGGCATTACCATTTTCTGTACGGTGTTCAGGGTCTCTTTAATAATATGACATTTGAATGAGACCTGAAGGAAGTGGTGGAGTGAGCCAAGCTGATATCTGGAGAAGAGCATTCTAGGAAGAGGAAACAGCGAATTCATCATAGGCCCTGGGAGTGTACCTGGCAAAGCCTGTGTGGCATGGAGAGCACAAGGATGGAAGTAGTGGACATGAGAGTAGAGAAGTTTGGGAGATTGCAGGGTGGAGAGTCTTTGTCAGCACAAAGAGGACTTTGTGAGTGAGATGGAGAAACATTGGCAGATCTTAATCGTAGAATCTGACTCATGATTTAAAAGGACCACTCCAGCTGTTATGTTGAAAATACACCCTGCGGGGCATGGTTAGGAGTCCGTTGCAATAATTTAGGCAAGAGATAATAGTGTATTAGACTAGGATGTTAGTGGGGAAAAGTAAATTGATTTTGAATCTATTTTAAGGCAGATATCATACGTTATAAATGCTAATAATTGAAATGAAGGATGTGAAAGAAAGGGATCAATCAAAGATACTCCAAGATTTTAACTCTAAACAAAAGTATGGCATTTCCATTTGAGAGAAGGAAGACTAGGGAAAAGCAGGTCTGCGTAGAGTAGGAATCAGATTTTGGACTTAGGCCTGAGATGCCTCATTAGCCTCCAATTAGAGATAGCAAGCAGGTTGTTGACTAGTCTGTAGTTCCAGGGAGAGCTCAGGGCTAGAGAGGTGAATTTAGGAAACATCAGCATATTGATGGCATTTAAAATCATGATGCTGGATGAGGTCACTTAGGGAGTGAGTAAAGAAAGAGAAGATTTCAAAAGATTGAGCCCTGATTCTGTATTTAAAGGTGGGGAAGATGAAGAGGGAACCAATAAAGCAGACGAAAAATTAGTTATCAGTGATGTAGAAAGAGAGCCAAAAGAGAGTAAAATCTTAAAAGCCAAGGAAAGAAGGCATTCTAAGGAGCAACCAACTGTGTCAAATACTGTTGTTAGGCTGCAGAAGATAGGGACTGAGAATTGAGCATTAGATTCAGTCTCTTGAAAATAACTGGTGGTCATGACAGGAGCTCTTTTGGTAGAGTTATTGAGACAAAAGCCAGGTTCTAGAAGGATCTAGAGAGAGTGGAAGGAAATAACGAGAGTCATCAAGCATAATCTTTTACACAAGTTTTGACGTATAACAGACCAAGAAATGGGGCAATAGCTGGTGGGCTTGTTCTGCTTTCTTCTTTTAGAGGGTAGATACTACAGTATGTTCACATGCTGAGGGAAATAATACAAGTAGAGATGGAAAAATTTGTGATGCAGCAGAGAGGAGGGAGTAGAGAGGTAGCTTTAGTGCACAAGTGGAAGGTTTGACCTTAAATGTAAGTTTACATAGGTCATCATTTGTAAATATTCCACACTGACCAATGAAATATTACATTGAATGGACTATATTCCATTTAGGAATACGGAAATTAAACAGTACATTTTAGAGAAATTTGCAGTCAAATGCTTTTAAAAAATACAAGATTGAGATCTATGGGAGGTGTTGCACCTGTCTGAAAAACTTGCCTCTTAAGAGTGACTCATTCTCAGAGTGCTGAATAGCTAAGATTTTATTATATATCAAATGCAAATATTTATGAATGTCAATATAATTTATATTTAAATGCAACAACTTTAACAATATTTATAAAACCTTCGAATTTATAAAATTCAATGTTTATATTGAAAATGATCCTTTTAAAAAAGTAAATTTGACAGCAAGTGGTTGTTTTTTACTTCATATTGAAAATTCTATATTGAATTAAAAAATTAGGTTCTGTAAATATTTGAATTGTGCCTACCTTCTTTCTAACCCACAAGTATAATTATTTTCTTTTGGCTTTCCTGTGACTATATAACCAAAGTTTGAAATTGCATTTTCTATAAACACATAGCGACTATTTCATATGTACAATTTGAAAATTGTAAATTGATGTTTTGGTGAGCTCTCATGTAAAAAAAGAGAGACTGTCTTAGTCAGTTTGGGCTTCTAAATGCCACCACATTGGGGATTAGGATTCAATTTCAAATGTGAATTTGGTGGGGTATGCAAATATTCAGTCCATTGAAGAGAGTAATATAATGGACACTTGTATACTCACCACGCTGTCTGAGATAATACTGTTACAGTGCTATCTGTACATCCCCCCTCAGTTACACATTCACCTCCTCCTTGCCTCCACTCAGTGACCTTATGAACAGGAAGATGAAGCTATCTTTAAAGCAGAGCCCTTATTACAGTTCTTTCACCTTATACTGAAATTCTACCTGTATAGTTTTAAGATCTGGAGCCATTGCTGGAGGTTCTTATTAATTGATGAAAAAGAGAAAGGAATGATTTCTTGTTCTAACATAAACTCTCGTCTATTTTCCATCTATATTGCAGGGTTAGAGACATGCTGACTGATGAGATCACCAAGGCAGCTGCAAAGTAAGATCCATTTAGTCTTTTATCAAACATTTTTTATAAATACCTTTTCCTGGCAGGTACATACATTTTCTCCTTTTAGGGCATTTCATAATTTTAAGGATTTTAGAGTACTTTTCAATTATTTATTTAAAAAATTAATCGTTACCCTTCTTATAGTAGGTGAATTCTTACTACATGTCTTTTTGTGAAAATATGGAAGGATTGGTACTAACATATAACTTTTACATCAGGAGTCACTGAAGTTGAGCCCCTGCTGTATACCTAACAGATGACATGTGCTTTGGCTTAAACTTAAAGGATTGTAATTTAGTTCGAGGGGATTAAAAAAAAAAAAGAAAGGAATCCTTGCTAATATGAGTTATGTTGGTAGTACTTCCTTTTGTTCCATTGGTGTTATTGGGTTCAGCATATCTAAAAATTGAATTTTTAAATACTAAAAACTAATGCCAAGGCCCATTAAAAAAGCAGTTTTAGTCATATGCTTATGGTTGTTTTAACAAAAATTACTTGAGTGTCACTGCCTTGATGCTTTTTATTTACCTTAAGCCAGCTCTCACTAAAAAATACCCGAAACTTGCTTGAACAATATCTTCAGGTTCCTTTGTTAACTGACAAGCTGACTAATTGTTCCTGGCAGTAAGTTACATGCCAGTTACACTCCCTTCCACCATCTTCTCTAACTGCTGCCATTTCTGTTTGACTCCTTTCTTTCTTGCCTCCAACCAACATAGATATACCTTTGACCTAGAGGATTTCGTGTGTATTAAAAGTCCATATCATCTAGAAATTTTTAATTGTAGTATAGTTTATCCTTTTCATGTCGCAAAACCTTCTGTAGCTAAATAGATTTTGCCTTAAAAACTGAACAAAAAATGATGTACCTTAGAGTTAGCTTTCTATCAATAATTTCTTAAACAGACACTTAACTGTGAAGTCTGATCTCAGCAGATTATCACTGTTCAGTCTCATGTCTTCTGGATAAAGAGAAATAGAAGTGATAATCCTCCCCTGACTCAGTCCTATGGAAGGCACTGGGAAATATCTGTTGATAAAATGAAAACTAAAGTACAGAGAGCTTAGATAGAGACTCATTCATGTCCTTTTTTTCCACTTTGGTGAATTGCAGACATAGTGGGAGAGGGCTCAGTTGCATATCAGAGGGGGAGGGGATGCTGGGATGAGAATGCAGGCTGTCTTTGACCTTTACCTGTAATAGTTTGTTCTCTTATGTAGTCTACATATATCCTATTAAAAGCAGTGCTCTGACATTTGCTGCAAAAACTTGAATGCAGAAGAAACTACCAACTTTCTCCTAAAGCAAATTATAATTCCTCCTATCTAGTAGATATTGCAATTTTCCATTCTAAAATTTTACTCCAGTGTGACTGTAATTTTCATATTCACAAAGTATCACTTCGTGACTAATACCTAAAGAAAATATGTTTACATGAGTAAAACTAATTCATGTTCTCATGGTATTACCTTCTCATCAAAACTTACAAAGTATCTTATAGACCTTATTTTAATAAAGCAATCTTGACAATACTAGGAATGGTAGCAAGTGAATAAGAGATATTTTAGGTCTGGAGGCTGAGAGATTGGTGATAGAGCAGGGGAAAAAATCATTCTGTCACCCTCTCTGCTTCTTCCCACTGGCTTCCTCCAACGTGAGGCCTTCACCACTGCCCGCTGCCAGCTTAGCTTCCCTTTCCTTAGCTATGGCTGCCACAGGCTGGTTTGGGTCGGGGTATGGCTTGTTTTGTTCAGAGCTAGAAGTTAAATGCAAAAAGTGACATACCAATCATGGGATGATCCTGATTTGTTCATGTAAGCCCCAAATCTCCTCAAGCTGATAAGCAACTTCAGCAAAGTCTCAGGATACAAAATCAATGTACAAAAATCACAAGCATTCTTATACACCAACAACAGACAAACAGAGAACCAAATCATGAGTGAACTCCCATTCACAATTGCTTCAAAGAGAATAAAATACCTAGGAATCCAACTTACAAGGGACGTGAAGGACCTCTTCAAGGAGAACTACAGACCACTGCTGAATGAAATAAAAGAGGATACAAACAAATGGAAGAACATTCCATGCCCCTGGGTAGGAAGAATCAATATCGTGAAAATGGCCATACTGCCCAAGGTAATTTATAGATTCAATGCCATCCCCATCAAGCTACCAATGACTTTCTTCACGGGATTGGAAAAAACTACTTTAAAGTTCATATGGAACCAAAGAAGAGCCCACATCACCAAGTCAATCCTAAGCCAAAAGAACAAAGTTGGAGGCATCATGCTACCTGACTTCAAACTATACTACAAGGCTACAGTAACCAAAACAGCATGGAACTGCTACCAAAACAGAGATATAGACCAACGGAACAGAATAGAGCCCTCAGAAATAACACCGCATATCTACAACTATCTGATCTTTGACAAACCTGAGAAAAACAAGAAATGTGGAAAGGATTCCCTATTTAATAAATGGTTCTGGGAAAACTGGCTAGCCATATGTAGAAAGCTGAAACTGGATCCCTTCCTTACACCTTATACAAAAATTAATTCAAGATGGATTAAAGACTTACATGTTAGACCTAAAACCATAAAAACCCTAGAAGAAAACCTAGGCATTACCATTCAGGACATAGGCATGGGCAAGGACTTCATGTCTAAAACACCAAAAGCAATGGCAACAAAAGCCAAAATTGACAAATGGGATCTAATTAAACTAAAGAGCTTCTGCACAGCAAAAGAAACTACCATCAGAGTGAACAGGCAACCTACAAAATGGGAGAAGATTTTCTCAACCTACTCATCTGACAAAGGGCTAATATCCAGAATCTACAATGAACTCAAACAAATTCACAAGAAAAAAACAGACAACCCCATCAACAAGTGGGTGAAGGAGATGAACAGACACTTCTCAAAAGAAGACATTTATGCAGCCAAAAGACACATGAAAAAATGCTCACCATCACTGGCCATCAGAGAAATGCAAATCAAAACCACAATGAGATACCATCTCACACCAGTTAGAGTGGCAATCATTAAAAAGTCAGGAAACAACAGGTGCTGGAGAGGATGTGGAGAAATAGGAACACTTTTACACTGTTGGTGGGACTGTAAACTAGTTCAACCATTGTGGAAGTCAGTGTGGCGATTCCTCAGGGATGTAGAACTAGAATTACCATTTGTCCAGCCATCTCATTACTGGGTATATACCCAAAGGACTATAAATCATGCTGCTATAAAGACACATGCACACGTATGTTTATTGTGGCACTATTCACAATAGCAAAGACTTGGAACCAACCCAAATGTCCAACAATGATAGGCTGGATTAAGAACGTGGCACATATACACCATGGAATACTATGCAGCCATAAAAAAGGATGAGTTCGTGTCCTTTGTAGGGACATGGATGAAATTGGAAATCATCATTCTCAGTAAACTATTGCAAGGTCAAAAAACTGAACACCGCATGTTCTTACTCATAGGTGGGAATTGAACAATGAGAACACATGGACACAGGAAAGGGAACATCACACTCTGGGGACTGTTGTGGGGTGGGGGGAGTGGGGAGGGATAGCATTAGGAGATATACCTAATGCTAAATGACGAGTTAATGGGTGCAGCACACCAGCATGGCACATGTATACATATGTAACTAACCTGCACATTGTGCACATATACCCTAAAACTTAAAGTATAATAATAATAAAATAAATAAATAAATAAATAAATGAAGGTGAAAACAAAAAAAAGTCGAGTCAATAAAAATGTAGCAAATTTTCACATCCAAAAAAAAAAAAAAAAGAACATTTAAAGCTTCAGGGATAGGGGTAAGGGAGAGTCAGAACACGTATAAAACCTGATGATTGATGTGAATTTATTTCCATTATTATTTATTAAACAGATTTAAACCTGAAGATAAAAATCACTGAAGTATTGAGTCACTTTACTAATATGTAATGTAATACTTTGTCCCTAAGAAAGCATCATTGTAGCTCAGCCTTCCTTGTGCTTTTTAATTAGGTTAATAACATCATTTTGTTTTAAAGGACAATTTAATTAAAATGTCGGTGGTGTTGCCTAGATAAATACTCTACGGAAGCTGACATGTTATTATGCAAATTAGTCGCTCTTGTTTGACTGGTAGGGGATAGTTATTTGAGCAACAAGGTGATGAGTTTCTACTGAACCAGTTATAGATTCCCACCTCTCCAGCTCCTCCTTGAATTTGTTTCACTTAGTATGTATTGAGTACCTTCTATCCATAAGTCATTGTGGCAGGCATGAAGGGAATGCGAAGATGATCAAGAGTTAGTCATGGTACCTTTGTGAAATGTGTAATTTGGCCTAGGGCTGCACTGTATAGAGTGGACTAGGTTTTTAATTCAAAGATTATTATCCAAATATGTGTTCATTCTGCAACCAAATATATTATTACCAGTGTTTTTAAATAAATTTTTCTCCATTACTTAAGAACAATACATACTCAGATATGTCAAGACTAGTGAAGGATTTGAAATAAAATAGTTTTTGGTACTGTTTTAAAACCGAGGCTAATTTCTCTTTCAGAATTTTCGGGTTAAAAAGAACTTTTTATGTTATCTTGTCTAATATATTTGTTTTATGACTTTTGATACCCAGATTCTAGTGACCTCACGTTTTCTACAGAGTAATAAAACTGGGATTCTAATACTCAGATCACTCAAAATTTAGAACTGTTTTTAAAACTCACCTTTAGGGATTCATGACCATTTTGCAGTAGGAAAGGCCTCAGGATATTCTGTTAAAAGAAAGAGATAATATTAGAAATAAAAGATTTAATTTTGTTTTTGTTAAATGATTTTATGGCTAGGGCACCTAGGAATGACCAAATCCCACCTTGTTTCCTTGTGTTTTCTTATTAGCTATATGAGTGCTCTGTAATTCTCTTTGTAGAACTCTAGGAAAACCCAGGTTGGGGCCATCTGCTTAGACCTCAAGGCTTCCTTCCCATTTTCTCCTCCAACCCTCCCCATTATAAATGTTGATGTCTTGCTAACTTTTGACAGGCCTTATAGAGGAATACATTGAGGTGGGGGGGCGGTGGTGAACAAAATGATCAAGGCTTCAAGTCTTCACAGAGCTTAACCACTCTAAAGTGGAAGGGAGAGGGGGAAGGAAGGATGGGCGAATAGATAGGAAGGATTTGTTAATGGCAAGTCCTGAGTCCCATTCTTACCAAATGAAAGCAGAAATGCAAGAACACATGTGCACCAGCAATTTAATACCCACTGACTCAAGTCTTCAATTGAGACTATGGCTTGGGACTTGAGGTACTAGGCTCATTTAGGGAGCAGAGTTGAAAATCTTCCTTATCCCTCATATCTGTTGTAGTCCTGCCCTGAGGTAAGCAAGAAGTGGTTCTTGGATCATGCACTGAATTCAGATTCGGGTTTGAAGTCCAAATTTTGGGGAACATTGTATTTATGGGAACCCACATCAAAGGACTGAGGACTAAACGATCTGATGGTATGGGTGCTCTTGTTGCTGGAGTTCTGTTATAACCGAATTGGCAAACCTAGAGCATCTGATTGGTGTCCCATAGGGGACTTTATAGGATCAGCTTGGAATTATGGAATAATATTAAATGTACATTTTCAAGTGGTGAGTATATTAAAAAGGTTCAGGTTTTTACGTTAAATTCAGAAGTCAAACTGTTAAGAGTTTATTGCTGATATTAGAAGGCTACCATTTAGATGATGTAAAAAGGCAACTTTCAGTCCAAATAGTCTAAAAACAGCCCTTTTTCATTTGCATCTTATCTGGGGTCTCCAAATTTTATTACAAACTGGCTTTAAGGTTGATAGTTTTGCTATATTAAGAGAAAGAAGGAGAGGATAAAAATGAGTAAGAAAAGCTGCCGTGTGTCAAGTTGTAAGGTATGCAGGCTGAAGTGGTTTGCTAGAAGCCAGTTCAACATACCGGTGCTTCAGAAAAGCCAAAGATTGTTCTATTCTGCTGGGCTTATTGACATAACTGTCTTAGTTATGTTTTTACAACAAATCAATAATTTTAAATTGGCTAAAGATGACACAGAAGAGATCCTAGGAAATGTAATGTTAAATGATGAAATAAAAATTTAGGAAGAAACAACTTACTAAGCTTGGATTTTTAAGTTATGAAAAGGCATAATGACCCATACTACATTGATAAGAAGAATTCAGAAACAGCTCTAGAGTCAGAAGGAAGGAAAGAAACTGTTGGCCTAACAGAACAAACAGACCTGCATTTACAAGACTCTGTGAAGGAACACAAGTTGCTTTTTGACTTCATCTGCCCTCCTATATTAGCTCTTTCTCTTCTTCTGGTTAATACCAAAGTTCTCTGTTGAAATTTTTTTCCTTTTGAACAGGGAGAGTCCGGTAGTGAAAGGCAATGCGCTGTTAGCTCTAAGCAGCCTTGCTGTCGTCGTATCTAGACATGAAGCCAGCCTCTCCTCAGACTCTGACGGGCTCCTGGAGGTTAGTTGGGGTGATTTAAACAATTGGCTTTGATTATGTCTTTTTAAGCCTGGCTTTAGGTAGCCTGGCCCTGGGTTTACAAGGTTAGATTCTGTGATTATGGCACCAAGTTATAGTACTTGATGGGCCTTTATACTGTGAGCCTCAGTGTCTTCCTAACTTTGCTGCTTTTCTGTTTTCCTTTCTCCATCACAGTTAAGTGGTCATTTCTATTTGAAGGTGCCAATTTTATGCCATAGGGGTTATCTTTTTGTGATTACATCAATGGTAACCAATCTTACAAGGTTAACTAGGCTTACTGAAAGTGAACAATGCCGTCAAAATGATAAATAAGCAGTGTTTATTGACTGAAAAAAATGTACTTTGCATTTTAATTGTATATGTCAATGACAAAGTGCCTATTCATTTTTGCAAGGCAGTTATTTCTTAATTAAACATGTGGTGAGCTGGCCACTGTTCATTTCTAATGTACTTTCTTGGATAATTCATATCTGTCTAAATAAAAAGGCATGGATTTATTCTTGTTTTAAGTCTCATTATCTGGTAGCTATCATCATCTAGAGATGACATAACTGAGTCGTTAAAAATATAGGCTTTGGAATAAGAAAGTCCTATATTTAGATCCTATTACTTCCGCTTACTACCTCTATGGCCTATTTGTAGCAATTTCCTCTTTCAGAACCTATTTCTCCATCTGTAAAATGGAGGGATAACAATGCTCACCAGATAGGATTGTTTGATGGATTAAATGAATTAATATATGTGAAGCACAACAGCTCATAGATACTAAGCTCTTATTAATAATAACCATTCAAAATTATTCAGTCTGTCTCTGTCCTCAATGAGTATCTTATGGGCTATCTGTATTCTTTTTTTGTTGTTGTGGGTTTTTTTGGTGGTACACTAAAAAAATCAACTCTGATGACTCATTTAAAGCAAAAAGGAACAGGAAGTATATGGAATCTAGAAGCCCGTGGAATTAAAGGCAAAGCTTAAAAACTGTATTTTGGGAAGAACAAGAACCAGGGCAAGTTGGGTAGTCCAGGCAACAGGTACTAATGAAACATCTAAGCAGACCACCTCCAGTGGGCCAGAACAACTTCAGTCATTTATTATCCTCGTGTCACTTAAAATTCAGAGTCCTTTGGGTCCTAGGCCTACCCCTTGGATAGTGTAGGACAGCTAGTTTGATTGAGCATTTAACTAACCTTCAAACAGTGGGGAAGACGGAACTCTGCAAAGGGTATTACTACCAGTAAACAGAGAATAGGTGCTGTGTGGCAAAAGCCATGGATATATATTACATGTAGGGAAGGGAAAGAGGCCAAGGGATTATTGCATGAATGATATTAGTTAATTACCCTATGAAAATTTAATTTTAAACTTAGAATCTTACCGATAAGAAAGATGGAAATTTTATAGAGAGGAAATGTTTCATGTCTTTCAGAGAGCCATGGAATATTTTAGCAGAGGCAACATGCTGCATAGATCTACAACCTAAAATGTCAATGCCCCTTTCTATGATCCCTTCACTTTGGTGTTATTTTTGTCGAACTACCAGTTATACAGTAATTTTCCGCAATAATAAAGGGGTCTAGCTCAGAGTTTGAGTTCCAGCCTCTCTTACTTTCTCCTCCACCCCAACACACCCCAACACACATTGAGAAACCACACAGTCCAAAGATGAGGCTTTGCTTTTATTCATGATGACCTTGCCTTTGGCTGTTACTCAATGCAAATTCAAGACCTCATTATTTGATTAAAGTTGAAACTTTCAAACATTATTCAAACCTGCATGTGACCACCAACAAAAGATTTGAAGATGTGACAGCCTTGTTTGATTCAAGGAATTACAATAATTCCAGTTACTATGTGAGTTAATGAATGCTTTTGACATCCATGGTCATGAATGACTTTAATAACCAAGTTTTATTTTTAATGAGTGGGTTTTTTTTTTGTTGTTTTGTTTTTGTGTTCTCTTCCTCTTCTTTTTCAAACTGAAGATGATTCATGTTTTCTACCTAATCTTTCAGTGAGTTGGGTGAATGTTGTCAAGATTCTTGAAATGACAACTAAATAGTAATAGTCACCAGAAATGCTAGAGATGTTGATCTGAATTCTGTGGGCTGCTTATTGCCTCCTTTGTCAAATAAGAAGTCATAGAAATGAGAAATTTTGAATTATGTTTTTTGCACATCTGTCCTTTTAACCTCCGTATTATCTTCACTATAATTCATTCAACGCAGGAGAGCTCTGAAGGGCTCTTGGATAGTTCTGTTTTGCAGCATCTATCCTCTTCTGCTAATTTGTTCATAAAAGATACATCTTATTTCTTTTGGGGCACAGGTGAGAATGTATATTTGTCAGCTACCTGTATACCTCATACGTGCATGCTTATAGTCCAAGCAGATGAAGTTTACTTTTTGATAACAGCACTTTATTGTTTAATATAGAAGGGAGTTACACCTTAGATTTAGAAATATCTTTAGATTTGTTTTCTCTGTAATCATTTCATGTTTTTAATTCATCTGCAGGTTCAACCTAATTTCCTTTCAATGAAAGAGTGGGTTTCCATGGTACTTGATACACTCTTGGTCATTGTGGATAGCCATTACCAACCCCGAGGGCAACTTCTCTCCTGGTTTTATTATGTAAGTGCAGAAAATAAAAAATGATCAGAAAACTCAAGAATTGACTCTTATGACATCAATTGGTCACATGAAATCGATTATATAGGCCAGGCGCGGTGGCTCACGCCTGTAATCCCAGCACTTTGGGAGTCTCAGGTGGGCGGATCACCTGAGGTTGGGAGTTCGAGACCAGCCTGACCAACATGGAGAAACCGCATCTCTACTAAAAACACAAAATTAGCCGGGCGTGGTGGCACATGCCTGTAATCCCAGCTACTCAGGAGGCTGAGGCAGGAGAATCACTTTAACCCGGGAGGCAGAGGTAATGGTGAGCCAAGATCGCGCCATTGCACTGCAGCCTAGGCAACAAGAGAAAAACTCTGTCTCAAAAAAAAAAAAAAGAAAAAGAAAAAAAAAAGAAATCCATTATATAGTGTAATGATTCTCAGCCCTGGCTATTTGTTAGAATCACCTGGGGAACTTTAAATACACACACACACGAAATATTATCTATATAAAATATAAAAATATTATATATGTAAATTATAAGAAATATGTGTGTAAATATTAATGTTATATATGTACGTACATATGCATATATAATGCGAAATATATATGTATAGACATATATATATATATATATATATATATATAAAAGAAATACCGATGTGTAGTCCCCACTGCTGATTTAATTGCTCATGGATAAACTCCGGGCATCAGTATTTTGAGAGCTCTCTCAGTTATTCTAATGTGTAGTCAAGAGCTACAGTTGTAGTAGAATAAACGTTGGCTGAAATGTGGGGACTCCAGGTTTCTAGTCATAGATTTTTTTCATTTCAGATTGTGTGACTTTGGGCAATTCACTCAACCTCTTTGAGTCTTTTTGTCCTGATTTATAAAATGAAGGAATTGAACAATATCATCTATAGTAATTGTAGCCCTTGCTCCCCCCTTCTTGTTTTTGTGACTGTTGACACTTACTTCATCATTCTTATTTTTCTTATCTGCAAAATGAAAGTAAAAATTAATGCTTTGCCAACTTTCTAAAAAGATTGTGAAGATCAAATAATATACTTTATGTAAAAATGTTTTGAAAACTGTTAAATACTCTGTAAATACAAAGTAATGTTGTTGATCATTTAAAAAAAAAAAGCCACCTGTTACCCATCCTCTGTCTTCATGCTTGTATTCTAAGATTTGAAGCAAAATGAGAAAACACTTTTTTGTTTTGGTTTCCTTTTCCTTTTATTGGTCGTAGTACATGCTTTATTTCTGTGTCTTTGTAGAAGTATTTTGGTCCTACCCTATTACTATCCATTGCCTAGGGAATTATAATGATCATGGGACAATCAGCTGAGTGGCGGAGGATTATAGTTAATTTTAATAAAAATATAACACAGATTCTGAACTGTTGCTAAGATCATGAATTTAGCTTAAAACCTTAATGCCGAAGGTCTTCTCTGTGTATTTTGTGTGCCTCTGTCCTGCCCTTCGGAAGATCTGGTATGTATTCATCAGGGGCTTTGGGTTTAGAGCTAGATTTTTAACCATAGTTGAGGTAAAAAAAAAAAAAAATGACTTACCAGATGATGTAGAATTAAATTGGAAGATAAATTGTGCTCAAAAAGTTAATTGCTTTATGATGATTTACTTTCTGTCAGAAGTGTTCTTATTTCTTTAATGATGAATGAAAACTTTAGATGCTTATGTAGGTCTTTGCAATAACTATCTAGTTCAGGTATTCACCAGAGCAGGACACTGTATGAAATTTCTCATATGCTGCTTAGTTCTTGCAAACCAATAAAAATAATCTCTTTACTAGTCAGCTCTGATTGTCTCTTACCTTTGTGAGGTTTTGCATTACCATACTTTTCAAAGCCCTGTTTTAAAAGTCACTTTATTTCCTGTGTGCTACCAGCTGGGTCATTTTGAGTAACATTATCATTAAAACAGTGCTATATTAATTTAAAGTGTAACTTAGTACGTTTGATTTTTATCCTAAAGTACTAAAGCTTAGAGAGCGAATGGGCCTTGAATTAAAAACACATTTTAATGTGCTTTAACTGCAAGGGACAACACCGCCCTTATGGTGTGTCTGAAATTTTAAATTGGATAATAGTGAGGAATGATAAACGGGCTTTCTTTCCCACTTGAGACATATTTATAAATGTATATAATGTCTGGTAGAGCTCTCTAACCTGGGATTCTTATAGAAGCTGTTCATATTCAGCTGCTCTGTCATTTTATTAGGGCTGTTATTCATTTCTTTTCCCATAATTACATGTAGGAAGGGGCATATAGAGCTCTCCATTTCATTTTGAATAGCTGGTTATTGCTTTGTAACCAAAGGCTTTTAGGATTTCAACTTCCTTTTTAATTAAAAGGAATTAACCCCCTGTAGGAAATAATCCATCTACTGGGAAGTGTTCCCACCAAAAATTTTGGGATATGTGCCAATAGATCCCTGTGCTAAATTTATACTTGCTTCTCCATACTAAAGTTAAACTCTCTTCCTCCCTTTTCCTTTCTTCCCTGGAAAACTCCTAGCTTTCTGGACATTTATAATGTGGCTTGCTGGTTTGTCCAAGCTCAGATAGCTTCAGGTTTTTTTTTGTTTTGTTTTTTTGTTTTTTTGTTTTTTTAATATATATACATGTGGGCTTTTAGGAACACTGACATTGTTTCAAGCCTTATAGTGAGGGAATTTATAACCTTTAATAGGAAGACGCTTGTAATTTGGTTTTTCAGATTTAAAAGGATATTATTAATTATTTAGTAGCAAAATATTTCATTAATAATGAAAACATAATCTATAGACAAAAACGTTTGGATTTTTAAAAAATGTATTATTTTGGGTGTCGGCCGGGGTGGATCTAAGAGAAGCTTGTGTGGTTGTATAGTGCTTTTATGATAGGTATGCTTCCTTCATGTTTAAGGCTAACCCTGTTTTCTTTCTTTGGCATGTCCTAGAAGTCCTATTCTGGTGAAAACACAGCTAGTGCCATTGCCCGTTCTGCTGCCGCCATGGCTTTGTCTCTCCTTGTGCCAGTTTTCATTATCTCTTGCAAAGAGAAGGTTGAGGAAATCCTGAACATGCTGACTGCCAGGTTACCTGGGAAACCAAGTGCTGATGAGTCTCAAGCCGTGCAAATCCACATGGGCCTTGCTTTAGGGATGTTTCTCTCTCGCTTGTGTGAAGAGAAACTCAGGTACAGTTTATTAAAATATTCCTGCTTTTCTTCTTTGTGATTTTTTGCAAAGGATTTTGCACCCATATGCACCTATATGTAAACATTGTATCTGAGCAATATGTGTTTGCTAAACTTTCTGAGATGGGCAAGTTGATCCTTTATTCTTCTTTAGGAGTAAATTTATCTATCTAAAATACCATCGTGTAGGTATTAATGTATTTTAAGGGTTGCTAGTATTAAAGTGTTTGGTTACTTGAAAATCATTTCATACTTAGATGAAAGCCCCAGGTACCTATGTGTGGTGGACATGAGAAAAGTCAAGTTATGGTGCTATAAGTAAAAAGCTTCTTTTTTCTGGTTTGTATGGGATGAAAATAACTGCCAATCTTTTGTTGATATCATTGAAAATGAGAGGAGAGGACTGGCATATCTCTAGTGCCTAAGGGGTGTTGGGAATCACTGAATTACCTGAGAACTACATGTACCCGGCTTTAAATATTGCTTTTTTTCCTGTGCCCTGGCCACATTTTTATAATCCTTAAAGAGTCTTAATCTGTGCATATTATACTGTGTGCTTTGTTCACTTTGATTGCTCATTTTTGGACTGCTAACTTTACCCTTGAATGGAGTTAATGGAATAGACTCAGGTGGAAAATTCCACTAAATCGGAAAGGTTTTTTTAGTGCATCAGTCTGCTTTAGTTTTGTTGTTCATACTGCTTATTATTTATTTTCTAGCAATTCTTAGAATTTTATATATCTACATTGATTGTAGTGGGCTACAACATGAATACTTGCTTATCATGAATATTTTGATGTCAATGACTAGGCATTTAGCCCTGTTTTCCTACTTTGGAAATATGGTAGTAGGGAGAGGCATTCTGTTGTGATATTAGATTCTTTTAAATTCCTGGTTGGCAGAAATTAGTTGTCCAAAGGCAAGAACTGGTGTTGGTGTGGATAAACTGGATGACACTATGCTATATTTATTTCAGTTTGAGACCACTGATTAAGTTCTTCACAAACACAAGTATGTGAAACTTTTATGTGAATTGCTATTGATTTTGGGGAATACCATATTTCAGATGATCATTTTCAGCTCTTAGAAACATCTGTCAGATGATTGGGATTATTCTCTTAGTCTTTGAGACCGTAAGTGCAATATGGCCAGAATATTCATTTTGTCCTGTTCACCATCACTAATAAATATAGGTCTTGTTCTGGAGATGAATAAAAAACTGCCCTTTGCATGTGATTTGACTGTTACATATCTTGTGTGTGTGACAGAACACAAAGTATTTTTAAAGACTTAAAACTTGAAAGTGATTTTTTCCCTTTGCTACTATGCTACAAATGACAGTCTCTCCACCATCTGTGTTCATGCTCTTTCTTTGGTATCTTTTCAAGCAACATGTTTTGCGACTAAAAATGAGCCGTAGCAGTTTAATTCTAGGCAACTCATTTCATCCTATTCTGGCTCTGACTCCTTTCTTCACTAACTTAGGAGGAGATGCTGCTGCTTTTAGGCTGACAAGCTTGCATTTGTGGTTAACTTAATCATGCTGCCTGGAGAAACCTATGATGATTCCCCCAGAACACTTGACCCTGCTTCCTAGGTTGTCGTCCATTCCTGTCTGTCTGACTTGAATTCACACCTGAAGGAAACCCTGGGCAAAGACATCAGGAAGCTCCTTCCTTAGCTGAGCACCCACAGAATAACTACAAATTTTAACTTTGCCCTAACGTTCCTGTGTTTGATAGCATCCTCCTTCTACTTAGGGCCTGTGTGTTAGTAATGCCATTACTAATATAACTATTCATGGCTCCCACCTTCCCAATTTGTTGGAATTGAGGAATCTCAAATATTTGCTTTTTGATACTAATAAATTTTTTACCGAGTAGTAACAATGCTAACAGAGAATTTCATCTTCGGAGAAAGTTTAAATTTTTTTCTAAAAGCAAGTGTTTTGAGAGCTGTTGATTTTGACTAGTCAGTGACATCAAATGTGTCCCAATGTGGTCCTTTAATGGGAACAGAATTAGGACAATATGTTGTTTTTCAGAGACTAAGAAATCACCATGTAGAAGAGAATTATGAATCACATCTGTAATTGCAGCATTTTGGGAGGCCAAGGCGGGTAGATCATGTAAGCCCAGGAGTTTGAGACCAGCCAGGCATGGTGGCAGATGCCTGTAGTCCCAGCTACTCGGGAAGCTGAGGCTTGAGAATTGCTTGAGCCCAGGAGGCTGAGGTTGCAGTGAGCTGATGTTGTGCCACTGCACTCCAGCCCAGCCTGGGTGAGAATGCAAGACTCTATCTCAAAAAAAAAAAAAAAAAAAGGAGAATTATGAAAATCATTTCAATTTTTGCTAAGGCTTATGAAAAAGTCTCCTGAATTTAAGTTCCATCTAAAATTTATTCAGAAGCTGTGGAATGTTGTTCCACAGCTTCTTGCTTCTGTCGTAACCCCCAGAAAATACAAAAATGATCTCTTTAACATTTGTTTAGGATATTTAAGTATATTTTACTCCAAAGGACAACTTTTATAGGATTTATTTAGTTAAAGCTGTTAAGTTTGTGTGTGTGATATGAGGGGTGTGCGTGTGGGCATTTGTTTTTCATTGCAAAAATTCCTTCACCTTGGGCAAAACTGCTATAGTCTTGGTTTGGGAAAATGTTTAAAAAAGTGCTCTCTGCCTGGTTGTCATTCCTGGAGTTACATTCCACTTAGCATGATCTGAAGTAGCAATATGAGAGTTAAGATGTAGGAACCTGTAGCTACTAAAATGTCAGTGATGAAGCCCACAAATCTGCCTGGAGGGACAACCATAGAACCTTTTAAGTTTTATTTTACTATGCAAGTCATACTTCTCACCCAGGCATTTATAAAATCATCAATTGCTGTATAAATGCAAACAAATATAGGTCTAGGATTTTCTCCCCTTAAAAAAAAGTAAGTAAAGGAATAGAATTTATAACCTCCACAACTGAGACATGAAATCAGAAGTGACAGTCTTTGCAAGAAAGATTTGGAATGATTATTGATAATGTCAGGTTAATACGTTAAGTATTCTGAAGAAAATCACTTAAGCATCCTTAGAAATATATATTTGGAATTCCGAGTTTCTTTTTTATTTTTCAATGGCTTAAAATTTGAACAGGCTAAGAAAAATCAAAAATAGGAGATTTTGTGTTTATTGGTTTGCAAGTGATTATACTGCTCAGAAACCCAATTATTGAATAATTTGTCAGACTTAGTTTCTGTAACTACCAAATAAGAATATGCAACTCATCAATATTGTCACTTTTTTTTTTTAAGAGAAATGCTGGTATTTCCAGTAAAATATTGAGAGTATAATATTGTATTCCGTATTTTGGATAGTTGACTAATTTTAAATAATTCATTGTTTCCCCTTGATCTTTAACCAGTGATATATCTGGCCAAGAGATGAACCTTCTTCTGATGAAGTCGTTGGATGCCCTGGAAAATTGCTGCTTTGACACTAGTCTTGAATACAAGTATGTTGTTCCTATTTCCACTCTCACAGGTACTTAGACATTGCTCCCTACACTGCCATAAGTCTTGCATGCTATGGAGAAATATTTTTTATTTTTATTTTTTATTTCCATAGGTTATTGGGGAACAGGTGGTGTTTGGTTACATGAGTAAGTTCTTTAGTGGTGATTTCTGAGATTTTGGTGCCCCCATCACCCAAGCAGTATACACTGCACACAATTTGTCATCTTTTATCCCTCACCCTCTTCCCACGCTTTCTCCCTGAATCCCCAAAGTCCAGTGTGTGATTCTTAAGCCTTTGTATCCTCATAGCTTAGCTCCCACTTATGAGTGAGAATATATGACGTTTGGTTTTTCCATTCCTGAGTTACTTCACTTAGAATAATAGTCTCCAGTCTCATCCAGATTGCTGTGAATGCCATTAGTTCATTCCTTTTTATGGCTGAGTAGTATTCCATCGTGTGTGTGTATGTGTGTATGTGTATGTGTGTGTGTGTGTGTGTGTGTGTGTGTATCAGTTTCTTTATCCACTCATTGATTGATGGGTATTTGAGTTGGTTCCACGTTTTTGCAATTGTGAATTGTGCTGCTATAAACATGCATGTGAAAGTACTTTTTTGTATAATGACTTCTTTTCCTGTGAGTACATACCCAGTAGTGGGATTGCTGGATCAAATGGTAGTTCTACTTTTAGTTGTTTAAGGAATCTCTACACTGTTTTCCATAGTGATTGTACTAGTTTACACTCCCACTAGCAGTGTAGAAGTGTTCTCTGTTCACCGCATCCACACCACCATCTTTTTTTTTTTTATTATGGCCATTCTTGCGGGAGTGAGGTGGTATTGCATTGTGGTTTTGATTTGCATTTCTCTGATCATTAGTGATGTTGAGCATTTTTTTATACATTTGTTGGTCATTTGTATATCTTCTTTTGAGAATTGTCTATTCATGTCCTTAGCCCACTTTTGGTGGGATTGTTTGTTTTTGTCTTGCTAATTTGTTTGAGTTTGTTGTAGATTCTGGATATTAGTCCTTTGTCAGTTGTATATAGATTGTGAAGATTTTCGCCCACTCTGTGGGTTGTCTGTTTACTCTGCTGACTGTTCCTTTTGCCATGCAAAAGCTCTTTCGTTTAATTAAGTCCAAGCTATTTATCGTTGTTTTTAACTGCATTTGCTTTTTGGTTCTTCATCATGAAATCCTTGTCTAAGCCAATGTCTAGAAGGGTTTTTCCAGTGTTATTTTTAGAATTTTTATAGTTTTAGGTCTTAGATTTAAGTCCTTGATCCATCTTGAGTTGATTTCTGGATAAGGTGAGAGCTGAGGATCCTTCTGTACAGTTTTATTCTCTTATATGTAGCTTGCCAATTAAGCTTACATGTATCTTACCAGTTACCCCCAGCACCATTTGTTGAGTAGGGTGTCCTTTACCCACTTGATGTTTTTTTTTTTTTTATTTGTTGAAGATCCGTTGGCTGTATTTGGGTTTATTTCTGGGTTATCTATTCTGTTCCGTTGTTCTATGTGCCTAGTTTTATACCAATACCATGCTGTTTTAGTGAATGTGGCCTTATAGTATAGTTTGAAATCAGGTAATGTGATGCCTCCAGATTTGTTCTTTTTGCCTAGTCTTGCTTTGGCTATGTGGACTCCTTCAGAAAGCTCCCAGAATTGATAACAGAATTCAGCAAAGTTTCTGGACACAAAATTAATGTACCCACATCAGTAGCTCTTCTATATACCAACAGTGACCAAGCTGAGAATCAAATCAAGAACCCCACCCCTTTTCTTTACAATAGCTGCAAAAAAAAATAATAAGATACATAGGAATATACCTAACCAAGGAGGTGAAAGACCTCTGCAAGGAAAACTACAAAACACTGCTGAAAGAAATCATAGATGACACAAATGGAAACACATCCCATGCTCATAGATGGGTAGAATCAATATTGTGATAATTACCATAGTGTCAAAAGCAGTCTACACATTCAGTGCAGTTCTCATCAAAATACTACCGTCATTCTACACAGAACTAGATAAAGCAATCTTAAAATTCATATGGAGAAATATTTGTAGAATGTGATTTTGAATTCCTTTGCAGAGAGTTTTCAGTCATAATTAATCAAAAAACTTATTATTAAAGCTTTCTTGTTCTGAAAACCATGTTTCAGCAATAGACAAATTATTTAAATTCGAAGCAACAACTATCATCTTGCAGCTTACACCTTATATTACTAAGACCTTAGTTTTGACTTACGTTTATCATACAAGGCACATGTATGGGGACATGGATGCATGACTTAATCTTTTTTTTAAGTATTTATTTTTATTTATGTATTTATTTAGACATAATCTCACTCTTATTGCCTAGGCTGGAGTGCAATGGTGGAATCTTGGCTCACTGCAACCTCCGCCTCAAGTTCAAGTGATTCTCCTGCCTCAGCCTCCCAAATTGCTGGCATTACAGGCATACATCACCACGCCCAGCTAATTTTGTATTTTTAGTAGAGATGGGGTTTCACCAATTGGTCAGGCTGGTCTCAAACTCCTGACCTCATGTGATCCACCTGCCTCTGCCTCCCAAAGTGCTGGGATTACAGGCGTGAGCCACCCTGCCCAGCCGACTTAATCTTTTTAAAGATTTGTTGAGGCCATTTGAATTTGATTGGGCTAAGAGGGCCTTTGACCGATGATTTATGTTTCCCTGTGAAATCATGTGGCTAAGAAGTAGAAATGGAAGCAAACAGGTTATATCAGGGATTACCAACCTGCTTAGCATTAAGAACCTTTCCCTTCCCCATGCTAACCCCATGGTTTTTAAGTTTTGTCTATTAAACTAAATGCTTTAAAATTATTTTCTCATTTCATTAATGAAAGATAAAAATGAAAAATAATCAAAAAAAGAATACTCAAAAAAAGATTTAAACACACTCATTTAATGAGATATTTAATGTTTCAGTTAGTCTGTGTGACTTGTGTAGGTGAATATATGGTATGGTTTTGTTAGGCTTTCGGAAATACTGACATTTTTGAGGGAGCTACATCGTAGTTTTTTATACTTCCATGCGTTTTGGAACGTCAGGCATGAATCCTCTGGTGTTCATTTTTACTAGGAATTAACAGATTATAAGCACTAACTTCCAGTTTATTGACTCATTTACCCTTTGATATTATGGGCACTGCTCAAATATGCATTAAATCAGTGTTTACATTTCTGGCCTTTAGGAACTTATGATTTACAGCTACATTCATACTTTCTATCTTGTTAGTTTCGGACTAACAAAAGGATAAATGATATGGTAGTGGTAGCTGCATGTGTAAAGGGTTTCATCAGGAATAAATAAAGTAAAATGTCCATTTAATAGGTGGTAGTTATGGGATCTTCTTTCAGATGCAGGCTGAGATTGGAGAGGAACTAGTGCCACTCACCTGGTTTCTCAAGAAACACTTTTGGGGTCAAGTGACTTCTTAAGAGTGTGGTTTGAGGCCGGGCGCAGTGGCTCACGCCTGTAATCCCAGGACTTTGGGAGGCCGAGGCAGGTGGATCACGAGGTCAGGAGATCGAGACTGTCCTGGTTAACATGGTGAAATCCTGTCTCTACTAAAAATACAAAAAAAACAGGGATGCCCTCTCTCACCACCCCGATTCAACATAGTGTTGGAAGTTCTGACTAGGGCAATCAGGCAGGAGAAGGAAACAAAGGGTATTCAATTAGGAAAAGAGGAAATCAAATTGTCCCTGTTTGTAGATGGCATGATTGTATATCTAGAAAACCCCATCGTGTCAGCCCAAAATCTCCTTAAGCTCATAGGCAACTTCAGCAAAGTCTCAGAATACAAAATCAATGTGCAAAAATCACAAGCATTTTTATACCTCAATAACAGACAAACAAAGAGCCAAATCATGAGTGAACTCCCATTCACAGTTGCTTCAAAGAGAATAAAATACCTAGGAATCCAACTTACAAGGGATGTGAAGGACCTCTTCAAGGAGAACTACAAACCACTGCTCAATGAAATAAAAGAGGATACAAACAAGTGGAAGAACATTCCATGCTCATGGGTAGGAAGAATCAATATCATGAAAATGGCCATACTGCCCAAGGTAATTTATAGATTCAATGCCATCCCCATCAAGCTACCAATGACTTTCTTCACAGAATTGGAAAAAACTACTTTAAAGTTCATATGGAACCAAAAAAGAGCCCACATTGCCAAGTCAATCCTAAGCCAAAAGAACAAAGCTGGAGGCATCACGCTACCTGACTTCAAACTATACTACAAGGCTACAGTAACCAAAACAGCATGGTACTGGTACCAAAACAGAGATATAGACCAATGGAGCAGAACAGAGCCCTCAGAAATAATGCCACATATCTACAACCATCTGATCTTTGACAAAGCTGACAAAAACAAGAAATGGGGAAAGGATTCCCTATTTAATAAATGGTGCTGGGAAAACTGGCTAGCCATATGGAGAAAGCTGAAACTGGATCCCTTCCTTACACCTTATACAAAAATTAATTCAAGATGGATTAAAGACTTAAATATTACACCTAAAACCATAAAAACCCTAGAAGAAAACCTAGGCATTACCATTCAGGACATAGGCATGGGCAAGGACTTCATGTCTGAAACACCAAAAGCAATGGCAACAAAAGCCAAAATTGACAAATGGGATCTAATTAAACTAAAGAGCTTCTGCACAGCAAAAGAAACTACCATCAGAGTGAACAGGCAACCTACAGAATGGGAGAGAATTTTTGCAATCTACTCATCTGACAAAAGGCTAATATCCAGCATCTACAATGAACTCAAACAAATTTACAAGAAAAAGACAACCCCATCAACAAGTGGGCAAAGGATGTGAACAGACACTTCTCAAAAGAAGACATTTATGCAGCCAAAAGACACATGAAAAAATGCTCATCATCACTGGCCATCAGAGAAATGCAAATCAAAACCACAATGAGATACCATCTCACACCAGTTAGAATGGCAATCATTAAAAAGTCAGGAAACAACAGGTGCTGGAGAGGATGTAGAGAAATAGGAACACTTTTACACTGTTGGTGGGACCGTAAACTAGTTCAACCGTTGTGGAAGTCAGTGTGGCGATTCCTCAGGGATCTAGAACTAGAAATACCATTTGACCCAGCCATTCCATTACTGGGTATATACCCGAAGGTTTATAAATCATGCTGCTATAAAGACACATGCACATGTATGTTTATTGCAGCACTATTCACAATAGTAAAGACTTGGAACCAACCCAAATGTCCAACAATGATAGACTGGATTAAGAAAATGTGGCACATATACACCATGGAATACTATGCAGCCATAAAAAAGGATGAGTTCATGTCCTTTGTAGGGACATGGATGAAGCTGGAAACCATCATTCTCAGCAAACTGTCGCAAGGACAAAAACCAAACACCGCATATTCTCACTCATAGGTGGGAATTGAACAATGAGAACACATGGACACAGGAAGTGGAACATCACACACGGGGGCCTGTTGTGGGGTGGGGGGAGTGGGGAGGGACAGCATTAGGGGATATACCTAATGTTAAATGACAAGTTAATGGGTACAGCACACCAATATGGCACCTGTATACATATGTAGCTAACCTGCACATTGTGCACATGTACCCTAAAACTTATAATAAAGAAAAGAAAAGAAAGATTGTAGATATATTAAAAAAAGATTATCTTACCAATTTTTAAGAAATCGTTATATATTATGTATATGAACTTTAGTCTACCATATTTATTACAAATATTTTTCTCAGTCATTTTGCTGATTTACTTTTTAAAAAGAATATAAATGTATTATTACCACTGAACTGTACCCTTAAAAATGATAAAGATGGTACTTTTATATGTATATTTTACCTTAATAAAAATTACATTAAAAATTGAAAAAAATACAGAAAAAAAATTAGCAGGGTGTGGTTGCAGGCGCCTGTAGTCCCAGCTACTCGGGAGGCTGAGGCAGGAGTATGGTGTGAACCCGGGAGGCGGAGCTTGCAGTGAGCCGAGATCGTGCCACTGCACTCCAGCCTGGGCGACAGAGCGAGACTCCCTTCTCAAAAAAAAAAAAAAAAAAAAAAGAGTGTGGTTTGAATATGAGTAAAGAAAGAGTTTGATGGCATGGTTGAAGTATCTTGAAAATAGAAAATGATTAATGAGAAAAATAGGGAAATTTAGCTGTTATTTGAATCCAATGAAGAGTTGAGATTTTGAACGTAATCCATGCATTTATATTGCCTTTTACAACCTAGGAATAAGATATTTTCATGTCTCTTTCCATCCCTTCTGCCTCCTCTTACCACCCAAAGATGTTCATTATAGCTTAGCTCAAGATGTTATAAAGTTGGGAAAAAATTTGAGATTAAGATGCCGCCAACTTTAGCCAGTGGCACAGTCAGGAGTGACTTTCAGGCATTGTCTCCATCAGTTTTCAGGAAGGTTGTTTAAATGTGGGGAGTACCATGGGGATGAATTACCCACCATACAGATACTGAGGTGTTTAAAAATTTCGTATGTCTAAGCATATTTAACTTTAAAATTTATTTTTGTTACTAATAAGTTTCTTATTTCTTCATTCTTACCTTCTTTGTTGATTCTTACCTTCTTTTATTTTATTTTTTTGTGTTTATTTTTTATTTTTTTAATTTATTTTATTTTTTTTCTTTCTTTTTTTTAAATTATACTTTAAGTTCTAGGGTACATGTGCACAACGTGCAGGTTTGTTGCATATGTATACATGTGCCGTGTTGGTGTGCTGCACCCATTAACTCGTCATTTACATTAGGTGTATCTCCTAATGCTATCCCTCCCCCCTCCCTCCACCCCACGACAGGCCCCAATGTGTGATGTTCCCCACCCTGTGTCCAAGTGTTCTCATTGTTCAATTCCCACCTATGAGTGAGAACATGCGTCCAAGTGTTCTCATTGTTCAATTCCCACCTATGAGTGAGAACATGCGGTGTTTGGTTTTCTATCCTTTTTAATGAACAACTATATTGAGAGAGAGACGGGTAGTCCTGGACTTCCTGTCCAGTTAGTGGAAACTTGCCTGTCTGTTAGAGCCCAATTAAAAGCTCAGGCCCTTCAAGAACTCCTTCTTCCATCCTCTCCAAACTTTTAGTTCTACAGTTAATGAAGTTTAGTGCTTCATCATTACTAATGCTCTCTAGGTGTCAGTCCTTGTGCAGTTCTCCCTTTTTTTTTTTTTTTTTTTTGAGATAGGATATCACTCTGTTGCTCAGGCTGGAATGCAGTGATACAATCATGGCTTACTGCAAGTTCGACCTCCTGGGCTCAAGCAATCCTCCTGCCTCAGCCTCAAGTAGCTGGTACTACAGGCATATGCAACCATGCTTGACTAATTTTTTTATTTTTTGTAGAGACAGGGTCTTACTGTGTTGCCTAGGCCGATGTTGAACTCCTGGCCTCGAGTAATCCTCCCAACCCTGGCCTCCCAAAGTAATGGGATTACAGATGTGAGCCACTGCACCCAGCATAGTTCTCTTTTTGGCTTCAGGTTCAACTGATACTTACTGGGCAGCTGCATACTGAGCTAGGCATTTTCACATCTGTTTCTCATGGAATTACATCCATGTCACAACCTAAACATGATACTGAAGTAGGAATCATCATCACTTTGGTTTACAGATAAAGAATGTGAGTCTCAGATAGGAGGCTTGTTCAGGGTCATATGCTTAATAAGTGGCAGAGCCAAGAGAGAAACCTGGGACATCTGACTTCAAAGTCTTTTTTCTTTCTTACATAACACAGTATGGATAACACATTTCAATAGAAGGAAAGCAGTTTGATGCTGGACAGTATACTGTGTATTTATTTTTTTTCTGACATGCAAGTGTCACCCACACTTTTTTTTTTTAATATTTTAATTCTTCCTTCTGCTTTTTAACTAGACCCAGACCTGAAAGCCTGACTCATGATTTAAAGTATTCCCTTATCTAATGAGATTTCAGGAGTCTAGGGCAAGCCTCCCTCAAGTGAAACAGTGGAAGTCTTACTAGAAGGTAGTTAGTAGATGCGGGAGTGTACTCCCTCAAATGATAGAATTCACCCAGAGCTAATTCACCATGCTTCCTGATTTAATGGACATCTCCCTGCTGAAAGAACCCGCACACCTGGCCAGGCTGGTGTTAGTGAGCCTATCACTAAGATTTTACTGCCATCTAGTGGTAGCTCATTGTGCCATTGTGATCCTCACAGCCCTAACTGTAGTCATGCAGTCATCAATGACCCAAGCTTTGGTTAATTACTACTGAGCTTTTACAAATGCGATAACATTTGTATAGCGCTTTGTAAAGGGCAAAGCACTATATAAATGTTAACTGTTATTAGAACTGATTATTAGATGGCCTAGTACTTAATCTGCAGGATTGCCTACAGTAAACTAGAGAATTGAAGATTCATCTCCGATTAATTTTAAAAAATATATATCTGAGTTGATGCAGCAACACAAATATCAGAATTGCTTAGCTTTTAAGTTTCAGGATTTCTTTTGCTGGTGATATTTTAATATACTCTGATAATAGATTCAAATAAGTAATGACATAATAGTGTATGGAATTAAAAAACTCAAATTATCTTTATCATTTGTTAGCACTCTTATAGAACATTTATGTTAGCAACTCCAAAGTTCAGTTTCATACCCAATATTATAATTTGTTTTTATTTCCTCTGTTGGAGACACCAACACTTAACTCCTTTTTGCTTTCAGTGGACAGAAAGTTATAAAAGCTACCTCTGCCCAAGCTATTCTTGGTTCAAAGCTGGCAGACATATCAAAGAGAAGCTAGAATGAGGTAAATATGTGGAATTGCTGAACTAAGCACCTGGGGGAACATTTTAAGACTTAGAACAAAAATAAACACATTAAAATATAGAAGATTTAGAAATCAGAGGGAAATCAGGAATAAAGTTTTAGGACTACATTATTGGTGCATACTGGAAAATTGAGATGAATGAGAGGGGACCTATTCAGAGGGGCAATAGATGTATATGCCATAGCATGTATATACATACACTGTTATATATTCATATGTTACACCAGTCACTTAACTGCCGCTGTAGCAATGAATAGAATCGCTTGTGAATTATAACGTTGCTTAGGTTATAGTAATAATTGCTATGATAAATTTTAGGTAAATGTGAACTAGAAACAGATGTGTTTTTCAAAGCCTTAATACATCTATCTCCTGAGATGATGAAAGAGGGGCTTCAATCTAGGGGATAGAGATTTTTATGTGCCCAGGATAGCCTGAAAAGCAAGACTTACATACTTCCTTGTTTATTCAGAAAGATAAACCCTATTGGAATGAGCTTTGAGAGGAATTTGTTTTCCAGATGAGCCCAATATTCCTCTTTCTGAAATTAGTCTGGCAAGAAACAGAAACTGAATTTTCTTGGGTGAATCTTGCATGATACGTTCAGTAAATTTTACTACTCATAAAATTTGCCTCCTACTAAACATAAGAATCAAGTCTTGCTTTTTTCTTCTTCCTCTGTAGATCTTCTCTCTACTCTAGACTCTTAAAATTCTTCGTTTGGTTAGTTCTTCAGCTTTCAATAAATACTGGTTGAGTGCCTGTATACGCCAAGCAGTATACTAGGTGCAGCAGATACTGTGGTAGGGAAAAAAACAGAAAAGGTATACCCACCCTTATGGAGCTTTCAGGCCAGGGAAGAGATAATAATCAAACAATACCCCAAATAATTTTCATCAGAGTTTATAATTAAAATTGTATGAAGTAAATTAGCACAGGGTGCTGTGGGAGAGTATTAAAGAGGCTCTCTGCTGGGCGAGGGATGATGTCTCTGAGGAAGTAACATTTGAAATCTTAAGCATAAGTAGCAGTTAAATAGTCAAAGAGGGAACAAGAGTCAAATTTGTCTAAGTATTAATCAAATTTTGTCTAATTATATCTTTGGTCTAATTCTGTCAAATTGTTATATGCATCAATATACAAAGATAGCCAAAAAACTTCCCTGTAGATTCTAAATAATAGCAAAAGCTTTACATTCATATTAATCAAGAGTAGCCTTTCCTCTTCCGTAAATGTGATTAGTCTCAAAAGCATGTTGTATTGAGATCTTAGATGTTGATTTAACTGGTTGAAAATGCATTGAGCTTGTTAAGTTTACGAAGCTGTAACAGCAGTTCTGCCTGACTAATGATGGATTATTACTGTAGTAGCTTCTTTACGAAGGATTTTTGAATGGCTGATTGTTATGCAACAGAAACTAGAAAAACACACTTGAGATACGGTGCCTTCTCATACGTATTCCATCATGGCACCATGAAGGGCACTGAGAGGTGCTTTGGGTTTGGCAGATGGGGCAGAAGGCTAGGAATAAAAAAAATCCCCTTGTATTGGCCGTGCTCTGCTGGATGCTCTCTGTGTGACCTTGAGCAAATCCTGTAGCCTCTCTATCCTTCTGGGTGTCTTCTTTTAGGTGTGGGTGCTCCATTTGCACGTTGGGGGAAGTAAGTAACATGTTCATAAAATTATGCAAATGTTCTTGACACTGACCAAGGGGGTAGATGCTGTTTAAGAGCAAAATGACCTAACATGTGGGCATTGAGATACATTATTGGAGAAATGCCCTGGAATGTCTTCTTCGGCAGCAGATATCATGATGAGAGGCAAGGCAAGCCAGAGTAAGGGTGATTTCTGAAAAAACATTGCATTTTCTCCATTTAAAAAACAATGACAGAAGCTTTTTTTCTTTAAAGTAAAGCATTACCACAAGTTGCATTATCTTACCATACTATCTTGAAGTTTTCTGAGAGAACAATTATTTTCTTTAAATGGATATGTATTCATTCAGGAGAATTGGGGGCACAAAGCCCTAGCTTTCAATTGAATTGTCACATGGGGTAACTTTTGACAAGCCTGTCATTTGTCCATTTTCTCTTCTGACCCAGTGGTATTCTGTAAGATCAGAGGGGAGAGAAGGATTAATGTCATTGTGCACAAACAGTTTCTTTAGGAAAGAAATTCCACTTGTTGAAGTTGACTAGGAAACATGAAACACTTAGTAGTACCTCATAATCATGCCTTGCATTTATCTTCTTTGCTATTAGTCAGATATCCTCAGCTCACATCCTGAATTTTAGTCTTTTCTCTCCTTATGCAGCTGATCACAGTATACTCAACATGCAGGTAGGGGTGTTGCAGGGAAAACTACAGCATTTCTGTAAGGGCACAAATAAAGCTGGTGTATGCCTTTTCCTCTTCTCACCCATAAAGTTTAAGTCAAACTATTTCCTGCCTTTTGTTTTTATCTAGGGGGTGTACAGCACTAGCATGGGCCACAGATACCTGTTTTGATGTCAGGTTTTCGTTTTGAGGGGAGAGGTGTGTGTACTTGTCATGGATGATGGGGCACACCATCTACTAGGCAGCAGAATTTGAATCCAGCCATCTCACCAAGGTTTGAGAGCTCTGTAAACACCCATGGTAAGTGAAGAGCAATTGTGTGGATTTCTTACGATCCTAACATCTTATCTTTTTTGGCTTCCAAGCACGGGCTGTATATTGGGAGTTGGACTTGTTCTGTCCCTCATGAGCCACAGCAGCCAAATGCAGTCCCGCGTTCATGTAGCGGCATTGCTCCGGAAGCTGTCTGCGCACCTAGATGACAGCGGGAGCCAGAGCAGAACGTTTCAGGAGGTAAGAGATGGAGGCTACATTTTTTTCCCCTCTGCTCTCTTTTGTTTTCTTCTTGCCACTTATTTTGGACTTACCATGTTTTGGTAACCCTATAAATTAAATTCTTCCTCAAAGAGAAAATCTGAATGGCAAACAACCAATATTAGATCATAAGGTTTTCGTATTATGTGGCAGTTTAAATCAACTTAAACCTAAATGTGGCATATAAGATAAGAGCCTTTAGTGAATACAAAACCTAACTCAGCATCACTAGAAGGCACTTTCTAAGAAGAGCTGCAATTTCTGGAAGAAGGTTAAATCGAGATTTTTAGAATTGTGCTCAAGCCAAATATAACTTTCAAAAATGCCCAGGAATAAGCTTCAGAAACTGCTGATCAAAAGGCATTTGATTTTTTAAAATGTCAGCTAGCATAAAATATTATTGAGAAAATTCCCTTTACCACACTTAGAGAAAAGTTTTTTTTCTGTTGTGGTGCAAAAATATGCAGAATTGGAGGTCATGTGATCCAGTTCATGGGTGTTAACCATGTTTTTAGATGGAACATTTCAGGCATGTGTCATGCCTGTCTCTATTTTGCCCAGGTGAAGCTGGACCGCTTATACTCTTCTTTGAGAGGAGCAGGGTATGACCTTGTGGCCTGGCCTGATTCTCTCTCTCATTAGAACAGATTCTATTTTATCCCAGCCTGCCCACGAGCTATTGATGAGTACATAATGGCTGCTGTGTTTCCCTGCTCAGCTCCTCTGTTTTCAGCAATAGGACTTGTTGAATTGGTGAATTTCTTTGGGCACAGAGGAATGAAGTTTTGTTGTAAGACATGCACTACATTTCCATTTTTAAAGCAGTGTAGAGTGTGATTTTAAAGTACATATTTTTTTAAAGCCAAAAGAGTAAATCTTGCAACCTAGGAGCAAATTAATTATAAATGAAAGCAATGTTTTTATAACTGATGCATCTGTAATGTTTTGATTTATAAGGCCTTAAGCAAGCAGTTTTTTTTCTCCCCTCTGATGTTTTATTATTCAACTTCTACCTTAGAAACCACTTACGTTTTTCATGCCATATCAACCAGTGCTAGAAGTTGAATTTTCTACTTTGTCTTAACAGCATTCTTATAAGGGAGGCTTTTTATCACGAAAAAAGGAGGTAGCAGAGAGGGGATGACTAAATTTGATGTGCAAAAATTGAGACTCAGATAGATTGGGTGACTTGCCCAAAGTTACTTCGCTAGTAAATGGTCAATTTGGGACTTATTCCCAAATCTTGGCTCCATTCCCACCATTGTTTTTTACCCATATTTTATTTATTCATTCATTCATTCATTCATCAACATATTAAGTTCCCACACTAGTGCTATGAGGCAGGTGTTAGTATTCCTATTTTATACAATTTATCTGACTCCAGAATCCATATTCCTGTTCCAGTTATGCTCCACTACTTCTCCTAGAGAATCTTAATGGAGCAGTGTTTCACTTCTTTGAATTTCCTATCCTGTTTGGCCTTGGATGGGAATGCATGGCAATTAATTAGTAGCACCCACTGGTGATGAAAATCTGTTTCCTTCTGCTGTTGATAGGTGCTGTGCTCTGGCATAATGTGGTGAAGAAATTTACTATTATGAGTCTAAAGACCTGGGTTTGAATCCCTCCTTTGTCACTTGCTAGCTACATGAAATTGAGCTTCAAAGTTCTTATCTATAAAGTAGGAATAATCATACCCATCATGACAGTGTTATGAAATATTACAATATAAGTTAGGCAGAAAACCAGTGCCCAATCCATGGTAAATGTATTTGAATCCAATTCTTACTCTTGGGGGGAGTTTGACAGAATATCTTGTCAACTAAACCAAGTTCTTTTATTTTTCCTCCTGAAGACACATTTTTCTGCTGTATTTTCTTCTCAGGTCCTTGCCTACACACTTAGCTGTGTATGTACATCAGCGTTCAGTGCTGGAATTATTGAGGCTACAGAGGCTGAGGATGTTATGAACAAGCTTCGACTGTTAGTGGAGAATAGCCAGCAGGTTGGAACGTGTGCCCTGATTATTTCTCTCTGTGGGTCTCATGCTGCTGCTAAGTTCTGCTTTTGACTTACTCTGAATTAGAGTATAATGGGATATTTTTCATGTCTAGAACTGAGGAACTTCTAACTATTCTCTTTTCTCACAGCTGTAGCCAAAAGTCACAGATGTCTTTTTCTCTCCTTATCCCCTGTCTCATTCTGTAGACATTTCTTTTTCTTTGAGAGAGTATTGATATGCTTTTCTCTCTCTCTCTCTGACTATTGCTCTATAGTTATAAGATCATAAAATATATGGCTAGGGAATATAAGAGTTATGTAAAGTTAGAAACAAAAATTTGTGAAGATATGAATACATAGAAGTCTCTGATAAAGTCAAACTTCAGAAAATTCAAGGCAGAAAATCTCTACTCATGACCAAATATGTATAAGAAAATTTAAGTACCTATAAACTAAATTAAGTAACCTTAAAATGTTTCCTCTGAAATATTATTCAACCTTAAAAAAGAAGTAAGTTCTGATATGTACTAGAACACGGATGAACCTTGAAGGCATTATGCTAAATGAAATAAACAAACAACAAAAAGCAAACACTGTGTGCTTTTACTTACATGAGCTGCGTAGAGTACTCAAAAGCACAGAGACAGAAAGTAGAATGGTGGTTGCTCGGGCCTACAGGAAGGGAGGAATGGGGAGTTACTGTTTAGTGGGTAAAGAGTTTCAGTTTTTCAAGGTAAAGATTCTGGAGATGGATGGTGGTATTGATTGCACAGCAGTATGAGTGTACTTAATGCCGTTGAACTGGTATTCACAGTAAAGATGATAAATTTTAAGTGTACATTAATACAATAAAAGAAAACTGAAAAAACCCATTTTATCTGATTACACATGCTATAGAATTTCCCCATGTGGATTTTTTAAAGGTTTCTCCAGTGTCTTAATATTGATGATAATGGGTTATTGCAGAATTCATTGGTTTTAAGCTCGTAATGTTATCGTTACTGTTTTATGGTTATATACCCGCTCACTTACATTCAGAGTAAGTTTTGAAAAATTGAAATGTAGAATTTTTCATATACTTTGCTTATTATGGGATGCTTTCTTTTTGTTTAGGAGTTGATTGACCTTGTGTGGTCTACCTTGGTTTTTTCACCCTAACCTCTTCGAATTGTTTGAGCTAAGCTGCTCAATAGTGCAGTATTACTTTCCTGAAATAAATTACTCACTGAAGCTGAATTCCTTGCAATTAGACCCTGCAGTTTATGATGCAAACCAGTCTAGATTAAAAAAAACAAAAAACAAAAAAACACTTAAGTCTGATTTTTCATATGACAAATACAACTTGTCATTAGGAAAGTTAGCACTAAAAGTGTTTATGTTGCTATTTATAAACGTTCTGAATCTGTGTCTTTTTTTTTTCTTTTTCTTACCCCATTTTTATTTATTTATATCAGACTTCAGGTTTTGCCCTGGCTTTAGGAAACATAGTTCATGGATTGTCTGTGTGTGGACATGGAAAAGCTGAAGACTTGGGCAGCAAACTACTCCCTGCCTGGATCAGAATTGTTCTAACAGAGGTAGAGGTCACCTGTTGTATGCTATTTCATATTTGTATAATGGAAAAAGAACTACTTTATTGGATCATTTATAGGAGTTGCTGAGATATATATGTTAATGGTAAAAGAATAGGCAATTTTAAATGAAAGAGATCACATACTTTTAAATCCCTTATAAATAATGCATTCTGCCAACTATGATAATTTTTTTGAACTGGCTATTTTGTCTGAGTTTTAATTTTAAGACAACATTTTGTTTTTTGAAAAATAAAAGCAAGAATCCACCCATGATCTAACAACCTTAATCTGTTACTTTATTTTAGTCTGCTGCCATTTTTGGTTCAGTTATACAGGTTACGTTGACCCTATAAGTTTGGTACCAATTCGACCATTTATTTCTCCGTGTCCTAAGAAGTTTTATAGAATCTAAACCCAAGGACTGATTCCCTCTTTTCATATTCTGATGCTTTGTTTTCAGGGCACTCCCACAATGCTTTGTCTGGCAGCTCTTCATGGCATGGTGGCCTTGGTAGGCTCTGAAGGGGATGTAATGCAGGTAAAGAAAGGAACCATGGAGGGGAAGACATCTAAATATGTACATAGCCATAGCGGGAGAAGAATACCCAGTGTTTTAGTATGCTAAGAACAGAAGGATTTATGCTCATGGTAATAGTTACACCAGACTTTTTAATGCCTTGCTGTATGAATAATTGCACTTAACCAAGGATTATTTCTATAGAGGTTTGTTCTTTATTTAATTTGGTTTTTAGAGATTAAACCTGGCCAACTTAGGTGCTCTCCACAAATTTCCCTGCCTGAGAAAAGATGATTGAAGGATAAGAAATTTCCAAAGTTATTTGCAAGAAACTCCATTTTGCATCTTAATGTCTGATATATGTCTATGTGGTTGTTCTTTAACTTCAAAATATTTTCACAGTGGACATATATATGTGTAAGTTTATAAGTAATTCTAAAGGAGCTCTGTTTTTATGCATTAAAAGTTGATTGAGTGATTGCTTACATGCCACAGTGAACAGGTACCAGGAAATCAATGATAGATAAAGCATGGGGCCCTGCCTTTGAGGAGTTCATAGCTTATGTATTTGAAATAGAAGGACATAATGATAAACTGTTTTATAACTTAGAAGATGGATAGCTCATGCACCAGGAATATAACTCTTAACTTTTTTATGGGGGTGGGTGGGATGGGTATTTCTTCTTATTCTTTCAGCTGAAATCAGAAGCCATCCAGACCTCTCATTTTCAAGGCAGACTTAATGAAGTCATTAGAACCTTAACTCAGGTGAGAAAATGAATTTAAAATCCTTGGGTGGAAAACATATCCCCCTTTGTTGTCTTTTTTTCTATTACATGATACAACATGTTTTACCTGGAAAATGGGAAAGTCTCTGGTTATTCCCGCTGAGTTCAAGAGGCATTTGGGAGTGATGTGTGGACCTGTGTTAACTGACAAACATGCACTACCTTTGGGAAAAAAAGAAAGCTGGCATTTTTTTTTAGTAAACTTAAGTTGGCATTGGTTTTTCTTAAAAATTAAAGCCTGATTCTGCAAGGAATGTCAGGCCCTAAAGATAAGGAAAAATAGAAGGTGATCAAAGGGCATGGCAGATCTTGGTAGAAAGGTCAAGAGGCACTAATTCAGATGTCACTGATAAAAGTGTTTGGGCATATCATTGTAATTGTTATCCTTGACTAAAGAATAGACATATTAATCTCCTAAGAAATTTTTTTTCTTTTAAGATTTAAAAAAAAAAGATTATGTTTGTTACATAAAATTTGAAAGCACGTAATGAAAGAAGCTGAAAAAAATATCACTGATGGTCCTTCAAACCTGAAGCAACTGTTATTGATATTTCATCATACTTCTTTTCAAGTATTCTTTTGTTTGCATAGTTGGTATTCTTAGTGTATATAGAACTTTATATTTTATTCTTTTCATTTAGCATACTTGTTTTCATTCTTGTAAAATGTGGCTGATGATAGATAATACCTATCACATAAAGGAGTTTTAGTAATTCAGACTTTTAAAAGCAAACAAAAATCTCTGAACAGACAAAACTCTTTTTTGCATGTGTGAATAGAAATATTCTCAAAAAATAATTCTACTGAAATTTAAGTTACAATAATGTGGAAGAAAAATCTGTAAATGAAAATTATTATTTTAAAAATCCTTATGAATGATAAAGCAGCAGTAGAGCATAATTTACAGAAGAGAACAAAATGTATCTCCTTCCATTTTTAGAGGTAACTGTCACCCCTTTTGTACTTTCTGGATTTTGTTCTTTTGCAATTTTTTTGAAAATTTATTTGAGACCAGTCTCAGTGAAACCTGAGAAAACCACTAGTACTTTCTGCCATGATTAAATGATTGATTGAATCATTCATTCATTCAGCAGACAGTTTTTGAGTATCTATATGACACAGGTATAGCGTACTAGACACATGATATGACATCTTGTCATAGGACTGCTCGTTGCCAGCCAAGCCACCACCTCCTAAATGACTGGTGACTTTCTGTGAGTGACCTTTTATTGAATGGAACTTGGATCTTATCCCATCATTGAACTGTTACCTTTTTATTTGTAGGTCATTAGTGTCTCTGGGGTGATTGGTCTCCAGTCAAATGCAGTCTGGCTTCTTGGACATCTTCATCTATCTACTCTATCTTCAAGTCAAAGTAGAGCCTCTGGTAGGATTAAAGTCATAAAATACTGGAGCTGGAAGGGAGGGATTGCTGACCCAGCGCTCTGTAGTTTGTTAAGAGCATTAATCTTCACAACAACCCTAAGTAATGGGTATTACCATCTCTGTTTTACGTCAGAGGGAAATGGTGTATGGAAAGGCTTCCTGACTTACCCAGGGTCATGTGACAGTAAGTGATGGACATGTGGTTTGAACTCAGATCTTTTGGCCTCCAAAGCTCATACTCTTTTTACTCCTTCTCTCTGCCTCCCTTAGAGAACAGTTTAGACATTCAGTGTCCTGTATTTCACAAACGAAGAACTCATGGCTCGGAAAGATTACATGAGTTACATACAGAGTTAATTTGGTGACAAATCTAGAAACTAGGAACCAGGTCCTTCAAGCTTGGAACAGATTTATTTTACTAGATGTAATGGTAGTTAGTATAGTATTCATGTTTCATTAAAAGTCTCTTCATATATGGCTGGAGTTTTTCTGGCCTCTGATTTTGAAAAAATAATGGGGTAGTACATTTAAAGGTGTGTACCTTCTTAGCCTTGGAATTGAAATTCTAGGCCTTAATATGACAAGGCCTTTTCTATTTCTAGCTTTTTGGTAAAAGCAGTAAAAGATATTTGCAGTCCTGACATGCTTAATGTGCATTTGTACTTGGAGATTTTCTGGGGAAGGCATGACCGTTAATACATCTGCTCCTTACTCTTTATAGAATTTTGACCCACTGGCTATCTTGGACCCAGGCCAGAGAGGTTCAGGTACCAATGATTCCTTATTAAAACTTAGTTTTACTTACCCACTGACAAGTAGTCTACAGATGGCATTAACGTAAATGTGGGCCTCTGAAATTACCATTTTCTTTCTTTCAGTCATTCTGTAGCTATGGAAATAGGACAACTGGTCCACAGCCTTGGCAATGTAGTGAACTTTAGACAGCTAAAGTTACCATATTAAAATGGAAAAAAGAAGAAAACTTAGTCATATCGGAAGCCCTGGGTAATACTAGTTTTGAAGGGCAGGGATCTCACAGTGTCCTGGTAAGATAGGATATTTATGGCAGGCTTTTATTTTTTTATGTAGGCTTTTAATTGCCATATTATGGGGTACTTGGTCTGGCCTACATATACTCAAATCAGGTACTAGTGAATCATCTTATACCCACGTTCTTCTGAACAAAATGATTGTGTATCTGGAAAAGTACAGCTACTTGTTCCTGATGGAATTTTCCAATTGAGTCATTTATTGCAGTAAAAACCATCTCATGAAACCATTATGGGAAACTGGAAGGAAAAGAATTTAGGAGAAACTCAGGATTCAACTAGCATAAATGTCACTGCTTCACCATTCCAGCTCAGCAACCACATCTGGTTATTTGCACATGTTGGTCACTTACAGGTCTCTGCCTTAGGTAAGGGACTGGTGCTGTTAGTACTAGTTGTTGAATTTCTATGGTTCATATATTCGATTCCACATGTCCTGAAGTGGCACCTACTACAGTGGTCTCAGCGTTGAAGCTTGGCAGACTCCTTGCTGAACGCTGAGGAGGTCACTGGATTGGGGCTTATTGATGTGACAATGTGGAAAGGATTTTTTTTTTTTAAACCACTTCACTCAAGTGTTCATCCTCCGTAATTTTTTTTCCAGACTTTTCTAACTTTGCCACCATTTTAGATTTGCTTACATAGCTTAAGTGATTACTTCAAGGCCAGTCACTTAATCTAATAGAATTAGTTGCAGCCACAAAGTGTTGTGCTGAGATTAATGGCATAAACATCTCCACTTTGTCTCTAGGTTGATATGGCAGCTTGAGATCATTATCTTTCCTTCATTAGTCCTGCCAAGTTCACTGGTTAATTTGATCATTTTCTGTCTCCACAGTTCCTACTGACTATAGCTATTTGCCTGAAAGCAGTTTTATTGGAGCAGCTATTGGCTTTTTCATTACAGGAGGAAAAAAAGGCAAGTGAGCACATTTCTTGAATTTTATCATTCTATCTCCATGTTGTTATAAGTAAATTTGTATACCCTAAGCATGCCTCTGTAGAATCAAGCAATATAAATCTGAAGGGGTGAATATTTTCGTCTGCTAAACCATCTTTGCAATAGAGATGACCAGCAGCTAGCTACAATAATTAGTACATAAATATACACGTTGTGTGGTTTCTTAGAATCACTGTCTCCGACCATGGGTGGCTCTGTGAAAATCTTAATCTCCCATTTGGCCCTTTCAAAAGTATAAGCACAGATTACTTTTCCTATCCATTTCAAGTGAGTGTGATCTAGAAAGAGAAAATACACCTGGGTGCAGTTTCTATCCCGGGATCTGTCTTGCAAGTAGATCTTCTCCCTGCATCTTTTATAATCATTCTGTGTTGTTGAAATCACTGGCTCTAGTTCCTATTTTTAGTTTGTGTTCTTTTCCTTGCACACATTTGAGCCTTTGTGATTCTGTATTGCTGCCACCCCCATTAAAGTACAAGCAACTTGAAGACAGAGATTGAGTGCCTTTTGTTTTTAACTGGAGCCAGAACAATGCCATGTAACTTATTGAATAAATGCTCCTTAATAATACACATATAGTTTTCAGGGCTGTGAGGAAAAAATGGATTAGAACTGAACATGTCATGGCTCAGGAATCAGCTTCATTACCGTGATATTCTTTCATTGATAGGTTTGCTAATTTTATTCTTCCTTGGCTAGGTCAGTCTTCCTTGGTTAGGTCAGTCTGGGCAAAATCAGTGCCTGTATTATAGCAAGACCATCCCAATTTTAGAAAGGAAAAAAATAAACAAAAAAACTGGAAAAAATCTGGAAGTGGCAGTTTGATTTGTGAGGGTCATGGAAGTAAAATGTTACCTTTGGAAGGGAAGTTAAATCTGTGTTGTCTGATTTCCCACTGGGTACAGTAATCCCTGGAGCTTCCAGATTTTGAATATTTTCATAGCCTGGAGACAAATTCCATTAATTTCTGGAGTTCTAGAATTTGTGCTATTATTCTAGGGTCCTGAATTGGCATGATTTACTTTTCCTCAGTAAAAATTGACATATGGTTATGTCATTGTTGTACATGACATATTTATATATAAACAGATCATATATTACACGTAATGTACAGTTAGTTCATTGTTTATGTTACCATAAATTAAGTCTACTTAAAATAAATATTATAGTAGAGATGCCTTCATTAGGAGAAAATTCTTACTAAATGAGAATCTAAAATTTTCATGGCCAAACTAGTGCTAGGAATACATATATATTTCTGCTATATTTTTTGTTAGGTTGCTTATTGATATGAAATTTTAAAATGATGTGAGATATTTTCATGAGAAATAAAAGTAAAAACTCTTAAGGTCAAGTAAAAGATAGACTCTTTTTCTTTTCTAGTGAATAAAATGTTAGTCTAGCTCCCCAGATCCATATTTCTTGGCAGACATGAATTTTCTCTGAATCTTATGGGAAATTTTCGGTTGAATGTAACATTTTTATGATTCTGTAGTCATCATACAACAGGAAGTGTTCTGCTATAAGGCTGAAAAATCAAGTGGAACTGGAATCAGTGTTGTTATGTGCAGTCTTGCTGAAAGCTGTTTTAAAACAAATAAATGAAGTATTAAGAATGCCATATTACCAATCAGATTTTTGGCATTTTCAGGTTGTGGGAGAGGGCTGTCGTCTTGTCAGGTTTGCTGACTAGATTCAGAGGAAAATCTATTCAGCCTTACACATTACTAATGATGACCCCAGAGGAGTGGGGGCCGTGGGAGGCTGACCTCCGCCTCCAAAGCCCATTTACAAAAACAAAACCAGACCCTGCTCTATGGGGCTAAATGGGATGGCCAAATGCGGAGGTGTGCATGCAAACGAGTGTTTTCTTCTTCAATATACCCAGCTCATTTGAATTTTAATAACTCCCTTCTGAAGCAGCTTTTGAGTTTAAATGTCTGGATGTCACTCATCAGAGCCCGGTGGGACTGCTGATAGGAAGGATGGCAACTTTAGTGAACTGTTTTGAGGAATAAATGGTTTTAGAAAATAAAAATAATGCTTAGCATAGGCAGAAAAGTTTAGGGATGGCATGGTTTCATTGTCTCTGCTTGCTACTTTTAACTTCAGCAACTCACTAGAGGAAAGAAATGTGATGGGCCATCCCCAATCCACATTTGTGCTAGGATGAGATTGGGCATGGTGGTCTCAAATTTAGCCAATCAAATTTGAGATAGTGAATCTGTTAATCTGTTTTCTAATGTTTAGGGCTTTCTCACTTAGGATACTGACTTTAGTACTCGTGATAGAACATATAAGATGTTCATAGCATCCATTCTTTCATGCAGACCCACATTTTAAAAAGATACTAAATAGATGAGATTCCCTCAGTTTTTAAATAATTCAATTCATGGTTTTGACTATAACTGGTTTTTTTTTTTTTGCTACACCATGTGACATTCTTCTTTCTTCTCTCATAGCCCTGGAATTCCTCTATCAGATATATTGTTCCTTAATCTTTTGTCGTCACTATTATCTATTCTTGTGAACATTTCTTGACTACACTAGCCTTAAAATCTTTGCTCATCATCTAATTCCTCCTAACGTGGATATTTTTTCCCCCTGAAGAACCTCTGATTTTTGACTTTTACTTTTTTGCTTCTTTTCTACTTTTATTCTTTTGTCTGATTTCTGATTTTCTCAAGATCGTAGGCTGTTCATATCTCATCAAGATTTTATCCACTTCTTTTATAATACATTAGAAACATATTTAAAGTACTTAATAAAAGTGATTCTTTCTAATGCTAATATTAGATATTTCTATGTAATAGCATTATTTTTGTTATTATATTGCTGGGGAATGTGGCTAACACTTTCTAAGCTTATATTTTCCTATTAGGCTTTAAAAATTCACAGTAAGAAGTATTAACTAAGCAAAGTATATTTAAGTCCACGTAATAGTCATTATGAATGGCTTTCTTTCTTGATATGGGTTAATTGGTCAGTGATCTGCGTGTGTAAGTATTGGGCTTGGATACGAAGTACAGGTAGGCATATGCTCCTTCAGTCATTTTTGAACTATTACCATGAGAGGTAATTGTTGAGAAGGAAATATGACAAGGGAACAGACTTAGTGAACTCTGAGTAGAATAAATAATACGAGAAAGCTGTCCTGTTTTCTGATGAAATCATGGAGTTGGTTGCCAAGGTTATGTGTGATTTTTGAGTATTTTAATTTAGAAATAGTTTACCTGTACAACTCTTTAAAAAATATTATCAGAAGTCAGTATATATGTATAATACTAAGTTAAAAGTGTATATAGAAGAAAATAAGACAATCCTCTGTCATGTCACCACTTGGAGATAGCCATTATAAATATGTCCTTCATAATGTCCTCCTACATGTATGTGTATGTGTTATATTGTACCATAAAATGTATATTATTTTATTGTCCTATTTTTAAAAAAGTAATGACTTTACATGCAAATGGACATAATTAGCACCCATGTCTTCCAAAAAAAGCCTTGAGGAAGTAAGAAAAGAATCCTATTGCGTTGGTTTCTGGACATTTGTCAATAGCATATGTTTTTGGTGTGTTTGATTCCTTTTTTGTTTCATGAGGTTTGTTTTCATAAACCTCATGAAAATGTTTGGAAAGAAAAATGTCACCAATTATCCCATGACTCTACAGCTATTATCATTTCTGGATATTACTTAATTTGTTGCTTCTGGGATTACAGGCATGCACCACCACGCCCGGCTAATTTTTTGTATTTTTAGTAGAGACGGGACTTCTCCGTGGTGGTCAGGCTGGTCTAGAACTCCCGACCTCAGGTGATCCGCCTCCCTCGGCCTCCCAAAATGCTGGAATTACAGGTGTGAGCCACTGTGCCTGGCCTGTATTTTTGAACTTAATATTATATTATAAACTTTTCCTGTTTTTATATATCACCATAACAATTATATAATAACAACTATTATTTTTGAGACAAGGTCTCGGCTCTATCACCCAGGGTGAAGTGCGGTGGCACGATCATGGCTTACTGCAACTTCAAACTTTCTGGCTCAAGTGATCCTTCTGCCTCAGCCCCCCAGGTAGCTAGGAGTGCAGGTACATACAACCAGGATCAGATAATTTCTGTACTTTTTGTAGAGATGGAGTCTCACAATGTTGCCTAGTCTGGCCTCAAACTCTAGCTTTGAGCAATCCTCCTGACTTAGCCTCTTTAATTGTTGGGATTACAGGCATGAGCCACTGTACATGGCATAATGATCATTTTTAAATGACTATAGAATATTTCATCAAATTCATAAGTCATAATAAACTTAATCATTTTCGTATTGGTCATTTTTTAAATTTCAATTTTAGTGAACATCTTTTCTTTTCTTTCTTTTTTTTTTTTTTTTTTTTTTTTGAGACAGTCTTGCTCTGACGCCCAGGCTAGAGTGCAGTGGCGTGATCTTGGCTCACTGCAACCTCTGCCTCCCTGGCTCAAGTGATTGGCCTGCCTCAGCCTCCTGAGTAGCTGGAATTACAGGCAAGTGCCACCAAGCCCAAAGATAGATAGATAGATAGATAGATAGATAGATAGATAGATAGATAGATAGATGGCATAGATATCTCTCTCTCTCTTTTTTTTTTTTTTTTTTAGTGGGGTTTTTCTATGTTGGCCAGGCTGGTCTTGAACTCCTGGCCTCAAGTTATCTGCCCTCCTCTGCCTCCCAAAGTGGATTACAGGTATGCACCACCATACCTGGCCTTTAGTGCACATCGTTATGCAGATAGCTCTCTTCTGCTACAGCTTTCCCTCACATAAATTCTCAGTAATGTAGTGAGCAGGAGTCTAAGGATTTGGTGTCTATAGGTATGTCCAGGCCTCGTTGCCCTTCAAAAAGCTTTGCCAGTTTTCAGTACCTCAGCCCTGTATGAATTTGCAAAAATATAAAACATAGAGGTTAAAAGCATAGGAGTCAGGCTGCCTGGGTTCATATCCCACTTCCACTACTTACTGGCTGTATAACTTCAGGCAAACTGTGTCTGTAAGCTTTGACCACTTCTGTAAAATGGAGAAAATAATTGACTGTTTTTTATAGAGTTTTGTAAGAATTATGAGTCACTTTATGTAACAGTACTTATAAAACAATATAAAGAATAAATTCCTTCTTTTATAATGTCATATTAAAAAGCAGCCCAAAAAGCAAATGATAACAATAAAAAGCAGTCAGGTATAAAATGATACCTTAAGACTGCTCTCATTTGCATATAATTGCCAGAAGGTCTGAACATCTGTACATTTATTTACTGTTTAAGAGGTTGGTTTTTTTTAAGTAAATTTGAAATTTTTTAAAAAAATTTTTAATTGACGAATAATTATACATATTCATGGAGTACATAGAGATGTTCTGATGATATTATGTATAGTGATCAGATCAGAGTAATTAGTGTGTCTCTCATCTCAAACATTTATCATTTCTTTGTGTTGGGAACATTCAATTCCTCCTCCTAGCTACTTGAAACTATGTATTATTGATAACTGTACTCACCCTACAGTAGTATAGAACACTAGAACTTATACCTTCCATCTAATTGTGGTTTTGTATCCTTTAACAAGTCTCTCCCTGTCTCTTTCTTCCCCCTGCTCTTTCCTAGCCTCTAAGTATTCTCTCTTCTACTTTTTAGTTCTGTGAGATCAACTTTCTTTTTGCTTCCACATATGAGTGAGAACATGTGCTATTTAACTTTCTGTTCCTGGCTTATTTCACTTAACATAACGTCTTGCATTTCTATCCATGCTGCCATGACAAGCAGGACTTCATCCTTTTTGATGGCTTAGTAGTATTCCATTGTGGATATATACCAAATTTTAAAAATCCATTCATCTATTGTTGGACACCTAGATTTATTCCATGTCATGGCTATTGTGAATAGTACTAAAATAAACATGGGGTACAGATGTCTCTGATATAATGATTTCCTTTCCTTTGGATACCTGCCCAGTAGGAGGATTATTAGATCATATTGTAGTTCTATTTTTAGTTTTCTGAGGAACCTCCCTACTGTTATTTATAGTGGGTGTACTAGTTTACATTCCCACCAACAGTGAATGAATTCCCTTGTCTTCACATCCTCAACAGCATTTGCTGTTTTTTGTTTGTTTGTTTGTTTTTAATAATAGCCATCCTGACTGGGGAGAGATGATATCTCATTGTGGTTTTGATTTGCATTTTCCTGATGATTAGTGATGCTGAGCAGTTTTTTCATATATTTATTGGCCATTTGTACATCTTTTGAGAAATATCTGTTAATTTCCCCATCTTAAAATCAGATTGTTTATTTTTTGCTGTTGAGATGTTTGAGTTCCTTGCATATTCTGGATATTAGTCCCTTGTCAGATGAATAATATGCAAATATTTTCTCCATTCCACAGGTTGTCTTTTCATGTTGTTGATTATTTCCTTTGCTATGCAGAAGCTTTTTAGTTTGATATAATCCCATTTATTTTTGCTTTTATTTTCTATGCTTTCGAGGTCTTATTCATAAAATCTTGCCCTAGGCCTGTGTCCTGAAGCATTTCTCCTATGTTTTATTCCTGCAGTTTTATCATTTTGTGTCTTACATTTATGTCTTTGATGCATTTTGAATTGATTTTTGTAGGGCGAGAGATTGGGGGGTCTAGTTTAATTTTTCTGTCTATGGATATCCAGTTTTCCTAGCATCATATATTGAACAGACTGTCCTTTCCCCACTGAGTGTTCTTGACATTTTTGTCAAAAATCAGTTTGCTATAGATATATAGATTAATTTCTGAGTTCTCTGTTCTGAATTTACTTTTAAATTTGTATTTTTTTACCCTTTTATTTTGAAACAATCTCAAACATAAAAAAGTTGTAAAATGCATAGAAAAGTAGCAAAAATTGTCTTCCTTTTTTAACAGTAACAAAAACTCCACATTCCTTTCAACCAGAGGCACTATTCAAGTTTCATCAACAATCCCAGTGATGTTTTTAATAGAAAAACAATCTCATCTAGAATGTTGCTCTGCACTTATTTATTGGTCTCTTTGGTCTCCTTCAACCTGAACACTTTTTCAGTTTTTTCTGTGACTTCTTGACTTTAACGAGTTTTAAGATTAGAAGCCAGTTAGTTTATACAATGCTCTTTAATTTGAGTTTGCCTGATATTTCTCATATTAGAGTTAGGTGGGTCACTTTTGGAGAGTATGACAGATGTGGAGCTGTGTGCTTCTCACTGCATCCCATCTGTGGCACATGACGTCTCAGCTGCCTCCACTGGGGTTGGTGAGCTTTGCTCACTTGGATAAGATGTTGTCTTCTACGTTTCTCCACTATGAACTTATTCTTTTACCCTTATTTCAATAATCTTTCATGTGGAGATGTTTTGAAATTTCACAAATATTCTATTTTCATCCTATTTTCACTGATTAGTTTTAGCATTCACTAATACTTCTTGCCTGAATTATTACTGTGATGGTTGCCAAAAGGTAATTTTTAAAAATCCATGAATCCATCTATTTTTTTTTTATTATACTTTAAGTTCTAGGGTACATGTGCACAATGTGCAGGTTTGTTACATACGTATACATGTGCCATATTGGTGTGGTGCATCCATTAACTCGTCATTTACATTGGGTATATCTCCTAATGCTATCCCTCCCCCCTCCCCCAACCCCACAACAGGCCTCGGTGTGTGATGTTCCCCTTCCTGTGTCCATTGTGTCCAAGTGTTCTCATTGTTCAATTCCCACCTACGAGTGAGAACATGTGGTGTTTGGTTTTTTGTTCTCATGATAGTTTGCTGAGAATGATGGTTTCCAGCTTCATCCATGTCCCTACAAAGGACATGAACTCATCATTTTTTATGGCTGCATAGTATTCCATGGTATTTATGTGCCACATTTTCTTAATCCAGTCTATCATTGTTGGACATTTGGGTTGGTTCCAAGTCTTTGCTATTGTGAATAGTGCCACAATAAACATACATGTGCACAGAATGGGAGAAAATTTTTGCAATCTACCCATCTATGTTTTTTATTAGGCGTTCTGCTGTAAGAAATGGCTCCTCTCCTCTCCTCTCCTCTCCTCCCCTCCGCTCCCCTCCGCTCCCCTCCTCTTCTCTCTCTCTCCCTCTCTCTCTCTGTATTAGTGTAGACTCCTAAATTCCTATTTTATTTAACTATTCAGTTATCTATTATTTTGATCTTCAACTTGTCCAATAAATTGAACAAAATATTAAATTTGACCAATAAGAACCTCTACAAGTTGGCTCTTGTGTCCTTTTGACATGACCCCCTCATTCTTTGACTGCTTCCTTTGTGGCACAAGAAGATGTCCTAGGTTTATTTTGTACTATCCCCAGCCCTGTAATAGATACTCCAGGTTTCTTTTAGTGGAGCATGGTTTTTAGAAGCTAACATCTGTGTGCAAAGCATCTCATTGCTGCTGGGGTAATCTTTGTCTCTAGGCCGTTTCAGTGGACAGAGCTGGGAAACATATGTTCTTGTTCTCTCTCATCTATTTTTATTTCTGTATTTAGCTATATATGTAATAAAAAGGGTTCAATCTGTCTTTCTTTTTGTATTTGTAACTCCCTTCTCTGACAGTAAGAAACTTGACTCTCATTATCCTCAATATATTTACTCATTTGCCCAATCCTCCTGGATGTAAGTAATCTCCTGTCCCTGCTGGACCACGGTCCTAAACTGCCTTCCTCACTCAGGTCTCCACTGGCTGCCACCCTACTTTGTGGCCTTCCTGATTTTAAGAGGCCTTGGGATATTTTTGCTTTTAATAACAAAATGTTATTGAAATATTCGGTCTTAAGATAGAAAACCTATCAACCTTTAGTGTCTGTCTGATGTATCAGAATCATCAATTTATTTTAAAAACTGTCTTGATTGTAGTTTCTTTCAGGGGGCTAGGCATCTCCTAGTTCCCACTAATAGGCAATGCTGTAATTCTCTCTGCCTGTGTTTTCTATGGACTTAGTGTAGAAAAAAATCGTACTCATCCTTTTCATCTTTATTTAAATATTCTTTCCTTGGTGGGGGAAGATAGGGGCTTCCGTGATGTTCCCAGATTAAGTTAGATTACTTATGTGATACTTTCCTATATATTTTCATGGTGCGTAATATATGTGTCATCATTTTCATAATTATTTATACTTCTTTGTTTAAACTCTGTCTTTTCCACTAGGTGTGATTTCCTCAATGGACAGGAAGAATAGCTGTGTTTTATCGTAAATACTTAGAACAGATTGGCATATAATAGTTTTCTAATATTTGTTTATCTATAACTTTAAACATACACATATATAATATATATATACACACACACATACATACATACATACATACATACATACATACACTAGATAATTCTAAGCTAAGTTACCTGTAAGCAGCATTTAGCTGGAGAAAGTAAAGATATGTCCAAACCACAAAAGCAATATGCTAGCGATGGAAAATATACAGACTCAGGCTGTTAGTCTACTTGTTGCCAGACTTTTACTCTAAGGATTACACATGTGAATTGTGGCATTGAGATCTGATCCTCTGTGTAGCCAAAGTATGTGCGATAATGGGTCCTGTTGTAATGCATTATGTTCGGATATACTGTTTATATCAGGGTTCTTTGAGGCTGTCAACTGGATGAGAGATTTAAAGTAACTTTGTTTCCAGGTTTTACAACATCTGGATCTTTTTAACAAGTACTGTTAGGCCTTCTCAGTTCCAAATCCATTGTCCGTAAAGCATTTCATTATTTCTTTTTATCTAAAAAACTTGTTTGAAAGACAAAGCATTATAATAAAGGAACTGATCATTCCTGTTGTTTAGATGTGGATTCTTTTATCCAGTGCTAAAGATTTCTGGGGAAGGAACTAGTTCACTGTGTTCTCCCTTGGCTTTGGGACTCCCTCTCTTTCTTTCCATACCTCCTCCAGAATGCATGAAACTGCCAAATATTTTCTCAATTTCCAACAGCTACTATAGTTCCTCTTATTCCAGTTAGTGTCTGAATCAGTTCCCTACAAATAGTGGAAAATTTTTTGTGAGTGTAGTTATACTACTCAATACTGATTCTTTGCCCTTTTAAATGTGGAAGATTTATTTCATTATTGGACTGATGTGGTTTTTCAACCCTATTCTCCATTTTACAAATTTTCTTTGTTGCTGACACTTGCATGTATATTAGGTCAATTCTAGCGAATATAGAAGCAACGTGTAAAGTGCAGTACTGGTGAAAGTTGTCCTGTCAAAGGAGAGCTCATTATCTTAAGAATAAAACATCTGGAAAATGGTCATATTTCACATGGGGTCCTGGTATTAGAAGGCAGGCTGGACGCCTTGCCTGTTTCCCTAGATCCTCTGGAAACTCCAAAGTCTTTGTAGTGGATTCTCTCAAAGTGCCTGGAAAAAATTTTTAATGTAATTTTGAAAATACTCAATCTCTGAGAGTTTTCTTAGTAGAAATCTATTTATGAATTAATGATTTCCAGTGCAGAATTGGATGCATTGTTCTTAAATGGAGAGATGTAATTCTTGCATAGGTATTTACTATAATGTCTGCCAGTTTATCAAACAATTTCTATGAATCATGTACTAAGAAAACCCCAAAAAGCAACTTAATTTTTGTGTTTTCTTTTTTGTGAAATCAAAGACTGCAATCTGCAGCCAATGTTGTGTAGAGATACTTAGCGCATATGTGTAATCAGCATGGAGTTATGTGAATAGACAACCAGTTAACTCCTATCACAGCATTTTTTTATCACAGAAGTTATTACACCTGATTTTGCCTTGCTTGTTTCTTCTCATGTTAGAATATAAGCTCCACGAGTGCAGGGACCTATTCTGTCTTGTTCAACACTGTCTCCGCTGCTAGAGTCAGTACCTGATACCTAATAGATACTCAGTAAATAGTTGAATGAATGAGTGTGTTTATAAATGTATTTACTTTATTTGTCAGAATTTTTTTTTTCCTTATAATAGCAGGGGTTGGCCAGGTGCGGTGTCTCATGCCTGCAATCCCAGCACTTTGGGAAGCTGAGGCAGGTAGATCGCCTAAGGTCAGGAGTTCGAGACCAGCCTGGCCAACATGGTGAAACCCCATCTATACAGAAAATACAAAAAATTAGCCAGGTATGGTGGTGCACACCTGTAGTCCCAGCTACTCAGGAGGCTGAGGCAGGAGAATCGCTTGAGCCTGGGTGGCGGAGTGAGCCAGGTTAGTGCTGCTGCACTTACTTGCAGTGAACCAAGATAGTGCTACTGCACTTCAGCCTGGGCGACAGAGTAAGACTCTGTCTCAGAAAAGAAAAAATAATAAAAAAAATAATAATAGCAATGATTAACTCTCTAATAATATTTCTTGAACTCCCAGTATTACATCTCAAGATGGAACAGAACTACAACACCAATTACTGGTAGCATAGCACAGAAGAGTGGCAGGTGTGTTGAGCATCAACATTTTTTTTTTTTTTTGAGATGGAGTCTTGCTCTGTTGCCAGGCTGGAGGGCAGTGGCGTGATCTTGGCTCACTGCAACCTCTTCCTCCTGGGTTCAAGCGATTCTCCTGCCTCAGCCTCCCAAGTAGCTGGGACTACAGGCGCATGCCACCACGCCCAGCTAATTTTTGTATTTTTAGTAGAGACAGGCTTTCACCATGTTGGCCAGGATGGTCTTGATCTCTTGACCTCATGATCCATCCTCCTCGGCCTCCCAAAGTGCTGGGATTACAGGCGTGAGCCAGAGCATCAACATTTTTAAAAAGTGAAAGAGTGTTTGTTGGAGGGGAGAGAAGCATCACTGGAAGGTGCACTACTATACCTGTTGGCAGGAGGGAGCAGGTTAATGGGTCACTAGCCTAAGGAAATGTGCTGATTTTTGAGAAGGTGCTGATGGGAAATAAGTCTAAAATATGGGAGAAAGGCCTAGATTAGAAGTATGGATTTATATTCATCAACATGTAAGTAATATTTGAAACTGTGAAAGTAGATGAACTTTCACAGAGGAAGAACACCGAAGCTTAAGGAAGCAGTTATTTCAGGAATGAGGGCATGGTACTCTTTTATATGGAAAAGTATGGAAAGAAAGACTGAGAAAATACCCTTGAATTTGGCTTTTAGATGGCCATTAGAAATCTTAGCCAGGGTAGTTTTGGTGGAGTGGCAGGGCCAATGTCTATGTAGCAGTTGTGTTAGGGTACTTTTTATTCCAGAAAGCAATGATTCTGACTTCAACTGACTCACAAATACTTGTTGCAAGGATTCTTTGGTTTCACAGAAATCCAAGGACAGAAACTTTGTTTTTGGGAGTATCGAGAACAGAAAGATATCAGGCGCCAAGACTGTATCTCTCTTTTTCTCTTTTTCAGGGGCTGCATGGTATCAGTTTCTCTTGTGGTTTCTACTTTTCTTCTAAACACTCATCCATCCCTTTCTAAGCTTCTTATGCTTTTTTTGGTGATAAAATATATACAACATGCCATTTTAACCATTTGAAAGTTTTCTGTGGCATTTAGTGCATTTACAATGTTGTGCTGCCATCACGACTATTTCCAGAATGTTTTCATTACCCCAAAAGGAAACATTAAGCCCATTGAACAGTTGTTCCCCATTTCCCATTTTTCCAAGACCCTAGCAACCAATAATTTGCTTTCTGTCTTTATGTATTTTCCTTTCCTTTAAATGTCGTTTAAATGGAACCATACAATATGTGGCCTTTGTGATTGGCTTCTTTCACTTGGTGTAATGTGTTCAAGGTTCATTCGCGTTGTAGCAAGTATCAGTACTTCATTCATTTTTATTGCTGAATAAAAATCCATTGCATGGGTATGCCACATTTTATTTATGCATCAGTTTATGGCCGTTTGGGTTGTTTCTACCTTTTGGCTATTGCAAGTGATGCTGTTATGAATATTTGTGTACAAGTTTTGGGTTGAACACCTTTTTTCAATTCTCTTGGTGTATATGTATATCTAGAAGTGGAATTGCTGGGTTGTATGGTAATTCTGCTTAACTTTTTGAGGAACTACCAAACTGTTTTTCCACAGTGGCCGCACTGTTTTACATTCTTGCAAGCAATATAGGAGGGTTCCAATTTCTCCACGTTCTTGCCAACACTTATTTTCCATTATTATTATCGTTGCCAACTAATTGGCTGTGAAGTGGTACCTCATGTGATTTGGGTTTGCATTTGCCTAATGACTAATAATGTTAAGTATCTTTTCATGTACTTATTAGCCATTTGTATATCTTCTTGGAGAATTATTTGTTCAAGTCCTTTGCCTATTTAAAAAAAATAATAAATTGCCTGTTGTTGAGTCGTAAGAGTTCTTTGTATATTCTGGAAAATAGACCCTTATTTATAATTTGCAAATTCTGCCATTCTATAGATTGTCTTTCATTTACTTGATAATACCCTTTAATGAACAAGTTTTTAACTTCGACAGAGTCCAATTTATCTGCTTTTCTTTTGTTGCTCAGGTTTTTAGTGCCATATCTGTGAATCCATTGCCAAATCCAAGGTCAAAGATTTACCCCTGTGTTTTCTTCTAGGAGTTTGATTGGTTTAGTCCTTATATTTAAGCTGTTAACCCATTTTGTGTTAATTTTTGTATTTAGTGTTAGGTAGGGACCTAGCTTCATTCTTTTGCATGTGAGTATCTAGTTGTCTCAGCACCATTTATTGAAGAAATCATTCTTTCCCCCATTGAAGGATCTTGGCACCCTTGTCAAAAATCAATTGGGTATAAATATATACGTAATTTCTACTCTCAAGAGTCCAGAAATAAACCTATGCACTGGTCTATATGTCTGTCTTTATATGTACTAATACCACACTGTTTTGATTACTATAGCTGTATAGTAAGATTAGTGTGCATGAGTTCTGTACATTTTTCTTTTTTCAAGATTTTTTTTTTTAGGTATTTGGGGCCCCTTGCAATTCCACATGAATTTGAGGATTGACTTTTTCATTTCAGTGGAGAGGACTCTTGGAATTTTGATAGGGATTGCATTGAATCTGTGGATCACTTTGGGTAGTATTATAATCTTAGAATATTCAGTATTCGAATCTGTGAACACAAGATGTCTTTCTGTTTGTTTAGGGCTGCTTTAATCTCTTTAGCATATTCTAAACTTTTCGGTGTATAAGTCTTTACCCTTGGTGAAATCTATTCCCAGATATTTCATTCTTTTGAGTGCTATTGCAAGTGGAATTTTTTCTAAATTTCTTTTTCAGATTATTCACTGCCAGAATATAAAAACACAACTAATTTTTGTGTGTTGGTCTTATATCCTGCAACTTTATTGAATTCCTTTATTAACTCTATTAGTTTTTAAAAAGATTCTTTGGGATTTTCTCTATATAGGATCATATCATTTGCAAATATAGTTTTATGTCTTCCTTTCCAATCTGAATGCCTTTTCTTTTTCTTGTCTAATTGCTCCGGTTAGAACATCCAGTACAAAGTGGTGAAACTGGGAATCCTGTCTTGTTCTTGATTGTAGAGAAAAAGCTTTCAGTTTTTCACCATTGAGTATGATTTAACTGTGAGTTTTTCACAATTTTTCTTTTTCATGTTAACATAGTATTATGAGTGTTTTTTATCGGAAAAGGGTGTTTGTCAGTGATTTTTCTGTGTCAATTGAAATAGTCCTGTGGGCTTTTTTCCTTTGTATTATTAATGTTATATATTACCCTGATTGATTTTCTTATGTTGAACAACCTTTGCATTCCTGGGATAAATCGTGTTTGATCACAGTATATAATCTTTTTAATATGCTGTTGGATTCTGTTTGCTAGTGTTGAGAATTTTTGCATCTATATTCATAATATGTATCAGTCTCTGGTTTTCCTTTTTTATGATGTCTATGATATCAGGATAATGCTGATCTCTTAGAATAAGTTAGGAAATACTCCCTTCTCCTATTTTTTGAAAGAAATTGAGAAAGATTGGTGTTAATTCTTTAAGTGTCCGGGAGAATTCACCAATGAAGCCTTCTGGTCTTGAACTTTTCTTTGTTGGGAAATATTTGATTGCTGATACAATCTCTTTACTTGTTATAGGTCTGTTAAACTTTCTATGCATTCCTGACTCAGTTTTGATAATTTGTGTGCTTCTAGGAATTTTTCGATTTAATCTAGATTATCTAATCTGTTGGCATACATTTTTTCGTAGAATTCTCTTGTAATTCTTTTTATTTCTGCAAGGTCCATACAAATGTTTCCATATTCATTTCTGATTTTATTTGCATGCTCTTTATGTTTTTTTCTTAGTCTAGATAACAGTTTGCCAATTTTGTTTATCTTTTCTAAGTTCCAATTTTTGGTTCTATTGTTTGTATTTTCTTATTTTTTTTTTTTTTTTTTTTTTTTTTTTTGGGAGAGTTAGAGTATTGCTGTGTCGCCCAGGCTGGAGTACAATGGCGTGATCTCAGCTCACTGCAACCTCCGCCTCCTGGGTTCAAGTGATTCTCCTGCCTCAGCCTCCTGAGTAGCTGGGATTTCAGGCATCTGCCACCATGCCCAGCTAATTTTTGTATTTTTAGTAGAGACGGGGTTTGACCATGCTGTCTAGGCTGTCGAACTCCTGACGTCAGGTGATCTGCCCACCTCGGCCTCCCAAAGTGTTGGGATTACAGGCATGAGCCACCTTGCCCGGCCTGTTTTCTTATTCTATACTTAATTATCTTCACTCTAAACTTTATTATTTCCTTCCTCTACCTTTGGGTATATTTGCTCTTCTTTTTTAAGTTCTCTGAGGCATAAAGTTAGGGATATTGATTAGAATTATTTCTATTTTTTAAAATGCCTTTTTAAAACCGGCATTTATTGCTGTAGATGTCCCCCAGTATACTGTATTTGTGCAATTCCATAAATTTTGGTATTTTTATTTTTATTTTCGTTTGTCTCAAAGTATTTTATAATTTCCCTGTGATTTCTTCTTTAATCCATTGGTCATTTAAGAATATCTTTTTTACTTTCCATTTATTGGTGAGTTTTCCAGTTTTTTTGGAAATCTGTTCTTGATTTCTATTCCATTGTGTTTATGAAAATACTTGCTATGGTTTTAGTCTTTTAAAATTTATTGAGACTTGTTTTGTGGTCTGACATGTGGTAAGTCTTAGAGAATGTTCCGTGTGCTCTTGAAATGAATGTGTATTCTGATGGTGTTGAGTGGAACTGTTCTAGCTATGCCAGCTAGGTCTCTCTGGTTTACACTGTTGATTAATAAGGATCCTTTATATCCTCATTAATCATATGTCTAGATATTCTATCTAGTACTGAAGGTAGAGTATTGAAGCCTCCAACCGTTACTGTAGAGCTATCTATTTCTCCTTTCAATTCTGTCAGTGTTTATATATTTGGGGGCTGTACTGTTTGATTTGTATGTGTTTATAATTGTTAAATTTCTTGATTAATCTAATTTGAATTGATTCCAACTGAGCATCAACAACATATAAAAATTCTGCTCTTATAAAGTTCTATTTCTCCCTTTCATGTTATTACTGTCCCAAATTACATTTGTATACATTATGTGCCCATTAAGGTAGATTTATAATCATTGTTTTATGCATTTGCCTTTTAAGTTACATAGTAAGTGAAAAGGGGAGTTATAAAACAAAAATATAAAATATATATATATAAATATATAACAAAAATATAATGGCTTTTATATTTACCTGTGTAATTACCTTTACCAGAATTCTTTATTTCTTTGTATAGCTTCAAATTATTATCTAGATTACTATTTAGTGTCCTTTTATTTTAGCCTTGAGGACTCCCATTAACATTTCTCGTAGGGCGTGTCTATGGGTAACAAACTCCCTCAACTTTGTTTTTCTGTATATGTCTTAATTTCTCCCTAATACTTGAATTATAGTTTTGTTGGATACAGCATTTTTCGATGACAGTTTTTTTTTTTTTCTTTCAGTAAAAAGTGTTATCCTGTTCCTTACTGGACTCCATGGTTTCTGATGAGAAATGAGCTGTTAATCTTATTGGGAATCCCTTGTATGTCATGAATCACTTCTCTTTGCTGCTTTCAAGATTTTCAGTCTTTGTCTTTTAAAAATTTGGCTACAGTACGTCTTAGTGTGGATCTCTTTGCCTTTATCTTTCTTAGACTTTGTTGAGCTTCTTGAATGTATGGATTTGTGTCTTTTTTATTAAATTGGAGAAGTTTTAGGCCATTACTTTTTCAAATATTCATTCTGCCCCTTTCTCTCCTATCCTTCTGGGATTCCTGTTATGCCTACGTTGGTATGCTTGATGTATCCTTAGGCTCATACTTTTCATCTTTTTTTTTTCTCTGTAGACTGAGTGATTTTAGTTGATGTATCTTTATGTGAGTTGATTCTTTTGCCTGCTCAAGTCTGCTATTTAATCCCTCTAGTGAGTTTTTCATTGCAGTTACTGTACTTTTTAGAGTACAGAACTCTATAATTTGTTTGGTTCTTTTACAAAAGAACTCTTTTTGATATTCTCTTTTTTCTTTTCTTGTATTGTTCTCCTGGTTTCTTTTAGTTCTTTGTCCATAATTTTCTTTAGCTGAATATATTTAAGAGAGTTGCTTTCAAGTCTTTGTCTAGTAAGTCCAATGTCTTTACCTACTCTGGGAAATTTTCTGTTAATTTCTTCTGTGAAATGACAAAGCTTCCTTGTTTCATTTTATGCTCCATATTTTTTTGAAAACTAGACTTTTTTGAATGTTAAAATTCAGTTTTATTCCAAGAATAAAACAAAATATTGTAAAATATGTAACATAAAATTTAACTATTAAATATATGATTTTATGACATTAAGCATTAATGTCACATTAAACCTTAATTAATAATCACCACCATCCAGCTTCAGAACTTTGAAAACTGAACATTTTGGATATTGTAACAGGGTAACTTGGAGTATTACAGTCTTTCTTTTCCTCATTGTTTGTTTTCATTTCTTGCTGTGGGCTATGTTCAGTGACTTCTCAAAATTGTAAAGCTTGTCTGTATTCTTTCTCTCTGAAGGCTCTATTCTTTTAGCCAGTGATTAGCTAGTGTTTGACAGAGATTTCCTTGAACACCAGAAGTCAAAAAAAGGAAAACAAAAAGGACTCTGCCTTTTCTCCATAATGTGATTATTACACATTGCATGCCTATATCAAAATATCTCATGTGCCCCGTGCCCCATAAATATACACATCTACTCTGTAACCACAAAATCAAAAATTAAAATAACTCTGCTGCCACTTCTGCTTCTACTTTTTCTTTATCTCTACCAATTATGCTGCTATTTCTGAATATGCATCTTCTTTTTTAAAACATTGTAGTGATAAGTACATAATGTAAAATTTACCCTCATAACCATTTTTTTTTATTTTTTTTGGTGGGGGAGGACAGAGTTTTGCTCCTGTTGCTTAGGCTGGAGTACAATGGTGCAATCTTGGCTCACCATAACCTTCACCTCCCGGGTTCAAGCAATTCTCCTGCCCCAGCCTCCTAAGTAACGGAGATTACAGGCATGCACCACCATGCCCAGCTAATTTTTTGTATTTTTAGTAGAGATGAGATGGAATTTCTCCATTCAATAGTGTTAATGTGAATGTATATTCATATTGTTATGAAACAGTTCTCCAGAACTTTTCAGAACTTAGAAAACTGAAACTCTAGCCATTAAACAATAACTCCCTTTCCCCCACCCCTCTCCCTAGCCCCTGGTAACCACCATTCTATTTTCTTTTTCTATGAATTTGACTACTTTAGATACTTCACATAAATGGAATCATACATTTTTGTGTGTGTGAATGGCTAATTTAATGTAATGGCCTTAAGTTTCATCCATGCTATAGCATCTAGCATGATTTTCTTTTTTTATAAGACTGAATAATGTTCCATGTTATGTATATACTGCATTTTGTTTATTCATTCTTTCATCAGTGGACATTTGGGTTGCTTTTACCAATTGGCTATTGTGAATAATGCTGCTGTGAACATGGGTTTGCAAGATCTTTTCATGATCTTGCTTTCAATTTCTTTGGGATATATACCTAAAAGTGAGGTTGCTGGATTATATGGTAGTTCTAGTTATAATTTTCTATTTATGTAAAATAATGTGTAAATTTTTAAGGAAGTGCCATACTGTTTTATATAGTGGTCACATCATTTTATAATCCTACCAAGTGTACATAAGGGTTCCATTATTTGCATATCCTTGGCAACACTTTTTCTGGTGTTTTTGTTGCTATTGTTTTTATAGCAACAAATAGGTTCTGATAGGTATAGGCTGATATCTCATTGTGGTTTTGATTTGGTTTGGTTTTTTTCCTTCTGATTAGTGATATTGGTCATCTTCATATGCTTGTTGGACATTTGTATATCATCTTTGGGAAAATGTCTAAGTTCTTTGCCCATTTTTATATGCTCTCTTTTTTTCTATGTTACTCCTTTTTTAGCTGCTCTTTTTTCCTTTTGTTGATTCTCCCTCTGCCCTCTCTTTTTCAGTTTCTAGTTGTTCTGCTTTTCCTGCTAATTCTGCATGTGCTTCTCTTTTCTCCTATGCTTCTTTCTGCTGTTTTTCATTTTTCTTTCTCTGCCTGCTTTTTCAGTATCTATTCATTTTGCTTCTGTTTCTCTTTTTCAACTTCTGTTAATTCTGTTACTTTTTCTGCTGATTCCACATAGCTTCTCCTTTTTGCAGCTATTTTCCTTTTGTTGACTCTGCCCTATTTCTTCTTCCACCTTTTCAGTGTGCTGATTTTACCTCCACTTCTCCTTGTTCCCATGCTTCTCCTTTCTGCAGCTATTTTACCTTATGCTGACTTTGCCTTATTCTGGTTCCCTCTTCTTTCAGCATCTGCTGATGTGGCCACTGCTCCTTGTTCCTGTGCTTCTCCTTTCTGCAGCTGATTTACTTCTGCTGACTTTGCCCTGTTCTGGTTCCCTCTTCTTTCAACATCTGCTGATGTGGCCTCTGCTTCTCCTTGTTCCTGTGCTTCTTCTTTCTGCAGCTATTTTACCTTCTGCTGACTTTGCCTTGTTCTGGTTCCCTCTTTCAGTATCATCTGATGTGGCCTCTGCTTCTCCTTGTTCCTGTGCGTCTCCTTTCTGCAGCTATTTTACCTTCTGCTGACTTTGCCTTATTCTGGTTCCCTCTTCTTTCAGCATCTGCTGATGTGGCCTCTGCTTCTCTTTGTTCCTGTGCTTCTCCTTTATGCAGCTGATTTACTTCTGCTGACTTTGCCCTGTTCTGCTTCCCTCTTCTTTCAGCATCTGCTGATGTGGGCTCTGTTTCTCCTTTTTCCCATGTTTCTCCTTTCTGCAGCTTTTTTTTTTTCTGCTCACTCTTGCTTCCCCACTTTTAGCATCTGCTAATTTGGTCTCTGCTTCTCCTTTTTCCTATGCTTCTCATTCCTGCTGCTGTTTTCACGTTTGCTGACTCTGCCCTACTTCCCCCTTCTTTTAGCATCTGTTCATGGCCTCTGCTTCTCCTTTTTCCTATGTTTCTCCTTTCTGCAGCTGTTTTTTTCCTGCTGACTCTTGCTTCCCCATTTTAGCATCTGCTAATTTGGTCTCTGCTTCTCCTTCTTCCTATGCTTCTCATTTCTGCTGCTGTTTTCACTTTTGCTGACTCTGCCCTACTTCCCCCTTCTTTCAACATCTGTTCATGGCCTCTGCTTCTCCTTTTTCCTATGTTTCTCCTTTCTGTAGCTGTTTTTTTCCTGCTGACTCTTGCTTCCCCATTTTAGCATCTGCTAATTTGGCCTCTGCTTCTCCTTTTTCCTGTGCTTCTCTTTTCTGCTGCTGTTTTCACTTTTGCTGTCTCTGCCCTACTTCCCCCTTCTTTCAGCATCTGTTCATGGCCTCTGCTTCTCCTTTTTCCTATGTTTCTCCTTTCTGTAGCTGTTTTTTTCCTGCTGACTCTTGCTTCCCCATTTTAGCATCTGCTAATTTGGTCTCTGCTTCTCCTTTTTCCTATGCTTCTCATTTCTGCGGCTGTTTTCACGTTTGCTGACTCTGCCCTACTTCCCCCTTCTTTCAGCATCTGTTCATGGCCTCTGCTTCTCCTTTTTCCTATGTTTCTCCTTTCTGTAGCTGTTTTTTCCCTGCTGACTCTTGCTTCCCCATTTTAGCATCTGCTAATTTGGCCTCTGCTTCTCCTTTTTCCTGTGCTTCTCTTTTCTGCTGCTGTTTTCACTTTTGCTGTCTCTGCCCTACTTCCCCCTTCTTTCAGCATCTGTTCATGGCCTCTGCTTCTCCTTTTTCCTATGTTTATCCTTTCTGTAGCTGTTTTTTTCCTGCTGACTCTTGCTTCCCCATTTTAGCATCTGCTAATTTGGTCTCTGCTTCTCCTTTTTCCTATGCTTCTCATTTCTGCTGCTGTTTTCACGTTTGCTGACTCTGCCCTACTTCCCCCTTCTTTCAGCATCTGTTCATGGCCTCTGCTTCTCCTTTTTCCTATGTTTCTCCTTTCTGCAGCTGTTTTTTTCCTGCTGACTCTTGCTTCCCCATTTTAGCATCTGCTAATTTGGCCTCTGCTTCTCCTTTTTCCTATGCTTCTCATTTCTGCTGTTGTTTTCACTTTTGCTGTCTCTGCCCTACTTCCCCCTTCTTTCAGCATCTGTTCATGGCCTCTGCTTCTCCTTTTTCCTATGTTTCTCCTTTCTGTAGCTGTTTTTTCCCTGCTGACTCTTGCTTCCCCATTTTAGCATCTGCTAATTTGGCCTCTGCTTCTCCTTTTTCCTGTGCTTCTCTTTTCTGCTGCTGTTTTCACTTTTGCTGTCTCTGCCCTACTTCCCCCTTCTTTCAGCATCTGTTCATGGCCTCTGCTTCTCCTTTTTCCTATGTTTCTCCTTTCTGCAGCTGTTTTTTTCCTGCTGACTCTTGCTTCCCCATTTTAGTATCTGCTAATTTGGCCTCTGCTTCTCCTTTTTCCTATGCTTCTCATTTCTGCTGTTGTTTTCACTTTTGCTGTCTCTGCCCTACTTCCCCCTTCTTTCAGCATCTGTTCATGGCCTCTGCTTCTCCTTTTTCCTATGTTTCTCCTTTCTGTAGCTGTTTTTTTCCTGCTGACTCTTGCTTCCCCATTTTAGCATCTGCTAATTTGGCCTCTGCTTCTCCTTTTTCCTGTGCTTCTCTTTTCTGCTGCTGTTTTCACTTTTGCTGTCTCTGCCCTACTTCCCCCTTCTTTCAGCATCTGTTCATGGCCTCTGCTTCTCCTTTTTCCTATGTTTATCCTTTCTGTAGCTGTTTTTTTCCTGCTGGCTCTTGCTTCCCCATTTTAGCATCTGCTAATTTGGCCTCTGCTTCTCCTTTTTCCTATGCTTCTCATTTCTGCTGCTGTTTTCACTTTTGCTGTCTCTGCCCTACTTCCCCCTTCTTTCAGCATCTGTTCATGGCCTCTGCTTCTCCTTTTTCCTATGTTTCTCCTTTCTGTAGCTGTTTTTTCCCTGCTGACTCTTGCTTCCCCATTTTAGCATCTGCTAATTTGGCCTCTGCTTCTCCTTTTTCCTGTGCTTCTCTTTTCTGCTGCTGTTTTCACTTTTGCTGTCTCTGCCCTACTTCCCCCTTCTTTCAGCATCTGTTCATGGCCTCTGCTTCTCCTTTTTCCTATGTTTCTCCTTTCTGTAGCTGTTTTTTTCCTGCTGGCTCTTGCTTCCCCATTTTAGCATCTGCTAATTTGGCCTCTGCTTCTCCTTTTTCCTATGCTTCTCATTTCTGCTGCTGTTTTCACGTTTGCTGACTCTGCCCTACTTCCCCCTTCTTTCAGCATCTGTTCATGGCCTCTGCTTCTCCTTTTTCCTGTGTTTCTCCTTTCTGTAGCTGTTTTTTCCCTGCTGACTCTTGCTTCCCCATTTTTGCATCTGCTAATTTGGCCTCTGCTTCTCCTTTTTCCTATGCTTCTCTTTTCTGCTGCTGTTTTCACTTTTGCTGTCTCTGCCCTACTTCCCCCTTCTTTCAGCATCTGTTCATGGCCTCTGCTTCTCCTTTTTCCTATGTTTCTCCTTTCTGTAGCTGTTTTTTTCCTGCTGACTCTTGCTTCCCCATTTTAGCATCTGCTAATTTGGCCTCTGCTTCTCCTTTTTCCTATGCTTCTCATTTCTGCTGCTGTTTTCACGTTTGCTGACTCTGGCTCCACATCTGCTTCTCCCATCTTTCAGCATCTACTGATTCTGCTACTTTTTCTGATGATTTTGCCTCTGCTTCTCCTTCTTCCTATGCTTCTCCTTTCTGAAGCTGTTTTTCCTTTTGCTGACTCTACTTCCACGCTGATTCCCCCTTTTTCAGCATCTTCTGATTCAGGTGCTTTTTTGCTGATCCTGCCTCTGCTTTTCCTTTTCCTACCTCTACTTTTCCTTTTGTTGATTCTGCTTCTCTTTCTGCTGATGCTAATTTCCTTTCTGCTGCCGTTGTTGATCCTGCTCCTTTTGCTTCTCCTTGGTCTTCTACATTTTAATGTGTCATACTATTTCTGGCCTCCTCGTAGCTTCACGTTTACATGGCCCTTAATGGCTATTCTATTCCTGGTTGCACCATATGTTTGCACTCACAAATGCTCTACTATCTGCTTTTCAATTTCTAATTACCCTATACACACTCCCTTAAAAAAGGAATATAATATTAAAGTAATGGTACTACGTCATAGGCATCTGGTTAACTGATGGACTAGCTGTTACACAGCCCTTAGATGCTCACTTCTAGAACGGTCACCATGGCACAGGCTGGGAAGCAGAAAAACTAGAGACTCCCAAGGTACAGAATGCAGTCTAGGACTACAGAGACTAGGTAATACATAGTCCATAGAATGGAGTGTACCTGAGTGAGCAGTCCTTATTCTCTCTGCTGGAAGTAGATTGAGGTGTAAGTGAGCAATGAGGTACTAATGTAAAAGAAGTTACTTAATTTGGAAAACTAGATAAAAAGACAAGAGTGTGCAGAGGACAGCTAAGTAGCAACGTGGAAAATTTTTATCCAGTCAGAAAGGAAAGACTGTAGGCAAGTGAAAGAATGAAATCATGTCATTTATGGCCACCTGGAGAACTCATGTTAAGTGAAACAAACCAGCCACAAAAAGATAAATATCACATATGTGGAAGCTAAAAAAGTTGATCTCATATGCAATGCCAAAGAAAGTTGATCTTATATAGAGGTAGAGAGTATAGAATAGTGGTTACTAGAGGTTAGGAAGAGAAGGAGGATGGGGCAATAATGAGGGATTGGTTAAAGGAAACAAAATGAGGAATAAGTTCAAATACGGGGAATAAATTCTGGTGTTCTAAAGCACTGTAGGGTGACTATAGTTAACAGTAATTGTTATTTCCAAATAGCTAGATAAAAGGATTTTGAATGTTTCAGCATAAAGAAATGATAAATATTGGAGATGATGGATATGTTATTTATCCTGATGTGTTCATTGCACATATGTATGGAAATATCACTCTATACCCCATAAATATATACAGTTATTATATATCATTGAAAAATTTATAAAAATTTTTTAAAAAGAGAAGAACAGAGGGAGCAAGCTTTTCTGGCAAATGGAGCTGAAATTAAGAGCACAGAATTGAAGGGTTGATCACAATTGAATATGTGATATCAGATCCTTTGATGCTAGAAGGAAAGAAGGAATTGTTGGCATTTTCTACTTCCATGATGGTATGCAGGTGTTTTACTATTATTTTTCACTTTCTGTTATAGGTCCTGAATCTGTGCCTCCTTCCCTTCTTGAAGTAGTGATGAAACCCATAGCAACTGTTGGAGAAAGCTACCAATATCCTCCTGTGAACTGGGCTGCACTTCTCTCTCCACTTATGAGGCTAAATTTTGGTAAATATCATGTGTTTTTAAGTCTTCAGACTTTGATTTTAGTATTTGACCTGAATGGAAAAACAGATTCTGTGTCACAATGTGTAGTGACTGGATAGACTTTTCAGATCTTGAGGTTTGTCATGTTGGATGGAATGGCTGGGTTACTTTCACTCAGTCATTGAGCCCCTGAGGGTGAGGAAGAAGAGGTCTAAAGACACACGCCAGATACACCTGCCAAAAACAATGCTTGACTGAGGTTTGCGCACTGCTGGGAATGTGGTACAGGTTCCATTAAGCTTGCCTTTGTGGTTATCAAACTACATTTCCAGAGCCATAGGTTTCGAGAAGTACCATGTGGGATGCTGTATTGATTTTCTATTGCTGCTGTAACAAATTACCACAGTGGCTTGAAACAACACAAATTTATTATCTTTACACGTCCATAGGCCAGAACTCCAACATGTTTCTCACCAGCCTAAGATCAAGGTATCAGCAAATTAGAATTTCTTTCTAGAGGTTCTAGGGAAGAATTCATTTCCTTTTCTTTTCTAGCCTCTAGAAGCTGCCCACATTCTTTGACTTGTGGCCCCCTTTCTGCATCTTCAAGGCAAGCAATAGAGGGCTAAGGTCTTCTCACACCATCATCTTTCTGGTTCTCTGTAGCCAGGAAAGGTTTTCCAACTTTAAGGACTCAGCTCACTTAAATAATCCAGGATAATCTCTCCATCTCAAAATCCTTAACCTTAATCACATCTGCAAAGCTTCTTTGTCATATAAGGTAGTGTATTCACAGGTTGCAGGGATCAGGATGTGAACATTATCGGGGACCATTATTCTGCCTACCACAGTTATTTTGTGGTGAGAGGCAAACAGAATACACACCTCAACACCTCCAGTTCATCCACAGCAACCTATTTTATACAGAATAGAGTTACACATGCAAATATAATTTAATGTACTTGTTCCCCACCCTAACTCCAAAAATAAAGTAAGAAGGGGGGATGAAGAACAATTTAAACAGTGTTGTAAAATTGTGTTTGTGTATGTGCCTGCTGTGAGTGCTCTATCATTTATAGTAGAGTGCATACTTACATATGATATATAAAACAACTTCTATACTGTAATTTATGTGTGGTTTCAGAGATAAAGATAATTTTGACTACATACAATTTTTCACTTAAGTGCTTTCATATAAACCTAATCTCTATATAAGATATAATGTCACCATACTGGGTTTCCAGAAATTTCATTTGAAAAATGTGTTCCTCTATCCCTCTCCTTGTTTGGTGTGCTATATTGAAATGTTTGTGTTTCATTTAAGTCCTTAGAAAAAGGAAGGAAAATAAGGTGCTGATTGGAATCTTATTACTAGAAAGGCTTGATGACTAGAGAATGTGGCTCTATCTTTAAGCCATTCCACACCTTGATATATTTCTTCATGGTCTGCATATGAGATGGAGAGAAGGGAAAAACAGAGATCCAGAGATTACTAGCTAGAATTTTCTCATATTTTAGATAGTGTTTGAGTGTGTAGTTTCCTCTGGATATCATAAGAGAAATTCCCATATCTAGTTCAAGCCCATTGCTAGTTCCAAGGTGGGACTGTGATGCCATTGGACACGTTATTTTGCCTCATAACTAACAAGTCTCTTGAAATATCTCTTCTGGTTTACTGAAGTTCTGTTACCTGCAAAAGTCACATAAGCAGATGCTTTGATTTGAGATATTAAAGCCTGAAAATGAGTCAGGAAAGTAACTATATATTCAGATTCTTTTCCTTTCTTGACTTTCAGGTGAAGAGATCCAGCAACTGTGCCTTGAAATTATGGTGACCCAGGCACAGTCATCCCAGAATGCAGCTGCACTATTGGGCTTGTGGGTGACACCACCACTGATCCACAGTCTGAGTGTATGTAGTAACTAAGGGTGTTGGCCAACAGGAGGATATTGTTCTTTAGGAGGAGATTAACATTCATTTGGGTGTGTGTTCTCAAAGTCAAGAGGAGACAGATGAGATCTTCACAAAAATCGAGGGTTTGATAGTAGCTGGCCTGCATATTGGAAAATTATATAGTTCAGAACCCTGCCATAGCCATTACCGTTCATGCTTTAGCTACCATTTATTACCAAAAGTGGAAAATGATGATCAGAGATATTAAAGTTCCTTTCTCAAGATCATATAGCTAGAAAGTGGTGGAATTATTTGAACTTATGTTTATTTGATTATATAGTATATGTAATTATTTCAGTACATATTAAGAGAAAGGAAATCCATATGTACCGGACTTATCCATGTATTATCCTTCCCCTTTCCCAGAGGAGGCAGCAATTAAGGTGAGCCGTGATTTGGTTAGGTATCACATCAAGGGGACCGGGGATGTAGGTGGGAGAGTGTAAGTGGAGAGCATGAAAGATCTCTACTAGGCCGTTTAGCTTGAGCAAAGCGTTGAGAAAGCAATGACCGAGTCTGGTGTTTTTTGTAGAGGGGGCTAGCACCTTTCACGTATAGGCCAAGGGCAGATAGGAAGAATAGGGCAAGAGAGTTTAAAGATGTGAAGTTAGTAAAGATGTATAATTTTGATTAGGTTTCAAACTAGAACAGAAAAACATATTCCATGATTCTTTAGAGGTTTACCAGTTGATGTAAGTTAAATGCTGTCATCTTTTAATTGTCTCCATAATCTGGACTATTCTTTTGTCCTAGGAGGCTTTAATTGTTTGGGAATAGTGCAAAGCCCTCTTATCATTTCCTCAGTCTCTTGGCCTTTGTCCCTATTCAGCCTTGTTTCTGTTTTTTTGTTGTTGTTTTTGAGACAGTTTCTCGCTCCATAGCCCAGGCTGGAGTGCAGTGGCACAATCTCGACTCACTGCAACCTCCGCCTCCTGGGTTCAAGTGATTTTCATGCCTCAGCCTCTCAAGTAGCTGGGACTATAGGTGTGCACCACCATGCCCATCTAATTTTTGTATTTTTAGTAGAGATGGGGTTTCACCAAGTTGGCAAGGCTGGTTTCGAACTCCTGACCTCAAGTGATCTGCCCACCTCAGTCTCCCAAAGTGCTGGGATTACAGGTGTGAGCCACCACGCTGGGCCTGTTTTTGTTTTTTTAAACCTTTCCTACTCCTCCTCATTGTCTTTAATTGAAAGTGGATGTTATCAAGGTCTGCATCTTTCTGTCAGGTATTAACTTCATTCCACCTGGCTGCTCCAAGTGGCTCCCAGCTGCCTGCCACTTACTGAGCCCTTGCTGTGCACCTGGTACCTGCAAGCACTCAGTGAGTACTTACAGAAATCAGACTTAATTTCTCTACAGCCTGACGGGACAGTTTTAAAAGTAGCTTTGTTGAGTTATAATCTATATAGCCTAAAATATGGCTGTTTTAAAGTGTAAAATGTGATGAATTTGAGTACCTTTACAGGTTTTTCAATCATCACCAAGAATATTTCCATCACCTGACAAGTTCCATTGTGCTTGCTTGTAGTCAATCCCCACTCCCAGCTTCAGACCCAAGCCACCACCAATCTGCTTTCTATTTGTAGTATTGCCTTTCTAAAATAACCTTTATTTATATAATTTTATATAAATTATATATAAATTTCATATAAATTTTTGAAATTCTTTAGAATGGAATTATACAATATGAATTTTTTTATGTCTGTCTTGTTTCATGTCTGAGAGATATATTTTATTATTTCCATTTTAACAGAATTATAAACTGAGGCAAATGGAGGTCAAGCAAAGTTTGCCTAGCTAATAAAAGAGAGAGCTCTATCTATTTGAGTTCAAAGCCCTGTTCTATTCACTCCTTCTTACTTTTGAATCAGACCTATTTCCAGCCTGTTGGGTTGGCCTCCGAAATTTTCCTAAATTTTACTTATCCTTTCATTTATCTTTTAGATCTGTGCTACTCTGTGCATTTGTCTTTGATTATTTATCTTTATTGTTTTCTTGGTTAATTAACAAATTAAGTTTGTGAGTTCATTTTCTTAAATATAGAATGATCTGAGATGGCATATTCTTTAAAATGAGGTCTTGAGAAAACTCATGCAACTACACTGATCTTTTTAGAAATTTGCAGAAAACATTGTTCCTCTGTCCCTCCCCTATTTTTGTGTGCTATCTTGAAAAAACAAAAATAGCACACAAAAAAGTTTTTGCCAGATTTTACTTTTTAGATCACTTATTTTGCCAGATTTTATTTTTAGATCACTTATTTTAGACTTGCTGCCCCTTTAATAGCATGTTTATGTTCCTAAGAATTTTTGAAGCCCACTTGGTTGAAGTCTGTCATATAACAGAGCTGTTACGAACATGCCCTTTCTTGGCTCTCGTGAACTCTAAGGTGCCGGGTCAGTTCTACGTGCTCAGCTGGTGGTTTTACTTTGGTCATAAATGGTCCCAGCATGTCACTTCTCCTTATTACTTCCTTATTTTTTCTCAGAAGAAGAAATTAATAGTATCAGATGCTCTGTTTAGTTGATTTTCAGCAGTTGAGCCTTTCATCTTCCAGAGCTTTTCTTGCCAGAGAATGTGACCTTTTAAAACTGAAAAGTAACTGTCATGTACTTTCAGAAGTAGCATTTTATTCCCGTCACTGAAACCTTGAAAACATCCAAGGTTTAAGCTGAGTAGTTCACAGATGGGTTGGCAGATCCCATATAAACACATGATTCACCCTGGATCAGAAGTAACTGCAGAAGCCAAAATTACATGCATTGGTGGCCCATTGGACCGTGAAGCTGTGGGAAAATGAAGGGGGAAGGAAGTAACCTGAACCTTTTATCTCTCAGTCTACCCTCAAACACAGTGATGATGTACAGGTTTTGAACATTGCAAACCCAGACTAGCCTATTTACATTCAACCCCTTCTGTTTTACTTCCAGCTGAATACCAAGAGATATCTCCTGATATCTGCATCTCTGTGGATAAAACACATCTCTGATGAACAGATCCTGGGTTTTGTTGAAAATTTAATGGTGGCAGTTTTTAAAGCAGCTTCCCCACTTGGAAGTCCTGAGCTATGCCCAAGTGCTTTACAGGGTCTGAGCCAGGCCATGAAACTGCCCAGCCCTGCCCACCACCTCTGGAGTCTGCTCTCTGAAGCTACTGGGAAAATTTTTGACCTCCTGCCAAATAAGATTCGGGTGAGGAACAAAAATATTTACATTCCTGACAATTTATGTTTGGGATATTTTAAAGGCTTCTTGGCAAAGTGGGGAGGTGTATGTTTTAAGAATGTGGGTGGGAAGGCTAGCAAGAAATAACCACATTCTTTACTAGGAGTGTATTTGTTTCCAAGATCTAAATTGAGGTTGAATATTTAGAACCAAAGTTTTGAGCAAGCTTAGAAGCAGTTTAACCAGTGCTGCACCAGGAAATTTGCTATTAGGCCTTTTTACCAAATGCCTCTTGTAGAAGACGAGAAGGCTCAGAAGTCCTTACACTTTGCACCTGGAGAATCCTTGGGCATGAGTTCCCATATACTGTTTATATAAAACAATTTAGCATCAGCCCTTCCCCTCCCCCAAAAGACCTCTGAATTGTAATTTTACAAAGAGGTTAGAAATTTATTTGGGATGAAGGAATTTTGATAAGGAGAAAAATGTATAGCCAAAACAAAACAAAACAAAAAAACACAAAGTAACAGGAAAGATGTCTTCAAAATGATAAAAATTGGCCAAATGTTTTGGTTTGGTTAAAATTAAAATCTCATCAGCTGCTGTTCATGGGGATAAGAAAATCTAATAATTTGTCAGAACATTTTGACCTGTTATTTTACACTGTTTGTTGACATGTTTGGGATTTTTCTTTATCAGAGAAAGGATCTAGAGCTGTATATCAGCATAGCAAAATGCCTCTTAGAAATGACAGATGATGATGCCAATCGGATCGCCCAGATTACTAAGGTAATAACATATCTTTCTATACCTTTTTCATTATTGAGCCAGAAATTATGATTGAAGAATTGATTTCAGTGTTTGGCTGAAGCAAGTTTTGCTTCATTTTTGTTATTGGTTAATTTCAGGAAACTATATTTCATTTACATTGTTGAGCCTCTTGTTCAGCCTACTAATGTGGTTGGTGCTTAACAAATGTTGTATGGATGGATAGATGGATGAATAACTTTTTAACCCGATTTCTCCCACTTTGTCCTTCACCTGATCCTATCCTTAGGAATGAAGAAGGTGGTTGATTGAAAAGCAAGCACTATTAGCCCTGACACAGGATAATTTATTTCCCACACCCATGCCCAAGTCAAACGATGAATGAGCAAAAAGTAGCATATCAGTAAAGTTGCCAGATTTAGCAAACAAAATGCAAGATATTTTGTTAAATTTGAGTTGCAGATCAATAATGAATCATTTCTTAGTACAAGTACATCCCAAATGACACACTTGTATTTGAATGGCAGTTTTGCATACCAACTAATACCAATGGTCTAGAGAACTGTGAGCTCCCTTATAGCTGGTGGACTTCGTGTCATTTATTCTACTTTATGGCAGGTTTGCCTATTCAATCAGATCCTTGAATTTCTGCATCATACGGCAGTGGTTCTCAGAATGTGGTCTTTGCATAAGTAGCATCAGCATCGCCTTGGAAATGATTAGAAATGTTAGTTCTGGAGCCCCCATCTAGGCCTACTGAATCAGAAACTCTGGAGATGGAGCCCAGGAGTCTATGTTTTAATTGTCTCTCCAGGTGATTCTGGTGTATCCTAAGGTTTGAAAACCACTGTTAAAGAATATTTGGGGCCAGGTGCGGTGGCTCACGCCTGTAATCCCAGCACTTTGGGAGGCCGAGGCGGGTGGATCATGTGGTCAAGAGATCGAGACTATTCTGGCCAACATGGTGAAACCCCATCTCTACTAAAGGTACAAAAATTAGCTGGGCACAGTGGCACACACCTGTAGTCCCAGCTACTCGGGAGGCTGAGGCAGGAGAATCGCTTGAACCCGGGAGGTGGAGGTTGCAGTGAGCCGAGATCCCACCACTGTACTCCAGCCTGGTGACAGAGCGAGACTCCGTCTCAAAAAAAAAAAAAAAAAAAAAAAGAATATATGGAATATCAACATTTTGGAAGTTAGGTTGTTTTAAGCAAGGAGAAGCAACATAAGAAAATAGTTAAGAGGATGGACTCTGGAGCCTCACTGCTTCAGTTTGAAATCCAGCTCTGCAATTTGCTAGCAATGCGATCTTGGTTAAGCTTCATAAGCTCTCTGCCTCAGTTCCCTTATCTGTAAAGGAGAGATAATAACACCTACGACTTAGAGCTCTTTTGAGAGTTCAGTGAGTTAGTCCATGTTGAGTATTTGGAATACTGCCTGGGTCAAGATAAGGACTCAGTATTTATTATCATAATTATTACATATGTGTAATGAATTATATCCTATTATTACATTCATGTAATTGGAAATAAAGTATGTCATTTACTTCTTAGTACCTAGAGCTGAAGGTTGCTGTTACTCGCTTGAGTTTCTACCTAAAATACCATTCAGAACATTGTCACTGGAACATACTAAGTAGTGTTCTGATGTCCCCAAAAGAGTTAGTCTGCTTCAGCAAGGTCAGAGTTTTCTATTTGTTTCTGAAAAGAATAGAGGTAGAGGTAAGAATAAGATAGTGGTAGAGAACACAGACTCCCTCAGTTCTGTTTCTTACTCTGCCACCTGTAGCTATGTGACCTTAATTTAAGCAAGTTGCTTAACCACTGTGCTTCAGTTTCCCCATCTGTAAAGGTGGGACTTTAATAGTGATCTACTGCAGAGAATTGGTGTGAGAATGAGTAAATACAGCAGTTCTCAAATGTTTTAGTCTCAGGAACACTTTAGCTTCTTAAAAATTGTTGAGGATGCCAAAGAGCTTTTAATTATAAGGGTCATATCTGTTGACATTTTCCTAATTATAAGGGTCATATCTGTTGACATTTTCCTTATTAGAAATTTAAACACTAGGAAAACTTTTAAATATTTACTTAAAAGCAATAATAAGAAACCCATTATATATGAACATGATTAATAAAAAAATTTAAAGCATAAAAATTTAGTGAGAAAAGTGGCATTGTTTTACATTTTTGTAAATCTCCTTAATGTCTGGCTTAATAGAAGACAGCTGGATTCTCATGGCAGCTTCTTCATTCCATCTGTTGTGAGGTTGTTTTGGTGAAGTATGTGAAGAAATTCCAGCCTCATACAGATATGCAGGAGGAAAAGGGAAACGTGTGCTAATAGTCTTTTCACATAATTACGGACATCCTTCTTTTACATTTCACCAAAAAACTCAACAACTTGTAGTTCCTTTTTTTAAAAAAATATTTTTTAGACTGAGTCTCACTTTGTCGCCCAGCCTGGAATGCAGTGGCAACTCACTGCAACCTCTGTCTTCAGGGTTCAAGTGATTCTCCTGCCTCAGCCTCCAGAGTAGCTGGGATTACAGGCATCCACCATCATGCCTGGCTAATTTTTATATTTTTAATAGAGACGGGGTTTTACCATGTTGGCCAGGCTGGTTTTGACCTCCTGGCCTCAAGGTGATCCTCCTGCCTTGGCCTCCCAAAGCGCTGTGATTACAGGCCTGAGCCACCATGCCCGGCCAGCAACTTGTAGTTCCTTAAAGGTTAGTTGCACTGTAGAATCTGAAACCATATTAGTGAAACTCATATACTTTGTTACATTAAATTCCACAGGTCTGTTTTACACTTTGGGTCTTTTACCCATGCGTGGTTTTGTAATATCATACACTGGTCATTTGGAAAATATTGAATCACTGAGTTTTGAAGATCTTCCAAATGTTGACAATATAAAATAATCGTATTGTTAATAGCACTACCAATCTCATCAGAAAAGCTTTTTACATATTGGGAAGCTGCCAGGCTCATAGAAGCAGAAACAAATTTTCCAAAAACCTAATTTTCTCTTGAAAGCTCAAATTTTATCATTTGGGAGCAAATACTACCAGGTATTTTTCTTGAAGTGACAGGTTCATTTCCTTCAGTTTCAAGAAAATAATCTGTCAAATACCCAGGTTGAATAACCATAGTTTTTCCATCAATTATTCTTTCAAGTAAATAGTGTTCTGTGAAAAGAGTGGCTATTTCACAGCCTAATCTTACACGTGTTCTTCCTTGGCTTGAGACCACCATCATACCTGGGTATGCAGCACAGTTCCCATATGAGTATTTCTCAGTTTGTCGCACAGAATATTTTTAAAAATATTTACTCAAGGGCCAATGTTTAATGGAACTAATAATTTTTATTGTTTACAAGGATATTTTAAGTGAAATTGGCTTGTGAAAAAAAATAAATGTCAGTACAATATACAATGAATACTAGTACACTTTGGTGCTAACATAAAAATAGTTTTGACCTCACAGAACCTCTTATGTATCTTGGGGTTCCACAGAAGTTCTGTGTACCATACTTTGAAAACCACTGAATTAACACATGTTAAGTGCTTGGAGTGATGCCTGGCACACAGTAAGTACTGTATTTGTTAGTCATCATTTTATTATTATTGTTTGTGTATATTTACTATATATCATCACTGACTAACTCCTGAACAAATTTATGGTTTTAATGAAGGAGCAGGAGATGGCATTACAACCCTCTATTGTATGCTCATGTTAATTTAGCACACAGGCAGATGGGTCATGTGCTGCAGGAAATGAACAGAATAGTAACATCCAACTCATCTTTTTTGTTTTGCCCTTGCCCTGAAATTCTGTAGCTACTTCAGTTAATTTAATAGTAACTAAACAATTTTTTTTTTTTTTTTTTGCAGAGCAACATGGAAAAAGCTGCCTTTGTCAAACTGTACTTAGTCTCTCAAGGACGATTCCCCTTGGTGAACCTGACCGATATGCTGAGCGTTGCTGTGCAGCACCGTGAGAAAGAGGTGTTGGCCTGGATGATTCTGCACAGCTTATACCAGGCACGGATTGTGAGCCATGCCAATACGGGTGAGGACACCCTGGGGTGAACATCAGAAACAGGAATAGATCTGCCTGCTGTTGCTTTTAAGTTGCACTTGAGTTCTCAACTTAAAAATTAGTTTAGTGCTTATTGACACAGGTTAGGCCTTCTGGTGCCAAATGAGGAGTAACTTGGATAGAAATGAACAGTTATAGCTCACAACATCCACTTTTTGGAAATGAGGATGGATTCTTTCGAGGGGTTTTGTTTTCTATTTGGCTCTGTAGACCCTCACAGTTACAAACAAGTTAGCTGCTTCTGCCTGTTTAACTTCAGTTTCCCAAACACACAAGATATCAACTGATTCTGCCTGATGATTTCATGAAAATGGCTTTTGGGTAGTCATTTAACAAACAAGAGAAAACAGAAACAAAAAAATTAACTAGTTACTTTACAGAAGAACTTCTCTGGGATGAGAATAATCAAATCCTGCCACCCTATCTGCATTAGCAAGCTTGAAGCTCTGCTAATGAATCACATGATGCAATTTTTAGACCATTTTAGACATTATGCTTTAATAATTACTGAATAAGAGCGCTCCCCCATTGCTCTATCCAGCTTGTTGGTCATATTTACAATTTCTGGAGACTACATTCAAGTTCTGAATGGCACCAGGCTCCTGAGGGGTAGATGTGGCTGGGAAGCTTGTGCGACTCTGGACAAATTGCTTATGCTTCTGTGCCTGGTTTTCCCCATCCATCTCTTGTATTGTTATGATTTTTAGGAAAAACTGACAAACACGATTGTAATACTCTGCAAGACTGTATCACCTTAATACCAGCCCTTCAGGAGGCAAGGCAGGTGGATCACCTGAGGTCAGGAGTTTAAGACCAGCCTGGCCCACATGGTGAAACCCTGTCTCTACTAAAACGACAAAAATTAGCTGGTTGTGGTGGCGTAAGCAGGTAGTTCCAGCTACTCAGGAGGCTGAGGCAGGAGAATTGCTTGAACCCGGGAGGCAGAGGTTGCAGTGAGCCAAGATCCCACCACTGCACTCCAGCCTGGGTGACAGAGCGAGACTGCATCTCGAAAAAAAAAAAAGAAATTTTGATTCATCGTCCTCTGTGGCAGTCTGAAACAGTTTTTATATCTGCATTTGTGCCTTTCCACTGAAAAATGAACCTATGATGAGAAACTGGACTTTTTTACTCTAAGCCAAAAGTGTATGTATCAGGAAGAAATCTAGTAGGTGTTTCAAATGAAGCATGAAGTTACATGCAATAAACTGAAATAAATTTGATGTTGCCTTTGGTTCCAACCAGAACCAACCAGCTCTCAAATGCAGTTCCCGTTTTTGAAACCTGTCCTTAGTAGTCTTTACTGTGCTAGGAATCCTCTTTTTTAAAAAACAAAATTAAAAGGGAAAAAAGTCAATATTGCTGCTCATGGAAATGTAATGGCTGTATTTTGTTTTTCTTTACATGTCTTTGGGTTAGGTTTCCTCTGTGATTTGGCATAAATTGGGAACACTTAAGCAAAGGAGAACTATAAAAACAAATAATTGTCAACAATTCAACATTGCTAGTTAGTTGGCATGCCAGGTTTCTCCTAGTGTGTTTAATTTTGAGAGAGAAACTCCAACAAATGCATTTTATCACTAGTGGTCAGGGAGATTTAAATAATAAATTGGCTTTTGAAAATCAAAGACCAAAATACCGTTATCTGATGTGAATAATGTCAAAGAACTCTCTCACAGGCAGTCACAAGTCTCGGGTATTGCAAGGGAACATGAAACTGGTTAATGGAATCCTCACCAGGTGTTCTGCTTTAGTTATGATGGTTGTTACTGATCCGTTTTACATTTCAAAGGAAAACCATGGTCTAGTAAGAAAATACCCTTTTCATTTCAGGCGTTTTGAAGAGAATGGAGTGGCTCTTGGAACTGATGGGTTATATTAGAAATGTTGCTTACCAGTCAACATCCTTTCACAATACGGCTCTTGACAAGGTAAAATCTAGAGGAGTAGTTTATAGCTTCCTTAAAATACAGAACTTATATTAGGTTGGTGCAAAAGTAATTGCGGTTTTTGCCAATTAATGGCAAATTAATTGCCTAAATTGTATGCTCCCAAAAGAGGAACATGTTGCTGTTTGCAGCTTTTCTTTCCCTCTTTCCTTTTATTTTAGACACACTTAATGATTCTCTGATGCCACAAGAAAATTGGTATTCTTACCAAGCTCTTGGAGACACCCAAGGCTGCCCTTTGAGAAATATTTTCAACAAAATACGTTTCTTGACAGACAGAACACAAAGGACACTTGGGAGAGAGAGAACCCAAGCTCCTGTGTAGCTGGGATTGATCCCATAAAGGATGTGGGAATATAGGGCTCTGGCCTCCACACTGGCCAGCATATGGCTAAAAATGCCTGCTTTGAAGAGGTTCCTGGAGTGTATGCAGATAATCTTATGTGTGCCAATACTTATGTGCATGTGTGCATATATGGAGGGGAGTTTTTATCACACCTGCAAAATTACCTATGACTCAAAAAAAGTAAGAACCGCTAGTATTAGGTTTGGGTGAGTTTAAAAATAAAAGATTAATAAGACGAAGACAGCTCTTTCCTGCTTTCCTTCATTGTGTTGACTTAGCTGGCAGCTGTGCATTTTGTAATAGCAGAATTTTTTTTCTGTAGGCATGCCTCATGAGTATTCTGTTTGCTGTGTGAGTCAAATTTGCATAACCTGGGATGTTTTTTGAAGTTCTGCCCAGTTTTTCTGAAGAGTTGTATGTCTTTTTGAAATTTTAATTTGTGAGTTTAGGAATTTTAAGAGATTAGGAAGTACTTTTTAAACTTTTTTTGAACTTGCATGATCTGTCCTCTTTCTTCTGATTTCCTAAGTTTTCATTAACTTTCTCTGTTTTCTTACAAAAACCTTTAAACACTGAGAAAATACAGATAAGCAGAAAGAAGTGTAGTTTAAATCACAGTAATCCAACTACTCAGAGGTGGCTCCTATAATCACCATTTCTATAATTGTCTAGATTAGTCTGAAATCTAAATGGATAGATCCTGGACAGGTATTTAAAATGCATGAAGAAGCTGGGCACAATGGCACATGTCTATAGTCCCAGCCACTTGGGAGGCTGAAGCAGGATTATTTCTTGTGCTCAAGAGTTCAAGACCACTCTGGGCAACATAGTGAGGCCCCATTTCTTAAAATATTTTTTTTAAAAAATGAAGAAAGACTTGCTCAAAAGTAGAATCAGAGTATACATATTTTTAAAAATTAGTTTTGCCCAGATAACCATAAATATTTCTTCATTTTGTAAGCTCTTTGAAAACATCGAAACAGAGGAATGTTTGGATCTTGATGTGATTAGGAATTGAATAAACGATGTTTCTCCTGAAATGTTAGAGCAATAATAATGAAACTGTTGGGTCTTCTGCCTTCACATAAAGGGACTTCAAAAATCTTCTAAAGCCCAAAAATGTATCTTCATTAAACATGGAAACTGAGTTTACTGTTCAGTTCAGTTCCTCTTCTGGGTGGGGGTAGGGCAGGAGGGACTGGTTGGGTGAAGGGGAAGATGACATTGCCTCACGACAGGGGCTGTGTATGTGAACATGTGTTACTTTGAATTGTTAAAAAATATGACTTAACGTCATTTCTATTTTCATCGTAGGCTTTGGACTTCTTCTTGCTGATATTTGCAACCGCAGTGGTTGCATGGGCCGACCACACTGCCCCTCTCCTGCTCGGTCTCAGTGCCAGTTGGTTGCCATGGCATCAGGAGAATGGCCCGGCTGGGCCAGTACCAAGCTTCCTTGGCAGGAGTCCAATGCACAGGGTCACTCTGCAGGAGGTTCTCACTCTCCTTCCCAATAGCATGGCTCTGCTGCTGCAAAAAGAGCCATGGAAGGAACAGACCCAGAAGGTGAGGCTGGCAGCCACCTGCTTAGCAGGGCAGGCAGCCATTGTCTCTTCAGCAGTTTCTACTGTAGAATTGAGGTGGGAGTTAAGTGCATCTTGAATCACACCACAGACTTTCCTACCCAGCCCCATATCTCAGCCAGATGCAGGGTCTCAGAGATTGAGGCTAGCCCAGGCTGGGGGCAACTGCTGATTAAAAACAACAACAAGGTGGCAGCTTGCTTACAGCTGGGAGTGAGATGGAGGAAAAGTCCATACTTCATTTATTGAAGGAACTTGTTTTCTTGATCCTGGGGAGGAAAGGGTGAGTATGTCTCAGAGCTCAGAATCTCAAGGTGAGGGTCGACGGGAAGGCAAATTCAGGATTGCAAAGCGTGTGATAAGTAAGATACAGTGGTGATGAGCAAGGGAGGGAGTTGATCAACAATGCCTGGGTGGGTCGTTTTCTGCCAGGAAATGTGGGTCGGGAGCATCCATCTTCTTGTAACATCTTTAAGGTTCCCCATAGCTTATTCCATTGCACAGATATGCTCCAGGCACCCAGTGTGCCCTGGTCTGTGCTAGATGCCAAACGGAGCTTTGTAAAGGTCTAATAGTATCACCCTTGCCCTCAGGAAAACCTAAATTGTTTAGTTTGCTGTTCAGTCTAGTTCCTCTTCTGGAGTAGGGGTGGGGCGGGAGAAGGAGTTGGGTGAAGGGGAAGATGACATTGCGTCATGTTGGGGGCTTTGTATGTGAACATGTGTTACTTTGAATTGTTAAAACATATGACCCAAAAGGAAACATTTTTTGGTTTTTAATGTTGGGTTCCCCAGGCTACTAGCTGTTCTGCAAAGCATATGATAATACTGTGCTTACTGTACTTCTCATTATATGTTTCTGACCTGTCCTTAATACAGTTGATTGGAAGATTCTTTTTTGAATCTCATTTAATCAAAACTGGATTTTTATGAAGTTGAAAGCTTCAAACTAACTTTTTGTTGCTTATTCTTGAAATCTGAACATTAATCTTTAAAAACATTTCTGAACTGTAGACCCATAGTTTAGCTATGCACAACTCCACCAAGTGTCTCAACTAAAATGCCTTTTATTTTTCTTAAACCTGATAATCATTAGTATTGCTGCCCCAAATTTTGTGCTTTGTGTCCCATTTAAAATCAAATTTTGGCTGGGCACAGTGGCTCACACCTAGAATCCCAGCACTTTGGGAGGCCGAGGCAGGCAGATCACCTGAGGTCAGGAGTTTGAGTCCAACCTGGCCAACACGATGAAACCCTGTCTCTACTAAAAATGCAAAAATTAGACGAGTGTGGTGGTGTGTGCCTATAATCCCAGCTACTCAGGAGACTGAGGCAGGAGAATCGCTTGAACGCGGGAGGCGGAGGTTGCAGTGAGTCGCGATCCCTCCGCTGCTCTGCAGCCTGGCTGACGGATTGAGACTCTGTCTCAAAAAAAAAAAAAAAAAAATTTAAATGTGGTCTTCCCATATATTATTTCTGGACTGGGATACCACGTTCCCTTTGGACTACAATGTAGACCTCTTGCATTGATTATATATTCGTAATGCTTGACTTTTTTGCTTACCAGTAGGATATTATAGCACAAAACGGAGAAAAGGAAAATCAACAAAGAAAAAAATTTTTGATTAAAGCAGGGGATTAGGAATATTTTCTTTTTCTCCCTATTTTACTCTTTCTTCAATCTAGCTTCTATATGTGAAACTAAAATGCCTATTACCTATCACCAATGTATGTGTTTTTAGTGAACCAAGATTGGCAGCATTCAGTCATTGATTAAATTACCCTGTATCTAATTCAAAAACAATTCGGGCTGCATCCTGAGAGATCAGCCAAACTCATAAATACTATGAGTTTCCACCTCATTTGCAGGATTTATTCATAGTTAACATGCTTGTCTCTACCTAGTGAATTATTTTATGCCATTTCTCTTGCATTTCAACTTTCTGTTTCATATCCATTTGGGCACAACTGTTCTCATCTACAGAAACATATTTTATTTCAGAAATGGGGGCTTATATCTGATGTGTTTTCTATTTACTGCCCAGCCTAGGAGCCTAGACCAAGCTGCACACAGAACCAGGTGGGAGGCAGCATGATGCAAAGAAAGAGCATAGGGCTCTGAAGCCAAGTGTACTTGGGTTCAAATCTTAACTCGGCTATACATTGAGAGTGGACTTGGGCAAGGTTTTTAATCTCTCTGGGCCCATCAGAGTGATGAGAGATAATGTTCCTGGCACACAGGAGGCCCTCTGGGCCCATGTCTACCTCCCTCTTAAAACCTGTATCAGCAGCCAGGCGTGGTGGCTCACACCTGTAATCACAACACTTTGGGAGGCCAAAGCAGTTGAATCACAAGGTCAAGAGATCGAGACCATCCTGGCCAACATGGTAAAACCCTGTCTCTACTAAGAAAAAAATACAAAAATTAGCTGGGTGTGGTGGTGTACGCCTATAGTCCCCGCTGCTCTGGAGGCTGAGGCAGGAGAATCACTTGAACCCAGGAGGCAGAGGTTGCAGTGAGCCGAGATCGCACTACTGCACTCCAGCCTGGTGACAGAGCAAGACTCCATCTAAAAAAAAAAAAAAAAAACACCTGTATCAGCTCTCAAGGTATTCAGCAGGGAAGTAGGTTTGACTTTGCCAGGTCATTTAACTAAATGGGAGCTGTATCCAACTTTACCATATCTTATGCTTGGTCCCTGTCTCATCTCCTCCACCTGGGGAAGGTATTGCCTAATAACTGTAATCCCAGCTACTGGAGAGGCTGAGGCAGGAAAATCACCTCATATATATAGGTCCAAGGGAATAACTGTTCTTTTGCTGATGGTAGGATTCTCTTCTTTGACACTATTTTTCATTTTTACCCTAGTTCATTGACTGGCTATTCAGCATCATGGAAAGCCCTAAAGAAGCCCTCTCAGCAAAGTCCAGGGATCTTTTGAAAGGTATTACTTCCATGTTTTATGCTCAACATAGGGGAAAAACCATTATTGTTGTCTGTGGAGCAGAATGGCATTCTAGTGGTTGCAGGTTGAGTATCTCTTACCCGAAATGCTTGGGACCAGAGGTGTTTTGGATTTTGGATGTTTTTGGATTTGGGTATATTTGAACATACATAAGGAGATGCTTTGGGGATGGGACCCAAGTCTAAACACAAAGTTTATTTATGTTTCATACATACCTTACATACATGGCCGGAAGGTAATTTTATATAACATTTTTAGTAATTTTGTACATGAATCATGGTACTTGGTGTTAAGTACTTATGTGTGGAATTTTCTACTTGTGTTGTCATATTGAGGCTCAAAAAGTTTCAGATTTTGGAGGATTTTGGATTTTTAGATTAGGGATGCTCAGCCTATATTGGTTTCTGAAAGGGATAATCTGGAGCTGTTTAGTGTGGCATTTTGAACCAGAAAGTAGACTTAAAAAGAATGCCAGTCCCTTTAAATTTAGCATTTATTTAAATGGTTTTAAAATGTTTTATGGTAATAGTAAAATATTCTTTTAATTAAAATTCAGAAAATTCAGAAAACTAAAAAGCAGCAAAGAGAAATCCAGAGTCCCATTGCCCAGTGACAATTTTTATATTTTCCATAAGAAGTTTTTGCCCGCTTCTGTGTGTGTTGTCTTACATATTTATAATCATATACAATTGAAAATACACATAGCTCAAATACTGCCTTTTTAATTTTAACATTCTTTTTCAAACATCTAAACCTGTTCTTACACTGGCTTTATAAGTAGTGTTTTTAATGAGCTTCATAGTATCTTGCCAGGGGAACTAGACACTTCTCCTACTTTCAGGCATTTAAATGATTTCTGTCTTTTGTACTTCTCTACCGACTTTGTTAACTATGACTGTAGGATCCACAAACATGGAAGATCTTTCTGTAAAACTTATGTAGATTATTTTACTCAGATCTGAGAAGTCATTTGGGCATTGGCCGTATGGACTACAGCAGCTTGTTCTTGTCCTTCATGTCTGGTGATCTGGGGTCTGGAGCCTGCCAGCAGCTGCCACTGAAACTTTCACCTTCAGAAAGTTGCCTGTTGGCCTATTCTGTGATAATTTATCTGGTCAGCCTGGAGTCAGTGTATGATCCATATTTTACCTATTACTATGGTACAGTTTATTGGTTGCCAAACAAGTAAGAATTCATTGGTTGTAATCTGTCTCCTCAAAGTGGTGGGAGGCATGTGTGTGCTGCAACAGTGCTCCCACATGACTCTGATAAACCACAGAACTTCACTGAAAATCAGGGCTGTGGTCTGACATGTTTTCACATTATCCATCCCTAGAGACTTGCTGCTAGGGCTTACTCTGTTTGCCCCATGGAGTTTGTGCTCATTTTTAATGGCCATAATAACGTTGGTTGCTCCAAAGATATACCCTCTTAGGTTACAAAGATAACAACGCATATGGATGAGGAAAGCAATCATTTGGGCCAAGGAAGCTCATATTCACTTGATTATATAGTAGGCTTATTAGATTCACATACAATAATTGTGTAACTCTGGCTTACCTACATTCCTTCATATTATTATATTTCAAATAAAATATCAATACATTTGTATTAATATTCTAAAATAAGATATATTAAAAATTACTTAAAGGAAGTACACAGAACTTCCTATTTTAAATTGATCCCTGAGGGACCTGTGACAGATCAGAAATAGTTTGGGGACAGATGTTCAGATACACTTTATTATGGTCATACTTGCTCCATTGAGTACATGAACCTAACTTTATTATAGGGTCAGGTTATTCATTGTTGTTTTTTATCGTTAAGTAAATGTTTAATGGAAATACCATATTCATGTAGAAAAGAGCACAAATTGTGAGGAGATTTTTACAAAGGGAACACAGCCATGTAGTCAGCACCCTCATCAAGGAAAAAAACATCACCAGCATCCCAGAAGTCAGCTTTCATTTTAATTCTGCAAAATTTCCCATTAACTGATTGCAGGGTAACTTAAAAACAAAAAACAAAAAACAACCTCCCCCGCAACATTTATAAATGGTTTTCTGCCATTAAAATTCTGCCAAAATATTGATGGAACTCCCTCGTCTTGAACATTAGCCAAGTGAGAAAAAGACAAATTCTGTTCTGACACCTTTTTGATCAAAATGACCTTTTCAAATGCAGCCATACCTATATTTTGTCCCCTTAGCCACCCTGCTGTCCTTGAGAGTTCTCCCAGAGTTTAAGAAGAAAGCTGTATGGACCAGAGCATATGGTTGGTGAACAGTTTTGCAGTAACCAGCAGCATTCTCAGCTGGATGAGGAAAACCATATAAGTGGAAGAAGTTTTTCAGAATTCATGCCTGGTATTGCTGAGACATGATGCAGAGAGTTAAGGGTCATGAAAAGGTGGCCACATCACTGACAGCTTGACACATGCCTCCTAAGAGAGGAGTGCATTGCTTTAGTACCCGGGCCAGTTGAGACTGAAACAGGAACTTGGATTTTCTTTATTTGGCTTGAGTTCAGTGTGGAGATTTTCTTTGTGAAAGCTTGAAGATATTATCTTCTCCCTGCTAAATTCCAGTAAAATAATGTTGTCAATTTTGTGCGTGTGACTTTTGTTTTAAGGCATGGGGGAAGGTGCCAGGACCACTTGGTGACAATGGCATTATGATCTATTTTCCATGAATCTCCATGAGGATATTCATTGACTCAATGAGTTAGACAAATTTCCTTATTGATAAAACACTCTCTTGGAACTGCTATACACATTTAAATAATAAGCATAACATTGAATATTAGCTAAATCAGATTCATTAATGGTGTCTATCATTTCCTTATGCTTTGTTCTCTTGAATGCAAGTGAAAGTTGTGATTCCAAATAGCTTCAGCCAAAGATTAGTTCACAAACTAAGAAATTTAAGAGTAGATCTCATCTGACACAGCTGCATCCAGTGAATCAAGTGATGCCGTCAGGCTTTGTTCCTCTCAGAATCATTCCTCATAGCTGGCAAGATGTCTGCCAGTGACCTCAAAGGAAAAGAAAAGTGTCTGCCCACAGATACAGCAGAAACAACATGAGGAGGACTCTGGTTCAGACTGGATGCCTAGGCCCAGGGAGGTCGGTCACATGTGAGTCTCTGAGCAAGTATCTGGGCCCAGGGAGGTGGGGAATGCTAACTGTCCAGGCCTGGGTCATATGTCCACTCCTAAGTCTCTGGATAGAGAGGGGCCAAGGCAGACCCACCCAAACCACCTGAACTGGGTTTCCTCCAGAAGAAAGATGATGGGGTGCTGGGCTGGCAAAAAAATGACAAATATCTCCCCTGAAGATCAATTTTTTAAATAAGTACAAATCTCTTTCTTAATCGGGGTGACTACTGGACTAAAGTAAATGCAGGTTTGTGACGATATTCTCAAGGGTTGCATTTTATTCAATGGCTTGAGACTCAGCCAGCATTTAAATTTGGTCTATTTGCTAATGACTCTCCTCACAGCCAGTATCTGGGCTCTGTGTTTAGCCAATCATATAAACGTACTGATGCATACATATATGGGATCACTGGAAGAAAAATTATGCCACTGAAATAATGTACCTTTGTGTCTGTCATGCCATAGCACAGTGCCTGATGCTGCTCAACCACTATGGAGCTTCTATTATTCCCCTGTGGCCTGTACCTTCATGTTGTCACCAGTGTACCTGCCACTTAGGTTAAAAATAGCTTTACTAGTTTTGTTTTCCAAATACATGACTTCCTTAGAGGTTAGGCTAGAGGAAAATGAATTTGAATGAAGACAGGAAGATAGATAGAAAATTTACTCTAGAAACCAGCTTCCCTCTCCTTCCCATCTATATACACTTTCTTATATTTCCTACTGATGAGAGGTTGAAATTCATCTAACATTCACTGCTAGGTGTCAGAAAACAGCTATAGAATATACACAAAAGGAAATGAGAAAGGTATTTAAATGCTTCACTACAAAAAAATAAGCACAATAGATGACAATCATGCAGGAAATGAGGGACAAAATACCTATAAAGCAGATAGAAAACAAATATCAAAATGACAGAACAGTTGAGCTTTCAGTTGTATTATATTATTTAACTCTTGCAACAATACCACAATCAGGCATTTTCTATTTTAAAATGGTGCAAACACAACTAGTAAGTGGCAGAGAACCCATTGCTCTTTCTATGCACCAGGCTCATCAGCTCCCCCTTTAGGATGAAAACTCCCACAGAGGATGAAACCTTACTCATGCTTAATGTACATTGCTATAATCAGATAAAGAAACAACTCTGCCTCATATAGGTAGGCCTCTGGAACTGAGAAGTTTAGGTCTGTAGTGTAAATGAGTAGGTCTTCATGGGTTGAAGGACTTCAGATTCCTGGGCCAGCTTGCAACATGAATGGCAAACAGGAGTAGTAAAGAGGAAGTGAGCACCAAAGAACCACTCTCTATTTTTTTGAGTCTGCAGCCAGAGACTGCCAATGCCCAAGTAAAGAGATGAAGAATCAGCCTAGTCTTCCAACCCCAGACTGCCCTTTTCAGTTCAGCCCAGTTTCTTCTCATTCAAACTTTGTCCCTGCTCCTGCCCTTGACAAGGAAACAGAAGAGTACAAAAGGGAGGAAATAAGATGTTTATTCTTTTTTCCGCAGCTCCTTCTTTTTATTTTGAGCAGCCTTGAGTATAAGATTTGTAGTATTTTCTTATTCATGGGAACCTCTAAAGATTCTAAATTCAAAACTCCAAAGGTTCTTACATCTAAACATTGTAAGATATAGATCACCAGACTAATAAGACCTTTTCTCTTGCTATCTGCATGACCTCAGGTGAGAATTAAATTATTCCCTTAGGATTTTTCAGTTTATTCTCCAGAAACCAGAAGTCTCTGCATTTTTAGGCCAGATGTTCGTAACTTTATGGAAAGTTTCCTTACAAATCATCTAATGTTAGTTTTTAAAAACATAAGTGGCCAAGACAAATAGCATGCTGAGATGTACTAACAGATTAATGTGTGGGGTTTGAGCCCTGATAGGTCTCTCAGAACTATCTAAACACTCTGACTCTTGATTTGAAAAGTATACATTTGGAACAGATGTTAAGATCCATTCAAGTGCCTAAAATCCTCTTTGTGTTTTATTTGTAATGTAATGGCTCCATGGTAACCAAAAGGCTGTTAATAATCTTTTTCTAAGTTAACTGTGAGACATTAATGTCTCCAAAATGATTTTAACCAGAGATAGTGGTATTGTAATTATATAAGGAGTCAGATTTAAGGATTCAATTACTATCTTGAAGTAACTTAGTAACTTTGAAAGCAAGCAGCAGTTTTAGAGGTTTAGCAAACACTTTAGTAGACTGCTGTTTTAGAAGAGAAATCAGATCATTTGGTAAAGAGATGGGGCCTTCGTTAAAGCCCGAGGGTAGGTCCCTGTTTGGTCAGTTTTTATTTCTGACCCAACCAGCCTATTCATAGGAACCACTTCAAATGGAACTAGGGGACAGAGTGTGGCTGGAACCGTTCACATTCTTCATCACTCTTGTGGAAAGACACCCAACAGCATCATCTTCGTTTACGAATGTGTGTCATCACTGCTGTGGTCCTGGACGAGGTAACATGCTTTTATATTTTCTGGGGGAAATACATTACTGTGATCCTGGAAACTTTAAAATCTCATCTTAAATGTATGATATATATATATATATATATATTATTTATAAAGTTGTTAGTTTTGCATTTAATCTGTTAATCTCCATAAATAGTAAAAACTTCTTTAAAACTACAACTTAGAAAGCTCATCTGATTCTTGTCAAACATAGGGAACTTGTAAGATCATTTCCAGCTAAATTATTAAATATGAAACTGAATAAAAATGATTATTCCCTGAGGTTTGGTTTTATTTTTTGGATAAAATGATCTACCTCACAAAGTAGCTGTGAGGGTTAAAATAAATAATACAAAAATATGGTTTATAAATTATAAAATGTTATTGAAATGTTATCACTTTTGTGTGTTTCACTGCAAATAAATAGCTGTAATGCTTGAACACATTTCTGACATGTATATGGGGACTCAGGAAGACAGTGGAAGTTTATTAAGAAATTGTTCTTAACAATTAAAATATTCCAGAAGTAGCATGTTAAGATACTTATATAAGTTGAAAGAAAAAAACAAAACTTATGTGTCTTCTAAATATAAGGAACGCTTTGAGATACAATTGAAATTCATTACCTAATTAAGCCGATAGATTTCTTGAAATATATTTCTAGATGTAGTAGTGGCATTCTTTAAAGATAGAGTTGCACACACAATTATGGGTGTCTATTATGTGCCACTGTACAAGTTTCTGGGGTACAATCTGAACAAAACGTGTCATCCCTGCTCTCATGGAACTTACAGTCAGAGAATATAAATCACTAAACCATCATGAAGAACAGAACATGTTATAAATGTCCTACTTCTGCAAAGCCCTTTATAATTTGCAAAAGTTTAATTTACCATATATCACTTGGTCTTCATAATAACTTTAAGTGGTTAAGGAAACTGGAACTCAAAGAGTCATTCAGTTAGTAAATAATGGAGCTTGATCTCAAATCAAACCTAGTGCTCTTAATTCCAGACCACATTATCTTTCACAAGACCCCCATCATTCAGCTGAATACCATGAAGTAACAATAGACACCTACATGTATGTGATGAATTAAGGCATACTTTTACTAATTGACTTTCATATGGAATTAACTAACCTTATTTTAGATGAGATTTAAAACTCCAGCTACCCTTAGCAAAAATAAACTAGTTAGTAATTCTTATTTGGCATGTTAAAAACATGTTCAGAACTACTATTTAAGGATTTTTAAAGCCATAAAAAATCATCCCTGTTCTGAAAACATTGGTGGCTTTTATATAAGTAGTTCTTTTTAGCAGTTTTCTTTCTGTCCAAAGCTGAAATAATTTAGACTCAAAAGCAGTGGTTCTCAAACTTTTCTGTGCATGAGGCTCATTTGAGGAGTCTATCAAAAGGTAGGATCCTGAGCTTATTCCCGGAGCTTCTGATTCAACTATCTTTAGTGGAGCCCTGGAATCTGCATTCTAAACAGGTGAACTTGTTAATTGTGGCTGTTGCTCCCTGAACATACAATCTGAACACTACCCTGGAGAAACATGTCATATCAACATTAGCATATAACTCAGACCGAGAAGAATATTAAAATTATCCGAACCAACGGGAAACATTATAATTATTAAAAAGCAATAATAAACGAGTGGAAGATAGATACTGGGCAAAGGGAGATAATTTTTAGCATATTTTAACCTTAATTTTAAATCACTTTAACACTTTAGTACCATAAAATGTTTTCTCCATAAGTAAACTTAAATAATTGTAAGATTCTTTCTTTGGGGAAATATTTTGGACATTGAGATTGTATCTATTTGTACTTCTGAAATAAATACAGATTCTCACATTTGACAACTTGCTCAAGGCAGGCAAAGTAAGGAATAGTTTAAAAAAAAAACATTAACTTAGGGACCTTAGTGAGATGTAGTTACCATATTATTAGATTGAAACGTTCAGTTTTCAGCAAAAAAATAACAAGGCATACAAAGAAACAGGAAAGTATGTCCCTTTCAAATGAAAACAAAAACAAAAACTATCTCTGAAAAAGACTTGATGGTGGATCCACTAAAGGCTCTACAACAACTGCCTTAAGGATGTTTTTTAAAGAACCAAAGAGCATGCGGAAAAAGTAAAAAAACCAATGGATGAACAAAATGGTAATATCAATATAGAGAAAATCTAAGACGATACAAAAAAGAAATTCAAGAGCTGAAAGTACGATAATTGAAATGAAAAACTCACTAGAGGTATTCAAAGGCAGATTTGGGCAGCAGAAGAATCAGTATACATGAAAATAGGACAATGGAAATTATTAGTCTGAGCAATAGAAAAAAACTGGAAAAAAGTGAACAGGGTATAAGGATCTGTGGGACCCATCAAGCAGACCAACATACACATTGTGAGGATCCCAGAAGGAAAAGAGAGAAAGAAAGGAGCAGAGAGAATATTTGAAGAACAGCCAGATAATGACCAACAAACTCCAAGTAGAATGAATTCCAAGAGATCCACACAACTATCAAAAGCCAAAGACAGAAAGAGAATCTTGAAAGTAGCATGAAAAAATCAATTCATCACATATAAGTGATCCTTAATAAGATTATCAGATTTCTCATCAGAAACTTTGGAGGCCAGAATGCAGTGAGCTCACATATTCAAAGTGTTAGGAAAAAAATATATCACAACCACATTTCCTGTATTTGACAAAACTGTTCTTCAAACGTGAGAGAGAAATTAAGACATCCCCAGATAAATAAAAGCTGAGAAAGTATGTTACCACTAGACCTGCCCCTGCCAGAAATGCTAATAGGGGTCCTGCAAGTTGAAATGGAAAGACACTAAACAGCAACTCAAAGCCACATGAAGAAATAAGGATCTCAGTAAAGAAAAATACATGGGCAATTATAAAATCTAGTACTTTTGTAACAATGGTTTGTAACTCCACTTTTTGTTTTCTACATAGAGACTACTGCATTTTTAAAAATTGATTTTGGACACACAGTGTATATAATTTTGTGAAACTTAAAGGAGTGATTGACAGAGATATAAAGAGCAGAATTTTTGTATATTTTTGAAGTTCAGCTGGCATAAGTCCAAATTACCTTCAGGATATTAAATGTCACCCTATGGTAACCACAAAGAAAACAGCTACAGAATATACACAAAAGAACTGAGAAAGATACTTAAATGCTTCACTATAAAAAAGTAAACTACACACAAAAGACGACAGTAATGCAGGAAATGAGGGACAAAAAAGCTAAGCTATGTAGAAAACAAATAGCAAAATGACAGGAGTAAGTCCCTCCTTATCAGTCATCCTCAAAAAGGAAGAAAATGCTGACATATACAAAATGGAGGAAACTTGCGGACATTATGCTAAGTGAAATAAGCCAATTACGAAAGACAGATACTGTATGATTACATTTATATGAGGTACTTAGAGCAATCAAAATCATAGAGACAAAAAGTAGATTGGTGGTTGCCAGGGACAGGGCAGATGGGAGAATAGGGAACCATTGCTTAATGAGTATAGGGTATAAGTTTTGCAAGGTAAAAAAAGTTCTGGAGATGGACAGTGGTGATGGTTGCACAATATAAATTACTTAATACTACTGAACTGCACACTTAAAAAGGAATAAGATAGTATATTTTATATTTTACCACAATAAAAAAGTTACTGAAAAAAGTTGTCTTAGATATGTTTTCAAAATATCTAATGGTTCCTATTTCATCTATGTTACTTAGATTTGAGAAAGTAAGCCTTTGTCTACACTGTACAAAATGAAATAGGGATTTGGTGAACATACAGTTAAGACAGATAGTCAAAGACATCAACTTTGCGATTTTGGTAACATCCGATTAACCAGATAGTTACTGTCTTGACTTCACTATGTCTGGGTTTCTTAACCTGGGGAACATGTACTTAAGTGGAAAAAGAAATTACACCTTTATTTTCACTAATTGATAATGAAATTTAGTATTCCTTTCCATTGTGAATATAGGCAACCAACCACAGTAGTATTAACAATTGTGTCTGTCACCAAAGGAAATGTAAGATCTTTTTATGTTACAATTGTTGCAGATATCTCAAATTACTGTCAATCCTCATTTCTGTTTTAAAATAATTATAAATTCACTTGTGTTTCTTTTGGTTTTCAATTTTAAGAAGTTTTTAAGTTAATCTGGTTTTAAAAAATTAAAGCATTAATAATGAAATTTTAATTTATTATAATGACCCAGTAAAGTGTAGTTTCTCTAATTTTCTCTTTGTTTTAGTGATTGATTGTACATGTACTTCGGCAGTGTAAGGAGCCATCTTTATTTGGAGTGATTAAGATTAACTCACCTAAAATTTGTGAAGGGTTTATGTTCTCCTTGCACACTAAAGCTTTTCATAATTTTTCTGAAATTTAGAAGATAACTATAAAAGCAGAAAAAAATGTAGCTTTTTAAAAGGATAATTTTTTTAAATCCAAATATATTTATAAAGATTTCAAGTAGCCTAATACTCAATTGTTTCTTTCCAAATGTTTTCTTTAGTGGAAATAAGTTATCCATTTTTAAAATTACATTTTTATTATCCTATTCTTACATCACAATATATTTAATACCTTTTTACATAGTTTCTAGGTAAGATCTTTATAATTCTTTACCAAAAATTGAGTGATACACCAATGATACAGCAATGACTATCAGTTATTCACACTTTTTTTAGATTTTCAAAGAAAGCATTTTACAAAACTATGTAAGGACATATGACTTACATTACAGTAATTAGCAACAATTCAGTAATAATCCAAAACATGAATTTTCCTTTTTAAAAAGTACTTAGTATATTTTTATACCTTTTATCTTCCTGTATGTGTGTGTCATTATTTTTAAAATTAAAAAGAATACAGAATGGGGCATCATTTGTGTATTTGCTAAAGGTTTACTATTTTCATTAGGGTCTTCTCTTTTGAGATGGAGTCTCACTGTGTCACCCAGGCTGGAGTGCAGTGGCTCAATCTCTGCTCACTGCAACCTCCATCTCCTGGGCTCAAGCGATTCTCATGCCCCCAGCCTCCCGTGTAGCTGGGATTACAGGCATGCGCCACCATGCCTGGCTAATTTTTGTATTTTTAGTAGAAATGGAGTTTCACCATGTTGGCCAGGCTGGTCTTGAACTCCTGACCTCAACTGATCTGCCCACCTCAGCCTCTCATAGTGCTAGGATTACAGGTATGAGCCAGCATGCCTGGCCAGGGTCTTCTTTTAAGGCATCAAAGCCCAAATAACTTACAAGATGTTAACAAATACATGACATTAATGAATACTCTATCAGAGCACTAGGGACTGAATGCTGGTGTCCCCCATTAAATTCACATGTTGAAAATCTAATCTCCAGTGTGATGGCATTTGAAGCTGGAACCTTCATAAATGGGATTAGTACCTTTACAATAAGAAATAAGGGAGAGATGGTTTCTCCCTCCACCATGTGAACATATAGCAAGAAGGCATCCATCTGCAAACCATGAAGAAGAATCAGCTAGCACCTTGGAACCTCATCAGGAACTTAATTGTCTAGCACCTTTATCTTGGACTTCCCTGCCTCCAGAACTGTGAGAAATATATTTGTTGTCTAAGCCACCCAGTTTATGGTATTTTGTTATAGCAGCCAAGCTAAGACAGCAATTAGTACCAAGAAGTGTGGTGATGCTATAACCAATATATAAAGATGTGGAAGCAGCTTTGACGTTAGGTAACAGATAGAAGCTGGAAGAGTTCTGAGGTACTAGAGTACCTGGAAGAGTACTGGAAGAGTTTTGAGGTACTAGTTTTTTTGCTAGAAAAAGCCAGTATTGCCATGAAGGGATTGATAGAGGTGATTTTGGTGAGGGCTCAAAGAGAAGAGGGTGGGAGAGAAAGCCTCCATCTTCATAGAGAACACGTAAATCACCATGAAGATAATGTTGGTAGACATATGGACAATAAAGGCCATTCTGATGAAGTCTCAAATGAAAATGAGGAACCTGTTATGGGAAACTGGAAGAAAGGTGATCTTTGTTATAATATGCCAAAGAACTTGGATGACTGTGTTCATGTTCTAGTGTTTTGTGGAAAGTAAAATTGTGAGCCATGAAATTAGACACTGAACTGAAGAGATCTCCAACCAGTGTTGAAGGAGTGCCTCGGTTTATCTTGACTGCTTAAAGTAAAATGTGACAAAAAGTGAAGACAGAATTCTTAACAAAAACGGAACCAGAACTTAAAAGATGTGGGAAATTATCAGTCTGTCTGCATTACAAAAAGATAAGAAAACACGTTTGGTAGAGAACACTAAGGGTGTAGCAGACCAGTCATCCAATTAGATTTATGTGGGTGTGAACCACAGACCTAATCAGCCACCCCAGCAGGAACACTGCTAGTTTGTATTGAAAGGAATGGAGATGGGACAGAATGAGGGAAGACTGTTGGACTTCTTGAATTTGGGACCATAGAGCTATTCAGCTGTGAATGTACACTATTCTTCAAGAAAAGGAGAAACTGACCCGGAACAATGATTCAGAGAACATCAGTGGTACCTTCTCAGTTTCAAAAGGGGCAGTCATTGCCTTGGTTTCAACAGGCCTGACAGCTTCCGCCTGGTGATATGGGGGTCATCCTCCTCCAACATAGTCCTGGGGGCAATACCTCTGCCTCATTGGGTCCTGAAGCCAGAGTATCAGGCCAAAGAGGATTATTACTAAGACAGAAGATCTCATGGTGTTTGCCTTGCTAGGTTTTGGACTTGCTGGGGACCCATTACACCTTCCTTTTTTCCTGTTTCTTGCTTTGGGAATAGGAATGTCCACCCTTTGTGTGTCCCACCATTGTATTTTGGAAGCACATAACTTGTTTCATTTCACAAGTTCAAAGCTGGAAAGGAATTTTGCCTCAGGATGAATTGTACCTTGAATCTCACCCACATCTGATTTAGATGAGACTTTGGACTTTAGAGTTGATGCAGGAATGAGTTAAGACTTTTGAGGCTGTTGAGATGGAATGTATGTATTTTGCATGTGAGGAGGACATGAATTTTGTAGGGCCAGGTACAGAATGCTATGGAGTGAATCTTTGTGTTCCCCCAAAATTCATGTGTTAAGCCCTAACCTCCAATATGATGGTATTTGGAGGTGGGGCCATTGGGAGGTAATTAGATCATGAGGGTAGAGCCCTCATGAATGGGATTAGTGCCATTATAAGAGACATAAGAGAGTTGATCTCTCTCTCATGTGAGGACAAAGAAGGACATCTATCTGCAAACTGGGAAGAGGGCCCTCACCAGAAACTGCATTAGCTGATGCCTTGATCCTGAGCGGAATTCCCAGCCTCCAGAACTGTGAGAAGCGTTTGCTGTTGTTTAAGCCATTCGGTTTATGGTGTTCTATTATAGCAACCTGAGCTAAGACATAGGGCTTGGAAAGATATTTAATTTTCTAAACATATCTAATGTTTGGGGTGAGTATTATTAGATCTAAAGACAGACATCTGTCTATGAAATATGTTATTCTAGGCAACTGTGGAATGTATTTTCCATCCCTCTTCTCCTACAGATCTATTTGGGAACTTGGAAGTGAAAAAGAATACATGTAATTTAGGTTATCAAGTTTGGTTTCTTAATTTAATTGAATCTATTGCAGCTAATCTCCTATTTCTCATTAAACTTATAGGAAAATAATCAGACTTCATACAATGTAAGTATAACTTGTATAAAATCCAAATGAAGCAGGAATTTTGGTGAAGCAGGGTATGGAGAATATATATATGTCTTAAAAATACAATGTGTGAAAAACATAGCCTGTTATGTCTAGAGTTTTGGGGGTATGTGCAGTTATTTCATGTAATGGATTTTTATCAAATACAAGGTATTTTTCCACCAGAATACTTCCTGTGTTGTATTTACTGCAGCTGAATCCACAGCCTGTCTTTTCTCGTGTCACACTGGAATGCTGTACTTCACATTTTCTTTTTTTTAATGGGAAAGATTCCGAGGATGTCTCTTCTTTCTGAGTATAGATGACTGTAGGTAAAATACATACCTAATGTGGAGAAAGAAGTTGCAAAAGTAAGTAAGGTTAACTATTTCTCTGGAAGAAACAATGATTTTAAAATACAGTCAGAGTGCTGCCCGAATCCAGGGAGAAGACACTTGCAAGGGAGATGTGAGAAGGAATGTTTAAAGAAGTGTCCAGATTTTATGCAGAAAGAGAGGTAAATCAAACTCTTCCATCCTACTTTTTTTAATGCAAGGAATTGTCTTCCTTTCTTTAGCATAGCTCTCTCCACCTTCCTCTAAAGTTTCACATTTTTGTCTTTTCTCTCTATATGTTGTTCATATGTTTGATATCTGTTACCTTCTAGAGATAATCATTATTTTGGAGATTTGTGAAGGTTAGAGCTGGGAAAACAAAAATTTAATAGTGAAAGTTTTTTCCCCAATTTCCTGGAAAATGATTAGGTTTAATGATCAAATTTATTCAAGGGTAAGTTTTTGTTCCATACATTTTTCTTGAGTCTGTAACACCGACTCCCATTTGCCTGATAGGAAGTGCTAGCTTGAAAAGCCAAACAAACAAGAAACAAAATGGATATAAATGGAAACATCGGAAATAGCCAATTCTTCTTAGTTTGACATCTAGGTTTTAGTTGTAGATACCTGTGCACATGGTCAAAACTTCTATATCTCATACATAATGCAGCTATATTTTCTGATAGTAAAATTGTTCTTATTTGTACAGTGAAAGTGAAATATATGATCCCATGATGCCCTGCAAAAAGCATTATAACCTCCAGGGGCTTTACTAGCAAGATCTAGTTCATGATGTCAGGCTTCCTCTTTGGTCTCTCCCATGTTTACCAACCTGTATATTAAGGTAGACGGCAAGCACTAACCAAAAAGTACAGGAAAAATGCAAAAACAAGACCAAAAAAGCCACTTACCTATAAAGAGCATCATGAGATATATTTTCAGCACATATGGGAAATAGATGGATAAGTCAAAGGGCAGCTTGGTGGAATAAGTGCCAAATGATTCAAAATAAGGCAGCGATTGATAGATGGCAAATGCTGTTAAAAAAGAAAGGCATCATAAAGGTATTCCTCCTTAAGTTGTTACAGGGATGTGTATATATGTCTTCATAGTTGTAGGATATTTTGAATTTGATAATGACAGTTTTGTAATAGTTGCTGAATCTTTTTGCTAAACCTAGTTTAATATAGAAATCTGTGAAATGATTAAGTTGGCAAGGTGCTTACAGCAGTATGACTTGTTGAATGTTTGTCCATGTTTATCGTGCCTACAGAAGAATTTACAATGTTTCTTAAAATGTTATCTCAAAATACATTTGTCCACCTAGCCACAAATAGGGGTGATAGAGAGATGAACTTGGAAAATGGTGCATATATTTTCCTCTTAGAGTTTCACAACACACATTAACATTGTAGAACACATATGAGAAATTCTGTAATAAAAAAATACCACCTAACCTTTCCTCAATGTAACTGGCCTTAGAATATCTCCTTCTTCCTTCTTAACCACCAGTAGTATTTAATAAATATTTTGAAGAACTCTATGAGAAATGCTGGCCTAAATTATTTTGAGGGAGGGGGCTGGTATCAGGTAAAAAAAAGATTAAAGTTCAGTAACATTGTATCCCATGTATAGATATTTTTGGTAACATTTCATGCAATGAAATGTTAATATGCTAACATGATGTAAGATGTTATCATTAGGGTAAGCTGGGTGAAGGGTACATGGAAATGGTGCACTATTTTTGCAATTTCTTATGGGTCAAAATTATCCCTACATAAAAAGTTTTTAAAAAGAGAAAGATGAAGAAAAGGCAAGAGTTCACAACTGATATAGCCAAGCAGAGGTATGAGTAGCATCAGTGCAGGATCTGCCACTGACACCAAATATGCAGTTTAAGGTTAACACAGGCCGCACCTATGTCTCTAGCATTTTATCAGTATAATTAGTTGATTTTGTTATTTACATAAGCTTTGTTTTTGTCTTATATCTGTCAGATGGGAAATTATAGTTATTAAAAATTATTAAAATTAAAGTTATCGAAAGTTTAGTAGGTTTATTTAACTGCGCAGTTTTATACTTTGGGACATCTAACATATACAGAAACATAGAAAGATAAAATTACAATTATCTGTATTCCACCATCCAGAGCATTATTGACATTTTTGTCATATATATCTCTAGACTATTTTCTGCATATACCTTATTTTGTAATTGCAAGAATAAGTTTATGAAGTTAATAAAAGAATAAGGGTTGTATGGCAACCATATAAGAACATGGCTTTCCTAGAAAGGACAAGGATTAGAATTATGGAATAACAAGAATGCAAAAGTTTCCTATACATTTATCCACCCCTTATTCCTAGGAAGGGATTAGTCATATTTCTACCTTATTCCTTTATATATTCTCTTAAATTTGATTAAGTTTTAATTGGCAAATCATAATTGTATACATATATGAAGCACAATGTGATATTTTGATATATGTGTACAATGTGGAATGATTAAATCAAGCTAATTAACATATCTACCACCTCACTTACTTTTCGTGGTGAGATTTGAAATGTACTCTTGGCTATTTTGAAATATACATTATTAAGCACAGTATACCCTGCTGTGCACTAGATCTCAAAAATGTATTCCTCCTAACAAACTTTGTACCCTTTGACTAACAGCTCCCCATTTCCTTTCTATATTCTCTACAGTACTATGATTTAACAAAGATAATGTATTTGATATTTCAATGAGAGGTTACTTGATTCTTAAAGAATGGACAATCAGGTTCTTACTGTTTTCAAGACAATTATTCTTTAGATCCACTTGGCATAGTCTATTCCAAAATTAATAATTCTTCCTTTTGAATCAAAACAAATTTAGAAATTCTAACATGATTTACAGTAACAAGCTCTTTTTATCTGCTCATCAGTAGATAGAAATTATGTGTTTTTGTTTTATAACTGGCTTTTATATACTTTGGTTATTGTCAATGTCATCATCATTTTATGTTAAACACCATGTCCTTATGTTTTTCCCTTAGTTACCTTAACATGCTTTCTTATTTTATGTCTTCAGTTTTGAAAACTTTAATCATGTCTTACAGAATGCTCCTTACCAGTCTACCAAATCCATTGCAGAAGAAAGCATATATTCTCCAAATATCCTCAAGCTCTGCTGACTGATGATCTGAATGATTTGATCTTAAGTTTTAGGTTTATATTTAGGCTATATAATTAGCCTACTCATACTCAATAATTCATTCTGTGTTTATTGAGCATGTATACTGGTGCATAAGAGAGAGGAAGGAAGCAAAGAAACAGACTCAGACATCCTGGTACCCCCCCCCCCCCCCCGAGCTTACAGTCTAGTCAAGGAAATGGACATTAATCAAAGAATCATACAAATGTGTAATAATGCTGATATAAGCCCTGTTAAGACAGCAGTCCCCAACCTTTTTGGCACCAGTTACTGGTTTTGTGGAAGACAGTTTTTCCACAGACCAGAGGAAGAAGGATGGTTTCAGGATGGTTCAAGCACACAACATTTATTGTGTACTTTATTTGTATTATTATTACACTGTAAGAACAAAATAATTATACAACTCACCATAATGCAGAATCAGTGGGAGCCCTGAGCTTATTTTCCTGCAACTAGATGGTTTCATCTGGGGGTGATGGGAGACAGTGAAAGATCATCAGGCATTAGATTCTCATAAGGAGCACACAACCTAGATCCCTCACATGCACAGTTCACAGTAGGGTTTGTGCTCCAATAAGAATCTGATGCCTCCACTGATCTGACAGGAGGTAGAGCTCAGGCGATAATGTGGGCAATGGTGAGTGGCTATAAATACAGATGAAGCTTCACCTGCTAGCCTACTGCTCACCTCCTGGTATGCGGCCTGGTTCTTAATGGGCCACAGACTGGGATCATGGCCTGGTTTGGGGGCCCCTGCTATAAAAGATTCATGATACTGTACCCAGGGGAACTCAGTTGAGGAAGTCAGGGAATGCCTCCCTCAGAAAATGATGATTAATCTCAAGGTAGAGTTAACTAGTTGCTGAGAGAGGGTAGGATACATAGTAAATGGTAAGTGGGAAAGACTCACCAGAGGGGACTGAATTTCTGTGCATTAAAAGTTAAAAATCATAGAATCTCTAAATGTTAACCTCTTTTTGGTGAATAAGCAGACTCTGAGAGGTTAAATGAGTTACCCAAAACTCACACAGTGAGTTAATGAAGTGAAGGCCTCAGATGCCGTTGCTTTTTGTCCAGTATTTTGTCTACTGTGCAGAGCTGCTTCCCTCTTCAACTTTGCCTCTTTGCATCAAGGGAAATATGCCAGTAAGGATACATTGAGTGAGCTAAGCATTCGCAAAAATAGTAATTTAATCATCAAAAAATTTAGTGAACCATTATAACTAGATGGCTTTTGTCAGTAAGCAATACAGCAAGTCACTCTTTTCTTACCTTCAGCAAGAACACACAAAGGATAAATTGGCATCCATAGTGTTTGACTGAGCCATGTCAAGACAGCATAGGATATTCCTATGACTGATAACATGCTATAAGTGTACCTGAAAGGAGATGAGAAGCTCATAAACATCATTTTCTGCTAATATCTGGGAAATAGGAGAAACTACTGTGTAATTAAATACAGAGATACAACTGGAAAGTGTACAAATTATATATTTTATTTCCTATAATTTAAGGAAGAGTTTTTTTTAAATGGGGGAAAGGGACCATGTCAATCTGGCTTGTTTCATGTGGTAGATCGTTAATAATTATAAAGCTAAACAGAGCAAGTAACTCTTACTCCCTCCTCAGAAAAATACAGTTACAAATTTCCTTGATTAGTGACTTCAATTTCATTAAAAAGCCAAGCTCATTTTTTGCAGCAAGTAGCTAGGTTTTTTAATGACAGACATACTTGTAAATATCTCAGGAATTCATTTAAAAATAAAATGTGACTTCCAAATCTTTATTTGGCATCCTTCTGCTTCTGCAGTTGTACTATCTATGTGATCAATTAAAGAACTGGCCTTGGGAGCTGATTTGGGTATAGTTGGGAGCTTTAAGCCTACCACTGTGATGTAAAAAGTCGTCTACGTTGTGTTTTATTTCTTTGAATAGGACACTGGTTTTTAGGCTTGAGCATATATCAGAATCACCTAGATGGCATGTTAAAACACAGATTGCTGGGCCCTACTCCAAAGTTTCTGATCCAATGGAACTGTGGTACACCCCAGACTTTGTATTAACAAGTTCCAGGTGATGCTGATGCCACTGGTCTAGGGACCACACTTTGAGAACTACTAATATAGACAGACAATAAATACATATGGCAAAACCACCCAAAAAACCTTGAAAACATGAATGGGGAAGAGTAAATCTCTCTCAATCCAGGACCTGAATTCCACCCCTCAGAGACAATAGCCAATGTCAGTTTCTTAGGTATTCTTTCAAAAATGTTTTTGCATTTGCATATCTATGTGCATATTTACTATACAGAATATATACCAGCAGTGGAGGACCTCACTGAACATAGCATATAATCAAGCTTTTTGATCTTTACCAATCAAAGTGAAAAATGGTATCTCATCTTTTTCCCCTCATATTAGAAAAGTGGGTAAGCATGTTTTCATGTTTAAAAGCCACTTTTGGCCAGCCGTGGTGGCTCACTCACTCCTGTAATCCCAGCACTTTGGGAGGCCAAGCTGGGCAGATGACCTGAGGTCAGGGGTTCAAGACCAGCCTGGCCAACGTGGGGAAACCCCATCTATACTAAAAATACAAAAATTAGCCGGGCGTGGTGGCAGGTGCCTGTAATCCCAGCTACTCAGGAGGCTGAGACAGGGGCATCACTTGAATCCAGGAGGCGGAGGTTGTGGTGAGCTGAGATCACACCACTGGACTCCAGCCTGGGTGAGAGAGCAAGACTCCATCTCAAAAAAAAAAAAAAGAAAAGCCACTTTTGATGAAGTCCAATTTATCTTTTTTTTCTTTTGTTGTGTACCTTATAACACAGCCAAATCCAGTCATCAAGATTTACTCCTATTTTTTTCAAAGAGTTTCATAGTTTTCCACTTATATGTGAGTGGTTAACTTCATTTTTTTTTGTGTGTATATCCAGTTGTCCCAACACCATTTGTTGAAAAAGACTATTCTTTCCCAATTGAATGGTCTTGGCATTGTTGTCAAAAATTAATTGACCAAAAATGTGTGAGAGTTTATCTTTATCAATTTTATTCCATGATTTATCCTTACACAGTACCACACTTAATTATTGCTTTGTAGTAAGTTTTGAAATGGGAAAGATTGAGTCCTTCAACTACATTCTTCTAAGATTGTTTTGGCTATTCCGAGTTCCTGGAGTTTAAATATGAGTGTTAGGGTCAGCTTCTCAATTTCTGCAATGAAGTTATCTGGGTTCTAATAGGGATTGCACTGAATCTACAGATCAATTTGGGGAATATTGCCATCTGAACAATATTAAGTCTTCAAGTCATGTGGGATGTCCTTTCATTTATTTAGCTCTTTAATTTTTTTCAACAATGCTTTTTCAACAATGTATAAATTCTGTGCATCTTTTGTCAAGTTTATTCCTAAGTACTTTATTCTTTTTATGCTACTGTAAACAGAATTGTATTCTTGATTTCATTTTATGGTAGTTAATTGCAAATATATAAAAATAATTCATTTTTACATATTGATTTTTTTTATGTATAAGATGTCATCTGCCAATAGAGATAGTTTTACTTGTTGCTTTCCAGCCTAGATGCCTTTTATACCATTTTGTTTGTTTTCTGTTCTGCCTTATTGCCATGGATAGAACTTCCAGTACGATGATGAATATAACTGGCAAGTGTGGATGCCCTTGTCTTGTTCCTGGATATTAGGAGGAAGGCATCAGTCTTTCATCATTAACTTTCATATTAGTATGGATTTTTCATAGATGCTTTTTTCAGGCTGAGGAAGTCTCTTGCTCATTACTTAGGAAAAATAATGCTAGGGTAGGGTGGGATGATAAGTTTACCCCCATTTTACAGAGGAAAAAAAGTTTCTAAAAGTTAGGTGCCTTGGAATTTCACTCCTAGGTATAAGGGAAATGAAAACATGTGCACACAAAAGCTTGTATATGGATGTTCATGGCAGTACTACTCATGGCCAAACAGTAGAAACCACCCAAATGTCCATCAACTGATAAGTGGATACACAGAAAGTGGTAAATCAGTGCAATAGCATTTTACTCAGCCCAAAAAGCAATGAAGTACTGCACATGCCACAACACAGAGGAACCTTGAAAACATTATGCTAAGTAAAAGAAGCCTGTCACAAGAGGCCACCTATTGGATGACTCCATTTATATGAACTTTCCAGGATAGGCAATCCATAGAGACAGCATATGTGTGGTTTCCAGGGGCTGAGGGAAAGAGGGAGAGGGGAGTGACTGCTACTGGGTATAAGGTTTCTTTTATGGGTGATCAAAATGTTCTAGGATAGTAGTGATGATTGCACATCTCTTTGGATATACTAAAACTCACAAATTTTGTATTTTAAAAGGGTGAATTTTATGGTATATAAATTATATCTCAATAAAACTGTTATTAAAATAAGAAAGGTTAAGTGATTTGCCCAACATCACTTAGCAAGTAAGTAGTGGAGGTGGGTTTCATCTAGAGAGATCTTCTACCTCTATGTCCAAAAATCTTCCTATGACAGCATGCTACTTCTTTCAGTGCAAATGTTGTTTTGTTCTCCAATGTATTTATTGAGCTTCTCTGACACTGAAAGAGTAAGCATAGCCAAGAGTAACATACTAGAAAGCTTCAATCCCAAATGATGTTCCATTGTCTCATGAATAGAAGTTATGGGCTACAAAAGTCCATGAAGTTTGCCCCAAGTCCACTAAACTATCAATTCAAAAATGGAAAATTACTAATTTATATACATAATTAAATTCATTTTACTTCAGCAAAAGATTTCATTCTAATTCACTCTAGGACTCAACTTATTATTTAAACATATTTTAATTCAGTTAAGTTATTGACAATATAATAAAAAAATTTACATACCCTTGGCTAAAAAACAAAGTAGGGCTCTTTTGTTACCTATTCAAATCCAGATCTCTCAAGTAGGAGGGACGGTTCTTATTTGGGAAAGCTGACCTAGCAGTTAGGACACCTCCCCAGAGAGTGAGGCGTAAGCACTCACTGAGCAAAGGGGACTGTTTGACACCACCACTTGTAGAGGTAAGACTAGGCACATCTCACTGCAAAGTTTTAGAATTAGCAGTAAAAGGACTTAAGTTAGTCATTTGAACCCACTGGAATTGTAAATGAATGTGAGAGTGCATTTTCTTCCTGAGAGGCCCTATATTTAAAAGATTCTTGAATGCACAGAAACTAACTGTGAATTCTGGTGATAAAATAAAAGACCTGCTTTGCTTATTAAAGCAACCGTACTAAAGCAATTGTGAGGAATGCCTTTGTTAGGAAACAGCTGAGGGTTATTCCAAGTTGGTTTTATGCCAAGCCTTCTGCAGAAACCTGAATGTGCTGATTTACTCTTGTAATACCACGGTAGGTTTTCATTATCTTTGATATGCCCATTATGGAGAACACTAAAAATACATTTCCATATCAAGATAAAATAATTTGAAAAGGGGATATGTTTTCCTCTCTCATACCAAGTAACCTCTGGTAGTACTGGTTTCACTGCAGAAAGCAATTTAGCCTTGTTTTAAGAGATTATTTTGCCTTCTTACCTAACCATATCCAATAGATTCCAAAAGATGAATAAAACACACACCACATATTTCTCTTGGACTTCCTCTTGACTGGTGATCACCACAAAAAGGATGATTATTCTTTCTGTGAGCTAACAAAGAAACAGCAAAGTCAGAAATTAGGACATCTATTAGGCTATGTAGGTAATTTTCTAATTTTGAAAACCAGATCTCCTTTCAAAAGTATACTTTAGCTGGAAATATGTATACTAAACTGTTAATGCCTCCCTCTGAGAGAGTAGGGTTATGGCTGAATTTCAGTTCCTCATTTGTCTATATTTTACAAATAATATATAATGAATGAAAAAATGACATATATTTTATATGAATCAGGATATTTCCTTTCTTCTTGCCACATGCATGTGTTTCTAGTCACTTTGACAAGGCTTTATTGAGTGTCCACTGTGTGTCAGATGCCAAAATGAAAACACAGTCTCTGCTCCAGAGAGGGTAGCAGTGGTGGGAGAACTGAACAATAGCCAGCACAGTGTGTGCCAGATATGGGAGCACAGGTGAGCGAGATACTTTCTGCCTGGAGAAAGAATGCAGAGAGATTAATGAAGACATGCTACATTTCATTTCATCCAAGTTGGATCTTGAAAAATGAATAAGAGTTTGTCAGGTAGACTGGGTATAACAGAAGGCATCCTAGGCAAAGGGAGCAGCCTGAGCAAAGAGGCAGAGGTATGAAAATGTAGGGTGCCCAGGGGAGTAATGTGAACCACTGGGGGGCTAGAGGGGAGGGTGCATAGAAGGGAATAAAAGGAGATGAAATTGAAAACATGTTTGGAGGTGGGTTGTGAAGGGTTTTGAATGACAGGCTGAGAAATTTCAGTTCCATCCAATAGAGAAACTTGTAGCTTTTTTTTTTCCTTTTTTTTGGTAGGGGAGTAATATAATCCTAACCCTTATAAGCTAGCAGAAAATGAAAAGAATTCCATATATTCCAAGTCAGCATTTACAAATCATTGAGACTTCACACATTTTTGGCTTAGCCCCAATTACTAGCCTCAAAAAATAAAAAAAACATTCCTTTTTCCCAACCTAAATATAAAGTGCCTTCTTATGTTATATTAATATATCCTGTACATTCTGTATTTTGTGTGTTTTTAATAAAATGTTTTACTTGCTCTTAATGGTCAAAGGAAAATATACTTAAGATTGAACAGTCAAATTCACAGTAAAGAGGGGAATGATTTATATTTTTCTTTATTTTAAAAGTGGATCAAGGAGAAAAGACTGGGATAACCTGTGACTTGGCATTTATAGGCTGCTAGTCCTGGAAAATCACCTAGTGCCCAGAAATCCAAGATTTGCCAACAGTGGGCCACATGATCAGAAATCCACGTGTATAAGCTATATCAGCATGTTTACGACATGACTACAGTGGTGAGTCAAGAGGGTCTATGTTTGGCTAAGGGGAATTAGATATGATTCAAACCTTAGTCAAACCATGGAAGCTATCTACATAGCTGTTTTTCTTTTTTCAGTCTTTCTTTATAATACTCTATAGATTTAATTTCTATAATAAATTCTACTGAACTGCAATTATAATTACTGAACAATCCAACCTTGATGTCATGACACCTCTCAGCCTTCAGATACACGATCATAGCAACAAATAAGTTCTTAGGCTCTACCTCTCTTACATTTGATCAGTGCTTGGTTATTAGGAAAACCTTCTGGTTTTTGCTAGAAATCTCAGGAGATACACATACATGAATGGATACATGAATAAAATACAGATTTCTAATTACATGGCTGACTACTCAAAAAACTTAGACACCTTTCAGTAAGATGATCTCTAGGGTCTCCTCTAGATAAAACCTTCTGATACTAGCCCAGCTCCACCTTTTTGGAAACAAGGAATTTGGGAACAGAGCTGGAAACATATATATATCCGAAGTCTCCTGGTTTCCAGAGTTGTAAGCTATCCATGATGTCAGGTCATCCCTTAATTGAAGAGGACAGAGGGGGAAATCTCCTAAAAGGGAGAGACTGGAGCTGCATGATGAAACTCACCCTGTTGAAAATCATCATTTCACTGTCTGTGGCAAGGTAGCGATGAAATCCCAGCTGCACAGAAAGCAGCAACAGGATGGACCCCCAAACCAAACCACAACACACATACACACGAGTGAAGACTCCCTCTATATTCGGTGTCAATCTAATTCGTTAACAAATCATCTGATGGTTATTCAACTCTAACTTGACCATTCAATGGCAATACAATGGGGAAATTTAGGCAGAGATGTTCTTAAATTGAAATAAAGCTAATATTTATTGTTTACCTTGTGCCAGGTTCCAAATATACACCATCTCATTTTATCTCCATAATGACCCTAAGAAGTAGGTGCTATTATTGTTCTAGGCGTTTTACAAAAGACATGCATTTTACCAACTGAAAGTGACTTACCTACAAGTCTGGAATCAACATCTAGACAATACGACTTCAAATTCCTGAAATACTAAGACTCTTTCACCATTGTTACTTGATATGAGTTACTCCATCACCTAGTATCCAGATTATAGCCTATTCTTTAAAAAAGCTTCTCCTTAAAAATTAAGCCTTAAAACAAGAGCCTCCTTGATTTTCTTAACACCAAAACAATTTTGAAGAAAAGGCTTTTAATATTTATCAGTCTTCTCTAATATGACCATTTGACCAGTTATTTAGAGCTTGACACATGGAAGAATTTAGCCCTTTGTCATTTTTAACAAATCCTGTGAAAATATGACAAATTACTAGAGAATGGTCTTGTTTAGTACAACTCAAACAGGTAGAGTAAAAGGTATAGTAAATATCCTACAACTTGGGTTAAATTAAACATAGTGACAATGTCATCTACTCAAAAGTGTGATAACTATATAATAAAAATGCTGGGCATTTTTATGTTCTATTTGGGAATCCTAAACTCCAGGTTGAGCAAAAATTGAAACTAAGTTGTTACTTTACAAATGGCAGGTAGCACTTGATTTATAAGCTATGGGAGGGTAAAAATGATACTTCAACTACAGGAAAAATTAATTTCTAGAATCTTAAAATTAGTTTTAGTCTAAAAGACTACTATTTTACTAAAATGAAAATCTAAACTCTCAATCCTCTGAACTTTTCTGAGAACTTCAGAAATCTATATATTCAAAAACTACCAATTATATGCTTCTATAAGACAAATGCATTTAAATAATTGTATTTGTTTCCTTCTTTATTCATCATTCAATAGATAATTATTGAGTGCACTGTTCTGGGTCCCAAGGGATATAGCTGTGAACAAGACCAAGCCCCTGCCTTCATGATATTTATATTATACTTGGTGAAATACTAAACAAATGTAGCATAATAGTTGAGAGCTCAAGAGCCAAACAGCTTAAATGTCTGCTACAATATTCAAAACCTATGTGACCTTGCATAATTTACTTCTGTGTTAAGTAATTATACCAGAGATAATAATTAGCATCTATTGTTACATAGTAATTATTATATACAGGAAAAGGTTGTTGTAAAGATTAAATAAGTCAATACATGTAAAGAACTGAGAAACGTGTTTGACACACATAAAAGCCCAAATAAATGTAAGCTATGATTAGGAAAATAAGTATTTAAATATACTTTAATGTAGTGATTTACAGTGTATTTACAGGAAAACATTTTTCTATGTAGATAATGACTGTGAATTAAAAAATTCAATCTCAGCATCTGTAAAATTACACTAGAAATATAGCTTTATACTTATCACACATGGATCAAATGTGAAAAACAGGAAGATTCTAAAATCTTACCTACAGAGTGAATTGGACATGTAATTCACCCTCAGGAGGCTTCAAAATTTGGAGAATGTTACAACTCAACACTGTCTTTGGTAGTTTCCTCTCTAACAATATAAGCCTATTCCAAGCTCAAAACTGGTGAGAAAAATCTATGTGATTTTAATGGAAAGTCAGATTATTTAGTCTAGCAATGCAAATAAGCACCTGCTTCATAGCTAAAAATAAATTAGGGTAAAATCTGGCTTTTTGCCTAAAAGGCAAAAAGGAATTCCTTTGGGAATTCCTTCATATTTGTTCTCTTAAGAGTATGTGACTGTGAAATCTTTAGAGGGACTTTTGACAAACAGATCCCTGCTTGCCCTGATCAGAAATAAAAGTGTTACTGGCAAATACAGAAACAGTTTATGTGATTTGGGCTCATAAATGGAATCTCTGTAAGCACAATCATTTAGGAGTATTAGTTTTTAGTGTTTTGGTTGAAAAATTTTAAAAATTGAGTAAAAATGTGTAAAATTAATAGTGCAGGAGTGTTTATTATGACAGAGGGAAGGATGTATAATTGAATCATTTTAATTCAATTACAAATGAAATATTGGCATTTAAAGCATTTCTCAAAAAGTGATGGAGTAATCTATTAAGGGTTTCCTACAGGGGACATCAGTCTAATGTTATGACACAAAGGTTAGTGTTGGCTATTTTCCCCTCTTCTTGAGTTGAAACATCCTAAAGCAGTATGCATAAAAATCTCCTCCTCAGGCTTCTGTACAAGCAAACTGAACAAAGCCCCTCAAAATCAACATTTCAGGGTTGATAGTGTTTCTGTACTATAAAAGTCAAGTTGTTTTGATTAAATTTACTGAAATCAACTAGTTTTCCAATTCAACATTTTTTTCTAAGCTAATAAAGTTTGCAAGCTCATTTCGGAGGAGGGGATTGGAGAAGAGAGATACCTAGTTTTGATTTATATTATCATTTCTTTTATGCTTCTTTTGGACCATTTTAACTTTTCCATTTTAAAAGTAAAAGTATCAAAGTTTACTATATTTTCTTATATGATTTTTATTGTCGTGTAATTATTTCAAAAATTGGAAGTCCATAAATAGCTACGCTATGGTTTTGCCCTTTTCCCCAAAGCGTATAAAAAAATAAAATATATGTCAGTCAAATGATTATTGTCCTTTCGTCAATGGGTTTTTTCCTTTCCTTTCATATGTAATTTTAGAAATTCATAATGGTTTCTCCCTAGGTATCAAAATAAAGATGTGCATGTAAAACATTTAAAAATGCACAGGGCAAACCGAGTCCAGCAGCACATCAAAAAGCTTATCCACCACGATCAAGTTGGCTTCATCCCTGGGATGCAAGGCTGGTTCAACATACTCAGATCAATAAACGTAATCCATCATATAAACAGAACCAAAGACAAAAACCACATGATTATCTCAATAGATACAGAAAAGGCCTTTGACAAAATTCAGCAGCCCTTCATGCTAAAAAATCTCCATAAGCTAGGTATTGATGGGACGTATCTCAAAATAATAAGAGCTATTTATGACAAACCCACAGCCAATATCATACTGAATGGGCAAAAACTGGAAGCATTCCCTATGAAAACTGGCACAAGACAGGGATGCCCTCTCTCACCACTCCTATTCAACATAGTGTTGGAAGTTCTGGCCAGGGCAATCAGGCAGGAGAAGGAAATAAAGGGTATTCAATTAGGAAAAGAGGAAGTCAAATTGTCTCTGTCTGCAGATGACATGATTGTATATTTAGAAAACCCCATCGTCTCAGCCCAAAATCTCCTTAAGCTGATAAGCAACTTCAGCAAAGTCTCAGGATACAGAATCAATGTGCAAAACTCACAAGCATTCCTATACACCAATAACAGACAAACAGAGAGCCAAATCATGAGTGAACTCCCATTCACAATTGCTTCAAAGAGAATAAAATACCTAGGAATCCAACTTACAAGGGATGTGAAGGACCTCTTCAAGGAGAACTACAAACCACTGCTCAATGAAATAAAAGAGGACACAAACAAATGGAAGAACATTCCATGCTCATGGGTAGGAAGAATCAATATCGTGAAAATGGCCATACTGCCCAAGGTAATTTATAGATTCAATGCCATCCCCATCAAGCTACCAATGACTTTCTTCACGGAACTGGAAAAAACTACTTTAAAGTTCATATGGAACCAAAAAAGAGCCCGCATCACCAAGACAATCCTAAGCCAAAAGAACAAAGCTAGAGGCATCACACTACCTGACTTCAAACTATACTACAAGGCTACAGTAACCAAAACAGCATGGTACTGGCACCAAAACAGAGATATAGACCAATGGAACAGAACAGAGCCCTCAGAAGTAATACCACGCATCTACAACCATCTGATCTTTGACAAACCTGACAAAAACAACAAATGGGGAAAGGATTCCCTATTTAATAAATGGTGCTAGGAAAACTGGCTAGCCATATGTAGCTGAAACTGAATCCCTTCCTTAAACCTTATACAAAAATTAATTGACGATGTATTAAAGACTGAAACATATGACCTAAAACCATAAAAACCCTAGAAGAACACCTAGGCAATACCACTCAGGACATAGGCATGGGCAAGGACTTCATGACTAAAACACCAAAAGCAATGGCAACAAAAGCCAAAATTGACAAATGGGATCTAATTAAACTAAAAAGCTTCAGCACAGCAAAAGAAACTACCATCAGAGCGAACAGGCAACCTACAGAATGGGAGAAAATTTTTAAAATCTACCCATCTGACAAAGGGCTAATATCCAGAATCTACAAAGAACAAATTTACAGGAAAAAAAAATCAACCCCATCAAAAAGTGGGCAAAGGATATGAACAGACACTTCTCAAAAGAACACATTTATGCAGCCAACAGACACATGAAAAAATGCTCATCATCACTGGCCATCAGAGAAATGCAAATCAAAACCACAATGAGATACCATCTCACACCAGTTAGAATGGCAATCATTAAAAAGTCAGGAAACAACAGGTGCTGGAGAGGATGTGGAGAAACAGGAACACTTTTACACTGTTGGTGGGACTGTAAACTAGTTCGACCATTGTGGAAGTCAGTGTGGCGATTCCTCAAGGATTTAGAACTAGAAATACCATTTGACCCAGCCATCCCATTACTGGGTATATACCCAAAGGACTATAAATCATGCTGCTATAAAGACACATGCACACGTATGTTTATTGTGACACTATTCACAATAGCAAAGACTTGGAACCAACCCAAATGCCCATCAATGATAGACTGGATTAAGAAAATGTGGCACATATACACCACGGAATACTATGCAGCCATAAAAAATGATGAGTTCATGTCCTTTGTAGGGACATGGATGAAGCTGGAAACCATCATTCTGAGCAAACTATTGCAAGGACAGAAAAACAAACACCACATGTTCTCCCTCATAGGTGGGAATTGAACAATGAGAACACTTGCACACAGGAAGGGGAACATCACACACAGGGACCTGTTGTGGGGTGGGGGGAGGGGGGAGGAATAGCATTAGGAGATATACCTAATATAAATGACGAGTTAATGGGTGCAGCACACCAACATGGCACATGTATACATATGTAACAAACCTGCACACTGTGCACATGTACCCTAGAACTTAAAGTATAATTTAAAAAATTAAAAAATGAACACACAAGAAACAGAAACACAGCACAAAAACAAACCTATCCCCTGTGGACACACCACCACTACTTGATATGTGTAATGCCAATTGCTCAACTAGCTAATCAGTTCCTACTGTTGGTTGGAATTATTTCTCTCGATATTGTGGAGGACCAGTTCCCCCCAAGAAGAATTCAGTTGTCACTTAACAATCTTTTTTTTTTTTTTTTTTTTGAGACGGAGTCTTGCTCCATCACCCAGGCTGGAGTGCAGTGGCGCGATCTCTGCTCACTGTAATCTCTGCCTCCAGGGTTCAAGTGATTCTCCTGCCTCAGCCTCCCGAGTAGCTGGGATCATGGGATCACAGGCAGGCGCCACCACGTCTAGCTAATTTTTTTGTATTCTTAGTAGAGACAGGGTTTCACCATGTTGGCCAGGATGGTCTCGATCTCTTGACCTCGTGATCCGACTGCCTCGGCCTCCCAAAGTGCTGGGATTACAGGCGTGAGCCACTGCACCTGGCCCACTTAACAATCTCTTGAAGGTAATAATCAAAATCACATCACAACTGCATCGACATGGTTTTTTAGCTTACTTAAAAGCAGCCACTCTCTTAACTACAGTTTCTTCATTTAAAAATGGGGAAACAGGAAAACCAAGAATGATTACACAATCTGAAAGTTTTGTTTCATTATTTTAAAGCAGGGCCCTCAGTGCCATCCCATAATGAGGGAATTCTAATTGTCTGCATAACTCTAATATAGGAAGGAGGGAGAAAATGAAACTTTGGGCACAACGGCATGTTTCTGAACCTTTATCCAACACCATTTCCATTGTGGGAACCACAAAAAGGATGATAAATTAATAAAAGAAATAGGGGCCAAATAAAATCTTAAAAGAGATAAAAAGAGGAAGCCAAACAACCACAACAAAAATTGATAATAGTCAGCTCAGGAAGAGAATAATTTTCTTCCCTAACACAGTGATCTCTGACTTATCTCTCCCAGTAACTGAAGACTTAAAAATCATTTGCACTCCGCTAACATCAGATTTTGCAAACTCGCCTTTGAATAAAAGGTGTCAATGTATATTTGCCCCTATGTTTAAATTGCCAAACCAAGATTTGGTTCTTTGATTACAGTTATATTTCTATAAGCCATTAAAGTTTTAATTAGCAGTGATTAAAATCAGGTGTATATTCTGGAATTCCTGGAACTCCAAGAAATCAGATTTCTAAGTTATATAATAATTTCTATTACTAAACAAGCCTAATTTTGTAAAGCACATATGTGCATATTTTCTAGGCACATTCAAGGTGCTCAGTGAGTTTTCTTCCTTACAAAATTATCTATTCCCTCTAGGTGCATTCTCTACACTGGCAATAATTAAATAACACTACTTTCAATTTTGAAAATGTTTACCATGAAACTAGTAGCAGCCACTTAGCCTAAAAACGTAAAAAGTCCTTTAAAAAATACCAATAGAAAACATAACTGAGATTTTAGATGAATTTAGTCATACTCCAAGCAAAATCATTCCAGATGATAGAACACAACTTTTATTTAACGTTAGTTGTTAATTCTATTTTCCAACATTAGCATTATGGGATGCCGGTACTATATGTATTTTGGTTGTTTCAAAGTACACCACATTGTAAATAAGTAATAAACACCAATAAATCTTGCTCCCAGATACTATGTTGCTGTTGGGACAGATCTGTATCCCCGTTTATTTTGTAAGGAACTATACTAAAGGGAATTCCATCTAGGTCTTAGCTAGTTAAGTGACTACTGTGTTATTAGTTTATACATCAGTACCCTAACTTTTATTTTACATTTGATATTTCAACATTTTAAATGTCTTTATCCTAATGGATACTATTTCCCTACTGTTACTTAATAAGCAAAATTTAAAATATTCCATAAACTTGTAATGCTCAGTTCTTAAAAGGCTCCTTAGGATTATACTATTTATATCTTTTAAGCTTTTATGATATTTTAGACAAATTTTAATATAAGGATCTATGCCACTCTTTCATTTAACAAAAATTTAAAGTGTACATTTACATTCTAAGCACTTTGCTAGGTGCTGGCAACACCATAAAATTCTGACATTTTCATTATTTTTACAATGTGAAATTGTCAAAATTATCAATTTTTCAAATTTATTTTGAGGATACCTAAAATTAAACTCATGTAGATACCTATTTCTGTAGACTTGAAACTCGTGTTCTTATAGTTGCCTAACCTTTACTGTCCCATAAGAAAGGGACAACTATATGAACTATATAAAATCTACAGAAAATCTTTATTTTTATTTTTTTGCCTTTATCCAGCAATGATTTTCTACATGAAGTCACTACTAGTAAATTTCCCATCTTCCTTCAACCTGTCTTTACAAAGAACATGGTAATCTAGGGCTAGAGGCGTGGAAGAGGGAACAAAGAATAGTTAAGAAAATAGTAATAATAGCTGCCGAGTATTGTATTCTTTACTAAGTGCCAGGAACTTATCCATTTTCTCAGTTACTTCATAAGATACATGTTATTTTCATATCACATGAGAAAATGCAGTTCAGAATGATTAAATGACTTGTTTAAATGTATACAACTAGTGCAAAGTAGAACTGGGATTTGAATCCGGGTCTGTGTGTTCCCCAAGTCTATCCTTAGATGCTGTACTAGATAAACACAAATGATCTCCTCTTTCCATTGATGTTTGGTAAAAAAGAGGGAATGAGGAAGAAATGACCTAGGAGTACTCTATTCTCTGGATATAGATGAAGGAAGCTTTTTGTTTTTTAATCATCTACTCTTTGCCAGGTATTATTTGTGGTGTCCTTTCCCTCAACAGCCCAATGGTTGTTCCCATAGTATGGGTGGTATGATCCCATAGTGGTAAGCAGAAAAGCCAGGCTTCAAGCCTAAGTCTCCAGTCCTATGCCTTATCATTGTCTTCTACTACCCCAGGCAGTGACATAGTGAGGGTAGCAAGTGGCTACGAAATCTCCTTCCAGGATAGGACCAATGCAGTGCTGCAAGATCAGCAAGCATCACTGCCCTCAATGTTTCCAACTGGTTATTCTAACTGGGCAGTTTTACAATAAGGTTGTCCTTCCATGAAATTAATTCTCCTTATCAGTGACCTAAGACATGGGTTGGCTTTCTAACTGCCATAAAGTCAAGAGAAGCTTTAAATAGAAAAAATGTAAAAATGAAACAGATTCTATAATAATATGTGATTCAAACCTACCTGCAAAAACCTTGGGAGAAGATGGTTTGACTCAATGCCAACATATATGTGCAGCAATTCCAGGAGAGATATGGATTGGCAAAGTCGCATCACAAGTCCAATAGCATAAAAAGTGTCAACCATTGAATCTGTGTCCCGTGGGTTAAAAATGCAGATATAGTAAGAAAAAACTGGATTATAACCCAAATTTATGCAGCACTTTGAAATCAAATGGAGATTATTCACTTCCTTTTTCATTGTACATGTGAAAAATTTCTTAAGTAGGCTACTAAATTATTAACAACACAATGCAAACAAAGAAAGCACTTCATACTGTAGTCTATTTTAATTGCTCCTGTTCCAAAAAGAAATCGAAACTTGAGAAAGATTTCATGGCCAAACATACACGTAGCCATTTATTCCCCACTTATAAGATTATAAAGCAATTCCCACATAAGAGTAAGCTCCTAGAATCTAGGCCACCTCAAGTGTAAATAGAAGTGAGCTTGTTAAGGACACTATGTGCTCACAGCTTCTCCACTGACAAGAAAATGACAAAGATGAGAAAAAATATTATTTCGGAGAAACTTTATGGAAATGACACTAATAATGCCATGATATCAAATAACATAGGTATCTAGGATTTTGTTTCTATACATATTTGGTTAGTGCTTTTCTGGATTTTGTTAAACACTGGAACTTGGGCCTCTGATCAGGACTTTTGGGGTTTGCATTGCAGAGGGTTCAAATGAAATACTGTGCACTTGGAGCTGAAATGGAAGGGAAACAAATGTTCCTCTACATAGGATAAATGTGTTGCTTTAAGTTCTAAAATGAAATCCTGCCATGTTTAGAAACTCGTAGGGAAGATTTTGCTCTCTTTACTGCCCAGTGATGATTCACACAATAATAATTTATTGAGCAGTAAGGATTTCTCTTCTCGGCAGCTCCACAAGATGGACACTATTATCATCATCCCCATTTCAGAGATGGTTCCTGAAGTACACAGTCCATGCTCTTATCCACTGCCCTGCACTTGCTGTACCAGAGCATTATGAATTACACAGCTCTGTGAAGGAAGAAGGTAGCAGGTGTAACACGTTCAGGGTTTCAGGTTTCTATTGAGCTACTTAAATAATTTATACATTGATTCAAAAATTGTACTGAAGCCACACTTAGTTGTTTTCAGTCTGTCTCCTGAACGAATCGGTTGTGTTTCTTTAATAATAAGCTTCTACAATTGTAATGGCAGGATAATAACTGAGAAAGAAATGCGCCGAGCCGGGCACAGTGGCTCACGCCCGTAATCCCAGCACTTTGGGAGGCTGAGGCGGGCGGATCACCTTTGGTCAGGAGTTCAATACCAGCCTGGCCAATGTGGTGAAACCCTGTGTCTACTGAAAATACAAAAATTAGCCAGGCATGGTGGTGGGCACCTGTAATCCCAGCTACTCAGGGAGCTGAGGCAGGACAATCACTTGAACCTGGGAGACAGAGGTTGCAGTGAGGTGACATCGTACCATTGCACTCCAGCCTGGGCGACAAGAGGGAAACTCCATCTCAAAAAAAAAAAAAAAAAAAAAAGAAAAAAAAAAGAAAAGAAAAATAAATACTTGCTGACTAAGGCAACTTTTCTCACTGGAAAAGTGAGACAGCATAAGACAGTCCATGGCTTGTGTTGCCAATGACATGTAATATGCCTGCACTGCCTCAGCAAACCTCAAAGGGCTAGAAGTGATGGCTTTTTAATAAAAATATAAAAGAAGTTTTCCCATCACCTGTGTTTTCCTGTGCTTGAAAACTCTCAACATTTGTAGCTGAAACTCAAGCTTTAGGTTATATCTTTGGAGGTCCTTAACAAAGGCGAGACTATATCTGTAGATTTTCAGTAAGAAAAAGCAACATAAAATAGCTTATGGGACCTTGCAAGTAGAATAACTTCCTTATGATACACACGTCTGAAATGATGAGCACAGCATGACTTTTCCCAGCTACATTCTAAACATTTGTTTTTAGCTGAAGCCAGCAGTTGCTTAGATTGTCAAGTCACTCAACAGTTGTAAACTGTGAGGACACTTACCCACGTGCGGATGGAACATGAAGAGAATGTTATTTTGATAGTCATTTAGTCACCCAACAGTGACTTTACTTTTCAGGAAACTAGAGGAAGTTTATGACTTAAACCATTAATGCTGACTCCTATATAAGTGGTTAGCCCTCTACAAAGTGTGTCATTTACGTATTACTTCTTAAAGGGACCAAATAGAGGCTTGGGGAATATAAAATTTGTATTTCACTTACTAGTAGTCTCCAGTTACCTCAAACCTGGGGAATAATACAAACACTGGAAGAATTTGATTCATTCCTGATTTCTCTGCATAAAATGTTATGCTGAGATTTCCTCAAAACACTAGAAATCTGCTAAGGTTTGGTATAGAATGGAAAAGGAACAATGAAATGATACCACCTCAGTGCCATCCATCTCTTTTTTCAGGCAAACTGCCAACTCAGGGGGAAGCCAAATCCCTTTCCCTTACTTATCCCACCTTCCCCCTTCCCCAAGAAGGTTTTGCAATAAACATGGTTGCTGAAAAATACAAATTGTAGAGAAGGATATTAGAAGGTTGAGGTGTGTAGAAATTTAATATAAGCAGGATGAGGTGAAAACAAGGATTAAAAGTTAAAAATAAAAAAACTTTCGGAGTTTTACCTTTTCCAAATGAAAAGAATCTGACTGTCATATTTGTAAATATCCAAGAGTGGCCACAGAACTGGATTAAGTAATAGATGAAAAGATACGCATTCTTCCTATACCTATAAATACAGGAAAATACCATTAAACACTTCTTTTATAATCATCTTTTCATCACTGTACACATGTCCTTTAATGTACTGGCCAACCTGAGAAAGCAAAAGAAAACTGTTTCATATCAGTCTTTTATCTGGTTACCCCCAAGTACATATCAGATTTTGAAGGGAGCCATAGCCTACACTACCCGCTAAAGTAAATACAGATGCTTCTTCACTTGTGATGAAGTTACGTCCTGGTACACCCCATCAGCTGAAAATATCATAAACTGAAAATATCATAAGTTGAAAATGCATGTAATACAACTGATCTACAGAACATCACAGCTTAGCCTAGTCTACCTTAAACTTGCTCAGAACACCTACATTAGCTTACAGTTGGGTGGAATCATCTGGCAACACAGTGCACTGTGGAGTACTGGTTGTTCACCTTCCTGATCATGCGGCCAACTGGGAGCTGCGGCCTGATGCTGCGGCCCAGCATCATGAAAGGGTATCATACCTGCACATCGCTAGCCTGGGGAAAGATTAAAATCCAAAATTTGAAGTACGGTTTCTAATGAATACATATCATTTTCACACCATCACAAAGTTTAAAAAATTGTGAGTCATGGACCATCTGTATAGTGAGTTTGCTTAAAACCAAATATAGTGCTTTTTCAAAATCTGCTTTCATCTTTGATAAAGTTCTAACCTTGCTGCTCACCAAGGAATAAAAGAAACCACTGCGAAGGTGGCTTTGAATATTCTTTAAAAAAACAAAACAGGCTGGGTGCGGTGGCTCACGCATGTAATCCCAGCACTTTGGGAGGCCAAGGCGGGTTGGATCACTTGAGGCCAGAAGTGCAAGACCAGCCTGGCCAACACGGCAACTTACAAAAAAAACAAAACAAAAAGCTGGATGTGGTAACGTATGCCTGTAATGCCAGCTACCTAGCTGCTCAGGAGGCTGAGGCAGGACAATCACTTGAACCTGGGAGGTAGAGGCTGCAGTGAACCGAGACAGCGCCACTGCACTCCAGCCTGGGCGACAGATCAAAACTCTGTTCTCAAAAATAAATAAAAAATAAAAAACAAAACAACAACAACAACAAAAAATCCATGTGTGCAGAGTGGTTGACATGTCACTATGTGTTCCAGTAGCTCAGCTTGCTAAGTGCAGAACTTGAGACACAGTGTTTTAGTTCTGAAGGGGGGTAGGGATGGGAGCAATCCAAATGTTGGGTAATTCAGTAATTGGACACACCTGACTTTTGAACACATTATGTGATTGAGGTTAGTATTAACATCTTGCCACTGCCTATTAACATTTTGCAAGGGTAGATAGTTTCCTTCATCAGATACACATCGAAAGCAGTTTAGTTGCTCATACCAGAAAAGGGAAGTCAAGCTGGGTTTAACAATGTGTTGTGAGTTGCTGGGGAGATGACTAAGAGAAGATTGACAGATACATGGTTCGAGGGAGTTAGGAAAAGCACCGTTTGAAATGTTCCCTGGGAGTTCAGAAGAGTGACGGGAGTGGCCCTGCCAGTGTGGTCAAGGTTTACTCCTCCTTGAAGATGTGAAACCTCCTAGAAACAAGGAAAATAAGCTGGGAGGCAGAATGATTTTATTTGGGGACATCCCCCCCTATAAAGGCAGGAACTGCTAAAGGGTTTGGGAAGAGGAAATCCTCCTTCAGCTTGTATCAGAATTACCTGGCTTGTGGGTTAAACATATACACCCCCAGGCCCTACCGCTATATGACTGAATCTGTTCCCCCCCGGAACTAGGCCCTGAAATCTATACGTGTGATAGGTGTTTCCACGGCTGTTACATCTAAAAATCACCCCGCAACTCTGCGTCTGAGAAAGTCAAGAGAAGGCTCCTGGTGGGGGAGGGAAGTCCTGGCAGAGGGCTCACAAGGGCAGGGGTAGCCATGCAGCCTGTCCTTCCCATTCAACTGTAAAATGGAGAAAATAACAGAGCCTGCTTCCTAGGGTGGTCAAGAGGGGTAAGTTAGCAAATACCTGCACGAGCTCCAAGGGGTGCCTGGGCACGGTAGCGCTGCGCCTTGCTGGCGGGCGGGGGGTGCCGCCCGCCCGCCGCAGAGGGGAGCTCCCGCCTCCAGGCCCTCCACCCGCGCCCCCTCCCCTCGGGATTCGGCCGAGCGCCCTACCTGGGCTGCAGCCAGGCGGGCAGCGCCAAGGGCCCCATGGGCCGCCGCCGCCAGGGCTTCCAGCGCCGTCCGGGAAGGAGTACCGGGGAGGAGGCAGGGGCGGCCCCGCGGCTGGGCGCGGAAGGGCGGGGCCTCTCCACACTCAGCAGTTTACAAAAAGAAAAAGCCCGAGGTCGTGCGTTGGGGAAGAGATGAAAACGAAGTTCTCGAAGTTTCTGCAGCACTGCTAGAGCGCGTCAGGGCGCAAGGCTGGGAGGCGGCTCGCGTTCCCGGTGGGCTTACCAAACTCTGGTTACAGCTTCCTAATCTTTATGTTGAGACCCCCTTGCAAGCCTTCTGGAAATTAATGCATCTGGGCGATTTCCGGGGCCTCCGAACTCGCTGAAGCCCATCCCCAAACCTCCCGACATGAGTGGATTCCAGGGTGGGCTCCGCTCAGTGCCCACCGGTGAGCCAGGTTCAGACACGAAGCTTGTGCCGGGCGCAGTGGCTAATGCCTATAATCCCAGCACTTTGGGAGGCCGAGGCGGGAGGATCTTTTGAGCCCAGGAGTTCGAGACCAGCCTGGGCAACATAGCGAAAACGCGTCTCTACTAAATATACAAAAATTAGTCGGGCATGGTGACGCGGGCCTGTGGTCCCAGCTACTCCGGTGGCTGAGGTGGGAGGATCGCTTGAGCCTGGGAGGTCGAGGCTGCAATGAGCCAAGATCATGCGGCTACACTCCAGCCTGGGTAACAGAGCGAGGTCCTGTCTCAAAAAATAAATAAAAATAAAACGAAGTTTGTAGCACACCTCCCCAACACTTTTTCAGCTAGGGGCCTGATTCCTCTTCTATCAGGCCTCCCTGCTCTCTAATCTCCCTTGGGTTCTCACTGGTGCCTGCAAATCTTTATTCACGTTGTGTTAATTTCTCTAGCCTATGCCCAGCACTGCTACAACCCCTTCGTGATCTCTCAGGCTTATGACATCACTGTCTCCGTACACAGATGACCCACCCTCCTGCTTTGCTAATAAGATCCAGCCCATCTTCAAGCTCCTCTGCCCAGAAAGGGAAACGTTAAAACAAAAACGGAGAAACATCTAAGAAGGCACTTGCAAGTAAGTGGGACAATGGCATCTGGTTTTGGAGTTGGAAGTTAGCGCCCCCATTTTTACCAAAAGGGAAGTTGAGGCATTAAAAAAATGTTAAGTCACTTGCCACAGGTCACACAATTGATAAAATGGCAGTATCAGAACTTCAAGGTTGGTGGGATTTCTTGTTTGTTTCCCATTAGGCCGTGGCTTCCTTTTTTCATAGTCCATTCCATTCACTATGCCTACCTCTCACCTCTACATTTCTCTGCACCTTCTCTCATACCCTGCCCTCAGTCGGAGGTTAACCCCAACTTTGTGTTTACCAGTCCCTTCTCAGACTCACTGCATCAGTAGTTAACCATCACCTCTTCTTGCATCGTCATCCCCTCCTTTCCATTGGCTTTCACTGCACTTTAGGGACATAGACAACTCTCTCTTACCATATAATTAAACGTTGTATTCTTTCTGTTTCTCTCTCAATGGAATCTTCTAATAACTCCCTGCCTGCCTTCTCTGATCAGGTGCTTCTTTCATTTCCTACCATCTTCCTGTTCCATAATACCTTACAGTTTGACTCTCCTGACACTGCTCCGTCCGCGAGCATGTTAATTTTTCCCCGAATCCCTATCCTGTATCACCTTGCGGGATGATGCCCCACGGTCCTTGCTTTTACAGAACATTTGATCTAAAGGGTAAACTGGTGGCTAACCCATTATCAATGCTATCTCTGATCAGGTTAAGCAGCAAGAGAGAAAGTAAAGTCCCAGATGGCCTGCAGTGGGGCAGGAGGGAGAAGGTGGAAAGCCTGCCCAGAAGAATTGATCCTTTGTCACCAAACACAGCCCCTGCATCCACATCCTCATTGACAGGTCTGCTGCATTTTACCAATTCTGTCTGTCTTCCATTTACCCCTGAAGTTCTACATATTCTACGTCTCTTGCCTTATGTCCCTTCTGTCTCTCTGGATGGGTCTTCTTCTCCTGCTGTATTTCCTCAAAAGTCTGCCCTTAGTCACCATCCATTTGTCACCATGTTATCCCTCAGCATAGGCAACCACACATGGCTTTATCTCCATGTGGACAACTTTTGACTATTATTTTCCGCCCTTTCTTCTTTTATGAATACTATCTCTGGCCTTTGAGCAGCTTTTGGATATTTCCTCATGAAAGTCCTATTGTTTGGACTATCTTTGGAACGTCTTCCAATTCAACCTATTTAAAATAAGCATACTATCTCTCTTCCTAAATCATTATTTCCCACAGAAAGACCACCATTTTTCTAGCCACTTGATTTTAAATTGGGGAGTCATCATTAAGCACCCCATCCAATCAAATTCGATTGATCCCATCCTTTCCAGATCTCCTACTAATCAGTAGTGTTCTTTGTCCATTCCTTATTTTCCAGTACCTGGGTGAGGAGTAATTGGCCTCCCTCACGTCCATTCTTTACATCATAACTCAGTTGACTTTCTGGAGCGTCTTGGGTTATATCTTTCTGCTGCACAAAAAGAGGCCCTTTTTAGTTGCCAAAAAAGAACACGCCAATCAGTCGAAAAATAAAAAATCCTTTCAAATCAAGCAGTTAGCTGATTCTACGTTATTTCCCAAGGAAAGAGTACAAAAAGAGCTTAGGAGAGAACATTTTGTATGAAAAGTGAAATTCTCCCTTTCCCCTGGTCAGTTCCCAGTCCTGCCCACGTCCTGCCAGCATTACCAAGATGGCCTCCCCCAGCCTCCCTGCCTCCAATCTCTTTCCTCCTTCTACCCAGACTGCCATAGATTATTTAAGGATGGCAAAAATATTTCTTAAAACACAGTTCTGATGTAGCCATTCTCCTGGTCTAAATCTTTTGCTGACTCCCCGTTGCCTGCTACAGTATATCTCTTCTTGCCCCCGAACCTGTCACATGCTGACATCTCCTACCATCCTATCCCCTTACCAAAAATCACAGCAACTTGCTGTTCCATGACCACACCAGGCATTCTCTGGCCAATGTGCCTCTGTGAAAAATTTCCCGTCTACTTTTTCTATTCTACCTCCTCCCCTTATCACAGCCCAGTACTTACCTGTCAAAATTCTATTCATTCTTTAAAAGCCTTCCCAGAGATCCCCTCTGGGAGCCACATAGGCTAACGTATGTCTATGATGGTATTTATCTTAGGGTATTGTTGTTGTCAAGGTACTTGACTATTTAACTAGATTATAGATTCTCAGAGGCTTCTCTCTCACTCACAGTGAGAATTTGACAACTTTTAACCTTTAAAAATGAAGTTTCTTTTGCCAAAAGCACACAGTTATTAGAAAGATCAAATAATAAAATTTATAGATGAAAATGGATAAAAGCCCCTAGTACAGTGCTTGGCATAGTAAGTATCCATAAATATGTTGGATGAATGAATTAAATCTAGTATGAGTTTTCTATTCCCAAAATTTTAACCCAAAACAAAACGTTCAGTGATAGTTACATTACTGAAGTATGTATATTCAACTTTCAGTTATCCACTGGTACAGAGGAAGTCAGAGTCCAAGATAACAACTGAATTAATATATTCTAATCTTTAGAAGAAATTTTAAAATTATTCGAACATGTCAATTTTGTTTTCCTTGGGCAAATGCTTCAATTTGTTTTCATCCCAAAGAGCACCATCTGGGAGGCTAAAACCTTGAAATATATTTCATGGCAGTAACAGACTGGCTACAAAATAAATTCTTTTTTATTTTCAGCACCTTGAGTTTTCAGAGGTCACTCCTCTCCCTCAAAGAAAACACAGAATAAAACTCTTTGTGACCTTGGGTTAGGTAGAGATTTCTTAGGTATTTCATCTAAGAAGCCTTCTTAGATAGCTAAGCAAGCATTTCTTAGCTACTTCTGGCCTTCAAAAGACACTTTCAAGTGAGTGAAAAGAAGCTATATAGTAGAAGAAAATATTTTAAAATCGCATAACTAATAAAGAACTTGTTTGCAAATATATACAGAACTCTCAAAACTCAATAATTGGAAGACAATAAACCCCCCCAAAATAGGCAAAAGATTTGAAAACACAAGTAACCAAGTAAGAGACAAAAAAAGAACATAAAAGTATGGTCAAAATAATTAGTAATTATGGAAATGCAAATAAAACCACAATGAGATATCGCTACACACTGATAAAGATGGCTAAGATGAAAAAGATTTAACCACCACAAGTGTTAGTGAAGATGTGCCACAATGGGGATTCTCATAAGCAGCTTTATTTTTAATAGCCAAAAACTGAAAACAACCCAAATTTCCATAAACAGATGAATGGATAAATAAATTATGGCATAACTGTACAATGAAATCCAACTCAGCAGTAAAAAGAAGTGAACTACTGATACAAGCAATAACATGGATGAAATTCAGAATAATCATACTGAATGTCAGAAGCCAGAAAAAAAAAGAATAGATACTGTATGATTCTACTTATTTAAGGCTCTAGAAAGTGGAAACTAATCATCACTGATAGAAGGAAAATAAGTGGCTGTCTGAGGATAGATAGTGAAGAGGAATGAGAAAAGGGAGGGATTGCAAAGGAGCATGAGAGGTGGAAATGTTAATTGTTTTGCTTGTCGTGAGGTTTTTCAGGCATGTATCTATCTTAAAACTTATCAATTTAAATTGATTCAGTTTATTGCAGTTTAGTATATGTTAGTTACACCTCAATAGAGCTGTTAATACACTAACACACTAATATTTAACACACTAATATTTATAAAGAGAAATGTAGGGTTTTCTGTTTTGAATAACTTTTATTATTCTTATGATATAACATCCTGTGATTTTCAAGGGAAAAGTAAACAATACAAAACAAGATTTTTCAATAAAAAGAAACTCAGTATGCTCCAGGGCAGACTCTTTGATTTATTGCCCTTCTCCCCAAGGCACCTTAGCGTATGGCATTTACACAATCTGCAGTTGGTGAATACTGGGTCGCAGACCTGTACATATAGACCCCGGGTTGTCTTTTAGTTCATGATAGCTTCTTGAGGGGCTTACTTGCACTGGTGTCTGTACACTAGGTGTATCCTCATTCAATATGTTGATAGTAACCTAGGCCCCCTTAATACCAATTAAAGACCCCCTATCACCTCCTGTCTTCTCTCCTTCCCTTGACAGTCTTCCTTTCCATCCCCAGGCCTCCATTCGTTCTTCATTCTCTCTGCCATCTCGTCATGCCCCTGGCAGTTCATTCGGAAACTTCTGTGCAGGCACTGCCCTGTCTCTCCCACATTGTGCCCTGAATTTGGTGCTACCCTAAGAGCTCACAGGTTTCCCTGCATCTGCCTGAGAAAGGACACTAAACCTATGGCGTGTGATTCTTCCTCTTGGCTTAGGATATTTCTGTTACCACATCTCTGTTCTTGTAGCAGGGCTGGGGTAGATGAGGCTAGCAGGGCACCTAGGGTACAGACTTTGAGGAGGAGCCCCCCTTCAGCCTTGCAATACTGAGAGGGGGTGCCTGCTTAAATTTTGCAACTTAGGCATCTCCTATTCTCACTAAGTCCCTGCCCTAATTTGTGGTTTTGGTTTAGGCCTGGGGTAGGGAGCTGGGGAGAGGGAATAGGGGCTTTGCTATGCAGATCTTTCCATTCTATATGCTTTTTAAAAATTCTACATTCCATTTTTCCATGCTTCCTTTTTTAGAATATCTTTCCTCCTATCCTAGAAACCTTGCTACTAATTCCCTAGGCAGGTATGTCTCCCCGTATTTTCATATCCTAGGTTTTTGTTCCCTGTGGCTTATTGTAAAACTCAATCCACAGCTCTCTAAGCTTTGCTATCCTAAAAAGAGTCTTTGGGGGAACTGAGAAATTCCTTTTATTCAAAGCCAGTGCTTCACTGGGGACTGCAAGAGCCCACTTTGATAGGTAAAAGCCCAGCATGAAACCATTTCATTCCTTTACATTCTTCCTACCACAAGCCAAATTTCCTGAGGCAAAAAGGATGATTCTGGCAGGCTAGGAAGGTCATGCAAAGAGATGCAAAAAGAAAATCATATTACGGTCATCCCTTGGTATCCATGGGGGATTGGTTCCAGGACAGGCTACCTGCCCCACTCCAAGATACCGCAGTCCAGAATTCTCAAGCCCATTATATAAGAGGACATAATTGCATATAACCTACACACATTCTCCCATATGCTTTCAATCTAGATTACTTGTAATATTTAATACCATGTACACATTATATAAATAGTTGTGATATATTTTTTAATTTTTTTCCCAAGTATTTTCCATCTGCAGTTACAGAACTCCCAGATATGGAGAGCCAACTGTAATATGTTTCAAAACTGTTATTCCTGTTATATATAGTTAAGGTTTTATTTAAATTCACAATTTTCATTTCTTTATATTCTTGTTCAACATCATTGCCTACGATTACTGAAAATGACTTTTCTTAGGTTAACTCACCTTATAAACTGCTTAGAAGAATCACTCAGAGAAAACCAAGTTATATGCTAATTTTTTAGAGTTTAGTTTTTTGGTGATGGGAACATTATTTGGGTTGCAGATATAAGTAGTTTCAAAAGAAGATAACTTTTATAGTATCTCAGATAAAATCATTTGTGTTATATTCTGGTCATTATTAAAGGCAGTGTTGCTTTTTGGTAGTCTAAGGTAAGAGGTTTTCTAATGAGCCTGTAAGAATTTAAGAGTTTGTAGTTGTATGATATACACACAGTCAAGAAGCAAAACGGCAACTTTTTTTTTTTTTTTTCTAGTAGAGACTGAGTCTTGCTATGTTGCTTAGGCTGGTCTTGAACTCCTGGGCTCAAGTGATCCTCCCACCTCAGCCTCCTGAGTAACTGGGATTACAGGCATGAGTCACTGTGACTGGCCCCTGCAACATCTTTTGTAATCTATTTTTGAATAAGGAAAGTTAAAAAACAAAGAGGTAAAATTAAAAGACATGATCTAAGCATTTAAAATTAATTTGTCTAAAAGTTATTGAAAGCCAGGCATTGTTGCTTATGCCGGTAATCCCAGCAACTATGGAGGCTGAGGTGGGAGGATTGCTTGAGTCCTGGAGTTCAAGACCAGCCTCTTTAAAAAGAAAAGTTATTGACTCACTGGATGTTTAAATAGATTAACACAGTTCATATTATATACTTATATAAACTTAACAATGCTAGGAAATGCTTGTCCCCAGAAAAATATGACCAGAAACCTTTCTTCCTTGAATAATGGGTTTCTGGGATCAAGAAAAAAGATTTACTCTCCAGATTCTTTTATTCCGTATTGCCTCCTAAAGTTTGGCTATTCTCTCAATTCAGAGGGATTAGATAAGAAGATCATAAAGATTTTTATGATCTGGTTCTAATACTCTAAAATGCCATGATTAATTCAATTTCTCAAATATATGCTTTCTATAAAAGCTGTTCCTAGAAAAGCCATCAGCTGTAAATGTTGTTAATGTTTGTACTTCTTCATTCATGCTTTGGTTTTATATTTTCACTCTGCTGTTTGTGTATACTTTCCACAGAATTGTTTATCAAAAATATTGTGTAAGACCTGGGCCCTTATTGGCCCTAACTGTTTATCAAAATTATTGTGTAACACCTGGGCCCTTATTATCTCCTTTGGGAGATAATAAATATAAAGGCAAAAAGACCTGGCCTCCATCCTCAAGAAGATTACAGTTTAATAATTTTTATTAAGTTATTCTCAGAGACAGAAATAAACAGTTACAGGAAGCAAGGAATTTTCAGTCAGGAGACCTATTGGAGAAACCTGGGTTTGAGTGTGGGTTTCGCTTCTCTGTGATGTTGGAAAAGTATTAAAGCCTCTCTTGAGCCCCAGCTCCTTTATTTTTAAAGTGAAAGTAATGCTGTTACAGACCCTATTCTACTTCCTGTGTGAGGATCAACTGAGGTAACTGTCACAGTTCAAATGATATGGAGGCCAAGGTCCTGGCAAGCCCAGCAAACAACCTGCCTGAAGCAAGTTTGAAGGTAGAGCCCTGGATGCTGCCTGTCAAATTATGTGGAGCCCCATAGAAGACAGAAAAGTGGGGGTCAAGCCATGGTAGACAAAGGAATTATCATCACAATGAAGTTCAAGAGCTTAGACCTCAATACATTTTCTGTACTGAGAAGGAGTCATATTATAGAAGAGGAGGTAATGAGCAGATTGGTGGGGGCGCGACAAAGGGAAGAGACGAGGTGGATTCAGAAATGGAGGGTTCTGTAAGGAATCAAAAAGTCAAGGCTGAACCCAGATAGGAATATCTGGGCTGGTTTTCTAGATAAGGATTGGCTAGACAAAAGCAGGAAGAGGAGGCAGAGAGATGTCAAAGGCAAAGTATGCTTGTATTTGCCTATTAGGCAGATAGAAAACTGATTTCGCTGTCTCTGGCTAGGTGTGTTGAAGGTAGGTAGAGACTGGGTCTCTGTAGGGTGTATCAGAGGATGGCTAGATGGCTAAATAGCATCTCTACACATTAGATACCAGGGTCAAGGGAAGAGAAAGAAAACTTCGCCTCGTTAACATTAGTAGTGGGCTACTTAAGCTTGGCCTACTCAGTGCAGGTTAACCTTGCTTTGAGATTTAGTCGGTTAATTTTTAAGGTTCATTAGCTCAATGTAACTACATTTAAATGTCCACTCGTCAAGTTTGTAATGGTTTCTTATCTCCTCATTAGGAATAATCTTTACTGCATATAAAACTTTTAAGACCTCGGTGCAGATGGTTACTTGTTTTATATTGCTGGTATGAAGTTTTATTCTATATAGCTGGAGATTGCTTTAGTGGTGTCTACTGTATTGTCTGAGAGACCAAATCCATAGATGTGCCAGCCTCAGCCCCTGGGAAGCAGCAGGCATCCTCTTAGACCAGCCTGATGAGCAGCTAAGGCATTGAGTAGAGGACCAGTAGAATTTAGTCAAGGAAGAACAGAAAAGAACTGCAAAATAGGTGCCCAAATCAGAGAGTAGCCAGGTAAGGAGCCACCAGGAGACAGAGATTTAGAAGAAAATGGGACTAGTTCTGTTGAATCCTAATTGATGATCTTGTTGACTCAGACTTGCCTTTATGGGATGGGATAATCTCCTTCCACATTTCCAAAATGCTCTAGATATGAGCTTTAATAAAAAAAATTTTTTTTTGGTAAATCCTTTCTCTATAAAAGCCATAACCAGTTAAAAAGAAAATAGAATTATAAATTCCATTCACAATACTAACTAAACTATAAGACCCCTAGAAATAAAGAAGATACAGATTACTTAAGAAGGAAGATTTTTAAAAAATCATATTATAGGATATTAAAAAGGTGAAACAGAAGGAAAAATATATCATGTTCTCAAATGGAATCCTTAATATTCTCCAAATTTAAAATTTCCCAAATTGACCTATAAATCGAAGGCAATTCCAATGAGAATCATAAAGAGGCTTTAAAATTGAATTAAAAAGGCCGAGCACGGTGGCTCACGCCTGTAATCCCAGCACTTTGGGAGGGTGAGGCGAGTGGATCACAAGGTCAGGAGATCGAGACCATCCTAGCTAATACGGTGAAACCCCATCTCTACTAAAACTACAAAAAATTAGCCGGGCATGGTGGCGAGATTCCATCTCAAAAAAAAAAATTGAATTAAATAATCTTAAAGTTCATACAGCATGTCTAAGAATAGCTAAGAAATTAATAAAAAAGAGGAATAGTGAGAATGACTTGAATTATAGGATAATAGATCGTAAGAAAAACATTTAAAAAAATTACAAGACAATGTATCATAGCCTCATAACATTGATATAGAAACAAACAAATTGAACAGAAAATAAACAAGATCCCAATAATGAATTTTTTTTATATATGGAAACTTAATGTTTGACAAAGATGAAACTTCAATGAGAAACTATTATGATCTAAGAAATGGCTTTTACATGTGGTTAATCCATCTGGAGGAAAGTAAATTTGGAAAATTACCACACACCACATAAAAGTAAAGAATTACATGTAAAGACAAAGGCAATAAAACATTTTATAAAATTTAGATGATTATCTGGACAACCTGTGTGTTAGAAAGAGCTGTTCAACCAAGATAGGATTATAGATTTTTTAATGCAAAAGAATAGGCAAAGAAGATAAATAGGCAATTCACAGAAAAGATAATACAAATTTGTGGGTTTTTTTTTGAAACAGAGTCTCGCTCTGTTGCCCAGGCTGGAGTGCAGTGGCACGATCTCAGCTCACTGCAACCTCTGCCTCCTGGGTTCAAATGATTCTCCTGCCTCATCCTCCCAAGTAGCTGGAATTACAGGCACCCACCATCACACCTGGCTAATTTTTGTATTTTTAGTAGAGATGGGGTTTCACCATGTTTGCCAGGCTGGTCTCAAACTCCTGACCTCAGGTGATCTGCTCACCTTGGCTTCCCAAAATGCTGGGATAATAGGCATGAGCCACCGTGCCCAGCCGAGAATCCAAATTTATGTGAAATATATGGAAAGATGCTCAACTCTTTAATAGTCAAGGAAATAAACATTGAAGTAACAATAGCATATTTTACATCCATCAAGTTGGCAAAAAATTTAAGAAGCTGTAACACTTTCTGCTAATAGGGATAAAATGAGTTAGCACCAACCCAGCGCATTTGGTGAAATTTGGTGAAAAAACGAGATACGACCAGGTAGAATATATGCATCATACCATCCCATCCCATTTTTGTAAAACAGTGATTTACACACCGCAAGAAATATACACAAACAGTTGCGAGATGGTCATTAGTCACGAAATAAATATGACAGTTTCAAATACTATTGCCAGTAGGCCATCTTCAGGGAATAAGTTGGCCCATTTAATGTTTTTTCCTTTTTAAATTTAGCATCATTTCCGTATAGTGAAATGCAAAAATCTTGAATATAAAATTCAATGAGTTTTGAAAAAAAGCGTATACCCGAGATAACTCACTCCTCATGAATATATAGAACATTTCCGTTGCCCCAGAAAGTTCTTCATGTCTTCTCAGTTGACTGGTTCCTGTCACATGTCCCTTCCTTGTGACTTATTTCTATCACTACAGATTTGTTTTGTCTGTTCTGAAACCTATAAGTGGGCTCATTATGTACTCTTTCATATTTGGCTTTTGTTGAGCATAATGTTTTCGAGATTCCTCCAAGCTGCTGCATGTATCAGTGGTTCATCTTCTTGGTGAGTAGTATTCCATTTTATGAATATAACACAATTTGTTTCTCCATTCTCTTGATAGACAGTTGGATTGTTCTCAATTTGAAAATATTATGAGGAAAGCTAGTAACATCCTTGTACAAGTCTACTTGTAGAAATTTGTTTTCACTTCTCTTAGGTAAATATTTAGGAATGGAATTGTTGGATTATAGGGTAAATATATATATATATTTAATAAGAAACTGCCAAATAGTTTTCCTGAGTAATTGTATCACTTACATACCCACTAGTGATGAATGAGAGTTCCACATCCTTGGTAATATATCAGTGTTTTTAATTTTAGCCATTCCATAGGTACATAGTAGTATATCATTGCAATTTTAATTTCATTTCCCTGATGAAGGATGTTAAGTGTGGTTTCATGTGCTTATTTAACCATTTATATATCTTCTTTTGTGCAGTGTCTCAAGTGTTTTCTCCATTTTATAGGGTTGTATGTCTTATTATTGAAGTATAAGAATTCGTATAATATGAATACAAGGCCTTTGTCAGATGTATGTATTGTGCATATATTATAATATACAACTATTCATTTTTTAACTTAGATTCTGACAGATTCATTTTCTTAATGGTGTTTTTTGATGAAAAGAAGTTTTAATTTTGATAAAGTTTGATTTTTCTTTATGATTAGCATTTTCTGTGTCATCTCTAAGAGATATTTCCCTACCCTAAGATTGGCAAAAATATTTGCCTGTTTTTTCTTTTAGAGGACAATGATTTGGATATTGACCTTGTATTCTGCTAAGATTCTACTAGTTCTAGTACTTAATTTTGTTAAATTCCTTAGAATGAGGTTATGCCATCTGTGAAGAAAGTGAGTTTTATTTCTTTCTTCCAGGTCTTTATGCCTTTTATTTCTTTTACATGCTTATTACTCTGGATACAATCCACAATAAAATGTTGAATAGAAGTAGTAAGAGTGGACATCCTTGCTTTATTTCTGTTCTTAGGGAGAAATCATTAAGTCTTTTTCTTCATTAAGTATGAAGTTAGCAGTTGAAGTCTTGTAGATATTCTGTTAGATTAAGGAGATTTTCATCTGTTCTTAGATTGCTGAGAGTTTTTTTTTGTTTTTAATCAGGAATAGGTATGGAATTTCATCAAAGGACTTTTCTGCATCTATTGAGATTATATTTGTTAATGTGATGAAGCAAGCTTGCATTACTGGGCCGAACCTCACACTTAGTCAAGATGTGTCATCGTTTTCATGTGTTGATAGATTTGTTTGCCAGTATATTAGGCTTGAAGTCTACTTTGTTTGACACTAATAGTTACTCTAAAGTTTTCTTATGACAAGTGACTGCGTGTTATATCTGGTCCTATTCCTTTACTTTTAGCATTTTTCTAACATTTTGCGTGTGTCTCTTATAAACAGGACACAGCTGGGTTTTATTTTTTTTTAATCTAGTTGCCAATCTCTGCCTTTTAATTATTTAGTTTACACTTAAGGCAATCATCGCGATGATTGGGTTAATATCTACCATTTTGCTATTTATTTTCTATTTGCCTGTTTAATTTTTTTTTCCTCCTTGCCTGACATTTTTGGAATTATCAAGTACTTTTGGGAATCCCATTTTGTTTCTTCTATTGGCTTTTTAGCTACAATTTTGATTCTTTTAATGATCTCCCTAGGAATTATCAGATGTATCATAATCATAACATACACTGAATATTATAGCACATCACATTCGCTGTATTTTAAGAAACTTGCAACAAAATTCCATTTGTTCACTTTCCTAATTTCTGCTATTTCTGTATTCTGTCATACATTTTGCTTCTACATATAAAACAATAAATTTTAGTTTTGTTTGTTTGTTTGTTTGTTTGTGACGGAGTCTCGCTCTGTCGCCCAGGCTGGAGTGCAGTGGCGCGATCTCGGCTCACTGCAAGCTCCGCCTCCCGGGTTCACGCCATTCTCCTGCCTCATCCTCCCAAGTAGCTGGGACTACAGGCGCCCGACACAACGCCCGGCTAATTTTTTGTATTTTTTTAGTAGAGACGGTGTTTCACCGTATTAGCCAGGATGGTCTCGATCTCCTGACCTTGTGATCCGCCCGCCTCGGCCTCCCAAAGTGCTGGGATTACAGGCGTGAGCCAACGCGCCTGGCCTAGTTTTTGTTTTAGAAAGTCAATTGCCTTTTATATAAATTTTAAAATGAGGAGGAAATCTTTACCCACTTGTGTACAATTTCTGAAACTCTTCATTCTGTCACATAGATTCTCTTTTCGTCTCATACCATTTCTGGATTTTGTTATACTTTTAAAAATATTGGATTTTGTGCTAGCAGGCAGTTGATTTACTTTCAGGCAGCTTGATCCTGCCCAAGCTTGTTTTTGCTTAGGGCAGATGTAGAGCGGCCATTAGCCTTGCGTTAGAGTAGCCCTTCTAAAACATGACCTGTCTCAGGTCTCAACTAAATAAGCAGGGTCTTCAGTAAAGTCTTTCTTTTTTGGCTGATTGGAACTGGCACACCTTTCTCTGTGGAAAAGCCTCTGGAGTCTCTGTGTGGCTCTCAGCTTCTAGTAGCTGCTGTCAGCCAGGCATTGCAGATCCCTGCCTTGTGATTGCATAGGTTAGCATTTGGCAAAAGACACTAGAGGACACCTATGAAGACATCTGGAGATCCATCACTGCATGGCTCTTTCTAATTTCTAATAGCACACTTCTAGCCTCTTCAGCCGCCTTGAACTCCAATATTTGTTTTCTCTCTCCAGCAGGAGTGCTGCTTTCCAATAGGAATTCACTTCCCTGTGCCATGGCTTGGAAAGTTCCCCTAGGCAGAAAGCTGGTGTTATCCTTCTCTCAGGGACCACAGCCGTGGACTGTTTCTTGTCCAGTGCCTGAAAGATTTATAGAGCTGATTTATTGTCAAGTTCTATCATCATTTACAGTGCGATACCAATTATTCCATCCAATCCAGAATTGTTATACAGGTGAACTCTCTATATAACTGACACTTAAACTTCAATCACAGGAATCTTAAAAAAAGTAAAGATTTCTTATAGAAGTTGTAAAATATAGTATACACTTTTCTGATTTTCAAAATGAAACACTAATACTATTTACTCCTTTATCAATAACTTAGTCACAGTTATAAATAAACCTTATTCTGCATGGATCCCCTCAAGAGCTCTTGAAATGGGAACTTGATATTTATGAATGTTGCTATATTTTGTGTAGGACTCACATCCATGTGAGTGTTGTTCCCTATCTCTCTTCATTTCCCCTACTTTTTCCCACCGTTTGACCTTTGGAAAACTAAATTATTCCTGTCTTAGTTTATGCATAGCATAAAAATAAATCTGTAAGTTGTAATTATTTGATGCATTCCAATCCTTAATATACCTGATTTTTGTCTTATTTCCAAGTTGTAATTATTTGGTGCATTCCAATGCTTAGTATACCTGATTTTTGTCTTATCTCTTTAGAATCATCTCCTCTATTGTTACAGATTATGAATCATTGAATGTTTCCATTTTATTTTCTGGATTATAATGGATGGTATACTTCTGTCCATTTTCAAAGGAGATTTAGATCATTTTCAACTCTTTAACTTACTTTTCCACTCAGTTCAAACCCACATTGTCACACACAAATTTTGTGCCAAGTGAGGTGCTAAGTGCTGGCATTTCGAGGATGGAGAGGAGTGTTGTGACTCCCTACAAAATGAAAATCATGAAAATGGCTTCCTTGGTGTGTTTCTTACATGAAAACTTAGTACTGATTTGCTGTTCTGTTGATATTCATATCATAGCCCTTTCAAGGCCCCACAGAACTTAGGGCTGCTTATGAATGATATCAGGTTGGATATTTTACCAGATATCAACATTTCTTCCTTTTAATTTCTTTTACTGTTATTTTTTCCTCCAATACAATTAATTTGTTTTAACTTTTGTAGACCTTGTGATCCAGTGCAGGTATGACGAAATGAACCTGAGCCTAATTCTTTTTATTGCTTCAATTCTTATGTAAAAATAATTAGACTGCTTTGCAATTGTAATGCCCTTCATGTAAAGGTTTGTTCATATTTAACAGAGACTAGGCTGTGTATGAGTGAAAGTTTGGAAATTTTGCTGTAATTCTGGCTTGGGATTGGGCACAAAGAAAATCATTTACTCATGTGAAGCCAATTTGCCTCATCTGTAAAATGAGGTAAATAAACAGTTTGACCTTGATAGAAACTGATCAATATAAGAGCAAATGATGGTAATAATTATAATGCCAACTATAGCTAAATATATTGAGGGTTGACTCTTGCTAGTCACTATTCTGAACACTTTATGTGGGTTAACTAATTTGCTCCTCCAACAAAGCTGCAATGGGAGGACTGTTTATTATTTCCATTTTACAGATGAGGAAACTGGAACACAGATGATCTGAGTTACCCAGAGTTAGCACTGCTAGCAAGTGGTAAAGCTAGTATTTTAACTCAGGCCTACTCAAATGACTGAACAGTGCTTTCACATATGTACTGTTTTACAGATGCTGAATTAAAATTTGCTTCAGAACTCTAGAAGGCAGTATTAACTAAACAGAAGGTTTGGCTTGCGTTTACACTAATCGAAAATTCCAGTCTGCGTCCTACAGGATGTTCCCCCTGCAACTTAATTACATCTGAAGCTATTCAGATACCCATCCATCACCATTTCATTTTCCATGGCAGCTGTCAGCCATAGGGGAAGATCTTCATATTAAAGCAATTGAATCTATCATCCTCAGGGCAGGTTAAGATGCAACTAAAGGCTCTTTCTCTTATCTGTGCCTTCTGCTCCAGCCATTACCTTATCTCTCTCTTTCCATTTACAGCCAAGCGTGGCATGCTTTTCAGACCTCATCTTCCTGGCTTTTCTGCCAGTTGTTAACCACTTCCTGCTTTTGAGCCCTCAGTGCTCCGCTGCTGTCCACTACCCCTATCTCCTTCTCCTTCTTGGGTCCTCATTTTCATTTCAGGCTTTCCATATTTCATAACCTATACTGATTGTATGTATGCTCCTTATCACCCTTCCAGCTTTCCGAGTACAGGAACCTTTGCATCCTCACCCCCACCCAGCACAATACTAGGTGAGGAGCAGCTACTCATGAACTGGGGTTTAATGTTGTTGGAAACAGCTACTATTGAGAATACTGCCAGGTAACCCCATAACGACTCCTTGGGGTTGGTAAAGAACCATACTCCAGGAAAATTGTGGATATTACTATCAAAGTTTTTCTCCACACTTGGAAAGCTATGCATGTTTGAAGACCCAGGGAAAGAATGCTGTGGAAAATAAATGATTAAATTTGCTTACGAAATAAAGACAGGATATTATCATGAGAGGGGGTAAGGGAAGGATGCCAAGGAATACACAGGAGAGGGATGTGTCCTCACCTTCTTGGCTCTGCTCTTCCTGAACTAAGGTTCCTTCTCTCTCAGAGAAGGAATGTCTTCAAGAGTTTCTTTGAACATCAGAAATTTTCTAATAGGAAAATTGTTAGCTCACCTAGAAGCATACTGTGTTGAAGATCTTTGGTGATTAGGCATTTAGCTTGTTTGGCTTTGATTTGAGAGATACCTTTAAGATGTTTGTGATTTCATCAAGGTACAAACTTGAATTGTACACACAGGCTGGGAGGCTGAGTGCAGGGCTGTGTAAGCCTAGCTTCCCAAGCTCAGTGTACAGGCCCCTAAATGGGCTTGGTAGTGCTGGATGGACCTGCCCTTTATGTGTATATGGGAAAATATACACAACACCAGTGTTGGGGTGTTGCAGAAGATCTTGAGGATGCAATCCTCACAGGTGTTAGAGTATAATTTAGAAGCAGATAACATCGATGGGTGATGAACTGAAGAGAAAAATCTTTAAGATGATAACTAAGCCATAATGATTTATTGTCAAAAATGTTAAAGTGTTTTCAAAAACAATATGAATATAATGATCAAGTTAGAGTTAGTGCCTAAGAGACCTTGAGTGAGGTGCTCATTCATCCGTTTAAGCCCTAGTTTTCTTGTCTGTGAAATATTTGTTCTAACTTCACAGCATTGTGGTGGGGAAGAAGTCATACTTTGTTTGGTGTGTTACAGTTCTTCCAGGAAACAATAGGACATGTAGAGAAATATATGGGAAGGGGCTTATTAGGGGAAATTCTCACTTGACTATGGAGGCTGAGAAGTCTGGTGATAGGCTGTCTGCAGGCTGGAGAACCAGGGAAGCCGGGGGTGTGGTTCATCCAAGTCTGAACCTCAGAACCAGGCAAGTCAATGATGCAACTGTCAGTCCGAGGCCAGAGAGCTACGGGGCTGGGAGGCTGCTGGTGTGACTCCCAGAATTCAAAAGCTGGAGAACCTGGACTTCCGACATCCAAGAATAGGAGAAAAAAGGTGTCCCAGCTCTGGAAGAGAGAACAAGAATTTGCCCTTCCTCCACCTTTTTATTCCATCTGGGCCCCCAGCTGATTGGATGGTGCCTGTCTATGCTGAAGGCAGATCTTTCCCACTGTCTGCAGACTCACACACGAGTCTCGTCTGAAAAAACCCTCACAGACACACCTGGGGCAGCCCAATCATTCTAGTCAAATGCCAAACTATCTGCTTTCTCTTTCAGCAGAAGAGCTCACTGAAGCATTGAGGGTGATTAATGCAATGATTCAGAGTAAATAATGCTTTACCAGCTATCTGGGTATCCCTTAATTAAGTCGACACCCCAAATCACCCATCACTCTGTGTGTGTGTGTGTGTGTGTGTGTGTGTGTGTGTGTGTGTGTGGTGTTAGCATGGTGCTTGGCTCATTGTTGCTAAAATTTAATAAATTATTTATTAAACTATATAATTTGCAAGGATGGCACACTCACTTTGGTGCTAAAATATTTTTGCTACTAATCAATAGAAATTGACATGTTAACTTTTTCTTAATGAAACAGGTATCACCTCATCCTCATAGTAGTTATGGTGGAACAAAATTGTCCTTCTTAAACCAGTAACTTGCTTCTTAAATAAATATGTTGCAGTTGATTAGGCTTTGTTAGGGTTTAAAATATTTAAGTGGCAAACAATGCAATAATAGTTTCTTGAATTATCTTTAAATGTATTTTTTTGTAGGAGATTTAATTTAAATGTGTTTTGGTAGGAGATTTCACATTTTATTTAACATTTTCCCAAGTACTTTTATATGCTGTATCTCACTTGATCTTCCTAATGAGTAGGAAAGGTAAATATTATTAGTCTAGTTTCAGACTTAAGGAAACTGGAGCTTCAGAGGGATTGACTGTCTAGTCACATGACATACAGCTGTCCACACCTGATACATACTGCAACCAGATTTTCTGACCCAAGTCATGTACTCATTCCTTCTCACACTGCCTCTCCTTGTTGTAGTTATCAACGACTGGATTCAAAACTAAGAAACTTAAGTATTAGGTTGGTGCAAAAGTAATTGCAGTTTGGACCATGAATTTTAAATTGTTATAACTAGGCTCAAACACATCTTTATTAATCAAAATAGGAACCATTACAATCAACACATTTTTGCCAGTGAAAAATAAGTTTATTCATGTAGCTTAAAAATCCATGCTTCAGGATTTGACAAACTCTTGGAAAGCATTTTCTGCATCCTGTTGCTTGTGGAAGCATTTTGCCTACAAAAAGTTGTTGAGATGCTTGAAGAAGTGGTAGTCGGTTGGCAAGAGGTCAGGTGAATATGGTGGATGAGGCAAAACTTCTTAGTCCAATTCACTCAACTTTTGAAGCGTTGGTTGTGGGACATGCAGTCACGTGTTGTCGTGAAGAATTGGGCCCTTTCTGTAGACCAATGCGGGCTGCAGGCATTGCAGTTTTTGGTGCGTCTCATTGATTTGCTGAGTATACTTCTCAGATGTAATGGTTTCACTGGGATTCAGAAAGCTGTAGTGGATCAGACGGGCAGCAGACCACCAAACAGCGACCGTTTTTTGGTGCAAGTTTGGCTTTGGGAAGTGCTTTGAAGCTTCTTCTGGGTCAACCACTGATCTGGTCGTTGCCAGTTGTCATATACAACCCACTTTTCATCGCATGTCACAATCCAGTGGAGAAATGGTTTGTTGTTGTTGCATAGAATAAGAAAACGACACTTGAAAATGATGATTTTTAAAAATTTTTGGTCAGCTCATGAGGCACCCACTTATTGAACTTTGTCACCTTTCCAGTTTGCTTCAGATGGCAAACAACTGTAGAATGGCTGACATTGAGTTCTTCGGCAACTTCTTGTGTAGTTGTAAGAGGATCAGCTTCGATGAGTACTCTCAATTTGTTGTCAACTTCCGATGACTGGCCACTATGCTCCTCACCTTCAAGGTTCTCCTCTCTTTTGCAAAACTTCTTGAACCACCACTGCACTACATTCATTAGCAGTTCCTGGGCCAAATGCGTTGTCAATGTTGCAAACGCCACTGCTTTACCACCCATTTTGTACTTGAATAAGAAAATTGCTTGAACTTGTTTTTTGTCCAACATCACTTTCATATTCTAAAATAAACATAAAATAAACAATGAGTAATAAGTCATTAGCAAAAAACCTAAAGTGACAAATGCCCATTAAAATGATGTGTAACATAACCACATTCATTTAAGAATGTATTCCTATATCAAATGGCAAATTCCAACAATGCAGAAACTGCAATTACTTTTGCACTCACCTAATATATTTAAGCACATGCCCCCGAATTTTGATGAGCTCTCTTAGTTATAAGGGAAAAACTTCTTAAATACTGTGCATTCTTTGCTATGCAATATTTAACTATACATTTCTGAGTATTGCTATGGATACATTTTTTGTGTGTGAAAATTAATTTCTAGGGTATGTATCCTCAGTTACCATAGGTAGAATTTGAAAATACTTTCTGAAACATTTAAAAAATATCAAATTATTGTCACTTTTACTACTGTATTTTATTATAGCCTAATTCTTAAATCTTTTAAATTACATATGGCTTATATTTTTTATTAAACTTACTGACAAATAAACAAAAGCTTTTGAAGATTTTGAAAAATCCATGAGATGTTTCTGAAGGCCTCTAGCAAAGAAAACATTTGAAAGGTGGAAGCACTAAAAGATCACACATAAAAAAAAAAAAATTGAGTGCTGCCAGGAGTACCATCTCTCAGTAGGTGGGCTTTTCTTAGAAACTCTCTTTTTCTCTTCATGCAAAACAAGGTCAAGAAGATGTGTCTTCTTTTGCAATGTAGTGAGACAGATCAGCAAATTAAAAAAAGAAAACCTGACAGTGGGAATATGGAAGACTATGGGACTGTGGGAGAATGTCATGATCCATGCGAGCCCACTGCTGGTCCTGAGGTGGGTTGGGTCAGCATGTGGTTACTGAGCAGTATGTTGGGTCAGTATGTGATCACCGAGCTGTGTGACTATATTTGTTTCCTAGGGAGCTGGGTGGCTTAAAACAACAGAACTTCTTTGTCTTCCAGTTCCAGAGGCCAGAAGTCCCAAATTAAGGTGTTGGCAGAGCCACAGTCTCTCTGAAGACTTTAGCAGGTGATCCTTCCTTGCTTCTTCCTAGCTTCTAGTGGCTCATGGCAGCCCTTGGTGTCACTTCATTTATACATGCTTCATTCCCATTTCTGCCTCTGTCTTCAGATGGCATTCTCTTCTGTGTGTCTGCTTCCAGATTTCCCTTTTCTTATAAGAACCCCAGTCATTGCATTAGGGTATATCCTAATCCAGCATGGCTTCATTTTAACTTGATAATATTTGCAAATACCTTTTTTCTAAATAAGGTACCCAGGGTTAGGACTTTAACATATCTTTTTTGGGGATAGAATTCAATCCACAACATTGACAGAGCAGAAAGAAAAATGTGGCCAGTTCTATTCCCCATGCTGCCAAGTGACCATGGGTGAACCCCCTGGAATCCTGGACACTCAAAATGTGTTCTCCAGACCAGCACTATAGTATCAAACATTACCTGAGCCTTAATTCAATATACAGTAGTTCAAGCCCCATTCCAGGTGTACTGAATCAGAACCTGTATGTTAACAAGATCCCCGGGTGATTTGTATCCACATCAAAGTGGGCTGAGCACCGCCTAAGAGCAGTGGTTCTCAAAGTGTGGGTTTCACCTGTGATGAAAGAAAAACTTCAGCTGAATTAAATTTAAAGGAGTTTAATTGAGCAATGAACTATTCGTGAATCGGGCAGCCCCCAGAATCACAGCAGATTCGCGGAGACTCCAGTGCAGCCATGTGGTGGAAGAAGACTTACAGACAAAAAAAAGGGAATTGACATACAGAAATTGGCAGTGAGGTACAGAAATAGCTGGATTGGTTACAGGGTGGTGTTTGCCTTATTTGAACACAGTTTGAACACTTAGCAGTCTATGAGTGGTTGAAGTATGGCCACTGGGATTGGCCAGGACTGTTATTGTTATAGGCGCAGTGAAAAACTTTTTCATTTAGAGCAGGGGTTTTCATTTCTGGCTTCACAGAACTCTGCATGTCTAGGCCTCACCCCTGGAAATTCTGGAGATCTAGATCTTTTGGAAACTCTACAGTGGGTTCTAATGCATAGCCATAGTGGGACCCCTTTGCCTTAGGGAGAAATAATTGATGGTTAAATTAACTTACTCCTAAGCTAGGTTTTCAATTTTGTCTGACTATTAAGATAGGTTACAGTTCATCCACAAGAACCCAAATATACAAGTCCTTCTCAGGCCATATTTAGTTTCCTTTAACACCTGTGAGCTTGTTAGAAATGCAAAGTCAGGGCTGGGAGCAATGGCTGATACCTATAATCTCAGCACTCTGGGGGGTCCGAGGTGAGCAGATCACCTGAGGCCAGGAGTTTAAGACCAGCCTGGCCAAGATGGCGAAACCCGTCTCTACTAAAAATTCAAAAAATAGCCAGGCATGGTAGCACGCGCCTGTAATCCCAGCTACTCGGGAGACTGAGGCAGCAGAATCACTTGAACCCAGGAGGTGGAGGTTGCAGTGAGCTGAGATTGTGCCACTGCACTCCAGCCCTGGTCCCTGATGACAGAGTGAGACTCTGTCTCGAAAAAAAAAAAAAAAAAAAAGCAAAGTCATGGGTTCTATCCCATTCTGGTAACCCAGAATCTCTCGGCATAGGCTCCAGGAAACTGGCTCAGCAAACTCCCCAGGTAGTTCTTACACACTTAAATTTTTTGAACCACCGATAGGGTTTGAATTTGTGTCCCTGCCCAAATCTCATGTGGAATTGGAGGAGGGGCCTGGTAGTTGGTGACTGGATCATGGGGGCTGATTTTCCCCTTGCTCTTCTCATCATAGTGAGTGAGTTCTCATGTGATCTGATAGTTTAAAAGTGTGTAACTTCTCCTTTCTCTCTCCCTTTCTCCTGCCACCACGTGAAGAAGATCCTTGCTTCCCCTTCACCTTCTGCCGTGATTCTAACGTTCCTGAGGCCTCCCAGTCATGCTTCCTGTTAAGCCTGTGGAACTGTGAGTCAATTAAACTTCTTTTCTTTGTAAATTGCCCAGACTCAGGTAGCTATTTACAGCAGTATGAAAATGGACTAATACAACCACTGATGTGAAGAAAAACTCCAGAACTATCACAGAAAGGCAGGTGGCAAAGAGAAACACCTGCCCAAGCATAGGTATGGAAGGCATCACACATAAGGAAATATGAGGAAAAGTCAATCCAGCACAGGGTAAGTGGGATGCCATTGCTCAAGTCCAGAAAATTCATGTCATGATATTTGGGCACAGAGGCAATGGAGGTCAGAGAATACCTCAGATGGTGGGGAAATAGTTCATGGATGTAAAAAAAGGACGCCAAGTATGGGACCCACATTTGCCATTTGAGAAGAAGTTTTTCATTTAGGGAACGGGGTTTCATTTCTAGCTTCACAGAACTCTGCATGTCTGGGCCTCACCTCTGGAAATTCTGGAGACATTTCGGAAACTCCATAGTGGGCTCTAATGCGTAGCCATAGTGGAACCCCTTTACCTTAGGGAGAAAGAATTGATGATTAAATTAAGCCATAGACTTTTGATGCAGAATATAAATTGCTCTATAGTAGACTATAAGTGTCCCTGTAATGTGTCTATAGTAGCTGTTTAGTAAGCCTCAGAGAGCAACTGTAGTGTTTTGTTTGTTTGTTTGTTTGTTTTTTTGGATTCTATTAATTCTTTATTTCCCAAAGACCAAATTAAAGAATCTTTTCCGGAGGCCCAGAGGCCCTAAAAACATGGTAGATCCACTCAATCATCCTGTCGTAATTTGCTGATGGTATAGACTATCCTTTACTGAGTCAGGTGGATCAATAGTCATACAACAGGGATATGGGCTTGCTGAGCATGGCCATCCATTTGTTATGTGTATGCTGTATGGTATATCCACCTGATAGTGATAACTTAAGCACACCCTGAGAATGCCCTGTATGGCAGATGCGCCTGAATATGTGTTTGGAGTTCGGAGCTAAGGAATACAGGAATGGCCAATCTGAAAATTCATTCCTTGTCTATGAGGAACATCTAAATCCCTGGCCTGTCTTGTGGATCATGGGTAATACAGGGCAGCAAGGCCATTTGTTTTGGGTTAAATGAAGGTTGCCAGGTAGAGATTGTTGTGGGAAGAGTGCTAAGAGAAAATGCTATATGAACTGCATGTTTTTCTCTGGCCAGCCTGCCACCACTGGGCCATCCCTGTATGTAAGTTGCCTGCTAATAAAACTCTATGTCTCTGGGAACAGAAAAACAAATAGACAAACAAACAAACAAACAAACAAACAAAAACCAACCCCCAAACCCCTATGTCTTGTTTTCTGGCTCTGGTTTCTCCTTTGGCATCATAAACCTACTCCCATCCCTACTGATCTTAATAGGGGTCTGGCATGACATATGTATGTGTATGTGTACATATACATAACTGAACAAAGTAGACAAAAATGCCTGTCTTTATGAAGCTTATGTTCTATTGGGAGAAGATAGGCACTAAACAAATAAGTAGAATTTATTTTTTTATCAGATGGAAATAAAGCAGACACACAGGATGAACAGTGATGGGATGTAGAGGGTTACAATTATATAAAGTGGTCAGGGATTGCCTGAAGGGAACAACCCATTCTAGTCTAAGTAATTTGAGACATGCTATATTATGGACATTGTGTTTTACATCAAGAAGGAACCAAGACAGATTCAAGAAGTTGCCTTCTCCTATGTCCTCCCTCTCACCCAAGAATCCTTGGGAATCCAGAACCGGGCTGTCCAGTGTGATAGCCACCAGTCCATGTGCTACTTAAATTTAAATTAATAAAATTAAATAAAACTTCAAAATCAATTTCTCAGTCATACTACCTACACTTCAAGTGCTTAAAAGCCACAGGGCTAATGTCTGCTATATTGGACATCAAAGAGAACCTTTCCATTGTTGCAGAAACTCCTGTTGATTAGAGCTGCTCTTGAATGAAGTGAGACAGTATCTTAGACAAGGAAAATGGCTTAACAATGGGCACAATGACCTAGGTTCAACTGCTGATTATAGGAGTTCCCTTCTTTAAGGAAATACACGTGACTAAGATTTAATGATACATAACATAGAAGATAAGTAGCAACATTTTAGAAATATTTCTTTTTCTAAAAGGAGTTATTGTAGAGTTTAAAAAATAATGACGTTAATCAGTACATTTAAATTCAACCTCACTCAGAGAAATGTACACGCCGGGTTGTAAATTGTAAATAATTGGTTTACAATTTACTAATTGTTATTTACGAACCAATTGTAAATAATTGGTTTCTTGTGCAAAGGAAGGTATCTTGTTAGCTAAGCAATGATTTTGTTTCTCATTCAGTCACTCACCAGAGAAGAGAATCTTTTCGCTCTGTTTTTAAAACTGAAGTTAGTTAGTTGTCAATTCCACCTAGAAACATGAAAATTAAAACAAAAGCACAGAATAAATTGATACTGAGAATGTAGTCCCAAGCTTCACAGAGGCTTGAAGACAACACTAAATGAACACACGTTGATAATTTATGATTTATTGTTAGTGGACTTAGGTGGGGGATTGAAGTGGGGAGGAGATAACAGGAAGTCTAAGAAGAGGGAGTGGCCTCTTCTAGGGTATCTCTACTTAGTGTGAGAGAGAAGGCTGGTAGGAATGCATCTCAAGAATTTCTGCCTCATCTTTCTCCCTGCTGTGTCCTCCCAATTTTGTGTTACCCCAAAATTCATATCTTAAAATCTTAACCCCCAAAGTGATAGTATTAGGAGGTGGGGCCTCTTGGGATGTGATTAAGTCATGAGGGTGGAGCCTTGATGAATGGGATTAGTGCCCTTATGAAAAAGACCAAAGGGAGTTTGTTTGCTCTTTTCACCACATAAGCAGGTAGTGAAAAGACAGCTCTCTATGAGTCAGAAAGCCAGCCCTCACCAGACACGGAATCTGCTGGCACCTTCCTCTTGGACTTTCCAGCCCTTCAGAACTGTGAGAAATTTCTGTTGTTTATAAGCTACCCCATTAATGATAATTTGTTATAGCAGTGCAAACTGACTAAGACACTCCCTTTCCTTCTGTTTTCCGTATCTGCCATCACCTTTGTCCCATGCCTTTCTGTGTTCTCATTCTTCTAGAAAACCACATAAAACATCCAGAATTTCAAATGGGCATGCTGAGGATTGGGATGGTTCCAGGTGGAACACTTGTTGCTGTTTCCCTAGCTCAAGTGTAGGATTTATTGACAACAGAAACTGCGATGTTTTTAATCATAGCCATAATCTTTATCAGGCTGATAGTCCTATAATCTGTCTGCATTTAAAAGATAGCCTTTCCCCACAGGGCACAGGCGCTCATGCCTGTAATCCCAGCACTTTGGGAGGCTGAGGTAGGCAGGTTACCTGAGGTCAGGAGTTCGAGACCAGCCTGGCTAACATGGTGAAACCCCGTTTCTACTAAAAATACAAAAAATTAGCTGGGTACGGTGGCACGTGCCTGTAATCCCAGCTACTTGGGAGGCTGAGGCAGGATAATCGCTTGAACCCAGGAGGTAGAGGTTGCAGTGAGCCAAGATCGTGCCATTGCACTCTAGCTTGGGCAACAAGAGTGAAACTCCTTCTCATAAAAAAATAAAATAAAATAAAATAAAAAAGATAGCCTTTCCCTCTGGATAGTGATAATCCTAAAAATAGTTTAATATTTTCTCTATCAAATGAAGCAGTCTGAAAATTATTCTTTGAGCAAAGTTATAAGAATACTGAACTTAAAAGATATTGATTACACAGTCTATTTAAAGATACATGCATGCATATGTTCATTGCAACACTATTCACAATAGCAAAGACATGGAATCAACCTAAATGCCCATCAATGATAGACCGGATAAAGAAAATGCGGTACATATACACCATGGAATAGTATGCAGTCATAAAAAGGAATGAGATCATGTCCTTTGCAGGGACATGGATAGAGCTGGAGGCCACTATCCTTAGCAAACTAACATAGGAACAGAAAACCAAATACCACATGTTTTCACTTATAAGTGGGAATTGAATGATAAGAACTCATGGACATATTGGGGAGAACAACACACACTGGGGCCTGTTGGAGGGTTGGAGGGTAAGGAGAAGGAGGGAGAGCATCAGGAAGAACAGCTAATGGAATGCTGGGCTTAATACCCAGCTGATGGAATGATCTGTGCAGCAAACCACCATGGCACATGTTTGCCTGTGTAACAAACATGCACATCCTGTACATGTACCCATGAAATTAAAAAAAAAATAAAATTGATTATAAAACCAAATAAAAGAATATATTTAATTTAAAAAATATTTTATATGTAAATATACAATCTTCTAATATTAATGTTTTAATACTATTTAATATGATAAATCTTTTGATAAATTAGTAGTTGTGATTCAAATAATTTTTTTAATCCAGAAAATTGACGAAAATATTATCTTAAGTCACAGAAACCGAACTAAAAGTTGCTTAAAAATATCAAACAGATTTCTGGAGACATCTAAAGTGGTACTAGTAACCAACTCCAAATTAGTTATTTATGTAAATAACCTGTTTCTTGGTATTGGAGTCTTCTTGTGCACTGTTCAATAAATAGTAGACCCCTTTGGATTTCAACATGGATGACCTCCCAGGCACAGTTGCTATAATTTTGGTGGTGTAAGTAGTTGTGAATCCCTTGAAAATAATTTTTTAGTCTAAGTATGATATTCCCCCTTTGCAAGAGTGAACAGCCCTCTTTCCTGGTTTCCTGCTCCAAACACACCTCTGTCTTCTCTATTTGCTGATAAAGTCTACTTAGGAATCTCTCCAAGCTGCTTTCATTCCAAAAAGATTGGGAGACATTAAGGCTGAAAGTGTTGAATATCTGCTGTAACATTTCTTATTTGGCAATGAGGGCATTTTCCTTTGAAAACAGATTACTTTTGGAAACCTGGAAGAATCTGAAGTTGCTCCTGTCCTTTAGACATTGCAGAGGAAATTTTTCTCTTAGGTTTTTTAAATGTTCTAAAATCTCCCAGTTGCCCTTGCACCTTTGAAAGTGACAGTCCAGAGAGAATGCAGTAGTGGTGAGAAGTAGCACCAAGGCCCAATCCAGCAAGCATTGACTACTCATGTTGAGTTCCTTCACACTGCTGTTCCTTCCTATAAGAGAACTCAGGTATCAGCTCTGACTGCAGGCTCCACATCTCCAAATTTATATATCTGAGGGAGCTTTGTTCTTGCACGGTGTTTCAGGATACCTCTACTGGTACTTTCATGTGGTCTTTGCCACTTTTCATTTACTATTTTCCAAACATAAACAAAAGCTTTGTAGCATCACCGGACAGCAATACATACATTTACTTTTATAATGTGATGGATATAAACTATCTTCTATGAAAGATCAACCATCAGTTACATGAAAACAAAGCAGTGGATATCCTTGCCTTAATTTGCATTTTTATGCATAGACTGTACTGGCTTGCCTTCATCTACTTAGGCTTTTCATTGTTCCAATCAAGGATGACTCTGGGTGAAATGCTTGTTTAGATATTTGGCATGGTTTTCAAGGCTTTGTTTTAGCTAATTGTATTTTATCATAAACTTATATTTCAAAGCCCTTCAAACATGGCACATTGTTTAACCTCTCTGCCAATTTCCTGATGTCTAAGGTGAAGAAAATATTATCACAGATGGTTGTTAGCAAGATTGGTGACTGATGATTGGCACGGAGGAAGTGCTCAATCAATGCTTATTACCATAATGACCATAATCACCATCACCATCCTCTTAGGGAGAAGAAGGCCTAGCTGCCCCTGCCACTGACACACTTCTCTCTGGGATTTTTGCTCTGTAAGGGCAAGAATGTTGCAGAGACTTGTGGATGAATGAGTACTGAAGCCAGTCAAGATGCTGTTTTAAAATCCTTTGAGATTTTATGCTTTGTAATTTTATTTAACTAGGGCAGATTGTAGTGTTGAATGCACTGTGAACACCAACAGTTGATCAACGAGTAATATTACCAAGAGTAAGGAATGAGGTGAGGGGGTGACATTTTTTGAGAAAAAATTATGTGTGGGCACTGTGCTAGATGATGCACTACTGTATACAAGGCAGGTCAGAATACAAGGCAGGCCGGAATTGTCTGAAGGGAAAAGCTAGTCATGATGAGAAAAACTAAAATGAGTGGAGTAAAAAACCACCATATGATATTAAAGACAATAACAATCATCCTATATACTGAATAATATTTTTATATAAATTCTCATTACGGACTAAATGTGGAGCAATTATACGATCCTCATTTTACAAGAGAGGAACCTGAATCTCAGAAACCCAATCTTACCTGCTAAGATTGGGTAAAGGTTAGAGGCACTGTGCTCAAAATTGGAGATGACAAAGAGGTTTAATCCCAAATCAATTGGTACTAGTCTTAGGGAGTGAGAAGGATTCAGAGGGCTTCATCTGGGCTAGGTGAAAAGAGTGCTGTAACCCGCTAGCACTGTCTGCTATGGGGTAAGGCAGCTCCCCTTCGAGCTGCCATCCCCATGTAAATGTTAAGCTATCTTATGTATGTGTCTTGTTTGCTTGAGCGTGAATGAAACAGGATGTAAGTTTGGAGTGAATAAGGGGAAATTAAAAAGGCAAGATAGAAAAGGTGACCACAAACTATGAAGGAAACTGGAAAAATGATAATGATTTCTGTAGGCTAATCCCGCTTTCACAATCTGATATTAGAAAACAAAAAACACCACTTTTTTCTTTTCTTTCTTTTTTTTTTTGTAATGGACAGACAATTTCTAAGATAGAAAATTCAGGGATAGTGATTTCCAATTGAACTTCTAACTGTGCTCATGGGGCAGTTCCATAGCCTACCAACGTTCATCTTTATGGAAGAGGAGCCTGAGCATGCAAGATGGTCACATCTCTCAGAGTGCTTTTGGGAGGTCATGAATGGAAATTAAAAGCTATTATCTCAAATATGAAATGGCATCAAAATCCTAAACTATGCAGTCCTAACTGCAGGGCCAGTCAGCACCTGCTTCACCATAAAACAAAAAGGCAAACCACCATCTCTTTTTATTTTTACTGCCTGCCCTCCACGTTAATGTGCTACGTGTGCTTGCCTTTGCTTAGCTAGCAGTGGAAAACCACTTCCCCTCTCTGTGGCCCTGAAAATGACAACCACATGTTGTTCCAGTCTTTTCTCTCAGTTTTATTTTCCAGGTCTTAACTCATGATTGCCCTCTGGGTTTCTGTAATGGTAAGGGAATGTTTTCAATTGAAACAAGAGTTCCTCCCAAGATGAAAGAACATGAAAACACAATTCTTCATCACATATTTGGTAAATCCTCTACTCTCCATTTGAAATTCAGAATTCAGGGGTTAAATTACAAGAGCGCTTTCAAGTACAGCTTGAAAAAACTGTGTTTATCTGAAATCACAGGCAATCTTTATATGAGCCTGGGTATTAAAACTGTTTAAATGCAGTTTTTTGAGGAAGACTTTTGAATGGAAATGGAGAGAGTCTATTGAAATAAAAACTTTAATTAAATCATCATTTAGCTATTATGAAATAAAGACCTGATTTCATTAGTGCATTCTAAGTTGTAGTTGCTGTTAAACATTTAAAAAAATTGTTTTACTAATTATAATACAAAATGATTCTCGAGTTCTTTTGTATTAACTCCTTTAATGGTACCCAGGAAATTCTGGGTGTAGGATCTTCTCTTGTTTATTCCATCAATTTAATAAATTCCTGCTTATCATCAACATGAAAGTCTGTTTGTATTTAACAAAATTTCAGTTTTCCTCTTCTAAATCCAGTATATTCTCTTGTTACTAGGGCTTAATCTTTGTTTGAGTAGAGGTGAGTAACCCGCGTAGCCAATAATAACAACTAACATTTGTCAAGCACTCCTTACCTTATGTATCAGAAACTGTGCCAAGGGATTTAGATGTAATATCTCATTCCTGAAATGTTAAGAGGTAGATCATTAATTAGCCAGTTTTTAAGGTAATGACGCTAGACCTCAGAGAGATTAAGAAATTTGTCCAAGTCACACAAATTTATAAATGTTGGAGCGAAAATTCAAACGTAAATGTTCTTTAATCCAGGCCTTCTGTTTTAGATCTATAAAATCCAGCAGGAAAAGTCCTTTACATTCCTTATAATCTTAAAGAGAGATAGAAACCAGATAAAACATTAAAACTTTGAGTGATAGAAGTAAAAATCACATAGGCTCAAGCCTCTGAAATCCCCAATGGGCCCCTAAGAAATCCTGTAGAACGATTTGCCCAAATGAGCCAGCAGCAAAGAAGGGAAAGGTACTGAAGCCTCCTAAATCCCAATCTGGTACATTTTCTACTAATGATATAGGCTTATGAGTGAGTAATTATACTTTAAAATTACATCAAGGTATAAAGTAGTATCATTATGTGATTCTCAGAAATTAAGTTTAGGCTTATAACTATATCAAATAGAGCTTATGCTGATGTTCTCAGTTATCTTGTTGTCAGGGACATTGTATAGTAAATGGAATGTCAGGATACAGCGAGAGCAAATGACTCATTAGGATTGTGATAGGATTGGAGACAATATATTTCAGTCCTTAAAACTGAGATAGCTTTATTATTACTACATGATTGTAAAAATCATTACCTGCTACTGAATGTGTTACATATTCAGAAAAAATACAAAGAAGAAAATTCATTCACAAATTTATCACTCAGATTTTTACCTTACTATTTTTATATATTAAATTCTAGGCTCTTTTCTATTCATATATGTATGGATTTTCCCACAAAATGGGGTTATATTATGCATATTGTTTAGAATGTATCTCTGTCACTTAACAATATGTTGGCTATGGAATACTTTCTGAGTCAACACACAGAAATCTAGCATAATTTTTCTTAATTAGTATAATTTTTATTAGCATAATTTTAAAAATTAACCTTCGAACGTTAGAAATGTATGTTTTTCTCCTAAATTTGGAGTGTTTACAAAGTCTGAACCAATAGACACCCTTGTATAACACCTTTTGAAAATGTGTCTAATTCATTTATGCAGCCAAAAGACACATGAAAAAATGCTCATCATCACTGGCCGTCAGAGAAATGCAAATCAAAACCACAATGAGATACCATCTCACACCAGTTAGAATGGCGATCATTAAAAAGTCAGGAAACAACAGGTGCTGGAGAGGATGTGGAGAAATAGGAACACTTTTACACTGTTGGTGGGACTGTAAACTAGTTCGACCATTGTGGAAGTCAGTGTGGTGATTGCTCAGGGATCTAGAACTAGAAATACCATTTGACCCAGCAATCCCATTACTGGCTATATACCTAAAGGATTATAAATCATGCTGCTATAAAGACACATGCACACGTATGTTTATTGCGGCACTATTCACAATAGCAAAGACTTGGAACCAACCCAAATGTCCAACAACGATAGACTGGATTAAGAAAATGTGGCACATATACACCATGGAATATTATGCAGCCATGAAAAAGGATGAGTTCATGTCCTTTGTAGGGACATGGATGAAGCTGGAAACCATCATTCTCAGCAAACTATCGCAAGGACAAAAAACCAAACACCACATGTTCTCACTCATAGGTGGGAATTGAACAGTGAGAACACATGGACACAGGAAGGGGAGCATCACACACTGGGGCCTGTTGTGGGGTTGGAGGAGGGGGTAGGGATAGCATTAGGAGATACACCTAATGTTAAATGATGAGTTAATGGGTGCAGCACACCAACATGGCAATGTATACATATGTAACTAACCTGCATGTTGTGCACATGTACCCTAAAACTTAAAGTATAATTTAAAAAAAAAAAAGGAAAACAATGTCAAAGAAAACAAAACAAAACAAAACAACAAAAAGGAAAATTTGTCTAATTATTTCCTTAGTACAAAATAATAGAAAATGAATTGCTGAATCAAAGGGAATATAGTTTTAAGGCTTTTGGCAGCCTTGTTTTCTGCTGCCCTCCACTATCATACCAATTGCTAAGTATTTGAATATCTAGAATAATATAATATGAAAATTATATTATTTTGTATTCAGTGCATTTTTTATACTAATGTTGGGTGCTTGTTATTTCTAAAGCATGGAGTCAATGACTATTGGTTGCTTTTCAAAGCTAATTGATGTTTGACACAGATTCCTACACTTTTCTAAAAAGCAATCTCTCTAAAATAAATTTACAAGGGATATTCTTATTCTCATTTATAGATGGGAAAACTGAGAAGAAAGAACATTAAAGGTCCTGACTTTACTGACTCAGAAGAAATTAGTTTCTTTCCAACCTAGACCAGGCACTGATCAAAAGTACTGGCTGGCTCTCACCAAATGGAAGAGTGTCAGATATTCTAACATTGGTCACTTTTTGTGATTCTTCTTCTTCTCTCCTTTTTAATTTTTTTTTTGGAGTTTGCAGACATTTAGTTTTACTTTTATTAAAAATGGTTTTATAAATAAATTTTTTTATTCACAAATACTATGTGTTCAATACTGATGTTAGGTACACTTATAACAAGTCCATCCTGTTTCACCTGCCTGAAGTACAAAAACAAGCTCACATTCTTCTCTCTACAGTTATTACTGCATCACATGCACAAGTGTAAGAAAGATTTATACAATGCAATTAAATGAAAAAACATTCTTTCTCACTTTTCCATCCCTACTTCCAATCTACGGAAGCAACTTGTTTTTCGTTTTGCTTCTTTTCTTTTGCCATTTATTATAAACCATGTAAATCTACATAATGTACCAAAATCCTTATTGATTTACCAATTTAGACTATAGCTTTTGACTTCATGTTCTAACTGTAGTATATTTATATCAGTTTCCACCTCTCCTCTTTTCTCCCGTATTTTGTTGGATATTGCTGCAGCTGTTTTTATAACTATTACCCATTCTGTATTTCTTTGTTTTCCTTATTAACAGAGGCAATGTGTCCAGCTATAAACACATTCTAAGGCTCCATATGAAATATCAGGAACTCTGAGAGATCGTCCACTTCCTAATTCAGATAATACCCCTCCTACTTGATGAAATGTGGAGGCAATGCTTGCAGGTACAACCGTCATGTTATAGCCATGAGTTGACAAATATAACAGTGACATGGTAAAAATAATAGAGCAGAAAAAGAGTGCCCAGCTCCCAGGCACAGCATTAGAAAGCTGGCCTGCTCTAACTGCCTCCATCTAGATCTTTTGTAGGTGGAGAAGACAAAACCCTTTAGTTTAAGCTACTGCTAATAAGGCTGTTTGTTAGCTGTAGCTGAATGCATTCCTAACAGAAATAGTTATATTATTTTCATTCTTCATTGGTTCTTCACTGATAACTTTATAAGTATAATAAAGTAATACACTGTAGGAATACATGTGAGTATAATGATACACTTAAATCTCTTGTTTCTTGTTTTATCTTCATTAGACAATATCTTATGACCGATTCCACTCTTTAATTATGTGTTTACTGTTATATTCAAAGAGATGCTGGAACGAGGAAGAGGTTAAAGAGAGATTATTTGCCATCTTGAACTAGGAATATCACATCTCTTTTGTATACTTAATTGGCTCAAGCTTCACATGACCTAGAATATTTTCCCCTTTCCTCTGGGGTACTTTCATTCTGTCATATAGCTCAGATGCTCTAAAAAGCCAGTGTTTCTCCCAAAGCATGGATAGCAGGATGCCCCACACCACAACGATCTTTGTTAGCTATTATGGCCCTATGCTACTGCAGACCTGGACTTCCATTGCTGGAGTTTTCAAGTGTATGTTCACATTTATCCATTATTTTCAAAGCAGATTCCAAAAATGAGGGTGATTGGATCAAGAGAGATATATTGTCAGTCACATGAAGTGCCTGGAAGATGCTTTTGCTCTTCTTGCATGGTACTCAGCTGCCAGTCCAGATTCTTCCATCTCTCATGGTGCATTTCCTCTTGAGGAGCCCTTGATGATTCCTGGAAGCAGAAAGTCTCTACCCATCAAAACCAGAACAATCAGAGGCTTCAGAATTTTTTTTATTTTTGGCTGGAACTGTCTTAGTTTGGGGGGATTGTGTATAGTATAATGAAAGTATTGGCAGCCAGTAGGTTAGATGAAGATGAAGATTGCCTCTGGTGGAACCAAGGGGGATTTGAAAAGGGTTTACCTTTCATTCAGATCTATGAGTTATGTATTCAAGTATTCATTCATTCAACAAATGTTGATAGGTGGTGTGGTGCAATTCGTTAGTTGTGGAATCAGAAAGACCAGCCTGTCCTTGAATACTTCCCCTGCTCTTCACTGATCCCTGAACTTGAAGCAGATTCCTTAATTCTCTACTACTTGCTGTCCTCCTTTCAAACACAATGAAAATACTATCTTATAGCAACTCAAGGGTTAGCAATAATATATGTAAAATACTCTCTTTCTCTCTTCTCTAATCACGGAGCAATAAGGGTGTGATTCCTGAGTGGCCCAGTCCCCCTGCCTCCTCAGGGAGAAGTATAAAGAAAGGAGGGGAGAAAAGATTTCTGATAGAGGAAAATTTCCAATTCCTGTTTCTGAGACCCCTGAGCTGCCCTTCCTGCAACAATTGCTTTGATGCTATGAGCAATTCTATTCTTGCAATAGATCCCATTTTTACATATTGTGGTTGGAGTTGAGTTTCCATCACTTTCAGCTGAAAGCGTCCTGAGGGTGGCAGCTGAAACCCTCCTCTTTTCTTTGAGGGCATGTGGATTATTCGGTGAAAATAATGAAAGCTGAGGGAGAGAAGGCAGGCTCATCACTACGGTTAAAGCAGGTTGATATTTGTGATTGTCTGCTTTGCCAGCTAGGGAACCCAGTCCTGGGTGTCAAGAAGGACTTATCTTCATTCTCTGCTTCAATAGCTCTCTAAAACCTCTGTGAATATACTTATCTTGCCTTTAACTGCTCATCTTCTGCAGTAGGACTGAGCTCCCTGAGGGCAGGCCTTGTGGCTCTAATGCCTTGAATGTTATAAGCTGTCCAACTCACATGTGTAGAATGAATAGTGTGTAAATAAATATACAGAAAATTAAGAATTTCTCAATTGTCACTCATGTGAATGTCTCCTAAATACAGTCTTTCCACTTAATAAATAAAAAGTTACTAAATAGTACCATTGCCTGAGCCAATTAAAGTTTTGCATATCTTAGAACCTTGCCTCTGCTATTTACTCACCAGTTAAAGCAAATTATTTAAGTTATCAATCCCCAGATCTCTAATGTGCACTTTGACAAGTATATATATATTTTTGAAATTCAAATGCTGTATTGAGAAAGATATAATCCATGCAGAGGGCATTATGACTAGTGTGCTTCTGGGTTAACTATTTGGCCAGGAGGGAAATAATATTGCCACTAGTTGAAGATCATCATTTTGGAGCACCTCCAGACCTTATTACTGCATGGTCAGACCTGGGGAAAAGAATGAAAATGTATTTCCTTCTACTTTGGTTCAGTTGATAGGCTATTCTCTATTGGAGACAAACTGTGTTTCACACACAACCAGGTAGGTGACCACTTAATATCACAGCAAGGTGCAATCAGGCAGTGGGTTCCACAGGGTCAGTCTTCTCCCAGTTGATCGATGGGAGCAGTTCATTAAGGTCAAGATGTCAGAAATGTAAATAGTTCTTTCACTGCTTCCCTCCACCACTGTTTTCCCTTTGGGTTATTATCATTTATCACTTCTGGCAAATCAAAAAGAGAGAGAGAGAGAAAAAAAGGAAAAATCAGAAGAATGTTTAGACTGTTGGTGAAAATGCTGCTGCTGAATAAGATGATGTCTCCTTGGAAGTTATCACAGCTTGATAGCCGTAATCCCTTCTCAGAACCTTTAGAAGGCTTTGTGGCCCTGTCTGAGTGTTCCCAAGTTATTCCGCTGGTGGGTTGCCTGTGTTTTTCCATTCCCAATTAATGACTGGATAAGGAAGTAAGAACAGAATAGGGAACAGGGGCTTATTAGGGACCAGTAACGGTTCCCTGTGACAAGACATCTAACAGATGAAACACTGTTCCTGTCATCCTTTTCATTTCTGCATTTATGTGGCTGGGTTACCAGGAGATAGGGAGAGAGATCAGTCTAGAAGTCCAGTATGGGGCACCAAAGCTAGTGAGATTTCCAGTGGGAGGCTGAGTTCAGGCAACAATGTCTGTGAAACTGAGCAATGAAAGAGAGAAAGCTTATTGGACATGCAGTCAGAAGATAAGAGCCTAGGTCATTTTCTAATTGTACGAATATATTTGAGATGCCCATGGACTTTGTGTTAGGCTCCATCTTATTGACCAGACAATTACATGATCATGGTGTCATGGTGTTGTTTTTAATTACAGAGATAATTGTCTGAACTATCTGGGAATTTCTACAGATTTTGTGAAATTTTACTTTGGATAGGGATGGGATGCTTTAAAATAGAGGCTCTTACATTTCAGCAAGAGAATAATGGGTAACAATTGCCTGCAAAGAAGAAAAAAAGCTACCATTTATTGATAGTATATGCCAGGAGTTTTTCTGGACACGTCCTACACAGGTAGTAGATGCAATGGAGGGTTATTTACCTCTCCCACTTCCTTCTTTATACATACCTGCCAAGCCAATGGGAGCCTGAGATGAAGTCAAGGGTTTTGAATGAAGCAATTTGAAAATGAACCCTTCCTTGTCAACTATTACAGAAAGTATTATAATATAACCCAGGGAGGTTGAGCACTTGTGACTTAATAAACACAATTAAACCATAAGAAATAAGAACAAGTTTAGATAAACAGAAAGAAAATGAATTTTTCATGCATACCACATTTATTATTTCAGGGGTGTGGCTTATAGTAGGAAAATAATCCATGGAACTCAAAGGTATATTGGAGTTTAGGAGAGATCCTGTTGCAGCCTGGAGGGGAGGAAGCTGTATTGAATGTTGCTTTCCTCCCTTGTGTGGCCTACTCTTCCTTAATAGATGCTAAGGTGCCACATATGCCTGATAGACACCAATTGGTCTAAAGCCAGTTCGCCAAATATAAAATATATCATGCTTTAAACTATTTATAAGGCTTATAACAAATATAATGGAAGAAGTTATTTTAATAGTCCTTGAATGTTTCTATGGCATTTTATTATTTTAATTTATTTTTTAAATTGACAGATAAAAATGGCATGTATTTATTGCATACAACATGGGGTTTTGAACTATACATACATTGTGAAATGGTTAAATCTAGCTAACAAGTGCATTATCTCACATAGTTATTATTTTTTGTGGTGAAAACACTTAACACCCATTCCCTTAGCATTTTTCAAGAATACAATATATTATCATTAACAATCACCATGCCGTACAATAGATCCTTTGAACTTATTCCTCCTATGTAACTGTAATTTTGTATTTTTTGACCAACATCTCCCAAGCCCTCTCCTGCCCATCCCAACTGTCCCAGCTCTGGCAACCATCATTCCATGCTCTGTTTCCATGGGATTAACATTTTTAGATTTTACATGTAAGTGAGATCCCGTGGCATTTACAAGGCCCTGTGTTGGACCAAGTCATACATCCCATTTTTTGCATTTATTTCTCATAGAAATCTTGAAGAGTTTGGGGTATGATTGTTTCTAATTTATTTAACTTGCCCAAGACCATACAGGTACAAAGTGGCAGAACCCACAGTAGCTCTCAGGTTTGTATTATTTCATGCCCTGTGTTTTTGCCATCAGAGTATAGGAAACTTAAAAAAAAAAACAAAACAAAACTTTGTACTTTCAATGCACAGACTTTCAATTCATGCATTTCTAGATTAGTAAATCATTTTCTGCTTTGAAAGTTATTTGTTTTACCTCTGGACTTTCATAAAAAGAAAATGAGCCAAGAAATTAAAAAGTGAAAGGAAAGAGAAATTTGCTGTGTATTTCCATTAAGTAATGTAAGCCATTTTAGTTTTTAAGCATTCCTATGAGATAACAAAATCAGCTTGTGTCAGACTTGAGAGGGAAACTGCACACAGGGCTGTCTTGCTAGTACATGGATAAAAATGTAGTGCTCAAGAGAAGGAAATGCAGCCTTGCCAAGGGAAAAACGATGACTCATGATTCAGACAGTTGCTTACAAAAACCTTTGGAGAAAATATTCTCTGTAGAGTCTGGCAAAGGAGCAAATGGGAATTTCCTGCTATTCTCTTTAGAAAAAGGAAGAGAGAGAGAGTTCCCTTCTGAATGGGGATGGAAGGAGACCAACTGCTTGAGTGAGGACAGCAGCCCTTTCTGCAAAAGATCCCCACAGGCCACTGGACGTTAGTGCACCCACTTGGAGCAAATCCAGGAGTTGTGCTGTGCATGAGCTGCCGGGCAGTAGAGCTTCTTGTTCCTTCTCTAAATTGCAATATTTGTGCTATGTAGTTGGGTAAAAATAGCATTTTGGGTGGTAGTAGATGATTACAGGTAGTTAAGAGTATAGTCCCTGGTTCCAAATATGTCTCTGTTCTTTACCTACTGTGGATTTGGTCAAGTTACTTAACCTTACTGAGCCTCAGTTTTCTTATGTATAAAAAGGAGAGAACAATACTTACCTCATAGATGTTCTCTGGATAATTAAATAAGATGGTCTATCTATCTATCTATCTATCTATCTATCTATCTATCTATCCATCCATCCATCCATCTCTCTAACTATCATCTATCGAGCTAGCTAGCTAGCTAGCTAGTTCATCCTCAGCAGATCCCTTGCAGAAAGTAAGTCCTTAAGAAATGTAGCTGTTATTGTTGTGTTTGCATTGTACTATCATTGCAAATATTTCCATTATGAAGACACAAGTTAAAAATAGTTGCCTTGATGATTTCTCATGAAATTAAATATGGAATTACTGCATGATTCAGCAATTTTATATCTGGGTATATAGCCCAAGAAGTAAAAGCTGGGACATGAATAGATATTTGTATACCCATATTCATAGCAGCATTATTCACAATAGCCAAAAAAAGGAAGCACACTAAGTATGCATCAGTGGACCAATGAATAAACTCAATGTGGTACACACACACAAACACACACAGCCTTAAAACAGAAAGAAATTCAGAAACATGCAACAACATGGATGAAACTTGAAGACATTATATTATACTAAGAAGAATAAGACAGTCATGAAAGGACAAAATTTATATAATTAGTCATATGAGGTACCAAGAGTAGTCAAATTCATAGAGACAGAAAGTAGAATGGTGGTTACCAGGGGCTTGGAGAAGGACAAATGAAGAGTTGGTGTTTAATGGCTTCAGAGTTGCAAATGAAAAAGATGAAAGAGTTCTGGAGATGAATAGTGGTGATGGTTGCACGACAATATGAATGTACTTAATGTTACAGAACTTAAAATGTAACTTAAAAAGGGTTTAAATGCTATATTTTATGTATATTTTGCCACAATATGAAAATGGGAAAAATCATTTCCTTAAGCACTGGAATTTGTAATATGTAACTTGTATTGCACTTGGTGCAGATATGCAATGTGTGAAGTGCTCTTGGCTTTTTCCCCCATAGTTTTAGCACGCAGGGATCGTGATCCACTTCTTGGACTATCATTTAAAATATGGAGTATTGCAAATGTGCCATAAGTAAAAACTTTTAACAATCTAACCTCTAACTGACAATGAACTTAGACTGTAAGATAATTTTTTATTTCTAAGAGCCTGTTGATTTAATCTCATCTTGGAGTCTTATGAAAGAGATCTTAAGACATCAAACAATGTATGTTGAGTTTAACAAGGGAACACAACAAGATGCTTTGGCTCCATTTTCTTTATTTTTCAGTAAATTTATGCTTTTTTATTTTTTGAGAGGTTTCAATGAGGTACAATGACATGTAATAAAGTGTACTTATTTAAAGTGGACACTGTGATAAGTTTTAACATGTATATACACCCCTGAAACCATCAACACAGTCAAGATAGTGAAAATGTCCTTGTGCTCTCAAAAGTTTCTTTGTGTTGCTTTGTAATCTCTCACTCCATCTCACTCCTCAGTACTACTGCCCCCACCCCCAGGTAACCACTAATCTGCTTTCTGTCATTATAGATTAATTTTCCTTTCTAGAGTTTTATAGAAATAGGCCAATACAAAATTTACTCCTTTTTGGTCTATTTTCTTTTCTTTTTTTTTTTTGAGATGGAGTCTCGCCCTGTCACCCAGGCTGGAGTGCATTGGTACAATCTCCGCTCACTACAACCTTCACCTCCTGGGTTCAAGTGACTCTCCCGCCTTGGCCTCCCGAATAGCTCGGATTACAGGCAGTCGCTATCCTGCCCTCTAATTTTTGTATTTTTACAGAGATGGGGTTTCACCATGTTGTCCAGGCTGGTCTGGAACTCCTGACCTCAGGGGATCTGCCTGCCTCAGCCTTCCAAAGTGCTGGGATTACAGGCATAGCCACTGTGCCTGGCCCTTTTGTATTCAGCATAATTTTTTTGGAGATTCATCCATGTTGTTGTGTGTATCAATGATTCATTCCTTTTTATTGTTGAATAATGTTCCATTGTATGGATATACTACAATTTCTTTAATCATCCATTTGTGATGGACAAACAAAGCTCCCACAAACATTCATATACAAGTCTGTGTATATGAATGTTTATACACAGAATCCTTTCTTTTCTCTTGGATAAGTACTAGGGAGTCGACTGGTTGGATCATGTGGTAGGTATATGATTACCTTTTTTAAAAACTGCAAAAATGGTTTTCCAAAGTCATTGGACCATTTTTTGAAAGTTCTAGTTGCTCCACATCTTTGCCAATCCTTGATATGGTGAGTCCTTTTAACTTCAGCCATTCTAATAAGTATGTAGCAGTGTCTTATTGTTGTTTAATTTGCATTACATTAAAGGTTAACGATATTGGTGTTTTCCTGTCTTGTTTGCCATCTCTGTACCTTCTTTCCTGAAATATGTGTTGAAATCTTCTGTCTGTCTTTTATTGGGTTATTTGCTTTCTTATCACTGAATCTTGAGAATTCTTTACATATCAATACAACTTCTTTATCAGAGAGGTGACTTGCAAATATATGCTCTCAGTCTGTGACATGTCTTTTAATCCTCTTAAGAGAGTCTTTTGAAGTGGGCTCTGTTTTTTTTTAAATTCGTAGGCTAATTGTTGGGGGATATAATTTGAATAATGCGTTATAGGTTTTCTAGGAACACCCTCTACATGAATGTCAAAACAGAATAACAACTGAAACATAATTGTCTGATTTGGTGATAACTATGATGTGAACATGTTTTTGGAGTACTCTCCATCAGGTCAATTAACGAGTTAAGTGGTTAAGTGGATCCTACTAAATTAGGAGAGTATAATTTTGTGCTGGCACTACTAGTCCAATTTTTGAGTTTGTCTTAAACTATCCTAGTAAATTTTAGGCAATTAAACTAATGTTTAAAAAGCAACAATTAATGTTGAGAACAAAAGGATTCATAAAACAGTTCATTTTTTAGGCTCAGCAAGCACCAGTGCAATGTGTTTAGAGAAAATGTCTGCAGTCAACAAGGTATGGCTCTGGGTGACATTCATCTTCTGACTCTATTACCAGATGCTAGCTCTCTCTGTGTTTCCCACAGCCAAACCCGTCAAGAAGAAATCCATGTTGATGAGGGCCCCCACAGTCTGTGCTTGGCAGACCTCTCATGCATCAGAAATAGAGCTTGGCCAAGAGGGCTGGTGAACTTTGCTCAGAAAGGACAGAAGCTATGGCAGGTCCTCATGATGGAAAGGGCTCCCCTGGGATCAAATCATTTCACATTCATTATCTGACCTGCACCACCAACAATCCTTGAGAAAGAGTTTACCATGTTAATATACTAATTTGCTATTTGCATGTCTTCTTTGATGAAGCATCTGTTCCAATATATTACCCATTTTTATTATTTTATTTATTATGTATTTTATTGTTTTACTAGTGGCTTTGTTATTATTGAGTTCTCAGAGATTTTAAAAAATATATTCTGGAGATGAGTCTTCTATCATATATGTGATTTGCGAATACTTTCTCCCAGTCTGTGGCATGTTCTTTTCATTTTCTTAAGAGTATTTTATGAATAAGTTCCTGATCAGATGTTATCTGAATACTTGAACGTGTTTAATGCCACCTAAAATGCCTAAATAACACCTTTGTTGACTGCAAAAAAGACTATACAAATGTGTGCTGATATTGCCCTGCATCTGCATGTTCATATATTTAAGCAAAATTCATATATTTGTATGTAACCCAGATGTTCACCAGCGCCTTCTTACTGTTCAAGAGCTAGATAAGACAGCTCCATCTCCTAATCCAGCTTTGTGGATTCCTAAGGTGTGATATGGGAAGGGGGAAGGTGGCTCTGTTGTCATTGTTTTGCCTTCTGTTTCTTCTAATTTGGTTCATCTATGAAGATCTGGCCACCCCATGTTTGTTCAAACATGAGACCGGGCACTTTCTGTGATTTGTACACAGAGGTTTTACGCACATAAGGACTTTTTGTGGTAGCCATTTTTATTGAAGTTTTGGAGATGATGGCGGACAGAGTTTCAATACATCGGCGCACACAATTTCATGCTGCACGTGAGCTACGCTGTTTGGAAAAGTTCTTTTTTCATTCCCACCAGCAAAAGTTTCATTGTCTGACTTGTTCCACGTAGTGTCACAGTTCCAGAGCTTTGGGGGATTTCTGTCTGTCTCCTTTCTCCTTAAAAGCTGACACACAAAACATGCTATTGGTATTTTACTGTCTTTTCTGTTGCCACACCCATAACCTCAAGATCTCACTAGATATTGAGTGAAGCCTCATTAGATATTTTTCTACAGACTCATTAGATATTTTTCTAAACAAAGAGTGTTTTCCTTAAGACCTTATTCTGGTGCCAGCCAAAGTAATATTATTATTTTACTTTATTCCTCATGCCTAGTCATCGGTTCAGCACATGCAAATGTGCACCTTTGGGCTAGTTGCCTTCATTTTTATTGGAATTAATTTTAATTGTTACTTATCTTCTACTGGTTATGGACTTATTTTTGGCATTCTGGATGGGCTGACATGCTAAGCTGTGATACAGTATTTCTAATTCTGCAGAAGTGGCCTCTCTCCTGTCATTCTTGCCCCAGCATGGAGGTAGAGCAGGTCTTTTCAAGAACTTGCCAGTTTCTGGGCCAGTTTAGCAGTTCAGCCCAGAGAAAGCAGTGGACAATAGGGCCCCATTGCTGAGAGAGATTTCTTTAGCTTCCTCTTGGCTGCTCTAGACACTGCCTGGACTCTGCATTGCTACTTGCTGATCTTGTCCTTGACTCCAGGAAAAAGGGGAGTTCGGCTACAGAAGGGCTTTTGGCAGAGCAGGGGTGGAGAGCTGGAGGAAGGATGAAGCTTGAGGGGGGCTTGACTGGTTTGAGTCAATGGCAGCAGGCCCCCCATGATGACATTTCTTGTTTGCATAGCCCGTGTGTGTGTTACCCACTTTGAACTGGAAGGGGGAGCCCTGAGTTCATTGTCTACACAATAGTAGCTTCTCTGGAACTCTTAATGAACAGATTACTTCTCCTGAAAGCTGCTTTTTTTAAAAGGAACTCAGATTTCTTTACTGCTCTAGGAAAAAATGCCTAGATACAAATAAAGACCTTTATGATGCTTCTCTTTGAACTTCTTTTTAAAATCTCCATTCACTAGAGACTGAATGAAATCATTATGTGACCATGGGCAGTTACTAAATTTCTTTGAGATTTAGTTTCCTCTCCTGTAAAATGGCAATAATGTATTTGTGCCTACCTGAGGGGTGCTTGTGGAGAAGATTAAATCCGATTATCTATATGGGATCTCAGCGCAGTGCCTATTTCATTAGAATTTCTCAGTAAACAGCAACTGCTAATGGCAGTAATAGCCATTATAACCCAAGTTCCCAAGTTTTGGTACAAAGACAAAAACCTAACCAGTCAGTCCATGCTGACCAGGTGCCCAAAGAGCTCCTAGAAAAGCTTGATTTTTTCCCAGTGTAAGCCCTGGGAAAAATTAATGCCCTCTCTATCCCACCTAAACTTCCCTTTCTACTATGTTTCCTGGCTTTTTGCTTGGTTTGAAACTGGACTTAAACTGCTGCGCCTCTTTCATTTGGCTTTAGGGACTATGTGGCGTCTGCAATGCAGAGCAACAGAAAACTGGACAGGACATTCCTGGAATTCTGTATGAACAAGGCAGTGGAGACTGGAAGCAGGCTTAGTTTTTTGAAAAACTAGGGAGAAAACTAACCAGATGGCTAGGGTATAAAAAGGTTCTTCTTCCTCTGATGCCTGTGCCATGCCAGCAGACAGGGACCCACAGCTCCCCTAAGATACCCACACATCTTGGCTCTCCCATGATGAGCAGAATAAAGAGATTGCTGCTTAATAGTGTCATGGAAGTAAATGGGACTTCTCACCCTTAAGCTTGCAGGGATGGTGGGGGGCACATAATTATTTAAAAATCTTTCCAGGAGCAAAGTATCCCCCAAATAACATGGGAAGGTTAGGGAGAACACAAAAGCTGACATATTCCTCTGGCTATTCCTGATGGCCAGCTCAATTCTAACTTTATGATGGGAGAATCTGGAGCACACAGTAGGAGAAATGGGAACCCCAGGTTTAGTTCCAGACCCTCCAGCTTGCCTTTTCTCTTTTAATCCCACAGCAGCTCATGCCATATTTATTCCCCCATAAGGTTCAGGTCCCCTTATTGTCTCTTACCTTATATATTCCACATGGCTTTCTTGAATTTTAAATTCCTTAAAGGCAGCGGCCAGAAAGTATACTACTTTGCAGGTATATTTTAAAAAGAACAACTAATAGGTACTCGGCAATTTTATAATATGAATGGTTATATAAATCAAATCGTAATTAAAACTGCCATGTTGACTTTTGCATCAAAAATAATTTATTTTCCAAAATAAAATTTAAATAAATAAAAATAACTCATAATTTAATAAAAATTTTAAAATCTTCTAGTGTCCTTTCATATGCGGTACATTAGCCATCAGTCACTTAAACAGCATCTGCTGGTTGAAGAATGCTTGAAGTAATTGTCCAGTCCCAGAGGCACAGGCTAGGAGATCTTCAGTTTCGGAGGTAACCTGCAAGTCTGTTAATGAAGTAAAAGTTCCTTAGGATTTCCACTCTGACTATGGTCCAGGCACAGTGACTGTACTCCTTGGCCTTCAGGTAATGCAGAATTCTCCCATAATATCTTTTCAGGTGCAGACTGCTCATGAATTTTCCCCTGGTGAAATCTTCTTTCTCCGGTTTTTCTTCCAGGACTGTCTTCAGATGGTTTATCTGATGATAGACATTAGCCAGGAGGTTCTCAACAATAGTCTCATTCCAGCCAGTGCTAGATGAATCTTGTCTGAAAATAGCAAAGATGTTCTGGAGCATCTCATAGATGGTCAATGCGGCGTCCTCCTTCTGGAACTGCTGCAGCTGCTTAATCTCCTCAGGGATGTCAAAGTTCATCCTGTCCTTGAGGCAATATTCAAGCCTCCCACTCAATTGCCACAGGAGCTTCTGACACTGAATATTGCTGCTTCTTTGTAGGAATCCAAGCAAGTTGTAGCTCATGGAAAGAGCTGTAGTGGAGAAGCACAACAGGAGAGCAATTTGGAGGAGACACTTGTTGGTCATGTTGACAACACGAACAGTGTCGCCTACTACCTGTTGTGCCAGACCAAAGGCTTCGAAAGGTTGCAGTTAGAATGTCCTTTCTCCATGGGTATGGCCTATTTATATGAGATACTCCTCTCTCTATTCAGAGGAATTTCCCACTTTCACTTCTCCCTTTCAGTTTTCCTATGTCATTTACATTTTTAGTAGTTTCTAAAACTCTTTATTTAAGCTCCTATCTTATGTTATATATATTAGGGAAAAAGATTTACAAACTGTGAGGTTTTCTAATGTTTTTTAAAGTTTCAGTGAATGACTAAAGCAAATTGTAAAACAAGACTTGGGAGAAAGCAAAGGAAAGCAAATGACCTGAGAATTCAAGAACCTCAAAACACTAAAAGATACAATTGGTCCTTCCTATCCATGGGTTCTGTATCCGTGGATTCTACCGACTGTAGATGGAAAATATTTTTTAAAAATACAATAAAAATAATAATACAAAAACAAAAAATTATGTAAATTTTAAAGATACAGTATTACAGCTATTTAGCATTTATATTGTATCAGGTATTATAAGTAATCTAGGGATGATTTAACATATACAGAAATACATGTGCAGATTATATGCAAATACTGCAACTTTTTATAAGAGGGAATTGAGCATCCTCTGATTTTGGTATCTGTGGAGGCAGCGGGATGGTGGCCCTAGAACCAATCTTCTTTGGATACTGAAAGACTGAGAGATAGATTTACTGAAAAGTCAATCAGGGAATGGTAGCTGAAACTGGAAGGAGTTTTGCCCAATATGATAATAGGTTAGTGTGAGAGGGCCTTGGAAACTTCTGAAAGGCACTGGAATAGTCTAGGGTATAAGAAATTTTCAAACCAACCAGCCACAGCCCTTTTGATCCTACACAGAGGAGAAACTGCCCCAAGTGGAATCACACTTCAGCAGGATATAAACAACAGAGACAAGGATAGAGAAGGCCCAACTAGGGTGGGATGGAGAACTCAGAAGGCAGGCTGCTGTGTTTTTGACCATTTCACAAAAGCTAACAGAAGAGGGAGCTCTGTGAAGTTAGAAAAACCACCCTGAACCACTTCCTGGTTCAGGAAAAATAAGCTCTTACAAGACCAAACAACAGAAAAGTATTAAGATGGAATCTCATACAAAGTTATTAATAGAAAAAAGAGAAGGCTTTGGGAAGATGGCTGATTAGAAGCAGTTGTGGTCTGTGGCACTCTGCTCTTGAAGCCTTTGGCCAGGATGGTCTGACTGCCCTGAGCCTGTCATGCTGTGAGAAAGCCCAAACTAGCTTACAAGGAGAGACCATGAAAATTGGCAGTGTAGTTCAAAATTTTAAATTTCAAGCAATGGAATTGTTCCTTTAACTTGCAATACCGTTACTAGTTATTTACCTATGGCTATCCCTGCAGAAATATGCATGTGTATGTGCACGGGTATTATAGATACATACAAAACATATATAAATGTTTATTATATTACTATCATAATAACAAAGACAAATGTCCATCAGCAGGGAGCTTGTCAAGTAATACTATCACGTGGACAAGATGGAATATTATTCAGCCATCGAAAACGACAATCAGCTGATATAGACCCATATCACAGATACATTTAGTGAAAAGAGCAATACACATAAGAAAGGATATGATATTATCATTTGTTTTGTAAGTTACTAGAAAGGTATACATATGATGCTGTTATATGCATATGATTTTTTCCTTTGGGTAGAATTACTATCTATTAATAGTAGTTACCCTGGGGAATAATGCTGATGGGGTGAGGATGCAGCAAGGAAGAAAAATCTTTATCTTTTCACTTCATACCTTTAGAACTATCTGCATATGAGTTTTTCCTTGTAATGAGAAGAGGTCTGGGAAATAGGGTTATTAGGCTACTAGGGAATTAGGTTGTTACATTTGTAATTTCGTGCACTTTGAGAAAATTTAATAAATATTACTAAATTTTAACATTTGTTTTATTTGCATTTAAAATGTTCTATTATAAGCATATATTATTTTTGTCATTAGGAAATTTGAAAGACACCAGTTAATATTGAAAAATAGAACATAAAATTGTACATACAACATGGTTATGCAAAAATATGTAGAGAAAATTAATAAAGGAAGTAAACCACCATTTTAATAGTGGCTTGATTTGGCTTGTGAAACTAAAGAGTGATTTTTTTCCTCCTTATATTCTTTGTATTTTCCAATTTTCCGCCAGTAAACAAGTATTGTTTCATAATAGACTAATTTACATTATAAAATAAACGTGTCCCAACCTTTCTGGTTATTCTGCCTCTCTATGGGTTTCATTCTCTCTGGCCTTTTGGCTTTTGCAGGCCAGCTCTTAGCAAGACCTTGGCCATCTCATGCATTTTAAAAACAATGAGTTTCAGAATATTAATAAAAATCTCGGCTCTTCCACTCAAAAATGTCTGTTATGTCAGTGTTTGAGTAATTCCTTGGGGTTTTGACGAGCATTCTCGGATTAGTCTGGAATCATCCATGGCTCATAGCACAAAAGCCAGTGCAAGGAGCTTCAGAGGTTAGTCAACCTAGAGATGGCCGTCCCTCTCAGGAAAGAGGAGACAGTCTATAGAGTCTGGTCACTGGGTCCTGCTCCTATAGAATGACTTGCAGGCTTGTATATAGTTAACCTTTCCAGGTGCAACAGAAGGCCTCATCACTGCCCACATCAAATGGCCTCTTATCCTCCATCTGGAAATGGTCCTTAGAGAGTTCATAATCTAATACAATAAAAACAACAGTAGTGGCGGTAGTACTAGTTATCATTTATTAGGCACTTGCTATTTGCCATTCTTTGAATAATCCTCATAGTAAACATTTGACATGGCTTATTATCATCCCCATCTTACAGAGGAGGGAAATGAGGCTTAGAGAGGCTGTGTGATGTGCCCAAGATACACACTGCTAATAACATGGGTAGATTGCACTTAAAACTGTGATCTTTCCTGTAGAATATCAAGCAGTCTATGGCTGACATCTTCAGATAGGTTCATGGTGTCAACCATGATGGTGATGATGGCTCTCAAAGAAAAAAAAACTACATCTAGTGGAGAAGATGAGAAGGCATTCATTGCCCTTAATGCAGGCAGTGTGCCTAAAGAAGTGGTATGATCACTACAGGTAGAGGTGGCTGTGGTGAGGTGATGTGCTTGAGGGCATTCAATCGGTACTGTCCAATAAAGTCACATATGCAATTTAAAAAGCTCTAGTAGCCATATTGAAAGAGGAAAAGAAACAGGTGAAGTTAATTTTAATAATATGTTTTATTTAGCATAGTATATCCAAAATATTATAATTTCAACATGTAACCAATATAAAATTATTCATGAGATAATTAAATTTTGTGTACAGTGTTCAAAACATAATGCACATTTTTACACTCACAGTAGATGTCAATTTAGACTAGTACCATATAAAATGCTCACCAGCCACATGTGGTTCATGGCTAGCATGATAGACAATAGATACCGTGATATCCACAGCTCTAGATAGACAGAGACCAGCACAAACACAGCCAGGAGAATGAACAAGTTTGCAGGAGCAAAGACAAGGAGCTTCAATTGTGGACAGGCTTCATTTTAGGAATCAAGGAGGCTGAGGGTGGAAAAGTCAGGTTGAGCTGTATTACGGAGTCTTGAATGCCAGAGTGTAGCATTTGGACTTAATTCAAGAGGTCTTTGACAGAGAAGAGACTGGAGTTTTTTCCCTGGGCAGAACAATAGGCAGAAATGTTAGAGGTGATTGGAACAGGGAGAGGCGAGGAGAAGTCCTGCCCAGAGGCTCTCATGGCTGTGGAGGGTGAAAATAAAGGCCATAGCTGTGGAAATGGAGCCAAAGGAATGGAAACAGAAAAATAAAAAGGGATTTTTTTTTCTGGTTTCTTCTCTTTGTTCTCTAGCTACTTCCTGCTATTGCGTTCATGAGGTGCTTCCTAATACTCCACTTCCAGTTGCCTTTATGGAGTTTCTCCTCTATCCCTTCTCCTGAGCATTAGTAGTAATCTTGGCAGAAGCTCACCTATGAATGGGTTAAAATTTCTTCCTTTTAAATACATCATTTTAAGTTTTAGCTTCATTTCTCTTCTTTTATTAGAGTTGTATCAGAATAACTAGGAAAATTTATTTAACCTTCTGTCTACCAGGGAAACCTATTTCTTAGACCAGCCCAATGTGTATCTGCATTGTAAGGGTTAGTGCCCGAACCCTTTCCCGTCATCTTTTCCTTTGTTATTTGTCCCTTCTGTGGACATTATTTTTGCACACATCCTTTCCTCCCCTCGTTAACTTTCCGTTGTATGAAAAAACTACTTCCAGTCCTTGTACCAGTTCCTTGTGGTTAATGAGGTTTGGAGAGACAGAGTGACATTTAGAAAGTAAAACTTGAATGACATTTCTAGTCATTTGAAATCACTTTAATTTGGAACTGCTTTTCTATAAATTTCAGAGATAGGAGCCAATTTGTCCTCCTCTTTTGAATATAATTATCTATGCAGGACTACTATGTATCTAGAAATAAACATTTTAGTTGTCTTCTCTTCCTCTTTATATCTTCAATTATTTTTCAAGGAAGAGGGTCCCTATCAAAGAATGATAAATTATACAAGATGAAGAGTTATTGAGAGGTCCATAAGCAGTGGCAGAACATAAATGAAGTCAAAAGCAATCTTTCAGAAATATCTTGGGAAGCCAACAAATTCTTTCATAAGAGGTTAATACATAAAAGGGAGAATCCCCATTTCCTCTTTTAAGAAAAAGTTTATAAAACAATAATATACATAGAAAATTGTGCATACATCTTAAGTATATAGCTCAATGAATTGTTATAAAATAAAAACGTCTGCACTCTTCTGTAACCACAAACTAAACATTATCAACACAACAGAAATCGCCCTCTTGTTCCCTCTTAGTCTCTTGGGGCTGCTCTAACAAAACACCGTAGACTGAATGCCTTTTAAACAACAAGCATTTATTTTTATAGTTCTGGAGGTTGGAAAAGCCAAGACTAAGGCCCTAGGAGATTCAGTGTCTGATGAGGGCTTGCTCTTTGCTTTGTATACAGCGCCTTCTCATTGCATTCTCATATGGTAGAAGGGTGGAAACAAGGTCCCTCAGGCTCAGGCTTCTTTTATAAGGCACCAATCCCATTTGTTAGGGCTCTTGTTCCATTACCTAATTATCTACTAAAGGACCCACTTCTTAAAATGATTGCATTGGGGATTAGGTTTTAACATGTGAAATTTCAGGGACACAAACCTTCAGACTATAGCACCTCACAATCATTATTCTCTCTCCTCTCTCTCGTCACTACTTTCTTCTCCCAAAGTCACTACCATGCAGTCTTTTAACACTCTATATTCTGTCTGTTTTTGAGCTTTGTATAAATGGTTTCTTACCCTCAATAGAATGTCTGTGAAATTCGTCTATCTTGTGTGTATAGTTTATTAATTTACATTAATGTGTTTTACCCTATTTAGAAGTATACCACAATGTTTTATCCCTTCTACTACTAATAATTTTTTAAAATATTTGCCATGATAATTAATGCTCCTATGAAATTCCTTGTCTGTATTTTTTACTGCACAATAGTACATACTTCTTTTGGGTATATGCCTAGAATGAAGTAACTGGCTCATAGAATATGTATATGTTCAGATTTAGCAGATAATATTGTAATGACTTGCCAAATGTTTGTACCAATTTACATTCTTACTAACAGTGTTTGAGAAGTTCCAGTTGTATCAGACTCCTGCCAACTTTGATATTGTCAGTCTTTTTAATTTCAGCCATTCTATTGTTGTACAATAATACTTCATTATAGTTTAATTTGCATCTCTCTGATTATTAATAAGTTTCAGCATCTTTTCATATGTTTATTGACCATTTGGATATTTTCTTTGTGAAGAGCCTGTTTCAATCTCTTGTTGACTTATCAGATTTTAAAAATTATATGCAGATGACGTAATTGTTTACATTCAAAATACAAAAGAATTTATAGATAAACGATTAGAATTCAGCAAGGTCGCCAAGCGCAAGATCAATATTAACAATCAGTCATCTCTCTTTAGCAACAAAAAGGTGAAAAATTACATTTTAAAAATGACACCGTAGATGATGTACAAAAATAATCTACTTGGAAATAAATCTAGGCAAAGAAGTGCAAGACTGTTACCTAGAAAACTTACAAATTGTAAATGAGAGGTTAGTGAAGATTTAAATGAATGAAGATCTAAATAAACTTATAAATTGTGAGAGAAATTAATGAATGTCTAAGTTAATGCAGAAACGGAGAGACATACTATATTCATGAACTAAAAGACTTAATATTGTGAAGTATACTTTCTTTCCACATAAATTTGTAGTCAATATGTTCACCCCAAAAAAGCTGTTTGTTAACTTGCCAACCTCATTCTAAAATGTATATAGAAGCCCAAAAGACAATAACAAAAATATTCTTGTAGAACAAAATGGGAAAGAATGTTCCACTAAATATCAAGATTTAGAGCAAAGCATGAGATGTGTGGGGATAGACAGTGAGGCTGATAAAATAGAGTAGAGCTCAGAAACAGACCCATTGATATATGTAAGTGACTTATGAAAAAAATATGGCATTTTACAATGGGAAAATGATGATCTTTTTCTTTTTTAGAAAAACAGGGAAATATATTTATATGTAAAAAATAAAAGGGAACCCATAAGTCATACCATACACACAAAAAAATTCCAGTGAATTATAAGTCTAAATGGAGAAGGCAAAACTTTAAATCTTTTAGAAAATAATATAGAAGCATGCCATCATGACTTCAGTGTAGAGAAAAATTTCTTATGACTCAAAGTCCTAACCACAAAGAAAAGATTGTTAATTAGATTGCAGGAATATTAAGACTTATTTTTAAAATTAAAAAACCGTTAAGAAAAGTCAGGCCATAGAATGACAGAAAATATTTGCAACACCCCAGTAAAGAGAATTGTAATATGCAGATTATAAAAAGAAGTCTTACAAATCAGTAGAAAATAAAACTAGACAAAAATTTGAACAGATGAAAGAGAAACTCTAAATAATCATTACACATGAGAAACTCAGTCTCAGAAATCAGAGAACTATCATTGCATATACACTAAATTAGAGAAATATTAAAAGGCTAAGTAACATCAGTGGCAATATTGATAGTATATAACCTTGATGTGATGTGATGAGAACAGTACTTTACCCCATGGGCTTCCTCCCCAAACCCTTACCCCGGTATAAATCATGACAAATATACTTTAAAAACCATTACCCTATATCTAACCAGTACTCCTCAAAACTGTCAAGGTCATCAAAAATAAGAAAAGTCTGAGGAACTGTCAAAACTAAGAGGAACCCAAGGAGACATGAGAATTATATGTAATGTGGCATTCTGAATGAGATCCCAGAATAGAAAAAGAACAGTAGCTAAAAAACTAATGAAATATAAATAAAGTTTGAACTTTAGTTTTTTTTAAAAAAAGAGTAGCATTAACATGGCAAAGCCATTTTCATATTTTTCTTGAACATTAAGTACAAGTCTATAAGTAAAAAATTTTTAAGTGTAGTCTGGAACATTGCCAGAAACAGAAGTACAGCAGCTATCTGTGCTGTCGCCTAACTCTCCATAGCTGATTGGTCTAAAATGAGATACATCAACGCTCCTCCATGTTTTTTGTTTTCTTTTTAAATGAAAAACTTTATTTTTTAAGAGGAGTTTCAGGTTCATAGCAAAATTGAGAGGAAGGTACATTCAAGCTGAGGAAGTTTTCCTCTATTCCTAGTTTACTGAGAGATTGCATCATGAATGGGTGTTAAATTTTGTCAAATGCTTTTTCTGTGTCTATCAATATGACCATGTGATTTTCTTCTTTAACCTGTTGATGGGACAAATTACGTTAATTGATTTTCAAACGTTGAACCACCCTTGCATATCTGGAATAAATTCTACTTGGTTGTGGCGTATATTTTTTGATACATTCTTGGATTCTTTTTGCTAATATTTTGTTGAAAATGTCTGTATCTTTGTTCATGAGAGATATTGGTCTGTTGTTTTCTTTTCTTGTAATGTCATTTTCTAGTTCTGGTATTAAGGTAATGCTGGCCTGGTTGAATGATTTAGGAAGTATTCCCTCTGCTTCTGTCTTCTGAAAGAGATTGTAGAAAGTTGATACAAGTTTTTTTTCTTTAAATATTTGATAGAATTCACTAGTGAACCCATCTGGGCATTGTGCTTCCTGTTTTGAGAGGTTATTAATTACTGATTCAATTTATTTAATACATATAGGCTATTCAGATTGTTTATTTCTTCTTTTTACGTTTTTCAGATTATGTCTTTCAAGGAATTGGTTCATTCTATTTACTTATCAAATTTGTAGGTATAGAATAGTTTATAGTATTCTTTTATTATGCTTTCAATGCCTATAAAATTTGCAGTGATGTTCCCGCTTTTATGTTTGATATTAGTAATCTGTGTCCTCTGTCTTTTTTCCTTAATTATCCTAGGTAGATGCTTATCAATTTTATATATCTTTTCAAGAACCAGACTTTTTATGTTGATTTTCTTTATTGATTTACTGTCTTCAATTTTATTGATTTCTGCTCTAATTTTTATTTCTTTTTTTTTTTTTTTTTTTACTTACCTTGGATTTAATTTGCTCCTATTTTTCTACTTTCCTAAAGCAGAAGCTTAGGTGATTAATTTTTACGACTTTCTTTTTTTCTAATATAGCACTCAGTGCTATAAATTTCCCTATATGCACTGCTTTCACTGGATTCCACATATTTTGTTAAGTTGTGTTATTTTCATTTAGTTCAATATATTTAAAAGTTTCTTTTGCCAACCAAGATTACTTTACCCAACAAAGTTGACCTTCAGAAATGAGGGAAAATAACAACTTTCCAAGACAAACAAAAGCTGAGGTAGGATGGCACTACTATACCTACTTACAAGAAATGCTAAAAGGAATTCTTCAAGCTGAATAAAAGGATTCTAGTTAATAACATAAAAACATGAACGAATAAAACTTACTGTAGGAATAGGAACAGCTCTGGTCTGCAGCTCCCAGCGAGACCAACACAGAAGGTGGGTGATTTCTGCATTTCCAACTGAGGTACGCGATTCATCTCACTGGGACTGGTTAGACAGTGGGTGCAGCCCACGGAGGGTAAGCAGAAGCAGGGTGGGGTGTTGCCTCATCCGAGAAGCACAAGGGGTTGGGGAACTCCCTCCCCTAGCCAAAGGAAGCTGTGAAGGACCATGCTGTGAGGGATGGTGCTATCTGGCCCAGATACTATGCTTTTCCCATGGTCTTTGCAACCCATAGACCAGGAGAGTCCCTTGGGTGCTAACATCACAAGGGCCTTGGGTTTCAAACACAAAACTGGGCAGCCATTTGGGCAGACACCGAGCTAGCTGCAGGAGTTTTTTTTCACACTCCAGTGGTGCTTGGAATGCCAGTGAGACAGAACCGTTCACTCCCCTGTAAAGGGGGCTGAAGCCAGGGAGCCAAGTGGTCTAGCTCAGCAGATCCCACCCCCAGAGAGGCCAGCAAGCTAAGATCCACTAGCTTGAAATTCTCGCTGCCCCCACAGCAGTCTGAAGTCAAACTGGGACACTCGAGCTTGGTGGGGGAGGGGCATCCACCATGACTGAAGCTTCAGTAGGCAGTTTTCCCCTCACGGTGTAAACAAAGCTGCCTGGAAGTTTGGACTGGGCGGAGCCCACTGAAGCACCTCAAAGCTATTGTAGCCAGACTGTCTCTCTAGATTCCTCCTCTCTGGGCAAGACATCTCTGAAAGAAAGGCAGCGGCCCCAGTCAAGGGCTTATAGATAGAACTCCCATCTCCCTGGGATAGAGCACCTGGGGCAAGGAGCGGCTGTGGGCACAGACAGCTTCAGTAGACTTAAATGTTCCTGCCTGCTGGCTCTGAAGAGAGCAGCAGATCTCCCAGCACAGTGCTTGAGCTCTGATAAGGGACAGACTGCCTCCTCAAGTGGGTCCCCGACACCCATGCCTCAAGATTGGGAGACACCTCCCAGCAGGGTTCGACAGACACCTCATACAGGAGTGCTCCAGCTGGCATATGGCAGATGCCCCTCTGGGACGAAGCTTCCAGAGGAAGGAGCAGGCAGCAATCTTTGTGTTCTGCAGCATCCACTGGTGATACCCAGGCAAACAGGGTCGGAGTGGACCCATAGCAAACTCCAGCAGACCTGCAGAAGAGGGGACTGACTGTTAGAAGGAAAACTAACAAACACAAAGCAATAGCATCAGCATCGACAAAAAGGATGACCACACAAAATCTCCATCTGAAGGTCACCAAAAGCAAAGACCAAAGGTAAATCAATCCATGAAGATGAGGAAAAACCAGCACAAAAAGGCTGAAAATTCCAAAAACCAGAATGCCTCTTCTCCTCCAAAGGATCACAACTCCTTACCAGCATGGGAGAAAAACTGGATGGAGAATGAGTTTGATGAATTGACAGAAGTAGGCTTCAGAAGGTGGGTAATAACAAACTCCTCCGAGCTAAAGGGGCATGTTCTAACCCAATGCAAGGAAGCTAAGAACCTTGATAAAAGAGGAATTGCTAACTAGAATAACTAGTTTAGAGAAGAACATAAAGGACCTGATGGAGCTAAAAAACAGCACAAGAACTTCGTGAAGCATACACAAGAGCTGAACTGATCAAGCGGAAGAGAGGATATCAGAGATTGAAGATCAATTTAATGAAATAGGCTTCAATATATAGATTTGGAGAAATTCAAGAGCTAATAGGCACCACACCAGAGGCATTAACAGAAGATGACTTGACAGAGATAAGTGCTTCTGAACCAGTGCCAGACAATGAGGAAGAAGATATAGGAGAAGAAGTGCCAGAAAACAAATTGGCATTAGACAATCTGGCAGAAGAGTTCTGATTATTCAAGACTGCTTTTGGCTTCTTTTATGACATGGACCCCTCTACAACATGGGCACTGCAACTAAAGCAAATGATGGAAGAATGATTGGTACCATATATATAAAAATTTTTAGAGAAACAAGCAAAAAAGTTACACAGAAATTATGATTTATTTCCATAAAGTTACACTGTGCCTGCTTCTTCTGCCTCTCTTTCCACGTCCTCACCTCTTCACCTCTGCCACCCCTGAGACAAGACCAACCCTTCCTCTTCCTTCTCCTCCTCAGCCTACTCAACATGAAGACAAGGATGAAAATCTTTATGGTGTTTCATTTCCACTTAATAAATAGTAAATATATTTTCTCTTCCTTATGATTTTCTTGATAACATGTTCTTTTTTCCATCTTACCTTATCGTAAGAATACAGTATATAATACATATAACATAAAAATATATGTCAATCAACTATATGCTATAGGTAAGGATTCTGGTCAAAGGTAGGCTACTAGTAGTTAAGTTTTGAGGAATCAAGAGTTATACACAGATTTTTAACTACACGGGTGTCAGTGCTCCTAATCCCTATGTTGTTCAAGAGTCCACTATAACCCAAAACAGCAGTCTCCAAACAAGGTCTCTCTTGGCAAACTGAATGTTTGGCCATGGTACCCAAAGGCAGAATGAAGATTAAAGTGGAAAAAAATATATATATATATTAATATATTAAAGTCAATATAATATATATAATATAATATATATTATATTATATACATATATCAATATAATATATATATATGAAGTCAAGGGTGACTTTATTTTGCCGAAATTACATGCTTCCCTTTTACAATGCATCACAGAATCTGGGAGAATTAGAGACTCCAATTCAAATTAATAGTTAGAACTTTTTGCTTGTATCTTAGCAGATGTAATAAGCCAAAGCTATTAATAAAATAGTTTTCTTGTCTGTGGTAATGATTTAAATGAACTGTTTTGGCATGATGCAAAATTTGCATTGCTCTAATATCCACTTTATATTACAATGTATCCTGGTTTGGGAAATTTTTTTTAAAGAATAAAATGTATTTCTTGTAGACAACATATATTTGGTTCTTGCTTTTTGATCCACTCTGACAAGCTCTTTTTTTTTTTTTTTTGAGACAGAGTCTTGCTCTGTTGCCTAGGCTGGAGTGCACTGGCACGATCTCGGCTCACTGCAAGCTCCACCTCCTGGGTTCACGCCATTCTCCTGCCTCAGCCTCCCGAGTAGCTGGGACTACAGGCACCTGCCACCATGCCTGGCTAATTTTTTTGTATTTTTAGTAGAGACGGGGTTTCACCATGTTAGCCAGGATGGTCTCGATCTCCTGACCTCGTGATCCACCCGCTTTGGCCTCCCAAAGTGCTGGGATAACAGGCATGAGGCACTGCGCCCAGCCCAAGCTTTGTCTTTTAATAGTGCATTTACACTATTGACATTGAACGTGATTAGTGATGTAATTAGATTAATATCTACCATACTTATAACTGTTTTCTACTTGTTGCTCTTTTTCTTCATTCCCAATTTTGTTTTCCACTCTTTTTCTGCCTTTTGTGGTTTCAACTGAGCATTTTATAGAAGTCTATTTTCTCTCATTTCTTAGCATATCAGTTATACTTGTTGCTTTTTTTATTTTGAAAAAACTGTTATGTGTTAAGGATTTTTTAAAAAGTTTTTATTTTACCTTCATTTATTTCTTCTCTGAGAAATTTCCTTTATTTAGATCTAAGTTTCTGATCTATATCATTTTCCTTCTCTCTAAAAAAAAATTCTTTTAAAATTTATTGCAAAGCAGGTCTACGGGTAACACATTCCCTCAATTTTTGTTTGTCTGAGAAAGTCTCTATTTCTCCTTCACTTTTGAAGGATAATTTGCAAGATACAGAATCCTAGGTTGGTGTTTTTTTTCTAAATTCTTGAGGTAAGGTATTTTTTTTCCTCTGGTTTATTTCAGGATATATTCTTTACCTTTGATTTTCTGTAGTTTGAAATGATATGCCTATGTGTAATTTTTCCAGCATTTATCCTAGTTGGTGTTCTCTGTGCTTCTTGCATCTGTAGTTTGATGTCCGACATTAATTTGAATAAATTCTCAGTCGTTGTTCAAATATTTCTTCTCTTTCTTTCCCTGTTTTCTTTTTCTGATATTTCCATTACATGTATGTTACACATTTTGTAGTTATCTTACGGTCTTTGCAATTCTGTTCTCTTTTTTTCCTAGTTCTTATTCTCTTTTATTTTCAGTTTTGAAAGTTTTCATTGATAAATCCTCATGCTCAGAAATTTTTTTCTTCAGCTTTGTCTGGTCTACCAATAATAACATCAAAGGCATTTTTCATTTTTTGTTTGATTTCTGAGAACTTCCGTCTAAACTCAGCTTCCAGTACCATAGCAGCTAGCAGCCTTGCCCTAATGCGAAATGAAAGGAAACTGGTCGTGGGTGTTCACAATTTACCATTCACGAGGCAATTCTTTTTCCTGGCAGATGGAATAATGCTTAGATATCCAACCCATGACCAGCGGGTCCCTCACATGGGAAACCTGTTTATACTGGCAGATGCCTGTGTGAATTTTTTCTCACCTGTGCACAGCTTATGCCTGCCTGACCATCTCCCTGGTCCTAAGAGCCTGAACTTGTCTTCTCCCCAGCCACCCAGAAAAAATCTGGCATGGGGCAACTCCTACTTCTTCAAATTTAGTACACCACCACAATAGGCAAGAAGTTCAAAGACTTTTCTTATAGCTACTAGGAAGGAAAGGTGTAATGAGGCAGGAATGAAGAGTTAGGCAAAGAACGAGAGAAATCACGAGGGCAACTGGCAGAATATATAAGGGAATAGGGTATGTGTCACTTTAAGTTCACAGGAAGATGCTTGAATGATTTACAGGAAATGGCCAGAAAGCAGGGAGCCCAGTCTGCTAGGTGGGAGAGATGCCACTAAGTTCTTATCTCTGACCACTGACTTAGGCCATTTGGGTGTGGTGTAGAACTATAAACTGTGCCAAGGGTGACTGAGCCCTGCTTTGGTATGACAGAGTTAAACTTACATTCAAAATGGATGCTGAGGCAACATAAAATTATAAGATTCCACTACACTGTCAGACTGTTTTTGATCTTTAGCATTTCCTTTTTGGTTCTTTCTTTTCTTTTCTTTCTTTCTTTTTTTTTTTTTTTTTTTTTTTTTGAGACAGAGTCTTCCTCTGTCACCAGGCTGGTGTGCAGTGGCACGGTCTTGACTCACTGCAATCTCCACCTCCGGGGTTCAAGCGATTCTCCTGCCTCAGCCTCCCAACTAGCTGGCACTACAGGTATGCGCCACCACACCCAGCTAATTTTTTGTATTTTAGTAGAGAAGGGATTTCACCATGTTGGCCAGGATGGTCTCAATCTCCTGACCTTGTGATCCGCCCACCTTGGCCTCCCAAAGTGCTGGGAATTACAGGCATGAGCCACCGCACCCGGCCTTGGTTCTTTCATAGGCTTTCCATCTCTCTGGTTGCATTGCCCATCTGTTCTTGCATACTGTCTACTTTATCTGTCAGAGCACTTAATCATAGTTTAAAATTCCCAGTCTGATAATACCAACATCACTGCCATGTCTGGTTCTGATGCTTGCTCTGTCTCTTCAAATTCTGTCTTTTTGTATTTTAGTATGCCTCGTTATTTTACTACTGCAAATAGGCCTTTAAAAATGTGACAGTAAGGTATTAGGAAGGGGAGGTGTTCTCTAGTCCTACCAGTAGGTCTCTGTTTTTAGTGAGCCTGTGCCTCTGGACTGTGAACTTCGAAAGTGTTTCTGTGTCCTCCCTCCCCCTTTAGGTGGAGCAGGATGGCTAGAACTGGCTGGAGTTGGGTATTTTTCTTCCTTCAAGTCAGTTGAAAATAGGCTCTAATAAAACTCCAGGAGATTAGGTTCTAGTCAACTAGCTTTTTCTGACTGCAGACCTTGTTAAGAGGAATGGAGTGCATCCAAATATTCTCACCTTTATTGCTGGAAGCACTAGAGAATTTTTCTCTGATATTTCCTGTGAGAACCAGCTCAATCACCTAGACATAAAATGCAAAAAGTATGAGGACCCTCCTATAACTAAGTCCTCTTGAGTTTTTAATTCTCAGTTGTCCACACTGAGCCTTCACCAATTCATCAATTATAGTCCAGGTTTTCCTGGTTCCCTTAGTGGTTTCCACTGGTGAATCTCTGTTCTGGTTTAAGCTATAACTCTCCAGATTTGCCTGCCCGTTTCTCCAATCTTGGAGGTAGTAATTGTCTCTGTGTCCTCACTTCTCATGGATCCAAACAGAGTTTTTGGATTTTACGTCTGTTCAGCTTGTTAGGCCACAGTGGCCATTTCCAAGCTCCTTACATGTAGAAGTGGCTATAATTGAATTTTTAATTCAAGTAAGAGTATCAAAAAACCAATGAAAACTATTATATTACTACATAGTTATTTCTAAATTGAGAGTGATTTTTTTTAACCTTGATCACCAATGAAGATTAATCAACTTCTCTCATTTGCTATTTTTGTAAGTGAGCAGGGGACATTTAAGCACATGGTGGGTGGTAAGCATCATTGAGGTGGGAAATCAGACTGCAACAGGATGCTATAAAGGCCAGGACAAGGCAGTTATTTCTTTCACCTGATAAATACACAGTCATTTATTTAATGAATATTTATTATTAATTAATGTATTAATGAATATTAAGTACTTGGTAAATAATATTTATATTTTTATAGGATATTTAATAATATATATTGAGCATTCCATAAATAGAAATAGTGAATATTAGAATATTATTGGGCTATTCTAAAAATGTCTTTCAAAAAAGTTATGCTGTTGGCTTGATTATATGTATTGTGCATTGTTTCTGAGTTTATTCCAATGTATTTTATGCTTTATTATTGTTATATTTTGAAGAAAGTTATTTTTTCATTACCTGTTCTAATTTTTAATGGGACCAATTTTCATTACATTTCAGGTACATGTGTCTTTCTGTTATTTTAAGTGAACATTTAAAACTTCCTGAATTATAATACTAATATGACAAATATCAATAAATAGAAACACATGAGCACAATCTTTTTGGATGTGTCCACAATTTTTAAGTGTCGATGGCTTCCGAAACCGAAACAGTTGAGAACTGCTGATGTTGATAAGATTTACAAGAGCCTATTTAGGTAGTTAATTTGGCATATAATAGTATTAATCTCTAGTTTTATTGGTTGTCTTCTCTAAATCACAGGAAAACAAATGTGGAATTTTCCTGACCATGGGTAGTGACTGTGGTGTAGCTTCAGATTGCATTTGGAGGAAAGTCCATTGGAAAAGCATGGGGAAGGGAGGTAATGAGGACGCAAAAGGCAGAAGAGCTTCGTTCAAAAACAATACCCTCCACAATAATAAAATGAAGGGTAATCTCACCAAAGTCTTAATTACATTGGAAAATTTTGCTCAGTGACCAAGAAAGTTTCCTGTGAAACTTGGGAATTACAAAGGAAAAGCCTAAGTTCAGGGGAAGGAAAAAGAAGAATTGTTTTTCTCTCTTCAACCTGCTGTTTCCCTCTCACCCTCATTCAGTTCCTGAAGCTGCTTCTTTCCATGCTGGGCTTTATAACCGCAAGCCAACAGCTGGTTGGGTAGGGAATCCACCTTCAGGCCTCCGACCTGGTGTGAAGAGGCAGAGCATGCCGCTGAGATCTATGTGCCACTGCTTTCAGACATTTCTCTGTTCCTTTTCCCTTTCCCACATCCTGGATGTCTTGTCATAGTCAAAGGCCTTTGACTAGATCCATTCGTTATTTTCCGTTCTGTCACCTAAGAATCCAGGAGAGACTAGGCCACTTCACTGGGGGCTCTGCCTGTCTTGTTAATGTCGGGATTCCTGACATGATATCAAAATAACGGCACCTTGGACATTGAGAAAACTGCAGAATCAAGAAGGTCATTCACTGACTTTGTCTCACCTTTCTGTGTGAAAGCTGGTCATAAGATAATTATCTGTCCTATCTCCCCTGAAAGTATGTTGTAAGACCCCCATGTGACAGGTGTCCTTCCCTGCTTCTGGAGGAAAGGAATAAAGACACAGGGACACCAAGAATAATCTGAACAGCAGGCCTTCCCAAGTCCCCCCCTCAGTTTATTAACAATACTTCATATCCCCTTTATGTCCAATATGCTTTTACATGACTGTCCCTTTTTCATTAAACCTAAGCATAAAAATAGACAGTTTCCCTGGGTCTTTGGATCTTCATTTCTAAAGCCTCTTGTCTCCCATGAAAATTAGTTTAAAAAATTAGTTATGGTTTTCTCTTGTTAATCTTCTTTTATTATAGGGGTATTAGCCATGAACCTTGCAGTAGGTGAGAAAAGGCACTACTTTTTTTTCCCACACTAATGACATCTTCTGCCTTATGCAAACACAACCAGAGGGTCCTACAGTCTTCACCGCCAGCCACAGTTGGAATGGTCTCATCAATGGATTGATGGCCCAGGGACGCACAAGGGCTGTGCTGAGGCTCAGAAAACAATACCCCAAAATGACAGCCACAGAAGCAGCCTCAGAAGCAAAACTTTCTCTGACTTTCTCCTGCCCTTCTCTCTGTGGCCCCTTATTCTCTAGAATCTCTCTAGAATCCCTCTTCCCAAGGCAGGCCATAGAAACCAGAATTCCCTTCCCCAAAGCCAGCCATAAAACCTAAACATATTACTTCAACCTCCTCCTTGCCTTTCTGTGTAAAAGCTGGCCATAAGGAAATTATCTGACCTGCCTTATCTGATGGTAGAATATAACTCCATTCAGAGAGGGCCCTGCCCCATTCCCAGAGTAAGGAATGTTGCAAAGAAACCCAGAAGAATCTAGACAGACAGGCCTTGCTAGGCTTCCTCACTCAGTCTATTAGCATTAGATCATGCCCTTTTTGTCCAGTCATTTTGCTACATAGCTGTCCAATTCTTCATTAACCTAAGCATAAAAATGGTATCTTTGGGCTTTCATTCTGAAGGCTCCCATGTCACATGAAACTACTATACAATTAATTTGTATGGCTTTTTGCCTGTTAATCTGCCTTTTGTCAGATGATTTTTCAGTGAAGCTTCAGAGGTCAAAGGGCTAATTTTCCCCTGGCCCCTACAGCTGCCCACCCAACATTTCTTACCAGGTGCTACCTGGACTCCCTCTGCTAGAAGCTCCACATTGGCCCTATCCAATACAGACTTCAGTCACCCTCCAGCCTGGGTTTACTTTTCCCTTTGGATACCAGGCACTTCTCTGAGCTGTGTGTTATTTAATCCTCACAAGCACTCTCAGGGGTAAATGCAACCAGGCCTAGGGTTAAGAAGAGAATACACAGACAACACACTTACAGCAGCTGCTGAATAAGCACCAGCTCCATTCCCTCCACAAACACGTGGACATGTCTATTTTTGGTTTTTCTGTGGGTGCTTCCTATCTCGGAAGCAGTTTCTGGCGCTTCTACAAAGTGAAACCAAAACCCTGTACATCATTAAAACTTACAACCAATTACATTTTTATTTCATCATCAGGGGCTGTACGATGAACCAGGTGGTGCAAAAATAACAATGAGGGTGATGCAACAAGTGAAAAGGAAACTAAATGTGAATTGTCGAATTGGAATTGAAGAATGGAGCCGGTATTCCCCTTTGCCCTAGTGCTTGCCTGAGGCAAGTGCAGCTTATCTTCACAAAGCAGAAGATTCTTCTGGCTGCCTGGAAGATGCCTCTGTTATTTTAGTGAAAACATTTAGCTCCTCGAAAGGTAGAGAGAACCAAGAGGTAAAGTGTGCCATTGTAGACAGCTGGTGTGTGTGCCAGGTAGCAGTGCTTCTGTCTACATCCTGGGATATTTGCTGTGAAATGATTGGCTCAGTCACCAAGTGAATGGCTCTTTCTGCCTCTCCCTTGTGAGTAGTTGAGCTGGCATTAAAAAGTTCCTGGCTAGTTCTTTTGAAATTACCTCACCTTCCTGCAGACCTAGAACATTAGGGAATAATCCTCTAATCAGTTTCAAATAGGAGAGCTCCCATGTAAGCAGCCTTATTTAAGTGCCAGGCATCATTCTGAGCATGTTATATAAATTAAACAATTAATCCTCACCACAGTTTTATGAGGTAGGGCTGTGGTTATCTTAATTTTACAGATAAGGGAACTGGGCAAAGAGAGGTCTGTTTCCTTTTCCCGTTATGACATCCCAAAATAGCATTTTGCTCCTTGAGTTCTAGTAGGAACATTCAAGGCCTGGTTGGCCTTTCCCATCTCTCACTCTGGACCCCTGGAGGGAAGAAAACTTGGTCTTATTCCTAGCTCTTATTTTTCACTTATTTCTTATTTTTAGAAAATGTGCAATTCTGCCAACTCTTTGCTTTAGCTCTTGCTTTCAAATGACTTGCACATCTCTGTCCTTTCTCCCCTTTTCCAAAATTTTCAATGTCATTTGCATCCTTCCATCAGTTCTAAAATGCTAGTTACTTGTGGATGTCTCTCCATTTTACGCCCTGTTCTGAGCCTATGGCTCTTTGCAAATACAGCACTTGCGGAACACTCATCATTCTGTTCGGTAATCGATGTTTTGTTTTATCCTCTCTTTTCCAGAAGATTCGTGTTTTAAATCTGAACTTTGTCTCCCCAGTCATTAGCACAGTAGCCAATGGTAGAAAGTTAAGTATTGTTTATTGAATAAATATAATGCTGCAATATATGCTTCAATGAGTTTGTGACTGTCAAATATCAAGGAGTTGTCTTGGCAATGTTTGCTGAGGGTTCATTTAATGAATTCTCTTGACAAGAATTTGAGCTCCACCTATCTCATGAGCACATTGATGGGCAATGTGAACAAAGGGAAAATAAAATTCAAAAGAGAATACAATTTATGTTGAAAAGAACATTAAATATTATTTTAGATAAATGTAGCCCCAACACATGTGAGTCTTCTTGCCCCTTCTCTGACTCTCTTGGCATCCAAAAGAAATGCAAATCCATAATCAAAAGTCTTTAAATTTTAATATAGTTCCTCATTAAGGCCCTTGAAGAGACAGCAAAGTGGCAAATTATGTCATAAGTCTATTCAGTAAAACATACTTAGTTCCTGTTTTAACAGGAAATAGAAGCAAATGGAAAACTAACCAATTCATTTTATGAGAATAAAATCATACAACGCAGATAATAAGATTAGCCAACAAATTATAGGACACTTTTATAAACATGAAGATAAAAATACCATGTTAAATATTAGGAAGTGAAACCCAAAGATGTGCTGTAAATAAAAAACTAGAATGTAACAAAGAATACAATGGTAGCATACGATAATCTGTTCATGTAATTATTAGTATGTGACAAAGGGAAAAAATATACTAATCTCACAAGGTACCAATAAACTCCCACATTAATTAAAAAGCAATACCTTAGCCTACCAAGGCTAGAACCAGCTTAACTCTGATAAATGTTATTGCATCTATTAAGAGTGCCTTCTACTATAAGTAGCAGACAACTTAGCTAATTGAGTCTAAAATAATGAGGACATTTGCTCAGTCCACATAATTGGAAATCTGTAGGGCAGTATTCCTACAAGGATGATAGAGAGTTCCCATTGCTGCACATCTCGCCAGCATTTGGTACCGTTAGCGTTCTGAACTTTGATCATTCGAGCAGGTGTGTAGTGCCTCCACATTCGTTATTGTAGAACTATGCCTATAGCAGCAAGGAGAATCTGTGAGAATGTAACACAAGGATTAGGCTTTTTTTCTCCCAAATGACTAGTTGACTGTCCCAACACAGGCTTTTCCCATTGGTTTGAAAAGCCACTTTTACTGTATGCAAAGAAACAATAAATTCAATTTTCTTTTTCTTAACTTTGATTCTGTTTTCTTGACCGATTTCTCTATTCTTGCAATAATCCCACTTTCTGCAGTCTTAGAAGATCATTTTGTATTTTACAAGGCAAGTCCCTCTGTAAATTTATTCCTTTCTCAGATTTTCTGATGTGTTATTTTTTGATACATTTTGTAGTCAGCTTGTCAAATTCCAATTAAAAATCTTGTTGACGTGTTGTTTGGGAATGCATTGAATTTATGTATAAATGTATAATAAAGCAATTAAAAACAATTCAGTAGATTTTTATTTACTAATAGAAAAAATCTCTAAGATCTATTATTAAGTAAAAAAAGAAACATGATATTTATGAAATACAAACACACTTAATATCCACTAAATATTTCTATAAGTATAAATTTATTAAATAAATGAGGAAATGACTAAAAGGATACTCATTAAAGTATTAACTATGTGAAATTGGGATGGTAACAGGTCAATATGACTTTTCACTTGTATGAATTATTCTCATTTTTAATCATGACAATACATTCATATATTTTTTATAAATATAAATAAACTCAAGAAATCTTTTTTAGTTCTCTAAAGTAACACTCCTTAGGGCAGTTACTTAACTTTGCATCTGCTTATCCATCTTTTTGTGAGCTTCAGCCTGCTTTGCTCTTTTTACTGCACTTTGAACAGTCAAGTAAGACTTTTTGCTCCTGAATAAGAAGCTTCATTGTGATTCGCCAACCTTTACCTCAGTGGACTAAGCAGAGATAGGACTCAGTCTATGATCAACTCATTACTGATTAACTCATGATCACCAAGGTATTGATTGACAAATTCATTAGACTTTTCTCAGTTTTAATAGCAACATTAATGATAATCCAGTTTAAGGGCCAAGTATTGTTCTGTACTGCATACATTATCTCATGTAATCAATTCAACAATCCTATAGAAAAGATGTTATTATTCTCATCCTATAGAGAAGGAAACTGAGGCTGCTCAAAAATGTTAAGCATATTTTCCAAGGTCAAACAATTAATCAGTGGGAAGCCAGAATTTAAATACTGGTTCAGAATCTGAACAGATCTCATGATCTTAGCCCCATTAATATAATGATAATCAGATGTTTGTGCAGCGCTTTAAAAAAAACTTACTTTACTTATTTATCTGTCTTTTCAGAGACAATGTCTTGCTCTGTTGCCCAGGCCGAAGTGTAGTGGCACAATCATAGCTCACTGAAGCCTCCAAATGCTGAGCTCCAGCAATCCTCCCATTTCAGCTGCCTGAGTAGCTGGGACTATGGGTGCATGCCACCACACGTGGCTACTTTTTAAATTTTTAAATAGAGACAGGGTCTCACTATATTGCCCAGGTTCATCTCGGACTCCTGGCGTCCAGCTATCCTCCCACCTTGGCCTCCTAAGGCATTGGAATTATAGGCATGAGCCACCATACTTTAAAATTTTAATTAAGGTAAAATGCTCATAACATAAAATGTATCACCTTAGATACTTTTAAAGGGTGCAGTTCAGTAGTGCTATATTCACATTGTAGTGAAAATAGTCTCCAGAACTCTTTTCGTCTTGCAAAATTTAAACCCTATACTTATTAACAACTCACTGTTTCTCCCTTTCCCAAAATCCTACACTTTCTGTATCTATAAATGTGACTATTCTAGATACCTGATATAAGTGGTCATATACTATTTGTTTATATGTGTGATGGGCTTATTTCAGTTAGTGTACAGTACTCCAGAATCCTCTTGCAGCATGTGTCAGAATTTCCTTCTTTTTTTTAGACTGAATAATATTCCATGATATGTATTGACCACATTTTTTAAAAATCCATTCATCCATCCATAGGCATTTGGGTTGCTTCTATCTTTTGACTACTGTGAGTACTTTTGCTTTGGATATATACTTAGTAGTGGAATTGGTGGATATATAATAATTCAATTTTTAATTTTTGAGGAACCACCATACTGTTTTTCATAACTCCTGCATCATTTTACATTCCCAAAAACAGCGCACAAGAGATCCTATTTCTCCACATCAAAACGTTATTTTTTTCTTTCTTCTTTTTCTTTTTTTATCATTGCCATCTTAATGGGTGAGAGGTGATATGTTTTTGTGGTTTTGATTTGCATTTCCTCAGTGACTAATGATGTTGAACAACTTTTCATGTTCTTGTTGTCCATTGTGTATCTTATGTGGAGAAATGGCTATTCAAGTTATTTGCAGATTTTATAATTGGATGTCTGTTTTGGTTGAGTTGTAAAAGTTATTTATATATTCTGAATACTAGTCCTTTCTAAGATATAAGATTTGCAAATAGTTTCTTCCATTCTATAGGTTGCCTTTTCACTTTCTTGATAGTGTCTTTTGAGCACAAAAGTTTTAAATGTTGATGAAGTCCAATTTATCTGTTTTCTTTTGTTGCTTATGCCTTTCCTATCTTATCTAAGGATTCATTGGCAAATCCAAATCATAAAGATTAATCTCTACATTTTCTTCTAAGGCTTTGCTCTTACATTTAGGTATTTGATATATTTGAAATATTTTTTATATGATGTGAAGTTGGGGTACAATTTCATTATTTTGCATGTGAATATCCAGTTGCTAGGGCAACTGGGTATTGTTCTTTCCACATTGAGTGGTCCTCATACCGTGGTTGAAAATCAATTGACTATAAACATATGGGTTTATTTCTGGACACTCAGTTCTATTGCATTGGTCTATATGTCTACCTTTATGCAAGTATCACACTGTTTTGATTACACTAGTTTGTAATATATTTTCAAATCAAGGAAGGGTGAGCCCCCCTAAATTTGCCCTTATATTTTCAAGATTCCTTGAGCCCGGGAGGTGGAGGTTGCAGTGAGCTGAGATTGTGCCATTGCACTTCAGCCTGGGTGACAGAGCAAGACTCTGTCTTGAAAAAGGAAAAAAAAAAAAAGATTTATTTTGGGTATACAGGGTCTCTTGCAATTCCATATAAATTTTAGTATTGGATTTTTAATTTCTGCAAAACCAGCCATTGGTATTTGAATCAAAATTGCATGGAATCTATAGATTACTCTGGGGAATATTGGCATCTAAACAATATTAAGTCTTCCACTTCATGAACATGGAAGGCCTTTCCATTTATATAGGTCTTCTTTAATTTAGTTCAGCAATATTTGCAGTTTTCAGTGGACAAATCTTACATATCCTTGGTTAACTTTATTGCCAAGTATTATATTTTTTTGATGTTATTATAAATGGAATATTTATTTTAATTTTTTGAATTGTTCATGGCTAGTGGTCTTTGTTTTCTGTTCCTATAACAGACTACCACAGAGTGGGTAATGTATAAAGAAAAGAAGTTTATTTAGCTCACAGTTCTGGAGTCTGGGAGCTCCAACAATACACAACCAGCATCTGGTGAGAGTGTTCTTGTTGCACCATAGCATGATTGAAATCTGCACACTGTGTATAGGGCAAGTACAAAAGAGCCAGAAAGAGCTGGATAATGTCTAAAAATATGTGAGATGAGAATAGAAAGTTTGAAAGATCCAGCTGAACTCAACAAAACCTATCATTTGAAAGGCAGGGCTAGAACTAGAAACTGGAAAGTTATCTGCATCCTATTCAAGTGTATTATAGTGTCTCTGGAATAAGAGAATGGTGCCTTTTGGTAACTAAGGAAAATGAGAACAGGAGTGTAATGTATTAGTCAGAAGGGCAGTCTAATGGTTACCATGGGGACTCTGTGGCTGGACTGCTGGGGTTCTTGTCATAGCCTCAGCCTGCTCCATGTTGTAACCTTGGGCACCTTATTATCCTCCGCTACATGTAAATGATAACCACACATATTTTGATAGGTTGTCATGAAGATGAAGGACAAAAACCTTATGATCATTTCAATTGATGCTCAAAAAGCATCTGATGAAATTCAACATTCATTCATAATAAAAGCTCTAAAAAACCTAGGTATAGAAGGAACATACCTAAACACCATAAACGCCATATAAGACAAACCTACAGCTAGTATCATTCTGAATGGGAAAATTCAAAGCCTTTCTCTAAGGTCTAGAAAAAGTCAAGGATGCACACTTTCACCACTTTTTTTCTTTGGGACAGAGTGCCAATCTCTTGCCTAGGCTGGAGTGCAATGGCACAATCTCAGCTCACTGCAACTTCCGCCTCCCGGGTTCGAGCAATTCTCCTGCCTCAGCCTCCCAAGTAGCTGGAGTTACAGGTGCCCACCACCACGCCTGGCTAAATTTTTGTACTTTTAGTAGAGACAGGGTTTTGCCATGTTGGCCAGGCTGGTCTCTAACTCCTGACTTCAGGTGATCCACCCCTCTTGGCTCCCCAGAGTGCCAGGATTACAGGCATGAGCCATAGAGCCCAACCACTTTCATCGCTTTTATTCAACATTGTACTAGAAGTCCCAGCCAGAGAAATTAGACAAGACAAAGAAACAAAAGGCATCCAGATTGGCAGGGAAGAAGACAAATTATCCTTTTCCAGAAAAACCTAAATATTTCCCCAAAAATACTATTAGGACTGATAAACAAATTTGGTAAAGTTGCAGGATAAAAAATCAACATACAAAAATCAGCATTTCTTGAAAATGGCTTTTATCCAAAAGACAGGCAATAACAAATGTTGGTAAGACATGTAGAAAAGGAAACTCTTGTACACTGTTGGTGCGAATGTAAACTAGTACAACCACTATGGAAAACAGTTTGGAGGTTCCACAAAAAACTAAAAATAGAGTGGGATAACCCAGTAATCCCACTGCTGGGTAGGCACCCAAAAGAAAGGGAATCAGTATATCAAAGGGATAGCTGCACTCCCATGTTTGTTGCAGCACTGTTTCCAATAGCCAAGATTTGAATGCAACCTAACTGTCCATCAACAGATGAATGCATGAGGCAAATATGGTATATATACACAATGGAGTGCTATTCAGCCATAAAGAATAATGAGATTCTGTCATTTGTCACTACATGGATGTAACTGGAGGTATTATGTAAAGTGAAAGACAACCTTCACATGTTCTCACTTATTTTGTGGGAGCTTAAAATTAAAACAATTGAACTCATGGATATAGAGAATAGAAGGATGGTTACCAGAGGCTAGGAAGGGTAATGAGGGACTGGGGGACAAGTAGGAATGGTTAATGGGTACAAAAAGTAGTTAGAAAGAATGAAGAAGTCCTAGTATTTGATAGCACAAAGGGGTGAATATAGTCAATAATAATTTAATTGTACATTTTAGAATAACTAAAATAGTATAATTGGATTCTTTGTAACACAAAGGATACATGCTTGAGGGGATGGATATCTCATTTACCAGGATGTGATTATTATGCATTGCATGCCTGTATTAAAGTATCTCATGCACTCTATAAATAGATACACCTACTATGTACCCCCCAAAATTTAAAAAATTTTAAAAATCAGTAGCATTTCCATATGCCAACAGCAAACAATCTGAAGAAGAAACCAAGAAAGTAATACCATTAACAAGAGACACAAATAAGATAAAATAAAATACCTAAAAATAAATTTAACCATAAGTGAATGATATCTACAATAAAACTATGAAACATTGATGAAAGAAATTGAATTGGATGATATTATGTATTTAGTACAATGCCTGAATAAAATAAGCACTTGGCACCTGTTAGCCATTCCCACAATGGAGAAAATGAATGCAACCCCAACTATGGAAATTGAGTGGAAATTTCCTGGGAAAGATCTGCTTCTCTTCCTTTAATTCTCAGGTCATTGATAAACGTTGTTATTGTAATTTCACCTCTTACTGTGAACATGAGCATGTAAATGGAGAGAGTGCCCCTTCCAAATGACTAACATCTATTAGCTCGTGGGAAAGTTGACCTCTCAAACGTGAATTAAATGGTCATGCAGTGTATGACCCAGTCTCTTTGGAGTGTGGTTGGTGTGGCTAACTGTTTGCAGTCTGATAATCACTGTGTAGAGTGAAAAAAAGTAAATACACAAGTAACTAAATAAATAAATCCCCTGATTTTGCAAAGCTGAAAACTAGCCCTATAGGTAACAACCTGCTTTAAACAGCCAGTTTCCCCCACTGCTGGACCTGTCTGCAGCTGACATTTTCATTTGGATCGAGAATCTCTCAATCACTTTCTGTCATTTCCTATTTACTTTTGGTGGCTTTGTGTGTGAATTACATTTTCTTCCCCCTTTTGAAGAGAAGAGGTTAGCAGACTTATTGTACATCAGGAAAAAAAGGAAGTCACTACTGACCATAGTGGGATATTCATATACATATTCTGCTTAGGTATGTTCGAGTTCAAAGGAGGAAACCTGAGAGATAAAACAGTTTAGGCTTGTATGTACAGCAAGCTTGCCCCCGATTCTCAAATTGTGCCCCTAACACAATATTGTCTGAAGTGTCCTGGTGAAGGTTGCTCATATGTATTTTACTTTCAGGAAGTGATTGAGAAAAGTTTACAATTGTGGAAATGTGGATGTCTGAAATATTAAGCTAGATGCTCATAGTCTAGTCTTGAGTGGAAAGTCCACTATGTATGTGGAAAACCAGTGAGGTGAGAGGATATTTCAGGAAAGCTAGGTAATAATGGTGAACTTTAATATAATGCTATGGGATTAGAAGCCAGAGGCCATTGTCCAACCAACTCATACAATGGTAATAAGGATGAACAACTTCTGTTCTAGCTCATTGTCCCTTGAACCAGTCTTCAGCCAGGTGAAAATTCCAACGGGTTAAAGAAATCCAAGGACCCTATTCATTAAAAACACAGAAATTAAGCAAGAAAACTTCTGAGTTCCTGGTATTTGAGGATATAGCAAAGAATAAGATGAGATTTATGCACAAGAAGAATGTATCTTATGGCGGGGCGCGTTGGCTCACGCCTGTAGTCCCAGCACTTTGGGAGGCCGAGGCGGGCGGATCACGAGGTCAGGAAATCGAGACTACCCTGGCTAACATGGTGAAACCCCGTCTCTACTAAAAATACAAAAATTTAACCGGGCGTGGTGGCGGGCGCCTGTAGTCCCAGCTACTCAGGAGACTGAGGTAGGAGAATGGCGTCAACCCGGGAGGCGGAGCTTGCAGTGAGCCGAGATCGCACCACTGCACTCCAACCTGGGAGACAGCGAGACTCCGTCTCAAAAAAAAAAAAAAAAAAAAAAAGAATGTATCTTACATACATGATCTAATATATCAACACTTTCAGGAGGGAAATCTAGAGGGATAGAAAAGATCTTTTAAAAGGAGCCGGTAAAGCTTTCTTAAAAGTTGTCCTGAACATCAGGAAGAAAGACCCAGACAGCTCTATCATTAGTTCAAAGTCAATTTTTGTTGAGGTGATAAGCATCCCATGGAATTAGAACTTTTAATTTTTTAGTGAGTAATTTTAACTCAATTGTAAGAAGATAGACGGAGTTGTCTCCCAGGCCCTTGAAGAGAAGAAAAAGTTCAAAGTGGGGAAGTAAAAAGATCTGAGGAAAATTCAGAAAATGAAATCGTGTGCTGAATATTTAAGGGGCTCATGAGCAGAAGGTCCTCAGAGAAGCTGGGGCAAAGCTCCCAATATTCCATCTTAACCAGAAGAGCTTCTTTTGGAACTTACCAATGGTCTCCTTGCTGGTGGCATTGGTGATGATCTCCTGACACATCTATTCCCTTTTCTGCGACCTGCCTCTAAGACTTCGCTTGGGAAAGTTCTGGGCCAAATGGGGAAAATCTTCCTTCTTTCCTGTCTGGAAAGCTCAGGTGATTTCTGCCCTCCATAAGATGCACCAGCGGATCTTCAGCCTCTGTTACACAAGGGCTTGTCTGATGCTTGGAATAGGGCCTTCCTGGTCAAACTCCAGACTGGATTTCATCAGCAGCTGGAAGACCTGGAGACCTGCTTGGTATACAGGATGGGAAGCAAGAGTCTGCCCTGGAAATTGAGGGCCCTACACTGGCCATAAAGAGGTGCTTCCAGGGAGTACATTTCTTCTTGAAAGAGAGGAAATTCAGGAACTGTACCCGGGAGGTTGTCTGAGTGTAAATAAAATATATTAAGAAAATTCAGGAAACCCAATTCTCAATGACTAATGTCCTAGCTCACACTCTGTTCAGTCGTTTCTATAACTGTTGTTTTTGCCTTCAGTGGTAAAATAACTTCAACCATTTTTGGCATATTCTTATCAGTAATGTTAAGTGCGTCTGTATCTAACTATTTTCAGAATTGGAAGAAATGTCACTGGTGTCTTGTGGCTGAAACTCAGGTTATAAAATATGTATTTTTATTAACTTGTCTATTTATTTTTGATGGTATTTGTATTTATATGCTGTATTGTTTATATAAGCATATATTTACATTTTCCTCATTAATAGAAATGCTACTTTAAAAAACTCATTAAGTTTATTGTAAGACTTTTCTCCTCTTTTTAAAGAGAACTTTTTCTCAAATCTGAATTCTGCACACAAAATATAAAAATTTTTGTACAGTCATGCTTTGGCCTTGGTGACAGATCTTGAGTATGAGATGCATAATCCTTGCCCTTATGGAATTCACATTACAGCAAAGGACACAGCCATTGAAGAAGTTATAATCTAGTATGGAATTTACATTTGGCATCTGGGCTACACAGGAGAAGTAAAAGAGGCTATGGCAGTGAATGTCACGGACAGCTCATTTAGGTTGCCTTCATCCTTCCCCAGGGAAGTAATATGAAGTCAGAGACTTGAAGGATAAGTAGGAGTTTGTTGAGTATCTTGTGGAGGGCAAAATTTCCCAGGGCAAAACAAAAACGAAAACTGCATAGAGAGTGGCCCCGTAGCTGGAAAGGGCCGGGAAAATTGAAAGAAGTGAAAAAGACTGGAGTGGGTAGACTGTACTGGTAAATGGTGAAGTGTCATGTAATGATGCTGGGGAAACGGAAAAGGGCCCAGTGACAGCTTTATGTTAAAGATGCTGGACTTGAGAGGCAAGGAAAATTACTTTGGCATGTAAAGCTGAAGAGTGCTTTACCAGAGCACTAACAAAGAAATTTGTTAGACCAAAAGTTCTCAAAATGTGGTCCATATGACCATAAGGGTCCCCAAGACATTTTAAGAGGCTCCACGAGGTCAAAACTATTTCTGTAATAAATCGACATTACTTGTCTCTTTCACTATGTGAACAACTTGCACTGATGGTGCAGAAACAATGTGGGTAAAACTGCTGGTGCCTGAGTGTTGATCAAGGCAGTGGCATCAAAAGGCGGTAGTAATTATTACATTTTTCACTATGATGTACTTGAATTCAAACAAAATACCAGTTTCTTTTAAGAATGCCCTTCAGAACACAGTAAAAATTATTAATTTTTCAACATCTTGACTTTGAGTACAATCATTTTAATATTCTATGTGATAGTCTTTTTAATATTCTGCATGACTGTGCTTATGGCTCATACTGATAGAAAATGATTGTGTCAAGGAAATGCACTCATGCGATTGAGTTGTGAACTGAAGTAGCCACTCTTTAGCAGAATAACATTTTTAGTTGAAAGAATGACAGACAGACAAACAATAGTTATTGAGACTTGGGCATTTGACAGTTTTTCAAAATATTTATCAAGTGAACCTGTCACTTCAAGGGCAACAATCACCAGTATTTGTCACCAGTGATAACATTTGAGATCTCAGTAGAAAATTGGAATTTTGGAAAAATTTGTATCCGTCATTATCAGGTTGATAACTTCCTTATTCTTCAAACTTTTGTGGTGATAATAGTGGTGATATAGGCCATTGAATTGTTCGATAATATAGATTGAAATTTAAATACACATTTGCAACATCCGCATAACTCAGTGAACCAATATTTCCTAAATAACGAATTCATATATTATAAAATTTAGCATGGGCAAAAGAGATCCATTCAGTGCATGGCTTATTCATAAACTTCTATGTAACATAATTTGAAAGCTCATTTTTTTTGGTTTAAATTCCACATTACAACTAATCCTTATGGAACTACCACTTATCCAACTCTGAAATGTTACATGATGCATTATATAAGTATTTTTTATAGCATCAAGTCTTCCTTCCATTTCTAAGATACACTTCTTAATAATGATTAATTAATTTATTAATGTGATTTTAAATGTTGTCACAGTGGAAAATATATGGAACTGGGGAAGATAAGTTAGCTTTGAATCATAGTTCTGCTATATAATAGATATTCTTGTACAGAGTAGGTGCTCAATAAATGAGAGTCATTATTACTTACTGGCAGGCTGTGGAGAATAAGACATTGTTTAAGAGCTTGATAGGATTGGTGAGGATTTAAAGTGCTTCCTGTAAAGTGCTTAGCACAGTCCTTGTTGCAGTGTGAACATTCAATAAACATTAGCTTTTATTATTTATATTAGTGGATTTTGAACATCTTTTCATTGACTTTAAGGAGTGAGGCTAACCTCTTTTTAATTCCGATGTTTGATGAATGTTTACCTCTGTATGTAGCTTTGCTTGAATATATTTTAAGAATAGTGCTTTAATTCCATTACTAACTAAACTACTTATTTTACTTTTTCTTCCTGACTTAACTGAATTCGTCAGTATGATTTTAAATATCTAAATGTTCGCTTTAAAAATTATTTTAAAAGGAATAATTCCAGGCATTGTGATCTAATTATACAACTTAGAGTGCTTTTTCTCTGGAGAAATTTGATAGTTTTCTGTAATCTAATACAGGGTAATTTTTGTGAATGATTTTTAAATATATGAAAAACATATTTTTTATTCTAAGTTGTAACTTAGTGCCCCAGAATCTTAGCCAATAATGTGTCATTTTCAATTATATTTTAAATTATTCTTGTTATTTTTCTATGCTATATTTTAAATCACAATGCTAAAAATGTCAATATTAAAATGACATTTTTGTTTGTTTCTCTATATTTGCTAACTTTTTTCTGTATATTGTATATTAAATTTCAGTTCTATGTCTTTTATAATTTGGTTATAAATCCCATTTGTTTCCTATGTATATTGATACTCTTTCTCAAATGTTCATTGAATTCCCAGAGGTATCAATATCTATTTATCAATATCTCATTGATATTAATATTGCCACCTCTATTTTTCCTTTGTTGTATTGCTTTTCTCTTTCTTGCCCATCTTCTTTTACTGTTTTAGTATTTTTAATTTTAGGCTTTTCTCATATGTAGAGTAATAATGGGGTTTGGTTTTAAGCCAATCAAGACTTTTTTCTTTTAATAGGGAACTTTAAGCAGCTTATATTTATTATCTTAACTATTATGTGTTTGGTTCTTCACTTTATCGCTTTATGCTTTACTTCTTGCATTACTTTTATATGTTTTTAACATTTATACTTCCTTCAATTATTTAATTATTATTAATTTAAAGACAATATATTTTTAAAAGAAATTTAAATTTTCTCTTATTTTTGAACTAAAAATTGCATAGTACTTTAAAATAACATTTTAAAAGTATTTCAGAACTTTTAACTGATTTTATTATTTACTGCCAGCTCTTACTGATACTGTTGCTTTTGGTCAACATAGTATGTATAAGAGATAGGAGATAAGTAGATCCATATGCATGTGAATTTATGTTCATAAATAAATATATGGGAAGTTCCAAGAAGTTGATGAAGAGAAATTCATTCCTGATTTTAGGAAATAAAAGCATATTAATTTAAATGCTCTTAGAAGGAATGCATTTGGATGCAATAAGCTAGATTAGCGTCACATATTCCAAATATATTCCTGCAAGTTTCAGGAGTCATGTAATCAATAGAACAGTGATCAACTTAAACAATTTTCATTTTAAGAAGAAACATGCTATCAATATAAAGTGATGAGTTTGATATTCTTGTCTAGCCTGCAAACTGGCTCTGAAGACAGTTCTCATCCTGGAATTGAAAACTTTTTTAAATAGTGGTAATACTGTTGCCATCATTGATTGTTATAGCTTCTGAAGTGTTTTTCCAGACATATTTGAAACTGTAGCAAGGTACATTTATAATGAAATAAACAACTGAAACTTTTACCTGAGCACCATGTAGACTCTTCCTTTACTATGTCTCTACCCCAACCTTTTACCAAGAAGGCAGATGAATTCTCTTGGGTCTGAGTGTAGCACATAAGCACCAGGGGTTCCTTCATTACACCATGCTTTCCATCTATTTCTGTAGGTTTTTAATGGCCTTTCTTTGGTGATCCTGATCCAATGATGGACAGGATCAAGCTAAAACAATGGAAGAATAAAGATTTTAGGGAACTCTTTTTCTGTGCTCTAGACCCTCAGCTTTGGAGTGTTGCTTTGACTAGTGCTGTCACTCTTAACCAGGTATGTACGCTTGATGTTATACTGCCATCTACTGGCTATACGTCAACTACTGGCTTAGAGACTGGACATACTGATAACTTTACCATGGTCATTAGCTGGGAATAATTCAGGAAATTAGAATGTAAAGAAAGGACAGTTTGATGTCCTGCCTACGTAAAAACAAAGAAACAAGTGCATAAATGAAGCCCACACAAAACCTCTAATTCATAATAGTGATCCCAGAAATGTGAAATTTGTTTTTCGATCACTGTATTCTTTTTTACTCCCAAGATAATCTTGTTATTTCCCATTTTTGTTAAATAATTTAAAAAAGAAAAGGGAACATACATTCACACAGGACACTAATCAGAACAACAAGGCTGTATTTGTTTGTGTTGTGTTTTCAATGAAACAAAAAATTGAACCTCAGGGTTGTTAAACCCTGACATTATGTTCAAATTAATGTTCCAGGAGGGCCCAATTTTGTTTCTAGGGGTTCGTTTTCTCAGATGCTTTTAAAAATGGGTAGAAAGTGGTGCCATGAGAAACAATGGCAGAGTAAAAATCTCTAAAAAATTTGCCCCTTCATAAAAGTAAAGAAAAAATGAGCAAAATTTGTCAGAATAAATCTTTTTACAATATTATAAGTTATCCCAAGGCATGCAACAACCCAGGAGCATTTATTTGAGGAAAACAGCTGTAAGTGTAAGTATAGCAAGATTTGTGGCATTTTAACTTGAATTAATCCCATCACCCATTATCAAGTTCAGTGGTAGCCTTAAAAAGCAATGGGCTTCCTTCCTGGTACCACTGGGAATAGAAAAAATCTGGAGTGCCTTCATAGCTTCATTCCTAAAGACTGTCATTATTTGACTTCGAAATACCCTAGTAGAAAGACTTATCTTTATTTAAGCTGTCTGGGAGCTCACTCAAAGCTAAAAGACTCTCCCTGAGGAGTGTTGGTTAAAGACATTTACAGGCCAGTGTTTTAATGTAGTGGTTACCTGAGGTGATTAATTACAGTTGTAGTAAGTAATGACCAACTGAAAATCTTAAAAGGAAAAACAGAGATGAGATATCTATAAGGGCTTTGACAAATTCTAGCATACTTTTGGGAATCTAGAAGGGCATTGTGCATGTGTAAGTTTGTGCACATGTTCAGGAAAGACCCAATCTTTCACTTCTGGCTGACTTTTATCATAAGCAGAAAGTGAAGGCCAAGGCAGGGTTGAAAACTGCCTGGCTAAGTATTAAACATGCACTTCAACATGCATACAGAGCTTCTTGGCTAAAACTGAGAGATTTATTTGTTCCAGATACTTAAGGAAATCTCTGTTCAGTCATTAGTTGGCCACTAAGCTAACTGATTAGAGACTTCAGTGGGCACATGTGCTAACGAATACAGACTTTACAGAATTAGTGCAGAAAAGACAGCAAGTAAACAAATAACAACAACCCACAACAAGCAGCAACAACAACCTCTTGGGGGATGGGGAACTAATTTATACAGTTGCTGCAGTTTATTATTAAAATGTCCACTTTTCAACAAAAAAATATAAGAATGCAAAGAAACTATGTCTTATACACAGGTGGAAAAGTCCTGAATAGAAACTTCCCCCAAAAGCCCAGACATTAAATTTATTAGACAAAAACTTAAACTGGCTGTATTAAATAAGTTCAAACACCTAAAGAAAGCCGTTTCTAATTAATTAGAGGAATATAGGAGAATAACATCAGATCAAAGAATACCAATAAAGAGAAAGAAATTATACAGAGGAACTGAATAGAAATTTGGTAGCTAAAACGTACAAAAATTGAAAAAGAAAACTTCACGTGAAGGGTCTAACAGAAGATTTGAGTAGACAGAAGACTCAGTGAGCTCGAAGATAGATCAATTGAAATTATGCAGCTGAGGACCACAGAGCAAAAAAATGAATGAAGGAAAATATATAGAGTTTAGAGGACTTGTGGAACACCATCAAACATACTAACATATATATATATAATGAGAACTACAGGAGGAAAAGAGAGAGAAAAGGGGCAGCAAAAATATTTGAAGAAGTGTGGCCCAAACTTAGCAAGTATGGTGAAAGATATGAATCTACACATCAAAAAACCTCAACACACTTCAAGTAGAATAAAGACAAATAGATCACACACAGGATAATCAAATAGTTGAAAGCCAAAAACAGAGAAAATCTTGAAAGCCGGAGGAGAGAAGTGACTCTCACATACAAAGGATCCTCAATAACATTAACAGCAGGTTTCCTATTAGAAAACACAGAGGCCAGAGGGTAGTGGGATGGCATATATAAAATTCTGAAAGAAAAAATAACTGAAGAATTCTATGTCTAGCAAAACTATTCTTCAAAAATATAAGAGAGATAAAAACATTTCCAGATAAACAAAAGCTGACTGAGTCCATCATTAGTAGATCTGTCCTACAAGAAATGCTAACGAGCCTTCTAGGCTAAAATAAAAGGACACTAGACAGTAACTTGAAGGCATATAAAGAACTTTGGTAAAGGTAGGTAAATATAAATAATATTATTGTACTCCCCTTTTTATTTCCTATTGATTTAAAAGTCAAATGCATAAAACAATAATTACTAATCTATGTGAATGGGCAAACAATGTTTAAAGACAAGAGGTCGGAGGGGAGACAGAGCAGCATAGGAGTCAGGATTTTGTATGCTGTTAAATCTAAGCTGGTATCAATTCAAACTAGATTGTTGTAAATATAGAATGTTAATTGTAACTTCCATGGTAACCACTAAGAAAATATTTAAAAAATATAAATGAATCAGAATGTGAGGGAAACTGGGCAGTATGCTAAAAAAATTAAACACACAAGAAGGGAATAATGAAGTAAATAAGGAATAAAAAACATATAAGCTGACTCCCCGTTGTGAATCTATTGTGGGAAACACATTATATTTTTAAACTTTAGGAAGCATACTTTTCACCTTGATCCACGCCGTGTTGAAAAACAGAGGGGTGATTGTGGGAGACTGGAATTCAAACAATCACAGTGATAACTCTGTGATGATGGGGCATGAGAAGTCTTCTATATAGCACTTATCAGACTTAATTCTCTCTGTCCTAACACACACGTGAGCACGCATGCACACACGCACACACACACACACATGCTTTTTACAAAATATGACAACCTGTATCAATACAGGCTGCAAGGTAATTATTGCGTCAATACTATTATATCTCACAAAGTACAAGTAAAGATTAAACAATCAGGCCTCAGAAAAGGTGAGAACTAGGTAAATTTCATCGTTCTCAGAATATTCTCATTAGCATTATTTAGTTTCTAACTCCAAGGCTTTAGGTTTTTTGAGTCAAATTCTTAGACTCATTTTCTGATTTACTTGTACTGGTTTTGTTAGCCATAGGCAGTAACGACATAGCTGGCAGGCCCCATTGCCATGGCTGGAGAGCTGTTCTTACAGAAGTGAAAACAAAAGATATGGTCTACTACATTCCAAACCTTTGCTTGTCAGTACCTATGCTCCTCTTTCTATTGATACTATTTCAAAGATGCTCAATCGTTCAACAACATGCTGCCTTCAAACGACTCAGTTTAGCTTTAGAACATAACTAGGCTGAAAGTGCAAGGATGGAGAAAATTATTTCACACAAATGATAGCCAAAAGATAGCTGGGGTAAATATACTAGACAAAATAGACTTTAGGTAAAAAAAAAAACAAAAAAAAAAAACTATAACAAGAAGGTCATTATATAATGTTAAAGGGATAATTTCATCAAGAGAATACAACAATTATAAATATATATGTACTCAACATCAGAACACCAAAATATACAAAGCAAATATTAACAGATCTGAATGGAGAAATAGGCAGCAATATGATCATAATAGGAGACTTCAATACCCCATTTTCAACAATGGATGGATCATTTTGAATGGTTTACAGTAAACCAATGAAGAAGCAAATTTAAAAGATTGAAATCATATCAAGTATCTTTTCTGACTATAATAAAAAATAAAAATAAATTAACAGGAGGAAAATTGGAAAATTTACAAATTATATATTATATATATTATATTATATATTATAATATATATACACAACATACTCCTGAATAACCAAGAGGTTAAAAAAGAAATCAAGAAGTATTTCGAAGCAAAAACAGAAACACAACATTGCAAAATTTAAGGAATGCAGCAAAAGCAGTTCTAAGAGGGAGGTTTCTAGTGATACATGTGTACATAAGAAGGAAAGAAAGATTTCAGATAAACTACTTTTCACCTCAAGTAACTAGAAAAAGAAAACAAAGCCCAATGTTAGCAGAAGAAAGGAAATATTAAACAGAGCAGATTCAAATGAGAGAATAAAAAGAAAAATTTTTAAAAATCAACAAAACTAAGAGTGGTTTTTGAAAAGATAAACAAAATTGACAAATGTGTAGCTAGACTAACTGAAAAAAAGGTGGGGGGTGGGGGAGAGAGAGAAGATTCAACTAAAATTATAAATAAAAAGGAGACATAACAACTGATATGTTAGAAATATGAAGGATCATAAGAGGCTACTATGAACAATTATATACCAACAAGTTGAATAACATAGAAGAAATACAGAAATTCTTAGAAGCATATGGTCTACCAAGATTGAATCATGAGAAATAGAAAATATGAACATGGCAATAGTGAGTATGGTGTCATAAGCTTTACCTTAAAAAAATTTCTCTTGAATATATTTGGATAAGTGGCACTAATCTATTATATTGCTTCCAAATCACATTCATTCTAAGAGCATTCAGATTAATGCATTTTTATTTCATAAATTCAGGAATAAATTTTTATTCACTAACTTCTTGGTCATTCTTATCAATTTATATATGAACATAAATTAACACACACGTCTACCAATATCATATCTCTTACACAAACTATGCTGACTAAAAATGTGACAGTCCTAGTTAGAACTGGCAGTGAAGAGTAAAATCAGTTAAAAGTATTATGAAAAATTTTAATTAAAAAAATTAAGAGAAAATTTAAATTTCTTTTAAAAAAGGAATTGTTTTAAAATTAATAATAATTGGAGAATTGAATGCAGTTAAAACATCAAAAACATATATAAGTAATGTAAAAAGTAAAGCAGCAACCAAAGTTGAGAACTGAGCACATAATGGTTAAAATAATAAATATAAATTGCTTAAGCTTCTGTATTAAAACAAAAAGTCTTGATTGGAATAGTGTCAATAGGATTGGTATAAATTCTTTTTTGAATGTCTGATAGAATTCAGCTGTTAATGTGTGTGGTCCTGGACTTTTTTTGTTGGCAATTTTTAGATTACCATTTCAATCTTACTACTTGTTATTGGTCTGTTCAGGGTTGCTATATCTTCCTCATTTAATCTAGGAGGGTTGTATATTTCCAGTAATTTATCCATTTCCTATGTTGTCTAGTTTATGCACATAAAGGTGTTCATAGTAGCCTTGAATAATCTTTTGTATTTCTATGGAATCAGTAGTCATATCTCACATTTCATTTCTAATTGAGCTTATTTGGGTCTTCTCTCTTCTTTTCTTGGTTAATCTAACTAATGGTCCATCAATTTTATTTATCTTTTCAAAGAACTAGCCTTTTGTTTCATTTATCTATTGTATTTTTTTGGTTCAATTTCATTTAGTTCTGCTATGATCTTTGTTATTTCTTTTCTTCTGTTGGGTTTGGGTTTGGATTGTTCTTGTTTCTCCAGTTGCATGAGGTGTGACCTTAGATTGTCTATTTGTGCTCTTTCAGACATTTTGATGTAGGCGTTTAATGCTATGAACTTTCCTCTTAGCACCACTTTTGCTGTATCCCGGAAGTTTTGATAGGTTGTGTCACTATTATCATTCAGTTCAAAAAATTTTTAAATTTCCATCTTGATTTCATGGTTGTCCCAATGATAATTCAGGAGCAGGTTATTTAATTTTCACATATTTGCATGGTTTTGAGGGTACCTTTTGCTGTTGATTTCTAATTTTATTCCACTATGGTCTGATAGAGTACTTGATATAATTTCAATTTTCTTAAATTTACTGAGACTTGTTTTATGACATATCATATGGTCTATCTTGGAGAATGTTCCATGTGCTGATGAAAAGAATGTATACTCTGCAGTTGTTGGATAGCATTCTATCCTGTATTCGATAAATATCTGTTAAGTCCATTTATTCTAGGCTATAGTTTAAGTCCATTTTTTCTTTGTTGACTTTCTGTCTTGGTGACCTGTCTTGTGCTGTCAGTGGAGTATTAAAGTCCCCCACTATTATTGTGTTGTCATTTATCTCATTTCTTAGGTCTAGTAGTGATTGTTTTATAAATTTGGGAACTCTAGTGTTAGGTGCGTATATATTTAGGATTCTGATATTTTCCTGTTGGGTTAGTCTTTTTACCATTATATAATTTCCCTTTTTGTCTTTTTTATCTGCTGTTGCTTTAAAGCTTGTTTTGTGTGATATAAGAATAGCTACTCCTGCTCACTTTTGGTGTCTGTTTGCATGGAATATCTTTCTCCACCCCTTTACCTGAAGTTTATGTGAGTCCTTATGTGTTAGGTGAATCTCCTGAAGACAGCAGAAACTTGATTGGTGAATTCCTATCCATTTTGCCATTCTAATATTAGTATTGAGGTGTAAGGGACTATTCTATTCATCAGCCTGTTTGTCGCTTAAATACTTTTTTTTTTCATTGTGTTACTATTATATAGTTCCTGTGAGATTTATGCTTTAAGGAGGTTTTAGCTTGGTGTTTCAAGGATTTGTTTCAAGATTTAGAGCTCTTTTTAGCAGATCTTGTAGTGCTGGCTTAGTAGTGGTGAATTCTCTCAGCATTTGTTTATGTGGAAAAGACTATCTTTCCTTCATTGATGAAGTTTAGTTTTGGTGGATACAAAATTCTTGGCTGATAGTTGTTTTTTTTTTTTTTTAAGGAGGCTTAAAATATGACCCCAATCCCTTCTAGCTTGTAGAGTTTCTGCTGGGAAATCTGTCGTTACTCTCATAGGTTTCTTCTTTACAGGTTACTTGATGCTTTTGCCTCACAGCTCTTAAGCTTCTTTCTTCATCTTGACTTTAGATAACCTGGTGACTGTGAGCCTAGATGATGATCTTTTTGAGATGAATTTCTCAGGTGTTCTTTGAGCTTCTTGTATTTGGATGTCTAGGTTTCTACCAAGGTCAGGGAAGTTTTCCTCAACTGTATTTTCAAATATGTTTTCCAAACTTTTAGATTTCTCTTCTTCCTCAAGAACACCAATTATTCTAAGGTTTGGTCATTTAACATAATACCAAACTTCTTGGAAACTTTGTTCTTTTTTAAAATTCTTATTTATTTGCCTTAGTTGGATTGGGTTACTTCAAAAACCTTGTCTTAGAGCTCTGAAGTTCTTTCTGTTGCTTGTTCAATTCTATTGCTAAAACTGCATTTCTCTAAGTGTGTCCTTGATTTCCAGAAGTTGTGATTGTTTTTTATTTATGCTATTTCCCTGAAGATTTTCCTTTCTTATTTCATATCATGTTTTTTATTTCAAGGAGCAGAATACTATTTTTGGATGTCTTAACACAGGAAAAGGAAATAGACCTCTCTGTGCCCAGTTCCTTTACCTGTAAAATTAAGATAACCATAGTCCTACCTCGTAAAATTGTGGTGAGGATTAATTGTTTAATTTATATAACACACTCAGAATGATTCCTGGCACTTAACTAAGGGTACTTACACGTTAGCTCTCCTATTTGAAACTGATTGGAGGATTATTCCCTAATGTGCTAGTTCTGCAGGAAAGTGAGTTAATTTCAAGAAAACTGGCCAGGGAACATTTTAATGCCAGCTCAACTACTCACAATGGAGAGGCAGAAATAGCCATTCACTTGGTGACTGAGGCAAGCATGTTGCAGCAAAGATCCCAGGGTATAGACAGAAGCACTGCTACCTGGCACACACACCAGCTGTCTACAATGGCACACTTTACTTTCCTGGTTTCTTGGTTCTGTCTACCATTTGAGGAGCTAAAAGCTTTCACCAGAATAACACAGGCATCTTTCAGGAAGCCAGAAAAAGGATCCTTTGCTCTGTGAAGATAAGCTGCACTCTCCTCAGGCAAGTGCCAGGCAAGACAGGAATCCCCGCTCCATTCTTCAAATCCAATTTGTCAACTCACATTTAGTTCCCTTTTCACTTGTTGCATCATTCTTATTGTTATTTTTGCACCATCTGGTTCACTGTACAGTCCCTGTGCAGTCATTGTACAGTCCCTGTTTATCTATGATGAAATAAAACTGCATTTAGTTGTAAGTTTTAATGGTATGAAGGGTTTTGGTTTAACTTTAAAGAAGTTCCAGAAACTGCTTCAGAGACAGGAAGCTCCCGCAGAAAACCGATAATAGATATGTTCACCTGTTTGTGGAGGGAATGGAGCTGGTGCTTATTCAGCAGCTGCTGTGTGATGTCTGTGTATTCTCTTCTTAACTCTAGGCCTGGCTGCATTTATGCCTGAGAGTGGTTGTGAGGATTAAATATGTCCAGCTCAGACAAGTGCTTGATACTGAAAGAGAAAAGTAAACCCAGGCTGGAGGCTCACTGAAGTCTGTATTGGATAGAGCCAATGTGGAGTTTCTCGCAGAGGGAGTCCAGGTAGCACCTGGTAGAAGATGTTGGGTGGGCAGCTGTAGGGGCCAGGGGAAATCTTGCCCTTTGACCTCTGAAGGTTCACTGAAAATCAATTGACAAAAGGCAGATAGATTAATAGGTGAAAAGGCATACAAATTAATTTTATCATAGTTTTATGTGTCATGGGAGCCTTCAGATTGAAGGGCCAAAGACACCATTTCTATGCTTAGGTTAATGAAGAATTGGACAGCTATGTAGAAAAATGACTGCACAAAAAGGGCATGATCTAATGCTAATAGACTGAGTGAGGAAGCCTAGCAAGGCCTGTCTGTCTAGATTCTTCTGGGCTTTTTTGTGCAGCATTCCTTACTCTGGGAATGGGGCAGGGCCCTCTCTGAATGGAGTTATAATCTACTTTTAGATAAAACAGGTAAAATAATTTCTTTATGGCCAGTTTTTATGCAGAAAGACAGGGAGAAGGTTGAATTAATATGATTAGGTTTTATGGTTGTCATTGGGGAAAGGAATTCTGGTTTCTATGGCCTGCCTTGGGAAGAGAGATTCTAGAGAATAAGGGTCAAAGAGAGAGGGGCAGGAAGAAGTCAGAGAAAGTTTTGCTTCTGAGGCTGCTTCTGTGGCCGTCATTTTGGGGTATTGTTTTCTGAGCCTCAGCACAGCCCTTGTGTGTCCCTGGGCCATCAATCCATTGATGAGAGCATTCTAACTGTGGCTGGGGGTGAAGAGTGTAGGACCCTCTGGTTGTGTTTGCATAAAGGAGAAGGGTCATTATTGTGAGAAAGAAAAAGTAGCGTCTTTTTCTCACTCATTACAAGGTTCATGGCTAATACCCCTATAATAAAAGAAGATTAACAAGAGAAAACCATAACTAATTTTAAAAACAATTTTTTTTTATGAGAGACAAGACGATTTAGAAATGAAGATCCAAAGACCCAGGGAAACTGTCTATTTTTACGCTTAGGTTTATTGAAAAATGGACAGTCATGTAAAAGCATATTGGACAAAAAGGGGATATGAAGTATTGTTAATAAACTGAGGGGGGACTTAGCAAGGCCTACTTGTTCAGATTATTCTTGGTGTCTCTGTGTCTGTATTCCTTTCCTCCAGAAGCAGGGAAGGACACCTGTCACATGGGGGTCTTACGACCTACTTTCAGGGGAGATAGGACAAAGCATTATTTTATGGCCAACTTTCACACAGAAAGGTTAGACAAGGTCAGAGAATGACCTTGAGTCTGCAGTTTTCTGAATTTTCAAGGTGCCATTATTTTGGGGTAGCATGTCGGGAACCCTGATATTAACATGAGTTAGGCAGAGCTCCCCCGCATCCCCCCTGCCCAGTGAAGTGGCCTAGTCCCTCCTGGGTTCCAAGGTGACAGAAGAGAAACTGAGGAATGGATCTAGTCAAAGACTTTTGACTATGACAAGATATCCAGGATGTGGGAAAAGGAAAAGGAACAGAGAAATGTCTGACAGCAGTGGCACTTAGATGGCATGCTCTGCCTCTTCACACCAGGTTTGAGGTCTGAAGGTGGATTCCCTACCCAACCAGCTGTTGGCTTGTGGTTATAGAGAGAGCCCAAAGTGGGAAGAAGCAGCTTCAGGGACTGAATGAGGGTGAGCAGGAGACAGCATGCGGAAGACAGAGAAACAGATTTTTTTTTCCTTTCCCTGAACTTAGGCTTTTTCTTTGTGGTTCCCAAGTTTCACAGAAACTTTTTAGGTTGCTGAGCAAAATTTTCCAACGTAATTAGGACTTGGTGAGATTACCCCTCATTTTATTATTGTAGTGGGTATTGTTTTTAAACTAAGCTGCTGTAAATATGTTGGGTGTATTTTCTTCTTAACCCTGGGCCTGGCTTAATTCACCCCAAAGAACAGTTGTGACGATTAGATACATCCAGCTCAGAAAAGTACCTGGTATCCAAAGGGAAAAGTAAATCCAGGCTGGAGGCTGACTGGAGTCTGTATCAGATAGGGCCAATGTGGAGTTTCTAGTCATGGACATCCTGGCAACGAATGGTGGGAGAAATTACATGGGCAGCCCTAGCATGTCCCTGGGCCATCAACTTATTGATGGGAAGCTTTCAACTGTGGCTGGGGCACAAAGTATGTAAACCCTCTGTTGTGTTTGTGTCTAGCAGGAGGGTTGTTATTAGCAGGAGTTAGGCAAGGACCCCAGCACAGTGGCCTATTATCCAGCTGGATCCTGAGGTGACCAGGAGGGAAACTGAAGAATGAGTCTAGTCAAAGGATGTGAGAAGGGCAAAAGGAACAGAGAAATGTCTGAAACCAGTGGCACATGCTCTGCCTTCTCACCTCAGGTCAGAGCCCTGAAGGTGGATTCCCTACCCCATCAGCTGTTGGCTTGTTGTTATAGAGGAACCCCAGCCTGCAGAGGCAGTTTCTGGCACAGAGTGAGGGTGAGAAGGAGCCCACAAGTGGAAGGCAAGAAGACAGATTCTTCTCTTTCCTTTGCCCCGAACTTACGCTTTTTCTTTGTGATTCCCAAGTTTTACAGGAACTCTGTATGTTAAGCAAAATTTTATAGTTAAATTAAGACTTTGGGTGAGATTACTCCTCATTTTTTTATTGTGGAGTAATCACAATAAATCTCATTTTGGGTGAGATTGCTCTTCATTTTTTTTAATACAGTTTTTGAACCAAGCTCTTCCTCCTTTTCTGTGTCCTCATTATCTCCCATCCCCACCCTTTTCCAACAGACTTTCCTCCAAATGCAGTCTGGTGCTACACCACAGTCACTATGCATGGTCAGGAAAATGCACATTTGTTTTCCTGTGATTTGAAAAGGACAACCAATAAAAAAGAGATTAATATTATTATAAACTCATAATAGTCACCCCAATTAAAAACCCAGAGAGATACTTGTAAATGTCCATACCAGCAGGTCTCAGATATTTTCGTTTCAGCGCTCACTGATACTCCTAAATTATGGGCGTCCCCTCAAAGAGATTGTAGTTGTGTTTTTCTATTTATTGATATTCATCATAAGTTAAAATTAAGAAAATTTTTATGTATCCACTTAAAAATAACAAAACCAAGCCCATTACATATTAACATAAAAACAAAGTCTTATAGAAAATAACTACATGCTTTAATACAACAAATTAATGGGAAAAGTAGCAATGTTTTGACGTTTTCAAATCTTTTTAATGTCTGGCTGAATAGAAGATAGATGGATTCTTGTAACTTCTCTGCATTCAGTCTCTTGTGATCTGTTGTTTTGTTTGACATCTGTGAATAAAATCCAGTCTCAGACATGTAGTTGGAAAAGAGGGGAACTTGATGACTCCTGAAAGAGTCCTAGCAGTCTTCAAATCACACTTTGAGAACAACTGATAGATGTGAAAGGATACTTACTGCCTATAGTGAGTTTGAATTTCATTTTTTGCCTATTTTCCAATTCTGTCTTTTTAGATTATAATTTAGAAAACCGAGAAATATGGGAAAACATTATACTCTTGTGGTTTATATTTTTCAGGATTATCCACTAAGAAATTTAGTTAAGTACAATATACCTGCCAGTTTATGTTTTTGTTTATTAACTTTCTTTTATTGTGAAATATAACAATCATACACAAAAGTGCATAAAACATAAGAGTAAATTTTAAGGAATAATTATGCAAATACTCATGTAACCATTAACTGATAAAAACAACCAGATTTTGCAATATACTGGAACCTCTGCCACCATTACCATCCCATGGGCCCATTCTTGGACATATCTCTATCTCTTCTCACTAGAAGTAACCACTATTCTGAGTTTTATGGTAAACACTTCTTTTCTTTCTAATTTTATCCTAAACCATGTGGTCCAGTTTTGCCTGTTTTTAAACTTTTTATAAATAGAATATGTGTTCTTTCAGATTCAGCTTCTTTTACTCACCATTATGTTTGTGAGGCTCATCTCTGTGTAAACAGTTGTAGTTCTTGATTTTTATTGTTGCTTATGATCTTATTATATGCATGGACTGCAATATATTTATGAATACAACTTTTACAGGATATTTTAAGAGAATTGCTTTGGCTATTCGAGGTCTTCTGTTGTTCCATACAAATTTTAGGATTATTTTTCCTATTTTTGTGAAGAACATCACTGAGATTTTGATAGGGATTATGTTGAATCTGTAAATATACAACATATGTGTAGTATGGCCATTTTAAAAACCTTAGTTCTTTCAATATGTGAACACAGGATTACTTTCCATTGATTTGTGTATTCTTCAATTTCTTTCATTAATGTTTTATAGTTTTTGGTGTATAGGTCTATCTCCTCTTTGGTAAAATTTATTCCTAAGTATTTTTAATGCTATTATAAATTAGATTATTTTCTTGATTTTTTTCAGCTAAGTTATTTGTGTATATAAATGCAAGTGATTTTCATTACATTGATTTTGTCTCCTACAACTTAACCAAATTTATTTCTTAGTTCTAACCGTTTTGGTGGAGTCCTTGGCGTTTTCTACATACAGAATCATGTCATCTACAATTAGAGATAACTTCTTCCTTTCCCCTTTGGATGCCTTTTATTTCTTCTTCTTCTTCTTCTTCTTCTTCTTCTTCTTCTTCTTCTTCTTCTTCTTCTTCTTCTTCTTCTTCTTCGTCGTCGTCGTCGTCGTCGTCGTCGTCTTCTTCTTCTTCTTCTTCTTCTTCTTCTTCTTCTTCCTCTTCTTCTTCCTTCTCCTTCTCCTTCTCCTTCTCCTTCTCCTTCTCCTTCTTCTTCTTCTTCTTCTTCTTCTTCTTCTTCTTCTTCCTTTTTTTTTGATCTGATTTCTCTGGGTAGGACTTCTAGTACTACATTGAATAAAGGTAGCGTGAGTGAACTTCCTTGCTTTGTACTGATCTTAGACAAAAAGCTTTATTTTTCCCCCCATTGATTTTGATGTTAGCTCTGACTTTCTCACAAATGGCCTTTATTATGTTGAGGATGTTTTCTCCAATACCTAAGCTATTAGGAGTTTTTGTCTAAAAAGGATGTTTAATTTTGTTGAATCCTTTTTCTGCTTCAATTGAAATAATCATGTGGTTTTTAATCTTGTCTTTTCTATAAAATTTTCAAGACCACTTCCAAAGATGAATTCAATTACACTAAACCAAATTCACGAATCATTTCAGAAGATCTAAACATGAAACTGGTTTTGTATTTCAGATTACTGATGTTGAATCATGCTTAAAACCATTTAAAATGAAATTTCTACAGAATGTAAATGGTCAGAATATTTAAGAGCCAAGTTACTAGCTGCTTTTTTCAAATCAGATGTATTCATTGAAAAATTGCTTCTCTTAAATATTTAACATCTGAAGATGCTTAGTTTAAATTTTCGTATCTCCATTTCAGAGTTGAAATTAAGATGTGAATAAACCCCTATTTTAAATAATATCCCTAGATCATGTAAGAATTGATACTTTAATCCAGTGATGTCTCCATTTCTAATTGCTTAACATTTTTCCAATTTATTTTCACATTTGGGAAGTGTATTCGTATCTCTTATTAGCATTTTACATTTATCAAACATACTCTCAAAGTTACTTTCATTTGTTGTAAACAAAAGGGTAGGTCTTCTATGAAGCCAGCTGCTTTATATAAAGACTTTTCTTTTTAAATAAAGCTTTCTTATTTTTTCCTACTTTGTTCAAAATATCCCACCAAATTAAATTGCATAAACATGTGCAGTCTATTTGTGCCAAGATACTTTAGATTTCAGCACAATGTACTATGTCATTTAATATTATATCATTAATATTTGATAAACATCTTTAGTTTGTGTGTGAAGTGCCATAATTTTGTTTGTTCTTGATCCCCACTGAATGTCCGTTATGTTTTTAATACAGTTTTTAGGACAGATATAAGGATATTCTATTGCTCAAAGCTCAAAAATGTATTAATCCTTTGTACAATACTAAAAAAGAGTATCATATTTCAAGTCACCAAATCAACATTATTACAAATCAAATCAGAATTATTAGTTGAGTAGGCACAAATTTAGCCTAACAATTTTTGAGGGAAATAATGGCTTGTTCACCATTTATATATCTGCCATCTTTGCTTCATTTTCATATCCTTGGCCAAGAGCATTTTTATGTCAATATATTGAAAAAATTTCATAAGGCGAGCCATACCCAGTTTTTTATTTTATTTCAATAAAAAGTCAACCAACCTTTCTTTCCATGGTTTTGTCATTATTCTCAATGAGAGCATACTTAAACGCATCTGTTTATCATAGGCAACATCTACATATGTTTACAATTCAAAAGAAAGAATTTTTTCTTCCTTTTAAGTTTATTTTTAAATTGACAAAACAGTTTATATTTACCAGGTATAACATGTTGTTTTGAAATACATATGTTATGGAATGGACAAGTTGAGTGCATTACCATAAGCATTACCTCACATACTTATGGTTTTTTGTAGTAAGAACGCTTAAAAAGTACTTTCTTGGCAATTTTCAAGAATATAATACATTGTTACTAATGACTAACTGCAGTCACCATATTGTTCAATAGATCTTTTGGACTTATTCCTCCTATCTAACTGAAATTGTGTATCCTTTGATCAACATCTTCCCAATACTACACTCCTCCAGCCCCTGGTAACCACCACTCCACTCTCTACTACTATGAGTTTAACTTTTTAAGATTCCATATGTAGGCGAGATTATGCACTGTCTTTCTATGCCTTGCTTATATCAGTTAACATAGTGTCATCCAGATTCATTCATGTTGTCTCAAATGACAAAATTTCCTTCCTTTTTAAAATGGCAAATAGTATACCATTTTGTACATACTATTCATACATTCTCTTTATCTATTAATCTCTTCATTAACATTTAGGTTGTTTCCATATCTTGGCTATTGTGAATAGTATTCCAATGAACATGGGAGTGCAGATATCTCTTTGACATACTGATTTCATTTCCTTTGGATATATTCTCACTTGAGGGATTGCTGGATCATATGGTTGTTCTATTTCTAATTTTTATAAAAGCATCAAAAGTAACAAACAATTATGAACAAATGTGATAGAAAATTTGCCAAGACTGTACACTGGAAACTGTAAAATGTCTCTCAGAGAAAACAGAGAAGACATAAACAAATGGGGAGACATTCCATGTTAAAGGATTAAAAGACTCAGTATTGTTAAGATATCAATTGTAATCAAATTGATCTGTAGACTCAATGCAATACCAATCAAAATTCCACCAGGCTTTTTGTATAGAAATTAAAAAATGGATTCTAATATTTATATGAAAATGTGTAGAACAAAAAACAACCAAAATAACATTTAAAAGAACACAAAATGTTGGAGGATTTATACTATCTGACTTCAGGAGTAAAGTAATCAAGGCAGTAAAGCATTAGGATAAAAAAAACACAAATACATCAATGGAACAGACAGGAGTATGCACAAATAGAGCCACGCATATACTGTTGATTGTTTTTTTCAACAAAATCACAAAGGGTATTCAACCAAAAAGTTTGCAGATGACATGATTGTATATTTAGAAAACCCCATTGTCTCAGCCCAAAATCTCCTTAAGGTGATACACAGCTTCAGCAAAGTCTCAGGATTCAAAATCAATGTGCAAAAATCACAAGCATTTCTGTACACTAACAACAGACAAACAGAAAGCCAAATCATGAGTGAACTCCCATTCACAATTGCTACAAAGAGAATAAGATACCCAGGAATACAACTTACAAGGGATGTGAAGGACCTCTTCAAGCAGAACTACAAACCACTGCTCAAGGAAATAAGAGAGGATACAAATACGTGGAAAAACATTCCATGCTCATGGATAGGAAGAATCAATATTGTCAAAATGGCCATATTTCCCCAAGTAATTTATAGATTCAATGCTATCTCCATCAAGCTACTATTGAGTTTCTTCACAGAATTGGAAAAAACTACTTTAAATTTCATATGGAACTAAAAAAGAGCCCGCATAGCCAAGACAATCCTAAGCAAAAAGAACAAAGCTGGAGGCATCACACTACCTGACTTCAAACTACACTACAAGGCTACAGTAACCAAAACAGCATGGTACCAAAACAGATATATAGACCAATGGAACAGAACAGAGGCCTCAGAAATAACTCCATACATCTATAACCATCTGATCTTTGAGAAACCTGACAAAAACAAGAAATGGGGAAGGGATTCCCATTTGAATAAATGGGGTTGGGAAAACTGGCTAGCCATATGCAGAAAGATGAAACTGGATCCCTTCCTTACACCTTATACAAAAATTAACTCAAGATGGATTAAAGACTGAAACATATGACCTAAAACCATAAAAACCCTAGAAGAAAACCTAGGCATTACCATTCAGGACATAGGCATGAGCAAGGACTTCATGACTAAAACACCAAAAGTAATGGCAACAAAAGCCAAAATAGACAAATGGAATCTAATTAAACTAAAGAGCCTCTGCACAGCAAAAGAAACTATCATGAGAGTGAACAGGCAACCTACAGAATGGGAAAAAATTTTCGTAGTCTATCCATCTGACAAAGGGCTAATATTCAGAATCTACAAAGAACTAAAACAAATTCACAAGAAAAAACAAACAACCCCATCAAAAAGTGGGCAAAGGATATGAACAGACACTTCTCAAAAGAAGACAATTATGCAGCCAACAAACATATGAAAAAAAGCTCATCATCACTGGTGATGATGCAGAGAAATGCAAATCAAAACCACAGTAACCACAATGAGATACCATCTCATGCCAGTTAGAATGGTGATCATTAAAAAGTCAGGAAACAACAGATGCTAGAGAGGATGTGGAGAAATAGGAATGCTTTTACCTTGTTGGTGGGACTGTAAATTAGTTCAACCATTGTGGAAGACAGTGTGGCATTTCCTCAAGGATCTAGAATTAGAAATACCATTTGACCCAGCAATCGCATTACTGGGTATATACCCAAAGGATTATAAATCATTCTACTACAAAGACACATGTACACGTATGTTTATTGCAGCACTGTTCACAATAGCAAAGACTTGGAACCAAGCCAAATGCCCATCAATGATAGACTGGATAAAGAAAATGTGGCACATATACACCATCGAATACTATGCAGCCATAAAAAAGGATGAGTTCATGTTCTTTGCAGGGACATGGATGAAGCTGGAAACCATCATTTTCAGCAAACTAACATAAGAACATAAAACCAAACACTGCATGTTCTCACTCATAAGTGGGAGTTGAACAGTGAGAACACATGGACACAGAGAGGGGAACATCACACACTGGCACCTGTCAGGGGGTGGGGGGCTAGGGGAGGGATAGCATTAGGAGAAATACCTAATGTAGATGATGGGTTGATGGGTGCAGCAAACCACCATGGCATGTGTATACCTGTGTAACAAACCTGCATGTTCTGCACATGTACCCCAGAACTTAAAGGATAATAAAAAAAGAAAAAAAAATAACTGAAGAAACAAATGGTGTTGGAAGAGATAGGCATCCCTATGCAAAGCAATAAATCTTGACCCACGCGTCATACCATATGAAAAAATTAACTCACAATATTGGTAACAAAACTAAGTATAAAACCTAAAACCGTACAATTTTGAGGCTATTAAAAAATTTTTTACTTAGAAACACTAAAAGCACAATCTATGAAAAAATTGGTAAATTTCACTTAATCAAAATTTAAAAACTTATTTTTAAAAGGATAGTTTTATTAAAATGAAAAGGGAAGGTAGAGTCTGGGAAAACTTTGTAAAACATTTATCTAACAAAGTACTTGTAACTAAAACCATAGAATGCTTATAACTCAACAAAGAAGGCACAAAAATGGACAAAAATATTTCAACAGACATTTTACCAAATAAGATACCCAAATGACAAACAAAAGCATCACAAAATGCTTAACATCATGAATAATTAGGAAAATTAAAATTAAAATCACAGTGAGATACCACTACCCACCAACTAGAATGACTGGACTGACTAAAATTTAGAAGACTGACCATATCAAGTATTGGCAAGGTTGTGGAGTGACTGGAACACTTACATCACTAATGGAGATAAAAATGGGGCAGCCACTTCGGAAAAGTGTTTGGAAGTTTCTGAAATACTCCTACTGTGAAACAAAGACATTCCACCTATAGGTTTTACTGCAGAAATATGCCCATGCAAAGACTTGTACAAGAAAGTTTACAGCAACTTTATTTGTGAAACCAAAAATTGTAAACAACTAATCCATAAAATATCCATAAAAAAGTAAAGAGAAAAGCAAATTGTGGTATATTCATACAATGGAATATGATATACCCATAAAATGAATGAACTATTGATGAACACAATAACATGGATGAATCTTACTTAGGTTGAATGAAGGAAGCCAGACAAAAGAGTCCCTATTGTATTGCTCCCTTATGTATCTGTTTTAGTCACTTGGCATGTATAACAAAATAAACAGTGTGGCCTAAATAACAGACATTTATTTCTCACAGTTCTGGAGGCTGGGGAAGTCCAGGATGAAGGTGTTGGCCAATGTAGTTTCTAGCGAGGGCTCTCTTTCTGGCTTGCGGACAGCCACCTTCTCACTGTGTCTTCTCTTTGTAGAGAAAGCTCCAATGTCTCTTCCTCTTCTTATAAAGGCATGAATCCCATCCTCCACCCTCATGGCCTCATCTAAACTAATTACCACCCAAAGGCATACCACCTAATACCAACACATTAGGCGGCAGGATTTGAACAAATGAATTTTGGGGAGACACTCAGCCCATAACTATAGCATTCTATGAAATGGAAGCTAATCTACAATGACAGAAATCAGATCAGTGGTGGCCTAAAGATGGGGAGGGAAAAGTTAGGGAAGCATTTAAAAAGAGCCCTGGAGAATTTTTAAGGATGGTAAATATTTTCTTTTTTTGTTTGTAGTGATAGTTACATGGGCATATCCATATGTTAAAATATCTAATTGCATGATTTTCAAATATGCAGTTTATGGTATGTCATTTTTTTAATCAATTAAAGCTGGAAAATGGAAAAGGGAACATACTGCAGTTATGCAGTGCCTTTGCTCAAGCTGTTTTCTCTGCAGGAATGCAGTTCTGCTCTATGTCTACCTGGAAATTGCTCCTCACCCCTGTGAAAAGCCCACATCCTGGACAAAGTTCTTCACTGTCAGTAGTGAGCTCCTGGAGCCTGTTCCGCAGGCTGTTTTTGACTCATCAATTATCCTGCATTCAGATTAATATGCATGTGTCCTGTCTTCTCCCAAGAGACTGAGAACACCTTCAAGTTGAGTATATTACCTGATTTATCACAGAGTAGATATCAGCAGTTGATTTTGATGGCTGTCACTTGGTCCTCACCATGACAGTGCCACAGTTGCCAAATTAGAGTGCATGAGAGACCCTCTGGCTCTCCTTGCACCAAATTTGCCTATTGGTAGATTCCACAGGGGAATAGGAATTATTAGCAAGAACAATATGTTACTGTGACTTAAATTATTACCTGGTAATTTAGGCATAATCATCTGAAACACATACCTTTTAGAATCTAAAGATTACAGAGAGAACAGCTAACAAATTAAGGAAAAAGGATCTCAGGCTGCAATGCCTGATTCAGGGAATGGGTTGTCTGTATAAATATGGCTACATAGTATCTGACAGCTCCTTGGAGAGTGGATAAATGAGTGGTCAGATAGCTTATTCATCACACTAAGATACATACATATTTATGACATGCTGTAAGATTGAAGTTGGAAAGCAGGAAGTCCCAGAGAAAAGCGGCAGGATCCAGAGACCAGAGGCATGGTAGGATCTGCTAGGATGGAGAGTATGGAGGGGCTGTCTGCACCCTTTCCACTTTTTTGTCTCCTCCTCCACTCTTAGGAACACTCTGGGATCATAGTATAACTTTGTGGTGCTGACCTGGGACTGTATATGAAACCACGTATTCTCTGTGTCCAGTTACTGAGGCAGCAACACACTTCAGATCATGAGGAGCTTTAGGTTCTTCTGCATTTTATTTAGTACTGGGGCTTTGGTTCCATATTTTAGTTTTGTGTGCAGTTAGGATCTTCTGACTGTCATGTAAATACACTCAGTGGAGTCCATATTTACCAACATTTGAAAAAATCTGAAATATCAGTCTGGTAAAGGAACCCTAGGTTCAGTCCAAAAAATAAATGGACTCTTATATTCTCTTTCTCTCTCTCTGCTTTTCTAAATTAATTATCAGAATACAGAGAGTTTTTGAATAGGAAGTCTCAGGAGGGATTGGGAAATCATTAGCATAGAACAGAATGGTCAGGATGAGGGATACAGCGAGAACTAAGACTTCAATCCATTGTTCACAGACTATCTACCTGGGTGTGGTACATGGCTCCAGAATAAAGTTTTAGACCACAGATGCAGAGGCTGTGGATTGGTCTATTAAGGCACCCAAAGAGAACAGGCCCCAAGGCCTTGTTCATCAGCCTCTTTCTCAGCTCAGGTGTCTCTAGACCAAGCCTCTCCTTTGTCCCAGGGCCAACATGGAGAGCAGTGCTGAGCCTCTGAAAGTCTCCAGAGAGTACTCAACATGTCCTCAGGAAGTCCTATTACATGGAGCACACGCAATCCTGAAGATTTGAGATTCCTTGCCTTTCTTCAGCAGAGGACTAGTGTCTGAAATATTTTTCTAAAATGTGCGGAATTCCATTCTGTATTTTAGTTTCTCAGAGAAGAGTTAGAAAAAATATTCTTATCCAGATCAAAATGATTAACATGGAAAGAACACAGACCTTAAAAATCAATGTAGAGAATGACATTATTTACCATAAGTTGCTGCAAAAGTAATTGCCATTAAAAATAATGGCAAAAACGGCAATTACTTTTGCACCAACCTAATAATAATGAATATCTGCTGATATTTTAGAAAGAGGGGAGTGAGATTATCTTACCAGGTAATTTTTTTTCTTGTCTTTCAGCATAAACACTGAGGCAGGAAGAGAACCATGTCTGGAGCTTTCAAGGGTGATGATCTGCTATTGAATGCCAGGCTTTCCCCAGGTTTATCTTAATATCTCTCTTCTATGAGGTCACAGGTCTACAATCATAAAATAGATCAGTTCTTGGAATCATTCATTCTCAGAAAATAATGATCTTGGAAGGGAGCCTTTTACGAAGACTATCAGGCCTGGGACATTTCTCCTAATATCTATTCTGCCTATCCATGGGAATCGAACAATGATTGAGTTGGGCCAGGGGTCTTGCCAACTTGCTGGTCGTGGGAGATGTAGTGAAAGGACTGTTGGATTTGGAGGCAATATTTCTGGGTCCTGCTTTTGGACATATTCCAAGTTAACTTCCTTAAGTTTCAAATTCCTTGTTTCAGAGACTGCCAACCTACAAACCTCATGGGTTTTTGTTATGATCACTTGGTACAATGTATGCGAAAGTGCTTTAAAGTGACCTAGCTCTCTCTATATGTGAACCTTACTATTATTGTCTTTGGAACTTTGACTTGAATCCTAAATCACGGGCATTCAGATTCCGATCTTAAAAGATTTTATTCCCAATGGAGCACTGTACTCAGCTTCCTACAAGATTCTGCCTTCACCTGATGTACTCAGGCTCCTTTCTTCTCTGTTTGGAGAACTCATTGCAAAGATGATGAAGAGGCATCAGACCTACTTTCTCCTCAGAAAATGTGATTAGACCCCTTCGTTATTCCAGACATCTCTCTTCCTAGGTTGCCTGTGGAAATCTGGGACCTGAGTGAAGCCTGGAGTTGACCTGAGAGGGAGAACCCATAGACAAAGTGATGTGAGGTCAAGCCTTAGAGTGAGGGGAAAAGAGTGTCATGAAGTCAGAAATGTGGAAGAATATGACCCCTGCTGGGCCCGTCTATCCTGTACTGCTTCTGAATGTATGTTGCACTTCTTCTCTCTTGCAGGCACCTGCAAAAGCTTTCTTTGCAGAGTAGCTTCCTGAAGGATTTATGCAAGATCCTTAATCTGAGGAGTGAGTTAGAGCAACCACAAAAGCAGACATCATGTTGCTCCTGAAGCCAGGGGAAGATACATATCTTGTGATGTCACCTTTGGGATTCACTGAGTTGTAGCTCCCTCTGGCCTCTTTACTTCTTGCCTCCACCTACTGACTGGACCTTATCACCCACTTACTTTTTTCTTCTTAGCCGTACAACCATTGGATTCCCTTCCTCAGTCAGAGCCTCCTTTGTCACTGGATCCTATATTGTCAGGACCATCTTAAACCCCTACAACTTATCTTTTTCCTTCCACACCCAGAGCACACTCAGATACCAAACTCTATTTCTAACCCAGACCCCATTTATCTTTGGATACCACCTCCTTACCTGGTCCCACCTCATCCTATCCTTCCACTTTCAGGATCTCAACCACTCCCCTAATCTGACACACTTCAAGTATCCAGTGGTTCAGTTCACTGTCCTCCATCTTTCATGGTTCCAAGTGAGGGTCCCCAAAATGTTTCAGCTATGTGAAGCCCTGGATAATGGCCTCTGGCATGACTTCAGAAACACAGCCGGAGATCCATCAGGCTGTTCTTCACCCTGCCCACTCTCTGGGACCATGTTTCTTTCAGGTCAACCAGAATGTCCTCCTGCATTCCCCACTGCCTGCAAAATTTATCTCAAAGAAATGTTTCCACTAAATCAGAGAAAATTAATCGGTTTTCATTTACCACATCCTCCAAAGTAGGTTGTCTCTATTATAAGTAGTCTATCTATATTTCCCTATATATTTGTTTTTTTTTTTTTTTCTAAAAAGAAAAGTGGCCTTTTCTTCAGCCATATTTAGGAAAGGTTTAGGGTTAGCCAGGAGCTTGGGCTCAGAAAACCAAATGAGTCAACCTCAGACCAAATTGAGAGCCAGTTTTGACTTTTTGAAGGTTATCAGGGCTAGGGAGGGATGCTGACAGTGACATAGCACACCGGACATCATTTTGGGTTTCTTTATTTGCATTTTAACTATATCTCAGTTTAAAAAGCTTATTAATATAATATTGCCATAAAAACACAACAAAAATACAAATACCAGGGGCTTTAAAAATGAGATAAAACGAGAAAATCTATTAATCCTCCCCTCGATAAGGACCATGTAATAATATAACATTATACAGTCATGGGATGGAGTAGTTGGGGTTAAGCAGGCATCATAGAGCCAAAAATTTCCTATTCAGCCTGTAAAAACAGTAGGAGACAAGACACTTCATATGTCCAAAAAATGGCATTAGACCTTTGCAGCCCTAAATTCAGAAGGATAGGGATAAATCTCCATGACTTTGAATCTTTTGATGGCAAATAGCTTCTACTTGCCCCCAGATCTCCCCTCTATTCTTGACATAGGATGTGAGATGAGCACTGCTTCCAACAATTCTTTTCTTGGCCTTAATGAAAAAGTAGAGCTGACCCCAAATCTACTGGCTCTGTACAGGTGGTGAGGAGGATGAGAGGAAGGAGAGGAGGCCCAAGAAAAGGCAGAATAGATAAAGGTTTTAGAAAATCTGGGGTAGAAGGAGAACACACTATCAGACTCAGGAAAAATCTTCATATGTCTTCCTATTTCCTCACACTCCTTGAGAAAGAAATCTCCACATATCTTCAAGTGGCCCTCATATCAGTAGAAAAGAACTGGTTTCAAAGCTAGGGACATGAAAATTGGGTCACCTTGATATACCTCTCAACCTCCACAAGACAGCCCACATCTGAACGGATTCAGGGATAAAAATATTTTCCTGAAACCAGTGGTATTTGTTAGAACAACTACCCCAATGGACACAGAACTGATTGAACTTTAGGGGGAGGTGGTGTTTGTGTGATATTGCTGAGGTGGTTACTGCTGGAGTTGATGTGGCAAAGCCAAGGCACAAAATAAGTGATCCGCTGTGGGTTTTTGGGGTTTATTTAGACACAGATTTTGAACTCAATAATGAATTGTCCCCATTGAGTTTCTCCAAGGGAAACCCCTTCTCTTGGAGACTATATGGTGCCTAGCTTGATGACATCATTGCAGGGCAAGATATCATATCGCAATCAGGAAGGGAATGTTTATGAGGCAGCCACCCAATGGCTGCAGATAAATGAGGCACAGTGAGGAAAGTGGAGGTTGGGGGAGCAGGAAAGAGGAAGAACAAGTGAAGAGGGGAGGAATGACCCACTGAGTTGGAAGGAATGATAATGCCATCATCGTTCTTAGTCAAGACATCTCCCTCTTTCTCTCCTGACACACACAACCTGGCTCAGGCTCCACATGCTTACAACTGATGAGGGCGCTGTAGAGCACATTGGTGCTATCCTGTCAAAACTATGTGGGTGCCCTTTGAACAGAAAGATGTCTGCAGGACATTTGCAGTCTCATTTTGGGTAAGTCACTTTGGTGCCCTTTTTCCAGGAGTTCTTTATGAAAATATACAGTGTGAGAATACAGCGTGAATGTTTGGCCCTTTAGGGTTGAAGGACTCCTGTGAACTTCATGTCCTTGGTAGAGATGTATAAAATCTCCTTTGGGCACACTCAGAGCTCATGCCCTACAGGTAGATCTTGCAACTTCTGGTTAAGATGCAGTGTTTCTAGGGCTTACCTTAGACCCCTACTCAAACCATGAAAGTCAATGTGAACAAAGTTGCCATGTAAGTTCACATCCATGTCATTCAGGTCAATGCTATTGAAATGCTGAATGGAGTAGCTCTTAGGGAAAAAAAAAAAGCCCCAGATAAGTCATTAGGGTATTGCAAATTAAAGCAATAAATTTATCATTATACATATATAAGGATAGCTAAAATTAAAAAAACTGACAATACTAATTATTGTCAATTGCAGAGCAACAAAACACATATTCATTACTGGTGGACATACAAGATGTCCAGTCACATTGGAAGACATCCTAGCAGTTTCTTACAAAATTAAACAGTTTTACCATAGGAAGCAACAATTGGGCTCCTAAGTATTTACCCAACTGCTTTGAAAACATGTCCAAAAAATTTTGCTCATAAATGTTTACATTATCTTTGTTAATAATTGCCCAAACTTTAAAGCAACCAAGATGTCCATCAATAGGTCGATTAATAAAAATGGTGTGATACCCATGCAATATAATAACATTAAATGATTAAAAGAAATAAGCCATCAAGCCATAAAAACACTTTAAATGCATACTGCTTAGTGAAAGAAGCCATCCTGAAAAGGACACATGATTCCAAGTGTATAACATTATGGAAAAGGCAACAAAATCATGATGGTAAAAAGCTCAGTGTAGCCAAGAGTTTGGAGAGAGCATGTGTGTGGTGAGTGGATGAAAGTACATTTTTTAAGGCAGTGAAGCTATTCTGTATTATCCTATAATGGTGGATATATGTCACTATGCCTGTGTAAAAGCCTATAGAACTTTATAGCATGAGGAGTGGACCTTACTGTATCCAAATTTAAAAAATCAGTTCAGAGGTTGGGAGATTCTAAGATGAATGCAGAATTTAGCAAAACAATTTAAAATGAATTACAAATGTAGGAAACAATCCCACTGAAGGGGGATAAGGTAAAAGTTGCTGACTTATGTAATTTTGAAAATAAGTGGCATCTGTAAGTTTAAAAGCCAAACAGTGTGTTCATAAACACTGTACTCTAGTTAATAAAGTTGTTTCCTGCAAGGAGGTGGATTAAGATTTTTGATAATGCTATATATGTTGAAATATTAAGTAAATTGAATTATTTAAGTAAATTGATGTCAAGTGGCGGGAGTAGGTTTCTAGCCTTAGCTAGCTTAACCAGAAAAATTAAATGTTTTAAAGTATCAGTAATAAAAAAGTATAACAATGAAGAAAGTTTACTAATTATAGTTATAAGGCAAATAATCTCAAAAAACATTCTATTATCAGTGGTAATTATACTTACGGTAAGGATATATTGTTACCAAACCCAGATCCGGCTGCTCACCTCTCAGAAAGCCAAACATAAGAGATGAGAATTGGTGGGAGAAAAAGCAGGTTTGTTTGGAAAGCCAGCAAAACTAGCATTTTAAAATACCATCTTAAATTGTTCAGTCTGGATGGAGGGGAATGTAGGGAAGTACAGGGGACTGGTATCAACAGGTGACCGAGGACTGCAAACAACTGGGTGCCAGCAATGGCCCTGGGAAGTTGGGGACAGCTTTGTCCTTGATCAAGTCACGATGCTTCCATAAATCTTTAACAAAACATAGTTGCTTACATACTTCCCCTTTAATCTCAGAGTTAGTTTCAAAAACTACATGATTACTATTTTTGCACATTATCTCAGTGCTCTGAAATTATCCTAGCCTATGTGCAGGAATGGATAAAGGCCTCTTAAATAAAAATGAAGTTAGTTATGTTATAGTTCTTTTGCTGTTTTACTGTGACAGTGTCAGCTGTTAATAAAAAATAAAAGAAAATTTTAATAAAATATTCTAGGAATATTACCTGACACTCTAACAAAAAGCAACTTATATTACCATTTGTATCACACGTTTGAAAAATTCTGATGGACTCTACAATAGTAGGATGAATAGAGTTAATAATTATAAGATTTTGTTTTGTTTTGTTTTTAAGACACTCTGTCTCACTCTGTTGCCCCGGGGGGAGTGCAGTGGTACAGTCTCTGCTCACTGCAACCTCCACTTCTTAGGCTCAAGCAATCCTCCCACCTCAGCTGTCTGAGTAGCTGGGACTACAGGTGCGCACCACAATGCCCAGCTAATTTTTGTATTTTTTGTAGAGGTGGGATTTTGCTATGTTGCCCTGCTGGTCTTGAACTCATGGGCTCAAGCAATCTTCCCGTCTCGGCCTCTGAAAGTGCTGGGCTTGCAGGCTGAGCCACTGCACCTGGCCGGATTTTTGAGTGTCCTCATCACAAAGAAATGGTAAATGTTTAAGGTGATGGATGTACTACTTAACCTGATTTGATCATTACAATGCATACATATGTGGAAACATAACTTTGTACCCCATAAACATTATTATTAAGTGTTCATTGTAAATTTCAAAAATAAATTTAAAAGAATTGAATATAAAAACAGATTTACATGAGAAGGAACTGAATATACATCAAGTCAAAAGTAGAATTCAATTAGAGAGAGGCTTAGTTTTCCATGCTAGACATTCCATAATTTAAATAAAAAAGGAATTGTCCAGATCTTTGAATACAGGTAAAGTTAAAAACAAGTGTCCATCACAAGAACATGGCTACAATTTTTAGAAAATGTATATCTCAGTGATTAGAAATCATAAGATCATAAACAAATAATGTATATGACAAAATATAGAGAAATGTACATCTCAGTGATTAGAAATCATATCATAAACAAATAAGGTATATGACCAACATAAAATATAGAGTAAATAAATAACAGAATAAAAGGAAATCTGATTGTAAAATTTGATAGAAAAAAGAATATTAACAAGCAAATAGGTAACCGTTGAAGCTTATTACAAAATAATATTAATTAGAACACTGATAGATTACTATTTTATTCAAATAAGCAATTAATTAAATCAAATATTCAAATGTTCACGTTTTGTACCAATATATTCGTTCTCTGAAAATAACTTTTCTTTTTTTTTTTTTGAGACGGAGTCTCCCTCTGTCGCCAGGCTGGAGTGCAGTGACGCCATCTTGGCTCACCGCAACTTCCGCCTCCTGGGTTTAAGCGATTCTCCTGCCTCAGCCTCCTGAGTAGCTAGGACCACCACGCCACCACGCCCAGCTAATTTTTGCATTTTTTTTAAGTAGAGACGGGGTTTCACCATGTTGGCCAGGATGGTCCCTATCTCGCGACCTTGCGATCAGCCTGCCTCGGCCTCCCAAAGCGCTGGGATTACAGGCATGAACTACTGCGCCCGCCCTCTGAAAATAATTCTTTAAAAACATATTGCAAAAAACATGAAAAAAAATACAAGAAACATTAATCCACATTCTTCTCTAGATGCCACCTTATTTCCTTTTTCCACTTGACAAACAAACTTCCCCAAATAATTTTCTATACGCAATATTCTTAATTTCTCTTTTTTGTGTTTCCTCTTCAACTTACTCCAATCGTGTTTCTATCCCATTCATTCTACTAAACCAGATCCTCCTAAGGTCATCAATGGAGTCTGTTTCCAGGTTCACTAGGACAGCTCAGCCCTCACCTTCCCTGAAAGTACCACTGTCTTCCCCTCATTAGACTCTCCCTCATTCTTTCCCATTTCTCTTTCTAACTGCACTGGCAACTTTACCTCAGGCTCCTTTACAGATTCTCTTCTCTGCTCTACCTTTGAATGTTGAGGGTCTGCAGGACAAGGTTATGTCCTCATCTCATTGTCTCCTCTGTTTATAAGTGACTACATTCATTCCTATGTCCTTGTTACCAGACATGCAATAAAGAATCTTAAATTAATACCTTTGCCCATGGGATTTGTTGTTCACTCTAGACCCATATTCCCAATTGCCCATAAGATTTCTGCAATTTCATGTCTCCCAGGCACCTCAAAAAGGACATCTAATATTTTTCTTTCTCAACATCATTTGCACCTAAAGCTTCTAGTATGAGAACATCATTTTCTTTTACTTATCTTTGTAGTGTTTCATATAAGCGAAATTGGTACATCTTTACTGTTTCTTTTCCTGTAAGAATGAAAGCTCTTCAACACGGAAAGAAACTGTGTTTATTCACCTGTATTTCTTTTTTAAAATAACTTGTTAATTTTTGTGAGTACATAGTAAGTGTATGTATTATTGGTTACATGAGATATTTTGATACAGTCATGCAATGAGTACACCTGCATTGCTTGACATCAATTCCAAAATATGCCACTTTGATACTCACTTTATACATATTATGTAAATGGAATGAATGAATAGGTAAGTGTATATTACCGTCCATTCCTTGATTTGGTTCAGAAAACTAGTGTTTGGATTTTGGTTTTCGAATAAATAACTTCAAGAAGTTTTGTTTGAAATAATTTAATAAATAACAAAATACAATATTTAACCAAATGGAAAGCTGAACATGTTTTGTAATCTTAATACAATGTAAAGGCAAACATTTGTTATATAAGAATATAAATAGTATAAATATGATAAAATGTAAGAATAAATAAATGAGTAAAAATAAATAACATCTTAGGGACTGATGCCCCTGAACCTAAGTCTTTTTAACATATACTGGCTTAATATACCGACAAAGTATTTGCAGAATTAATTCAGTCAATTCTGTGATTAAAGCAGAAATAAGAGTCTTTTGAATTGACCAGAGTCACATGTGCAAGTGCTATATGGCAAATTAATCAATGAGAATCATTTCGAGATGAGCCCAGGTCTCTATCTTTACTTCTCAGTCTTTCTTGCATGTTTGTTGATAAGAACAAGGATTTCATGATTTCCATTCTGACAACTTCCCAGGCACAGTCGCTGTATTTCTTCTCTTTCAGGTAGACACGGATTCCCTGGAAGTACCTCCTCAAGGTCAGTGCAGGGCTGCTAATTGCCCCAGCAGATTCTCCTTCTCCCATTACCTGCAGCAAGCAGGTCTCCAGGTGTTGCAGTTGCTGATGAAGTCCAGTGTGGAGTTGGTCTAGGAGGGTCATGTTCCAGGCAGCAGAGGAGCGCTCTGTGTGGAAGAGGCTGAAGATCTGCTGCAGCATCTCATGGAGGAAAGACATGACCTGGGCCTTCTGCAACTGGCTCCCTTTTACCATCTCCTGGGGGAACCTGAAATCTCTTCTGTCCTTGAGACACAAGAAAGGGGAGATTCTCCTCATTTGGTGCAGAAGTACCAAGGTGTTCCTGCTAAGTAGGCCATGGTTCTGAGGCAGATCACAGCCCAGAGATCCAACAGGGCTATAGCTGGTCATCACTAGGGCTGCCAGTAGAGGGAACAGGAGGGCCATTGGGAAATGAGGATGCTCCTGGCTTTACTGAGCTGAGATATGGCTTAACCTTGGACCCTAGGTTTTCTGAAGACATTCCTTGTATGCATGTCTTTTAATAGGAAACAAATGGTTTTCATTTTCTGAACATTTCTCTGTACTTTCAGTTTCTTTTACTGTTTTCATTTGTGTGTTCTCCCTATGACCTTAAGAGGATGACAACAACCTATTAATTTTGCATTAGACTTCAGCTAAACTCCAGTAAACTTCAGCTGTGTCAATACAAATGAATGCTTAATCAAATGAAAAACGTCGGGGTACTAAAGTCATAAGTGTATATACTATATGCATGTAAATAATCAGACACACACTACACTAACTTTATATATATATTATATATTTATATATACACTAATGAATATATGTGTATATGTATATATAATATATATTCATGTATATATGTATATATATAATATATATTCATATATATATGAAAAAAATCATTTTCTCTGTTCTAGAAGCAAAATTTTAACCCTTATTCTAGCCTCCATTTTTACCCTCCTTACTTTATGTAGGAAGTCAGGCCCTATAGGTTTCTATATTTGCTTCAGGTTTACCAGATCATCTGCAGCAAATAAGCTCTTTAGAACCAAGAACAGCATTTTGCTGTTGTTTGTTTGTTTTTTAGAGATGGGGTCTTCATCCGTCACCCAGGTTGGAGTGTGGTGGCATGATCACAGGTCACTGCAGCCTTTAACTCCTGGGCTCAAGCAATCTCCGTGCCTCAGCCCCCTGAGTACCTGGGACAACAGGTGTGTACCATCATGCCTGGCTAATTTTTTGTTGTTGTTGTTAGAGATGAGGTCCCACTATGTTGTTCAGGCTGGTCTCAAACTCCTGGCCTGAAGCTGAGGCCTCCTGCCTCAGCCTCCCAAGTAGTTGGAATTACAGATATGAGCCAAAAACGCAGTTTTGTTTGCTGTTTTATTCACAACAAAGGATGATGATGATTAGCGAATGAGCTTCTCTGATGTTTTTCTTCCTTCTAGAAAACATTCATGCAGGTCCATGTGGTTATGCTTCACTGGGACCACAAGGTGAGGATTAATATAGACACTGCTTTTTCTTTCTATCATTTGCTTACTGAGGTCAATAGTGCTCCCCTATCTGTTAATATCCCAGCTGGAATCCTGATTCTTTACAAGCGCATATGGATGTAGAGATTCTAATTCGCAGATATTTTACTTTCCCAGCGTCTCCTCACACACAAGGTAGTTATGACATCTAGTAATACCTTTTCCTCTAGAGTAACAAGTACTCTCAACCCAAACTCTTCCAGACTCACTCCCAGGGAGCAGTCTCACAACATCCTGATAACTTCAGAACTCTTTTGGTGAGAGGGTAGTGGTTACTTTGTCAGCAAAGCAATTAACCCTCCAAGACCCTTGCCAGTGCCCCTAGAGTGTTTGTCTGAAGGACCCTGGCTCTCAGTGACGACCTCCTTTCCTCCTGACCCATGTGTCCAGGTATCAAAAGTTTCGACAGCCCACAGGTACTGATAGCAAAGGTTTCTTTTGTCTAAGGAAGGTGGAAGGATTACCCAATTATAATCATTTTACCTTCATTAGTCAAATAATTTTCCACCATTTGCTTACTGAGGTCAATAGTGCGCCACTGGCTGTGTCAGTATCCCAGCTCGGAATCCTGATACGGTTTTTATTGTTCAATTCTTTTACGTAAGCTATTGAACATTTGTTATCCTCAGTGTTTCTCAGGTGGGCACAGGGGATCAATGATGATGTTGTCTTTCATTAGAAGCTTATATGTGCCAAATTTTCTAGATCCAGTCTATCGTTGTTGGACATTTGGGTTGGTTCCAAGTCTTTGCTATTGTGAATAGTGCTGCAATAAACATACGTGTGCATGTGTTTTATAGCAGCATGATTTGTAATCTTTTGGGTATATACCCAGTAATGGGATGGCTGAGTCAAATGGTATTTCTAGTTCTAGATCCCTGAGGAATCGCCACGGTGACTTCCACAATGGTCAAACTAGTTTACAGTCCCACCAACAGTGTAAAAGTGTTCCTATTTCTCCACATCCTCTCCAGCACCTGTTGGAGAGGTGCTGACTTGTTAATGATAGCCATTCTAACTGGTGTGAGATGGTATCTCATTGTGGTTTTGATTTGCATTTCTCTGATGGCCAGTGATGATGAGCATTTTTTCATGTGTCTTTTGGCTGCATAAATGTCTTCTTTTGAGAAGTGTCTGTTCATATCCTTCGCCCACTTTTTGATGGGGTTGTTTGTTTTTTTCTTGTAACTTTGTTTGAGTTCATTGTAGATTCTGGATATTAGCCCTTTGTCATATGAGTAGATTGCAAAAATTTTCTCCCATTCTGTAGGTTGCCTGTTCACTCTGATGGTAGTTCTTTTGCTGTGCAGAAGCTCTTTAGTTTAATGAGATCCCATTTGTCAATTTTGGCTTTTGTTGCCATTGCTTTTGGTGTTTTAGACATGAAGTCCTTGCCCATGTCTATGTCCTGAATGGTATTGCCTAGGTTTTCTTCTAGGGTTTTTATGGTTTTAGGTCTAACATTTAAGTCTTTAATCCATCTTGAATTAATTTTAGTATAAGGTGTAAGGAAGCACACCAGGGCCTGTTGTAGGGTGGGGGGAGGGGGGAGGGATAGCATTAGGAGATGTACCTAATGTTAAATGGCGAGTTAATGGGTGCAGCACACCAACATGGCACATGTATACATATGTAACATACCTGCACGTTGTGCACATGTACCCTAAAACTTCAAGTATAATAATAATAAAAAAAGAAGCTTATATTACAGAAACTAGTGGTCTTCAGCTGCTCATCCAGTCATTGCAATTCTAAGGGTTCTTTCCTCCTCTATCTCTGACTCACTCCGACAGTGCAGGGAAGTTAGACCCTTGCTTTTCTGTCAGGGAGAAAGAGCCTTCCTTAATTTACTTATTTGTGATTGTTTTATTTTAAAATTTTGTACCTTATTTTTACATAGTGGTTCACTGGGTAAGGTTTGTCTTGCTGCTTCTGCATTACATTCCAGTTTATGACAAAATAACACAAATTAAAGGAAGTAAAAGAAAGGCAAAGGAACCATGCTATTTTGATCTATAATTTACATGACTTCAGATTTTTTTCTTTTTCATTTCAGCTTTCTTAGAAAGCAAAACTTGATAGTTGTTTTGGGGCAAGAAAGAAAACGGAAAATATAAGTCTGAATGTCATGAAAGTGAAAGAAGGGAAGTGACTTTCTGCTCATAAAATGGCCAAGTATAAGTTAACAAAATAAAATGCAGCAAAATCGATGACTAGGGGTTCTGGCAGAGGGGAAGAATGAGCCCAATGTTGAGGTACACAAAGGCAGGGAAATGGCTGTTTCTCCTAGAGGCACAGAGAAGGCCAAGTCCTGGGTCAATGAATTGCTCTTAGCTTTGCAAGACCAGACATTTGCTCTTTTTTCATTTAATATACATAGGATCAGTTCTGAGGAGGGAAGGGAGGCATCATGCCAACTGGCTCACAAGAGATTGTCAACCAGTCCCCAATTACTAGAACAAGCAGCCTCCTCTGGCAGGATAATAGATATTAGCCTTGCCTGAGCACTCTACCAAGTTAATAAATCTACCTAGGCAATGAAAAGAGTGCTTTGAGAAACTCAGGGTAAAAAATAAAGAGAACTGGATAATCGCAAAGATTCTGCTCTTTATCTGGATAATGATGATGACGATGATACTAAAAATGATAACATTGGAATTTGTTGCATGTTGACTAAGACCAGCCTCTGTTAAAAGATATTTGAAAAGATTAACTCAATCTTTTCAATAACCATATTTAGATTCCACTCATTTATACAACTTTCTGGAGAGAAATATGTATCTGGAGAGATGAGCTATTCCGAAAACACCAGTGATTTAAGGTCAAACCTTTAGGGGGAGTCAATATAGTGGCTTATCTGGAAGACTCTATCAATGGAAGTGGAGGGTGGATATGAGTAGAGAATTTATAAACCAAGGAGAGGCCAGGGCATGAAGTCAGGTGAGCAGAGCAGGTGAGATGACAAGGGATTCAGAGTTTCACGTCACATGCCAATGTGTTGCCATCTATTACTTTGTAGACAGAGCAACGGGGGTGTGTTGTGAGTAAGTTGAACTAATTTTAAGTCCTAAGTAAAAGTAGACCTTTTAAATAGTTAAAAGTGAGTAGATTTTTCTGCCAATTGTAAAAAAGGGCCAAGATTTAATGAGTAATTTATTCACTGAAATACAGTAAAACCTTTATTGACTCACCAACTGCAAACACTTAGAAGCCTTTTTACATTTGACTCTTGAGGTTTTCTTTTGTCATTTTAAGAATAAACAGAAAGCACCTAACAATTTTTAGTCTAACAATAGCAATTTTTACTCTAACAATAGCCCAGCCATATGGGCTCTGAGTTTCTCCCTGAGGATGTCATTGATTCTCCAGGACACTTCCTTCAGGTCAGCCTGCTGTTTTTATTCCTGAAAGGGACAGCTCATCTCCAGGCCAGACTTTATTTTGTCTACTGATAGATTCCAGTTAGGAATTTCTTCTCCTCCTAATCTTACCAGACAATGGTTGAGTGTCCAGTGCCAAAAAGAACCTATTGTATGAGCCAGAGGGCAGACTATATGTACTTTCTATGAAGCAGTGAAGGGATACTTACCAGGGATAATCTTGTTTTAACCCCAAACTCCACCACAGTACTTAGTATAGATGTCTTTATTTTTCTAACCTCATCATATTTAAAAAATCCTAAAATATAATGACAGGATTGAAAGAAACTTGTCAAAAAAATCACCATTGGCTGGATATGGTGGCTTTTCCCTATAATCTCAGTGCTTTGGGAGGCCAAGGCAGGAGTTCAAGACCAGCCTGAGCAACATAGCAAGACATTGTACATACAAAAATAATTAGCTGGGCATTGTGGTATGCACCTGTAGTTCCAGCTACTCAGAAGGCTGAAGTGGGAGGATTGCTTGAGCCTGGAAGCTGGAGATTATAGTGAGCTATGATCCTCCCACTGCATTCCAGCGTGGGTGACAGAGTGAGACCCTATCTCTAAAACAAAGTAAAATAAAATAATAATCACCATTAATGGATAAAATGATCAAGGCATTTTTTGGAATAGTTTCAATAGGATTGGTATCCATTCTTCTTTTTTTGTCCAGTAGAATTTGGCTGTGAATCCATCTGATGCAGGGCTTTTTATTGTTGGTAAGTTTTTTGTTTGTTTGTTTGTTTGTTTTTAGTATTGATTCAATTTCAGAACTTATTATTGGTATGTTCGAGTATTCAATTTCTTCTTGATTCAATCTTTGGAGGTTAAATGTTTCCAGGAATGTATCCATTTATTCTAGGTTTTCTAGTTTGTGTTCATAGAAGTGTTCAAAACAGTCTCTGAAGTTTTTTGTATTTCTGTGAGGTTGGTGTAACATCACTTTTGTCATATCTGTGTTTATTTGGATCTTCTCTCTCTTTCTCTTCATTAATTTAGCTAGCAGTATGTCAACCTTATTTATTCTTTCAAAAATCAAACCTTTGTTTTCGTTTCTTTTTTGTATAGATTTTCACATCTCAATTTCTTACAGTTGAACTCTGATTTTGGTTATTTCTTTTCTTCTGCAAGCTTTGGAGTTGTTCTACTCTTGTTTTCCTAGTTCTTTTTGGTGTGATGTTAGCTTGCTAATTTCGGATCTTTCTGACTTTTTGATGTAGCCATTTAATGCTATTAATTTTACTCCTAATACTGATTTAGCTGTGCCCCAGAGATTCTGAAGGGTTGTATCTTTGTTTTCATCAGTTTCCAAGAATTTCTTGATTTTTGCCTTAATTTCTTTGTTTACCTGAAAGTCATCCAGGAATAGGCTGTCTCATTTCCATGTAGTTACATGGTTCTGAGAGAACTTCTTGGTATTAATTTCAATTATTATTGCACCATGGTCCAGGAGTTTGCTTGGTATGATTTTTTTTATTTTGTTGAGAATTGTTTTTTATTTTGTTGAGACAAGCACGTGGTTGACCTTAGAGTATGCACTATGTGCAGACGAGAATGTGTATTCTGCTGTTGTTGGGTGGAGTGTTCTGTAGATATCCGTTAGGTACATTTGATCAAGTGTTGCATTTAGGTCTCAAATATATTTGTTAGTTTTCTGCCTTATTGATCTGTCTAACACTGTCAGTGGGGTTTGGAAGTCTTTTGCTATTATTGTGTAGTTATCTAAGTCTCTTTGTAGGTCTCTAAAAACTTATGAATCTGGGAACTCTAGTTTTGGGTGCATATATATTTAAGGTAGTAAGTCTTCTTGTTGAATCGAGCTCTTTATATAATGCCATTTTTTGTTCTTGTTGATTATACTGGTTTAATGTCTGTTTTATTTGAAATAAGAATAATAACCCCTACTCACTTTTTTTTTCTGTTTGTTTGATAGATCTTTCTCCATCTCTTTACTTTGAATCTGTGGATATCATTGCATGTAAGATGGGTTTCTGGATGACAGCATACATTTGGATATTGCTTCTTTATCCATCTTGCTACTCGGTCTTTTAAATGGGGGCGTTTAACCCATTTACATTCAAGGTTAATATTGACATGTGAGGATTTGATCCTGTCATTGTGTTGTTAGCCTGCTGTTATGTAGAGTTGGGCTGCAGTTGGTTTATAGTGTCAGTGGGCTAGGTACTTAAGTGTGTTTTTGTGGTGGCTGGTAATAGTCTTTCATTTCCATGTTAAATACTTCCTTAAGGACCTCTTGTAAGGAAGGTCTGGTGGTAACAAATTTCTTTAGCATTTGTTTATCTGAAAAGGATTTTATTTCTCCTTTGCTAAGGAAGCTTAGTTTGGCTGGATATAAAATTCTTGGTTGGAATTTCTTTTCTTTAAGGATGCTGAATATAGGCCCCCAATCTCTTCTGGCTTGTAAGGTTTCTGCTGAAATGTATGTTGTTAGCCTGATGGGGTTCCCTTTATAGGTGACCTGCCCCTCCTCTCTAGCTTTCTTCAATATTTTTTCTTCCATGTTAATGTCAAAGAATCTGATGACTATGTGTCTTTGGTATGTTCATTTTGTATAGTTTCTTGCTGGGGTTCTCTGAATTTCCTTAATTTTTATGTCAACTTCCTTAGAAAGGTTGGGGAAGCTCTGAGTCTTCAAGCTCTGAGATTCCTTCCTCAGCTTAGTCTATTCTGCTGTTAATACTTCTGATTGTGTTATATAACTCTTGTAAGAGTTTTTCAGCTTTAGAAGATCAGCTGTTTCTTTTTTGAAATGGCTATTTCATCTTTCAGCTCTTGTATTGTTTTACTGGATTCTTTATATTCCTTGGATTGGATTTCAACTTTCTATTGAATATCAATGGTCTTCATTTCCATACAGATTCTGAATTCTATGTCTGTCATTCTAGCCATCAATTAAGAACCACTGCTGGGAAGCTAGTGTGGTCATTTGGAGGTAAGAAGACACTCTGGTTTCCAGAATTGCCTGAGTTCTTGTGCTGATTCTTTCTCATCTGTATAGGTTGATATTCCTTTAATCTTTGAAGCTGCTGTCCTTTGGGTGGGGTTTTAAAATTTTACATTCTTTGATGCCCTTGAGAGTTTGACTATGGTATAAGTTGGGTTTAGTTGATTGGTTTCATTTCTGGATGATGTCAGGGGTACAAGTTTCAGCTCAGCACTCCTGAACTTCATGTATTCATGCTGGGGTGTGGGGTACTGGGATCAGGACTATGGCTTTTTTTCTCTGGTCCCTCAAGGTTAAGCATTTGATATGCTGGAGGGGCCAAGGTGTTCCTTGTATGCTGGCAACAGCACTCCAATGAGGGGTGCTGCCAAAAATACTTCATTGGGGAGGTGGTGGGCAGCAGGGGCCCCCGTGTATGACATGCTGGAAAAGCAGCAGGGAAAGTCTACAGTGAGTGAGCCCTGGTGGGGGAGGGCTGTGGGTGGGTGCTTGCCAGCAGGGGCCCACTTGCAGTACTCTGACTATTAGGTAGGGTCTGTTGGTGAAAGAACTAAGGCAGTGCCCACTGGCAAGTGCCTTGGCTTGGCAGCAGAGGCCATGCTGAAAGTGGGTGTAGACAGGCAGTGTCCCTGGGATAGGCTGGCAGACCGTGGGGTGCTCATATTGGACTGGCCCATCCCATGGGAAAGATAGCCCTGTTCCGTTCAGGTCCAGCAGCCAAAAAAGGCTAAAGCCACCTAGAGGAGCATGTGAGCCTTGGGGAATGAGCTGTGCTCCATTGCACCTCTTCCTACACAAACCTTCGGCTCCACGCAGGCTGGAGTTCTGTCTTTTTCAACTCTCCAGGTAGCTATCCCTGCCATCTCAAATGTCTGTGGGGGTTACGGGGTCTCCTGAAGCTAGGGTTCCAGAGGTCTGTGACAAGAGTGGCTCACTGTATGCCTATTTTACTCACCCCTTCCCCAGAAGCTGCTCCAAGTCAGGAATGAGTCCTGGAGCTTGGCAACCTCATGCAGGGTTCCCAACTCCCTCCCCTTTCAGCCCTGGGGAAAGGGGTCCCCTCCGCTTTCCTCCGTCCACTCTTCATTCCTTCTTTCCAAAGATCTGTTTAAAATGTGCCAGTCTCCTTGATGATCTGCTCTTTCTTGGTGAGAGAAGTTCTTCCTGGCTGTGTCTAGTTGGCCATCTTGGCTCTCTTTCTGTCTTTCAGAAGTTTTTCATGATCCACCAACTTAGGACAATCAAATCCTTCATGACCTAGAACCTAGAGTTTGTGTCTTTTAGAAATGACATCAGAGGAATATTAACTTTGAACTACATTTTAAGGGACGATACCAAGTTTTTCTTATCACCTACACTGCAGTAAAGCTTCAAGGCCTCAAACCTTTCATCCACATCTCACAACTCAAAAAAATTCCTTCAGATTATTGGAACTGCATACCTAATTTCCTGCTGTCCTAATCATTTCTCATTTTTGTTGTACAGGAACGTCCACGGGACCATAATCAGTGCAAGCTTTCACTTAAGCTTATGCTGTAACACAAAACCAGAGCAATTGTTGGGTTCGTGGGCTACTACCAAAAAAAGTCAGAAAACAAATCTACTAATGCCAATGTCTGTGTTCTCAATGAGAGTCACACTGACACTTCAAAGGAAGAGTGAAAAGCTAATCTTGAAGCTCTGAACATCACTGTTACTTGATTTTTTACACTCAGTAGAAACAGCACTCTAACATTTCCAATTAATAATCTGATCATTACCAAATATGGAAAGCATATTCAAGTGTTGCCTGAACAAAAGTATATTTTGCTTCCAGGTAGTGCATGTTTGAGACTTAGGAATTACCCATGTTGGTAAAAATAATTGCTTGTATAATGTCACCAGATTAAATCAAATAAAGTCCTTTTTCAGCAAATGTGGTTATATACCCTTACAGATTGCTATAAATAAACCACAAAAAAAAAAAGTAAATTTCCATTGGGCTTTGTTCAGTAGCTATGAAGATTTACGGGTAAACAAATTTAACTGATCCTTGCTCAAGCACAACTAGGTTTTCCTTTTTCCAACCACTGAGTGCTGGGTCTGTGGAGAATCTGCTTATTCCATTCTGCCTCCTCACTAGTTTGGATCATTCTATTTGCCTTGGCTCACTCCTGCCTTTGGATTAACTTTCCCTGAATATCCCCATAATAGCTCATATGATCAGAGGCCAAAATAGTCAATAACCAGAATTAATTAACTAACCTTCAAATAGACAAAGACAAGCTAGTTTCCCTAGTGGGACTCCTGGGGTCTTGTTCTTGGTGGTAGTTGGGTACTGATTATGTAAAATTGGAAGCTAATCTTTAATTTGGGAAAAATCTTGAATTTTGTAGACAATCAAACCTTCCAGGGTTTCACATGGGTATAAGCCACTCATTGAAGGATAGATAAGAACATATATCTTCAACCAAAACACTTAGTGAAACATCATGTAGCTTTAGATCATTTTGCCCAAGTTGGAGCCTTCTGTTTGGTATTGAAAAAAACTGAATACTGTACCTATCTTTCCCCTGAGTTTGTTACTATAGAAAGATTAGAAAGGTGACTAATACTGCTGTTTTCTTAGACTTTGCCACCAAACACATTAAGAAAATTTCTCAAGAGAAAGAAACACATAATGTATTTGTATATGTTTTGAGATAGGGTCTTGCTCTGCTGTCCACACTGGAGTGCAGTGGCATGATCATAGTACACTGGAGCCTCAAACTCCTGGGCTTGAGGAATCCTCATGCCTCAGCCTCCCAAGTAGCTGGAACTAGATGTGCATGCCACCCTACCTGGCTAACTTTTTTTTTTTGTATTTTTTAAACATAGGAATATGATCTCACTTTGTTTCTCAAGCTGATCTTGAACTCTGGGTTTCAAGCAATCCTCCCACCTTGGTCTTCCAAATTGCTGGAATTACAGATAAAAGCCACCACACGCAGCCCACATAATGTGTTTATGGGAGCAACTAACAGTTGGTTTGCAGGCAGCCTAAATAGGGGATGGCAAGGTTGGGTTTTCCAAGATTTTCTAATCTTTCTATTTCTTCTAGTGAGTCTTCAGGTTATTATGACTTGTGTTACCAGACTATCAACAAAAGTGGGTACCTCTTTAAATCAGGCCTATTTATGGTGAATTATAGTTCTTAATCACCATCACACCCTTAAGACAGACTATGAACAATTAGACTCAAATACCGCTTAACTGCCTAGATTGCCTGCACTTTGACTTATTTGATTTGGTTCAGTTTATTTCACAAGGACTTTTGTTAAGGAGTACCCTTTGCGTTTTTGAAATTATCCTCTTGATAGTCATCATAATATTCCCCGTGGTGCACTGTATCCTCTCCAGTCCTAAATGTTTTGTATGCAGCCATCCATTGAGCATTTAATGATCTTTAACTAGATCAGCAAGAACATAAAGAATGTTTCAACTAATGTGTTGTTGAGACTTGTGAATTTCATACTGAGACCAAAGACGTCCATTTAGAGTGATAACAGAGAGTGGCAACAACACCCAAAGTTATGGTCAATTTCTCAAAATTGAGAGGCTGACCACAAAGAAAAGTTTATTAAACTAAGTTTAGCCTGAGTGAGCTTCTGTACTCACGTAGTTCTTACGTAATGAATTGTAATGTAACTTAGTACCTAAATAATCTGAAAGCCTAATTTGGAGTATACTTCTGTAATGAATAGCTGAGTCCCGGCCAATCATCACACTTGTGCTTCAGTCAATCACAGGTGGCTGCTTATTCAAACCATGTTCAAGTAAGGCTAATTCCAAGCTATAACCAATCTAGCTCTTTATATACCTCACTTCTTTTTTTCTGTATATCACTTTCCTTTTTGTGTTGATAAATGTAATCCAATCATGGGGCAGCCTCAAAGTTTCTCTGAACATGTTCTGCTCTGAGAGCTGCCCCATTTGCAAATCAGTTTTTGTTCAATTAAACTCTGCAAAATGTAATTTGTGTAAATTTTTTCTTTTAACACTGGATATAATTGGGATATAATTACAGAGTTTTTCAGGGTAAGGTGAGAATGCAGAGCGAAATCATACAATGTTTGCCCACCGAACATAAAATGACAAACAACAAAAAAGTAAAATTACATTAGAGAAATAATCAGCATAAAGAAATAACCAAAGAATTGAAGGGGTCATAATATTTGAAAGGTGTTAAACAATGAGAGAGAGAGAGACAGAGACTGACCCAGGTGAATCCAGAAATATATATATATATTTTTTGCCTGCTCCTGAGCTGAGCCCCTATAAACAGTGGACAAAGAAAGAAAGGCAAGGATAAAAATATTGTCAAATATTATAACTTTGAGTTTCCCAACTCATCCCTTCTCCCATCTAGCAAGAAGAAATCTAAACATTGGGTTTGTAATGTGAGCAAACATTTGGAAGATTCCTCCTCCATTGAAGCCCCTTCCTGCTAGCTGAGCAATTCACACAAACTTCCTGATTAACTTCTTCAATTACAACATTGCACAAACTTATGCTTCCTAAATTTTACCCAATGGACCACATGCTTTCATTTGGCAATTATTGTATTCTCTGAAATTCCTTCACTTATGTCTTGCTGTATCTTACTACTACTGGACGGGATACAAGTCTGTCAAAATTCAAAGCAACAATGAGAATTTCTCCTAACTACAAAGTCAAGTGACATGATCTAATAGGAGTGAATTTGTACATTAGCAAGGTATTTTAAAAAGAATTAATGTAATATCAAACAAGAGGTTTTTCTTTATTTTCCTTGCAGTTCTATACCTAGATGGGCAGGCTGTACTTATTCCTAGTGTAGCTCAATACGTGGAGGGAGGGATGAGTCAGGAGGCCCTCGAAGCCTGAGCAGGCTGGAGGCAAGGGACACATCCTGACCCTTTCTCTCTCCACATAGCTGCCCATTGCCCAAAAAAGAGAACGGGTCCTGCTTGAAGCTGGCATTATTTCCCCTCTGTAAAACACAAAGCTAAGGAAATGAACTTTCAGAATTGAGGTCAGTTCTTTTCAGGAAAGAGCTCATTTTAGCTCTGTAGAAAAATCTTCTGCCAGGGAACAGGATTGTGTGTAGAAGAGAAGGCTGCTCGCCAGACTTGGCTGCTGTTTCTGTCAGTCACGATCAGTAGGTGGCTCTCTTCCTCTGTAAATCTTTTGATAACCCCCAGGGTAAAATGGATCCTGCCCTCTATTTCCTTTTTGCTGCAACTACTATTACATCATTGTAACAGTAATATTCCCTTAATTCCAAAAATACTTACCAGGAGAGAAAAAGGCCTCTCATACGTGAGTTTCTGAAAAACCAAAAATTTGCACTCAACTATTGCTTTCAATTGGTAATTGTGTACACTTTAGGGGGAAATTGACAGCCAGAAACCACAATGGAAGAGAAAGCAGCTATATGACTGGGCAGTGCAGGTTAATGAGGAGTGAATGTAAAGGGCACACTGAAGATTTCTACACTGGAGAGGGAGGAAACTATTATGATATGGGAATGAAAGAATGGGAAAGAGCAGGGAGGAAAGAAAACTGGCAGGCAACAGAATTAGCAAATGAAATATATGTGTGTGTGTGTGTGTGTGTATGCACACAAATGTGTATAGGCATTTATATACACACATATATACACATATCTGTATATATTATGTATTACCTACTATATATTATATGTATTATGTACTATATATTATGTACTCTGTAATATATTGTTAAAATATATATTATTATAATATATATTAAAATAAGTTATATATAATAATATATAATATATATACACTTTTAACTTCAGTTTAGGAGACTAATCCATGCACCAGATATTTACAAACCATCAATTTTTGATTAAATATTAATCACATATCTTCAGTGTCAAATGGTATCTAATTTTGAGTCTTCTTCAGAACTCCTATTTCTCTTTTTTTAGACTGTCAGCATTTTGAAGCCGCTTACAGACAGTGGAATAGGAGAGTTCACTATTGTTATATAGATCTGTATGAATCAATAAGAAAATAGTCACCATCTCTTAAGCACTCTGGAAGATACTCTGCTAAGTGCTTTAAAATGTTTTAGTTTTTCTGATACAGAAACTCCAGGAATATTTCCATCTTATTTTACATTTGTGAAAACTGAGGCTCAGAGGGGTTAATTGAATTACCCAGGATCACAGATGTGTCCTGGCCGAATCTAGATTCAATGCAGAATTCTATATTGCATAAGTAATTACTTAAATTTTATAGTTTGAAATTCTGATACATTTTAATCCCCAAATTATACACTCTTGCTCATTGGCCATCTTTCATTCATGGATGCTGTTGTATATTTAAACTGATTTTCACCCTATATTGCTCTTTAATTTTGATACTGGGGAAGAGAAATATTCTGATCCAGTTTCACTTTTCCATCTTATAAAGGAACTGTCCCGGATTGTTATGTTCATTGTAAATTGATTATTTGTGAATCCCTAAGAGTTAATTTTTATGAAATCATTGTTCTACTTATAAATCAAGTCTTAATTTAGTCACAAAGAAAGGAAGTGATAGAGAAGAAAAATGAGAATAATAAATATTTCTTTTTTGTTTTTTTTTTTTCTTTTAGACAGTGACTCATGCTGTTCCCCAGGCTGGATGGAGTGCAGTGGCATACTCATGGCTCACTGCAGCCTCGACCTCCTGGACTCAAGCCATTCTCCTATTTCAGCCTCCCTAGTAGCTGCTACTAAAGACATGCGCCACCATGCCCAGCTAATTTTTTTTTTCTTTTGTAGAGATGGGGTTTTTCCATGTTGCCCAGGCTGGTCTCAAACTCCTGGCTCAAGCAATCTGCCTTCCTTGGCCTCTCAAAGTGCTGAGATTATAGGCGTGAACCACTGCACTCAGCTGAGGCATGTTTTTAAATAACAGTAAAAACAATGTGACAAAAAGAAACTTAGGTAACCAGATTATTAAAACACATGATTCCTAAAAAATATTATATTATAGTGGTAATTAAATTTAGGAGAAAGAACTTATCTGATATTAAAATGGTAAAAGTGATATTCAATAAAATGGCTCTAGGGTGATCGTGATTACTAAAAATCAATGCAAAGTCTCCTGTCAAGCGATAGATGAAAATATGATCTTGATGGAATACAGGACAGACATAAGATTAGATTTTTTGAAAGAGAATTTGTACAGTACAAGTTTTATTAACTATTTATTACGAAGGCTTGAGCTTATCCTACTACCTTAACAATGACATAACTGACAAAAAAATATATGCAGCATAATTTTACAGAAATTGGATGACAGACAGCTCTGGAATGTGACCCTAACGCAAACAAACAAACAAACAAACAAACAAAAATCTTGTGTTTCACAGTTAACCTACTCTCTTCCTGGAGGTTTAGTGAAGAAAAGAAATAGAAGATATAAATAAAAATCAATATTAACTTTTTGAGATGAAAAATATAGTACTTTAAATGAGATAAGTGTAGAGGTAAAGCTCAGTTACTTTAAAGGCATAGCAGTAGAATCTGTCAAAAAGGAGGCATGGAATGAAATGAACCTCTGATACTTGGAGTACCAGAAGAAGGAAGAGGAGAGTTAATGAAAATATTTGAAGAAATAATGTCCAGTGATTTTCTGAATTAGATTAAAACAAAACAAAAAAATTTATGAATTCAAGCAGCTCAATAAATTTCAGGCAGCATAAACATGAATATATATTTAAAACCACAACAAAACACATCATTATAAAATTTCTGAGAACAAGTGATAAAGAAAAATCTTAAAAGCAGTTACCGATAAAAAACACATTACATATAAAGAAAGATAAGAATGCTTTCAAACATCTCATTAAATAGCATGCAAGGTAGATGCCAATTAAATGGCATGTTTTAAAGTTGAAAGGAAAAAATAACACCAAACTTGTTAACCTGGAATGTTATATCCAGCAAATATATACTTCAAAAATGAAAGTAAAATTAAGACTTTTTCAGGGAAATGGAAATTGAGAGAATTATCACTACCAGAACTATACTACAAATATTGTTTTAAAATGTTCTTCAAGCAGAGATGAAATTATATCAGATGAAAACTTGGAGCTACACAAAATAATGTATTAGATTGTTTAATAAAAATAAAAAATTTATTCAGTGATACAAAACACATGTAGCATAATAAATACAGCACAATAGCTCAATGTCTAGGTAGTGTATGATAATTTAAAATATTATGTGATGAACGCTACAAAAACACTAAAATTAAAACAAAACAGACTAGAAGAATAGCTGATAAAATGATAGTGGAGATGAGGGAATTATTAAAACGGTAAACTAATTTAGGAGAAGGCAAGAAATTAAGAAAGAAAGGAACAAGGACCACAGGAAGAAATAAAATAAGCAAGATGGGAAACATACACCCAAACATATGCATAATTAGATTAAATTTTTATTGTCTAAACTTTCCACTAAAAAAGTAGAGATTGCTATACTGGGAAGACAAAAGCAAAACAAAAACCAAAAACCAAGCAAAGAAAAATAAGACTCAAACAAAAAGATCCAACTTTATATATAAAAACACAGGTTACAATTAAAGATGGAAAAATTATACCATGAACACACTACTCATTAGAAAGCAGAAATGACTTTATATTTTGTTATACATAGTAAAATGGTTACTATATATAATGTGTTCTTCTACAGACTTCTTTCGGACACTAATATAGATCATATGCTGGGTTATAAACAAGTTTCTGTATAATGAAAAGAATTAAAATGATAGAGTATGCTGTTCAATTTCAAGCGAAACAAACCTAGAAAACAGTAGCATAGTCCAGGCGCGGTGGCTCACGCCTGTAATCCCAGCACTTTGGAAGGCTGATGCATGTGGATCACTTGAGGTCAAGAGTTTGAGACCAGCCTGGCCAACATGACGAAACCCCGTCTCTACTAAAAATATAAAAATTAGGCTCCTGTAATTCCAGCTACTTGGAAGGCTGATGCAGGAGAATCGCTTGAACTCGGGAGGTGGAGGTTGCAGTGAGCCGAGATTGAGCCACTGCACTCCAGCCTGGGCATCAGAGTGTGACTCCATCTCAAAAACAAAAACAGAAACAAAAACAAAAACAAAAACCAGTAGCATAAAGATATCTGAAAAACTCCCAAATATTTGAAAATTAAATAATACACTTTTAAGTAATTCATGGATCAAAGAAGAAATGTCAAAAGATATGAGAAAATATTTTGAAACGAACAAAAAATACAACATATCAAAATTTGTGAGACACAGTTAAAACACGGTTAAAGTATAATTTAAGTCTTTAAATGCGTATTTTAGAAGAGAAGTCCAAAATCAACATTCTGCATTTTCCACCTTAACAACTAGATGCCAGTCACTGTGGCTCACCCCAGTAATCCCAGCACTTTGGGAGGCCGAGGCAGGTGGATCACCTGAGGTCAGGAGTTTGAGATGAGCATGACCAATATGGTGAAACACCGTCTCTACTAAAAATACAAAAATTAGCTGGGTGTGGTGGTGTGCACCTGTAATCCCAGCTACTTGGTAGGCTGAGACAGGAGAATAGCTTGAACCCAGGAGGCGGAGGTTGTAGTGATCTGAGATCGAGCCACTGCACTCCAGCCTGGGCGACAGAGTGAGACTCCTTCTAAAAAAAAAAAAAAAAAAGCAAAAAACAAATTAGAATTAGAAGAAATTAAACAAAAATTATATAGAAAACATATAGAAGAAACAATAAAGGGAAGAGTGAAAAATCAAGGAAATAGAAAAACTGTAAAGCAAATTTAAGAAAACAAAAGCTTTTTGTGTTGTTGTTGTTGTTTTAAATTAGGACTCTAGCAGGACCCATCTAGGTAAAAATAGAGGAAACAACTTACCACACTTCTATAATTATTCATCCTTGAACCTACTCCAGTCTGGTTTCTGCCTCATCAAGTCTGCCATGCCACATCTTACTAAAGTCACCAATGGCATCTAGGTTTTCATATCCACTGAGATAGTTTAGTCCTAACCTTTCCTAAGTGCATCATTCAATTTTTAAACCCTTTATTTTATTTTTCAATACTTTCTGATGATAATTCTCTCCTGATTGTCTCCTAACTGTACTCACCACTCCATTTCTGCACCCTTTGCTCTTCTCTTCCCTAATCTTGTAAATTGAAGATCTTCTTAAGATTTAGGTCATCTTCTCATTCTACACTGTAGTTATAAGTAAACACATACATTACCATGCCTAGATTCCTACAAATCATGTCCAGCTTATATACTGTTGAAGATTCCAAATCCACATATGAATTTACCAATAGGACATAAACATATACATTGCAATGACCAGATTCCTGCAAATTATGTCCAGCTTATACATTGTTGAAGATTCCAAATCCACATATGAATTTACCAGTGGGGCATCTGTTTTTAGATGTTTCAGAGGAACTTTATGGAGTACACCTGTTTGTTTCCTTTCTTGTTATCCCTTTTTCAAGCTTCTGATGAGAGAATCCTTTGTCCTCGACATCTCATGAAAACATAATTGAAATGTATTAACCATGATTACTATTTTTGTTTCTTTCTCTAAAATGGAAAGTTATGAGAGGATGTTTTGCATTTGCTTTATTTACCTATATATTTCCAGAAAAATTGCATAATATGGCATAGAAGTATGCCATTTTAAAACATAATCTGACTGAAATAAGTGAATGAGGGAGTTGAATTCAATAATCTGGCTTGCAAATTTAGATTATTTCTTTTTTTTTTGAAGAAGAAACATACCCAAGAAGTCTTTTGGGGAAGAATGTAATAAATATTTAAAAAAGTAAATAAATGTAAAAAATGAATAGAATATAATTGGACACAAGGTAAAGGTGAACATATTTCATTATATTTTAATATATTATAAAGATGAACAAGCTATATGACAAGAACTACTTTAAATATCATAAATAATATATCTTAGATAAAGCATATGAGTGAATATAGAAATGCATTAGAGCCCTTAGCATATTAATCATTGTTATTTAAAATTTGTTTTGATAATTTCAAAATCTCTGTCATATCTGGACTTAGTTCTGATGCTTACTCTATCTTTTCAAACTATGTGTTTCATCTTTTAGCGTACCTTGTTAATTTTTTGCTGAAAGGTGGACATGATGGATTGAGTAAAAGGAACTGAGGTAAATTGACCCTTAATGTGAGGGTATTTTAAAAATCTAGTCAAGTGAAGCAGTGGGAGTGGAGAGGGAACAAAGGAATCTGTAACTGGTTGTGATGGATTAGTTGTAAACACCACTGCACTCAGACCAGCCCAGTGTAAGCCTTTGTGGTTATCTTGCTGGTGGTTAGGCTGCATTTCCTGTTTCCTGTAGCTTTATGTGTCAGAAGCTAAAATTTGCTCTTGTGTCCTTGCATTTGTCTCCCAATTTGTCTCTGGATTTCCTTAGAGATTCCTTCTTAAAGTCTAAGTCTAAAATTTGCAGTTATTTTCAGTTGAAATCCTGTTATTATACAGGAACCCTATTAATGTGATGGTAGATGTGATGGTTAATTTTAGGTGTCAACTTTTGACTTTTATGTATGTATATATATATATATATAAACATATATATATGTTTCTTTATTCACTCATTGATTGATGGGCATTTGGGCTGGTTCCACATTTTTGCATTGTGAATTGTGCTGCTATAAATATGCATTTGCAAGTATATTTTTCACATGTTGACTTATTTTCCTCTGGGTAGATACCTAGTAGTAGGATTGCTGGATTGAATGGTAGTTCTACTTTAGTTCTTTAAGGAATCTCCACACTGTTTTCCATAGTGGTTGTACTAGTTTACATTCCCACCAGCAGTGTGAAAGTGTTACCTTTTCACTGCATCCCCTCCAACATCTATTATTTTTGGATTTTTTTATTATGGCCATTCCTGCAAGAGTAAGGTGGTATCACATTGTGGTTTTGATTTGTATTTTCCTGATCATTAGTAATGTTGAGCATTTTTTCATGTTTGTTGACCATTTGTATGTCTTCTTTTGAGAATTGTCTATTCATGTCATTAGCCCATTTTTTGATGAGGTTGTTTGTTTTTTTCTTGCTAATTTGTTTTAGGCCCTTGTTTCATACCGGGGATGCAGGGATGGTTTAACATACGCAAGTCAATAAATGTAATACATCACATAAACAGAATTAAAAACAAAAATCACATGATCATCACAATAGATGCAGAAAAAGCATTTGACAAAATCCAGCATCGCTTTATGATTAAAACCCTAAGCAAAATCGGCATGGAGGGGACATGCATTAAGGAAACAAAGGCCATCTATGAAAACCCACAGCCAACATAATACTGAATGGGGAATTGTTGAAGGCATTCCCTCTGATAACTGGAATCAGACAAGAATGCCCACTCTCACCACTTCTATTCAACATAGTACTGGAAGTCCTAGCCAGAACAATCAGACAAGAGAAAGAAATCAAGGACATCCAAATTGGTAAAGAGGAAGTCAAACTGTTGCTGTTTGCCGATGATATGCTTCTATACCTAGAAAACCATAAAGAGGTCTCCAAAAAGCTTTTAGAACTAATAAATGAATTCAGCAAAGTTGCAGGATACAAAATTAATGTACACAAATCAGTAACTCTGCTCTACACCAACAGTGACCAAGCTGAGAATCAAATCAAGAACTCAACCCCTTTTACAATAGCTGTAAAAAAATTAAATACTTAGGAATATACCTAACCAAGGAGGTGAAAGACCTCTAGAAGGAAAACTACAAAACACTGCTGAAGGAAATCGTAGATGACACAAACAAATAGAAACACATCTCATGCTCATGGTTGGGTAGAACCAATATTTTGAAAATGACCATACTGCCAAAAGCAATGTACAAATGCAATGCATTTCCCATCCCAATACAACCATCATTCTTTACAGATCTCTAGACAATCCTAAAATTCTTATGGAATTTGAGCCTGCATAGCCAAAGCAAGACTAAATGAAAAGAACAAATCTGGAGGCATCACATGACCTGACTTCAAACTATACTATAAGGCCATAGTCACCAAAACAGCACGTACTGGTATAAAAATAGGCAAATAGACCAATGGAACAGAATAGACAACCCAGAAATAAACCCAAATGCTTACAGCCAACTGAACTTTGATGAAGCAAACAAAAACATAAAGTGGGGAAAGGACACCCTATTCAACAAATGGTGATGAGATAATTGGCAAGCTACATGTAGAAGAATGCAACTGGATCCTCATCTCTCACCTTATACAAAAATCAACTCAAAATGGATCAAAGACTTAAATGTAAAACCTGAATCCATAAAAATTCTAGAATATAACACCTGAATAGAATAGAATAGAATAGAACACCGGAAAAATCCTTCTAGACATTGGCTTCTAGATATAATTCTAGATCAAAGACTAAGACCTGAAACCATAAAAATTCTAGAAGATAACACCAGAAAAACCCTTCTAGACATTGGCTTAGGCAAAGACTTCTTGACCAAGAACCCAATAGCAAATGCAACAAAAACAATGATAAATAGGTGGGACTTAATTAAACTAAAAAGTTTCTGCACAGCAAAAGAAACCATCAGCAGAGTAAATAGACAACCCACAGAGTGGAAGAAAATCTTCACAATCTATACATATGAGACAGGATTTATTAGACCCCTTTGACAAGTAACCTTCTTAGGAGAAAGGCCTATATCTTGTTCACTCTTTTATCATTATCACAGGTCTCATAGTAATGACTCAAGATACAATTATTAACAAGTATCACATTCCAGTAGGATACAATTATTAACAACTATCACATTCCAATAGGTGTAGCTAAAAACATAAAAAAAAAGACAGTTGTTAACAAATAATGTTCTCAGATTTTCTCTTAAAAAGGAACACTTTCAGCCAGGCATAGTGGCTCATGCCTGTAATCCTAGCACTTTAGGAGGCTGAGGCGAGCAGATCACTTGACATCAGAAGTTCAAAACCAGCCTGGCCAACATGGTGAAACATCATCTCTAATAAAACATAAAAATACAAAAATTGTCTGAGCATGGTAGTGCACACCTGTAGTCCCAGCTACTTGGAAGACTGAGGCATGAGAATTGCTTGAGCCTGTGAGCCAGGGGTTGCAGTGAGCTGAGATTGTGCCACAGCACTCCAGCCTGGGCAACAGAACGAGACACTGTCTCAAAAACGAAAACAAGCAAATAAACAAAAAAACCAGGAAGACTTTCAAGTGTGGCCATGTCCATGTGGCTGTGCCTCACCAAGGCCTCATGTGCAGGATTGTTGCAAGAGTTTTTCACTCAGTATTGTTGTCAAAATCACTGGCTAGCTTATATGTTTTAATTGCACATGGGTGTGCCAATTTTAATTCCAAGACCCACAACATTGTTATCCTTTCCCCAGCACAATCTCACCTCTCAGAGAGCACAATTTTAATCTGACCCTCTGGATCTGAGTGCTCACAGACACACCTCTTCCAATCTAACTCTTGCCAACATACTAATGTGATAGTACAAGTTAGCTCATCACAACTTGAAACTTTTAGTATACCTTTACTATAGGGTGATTGCTTTTGTTCCCTAAACAATCAAATATCTCCAGAGTACTTCTGTGAATGACCTAGGTTGGCAGCAGTAACCTCATCTTCCTTTGATCAGATACTTAGGTGTCAAGTGTCTTCATAGCCTCCAGATGACAAAAGCAAAAATGTATGCTCAATATGTGTGCATGTGGTCAGGGGGTGGGTAAATTATCCTTTTTAAATTTTTATCTTAGATAGCAAAATAAATTTATTTGCCAATTGTTGATTTCTAATTTGAGTTCAATGCATTAAACTGTTGAACATTTATTACGCTCCAAATTTCTTAGCTAGCCAGAGGATTCAATGATTACTTTTTCTTATAAGGAGGTCATATTGAAGTAACTACTGAATGTCCCTACATTTTTCCATTGGTGCATTTCTACTGAGCTTCTTGGTTTACCATTCTCCACCTCACAATAAAAATGTGGGGCAATAAAGTCCAGAATATGGTGCTAGATAAAATTACTCTTCCTTACTGGTCTCATTGTCTTTCTATATATATCTATCTCTCTCTATATATATATATATTTCTATATCTATCTATCTATCTATCTATCTATCTACATAATTAAATTAGTATTTTTCTTTGCCAGGGTTGTCTTATTGCTTCTGAATTACTCCCTATTTCATCTTGAGTTTAGTACCTCAACAGGGAAATAAAAATGCAAAGAATCTGGTAATGCAAAGAATCTGTATTATTATTTCCCATAATTTTCAAGTCATCATTTTTCTTTCTCCATTAAACTTTTTTAATAAGCCGTTATTACATTTGCATAAGTTGAGGCAAAAGAAGAAATGTAAGTCTCAATATAATAAAAGTAAAAGAAACAAAGTGACTCTCTAGATGAAAAAAGAAAATGGAAGTTCTTGTTTTCTCTTATCCTTCCACCTACCTCAGTATGGTTTCTGCTTATTACTTCCACTTGTCCAGTTCTCATAAGGTCAGCATTGATCTGTGTTCCCACTGTAGTGAATGGTTTCAATCCACAGAGCAGTTTAATGACATTTAACATAGTATTAATCAAAATAATGAAGAAAAACAATGATTATTATAATTAATTAAAATGTCATAATTTCAAATCAAAATATTAAACATATTAAAGTGGTTTGGCAGTCCATCAAATTCACAAAATCTATCCAGAGACAAATATATTTTTTGAAGTAAAAATTATTCAGAGAAAAAAAATCCACATTCTTTTCAAAGTCCCACTCTATTTCTGTCCTCCAATTCTGAAAGCAAACTTTTCAAAATCATTTTCTATATGTATTGTCACTGATTTCTCTTCTCCGATTCACTCTTCCAGCTTACTCCACTATGATTAATTCCACCCAACTATCTCTATCAGCAGCAATGCCATCTATTTTCCAGATGTAGTGTACACTTTCAATCCACATTTTGCATGAATGCATTGATTCTTCTAAGCAGTTTCAGTCTTTTAAATATGCTTTTAACAACATTTTTTCTTGTCCCAATGCATGGCCATTCAAACTCTTTCCTGGCTCTTCTCTCCCTTTAAAGTTGAAGTTTGCAGGAATAAATTTTAAGTGTTTTTCTCATTCTATTCAACCCATGTGACATATTCTGTTCCCAAGCTTTCACTTCATGGTATTGCTTGTAAATTACAGACAAAAATATCAGGTTACCAATGGACACTTGCACTTAGATGTCTACTTGTCTACTATAGAGGATATCTACTACTTTTTTAAAAAAAATTTTGATATACCTTGCTTCAGTTTTACTGAATTTCATTTGTTTTTATTTCTTCTCACTATAGCATTTAATGTAACAGGTATTAGAAAGTATAGTTATTGTTTTCCTTACAAAAATAAAAGATACAAGAAAGCGAAAATGGTATTTGTTTTGTTCACCTAGATATCCTAAGGGCAATATAAAACCTCGCTTAGAGAAAGTCAATTTTTACTTACAATTTGGATATAATGATGATGGGTAAATGAATTGTACCATCAATTCTTTAATGAGATTGCACATTTGGGCTTGGTATTTCTTTATTAAAGAATAAACAATATAAGAAGTTTTAATAGTAAAAATTAATAAAAACAAAATAATATATTGACTAAATATAAATAACATATTTTGATATAACACAATGTAAAAGTACACATAATATTACATGGACAAAAATAATTTAAATCTAATAAATAAATAAATATTTCAATAGATAGATAATTAGATCTATCAGCATGGTCATCTGTAAAGGACTAGTGCCTGCACAGGTAAACATGATGTTTCCTTACACTCCTGAAAAGATCTGAAAATTTTGATTCAACTCATGCGGTGGTTATAGGAGAAATGAGTCTTTGAAATGGCAGAAGTCATAGAAGTGTGGACTGGTGTATTAGTCAATACAGATCATTTCCATGTTGAAACAAGTTTCATTCCTTCCTCCTTAATCTTTCTTGAAAAATTTTTGATAAAGAGAAGGATCTCATAATTTCTGCTCTGACAACCTCCCAGGCACAAGGGCTGTATTTCTTCTCTGTTAGATAAAGAGTGATTCTTTGGAAGTATTTCTTCACAGCCAGGATGGAGTCCACATTCATCAGGGGAGTCTCTTCCACCCCAACCTCCTGTATCACGCAGGCTTCCAGGTCATTCAGCTGCTGGTTAAGTTCAGTGGAAAATTTTTCTAGGAGGCTCTGTTCCCAAGTAGCAGATGAGTCCTTTGTGCTGAAGAGATTGAAGGTCTGCTGGATCATCTCATGGAGGACAGAGATGGCTTGAGCCTTCTGGAACTGGTTGCCATCAAACTCCTCCTGGGGGAATCCAAAGTCATGTCTGTCCTTCAGGCAGGAGAAAGGAGAGATTCTTCCCATTTGTGCCAGGAGTATCAAGGCCCTCCTATTACCCAGGCTGTGGGTCTGAGGCAGAGCACAGCCCAGAGAACAGATGGATTTGTAGCTGAGCACCAGCACGGCCATCAGTAAAGAAAAGGACAGGGCCATTGGGATGTTGCAAATATTGCTAGGCTACTTGAGATGGGTAACCTTGAACCTTGGCCTCTAAGTTTTCTGAAGACTTTGCTCTGTGCGTAGGTCTTAAATAGTGAACATACTAATTTCCATTTTCTAAATGCCCTAGTTTTACTTTCTATCTCTGTTTTTGCTTTCTTTATGCACACTCTACATGTGTTTACAGATGTTTTTCATTTTTTTTCATCATTGCCTATTTTTCCCCTGCACTCAAAACATTTTATGGTATTTTTTTCTAATTGAAATCTTCATGAAATTTTAGTAACACAGATTTGGCTTATCTATTTATGTATAATATGTATATCTCTACTTCACAGATAAAAACTATAAAGTTTGCTCTTTTTATTCAAAGTAAAGAATGACAGAAATGTTAAACTAAAATCTAAGTTTAAAAGCTATTGACATTTAACTTAATTTGATAAGTATATTTGTGGAATAACTTTTAATGTAATTTGTTCATGTAAATTTTGTTTTATCAAATTACATATGCAAAATAAAAATCTATATAAGTACACATTAATGATATGAATATAATTACATAGTTAATCATTCAAAACTGCTAAAAATATGAATCAATAATTTTTAAAAATTTTTCTCATAGTATATGAAGCTTTGAATTTTGCTTTATATGACAAAATAATTTGTAAACTTAACTAGCTCCAGCATTCATCCAGATATTGCCAACACATTTTTCTTTTCAGCACTTGACATAAATATTGATGTGTTGAATAACTTTAGTAGAAATAAATCACATAATATAAGCTATTTGCATTGAATTCTCAAAGTCTACAAAACATCCTGAAGAACTGAGGATCAAACATAAGCAATAACCATAAGATAGTCAATGACAGCCCAAAGATATGCAGGTTAAAGCCACATACTGTGATAAGACTTTAAGATCCAGCAAAAAATGGACAAAAAGTCCTCCAATCACAGTCATCTATTTGCCACAGGTTTGTAACACTCATCTTGCTAATATTTTGTTTATCTTCATGAACTCAATACAGTGCTTCTCATATCATACACAAGAAAATCCAATGAGAAAGATGTATATTAAGCAATGAAATTTTGTTGGATAGAGTTGTTGGAGAATCACAAACTATTGTAATATGTGAGATTTGTTTATACTATGAGAACTAATTTTTGTACTCTTAGAAGAAGTATCATTCTAATAAATATATGCGACTTAGAAAATATTATCAATTAAATCATTTTTGGCATTTTTCATTGAAGTTCATATTCCCTAAAGGTTTTCAGAAGTTCCTATCCAAGTCAATTCTTATCAAAAAAGAGACCATCTTTGTTCTAAATTCATAAATTTATAAATATTGAATATTATCATGTAAAGAATTAACTTTCAGAGTGGTCCTGAACTCTGGCTCTACTTTTTTTTTTTTTTTTTTTTGCATGAGAAGTTAGTTTGCCTCGGCCCTATAGATACTGAGTCCTTAAATGGAATGAGGTCTGTTTTAGCAAATCAGCTATTTAGTAAGTGGAGTTTTTCTAGTTTCTCATTTTTTCTTCTACTGGAAAGTGTTCAAGAATGAGGCTATTTTTCTTCATCATGGCCATATTTGCTGGGATCGTAATAGACAATGACAAAAATTTCCATTCAGCTTTTACTCAGAATCAATAATGCCCATTAAGTTTACTGCTAAAACCACTGGGATGCTGGGGATTCAAGTTGCAAGAGCAGCATAATATTATCCTTTGCCTGGCACTATATTAACTATTTATGACCTTATCTCTAATCTGTCCTCTACTTTGTTATAATAGAAAATAACTAGCCTGGTGTCAAATACAGAGTCACATATCTGAATTCAAACTCTCCAATTCACACGGTTTATAGGAATCAGACAATTTACTATTCCCAAAAGTAGGTAATAATAGCCTCTGTCCTCCAAATAATCCTACAGCTTTCCTTCCCTGGATCAAATCCCGAGAATGTGTATGTGAACTGTAAATACTTGTGACATCATTTTTCCATCATATATAAATTTCAGCTTCAAATCACGTGATAATCTTTAGATGACACTGGTAGAAAATCAGCCTGTTTATATAAAGGTAGAGATTATGAAATGGATCAATTTTAGAAAATAACCAAACACATTTTATTATTCATTATTTTAAATGATTCACTTACATTCTTTATATAATTGAACACTTAAAATATTCTACATTGTGAAATGTGCACAGGGGTTTCCATAATAGAGGAGGTTTCATTTCAGAAATGTATATTTTCTACATCAATTTAGTAGTTGATCCAGTCAACAAATTTGTATTGAATTTTGGGCTCATCCTTTGTATCAGACCCTGAGAATAAAGGGCAATTTTGCCCAAGTTATTATTCTTAGTCTTTGAAACACTGGAGGAGAGAGTAATTTTTCTTTGTTCACTTGAGATCTTATTGGGAATTTTTGCATATTAATTTTCATGTAGTATTTTACTGTGAAAATTTGTTTTTCTATACTTTGATTTGTTTCATTTTCATATTCAGGTTAGTGTCAATGAAAGAGTATAAATATAATGTTTAAATGGACTATACAATTGTTCTATGTGGCATTCACAACAACAAATACATTCATATTTCTCACTTCACTTTTCCTAGAAGGTAGAAGTGGTCTGATTTTTCATCTTAATTTATGGGAACAAAAAGAAAGCAAACATGTGTCTAAATGTGATAAACATGGAAGAGGAGAAATACCTAATGTAAATGACACATTAACGGGTGCAGCAAACCAACATGCCACATGTATACCTATGTAACAAATTTGCCCGTTGTGCACTTGTACCCTAGAACTTAAAGTACAATAATAATAATAATAAATGTGACAAGAGGGGAACTTAGAAAATACCTTGAGACAGATGAAAATGAAAACACAACATACCAAAACATACGTGATGCAGTGAAAACAGAGCTAAAGGGGAAATTGAAAGCTGTAAAAGCTTATATTAAAAAAGAAGAAAGACCTCAAACCAATGAACTAACTACAAATTAAGGAACTAGAAAAAGAAGAAATAAACACATAGCTAGGAAGAGGAAGAAAATAAGAAAGACTAAAGCAGAAATTAATAAAATACAGAATAGAAAAGCAATTAAAAATCAATGCAACTAAGCATTAGTCTTTTGAAAGGATCAACAAAATTGACAAACCCTTAACTATATTAAGAAATAAGTAGAGAAAAATCAAATAAAAATAAGAAATAAGAGAGGACACATAACAGCTGATGGCATAGACCTAAAAAGGATCAGCCGGGCGCGCTGGCTCACGCCTGTAATCCCAGCACTTTGAGAGGCCGAGGCGGGCAGATCACGATGTCAGGAGATCGAGACCATCCTGGCTAACACAGTGAAACCCCATCTCTACTAAAAATACAAAAAGAAATTAGCCGGGCATGGTGGCGGGCGCCTGTAGTCGAGGCTACTCAGGAGGCTGTGGCAGGAGAAAGGTCTGAACCCGGGAGGTGGAGCTTGCAGTGAGCCAAGATCGCGCCACTGCACTCCAACCTGGGCGACAGAGCAAGACTTCATCTCAAAAAAAAAAAAAAAAAGAAGTAAAATGGATTATAACAGACTACTACGAACAATTATACTCCAACAAATTGATTAACCTAGAAGAAATATATAAATTCCTAGAAACAAACAACTTACCAAGACCAAATCATGAATAAACAAAAAATCTGACTAGACCTATAACTAGTAAGGAGATTGAATCAGTCATCAAACTTCCCAATAACAACAACAATAAAAAACCATAATCAGATGGCTTCAGTGGATAATTCTATCAAACATTTAGGGAATTAACACCAATCTTTCTCAAAATCCTCCAAAAAATTGAAAAGGAAGGAATAGTTTCAAACTCATTTTATGAGACTAGCATTTTCCTGATAACAAAGCCAGACAAGGACACTACAAGAAAAGAAAACTAACAGATCCATATCCATGATAAATATTGATACAAAAATCCTCACTAAAATACTTGTAAACCAAATTCAACAGCACAATAAAAGGATTATAGATCACGACCAAAGGGGATTTATTACTTGGATGGAAGAATGTTTCAACATACGAAAATTAATCAATGCAATACATCACATTAACAAAATGAATGAAAAATATACATAATAATCTCTACAGATACGGAAAAAGAAATAGACAAAATGCCATATCTGTTCATGATAAAAACATTTAACAAACTTGGAATAAAAGGAAGTTACCTCCACATAATAAAGGCCATGTACGAAAAGCCGACAATTAACATTATATTCAATGGTGAGAAACTGAAGGCTTTTCCTCTAAGATGAGGAACAAGTAGGGATGCCATTGTTACCACTTTTATACAACATAACATTTGTAGATCTAGCCATAGCAATTAACAAGAAAAAGAAATAAAAAGCATTCATATTGGAAAGGAAGAAGTAAAATTATCTTTTTGCAGATAGCCTGATCGTGTATGTAGAAAACCTAAAGTTCACACACACACATGCACTCACATACAAACTGTTAGAACTAATAAATGAATTCAGCAAAGTTGTAGAATACAAAATTAAGACGCAAAAATGAGTAGCATTTTTATATGCTAACAATGGACAAATCTGAAAAGGAAACTTAAAAAATAACCCCATTTGCAATAGCATCAAAACAATAAAGTACTCAGGAATAAACTTAAAGAAAGTGGAAAAAGATTTATATATTGAAAACTAGCAAACACTGCTGAAAGAAATTAAGGAAGAGAAATGAGAAGACATTTCTGTTCATGGTTGGGAAGCCCATCATCGTTATAGTGTTCAAACTATCCAAAGCAATACACAGATACAATGCAAGCCCTATCAAAATCACTAAGGCATTTTTGGCAGAAGTAGAAAAATCTGTCCTAAAATTCTTATGGAATCTTGAAGGACCAGAATCAGTCTTCAGAAAGACAAGCAAAGCTAGAGGCCTCACCCTACCTGATTTTGAAACACATTACAAGCCTACAGTAATAGAAATGGAATGATACTGATATAAAGATGGACATATAGGCCAATGGGAGAGAATAGAAAGCCCAGAAGTAAACTCTCATGTATATGGTCAAATGAACTTTGACAAAAGTGCCAAGGCTACACAATGGTTAAAGATCAACTCTTCAAAAATCAGGTTGTGAAAACTGTATATACACATGCAAAGGAATGAAGTTGCGTCCTTACTGTACACTATATGCTAAAATTAACTCAAAATAGATCAAAGATTTAAACATAAGACCTGAAACTGTAAAAACTTTAGAAGAAAATCTTCAGGGAAGGCTCAGACAATGGGTTTGGCAATGAAATCTTGGATATCACACCAAAACACAGGTAACTAAAGTAAAAATAGATAAATTGGAGTATACAAAGATTAAAAATCACTGTGCATTCAAGGACAAAATCAAGAGTCAAAACTCAAACCTCAGAATGGCAGAAAATATTTGCAAATCATGTATTTGATAAAAGTAATAGGCTATTCAGAATATAGAAGGAACTCCCATATCTCAACAAAAAAATATAACGAGTAAGGAATATGAATAGATATTTATTCAAAAAATATATACAAATGGCCAACAAGCATATTTCTCTGGCCTGAATGTTTGTGCCCTGCCAAAATTCATATGTTGAAACCCTAACTCTTAGGGCGATGGTGTTAGGACATGCACCTTTTTGGGATGTGATTAATTTCATTGTGGCTCATTGTGAAATAGGACACGGGCCCCAATCACACACCAAATCTGCTGGTACCTTGATTCTTGGGCTTTCCACCCTCCAGAACTGTGAGAAATAAATTTATGTTATTTATAAACTACCTAATTGATGATATTTCATTATAGCAGCCTGAATGAACTAAGGAACATAGGAAAAGATCCTCAACATCACTATTAGGGAAATGCAAATCAAAGTCACAATGAGATTTGAATTCACATCTATCAAGGTGGCTACCATCAAAATAAATAAAATAACAAGTGTTGGTGAAGATGTGGAGAAATTGGAACCCTTGTGCACTGTTGGTGGAAATGTAAAATGGTGCAGCGCAGCCACAATGGAAAACAGGTATCTCAAAAAATTAAAAACAGAATTACCATATAATCTAGGAATTCCACTTATGGATATATATTTAGAATCCTTTTTGTTTTGTTTTGTTTTTATGATGGAGTATCACTCTGTCGCCCAGGCTGGAGTGCAGTGGCGCAATCTCGGCTCACTGCAAGCTCTGCCTCCCAGGTTCACGCCATTCTCCTGTCTCAGCCTCCCAAGTAGCTGGGACTACAGGCGTCCGCCACCATGCCTGGCTAGCTTTTTTGTTTTTTTAGTAGCGATGGGGTTTCACCATTTTAGCCAGGATGATCTTCATCTCCTGACCTCGTGATCTGCCCACATCGGCCTCCCAAAGTGCTGGGATTACAGGCATGAGCCACCGCGCCTGGCCTAGAATACTTTTTAAAAATGAGATTCAAAGATACATTTTTACATCCATCTTCATAACAATAGCCAAAAGTTGGAAGCAACCCAAGTGTCCATTGATGGATGAATAAACAAACTGTGATATATACATATAATGGAATATCATTCAGCCTCATATATATTTCATTAAGCATATAATGGACTATATTATTCAGTCTTATACCATGGATGATTATTCTGACTTATCATATTATTCAGGAAAATGTGGTATATACAGATAATGGAATGTATTCAGCATAATTCTGACATATACTACAACGTGAGTACCTAATGGAAGCCAGGCACAAACAGACAAATGTAATATGATTTCAGTCATATGAGTTATCTAGAGTAGATAAATTCATAGAAACAGAAAGTAAAATGGTTGTCAGGGGTGGGGGTCCAGGGGAGAGGAGATAAGGAGCTGTTGTTTAATGAGTATGGTTTTTGTTTTCCAAGACGAAAAACTGATGATCAGTTGCATGGCAATGTGAATTTACTTAATACTGCTAAGCTGTACACTTAAAAATGGTTAAAATGGTAGATGTTGATCAGATGTGGGCATGGGCTCAAAGAAAAGCAAGCATTCCTGGTCCAGATTTTGGCTTTCAGATTTGCTGAATTCTGTCTTCACAGAGTCAAGGGAGTCATATCAGCTAACTCAGAAGAGTTTATACACAAGAAGGCAAATTTTTGAGAGTCTAGTATTTTTTTTTCTGGGTAGTCCTAAATGTTAATTGCACTAAATTCTCCCCTGGTATATAAATAAATTAAGCAGATAAATAATTTGCTTGTCATATATCTAACAAGAAGTAAGGAAATAGATAATTGGAAACAATACTTCCCCCATCTTAATAGAGTTAAATAACAAAAATAACATTAATTAAAAGAACTAAATAGCTAAATTATAGAATATATTTACTATCAGTCAGACATTGTTGTTAGTACTTACAAATCAATCCTCATTTTACCCAGTGAAGAATAAGCCCCATGTTGCATACATGTTGAACACCTATTATGTGCCCTGTCCCGTTAAGTCACTGGAGACATCTGTGGCTACAGCAGGCAGTGATAAATTCTACTGTTTTCCTCATTTTTAAGAGAACAAACCTAAGCACAGGGAGCTATTGAACTGTAGAGCCACTTTTGGAACCCAGAAAATCCCATTTAGAGTACTCAGCTCTTAGATGTGCTCTGGTAATATGTCATAAGAACCAGAGCTGATTTCTAGATTCTGGTCCACATTTTTCTTTCCAGCAGAGCCCTACCTAAATAATGAGAGGGTCTTTCTCTTCTCTTCTTATTCCTCTTCTCCACCGAGAAGCTTCATTTGCTCATGCCAGACATGTTTTATTATGAAATTGGGCCTCATGTTACTTACATATATATCCTAGTTTTGTCTTTCTAAGACTGTATTTTCATAAACTTGAATATATTTGTGAAACACTTTGTTCACCCCAGTAATATATCCATAGGCAACTCTTTGAAACCCTACATATTTCTATCCATTTATGAAAATGTCCACAAGGCTTTAGATTTCTATCTGTTTGTCACACACCTTTGTGTCATCACCAGGATATAAGCATGCACTAAAATCAGAACTAAACCAACCAAATGAAGGCTCAGAGCTCAGGGAGGGCACATCTAGAAGGGCTCACTATAGGAATTAGAGGTGTGGAAATGTAAGCACATCTGGGGAAGAGAGGAGAGCCCAGTGCATTAGAGGAGAAGGACTGAGATGACTGAAGACTGAATCACCTCACTTGGCAGCTGGTTGATGCCTTTTTTAGGGTTTGCTGCTGGGTTGATTGCACATTCTGACTGGAGGAACCCTAATAGCTAAGGAACAATCTTTTAGACAGTTACATTATAGATAGAATTTTCTGTCTTCTGAAAAAAATTAGGAATCTAATGAATGATTTAAATCAACTAAATACATAAACAAATTTTAAACCAGTAAGGTCTAGAATCTTGAAAATCTATTCATTTTTAACTTTTTACTTTCAAGCAATTTTAGATTTACAAACAATTGCAAAGATACTATAAAATTTTGCTTCTGCCCTTAACCCAGCTTCTTCTCATGTTAACAACATACATGACCATGTTGTAATGAATCAAAACAAAGAAATGAACATTGGGGCCATATTACTAACTAACATTCAGATTTTACTAAGATTTCCTCAGATTTTTAAAAACTGATGTTTTATCTTATGTCAAGAATCAGTCCAAATTGATTCTTGATTTGGATTGATTTTTGTCAATCCAAATTGTTGGATTGTTGTCATACCTTCAGTCTCCTCCAATCTGTAACGCATGCTCAGTCTTTCTTTGGCTTTCATGACATTGAAACTTTTGAAGAATATTGGTCACTTATTTCATAGACTGTTCACCAATTTGGATTTGTCTAATGTTTACTCAGGATTATGCTGAGGTTGTGTGTTTAAAGGATTGAAACCACAGAGTTTATCTGATCGTCTCATCACACAATATCCAAGGTACATGATATTGATATCTTTTATTACATATGTTTTATTACTGCTGATGTTAACTTAATCACTTGGTTAAGATGGTGTTTGCCAGACTTCTGTCCTATAAAGTTACTATTTTTGCCCTCTACACACTACATGGTAGAAGCATATCACTAAATACCAGCCTACACTCAAGTCTCTAATCTAGTTTCTCTCATTCATTTTTATGTTATCTTACATTCTTGGTGATATCATGTAATTAGCCATTTTAGGATTCACAAATGTTTAGGATTTCATGAAGCCAGTGCTCTCTATCTTAGAACAACTCTAAATTTAATCAGGAAATAATGCAAGCAATAATATTAAAATGTATAAAGGGATTCTTGAATTTAGGTAGCTCAACCAGAAGAATTAAATGAGTTTTAAAATATCAGAAGTAATATAAGTGTAGCAATTTGTAAGTTTAGCAACCATATTAATACAGAACAAAACAGAAAAAGTTGTATTATCAGAATTAACGAGATTTATGGTAGAGCTGCATCTATTGTTAATAACAAAGAAAATAAAATTGCAATAGAATGTTGTGCAATAATTGCTTGTCACTCTTAACAAAAATTAATTTGGATTCTCATAGCATATTAAAAAAATTCTAATATATTACATAATTAAATGTAAAAACATCTTTACAAGAACAGAAACTGAATATGTGTAAATCAAAAGACTTAAGGAGGCATGTGGCTCTGTGTTTTAGACAGTGCTTGGAAAAATATACAAGGAACTGTTTAGTGTTTGGTACACACATGAAATAAAGAATAAGTATCCATCAAAAGATTATGGCTACAATGTGCAGGAAATGTTTTGACAATGATTAGGAATTCTAAAATTATAAATCAATAATGTAAATAAACAACATTGAAACTAGAGTAAATGAAATAACAGGTAAAATAAAATCAAAATTGTAAAACTTAATTGAAAAAAGAATGTAAACTAGCAAGTAAATGGGTTACTATTGAAATTTACTACCAGGTAGTATTAATTAGAATAATGATAAATTACCTTTCAGCCAAATAAATAAGCAACATTTTAAATAAAAAATACAATTAATAGGTTAAATAAATGAAATATTAAAGATGTTCAGTACAGCATGGAATAATAATGCATTGTATACTTGAAATTTGCTAAGGGAGTAGATATTATATGTTCTCACCTTGCATAATAAAATATTATAACTATGTTAGGTGAAGAATGTGTTAATTAACTTGATTGTCAGAATCATTACACAAGGCATAATTAAAGCAAAACACTATGTTGTACACCTTAAATCCATAAATTTTAATTTCTCAACTATATATCAACAAAAAATGTTTAAAGATTTTGTTCGAATTCATCTATTCTTTGAAAATGATTTTCAGAAAACACTAACAAAATATGCATGAAGATCTTAACCCACATTCTTCTACAAGTATCATCTTATTTCCCTACTCCACAAACAAGTTTCCCACCATAATTTTTTATGCATAGAACACCCAAATACCCTTATTGTATTTCTTCTTCAACCCACTCCCATCAAGTTTCTGTCCCATTCATTTTACTAAACCTAGATCCACCTAAGGTCACTGATGGCATCTGTTTTTGAGTCCGTTAGGACAGGTCAGCCTTCATCTTCCCTGAAAACACCACTGTCTACCCCTCGCTTGTCTCTCCCTCATTCTTTGCTATTTCTCCTTCCAGCTGCACTGACCACTCCTCCTAAGTGCTCTTTGCCCTTCACAGACTCTCCTTCTCTGCCCTACCAATGACTGTTGAGGATCTGCAGGACTAAGTTTAGATCCTGTCTCATCGTTCCCTCAATTTATAACTATGTTAGGTGACAGATTCCCTAATATCCATTCTCATGTCCTCAATACCAGACATGCAGTAAAGAATCCCAAATTAATACCTTCACCCATGGCATTTGTTGTTCATTCTAGACCCATATTCCCAGCTGCCAATAAGATTCTGGAAACACTGTTTCCTTTGGTATCTGTGGGATTTTGGTTCTAAGACTCCACACCTGTCCTCCAGATACCCAAATGTGTAAAAACTCAAGTCCTGCAGTCCCCTTCATACATGCGAGTTTCACATCCCACAAATGCTGTATTTTCTATCCAGTTTAGTTTTACATGCAGAAAATACAGATATGGAAGGTGAACTGTATTGGAAAAAAAAAAAAACCTGTATAAGTGGACCCATGAAGTCCAAAAGTTCAATCCCATGCTGTTCAAGGGTTAACTGTACATATACCCCAAGTACCTTAAGAAGGACATCTAACATTGTTTTCCCTGCCTGGCATCATTTGTATCTAAAACTTGTGGTGTGAGAACATTGTTTTCCTTTACTTCTTTTTCAAGCTTTTAAGAGAATTGCAATAAAGTAAGCATTAGTCCTGTTTTTACATCTCTTTCTCTGTAAGATGGAGAGTGCTTTATTCAATTGTATTTCTTGAAGGGAACTCTACAATCTGCCACTTACTTAGCTTATACATATAATGTGAATGGAATAAATGAGTAAATATATTTTATTGTCCTTCCTTCAATTATGTTAAAAATGTGGGTGTGGATTTTGTTTTTAGAAAAAAGATTTCCAGACATTTTCCTTAATAAAACAAACGAGAATTTAATGAATAAAACAAATGCAAATTTAATAACATGGAAAGATGAATATATTTGTAAATTTTAACACAATGTAAAGATGAATATGTTATTATATGTAAAATATCTAAATATTATAAATGAAACAGCTGCAAAAAGAATGGAAATAAGTAAGTATATAAAACATATCAGGGCAGTCATGTCTTAGGAACTGAAGACCAGAGCCAAAGGTTTTTAACATATACTTGCTTACTATTGTTAACAAGGTATTTGCTGAATTTAATTCAATAAATTCTGTGACAACGGCAGAAATAAGAACCTATTGAAATGACCAAAGACGCATGTGCAAGTGTGATATGGCAGATTAATCAATGAGAATAATTTCAGGATGAACCCAGGTCTTCATCCTTACTTCTCAGTCCTTCTTGCAAGTTTGTTGATGATGAAGAGAAGGATTTCACGATTCCACTCGGACAACCTCCCAAGCACAGTCACTGTATTTCTTCTCCTTCAGGTAGATTCCCTGGATTCCCACGCATTCCCTGAAAGTACGTCCTCAAGGCCAGTGTAGGGCCCCAATCACCCCCACAGATTCTTCCTCTCTTTTTGTCTGCCCTAAGCAAGACTCCAGGCATTCCAGCTGCAGATGAAGTCCAGTGTGGAGTTGGTCCAGGAGGGTCATGTTCCAGGCAGCAGAGGAACGCTCTGTGTGGAAGAGGCTGAAGATCTGCTGAAGCATCTCATGGAGGACAGACAGGGCCTGGGCCTTCTGCAACTGGCTGTCATACACATCTCCAGGGGAAACCTGAAGTCTCTTCTGTCCTTGAGACACAAGAAAGTGGAGATTCTCAACATTTGGCCCAGAAGTGCCAAGGTGTTCCTGCTAAGTAGGCCATGGTTCTGAGGCAGGTCCCAGCTCAGAGATCCAACAGGGCCACAGTGGCAAAGCGGCAGGGCCACGAGTAGAGGAAGCAGGAGGACCATTGGGAAATGAGGGTGCTGCTGGCCTAGCTCAGCTGGGGTCTGGATGAACCTTGGACTCCAGGTTCTCTGAAGGCATTCCTGCTATGCATGGCTCTTAGTTGGAAAAAAATAGCTTTCAGGGTTGGCCAAGATGGACAACGAGAAGCTGCTAGTGTGTGCCACTCTCAAGTAGAGAAATGGAAGGGGCACGTACATACAGCACCTTCAACTGAAACATCCAGGTACACACATTGGGACTCAAGAAAACAACTTGACCAGTGGAGAACAGAGTAAAGCAAGGCAGGATGACTGCCTACCCAGGAGTGACACAGAGCCAGGGGAGCCTCCCCAACCAGGGAAGTGGTGAGTAAGTGAGCAGCCTTGGGGACCCACGCTTCTCCACAAATCTTTGCAACCCTCAGGTCACAAGATCTCCTAGTGAACTCACTCTACCAGGGCCTTCAGTCTGACATGCGGGGCTGTGTAGGGTTTCAGCAGAGCAGCCACTCAGCATACATGGGGACCCTGGAGCCTTAGATACCCAGGCTTCCCCACAAAAGAAGCTATAACTCCAGCCAAGCAGGAGGCTAGACCGCTATACATACCCCAATGAAAGGGGTTTCATCCATGGGATTGAGCAGTGACAAGTGGCAGGCCCACCTTCCATGGCCTGTCTCAGGGTTAGACCCACTGGCTTGGGAATCCAGCCAGCCACTGGTAGTACCCTCACACCTCCCTGACATGGAGCTCCCAGCGGCAGGGGGTGGGCTGCCATCTTTACTGTTTCACAGCCTTAGCTATTGGAGCCTCTGGGTTCTAGGGAGTCCAAGGCAGCTAGGGACTGGAGCAGCCACCCTGCACAGCCCAGCAGCTCTACAGAGAAGCAGTCAGACTGCTTATTCACGTCAATCCCAAATCCTGTTTCTTTTCACCGGGTGAAATCTCTCCACTGGGGTCTCCAGTCACCTCCACCACTGTTTTCTGGCAGACAGCAGTTTCAAATGTCCCTGGGATGGCGCTCCCAAAGGGAAGGGTAGATTGCCATTGTTGCTGTTTAGCAGCCTTAGCCATTCTTGCAAATGCCATTCTTTTGTGCTGGGGGTGGTAGCAGACCCCCAGCACAGCACAGCTGCTCTACCAAAAAGTGGCCAGACTGTTTTTTCACCTGAGTCCCTGATGCTGTTTCTCCTCAGTGGGCGGCATATCCCCACCGGGGTCTCCACCCACCTCGCGCAGGTATGTTGCAGCAGGCAACAGGTTGTACCTCTCTGGAACAGAGCTCCCAGAGGAAAGGGCAGGCCCCCATGTTCACTGTTTCATAGCCTTCACTGTTGATACCTTGAGGAACTGAAAAATGCTAGGTGACTATGGTCTGGATTGGACCCCTAGCGTATTGCAGCAGCCCTATGGAAAAGTGGTCAGACTGCGTGTTATGTTGGTCCCTGATCCCCTATCACCTCACTGGGTGGGTCTTCCAGGCCTAGAACTGCAGCCACCAGCAGGGACTATCGAGCCAATAGCAGCTCTGCAACTCCCTAGAACAGAGTTCCCAGTGAGAAGGGTGGGTTTCCATTTTGCTATCTCACAGCTCTTGCCCTTGCTGTCTCCAGACTCTGGAGAGTTTGCAGGGAACAGTGGCTGGTCCAGATCCCTAGCACAGAGCAACTAACTCACAGAAGAGTGGACAGACTGTTCTCCATGCTGTTCCTGGTTGTCACCTCGCCACAATGTGCAGGGCCACCTGACCAGAGACTCCAGCACAGGCACCCTTCCCCTGCCTCATCTCCTCAATCAGGCAGTCCAGCATTTCTCCAAGGAAGAAATCCCACAGTCAACCCACAACCCATCCATCACTACTGTTGCAGTGGGACAGCCCCAGCAGCCCTCTGGCTGGGGAAGGAACAAAGGGCCTAGTCACTACACTCCCACCTCCAGCACATCATAGCCACTGTATGAAGAGGAGTCCAGCCCCTCTTCCCTGAGAATCCCCATCCCTATTCTTCAGGAGGCAGGGCCCCCAGCCCATGACTGCAAAACAGTCACCCTACCCATGGCTGAGCACATCCACTGGTAGTTGCCTGGAGTTTCCCTGGGGAGAGGCTCCCAGAGCCATCCTACCTCTGCCACTGCCACAGCAGCAGTTTTATCCATGCTGCCTTGGGTCTGGGGAAGAAACAAAGAGTCTGAAGCTCTTTGTTTACAAGCTTACAGCATGCCACAGTCACCTGAACTTAAAACACGCTGCAGCTACCATATGGTGAGGAGAACAGTCTCTACTCCTGGTAAGATTGCAACCTTCTGTTTCCCAAAATGTGAAGCCCCAAGCTTACACCAGCAGTGCAGCCACCCCACCCCTCTGGCTAAACACTCCCATTAACATGGCTTCACATTTCTAGGAGGTGGAGACCCCAGGGGCAACAGAAAGCCTGTCTACCACTGCCTCTGCAGTGGTACTACCCCAGCTACCTTGGAACTTATGAAGGAGCAGAGACCCCAAGTGCCTTATCCATACCTCCAACAAGCTGCAGTCAACCCAAGAGAAGAGGCCAGTCTGTCTCCCATTGGTCAACCACCCACCCCTCACATCACCAGGCAGGGAAACCCTGTCTTGGGCCCACAGCACAGACACCCCCATTCCAGGCTGAAAGCACTGAATGATTGCTCACCTGCATCTCTGGGGTGGAACCCCCAGGAGACAAGCAAAAGACCCTCAGTTACAACTACTACTAAGGTCTCTTCCTTCCATGCCTCCAAGGTGAGGAGAAAACATTAACCCTGAGATCACCCCAGAACTGTTGTGTGCAGCCTGGTAGTGCCAAGACAAAAGCTACAGTCAGCAGTCAAGTGGGAGAGGAGCCCACACTTTCATAGCATTGAGACGGAGCAGGCTGCAACCATGAGGAAATGTACAGGAGCCACATGACTGAGCAAGAGCCTGACAACTGACCACTGCACCTAAGAGTCACCTACTAGGTCATGCCCAAAGCTTCAACACTAAAAAATCTCACTAACATACCCTCATTAAACCAAAGACAAGTCAGCTACAAATAAAGACCCTACACAAAGCTGCAGCCCTGTGAACACAGCCAGAACCAAAGTCAATTTATTGATTGGACTCAAGCTACACTCCCATATGCAGAGATGAGAAAGAACCAATGGAAGAACTATGGTAACTCAAATGGACAGAGCATCTTATGTCCTCCAAATAATCACACTAGTTCTCCAACAAGGGTTCTTAACCAAAATGAGTTAGCTAAAATGACAGAAATATAATTCAGAATATGGACAGAAAGGAATTTCACTGAGATTCAGGAAAACGGTAAAACCTAAACCAAGGAAACTAAGAATCACAATCAAAGGAGAGAGGAGCTGACAGACAAAATAACCAGTATGAAAAAGAACCTAACGGACCTAGTAGATGTACACCCTGCAAGAATTTCACAATGCAATCACAAGTATTAACAGCAGAATAGACCAAGATGAGGACAGAATCTCAGGACTTGAAGACTGGCTCTCTGAAATAAGACAGTCAGACAAAAATAAAGAAAAAAGAATGAAGAGCAATGAACAAAAGCTCCAAGAAATAGGGGATGGTATAAAGAGGCCAAATCTAGGAATCACTTGCATCCTTTAAAGAGACAGGGAGAAAACAAACAACTTGAAAAATGTATTTCAGGATATCATCTATGAAAACTACCACAACCTTGATAGAGAGACCAAAAGTCAAAGTCCCTTGAAGTTCTACACCCAGATTGACCAGCTGTTCTGATTCCTAGTCTAGCACAATCCATAGAGGAAGGGATAAGTTAGGAGGCCCCGGGGAGGCTGGGCAGGCTGGAGGAAACGGACATATCCTGAACCTTTCTCTTTCCCCATAGCTGTCCATTGCCCCAAGACGACATGTCATGCCTGAAGCTGGGAGTATTTTCTCTGTCTTAAGATACAAAAGTTAAGGAAATGGGCTAATTCCAGTACTGTGATAGTTCTTTCTTGGGAAGAGCCTCTTTTTAGCTATGAAGATAAATCTCCTGCCAGCAGGCCTACTTCTGCATTCACAGCCTGCTCTCCACAGACTTGGCTGCTGTCTTGGTGCACTTTGACCAGTTGGGGGCTCTCTTTCCCTGTAAATGTTGTAATAGACTCAAAGTCAAATGGAATCTGCCTTTTATTTCCTTTTTTGCTAAGCTACTGTTATGTCATTGTAACAGCGACATTCCGTCTTTTACAGAAATATTCATCATAAGAAAGGAAAAAGTATTTTATAAAAAAGCTTCTGAAAAACGTAGAACTTTCACTGACCTTCTGCTTTAATTTGTGATTTTGTACTCTTAAGGGGAAAGTGATGGGTAAAACCCACAAGAGAACTGAAAACAGCTGTATGAAGAGGCAGTGCAGGCTAATGATGAGTGAAGAGAGCACAGTGCGCATTTCTAGAGGAAGAGGAAGGAAACTAATGTGATATGCGAGTGAAAAACGGGACACAGAAAAGCAGGGAGGAAAGGGGAAAGTGTGTCAGCTCTCAGAACCAGCAAAGATGTATATTTTACTTAAGTTTAGGAGACTAACTTCATATGGGAGTGTACTCTGGGATTCTGAGAGCCAGGAAACAAATGTTCCATGTGCCAGAATCAGTTAACCATCGACACGTGTATTCTGCACTTCAATCTAGATGCTGCTCCTCTGACAGGTATTTATACAAGCCACCATTCCTGACTGAATATAAATAGGACTTTGAAATGAGGTGAGACAATTTTTCAGCCTCTCTAGAATTCATGACAGAATTCTGTTGTTTTAGGCTGCCTAAAAAAATATATGCAAGCAGAATGGAATTTCAATGTAAAATAATTTATTGTTATTTATACCTGATGTGTAAATTTTGTATTGAGATTTCCTTAATAATTATTAATCTCCTTTTTTCCTCAATTATACACAACTATCTCCTGCTATCTGAATTTCCTTGGTTCATGTTGTATTTTCAGCTGATTTTGACCAACTTTCTCTCTCTCTCCTTCCTTTCTTTTTCTTTCTCTCCTTCTTTCTTTCTCTCTTTCTTTCTTTCTTTCGTTCTTTCTTTCTTTCATTTCCTTCCTTCCTTCCTTCCTTCTTTCTTTCTCTTTCTTTCTTTCTTTCTCTTTCTCTCTCTTACTTTCTTTTTTTTTGATTTTGCTTTAAGTTCCGGAATACATGTGCAGACTGTGAAGATTTGTTACCTAGGTATATGTGTGCCATAGTGGTTTGCTGCACCTATCAACTCGTCACCTAGGTTTTAAGCACAAATTTTTTTTTAATCCAGTCTGTCACTGATGGGCATTTGGGTTGGTTTCCTGTCTTTGCTATTGTAAATAGTGTTGCAATAAACATACACCTGCATGTATTTTTATAATAGAATGATTTATATTCCTTTGGGTATATACTCAGGAATGGGATTGCTGGGTCAAATGGTATTTCTGGTTCTAGATCCTTGATGAATCGCCACACTGTCTTCCACAATGGTTGAACTAATTTACATTCCCACCAACAGCGTAAAAGCTTTCCTGTTTTTCCACAGCTTCACCAGCATCTGTTGTTTCCTGACTTTTTAGTAATCACCATTCTGAGTGGCATGAGATGGTATCTCATTGCGGTTTTGATTTGCATTTCTCTAATGATCGGTGATGTTGAGCTTTTTTCATGTTTATTGGCCGCATAAATGTCTGCTTTTGAGAAGTGTCTGTTCATGTCCTTTGCCCACTTTTCGATGGGGCTTTTCTTTTTTTTTTGTAAATTTGTTTAAGTTCTTTGTAAATTCTGGATATTAGACCTCTGTCAATTGGGTAGACTGCAAAAATTTTCTCCCATTCTGTAAGTTGCCTGTTCGCCCTGATGATTGATAGTTTCTTTTGCTGTGCAGAAGCTCTTTAATTAGATGCCCTTTGTCAATTTTAGCTTTGGTTGCAGTTGCTTTTGGCAATTTCATCATAAAATCTTTGCCCATGCCAATGTCCTGAATGCTATTGCCTACATTTTCCTCTAGGGTTTTTATGGTTTTGGGATTTACATTTAAGTGTTTAATCAGTCTTGAGTTAATTTTTGTATAAGGTGTAAGGAAGGGGTCCAGTGTCAGTTTTCTGCATATGGTTTTCCAGTTTTCCCAGCACCATTTATTAAATAAGGAATCCCTTCCCCATTCCTAAAGTATTGAGAAAGAGATTCTCTTTTCCAGTTTCTGATTTTATTTTATGAAAGAAATGTGTCAGTTTTTACTGACATTTAACGGAGTATTAATCAAAATAATGATCAATTACTATTGTAAATAATTTTATATTTTATGAGTTAAATATATAAAATATTAAATGTATTAATATGATTTACCAGTGCATCACATTTATGAAATTTATTCATTGACATGTATTTTCAAAAAGGAAACACTATGCAGATAAAAGATAATCCACATTGTTGGGTGTACCAACTTATTACTTCCCTCCATTGCAAAGGCAGATATCTCACAATTTTCTATATGTGTTATCTTGATTTTTCTTTTTTGATTCACTCTTCTACTTACCGCAATATGGCTTCTGCTGATTAATTCTATCAATCCAGCTCTCAGTAAGCTCTGCATTGCCCTCTATTTTCTTGCTATAGTGCTCAGTTTTAATTCACATTTTCCATAAGTCTATTGATTCTTTTTCTAAGCACATTTATTTTGTAAATCAACTTTTATCACCATTCCCTCTCATCCTTCTAAAGTTAAGGTATTCCACCTCTGTTTTCTTTGTGTCTCTTCTGTTCCCACACTTTAATGGTGGAAGGTCCTCAGAATCCAGTTTAAGTCTTTTTTTCCCTCTCCGCTTCCTCCCCACATGACAGCCTTCATTTTAGGCCTTTCCGTTGCCAGTTATGAACTTCCAGATATCGTATTCCTTGGAAACTGCAAATTCACATATCTGACTTGCAATGTACATTTTCAATTACATGTTGAAGTCAGTTTACAGAGAATATCTCTGCTTTTATTTCCAGATATGTCTCAATCTACATTCTGCTAAGAGGAATTCATTGTTTTTTTACTTCCTCACATTACAGCAGTTAGCATCACTGATATTAATTCAGCATTATTATTGTTTTTAGATTTCTTTCCTGACAAAAATCAAAGATACAAGAGAACAGGGACTGTATATTTTATGTTCACATTTATATCCTGAAGGCAACATATAACCAGGTACAGAAAAATATGTTTTTTTATAACTTGAATAAAATTATGATAGGTAACTTAATTAAATCATCTATTTTTAAGTCTGGTTGTAAAGTCAGCCTTGGCATTTTATCTTAAGGAATAAACAAACACAAGAAATTTTGTATGGTAAAAGTTTAATGAAAAAGGAAATTAATATATTGGCTAAATATGAAGAACATATATTGTTACATTAACCACAATGTAAAGGTACTCATGATATCACATAAAAAATAATTTAAATTTTAAAAATAAATAAATATTTAAATAAATAGATGAACAGAGACATCAGAATGGTCATCTGTAAAGGACTAGTGCCTGCACAGGTATACACCACGCTTCTTCACGCTGCTGAAAACATTTGAAAATTTTGATTCAACTCGTGGTGGTTATAGAAGTGAGTCTTTGAAATGGAAGAACTCATGAAAGTGTGAGATAATGTATTAGTCAATCAGGATCATTTCCATGTTGAACCAGGTTTCAATCCTTCCTCCTTAATCTTTTTTGCAAGTTTGTTGAAAACGAGAGGGATCTCATGATTTCTGCTCTGACAACCTCCCAGGCACAAGGGCTGTATTTCCTCTCTGTTAGATAAAGAGTGATTCTTTGGAAGTATTTCCTCACAGCCAGGATGGAGTCCTCATTCATCAGGGGAGTCTCTTCCACCCCAACCTCCTGTATCACACATGCTTCCAGGTCATTCAGTTGCTGGTAAAGTTCAGTGGAAAATTTTTCTAGGAGGCTCTGTTCCCAAGCAGCAGATGAGTCCTCTGTGCTGAAGAGATTGAAGGTCTGCTGGATCATCTCATGGAGGACAGAGATGGCTTGAGTCTTCTGGAACTGGTTGCCATCAAACTCCTCCTGGGGGAATCCGAAATCATGTCTGTCCTTCAGGCAGGAGAAAGGAGAGATTCTTCCCATTTGTGCCAGGAGTATCAAGGCCCTCCTATTACCCAGGTTGTGGGTCTGAGGCAGATCACAGCCCAGAGAACAGATGGATTTGTAGCTGAGCACCAGCACGGCCATCAGTAAAGAAAAGGACAGGGCCATTGGGATGTTGCAAATATTGCTAGGCTACTTGAGATAGATAACCTTGAACTTCGGCCTGTAGGTTTTCTGAAGACTTTGCTCTGTGCATAGGTCTTAAATAGTGAACATACTAATTTCCATTTTCTAAATGCCCTAGTTTTACTTTCTATCTCTGTTTTTGCTTTCTTTATGCACTCTCTACATGTGTTTAAAAAGTTTTTCATTTTTTTTCATCATTGCCTATTTTTCACCTGCACTCAAAGGCTTTTATGGTATTTTTTTCTAATTGAAATCTTCATGAAATTTTAATAACACAGATTTGGCATATCTATTTATGTATATTACGTATACCTCTACTTCACAGATAAAAACTACAAAGTTTGCTCTTTTTATTCAAAGTAAAGTTAAGAATGACAGAAAAGTTAAACTAAAATTTAAGTTTAAAAGCTATTGACATTTAACTTAATTTGATAAGTATATTTGTGGAATAACTTTTAGTGTAATTTGTTCATGTAAATTTTGTATCAAAGTACATATGCAAAATAAAAATCTATATAGATACACATTAATAATATGAATATAATTACATATCTAATCATTCAAAACTCCTAAAAATATGAATGAATAATTTTTTAAAATTTTTCTCTTAGTGTATGAAGCTTTGAATTTTGCTTTATATGACAAAATAATTTGTAAACTTTACCAGCTGCAGTATTCATCCAGATGTTGCCAACACTTTTTTCTTTTCAGCACTTGACATAAATATTGATGTGTTGAATAACTTTACTAGAAATAAATCATATAATACAAGCTATTTGCATTGAATTCTCAAAGTCTACAAAACATCCTGAAGAAGTGAGGATCAAACATAAGTAATAACCATAAGATAGTCAATGGCAGCCCAAAGATATGCAGGTTAAAGCCACATATTGTGATAAGACCTTAAGATCAAGCAAAAAATGGACAAAAAGTCCTCCAATCACAGTCATCTACTTGCCATAGGTTTGTAACACTGGTCTTACAAATATTTTGTGTATCTTCATGAACTCAATACCGGTGCTTCTCATATCATACACAAAAAAACCCAATGAGAAAGATATATATTAAGCAATGAAATTTTGTTGGATAGAATTGTTGGAGAGTCACAAACTATTGTAATATGTCAGATTTGTTTACACTACGAGAACTAATTTTTGTACCCTTAGAAGAAGTGTCATTCCAATAAACGTATGTGACTTAGAAAATATTATGAATTAAATCATTTTTGGCATTTTTCATTGAAGTTCATATTCCCTAAAGGTTTTCAGAAGTTCCTATCCAAGTCAATTCTTATCAAATAAAAAAGACCATCTTTGTTCTAAATTCATAAATTTATAAATATTGAATATTATCATGTAAAGAATTAACTTTCAGAGTGATCCTGAACTCTGGCTCTACCTTTTTGTTTGTTTGTTTGTTTGTTTTGCATAAGAAGTTTTTTTTTTGCATAAGTAGGCCCTATAGATACTGAGTCCTTAAATGGAATGAGGTCTGTTTTAGCAAATCAGCTATTTAGTAAGTGGAGTTTTTACTAGTTTCTCATTTTTTCTTCTACTGGAAAGTGTTCAAGAATGAAGCTATTTTACTTCCTCATAGCCATATTTGCTGGGATTGTAATAGACAATCACAAAAATTTCCATTCAGTGTTTACTGAGAGTCAGTAATGCCCATTTAGTTTACTGCTAAAACCAGTGGGATTCTAGTTTTTTTTAAGTGCATGTAGATCTGGGGATTCAAGTTGCAAGAGCAGCATAATATCATCCTTTGCCTAGCACTATATTAACTATTTATGACTTCATCTCTAATCTGTCCTCTACTTTGTTATAATAGAAAATAACTAGCCTGGTGTCAAATGCAGAGTCACATATCTAAATTCAAACTCTCCAATTCACACAGTTTATAGGAGTCAGACAATTTGCTATTCCCAAAAGTATGGAATAATAGCCTCTCTTCCCCAAATAATCCTACAGCTTTCCTTCCCTGGATCAAATCCCGAGAATGTGTATGTGAACTGTGAAGACTTGTGACATCATTTTTCCATCATTTATAAATTTCAGCTTTAAATCATGTGATAATCTTTTAATGACACGGGTAGAAAATGAGCCGGTTTATATAAGGAAGAAATTATGAAATGGATGAATTTTAGAAAATAACCAAACACATTTTATTATTCATTATTTTAAATAATTCATTTAAATTCTTTATATCATTGAACAATTAAAATATTCTACATTGTGAAATGTGCACAGGGGTTTCCATAAATAGGAGCTTTCATTTCAGAAATGTATATTTTGTACATTGATTTAGTTGTTGATACAGTCAACACATTTTTATTGAATTTTGGGCTCATCCTTTTATTAGACCCTGAGAATACAGGGCAATTTTGCCCAAGTTATTATTCTTAGTCTTTGAAACACTGGGGGAGAGAGTATTTTTTTCTTTGTTCACTTGAGAGTGTATTGGGAATTTTTGCATATTCATTTTTCATGTTGTATTTTACTGTGAAAATTGGTTTTTCTATACTTTGATTTCTTTCATTTTCACATTCAGGTTAGTGTGAATGAAAGAATACAAATATAATTTTTAAATGGACTATACAATGGTTCTATGTGGTATTCACAACAGCAAATATATTTATATTTCTCACTTCACTTTTCCTAGAAAGTAAAAGTGGTCTGATTTTTCATCTTAATTTATGGGCACAAAAAGAAAACAAATGTATGTCTAAATGTGATAAACATGTAAGAGGAGAAATACTTAATGCAAATGACAAGTTAATGGGTACAGCAAACCAACATGGCACATGTATACCTATGTACCAAACTTGCACGTTGAGCACATTTACCCTGGAACTTAAAGTGTAGTACAAAAAAAAAAAAAAAATGACCAGAGGGGAACTTAGAAAATATCTTGAGACCGATGAAAATGAAAACACAACATACCAAAACATATGTGATGCAATGAAAACAGAGCTAGAGGGGAAAATGAAAGCTGTAAAAGCTTATATTAAAAAAGAAGAAAGACCTCAAACGAATGAACTAACTTTACAAGTTAAGGAACTAGAAAAAGAAGAAATAAACACATAGTAAGGAAGAGGAAGAAAATAAGAAAGACTAAAGCAGACCCCAGGTCTTCATCCTTACTTCTCAGTCCTTGCAAGTTTGTTGATGAAGAGAAGGATTTCATGATTCCATTCTGACAACCTCCCAAGCACAGTCACTGTATTTCTTCTCTTTCAGGTAGATTCTCTGGATTCCCAGGGATTCCCTGGAAGTACCTCCTCAAGGCCAGTGTAGGGCTCCAATCACCCCCACAGATTCTTCCTCAGGAGAGGAAGACTGCCCTAAGCAAGACTCCAGGCATTCTAGCTGCTGATGAAATCCAGTGTGGAGCTGGTCCAGGAGGGTCATGTTCCAGGCAGCAGAGGAGCGCTCTGTGGGGAAGAGGCTGAAGATCTGCTGAAGCATCTCATGGAGGACAGACACGGCCTGGGCCTTCTGCAAATGGCTGCCATCCACGTCTCCAGGGGGAACCTGAAGTCTCTTCTGTCCTTGAGACACAAGAAAGTGGAGATTCTGCACATTTGGCCCAGAAGTGCCAAGGTGTTCCTGCTAAGTAGGCCATGGTTCTGAGGCAGGTCAAAGCCCAGAGATCCAACAGGGCCACAGTGGCAAAGCAGCAGGGCCACCAGTAGAAGAAGCAGTAGGACCACTGGGAAATGAGGGTGCTGCTGGCCTAGCTGAGCTGGAGTCTGGATGAAAGTTGGACTCCAGGATCTCTCAAGGCATTCTTTTTATGCGTGGCTTATAGTTGGAAACAAATAGTTTTCAGGGTTGGCCAAGATGGCCGACTAGAACCTGCTAGTGTGTGCCACTCTCATGGAGAGAAATGGAAGGGGCAAGTAAATACAGCACCTTCAACTGAAACAACCAGGTACACACACTGGGACTCAAGAAAACAACTTGACCCATGGAGAATAGAGCAAAGTAAGGCAGGACGACTGCCCCTCCAGGAGTGACACAGAGCCAGGGGAGCCTCTCCTGCCCAGGGAAGTGGTGAGTAAGTGAGCAGCCCTGGGGACCCACGTTTCTCCCACAGATCTTTGCAACCCTCAGGTCAGGAGATCTCCTAGTGAACCCACTCTACCAGGGCATTTAGTCTGACATGCAGGGCTACGTAGGGTTTCAGCAGAGCAGCCGCTCTCGCATGCATGGGTACCCTGGAGCCTTAGATACCCAGGCCTCCCCACAAAAGAAGCTATAACTCCAGCCAAGCAGGAGGCTAGACCCCTATACATACCCCTAGGAAAGGGGTTTCATCCAGGGCGCTGGGCAGTGACAAGTGACAGGCCCACCTTCCATGGCCTGTCTCAGGGTAAGACCCACTGGCTTGGGAATCCAGGCAGACACTGGTAGCAGCCTCATACCTCCCTGACATGGAGCTCCCAGCGGCAGGGGGTGGGCTGCCATCTTTGCTCTTTCACAATCTTAGCTATTGGAGCCTTTGGGTTCTAGGGAGTCCAAGGCAGCTAGGGACTGGAGCAGCCACCCAGCACAGCCCAGCAGCTCTACGGAGAAGCAGTCAGATTGCTTATTCATGTCGATCCCAAATCCTGTTTCTTTTCACAGGGTGAAATCTCCCCACTGGGGTCTGCAGTCACCTCCACCACTGTTTTCTGGCAGACAGCAGTTTCGAATATCCCTGGGATGGCGCTCCCAAAGGGAAGGGTAGGTTGCCATTGATGCTGTTTAGCAGCCTTAGCCATTCTTGCAAATGCCACTCTTTTGTGCTGGGGGTGGTAGCAGACCCCCAGCACAGCACAGCTGCTCTACCAAAAAGTGGCCAGACTGTTTCTTCACCTGATTCCATGATGCTGCTTCTCCTCAGTGGGAGGGATATCCCCACCGGGGTCTCCAGCCACCTCCTGCATGTATGTTGCCGGAGGCAACAGGTTGTACCTCTCTGGAACAGAGCTCCCAGAGGGAGGGGCAGGCCCCCATCTTCACTGTTTCATAGCCTCCACTGTTGATATCTTCAGGTACTGAAAAATGTGAGGTGACTATGGTCTGGATTGGACCCCCAGCATATTGCAGCAGCCCTATGGAAAAGTGGCCAGACTGTGTGTTATGTGGGTCCCTAATCCCCTATCTGCTCACTGGGTGGGTCTGCCAGGCCTGGGTCTGCAGCTACCAGCTGGGGCTATTGAGCCAATAGCAGCTCTGCAACTCCCTGGAACAGAGCTCCCAGTGAGAAGGGTGGGTTGCCATCTTTGCTTTCTCACAGCTCTTGCCCTTGCTGTCTCCAGGCTCTGGGGAGTCTGTAGGGAACAGCGGCTGCTCCAGATCCCCAAAACAGCGCAACTGCCTCACAGAAGAGTGGCCAAACTGTTCTCCACGCAGTTCCTGGTTGTCACCTCTCCTCTGTGGGCAGAGCCACCTGACCAGAGACTCCAGCACAGGCATTCTTCCCTTGCCTTGTCTCCTCAATCAGGCAGTCCAGCATTTCTCCAAGAAAGAAATCCCACAGTCAACCCATAACCCATCCACCATGACCGTTGCAGTGGGACAGCCCCAGCAGCCCTCTGGCTGGGGAAGGAACAAAGGCCTATTCACTACATTGGCACCTCCAGCACATCATCGCCACTACATGAAGAGGAGTCCAGCCCCTCTTCCCTGAGAATCTGCATCCCTATTCTTCAGGAGGCAGGGCCCCCTGCCCATGACTGCAAAACAGTCACCCTACCCATGGCTGAGCATACCCACTGGTAGTTGACTAGAGTTTCCCTGGGGAGAGGCTCCCACAACCATCCTACCTCTGCCACTGCCACAGCAGCAGTTTTATCCCTGCTGCCTTGGGTCTGGGGAAGAGACAAAGAGTCTGAAGCTCTTTGTTGAAAAGCTTACATCATGTCACAGTCACCTGAACTTCCAGCACACTGCAGTTACCACATGGTGAGGAGAACAGTCTCCTCCTGGTAAGATTTCCACCTCCTGTTTCCCAAGAAGTGAAGTCCCATACTTACACCAGCAGTGCAGCCACCCCACTCCTCTAGCTAAACACTCCCATTAACATGGCTTCACATTTCTAGGAGGTGGAGACCCCAGGGGTAACAGAAAGCCTGTCTTAACATTGCCTCTGCAGTGGTACTACCCGAGCTACCTTGGAACTAATGAAGGAGCAAGACCCCAAGTGCCTTATGCATACCTCCAACAAGCTGCTGTCAACCCAAGAGAGGAGGCCAGTCTGTCTCCCATTGGTCAACCACCCACCCCTCACATCACCAGGCAGGGAACCCCTCGCTTGGGCCCACAGCACAGACACCCCCATCCCACGCTGAATGCACTGAGTGATTGCTCACCTGCATCTCTGGGGTGGAGCCCCCAGGAGACAAGCAAAATACCCTCAGTTACAACTACTACTAAGGTCCCTTCCTTCAATGCCTCCAAGTCGGGGAGTAAACATTAACCCTGACATCACCTCAGAGCTGTTATGTACAGCCTGGGAGTGCCAAGATACAAGCTACAGTCAGCACTCAAGTGGGAGAGGAGCCCACACTTTCATAGCATTGAGAAGGAGCACGGCTACAAACGTGAGGAAATACGGGGGAGCCACATGACTGAGCAAGAGCCTGACAACTGACCACTCCAACTAAGAGTCACCTACTAGGTCATGCCCAAAGCTTCAACACTAAAAAATGTCACTAACATACCCTCATTAAACCAAAGACAAGTCAGCTTCAAATAAAGACCCTGCACAAAGCTGCAGCCCTGTGAACACATCCAGAACTGAAGTCTATTTATTGATTGAACTCAAGCTACATTCCCATATGTAGAGACGAGAAAGAACCAATGGAAGTACTATAGTATCTCAAATGGACAAAGTATCTTATGTCCTCCAAATAATCTCACTAGTTCTCCAACAGGGGTTCTTAACCATAATGAGTTAGCTAAAATGACAGAAACATAATTCAGAATAGGATAGAAAGGAATTTCATTGAGATTCAGGAAAATCATAAAACCTAAACCAAGGAAACTAAGAATCACAATCAAAGGATAGAGGAGTTGACGGACAAAATAGCCAGTATGAAAAAGAACCTAACGGACCTATTATAGGTACACTACTAGAAGAATTTCACAATGCAATCACAAGTATTAACAGCAGAATAGACCAAGCTGAGGACAGAATCTCAGGACTTGAAGACTGGCTCTCTGAAATAAGACAATCAGACAAAAATAAAGAAAAAAAGAATGAAGAGCAATGAACAAAAGCTCCAAGAAATAGGGGATTGTATAAAGAGGCCAAATCTAAGAGTCACTTGCATCCTTTAAAAAGACAGGGAGAAAGCAAACAACTTGGAAAATATACTTCAGGATATCATCTATGAAAACTACCACAACCTTGATAGAGAGACCAAAAGTCAAATTCCCTTGAAGTTCTACACCCAGATTGTCTGGCTGTTCTAATTCCTAGTCTAGCACAATCCATAGAGGAAGGGATAAGTTAGGAGGCCCCGGGGAGGCTGGGAAGGCTGGAGGAAAGGGACACATCCTGACCCTTTGTCTTTCCCCATAGCTGTCCATTGCCCCAAGAGGACATGTCATGCCTGAAGCTGGGAGTATTTTCTCTCTCCATGATACAGAAGTTAAGGAAATGGGCTAATTCCAGTACTGGGGTCAGTTCTTTCTTGGGAAGAGCCTCTTTTTAGCTATGAAGATAAAACTCCTGCCAGGAGGCCTGCTTCTGCATTAATAACCTGCTCTCCACAGACTTGGCTGCTGTCTTGGTGCACTTTGACCAGTTGGGGGCTCTCTTTCCCTGTAAATGTTGTAATAGTCTCAAAGTAAAACGGAACCTGCCTTTTATTTCCTTTTTTGCTAAGCTACTGTTATGTCATTGTAACAGCGACATTCCGTCTTTTACAGAAATATTCATCATAAGAAAGGAAAAAGAGTATTTTATAAAAGAGCTTCTGAAAAACCTAGAACTTTCACTGAACTTCTGCTTTAATTTGTGATTTTGTGCTCTTAAGGGGAAAGTGATGGGTAAAACCCACAAGAGAACTGAAAACAGCTGTATGAAGAGGCAGTGCAGGCTAATGATGAGTGAAGAAGAGAGCACAGTGCGCATTTCTAGAGGAAGAGGAAGGAAACTAGTGTGATATGGGAGTGAAAAAATGGGATACAGAAAAGCATGGAGGAAAGGGAAAAGTGTGTCAGCTCTCAGAACCAGCAAAGATGTATATTTTACTTAAGTTTAGGAGAGTAACTTCATATGGGAGTGTACTCTGGAATTCTGAGAGCCAGGAAACAAATGTTCCAGGTGCCAGAATCAGTTAACCATCAACACGTGTATTCTGCCCTTCAATCTAGATGCTGCTCCTCTGTAAGGTATTTATACAAGCCACCATTCCTGACTAAGTAGGACTTTGAAATGAGGTGAGACAATTTTTCAGCCTCTCTACAATTCATGACAGAATTCTGTTGTTTTACGCTGCCTAAAAACAATATATACAAGCAGTATGGAATTTCAATGTAAAATAAGTTATTATTATTTATACCAGATGTGTAAATTTTGTGAGGATTTCCTTAATAATTATTAATCTCGTTTTTTCCTCATTTATACACAACCATCTCCTGCTCTCTGAATTTCCTTGGTTCATGTTGTATTTTCGGCTGATTTTGACCAACTTTCTTTCTTTTTAAATTTTGCTGTAAGTGCCGGGATACATGTGCAGAACGTGCATATTTGTTTCATAGGTATACGTGTGCCATGGTGGTTTGCCTCACCTATCAACTCGTCACCTAGGGTTTTTTTTTTGAATTAATTTCATATGTATTTTATTTTAACCATCCTTTCTCCTCCATTACAGTATACATTTCATGAAGACAGGAATTCCATGTTATTCTACTTCCTATAATTGATGCTTAATACCTATTGTCCACTGATTCTTTTCTCTGTGCAAATCCTCTGGAGAAATATTTTGTTCTGTGCCAAGAAACAGTTTCATTCAACGGTTAAGGTGACTTGTGTCACTGATTTGATTTCCTTCTTTTACATTAACTATCAAAAATCTCAGACTTATTAATAAAGACATGTCTTCATAGGGTACATCTTTATAATGGTCTTATTTTTATTTTATTTTCCTCGCTCTTTTTTTTCATTTTACTTTATTCTGTCCTAAATATTTAAAGTTTCAGCTAATTTTAAAGTAAAAGATGCTCAATGGGAAAAGCTCGCACAAATCAGAGCTACCTAAAAGTAGAGTTGCAAAGTCCCAAGGATCTTTTTCTCTGAGGCAAGCCTCTTTGCTTCTGGGTGCTTGCCCTGCAGACTGGCTTATGAAGTCACCATCTTTTCAGATTCCAGGGGCCCGTAATGTTCATACCACTGCAGTATTCTTATTACACACTGTAATAATCTGGAATAATAAGATCGTAGGCACTCTTTCTTGCCCTCACATGTGGATCTGCCTTCTCCTTTTAAACAGCCATGTAACGTTCCCTATCTCACCTACTTTGAATTTTTATATTCTTGCTGCTCTAAGGTTTTTTTTTGGAGCAAGGAAAGCAATTAAAAAAAATAAAATTTACTTTCAAAAGAAGAATAGAGATAATTAACCAGCCCTTGCCACCTAACTAAATATAATTCCCTAGTAACTCCTCTTGGAGCACCAGGTTCCCTGGGAGTGGAATTGCCTGTGGAAAGGCCTATGTGGATTCTGAGCTTGGGAAATGGTGACGGAGCCCTCTCTCTAGCCTCTCAGCCTGGCCAAACATGGTGAAACCCGTCTCTACTAAAAATACAAAAATTAGCTGAGTATGGTGGCACGAGTCTGTAATCCCAGCTACTCGGGAGGCTGAAGCATGAGAATTGTTTGAATCCGGGAGGCAGAGGTTGCAGTGAGCCGAGATAGCACCGCTGCACTCCAGCCTGGGTGACAGAGCGAGACTCTGTGTCAAAAAAAAAAAAAAAAGAAAGAAAGAAAAAAAAGTAAGAAATGAGTGAACATTTCAAAATGGCAGGAACTGGTTAAGTTTAAAACTGAACACTTTCATTCTGACAAGAAAGCAGTCATTCCTTTTCTCCATTAACAGAGATAAAGAAAAGCTTTTCAAATTTGTATATGGCTACGTTGATTGACGTCCGAGTTAAAAATGAAATGTCGGCCGGGCGCGGTGGCTCACACCTGTAATCCCACCACTTTGGGAGGCCGAGGTGGGTGGATCATGAGGTCAGGAGATGGAGGCCATCCTAGCTAACATGGTGAAACCCCATCTCTACTAAAAATACAAAAAATTAGCCGGGCATGGTGGCATGCACCTGTAGTCCCATCTACTCAGGAGGCTGACACAGGAGAATCACTGGAACCCAGGAGGCGGAAGTTGCAGTGAGCCGAGATTGCGCCACTGCACTGTAGCCTGGTTGACACAGCGAGACTCCATCTCCAAAAAAAAAAAAAAAAAAAAAAAAAGAAGAGACAGAGAGAGAGAAATCTCATTTCCCTGTTGCTCAGTCACATTCCTATAAACATACTACTTGTATACCTGGACAGTTATCACTTTCCAACCTCTTATCTCGGTGATTTCCCAAGCTACAGAGTAAGATAGGTAGAGAATTTTTGTACTTTTAGTAGAGACAGGGTTTCACCATGTTGGTCAGGCTGGTCTTGAACTCTAGCCTACACAACAGAGCAAGAGTCCGTCTCAAAAAAAAAAAAAATAGGCAGAGAAGGGGTTATTTACATTTCACAGATGAGGTTCACAGGCCCTGAGTTATTTTTGCTACAGTCAACGTGAACAATAAAAACAGCAATTGTGCCCTCTGGTTTGAAGAGACCTGGCTCCACCCACCTGGTGGGGAAAACTACGACTCCACCCTGGTCCCATGCCTGCCAGCTCTCACCTGGACTCCTCTGTTGTCTCACGTAAGTCACATCTAAGTATGACCTCAGCTGCTCAAAGGACTGCTGAGAAAGTTACTCAAGTTATCCAGCCAACACTCAGCAAACTGAGGACCCATCTGGGAGGTGGAGCCACCCTACCCAATCACAGCTATTGGGAGTGTATCTGTCTCAGTGGGTGGCGCAGCTGAGCTCCTACCTAGAGGTGGCCACCATGCTAGGAAGCACCTTCGCCTTGGACAGTGGGCTCAGGTTCTGGCTCTGCCACTTATTAGCTATGCAGTCTTGGGCAAGTGACTTTACCCCTCCTCATTGAAGCTTCTTCATTGTAAAATGAGAATACAGACACCAGAAGCTACCCAGGTTTGTTGGTAAGTGCAAATGAGGCAGCCTATGTAAACAAGAGCCAGTGTCTTCGTGCGGCAAACCCCATGGCAAGTTCTCATGGAATATTAGCTATTACTGCTGTGTCTAGTCTATGTAAACTCACTGCCCTGCCCCAGCTACCAGCCACCAGCCACCACCCAGGAACAGCATGGTGCCCAGTGCAGAGTAACTGCTAAATACTAAGTTAGTATACTCACAGTGTACCTAACTCCCTGATGACCCTGAAGGAGGTGCACAATTCTTCCCGGAGGAGGCCCTGCCCTGGCTTAGGGCTGGCTCTGCCATGAAGGAGACAGCTGCCCCATCTAAAGCTGCTCTTACACCTTCCTGGACTGTCGAGAAAAACTCTCTATGGTTTGCTACAGACAGAACAGTCAGAAGGCGAAAGAAAGCCCAGATCCCCAGGCCCTATCTTACCCCAACTCCCTTCATTGCTAAGGCTAAGAATGTCTGTGGGTCAGTGGAGAACAGGCAGCATTCATCTCATCAGAGAAACTACTCTTTCATGCGAACGTCTCCAATGTATGGACACCATTTTCCCACTGAGTGTGCTGACACCATAGAAACACGGATCATGTCTTTATAAGTAAATATATGAATAGAAGCTTTAAAATATTTTAAGTACGGAGTCTATAATTAAGACACAGTGTTTGAGATATTTACACAGAAGATTAATGACTCCATGCACATAATTCATCATTGCTTTAGTATTACCAAGTAATATTAAGTTAATTAAGAGACATTGGGAGGCCAAAAAACCAGGCACGACCCAACTGCAGCCCTGCCATGGAAATGAATGAACAAGTCAGCAGGCAGAACTGAGTCTCGGGAGACCCACACGGAGCTGAGGAGTATCTAAGAAACCAATGTCACTTGCACTGACCTGGTCTTGCCAGTTCAAGGTCACTCTCATCCGTCACCTAGGTTTTAAGTACAATTTTTTTAAATCCAGTCTATCATTGATGGGCATTTGGGTTGGTTTCGTGTCTTTGCTATTGTAAACATGCTGCAATAAACATACACGTGCGTGTATTTTATAACAGAACGATTTATATTCCTTTGGGTATATACTCAGTAATGGGATTGCTGGGTCAAATGGTATTTCTGGTTCTAGAACCTTGATGAATCGCCACACTGTCTTCCACAATGGTTGAACTAATTTACATTCCCACCAACAGTGTAAAAGATTTCCTATTTTTCCACAGCTTCACCAGCATCTGTTGATTTTGACTCTTTAATAATTGCCATTCTGAGTGGCATGAGATGGTATTTCATTGTGGTTTTGATTTGCATTTCTCTAATGATCAGTGATGTTGAGTTTTTTAATGATTATTGGTCACATAAATGTCTACTTTTCAGAAGATTCTGTTCATATCCTTCACCCACTTTTTGATGGGGCTTTTTGTTTTTGTAAATTTGTTTAAGTTCTTTGTACATTCTGGATATTAGACCTGTGTGAGTTGGGTAGACTGCAAAAATTTTCTCCCATTCTATGGGTTGCCTGTTCACTCTGATGATGGATAGTTTCTTTTGCTGTGCAGAAGTTCTCTAATTAAATGCCATTTGTCAATTTAACTTTTGTTGCAGTTGCTTTTGGCGATTTCTTCATAAAATCTTTGCCCATCCTGTGTCCTATGTTTTCTTCTAGTGTTTTTATGGTTTTGGGTTTTACATTTAAGTCTTTAATCCATCTTGAGTTAATTTTTGTATAAGGTGTAAGGAAGTGGTCCAGGTTCAATTTTCTGCCTATGGCTATCCAGTTTTCCCAACACCATTTATCATCATTCCCTCTAAATACACTTTTATCATTATTCCCTCTCGTCCTTCTAATGATAAGGTATTCCACCTCTGTTTTCTTTGTGTGTCTTCTGTTCCCCCACTTTAATAGTGGAAGTTCCTCAGAATCCAGTTTAAGTCTTTTTTCCCTCTCTGCTTGCTCCCCACATGACAGCCTTCATTTTTGGCGTTTCCATTGCTAGTTATGAACTTCCAGATATCATATTCCTTGGAAACTGCAAACTCATATATCTGACTTGCAATGTACATTTTCAATTACATGTTGAAAGTCAGTTTATAGAGAGTATCTCTACTTTTATTTGCAGACATTTCTTAATCTATGTTCTGCTAAGAGGAATTCATTTTTTTTTACTTCCTCACATTACAGCAGTTAGCATCACTGATATTAATTCAGCATTATTATTGTTTTTAGATTTCTTTCCTGACAAAAATCAAAGATACAAGAGAACAAGAACTGTATTTTTTATGTTCACGTTTATATCATGAAGGCAACATATAACCTGGTATAGAAAAATATATTTTTCTATAACTTGAATAAAATTATGATAGGTAACTTACTTAAATCATCTATTTTTAAGTCAGGTTATACAGTCAGGCTTGGCATTTAATCTTAAAAAATAAACAAACACAAGAAATTTTGTATAGTAAAAATTTAATGAAAAAGGAAATTAATATATTGGCTAAATATGAAGAACATATTTGTTACATTAACCACAATGTAAAGGTACATATGATATTACATAAAAAATAATTTAAATAATAAAATAGTGAAATAAATAAATATTTAAATAAATAGATGAAAGGTGACATCAGAATGGTCATCTGTAAAGGACTAGTGCCTGCACAGGTAAACACGATGCTTCTTTACACTCCTGAAAACACTTGGAAATTTTGATTCAACTTGTGGTGGTTATAGAAGTGAGTCTTTGAAATGGAAGAACTCATGAAAGTGTGAGATGATGCATTAGTCAATGAGAATCATTTCCATGATGAACCAGTTTTCAATCCTTCCTCCTTAATCCTTTTTTCAAGTTTGTTGAAAAAGAGAAGGATCTCATGATTTCTGCTCTGACAACCTCCCAGGCACAAGGGCTGTATTTCTTCTCTGTTAGATAAAGAGTGATTCTTTGGAAGTATTTCCTCACAGCCAGGATGGAGTCCTCATTCATCAGGGGAGTCTCTTCCACCCCAACCTCCTGTATCACACATGCTTCCAGGTCATTCAGTTGCTGGTAAAGTTCAGTGGAAAATTTTTCTAGGAGGCTCTGTTCCCAAGCAGCAGATGAGTCCTCTGTGCTGAAGAGATTGAAGGTCTGCTGGATCATCTCGTGGAGGACAGAGATGGCTTGAGTCTTCTGGAACTGGTTGCCATCAAACTCCTCCTCTGGGAATCTGAATTCATGTCTGTCCTTCAAGCAGGAGAAAGGAGAGATTCTTCCCATTTGTGCCAGGAGTATCAAGGCCCTCCTATTACCCAGGCTGTGGGTCTGAGGCAGATCACAGCCAAGAGAGCAGATGGATTTGTAGCTGAGTACCAGCATGGCCATCAGTAAAGAAAAGGACAGGGCCATTGGGATTTTGCAAATATCACTAGGCTACCTGAGGTGGGTAACTTGAACCGTGGCCTGTAGGTTTTCTGAGGACTTTGCTCTGTGCATAGGTCTTAAATAGTGAACATACTAATTTCCATTTTCTAAATGCCCTAGTTTTACTTTCTATCTCTGTTTTTGCTTTCTTTATGTACTCTCTCCATGTGTTTAAAGACGTTTTTCATTTTCTTTCATCATTGCCTGTTTTTCCCCTGCACTCAAAGCCTTTTATGGTATTTTTTTCTAATTGAAATGTTCATGAAATTTTAATAACACAGATTTGGCATATCTATTTAGGTATTCTACATATACCTCTACTTCACAGATAAAAAGTATGAAGTTTGCTCTTTTTATTCAAAGTAAGTTAAGAATGACAGAAAAGTTAAACTAAAATCTAAGTTTAAAAGCTATTAAAATCTAAGTTTAATTAGATAAGTATATTTGTGGAATAACTTTTAATGTAATTTGTTCATGTAAATTTTGTTGTTTCAAATTACATATGCAAAATAAAAATCTATATAATACACATTAATATGAATATAATTACATACCTAATCATTCAAAACTACTAGAAATATGAATCAATTTTTAAAAAATTTTCTCATAGTATATGAAGCTTTGAATTTTGCTTTATATGAGAAAATAATTTGTAAACTTCACTAGCTGTAGTATTCATCCAGATATTGCCAACACTTTTTTCTTCTCAGCACTTGACATAAGTACTGATGTGTTGAATAACTTTTGTAGAAATAAATCATATAATATAGGCTATTTGCATTGAATTCACAAAGTGTACAAAACATCCTGAAGAACTGAGGATCAAACATAACTAATAACCATAAGATAGTCAATGGCAGCACAAAGGTAGGCAGGTTAAAGCCACATATTGTGGTAAGACTTCAAGATCCAGCAAAAAAATTGTCAAAAAGTCCTCCAATCACAGTCATCTATTTGCCATAGGTTTGTAACGTTGATCTTGCAAATATTTTGTTTATCATCATGAACTCAATACCAGTGCTTCTCATATCATACACAAGAAAACCCAACGAGAAAGATGTATATTAAGCAATGAAATTTTGTTGGATAGAGTTCTTGGAGAGTTACAAACTTTTGCAATATGTCAGATTTGTTTACACTACGAGAACTAATTTTTGTACCCTTAGAAGAAGTATCATTCCAATAAACATATGTGACTTAGAAAATATTATCAATTAAATCATTTTTGGCATTTTTCGTTGAAGTTCATATTCCCTAAAGGTTTTCAGAAGTTCCTATCCAAGTCAATTCTTATCAAATATAAAAGACCATCTTTGTTCTAAATTCATAAATTTATAAATATTGAATATTATTATGTAAAGAATTAACTTTCAGAGTGGTCCTGAACTCTGGCAAAGTTAGTTTGCCTCGGCCCTATATATACTGAGTCCTTAAATGGAATGAGGTCTGTTTTAGCAAATCAGCTATTTAGTAGGTGGAGTTTTTCCTAGTTTCTCATTTTTTCTTCTAATGGAAGGTGTTCAAGAACGAAGCTGTTTTTCTTCATCATGGCCGTATTTGGGATTGTAATAGACAATGACAAAAATTTCCATTCAGCTTTTAGTGAAAATCAGTAATGCCCATTTAGTTTACTGCTAAAACCACTGGGGTTCTAGTTTTTTAAGGTGCATGTAGATCTGGGGATTCAAGTTGCAAGAGCAGCATAATATCATCCTTTGCCTGGCACTATATTAACTATTTATGACTTCATCTCTAATCCTCCCTCTACTTTGTTATAATAGAAAATAAATAGCCTGGTGTCAAATACAGAGTCACATATTGAAATTCAAACTCTCCAATTCACACAGTTTGTAGGAATCAGACAATTTACTATTCCCAAAAGTAGGGAATAATAGTCTCTGTCCCCCAAATAATCCTACAGCTTCAGTAGGATTAAAAAAATTGAAGCACAATTTTTTTAATCCATTCTATCATTGATAGGCATTTGGGTTGATTTCCTGTCTTTGCTATTGTAAATAGTGTTGCAATAAACATACACGTGCATGTATTTTTATAATAGAATGATTTGTATTTCTTTGGGTATATACTCAGGAATAGGATTGCTGGGTCAAATGGTATTTCTGGTTCTAAATCCTTGATGAATCGCCACACTGTCTTCCACAATGGTTGAAGTAATTTACATTCCTACCAACAGTGTAAAAGCTTTCCTATTTTTCCACAGCTTCACCAGCATCTGTTGTTTCCTGACTTTTTAGTAATCGCCATTCTGAGTGACATAAGATGGCAACTCATTGCAGTTTTGATTTTCATTTATCTAATGATCAGTGATGTTGAGCTTTTTTCGTGTTTATTGGCCACATAAATGTCTACTTTTGAGAAGTGTCTGTTCATGTCCTTTGCCCACTTTTCGATGGGGCTTTTTTTGTGTGTGAATTTGTTTAAGTTCTTTGTCCATTCTGGATATTAGACCTCTCTCAATTGGGTAGGCTGTAAAAATTTTCTCCCGTTCTGTAAGTTGCCTGTTCACCATGATGATTGACAGTTTCTTTTGCTGTGCAGAAGCTCTTTAATTAGATGCCATTTGTCAATTTTAGCTTTGGTTGCAGTTGCTTTTGGCGATTTCATGATAAAATCTTTGTTCATGCCGATGTCCTGAATGCTATTGCCTACGTTTTCTTCTAGGGTTTTTATGGTTTTGGGTTTTACATTTAAGTGTTTAATCCATCTTGCATTAATTTTTGTATAAGGTGTAAGGAAGGGGTCCAGTTTCAGTTCTCTGCATATGGCTATCCAGTTTTCCCAGCAACATTTATTAAAGAGGGAATCCTTTCCCCATTCCTAAAGTATTCAGAAAGAGATTATCTTTTCCAGTTTTTGATTTTATTTTATGAAAAAATGTGTCAGTTTTTACTGACATTTAACAGAGTATTAATCAAAATAATGATCAATTACTATTGTAAATAATTTTACATTTTATGCTTTAAATATATAAATTATTAAATGTATTAATATGATTCACCAATGCATCACAATTATGAAATTTATTCAGTGACATATATTTTCAAAAAGGAAACACTATGCAGATAAAAGATAATCCACATTTTTGGGGGGTCCAAACTTATTACTTGCCACCATTGCAAAGGCAGTTTTCTCACAATTTTCTGTATGTGTTATCTTGATTTTTCTTTTCTGAGTCACTCTTCTGTGTACCCCAATATGGCTTCTGCTGATTAATTCTATGAATCCAGCTCTCAGTAAGCTCTGCATTGCCATCTATTTTCTTGCTGTAGTGCTCAGTTTTAATTCACATTTTCCATAAGTTTATTGATTCCTTTTCTAAGCACATTTATTTTCTAAATACACTTTTATCACCATTCCCTCTTGTCCTTCTAATGTTAAGGTATTCCACCTCTGTTTCCTTTGTGTCTCTTCTGTTCCCACACTTTAGTGGTGGAAGATCCTCAGAATCCAGTTTAAGTCTTTTTTTCCCTCTCCGCTTGCTCCCCACATGACAGCCTTCATTTTAGGCCTTTCCATTGCCAGTTATGAACTTCCAGATATCGTATTCCTTGGAAACTGCAAATTCACATATCTGACTTGCAATGTACATTTTCAATTACATGTTGAAGTCAGTTTATAGAGAATATCTCTGCTTTTATTTCCAGATATGTCTCAATCTACATTCTGCTAAGAGGAATTCATTGTTTTTTTACTTCCTCACATTATAGCAGTTAGCATCACTGATATTAATTCAGCATTATTATTGTTTTTAGATTTCTTTCCTGACAAAAATCAAAGATACAAGAGAACAGGGACTGTATATTTTATGTTCATGTTTATATCCTGAAGGCAATATATAACCAGGTACAGAAAAATATATTTTTTTATAACTTGAATAAAATTATGATAGGTAACATAATTAAATCATCTATTTTTAAGTCAGGTTGTAAAGTCAGCCTTGGCATTTTATCTTAAAGAATAAACAAACACAAGAAATTTTGTATAGTAAAAAGTTAATGAAAAAGGAAATTAATATATTGGCTAAATATGAAGAACATATATTGTTACATTAACCACAATGTAAAGCGACTCATGATATTACATAAATTTTAAAAATAATTAAATAAATATTTAAATAAAAGATGAACAGAGACATCAGAATGGTCATCTGTAAAGGACTAGTGCCTGCACAGGTATACACGACACTTCTTTACACTGCTGAAAACATTTGAAAATTTTGATTGAACGCGTCGTGGTTATAGAAGTGAGTCTTTGAAATGGAAGAACTCATGAAAGTGTGAGATAATGTATTAGTCAATCAGGATCATTTCCATGTTGAACCAGGTTTCAATCCTTCCTCCTTAATCTTTTTTGCAAGTTTGTTGAAAACGAGAGGGATCTCATGATTTCTGCTCTGACAACCTCCCAGGCACAAGGACTGTATTTCCTCTCTGTTAGATAAAGAGTGATTCTTTGGAAGTATTTCCTCACAGCCAGGATGGAGTCCTCATTCATCAGGGGAGTCTCTTCCACCCCAACCTCCTGTATCACACATGCTTCCAGGTCATTCAGTTGCTGGTAAAGTTCAGTGGAAAATTTTTCTAGGAGGCTCTGTTCCCAAGCAGCAGATGAGTCCTCTGTGCTGAAGAGATTGAAGGTCTGCTGGATCATCTCATGGAGGACAGAGATGGCTTGAGCCTTCTGGAACTGGTTGCCATCAAACTCCTCTTGGGGGAATCCGAAATCATGTCTGTCCTTCAGGCAGGAGAAAGGAGAGATTCTTCCCATTTGTGCCAGGAGTATCAAGGCCCTCCTATTACGCAGGCTGTGGGTCTGAGGCAGATCACAGCCCAGAGAACAGATGGATTTGTAGCTGAGCACCAGCATGGCCATCAGTAAAGAAAAGGACAGGGCCATTGGGATGTTGCAAATATTGCTAGGCTACTTGAGATGGATAACCTTGAACTTCGGCCTCTAGGTTTTCTGAAGACTTTGCTCTGTGCATAGGTCTTAAATAGTGAACATACTAATTTCCATTTTCTAAATGCCCTAGTTTTACTTTCTATCTCTGTTTTTGCTTTCTTTATGCACACTCTCCATGTGTTTAAAGACGTTTTTCATTTTTTTTCATCATTGCCTATTTTTCACCTGCACTCAAAGCCTTTTATGGTTTTTTTTTAATTGAAATCTTCATGAAATTTTAGTAACACAGATTTGGCATATCTATTTATGTATATTACGTATACCTCTACTTCACAGATAAAAACTACAAAGTTTGCTCTATTTATTCAAAGTAAAGTTAAGAATGACAGAAAAGTTAAACTAAAATCTAAGTTTAAAAGCTATTGACATTTAATTTAATTTGATAAGTATATTTGTGAAATAACTTTTAGTATAATTTGTTCATGTAAATTTTGTATCAAAGTACATATGCAAAATAAAAATTTATATAATACACATTAATAATATGAATATAGTTACATACCTAATCATTCAAAACTCCTAAAAATATGAATCAATAATTTTTTAAAATTTTTCTCTTAGTGTATGAAGCTTTGAATTTTGCTTTATATGAGAAAATAATTTGTAAATTCACCAGCTGCAGTATTCATCCAGATATTGCCAAAACTTTTTTCTTTTCAGCACTTGACACAAGTACTGATGTATTGAATAACTTTAGTAGAAATAAAACATATAATATAAGCTATTTGGATTGAATTCTCAAAGTCTACCAAACATCCTGAAGAACTGAGGATCAAACATAACTAATAACCATAAGATAGTCAATGGCAGCCCAAAGATATGCAGGTTAAAGCCACATATTGTGATAAGACTTTAAGATCCAGCAAAAAATGGACAAAAAGTCCTCCAATCACAGTCATCTATTTGCTATAGGTTTGTAACATTGATCTTACTAATATTTTGTTTATCTTCATGAACTCAATACCAGTGCTTCTCATATCGTACACAAGAAAACCCAATGAGAAAGATGTATATTAAGAAATAAAATTTTGTTGGATAGAGTTGTTGGAGAATCAGAAACTATTGTAATATGTTAGATTCATTTACACTACGAGAACTAATTTTTGTACCCTTAAAAGAAGTATCAATCCAATAAACTTATGTGACTTAGAAAGTATTATGATTTAAATCATTTTTGGCATTTTTCATTGAAGTTCATATTCCCTAAAGGTTTTCAGAAGTTCCTATGCAAGTCAATTCTTATCAAATAAAAAAGACCATCTTTGTTCTAAATTCATAAATTTATAAATATTGAATATTATTATGCAAAGAATTAACTTTCAGCGTGATCCTGAACTCTGGCTCTAACTTTTTTTTTTTTTTTTTTTTTTGCGTAAGAAGTTTTTTTTTGTATAAGTAGGCCCTATAGATACTGACTCCTTAAATGGAATGAGGTCTGCTTTAGCAAATCAGCTATTTAGTAAGTGGAGTTTTTACTGATTTCTCATTTATTCTCATTTTTAAATGGACTATACAATGGTTCTATGTGGCATTCACAACAGCAAATATATTTATATTTCTCACTTCATTTTTCCTAGAAGGTAAAAGTGGTCTGATTTTTCATCTTAATTTATGGGAACAAAAAGAAAACAAATGTATGTCTAAATGTGATAAACATGTAAGAGGAGAAATACCTAATGTAAATGACAAGTCAATGGGTGCAGCAAACCAACATGGCACATGTATACCTATGTACCAAACTTGCACGTTGAGCACATTTACCCTGGAACTTAAAGTATAGTAAAAAAAAAAAAAAAAGATGACCAGAGGGGAACTTAGAAAATATCTTGAGACCGATGAAAATGAAAACACAACATACCAAGACATATGTGATGCAGTGAAAACAGAGCTAAAGGGGAAATTGAAAGCTGTAAAAACTTATATTAAGAAAGAAGAAAGACCTCAAACCAATGAACTAACTTTACAAGTTAAGGAACTAGAAAAGAAGAAATAAAAACATAGCTAGGAAGAGGAAGAAAATAAGAAAGACTAAAGCAGACCCCAGGTCTTCATCCTTACTTCTCAGTCCTTGCAAGTTTGTTGATGAAGAGAAGGATTTCATGATTCCACTCTGACAACCTCCCAAGCACAGTCACTGTATTTCTTCTCTTTCAGGTAGATTCTCTGGATTCCCAGGGATTCCCTGGAAGTACCTCCTCAAGGCCAGTGTAGGGCCCCAATCACCCCCACAGATTCTTCCTCAGGAGAGGAAGACTGCCCTAAGCAAGACTCCAGGCATTCTAGCTGCTGATGAAATCCAGTGTGGAGCTGGTCCAGGAGGGTCATGTTCCAGGCAGCAGAGGAGCGCTCTGTGGGGAAGAGGCTGAAGATCTGCTGAAGCATCTCATGGAGGACAGACATGGCCTGGGCCTTCTGCAAATGGCTGCCATTCACATCTCCAGGAGGAACCTGAAGTCTCTTCCGTCCTTGAGACACAAGAAAGTGGAGATTCTCTGCATTTGGCCCAGAAGTGCCAAGGTGTTCCTGCTAAGTAGGCCATGGTTCTGAGGCAGGTCAAAGCCCAGACATCCAACAGGGCCACAGTGGCAAAGCAGCAGGGCCACCAGTAGAAAAAGCAGTAGGATCATTGGGAAACGAGGGTGCTGCTGGCCTAGCTGAGATGGGGTCGGGATGAACCCCGTACTCCAGGTTCTCTGAAGGCATTCTTTTTATGCATGGCTTATAGCTGGAAACAAATAGTTTTCAGGGTTGGCCAAGATGGCCGACTAGAACCTGCTAGTGTGTGCCACTCTCATGGAGAGAAATGGAAGGGGCAAGTAAATACAGCACCTTCAACTGAAACAACCAGGTACACACATTGAGACTCAAGAAAACAACTTGACCCATGGAGAATAGAGCACAGTAAGGCAGGACAACTGCCCCCCCAGGAGTGACACAGAGCCAGGGGAGCGTCTCCTGCCCAGGGAAGTGGTGAGTAAGTGAGCATCCCTGGGGACCCATGCTTCTCCCACAGATCTTTGCAATCCTCAGGTCAGGAGATCTCCTAGTGAACCCACTCTACCAGGGCGTTTAGTCTGACATGCAGGGCTACGTAGGGTTTCAGCAGAGCAGCCACTCTCGCATGCATGGGTACCCTGGAGCCTTAGATACCCAGGCCTCCCCACAAAAGAAGCTATAACTCCAGCCAAGCAGGACGCTACACGCCTGTACATACCCGTAGGAAAGGGGTTTCATCAAGGGCGCTGGGCAGTGACAAGTGGCAGGCCCACCTTCCATGGCCTGTCTCAGGGTAAGACTCACTGGCTTGGGAATCCAGCCAGACACTGGTAGCAGCCTCATACCTCCCTGACATGGAGCTCCCAGCGGCAGGGGCTGGGCTGCCATCTTTGCTATTTCACAGTCTTAGCTATTGGAGCCTTTGGGTTATAGTGAGTTCAAGGCAGCTAGGAACTGGAGCAGCCACCCAGCACAGCCCAGCAGCTCTGCGGAGAAGCAGTCAGATTGCTTATTCATGTCGATCCCAAATCCTGTTTCTTTTCACTGGGTGGAATCTCCCCACTGGGGTCTGCAGTCACCTCCACCACTGTTTTCTGGCAGACAGCAGTTTCGAATATCCCTGGGATGGCGCTCCCAAAGGGAAGGGTAGGTTGCCATTGATGCTGTTTAGCAGCCTTAGTCATTCTTGCAAATGCCATTCTTTTGTGCTGGGGGTGGTAGCAGACCCCCAGCACAGCACAGCTGCTCTACCAAAAAGTGGCCAGACTGTTTCTTCACCTGATTCCCTGATGCTGCTTCTCCTCAGTGGGTGGGATATCACCACCGGGGTCTCCAGCCACCTCTTGCATGTATGTTGCGGGAGGCAACAGGTCGTACCTCTCTGGAACAGAGCTCCCAGGGGGAGGGGCAGGTCCCCATCTTCACTGTTTCATAGCCTTCACTGTTGAGGTACTGAAAAATGTGAGGTGACTATGGTCTGGATTGGACCCCCAGCATATTGCAGCAGCCCTATGGAAAAGTGGCCAGACTGTGTGTTATGTGGGTCCCTGATTCCCTATCTCCTCACTGGGTGGGTCTGCCAGGCCTGGGTCTGCAGCTACCAGCTGGGGCTATTGAGCCAACAGCAGCTCTGCAACTCCCTGGAACAGGGCTCCCATTGAAAATGGTGGGTTGCCATCTTTGCTTTCTCACAGCTCTTGCCCTTGCTGTCTCCAGGCTCTGGGAAGTCTGTAAGGAACAGCGGCTGCTCCAGATCCCCAAAACAGAGCAACTGCCTCACAGAAGAGTGGCCACACTGTTCTCCACGCAGTTCCTGGTTGTCACCTCTCCTCTGTGGGCAGAGCCACCTGACCAGAGACTCCAGCACAGGCACCCTTCCCCTGCCTCATCTCCTCAATCAGGCAGTCCAGCATTTCTCCAAGAAAGAAATTCCACAGTCAACCCACAATCCATCCATCATGACCATTGCAGTGGGACAGCCTCAGCATCCCTCCGGCTGGGGAAGGAACAAAGGGCCTATTCACAATACTCTCACCTCCAGCACATCATAGCCACTATACGAAGAGGAGTCCAGCCCCTCTTCCCTGAGAATCCCCATCCCTATTCTTCAGGAGTCAGGACCCCCAGCCCATGACTGCAAAACAGTCACCCTACCCATGGCTGAGCATATTCACTGGTAGTTGACTAGAGTTTCCCTGGGGAGAGGCTCCCAGAGCCATCCTACCTCTGCCACTGCCACAGCAGCAGTTTTATCCCTGCTGCCTTGGGTCTGGGGAGGAGACAAAGAGTCTGAAGCTCTTTGTTGAAAAGCTTACATCATGCCACAGTCACCTGAACTTCCAGCACACTGCAGTTACCACATGGTGAGGAGAACAGTCTCCTGCTGGTAAGATTTCCACCTCCTGTTTCCCAAGAAGTGAAGTCCCATACTTAAACCAGCAGTGCAGCCACCCCACTCCTCTGGCTAAACACTCCCATTAACATGGCTTCACATTTCTTGGAGGTGGAGACCCCAGGGGTAACAGAAAGCCTGTCTAACATTGCCTCTGCAGTGGTACTACCCCAGCTACCTTGGAACTAATGAAGGAGCAAGACCCCAAGTGCCTTGTGCATACCTCCAACAAGCTGCTGTCAACCCAAGAGAGGAGGCCAGTCTGTCTCCCATTGGTCAACCACCCACCCCTCACATCACCAGGGAGGGAACCCCTCGCTTGGGCCCACAGCACAGACACCCCCATCCCACGCTGAATGCACTGAGTGATTGCTCACCTGCATCTCTGGGGTGGAGCCCCCAGGAGACAAGCAAAAGACCCTCAGTTACAAGTACTACTAAGTTCTCTTCCTTTAATGCCTCCAAGTTGGGGAGAAAACATTAACCCTGAGATCACCTCAGAGCTGTTATGTGCAGCCTGGGAGTGCCAAGATACAAGCTATAGTCAGCACTCAAGTGGGAGAGGAGCCCACACTTTCATCGCATTGAGAAGGAGCACGGCTGCAAACGTGAGGAAATACGGGGGAGCCACATGACTGAGCAAGAGCCTGACAACTGACCACTCCAACTAAGAGTCACCTACTAGGTCATGCCCAAAGCTTCAACACTAAAAAATGTCACTAACATACCCTCATTAAACCAAAGACAAGTCAGCTTCAAATAAAGACCCTGCACAAAGCTGCAGCCCTGTGAACACATCCAGAACCGAAGTCCATTTATTGATTGAACTCAAGCTACATTCCCATATGTAGAGATGAGAAAGAACCAATGGAAGAACTACAGTATCTCAAATGGACAAAGTATCTTATGTCCTCCAAATAATCTCACTAGTTCTCCAACAGGGGTTCTTAACCATAATGAGTTAGCTAAAATGACAGAAATATAATTCAGAATAGGATAGAAAGGAATTTCATTGAGATTCAGGAAAATGATAAAACCTAAACCAAGGAAACTAAGAATCACAATCAAAGGATAGAGGAGTTGGCAGACAAAATAGCCAGTATGAAAAAGAACCTAATGGACCTAGTAGATGTACACCCTGCAAGAATTTCACAATGCAATCACAAGTATTAACAGCAGAATAGACCAAGCTGAGGACAGAATCTCAGGACTTGAAGACTGGCTCTCTGAAATAAGACAATCAGACAAAAATAAAGAAAAAAGAATGAAGAGCAATGAACAAAAGCTCCAAGAAATAGGGGATTGTATAAAGAGGCCAAATCTAAGAATCACTTGCATCCTTTAAAAAGACAGGGAGAAAGCAAACAACTTGGAAAATATACTTCAGGATATCATCTATGAAAACTACCACAACCTTGATAGAGAGACCAAAAGTCAAATTCCCTTGAAGTTCTACACCCAGATTGGCAGGCTGTTCTAATTCCTAGTCTAGCACAATCCATAGAGGAAGGGATAAGTTAGGAGTCCCCGGGGAGGCTGGGCAGGCTGCAAGAAAGGGACACATCCTGACCCTTTGTCTTTCCCCATAGCTGTCCATTGCCCCAAGACGACATGTCATGCCTGAAGCTGGGAGTATTTTCTCTCTGCACGATACAGAAGTTAGGGAAATGGGCTAATTCCAGTACTGGGGTCAGTTCTTTCTTGGGAAGGGCCTCTTTTTAGCCGTGAAGATAAAACTCCTGCCAGGAGGCCTGCTTCTGCAATAACCTGCTCTCCACAGACTTGGCTGCTGTCTTGGTGCACTTTGACCAGTTGGGGGCTCTCTTTCCCTGTAAATGTTGTAAGAGTCTCAAAGTAAAACAACCTGCCTTTTATTTCCTTTTTTGCTAAGCTACTGTTATGTCATTGTAACAGCGACATTCCCTCTTTTACAGACATATTCATCATAAGAAAGGAAAAAGAGTATTTTATAAAAGAGCTTCTGAAAAACCTAGAACTTTCACTGAACTTCTGCTTTAATTTGTGATTTTGTACTCTTAAGGGGTAAGTGATGGGTAAAACCCACAAGAGAACTGAAAACAGCTGTATGAAGAGGCAGTGCAGGCTAATGATGAGTGAAGAAGAGAGCACAGTGCGCATTTCTAGAGGAAGAGGAAGGAAACTAGTGTGATATGGGAGTGGAAAATGGGATACAGAAAAGCAGGGAGGAGGGGGAAAGTGTGTCAGCTCTCAGAACCAGCAAAGATGTATACTTTACTTAAGTTTAGGAGACTAACTTCATATGGGAGTGTACTCTGGAATTCTGAGAGCCAGGATACAAATGTTCCAGGTGCCAGGATCAGTTAACCATCAACACGTGTATTCTGCACTTCAATCTAGATGCTGCTCCTCTGTAAGGTATTTATACAAGCCACCATTCCTGACTGAGTGTAAGTAGGACTTTGAAATGAGGTGAGACAACTTTTCAGCCTCTCTACAATTCATGACAGAATTCTGTCGTTTTAGGCTGCCTAAAAACAATATATACAAGCAGAATGGAATTTCAATGTAAAATAAGTTATTGTTATTTATACCAGATGTGTAAATTTTGTGTGAGGATTTCCTTAATAATTATTAATCTCCTTTTTTCCTCATTTATACACAACCATCTCCTGCTCTCTGAATTTCCTTGGTTCATGTTGTATTTTCAGCTGATTTTGACCCACTTTCTTTCTTTTTAAATTTTGCTTTAAGTTCTGGGATACATGTGCAGAACGTGCAGATTTGTTTCATAGGTATACGTGTGCCATGGTGATTTGCCTCACCTATCAACTCGTCACCTAGGTTTTAAGTACAATCTTTTTTAATCCAGTCTATCATTGATGGGCATTTGGGTTGGTTTCGTGTCTTTACTATTGTAAACAGTGCTACAATAAACATACACGTGCATGTATTTTATAATAGAATGATTTATAATTCTTTGGGTATATACTCAGTAACAGGTTTTCTGGATCAAATGGTATTTCTGGTTCTAGATCCTTGAGGAATCGCCACACTGTCTTCCACAATGGTTGAACTAATTTACATTCCCACCAACAGTGTAAATGATTTCCTATTTTTCCACAGCTTCACCAGCATCTGTTGATTTTGACTCTTTAATAATTGCCATTCTGAGTGGCATGAGATGGTATTTCATTGTGGTTTTCATTTGCATTTCTCTAAACATCACTGATGCTGAGTTTTTAGATGATTATTGGCCGCATAAATGTCTACTTTCAAGAAATGTCTGTTCATATCCTTCACCCACTTTTTAATGGGACTTTTTGTTTTTGTAAATTTGTTTAAGTTCTTTGTACATTCTGGATATTAGACCTGTGTCTGTTGGGTAGACTGCAAAAATTTTCTCCAATTCTATGGGTTGCCTGTTCACTCTGATGATGGATAGTTTCTTTTGCTGTGCAGAAATTCTCTAATTAGATGCCATTTGTCAATTTTAGCTTTTGTTGCAGTTGCTTTTGGCGATTTCTTCATAAAATCTTTGCCCATCCTGTGTTCTACATTTTCTTCTGGAGTTTTTATGGTTTTGGATTTTACATTTAAGTCTTTAATCTGTCTTGAGTTAATTTTTGTATAAGGTGTAAGGAAGGGGTCCAGTTTCAATTTTCTGCCTATGGCTATCCAGTTTTCCCAGCACCATTTATTAAATAGGTAATCCTTTCCCCGTTCCTAAAGTATTGAGAAAAAGATTCTCTTTTCCATTTTCCGATTTTATTTTATGAAAGAAATGTGTCAGGTTTTACTGACGTTTAACAGAGTATTAATCAAAATAATGATCAATTACTATTGTAAATAATTTTACATTTTATGCTTTAAATATATAAATTATTAAATGTACTAATATGATTCACCAATGCATCATATTTGTGAAATTTATTCAGTGACATATATTTTCAGAAAGGAAACACTATGCAGATAAAAGATAATCCACATTTTTTGGGGGTCCAACCTTATTACTTGCCACCATTGCAAAGGCAGATTTCAACATTTTCTGTATGTGTTATCTTGATTTTTCTTTTCTGATTCACTCTTCTACTTAACGCAGTATGGCTTCTGCCGAATAATTCTATCAATCCAGCTCACAGTAAGCTCTGCACTGCCATCTATTTTCTGTAGTGCTCAGTTTTAATTCACATTTTCCATAAGTCTATTGATTCTTTTTCTAAGCACATTTCTTTTCTAAATACACTTTTATCGTCATCCCCTCTCGTCCTTCTAATGTTAAGGTATTCCACCTCTGTTTTCTTTGTGACTCTTGTGTTCCCACACTTTAATAGTGGAAGTTCCTCAGAATCCAGTTTAAGTCTTTTTTTTCCCTCTCCGCTTGCTCCCCACATGACAGCCTTCATTTTAGGCCTTTCCAATGCCAGTTATGAACTTCCAGATATTGTATTCCTTGGAAACTGCAAACTCATATATCTGACTTGCAATGTACATTTTCAGTTACATGTTGAAAGTCAGTTTATAGAGAATATCTCTACTTTTATTTCCAGACATGTCTTAAACTATGTTCTGCTAAGAGGAATTCATTGGTTTTATTTTTTACTTTCTCACATTACAGCAGTTAGCATAACTGATATTAATTCAGCATTATTATTGTTTTTAGAAACCTTTCCTAACAAAAATCAAAGATACAAGAGAACAAGAACTGTATTTTTCATGTTCACGTTTATATCCTGAAGGCAACATATAACCTGGTATAGAAAAATACATTTTTCTATAACTTGAATAAAATTATGATAGGTAACTTACTTAAATCATCCATTTTTAAGTCAGTTTATACCGTCAGGCTTGGCATTTAAACTTAAAAAATAAACAAACACAAGAAATTTTGTATAATAAAAATTTAATGAAAAAGGAAGTTAATATATTGGCTAAATATGAAGAACATGTATTGTTACATTAAGAAAAATGTAAAGGTACTCATGATATTACATAAAAAATAATTTAAATCTTAAAAATAAATAAATAAATATTTAAATAAATAGATGAACAGAGGCATCGGAATGGTCATCTGTACAGGACTAGTGCCTGCACAGGTAAACACGATGCTTCTTTACACTCCTGAAAACATTTGAAAATTTTGATTCAACTCGTCGTGATTATAGTAGAAATAAGTCTTTGAAATGGAAGAACTCATGAAAGTGTGAGATGATGTATTAATCAATGAGGATCAGTTCCATGTTGAACCAGTTTTCAATCCTTCCTCCTTAATCCCTTTTTCAAGTTTGTTGAAAAAGAGAAGGATCTCATGATTTCTGCTCTGACAACCTCCCAGGCACAAGGGCTGTATTTCTTCTCCATCAGATAAAGAGTGATTCTTTGAAAGTATTTCCTCACAGCCAGGATAGAGTCCTCATTCATCAAGGGAGTCTCTTCCACCCCAACCTCCTGTATCACACAGGCTTCCAGGTCATTCAGTTGCTGGAAAAGTTCAATGTAGAATTTTTCTAGGAGGCTCTGTTCCCAAGCAGCAGATGAGTCCTCTGTGCTGAAGAGATTGAAGGTCTGCTGGATCATCTCATGGAGGACAGAGATGGCTTGAGTCTTCTGGAACTGGTTGCCATCAAACTCCTCCTGGGGGAATCCGAAATCATGTCTGTCCTTCAGGCAGGAGAAAGGAGAGATTCTTCCCATTTGTGCCAGGAGTATCAAGGCCCTCCTATTACCCAGGCTGTGGGTCTGAGGCAGATCACAGCCCAGAGAACAGATGGATTTGTAGCTGAGCACCAGCATGGCCATCAGTAAAGAAAAGGACAGGGCCATTGGGATGTTGCAAATGTTGCTAGGCTACTTGAGATGGGTAACCTTGAACGTTGGCCTGTAGGTTTTCTGAAGACTTTGCTCTGTGCATAGTTCTTAAATAGTGATCACACTAATTTCCATTTTCTAAATGCCCTAGTTTTACTTTCTATCTCTGTTTTTGCTTTCTTTATGCACTCTCTACATGTGTTTACAGATGTTTTTCATTTTTTTCATCATTGCTTATTTTTCCCCTGTACTGAAAGCGTTTCATGGTATTTTTTTCTAATTGAAATCTTCATGAAATTTTAATAACACAGATTTGGCATATCTATTTATGTATACTACGAATACCTCTACTTCACAGATAAAAACTATAGTTTGCTCTTTTTACTCAATGTAAAGTTAAGAATGACAGAAAAGTTAAACTAAAATCTAAGTTTAAAAGTTAATGACATTTATCTTAATTTGATAAGTATATTTGTGGAATAACTTTTAATGTAATTCGTTCATGTAAATTTTGTTGTATCAAATTACATACGCAAAATAAAAATCGACATAAATACACATTAATAATATTAATGTAATTGCATACAGAATAATTCAAAACTACTAAATATATGAATCAATAATTTTCAAATATTTTTCTCATAGTGTATGAAGCTTTGAATTTTGCTTAGTATGAGAAAATAATTTGTAAACTTCACTAGCCGCAGTATTCATCCAGATATTGCCAACACTTTTTTCTTTTCAGCACTTGACATAAATATTGATGTGTTGAATAACTTTACTAGAAATAAATCATATAATATAAGCTATTTGCATTGAATTCTCAAAGTCTACAAAACATCCTGAAGAACTGAGGATCAAACATAAGCAATAATCATAAGATAGTCAATGGCAGCACAAAGATATGCAGGTTAAAGCCACATATTATGATAAGACTTTAAGATCAAGCAAAAATGGACAGAAAGTCCTCCAATCACAGTCATCTATTTGCCATAGGTTTGTAACACTGATCTTGCTAATATTTTGTGTATCTTCATGAACTCAATATCAGTGCTTCTCATGTGATACACCAGAAAATCCAATGAGAAGGATGTATATTAAGCAATGAAATTTTGTTGGACAGCGTTGTTAGAGAATCACAGACTATTGTAATACATTAGGTTTGTTTATACTACGAGAACCATTAGAAGAAGTATCACATAGACATATGTGACTTAAAAAATATTATCGTATAAAGAATTAACTTTCAGAGTGGTCCTGAACTCTGGCTCTACCTTTTTTTTTTTTTTTTGCATAAGAAGTTTTTTTTTTGCATAAGTAGGCCCTATAGGTATTGAACCCTTAAATGAAATGAGGTCTGCTTTAGCAAATCAGCTATTTAGTAAGTGGAGATTTTACTAGTTTCTCATTTTTTCTTCTACTGGAAAGTGTTCAAGAATGAAGCTATTTTGCTTCCTCATGGCCATATTTGCTGAGATTGTAATAGACAATGACAAAAATTTCCATTCAGTGTTTACTGAGAGTCAGTAATGCCCATTTAGTTTACTGGTAAAACCACTGGGATTCTAGTTTTTTTAAAGTGCATGTAGATCTGGGGATTCAAGTTGCAAGAGCAGCATAATATCATCTTTTGCCTAGCACTATATTAACTATTTATGACTTCATCTCTAATCTGTCCTCTACTTTGTTATAATAGAAAATAATTAGCCTGGTGTCAAATACAGAGTCACATATCTAAATTCAAACTCTCCAATTCACACAGTTTATAGGAGTCAGACAATTTACTCTTCCCAAAAGTATGGAATAATAGCCTCTCTCCGGCAAATAATCCTAAAGCTTTCCTTCCCTGGATCAAATCCCGAGAATGTGTATGTAAACTGTGAAGACTTGTGACATCATTTTTCCATCATTTATAAATTTCAGCTTTAAATCATGTGATAATCTTTTGATGACACTGGTAGAAAATGAGCCGGCTTACGTAAAGGTAGAAATTATGAAATGGATGAATTTTAGAAAATAACCAAACACATTTTATTATTCATTATTTTAAATAATTCATTTAAATTCTTTATATCATTGAACAATTAAAATATTCTACATTGTGAAATGTGCACAGGGGTTTCCATAATAGAGGAGCTTTCATTTCAGAAATGTATATTTTGTACATTGATTCAGTAGTTGATCCAGTCAACACATTTTTATTGAATTTTGGGCTCATCCTTTTATTAGACCCTGAGAATACAGGGCAATTTTGCCCAAGTTATTATTCTTAGTCTTTGAAACACTGGGGGAGAGAGTATTTTTTCTTTGTTCACTTGAGAGTGTATTGGGAATTTTTGCATATTCATTTTTTATGTTGTATTTTACTGTGAAAGTTGGTTTTTCTATACTTTGATTTCTTTCATTTTCACATTCAGGTTAGTGTCAATGAAAGAACAAAAATATAATTTTTAAATGGACTATACAATGGCTCTATTGTGGCATTCACAACAGCAAATATATTTATATTTCTCACTTCACTTTTCCTAGAAGGTAAAAGTGGTCTGATTTTTCATCTTAATTTATGGGCACAAAAAGAAAACAAATGTATGTCTAAATGTGATAAACATGTAAGAGGAGAAATACCTAATGTAAATGACAAGTCAATGGGTACAGCAAACCAACAAGGCACATGTATACCCATGTAACAAACTTGCACGTTGAGCACATTTACCCTGGAACTTAAAGTAAAGTAAAAAAAAAAAATGACCAGAGGGGAACTTAGAAAATATCTTGAGACAGATGAAAATGAAAACACAACATACCAAGACATATGTGATGCAGTGAAAACAGAGCTAAAGGGGAAATTGAAAGCTGTAAAAGCTTATATTAAAAACGAAGAAAGACCTCAAACCAATGAACTAACTTTACAAGTTAAGGAACTAGAAAAAGAAGAAATAAACACATACCTAGGAAGAGGAAGAAAATAAGAAAGACTAAAGCAGACCCCAGGTCTTCATCCTTACTTCTCAGTCCTTGCAAGTTTGTTGATGAAGAGAAGGATTTCATGATTCCACTCTGACAACCTCCCAAGCACAGTCACTGTATTTCTTCTCTTTCAGGTAGATTCTTTAGATTCCCATGTATTCCCTGGAAGTACCTCCTCAAGGCCAGTGTAGGGCCCCAATCACCCCCACAGATTCTTCCTCTCCTGTTGCCTGCCCTAAGCAAGACTCCAGGCATTCCAGCTGCAGATGAGTCCAGTGTGGAGCTGGTCCAGGAAGGTCATGTTCCAGGCAGCAGAGGAGCGCTCTGTGGGGAAGACGCTGAAGATCTGCTGAAGCATCTCATGGAGGAGAGACACGGCCTGGGCCTTCTGCAAATGGCTGCCATCCACATCTCCAGGAGGAACCTGAAGTCTCTTCTGTCCCTGAGACACAAGAAAGTGGAGATTCTCCACATTTGGCCCAGAAGTGCCAAGGTGTTCCTGCTAAGTAGGCCATAGTTCTGAGGCAGGTCAAAGCCCAGACATCCAACAGGGCCACAGTGGCAAAGCAGCAGGGCCACCAGTAGAACAAGCAGTAGGACCATTGGGAAATGAGGGTGCTGCTGGCCTAGCTGAGCTGGAGTCTGGATGAACCCTGGACTCCAGGTTCTCTGAAGGCATTCTTTTTATGCATGGCTTAGAGTTGGAAACAAATAGTTTTCAGGGTTGGCCAAGATGGCCGACTGGAACCTGCTAGTGTGTGCCACTCTCATGGAGAGAAATGGAAGGGGCAAGTAAATACAGCACCTTCAACTGAAACAACCAGGTGCACACATTGAGACTCAAGACGACATCTTGACCCATGGAGAATAGAGCAAAGTAAGGCAGGACGACTGCCCCCCCCAGGAGTGACACAGAGCCAGGGGAGCGTCTCCTGCCCAGGGAAGTGGTGAGTAAGTGAGCATCCCTGGGGACCCACGCTTCTCCCACAGATCTTTGCAATCCTCAGGTCAGGAGATCTCCTAGTGAACCCACTCTACCAGGGCGTTTAGTCTGACATGCAGGGCTACGTAGGGTTTCAGCAGAGCAGCCACTCTCGCATGCATGGGTACCCTGGAGCCTTAGATACCCAGGCCTCCCCACAAAAGAAGCTATAACTCCAGCCCAGCAGGAGGCTAGACCCCTGCACATACCCGTAGGAAAGGGGTTTCATCCAGGGTGCTGGGCAGTGACAAGTGGCAGGCCCACCTTCCATGGCCTGTCTCAGGGTAAGACCCACTGACTTGGGAATCCAGCCAGCCACTGGTAGCAGCCTCATACCTCCCTGACATGGAGCTCCCAGCGGAAGGGGCTGGGCTGCCATCTTTGCTATTTCACAGCCTTAGCTATTGGAGCCTTTGGGTTCTAGTGAGTCCAAGGCAGCTAGGAACTGGAGCAGCCACCCAGCAGAGCCCAGCAGTTCTACGGAGAAGCAGTCAGATTGCTTATTCACATCGATCCCAAATCCTGTTTCTTTTCACTGGATGGAATCTCCCCATTGGGGTCTCCAGTCACCTCCACCACTGTTTTCTGGCAGACAGCAGTTTCGAATATCCCTGGGATGGCGCTCCCAAAGGGAAGGGTAGGTTGCCATTGATGCTGTTTAGCAGCCTTAGCCATTCTTGCAAATGCCATTCTTTTGTGCTGGGGGTGGTAGCAGACCCCTAGCACAGCACAGCTGCTCTACCAAAAAGTGGCCAGACTGTTTCTTCACCTGATTCCATGATGCTGCTTCTCCTCAGTGGGAGGGATATCCCCACCGGGGTCTCCAGCCACCTCCTGCATGTATGTTGCAGAGACAACAGGTTGTACCTCTCTGGACCAGAGCTCCCAGAGGGAGGGGCAGGCCCCCATTTTCACTGTTTCATAGCCTTCACTGTTGATATCTTCAGGTACTGAAAAATGTGAGGTGACTATGGTCTGGATTGGACCCCCAGCATATTGCAGCAGCCCTATGGAAAAGTGGCCAGACTGTGTGTTATGTGGGTCCCTGATTCCCTATCTCCTCACTGGGTGGGTCTGCCAGGCCTGGGTCTGCAGCTACCAGCTGGGGCTATTGAGCCAATAGCAGCTCTGCAATTCCCTGGAACAGAGCTCCCATTGAAAATGGTGGGTTGCCGTTTTTGCTATCTCACAGCTCTTGCCCTTGCTGTCTCCAGGCTCCGGGGAGTCTGTAGGGAACAGCGGCTGCTCCAGATCCCCAAAACAGAGCAACTGCCTCACAGAAGAGTGGCCAAACTGTTCTCCACGCAGTTCCTGGTTGTCACCTCTCCTCTGTGGGCAGAGCCACCTGACCAGAGACTCCAGCACAGGCACCCTTCCCCTGCCTCATCTCCTCAATCAGGCAGTCCAGCATTTCTCCAAGGAAGAAATCCCACAGTCAACCCACAACCCATCCACCACTACTGTTGCAGTGGGACAGCCCCAGCATCCCTCCGGCTGGGGAAGGAACAAAAGGCCTAGTCACTACACTGGCACCTCCAGCACATCATAGCCACTATAAGAAGAGGAGTCCAGCCCCTCTTCCCTGAGAATCCCCATCCCTGCTCTTCAGGAGGCAGGGCCCCCAGCCCATGACTGCAAAACAGTCAGCCTACCCACGGCTGAGCATACCCACTGGTAGTTGACTAGAGTTTCCCTGGGGAGAGGCTCCCAGAGCCATCCTACCTCTGCCACTGCCACAGCAGCAGTTTTATCCCTGCTGCCTTGGGTCTGGGGAAGAGACAAAGAGTCTGAAGCTCTTTATTTACAAGCTTACAGCACGCCACAGTTACCTAAACTTCCAGCACACTGCAGTTACCACATGGTGAGGAGAACAGTATCCTGCTGGTAAGATTTCCACCTCCTGTTTCCCAAGAAGTGAAGTCCCATACTTACACCAGCAGTGCAGCCACCCCACTCCTCTGGCTAAACACTCCCATTAACATGGCTTCACATTTCTTGGAGGTGGAGACCCCAGGGGTAACAGAAAGCCTGTCTAACATTGCCTCTGCAGTGGTACTACCCGAGCTACCTTGGAACTAATGAAGGAGCAAGACCCCAAGTGCCTTATGCATACCTCCAACAAGCTGCTGTCAACCCAAGAGAGGAGGCCAGTCTGTCTCCCATTGGTCAACCACCCACCCCTCACATCACCAGGCAGGGAACCCCTCGCTTGGGCCCACAGCACAGACACCCCCATCCCAAGCTGAATGCATTGAGTGATTGCTCACCTGCATCTCTGGGGTGGAGCCCCCAGGAGACAAGCAAAAGACCCTCAGTTACAAGTACTACTAAGTTCTCTTCCTTTAATGCCTCCAAGTTGGGGAGGAAACATTAACCCTGAGATCACCTCTGAGCTGTTGTGTGCAGCCTGGGAATGCCAAGATACAAGCTATAGTCAGCACTCAAGTGGGAGAGGAGCCCACACTTTCATAGCATTGAGAAAGAGCACGGCTGCAAATGTGAGGAAATATAGGGGAGCCACATGAGTGAGCAAGAGCCTGACAACTGACCACAATACCTAAGACTCGCCTACTAGGTAATGCCCAAACCTTCAACACTAAACAATCTCACTAACACACCCTCATTAACCAAAGACAAGTCAGCTTCAAATAAAGACCCTGCACAAAGCTGCAGCCCTGTGAACACAGCCAGAACCGAAGTCCATTTATTGATTGAACTCAAGCTACACTCCCATATGTAGAGATGAGAAAGAACCAATGGAAGAACTACAGTATCTCAAAGGGACAGAGTATCTTATGTTCTCCAAATAATCTCACTAGTTCTCCAACTGGGGTTCTTAACCATAATGATTTAGCTAAAATGACAGAAATATAATTCAGAATAGGATAGAAAGGAAATTCATTGAGATTCAGGAAAATGATAAAACCTAAACCAAGGAAACTAAGAATCACAATCAAAGGATAGAGGAGTTGACAGACAAAATAGCCAGTATGAAAAAGAACCTAACGGACTTAGTAGATGTACACCCTACAAGAATTTCACAATGCAATCACAAGTATTAACAGCAGAATGGACCAAGCTCAGGACTTGAAGACGGGCTCTCTGAAATAAGACAATCAGACAAAAATAAAGAAAAAAGAATGAAGAGCAATGAACAAAAGCTCCAAGAAATAGGGGATTGTATAAAGAGGCCAAATCTAAGAATCACTTGCATCCTTTAAAAAGACAGGGAGAAAGCAAACAACTTGGAAAATATACTTCAGGATATGATCTATGAAAACTACCACAACCTTGATAGAGAGACCAAAAGTCAAATTCCCTTGAAGTTCTACACCCAGATTGACTGGCTGTTCTAATTCCTAGTCTAGCACAATCCATAGAGGAAGGGATAAGTTAGGAGTCCCCGGGGAGGCTGGGCAGGCTGGAGGAAAGGGACACATCCTGACCCTTTGTCTTTCCCATAGCTGTCCATTGCCCCAAGACGACATGTCATGCCTGAAGCTGGGAGTATTTTCTCTCTCCATGATACAGAAGTTAAGGAAATGGGCTAATTCCAGTACTGGGGTCAGTTCTTTCTTGGGAAGAGCCTCTTTTTACCTATGAGGATAAATCTCCTGCCAGGAGGCCCACTTCTGCATTCACAGCCTGCTCTCCACAGACTTGGCTGCTGTCTTGGTGCACTTTGACCAGTTGGGGGCTCTCTTTCCCTGTAAATGTTGTAATAGTCTCAAAGTAAAAGAACCTGCCTTTTATTTCCTTTTTTTGCTAAGCTACTGTTATGTCATTATAACAGCGACATTCCCTCTTTTACAGAAATATTCATTATAAGAAAGGAAAAAGAGTATTTTATAAAAGAGCTTCTGAAAAACCTAGAACTTTCACTGAACTTCTGCTTTAATTTGTGATTTTGTACTCTTAAGGGGAAAGTGATGGGTAAAACCCACAAGAGAACTGAAAACAGCTGTATGAAGAGGCAGTGCAGGCTAATGATGAGTGAAGAAGAGAGCACAGTGCGCATTTCTAGAGGAAGAGGAAGGAAACTAATGTGATATGGGAGTGGAAAATGGGATACAGAAAGGGGAAAGTGTGTCAGCTCTCAGAACCAGCAAAGATGTACACTTTACTTAAGTTTAGGAGACTAACTTCATATGGGAGTGTACTCTGGGATTCTGAGAGCCAGGATACAAATGTTCCAGGTGCCAGAATCAGTTAACCATCAACACGTGTATTCTGCCCTTCAATCTAGATGCTGCTCCTCTGTCAGGTATTTATACAAGCCACCATTCCTGACTGAGTGTATGTAGGACTTTGAAATGAGGTGAGACAATTTTTCAGCCTCTGTAGAATTCATGACAGAATCCTGTTGTTTTAGGCTGCCTAAAAACAATATATACAAGCAGAATGGAATTTCAATGTAAAATAAGTTATTGTTATTTATACCAGATATGTAAATTTTGTGTGAGGATTTCCGTAATAATTATTAATCTCGTTTTTTCCTCATTTATACACAACCATCTCCTGCTCTCTGAATTTCCTTGGTTCATGTTGTATTTTCGGCTGATTTTGACCAACTTTCTTTCTTTTTAAATTTTGCTGTAAGTTCCGGGATACATGTGCAGAACGTGCAGATTTGTTTCATAGGTATACGTGTGCCATGGTGATTTGCCTCACCTATCAACTCGTCACCTAGGTTTTAAGCACGATTTGTTTTAATCCAGTGTATCATTGATGGGCATTTGGGTTGGTTTTGTGTGTTTGCTATTATAAACCGTGCTGCAGTAAACATACACGTGCATGTATTTTATAACAGAACGATTTATATTCCTTTGGGTATATACTCAGTCATGGGATTGCTGGGTCAAATGGTATTTCTGGTTCTAGAACCTTGATGAATCGCCACACTGTCTTCCACAATGGTTGAACTAATTTACATTCCCACCAACAGTGTAAAAGATTTCCTATTTTTCCACAGCTTCACCAGCATCTGTTGATTTTGACTCTTTAATAATTGCCATTCTGAGTGGCATGAGATGGTATTTCATTGTGGTTTTGATTTGCATTTCTCTAATGATCAGTGATGCTGAGATTTTAGATGATTATTGGCCGCATAAATGTCTACTTTTAAGAAGAGTCTGTTCATATCCTTCACCCACTTTTTGATGGGCCTTTTTGTTTTTGTAAATTTGTTTAAGTTCTTTGTACATTCTGGATATTAGACCTGTGTCAGTTGGGTAGGCTGCAAAAATTTTCTCCCATTCTGTGGGTTTCCTGTTCACTCTGATGATGGATAGTTTCTTTTGCTGTGCAGAAATTCTCTAATTAGATGCCATTTGTCAATTTTAGCTTTTGTTGCAGTTGCTTTTGTCGATTTCCTCATAAAATCTTTGCCCATCCTGTGTCCTACATTTTTTCTGGGGTTTTTATGGTTTTGTGTTTTACATTTAAGTCTTTAATCCATCTTGAGTTAATTTTTATATAAGGTGTAAGGAAGTGGTCCAGTTTCAATTATCTGCCTATAGCTATCCAGTTTTTCCAGCACCATTTATCAACATTCCCTCTAAATACATTTTATCATCATTCCCTCTCGTCCTACTAATGTTAAGGTATTCCACCTCTGTTTTCTTCGTGTGTCTTCTGTTCCCCCACTTTAATACTGGAAGTTCCTCAGAATCCAGTTTAAGTCTTTTTTTCCCCTCTCCGCTTGCTCCCCACATGACAGCCTTCATTTTTGGCCTTTCCATTGCCAGTTATGAACTTCCAGATATCGTATTTCTTGGAAACTGAAAACTCATATATCTGACTTGCAATGTACATTTTCAATTACATATTGAAAGTCAGTTTATAGAGAATATCTCTACTGTTATTTGCAGACATTTCTTAATCTATGTTCTGCTGAGAGGAATTCATTGTTTTTTTTTGCTTCCTCACATTACAGCAGTTAGTATAACTGATATTAGTTCAGCATTATTTTTGTTTTTAGAAACCTTTCCTGACAAAAATCAAAGATACAAGAGAACAAGAATTGTATTTTTTATGTTCACGTTTATATCCTGAAGGCAACATATAACCTGGTATGGAAAAATATATTTTTCTATAACTTGAATAAAATTATGATAGGTAACTTAATTAAATCATCTATTTTTAAGTCAGTTTATACAGTCAGGCTTGGCATTTAATCTTAAAAAAAACAAACGCAGGAAATTTTGTATAGTAAAAATTTAATGAAAAAGGAAGTTAATATATTAACTAAATGTGAAGAACATATATCGTTACTTTAACCAAAATATAAAGGTACACATGATATTACATAAAAAAATGATTTAAACCTTAAAAATAGTTAAATAAATAAATATTTAAATAAATAGCTGAACAGAGACATCAGAATGGTCATCTGTAAAGGACTAGTGCCTGCACAGGTAAACACGATGCTTCTTTACACTCCTGAAAACATTTGAAATTTTTGATTCAACTTGTGGTGGTTATAGAAGTGAGTCTTTGAAATGGAAGAACTCATGAAAGTGTGAGATGATGTATTAATCAATGAGGATCATTTCTATGTTGAACCAGTTTTCAATCCTTCCTCCTTAATCTTTTTTGCAAGTTTGTTGAAAAAGAGAAGGATCTCATGATTTCTGCTCTGACAACCTCCCAGGCACAAGGGCTGTATTTCTTCTCCATCAGATAAAGAGTGATTCTTTGGAAGTATTTCCTCACAGCCAGGATGGAGTCCTCATTCATCAGGGGAGTCTCTTCCACCCCAACCTCCTGTATCACACATGCTTCTAGGTCATTCAGTTGCTGGAAAAGTTCAATGTAGAATTTGTCTAGGAGGGTCTCATCCCAAGCAGCAGATGAGTCCTTTGTGCTGAAGAGATTGAAGGTCTGCTGGATCATCTCATGGAAGACAGAGATGGCTTGAGCCTTCTGGAACTGGTTGCCATCAAACTCCTCCTGGGGGAATCCAAAGTCATGTCTGTCCTTCAGGCAGGAGAAAGGAGAGATTCTTCCCATTTGTGCCAGGAGTATCAAGGCCCTCCTATTACCCAGGCTGTGAGTCTGAGGCAGATCACAGCCCAGAGAACAGATGGATTTGTAGCTGAGCACCAGCATGGCCATCAGTAAAGAAAAGGACAGGGCCATTGGGATGTTGCAAATATTGCTAGGCTACTTGAGATGGGTAACCTCGAACCTTGGCCTCTAGGTTTTCTGAAGACTTTGCTCTGTGCATAGTTCTTAAATAGTGAACATACTAATTTCCATTTTCTAAATGCCCTGGTTTTACTTTCTATCTCTGTTTTTGCTTTCTTTATGCACTCTCTACATGTGTTTACAAATGTTTTTCATTTTCTTCATCATTGCCTGTTTTTCCCCTGCACTCAAAGACTTTTATGGTATTTTTTACTAATTGGAATCTTCATGAAATTTTAATAACACAGATTTGGCATATGTATTTATGTATACTACATATACCTCTACTTCACAGATAAAAACTATAAAGTTTGCTCTTTTTATTCAATGTAAAGTTAAGAATGACAGAAAATTTAAACTAAAATCTAAGTTTAAAAGCTGTTGACATATAACTTAATTTGATAAGTATATTTCTGGAATAGCTTTTAATGTAATTCATTAATGTAAATTATATTTTATCAAATTACATATGCAATATAAAAATCTATATAAATACACATTAATATGAATGTAATTACATACTTAATCATTCAAAACTACTAAATATATGAATCAATAATTTTAAAAAATTTTTCTCTTAGTGTATGAAGCTTTGAATTTTGCTTAATATGAAAAAATAATTTGTAAACTTTACTAGCTGCAGTATTCATCCACATATTGCCAGCACTTTTTTCTTTTCAGCACTTGACATAAATATTGATGTGTTGAATAACTGTACTAGAAATAAATCATATGATATAAGCTATTTGCATTGAATTCTCAAAGTCTACAAAACATCCTGAAGAACTGAGGATCAAATATAAGCAATAATCATATGATAGTCAATGGCAGCCCAAAGGTATGCAGGTTAAAGCCACATATTATGATAAGATTTTAAGATCAAGCAAAAATGGACAGAAGGTCCTCCTATCACAGTCTTCTATTTGCCATAGGTTTGTAACACTGATCTTGCTAATATTTTGTGTATCTTCAGGAACTCAATATCAGTGCTTCCCATGTGATACAGCAGAAAATCCAGTGAGAGAGATGTATATTAAGCAATGAAATTTTGTTGGACAGAGTTGTTAGAGAATCACCAACTATTGTAATGTGTTAGGTTTGTTTATACTACCAGAACCCTTAGGAGAAGTATCACATAGACATATGTGACTTAGAAAATATTATCATGTAAAGAATTAATTTTCAGAGTGGTCCTGAACTCTGACTCTACCTTTTCTTTTGCCTAAGAAGTTAGTTTGCCTCGGCCCTATAGATACTGAGTCCTTAAATGGAATGAGGTTTGCTTCAGCAAGTCAGCTATTTAATAAGTGGAGTTTTTAGTAGTTTCTCATTTTTTCTTCTACTGGAAAGTGTTCAAGAATGAAGCTATTTTGCTTCCTCATGGCCATATTTGCTGGGATTGTAATAGACAATGACAAAGATTTCCATTCAGCTTTTACTGAGAGTAAGTAATGCCCATTTAGTTTACTGCTAAAACCACTGGGATTCTAGTTTTTTTAAGGTGCATGTAGATCTGGGGATTCAAGTTGCAAGAGCAGCATAATATCATCCTTTGCTAGCACTATATTAACTATTTATGACTTCATCTCTAATCTGCCCTCTATTTTGTGATAATAGAAAATAAGTAGCCTGGTGTCAAATACAGAGTCACATATCTAAATTCAAACTCTCCAATTCACACAGTTTATAGGAATCAGACAATTTACTATTCCCAAAAGTAGGGAATAATAGCCTCTATCCCCCAAATAATCCTACAGCTTTCCTTCCCTGGATCAAATCCCCAGAATGTGTATGTGAACGGTAGATACTTGTGACATCATTTTTCCATCATTTATAAATTTCAGCTTCAAATCATGTGATAATCTTTAGATGACACTAGTAGAAAATTAGCCTGTTTATATAAAGGTAGAGATTATGAAATGGACCAATTTTAGAAAATAACCAAACACATTTTATTATTCATTATTTTAAATGATTCACTTAAATTCTTTATATCATTGAACAATTAAAATATTCTACATTTTGAAATGTGCACAGGGGTTTCCATAATAGAGGAGCTTTCATTTCAGAAATGTATATTTTGTACATTAATTTAGTAGTTGATCCAGTCAACACATTTTTATTGAATTTTGGGCTAATCCTTTGTATCAGACGCGGACAATACAGGGCAATTTTGCCCAAGTTATTATTCTTAGTCTTTGAAACACTGGGGGAGAGAGTATTTTTTCTTTGTTCACTTGAGAGTGTATTGGGAATTTTTGCATATTCATTTTTTATGTAGTATTTTACTGTGAAAATTTGTTTTTCTATACTTTGATTTCTTTCATTTTCATATTCAGGTTAGTGTCAATGAAAGAATATACCCAGTAGTCATTCAGGAGCAGGTTGTTCAGTTTCCATGTAGTTGAGTGGTTTTGAGTGAGTTTCTTAATCCTGAGTTCTAGTGTGATTGCACTGTGGTCTGAGAGACAGTTTGTTACAATTTCTGGTCTTTTACATTTGCTGAGGAGAGCTTTACTTCCAACTATGTGGTCAATTTTGGAATAGGTGTTGTGTGGTGCTGAAAAAAATGTATATTCTGTTGATTTGGGGTGGAGAGTTCTGTAGATGTCTATTAGGTCTGCTTGGTGCAGGGCTGAGTTCAATTCCTGGGTATCCTTTTTAACTTTCTGTCTTGTTGATCTGTCTAATGTTGACAGTGGGGGTGTTAAAGTCTCCCATTATTATTGTGTGGTAGTCTAAGTCTCTTTGTAGGTCACTAAGCACTACTGGGTACATAACAAAATGAAGGCAGAAATAAAGATGTTCTTTGAAACCAACAAGAACAAAGACACAACATACCAGAATCTCTGGGACACATTCAAAGCAGTGTGTAGAGGGAAATTTATAGCACTAAATGCCCACAAGAGAAAGCAGGAAAGATCCAAAATTGACACTCTAACATCACAATTAAAAGAACTAGAAAAGCGAGAGCAAACACATTCAAAAGCTAGCAGAAGGCAAGAAATAACTAAAATCAGAGCAGAACTGAAGGAAATAGAGACCAAAAAAACCCTTCAAAAAATTAACGAATCCAGGAGCTGGTTTTTTGAAAGGATCAACAAAATTGATAGACCACTAGCAATACTAATAAAGAGAAAAAGAGAGAAGAATCAAATAGGCACAATAAAAAATGATAAAGGGGATATCACCACCGATCCCACAGAAATATAAACTACCATCAGAGAATACTACAAACACCTCTACACAAATAAACTAGAAAATCTACAAGAAATGGATAAATTCCTCAACACATACACTCCCAAGACTAAACCAGGAAGAAGTTGAATCTCTGAATAGACCAATAACAGGATCTGAAATTGTGGCAATAATCAATAGCTTACCAACCAAAAAGAGTCCAGGACCAGATAGATTCACAGCCAAATTCTACCAGAGGTACGAGGAGGAACTGGTACCATTCCTTCTGAAACTATTCCAATCAATAGAAAAAGAGGGAATCCCCCCTAACTCATTTTATGAGGCCAGCATCATCCCGATACCAAAGCCTGGCAGAGACACAACCAAAACAGACAATTTTAGACCAATATCCTTGATGAACATTGATGCAAAAATCCGCAATAAAATACTGGCAAACCGAATCCAGCAGCACATATAAAAGCTTATCCACCATGATCAAGTGGGCTTCATCCCTGGGATGCAAGGCTGGTTCAATATATGCAAATCAATAAATGTAATCCAGCATATAAACAGAACCAAAGACAAAAACGACATGATTATCTCAATAGTTGCAGAAAAGGCCTTTGGCAAAATTCAACAACCCTTCATGCTAAAAACTCTCAATAAATTAGGTATTGATGGGACGTATCTCAAAATAATAACAGCTATCTATGACAAACCCACAGCCAATATCATATTGAATGGCCAAAAACTGGAAGCATTCCCTTTGAAAACTGGCACAAGACAGGGATGCCCGCTCTCACCACTCCTATTCAACATAGTGTTGGAAGATCTGGCCAGGGCAATTAGGCAGGAGAAGGAAATAAAGGGTATTCAATTAGGAAAAGAGGAAATCAAATTGTCCCTGTTTGCAGACGACATGATTGTGTATCTAGAAAACCCCATTGTCTCAGCCCAAAATCTCCTTAAGCTGATAAGCAACTTCAGCAAAGTCTCAGGATACAAAATCAATGTACAAAAATCACAAGCACTCTTATACACCAAGAATAGACAAACAGAGAGCCAAATCATGAGTGAACTGCCATTCACAATTGCTTCAAAGGAATAAAATACTTAGGAATCCAACTTACGTCATTGTTATGACATTCAAACTATCCAAAGCAATACACAGATACAATGCAAGCCCTATCAAAATCACTAAGGCATTTTTGGCAGAAGTAGAAAAATCTGTCCTAAAACTCTTATGGAATCTTGAAGGACCAGAATCAATCTTGAGAAAGACAAGCAAAGCTAGAGGTCTCACCCTACCTGATTTTGAAACACATTGCAAGGCTACAGTAATAAAAATGGTATCATACTGACATAAAGAGGGACATATAGGCCAATGCGAGAGAATAGAAAGCCCAGAAGCAAACTCTCATGTATACAGTCAAATAAACTTTGACAAAAGTGCCAAGGCTACACAATGGTTAAAGATCAACTCTTCAAAAATCAGGTTGTGAAAACTGTGTATACACACACAAAGGAATGAAGTCGCACCCTTACTTTACACTATATGCTAAAATTAACTCAAAATAGATCAAAGATTTAAACATAAGACCTGAAACTATAAAAAGTTTAGTAGAAAATCTTCAGGGGAGGCTCAGACAATGGGTTTCACAATGAAATCTTGGATATCACACCAAAACACAGGTAACTAAAGTAAAAATAGATAAATTGGAGTATACAAAGATTAAAAATCTCTGTCCATTCAAGGACAAAATCAAAAGTGAAAAGGCAACCTTCAGAATGGCAGAAAATATTTGCAAATCATGTATCTGATAAAAGGGTAACAGCCTATTCAGAATATAGAAGGAACTCCCTCATCTCGACAAAAAAAATACAACTTCAGTAAGGAATATGAATAGATATTTATTCAAAAAATATATACAAATGGCCAACAGGCATATTTCTCTGGCCTGAATGTTTGTGCCCTGCCAAATTCATATGTTGAAACCCTCTTAGGGCAATGGTGTTAGGACATGGGCCTTTTTGGGATGTGACTAATTCCATTGTGGCTCATTGTGAAATAGGACACGGGCCCCAACCACACACCAAATCTGCTGGGACCTTGATTCTTGGGCTTTCCAGCCTCCAGAGCTGTGAGAAATAAATTTATGTTATTTATAAACTACCTAATTGATGATATTTCATTATAGCAGCCCGAATGAACTAAGAAACATAGGAAAAGATCCTCAACATCACTATTAGGGAAATGCAAATCAAAGTCACAATGAGATTTCACTTCACATCTATCAAGGTGGCTACCATCAAAATAAATAAAATAACAAGTGTTGGTGAAGATGTGGAGAAACTGGAACCCTTGTGCACTGTTGGTGGAAATGTAAAATGGTGCAGCGCAGCCACAATGGAAAACAGGTATCTCAAAAAATTAAAAACATAATTATCATGTAATCTAGCCATTCCACTTTTGGATATATATTTAGAATAATTTTTAAAAGCAAGATTCAAAGATAAATTTTTACGTCTATGTTCATAACAATAGCCAAAAGTTGGAATGACCCAAGTGTCCACTGATAGATGGATTATATGTGATATGTACATATAATGGAATATCATTCAGCCTTATATATATTCCATTAAACATATCATGGACTATTATTCACTCTTATACCATGGATGATTATTCTGCCTTATCATATTATTCAGGAAGAGGTGATATACACAGATAATGAAATATATTCAGCATAATTCTGACATATACTACAACATGAGTACCTAATGGAAGCCAGGCACAAACAGACAAATGTAGTATGATTTCAATCATATGAGTTATCTAGGGTAGATAAATTCATAGAAACAGAAAGTAAAATGGTTGTCAGGGGTGGGGGTCCAGGGGAGAGGAGATAAGGAGCTGTTGTCTAATGAGTATAGTTTTGGTTTTCCAAGATGAAAAACTGACGATTAGTTGCATGGCAATGTGAATTTACTTAATACTGCTAAGCTGTACACTTAAAAGTGGTTAAAATGGTAGATGTTGATCAGATGTGGGCATGGGTTCGAAGAAAAGCAAGCATTCCAGGTCCACGTTTTGGCTTTCAGATTTGCTGAATCCTGTGTTCACAGAGTCAAGGCAGACATATCAAATAACTCAGAAGAGTTTATACACAAGAAAGGCAAATTTTGGGGAGTCTAGTATTTTTTTTTCTGGGTAGTTGGCAAATGTTAATTGCACTAAATTCTTTCCTAGTATATAAATAAATTAAGTAGGTAAATAATTTGCTCATCATATGTCTAACAAGAAGTAAGGAAATAGATAATTGGAGACAATACTTCCCCCAACTTAATAGAGTTAAATAACAAAAATAATGTTAACAAAAAGAACGAAATAGCTAAATTGTAGAAGATATTTACTGTCAGGCATTGTTAGTACAAATCAATCCTCATTTTACCCAGTGAAGAATAGGCCCCATGTTGCATACATGTTGAACACCTGTTATGTGCCCTGTGACTACAGCAGGCAGTGATAAGTTCTACTATTTTCCCCGTTTTTAAGAGAACAAACCTAAGCACCGGGAGCTATTGAACTGTAGAGCCACTGTTGGAACCCAGAAAATCCGATTTAGAGTACTCAGCTCTTAGGTGTGCTCTGGTAATATGTCGTAAGAATCGGAGCTGATTTCTAAACTCTGGTCCACATTTTTTTTTTCCAGCACAGCCCTACCTAAATAATGACAGAGTCCTTCTCTTCTGCTCTTATTCCTCTCCTCCACCGAGAAGATTCATTTGCTCATGCCAGACATGTTTTGTTATCAAATTGCGCCCCATGTTACTTACACATATATCCTAGTTTTGTCTTCCTGAGACTGTATTTTCATAAACTTGAATATATTTGCCAAACACTTTGTTCACCCCAGAATATATCCATAAGCAACTCTTTGAAACCCTACATATTTCTATCCATTTATGAAAATGACCACAAGACTTTAGATTTCTTTTCTTTTTTTTTCTTTTGAGACAGAGTCTCCCTGTGTCACCCAGGCTGGTGTGCAGTGGCGCGATCTCCGCTTACTGCAAGCTCCGCCTCCCGGGTTCATGCCATTCTCCTGCCTCAGCCTCCTGAGTAGCTTCGACTAAAGGCGCCCGCCACCGCGCCCGGCTAATTTGTTTTTTGTATTTTTAGTAGAGATGGGGTTTCACCGTGTTAGTCAGAATGGTCTCGAACTCCTGACCTCGTGATCCTTCCGCCTCGGCCTCCCAAAGTGCTGGGATTACAGGCGTGAACCACCGCGCCCGGCCAAGGCTTTAGGTTTCTATCTGTTTGCCACACACCTTTGTGTCATCACCAGGATATAGGCATGCACTAAAATCAGAACTAAACCAACCAAATGAAGGCTCAGAGCTCAGGGAGGGCACATGTAGAGGGGCTCACTAAAGGAATTAGAGGTGTGGAAATGTAAGCACTTCTGGGGAAGAGAGGATAGCCCATTGCATTAGAGGAGAAGGACTGAGATGACCAAAGACTGAATCATCTCACTTGGCAGCTGGTTGATGCCTTTTATGCTGTAGGCCAGAGAGTTTGCTGCTGGGTTGATTGCACATTCTGACTGGAGGAACCTTAATGGCTAAGGAACAATCTTTCCAACAGTTACATTATAGATAGAATTTTCTGTCTTCCGAAAAAAAATTAGGAATTTAATGAATGATTTAAATCAATTAAATACATTAACAAATTTTAAACCAGTAAGGTCTAGAATCTTGAAAATCTATTCATTTTTAACTTTTTACTTTGCAACAATTTTAGATTTACAGAGAATTGCAAAGATACTGTAGAGATTTTGCTTATGTCCTTAACCCGGTTTCTTCTCATGTTAAAAACATACATGACCATGGTATAATGAATCAAAACAAAGAAATGAACATTGGGGCAATATTACTAACATTCAGATTTTACTAAGATTTCCTCAGATTTTTAAAAACTGATGTCTTATCTTATTTCAAGAATCAATCCAGAATCTCACATTGCATTTTGTTGTCATACCTTCAGTCTCCTCCAATCTGTAACACATGATCAGTCTTTCTTTGGCTTTCATGACATTGAAACTTTTGAAGAATATTGTTCAGTTATTTCATAGACTGTTCACCAATTTGGATTTGTCCCATGTTTACTCAGGATTATGCTGAGGTTATGTGTTTAAAGGATTAAAACCACAGAGTTTATCTTATCATCTCATCACACAATATTCAAGGTACATGATATTGATATGTTTTATTACGGCTGATGTTAACTTAATCGCTTGGTTAAGATGGTGTTTGCCAGACTTCTGCCCTCTAAAGTTAGTATTTTTGCCTTTTATACACTACATGGTAGAAGCACATCACTAAATACCAGCCTACATTCAAGTCTCTAATCTAATTTCTCTCATTCATTTTTATGTTATCTTACATTCTTGGTTATATAGTATAACTAGCTGTTTTAGGATTCACAGATGCTTATGATTTCATGAAGCCAATGCTCTCTATCTTAGAACAACTCTAAATTTAATCAGGAAATAATGCAAGCAATAATATCAAAATGTATAAAGGAATTCTTGAACTTAGGTAGCTCAACCAGAAGAATTAAATGAGTTTTAAAATATCAGAAGTAATGTAAGTGTAGTAGTTAGTAAGTTTAGCAACCATATTAATACAGAAAAAAACTCAAAACGTTGTATTATCAGAATTAACTAGATTGATGGTAGAGCTGCATCTATTGTTAATAAGAAAGAAAATAAATTACAATAGGATTTTCTACAATAATTGTCACTCTAACAAAAATCAATTTGGATTCTCACAGCATATGAAAAAAATTATAATATATTACATAATTAAATGTAAAAGCATATTTACAAGAAAAGAAGCTGAATATGTGTAAAATCAAAAGACTTAAGGAGGCATGTGGTTCTATGTTCTAGACAGTGCTTGGAAAAATATACAAGGAACTGTTTAGTGCTTGGTACACACATGAAATAAAGAATAAGTATGCATCAAAAGATTATGGCTACAATATATAGGAAATGTTTTGACAATGATTAGGAATTATAAAATTATCAATCAATAATTTAAACAACCAACATCGAAACTAGAGTAAATGAAATAACAGGTAAAATAAAATCAAAATTGTAAATCTTGATTGTAAAAAGAATTTAAACTGGCAAGTAAATGGGTTGCTATTGAAATTTACTACCAAGTAGTATTAATTAGAATAATGATAAATTACCATTTTAGCCAAATAAATAAGCAACATTTTAAATCAAATATATAAATAATAGCTTAAATAAATCAAATATTTAAAATGTTCAGTACAGCATGGGAAAAATAGTTAATAATAGTGCATTGCATACTTGAAATTTGCTAAGGGAGTAGATATTATATGTTCTCACCATGCACAAAAAAACATTATAACTATGTTAGCTGATGGATGTGTTAATTAACTTGATTGTCAGAATCATTAAACAAGGTATAATTAAAACAAAACACTACGTTGTACACCTTAAATCCATAAATTTTAATTTTTCAACAATATATCAACAAAAAATGTTTAAAAATTTTGTTCGAATTCATCTATTCTTTGAAAATGATTTTCAGAAAACACTAACAAAATATGCGTGTTTTGTTAGTGTTTTCTGAAAATCCTTTTCAAAGAATGAAATATGAAGATGTTAACTCACATTCTCCTCCAGGTATCACCTTATTTCCCAACTCCACAAACAAGCTTCCCAAGATAATTTTTTGTATATGGAACACCCTAATGTCCTTATTGTATTTCCTCTTCAACCCACTCCCATCAAGTTTCTGTCCCATTCATTCTACTAAACCAAATCAACCCAAGGTCACTGATGGCATCTGTTTTCGAGTCCGTTAGGACAGGTCAGCCTTTGTCTTCCCTGAAAACACCACTGTCTACCCCTCGCTTGTCTCTCCCTCATTCTTTGCTATTTCTCCTTCCAGCTGCACTGACCACTCCTCCTAAGTGCTCTTTGCCCTTCACAGACACTCATTCTCTGCCCTACCTATAACTGCTGAGGATCTGCAGGACTAAGTTTAGATCCTGTCTCATTGTTCCCTCTATTTATAACTATGTTATAAATATCCATTCTCATGCCCTCAATACCAGACATGCAATAAATAATCCCACATTAATACCTTTGCCCATGGTATTTGTTGTTCATTCTAGACCCATGATCCCAGCTGCCAGTAAGATTCCGGAATTACTATTTCCCTTGGTATCTCTGGGATTTTGGTTCTAAGACTCCACATCTGTCCTGCAGTGACCCAAATCTGTGCAAACTCACATCCTGCAGTCCCCTTCATGTATGCAAGTTTCCCATCCCACAAATATTGTATTTTCTATCCATGTTTAGTTTTACATGCAGAAAATGTAGATATGGAAGCTGAACTGTATTTGAAAAAACAAACAAACAAAGATGTATAAGTGGAGCCATTCAGTTCAAACCCAGGCTGTTCAAGGGTCAACTGTACATATACCCCATGTACCTTAAGAAGGACATCTAATATTGTTTTTCCCTTCCTGGCATCATTTGTACCTAAAGCTTCCGGTGTGAGAACATTGTTTTCCTTTACTTCTTTTTCTAGCATTTAAAATAATTGCAATAAAGTAAGCATTACTACTGTTTTTACATCTCTTTCTCTGTAAGACTGAGAGTGCTTCATTCAATTGTATTTCTTGAAGGGAACTCTACAATCTGCCACTTACTTAACTTATACATATAATGTGAATGGAATAAATGAACAAATACATTTTATCATCCTTTCTTCAATTTTGTTCAAAATTGTGTGTGGATTTTGTTTTTAGAAAAAAGGACTTCAAGACATTTTCCTTAATGAATAAAACAAATGAGAATTTAATGAATAAGAAAAATGCAAATTTAATAAGATGGAAAGATGAATATATTTGTAAATTTTAATACAATGTAAAGATGAACATGTTATTATATGTAAAATATCGAAATATTATAAATGAAACAGCTGCAAAAAGAATGGAAATAAGTAAGTAAATAAAACACATCAGGGCAGTCATGTCTTAGGAACCAAAGACCAGAGCTGAATGTTTTTAACATATACTTGCTTGCTGTTGTTAACAAGGTATTTGCTGAATTTAATTCAATAAATTCTGTGACAACGGCAGAAATAAGTGCCTATTGAAATGGCCAAAGACACATGTGCAAGTGTGATATGGCAGATTAATCAAGGAGAATTATTTCAGGATGACCCCAGGTCTTCATCCTTACTTCTCAGTCCTTCTTGCAAGTTTGTTGATGAAGAGAAGGATTTCATGATTCCACTCTGACAATCTCCCAAGTACAGTCACTGTATTTCTTTTTCAGGTAGATTCCCTGGATTCCCATGCATTCCCTGGAAGTACCTCCTCAAGGCCAGTGTAGGGCCACAATCACCCCCACAGATTCTTCCTCTCCTGTTGCCTGCCCTAAGCAAGACTCCAGGCATTCCAACTGCGGGTGAAGTCCAGTGTGGAGTTTGTCCAGGAGGGTCATGTTCCAGGCAGCAGAGGAGTGCTCTGTGGGGAAGACGCTGAAGATCTGCTGAAGCATCTCATGGAGGACAAATACAGCCTGGACCTTCTGCAACTGGCTGCCATCCACATCTCCAGGGGGAAACTGAAGTCTCTTCTGTCCTTGAAGCACAAGAAAGTGGAGATTCTCCACATTTGGCCCAGAAGTGCCAAGGTGTTCCTGCTAAGTAGGCCATGGTTCTGAGGCAGGTCAAAGCCCAGAGATCCAACAGGGCCACAGTGGCAAAGCAGCAGGGCCACCAGTAGAAGAAGCAGGAGGACCATTGGGAAATGAAGGTGCTGCTGGCCTAGCTGAGCTGGGGTCTCGATGAACCTTGGACTCCAGGTTCTCAGAAGGCATTCTTTTTATGCATGGCTTTTAGTTGGAAACAAATAGTTTTCAGGGTTGGCCAAGATGGCCACCTAGAAGCTGCTAGTGTGTGCCAGTCTCATGAAGAGAAATGGAAGGGGCAAGTAAATACAGCACCTTCAACTGAAACATCCAGGTACACACATTGGGACTCAAGAAAACAACTTGACCCATGGAGAACAGAGCAAAGCAAGGCAGGACGACTGCCTACCCAGGAGTGACACAGAGCCAGGGGAGCCTCCCCCTCCCAGGGAAGTGGTGAGTAAGTGAGCACCCCTGGGGACCCACACTTCTCCCAGGGATCTTTGCAACCCTCAGGTCAGGAGATCTCCTAGTGAACCCACTCTACCAGGGCCTTCAGTCTAACATGTAGGGCTACATAGGCTTTCAGCAGAGCAGCCGCTCAGGAATGCGTGGGGACCCTGGAGCCTTAGATATCCAGGCTTCCCCACAAAAGAAGCTATAACTCCAGCTAAGCAGGAGGCTAGACCCCTATACATACCCCTATGAAAGGGGTTTCATCCAGGGGGCTGAGCAATGATAAATTGCAGGCGCCGCCTTCCATGGCCTGTCACAGGGTAAGAATTCTGTTTTTTTAGGCTAAATCATCATTCTCAGTAAACTATCGCAAGAACAAAAAACCAAACCCTGCATGTTCTCACTCATAGGTGGGAATTGAACAATGAGAACACATGGACACAAGAAGGGGAACATCACACTCTGGGGACTGTTGTGGGGTGGGGGGAGGGGGGAGGCATAGCATTGGGAGATATACCTAATGCTAGATGATGAGTTAGTAGGTGCAGCGCACCAGCATGGCACATGTATACATATGTAACTAACCTGCACATTGTGCACATGTACCCTAAAACTTAAAGTATAATAATAATAAATAAATAAAAATATATATATGCAAGCAGAATGGAATTTCAATGTAAAATAACTTATTGTTATTTATACATGATGTGTAAATTTTGTATTGGGATTTCCTTTAATTATTAATCTCCTTTTTTCCTCAATTATACACAACCATCTCCTGCTCTCTGAATTTCCTTGGTTCATGTTGTATTTTCAGCTGATTTTGACCAACTTTCTTTCTTTCTTTCTTTCTTTCTTTCTTTCCTTCTTTCTTTCTTTTTGATTTTGCTTTAAGTTCTGGAATACACGTGCAGAACATGCAGATTTGTTACAAAGGTATACGTGTGACATGGTGGTTTGCTGCACCTATCAACTCGTCACCTAGGTTTTAAGCACAATTTTTTAAATCCAGTCTATCATGGATGGGCATTTGGGTTGGTTTCCTGTCTCTGCTATTGTAAATAATGCTGCAATAAACATACACATGCATGTATTTTTATAAGAGAATGATTTATATTTCTTTGGGTATATACTCAGGAATGGGATTGCTGGGTCAAATGGTATTTCTGGTTCTAGATCCTTGATGAATCGCCACACTGTCTTTCACAATGGTTGAACTAATTTGTGTTCCCACCAAAAGTGTAAAAACTTTCCTATTTCTCCACAGCTTCACCAGCATCTGATGTTTCCTGACTTTTTAATAATCACCATTCTGAGTGGCATGAGATTGTATCTCATTGTGGTTTTGATTTGCATTTCTCTAATAATCAGTGATGTTGAGCTTTTTTCATGTTTATTGGCCGCATAAATGTCTGCTTTTGAGAAGTGTCTGTTCATGTCCTTTGCCCACTTTTTGATGGGGCTTTTTTTTTCTTTGTAAATTTGTTTAAGTTCTTTGTACATTCTGGATATTAGACCTCTGTCAATTGGGTAGACTGTAAAAATTTTCTCCCATTCTGTAAGTTGCCTGTTCACCATGATGATTGATAGTTTCTTTTGCTGTGCAGAAGCTCTTTAATTAGATGCCATTTGTCAATTTTAGCTTTGGTTGCAGTTGCTTTTGGCAATTTCATCATAAAATCTTTGCCCATGCCGATGTCCTCAATGCTATTGCCTACATTTTCTTCTAGGGTTTTTCTGCTTTTGAACTTTAGATTTAAGTGTTTAATCCATCTTGAGTTAACTTTTGTATAAGGTGTAAGGAAAGGGTCCAGTTTCAGTTTTCTGCATATGGCCATCCAGTTTTCCCAGCACCACTTATTAAATAGGGAATCCTTTCCCCATTCCTAAAGTATTGAGAAAGAGATTCTCTTTTCCAGTTTCCAATTTTATTTTATGAAAGAAATGTGTCAGTTTTTACTGACATTTAACAGAGTATTAATCACAATAATGATCAATTACTATTGTAAATAATTTTATATTTTATGCTTTAAATATATAAGATATTAAATGTATTTATATGATTTACCAATGCATCACATTTATGAAATTTATTCATTGACATGTATTTTCAAAAAGGAAACACTATGCAGATAAAAGATACTCCACAGTTTTGGGGGTTCCAGCTTATTACTTCCCTTTGCAAAGGCAGATCTCTCACAATTTTCTGTATGTGTTATCTTGATTTTTCTTTTCTGATTCACTCTTCTACCTACCCCAGTATGGCTTCTGCTGATTAATTCTATGAATCCAGCTCTCAGTAAGCTCTGCATTGCCATCTATTTTCTTGCTGTAGTGCTCAGTTTTAATTCACATTTTCCATAAGTTTATTGATTCCTTTTCTAAGCACATTTATTTTCTAAATACACTTTTTTAATTTTTTAAATTTAATTTAATTTTTTTATTATTATTATACTATAAGTTTTAGGGTACATGTGCACAATGTGCAGGTTAGTTACATATGTATACATGTGCCATGCTGGTGTGCTGCACCCATTAACTCGTCATTTAGCATAAGGTATATGTTTTATCATCATTCCCTCTCGTCCTTCTAATGTTAAGGTTTTCCACCTCTGTTTTCTTTGTGACTCTTCTGTACCCCCACTTTAATGGTGGAAGGTTCTCAGAATCCAGTTTAAGTCTTTTTTTCCCTCTCCACTTGCTCCCCACATGACAGCCTTCATTTTCGGGCTTTCCATGGCCAGTTATGAACTTCCAGATTTCGTATGCCTTGGAAACTGCAAATTCACATATCTGACTTGCAATGTACATCTTCATTTACATGTTGAAGTCAGTTTACCGAGAATATCTCTGCGTTTATTTCCAGATATGTCTCAATCTACATTCTGCTAAGAGGAGTTCATTGTATTTTACTTCCTCACATTATAGCAGTTAGCATCACTGATATTAATTCAGCATTATTATTGTTTTTAGACTTCTTTCCTGACAAAAATCAAAGATACAAGAGAACAGGGACTGTATATTTTATGTTCACGTTTATATCCTGAAGGCAACATATAACCAGGTACAGAAAAATGTTTTTTTAATAACTTGAATAAAATTATGATAGGTAACTTAATTAAATCATATATTTTTAAGTCAGGTTGTAAAGTCAGCCTTGACATTTTATCTTAAAGAATAAACAAACACAAGAAATTTTGTATAGTAAAAAGTTAATGAAAAACGAAATTAATCTATTGGCTAAATATGAAGAACACATATTGTTACATTCACCACAATGTAAAGGTACACATGATATTACATAAAAAAATAATTTAAATCTTAAAAATAATTAAATAAATAGATGAACAGGGACATCAGCATTGTCATCTGTAAAGGACTAGTGCCTGCACAGGTATACACGACGCTTCTTTACACTGCTGAAAACATTTGAAAATTTTGATTCAACTCGTGCTGGTTATAGAAGTGAGTCTTTGAAATGGAGGAACTCATGAAAGTGTGAGATAATGTATTAGTCAATCAGGATCATTGCCATGTTGAACCAGTTTTCAATCCTTCCTCCTTAATCTTTTTTGCAAGTTTGTTGAAAACGAGAGGGATCTCATGATTTCTGCTCTGACAACCTCCCAGGCACAAGGGCTGTATTTCTTCTCTGTTAGATAAAGAGTGATTCTTTGGAAGTATTTCTTCACAGCCAGGATGGAGTCCTCATTCATCAGGGGAGTCTCTTCCACCCCAACCTCCTGTATCACACATGCTTCCAGGTTATTCAGTTGCTGGTAAAGTTCAGTGGAAAATTTTTCTAGGAGGCTCTGTTCCCAAGCAGCAGATGAGTCCTCTGTGCTGAAGAGATTGAAGGTCTGCTGGATCATCTCATGGAGGACAGAGATGGCTTGAGCCTTCTGGAACTGGTTGCCATCAAACTCCTCCTGGGGAAGTCCAAAGTCATGTCTGTCCTTCAGGCAGGAGAAAGGAGAGATTCTTCGCATTTGTGCCAGGAGTATCAAGGCCCTCCTATTACCCAGGTTGTGGGTCTGAGGCAGATCACAGCCTAGAGAACAGATGGATTTGTAGCTGAGCACCAGCATGGCCATCAGTAAAGAAAAGGACAGGGCCATTGGGATGTTGCAAATGTTGCTAGGCTACTTGAGATGGGTAACCTTGAACTTTGGCCTGTAGGTTTTCTGAAGACTTTTCTCTGTGCATAGGTCTTAAATAGTGAACATACTAATTTCCATTTTCTAAATGCCCTAGTTTTACTTTCTATGTCTGTTTTTGCTTTCTTTATGCACTCTCTACATGTGTTTAAGAATGTTTTTCATTTTTTTTCATCATTGCCTATTTTTCACCTGCACTCAAAGTCTTTTATGGTATTTTTTGTAATCGAAATCTTCATGAAGTTTTAATAACACAGATTTGGCATATGTATTTATGTATACTATGTATACATCTACTTCACAGATAAAAACTATAAAGTTTGCTTTTTTTATTTAAAGTAAAGAATGACAGAAAAGTTAAACTAAAATCTAAGTTTAAAAGCTATTGACATTTAACTTAACTTGATAAGTATATTTGTGAAATAACTTTTAGTGTAATTTGTTCATGTAAATTTTGTATCAAAGTACCTATGCAAAATAAAAATCTATATAAATACACATTAATAATATGAATATAATTACATAACTAATCATTCAAAACTCCTAAAAATATGAATGAATAATTTTTTTAAATTTTTCTCTTAGTGTATGAAGCTTTGAATTTTGCTTTATATGAGAAAATAATTTGTAAACTTCACTAGCTGCAGTATTCATCCACATATTGCCAACACTTTTTTCTTTTCAGCACTTGACATAAATGTATATGTGTTGAATAACTTTAGTAGGAATAAATCATATAACATAAGCTATTTGCATTGAATTCTCAAAGTCTACAAAACATCCTGAAGAACTGAGGATCAAACATAAGTAATAACCATAAGATAGTCAATGGCAGCCCAAATATATGCAGGTTAAAGCCACATACTGTGATAAGACTTTAAAATCCAGCAAAAAATGGACAAAAAGTCCTTCAATCACAGTCATCTATTTGCCACAGGTTTGTAACACTGATCTTACAAATATTTTGTTTATCTTCATGAACTCAATACCAGTGCTTCTCATATCGTACACAAGAAAACCCAATGAGAAAGATGTGTATTAAGCAATGAAATTTTGTTGGATAGAGTTGTTGGAGAGTCACAAACTATTGTAATATGTCAGATTTGTTTACATACACTAGAAGAACTAATTTTTGTACTCTTCGAAGAAGTATCATTCCAATAAACATATGTGACTTAGGAAATATTATAAGTTAAATCATGTTTGGCATTTTTCATTGAAGTTCATATTCCCTAAAGATTTTCAGAAGTTCCTATCCAAGTCAATTCTTATCAAATAAAAAAGACCATCTTTGTTCTAAATTCATAAATTTATAAATATTGAATATTATTATGCAAAGAATTAACTTTCAGAGTGGTCCTGAACTCTGGCTCTACTTTTTTTTTTTTTTTTTTGCATAGGTAGGCCCTATAGATACTGAGTCCTTAAATGGAATGAGGTCTGCTTTAGCAAATCAGCTATTTAGTAAGTGGAGTTTTTACTAGTTTCTCATTTTTTCTTCTACTGGAAAGGGTTCAAGAATGAAGCCATTTTGCTTCCTCATGCGCATATTTGCTGGGATTATAATAGATAATGACAAAAATTTCCATTCAGCCTTTACTGAGAGTCAATAATGCCCATTTAGTTTACTGCTAAAACCACTGGGATTCCAGTTATTTTAAAGTGCATGTAGATCTGGGGATTCAAGTTGCAAGAGCAGCATATCATCCTTTGCCTAGCACTATATTAACTATTTATGACTTCATCTCTAATCTGTCCTCTACTTTGTGATAATAGAAAATAAGTAGCCTGGTGGCAAATACAGAGTCACATATCTAAATTCAAACTCTCCAATTCACACAGTTTATAGGAATCAGAAAATTTACTATTCCCCAAAGTAGGGAATAATAGCCTCTCTCCCCCAAATAATCCTACAGCTTTCCTTCCCTGGATCAAATCCCAAGAATGTGTATGCGAATTGTAAAGACTTGTGACATCATTTTTCCATCATTTATAAATTTCAGATTCAAATCACGTGATAATCTTTAGATGACACTGGTAGAAAATGAGCTGGTTTATATGAAGGTAGAAATTATGAAATGGATCAATTTTAGAAAATAACCAAACACATTTTATTATTCATTATTTTAAATGATTCACTTAAATTCTTTATATCATTGAACAATTAAAATATTCTACATTTTGAAATGTGCACAGGGGTTTCCATACTAGAGGAGCCTTCATTTCAGGAATGTATATTTTGTACATTGATTTAGTAGTTGATCCAGTCAACACATTTTTATTGAATTTTGGGCTCATCCTTTTATTAGACCCTGAGAATACAGGGCAATTTTGCCTGAGTTATTATTCTTAGTCTTTGAAACACTGGGGGAGAGAGTATTTTTTCTTTGTTCACTTGAGATTGTATTGGGAATTTTTGCATAATCATTTTTTATGTTGTATTCTACCGTGAAAATTGGTTTTTCTATACTTTGATTTCTTTCATTTTCACATTCAGGTTAGTGTCAATGAAAGAATACAAATATAATTTTTAAATGGACTGTACAATGATTCTATGTGGCGTTCTATGTGGCATTCACAACAGCAAATATATTTATATTTCTCACTTCACTTTTCCTACAAGGTAAAAGTGGTCTGATTTTTCATCTTAATTTATGGGAACAAAAAGAAAACAAATGTAGGTCTAAATGTGATAAACATGTAAGAGGAGAAATACCTTATGTAAATGACAAGTAAATGGGTACAGCAAACCAACATGGCACATGTATACCTATGTAACAAATTTGCACGTTGAGCACATTTACCCTAGAACTTAAAGTATAGTAAAAAAAAAAAAAAAAATGACCAGAAGGGAACTTAGAAAATATCTTGAGACAGATGAAAATGAAAACACAACATACCAAAACATATGTGATGCAATGAAAACAGAGCTAGAGGGGAAAATGAAAGCTGTAAAAGCTTGTATTAAAAAAGAAGAAAGACCTCAAACGAATGAACTAACTTTACAAGTTAAGGAACTAGAAAAAGAAGGAATAAACACATAGCAAGGAAGAGGAAGAAAATAAGAAAGACTAAAGCAGACCCCAGGTCTTCATCCTTACTTCTCAGTCCTTGCAAGTCTGTTGATGAAGAGAAGGATTTCATGATTCCACTCTGACAACCTCAGCACAGTCACTGTATTTCTTCTCTTTCAGGTAGATTCTCTGGATTCCCATGTATTCCCTGGAAGTACCTCCTCAAGGCCAGTGTAGGGCCACAATCACCCCCACAGATTCTTCCTCTCCTATTGCCTGCCCTAAGCAAGACTCCAGGCATCCTAGCTACAGATGAAATCCAGTGTGGAGCTGGTCCAGGAAGGTCATGTTCCAGGCAGCAGAGGAGCGCTCTGTGGGGAAGACGCTGAAGCTCTGCTGAAGCATCTCATGGAGGACAGACACGGTCTGGGCCTTCTGCAAAAGACTGCCATCCACATCTCCAGGAGGAATCTGAAGTCTCTTCTGTCCTTGAGACACAAGAAAGTGGAGATTCTCTGCATTTGGCCCAGAAGTGCCAAGGTGTTCCTGCTAAGTAGGCCATGGTTCTGAGGCAGGTCAAAGCCCAGAGATCCAACAGGGCCATAGTGGCAAAGCAGCAGGGCCAACAGTAGAAGCAGTAGGACCACTGGGAAACGAGGGTGCTGCTGGCCTAGCTGAGCTGGGGTCTGGATGAACCTTGGACTCCAGGATCTCTCAAGGCATTCTTTTTATGCATGGCTTAGAGTTGGAAACAAATAGTTTTCAGGGTTGGCCAAGACGGCCACCTAGAACCTGCTAGTGTGTGCCACTCTCATGGAGAGAAATGGACGGGGCAAGTAAATACAGCACCTTCAACTGAAACATCCAGGTACACACATTGGGACTCAACAACTTGACCCATGGAGAACAGAGCAAAGCAAGGCAGGACGACTGCCCACCCAGGAGTGTCACAGAGCCAGGGGAGCCTCTCCTGCCCAGGGAAGTGGTAAGTCAGCAGCCCTGGGGACCCACGCTTCTCCCACAGATCTTTGCAATCCTCAGATCAGGAGATCTCCTAGTGAACCCACTCTACCAGAGCCTTCAGTCTGACATGAAGGGCTACGTAGGGTTTCAGCAGAGCAGCTGCTCAGGCATGCATGGGTACCCTGGAGCCTTAGATACCCAGGCTTCCCCACAAAAGAAGCTATAACTCTAGCCAAGCAGGACGCTAGACCCCTGTACATACCCCTAGGAAAGGGGTTTCATTCAGGGTGCTGGGCAGTGACAAGTGGCAGGCCCACCTTCCATGGCCTGTCTCAGTGTAAGACCCACTGGCTTGGGAATCCAGCCAGACACTGGTAGCAGCGTCACACCTCCCTGACATGGAGCTCCCAGCGGCAAGGTGTGGGCTGCTATCTTTGCTGTTTCACAGCCTTAGCTATTGGAGCCTTTGGGTTCTAGGGAGTCCAAGGCAGCTAGGGACTGGAGCAGTCACCCAGCACAGCCCAGCAGCTCTACAGAGAAGCAGTCAGATTGCTTATTCACATCGATCCCAAATCCTGTTTCTTTTCTGTAGGTGGAATCTCCCCACTGGGGTCTCCAGTCACCTCCACCACTGTTTTCTAGACGACCGCAGTTTCGAATATCCCTGGGATGGCGCTCCCAAAGGGAGGGGTATGTTGCCATTGTTGCCGTTTAGCAGCCTTAGCCATTCTTGCAAATGCCATTCTTCGTGCTGGCGGTGGTAGCAGACCCCCAGCACAGCACAGCTGCTCTACCAAAAAGTGGCCAGACTGTTTTTTCACCTGAGTCCCTGATACTGTTTCTCCTCAGTGGGTGGGATATCCCCACCGGGGTCTCCAGCCACCTCCTGCATGTATGTTGCAGGAGGCAACAGGTTGTACCTCTCTGGAACAGAGCTCCCAGGGGGAGGGGCAGGTCCCCATCTTCACTGTTTCATAGCCTTCACTGTTGATATCTTCAGGTACTGAAAAATGTGAAGTGACTATGGTCTGGATTGGACCCCCAGCATATTGCAGCAGCCCTATGGAAAAGTGGCCAGATTGCGGGTTATGTTGGTCCGTGATCCCCTCTCTCCTCACTGGGTGGGTCTGCCAGGCTTGGGTCTGCAGCCACCAGCTGGGGCTATTGAGCCAATGGCAGCTCTGCAACTCCCTGGAACAGAGCTCCCAGTGAGAAGGGTGGGTTGCCATCTTTGCTTTCTCACAGCTCTTGCCCTTGCTGTCTCCAGGCTCTGGAGAGTCTGTAGGGAACAGTGGCTGGTCCAGATCCCCAGTACAGAGCATCTGCCTCACAGAAGAGTGGTCATACTGTTCTCCATACAGTTCCTGGTTGTCACCTCTCCTCTGTGGGCAGATCCACCTGACCAGAGACTGCAGCACAGGCACCCTTCCCCTGCCTCATCTCCTCAATCAGGCAGTCCAGCATTTCTCAAAGGAAGAAATCCTACAGTCAACCCACAGCCCATCCACCACTACTGTTGCGGTTGGACAGCCCCAGCAGTCCTCTGGCTGGGGAAGGAACAAAGGGCCTAGTCACTACACTCTCACCTCCAGCACACCATAGCTACCCTACGAAGAGGAGTCCAGCCCTTCTTCCCTGAGAATCTGCATCCCTATTCTTCAGGAGGCAGGGCCCCCAGCCCATGACTGCAAAACAGTCACCCTACCCATAGCTGAGCATATCCACTGGTAGTTGCCTGGAGTTTCCCTGGAGAGAGGCTCCCAGAGCCATCCTTCCTCTGCCACTGCCACAGCAGCAGTTTTATCCCTGCTGCCTTGGGTCTGGGGAAGAGACAAAGAGTCTGAAGCTCTTTGTTTACGAGCTTGCAGCACGCCACTGTCACATGAACTTACAGCACACTGCAGTTACCATATGGTGAGAACAGTCTCTCCTCCTGGTAAGATTGCCACCTTCTGTTACCCAAAAAGTGAAGCCCCAAGCTTACACCAGTAGTGCAGCCACCGAACCCCTCTGGCTAAACACTGCCATTAACATGGCTTCACATTTCTTGGAGGTGGAGACGCCAGGGGCAACAGAAAGCCTGTCTACCACTGCCTCTGCAGTGGTACTACCCCAGCTACCTTGGAACTACTGAAGGAGCAGAGACCTCAAGTACCTTATCCATACCTCCAACAAGCTGCCGTCAACCCAAGAGAGGAGGCCAGTCTGTCTGCCATTGGTCAATCACCCACACCTCACATCACCAGGCAGGGAACCCCTGGCTTGGGCCCACAGGACACACTCCCATCCCACGCTGATTGCACTGAGTGACTGCTGACCTGCTTCTCTGTGGTGGAGCCCCCAGGAGACAAGCAAAAGACCCTCAGTTACAACTACTACTAAGGTCCCTTCCTTCGATGCCTCCAAGTTGGGGAGAAAACATTAACCCTGAGATCACCCCAGAGCTGTCGTGGGCAGCCTGGGAGTGCCAAGATAGAAGCTAGAGTCAGCACTCAAGTGGGAGAGGAGCCCAAACTTTCAAAGCATTGAGATGGAGCACGTCTGCAACCGTGAGGAAATGTAGGGGAGCCCCATGACTGAGCAAGAGCCTGACAACTGACCACTGCACCTAAGAGTCACCTACTAGGTCATGCCCAAAGCTTCAACACTAAAAAAATCTCACTAACACACCCTTATTCAACCAAAGACATGTCAGCTACAAATAGAGACCCTGCACAAAGCTGCAGCCCTGTGAACACAGCCAGAAAATAAGTCTGTTTATTGATTGAACTCAAGCTACACTCCCATATGCAGAGATGAGAAAGAACCAATGCAAGAACTACAGTAACTCAAATGGACAGAGCATCCTATGTCCTCCAAATAATCACACTAGTTCTCCAACAAGGGTTCTTAACCAAAATGAGTTAGCTAAAATGACAGAAATATAATCCAGAATAGGGATAGAAAGGAATTCCACTGAGATTCAGGAAAACGGTAAAACCTAAACCAAGGAAACTAAGAATCACAATCAAAAGAGAGAAGAGTTGACAGCCAAATAGCCAGTATGAAAAAGAACCTAATGGAGCTAGTAGATGTACACACTCCAAGAATTTCTCAATGCAATCACAAGTATTAACAGCAGAATAGACCAAGCTGAGGACAGAATCTCAGGACTTGAAGACTGGCTCTCTGAAATAAGACAATCAGACAAAAATAAAGAAAAAAGAATGAAGAGCAATGAACAAAACCTCCAAGAAATAGGGGACTCTATAATAAAGAGGCCAAATCTAGGAATCACTTGCATCCTTAAAAGAGACAGGGAGAAAACAAACAACTTGGAAAATATATTTCAGGATATAGTCTATGAAAACTTCCACAATCTTGATAGGGAGACCACAAATCAAATTCCCTTGAAGTTCTACACCCAGATTGACCGGCTGTTCTAATTCCTAGTCTAGCACAATCCATAGAGGAAGGGATAAGTTCGGAGGCCCCGGGGAGGCTGGGCAGGCTGGAGTAAAGGGACATATGCAGACCCTTTCTCTTTCCCCATAGCTGTCCATTGCCCCGAGAGGACATGTCATTCCTGAAGCTGGGAGTATTTTCTCTGTCTAAGACACGAAAGTTAAGGAAATGGGCTAATTCCAGTACCATGATAGTTCTTTCTTGGGAAGAGCCTCTTTTTAGCTATGAAGATAAATCTCCTGCCAGGAGGCCTACTTCTGCATTCACAGCCTGCTCTCCACAGACTTGGCTGCTGTGTTGGTGCACTTTGACCAGTTGGTGGCTCTCTTTCCCTGTAAATCTTGTAATAGTCTCAAAGTAAAATGGAACCTGCCTTTTATTTCCTTTTTTGCTAAGCTACTGTTATGTCATTGCAACAGCGACATTCCGTGTTTTACAGAAATATTCATCATAAGAAAGGAAAAAGAGTATTTTATAAAAAGAGCTTCTGAAAAACGTAGAACTTTCACTGACCTTCTGCTTTAATTTGTGATTTTGTGCTCTTAAGGGGAAAGTGATGGGTAAAACCCACAAGAGAATTGAAAACAGCTGTATGAAGAGGCAGTGCAGGCTAATGATGAGTGAAGAAGAGAGCACAGTGCGCATTTCTAGAGGAAGAGGTAGGAAACTAATGTGATATGGGAGTGAAAAAATGGGATACAGAAAACCAGGGAGGAGGGGGAAAAGTGTGTCAGCTCTCGGAACCAGCAAAGATGTATATTTTACTTAAGTTTAGGAGAGTAACTTCATATGGGAGTGTACTCTAGGATTCTGAGAGCCAGGAAACAAATGTTCCAGGTGCCAGAATCAGTTAACCATCAACACGTGTATTCTGCACTTCAATCTAGATGCTGCTCCTCTGTCAGGTATTTATACAAGCCACCATTTCCTGACTGAGTGTAAGTAGGACTTTGAAATGAGGTGAGACAATTTTTCACCCTCTCTAGAATTCATGATAGAATTCTGTTTTTTTAGGCTGCCAAAAAAATATATATGCAACCAGAATGGAATTTCAATGTAAAATAAGTTATTGTTATTTATACCTGATGTGTAAATTTTGTGTTGGGATTTCCTTAATAATTATTAATCTCCTTTTTTCCTCATTTATACACAACCATCTCCTGCTCTCTGAATTTCCTTGGTTCATGTTGTATTTTCAGCTGATTTTGACCAACTTGCTCTCTCTCTCTTTCTTTTTTTTTTTTTTTTGATTTTGCTTTAAGTTCTGGAATACATGTGCGGAACGTGTAGATTTGTTACATAGGTATACGTGTGCCATGGTGGTTTGCTGCACCTATCAACTTGTCATCTAGGTTTTAAGCACAATTTTTAAAAATCCGATCTATCATTGATGGGCATTTGGGTTGGTTTTGTGTCTTTGCTATTGTAAATAGGGCTGCAGTAAACATAAACGTGCATGTATTTTCATAATAGAATGACTTATATTCCTTTGGGTATTACTCAGGAATGGGATTGCTGGGTCAAATGCTATTTCTGGTTGTAGATCCTTGATGAATTGCCACACTGTCTTCCACAATGGTTGAACTAATTTACATTCCCACCAACAGTGTAAAAGCTTTCCTGTTTTTCCACTGCTTCACCAGCATCTGTTGTTTCCTGACTTTTAAATAATCACCATTTTGAGGGGCATGAGATGGTATCTCATTGGTGTTTTGATTTTCCTTTCTCTAATGATCAGTGATGTTGAGCTTTTTTCATCTTTATGGGCCACATAAATGTCTCCTTTTGAGAAATGTCTGTTCATGTTTTGCCACTTTTTGATGTTTTTTTTTTTTTCTAAATTTGTTTAAGTTCTTTTTACATTCTGGATATTAGACCTCTGTCAATTGGGTAGACTGCAAAAATTTTCTCCCGTTCTGTAGGTTGCCTGTTCGCTGTGATGATTGATAATTTCATTTGCTGTGCAGAAGCTCTTTAATTAGATGCCATTTGTCAATTTTAGCTGTAGATGCAGTTGCTTTTGGCAATTTCATCATAAAATCTTTGCCCGTGCTTATGTCCTGAATGCTATTGCCTATGTTTTCTTCTAGGGTTTTTATGGTTTTGGGTTTCACATTTAAGTCTTATATCCGTCTTGAGTTAATTTTTGTATAAGATGTAAGGAAGGGTCCAGTTTCAGTTTTCTGCATATGGCTATCCAGTTTTCCCAGCACCATTTATTAAATAGGGAATCCTTTCCCTATTCCTAAAGTATTGAGAAAGAGATTCTCTTTTCCAGTTTCCAATTTTATTTTATGAAAGAAATGTGTCAGTTTTTACTGACATTTAACAGAGTATTAATCAAAATAATGATCAATTACTATTGTAAATAATTTTACATTTTATGCTTTAAATATATAAAATATTAAATGTATTAATATGATTTATCAGTGTATCACATTTATGAAATTTATTCATTGACATGTATTTTCAAAAAGGAAACACTATGCAGATAAAAGATAATCCACATTTTTGGCGGGTCCAACTTATTACTTCCCTCCATTGCAAAGGCAGATCTTTCACAATTTTCTGTATGTGTTATCCTGATTTTTCTTTTCTCATTGATTCTTCTACCTACCCCAATATGGCTTCTGCTGATTAATTCTATCAATCCAGCTCTCAGTAAGCTCTGCATTGCCATCTATTTTCTTCCTGTAGTGCTCAGTTCTAATTCACATTTTCCATAAGTCTACTGATTCTTTTTCTAAGCATGTTTGTTTTCTAAATACACTTTTATCATCATTCCCTCTTCTCCTTCTAATGTTGAGGTATTCCACCTCTGTTTTCTTTGTGTCTCTTCTGTTCCCACACTTTAATGGTGGAAGGTCCTCAGAATCCAGTTTGAGTCTTTTTTCCCTCTCCACTTCCTCCCCACATGACAGCCTTCATTTTTGGCCTTTCTATTGCCAGTTATGAACTTCCAGATGTCGTATTCCTTGGAAACTGCAAACTCATATATCTGACTGGCAATGTACATTTTCAATTACATGTTTGAAAGTCAGTTTATCTCTACTTTTTTTTCCAGACATGTCTCAATCTACCTTGTGCTAAGAAGAATTCATTGTTTTTTTACTTTGTTACCATACAGCAGTTTGTATAACTGATATTAATTCAGCATTATTATTGTTTTTAGATTTCTTTCCTGACAAAAATCAAAGATACAAGAGAACAGGAGCTGTCTTTTTTATATTCATGTTTACATCCTTAAGGCAACATATAACCTGGTATAGAAAATGTATTTTTCTATTACTTGAATAAAATTATGATAGGTAACTTGATTAAATCATCTATTTTGAAATCAGATTGTGCAGTCAGGCTTGACATTTTATCTTAAAAAATAACCAAACACAAGAAATTGTGTATAGTAAAAATTTAATGAAAAAGGAAATTAATATATTGGCTACATATGAAGAACATATTTGTTACATTAACCACAATGTAAAGGTACTCATGATATTACATAAAAATAATTTAAATAATAAAAATAGTTAAATAAATAAATATTTAAAGAAATAGATGAAAGGAGACATCAGCATGGTCATCTGTAAGGGACTAGTGCCTGCACAGGTAAACACGATGCTTCTTTACACTCCTGAAAACATTTGAAAATTTTGATTCAACTTGCGGTGGTTATAAGAGAAGTGAGTCTTTGAAATGGAAGAACTCATGAAAGTGTGAGATGATGTATTAGTCAATGAGAATCATTTCCATGATGAACCAGTTTTCAATCCTTCCTCCTTAATCTTTTTTGCAAGTTTGTTGAAAAAGAGAGGGATCTCATGATTTCTGCTCTGACAACCTCCCAGGCACAAGGGCTGTATTTCTTCTCCATCAGATAAAGAGTGATTCTTTGAAAGTATTTCCTCACAGCCAGGATAGAGTCCTCATTCATCAGGGGAGTCTCTTCCACCCCAACCTCCTGTATCACACAGGCTTCCAGGTCATTCATTTGCTGGAAAAGTTCAATGTAGAATTTGTCTAGGAGGGTCTCATCCCAAGCAGCAGATGAGTTCTTTGTGCTGAAGAGATTGAAGGTCTGCTGGATCATCTCATGGAGGACAGAGATGGCTTGAGCTTTCTGAAACTGGTTGCCATCAAATTCCTCCTGGGGAAATTCAAAGTCATGTCTGTCCTTCAGGCAGGAGAAAGGAGAGATTCTCCTCATTTGTGTCATAAGCATCAAAGTCCTCCTGTTATTCAGGCTGTGGGTTTGAGACAGATCACAGCCCAGAGAGCAGCTTGACTTGCAGCTGAGCACCACCAGGGCCATCATTAAAGCAAAGGGCAACGCCATTGGGAATCCCGAAGATGCTGCTGGGCTGGTTGATGAGGGGTAACACTGAACCTTGGGTTGTAGGTTTTCTGAAGACCTTGCTCTGTGCATAGGTCTTAAATAAGGAACATACTAGCTTCCATTTTCTGAACGTCTTCATGTTTTTTTCTACTTCTCTTTTGGCTTTCCTTTTTGTCCTGTCTACATGGGTGTAGAGCAGTTTCTCAACCACTTTTATTTTCAGTATTACCTCATCTTTCCCTGCCCCATGGGCTTTTTAGAAATTTCTTTCTAATTCAAAGTCCCATTAAATTTTAATAACACAGACATACCATATATTTGTTGATACACTGTACATATCTATTTATAAGGAGTGCAAAGTTTAATCTTTTTATTCAACATAGTGTTAAGAATGACCAAATGGGCCGGGCCCGGTGGCTCACACTTGTAATTCCAGCACTTTGGGAGACCAAGGCAGATGGATCACGAGGTCAGCAGTTCAAGACCAGACTTGCCAACATGGTGAAACCCCGTCTCTACTAAAAATACAAAAATTAGTCGGGCATGGTGGCAGGTGCCTGTAATCCTAGCTACTCAGGTGGCTGGAGCAGGAGAATTGCTTGAACCCGGGAGGCAGTGGTTGCAGTGAGCCAAGATTGCAACATTGCACTCCAGCCTGGGTGACAGAGCGAGTCTCCATCTCAAAAAAAAAAAAAAAAAGAAAGAAAGAAAAAAAGAAGACCAAATGAAATTTTTAAGCTAAAAGTTAATAGTTAAACTTAAAACCCATGGACATTTAACTCAATTTGTTTGTGTCTTTAAAATGATTTATTTACCTATATTAATTGTAATGTGTCCAATTCCATCAGCAAATTAACAAATTATAAAAACACATAATAATACCTAATATCATAAAATACTTAAAAATCATTCAAAACTGCTAAAGACTACTAAAATTTAATTTTTTAACATTTACTTTTAGTCTAACTTAATTTTCTGTCATGTTAGAAAATGTTTAACTTCACTAGCTGCTAGATATTCATCCAGATATTGCCTAGATTTTTTTCTCTTCAGTGCTTGACATAATTATTGATGTATTGAGCACCTTTAGTAGAATTAAATAATAAAATATAAAGTATTTGCATTTAATTCTGAAAGCCCACAACACAGTCAGAAATGCTAAGGATTAAACATAAGCAACATTCACAAGATGGCTAATGACAGCCCATATGTATACAGAGGCCACCTCAGATGTTATGACTTTGACGTCTAGTAAACCTTAGAAATTCCTCCAATCACAGCACCCATTTGACATAGGTTTGTAACGCTGATCTTATATACCTTGTGTGTATCTTCCATGAACTCAATGTCAGTACTTTTCATGTAATACACAAGATAACCCAGTGGAAAAAATAGTACTAAGGAATAAGGTTTTGTCAGATAGAGTTGAGTTTTAGAGTGCTACCAATCACCGAAATACCCAAGATTTGTCAACACACTCAAAAATAACTTTTACACTTTTGGGAGCAATATCATACTGAATGAGTATATGTAGTTAAGAAAAAGCCATTAATTTGATTAAACAAATTTTTGGCCCTAAAATTCAAATTTCCAAAGGACCTGCAGATGTTCCAATTCTAGTTGATTTTTATCAAACTAAAGGAAACCCTTTTTGTCCTAAATGTCCATAATGGGATGTAAATGTGATAACATAAATGTGTTGTACAATTGTTTCACATGCAGGACACCAGAAACCTTTATTTCTTATTTTCATTTTTATTGAAAACAAAGGTTGTCACTTTTTGCATCCTAAAGAACTGGGACAAAAGAAACCCCAAAACAAATGTATATCTAAATGTGATAAAAATGTAAAAAGGAAGCAATATATTAATGGGAAAAAAACAAGGACAAAAAGCAACTTACGTACATTCAGCCCAGCCAAGATGGAGATTAAGGAATGGAGAAGAACAGAAGCAGGAAAGTAGAACGGATGTAGATCAAAGGCAGCAAATGGGCATGGGCTAGAAGAAAAGTAATCATTCCTGATCAAGGGTGTGTTTTCTGCTTTGCTGAATACAGCCTTCACAGAGAGTCATGGGACACACACCAACCGCTAGAGTTTATACATAAAAAAGGCAAATTTTAAAGACTACAGTATATTATCCACATAATGGGTAAGTGTTATTTCCCAAGCTCTCCCTTAATGTATACATAAACTCAAGAGGTCAATGTTTTTCTTATCATGTCTCTTAGAAGAAAGAAGGGAATCGATAATTTCAAAGGACACTTCTCCCAACATAATAATGTGTGTGTTGTCAAATTTTTGGATTTTAGCCATTCTAATATGTATGTAGTGGTATCCCAGTATGGTTTTAATGTGCAATTCCCTAATAATGTATGATGCTGAGCATATTTTCATATGTTATTTTCCATCTTTGTATCTAGTTTGATTAGGAGTATATTCAGAGGTTTTGCCTAATTTCTAATTGGGTTGTTTGTTTTCTTATTGCTGAGTTTTCAGTATTCTTTGAATATATATATATATGTGTGTGTGTGTGTGTGTTTTAATTTTTAATTTTTGTGGGTATATAGTAGATGTATATATTTAAGGGGTACATGAGATATTTTGGTACAGGCATACAATGAGTAATAATTTCATCAGGGTAAATGGGGTACCCATCACCTGAAGCTTTTATCCTTCGTGTTACAAATAATCCAATTATACTCTTTTAGTTATTTTTAAATGTACAATAAATTATTGTTGACTATAGTCACAATGTTATGCTATCAAACTAGATCTTATTCGTTTCTATATAATGGTATTTTTGTATCCCTTAGCCTTTCCCTCTTTCCTCCTCCACTACCCTTCTCAGACTCTGGTTACTATCCTTCTACTCACTATCTCCATGAGTTAAATTGTTTTAATTTTTAGCTCCTACAAGTAAGTGAGAACATGCGAAGTTTGTCTTTCTATGCCTGGCTTATTTCACTTAACACAATGACTTCCAGTTCCATCCATGTTATTGCAAATGATACGATATCATTTTTTAAATGTGTCAATTGTACTCCATTGTATATGTGTATGTATTATTCGTATATTTTGGATAACAGCCATTTGTCAGATGTCTTTGCAAATATATTCTCCCAGTATGTGGCTTTTCAAATTCTCATGACAGTGTCTTTTGCAAAGCAGGAGTTTTAATTGTAATAAAATCCAAAGTATCATTTTTCTAAATGAATCATGCTTTTGGTATTTTATCTAAAGTTATCACCAAACACTAGGTCATCTAGATTTCCATGTTTTCAAAAGGACACATTTTTGAAAAACATATCTTCTTTTCTTACTAGGTATGACTCTTTCAGTTGGTGCCAATATTCTTAATGCAAATCATAGTTATATTCAGGTATAATGGGTGTGGGAATTTCAATTACAAAACCAACATTATCTTCATCCTTTTCACAGTACCATCTCACCTCAGAATACTGAGGTCTCACGTCTCTAGTGACACCCTCTGTTCTGAAGTGACAAAGTGTAGCTTGATTAATATGCATATAGCCATGTGTCCTGACCTCCAACTCTCCCTGACTCAACCCCCTTTGGTAGGGCATGGGTTACTTCTGTCAGTAAGATATTCCTTTATTGGGTAGTCTCAAGTGTCCCCAAAATAATCCCCCAACATTCTTCTCATTGCCTAAGCACTACCCCTATTTACCAAGTGTGAATATAACTGAGAAAGTAGCTAACTGAGAAAGTAGCGAGATGTAACCTTCTCTCCTCCTGACCCAGGTGTCAAATAGTCTGACAGTCTACACATGATTCCAGCAAACATTTTTTGTATTCCCATGCTCCCATTACCAGATATGCAATAAAGAATCTCAATTTATACCTCCACCCATGGCATTTATCATTAAATCTTGACCCACATACCCAACTGTCAATATGATTTCTGTACTTTCATGTTTTCCAGGCACCTTAGAAAGGAAATTTATTATTTTTTTCCAGCATGATTCATACCTAAAATTTTTGTTATATAAACATCATTGTCCTTTACTTCTTTCTGTAGTATTTCATATAAGTGAAATTAAGTAAATATTAGTACAGCTTTTATATTTCTTTCTCTGTAATAATTCAAGTTTCCACAAAGAAGGAAGTGTATTACCTTTATTCACCTGTGTTTCCTGACAGCAATTCCATAATATATCACTTTGCTGACAAATTTTTACATATGATATGAAGGGAATGAAAGAAAAAGTAAATGAATATTGTCATTCATTCTTCCTTTGGGTTTAGAAAACCAGAATTTGGAATTTATTTTTAGAACAAAAAATCCAAAAAGTTTTCTTTACTAAAAATGTATTAAATAATACTTTTTTTAATCAAATGAAAAGTTGAACATGTATTACACACTTTAGTACAATGTAAAAGTGAATATCTATTATAGGAAATAGACAAATATTAGAAATATGACAAGTTGCAAGAGTAAATATAAATAATATAGCAAAAATTTGTTCTAAGTAGGTGGGGGAAGTATTCAATTGCCATAATTTTAACTTTAGTAAGCAAATAATTTTTATTTTGAAAATTATAGATTTTATCGGTCAACTCTTACTTTCATTCTTCAATACTTAAAACTATTGAACACTTGCTTGATTTGACCTTTCTGAGCTGGCCACAGGGGTGTTAATAATGATGATAATGTTGTCTCTTGTTGGCAACAAATATGACAGAAACTAGGACTTTCAGTTGTTTATCCAGTTAGTGTTTTTCTTGGGGTTGTTTACCTGCATCTCTGCCTTACTCTGACAGTACAGGGCAAGTTAGGCTCCAGACTATTCTGTCAGGAAGAAATAGGCTTCTTTCCCTTACTGGTTTGTGGTTTTTTGTTTTAAATTTGCTTCTTTGCACATAGTGATTTTCTGGACAAGGTTTGACTTGCTGTTTCTGCATTACATTATAATTCATGATGAAGTAACAAAAATTAAGAGAAGTAAAAGTGAGGCAAACGGGCCACATTGTTTTTTTCTATAATTTCCATGATTTCATTTTTTTTCCTCATTTTCACTTTCCCAGAAAGCAAAACTTGATAGTAGTTTATGGTTTACAGAAAAGTACAATGTCATGAAAGTGGAAGAAGAGAAGTGACTTTCTGATGACACAATCACCAAGTATAAATTAGCAAAATATAACGCAGCAAAATTGGAGACTGGGGTTCTGGCAGAGGGCACGAATGAAGGCCCATATTGAGGTACACAAAGGCAGGGAAATTGCTGCTTCTCCAAGAGGCTCAGAGAAGAGCAACTTCTGAAGCCATGAACTGCTCTCAGCTTTGCAAGACCAGCCACCTGACTTTTCTGTGAATTAATACACATTTAAAAACATTTCTTGCATTGTATTATAGTACACATTTAAAATTTTTATTGATACATAATAGTTGTACATATATATGGGGTACATGTGCTATTATGATAATGCATAGATATACAATGATTAAGTCAGGGTATTTAGGATATCCATCACCTTTAGAATTTATCATTTTTTTGTGTGTTGGGAACATTTCAAATCCTCTCTTCTAGCTATTTAGAAATGTATAATACATTGTTTTTAACTTTAAATACTGTACCATTAAATGCTAGAACTTGTTCTTTTCCTCTAACTATGTGTCCACATATAATCAGCTCTGAGGAGAAAAGGGAAGAGTGACACCAACCACCTCCTAAGAGATGGGCAACAAGACCTCAGTTGCTGCAACACCAATCCTCTTAGGCAGGATAATGGATATTAGTCTCGCCTGAGCACTCTACCTAGTTAATAAATCTGCTCAGGCAATGAAAAGATTACTTGTGGAAATGCAGAATTAAAAGAGAGGGAATTAAATGCACACAAAAGATTCTGCACTTAATCTGGATTGTAATAATAATCATGATTTGAAAATATGACATTTAGTTTTATTGCATGCTTAGTATGGATCATCCACTGTTGTAAGGTCTTTAAAAATACTAACTCAAGCCTAGGACGTGGGCACAAAGCTGCTTTGCTAGCCTGGGGATGAGCCTGAGAGAGGCAGCCTGAGGGGTGTTTTTCAGGCCCAGGGCCCAGGTGCAGGTCATTCACCCTGGTATGGAGGAAGTCAAATTGTCTCTGTTTGCAGACTGCATGATCTTATATATAGCAAAACCTGAAGATTGTACCAAAGAATCCTTAGAACTGATAAATTAAGTACGTTTGCAAGATATAAAATTAATGTACAAAAATCAGTAGTGTTTCTACACATGAAAAACTAGTTGAAAGAGAAATCAAGAAGCCATTCCATTTTCAGTAGCTACAAAAAAAAAAAAAAAAGAGTAATAAAATGGCTAGGAATAAATTTACCAAGGAGGTGAAAGACCTCTACAAGGAAAACTACAAAACACAAATGAAAAAAATGGAAGAGGATACAAACAAATAGAAATACATCCCATGCTCGTGGATTGAAATAATTGATATTGTTAAAATGACAATACTACACAAAGCAATCAACAGATTCAGTGTAATCCCTACCCAAATACCAATGACATCTTCACAGAAACAGAAAAAAAGTTCTAAAATTTGTATGGAACCAGAAAAGACCCCAAATAGCCGAAACAGTCAAAACAAACAAACAAACAAACAAACAAAACAAAACAAAAAAACCAAGCTGGAACTATCACACTATCAAACACTACTGGGCCTCAAAATAGAGTAAAAAGCTGTAGTAACCAAAGCAGCATGGTACTAGCATTAAGAACTGACACATAGACCAATGGAACAGAATCAAGAAAACATAAATTAATTCACAAATCTACAACAACTAATTTCTTTTTTTTTTTCATTATTATACTTTAAGTTTTAGGGTTCATGTGCACATTGTGCAGGTTAGTTACATACGTATACATGTGCCACGCTGGTGCGCTGCACCCACTAACTCGTCATCCAGCATTAGGTATATCTCCCAATGCTATCCCTCCCCCCTCCCCCCACCCCACAACAGTCCCCAGAGTGTGATGTTCCCCTTCCTGTGTCCGTGTGATCTCATTGTTCAATTCCCACCTATGAGTGAGAACATGCAGAGTTTGGTTTTTTGTTCTTGCGATAGTTTACTGAGAATGATGATTTCCAATTTCATCCATGTCCCTACAAAGGACATGAACTCATCATTTTTTATGGCTGCATAGTATTCCATGGTGTATATGTGCCACATTTTCTTAATCCAGTCTATCGTTGTTGGACATTTGGGTTGGTTCCAAGTCTTTGCTATTGTGAATAGTGCCACAATAAACATACATGTGCATGTGTCTTTATAGCAGCGTGATTTATAGTCCTTTGGGTATATACCCAGTAATGGGATGGCTGGGTCAAATGGTATTTCTAGCTCTAGATCCCTAAGGAATCACCACACTGACTTCCACAATGGTTGAACTAGTTTACAGTCCCACCAACAGTGTAAAAGTGTTCCTATTTCTCCACATCCTCTCCAGCACCTGTTGTTTCCTGACTTTAATGATTGCCATTCTAACTGGTGTGAGATGGTATCTCATTACGGTTTTGATTTGCATTTCTCTGATGGCCAGTGATGATGAGCATTTTTTCATGTGTTTTTTGGCTGCATAAATGTCTTCTTTTGAGAAGTGTCTGTTCATGTCCTTTGCCCACTTTTTGATGGGGTTGTTTGTTTTTTCTTGTAAATTTGTTTGAGTTCATTGTAGATTCTGGATCTTAGCCCTTTGTCAGATGAGTAGGTTGCAAAAATTTTCTCCCATTTTGTAGGTTGCCTGTTCACTCTGATGGTAGTTTCTTTTGCTGTACAGAAGCTCTTTAGTTTAATTAGATCCCATTTGTCAATTTTGTCTTTTGTTGCCATTGCTTTAATTTCTAACTAAGGTGCCAGAAACATTCACTAGGGAAAAGATAATATTTTCAATAAATGGTGCTGGGAAAACTGGATATCCATATGCAAAAGAATGAAACTAGGCCCCTGCTTCTCACCCTATACAAAAATCAACTCAAAATAGAACAGAGACATAAATCCAATACCTGAAACTTTATTTATTTATTTATTTAGTTTGAGACCGAGTCTCGCTCTGTTGCCAAGCTGGAGTGCAGTGGTGCAATCTCAGCTCACTGCAAGCTCCGCCTCCCAGGTTCACGCCATTCTCCTGCCTCAGCCTCCCGAGTAGCTGGGACTACAGGTGCCTGCCACCACGCCTGGCTAATTTTTGTAGTTTTAGTAGAGACAGGGTTTCACCTTGTTAGCCAGGATGGTCTCAGTCTCCTGACCTCGTGACCCGCCCACCTTGGCCTCCTAAAGTGCTGGGATTACAGGCATGAGCCACCGTGCCCGGCCCAATACCTGAAACTTTAAAAGTACTAGAAGAAAACATAAGAGAAGTCTGGGAAAAAGTTTTATGAATAAGACCACAATAGTACAGGAAACAAATACAAAACTAAACAAGTCACAACAAAAACAAAAATAAACAAACTGCAACAAAAACAAAAATAAACAAATTGGATTATATCAAACTAAATGTTTTAACAACAAAAGAAATAATAGAGTGAAAACAATCTATAGAATGGGAGAAAATATTTTGAAACTACTCAACCAACAGGGAATTAGTATACAGAATATGCAAGGAACTCAAACAACTCAAGAGCAAAAAAGTAATAATAATGTGATTAGAAAATGGGCAAATGATCTGAACAGACATTTCTCAAAAAGAGATATAGATATGGCCAACAAATATATGAAAAACTGCTCAACATCACTATCATCAGGGAAATGGAAATCAAAACCACACTGAGTTATCATTGCATCTTAGTTAGAATGCCCATTATTCAAAAGACAATGTTAAAAATGCTGGTGTGGATATAGAGAAAAGAGAACTCTAAACTACCTCAGCCAATGTGGAGAACAGTATGGAGGTTTCTCAAAAAGCGAGAAATAGAACAACCATATGATCCAGCAATCCCAGTACTGGCCATTTATCCAAAGGAAAGAGAATTATTATATCTAAGAGACATCTGCACCCCCGTATTTATTGTAACATTATTCACGATAGCCAAGATACGGAATCAGCTGAGTTCTCCAACAACAGATGACTGGATAAACAAAATGTGGTATACATACACAATGACATACTATTCAGCCATAAAAAAAATAAAATCCTATCACTCGTGGCAACATGGATGGAACTGGAGAATATTATGCTAAGAGAAATAAGCCAGAAACAGAAAGTTAAATACTGCATGTTTTCACTCATATCTGGAAGCTAAAATAAAAATTGATCTCATAAAAGTAAAAAGTAGAACAGAGGATACTTGAGGGTAGGAAGGGTTGGAGGAAGAGATGAATTGGAGAGATTTATTAAAAGATACTAAATTATAGCTATGTAGGAGGTTAAGGTCTAGTTTTATATACCATTGTAGGATATAGTTAACAATAATATATTATATAGTTGTTAATAGCTAGAAGGAGGACTGTGACTGTTCCCTTCACAAAGAAATAATAAATGTTTGAGATCATGAATAAGCCAATTAACAAAATCTAATTATTTCACATTATGAATATGGAAATCTCACCGTGTATTCCATGAATATATACTATTGTTATTTATCAGTTCAAATATAAAAAAAACAAAAAATGTTCAATACTTTCAACAAACCTATTTGTATTATGCTCCTTATATAACTCTTTGGAGAGGAATAACAATCTGGAAGGATGAACTATTCTGAACATACCAATGATCCAAGGTCAAAACCTTATGGAGAGTTGAGCTAATTGGTTTGTATGAAAGGGCATGTTACTTAAGTGAAGAATAGATATGGGACCAATGTACAGGAGCAACAGTGGTGTTTTATACGTGAATTTAACTGATTGACTTTAAATTCTAGGTAGGCAAAATATTGTTTAAATAGCTATAAGCAAGGATTTTTTTCTCCCAATTGAAAGACAAAGTCTAAGGTTTAATGTGTGGTTTCATCAAAGAAATACAGGAAAATAACTATTAACTTACCAATTGTAGACTCTTGAAAGCCTATTTATTTTTAATTCTCGAGATTTTTTGTGAGTTTAAGAATAAACAAAAAGCACCTAACAATTTTCGGTTTGCTGCTAGTGGAGCCTTATGGGATCTGTCTTATCTCCTTCAGGACCTCACTAAATCTACAGGAGAGCTTCTTCAGGCTAGCCTACTGTTCTCATTCCTAAAGGTGACAGCACTGTTTCTTACCTCCAGCCCAGACTGAACTTCATCTTGTGTACTGATAGAGTCTTGTGAAGAATCTCTTATCCTCTGTCTTTCCAACAAGTGGTTGAGTTTTGAGTGCTGAAAAAACATTTTGTCAGATGGAAGAATATTATGCACTTCCTGTACAGAAGAAGTGAGGGCTTTTGAAGAGCTGATTACCAAAGACAGTCTGGCTGTAACTCCAAACTTAGTTCAGCTGCCCAACATGGTTGATTTTATTTAATTTCTAGCCTTATCCAATTAAAAGCCATGAAATACAACTTAGCAATGAAATAAATATATCATTAAAATCAGCAGTAATTGACAAAGTGATAAAAGCATTAGTATTTTTTATCAGAAATAAAGGATGATCTTTGCTTGTCTTTTGGACTTGAATCCTCAGAAAGTGTACAAATCCTAACTTTGAATGTGCCTATTGAGTATAGAATACACTGACTGGAAAAAAGAAAAAAGAAGAAAGAGAACTGACTCACCAATGCCTCTTTTCAATTAATGAAGTTAAATAAATACAATTCGGCAAAGATCTTTGCTGCCTTTAGAAGCTGTGATTCTTCAGCCGGGTGCAGTGCCTCATGCCTGTAATTCCAGCACTTTGGGAGGCCAAGGCAGGTGGATCACGAGGTCAGGAGATCAAGATCTTCATGGCCAATATGGTGAAACCCTGTCTCTACTAAAAATACAAAAATTAGCTGGGTGTGGTGGTGCATGCTTGTAATCCCACTTACTCGGGAGGCTGAGGCAGGAGAATCGCTTGAACCTGGGAGGAGGAGATTGCAGTGAGCTGAGATCGCGCCACTGCACTCCAGCCTGGTGACAGAGCAAGACTCCGTCTCAAACAAACAAACAAAAAAAAACAAACAAAAGAATACAAAAAAAGAGAAGAAGTTGTGATTCTTCAATACATGCATTATTGATATCTGTCCTGCTGGGAAGTCTCTGGCCCAATTGAAATGTACTCAAATACCTGCTGTGTCCCTTCTGTTCAGGCATTGTTTCATTTTTTACTGCCTTTAAGGAGGCTGCATTATGACTAGAATTTAAGAGATGCCTTGAATTGCATTGGCCCCATAAATAAGTTTGCCTGTAGTGTGAGAACTTGATGGGTACTAGGGAGGAAACAGGAGTTTGCAGCTGACACTGAAGTAACCCTGTCCCTTCCAATACTCTACAGGCTGCTGTAGTATCAGTGTCACCCATGCAGGGGACAGTATTGGCCATGTCTCCACGGGAGCACTCTATGCTCTCAGCATCCACTTCAATCTTCTCTCCCTCTGATTTGAATATTTTGAACAGTTGACTCAGTGCTTCCATTGCTACTCCATTTTCTGAGGACCTTCCAGTCTTCTCTCCTCCTTCCAAATTCTAAAGCTGCTGCTGGCTCTGTCTTCATGTTTCATAATGTGGGCTTGGCTTTTTTCAACAAATGAGAGTCCTGAGCCTGGTGGAGTCTTTTCCTAGCGGAATCAGAATGTTGGAAGTCCCTAAAAAGAGGCACAAATGAGCTCCTGTATTCTTTACCCGCTCATTGGGTGTAGTGTTGTGGGCAGGACTCTCTCTATTTACTGTGTTTCTGTTCCCAGCAAAACATCCTTGACCTCTGCAGTGCTGAGCTTGCCAGGTAAGGGAAATCTAGGGGTGGTTACATTCTTTGGCCTCGTGAGCTCACAAAGCCCCGTTGTCTCCAGGTGGTACTGTATCATGATCTCTTGTATCTGTTCCAATGGAGTCAGGGCAGGGACTAAGCTTCCATGTGTTCCTCACCAGAGGAACTGTCCAGGGACTTGTATGAGGCAGGCTATAATAGGGCTCCTCTCTGCCAGCTCTGCCACTTCCTTTCATTGGGTCTCCAATACTTTAGAATATATAAAAAATTAACTTCTCGATATGTTCAGGATATAGTTACAGACATTTTTCAGGATAAGGTGACAATATGCAGCCACATCATACAATTTTTGCCCACTGAAATGATAAGCAACAAAAAACAAAAATAACATTAAAGAAATAAGAAGCTTAAAAGTAGTCAGGAATAAAAGGGTTTTTAATATATGAAAGGTGTTAAACCATCAAAGAGACAGAGGAGAGAGAACCAGGTATATTCAAAAGTGTTAATGTTTTCTTTCTGATCCTAAACTGGGCCCCCCACACTCAGTAGCTAATGAAAGAGAGGCGAAGAACAAATATATTGTAAAATATAACTTTGAATATCCCAATTTCTCTCCTCTTCCATTTCAAAAGAGCCATATAAAGGTTGGATCTGTAACTTGAGCAAAGAATTGAGAAATCCGTCCTAAGTTGAAGCCTCTTCCTACTAACCTAGGCAATTCACACATGCTTCCTGGTTAACTTCTTCAAATACACCATTTCACAGATCACTTTAATGTTTCCCCAATTCTACCCAAATTGATACTTCTACTGGGTATCATTTGGCAAGAATTGTATCTTCTGATCCCTTTACAGATCTCTGTTCTCTCTCTTACTACTGAGTGAAAATAGAAGGGATGCAAGTTGAGTCATTATTGAAAATAACAGAGAATGTTCTCCTTATTATGAATGTAAGTGACATGATCTAAGGAATGAATTTGTAAAATTAGCAACTTACTATTAAGAAAGAGCTAATGTGCCTTCAAACAGGAGATTTTAATGGATGTCCCTTACAGTTCTACACCCACATTGGCAGGCTGTACTGAATCCTAGTGCAGCTCAATACATAAAGGAGGGATGAGTCAGGGGGCTGAAGTCAAGGGACACATTCTTACCCTTTCTCTCTCTACATAGCTGTCCACTGCCCAAAGGACATGTCCTGCTTGAAGCTGGGAGTACTTTCCTTCTCTATGATAAAAAAATGAAGGAAATGGGCTTCTTCCAATATAAGGTTCAGCTCTTTCTGAGAAAGAGTCCTTTTTACCTATGAAGAAAATTCTGCAAAGGGACAGAATTCTTTATAGAAAAGAAAAGCTGACTCTCCACAGACTTGGTGTATGTCTTTGTCATCACGGCCAGTAGGTGGCTGTCATCCTCTGTAAATAACTGAACAGCCTCCAGAGTAGAATAAATCTTGACATTTCCTTTTCTTTAGAGAAAGTTACATCATTTTAACAAAAGTATTCATTCATTTCCAAAATTTTTCACCAGGAGGGAAAAAAAAGACCTCTGATATGGATGTTTATGAAAAACCTAGAACTCTCACTTAACTTTTGCTTTTATTTGATGACTTTGTGCTCTTAGGGGAAAACTGACAGCCAAAAACCACAAGGGAACAGGAAGCAGCTGTACGAGTGGCAGTGTGGGTTGCTGGTGAGTGAATGAGGAGAGCACGCTGGGATTTCTACACTGGAGAGGGAGGAAGCTATTGTGAGATGGGAGTGAAAGAATTGAATCCTGTAAGCAGAGAGGAAGGGAGAGTGTGGCAGGCATCAGAATCAGCAAAGAATGCTATAAATATAGATAGCTATAAAGCCCATGCTATTTATATATTATATAATATATAGTATCTGAAACAAGGATCAGTCTCTTAGACTGATATTCAATCTCCCAGACTTATATATATTTAGTCTAGGAGGAGACTATATATATATATATATATATATATATATATATATATATATATATATATACACACACACACACACACACACATCAGGCTACATTTCCCACTACCATTATCAAGAACGGCCAAAAAATGTATAGAGTACCAATTTACAGATATATTTATAATACATTAGTCTAGGAGACTAATTCCTTTATCAGATATTTACAAGCCGTCACATTCTTATTGAATAAAAAATCAGTCAGACTTATCTTTAATGTCAAGTGTATCTAATATTCATACTTCTCTAAGACTGTCTTCAATTCTCTTTTTAGGCTCTCAGCATTTTCCAATCAGTTATAGAGAGGGATGGGAGAGTTGACTATTCTCAGATAGATCTATATGAATGAATGAGAAAATATCCATCATCTGTTAAGCCGTGACTCAGTGGAAGATAATCTGTTAAGTTCTTTTACATGTTTTAGTTTGTTTGATATTCACAACTCCTCTAGAAATCTTTCTACCTTACCTTACATTTTTAAAATTTGAGGCTCAGAGGAGTTAAATAAGTTACCCAGGATCACAGACATGTCCTGGCAAAATATAGATTCAATGCAGAATCTTAAATTCCATGTTACAAGTAATTACTTAAGTTTTATATTTTGAAATTCAGATACAAATTAATCAAAAAATTGCACACTATTTTGCTTTCTGTTTTTTAGTCATAGCTGCTATTTTAGTATTATTTTTGACTGATTTCCATCCAAGGTTGCTCCATACTTCAGATATTGGGGATGAGAAATGTTCTGATCTAGTTTCACTTTTCTATCTTATGGAGATTCCAAGACTGTTATATTCGTTACAAATTGATTATTTATTACTCCCTAAGAGTTTATAATTTTTATGAAATATCACCATACCTATAGTTTAATCTAATATCACCATACCTATAGTTTAATATCACCATACCTACAGTTTAATAACACCATACGTATAATTTAATCAGGATTAAAGGACACAGTGGAGAGGAATAACTCTTGGCATTTCTATCTCTACCAGAAATGGAGGAGTGTTTTATAATAACAGTGAAAGCAATTTGACAAAGGGTAAGATTAGGCAACCAGATTGTTAAAATATATAATATCTGAAATTATTTTACTATCATGGTAATAGGATTTAGGAGAAAGTTTGTATCAATTTTCAATAAAATGTTTATAGGGTGATAATCAGGCAATCTAGGTAGATATCAATATAAGCTCTCATATAAGAAAGTAAAATCTTGATGGAATACAGGATTGACTTAAGATTTGGTTATAAAAAGAAAATTAACACAGTACAGGTTTCAGGTATGATGCATTAAGAAGGCTGGACCATGTCCTACTACCTTTAACAAGTACAGAACTGTCAAAAAATGTATAAAGTACCAATTTACAGATATTGGATAATAGTCTACTCAGGGCTGTGACACAGGGGTAAAGAATAAAATAACTCCTTCAGTTCAAAAATTAACCTTTCTTTCTTCCCGAAAGTTTGGGCAAGGGAAAAAATGGAAGCATCAGGGCTTCCAGATAACCAGTCCATGGGTCTGAGGCATGCACTTGATCTCTCAAGTCACCTTCTCGGCCCTCTTCTAAGTGTACTTTATTTCCTTTCATTCCTGCTTTAGAGCTTTTAAATAAACTTTTACTCCTGCTCTAAAACTTGCTTCAGTCTCTCATTCTGCCGTATGCCCCTCAGTTGAATTGTTTATTCTGAGGAGGCAAGAATTGAGGTTGCTACAGACTCATGTGGATTTGCTGCTGGTAACATACTTTGGTGCCGTGACTTGGATACATTCTGCTAATAACATAATTTGTTGCTGCGTGATTCAGATATGTTCCCCAGTTGTAAGATACTGCCATGGCTCACCTTCTTTGGCTGGAGGTGTTAAACCCCAGTACATGGTTTTCTTCTCCCTTTTTGCTCTAATGCTCACTAACCAACCCATAGAATTACTTTTCTTAGCCGCAAGTGGCTGTTCCTCTGTTCCTCCAGCTGATCTCTCAGCTCAACCTGATGGGTGGCTCACAGGGGTGTGAAGGACCTTGGGGTTCACACCAAGTAGACCTGAGACACTAAACATCTTCCTGGACAGGAGGCTTATGAGAGTGGTATGGTGAAAACCTGAGACCATGCAATGTCTGGGGTTTCCTCTGCTTTTTCACCTAAAATCAGCTCTTTCCCCCAAACCTTAATTGCCTATTCTCCTGTTTTCTCTGTGTATATTCTGAAATGACCTTGCATATCTCTGACCATCTGCTTTGGGGGAAGTCTGACTTTTTGCTTTTACTTTGCATGCCACATAACTTCTTAAACACACACTCCTTGTTATTTGGGCACCTGTGGCTCTTGCTGCATTTGTGTGGGAGCAAAAACATGGGCTACCTTGTGGATATCCTCTGAGATTTATGTTTGTTTTTACCCTACCAGCCCAGATGACCTCCAACCCCTCCCCTGTCTGCTAGCACATTGCTGGGACAGACACTAATTGGAACTCTGGCTCTGTCAGCTACTTATGACTTACCATATGCTTTTTGTTCCTGTTATGCCCCAGGGACAAGTTTTCCAGTGGCCCTTGAAGCAATCTGTCCACCTGCATAAAGCCTCACTCTGTGGCCCCACTTGCTTTTTTTGAGTTAGCACCCCTTTGGGAGGAGGAGATAGTCTTTCTTTGTCATTTGTGAGTTCTTACCCCAAGCTCCAACTCTTCTAGAGGTTACTACTTTATGTCAAGAGGCAAATAGACATTGCCCTCTTGAATCCAAGGGCTTTTGGTTTGGGGAACATACGAAGGCTTTCCATGAGTGTTCCTCTTTCTTCCTCCTATTTCTTCCTGTAGCCTCCATTTCTCAAATCACTTTCACACCCTTCTCAGTATGCTTCAAGACCTTTATGGTCTTATTTGAAGGGTGGGGGAAGTCTAGCTCCCTTGTGGCAGTTAGCTGAAAAGCAGGCTTCTTGTCTACTTGAACATGAGAAATGGGAATCTGAGAAAAGAAATAATCATTTTGTTGATAAAATGCTCTGAGCAAAAGTTACTATAACATCATGGAGACAAGGATAGGTCAGCCCAAGAGCCCAGGCACAAGAGACCCATAGGACAGAGATAAAGGTTTGCCCCAGGCTAATAGATTACCATCAGAACAGAGATGAAGGCAAGGTTAGAGGTACATGGTAAGACTGGTTTATTCTGGAACCCCAAGGATGAACAGGGGAGGGTCCTCTCTTCACTCTGGTATCTCCTCTGTTCTCAAGTGGGTCATTGTAATGAGATGGGACCAGGGTTAAGGGCACACAGTAAGACCAGTTTATTCCAGAACCCTAAGGACAAATGGGGGACATCCCATTCAGTATAATAGGAAAGTAATAGGGGACAACTTCTTGTTCCTTTTTCCTTTTTTTCTCCTCTGTTCTCTCTCTGCAAATGGGTAATCACATCTCCATACCACAGAACACACCCTTAGGATGCATCCTTAAGAACTGGAAAAAGTTTAATTCCCTGAAACTTTGAAACCAAAATCCTAGTTTTCCACTGTAATACTGTTTGGCTAAAAATGAACTCAGAGAAAATTACAAAAGTCAGCCTTGGAACCCAGTGCCTCTGTGCAGGAGATCCTCAAATTAGCCTCCTCAGTCTTTTATAACTGAGACCAGGACAAGGAAGACAAGCCTAAGGAAAAAGAGAAATGCAGGGGGAAAAGGCAGGCTGAACTATTGGCTGCTCTGCAATAGAGGCTGGAGCTCTCCAACTCCCTCCAGGTTGCCCTAAGGACATTCCTTCACGTAACTGCCACTGGTGTGGCAATCCAGGCCACTAGAAGACAAACTGCCCCGGTGGGATAAATGGGAAAAAGCCATGTGCAGCTTGCCCTCTCTGCCACAAGCTTGGCCACTGGAATGAGACTGCCCCAAGGGCTGAAGGGTCCGAGGAAGGGATCCAACCTTTGATGGCCTTGAGCCAAAGGGGCTCTCTGCTATGACTGGCTTCCAAATCAGAAAGCATCATCAACAGAACAAAGCCAAGGGCAACTCTGGAGGCAGAAAGTAACATTGTACATTTCCCTTTTGGGTTCAAGAGCTGCCTACTCTGTGCTAATATCCTTCTCTGAGCAACTCTCCTCCAAATGCTACTGAGTAATGGGAAAAAATGGCACCTCCTTCATCCAAAAGAAAAGATTCGCACCTCTTTGGGGAAAAATATACTTTTGAATTCATCTTTCCTTCTAATAGCACTATTTCTTCCAGGAAAGCTACCTAAAACATGAACAAATTAACTTCAATCTGGACCGTCTTACCTCAGGGTTTAGAATAGCTCACACTTAGGTTGACGAGCCCTAGCAAAAATTGAACTGAACAATCTCTTGAGTGGAGATAACTTCTACAGTATGTAAATAACCTCCTCATTTACTCCCCCTTCACAGAACTTGCACAGCAACATGCAGTAAAATCCTTAACTTTCTAATAGAAGGAAAATGACTTGTCTAATTCAAAGGTTATAAAGGTAAAGAGGTATTTCTGGGAAGGAAGGTTATAAAGAAAATAGATTTTGTATGAGAAAGAATTTTGTTTGGTAAATTCTTGTCCCAAAGTAAAATAACTGGTTGTTTAAAAAGAAAGATATTTAGGACAAGTCAGAAAGTCCAAGTATGTCATAAGTGGCCCATGTTGTGAAAAGATTAGTGAAAGGAAATTTATGAAAGAAATCTTGTACAATTTAAAGGTTAATAGGCCTACTAATTAACTGTTACTATGACTCTTAACTATACAACTACTTGTCTGCTTTAAAGCTAGGTAAGGCCTGGTGACAGAGTTAGCCATGCACCCTAGCTATACTGGAGTCAGACCTTATCTGCATTTCTGTCTGGTATCCTAGGCTCAAAACCTCATATATAATTAGAATTACTTACTTACCAGCTGATAAGATTTGGCTGTGTCCCCACTAAAATATCATCTTGAATTGTAGTTCCCATAATCCCCACATGTTGTGGAAGGGACCCAGTGGGAGTTAATTGAATCAAGGGGGCGATTACCCCCATGTTGCTGTTCCTGTGATAGTGAGTTTTCATGAGATCTGATGGTTTTATAAGGGGCTTTTCCCCTTTGCTCAGCAATTCTCTTCCTGCTGCCATGTAAAGAAGGACATGTTTGCTTCCCCTTCCACCATGATTGTAAGTTTCCTGAGGCCTCTCAAGCCATAGTGAACTGTGAGTCAATTAAATCTCTTTCCTGTATAAATTACTCAGTCTCAGGTAGGTCTTTATTAGCAGCGTGTGAACAGAGTGATACACCAGGTTTTCATAAAAAGTTTCTAAGAGTTAAACAGTGTAACATGTATTTGAGACTACTTGAAAAACAGTTTTACGTGCAAGGTAGGTAAGGAAAGTCAAATGTGCTTTTGGTAAAAGATTATAAAAAGGCATGGGAATGTGGATTTTTGTCTTGTTTAGAGGATTTAAGGATTGTTTTAATTTAGATAGGATAAAGCTAAAGGTTTAACCAAGTTGTGGAAGGTTTCTGAAATATTAATCTTGCAGAAGAAATTCTGTGTGTAATCATATTGGCTAAAGTTAAAGGGGTATTATTCAATTTTCATTTAAATTGAGCATTAAAATAAAAGCAAAACAGTTTTATTAAAGCATTAATCTGCCCTTTATCAATGTGCTATTGGTGTGTGTTCCAAAATTACGTAAAACTCCTAATCCCTTTTTTTTTTTTTTTTTGAGATAGAGTCTTACTCTGTCACCCAGGCTGGAGGGCAGTGGTGCGAACTCGGCTCACTGCAATCTCTGCTCACTGCAATCTCTGCCTCCTGGGTTCAAGCAATTATTCCACTTCAGCCTCCCAAGTAGCTGGGACTACAGGTGTATGCCACCACACCCAGCTAATTTTTTGTTGTTACTGTACTTTTTTAGCAGAGAATGGGTTTCACCATGTTTGCCAGGCTGGTCTCAAATTTCTGACCTCAAGTGATCTGACCACCTCAGTCTCCCAAAGAGCTGGGATTACAGGTATGAACCATCATGCCCATCCTGAAACTCCTAATTTTTATATACCTTAGTATACATTATCAGTAATTTTTCCCTCTTGTTATAAAGAATAAAAGTAATTTTATTTTGCCAAATGTTGATGTCTATGTTGAGATTAATTCATTAAATCATTGAACACTTCTTATGCTTCAAGTTGCTGAGCTGGTCACAGGGGATTCAACGAAGATTGAAGGTGTTTGTTAGTCACACATTATTAACACTTACAAATTAATCCTCATTTCCTCTGATGAGGTATATCTGCATTTTTCAGATGACAGGGTCTCATTATTTTTTATGGTTGAATAGTACTGCATTGTGTGTATGAACTACATTTCCTTTACCATTCATCTGTTAATGGACACTTAGGTTATTTCCAAATCTTAGCTGTTGTAACCAGTGCTGCAACATAGTAGTGTAGATATCTCTTGGACATACTGATTTCCTTTCTTTTGTGTACATATACAGCTGTGGGATTGCTGGATCATAAGGTAGCCTGATTTTTAGTTTTCTGAGGAATGTTCAAATTGTTCTCCATAGTGGTTGTACTAATTTAAATTCCAATCAACAGTGTACGAGATTTCCCTTTTCTCCACATCCTCATCATCACAAATTAAAAATTTATAAATACATATTTATAACACTGATACAATGGTAGACTTAAAAGTCATTCAAAACCTTTTTTAAAACTTGAAAAATTATTTTCTGAACATGGATAAATGAAACTACATCAAAATTAAAAACTTCTGTGTCTCAAAGATACAATCAAAAGAGTTAAAAGGGCAATCTTAAAAATGGAAGAAAATATTTGCAAATAATATATCTCATAAGGGGTAATGGCCAGAATCTATAAGGAACTTCTACAATCAACAACAAAAAGCATTTAACTTAATTTAAAAAGGGAAAAGATTTGAATAGACATTTATTTAAAGAAGACATACAAATGATCAACTAGTATATTTCTATGGTCTGAATGTTCCTCCTAAATTCTTATGCTGAAATCCTAACACTGAAGTGATGGTATTAGAAGGTGGGAATTTTGGCAGCAGATTAAACCATGAGGGCAGATCCCTCATTAATGGGATTAGCGCCCTTATAAAAGAGACCCCAGAGAGCCAACTTTCCTTCCAGCATGTGAGGATACCTCAAGAAGACACCATCATTTGAGCCAAGAAATGGGCCCTCAGTGGATTCAGAATCTGCAGGGGCCTTGATGTTGGACTTTCCAGCTTCCAGAACTGTAAGAAATAAATTTATCTTATTTGTGAATTACCAAGTTGATGGTACTTGTTATAGCAGCTCTAACAGACTAAGGCACATATGGAAAGATGCTCAACCTCACTAACTGTTAGGGGATACAAATCAAAATCACAATGAGATATCACTTCACATCCATCAGGGTGGTTAGTACTTTAAAAAACACCCCAAATAACAAGAGTTGGCATGATGTAGAGAAATGGAAAGACTTGTGCCCTGTTTGTGGGAATATAAAATGATGTAGCATAGTTGTAATGGAAAACAGTGTGATGTTCCTCAAAAACTTAAAAATAGAATTACTATATAATCCAAAATTTCCACTTCTGGGTATATATCCCAAACAATTTTTCAAAGCAGGGTTTGAAGAAATATTTATATACCATGTTTATAAAAGCTTTCTTCACTGTAGCCAAAAGGTAGAAGTAATCCAAGTGCTCATCAATGGATGGATGAATAGATAAATAAAATGTAGTGTATACATATAATGGAATATTATCAAGCCTTATATGCATTCCATTAAACATATCATGGAATATTATTCAGCTTTTTACAATGGAGTATTATTTTTCATTATATTATTCGGTAAAATGTGGTGTATACATATAATGAAATGTTATTCAATCTTATTCTGACACGTGTTGCAACATGGATGAACCTTGAGTACATTATGCTAAGTGAAATAAGCCAGTCACAAAATAGCAAATACTGTATGATTGCACCTATATGAAGTATCTAGAGTAGTCAAATTCATAAAAACAGATAGTAGAATAGTGGTTGCCAGAGGCTTAGGGATGGCAGGAGCTGGAAGGAGTGGAGAGATGTTATTTAAGGAGCATAGAATTTCAGTTTTGCAAGATGGAAAAGTCTGGAGATTAGTTCCATAATGCTGTGAATGCAGTTAATACTACTGAACTGTATACCAAAAAATGGTTAAGGTGGTAAATTTTCTGCTAACTACTTTATCTTAATTTTAAAAATAGGTAACAAGGGCAACATTATTCCTTGGAAAACAATGATAAAATATAACTTAGCTAAATTCAGCCCAGCCAAGCAGTGATTAAAGGATGAGGTAGAGGGGAATCAACATTGGAGAAGGGATGTAGACCAAAAGCAGCAGATGGGCATGGGCTCGAGGAAAAGTCATCATTCCTGGTCTAGGGGTTGGCTTTCAGATTTGATTATTCTAGGCTTCAGAGTTAAGAAGGACATAACCAAGTCACAAGAGTTTATATACAAAAAGGTAAATTTTTGAAAGTACAGTATTCTCTGTGGATAATAGGTAAGTGTTAATTGCACTAAGTTCTTTCCTAGTGGATTAATATATCCAGAAGATCAATAATTTCCTTGTTGTGACTGTCACAAAAAGCAAGGAAATACATGATTTCAAACAATGCTTCTCCCACATTGTTTAACTTAACAGAGTTAAATAACGAGAATAGTGTTAATACGAAGAATGAAATAGCTAAATTCTAGCAAATGTTTATTGTCAGTCACACATTGTTAACACTTACAAATTAATCCTCATTTCACCTCATGAGGAATACCTGCATTTTTCATATTTATTGAATGTGTACCAGTGGCCAATTCCATTTAGTCCCTATAGATATCAGTGTCTCTGATGGTTAATTTTAGGTGTAAACTTGATTGCATTAGGAATACCTAGCAATTTTGGTCAAGCATTATTTTGGGGTGTATCCCAGGGTGTTTCCAGAGGAGATTAGCATATGTGTCTTAATGGGCTAAGTGGGGAAGATCCACCTTCAGTGTGGGTGGGCACCATGTGATCTGCTGGGAATCTAGAGAGAACGAAACTGATAAAAGACAGATGCGTGGATCTATCCACTGAAACCATGATGCACTCTTTCTCCCCTGTCCTTCAACAACAAGTCCAAGCTGCCCGATCTTTGGACTCCAGGGCTTAAACCAGAAGCCCTTCAGTTCTCAGGACTTCGGCCTGGGACTGAGAATTTCATTATCCACTTCCCTTATTCTGAGGCCTTCAGACTTGAACTGAGCCACACTACCAGCATCCCAGGGTCTCCATATTTATTATATGTAATTATTATATATATTTATTACATCTATATACATATATATACTGATTTTGTCTTGCTGGAGAACCGTGAGTAGCACAGTGACCAAAGCGGACAGTGGTAAGTTATATTATTATTCCTATTTACAGAAGAAAATACAGAAGTATAGGGAGTTATTGAATTGTGGAGCCACTGTTGGAATGCAGAAAATCTGACTCTGAATCCCCAGCTCTTACATGCTCTTGGGACATGTTTTGGTCAAAAGAACCAGAGGTGATTTCTAGACTGATCGATGCTTTTCCAGTAGAGTCCTGCCTAAGGAATAAAAAAGTAATTCTCTTCAGCTGTTATGCTTCTTCACTGTAAAGTCCCATTTGCTTATGCCAGATGTGTTTCATAATGAATATATTGAGCCCTATTTTACTTACACATGTTCTATCCTAGTTTTGTCTCCTTGAGAATTTATCTTTATAAATTCAAATACATTTGAAAAATAATTTGTTCATCCCAGTAATATACACAACATAATCATGGTACAATTATTCAAACAAAGAAATTAACATTGATATTATATTACTATCTAAACTTTAGATTTCATCCGTTTTTTTCATTAACATTATTTTTCTGTTTCAAGAATCAATCCAGGATCCCACACTGCATTTATTTGTTTTATTTCTTTAGTCTCCTCCAATCTATAACACATGCTCAGTCTTTCCTAGTCTTTCATTATCTTGAGGCTTTTAAATAAAATTGATCAGCTGTTTTGTAGAATGTCCATCAATTTGGATATGTGTGGTATTTTCTCATGATAACACTGAATTTACAGATTTAAGAGAAGCATACCCCATCAATGCCAAGATCTTGGTCTGCCTGCCTATGTGCACAAACACGTATGACCTACCCAGGCACAGAGACAAAAGAAGCTCTTTCCCCTGGTCCCAGAGTACACATTCAGTTCATTTGTGCAAATACCCATGTCCAGGTGTCTTGATGGCTATTGAGGGAGTTGGTGTGGTACCCTAGTGCTATTAGTGCAGGACACAGCTTGCTTAACATGGAATCACAGCAACCCTTTTAAAAGGCATAGGTGGAATTTCCATTCACGTAAGGTTTCTGTTTGCATGTGTTTTTGACTTTTTAAAGACTTAATTGTCACAAGTTTCATGATTAACTGCCACAGGCTGCTATATAACAAAACTTCAGCTACTCACATTCATGCCTAATAGTTCTAATATATTATTTATCTAGGTTTGATATCCTTGTTTCATGGACCCTGTTAGAGCAAACTAAATATAGCCTGAGAAGGACTCCATACTTCTATATTTAAGTCCTTGTGGATGAACTGCAACCTAATTTAATAGGTAGACAAGATTGAAAACCTAACTTAAGAATATGAGTCTGTATCAATAGCTGAGTCTTGACCAATCCCAGCAGCCATACCTCAACCAGTCATACACTGCTGAGTGTTCAAACTGTGTTCAAATAAGGCAAATGCCAAGCTGTAACAATCTAGCTGTTTTTGTAGCTCGCTTCTGATTTCTGTACGTCATTTTACTTTTTTTGTCTATAAACTTGTTCTGACTACAAGGCAACCCTGGTGTCTTTCTGAATCTGCTGTGATTCTGGGGGCTACCCAATTCGTGAATCGTTCGTTGCTCAATTAAACTCCTTTCAATTTAATTTGGCTGAAGTTTTTCTTTTAACAACCTTAATCCTCAGGAAGGGTTTCTAATTCTAAATGTAACTACTTAGTGCAAAGTGCACCAACTGGAAAGAAAATAAAGATAATTAAAGTGTCATTGTCTTCTCAACTAAGTTAAATGAATGAATTTTGCAAAGGTCTTTGCTGCATTCGAAATTGTGATCTTGCAATGTCTACATTAATCACATCTTTCCTTATGGGAGATACCTGCCTTTATGTCTTCTGTTCAGGTGTTGTTTCATTTTGTTTTGTTTTTTAATGAAGTCTCCACTGTGACCAGAATTCATGAGATGTCTTGGATTTCATTGGCCCTATGAATAATTTTTCCTGCACTGTGATAACTTACTGAGTCCTAGGGAGGAAACAGAATTTTACAGCTGGCACTGGAATAACCCTTGCCCCTTTCAATACTCTCAGTCTGCTGTGGTATCAGGGTAACCTATGCTGAAGACACTGATGTTGGCCACATCTCCATGAGGAAACTCTGTGCTCTTAGCAACCACTTTAATCTTCTCTCCTAATTGCAATGATCTGAACAGTTGACTTAGTGCTCCCACTGGAATTGTTCCAGCTCTTGAGTACCTTCTTCAAGTTAATGTTGTGAGCTTTAGATTTTTAAACAAATGAGAGCCCTGTGTCTTCTGCAGTCTCTTCAAGTGGAATTAGAATTTGGAAACTTTCGAATAGAAGCACAGGTGAGTTTTTGCATTCCTACCAGCTCTTTGGGTGCAGATCTGTGGGCAGGGTGCTTTCCACTAACCATGGTTGTGCTGAATTGGACTTCCTTGGGTTGTAACCCTTGTAGCTCATGAATCACCTGGCAGGAAGGAGAAGCAAAGCTATGCTCACCCCTTGCCCTGAGGCTTCAGAAACTTGGCTGTCTCCAGCTGGTGCTGCATAGTGATTGATCCTTAGCCAAGTCTTCCTGTGCACCAGGGGGCTCTCCATGCCCTTTTTAGGTTTACTAGATGCACTTTACCTGGGGTGGGGGTGGAGGAAGTAAAGTCAAGTTCGCAGCAGGACCTGGGGGCAAGGGTCAGCCACCTCAGTGCTCATGCACTCCATTGCACTCCCTGCCCAGGTCCCTCCAGATTTGCCACTCAGTTCCCCAATACTGTAGCATATATAACATGTAAATTATAAACATAAAATTATAAGGCCCCCAAACCACCTGAATGAACTTCCTCCTCTGACAGGGTATTCTTAAAATTTAACCTGAAAGACTGGTTCAGGCATGACAGTTGGACATGCTTCATTGGAACTCTCCCTGGCATTAACATCAACACAGAACTTAAGTCTGATAAGAAGCATTTACAATCTATTCTCTCTGAAGCCTGCTACCTGGAAGCTTCATCTGCATAAAATTTTGGTCTCTACAACTTACTGCAACCCAGGCTTTCCTTTCTATTAATAATAACTCTTTCAACCAATTACCAGCCAGAAAAATTTTAAATCTACCTATAACCTGGAAGACCCCATGCTTCGACCTGTCCCGCCTTTCTGGACTGAACCAATGTATTTCTTAAATGTATTTGATTAAAGTCTCATGTCTCCTTAAAATATATAAAACCAAGCTGCACCCCAACCTCCTCGGGTATATGTTCTTGGGATCTCCTGAGCCCAGTGTCACAGGCAATGGTCACTCATATTTGGCTCAGAATAAATCTCTTCAAATATTTTATGAAATTTGACTCTTTTCATTGACAATAGCTCCAGGATATAAAAAATATATGGCTGTAGGTTACTGTTCCAGGACAAGGTATCAGTGTGGAGCCAAATCATAAAAAATTTGCATCCAGAAAATGTAATGAAAATAAGTTACATTAAAAAAACAACAGCAACCAAATAATGGAAGGGGTTATCACATTTGAAATGTGTTAGGGAATCACAACTGAAAGGTGTTAGGGAATCACAAAGACAGAGTCAGGTTTATCAAAAAATATGCATGTCACCCTGCTCCTATCCTGGTTTCCCAACAAGCGATTGAAGAGGAAAGAAAAGATAGGAACAAACATTGTTTAATATGTAAATCAGAGCCCTCTAACCCATCAATAGGAGAAAAGGAATTTAAAATTGGGTCTCTAATCTGAGGTAGAGATTTGAGCGATCTCTGCGAAGCTGAAACCCTGCCTTACTGTCTGGGGAATTCACACCTGGGCAATTTACACACACTTACTGATTAACTTCTTCAGTTAACAATTTTGAGCAGATTACCTCAGTATGCTTCAATTCTACCTAAATAGGTAGCAAACAGGTGTCAATTGGTAGTCATTATAGTCTCTGAAATCCCTTTACTTATGGCAGTGCTCTAACTCAGAGTCAAGGTGCAACTGATCCAAGCTCATTTGTTATTCAAAGTGAGAGTGAGAATTTTCTCCTGATAGTAAAGTCAAGGGACAGAATCTGAGAATAGGAAAGAATTTCTAAAACTGACAACTTACTTGTAAGAAAGAGCTAATGTGCCTTCAAATGAGATTTTTTTTCCTGATTTCCATTGGAGTTCTGCACCCAGATTGGCTGGCTGCACTGATTCCTAATATAACAGAATACATAGAGGGAAGGATGGAACAGGAGGCCCTTGGAGGCTGGCCAGGCTGGAGGTAAGGAACACATCCTGACCCTTTTTTCCCCACATAGCCATCCATTGCCAAAAAAAGTTAAAATGTGCCTGAGGCTGGGAGTATTTTCTCTAAGATACAAACATTAAGAAAAAGTGCTTATTCCCATACTGGGGTCAGTTCCTGACAGGAAAGAGCCTCTTTTTAACTCTGAAATGAAATCTCCTGCCAGGGACACACTTTTGCATAAGCAGAAAAGCTGCTCCTCACAGACTTGGCCGCTGTCTTGGTGCATTTTGGTCATTGGTGGCTCTCTTTTCCTGTAAATGTTTTAACAGCCTCAGAGTAAAATGGAGCCTATTGTGGAAGACTGAGTGCTGGTGGCATGGGGCTCAAAGGATTTACCAAGACAGTTGTAGGTAAAGGAAGGCAGAAAATTTATTAGGAAAATATGTTGCCAGAGAGACAACAGGCAGCCAGTGGAAGAGAAGCTGACTGCCAGGAGAGAAAGGCTTGCTGGAGATTTTATAGGATAAAATCTATGCTGTCTGTTGAAGAGGGCTTTGTGTGGTATTGATAACACAAAGGTTGCAGTGAGCTAACTTGCAGATGTCTACTGATAGCTGGGTACAGAAATATTATGAATGATTTGAGCAGGAGGACTGTGTGTCCCAGACTATAAAGAAAAGCAAGCTTGTTTTCTACCTGCTTCCTCTTTTTGCTTTCTCCTGCTCCCACCAGCCCTACTCTTTTTTCCCAATTAAGACTCCACAGAACCTGCCTTTTATTTCCCCTTTGCAAAGCTAATGTTACATCATTATAAAAGGGACATTCCCTCTTTTTCCAGAAATATTCCTAAGAAAAGAAAAACAGCCTGTTATATAAGAGTGTCTGAAAAAACTAGAACTTTCACTCAAGGTCGGCTTTAATTTGCAGTTTTGTATTCATAAGGGGAAAGTGATGGGCAAACCCCACAAGAGAACAGAAATCAGCTGTGTGAATAGGCACTGCAGGCTAATGAGGAGTGAAGAGGAGAGCACAGTGGGAATTTCTAGAGGAAGAGAAAGGAATCTAATGTGATATGGGAGTGAAAAATGGGATCCAGAAAAGCAGAGAGGAAAGGGGGAAGTGGACCAGGTCTCAGAACCAGCAAAGGCTACTATGTATATTTCACTTAGTTTAGGAGACTAACTTCATATGGGAGTGTATGCTGGAATTCTGAGAGCCAGAAAAGGAACGTGCCAGGTGCCAGAATCAGTTAATAGGCATTATGTGTCTTCTGCATTTCAATCTACATGCTGCTTCTTTTCTTTCAGGTATTCATACAAACCAACATTTCCTGACTGAATGCAAATAGGACACTTCTTTGAAATGAGGAGCGACAAATTTTTAACCTCTCTAGAATTCATGACAGAATACTGTTTTTTTTTTTTTAACTCTGTCTCCATTGAAAGTCAGTTACTGAATGGTAGGACACAATTCTTATGAATTTTGTGGAAAGACAAATAATATTCTCATCTACAACTGTGTGAAGAAAAATAGAAAAATACTTGCCATGTGTTAAATCCTTACTCTATGGAGAATACTATGCAAACTGCTTTCAACTGCCTGTGTTCATTTAAGAATCACAACAACTATGTAAGTATTTTTAATCCTTTCTATTTATAAGAAACTGAGACTCAGAGATATTAAGTGCTTTTTTTCAACATCACACATACATGCAAACAGAGTGAAATTTCAATGTTAAATTTTTTATTGTTATTTACAACTAATGTGTAAGCTTTGTATTGGGAATTTCTGCAATAATTTTAACTCTCTTTTGATTCCTGGATTATACACAACTCTCTCCTGCTCTCTGTATATCCTTGGTTCATGTTGTATTTTTGGCTGATTTTGACCAATCTTTTATTTTGTATTTTTATTTATTATTTACTTATTTTTTGAGGCAGAGTCTCGCTCTGTCACTCAGGCTGGAGTGCATTGACGCTATCTGGGCTCACTGCAAGCTCTGCTTCCAAGGTTCACGCCATTCTCCCGCCTCAGCCTCCCAAGTAGCTGGGACTACAGAAACCCGCCACTACGCCCGGCTAATTTTTTGTATTTTTAGTACAGAAGGGGTTTCACTGCATTAGCCAGGATGGTCTCGATCTCCTGACCTCATGATCTGCCCACCTCGGCCTCCCAAAGTGCTGGGATTGCAGGCTTGAGCCACTGCGCCTGGGCCCTATGTTTTGTTTTGTTTTGTTTTTTATTATTATACTTTAAGTTCTGGGATACATGTGCAGAATGTGCAGGTTTGTTACATAGGTATACATGGGCCATGGTGATTTGCTGCACCCATCAACTCGTCGTCTCCATTAGGTATTTCTCCTAATGCTATCCTTCCCCTAGCCCCCACCCCCAACAGGCTCCAGTGTGTGATGTTTCCCTCCCTGCGTCCACGTGTTCTCATTGTTCAACTCCTATTTATGAGTGACAACATGTGGTGTTTGGTTTTCTGTTCCTGTGTTAATTTGCCGAGAATGATGGTTTCCAGCTTCATCCATGTCCCTGTAAAAGACATGAACTCATCCTTTTTTATGGCTGCATAGTATTCCATGGTGTATAGGTGCCACATTTTCTTTATCCAGTCTATCATTGATGGGCGTTTGGGTTGGTTCCAAGCCTTTGCTATTGTGAACAGTGCTGCAATAAACGTATGTGTGCATGTGTCTTTATAGTAGAATGATTTATAATCCTTTGGGTATATACCCAGTAACGGGATTGCTGGGTCAAATGGTATTTCTAGTTCTAGGTCCTTGAGGAATCCCCACACTGTCTTCCACAATGTTTGACCTAATTTACACTCCCACCAACAGTGTAAAAGTGTTCCTATTTCTCCACACCCTCTCCAGCATCTGTTGTTTCCTGACTTTTTTAATGATTGCCATTCTAACTGGCGTGAGATTGTATCTCACTGTGGTTTTGATATGCATTTCTCTACTGACCAGTGCTGATGAGCTTTTTTTTCATGTGTCTGTTGGCTGCATAAATGTCTTCTTTTGCGAAGTGTGTGTTCATATCCTTCACCCACTTTTTGGTGTTTTTTTTTTTTTTGTTAATTTGTTTAAGTTCCTTGTAGATTCTAGATATTAGCCCTGTCAGATGAATGGATTGCAACATTTTTCTCCCATTCTTCAGGTTGCCTGTTCACTCTGATGATAGTTTCTTTTGCTGTGCAGAAGCTCTTTAGTTTAATTAGATCCCATTTGTCAGTTTTGGCCTCTGTTGCCATTGCTTTTGATGTTTTAGTCTTGAAGTCTTTGCCCATGCCTATGTCCTGAATGGTATCGCCTAGGTTTTCTTCTAGGGTTTTTTTGGTTTTAGGTCTTACATTTAAGTCTTTATTCCATCTTGAGTTAATTTTTGTACAAGGTGTAAAGAAGGGGTCCAGTTTCAGTTTTCTGCATATGGCTAGCAAGTTTTCCCAACACAATGTATTAAATAGGGAATCCTTTCCCCATTTATTGTTTTTGTCAGGTTTGTCAAAGATCAGATGGTTGTAGATGTGTGGTATTATTTCTGAGGCCTCTGTTCTGTTCCATGGTTCTATATATCTGTTTTGGTACCAGTACCATGCTGTTTTGGTTACTGTAGCCTTGAAGTATAGTTTGAAGTTAGGTAGTGTGGTGCCTCCAGATTTGTTCTTTTTGCTTAGGATTGTCTTGACTATATGGGCTCTTTTTTGGTTCCATAAGAAATTTAAAGTAGTTTTTTCTAATTATGTGAACAAAGTGAAAGGTAGCTTGATGGGGATAGCATCTATAAATTACCTTGGGCAGTATGGCCATTTTCACACTATTGATTCTTCCTATCCATCAGCATGGAATGTTTTTCCACTTGTTTGTTTCCTGTCTTATTTCCTTGAGCAGTGGTTTGTAGTTCTTGACGAGGTCCTTTCCACTTGTTTGTTTCCTCTCCTATTTCCTTGAGCAGTGGTTTGTAGTTCTCCTTGAAGAGGTCCTTCACATCCATTGTAAGTTGTATTCCTAGGCATTTTATTCTCTTTGTAGCAATTGTGAATGAGAGTTCAGTCATGATTTGGCTCTCTATTATTGGTGTATAGGAGTGCTTGTAATTTTTGCACATTGATTTTGTATCCTGCGACTTTGCTGAAGTTGCTTATCAGCTTAAGGAGATTTTGGACTGAGACAATAGGGTTTTCTAAATATATACTCGTGTCGTCTGCAAATAGAGACAATTTGACTTCCTCTCTTCCTATTTGAACACTCTTTATTTCTTTCTCTTTCCTGATTGCCCTGGACAGAACTTCCAATACTATGTTGAATAGTAGTGATGAGAGAGAGCATTCTTGTCTTGTGCCAGTTTTCAAAAGGAATGCTTCCAGCTTTTGCCCATTCCATATGATATTGACTGTGGGTTTGTCATGAATAGCTCTCATTATTTTGAGATGCATTCCACCAATACCTAGTTTATTGAGAGTTTTTAGCATGAAGGGGTGTTGAATTTTATTGAAGGCCTTTTCTGCATCTATTGAGATAATCATGTGGTTTTTGTCGTTGGTTCTGTTTATGTGATGGATTATGTTTATTGATTTGCATATGTTGAACCAGCCTTGCATCCCAGGAATGAAGCTGACTTGGTCTTGGTGGATAAGCTTTTTGATGTGTTGCTGGATTTGGTTTCCCAGTATTTTATTGAGGATTTTTGCATCGATGTTCATCAGAGATACTGACTTGACATTTCTTTTTTTTTGATGTGTCGCTGCCAGTTTTTGGTATTAGGATGATGCTGGCCTCATAAAATGAGTTAGGGAGGAGCCCTTCTTTTTCTATTGTTTGGCATAATTTCAGAAGGAATGGTACCAGCTCCTCTTTGTACCTCTGGTACAATTCGGCTGTGAATCCGTCTTGTCCTGGACTTTTTTTGTTGGTAATCTATTAATTACTGCCTCAATTTCAGAAGTTGTTATTGGTCTACTCAGGGATTTGACTTCTTTTTTTTTTCAATTTTTTTTATTATACTTTAAGCTCTAGGGTACATGTGCACAATGTGCAGGTTTGTTACATATGTATACATGTGCTATGTTGGTGTGCTGCACCCATTAACTCGCCATTTACATTAAGTATATCTCCTAATGCTATCCCTCCCCACTCCCCCAACCCCACAACAGGCCCCGGTATGTGATGTTCCCCTTCCTGTGTCCAAGTGTTCTCGTTGTTCAATTCCCACCTATGAGTGAGAACATGCAGAGTTTGGTTTTCTGTCCTTGCGATAGTTTGCTGAGAATGATGGTTTACAGCGTCATCCATGTCCCTACAAATGACATGAACTCCTCCTTTTTTATGACGGCATAGTATTCCATGGTGTATATATGCCACATTTTCTTAATCCAGTCTATCATTGATGGACATTTGGGTTGGCTCTAAGTCTTTGCTATTGTGAATAGTGCCACAATAAACATACGTGTGCATGTGTCTTTGTAACAGCATGATTTATAATCCTTTGGGTATATACCCAGTAATGGGATGGCTGGTTCAAATGGTATTTCTAGTTCTGATCGCCACACTGCCTTCCGCAATGGTTGAACTAGTTTACAGTCCCACCAACAGTATAAAAGTATTCCTATTTCTCCAAATCCTCACCAGCACCTGTTGCTTCCTGACTTTTTAATGATCGCCATTCTAACTGGTGTGAGATGGTATCTCATTTTGGTTTTGATTTGCATTTCTCTGATGGCCAGTGATGATGAGCATTTTGTCATGTGTTTGTTGGCTGCATAAATGTCTTTTTTTGAGAAGTGTCTGTTCCTATCCTTTTCCCACTTTTTGATGGGGTTGTTTGATTTTTTTCTTGTAAATTTGCTTAAGTTCCTTGTAGATTCTTGATATTAGCCCTTTGTCAGATGGGTAGATGGCAAAAATTTTCTCCCATTCTGTAGGTTGCCTGTTCAATCTGATGGTAGTTTCTTTTGCTGTGCCGAAGCTCTTTAGTTTAATTAGATCCCATTTGTCAATTTTGACTTTTGTTGCCATTGCTTTTGGTGTTGTAGTCATGAAGTCCTTGCCCATGCCTATGTCCTGTATGGTATTGCCTAGGTTTTCTTCTGGGGTTTTTATGGTTTTAGGTCTAACATTTAAGTCTTTAATTCATCTTGAATTAATTTTTGTTCTGCCCTCTCTTACCACTCCTATTCAACATAATGTTGGAAGTTCTGGCCAGGGAAATCAGGCAGGAGAAAGAAATAAAGGGTATTCAATTAGGAAAAGAGGAAGTCAAATCGTCTCTGTTTGCAGAAGACATGATTGCATATTTAGAAAACCCAAACACTTCAGCCCAAAATCTCCTTAAGCTGATAAGCAACTTAAGCAAAGTCTCAGGATACAAAATCAATGTGCAAAAATCACAAGCATTCCTATACACCAGTAACAGACAGAGAGCCAAATCATGAGTGAACTCCCATTCACAATTGCTTCAAAGAGAATAAAATACCTAGGAATCCAACTTACAAGGGATGTGAAGCACCTCTTCAAGGAGAACTGCAAACCACTGCTTAATGAAATAAAAGAGGATACAAACAAATGGAAGAACATTCCATGCTCATGGGTAGGAAGAATCAGTATCGTGAAAATGGCCATACTGCCCAAGGTAATTTATAGATTCAACGCCATCCCCATCAAGCTACCGATGACTTTCTTCACAGAATTGGAAAAAACTACTTTAAAGTTCATATGGAACCAGAAAAGAGCCCGCATTGCCAAGCCAATCCTAAGTCAAAAGAACAAAGCTGGAGGCATCACGCTACCTGACTTCAAACCATACTACAAGGCTACAGTAACCAAAACAGCATGGTACTGGTACCAAAATAGAGATATAGACCAATGGAACAGAACAGAGCCCTCAGAAATAATACCACACATCTACAACCATCTCATCTTTTACAAACCTGATGAAAACAAGAAATGGAGAAAGGATTCCCTATTTAATAAATGGTGCTAGGAAAACTGGCTAGCCATATGTAGAAAGCTGAAATGGGATTCAACTTCTTCCTAGTTTAGTCTTGGGAGGGTGTGTGTGTCCAGGAATTTATCCATTTCTTCTAGATTTTCTAGTTTATTTGCATAGAGGTGTTTATAGTATTCTCTGATGGTAGTTTGTATTTCTGTGGGATCAGTGGTGATATCCTCTTTATCATTTTTTATTGTGTCTATTTGATTCTTCTCTCTTTTCTTCTTTGTTAGTCTGGCCAGCGGTCTATCTATTTTGTTAATCTGTCCAAAAAACCAGCTCCTGGATTTACTGATTCTTTGAAGGGTTTTTCGTGTCTCTATCTCCTTCAGTTACACTCTGATCTTAGTTATTTGTTGTTTTCTGCTAGCATTTGAATTTGTTTGCTCCTGTTTCTCTAGTTCTTTTAATTGTGATGTTAGGGTGTCAATTTTAGATCCTTCCTGCTTTCTCCTGTGGGCATTTAGTGCTATAAATTTTCCTCTAAACACTGTTTTAGCCGTGTTTCAGAGATTCTGGTACACTGTGTCTTTGTTCTAATTGGTTTCAAAGAACTTATGTATTTCTGCCTTAATTTCATTATTTATCCAGTAGTCATTCAGGAGCAGGTTGTTCAGTTTCCATGTAGTTGTGGGGTTTTGAGTGAGTTTCTTAATCCTGAGTTCTAACTTGGTTGCATTGTGGTCTGAGAGACTGTTTGTTTTGATTTCCATTCTTTTGCATTTACTGAGGAGTGTTTTATTTCCAATTATGTGGTCAATTTTAGAATAAGTGTGATGTGATGCTGAGAAGAATGTGTATTCTGTTAATTTGGGGTGGAAAGTTCTGCAGATGTCTATTAGGTCTGGTTGGTCCAGAGCTGAGTTCAAGTACTGAATATCCTTGTTCATTTTCTGTCTTGTTGATCTGTCTAATATTGACAGTGGGGTGTTAAATTCTCCCACTATTATTGTGTGGGAGTCTAAACCTCTTTGTAGGTCTCTAAGAACTTGCTTTATGAATCTGGGTGCTCCAATATTGGGTGCATATATAGTTAGAATAGTTAGCTCTTCTTGTTGCATTGATCCCTTTAACATTACGTAAAGCCCTTCTTTGTCTTCTTTTTCTTTTTGATCTTTGTTGGTTTAAAGTCTGTTTTATCAGAGACCAGAATTGCAACCCCAGCTTTTTTTTTTTTGCTTTCCATTTGCTTGGTAAATATTCTTCCATCCCTTTATTTTGAGTTTATGTGTCTTTGCATGTGAGATGGGTCTCCTGAATACAGCACACCAATGGGTCTTGACTCTTTATCCAATTTGCCAGTCTGTGTCTTTTAATTGGGGCATTTTGCCCATTTACATTTAAGGTTAATATTGTTATGTGTGCATTTGATCCTGTCATAATGATGCTAGCTGGTTATTTTGCCCATTAGTTGATGCAGTTCCTTCATAATTTCGATGGTCTTCACAATTTGATATGTTTTTGTAGTGACTGGTACTGGTTTTTCCTTTTCATATTTAGTGCTTCCTTCAGGAGCTCTTGTAGGGCAGGCCTAGTGGTGACAAAATCTCTCAGCATTTGCTTGTCTGTAATGAATTTTATTTCTCCTTTGCTTATGAAGCTTAGATTGACTGAATATGAAATTCTGGGTTGAAAATTCTTTTAAGAATGTTGAATATTGGGCCCCACTCTTTACTGGCTTGTAGAGTTTCTGCAGAGAGATGCACTGTTGGTCTGATGGGCTTCTCTTTTTGGGTAATCCGACCTTTCTCTCTGGCTGCCCTCAACATTTTTTCCTTCATTTCAGCCTTGGTGAATCTGATGATTATGTGTATTGAGTTTGCTTTTCTCAAGGAGTACCTTTGTGGTGTTCTCTGTGTTTCCTGAATTTGAATGTTGACCTGTCTTGCTAGGTTGGGGAAGTTCTCCTGGGTAATATCCTGAAGAGTGTTTCCCAACTTGGTTCCATTCTCCCCTTCACTTTTAGGTACACGAATCAAACATACGTTTGGTCTTTTCACGTAGTCCCATATTTCTTAGAGTCTGTTCATTCCTTTTCATTCTTTTTTCTCTAATCTTGACTTCACACTTTATTTCATTAAGTTGATCTTCAATCTCTGATATCGTTTCTTCCACTTGATTGATTTGGCTACTGATACTTGTGACCAATCTTTTTTTTCTTAAAGCGTTGAGAAAGCGATTCTTTCATCCAGTTTTCCATTTTATTTTATGAAGGAAGTTTGTCAGGTTTTACTGACATTTAACATAGTACTAATCAAAATTATAATTATTGCAACTTTATATGTTATAATTTGATATTATAAAATATTAAGTATATTAACAGCTTTTCAATGCATGAAATCAATCTGCAGACATATATATTTTCAAACGGATAAACTATGCAGGTAAAATGAAATGTGATCCACATTTTTTTTCATGTCTAACCTTATTTCTTTCCTTTATCTTAAAGGGAAACCTCTCACAACTATTTCTTATCTATTTTGTCACAGATTTCCCTTCTTTGATTCATGCTTCCACCTACTGCAATACGGTTTATAGTGATTAATTCTACCAATGCAGCTCTCACTAAGATCTCCACTGCCATTTATTTTTCTGATGTAGTGGACAGTTTTAATCCATATTTCCCCCAAGTCTATTGATTCTTCTTCTTTAGACATTTATTTTCAAGACACACATTTATCACCATTATGTCTTTCCTTCACTAATGTACAGTTTTCCACCCTTGCTTCCTTTGTGTCTCTTATATCCCCTCTCTTTAAAGGTGGAAGGTCCTCAGAATCAATTTTAGGTTCTTTTTTCCTTTACTTTCCTTTTTCCCCCCCACATGACTGCCTCTATTTTTGGGCTTTCCATTGCCAGTTATGAACCTTCAGGCATTGTGTTTCTTGAAAATTGCAAATTCATATATCTGACTGGAAATACACATTTGCAATTGTATGTTTAGAAGTCAATTTATTGAGGATATTGCTTCTTTTATTTTTATTTCTGGAATGCCTAAATCCATCCTCTTCTATGAGAAATTCATTGTTTTTTTTTCCTATCTCACATTATAGCATTTAACATAACTGATATCAATTGAGAATGATTATTGTTTATAAGTTTCTTTCCTCACAAAAATCAAAGGTACATGAGAACAGGAAATGTATTTGTTTTTTCAATTTTATATCCTGAAGGCAACATACAACATACAATCTGGTATAGAAAAATCTATTTTGACTTATAACCAATAATAGGTAACTGAATTGTATAATCTATTTTTTAATCAGGTTAAATAATCAGGCTTGGAGTTTCATTTTAAAGAATAAACAAATACAAGGAGTTTTCCATAGTAAAAATTTAATGAAAAAAGCAAAGTAATATATTGACTAAATATAAAGAACATGTATTGTTATATTAACCACAAAGTAAAAATACATGATACATGAAAAGAAGATTTTAAATATTATAAATAGTTAAATAATTATTTAGACAAATAGATAAATAGATCCATCAGCATGATCATCCGTAAGGAACTAGTGCCTGTACAGCTGAACATGATGCTGCTTAACATTCCTGAAAACATTTTAAAATTTTGATTCAACTCATGTCATGGATATAGCAAAAGTGAGAAATGGCAGAATTCATGAAAGTGTGAGGTGATGTATTAATCACGGAAATGTTTCTCATTTCCATGTTGAACGAGTTTTCATTCCTTCCTCCTTAATCTTTCCTGCAAGTTCATTCATAAAGAGAAGGATCTCATGATTTCTGCTTTGACAACCTCCCAGGAACAAGGGCTATACTTCTTCTTTGTCAGATAAAGAGTGATTCTTTGAAAGTATTTCCTCACAGCCAGGATGGAGTCCACATTCATCAGGGGAGTCTCTTCCACTCCAACCTTCTACATCACACAGGCTTCCAGGTCATTCAGCTGCTGGTAAAGTTCAGTGTAGAATTTGTCTAAAAGGGTCGCATCCCAAGTATCAGATGAGTCCTTTGTGCTGAAGAGGTTGAAGGTCTGCTGCATCATCTCATGGAAGAGGAAGATAGCTTGAACCTTCTGGAAGTGGTTGCCATCAAACACCTGATGATGGAAAATCAAAGTCATGTCTGTCCTTCAGGCAAGAAAAAGGAGAGATTCTCCTCATTTGTGTCAGGAGTATGAAGGCCCTCCTGTTACCCACGCTGTGGACCTGAGGCAGATCACAGCCCAGAGGCAGATGGACTTGCAGCTGAGCACCATCATAGCCATCAGTAAACTAAAGGGCAAGTCCATTGGGGATGTTTCAGATGCTACTGGGCTGGCTGAGAGAGTGACTCTGAACTCTGGATTTTAGGTTATCTGAAGACCTTATTTTGTACGTAACCTTAAATAGGGAACACACTAGTTTCTATTTTCTGAATGCCCCTCTCTTACTTTCTATTTCTGTTTTTGTTTTCCTTTATGCTCTCTCTACAGGGCTGTAGAGCAGTTTCTTAACTACTTCTTTTTCATTATTACCTCCTCTTCTCCTTCCCCATAGTCTTTTTAGAAATGTCTCTGTAATTCAAATTCCCACTAATATTTAACAACATAGATATACTATATATCTGCTGATGTTCTATGCACACATCTCTATATATAAGCAGTATAAAGTTTAATGTTTTTATTCAATGGAGGGTTAAGAATGACTAAACATTTTAAGCTAAAAGTTAAAAGTTAAATTTAAAACCCATGAATATTTAACTTAACTCCATAGCTAAATTTTAAAGTGATTTTTATATAATTTATTCACTTATATAAATTGTAATGTGTCAAATTACATGACCAAATTAACAAGTTATAAAAACAAATAATAATACCTAATATAATAAAATACTTAAAAGTCATTCAAACCTGCTAAAGACTTAAAATTTAAATTATTTTTTAACATTAACTGTTAGTGCACTTAACTTTTAATTTTGCTTCATGGGGAAAACTTTTGACTTCAGTAGCTGCTAGATATTCATCCAGATATTGTCAAGATTGTTCTCTTTTCAGTGCTGAAACAATTAATGATGGTGTTGAACAATATCAGTATAATTAAATAATATACTATAAAGCATTTTTAATTCTCAAAGCCCACAACACATTCAGAATTGCTAAGGATCAGACATAAGCAACATCCACGAGATGGCAAATGACAGCACATATGTATTCAGTGGACACCTCTCATGATATGACTTAGACATCTAGTAAACCTTGAAATGTCCTCTACTCACAGCACCCATTTGCCATAGGTTTGCAGCACTGATCTTATATACCTTTTGTGTATCTTCCATGGACTCAATGTCAATGCTTCTCATGTGATACACAAGAATACTCAATTAAAAAATGCTAAGGGATAAGTTTTTTTTCAGATAGAGTTGAGCTTTAAAGGGCCACAAACCATTGAAATAGGTAAGATTTGTTCCTGCTCCCAAGAATTAACTTATTGTTCCTTTGAGAGCAATATCATACCCAATGAGACTACACAATTGAGAAAAAATCAGTTGGATTAAAAAAATTTGTACATTAAAATTCAAATTTCCAAAGAACCTGCAAAGGTTCCACTACTAGTTGATTCTTATCTAACTAAATGAAACAATTTTTGTCCTAAATGTTCATGATGGGAGGTAAATGTGATAACATATATGGGCTGTACAATTGTTTTACATGCCATGCCAGACACCAGAGATATTTGTTTCTAATTTTCATTTTCATTGAAAGCAAAAGTTGTTACTTTCTGCATCCTAAAGAATGGAGACAAGAAGAAAACAAACGTGTATCTAAATGTGATTAAAATGTTAAAAGGAAAAAATATCTTAATGGAAAAAAATAATGATGAAATAGAATTTACCTACATTAATTCCAGTCAAGATGGAAATTAAAGGAAGGGGAAGAGCAGAAGCAAAATTGTGGAAGAGATGTAGATCAAAGGGAGCAAATGAGCATGGGCTGGAAGAATAGTAATCATTCCTGGTCAGGGGTGTGTTTTCAGCTTTGCTGAATCCAGCCTTCACAGAGAGTCATGGGACACACACCAACCACAAGAGTTTATACATAAAAAAGGCAAAATTTTGAGAGTACAATATACTCTCTGCATAATAGGTAAGTGATGATGTACCAAGTTCTCCCTTAGTGTATAAATAAACTCAAGAGATCAATATTTTTCTTATCACGTCTCTTACAAGAAACAAGGGAATTGATAATGTCAAAGGACACTTTCTGCAACCTAGTAAAGTTCCATAATAAAAATAGTGATTAAAAGGAACCAAATAGCTAAATTGTTGAATGTGTTTATTTTTAGTCAGACATTGTTCTTAGCACTTACAAAATTGATGCTCCCTTTACCAATAATGAATACTCTTATTTTTCATATTAACTGAACACCTACCATGTGTCTACCCCCATTAATTCACTGGAGATATCAGTGACCAAAGAAGACTGATAGGTTCTACTGTTATTCCTATTTACAAAATAAAAACTAGAAGTATAAGGAACTATCAAACTATGAAGCCATTGTTTGAACCCAAAATCTGACTGAGCCCTCAGTTCTTACATGCTCCCAGGAATATTTCTGGTCATAAGAACTAGAGCGATTTCTAGATTGATCAACATTTTCCCAGTAGAGTTCTGCCTAGGTAATGACAGGGTCTTTCTCTTCAGCTGTTTATTAGTCTTCTTCACTGAAATTCCCCATTTGATCATGCCAACATGTTACATTACAATTAAATTGGGTCCCATTTTGCTTACACATTATATTCTCATTTTGTTTCCTTGAGATTATATTTTATATGCTTGAATGTATTTGTCAAACACTTAGTTCATTGCAGTAAATATATTCATAAGCAATTGTTTGAAACCCTACATATTTCTACTCAGTTATTCAAATATCCATAGTGCTTTAGATTTCTACCTGTTTAGTGCAATCCTAATTAAGACTAAGTCATGATCAGGATATTGAAATGAGCTAAATTAGAACTAAACCAAGGTAAGGTGCAGAGTTCAGGGAAAGCTCATCTGGAAGGGCTCTCTAAGGAGATTAAAGGTGTGGAAATAGAAACACTTCTGGGGAAATGGGGAAAGTCCAGTGCATTAGAGGAGGAGGACTGAGATGACAAAAGATTCTGAGTCACCTGACTTTTCAGCTGGTTGATGCCTTTTATGTTGTAGGTCAGCTGAGTTTGCTGCTGTGTTGATTGTGCTGACTTACTTTGAGGAACTGGTAAACAAAAACATTATGCTGACACTTGGTATTACAGTAAGGAAGACTTAATTTAGGACTCTTGCAACAGATGCCAAAACTATCACAATAGGGGAGAGAGATCAATCTGAACTCAATTCTGAATATAACAAAGACAGCCTTGGATTTGTAGCCAACAAGCAGAATGAGAAAGTCTATGGATAGAAAATCACTAAGAAAATCCTTGCTAAATCAACTTAACAGAATTTTTGCCAAAGTAAAGCCAGGGCAGTCATATATCTAGGGTACAGGAATTCTCATAAAACAGACTTAGGAAGATTCTTGCTACATCTGGACTAGGCAGAACTAAGAGTGGACTCCAAGACATGGTCTATTCAAAAAGAGAGCTCAGAGGAGCCTGACTAACATTTGGTGAAGAAGAGAGCCTTTCAGAACCCTAAAGGGATAAAGAGTAAGAGACAGAACTATCTTCTAAACACTTAAAATGGCATATGAAATTTTACATCTTTTATGGAAAAATGGGAATTTAATGATGATTTCAATTAATGAAATACACTAGTAAAAATTTAAATCATCTGTATAAGAATTTTGGACTTTTTAACTTTTATTTTGAAACAATTTTAGATATGCAGAGTTGTAAATGTAGTACAGAGAGTCCTCTATTCCCTTCACTCACTTCTCCTAATGTTAACAGCTTACATAGCCATGGCACAACTATCAAAACTAAGAAATCAAGATTGGTGTACTAACCCTAATTAAACTTCAGACTTCACTCAGATTTCCTCAATTTTTTATTGATGTCTTTTTCCTATTCAAGGAATCTCTCCAGGATCCCATATTGCATTTCATTGTCATTTCTCTTTATTCTTCTCTAATCTGCCATACACACTCAGTCTTTCCTGACTTTCATGACCTTGAAACTTTTTAAAGAAAATTAGTCAATTATTTTTGTAGAATGCCCATCAATTTGGATGTGAGTGCATTTTCTCATTATTATATTAAAATTATAGATGTAAAAGATGAATACAATAGGGTGAATCTTGTCACATCAAGTGATATAGGAGATATATAATATCAATATGTTGCCTTATTACTGCTGATATTAAACTTATTCACTTGGTAAAGTTTGGATATGCCTGTTTTCTCCGATACAAAGTTGCTATTTTTCCTTTCCATACTCTTTATATTGGTAACACGTCACTAATGTGAGCTTACACTCAAAAGGAGGGAAATTAAGCTCCACCCCATGGAAAGAGAAGTATCAAAGACTTTGTTGACATGTGTTAAAGCTTCACAGTAATTTAAAAATCTTTTGGAGGGAGATACATTGAGGATATGCAGTTATCCTCATTCTCTTCAAGGCTTTGCTTATTGATTTTATGATTGAACAGTAGATCTTGCATGTTGCAATTATATTTGTGATGTTCTGACTATGATATTCTATTTTCCTCGTTCCTTCTACATTTATTATTTGAAATGCTTTTGAAAGATGGAGTTGGCCTCCCTTCCCAATAAATGTATTTATTTACTCATTACTTATATTAGTATAAACTCATGGATATTTATTCCATTCTTTATGTGATAATAAAATACTATCATTATCTATTGTGTTACTCTAGTTGTCCCAGCTTTGGCTATTGGAAGCTCATTAAGGCTGGCTTCTGTGACCTTTTGACATGTACCTATACGTTTTGTTTTTGCATACTTCTTCATCTTCTGGCACCACAAGATACTCCAGTATCCTTGTATTTCCATGACACAGACCAAGAATCAGTCATTTCTCCAAGATGTATTAATGCCTTTTATTGGAGATTGGTATTTTAGAAGACAAGATCTGAGAGCTACATGTGCTTAGCACTACTAGGATGTCACTGCTTTTAGGTCCTCTCAGTGACAGAGATAGGAATATAAGTAGTACATATACGTCTACTAATTTTTTATATACACATACCTATATTTATTTCTGTGCACACCTATATCTAAATAAAGACTAAAGCAAACATGAGAGTATACAAATATCTTTGATTCTAATCCAGCACAATAAGGTTAATTCTAGCCTTTCCATTTTCATTATTTGAAACTTCTTTTTCCAACTCTGAGATACTTGGTTTTTGTTAGTAACAATATTTTTACCTATTTACTCAAGTCTAATAATACACATAATGTTTCGGAACTACTAACCAGAATTTCTGTGAGAAACAATTGTACCAACTAGCATACAGTGTTTGTGTACAACCCTTTTGTGTTTCACCTTAAAGTATCTAGTCACCACATGGCTAGACAGAGTATTTGTCACTTTCAGAGTGGTTATGTCATACATCAATTACATTAATTTGTCATCATCTAGATTCAATCCTGGTATCTACTGCCAATGTGGTTGAGTTTTAAAAAATTTACATGCAGTAAAATTCACACCTTTTGGTGCATAGTTCCACAGGTTTTAACAAATGGACAGAATTATAGTTCATTTATTTTTACCTCAAGTTTTCCTGTAACTTTAAAGGTGAACAAAAAGTTTTTGCCATTGTATACCGTGAAAATTGCCTTGGTATACAGAATCTGTTGTTTTAAATGACAGGATCTCATTCTTTTTATGGCTTTATAGTACTCCATTGTGTATACGTACCACTCTTTGCGTATTTGAGATAACAGCCATTGATCAGATATGTCCTTGAAAACATATTTCTCCCAATATGTAGCTTTTCATATTCTCTGACAGCATCTTTTGAAAAGCATAAGTTTTTAATTTTAATGAAATCCAGTTTACAAATTTCTTCTCTAATAGATCATGGATCATGTCTTTGTTGTTCTATCTAAAGTCATTGCCAAACACAAGGTCATCTAAATTTTGGCTTTTCTTAACATATTTATGATAAAGACAACTGGGTCTTATATTTTACTGACAACAACTTAGGCACATTCATTGTATTTTTTTCTTTTCTTTCTTTCTTTCTTTTTTTTTTTTTTTTTTTTTGAGACAGAGTCTCGCTCTGTCACCCAGGCTGGAGTGCAGTGGTGTGATCTTGGCTCACTGCCACCTCCACCTGCCAGGTTCAAGCAATTCTCCTGCCTCAGCCTCCCGAGCAGCTGGGACTACAGGTGTGCATCCACATACCCGGCTATTTTATTTATTTATTTATTTACTTTTGTAGTTTTAGTGGAGACAGGATTTCACTATGTTGATCAGGGTGGTCTGAAACTCCTGACCTCAAATGATCTGCCCACCTTGGCCTCCCAAAGTTCTGAGATTACAGGGGTAAGCCACCATGCCCAGCCTCATTGTATTCCTTTTCTTTTAGATAGAGACTGGTTCCTTGAAGTACCTCTTCATAGCCATCAGGAAGTATTCACTTAGCTCAGAGATTTCTTCTACTGTTTTCTCCTGACTTCAATAGGTCTTCAAGTCTTTCTGCTGGTGCTTATATGCAGGGAGGAATTTCCACCAAGTGTCTCATTCAAAGCAGCAACGGCATCCTCTGCGCTGAAGAGATTAAAGATTTGCTACAGCACCTCAAGGAGTAGAGCAGTGGCCTCAGCCTTCTGTAACTGGCTCCATCCAGTTCCTTTGTACTGCCCCCAGGAAGTACAAAGTCATATCTGTTCATTAGACAGGAGGAAAGAAAGTCTCCTCATTGTCTCTGAAGCATAAATATTCCCCTGCTGATCAAACCTTGGCTCTTTGGTGGTTCACAGCCATGAATGCTGCAGGGAGGCCTAAGAACATTGCTAGCACCATTGTTATAAAGATGGAGGAGGCCACTGAAAATCTTGTAGGTGCTACTGGCCTGGCTACATGTGTAGTGTGTGAATCTTGGTCCTCAAGCTCTCTGAAGATCTTTCACCATGTTTCCCTTTTAAATCAGTAACACAATAGTTTTCACTTCTGGAAGGCCTGCACCTGGGACAAGTAAGTGTCCAGGATTGTAGTAGAGGTGGCTCTCTCTTCCACTCTTTTCTTATTGGTATAATGACTCTTTCAGTTGGTGCCAATATTCATTGTGCAAATCCTAGTTATTTTCAGGTATAATGGGTGAGGGAATTTAAATTCCAAAACCAGCATTATTTTCATCTTTTCATGGCACCATCTCACCTCAAAAGTAATTGTCATGTCTCTAATGACACCCTATGTTCTGAAGTGACAAAGTCTAGCTTGATCAATACAATATGCACACAGCCATGGGTCCTGACATCCAACTCTTCCCGACTCAACCCCCTTTGGCAGGGCATAGGTTACTTCTGTCAGTAAGATATTCCTGTATTAGGTGGTTTCAGGTGTCCTCAAAATATTCCCTAGCTTTCTTACCATTACCTAAGCACTTCCTCAGTTTACTAAGTGTGAATATAACTGAAAAAGTAGTGAGATGTAACCTTATATCCTCCTGACACTGGTATCAGATAGTTTGACAGACTACAGATGACTCCATCAAACAAATATTTTCTGCATTCCCATGCTCTCATTACCAGATATGCAATACAAATCACAATTTATACCTCCACCCATGTGCATTTATCATTAACTCTAGACCCATATACTCAATTGTCAATGAGATTTCTACACTTACATTGTTTTCCAGTCACCTTAGAAAGGATGTCTACTATTGTTTTTTTTTTCCAACATGATTCATGGCTAAAATTTTTGTTATATATACACATCATTGTCCTTTAGTTCTTTTTGCAGTATTTCTTTTTTTAATTTCATTTTTAACCTTTATTTTAGGTTTGGGTATACATGTGAACACATGTCTACATAGGTAAACACGTGTCACGAGGGTTTGTTGTATACATCATTTCATCGCTCAGGTATTAAGCCCAGTACCCAATAGTTATCTTTTCTGCTCCTCTCCTTCCTCCCACCCTCGACCCTCAAGTATACCCAAGTGTCTATTGTTTTCTTCTTTGTGTTCATAAGTTCTTGTCATTTAGCTCCCACTTATAAGTGAGAACATGCAGTATTTGGTTTTCTGTTCCTGAATTAGTTGGCTAAGGATAATAGCCGCCAGCTCCATCCATGTTCCCGCAAAAGACATAATCTTGTTCTTTTTTATGGCTGCATAGTATTCCATGGTGCATATGTACCACATTTTCTTTATCCAGTCTGTCATTGATGGACATCTAGGTTGATTCCATGTCTTTGCTATCGTGAATAGTGCTGCAAGGAGCATTTGCATGCATGTGTCTCTATGGTAGAATGATTTATATTCCTCTGGGTATATACTCAGTAATGGGATTCCTCAGTTGAATGATAGTTCTGCTTTTAGCTCTTTGAGGGATTGCCACACTGCTTTCAACAACGGCTGAACTAATTTACATTCCCACTGACAGTGAATAATTGTTCCCTTTTCTCCACAACCTCACCAGCATTTATTTTTTGACATTTTAATAATAGCCATTCTGATTGGTGTGAAATAGTATTCATTGTGTTTTAATTTGAATTTCTCTAATGATCAGTGATATTGAGTTTTTTTGTCATTAAAGTGAAAGAAGAGAAGTGATTTTCCACCTACACAATCACCAAGTGTAAGTTCACAAAATATAATGCAGCAAAATTGGGAAGTAGGGACTCTGGCAGCAGGGACGAATGAAGGCCAATGTTGACACACACAAAGGCAGGCAAATGGCTCCATCTTTAGGGTGCTCAGGATGCTCTTTGGCAGAATAATGGATATTAGCCTTGCCTGAATATTCTACCTAATTAACAAATCCACTCAGGCAATGAAATGCTTGCTTTTAGACACCTAGAATTAAAAGACAGGGGATTAGGTAAGCCAAAAAATAGCTGCTCTTAATGTAACACTGAGTTTTATTGCATGCTTAATATGGACCATCCAGTGTTCTAAAGTCTGGGACACTAAGGTCCCAGCACTAGGCACGGTGCTGCTCGGCCAGCCTGCTGGTGAATCTGATATAGGTAGCCCAAGGGGCTGTTTTGCAGACCCAAGACCTGGGTGCAGGGCATCCAAGTTGGAAAGAGGAAGTCAAATTGTCTCTGTTTGCAGACGACATAATTTTACTTATAGTAAAACCTAAAGATTTGGGTGCAGGGCGTCCAGGTTGGAAAGGAAGAAGTCAAATTGTCTCTGTTTGCAAGTGACATAATCTTATATCTAGAAAAACCTAAAGATGCTACCAAAATAACCCTTAGAACTGATAAATGAATTCAGTAACTTTGCAAGATACAAAATTAACATACAAAAATCAGCGGTGTCTCTGCACATGAAAAACTAGCTGGAAAAAAAATCAAGAAGGCTTCCTGATTTCAGTAGCCATAAAAAAGTAATAAAACGCCCAGTAATATGTCTAAACCAGGAAGTTAAAGAGCTCCAGAAGCTAAATTACAAAACACTAATGAAAGAAATTTAAGAGGATATAAACAAGTAGAAAGACATCTCGTACTCGCAGCTTGGAAGAATTAATATTGTTAAAATGAGACTACCAATGAAAGCAAACTACAGATTCAATGCAATCCCTAACAAAATACCGATGACATTTTTTATAGAAATGAACAAATTCTAAAAATTTTATGGAACCACAAAAGACCACTAATAGACAAAGAATCCTGAGGAAAAAGACAGTACTATTCAGCCATAAAAGAGAGTGAGATTCAGTCATTTGCAGTAACATGAATGGACATTTATCCAAAGGAAAGAAAATCATTATATATAAGAGACATCTGCATCCCCATGTTTATTGAAGCATTCTTCCTGATAGCCAAGATGTGAAATTAACCTAGTTTGCCAACAACAGATGAATGGATAAACAAAATGTGGTACATATAAAGAATGAAATACTATTCAGCCATGAAAAGAATGAATTCCTGTCATTTGTGGCAACATGAATGGAACTGAGGACATTATGTTTAGAGAAATGAGGCAGGAGCAGAACATTAAATACTGCATGTTTTCACTCATATCTGGAAGCTCAAAAAAAAAGTTGATTTCATAGAAGTAAAAAGTAGAACAGAGGCTACCAGAAGCAAGGAAGTGACAGTGAGAAATTTGTTAACCAATTTCCCATTTAGAAAAAAGTGCAGCTTATGACCAGCACTCATTTCTTGGGGCAAATGGTAAATGTGATAAAGGACGAAATTACAGCTAGATAGGAAGTTAAGGTCTAGTGTTTTATACCAGGAGTCCCCAACCCCCAGGCCATAGACTGGTACCGGTCCATGGCCTGTTAGGAACTGGGCCACAGTGCAGTGCAGCAGGAGATGAGCCATGAGCAAGCAAGCATTACTGCCTGAGCTCTGCCTTCTGTCAGATCAGCCATGGCATCAGATTCTCATGGATCAAACCCTATTGTGAACAGCGCATGCCAGGAATCTAGTTGTGTGCTCCTTATGAGAATCTAAGTAATGCCTGATGAGCTGAGGTGGAACAGTTTTGTTCCAAAACCACCACACCCCAGTTTGTGGAAGTGGGAAAATTGCCTTCTGCAAACCCAGTCTCTGGTGCCAAAAAGGTTTGGGGACCACTGTTTTATACCACTGTAGGATCTAGTTTACAGTAACATATTATATAGTTGTAAATAGCTAGAAGGAGGACACTTGGAGGACTGTTCCCAACACAAAGAAATGATAAATGTTTGAGATGATGGATATGCTAATTACCCTGATCTGATCACTACATGAGTATTAAAGCATCACTATGTTCGCCATTAATAGATACAATTATTTGTCAATTATTAAAAAGAAAAATAGAAATTTTAAAAAATTAATTCAATCATTTTCAACAAACCTTTATTTGTATTACACTCATTGTGTAAAATCTGGAAGGATGAACTATTCTAAACATGCCAAAAATCCAAGGTGAGAACCTTACGGAGGGTTGAGATCACTGGCTTGTGTAAAAGGGCCTGTTAAACAGCCAAGGAATAGATACGAACAAGGGCAACAAAGGTGTTACAAGTAAATTTAACTGACTGACTTTAAATTCTAAGTAGACAATTTAAAAAAAAATTTTAAGGGAGTAGATTTTTCCTCCCAATGGAAAAACAAAGTCTAAGGTTTAATGCAGAGAAATATGTTAAAATAAATATTAATCTATCACATGTAGACCCTTGGAAGCCTATTTATTTTTAACCCTTGAGCTATTTTGTGAGTTTAAGAATAAACAAAAAGCACCTAACAATTTTTGGTCTACTGATAGTACCACCATGTAAGGTCTGACTTATCTCCTTCAGGACTTCACTAATTTATCAGGAGACCTTCTTCAGGCCAGCATGCTGATCTCATTCCCAAAGATGACAGCACTGTTTCTTGCCTCCAGCTCAGACTGGAATTAATCGTGTGTACTGATAGAGTCCAGTAAAGAATCCTCTTCTGTATCTTTCCATCCAATAGTCGAGTTTTGAGTGCTGAAAAGACCTTTTATGACCAAAATGGAAAAATATTATGCAGTTCTTGCACAGAAGTGAAGGGTTTTAAAGAGCAGCTTACCAAGGAAAGTCTCGCTTTAATGCCAGACTCAGCCCAGCTTGCCTACTGTGGTTGATTCACTAGACGAAGGAGATAAGCATTTCCCTGGTTCACACAGCTCACAGCAATCAGAAAACATACCTTGCTACCTTTTTGAGGTTAGTAGCCCTTTGTTCCCCATATCATTAATCCTTCATTTTTTTGGCCTTGTCAAGGAGAGACCAAATTCACAGAATGTGTGTGTGAAACGTAAGGAGTTGTGACATCGTTTTTCTACAACTCAGAAACCTAAGCTTCAATCATTTGATGATATTTAGGTGACAATAGTATAGAACCAGAATGAGTATATAAGGGTACATATCAGAAAGCATCAGTTTTTAATAAAACAAATAAATTTTATTATCCATTTTTTGGATGATTCAAAAGAAAGAAAGAAAAGGCATTCATTAACAAACTTGTCACCTTTGCCCTCTCTCCTACCCCATACAGAAAACACACTAAGACAGATACACCATAGGAAAAAATAGTCTTTTTAACAAATGGTGTTGGAAAAACTGGATATGGACATACAAAGGAATTAAGTTGAACTCCTACATTACATACAAAAAATAATTAAAATTGAATTAAACGTCTAAACATAATACCTGAAAACATGAAACTCCTAGAAGAAACCTACAAGAACAGCTTCACAACAATGGATTTAACAATGAATTATTGGATATGATACCAAAAGCATAGGCAACTAATGTAAAAATAGATAAGTGAAACTACATCAAAATTAAAAGCTTCTGTGTCTCAAAGATACAATCAAAAGAGTTAAAAGAGCAATCTTAAAAATGGAAGAAAGTATTTGCAAATAATATATCTAATAAGGAGTAATGGCCAGAATCTATAAGGAACTTCTACAATCAACAACATGATGAGTTAATAGGTGCAGCACACCAACATGGCACATGTATACATATGTAACTAACCTGCACGTTGTGCACATGTACCCTAAAACTTAAAGTATAATAAAAAAACATTTAATTTTAAAAGGGAAAATATTTGAATAGACATTTATTTAAAGAAGACATACAAATGTTCAACTAGTATATTTCTATGGTCTGAATGTTCCTCCTAAATTCTTATGCTGAAATCCTAACACTGAGGTGATGGTATTAGAAGGTGGGCATTTTGGCAGCAGATTAAACCATGAGGACAGATCCCTCATTAATGGGATCAGCGCCCTTATAAAAGGGACCCCAGAGAGACAACTTTCCTTCCAGCATGTGAGGATACCATGAGAAGACATCACCATTTGAGCCAAGAAATGGGCCCTCAGTGGACTCAGAATCTGCAGGGGCCTTGATGTTGGACTTTCCAGCTTCCAGAACTGTGAGAAATAAATTTCTCTTATTTGTAAACTACCAAGTTGATGGTACTTGTTATAGCAGCTCTAACAGACTAAGGTACATATGGAAAGATGCTCAACCTCACTAAGTGTTAGGGAATACAAATCAAAATCACAATGAGATAGCACTTCACATCCATCAGGGTGGTTACTATATAAATAGATGATACAGATGTTGATATTGTATAGGTATAGATAGAAATAAATTACAAGAGTTGGCAATGATGTGAAGAAACTGAAACCCTTGTGTCTTGTTGATGGGAATGTGAAATGGTGCAGCCTAGTTGCAATAAGAAACAGCACAGTGTTCCTCAAAAAATTAAAAATAGAATTACCATATAATCCAGCAATTCCACTTCTGAGTATATGTCCTAAGAATTTTTTCAATAAGCGTTTGAAGATATATTTGTACATAATGTTTATAAAAGCTTTCATCAGTATAGCCAAAGGTGGAAGAAACCCAAGTGCTCATCAATGGATGGACGAATAGATAAATAAAATGTGGTATACACATATAATGGAATATTATTCAGCCTTATATGCATTCTATTAAACATAGTACAGAATATTATTCAACCTTATACAATGTAATATTATTATGCATTATATTATTCAGCAAAATATATATATGTATAATAAAATATTATTCAGCTGTATTCTGACACATACTACAACATGAATGAAATTTGAGGACATTATGCTAAGTGAATAAACCAGTCACAAAATAACAAATATTATATTATTCCACTTGTATGAGGTATCTAGAGAAATCAAATTAATAGAAACAGAAAGTAGAATAGTGGTTGCCAGGTGCTGAGGTGTGGAGGGAGCCAGAAGGAATGTGGAGGTGCTGTTAAAAGAGCATAGAATTTCAGTTTTGCAGGTTGGAAAAGTATGGAGATTAGTTCCACAATGGCGGGAATACATTTAACACTATTGAACTGTATACCTAAAAATGGTTAATATGGTAAATATTATGTTAACTGTATTTTATTTTAATTTTAAAAATATGTAACAAAGCAACGTTATTCCACTGGGAAAAAAATGACAAATATAACTTGGCTAAATTCTGCCTAACCAAGAGGTGATTATGAGATGAGGTAGAGGGGAATTAAAATTGGACAAGGATGTAGGTCAAAAGCAGTAGATGGGCATATGCCCAAGGAAAAGTCATCATTCCTGGTCTAGGGGCTGGCTTTCAGATTTGAGAAATCCAGCCTTCACATAGTTGAGGACATATCAACCAAGTCAACAGACTTTACACACAAATGGTAAATTTTTGAGAGTACAGTATTCTCTCTGGATAACGGGTGTTAATTGCACTAAGTTCTTTCTTAGTGGATTAATAAACTCAGAACAGTAATCATTTTCTTGTCATCACTGTCACAAGAAGCAAGGAAATGAATAATTTCAAAGGATGCTTCCCTCAACTCAATAGTTAAATAATGAGGAGAGTGTCAATAAGAAGAATAAAATAGCTAAATTCTAGAAGGTGTTTATTGTAAGCCATGCATTGTTGTAACACTTACAAATCAGTCCTCATTTTACCCCATTTCAAACACCCACATTTTTCATATTTATTGAAAACTTACCAGTGCTCAGTTCCATTTAATCACTGTAGATATCATTGTGTCTGATGGTTAATTTTAGGTGTCAACATGACTGCATTAGGAATACCTAGCAACCTGGTCAAGCATTATTTTGGGGTGTATCCCAAGGTGTTTCCAGGGGAGATTATCAGTGCTCTAGGTGGGTAAGATCCGACCTCCATGTAGGCAGGCACCATGCAATCTGCTCTACAGTCCAAAGAAAACAAAAACTCTATCTGTGGGTCTATCTGCTGGAATTGGGATGAACTCTTTCTCCCCTGTCCTTGGACAACAACTCCAAGCTCCCCTACCTATGTACTCTAGGGCTTAAACCAGAAGCCACCAGGTTCTCAGGACTTTGGTCTGGGACTGAGGGTTACATTATCAGCTTCTCTGGTTCTGTGGGGAGCTTCAGACTTCGAGTGAGCCACACTACCAGCATCCCAGGGTCTCCAGCTTACAGATGGCATGTGGCATGGGAGGGGCTTTTCAGACTTCATAACTGCATGAGCTAATCCCTCTAATGATATATTTGAAGGATTAGCTCATGCAGTTACGAAGTCTGAAAAGCTTTTTAACTTAAAAAAATTTGAGGGGTCACAATAAATGATATAATGTAATCCCACTGATTCTGTCTCACTGGAAAACACCTGAGTAACGGAAAACACCAGAGTAATACAGAGACCAAAGCAGACAGTGAAGTTTCTATTATTATATCCATTTATAGAAAAAAAAAAGACAGAAGTGCAGGGAGCTATTGAATTGTGGAGCCACTGTCTGAATCCAGAAAATCTGACTGAATCGTCAGGTCTTACATGCTCACTGGGAATATTTTGGCCATAAAAACCAGATGTGATTTGTAGACTGATCAGTGCTTTTCCAGTAGAGTCTTGCCTAAGTAATGACAGGCTCTTTCTCTTCAGCCATTCTTCTTCTTCTTCACTGTAAAGTCTCATTTGCTTATGCCAGTCATGTTACATCATGAATAAATTGGGTCCTATTTTACTTACACTTGTTATATCCTACTTTTTGTTTTCCTAAGTATTTACTTCATAGGTCTGAATGCATTTGAAAAATATTTTGTTCATCCCAGTAATATATACAACATACATAATTGTGGCACAGTTATCAAAACTGAGAAATTTATACTGGTACAATATTAACTAACTAAACTTCAGATTTCCACAATCTTTTACTAACATTATTTTTCTGTTTCAAGAATCAATCCAGGATCCCACATTGCACTTAGTTGTCTTATCTCTTTAGTCTCCTTTAATCTGTAACACGTGCCCAGTCTTTCCTAGTCTTTCATGATCTTGAGACTTTTAATTAAAATTGGTCAATTATTTTGTAGAATGTCCACTGATTTGAATTTGTATGGTATTTTCTCATGACTAGATTGAAGTTATAGATTTAAGGGAAGAATACAATGTCATTGTCAAGATGTTGACCTGCCTGCCTATGTGCACAAATATGTATGACTCACACAGACACAGAGTCACATGGAGCCTTTTCCACAGGTCCCAGACTGCACATTGAGTCAGTGTGTGAAACCACCCTAATGCTCTGGCAGGACTCCCTGTCCAGGTGTCTTGGTGGCTATCTAAAAAGTTGGTGTGGTGTCCTAGCATCATCAGTGCAACATGTAGCTTGCTTCACATGGAATCACAGTAATTTGAGCTCATTATAACCCTTTGAACAGGCTTAGCTGGAATTTCCATTTATATGAGGTTTTATTTGAATGTGTCTTTGATCTTTAAAGGTTTCATAATCACCAGCTTCGTGATTAACTGTGACAAGCTGTTATATGACAGACCTTTAGATACTCACATTAATGACTAATGATTCAAATTTGTTATTTATCTAGGTTTAATGTTCTTGTTTCATGGATCCTAATCCTCAGGAAGTGTTCAAATTCTAAATGAGCCTACTCAGTGCAGAGTACACCAACTGGAAAGAGAAGAAACAGAACTAAACTGCCATTGTCTTCTTCTTCTGAATTAACTAAGTTAAATTAATAAATTTTGTAAAAGTCTTTGCTGTATTAGGAATTGTGATCTTGCAATGCGCATTGCTCTGCAGATAAATCTCCTGCCAGAAGACAGACTTCTGCATAAACATAAAAGCCTGGTCTCCACAGACTTGGTTGCGGTCTTGGTGCATTTTCGTCATCAGTGGCTCTCTTCCCCTAAAAATGTTTTAATAGCCTCAGAGTAAAATGGAACAGCCTTTTATTTTGTTTTTGCTAAGCTAATGTTACATCATTATAACAGGGACATTCCCTCTTATCCAGAAATATTTATAAGAAAAGAAAAACAGCCTTTCATATAAGAGTTTCTGAAAAACCTAGAACTTTCATTCAACTTCTGCTTTAATTTGTGGTTTTGTACTCTTAAGGGGAAATTGATGGACAAAACCCACAAGAGAACTGAGAACAGCTGTATGAAGAGGCAATGCAGGTTAATGAAGAGTGAAGAGAAGAGCACAGTGCGGATTTCTAGAAGAAGAGGAAGGAAATTATTGTGATATGGGAGTTAAAAATGGGATCCAGAAAAACAGGGAGGAAAGGGGGAAGTGTGCCAGGTCTCAGAACCAGCAAAGGTTGCTATGTATATTTCACTTCAGTTTAGGAGACTAACTTTATATGGAAGTATATTCTGGAATTCTGAGAGCCAGAAAGGGAATGTGCCAGGTGCCAGAATCAGCTAATAAACATCATGTATCTTCTGCACTTCAATCTAGATGGTGCTTCTTCTCTCTCAGGTATTTATACAAGCCACCATTTCCTGACTGTATACAAATAGCAAACTTCTTTGAAATAAGGAGGGATAATTTTTCAGCCCCTCCAGATTTTTTGACAGAATTCTAGGTTTTTAGTTTTCCTCCTTTGGAGATGGGTTTCTGAAAGGGAGGACGTAGTTCCTAAGAATGTTGTAGAAAGACGAATAATATTCTCTTCTCAAGCTGGATGAAGGAAAATAGAAAAATACCTGCCATATTTTAAATCCTTACTCTGTGAAGGATACCACACACAGTGCTTTAAACTATATGTGTTCATTTAGGAATAACAACTATATAAATATTTGAACCCATTATATTTATTAAAAAACTGAGCTCCTGCAGCCTCTGCACTGTGCTGCCACCACTGCCACTGTGAATGCCTACATGGAGTCCAACACCCCTGCACTCACCAGTGCCCCACTGCAGTCAATGAGCATTTGCCTTCCCAAGCTGCTGACACATGCAAATGAGGAAGGATCCCACTGCCACCACTCTATGAATCACTGTGGCTGGCACCACCTATCAGAGTGTTCTGACCAGTGGTTCAGGAGCAAATTAGGCCCCTTCAGCATGGCAGGTTGCGAATCTCCAGGGGCCCCAGAATGAAGCTTCAGGCCTGATAGTAGACATCCAGAGTAGGATCATGCAGTTCAGGGCTCCTGAGCTGAGCCTTGGCCCACTTAAATCCCCATAGATTAAGCCAATTGACTGAACCCACATTATAGCAAAACTAAACCCCAAAGAATGTTACATAGGATAAAAGAAATAAAAGCAATCCAAAGGTTAGCAACTTCAAAGATTGAAGGACCATCAGCCCACAAAGATGAGAAAGAACCAGTTCAAGAACTCTGGCAACTCAGAAAACCAGAGTGACTTCTTACCTACAAACATCTACACTAGTTCTACAGCAATGGTTCCTAACCAGGCTAAGATGGCTGAATTGACAGAAATAGAATTCAGAATATGGATAGGAATGAAGATCATCGACATATAGGGGAAAGTTGAAACCCAATCCAATCCAAGGAGTCTAAGGATTACAATAAAACAATACAGGAGCTAATAGATGAAATGGTCACTATAAGAAAGAATCAAACTGATTGATAGAGCTGAAAAATACTGTACAGGAATTTCATAATGCAATTGCAAGTATTAACAGCAGAATTGACCAAGCTGAGGAAAGAATCTCAGAGCTTGAAAACGGGCTCTTCAAAATAACTCAGTCAGAGACAAATAAAGAAAAAACAATAAGAATAAACAAAACTTCCAAGAAATATAAGATTATGTAAAGAGACCCAAGCTATGACTTATTGGCATGCCTGAGAGACAGAGAGAGAAAGCAAGCAACTTGGAGAACATATTTCTTTTTTTTTTCTAAAGAATATATTTTTACTATGATCTATTATTCTTAATTATTTTCACAAAATTGCTGGTAATCCTTAAAAAGTTGTATTTTGTTGCTGATTAATGCCGTCAACTGAACTATCTCTGTAAAGCATAATGATATTTTATTTTATTATATTTATATATTTTTTATTTTATTATTATTATACTTTAAGTTTTAGGGTACATGTGCACAACGTGCAGGTTTGTTACATATGTATACATGTGCCATGCTTGTGTGCTGCACCCATTAACTCGTCATTTAGCATTAGGTATATCTCCTAATGCTATCCCTCCCCCCTTCCCCCACCCCACAACAGTCCCCAATGTGTAATGTTCCCCTTCTTGTGTCCATGTGTTCTCATTGTTCAATTCCCACCTATGAGTGAGAACATGCGGTGTTTGGTTTTTTGTCCTTGCGATAGTTTGCTGAGAATGATGGTTTCCAGTTTCATCCATGTCCCTACAAAGGACATGAATTCATCATTTTTTATGGCTGCATAGTATTCCATGGTGTATATGTGCCACATTTTCTTAATCCAGTCTATCGTTGTTGGACATTTAGGTTGGTTCCCAGTCTTTGCTATTGTGAATAGTGCCACTATAAACATACATGTGCATGTGTCTTTATAGCAGCATGATTTATAAACCTTTGGGTATATACCCAGTAATGGGATGGCCAGGTCAAATAGCATTTCTAGTTCTAGATCCCTGAGGAATAGCCACAGTTTCTTCCACAATGGTTGAACTAGTTTACAGTCCCACCAACAGTGTAAAAGTGTTCCTATTTCTCCACATCCTCTCCAGCACCTGTTTTTTCCTGACTTTTTAATGATCGCCATTCTAACAAGTGTGAGATGGTATCTCATTGTGGTTTTGATTTGCATTTATCTGATGGCCAGTGATGATGAGCATTTTTTCACGTGTTTTTTGGCTGCATAAATGTCTTCTTTTGAGAAGTGTCTGTTCATATCCTTCGCCCACTTTTTGATGGGGTTGTTTGATTTTCTCTTGTAAATTTGTTTGAGTTCATTGTAGATTCTGGATATTAGCCCTTTGTCAAATGAGTAGGTTGCGAAAATTTTCTCCCATTCTGTAGGTTGCCGATTCACTCTGATGGCAGTTTCTTTTGCTGTGCAGAAGCTCTTTAGTTTAATTAGATCCCATTTGTCAATTTTGGCTTTTGTTGCCATTGCTTTTGGTGTTTTAGACATGAAGTCCTTGCCCATGCCTATGTCCTGAATGGTATTGCCTAGGTTTTCTTCTAGGGTTTTTATGGTTTTAGGTCTAACATTTAAGTCTTTAATCCATCTTGAATTAATTTTTGTATAAGGTGTAAGGAAGGGATCCAGTTTCAGCTTTCTACATATGGCTAGCCAGTTTTCCCAGCACCATTTATTAAATAGGGAATTCTTTCCCCATTTCTTGTTTTTGTCAGGTTTGTCAAAGATCAGATAGTTGTAGATGTGCGGCATTATTTCTGAGGGCTCTGTTCTGTTCCATTGGTCTATTTCTCTGTTTTGGTACCAGTACCATGCTCTTTTGGTTACTGTAGCCTTGTAGTATAGTTTGAAGTCAGGTAGCGTGATGCCTCCAGCTTTGTTCTTTTGGCTTAGGATTGACCTGGCGGTGCGGGCTCTTTTTTGGTTCCATATGCACATTAAAGTAGTTTTTTCCAATTCTGTGAAGAAAGTCATTGGTAGCTTGATGGGGATGGCATTGAATCTATAAATTACCTTGGGCAGTATGGCCATTTTCACGATATTGATTCTTCTTAACCATGAGCATGGAATGTTCTTCCATTTGTTTGTATCCTCTTTTATTTCATTGAGCAGTGGTTTGTAGTTCTCCTTGAAGAGGTCCTTCATATCCCTTGTAAGTTGGATTCCTAGGTATTTTATTCTCTTTGAAGCAATTGTGAATGGGAGTTCACTCATGATTTGGCTCTCTGTTTGTCTGTTATTGGTGTATAAGAATGCTTGTGATTTTTGTACATTGATTTTGTATCCTGAGACTTTGCTGAAGTTGCTTATCAGCTTAAGGAGATTTTGGGCTGAGACAATGGGGTTTTCTAGATATACAATCATGTCATCTGCAAACAGGGACAATTTGACTTCCTCTTTTCCTAATTGAATACCCTTTATTTCCTTCTCCTGCCTGATTGCCCTGGCCAGAACTTCCAACACTATGTTGAATAGGAGTGGTGAGAGAGGGCAGCCCTGTCTTGCGCCAGTTTTCAAAGGGAATGCTTCCAGTTTTTGCCCATTCAGTATGATATTGGCTGTGGGTTTGTCATAGATAGCTGTTATTATTTTGAGATACGTCCCATCAATACCTAATTTATTGAGAGTTTTTAGCATGAAGCATTGTTGAATTTGGTCAAAGGCCTTTTCTGCATCTATTGAGATAATCATGTGGTTTTTGTCTTTGGTTCTGTTTATATGCTGGATTACATTTATTGATTTGCGTGTGTTGAATCAGCCTTGCATCCCAGGGATGAAGCCCGCTTGATCCTGGTGGATAAGCTTTTTGATATGCTGCTGGATTCCGTTGGCCAGTATTTTATTGAGGATTTTTGCATCGATGTTCATCAAGGATATTGGTCTAAAATTCTCTTTTTTGGTTGTGTCTCTGCCAGACTTTGGTATCAGGATGATGCTGGCCTCATAAAATGAGTTAGGGAGGATTCCCTCTTTTTCTATTGATTGGAATAGTTTCAGAAGGAATGGTACCAGCTCCTCTTGGTACCTCTGGTAGAATTCGGCTGTGAATCCATCTGGTCCTGGACTTTTTTTGGTTGTTAAGCTATTGATTATTGCCTCAATTTCAGATCCTGTTATTGGTCTATTCAGAGACTCAACTTCTTCTTGGTTTAGTCTTGGGAGGATGTATATGTCGAGGAATTTATCCATTTCTTGTAGATTTTCTAGTTTATTTGCGTAGAGGTGTTTATAGTATTCTCTGATGGTAGTTTATATTTCTGTGGGATCGGTGGTGATATCCCCTTTATTATCATTTTTTATTGCGTCTATTTGATTCTTCTCTCTTTTCTTCTTTATTAGTCTTGCTAGCAGTCTATCAATTTTGTTGATCTTTTCAAAAAACCAGCTCCTGGATTCGTCAATTTTTTGAAGGATTTTTTTGTGTCTCTATTTCCTTCAGTTCTGCTCTGATCTTAGTTATTTCTTGCCTTCTGCTAGCTTTTGAATGTGTTTGCTCTTGCTTTTCTAGTTCTTTTAATTGTGATGTTAGGGTGTCAATTTTGGATCTTTCCTGCTTTCTCTTGTGGGCATTTAGTGCTATAAATTTCCCTCTACACACTGCTTTGAATGTGTCCCAGAGATTCTGGTATGTTGTGTCTTTGTTCTTCTTGGTTTCAAAGAACATCTTTATTTCTGCCTTCATTTCATTATTTACCCAGTAGTCATTCAGGAGCAGCTTGTTCAGTTTCCATGTAGTTGAGCGGTTTTGAGTGAGTTTCTTAATCCTGAGTTCTAGTTTGATTCATATTTCAAAATATTGTCCATGAAAATTTTCCCAACCTCACTAGTGAGGCCAAGATTCAAATTCAGGAAATGCAGAGAATCCCTGCAAAATGCTACAGAAAAAGACCTTCCCTAGCACACGTAGTCATCAGATTCTCCAAGGTCTAAATGAAAGAAAAAATGCTAAAGGCACCTAGAGAGAAGGGGCACATCACCTACAAAGGGAACTGTGTCAGGCTAAAAGCAGACCTGTCAGCAGAAACTGTATAAACCAGAAGAGATTAGGAACAATATTCAGTTGTCTTAAAGAAAACAATTTTTAACCAAGAAGTTTATATCTGGCCAAACTGCACTTTATAAGCAAAGGAGAAATAAGATCCTTTACAGACAGGCAAATGTTACGGGAATTTACCACTAAATCTGACTTAAGAGAGTTTCTCAAGGGAGTGCTAAATATGGACAGGAAGTACACAGACCAATGACACTATAAAGAAATCACATGAAGGAGTCTGAATAATAACTATATAACAACATTATCACAGGATCAAATCCACACATACCAATACTAACCTTGAATGCAAACAAGCTAAATGCCCTAAAGTTAAAAGGCAGAGAGTGTCAAGTTAGATAAGGAACCAAAACCCAACAATATGCTATCTTCAAAACACCCATCTTACATGCAATGACACTCACAGGCTCAATGTAAAGGGGTGGAAAAAAAATCAATGAAGCAAATGGAAAATAGAAAAATGCAGGTGTTGCTATTCTAATTTCAGAGAAAACACACTTAAAATTAACAAAGATCAAAAAAGACAAGGAAGGGCATTACATAATGATAAAGGGCTCAATTCAACAAGAAGACCTAATTATCTTAAATATATATACCAAACCCTCAGAGACTATTACAAACACTTCCATGCACACGAACTAGAAAACCTAAAAGAAATGGATAAATTTCTGGAAACATAAACCCTCCCAAGACTGAACCAGGAAGAGACTGAATCTCTGAAGAGATCAAAAATGAGTTCTAAAGTTGAATTGGTAATACAAAGCCTACAAATCAGAAAAAGGCAAGACCAGATGAATTCACAGATACATTCTACCAGATGTACAAAAAAGACCTGGTAATATTTCTACTGAAACGATTCCAACAAATTGAGGAGGAAGCACTCCTTCCTAACTTATTCTATGTGGCCACCATCATCCTGACACCAAAACTGGCCAGAGATACAACAAGAAAAGGAAAACTTCAGGTCAATATCCTTGATGAACACTGATGTAAAAATCCTTAAAAAAGATACTAGCAAATGAAATACAGCACATCAAAAAGCTAACCCACCACAATTAAATAGGCTTTATCTCTGGGATGCAAGGTTGTTTCAAAATACACAAATCAATAAATGTGATTCATCAAATAAACAGAACTAAAGAGAAAAATACATTATTATCTCAATAGATGCAGAAAAGGCTTTTGATAAAATTCAACACCTCTTCACATTAAAAATTCTCAATAAACTAAGTATTGAAAGAATATACCTCAATATAATAAGAGCCATCTATGACAAACCCACAATCAACATCATATTGAATGGGCAAACCTGGAAGCTTTCCCCTTGAAAACTGGCACAAGATAAGAATGTCCTCTCTCACCAGTACTATTCAACATAGTACTGGAAGTCCTGGCTGGAGTAATCAGGCAAGAGAAAGAAATAAAGGACATCCAAATAGGAAGAGAAGTCAAATTATCCTTGTTCACAGATGGTATAATTCTCTATATAGAAAACCCCATATTCTCTGCCCAAAAGCTCCTTGAGCTGATACACAACTTCAGCAAAGTTTCAGGATACAAAATCAATGCACAAAAATTATTAGCATTCCCATACACCAACAACAGTCAAGCTGAGAGCCAAATCCTAAATGCAGTACATATATACCATGGAATACTATGCAGCCAAAAAAGAACAAGATCTTGTCTTCTACGGGAACTTGGATGGAGGTGGAGGCCATTATCCTAAGCAAACTAATTCAGGAACAGAAAATCAAATACCGGATGTTCTCACTTATAAGTGGAAGCCAAATATTAAGTATATATGGACACAAAAAAGGAGCAACAGACACAGGGGCCTACTTGAAGGTGGAGGGTGGGATGAGAATGAGAATTGATAAACTACCTATTGTGTACTATACTTATAACCTAGGTGATGAAATAATTCATATACCAAATGTCTGTGACATGTAATTTATCTATATAGCAAACCTACACATCTACCCCTGAACCTAAAATAAAAGTTAAAAAGAAAATAACAGTGATATGTATTGCTTTTTTAATGTAGAAAGTATATTTTCAAAAGAAAACTGAGGCTCAGAGAGATTAAGTGGTTTTCTGAACATCACGCTTACATGTAAGCAGAATGTAATTTCAATGTAAAATTCTTTATTGTTATTTACACCTGAGGTATAAGCTTTGTATTCAGGATTTCTGTAATAATTATTAAATCTCCTTTTACTACTGAGTTATATGCAACTCTCTGCTGCACTCTGAATTTCTCTTTGGTTCACGTATTTTCAGCTGGTTTTGGCCAAAAGTATAAAGAGATTCTCTCATCCAGTTTCCCATTTTATTTCATGAGGGAAGTTTGTCATTTTTTCCTGACATGTAACATAGTATTAATCAAAATAATAATAAATTATTATGCAAATAATATGATGATTTAAATACATAAAATATTAAACATATTAACATGACTTGCCAATAGATTGAATCCACGAACTCTATTTTCAAAAAAGAAAAACTATGTAGATAAAAAATAGTCCACATTCTTTTTCAAGTCCAACCTTATTTCCCGCCTCCATTTCCATGGCAAACATCTCACAATTATTTCCTACATATGGTTATCACTGATTTCTCTTCTCTGATTCACTCTTCCACCTACTCCAGTATGGTTTGTACTGATTAATTCTGCCAATCCAGCTCTCACCAAGATCTCCACCGCCATCTATTTTTCTGATGTTGTGGGCAGTTTTAATCCACATTTCCCATAAGTCTATTGATTCTTCTTCTAAGTACATTTATTTTCTAAATACATTTTTGTCATCATTCCCTCTTGTCCTTCTAATGTTTAAGGTATTCCACCTCTGTTTCCTTTGTGTCTCTCCTCTTCCCTCTCTTTAATGGTGGAAGGTCCTCAGAATCTAGTTTAAGTCTTATTTTCTTCTCTACATTGGCTCCTCACATGACAGCCTCCATTTTTAGGCATTTGGTTGCCAGTTATGATCCTCCAGACATTGTATTCCTTGGATATTGCAAACTCATGTATCTGACTAGCAATGCACATTCGCAATTACATGTTTAAAAGTCAATTTAGAGAGGCTAGCTCTGCTTTTATTTTTCTTTCTGGACGTGCCTCTATCTGCGTTCTGCTGAGAGGAATTCACTGTTGTTTTTCCTAGCTCACATTATAGCATTTAACATACCTCATATTAATCATAATTATTGTTGTTAAATTTCTTTTCTGGCAAAAATCAAAGATACAAGGGAACAGGAATTGTATTTATTATGTTCACTTAAGAAAAATCTTCCTTTACTTAAAATTTGAATAAAATAATGATAGGTAACTGAACTGTACCATCTGTTTTTAATCAAGTTATACAGTCAGGCTTGGAGTTTCATTTTAAAGAATAAACAAACAATAGTAAAAATTTAATGAACAAAGCAAAATAATCAGCTGACAAAACATAAAGAACATATTTTATTATCTTAGCCACAAAGTAAAGGTGGATGTAATATTACCTGAACAAACATAATTTAAAATAATTTAAATCTTATAAATAAATACTTAAATAGATTAGATAGAAGACAGATAGATAAATAGATAGAATAGATAGATTGGCATGATCATCTGTAAAGATTTTGTCCCTGTGGAGCTAAAGAAGTGTTGCTTAACACGTGTGAAACGTTTGAAATTTTTGATTCAACTCAAGTCATGGATATAGCAGAAATTAATATTTGAAACGGCAGAACTCAAGAAGTGTGAAATGGTGTATTAGTCAATGAGAATCATTTCGATGTTGAACCAGTTTTCATTCCTTCCTCCTTAATCTTTCTTGCAAGTTTGTTGATAAAGAGAAGGATCTCATGATTTCTGCTCTAACAACCTCCCATGCACAAGGGCTGTATTTCTTCTCTGTCAGATAGAGAGTGATTCTTTGAAAGTATTTTCTCACAGTCAGGATAGAGTCCACATTCATCAGAGGAGTGTCTTCCACTCCAACCTCCTGCATCATACAGGCTTCCAGGTCATTCAGCTGCTGGTAAAGTTCAGTATAGAATTTGTCTAGAAGTGTCTCATCCCAAGTAGCAGATGAGTCCTTTGTGCTGAAGAGATTGAAGGTCTGCTGGATCATCTCATGGAGGATAGAGATGGCTTGAGCCTTCTGGAACTGGTTGCCATCAAACTCCTCCTGAGGAAATCCAAAGTCATGTCTGTCCTTCAGGCAGGAGAAAGGAGAGATTCTTCCCATTTGTGCCATGATCATCAAAGTCCTCCTGTTACTCAGGCTGTGGGTCTGAGGCAGATCACAGCCCAGAGAACAGATTGACTTGCAGTTGAGCACCACCAGGGCCATCAGTAAAGCAAAGGGCAAGGCCACTGGGGAGGTTGCAGATGCTTCTGGGCTGTTGAGATTGAGTGACCCTGAACCTTGGGCTCTTCTCTGAAGACCTTGTTTTGTGCACAGATCTTAAAAAGGTCACATACGAGTTTCCATTTTCTGAATGCCTTGTGTTACTTTCTACTTCTCTTTTTGCTTTCTTTTGTGCTCTTTCTACATAGATGTACAGGAGTGTTTCTCAGTTTATTTATTTTTACATTATTACCTCATCTTCCTCTGCCACATATGCTTTTTAGAAATTATTTTTTCTAACTAAAAATCCCATTAAATTTTAATAACACAGATATACTATGTGTTGGCTGATGTATATACATTACAGTACCCATTATCAAGAGAGAATATTGTACTTCTTTAATGCTTTAAAAGCAGCGTAATAGAATGTAAAATAGAATTTATTCAGTCCCAGATTAAGAATGAGCAAATGAAAATTTTAAGGTAAAAGTTAATAATTAAATTTACAATTTATGGATATTTAACTTCATAGTTCAATTTGTTTAAGTAACAATGTGATTTATTTACTTATATAAATTGTAGTGTGTCAGATTAAATAAGTAAATTAACAAATTATGAAAATATATAATATTGCCTAGTATAATGAAATATTTAAAAATTCAAAATAGCTGAAGACTATTAAAATTGAAATTATTTGTAACATTTATTTTTAGGGTACTTTCAATTTTGCTTCATAGGGAAATTTAAAAAATTCACTAGCTTCTAGATATTGATCTAGATATTGTCAAAAAACTTTTTCTCTTCAGTGCTTGACATAATTATTGATGTGTTGAACAACTTTAGTAGAATTAAATAGTAAAAGATAAAGTATTTTTATTGAAACCTCAAAACTCAAAACACAGTCATAAATGCTCAGGATCAAATATAAGCAACATACACAAGACAGCAAATGACAGCTCATATGTATACAGAGGCCACCTCACATAATATGACTTTGACATCTAATAAATCTTGGAAAGTCCTCCAATAACAGCCACCCATTTGCCATATGCTTGTAGCACTGATCTTGTATACCTTTTGTGTATCTTCCATGAACTCAAGGTCAATGCTTCTGATGTTACAGGAAAACCAAATTAGGCCAGGCGCGGTGGCTCACATCTGTAATCCCAGCACTTTGGGAGGCTGAGGTGGGTGGATTACAAGGTCAGGAGATCAAGACCCTCCTGGACAACATGGTGAAAGCCCGTCTCTACTAAAAATACAAAAATTAGCTGGGCGTGGTGGCACGTGCCTGTAATCCCAGCTACTCGGGAGGCTGAGGCAGGAGAATTGCTTGAACCAGGGAGTCGGAGGTTGCAGTGAGCCGAGATCACCCCACTGCACTCCAGCCTGCAACAGAGCGAGACTCCGCCTCAAAAAAACAAGCAAACAAACAAACAACAACAAGAACTCAATTAAAAAAAAACTAAGGAATAAAGTTTTGTCAGACAGAGTCGAACTTTAGAGGGCCCCAAGAAATAACTTTTACATTCTTGGAAGCAATATTATACTTAATGAGTATATGCAATGGAGAAAAATGTCATCAATTTGATTTTTAAAATATTATTTGTCATGAAAGGTCAGATTTCCAAAGAACCCACAGAGGTTCCAATTCTAGTTGATTCTCCTCAAACTGAAGAAAACCATTTTTGTCCTAAATGTCCATAGTGTAATGTAAATGTGATAGCATAAATGGGTTGTACAATTGTTTACATAGCATGCAGGATACCAGAGATCTTTCTTTCTCATTTTCATTTTCATTGAAAGTAAAGGTTGTCTCTTTTTGAATCCTTAAGAATGGAGACAAAAAGAAAAATGTATATCTAAATGTGATTTTAAAAATCCTACAGAATGGAGATAGAAAGAAAACAAATGTGTATCTAAATGTGATAAAAGAATCCTGATTCTTTTCTGGTCACTTGGGCTAGGAGATTCTAATCCTAAGTTAATTTGTTAGTTTTATTTTCCCCAGCACCATCTCACTCACAAGGCAGTTATCACAGTCAGTAACACCCTTTTCTCTAGAGTGACAATATCCTCTAGAGAGACAATATCTCACTGGGAAAAAAACGATGACAAAATGCAACTTACCTACATTCATCCCAGTAAAGAAGGAGATAAAGGAATGGGGAAGAGGAGAAGCAAAATCGTAGAAGATATGTAGATCAAAGCGAACAAATGGGTATGAGCTGAAAAAAAAGAGTAATCATTCCTGGTCCACGGAGTGTTTTCAGCTTTGCTGAATCCAGCCTTCACAGAGTCACACCAATCGCAAGAATTTGTACATAAAAAAAGGGCAATTTTTAAGAGTACCATGTACTCTTTGCATAATGAGTAAGTGTTAATTCTCAAGTTCTCCCTTAGTGTATAAATACATTCAAGAGATCAATATTTCCCTTATTATGTTTTTTACAGGAATCAAGGGAGTTAACAATTTTAAAGGACACTTCCCCCAACTTAATAAAGTTTAATAATGAAGATAATGTTTAAAAAAGGAAGGAGACAGGTAAATTGATGAAGGTGTTTATTTTCAGTCAGATATTGTTCTTAGAACTTACAGATTTGATTCTTATTTTACCAATAATGAATATCCTCTTTTTGTATTAACTGAATCCCTACCATATACCTACCCACCATTTATTCACTGGAGATATCAGTGACCAAAGAAGACTGATAGGTTCTACTATTATTCCTATTTACAAAAGAAAAAACAGAAGAATAGTGAGGTATTGAATTTGAGGCTACTATTTAAACCCCAAAATTGGACTCTAAATCCTCAGCTCTTACATGGTCTTTGGGAATATTTCTGGTCATAAGAACTGATTTCTGCATTGGTCAGTGTTTTCCCAGGAGAGTCCTGCCTAAGTAATGACAGGGTCTTTCTCTTCAGCTGTTCTTTTTTACTGAAACGTCCCATTTGCTTTTGCCAACATGTTACGTTACAATTAAATTAGACCCCATTTTACTTACACACTATATTCTAGTTTTTTCTTCTTGAGAATGTATTTCCATAAGCTTGAATGTATTTGTAAAATACTTGGTTCATCATAAGCAACTCTTTGAAACCCAATGTATATCTACTCATTTATTCAAATATCCATAATACTTTAGATTTCTACCAGTTTAGTGCAAGCCTAAGTAAGACTAAGCCATGATCGGGATATAAATATGATCTAAATCAGAAATAAACCAATAAGCTAAGGCTCAGAGATCAGGAAAAAAACCCTCTGGAAGGGCTGCCTAATAGGATTGGAGGTGTGAAAATGGGAGGCACTTCTGGAGAAATGTAGAGAGTCCAGGGCATTAGAGGAGGAGGACTGCGATGACAAAAGGTTCTGAGTTACCTGACTTTCCAGCTGGCTGATGCCTTTTATGTTGTAGGTCAGCAGAGTTTGCTATTGTGTTGATTGTGCTGACTTACTTTGAGAAACTGGTAGAGAAAAAAATTATGCTAACACTTGGTATTACAGTAATGAAGACTTTATTTAGGACTATTGCAACAGATGTCAAAACTATCACAATAGGGGAGAGAGATCAATCTGGGCTCAACTCTGAATATGACACAGACAGCCTGGGATTTGTAACCAACAAGCAGAATGACAGGATCTGTGGATGGAAAATCAATAAGAAATATGGCCATTGGGAGGGCCATTGGGAAATGAGGGTTCTGCAGGCCTGGCTGAGCTGGGGTCTGGTTGAACTTTGGAACCTAGGTTCTCTGAAGACATTATTTCTATGCATGGCTTTCAATAGGGGACATCTAGTTTTTATTTTCTGAACATTTCTCTATATGTCTACTTTTTGTTTTCATTTACATATTGCATATTAGGCTTAAAAACACAACATCAATTGAGACCCTTAATTTTTGCAATAGAATTTGCACAGTAAACTTCAGGTGTGCCAATCTAAATGTATATTTATCAATTAAATGAGAACAGTCATTGTCATAAAAGCTGAAGTGTATGTAGGAATGTAAATACTTATATACTTTTTTCATACAAATATTCTTCTTTTCTGTGTCAGGTGAAAAGTTTTCAGCCCTGATCCTAGGTTGCATTATACCCTGCATGCATTACATAGGCTCTCTCTACCATCTGGGTATCTGTATTTGAGAATTTATCCGACCAGCTTTGACAATAAACCCTTTAGAAGAAAGAATTGGGTTTTGTCCATTGTTTCATTCATAGCAGATGCTGATGATTATTAGTTAGTGAGCCTCTCTGATTTTTCTATTTATTTAAAAATACATTCATGCAATTCCATGTGATTGTGCCTCACTGGAGCCGCAGGTCAAGATTAATGTAGAAACAGCCCTTTCTTCCCATCATTTTCTTACTCAATGTCTATAGTGCTCCTCAGGCTGTGATAATACCCCCATCAAGAATCCTGATTCTTCTCTAGTCATTTGGGCTGCGAGATTCTAATCCTAAGTTAATTTGTTAATTTTCTTTCCCCCCAGCACCACCTCACTCACAAGGCAGTTATCACAGTCAGTAACACCCTTTCCTCTAGAGTGACAATATCCTCAACCCAAACTCTTCCAGATTCATTCTCTGAGGCACAAAGTTAGAACTCCTTTACTAGGGAAAGGTCTTTTTCTTTGAGCCAAAATAATTAATGCTCCAAGATCTTTTCCCTTGCCCTTAGAGTGTGTGAAGGATTTGGCTTCTCAATGGTGATCTCCTCCTGTCCAGGGTCTGTGTCCTCAGGGATCAAATGTGTGCACAGTGCTCGGATGTTGATAGCAAGTTTCCTTTTATACAAATAGGTAAAGGAAGTATTCAATTGCCATAATTTTAACTTTAGCAAGCAAGTAACTTTTATTTTGACAATTAGAGCTTTTATCAGTCAATCAGTCAACTCTTTCATTTTTCTTCTTTTTTTTTTTTTTTAGACGGAGTCTTGCTCCGTCACCTAGGCTGGAGTGCGGTGGCACGATCTCGGCTCACTGCAAGCTCCGCCTTCCAGCTTCACATCATTCTCCTCCCTCAGCCTCCCGAGTAGCCTGCACTATGCCCAGCTAATTTTTTGTATTTTTAGTAGAGACGGGGTTTCACCATGTTAGCCAGGTTAGTGTCAATCTCCGGACCTCGTGATCCACCCGCCTCAGCTTCCCAAAGTGCTGGGATTACAGGCGTGAGCCACTGCGCCCAGCCACTTTCATTTTTCAATACTCAAAACTATTGAACACTTGTTAGGTTTGACCTTTCTGAGCTGGTCACAGGGGAGTCAAGGTTGATGTTGTCTCTTGTTAGCAACTAATATGACAGAAACTAGTGACTTTCAATTGTTCATCCAGTCAGTGTTTCTTTCGGGTTCTTTGTTCCTGGGTCTCTGCCTTGCTCTAACAGTGTAGGGTAGTTAGGGCCAGGCTATTCTGTCAAGAAGAAATAGGCTTCTTTCTTTTACCTGTATGTGTTTTTTTATTTTAATTTTTTGTACTTTTTTGCACTAGTGATTTCTGGGCAAGCTTTGTCTTGCTGTTAATGCATTACATTCTCATTCATGATGAAGTAACAAAAATTAAGGGAAGTAAAAGACAGGCAAAGGGGCCACAATTTTTTTTTCTATGATTTCCATGATTTCTGTTGCGGGAAGTCAGGAACCCCGAACAGAGGGGTTGGCTGAAGCCATGGCAGAAGAACATAAATTGTGAAGATTTCATGGACATTTATTAGTTCCCCAAATTAATACTTTTATAATTTCTTATGCCGGTCTTTACTGCAATCTCTGAACATAAATTGTGAAGATTTCATAGACGCTTATCACTTCCCAAATTAATACTCTTGTGATTTCCTATGCCTGTCTTTAATTTCTTAATCCAGTCAGCTTCATAAGCTGAGGATGAATGTCGCCTCAGGACCCTGTGATGATTGTGTTAACTGCACAAATTGTTTAAACAATAAGAAATCTGGGCACCTTGAAAAAAGAACAGGATAACAGCAATGTTCAGGGAACAAGGGAGATAACCTTAAAGTCTGGCTGCCTGTGGGCTGGGCAGAACAGAGCCATATTTCTCTTTTTTCAAAAGCAAATAGGAGAAATATCACTGAATTCTTTTTCTCATCAAGGAACATCCCTGAGAAAGAGAATGCATTCCCAGGGGGAGGCTTCTGAAATGGCCGCTTTGGGAATGTCTGTCTTTTACGGTTGTAGATAAGGGATGCAATAAGCCCCAGTCTCCCATAGCACTCCTAGGCCTATTAGGACGAGGAAATTCCCGCCTAATAAATTTTGGTCAGACCGGTTGTCTGCTCTCAAACCCTGTCTCCTGATAAAATGTTATCAATGACAATGCATGCCCAAAACTTCATTAGCAATTTTAATTTCACCCCAGTCCTGTGATCTCGCCCTGCCTCCATTTGCCTTGTGATATTCTATCACCTTGTGAAGCATGTGATCTCTGTGACCCACACCCTATTCATACACTCCCTCCCCTTTTGAAAATCACTAATGAAAACTTGCTGGTTTTGCAGCTTGGGGGGCATCATGGAAACTGCCAACATGTGATGTCTCCCCGGGACACCCAGCTTTAAAATTTCTCTCTTTTGTACTCTTTCCCTTTATTTCTCAGACCAGCCAACACTTAGGGAAAATAGAAAAGGACCCACATGAAATATTGGGGGCTGAATTTCCCCCGATAATTTCAGATTTTTTTTTTTCATTTCAACTTTCCTAGAAAGCAAAACTCGATTGTCATTTGTGGTTTAAAAAAAAAAGTGCAAATGTCATGAAATTGAAAGGACAGAAGTGCCTTTCTACTGACACATTGCCAAGAGTAAGTTAGTCACACACAATGCAGCAAAACTGAGAGCTAGGGCCTCTGGCAGAGGGGATGAATGAAGGCCAATGTGGAGGCACACAAAAGCAGGGAAATGCCTGCATCTGCCAGAGGCTCAGAGAAGAGTGACTGCTGAATCTATAAACTGCCCTCAGCTTTGCAAGACCAGCCATCTGACTTTTCTGTGAGTTAATCCACATTTTTATTTTTTTGCATAGTATTATAGTACACATTTTTAATTTTTGATTGATACACAATATTTGTACATATTTATGGGATATATGTGCTATTTTGAAACATGCATAAGTCGTAAATGATCAAGTCAGGATATTTAGGAAATCCATTGCCTTGAGCATTTATCATTTCTTTGTGTTGTGAACACTTCAGATCCTCTCTTCTAGCTCTTTGGAAATATATAATACATTGTTGTTAACTTTAACAACTGCTATCAAACATTAGAACTTATTCCTTTAATCTAACTGTATGTCCACATGTGACTGGCTCCGAGGAGAAAAATGAACAGTGACACCAATCACCTCTCAAGAGACAGACAATCAGACCCTAGTTAGTATGACACCAACCCTCTCTGGTAGGATAAGGTATGTAATTAGCCTTGGCTGAGTTCTCTACTTAGTTAATAAATCCACTCAGGCAATGAAAAGATTGCTTCTGAAAACCTAGAATTTAAAAGAGAGTGTTAGATGACCCCAAAGATTCTGCTCTTAATCTGGGTAGCAATAATAATCATAACATAAAAATATATTATTGAGTTTCTTTGAATGCTTATTATGGACTATCCACTATTCTAAGGTCTTTGAAAATAGTAACTCAGGCCCAGAATATAGGCAGAAAGCTGCTCAGCCAGCCTAAGGATGAGTTTGACAGAGGCAGCTCAAGGGGTGGTTTTTGAGTCACAGGACCTGTGTGCAGGGCATCCAGGTTAGAAAGGAGGGAGTCAAATTGTCTCTGTTCGCAGACGACATTTTCTTATATATAGAAAAACCTAAAGAATTTACTAAAAAACTCTTAGAACTGATAAACAATTTCAGTAACATTTCAAGACACAAAATTAACATACAGAATCAATAGTGTTTCTACACACAAAAAACAAACTAGCTAAAAAATAAATCAAGAAGTTACCAGATTTTCAATAGCTACACAAAAATTAATAAAATGCCTAGGAATAAATTTAACCAAGGAGGTAAAAGACCTCTGCAAGGAAAGCTAGAAAACACAAATAAAAGAAATTGAAGAGGATACAAACAAATAGAAAAACATTCCATGCTCATAGGTTGAAATAATTAATATTGTTAAAATGTCCATACTGCCCAAAGCAATCTAAAGATTTAATGCAATCCCTATCAAAATGCCAATAATAATCTTCATAGAAAAAAGATACTAAAATTTATATGGAATAATGAAAGACCCTGAATAGCCGAAGCAATCCTGAGCAAAAAGAACTACACTGGTGATATCACACTACTGGACCTCAAAATATACTACAAAGCTATAGTAATCAACACACCATGGTACTGACATAAAAACAGACACATAGACAAATGCAACAGAATAGAGAACAGGAAAATTAATCCACATATCAATAACAACTGATTTTTAATTAAAGTGCCAAGAATACTCACTGAGGAAAGGATAGTATCTTCAATAAATGGTGCTGGGAAAACTGAATAACCATATGCACAAGAATGAAATTAGACCCCCTCCTCTCACACTATACCAAAAAAAAAAACTCAAAATGGAAGAGAGACATAAATCTAATACCTGAAACTTTAAAAGTACTAGAAGAAAACATAGGAGAAGTCTGGGAAAAGATTTTATAAGTCAGACCACAATAGTACAGGCAACGAAAGCAAAAATAAACAAATCAGATTATATCAAAAAACAAAAGAAACAATCAATAGAGTGACAACCTACAGAATGGAGAAAATGTTTCAAAACCAGTCATACAACAGGGGGTTAATATCTAGAATATACAAGGAACTCAAACATCTCAAAGCAAAATAATAATAATAATAATCTGATTATGCAATGGGCAAATGATCTGAACAGACATTTCTCAAAAGAAGACATAGAATTGACCAACAAATATGTGAAAAACTGATCAACATCACTATCATCATGGAAATGCAAATTGAAATCACAATGAATTATCATCCCACCTCAGTTAGAATGGCTATTTTCAAAACAAAAAACAAAAAATAACAAATGCTGGCATGGATGTGGAGAAAATGAAACTATTACACATTATTGGTTGAATGTTAACTAGTACAGCCACTATGGAGAACAGTGTGGAGGTTCTTTAAAAAACTACAAATAGAACATCCGTATGTTGCAGCAATCCCAGTACTAGGCATTTATCCAAAGAAAAGGAAATCATTATATCTAAGAGGCATCTGCACCCTTATGTTTATTGCAACATTATTTCCAATAGCCAAGACATGGAATCTATTCCCCAACAACAAATAAATGGATAAAGAAAATGTGGTATATTTGCACAATGGAATATTATTTAGCTATAAAAAGGAATAAAATCCTGTCATTTGTGGCAACATGGATGGAACTGGCGGACATTATGTTTAGAGAAATGAGCCAGGAACAGAAAATTAAATACTGCATGTTTTCACTCTTACATGGAAGCTAAAGAAACGTTGATCTAATAGAAGTAAAAGTAGAACAGAGGATACTGTAGCCTGGGAGGGGTAGGAGGATGGGATGGACAGGGGGAGATTTGTTAAAGGATACAAAATTACAGCTATGTAAGAGGCTAAGGTCTAGTATTTTATACCACTGTAGCAGTAATATATTATATATTATTAGCTAGAAGGAGGACAGTGACTGTTCCCAACACAAAGAAATGATAAATATTTGAAATGATGGATATGCTAATTACTCTAATCTGATCACTATTATCAGCATTGAAGCATCACTATATAGTCCATGAATATATACAATTATTATTTGTCAATTAAAAATATAAAAATGAAAAAATTGAAACTTTAAGAAATCAGTTTGATTCTTTCAATAAACCTATTTGTATTACACTCATTATATAACACTTTGGAGAAGAATAACAATCTGGAGGGATAAACTATTCTGAACATGCCAATAATGCAACGTGAAAACCTTATGGGGACTTGAGATAATTGGCTTGTGTGAAAGGGTCTGTTAGACAAGTGAAGAATAGATATGAACAAAGGCAACAGGTATGTGTTACAAGTCAATGGAACTTACTGACTAAATTCTAAGTAGAACATTGTTTAAAAAGTTACAAGGGAGTGGATTTTTCCTCCAAACTGAAAAACAAAGTCTAAAGTTTAATGAATGATTTCTGCAATAAAATATGGTAAAATAACTATTAATCTATCAGTTGTAGACCCTTGGAATCTTATTTATTTTTAACTCTTGAGCTTTTTTGTGAGCTTAAGAATATACAGAAAGCACCCAGCAATTTTTATTCTACTGATGGTACAACCATATCAGGCCTGTCTTATCTCCTTCACGACCTCACTAATTCCACAGGAGACCTTCTTCTGTCCAGCCTGTTGTTTTTATTCCAAATGATGACAACACTGTTTCTCACCTCCAGCCCAGACCGAAATTCATCTTGTGTACTGATAGAGTCCAGAGAAGAATCTCTTTTCTGTCTTTCCATCCAATAGTTGAATTTTGAGCGCTGAAAAGACCTTTTATATGACCAAGATGAGAGAATATTATGCACTTCCTGCACAGAAGTGAAAGGTTTTGAAGAGCTTCTTACCAAGGAGAATTTGGCTTTACCTCTACACTCAGCCCAGCTGCCTACTGTGCTTGATTTTACTTAATTTCTAACCCCATACAATTACAAATCATAAAATAAAACTGTAGCAATGAAATAAATATATCACTAAAGTCAGCATTAATTGATAAAATGATAAAAGCATTATTATTTTATCAGAAATGAAGGATGTACTTTTCTTGTTTTTTGGACCCTCATCCTCAGAAAGTGTCCAAATTCTAACTTTAACTGTGCCAACTGAGTGCAGAATGCACCCACTGGAAAAAAAGCTAAAGGAGAATTGACTGACCAATGTCCTCTTTCCAAATAACTAAGTTAAATAAATAAACTAGTACATTTTGGCAAAGATCTTCGCTGTCATTAGAAACTGTGATTTTTCAAAACAAACATTACCTATATCAGTCCTGCTGGGATGTCTCTGACCCAGTTACTGTTAATTCTACTCAAATAACTGCTGTATCCCTTTTGTTTAATTGTTGTTTCATTTGTTTTATCTTTAAATCAGGCTGCATTATGACCCGAATTATGACATGCCTTGGATTGCATTGGCCCTATGCCTAACTTTCCCTGCACTCTGATGACTTGCTGGGTCCTAGGGAGGAAACAGAAGTTTGCAACGGACACTGGAGTAACCCTTGTCCCTTCCAATACTCTCAGGCTGCTGTGGTATCAGTGTTATCCATGGTGGGGACACTGACGTTGGCCATGTCTCCATGGGAACACTCTGTGGTTTCAGCATCCACTTTAATCTTCTCTGTGATCAGAATAATCTTAAGTAGTTGATTCAGTGCTCTCACTGGTATTGCTCCATCTCCTGAGGACCTGCCGCTCTTCCAGTCAATGTGTTAAGTATCTCTCTCTTCCTTCCAAGTTCTAAAGCTGCTGCTTGCCTTTTCTTCTTCATGTTTCATAATGTGGGCTCTGCTTTTTTCAACAAATGAGAGTCCTGAGCCTAGTGTAGTCTCTTCCTAGAGGAATCAGAACATAGAAGCACCTGAACAGGGGCACAGATGAGCTTCTGCATTCTTTACCAACACATTGGGTATAATCACGTGGGAAAGATTCTCTCTATTGACTATGTTTTTGTGCCTAGCAGTATTTAACTTCAAGTACTTAACCTTTGCAGTACTGAACTTGCCAGGCAGGGAGAGTCCAGGCATGACCATATTCACTTTGGATCCTTGATCTCACAAAACCTAGCTGTCTCCAGGTGGCACTGTGCCACGACTTCCTGTATCTCCTCCAAGGAATTCAGGGCAGAAACAAGGTTCTATGTGTCCTTCTCCAGGGGCACTGCACAGGCAGGGAACTGTGTGAGGCAGGTTATGACAATGCCCCTTGCTGCCAGCTCAGCCACCACCTCACCTCAGTTCTCCAATACTTTAGAATATATAAAAAATTAACTTCTGAATATGATCAGGATATGGCCACAGAGATTTTTCAGGGTAGGATGATAATATGCATACAATTTTTGCCCACTGAAATGACAAGCAACAAAAAGGAAAATCACATTAAAGAAATAAGCAGTATAGAAAATAACCAAGAATTAAAGGAGACTTAATATTTGAAAGTCGTTAATCATACAAACAGAGAGAGGAAGAGAGAGAACCAGGTATATTAAACTTTTTAATATTTTCCCCTGCTCCTAAACTGAGTACCCCACATTCAGTGGTAAAAGAAAGAGACAAGAGACATATTGTGAAATATAACTGAATTTCCCCGTTTCTCTCCTCTCCCATTTCCCAGTTTCTCTCCTCTCCCATTTGAAAAGTGCAATCTGAAGGTTGGGTCTGTAACCTGAGCAAAGAATAAGAAATTCCTCCTAAATTGAAGCCTCTTCCTACTATCTAAGTAATTCTCACACACACTCCTGATTAACTTCTTCAATTACACTATTTGCAGATCACTTTAATACTTCCCAAATTCTACACAAATAGATACCTTCTCTTGATATCATTTGGCAAGAATTGTATCCTCTGATTCCTTTACAAATGTCTTTGCTCTCTTTTACTACTGAGTAAAAAGCACAAGGGATGCAAGTTGAGTCATCATTGAAAATAACAGAAAATGTTTTAATTATAAAGTTGGGACATGACCTAAGGAGTGAATGTGTAAAATTAGCAACTTACTATTAAGAAAGAGGTAATGTACCTTAACCAGGAGATTTTTCTTGATTTCCCTTATAGTTCTACACCTACATTGGTAGGTTGTACTGATTCCCAGTCTAGCACAAAACATAGAGGGAGGGACAAGTCAAGAGGCAAGGGACACGTTCTGACCCTTTCTCTCTCCACATAGCTGCCCATTGTTCAAAGAACATGTGCTTCCTGAATCTGGGAGTGTTTTCTCTCTCTGTGATACAAAAGCTAAGAAAATGGGCTTCTTCCAATATTAGGGTTAATTCTTTCCGAGAAAGTGGCCTTTTACAAATGAATGAAAATCTCCTTCGAGGGAACAGAATTCTTTTTTTTATTTTTTATTTTTTTATTTTGTTATTATTATACTTTAAGTTTTAGGGTACATGTGCACAACGTGCAGGTTTGTTACATATTCTTTACAGAACAGAAAAGCCTGCCCTCCATAGACTTGGTGCACGTCTTTGCCAGTAGGTGGCTCTCATCCTCTGTAAATATTTTAACGGCCTCCGGAGTAAAATGGATCTTGCATTCTATTTCCTTTTTCCACAGGGATGGTTACATTATTGTAATGGGGATATTCCTTCTTTTCCAAAACTATTCACCAGGAGGGAAGTAAAAAAAAAAAAAAAAAAAAAAAAACAGGCCAGTGATTTGGATGTTTCTGAAAAACCTAGAACTCTCACTCAACTTTTGCTTTCAGTTGATGGCTTTGTACTCTTATGGGAAAATTGACAGCCAGAAATTACAAAGGAACAGGAAGCAGCTGTATGAATGGCAATGCAGGTTAATGGTGAGTGAATGAGGAGAGCACCCTGGGATTTCTACGCTGGGGAGGGAGGAAACTAATGTCATACAGAAATGAAAGAATGGGATCCTCCAGTAAGTAGAGGGGAAGGGAGAGTGTGGCAGCCATCAGCATCAGCAAAGTATTGTGATTTTTCCATGGCTGAAAATCAAGATAGTCCCATTTCCAATCCCCCTCCCTCCAGAAATATATATATGTATATATATGCTTGTATATACTTAAATTTTATGTAACATAAAATAAGTTTATATACTTATATTAAATATACATTACATTTTTAGATTATGTATTTTGTAATTAATATGTGTAAATATAATTATGTATACTTAAGTATATACAGCTTTAAGTATTATATACTTTTACAATCTCATATAATTTAATATATGCTTATTATATTATACTTAACATATTAAAATATATTAAATATGTATATTATTAAATATATAAGTATACATAATTTAAGCATATGTATTTAAATATACATAAAGAATATATAGGCTTGGCATGGTGGCTCAGGTCTATAATGCCAGCACTTTGGAAGGCCAAGGCAGGAAGATTGCTTGAGGCCAGGATTTACCAGCCTGGTCAACAGAAGGAGACACCATCTCTACCAAAAAATAAAAAATTAGCCAGGTGTGGTAGTGCACACCTATAGTCTCAGCTATTTGGGAGGCCAAGGTGGGAGGATCACTTGGGCCCAGGAGTTCGAGGATGTAGTGAGGTATGACAGCAGCACTGCAGTCCAGCCTGAACAAAAGAGTGAGACTTTTGTCAAAAAAAAAGAATATATATTTATATATCTTATATATGTTTTTGTACATTTAAAAATCCATATGTAAATATAATGTATAAAAATATGTATACATTTATATATTTTAATATATTTACTTCAATATATACTTTATATAGAATTATAACATATATATGATATGTTATATATACACATATACAATATAGCATATAACATATATTGTATGTTATTAAATACATTACAATATTTACTTATTTGTATTTAAATATGTATATATAAATATGTAAGTGTATATTCTGTATATATCTATAGGTAACTATTTATATAATACTATATTCAGTTAGTTTCAAATCACCTTTTTTTTTTAGGGTTGAGTTAGAGAGTTGTAAAGACTAGGAAAATGGTTTACAAAATATTTTTTACTTGGGCCTAAAAATAATCATCAATGGTGATTTGAAACTAACTGAATCTGAGTAAAGGGATTATTTTATTTATTTATACTATTCACAGAGCAGCCATTTTCTTTCGCAACTTGCTGAGACACTGGTTCCCTGGAACAAGCTTCATGGGGGCTGTACAATTTTTCCTCTGTGCAAGGCACTACTCTGACAATGGGAACCTAGGCTCTGCTCCTTCACAGTTTTACAGACAGTCCCCTTTCCTAGAGTTTCAATTTGAGGGACATCAACATGTTAGACCTCAGGAATGTCAGGGGAGCTGCAATCAAAGCTTCTCTTGTCTGGATTTGGTTAAATGTGGACTATACACAGGATTATGTTATTTATTACATTGAAATTAAAGGTAACTATCATTTACCATGTTCAGATTCTCAGACAGTAATTTGCAAACTTTATTATTTCATCTTTGCAGTTTCCTATGTGACAACTATTAAAATTGTCTCAATTTTGCAGAAGAGGAAAGGAAAACCTGATGTTGTTTAAGCTCCCAGGAGCCACAGATGTTGTCACAAAGTGGCAGTTTCTACTGCCTCCCAGTTTCCCTCTTCATTAGCTTTCAGTTCTTCCTCTTGGCTGCACTGAGCATGCTAGTGTTTAATTAATCACAATCATGTCTTAAATGCCATTCTTTGAATCCATGGAGGGTAGTCATCATCCTGTTTTACTTATCTGTTAACCTAAATTGCCAAGCCTATTGTCTGTCACATATATGCAGTAAAGACATTTTTAGTGACAGAACAAAGACAACTGGATGACTTAACCCTGGGTTTTCGAGTTTTATGCCACCGTTATCTACAGATTATAAGCTGTGGCTCTTGTAAAGAAAGGTGGGAGAAATCAAACCTAGTGTATTAGCCACTTAAAAGAGAAATGCAGAGAGGTGAGGAAACACGTATTTCAGTGCAGTTTAAGAAGTAAAAATGTCCAAGATCAAACCTCTAAGTATATTTATTAGAATTTTAAAAGAGACATAAATTGAGACTCAGATAGGTTGTTATTTCAACATTGAGCCTCATTTGGATGGGTATTTCCTATTAGATTGAGAGTTTTGCCGTTTTCTGAGTGTGTTTAATTTCCATTGTCATAATACAAAAGAAGTGTTGAGGTCATGACATTATCTGAGACCCATAAATAGAAGAGAAAGTGAACAAAGTAGAAATAAAGTTGAGATAAGTACAAAAACTGAAAACCCTAATCTAGTTATGCAAGAATCTCACAAGAAGAAAGTGCTGAGACAGGTGGGTAAAGACTCAAATGGCCTAGCCAGCTGCATCCCACCAATGACCTGGCCAACCTCCTCCCTAGTGACACTGAGGATGATATTCTGCAGTTCTCTCTGCAGCCTTAGCTGTGGCCTAGCCCAGAGCCATGGGCTGCCATAAATAGGTGACCTTCAAAGTTCTGCACCAAATTGGGAGAATCTTTCTTTTCTTCCTGTCTGAAGAACAAGAATGTTTTTTAAGTTTCCCCTAGAGCAGCCGCATGGCACCAAATTCCAAAAGGCTCAGGCCACCAATGTTCTTCATGAGATGATCCAGCAGATCTCCAACGTTTTCAGCACAAAGAACTGAAATTCCCCACTGGGATTGATCAGTAGCTAGAATTTCTGGAGACCTGTTTGGGTATAGGAAATCAAAGAGACCTTGAGCAGGAGGACTCCAGCCTGGCTGTGAAGGAGTATTCACAAGCAATCAGTCTCTATGTGAGAAAGAAAGAACACATCTGTTGTGCCTGGGACATTGTCAGACTGCAGATTAAGAAAGGAAAATCAATAAATGCTTTCTCTGTGTTAATAGGCTCATCGGAAATCCCAGGAGGTTGGAAAGGAAACTTAGATTTAGACCCAGTATCAGTCAATTGGGTCTCATCTACTAATTATGTGGCTTCGAGCTTGTAAATATTCATTCAATTCAAAGACTTTCCTTTCTGCTTCATTTATCGATATATTGAGTCATTTTTGTAAGACTGTGTTTCAATAATAAGAAATTGTACTTTTTTGTTTGTTTGTTTTTGACAGAGTCTCACTCTGTCACCCAGGCTGGAGTGCAGTGGCAGAATCTCTGTTCACTGCAACCTCCGCCTCCCGGGTTCAAGCCATTCTCATGCTTCAGCCTCCCAAGTAGCTGGGATTACAGGCATGCACCACCATGCCCAGCTAATTTTTGTATTTTCAGTAGAGACGGGTTTTTGCCATGTTGGCCAGGCTGGTCTCGAACTCCTGACCTCAAGTTATCTACTCACCTTAGCTTCCCAAATGCTGGGGTTGTAGGCATGAGTCACTGCACCTGGCAAAATTGTACTTTTGAATAGGGAGAAATTACATTTTTAGCTTGTAATAATTAAAATTTATCCAACGATAATTGCTATATTTTCAAAATTTATTGTTTATAAATATGGTCAGCTTTGCCTTCTGGTTTCTATTGTTTGGTGAGGATGGAGCGGGTACTTAAATCTTTACAGTAAAAGTCAGGTCTTACTCAAACCCTCAAAGAGATACAAAGTGCCCTTAAACCTTTAATCTGCTTTCAAATCCAAAAGGAATATTAATTCTATTTATTCATAAATAAAATTTATGAATTATAAATTTATAAATTATAATTTATTTATAAATTAAATATCTCTGCTCCAGGCAATTTACTTGCCATTGTGAAAATATTGGTAAGTTAAATAAAGACTTTATTTTCTTCAGTGGAGCACTCTTCCTGAGAAGACAGCTCTAAACAGTAAGTAGGTAGGTAGGAATCCTAGGGCCATGAAGGAGATGAACAATTCACATAGATTATACCAGCTGAAGTGAATTCAGTTTTACTTATGTTTCTTAGATATGTCATATCTGATGACCGTTGATTCAGTTTCAGCAGTTGCATGAACTAGAAACTAAAGTGAAATACAGAATCATCCACCTTGAAACTTCAAATAAGTAGCAAATACCTTTTATTTGCTGGCTCTGTGGATGCTGCCAGTTACAATGAAAGAAAATAGACACATTCTCTGCTTTCAGGGAATGACAGCTTCCAGTCTGGTGGGATGTGGGCAAGTGAGCATTTAATTAAAGTAATGCTAATGACTGTGACAGGTAAAGTATCAGATTCTGGAAGCGTGTAGGACTTGTTTCTGTCAGGGAAAGCATCCAGGAGAAGTAACTGCTAAGCTGGCATCTCAAGGATCTGTGGGAGTTAATCAAGTAAATATGTGATGCTCAAAGGGTCAGAAACAGGGAACAGCAGATGTGAATGTGTAGCGGCCAGAGGGCGCATGCAGGAGCAAACAGTGAAGAAGGTTTAGAAATATGTAGAAGTAGAAGGGAGGGAGGGAGAAAGCAGAAGTTAGAATAGGAAGCAGGTGTTGTATTGTAAAAGGCTTTGCAAGCAATTATGGGATTATGATTCACAGAAATGATCATTAGAAATACTGAGATGTTTTAAGCAGTGAATTGATGTCACCAAATACATATTAGAAAAGCTCTTACAGCTGCCCTTTGAAAACTAGGTTGGGGTTTGCTTGCACATACTGGTTAGAAAGGTGGGAAGTGGACCCATTAGGACATAGTTATTGTACCCAACGAGATAGGTAATAGGTTTGGAAGGTATTTATTAGGTTGTAGTAAAGAGTAAAGCTGAATGTTAGACTGATGACTAAACAGAGGTGTTAAGATGTGGTGCCTGCTGAATTTTTGGGATGCCATAGAAACAAGCTCTAGACTAAGCCTCCAGATAAAAATATCAAAAATTAAACCAGAGAACTGTCCAGATATAAAAACCCACTGTTGATGATGCTGCTCTAGTAAGAACTAGAAGGAACTTCCATTCTCTGATGCCATTTCTTTTCCTAAAACCTGAACTTCCCACTATAGAAAGCCACCAACTCAGCCAACAACTACAGAAACACCACGTAGAGCCTATATCTTCTTGTGGACACATTAGGATCAAAAGCTCATGCAGGTGCTCCAGATTGGCAAGTCTTTCTTTGTTCCCATGTCCTATCTACAAGGGAGGCTTAAAATTCACATTATGTTGCCTGCATTGGTGATTTGGTTTTCCATTGATGCATAATTAATCAAAAACTCAGTGGTTTAAAACAACACACATTTATTACCTAACAGTTTCTGTGAATGAATAATTCAAGAGCAGCTTCGGTGGGCTTAGAATCTCTCATGAGTTGCAGTCAAGATGCCAGCTGGGGCTGCAGTTGTCTGAAGGTTCTGTTTGGGCTGGCGGATCTGTTTCTAACATGGGTCACTCACACGGCCACTGACAGGAAGTCTTAGCTCTTCATCACAGTCACGTGGGCATCTCCATGGAGCTATGTGGTATGTGCTCACAACATGGCAGCTGGCTTGTACTAGAGGAAGTGATACCCAAATGAGCAAACCAATATAAAAATTTCTTAAATATTATGAGGTTGTCATATTTACTTATAACCAGATATAATGCATGTTACGTCCTTTCTGCTGTGGAAAAGATTTACTCTATACATGTCTTTGTGATGAGGCTGTCTGCTAAAAACTAAAAATAAAAATGGTGTGGGGAATCCACTCAAAGGAAAAAGCAAGTAGTGGGTATGAATGCTTAGAATCCAGATGAAATGTTGCAGATTTTAAAATTAAATGTATACGAATTTATAAATAAAATAAAGGTCATAGTTATTTAAATCTGTATTTTTAAGTAATATAAAAAATAATTCTTCTCTTTGATCTACCGTACCCCAAAAATTACCAAAAGTTTTTAATATTCACTTATGTAATTTATATAAGCCGCCAACTTTGAATTTTCACATGTGCTATAAAAATTTCTGGGTTTTGTTATTACTGTTGTTTTGGTAAAGGAGATATATTTTCTGTAATCTAGCTAAACAAAGACTTTTAATTTTAACCAGTAAATGGCAGAATAACATTAGCCCCTGGAAAGCAGTTGCTCTGAGACTGTTACAGAGGAACGACCTATTCTGTGTACTAGTGCATTTGGCTCAGGTACACAATTCAACAGTTATGTGTTCAGTCATCCTTAATGAATATCTAAGTCTTTTATTCTAATCATCATCCAGCCATTCAAATATATGCTCAACAATTGAATACTGGAGGATGCAGATAAAGTATCAAAATTAAGGTGGGAAGAATCTTTAAAAATCCATTTAAAAGTATTTTAATGGAAGGTCTAATGTGGTCATATTAGGAAGCAAATAATAGTATCATGCTGAGATGACTATTTCTGGCCTATTTTCTGTCACTTATTAATTCTAGAAATATACTTACTGTCCAAAAGGTATGAAACTTGAAAGATCATTTTACTACTTTTGCCAAATTGCATTCTAAACTGTAAACCAATTGACAATGCACTCAGCAATATGTAAGAGTCCTTTCTAACTCAACAGTTGAAAACAATTAAAAAACAGACTCTTTTTCAGTATTTGACATGAGAAAAATTAAATTATCATCTCAATAAATTTTACTAAATAAATGAAGAAATGGGTAGTTAATGACACACTGTTCACACAGCAAAGAAATAGCCTTTCTTTCAGCCCATGGATGGTACTAAGAAAAATTTGGATCAGCTGGTACAGAAATCATTTGTAATGAAGATATACAACCCTAATTTTTTAAGACTCCTAATTAATGAGGAACTTCGTGAACAAGATCAAGGATATTTCCTTGTAACAAAGGAATCCTAAAACTAGAATTACCCCTATTAAAATTACACATAAGACACAATTCCTCGGTCACTACTATAATTTTGCTGGAAGTATGAACCATGCTTTAATATTTCATATTAAACTAATAATATGAAGTTGGCTTTTATAATATGGAGATAATGGTTAGTTAAGGTGAAAATATGAGAATTGACCCCAAAAAACTGAAGAATCAATGAGAGTCGGTACACAGAAAACCATTATGCTAAAACCACGTTTCCTACTTCTACCAAGAGTTCAGAATATAACATAACGAAATCCCATTCAAAGCAGAAATACACAAACACACACACACACACACACACGTATATATCAAAGACAACTTAACTTGAAAATAGATCATTGGAAGTGAAGAAAAATACTCTAAATTGATTGCCTATAAGATTTTATGATTTTTTTTTTAAAGCATAAAAATTCAGCAAGGAAATGAAGATATTCAAAAAGTGGTTATGGAAAAATTAGATAATTTGAAAAATACATTAGATTTTATGCCAAAAGTTTGGTAGAAAGTTGTATCAATAATAACAACATAAAATACTGGGATAATTATGCCACCTAATGATAAAAAAAATTATTCAAGAAAGCATTAAAATGACAAAAAAACTGTGCTACGTTACAAAGGAAAAACACTGATTTTTTTGCTCACAGAACACAAGTGGGCAAATACTTGCTGTAAATAGAGAATAAAGATTAATCTTAATATAGCCAGTTGCAGCGGCTCACACCTGTAATTCTAGCCCTTTGGGAGGCCGAAATAGGAGGATCACTGGAGACCAGGAGTTCAAGAACAGCCTGGTCAACATAGCGAGACCCCATCTCAAAAAAAAATGAATGATTAATCTCAATATAAAAAGGTAATTTTATTAATTTTAAGGAAAATCTCATTCTCATTTTAACTAGAAAGAAAAGCTACTTGAACAGGAGACAAGCAGTAAATGCCACCCTAACATGTCAAGAACTAGTAATCACAAAGCTATAGAGCTATAGGATCAAGAACAAGTAATACCACATCAGTACTATGTAACAACCACCACCACCACCACCACACACACACACACACACCCCAAGTTAAAAAAAACAAAAATATCACCGAAAGGTCAACATACAAAAAAGACGAACATACTTGATCATATTAAATTGAATAAAAAAGTAGAGTATAAAAAAGTATTTATAGCAAATAGGACAATTAAAGCAAAAGACAGGAGCAAATGATTTATGTATGAAAAATACACATGCTCAATAAACAAGAAATTGTAACTAGTAATTAAAGATATGTAAATCCAAACAGTGAAATAACTAGAACTGCAAAGATTTCCTTTGAAATAGTTACTGAACACAGTTCTGCTAAAAATGCATATGGTATAATCCTGGAAATATTTTTTAAGATCCTAAAAAAGCTAACACTATATGATTCTGATTTTACTTAGCATTTATCATAGGGTAGTAGATATGGGCAAAGTTTTATGTAAGAATATTACATCTTGCTTTATTATGGTGAAAATTTATGGTAGACATTTAAATATCTACACATAAGGAAATGGAATAATTTGGCATGTTCATAGAATGAAATATTGTATAGACACTGAACACTTTCAAAGAACAATAGCCTGAAAATCATTAAGCTGAAGCAAAAGTCAAAAATTATAAAATCCCAACTGTTAGTAACAACTATCATTCACTGCTTCTGTGCATATCTTATGCTAATCGCTTTATATTATTTCCTTACAAATCTGATATAAATAGAATTATTAATGATCACACCCAACCTGATAGATGTATGACAAAGCTGAAGTTTTAGAGAGTTAAACTTACCCCACAATCTTTCAGCAGTTGTTTATAATCGGTTGAGCTGGGGATGGCACATTTATGTAGTTTTAAAATGTCCTGTAGGAGCTTACTGCCTTTATAGTGAGAACAAAATAATTTTGATTACAAAAATCTGAACATGAGTGAAATGTGTTTGCTTTGCAGGCCAACTACATAAATATTACTGTAAGCAAGTGGGAAAGAAATTTAAGTCTGGATTTATCTGAGTAAAAATGGAATCTGTTCTTTTAAATACATGTGCATTTGATAATTAGGAAAAAAACACCTTATGATTTTTTAATATATACAGCTTTTTAAAAAATAAGAGAAAGTCATGATAATAGGAGTCTTTGGAAGGTGGATTTATTTTCATTATCCAGCTTTTAGCCTAAGGTCTGGCATACTTGAAAAATATTTGACAAATGCCTGCACATATGTACGTATATATATATATATATATAAATATACTATTAATAGAAATTATCTTCAGCATGTGGAATCACTGATAAATTACCGTTTGCTTTTATTTTCCTGTACGTTCTATAATAGACATATCAAAAAAGCTAATAAATGTTAATTTTTGAATACTTTCCAAAAAACTAAAACAAGAAATGTTAACAGAATGCTTTATGTGCTTTTAGTTTTTATCCTGTAAATATTTTTCCAGTCTGAACTTTCTTTAAAAAATTACCAGCTTATGCAAATAAATCTCTTTCCATTTAATCATTTCAACCACCTAAAATTTCTCTCTGTAAGAAACTCCAGGTTTAATGAGCAGTACAGGTTGAATATCCCTTATCTGAAATGCTTAGGACCAGAAATGTTTTGGATTTTGGAATATTTGCATGTACATGACGTATCCTGGGGGAGGGACCCAAGTCTAAACAATATTACTTAAAACTTCGGTTATATTTCACGTTTCAGACATGTAGTCTGAAGGTAATTATAATAGTCTTAATAATGTTGTGCATGAAACAAGTCTTCACTGTGTTTTGAGTGTAACCTGTCACATGAGCTCTGGTGTGGAATTTTCTACTTGTGGCATCCTGTTGGCCCTCAAAAAGTTTTAAATTTTGGAGCAATTTGGATTTTTGGATTAGGGCTGCTCAACCTGTATTAGCATAGCATTAGTCAGCTACCTGTATGATTACCAAGAGAACTGTCAACTGCAGAATACGGGAAAGTAAAAAAATGAGAGGCAGGGTGTGTGAAGCTGGAGGTGGGGGATGTAGATACAGCAGTTTACCTGGTAAAGCAATACTTATTTCAATAGGAAGCACCAGGGTCAGACATAAGACGTAATAAAAAGTACTTTTTTTCAATAAAAGGAAAAGCTTGTACAAAATAGAGGCAGGGCAGTATCACCTTGATATGTCAGAATAAGCACAGAAATACTACATAAAAAATAAACCATATCAAAATTATCCTCTAACCCCACCTCTACTAAAAATACAAAATTAGCCAGGCTTGGTGGTACATGCCTGTAATCCCAGCTAATCGGGAGGCTGAGGTGGGAGAATCGCCTGAACATGAGAGGCAGAGGTTTCAGTGAGCACACATCGTGCCATTGCACTCCAGACTGCACAACAGTGAGACCCTGTCTCAAAAAAAAAAAAAAAAGACAAATTTGATCTCAAAAATTAACTGAACAGCGTTGCCTTTGTAAAACTACAATAGATTGAGGGAAGAAATAAATGCAAGCAAATGCAAGTTAAATTACATTTATTATATAAAGAGATCCTATAACTTGATACGAAAAACAAAGCAACTCCAACAGATAACAGAAGGGCAAAAGGACAGGAACATTTGATCAAAGAAACACAGCTACCCATAGCACACAAATATTCAATCTCAATAATCAAAGGATTAGGATGCACTTCTTGCTTATTCAATAAAGTTAATAATTTCTAATTTTTCTACTTTTCAAATGTACTCAAATGTGCTATTTTTAGTAATAAAAAACTGAGTAATTAAAAAAAACATAAAAAGTATGAAAATTTCTGCCAATGCAGAAATCATAAACAGCATTAAAATGAATCAACACTTGTATGGGCAGTAAGGTTCAGACCCCTAGAAGCCAATTCATTTTGCCTTGGTTCCTGAGTTTTATTATGGGATTGTCAATAAGGAGAAAGTTGTTCCTGATTTACATGCTGACAATCTTCCAGGTATAGGGGGTTGTGTGTGTGTGTATTACACACACACACAATGTATATATAAAATTTTTTTCTTCAGGTAGACAATTATTCCAGGAAAGTACCTCTTCAGAATCACTCATTACAGAGAATTCCTGTAACTCCATTTGCTGATAAAAGTCCCATTAAAAATTACCATGTGGTTCTCAACTAATAGGGATACCTTTGGCATTGAAGAGGCTGAGGGTTGATTTTAGTACTGCTTGTAAGACCTTAGTGTTCCAGAGGCTCTGTAGCTGGCTTCTTTGGGAATCTGAAGTTGGTCCTGTCTTTGAGACATGGCCAAAAGCACATTTTTCCTCACTTGATGCAGAAGAAAATGTTATCTCCTGCTTGCTCAGATCATAGCCTCGAGGCAGATCACACAGCTCAGGATGCACATGGACTGGAACAGCACCAGGGCAAGCACCCCAAATCACAAAATAATCATGTTAGGATGACTAAGTTGGGAGGCTGAACTTAAAACCCTATAGCTTTGTTCAGAATATTTTTTTCTTTGCTTTTTTCATTAAGTTTTACTGACCAAAAAGGTGGAAAAAAGAACCTAAATTTTCTGCACAAAAGCAGTTCTCTGAAACCTGAACTTTACCAATCTGTGTAAAAGTACTCTACAGAAAATACACAAGCAGAAAACAGTAATGTAAGCTTCATCTGAAGTGACGGTTTAGTCACATGACAAATTTGGTTGTTGATTTAGTATGCTGTAGCCCTTATCTATCTAAATTCAATATGACTACATAGACATTTATTCTCTGGTACTGAATTTCCATTTGAATAGAAACGGCTGCTTTGTGGAAGAAAGAAACTTCAATTTAAAAACAATTTCAGCATCGTTGAAGTGCCAATCAGTTTTCAAATTATGTGTGTGTATACATATGTATGTATGTGTGCATGCATGTATGTTTGTATTATGTGTATTTTTTCCTCCTCTCTCCCTCTCTTGCTCGCTCTAGAGAGAGATACCAAATACTGGCTTGGTGCTATACTGTTTTTTCCTAGTTAATATTTTTATTATTTCTGTCTACGTAAGAAACTTCAAATATTCTGAATGCAAACACACAATCGAGTAAGTTGACAGACATGTCAAAAACTATGAAAAGAGGGAGATAACTAGTATTAATACTCGGCAACCTTTCGTTATTTTTAGTTTAGAGTGGCCTCCCTCTGACATTTTGGAGTCAAAGATGAAAACTCAACTTTGAAGCATAATGGACATAATTACACATTTACCACAGTCATCTACAATTTTATATAACATCACAAAAAGACATCTAAACATTTTTCTACGTCTTTTTTTCATTTGTTAAAACAGCTACGTTAAATACATTTTCAGAATGCATTTGTTAGCCACTTGATAAACATACTAAAAGCCATACAAGACGAACAACATCAGTTACCTTTATATCTAATAACTGTACCAATCACTGTAAGAAGATACAACTGAAGGGGAAGTATTAGATCACCCATGATGTACTGCAAAGGTGTTACACCTTAGACCTAAGAATGATCTGAAGGTGCTGAAAGAGGTGATTCTCTAGAAGGTGACCCAGGGTTTTCTTCAGGTGGAAAAACTGTGAGTGTACAGGCTCGAATGCCACCAAGTGACTCTGGAAGATCAAAAACTTTATGCCACTCATCTTTTTCTGGGTCATATTTCTGGACAATTTCTACCATACAACGATTATTCCAAGAATATCCACCAACAACATAGATTTTATTTTCAAAGACGGCAACTCCAACATCACTTTGGCCTCTTAACATGGCGGCAATTGGGGTCCACTGGTCAAGGGTTGGTGAATAGTATTCACAGCTTAGAACATCATCATAATCACTTGTTCCTCTGAAGTGATTGCCACCAATGACATAGAGCTTATCTCCAACTGTACACATGCAATGCAGACCTCTGACTGTAGTCATTGGAGCCTTTTGCATCCATTTATCTGTATCTGGGTCAAAACACATGAGCTCATTTTGGAAAGTGTCATGGGTAATTCCTCCTGAAATATACATTAAGCCTCCATATACTGTTCCAGCATGACCATAGTGGGGTTCACTCATTTTTGCAACATAGCTCCACTCATTCATTCTTGGGTTGTAACATTCTACTGTGGCCAGTTCACCAGCTGCACTGCGCCCACCAACTGCATACAAATGTCCTTTGAGGGCACTCAAGTGAAAGAATGTGCGCTTTTCATTTAATGATGCAACCTGCATCCATTTATTATACCGAGGATCAAATCTGAAAACTGTATCAACAGCAGTTTTTCCTTTTGTATCATAATTACTCTGACCACCAACTACATAAAGAAAGTTTCCAATGACAGCAATACCATGCTGGTAACGGGGAGCATCCATTGGGGCTAAAGATCTCCATTCTTGTGCCCTTTCATCATACATCCGTAATTCTTTACTGACAACCAGCTGCTGCCTCAAAACTCCTCCTAATGTAACCAAGTGAGTGGAGTCAGATCGAATGGCAGTTCTATCTGACTGCATCACTGGCTGCATATATGGCATCATTTGGTAATTGCTAGCTTCCAAAAGCAAATTCACGCAGGTATTGTCTGTTCTCATGAAATCTACTGTCTGCACGTAATTGATGAGATCCTGTGGTGTCATCAGTGGAAATCGAATATTCTTCATTAACTTTGCAGCATAATCCATCCGAGGGTCTTCCAACCTTAGCCAGCGACAGGCTGCCTTAAAGAGTTCAAGTTCGGTACAGTGCTTAAGACTATTACTGGAAAGCACAAATGCAAGCCGTTCAAAAGGGAGTTTTAGAAACTCCCCAGTACTCAATAAAGCAGGAAAGTTCTTCAGGATGAAATTATTAACATATTTATCCACTTCTATAAGATTGTAGGTGTTAGCAATTCGTCCAACCTCAACACAGTTATCCAAAGAGACTCCTGATATAAGAAATACTTTACAGAAATCCAAAACGGGTAATATTTGTAAAAAGCTAGCAGCTTCAAGTGTGTCCTGAAGATTGTCCATATTAAGAGAAAGTTTTGCAGTATAAATAAAATCAATGATTTTCTTCAGACCAACCTTGTTCACCCCATGAAGCTTAATGCACATCAAATCTTGTTCTTTCATTCCACCTGTGAACATGGCTTTGAAATAATCACTAGCAGACGCCATCATAGCTCTGTGAACAGGGAAGATTTCATCTCCATCACCTGGTACCAGGGTCACATCACAAAGCAATCCTTCTATTCTAAGCTGATCAAAGCCTTGCAGTACCACCGAACTGTGAGTATTGCTGGTAAAAAAGCGTGTGGTTCCTGCCTTACAAGGCTGCAAATGGGCAGAGACGCCCATTTCGCCGTTACCAAGGGACACTTTCATGTGAAAGCTTTCCTCTTGCACAGAGATGCAAGCCAGATAAAGAAGTTATAACCGGAATGTTTTACAGGCAACGAGGTGTCCAGAAAGAACAGAAAGCTCGTTTCCTTATCAAGGGAAGGCAGTCACTGCGGCACCCCTCAGGCCACGCCAGTCAGTCATCCACTGAAAATCACCCTGTAGCAGGACCACAAAGGGCTGTGGACCTCAAATCTGATTATTAGACAGATGATTCATCACCTGAAGGCGGTTAAATGACCTGGTTCACCTCGTCTGGCCTGCGCTGCCGCTCCTTCAGCAGTTCCGCTTCGGGCAAGGAAGAGGCGCCGCCACGTACTGTGGCTACACGGCCCGCTCGGCGGCGGGTCCGGACACCTCAGCGAACGGCCCGCTGCGCCCTCCGCTGTACCTAGAGTGTCGCAGCGGCCACCGGCCTGTCTTTGAGCAAGGGCCGGGAACACAGGCCTGGGCTTGGGCCTAGAATACCGGCCTAGCCCCAACACCCAGCCGCTCCTTCCGGAAAAGCCTAGTCCCAGGATACCCCGGGGTGGGAGCGGCCGTTGCGGCTACTGCGGCTGCGCGGCCTCCAGACCTCGTCAGTCAGCGGGAGGGTGGGGGTGGGGAAGGGGGAGGAAGTACCCGGGAGGCGGGAGGGCGAGGGTTGGGGAAGCGGAGCTGTGTGGGGTGGGCGCCAGCCCGGCTTCTTAGAGCTGCCTTGTATGTGGGACCAAATAGGACAGAATGTGTGCAAGCAAGTGTGTTATGCTGCACGTTTGATATAAGTTTTTCGCATATCTGAGCTCTTACGTTCCCCAAATGCATAATTTTTCAAAGCTTTACGCTTCCTAGCTTCTGTTTTTTTGAATAACAGTGAAATGCGGCATTTGTATAAATTGAGAGGAAACCTGGATGCTTAATTTTTTTTTTCCTCTACAAAACAATAATTGTTATCCCACATTATGTAGTAGATACTTCAGTTACAATTTTGGTTCATATTTTCAAATTTGTTACAATTTCAAACGCAAAATATTTGTCTTTACTAGATTGTTACTTTATTATGTAAATAATATATTCTAAATTTTTGGCTTGAAATGCCTTTGTTTTCCACAATTTTAAAAATGGCTACATAATTTTCCAATAACTATACATACTATAGTTTCCTTTGCCCATTGGTTTGTTCCTGAATGTGTACCTTCTTATCCTCCATTGTTTTATAGACTCAGTAGTAAACTTATACAATCTGGTAGCAAAATTTTAGCCCTGTTATGGATAATATTTAGTAAAATACTGATCCAAGACAATATTTCCAAAATATTATCACCAACAATGTTTGTGTCTTTCCCTTCTTCTGACTTTTCCCTTTGTGAGTATTTTATTAACTTGCATTTCTTTAATTAGTGGTAAATTTAAATTTTGACATACAAATAAATGTATACTTTGACACAATTTCTTCCATTTTCAAAATTTTGAAGTTTCTGTCTTTTAAATCCTTCTAGTTCTTTATGCATATGCAAAGTAAGAATGTAGTCATGTTTTTCTTACACTCGCCTCGTTTTTATGTAAAAGATAGCATACCATGTACACTGTTCTGCATCTTTTTTTTTCACTTCAAGATCTTCCTGAATTAGTGTAGAGGGCTTATTTATATTTTTAAACAATTCTGTTGTTGCCCTCTGAGTTGTTACATCAAAAGTTATTTAACCAGTGCCCTGTTGATGGGCAGTTCATCTGTTTTGAATGTTTTCTATTGTTTCCAAGGGATGGCAGCAAAATTCAGAAGGCTTAGACTACCACTGTCCTCCACAAGGTGCTCCAGCAGATTGTCACCCTATTCAACACAAGAGGTTGGTTGGAATGAAACTGGCCTGGAGAAATTATTCACTGAATTTTTATCAGCATTGGGAAGTCCTGGAGCCCTGCTTGTTGAATGAGTTAGGGGTGGAAGGGCTCTCTCGGGCCGTGACAACTCCATAATGCTGTGAAGAGCTACTTCCAAGGAATCAGTCTCTATCTGGAAAAGAAAGAAGAGAGCCTCTGTACCTGGGAAGTTGGAGCAAGAAATCATGAGATCCTTCTTTTTTTCATCAAACTTGCAAGTAAGATTAATAGCTTAGGAACAGACTTGTGTCTTCATGAAATGATTACTATAGACACTCTTCATTATATTCCCATATGTTTAGTTATTTTAAAAGACTATCTTTTCTGCCTGCATAATGAAATGATTGAATCAAATTTGTCACAATACTAGTTGGTAATGTCAAGCAACTATATGATAAAGCATCCAGTTCTTAGGGGCATTAGCTCACCATGGATGATATTATTAATTTACCCATGTACTTAATTATTGATTCTACTACATTTATTGTATTCAGTATTTTTGCTTGTATGAAATGTTCACTTTTAACACTGTGCTAATTACATTAGAAAGTGTTCACTTTATGTATATTTTGTTTGTTTGTTTTGTTTTGTTTTGACGGAGTCTCGCTCTGTCACCCAGGCTGGAGTACAGTGGTCCGATCTCGGCTCACTGCAACCTCTGCCTCCCAGGGTCAAGCAATTCTCCTGCCTTAGCGTCCCGAGTAGCTAGGACTACAGGTGCGCGCCACCATGCCCGGCTAATTTTTTGTATTTTTAGTAGAGATAGAGTTTCACCATGCTGGCCAGTCTGCTCTCAAACTCCTGACCTCGTGATCCGCCTGCCTCAGCCTCCCAAAGTGCTGGGATTACAGGCGTGAGCCACCATGCCTGGCCCCTCACTTTATATTTTGAAAATTATTCTCTTTATTATTTCGAGTTTTACTTTCAGATCATTTTGCATTTGTTTATTTAAAAAAAACAAACACAAGGTCTTGCTCTGTCACCTAAGCTGGAGTGCAGTGGCAGGTTCATAGCTCACTACAGCCTCAAACTCCTAGCCTCAGCAATCCTCCCACCTCAGCCTCCCACACTGCTGGGATTACTGGCATGAGCCACCATACCTGGCCTTACTCAATAAATCAATGCCAAGGTTGGTTTTGCAACCTCAAGTGAAGTTCAGTTCATTCATTCCATTCACACTGTATGAAACACTTGATATGTGACTTTTCAGGATAGAAAAGTGAATAAAGGAAACACAGCTTCAGCCCTCTTGAAACTTTTTGCTGAGGGAGAAATAAAACTATTAATCAACCAATTAATTAATTTCAACTCTATCATAAACTCAAACCATAGGCAAAAGAAAAGTGGTTTTTGTCATCAGAAACTGGAAGACTTTAAGCCTTGAAAATTGGATGCACAGTTCTGGAATTTAGAGTGCATGGCTAGAGATGTTCATTTGGGAGCTGGGCTATACCTTTTTCCTGAAGGCCCAAGGATGGATGAGGTCTGGTAGAAATTGAGTAGTGAATCAGAAGACCAAAACCTGGATCTTGAGGACCTTTACATCTTAATGTAGTGAACAGAGTGAGGAACCTGAAAAGGGCATGTGAATGAAATGATAGGAGGACATCCAGGAGCAAACTAGGAGGACAACCAGGAGAAAACTGTGATAAGAGGGTGTTTAAGGGAAGAAATGTGTTTAAAACATGACGTTTTACATTTAGGAAAAGAAAGGGCTGGTTTGCCAGAATTAATTTGGCAAAATCCAGATTGGAATATATTGATTAGAGTAAATAGCAGGAGAGGTTGGAGACACAGTGGATGGAAACTTCTTTTAGAAGTTTATCTGTGAGTGGAAGAAGAGCAAGAAGGTAGTACCTGGAGAAAAATGTGTGTTTGTATTATCGGATATAATTTTGTAACCTTTTTACAAACTTTTATTTAGGATTGATTTCAGGGAATGGGTATAATGGCACAAAGCATATCAAATTAATACTTTATTTCATAGGCTATATTGTCTTACTGCTTATTTAATAATCTAAAATTTCAAGAATAATTGTTTAATAGTTTTTGAGTACTAGTGGGCTATAATGCCTTTCCATTTGCTTCACTTGCTGTTCTTAATTCTATTTAGATTTCATTTTATGGCATTAATTGTAGTTTTTATTGTTCTTATGAATTATGCTTTTATACGCCCCTCTTAAAAGTATATATAAACCCTTTAGGTAGATGTTAGCTATATTCCCTATGATGCAACTTTCTCGATTTTGTTTACACATAACTGTTATTTTCCTTTACATTTCTCCTATTGCCAGACAATTGAGAACATCTAAAACTTACGGAAAATGCGTTTGAAATCCTACTTCTTTCTTTCAAACAAATGGGCTCTCTTTATTAATGTGGATAAATAAAATCCAAATACTCTTCAGAGAGAGTGTAGATGACTGCTCAGAGAGCTCATTTATCACATTCTTCGTACACCAGGGATGCTAATTGTGCAAAAATACTGAAACCTAAGTAAGGCTGGACAAGGATGGCCATCGTAGTAAAGGCCATCTCTGACCAGATGGGGATACTTCTAGGGAAGTATATTTAGCTGCCATGCAGAGAATGTCTGCAAACCACCACGTTGTGAGTTTATTGATTCACTGGTTTCCTATTCTCTACTGCCTAGTCATGAAACCCACTCATACTTTGGTAACATTTTATAAATTTCTCTCTTAGCAGAGATGATATGAGGAGTGATCTGCGGATCAGTATTGATAAGAGATGTGTTGAAGACATCCATTTAGTGAATGGTGAGGGGCAGAGATAGGATTCATAGCTGGTTCTACCTGTATGTACAGTGTTCTTTTCTCTGTGTTTAATGTATCTAAGTTAGACTTTGTTGTTTGTCACGAATGCAGAATTGACGAGAGCACTCAATACTAAGAAGGCATTAAAAGAAAACATTGTTTTTCATTTCTTTCATCAGTGTTAAGAAAGAACAGGGAAAGAAAAAATCTATTGATTATGTGCCATCTATAAAATAAATAATATGTTACATGTTTTAATCCACCAGTTACAGTGTAAATAGTAATACTATCAAGCTTACTTTATCAATGAAGAAAGCAGGACGCTGAGAGAAAAGGTGATCCACGTAGAGTGCACAAGTGATTGGCAGAGTTAGGATTTGAGTCTAGGTGTGCTGATGGAAAACTTCATGCACTCAGTGGATATCATGTTTCCCCAAGGTTAGGGGCTATCAGGATAGGGTAGGTTCTTCTTTCTTTCTCTTCTTCACAAGTTACCCCGTTGGAGACCCAAACTCACAGCGTCTGCCCTACTCACTGTGCTTCACTCATTTCCTCAATTATTGTCTTACCTGCCTGTGGCATCTGTCTGGGTCACAGATAGACCTCCTATCACCTGCATAAGTGCAGTGAAGAACTCAGGTACCCCAAGGATTCTGAGGGGTTGAGTAACACATAAATCTTCAGTCAAGAGACGGGCCTGAATAGGACTTCTTACAAGTTTAGCACCAACCATGTCCAGAGTGCCTAGCTGGCCTCACTGGAGAAAAGGATTACTCATGAAATCCTCTTGGTCTGTTTTCTCCTGTCCTTTGTGAAATGGTGAAGAAAATAATAGACCCCAAACTGTTCTCAGCTCACATCTTCTCCTTTTTAGCTGTGGCCTTTGGGCAAGTCTTTTTCCCTCAGAGATAGATGCCTGCTCACAGGGTCTGAGCCGTAAGTAGGAGGAAGTCAGAAGGTATGTGCAGAACAATCTACAAGGTGCTATGTGGTGGTTAGTGGTTATTTCTCTAAACACATCTAATTGTATTGATTCAGACTGTTGATCGAGCTTGCCATGCTATTTTAGACAGCACAATTTAGTGACTAAAGGGTATGACTCTAGAGCCAGAGTTCCTGGTTTGGATTCCAGCTCTGCTATTTAATAGCAATATGACCATGGCAAGTACCATGAACATTATGCTCCCTAGTTTCCTCATCTGTAATATGGGAAGAATAACAGTATTGATCTCATAGGATTATTGTAACAATCAGATTAATAAATACGAAATGGATGAAATTACCTAGCAAAAATAATCACTGCTGTTAGAAGCGAGAGTGTCTATCCCCAGGGCAGAGGCAGAAGAGTTGGTCTTACTTAGGTACTGACTGGCACAGAGCACTAGAGAGGCTTCTAAGTCCTGAGCAAACTGTTTCTGACATGCTGCTACTTTCACAATATATTCAGTGTGTGAGGAACCATGTCACTGTGTGCGTAAGATGTGTATACTTTCATTCTGTGTGTTATGCTTTCAAAAATGAGTTGCTTTTTAAAAAACAATTGTGCTAGAAAAAATTCCTGGGATAGCTTAAGATTTCCAAAGACTAGTGGGATCCAAGCCAATACATATATATATATATATTTCATCTGTCTAAATAGCTATTATTAACCTGATATCTAATCTATATTTACCTATCTATATCTATATTTATCTATATCTATCTATGTGTACATATCAGATCAAAGTTTTTCCAGGGGCTCGCCATTGCTTTCCATGTTGGCTCTACACAAGAGAGAAGCTTGTCCCCAGGTTCACCTGAGATGGGATGGGGAAGTGGCTGATGAAAAGGTATTGAAAGGCTGTCCTGTTCAAGTGTGCTGAACTCCCTTCATCAGCCAATTCATAACCCTGAATCACAATGTTTGGGATTTTACTCTGAAGACCTCTCTCACACTCAGATAAATTATTTGTGACCTTTGGTTAGAAGCCCTAGGCCCTGCTGTCTCCCCTGACCTGCCTTGCCTGTTCTCTAAGTCTAATGATGTTCTCATCTTTTCCCAGTACTCTCATTCCTGATGTATCTGTGTTCCAATAATTAATTCAGAATAATGGAAAATGATATTTGGGCCCTTTTCTTTACCTTGCCTAATTGATGTCTCTGCTTTCTACGAACAGTGGTAGTAAGTCAGATGTGGGTATATCAATCCTAATCCCAAGAACCACAACATTTTTATTCTTTCCCCAGCACCTCCTCATCCCTCAAGTTAGAGACCACATCTTTAATCTGACCCTCTGGCCTAATGTGCACACAGCCACCTATCTTCCAATTTAACCCTCCCTAACTCCCTCTAAATGTGCTGGCAGGAGTCAGCTCATCACAATTTAGAAATTTTGGCACATCATTATTGGAAGATGATTGCTTTTGTCCTTCAAACAGTCAATTGGCCAAGACAACAGAGTGTTGCTGTGATTGAACTAGGTTGTCAGCAGTGATCTCCTCTTTTTTTGATCGGGTACTAACGTCAATATTTTCATAGCCTTCAGATGATAGGAGCAAAAATTTATGTTCAGTGTGTGAGCGTGGGCAGGGGTTGGGTAAATTATCCTTTGCAAAATTTTTATGTTCAATAGCAAAAGAAATTTTATTTTTCCAAATGTGGATTATATCTACGTTGAATTCAATTCATTAAATTGCTGAATACTTTTTATGCTTTAAGTTTCTAAGCTGGCCACAGGGGATTTTATGATGATTTTGCTTCCATCAGATTACATTGTTCTCATTGGTTTCAAAGAACTTCTTGATTTCTGCCTTAATTTCTTTATTTACCCAGGAGTCTTTCAGGAGCAGGTTGCTCAATTTCCATGTAATTGTGTGGGTTTGAGTTAGTTTCTTAATCTTGAGTTCTAATTTGATTGCCCTGTGGTCTGAGAAACTGTTTGTTATGATTTCAGTTTTTTTTGCATTTGCTGAGGAATGTTTTGCTTCCAATTATGCGGTCAATTTTAGAGGCAGTGCTACGAGGCACTGAGAAGAATGTATATTCTGTTGATATGGGGTGGAGAGTTATGCAGACATCTGTCAGGCCCACCTGATCCGAACTGAGTTCAAGTCCTGAATATCTTTGTTAATTATCTCGATGATCTGTCTAATATTGACAGTGGGCTGTTAAAGTCTCCCACTATTATTGTGTGGAAGTCTAAGTCTCCGTGTAGGTCTCTAAAAACTAGTTTTATGAATGTGGGTGCTCCTGTATTGGGTGCATGTATATTTAGAATTCTTAGTTCTTCTTGTTGAGTTGATCCCTTTACCATTAGGTAATGCCCTTCGTTGCCTTGTTTTTTTTTTTTTTTTACCTTTGTTGGTTTAAAGTCTGTTTTGTCAGAAACCAGCATTGCAACCCCTGCTTTCTTCTGCTTTCCATTCTCTTGGTAAATTTTCCTCCATCCCTTTATTTTGAGCCTCTGTGTGTCTTTGCAGGTGAGATGGGTTTCTTGAACAGCACACTGATAGGTCTTGACTCTGTCCAATTTGCCAGTCTGTGTCTTTTAATTGGGGCGTCTAGCCCATTTACATTTAAGTTTAATATTTTTATGTGTGAATTTGATCCTATCATCATGACGCTAACTGGTTATTATGCAGATTAGTTGATGCAGTTTCTTTATAGTGTCCTTGGTCTTTGTACTTCAGTGTGTTTATGTAGTGGCTGGTACCGTTTTTTCCTTTCCATATTTAGTATTTCCTTCAGGAGCTCTTGCAAGACAGGCCTGGTGGTTATGAATTCCCTCAACATTTGCTTCTCTGAAAAAGATTTTACTTCTCCTTCACTTATGAAGCTTAGTTTGGCCGGATAAGAAATTCTGGGTTGGAAATTCTTTTCCTTAGGAATGTTGAATATTGGCCCCCCTCTCTTCTGGCCTATAGGGTTTCTGCTGAGAGGTCCACTGTTAGTCGGATGGGCTTCCCTTTGTAGGTCACCTGGCCTTTCTCTGTGGCTGCCTTTAACATTTTTTCCTTCATTTCAACCTTGGAGAATCTGATGGTTATGTGTCTTTGAAACCAATGAGAATAAAGAGACAACATATCAGAATCTCTGGAATTCAGCTAAAGCAGTGTTTAGAGGGAAATCGATAGCACTAAATGTCCACATTAGAAAGCTGGAAAGATCTCAGATCGACATTCTAACATCACAAATAAAAGATATAGAAAAGCAAGGGCAAACAAATCCAAAAGCTAGCAGAAGACAAGAAATAACTAAAATCAAAGGAAATTGAAGGATATAGAGACACAACAAAACCTTCAAAAATCAATGACTCTAGGAGCTGTTTTTTGAAAAAATTTAATAAAATACACTGCTAGCTAGACTAATAAAGAAGAAAAGAGAGGAGAATCAAATAGACACAATAAAAATATGATAAAGGGCATACCACCACTGACCCCACGGAAATACAAACAACCATCAGAGAATATTATAAACACCTCTATGCAAATAAACTAAAAAATCTAGAAGAAATGGATAAATTTCTCGATACATACACCCTCCCAAGACTAAACCAGAAAGAAGTCGAATCCATGAACAGACCAATAACATGTTCTGAAATGGAGGCAGTAATAAATAGCCCATCAACCAAAAAGAAAGCCTATTACCAGATGGATTTACAACTAAATTCTACCAGAGGTACAAAGAGGAGCTGGTACCATTCCTTCTGAAACTATTCCAAAAAAATTGGACCTTCATGTTAAAAACTCTCAATAAACTGTGTATTCATGGAACATATCTCAAAATAATAAAAGCCATTTCTGACAAACCCAAAGCTAATATCATACTGAGTGGGCAAAAGCTGGAAGCATTCTCTTTGAAAACCAGCATAAGAAAAGGATGCCCTCTCTCACCACTCCAAATTCCAAAAAAAAAAAAAAAAAATTGTGATGGTTTCAGAAGGAATGGTACTTTGGAATAGTTTCAGAAGGAATGGTACCAGCTCCCTAACTCGTTTTATGAGGCCAGCATTATCTTGATACCAAAACCTGGCAGAGACACAACACAAAAAAGAAAACTTCAGACCAGTATCCCTGATGAACATCGATGAGAAGATCCTCAATAAAATACTGCAAACCAAATCCAGCAGCACATCAAAAAGCTTATCCACCATGATCAAGTCAGCTTCATCCTTGGGATGCAGTGCTGGTTCAACATATGCAAATCAATAAATGTAATCCATCATGTAAACAGAACTGACGAGAGAAACCACATGATTATCTCAATAGATGCAGGAAAGGCCTTTTATAAAATTCAACATCCCTTCATGTTAAAAACTCTCAATGAACTATGTATTGATGGAACATATCTCAAAATAATAAGAGCCATTTCTGACAAACCCAAAGCTAATATCATACTGAATGGGCAAAAGCTGGAAGCATTCCCTTTGAAAACCAGCATAAGACAAGGATGCCCTCTCTCATCACTCCTATTCAGCATAGTATTGAAAGTTCTGGCCAGGGCAAGCAGGCAAGATAAATAAATGGTATTCAAACAGGAAGAGAGGAAGTGAAATTGACTGTTTGCAGACCACATAATCCTATATTGTCTCAGCGGAAAAGCTCCTTAAGCTGATAAGCAACTTCAGCAAAGTCTTAGGATACAAAAATCGATGTGCAAAAATTACAAGCATTCATATACACCAAAAGTAGACAAGCAGAGAGCAAATCATGAATGAACTCCCATTCACAATTACTACAAAGAGAATAAAATATCTAGGAATACAGCTAACAAGGGATGTGGAGGACCTCTTCAAGGAGAACTACAAACCACTGGTCAAGGAAATAAGAGGGGACACAAACAAATGGAAAAACTTTCCATGCTCATGGTAGGAAGAATCAATATCATGAAAATGGCAATACTACTCAAAGTAATTTACAGATTCAATTCTGTTCCCATTGAACTACCATTGACATTCTTCACAGAATTAGAAAAAACCTAGTTTAAAATTTATATGGAACCAAAAAGAGCCCATGCAGCCAAGACAATCCTATGCAAAAAGGAAAAAGCTAGAGGCATCATGCTACCTGACTTCAAACTATACTGAAAGGCTACAGTAACCAAAACAGCATGGCACTTGTACTAAAAATGACACATAGACCAATGAAACAGAATAGAGATCTCAGAAATAAGGCCAGACATCTACAACCATTTGATCTTCAACAAACCTTACAAAAACAAACAATGGGGAAAAGATTTCCTCTTCAATAAATGAGAAAACTGGCTAGCCATATGAGAAAACTGAAAACTGGACCCCTTCCTTACACATTATCCAAAAATTAACTCAAGATGGATTAAAGACTTAAATGTAAAACCCAAAACTATAAAAACCCTAGATGCTGGGGAGGATGTGGAGAAATAGGAATGGTTTTACGCTGTTGGTGGGAGTATAAGTTAGTTCAACTACTGTGGAAGACAGTATAGTGATTCCTCAAAGTTCTAAAATCAGAAATACCATTTGATCCAGCAATCACATTACTGGGTATATACCCAAAGGATTATAAATCATTCTACTATAAGGACACATGCACACATATGTTTATTGCAGCACTATTTACAATAGCGAAAACTTGGAACCAACTCAAATGCCCATCACTGATAAACTGCATAAAGAAAATGAGGCAGATACATGCCATGGAATACTACACGTCCATAAAGAAGAATGAGTTCATGTCCTTTGTAGGGACATGGATGAAGCTGGAAAGCATTCTCAGCAAACTAACACAGGAACAGAAAACCAAACACTGCATGTTCTCACTCATAAGTGGGAGTTGAACAATGAGAACACATGGACACAGGGAGGGGAACATCACACACTGGGGCCTGTCGAGGGGGTGGGGGGTTAGAGGAGGGATAGCATTAGGAGAAATACCTATTGTAGATGATGGGTTGATAGGTGCAGGAAATCACCATGGCATATGTACATCTTGTAACAAACCTGCATGTTCTGCACATGTATCCTAGAACTTAAAGTAAAATAATTAAAAAAAAAAAAACCCAAGAAGAAAATCTAGGCAATGCCATTCAGTACATAGGTATGGGAAAAAATTTCATGACAAAAACATCAGAAGCAGTTGCAACCAAAGCAAAAATTGACAAATGGAACCTAATTAAACTAAAGAGCGTTTGCACAGCAAAAGAAACTATCATCCGAGTGAACAGACAACCTATGTAGTGGGAGAAATTTTTTGCAATCTATCAATCTGACAAAGGTCTAATATCCAGAATCCACAAGGGACTTACATCAATTTCAAAAGAAAAAAAAAAGCCAAACAACCCTGTCACAAAGTGGGCAAAGGATATGAACAGACACATCTCCAAGAAGTCATTTATATGGCCAAAAAACATGAAAAAAAAAGCTCAACACCACTGATCATTATACAAATTAAAACCATAATGAGATACCATCTCACCCCAGTCAGAATGGCAATTATTAAAAATCTCAAGAAATAACAGATGCTGGCGAAGCTGTGGAGAAATAGGAATGCTTTTACACTGTTGGTGGGAATGTAAATTAGTTCAATCATTGTGGAAAACAGTGTGGTGATTCCTCAAGGATCTAGAACCAGAAATACCATTTGACCCAGCAATCTCATTACTAGATATATACCGAAAGGAATATATGTTATTCTGTTATAAAGATGCATGCATGTGTATGTTTATTGCAGCACTATTCACAATAGCAAATACATAGAATCAACTCAAATGCCCATCGATTATAGATTGGATAAAGAAACATGGTACATATACCCTATGGAATGCTATGTAGCCATGAAAAGGAATGAGATCATGTCCTTTGCAGGGACAATGGATGGAGCTGGAAGCCATTATCCTCAGCAAATTAACAGGAACAGAAAATTAAACATCACATTTTCTCACTCATATATGGGAGCTGAACAATGAGAACACATGGACACAGGAAGGGAAACAACATTGGAAGGCATGGGGAGGGAGAGCATCAGGATAAATAGCTAATGCATGTGATGCTTAATACCTAGTGATGGGTTGATAGGTCCAGCAAAGCATCATGGCACACGTTTACCTATGTGAGAAACCTGCATGTTCTGCACATGTATCCCAGAACCTAAAATAAAATAAAATTAAATATAGAAAAGAAAAATAAGATTACATTGTAGTAACTACTAAATGTCCCTAGATCAGTCAGTCAGTGCATTTCTACTGAACTTCATGGTTTGTTATTATCTGTCTCAAGGTGAAAATTTAAGGCAGTGAGGTCCAGCAATGCTGCTAGATGAAATTAGTCTGCTTTTCTTTACTGGTTTCAGTGTCTAAACAATTCATATATTCTTTTTTTTTATTTTCGTATTTTTCTGGTCAAGTGCTGTATGGCTGCTTCTGAATTACTTTCTATTTTATCTTAAGGTAAATACCAACATAGGGAAGTACAAATGGAAACATAAAGAGCTCATATCATTATTTTCCATCATTTTCAATACATCCTTTTATTCTTTCTCCAAATTAATGTTTTTATAAATTGTCATTGCATTTGGATATGTTGAAGAGAAGGGAAAACAAATGCAAATCTGAATATGATAAACATGAAAGAAGGAAAGTGACTCCCCAGGCCAAAAAATGGTAATAGGAATTTTTCTTTTTTTTTTTTTTTTTTAACCTTTCCACCTACTCCAATATAGTTTCTGCTTGTAAATTCTACCAAGTCAACTTCACTAAGGTCACCAATTCCATCTGTTTTTCTACTGTAGTAGATGATTTCAATCCATAGAGCAGTTTACTGACAGTCAAGATAGTATTAACCAAAATAATGATGTTATCATTATAAATAATTTGATATGTCATAATTTAAAATAAATATTAATTATACTAGTATGATTTTTTAATAATCAAATCCATGAAATCTATCTATAGACATACATATTTCCAAAAATGGAAAGCTATGCATATAAAAATTAATTCATGTCCTTTTCCAGGTCCTACTTTACTTCTCTCCTTCATTTCATGATGTGGCAGGATAGGTAGTCAGGGAAGTAACCATGTCATCAGGATGTCACAACCTTGGTGACCATACCATCACCACAATAAGCTTTAGCATTAACATTGTAATTGAACTCATTCAAGCAAAGCTGTAGTTCCCCTGTAGAGAGAATGCACATTTTGATTTTACCTGTCCTCAGAGTGACCCTTTGCTCATTATAATAGTAAAGAATAAACCCGTGGGTAGAAGATTTAAGATGCTAATGAGACATACGGTGTTACAACAAGCATATGCAGTTACTGCACATGTGCACCCAGAGGACAACCAAGAACATGCTTACTAGTAACGCCTCTTCCCACCTCCTTATGGATAATCATGGAAGATTCCCATAAAAGGAGTCTCCCTAGTACTAGTCTTTACTCTCTCATCCTTACTAGCAGCCTGCCCTGAATCCTGTCTGTCTCAGGGGGTACTGTCTATTCTGCACCTAGCTTTCAAAATATTCGTTTTCTTTTTTTTGGCAATAAATTACTCCATGCTGCATCTCCACCGCCGTGTGTCTCTTGTTTAAATTCTTAAAACTAGCAAGACAAGAATCTAGGTCTCACATCAGCCATCAGCAAGAAGGCAAACTTCTCAAAATTGTTTTCTCTATATATTGCCATTACCTTCTCTTCTCTTATTTACTCTTCTACCTACTCCTGTATGGTTTCTACTGATTAAGTCTATCAGTCAACTGGTTGATTCTACCAATCAACTTCCACTAAGATCACCAATGCCCAAATTACCAGGCAGTTTCAATCTACTCTATATTTTGCATGAATGCATCAATTCTTCTAAGCAGTTTTAGTCCTTTAAATTTATTATTATCACCATTCTCTCTTTTCCTTCTAATATTTGGCCATTCCAAATCTGTTTCCATTGTAGCTCTTTCCTCCCTTTAAAGTTGAAAGTTGCAGGAGGAAATTTTCAGTCATTTTGTCATTCTGTAAACACTTCTCACATGACCACTGCTGTTCCTGGAGTTTCAGGTCACGGCATTGCTTGAAAATTGCAGACTGAAATATCAAATTGCCAGTGCACATTTGCACTTATGTGTCTACCAGTCAACTGTAGAAGATATCTGCTGCTTTTGTTTTTGTTTCCTGATATGCCTTACTCCAGCTTCTGCTGAAAAAAAAAATACTGTTTTTTGGTCTTCTTCTTATATCATTTATCTAACAGATTTAATGATTATTCTTGTTTTTAGGTTTTTTCCCTACACAAAGAAAGATAAAAGACAGCATGAAGTGTATTTGTATCTTCATCTCTATAACCTGAAGTCAACATACAAGCTGGCTTATAGAATGTAAATTTGTACTGTACTTATAACTTGAGTATAATAACAATGAATCAATGAATTGAACCATACATTTTTAAATCATGTTGGAGAATCGGCTTGGTGTTTCTCCTTAGAGAATAAACAAATCCAAGAAGTTTTCTATAGTAAATATTTAATAAACTAAACAAAATAATACATCGACTAAACATAGAAAATATATTTTGTTATGTTATCAACAATATAAAGGTATACATTTTATGCATTTCTATGGGCAAAAAATTAAATATTATAAATAGTCAAATAAATATACATTTAATGAATAGATAAATAGATCCATCAGCTTAGTCATCTGTAAGGGACTAGTTCCTGTGCAACTGAACACGATGTTGCTTAACACACTTGAAAATACTTGACGCGTTTGATTCAACTCATGGTGTGGTTATAGCAGAAACAAGAGTCTTTAAAATGGCAGATCATGAAAGTGTGAGCTGGTGTAGTCGTCAATGGGAGTCGTTTCTGTGTTGGATCAGGTCTTATTCCTTCCTCCTTAACCTTTCTTGCAAGTTTCTTGATGAAGAGAAGGATCTCATGATTTCTGCTCTGACAACCTCCCAGGCACAAGGGCTGTACTTTTTGTCTGTCAGGTAGAGAGTGATTCTTTGGAAGTATTTTCTCACAGCCAGGATGGAGTCCTCATTCATTAGGGGAGTCTCTCCCACCCACACCTCCTGCATCACACAGGCTTCCAGGTCATTCAGCTGCTGGTAAAGTTCAGTATAGAGTTTGTCTAGAAGCCTCTCATCCCAAGCAACAGATGAGTCCTTTGTGCTGAAGAGGTTGAAGGTCTGCTGAATCACCTCATGGAGGACAGAGATGGCTTCAGCCTTCTGGAACTGGTTGCCATCAAACTCCTCCTGGGGAAATCTGAAGTCGTGTCTGTCCTTCAGACAGGAGAAAAGAGAGATTCTCCTCATTTGTGCCAGGAGCATCATGGTCCTCCTGTGTCCCAGGCTGTGGGTCTGAGGCAGATCACAGCCCAGAGAGCAGCTTGACTTGCAGCTGAGCACCACCAGGGCCATCAGTAAAGCAAAAGGCAAAGCCATTGTAGATGTTGCAGATGCTGTTGGACTTGTTGAGATGGGTGACTCTGAACCTTCAGCTCTAGGTTCTCTGAAGACCTTGCTTTATGTGTAGGTCTTAAATAGGGAACATACTAGTTTCCATTTTCAGAATTTACTTTCTACTTCTGATTTTGCTTTCATTTATGTACTCTCTACATGGGTATAGAGTAGTTTTTCAACCAGTTTTGTGTGTGTGTTTGTGTGTGTATGTGGTCATTATTGACACTCCCTTCTCTTGCCTGCCTCCAGAGTCTTTTAAGAAATTTTTTTCTTAATTGAAATTAAATTTTTATTAAATTTTATTAAATTTTAAATGTTATTAAATTTTAATAACAATTATATTGTATATCTCCTTATGTACTGTATGTATATCTACTTTGCACACTAAAAGAAAAAGCATAAAGTTTACTTTTATTATTTCTTGATCTGTTAGGAATGGCAAAATAATTTAACTAAAAGTTATATTTTTAAAAATTTGACATTTAACTTAACTCTGAGCAGCAACTTTTAATTCACTCTTTGTTTATATAAATTATCTCAAATTTGCAAATTAAGAATGTATTAGTAATATACATAATAATACGAACATGATGACATACATAAGTTTCTTAAAGGTAAAAAATGAAATTGTTTTCTTAAGTTTGATTTTTAGTGTACTTAACTTTTAATTTTGCTTTAAAAAATAAACTAATTTTTAATTTCACTAGCTGCTACATATTCATCCAGATTGTCAGCATTTTATTCTTTTCAGCATTTGACATTAACTGTTGATGTGTTGAAAATATTTAGTAGAATTAAATAATAACATATACATGATTTGTATTTAATTCTCAAAGTCTACCTAATACTCAGAATCCCTGAAGCTCAAACATAAGCAACATCTGGAAGAAAGGCAATCACAGCAAATGATGGAAAGAAAGTCCTCCAGTAAGCCATCTATTCGCCATAGATTTATAACACTGATTGTGCTGTATTTTGTCTGTTTCTACTGAATTCAATGTCAGTATGTCTTGTGCGATACACAAGAAAATTCAATAAGGAAAGTGAACACTAGAGAATAAGATTATGTAAGAATTGAGCTTTGGAGGACCACAAACTATTGTAATATCTGAGAGTTGTTCACACCCCCAAGAACTAATTTCTACAACCTTGGGGGCAATACCATCTCCAATAGAAATACACAACTTTGAAAATATCATCAATTTTATTTTTTTGTATTTTTGCATTAAAGTTCAAATTCCTCAACATACATTTATAGTTTCTAAACCAAGTCAATTCTATTAAACAAAAAGAAACCATCTTTGTCCTAAATTCATAACTGGATAAATATTATCATGTTAAGCATTAACTTACAACTCCAATCCTGAGCGCTGGGATTTTTTTTTTCATAGCAAGTTAAATTGCCTCAGTCCTATAGATTCCCTCTCTTAAAATGGTAAGTATGGAATCATCTTTGGCAAATCATCTCTTTAGTAACTGGACTCTGTTCTATTGACTGCATTATCCTCAGTACCAGGCCTAGTGTACTTATTCAAGAAATAGTTTTTGCTGAAGCAATTTATCATACTTTCTCTTTCTACTAGAAGGCATTCATGGGTGACCAAGCTATTTTGTTTCCATCATGGCCATATTTGTTAGGATTATAACAGACAATGGCTAATATTTCCACTCTACTCTTACTAAGTGTCAATAATGATTATAGAATGTATTGCCAAACCCACTGGATATCTAATTCCTTTAAGGTATATACGGCACTGGGAATTCAAATGCAAACACAACATAATTTTCAGCCTTTGCGTAGCACTATATTAAACTATATTATGACCTCATGTCTAAATTGCCCTCTACATTTTATAATATAAATTAACCAGCCTGGTGTCATAATATCGAGCCAAATGTCCAAACTCAAACTCTCCCTGATTCACACAGCTTACAGCAATCAGACAACAAATTACACTACATTTTGTGGGTAGTACCCCTGTGATCCCCAAGTCATCAATCTTCTAACTTTCCTGCCCTTGTTTAATAAGGCCAACTTCCCAGAATGTGTGTGTGAACTATAAATTGTTGGGACTTCCTTTTTCCATCACCCAGAAATCTAGGCTTTAAATCATTTGATGATATTTAGATGACAACAGTATAAAATCAACATGTCTGTATGAGGATAGAGATGAGATAGGATCAGTTTTTTAAATAAACTAAATGCATTTTAGTATTTATTATTTTTAGTGATTTACTTAAACTCTTTATATCATTAATTAACTTAAACTCTTTACATCATTAAAAGGCTCAGAGTTCTGAAATGGCTACAGGTATTTCCATAGTAAATGAACTTTCTTTCCAAAAATGTATCTTGCAAAAATTAATAACTTTTATAAGGTAATCCAGTCAACACATTTTTATTGGATTTTAGAGTTTAACCTAATCATCATAGCTTTTGAATGCAGGACAGTCCTGCTTAAGCTATTATTCTTAGTCTATCAAACACTGGAAAAGGAACCTTTTTTTTTTTTTTTTTTGAGACGGATTCTTGCTGTGTCTCTTAGGCTGGAGTGCAGTGGCAAGATCTCAGCTCACAGCAATGTCTGCCTCCTGAGTTCAAGCAATTCTCATGACTCAGCCTCTCAAGTAGGTAATACAGGCGTATGCCACCACACCTGGCTAATTTTGGTAGAGACAAGGTTTCGCCATGTTGGCCAGGCTGGTCTCGAACTCCTGAACTCAAGTGGTGTGCCTGCCTCAGCCTCCCAAAGTGCTGGGATTACAGGCTTGAGCCACCATGCCCTGCTGGAACATTTTTATTTGTTTACCTGGATTGTGTTGGGGACTTATGTATATTCCCTTTTCATGTGATATTTTGCTATGCAAATTTGTTTTGCCACTCCTGGACATGTTTTATTTTCATCTTCATTTCATGTCAATAAAAGTATGTAAATATGACAAAAACAACTGAAATGTACAATGTTTCTATATAGTCCTCATAACACCAGGTGTCTTTCTTTCTCATTTCACTTTCCTAGAAAGTAAAAGTCGTCTGATTTCACATCCCAATGCACAGAGACAGAAATAAAATATATGTATGTCTAAATGAGAAAAATTTAAGAAGGAACACAATAGAAATTAGAAAATAATAAACTAAAAAACCAAATATACCAAAACTTATACAATGAAGTGAAAGCAGTGCTAAGTGAGAAATTTACAGCCATAAAAGCTTATAAAGAAGAGAGTTCAAATCAACAACCGATATAGTTTTGTTCTGTGTCCCCACCCAAATCTCATCTTGTAGCTCTCATAGTTCCCACATGTTGTGGGAGGGACCTGGTGGGAAATAATCAAATTATAGGGGCAGGTCTTTCCCATGCTGTTCTCATGATAGTGAATGGGTCTCCCAAATCTGATAGTTTTAAATGAGTCTCACAAGATCTGTTCTGATAGATGAATCGGTCTCACAAGATCTGATAGTTTTAAATGGGTCTCACAAGATGTGATCTGATAGTGAACAGGTCTCATAGGATCTGACAGTTTTAAAAATGGGAGTTTCTCTGCACAATCTCTCTCTTTGCTTGCTGCCATCCATGTAAGATGTGACTTGCTCCTCCTTGCCTTCCACCATGTTTGTGAGGCCTCTCCAGCCATGTGGAACTGTAAGTCCAATAAACCTCTTTCTTTTGTAAATTTCCCAGTCTCAAGTATGTCTTTATCAGGAGCATGAAAACAGACTAATACAACAACCTTATTGTACACCTTAAGTAACTAAAAAAAGAAGTGCAAATAAATAAATAAACCCCTAATCTAGCAGAAGGAAGGAAACAATAAAGCTGGAGCAAAGATAAATAAAATAGAGAATAGAAGAGCAATTATAAAAAAAAAATCACTAAAACTAGGGTTGATGTTTTGAAAAGTTCAGCAAAATCAACAAACCCTTACTAGATTATTTTTTTTAAAAGAGTATACTCATATAACAAAATTAAGAATATAAGAGGAGACACTACAGCTGATGCCACAGAAATAAAAGGTCATAAAACTATGAAAATTATGCTTCGGCAAATTGTATAACCTAGAAAAAATTGATGAATTCCTAGAAACATACAACTTACCAAGACTGAATCATAAAGAAATAAAAATTTGCAATAGACCTATAAGGAGATTGAATAAATAATTAAAAATCCCTGAAAAAAGAAAAGCCCTGGGCCAGATGGCTTCACTAGAGAATTCTATCAAAACTTCAAAAAATTAACAGGATCTTTCTCAAACTACTCCATAAGATTGAAGAGGAGGGAACACTTCCAAACTAATTTATGAATCTTGCATTAACCTGACATAAAATTCAGTGAAGGACATGATATGAAAACTACTACAGACCAATATCTCTGATGAATATTGATGCAAAAACCCTCAGCATAATACTTGCAAACCAAATTTAACAGCACATTAAAACGATTATATAACATGGCTACATGTGATTTATTCCTGGAATATAAGAATGGTTCAACACATAGAAATAAATCAATGTAGTAAACTACATGAACAGAATGAAGGGAGGAAAAACCATGATCACCTCAGCTGATGCTGAAAAACCATTTGATAAAATTCAATATCCTTTCATGATTTAAAAAAAACACTCAACAAACTAGGACTAGAAGGAAATTAACTCAACATGATAAGGGCTATTATATGAAAATCCCACAGTAAATATCATGCTCAACTGTGAAAAACTACACGTTTTTCTTCTAAGTTCAGGAAAAAGGCAAGAATGTGCTCTTACAACTAGTATTTCAAATCCTGGCCAGAGTATTTAGGCAACAAAAAGAAATAACAAGCATCCAAATTATAAAGGAAAAAGTGAAATGATCTCTGTTGGCAGATGACATATTCTTATATGTAGAAAAACCTAAAGATTACGCGCGCGCGCACACACACACACACACACACACAGAGAGAGAGAGAGAGAGGGAGACAGAGAGAGAAAAGAGAGAGAACTTATAAATGAATTGAGCAAAGTTGCAGTATACAAAATCAATAAACAAAAATCAGCAGCATTTCTATATACTAACAGTGGATAATCTTAAAAGGAAATTAAGAAAATACTCTAATTTACAATAGCATCAAAAAACATAAAATATTTAGGAATAAACTTAATCTAGGATGTGAAAGACATGGACACTGGAAACTACCAAATACTACTGAAAAAATTAAAGATGACAAAAATAAATGGGAAGACATTTACTTGTATCCATCATGGGTTGGAAGACTTAATATTGTTAAAATCTGCATGCTCTCCAAAGTGATATACAGATTCAATGCAATCTCTATCAAAATCACAGAGGCATTTTTAACAGACATAGAAAAAATATATCCTAAACGTCATGGTCTCTGGGTTGCCGAAACAATCTTGAGAAAGAAAAACAAAGCAAGAGGTCTCATATTTCCTAATTTTGAAACATATTATGATGCTACAATAATTAAGGTAGCATGGCACTTGAATAAAAACAGACATATAGACTAATGGAATTAGTTTATTAGTGAATGAGCTTCTCTAGTGCTTTTCTTCTTCTAGGATATATTCATTCAGGTTCATGTGGTTGTGCTTCCCTGGGCACTCAAGATTCGATTAATATGGTCAAGGCCCTTTCTTTCATTAATTTATTTTATTTTTGGAGACAGAGTCTTGCTCTGTCACCCAGGCTGGAGTGCAGTGGCACAATCTCGGCTCACTCTAACTTCTACCTCTCGGGTTCAAGCTATTCTCATGCCTCAGCCTTCCAAGTGCTGGGATTACAGACATGCCCCACCACACCTGGCTAATGTGTGTGTGTGTGTGTGTGTGTGTGTGTGTGTGTGTGTGTTTTAATAGAGACGGGGTTTCACCATGTTGGCCAAGCTGGTCTGGAACTCTTGAGCTCAAGTGATCCGCCCGCCTAGCCTCCCAAAGTGCTGGGATTACAGGTGTGAGCTACCTGACCCAGTCCATTATTTTGTTACTGGAGAAATATAGCACTTCTCAGGCTTTCCCAATACCCCTAAGAGGAATTTCATTATTTTTTTTCAGGTGCATGTGGGTGTGGAAATTTTAATATCAAAATAATGTAATTTCCTTAGTATCACATCACTCACAAGGTATTTATCACATCAAGTTATTCCGTAAGTGTAGGCTCATCAAATCCTGATGATTTTAGAACTCTTTTCCCAAGGAGGGCCTTGCTTCTTTGTTGCCAAAATAATAAATCCCCCTGACCCTTGCTCTTGCCCCTAGAGTTTTGTGTGAAGGAGTATTTGCTCCCAGTGGTGACCCCCTCGTCTCCTGACCCAGATCCTAGGTACCAAAAGTCTCAACACCCCTAGAAGGCTGATTGCAAAGGTTTGTTTTGTCTAAGTAGGTAAGGGAATTATCCTATTGTGATTATTTTATCTTTAGTAGTTAAATAATTTTAACTTTGTCAAGTACAGCTTTTATTCTTCAACTGTTTTGCTATCTTCAACTCCTTTAAACTATGGAACAGTTTTATGCTTGAAATTTCTGAGCTAGGCACAAAAGACTCAAAGGTAATGTTTCTCTTTAGAGGCTCATATTACAGAAAATGGTGACCCTCAGTTGTTCACCAGTTCAGCGTGATCTGTTAAAGTTCTTTGCTCCTCTGTCTATGTGAAACTTTGATCGTGCAGGGCAGTGAGCCCCCATGCTATCATGTTAAACAGTCATAGCCATCCTTTACTGATTGATTTGTGATTCTTCATTTTAAATTTAAACCTCAACAACAAATGAATTTTTAGAACACCTTTTTAACGTAGTGGTTTACTGGGCAAAGTTTGTCTTGCTGCTACCACATTACATTCTAATTCACTATGAAGTCACACAAACAAAGGGAAGTAAAAGAAAGGCAGAAGAGCTGCAGTGGTTTTCTTTATAATTTCCAAATTTTGTGGTTTTCTTGTCTCTTGTTTCAACTTTTCTAGAAAGTAGTACTTGACAGTTGTTTGTAGACAGAAAGAAAACAGAAGCCATTCTGACTGTCATGAAAGTGAAAGAAGGGAAGTTACTTTCCCCTGACTAATTGCAAAGTGTAAGTTAGCAAAATTCAATGCAGCAAAAATTGGGGACTAGAGCCTCTGGCAGAGTGAAAACATAACGCCAATGTTGAGGTGCACAAAGGCAGAAAAATGTCTGCATCTGCCAGAGGTTCTAAGAAAAGCAATTCCTGGGTCAATGGACTGAATTCAGCTTTCCAAGACCAGCTACTTGACTTTCTTTCATATAATTCACATGTGATCAGCTCTAGACAGAAGGGAGAAGTCACACCAATCAATTCCCATAAGCCTGTAAGCAGGCTGCAGTCGCTAGACAACCAACAAAGTTCTCTGGCAGGATAATGCATATTAGCCTTGCCTAAAGACTCCACCTAGTTAATAAATTTACTCAGGCAATGAAAACATAGCCTTGAGAAACCAGGAATTAATGGAAGAGAATTGGATGATCCCAAAAGATTCTATTTTAATCTGGATGATAATATCAAAAATGATAACACCAACGTTTATTGCAGGCCTAATAGGGACCATCCACTATTTTAAGATTTTCCTTTTTGAGACAGGGTCTCACTCTGTCACCCAGGCTGGAGTGCAGTGGTGTGATCCCTGCTTGCTGCAGCCTGACCTCCTGGGCTCAAGCAATACTTCTACCTCAGCCTCCTGAGTAACTGGGACCACAAGCAGGCATGACCACATATGGCTAATTTTTTTTAGAGACCAGGTTTCACCATGTTGTCTAGACTGGTCTTGACCTCCTGGGCTCAAGCAGTCCTCCTGCCTCAGCCTCCTAATATGCTGGGATTACAGGTGTCAGCCACTGTGCCAGGCTGTTTTATGATGTTTTGAAAATACTTTCTCTGTCCTCTCAATAACACTATTTGGATTATACTCTTTTATAAAACTATTGGCAGAGAAATATAAATCTGCAGGGATGAACTATTCTGACCACACCAATAATGCAAGGTCGAAACCTTAGGGAGAATCATTATAATGGCTTGACTGGAAGGACCCATTAAAGGAAGGGGGGATAGATATGAATTTATCAACCAAGGAGAGACCAGGGCATAAAATCAATAGAGCAGAGAGGGTGAGATGACAAAGGATACTGAGATCCATTTTGAATGCCAAACATTTGCTCTTGCTTTATAGAGCAACAGGGGGTGTGGTGTAAGTGAATTGAATTAACTGCCTTGAAGTTCTAAGGAAAAGTAGACTAAATATATTCCTTTTTTTTTTTTTTTTTCCTTTTTTGAGACAGAGTCTCACTCTGTCGCCCAGGCAATGGTGACATCTTGGCTCACTGCAACCTCCACAGCCTGGGTTCAAGCGATTCTCATACCTCAGCCTCCTAAGTAGCTGGGATCACAGGCACCTGCCACCATGCCCAGCTAATTTTTGTATTTTTAGTAGAGGCAGGATTTCACCATGTTGGCCAGGCTGGTCTCGAACTTCTGGCCTCTAGTGATCTGCCTCATCCTCCCAAAATGCTGGGATTACAGGCATGAGCCATCATCAATTGAAAAAAAAATCATAAAATTTAATTAGTGATTTATTCAAAAATATACTAAAACAACTCTATTAACCCATCAACTACAAACTCCTGGAAGCCAATTTATTTTTTTACTCTTGAGTTTTTTTATGTATTTAAGAATAAAGAAAAAGCAATGAACAATTTCCAGGACAGCCCAGCAGTACATGCTCTGATTTTTTCCTCCTTCAAGACTCACAGGTCAGCCTCCCCATCAAACATGTAAACTATAGAGATGTAAGATGTCCCCACCAAACATCTAAACTATATAGCATCTAAGCAGCCTAAGGCTTTCACCAGATGCCCAGCACTTTGGGAGGCAGAGGCAGGCGGATCACTTGAGCTCAGGAGTTCAAGACCAGCCTGGCCAACATGGTGAAACCCCGTCTCTACTAAAAATACACACACACACAAAAAAATTAGCCAAGTGTGGTGAGGCATGTCTGTAATCCCAGCTACTTGGGAGGCTGAAGTATGAGAATCGCTTGAACCCAAGAGGCAGAGGCTACAGCAAGCCAAGATTGTGCCACTGCACTCCAGCCAGGGCGACAGAACAAGACTCTGTCTCCAAAAATAAAATAAATTAATGAAAGAAAGGGCCTTGTCCATATTAATCGAATCTTGAGTGCCCAGGGAAGCATAACCACATGAACCTGAATGAATATATCCTAGAAGAAGAAAAACACTAGAGAGGCTCATTCACTGATAACCATCAACCTCTGCTTACTATGTAAACTATAGAGATCTAAGTTGTCCCCACCAAACATCTAAACTATATAGCATCTAAGCAGCCTGAGGCTTTCACTAGTTGCCCAGTCTTCCAGCCAGAAGAATTGTGAGCCAAATAAACATTTTTTTCTTTATAAATTACTCAGCTTCAGGTATTCCTGGACAGTGTAACTGAACCCAGGTGCAGCTGCTCACCCCTCGAAAACCAAACTCAAGAGATGATAGTTGCTGGGGTCGGGGGAAGCAGGTTCATTAGGAAAGCCAGCAAACTGAGAAGATGGTGGACTAGCATCATAAATACCATCTTAAGACAGTACAAATTTCAGGCTCTTTTTATATTAAGGGCTAGCAGAAGAGGAGGGCGTCAGGATTAAGAGGAGATCTTCAACAGCAGATATCTGGGCACCAGCGAGGGTCCAAGGAGGTTGGAAAATTATTTGTTCTTGGTCAGGTCACAGTGCTCCTACAGTGTTTAACAAAACATAGTTGTTTACATCCTTCTTCTTGAATACCAGTGTTAGTTTTAAAAACTACATGACTGTTGTTTTTGCACATTATCTCAGTGCTCTAAAATAATCCCAATCTATGTGCAGGAATGGGTATAGGCCCCATAAACAAAATGGAGTTCGTTATGTTAGGTATTTTGCTGTCTCACTGCTACAACTGCAACACAAAATGAATGCTTTTAAAGGGCTGCTTGCCAAGGCAAGTCTGGCTTTAACTACAAACTCAGCCACATTGCTTAGTATGGTTGTCTTTGGCTGTGTATGGTTGTCTATGGTTGGCATTATAATAAATGATATTTTCCTGTCATAGTAGTAGAAAGTTTTATCAAAAAATAAATGTTTACAAAGTGAAAATTGTAAGGAACACCTCTTACAACCAAGCAGTTCCAAAGCAAACAGAAACAAATATGGTGGGCTCGCTGAGCACTTTCATGCATTGTTGTGCATCTGTATAAGTGTCATATGCTTTGTGAATTTTTGTTTTGCAATCATTTGTACTCATTCATTCATTTATTCATTTTCCAATGCACTTATTCCGTTTCAAGGTCAAGGGTGGCAGGAACCTATCCTCACAGATCAGGGTGTAAGGTGGAAACCCCCACTGGACAGGAAGCTATTTAATCACAGGGCACATTCAAACACACACACACACACACACACACACACACACACACACACTCACTGAGACTGGAGAAATTTAGACAAACCAATTAACTTAACGCGCACATATTTGGGATGCAGGAGGAAACTGAAGTACCTGGAGAAAACTCATGCAGACATGGGGAGAATGTGCAAACTCCATACAGACAAGGCCCTGGTGGGGAGTCAGTTTCTTCTCTCATCAATGTTACAAGGAAATGACATAGAATGAAATGACGTTATTGGAGGGTCTTCCTGCGACCCTTCTGTTCAAGAATTGTCTTCGTATTGTTGGTCTTTAAAGGAGGCTGCATTGTGAGCAGAATTTAAGAGATCCCTTGGACTGCATTGGTCCCATGAATAATTTTCCCTGCACTGTGATGACGTGCTAGGTTCTAGGGAGAAAACAAAAGTTTGCATCTGGAAGTGGGTTAACCCTCATCCCTCCCTGTACTCTGCAGGCTGCTGTGGTGTCCCTGTTACCCATGCCATGGACACTGATGTTGGCCACAGCTCAACAGAACTCTGTTCTCAGCATCCACTTTAATCTTCTCTCCTTCTGATAGGAATGATCTGAACAGTTGACTTAATGCTGCTCGTTGGTATTATTCCATCTCCTGAGTACCTGACACTGATGTCTATGCTTTAAACATCTCTGTCCTCCTTCCACGTTCTCAGGCTGCTGCTGGCTCTTCCAGCTTATTCCAGTGCATGATGTGCGCTTTCATTGTTTGAACAAATGAGAGTCCTGTGCCTGGTGCAGTCTCTTCCTGAAGGAGTCAGAACTTGGAAGCTTCTAAACAGAGTCACAGATGAGCTCCTGCATTCTTTATCAGCTCAATGGACATAGAGGTATAGGCAGGACTCCCTTCATTTACTGCATTTTGATGCCAGACTGGACATCAGAGGGTCTACACCCCTACAGCTCATGACTCACCTGGCAGGAAGGGTGGAAGTAAGGCCACACGCACACTCCTGCTTCTGAGTCTTGAAAAACAGGACTATCTCCAGAGGGTGCTGCATGGTGATACCTCGCCATGTCTCTCTGGGCACCGGGCACTGATCCCTGCCTCCCCACACCTTTTCTCAGGTGGACTAGATGTTCCTGGGTGGAGGTGGGCCTGGGAGCAGTAAACCTGTCTCCTCAGTGGGACGAGGGCAGGGCCAGCAGCCCAGCACTCAGTGTCCCCACCACGCCCTCTGCCTAGGTGTCTCGAGACCTGCTGCTGCGTTCCCCAATACTGTAGATTATATATAACAACTTAAAAACTCTGAGATATGAAATGAGATATGGCTATAGAGATTTATCAGGGCAGGGTGACAATATGAAGCCAAATCACAACTTTTAATATAAACATAGTATAAACTATAATATAAATATAATGAAAAATTACCTTAAAAGTGTAATCAGTTACCCGAGAATAGAAGGGGTTCTAATATTTGAATGGCTAATTTGGCGATCACAAAAGACACAACCAAGTGAATCAAAAAATGTTCCCGTTGTCCTGCCCCTAAACTGGTTCCCTATAAGTGGTGGAGGAGGAAAGGAAAAATGGTTTAATATGTAAACTATGGCCCTCTAACTCAGGAATGGAAGAGAAACAATCTAATAGTTGGATCTCTAACCTGAGTCAGACAGCTGACAGATCCCTGCTAAACTGAACCCTTGCCCTGCTAGCTGAGCAATTGACACCTGCACAATTCACACACATTTTCTTATTACTTCCTTAGTTGCGATGTTGCCAAGATGCCTCTCTATTCTACCCTGTTGACACCTGTGGCAATCACTGCATTCTCTGAAGTTCCTTTATTTATGTCAGTGGTCTCTCTATTGAATCGAGGTGGAATTGATGCAAGCTCATTCCTTATTCAAAGGGAGAGTGAAAATTTTCTCAATTATAAAGTTGACAGAAATTATCTGATAGGAGGAATAAATTTGTAAAACTGACAACTTACTTAAAAGAGTTAATGTGCCTTCAAACAGGAGAGTTTTCCTGATTTCCCTTGAAGTGCCACAGTCAGATGGGATGGTTCTCACCTCCATGTGACCTGCAGTAAGTAGAGGGAGGGACGAGTCAGGAGACCCTGGGAGGCTGCACAGGCTGGAAGCAGGGGACACATCCTGACATTTTCTCTCCCCAGGGCTGCCCATTGTCCAAAGAGGACATGTCCTGCCTGAAGCTGGGAGTATTTTCCCTCTCTAATATATGAAAATTAAAGAAATGGGCTCATTCCAGCATTTGGGTCAGTTGTTTCCAGGAAAGTTCCTCTTTTTAGCTTTGAAGAAAAAGGTGCTGGAAGGAGACAGACTTCTACAGAGAACAGACTTGCCCACTGTCTCTGGTCTTGGCAGGTAGGTGGCTCTCTCACAGTGTGAAGTTACCCTTGATACCCCAAAAGCCAAAGAGATCAGGGAACTCAAGGCAAGGGAGAGCAGAGCTCCAGACATGAGAAGGACCTACCCATGACTCTTGGGGCTTCATGAGGAAGACAGGAAACTCTATGTAGTGGGGCATCTGTGGCTACTTTGTCTCTCTCTCTCTCTTTTTTATTTGCATTCTTCGAGGAGTCCCAGGCTTTCTAGAAGCCTTCTCTACAACCCTTTATGTGGTAGCCAGAACTCTGACGTTTCTGCTTAGTAATTTTCCGTCCACTGACCACCAAATGCAGAGGCAGGGGCTTGTCGATGATAAGAGAGAGCTAGATGAACGACTGAAAATGGCAGAAGGAAGGAGGGGCAGAAGTAAATAGAAGAACAAGTCTTAGAGGAGCCAGATTGGGGAGGTCTAAAGCTTCTTCAAAAGGCCAGTGAAGTTTTACATTTTTTTCAGCAAAAATCCTGCCTACAAGAAAGGAAGCAAACAGAGGTTTCAAATATATAATTTAAAAAGGCTTAAGTTTACAGAAAAAATGTTTCCATGGGATAAACAAGATCCCAAGGAGAAAATCAGAAAGACCCTTAAAAAATGGTAGCCTTGATATCAGCTTTAAATTAAGCTAGTAATTGAATACAGAGCTCCTAAAATTACTTTAAAACCCCTTACCGGATTTCGGCAAGAACAAACAACCCATATTTCTAATGTTTGAAACTTTCTTTTTTCTCTTTTCTTTTAAAACAAAGACACCTACCAAGTGACTCAGTGCCAAAACCAAGCCTTTTTTGACTTCACCAAGGATGCATAAGACATCTTCAAAGAAATGCCAAGATGCAGTCCTCTCAAAATTCAGAGCCACCTCTAAAGATCGCCGCAAGAAAGAAATATTTAGACACCTCGAGAGCTGGCAATAGTCAATATGTAAACTTTTAATGGGCGCCTCCAACTTTTGGTTTGGCCCCCTGCACACATCGAAGGGCATCCTGATAGGCAGCAAGCCAAGTCAGGTTCTCAGGACACAAAACAGCAAAACAACAGCTGTCTATTGAAGGGAAAGGATCAATAACACATGGGTCCCATAAATCCAAATTTACACAAGAGAACAATTCAAACAAATGATCTTCTCCTGATGACCTGCATTTGGAAAGGAAGAAATAAAGATAAATTTTTACCTTTAGTTCTTGACCAGACACTACAAGCAGAAATTCAGAACTGAACTTGGTAAAAATTCTTACCTTTACTGGCAAGCTCTTTATCAGCATTTTACCTGGACCTCATCAGTAGGTGAGTCAGGTGCTTCAGGCATCCCATCTTCATCACCACAACTATAGGGGTAGAAATAGTGTGATCTCTTTCCTTCCTATCAAAAGGGTCACAGCTCACACGCCTAAAACAAAAGACAGCTTAACAAGAGAAAAGCATAACACATTTATTTAATCACAGGTTTATAAAACTACGGAAGCCTTCAAAATGAAGACCCAAAGTACAGGAAAAAACTATCCATTTTTATGCTTATGTTCCATGAAGAATGGCCAGCTGTGTAGAAATGTGATTAGACAAAAAGGGCATCATCTAATGCTAATATTCTGAGTAGGGGAAATCCAACAAGGCCTTTCTGGTCAGATACTTCTTGGCCTCTCCATGCACCATTCCTTCCTCTTGGGTATGCGGCAGAGCCCTTTTTGGAATGGGGGTCTTAGTATCTACAATCAAACAAGGCAGGTCAGAGAATTTCTTTATGGCCAGTTCAGTTCTTACACACAAAGGTGAGGGAAAGTTAGAGTCATATTTTCAGATTTTATGGCTGGCTTTGGGGAAAAGGGTCTCCCTCAGGAGATGAGGCGTGACAAACAGCAGGGCAGGAGAAGGCTAGAGAGAAACTTTGCTTCTGAAGCTGCTTCTGAGAACTTCACTTTGGGGTATTATTTTTGAGCCTCAATAGGAGTGAAAATGAGATCCAGAAAAGCTGGGGAAGAAGGAGATAACTGTGCTGGGTATCGGAATCAGCAAATGAATGGTATGTATATTTCACTTAGGTTTAAGAAAATAAACTCTTCCAGATTTTCCTGTAAGATACCGTATCCTGACTGAATATACACATCAGACTTATCTTCAGTATGAAGGGTGACTATTTTTCAATTTTCTCCAGAATACTCCAAGAATTCTGCTTTTTAGATTATTATGTGCTATGGAGATTGAGGAGAGAAGAGAACATTCCCTTTTCTGTTTTCTCATTTTCTTTTTTTTCTTTTCTTTTTTTTTTTGGTGGGGGGGACGGAGTATTGTTCTATTGCCCAGGGGCTGTAGTACAGAGTCGCCATCTCTGCCTCCAGGGTTCAAGCGATTCTCCTGCCTCAGCCTCCCGAATAGATGGGATTACAGCTACCCAACACCATGCCTGGCCAAATTTTGTGTTTTTAGTAGAGACAGGGTTTCACCATATTGTCCAGGCTGGTCTTGAACTCCTGAACTCAAGTGATCCACCCACCTTGGCTTCCAAAGTGCTGAGATTACAAACATGAGCCACTGCACCCAGTCCCTTTTCTGATATATAAGAACTAATTAAGAAAATAATAACCATATATTTATAAAATAAGAAAATAAGCATATATACATATATGTTTTATATATATACACTATATATAAAATATATATATAGTGTGTGTATGTATGTGTGTGTGTGTGTATATACACACACACACACACACACACATACATTCTAGAGGCTGGTCTGCCTGAGATTTAGGCAGAGACACAGTTCCAGACCATATTAATCACCATTGTCTCTTTTTGTCCATCCCTCTGTTTCCTTTGTGGCTCTTCTCTTCCTTCCCTTTAAAGGTGGAAGGTCCTTAGAATCACGTTTAAGTCCTTTTCTCTGTCTATACTCTCTCCACACATGAGCACTTTCATTTCTGGGATTTTGCTTGCCACATATGCACCCCCAGCAATTGCATTCCTTATAATTTGCAAACTCACATATCCAACTGGCAATAGACAGTTTCTATCACATGTTATATCAGTCAACTTATAGAGGATATCTGTTTATTTTTATTTCCTCACATGTTTCAGTGTACCTCCTGCCGAAAGAAATCATTGTTCATTCCTTTTTCTCCTTAGAGTATTTAGGATAACTGATATTAAGTATGATTACTATTTTTAGTTTTATTCCATACAAAAATCAAACATGCAAGAGAGTAGGAAGTAGATTTATTGTATTCACCTTTATAACTTGAGTACAACATACAAGCTGGTTTAGAGAAAGGTCATTTTTACTTATATCTCTCATATAATAATGATGAGTAAATAAATTATACCCTTTATTCTCTCATCAGGTTGCACAGTCAGGCTAGGAATTTTGTATTAAAGAATGAACACATACAGGAAGTTCCTATAGTAAAAGTTTAATGAACAACATAAAATAATGAATTGAGTAGATATAAGGAACATGTTTTATTACACTAACCACAGTGTAAAGATGCACATGATGTTATATGAACAAAAATAATTTAAATCTTATCAATAGTTAAATAAATATTTAAATAGATAAATCAGTTCATCAGCATGGTCATAGTTATAGCAGAAGTGAGAGTCTTTGAAATGGCAGAATTCATGAAAGCATGAACTGGTATATGAGTCAATAAGAATTGTTTCATGTTGGACCAGATGTTATTCCTTCCTCCTTAATCTTTCTCGCAAGTTTGTTGATAAAGAGAGGGATCTCATGATTTCTGCTCTGACAACCTCCCAGGCACAAGGGCTGTATTTCTTCTCTGTCAGATAGAGAGTGATTCTTCGGAAGTATTTCTTCACAGCCAAGATGGAGTCCGCATTCATCAGGGGAGTTTCTCCCACCCTCTCCTCCTGCATCACACAGGCTTCCAAGTCATTCAGCTGCTGGTAGAGTTCAGTGCAGAATTTGTCTAGGAGTTCCTCATCCCAAGCAGCATATGAATCTTTTGTGGTAAAGAGGTTGAAGATCTGCTGGATCAGCTCATGGAGGACAGAGATGGCTGGAGCCTTCTGGAACTGGTTGCCATCAAACTCCTCCTGGGGAAATCCAAAGTCATGTCTGTCCATCAGACAGGAGGAAGGAGAGATTCTGCTCATTTGTGCCAGGAGCATCAAGGTCCTCCTGTTATCCAGGCTGTGGGTCTCAGGCAGATCACAGCCCAGAGAGCAGCTTGACTTGCAGCTGAGCACCACCAGGGCCATCAGTAAAGCAAAGGGTGAGGCCATCGTAGATATTGCAGATGCTTCTGGGCTTGCTGAGGTGGGTGACTCTGAACCTTGGGCTCTAGGTTCTCTGAAGGCTTTGCTTCCTGCAGTTGCCTTAAATAGGGAACGTACTGATTTCCACTTTCTTAATGCTTCTGGGCCACTTTCCATTTCTGTTTTTGCTTTCCTTCTTGAACTCTTTACATGAGTTTAGAGCCGTGTTTCTCAACCATTTTGTTTTTCATTATTGTCTCCCCCATCTTATTCCCAGAGACTTTTTAGATTTTTTTTCCTAATTGAACCCACCGTGAAAATGTAATAACACAGATATAATATCTATTTGTGTACTATATGTATATCTCTATACTCAAAAAGTACAAAGTTTAATCATTTTATTCAATGCAAGTTTAAAAATAACCAAATGAAAATTTTAAGATAAAAGTTAAATTTAAACGCTATTCAAATTTAACTTAACTTTATAACTAAATTTGCTTATGGGCTTCAATATAGTTTATTTACTAATATAAATTGTAATGTATTAAATTACATAAGAAATTTAACAAATTATAAACATTATCTAATGTTTCTAGATAAACATTATACAGCTAAGTAATGAATGCTTATGAATTATTTGAAACTGATAAAGACTTAATAATTTAAAATATTTTTATCATTTATTTTTATTATACTTAACTTTTAATTTTGTTGCATGTGAGAAATTTTTTAACTTCACTAGCTGCTAGATACTCACCTAGAGATTGTCAAGAATTTTTTCTTCAATTCTTGACCTAAATATTGATGTGTTGAACAACTTCAGTAGAATTGTTAAAATATAAATTATTTATATTTCATTTCAAGCCCACAACACAGACAGAAATGCTAAGGATCAAACATAAGCAATATCTATAAGATGGCCAATGACAAACCATATGTATGCAGAGGACACCTCTCATGACATGACTCTGAGATCTAATAAACCTTGGAAAGTACTCCAATCACAGCTACCCATTTGCCATAGGTTTGTAATGCTGAACTTTTATACCTTTTGTGTATCTTCCATGAACTCAATGTCAGTGCTTCTCATGTGATACACAAGAAAACCCAATGGAGAGAGAAAAAAAAAAACAGCTAAGGAATAAGATTTTGTTAAATAGGTTGAGCTTTGAAGGGCCACAAACCATTTAAATATGTAAGATTTGTTCCCACTCCCAAGAACTAACTTCTACATCCTTGGGAGTAGTATCATATGCAATGAGAATACACAATTGAAAAAACATCCTCGATTTGATTAAAAAATTTTTTGCATGAAAGTTCAAATTTCCAAAGTGCCTTCAGAGGTTCTTTGCTGATTCCTAGCAAACTAAAGGAAACTATCTTTGTCCTAGATGCACATAATAGGATGTAAATATAATAACATAAATAAATAGACAATTGTTTTACATAGCATGCCAGACACCAGATATCTTTCTTTCCCATCTCATTTTTGTAGAAAGCAAAAGTTGTCACTTTTTGCATCCTAACTAATGGGAACAAAAAGATAACACAAGTGGCCGGGGGTCGTGGCTCACACATGTAATGCCAGCACTTTGAGAGGCTGAGGCAGACGGATCATCTGAGGTTGGGAGTTTGAGACCAGCCTGACCAACATAGTGGAGGTTAAGGGGTGGGAGAGAACGGAAGCAAAATGGTAGAAGGGATGTAGGTCAAGGTAACACGTAAGTATGGGCTGGAAGAAAAGTAATTACTCCTGGTCCACAATGTGTTTTCAGATTTACCGAACCCCATCTTGCAAATATACCAACTGCAAGAGTTAATACACAAGAAAGAGAAATTTTTGAGAGTACAATATTCTCTCTGGAAAATGGGTCAGTGTTCATTGCACCAAGCTCTCCACTATTGGATAAGTAAACTTAGAAGGTCAGTTTTTTTCTTCTTATATTTCTAGTAAGAAACAAGAGAATTGATAATTTCAGAGGACACTTCCCTAACTTTTAATAGAGTTATATAATAAAGACAATGTTAATAAGAGAAATGAAATATCAGGCCGGGTGCGGTGGCTTACGCCTGTAATCCCAGCACTTTGGGAGGCCGAGGTGGGCAGATCACCTGAGGTCAGGAGTTTGAGACTAGCCTGACTAACATTTTGAAACACTGTCTCTACTAAAAATACAAAATTAGTCTGGTGTGGTGGCACATGCCTGTAATCCCAGCTGAAGCAGAAGAATTGCTTAAACTCAGGAGGCAGAGTTTGCAGTGAGCTGAGATCATGCCTTTGTACTCCACTTGCACCCCAGCCCAGGCAACAAGAGTGAAATTCCATCTTAAAAAAAAAAAAGGAATGAAATATCTAAATTGTGGAAAGTCTTTATTTATTTTCAGTCAGACACTGTTTTTAGCACTTGCATAATCAATGCTCACTTAATCAATAAAGAATACCCATTTTTCATATTTACTGAACGTCTTCCATGTACCTAGCCCCATTTATTCACTAGATATATCACTGACCAAAGCACACAGTGATAGATTTCACTATTATCCCCATATGCAAAAGAAAAAAAATGAAATCCCAGGGAGCTATTAAGTTGTGGAGCTACAGTTTGGATGGAGAAAATTCAGCTCTGAAGTCTTACCTCTTACATGCTCTCTGGGAATATTTCTGGACAAAAGAACCAGAGCTGATTTCTAGGACAATCAATGTTTTCCTAGTGGAGTCCTTCCTACGTAATGACAGGGTCTTTCTCTTCAGTTTCCATTTGTCTCCTTCATTGAAATGCCCCATTTGTCCATGCCAACATGTTACATTACAATTAAATTGGGCCCCACTTTACTTTCACATTATATTCTAGTTTTGTCTTCTTGAGGATACACCATCATAAGCATGAACATATTTGTAAAACATATTGTTCAACCCAATGAATATATTCATCAACCCTTTATATTTCTGTCAATTTAAAATTCTACATAGTACTATTCTTTTAATCAAATATCCACAATACTTTAGATTTCCCCATGTGTAGCACAAATTTAAGAAAGAACGAGTCACTGTCAGGCTAGAGACATGAACTAAATCAGAACTAAACCAAGGAACTAAGGCTCAGAGCTCAGGGAGAGTACACCTGGAAAGGTTGACTAAAGGGATTATTAAAGGTGTGGAAATGGAAACACTTCTAGAGAAATTAGGATAGTCCATGGCATTAGAGAATGAGGACTGAGATGACAAAAGACCCTGAGTCACCTGACTTGCCAGCTGGTTGATGCTTTTTATGTTGTAGGTCACCAGAGTGTGCTGCAGTGTTGATTGTACTGCCTTAATTTAAGGATCTGGTAAAGAAAAATTTATGCTGACACTTGGTATAACAGTAAAGAAGACTTATTTAGAAGTATTGCAACAGGCGTCAAAACTATCTCAATAGGTGTATTAGTTCTTGCACTACTATACAGAAAAACCTGAGACTGGGTAACTTAGAAAGAAAAGAGGTTTAATTGGCTCATGATTCTGCAGACCATACAGGAAGCATGGCTATGGAGGCCTCAGGACACTTACAATCATGGCAGAAGGCTAAGGGGAAGCAGGCATGTCCTGCGTGACTGGAGCAGGAGGAGAGAAGCAGAGGAGGTGCTGCACAATTTTAAACAACCTGATCTTGCAATAACTCACTCTTACCATGACACCACCAGGGGGATGGTGTTAAACCGTGAGAAAACACCCTATGATCCAATCACCTCCCACCAGGCCCGGCCTCCAACACTGGAGATTACAATTCCATGTGAGATTTGGAAGGGGATGCTGACCCAAACCATATCAATAGGGGAGAGAGACCAATTGGTGCTCAGCTCAAAAATCAGCAAAGAGAGCCTGGGGTTTATACCCAACAAGCAGAATGAGGGGTCAGATAGAAAATCAGTAAAAGGAGACATCAAAGGCAGGGGGATCCTTCCTAAGCTGAACATAATTCTTTCTAAAGGCAAGCCAGGGTAATTACATATTGAGTGTGTGGGATGAACAATTTGATCATATATCAAGGGTAAATCAGCTATCAAGCGTGGAAGGATTCTCATAAAACTAACTTAGTAAGATTCCTGCTACAACTGGACTTGGCAGACCTAAGAATGGACCCAAAGGCACGAGCCAGTCAACAAGAGAGTTTGGAGGAGACTGACTAAAGTTTGGCAAAGGACAGAGTCATTGTCAGAACCTTAAGGGGTAAGAGACAGAACTGTCTGCTAAACAGTTACAAGGGAGATTAAATTTTATGTCTTTTGAAAACAATACCATTTAATGAAAGATTTTAATCAGTGAAATATATATTTTTAAAATTTTAATCAGTAATGTTAAAAATTCTGGAAGCCGATTCATTTTTATCTTGTATTTCGAAACAATTCTAGACCTATAGAGAGTTGCAAAGATAGTACAGGGAGTTCTCTTCCCTTCACTCAGCTTCTCCTAATGTTAACAACTTACATAGCCCTGAAACAATGATCAAAACTAAGAAATTAAAAGTGGTGCGTTAATATTTGCTAAACTTGGCCAGTCACTGGTGGCTTACACCTGTAATCCCAGCACTTTGGGCGGCCAAGGCGGGTGGATCGAGGTCAAGAGATTGACACCATCCTGGCCAACATTGTGAAACCTTGTCTCTACTAAAAATACAAAAATTAGCTGGGCTTGTTGGCTCCTGCCTGTCGTCCCAGCTACTCGGAGGCTGAGACAGGAGGATCACTTGAACCCGGGAGACGGAGGTTGCAGTGAGCTGAGATCGCGCCGCTGACCTCCAGCCTCGGCGGCAGTGCGAGAGTCCGTCTCGAAAAAAAAAAAAAAAGAAAAAATTTGCTAAACTTCAGGCTTCACTGTGATTTCCTTAACTTTTTGACTGATGTCCTTTTTCTGATTTAAGATTCAATCCAGGGTCCCATATTACATTTCATTGTCACATCTCTTTATTCTCCTCTCATCTATAACATGGGCTGAGTCTTTCCTGACTTTCGTGACCTGGGGACTATTAAAGAATATTGGCCAGTTACTTTGTAGGATGTTCCTCAATTTGGATGTGTGGAATTTTCTCATGGTTACATTATAGATTTAATGGATGAATACAATGGAGTACATGCTCATTACATCGAATAATATAGGAAGCATACAATATCAATAACTTATTGCTGCTGATATTAAATGAATCATTTGGTTAAGCTGTTGTCTGCCAGGTTTCTCCTATGTAAAATTACTATTTGTCCCTTTCCATACTGCTTGTGTCAGAAACATGTCACGAATATGAGCCCACATTAAAGGGAGGATAATTACATAGAGAACAATGTATACAAGAATTTGTTGATGTATATTAAAACATCACAGTAATTTTTTTTCTCTTCTCTTTTTTTTATTATTATTATACTTTAAGTTTTAGGGTACATGTGCACAATGCGCAGGTTAGTTACATAGGTATACACGTGCCATGCGGGTGTGCAGCACCCATTAACTCGTCATTTAGCATTAGGTATATCTCCTAAAGCTATTCCTCCCCCCTCCCCCCACCCACCAACAGTCCCCAGAGTGTGATGTTCCCCTTCCTCTGTCCATGTGTTCTCATTGTTCAATTCCCACCTATGAGTGAGAATATGTGGTGTTTGGTTTTTTGTTCTTGTGATAGTTTACTGAGAATGAAGATTTCCAATTTCATCCATGTCCCTACAAAGGACATGAACTCATCCTTTTTTATGGCTGCATAGTATTCCATGGTGTATATGTGCCACATTTTCTTAAGCCATTCTATCATTGTTGGACATTTGGATTGGTTCCAAGTCTTTGCTATTGTGAATAGTGCCGCAATAAACATACATGTGCATGTGTCTTTATAGCAGCATGATTTATAATCCTTTGGGTATATATCCAGTAATGGGATGGCTGGGTCAAATGGTATTTCCAGTTCTAGATCCCTGAGGAATCGCCACACTGACTTCCACAATGGTTGAACTAGTTTACAGTCCCACCAACAGTGTAAAATTGTTCCTATTTCTCCACATCCTCTCCAGCACCTGTTGTTTCCTGACTTTTTAATGATTGCCATTCTAACTGGTGTGAGATGGTATCTCATTGTGGTTTTGATTTGCATTTCTCTGATAGCCAGTGATGGTGAGCATTTTTCATGTGTTTTTTGGCTGCATAAATGTCTTCTTTTGAGAAGTGTCTGTTCATGTCCTTTGCCCACTTTTTGATGGGGTTGTTTGTTTTTTTCTTGTAAATTTGTTTGAGTTCATTGTAGATTCTGGATATTAGCCTTTTGTCAGATGAGTAGGTTGCAAAAGTTTTCTCCCATTCTGTAGGTTGCCTGTTCACTCTGATGGCAGTTTCTTTTGCTGTGCAGAAGCTCTTTAGTTTAATTAGATCCCATTTGTCAATTTTGGCTTTTGTTGCCATTGCTTTTGGTGTTTTAGACATGAAGTCCTTGCCCATGCCTATGTCCGGAATGGTAATGCCTAGGTTTTCTTCTAGGGTTTTTATGGTTTTAGGTCAAACGTTTAAGTCTTTAATCCATCTTGAATTAATTTTTGTATAAGGTGTAAGGAAGGGATCCAGTTTCAGCTTTCTCCATATGGCTAGCCAGTTTTCCCAGCACCATTTATGAAATAGGGAATCCTTTCCCCATTGCTTGTTTTTCTCAGGTTTGTCAAAGATCAGATAGTTGTAGATATGTGGCATTATTTCTGAGGGCTCTATTCTGTTCCATTGATCTATATCTCTGTTTTGGTACCAGTACCATGCTGTTTTGGTTACTGTAGCCTTGTAGTATAGTTTGAAGTCAGGTAGCATGATGCCTCCAGCTTTGTTCTTTTGACTTAGGATTGACTTGGCGATGCGGGCTCTTTTTTGGTGCCATATGAACTTTAAAGTAGTTTTTTCCAATCTGTGAAGAAAGTCATTGGTAGCTTGATGGGGATGGCGTTGAATCTATAAATTACCTCAGGCAGTATAATTTAAAAATCTTTTGGAGGGTGATACATTGAGGATATGCAGTCATCCTCAATTCCTTCAAAGTTTTGCTCAATTGTTTTATGATTTACCTGTGAATCTTGCCTATTGCAATTATTTTTCTGTGATATTCCATTTTTCTCATTCTTTCTATATTTATTATTTGAAATGTTTCTGAAAGAGTTGGCCCTCCTCTCCGATTTATGATTATCCACCCACTCATTTACTTATATCAGTATGAACTCATGGATATTTATTCTATTATTTGGGTTATAATCAAATACTATCACTATTTTGTTGCTCTACTTGTCCCAACTTTGGCTATTGGAAGCTCTTTCAGGTTGACTCCTGTGTGTTTTTTATGTGCACCTATAGTTTTTGTTTCTGGGCCCTTCCCTATCTTCTGATACCACAAGATACTCCAGAGTATCCTGGTACTTCCATGCCCTATACCTGGAATCATTTATTTCTCCCAGAAGTCCTCATGCATTTTATTGGACATTGGTTAAATGCCAATTTAGCTGAGCAAATAATAAATGCTAAAAAATGAGAATATATCAATTTTTCAAAATTCTAATCCAGCATAATAAGGTTTATTCTAGCTTAACATTTTGATTATTTGAAACTTCTTTTCCCAATTCTGAGATACCTGGCTTATATTATCCACAAGATTTTACTTATTTATTTAACCCTAGTAATTCATGTTAAGTAGTTCCAGAACAACTAACCAGAATCCCTGTGAGAAACCAATCTACCACCTAAAGCGTCGTACCTATGTACAGCTCTTTCGTCTTCAGCCTTACACTCTGTAGTCACTAAATGGTTGGACAGAGTATTTGTCATTATCAAAAGGCTTTTGTCATATATTCATCACATTATTTTTTCATAGTCTCCATTCAACTTTGGTTTCTGTTGCCAATGTGGTTGATTTTTTAAAAATACATACAGTACAATTTACATCTTTTGTTGACTAGTTCCCCAGGTTTTAACCAGTGAATAGCGGCACAGCTTATCTATCTTTACTTGAAGTTTTCTTGTAGGTTTAAAGCTGAACAAAACTTTCCACCAATTTATACCATGACAGTGCCTAAGCATGCAAGATCTGACGTTTCTCCTTTAGGTCGTTGTTAGTTGCATTGATGACCCTCTTGAGGTCAGTCTACTGTTTTAATTACCAACAAATATACATCGAATCTCACATATTCCCCAATTTGGAATTCTTGTTGTTCTCCCAGATGATGGAGCCCTCTGAAGGTCTTGTAGAGGATTCTGTGAAGAAGGTGGATTAGAAAACACCAGAACTCAGTCTCCCCATCTAGATAACTGTTGCAATGGCAAAATCTACCTGATATAACTATTTTGGAACTCTGGAAAATATTTCAGGCTTGGAACTTCCAGGGGAAGTCTTGGATGGTAAATTGTGATTAATTTCAGTCAATTTTAGCTTTAATCACATTAGTATCAACAGATCCTCTACAGTTTTCCACATCTAGTCTCCATGGCAGGCAGCTGTGCCCATGTTCCAAGAGCAGCTTGCACTGAGCTGATGGGAGCCAGTGTTGGCAAAAAGCATACTTTCTCCAAATATCAGGGACCTGTGTCCTGTTTTCTGGTTGCTATTTTTGATCCCCTTTGTGGCAAGGCCCACCCTCTCCAGCTGACGTGACTTCCAAGGTATAAAACAGCCAGCACCCTCCCCATCTCCCCCTTTATTTTATTCCCCTTTTCAGCAACCGGGCATTAAAAACTAGGACATTCAAGGTGAAAGTTAGAGAGTGACTGCATATGTCTAGGGAAAGGTGCAGACTCTAACACCCTGAGAAGACCTTAAGATCATACCTCAGGACAATCTTTACACAGAGACAGCCTGCAACAATCAAATCAAGAACAAAGTAATATCAACAATCACCAAAGACTGGGTAAGGGGTTAATCTTATTTCCAGAATTACTACATTATTAGATTTGAGTGTCCATTTTTCAACAATAAAAATAATCACAATTTTCTGTGTTAATAGTACATTAACACATAAAAATATGGCCCATTCAAAAAAAGGTCTCAGAAATCATACCTAAAAAAGATCTGAAAGCAAATCTACAAGATAAAGACTTTGAAGTAACTCTGTTAAAGATGCTCAAAGAATTAAAGGAAGATGTGGAGAAAGTCTCAAAAATGATGCACAAACAAAATGAAATTATCAATAAAGAGACAGACAACCTGTAAAGAAAACAAAAAAAAATCTGGAGTTAAAAAGTGAAATAACTGAAATGAGCACTGAACATTTTATTAGAGGGATTTAAAGGCACATTGGAGTAGACAGAAGAAAGAATTAGTGAACTTGAAGATAGGACAATGAAATTATCAAGTCTTAGAAACAAAACAAAAATGATTAAATAAAAGTGACTCAAATCTAAAGGAACCATGAACACCATCCAGTGGACTTTAATGGGGAGAATCATCATGACCTGTGTCCCCAAATAATTGTAGTTTTCTTCTCATTGTTTAATCTTATCATGGCTTTTGAATATATGTGTTAATGAGTAAGTTTTCATTGGCCATTTCCTCTTACTTTCATCCAGATTGCCAGGTATCAAATAGCTTGATGTCCTCCAAATGGCATGGTCCTGCAGTCCTTTCAGTCTATGAAAAATCATGAACATAAGCTTTAGGATCTGTCCTTGATGTTATTTTCTTGTAGCTGCTGATTAGGCTACCAATACATTACCCAAAAAATTCGAAATCAATGTTGGAAACATTGTTAATGATGTTCAGTAATAAAAATTACTGAAATAAGCACTGCTTCTTAATAAGACAAGAAAATACATGATAGTCATCCAAATAGAAAAGAAGAAAGTAAAACTTGTTTATGAAAAATGACTTGATCCTCTAGAAAATTCTTCAGATTCTTTAAAAAATATGCTAGAATTTACTAGTCAATTTATCCGAGTCAATATACAAAAATCAATAATATTTCTTTATATGCGCAACGAACAATCAGAAATTTAATCTTTAGAATATAATTTACAATATTATGAAGCATTTAAAATACTTAGGAATAAATTTATAGGAAGACGCATACATTGAAAACTATAAAATATTGCTGATAGAAAGTAGATAAGACCTAAATAAATGGAGAGGTATATTGAGCTAATGGATTAAAAGACTCAGTAATGTTAAGATATCAGTTATAATCACATTGATCTACATATTCAATGCAGTATCAGTCAAAATTTCACCAGACTTTTTTCTGTAGAAATGGACAGATTCTAATATTTATGTGGAAATGCAAAGGAACAAAAATAACCAAAATAACTCGAAAATGAAGAAAAATGTTGGAGATCTATAATCTCTAATTTTAAGACATATTACTAAAGTAATCAAGACAGTGAAGTATTAAAGAGAAACAAATGTATCAGTGAAAGAGACAATAGTTTGCACAAATAGAACCTACATATACTGTTTATTGATTCTCAACACAAGCACAAAAAGCATTCAATTTTTAAAAAGAAAAATTGAATAAACAAGTAGTGCTGGGATACACATCTCTAGAAAATGATAAATCTTGACCCATATTTTACAGAATATACAAAAATTAAATTTTGAAATGTGCTCATTCCAGTATTTGGGTCAGTTGTTTCCAGGAAATTTCCTCTTTTTAGCTCCGAAGAAAAAGCTGGTGGAAGGAGACAGACTTATACATAGAACAGACTTGGCCACTGTCTCTGGTCTTGGCAGGTAGGTGGCTCTCTCACAGTGTGAAGTTACCCTTGATACCCACAAAACCCAAAGAGATCAGGGAACTCAAGGCAAAGAAGAGCAGAGCTCCACATCTGAGAGAAACTACCCATGACTCTTGGAGCTCCACGAGGAAGACAGAACACCCCATGTAGTGGAGGGTCTGTGGCACTCTTTTTGCATGCTTCAAGGGGTCCTAGGTTTTTTTCAAGTGTCTCCTACATTCCCTTTTGTGGTATCTGGAACTTTGATGTTTCTGCCTAGTAATTTTCTGTGCACTGACCACCAAATTGAGGAGGCAGGGGCTTGAAGGGTAATGTATCGATGATAAAAGAGACCTAGATAGAAAATTGATGGTGGCAGAAGGAAGGAAGTGCAGAAATAAATGGAAGAACAAGTCTTAAAGGAGCCAGATTGGGAAGATCTTAAGTTTCCCAAAAAGGCCATTAAAGTTTTACTTTTCTTTTCAGCAAAAATTATGCCAGCAAGAAGGGAGGCAAACAGAGGGATCAAACATATAATTAAAAAGAGGTTTAGGTCTACTGAAGAAACTTCCCATGGGAGAAACAGGATTCCATTTTAAATCTCTTATCAGATTTCAACAAGAATAAACAGCTAATATTTCTAGCTTTTGAAATTGTTTTCTTTTTTTCCTTTTCTCTTTTAAAACAAAGGTATCTACCAAGTGACTCCAAACAGAAACCAATTAAGTCTTTTATGATTAACCAAGGATGCATAAGACATCTTCAAAGAAATGCAAAGATGCAACCCTCTCAGAATTCAAAGTCACCCCTAAATCACCCCTAAAAATAGCCAAAAGAAAGATTTAGACACTTTGTGAGCTAGCAACAGTCAATGACATGTAAGCTTGTCATGGGAGCCCCCAATATTTTTTTTTTGGCTACCTGCACATGCCGAAGTGTGTTGTACAGGCAGCAAGCCAAGCCAGGTTCTGTTGACACAATATGAGACAAACAGGGACACAATAGCTGTCTATGGAAGGGAAAAGATTAATAACAAATGGGTACTTTAAATCAAAACTACACAAGAATCACAATCCAAGCTAATAATTTTCTCCTGCTATCCTGAATTTGGAAAAAAAGAAAGAGAAATTTTTACCTTCCATTCTTGACCAGGCACTATAGGCAGAGATCCAGGAGAACAGACCTTGATACAAATTCTTACCTTTCTTTGCCAACTTTTTGCCAGCTGTCCCAGGACCTCATCAGTAGGTGAGTCAGTTGCTTCAGCCATCCCTTCCTCATCACCGGGACTATAGGGGCAGAAATGGTGTGATCTCTTTCCTTCCCATCATAAGGGTCATAGCTGACACCCGTTTAACGAAAGAAAGACAGGTTAACAAGAGCAAAGCAAAGCAAAGCATATTTATTTAATTATAGTTTTATGTGACATGGGAGCCTTCAGAATGAAGACCCAGGGTTACATAAAAAAATTCATTTTAATGCTTAAGTTCAATGAAGAATGGACAGCTGTGTAAAAAATGTGATTAGACAAAAAGGGCATCATCTAATGCTAATAGACTGAGTGGGGAAAGCCAGCAAGGCCTTTCTGGTCAGATTCTTCTTGACCTCTCCGTGCAGCATTCCTTCCTCCCTGGCATGGGGTAGAGATACTTTTGGAATGGAGGTCTTATAACCTACAATTAAACAAGATAGTTCAGAGAATTTCTTTAGAGCCAGTTCTTACACAAAAAAGCAAGAGTAATATTTTTAGGTTTTATGGTTTACTTTGGTGAAAAGGAGCCTTGGGAAAAAAAGGGGGTTTCTAGTTTTTATGGCTAACCTCTAGAGAACGAGGAGTGAGAAACAAGAGAGGAAAAAAAGATCAGAGAGAAAATTTGCTTCTGAGGCTGCTTCTGAGACCATCACTTTTGAGTATTGTTTTTTCTGAGCCCCAACGAAAGTGAAGAATGGGATTCAAGAAAACAGGGGAAGAAGGAGGGAATTCTGCTAGGTATCAGAATCAGCCAGTATATATTATGTATATTTTACTTCAGTTTAGGGAAACAAACTGAATATATTATGAAATATATTACATATATTTCATAAGCTCCCATTTCCTGACTAAATAAACAAATCAAACTTACCTTCGATGTGAAGGCTGACTATTTTTCAATTTACTCCAGAATGCTTCCAGGAATTCTGTTTTTTAGACTGTCACATTCTCGAACATAGTAGTTACTGAGTTTGAGGAGAGTGTTCAATATTCTGATATATATGTATAAAATAAGAAAATAACCATATATCCATAAAATAAGAAAATGATAGCCATATATGTGTATGTATATATCAAGTTCTAGATATTCATATATAGATATATGATGTTGACTGTGTAGCTTGAGGAAAAGATTCAAGAGACCCCTCTGCAGTTGCAGGCTCTCACTCCCTGCTACCTCAGAAATTTACACGCACTCCCTGGGAAATACCTCCATGAGAATATGGTACCAATTACAGGAATGCCTCTCAAATTCTACCAATATGGACACATTTGGATAAATAGACTTCACTAGGTCTCCGAGAATAATAATAATAATATTCTTTTATATTTCTTAGCTTCTGTGGGATTTTTCCCTTTTGCTAACTAGGTACAGTTTTTATTGCTGAGTTTAGGAGCTGTCAAGATTACTATCTAAAGTTACAGTAAGAAAATGTTGATTTGTTAAAGTTTGAACTCTGACATTAGGAATGAATCTGTGAAACTAAGATTGCACTGTCAAGAGTTTAATGCACTAAGAAACATGATATTTTTGTGAATACTGTTAAGTTCCAATCCAAACTGGCAGTTCTGTGTATCCCCAAGGATCCCAATATATGTGGAAGGGGTGATCCTAGGGAGCGTAGACTGGTCTACACAGTAGGCTGTGGGCAGGGAATACATGTTTCTCTGTCCCTATAACTGGAAATCCCAAGGAGTCCACGCCCTGACTGCAGCCAGAAACTCACTCTCTTTGTAATAGACCAAGGGTAAGGAAACATGCTTATGACAGCATGAGTATCTCTTCTGGCCAAGAAGTAGCCTTTTTGCAGCATGTGGATAAATCCCCAGAACTGGTAGAATTTCTTCATAGATCAGCAACCTGCCCCTCCAGTTTTGGTTGCTGCCCTTATCACACTTGGCCCCGGGGGACTGTCTTCCCCTGAGAGGTTTGCAGGAGCCTACATATAAACTGAATTCTGCTTTCTCTTTCCTTTTTGCTAAGCTACTATTATGTCACATTTAATGGAGATTCTAGAAAACCCCTTTTGCATGTGTTTCTGTAAAACCTAGAAATTTTATTTCACTTCTGCTTTCTCCTTGTGGCATTCTGCTCTTTAGGGAAGCCATATGAAGCCAGAACCACAATAGAACAGAAAGCTGCTCTGTGTGAATGGGCAGGAAAGTCAAGGGAATGAATGACCAGGGTCCCATGGGAAATCCACCTCAGAGAGCAAGGAAACCCTGTTGATATGGAAATGCCTCCTGGAATGCTGAGAGCCAGGGAGGGAATGTGTCAGGTGCCTGAATCAGTAAATAAACATCACATGTCTTCTGCACGTCAATCTATATGTTTATTCTCCTGTCTCAGGTATTTATACAAGCCACCATTCCCCGACTGCCTATAAATAGGACACTTCTTTGAAATGAGGAGTGACCGTTTTTCAACCACTCTACAGTTGCTGACAGAATCTAGTTTTTTTAGGCCGCTGCCATTGGCAGTCACTTACTGAAATGCAGGACACAGGTCCTAGAATTTTATAGAAAGATAAATATTATCCTCATCTACAGCTGTATGAAGAAAATAGGGAAATATCTATCATATTTTAACTTCTTACTAGATAGGAGACACAGTGGTAGGTGCTTTAAAATGCATGTTTTTTCTAATATTCACAACTACATAAATATTTTAAACCCAATTTTTATGAGAAAAGTGAGGCTCAGTGAGAATAAGTGGGTTGATCAACACCACACATACATCCAAGCAGAATGAAATTTCAACGTTAAAGTCTTTAATGCAAATTATGAGTGATTTTGTCAGTTTGGTTTTCTGGATTTCTATTACAATTGCTAAATCTCCTTGTACTCGTGAATTATACACAACTCTTTGATACTTTCTGAGTTTCCATGGTTCGGGTTGTATTTTTAGCTGGTTTGACTAATTTTTTTCTTTCCCTTAAGTATGGAGGAAAAGATTCTCTGATCCAGTTTCCTAATTTAATTTGTGAAGGAAGTTTGTCAGTTTATATGTTTATGGTAATTTAGTTATTTTTGTATTCATGTAAGATTGTAATATTCAAAAAATCAGGAAAAATTACCAAGGAGTATTATAAAAGATTTCTTATCATATCTGGCTCTACCAGAGAAATGCAGTCAAGTTGTAGTAAACCAGCATGACAATGGCGCAAGTTAAGTAACTTAATTAAAGCCAGTAATTGCAGTAACCATTATATTATCAATATTAATTGAATATTTTGATGAAAGATTGAATGAGTTATCTATTCCTGCCTAAATAATTAACAAAACTAGGCATCTTACTGATAGTCACAGTAGTATTAATTAAAACTGATAAATTACTATTGTAATTAAATATGCCGTGACTTAAAATAAATATATGAAATATATTAATGTCATTTGCCAGTACCTCAATTACATGAAATCTATTGAGAAAAATATACATTGCAAAAAAGGAAAAACTATGCACAGAAAAAATAACCCACATCCTTTCCTAATCCCATTTTCTTTCTTTCTCCAGTTCACTAACTTATCTTATTTAAACTTCCTCCAATATGGCTTCTGTGTATTAACTTTACCCAATCAGTTCTCACTAAGGGTGCCAATGCCATCTATTTCCCAATTAGTAGGCAGTTTCAAGCCACACCTTGGGCAAATCCACTGAATCCTCTTCTCGGCACATTTATTTCCTTTTGTTTGTTTGTTATTTTGAGATGGGGTCACTCTCCCTCTGTCTCCCAGGCTCGAGTGCAGTATTGTGATCATGGCTCACTGCAGCCTTGAACTCCTGGGCTCAAGCATTTATCTTCCTAAATACACTTTCATTATCTTTCTCTGCTGTTGCCTTCTAATGTACAGCCATTCCTTTGTGGCTGTGGATGTTTCCTTTGCGGCTTTTCTCTCCCCTCCCTTTAAAAGCGAAAGGTCCTCAGAATCATGTTTAAAACTTTTTCTCTCTCTACACTCTCTCCCGACACCATGACCTTCATTTCTTGGCTTTCTCTTATCACATATAAACCCCCAGCAATCGCATTCCTTGCAAATTGCAAACTTATATATCTAACTGGCAATGGACATTTTCTAATAGATGTATACTAGTCAATTTAAAGAGAATGTCTCTGTCTTATTTTTATTTCCTCACATGCCTCAATCTACCTTCTGCAGAGAGAAATCATTGGTTGTTCCTTCTTCTCTTCATACCATTTACCATAACTGATAATTAAGTATGATTACCATTTTTAGTTTTTTTCATACAAAAATCAAATACACAAGAGAGCAGAATTGTATTTGTTAGGTTCACCTTGTTATCTTGAGTACAACACACAACCTGGTTTACAGAAAGTTTATTTTTACTTATATCTTGAATATAATATTGACGGATAAATGAAGTGTACCACTTATTCTTTAATCAGGTTGCACAATTAGGCTTGGAATTTCATTTTAAAGAATAAACAAGTACAAAAAGTTTCCATAGCAAAAGTTCAACGAACAACACAAAATAAATTTACCAAATACAAAGAACATATTTTATTACATTAACCACTGTGCAAAGGTGCACATGACATAATATGAACAAAAATAAGTTAAGTTTTATAAATAGTTAAATAAATAATATTTTAAAAATATTTAAATAGATAATGGATCAGTCAGCATGGTCCTCTGTAAGGGACTAGTGCCTTAAGAGCTGAATACAATGTTGATTAATACTCCTAAAAACATTTGAAAAGATTTAAATCGTGTCATGGTCATAGCAGAAGCATGAGTCTTTGAAATGGCAGATCATAAAAAGGTGAGCTGGCATACGAATCAATGAAAATCATTTCCATATTGAACCAGTTTTCATTCCTTACTTCTTAAACTTTCTTGCAAGTTTGTTGACAAAGAAAAAGATCTCATGATTTCTGCTCTGACAACCTCCCAGGAACAAGGGCTGTATTTCTTCTCTTTCAGATAGAGAGTGATTCTTTGGAAGTATTTCCTCACAGCCAGAATGGAGTCCTCCTTCATCAGGGGAGTCTCTGTCACCCCCACCCCCTGTATCACACAGGCTTCCAGGTCATTCAGCTGCTGGTAGAGTTCAGTGTAGAATTTGTCTAGGAGGGTCTCATCCCAAGCAGCAGATGAGTCCTTTGTGCTGAAGAGATTGAAGATCTGCTGGATCATCTCATGGAGGACAGGGATGGTTTCAGCCTTTTGGAACTGGTTGCCAAACTCCTCCTGGGGAAATCCAAAGTCATGTCTGTCCTTCAAGCAGGAGAAAAGAGAGATTCTCCTCATCTGTGCCAGGAGCATCAAGGTCCTCCTGTTACCCAGGCTGTGGGTTTGAGGCAGATCACAGCCCACAGAGCAGCTTGACTTGCAGCTGAGCACCAGGAGGGCCACCAGTAAAGCAAAGGTCAAGGCCATTGTAGATGTTGCAGATGCTGCTAGACTGGTTGAAATGGGTGAGCCTAAACCTTAGGCTCCAGGTTCTCTGAAGACCTTGCTTTGTGCCTAGCCTTAAATAGGGAACATACTCATTTACGTTTTCCAAATGCCCCTGTGTTACTTTCTACTTCTCTTTTTGCTTTCTTTATGCACTCTTTACATGGGTTTTCAGCTGTTTTTCTCACCACATTTTTTTCATTATTGTTTCCTTCCTCTTTTACCCCAGAGCCTTTTTAGAAACTTTTTTCTGATTGAATCTCCCATTATATTTTAATCACATATATACTGTGTATCTATTTACATATCCTATGTATATTCTATACATTAAATTAAAAAGTATAAAGTTAATGTTATTATTGCAAAGAATGATAAAACAATTAAAAATTAAATTAAAAGGCTATTGACATTTTACTTAACTTGATAACTATATTCTTAGAGCAACTTTTTTGAAAATAGATTTTTGTGGGTACATAAGAGGCGTCTGTGTTTATGGAATAAGTGAAATATTTTTATGTAGGCAGACAATTCATAATAATCACAGCAGGGTGAATGGAGTATCCAATGCTTCAAACATTTATCATTTCTCTCTGCTACATACATCCCATTTATACTATTTTAGTTATTTTGTAATATATAATAAATTATCATTAACTGTAGTCATCCTATTGTGCTATCAAATACTAAATCATATTCATTTTTTCTAACTATATTTTTGTGCCCATTAACCATCTCCATTTTCCCCTATATGATCCAGCAATCCCACTACTGGGTATTTATCCAAAGGAAATGAAATCAGTATGTCAACAAAATATTTACACTCCCATGTTTATTGCAGCACTATTCACAATAGCTAAGATTTGGAAGCAACTTAGGTGTCTAACAGATGAATGGATAAAGAAAATATGGCACTTATACACAATGGAGTACTACTTAGCCATAAAAAAGAATGAGATCCTGTCATTTGCAACAACATGGATGGAGCTGGAGGACATTATGTTCATTGGACAACATTAAACCCATTGATCTGCACATACCTAACCACACTTGAATCTCTAGGACAAATTCCACTTGGTCATGATGAATGATTGTTTTAATGTGTTCTTGAATTCAGTTTGCTAATTTGTTGTTGAGGATTTCTGCATCAATGTTCATCAGAGATATTGGCCTACAGTTTTCTTTCTTTTTAATGTGTCTTTCTCTGGTTTTATATGTGATTAAAATATAATGGGAGATTCAATCAGAAAAAACACTGGCCTCATAGAATACATTTGGAAAGATTCTGTCCACCTCTATTTTTTTGATAATTTGAGTTGGATTGGTATTAGTTTTTTAATTATTTGGCAAAATTCATCAGTGAAGCCATCAGATCCTGAGTTCTTTTCTGGGAGACTTTTTAGTATGGCTTCTGTCTCATTACTTGTTATTGGTCTGTTCACATTTTGTATTTCTTCATGGTTCCATGAAGAAATATAAAAACCATGAAGAAATACAAGAATTGTTTCTAGAACCATTCTTGTATTTCTTCATGGAACTATGAAAAAATACAAAACCTGAACAGACCAGTATGTTGTATGTTTCTAGGAATTATCTATTTTGTTCAGGTTTTCCAATTTATTAGCATATAATTTCATAGTATCCTCTAATGATCCTTTAATTTTTTGTGGTATTGGTTGTCATGTCTCCTTTTTTATCTCAGATTGTATTTATTTGGGACTTCTTTTTTTCTTAGTCTGTGGTGAGAGAAAACGTTTGATATTATTTCACTTTTTTTCTAAATTTTAAGATTTGTTTTGTGACCTAGCATTTGGTATATCCTTGAGAATTATCCATGTGCTGAGGAGAAGAATGTGTATTCTACAGCTGTTGGATCAAATGTTCTGTAAATATCTACTAGGTCTATTTGGCCTATGGTGCAGATGAAATTTGATGTTTGTTAATTTTCTGTCTGGATGATCTGTCCAATGCTGAAAGTGGGGTGTTGAAGTCTCCAGTTATTATTGTATAGGGGTCTATCTCTCTCTTTGGCTCTAATAATATTTGCTTTATATACCTGAGTGCTCCAGTATTGGGTGAATATATATTTAGAATTGTTAAATGCTCTTGCTAAATGGACCCCTTTATCACTATATAATGACCTTCTTTCTCTCTTTTCATAGTTTTTGTCTTGCAGTCTATTTTGTCTGATATAAATGTAGCTTCTGCTTCTTTTTGTTTGTTTCCATAGGCATAGAATATTTTTCCATCCCTTTACCTTCAGTCTATATGTGTCTTTAAAGGTGAAGCATACTTCTTGTAGTCAATGGATCATTGGGTCTAAGGGTTTTTTGTTTTGTTTTGTTTTGCTTTTTTTTTTTGAGGCAGAGTCTTATTCTGTCACCTAGGCTGGGGTGCAGTGGCTCAATCAATCTTAGCTCACTGCAACCTCCACCTCCCAAGTTCAAGCAATTCTTCTGCCTCAGCCTCTCTAGTAGCTGGGACCACAGGCATGTGCCACCATGTTCAGCTAATTTTTTGTATTTTTAGTAGAGACAGGGTTTTGCCATGTTGGCCAGGCTGGTCTCGAACTCCTGGGCTCAAGTGATCCACCCGGCTCAGTCTCCCAAAATGCTGGGATTATAGGTGTGAGCCACCACGCACAGCTCGGTGTAATATTTTTTTTTAAATACATTCAGCCACTCCCTGTCTTTTCATTGGAGAGCTTAGTCCATTTACATTCAATGTTATTATTTATGAGGACTTATTCCTGTCATTTTGTTATTCATTTTCTGATTATTTGATGGCCTTCTCTTTCTTATTTTCTTCCTATTTGTCTTTCTTTTAATGTAGGTGATTTTCTCTGGTGGTGTGTTTTAATTTCTCCTTTTTATTTTGTGTGTATTTGTTGTATGTTTTAGATTGGAGGTTACCATGAGGCTTGCATATAGTGTCTTATAACCCATTATTTTAAACTGATAACACTGATTACATTAACAAACAAGCAAAAACAAAAAAACCAAAAAATCAGACTTCATCTCCCCACTTTTAAAATTTTTTGTTTCCATTTATATCTTAACTGTATTGTCTATATCTTGAAAAGTCATTATAGTTACTATTTTTGATTGGTTCATCTTTTCCTCTTTCTAAATATATGTCTAAATTCAAACTCTCTGATTCACACAGCTCACAACAGACAACATACCATACCACCCTCTGGGGTGTGGTAGCTCTAATTCCCCCAAATCATCAATCTTCCACCTTTCCTGCACTTGTAAAGGATGTATTAAATCCCCAGAATGTGTGTGTGAACTGTAAATAGTTGTGACATCATTTTCCATCCCTCAGAAACCTAGGCTTCAAACAATTTGATGATCTTTAGGCAACATTAGTATAAAATCAGTCTATATATAGAGAGAGCAGAAAGAATCAGTTTTTTTTAATTAAACCAAATAAATTATATTATTGATTATTTTCATGATGCAATTAAACTATATTATTAAACAATTAAAATGCTCAAAGTTCTTAAATGGGCACAGGAATTTCTATAATAGATAAACTTTCTTTTCAGAAATATACATTGCAAAAATTAACAACTTTTAGTAGTTTATCTAGTCAGTACATTTTTATTGGCTCAAACTGTTAAGTCTGTCAAACACTGAGAAATGAGCATTTTGTCTACGTTCAATTCAGATTTTGCTGGGAACTTAAGTATATTTACTTTTTATGTGGTATTTGACCATGAAAATTTGTTTGGCTAACCCTGATTTTTTTATTCACCTTCAGCTTTATGTTAGTAAAGGGATATATGAATATGATAAAACAAATGGAATATAAAGTATTTCCATATAGTGCTCACAAGACCAAATATATTTCTTTCTCATTTTACTTTTTGTACAAAGTAAATTAGTCTGGTTTTGCATCCCAATGCATAGGGCCAAAAAGAAAATTAATGTATGTCTACATGAGGTAAGAATTTAAGAAGGAAGTCAAGAGAAATTAGAAAACGTCTTGAGATAAATGAAAATAAAAAGACAACATTACAAAAGCAGTACTAAGTGGAAAATTTACAGCTATAAAAGCTTACACTAAAAAAGAGGAAGAAAGAGCTCAAATACACTACCCAATTTTATATCTTATGTGGCTAGAAGCAGGAGTGCAAACTAAACCCAAAGCTGGCACAAGGCAGGAAATTATAAAAATTGGAGCAAAGATAAACAAAATAGAGAAAAAGTAATTTAAAAATTAGCAAAGTAATAGTTGGTTTTTTGATAAGTTTTTAAAAATTGACAAACCCCTAACTAGATTGATTAAGAAAAAAGAGAGAAGACTCAAAGAACAAAAATCAGAAACAAAAGAGGAGACATTAGAGCTGATGCTATAGAAATAAAAAAGATAAGAGACAATTAGAACAATTAAATGTCAACAAATTTAATATTGTACAGGAAATGGACAAATTTCTAGAAACATATACATAAAATCTGCTAAGGCTGAATCGTGAAGAAACAAAAAAATCTAAGCAGACCTATAACTGGTAAGGAGACTAAATCAATAAGTAAAAACTTCTGAACAAAGAAAAACCCAGGGACACATGGCTTCACTGGAGAATTCTGCTGAACATTTAAAGAAAAATTTACACTAGTCTTTCTCAGCCCTTCCATAATATTGATGAGGAAGGTACTCTTTCAAACTAATTTTATGAGTCTAGCATTATCCTCATATCAAAGCCAGACAAGGACATGACACAAAAACTACTAAAGACCAACATCCCTACTGATATTGATGCAAAAGTTCTTAACAAAAAACTTGGAACTCAGATTTAATAGCACATTAAAAGGATTATGCATTATGACTAATTGGGATTTACTCCTGGTATACAAAGATGGTTCAACATTTTTTTTAAAAAACCCAGTGAATGTCATATATTTCATTAACAGAACGAAGGGAGAGAAACTGTAATAATCTCAATTGATGCTGAAAAAGCATTTTACAACATTCAAAATCCTTTCATGATAAAAACACTCAACTAGAAATAGAAGGAAATTATTTCAACGTGATAAAGACTATTATATGAAAATCCCACAGCTAACATCATATTCAGTGGTGAAAAACTAAAAACTTTTACTCTAAGATCAGAAACAAAGCAATAATTCTACTCTCACCACTTCTATTTAATGTAGTACTTGAAGTCCTAGCCAGAGGAATTGATAAGAAAATGAAATAAAAGGCATACAAATTGGAAAGGAAGAAGTAAAATGATCTCTGTTGGCAGACAGAATGATCTTATATGTAGAAAATCCTAAAGATTACAAACACACACAGGGATACACACACATTGTTAGAACTTATAAATGAAATGAGTAAAGTTAATAAAATGTACTTCCTGCTTCCAGCCTGTTGTGCAGGTCACAATCTCCTGACTAACCTTCCTTACCCACACTATGAAGTGGAGCTGGAAAAACTCAGTGTGGAAGTGCAGTGGTAGTTTAAATCAGCAGGAAATCTTATAGTTGATAGTGTGTGAAATGGCTTTGTCAACAGTAAATTTCCAGTTTCCCAGGTTCATTACGAATATCAGATAATAATGTCTGCCTGTATAATTTGAAAATATATTCATCATCACATTAGTCAAACACAGAGCTCAGGTGTATTTTAAGAACTTGTTAGAGAATTCTACATTGTCAACTGACAGAAGCTTTTTCGTGGAAGCGTATGGATGTTGGTAGAATTTGGGAGATGTTACTGTAACCTGCACAATTTTGTATTTGAGGTCATTAATGAGGAGGTTTGTGTGCGTGTGTGTGTGTGTGTGTGTGTGTGTGTGTGTGTATACGTTGATTGCTCAGGCAGCTGGAAGGGACATCAATTTGGGAGGGTTTCTTGAATCATTGTTTCAGATTTCCTAGCCAATGCTTTAGTGTGCTTCCCTGTAAATTGGAGGGGAGGGTCTTAGTAATATTTTAGTAGATTTTTGTCCTTTTTCTTTTCTCGATGACTGCTTCTGGTTGGACCAGGTTAGGAGCAAGGGAAAGGCTTGGCAACTATTGAATCTCTGTTTCTTTATTTGATTGCCTTACATATTTCAATTATTATGATCCTTTCTATTCATGGAATGCTGGAGAAGATTAGGTATAATATATATATGTATATATATACATACACAGACATACATATAGACACATGCATGCATGTAACTTATACATATATGCATAATTTTACTTACTTTTGTTCATTTTGTTACATTGTTATTTTTAGTGTGAAAAGATTGTCCTAGCTAACTCTGTGCTGTCACTTTGCCCTGAAAATCTCTGCAGCCATATCAAGAGCTATTGACTTTATGCATAGTTGACTCTAGAACAATACAGGAGTTAGAGGCTGACCCCCCTCAAAGTGAAAAATCTGCATATAACTTTTGACTTTCCGAAGACTTAACTACTAATAGCTTACTGTCAACTGAAAGCCTTATCAATAACATAAACCATCAATTAACACATATTTTGTATGTTATACATAATATATATTCTCACAATAAAGCAAGCTAGAAAAAAGAAAAGGAGATCACAAGAAAGAGAAAATAGATTTATTATTCATTAAGTGGAAATGGATCATCATCAAGGTCATCATCACACTAAGCTGCGAAGCAGGAGGAGGAAGGGGAGGGGTGGTCTTGCTGTCTTGAGAGGTGGCAGAAGTGGAAGTAAATCCACTTATAAGTGGGCCCTAGTAGTTCAAACCTGTGTTTTTCAAGGGTCAACTCCATATTCAAAAGAATTGGAGAACCGAGGCAGTGCTGGCAGCAGCAGAGCTGGGGGTAAGAGCTGATCCACTGCAGCACTGAGCCACTCATCCACTCTGGGCTAAGTCTCTCTCAGGCTCTGGCCTTTAGCCGCTGAAGGCACATTCTCACTTGGGAAGAGGATGAGGAGAAACTTGGGTCGCAACTATGTTGGTCACAAATGTCTTTGCAGAATCAGCGCAGTGTCAGCAGGAAGCAGTTGAATTTGAAGGCAGATACACCTTGACTCTTCCTGCCTGCCAATGCCCTGCCTCGCAGTAGACAAGTCTCCATAGATGACCAGCCAAGCACAGAAGTGCAGTAATAGAGGGACCTGCAGTACCAACACTGCCCACACATCTATACTTCACAAGCCAGTAAAGACATCCAGTAGCTCATTGTGGATTCGTTTAGGTGCATTGAAGTTCTTAGTCCTCTAGGAGGAGATTGCACCAGTCATGTGATGTTCATTTGCTTAATAAACAAAAGTGAACATCAAGATCTGTGAAGATGTTCCTAGAGCCAGCAGCAGCTTGAGAACTTGGAATGTAAGAAACTCCCCAAAATGTGGTATTCTGGGCTCTCGACTGCACAGATAGAATTTGTCAAATTTGTTAAAAATTACAACCGTGTTGTTTACATAGAATTATTTTGACAGTTAAGTTCACCCAAATATCGATATTGTGTAAAAATGTGTGCCCACTATAGATGTCATGATCCCCTCCTCCAAAGTTGTGTGGGCTCTCAGGACAGATCAAGTACTCACAAGTCACTCTAGTGGAGCCCCATATTTAAAGAGAACCTCTGCTCTGCTCACCCAGTGCCTCATTCCTCCCCCTAATTCTCCTCTAATCCTACTAGAAACTAGGTTATAAAACAATCTTCTGTCACCAGCACTAGTGCAGTCCAGGCTCCCCCAAGAAGTCTGGGAGTTTGGAGTGCCTCTCAACATTACGTCCAGAAACAAAGGGTGACTTTCACACTAGTTTAGCATCCCCCACGTGCAGAGTGCTGAGATGGGCCGACTGGAGAGAGGAGACTACAACTCTTAACCCTCCTGGCCTCAGGTTCTGCCTGTTCTGTGGAAAGAAGAAAAAAAATAATGGTTCTGCCCCGTGCTCAAATTTGACTCTGTTCCTTGCCAGTTGTGGCCTTCAGGCAAATCTCATCTCTTCCCCGAGCCTCATGCTCCCCACAGCCTTCTGAGACACAATTTAGAAAATATGAATGCTAATAGTGAGTGTAAAACCACCGCAAAGTGTTATGTGGACGTTAGTGGTTATTCTTCAACACATCTAATTGTGTTGAACTGGACTACTTTTCCAGCTTTGCCGTTATTTGTCATAGGATTGTTTGTTGATTTAAAAGTGTGTTTCTCGCTTGAACCAGGGAGGCGGAGGTTGCCATAAGCCGAGATCGCGCCACGGCACTCCAGCCTGGGCACGGAGCCAGACTCCGTCTCAAAAAAAAGTGTGATTCTGCAGCCATAGTTCATAGCCTGGATCCCAGCTCTGACCTTGTAAAATAGCCTAAACGTGTGTTCCCTAGTTTCCTCATCTTTAATGTGGGGACAATTATAGTATTTTTTTCCATAGGATTATTGTAAGGATTAAATGAGTAAATACACACAAAAGGCATCGAAGTATGCCTACTAAAAATAATTAGGACTGTTAGAAGTCAGAGTAGCTACCCTCAGGGAAGAAACAGAAAAGCTGGTTTTAAGTAGTGACGAGAAGGCAACACTCAGGAGGCTTCTAGGTCCTGAGCAAAATCTTTTATTTTTCACACAGGTGGTAGTTTCAGAGTGCATTCAGTGTATGAATATTCATTGTGCTATATGCCTAAGATACTTGCAATTTCTGTGTATTATACTTTTTCTTTTCTTTTTTGTTTTTAAGATGGAATCTCACTCTGTTGCCCTGGTGGGAGTGCAGTAGCATGATCATAACTCACTGCAGTCTCAAACTCCTGGGCTCAAGCAATCCTCCTGCCTCTTACCTCAGCCTCCTGATTAGCTGGGGTTACAGGCACGTGATAGCACATCTGGCTCTGTTATTTTCATGGTAAAAAATACCGCAATATGTGTAATTATATATATTTGTCTGCTATGGTATATAGATTTGTCTGCTATGGCTGTGTCCCGTTTGGCCCTCTAAAAAGTTGTTCATGCTTGTCCTTTTCTAAAAAGGACAAGATTCAGCTTTTTGAGAATCTGTTCCATTATGGCTAAATGTTTTCAAAAAACTGGTCTTGTAAAAATGTTCTAATGAAGAGTTGATTCATTGTGACATCCTCTTTTATTCCAAAGAATCCTTTTAAAATTTTCCATGCATATGTTTTATCAGTAATACAATGTAATCAAATATTAGCACCTCAAAAATATATTCGAAGACTTGTAAAACTCAAACAAAACTTGTGACCATGAAGTTTTGATGTTTCATCATGTTTCCTAAAATAGAAAGTTTACAAAATCTTTCAATCTCCTAAGTTACTAGATGATGCTTACAGAAGCAATAAAATCAGAGAAACAAAAATGTTAGAAAATTCTTGCAGGTGATTTTCAATATTGTTTTATTTTGTGCAAAAAATAATTAACCTTTTAGAAGGTCCCAGAGTATTAGAAGCCCAAACTCTGGAATATTCTCAATTTTAGTTGAGCTTTTCAGTTATTATAATATTGGTATAGCTACTCGTATAATTAGTAATACAAAAGATTCTGAGTCTTATTTGTAAATAAAGTTCAAAATGAGTCATATGTTATAGGTAATCATGTTAGATATAAACCACTATTGAAAAAGAATATAAAAACAAAATACTTTATTTTTTGATTATACAATATATATAGTCCATTATGTTCACATTAAGAATGATGTTAACAATTGTTTTGACGTTTTTAAAATGAAAGAAAAACTTCAATATATCTAGTTCATGAAATTGTTAATAAACTAGAAAATGATATGGACATAAAAATGACATTAGCCAAGTATATGATAATGAGGCCATGGTGGCAGGTGTACACAAAGGCATAAAAGCCATTATTTCCCACCCAAAATGATTATGTCACATTTGTGCCTTACTCAGCTCATAATCTTATGTAAAATTCTGCATTTGTGAATTAAGATAACTTTTTAAAAGTATTGTACAAAGGGTATAGCTACATTTTTGAATTCAACTAGCAGATGGGAAATTATCATGTCCCATTACACTACATTAAAATTAACCACTACATTAAAAACACTCAAGGATATCTAGGGCATAAAAATAAAAATCGATGTATTGGCACTTAAGATATGTATTAAGCAGTAAATGATACCAAATGCAAACCTGCATTATGCTGAAATGGAAAGCATCTTAATGCAAAGAGATTACACATTTTTATGCAACTTATCTATGTGGGATGACATTTTGAACCAAGTGGAAAATGTTAATAAAATTCTCCAATGAAAACCATGACTATACAGCATATAAAGCTGAATGCTTCATAGAAAGCCCTTGCTTAAAACAAGTAGGATTTAAAAGTTCCTATAAGTGGAAATTAATGAAGATAGTTATTGCTTCATGAGATATTGCCAAACATGGTAATGTTCTTAATTGAAAATGAGTAAGCAGAAAAGTAATTTTGAAAATATTCTGATGTTTGCCTACATTAAAATCAGAAACTTACCAAAAAAAAAAAAAAGTCTGGTCTTGGCATATTTAAACTTAAAATAATGTGTTTTAATAGTTTTCAGTTTTTTCAACTACTTTGTTGTAGGAAAAAAATAACCATTAAAACTTAACAAAGTCACCTACATTGGGGCACACATTTTCCCTTTCCCGCGGGGTGCCCTGTCCACTGAAAGGTGGACAGCACTTTGTAAGCTCGCTTCCTGATTGTTCATGAGTTTCCCCTTTCTCCGAATTCGGGTCTGTCTCCGCAGAAATGGCCCTGAATCTCTAACACTGACTACGGCACGATCTGATTTTGAGCCGTCAGTCCCCTCAATACACTGGCACATTGGTAAAACGGTCTCGCTAAAATGTTCCATGAGAAAAATGTCTCGGGGGAGGCGGCGGTAGAGCTCTCCCTCTGTAGTCAGAGCCGTGAAAGCCGGCGTTTACTCGCTGCTCACGAGGCCTGCGGACCCTAATCCCCAAGCGCCCGGGCCTCGACTCTGCGGACCCCAAGCGCGGGTCTCCTTGAGGAAGCGGCGACCGCGGGTTAGGGTCGCTGGTGGGTCCGTTACCGCTGGTCCGGCGCCCTCTGTCGGCTGTTTGTAACAGCAAAGGCAGCTTTGTGCGCTGTTAGCAGTGGTCGCGTGCTCAGTGTCACTGCTGTGCTGGTGATTGAAATTCTCCGTGTCCTGATCTCTGCTGATGCCACTCCTCACCTGCTCTGCTCTCCTCCATCCTTCACATTTCACTCATCAGCATATGTCATCTTCTATTTTCCCAATCATTTCCCGTAGTCATGTAAATTGGAAGCATAAGTATCCTCTCCTTTCCACCCACAAGAGCCACTAGCTCTGTTTTCTACAGGAGTCACTGAAATAATTGTAAGAAACTCACTCTCTGGTCCAGAGGTCATAAGTCTCACAGGTCTTGTCTCCCACGCACCTCGTGAACTTGCGGTGAGAATTAACTGAGCAACATATAGAGCCACCTGGGCCATAGTAAATATGGTTATTTTATACCAATAATTATGATGATTATTAACTTTGTTGATTACGCTTTAGACTCTCAGAGATAATTACCAACTGTTAATTTCATTTTGCCAACTATATAAAATGGTCAAGATATTTCCTTGTCATTTTGTCAACACATCTACACATTTGTAGGTGAGGCACACATTGGTGAAAGTATCTGATAATTTGTAATCAATTTGAGAATTGTAGACCATAAAGGAACATCAGTGTATTATAACTAAAGTGGAAGGCTTTCTAGAAAATAAGTGATGATTCAGTACATGCAGTTTGCACAGACACGTAATGCTGTGGGTGAGGAGGTGGAGTTTGGAGTCTGACAAAATCTAGGTTTTGAAACCTAGATTTGCCTTTTATTTACTAGATTGTTTTAGTTACATACACTCCGTTAGCATGCAGGTTTTTGGTAAATGAGATTATAGTGAGGGGATTAAATGAGTCCCTCAGAGAGGGGAAAATAATTTGTAGTTGCTGTCATCATCATCACCATTTTTGATAAAGACTGAAAGAAGCCTGTGTGATTTGTCTGTCAGGCCCTTGGTGGTCATGATCAGAGCAACAATGAAACATTTAATTAGTAATCGATTCAGGATTAATGTGCCATAAGAAAATATAGGCAGCAGCATGGAATGTGTTCTTTATTCTCAAACAAATGTAGAGAATAAAAACTATTTTAATGAAACCTTGCCACATAACCATGATAACCTGAGGTCTCTTCATCATGAAATCATTCATGTAGCACCTGTAATACATTGGTTAGATTGTGACCCAATATTTCAAGTTTAAATCATATATGACAGACAAAATTATCAAGTATAATTATTAACCCTTTCTCTAAAAGAGGATCTCATATCTATACTCACAAGTAAAATCACAGATATTGAATCAAGGAGAGGAGAGAAATGATGGCCTGAAGTTGGCCCCATTTAAGAAAGGCACACGGGTATGAATGAGAGAAAGAAACCCACAAGAAGTAGAAGGAGGCTACAAGAAAGAATATGCAGGCGTTTGGGGAAAAAAACCACATTTGCTCAGAAGGAGCTACCATGATAAGAGTGACTCATGGAGTGAATGGTTAAAGAACATTTAATTTTTATTTCTAGCTATGTTGCCCAGATCTAGCTAAGTTGCCCAGGCTGGAGTGCAGTGGCATGATCACAGTGCATGGCAGCCTTGAACTCCTGGGCTCAAGCTATCCTCCTGCCTTTTTCAAAAAACATAAGTAAAACTGAATTAGTTCCAGCTAGTAAAACTGCCAAAGTGTTTGGTGCATCTTCTTCATAGCCCTAGAAAGGGTTCCTACCGATTACTTACTCTATAAGACCTGTCAGCTTTGCCAGAGTGCTCCACTACAGAAATAATACATTTGTCTTATTTACCAATATATTCACTAAATAAGTACATTACTTGAAACAGATATACTCAAAATATTTTATGAAGCAATGAAATAAATAAAACCATTTATGTTCTTTTTGAAATTGATGGCAGATTAAAGGTTTATGGACATTTTGTATCTTTTCAAGAGTATGAGTTAAGACCCAACATTTACAGTTAAGATTTAACTCCCTCCTACACTCCACAGCAAAAACAAACAAAAAAAAAGGCAAGCCGACCATGTTTACAAAGAATAAAATTTGAAGACAAGTATCATGAGATAAATTGTAATTGTTACAAACTAAAAATGTACTTTCCTTATATTCAAAAGTACTGTACAATTTCTTCTTATTGAAAAAGGCTAACAAAAATGACTCAATACATTTTATTACAGAAGCAGAAGGGAAGTCTTTGAATTGAGCTTAAAGCAACAAATTAATAGATGAGACCCAACTGACCAAAATGAGGTTTACGTCTAAGTCTCTTCTCCAAACTTCTGAGTTTTCTGATAAGCCTATTAGCACAGAGAAATAACTTACTGATTTTTACTTCTTAATTTCTGGTAGGACAATGTCCTGGGCACAGCAGCTATGTACTTTCTTTTTCAGATAGAGACTGGTCCTTTGGGAATAACCCGTCACAGCCAGGCTGGAGTTCTACCCAAGGTCTCTTCCATTTCCTGTTCCAAACAGTTCTCCAGAAATTCTAGCTACTGACCAAGCCCAGTGAGGAATGTCAGCCCTTTGTGCTGAAAACATTGGAGATCTGCTGGATCATCTCATGGAGAATATTGGTGGCCTGAGCCTTTTGGAATTTGGTGCCATCCATCTGCTCCAGGAGAACCTGAAAACATTCTTGTCCTTCAGACAGGAAGAAAAGGAAGATTCTTCCATTTGGTGAAGAACTGTGAAGGTCTCCTGCTTCTGGAAGGCTGGGCCAGGTCACAGCTAAGGGTACAGAGAAAGCTGGAGAACATCATCCTCAGTGTCACTAGTGAAAAGGTTGGCAGGGCCACTGGTGGGATGCAGCTGGCCGGGCCTTGTGAGCCTTCACTCAGCTGTCTCAGCACTTTCTTGTTGTGAGACTATTACATTACCAGGCTAGGATTTTCAGTTTTTGTACTTATCTCAATTTTTTTTTCCATTTTGTTCACTTTCTATTCTATTTATGGATCTCAGATAATGTCATGACCTCAGCACTTCTTTTGTATTATAATGGAAATTAAACACTCGGAAAATGAAAGAAATCTCGATCTAACAGGATGTATTCATCCGAATGAGAACCAATGTTTAAATAAAAACCTGTCTGAGTCTCAATCTATTTCTCTTAAAATTCTAATAATGATGCTTAGAGGTTTTATCTTAGATGTCATTTTTACTTTCTTTTCTTTTCTTTCTTTCTTTTTTTTTTTTTTGAGATACAGTCTCTCTCTGTCACCCAGACTGGAGTGCAGTGGTGTGATCTCTGCTCACTGCAACCTCTGCCTCCTGGGTTCAAGCAATTCTCCTGCCTCAGCCTCCCAAGTAGCTGGGATTACAGGAACCTGCCACCATGCCTGGCTAATTTTTCTGTATTTTTAGTAGAGACAGGTTTTCACCATGTTGGCCAGGCTGGTTTCGAACTCCTCGCCTCAAGTGATCTGCCTGCCTTGGCCTCCCAAGTGCTAGGATTACAGGCGTGAGCCACTGTGCCTGGCCCATTTTTACTTATTAAATGGCACTGAAATACACATTTCCTCACCTCTCTCCATTTCCCTTTTAAGGGGCTAATGCACTAGATTTGATTTCTTCCACCTTTCTTTACAGGAGCCACAGATCACAATCTACAGATCACAGGGCATAAAACTGGCATACCAACGGTTAACTCATCCAGTTGTCTTCATTCTGTCACTAAAAATGTGTTCACTGCATATACGGGACAAACAATGTGCTTGGCAATGTGGGTTCAAGGATAATAAGACAGGATGATGATTGCCCTCCAGGGAGCAAAAGCCAGACATTAAAGACACGATTATGATTAATTAAGCACTAGCATTCTCAGTGCTGCCAAGAGGAAGTACTGAGAGCAAATCAAGAGGGGAGTTGAGAGGCAGTAGAAAGCTCCACTTTCTGACAAAATCTGTGACTCTTAGCAAGTTAAACATCAGATTTTCATTTCCTCTTCTGAAAAATTGAGAATATTTTAGTAGTTGTCATATTAGAAACTGTAAAGATTAAATGAAATAAAGTTTGGAAATTACTGGCTGAGAATCTGAACATGATAAATTATAGTGATGTGGTTTGGCTGTGTCTCCACCCAAATCTTAGCTTGAATTGTAATAATTCCCACATGTCAATAGTGGGGCCAGGTGGAGATAATTGAATCATGGGGGCAGTTTCTCCCATATTGTTCTCGTGGTAGCGAATAAGTCTCACAAGATCCAATGGTTTTATAAATGGGGGTTCTCCTCCCTGCACAAGCTCTCTCTTGCCTGCCACCATGTAAGACATGACTTTGCTCCTCATTCACCTTCTGGCATGATTGTGAGGCCTCCCCAGCCATGTGGAACTGTGAGTCAATTAAACCTCTTTCCTTTATAAATTACTCAGTCTTGGGTATGTCTTTAGTAGCAGCATGAGAACAGACTAATACAGATAGTAACCTTTAGTATAATCTATATAGTTTGCATTTGTGAACTATATAGAAAAAATACATATATACATACAACCATGTATTTATAATCTGTATAGTCCATATTCAACCAAGTCCATCCAAGAAAAGCTTTGATTGCAGCTCCCCTGACACTCTCAGGGTCTTGCACATTGGCGCCTCCTAAATGGAAACTCTAGGAGAGGAAATTGTCTGTAAGACTGGAAAATATTTTAAAGAAGTTTATTCTGAGTCAATATGAGTGACCATATCCTGGAGAAAGAGTTTTAAGAGGTCCTGAAAAAGTGCACCCAAGGTGGTTGGGTTATAATTTGGTTTTAGACATTTCAGGGAGATACGAATTGCAGGTAAAATCATAAATCAATACATGGAAGGTATACAGTGGTTTGGCCAGAAAAGGCAAGACATCTCAAAGTGGGGATTTAAAAGTCACAGGTGGGTTTCAGGGATTCTTTAGCTGGCAATTGGTTGAAACAGTTAAGCTTTGTCTAAAGACTTGAAGTCATTAGAAAAGAATGCTTAAATTAAGATAAACGGGTCTGCAATCTGCCATGTGGTATTATATGAGAGTTAGGTTAGAAAGTGAGCCAAATTTTACTGGGTTAATTTTTTAAAATCCATTTAAGGAGATTTTATGGTTTGCAGTACATAACTCTCGCCTTGCATGGCCTTAGGTCTTGCTTATAATTTGGTATCTTATTGCCACAAAGTCTGTTTTGTCTTATTATCTCTCTTATAACATCAGTGCTGGTCAGTTTGTGTCCAAACTCCAAAACGGAGGGGGATATAATGAGGCGTGTCCATCCTGCTTCCCATCATGGTTGAGAATTCAGTTAAGGTTTTTAGGGGTCCCATTGGCCAAAAGGGTGCATGTTCAGCCAATGGGTGGCTTAGTATTTTATTTTTAGTTTTAGTTTATAACTATATATCTATATATATGTAAGTATATGTAGAATATATACTTACATTTTATAGATTATGGGTATTTAAATATATAGATATATACATATATGTTATAATTTTATATAAAGTATATGCTGAAATATATAAATATGTATAGGTAAGTATTTAAATGTACAGAAACACACATATAAAATAGATCAATATAAAAATATATCCTTTATATATTTAAAATATATACTTAAATTATCAACTCAAATACTATTTTAATACAATATTAAAATTGGAAATTAATGCCTAAACATCCATGATGAGGCAAATATCAAAATTTTAATTAAGTAAAGGTAGGAAATGTAAGAAGACCCTGAGGGTCTTACAAAGGAGAGGGGCCAGTGTAACAAATTATGGCAAACTCCACTCAGGCTATAAAATTCTTACCCTAGAAAATAAAAAGTTCTGACCTGCTCCTCTACTCTTTGTAGGCAACACTGCTCATTTCTCTTTTCAGCAACACAAGTCAAGGTGGGGTCTTGAGGAAGGCCTTTCAGTAAACCAAAGTTAAATAAAATTATCTCAGTGTCACTGAGTCACTGGAAATGTCAGACATGGCACTTCTCCCAGATAAAACAAAGTAGGGATCTTGAAAGCATTGCTGAGTTTGCTTCCTTTAAAGCTAGGGAAGTAAGATCACAACATTCTTGTTTTGGTATAAAGTATTTAAAATAATGCTGTTGAGTTTTAATATGCCTGAATTATGGTTTCAGCGACATTGGCGTCTGAAGCTGAAAGCTTAGCTCCTGGCACACCCTGGGGCAGGCACGGGCGCCTCTCTCCTCCTGGCCCGGTGCGCGGCGTCCCCAGCCCCGGGCGCTCCTAGGACCCGTCCGCTCGCCCCAGGGTCCAGCGTGTCCCCTTCCCCAAGACGTCCCCGCCCTGCGCCCCCATACAAACGGAATCCCCAAGATTAAACCCGTGCGATCTCGAGCCCTCAAGTCCCGGAATCAACGGGTCCCTCTGTAAAAACAAGTCTCGCTGAAGTCTCTATGGGAAATAAAAGCCCCAAACCCAGGGGAAAATCCCGAAAATAAAAGGTGCCCTGCTGGCTACCTGAGGAAGATGTCTCAAGGGAGACCACGGCGGAGCTGCCTCCTGAGCAGCAAGAGATTTTTTTACTCAGGTCGAAGCTGCACAAAGTTGGCGCGATAAGCCGCGACGACGTTTCCCTGGGGATGCGGGACGCCCCGAAACTCAAACCCGCGGTTCCCAAATCCTGGGCATCAGGAAAACCCATTCTGGCGCCTTGCTGCGGCCGTGGTGCGCAGCGCTGGGAGCTTTGCGCTCTTTGCGTAGCGGGCCCGCGCCCCTTCGAGGCCGGCTAGTGAATCTCTGAAATCACAGTGGCCTACACCTCCCTGGTAATGGCGGGAGTCATCATGCTCATCTCCAGCGGTGCCTGCTCACTTGGCAGGGACAAGTCTTGGAGCCATGGCTAGAAAACAAGGAAGGCAGGAGGAAACCTCAGTGCTATTCACACAGCTGAAAAGTATCCCCTCTCAATCATGCCTAATGACAGAACCCACTTCAAGTTTTCTAGGAAACGAGGAAATATCACCCAAATCCAGAAGACAGGAGACATGCGTTTCCACCGTCAGCTGCTCCAACAGATCTTCAGCCTCTTCCCCAGGGACGACACACTGGCTGTTTGGCATAAGATCCTCCTCAATAAACGACTCTCCAGACTTGATCACAGTCTGGAACGACTGCAGCTGACAAAAGTACATTTCTACAAAAGTAGAAAATCTATCTTGTCTCTATTTAGGAATTGCTGTCTGGAAATATTTCCAAAGAATCATTCACTATGTGAAGTAAAGGGAATAAGGCCTCTGTGCCTGGGAGGTTGTCAGAGGGGAAATTAAAGGGCGCTTTTCCCTAGTTAACAATCCTCAAAGAAAAGACAGCAAATAAACAAGAAAGTTATTATATATTCATGACTCTCTCTAATCAATTACATTATTGTTTTCTGAGCCAAAAAAGCAATGTCATCTCAGATTTTTTAACCAGCTAGAAAAATCTGAAACCAAAATCAGTAGATTATATCAAAATTATATTGTGCATTACAAATTTATAAAAAATGTTTGCAGAAAAGAACACGTATTAGTTTCTTAAGATGATCATTTATTATTTTATTTATCTGCTTAAATCTTTGAGGGGTATTTGCTGTTTCCAAAGTTGGAAATTTAATTTTTTATGGAAAAGTTTCTTCAGGATAGTATTTTAAAAGACTTTGTCAGTTAAGTTGATGAGAGCTGCTGTAACAGATAAATAGAAAACAATTAGTAATTAGATCAATATGCAAATTTACCTTTCCTTCCTATAAAAGCTCAATGCAGGACTTCCTGCTCAGATGACTCGGGTTGGCTATTCAGGGATCTGAGTACCTTTTATTTTGTGGCTTTGCTATCTTCAACATATAACCCCAAATGTGGCTGTGGTGCTTCAATCTATTTTAGTCAATTGCAAAGGTTAAACTGTGTGGTACATCACGTGGAGATGTTTTCACAGGCCAAGATGTTACAGGGCAAGAATCTCTTCCAACCAAATTAACATGGCCTGGATTTATTCTCACAGGATACCAAGATGCAAAGAAGTTGTGAAAGGGAGTCCAATTGGGTGACTAGTAGGAAAAGAAGGCAAGTTCTTTGAACAAGATTAATCTTCATTTTTATAATATTTTTACAAATGCTATTTTTGGAGGAAAAACAACCAATGTTTTTGCTCACATATTCTATTAAAAACTCTCTTCCAAAATCTGATTTCACAATTCAAACTCAGGGAAGTGGACACAGATGTCATTTATTAGAGTTTATGGCATCATTGACTCTTTGAAAGAAAGGGTTAAATTGGTTCCCAAAGCCATTGGCTAAAGTTGAAAAAAGACCAAGAGTATGGGATAAGGCCTTGGAACACATGTAAAATTGAAATTGTTTCCTTATTGTTGAGGAGACAAGGAAACTATGACAGGTATCTCTGCAGGTACTTGAAGACCACTGAAAGAAAAGTGGAGAGGGAATTTTCCATTTGTCCAAGTCATTATTTCTCATTCAGATATTCTAATTATTAAAAATACAAACTTGAAAATGGTTCTACAAGCAAGTGGCTATTCTTTCTTTGAATATTCCACATAATTTTCAACGATAACTTCCAATGAAGAACCTTGAAGAATTTACAAATTATCTTTTGATGTATTTTCCTTTCAAATTATGTATCTAATGTGTATTGTTAATATTCTTTCCACTGGTTTTATAGTGATTACTCTTTTTCATGAATATGGGCTGAGCTCCTGAAATGATAGGGACTGGGCCAAGATGCCAGGGGAAAAGACTAGATAAGATGACGTGTCTCCCCGTAAGTATCTTATGGAGTCCTGATAAAATATTCTAAAGAGAAAATAGGTCAGATCACTAAAGGCGACATCTCTGACAGCAAAAAAAGAGAAAATTATAACCATGCATAAGGAAGAATAAGAACACTACCAGGCAAAAACATCTGACCAAGGACTCAAAATCCAAAATCATGGTTTTTTCACCTGAAGTAGCACTTTGAATATTACATCCCAAATTTTGGAAATCAAACAGAAATGGACCTCACTATCGCATGGAAAATGGATGGAGATAACAAGAAGCAAATGGTCATTCATCTATTTTTTTGTATGAGGAGAATCTTAAAAAATCACTGGATAAGGCGACATAATTATCACATGATTTAAGACACACTTAAAAAAATGGAAGGCCAAACGGAAGAGTAAAGGCATAGTTTGCTCCAATTCTAGGCCTGTTTTTAGCAAGTATCTTTCCACCTATGCAAACACATTATTTTTTTCCAACCCCATTTCTTTAGTTCTCTCAATATATTGCCCATCATGTTTGCCCGGTTTCTCAAAACAAGTGGTAAAATTAACTCAGCAGCAAACTCTGCTGGCCTGCAACATAAAAGGCATCAACCAGCTGGCAAGTCAGGTGACTCAGAGACTTTGGTATCACAGTCCTCCTCCTATAATACACTGGACTCTCCTCATTTCTCCAGAAGACCTTCCATTCCCACTTTTAATCCTTTTAGTGAGCCCTTCTAGATGTGGTCTCCCTGAGCTCTGAGCCTTAGTTCATTGGTTTAGTTCTGATTTAGCTCATGTCTCTAGCTTGTCATTGCTTAGTCTTAAACTTGGGCTAAGATAGAAATCTAAGGCCTTATGGATATTTGAATAAAAGGATAGAAATATGCAGGTTTTTACAGAGTTGTTTATGCATATATTACTAGGGTGAACAAAGAGTTTTGCAACTACATTCAAGTTTATGAATATACATTCTCAAGAAAACAAAACTAGTATATAACATGTAAATAAATTGGGGCCCATCTTTATTATAATGTAACATCAGGCACAAACAAATAGGGCTTTTCAGTGAGGGAGAGGGTGAAGGAGCTGAAAAGAAAGGCCGTGACCTTCTTTATGTAGGACTGTACTAAGAAAACATTGACCAGGGTCTAGAAACCAGCTCTGGGTCTTATGGCCAGAAATAATTCCCAGGGAACATGTAAGAAATGAGGATTTAGAGTCAGATGTTTTGGGTTCCAACTGTAGCTCCACAACTCAATAGCTCCCTGTGCTTCTGGGTTTTCCTTTTGTAAAAGAGGACAACAGTACAACCTGTCAGTGTCTGCTTTGGTCACTGATATCTCTAGCAACTAAGTAGGGATGGGCATATAGTAGATGTTCAATAAATATGAAAATGAGGGTATTTCTCATTGAATGAAGTGAAAATAGTTTTTGTAAGTGCTAAGAACAATTGATTGATAACAAACATGATAAAATTTAGCAACTTTTTATTCTTCTTATTAGTGTTATCATTATTGTCCTTTTAAGTCAAGATAAGTTTCCTTTGAGATCATCTAGTCCCTGGCTTCTTGTTAGATAGATATATTAGTCAGAGTTCTCCAGAGGGACAGAACTAAGAAGATATGTTTCTATATAAGAGGGAGTTTATTAAGGAGAATTGACTCACACGGTCACAAGGTAAAGTCCCACCATAGGCTGTCGGCAGGTTGAGGAGCAAGGGAGCCAGTGGTGGATCAGTCCGTGTCCCAAAACCTCCCAAGTAGAGAAATCAACAGTGCAGCCTTTAGTCTGTGGCCAAAGGCCTGAGACCCCCTTCCAAATCACTGGTGTAAGTCCAAGAGTTCAAAAGCTGAAGAACTTGGAGTCTGATTTCAAAGGCAGGAAGCATCCATCAGAAAGATGAAGGTCAGAATACTCAGCAAGTCTCCTCTTCCATCTTCTCCTCCCTACTTAATTCTAGCCATGCTGGCAGCTGATTAGATGGTGCCCACAGTGACTGAGTGTGGGTCTGCCTCTCGCAGTTCACTGACTCAAATTTTAATCTCCTTTGGCAATACCCTCACAGACACACCTAGGAACAACGCTTTGCATCCTTCAATTCAATCAAGATAACACTCAATGTTAACCATCACAACAGACAACATGCAATATACTGATCTTCTGAGTTTATCTATCTACTAGTGGAGAACTTGAGATAACTATACTTGTCCATTCTACAGAGAGAATATTGTGCTCTTACAAATTTGCCTTTCTGGTGCACAATGTCTTATGTTTGGTTCATCACCCTCAACTGTTTAGTAAGGCTGAATTCACTAAAGCTGAAAACATCCCCTTGGACCAGTAATGATTACTTTTCTTTGAGCTCCTGCCCATTTGCTACCTTTGTTCTACATCTCTTGCACCATTTTGCTTCTGCTCTTCCTCACCCCTTAATGTCCATCTAATCTGGGCTGAATATCCAAGTTATATTTTGTTAGTTTTTTTTCTCCAGTGGGGTATTACTTCCATTCTTACGTTTTTATCACATTTAGGTACACATTTGTTTTCTTTTTGTTCTCATTTATTGGGATACAAAAAGCAACAACTTTTGCTTTCTGTGAAAAAGGAAATGAGAAAGATATCTGGTATCTTGCATGCTGTGTACAACAATTGTACACCTCATTTACTTTATCATACTTAGGTATGTTTACCTTAGTAAACAGATGGCTTTTTTTATTTTATAAGAATGAACTAGAATTGGGATGTCCCCAGGTTCTTTGGGAAATCTAAACATTAATGCAAAAATTGTTTTGAAAAATATAATTCATGTTTTCTCAATTGTGTATTCTCATTGGGGATGATATTGCTCCTAAGGGTACAAACCTTAGTTCTTGTGGTGTGAACAAATTGTAGATATTATATTCGTTTATGGCCCCTCAATGCAGAACTCTAAGACAACCCTATCCTGTAGTGTTTATTTTCTTTCACTTGGTTTTCTTATGTATTACATGAAAAGACGGATATTGAGTTCATGGAAGATACAAAAAATGTATGTGAGATTAGTGTTGCAAACCAATGTGAAATAGATGGTTGTCACTGGTGGACTTTCCACTATGTGCTCAATCTCAGAGTCATACCATGTGATGTGGTCTCCATCGGCATATGAATGGGCTGCCATTGGCTGTCTTGGGTATGTAGCTTATGTTTGATCCTCAGTGCTTTCAAGTGTATTATACTCTTTTATACAAATGTTTTTATTTTATGATTAAATTATATAAAACTTTTTCAAACATCAATACTTATAGCAAGTGCTGAAAAGAAAAATATGTTGACTATATCTGGATGAAAATCTAGCAGTTAGTGAAGGTAAAAATCATTTTCTACATGAAGCAAAGCTAAAAGTTAAGTATAATAAATTAAATGTTATAGGAATAATTTAATTTTAAATAGCCCCTTAGCAGTTTTGGGAGATTTTTAAGTATTTTTATTTTATTGATATTACATATTTTATATAAGTATTTTTATTATATTGGTATTATATATTTTCATATATTATAACTTTGCATGTTTCACTTGATTCATTAATATTTATGTAAGTATATATACTAGAAGTCACTCAGCAAATAACTTTTATAAAGTTAAATGCCAATAGCTTTTAAATTTAACTTTTGGCATAAATTTTTACTTATTCTTAATGCTGCATTGCATAAAAAAGTAAACTGTCCACTTTGTTTTTTAAAGCATGGATAGGAATGTAGTACATCCAAATATGCGCGTAATATATCTGTGTTATTAAATTATCAGGAGGGGTTTACTTAGAAAAAAATTATCAAACAGGACTCTGGAGGTTGAGAAAGGGAATGCAGTAATGAAAAGAAAACTGGTTGAGAAACACTTTCCTAAGCCCATGTAGAGAGTACATAAAGGAAAGCAAAAACAGAAGTAGAAAAAAAAATGCAGTAGCATTCAGAAAATGGAAACGAGTATGTTCCCTATATAAGGCCGTGTACAAACCAAAGTCTTCAGAGATCCAGGTTAAGGGTCATCCATCTGAACCAGCTCAGCAGCATCCACAACATCTACAATGGCCTTGACTTTTTATTTACTGGTGGCCCTAGTGGTGCTCAGCTACAAGTCATTCAGCTCTCTGGGCTGTGATCTGCCTCAGACCCACAGCCTGGGTAACAGGAGGGCCTTGGTCCTCCTGGCACAAATGAAAAGAATCTCTCCTTTCTCCTGCCTGAAGGACAGACATGACTTTGAATTCCCCCAGGAGGAGTTTGATGATAAACAATTCCAGAAGGCTCAAGCCATCTCTGTCCTCCATGAGATGATCCAGCAGACCTTCAACCTCTTCAGCACAAAGGACTCATCTGCTGCTTTGGATGAGACCCTTCTAGATGAATTCTACATCGAACTTGACCAGCAGCTGAATGACCTGGAGTCCTGTGTGATGCAGGAAGTGGGGGTGATAGAGTCTCCCCTGATGTACGAGGACTCCATCCTGGCTGTGAGGAAATACTTCCAAAGAATCACTCTATATCTGACAGAGAAGAAATACAGCCCTTGTGCCTGGGAGGTTGTCAGAGCAGAAATCATGAGATCCTTCTCTTTATCAATCAACTTGCAAAAAAGATTGAAGAGTAAGGAATGAGACCTGGTACAACACAGAAATGATTCTTATAGACTAATACAGCAGCTCACACTTCGACAAGTTGTGCTCTTTCAAAGACCCTTGTTTCTGCCAAAACCATGCTATGAATTGAATCAAATGTGTCAAGTGTTTTCAGGAGTGTTAAGCAACATCCTGTTCAGCTGTATGGGCACTAGTCCCTTACAGATGACCATGCTGATGGATCTATTCATCTATTTATTTAAATCTTTATTTAGTTAACTATCTATAGGGCTTAAATTAGTTTTGTTCATATTATATTATGTGAATTTTTACATTGTGAATTGTGTAACAAAAACATGTTCTTTATATTTATTATTTTGCCTTGTTTATTAAATTTTTACTATAGAAAAATTCTTTATTTATTCTTTAAAATTGAACTCCAACCCTGATTGTGCAAACTGATTAAAGAATGGGTGGTACAATTCCTTTATCCATGCTTATTACATTCAAATTATAAGTAAAAATGAACTTTGTCTAAATTAGGTTGTATGTTGCCCTCAAGATATCCAGGTGAACATAACAAATACAATTCCCACTCTCTCATATCTTTGTTTTTTCTTGGGAAAGAAAACTAAAAACAGTAATCATACTTAATATCAGTTATGTCTAATGCTATCATGAGAAGAAAGAACCAATGAATTTATCTCACCAGAAGGTAGACCAAGGCATGTGAGGAAATAAAAATAAACGCAGAGATATCCTCTATATGCTAACTGGTAGACATCTAAGTGAAAATGTGCACTACCAGTTGGATATATGAGTTTGCAATTAATAAGGAATGCAATTGCTAGAGGTTCAGACGCAGTAACTGAAAGCCCAGAAATGGCGGATCTCATGTGGGGAGAGAGTGTCGAGGGAGAAAATGGCTTAAACGTGATTCTGAGGACCTTCCACACTTAAGAAAGGAAAGAGAAGAGCCACAAAGAAACAGATGGAAAGGCCACACATTAGAAGGACAACAGGAGAAAATACTAGGAAAAAAAGTTTAAGAAAATTAATATTCTTAAAAGAGTTATCAGTAGATTTACAGAAGGTATACATTGAAACTGTCCACTACCTCGGGAAAATAGATGGCACTGGCAACCTTATGAGAGTTATTATGGTAAAATAAATCAGAACAAACCATACTGTAGTGGCTGGAAGTATAAATAAGAGAAGTTAGTGACTCTGAAGAGGGCAAAAAAATAGGATGTGATGGGGGAAAGAATGTGAGTTACTTTTTCTGTGCATAATATTTCCTTTATTAATATTTTTCTGGATAGATTTCATGTAACTGATGTACTAGCAAATCATATTAATATACTTAATATATTATTTTAAATCATGATATATTATTTACAATTATAATTTATTATTGTTTTAATTAATACTACTTTGGCTATCAGTAAGCTACCTAGTTTCTGTTCATCTGTTAGGGAGTAAGAGATAACTAATTCAATCCTTCACCGAAATAATTAATGATGATAATATAATGACACCTGGAAGTATTGGCCTTATTTGTTGTTAACTTGCATCGTTGTCACACTGGTTTACTACAGTTCTTCTGCACCTTTACAATCCATCTTAATTTCTTGTAGTGCTAGATATAAGAATTCTTTTATGTTACACTTTGGTAATTCTTCCTGATTTCATGAATATTGTAGTCTTAGATCAATCCAGAAAGAACCGAATTACTATGGACATAAAGACTGACAAACATCCTTCACAAAATAAAAGTGGGAAACAATCAGAGACTTTCTTTCTCAATACGTAAGGTAAAGAAAAAAACTGGTCAACATCAAGTGAAAATACATGAACCATGGATATTCAGAGAGCAAGGAAGAGTTATGTATAATTCATGAATAAAAGGAGATTTAGCAATTATAACAGAAATCTGGAATACAAAACTGACAAAATCACCCATCAATTACATTAAAGAATTTGATACTGAAATTTCATTCTGCTGGGAGGTAGGTGTATTGTTGATCAGTCTGCTTAATCTCTTTGAGCCTTAGTTTTCTCATAGAGCCTTAGTTTTCTTATAAATAAAATGGTTTCAAAATATTTATATAGTTGTGAGTATTAAAGGAACACATGCATTTTAAAGCACCTACGATAATATCTTTTATCGAATAAGGAGTTAAACTATGGTAGGTATTTTCCTATTTTTCTTCATACAGCTGTAGATGGTAATATTATTTGTCTTTATATAAAATTCTTAGGAACTATGTCCTATATTTTAGTAACGGACCTCCAATGGAAGGAAATTAAGAAAATGAGAATTCTAGAGAGGCTGAAAAATTGTCACTCCTCATTTCAAAGATGTGTCCTATTTATATGCAGTCAGGGAATGGTGGCTGCTCCTTTTCCTGAGATAGGAGAAGAAGCATCTAGTTTGAACTGCAGAAGACACATGATGTTTATTGACTGATTCTGGCACCTGGTACATTCCTTCCCTGGCTCTCAGCATTCCAGGATGCAGTCTCATATCACCAGGGTTTCCTTGATCATTCACTCCCTTTATCCTTCTGCCCATTCACACAGAGCTGCTTTCTGTTCTGTTGTGGTTCTGGCTTCATGGTTTCCCTAAATAGCAGAAAAGTAAAAGTAGAAAGCAGAAGTTAAATAAAAAAGACAGTCCCCTGGGACCAAGTGTAACAAGAGCAGCAACCAAGACTGGATGGCAGGTTTCTGATCTATGGAGAAATCCTACCAGTTCTGGAGATTTCTCTTTGTGCTGCAAAAAAGCTACTTCTTGGCGAGAAGAGACGCTAATGTTGTCCAAGTTTGTTCCTTATCCCTGGTCTATTACAAAGAGAATGAGTTTCCAGGTACAGTCAAGGCATGGACTCCTTGGGATTCGCAGTGATAGGGACACAGAGATGTAATATCTGCCCACCCTACTGTGCAGAACAGTCTACTCCCCAGGATCACCCCATCCTCATACATTGGGACTCCAGGGCACAGGTAGGGCTGCCATTTTGTATTGGAACTTAATACTATTCACAGAAACCTCATGTTTAATGGTGCATTAAACCAGCAGTACAATCTTAATTTCACAGATTTAATCCTAATATCAGAGTTCAAACATTAACAAATTAAAACATTTTCTCACTGTCACTTTGAATAATGATCTTTCCAGTTCTTCCACTCAACAGTAAAACCCCTGCCCAGTTAGAAAAAGGAAGAATTCCCATAGAAGCTAAGGAATGTGAAAGAATAGCATTACTGTTCCCTGAGAGCTGGTGAGGTCTATTTATTCAAATGTATCAATTTTGGTAGAGATTGAGAGTCATTCCTATAATTGACACCATATATTCTGGAGTTATTTCACTAGGAAGTGTGTGTGAATTGCTGAGGTAGCAGGGAGGGAGAGCCTACAACTGCACAGGGGCCTCTTGAGTCTTTTCCTCCAGCTACACACTCAACATCTGGATTTGCTGCTTTCAGACTGGGAGTTGACCAGGGCCTTAGACAAATTACAAAAAATTGTATTGTTTGCAGTCTTATTCTGTCCTCTAGAGGGGAGGATGGAGAAATTTAGGAGTGACCAACGGGGAGGTAATTGAATCATGGGGGTCGGTCTTTCCCATGGTGTTCTCGTGATAGTGAATAAGTCTCATGAGATCTGATGGGTTTATCAAGGGTTTCTCCTTTTGCTTCTTCCTCATTTTTCTCTTGCCAGCACCATGTAAGAAGTGCCTTTCACCTCCTGCCGTGATTCTGAGGCCTCCCCAGCCATGTGGAACTAACTGTAAGTCCAATTAAACCTTTTTGTTCCTAGTTTCAGGTATGTCTTTATTAGCAGCATGAAAACAAAGTAATACATCTTCCCTCTCCTTTCTTTAAGCAGAAGGAAGGGTCTTATTTGGAGTTCTGAACTGTGCTGCCTGGGGTTACGGGAGAAGTGTTGCAAGTACTCCTTTAACCTTTCTTGCTGGTGTCTCAGTAGGTCACATGCCCCCTTCCTGTTCACTGCCTCTGAACCCAGCTCAGCACTAGGAGTTGCTTAGAAATTACAGTCCTTGTGGCCTAGGCTGCCTTTCAAGTTTATTTAGGGTCCCAGAGCCCTTTAGTCCATGGTGGGGAGGTTTGCTGGAACTCAATCTCCCATCACTGGGATAGGACATTTCCCTCTGGCTAGGGCTGGTTCAAATGCTCCCTCTATGGGCAGGCACAGCTGAGTACAGCCCTGTGCTGCTTTCTGCTGTCAGAGGGCAGCCATGAATTTAAGGCAAAGTCTCACATGTACTGTACTCTCCCTCTCCCAAGTGCACAGATTCTCCATGCCATGTGGCTGCTGCTAGGGATGGAGGCAGGGTGGGGATGGCAATTCAAGACTGTCTTTCCTACCCTCTCCAGTGCCTCTTTTAGTGATATAGAGTTAAAATCAGACACTGTGAGTGTTCACAAGATTTTTGGTTCCTATGAAGATGCTCCCTTTGCATAGACAGTTGTCAAACTTGATGTTCCTACCGAGAGGGTGGGACCATCGATGGTGCCCTCCATTCAGCCACCTTGCTCTACCCTCCATAATGTCTTTCAAATGTTATAACCTCTTTCATTTTTTTCAATGCTTTAAAAAAATTATATTCAGGTTGTTGTAAAAGTTTTATGACTTGGCTCCAAACTTCACCCTGCCCTGGAAATCTCTATAGCCATATCTTGCATCATATCCTGGAGTTATTAACCAGTTATGTGTTCTACAGTAGTCAGGAATCAAGCAGTGGGTCTGGAGGACCAGGACAGAGAGTGAAGTTGGAGGGCAGTGAGTGCTGAGATGCCCCACCCATTCAGGTCCCTCTGTAGTGCCAAACATTACTTCCACCTACACTCCCGACCCAGCTGAGGTGCATCTAGTTTACCTGAGAAGGGCCACAGGGAGCATGGAGAAGCACTCCAGTTCCCATGGAGACTTGGCAAGGGCTAACCATGCAGCACTAGCTGGAGACAGCTAAGTTTTTAGAGCCTTGGAAGCAAGAGTGTGAATATGACCTTGTTTTGACCCCTCCTGCCAGGTGATTCATGAGCTGTGGGGGGTCCAGACCCACTGATGTCCAGTCAGGCCACAAAATGCAGTAAATGGAAGGAGGCCTTCCCCCATACTTATGACCCAAAGAACTGGTAAAGAATGCAGGAGCTCATCTGTGCTTATGTTTAGAAGTTTCCATGTTCTGATTCCCCTAAGAGGAGACTGCACCAGACATAGGACTCTCATTTGTTTAAAAAACAAAAAACAAACAAACAAAAAAAGCAGAATACATCACAACGCAAAGAAGTTGAAAAAAAGAGGAGCAGTTTGATATCTTGGAAGGAGAATAGAGATGTTTAAAACATTGACTGCAACAGTGGCAGGTCCTCAAGAGATGGAATTATGTGAATGAGCAGATGGAGTCAACTGTTCAGATCTTCTGATCATAGAGAGGGAGAGAAGATTGAAAGTGGATGAAGACTGAAGCACAGAGTCCTCTCACAGAGACATGGCCAACCTCAGTGACTCCAGCATGGGAGACACTGATAGACCACAGTATCCTGCAGAGTTTTGGAAGGGACAAGCCTTATTCTAGTGCCAGCTGCCAACTGCTGTTTCCTCTTAAGGACCTAGCAAGTCATCACTCCACAGGGAAAATTATTCCATGAGGCCAGTGCAATCTAAGACATCTCTTAAATTTTGGTTATAATGCAGCCTCCTTTAAAACTAAAACAAAATGAAGCAATACCTGAACAGAAGGGACATATCAGGTATTTGAGTATAATTAGAGGCAAGTAGGGCAGAGCCTTCCAAGCAGGACAGATATTAGTAATGTGCATATTTGAAGATCATAATAACTAATGATAGCAAAGGCCTTTGTCAATATTCATTGAATGAAAATAGTTGAAAAATAAAACATTGGCAGTTTGATTCCCTTTCTTTTCTTTCCAGTTAGTACATTCTGCGTTGAGTCAGCATATTTAGAATTTGGAACTCTTCCTGAAGATTAGAGTCCATAAAACAACAACAACAAAAAATCAAATTTAAATAAGTAACAAATTAGAACTATCAGCCATTAATGTATTATATAGCACCCTGTGACAGCCAATCATAAAGCTAGTGATGATGAAATCTTTAGAGAATCAGACAACTACAAACAATTCATCTCTTGTTGTATAAAAGGAAACTCCAATTGTGCCTGTTAAAGGAGTTATAATGAGCTCCGCTTGCGGTGATTTCATGTGAAGCAAGATACATCCTGTACTGATGGCACTAGGGCACCATCCCAACTCCCCAAATGGCCAAGACACCTTGACAGGGATTATTGCCAGAGCATCTGGGTTATAGGGAAAAAAGTGACTGTTTTAGATGCTAATCTGCCATGTCACTCCTGATTAACCCCAAGTCTGGGAATGCCTCCAAGATATCTAGTTAATGCATTACTCTACTTAGAAACACCTATTTACTGTAAGTCTTACTTTTCCTCCATAATAAGCCTTGACGTTGCAGAAATCACAGACTGTGACACTCTTAGCATTCTCTCAGCCACCTACACCTTCCTTCCAGAGCAGATATACTTTTCCCCCAAGATATAACCCCTAGGTCTAGGGGGCTGCAGCACTGAGACCTACTTGTTTTGTTCCTACACAATGACATGTTTCTGTCTGTAAGCTCCCCAGAAAATCACCCTTTACCAACAAACTAAATTTATCTGTCTTGTTCTTTGGTTTCTGGGCTCTTTTGGCATTTGGGGACCGCTTTGCATATATAGCCTTTTCACAGAATGGGGTCTTTGCACACGTTGACTGAACGTGCAGTCTGGGGACAGTGGAAAAAGCTCCATGTGACTCTTTGTGGGTCATACATGTTTGTGCACACAGGCAGGCCAACAACGTGGCAATGACAGGATTTTATTTTCTGATTTTGGTAAATGTTTGTAAAATAAAAATTACATCTTTTAAATCTTAAGAAACAGAAACACTGTAGAAGCAAGAGGTTGAAAATATCATCCATTTTGATGCCAACAATTGACAATCCTAGATAGCCAAAGGCAGCCTTACTAAGCAATGTGGCTGCTTTTGGAGTCAAAGGAAGACTCACTTTGGTAAGTAGCCTTTTGAAAGCATTCACTGCTTTGGTGTGGGAAGTGCATAATGTTTTTCCATCTTACTCATACAAAATATTTTTTTTGGCACTTACAGCTCAACTGTTGGATAAAAAGATAAAGAGAAGAAAAGGATCTTCAGTGGGTTCATCAGTAGACAACACAAAGTCCAGTCTGACCAGGTGGGAAGAAACTGATTTGTCATCCTTGGGAATGAGAACAGCATTAAAATGGAAAATATTAGGTGCTTTTTGCTTATTCAAGACAACTCAAGAGTCAAAAATAAATAGGCCTCTAGGAGTACGCATTTAATGGGTTCTTAAAGTGGTCTAAATATATTTCATTTAAGAAATCGCTCATTAATTTTTAGACTTTTTTTGGCAGAAAAATCTGCTGCCTTATATCCATTTAGATGGTCTTTTGTTTACTTTTACAAAAAACTTAAAAGTCAGTCAGTTCAGTTCACTCATAGCACCCCTACTCTTGCCCTATAAAACAATACACAGCAACACATGGGCATTTGAAGTAGAACCCAGAATCCCTTGACAACTTACCCTCTCTGCTCTTCTTATTTCATGCTATGGCCTCTCCTTGGTTCATGAATCTCATGTCCAGCTCTGTTTTTTTAATGGACTCCTCCAGACTCACTATTATCTCAGTTTGCCCTGTGGTTTTGACCTTAGGTCTTTGTTCTATTCCTTCAGATTTATATTTCTCTCCAGACAGTTATAAAAATGAGTGTAATCCAAACATGGTTATTGGGTTAACAGTTTTAATGATCTTAAAACAGTCACAGGCCTATAGTTACAATGCAATAATTTTGGTGTTATCTTTTAAGAAAATCATCATTATTATAACACCACTAGGAGCAGAATCTTTTGGGAAATCAAATTCTGTTTCTTTGCAGGTTTCTAAATGCCATCTTTTCATTTCCTGGGTGGATTTATTAACTAGATAGGGTGCTAAGGCAAGGCTAATATTCATTATCATGCCAGAGAGGACTAGTGTTCTAGCAACTGGGGTCTTGTTGCCAGTCTATTGTGAGTTGGTTGGTGTGACTCCTCCTTTCTTACCTCAGAGGTGATAACATCTGCATTCAATGAAAGAAGAGCAGGTGGCTGGTCTTGCAAAGCTGAGGACAATCCATTGACCCAGGAGTTGCTCTTCTGTGAGGCTCTGGCAGAAGCAACCGTTTCCCTTGCTTTTGTGTACCTCAACAATGACTTTCATCCTTCCCCTGGGACAGAGTCCCTAGTCTCCAATTTTGCTGCATTGAATTTTGCTAACATATGTTTTGCTATTTTGTCAGCAGAAAGTCACTTCTCTTACTTCCTGATAGTCAGGCTTATATTTGTTTAGTTTTTAATATACAAGCAATTGTTGAGTTTTGCTTTCTAGGAAAGTTGAAATGAGAGACAAAAAATCTGAAATCTTGAAAATTATGGAGAAGAACAATATGGTTCCTTTGCCTTTCTTTTACTTTTCTTTATTTGTTTTAATTCATCACAAATAAGAATATCATGTAGGAGAAGCAAGATATACCTTACCCAGTAAACCACTACGTGAAAAGAAGTTACAAAAATTCGGCCAGGCATGGTGGCTCAAACCTATAATCTCAGCACTTCGGGAGGCCGAGGCAGGTGGATCATGAGATCAGGAGATCGAGACCAGCCTGGCCAACATGGTGAAACCCCGACTCTACTAAAATAAAAAAAGTTAGCCAGGCATGGTGGTGCGCACCTGTAGTCCCAGCTACTCAAGAGGCTGAGGCAGGGGAATTGCTTGAACCCAGGAGGTGAAGGTTGCAGTGAGCTGAGATTGTGCCACTGCACTCCAGCCTGGTGACTGAGACTCCATCTAGAAAAAAAAAAAAAAAAAAAAAGAAGAAGTTACAAAAATTCAACATGAAAAATCACAAACAAGTAAGGAAATAAGGCTATTTCTTTCTTACTGAATAACCTGAGCCTCACTGCCCTGCATTGTCAGAGTGAGATAGACACAGAATGACTCCGTTAGAATCATGCTGACTGTATAAAATAACTTTAGGTCACTAGTTTCTGTAAATTAGGTTGTAATAAAAGAAAATATTGTTACTGAATCCCCTGTGTCCACCTCAGAAACTTCAAGCATAACAAGTTTTCAGTGGTTTAAGTAAAGGTCTTCATCAATAAAAACTGTACTTCGCAAAATAAGAATTACTTGACTAATGAAGGTAAAATGATTGCAGTTGCATAAGTCCTCTACCTCCTTAGACAAAACAAGCCTTTGCTATCAGCATTGGAGGACTGTTGAGACTTTTGATACCTAGGAACATGGCTCAGGAGGGGAAAAGGCCATCACTGAGGGCTAGGGTCCTTCACACAAACACTCTAGGGACAAAGGCAAGGGTCTTAGAAGATAGATTATTTTGGCAGCAAAGAAACAAGACATTCCTCAGGGGTTGAATTCTGAAGTCATCAGGATGTGGTGAGCCTGTTTTCAGGGAATAAGTCTGTCTGGAAGATTTTGGATTCAGGCTACTTTGTGACTCTATAGGAGAGAGTGTTAGTGGATGTGATAACTACCTTGTGAGTGAGGTGATGTTGGAAAACATTATCTTGGAATTAGAATCTCTACACCTATATGCACCTGAAAAACAGCCAGGATTCTTCCTGAGGGAATTGACACAGCCTGAGGAGCACTTAGTCCACCAGTAAGAAATGGTGAAAAAAACAGCAATGTCTGCATTAATCCTGACTTTGTGACCCCCATGGACCATGGCCTCATGGACCTCAATAAATGCATTTCAGAAGGAAGAGAAATTTCACAGAAGTTCATTTGCCAATACCCATCAATCTCTGCTGTGAATAAAACAGCAAACAAACCCAGTCCTAAAGAGTTTGAATGCCATAGATGGTCTGGTATATCCCTAACTTCATACACCCATAGAGGTGAGGGAGTCTGATTTCCTATGTAAAGTATGGAGGGTAAAAATAGAGCCTAGGATCAGGGCTCAAAATCTTTTCCAAGAACAGAAAAAGCAATGTTTATATATTAAAAAATAGTGTGTGCATGCGTGCGTGTGTGTGTGTATTTACATACATATATACGCTTAGGTCTTTAGGACAAAGATGTTTCTCATGCAATTGATAAATATCCATTTTGATTGACACCACTAAAGTTTACTAGGAAAATTAGACTTCTATTGCAAAATTAATAGTATGGAGTGATGTTTCTTCTTAGGTCATATGAAGAATAAAAAAATAATAAAAAGGGAAATAAGTGTAGAGGAATGCAGAAAATGAAAACTATTTGTTTCCTATTAAAAGCCATGCATAGTGAATGTCTTGAGAGAACCTAGGTTCCAAATTACACTCAGACCCCAGCTCCACCAGGCCAGCAGCTCCCTCATTTCCCAGTGGCCTGCCTTCACTCTCTAGTGGTGGCCCTAGTTGTGTGCAGCTGTGGCTCTTTTTGATCTCTGGGATGTGACCTGCCTCAGAACCATGGTCTGACAGGAAGGAAGACTTTGGTGCTTCTGGGCCAAATGAAATGGATCTCCCCTTTCTTGTGTCTCAAGGACAGAAGAGACTTCAGATTCCCCCAGGAGATGGTGAAAGTCAGCCAGTTGCAGCAGGCCCAGGCCGTGTCTGTCCTCCATGAGATGCTGCAGCAGATCTTCAGCCTCTTCCACACAGAGCGCTCCTCTGCTGCCTGGAACACGACCCTCCTGGACCAACTCCACACTGGACTTCATCAGCAGCTGGAACACCTGGAGACCTGCTTGGTGCAGGCAGTGGGAGAGGGAGAATCTGCTGGGTGATTGGGAGCTCTACACTGGCCTTGAGAAGGTACTTCCAGGGAATCTGTCTCTACCTGAAAGACAAGAAACAGTGACTGTGCCTGGGAAGTTGTCAGAGTGGAAATCATGAGATCCTTCTCTATATCAACAAACTCACAAGAAAGATTGAGAAGTAAGAATGGAGACATGGAGTCATCTTAAAATAATTCTCATTGACTAATCTGCCATGTCACACTTTCACATATGATCTTGGATGTTTTGCTTTAGTTACTGAATTGGTTGAGTTAAATTCAGCAAATACTTCATCAGTATATTAAGCAAGTATGTGTTCAAAACATTTAGCTCCAGTGGCATGGGACTCTAAGAGATGACTCCCCTGATGTTATTTATTTATTTCCACTATTTTGCATCTATTGTATTTATAATATTTAGATATTTTACATATAACATGTTAATCTTCACATTGTATTAACATTTACAAAATATATTCACCATTGAATATTATTAAATTTGCGGTTTTGATTTGTTAAATATTTATCAAAGAAAATTTTCATTTTGTTTATTCTAAAACCTAAGCCAAATTGAAGAAAGGATTGCAAAATTTAATTATTCATACATTCCATTCACATTATATTTATGAACTAAGTAAGTGGCAGACTGTAGAAATTCCTTCAAGTAATACAGGTGACTAGAGCAAACACAGTTTCTGCTGTGTTGGAATTCTCAGTCTAAGAGGGAAGGAGACATAAAAACCATACTAATGTTTATATTATTTCAATTATATTAAGTGCTTCAGAGAGAAGTAAAGGAAAATTATGTTCTCACACCAGAATCTTTAGGTGTAAATGGTGCTGGGAAGGGAAAAAAAAATGGATGTCTTCCCAAAGCGCCCAGGAGACATGAAAGTGCAGAGGTCTTATTGGCAGCTGGGAATGCTGGCCTAGAATGAACAAATACCATGGGCATAGGTATTAATTTAAGATTCTTTATTGCATTTCTGGTAATCAGGGCATGGGAATGGATGTGATCACATATAAATAAGGGGAGAAAATTAGATGAGCACTAATCTATGTTCTACAGACTGTCAATATTTAAAGGTACAGCAGAGAAGGAGAGTCTGCAAAAGACACCGAGACAGAGTGGCCAGTGCACTTAGATGAAGAAATAAGGAAGAATGAGGGAGAGACTAATGAAGGGAACCGTAATGCATTCAGGGAAGATGGGGACTGACCTGTCCTAGTGGACCTGAAACACACTCCACCATTGATTTTAGGATGATCTGGTTTTGCAGAATGAATGGGACAGAGACCAGATGGGAGTAGTTTGAAGAAGAAACACAAGAAGTGGTATTAGGTGCACTATGTATAGAAGATCATCTTGGGAAGCTTGTTTGCGGTGTTAGGAAATAGGGTGATACCTGGAGGAGAGTGTGGGTTAACATTGCCACGCATGTTTTTCAAATGTTTTCTGAGCATCATTTTCAAAGAATAGCTGAATTTGAGTAAAACCTTTAAATATTTCCTTATTGAGATTTGATTAAAAATATATTATTTAAAGTGTAAAACATAGGGATTAGGTATAAATATACCTTGTGTAATGATTTCTACACATTACATAATCCACAGCTAATTAACACATTCATCACCTGACATAGTTGTTTTGTTTTTGTATGCATGCTGAGAACACTAAAGATTTACTCGCGTTTAAATCTTTAATCCATCTTGAGTTAATTTTTGTATGTGGTGAAAGGTAGGGGTCCAGTTTTATTCTTCTGCATATGGCTACTCAGCTATCCCAGCACCATTTATTGAATAGGGCGTCTTTTCCCCATTGCTTATTTTTGTCGACTTTGTAGAAGATCAAATGGCTGTAGGTGTGTGGCTCTATTTATGAGTTATCTATTTTGTTTCATTGGTCTATGTGTCTGTTTTTGGTTGCTGTCATCTTATAGTATAGTTTGAAGTCCAGTAATGTGATGCCTCTGGCTTTGTTCTTTTTGTTTAGAATTGCTTTAGTTATTTGGACTCTTTTTTGCTTACATATGAATTTTAGAATAGTATTTTTCTAGTTTTGTGAAAATGACATTGGTTGTTTGATAGGAATAGCATCAAATCTGTAGATTGCCTTGGGCAGTATGGCCATTTTAACAATATTGATTCTTCTAATCCATGAACATGGAATGTTTTTCCATTTGTTTGTCTCATCTATGATTTCTTTCAGCAGTGTTTTGTAGTTCTCCTTGCAAATATATTTCACCTCATTTATTAAATATATTCCTAGGTGTTTTATTTTTGTGTGGCTACATGGATTACATTCTTGATTTGACTCTCAGCTTGAACATTATTGATGTCTAGAAATTCTACTGATTTTTGTACGTTGATTTGTATCCTGAAACATTAGTGAAGTCATTTATCAGCTTGAGGAGCCTTTTCGCAGAGTCTTTAGGGTTTTCTAGGTATAGGATTATAACTTCCACTCAGAGAGGTAGTTTGACTTCTTCCTTTCCTATGCCATTTCTTTCTTTCTCTTACCTGATTGCTCTAGCTATAAGTTCTAGTACTATTTTGAATAGGAGTGGTGAGAGTGGACATCCTTGTCTTGCTCTAGTTCTCAAGGGGAATGCTTCCAGTTTTTGCCCATTCAGTTTGATGTTAGCTGTGGGTTTGTCATAGACGGCTCTTATTGTTTTGAGGAATGTTCCTTCGATGCCTAGTTTCTTGAGAGTTTTTAGCATGAAGGGATGGTGGTTTTAATTGAAAATTTTTTCCATGTCTATCGAGGCTATTATGTGGTTTTTCTTTTAATTCTATTTATGTGATGAATAACATTTATTAATTTCTGTATGTTGAACCAAATTTACATCCCAGGAGCAAAGCCTACTTGATCATGCTGAATTAACTTGTTGATGTACTGTTGAATTCGGTTTGCTAGTATTTTCTAGAGGATTTTTGCACCTATGTTGTTCAGGGATATTGGCCTGTTGTTTGTGTTTTTCATTGTCTTTGCCAGGTTTTGGTATTAGGGTGATGTTGGCTTCACAGAATGAATTAGGGAGGAGTCCCTCCTCTTATTTATTTATTTATTTATTTATTTATTTATTTTTGGGAAATAGTTTCACTAGAATTGTTACCATCTCTTCTTTGAATTTGGCTGTGAAGCCATCTGGTCTGGGGCTTTTTGTGGTTGGTAAGTTCTTTTTTTTTTTTTTTTTTCTGTTGCCCAGGCTGGAGTGCAGTGGCACACTCTTAGCTTACTGCAACCTGCACCTCCCAGGTTCAAGTGATTCTCCTGCCTCAGCCTCCTGAGTAGCTGGTATTACAGGCATGCACCACCATGCCCAGCTAATTTTTGTATTTTTAGTAGAGATAGGGTTTTACTATGTTGGCCAGGCTGGTCTCAAACTCCTGACTTCAGGAGATCCACCCGCCTTTGCCTCCCAAAGTGCTGGGATTACAGGTGTGAGCCATGATGCCCAGCCACATGTAGCTTTATAATAGAGTGATTTATATTTTGGGGGGTGTATATCTAGTAATGGGATTGCTGGGTCAAATGATCTTTCTGGTTCTAAATCTTTGAGGAATTGCCACACCATCTTCCACAATGGTTGAACGAATTTACATTCCCACCAACAGTGTAGAAGTGTTCCTATTCCTCTGCAACCTCACCAGCATCTCTTGTTTCTTGACTTTTTAATAATTGTCATTCTGACTGGCGTGATATGGTATCTCATTTTGGTTTTGATTTGCATTTCTCTAAAGATCAGTGATGCTGAGATTTTTTTCATGTTTGTTGGCTGTATGTACGTCTTATTTTGAGAAATGTCTGTTCATGTCTTTTGCCCACCTTTCAATGTGTTTCTTTTTTATTTTTCTTGTAAATTTGCTTAAGTTCCTTGAAGATTCTAGATATTAGACCTTTGTCAGATGGATTGATTGCAAAAATTTTCTCCCATTCTGTAGGTTGTCTGTTCGCTCTGATGATAGTTTCTTTTGTGCAGAAGCTCTTTAATTTAATTAGATCCCATCTGTCAATTTTTGCTTTCCTTGCAATTGCTTTTGGCCAATTTCATCATAAAACCTTTGGCCATGCCTGTGTCCTGATTTTCTTCTAGGGTTTTTATAGTTTTGGGTTTTACATTTAAGTCTTTAAGCCATCTTGTGTTAAATTTTGTATAAGGTGTAAGGAAGAGGTTCAGTTTCAATTTTCTGCATATGGCTAGCTAGTTCTTCCTGCACCATTTGTTAAATAGGGATTCCTTTCCACATGGCTTATTTTTGTCAGGTTTGTCAAAGATCAGATGCTTTATATGTGTGGTTTTATTTCTGAGTTCTCTATTTTGTTCCATTGGTCTATGTACCTGTTTGTGTATCAATACTACGCTCTTTTGGTTACTATAGCCTTATAGTATAGTTAGAAGTCAGGTAGCGTGATGCCTCTGGCTTTGCTCTTTTTGCTTAGGATTGACCTGGCTATATGAGCTCTTTTTTGGTTCCATATGAATTTTAAAATAGTTTTTTCTAATTCTGGAAGAATCTCAATGGTAGTTTAATGGGAATAGCATTGAATCTATAAATTGCTTTGGGCAGTATGGCTATTTTCATGATATTGATTCTTCCTATCCATGAGCATGGAATGTTTTTCCATCTGCTTGTGTCCTCTCTGATATCCTTTAGCAGTGGTTTGTAGTTCTCCTTGAAGAGGTCCTTCACTTCCCTTCTTAGCTGTATTCCTAGGTATTTTATTCTCTTTGTAACAATTGTGAATGGCAGTTCATTCATGATTGCAGTCTCTTCTTGTCTGTTATTGGTGTAAAGAAATGCTTGTGATTTCTGCACATTGATTTTGTATCCTGAGACTTTGCTGAGGTTGCTTACCAGCTTAAGAAGCTTTTGGGCTGAGATGATGTGGTTTTCTAGATATAGGATCATGTCGTCTGCAAACAAAGACAATTTGAGTTCCTCTCTTTCTATTTTAATACACTTCATTTTTTTTTTATTGCCTGCTTGCCCTGGCTAGAACATCCAATACTATGTTGAATAAGAGCGGTGAGAGAGGGCATCCTTGTCTTGTGTTGGTTTTCAAGGGGAATGCTATCAGGTTTTGCCAATTCAGTATGATAGTGGCTGTGGGTTTATCATATCTGGCTCTTATTATTTTGAGATATGTTCTTTCAATTCCTAGTTTATTGAGAGTTTTTAACATGAAGTGATGTTGAATTTTATCAAAGTCCTTTTCTGCGTCTATTGAGATAATCATGTGGTTTTTGTCTTTAGTTCTGTTTATGTGATGAATTACATTTATTGATTTGAGTATGTTGAACCAGCCTTGCATCCCAGGGATGAAGCCGACTTGATCGTGGAGGATAAGCTTTTTGATGTGCTTCTGGATTCTGTTTGCCAGTATTTTATTCCTCAGTATTTTTGCATTGATGTTCATCAGGGATATTGGCCTGAAGTTTTCTTTTTTGTTGTATCTCTGCCAGGTTTTTGTATCAGGTTGATGCTGGCCTCATAAAATGAGTTAGGGAGGAGCCTCTCCTTTTCAACTGTTTGGAAGAGTTTCAGAAGAAATGGTACCAGCTCCTCTTTGTACCTCTGGTAGAATTGACCTGTAAATCCATCTGGACCTGGGCTTTTTTTGGTTGGTAGGCTATATATTACTGCCTCAATTTTGGAACTTTTTATTGGTCTATTCAGGGATTCAAATTCTTCCTGGTTCAGGCTTAGGAGGGTGTATGTGCCCAGGAATTTATCCATTTCTTATAGATTTTCAAGTTTATTTGCACAGAGGTGTATGTAGTATTCTCTGATGGTTGTTTATATTTTTGTGGGGTCAGTGGTGGTATCCCCCTTATCATTTCTGATTGTGTTTATTTGAATCTTCTCTCTTTTCTTCTTTATTAGTGTAGGTAGTGGTATATTTCATTGTATTTTTGTTTTTTGTTTTTTGTTTTTTTAAATCCAGCGCCTAGATTCATTGATTTTTTTGAAGGGTTTTTCGTGTCTCTAGCCCCTTCAGTTCTGCTCAGAGCTTGGTTATTTCTTGTCTCCTGCTAGCTCTGGGGTTTGTTTGTTCTTGGATCTCTAGTTCTTTTCATCGCGATATTAGGCTGTTGATTTGAAATATTTCTAGTTTTCTGATGTAGGCACTTAGTGCTATAAATTTCTCTCTTAACACTGCTTTAGCTGTGTCCCAGATATTCTGGTACATTTTCTCTTTGTTCTCATTGGTTTCAAAGAACTTCTTGATTTCTGCCTAAATTTCATTATTTACCCAGAAGTCATTCAGAAGCAGGTTGTTTAATTTCCATGTAGTTGTGTTGTTTTGAGTGGGTTTCTCAATCTTGAGTTCTAATTTGATTGTGCTGTGGTCTGAGATAGTCTCTGTTATGATTTCTGTTCTTTTGCATTTTCTGAGGAGTGTTTTACTTCCAATTATGTGATCAAATTTAGAGTAAGTACAATGTGGTGTCAATAAAAACGTATATTCTGTTGTTGTTGGGTGGAGAGTTCTGTAGATACCTATCAGGTCCACTTGATCCAAAGCTGAGTTCAAGTCCTGAATATCTTGGTTCATTTTCTGTCTCAACGATCTGTCTAATACAGACAGTGAGGTATTAAAGTCTCCCACTATCATTGTATGGGAATCTAAGTCTCTTTGTAGGTCTTCAAGAACTTGTTTTATGAATCTGGGTGCTTCTGTATTGGGTGCATATATTTTTAGGATAGTTAGCTCTTCAAGTTGAATTGTACCTTTTACAATTATATAATACCCTTCTTTGTCTTTTTTGACCTTTGTTGGTTTAAGGTCTATTTTGTTAGAAACTAGGATTGCAACCCCTGCTTTTTTCTGCTCTCCATTTGCTTGGTAAATTTTCCTCCATGCCTTTATTTTGAGCTATTCGTGTCTTTGCATGTGAGATGTGTCTTTTGAATACAGCACACTGATAGGTCTTGTCTTTTTATCCAGCTTGCCATTCTGTGTCTTTTAATTGGGGTATTTATCCCATTTACATTTAGGGTTAATATTGTTATATCTGAATTTGATCCTGTCATCATAATACTCGCTGGTTAATTTTGCAGACTTGTTAATGTAGTTGCTTCATAGTGTCATTGGTCTGTGTACTTCAATGTGTTTTTGTAGTGGCTGATTTTTCCTTTCCATGTTTAGAGCTTCCTTCAGGAAGTCAGTGCAAGTCAGGCCTGGTGGTGATGAAATTCCTCAGCATATGCATGTCTAAACGGAATTTATTTATCCTTTGCTTATAAAGCTTGTTTTGCTTGATTTGAAATCCTGGGTTGAAAATTGTTTTCTTTAAGAATGTGGAATATTGCCCCCTAATCTCTTCTGGCTTGTAGGGTTTCCACTGAGAAGTCTGCTGTTAGTCTGATGGGCTTCCCTTTGTAGATGACCTGGCCTTTTTCTCTGTCTGCCCTTAACAATTTTTCTGTCATTTTGACCTTGATAAATTGATAATTATGTTTCTTGGAGTTGTTCTTCTTGTGGAGTATTTTATTGGGGTTCTCTGGATTTCCTGAATTTGAATGTTGGCCTGTCTTGCTAGGTTGGGGAAGTTCTTCTGGATGATATCCTAAAGTGCGTTTTCCAACTTGGTTTTATTCTCCTCATCTCTTTCAGGTACTCCAATCGGTTGTAGGTTTGGACTTTTTACATAGTCCCATTGTTCTTAGAGATTTTGTCCATTTCTTTTCATTCTTTTTTCCCTAATCTTATCTGTCTGCCTTATTTCAGCAAGACAGGCTTCAAGCTCTAATATTACTTCTTCCACTTCTTGAATTTGGCTATTGATACTTGTATTTGCATCAGTATAGCTGCTTCCTGTTCCATTGTGGTTCCTGGCTGTTCATTCTCAACTGAAAGCAAACGTTAAGTGAAAGTTTTTGGTTTTGCAGAAACTTCCATACGAGAGGCCTTTCTTTTTCTTCTCCTGGTGAATATTTTTTGGAAATAAGAGAATGCCCCCATTACAATGTAACCTTTGCTGTAGCAGAAAGGACAAAGAATGCAAGATCCATTTTACTCTGGAGGCTGTTAAAATATTTACAGAGGATGAGAGATACCTACTGGCCAAGATGACAAAGACATACTCCAAGTCTATGGAGAGCAAGCTTTTCTGTTCTATGCAGTATGCTGTCTCCTTGCAGGTGATTTTTCTCCAGAGGTAAAAGGGGCTCTTTCTCAGAAAGAACTGACTCTATTGTTGGAAAAAGACTGTTTCCATGGCTTTTGTATTGTAGAAGGGGAAAACACTTCCAGCTTCAGGCAGGACATGTCTTTTGGGCAAAGAATAGCTATGTGGGGAAAGGGTAAGAATATGTCCCTTGCCTCCATCCTGTAAAGCCTCCCTGGACCTCCTGAAACATCCCTCCCTCTCTGTATTGTCCTAAACTAGGAATCAGCAGAGCCTGCCAATCTGGGTGTAGAATTGCAAGGGAAATGAAGAAAATATCTCCTGTTTGATGGTACATTAGTTCTTTCTTAATAGTGAGTCGCTAATTTTACAAATTTATTCCTTAGATCATGTCACTTAACTTTATAATTAGGAGAATATTCTCTGTTATTTTGAATAACGACTCAACTTGCATTCTTTCTACTTTTAGTAGTAAGAGAGAGCAGAGACATTTGCAAAGGGATCAGAGGATACAATTCTTGCAAATATCAGCCAGCAGAGGTATCTATTTGGGTAGAAATTGGGAAGTTTAATGCAATCTGCAAAATAATGTAATTCGAGAAGTTAATCAGGAAGTGTGTGTGTGTGTGTGTGTGTCTGTGTGTGTGAATTGCTGAAGTAGTAGGAAAGGGCCTCAATTTAGAAGGAATTTCACAAATCTTTGCTCAGTTATACACTCAACCTTTAGATTGCTCTTTGTAAGTGGGAGAGGAGAGGGATTGGAGAACTCAGTTATATTTAGCCACATATTTTTCACTTTCCTGTCTTTTTTTCTCCCCAGTTTAAGAGCATAGAAAAACATTAAAAATTTTGAATTTACCTGGTCCTCTCTCTCTCTCCCTGTCTTAGTGATTGCTTTACACTTTTCAGATATTACTATCTCTTCTATTCTTTTATTGATTTTTATGCTGCGGATTTCTTTAGTGTGGTTTTACTTTTTATTGTTTCTAATGTTATGTTCAGTCAGCAGAAATTCTATTATATGGCTCTGCATTTTTATCTTACCCTGAAAAGTCTCTGTAATCATATCCTGATCGTATCCAGAGTTAATTTTTTGTGAATCCTAAAGTAATGGAGAACTGAAGCGAGGGGGTGGCAGAGTTGGCAGTGAGGGCTCTATCACAGGCTGCCCTGCACAGGTGCCTGGGAAGCACCCCTCAAGAGGGACACATGGAGCCTTGATTCTTTCCCTGGATCCCTGGAGGAGTAACAAATATCGTGGTGCAGCACTGGAGACACTGAGGCTTTGTCAGGTCAGGGAGTGAGAGTGTGAATGTGGCCATGCCTGAACTCTCCCTGCCTGCCAAGCTCAGGACTGCAGACGTCAAGGATGTCCCACTGGGCACAGAAACACTGAATAGAGGGGGTCCTGCCCACAGACTATACCCAATGAGCTGGTAAAGAATCCAGGAGCAAATCTGTCCCTGTTTAGGCACTCTCATGTTTTAATTCTCCTAGGAGGAGACTGCACAAGGCTCAGGACTCTCATTTGTTCAAAAAAGCAGAGCCCACATGTAATATGAAGAAGTTGAAAGAACCAGCCACAGCTTGAGAACATGGAAGGAGAACAGAGACCGGAACAGCAACAGGTCCTCAGGAGATGGAACACTTCCAATGAGGGCACGAAGTCAACTGTTCAGATTATTCTAATTAGAGGGAGAGAAGATTGAAGTAGATGCTGAGAGCAGAGTTCTCCTATGGAGATGTGGCCAACATCAGCGTCCCAGGGTGGATGACACTGATGCCACAGGAGCCTGTAGTTTACTGGAAAGGATGAGGTATTTGACTACCTGCTGCCTCTTGTGGTTTCTTCCTTGGAGCCAACAAGTCATTCCACTGCAGGGAAAATTTTTCATGGGGCCAGTGCAATCAAAGGAAACTGTTAAATTTAGGTCTTGATACAGCTTCCCTTGAAAACAAAACAAATGAAATAATATTTGAGCAGAAGAGATACAGGTAGGTATTTGAATACATTTAGCAACAATTGGAGCAGAGCTTTCCCAGCAAGACAGATACTAGTAATGTGGGTATTTGGTGATCACAACTGCTAATAGCAGCAAAGACCTTTATTAAAATTTATTTAACTCAATTGAAAATAGATCATTGGTGGCTCAATTCTTTTTTTTTTCCCAGTGGGTGCCTTCTACACTTGGTTGGCACATTTAAAGTATCTACTTTCCACTTCCTGAGGATTAGGTTCCAAAGAACATGTTTGGTAAAATAATAATGCTTTTATCATTTTATCAATTAGTGCTGATTTTAATGATATGTTTATTTCAATACTACAATTTTATTTTATGATTTTTAATAAGATGAGTTTATAAATTAAATAAAAACCACCATATTAGGTAGGTGGGCTGAGTTTGGCATTAACGCCAAACTCATTGGTAAGCTGTCCTTTAAAAGCATTCACTGCCTCAGTGCAGGAAATGGAAAACATTTTTCCATCTTGGTCATACAAAACATCTGGTGGCATGTTGCCTCCAGCTGTTCTTTTTGCTCAGGATCATTTTTTCTATTTGAAGTCTTTTGTGGTTCCATACAAATTTTAGTATATTGTTTACAATTTCTATGAAGAATCATTGGTACTTTCATAGGGATTGCATTGAATCTGTAGATTGCTTTGGGTAATATAGACATTTAATGATACTAATTCTTTCAATCCATGAGCATGGGATATCTTTCCATTTGTTTGTATTTTTCTCAATTTCTTTCATTAGTGTTTTATAGTTTTCCTTGTAGAGCTCTTTAATCTTGTTGGTTAAATGTACTCCTAGGTATTTTATTGTATTTGCAGCTGTTGTCAATGGGATTGCCTTCTGGATTTCTTTTTTAGCTAGTTCATTGCTTGTATATAGAAATGTGATGGATTTTGTATATTAATTTTTTATCTTGCAATTTTTCTGCATTAGTTTATCAGTTCTAAGAGTTTTTTGGTAGAGCCTCTCCAAAGAGCCTCTCTTTGGTAGGTTTTTCTACATATAAGAACATATTGTCTGCAGACAGAGACAATTTGACTTCCTCCTTTCCAGTTTGGATGCCCTGTGCTTGAGTCCCTGGCCTGAGAAACAACCCCATGGGCCACCCCTGGCAGACATATCCCCAGGATGGCTGAGCAGCTGTGTGACCATATCCCAGGCCTGAATTAATATTTGTAAAGATCTTAGAATAGTGTATCATTCATTGCAAGCATGCAATCTTGTTTTTTTTTTAATTTTTTTAATCTACTTTTTAAAAAAAAATATCACAATTACTACTAGCCAGGTTAAGAGCAGAATCTTCTGGGATAATCTAATTCCCTCTCTTTTAACTGTAGGTTTATGGAAGAAATTTGTTTATTGCCTTTCCTTGCCTGAGTAGATTTATTAACTTGGTAGAGTGTTCAGGCAAGGCTAATATCCATTACCTTGCCAGAGAGGATTGGTGTTATAACAACTGGGGTCTGATTGCCTGTCTCTTGGGAGGTAGTTGGTGTGACTCCTCCCTTTTCTCCTCAGAGCTGATGACATGTATGCATACAGTTAGATAGAAAAAATAAGTTTTAATGTTAGATACCATGGTAGGGTGACTATAGTTAAAAACAATGTATCATATATTTAAAAAATAGCTAGAAGAGAGGAGTTGAAATGTTCCCAACATGAAGAAAGAATATAAATACTAAAAGTGATAGGTATCCTAAATACTCTGGCTTGATCATTACATATCCTATGCATGTATTAAAATAGCACATATACCCCATAAATATGTACAAATAGTATGTATTAGAAAAATAAAAAATACATATTATAATAAAATGCAAGGGAATAAGTAATGTGGACTCAATGAAAGAAACGTCGTGTAGCTGGTTTTGCAAAACTGAGGGCAGTTCATTGACCCAGGAGTTGCTCTTCTTGGAGCCTCTAGCAGAAGCTGCCATTTCCCTGCCTTTGTATACCTCAACATTGGCCTTCATTCTTCTTCTTTGCCAGAGCACCTACTCCTCAATTTTGTTGCATTGAATTTTGCTAGCTTACACTTTGCAATTTTGTCACTAGAAAGTCACTTCCCTCTTTCACTTTCATGACATTTGTACTTACGTTTGTTTTCTTTTTGCTCACAAATAATGTCATGTTTTGCTTTTTAGGCAAGTTCAAATGAGAAACTAAAAATCTAATATCTTGAAAAGTACAGAGGAAAACTATGTGGCTTATTTGCCTTTTACTTCTTTTTATTTGTGTTACTTCGTCTTGAATTAGAATGTAATACAGAAAGAGTAAGACAAACTTTGCCCAGTAAGTAAATCATGTGAACAGAAATTATACAAAAATTTAAAATGGAAAACCACAAATGAGTAAAGGAAAGAAGGCTATTTCTCCCTGACATAATAGCCTGGGCCTAACTGCCTTGCATTACCAGGGTGAGACAGAGTAACAAAGAACCCTAAGAGAATCATGCTGAGTGGATGAACAACTGAAAGTCACTAGTTTCTGTCATATTAGTTTCTATGAGAGACAAAATCATCATCGAATCCCCTGTGCCTAGCTCTGAAAGGTCAAATATAACAAGTATTCAATAGTTTTAAGTATTGGATAATAAAAATAAGACTGGAGCAATAAAAGCTATACTTGGCAAAATACAAATTGTTTGCTTACTTGAGTAAAAATTATTGCAATTGAATAATTCTTCCACCCACTTAGACAAAACAAATTTTGCTATCAGTATCTGAGCACTGTGGACACATTTGATACCTGGGGATATGGGGTCAGGACAGGAGGAGGTGACCACTGAGAAGCAGAGTCCTTCACACAAACACTCTAGGGGAAAGGGCGAGGGTCTTAGAGGACTAATTATTTTGGCTCAAGGAAATAGTCCCCTCCTTAGTGAAAGAGTTCAAAAGTTGTCAGCCTGCCTCAGGGAATGAGTTGGGGAGAGCTTGAGTTGAGGACATTGTCACTCTAGAGGAAAGGGTGTTACTGGATGTGGTAAAAACTTTGTGAGTGAAGTGATGGTGGGAAAATACAATTATCTTAGAATTTGAATCGCTGTATCCCCATGCACCTGGAAAAGACCAGGATTCTTGCTAGGGATATTGTTGGGAACAAGCCCCCCAAAATCTGGCCATAAACTGGCCCCAAAACTGGCCATAAACAAAATCTCTGCAGCACTGTGACATGTTCACGATGGCCATAACGCCCATGCTGGAAGGTTGTGGGTTTACCAGAATGAGGGCAAGGAACACCTGGCCCACCCAGGGCAGAAAACTGCTTAAAGGGATTCTTAAGCCACAAACAATAACATGAGTGATCTGTGCCTTAAGGACATGCTCCTGCTGCAGTTAACTAGCCCAACCTTTTCCTTTAATTCGGCCTATCCCTTCATTTCCCATAAGGGATACTTTTAGTTAATTTAATATCTATAGAAACAGTGCTAATGACTGGCTTGCTGTAAAAATACGTGGGTAAATCTCTGTTCCAGGCTCTCAGCTCTGAAGGCTGTGAGACCCCTGATTTCCCACTTCACACCTCTGTATTTCTGTGTGTGTGTCTTTAATTCCTCTAGCGCCCCTGGGTTAGGGTCGCCCTGACCGGGCTGGTCTTGGCAGGGTATTATCACAGACTGAGGAGCACTGTAGACCCCCAGTAAGAACATTATGGGAAGAAAAGGCTATGTCTATAGTAATCCTGACCTGGTGGCCCCAGTGAGGCATAATCATATGGACCCGCATGAATGTATTTTAGAAGAAAGAGAAACATGATCACAGCTTCTACTGTGAATAAAAGAGTTAACAAAACCCAATTATTTGTTCTAAAGAGCTTATTGTCGCAGATGGTCTGGTAAATTGCCAACCAAATACAGAAAGCTATCCGGTAGAGGGCGCCTGATTTCCTGTGTAAAGCATGGAGAGTAAAATGTAGCTTAGGATCAGGGCAAAAATTTTGCTCCTGACATAGAAGAGAATAATATTTATATATGAAAAAAATGTATGTGGGCATTTTTGTGTATGAGTATTCACATTTCTACATACACTTCAGTTTTTTAGGAAAAAAGATATTTCTAATTTAATTAATGAAAATCTGATATCTGATCAAATCCTCATCCCACGCACTCAATATATAATTACCCTGGCTTGCCTTTAGAAAGAATTATGTTCAGTTTAGTAAGGATGCCCCTACCTTTGATGTCTCCTTTTAGTGATTTTCTATCCACTGACCCCCTCATTCTGCTTGTTGGGTATAAACCCCAGGCTGTCTTTGCTGATTTATGAGCTGAGCACCAATGGGTCTCTCTCCCGTATTGATATGGTTTGGGTCAGCATCCCCACCAAAATCTTACATGGAATTGTAATCTCCAGTGTTGGAGGCGGGGCCTGGTGGGAGGTGATTGGATCATAGGGTAGTTTCTCACGGTTTAACACCATCCCCCTGGTGGTGTCATGGTAAGAGTGAGTTATTCCAAGATCTGGTTGTTTAAAATTGTGCAGCACCTCCCCTGTTTCTCTCCTCCTGCTCCAGTCATGAAGGACATGCCTGCTTCCCCTTAGCCTTCTGTCATGATTGTAAGTGTCCTGAGGCCTCCCCAGCCATGCTTCCTGTAGAGTCTGCAGAATCGTGAGCCAATTAAACCTCTTTTCTTTCTAAATTACCCAGCCTCAGGTTTTTCTGTATAGTAATGCAAGAACTAATGCACCTATCATGATAGTTTTGACACCTGTTGCAATACTTTTAAATAAAGCCTTCCTTACTGTTATACCAAGTGTCAGAATAAATTTTTCTTTACCAGATCCTTAAATTAAGGCAGTACAATCAACACTGCAGCATACTCTGGTGACCTACAACATAAAAGGCATCAACCAGCTGGCAAGTCAGGTGACTCAGGGTCTTTTGTCATCTCAGTCCTCATCCTCTAATGCCATGGACTCTCCTCATTTCTCCAGAAGTGTTTCCATTTCCACACCTTTAATAATTCCTTTACTTTAGTTAACCTTTCCAGGTGTGCTCTCCCTGAGCTCTGAGCCTTTTGGTTTAGCTCTGATTTAGTTCATGTCTGTAGCCTGACAATGACTTGTTCTTTCTTAAATTTGTGCTACACAGGTGGAAATCTAAAGTATGGTGCATATTTGATTAAAAGAATAGTACTATGTAGAATTTTAAATGGATAGAAATATATAGGGTTTATGAATACATTTACTGGGGCGAACAACATGTTTTACAAATACACTCATGTTTATGATAGTGTATCCTCAAGAAGACAAAACTAGAATATAACGTATATACTCCTTTACAAGGAGCATAAGTAAAGCGGGGCCCAATTTCATTGTAATGTTGCCATGAGCAAATGGGGCATTACAGTGAAGGAGACAAATGGAAACTGAAGAGAAAGACTCTGTCATTACATAGGCAGGACTCTACTAGGAAAGGATTGACTGGTCTATAAATCAGCTCTGGTTCTTATGGCCCGAAATATTCCCAGAGAGCATGTAAGAGCTAAGACTTCAGAGTTGAATTTTCTGCATCCAAACTGTAGCTCCAAAACTTAATAGCTTCCTGTGCTTTCATTGTTTCTTTTGTAAATGGGGACAGTAATAAAATCTATCACTGTGTGCATTGGTCAGTGATATCTCCAGTGAATAAATGGGGTTAGGGACATGGTAGATGTTCAGTAAATACGAAAAACAAAAGTATTCTTTATTGGCTAAGTGAGCATCGATTATGCAAGTGCTAAAAACAGTGTCTGACTGAAAATAAAGACTGTCTAGAGTTTAGATATCTCATTCCTCTTATTAACATTATCTTTATTATATAACTCTATTAAGTTGGGGAAGTGTCCTTTGAAATTATCAAGTCTCTTGTTTCTTATTAGAAATATAACAAGAAAAAAATTGATCTTTGGAGTGTACTTATCCATTAGTGGAGAGCTTGGTGCAATGAACACTTAACTATTTTCCAGAGAGAATATTGCACTCTCTAAAGTTTGCCTTTCTTGCATATAAATGCTTGCAGTTGGTGTGTTTGCAAGATGGGCTTCAGTAAATCTGAAAACACCCTGTGGACCAGGAGTAATTACTTTTCTTCCAGCCCATACTTATTTGCTACCTTTGACCTATATCCCTTCTACCATTTTGCTTCTGTTCTTTCCCACCCCTTAACCTCCATCATGGCTGGGCTGAATGCAGCTAAGGTACATTTTGTCATTGTTTTTTCTTAGTGGGATATTACTTCCATTTACATTTTAATCACATTTAGATATACTTTTGTTTTCTTTTTGTCCCCATTCATTAGGGTGCAAAAAGTGACAATTTTTGCTTTTTATGAAAAGAGAAAGAAAGATATCATGTCTGGCATGCTATGGAAAACAACTGTACAAGTCATTTATGTTATAATATTTACATCTCATTATGAACATTTAGGACAAAGATGGTTTCCTTTAGTTGGATCAGAATCAACAAAGAACCTCTGAAGTTTCTTTGGAAATTTGAATTTTCATGCAAAAAAATGTTTTTAATCAAATTGAGGATATTTTTTCAATTGTGTATTCTCATTGAGTATGATGCTACTCCCAAGGGTGTAAAAGTGTAGTTCTTGAGAGTGGGAACAAATCTTACAGATTTAAATGATTTGTGGCCCTTCAAAGTTCAACCCTATCTAACAAAGTCTTATTCCTTAGTTTTTTTGTTTTCTCCCCATTGGGTTTTCTTGTGTTTCACATGAGAAGCATTGACATTAAGTTCATGGAAGATACACAAAATGTATATAAGTTCAGTGTTACAAACCTATGGAAAATGAGTGGCTGTGATTGCAGTACTTTCCAAGGCTTACTAGATCTCAAAGTCATATCAAGAGATGTGTCCTCTGCATACATATGGTTTGTCACTGGCCATCTTATAGTTGTTGCTTATTTTTGATCCTTAGCATTTCTAACTGTGTTGTGGGCTTTGAGAATAATTTATATTTTATTAATTCTACAAAAATTGTTCAGCACATCAATAATTAGGTCAAGCATCGAAGAAAAAAGTCTTGACAATATTTAGGTGACTAGCAGCTAGTGAAGTTAAAACATTTCTCACATGCAACAAAATTAAAAGTTAAGTACGACCCTGCCATAGAGGCCGGGAGAGGCGACTGGCCCTTTGTTGGTCTGTGAGAAATCAAACTTCCAACATGACAAGCAAGAAGCCTGCGGTTAAGGGAGTCAGCGTGTCACAAATACAAGCACCTGGGGTCTTTCAAGAGCATCATACCTCCTCCAGCCCCTGGAGCCACCTGCTTTCCTAATTGGCTGTGGGAAATGGCCTGAGGTCCCAGATGCTGCCACTGTGCTGCTGCCTTCCACTCTCTCCAAGCAGAGTGCAAGTTTAGCCACTTTTGAAAGACACCCACCCCCTGGCCTGGGGATGCACAAGTTCAGAGCTTTGCAGGGAGTAACCATGGGTTATGACTTCATGAAAATGTCCTACTCACCAGTGCCTTTTTCGCAGATGTGGATGTGGAGGCATGAGGAAGGGTAATTATTGGATTACCAAGGTGCTGCTAAGAGCAAAGGAGAAAACCCCTATTCCCAGTCATATGTCTGGTGTGACATTTCACTAACCCATTTAAGTGCACAGACCTCCAAATATCTACCTAATGAGTATGATGGTTTGGGCATTTTACACTTAAAATCACTGGCCTCATGTCAACTGAAGCCTGACTGGCCAGTGTCTCAAAGTCACAGATGATGAGCTGATCCCTCAGGAACAGATGGTGTTTCAGCTTTGTGGGAGTGACTGTCAAGGTATGGAGCACTTAGGTGGTCTTTGAAACCTGTCAGGTTTCACATCTCTACTTTGAGTGAAAAGCTCATCACCCACAGTAGTCAGGAATGTGCCTATACTTGCTGGGGCTAATCTGTTGAAACTTTATGTGTAGACAATGGAAACATCCAGGAGCATTTCTGCTTTCATGTAGCCTCTTAATAATTGATGTCCCTGAAGTCCTGTGTCCTCAGGGACAGTTCCTCTGATTCCTGGATTGTACCAGCTTTCATGATGTTAAATCTAATCTGTAAAAATCTGAGCATTAATCTCCATGAAAATAAGACCTTGTTCTTTCTCATTTAAATGCCCCTTTTTTTCTTGTCTAATATTCTGAGTAGGATTTCCAGTACTGTGTTGAAAGAAGTAGTGAGAGTGGGCATCCTTATCTTATAATAAATGTCAGAAAAAAGATTCCAACATTTCACCACTGACTATAGTGTTAGCTAATGGCTTATCTTATAGCTAATAAGGAATGTATCTCTTTATTTTGAGGTGTATTCTTTCTATACCTAATTTGTTATAAATTGTATTAGAAATGGATTTTAAATTTTGTCAAAATAATTTTAGGCATGCATAAAAATAGTTATGATTTTTAATCTTTTATTGTGTAAATAAGGAGTATGGCATTTATTGATTCCAACATATTAAAATATTCTTGCATCCCAGGAATAAATCAAGCTTGATCATAATAAATGATCCTTTTATAGTGCTTTTGAATTTCATTTGCAACTACTTTGTGGATGATTTTGCATCTGTGTTCATCAGGAATATTGGCTGTAATTTTTTTTTTCTTGTAATGTCCATCTCTGGCTTAGGTATCAAGGTAATGCTGGCTTCATAAAATGAGTTTGGCAGTATTCCTCCTTAATTTTTTCAAAGATTTGGTTCTGTTTAAATGTTTGGTGAAATTCAGGAGTAATCAGATCTAAATAAAAGTAAGGACACTAAAAATAAATGATAAAAATATTTTAAAGTTTTAAGTGTTTATCACTTTCAAATAATTTTTAAGTATTCATTACTTATAAAAGTTTATCTATAAACATTAGAAAATGTTTATAATTTGTTAATTTGCTTATGTAATTTAATACACTACAATTTATTTGTTTGTTTGTTTTTTGAAACAGAGTCTCACTCTGACACCCAGCCTGGAGTGCAGTGGCACAACTCGGCTCACTGCAACCTCCACCTCATGAGTTCAAGGAATTCCCTGCCTCGGCCTCCCGAGTAGCTGGGATTACAGGTGCACACAACCATGCCTAGCTAATTTTTTTTTGTTTGTTTTTGTTTTTTTCGTTGAGATGGGGTTTCACCGTCTTGGCCAGGCTGGTCTTGAACTCCTGACCTCGTGATCCACCCGCCTCGGACTCCCAAAGTGCTGGGATTACAGGCGTGAGCCACCTCGCCAGGCCTACAGTACAATTTATATCAGTAAATAAATTACATTGAAGTCCATAAGCAAATTTAGTTATAAAGTTAAGAAAAGTTTGAATAGATTTTAAATTTAACTTTTAGCATAAATTTTTCATTTGGTTATTTTTAAACCTGCATTGAATACAAAGATTAAACTTTGTACTTTTTGATTATAGAGATATACATATAGTATATAAATAGATACATATTCTATCTGTGTTATTAAATTTTCACGGTGGGTTCAATTAGGAAAAAGATATCTAAAAAGTCTCTGGGAACAAGATGGGGAAGACAATAATGAAAAACGAAACATTTGAGAAACACAGCTCTAAACTCATGTAAAGAGTGCATGAAGGAAAGCAAAAACAGAAATGGAAAGTGGCCCAGAAGCATTAAGAAAGTGGAAATCAGTATGTTCCCTATTTAAGGCATTTGCAGGAAGCAAGGCCTTCAGAGAACCTAGAGCCCAAGGTTCAGAGTCACCCATCTCAGCAAGCCCAGAAGCATCTGCAGTATCTACGATGGCCTCACCCTTTGCTTTACTGATGGCCCTGGTGGTGCTCAGCTGCAAGTCAAGCTGCTCTCTGGGCTGTGATCTGCCTGAGACCCACAGCCTGGATAACAGGAGGACCTTGATGCTCCTGGCACAAATGAGCAGAATCTCTCCTTCCTCCTGTCTGATGGACAGACATGACTTTGGATTTCCCCAGGAGGAGTTTGATGGCAACCAGTTCCAGAAGGCTCCAGCCATCTCTGTCCTCCATGAGCTGATCCAGCAGATCTTCAACCTCTTTACCACAAAAGATTCATCTGCTGCTTGGGATGAGGAACTCCTAGACAAATTCTGCACTGAACTCTACCAGCAGCTGAATGACTTGGAAGCCTGTGTGATGCAGGAGGAGAGGGTGGGAGAAACTCCCCTGATGAATGCGGACTCCATCTTGGCTGTGAAGAAATACTTCCGAAGAATCACTCTCTATCTGACAGAGAAGAAATACAGCCCTTGTGCCTGGGAGGTTGTCAGAGCAGAAATCATGAGATCCCTCTCTTTATCAACAAACTTGCAAGAAAGATTAAGGAGGAAGGAATAACATCTGGTCCAACATGAAAACAATTCTTATTGACTAATACACCAGGTCACGCTTTCATGAATTCTGTCACTTCAGAGACTCTCACCCCTGCTATAACTATGACCATGCTGATAAACTGATTTATCTATTTAAATATTTAACTATTCATAAGATTTAAATTATTTTTGTTCATATAACATCATGTGCACCTTTACACTGTGGTTAGTGTAATAAAACATGTTCCTTATATTTACTCAATCCATTATTTTGTGTTGTTCATTAAACTTTTACTATAGGAACTTCCTGTATGTGTTCATTCTTTAATATGAAATTCCTAGCCTGACTGTGCAACCTGATTAGAGAATAAAGGGTATATTTTATTTGCTTATCATTATTATATGTAAGATGTAAGTAAAAATGACCTTTCTCTAAACCAGGTTGTATGTTGTACTCAAGATATAAAGCTGAATACAATAAATCTACTTCCTACTCCCTTGCATATTTGGTTTTTGTATGGAATAAAACTAAAAATGGTAATCATACTTAATATCAGTTATCCTAAATACTATAAGAAGAAGGAGCAACTAATGATTTCTCTCAGCAGTCGGTAAACTGAGACACGTGAGGAAATAAAAACAAACAGATATCCTCAATAAGTTGACTGGTAAACAACTAGTAGAAAATGTCTATTGCCAGTTGGATATATGAGTTTGCAACTTACAAGGAATGCAGTTGCTGGGGGTTCATACATGGCAAGCAAAATCCCAGAAATGGAAGTGCTCATGCGTGGAGAGAGTGTAGACAGAGAAAAGGACTTAAGCAGGATTTTGAGGACCTTCCACCTTTAAAGTGAGGGAAGAGAAGAGACGCAGAGGAACCAGAGGTGGTGTCCCTTATATTAGACTAACAACAAGAGAGATTGGTGATTAATATGGTTTGGATCTGTGTCCCTGCCCAAATCTCATGTGGAATTGCAATCCCCAGTGTTGGAGGTAGGGCCTGGTGCGGGGTGACTGGGTCATGGCTATTTCTCATGGTTTAACACCATCCCCTTTGGTGCTGTCATGGTGATAGTGAGCTCTCCTGAGATCTAGTTGTTTAAAAGTGTGTGGCACCTACCCCTACCCTTCCTCTTGCTCTCACTTTACCTTCCTCCCTGAAGCCTCCCCAGAAGCAGATGCTGCCATGCTTCCTGTATAGCCTGCAGAATTGTGAGGCAATTAAACCTCTTTTCTTATAATTTACCCAGTCTCAGCTATTTCTTTGTAGCACTGCAACAATGGACTGATACTGTGATAAAAGTGTATTTAAGAAGATAAATGTGCTGGGAAGATGAATCAGTAGATTTTCCCAAGATAGGGATTAAAACTGCCCAGTAATTGGGAAATAGATGGCATTGGCAATCTTAGTGAGAGAGCTGGTTTGGTGGAATTAATAAGTAGAAGTCATACTGGAGTAGGATCCAAGTAAGAGAAGTTAGTGACTCTGACGTGAAGATGGAAATAGAATGGAATTTGAAAAGAATGTGGATTATTGTTTTTGTACACAGCTTTTTTTCTTTTTTGCAGTATATTTTTTCTGGATAGATTTCGTGTAACTGATGTACTGGCAACCATATTGATATGTTTAGTATATTTATGTTAAATTAAAATGTTTAATTACAATAATAATTTTTCATTTTTTAAATAAATACTACTTTGAATATCAGTAAGCTGCCTTAATTCTGTAGGTGGGAATAGAAAACTAATTCAATCCATCATCACAATATTTAATTAATACTGATAATATAATGATTCCTGGACCTACTGGCTTTATTAATTAAGTTACTTAACTTGCGTAATTGTAACACTGGTTTACTATAATTTTACTTCAGCTTTTAACACATTTTATTTTCTGGTAGAGCTCATATATTACTTCTTGGCAACTTTTCCTGATGTTATGAATATTACAATCTTATGCCAATCCAAAAATAACTAAATTACCATCAACATAAAGACTGAAAACTTCCTTCACAAATTAATAATGAAAAGGGAATCAACGAATCTCTGTCTCAATACTTAAGATAAAGAAAAAATTGGTCATAACCAACTGAAAATGCAGTATGAACCATGGAAATTCAGAGAACAAGAAAGAATTGTGTAGAATTCACAAGAAAAAAAAAGATTTAACAATTATAACTGGGCCGGGTGCTGTGGCTCATGCCTGTAATCCCAGAACTTTGGGAGTCCGAGGCAGGAGGATCACGAGGTCAGGAGATCGAGACCATCCTGGCTAACACAGTGAAACCCCGTCTCTACTAAAAAATACAAAAAATTAGCTGGGCGTGGTGGCAGGCACCTGTAGTCCCAGCTACTGGGGAGGCTGAGACAAGAGAATGGCATGAATCCAGGAGGCGGAGCTTGCAGTGAGCCAAGATCATGCTACTGCACTCCAGCCTGGGTGACAGAGCAAGCATGCCGTCTCAAAAAAAAAAAAAAAAAAAAAAAATTATAACTGAAACTCAGAATACAAAACTGACAAAATCACCCATAATTTACACTATATTACAAAGAATTTGACACTGAAATTTCATTCTGCTTACATGTATGTGTGGTGTTAAGAAACTCAATCTCTTTGAGCCTGAGTTTTCTCATAAATAAAATGGATTCAGAAAATTTATATAGTTGTGATCATAAAGGAACACATGCAGTTTAAAGCACCTACCACAGTATCTTCCACCATGTTGCCTGGTCAACATGGTGAAACCCTGTCTCTACTAAAAATACAAAAATTAGCTGGGCATGGTGGTGGGCGTCTGTAATCCCAGCTACTCAGGAGGCTTAGGCTGGAAAATTGCTTGTACCCAGGAGGTGGAGATTGCAGTAAGCTGAGATCACACCTCACTCAAGGAGTTAAACGATGATAAGTATTTTCCTCCTTTTCTTCATACAGCTGTAGATAGGAATAGTATTTGTCTTTCTGTAAGATTTTTAGGATCTGTTGTGTCATACCTTTCAGGAATTGACCTTCAAAGGAAGCAGCCTAAAAAAAAAAAACCCACAGATTCTGTCATGAACTGTAGAGAGGCTGAAAAATTGTCATTCCTCACTTCAAAGTGTCCTATTTATATTCAGTCAGGAAATGGTGGCTTGTATAAATACCTGAGACAAGAGAATAATCATGCAGATTGATGCGCAGAAGACATGTGATGTTTCTTGACTGATTATGGCACCTGGCACATTCTCTCTCTGGCTTTACTCCCTTCACCTTCCTGCCCATTCACACGGAGCTGTTTTCTGTTCTGTTGTGGTTTCAGCTTGATGGTTTCCCTAAAGATCAGAGTGCCACAAGTGCTAAGCAGAAGTGAAATAAAATTTCTAGGTTTTGCAGAACCACCTGCAAGAGAGGATTTCCTGAATTTCCGCTGAGTATGATGTAATAGTAACTTAATGAAAAGGAAAGAGAAAGCAGAATGTAATTTATGTGCAGTCTCCTGAAAACCTCTCAGGGGATCACAGCCCCTGGTAGCCAAAGGTGACAAGGGCAGCCACCAAGACTGGAGGGCTGATTTCTGATCTATGCAGAAACCCATCACTTCTGGGCATTTCTCTTTATGCTGCAAAAATTATGCTTCTTGGCAAGAAACGATGCTAATGCTGTCATAAGCCTGTTCCTTACCCTTGGTCTAATACAAAGAGAATCAGTTTCTGGCTACCATCAGGGCATGCATTTTTTGGAACCGACAGTTATAGGGATATAGAGAGAGATGTATTCCTTGCCTATAGACCACAGTGCATACCAGCCTCTAGGATCACCCTCTCCACATACAACGTATGGGACTCCAGGGGACAGGCAGACCGACCAATCTTGACTGGAACTTAATAGTATCCAGAACAAGTTCGTGTTTAATAGTGCATTAAACAACTATTAATAGTACAATTTTAGTTTCACAGATCATTCCTATTATTAGACTTCAAACATTAACAAATAAAATAATATTCTCATTGTCACTTTGAATTATGATCTTGACAGTTCTTCCACTTAATAGTAAAAACTCTGCCTTGGTATCAAAAGAGAGAAGTCTCACAAGAGCTAACGAATGTGAAAGAATAGTATTGTTACCAGAGAGCTAGTGAGGTTTATTCATTCAAAGTGTATCAATTCTGGTATGATTTGAGGTGTATTTTTGTAATCAGCAATATATTTTCATTGAGATGTTCCAACAGGATGTCTGTGCGAATTCTTGAGTTAGCAGCAAGGAAGAGCCTGAAATTGCAGAGGAGTCTCTTCATGTATCCCTCAGGCCACACATTGTGATATATATATATGTACATATATACACACATATGTATATCACACATTATGATATATATATGTACATATATACACACATATGTATATTTACAGTTATTTTCTTGTTTTATAAATATATGGTTATTATTTCCTTAATTTATATATACACACTAAAAAAGGGACTGGGTGCCGTGGCTCACGCCTGTAATCCCAGCACTTTGGAAGCCGAGGTGGGTGAATCACTTGAGTTCAGGAATTCAACACCAGCCTGGCCAACATTGTAAACCCCATCCCTACTAAAAATACAAAAATTAGCCAGGCGTGGTGATGGGTGCCTGTAATCCCAGCTATTTGGGAGGCTGACACAGGAGAATCTCTTGAACCCTGGAGCCAGAGGTTGCAGTGAACTGAGATGGCGCCACTGCACTCCAGCCTGGGTGACAGAGCGAGACTCCATCAAAAAAAAAAAAAAAAAAAAAAAAAAAGAAAGAAAGAAAGAAAGAGCAGAAAAGGGAATACTCTCCTAAATCTCCGTAACACATATAAAAAGCAGAATTCTTGGAGTATTCTGGAGAAAACTGAAAAATAAGTCACCCTTCATACTGAAGATAAGTCTCATTTGTATATTCAGTCAGGAAACAGTATCTTACAGAAAAATCTGGAAGAGTTTATTTTCTTAAACCTAAGTGAAATAGACATACCATTCATTTGCTGATTCCAATACCCAGCACAGTTCTCTCCTTCTTCCCCAGCTTTTCTGGATCTCATTCTTCACTCCTATTGAAGCTCGGAAAATAATACGCCAAAGTGAAGATCTAAGAAGCAGCCTCAGAAGCAAAGTTTCTCTCTGGCCTTCTCCTGCCCTCCTGTTTGTCACCCCTCATCTCCCGAGGCTAGCCATAAAAAGTAGAAACTCTCTTTCCCAAGGCTGGTAATAGAAACCAGAGCCCTTTCCCTCCAAAGCCAGCCATAAAAACCTATAAACATTACTTGAACTTTCCCTCACCTTTGTGTGTAAGAACTGAACTGGCCATAAAGAAATTCTCTGACCTGCCTTGTTTGATTGTAGATACTAAGACCCCCATTCCAAAAAGGGCTCTGCCACATACCCAAGAGGAAGGAATGGTGCATGGAGAGGCCAAGAAGTATCTGACCAGAAAGGCCTTGCTGGGTTTCCCCTACTCAGAATATTAGCATTAGATGATGCCCTTTTTGTCTAATCACATTTCTGCACAGCTGCCCATTCCTCATGGAATGTAAGCATAAAAATGGATAGTTTTTTCCTGTACTTTGGGTCTTCATTTTGAAGGCTTCCATAGTTATATAAAACGATGATTAAATAAACGTGTTATGCTTCTCGCTTGTTAACCTGCCTTGTTATAGGCATGTCAGCTGTGACCCTTTTGATAGGAAGGAAAGAGATCACACTATTTCTGCCCTTATAGTTCTGATGATGAAGATGGGATGTCTGAAGCACCTGACTCACCTATTGATGAGGTCCTGGGACAACTGATAAAGAGCTGGCAAATAAAGGTAAGAATTTTTACCAAGGTGAGTTCTGAATCTCTGCCTGTAGTTTCTGGTCAAGAACTAAAGGTAAAAATTTATCTTTATATCTTACTTTCCAAATGCAGGTCAGCAGGAGATCATTTGTTTGAACTGTTCTCTTACGTAAATTTGGATTTCAGGGACCCATTTGTTATTGATCCTTTCCCTTCAACGAACAGCTGTCATTTTCCTGTTTTGTGTCCTGAGAACCCAGCTTGGCTTGCTGCCTGTCAGGACACACTTTGGTGTGTGAAGGGGGCTAAACAAATGTTGGAGGCTCCCATTAAAAGCTTACATATTGCCTATTGCAAGCTCTCAAGGCATCTAAATCTTTCTTTCTTTTGGCTATTTGTGGGGGTAGCTCTGAATTTTGAGAGGGCTGCATCTTTGCATTTCTTTGATGATGTCTCATGTATCCTTGGTTAAGTCACAAAAGACTTGGTTTCGGTTCTGAGTCGCTTGGTAGGTATCGTTGTTTTAAAAGAAGAGAAAAAAAAAGAAAGTTTCAAACATTAGAAATATTGGTTGTTTTTTCTTGCTGAAATCTGATAAGGGATTTAAAAGTATTTTTTTAAAAGAGCTCTGTGGTCAAATAATAGCTTAATTTAAAGCTGATATCCAGGCTACCATTTTTTTAAGAGTCTTTCTGATTTTCTTCTTAGGCTCTTGTTTATCCCATGGGAATTTTTTTCAGTAAACTTAAACTTTTTTTATTATAAACTTGATTCCTCTGTTTGCTTCCTTTCTTGTAGGCAGGATTTTTACCGGTAAAAAAAAAAAAAAAAGTAAAACTTCATTGGCCTTTTTGGGAAGCTTAAGACCTCCCCAGTCTGGCTCCTCTAAGACTTGTTCTTCCATTTACTTCTGCCCCTCCTTCCTTCTGCCACCTTCAATCTTCCATCTAGGTCTCTCTTATCATCGACAAGCCCCTGCCTCTGCATTTAGTGGTCAGTGGTTGGAAAATTACTAAGCAGAAACGTCAGAGTTCTGGCTACCACATAAAGGGAGGTAGAGAAGACTTCTAGAAAGCCTGGGATTCCTTGAAGACTGAAAAAAAAAAAAGGTGCCACAGACCCCCCGACTACATGGAGTCCTCTGTCTTCCTCAGGAACCCCAAGAGTCATGGGTGGGTCCTTCTTGCATCTGGAGCTCTGCTCTCCCTTGCCTTGAGTTCCCTGATCTCTTTGGCTTTTGGGGTATCAAGGGTAACTTCACACTGTGAGAGAGCCACCTACCTGCCAAGACCAGAGACAGTGGGCAGGTCTGTTCTCTGTATAAGTCTGTCGCCTTCCACCAGCTTTTTCTTCAGAGCTAAAAGGAGGAAATTTCCTGGAAAGAACTGACCCAAACACTGGAATGAGCCCATTTCTTTAAATTTCATGTCCTAGAGAGGGGAGATACTCCCAGCTTCAGGCAGGACATGTCCTCTTTGGACAATGGGCAGCTCTGGGGAGAGAAAGGGGCAGGAGGTGTCCCTTGCCTCCAGCCTATGCAGCCTCCCAGGACCTCCTGACTCGTCCCTCACTCTACTTACTGCAGGTCACATGGAAGTGAGAGCCACCCCATCTGACTGTGGCACTTCAAGGGAAATCAGGAAAACTGTCCTGATTGAAGGTACATTAACTCTTTAGCATAAGTTGTCAGTTTTACTAATTTACTCCTCCTATCAGATCATGCCCCTCGACTTTATAATTGAGAAAATTCTTACTTTCCCTTTGAATAAGGAATGAGCTTGCATCAGTTCCATCTTGATTCAATAGTTAGAGAGAGCACTAACATGAAGTAACTTCAGAGAATATAGTGACTGCCACAGGTGTCAACAGGGTAGAATTGAGAGGCATCTTGGCAATATTGCAATTAAAGAAGTAATCATGGTCAGTTGCTCAGGCAGCCGGGCAGGCGTTCAATTTAGCAGGGATCTCTCAACTCTGACTCAGGTTAGAAACCCAACCATTAGATTGTTTCTCTTCTATTCGTGGGTTAGAGGGCCCTAATTTACATGTTAAACCATTTTTCCTTTCCCTCCTCCACCAATTGTAGGGAACCAGTTTAGCGTCAGGACAACATCAACATTTTTTAATTCACTTGGTTCTGTCCTTTGTGATTGCCTAATTAGCCTTTCAAATATTAGAACCCCTTCCATTCTTGGGTAACTGCTTACATTTTAATGTAATTTTTCCCTTATATTTATATTATAATTTTACCATATTTATATTATATGTAAAAGTTCTGATTTGGCTTCATATTGTCACCCTCCCCTGAAAAATCTCTATAGCCATATCTCATTTCATATCTCACAGTTTTCAACTTGTTATATATAATCTACAGTATTGGGGAACCCAGTAGCAGGTTTGGAGGCACCTAGGCAGGGGGAGTGGTGGGGGCACTGAGTGCTGGGCCGCTGGCCCTGCCCTCGTCCCACTGAGGAGACAGGTTTTACTGCTCCCAGGCCCACCTCCACCCAGGAACATCTAGTCCACCTGAGAAAAGGTGTGGGGAGGCAGGGATCAGTGCCCGGTGCCCAGAGAGACATGGCGAGGTATCACCATGCAGCACCCTCTGGAGATAGTCCTGTTTTTCAAGACTCAGAAGCAGGAGTGTGCATGTGGCCTTACTTCCACCCTTCCTGCCAGGTGAGTCATGAGCTGTAGGGGTGTAGACCCACTGATGTCCAGTCTGGCATCAAAATGCAGTAAATGAAGGGAGTCCTGCCTATACCTCTATGTCCATTGAGCTGATAAAGAATGCAGGAGCTCATCTGTGACTCTGTTTAGAAGCTTCCATGTTCTGACTCCTTCAGGAAGAGACTGCACCAGGCACAGGACTCTCATTTGTTCAAACAATGAAAGCGCACATCATGCACTGGAATAAGCTGGAAAAGCCAGCAGCAGCCTGAGAATGTGGAAGGAAGACAGAGATGTTTAAAGCATAGACATCAGTGTCAGGTACTCAGGAGATGGAATAATACCAACGAGCAGCATTAAGTCAACTGTTCAGATCATTCTTATCAGAAGGAGAGAAGATGAAGTGGATTCTGAGAACACAGAGTTCTGTTGAGCTGTGGCCAACATCAGTGTCCATGGCATCGGTAACACTGACACCACAGCAGCCTGCAGAATATTGGGAAGGATGGGGGTTAGTCCGTTCCCAGATGCAAACTTTTGATTTCTCCCTAGAACCCAGCAAGTCATCACAGTGCAGGGAAAATTATTCATGGGGACAGTGCAGTCCAAGGGATCTCTTAAATTCTGCTCACAATGCAGCCTTCTTTAAAGACCAACAATACGAAGACAATTCTTGAACAGAAGGGTCACAGGAAGACCCCCCAATAATGACATTTCATTCTATGTCATTTCCTTGTAACACTGATGAGAGAAGAAACTGACTGCCCACCAGGGCCTTGTCTGTGTGGAGTTCTCCCCATGCCTGCATGAGTTTTCTCCAGGTACTTCAGTTTCCTCCTGCATCCCAAATATGTGTATGTTAAGTTAATTGGTTTGTCTAAATTTCTCCAGTCTCAGTGAGTGAGTGTGTGTGTGTGTTTGAATGTGCCCTGTGATTAAATAGCTTCCTGTCCAGTGGGGTTTTCCACCTTACACCCTGATCTGTGAGGATAGGTTCCTGCCACCCTTGACCCTGAAACGGAATAAGTGGATTGGAAAATGAATAAATGAATGAAGGAGTACAAATGATTGCAAAACAAAAATTCATAAAGCATATGACACTTATATAGATGCACAACAATGCATGAAAGTGCTCAGTGCGCCCACCATATTTGTTTCTGTTTGTTTTGGAACTGCTTGGTTCTAAGAGGTGTTCCTTACAATTTTCACTTTGTAAACATTTATTTTTTGATAAAACCTTCTATAGTAATATAGACTGGAAAATATCATCTATTGTAATGCCAACCATAGACAGCCAAAGACAACCATACTAAGCAATGTGGCTGAGTCTGTAGTTAAAGCCAGATCTTCCTTGGCAAGCAGCCCTTTAAAGGCATTCATTTTGTGTTGCAATTGTAGCCGTGAGACAGCAAAATACCTAACATAACTAACTCCATTTTGTTTACGGGGCCTACACCCATTCTTGCACGTAGGTTGGGATGATTTTAGAGCAGAGATAACGTGCAAAAACAGCAATCATGTAATTTTTAAAACTAACTCTGGGATTAAAGGAGAAGAATGTAAACTAACTATGTTACCTTAAAGATTCATAGGAGCATTGTGACCTGACAAAGAACAAAGAATTTTTCAAATTCCTTGGACCTGTGCTGGTGCCCAGTTGTCTGCTATTGATGGTCACCTATTTATCCTGACCCCCTTCCTCTTCTGCCTGCCCTTAACATAAAAAGAGCCTGAAATTTGTACCGTCTTAAGATGGTATTTGAAGATACTAGTCTACTGTCTTCTCAGTTTGCAGGCTTTCCTAATGAATCTGCTTTCCCCCTCAACATCTCTCTTCTCTTGAGTTTGGTTTTCGAGAGATGAGCAGCTGAACCTGGGTTCATTTTCACTAACAAGGAATACCTGAGGCTGAGTAATTTATAAAGAAAAAAATGTTTATTTGGCTCACAATGCTGCTGGCTGGAAGACTGGGCATCTGGTGAAAGCCTCAGGCTGCTTAGATGCTATACAGTTTAGATGTTTGGTGGAGACAACTGAGATTTCTATACTTTACATGTTTGCTGGGGATAAACATCTAAGCATCACAATCTTGGTCATATGAATGATCTTTTCAGCACTCACAACTCAACCAATGGACCGAAGGAGAAAGAGGGGAAGAGATTCTTCACTGGACACAATCAGTACACAAGATTAAGTCTTGAATGGGCTGGGGATAGAAATATCCTTCTCCTTGGCAATAAGAGCAGCAGGCTGACCTGTGAGTCCTGAAGGAGGAGAAAGTCAGAGTCCATATGGCTGGGCTGTCCCAGAAATTATTAGTTGTTTTCTCTTTATTCTTAAATACACAAGAAAACTCAAGAGTAAAAAATAAATTGGCTTCTAGGAGTTTGCAGTTGATAGGTTAATAGAGTTGTTTTAGTATATTTTTGAAGAAATCACTAATTAAATGTTATGATTTTTTTTTTAATTGGCAGACAAATCTACTTCATTTTACTACTTAAAAGATATTTCGTTGGCTGGGTGCAGAGGCTCACACCTGTAATCCTGGCACTTTGGGAGGCTGAGGCAGGCGGATCATTTAGGGCCAGGGGTTCAAGACCAGCCTGGCCAACATGGTGAAACCCTGTCTTTACTAGAAATACAAAAGTTAGCCGGGCATAGTGGTGTGCACTGATAGTCCCAGCTACTCCAGAGGCTAAGGCACGAGAATCACCTGAACCCAGGAGGTGGAGGTTGCAGTTAGCTGAAATTGTGCCACTGCACTCCAGTCTGGGTGACAAAGCAAGACTCTGTCTCAAAAAAAAAAAAAAAAAAAAAGGAATGTATTTCATCTACTTTTCCACTGAACTTAAGGCAGTCAGTTCAATTCATTTACACTACACCCCCTGTTGCTCTGTAAAGCAATAGACAGCAACCATTTGGCATTCAAAATGCATCTCGGAATCCTAGTCATCTCACTCTCCCTGCTCCATTGATTTGATGTCCTCTTCTTTACTTTCTATGTTCATATCTATCCCCCACTTCCTTTAAAGGACCCTTCCAGAAAAGCCATTATATTGATTCTCCCTAAAGTTTTCACCTTGCACAATTGGTGTGGTCAGAATAGTTCATCCCTCCAGATTTATATTTCTCTCCAAACAGTTGTATAAAAGGGTGTAATCCAAATAGTGTTATTGAGAAGACAGAGTTAGTATTTTAAAAATATCTTAAAACAGCCTGGCATGGTGGCTGATGCCTGTAATCCCAGCACTTTGGAACACTGAGGCAGGATGATCGCTTGAGCCCAGGAGCACCAGACCAGCCTGGGCACATGTTGAAACCCTGTCTCTACGAAAAATTTGAAAAATTAGCCAAGCATGGTCGTGCACGCTTGTGGTCCCAGTTACTCAAGAGACTGAGGTAAAAGGACTGCTTGAGCCCAGAAGGTCAGGTTGCAGTGAACCGTGATCGCACCACTGTACTGCAGCCTAGGTGACACAGTAAGACCCTGTCTCAAAAAAGAAAATCTTAAAACAGTGGATGGTTCCTATTAGGCATGCAATAAATTTTGGTGTTATTTTTAATATTAGTATTATTATTAATATCATCATCCAGATTAAAATAGAAACTTTTGGGATCATCCAATTCTATTTCTATTAATTCCAGGTTCCTCAAGCCTATCTTATCGTTGCCTGGGTGGATTTATTAACTAGGTAGAGTCTTCAGACAAGCTTAATGTCTAACACTCTGCCAGAGAGCATTGTTGGTGTTCTAGCAACTGCAGCCTGGTTGTCAATCTTTTGGGAGTTGGTTGGTGTGACTTCTGCCTTCTCTCCAGAGCTGATCACATGTGGATTAAGTGAAAGAAAGTCAAGTAGCTGATCTTCGAAAACTCTCTAGTCCCCAATTTTTGCTGCATTGAAGTTTGCTAACTTACACTTTGCAGTTAGTAAGGGGAAAGTCACTCCCCTTATTTCAATTTCATGACAATCAGAATTGCTTCTGTTTTCTTTCTCCCTACAAACAACTGTCAAGTAGTACTTTCTACAAAAGTTTAAATGAGAAACAAGAAAAACACGAATTTTGGAAATTATAGAGAAAAGCAGTGTAGCTCTCTTGCCTTTCTTTTACTTTCCTTTGTTTGTGTTACTTCATCATGAATTAGAATATAATGTGGTAGCAGCAAGACAAACTGCCCAGTAAACCACTATGTTAAAAAGATGTTCTAAAAATTCATTTGTTGTTGAGCTTTAAATTTAAAATGAAGAATCACAAATCAGTAAAGGAAAGATGGCTATGAGTATTTAATGTGATAGCATGGGGCTCACTGCCCTGCACCGTCAAAGTTTCATGTAGACAGAGATGTAAGAAACTTCAACAGATCACACTGAACTATTGAACAACTGAGGGTCACCAGTTTCTGTAATATGAGCCTCTAAAGAGAGGCAGCAGCATCTTTGACTCTCCTGTGCATAGCTCATAAATTTTAAGCATAAAAACTGTTAATAGTTTAAAAGAATTAAAGATAACAAAAGAGTTAAAGAAAGAATAAAAGCTGTACTTGGTGAAATAAAAATTATTTAACTACTGAAGATAAAATGATTACAATTGGATAATTCCTTTACCTACTTAGACAAAACAAACCTTTGTTATCAGCGTTCTAGGGCTGTTGAGACTTTGATACCTAGGGCACGGGTCAGAAGAAGAGGAGGTCACCACTGACAGCATATACTCCTTCACCCAAATATTCTAGGAGCAAGGACAAAGGTCACAAAGGATTTATTGTTTTGGCAACAAAGAAGCAAGAACCTCCTTGGAAAAGGAGTTCTAAAGTCATCAGGATGTGGTGAGCCTGCATTTAGGGAGTGACTTGATGTGATAAATACCTTGTGAGTCATCAGTGCTGAGGAAATAACATTATTTTAAGATTAAAATTTCCACACCCATATGCACCTTAAAAAAGGAAAAAAAAACAAACCAACAGAATTTCTTTTAGGGGTATTGGCACAGCCTGAGGAGTGCTATATTTCTCCAGTAAGAAAATAATGCAAAAAAGGCAATGTTCATTGATCTAAGCTTGAGCCCTCAGGGAAGCATAACCACATGAACCTGAATGAATATATTCTAGAAGGAGGGAAGCACCAGAGAAGTTCTTTCACTAATAACCATCAACGTCTTCTGTGAATCAAATTTCAAACAAAGATAGTCCTAAAAAGTTTAATTTCCAGAGATAGGTAATTTCCTAACTGAATACAGAAACCCATAGGGCCCAGGGATCCTGATTTCCTATGCAAAATGGAGGGTAAAACTGGAGGCTAGGATCTGGGCTAAAAGTATATACTTCTAACAGTAGCACAAAGATGTTTCTCATCTGATCGATCAATATTCATTTGGATTGATATATCTTAAGTTTACTGGGAATATTGAACATCCATTGCAAAAATCAAGAGTGTAGAGTGATGACCTCCTTTTAGGTCATATAGAACAAGGTTTTTCAACCCCCATCCATGGACCGGGGTACTGGTCCTGGCCTGGTAGGAACAGGGCCGCACAGCAGGAGGCAAGCAGGCCAACCAACAAGCATTAACGCCTGAGCTCTGCCTCCTGTCAGATCAGCAGTGGCACTGGATTCTCAAAAGAGCAGGAACCCTATTGTGAAGTGCAGATGCGAAGGATCTAGGTTGTGGTCTCCTAATGAGAATCTAATGCCTCTGAAAACATTCCCTCCCTGACCCCATTTTTCGTGGAAAAATTATCTTCCACCAAACTGGTGGCCAAAAGTTGTGGATGCTGATATAGAAGACATGTAAATGAAAACAATAAATGGAATTAAAAATTTAGAGAAATGCTCAGAAAAATGAAAACTATTTGTGCTCCATTAAAGCCATGCATAGATAGAATGTCTTCATAGAACCTAGGATCCAAGGTTCTATGAAGACCTCAGCTCAACCAGGCCAAAAGCATCCTGATTTCTCAATGGCCCTCCTCTTCCCTCTACTGGCAGCCCTAGAGGTGTGCAGCTGTGGCTCTTCTGGATCTCTAGGATATAACCTGCCTCAGAACCATGGCCTGCTAGGCAGGAACACCTTGGTGCTTCTGGGCCAAATGAGGAGAATCTCTCGCTTCTTGTGTCTAAAGGACAGAAGTGACTTCAGATTCCCCCAGGAGAAGGTGGAAGTCAGCCAGTTGCAGAAGGCCCAGGCTATGTCTTTCCTCTATGATGTGTTACAGCAGGTCTTCAACTTCTCACACAAAGCGCTCCTCTGCTGCATGGAACATGACCTTCCTGGACCAACTCCACACTTTACGTCATCAGCAGCTGGAACACCTGGAGGCCTGCTTGGTGCAGGAGATGGGAGAAGGAGAAGCTGGGGGCAGTGGGTGATTGAGGGCTCTACACTGGCCTTGAGGAGGTATTTCCGGGAATCCATCTCTACCTGAAAGAGAAGAAATAAAGATTGTGCCTGGGAAGTTGTCAGAGTGGAAATCATGAGATCCTTTTCATCCACAAGTTTGCAAGAAAGATTGAGAAGTAAGGATGAAGACCTGGGCTCATCATGAAATGATTCTCATTGACTAATCTGCCATATCACACTTGTACATGTGACTTTGGATATTCAAAAAGCTCATTTCTGTTTCATCAGAAATTATTGAATTAGTTTTAGCAAATACTTTATTAATATCATAAAGCAAGTGTATGTCAAAAACATTCAGCTCCTGGGGCATCCGTAACTCAGAGATAACTGCCCTGATGCTGTTTATTTATCTTCCTTCTTTTTTTTCATGCCTTGTATTTATGATATTTATATATTTTATATTTTCATCTTCACATCGTATTAAAATTTATAAAACATTCACTTTTTCATATTAAGTTTGCATTTTGTTTTATTAAATTCATATCAAAGAAAACTCTGTAAATGTTTCTATTCTAAAAACAATGTCTACTTTCTCTTTTTGTAAACCAAATTGAAAATATGGTAAAATGTATTAACTCATTCATTTCATTCCTATTATATGTATAAATTGAGTAAATGGCAAACTGTGGGGTTTTCTTAAAGAAATACAGGTGAATAAAGCAAACACAGTTTCTCTCAGTCTAAGAGGGAAAGAGACGTAAAAACAGGACAAATATTTATATTATTTCAATTATGTTAAATGCTACAAAGAGAAGTAAAGAAAAGTGATGTTCTCACATCAGAAGCTTTAGGTATAAATGGTGCTTGGACGGGAAAAATATTAGATATCCTTCCTAAGGTGCATGGGAGATATGTAAGTACACGTCTTATTGGCAGGTGGGAATTATGTGTCTAGAATGCCATGGGGGAAGGTGTTAATTTGGGGTTCTTTATTTTATGTCTGATTATCGGGGTACGGGAATGGATGTAGTCACATAAATAGAGGGGACAATGTGATGAGGACATAAACTTTATCCTGCAGACCCTCAGCAGTTAAAGGAAGGGCTGAAGAGTAGAGTCTGCAAAACGCCCTGAGGCTGATAGCCAGTGCAGTTAGAAGACGAAATAGGGAAGAATCAGGGAAAGACTAATCAGGAAAGGATGGTGGTACTTTCAGGGAAGGAAGACCAAACTATCCTAGTGAATCTGAAAACAGAAGTCACTGGTGACCTTGACCAATGATGGAATATATGGTTTAGTAGAATTAATGGAACAGAATTAATGGAACATTCCTTCTGAAACTATTCCAATCAATAGAAAAAGAGGGAATCCCCCCTAACTCATTTTATGAGGCCAGCATCATCCTGATACTAAAGCCTGGCAGAGACACAACAAGAAGAGAATTTTAGACCAATATCCCTGATGAACATCGATGCAAAAATCCTCAATAAAATACTGGCAAACTGAATCCAGCAGCACATCAAAAAGCTTATCCACCAAGATCAAGTTGGCTTCACCCCTGGGATGCAAGGCTGGTTCAACATATGCAAATCAATAAATGTAATCCATCACATAAACAGAACCAAAGACAAAACCACATGATTATCTCAATAAATGCAGAAAAGGCCTTCGACAAAATTCAACAGGCTTTCATGCGAAAAACTCTCAATAAACTAGCTATTGATGGAACGTATCTCAAAATAATAAGAGCTATTTATGACAAACCCACAGCCAATATCTTACTGAATGGGCAAAAACTGGAAGCATTCCCTGTGAAAATTGGCACAAGACAGGGATGCCCTCTCTCACCACTCCTATCAACACAGTATTGGAAGTTCTGGCCAGGGAAATCAGGCAAAAGAAAGAAATAAAGGGTATTCAATAAGGAAAAGAGGAAGTCGAATTGTCCCTGTTTGCAGATGACATGACTGTATATTTAGAAAACCCTATTGTCTCAGCCCAAAATCTCCTTAAGCTGATAAGCAACTTCAGCAAAGTCTCAGGATACAAAATCAATGTGCAAAAATCACAAGCATTCTTATACACCAATAACAGACAAACAGAGAGCCAAATCATGAGTGAACTCCCATTCACAGTTGCTACAAAGAGAGTAAAATACATAGGAATCCAACTTACAAGGGATGTGAAGGACCTCTTCAAGGAGAACTACAAACCACTGCTCAATGAAATAAAAGAGGACACAAACAAATAGAAGAACATTCCATGCTTGTGGGTAGGAAGAATCAATATCGTGAAAATGGCCATACTGCCCAAGGTAATTTATAGATTCAATGCCATCCCCATCAAGCTACCGATGACTTTCTTCACAGAATTGGAAAAAACTACTTTAAAGTTCATATGGAACCAAAAAAGAGCCTGCATTGCCAAGACAATCCTAAGCCAAAAGAACAAAGCTGGAGTCATCACGCTACCTGACTTCAAACTATACTACAAAGATACAGTAACCAAAACAACACGGTACTGGTACCAAAACACAGATATAGACCAATGGAACAGAACAGAGGCCTCAGAAATAACACCACACATCTACAACCATCTGATCTTTGACAAACCTGACAAAAGCAAGAAATGGGGAAAGGATTCCTTATTTAATAAATGGTTCTGGGAAAACTGGCTAGCCCTATGTAGAAAGCTGAAACTGGATCCCTTCCTTACACCTTATACAAAAATTAATTCAAGATGGATTAAAGACTTAAATGTTAGACCTAAAACCATAAAAACCCTAGAAGAAAACCTAGGCAATACCATTCAGGACATAGGCATGGGCAAAAACTTCATGACTAAAACACCAAAAGCAATGGCAACAAAAGCCAAAATAGACAAGCGGGATCTAATTAAACTAAAGAGCTTCTGCACAGCAAAAGAAACTACCATCAGAGTGAACAGGCAACCTACAGAATGGGAGAAAATTTTTGCAATATACCCATCTGACAAAGGGCTAATATCCAGAATCTATGAAGAACTTAAACAAATTTGCAAGAAAAAATCAAACAAACCTATCAAAAAGTGGGCAAAGGATATGAACAGACACTTTTCAAAAGAAGGCATTTATGCAGCCAACAGACACATGAAAAAATGCTCATCATCACTGGTCATGAGAGAAATGCAAATCAAAACCACAATGAGATACCATCTCACACCAGTTAGAATGGCGATCATTAAAAAGTCAGGAAACAACAGGTGCTGGAGAGGATGTGGAGAAATAGGAATGCTTTTACACTGTTGGTGGGAATTTAAACTAGTTCAACCATTGTGGAAGACAGTGTGGCAATTCCTCAAGAATCTAGAACTAGAAATACCATTTGACCCAGTGATCCCATTACTGGGTATATACCCAAAGGATTATAAATCATGCTCCTATAAAGACACATGCACATGTATGTTTATTGCGGCACTATTCACAATAGCAAAGACTTGGAATCAACCCAAATGTCCATCAATGATAGACTGCATTAAGAAAATGTGGCACATATATACCATGGAATACTATGCAGCCATAAAAAACAATGAGTTCATGTCCTTTGTAGCGACATGGATGAAGCTGGAAATCATCACTCTAAGCAAACTGTCACAAGGACAGAAAACCAAACACCGCATGTTCTCACTCATAGGTGGAAATTGACCAGTGAGAACACTTGGACACAGGGTGGGGTACATTACACACCAGGGCCTGTTGTGGTGTGGGGGAATGGGGGAGGGATGGCATTAGGAGAAATACCTAATGTAAATGACGAGTTAATGGGTGCAGCAAACCAACATGGCACATGTATACATATGTAACAAACCTGCACGTTGTGCACATGTACCCTAGAACTTAAATTATAATAAAATAAATAAATTTTTAAAATGCCTCTGTGATTTTGATAGGGATTGCCTTAGATCTGTAGATCACTTTGGAGAACATGAAGATCTTAACAATGTTAAGTCTTCCAATACATGATGGATATAAATAAATGTCTTACCATTTATTTTTGTCATCTTTAATTTTTTCAGCAGTATTTGATAGTTTCCAGTGGATATGTCTTTCACCTCCTCGGTTAATTTTATTCCTGAATATTTTATGCTTTTTGATGCCATTGTAAATGAGAGTATTTTCTTAATTTCCTATTAGGATTATTCATTGTTAGTATATAGAAATACGACTGATTTTTGTTTGTTGATTTTGTATCCTGAAACTTTGCTCTATTCATTTATAAGTTATCACTGTGTGTGTGTGTGTGTGTGTGTGTGTGTGTGTGACCTTTAGAATTTTTTACATATAAGACTATGTCGTCTGCCAACAGAAATCATTTTATTTCCTCCTTTATAATTTGGATGCTTATTATTTGTTTTTGTTGCCTAATGACTCTGGCTAGGACTTCAAATACTATGGATAAGTAGAAGTGATGAGAATGGCATCCTTGCCTTTTTCCTGAGCTTAGAGGAAAATATTTTAGGTTTTTACTATTGTGTATGATGTTAATGGAAGGATTTTCATATAATAGCCCTTATCATGTTGAGGTAATTTCCTTCTATTCCTAGTTTATTGATCCTTTTTTTAAATCATGAAAGGACACTGAATTTTGTCAAATGGTTTTTCACCATCAATTGAGGTGATCATGGTTTTCCCCCCTTCATTCTGTTTATTTAGTTTCTTACATTGATTTCTATATGTTGAACCATGTAGCCATGGTGTATAATCCTTTTAATATGCTGTTGAATTTTGTTTGCAAGTATTTTGCTGAGGGTTTTTGCCTCCATATAGACTCATAAAATTAGTTTGGAAGTGTTCTCTCCTCTATAATCTTATGGAAGAATTTGAGAAGGATCATGCTAATTCTTTTTTGGATGTTTGGTAAAATTCTCCAGTGAAGCCATTTGGTCCTGGGCTTTTCTTTTTTCAGAGGCTTTAATTATTGATTCAATCTCCTTATAGTTCTATTGTGATTTTTTATTTCTTTGTGATTCAGTCTTGGTAAGTGGTGTTTCTAGGAATTCGTCCATTTTTTCTAGGTTATAAAATTTGTTGGAGTATATGTGTTCATAGTTGTCTCTTATGATCTTTTTTTATTTCTGTGGCATCAGTTGTAGTGTGTCCTCTTGTATTTCTTATTTTTGTTTTATGAGTCTTCTCTCTCTCTTTTTAAAATAATCCTAGTAAGGGTCTGTCAATTTGTTGAACTTTTTTTAAAAAAACCGACTCTTAGTTTCAGTGATTTTTAAAAATTGCTCTTCTATTCTCTATTTTATTTATCTTTGCTCCAGTTTTATTATTTCCTTTCTTCTGCTAGATTTGGGTTTTGTTTGTACTTTTCTTTAGTTACTTAAGGTGCAAAGTTCTATTGTTGACTTGAACTCTTTCTTCTTTTTTTAGTGTCAGCTTTTACAGCTGTAAATTTCCCACTTAGCACTGTTTTCACTGTATTGCATGGGTTTTGGTATATTTTCTTTTAATTTTCATTTATTAAAGATTTTCTAATTTCTATTGTGTTCCTTCTTAAATTCTAGTCTCATTTAGACACACATTGTTTTCTTTTTGTTTTCATGCATTGGGATATGAAATCAGACCACTTTTATTTTCTGGGAAAATGAAATGAGAAAGAAAGACACCGGGTGTTGCCCAACACTATCTAGAAACAATGTACATTTCATTTGTTTTCATCATATTTACATTCCTTTATTGACATAAGCTGAAAATGAAAATGAAAAAAGTCCAGGAATGGCAAAACAAATTTGCACAGTACAATATCACATGAAAAGGGAATATACATATGACCCCAACTTGTTTCCTAGTTCACTTGGTCCAACAATCTGAGTGAACAAGGGAAAAACATTTCATTCCCAGTGTTTGACAGACTAAGAAAAATAGCTTTGGCAGAATTATCCTGCATTCAAAAGATATGATGATTAGGTTGAACTCTAAAATCCAATAAAAATGTGTTGACTGTATTAACTAATAAAAGTTCTTAATTTTGCAAAATATATTTTTAGAAAGAAAGCTCATTTACTATGGAAACTCTGGTCTCAATTTCAAAACTTTGAGCATTTTAATTGTTTAACAATATAAAGAGTTAAATCATTAAAACTAATGAATACTAAAATTTACTTGGTTTATTTAAAAAACGGCTCCCTTCTGGTCTCTACCCTCATATAGACATGTTGATTTTATCATGGTATCATCTAAATGTCATCAAATGACATGAAACCTAGGTTTCTGAGTGATGGAAAATGAATTTACAGCTCACACAGACACTCTGGGAAGTCGGCCTCAGTTGACAAAGGCAAGAAAGGTGGAAAAATGATGATTTTGAGACACAGAACTACTACCTTCAAAAAGTAGTGTGTCTAATTACTGTGAGCTGTGTGAATCAGGGATAGTTAGTTTAGACATGTGGCTCTATACATGACAGCAGGCTGGTTAATTTCTATTATAAAAAAGTAGAGGGCAAACTAGAGATGAAGTCATAATATAGTTTAACGTAGTACTATGCAAAAGCTGAAAATTATGTTGCTCTTGCATTTGAATTCCCAGCCATATATTTCTTAAAGGAACTAGATATCTAGCACATTTGGCAATTAACTCTATAAGGATTATCGACACTCAGTAAGAGAAGAGTGGAAATATTAGCCATTGTCTATTATAATCCTAGCAAATATGGCCTTAATGAAGGAAAATAATGTGGTCACTCATGAACACCTTTTAGTATGAGGAGGAAATCTGAGAAATTGCTTTAGTAAAAATTATTTATTGAGTACATTAGACTTGGTGCTGAGGATAATGCTGTCAATATGACAGAGTCCAGTTACTAAAGAGCTGATTTGCCAAAGGTGGTCCCATAAATACCATACAAAGAGAAAGAATCTAGAGGACTGAGGCAGCTTAACTTCCTATGCAAAAATAAAAAAGTAAAACCAAGGCTCAGGATTGGAGCTATAAATTAATACTTCACACATGATACAGTTTGGATGTGTTCCCATCCAAATCCCATGTTGAATTGTAATCCCCAGTGTTGGATGTGGGACCTAGTGGGAGGTGATTGGATTATTGGGGCTGATTTCATATTAATAGTTTAGCACCATCCTCTCAGTGCTGTCCTCACAATAATGAGTGACTTCTCACGAGATTTAGTCATTTAAAAGTGTGCAGCACCTCCCCACTCACTCACTCTCCTGCTCTGGCCATGTGATGTGCCTGCTCCCGCTTCCCTTTTGGCCATAATCGTAAGTTTCCTGAGGCCTCCCCAGAAGCTGAGCAGATGCCATCATGCTTCCTGTACAGCCTGCAGAATCATGAGCCAATTAAATCTTATTTCTTTATAAATTATCCAGTTGTGGGTATTTCTTCATAGTAGTGTGAAAACGTCCTCATACTACATGATAATATTCAGTATTTATCCAGTTATAAGTTTAGGACAAATATGTGTTTTTGTTTTTGTTTAATAGAGTCAACTTGGTCTGGAATCTGTATTAGTGTATTTTTACACTGCTGATAAAGATACCCGAGACTGGGTAATTTACAAAAGAAAGAGGTTTAATGGACTTACACTTCCAAGTGGCTGGGGAGGCCTCATGATCCTGGCAGAAGACAAGGAGGAGCAAGTCACATCTTACATGGATGGCAGCAGGCAGAGAGAGAGAGCTTGTGCAGGGAAACTCCTCCTTATAAAGCCATCAGATCTCATGAGACTTATCCACTATCATGAGAACAGCATGGGAAAGACCTGCCCCCATGATTCAGTTACCTCCTACTGGGTCCCTCTCACAACATGTGGGAATTCTGGATGAGATTTGAGTGGGGACACAGCCAAACTATATCAGAATCTATAAAACCCCCTTATAAAACTATGAGACTTATTCACTATCAAGAGAACAGCACAGGAAAGACCCACCCCCCATGATTCGATTACCTTCCACCAGTTCTCTCTCAAAACACATGGGAATTGTGGGAGCTACAATTCAAGATGAGATTTGGATGGAGACACAGCCAAACCATTTCACCTTATTTATCTTTTTTGATCTTTGTTGGCTTAAAGTCCATTTTGTCTGAAATTAAAATAGCAACCCCTGCTTTTTTCTGTTTTCTGTTTGCTTGGTAGATTTTTCTTCAGCCCTTATTTTGAGAATACAGATGGCATTCGAGATGGGTCTCTTGAAGAGACCCTACCATTGGGTCTTGCTTCTTTATCCAACTTGCCATAATCTGCCTTTTAAGTGGGGCATTTAGCCCATTTGCTTTCAAGGTTCATATTAATATATGTGGATTTCACCCTGTCATCATGCTATTAATTGATTAGAAAGCAGGCTTGTTTGTGCATTGCTTTATAGTGTCACTGGTCTGTGTGCTTAAGTGTGCTTTTGTAGTGGCTGGCGATGTTTTTTTCCTTTCCATATTTGGCATTCTTTTCAGGACCTCTTGTAAGGCAGGTCTGGTAGTAACAAATTCCCTTGGCATTTGCTTGTCTGAAAAGAATTTTATTTCTCTTTCACTTATGAAGCCTAGTTTGGCTGGATATGAAATTCTTGGTTGGAATTTTTTTTTCTTTAGAAATGCTACCTAAAGGTCCCTCATCTCTTCTCATTTGCAGAATTTCTGTGGAAAGGTCCACTGTTAGCCTTATGTGGTTCCCTTTGTAGATGACCTGCCCCTTCTCTCTAGCTGCCTTTCACATTTTTCTTTCATTTTGACCTTGGAGAATCTGATGATTATATATCTTGAGGATGGTGTGTAATATCTCGTGGGGGTTCTCTGTAATTCATGAATTTGAATGTTGGCCTCTCTAAGTGAGGTCAAGGAAGTTTTCATGGATGATATTCTGAAACATGTTTTCCAAGTTGATTGCTTTTTCCCTGTTTCTTTCAGGGATGCCAACGAGTTATAGATTTCATCTCTTGCCATAATCCCATATTTCTTGGAGGTTTTGTTTGTTCTTTTTTATTCATTTTTCTTTATCTTTGTCTGACTGAGTTATTTAGGAGAGGCAGTCTTTGAGCTCTGAGATTCTTTCCTCAGCTTGGAACTAGTGCAGTTGTTTGAAAGAAAAAAAGGAACTCTGGCATTTTTGCTGGTTCTTTCTTGTGCTGGTTCTTTCTCATTTGTGTGGGCTGATGTTCCTTCAATCTTTGAAGTTTCTGTCCTTTTGATGGATATTTTCTTTTTTTCTTTGATGCCCTTGGGGGTTTGATTATGGTATAAGTTGGGTTTAGTTGACAGGCTTCAATTTTAGTCTGCTCCTGGGTCTTGGAGGAGCCCCCCCTGATTACTGCCTACATGCCTGTGCTTCTTTTTTTGGGTGTTTTGATCCGCAGGACTCCCTTAGGCAGGGCCACCATTGGCAGACATGCTGTATCCATGCCAGGTCAGCCCTAATCTGCTGTCTGTGTGCTTTCTGGGGAAACACAGGGTTACACCTGTCCACAGAGTTCAGGTGGAAGTGGGGCCACTGGTTTGGAAGCTCTAGCAGGTGTGGGCCATCTGGCTATGAGAGGTGGGGGTTGGTGGGGCTACCCTCCCTGTCATGCAGGTGTTTCCGGGGCAACAGGAACCTGTGCCACTTTGCAAATTCAGGCAGAAATAGGACCACCAATCTAGAAGTTCTAGTGGACATGGCTTATCTGGGCTACCAGTGGCAAGGGTGGATGGGAATGCCCGCCCTGCTGTCTAGATGCTTCCTGGGAAAACAGGAGGCTGCACCCACTGTTTAAGTTCCCACAGAATTAGGAACACTGGGTCAGAAGCTCTGGCAGCTGTTGACAGCCTGAGTGCCAGTGGCCAGGGTGGGTGGGGTCACATGCTCTGTTCTCCTGGTGTTTTACTTGTTTTGCTTATAAAGGGAAATGTTCATTAAGATTCTACCTTTAGCTGGGTGTGGTGGCTCATGCCTGTAATCCCAGTACTTTGGGAGGCCAAGGCAGGAGGATCCCTTGAGCCTAGGAGTTTGAGATAAGCTTGGGCAACATGGCCAAATTCCTTTTCTACAAAAAATAGAAAAGGCATGGTGTACACCTGTAGTCCCAGCTACTTGAGAAGCTAAGATGGGAAGATCATCTGAGCCTGGGGAGGCTGAGGCTGCAGTGAGCTGTGATTGTGCCACTCCACTCCAGCCTGGGCAACACAGCAAGATCCTGTCTTAAAAAAAAAAGAAAAAGAAAAAAAAAAGATTCTACCTTGAAGCTGTTTTCCTGGAATGCATCTAAATGGGAGAGTCCAATTTGAACCAGTAGAGGGCAGAATAACATTTAGCATTCATCACTGGAATGTGTTTGCACATGAGGTGTATCAACAGTACGGAAACAAAATAACTCTAGATATTCATGTGTCTTAGTAAGTACATTTGGTTAATTAACATAAGGCCATGTTATGTTCATCATTAATGAACCCAGCCAAGACTTTTTTTTTAACCAACACTCAACTGCTTAAATGCCTTGCTCATCAAAGAGACACCAAAGAACAAAGCTAAGTTATAAAAAATAAGGATGGAAAAGCTTCCAAATATCCCTTAAAAAACAATTATATTGGAAGGTCTAATGGGGTCAGATTAGATAATAAATAACAATCTAGAACTAGTATTAGGCTAATATCACTGATTTTATGCTTACCTTTTAAAACTTTATTCTGTGTTATTTATTTATTCTAGATTCCCATAAATATATTTACCACTTAAATTGAAAGACCCATAGAAGACATTTTTAAAAATTATTTCCACACTAGTTTTTCCAGTTGATAAGGTGATCAGTAACATAGATTTTTGATCCAACTACTGGGAACAATTTAAAACAATCTATTCATCAATATTGAATAAGAAAAATAAACTATCATCTCAAATATTTTGATGAGATATTTGCAAAGAAATTATATTCAGTCATAATTTCTAAGGCTTCAAATTAATGAGAAACAGATATGTGCAAATGAGATCAGGCATGTTTCTTTTTAAACAAGTGAAATTATAAACAAAAATATTCTTCTAAAAAATTAGGTAAAAGGCAGCAATGTCTACTTTCCCCTGAAATATTTAATATTGTGGTGAAATAATAACAATGTAAAACATTATGAAACAAGCAAGAGGAATTAAAGTTATAACATGAAGACAATTTGGTCATGTAGGGTAAAAATAAGGCTCCTTTTGTTCCCTCTTAATGAACATCACATCATAAATCTAACCACTCTTGTATCCTCCTATTACCATAAATTGGTTTTTGAAGTTTCTGAACCTTCTATAAATGAAAACACATTTTAGTTTTTCTTTATATTTAGCTTTTTCACTCAATGTTATGTCTGTGAAATCATCCATACTGTTCATGTATGTTGAGCGTGTTGTTTTTTCAAGTTTTATGAGCCATTTGGATAGTCTCTTTTGTGAAATTCCTGTTTCAATCTTTGTTTTTGGTAAGCACTTTCTCCTTTTCTTATTGATATTGATTTCTCTTTTTATTTTAGTTATTTTTATATATATCCTAGATACAACTACTTTGTCGGGTAAATGTATTGTAAATAACATCTTTCAGATTGAAGCTGATCTTTTTATTCACTTAAAGTTATTAATCTTAATGAAGACTAAGTTATCAAATTTTATTTGATGGTTACTTCACTTTTGTCCTATTTAACGAAACACTGCTTACAGTAACCAAGTATATAAATATCATGTCATACAGATATGCTCTTATGTTTTCTTCTAGTATTTTTATATGTTTAGCTTTTGCATTTAGGTCTATGATGCATCTTTATTGTACATAGTGAGGTGGGAGTAACATGGATATTCAGTTGACATACAACATTTAAGAAAAACCTTCTAGGCTTATTGAATTGCAGTGACATATTAGTTACAAATCATGTGACCATAAATATGGCCTGTATTTTGGCTCTATGCTCTTCTACTGATCCACTTATTTTTTATCTTTGTCCCACACAGACTAGCTTAGTATTACTCTTCTGGATTTGTTCTTTTCTTTAAAAATTGTCTAGCCTAGGTCTTTTGTACTCCAGTGTAAATTTCAGAATTTTCTTGTTAATTTCCATAGAAAAATCTGTTACAATTTTATTGAGATTTTTTGAGAAATCAACATCTTAACAATATTGAAACCTCCGATCCATTAACATTGTATATCCTGTCTTCTTCAATCTGTGAGAAGCTTATTCTTTGCCCTTTGAATGTTGGTCATATAGTGGTCATTGGTCAGGACATAAAGAAGCGGGCTGATGCCTATCCTTGTTTTTCTATAGCCTCATCTCTATAGACAACATTCTGTCCACAAGTGAAGAACAAAGCCAGAAGCAAACAGGTGGAATCCTCAGGAGAGTCTTTTTGTAATAAGGAGAAAGATCTCATATTTGATTTTTACTTCTGACAGGCTCTCTGGTCCCATCCCACCTATTCCCCTACCCTACCATCTGTGAGACCAACAAGAGAGCTGGGCTACACCCAACTTCTGTCCCCTCATACTTGTGAGAATTCCAAACCCCGCAGACCCTGGTCTACTTGGGGGAACCTGATCACAGTCCCACCTCCTAACAGCATGAAGTTTCAAGCTATGCATACTACCTGACTCTTTCCCTTTAATCCCTGTAAAAAAAAAAAAAAAAAAAAAAAAAAGCAATAGCAGCAACAACAAAACCCAGTCTCTGGCAAAATCCAGATTCAGATCTAAAGAAAATATATTAAAAATTTTTTTAAAAACATTGTTCCAGTGCATGTGGGTAGTAAAATTTCAAACTTCATTGGTAGGCAAATGGCACCATTGGTCTAAACATCCAATCATTGGTCAAGGGTTGATAATCTCTCCTGGGTGACCACAAAACACCTCCATATGGAGCAGATCCCTGAGAGAAGTTTTCTAATTATAACAGGAATAACTTGTTTCACAATTCCTTTATACGATCTCCTAGAGCAGTGGTTTCCACTTTGGCTTCACTTTGGAATTATCTGAAAAGTTTTAAAAACACTGATGCTGAAGTGCCTGCTTATTTTAGAATTAAAAGGAATTCTTAACAATTAAAAACAATTTTTGACAAGGGAAATGAAAAATTAGAAAATCACCAAAATTATTTTTGAGACTAGTATAAAACTGATTATAGAAGAGGGTTGAATTAGAACAAAACAAAAAAAAAAAGTTACTACAGATAGAAAATTATCTACGTATAGCTACAAGTAAAATATCAGAAAAATAATCCAGAGACAGGTTAATATTAAATCTTAATTGAGTATTGTTTTTCTAGAAATTCAAGAATTCTAAAAAAAATCTGTTACTATAACTCAGTGGATTAAGACACATGCTCAAAATAAAGAGCTATATGAAGTTCCTACCTGGAAACTCTTAATGGTGCAAAAACATTAATTGCACTCAGACTGGAGATGTGATGTGAGAGAAAATGAGGAGTCAAGAATCACTATGTGAGAACCTATAAATGTGAACTGCAACTAACAGAACTGGAAAAGAATAACAGAAATCATTTTCCCCCAGGAGATTGGTTTTGAATAACCTTACTTTGAGTTTAGGTCTAAAATGAAGGTTTCAAATGGAGAGCACTTGGATATATAATTTTTTAACATGGGAATGACTTCCAGGCTAAACATATGCATTTGGATAAAATCAGCATGGGGGAAAGTTTAGGAAAGAGACCTATGCTAGGAGATGGGCTGTACCTTTTGCTCCACCTAGGGCATAGATCAGCACAAGATGATGCCTCTGCTTTCCTGGACTCATTCTTCCTCCCCCTATGTCCTTTCCTGGACCCATTCTTCCTGCCTCCTTTTCATTGTGAAAAACTCTATTGACTTTAAATTCTTTCCAGTTATTTTCTTTTCAATGCCATACATCAACATGGCCAAGAATCAATCAGGAAAGCTCACTATATTCCTTAGAGAAAGCTCCTGTAATCAGAAAGCCTGTGAATACAACTTTATTGATCATTTCTGTTCCTATTGCTCATTAATAAATTTTGTCCCTTTTGTCTTTTCATTGTACATATATTCGTACAATACTTGCGTATAAGTTAATAAATGAAAGGAATGAATAAAAATTTTTCAAAAGTTACGATTCAGTCATGTTTTATTCAATTATGTGTATTATATTGTTTTAGTCAATAATTTCATTATAATAAATAATTTCATTTATACAAATTATTTATGTTAGGCAACGATGAACTTTTACAAAATTGTAACTTGCGTTAATTTAGAAAGCAGATTATATGCCTACTGAGCTTGTACCTCTAAGGGTAGAGGTTGAAAAACGATATTAGTAGTAGGTGTGAAAAATTGTTGACTGCATTTGGCAAGTAACTTTAGAAAGATATGAGTTCAAGAAAGTATTTTTCAGTATGCAAGCAGAGAGCTAAAAGAGAATCAAGGGAATTCAGAATCCTACGAGTAGGATATAAAAACTGCTGTGTTTCCCATTCATGGCAATTCTGAATGCATGTCTTTGTTGTGATCATTCTACATTCAGACTACACAGAGTCATATCCAGCTATTATGAAGAGGACTCCATATGACCCAAAGACTCTGAGCTTTGAGCTGGATGGAATTACTAGAAAATACTTTGGATTGGTCTCTTCAAGTTAGAATGAGCGTGCCGTACATGGGGGGCAAAGAGAAACATTAATATTTGGTGACCTGAAGGTCGATATGTAGCAAAGTCACTGCTGGTGAGCACCAAATCCAATTTATTTTCATTTTGGACACAGGGCTACACCCTGCTTTCCTTATAGTTAGCCAAGGACATATGACTAAGTTTTTACCTATACAATATGGACAGATGTCATGGCCCTCTGATGGCTTGGCTCATGTAAATTTCTCATGGGTGATTCTCTTTTCTCACTTTCCATTCTATGGCAACCTTGGACACCACATATTGAAGAAAATGGAAAGGGCCTAGCATTTGAATGTACTTGATAGAGCCCATTCATCTCACCATTGGCCCACATAAATCTGACATAGGAATTACATTTGGAAACTGGAATAACATGCTTTGTCTCCTAGAGATATGGTAGTCAATACCCTGAAAACCCAGGAACAATACCCCACCCTTGGATTAATCTGGATATCCATTGCCCCTGCCAAGGTGTCACCAGGGGAAGAGGTTATTGAGGACACTCCTATTCCATACTATTCTATATCTTCCCTCCTCTCTTTCTCTGCTAATGAATGCTACCCAGCACCAGAAAGGCCTTTATCTCACATTCCTATGTGATAGGAATTGTGGCTATTCCTCTTCTTCCCCTTTCCTATGTACATTTAACTTCTCCTTCCCTAGGGAGAGGAGGGAGAGTGGGTTGGGAAAGGGAGTGAAGAGCTACCAAGGAAAAATCAGATTTCAAAGAATAGAAAATATGTCAAGATATATTTCAAATATATTACTTCCAGTTAAAGCATAAATCCATTGGTAGAATTTATGCCTTTAAGCCAAAACTATGGGTTTTCTTCAGATCATAAGTGAAATAAAATGACTTTACCAAATGCTAATAAGTTGTGTCTACTCTTAAAAATGACACAAAACAAGCAAATACTTCAAGTAACATGCAAATAAGCTACAGACATAAATAAGTTCCTTACCTTCTGAGCTTCCTGACCTCGTTAGTCTAAGAACATCACAATGGGCTTTGAGATTATTGTCATGGGACCATTCTTATTCATCCAAAATGCCTCCTTCTTAGAGGTCTGTTTTGGGTTCATAATCCCTACAAGTAGGAAATCTTTTCTGACTCTGTACCAAAGGAACTTTTCTCAATATCTTTCTTCTATAAGGTACATTCAAGCAGTTTTTTCCTTCATTTTAATTTAATCCAAGAGTGTGACTTCCTTCTGAATAGAGATTCGTGGAGAGCTTGCTGTTGTAACTTATTCAGCAGTTGCTGGATCAGCTAAAGATAAGTTTAGAGCAAGCTGTTGGGTTAAAGGAGGCTTTCTTAGTGCAAACTTTTGCTTTAAAGAGAAAATAAGTCAATATCACGAGGTGCAAAAACATAGCTCCAAGATCTGGAATGGTGCTAGAGAAAAAAATAAGAATGTGCTTTACTCATCCATAAACGACTATGAAAAAACCATATAGTAAAGAGGACATCAATTTCCAGGAATTGGAATTTTAATTATTTCTAAAGCTCTATCACTGTGTTTATTCTTTAAATGAGAAACATATTAAAATTCTCATATTTACTTATTAGAAAATATGATTTTTATCCAATATTCTATCTGTTTCACCTTCACTTTTTAATAGTGGCCAGTGAAGTGGTCCCTCCACGTCGTCCCCTGGTGATACCAAAGGCAGGTGTTGTCTTCCAGTACCAACCACAGTAGAAACTAAGCTATGATAAATCTCCCTTGCTTCATGAAAATAGAAATGCTGGATACAATCCGAGTCAACTTAAATGGATAGTTAAGAATTTTAAAAAGAGAAAACAAGATATTTAGTTTCCAGAAATTAAAAGAGAATTTTAAAATCTCATTTCTACCCTCTGTTTCCTCATCAATGTAATCACTCTTATTCCTTAACTTGCGTTTTCACTCAACACCATTCAACATACTATGAACAAGTTTGGATGTAAATGAATATTCTTTACCTAATTAGACTGATTGACTGTATGGTATCCTGTAATACAAAGGGACCATTGCTGACTTAACCAATCCTCTATAATAGCATATTAATTTCACTACAACTGTCTTTTGTATAAATAAGGCTTCAATAAATAAATTTGTATATATGTTTGAGCTGGCATATGGACAGTGTTTTTGTAATATAAATACCTAGGGCTGCATTTTCTGGGTCTGGTGGTTTAATAATTTTGGTAGATTTTACTAAATTAACTATAAGTGTTTTTAAATTTTATACTTCTACTGTATCTACTCTTACCCCAACCATCACCAAGTAATCTTTTTGTTGTTCATCAGATCTTTCATTTATTTGAAATGAGAGGCATATTATTTGGCATATTATCCACTCATAGCTATTTAGGCTTCTTGTAAACTGCCTCTATATTTCTTACTCATATCTCTATCAGGTTCTTAAAATATTTGAACTTTTTATTTAAAATATTAATACTCACATATTTTAAGGGATTTTTTTCCATGTGATTTGAATTTTCTTTATGGCCCTTTGCTGGATAGATTATTTTTTCCATTTAATGTGTTAAAATGTATTTCTTTTTTCCATTGTGGCCATAGTTTTCGTATTACTCAGAAAGAGCTTTCCTGTCTGAAGATTTAAAAATGTTTTACATACACATATTTCTAGTATTTAATAGATTTGCATTTGTTTCCTACATTTTGGTATACTAGGTATAATGTTTTCTACTTATTGAGCATGCCAGGCATTGTTCTGAAGTGTTTATAATTCAATTCATCCTCGTAACCATCCAATGATTTGGGCTGTTTTTATTATACTCAAAAGCTGAATGACCTGAGGCATAGAGAAGCAGAATAACATGCTCACTTCTCAGGAGGGAGGCTACTTTTTGTTTCCTATCTCTAATTCCTCTAGGTGTCCATCTACTGGTGAGGCCCAGTAAGAAATTTCTCCATCCAGGTTTCATCTCAACTAGCATGAGATCTCTGTGTCACAAAAGGCTTGAATATCTGCTGGTGCTATTCGCAGGGGACACAGTAGCATGATCTTTTGTCGGCAGGTAGCTATCTTCCATCAGCCCCTAAGGAAATCTGGATTCTTTCCTGTCTTCTAGTCATGACAGAGGCAAGATTCTCATACAGGCACTTGAAGATCTCATTCTTGTCCAGATTGTAACCTTGAGCCCAGTCAACGGAGCAAGTGGGACTGGAGCAGTTTTAGTACTCCAGTAGGGGTATATCTATTTCTTCAAAAACATGATTTTATTGGATATAGGTTTCACAGCTCATTGGCTGTATATCCAGGATCTGATGACATCATATGAATTGTCTAGACATATTTATATAATGGATTATATTTTACATTTTTCCCCATGTACTGAACATCCTTAGCTTGAGCCTAAACTGTACTGTCCTTGGACTTAGACCTGTCTGGACTTGCATCATGATCTTAGAGTGGGTTTGTTGTTTATCCTAAAAAGGAACCTATTCTAAGGAAGAAAAGAGTTATATCCACACCTGGTCCAGTCACAATAACTCTGCTTAGCAGTAGAAGGCCAACTTTGACAAAGCCATGGGTGTAACACTAAGGTTACCCCTTGGCTCAACCTTCATAGCTATTTACCTGAGTGTTGAGCACAAGAAGGTCATTTAGTGTTTTTTATTTTTTTGTTTGATTTTTAATATGTCAGGCATTATTAGTAGCAGAAGACAGTACATGGCAATCTAAAAGAGATGATTTAGGGAAAAAAAATCTTTTATCTCAAACTTTGCACTCTACTGTGTGTGTGTGTGTGTGTGTGTGTGTGTGTTCAACATCACATGTTGTGTTTTGTTTTTTCAGCCACCTTCTCCCACCCTCCCCAACATACATGCCCTGAAACCCTAAGCCCTATGGCTCCCACTGCCCAGTAACCCACTTTCCCTCCCTCCCCACCACACCGTACGTGTTTTTTGTTTGTTTGGTTTTGTTTTATTTTGTTTATGTTCAACCCCTCAGACAGTCCCAAGTGCTCCAAGGAAACTTTGTGCTAGAAATTACAGCATGAACCTACTAGTGAAGTCTCTAAAATCCCTTCTTGATGAGACCCTTAATCTTGTGTCTTCAATTACAATTCCTGCAGAGTGCTGCAACATAAATGCTGAAATGTACAGAATCCTCTCTTTGCCTCTCTAATTTGAACCCATAATAAGAACCCACTTAGCCAGAGGCATTTCAGGTACATTTTTATTATTTTAGTTATTTCTGCTCCTGATCTCTATCCCATCCACAGAGTGTATTATCTTTCTTTTCCCCCTCTACTAGGCACAAATGGGTCCTTCAAAGTATGTCTCCTCAAATCCCACCATTGAGTCTGGAAATATGCTTATTTCTTTCCAATTTCATCTAGCCTCTTTCTCGGATACTCATTCCTCCGTCTAAAGTAATGAGAGTGGATTAGGAACTATTACTTTTTTAAAAAGATCTGATACACTGAATAATACACCAGCTAAGAATTCAATTCTCAGTGCTTTCAAAATAAATTCACTTTGATCCCAAATGTTTTCATACAGATTGGTAACTGCATTGTTCATCTTAGAGTTAATTACTTAGAGTAATTAAATTTTCTCCAAGGATCTATATTTTATTTTGTGTAAGGCTTATATTGAAACATAACTTGGAATAAATTTCACTAAAACAATGTATGCTTACCTCTCTTATGTAGACTAAAGTTACATGATTTATTAGTCAACGGAATCCTGTCCTTTGTTCTATTTAAACCTCACTTCATCCTTTCCAAGAGATAAACATCTCTACCTAAATTGACTGAACAGCTTTTCACACCTCTAAGAAACTGGATTCTTTTTGCATTGAAGGCAAAATTCATAGGACTGTTATTGTGTTATGGTCCCTTCCTGCATACTTACTACGTAACCCTAGCTACTTACCTCTAAACACTTACTACATGCTGGCTATCTTCTGCCTACTCATAATGCTTCATGTATAAAATCCAAAGAAATGAAGAAAATTGCCACCAAATCTTTATTAATAGCTAGTGGCCACCTATTTTGGACAACAAATGAGTGGCCTTTTGACTAGAATAATGGGAAGAGTGTTATATTTTATAAAATTGTAAAATTGAGCCATTTGTGCCATTGGCATGTTCTGTTCTAATATTTTCATAATATTAAGTTTTTTTAATAAGCTAAGCAAAAAACAGATCCTTTTAGAACTGCTCAAGATGGTGCTAATGGTTTCTGTATTACCTGGCAGTTGAAGATATAACCAACCATCAACCCTGGCTGACTGGGAGGAAAGACACATCATAAGAGTGGGGTCGGCCCGGCACGGTGGCTCACACCTGTGATCTCAGCACTTTGGGAGGCTGAGGTGTGTGGATCACCTGAGGTCAGGAGTTCACGACCATCCTGGCTAACATGGTGAAACCCTGTCTCTACTAAAAATACAAAAATTAGCTGGGAGTGGTGACAGGCACCTGTAATCCCAGCTACACCACAGGCTGACGCAGGAAATTCGCTTGAACCCAGGAGGCGGAGGTTGCAGTAAGCCATGATCATGCCATTGCACTCCAGCCTGGGCAACAAGAGTGAAACTCCGTCTGAAAAAAAAAAAAAAAAAAGTTCAGGAAAGCATTGTCTAAGATGATCAGAACCATTAGTTAGAAGAGAGGCTCCCATCTGGACTTCTGCCCTACACATTATGTTCTTATTTTATTGTGCCCTTGCTATATAAGTGTAAAACCCACCATTTCATTGGAAAAAGATAAATACTTCATTTTTCACTCTAAGAAGTAGCATATCTACATGGTCCATCCAGGAATAATGGAGAGTCTCAAAAACAAACATCAGAACTTAACTTCTTAGCATACCACACAAACAAGAAAGGCTTCATTTCTAGACAGTCTCCTCATATGTCTTAATTGGCCATGACAATATGGTACTGGTATCTCCCTTCTTTCCTTTAATGCTATATTTTAAAAAGTCTGCATTCATTCAATATTTAGAGTGTCCTTGTTAAATGTTGAATAATGTGCTAAAGAGTTAAGAAGCCATGTCCTTACTACAAAGTAGGTAATACTCTAGTTGGAAGAAAGAGAAGTAACCCATTACAGTACAATGAGGTCAGTGACATGGTAAGATTTGTGCTATGGGCAAGGAGCAAATAGGTTCAGACAAATCAGACTATAAAGGCTCTCCGTGAAGGGAAAAATTTTAAGTGAATCATGAATAACAGAAATGTTATTAACACATATAAGGGAAAGAATATGTAGCTAGCAAAAGAAACAGCTTATGAGCTTAGGTTTTCTGTGGCCCTAAATTGAAGCTCAGACAACAAATTCTGAGATGAGGATTCTCATGCAAGTTTATTGGAGAGAGCTATGGAATCACATTTGTGAGAAGAAAAGGCAGGACGATTAGGCAAAGGGGAAAGCTAACCTGCAGTGTAGTCACAAAATGGCCTTAGCCAATAACAGGAGGCTGGGGAGGGTGGTCTGAAACTGGGATGACTCTTCACAGGTGGAGTAAGGGGACTTCACACCCCCACGTAGACCAGTCATTGAATACAAGCAGACCCTAGGGAGGAGTAGAAAACTTGGGCTAAATGACTTTAGCCAAAGGCAATTCCACAAATGGCCCCCAACTCTATTTACCAAACATTTATACTTCGCTATAGAGGAGATCACTGGATAAGTTTGCCATTTTTCACCTTGGAATGAATCCTCTGTCCTCCAGAGTTTGGTTTTGTGTCCACAACACATTCTTTGTCCAATCAGCATTGCTATCGTGGAAGTTTTGATTTCACTCAACCACACGGTATGAGGACCAGAAACCTTAGAGAAAACAAAACAAAACAAAACTTGCTTTAGTCCATTTTCCTTAAAAGGCAGATATTGTCATGGGGTGCACCTAGGATATGACAGTTGCTACATACAGCTTCTTTAATAAGGAAAATGTCTGATTTGCTGCTGTGAAAAGGCAGTGATAGAAAAAAAATATATCTTCATCAACTAACTCCTATCTAGGGTGCTCACTTTTCTCCAGATGTCATAAGAAATATGAGATCAGTAGCCTTAAAAAAACTATGCCTTCATCTCTTAAAAACTTACCAAGGCTATCAAGAAGTAGGGGTATGGCTTACTACGTGTAGTCACAAGACCAGCAGCAACAGCATCATGTGAGAACTGTTAGAAATGGAATTACTCAGGCCATACCACAGACCTATTGAATCAGAAACAGTGGGATGGGACCATGCAATCAGGGTTTTAACAAATCCTCCAGGTGATTCTGATTCATGTTAGAGGTGGGACTTAACTTACAGCAGGTGCCCTTTACAAGAGTTGTTTTTAATTTTTAAAGTAGAGATGGGATCTCACCATGTTGCTTAGGCTGACCTCACACTCCTGGGCTCAAGCAATCTGCCTGCCTTGGCCTCCCGAAGTGCTGGGATTACAGGCATGGGCTACTGCACCCAGCCTGTTCTTTTTTTAAATTTCAAAAATATAATAATTTTATTTTTTTTCCTGGTTCTAAAAGGAATCCTTATTCATGGGAGAAATATTTAATCCAAAAAGTTTAAGTACATGTAAATTCTATCCCAAAGACAGTAGTACTATGAACATTTTCATGCATTTCCTTTCATATACTTTTCATGAATGTTTTATTTGTAGAAAATATGATGATGCTGTTATTATTATTATTTTGTAACCTGCTTTTGGATTTAATGATTTGTTTAGCTCAATACATATAGATGTAACAAAAATATAACTCAGCCTGCAAATACAAATGAACCTACCCATACTCCAAGCCTTTCCATGTGCTACTAAGCCAGGAGTCCAATCTTTTAATACGTCTCTCCTTCCCAATATTCCCAAGTTTAGAACTCTGGTTTTGGAGTTTTAAAAGGGCACACATATTTAAAAGTAACAACTTTTTATTTTGTGCTAGGCATTGAGGTGGTTATACAACAGGATATCAACTTAATAAACCTAAATGTTTGGGAAAACATTAGTATATAAAGTATTAGTTTAAACTTCTAAATATGAGCATTATTTTCTAAATGTTTCCATTTGACAGTTCCTCCATTCTGTTCTCAGTTCTTAAGGAAGCAATGTCAAGAGAAAGGAAAATATCTTTTCTTTAATTCAAGACTTCAGAGACCATTGTAAACTTGAATAAAGAAAGCTAGGAGAAAATTATTATTGTTGTTATTATTATTTTGCAGTGATATTTCACAATGCTATTCAGGTTTGAGTTGTCAACAACACAGTGCAGACTTTTGAGTCAGGCTGACTTGGGATAAGATCTTTGCTCTGGTATCTGCAAGCTCTGTGGCTTGCCACATTACTTTGAGCATGTTATTTCACCTTTACAGTCTTGTTCTCACTTGAGAAAAAAATAATTACAGAAGGCACTTTGTAAGGTCAATTTGAAAATTGGATAATGTGTTAAATGAAGGATTTGGTTCTAAAAACTTCCTGGTTTAAAGAACAACAAAAAATTTTCTAGACCATGAGAAGAAAAGTAACTTATATTTGCAGTTCCTTGTGGTATTTCTCCTTCCTCCACTTCACTACCTTTGTGTGAATTTGAAGGTAAACAGATCAACCCCTGGCTGCAATGTGAAGTCAGCAAAGACTTGCTTCTGATTGACAGCCTCTGCTTCCTTACCCTTCTTCACTATTGCAGGTGACTGTCTCACTTTCAGGATCCTATTCGGTTCCTACTCTTCCCTTTCAAACCAAGTCTAAAGTAGCAGCCATTACTCATTTGCATTAATTAAACTGAACTGGAGTATGCTTCGTTCCTAAGTTTTTACATTTACTACTGACTTTAACCTCCAATTACGCAATGCATCTGACGTAGAACATGACACATGGTAGTAGAACTAGCATCAGAGTTTTGGGCTGTGGCTCTGCTGCTTACAGTGGACGAAAGTGGGATAGCCACCAAGCCTCAACTTTAGTTTCTCTGCCCCCACATTGTTCCGTGGTGACTTCTGGGAGTTCCTGGCTAGAAGAGCTGGAATCCCTCCATCACTGGCATCTCCCAGGAGCAGGAACGCTCTCCCTTGGCACGGGTGTGCTTCTCTCCAGCCCTCCTCCAAGCAGACATCCCAACCAGGGGCAGGCTAACTCAGTCTCCTGTTCCTTTTGACCTTCACCAGCCAGACTCCCTCATGCATATTTCTGATAACTGTGACTCGTTAGATACATTTTAAATTATCATCTTAATTTGTAATATTCACACAATTTAATATAAAAATTTTTAAAGGAGCCATAAAATCTCTCCCACCCTAATCTCCTTCTTCACTCTTCCTTCTTCTCCTAAATACAGGTAATCATTGTAATTTATTTCTTATTCTTTATTTATACACAGTAAGGACAAACATAAGTTTTATTTAACATTTTCACCCCAAATGTAGCATTTTATGTACACTGCTCTGTATCTTGCCTATTTTCAACTTTTTAAAAAGAAATACCGTCTCATTTGTTTCTCCAGCTGAATAGTGTTCCTTTATATGAATATGCCTCAACTGTCTCTAATTAGGAAAATCGAGATGGTTTCTTGTCTTTTGGTATTACTAATAGTGCTGCAGAGAATAATATTGTTTGTAAGTTATTTCACACGTGGGCAAGTTTTTGTTGTTGTTGTTGTTGTTTTGTTTTGTTTTGTTTTGAGATAGAGTCTCACTCTGTTGCCCAGGCTGGAGTGCAGTGGCATGATCTCGGCTCACTGCAACCTCCACCTCCCAGGTTCAGGTGATTCTCTTGCCTCAGCCTTCCAAGTAGCTGGGACTACAGGTGCCCGCCACCATGCCCGGCTAATTTTTGTATTTTTAGTAGAGACAGGGTTTCACCATATTGGCCAGGCTGGTCTCGAACTCCTGACCTTGTGATCCACCCTCCTCAGCCTCCCAAAGTGCTAGGATTACAGGCCTGAGCCACCACGCCCAGCTGTGGGCAAGTATTTTTATAGGACACATTTCCAGGCCTAGAATTTATAGATGAAAGGCTACATGCATCTGTAATTTTCATAGATATCACCTAATTGCCTCCATAGTGGTTGTACTATAAACGGCATGCATGCTATTTAATTTGTATTTCTATTATCATGAGTGAGACTGAACCTCTTTTAATGTAGTTTTTTTTCTCTGCAAACTGTTCATGTCCTTTCACCATATTTCTATTGTGTCTCCTGTAATGTAAATATTCACTGTGTAATAATATTTTCAAATCTTAAAATGCAAATTATTCCCAGTACTTCTCATTGTCTCTAGCAATTTCTGGCAAATAAGCAAATCATTGCAATGGAGTTCTATGTTAAGGAAAGTATTTTTACATTAGTGGCATATTTTATTGTATCTACCCAGCCAGCCTGTATGAAAATACACCCATTTGAAGAATCAACCATATTAATGAATTTATTTTGACATACAAACAATTTAAAATGGATAGACTATATAAAGCCACATTACAAAATAAAAACAATTGTGGTCAATATGCACAATCTTAAAACACAGATAAATATATATATACACAAAATCAAAACAATGTGATTGTACTATAAATTCCACTCTATGAAGAACAGAAATAATCATGTCTGGAGAAGTCCTCTAGTCCCTCCACCTACCTTGGGCTTCTAAACTCTGTAGTAAGCTCTTGCTTCATGTCGTTCAAGGGTCTTCCTTGTTTGCTCAGTTTTTCTGTGAGACTGAACACAAAGAACAGACATCGGCTGATTTCTACTTGGACAATGGCCCAGGCACAGGTGCTGTCGTCCTGGTTTTCCAGGTAATCATGGATCCTTCGGAAGTACATTTTAACTTGTAATCTAAGGTTATCACTACCCAAAGTACCACTTAGCTTCTCTGCTTCCAGTCCCATGAGTGCTTCTAGGTATTCTAGCTGTTGATGAAGTAGAATGAGGAATTTCTCCATGTGGTTTTCCTCCCAACCATCCAGAGAAATATTTGCCCTGAAGAGGCTGAAGATCTGCTGAAGCATCTCATGGAGAATGGCCAGAGTGTGTCCTTTTTGGTACTGCTGAGGACTCAAAGACTTCTGAGGAAGCAGAAAGTTTTTCCTGTGTGGTAGACACTGCTGAATTGACAAGGTTTGCAACTTATTCAAGAGTTTTAAACTTTCTTGATTCACTTGTCTTTGCTGGAAGATAATCAGTTTCAAATCTAGAGAGAAGATAGTGGTAGAGGCCAGCAGCACCAACACAATTCCAAAGAAGTGCTTGATAATCATGGTGAAGGTCAAATATGCTACTTATCCCTGCATAGACTTAGGGAAATTCCAGCTCTAGCGAATGTTTGCCTTTCATGCATCTCAGATTATTTTGGAGAGTGTTCTCTTTTGTTGCTTTCGTTTTCTAATGTCATTTCTCCAAGTTTACACATTAGATTTTCAGGTTCCCTTTTCATGGTGTTCAGAGTACATTTTCTCCATTTCCCTATTGTGTTGGCTATTTTGAGGAAGTACCAAAATAACTTATTCATTGTATGCTTTCCTTGAGGCAATTACAGACTAGTCATCCAATATAATCTTTTATTATTCTATTCATTATATACAAAGTTTCACTGAACACAATGTGCTTTCTAAATATTTAGTCAAGCTTATTAAAGTTCTTTTATTGAGATTAAGTTTTTTTCAGTAATAGTCTTTCATGGAGTAAAACTTAACAAAGGCTTATCAGCACCTATAAAGAATTCAGGGGCAAAACTTAAAATACCTACAAAATACTAAATTTAAAACCTCAATTAGAACTGTAAATTGTCACAAATGCTTGAGCAAATTAATTTTAAAACATATATCAGCAATCTTAAATTATTTTATATCTTATCCTATCAGTTTAATATCTAAGATTCTAGCCTATAGAAGCAATGCAAAAAAAATTAGCAAAAGAAGAGTGTTATAATATTATTGCAAAGCAGAATATTAGAAACAACCTATAGGTTCAACGACAGGTGAATGATTACATATATGTTGGTACAGCCATATAATTAAATGATATATATCCATTGTAGATGACAAAATTATATGTGAAGAGAGATTGGGGGCATTTGGTTAGCGTATATTCCCTAGAATAGTGATAGCTCTGGTAAACTAATGTGAACATCTCTACATTAATAATGTCCTTTGAATTACAAATACCCAGTTCCATATTCTAAGTTCCTCTTGAATAAGCCCCCAGTATACCTTTCCAATCTTATCCCACTGTTGCTCTAAATATAGTGTGAAGGAATCTGAACTCCAGATAAAGTAAGTGATTTAGTATTCCCTTAATACAGCTGGCACTTGTGTGTGTGTGTGTTTATTGATGATGCTCTCTGAAACATCAACTGTTGCCTCCTTTACCTCAAGAACCTTTCTGTGCAAGGACTAAAGACTACTTGTCCTTTAAGGCCCAGATCTCCCCCAAGGAGCCATAATCTTCTGGATCCCCACAACACTTTGTACCTACCTTATTTAAGACACCTTTCTTGTTCTGTCTTATACTTGACTATGTACTTACATGATTAAAAGTCTCTTCAGAGTGTGAAATAAACACTGATTACTGATTTCTTTGCTGTCTAAACAACTATAGTAGTTGCTTAATAAATATGTGTTGACTTGGAATAAATTAATATGTTCTACACAAAGTAATACAAGATGTTGAGTCTTATCTTTAATCATTTCTCTGCAGGCAGCTGGGTGAATCCCGAAATGTCAAAAACAGGCACTCTGTAAACATGTATGGTCTCATTATATACCAGCTCAGCTGTATGTTTGGTCACTTAGTCTAGTATTAATAAGTTGAAATAAACTCAGTCAGCATGCTCCACAGAGGGTCTTTTCCCTCCCTATCTGAGAGAGAGAGAGAGAGAGAAAGAGAAAGAGAGAGAAAAGACATATGATAATATATAATATACGAAAGGAATAACACTTGTTTCATAACATTATGCTCAATCTATCTGGAAAGTAGAATTTTGACTAGTCTCAAAAAATCTTTAAATATTTAATGCTGAGCTTCGGGAAAACAATATAAAAATAAATTAAGAATATCAGAAGTGACTCCGTCTAATAACAACGAGCTCTGATCTATAAGGCTTTCTCATCATTTTCATTCAATTGACAAAAATGATCTAAATGTTGTTTAATTTCCAAATGATCAGGGATTTTCCAGATGCCTTTCTGTTACTGATTTCATATTTGAATCTGTTGTGGTTAAAGAATGTATTTTAAATTTATTGAGACTTATTTTATGGCTTAGAATATGGTTTATCTTGGTGGCAGTTCCTTGTGAACTTGAAATAATAATGTTCTACTTTTGTTGGTTGGACTGTTTTATAAATGTCAAATAGGTTAAGCTGATTGAAAGTGTTTGAAATTTTCTGTATCCTTTCTGATGGTCTATTTGTTCTATCAACTATCAAGACAGAAGAGCTGAAATCCCTAGTATAATTTTAGATTTGCCTATCTCCCATTTCAGTTCTATCAGTTTTTGCCTTATATATTTTAGAACTTTAGTATTAGGTGCATCATATTTAGGATTATTATGTCGTCTTGATGAATTGACCCCTTTATTTTAAAATGTTCCCCTGTATCCTTTGCATTATTCCTTACTCCTAAATCAACTTTCTCTGATAATCATTTCTGTTTTTTTAATTAGTGTTAGCATAATATGTCTTTTATTGCATCTTTTAATTTAACTTATTCATGTTATTATATTAAAGTGAGTTTCTTGTACAGAGCGTATAGTTGGACCTTGTATTTTATTCTGTCTGACAATCTTTGCTTTATTAGAGTGTTTAGGTCATTAAATTTAATGTAATTTTCAGTATGGCTCAGTTTATATCTACCACTTTATTATTTGTTTTCTAACTGCCCATATGTTCTTTTTCTCACTTTTAAGCTTTTCCTTCCTTCTTTTGGATTGAATTTTTGTTGTTGTTTTCTATTGCCCATTTTATCTCCATTATTGGCTTGTTAGTAATACCACTTTGTTTTACTTTTTGTTTTCATAGCAGTTTCTCTAGGATTAAAAATATATATCTTTATTTAACATATTACAGTTTACCTTCAAATAATATTACAATCCACTTAAAGTACAGTGTAGGGATATTATAACAGTATCCTTATATTTCCTCTCTCTCATTCTTTACACTACTTTCACTAATATTTCTTATATTACACGTCCCCTGGAAATAAACTCTCTTGGCTTTTGTCTGTCTGAAAAAGTATTGTGTCTTCTTTTTGAAATATATTTTTGCTGGGTATAGAATTCTAAGTTGATATAGTTTTTCTTTAAGAATTGTAAAGATGTTGCTCTACTCTATTCTGGCTTGCATAATTTCTGAAGAGAAGACTGTGGTCATTCTTAATTTTATTCCTCTGTGCATAATGTTTCTTCTTTTTCTCTGGCAGCTTTTAAGATTTACTATCACTATTTTCTAGAAATTTGATAATAATGTGCTTTGGTGTGATTTTCTTCTTGTCTTTTTTACAAGGTTTTTTTTGAGCTTTGTGAATCCATGATTTTATCATTTTCATCAAATTTGAAAAAGTTTCAGACTTTATTTCTTTTAACATTTTTCTATTACCATTCCCTCCTTCCTAATCTCTTCTGGGACTACATCTCTAGATGTGTTTGACTGTTTAATATTATCACACAGTTCCCTGAAGCTTTGCTCATTTACTTTTTAGTCTTTTCCTCTGTCTTATTTCTAACAGTTTCTAAGTCTGCCTTCAAGCTTATTGGTATTTCCTTTGGTAGTATCTTATCTACAGTTAATCCCATCCAGTATATTTATCACTTCAGATATTATACTTTCATTTATAGAAGTTGAATTTGTTTCTTTTTCATATCTACATTTCTTTCCTCATCACATTCATCTTTTCCTCTACATTCTTGAGCATATGGAGTACATTTATAGTAGGTGTTTTATCTCCTTTTCTGATAATTCTATCATTTGTGTCATTTCTGAGTCTGGTCTTGTCAATTATATTTCTACTCTTTATGGGTCCTATTTTCCTATGTCTTTTGCATGTTTGGTAACTTTTGAGTGGATTCTGAGCATTGTAAATTTTACTTTAATGGGAGTTGGATTTGTTAAGTCCTTTACGTACAGTTGAACTTTGTTTTAGGGTATAGTTGAGTTACTTGGAATTGGATTCCTCTGACATTGGCTTTGTTAGCATGAGTGAAGCAGACTTTATAATTTAGGGCAATGCCTTTGCAACCAAGAATATAGTCTTTTGAGGACTCTACTTAATGCTCTCTGAATTTGGAGATTTTTGCCCTCTGGCTGCTGGAAACATGAAATATCCCCAGCCCTGTGTTAGCACTGGGGACAGCCTGTACTGCCTGCTCCTTTCTGGGTGTTCTTTTCCTAATCGGGTAACTCTTTTACATACATACACAAACCACACATTAGCTAAAGACTCCTGAAGACATTTTTACAGATCTTCTTAGCTCTCATTCATTCTTCCCCAATTTCCCTCTGTGCAGCAATATCTTCTCCAATATTTTGCTGCCTCCCTGAACTCCAAACTATGACATATCAACTCATTGAGAACACTGGTCTGTTGGAGTTTCCTCCTCTTTGTGCTGCAGCCTGCCAATTTTCTATCCAGCATTAAGCTGGAGCAATTGTAGGGCTTACTGTATTTCTTTCCTTTCTCTCAAGGATCATTATCTTATGCTGTGTGTTATCCAATGTCTAAAAACCATTTTTCATATATTTTACTCAGTATTCTAGTTGTTCAAAGTGAGATGATAAATCTAGTTGTCCCTCATGACTACAAGTGGAGGTTCTCTCATTATAAATAATCTAAAGTGGGAGTTGGCAAACTATAGCCTATGGACCAAATGTGTCCTACCACCTGCTTCTTCTTTTTTTTTTTTTTTTTTTTTTTTGAGATGGAGTTTTGCTTTGTCGCCCAGGCTGGAGTGCAGTGGCTTGATCTCGGCTAACCGCAAGCTCCGCCTCCCAGGTTCACGCCATTCTCCTGCCTCAGCCTCCCAAGTAGCTGGGACTACAGGCGCCCACCACCACACCCAGCTAATTTTTTTATATTTTTAGTAGAGATGGGGTTTCACTGTTTTAGCCAGGATGGTCTCGATCTCCTGACCTCGTGATCTGCCCGCCTTGGCCTCCCAAAGTGCTGGAATTACAGGCGTGAGCCACTGCATCCGGCCTACCACCTACTTTTGTAAATAAAGTTTTATTAGAACACAATGATGCTCATTTGTTATGGCACTTTCATGCTACAATAGCAAGGCTGAATAGTTGTGATAGGAACTATATGGTCTACAAAACCTGAAATATTTACTCTCTGGTCTTTTACAGAAAGGTTTGCTGAACCCTGATCTAAAAGATTAAAAACAAAATATAATTGTATTCAAAGTCTAGAAATTTTGAAAATATTTTCACAAAAAATGTAATCTAAAGTAAATGTTAAAAATATTACATATTTTATATTTTCAAAAAACATGAAATATTTTATACAATGTTATCTATCAAAATTAAAAGACAACATGTGTGGTATAATTAATATCAAATTTAAACTGACAGTATTTAAATAAAGCATATACTTAACCTTTTAATTAAAAACATATTAAACATTAAAAATGTTTATAAAAGTAAAATTACATGCAATTCTATCTTACAAGGTTCATATGGATAACAATGTAAAAAAAAATGTATCACACTTCCAGCATATGTCTAGACCAACATAAATTAAGATTTAAGAGTAAAATAAATTGATTAATATTGAGAAATATTTTCCAGCCTCCATGTACAACTATTGCCAATGCCCATCATAATTTATGAGTCCCTCCTGAATCACTAATTGTTTTTTTTTTTTTTTTTTTTGAGCAACATGGCTCTTTATTTCACCTGGGTGCAGGCGGGCTGAGTTCGAAAAGAGTCAGGGAAGGGAGATAAGGGTGGGGCCGTTTTATAGGATTTGGGTAGGTAAAGGAAAATTACACTCAAAGGGGGTTTGTTCTCTGGTGGGCAGGAGTGGGGGGTCGCAAGGTGCTCAGTGGGGGTGCTTTTTGAGCCAGGATGAGCCAGGAAAAGGACTTTCACAAGGTAATGTCATCACTTAAGGCAAGGACCGGCCATTTACACTTCTTTTGTGGTGGAATGTCATCAGTTAAGGTGGGGCAGGGCATATTCACTTCTTTTGTGATTCTTCAGTTACTTCAGGCCATCTGGGCGTATACGTGCAAGTGACAGGGGATGCAATGGCTTGGCTTGGGCTCAGAGGCCTGACATTCCTGCCTTCTTATATTAATAAGAAAAATAAAACAAAATAGTGAAGTGTTGGGGTGGCAAAAATTTCTGGGGGGTGATATGGACAGAGAATGGGCGATGTTTCTCAGGGCTGCTTCAAGCGGGATTGGGGCGGCGTGGGAACCTAGAGTGGGAGAGATTAAGCTGAAGGGAGGTCTTGTGGTAAGGGGTGATATTGTGGGGATGTTAGAAGAAACATCTGTCATATAGAATGATTGGTTGGCCTGGATACGGTTTTGGATGAAGTGAGAAACTAAATGGAATAAGAGAAGGAGAAAAACAGGTATAAAAGGACTAAGAATTGGGAGGACCTAGGACATCTAATTAGAGAGTGCCTAAGGAGATTCAGCATAGTCCTGCCAGCAAAGATTATTTATTTACTTCAAGAGTTTAGAGTGGCAGTTTGGGGATAGCACCAGGAGATATCAGCTGTGATGGCTTGGAGAAACAGTGTAAACCAGCAGTGTAAACAAGAGCAGGGCATGTATGAGTAGTTGAGAACGGTGAATAGGAGTATGACTAACAGATGAGGATGTAATTTGGGCTTGACTGAAGTAATGGGGGCTGTCTGTGAAGCCTTGCAGCAGTACAGCCCAGGTAATTTGCTGAGCCTAATGGGTGTCAGGGTCAGTCTAAGTGAAGGCAAGTGTTAACAGGCTTTAATCCTTTCAAAGCATGCTGTGGGATGGGATATTGGCATTGAGCCAGGTAAAGGTGATTAGGTTTTAATGAGATGGTAAGGGGTGCATGATCGGTCGCCAAAGAGGGAGTAGAGGTATCTTTTACTTGTGGGTTAAGATGGGGGAATACAAGAGGAGGACGCAAAGGAGGCTTTGGACTGGGAAGAAGGGCATCAATGAGATGCGGCTATGGTCCAGGAATAGTCAGGGAAGCAGATAATTTGGTTAAAATGTCTCAGCCTAATAAGGGAACTGGGCAGGTGGGGATAAATAAAAAGGAGTGCTTAAAAGAGTATTGTCTAAGTTGGCACCAGAGTTGGGGAGTTTTAAGAGGTTTAGAAGCCTGGCCGTCAATACCCACAACAGTTATGGAGGCAAGGAAAACAGGCCCTTGAAAAGAAGGTAATGTGGAGTGGGTAGCCTCCGTATTGATTAAGAAGGGGACGGACTTACCTTCCACTGTGAGAGTTACCCGAAGCTTGGCGTCCGTGATGGTCTAGGGGGCTTCCGAGGCGATCAGGCAGCGTCAGTCTTCAGCCGCTAAGCCGAGAAGATCTGGGAAGCAGTCAGAGAGCCTTGGGCCAGAGTTCCAGGGACTCTGGGAGTGGCTGCCAGGTGAGTTGGACAGTCCGATTTCCAGTGGGGTCCCGCACAGATGGGACACGGCTTAGGAGGAATCCTGGGCTGCGGGCATTCCTTGGCCTGGTGGCCACATTTCTGGCACTTGCAGCAAACTCCTGGGGGAGGAGGTTCTGGAGGAATGCCTGGCCGCTGCGGTTCAGGCGTTTGGAAGTTCTTGTGTGCTGGAGATGTGGCTGGGGTTTGTCTCACAGTGGAGGCAAGGAATTGCAACTTTTTTCTATTATTGTACACCTTGAAGGCAAGGTTAATTAAATCCTGTTGTGGGGTTTGACGGCCGGAATTTAATTTTTGGAGTTTTATTTAATGTTGGGAGCAGATTGGGTAATACAATGTATATTGAGAATAAGATGGCCTTTTGACCTTTTAGGGTCTAGGGCTGTAAAGTATCTCAGGGTTGCTGCTGAACGAGCCATGAACTGGGCTGGGTTTTTATATTTGATGAAAAAGAGCCTAAACGCTATCTGATTTGGGATAAAGAAAAAGGAGCATTAACCTTGATTATGCCTTTGGCTCCAGCCACCTTTTTAAGAGTAAATTGCTGGGCAGGTGGGGGAGGGCTAGTCACGGAATGAAACTGTAAGCCCGACCAGGTGTGAGGAGGGAAGGCGATAAAAAGATTATAGGGTGGAGGAGCGGAGGCTGAGGAAGAATTGGGACCTAGCTCGGCCTGGCGAGGAGCAGCCTGGGGAGGAAGGGAGAGGTCAGATGGGTCTGTAGAAAAGGAAGATTAGAAAGACTCAGCGACGCTTGGGGTTGGGACTGAGGGGACAGGCGGGAGGGAAAGAAGGAAGATTTGGGACGAGTTGCACTGGGCACAGAGACTAGGAAGGGACTGATGTGTAAAAGAATGCCTGGACGTCAGGCACCTCAGACCGTTTGCCTATTTTACGACAAGAATTATTTAGATATTGCAGGATGGAAAAATTCAAAGTGCCATTTTCTGGCTATTTGGAACTACTGTCGAGTTTGTATTGGGGTCAAGCGGCATTGCAGAAGAAAATAAGGCATTTAGGTTTTAGGTCAGGTGAGAATTGAAGAGGTTTTAAGTTCTTAAGAATACAGGCTAAGGGAGAAGAAGGAGGAATGGAAGGTGGAAGCTTGCCCATAGTGAAGGAGGCAAGCCCAGAGAAAAGAGTAGAGACACGGAGAAGGGGTGGGGGTTTCTTGCCCTCCAGAAAAGCAGAGAAAGGGTTGGGGCACGGAAATAAGGGATTGGGGTGCAGAGATAAGAGGTTGGGGCATGGAAATAAGCGATTGGGGTGCAGAGATAAGAGGTTGGGGCGCAGAGATAAGAGGTTGGGGCGTGGAAATAAGCAGTTGGGGGTTCTTGCCCCCTAGGAAAGCAGGACTCGCCGCTAAGGGTGAAGGAGAAGGGGTTGAGGGGTACTTGCCCCTGCCCCAGGAAAGCGGGACTTGCCGCTAAGGGTGAAGGAGAAGGGGTTGAGGGGTACTTGCCCCTGCCCCAGGAAAGCAGAGAAGGGGTAGAGACAAGGAGAGAAGAGGTTGAGGGGTATTTGCCCCTCTCCCAGAAAAGCAGAGAAGGGGTAGAGACAAGGAGAGAAGGGGTTGAGGTACTTGCCCCTTCCCCAGAAAAGCGGGACTTGCCGCTAAGGGTGAAGGACCAAGGCAGGCGTCCCTGCGTGGTCTGACACCCTTGAAACATGGCTGAATGATCAGAGAGGCGTCCCTGCAATGATTAAACACCAAGGGAAGGCTGCCTTCCCAATCCGTGACCGGCGCCGGAGTTTTGGGTCTACGAATAAAACGTGTCTCCTTTGTCTCTCCCAGAAAATGAAAGGAATTGAAATTAAGAGAAGGGAGAGATTGAAGAGTGGAAAGGAGAAAGTGGTTGAGGGACAGTGAGAGGTTGGAGAAGAGAGTAAGATGAGGCCGCTTACCGGATTTGAAATCGGTGAGATGTTCCTTGAGCTGGTCGGTCTGAGGACCTGAGGTCGTAGGTGGATGTTTCTCACAGAGCAAAGAGCAGGAGGATGGGGGATTGATCTCCCAAGGGAGGTCCCCTGTTCCGAGTCACGGCACCAAATTTCATGCGCGTCCGTGTGAAGAGACCACCAAACAGCTGAATCACTAATTGTTACGTAAAGACAAGCAAGAGAATGGACACTGGGGACTATTGAGACATGGTATTTCATTTTGTAAGAATCTATTGCATTCCTGCTGTCCTTGAGGAAGGGTTTACTAGGCAATTAATGTGTCTTCTCTTTCCTCTGCAGCTCAAATCCTCTACATTCCAAGGCAACGTCTCCTTCATGGCATCAGGTACAGTCACTTTTTTGTAGGGGACTGAAAGCAAGAGATGTGGAGAAATATCTCCCTGGGTACCAAATGGAATTACTAATGAGAATGTATATTTAGAGTTATTGGGCCATATGTGAGCACTGAGTACCAGATCCTAAGTGATGTGGGTACTAGATGCTTTTTTAAAATGTTGTGTGTGTCTATGCATGTGTGTGTATGTGCACTTCCGTGTGTGCATACACATGTGTTGTATAAATTGAATCATGTCTGATATTCAGGTTTCTCAAAAGGGCAAGACCTAGAGTAGAGCATAGGTCACTCTCGTCTGAATCTAAGGATGGTATTAAGGAAATTCACTGCATGCTTACATTGCTTAGAGAAAAACAATGGAAAGTGTCATGATGATGAAAAAAGGGCTAAATCTTAAGTATCAGTCAGTATGACGAAGTCTCTAAAATAAATTAAACAAATGACTGGTAGTTCATCTTTAGCTAGAATGGGCTTTTCAATGACTTTTAAATTTATTACATAAGTATCAAGTTTTATTTATTCACTTGTCTCCATAAATTATTTATCATTACTGTCAATCTAAAAAATGTAATTAAAATTGTGATACCCTCTGTTTAAAACACACAAAAACAGTTCCAGTTAGTAAACGAGGCATTTTAAATTCAACCAAAGGATGGCAGCATAATATCAATTACTTAGAGCCTGGGATAAACTTCGCTGTTGGTAAGATATCACAAATTAATGGTATCTAGTGGTCTGATAAAGTATGATCAGCAATACATTACTCAGACCAGGTGTATTGTTCCCATAACACATTAGCTCACTAGTCTGTCTAATCCATATTAAGATACTTGCTGGTTAGTATTGTTATATTTTCCTTTTTTGCCTTGACCACTCTAATGGACATGCCTTGCTTTCTGGCCATCTACTACCTCCTCTCCCTTTCTGGGGGTCGGGGGGTGGGGGCGTCTGTAAACACATTCTAACTTCTCTGACCACTCTGGGATCTTGTGCTCTGGCCAGACTCTCCAGCGTGCCACACACAGGGTGCCACATCTAGCCCTATCCCAAGCTACTCAGCGCCTCCCTTTGCTCTGGCCTCAGTTATTATTTCAGATATGGTTATTTTTCCCAATGGTATCGACACAGCTCTACTCCATTTTCTGAGCATAAACTTTCAAATATTTGACCATATTAATTTATCTATCATAGAATTCTGGAGCTGGAATTGATCTTAAATTGATATCTAATCTCTGCTTCCCTTTCCCTTTTTGAAAAATTCAGTCCTAAAGACAATAGATGGACAAAACAATGTAAGCATTTTGCTGGAAAGGGCAGGAAGCCACACTGCTGGAGCTCAGACAGGCAAAGGTGACTGTTTATGCGGAGAGAGAACCTGGCATGGGTGTCACAGCCTAAGAGTGATTAGAGCATCCATGGAGCGGGGCTGCTGTGGGGAGTCATAACTTGAGTGGAGTGAGGAGAAATATTCTGTAAAACAATTGCCCTGTAATCGTTCAAGGTCATGAAAATCAACAAAGACCCAGCAACTGCTCCAGACTATAAGAGACTAAAGAATATAGCAACTGAATGCATAGCATGATTCTGAACGGGATCCATTTGCTACTAGGAATATTATAGGGTCCAAGCACAGTGGCTCACACCTGTAATCCCAGCACTTTTGGAGGCTGAGGCGGGTGTATCACCTGAGGTCAGGAGTTTGAAACCAGCCTGGCCAACATGGTGTAACCCCATCTCTACCAAAAATACAAAAATTAGCTGGGTGTGGTGACGGGTGCCTGTAATACCGGCACTTTGGGAGGCGGAGGTGGGTGTATCACCTGAGGTCAGGAGCTTGAGACCAGCCTGGCCAACATGGTGTAACCCCATCTCTACCAAAAATACAAAAATTAGCCAGGCATGGTGGTGGGTGCCTGTAATCCCAGCTACTTGGGAGGCTGAGGCAGGAGAATAGCTTGAACCTGGGAGGTGGAGAGTGCCGTAAACTGAGATTATGCCACTGCACTCCAGCCTGGGTGACAGAACAAGACTCCATTTCAAAAAAAAAAAAAAAAAAAAGAATATTATTGGATTATTGGGACAACTGGACTACAAATCTAAATACAAACACTGAGTATCATATGGTGCTAACGTAACAATGTTAATTTCTGAATTTTGTTGTGGTTATGCAGGGAAAATATCTCTGTTGGTAGGAAACACACATTAAAGTATTTGACAGTATTGGTGCATCAGCTTGGCAACTTAAATTATTTCAAAAATAAGATTCTCTCTCCTGTATTTTCAACTTTCATGATTATTTCAAAGGATAAAAAGTGTGTTTGTATTTTTTAACTAAATAATCCACATTTGAGACATGATGACAGAGGTCTAACAGAGCAGAATAGCCTTCTTTTTGTACACTATCATCAACTATACTGTTCTCCCTTTCCCTCTTCCTAATTTAGGCCAAGAATGGCAAAAGCACAGTAGAAAGGAAAAGACCACCACTTCTCATGAAAATTGTATAACATGATACTCAGCACATGGGCTTTAATGTGCAACAGAATAGGTTTAAACCCCAACTCTACTACTTGCTTGCTGTGTGGTTTTTAGCAAGCTATTAACTTCTCTGTGTCTCAGTTTCATCAATGTTAAGACAAGTATAATAATGGTGTTTCTTGGAGTTGTTGTGAAATCTAATTGAGATAATCCACCTAATATGTTTAGTATAGTGCATGGCATGTGATCCATGCTTAATAAATGTTATTATTTATGTTATTATTAAAATATCATTTATGCTAAAATGATATTATTAATAGATAACGGCAGTCTGTTCCATCAAGCTCTAGGTAAGTACTTTCAAAATGCTCTGAGGGTAGCCCCTATTAATCAGTCACAGCTGGAAATAAGATGAAGCCCATTTTCTATTAACTGCTTTTTCAACAAATGTCAATTAATTCAAAGAAAGAAGAACCAAGTGTGTGCATACTCTAGAAGCACTTAGATGACATGTATTGGTCCTCATGTTATTAATTTATTCAAGAAATGTTTATTGATTGCTTATTATGGTCCTAGCATTGCTCCAGGCCCTGTTCAGTTAAACAGAGATAAAGATCCCTGGAATGGAGTTTGATTGGACTAGGTAGGGTAAAAGGGGAGAAATAGTAGAGTATAAGCAAATGATATAGCACAGCAGTCCCCAACCTTTTTGGCACCAGGAACCTGTTTTGTGGAAGATAATTTTTTCCATGGACCAGGGTGGGGGAATGGTTTCGGGATGATTCAAGCACATCACATTTATTGTGCACTTTATTTCTATTACTATTATATTGTAATGTATACTAAAAATAATTATACAACTCACCATAATGTAGAACCAGTGGGAGCGCTGAGCTTGCTTTCCTGCAACTATCTTTCTCATTTGGAGGGAAACTATATTTCCCATCTGGAGGTGATGGGAGACAGTGACAGATCATCAGGCACTAGATTCTCACAGGGAGCACGCAACCTAGATCCCTCCTATGCCTAGTTCACAACAGGGTTCACACTCCTATGAGAGAATCTAGTGCTGCCACTGATCTGACAGGAGGCAGAGCTCAAGAGGTAATGTGAGCAGTGGGGAGTTGCTATAAATACAGATGAAGCTTTGCGCACTCACCCGCTGCTCACCTCCTGCTGTGTGGCCCTGGTTCCTAACAGGCAATGGAGCAGTACCGGACTGTGGCCTGGGGATTGGTGACCCCTGTTATAGCATTCTATAATGCAGATGTATACCAGAGTAAAATCAATTACGAGCATCTCTTTTTTTCTAAAGTTATTGACCTTCTGTATACAGAATGACACAAACAAATTGCTCAAGATCAATCCCCAAGAAACACCAATATTTAAGGAATGAGTAGAAGAGGAGACCAAAAAGTGAAATAAACAATGTCTAGGCCAGGTGCAGTGGCTCACACCTGTAATCCCAGCACTTTAGGAGGCTGAGGCGGGTGGATCACCTGAGGTCAGGAGTTCGAGACCAGCCTGGCCAACATGGTGAAACCCTGTCTCTACTGAAAATACAAAAATTAGCCAGGCATGGTGGTGGGTGCCTGTAATCCCAGCTACTCAGGAGGCTGAGGCAAGAGAATCGCATGAACTCAGGAGGCAAAGGTTGCAGTGAGCCGAGATTGCGCTATTGCACTGCAGCCTGGGGGACAAGAGCAAGACTTCGTCTCAAAAAAAAAGAGTGTCTAGATCAGAAGGAAAACCAGTTTTCAAGAACAAAGGATTGTCTAACAGTGTCACACACCACTAAGTGGGCAAGAAAAGTAAGTACTTGAAAACATATGTTGAAGTTAATTACATGGACATTATCAGTGACTTTGGCAAACGGAATTTTCAATGGAGTATTAGGGTGGAAGCCAGATTTCAATTCTTATAAGAGGAAATGGAAATAAACAACAAAATGATATAGGATATGCCCACAAAAATTTGATCACTACATCGAAGAGAAAAATTAACTGAAAATAGGAGTGAGAGGTTCAGTCTTGGAAAGTTTTGTTTTTTATTTTGTTTTGTTTTTTAAAGTGAGAAATACTCTCCGTTGATTAGAAGAAACCAGTAGAGTAGGGAAGAAATGGAACCAGAGCCTCATGTTTGGCTTGGTCTGTAACATGAAGGAGAAAAGAATAGGATCAACACAGGTTTGAGTGCAGGTTTAGAAGAGGAAGCTCAGTGTTTCATTCTGGTGGTTTCTATTTGTTTTCTTGGTGAAGTGGAAGACTAGAACACATGATGGACCATCTATGAGATTAACATGTGCCCTGGCACATTCTATTTTCTTTGCTTTGAAACCTGTCTTGTCTCCCAATTCAACTCCTCTTCACCCAGCTGACATGCTCTTACACATGGGCTTATAGCTCCATTCATAGCTATCATTATAGTCTATAAGATTTGTGACCATTTGACTAATTTCTCTCTCTCCCTTCAGAGGGTCCTATCCGTTTCTGTATTTTGCTTACAGTGCAGCCACACAGTGTAGCACACTACATTCCAGCCCAAAATACAGTAGACACCCAATAAATATCCCATAAATATTGAATGAATAAATGAACTTATTCAATAGAGGAGAAAGAGGTGTTCTAAACTTGAAGGGAGGGGGCAAATTTTAGGGTTGTGATAGAAAGAATGTGAGGGAGAGTTGACAAAGACAGGAGAGCAATATTGAGTATCTGCTTACATAAACTGGTGAACTAAATTAATAGAGGCACCAATTTGTCTTGATTTAAATAAGCAGAGAAGGTTCACAGTCCATCCAAGGTTGGGACTTTGGCAGGTGAGAGTCAACTGAATGACAATGAAACAAGGGATTCTAGGATATTGGTAAGAGAGCTGTAGAAGTATTAGACCCCATGATCTACAACACATAAGTGTGAATTGTACATAGATTATCAAATTCAGGGGCAACGTAGTCCTCCCCAAACCCTCTGCTCATGTTTAAGTCTTAATATTAGTCTTTAGTCTTAACACTTTACGCACAATGTAATATTTAATACACAAGTCACACTGTTAGATGTACAGTGTCACTTGTGTGTCCACTCAAATGGTGATATCGAAATAACAGCCATTACTTACTGAGTATATATTATGTATAAGACACTTCTTGAAGAGCTTTATGCATTTGGTCCTCATCATCTAATTCTTTTCTTTCCCTCTTAATCCTCAGCAGGATTCTCCGGTAAAATATAGTAAAGAAACAGAGACTCTTAGCATAACAACACGTCAAAGTTACAAGAAGTGGCCTAGTTATCAAGAGAAAAATTTATCCTACAGATGCTCCATTGTGACAAAATTTAAAAACCTAAGCTTTTTAAAGGTAAATGTTAAAAGGTACATGAACACTCTAAAAAAGATGTAGGCAAGTATGACCATCATGATTCTGAGAATGTTTCATCATGTGTCCAAGAGTGAACCAAAAACATAAGCAGAAAAGGGAGGAGAGGTTAAGACAGAGGGAAAATGGAGCGGGGGAGATGAGAGATATGAAACCCTGGACAACCATCTGAGATGGATCTCTGTGGACTGAAAAACATCTCATTAAAAGAAGTTAAGAGATAGTTTGAATGTTCTCTAACTCTAGGTGTGTTCACTGTTGATTAACCATGAGATTGTTTTATTTCTGGGAGTAGACAACACACCCTTGGCTGTCCAAAATTATTTTATTGACACTTAATACTCTTACTATGTGCTAGGCATTTGTCTAAAGGAATCACAAATATTATTAATAATTTATTTAATCCACAAAACTACCTTATGAAGTACTATTATTATCCCCATTGCACAAATAAGGAAACTGAGCTACTGACATATTAAATCCAAATGTTGTGTGCATTATTGAGAGAATAAATATAATGTTATTTCTAATCTTTATAATATTCTTGAGAGGCAGGTCTTATGATAATAAGATCATTTTAAAAATGAAAATAAAAGAAACCTATGATTTAGAAAAGTTAACATTTCCAAACATGGTCAGCTGGGATTTCTACTTCTGGTCATGAGGGACTGACAGGGTCAAGAATTACCCTCCCTCTACAAACAATTTAAAAACTAAACAAAATATAGGAAACAACTATTTTCAGTCATTGAAGAATAGCCAATCCAGGACTGTGATCCCTGAGAGATGGGAAACAAATGAGGCTTTTTGCCTGGGGGCAATTTTTAGACTGTGTTGCAGGGAGGAGGACCCTTTCTGAGCAATCTCTCTCAGTTCAGGAGACAGAGATAAAAGTCTGAGGAAGCCAAAGCATATGAAATTTGCAAGACAGAGTACCCAAAAGAAGTGAGCTACCCAGAGAAAGAGTTCTAGAATTTTTTTATAAGGGTCCCCTTGAGTCTTTGGTAAATGCTAATGTGTACATGCACTGGGTAAAGCCCCATGAGGCCCAGCAAGTACAACCTCCAAAGAAAGAATAATTGCTGGGGAGCTTTAAGCCAAACAACTTAAGCGCACATTCAAGACTGAAAATTGTTCAAGTTCCCACCAGCCACAGGGCAAAAGACCCTAAAAGGGCTAAAACTTAAATGTGGGGCTAAATTAGCCCGAAAGTAAAGACTACTCCAGATCTGTCTTAAAAGAACATAAAAACAAGACTTTAATCAAACTAATCCACAATTACCATAGCTGCCTACTAAAACAAAATCCAGCCTGTTTGAAGGAATACAACAAAATCCGTCACACAAAAACATACAATCACAATAACTGGCATTCAATTAAAAAAAACTACCAGACATAGGAAATAAGAATATATAAACTATAATCAGGAGAAAAATTGATAGAAAATAAATGAGATGATAGAATTAGCAAAAATATTAAACTGCTATCATAAATAGGCTCCATGTATTCAAAGATATACAAGAAATTAAGTATAAAAATAAATCTTGAAACAAATGTTCAAGATATAAAATACAATATCTGTAAAGGTCATTAGATAGCCAAATACAACAAACAAAGACAATCGATAGTAAATAAAATTAAAAGTCAGCTCCATGTGACTGTAAGGTATTATCGTTTTCCATGGTGCATTCCATTGTATGGTGCTCTGTAAAAAGCCACAGCTAACAACAAAAGCATGCATGTCACCCCAAACAGAGGGACCATGAGTAGAGGGACAAATGGCCATGACACAAGGAAAAGAACAGTTTTAGAATCAAAATAGACAGAGGCTCAAATTCTAGCTCTGTAACTTATCAACTAGGTAAACCTACATGAATCTTCGGAAACTGAGTTTATTCCTTCATCTGTTAAATCAACATAGAAAGGCCTACTTCATATAAAGCAATAATTGATACTACAGGTAAGAAAGTATTACCATGTTGCTTGACACATAGGCACATAAATCTTTTTCCATAGCTGATAGAGAAAAACCCTAAAATTCTCATGTATATTCAAGAAACTAAAGAAATATTGCTGATTAGAAGGCCTGACCCAGGCTCAGGAAAAGTTATGGTGTGGTGTGATGTGGTGTGTGTGTGTCTGAGTGTGTGTGTGTGTGCGTGTGTGTGTATGTGTAGGGGGTTGGTCCTGGGTGGGTCAGATGATATCAATGAACATATTTTTCTCTGAATAGCATGCAAAGTCTTAATGAATACTGCTCTTCTGACCTAAAAAAGGTAACAGGCATTCTAGGTGGAAATCATCACAGAAAAGGATCTACCAATATAATTTAGGAAATATACCAAGTCAACTTTACCTTGGAATTAATGCTCTGTTTTTCTCTTGGAAGAAACAACATACTGGATGTGTCAGTGTTTTACACTAAGATAATACTGGCTCTGAAATCTAGCCTACTAAATGTACAGTGCTTGGGAAGAGAGTTAACTTTTTAGTAAGGCTCCATTTCTGTAAAAGAGGAATGCTGATGATTAACTTGCAGAGTAATTATAAGGACTAAAGAAGATAACATGTATAAATTGCCTAGTAAAGACATTAGTAATTTAATATTTATTTATTCTCTGCCCCTTTGAAGTCCTGCCCCAGCCCCCCAATTCATATTTATTTTATCTCTTGGTACCAAGAAATCCTCCTTTTGTGGGAACTGAACTAAGATTCCATTCCACTGGCCCTCTGATGTCAACTTCTTCAGTTTAGACTTGTCACTTCTTCCTTTCCTGAAGAAATATTTGAGAGATTAAAAGAGACAAACACCAGATAAGTCATTGTAACCTCACAGGGTTTTTGTCACATTTGGAATTCATTAATCTGAGTTTTGAGAAGAACTCAGTTGACTTCACTCCTTGGTAGAGCAAAGAGAAAAATAAACGAGAAGACGATATAATATTAAAGAACTGGAACCTTTGCCCTTTGCCTTCTTAATCTGGCCTACATTTCTCAAGGCTCTAAGCAATTACCAAATGATGGAGTTGTCTAAAATCAATACTGCTTACTTTGTGTAACTACCAAAAATCAGATATGAAGACTGGTGCCTGACCTGGTCCAGAGATTAATGAGTTTGCTGAGCAACGAAGTCTAACTACCTGGTTACACATTTTTCTTGGCACAGTCAACAGCCAGGACCAAAAGGATGTGTGAAGGCTACGGTCTAAAATGGTTACAGGAAATACTGAGATTGGTGCAAGTGGTATCAAAAGACCAGATGGGAGGCTATCCAAATGACCTATAGAATGCTATGCCAGAAACCCAAGTTCATCTGAATGCCAGGTAAAAATACGCTTGTGGGCTAACATAAGAATTGCCATCTCAAACAAGGTACTTTCTAAATAAATCAGCTAAAACTAAGACAAGATATTGCTGCTTAAAAAAATCTTAATTAAAAGTGTAATATTAGATCTGTAAAGCTCATTATAAAGACTAAAACTGGTGTGCCTGGGGTACAAAGAGGGAAGAGTGTTAGACAGATGTACTTAGATACACTTTCAATTTTTCTGGGCTTAATTACACTTAAATATTGGGCCAATTAATCTTCCTGATTAACTTCCTGAGGGCACCCTAGCTTGACTCCATCTCTCGGTGTCAAACTTCACTTTGACTAACCTAGGAAGCTGGGAAACCCAATCTGAGCCACCTTTGGTCACGTATAAATGCAAAATGAAAGAGGTCATTCTAAAGTCGTGAAACTGAGAGACTGCTGCTCAGAGTGGCTTCTCTTGAAATTCAAGAGAAGATGGCTTGGAAGTGGTAACACACACCCAACAACAGGTAGCAATTGGGGCACAGGTGAAGAAGGCTGGAAAGATGTCAGTGTCTTTGATAAGCATCCTGTGTCGTGACAGTTCAATAGTTCTCCTGTTTGGGGCAGGAATAAAGGTTCTTAAAAACATCTTAACACACAGAAACAAATGTCCTCTTTGTCACTGAGTCTGTGCTGTAGATACAGTCAGGTCATATAATGAAACTATTCATTTGCCTTGGGAATATGAACTGAGCTGCTTCCTACTCATCTCATCCATTCTGAAGGTCAGGACAAGATTAAGATCTTCCTGAAATGAATCAACTCCTGGCTAGAAGTGCACCGATAATTTTCAAAATGGTTTAATTACTTCAGTTTCTGAGGCCCTCAGAGTTTTTTTTTTTCTTTCTGAACCATCAACATACATATTTATGTACCAAACAGAAAAAAGCATTAAAAAAAACAAATTCTATTATGGAAGGCAGAAAACAGACACTATAAAATAGTTGCCAGACAGCTATTATTTAGGATTGAGTGCCTAGATACCAAGTATTGTGGTACTTCAAGACTTTGAGGTTGCATCACATGGACTTTTAAAAGGGTGTAATTTTGAATCATAACTCAGCATTATTTTGGCTTTCACATCACCATCCCAGACAGTAAAAAAACAGTGATTATTTTCTTAAATATAAGACTGAACACTATAGTGTTTAAGTTTAGATTAGTAAAATTGAACTTTTCCACTTCTAATTAATGTCTTTCTCATTAACATATCTGGTTATAACTAGAAAATTACATACTGATGTGAAAGGAAAATGTACATATGTGCATAGTACAGGATAAGTGTGGTAGGAAGCCAAGGGCATTAAAAGAGAGGCAATAGGTACAGAGCATTTTATAATTTGTTGAGATATAAATACAGACACAAGCACTTTCTTAAAATAAAAAAGCAGTGATACATTTTCTGAAAGTCTAAAAAATTTTACATTAGACTTTACAATAGATTAATTTGTCATTTTGTTTAATTATCAGGAGGTAAATCACTAAGATCATTGGTTCTCAGATTTAATGGAACAAATATTTTGCAAGTTGAAGCTAGGTGCTTTACTGCTAAAATTAAATAAAAGCAGGCATTTTCCAATTCATACACAAGTTAATGGATACAGCTTTCTAAATTATAAGCATTTTTTCTCACAAATTTGTCTTAAGCCATTAGTGCAGGCAATTGTTTATCTTGTCTTCTCAAGGTGGTATCTGATTTGCCTATAATATACAATTAAGGTTGTCATAGCAATACTTCATCGTGTTCTGTTAAAAGAACCATGACTTCTAGATGTTCTTTCCCTTAAAGAAGTTACAAGACAATAGACTAATACTATTGATCTATTGGCAGATGGGTAATTTCAAGCTGTGAAATAAAGAGAAAGACCAGGCATGCTTCCCCTGGGCCTCAAACAGAAATGAGGACACTGGATGTGGTCCGTGGAAATGTAGGGCATTGCATGCAAGGCAATGTGGATGTCGTTGGCTGTCTTTTCAAAGGATGACGTTCTAGTGAGTGATACACAATTAACTTCGAGACTTTTCGGGAAGTCAGTGCTGTCATTAGTTGTGCCTTATGTGTCTCCAAAAAGAAACTTGATTTTTACCTACTTGCTTTGCCTTTGAAACCTAGATTGTAAGGGTTTGAAATGATCATAAATTCTATTCACTTAATAAAAATTGTCAGTCATTTTAACAAATATTTACTGAGTGCCTACCAATGATAGCACTGAAACCTAGATATTCCACATTTGATTCCTTAGAGGTTGGTTTTAATGTTTCATTATATCGTTTTTCTTGGCTTTCCTGAGAAGAACAAGAAGTTGCTAGTTTTCAGATTCAATTGTAATTTTGCCATGTCCTAACAGCTGCAGAAAAAAACACACATACCAAAACATATTAACAAAGAATTACAAATATTAGCTAAAGGCAAGAGAAATGCCATGGAAGACTTTGCATTATCAGCATGCTGCTTGATTGCTACTTTTAAAAACAGTCCATTAATGTTTAAAAAATTAGAGAAGACTAGGATAAAGGAATGCTAAACTGATTCTGGGTACAGCCATAAAAGGCTGTTTTCAGGAGCACATGAAGACAAGCAAAAGATGAGATTAAATTAGAAATGGGATATTCATGCTATAGGTATAAAATGATTTACTGAGATATTTGGTATTACATAACTTAGGAATGAAATCAAAGTTGAAAAATCTTGGAAATTTCACAGACTATTAGACTGGATGACTTTAATCTAGAAAAATCCTTTTTATTTTCATGGCTTCTCTAACTTCTTCACTCAGCAAATCACTGAACATAAAATCCATTTGTGGTGTGTCACAAGAACTTGACCTAAAGTTGAGCACAAAGTGAAGAGACTCGGCCTCACATCTTCTCCAGAGTTCATCTAAAATTATTGGAAGCAATAAAATAAGAGATAGTAAAAGAGAGGGCAAACACGAAATGTTGGGAATTTATATGGGCTCTATTTAGAAAAGGTGAGGAAGAATAAAGAAAAAGAATCTTTAAAATTTAAGACTTTTTCGAATGTTAGCAATCCTAAATCTTGTAAGTGTGTGGCTTGAAGGACAAGGCACATTATGAAAAAGAGAGAATCAATAATTGGGGTCATAATTTTTTAAATCAATACAACTATTTTAGTGTTTGTGGAAGTTCTGTTAAGATATGAGAGTAGGAAAATAATTCAGAATTTTTAAGTGTACTTAGATATATAAATACTTCTATCCAGTGATGGCATTTGGTGAGTGTAGGCAGAAAAGGCTCACATCCCTTATGAAGAGGAACTACCCCATTCATAATTCCTATTACTGAGCCAGCCACGTTGTGTAGCAGGCTGGAGGTGGTTGGATCAGAGGTGGTATATATGACCAAAGGGCTGCCTATGTGAGAAACCTATAATGAGGACTGGTCCAAAAGGAGAACTGGGCCCATCAGTTTCTCTCTTGGGAACTAGAACTGGGATAGGTAAAGACTCTGCTACAATTAACGGTGGGAGGTGAAGCTGAAAGGTCATGAAGTAGAGACAGATGATGGTACCCATACAATTATCTCTAAGACAAGTCTATGGTAAGAGAAAAACGAGTAAAAAAAAGATAAAGTGAAAAAGACTCTCAGAGGGGAGCAGGGAAGCATTGAGCATAGTCATAAAGAAAATGACAGGTGAGGAAAAGAGCATACCCTTAAAGCTGCTTTGGTTCCTGACATCATCTGGTCCCAGGCCTTACGAATTCTTACACTGGACCCCTTCTCCTCAAGGTAGCCAGGGCAAGCATCTGATCCATAAAATAGAGCTAACCAGAATAGCTTATATAATAAAGCACTGCTGGAAAGCCTGAGCAGAGAAATGTGTCCTCATTTATTGAAAGCAACTGCAGCACTGTGTGTGTGTCTGTGTGTGTGTCTGTGTGTGTGTGTGTTTACACCTTAAAAGCTGACTCCTTGGAAGTACTTTGTATATGAAACAGAACAAATGATAATTGCTATGACAGATATTCAACAAATGTGTTATATGTGCAAGGTTTTGTACTAGAAACTGTGAAGATAAAAATATACAGAGAAGACATGCACTCTATCTTCAAACAATACTTAGAGGAGGATCTCTTTTTTCTCCCTCACAACCACGAATAAGCTGAAGAATAAATTCTGCCCTTTAAACACGGCAGGTGCACAGTGATGTTTTACAGAAACAAATGCTTTACATGATTGAATCACATACAATGCTTTTGGGACACACAGGAAACAAGCAATTTTATTTAAGAGGATCAGGGAAGATTTCATCAAAGAAATGTAATCTTCACTGGGCATTATGGGATGGGCAGTTCTTCAGTAAAAAGAGAAACATGGAAAAATACACAAAATGGCATGACGATGTAAATGTGTGTTAGATTTTCAGAACAGTCTGCTTTGGTTAGGGCACAGGTACCTGGGAGATGCAAGAGGAAAAATGGTTTGGTGCAAATTTGTGGAGCACATTAATTATAAGGCTAAGGAGTTATGACTTTATTAAGTAAAACAGCAAGACACTAAGATCATCAAATGTATGTTTTAGGAGGATAACTCTAGCAGACATGGAAAACAGGTTCAGATTGGGAGAAAGGCAGGAAATAGAGGCTGGGAGATGAATTAGAAGATTTTAAGCTGGCTGCTTGTGAGCTGGGTATGAACAAAGGCAATGGCAGCAGTAATGGGAAGCAGTGACTACCTGAGAGACACTGCAGAGATGTAGTCAACAGGATTTGACACATGATTAGATGGGGGGAGGAGGTGTGAGAGTAGGTGAGAAAAAAATGAAAGGTAACATTCAGGTTCCCAATGTGAATGCTTGGCAAAGCTTTTAACCAAGATAAGACAAGAAGCCATTTAGATTGCAGTAGGATTCTGGTTTTCTAAGGATTGAGTTTGTGGTACAAATGGCACAGCCATTTGGGGGGATTTAAAAAGCAGCTAGAAAATGCAAAACTGCAGTAAAGCAGAGAAGTCTGGACTAAAAATGTTAGGTAGCACATCTTCAGTGTTTGTAAGAGCTGAAAACCAAATGGTAGATACAGATGCCCTAGGAAGAAAGAGAAATCAAGATTTAAAAGATTGGAAAACTATTGAAAATCTGCTTTAAGAGGAAGGGTGAATTCAGTGACTAGTCAGAGAGAAGACTGAGAGACAGTTGTTAGAAATGTGATGAATAAGAGTAGTGTCATGAACATCAAAAAGGGAGCCTTGAGGGAACTAATGGTCAACAATGCGAGTGACTACTGGGTTCGCTGATGATTCAGTCACGAACACCTCACCTTTGGAAGCAGCAGTTCCAATCTAATTATGAGAACAGAGGATAGATTGTAACGGGTCATGAAGAAACAGATGCAATAAATATTAGCTCTTTTTGCTAGAAGTTAGGGCACAAAGATAATATGATGGATGGGCCAGTAACAAAGAGGAGTGACAGCATCCAGGGAAGTTTAATTTTTAGATACAAGAGAGGGCAGAAGTGAATAAACTTGTGGAGAGAATGTGAATAGCCAAGAAAAAAGTTTTGTTTCATGAGACAGTGACATTAAATCCTTCAATGGCCCCTCATCTAACTTATATTACTTGTACTTTTCATAAGGCTTAGGAGACCTGTGTTGGGCCCCGTCTGTGTATTGCACACCCCATTTCCTCTTTTCACCGCTATTCTCAACACTCCAGACATGTCAGTTGTTGATGTGCCAAAATTTCTAGCTTCACAGCTCTCACATATGCTGTCTGGGATACTCTTTCCCTGCCCCGCGACCTCTTTTTTTGCCTGAACTTAAATAATATTTCTTCCTTAAAGTGGTTTTCCTTTACCACTTCCTGTCTAAATTAGGTGTCTTTGTTATGTTTCCATACACAAACAAGAAAGTCCTTCGCCATAATAATCAAACTTGCAATGGTTATCTTTTTTCTTAGACTGCAAGTCATGGAAAGGTACGGACTATGTATGGTATATGGGAGGTGCTTAATAAATACTGAATGATGAATAAATAACTGAAAAAATCTAGGTCATGGCACAGGAAGTCAGGAAAAGGCTTTCTGTGCTTCTAATAAAACTGCTAGAACTTTTATATTCAATTCAGGTAATGATGCAAAGAAGAGTTATCTAATTCAAAATAATTATAAGCACCATGTAATAACTTTGAATGTGTTACATTTAGGGAAATATTCATCTATAGACTCTAATATTTCAATTTTAATATATGGGCTTTCTCTTATTATTGGATTTGTGACCTTACCGCCAATTATATTTGCTTCCTTTGTTTTTTTTACCTCTTTTTCATTCTCAAGTACCGATTGTTTTTTCAAGTACACTAGACCTGGATCTCCTTCCCAAGATAACCTCTGTCTCTCCAAGATCCTGCAATAGCTCAACACAATTTTTTATGACAAGTCTCCAAAGTCCAATATTTGAGTTTTTTATACACGTTTTACAAATCAGGAAAGGTTTGCAAGAAGAAAGGCAGGTGAGAAAACACAGGCAGGGATCATTCTAGGTCACACAAATTCCATGAATGCTCTTCTATAAAAACTTTCAATGGCCAAGTAATTAACTTGGAATCAGCAAGTCAAATCACTCATTTTTTTGCAAAGTTAACCAATTAGATAGAACATATTTCCAAAGAATGCAAACCACGAAGGTGGCTTGCTTCCAAGTAACTACATCATTTTCCTGTAATGCCATCCCAGTTTGTTTCCTCATGCATGCTTGATGATTCTCCTCACTATGCATCTTTTTGGACTTCCAGATTTTGACTCCTAAACTTATCAAATTAACTTTATTGACAGAAAGGGTTTCTGCTTTTGTTGGATACATGTAGATTATATACCTGCTCAGACAGTGTAAACTGCCACTCTTTGGTAATCTTATCTTCAAAAAAGGACACACACCTGCCCTGATACTTACTCAAATACTTACTCAGATTGACTAATGAACTTATAATGAACTTTCTTATCATTTACCAACTGGGCTTTGCTCTCAAGGACATAAAAACTATGATCTTTACATCTGGGACATATCAGTAATTCTTAACAGTAAAAATATATGACCATGTATGCAGTTCATGGGCAAAGTCCATTAACACTCACTTAAAACTAATATTTTCTTCATCCAAGAGTAATAACTAAACATACTTCTTAAACTGAACCATGCATTCAAGAAACCTTAGGTAACATCTAACATGTTATCTATAAAGTCTTCCCCAGCTATGCGACAGGAGGATCTTGCTTACCCACATTCCAATTAGATTTCCCAAAGTTTGGCTACTTGAGCAGCACTTTCACAATTTTTGTCATATTCCTTGACTATAAATGCCTTAACATTTTATTTAAATTAATTTTAAAAATATTAAAACAAATTTACATTTAAAAGGAGATGCTGTGTATTTTTCTAATGTATATTAATATACAAAACATTATATAGAAATAAGAACATCATCTAGGTTTCAGTGAAAACTAAAAGTACTTTGGTTTTAATGCTTTGGTTTTGTTTGTTTTACAAGACAGGGTCTTGCTATGTTACTCAGGCTGGCCTTAATTCCTGGGATGCAGCCATCCTCCCACCTCAGCCTCCCGAGTAGCTGGGATTATAGGTGCATGCCACTGTTCCTCGCTTTAATATGGTTTTGAGACAAGTATTGATTCAGTAGGAAATCCATTCTAGTGGATCCAACCAGCCTGCCCTACCTTTCTGCTTCTGCATTCCTAGATGAGATAGCTGAAAGGGGATGGACTCAACAACACAAATCTCCTATCAGTCTAGCTGCTACAAATACAATGGTAAACGATTAAAATCCTACAAATTAAAACAGTATAGCCAGGCTTAGAATAAAATATTTTAATTTTTTAAAAATTTTAATCATTTCAAAAGCAAACTTTTGTAGGAGTGAAAGGAAAAACGGAGGGTTGAAAAGAATTTATAAGCCATATCTTAGAACTTTTATTTGTACAGCTTCTTACCATTCTCAAAGCAGTTTTATATACCTTACCTGATTTGAATCTCATAATAAGCCATTGACATAAAAAGCAAGTATATGAGTCATAGAATAATTATCATTTTATTTCTAGGCTTTTAGATAGAGTAAGAGAAGCAGGACCTTTCCTCAAGATAAAACTAAAATACCACATTTCTTCTGTTTTTGACTGGAATTATTTAGCAAATAAGTGCTTCAGGCTGGATGAGAACAAAGGTTATCTGCCTTCTATCCAGAACTCTGCTTTTTTTCTCACATTTAAGTTAGACAAAAACAACATAAAACAATAAAACACTGAAATAAATTTAAATACAATTACTAAAAAAAACCAACTTTTTTAATAAATTGTCTTCCAATTTGCTTACATAGTTTTCACAGCTGTATTTTGCTTTTCCCTCTTTTCTTTCTAATACACCATATAATCTCTTCTACTATTACCCCCAATTTACAAATAAGAAAACAGATTAAACGATCTGCCCCAACTCATGTACATGGTTACAAAATGGCAGAACTGGGACTAGGACCCAGATCTTTGTGCATTTCATTCTGACACTCCTTCTACTACACTACACTACCTCATAAAGGAAAAGACATCTCAAATTTTTTAAAATCTGCAAAAATAAGAAATAGCTCAAGATATGATCCTTTAGTTTACAGAAAGACTTATCACAGTAAGAGTCCTAAAAATCTTGAAAATTCCTTCTGCATAATTAGACCTAGTCTGTAGCCGAAAAGAGCTCATATATCATTTACAATTTGACAAAAATCCTAGAGAAAGAATATTTAGAGGTAAAGGATTTGGGTCAGTATCAAGGCAATCAGAAAAGAAAAGAAAACATCTTGAAAATTATAATATGAGCCAATGGAGAAAAAAAGCATTGAAGTTAAAAACTCTGTGGAAGCGTATCACCATCACCCCATACATGGTGCAGTGAGTGCTCCTGTGAATAGTTATAAGGCTGTTTATGTAAGAAACCTCAGAGTAAGAAGGACAATTACAAAGCCTTTTTCCAGTTTTTCATAAGCACAGATACAGTGGGAAAGCAGGCTGCATTTAAGACCACGACCAAGTTCTATACTGGGAATTGTATAAGACTTAGGACAGTATATATACACACACACACACACACACACACACACGTATATATATACACACACACATATGTATATATACACACACATGTATATATATACATACACATATGTATATATATATTCTCGAGAATATGTATACTATATATATACATATTCTTGAGATGGAGTCTCGCTCTGTCACCCACGCTAGAGTACAGTGGCGTGATCTCAGCTCACCGCAACCTCCACCTCCCTGGCTCAAGCAATTCTCCTGCCTCAGCCTCCCAAGTAGCTGGGATTACAGGCGAGTGCCATTGCACCTGGCTAATTTTTCTATTTTTAGTAGAGACGGGGTTTCACCGTGTTGGCCTGGCTGGTCTCGAACTCCTGACCTCAGGTGATCCACCTGCCTCGGCCTCCCAAAGTGCTGGGATTACAGGCGTGAGCCACCACACCCGGCCTCAAAGCACAGTTGTCAAGCTGGATCAGAATCAATAGGAGGATGCTTATTAAAAAATGAAGATTTGAAGTCTCAGTCAAGATGCATTAAATAGAATGTCTAGGGAATGGTTTGGGAATCTGCATTTTTAAACAAGCTCTCTAGGTGATAATACAACAATGAAGTTTAAAAACCACTGACTTCAAGAAGTTATTGGACACTTTAGAATATTAATTATTTTAGTCTCTTACTCTGATGTTCCTAAGTCTGAAGTTTTAGGGGTTTGGGTTTCTCCCCACAAACATTGTTCACTTCGAATCAAAAAAGAAGCTTCAGGTGTTTAGTAATTAGAGTAAAACACATTTCAGATGTGGAGGATGGCGCTTGGCAAGCAATGTTCATTTCCACACATGGAACCCAGCTCATCAACTACACTGAGGTCAAGGGGGCACTGGATATGTCTGTAACTGACGTAGATGAGGGTACCTGGAACTCTGCAAAAGGCAAAAGAAGCCCAAATAAACTGATGAAACAAGTTTTTAAAACTAAGTTATAGGTAAAATAAGTAAACCAGTTCTTGTAATAAACTGTATGTCCTGGCCAATTGACCCTGCAACAAATTACTATTAATATAAAGAATGGATAAGGCACTGTGAATCTAATTTTCAGCTAGAGCTGTTTTGTGAGTTCTTAAAAGCCTTCATAGGCAAGATCAGCTTGTACAATGATGTCTTTAAACAAATTATCCTTATATAAATAGATGCTTATAAAAGTTGTAGACTAAAACTACCTCACTTTTGTGCTACACATTTTTGTTAAATTAGCAGCTTAGTTTAATATACTCCAAGAGGCATGAAATGAAGGTATAATGTGATCTTTCTGTATGTTTTAATACCCTGAGTAATACTAAATAATGACAATCGAGAATAGTGATTGCTACTTTATTTCTTGGAAAAGCATTAAAATTAACATGAAATTTTATTTATTAAAAGCAAAGCTTTTTATTAAAACTTCAATGCTTAAAAACATGAAACATCAAACAGTATTTATTAAACATTAGTATTTATTAAACATTAAAATACAATTGTATTTACTGAACATTCTTACTCTTTAAAGTGAATGTGTAAAAACCACTTTTAAAAGAGATCTACAGATAATGAGTAACTCCAGAAACAAAGGAAGACGAGGAATGTGAACTAACCAGGAGAAGAACTTGAGATCCTTGACAATTAACTCCTTGGTCTCTCAAGATTTCTATCTTTACAAAGAATTCTACATGTACTATCGTTCTGGCATAGAATTTCCACACATTTCACATAAAATCCCTTGTCTCTAACTAAAGAAAACTTTTTTCTTAGTAGTGAAATAAATGTGTTGAGTGTCTACTGGTATGCATATATCAAGAATTTTAGAGACACTAAATTTTTAGACATGTGATAAGAATCATCTAAAATACCTTATTTCCTTATCTTGAGGGTCCTATGGAGTCACTATTATTCTCATTTTACATTTGTGTAAACTGTGGCTCAGAGGTTAAATGACTTAAGAACGCACCAGTAATGAGATTTGACCATAAGTTTTACTTTGAAGCTCATGCTTTTCCCAATAAAATATGCTGACTTCCACAAGTCTATGGATCCAATGACACATTTACTGTGACTGCTTTAAAGAGTTAGGTTTGCAGGCCCAGAACTCAACATTATCTGTTTATTTCTTTATTATTAGTTTTGTGCCAGGGATTTCACCAAAGACATTTATAATGCAAAAACTACAATTATTTGATATCTCTTTTGCATCAGGGTAGAGTTTCAAAAATATGTATTGAGAACCTACTATGTGTCACACTCTAAGGATACAGTGGTTATCCCTAACAAGTTCCCTAACCCTCAAGAAGCTTACATGGTAGTGCGGCAGAAAAGACACTAAGCAAGTAAACAAATATGTTTCAGGGAGCACCAATGTTTCTGAAAAAGCAGAGTAATGGGATAAAGGGTGACTGAAGTGCTGGAGTATTTTAGATAGCATGGTCACAGAAGGCTTCTCTGAGGAGATGATATCCTCGCTGAAGCCCAAATGATGACAGAAAGGTAGGCAAGCTAAGAGGCAAGAACATCCTAGGTGTGTCCAAGGAATAGCCATACATGCCAATGTGGCTAGCATGGAGTGAATTCATGGTAGGACACAATACATAGCAGGACAGGAAGTAAGGAAGGTGAGAAAGTCCATGTCATGGAAATCCACATCCAAGGAAGGGCGCACATACACAGCAATACACGAAGGACTGGCATGCAGGTGGCCATGGCTGCTGTCAGACAGGAAAGATGGCAATATGTTGGCATAGCAGGTTCCCAGTTCAACAGCTATGCCAGCATCTTGCCTCCTCTCCAGTTCCAAGTTACAGGAGAATACTATGACTCTTCAGTGTTTTACTTTTCCAAAATTTTTCCTTTCACCTGAGGGAGGGAAAACACACTCATTAATTGAAAGCGCACTTATTTCTGATCATAACAACATAGTCTTCCTTAGAGTGTCCACTTTCGAAGATGTAGTTAGGCACAGGAGGTTTGTGGGTAGTTCCATTTTTTTAATGGTCTTTGATCTAAAATGAACCTCGAGAATGTTTATGGACTACTTGTGAAACCACAGGGATGAAATTGTGACAAAAATTTTATTAAATCAATAATGTCTAAAGTTGATGACAGTTAATTATAGGCTATTACCACCATATTTATAGTCCACAAAATATCCCAGTGACTCTCAGTACAATTTTATTTTTACTCTAATAACTTTACTTGGTCAATTTCTGCCACTCAGATGTATTTAAACAATAACAAACTGTGGCTCAGCAGTGTGTAGTTAGTTCACTGCTTTATGTGCTCTTAAAAACAATGTTATTTTTGGATTTTTTTAAAGACATTCTTGCTCTGTCATCCAGGATACAGGGCAGTGGTGCGACCATAGCTCACTGCAGCCTCAATCTCCCAGGCTCAGGTGAATCCTCCCACCCTAGCCTCTCAAGCAACTGGGACTACAGGTGTGTGCCATCACTCTTTTTTTTTTTTTTTGTATTTTTAGTAGAGACAAGGTCTCGCTATGTTGCCCAGGCTGGTCTCAAACTCTTAAACTCAAGCCATACTCCTGCCTCCACTTCCCAAAGTGTTTGGATTACAGGCATGAGCCACCATGCCCTGCCAAAAATAATGCTCTTTTGAGCCAAAAATTCCCAGCTAGAAACTTATTTCACAAGTACATTTGCAAAAGTACCACTAAGTTCTAGGTCCAAGGATGTTCACTGCAACACTGTTTTTAATAGTAAAAGATTGGAGACAACTTGAACACTCATCAGTATGATTGATACAGGCTAAATAAATAATATAGTTATACAACAGAATATTTGGTGGTCCTTACAAAACAGTAAGGCATAAGAATAATGACATTATGTATAACTTTTGTGCAAGTGAAAATGTATACACAGACACATACCTGGAGGGCATACATATATGTTTTTTATTAAAGGATAAATGAGTAATTTATTATTTTAAATAAAAAAATTGGATAGGATTATAAATTATGTTTGCTTTCCTCTTTATATGTCTCTATTAAAAAACTAGTAAGTAATACATATTATTTACCCAAAATAGAGTGTAAGGTAACCTATAAAGGTAAAACATTTTGTTTTATAGTGCTACCAAGGTATAGATAAGGAAGAAGCATACTCTTTTAAATATGATTCTAGTATCAGTTGCCTTTGCCAGAAACAAAAGTCCAGCATTACCTAAGCCTGGTACTAGGTATACACATATGCAGTCACTCACGCATATACAGTATGTGGTGTCTGTTCTTGTGAGGGTAGGAACTTATGAGTGTTCTATTGCACAAGAGCCTGTAACATCTTGTCCTGAGGCTAGGTAACTTGTGGAAGAGGTACTAATTGACTTCCTAGGATACAATTCAACTTAATTGCATGATCTATTAATGTAAGGGTATTGAGGAATTTGGGGATCATTAAGTACAGAGCATTGACTCAAAATTAATGGCAAATGCAAAACAGGTTAGGTAACAAAATTCTGAATTAAGATTTAACTGAATAAAGCTTCTCCAATAAACTCATTATTTTAAAAAATATTACTAATATCTGATATTCATAATTAAGAGGCAGGTACAAGCTGCATCATTTTAGAAGGTATATGGTACATATTTGAAAACAATAATTTCTTGTGACTTTTTTCAGTTCCATTTTGCACATAAAAATTTCAGATTCAAGGCCAGGCATGGTCTTGAATACATCTCAGAACTTTTGAAGGCCAAGGTGGAAGGATCACTTGAAGCCAGGAGATCAAGATCAGCCAGAGAAATATAGCAAGATTCCATCTCTACTAAAAATAAAAATAAATTAGCCAGCTGTGGTGGCATGCACCTGTAGTCCTAGCAACTTGGGAGAATGAGACATGAGGATTGCTTGAGCACAGGAGTTTGAGGCTGTAGTACTGTACTCCAGCATGGATGACAGAGCGAGGTTTTTCTCAAAAAAAATTCAGATTCATTTTGCAAAGAAAATTGAATAACAGCAACTATCTGATTTACCAGTCAGATGTAGCAGATACCTGAATATTTAAAAGGAGGAAGAAAACTTACTTTTTAGGTTATCAAATAATTTCTCAATGTGTAATTGAAAAGTCTAGAAAAAAACCGTACTCTTTTGAAGAAGCTGTTGCTGTTGAAACTGAGGTGCTTTCTTTAATTTCTCTAATATATCCTGAGAATCATGGCTTTCACCAGGTTACTGGTAAAACCCACACCCTCACCACATATACCTTAAACAAATTTCTTGCAAAAATCTAACCTAACCAGGAATTGTTACAATGGGAAAACAAATCAGGTATATATATATACCTGATTATAGCCCTTAGCAGTCAAGGTTAAACCTTGAAAAATGCTGACAAAAAAATGCCCTGGAGAGAATGCAGGGCCCATTTATAATTTTCTTCCTAAAAGAAGAAATTTTCTTTTACATTTCAAACTTTTAGTATTGTAACTAACAAAATAAAGTTCAAAGTCTAGGATTCTTCAAATTATTCTAACTTTAAATTCATTTAAAATTAATAAGGTGACTTTACTTCTAAATAACTGATATAAAAGTATTCTGGCAGCAAATCTAGCATGTTCCAGACATATGAAGGGCAAGGGGGAATTAGCTATACCAACCCCAATTAATACACAGACATAAAGAATAAGAACTCAATCACAGTAACTGAAAAAAATGGAGTAACTAACACTCACTGTGGCTTTTCAGAGCTGAAATACAATCTACTTAACGCCTCATTTTTAAAAAAGTGTTTTCTAAAAAGGGGTTGGGGTAGGGGTTGATTATGTATAAAAAGTTAGAATGTCCTATTTTTCATGTACAGTATTATGAAAAACTTTGTGGTCCAATCAAGAATATAACTGTAGGAAAAAATAACATTCACTGAATGTGTTGATATTGCCTTTGGGAATAGACAATTTAATAGGATGTGCTCAAAGCTACTCCCTAAATTGATGGAAGCCATATGTGTCTCTGCCCTACATCTGTGGGGAGTGGTTTGCAGGAAGAAAGGAGTACAATTATATATACATATATTCAAAATAAATATATATATATATTCAAATGAATGAATAAATACAATCTCTTATAAATTGGCAAAGACAACATTATGGCCCCTGGAAGGACTCAAAACCTATGGAGGGTTCCATGTATTAATGCCATTCATTGTACACTTGATCACTATCCATATCGCACAAAAAAGTACCAATGAGGGAAAAAACAATTACAATAGTTTACAATAGAAAGATATTTTATTTATTTGTGCTTAAACAGTCATCTATAGTATTATTGAGGAGAAATACTGAAATAATTACAGATACTTTTAGAGTAAAAAAAGGCAGCTTATAGGAATGGCTGAGAAAAGAATTTATAAAATCAAAGATTTTTGAAGTGTCTTTACATTAGCAAGCCTGTATATGTATACATGTGTGTGTATACACATATATAGCATACGTAATTTTAATTTTTATATAATATTTTTTATGGAAGAACACCACCAAAGACAGAATATAACTCTTTTAAATTTAGGAATACTAATAGAATACAACTGAATATCTCTATCAGGTATCAGAAACGATCCCCAGGGCAACTACAAAGTATAGAAAAACTGACAAAAAGGAGTTAGGTTTTTATTCTCTGCCCCACCAGCCCTGTCTTGCCTGCTGGAAGACCTCACACTCTCTTCCCTCTGCCTATCCAACTTCCCACACCCCCCAATATACAGACACACCACAGTACCTACACCAGGCTTGTCCTCCCACAAAATGCCCTATTTCCCAAAATTCCACTCCACTACCCTTCTAAATTCCCATTTCCTCTTCACATATGTTGTCTATAGGAATGAGAAAGAGGAAATCTACCCCTACATTATAAGGATTCAAGACAAACTGCAAATTGTTAATAAGCTTAAGCATCCAAAGGGATCCCAATTTTTAGGAGACAAGTATTATACTAAACTAGTAATTAGTAGAAAATATGGAAGATATTTTGAATTCAGAGCTCTCTATTCTATAACCCCTTGCTTAAAATGGGCCAAAATTTTCCAAAATTCATAAAAACCCACTGAAAAGGGAAGGTGGGGGACGAGGGGAGAAGTAACTATCTTTTTTGAGTAAGCAGTATATACTTTTACATTTTTCCCATACTTAATCCTCAGAAAACTGGCAGTGGTAGATATTATTATCGCCTATTTATAATTGACTAAGCTGAGGCTGAAAAAGTTTATCTAGAGTAAACATCTCAAAGTCATCAACCTACTAATAATTCCATTAATTTAACATTTGTTGGTCTTCTATTATATGCCAGGCATCGTGCTGAAGACAGGGCCTTTACCTATAATGGGTTTCCAAGTGGGAGGTGACAGTATATATTTCCACATAATTTGGTAAATCCTGTGATCAAATTATACACAAGCTATAATAAGAACAAATACAGCATCATGATGGATTACAATGATGGCTGAATTCTCCCTGAATCCAAATCGTGGCCATGTGACTTTGCAGTACATATTCTGACTCTGGAGTTAGCTGTATAATTTGTCTTGGTCAGCTTGTGATGTGAGCAAGACATGATGCAAACAGAGCTTAAAAAGCACTGGTGAGACTAGGCCTGCCAGCTCTCTTGATCCTTTGTCATCATGAGCGCATACCCAGACTACTCTACTAAAGAATAAGGTGCAAAGAACATGGCCAAGTCTCCCTAGTTATCCCCCCAGCCAAGGCCCATCTAGATCAGCCAAAAGCAAGCCAACCCCAACATGTGAGCAAAGCCAACCAAAATTAATAGAGCTGCTTAGGTGACCCACCCCAGATGTGTAAGCAGTAAACACTGCTGAACTTATTTGAGGATTTTTAGTTGTTTGCTATGCAGTATTATTGTAGAAAATAACTGATGTAAGTATAATGATTAAAACCACATGCTTTGGATTTAGGCTAACCAGGTCAAAATTGTCATTAGAACAGCAAATAGGCCATGTGAATTCAAGTCACCCATTTCATCACATGCACAACAACAAAGTCACCAACTCCTTATTCTGCACTGTGCTGGTAAATGATAGGATTTCAATGAACATTTATAGATAAATGAGTAAACATTGATTAACTGTTTTGCTAGACTCTAGGTTCCTTAAGAGTAGGAGGAAAGCCTTACTTATCTCTGTGCACCCAGCATACACTGTGATGAAAGAGACTTATAGAGAGATCAGTCAGTACTGGTTACATGAGAAAGTACTACGAATTTGGATTACCTTAAGATGGATGGGAAACCACTAAAGGGCTGTAAGGAAGCCAAACAACAAGATTTGTGTTTGACAAGATTACTTTGGCTGCTCTATAGGGGTAAACGGACAGGAGGGGCCAGAATGGATGCACAGAAACCATCTAGGAGCCACCAAGGCTGTCTGTGCAGAGATGGTGTAACCTTGGATTAGAAAAAAAAAAAAGCACATAGATTCAAGATATATTTGGAAAGCAGAAGAGAAAAATTTGCTTGAGGCTTGAGGGCCTAAGAAAATGGAAGAACCAAGAAAAAAAAAAGTTTTCTGCTCTATGCTCCTACATGAGCATTGGTGACTTTCACTGATAGGGAGCTCAAAAACACAACAGATACTTTAAAAATGCAGACTCAGAGAGACTCTGAGTTAATCCTAGTCTAAGGCCACCACTGGGAACATCTATTCAAAGAATCTGTGACATCAGTTTATGTGAAGAATGATATTCCTTGAACACTAAATCATTCCCTGTTGCACTAGAAAACTTCATTTGCCTTATGTAGCTGAAGTGACCTGAAGGAAGGCTGTGCTGAACCTTTGCTAGATGGCAAAATACAGCCCCACTGTGGAAACTTCTTGAACTATATTGAACCTTCTAAGGAAACTAAGCTTAAGAAGGAAAGAGTATACATGCCTAATTTAAAATCAGCTTTAGAGACTGAGGATGAGTTCTTTCCTGCTTCACGAATTTTCCATGAATCTAAAAATTGAACTAGACTTTAGAACATGTACCTTATCACATTAGTTAATTCAAATGTTTATTCTCTACTAGAGCCATTTCTGTCTTTACATATGAGCCATTCTACTTTCTCTGGATTTCATGGCCATGGACTGCCACCCAAATCCTAGTCAGTCACCTAAAATATGTGTGCTATTGACATTAAAGGAACGAGGGTGGTGAAAGTAGGGAGAGATCCATGCAAACCCATCAACACTTCTGGAAAGAAACCAAAGCATTCTGAAAGTGGGTGAACAACGTTTTCATGTGTGGAAATGTAGAGAATTTGGGACCATTATGAGTGACATGAGGAGCTCAGTGACTTACCAGTATTTATATGGTGCTTCCTAAGGCCCAGGCAAGCACTTTTTCATCAAAAAAAGACATTTCAAAAGGACTTTTTCATTACTGTATAGCCACCACCCATAAAGATTTAGTACAGTGCTGCTTTAGTTTGAAAAATGGTGCCCCTCCAAAATTTATGTTAAGACAATCCCCAACGCAACAGGATTAAGAGGCGTGGCCTCTGAAAGGTGATTAGGTCATGAGGATTCCACCCTCATGGATGAGATTTGAATCCTTATAAAAGGGCTGGAGGTTGAAGGGAGCACTCTCTTGCCCTTCCACCTTCTGGCCATGTGACTACACAGTGTCCATCCTCTCAGAGGCAGCAAAAAGGCACCATCTTTGAAGTGAAGACCTGGCTCTCAGCAAACACAAAACCTGCCAGTGCCTTGATCTCCCTGCCTCCAGTACTGTGAAAAATAAATTTCTCTTATTTATAAATTACCTAGCCTGTTGTATTTTGTTATAGCAGCACAAATGGACTATGACATGTGCATATCTTTAAAAAATAAAATATTTGTAATGGTTGATTTACACATTAAATTCATATTCTATATCCTCCAAAGTCTGAACCAAAGGTAAGATGTATTTAGAATATATTGTCAAGAGCTGTACATCTATTCTTTTATGAAATCCTAACTCCAAACTGAAAAGCTGTTGAAGAATTTTTTTCCATTTTATACTATATAGCTGAGAAAACTAAACCTCAGAAAGGTTAAGTCATTAGTTCACAATCACAGTGCTAGTTAATGTTAGAATCTGAATTCAGCATGTCTTCCCTCAGAGTCTGCATTCTATCTGTGCCCCCACACTAACTTCCAATATTACCACCCTTATTTTCTACGGACCAATGGGGCTTTTCTTTGGGGCTGGAATCATCTCCTCACTACCCCCTGGCATACTATTCCCACTTTGTTCCTGCCATTTCTTCTGCCCCTGAAATATTCCTCAAATGGTCATTCTGCTTCATCATTCCAAAAGGAAGCATTCTGAGCTCAAAACAAAACAAAACAAAACAATGATTCACCATGTTGATTCACAACAAAACTATAAATGACTCCGTTTTCTGGTTTGTCAGTAAGCTTCAGAATACTGTCGAAACACATAAAATACAAAACAATTATATTATCAGGCTAATGGTTGCCTGTGACCCAACTAAGACCAAAGTCAGACATAATGCACACATTTCAGAGGAATTTCCCAACTAATCCAAAAGTCAAGGGCTTCCAGATATTTCCATCACCCACAAGTGGCATTCCCTTAGAATGCTAAGTCTTGAGCCCTTTCCAAGTGTTGTTCCCTAACTCTGTAACACTCCCTGAACATGCCGCTTGGTCTACCTGGCAAACCAGAATTAATCCTTTAAGACAATGGTTAGGTAGTGCCCCCTTCTTTGCTTGTGTCTCTCCACTTCCACCACACACCTTGATGTAGTCCCTATTCTCACTGTACACATACCTCTCCCACTAGCTTTTGAGCTCTTTGTGGGCATGGACCATGTCTTCTTACACTTTTTATCCCAAGGCCCACCAAAGAACCTGCACATACATTAAGCCCAATAAATGCTGAATGGGCACGCTCATGACCTACAGATATTGACACTGTGATTGAAAAACTTCTGGATTCAGGAATGGGGTGTGTTTATTTTTATAATATCCAGCCAAATATCAAAGGTCTAGAGAAGCTCCTACAGGCATATCTTGGAGATATTGTGGGTCTGTTCCAGACCACCACAATAAAGTGAATATCACAATACAGCAAGTGACACAAATTTGCTTTCCAGTGCATATAGAAGTTATATTACACTGTAGTCTATAAACTGTGCACTAGCATTATGTCTAAATAAAAGTACATATCTTATTTTTAAAATATTGCTAAAAAACGCTAATGATCAGCTGAGCCTCCAGCAAGTTGTAACCTTTTTACTGGTGGAAGGTCTTATCTTGATCTTGATGGCTACTGGCTGATCATACAGTGGTGTCAGCTGAAGGCTGGGGTGACTCTGGCAATTTTTTTTTTCTCACTGTTTTTTTTAACATTTATTTTAAGCTCAGGAGTATATGTGCAGCTTTGTTATATTGGTAAACTTGTGTCATGGGGGTTTGTTGTACATATTATTTAGTCACCAAAGTATTAAGCCTAGTACTCATTAGTTATGTTTCCTGATCTTCTCCCTCCTCCCAACCTTCACCCTCTTGTAAGCCCCAGTGTCTGTTGTTCCCTTCTATGTGTCCATGTGTTCTCATCATTTAGCTCCCACTTATAAGTGAAAATACCTGGTATTTGGTTTTCTGTTCATGTGTCAGTTTGCTAAGGATAAATGGCCTCCAGCTCCATCCATGTTCCTATGTGTTCTTTTTTATGGCTACATAGTATTCCAGGATTTAGCTGTATCACTTTTTCTTTATCCAGTCTATCAGTGATGTACATTTTGGTTAATTCCATGTCTTTGTTATTGTGAATAGTGCCACAATGAACATACATGTGCATGTGTCTTTATGACAGAATGACTTATATTCCTTTATAACAGCATGGTTTATATTCCTTTATGACAGAATGATTTATATCCTAGTAATGGGATTGCTGGGTTGAATGGTATTTGTTTTTAGGTTTTTGAGGTATCTGTCTTCCACAATGGTTGAACAAATTTACATTCCTACCAACAGTGAATAAGCATTCCTTTTTCTCCACAACCTTGCCAGCATCTGCTATTTCTTGAATTTTTAATAAAAGCCATTCTGACTGGTGTGAGACAGTATCTCACTGTTTTGATTTGCATTTCTCTAATGATCAGTGATGTTCAGCTTTTTTTCATATGCCTGTTGGCTGTGTGTATGTCTCCTTTTGAAAAGTGTCTGTTCACATCATTCACCCACTTTTTTTTTTTTGTTACAGGGCACATGTGAAGGATGCACAGGTTTGTTACGTAAATGTGTGTCGTGGTGGTTTGCTGCACCTATCAACCTATCTTCTAAGTATTAAGCTTAGCATGCATTAGCTATTTTTCCTGATGGCTCCCTTCTCCTGACCTCACCTTGACAGCCCCCAGTGTGTGTTGTTCCCCTCCATTTCCATGCGTTCTCCTTGTTCAGCTCCCATTTATGATAAGATCATGTGGTGTTTGGTTTTCTGTTCCTGCATTAGTTTGCTGAGGATAATGGCTTCCAGCTCCATCCATGTCCCTGCAAAGGACAGGAACTCATTCCTTTTTATCCTGTGCCCACTTTTTAATGGGGTTTTTTTTTCTTGTAAATTGGTTTAAGTTTCTCATAGATGCTGGATATTACACCTTTCTCAGAAGCATAGTTTGCAAAATTTTTCTCCCTTTCTGTAGGTTGTCTGTTTACTCTGTTGATAGTTTCTTTTGCTGCACAGAAACTCTTTAATTAGATCCCATTTGCCAATTTTTGCTTTTGTTGAAATTGCTTTTGGTGTCTTCATCATAAAATCTTTGCCTATGTCCAGAATGGAATTGCTTAGGTTGTCTTACAGGGTTTTTATAGGTTTGGGTTTTACATTTAGTCTTTAATCCATCTTTAGGTGATTTCTGTATATGGTATAAGGAAGGGGTCCAGTTTCAGTCTTCTGCATATGGCTAGCCAGTTATCCCAGCACCATTTATTGAATATGGAGTCCTTTCCCCATTGCTTATTCTTGTCAATTTCATGAAAGGTCAGATAGTTGTAGGTGCAAGGCCTTATTTCTGGGCTCTCTATTCTGTTTCAATGGTTTATGTGTCTGTTTTTGTACCAGCACCATGCTGTTTTGGTTATTATAGCCCTAGAGTATGGTCTGAAGTCAGGTAGCATGATGCCCTGAGCTTTGTTCTTTTCGCTTAGGATCTTCTTGCATTTTGGGCTCTTTTTTGGTTCCATATGAATTTTTAAATAGTTTTTTTTCTAGTTCTGTGAAGAATGTCATTGGTCATTTGATAGGAATAACACTGAATCTATAAATTGCTTTGAGCAGTATGGCCATTTTGACAATATTGATTCTTCCTATCCGTTAGCATGGAATATTTTTCCATTTGTTTGTGTTACCTCTGATTTCTTTGAAAAGTGTTTTGTAGTCCTCCTTGAAGAGAGCTTTCACCACCCTGGTTAGCTGTATTCCTAGGTACTTTATTCTTTTGTAGCAATTGTGAACGGGATTGTGCTCTTGATTTGGCTCTTGGCCAAATTGGTATAAAGCATTTCTAGTTTAGTTACTGTTGTTGGTCTAAAGTAATGCTAGTGATTTTTGTACCCTGATTTTGTATCCTCGGACTCTGAAGTTGTTTATCAGCTGAAGGAGCTTTTGAACCAAGAATATGAGGTTTTCTAGATTTAGGATCATGTTGTCTGCAAACAGAAATAGTTTGACTTCCTCTCTTCCTATTTGGATGCCCTTTATTTCTCTTGCCTATTGCTCTGGACAGGACATCCAATACTATGTTGAATAGGAGGTGTGAGAGACAGCATCCTTGTCTTGTGTCCGTTTTCAAGAGAGATGGTTCCAGCTTTTGCCCACTCAGTATGATGTTGGCTGTGGGTTTGCTATAGATGGCTCTCATTATTTTGAGGTGTGTTCCTTCAATACCTAGTTTATTGAAAGATTTTAACATGCAGGGGTGTTGAATTTTATCAAAAGCCTTTTCTGTATCTACTGAGATAATCATATGGTTTTTGTCTTTAGCTCCATTTATGTGATGAATCACATTTATTGATTTGTGTATGTTGAACCAACTTGTATACCAGGGATAAAGCCTTCTTGATTGTGGTGGATAAGCTTTTTGATGTGCTGCTGGATTTGGTTTACCAGTATTTTGTTGAGGATTTTTGCACTGATATTCATCAAGGATACTGGCCTCAAGTTTTTTTGTTGTTGTTGTGTCTCTGCCAGGTTTTGTTATCAGAATGATGTTGGCCTCATAGGATGAGTTAGGGAGGAGTCCCTCCTCAATTTTTGGAATAGTTTCAGTAGGAATGGTATTAGCTCTTCTTTGTACATATGGTAGAATTTGGCTCTAGTTCTGTTTGGTTGGTAGGCTATTTATTACTAATTCAATTTTGGAGCTCATTATTGGTCTGTTCGGGGATTCAATTTCTTCTTGGCTCAGTCTTGGGAGGATGTATGTCTCCAGGAATTTATCCATTTCTTTGAGATTTTCTAGTTTATGTGCATAATGTTCTCTGATGGTTACCTGTATTTCTGTAGGGTCAGCAGTAATATCCTCTTTGACATTTCTAATTGTGTTTATTTGGATCTTCTAGTTTTTCTTATTAGTCTAGCTAGCAGTCTACCTATTTTAGTAATTTTTTCAAAAACCCACTCCCGAATTCATTGATCTTTTGAATGTTTTTTTTCATGTCTCAATCTCAGTTCAGCTCTGATTTTGGGTATTTCTTGTCTTCTGCTAACTTTGAGGTTTGTTTGCTATTGGTTCTCTAGTCCTTTTGGTTGTGATGTCAGGTTGTTAAACTGAGGTATTTCTAACTTTTGATGTGAGCATTTAGTGCTATAAATTTCCTGCTTAACACTGCCTTAGCTGTGTCCCACAGATTCTGGTATGTTGCATCTTTTTTTTTTTTCTCACATGCTCAGCTGTCCAAGGTTGGCTTCCCCACTGCACACTCGAGTGGTATGTTGCATCTTTGTTCTCAATAGTTTCAAAGAACTTGATTTCTGCCTTAATTTTACTATTTACCCAAAAGTCATTCAGGAGTAGGTTATTCTATTTCCATTTAAATATATGGTTTTAAGTGGATTTCTTAGTCTGGTTTTCTAATTTGATTGTGGTGTGGTCTGAGAGGGTGGTTATTATAATGAGCCTAGTACTCATTATACAGCATTTGGTGAGGAATGTTTTGTGTCCGATTATGTCATTGATTTTAGAGTATGTACCATGTGGCAGTGAGAATAATGTATACTCTGTTGCTTTTGGATGAAGATGTCTGCAGATGTCTATCAGGTACATCTGGTCCAGTGCTGAGTTCAGGTCCTGAATATCCTTGTTAATTTTCTGCCTTGATGATCTGTCTAATATTGTCAGTGTGGTGTTGAAGTCTCTCACTATTATTTTGTGGTTATCTAAGTCTCTTCATAGGTCTCTAAGAACTTGCTTTATGAATCTGGATGCCCCTCTGTTGGGTGCATATATATTTAGATTAGTTAGGTCTTCTTTTGAATTGAAGCCTTTACCATTATGTGATATCCTTTTTGTAATCTTTGCTGGTTTAAAGTCTCTTTTGTCTGAAATTAGGATTTTTCTGTTTTCTGTTTGCTTGGTAGATTTTTCTCTGGCCCTTTATTTTGGGCCTATGGGTCTCACTGCATGTGAGATGGGTCTCTTGAAGACAACGTACCAATGAGTCTTGGTTCCTAATCCAGCTTGCCACTATGTGCCTCTTAATTGGGGCATTTCACCCATTTTTAAAAATCTTTTTTGTGTTAAATATTTCTTATAATTCCTTTTATTTTTTACTTTTAACTTCAGAAGTACACGGGTAGGTTTGTTACATAGGTAAACTTGTATCACGGGGGTTTGTTGTACAGATTATTTCATCACACCGGTATTAAGCTAGTATTCATTAGTTATTTTTCCTGATCCTCTATTTTCGCATACCCTCCATCCTCCAATAGGTCCAAGTGTGACTTGTTCCCCTCTATGTGTCCATGTGTTCTCACCATTCAGCTCCAATTTATAAGTGAGAATATGCAGTATTTGGTTTTCTGTTCTTGTGTTAGTTTGCTAAAGATAATGGTCTCAGCTCCATCCACATTTTTGCAAAGGACATGATTTCATTCTTTTTTATGGCTGCACAGTATTCCATGGTGTATATGTACATTTTCTCTATCGAGTCTATTATTGATGGACATTTAGGTTGATTCCATGTCTTTGGTATTGCGAATAGTGCTGCAATGAACATACATATGCCTGTGTCTTTATGACAGAATTATTTATCTTCCTTCCAGTATATACCTGGTAATGGGATTGCTGGGTCAAATGGTATTTGGTTTTAGGTCTTTGAGGAATCACCACACTCTCTTCCACAATGGTTGAACTAATTTATACACCCATCAACAGTGTATATGCATCCCTTTGTCTCCACAACCTTGCCAGCATCTGTTATTTTTTTGACATTTTAATAAGTCATTCTGATTGAGAATTATATCTCACTGTGGTTTTGATTTGCATTTTTCTAATGATCAGTGATGTTCAGCATTTTTCATGATTGCGGGCTGTATGTATGTCTCGTTTTGAAAAGTGTTTGTTCATGTCCTTTGCCTACTTTTTAATGGGGTTTTTTCTTGCAAATTTGTTTAAGTTCCTTATAGATGCTGGATATTAGACCGTTGTCAAATGCATAGTTTACAGAAATTTTCTCCCATTCTGTAGGTTGTCTGTTTACTCTGTTGATAGTTTCTTGTGCTGTGCAGAAGCTCTTTCATTTTATTAGATCCCATCTGTGAATTTTTTATTTTGTTGCAACTGCTTTTGGCATGAAATCTTTGCCCATGCCTATGTCCTGAATGGTACTGCCTAGGTTGTCTTCCGGGGTTTTTACAGTTTTTGATTTTACATTTAATCCATCTTAACTTTTCTATATGGTATAAGGAGGGGGGTCCAGTTTTAACCTTCTGCAAATGCATTTAGCCCATTTACATTCAAGGTTAGTATTTATATGTGTGGGTTTGATCCTGTCATTATGATGTTAGCTGGTTATCATGCAGACTTGTTTGTGTGGTTGCTTTATAGCGTCACTGGTCTGTGTACTTCCGTGTGTTTTTTAGTGGCTGATAACAATTTTTCCATATTTAGAGCTTCCTTGAGAAGCTCTTGTAAGGCAGGTCGGGAGGTAATGAATTCCATCAGCATTTGCTTGATTGGAAAGGATCTTATTTCTCCTTTGCTTATGAAGACTAATTTGACAAAATATGAAATTCTGGGTTAGAATTTTTTTAGGAATGTTGAATATTGGTCCCCAATCTCTTTTGGTTTGTAGGGTTTCTGCTGAGAGATCTGCTCTTAGTCTGATAGGCTTCCCTATGTAGGTGACCTGACCTTTCTTTCTAGCTGCCTTTAACATTTGCTCTTTCATTTTGACCTTGGAGAATCTGATAATTATGTGTCTTGGGGATGATCTTCTTGTGAAGTACCTTACTAGGGTTCTCTGCACTTCCTGAATTTGAATGTTAGCTTCCCTACCTAGGTTGGAAGTGTTTCCATGGATGATATCCTGAAATACATTTTACAAGTTGCTCATACTCTCCTCATCTCTTTCCAATCAGGGACATCAATGGGTCACAGATTTGGTCTCTTTACAGAACTCCATATTTTTCAGAGGTTTTGTTCATTCATTTCCATTCTTTATTCTCTATTCTTGTCTGACTGTCTTATTTCAGAAAGCCAGTCTTCAAGCTCTGATTCTTTCCTCTTGTTCTGCTCTGCTATTAATAATTGTGACTGCACCATGAAATTCTTGTAGTGTGTTTTTCAGCTCTATTAGGGTGGTTATGTTCTTTTCTACACTGGCCATTGTGTCTGTCAGCTCCTGCACTGTTTTATTGTGATTCTTAGCTTCCTTGGATTGGGTTTCAATGTGCCCTGAAGCCCAGTGATCTTTGTTCCTATCCATATTTTGAATTTTATTTCTGTCATTTCAGCTATCTCAGCCCAGTTCAGAACACTTGCAGTTGTTTATAGGAAAGAAGGTACTCTGGCTTTTGAGTTGTCAGTGCTCTTGTGCTGGTTCTTTCTCATTTTTATGAGCTGGTGTTTCTTCAATCTTTGAAGTTGCTGACTGTTGGATGTTTTTATTTTCCTTTTATCTTACTTGATGACCTTGAGAGTTTGTGGTATAAGGTGGATTTAGTCTACTGGTTTGTTTCTGGAAGGTTTTAGGGGGCCAACACTCAGCTCCCAACCTCAGGACTGTGTGCTCATAGTGCAGTGGCAGCAGCATTCTTCCTCATTTGCATATGCCAGCAGCAGTGACAGCGCAGCAGGGTACATGCTCATCAGCTGTGACAGGGTACCAGTGGGTTACTGGGTGCCTGCCTCCGTGCAGGTGTTCACCACAGTGGTGGAGACAGCAGGGTTCCAGAGGTTGGGGACCCCTGCTGGTGATTATTACACATGATTGTGCTGCCTTGGGGATGCATAGGGGCAGGGTGCTGGTGGGTACAGGTCTGCATGCATTCTCTGTGAACTGCATGAAGGGGTGGTTTCTCAGGGTAGGGGAGGGTCTGCTGTTCTCTGTGCCTAGTTTCACTTCTGTGGCAGTGTTGGTGCAAGGGTGTGGTGCTAGTGGGAGTAGGGCTGATTTTCCATGGGTCCACCAACACTCTGACTGCAATGGTGGTCTGGCAGGGGAAGAAAGAGCAGAGTGCAACCCCACTGCAGCAGTGGCAGAGGAGGGTGCACGCACACAGGCACACTGACAGAACAAAGGTGGCAAAACCTGCTCCCATACACACGTGCTGGCAAAGCAATGTGGGAGGTTGCTTTGGGCCCTGGGGAAGTGGCTGTGCAGGGAGGGTGTGGGTGGGCTGGTGTGTGGCTGTGAGGGTTGCTCTGCTGGAGCTCTCCACTAGTCAGGCAGGGTCCACCAGTGCAGAAGCTATGCTGTGGGCCCCCAGGGTACCCGAGGCTGCCCTGCAAGTAGGTGTGGCCAGGCTGGGACCTAGGAGAGGCCAGCACACCAAGTGGTGCTCAGATCAGACTGGCGCCATATGGTGGGTAAGACCACCCTGCAGAGTTCAGATCCAACAGTTCCCCTAGGGCTAAGGTCTCCTATGGGAGCAAGTCGAGCCTAGGGAGATGGGCTTCCCTGGCAGTGCTCTGCTACAGACACTCCCACACCAAGAGCTCTGGGCTCCACTTCAGCTGGCATGAGGCTCCTACCACTTCTCTAAGCAGCCAGAGGCCCGTGGTGAAAGTGGCTTGCTCCTTGCCAGTTCAACTCACCAGTTCCCCTGGAGTCTTTAAGGGCCAGGAATGAGTCCCGGTGCATGGTAATCCTGTGCAGAATTCCAAGCTTCCTCCCACTTCAGCCCAGCTTCTGTGTCTTCCTTCCATCTACTCTCGGTGCCTTCCCTCTGAATATCTGTTAGGAGTGTGCGCCAGTGTCTTGGTCCATCAGTGGTAGCTGTTCTTCCTGGGTCCATCTGGTTGGCCATCTTGCTCTCTCCCTGCAATTTCTTAACTAAAACAGCATTAATCAACTCTCCTTTAAAGAAATAGCATGGGATGCCATTTAGCATTTTGCCCATAGTAAGATTTCCTTCAAAACTGGAGTCAATCTTCTCAAACACTGCAACTGCTTTATCAACTAAGTTTATGGAATATTCTAAATCCTTTATTGTCATTCCAACAATATTCACGGCATCTTCACAAGGAGTTGTTCCACCTCAAGAAACCACTTTCTTGGTCACCTGTAAGAATCAACTCCTTATCTATTAAAGTTTTATTATATGACTGCAGCAATTCAGTCACATCTTCAGGCTCCACTTCTAATTCAAATTTTGCTGTTCACACCACATCTGCAGTTACTTCTTCCACTGAAGTCTTGAACGACTCAAAGTCATCCATAAGGGCTGGAATAAACTTTTTACAAACTCCTGTTAATGTTGATATTTTGACCCTCCCCCATGAATCATAAATGTTCTTAATGACATCTAGAATGATAAGTCATTTCCAGACGACTTTCTATTTATGCAACCCAGATCCACCAGAGAAGTCACTATCTATGGCATCTATAGCCTTATAAAATGTAGTTCTTAAATAGCAGCACTTGAAAGTCAAAATTAAACATTGATCCATGGGCTACAGCAAGGGTGTTGTGTTGGCAGCCAGGAAAACAACATTCATCTCCTAGTACATCTCCATCGGAGCTCTTGGGTGATCAGGTACATTATCAATGAGCAGTAGTATTTTAAAAGAAATCTTTTTTTCTGAGCAGCTCTCAACAGTGGGCTTAAAATACTCAGTAAATGATGCTGTAAACAGATGTGCTGTCATCCAGACACATTGCTGTTCCATTGATAGAGCACAGGCAGAGTCAACTTAGCATAATATTTAAGGGCCCTAGGATTTCTAGAATGGTAAATGAGCACTGGCTTCAACTTAAAGTTACTGGCTGTATTAGCCCCTAACAAAAGAATCACCTTGTCCTTTGAGACTTTTGAAACCACGTATTGACTTCTCCTCTCTAGCTATGAAATTAATTCCTAGATGGCATCCTCTTCCAATAGAAGGCTGTTTTGTCTACACTGAAAATCTGCTGTTTAGTGCAGCCACCTTCATAAATTATCTTAGCTATATCTTCTAGATAACTTACTGCAGCTTCTACACAAGCACCTGCTGCTTCACCATGCACATTTACATTAGGCTCCTTCTCATGAAGCAACCTCTGCTAGCTTCAAACTTTTCTCCTGCAGCTTCCTTACCTCTAAGACTTGATAGAATTGAAGAGAGTTAGGGCCTTGTTCTGGATTAGGCTTTGGCGTAAGGGAAAGTTATGGCTGGTTGGTCTGATCTTCCATCCAGACCCCTAAAACTTTGTTTTTTTTGTCAAATAAATATAATCCTTTATTAAATGAAATTTTACAAGAACAGTTTAACCCCTAAAACTTTCTACATATCACAATAAAGCTGTTTTGCTTTCTTATCATTTGTGTGTTCACTGGAGTAGCAATTTTAATTTACTTCAAGAACTTTTTCTTTATACTAAAAGCTTGATTATTTGGTACAAGAGGCCCAGCTTTCAGCCCATCTTAGTGTTAGAGATGCCTTCCTCACTAAGCTTAATCATTTCTACCTTTTGAGTTAAAGTGACAGATGTGTGACTTTTTCTTCTACTTGAACACTTAAGAGGCCACTGTTGGGTTAGTAACTGGCCCAATTTCAATATCCTTGTGTGTCAAAGAATAGGGAGGCCCAAGGAGAGGAAGAAGACAGGGAAACAGGTAGTCAGTGGCGTAGTGAGCACACACACATTTGTCAATTAAGTCCCCTGTCTTACATGGGTATGGTTCATGGCACCCAAAACAACTGCAATAGTAACATCAAAGATTACAGATCACCATAGCAGATATAATAATAATAAAAATAAAGTATGAAATACTGTGAGAATTAACAAAATGCGATAGAGATACCCAGTGAGCACATGCTGTTGGGAAAATGGTTCTGATAAATTTACTGGATGCAAGGTTGCCACAAACTTGCAATTTGTAAAAAGCACAATATCTGTGAAGTGCAATAAAGTGAAGCACAATAAAACAAAGTGTGCCTGTTATGTTTATTCACAGCTAAGCCTATTTTCAAGGAAGATGATGGTCAGCACTCACTAGAAAGGCTGTGCTAATATAGCTCTCTTGCTATGCAAACCATTGTGGCAGGGTATGCTAAATTCTACACAGGCAGCAGAACCTTCTGTAGAAACTATGGGAGGATGTGAAACAGAATAGAAAGCAAAAAATCTCAAGTGGTGAATCCACAAAAAAAATTAAGGTAGCACAAATCAAAAATGAGAAACCAAGTGGAGACTAGGGGCCCTGTGGAAATAACATTATGATGACAAATTCTTCTGTGTCTAAACCTTTGTGGATTTCTGGCTAGGATTATTTCTAATAGCAATACTTTGTGTTCTCATTCCTTTCTCCTTTTCATCTACTCAAAAATAGTATATCAAATTATTAAGCAAAGAATAAAGTTTAAAATATGTTGTTTTTTAAATCTAATAAACAAGCTATTTGACAATTCAGGAACATGAAGTTGACCATTATCAATGTAATTACATTAACCTTGTGCCAACTGAGTCTCCTCCTCCTTCCCTTATTTCTCTCTTCATAGCCATCAGAGCTTTCCCTAGTATTTTTTTAGTGTGTGACCTACATCTGAGTTTCTCAATTTGTTTTGGTAGAGGGAATCAAAAAGTCAGTTTCTACATCCAATAAAATCTACCGCTGAGATTTTGAATATGATATAAAACTGAGAGGAAGAAAAAAGTGGAGGTGGTTTTGTGGCTGCCTTGGAGAGGTTCAATTAATATCTTGGCAGAGATTCCCAGCTGTCCTGGAAGTTTTCCCTACCTTGGGAGTCTTGGTAAAATGCTATACAGGTAATTCCCCTCAGAGGCTGGACTGGAGAGGTGATTTAAGCCAACTGGGAGTCAATTACGAACCTTACATTGGAGAATAAAGTCAAACAGCTATAAATATATAAGGTCTCCACCCCAGATGAATCAAAGTCATCCCACCCCTCTTAAGTGTCTTCATAATAATTCTGTGATGTGGTAGTTTAGAGTACAGGCTGAATGACAGAAGATATATTCTCATCTCAGCCCTTATACATACTTGCACAATGTATAATAACCAAATTACTTAATTTACCTGAGTCTTGCTTTTCTATCTACCAAATCGGGAAAATAATACCTACTTCATAGGGTTGTGAGAATAAAATGATGTAAGAATTAAACAAAATAATGTACGTACGAGTTTGCCACAGCAGTTAGCATCTAGCAGATCTTCAATACAACCTAAAATGCAATCTATTTTATCCTTTTCCATTCTTCTGAATGATAAAAGTCATCAAATAAATGACAATGATGATAAATATGATCATTTTGGACTGGATGTGTATGTCTCCCCAAAATCAACATTTTGAAGCCCTAACCCCAAGTATAACTGTATTTACAGATGGGGCCTCTAAAGAAGTGATTAGGGTTAAATAAGCTCATAAGGGTGGGACCCTGGCTCTAATAAGATTGGTGGCCTTATAAGAAGAGACACCAGAGAGCTTCTGCTCTCTCTCCTTCCACATGCACACACTGAGGATAGGCAACGTGAGGACATAGTAAGAAAGTGGTCATCTGCAAGCCAGGACAGGAGAAACCAAATCAGCTGGCACCTTGCTTTAGGTGCCATGAGGAAATAAATTAATGTTGCTTAAGCCACCCAGTTTATACTATTTTGTGACAGCATTCCAAACATACAAATATAATGATGATGATGACAAACACCTTATTCCAACAAAGGAATAGACTAGATAAGGAATGATAAATTATATTTACTAGATGTTTGTTTTTTGTTTGTTTGTTCCTCAACTTTCCCTTGCAGGTCATTTTGGTGTTGCTGATGAAGGCACATTAGCAAACTGGGCCCAATCACTGTATATTTTTGCAGAGGCTATTGTTCTAATTAAAATCTAATGCCCTGAGCCACTAATGATGACAGGACAGTTTTCAGATCCAAGACCACTAAGGCTCCAAGAAGAGCTAGATATTAGAGGAAGTTTCAGGAAGAAATATGGTCTGACTACATTAAGGAGCCGAGTCAAAGTCAGAGTGCACAGGTTACAAGTAATCTAGGGTTGGTAGTGGAGGGATGGACAGTCTGGAGGAGAAAACAAAAGTTGTAACAACAACAACAACAGTGACAGCTGTCAGTGTTTCTGCTCTGTGCAGGCATTACTGAATTATTTCCAATCCTCCCTGAAGCACTGCAAGGTAAGCATCTTCATTCTCATTTTATTCTCTTTATATAGAATGTACAGAAATGATACTTCGTAACCCAAATCTGATACAGATTTTGATTCATAACCCAAATCTGATACAGATTTTGATTCATAACCCAAATCTGATTCATGAAAGGGAATTCTCTGTTGTTCAAAAACAAAATAATACCAAGTTTTTTCATTTGTACCTGCTCCAGTTGTGCTCCCCTTTCAGTAAATGTATCTCCAAAGTCCCACCTAGAGATAAAATATCAATACATGTTAAACAAGAATTAAAGTAAAAGTGTGCATTTTTAGATATTTCCTCTCAACAGCTAAGCTGCTCTGGAAATACCTCTTAAAGTTTATAAATCATTTCCCTAAAAACACCCATGAGCAGCTCAAATAACTCAAGAAACAGGAGAGAGGAAACAAGAAGACTGAAAGAAGACTTGAAAACCTAAAAGCCCCAAGTCCAACTTCAGCGAAGAGAAGTAAAGTCCAAACAACAATGTGAATTGGCAGGGTGTTGACGGGGCTGCCCTCTGGGCCACAGTAGCAATCTCATACTCAAATTGTCATCACTAGCCTTTTATGTTAATCTTTCTACCAGCATTTGGTAATCTGATATAATCTCAAGGAAAAAGTGCTTATTCCCCCATATGGTGAGGAAGTCCCTGCCCTTTGGAATTTTGTCTGCCATAGAACTGAACATATTATCACAAATCTGTTTTTCTTACAGTGAAGAGCCATTTATATATTCTTAATTAGTTTGTTTCTGCCTGTATTGAGAGGAATTATCTTTTACCAAGAAGCCCAAAAGAAAAACTATTTCATTTCCTCATGACAGACATTAACACATGGCATTCTAAGACAAATAAACATGTTACACTTTTACAACAGAAATACAGAAAAAATCCTTTCCTAATTAATTTATAATTAGTTTTCTCTTCTGGAGCTCTAACTTGTATTGGACTTTGAGTAAGAAAAAAAAATCCTTAAAAAGTAAAAGAAAAGTTCAACTTTGGTTCTATCAGGTTTGATATCCAGAAGAAAATGCAAACTTCCATTGATTACACTACAAAACATCTACTACTCTAAGGACAATGGCTGTTTAAACACCTGAAATAAAGAATCAAGAGTGGACCACACTTGAAGAAGCTAATAGGTAGTAAGGCACTTTTGAAACACAATGGGATGGTTAACATAAAATTAAGAATGCATAGATTTCATAACTATTGCTGGTAAAAAGAAAATGTAAACAAAAAAATAGAACTTACTGCTCATTTATTTAAAACATTAAGTAACAAATTATAGAAATGTCTTCGTGTAATAGTTTCATATTTAAACCTTCACAATATTTATTTATAAGGGGAAAATTTATATTTTTAGAAATACTACTCTCTTTAAATGATGCCCAGAAATCCTACTAAAAATTTACTCTGTAACTTAATTCTACTGAGCCATTTTAGAAATATTAAAAATATGACCACCCCTAGTTAAAATGTATACTTTCCCCCAAAAAACTTCAAGAACTACATTTATTTTTGTACAAGCAATACACACACACACACACACACACACACACACACACACAGTAATCACTTAAAGTGTATGACGGGATATCAATGGATGAATCTGGAGAAATAGGACTCTTTATCTCCAATCACACATTGTAAGCATGGATATTGGCCTCTCACTAGAGTTTTATTACTCAGATTATTTCCGATAAATAAAATGTCTTAAAAACAACATAATTGGGATCAATTTAGTCCCAATTTCCAGGTCATAAAATCAGACTCCAATCCTTCTTCAATACAAGAAGCTTACTTTTCATTTACCTCTAAATTCATGATCAGTGACCACAGGGTTGAGATGGAATTGCTGAGAGTATAAGCTGCTGCCTGGGGTTGGAAGTAAGCAATCTTTTCTTCTTTCTGGGAATACTAATGCTTGCTAGAACTCTTCCAAAACAGGGGCTCTCAGCCCTTGCTGCTTCCTAGAACCCTTTCGGCTTTTAAAACCTACTGATGCTTGGACCCTGACACCACAGCTTAAAAAATCAGAATCTCTAGAAATAGGGCCTGAGCATTGTTATGTTTATAAAAGCTTCCCACAGAATTCTAATGTGCTGCTGGGGAAGAGACCACACATATATAAGGCTTTGAGATGGATGGATGTTACATATAGTCAGCTTATTATTGTTAACAAGGTGGTGAACCAACAGGGTTGAGTGGAAGAAAAATGAGGGGAAGTTTCCGTGATGAATTGATAACTACTGGAGAAGGCTCTATCTATAGATATAAGAAGATGGAGTCAATAGTCAGGAGACTGTAAGTCCTGGGGATGACTTCATCACCAGCAAGCTGTATGAGTTCAGGCAAATCATCTAAGTCCCCGGGGTACAGAACTGAGGGAGAAAGAAGGGTGGAGGGCCCACCACCCCCAACCAAGGCAGCCATACCTGTATTTGTTTTATATGTTAGGCTTCTGTGTGAAACTTCACTTCATGAAAGAGTTCTGTGGCCAAAACCAGTTTGAATACAGCCGATCTAGATGTTCTTTAAGGTCTCTTCTGAGATAATTTTGCAACATCCCATAAATATCAGGAACTGGCCCACCAGGCCTACATAGAAAAAAACTTAAGATAATCACAATGATGCTTGCTCTCCACAGTTACTCTTCCCACTGGTTTATTCTGTGGGCAGAAGGCTTTTATCCAAGGTCCACCTACAAACACAGTGGCTCTTCCCTCTCCATTTATCTGTCAGGTACTCAATAACTGCTGTGATTTTTCCCTCTTAACACTGCACCTGACTACACCCCCTTACAGGTCAATTCTGATTACCTGTAAAGTAAATGTCAACTCACATTGAGATTACAGAGTACATTTGAGGCTCTTAAACATTTTTCTGGAGACAAATTTTCACTATGGAATAAAGAGGATAAATGTGTGCCAGCTCTCTGTTGAGTTTACTCATCCAAATGAACCTTCCACCATAGGAGGCTGACTTGCAGGGGATGACAGAAGCAGATTCCCCAGTCCTCTGACTTCCCGTCAGGGCCACCAAGGAGGAGCCCTGACAGGAAACCAGAGGATACGAAAGGAGGGAAGCTGGTATACCCATTTTCTGGGCTTACTCCTGGTGGGGCTGCCACAGATTGACTGTGACATTCACTGGAATTCTCCATTCTTCTCAAAGTGGCTGTCTCCTTGCAGGTTGCAGTAACTACTCCCCCCATCACATTTATGCCAACTGGTGAAAACCATCTTGGCTTTTATCAGGGTTGCTCACACTCTACTCTTTGCTTTTAAATAGTTCCTTTATTGAACCTTCCATGAATTATCCTAATTTTAATGAGCCATTTTCTGATAGACTCCTGACACCTGACACATATTTGTTAATCAAGGATTTCTACGGAGGAGCCAAGATGGCCAAATAGGAACAGCTCCGGTCTACAGCTCCCAGCGTGAGCGACACAGAAGACGGGTGATTTCTGCATTTCCATCTAAGACCTACAGCTGAGGGTCCTGTCTGTTAGAAGGAAAACTAACAAACAGAAAGGACATCCACACCAAAAACCCATCTGTACATCACCATCATCAAAGACCAAAAGTAGATAAAACCACAAAGATGGGGAAAAAACAGAACCGAAAAACTGGAAACTCTAAAACGCAGAGCGCCTCTCCTCCTCCAAAGGAACACAGTTCCTCACCAGCAATGGAACAAAGCTGGATGGAGAATGACTTTGACGAGCTGAGAGAAGAAGGCTTCAGATGATCAAATTACTCTGAGCTACGGGAGGACATTCAAACCAAAGGCAAAGAAGTTGAAAACTTTCAAAAAAATTTAGAAGAATGTATAACTAGAATAACCAATACAGAGAAGTGCTTAAAGGAGCTGATGGAGCTGAAAACCAAGGCTCGAGAACTACGTGAAGAATGCAGAAGCCTCAGGAGCCGATGCCATCAACTGGAAGAAAGGGTATCAGGAATGGAAGATGAAATGAATGAAATGAAGCGAGAAGGGAAGTTTAGAGAAAAAAGAATAAAAAGAAATGAGAAAAGCCTCCAAGAAATATGGGACTATGTGAAAAGACCAAATCTACGTCTGATTGGTGTACCTGAAAGTGATGGGGAGAATGGAACCAAGTTGGAAAACACTCTGCAGGATATTATCCAGGAGAACTTCCCCAATCTAGCAAGGCAGGCCAATGTTCAGATTCAGGAAATACAGAGAACGCCACAAAGATATTCCTCGAGAAGAGCAACTCCAAGACACATAATTGTCAGATTCACCAAGGTTGAAATGAAGGAAAAAATGTTAAGGGCAGCCAGAGAGAAAGTTCGGGTTACCCTCAAAGGGAAGCCCATCAGACTAACAGCGGATCTCTCGGCAGAAACCCTACAAGCCAAAAGAGAGTGGGGGCCAATATTCAACATTCTTAAAGACAAGAATTTTCAACCCAGAATTTCATATCCAGCCAAACTAAGCTTCATAAGTGAAGGAGAAATAAAATACTTTACAGACAAGCAAATGCTGAGAGATTTTGTCACCACCAGGCCTGCCCTAAAAGAGCTCCTGAAGGAAGCGCTAAACATGGAAAGGAACAACCGGTACCAGCCGCTGCAAAATCATGCCAAAATGTAAAGACCATCGAGACTAGGAAGAAACTGCATCAACTAACGAGCAAAATCACCAGCTAACATCATAATGACAGGATCAAATTCACACATAACAATATTAACTTTAAATGTAAATGAACTAAATGCTCCAATTAAAAGACACAGACTGGCAAACTGGATAAAGAGTCAAGACCCATCAGTGTGCTGTATTTAGGAAACCCATCTCATGGGCAGAGACACACATAGGCTCAAAATAAAAGGATGGAGGAAGATCTACCAAGCAAATGGAAAACAAAAAAAGGCAGGGGTTGCAATGCTAGTCTCTGATAAAACAGACTTTAAACCAACAAAGATCAAAAGAGACAAAGAAGTCCATTACATAATGGTAAAGGGATCAATTCAACAAGAAGAGTTAATTATCCTAAATATATATGCACCCAATACAGGAGCACCCAGATTCATAAAGCAAGTCCTGAGTGACCTACAAAGAGACTTAGACTCCCACACATTAATAATGGGAGACTTTAACACCCCACTGTCAACATTAGACAGATCAACGAGACAGAAAGTCAACAAGGATACCGAGGAATTGAACTCAGCTCTGCACCAAGTGGACCTAATAGACATCTACAGAACTCTCCACCCCAAATCAACAGAATATACACTTTTTTCAGCACCACACCACACCTATTCCAAAATTGACCACATACTTGGAAGTAAAGCTCTCCTCAGCAAATGTAAAAGAACAGAAATTATAACAAACTCTCTCTCAGACCACAGTGCAATCAAACTAGAACTCAGGATTAAGAATCTCACTCAAAGCCGCTCAACTACATGGAAACTGAAGAACCTGCTCCTGAATGACTACTGGGTACATAACGAAATGAAGGCAGAAATAAAGATGTTCTTTGAAACCAACGAGAACAAAGACACAACATACCAGAATCTCTGGGACGCATTCAAAGCAGTGTGTAGGGGGCAATTTATAGCACTAAATGCCCACAAGAGAAAGCAGGAAAGATCCAAAATTGACACCCTAACATCACAATTAAAAGAACTAGAAAAGCAAGAGCAAACACATTCAAAAGCTAGCAGAAGGCAAGAAATATCTAAAATCAGAGCAGAACTGAAGGAAATAGAGACACAAAAAACCCTTCAAAAAATCAATGAATCCAGGAGCTGGTTTTCTGAAAGGATCAACAAAATTGATAGACCACTAGCAAGAATAATAAAGAAAAAAAGAGAGAAGAATCAAATAGACACAATAAAAAATGATAAAGGGGATATCATCACCGATCCCACAGAAATACAAACTACCATCAGAGAATACTACAAACACCTCTATGCAAATAAACTAGAAAATCTAGAAGAAATGGATAAATTCCTCGACACATACACCCTCCCAAGACTAAACCAGGAAGAAGTTGAATCTCTGAATAGACCAATAACAGGAGCTGAAATTGTGGCAATAATCAATAGTTTACCAACCAAAAAGAGTCCAGGACCAGATGGATTCACAGCCGAATTCTACCAGATGTACAAGGAGGAACTGGTACCATTCCTTCTGAAACTATTCCAATCAATAGAAAAAGAGGGAATCCTCCCTAACTCATTTTATGAGGCCAGCATCATTCTGATACCAAAGCTGGGCAGAGACACAACCAAAAAAGAGAATTTTAGACCAATATCCTTGATGAACATTGATGCAAAAATCCTCAATAAAATACTAGCAAAACGAATCCAGCAGCACATCAAAAAGCTTATCCACCATGATCAAGAGGGCTTCATCCCTGGGATGCAAGGCTGGTTCAATATACGCAAATCAATAAATGTAGTCCAGCATATAAACAGAGCCAAAGACAAAAACCACATGATTATCTCAACAGATGCAGAAAAAGCCTTTGACAAAATTCAACAACCCTTCATGCTAAAAACTCTCAATAAATTAGGTATTGATGGGACGTATTTCAAAATAATAAGAGCTATCTATGACAAACTCACAGCCAATATCATACTGAATGGGCAAAAACTGGAAGCATTCCCTTTGAAAACTGGCACAAGACAGGGATGTCCTCTCTCACCACTCCTATTCAACATAGTGTTGGAAGTTCTGGCCAGGGCAATTAGGCAGGAGAAGGAAATAAAGGGTATTCAATTAGGAAAAGAGGAAGTCAAATTGTCCCTGTTTGCAGATGACATGATTGTATACCTAGAAAACCCCATTGTCTCAGCCCAAAATCTCCTTAAGCTGATAAGCAACTTCAGCAAAGTCTCAGGATACAAAATCAATGTACAAAAATCACAAGCATTCTTATACACCAACAACAGACAAACAGAGCCAAATCATGAGTGAACTCCCATTCACAATTGCTTCAAAGAGAATAAAATACCTAGGAATCCAACTTACAAGGGATGTGAAGGACCTCTTCAAGGAGAACTACAAACCACTGCTCAAGGAAATAAAAGAGGGTACAAACAAATGGAAGAACATTCCATGCTCATGGGTAGGAAGAATCAATATCGTGAAAATGGCCATACTGCCCAAGGTAATTTACAGATTCAATGCCATCCCCATCAAGCTACCAATGACTTTCTTCACAGAATTGGAAAAAACTACTTTAAAGTTCATATGGAACCAAAAAAGAGCCCGCATCGCCAAGTCAATCCTAAGCCAAAAGAACAAAGCTGGAGGCATCACACTACCTGACTTCAAACTATACTACAAGGCTACAGTCACCAAAACAGCATGGTACTGGTACCAAAACAGAGATATAGATCAATGGAACAGATCAGAGCCCTCAGAAATAACGCCGCATATCTACAACTATCTGATCTTTGACAAACCTGAGAAAAACAAGCAATGGGGAAAGGATTCCCTATTTCATAAATGGTGCTGGGAAAACTGGCTAGCCATATGTAGAAAGCTGAAACTGGATCCCTTCCTTACACCTTATACAAAAATCAATTCAAGATGGATTAAAGATTTAAACGTTAGACCTAAAACCATAAAAACCCTAGAAGAAAACCTAGGCATTACCATTCAGGACACAGGCATGGGTGAGGACTTCATGTCCAAAACACCAAAAGCAATGGCAACAAAAGCCAAAAGTGACAAATGGGATCTAATTAAACTAAAGAGCTTCTGCACAGCAAAAGAAACTACCATCAGAGTGAACAGGCAACCTACAAAATGGGAGAAAATTTTCACAACCTACTCATCTGACAAAGGGCTAATATCCAGAATCTACAATGAACTCAAACAAATTTACAAGAAAAAAACAAACAACCCCATCAAAAAGTGGGCGAAGGACATGAACAGACACTTCTCAAAAGAAGACATTTATGTAGCCAAAAAACACATGAAAAAATGCTCATCATCACTGGCCATCAGAGAAATGCAAATCAAAACCACAATGAGATACCATCTCACACCAGTTAGAATGGCAATCATTAAAAAGTCAGGAAACAACAGGTGCTGGAGAGGATGTGGAGAAATAGGAACACTTTTACACTGTTGGTGGGACTGTAAACTAGTTCAACCATTGTGGAAGTCAGTGTGGCGATTCCTCAGGGATCTAGAACTAGAAATACCATTTGACCCAGCCATCCCATTACTGGGTATATACCCAAAGGACTATAAATCATGCTGCTATAAAGACACATGCACACATATGTTTATTGCGGCATTATTCACGATAGCAAAGACTTGGAACCAACCCAAATGTCCAACAATGATAGACTGGATTAAGAAAATGTGGCACATATACACCATGGAATACTATGCAGCCATAAAAAATGATGAGTTCATGTCCTTTGTAGGGACATGGATGAAATTGGAAATCATCATTCTCAGTAAACTATCGCAAGAACAAAAAACCAAACACCGCATATTCTCACTCATAGGTGGGAATTGAACAATGAGATCACATGGACACAGGAGGGGGAATATCACACTCTGGGGACTGTGGTGGGGTGGGGGGAGGGGGGAGGGATAGCATTGGGAGATATACCTAATGCTAGATGACAAGTTAGTGGGTGCAGCGCACCAGCATGGCACATGTATACATATGTAACTAACCTGCACAATGTGTACATGTACCCTAAAACTTAAATAAAAAAAAAAAAAAAGGATTTCTACTTCTAGGTATTTAAAGAAATAACGAGATGCACCCAAAATTTCAGGGGTGTTATTAACAACTTTGGACAGATATATCACAATCAGGACTAATAGGAAAGGATGCTACCTATACCACCCGCTATGTGCCCTTAGCTTACTGGATCATCAGCAGTCCAGGAGAGGGAGGCAGGGAAACACAGGATATGACTGTTTTCTCATCAATATGGAAATATTTCAGTATTTTAACAACCAGTGTGGCTAAACTGGCCGATAGTCAATCCTACAAATAATAATCCTTATGCAGAATGACATAACAGCAAACAAAACTGGAAAAAATATATTTTCAATAATAAATTATTATTTATCATAAACCATAAAGGTTCATATCATAGAATGCAATGAAGCATAAAAAAATGTCTTGGACAAGTATTTACTGATTTGTGAAGATACAAACTACTTAGCAAAAAGCAGAGCAGTTACAAAATATAGGCTGTAAATCTCAATTTTATTTAAATATGTATGTATACATATATTTACATCTTTAAGTAAATAGACTGAGGAACTATCTCAAAATGCTAATACTAATGTTTATGAGTAGTGGAATAATAATTTAATTTTCTTCTTTACAAATGTATGTTTTCCAAAACTTCTGCCATTAAACTGATGTATTTTATAGCAAAGATAACATTACTTTTTAAAAATGGAGCACAGTAAAAAAAAAGCTGCTACATTTTAAACTGAATCTTAAAAATCTTTTAGTTACTGTGGTAAAGCATTTTCCCTTCATCAGAACAAAGATTTACTACTTTACCTTGATATATCAGGGAATAGAGAACAGAGATGAACTTGATGCAGTTCGGCATCACTGACCTGACAACCAAGTGGAGATGGTTGTCAGATAAAAAAATAATGAATCACTATGATACAAGCAAAACCAGAAATATCTAAAGATACAAAAATACAGGGAAAAGACATAAATTTTTTTTCTGGAAGGAGGTCATGGAAAGCTTCACAGAGGAAGTGATGACTGAGCAGGATTCTGAAGGCTAAACAGGAGTTCAAAAACCAGATATGGCAGGATGAAGCTTTTCTAGGAAAGAAACACCCCCATGCAAATGTTCTCGAGCATGAAACAGCCAGGAACTAAACAGAATTAGCTCTGCTTTCTTTCTCCTAAAATAGAAACTTGCAAGGATCTTGACTTTGACTGGAAGGAATAAGCATTTATGAAACCATTCTAAGTGACAAAAATTGAGCTAGTGTTTTGTTTTGTCTTTAATGGAGGAAATGAGAAAACTGAGGCTCCGGTAAGTAAGAACCCTCTTAGATATTCCTGGAATTTACACCCTGATGGGTGGTTAGTTACTTTATCTACATAGTATTCTCATGTATATATGCTATTATTGTATTCTATCAGTTGTTCTCATTACATAGAAAGGATTAAGATAAATTGGTGGTGTTCAAGGTTTTGGATTTACCTACTAGCGCACTTCCTCATTGCCGCAGGAGTTAAATATTAACTCATGCTGATACCTGTCCAACATGTATGTACATGTGTGGGTGGGTGGGTTTAGGCGCAGGTGGAAATGAAGTACTGCAAAAATATCAGCAGTTTGGTGAGCAATTAATCAGGAAATAATGAGTGCTATACTGGAATAATCACCTTAAAAGTAAAACCTTCAATGAAAGCAAATCTTTCAGAAGTTCAATATGGGAATTAAATTACTTTAAAATTGTAGAATGTTCTAAACTTTTGCATTTATTGTTTTGAAAATATTTTTCAATGGTAGGCATTTTCAATCATTTATTTTATTACAAGGGGTTAATTCTGGGATTATTTTTTGCTACTTCTCAAGTTAACTATGAAAACCATAATTCTTTTTTTATCTTTTGGTTGGGTTTAATTATGACAATGTCAGTAATATGGTTTAGTTGTGTCCCCACCCAAATCTCATCTTGAATTTCCACATGTTACGGGAAGAACTTGGTGGGAGGTAATTGAATCATGGGGGCAGGTCTTTCCCATGCTATTCCTGTGCTTGTGAATAGGTCTCACGAGATCTCACGGTTTTAAGAAGGGGAGTTTCCCTGAACAAGCTCTCTTCTCGTCTGCTGCCACGTCAGACTTGCCTTTCACCTTCTGCCATGATTGTGAGGCTTCCCTAGCCATGTGGAACTGTAAGTGCATTAAACCTCTTTCTTTTGTAAATTGTCCAGTCTCAGGTATGTCTTTATCAGCGGCATGAAAACAGACTTATACAATCAGTGAAGGCATAACTGGGAAGTTAAGTATCATTAACTTGGTAAGGTTATTCATGTTTCAATTATAAAGAATTTACCACTTCAGATGAACTCACCTAGTTTCCTTTTTCTCTTTTCTTTTTTTTTTTATTTCAATAGCTTTTAAGGTACAAGTGGTTTTTGGTACATGGATGAACTGTATAGTGGTGAACTATGAGATTTTAGTGGACTGTCATCAGAGCAGTATACACTGCACCCGATACGTATTTTTTAAATCTCTCACCCCCCACTGCCTCCCACTCCCTCTTGAGCCTCCAAAGTCCATTATACCACTTTGTATGCCACTGTGTACACATAGCTTAGTTCTCCCTTATAAGTGAGAATATACAATATTTGGTTTTCCATTTCTGAGTTATTTCACTTAGAATAACGGCCTGAAAATCCATCCACATTGCTGCAAAAGACATTATTTCATTCTTTTTTATGGCTGAGTAGTATTCCATGGTGTATATATATTACACTGAAAAATGTAATTCTTTAATATGTCTATGTGAGCCAAAATCTACAAATGGTTAATGCAGATATTAGGTCAAGTGTCACTCTACAGTCTCCTGAATAGTACAGAAATCAAATTTATACCCAGTGCAATTTTTTCACCATTAAGACATTTTATTTGGCCATGAATTTATTTGGCCAAGACAATAAATTCAGTTTTTCTTCAGCATGAACCAAATTACTTTCTTAGATGCACATTACTTTCCTCCAGTTAGATCTCTGTTTTTTGAATCCCAGGCATCCTAAAAGAATATTTTGTTAATTCTACTATAGCTCAATCTTATACCACTTGACTTCAATGGGCCATTATGAAAAAGGAAGCTGAGTTGAGTTCCTTTAAAGTCTTAAAAAGTAAATTAACATTGACCAAGCACTTTGAGGATAAAATAAAATGTCAAGAGTAATAATTATTCTTAAAATAAAAATAAAATCACAAGAAGTTGCCATTCTATAATTTTTTTTGTGATTTTTTTAAATCTAATATCCCCCAAAGTCAGGAGGCAGTGTAGATGTACGAATATTGTCTGTATTTTCTTTCAAGTAAATGCAAAGCCAAACAAACAAGCAAACAAAACACAAATGCACTTTTCACACCACGTTTTGCTCTCCACAACTTTTAGGCCCTAAGTACATACAAGCATGTATGAAAAAACAAATGCACTTATTTTCACACCACATTTTGCTCTTCACAACTTTTAGGCCCTAAGTACATACAAGCATGTATGAAAAAACAAATGCACTTATTTTCACACCACATTTTGCTCTTCACAACTTTTAGGCCCTAAGTACATCATGCATGTTTTAAATGCATCAAAGAGGCACTGCATTTAAAAGCAGTGAGAGAGAAATGGACCAGATAGGCTTGGTGTGATAGTGACCACAATTCCAATAACTATAAAGGAGAGGAGAGGTGGACTACATCCTCTAAGCAGACTCTACTGAGCTTCAACACTATCTGTGCTACCTAAAATAACCAAGTGTTGGAAATCAGCTCTTTTATTCTATCATCAAAAAGCATGATTCAGATTGACAATGGAAATTTGATTAATTATATAATTATTAACAATTTTAAAAACTTTAAATAGTAGATCTCTCAAAAGACAAAATCCTTGGTGCATCTAGTAGTGAGAACTTAATTCTAAGAATTTAGAAGAACCTAGTGATTTCCTTGCTGGAAATTGTAACCCACGGTTAAGCCTGAGGTTGGATGCCCACCCACCCCGCACCCCCATTATTTCTGCCTACTAATAAGCCTTTGTACTGTGTGGCCTTTCCTTAAAGCACTTTTTTTTTTTTTTTTTTTTTTTTTTTTACATTTTCAAGTGAGTACATAGTATGTGTACTTGCGGGTTGGGGCACCTGAAGACGAAGTGAGAAGCATTGTTGAGACAACATATCAGAAAATTCTTGCCTCTAGACAATCACTTAGGGGCTTGACTTCTGGAGAAAAATGGCAGTTTGTCAAATCCTTGACACACTTTTAATTTAGTAATTTTATTAGCATAATATGCCTACTAGCAAAAGAAGAAACGGAATTGTTTAAATTTTCCCTTGTTCTGATAATGAATGTCAGACATTTTTTTAAAACATTTTAAAGGATGAGCCAACAACTTTAAAATAAATTAAAACACCATTAATTTTTAGTAGGTCTATTTAAATAATAATTTTGATTTTTGCATACTATTATTTATTTAGTCTTTTCTGTATCTTGCAGGGTATTCCTAAATTTATAATCTAGTGTCCAAAGATTTAATGAAAGCTCATTGCTTATAACAATCTGAGAAAAATAATATTAACAGTATAAAGGCAGAACACAGCTGGCTAATTTAAGTGAATACAATTTTTAAAAGCATTTACTCCATTGGGACTCATAATTACAGTATTTTGCCAGTAAATCTGTAAACATTTCATATCATATGTATTAAAAGATCACGCTTCTGAATTAGTAACTCTTAAAAGGTAAAATTAAATATTCATAAATTTCAATAATTTGAAACACCGCAGTTTGAAATTAACTGATAAAAGTATCCCCAAGTCCAGGAAGATAATAAATTGCTATCTTCTGTGTTACTGAAATATAATTTGTATTATTCCTCAATTAGTAACCCCTACAATTTTAACTGTGGTGATAAAGTGTTCTACAATATGCAAGGTGGCAATTTCAAAACCTTCCCCTAAAACCAGTATTCTCAAGTCTTTTAAACTCATAACTAACCAAGCAGAAAACTGTCATATAAAAAGTCCAGCAGAGCTATGAGTGGTTAGACAGGTTAACGCCAACCTACAGAGGAATGGAACAGAAAATACACATCAAAATCATTCAGGGATCAAGGGCAGCAAACTCTTGAAATGGTTAGAGAAATCATGGTGTGGCATATTTCTCTTAGGCAAGCAGGGTCATTTCTGAGTTGGTCCTTCTCAGTAACCCAAATGAATGAATGCTCTTTTAAAGTGCCCATTAACTGAGGTGCATTTTTCTGGCTGTTTTTATAAAGTGCATGCCATAACAGGTACTTGTTTGGACAAAGATAAACATCGCTTTGTGTTCACATGCAAGTATGGCTTGTCACTTGGCACTTTGTGAATTACTTCTCAAAAAGAAGTCCTACTTTCAGCAATTCTTGAGGAAACAGACAAGGGATCTCCCTACAGCCACTGATTTTAGGAGGTAGGGATTAAAAGTGTCAGGAACAGAGCATCTATTTTTGCTCATGTTTTAATTGGAAGTATAGTTACCACTCAAGCCAACTGGAAGCAGAAAAGCCTTCAAGATAATGTATTAGAAGAAAAATTAAGAGGGACACTGAAGATCATAATCCAATTGAAGAAAGAACCATTGAGTCATAGGATATGAAAATCTGGATGGAACCTTTATTAAACTAGACGGGATAGTCTAATAGCTTCATTTAACCAATTCAGAAAAGTATAAAAACAAGTCTTCAGTGAGACCTCTTACCCTACAAGAAATACAAAATCTATAATAAAGATCAAGTAATAAAATAGGGCTTGCAGTTCCTAACCATTCACAGTGGACATGCTCCCAATACCTGCAATATACATACATTTTTACTTTCTGTGTTTAATGCTGTTTCTACAAATTCTGCCACGTGTATATGATCATCTGGCCATGCAGTAAAAAAGCATCACTCTAAAGTGGTATGGTCTATATTGGAAAGCAAGTGTTACTCCAGCACCTAAGTTTCTAAATACTTGAATATTTTTGCCTCCCACCAGAACTGACTATAAATATAATTATTAACCATCCCAGACAAACTATAAAGACTCAGATAAAAGTAGACTCAAAGGATAAACATATCGCATATTGAAGAATGCTACTAGAATGAATATGTCATCCTATAGTTTGGATTAATAGGGCTCAAACTATGAAATGTGTCATGTCATTTCAGAAAAAGCAAAAAAGTTTGAATGTAGAGAGAAAGGAGTAGGAGTTCATATAGCCACTAGACTCACATTTTTTACATGAACCATTGTAGGATATGCAATTTTACATCATGACCTGGTACACAATACATACATAACTAAAACAAAACTTTTACAAAGCAAGACTTATCGCTATGTGCAATGCACTATGATATTTCTCTATTTCTATTTAACTTCGTAAGTAATGCTCATGGTGACCCACAAAACTGATTTCATGATACACTAATGAATCAGATCCACATTTTGAAAAACATTATACCAGAAGACTATCAAATCTTCTTGCCCATGGCATATTATTCATAAATCCCAGCATTCTTCCCAGCAAGTTCAGCTAAGCTTCAGAACCCATTTCAAACAAGCATTCCAAGCAGCGAGTATCAACTATAGTTGGGACACAGTCACCACCTAAGTTTTAAGAGGACAAAGTGCAGGGACAGAGTAGCTATTTTTATTATTTTGCACTGTTTGTACCCCCCAGTGCTTGCGGAGCATCCAGAACAGAGCGAGCACTCAAACAACCACTAAGAGGTGAATCAGTAAACGGCCACTAAGAAGATCAGAGGGTAAGCTTCGGTTTCTGAAGGCCCTCTATAGCTCCTTGCACTCCATCTTTTGGCTACTTTGCTATCTTTAAATATAAAGCTTTCAAAATTCAATCACTTTGAGTACTGTATGTACCGTCCCTGCTCTCCAAACTCCACCTTTTAATAAGAGTTACCTGTACTAGGCTACTTGATGGTATCTCTGTTATTTTCAAAAACAATTAGTTTACACTTAAGGAATTACCAAAAAAGATTACAAATCATGATAGAGTCCCTTGATAACTGGAAAGAAGGACCTGCCAAAACATGGACTGGATATTAGTGCATGTATTTTCTTATTTCAACCCTTCAACAATCTATTTAGTTTCATATCATCAACCCATTTTACTGGTGGGAAACCAAACACTTGGAAAAAAGAAGTGAGGTCACACAATTAGTAAATGCTTGCAGAGCCAGGATTTTAAACTAGGTATTTCATTGCTCTTTATTATACCTCAGCTGCTCTTAAAAATGGCATATTAAATTACAAAGAAACAATGACCAGAAGCCTCAAACCCATTTGAAGTGTGTGAATTGTTAACAAATTATCGTGCTGGAAAAATAAAACCCTATAACTTAGTAATATACTTCATCACGTAACTTTACTTTTTCTTTGCCAAATCTTTGTGAGTTATTCACTGCTGGGTATGTTTTTCTTGGCAGCTGTTAATCTTGGCTCCGACATAAGTTCTTACTGTAGAGTAATTCAGATACGTTAAGTCCTCTATTACACAGAGAAAAAACAAGACTCTCTCTCGTGTGTATGCGTGTGTGTGTGTGTGCGTGTGTGTTTATATTGGTCATGTCCAAGAGGAAATAAAAAATGGAAACAATATAAATTGGGGGTGTGTGCATCGGGCAGTTAAAAGACTTTGAAGGCAGAATCAACAATTTTGGCCTTTTGGCTCTCAGCAGAAGTAGTGTAAGGAAATGGAGCGGAAAAGAACAGTACGGGTCAGGTTTAACTCACATGCACCCCCACACAAGTGTACGCTGCTTGACGTAGTCACAAAACCTGCAATGTGTAATTTGCCCAATCATGACCATGAGTCACTGTAAAAGTTACTAAGAAGGTTGTTCAAAAAAAGCATATTTTTGTTATAACTTTAGTTCTCAACCAGGAACAATTTAGGGAACATTTGGCAATGTCTGGAGACATTTTTGGCTGACACTACTGGGTAAAAGACAGGGATGCTGCTAAACATCCTACAATGCACAGGACAGCCCCCCATAACAAGACATTATATGGGCAAAATGTCAATAGTACCAAGGTTGAGAAACCCTGGTTTTCAGTGCAATAATATTTCGTGGACAACACAACTACTGTACTCCAGCTGCCTCTCTGATCCTGTCTCCTCATCTGTAAAATAAAGACGATTATAGTGCCTCTTCATTGTGTTGTTGTGAGGATTGAGTCTGATTTATGTAAAGCATTTAAAACCACGCCTATGACATAAATAGGTGCTAAATAAATGTCACTCATCACCACCAGCATCATCATCATCAAAGCTTACCACCATGCAGCATGACCCTTTATTAGGTGAATTCTTGGGGTGAAAGAGGATTCTGTGTTAAAATAAAGTTGGAAAATGGTAGGTTAAAATCAGACAAGTTTCTTTGTTGTGTAAATGCTTGGAATCTCTAATAAGCAAAAAATATAGGACATGGAGAATTTCACATTGATCTGACCAAAGAATCCTATGCAGAATCTTGCAGGACTGAACACTTTCAGGGAAAGGCCGGTGTGGTGAAAGGGCATATACTGAGACTCTATAAACAGGATTCAGCTCTTGAGTCTATCACTTATCTGCCATGAAGCTGGGTAAGGCCCTTGACTTTCCTTGGCCTCAGTGATCACCAACGCAAAACAAAAAAAAAAAAAAAAAAAAAAAAGCCCTTCCAGATCAGAAAGCCTCAGCTTCTCTGATGCTCCTGGTTGTAGCATATCACTGCAGACCTCAAAGACATGCACTGTCAGATGTCAAGGACACCAGGGTCAAGCAAAATGAAGAGCTATGACAATTCCCAGGATAATTATGCTCCCCAAATTCCTGTTACTAAGGAAGCTCAAATATCCAATGTGGGAAATCAAGAGGAACATGATATAAAAACTAGCCTTATCTGTTGTGTTTTTGCAAATGCAGTCTAACTTTTTAAACAGAAAGCAAAGCTAGCAAAGAACAATATGGTGCAATTTTTAAAAAATCTCAACTACTTAAAGTGTAGACCAGTATTATCTCCTCAATTATCTTTTAGGTGCTAAATAAAATCAGCACAGAATACGGCAAGAAAGGATTGCTACCTCAAGGAACTAAAACTCTATTTGGGGAGAAAAATGCACATATATCAGACATCCAGTGAGTGCTGACAGTTTAAACAAAGACCAGTGGGAGCAGAGTCATCTCAGTTATTGCCATTTTTGATAAGTCAAATGCACAACAGCAAAATACAAAATAAAATTTAAAAATGAAATATAAACATTTATCTTTTCGTTTGGGTTTCCAAGTAAGTGTTTTATACCACCTTATTGTTCAGCCATCATTGACAGGGCCAGGAAGGTATTTAAACTGCAGGGTATGTGTACTATTTGTCATTCACTATACTCTTCCTCCCTGAGTGCACTGGTAAAAGTTTGGCCTGAATCCTCTATGCATGACAGAGATGTACTTTTCTGGGATACAAAGTGAAATGACTATGCCTCATATTGTCCAGGGCACGATTTCTTCATATTACAACCTTAAGATATTTTAAATGGTATAACTGGAATCTTTTACTCTGGAAGAATAGCCAGTGTACATATAGGTTATCCTTTCTTTTAATCCATTAAAGTCCATACCCATTTCATGACTCTGCATGGCATCTGTAATCTTGGGGTCAGGGAGGGAGAAACCAAGGTGTATGCTAAGACTCTTCTATCCTCAGCAACCCTCTTAACCCAGGTACTGCTTAGATTGAACAGGCCGTGGTAACTGATAAGCAACATCTGCTCATTTCCTCATTGTTCACTCTCATACATGACTATGCATAAACTAGTGTCATTTTCTAGAATTCCATAGGTTCCACTAACTCTATTTCTGATGACAAACTTGTTTGTCTTTTTTTCTTTCGAAACCTTGTTTCAGATGAATTTAAATGTAGTCCCTGTTTTTCATTTCCAGACACAAAAAGAGACAATGGCTTCCTCTTTTCAAACTACTTTAGAATATTCTTTTGTTCAGAATCTCTTTCAAAATGTTGAGGTTTGGTTGTCTTTGGTGGTGTCCCAGAATGATGGTTTACATCATCCCGCTCTCAACCTCTCCCCCCATGCACAAGCTTTGCTTTCCTAGAATATAACCACTCTGCTCTGGTGAGCCTCAAAAGAAAAATTCTGATTTTAAAAATCTAAAGCTTTAATTACTTTTACTATTTAAAAGCCATTTTCCATTATAAAATTTATCATATAAATTTGTCTAGTTTTGTCTTTAACCTTTTTGCTTTGACCTTTGAACATACCCTGTTATCAATGTTTTTGCTATTAAAGCTGCTTTTGTTTCTTTGCATTTTAATCACTGTTTTGTTTCATTTGCAAACTGACTCCGTTCACTGTTCAGTCCTCTGTTTTGGTTCTTTTATTGTGTCCCCATGCTGAATTTCAGACACTGCAAAATGTGAGCCCTGAAAAGGGCCTTTGCATTTACCCTATTCAGGAGTGCAGGATCATTAACCACCACAAAATAAAAACTAGTTCCAACTTCCTCTGCCATCAGGGATAGAAAGCAGTGGGAAAGCCCTGAGAGGGAAGGTAGACTAGAGCCAAAGGGAAAGCATAGGTCCCGGTAGTGCTTCACCTGGATATGGATGTGTGTGTGTGTATGGAATGGTAGTGTCCTCGCATGTGGAGTTCCCATAAGTTCCCTAGAAGAGTTACAGTAACAGCAGTCACGTGAAACTTAGCAAGGAGACCTTGAAGATTTTAAAAACTCTTAGGCAGCCCTGAAGTGGGTCCTCAGTTTACACACTGATAGCCCAGGCAACTCACCCAAAGCCACATGGGAATAAACACTAGAGATTCAGCATGGCAACCCAGATCCCTTCCTCTAATAGTAGGATACTAGCAAATAACTATTTGCTAATACAATTTGCAAATACTATTTGCTAATACTATTTGTAAATACTATTTGCAAATACTATTTGCTAATACTATTTGTGAATACTATTTGCTAATACTAGCAAAGCAACATTTCCACCTTATTCTTTGGCTTTTACTTTCTCTCTTGTGAATTTAGTTCTATGAAATCTTGTTTCAGCACACATCTTAATTATGGCTGGCTCTGACAGTTCTGTCTCAAGTCCACAACTTCAACAGACTTTATACCCACACACAAGATCTATATATCCACGCCAAAGGTCAGGTGTGATAATAATGAAGAGGGAATTATCATTTTTAATGATAAGCTACCCACACTTGTTACTATACTTCGCAAGCACATATTATAATTTTCATAGGCAAAGACATATTATCCTTTTATTCATTGTCTCATTCATTGTTTTAAGAAATGTTCAATGAACACCAATTTTGGGTTAGGTGCCTCGAAGACTATACTTATATTCCAATTCCAGTGCCATGGCTCTAAAAACAATGATCTATATGGTTCCTTTAGTATGGTCTTCAGAGAAAATTTAAATATCAGATTTAGTACTTTAAAGACACTATCTGCCTCTTTTGGTCATAAACATCAATTACTACCTATACCATCTGTGTCTTTTGCCAGACTTGGACATGAAGGACTTTGAATTAGTTCTAAAAATTAAAATTAAAATATGTGCTATAGCTGAGGACATCCAAAATGCTGTACAAATGACTCCCAAACAGGTTTCAAGAAGAGTTCCACAGATATTCTGCTTAATTAATGTGATACATAACAAAGTAATTAAGAGCAGAGACAAAGAAATAGGAAAAACTTGGATTGGAGTCCCAGTACTACACCATTTATTAGCTGTCTGATCCCTTTAATCTCACTAGGCCAGTTTTCTTCTCTGTAAAATAGGAACAATCATGGCGCTTAGATGGGAGGGTTATTTGAAGCTTATCTGTGGTAATGTAAGTAAAGCATGGAACCCAGGAAATGATCAACAGAAAGCGCTATAATTGTTATCACTGCTTTGACAATCAGAAGAGTTGGATGCATTTTATTTTAATATTTACTTCTGAACAAAATATTAGGATGAAGCTGACACCCTGGCAGTTTTAGAAAACAGTTTTGTGTTAGTTCTAGTTAGTATTTTAGATGTGTTCTGAAATAAAAGTAGACAACAGTCAATTATGTGGCTCTGTTTATATTTTAATAATTTATTTCCATTTATATTTTAATATTTCCAGTAAAATTTATGTTTATAGCTTAGCTAATAGAACTATCTAACACATAGTAACTTGCCCATTATTCTGAAATATGTGGTCTTATCATTTCTACTTCAATAAATTTTGCAAAACAAAAAGGCCACCAACACTTAGGATTCGCATAACGAACATCTTCAAAAGGAAAATTTACTTTTCAAATAAATCTGTTTTTTAAATTATTCTTAACTGGGCTATAATTAGCTCTCCATTTTTATATTTCCTTTTGACAGTGTGTTAATTTACAAAAGGAAATACAGAACATTAGCTTTGACCAATGGATAAATACATTTATTTTAAAAGGAAGCTGAATCTTTAAAATGTTTTGATCATCTTTGTCAGTTCATAAGATTTATGGCTATTTCTCCAGAATTTGAAAACCTCTTAGCAGCAAAAATAAAATTTATATTAAAGATTTATTATTCAAAAAACCATCTAGTTGGGTAGTCTTTTATATCTCTTTCCGTTACCTTTCCATATAGTCTTCTTCTGTCTACAAAAATATTTTCAGTCATTTCTGGGTATTGAAAGAAAATATCTTTTAGCTTATATTATTTAATACTTATTAACATTAATATGTCATTAAATTTTTCCTCATATAAAAACTAGAAATTTATTTCCAGAGATTAAAAAGTTATGATAAAATTCTAATTATTCGATTATTAGAAGCAATTAGAAAGCTACTTAACACATATCAGTCCAGGTATTAACCTGTAATTTTTACTTTGAATTACAATTCAAACTACTGTTTTTCAAGACCTCCATTTAATTTGCATAAACATATTCATTTGAAAGTGAATTAATGTTGCAGTTTTCATTCTGTTATATCATCCTAATCCCAATTCCAAAAGCATAAAAAGCAATGTAAAATTTTATCACTGTTAACGTGCTAGGAAACATGCAGCCATGTTATAAAATTATTAAAGTCCAGCTGCAAAAAAGCTGGGGTTTGTGTGTTTGTTTTCAAATTTTATCTACTTCCATTCTCACCTATAAAAAGGAAATGAGTTTTGAGTCATGGCACAGAATATGAAAAGAAAATGTCAAGTGACAATATTACCAGTTTTTACTTGAAAAACCACTCTAGTTAAAAGCTACTTAAATCCTAATTTTTAAGGCTTCATTTACTTTATGTGGATTTTACTTCAGAGAACTCACACTTTTAGTGCTTTAGTCCACTGCTTCTTTTATATGAAATTTTTTAAATGAAGTTGAGATAATCAGTAAAAGGTTTGATCAGTGAGGCAAAACTCCCCAGGATAATCATTCAATAATGAATTTATGACTGGAATTTCTACTCCAACATGTGCTATAACTCAAAAATCTCAAGTTATTTTAGATAGTAAGATCGTACCAGTTTGACTTTTGGGGAAATCAATCCTTTGCTTGTATTCAAACCTTGGACTCTAAAATAGTCTCACCTCACATACTAGAAGCTTCTAGAGCAGGACTTTCTGAGATGATTTCTTTATCTTATTTTATACATATCCAATTTACTAACGTGGCCCAAGTCCACCTGAAATTTGGCAGAAATAAGACGTCAGTTGTCAGATTACACGGTTTTTAGATGCAGTTCATTTTCTTTTCCTGCTACCCTCCTCAGAATCAAAATTACCTCTAAGCAAAGAACCTAGATTTAAAATACAAAGAAGAAAATCCAACACAGAATTACCTAAGGAGAAGTGAAAGAACTTTTTTGTAACCAATGCTATGCCTTCTTGGTCACTTTAATATTTGCCATTTTATTGTACTTTTCCCCTCTTCCAAATTGTAGAAGCACTCTATAGAAGTAAAACAAAAAAGAGAACTATAACGCAAACTCTTCATAATTCAAAATAAGTGAAAAACTTAGATTCTTGAGCCACACTCCCCTATATGCTACCTACCCTGGAGGACTTACAATCAAATCGTACTTTATTTCTTTCTAATTAGGTTGAAAGTAGTATGAACAAGGCTACTGCCTATACACAAATGGCACTAATTTTCCCATTTGGGTCTAAGTCTTTTAACTTCAACTGTTATGCCCCTGGCAAGGAAGTAAAGCTGAATTGGACAAGACCAAAACATTTCGTGGGTTTGATTTGCTGCGGATCATGAAGTTGGCTTTGCAAATGGCAGAGAAGGGGACTCCTTCACTACTGCTAACTCACAGGAATCAATGTAAAAGAGCTGTGGGGAATTAAGACTCAGAACTTCTTTACTGGCTCAGATTCATATGGACTCAGGCTTATCAGGCAGAACTATGATCAACCCACGTAGCAGGTTTTATTAATTTTCCCTACACAATCTTTCACCGCTCAGTAGTCGATCCTTTGTCAGAGGCAGCACAATCACAGAAATGGAAACTGGGCCACAAACTGCTTAGCATAAATGTTTCCAAGGCCAATAAAAATGGCATTTTTCCCCTGCCATTTGCCCAAAAGTATAATTTTTATTAATATAATTATTATTTTACTTAAAGAATCAGTGCTATTTGGACATTGCTCTTAAATGGAAATTACTTAATCAATTTAATAACACATTTAATTTAGAAATTGGCTTCTAAATTAATGCTGACAGCGTGGAAGCTGGTATTTAGACAAAATAGAGTAAGCTGTGTATTCGATAAAGCCATGATTAAGGATTTTCAAATGAGATTTATTTTTTCTGTTGTCTGCTGTATTTTAGTACAACCAATACCTACATCCTGACAAAAAAATTCAATTACATAATAAAGCAGAAACTTCTAGGAAGTCCGAAAGTAAGTTTTGTTCTCAGACTCTTTTTACTCCCCTCCGTACTGCAAACCAGCACACATATATACAATCGATTTTTCCCCTTCATCTAGACTCTTACCAAAATTATTTTAATAATTTCCTGGACTGCCTTCTCACATAAGATGTGGATAAAAAAGCCTCAATATCCACAAATACAGCAAGCACTTATATTGTACAAATAAAATAACTGACTTACTTTCTAAACACTTAATTGTATTTAAAAAGATGACATAGTTAAGAAGTCCTCAGTGAAACTACAGTTTATAACACAAAGATCAAATTTCGCTGTTTCTTAGTTAAGACTGACCTACCCTAGATCCAACAAAAGTTGTTGTTTTTTTTCCTCACTTCCATAAAAATTTCTGAATCACTTGGCAGATTATTTCTAAGGAAATAGTTGTGAAACCAAGAAGCTGTTCAAACTTAAGCATCAATTCTTTTGTTAATTCATTTTATGATTAAAAGAACTACCAAAAACATTACTCTCTAAGAATCCTATCATTATATGTATTTTAAAGTGTCTTCAAAAAGCCATTTTATCTTAAAGCTGGATTTCATTTCTCAAATGTTATTAATCTGGGATTGCATCTCTTGCTTTTTTACAGTTAAAATTTGTTTAGAGCCCCCCCCGATGTTTATATGCCAAAGCTACCTAGATACACACAATGAAGAAAAACTGTGGCAATTATATGAAAAATATAATGACATCTGTCATTAAATGTCAATGTTTCAAGTAAAACATTTCTTATAAAAACCTGTTACTGAAGAAAAGAACTGTTAAAGTACATGAATTAAAGTATTTTTAATTATCCCAAATACGTACCAACCAAATTTAACTACAGCTTAGTTTTTTAGGCAAACCAAGATGACTATTTTTTTTAATCTGAGAAAAACATGATATGTAGAAAAATTCTATTTTATTCAGTTCAACACTCTTCACTTGAGGATATGAAATTTGTAAGTATGCAATCTCCTTGAAATTGTAAAAATATAATACACAATTTTATACTACCTTCTAATTTTACTTCCTCAAGCATTTGTAGTTTCTAGAATAGCTATCTAGCTATTACACTGTACATAAAAGTGATCCTCCAATTTATTTCCACTTCTAAAAAGATGCTGAAATATAGAATAAAGCATTTCATACCTCCCTTCTCGTTTAAAATTCTAAAAAGGGCCAACAATCCACATTATAGGTTAAACACTTTGTCTCTGTTATACACTTTTCAGAATTTATAAGACTGAAAAATTATAAAATTTCATCCAATGAATAATTCTGTACTTTATTAAAGAGTCTGATTTCTCTAAACATTTACCTATCATCTAAGCAATATTAACATGTACAACAAAGTAGTAATATGGTATAAATAGAAAATAAACACTCCAAGCTGATAATTCCATAAGGTCTAATGATTCTATTAAAACAAACACAAATCAAAATTTTCCATTTTAGGGCCCCAAATTCAACTTGAAACATTTTTTATATGATAAGATTAAAGCAGCTGCCCAATTTTCAGGAAGCTCTGTCTCAAGTTAAGGAAAAAAAGAGAAAGGAGGAACTATAGTTCTTTGGGTGACTTAAATCACTGCCTTTTTTACTTTTTTTTGCCTTAAAATCAAGATAAAGTTCTCACCTAAAGATTAACCTCTGAAGACAATGAAAAATAACCAGGATTGGACTTTAAAAAACAACTTAAAAGTCAGCCCCCTCATACAAAACTCGACAACAAATAAACCTAGACTTAACTGTCATTTTCAAATCCAATTTTTACCTGAATTGGTAAAAATTTATTTAAAACAAAATGCAAAATACAATATTGTTTCAATTTTGGCCCAGGAGATAAACACTTTAATGCAGACGTAATAAACTCCAGCGAATAAATAGGATCATTTTCCTAATTTCACTTCAAAGCTGCCAGGATTTCAATAAGGAAGTTCAAAGGCCCGATTCCAGAAACTAGAGGTCCCCGGAAAGTGAGGGGCGTCTGGCCACAGCCTCAGTTCCAAACCAGGTATAGTTCTTGAGCTGTCATTCTTAGTCCTATTACCACTAATACAAGGTCAAAAAAACGGTCCTGTAAGGTGTCAATTAAGGGGTCACTTTTGCCTAAGGTTTCCTTAACTTCTCTCCTAGTGAAGCCGCTCTAAGTGAACATTTCCGCTGTGTTTTTTTTAATGACTGCCATTGTCTCGCTGGAGAATCGGAGGCTCTTTTAGAAGTACTGTTGGAAAACTCAGGATTTTACAAAACATTTTCTCAGCTGTACAGTGCAAAAACAAACTTTAATCCTACTAGCCATGGGTCTAAACCACAAGCCTAATTTCTCTTCTAAGAAGGGAAAGCTTAGTTAAGTTTTAAAGAGACAGTAATTTTAGGTGGTAAAATGAGCTCAACTCAAACATCGCTGTATGAAAGCGCTCTCCGCCAACACGCTCATGGACACACACAACTCCTTCCTCGAGGTTTAGGGACAGAGAGCGAACCTGTGACTTCGGGCCAGGATGACGACCTGAGATTTGGACAAGAGGAGGCTGTGGTTCCGCGAAGAGCCAAGGGCGGCCGGCGCTCCGGGATGCGCCGGACCCCGCGGCGCATCCTCGTTTGGGCGCCACGGGCGCCGGCGGTCCTCGGACCCGGGTGTCGACTGCCGTGTGCCCACTGCCGTGTACCCAGGCCCCGAAGCCTCCTCAACTCCGTGAGGGGCGCCTCCCTAGCCAGCTCAGCGCGCAGCGGGACCAAGGCTCTCCCAGCTTACCTGAGGGTCCGAGTAGGAGGATAGAAGCGCCGCCCGGCCTCGCCCAAGCGCACACGAAGGGGCCGCTTCCCGCCCCCCGCACCCCAGACCAGGCGGCTCACGGAACACCGCCTCCCAGCTCTGGCCCGGGACCAGGCGGTCCCCCAGCCGGCTCCGGCGCCGCGGCCGGGGACGCGCGTCTTCTTTCTCCAGGCGCCGGACGTGGAACCTGCGAGCCCCTGGCGGCGCCCCAAGTTATGCGCAGGTCGCAGCTGCTCACCAAGCTCCTCCTGGGAGGCCGCCCTGGTCCCCGAGAGGGGCGCGCGGGAGTGGACGTTCTCGCACCTTCGCCCCATCCACACCTGCCGCCGCCGGGGCCGCCAGCGCCGTGGCTCCGCCCCGGCTCCGCCCCTCGCCGCCCCCGGCTCCCGCTCCAGCCGCCGCCGCCGCCGCCGCGACCGCCGCGGAAAGGAGGGGGAGGGAAGAGGCGCCTGGACGGGGCTGCGGGAGCGGCCGTGCTGAGCCTCCTCCCTTGGGCCCGGACGGGACCCAGGTTTCTTCACTGCAACGCAGCTCCCGAGTGACGGAATTTTGTGGGGGAAGCGGCGGCCACTACGCTCGCTTTTGGCACAGTAGCCCTTTGCGGGTGGGAGCTTCTCGCAGTCAGAGCTAAGGGAGAGGGAGTCCACCTGCAAGAGCCAGAGCTCGCCCTTGTACTCTCCGAATGCAAACTTAGCAAATTGAACAGCGGAAGTACTTCCTTGGTCGGACCCCTGATCTTCTAGGGGTCTTCTAGAAACGTGGCGGCTATCACAGGCCCCGTGGTATAACTGGCATTTGGAAAACGAGGGTGTTTTTCCATCTGGAGTGGCCTGTCTCCTATCCTCAACCCTCCGTGTGCTTCGACGCCTCTCTCAGATGCCATCTCCACCAAGAAATTTTTCCAGGTACCCACCTGCGCCCAGATTTGATTCCGCCCTCTTTGGGACAGCCTGGGTGCTCTGAACCTTTCCACTGCCCCTTCCCGTGTATGAGAGCGCCTTGTGAAATGCATGGGCCATCGTTAGTTATTTTTATTGCAATATGTGGTTTCGTATTCAGTACTGTAGTATACAAGCAGAGATATTTATGCTTTCACGACACTTTTCATTTGGGTTTGAATTCCTTAAACATGAAGACTATAGTAAGTTGCCCATCTCTGGAAGTAAATACTGAGGGGTACATGGCAGGGTAATCCGACCCGATGACCTAGCCAGAAGTTCTGGCTGTCCTACTCAACTATGCCCTCCGCAAGCCCAGCATGGTAGCCTTTCACCTGGATTTGAAGGGGAAAATTGTATTTCTCTCTGTGAATGTAATTACATTTTGGCAAAGGTCAGTCTAGTTACCACCAAAAAATATTCTACGAGTTGGAGGGTGGGGGTGGGAGCGTCAGAGCAAGGTTAATAGTGGTATTTTATTGATTATGAAGTAAATATAACTCTACGTAGTCATTTGTTCAACCAAAACGAAAAATATTCATCAAATATTCCCTAATAAGTTGGTACTCATTTCCTTAGCCACTTTAAAAAACACAAGTCAAATATAATTGATTATATAAATTGTATTTGCATGAAGATTTGAGTCCAAGGACTATAAGAAAGATTCAAATTTTAAATTTTCTGCATACGATATGGTTAAATAAAATGTTTGTGTACTATTTCCTATACGTAAGTGTATGTTTTGGGTTGAGATGTCAGTAGTGTTTAATGGTTAATAGTGTTAAGTAAACGACAGCTAGGAATGACTACAGTTAGCTTAGAACAGGTTGAATTTATGAACTCCCATTTTAAAGAACTGAGAAATCTCAAACCATATGACTGCCTTGACCAAGAAATAAAAAAAAATTAAACAGATTCTTACTATTAAAATTTCTGAAAATTTTGAAAAATGAATTTTTAAAATTAACAGTCCTAGTATTTTTAAAAAGCAAATATTTTAGAAATCATGAAAAATGTACCTTAAGATGTAAAAGAGGATAAACCTCAGAGCTAAGGGCTTTTTAAAAATGTAGTTAGTGAAACCTATTCATAGAAAACTCAAAAGCATTCTTTGAAGTGAAAAAAAGTACTCTAAATTTATTATGGAAAGTATAGTATCATTGAACTCAAATAGCTATTTTAAACATCGTAATTTTGTGAGTAACAAGAAAAAAAAGCTTTCCTTATATGTGAATCCCACTAGGCAAGACTTTGTCCAAAGTCCAACAGAAAAAAATATTGAATAAACAAGCATAAGCGTCTCATTTGTGGAACATATTTTTAAGCTTTTATACAGAAGCCCAAAATAATATTATAGAAAAGATTACACAATTGCATAGCCAAAATTATATATCATAATATTATGAATAGCAAAGAAGGAATAATTCACCTCAAATAGCAAATAAACAAAAAGTGTCTTAAGCCCATAATATCTTTTAGACTTCAACTGAGGCAAGCAAGCTGTTTGGCCCAAGACAAATATACATAATATCACAGTAAACCCAGAGCTAATAGAATACAGCCATAAAAGGCCCACATTGCAAACACATAGTCATCTGTAGCTGAAACTATCAAAGGGGCTTGCCCAGGGTACTTCACATACAACTTTTTGTTCCATCTTACTTCATTATAATGACAGCATCGTCTTGAATGTGAGAATTTCCTCCTCAACCTTTACCTGCAAGTAAAAGATGAACCACTACTCATTTTCTAGTTGTACCCTAAAATGAATAAATAAGTCAAAGTTTCTACTGCCATTTAAATTATTTCTAAATATATTACTTACAAAGCTTAATGTATTATTTTAGTGATTAATAATTTCTGTACCATAAAACTTGTTCTGTATTAGTTATCACATCTTTATACATCCACTGGTAATCAAGGACTTTCAGAAGAGAGTAGAATACAATCTTTATTTTATTTAAAGTTTAAATATATGTATTTAAGATACATATGTTTATGTGTGTGTATATGTATGTGTGTGTGTGTGTGTGTGTGTATATATATATATATATATATATATATATATATAAAATGCACCCACACACATGAAGTACAGGACAAATGGGAACAGAAATGCCAAAACAATGTTTTTCCAAAATAAATATTTATAATAATTATAAAATAAATTATTAACAGAAAGTATACAAAGTGTGCTTTCCATTTCATTTTTAGTTTACTTATTTAGAAATGTTTTTGCATGTAAGCAAACCCAAATTCTGGTGATTATTATTAGTATTATTTTTGAACAATGAGGTGGTGCAAGAAGCATGGGAAAGAATTTCTTAGCGGTCTCTCTGGCATTTTTTGAAGTTCTAATAAGCTTTTATGTGGAAGTTAGCAGATAATTTCAGTTTAAGTGATTTGACTGATGACATCGACAAATATTTTAATGTCTTTATAGTAGACATGTTATAGAAAAACTTTATATATAAAAAGTTTATATACAGAAAACTTGCTAAAAAGTATTTTATAGTTCTTTACGTAGAAAAACTTGCTAAAAAGACAACACTATAAATATCTATGCAAATGTTATTATCTGTTCAAAATAGATGGTGGGTGTATGAATATCTGGCATCATTTTGAAATATTTCATAATTAAGAATAAAAGTTGAAGTGAGAATATATATAACAACGGTAAATGAAATAATGAAATTATTTTAAAAATACTTGTGATTCCCCATTTATCCTTATACAACCTTTAGCACGTTAAAGCATTTAAATGGATTATCTTCCATTTGTAGCCTTTTTTTTTTTGTAGCTGCAATCTCATGCCTGCTACTTTTGAATAATACAGTTCTCACTGTGAAGAGCGAGGTGAGAAGGAAGCATTTTTGGTACATGTAGAAAGGTGAAAATTAATTTTTCTAAAAGAGACAGTGTCATGCTTTTCAAAATAAATATTGTAGGTAAAACAGGAACAAGCTGAAAATGTTACGTCATTGTATCTTTATTCCATGCTAAGTTTAGAATGTTATTTTGCCTGGTAGTATTATTTTCTTTAAACGTTTAGTCAAACACACATTTTATTTCACCTAACTTCCGTAAAGTAGAAATAGGAAAAGAAATATTTAAATTATTGAAAAAACTGAATATGAAAATATGAGCCATATTCTGTTTTATTCCTGGTATGATTTTTTATAAGAACATTTAGAGAAAGCCATAGTTTTCTCTTAAAAATGAAATGACATAGTATTGGATTGTACAGTTGTCTTTAGGTATGCATAAATTTATTGAATGCTAAATCGGTTTCCAGAATTTTTCAACCTTGCCCATTCAGCCCTCATTTTAGGAACCGTCGTGAAGCTTGTCTTAATTGAAAATACAGGCAACAACACTAGCTGCTTAAAAAAAAAAAAAAATCCCTCATGAGCTGTTAACATACAGAAAGTTAATCTCTGGCTCAGAAATAAGTCTTTCTTATCAATGGCCTTGTTCATCTTTGAATCATCCATATTTTGAAGAATCAAAGGATTTCAGAGGTCTCTATGAGGAAGAGTGGTGGTTCTCAACTCCAACACACTAGGATGATATGGATATATCTACACGGGTTTCCAAACAATTATTAGATTGTTGTAGTACAATGCTTAGTTCTTGCTAACTCTGATTTTATCTCTTTCTCCTCTCTTGAAAGAAAGTGAAAGCAATGTTTTTTAACAACTTTAAGTTTGCTCTAATGTAAAGAGATAAATTATTCATACTCATTACTTGTAACCACCTTACAATTTATAGAGACGCACAACATGTTAAGTAGATAGAGAACTATTTAATACCAACCCCCCATCACTAATAGTTTTTTCTAAGGAAAAAAGTCAGTTTACTCCCTCTTATCTGTCAACCTGGTGATGGCTTCCTCATTGTGTGGGTTTAGGCTTTAGCTGAGTGGTGAGATGGAGTATGGAAAGGATCTATCTGACAGGGATCTGGGAGGGGCTGCTCTAAAGTGCTTTGTGGTAGAGATATAGAATTGGAACTACTACTAGGGTCTTACTGCTCAGTAAGACTCCATAGAGAATCAGCATCAGCAAGACCATTTAAAATGCAAAACCCTAGATGATACCCCAGACCTACTAAATCAGAATCTGCATTTTAAGAAGAGAGAGAGAGAAAGGACTTAGAGAAAACAAAGGTAAAGAAAAGATTTGTCTGTCTCAAAGATAGCAGGTCAGCTGCTGAAGAGTTCTGAATAGCACCCTAAATCCCAGCCATCCATTCTTTACTCGAAATTGGACTTATTCCTTCAAGGAATGCATTTATTAGATAAAAGGAGAAAAGTAAATAAATGATGGACTCTGTTTTGACACATTTTGAACAATGGCCAGGTACTTCCATCAGGAAAAGAAAGTGCTAGGGCATCCTGCTTAAAGTAAAGGACTCTTGTCATTAAGCTAGCACACTAAATTAGAATGCAATAGTGTTATTTTAGAGTGGTACAAGACATGTGTCAGTAATCCTTTTTCTGGCATTTTAGTGAGTGCAGTGGAAAATGTATTCAGGCTTTGGAATGAAGTGCATCTCATTTTTACTCTCTCTGACACTTACCTTCATTAAATTTCCAAAATCTTTGTCCCTCCATTTGCATACCAGTAAAAATAGTAAAAATATTGTAATGTATACCTCATATGGTACTGTAAAAATTAAACAAAATAATATTTATAAATTCGTTAGAGTGCAGGGCACACCATTTATGTTTAAAAGGAGAGAGAGAGAGAGAGAGAGAGAGCGAGAGAGACTTGAGAGAAACACCAGTTCCATTTCCCTTCCTTTGTAATGGTGTTGCTGCACACCTAGTGTGTTCAGTATAGAACACATCAAAGACCGTCAAATGTCTCTGGGCTGTTGGTTTTAAGGCTGAAAAAGCTAGCAATATTTGGAACCACATCAAGGATTCCAATCCATTCCCACTCCCCATCTGATGAATGACTAGTTAAAAAGTCATGCCCCTGTGCATGTTGAATACAAGAAAAAACAAGTTTACAGCCAAGGGAACCTGACATACTTCTTAAATCCCTGTCCAGCTATGGAAAGAGAGCTAAAATCTAAGCAGATGTCCAATTGAGACCCAAATTATGAACGTGTGCATGTGTGTGTTTTAAAGAAAAAAATGCAGATTATCTTTATGGCCACGACTCACCTTCCATGAAACTATCTGAAATGAGAACTGGCAGTCATAAGGGAGACATGTTGATATATCCAATATACTGAGGTAGAAGGCATTTGTGTGGCTAGGATATGTGAGAGCGTCCTTTTCTCCCTGCTGGGTTTTTTGTTTGTTTTTTGTAAATCTCTTGTGCCTGATACTTGCACAGATATATTCTTACGGTGAGACTTTCTCCCTGGGGAAGTTTTCCTAGACATAGCCCTCACCCCCATCCTCCCATGCTCAGTTGCTTTGTCTGCTGTTTTCTCATATTAAAAAAACAAAATAAGACAACTCTGTAATATCCTTTGCATTGCATCTCCTCTGCTAGCCTTTCAGCGGCAAGTACTATGCTTTATTTTTCTTTGTTTTGTCAGCCTGACCCATTTCCAAACACATGGCAGGTCCTCGATAAATGCAGAAATGAATACTCTGATCCAACATTTGCATTTATCAGACTTGGTATCCCATATGAAGTGTTCCATGAAAAAAAAAAAAAAAGAGAGACAGAGAGATGTTCAAGAAATCTTGGGCTTAAACCTCAGACCCATTAGTAGGCTAACATGCATTGTATTTCTCAAACATTTTTGACCATCAAAACCCACTCCCACATTTTTTAGAGTGTAGCAGGGCACAGTTTGCAAAACACAGCCCTAGTACAAACAAAAGCAGTCCAAACATTCAGCAATGGTTCTTTAATGCTTTCTAAATTACAGAGTGTAATAGCATTTTGACAAAACAGAAATCTCCGTGTAACCAAAAGATTCACAATACTAGATTTTTAACAACATTTAATTCAATGGAATCCCAGTACGATGAAATAATTTAGACACTCCTTGGTAGTATATTGTACGAGGATTTCACCTGGGTTGGATAAGAATCTGACTAATGTTATTTTACCCAAAGTAAGCCAACACAAAGGGCAAAAGAAGGGAAATATTTGGCATAATATTTTTCCAGGCAGTGGTATCAGCATAGTAAACTCAGTAATTACAACTCTGGTTCTAGACAGGTACCCTATACTTTTCAAAAAGCTTTCTGTAGCATTCTGGGAAGATGGTTTGGACAATGGATAGCAAATGAGAAAAGTGATTGTATGAATCAAATTCCTGCAGGTGGTGATCTTTTATACCAGGTTTTCCTCCTGCTTCTTTTCTACCTTCCCTACCTCTCCTACCTTCCCTGTTTTCACTTCTCCTCCTTTTATACTCTTCAGACCACTACTTTTCCCCCATTTTGTTACATCAGGGCTAGTGGATAATGCTAAACTAACACTCATTATAGTAAAGATGATATTAAAAATACATCACAGCTAGAATGGTACAGATGCTGGTCACCTAGAGCTAAAGGCAGCCAGAACTCTTGAGTGAGGTCTAGAAACCCCTGATCTGTCAGAAGCTACTGACTCAAGGAACAGGAGTGTCCCAGGTAAGGGGCCAGGAAAGCAAGAGGGGCACTGGAGGGTCCGTGGGGCAGTAGCTGTTTATACAGAACTATATCAATAAAGATATATAACAATATATACAGAACAGTACCAATATTTTACAAACCTAGTCATATCAGTGCATGCCAGATGTATGTCACCCTTAGATTCAATAACTTTTTGTTGAATCCCTCCCATGTGCCTGGCATTATACTAGGCCCTGAAGACAGGTCGAAGAGCAAGATTTTTATCCTAGTATCAAATAAATTCTCTACATTATTGAACATTAGGTGATCAAGAGGTAAATCAAGATGCAGTTGTGACTTTTTTCTGTTTATCTAACTTAAACATCAACCCTAGTCTGTAATTGGGTTTTAGGCAGTGGGTAAAAAGGAAAAGTAAGGGAAAGAGAGGTTAAACTTGGGAATGGAAGCAAAAGAAAACGTTGCTGAGGACAAGGAGGAGTGCTGTGACATCATTAGAATGTTTTGACTCCTCTTTGTCTTTGGAAGGCATTTTCTCACTTTCAGAACCATCTTTGCTAAACCCTCTGTTAGCATGTTTTTATTGAATGTTTAATTAACATAACCATGGAAATCATGGGGAAATTGTTTCTTGAACTCATCTTCAATTTAAAAGATAGAATAATAATACAGGAAAGTGTCTTTCTTTCCTATTCAGGGTATTAAAAAATAATGAATTTGTATCCTGTTTGCTTTGAAGTAATGAAAACAGTTATTGCTTATATAAAACTTGGTTATTTCAAAATTTATTTTCATCATTTGAAATATACTTTGAAACTCAACCCACATCACTCTGGAAGATTTCAAAAGGAAAAGCTCATCACTGAGTTTCTTCTTCCAGGCAGGGTTCAAGCTCCATTCACATGTAAACCTCGCAAAAATGCTTTAAGTTGGAATCATAATCTCCATTTTAATGAGGAAATTGAGGTTCAGCTAAATTAGGTAGCTGACAAAGATGACACATGGCACATGGCAAAATCAGCACTTGACTCCAGCTCATAAGGCTCTAAGTCAAGGAACTACTAAGTCGATCTTTCCCAACAAATTAATTGCATTTCCTTAAAGTCTCTTACATCACCATGTAAAGTACCATCTCACCTAACTGCTCATTGAAAAACTCAGGAGAAGAAGAAAATTCAGATTCGATACACAAAATAACCAGTTTTCTATGTAACTATTAAGTTACAAGCCGTCATTCACCTGAGTATGTTTTAAAGTTGAAACAGAACCTAATGTACAGAAAACAAATGTCAAAGCTTCTTTAAAAGGCTAGTATAATCCATTATATATTGTATTTCTAATATCAAAATAAACTTTTATTGCCTAATGTGAATTCAAAGCAATCGAGTCTTTTTCGTCCAAAACAATACAATATGCAAACTTAACACAAGACTACTTTCTTTGCTTGCTCAAGTTTCTCTTAAGAATCAGTACTAAATTTATAGATATATGTATAGACTCATAGGTTAAAAAGTGGACTCTTTGCCAAGCAGGCTTATTCTCTTTCCTCCCCGACATTGTTTCTTCAGCTTTTTCCTCTTCCTTGCAGATCACTTTGGACAATATCCTTAAATATGATGAGAGCTTGACATGCGGAAATAAAAGCAGGATATAAAAACAGAAAATGAAAACTTTTATGAGAACGAACAAAGATAAAAAAGTGTGTGCATATATAAATGTGTTAATACACAGTTTGTATAGCAGTCATAAAGTGTGCACTCTGGCATAAAAAGATAGATCTAAGAAGATAATGGGAGCAAATAGTAGGAACAGCAAGACGATTGAAATGTATAAAATAACAAAGGGTAGAGATTTGTTCTCTGAATCCTAGAATCCATGAAATTATAAAGAACAACAGAAAAAGCTATTTGTGGGTAAAATCAGGAATGAATATACAAGTGTGATAATAATTATAATATGTAAAATTTACCAGTTTTTAAAGAATAATTTATGTTAAGTATAATCTAACTCTTCTAAAATGCCAAGTACCATAGAGGTGTCATTTTGACAATTGAATATTTTGGTACCCTACATGGACATAAGTGCTTATTAATGAGTTCCAGTTAACAGAATACTGAATAAATACGCTTTTACTGAACACTATGCAAACCAGCATTTATTGTGGTTTTTAAGATAGCTGGGAAGATGTTTTTCTTTGCACATAAGGTTGTAAACTCTTGAAGGCTTAAACACTGCAGTAAGTGCAGCCTGGAAAATGAGATAAATTGAAAAGTAATTTAGTTTAATTCATAAAATGAGCTATGATGGAACCTAGAGATATTTGGGGGAGATTTCTAGCTTTAAGAATAACAACAGAGGAAACACTAAGAGCAGCAAAGCACAAGGCTGATAGTATCCACTAGTTTCTAACATTTCTTATTTTCCTGTAATTAAGCTCTCAAGATTTATGTATACTAATGTGATTATGTGTAAATACCCATCATACTTCCAAAATATTTTAGGAGAAAACTGGATATACATTCATTAAGTTATATGCATTTCTAGAGGAATAATTTTTCTGTCTTAGTCCATATTAACATTTGTGAAGAAAAACGATGAGAGTTTTTGGAATGAAATATATCTTCTAACCAAATTAGTTTTAGTTTTAGTTTTCTCATTTTAAATGCATCTAAGCAATAAAAATATGAAAGCAATTATTGAATCATAAAGTATTTTTTATTTTTAAAAAATATCTTGGAATTAATATATTAAAGCTTTGCTCAAACTAGATTAAATCACTGGATTTGATATTAGTCCACCAAGTCTTAACACATTCTTCACTTGTTAAGATATTGCTCTTTCTGGCATTTAAGAGAACTGTAGCTTGCTAAATTAATATGACATCATTCTTTTTCTCCACTGGTGTACAAATTCTGGTTTTCTAAGTGCCTTCTCAGAAATGCGTTCTTTTCATACTTTGGTTTGTTAGATTATTTTAAACAAAATCTTTTAAGATACATTTATAATACAAGTTCAACATTAAAGAACTTTAAGGGGGAATTGCAGAAAACTGGAGATGGAATGGGCCCAAGCAGGCTATCTAAAGGCCAAACTCTTGCCAAAATAAGTTACCTCTGTAGAGAACAATGTCATTTTCCTCTATTTCTTTGTATATTTAATTTTTTAAAAAATTATCGTGAATTCTAATAGAGCTCACAACTGGGATGTCTTTTTCATTTTCTTGTCTGCTTTTCAGATTACTTTTAGTAAGTATAATCAAAATATTACTTCACGTTTATTCTTTATGCATACATTCTTCCTGTGTTTTTGGAGAAATAAACCTTTTACTGATATGATACGAAATGAGCAAATAAGAGGATTGCTTAGCTTTTCAATGACAAAGTAAGAGAATGGAAGAAAATCCAAGCAGTGGACTGAGAAATAGAAAGGCAAATCTGTTTAAATAGTATTGCGTTTCACCTTATGTTGTTCAGTGTTTATCTCTTTACCACTGCTAACACTCAAGCCACCCTCCCACCTCCACCAAAAAATATCTGGAATGTACAATATTTACCTTTAGAAAATCAGAATTTAAAAGATAGAAACAAGCACAATACTGCCAGTAACAAGGGGTGAGATTATTCTGTAGGAACATGAGAGGTGGTCAGGACCAGAGGAATGAACTTCGTTTAGAGCCATACATAAAGTAAAAGGCAAAGGAGATGATAATAAAAAGAAACATCATTGAAAGTGGAATGGAGGAGACTAGGAGAGTGGTGTTCAATTGGCAGATCATATAGAACTCCAGAGATGAAAACAATTCATTAGTAATTCATTACTCACTAGGTATCTAATATGTATCCTGCCTTCTACTAAACACTGGCTAAGAATACAAAAATGCAAGCTAGGACCTCACAATAACTTTGCTTCTAGGTGGGGAACACACTTAACTAGGTAAACAATGGTTTATCGTATTCTCTTTTGTGTTAAAGATCTGAAGAATAAGAGGAGTTGAGTGGAGTGAGCTAAGAAGACTGGCAACCTTTGCTAGAAGGTAAGGTTCCTACTCGGCTTTGCCCCCGGACACCTCTCTCTGTCACTGGTGATAATACTCCCTTAGCATTTGGGCCCGTGTCATAGCAGAAAGTGATTTCTCTGGAATAACTCTGATTTTAGAGGATGATTTCAAGGACAAAAATCAATGTAGCTTACAGCACAATTAGATTGCTAGCTGTTACCAAATTCTCTTTGTAATTTATTTTGTAGCTTTTCTCTTTATTCACTGTAGCAGGAGAAAATACAGAGAAAGATGCTTTGAATATAAAAATATACCATGGTAAAAAACTATTTGCTAACAAATTTGGTTTACTTAACTGTGGAATCAAGTCAGGAAAATTGAACTGAGAGAAATCATAGAAATGATTTTATCTAACCTTCTCATTTTACAGATGAGGAAATAAAGTCTAATGAGATATAACAACTTATAGTCACATAACTCATTTCTGATAAAACCCCATGTCTACAGACTCCATGTTCTTACCTTTACACCATACTGTTTCTCCTTGCAGTATTTTCCTACTTAAAATGACACTTTACATATTAATAACCTACAAACTTGGAAATTTCAGATTATGTTATAGTAGAAAGTGCTTAAGTTGGAGCTAATCAGCCCTGAACTGGAATCCTGTTCAGCTCAGCTACTAATTAGCTATAGAATTTTGACAAGTTGATTATTCATTCTCAACTTGTACTTATGATAGCACTTACTATATCTCAGCTACTTTTTTAAGTGCTAGGAAAGTAGCGAACAAAAACTTACATTTTTGTAAAGGGACAATGACATACATGTACATAAATATTTACTGTGTTAAGTGTAATACATCTAGGAAGAAAAAGCTGGATGAGCGGTCAGAGAATGACGAAGTTTTATAAAAGGTATTATGAAAAGTCTCCATGATAATAATAGCTAATATTTTTAGAGTTCTCAGTATATCCTAAGTGCTTTACATATAATTGCCTTTAAATCCTCACATTATGCTATGAAGTAGGTCCTATTAATATCTCCCCTTTAACAGATGAGAAAATGAATGCCCTCAGGGGTTAAGTAACTTACCCAAGATTATCCAGCTAGTAAGCAATAGAGCCAGTAGGTCTGGCTCCAGAGTGTCCTCTAAGCACTATTTGATGCTGCTTTTCTACTTAAAATGGGTAGCAGTGGAGCAGAGGGTTCTCTGAGTTGCAGTTTCCCTGCCCATAACAGGCTCATTTGAGAAATGTAAGATGAAATATACATTTAAAACATAGCTCTGCATCTGTCACAAACTAGGTTTTATAAGTCAGAATTCTTTGGCTGCAATTTACAGAAACCCAACTGAAGATATCTTAATAAAAATTTTTAAAAATGTATTGTTTCATGTAGGCAAATTGCATGGGCAGGAGTAGAGTGAACATCGGAAATAACTAAGGCCAAGGACTCCTCAAATGTAGACTTCCTCTCTCTCTCTTCATCTCTGTGTGTTGACTTTATTCTTTCCTACTACAGAATGACTTTCTCCTTGTGATGGAAAGTATGGTTGCAGACTGCAGGTTTATATTCTTTCAGATTTTAACAGCTAATTAACGAGCCCTCACTGTAGTTAAGAGCTTTACCCTGAGTACCTGTACTCATTCTCAAAAGTAATGCTCACAACAACTCCATGCAGTTGGTACATCTGTCATGTCCATTTTCAGATGAGGAAATTGAGGCACAGACATGTAAATAGTTTATCTAAAGCCACCAACTAGAAAGGGTCACAAATGTAGGCAGTCTGTTCCAGGGATAGTACCCTTAAGTCAACATATTCTGCTTGGTCTGAGTTTTAAAATTAAATGAACTAAATTAAATTAAGGGCCAAAAACACAGTTTGGATGTTCTAGAGACAGAATTTATACCACCAGCTCCAGCCAGACCATTCTTGGGAACTAAAACCTTTGGTTGACACCCTGTGGGTTCTACTTGACCTGTCTCCTGTTCTCTGCACATCCTATCTTGCCCACTCTAGAACCCTTCAATCTCTGCATTTGCTTTCTGTCTTCATTTTTTGGTACCTCTGCTGGACCCCTGCTTAATGAATGAATCATCCTTTCTACCTGTGAGGCTAGTACTGAAATCATTTTTTCTACTCTTGAAGTTAGTGCTTAAATCAGGAATTGGATGAAGCTTCTTATGTACTATCAGTCAATATGTATAAAAGAAGTGAATAATGTAGGTAAAAGGAACCAATTTCCTAAGATGGAAGGAAAGGAAGATGGCATGTGACAGTCCTAAACCTCTAATGAAGGCATCTGGGGATGGAAGGGACCAGCTAAATCCAGAGTTGGGTCATTTATTTCCAGAAAATATTTGAGGCTTGCACAATTTTAGTCTTTCTGCTTCCCTCTTGATGTCATTTCATCTTAAATTGCCTTTAATTTTTCATTTGCTGAAAATGTGGACAGTAGTACACTTTGGTGAAGTAATTGTGCAACAGCATGACCAACAAAGGCTCAGAAATGAGTGCTGGGAAGAAAGAGAAATAATTGATTTTTATAGGAATTCTGCAGAATTGGTGGCCATATGTATAATTGGAAAGCTCCCCTTTACTTTGTGATGGCTAGACAGTTCAAATTTAGAATTCTTCATTACTCTTCCAGTAAATCTAATAGTCTATAACACTGAGTTTGGTTTTCCTCATAAAATAAACTGTCAAAATTATTTTATGGCAGTCATAAATATGAATGCAATAAATGGAAAATTTTTTAAATTGATGACCAAATATGTAATTCAATACACTCTAACTCTTCTAATGATGATCAGTAATATAGACTCTCACATCTTGTTGTCTGTGACACACCCGTGAAGCAAAAACAGACCAGGCAAGTGGCTATCCACATGATAGCATACAGGCTCTGAGTTCCTTAGGGGTACAAATGTTGTGTTATCCATTTTTGTATTCTCAATGATGATCATAGTGCCTATCACATAGTAGATTGTTCAATACAGCTTGTTGAATTACTTGCTTCTGCTGAGATACAGTAAGGAAATAAGAGAGTAAGAGGAGGATGGTCCAAGTTCAAAGAAACTGAGTTGATGAATGGGTGAAAAGGCAAGGCTAGAAAGTGGTAGAAAATGATACTTGAGGTTCATAGGCTAAAGAGGTTAGGAGAGCTAAGTAAGCCAAGGTGGCATTTATGGAGTGCATGAAAACCTTTGCTTAGATGGGACAAAAAGATTCCTCCTCTGCAGAGCCTGGATAGTGGCTGCTGGGTTGGAGAAGACCCACGCAAAGGGGCTGGACACTAGCTTAAGACAGTAAGTTGTTTGTTTGGATGTTTGTTTTCACCAGCCCTAGGTAGGTGGATTTAAAATAACTTCATGAAAAGGATCATATGACAACATAAAAAAGAATTTGGAAAAAGAATGTATGAAGTCACTGATCCCATTCTCCATTCTCATTACTCCTGTATACTGATCAGCTGCAGGATCAGTCTTTAGCCTGGAGCCAGTCCCCATCATGATAACTATCATGGTGATGTTGATGACAATGATGATGACAATGATAATGCTGACAACAGCTAACACTTATTGAGCACATATAGTATGCCGGACACTGCTCAATGTCATTTAATTTTCATATTATTTCATTTAATTTTTTCAAAAACTCTGTGAGATAAATACTAATATTTCTATTTTACATAGAAGAACACTACAGCACAAAGAGATTAACTTGCCCAGGGTTGCACAGCTAGTAAGTGGAGAATTTTGGGCATTCTGATTAAAGAGCCTATGATTTTAATCCTCATGCTATGATTTTTCATTTAAGCTCAGACCCAGGTGGGGTTTAAGAGTAGTGTTGGTGACTTAAGTTGAGTTCCCAGACTGCATGTGGTAAGTCCTGGACAGGTACCCATCCCATTTTTCTCTGCTTCCAAATCCATCCCACATTTGCTTTGTCTGTAGAAGTAAGTTTTCTGAAATCCCTTTCATCACTATCATGAATAACTTATTTCAACAATTGTAAAAAAAAAAAAAACTGATGGAAAATTGGGGACATATGGGAAATCTAAATACCAGCTGGGTATGACATGATAAGGAACTTGTTAATTTTCTTAGAAGTGAATCGTATGTAAGAAAATGTCGTCAAATTTTAGAGATCCATACTAAAGAATTTAAAGGCTGAGGTAATGGTATCTGGACCTTACTTTAAAACAACTGAGCAAAGAGATAGTAGCCGAAGGAAATACGGTAAAATTATCATTATTAAGGCTAGGTGATCAATATGTGGGGCTTTATTATAATATTCTCTCTACTTTGAAATGTACTTGAAATTTTTAATAACAACGTTAAAATAAATGTAATATTATGTGTTTCCTAATTCTGATACTATCATACTTGCCCAATTTGTGTGTGTGTGTGTGTGTGTGTGTGTGTGTAAGACAGGGTCTTGCTTTGTTGCCCAGGCTGGAGTACAGTGGTATGATTACTGCTCACTGAAGCCTTGACCTCCCAGGCTCCAGCAGTCCTCCTACTTCAGCCTTCCAAGTAGCTGGGACTACAGGCACATGCCACAATATCAGGCTAATTTTTGTAATTTTTTGTAGATTTGTGGTCTCCCTATGTTGCCTAGGCTGGTCCCACACTCCTGGGCCCAAGCGATCCGCCCACCTTGGCCTTTCCCAATTCTTACAGCAAAAAAGAGTATACAGTTGATATGAACCATTCTCTGAACATCATTTGTTTTTACTGTACCTGCTTCTGTCATAATGAACAAGAAGTGTGAAGGGTATTTATCTGTCCATAGCAGCAGATGACAATGTTTTATGCTGAACTACAGTGGACAGGTGATGTGCAAATATATGAAACTCTCAAATATATAACTGGCTCTGCTTCTTAGAAGCTTGTAGACTTGAAGTAAGCAACCTACCCGCTCTAGGCTTTTTCTGTGAAAAGGGCTATAATTGGATCTACTTCCAGGCTATTGTTAGGATTTAGGACATAATGCATACAAATCACTCGGCTCATTGCCTGAAACATAGTGAGAACCCAATAAACATCATAGCACCCAAAAAACATAAATACCTTTTAGCAGCAGTCAAAAATAAAACATTTGTGTTCTACCTCACAAGGAGTTTCCACACTGTAGCTGGGAAACAAATCACCCCTTAATAAGGTTAAGCTATACAGTATAGCTCAGTTTTCATCTTTCACGTCTCAAACAGAAACATCATGTGGATCTTTCACTCAAACCAAATGGAAGTTGTTTTTCTTTCCACAATAATATGAATTCCCTTGGTTAGACAGTAAGAAGGTCATTGGACAATTTCTGAACTGTGAATAAGCAAATACAAAGAGAAGGAAAAAAGCTGGGTTTGTTGAGCAGGCATTGCTCATTCCAGACTGATGACACAACTTTTGGTTAAGGATAGTGAAGATAGAGAAAGCAGTTGCACTGACATTTCAACACATTCCTTTAGCCATGGTGATTAACGCCTCAACTTCTGGATTCAGGGAACTGCCCTCTCTCTGCTGAGGACGTTCATTTCAAAGGTGTGCCTTTAAGTGAATTGAAAAGGACCCTAAAGAGAAAGCCTGCCTTTCATATCTCCTCTCTCTCTTCAGTGAATCTGGACACAGGGCTTTCATCTTCTCATTGCCCAGCTTAGGTCCCCTTTTGTTTTGTGGTGCCCTGTTAGGTTGCTTTGTTTTGGTTTCTCTGGGAGGCCTGCCAACCCTAGCCTGAGAGAAGGCTCGAAATGATGAGATCAAATGTTCTGAGACAGTGTTACATTTCCTTTTTTTCCCTAAGCTTTTCTTTGTTTAGCTCTATGCCTCCTGTTGTCTTAAATCTTCTCTTCCTTATGTAGTGCCTCTATAGCCAAAGAGATTGCTAAGTCACAGAATCACGTACTTTGAAGTAATTTTTTGAGAGTAATGAAACTCAGCTACCTGACAGAAAAATCCCCTTTATGATAACTCCAACCCATGCTTATGCTCAAATATGACTTGCACACACTTCATACAGGGGAGTTCCTTGCACCAATACTAGTTTTTAAATGTAGTTTTTAGAACGTTCTTCCTTATGGTTTTAGAACTGTAATTAATCTTAATTCTAGTTAATGGAGTTAAACAGAAGGAATCATATCCCCTCCTCTCCCACCTGTTTTCTCTTTTTCAGATTTAGAATCTCATTTTCTAAACATTATGTAGAAATTAAGATGTAGAAGGGGAGGGTGATCATAAAAATATACAGACAGGCTTTACAGAATTCGTTCCTTCATTCAAAAAATAATTCAAAGTACGAGCCAGGGGATTCTAAGTTTTGAAGTGAGGAGTAACTTGATCTATAAAAGGAATTGAAACAAAAACTGCGTGAATAGACTTTTGAGTCAGGGAGGGTCTTCCCAGATGAAGCTGGGTTTTGTAGACTTACGGACATTTTTCCAAAAATAATAAAAAAACAGGGAGGAGTTTTAAGCAGCAACATCATAGGCTTTCAAGACATTTTGCCATTATGGCTACCCCCTTCTGGACAGACTGTAGTTATTCACCATTCTGTTTCAGGTGCACAGCGCTAACCATACCATCCAGACAGGGGCTGGTGAGTCCAGAGTAGGCTGAGCCATCACCTCCTTTGTTCTGGACATTAGATTGATGCATCCTAATGATGTATTTACTTGGATGGTCACTTTGTCATTCTGTGTTGTATCAGATAGATCTGGTGGTCGACTAAAATCAATACCTGGTTTGGGTTGGATTTTTGACGCTAGATATGCTATGCAGAAGCTGGACCACAAAGGAAACTCATGTCAACTTGAGATGCCCAGGATTAAGTTCCTCTTCTCTTTCTGCATCTAATTGAGCCTATATGATGAGAGTTTTGCTTGTGTTCTGGTTTTTCTCTTTTCTTCTATAATTTTTTTCTAATGATGACAGCAAACTTGGAAAATACAGAAAAACAAAGTGAAACAAGTAAAAATAATTGAAATAAGCATAGATAACCGTTGTTATCACTGCTATTGACATCTTTCACTAAGTATCATTTTCCATGGTTGAAATCATACTGTCGTGTAGTTTTTTATAGCCTGTTTTATAACTATTATTATTAGGTCACAAGAATTTATTTTCCAGCATATTGAGTGGTTTTCATATGTGCTTCTTATTTGAGGACATTGAATTTCCTGGTTTTTTACTTTATAAAAGAATATTTTCAAAGAATACCTTTATATTTAAATATTTACCTGCATTTCAGAGTATTTCCTTAGATTAGCACTCTAGAAACATATTTAAAGCTTCTTTGATACATATTTATACACTGCTTTACAAAACTTGTTGGCTAATTTACACTTCTACCCGTATTGTGCATTAAAAAAATAAAAATAAAAAATTAACCTTGCTGCTTAATTGGAGAAAATATAACTGCATTATTGTCTTCACTTTTGTTTTTAATTGTTAGTGATGTTAAAGATTTTACAATGTTTATTAAGCCATTTATCTTTCTTTTTTGTTAACTGTCAGTTCTCATCTTTCTTATGCATGATGGTCTTACTGATTTTCTTCTAAATTTGTGTAATCCTTTTGTATATAAATATTTTAATCCTCATTTTGTCATAACTCTTATAAGTGAGTATGCATCCCAATCTACTTGGAATTTTAATATTGTTTGTGATTTTAAAAAATTACAAAGAAGCCTTAAAAATTTAGCTTATTGTACATATACCATTTGAGTGCTACTGTAATGAAAAATAAAGAGGTTTCTTTGCCTGATTTACTTTCTCTTTCAGTTTGACCTGAGCTTGAAAACAAAAGTAGAAAAGAAAAAAAGTTTTCATGGGTTTCGCCTTAAATAAATCTTACATAATTCCTCTTAAACGCATTTTCTGTAATAAAAAGGGCTTATAAATGTAATTGGAGGTATGAGTTGGGGCCTGCAAAGGCTGAATTCCAAGACTTGTTTTAATATTGTGCATGTGTGTATGTGTGTGTGTGTGTGTGTGTGTGCATTTTGTTAAATGGAGTCTGGAGAGGAAATTAATAAGATTCACATAATTCTTTCTTCTCTGGTGCTTGATAACTTCTCAGCCACTGCCAAATAATGTTAACTTGTTATAACGTTTGTTTAAATTCTATTCTTAAACAAATTCTCCTTAGCAAGGACTTTGGGACCAGACAGTCCTGAACCATCTGTAAAGTGGGAATAATCATGCTCTCCTTGAAGTGCTTTTGTCCAGCTAATCACAAAGCAAAGGTAAAGTACTGAGCTGGTACTGGCACACAGAAGACACGTAATGCCAGACTCTACTCCACCTCAACCTCCTGTGTCAGGCCACGAAAGACTCTGTGGTTCCTGAGAAATAACATGTGTTCACCAGAATGCAAGCACCCTACACTGGTGTTAACCTCAGTAGCATGCCAGACTGATATCTGAATGGAAAAAAACATATAATGACTGAATTTTTATATTATTCATTTATCCAACAAACATTCTCAAGAATCAAACGTATGGCTGGTATTGTGAAAGACGCTGATCATACAGAGAAGATTAAATCTTTCTTCCTGCATTGATAAAGCAGTACTGGAACCCTTTGAGTAAACACTCAGAATTATGTGTCCATCTAATTTTACCACTAGGTTTAGCTTCGCCTGCTGTGCTTCTCCAATACTAAATTTCCCTGGAAACAAGGAATAATCACATTTAGCACTGAGGTATGGGTGAAATAAAGTCTACAAATGTGCTATGTAATGATCCAGTAGATTCAGAGAAAATAACGTATTTACTGAGCCAACAAAGTATAGATACAAGGGTTCTTAAAACACACCATGGTATCATTAAATGATGAAGAAACGGTGTATGTATGATGCTGATGAAATATTTCAAAAAAGAACATTCAAATAACAAGAGTAAGCCATTTGTTCCTGAAGGAATTGCTAATTCAGCTTTCTCAAACTAGGCAGATTACTGACCACTTAACTCTGCAAAATATCCCAGTTTCTTGAAGCAAAACTGCCTCTAATACTAAGTAAAATGAACCTTTATAAATTTGCTTTAGTGCTCTTATAATTCACATTTTTTCTTGTACAGTTGTATTTTATTTTTAAAATGTGTAATTTTAAAGCTTTGCAGAACTGAGAAATTTGATTTTGGAGAAAAGTGGCAAAAGAGAAAATTATCTCTCACTTACTTGATTTGTTTTACTTGGTAGAACATGAATTTATATTTTGTGATCTACACAATGTCAGTTGCCAAAAATGGAGCTGAGTCTTTTTTAAAAAGGTAATTATTTTCATAAACTAGACAAAAATCCCAATTTGAAGAGTCCTTGCAAGAGAAACAGAGAGGTAGTTCTTACTTATCTCAATTTGTGCATGACTAATCTTTCTTCGGGACCCTCCAGGTCAGATTTTAGATTGTTTTTGTTAATTATTTCCAAAAGCCGACCTGACTCAGGCACATTAAATTATTTCCATTGGAGGCTCTTTATTCCTAAAGAAACCAACCACTTAAACATCGGGTGAGTGTTTGGAGTTTCCAAATTATGGTACCACTATTCAATTAAAAACTACATCTTAAGTGAACTATGGAATACCAGTTCACTTTTCTTACCAGCATGGTTTACCTTCTCAGGTTCCCCTCTTTTCTAACCTGGTTGTGTACATAACTTTCTGCAAGCTATTTGGCATGTCTGAATGGGTGGACAATCATTGGTAAAAGTCACCTTTCCAGTTTGCAAGTCTTTCATATATAGAAGATCAAATAGAATAGAAAAATTAAAAAGAGAGAAAAAGAAAAGTACAGAAAAGAAAATAAAGAAAGAGAAGAAAGAAAAGAAGAGACAAAATTGAAACAAAAATGAAGAAAAGCAAAAAGAAATCTTAGGGTAATATAGATGTCTTTTAATCAATGTGTATATTTGTATATTTTCTGAATCTTTTGGAATGTCCCCTATCACTGCCCTAGTAAATTAATTTTCTCTCAAGGCAGGGTTGTAGGAAGTTTAAAAATGAAACCTAGAGAGTGACAGAAATCTTGTCCTGGCTTCTTCTGAGCATAGGCAACGTAAGGTATTTTATTGCTGGATCATTGTTGTTTTACAAGTAAAAGCCAAAGTAAACACTTGCACAAAAAATCTCATGAACGGGCTGGGTGCGGTGGCTCATGCCTGTAATCCCAGCACTTTGGGAGGCCAAGGCGGGTGGATCATCTGAGATCAGGAGTTTGAGACCAGCCTGGCCAACCTGGTGACACCCCGTCTCTACTAAAAATACAAAAATTAGCCGGGCATGGTAGCAGGCGCCTGTAATCCCAGCTACCCGGGAGGCTGAGGCAGGAGAATCACTTGAACCCGGGATGCGGAGGTTGCAGTAAGCCGAGATCGCGCTATTTGCACTCCAGCCTGGGGGACAAAAGCGAGACATCGTCTCAAAAAAAAAAAAAAAAAAAAAAAAAAAGGAGATCATGAACGATACTGATTAAGTCTTTAAGGCAATAACCACTTCTGAGATTGTGCATTGGGACAGGAATCATAATTTTCTGCTCCCACCCTTTCCAATCACTCACGTGCCTCCCAACATGCACACGTATCTGGCGGATCATACCCTTGTTTCAACCTTATAATGTGTGCATAGAAGTGCTTGGTACAATCAGAATTCTGCTCAGTTACCTGGTCTGGGGGGAAAAAGCCACTGGAAATGATCTAGAGGAGTGTTATGAAATTTGAAACTGTTCTAAAGTGTAGCTGTAATTTGATTGACGTAAATATCTTGCTTGTTACAGTTTATTAAATACCTTTTATTTTTTACCTTTCTCCTTTTGTTCCCTCAGTTTTCAGCTTATTCTGAAAAGTAGGAAGAATATTACCAACTATTACTCCCTTTAATTCACATCTTCTCTCCCTGATGATTTAGAATTTATGACCATGGCAGGTTTTTTTGTTGTTGTTTGTTTGTTTGTTTGTTTGTTTGTTTGTTTTTGAGAGGGAGTCTCGCTCTGTCGCCCAGGCTGGAATGCAGTGGCGCGATCTTGGCTCACTGCAAGCTCCGCCTCCCCAGTTCACGCCATTCTCCTGCCTCAGCCTCCCGAGTAGCTGGGACTACAGGCGCCCGCCACCATGCCAGGTTAATTTTTTGTATTTTTAGTAGAGACGGGGTTTCACCCTGCATGGCAGGTATTTTTAAGAAAAAAGAGTAAAAATAAAGTGACAAATAGAAAAGTCAAAAAATGTTGGAGAAGCTAAATTTTAAAAACTGAAAGCATTCACTTTATTTACCTGATATCACTATGGGGATTTTTTTTAAAACAGCATCTCGCTCTGTCACCCAGACTGGAACGCAGTGGTGCCATCAAGGCTCAATGTAGCCTTGACCTCCCAGGCTCAAGCAATCCTCCCACCTCAGCCTCCCAAGTAGCTGGGACCATAGGTGCACACCTCTGTGCGTGGCTAATTTTTTGTAGAGACAAGGTGTCCGTATGTTGCCCAGGATGGTCTTGAACTCCTGGCCTCAAGTTATCCTCCCCTCTCACCCCCTGACAAAGTGTTTCCATTCAGGCATGAGCCACTGCACCTGGCCCAGGGAAAATTTTCATAATGTTCAGAGGATTGCTTTTTGTATTTTTGTTTTGTTTTGTTTTGTTTTGCTTACTGGAGGGTTATAAGAGGTATCTAAGAATAACTTTGAGCTAATGAATTAAATTTTAGTTCTTTCTTATCATGTTATTATACTTCCTATAGTTCACCAAATAAGCCAGGAATGCATTTTATTACTTTATTTGAAAATTTTAATGACTTATTAGAAAGCATAAAAACAGAAAATGAAACAAAAGCAGAATCTCCCTGTGATAGAATTATACTAGAACACATGTGTTTTGTACATCTTTTTGCTGTCACTAGTTTATATTTTCACATACATTAATTTATATTCGCCATGCGTTGGACTACATTTCCAACCGGACACATAGTGACATCTCCCAAACCAGTAATCTAAAGTTTCTCAGATGAGAGTGTAAAATCAAATGTGTTCATATAAACTTAAAAACCTTCTGGCTTGGCCTTTATTCTCTAGATTCTGAAGGGAAAGTTCACATTTGCTCTCTGCAACCATGTCTATGTTTCTGTTTCTGTTGTTCACACTTCTGATGTGGGGTGGTGTGTGTGTGTTGTGTGTGTTTTCAGTTGCTGCTGTCTTAAAAAGGATTTCAAATGTGCATGATGGAGAGAGATCACAGTGTTTAATTAGGGGTAACTATAAAGCAGTCACCAACAATTGTCAGTGCAGTTTGAAAGGTTAGTCCTTACCAGAGACATCCTTGATTCTGGATTTTAAAAAGAGAAAGCAATCTACAAATGTAAATAAAACTGTGAGTGTCATAAAAACATGACAAAACCATTAGGAAATGTTATTCTGTTTCATTTATTTCTTATTCACTTTGAAAATAACTCCCCTTTGTTTTATAATCATACGGCTTTCTTATTCAACCTGGGTTTTCTTTCTTTAAGTTTCTCCCTTCCCTTAAGCTATGGTGTGCCATGGAGCCTCAAGCAAGAAGACAAACTCTAGAGATGTAAGATAAAACGGTATAGCTTCTTCTGTGTACGTGCACTAGTACATTTCAAAATAAATGTTTGAACAAGTCCACAAAATCTGAGCCAACACTGAATAAAGAAAAAAAGAATGCATGCAGAACAAAATAATCAATTACACACACACACACACAGACACACTCGGATTCCTGGAGTTTCTTTGGTTGCCGTCCTACCATGAAAATTACGTTGGCATTGTTTTCTTTGAAACCACATCACATCACAGATCAGATATTTGTGATTTCAGATGTTAGCATTTATACATAAGACATTGGATTGAGTACATTTTAAACATAAACAGTAGGCAATGCTGTACAGAGAACATCTAAATTGCCTTCCTAATTGTATTAAATAACAGCATCAACAATGATTGAGCCTTAATAGTTCATTGCAAGTGAGAGTTGATTTCTGTATAAAATCCAACAACTGAGAGTTGATTTCTGTATAAAATCCATAGACATACTTATACTGCAGCAGACAGTATAAAATAGTGGTTAAGAATTCAGACCCTGAATTTAGACTGCCTGAGTTCAAATCCTTACTCTGCACTTGGGGCCACCTGGCCTTGAGCAAGTTGCTTAACCTCTCTTTACTTGTTTTCTCATCTGAAGGACAGCAATATCAATAGTACCTATTTCATAGGATTGTTGTGAGGATTAAATGAGTGAATACATGCAAGATGCTTAAAACTGTACCTAGTACATAGAGGGATTCAATGAATATTAACTGTTGTTTTTATTTAAACAATTACTACAGTGCTGAGGAACTTAAAGTGTATGCTGTTTCTTAGGAAGGAAATAATGGCTGGGTAGTACTATGTATTTTAATTTTCTACTTCACTCCTCTCCTAATTGTCTTCAAGTTTCAGTCTAGCCCAATTTAGGTCCATGGCTCCTGTTATTTAGAAAAAAAAAAATTAAAGACTGTTGGCTGAGGACAAACTTAGCTTTATATAGTTGGATTCTCTATGTTGTAGCCATCCCAGATCTGGTCTTCCATTTTCCTGATCTGCCTGGTGTGGACTTTGTTCCTTATTTAATTTTTTTTTTTAGACAGGGTCTTGCTATGTTGCCAAGGCTGTCTCCAACTCTTGGCTCCACAGATCCCCCTGCCTCAACCTCCAGAGTAGCAGGAACTACAGATGCATGCCACCATGCCCAATGTTCCAGTTTTTAACATGAAGTTTTAACCACATACACTGATTAGCTATTTGGCAATCCTCCGCTTTTTGTCTGCTTTTTTTGAATCCTCCACTTTTTGTCTGCCTTGTCTGTCTGCCAACATAATGATTTCCAGTTTGTTCCAACCCTTGTATTCGGCTTCCTTGTATTTAGAACTCCAGCCCCTCTTTATGCAAGGACCTTCCATAGCTACTTTGTCTACTTCAGCCTTGCTTCCACTTCCTCCAGCTCCATGCTCTGGGCTGATAGGGAAAAGAGACCTCAGAACACATAGGCTTAGTAACTTAATCTTCAAACACAATGAGAGGAACTCTTTAGTTCATAAAGGCTGCAGAGTGTAGCAGTGATTCATACATTTTAGTATACAACAGAATCACTTGAATGGGTGACAAGTGTGTTTTAAGATGCGGATTTCTGGAACTCTTTTCTCAGAGATTCTGATGATTAAGTCTTAAATGGAGCTGATAAATCTGCATTTTAACCCACTTGCTGGATGATTCTGACATGGGCAGTCCAAGAACCATAATTCGAGAGACACTTAACTCGACCAATTGAAGTTAAGTGCCCTTGAATATACGATTGTCTATATTAGTCTCTTCTATGAACTGTCTTCTTGTACTTTGGAAAACATTGTGCATCAGGCCAACTAATAGTGCCTAAAAATTAATTTAGAGTCAAAAGGAGGAACTGTGTGAAGATGGCATTTTCCCCAACATCAGAAATTTTTCATGACTCTGGATCCTTACAGCAACCAGTCAGGTGGCTAGTGGTTTCATTTGTCCATGTCTTGCCTTTGAGGAGACAGAGAGGAGCCAAGACTTTCTGAAAATTACTCTTCTACATTATTTTTTCCAGATTTATCTGTAACTTACCCCTTTAGAAGACTATGCATCCAAAAACATTTAAGAGTAAAATGAAAGTATTCTCTAAGCTTTGACTTTTGAGTCAAGTTTTTACTCCAACATTGTTGGGTTTTTGTTGTTGTTGTTGTTGTTGTTTCTTATTTAAGCATCCTTACATCTACATGTCTGTGTTCAAGTCTCATGTCACCACCACCAAGTTCAAGCCAGAGGCTAATAAAGAAAAACCCAGCCTTATTGACTGAGCAAGGCTGAGTAATGCATAAGTCTACCTTCCCTGGGCTCAGTGTGCCACTGTAGCCCAGCCAACCCTGGCCTATTCTGGAAGCAGCTCAGACCCAGCCTCATGCCTGCATGACCTGAATGCACTGTCCTCGACAGACACCAAAACTTCTGTCTGTGAGGGATTTAAACTATACTGGCATCACTGAAACCCATTCTTCCTGCCTGGTTTCTCTGTTTTGATAGGTCTTGCATTTCACAACACAGTCACATGTTGAGTGTCTGTAATTTGCTGGAGCCTGGCTGCATGCTAGAAAAGGAAAGACAAGGTCTCTGCACTCCAGGAGTTCATCAGCTCCTCATGAAGCCAGAAAAATAAATGGCTACAATGCAATCTGATTCACCATAACTGAGGATGGATCAAGTGAACAGAAGTGCTCTCCTCTACTGGCCTATAATTAACAGTGTTCTTGGAGCTTCTGGGGCTCCCAAGATGGAAGTACTGCTGTCACCCAAATTCTCTTTTCTCATGATTCAGGATCTGGATCACCAATGCATTCTCAGTGCCTGATCTAATGGCAGTATCTTTTAAGTTCTTCCTTTACCATTTACTAAACTTAAAAAGCCCTTCAAAGCCTTCCATCAGTGGGAGACATTTCTCCTTCCTTTGAAATTCCCTAATACTTTACCTCATCATCCCTGTGGTACTTACCAAAGTTTACCTTGTATCGTGGCTAGTAAAATACATGCTTTCTCTCCCGTCCAGGGGACGGTCTGGTTCCAGAGGGCATGGTCTGGGCTCTACACAGTGCCTTACACAGAGCACTGTGCATAATTGATGAATCAACAAAGGAAACACCTTCTGGCAGAAGATCCTGAACATAAAGTATCAGAGTTTGCCCTGATCTGAAGCATTATGTGTTGGTTTTAGAAAATGCAATCTTCTATCTCTGACCTTAGGAAAAAACAAAAACAAAAAACTCCAAAATTCTGGGATGATTTTAGCAGATCCAAGGAGTTTTATCCACACATAATATGCCAAAAGACAAAAATCACATATTCTAATTATTCCATGTTTATATTTTAGTAAATTCCCTGTTTAAAAAAACATGGTGTGAAATTCTGAAGCCTAAGTTTTGTAGTTTATTGAGAAAAATACAGAGTAACAATAGTAGCAGTAGAACTGTTTCCAAAACTGTTAAATTAAAGTGTTTTACCTTGACCTTGAAGACCAAGTGAAAAAATGGATTAAAAATGTTGAATATACAATATTTACTTGATTGGTAAGACAATTATAAAATAATGAAAGGGAAGAAAATTGAGCATTTATGTAGAACACTTCACCATTTGCTTGACCATGTGCTTGACTTTGCAAATTGCTTTTGTGTGGATTATCCATTTAATACCTATAGACACTGAGTGACATTGGCATTATTAACTCTATTTTACAGATCAGAAACTGGGGCTCAGAGAGTCTAACTAACTTGGACAAGATTACTTGTTTAGTGTGTGGTAAAGCCAGACTACAAATCCAGTTCTATCTAACTCTAAGTCCCATCCTTTTTAATTACACTAGTTGTACATCAGAGATTTAGCTGAGCCACCAAATTTCCGAATCATAGATATCTTACTTTAATATATTTTTAATGTATTCTAAGTAAAATTAATAACTTATTTACCCTGTAGAGGTAGTCTTTTAGTGGCTACATTATTGTTCAAAGTTTTTATGTATTATAACGTGCAGGTTTGGAATGAAAGTGCACAAATGCACTGAATGGCCTTGGAACTGTAATATGAGAGATTAGATTTAGAACCTGGGAAAATCCTTGAAGTAAGTTATCATCCTACCTAAAAACACTAAAGTTATGGTTTGGAAACTTTCTGGAAAGAGTGTGCCAAGCTGCTAATACCTGTCTTCCTCATAAGGCGTTGGAGTTGATGGGATGGCAGGAGAAGGCATTTAGATTATTTACTTAGTAATTCCTTTTTCTAACATTTGGCTCTTTTAGTTGTAAAATGGAAAAAAAAGAATAGTATCTACTTCATGCAGATGTAAAATGATATGATGCATATAAAGTGCTTACCAAAATGTCAGAATACATGGATGTCTGAATACATGTCATTAATTTATTACCTTAAAGCACAGATATTCATTCAACAAATACCTATTGAGCATCTGAAAGTGTCAGGCAATATTATAGACACCATAAATACAACAATGGATGAGATAAACAAGATCGTTGATCAATGAAAATGTTGACAACAAAAATTTTATTTAAGAGTAATTGTATTGCCATTGCAGTAGCACCTACAGAGTGCACATTGTTGCCAAGTACTTGCCCATCAATTGCATAAGTAAAAATTATTATCTCCATTTATGGATGAAGAAAGTGAGGCTCAGAATTAATAAATGACTTGGCCAAGGCTAAAGAGCTACTGACTAAGGGATTCAGGATTTAATATGTGGCTATTAGTTCCAAAGCCTATATTTTTCTCACTACACCCAAAACATTCTTCTAGTCAGGTCCTTAGCTCAAGTATTTCCACCTATTATTTTCTGTATTTACAGAATGAGTTTTTAGGGGGGCATAGTGATATTTGTAGTGGCCTAAGAAGCCTGCAATTAGTTGGGGTAAAGGGAAAAATATAGTATGCATGCCACCTCTTTCTCTCCAATTCTTTCATTATTTCACTTAATCAACAAATATTATTTTTCATGTTCCAGGCTCTATTTTAGGCTCTGGGGATATAATGTTGAACAAGTCATAGTCCCTATCCTCATGAAACATACATTCTAGTGGGGACATACATACAATTGTCTAGTGGGGACAATTGACAGAAAAGAAAAATGCATAAAATAATTAAACACTATTAAAAATCTTATAAAGGACTCAAACAGTGAAGTGATATATAGGATAATGAAAGGATATTAACCTGAGAGAGCATGGTCAGAAAATCCTCACTGAGATGGTAATATCAAAGCCCAGGCCTGAGGTTGAGAATGAGATAGCCACAGGGAGGATGGAAGAGAGTGAGTTTTGTTACAGGATGCAGAAATGACATATTCCAAGAGCCCAATAAGTCTTTGGATTCCAGGAATCAAAAGAAGCTGACAAATATGGCCAGAACTGCAGTGTAATATCCTGAGAGACAATTGTTGGTCCTAGTCAGTTTATTGGCTCAAGCTCATCCCATTCTTATTTCAAGCTCATCTCCCTGTTCCAGGAATTACCATCCCAATTTTTCCAGATGCTGCCCTTCATTCTTCCATTTGAGGGTCTCTTCTCTCAAATATTTTGGGAAACGGCGTATAGAATTTGGACTTTGGTCATGCTTTCCATTTTCAGATGTGTCAATCAGGATCCCAGGAGAAAATAGAATTCCTCTCAGATGTTTTAAGCGAAGTGATTTTAAAGAAAGGATCGTTTATAGAGAAATAGACATAGTTAAGGAATCCAACAAGCAACACTGGGAAACCATTCCATCACTAGGCCTATGGTAACACTGGAACTTAATGAGAACGGAAGCCATGGAGGAGGGGCTGTTTGACTGGATCTGTAATCAACGGAGGAAAGGAGCTGGAATCACAGCGTCAAGGTGAGACAACAGAAAACACCCTCTCCTTGGTCTCCTCCTGGTATCTCCCATTGGCTGAACCCGAGTGGAAGCCAAAGGGCATGAGAGTGATACAATCCACAGAGGTCAGGCTTCTGGGCCCCACGCAAGGCCAAGAAAAGTGGAAAATAGTTCTAAGGGAAGAGAGTTAAGTGACGAATGTCCATCACAGCACTCCTGTGGCAGGAGCACCGACATCACGGCACCAAAGCAGACAGCCAGTAGGGAAGAAATACCCTTATCTCTCTCCTTTCCCTCCAATATATTGCCGGTACCTCCCACTGGCTAAAGCCAACTATAAACCAGCCTAATTCCAACTATGAAACAGCCTAGAAGGGAGCCTGTGGGGTGCAGCTTCCAAGAATCAATTTTCAGAGACAAAGAGTAGAGCAGAGACAGGTAGCAAACAGACAGGAGAAAAAGCTGAAAGAGAATAACCAGCAGAATAGAAAACAGAAAACTCATGCTTCCTACAAATATTTATTGCTACTAGCTACAGGTCAATATAGGAGGTGACTATAGTTAATGGAGGGGAAATTCCAAAGTTCTAAGAAGACAGAGCAATCTTAAGTCATAAAAATTATGAATATTTGTTAGAATGAAAAAAGTAGAGTGTGATCTTTCATGGTTTCTCCTATCTTTATTTTTAGATATGCTCATGCCTAATCTCTCTATTTTCCTCTTTCATAAGAGATGAGGCATTGGTCTCTTCAATGGCCCAGTGCCTAGAGATAATGATGAGTGGTATTTAGCTTGAAGCATAGACTAAAGTAGGTTATTTGACATCTCACTGGAAGCTGGAGGCTGATCATTTCTAGCTCCACCAGTTGCTCTATTTACAAATATCTTATTTTGAAAAAAGTAGGGGAGTCCCACAGGGCAGCTATATGGCAAAGACATATTTTTCAAATTTCCCAGTTTGCCTTAATTTTTAGTAGTGCCAAATACCCTGTGTGCACTAAAAATTGTCTTTGATATTTCTTCTTTCACACCTGAGGGAATTTACTGATGCCAGATTGAACTGATTTGTAAGGTAGTTACCAATGTTTAATTAAGATCTAATCATGCCAAGTCACAGACTGCTATATCATGCATATAAGGATGACTTAAGACAGAGATGTAGTTTGGTATCTCTTGAGTTGTGATTAAATCTAATACTTTAAATTGTGCATAAGATACATGGGATCTAGATCATGCTAGTGTGAGAACAAATTAAAGATTGGACTAATAAAGTAAGTACGACTACTCAGAAAATGATCAAACTCTAAATGGAAGAACAGTATAGTTGAAAACAATAATCTTTGCTCTAGTTCTGGCTCTCCTACCTATTCATGTCATTGTGGAGACCTTACTTCACTCACCTGAATCCCTACTTTCTTAAGTTATAATGATATGACCTGAGACTCCTATTAGCCCTATCATATCATGTCTCTCTGAGTACATGTTATTTATTCAAATAAATAAGGCTGAGAGCTTACAATAACAATGCTCAAACACATGAGAAAGTATTGTAAGAAGGTTGCTGACTTGTTCCATTCCCAGAAGAAGAAAAAGAAAAGAGGATGAAATAAAGGGCGGAACCAAATATTTATAAGACATCTGATATGTGTAAGACACTCTGCTATGCCCGCTGTATACATTAGTTCTAATATCAACTTTACATTAATAATTATTATTTTCCTTTACTTCATGGATAAGAAAACTAAGACTAAGGAAATTTTGCTATTGTTCACCTTTCTTGCATGGTTAATCTTTTTTGAAAGAGTAGTCTACATTCACTTTCTCTGTTCACTACTCACTTAGTTCTTACTTGCAGTCTGGCTTCAATGCTCACCAAGATGCAAAACTTCTTGTTTAACCTTTTCAGGATTTTTTAGAGTTTAACCTGTGCTCTTTCTTGAAACCCCCTCTTCTGTTTCTGACACCTGACTTTCCTGATTTAACTTCTATTGTAGCAGCTGTAATCTTTACACACCATGTAGCTTAAACGAAGATGAAATATTATTTCATTCCAAATGAACCTAGTGACTCCCATGCTCACTAATGGTAAAATACTTAAATTTATCAAATCAGGATCACCGAGGCTATTCTAGATTAAAACACATTTCTCTGATTTTTGCCTTATGCATTCTTATTTCCTTCTCCCCAGACTGATCAAAAGCTCAGAGGGACTTACCTTTGCTTCTCATATGGGAGAGAATGTCTCGGCTGGAATTTACTTTTGATGACGCTCCTGTTTCCCTGTTGTGCAAGTGCAAGATGATTGCTGTTGGAAACTCAGCGGCCTGCTTCTGCTGACTCACTCCTACCTCAGGGTGGCTGGCACTGTGATCCTTTCAGGCTTAGTCACATCCTCCTTGCATTCACGGCTTTTGCTGGCCACCCTGTAGTTTCTGCAAAAGGCTCTCCTGGCCTCATTTTATTCTTCAGTAAATGGTCATTTTGACCAATCATCTTTTGTGATAACCCCTTGCAGGAAGACTACCTCTCAACTCTCAGCTATTTCTAATGTTTTATTAGACACACAAAACATTTTTGGATCTCATACATCTCAAGGAAAAAATTCAAGAGGGCTGGGAGGTAGGTGGAGAAAGTGTGAAGAGGCTATCTCAACCCACTCTCCGCCTATATGTGCCCGCAAAATATGTCTTCTTTCCTCTGGCTACTCCATGTTGGCAGGAGACCCTTGGGAATGCTATCTCTTTCCATAGTTTGAAAAAAGAACATACATCTCCTTGGTTTTCAGTCTCCAAACCCATCTGGCTATCTCCATCTCCCAACCAGGTTTTTACTTTGAGATCAGCACTCACGTCAGCATCTAATCATATTGCTATTCTCTATTCCTCTCCAGGTTTCTCCCTCAGCCCCCCCAAAAATTCTTCTATCTATGGTGCAAATCTTCTCTTGAACGATCATGAATCGTCACAAATTCTATAGTTTAAAGAAGAAAATGCTGAGTTTACCAGACCCTTAGCCTTGGTAGGAGGTGGAAGGAGGCCTTAAAAAAAAAAAAAAGAAAGAAAAAGAAAAAAACTTTCTCATTCAAAGTTGTCTCTATCACTAGCTTTTGAGAGCTTCCTTTGAAACTTGAACAGAATAATCTGACTCTTTTCATGCTGGATTTCTTCCCTTTTATTCTTTGTTTCCTGAACACATTAAGTCTTCACGTCAGGGTTTACAGTTAACTACATATAAAAGGAATTGGCAAGAAGGAGAAATACAACATATTGGATAATGTTTCAAAATATTATTTTTCTACATTGGTTGTGGACTCTTTTTTTCTAATTTCTTTTCATTTTCCCACACTGTCAATGTTGGTGTTAATCAAGACATTGTCGATGAACAGCTTCTGTTCTTCCTATTTTATTTTTAGTGTCTAAATATAGTTTTATATCTGTAATTCTTCACTTTTTTGAGGTCATGTACCCTTTTGAGATTCTGTGGAAATCCAGGGACTTTCTTCCTTCAAAAAGACACTTAAGCATATACATATAGTTTTCATTATTCGAAGCGGTTCATGGAGTTTCTTAAGCCTATTAATAAAACCAAGGGGGACATAACTACCTGGGTGAAGACCACCTGTCCATATTGTTCATTGCTATTTTCCCAGAGCCTAAAAGGGCATCGGCCAAAAAGCAGGTATTCAGAATTAATTATTTATTTAAATAAATAAAACAATTAATATCTCCAACTCTCATACTGTCCTGAATTCTAGCCCATTTTACCAACTGCTATTCAGATGTGACATCAGAATCTTAAACTCAATACATCCACACTAAAAGTATTATCTTTTTGTTCCCTTTTCCATCAGTGGCCTTTGCTTTCCTCAGAGTTAAGTTATTCTGACTTTACCGTCAGCATTTTTGCCTCCTGCTCTTCTCTAAGTCCTTTAAATTCTATTGGCTTTCAAGGCATGCTGATTATCTCTCTCAATTTTTCACAGTCTGTTGCCATATATGAACGTGGTACTTTGAGGTGTCTAGCCAGCTAAAAATTGCACATTACCTTCAAGCCTTCACTCACAGGATAGTTTTCAGGGAGTCAGGTCTTATCCCTCGCCCCATATCTATAGTTCACTGGACACCTGATCTAAGCTAAGCCAATCACATTCTATTGGTTAGAAATTTGATATTGAGATTAAAAATTCTAATTTACTCTAGATAATTCCTTTAATATGGAACATAAAAAAACTGTAGAGCCCTGAGACATCCACCTGTAACCATGTGGAATGAATAATAGAAAAAGCAAATATGCCGATAGAAAAGAATAAAACAGTTATTCAGAGAAAAGCAGGAGCCAGCAACTGAGAATCCAGAGAAGTATTCAGGTTCCTGACTTCTCAGCACCAGGTTCCTTTCTATTCCTAAAGTCTGGCTGTATTCCTGCCCTTGGAAGCTATAGGATGCCCCTTTTTCTCCCCATTTTGTTTTGTATGTGGTAAAATACACATAAAATTTACCATCTTACCCATTTTTAAGTACATAGTTCAGTGGAATAAAATACATTCATAATGTGGTGTATCCATCACCACCATTTTTATATTGTTGTCGTCTTATAAAACTGAAACTCTATACCCATTAAGCAATAGCTCCCCATTTTCCCTACCCCCAGCCCCCAGCAACCACAATTCTACTTTCTGTCTCTATAAATTTGACTACGCTAAGTACTTCATATAGGTGGAATCATAGAGTATTTGTCTTTTTGTGATTGGCTTATTTCACTTAGCATAATATGCTCCAGTTTATTTATTAGAATTTCCTTCCTTTTTAAAGCTGAATAATATTCTATTGTTGCATACATACATACATACATCACACTTTGTTTATCTGTTCATCACTTGAATTGCTTCCACATTTTACCTTTTGTGAATAATGCTATTATTTACATAAACGTGCAAATATCTTTTTGAGACCTTGTTTTCAGTTCTTTTAGGTTGACCCAGAAGTGGAATTGCTAATATTTTTAATTTTGTGAGGAACCACCATACTGTTTTCCAGAGTGGCTGGACCATTGCACATTCCCATAAGAAGTGTGCAAGGGTTCTAATTTCTTCACATCTCACCAACACTGGTTATTTTCTCTCTCTTTCTAAAAAATAATAGCCATCCTAATGATTGTGAAGTATCTCATTGTAGTTTTAATTTACATTTCCTAATGATCAGTGATATTGAGCATCTTTTCATGTACTTATTGGCCATTTTATATCTTCTTTGAAGAAATGTCTATATAAGTCCTTTGCCCGTTTTTGAATTGCATTCTTTGTTTTTAGTTGTTGAGTTTTAGGAGTTCTTTAAATATTATGGATATTAGTCCCTTATCCCTTATCAGATATATGATTTGCAAACATTTTCTCTCATTTCATAGGTTGCTTTTTTATCCTGTTGGCATTGTCTTTTGATGGTCAAAACTTTTAATTTTTATGCAGTACAATTTCTTTTCTTTATTTTGTTGCCTGTACCTTTGGTGTCTTACCCAAACAAGCATTGCCAAATCCAGTGTTGCAAAGATTTTGCCTTATGTTTTTTCTTTTAAGAGTTTTATACTTTTAAGTCTTTGGTTCATTTTGAGTTAATTTTTGCATATGCTGTTTGTTAAGTTTCTAACTTCGTCTGTTTTATGTGGACATCCTGTTTGCACAGTACTATTTGTTGAAAGGACTCAACTTTCCTATTGAATGGCTTGTGACATCTTCGTCAAAAATCATTTGGCCATATACACAAGTGTTTATTTCTGGGTTCTCTGTTCTATTTCATTGGTGTGTGTGTCCGTCTTTACACCAGTATCACATTGTTTTGATTACTATAGCTTTGTAGTAAGTTTCAAAATTAGGAAATGTGAGTTCACCAGCTTTGTTCTTTTTCAAAATCATTTTTGCAATATGGAGTAGGACACTTCCTTTTTATTCATATATCCTTTTAAGAAATACTCCCTATTTCTTTGTTTGATTTCCCTAGCTTGTGGCTTTCTGTTATTTGTGGGCACATGTATTAAAATGGAATCTGTCCTGGTTCCCTTTCAGTTAAAGCAAGATAATAGATGCTATATTTCATTTTTAGCAGTTAAGAGATAGACCTGTTATGCCTGTAAACGACTGACACAGCTTTTAAACTCCGTTACTCACAGGAGGCTATAAAAGAGCGGAAAAGGCTATAGAATAGAGAACAAGAGATTATTTATGAGAGGATTTTGGGGGGAGTGGGAACTCCAATCTTTCAACATTGGAGATATTAATTTGTAACACTAAGCCTGGGGAAGGAAGCCTCAGTGGAACCTGGCTATGTGTTTATTTAAAGGGTGATCTCATTCATGAGAGAAGTCTGCAGAGCACTGTGTTGAGGGGAGATCAAGAGCATACAGACAAAAAAGAGGCACTGCTGTGTCAAGAGCATATGGCCTAGTTGCAGCTAAAGCACAAATTTTATGCTTCAAAATTTCTGGCAATCACTGGCCTCTCTTATTCTCCCTCTTTTTCTCAACTTAATATGTTATGATCATTGAAACAATGGGCTAGGATATGAAGACCTGGTTTTTGCCAGTGAGTTGGCTCCACCATCTAGCCAAGATATCTTTATGGGAGGGCTTGAGGAAGTGTGACACTATTCAAATCTTTTGTTAAAACAACCCCTGGCCAGAAGCTAGCTGTATGGTCACGCCATCTCAAGTGAGGCTGAGAGTATTGACTTTAGCTGGGCTGCTGTTTGATCAGCTCATACTCCAGCGTTCTCTTGCTAATAAAAGAAGGGGAGAACAGATACAATACTGTTCCATTATTGAATGTTGATATTGTTTCTTTTGCTATTATGGGCAATGTTGCCTTAATATCTTTTTAGCTACTACCATAGTGTTAGTCACTTCTAGAGGACATTTAAAAAATTTTACTCACAATTCCACATAGTGCTTAAGGTACGTATTTTTAAAATATTTGGTCAGTATCAAATGAAGTAACAAATTAAGCTAGATCTAGCAGTTGTTTCCCAAGGGTTTCAGGCATCCAATTTTTAATTTTACATGCTACTAGGATTTATAAAAAGAAAAAAATGATTAATGTCCTTACAGAATAATATTCTGCATTTTAGAATTGTTTTTCATCTCCCTTTTCTTTTTAGTCTACTCAAAAGGTAACAATTGTCAGACTTGAGGTATGACTCTCCTTCATACTCTTGTATCATCCCTGATACGATGAATCCTGAAGACATCAAAAATAATTCAGGAGGAAAGAGAAACAAGGCATTAAAAAGGCTGCATCATTAAATTTAATTGTGTTGGTTCAGGTAATCCCAGCTGCTATAACAACAATGAAAACCCAATGTTATTTGTGTAACACATAACAAAACTTTATTTCTTACTCGTGCAATAGTTTAATGCTGGTCTTCTTGTTTGGGGAGAGCAAGAGGGTGCAGTTGGTAGTAGATGGCTATAAGCTGTCAGAGGCTGTGTTGTTTTCAACAAGTGTCTTCCAGGGTTATCCTGGATGCAAATATCTAGTTCGAAGAAAAAGAAAGAGGACCAGTAAAGAAAGCACACCTGATTCTTAGTGACCTTGGTCTACTAATAGAAGTGAGTAGTTACATGGGTCTATTTAGATAAAAGGGAGGCTGAAACATGTAGTCCCTTGCCACGTAGCCTAAAGAGATTCTAAGATTCTCAAGAATAGCCTCTGTCTTCTATTTAATGTTTAGGTTAAAAATAAAATCACAGATTACTTAAGAACCTAAAATTCTTAAATTTGAGGGTCATCCCTGTAAAATGAAGTGTCTGAGCTTTTGAACCACACAGACTTAGGCTTAAGCTCCAGCTAACCCACTGCTAAATATGTGTTTTTGGTGCAAATGATTTAATGACTCTCAGCCTCAATTTGCTCATCTGTAAAGTAGAAATGGGCATTTGGCTGGCATGAGACAACAAATCTAAAATGCTTGGTTTCAGCTTGTTTTGCCTTATTAAAAAGGACTTGATTCCACCCTGACCGGATGTGCTAGGTGATCTTACACAATGTTGAAGAATTTATTTTCCTATTTCACTCTACCATATTCATTCTATAACTGGCTCCTTGTTCTATTATTTCCTCTTACCTGATAATGAATCTAGTAGTTCATTCTGTTCATTTCATTAAATCCCTTTAGTTTAATGCCAAGTCTATCTTGCTCTTCTTTCAGAGCTTTGGCTTATTATCTGAGTTTGCTTTTATCTCCATTAAAGCCAAATTCACTCATGATGTTTTCTGAGTAATTCTCCTTTCAACTTAACCTGGACCCTAGAATTCCCTTTCTTATGGACACCCTTCTTGAATTTCCCTGTTGGTTTCATAAAGCAAATCAATAGATACCTATTCTCTTCCTCTGATTAAGTCCAACAGCCCCTTAAACAATTGTTCCACTCTCCATCCTATCCTATTCCTAGGCTTCTCCTATAGTCTGCAAATAATCACTTGCTAGACTGTACACATCAAACTCTTACTCTGCTTAGGATATAATGTGAGTAATTCATTGAAAACTCTTCTTGCATGTCTGTCTGGAAAATACAATTCTTACTCAGACCATGATACTGTAATCTTGGCCTCAGAGTGGACTGATGTAATATTGACTTTTACACCATTATCTTTTCTGATTGCTTAACAATGCAGGTAAATGCCAGCATTGCTGTCATGAACATGAAACAAGTCCCAGACTTTGGCCAGCTTTTCCATTCTGCACTCCTCTTTTTCTTTCTTTCATTCACCAGCTGCAGTGGACAGAGATTGTGCCTCAGAAAGGGGACTGCACTGACCAGTATCCTAGGCTTTGCCAGGTACTCTTCACTTACTTCTCTTAGCATCCTTGCCTCAAACCGTTACATGTTTCAAATAGAATGAGTGGGAAGTGAGGTCACTGCAGGTATAAATGTGTATGGCAGACATGTGCTGTTATTTCTGGCTAACCTGCAATCAAACTCCCATTTCATTTTGACTCCCTTTCCCTATGTATGTGTCTTAGTGAGAGGTGAAAACACAGGCTTAGAGGTTTCTTCTCTGAACAACCACCTGGCAACTTGGGTAAGAGACTGAGGCCTGATTCATCATGTGCATCTGCCTGGGACTTTAGATTTTGAAGGATCTCAAAGACTGCAAGATATACTAATCAGTTTTGATCAGTAAAGTTAACGGAACAGTAGTGGCAATAGCTGCTTCTGGCTACAAGATTCCAGTCTGTAAGTGCCAGTGCCCATGCCCTAACTAGCCTCTTCCTTTGGCTTGACCATGACTTTCTCAGTTAATATTTTCTGAAACTAGCTCTCCAACTTTCCTGTTCATTCAATAAACTACTTGATATTTTCCAATAAATTTCTCTTCTGTCTACACTAGCCAAGAAAATTTTAGCATTTACAACCAAGAATTCTAACTGGTACAATGTATGGTGTCAGATTTAGGAGATCTCATGATGCAGCCAAGAATTTCACTGACTTCTCGTTACATAATCTGAGCATGCATCCTGGCTCTGCCACTGAACTTGCTATGTATTTTGGGGCATGTCATTTAATCTTTATGTGTCTCCATGTAAAATGGAGATAATAAAGCCTTTCCTAAATGTCTGGTCCTGTTGGTTTTTGTTAAAGCTCATTCTTTTTGATTTGTGTAAGAATTCTATGAAAATAGACCCTGCTTATCAACAGTATTCACAGATTCAGCTCCACACTTCCCTACTTCTTCTTCTCACAACAGACACTGTTTTTTAAATATTTAGTAACTAAGTGCACTCTCTCACTCCTGTTTTCTTCTCCAATATTTTCCATCTTCAATACCCGCATGTTTGGTTCTGCTTCTTATCCTATGACTTGAACTTCCAAGTATGATATATATTCTCTGAGAAAAATACCCCCAAACATGGAGTTACCAGTAGTAAATAACCTTTAGGCTTGCAAAATCAGAGGATCCTCTTTTTCATGTTCTACTTCCAATTGTGAACATCCTTACGCTTCCACCTTACAGGCATAGTAAGTGGCAGGCAAGTTAATTTAAGTGAAAGAGCTGACTGATCTTCAAAATATTGTGTAGTAACTACTGTCCAACAATGGGTCCCCTAAGAACTTTAACTCCAAGTATAGTGTCCCCCATAAAGAATATGGACTGGCCTTGCGCAACTGGTAAAATATGATGTGTGAATTTATGCTGTGTGAATTTTGAGGCTAGATAATGAGAAGCCTTGAAACTTCTACTGTGAACTCCTGGAATGCTTACTTAGGGGAAGCCAGCCATTACGAAGAAATCTGACGACTCTGGGACTGCCATGCTGTAAGAAAGCCCAAGCCAACCACATGAAGAGGCTGCACAGAAAGATGGAAACATATCTAGCCAATTCCCGATTGTTCCCACTAACCAAGTTCAGGAGCCAGACATGTGAGTAAAGAAGGCATCTTATACATTCATCCCCTGCAGACACCATGTGGAGAAGAACTAAGGAAGCAGTCGATAGCACAAACCAAGGCTCTGGCCATGAAGCCTCAGTTGAGCCATTCCAGAATCTCCAGCTGAAGCCCCAGACTTCATGGACCAAAGAGGAGCTGTTTTCTGTGTGCCTTGCCTGAATATTTGACCTGCATAAACATGAGCATAATAAAATGGATGTTGTTTTATGCTATTAAATTTGAGGTGATTTGTTATGTAGCAATAAATAACTGGAACATACTTTCTAAATGTGTTTCTTTATTAGATGAATGAATAAAATCTTTACTTAAGCAGAGTTCTCTTGTGACAACTCATAGTAAACGAAAGAGACCCCACTGTGCAAAATCCACTGACATGCCTTGGAGATGGCTAGCAGCTACATGGCTCATGTCTGCCTCTCCCACTGGAGACTTCGCTAATGAATAATAGCACTTTGCCCCAATGAAAGTAACCTTTTTTTTTAAATTTTATTTTATTATTATTATACTATAAGTTTTAGGGTACATGTGCACAATGTGCATGTTAGTTACATATGTTTACATGTGCCATGCTGGTGTACTGCACCCATTAACTCGTCATTTAGCATTAGGTATATCTCCTAATGCTATCCCTCCCCCCTCCCCCCACCCCACAACAGTCCCTGGAGTGTGATGTTCCCCTTCCTGTGTCCATGTGTTCTCCTTGTTCAATTCCCAACTATGAGTGAGAACATGCGGTGTTTGGTTTTTTGTCCTTGCGATAGTTTGCTGAGAATGATGATTTCCAATTTCATCCATGTCCCTACAAAGGACATGAACTCATCATTTTTTATGGCTGCATAGTATTCCATGGTGTATATGTGCCACATTTTCTTAATCCAGTCTATCGTTGTTGGACATTTGGATTGGTTCCAAGTCTTTGCTATTGTGAATAGTGCTGCAATAAACATACGTGTGCATGTGTCTTTATAGCCTTTGGGTATATAGCCAGTAATGGGATGGCTGGGTCAAATGGTATTTCTAGTTCTAGATCACTGAGGAATCGCCACACTGACTTCCACAATGGTTGAACTAGTTTACAGTCCCACCAACAGTGTAAAAGTGTTCCTATTTCTCCACATTCTCTCCAGCACCTGTTGTTTCCTGACTTTTTAATGATTGCCATTCTAACTGGTGTGAGATGGTATCTCATCGTGGTTTGATTTGCATTTCTCCTGGGTTCTAATTTTCTGCCCAGAGTAGAGGAAACAACTTTTTGAAAAGAAAAATCATCTTACAAGCAAGTAGAGCAAAGCCAATGGCAAGAAAAAAAAGGGTTGGAAGTTTAGTTTGAAGAGACTGGCTGTTATAAGAGGGAATTTAGCTTTCTGGGGGTGCTAGAGACAATATCTCCGTAGATTTTAAATGCCATTCCTTTAGTTCTTGGAGCAATTTTGGCTCTTTACAGAACACCACATAAGCATCGTTTGCTGTACCGACTCTATCTTTTTTAAATTTATGCTCTGCCTTGCTTGGTAACTCATTTGAGAGGTGCTATTGGCTGAAAATAGCATTGAGTCTGCCCTATTCCTGCCTAATGGGAGTGGACAGGAAGTGAGTCCTGAGCAGGGAAGGCGGTAGTGACAGTGGGAGATTTGTCCTGCTGTTCACAAAACATTAGAAATATGGCCCTGCAAGAATTGCCTGCAGAGAACTCTAAACTATTTGCTGAGTAGCAACAGTACTTAAAGTGTCCAGTAGCCATCCAAAGGGTTGCCTTTTCATCAAAGGGGCCACTTCATACAGATACATATGAGACCATCAACTTAGAGTGACAGCAAGTTCATTTACTTATTAATTTTATTAATTGTAGAATGGCCTAAATGCTCAACATTCATCCTTCAAATTTCACTCAGGAAGCTACCCAGAATCTTCTGACTCTGACTACACCCACCGAGCAACATCTTTTGCAGTTTTATAAATTATTCTACTATCTCTTCTACCTGAATAGGAGCTCCTGGAGAATACAATTTTATATCTGTAGTGCGTAGCACATAATAAATGTTTAATAAATGTGAGTTAATTGAATTAAGCAGCCTGCTCATTGTGAAGCCCAGCTCATGCAGTGTTAGAAATGTTTTAGTCATTTGTTTTCCCCTGGATTTGCTTACTGGAATCTTAAATTTAGAGGAACTTGAAATGCAGAATAAAAACACCACGTCTGACCAAGAAACATTATACATGATTGTCCTGAGAGGCAGAGAGGTTAAACAAATTACCTAAGTTCATAGATGTGACCAATGGCCAAGGCAGAACTGGAACTAATTCTCTCACTCTTCATTCAGTAATTTCAGAAATTATGTAGTAAATTACTTTAAAACTAGGAAACCCTCTCTCTGTTAGTGTTTCTGTTGGTTGCCTGTGGCAACTAAAGTTTCAGTGGGATTTCATCTCATTTTGGGAATTCATGAGACCAGCACCCTAATCTCCAGCACTTTGGGAGGCTGAGGCAGGCATATCACGAGGTCAGGAGTTCAAGACCAGCCTGGCCAACATAGTGAAACCCCATCTCTACTAAAAATACAAAAATTAGCCCGATGTGGTGGTGCCTGCCTGTAGTCCCAGCTACTCAGGAGGCTGAGGCAGGAGAATCACTTGAACCCGGGAGGCGGAGGTTGCAGTAAGCCGAGACCGCACCATTGCACTCCGGCCTGGGCGACGGAGAGAGACTCCATCTTAAAAAAAAAAAAAAAAAAAAATCCCCATTAGATGTTCCAAAAACTTCTTCCAAAGGATCTTCCAACATTCGTTTTCTTTTTGTCAAAACCAATTGAAAATAAAATGTAAACTAATGTCATTGTATCCTCTCCTTTTTGGATAATTGTCTCTCAAAATTAGAGTACACCGACCACTGCCTCAAAGTATTCAAACAAAATATTAAAACATCTTTGTGATAGAGCTTACAAATGAGATATTTGTTTGGCTTTTCCTAAGCCGAAGATGGTTTTTATCAATTTTACAAAGTAAAGTCATAAACATCATTTAAAACTGCTGTATCAGCTATATTAGGATTTGAATTCTTATACAAAGGTGAAAAAAGTGTTTCTATTTCCAAGTATTGTTTTCCACAGAGCTTCAGCTTAGAAAGAATTCTTTTAAAAGTAGAAGATCTGTTCTTAAAAAGTAGCACATAAATTACAAACTTTAAATAGAATTAAGTTATGACAAAATTATAATAACCAGTATCTATCTATATTGAAGGTTTATTATTCAAGCATGGTTCAAAATCATAGCTTTGCTTTTAACTCATTTAATGTTTATAACCACCTTATGAAGTAGACGCTACTACTGTGCCTACTTTATATAATAATAATAGTACCTAGCACATCTCACATCTTCTGAGCAACGGCTTTGTATTATACAAAATACTAAATTAAGCACTTCATGTACTTTCTATTACCTAATCCTCATAGTGTCCATGAAAGATTAGCACCATCCTTAAGTGAACAAACTGAAGTTCTGCAAGGTTAATTCATTGCCATAAAGCCATAGTTAGTAAATGGTGGAGGTAAGAGGCAAACCCATTTCTATCTAATTCAAAGCCCATGCTCTGTCCACAGGCAGCAACCCCTCTGAAGATGGGAAGAAATTTGTAATTTCTTTCCAACTCCTGTTAAAAAACTCACAGAACCTCTCCCTGCCTACTTTACTGCTATCTTTAGCCTAAGGTTCATAAGTTGATTTTGTTAAGTTTAGAGAGGATATTAAAAATATTTAAGAACTGCATGGATACCAACTCATCCGTGCCACTCCAGTGGTCAGTGCAACTCCAGCTTTATTTCTATGTTACTGGACCTTAGTTTGGCATGTGGTGGGACCAGGAGGACCAGAATAATAGGATGCTACTCATGAGTCTCAGAGAGGTGCCTGCCTGTCAACCACCATGGAAATATTTTAAGTAGTAATACTTGTATTAAGAAATGAGTATCCAGCCAGGCACCGTGGCTCATGCCTGTAATCCCAGCAGTTTGGGAGGCCGAGGTGGGCAGATCACTTGAGCCCAGGAGTTTGAGACCAGCCTGGGCAACATAGCGAGACCCCATCTCTACTAAAAATTTAAAAATTAGACAGGTGTGGTGGCAGCCACCTGTAATCCCAGCTACTCAGGAGGCTGAGGCATTAGAATGGCTTGAACCTGGGAGGCAGAGGTTGCAGTGAGCCAAGATTGCACCATGGCACTGCAGCCTAGGCAACAAAGCAAGCCTCTGTCTCAAAAAAGAAAAAAAAAATGAGTATCCAATAATAACTTCAAAACAAAGAAAGGAAGGAAAGAAAGAAGGAAGGAAGGAAGGAAGGGAGGGAGGGAGGAAGGGAAGGGAGGAAGGAAGGAAGCTAAGAAAGAATGAATCTTGGCAACATAAACTAATTGCAGGAAGAAACTGAGAAGTAGTATAACATGAAGACTAGGAGCTTAGTCTCTGGAAGCAAGCTGACTGGTTCAAATCATAGCTTCCTTGTTATGTGACATTGACAAATTGGCCTCTGTGCTACAGTTTTCTCATCTCTAAAATGCGTGCCATAATAATACTTACCTCACATGCTTGTAGTGAGTACTGAGAGAGATAACCCAAGTTTTCAACCAGCAAGAGCTTTCCACTACTGTAATATTTACATTCTTAATATTTCCTCTTGGAAAAGCCTGTATTTTTTTATCTAATAGTCTTATAGTTAATGACAATTCTTCGTGAGTTACATTAATGGAGGGCAGCAAAGACATAGATACTCCAAAACAGCAGATAATGATGAAGATTATTCTTAATGGCTTTTAAAAAATGCTTTCTGAGATTTTTTTTCCCTTGCAGATTAATCTCCACTTCAATTCACCAAATGCATATTGAATGCCCATTGTGGATTGGTCACTGTGTTACACCAGGGGTACAGAAATTAATAATATGGAATCCCCGACCCTGAGGAAATCAGTTTACCGTGAAAACAAATGTGCAAACAATCCTTTACAATGGGCTTATATAAAGTGGGTGGAGCCATCATGTTATGGAGTCATGTAAGGTTTTACGGATAAGGTACACATTACCCTCAGTGAGCAAGAGGGGAAGGAACATCCCAGGCAGGGAAACAGCATGCAAAGGAAGGACAAGAAGGCTGGAAAGAGCATGATATGTTTGGGGAACAGACAGGCGTTCATGTGGACACAGTGAACGGTGTACATGGGAGAGTGGAGGAAGTGGAGGCTCAACACATATGAGGAACCAGACTGAGAAGGACTTGATTTGCCATTGTAAGGAACCTGGATATAATCCTGTAGACAAAGGACTTCCTCAGGAGTGGTATGCTCAGCCATGTGTTGTAGAAAGATCACAGTGGCAGTGGCAGCAGGAGACAGGTTGAGTCTGAAGGGATGACAGGAAGAAAGTTAACTTTTCCTTTATGATACACTTTTACTGGCACTGGATATGCATTATCCCTTTGCAATGTGACACCAGAAATGCACCAGGTGGCAGAGGGCAGCTGGGTTGTAAACCATTTAATGTGCTGTGGACAGCTAGACCTGTGCTTCTGGAAGGAGCCTCTCACCCGCAGGGTTTGTGTCCCTAACTTGTGCTCCCATGTCATTTGTTTTTAACCTCTACAATGCTCTTAGCACCCTGAATTGTTCCTTTACATGTTTATCTGCCACTATGAACACTGGCTTTTTGAGGCCAAGGATAATGCCACTTCCTCAGGCCGCAGTGAGGTTCGTGGAGCACAGCCATGAAGAGAAGACAGCAGTGTGACCCACGGTATCTGGGGTAAACTCTCCTTGGCATCCTGTCATATTTCGGATAGAACCTCAACAGGGCTCCTCTTTGGTCCCACCAACTCGTTTCACTTCACAACTGCCCCAAGCTCTTGCCCGTCTTGGAACCTGCCCACATGCTGTTTCTTCCTCTCCTTCCTCCACCTAACTCTGAAAGGGAGACTCCTTCTTTTTCTTCATCCTAAAGTAAATATCACCCATGAAGGGAGGCCATTCCTGATCATGATTGTCCTCTGTGTAGGTTCCCTTGCTCACTCCATGCCTTCAGTCTTCACTGTGCCTCTTTGCTCCTTCGTAGAATGTGTTGAAATCTGGAGTTATAACTCCTTTTCTTTAATACACTATAATTACTTCGTGAAAATTCATAATATGTAATATTTAAGGCGCTGAAACATTCTGCAGCTAAAAAAGTTTTAAACTTTGTTTAAAAAACTTGATAAACTGGGTTTAGCAAGCTTATTGGAGGACAGAAATCTCTCCCTTATTTGTGTATATTTTTGGAGAAATGAAAGAAATGTAGAAAAGTTTTAAGGATAATATAATAAACACCCATATTTCCACTATCCAGAATTAACAATTGTTAACATTTTGTCATAGTTGCTTGCTGCCAGTGTTATATAAGAAATTAAAAGTTGCAGATAAATATAAATATCTCTTAATTACAACCCCTGAGGCTCATTCCTCTCCCCACTTCCCAGAAATTACTACCAAAATTAGTTTTGAGTGTGCACTTCCAAATATGTTTTTATACTTTTATATACATGTAGTAGTATCCATTACTGTCAAACTTTTGTGCTTTTAAATTTACATAAATAAATATATAACTTTTTAGTCAACATTATTTTTAGATACATTTATGAATGATTTTAACTGGTATAGACAGCCATAGAAGTATGCTATGATTTGTTTATCTATTTCTTATCTACAAATGGACATTAAGTCAGTCATCAAGTTTTTTGCTAATAAAAAATATGTTGTAATGAACATATCTCTGTATAGCCTATAGATCAAGAATATTTTCATTTTTGTTTTTAAGACATGTACCCAAGTGGAACTGCTGGGTCATAGCATGGACACATTTTTAATTTTACTGTATATTTATTAAATTGCTTTTCAGTGTGGCTTTAGCAATTTAAATCTGTGCCAGCAATGTGTGAGAGTAGCATTTGCCCAATATCTGTACCAGCATCTGCTATCTCATATTCTTTATTCCAACTAATAGGTGAAAATGGTATCTCATTGTGGTTTTAATTTCTATTTCCCTAGTTATGTGTGAAATTGAATTATATACAGACCCTATCTATTTTAAGATTTTAGCTCCTGGAGAAGGCTAAGTTGGATAGCCGAACTATTCCTGGAATTGTGCCTTGAATAGGCTTCTTTCTTCCAGGATATGATATACTTTGCACTTGCCCAGTCTTTGGCACAGAGAATGCATTGATTCATCTTAGCTGAGTGAATTAATAATGAAAATGTGATATATAAATAGGGCAAGGAACAGTTAACAAGTTACATTAATGACTTTTACATTTTTACATTTATTATTTATCATACAGATTTATTATAATATATCCATAACTAATATTACTGGGGATACACATCTTTGAAAAATATGTCATTGTTACATTTCTTCAAACTATTATTAAACACTTTTTGAATACTTTCCTTTGTAGGGAAGTCGATTTTTCTAGAGTTTGACAATAATCAACATTTAATATTATTTCTCTTGTGCACCTATTTAGAAAGCCCCTTTTTTACCCAGGAACAGTACTTCAGCACCTTTTTCCATATAGTTGCAAATTATTAATTAAGGAAATATTCCTAATTTAGTCTCTAAATTGAGTTCACAGTGCTTAACTTAGAAAGACATAACCACCTATTTTTGTTTTCCAAAATGTTTTATTGGTCTCCTTTTCAATTTAAAAATTACAAAACTATTTATGCTCACTGTAACAAGTCAAGTGCTATAGGAGGATATTAACAACTTTATTAATTTAATCCAAATATATTTGTTGAAGTCCCACTGTATTCCAAACAATCTGATAAACAGGTGGATATAACGAAGTGGATAGGTAGGAAATAGAAAAATCACATTCATTCATTCAACAAACACTGCTATACATCAGGCACTAAATTATGCCCCGAGGATACCAAAAAGAGTAAGATATCATGCCTGCTTTTCAGGAATTTGCTGCCTGGTGAAAACATAAAGACCATACAACATGATCTCTACTGGAAAGAATAGAACACATGGTCTCTCTAAGGATTCTAGGGAAATTGGGGGATTCTTTGCTGGGTAAGGCTGAGGTAATTTAGGCCAAAGAGCCAACCTAGTGAAATGTTTACATAACTGAGAGTGGGATTATCAAGGAAGATGACACAGGTGGTAGTCAAAAATAAAGTCAAAGGTCAGAGCCAGAGATCAAATCTCTCTGAGGGATGTAGTAGAGGTCAGAGACTGGGAAGGCACAGAGCTGGGAGAGATAAGCTTGAGATACATAACAGTAGTGAGTTCAGCCAGAAGTTGTGGCCAGTATAAGAGTGACCAAGTTCTGTTTTTATGTGGTGTCAACTGTGGAATGTGGAACCGGGACTGGTCAATTAAAGAAGCCCAGTAGGACCACACAGATTGATGTCAAGAGCACATGAGGTTTGTTTCATAAAGAATGAGTAGTAATCTGCCAGGCAGTCAAAGTGAAGGAGGGGCAGAATTGGCCAATGCATTGGATGCTTCAGAGAACCTGGAGGTTCAAGCAATGGTGAAAGATAAGGCTCCAGCAAAGGGTAGGTAGGAACGCATGTAATCTGAGGCTGATGGCAGGGCATGGTGAGGGGTTTAGAGGCTACCACATGGCTTTAAGTGAGGAGAGAACATGATTTGAGTTATGTGTGAAAATTGTACAGGAGAACACTGAGGAAGATAATAAAACAGCCAAACAAGAAGAGAAGATGGCCAGAAACAAGGCAGGATAGAGAGAGGAGAGGGTGAGGAGTTGAGAAATATGTCAGGATGCAGGAAAAAAAAAAAAAAACACATGTCAACTATTTCCTATTCTTTTTTTTCTGAAATAACCAACTGCAGAGAAAATGCAAGAAGAATGGAATTGAATATTTCTTACTCACTTTTATAAAATTTCATTATTTTTGGAGAATGTAACTAGAGAATTTTAAAAGTGCAATAGGAGAAGCATTTTTCTCTCAGTTGCAGCTGAAAGCAAGAAGGGTATAATCACATGAAAATAAAAACTTAGGGCAAAGGAATATTTCAAGCCTTTACCAGAGAGGACGTATCTGTCATTGTTTGCTGATCAATAAATTATTTTCTAACAAATTGGCATTGATTTTTAATAAGGCTATAAGCCTGATAACTGTTTGAATGTGTCTTGTATATTTTATGTTCTACTAGAGAAGACATATGTTGGTATGTTAATTTATTCATCTACTGATGGATAAATAAGTAAAATGATGAAATAATAAATTCCAGCTCTTATAACCTGAATTTCAAGTCATAACCTGGAAGCATTTTCCCACTTTACAAATTATGATATAAATATGATCTAATGTCTTCCCTTAGAAATAGAATTTTAAATTGCCTTTTAAGGAATCATTAATTCTATGCTATGTTCCTGGCTTCAATAAGAAAATAACTTACTTAATCTTTCTTTCCCTGAATCTCGACTACTTTTCTCTCTGATCTGTTCCATTTTCCACAAAGTTCTTTTAAAACATGAAATGCCCACATGTGTGTTTCTTCTTTCCCTTCAGCAGCTGAATTTTCTGCCACATATTTACATGATCTGGTGGCCAGCTCATCAGTCCATTCCTCTCATGTGGAAATCACTGGAGTGCAAAACCCTCTCCGGGTGGCACTGCACTAATTATTTGTACGACATGGCTAGAGGAGCCATGCTTGCTCCGGATTCATTTTGAACTTATCAAGGAAGGATGTGGATGACATCAGAAAAGGATTTTACAAGACTCTGTCTAGACTGCCAAAACAATCTGTGGTGGGAGAAAATTGCGTAAATATGGGCTACCAGGAAACAGTCATTTTTCTTCTCCCCTCCTTGTGGTCCTTTTTTGGTGTGGAACAGAGTGCAGCCTGGGCTGGCAATTCTGTAAATTATACTCTTTGAATCATGTAATAATAACTCAAGGACCAGAATGATTTAATGCCATATGGTAAGTGAATGTGGGAATCATCTCAGACCAAATAAATAAATAGAAGAAGCAAGTGACTTTGAGCTCGTTTTAACTTACATGTTTCTTCTAAATTTCTTAGCTTTATCCAAGATTTTGTGGGCATTAGCTAGACAGACACTACAAGGCTAAATAATAAATGGACAAGTGGTGATCCAGGTTTTCTCCTTTGGATGGAACACAGGGCCCAGAACCAACCCATGGATATCTATGAGAGTCTCTTTCCCTGTACCCTAACTACTGAGGGTCTGGCAGAGCCTCATATTAGCTAAATTGGGGGAAGGAAGTCCAAAATGGCTACCATGTGCCAAACAACGTGCTGTTTTCCGTAATGCTAAGATCCAACCCTTAAAAAGAATAACTTGGTGAGTTTTCATCTTTGAGTTTCCTTTTTAATTTTTGAACCCAGAAATGATCACAAAAAATGGAAATAGATGCACTCCTTGAAGTGTTAAACTTGTACTATGGGTGACATTTGTCTCTATTTTAAACAAAACTTGGAACTCAAGAAAAAGATTCAGAGTTACATAGAACTGAATCTAAAATCCTAACAAGCATTGCTTTTTCTTCCTGTTTTTCCCTTTTCTGGGTTCCTATTCTATCTTTGGCAGCAATTCTCTTTCCCCTACTCACAGACCACCATATACTTTTTACCACCATGCTGTTTTAGATCACTCAAATCTGTTCAAAATTGGCCTATTTGGGGGCCCATATTTTTCAAGGACTGGTTGAGGGTTCCTGAACATTCAGACTAAAGTGTAAATGACCAATTATGCTACATAACGAATCATTTGAAAAATTAGTGGCTTAAAGAAACAACCATTTAAAAAAGTATTTTATGATTTTCTGGTTTGGCTAGAACCTGCATGATTCCTCTAATGGCCTCACTTGGGGTTTCTTATGAGGTTATAGTCAGATGGTATTTGGGCTGCAGATGGGACTTGGTGGTTGATACCTTGGCGCTCCTCCACGGCTCTCTCTTCCTGGCTTCTCATCTTCCAGGACCTCTCTCTCCATCAGATGGGCCTAGACTTCATACATGGTGGCTCATGGCTCCAACAGGAAGGAAGTAAAAGATTCCAGGCCTTCTTAATGCCTGGACTTAGAAGTCTCAGCACATTAGTTTCTTTGTAGGCCCAGCCTGAATTCAAGAGACAAGGACATAAGCGCTGTCTCTTGGTGGATGGGATAACATGTGTGCACATGGAAAGAAAGAATTGTTTGAGGCCAATTTTAAAGAGTAACTACCACCTAAGCATCTTCATATTGGGAAAAGAAAGAAAAAGGAGAAGGAAGGAAGGAAAGAAGGAAGGGAGGAAGTGGAGGGAGGGAGGAAGGAAGGAAGGAAGGAAGGAAGGAAAGAGGAAGGGAAGGAAGGGAGGGAAAGAAAATGTTCACAGAAGTCATGCATTAAGGGAGTCTATACTGCTGGATATTTTAGGTAACATGACTACGTTGTAAAAGAGATGATTTGGAGTATGCTTTTAGCTCAAATTGTACTGTGAGGGGACATTTTACATTTGCTGGAGTAAACCTATTCTAGTTGTACCTTCATATCTCTCCTGCAAGTCATATAACCTCTACCTTGCCCATCGGACACATTTAGGCTCAGCCTTAACATATGGAGAATCAGAGCAGACCAACTAGCCTGGACACAGCACAGTCCCCTCCAACACAGTGCAGAACCTCAGAGAATCTGTGAACTGGGTAGGAGGTAGAAGGTAAGTAAGCAAGGGCAATATTTGTGTATGTAAAGGCTTAGAGACAGAAAAGCATGTGGTATGGATGGGTAACAGTGTGCAGCTGTGGTTAAAAGGGAACTCGGCTTTAGAAATCCAATGTTCCAGTCACCGTTCTGTCATTTGCTGGCAATGTGACTTATGACAAATCACTGGAGTTCTTGAACCTCTAGTTTCCTCAAACGGGTAATGAGGAGGTCTGTTGTATCAAAAATGAAGGGAGGTGCATGGTTAAAATTATTTTGTTAACTAAAGTGCTTTGCAAATGCAAAATTACAAAAGCATAAGATGAGAAGTCATAGAAGATAAACTATAAATTTTAAAAAACTAAACTATTTTTCTAGTTCATGACAGATTAAAAGAAAAATAACAAGAAACAAGTGCAGTGAAGCTGAAATAAATTAAAAAGCACATAAACCACATAGATGGCTTATAGTGAGTCTATTCCATCTAAAAACACACTTTACATTGCTTTACAGTTGAATTCACACACCTGGTTTAATCTGGAAATTGGTATACATCATTTTAAAAGTTTTAATTAACTAGTTCTATTTGCAATGCAAATAGATATATTTGCATGTATTTAATTGTATTTAAAGCAGAGATGATTTATCAAGAGCAGAAGTTATTCCATTATTTAAAGTCCCACAGGTGTTTGCCTTTCACATTCTAGGACAATTAGCTGACTTGCACTAATTTGGGACTTGTACTAACGTTACACTTAGTATGCATAGGACGTCATCGAAAACAAATGAGTCACAGGAAAAATTGTTTTATATAGAGCATTAACTCTTGTCATTAACTTAGATGATTTGACTCTGGCTGTAAGACCAAATGTAGTGAGGAGCGGAGACAGGGAGGACAAAAGAGAAGAAGCTGCTTCCTCCTGCCTTTAGTACAGGGTTCAAAGGGTATGTCTGCACAAAATCCTAGGGCCAGCACTGACATATGAGTTTTCACATGCATATGGAGTGAGAAGTTGACTGAGCGTGTGCCTGCAGCCCTGAGTGGGTTTTCTTTTGCCTCCCTGTTGAAACTTAAAATACTGCACTCACCAGTAGAGAATGACTCATTTATGGAGACCCCCTTGAAACTTAAGGCTCCAAGAACCTGTGTGTAGTTTTCAGGAGGACCAAAACAGGTCCAGGGCAAAGCAAGCTTGATGGAGCACTTGCCAGCAGCCAACTGCACAGGATTTAAGATGGTACAACTGGTAATAATAGCACTGAGACAGTGGATTCAGGCTGTGAGGTGGTCCTAGTTTTGATGAAATTGACACTGATATTGATGTCTCTAAGCACATGGGGATGTCAAGATGACTCAGATATATATTTAATGGCCTGCTCTTGCAATGTAATATTTAGAATTCCTTCCCTTTCATGTTTGTAAATCTGGGAGATATTATCACCTGAAAAGCTAAGACAGGCTGGTTCAAAAAACCTAAAAGAGCAAGCTCTGGGGTTTCAAACCTTCTTCCTATGTTCTGTAGTTCAATCTCATTAGACTATTCCACACTGCTCAAACATCCACATTCTTCAATAACTTTGTGCGTCTACTAATTTTTTTCTGTAAATTAAAGTTTTATAGCTTCCACTGTGATAACTTCTCTGATTTTTTCATCAGAATTAATTGTTTTTAGTGTCAGAGGTGTGTGAACCAGAGCAAGTCCATCTTCAATAGGGGCTGGGTAAAATGCGGCTGATACCTACTGGGCTGTATTCCCAGACAGTTAAGGCATTCTAAGTCACAGGATGAGACAGGAGGTTGGCACAAGATACAGGTTATAAAGACTTTGCTGATAAAACAGGTTGCAGTAAAAAAGCCGGCCAAAACCCACCAAAAACAAGATGGCAATGAGAGTGACCTCTGGTTGTCCTCACTGCTGCACTCCCACCAGCACCATGGCAGTTTACCAATGCCATGGCAATGTCAGGAAGTTATGCTATATGGTCTAAAAAGGGAAGGCATGAATAATCCACTCCTTGTTTGGCATGTAATCAAGAAATAACCAAAAAATGGGCAACCAGCATCCCTTGGCGCTGCTCTGTCTATGAAGTAGCCATTCTTTTATTCCTTTACTTTCTTAATAAACTTACTTTCTCTTTACCCTGCAGACTCACCCTAAATTCTTGTGTGAGGTCCAAGAACCCTCTCTTGGGGTCTGGATCCAGACCTCTTTCTTTAACACTAGCTCTGGGAAGAATCCTAACTTAACACTGTAAGTATGCTATTCAATTTAATCTTTATAACAACCATATAAAGCTATTCTCATAAGCTCCATTTTACAGATAAGGAAGATGAGGGTTCAAGAGTTTAAGTAACTTACCCAAATTCAAACTGATAATAAATAGTGGTGACATGATTATAACTCACACCTATTTGTGACTCAGGAACTGATTCTCTCCTGACTTACTATGATGTGCCTCCATCTAACCCTTATTTCAATATCTCACATTATAGTCATGTATGTGACTGTTTCTTCCATAAATTGCTTAAAGGAAGGTATTATTTACTCTAGATGCCTGTTGCCACTACAATGCATTACATATGCAAATTTTAATGTTCGTTGTAATAAAATTAAATCAAATTCCTTTTCTGCCACTTTCAACTGAGATATTTTTCAGCTGTTGTAACCTCTAACTCTGATTCTTTTTTTTTTTTTTTTTTTTTTTTTGAGATGGAGTTTCACTCTTGTTGCCCAGGCTGGAGTGCAATGGCATGATCTCGGCTCACCACAACCTCCGCCTCCTGAGTTCAAGCGATTCTCCTGCCTCAGCCTCCCGAGTAGCTGTGATTACAGGCATGCACCACCACACCCAGCTGATTTTTTTGTATTTTTAGTAGAGACGGGGTTTCTCCGTTTTGGTCAGGCTAGTCTCGAACTCCCGACCTCTGGTGATCCGCCCACCTCGGCCTCCCAAAGTGCTGGGATTACAGGCGTGAGCCACCGCGCCCGGCTAACTCTGATTCTTTTGGTAGAGATAGAGATACTCATTAATTTAGTCACCACATGAGGGGTGAGTGAATCAATGCTGATGCTGGTAAATTTTTCACTTTTATACTTCTGCAATGCTGACAAGGCTGCTGATGTATGACAAACATCTTGGCTCAGCTCAGATGAATAAAACCAAATTGTTTGTACATGCTAATGCAATAGATGGCCCTCTTTGCTCTTACAGAAATTGCAGCTTGATTATTAATTATAAATGCCCTAGGACTATGTGCTTTTGGCAAGCTACAAATTCTTCCTTGTCTAAGTTTTTCTTTACTTTTCAGAATGAAAAATGAAGAAATGAGCCATATTTGTATCAAGGGAAGTACACAGTTACAAACCAAGCTATGGTTTTGAGAATTTAATTACTATTGCTAATCTGCTTAAAAGTGACTAAAACCAAATAAGTGGCTCAAATTTTTGCTTCGTAGATTCTTTATAGATGCAAAATACATTGACCCTCCAGACCAATACATTTTGGCCTTAACACTGGAGCAGCAATTGGCTTTGCTCTAGACCTGTATAATTCTCATTTTGCTTGATCTCCTCAGGAGATCAATGTGCACATCAGCACATTTCCCCAACTCTCAGCTGCCAAATTAGCATCTCCATCTGCCCTGTCTACACAAGTTTGTCGGATTATTGAGCTCCTGATTGGCTACATTCTGACATAAGTGCTTTCTTTAGATAACACCTTCCCTTCCTTGTTATTGGTTTTTCTTGGGTTCTGTCTTTGAACTTACCTGTTCTTTCAAAGGACTCAGCAGGCTGCATGGCTGCAAAGCAGGTGCAAGGGCTAAAAAGACTCAGCAAATTATACTCTAAGAGCAAAGTCCAAAGAGTCAGAGGGGAAAAAAAGGAAGAATTAAGATAATTCCAAGAGAGGCCACTATGGAAGTGAACTATTGATCTTTCTGTAGAGATGAAGAACAATCTGGGAGGTATAAGGAGAAGAAAATTAAATTGACAGTCATCTATTTTAAGTGGTCCAAACCAAATGATCAAACCAAAGCATTTCATTGAGTTTCTTGAACTACCACAGGTTGTTGCAAAAATGTATTCAATGTCATTAAAACAACTCTTATTTGTCTAATTCAACTGAATTGTTCAACCTTCACTTAGTGTTTCAGCCTAGCAAAGGAAATATGAGAATGAGCAAAATCCTAGTTATTTTTACAGGCTTAATTGCATTCTTACATTTCCAAATGACAATTCACCCTAGAAAGCCCCACCCAATTGAATTTCCTGCTCTTCATCTATTTTTCACAAGTTTCTCTTTCTAAACTTATTCTTTCACTCACCTTTTCCTCTCCACATCTTTTCAAATTTCAAAGAGGCAGTGGTTGGGGCATAGCCAGGTTTGGGCAATAGGCTTAGGGCAGGAAGGTGTGGTTAGGGTGGAGGTGGTAAGAAGGCATTCTAGCTCTTTTATTTTCGCATTTCAGGTCTTGGTAAAATGCAGTCTTTGTATGTGTGGGTGTTTTTCTATGATGTGCAGGTATGCACAACTCTATTCCCTCAAATGAGTAACCATGAGTATGTCAATCTTGGAATAGCCTATGAATTTATATTACCTACAGAGGAAACTGTGCAGTCAGAGGCAATTTCACATGGTGCTCAACTTTCCAAATAATGCAAACAACCAAAATTATTTCACAAAAAGAAATTAGGGAGATTGATTTTTTTTATTTCATTTTTGAGTGGGAATAATCATATTCTCAGTAAGGCATTTGTTTGAAAATCATCACTCTGAATGGATAAATACCTTCATAGGCACAAGCCAAATTTAATTCAGCATTGTTATGGCAACATCAACATAATAAACTATTAATTTATTAACAAAAGGCAATAATTTAGTTATATACATGGAGTTTCTGAGAACATATGCCCAGAAATCTTTATAGAAAGATGTTTTGTGAACAGTTTATGGCTTTGGTGTTAAGTGTTTAGAAATGATGCTCTGTAGCCAGGCACAGTGGCTCACGCCTGTAATCCCAGCACTTTGGGAGGCCGAGGCGGGTGGATCACCTGAGGTCAGGAGTTCGAGACCATCCTGGCTAACACGGTGAAACCTCATCTCTACTAAAAATACAAAACATTAGCCGGGCGTTGTGGCGGGCGCCTGTAGTCCCAGCTACTCAGGAGGCTGAGGCAGGAGAATGGCGTGAACCCGGGAGGCGGAGCTTGCAGTGAGCCGAGATCATGCCACTGCACTCCAACCTGGGTAACAGTGCGAGACACTGTCTCAGGAAAAAAAAAAAAAAAAAAGAAATGATGCTCTGTAGTCAAAAAATGTTGAAGCAGAATGAAGCCTTAGAGACCACCTGGTACTATCTGTCACTTTACAGAAAGAAAATGGGTGGCTCCTAATTGAGTAACTCCAGGTCATTCCCCTCATTAGAAGTAGAGGCAGAGAAGCAGGATCCATCATTCTGCACCTTCCATTAAGCCAAACTGACTTTTCTTTTCTTTTTTTTTTGAGACAGAGTCTGGCTCTGTCACCCAGGCTGGAGTGCAATGGCGCAACCTCAGCTTACTGCAACCTCCGCCTCAGGAGTTCAAGTGATTCTCCTGCCTCAGCCTCCAGAGTAGCTGGGATTACAGGCGCCCACCACCACGCTTGGCTAATTTTTGTGTTTTTAGTAGAGAGGTGGTTTCGTCATGCTGCCAGGCCTGTCTCAAACTCCTGACTTCAAGTGATTTGCCCCCTCGGCTTCCCAAAGTGCTGGGATTTCAGGTGTGAACCACTGGTCCCAGCCCCACACTGTCTTTTAGGGCTCCTTTTCAATCTAGGATGTCACGATCCTGAGCAAACTCTATCAGGACCATAAGTGTTGAAAGAAATAAAACATTCTTGAGTTTTTAACATTGTAAAGACTAGTGTAGATGGCATAAATGTTCATTGAGAACTTAAGTTCAATCAGGTATAGTTATGCTTTGATATTAATGTCCATATATTTGTCTCCTGCCAAAATAATTATTTTATAGTTATAGCAATTTAAGAAAGTTTCAATGCAATGTAAATAGACATTTAAAATATGTGGAGAGCACTCTGATTCCCAAATTCATTATGAATGACACATGAACAGTGTAAGGGAAGCTTAATTTCACCTTTTTTTCTTATTTAAGAACTCACACAAATTTCATTACAAATAGAAAAGTCAATATTAAGTTGAATTTTCCATACAAGTAGATTTGTAATGGAAAAAGGAGATAGGTGCAACAAACTAACTCCGTATGAAATTTAGAAGGTTGATTGGAAAAGCCCGTGGCTAATTTTCAGGAGAGGATCAATTCCATTCTGATTTTAGTGAATGATGTGTAATTATCCTTTTCCTTAGATTTCAACTGAAAATTTCTTTTCTTCTTTAGTTCTTAAATCTGCCTTTAGTTATTTGACACAGTATATTTGAAGTAAACACGTAAAGTATACTCAGGGATAAAAAATATAAATTATTTTCCCCATCATAATTCCGTGAATTTGTGTTCATAGATCTGCATAAATTACATACCTTTCTGAAATTTTCTGATGCAATTTAAAAAACAACCTTCTTTTGAGATACTTCTTTTTCTGATTGTTTCTTATCCAATTTTCATTTTTTCTAATTTTTCGTATGATAGGATTCTTTCATATACATTTTTTTCTTTGTAGACACAGGGTTTTGCTTTGTCATCCTGGACAAAGTGTCATCTTGGAGTGTAGTTGCACAATTATAGCTCACTGCAGCCTCGAACTCCTGGGCTCAAGTGATCCTCCCATCTCAGCCTCTAGAATATATGTAACTACAGGTGCTGGCCACCACACCTGGCTTAATTTTTCCAATGACATCAGAGAAGAGAGAGGAAAAACAGGAAGTGAAACAGACAGACAGACTTGGGAATATACGTATAGGTTATTGTTTTTGTTGGTTTGTTGGTTTGTCATCAGTGTTAACATCAAAATTGATAAGCCATATCGACAGCATATACCCTATATGTGACTAGAATAGTGCTCTACCTCTGTGGTCTTTTTTCCAAAAGCACATAATCCCCACCTAATCACAAGAAAACTATCAGCCAAATCTCAGTGAAAGAAGTTCTACAAAATGCCTGACCATAATCCTCAAAACTGCCAAGGTCATCGAAAATTAAGAAAGTCAGGGAAACAGGAGCCTATGGAAAGATGACTATTAAATGTAATGTGGTATCCTGGATGGGAATCTGGAACAGAACAAGAATACCAGGAAAAAAATGAGAACAACTTGATAAAATATGGACTTTAGTTAATAAAAATTATCAACATTGGTTCATGAATTGTGACAAATTATCTCACATTACCATACTAATGTAAGATCTTAACAATAGGGGAAATTGGATGTGAGTATATGGGAACTCTCTGAGCTATCTTTCAATAATTCTGTTAATCTGAAACTGCTCCAAAATGTACAGTTTATTTTCTATAAGAAGCATATTAGCATCCCTGTATAGAGGAAGAGGAGGGGGAGGGCATTCTAACAGAAGTTACAGCCTATGCAAAGGCATCCACGATATCATCTAGCCCATGGCTCCTCCCCTTCCATTTTACCTTTGAAGGAATCTAGACCCAGAGTCCTCAATATTCTATTCCTTAGCTCCCCCTATTCCAATGCAAATGGAATCAGTGAAAGAACAATGGAGTTGGGAGATGGAAATCTGGGTTTCAGTTCTGTTTCTCCCACTTCCTAACCGTAAGACCTTGAGCAAAGTGCTTATAGTCTTTAAACAGGTTTTTGTTTTGTTTTGTTTTGCTTTTTATAGAACTAACAACTCCTGCTTAATTAGTGAGACTGTTGCAAGGATCAAAAGAGAAAACAGATGTGAAAAAACAAGTGAAAGCTGTGATTATTTTCATTTCCCACATCCTGATTGCTCTATCAATCCCCCTCCCACTCAAACCCCAGTGACAACTTTTAGTTACACTCCTTGGCTCTGCAGGCTCTGGGAAGGAAAGCTTATCTTAAGTTCCCAGACTAAAGGTCCATGTGCCAGGTAGTTGGCTGTTTCTTTCTTGATTAGCCTCAGAGTGATACTGCAATGGGTAAAATGGTAGCAGGAGCAATGAGGAATAATGAGTTTCATCCTAGGCGTCACTTGTTCGCACCTGCTAGCCTAGGAGATGATTATACTAGAGGGATTTGATGGAAGCATAGGTCAGAAAAACAGGGTTCAAAACACACACACCATCTTTTGCTGCATCAGTTAGTATCTCTATATTTCAGTTTTCTCATCCAAAAAATGTGGATTATATTTTCTACTCTACATACTTCCCATAATACCCTAAATTTATTATAGAAAATACCACATATTAAAATTATCCCCTCGCCAGTGTCTGTAAAATAAGATTATAATTTCCTTCATATCATAAAGCAGTTCTTGTTTATAGTTATATACTCAGTATTTAGTATATATTAGATGTTAAACAAATGACTGGTAAATTTAAAATTGGAAATTCTATGTGTCAGATTTCATATCCATGACTAACTGCATTACCTCATATAACCTTTGGAATCACTCGGGGTTGGAGGTAGTGGGGTGAATTAATATGCTCATTTTACAACTCAGGTTCTGAGAAGTGACCAAGTACAAGCTTCCACCCCAGGCCCTGGCTCTTGCAAATCTGAATACCCACGTCTGGAATGCTCTGCTCCCAGACGTCATAGCAGTTCACTCTCTCACCTCTTACAAGTTTTTACAGAAATGTCACTTTCTCCTTGAGGGCTTCTCTAACCAGTCTATGTAAAATTTCAAATCTTATTCTTACCCACAACTCCCTCTTTCAAAGCCTGCTTTATTTTTGTCTATAGCAATTATTATACTCTGATTTCCTAATAGCCTACTTTTAAATTTTGTTTACGATCTGCCTTCCCACTTCCCCTTTACATACACAGAGTCAGAATGTAACCATCATCAGGCCAGGAATTTTTTCCTGTTTTGTTTACAGATGAATCCCCAGGACTTAGAAGAGTGCCTGGCACATTGAATGAATGAATACATGCATGCATGAGTGAATGAATGGGCGTCGAGACCTGGGCTCTATGTTATATTCAGTTCTATCATTTTATATCAAGAGGGTTCTCTACAGTAAATAAGAGATTTTTAAATAAAGTGATCTCATATCTTTGTTGGGTTTTGTTGATATGATTGTTTTATTTATTTTATTTTTATTTTTATTTTTTTTGAGACAGAGTCTCGCTTTGTCACCCAGGCTGGAGTGCAGTGGCGCGATCTTGGCTCACTGCAAGCAAGCTCCGCCTCCCAGGTTCACGCCATTCTCCTGCTTCAGCCTCCCGAGTAGCTGGGACTACAGGCGCCTGCCACCACGCCCGGCTAATTTTTTTGTATTTTCAGTAGAGACGGAGTTTCACTGTGTTAGCCAGGATGATCTCGATCTCCTGACCTTGTGATCCGCCCGCCTCGGCCTCCCAAAGTGCTAGGATTACAGGAGTGAGCCACCACGCCCGGCCTGTTTTATTTATCTTTTTAATGACACTTAGATTCGTTTGTTAGAGATTAGGAGTACTACTTGGAATTCAAGAAGCTCTTGTAGCCCCTGAATAAAATTTTATCTGTCGAAGCTAAGTCATGGAGAAGGAATTAAAACAGAACCAGAGAAGTTTCTTTATTACATCTTTAAAGAACCACTTGCTTACAAAATTCCATTTATGCCAAGAAAACACACACAGGTACACACACATACACACAGGATGAGAACGATGGGGGTGGAATAATTTTAAATCTCAAAAGATTAATGACAGGGAAGTGGGACCTGAAGTTTCGAAGGATGATTAAAAAAAGAATTATTTTCTACACAGGTCTTTCTTCTTTTGACTGTATTAGCTAAAGAATTTTATTTATTTACTTTTGTTCTTTTTTTTTTTTTGCAATTTTGTTACATGCATAGATTGCATATTGGTCAAGCAAGGCTTTTTAGGGTATTCGGCACCTGAATAACATACATTGTACCCATTAACTAATTTCTTGTTCTGAACACTCAACTTGTGTTTGGTATTATAAAATAAAAATAAGTAAGCCTTGGAGAACCAAATAAATTGTTAGCTATAAAAATATCCTTATGAAATAATTTATGTTCCTTTTTAATGACTTTTCACTCTAATATTTCTTAGAAGTGCTCTTGTAAATGTCTAATGTATCCACAGGCTGTCGTCTTATTGGTCAAGGCAAAGTAATGACTTTGTCTATTTTACGCTTGTCTGTAGTACTTCAAAATTACCTTTTCATATCCATGAACTTGAGTCAATTCTGGAGGATTTTAAAGAATTTGGTGCATTTAAATATACCATTCAATTAAATTGCTTGAGTTTTTGTTTGTGTATCTATGTTCCTGAAGGTGGTTCTATTTAAATTATTAAATTGCTGTAACAAATTTTTTAAAACTTATACAAAAGTGCTTTAGGATTACAGGTGGCTCACTCCTGTAATCCTAGCACTTTGGGAGGCCGAGGCGGGCGGATCACGAGATCAGGAGATCGAGACTAGTTTTCTTTAAATTCTAACTTTATTCACATGAGTCTTTCAAATGCAGACTGGGAATGATTGAAGAAAAGCTTAGTGCATAGGCCAGTTGTTCTCATTTTAAGAATCACACAGGAATCCTGTAAAAATGGAGATTCCTTCTGAAGCCATATTAGACTATAAGCTCCGCAAGAGTAAGGATTTGTCGTTTTGTTCACTGCAGTATCCTCAGCACCTACAGTACCTGGAACATAACAGGTACTCAATAAATAATAGTGAATAAATGAATGAAAATCTAGTATGAAGACATCATGGGAACTTGCACCTTTAAAATTCCCTTTAGTGCTTCTGTTGTAGGGGGTCCTCCTGACCCAATCACAACTGAGAAACTTTAATTTATATTTTCTAATTATTCATCACTGTACAGATGTCATCACTATAGTGGGATTCTTCACTGCTTAATAGTTGTACTACTTTCTTGACTTTTCATTCCAAACATTTTTATTGCTAGATATAATATAGAGATAACTTAAATGTCAGCTTAGAAAACTATTATAAAGCAAAAAGCTGTGTAACCATTATCCAGGTCAAGAAATAGAAAGTTGCCACTTTCTAGAATCCCCACCTTGTGACCCTTCCCTTCATAATATCCTCTTTTTCTCTTAAGAGAATCACAACCATGACTTTGCTGATACTCGAATTCTTGCTTTTCTTTACTCTTTTCTCATCTAAACATACATCCCTAAGTACAATAGTTTAGTTTTGTTTATATGTAAGTGGAATCATACAGTTTATATTTTTTGTGTCTGACTTTTTTTACTCAATGTACGTAAGAGCAATTCATCTACGTTGCTGTGAATGTCTGTGTTTATTAATTTTTTGCTTTTTGTAGTTCCAGTGTACAAAAGAGTTAATCCAAATGACCTTATCATCATTACTACAAGGGGAAGTCAGATTGAGTTTCCTTACCTTTTCATCAGCAAGGGAGAATATAAATATAGAGGTGATTTAGATATATAGATACCATACAAGCATGGTATATATACATCTGTACTTTAAGAGAGCATACCCGGTAAAGAAGTTGCATATATCAAGTAACAATTTCATCAGTTTGTGTTAATCGAAGTATATAAACCCGCTACTCAGAGCCTCCAAGTGAATTGAGTTGATAAAGGCTCTCTGCCTCTTACACTTCGGGTCACAGAGCCCAGGGAGAGTGTAGAGCCTAATGAAGAGTGTGGGCTTTAGAGTCAGGCTATCTGGGCTGGATCACTGTCTCTTTCATTACCGTCTGTGTGCCCCTGGTCTACTTACTTACTCTTCTGGAATCTTGGTTTTCTTGTGTATAAAGGAGGGATTTTAATAATAGTTACTTCATAGGATTGTTGCAGTAATTAAAAAAAGATAGTGTCTGAGCGGCACTTGATTAATATTGGGTACTCACCATGTGATAGGCCTGTCTCTAAAGACTTCTAACAGGCTTATGTGTAATTATTTCATTTAATTCTCCCTTAACTGAGAGATCCACAAAGGAAATGTTGGAAATGCAAATATATGAAAGACCAGTACAACATGACGTCTGGATTTCTAAGATGCAATACATTTTATTCTAATTCTTCTGTGCATTTAAAAATAGCACAGAATAACCCCTAAAAGTGAGTTCTAAAAGGTATTTAAAGGAATACTTGTGAGGAATGCTATTTTTAATGTCTTTATTTTTAATGAACAATGACTCATTTCATAAATAAAATTGTCTCTTTCTCTAGCTGTTTCCTCTGAACAAAGAAGGCTTATGTTATAAAGCAGAATTATGCTAGATTAAGAGCTTCTTTACCTTTTTCTGGAAAACTATATGTTGTAAGTCCGGAGGAATATATTAATGAGGAAGTGAACCTCAAATGAGAGCTATGATAATATGAAAAAGATTTTAGTTATAATAATGATTGTTAACACTGATTAGTTGCTCATGTTTGTACAGTAACACTAAGCACTGAAGTAAGTACATGTGATGAGACGATGTTTTGAGATAGTAATTTTTGTTTTCCTCTTTTCTTTCACCTGATTTAATTAGAAAGTCAAAGCAGAAGGAGAAACGTGGGTCAGGGGAGTGAAGGGTCTCAGCAATAACCAGTGTGATCCCACATCCCCTCCCTCCTTCCCAAACAACTGGCTATTGTCTGAGAGTCTGGAACTGTGCTATCCAGTACGTTAGCCATGAGCCACATGTGCTATTGACCACAAGAAATGTGACTAGTCTGAATTGCAATGTGCTAAGAATTTAAAATACATACCAGCCTTCAATGACTTCATACAAAACAATTAGTGTAAAACACTTCATTAATTTTTGATATTGATTATATGCTTAATTGATCATATTTAAATATATTGAGTTAAATAAAATATATCATCAAAATTAAATTCATGTGTTTCTTCTAAGTTTTTGAAATGTGTCTTCTAGAAAATTTAAAGTTACATATACAACTCACCTTATATATCTATTAAGAACAGTGGTCTAGAACTTGGAACAACCCTGAGAGTAGAGAGACAATCTACAAAGGGCTGAGGTTAATTTACAAAACAGCCAGGTGGAGTGGGAAGTCTAAAAACAAATTAAATTGAGTTATTAAAATAAATATCTACCTCTGACCTGCCTCAGTTTTGGGGCTGATATTTATAACTGTTGCACACAGCTGATCTTATTTAATTTTTACCATAACGCTAAGAAAATATTATCTCTATTTTGAAGTTGAAGAAACCAGAACTTGGTTTAGTTAGTGCACTAAACCGAAATCACACAGCCAGGTACTAGATCGAAGCCAGGAAGTCTGCCTCTAAGTCCATAGTTTTAAGCACCATGCACTACTGTGACTCTAGAATATAATGCCTGTATAAAATGTTTATAAAAATTGGTACATTGAGCATATATGATATACTCTTTCTTCTTCAAAGAACAAATAAAATTTAACTTCTCTAACTCAATGCATGTCCCTAACTCTGAAAGACAGAATGAGAAGATTCAAATTCTGCATCCAAAGAGGTGCCTAGATGCTTTCAGGTTCCATTCTTAGAACACAGAAAATAACCTATACACAATAATATATCATTCTTATGTTATGTTTGTATAGTTCCCCACAGTTTGCAAAACTTTTAGATATATTTATGTCATTTATGTGACAAAACTTTCGTATAAATTATTTCTTTAATGAAACTTGGGAACTGGGAAAAGCTGAATGACTTGCACAGGGTCTAACAACTCACCAGGCCTACGAGTCTCAGACTAGCTCTCTTGCCATTGCACCACATTGCACCTGTAGAAAATTAGCAAAATGAGGGCGTGGATATAATTTAGGAAGCTGGAGAGTGAAAGAGAGAAAGAGAGAGAGAGAAAGAGAGAGAGAGAGAGGATTTGGGGAACTGAATTAAGAGAAGAGGCACCATGGAAGAGGAGAACAGATAGATTTGACAGATTGTAGAAAGCAGAGTGCACATGATTTAGTGCCTTATAATTTTTGTGATGGGTGATTTTGTTTGTCAACTTGGCTGGGACATGGGATGCTCAGATACTTGGTTAAACATTATTTCTGAGTGTGTTTGTGAAAGCGTTCTAGATAAATTAGCATTTGAGTCCACAGACTGAGCAAAGCAATTTGCCCAACCCAGTATGGGTGGGCATCATCCAATCCAATGAGGGATTAAATAGAGCAAAACTGTGGAGAAAGGGAGAATTCTCTATCCCTGCCTGTCTTCAAGCTGAGACATTGGTTTTCTCCTAAATTCAGACCTGAACTTATACCATCAGCTCTCCTGGTTTTCAGGCCTTTGGACGAGGACTGGAACTACACCACTGGCTCTCCTGGTCTCTAGCCTGTTGGTGGCTGATTGTAGGACTTCTCAGCCTCTGTATCCATCCATTTTCATGCTGCTGATAAAGACACACCCAAGACTAGGAAGAAAAAGAGGTTTAATTGGACTTACAGTTCCACATGACTGAGAAGGCCTCAGAATCATGGTAAGAAGCAAAAGGCACTTCTTACATGGTTGTGGCAAGAGAAAACAAAGAAGATGCAAAAGCAGAAACCCTTGATAAAACCATCAGATCTTGTGAGAATTAATCACTACCATGAGAACAGCATGGGGGAAACTGCCTCCATGATTGAAATTATCTCCCACCAGGTCCCTCCCACAACACGTAGGAATTATGGGAGTACCACTCAAATGAGATTTGGCTGGGGACACAGAGCCAAACCATATCATTCTGCCCCTGTCCCCTCCAAATCTCATGTCCTCACATTTTGAAACCAATCATGCCTTCCCAAAAGTCCCCCAAAGCCTTAACTCATTTCAGCATTAACCCAAAAGTTCACAGTCCAAAGGCTCATCTGAGACAAGGCGACTCCCTTCAGCCAATGAGCTGGTAAAATCAAAGGCAAGCTAGTTATTTCCTAGATACAATGGGGGTACAGGTATTGGGTAAGTACAGCCTGTTCCAAATGGAAGAAATTGACCAAAACAAAGGGGTTATAGGGCCCATGCAAGTCCGAAATCCAGCAGGGCGGTCAAATTTTAAAGCTCCAAAATGATCCCTTTGACTCCGGGTCTCACATCCAGGTCATGCTGATGTAAGAGGTGGGTTCTCATGGTCTTGGGCAGCTCCACCCCTGTGGCTTTGCAGGATACAGCCTCCCTCCAAGCTGCTTTCACAGGCTGGTGTTGAGTGTCTGTGGCTTTTCCAGGCGAATGGTGCAAGTTGTCGATGGATCTACCATTCTGGCATCTGGAGGACCGTGGCGCTCTTCTCACAGCCCCACTAGTCAGTGCCCCAGGAGGGACTCCGTGTGAGGGCTCTGACCCCACACTTCCCTTCCACACTGCCCTAGCAGAGGCTTACCATGAGCACCCTGCCCCTGCAGCAAGCTTCTCTCTGGGTATCCATGCATTTCCATACATCCTCTGAAATCTAGACGGAGGTTCCCAAGCCTCAGTTCTTGACTTCTGTGCACTGACAGGCTCAACACCACATGGAAGCTGCCAACACTTGAGGCTTGCACCCTCTGAAGTCATGGCCCCAGCTGTACATTGGCCCCTTTCAGCCAACAGCTGGAGTGGCTGTGACACAGGGTACCAAGTTCCTAGGTTGCACACAGCACACAGCAAGGGGACCCTGGGCCTGGCCCATGAAATCATTTTCTCCTAGGCCTCTGGGCCTGTGATTGGAGGGGCTGCTGTGAAGTCCTCTCACATGCCCTGAAGACGTTTTCCCCATTGTCTTGGGGATTAACATTCGGCTCCTCATTACTTATGCAAATTTCTGCAGTAAGCTTGAATTTCTCCTCAGAAAATGAGTTTTTCTTTTCTATTGCATTGTCAGGCTACTCTGCTTCCCTTATAAAACTGCATGCCTTTTTTTTTTTTTTTATACTTTAAGTTTTAGGGTACATGTGCACATTGTGCAGGTTAGTTACATATGTATACATGTGCCATGCTGGTGCGCTGCACCCACTAACTCGTCATCTAGCATTAGGTATATCTCCCAATGCTATCCCTCCCCCCTCCCCCCTCCCCACCACAGTCCCCAGAGTGTGATATTCCCCTTCTTTAACAGCACCCAAGTCATATCTTGAATGCTTTGCTGCTTAGAAATTTCTTCCGTCAGATACTCTAAATCATCTCTCTCAAGTTTAAAGTTCCACAAATCTCTAGGGCAGGGGCAAAATGCCACCAGTCTCTTTGCTAAAATATAACAAGAGTCACCTTTGCCCCAGTTCCCAACAAGTTCCTCATCTCCATCTAAGACCACCTCAGCCTGGACCTTATTGTCCATATCATTACCAGGCTTTTCATCAAAGCCATTCAACAAGTATCTAGGAAGTTCCAAACTCTCTCACATTTTCCTGTCTGTTGAGCCCTCCAAACTGTTCCAACCTCTGCCTGTTACCCAGTTCCAAAGTCGCTTCCACATTTTCGAGTATCTTTTCAGCAACACTCCACTCTCCTGGTACCAATTTACTGTATTAGTCCATTTTCACACTGCTGATAAAGACATACCCAACACTGGGAAGAAAAAGAGGCTTAATTGGACTTCCAGTTCCACATGGCTGGGAGGCCTCAGAATCATGACGTAAGGCAAAAGGCACTTCTTACATAGTGGTGGCAGGAGAAAATGAGAAAGATACAAAAGCGGAAACCCCTGATAAAACCATCAGATCTCATGAGACTTAATCACTACTATGAGAACAATATGGGGGAAACCTCCGCCATGATTCAAATTATCTCCCACCAGGTCCCTCCACAACACATTGGAATTATGGGAGTATAATTTGAGATGAGATTTGGGTGGAGACACAGAGCCAAACCATATCAGCCTCCATAATCATGTGAACAAATTCCTTATAATAATCAATAAATTATCAGCAATTATCTATCTTTCTATAGCTATGGCACACACCTGATCTCATTTAATTTTCACTGTAACCCTGGATAGATAGATAGATAGATAGATAGATGATAGATAGATAGATAGATGTAGAAAGAGAAATATGGAAGCCCACTGGAGAAAAAAAAGTATAAAACCCTGGATGGGTTGATATCAGCAAGAGAGCTTTGGTAAAGAGCCAACATTACAAGGTTTTATCCCTTCCCAATTATGCTAAGAATACAGTGGACTTTCAGATGTACCAATAAGATATATAATTTATATATATATTTACATATGTATTTTTATATAGACCACTTTCTTATTAATATATTTAATCATATGTCTACTGTTACCATTTCTCAGCAGACTCCTCACTAATATAATGCTGGAGGAAAGGGAGAAGGAGAAGGCAATGATGACGCCCAAGTCTGGCACCTAGAGGTGTTGCCAAGTGTTAGTCATTGAACAATATCTGTACTGAAAATGTAAAAAAAAAAAACTTTCCACCTTTCAGATGATGACAGTTTTCCATTCCACCCCCCAACTTTTTAGCAAGCACAAATTCATCAAAGCTATAATTTTTTTTCAAACTCAAATACATGTATATTTAGTTCTTTTTCTCTGAGTGGGTTTGGCCCTTGATGTATAATTTTCCTCCCTATGTTGAGTTGATGAGACTGAATAACTGAAGGAGTTAAGTTTTGGTATAAGTTGCATGTTAGCTGTACTCAACATTTGAGAGAGAAAAACACTGTAAAATCCTGGATGGGTTCATATCAGCAAGAGTAAGAGTGTGGAGAGGCTGGGTAAAAAGCAAGCATTACAAGATTTTATCCCTTCCATTCCCAATTATGCTGAGAAAACAATGGGCTTCCAGATGTACTGTGGGGAACAAGATAACCAAGGTTTTCTTTAACTCACTACCTCCAAGTCCCATTTTCAAATTGTGCACTTTACTTCATTTAAAAGATCAAATACTAAAGTCTTGAAATACACACATACACACTCACAAAAACACACATACATACATACACATTATAGGTAATTAAGAAAGAAGTGGCTACTTATGCTGCTGAAAGGATCTTGGTGAGCTCTTGACTTTCAAGGAGGACATTTATGGTTTTCTTTTTTCCATTTTTCTTCTGCTAAAGGTTTCCTTTAATGTTATCTTCCCTTTGATGATTTATCTGTTTGATAGAGACTCCAAAGAAGGTAACAAGGAAAATGAGATACTAAAAATGGTTCTCAGCTGACTTAAAAAAGATTTTTAAGGCAGCAAATTGTCCATGGCAACCATACACAACTTACAAGCATTCTAAGGACCCGGAAACATTTTCATGACAGGAGCTACACAATATTCACCAGCTCTTCCTGTGTCAATACTGTCTGGTAGGATGGAATTAGTGGAAATTAGAACATGCAGCCTGAATAAATACAGACCCAGTTAAGAAACACAGGTTATTTATAATACGGCCTAAATTCTATTAGAGGTTACATCTCCGAGCCTCTAGAGATGGAAGTCAAAATAAAAAAAAGGGAGTTGCAAATTTTTAATAGCTATGAAACTGGTCTTCAAACAAAATCTTATACTGATGTCCAATACAAATTTAAAGCTGGAATAGGCCCCTTACCAATTCTCTTTGTCCATTCCAGTGTCCTGAAACAAATTCATGGGACTATAAGACTTTCATAGAGAAAGTCTGAAAGCTGTTTGAAAACCACTCCTTCAGGCAATGTATAGAATGCATCATAAACTCATTCATGGAAAATGATGCTTGACATTTTGAAGTGTTTATTATGAGAATGGTGCTAAATGCATAAGTTTGGCATTCTTTACATAATCCATTAGCAATGTATGGGGAAGAAAGCATTTTTAATAGATACTGTCATGTGTTTAGTTTGTAAATAAAATCTTTTAAAATTATTGCCTATGACAACTAATTAAGATTTTGGTGGATTAGTATCTCATGAGAAAGTTATTTATAGGCATCCACTTCTAGCAATATGACAGACATGAATCCTGGAATCCTCCAGATATAAAACATATGGGGATGTGGGGTACAAGAACACACACATACAGACATATACACACATACTTTTAAATCAATGAAAGATAACAGAAGAGGTAAGAATCATCTGAGGCTAAGAACAAAGCAAAACAAACCAGTCTATGAAGGAAAATGATTATTGAAACTTCCACATCCCTTGAGTACATGTATAGAACTCTGTGACCAAGAGGTTTCACACATAGAAGTTCACAGGAAGGAGGGGGCTGTGTTCTAAGTCGTGGGATTGTACAGACTAGAGGGCCTTAGGGTCTAACCCACATAACGCCAAGCTGAGGGAGTGTACTTATTTGTAAAAATCAATTGTAACATTTTCAGGAATTTTGCCAGCTGAATGGCTTCATACTAGTGGCTTTAAATAAGCCATAGTGAGAGTATTTACTCCACAGAAATCCACATAGGCAATAAAGTAGGGCACCCTTTTCTTGTCAGACAGTAATTTGCTAAATATTTACCTGTACATCACTGGCTACTTTAATAAGAGAAAGCATAGTTTAAATGAAATGAAAATCCCACAGAGAAGCAAACAGAAAAAAAAATGTCTGTCATGTTCTAAGTTCTGGGTAGAGGTGAAAAAAAGGAAAGAAAACCAAAAACCTTCCTCTGAGATTTCAAAGCTACCTTTGGCTCTCAAAATATTTACTCCTGAAAACACAGAATTTGCATGGGTAAAAAACTCTCTAAGGCAAAAATTTTTAAGTTAAAATTTAAAGTTAAATTTTAAGTTAGAATCTAGAGCTGGGACCCCTTCCACCAGGTGAGGATACAGTGAGCATGCACCATCTATGAACCTGGAAGCAGGCCCTCACAAGACATCAAATCTGCCAGCATCTTGGTTTTGGGCTTCCCAACCTCCAGAACTCCCTTAGAGTCAGAATATTGGTTGTTGTCAGGCACAGCTTTCCACTGTGCTGGGAAACACTCAGATGGCAGAATGGGTAATTCTACCCATTCCTGCCTCTCATAGCCAAACAAGCCATGCCTGCTAGAGCTTCCAACCCAGCAGTCCTAATTCTGCCTGAATTTGCTGAGGGGTATGTCCCGGAAACAGCCAGACAGCAGGGCAGGCAACTCATCCACTGCCACCTCTGGTAGCCAGACGGGCCACAGCTGCTATAGCTTCCAGCTCAGTGGTCCCACTTCTGCCTTAACTCTGTGGGCAGGTGCAACCCCATTTTCCCCCAGGAAACACTCAGACAGCAGATTCAGGCTGACCCAGCAAGGATATGACCTGTATGTCATCTATGATCCCTGCCAGAGAGAATCTATAAATCAGAACACCCCCTACCCCCCAAAAAAAGAACAACAACAACAACAAAAAGAAACATGGGCACAGAGCTAAAAGATGAAATAGCTATTTTATGAAAGAACTGAACTGAATTGTTAGAACTGAAAAAACTCACTTCAAGAACTTCATAATGCAATCACAAACATTCACAACAAAAGTGACCAAGCTGAGGACAAAATCTCAGCACTCAAAGACTGTCTCTGCAAAATAACTTCAGTCAGAGAAAAATAAAGAAGCCTAAAGAAAACTTCAGAGAAATATGGTATTATGTAAAAAGACCAAATCTATGACTCACTGGCATCCCTGAAAGACAGGGAGAGAAAGCGAGAAACTTGGAAAACACATCTGAGGATGCCATTTCCCCAACCTCACTAGACAGGATAACATTCAAATCCAGGAAATGCAGAGAACTCATGCACGATACTATACAAGATCATCATCCCCAATACACATACTCATCAGATTCTCCAAGAATGAAATGAAATAAAAATGTTAAAGGCAGCTAAAGAGAAGAGGCAGGTCACCTACAAAGGGAACCCCATTAGGCTAACAGTGGACCTTTCAGCAGAAACATTACAAGCCAGAAGAGATTTGAGTCCTATATTCAGCAATGTTGAAGAATAGAAATTCCAACCAAGAATTTTATATCCAGCCATACTCAGCTTTATAAGTGAAGGAGAAATAAGATCCTTTTCACAAAGCAAATGCTGAGGAAATTCATTAACAAGAGACCTGCCTTATAAGAAGTCCTTAAGGGAGTACTAAATATGGAATGGAAAGACCATTACTGGCCACCACAAAAACACACTTAAATACATAGACATTGACACTATAAAACAACCACATATCAAGTCTGCAGAATAAGTAGCTAACAACCCATTGACAGGTTCAAACTCACATATATCAACATTAACCTTGAATGTAAATGGGCTAAATGTCCCAATTAAAAGGCACAGTTGGATAAAGAAGCAAGGCCCAACTGCATGCTCTCTACAAGGGACCCATCTCAAATTCAATGGCACTGTGATCGTTAATCTTAGGTGTCAGTTTGGTTGGATTGATGGATGCCTAAATAGCTGGTAAAGTATTGTTTCTGAGTGTGTCTGTGAGGGTGTTGCCAGAGGAGACTGACATTTGAGTCAATGGGCTGGGAAAGGAAGACCCACCCTCAATGTGACTGGGCACCATCCAATCAACTGCCAACATGGCTAGAACAAGGCAGGCAAAAGAAGGTGGGATAAGCTGACTTGCTGAGTCTTCTGATTTTCATCTGTCTCCTATTCTGGATGCTTCCTTCTGATCTTCCTGCCTTTGGACATCAGACTCGAGGTTCTTTGACCTTTGGATTCTTGGACTTATGCCAGTGATTTGCCAGAGACTGTCAGGCCTTCAGCCACAGACTGAAGGCTGTACTGTCAGCTTCCCTGCTTTTGAGGCTTTTGGACTCGGACTGAGCCACTACTGGCTTCTTTCTTCTCTAGCTTGCAAATGGCCTATTATGGGACTTTGCCTTGTGATTGTGTGAGCCAATTCTCCCTAATAAACTCCCTTTCTTATATACATATACCCTATTAGTTCTGTTCCTCTGGAGAACCCTGACTAATACAGACACCATAAGCTGGATCCAAAGAATGGAGAAAAATCTACTAAGCAAATAAAAACAGAAAAGAGCAGGGGTTGCTATTCTAATTTCATACAGAAGAAACTTTAAACTAACAACAATCAAAAAGACAAAGAAGGGCATTAAATAATGGTAAAAGGTTAAATTCAACAAGAAGACCTGACTATCCTAAATACACATACACCCAACACAGGAGTACCCAAATTAATAAAGCAAGTTCTTAGAGACCTACAAAGAGACATAGGCTCCCAACAATAATAGTGGGAGACTTCAACACTCCACTGACAGTATTAGACAGATCATAGATTCAGGAAATTAACAAAGATACTCAGGACCTAAACACAACATTGGAACAAATAGATCTGATAGATCTTTACAGTACTCTTCACCCCAAAACACAGAATATACATTCTCCTCATCTGCACATGGCACATACTCTAAAACTGACCACACAGTTAGCCATAAAACAGTCCTCAGCAAACTAAAACAAAATCATACCAAATACACTTTTGGACCACAGTGTAATAAACATAGAAATCAATACTAAGAAAAATTACTCAAAACCATATGATTACATTGAAATTAACCTGCTCCTGAATTACTTCTGGATGAACAATGAAATTAAGGCAGAAATCAAGAAATTCTTTGAAACTAATGAGAACAAAGATTCAACATACCAGAATATCTGAGACACCGTTAAAGCAGTGTTAAGAGAGTTTATAGCAGTAAATGCCCACATGAAAAAGTTGGAAAGATCTCAAATTAGCAACCTAACATCATACGTAGAGGAACTAGAGAAATAGGAGCAAACCAACCACAAAGCTAATAGAAGATGAGAAATAACAAAAATAATAGCTGAACTGAAGGAAAATGAGACTCAAAAACCCATACAAAAAACCAGCAAATGCAGAAGATGGTTATTTGAAAGAATAAATAAGATTGACAACCACTAGCTAGACTAATAAAAAAAGAGAGAAGATCCTAATAAACGCAAACAGAAATGACAAAGGGGACATTAACACTGGCCTCACAGAAATACAAACAATTCTTCAGAGGCTACTATAACCACCTCTATGCACACAAACTAGAAAACCTAGAATAAACAGATACATTCCTGGAAACATACAACCTCCTAAGATTAAACCAGGAAGAAACTGAATCCCTGAACAGACCAATCATGAGTTCTGAAATTGAATCAGTAATAAAAAACACACCAAACGGAAAAGGCCCAGGACCAGATGAATTCACAGCCAAATACTACCAAATGTACAAAGAAGAGGTGGTGCCATTTCTACTGAAACTGTTTCAAAAAACTAAGGAGGAGGAACTCCTCCCTAACTCATTCTATGAGGCCAGCATCATCCTGATACCAAAACCTGGCAGAGAAGCAATAAAAAAAGAAAACTTCACGCCAATATCCTTGATGAACACAGAAGCAAAAATTGTCAACAAAATACTAGGAAACTGAATCCAGCAGCAAATCAAAAAGCTAATCCACCACAATCAAGTAGGCTTTAATCCTGGGATGCAAGGTTGGTTCAACATATGCAAATCAATAAATGATTCACCACATAAACAGAACTAAAAACAAAAACCACATGATCATCACAATAGATGCAGAAAAGGCTTTCAATACAATTGAACATTGCTTCATGTTAAAAACCCTCAACAAACTAGGTATTGAAGGAACACACCTCAGAATAATGAGAGCCATATATGGCAGACCCACAGCCAATATCATTCTGAATGGGCAAAAGCTGGAAGCATTCCCCTTGATAATTGGAACAAGGTCAGGATACCCACACTCATCACTCCTATTCAACATAATACTGGAAGTCTTAGACAGAGCAATCAGGCAAGAGAAAGCAATAAAAGGCATCCAAATAAGAAGAGAGGAAGTCAAATTATCTTTGTTTGCACACAATATGATTATATACCTAGAAAACCCCATAGTCTCTGCCCAAAAGCTCCTAGATCTAATAGAAAATTTCATCGAAGTTTCAAGATACAAAATCAATGTTCAAACATCAGTAGCATTTCTATACACCAACATCCAAGTTGGGAGCCAAATCAAGAATCTGATCTCATTCACAATAGCCAGAAAAAGAATTAAATACCTAGGAATACAGCTAACTAGGAAGATGAAAGTTCTCTGCAACAAAAATTACAAAACACCACTCAAAGAAATCAGAGATAACACAAACAAATGGGAAAACATTCCGTGCTCAAGGATAGGAAGATATCAAATAAAATTGAGGATATCAAATAAAATTACATGAAAAAATTTAAGTGATCAAATAATATTCAGGAAATTGGGTTAAATAAGACCTCTTGAAGCCTTTAATACTCTACCTTAGAATGTGAATATCCATAAATGAGGCTCTAATATGCAACCGTTTCCAAACATATCTTATCACATGATTATTTTTCAATGAAGCATTTTACAGGAGTAAAGTTGATCTCTATTTATTAGAGGTATCTCGGTAACCACAGTAAGGATGAAGCAGCTCAACTATCTAAGGTGAGGTGGAATGGATTTCTTAAGGTGAGAGAGCAGAGCCAGAAGCTGAAGGCTGGAACTGCCCAGTGCAACTGTCCTTGAAGAAGGGGAGCGTTAGAATGGCCCATCCCACAGCCTCGGCAAACATGTACACCAGAAGCATGGAGCTGCTTCTCTGAAGTTTCTTAAGATTTACTGGTGCCCGTCAGTTTCAGAAAAAGTTATCTACAAATTCTCTTTAAAACTTGCATATCTCATGTGGTTTAATTCTTATTAAAATGCCTACTTCTATTTAAACACACAATATGGGCACATCGTACACACACACACACACAAACACACACGAACATGCACACTACTTTCACCTCCCGAAAAGGAGTCATACTTTCGGGTGGTATCCACAAAGGAGCTCGTTTTGTTTCTGTTGCTGATCTCATGGATTTGCGAGCCAACATTCCTGTGAGGTGCTGGCTTTCAGCTATATTCACCAGGGGCTGCATAGGAGGATCAACATGAGGCACATCTTTTTGACTGGCTTTTCTTCAGGCACTAAAATCATAACCATCATTTATTGAAACGTACACTGTATAAAGCATTTCTGCATTGTCTCTTCCCCTTAAAACGACCCTGTGAAGTAGTGATTATTCTCTGCATCTTACAATCGAGGAAACTGAATTGGGAAGTTTAAACAGCTTGCCAAGATTACACAGTTGTCTTCTAATATGCCTGTACTTTAATAGAAGTTGAAGAAGGAAAGTATCGATAGCTTCAAGAGGACAATAAAAAGGAACAGTTACTCCTGATAATGTATTAATTTGTAGGTATCTAAGAAGTTCAAGGTGGCAACGATTTTTCTCTCTCTCTCCTTCTGTCTCTGGACTTGATAAAAATCCTTCCAAATTCTCTATTCTATTCAATAGCCAATTATACCAATCTCCTATAAAAATGATCAAATCCAATATGTGTGTATTAGAATTAATACATAAAAAACTTTTATAATTTTTTCAAAATCTCGCACTCATAAGTTGGTAAGTCAACCACGGAAAAAAACCTCAAATATAAAATTAATGCATTTAATGGTGTTTATGTTTTTATTACCCTGTAATTATATCTTTCCTGTGATTGTTTTCCTTTTCATGCTGGCCTATAAAATGTGGCTGCCTCAACCTGTTTTAAACATCTACATTTGTAGGATTAGGACTAGTGATGTTTTGCCAGTTTCCATGAAAGAAGCCAGTTGCACTGAAGCAACCTCCTTTGATAGTTAAAGTCCTTCATTAATTTGACACCTGGCACTCCCAGCTATGATCTTATTCATTTTTGGTAGAATCGTTCTGGTCTACAGATAAGAGCATATTCTCTGTCATGATAAATGAGTTATGAAATTCGCTATTGTAGCGATTTTTATACTCTGCTGTTATAACTTACATTAGCTATCCTCTTACTGTAAATATTGATTCATTGCAAAGTGAAGACTGTTCATATTTAGGGTTGCCTAGTTTAAGAAAATTTTGCATATCATCTTTTCCCTTGCTATAAAATTCTTCATTCCAAAGGTACTTTTAATTTGGCCTCATTTATTTTGTAGTATTTCAAATGCTGCCAAAATTTGCATAAGTGCATGGAGACAAAATTAAGTCCAGATTTTCCAAGATGGATAAATTTGTGGGTGGTTACTTTTTTCTTCTCCACAGAAGAGTTGATTGCAAAATTCCAGTAAATGACAAGTTTTCAACATAATCAGTTTTCTAGAACTCCATATTCTAGCAAATTTTCAGAAATTAATCTCTTACATTAAGTGAGTTACCCTATGTATGCATGTAAGTAAAAAAAATCCTACTTTTAAAAGTTTGGGTTTGTATCTGGAAACTAAAAAAGCTATTAATTTGTGCCATACACTTATGTTATCAATTAAAATACTTTTGCAGTAAATAAATATCTAATAGTTTATATATATGATATAAATATATACTTTATACATAAGAAATATATATATTTCCTTCTGGCATGAACCCAATAGTACTCAATATTTTAACATTTGTTGGGAAATCCCTAATAAACCACTAAGTTTTTACTTAAATTAACAAATGATCAGCCTTTACCCCAGAATTTTTTTAAAGAATACAAAATATTAAATTGCTAATAGGTATTTCCTGTTTAAGTTGGCCTCTACCTTTATCTGTTCTGCTTTGGAGAGGTTCCATACCACTCTGGCTTGGACCATGTAATCCAGTACTTGCCAGTCAAAGCAGCATTGTGTAAGAGCATCCCATGGCTCTTCCTTGACCTACATCTCACCAGCTTTCATACTCTCCCCTTTCTTCCTCCCCTACCTGCAGCACCTGAAGGGCATAAGGGTAGTTCCATGACTACCACTTTAATTCTGTAATAAAATGTTGCTAGAGGAAAAGAGGTCATGGGCTAAGTGTGGAGATGAATGCTACTTTGTAAACTGCTTTGTTATCCACTATTTCCACACTTGGTCTTTATTTTTTTATTATTTTATTTTATTTTATTATTATTATACTTTAAGTTTTACAGTACATGTGCACAATGTGCAGGTTTGTTACATATGTATACATGTGCCATGTTGGTGTGCTGCACCCATTAACTCGTCATTTAGCATTAGGTATATCTCCTAATGCTATCCCTCCCCCCTCCCCCCACCCCACAACAGGCCCCGGTGTGTGATGTTCCCCTTCCTGTGTCCGTGTGTTCTCATTGTTCAATTCCCACCTATGACCGAGAGCATGCGGTGTTTGGTTTTTTGTCCTTGCGATAGTTTGCTGAGAATGATGGTTTCCAGTTTCATCCATGTCCCTACAAAGGACATGAACTCATCCTTTTTTATGGCTGCATAGTATTCCATGGTGTATATGTGCCACATTTTCTTAATACAGTCGTTGTTGGACATTTGGGTTGGTTCCAAGTCTTTGCTATTGTGAATAGTGCCGCTATAAACATACATGTGCATGTGTCTTTATAGCAGCATGATTTGTAATCCTTTGGGTATATGCCCAGTAATGGGATGGCTGGGTCAAATGGTATTTCTAGTACTAGATCCCTGAGGAATCGCCACACTGACTTCCACAATGGTTGAACTAGTTTACAGTCCCGCCAACAGTGTAACAGTGTTCCTGTTTCTCCACATCCTCTCCAGCACCTGTTGTTTCCTGACTTTTTAATGATCGCTATTCTAACCGGTGTGAGATGGTATCTCATTGTAGTTTTGATTTGCATTTCTCTGATGGCCAGTGATGATGAGCATTTTTTCACGTGTTTTTGGCTGCATAAATGTCTTCTTTTGAGAAGTGTCTGTTCATATCCTTCGCCCACTTTTTGATGGGGTTGTTTGTTTTTTTCTTGTAAATTTGTTTGAGTTCATGGTCTTTAGATGAGTGGCATCTGAACTCACTTCTGATGCTTGTTTAAAATGCAAACACCTATATCCTGCTCCAGCCCTACTGAAGCCCAGGGAAACTCTCTGGAGTCTGCAATTGTAACAAGGTCCCAGGTGTTTCTTATACATACTGAACTTCAAAAACCACTGTTCTAGATGGCTAGACGGACTTCTTTGTACACACTGTAAAAAGAAAACAAAAGTATATGGGAGACTTATATGAAGATGGTAAAATGAGGTGACACCAGAATACCTTCTAGAGAAATTCTGCTAAAATATTTATGAAACTATTTTTTTAAATCCCCAGAAAGCACAATAAATAACATGAAGTAAGCACTGCTAGGCTCTGTGACATTTTCACAAGTGCTTACCATTTTTAAAGACCTGTTTTTGATCTCTAAAATGCATTATAATCTCTACCTCATAAAGGGTTGTGACAATTAAAGAGAAAGGCATTAATCAAACAAGCTAGTGCAACACCAATATATAAGTAGCATTTAAAAGTTGTCCACACTTCACTCTTCCCACTAAGATTTTCCTTAGCCTCTGATCACTCCAGGCTGGGTATGCAAGCCAGTTATTTGAAAACTGTGCACCACAGAAGTCTGAGACCCTTTCCTTACCAGTCAATGGGTTTGATATTATTCTAGAGCCTTGAACCCCAAATTGTTAGGGCATCAGTTTCACTGAACCTATACTTTTTTCCTGATTCCCAGGGTTTATACAATTTTGCCCTGCCTCCTACCTATTACTTATGTCCACCCAGGCTTTGCAGGAACTATGATTTAGGTAATTTTCAGACACCAACTTCTAGTGAGATCTGAAAGTCCCCTCTGCTATCTTCTTATCCTTTATATGTCAATGTCCACTAGCCTAAGACTTATATTCACTGTTCCATCATGGCTCCATTCTGCTGACTCTTAGAAGGAGTCTCCTGGAGGTTCCTTAGTTCCCACTTTCCTGCTAGCCACAGATACTCTCCCTCTCATTCCAGAATGTATCATAGCTTGAAACTTATACCACTTTCTATAAGTCTCCATTCAAATTGTATGCAGTGAGTAAAAACCCTTCCCTCGTCTTCAGCCGCTCTCCAAGATTGCTCTTCTATGTATACACTATCTTGCCTGAAGTTTTGATTCAAGTTCCCTACATAATCATTTATGGCACAGACTAGTCAAATAAAAATTTACACCAAAAAAAACCAATAGTATCACAGAAAGTGACAAAGTGTTAAATTGTATAAAATCTACAAGCATCTAAGCAAGGAAAAAAACATCTATTACAACTTACTGTCAAAAGAGCAGAAATTAGCTTATTTTTAAAATTTGTATATGTGTAAACATCCTTTCTGAAAGATCACAGACTGACAACAACATCTCTTTCAAGAATAAAAGTGAGACCTAGGAATTTTGTATTAAACCAAGCTACATATAAAGAAAACAGGTGGGTGTGGTGGCTCGTGCCTGTAACCCTAGCACTTTGGAAGGGCAAGGCCAGAGGATTGCTTGAGTCCAGGAGTTCAAGACCAGCCTAGGCAACATATGGTAGGCCTTGTCTCTACAAAACTTAAAAAATTAGCCTGGCATAGTGGCACACAACTGTACTCCCAGCTACTCAAGAGGCTGAGGTGGGAGGATTGTTTGAATCCAAGAGTTAAAGGCTGCAGTGAGCTAGAATCACCATTGAACTTCAGCCTGGGTGACAGAGTGAGATTCTGTTTGGAAACAAAAAAAAAAAATTAAACAGGAAATTATCTGATTCCTAACATCCTTGAAATATACCACTTGTGTCTTTTCTATTAAAAAGTTATGCATAGGCTGGGCGCAGTGGCTCACGCCTGTAATCCCAGCACTTTGGGAGGCCGAGGTGGGCGGATCACGAGGTCGGGAGTTCGAGACCAGTCTGGCCAATACAGTGAAACCCTGTCTCTACTAAAAATACGAAAATTAGCTAGGCATGATGGCGGTTGCCTGTAATCACAGCTACTCAGGAGGCTGAGGCAGGAGAATCACGTGAACTCTGGAGGTGAAGGTTGCAGTGAGCCAAGATCACGCCACTGCACTCCAGCCCGGGCAGACTCCATCTCAAAAACAACAACAAAAAAGTTATGATAAAGAGAAACTTCAAATATTTAATTATCTTTTCCCATTGATTTCTAATGTTTTCAGACGTATGTTCTCATAGGAGTTGGGAGGGAGGGACCACAATCACTTGAAAAGATGTTTCTGTTTTTCTTGGTCTTGGTATCTTTTATTTCCCAGATGTATAGGTCATAAAAGGATTGAGTATGTCATCTAGTCATCTTTTGGATAAATATTCAACTGATAACACAGTTAAATTTTATTTCTTAGAACAGTCTCCTTAACTCCATGAAAGCTGAATATGTAAAGCCAATCACTATACACAAATGATTCTATTTCCAATGTCCTTTTACAGTCTTAAAGAGTCAGCTAAGAATTTTCTTCCATAAAATTCAGTTTGTTCTGGTTGAGAGGAGGAGGGCAAAGCTCCTACTGCATCTGCCTTTAGAGAAATTCCAATAACTGTCTTGTTTTCAGTTTAAGGTAAGTGATCATAGACATTGAACATGACTGAAAATGTTTTCTCCCTCTCTCTTAAATTCATGTATTTATTCAGCCAGCCAAAACATATCATGCCAGGGACCATCCTAGGTATAAAGAAATAAAAACATAGATAAGACAATCTCTACCCACAAAGAAGTTGAATCAAGAAGAAACATTAAAAGCTGGATGCTGCTTCTTTAGATTATATAAAATTTTATTTTGCAATGACTCTTGGAAAATGCAATATAGAGTTATAGAAAATATATATGCTGTGCATATAAAGAAATGATACATAAATCCAATTGACTTCCTCAGCTTTTTAATAATAGCTTTCATTTATTTAGTGCTCACTATATACCAGATCCTATACTAGGTACTTTAAAATTTTTATTTTCTATAATATTTACAGTAGTTCCATTTTGCATAGGAGGAAAAGAGCTTTATCTCCATTTTACAAATTAAGAAACTGAGCTTAGAAAAGTTATTAGTCATAAGAAATATAAATAGTGTATGGCAAAAAGAGGTTCAGCTCCCAGTCTCTATGGCTCCAGAGTTGGTGGCTCTTGACTTCTCTGCTATCACATCCCTACAACAAATGTGGGGACAACAAACGTGTCCTGTGTCATATACACAAAGTGAGATTAAATTGTATGTAGAATCTTCTCCTCATGGCGCTTTCTTGCCATGCAGTGTGATCTTGATTGACATTGGTTCCAATGACTGGATAAGGCTGACTCAGGAGTCTGCTGTCATTTGAGCTGATGCAGGGGGAAGAAGAAGGTGGCATTTTATAGCCCTTTACATATTCTGTTGAAAATATATATTTACAGGCCTGGTGCGGTGGCTCACGCCTGTAATCCGAGCACTTTGGGAGGCTGAGGCGGGCGGATCACAATATCGGGAGATCGAGACCATCCTGGCTGACACGATGAAACCCCGTCTCCACTAAAAATACAAAAAATTAGCCGGGCGTGGTGGCGGGTGCCAGTAGTCCCAGCTGCTTGGGAGGCTGAGCTTGCAGTGAGCCGAGATTGTGCCAGTGCACTCCAGCCTAGGCGACAGAGTGAGACTCCACCTCAAAAAAAAAAAAAAAAAGAAAATATGTCTTTATAATTAGAAGCCTTCCCATTAGACTGACGATTTCTAAAGTATGAGCTTCCTTGTCTTTCTGTTAACAGAGACTACATTATGTCAGACAAGAACAGCCATTCAGTGTCTGGTTTGGAATGAATGATGCAATAAGATAGGCAGATACAGTGGACCTCCCCATGACATCTGTGAAGTCCCAGCAAAAATACAAATGGAAACCTTCAGTCCATGGCCTCCCAACTTGCTTTTCTCATTCCTCACTCATTCCTAGATCATAAGGGACCTTGAAACTTGTATGTGGATACTCTAGCCTGTTATGTCCAAAGTCTGTCCACACTATGCAAATAGAATTCCCTTGGCCACTTCTTTGGCCTATGCTATGCCCTCAGGAGGATGGGCCAGGGAACATGCTTATTCCTAGAATAGAACTTGGGTCCGCTTTGGACATAGAACTCTAGAAAGCTGTGTCTCAGATCATAGTTTAGAAAAGGTCTGGGTGAGCCAGGCTTCCCTTGGTCCCTTTGACCTTTAACCCTTTGTGAATGGACACCATAGGAAAACTAGATCAGAGCCCTTCAAAATTCAGGGTCTAAAGGTGGTACTGGATCTTGCTATGACCTACTTTATAGAATGAGAAAATAGAAACTCAGACACTTCAAGTGCTTCATTCAGTCTCAAAAACTTAGTGAGGAGATCTAGAACATGAACCAGTGACTTTTAGTGTCAAATCCAAGATATCTTCCACTCTACTGGTTGTCCTATTGTATTTGTATAGGGAAAAATGACAATTTTTCCAAAATATTTAAAAGAAATAATTTCTCTCTTAGCATTTCTCTGCATGTAAAGCTGGGTTCTCCCTCTGGATATCATCAAAAAGTTCACACCAACTTTATTACCTCAAGCCTCTGACCTCTAACGCAAAGAATGGGACTGATTGAGAGACAGCAAATTTGTAAGGGCTTCTGTCTTCTGTGGAGCAGAACTGTCAAAAGTGATGCTTGTTGTGTTGAAAAAAAGTTGAAGTTTTGTAAGAGTTGTAACCAGAGATGTCTCCTTATCATAATAGGTCACTCGTTCAAATAGGTTTTTAATTTGGACAGGGTTGTGGGAAATGAGCATTTTCTTTCATTGCAAAGAGCAAACTGAACACCAAATAGCTCTTACTATTTGTATCTCTGGGTTCTAGTCAATATTTTATATAAAGATCAACTTGATATATATATTTCATTTTAAACATGAATAAGGACATGTTAAAATATGAGGAAGAATTGATACTAGCTTTTCACGTTCCATTATAATTATCTTTGGATTGAAACCTTCTTTAAATTGAAGAGGAAAATGAAGTTTCTTATGGACACTGCATTTCAGCCTCTAGGCAAAACTGTGACACAATTTAACAACAACAAAAAAGAGGTCTATAAGTTTCCATGCAAGTGAAAAATGGATAATATTTATGTTATTAATCCTATGAGGGAGATGGTATTTCTCATTTTAAATCCTTCTATGTGTATTTATGATGCTTTGGGGAGACAAACATTTACTCTGACATCTGCCTTAAGTACCAGAAAGAGAATGAAAGTGTGAGAAGAATAAAGAGGATGCACTAGGCTTATTTTTGGGAAATATGATCCTAGACCTGTGAACCCAATATATATGTTATATGTTGCTAACCACTATATGATAAAGAAGAAACAAGTCTCCAGGAATGTGTGTGGGCTAGTGCTGAACCTGGACAGGTTTCTGTGCTTCCTACAAATATTCCTGGCTGCGCCATAAATCCCAGCAAGGTGAACTACATTTCTTGGCCACTGTTCATCCTGTTTTCAGCTCATCCTTGAGGTTGGCTGGACGCTTTCACAGAGGATGCTAATCTTTCAGGCTTCTGAGCTCATGCAGTCCTTCTATCCTTTTGAAAGCACAAATCTCACCAGCTGAAATCAGTCATTATTTCCTTAGGGAACCAAATCTAAACACTAGACCTTCTCTCCCAGCCTGTAATTAAATCTGGCGGACAGGTCACCAGTGCCACTGGGTCAGGAAAGAGAAGTAAAAGGAAGTGAAAGAAATGGCATTTGTTTCTTGGCTGGCCCCAGTGCTTCTCTGAGAGGTAGGCTCTGGCAGCCACACAGTGGAGTCCCTGTGCCCAGAATATTCGTGCCCAGAATTGTTTCGGGTCTGCCAGCTGGCTCCAAAAAGCTTCTTTCCAATCAAGGTCTTGCTTGCTCACTCAGCACTTGAAGCTGAAGCACATTGCTGGTGGTCTATTGCTGCCCCAAAAGAATTTTCCCTAATTTACCACCTCTGATTATGAAACAGCAGAGCTTGTCATACTTTAAAAGGTATCAGAATCGCTCAGAAAGCTTGTTAAATAAAGATTCCTGGAGTTTATTCCCAAGACTTTGATTTAGTGGGTCTAGAGTTATGCCTGAAATTTTGCATTTCTTTTTATTCTGATTTATTCATTTATTTTTCTTAATTGACAAATATAAATTGTATATATTTATCATGTACAACATGAAGTTTTGAAATATTATAAACATGTATTTCAAATATATGTGGCTAAATCAAGCTAATTAATATATGTATTATATGTTAATATATACTTTTATATTTTTATATTATATAGGTATTATAGTATTATATGTTAATATATTATATGTAAAATATATGCAGCTAAACCAAGCTAATTAACATATATATTACCTTATATACTTATTTTTTGTGGTATGAGAACACTTAATATCTACTCTCCTGGCAATTTTCAAGAATACAACACATTTTTATCAACTATAGTGACCATGTTGTATCATAGATCTCTTGAACTTATTTCTCCAATATAACTGAAATTTTGTACCCTTTGACAAGCATCTCCTCAACCCACCCTGCCAGCCCCCGGTAAACACAATTCCACCCTCCTCTTCTAATAAGTCATTTCTTTAGATTCCACATATAAGGGAAATCATGCGGTATTTGTCTTTCTGCGCCAGGCTTATTTCACTTACCATAATGTCCTCCAGGTTCATCCATGTTGTCACAAATGACAAGATTTTCTTCTTTTTTTATGGTGGAACAGTATTCCATTGTGTATATACAGCACATTTCCTTTATCTATTTATCTGTTGATGGACACTTTGATTGATTCTGTATCTTAGCATTAGCATGAGTTACATAATGGATTCTTCTCCTATCCTTTTGACTGGTGTCAAAGGGTGGTGATCAATACTGCAGATTGGCTGAAAGGGATAAAAACACAGAATAGTTCTCTGTAATTTGAGATCACAGGTCACTACTCTCCTTAAATACAGCATTTTCAGCGATCAGTTGGGACTGAAGCTCATTGATAGTAATTGAGAGTAAGCTAGTAGTGAGACATGGAGGCAAGTCTTTTAAAACGTTAGAAAGAAAAAGAAAAAATGACAGTTTTGAATATAATGGATTTGAGGGAAGAGATTATAGACTAGGTGAGGACTAAAAATGTTTGTAGGCAAGGAAAAAGCGCCAGGAGAAGTAGAATTTGAGGATGAAAATTTTAAAAATAAAAACAAGTCCTAGAAGTTGAACATAGAAGAAATATAGAGGAAAGGAAGTCTCTTCTTTGTCAGAAATTTGGAAGGGGGTTAGGAGGCAGGTAGAGACTAAAGGAAAACATAGAGCCAAAGAGATTTGAGGTGGAAGCAAGGGATGCTAAAGGAACAAAAAAGGCCTGAGGTTTCTGAGCATAGTTGAAGCCGAAGACTCTATTAAGTCTATCAGTTCTCATGGAGAAAGTTAGAGAGAGGTATTCAGTTCTAGAAAAATGATGAGTGATTCACCATACCCTTGCTATGCAGTAATGAGGGTCCAGCTGAAGTCAGTGAGCATAAGCTTGTAATAAACCAAGGCTTGGATTCCTGAGATTAAGTACAGAAGTGGAAGGCAACATGAGCTTCCCCTGGCTGGTGGCTGCTGCTGTGTTCATGGCTACACTGTGACCCACTCATGAAAAGTCATTTAGGATATCAATAAAGGCACCATGAGACTCAAAGTGTTAAGAGACCTTTGAAGCATTCAAGAGAAAAATTATAATGAGGATAGAGAGTTGACTGGAGTGAAGGAATGAAAAAGCCCAACATAGGGGAATGAATTTAGGAGCCCAAGAACTTTGAGGTGGAGCAGTGTCACTTCTATTGGGAAGGATAAAGTACAGTGAGACCAATCACAGCAGTCAGCACCATGGATGATCAAATCATTGACACTGATGATGATATGTAAAGAAGAAAAGGACTGTGAGCCATGTACTAAAATAATTGAAGGTAAAATAGAAAAGAAAAAAGGGAGACACTTGGCATGGAAAAATAATGGAAAGTTGCCCCAAACAGAGGAATATAAGTAACTCAACAGTCTACTCCTGAACATGTGCACTATAAATGAGAAAAGTGGGAGAACATAGGGACAAAAAGATGGCTGATAAGAATAGGTAGAAAATAGCATAAGCAATGGCATCAAAGTCACATTGTTCTTGATATGAGAGGGTTGAGCTAAGTACTAGGTTGGATGGTGCAAAAGTAATTGCAGTTTTTGCCATTAAAGTTTGCCATCAAAACCATATTAAGAATTTGGGATTTTGGCCGGGCACAGTGGCTCACACCTGTAATCTCAGCACTTTGGGGGGCCAAGGCGGGTGGATCATGAGATCAGGAGATCGAGACCATCCTAGTTAACATGGTGAAACTCCATCTCTACTAAAAAATACAAAAAATTAGCCAGGCGTGGTGGCGAGCACCTGTAGTCCCAGCTACTTGGGAGGCTGAGGCAGGAGAATGGCGTGAACTCGGGAGGCGGAGGTTGCACTGAGCCGAGATTGTGCCACTGCACTCCAGCCTGGACAACAGAATGAGACTCTGTCTCAAAAAAAAAAAAAAAAAAGAATTTGGTTTTTATTCTAAGAGCAATGGGAAGGAATTGAATGATATTAAGCAGTATGATTAACTGGTATGATCAAATTTTACAATTTTCTTTATGCATGGTAAATAGATTGGAGGGGTGAAAATATATGTTAGGAGCCGATTTAGGAGACAATTATAGTAGTGTATGTGAACTGTGATGGCAGCTTGTCTAGGATGGAGACAGGCAGATTAGAGAAATATATCCAAGTACAATTGACAAAATTGGTTTTAAAGGTCAGGGGGAGAGCTGACTTCTGAGAGTCTGGCAGAGGTCAGCAAATTTATATGAAGGGTCAGATAATAAAGATTTTAAGTGTTTCAGGCTCTATCGTCTCTGTTACAGCTGTTCAACTCTGCTATTGTAGTGCAAAGCAGCCATAGCCAATATGTAATATGTACAACTATGTTACAATTGCTCTTTACTTGTAGACATTGGAATTTGAATTTCACATAATTTTTATGCCATGAAATATTTTTCTTTTAAAGTTTTTTTAACCATTTAAGAATATTAAAACCATTCTTAGCTGACTAGTCATATACAATCAGGCAGAGGGTTGGATTTGGCCTATAGGGCTGTAGCTTTTCAACCTCTCAGCTAGGGCAACAAACTAGAAGTTGTTGCTACATACCGAAACACTGGAAGGGAACCAAGAAAACGTTCAAGGATTGAGAGATATTTCTTTTAAGAAAACTAAGTTCTAAAAAGCCTACAAAAAGAACAGTTAGAACAGTGGATATTAATGAATTATGATGGGGAAAAAAAGAAAGTGTAGCTTTCAGATTACTTGGTGGAAAAAGGGAATGGAAATTTACTGGAATTAGAAAAGTGGGGTTTTGGGAATCTTCTGCAACTATGCCATTAAGGGTCTATGAGTAAACAACTTCTGGCATAATAAGGTCTATGATAAAGGTTTGGATATTAATTCCATAATATATTACTTAGTGAGTAATAAACTGTCATTGATAATCCAAACAGGCACACCCTCATTTTAGGACTATTACCTCAGCTTGAGTCACTGGTCTTCCATAATTAGGAAGTGATTTCTGCATCTCCCATCTCCACTTGGACAAACCATAGAGGCTCCAGACTTGGATAAAGATGCCTCATTTGTTGACAAAAGTGGTGAATTAGGCAGGGTGAGGGATTTCGATTCCAGAAGCAGAGGCTTCCTTAGGGACTCCACAGCAAATTATGATAGAAGTAGCATAAAATAGAAGTCTGTTTTGCTCAAATCTTCTAAAGCAAGTTTTTGTCACTAATTTACTTTGTTACCTTGAGAAGTCAAGAGAACTAAGAAGCACCAACTGTCTACTGCTTACCAGGCATTAAAATATACAATTTTAATTAAAACCTCCATGGCATTCCTAGCAAGTAATTATTATTATCTCCATTCCATGAAAGAAAATTCCAAGAATCAGCAAACTCAAGTAACCTGTCTAAGTTTATATAGTTACTAAGACAGAATTCAAGCCTGGTTCTGTTTGACTCCAAAACTCAAGCTCTTGTACAAAACCATACTGGCTCCTTGAACTTCAGTTTGCACATCTGTAAAGAGAAGAAATGCCATTAAATGATTTATCATGTCTCTTTGGTCTCCAGCACTCTGTAAGTTTAGTTTCATAGAGGCATCATGGCCATAAGGAGCAGGAGAAATGGAAATACATAATGTGCCTCACCTTGTGACATAATTTTCCTTCCAATTTAATGCCATCGTCTGAAATTATGAGATGAATGCATGTCTAAATTCAAAGTTACAGGATGATACTACTTCAGGTTTAAAATCAAAAAGTGTATGAATTATCCAAATAGGCAATATGAGCGCTGGGTATTCATTCTTTTCAAACTTTGCCAAAAATTTTTAAAAATAAAACAAAAATTATACAATGTGCCACCAACAAGCATGTCAGTTATTGAAATTATTAGGTAAAAAACTTACTAATCAGGTTTTTGATCTGACACTTTTTTAACTGACAAATAGTGAAGCCTTTAGAAGTGATTTTATTCTCTTAGTGTGCTGCTGTTAGTTAAGTGCTTTGTACTTTGATGGAAAGCATTAGACTTGTCAAAATATTTCCCACACGATCACTGGGTAGGAGGTGGAATGAAAGACAGACAGAATGAACCAGGTAGAACCCTCCAATGAGGGGGAACCATGAGCAAAAACATTCCAGGAAAATTTCTACACTGAAAAGTGTTTCTAAGCAGAATGTTAAACATAAATGGACATGGCAGCAACCATCATTTTGGAAAATCCCTGTGTAGACATTTACTAAATATCATAATGATACTTATTTTCATTTACATTTGTAATATATGAGAAACTAATATGACAATTATAATACTCTCCACAAGTGTGATAAAAGGAAAGGAGAATACAGGCTTTATACTGAAAGGAAGGAAAAAAGAAGGAAAGAAAGAGGGAGGGAGAGAAGGAGGAAATGAAAAAAATGAAATTTTTTGCCAACTTCTGAGTTCACTTTTCAAAGATTTGGGGTCTTCTCCTTTATTCCTAGTTGAACCTTTGCTTTGTAAAAGTTAAATTGCATGTGCTTAAACCAATAAAGGTCTTATAATAAGTTGTTGCTGTTATTGTTGTTTTGCAAAAGGGGGCATTTTTCTTTTCCCTTTTTTCCATTATTTTGAATCCATATTTATTAGCAGTTTAGACCCATCAAGAGAACTCACAGAAAACTTCCGTAGCACTATGCTCTCAACTTTATATGAACTTTATATAAGTGTTCTTATACATTTGTAATGTTCCTAGAGTATATCTGCAGGGTTACTCTTCAATTACGATATTTTGGAGCTAAGTGACATTTACGAGCATTATTTTTATTATATTTGAAACAGAACAAAACAAAATACCACCACACATTTTGGTATTTTACTTTAAAAATGTTTGAAATCTAACATCAAACATAAAACATGTAAAGAGGATATATTTTTTTTTATTTTCCTTGCTATAAGTAAGCTAAAGATTATAAGTTGTCATTAATGATATTTAAAAAGATATTTCAGCAGATATTTTGTTTACACCTTGAAAACATCCAAATGGGCAAGGTGCGGCGGCTCACCCCTGTAAACCCAGCACTTTGGGAGGCCGTGGTGGGCAGACCACTTGAGGCCAGGAGTTCAAGACCAGCCTGGCCAAAACGGTGAGACCCCAACTCTACTAAAAACACAAAAATTAGCCAGGCGTGATGGGGTGTGCCTGTAATCTCACCTACTCTGGAGGCTGAGGCAGGAGAATTGCTTGAACCCAGGAGGCGGAAGTTGCAGTGAGCCAAGATTGCACCACTACACTCCAGCCTGGGTGACACAGCAGACTCCTTCTTAAAAAATAAAAATTGAAAACTAAATAAAAATTTCAAAAATCCAAATGATTCAGCTAATTCTTATTCATATTTAAAGAAAGTATTCCAGAGCAAAGTATAAGAGCTTAATCTGTTAAATTCTTCTATCCCACAGCCTGCCAAGCCAAAGGTTGAAGACCAGACTTGCCCAAACCCATAGAAAGTGAGAAGATTTCATACGGCTGTGTATGGGAGCTAAGTGCTTCTGTTCTGGTTGAATGTGTAGAGAAAGGGATAGTTAAATGCACAGCTTTTTTGACTTTCAATTTTCCCTGACATTTTGGGGAAATATAGCTTTCTTAACCTGTGTGAAAACAGCAGATTACTGAGTAACACCTGAGAGGCTATCAAATAAATATTTTCTGCACTTTCGATTTCTTTATTATGCCGCAAGTTAATTTATCTTCTGTAGAGAAGGTAGGGTAAAATTAGCCACAGAGACTGAAAGTGACTCCAAATCCCTGAATGTTATAAGGATATGTGTAAGCAAGTAATAATTATGACTTATTCTCTGTCTTTCATGCCTACTTGCTTAGTCAGGTGTGATTAAAGCTTAATCAGCTTGGAACATGGTTACTGTAAATATCATAAATAGATATACTAATTTAAACACTGAATAAAGCATGAATTGCTGCGTGATTTTTATCAAAAAGGCAAGGTATGACTCATCACTTCCTTTCTCTTAAGTAAATGACCTAAACACCATGCTGCACCCACACTAAGATTAAATCCAAATACGTCCTCCCACTTGTCCATCTTTTCTATCAAGTCATCCTATTCTATTCTTTGGATGAGTCCTGTGATTTTTTTTCAATGGGTCAGAGCTAATCATGGGTTATTTCATCTCTGTGACACCAGTAAAAATGTTGGATTCAGTTTTTTTTTTAATTATTAATTCATCTAAGAGGTAATATAAGTAAAACAACTGGGGACTTTGGGAATTTTTTTTTTTTAATTTACTGTATTTGAAGACCTGTTTCAGTGTGCCAAAGCAATCTATACTTACATATAATTGCTTTTCCTAATTGCTCCAAATAATTTCTCAAGTTTCTGACTTTCCAGGCAATATGGTATTTATCATAAATCTCTTACCAGTCTAGAACAGAAACAAATTTTTTAAATGAAAATGTGTTTCTCTATTACTTTTCCTCTAAAGATAATAGTTTCCATGGCTTCTTTGAAACATTCTGGAAGTAAAATATGAGTGACATAAGGCAAAATTATAATTGTTGAGGATGATATGATATTACAAAGAAATGTGTTTATTTCCAGATTCTCAGCTCTGTAGAAGAATTCAATGTAGTGTTAAATTTGTCCACATGCAGTGTTAAATTTGTTATTTTTTGTTTTATTTCTCCCAAAATGAGCATAAATGCTATTGGGAAAGAGAGGTCAACGCTTTTGAATATAATCAAGATTTAATAGAATAGATTATAATTTATATTTTATAATGCTCTGAAGTTGAAGCCAAAAACTGCTTCTAACCTAGAATCAGGTTGAAATGTGTTATTAAGTCTTGACTGAGACTATTAATTTCAGCAAGATCCTTTTTTGCAATTTTTATACTTTTGTAATTATTTAAAAGTCCAGTTATTTTAAATGTATGGGAAAATTTGCTTTCCTTCTTTTTTATTTTTTGCAAAAAAAATTCAAAAATTAGAAAAGAGAGTTAAAGGAAACTTCATGTATATCTTCTATTATAAACTTTTGGTGATACAAAACATAATGTTACTGAAATAGGTCATAAATAATTTGTATTTCCCTGGGATAGCAGAATTAGATAAGTAATTTACTAGAGTGAAGTATTATGTTCTGAATTTTAAAGACAACTTTAGCATGAACTTTAATACCAAATTACACTTCAAAAGTTGAATAACAACAATGTCACGGTTACACATATTTTTAAAAGTACACATTTGTATATGCAACTATTTTAAATACATGCTGCTGTTTTTCTTATCTGCCTTGGATTTTTCTAACTTTTATAAGAATGTGGAAAAGAACCATTTTATTTTACCTGGTAAATAGACATTACATTCTACAGTGGTATGGGGAGCTGAAGAAGATTTGTTTATAACTAGAGCAGTTGTTCCTAACAGAATTTGAACTTTCTGCAGATATGAGTCTGACAGGTAGAAAAACCACAGAGCAGCCAGGCTCAGCTGGGTCCTGAACATTTGAAAGACTGTCCCAAGAATCCTGGCAGCACCCAGATGATAGTGTGCTCCTTTCGACAGTTACTGTATTCATTCCTTGGAAACCAGTATCAGGCTGAGAATTCCCTAAGGAGCATTTGGCAACCAGGAAACTGATTCCAGCCCTGAAAGCAATGTTCTCCAAACTTCATTTACCCCTTAAAAGAACATGAAAATCTCTATAACCTCTTGCAAAAATTTAAAGTGATATCTAAAATTTGTCCAAAATGTAAATATTACAAATTGTGTAACTTCCAACTTTTCTTAAATATTGATCTTTTTATATTGTTTTAAAATTGTTATATAATTTTAAAATGCATCTTATGAAATTTAGATAAGAAAGTGATTTAATTTCCTGTCATCAGAAATCTAAGAAAATAGCAATCCATAAATGAACTCTTCATTAACATCTGGAAATTTTACATCTTCTCTCTATTTTTTAAGCCTATTTTAAAAGTTCCCTTTCGCATCAAGTTTTATCCAAATTTCATATAATTTAATTCACAAAATATAATTTTATTTTATTCTTAAATCTTCTACTAATGACCCTGTTATACTTCTTTGCAGCAAAAATATAAAAGAAATATAACTTTTTAATTTCCTAACAGGTTGTAAATGTTAAAAAATATTTCTTCTGTAATATTACAATTATTAGTAGTAAGCATGTATTAATAATGTATCAAAATACATTCTATTATTGAATCATTTAATATAACTAATTAAAATATTAAAATATTGATAAGTATACATTAAATCTAAAAGAATAAAATTATCTCTTAACGGGTTTTGGTTTTTCCCTCATAGATCTGTATCTGAATGTTACTTATTGCTAGAATAAGTTAGAGTTTGATATTACTTCTATTCTTGTCATTTTAATTGAGGTAAACGCTAAAACAAACAAACAAAACCTTTATTTATGAATGAGAATGAAAACACTTTTTAATTACAGTTATGACATTTAATTCTTGGACCTTTATACAACTTTTGTGCCAAAAATTACTATCAATGCAAAAGTATTTTTAAAGATCTATCAGTGAAAAATTTGTATAGCCCTTCTTCATTTTAGCAGGAGGCAAAGAATTAGAGCCCCCCTATGATTTGTTACCCAGACATGAAACTCTCCCTCTTCCACGCCTACACCAGCTGAAGTGTTTTTCCCTCCAAGACAATGCTTCATATTAAGATTCCAGGTGGAGGAAAAGCATGGCTTCTTTGTAACTACAGACCGTTTTTTAGGAAAGAATTCACAGGATACGTGTGGCTCTGAAAACATCCTTAACATTATCCATGCCCTTAGAAAGTCTTTGTGAACCTCCATATAAGTACTTTTGTTGAGGACCACTGTCTTGCATCTGTGGCACCTTGGTGACCTAAGAAGTATTAAAGAAAAAATAAATAGGAAGATGGGCTGTTTTCATTGCATGCCTACTGATGGTTTTTCTGTAACATTTTAGTTTGTGATTATTTCTTAAAACCTGACAAATAGATAAGAAACACAAGTCAGTGTGCTACACCAAGAAAGGCCTGGATTTAAGAATCCGAAAGCATGGTTTCAACTATTAGCTATATTCCTAATTGGCCTCTGGAAAACTTCACTACATTTCTCTGGGCCTCAGTTTTCTCATTTGAAGCCTGGGGCAGTGTTTCTGAAAGCTAACTGAGATGATTTTAAGTGGTGTATGTCTAAACTTGACTTGATACACATTTCTTTTATTATTTATCAGGAAAAAATAGTCAATCTACTAAGTCCATGATCCTTGAATATAGTTTTTTGGAAGGTATCTAAAGGATATTTTAGTTTTTTTTTAAAAATAATCTATTTAGAAAAAATATTAAATAACTAGATATGTTAAAATTCATGTGTAGGAATTAATGAAGTTTGTGAAAAACTAGAAGACTTACAATTTCCATGGTTCCGTCAAGATCTAGCATTATATAATTCTATAAAAAACATTTGGAAGGAAAAAAAAGAAAGGGAGAAAACAAGGAAGGAAGAGGGAGAGGAAGGGAGAAAGGACTTTAAGAAGGCTATGTATTTCCAGGTAGACTTGTAAAACCTCATAGTCATGGATGGCAAATAGCATCCCACGCAAGAAAGTTCAAAAGGCAAGTTCAGGCAAATTATTCATTTAAGCATTAATGAATAGATGTTTCAAAGGCAGAATACCAATTATGCGAATCAGCCTTTCTTAACTCTCTGAGCTTGAGCTAAAAATCTTCACGATGTCTATATAGCCAAGTGATGAGGAAATCTGAGTAATTACCCAGGAAAGGCAAGCAAATAAAACTTAACCACAAGGCTCAGAGGACTGAGTTACATGCCTACATAGGCTGTCTTTACTGATAGAATTATTCAGGTAATCTAATAACCCCCTTATCACATGGCCTATGTTGCCACAGCCAATTTCTAATGCCAGACTTTTAGTCAGGATAGCTTACAGAGAATAAATGCTCTGCTAATAGTGTAGGTTTTTCCAGGTTAGTAAAGAAATTCAACTTTTCAAAAAGGTTATCCACTACTCAGAGACAAAGAATAGGCTGAATTAATGAGTATTCATATAAGCAATTTCCTAAGCCTTATAGATTTAGAATATGTGTAAATGCATCCAGCTAGCAATATTAGGATATTTTTAGCTTCATTTTTTTAGTAATATATTAAGAGCAAACTCCAACTTTCCTTCTTCTTCCTTCTTGTGTCCTAATCCTTAAGATCAATAAAACGAAAGTTGTTCAGTCAAATAAAAATATTTAGTGTGTACATGCACAGAGGCACACACACACATACATACACACACAAATGAACACAGGTACACATAAACACCACCAAACAAAATTTATGTTAGAATTGCTTCAATTAAAGAATGAATCAATCCAAGAAGCATATGAGAAACATTATCTCAGCTATGCCCTAAGCTAATTCCTTTTTTGTCCTCTTGTCTTATATTCTAACAAAGGAAAGTCACTCTATTTGGCCTAGTCTACAGTGTTTCTCAGGCTGTAAGTGCCTTTTCTCCAAATAACCATAGTAACTCTATATTTGTTGTTTTACTAAGCATTTTTCCACCCATTTTCTGTATTAAATATAACAGCCTTATGGGATAGGAACACCTAAAGAAGAACCGGACAGTTTCTCTGAGCATTTCCTTTTGCTAGAAAAGTTTAGAATAATAAGAAAGCAACACTAATAACAGCTGCCATTTATTAAACACTTATTACTACTGAGGAGTTTTTAAGCACAAAAATATTTCTTATTCCTCACAACATTGAAAAGAGATATTACTTTATTTTATAGATCAGTAAGATGCTCTGAGGTTGACATTCTCAGGGTTATACACACAGTAGTGGCAGAATTGGGGACTGAACCTAAATTGATATTTTCCTGAAACCAGAAGGACTTTCTTCTATTTCACCCCACTCCCTTACTAATGGTTCTCACTTAATGTTTGCTGAGTGAAACCTAATACTCAGACATGCTCTTTTCAAATGAGCTCAATAGCAGATGTCTGTTCAAATCCCTTAGGTAATTAGAAGTAGAAATGGTTGGAAATTTCCCAATTGACTATGAGTAATAGTGAGGCCATCTGGGTAATATATAAACCCATTCACACCAATTCTTCTCCAAATGCCCCAGAAGCATTATTACTTAGCAGAGCAGGCCAAAGAAGGTTAACCGGCTGCTTTAAAGGAAAGGTGGGGAAAGAGGAGCTTTGCTCTAACATGGTCAGGTCATTCTACTGCCAGTACCATCCTGGAAGGGTCTGGTTTCAACAGGTGTCAGTCCAGGGACTATCACAAAGAAGGAAAGGGAAAAATAGGGCAACACACACTTTTTAAAAAGTCTTTCCTTATTTATTCGTAAGTTGAAAGGAGAGAGTGATGGCAGAATGTGAGTGTAGTATATTAAGATATGAAATACAACAGTTGAATGAGTAGAGTGTTTTCACTGTTCTGGTAAGAATGAAATACATGGGTATATTCAAACTAAATGCTCTTATATATGCATTTCAAATTGGTATTGCTCAACATAAAGATATATGATGAAATGATAAAATTCATGCCAATAATTTAAATTAAAATCTTCTTTATTTAGAACATTAAATAGCAAATAAAACACCATAAGAAGCTGAAGAGGGTCTGTCAAAGGAAGACCACCAATCTACCACCAGGAGTCGATTTCAGTTCCCCTAAATATCCAAGCATGAGGGAATGCTGGCAATGTGAACGTTCAATGGCAAAGTATCTGAGGATTTTGCACATGCAGGTTGTCAAACTCATCATTAATGGAAGTAATCAAGAGCTCTAAGCATTCTTTTTCTTTTCCATAAGTTCCAGGGTGCATGTGCATACATTCTAAATGCTGGTCTGTTAAACCGATGTGCAAATTTTCAAGGACTACGCCAAAAGATAATAGCAGCAAGCCCACATTCAAATGCTGGAGAAAAGGAATGGGCTCATGACAATGAGGAAGTTAGATAATGCTTACAAATCACGCTCGGGAGGCATTTTCTTCATGTTCACAGAATCTGTAAAATCCCTTTGCAGCAGAGTATGGCATGTTTTATTTTTTTCTTTTTCCAAGTTAGGTAACAAGTTTAGAATATATCTAAAATTTATTGGATACTAATTGTGTCCTAGGGTCTCTGTTTAGAACATTTATTTGCACTGTCTTATTTAATCCTTACAACAAGCTTATGAGGAAAATTTCATTATTACTCTATGTATTACATGAGGAAGCTGAAGATTAAGGAAGTCAACCGTCAATAGCCATGTAGCTGTTAAGTGGGCCTCTGAGATTCTAGAACAGATCAATCTGACTCCAGACTCCTTTATCACACACTGCATTATTTGATAAGAACGTAAGGGAGTTGCCCAGAGCATCTAATCTCAAACCTATCTCTATTAATTCCAAAGTCCTTTATTTTTCCATGCCCACATTCTCCTCTATATTGAATCTTGTAGTGGATTTTATTAAAGGAAGCGTGGATTTTCCCTCTCTAAGAATGTCTACAGTGAAGTTATTTACCACAAGATGGTTTTCATCCAGACAGAGGTATATCTAACACGAATAAATATTTTCTGAGCATTTACCATCTGCCCCACACTACAGTAACACTGTCGAGTTCACTGAAATGAACCTGATGGCTTCTGTAATTCCAGGCAGCAACATGTTTCTCTAAATCCAATGAAAATAGGAACTTATAACATCTTCAGCTTACATATTTACTGTTAACACGAAGGGGGAAATAAAATGATTTCATTTCCCTTTCGCTGTTTGAGGAGCAGTAAAGCCCAGCTTCTTGACTTTGAGTCATACACCTTGAATGGTAGGTTGGGCAAACTGGTGGTCACCTTCAGGTCCCAACCTGTAGAGCAACCCACCTTGGAAAGCCTCATCATTCAGGGAGGTAAGCGTGCCAGGCTCCACAAACCTGGACTTGCTGGTGAAAAGTCTCTCCAGCCAAGAACAGCACAGCCAGGAAAGGGTAGTGGGAGGTAGAAAGCAAGCTCAGAGCTGGCAAGTGAACAGAATGAGTCACCTCTTTGATGTGGAGTGGTTATTCCAAACACAGCAAAGGTGAGCAAGCATTTCCTTCCTCTGACTACCCTAACTGCAGTGGCAACAGCCCCTTAATGTAGGAAACTGAGTCACAGGCTAGGAAGGTTTCAGAGATGCAGGAGGAAAATTGCTAGACTATACTGTAATACCAATCTTACTAAGATAAATTTAGTGTCAGCCTGGTAAAATATCATTCTGCCTTATTTGCATAAACTAATTTTCCCTTGTTTCCACAACCTTTCCTCATTGCTCCCTGTTCTTAGTAGGGATGCCAATTAAGAAATGTACACATAGAGCAAGACCTTTCAGCAGAATTAACTCTTTAAAGGAATCAGTGAATGTGAGTGAAAAGAAGACTGGGATTGTCTTACTAAGACAATGAAAACGCCGTAAAAAAAAAAAGGTTGTTAAACCCACTGGTGGTTCTGGCAGTGGCTGGTTCTTTCATAAGAACAGTTTGGTATACTGGGTCATGCTAGAATTCGCCTGCCTCAGCCTAAATGGATTGAGTCCATTTGCAGAAAACAGAGGAAAACACGCTGTTTCCACTGGTTTCAACTTGGAGCAGGATTGTCTGTTGGTGTCTCAGCATGGGGCCTTCTTTACTCTCCCTGGAAGCAAGGCCCAGAAACATAAAGGCTATGTTTTCTAGACTCCTTGTAAGTAGTGCTCTGATTTAGGGTCTTCTAACGAGAGACACTTGCACGAGAAGGTGGAAGAGAAGGCACTGTTATTGCTCTGGAGTTAGTGAGCAGGTACAGGGTCACTGGCAGATAGCAGATCTGAGGTTTTGCCAGTGACTTTTGGGGGTCTGCCTGAAAATCACCTACTTAGGTGCTTCAGACAACTGAGACAGGTGATGAAGGTCCCCTGCAACTCCTGCCTTACCTGATTTCCTGAATACTTGTGGCAGTTTCCCTGATTTTCTTGTCTTACAATGTTTTGTAAACCCTAAATTAAATTTCCTGATTGAATAGCTAAAGAGGTTTCTGTTTTAGACTAAACCCTACTTGTCACATACTTCGAAGGGGCAAAGAATATATCCAAATAATTCACCTTTCATAAATTACTAAGGATCTATTTTTATGTAAGAATTCATCTGTTTCAAACGTTTATATTTTCATTATGTACCAATTCTTGTGGCAATGACTTACAAAATTTACTATGGAGTCATGAAATGTATTTCATGCTTCTCATGACATCTGTTGTATATTAACATATGTTCATCTATCCTATGTCCTTGAAGAGTGCTATATGTTTGGTCTGTTCTTCTGTCAGAGAACACAAACATACACACACCCACAACCTGAATTTTACTTTGTAAATTTAGTGGCTTTGTCTGAAGCTTTTCTGAGCAAAGAGTAGAAGGAGAGAGAGAAATGACCTGAATTCTTAAAAATAGCATCCAAAATTTTGACTCATATAGGCCAGAGTAAAGGGGAAAGGTGAGTCTTTCAGAGAAAACATAATCTTCGTGAATTAACTTTTTTCCTTCACAAAGATCAGGCTTAATCTTTGCTCCCTCTTGCCCCTCTCATATTTATTTTCATTTCCCAATCAGCAAAGGAAATATGCTTAATTTTAGACTTAACCTGAAGCTCAACATTGTGGGTAAGGGGACTTGTTCTGAGCAGTTTAAATTCTAAGGCCTCATGATTATTGAATAAACACTGAATGAAAATAGAGCGACTAAAATATCATGAGATTAATAAGTTTGACATGGTTGTATATGCTTTAGTTTGCTTCTGTAGGACACTATAACTGAAAGAAATGCCCTGCAATTTTGTGGATGATGTCATTTGATTATTTGACTTTCCTAGAAAGGAATAATTTAGATGTTCACTGCCCAAACTATATCATCTCTCTTTCCTTCAGGGTGTGCTATAAGATTTTCAGTGTAAATAAGATGTCAAAAATTGGAAGCCCAAACCACAGAACAAAGATGGCTTGCAGATTCATCTATGTATTCAGTCCTTCATTTAAAAAATCATTAATGAAGTTTCTACTATATGCCAGCCTCTGTTCTAGGCACTGGGGACATAGCCATGAGCAAAATAAACTAAAATCTCTGTCTTCGAGTAGTTTACATTCTATTGTTGGAAGAGATAGAAAACAAATCCAATAAATAAAATTCATAATATTAGAAGAAAAGTGTTTTTGAACAAAATCAAGCAGGGAGGAAGTGTGGGGAGAGGCTACGATTTCAAATAGGGTGGTCAAGGAAGGTCTCACTGAGGTGAAGACATTTAATAAAAGACATGAAGGAGATGAAGGAATGAGCTATGTGGCTACATAGGGAAAGGGTGCTCCTGATGAGGAAAGTGCTGGTGCAGTGGCCTTGAGACAGGAGAGTGCACTGCACAGCTCAGGAACAGCTGGGTCAATGTGGTGGTGACAGAGGGAGTGAGAGATTGGTAGGAGGCTTGTAGGAAGGAGGTTAGAGAAGTAGCAAACACCTGTTTGTAGCCATTATGAAGACTTGGGAAATGTGTTCTGCTAATCCAAACACAGTTTAAAAGTAATGTATTTTATAACATCTGATTTCTGATACCCCTAAGATTTGGCATTACTACATTGTACATTACCACATTATTACAACAAAGCTGAGCAGTAGTTGCCCCTTGATATGGTTTCAGGGCTTTCCAGTACTTCTTTTTTTTTTTTTTTTAAGACAAGATCACACTCTGTCACTCAGACTGGAGTGCAATGGCACAATCTCAGCTCACTACAACCTCCGCCTCTCAGGCTCAAGCCATCCTCCCTTCTCAGCCTCCTGAGTACCTGGGACTACAGGTGCATGTCACTACACCTGGCTAATTTTCATATTTTTCATAGAGATAGGGTTTCACCATGTTGCCCAGGCTGGTTTTGAACTCCTGGGCTCAAGCGATTTGCCGGGCTCAAGCGATTTGCCTGCCTCAGCCTCTCAAAGTGCTGGGATTACACGCATGAGCCACCGTGCCCGGCCTCCAGTGCTTCCTATTTCCGATATTCTCACACTTGGCCTGCTTTATTAGGACCTAAATTGATTTTTGTTTTGTGTCTTTATAAATGAGGGGTCAATTGGCAGCTGCCTTAGTCGCTTCACAGCCAAAGCATTGATGGAATGACTCTAGGCCTTGGGAGATACAGTCCTGGCAAGCGGCTCCTTTTGGCTCCCTTTGGAGTCCACATTGTTCTCTGAATGACCACAAGCCACATGTATTAATACATGACAAAATTTGCTGTCTCATCACAGCACTACATATCCAAGTGTCTGCCATCTGCGCACTCAGGAATACATGTGGCTCTGGGCCCGGACATCATCGACTCAGTTGTTTTAGTTTCACTTTGGACATTCAGAGCTGCCTTTTGATATGAGGTGAGGTTTTTAAAACAGTTTGTTTTTGTATTCAGAGTTCAGTTTTATTTAACAGATAACATTGGGGAATAGAGTTTAGTTGTGTATCCACGTATATGTGTGTGGTTGACATGAACAAGGAGAGAGAGTAAAAGAAAGGGTGTGTAGTCCATGATCCAATCAAAATAAAATATACTGACTCTTTCACATTCGTGGCACATTTGATCCTCTGCTAACTACCAATATCCAGGATTTGATCTGGACTGGTTGGAAAATCCACAAGCTCTAAAAATGATCAAATGTCCTCTCTATGGATGATTTTCTTTTCTTAAATATATTACAAAACATATTTATCCACACCTCATGACTCAGAAGCTATTATATTTTCATCTTCCTGATTCTGGTAGCCAACAGTTAGGGTTGAGTCAGTCAAATGTTTCCAAAATGAGTTACAGAATGTACACTTAATCATAATAAATGTCATTGTATACAGCAGACTTGTTCTGGGGCAGTAACAACTTGTGCCTGGGACATTTATGTATTTCGAGATGTTTTTAATTAAATGAACATGAGTAAGAATTACTTTTATAGCTAACCTGACCCATAATAAGTCTGCTTTAAAGAATAATATTTAGATCATAGTTTAGAAAATTCAAGTTGAAAACTTCAGAGTAAATTTAACTCAAAAGCATTTAAGGTGACAAAGAGACATGGATATTTAATAATTTCTTTAAAATGATTCAGGTGGATAACGGATTCACTCTCAAATGACTGGCTTTGATACTTCTCCCCTTGAGTGAGAAAAATGCTTAAAAGAGCAGGAACTGCATTTTAAACTGGTTGTAAAAGGGGTTCCTGGTTTGTTTAGGAATTACGGTTTCTCCAGCTCAGCAAGAGCTGAGCCACTAAACTTACAGAAAGAGACTCCACAGTGTAAAACACTAAAATAACAGGATCTCACTGGGTATGAGTAAAAGTAAAGGTAATTGCAGCTATGGCTACAGTAAAAGTAAGCAGAAAACTGAACGTTTAGCAAATGAACACACTGTAAATTGTCCATTTGAAAAATGCAAGACATATTTGTTACAATTCAGTGTCCACTGTTGACTTCCTAGGTTGGATTTCATGGGAGAGAGACCCAGAGCCAGAGATTTGTGTACTGGAAGTTTATTGTGGGACTTTTGGGAGTAAGACCCAGGAGAGAGTGAAGGAAGAACTGGCAGAGAAAGAAGCTGATCTGCAATTCAGTAGCAATGAAGGCCACAGTCAGTCCTTTGGGGAGCTCTGGACCTGGGATGGCCTTTCAGAATTGTCCTAAATTGAGGCAAGGAGCTCTCTTTGGCCAAAGGCATTTCTGAGGCAGGGACACATTTGTAAACCTTCAACAGCTAATGTGGCAGCTGGAGCAATAAATGTCTCAGTCATGAATAGGAAATTTGGGGAGGGCATTCAGCATCCACTACAGTTAATATAGTTTCATCCTTCAAAGACAAGAGAAGCTATGGCAGTCAAAATGGTGAATGATGCATAGACCTCACTGGATTAATACCACATAGTATCACAGGAAATAGGGTATGTTGTGTAATTTGGATGCCGAAAACCTGAGATCAAATTTCAGCTTGATCATTTATTAGCTGCAGACAAGACAAGCTACATAATTTTTAGGGCCTATTACAAAATGAAAATGTGGAGTCCCTTATTAAAAAGGTAGAAAAAGGGTGCCATTAAAAGTACTAAAATGAAAGCTTTTTTCTTCCTTTGACAGACCATCTTCAGCTTCTTATGGTGTTTTTGTTTGTTATTCAATGTTCTAAATAAAGAAGATTTTAATTTAAATTATTGGCATGAATTTTATCATTTCATCATATATCTTTATATTGAGAAATACCAGTTTAAAATGCAAATATAAGAGCATTTAGTTTGAATACACCCATGTATTTTATTCTTACCAGAACAGTGAAAACACTGCACTACTTCAACTGTTTTATTTCATTTCTTGATATAGAACACTCACATTCTGCCAACACTCTCTCCTTTCAACTTATGAATAAATAAGGAAAGACTTTTTAAAAAGTGTGCATTGCCCTATCTTTCCTTTTCCTTCTGTGTTATAATTTTCAGCATAAAGGATTGGCTCGTACAGGGAAGTAACATGAGTATAAAAGATTTCTTTGTCGTTTGTGTTACTTAGCACACCATTGCCCTGTTTTTGCATTTAAAGCAAATTCTGGTTTGAATAGTAAGCTTGCTCAGTCATAGATATGACACACTTACTTTGTACTGATTTTTAGTTTTACTGACCTCACACATTCCACAACAGAATTCTGTGCTCATGGGATGGGAAAGAGCACACACTATGTGTAGCCCATCTGCTTATGCATATGTTCCCTTGTCCCATCTAACTTCACTTACAAAAAACAACTTCTATGCAGCTGCGCAGGTGACATCACTGACACTGACTATGAAGTTGACTCTAGCTAGGGGACTTTGTAAATCATCCAATCCCTCTGAGCCTCAGTTTCCTAATCTGTAAAATTGGGATAATTATACTTAGCATGCAAATTTAAACAATTACCTGAGAACCTAAAGAGACAATATATGTAAAATAGTTATACAAGGGGAGAAGAAAACTAATGTATACTGAGCTTCTGAGTCCCACTTCGGCTATTCCAAAATACTTGCCTCAAGATCACCCCAGACACACTTTATCCCTTGAGCCTTTGTAGATTTCTTAGTCTTAGGAAATAATTTCAGCCTCTCTGAGCCCCTTCACCTGGTATTACTAACTCATTGTCAAATTCTACCTTTGATGTCACTTAATTTAACAAATGTGTATTAAGCACCAAATATGTGCCATGTGGTATGCTAGGGGGCAGAATGGGGTTAAAGTTAGCAACCATTCTCAAGACTGGTTAATTTCCCCTCTCCTTTGAACTTACCTCTGTCATAGCATGTATCACACTATGTTATATTGCCTGTTTGTAGGTCTGCATCCCATCTATACTGTCTCCTTGATCTCCATCATAGCTGTAGTACATACACTGTGCCTGGTATATAGTAGATACTCACTAAATTTTTTTTATTGGCTGAATGAATACCAGCCATTATTGGAATGCAAGGTAAAGAGGTTGATCAGCAGTTGAAAGGATGACCTGGATGAGGAGAGAGGAATGAACTGAAGAAATAAATTTGGATAAGAAATAAATGTCTTAGCATATAGGCTACAGAAGTCATGGAAATAGAGGAGACTTTCCAGGGAGGGTATGTATAAGGAGGAAGAAACCTGGGATGGAGCCTAAGCAACATGTGCATATCAGGAGAGACATAGGCGGAAGGACCTGGGAAGAAGACTAAATCAGTGCCCACAGGGAGGTAGATGAAGGATCAGAAGAAGGTGTGATATCTGAGAAATTAGATGAACTCATTGATTTTGGTGATTAAAAGACGTTATAGATATAATAAAAGTAATTTCAGTGTTCAAAATGAAGTTGATTAAAGAGTGAATATGATTTCAGGAGGATGTCAAATTAGGTTCATTGCACCATTTACATGAAGACAGAAATATTTAGGGTCCTTGATAACAGAACTTGTATAGAATCTTAACTATTCTTGTGACTTCAATGGGAGAAATTGCAAAAAGCAAAGAAAAGTGGAAAAGAAGAGGTCCTTAGAAATGTTCAAACTTGAGGGCAATTGAAAGAACAGTCTACAAGTAGCAAGAGTAATTAAGAAGTGATAACTGGATCTAAGTAGACTGAAGTTCAACAAATGTGTCACCTTTAAAGTAAGCAATAAGTTATGAAAGAGAGGCAGGAAGGATGGGGTATTCATAGAACAGCTTGCTGTGGAAGGAAAGCAGGAGGTTGCTAAAAGGTTCTTCAAATTCATGGCCAAGGTACCCTGATGAGACTGAGGGTCTCACAAGTTCAGTCATTCTTGAAAGGAATAGGAAAGGCTTTTAGTAGTTAAGTAGGAGAAGAATTGGCCAGAGATATGTCACAGAATTGACCTGCGGCATTAAGTGCCACAGGATAGTGGAAGGCTATAACATTGTAAACGCAATAAACCCACTATTGGGTGATTTCATCCAGCAGCACTCAGCAGGCTGTGAGTAGGAACAGAAAAGAATGAGCCATTTGATTGATCCAAGTCTGGATGTTTACACGGTGTGTGTCAGAAGGACAAGAGGATGAGATTTGATAGTTCTAATAAAAGAGACTTGAAAATGATCAATCATATAGTTCAGTGTGAGTAAGAAAGAAAATACGACAAGAATGGACTTGTAAATAGTAATAACGAGATATACAACACAGAAGTTAATATTTATTGTGCTTTTATTTAAGCCAGGCAGAGTGCTACAATCTTTTTGTACGTTACCTAATTGAATACTTTCAACCATCCTGTGAGATGGGAACTATCGGTAATATATACCACTTTGAAAATGAGGACGCTGAGAGTTAGGATGAATAAGCAACTTAGCAGCTTTTTTAGCTACTAGGTAGTAGAGCTTGGACTTGACTTCAGGTCTTTCAGCTCCAAAGTTGTTCCATTAAAGACTATAAATACTAATGACAGCAAAGCAAAGATGAAGATGAAAGCAGAAGCTCCCTAGATGAATTGGAGATTATGTTGAGTGGACTGAATGTTAGATTTTAAGATATTTCAGAGGTAAGTAGTCCATCCAGAAGATGAAAAGACACAGAAGAGTTGGTGCTTGAAGGGACTTGTAGGGAAAGATGCTGTTCCCCCTGGGGAAGGTGGACCCTGCCTCCAGGCATGGATATTGAGGAACATCCAATCATTTTCAATAAAATAACATGTCTAAATTATATCCAAGTCACAATGCTACACTCAAATTCTCCCTTTTCCACAAAGATATCTTCCCTGATTCTCTTTTCTGGAAAGAATTTATTTTTCCTTTGAACTCACATAATTCCATCTTTGCCTGGATCATACAATAGTATTTTGTTTATTTGTATGTATATCTTATTTCCCCTGAGCCACATACCCATGAGTCTGTTTCATCCGTAAATTTTCTAAAGCCTCTAAGATAGTTTCTTGCATGTGTAAGATGATCAATTTAAAAGATGTTGAAAAGACTAACAAAATAAAACTTCAAACATTTTTTAACATTCAGATGGGAATTGGGTTTGATGCTTCTCTTCTGCCAAAATATTTTTAGTGTTTTTATTAGCTTTTATTAGTATTTAAAAATACTAAAAGTATTTTTAGTGTTTTTATGTTCCTTGAATATTTGAGACCCTTTTGAACAGAATATAAAGTTATATTGATTTTTAAATAATACTATTGCATTTCTCAAGTGAATTTTAAACTAATTATATATTAGAGAGATTTCCTAACTGCAAGGTGACAGCATTGCAAATATTTCTTTCATATAAACCTATAAAACAAAAACATAGGTTTTTTTTCTGTTGGAATGTACCTACCAGTAATCACAGCTATATGATTACTTCATATTGACTGACTGGCCTAAACATTGGAAGATAGTACTGGCATTTAAAAATTATTAAAGCAATGTAAACAAATATGCTGTAAACTCTGATTTTGATTGGTGTTTAATTTATTGAGAAAAAAATGAAGGTGAGATTTTGACACATTTCAGTTTATTCCACATTAAAAAGAAAAGTAAAACCAAGCTTCCGACTTTCATAAAAATTAATTTTCTTCTAAGGAGGAAACCTATTTATTTGTGCTGTTACTGATGAATTTATATTTAACTATTAAATTATTGTTGTATTATAATTCTGAGCATGTTTCTACTGAATTTAAGAAAGGCCATTTGAGTTTAGTAAAACACCTGCAAACTCAGATGAGTGTGAAATGCTGGCTGCATCTGAGCACATTTAAAATAATGTGTTTATTACTCAATTAAAATCCCAAGTAATATGCTACTTATAAATTAGAACTTATAAAATAAAGCCTAGGTTATGATGCAAAATCAAACTGCTGAATTTAGTGAGTAGAAATGTGAACTTTCCAACATGGTATAAAAATCAAATATAGTTGGGGCCGTAGGCAGGTGCCTGACCCTCCTTCAGTGCCTCAAGTGGGCTCCTGGAGGTGACCCTCTGCAGGGGGTAGGGGCACACAGGGGGTCACCAGGAGCAGCCCATGGGTGTTCAGGTGCCCAGGAGCTCCAGGTCACACTTTTGGGACAGCCCCCCACTCCTCACCCGGCCTTAGGCCATGCCTGGAGGCAGGGTCCACCTTCCCGGGCCGAGGGTCTTTACTCTCCTCTCCATATCAGGGCAAAGGGCAGTGTTTGCCCCCAACCCAATCCCATTTCCGTTCCCTCCCTTGGAGGAAGGGGCATTGTGGGGATGGGACGGACAGTCCTTCCTCTTGAGTCAGGAAAGTGTATAGGGGAACTATCTAGGGCTGAGCACTTGGGCAAAATGGGGAAAATGAGTATAGGAACTGGTTTTTGGAAGCTTCGGTGGCTTGAAAGGTGGTCTGTCTCTTTGAGGAAAAGAGGAGAGGGTCTCCCACCACCGTGTATTGAGGCATGATGACAAGGTGTCACGTGCTGCTAGGACTGACCTCTTCAGCTCCATTTACAGCCTCCCCATGGCCTGGAGGGGTGGAGGTCTGTAGAATGGGAGGACTTTGCCTCCTTTCAGGAAACAGACCGGCTCCTGGGCTGTCTCAATGCTTCTGGGGCTGTAGACTGGCTCCTCCCAAGATCGCAGCCAAAATTGTAGGTGATGCTGCAACGACAGTGAATAACAGCACTCCTGATTTTGGTCTAGGGGGCCATAAGAGACAGTTGGAAGATGGAGATCAACCGGAGAGCAAGAAGCTGGCTTCCCAGGGAGACTCAATCAGTTCTCAACTTGGACCCATCCATCATCCCCCAGGACTTCAATGACAGAAGAGTACAGGGTCCCAGACGGTGTGGTGGGCCTGATCTTTGGCAGAGGGGGCGAACAAATTGACAAAATCTAACAGGATTCAGCCTGCAAAGTACAGATTACTCCAGGCAGCAGTGGCCTACCCAAGCACAGTGTGTCCTTGACAAGAGCCCCAGAATCTCTCCAGAAAGCGAAGATGATGCTGGATGACATTGTGTCTCGGGGTCATGGGGGGCCCCCAGGACAGTTCCACGACACCGCCAACGGGGGCCAGAATGGCACTGTACAGGACATGATCCCTGCGGGCAAGGCCGGCCTGGTCATCGCCAAGGGCGGGGAGACCATGAAACAGCTGCAGGAATACGCTGGAGTGAAGATGATCTTAATTCAAGATGGTTCTCAGAACACGAAGGTGGACAACCCTCTCCGGATCCCTGGGGATCCTTACAAAGTGCAGCAAGCCTGCCAGATGGTGATGGACATCCTCCGGGAACGTGACCAAGGCGGCTTTGGGGACTGGAATGATTACGGATCTCGGACTGGCGGGGGCATCGATGTGCCGGTGCCCAGGCATTCTGTCGCCGTGGTCATTGGCCGGAGAGGAGAGATGATCAAGAAGATCCAGAATGACGCTGGGGTGCCGATACAGTTCAAGCAAGATGATGGGACAGGGCCCGAGAAGATTGCTCATATAATGGGGTCCCCAGACAGGTGCGAGCACGCAGCCCGGATCATCAACGACCTCCTCCAGAGCCTCAGGAGTGGTCCCCCAGGCCCTCCAAGGGGTCCAGGCATGCCCCCGGGGAGGCCGAGGAAGAGGCCAAGGCAACCGGGGGCCCCCTGGCGGGGAGATGACCTTCTCCATCCCCACTCACAAGCGCCGGCTGGTCATCGGCCGAGGTGGCCAGAACGTGAAAGTCATAAACCAGCAGACTGGAGCATTCGTAGAGATCTCCCGGCAGTTACCATCCAGTGGGGATCCCAATTTCAAGTTGTTCATCATCCAGGGTTCGCCCCAGCAGTTCCAACACGCCGAGCAGCTTATCGAGGGGGCCCTTCAACCAGGGGCCACCTGGGCTCCCCCGCGTGCCTGGGGGCTCCCTCCTTACCAGGGCTGGGGCAATACCTACCCACAGTGGCAACCGCCTGCTACTCACGATCCAAGCAAAGCAGCTGCGGCTACCGCGGGCGCCAACGCCACATGGGCCGCCTACTACTCACGTTACTACCAGCAGTCCCCGCCCCGTCGTCGGCCCCGCGCAGGTCCCCGGGGCTCCACCCGCTCAAGGTGAGCCCTCTCAGTCCCCGCCCACCGGCCAGTCGGACGACACTAAGGCCTGGGAAGAGTATTACAAAAAGATCGGCCCAGCAGCCCCAGCAGCCGGAAGCGCCCGGCAGCAGGACTACACGAAGGCCTGGGAAGAGCACTTCAAGAAGCAGGCGCCAAGTGGCCACCGGAGGGAGTCCAGGAACTCCCCCAGGCTGCCAGACAGACTACAATGCAGTCTGGGGAGAATATTACAGACAGCAAGCCGCTTACTACGGACAGATCCCAGGTCCCGGCAGCCATGCATCAGGGACAGCAGCAGGCTCAATGAATCGAATGAATGTGAACTTCTTCATCTGTGAAAAATCTTTTTTTTTTTTTCATTTTTTTCTGTTTGGGGGCTTCGGTTTTGTTTGGCGAGAGAGCGATGGCTGCCGTGAGGAGTATAGGGGAGCCCTTGCGGCAAGCATGGGGGCTCAGGGACTTGGGAGCGTGCCGGGCCCTCACTCTCTCGCCCGTTCTGAGTCTCACATGCTTTTTCTTATATATATATATATATATATATATATATATATATATATATATATGTTTTTTTTTTTTTTTTTTTTAATTATACTTTAAGTTCTAGGGTACACCTGCACAACGTGCAGGCTTGTTACGTATGTATACATGTGCCATGTTGGTGTGCTGCACCCATTAACTCGTCATTTACATTAGGTATATCTCCTAATGCTATCCCTCCTCCCTCCCCCCACCCCACAACAGGCCCCGGTGTGTGATGTTCCCTTTCCTGTGTCCAAGTGTTCTCATTGTTCATTTCCCACCTATGAGTGAGAACATGCGGTGTTTGCTTTTTTGCTCTTGCGATAGTTTGCCGAGAATGATGGTTTCCAGCTTCATCCATGTCCCTACAAAGGACATGAACTCATAATTTTTTATGGCTGCATAATATTCCATGGTGTATAAGTGCCACATTTTCTTAATCCAGTCTATCGTTGTTGGACATTTGGGTTGGTTCCAAGTCTTTGCTATTGTGAGTAGTGCCATAATAAACATACCTGTGCATGTGTCTTTACAGCAGCATGATTTATATTCCTGTGGATATATAGCAAGTAATGGGATGGCTGAGTCAAACGCTATTTCTAGTTCTAGATCCCTGAGGAATCGCCACACTGTCTTCCACAATGGTTGAACTAGTTTACAGTCCCACCAACAGTGTAAAAGTGTTCCTATTTCTCCACATCCTCTCCAGCACCTGTTGTTTCCTGACTTTTTAATGATTGCCATTCCAACTGGTGTGAGATGATATCTCATTGTGGTTTTGATTTGCATTTCTCTGATGGCCATTGATGGTGACCATTTTTTCATGTGTCTGTTGGCTGCATAAATGTCTTCTTTTGAGAAGTGTCTGTTCATATCCTTTGCCCACTTGTTGATGGGGTTGTTTTTTTCTTGTAAATTTGTTTGAGTTCTTTGTGGATTCTGGATATTAGCCCTTTGCCAGACGAGTAGATTGCAAAAATTTTCTACCATTCTGTAGGTTGCCTGTTCACTCTGATGGTAGTTTCTTTTGCTGTGCAGAAGCTCTTTGGTTTAATTAGATCCCATTTGTCACTTTTGGCTTTTGTTGCCATTGCTTTTGGTGTTTTAGACATGAAGTCCTTGCCCATGCCTATGTCCTGAATGGTATTGCCTAGGTTTTCTTCTAGGATTTTTATGGTTTTAGGTCTAACATTTAAGTCTTTAATCCATCTTGAATTAATTTTTGTATAAGGTGTAAGGAAGGGATCCAGTTTCAGCTTTCTACATATGGCTAGCCAGTTTTCCCAGCACCATTTGTTAAATAGGGAATCCTTTCCCTATTTCTTGTTTTTGTCAGGTTTGTCAAAGATCAGATGGTTGTAGATGTGTGGTATTACTTCTGAGGGCTCTGTTCTGTTCCATTGGTCTCTATCTCTGTTTTGGTACCAGTACCATGCTGTTTTGATGACTGTAGCCTTGTAGTATAGTTTGAAGTCAGGTAGCGTGATGCCTCCAGCTTTGTTCTTTTGGCTTAGGATTGACTTGGCAATGTGGGCTCTTTTTTGGTTCCATATGAACTTTAAAGTAGTTTTTTCCAATTCTGTGAAGAAAGTCATTGGTAGCTTGATGGAGATGGCATTGAATCTATAAATTACCTTGGGCAGTAAGGCCATTTTCACAATATTGATTCTTCCTATCCATGAGCATGGAATGTTCTTCCATTTGTTTGTGTCCTCTTTTATTTCATTGAGCAGTGGTTTGTAGTTCTCCTTGAAGAGGTCCTTCACATCCTTTGTAAGTTGGATTCCTAGGTATTTTATTCTCTTTGAAGCAATTGTGAATGGGAGTTCATTCATGATTTGGCTCTCTGTTTGTCTGTTATTGGTGTATAAGAATGCTTGTGATTTTTGCACATTGATTTTGTATCCTGAGACTTTGCTGAAGTCGCTTGTCAGCTTAAGGAGATTTTGGGCTGAGACGATGGGGTTTTCTAAATATACAATCATGTCATCTGCAAACAGGGACAATTTGACTTCCTCTTTTCCTAATTGAATACCCTTTATTTCTTTCTCCTGACTGATTGCCCTGACCAGAACTTCCAACACCATGTTGAATAGGAGTGGTGAGAGAGGGCATCCCTGTCTTGTGCCAGTTTTCACAGGGAATGCTTCCAGTTTTTGCCCATTCAGTGTGATATTGGCTGTGGGTTTGTCATAAATAGGTCTTTGTGCCTGTAGTCCCAGCTACTCGGGAGGCTGAGGCTGGAGGATCGCTTGAGTCCAGGAGTTCTGGGCTGTAGTGTGCTATGCGTATCGGGTGTCCGCACTAAGTTTGGCATCAATATGGTGACCTCCTGGGAGCGGGGACCACCAGGTTGCCTAAGGAGGGGTGAACTGGCCCAGGTCGGAAACGGAGCAGGTCGAAACTCCCATGCTGATCACATGCTTTTTCTTTCAAAATTGGGATCCTTCAGGTTGAGCCAGCCAGAGAAGATAGCGAGGTGTAAATCTCTCCAAAAAAGAAACCTTACAAATTAAAAAAAAAAAAAAAAACAAATAGCAAAGCAGAAGTTATTAAGTTATATATCTATATATAAAAAATATTTTTAAAAGGTAAATCATTTGTCTCATGACCTAGAATGAAACTAGCACAATAATTACAAATAATTTTGTTTGTCTATATACAAAATTTTAGATTGGTGCCATTTTATGAACAATACTGCACTTTTATAGTTATTTTGTGCAATTTTATAGTAATAGATATTTCTAGGTTCTCTGGTGTTCTTGTACGTGTTGATTTCTTGTTCTACAAACTACGTATTTGTAAAAGTGGGGTAGAGATTTTAATTTGTATGTATATATTAAAGTCTCTATTCTCCACCCCTCGGCATTCCTGAACCTGCCTCTCTGAGGATAAAGCAATTCATTTTCTCCCATCCTTAGCCCTCTTCTTGCTTTTAAAATAAACTTCTAAAAAGCAAAAAAAAAAAAAAAAAAAAAAAAAATCAAACACAGTTAACATTTATTTTATTTTCTACTTTGACAACTCAAGTTTTCATTTCCAAGCATGGCAATCATGTTATTGTGCTGAGGTTGCCGTAAGAAAATACCACAGACTGGATGGCTTAAACAGCAATTTATTTTCTCACAGTTCTGAAGACCGAGAAGTTCAAAATCATGGTGCTGGCCAATTCAGTTTCTGGTAAGGGCTGTCTTCCTGGCTTGCTGAGGCTGCCTTCTCACTGTATCCCCACATGGTAGAAAGAGAGAGCTCTGGTGTCTCTTCCTTTTCTTGCAAGGGCACCAGTTCTACTGAATTATGGCCCCATGCTTGCGGCCTCATTTAACTTTTATCACTACCTTATAGGCCCTAGCTCCAAATACTATACTATCACACTGGGAGCTGGGCTTCAACATATAAATTTGGGGAGGATACAAACATTTAGTCCATAACAACAATTATTTTAATTTATTAAATTAGGTAGCTCTTCTACTAATTTGACTAGCTATTGGCCTGTTTAAATTGTTCTCAAATAGATTATATAACTTTTAAGAACATACCAATGCCTAGGGCCCACTTTGAGAAATTTCGATTTAACTGATTTGAGATCAAGCCTGGACATTAGCATTTTTGTTCTTGCTGCTGTTGTCTTTGTTATTGATGAGCTGCTCATTTGGAAAAAAAAGTGACTTTATGTACTTTATTCAGTCATCTATATCCAAAATGTATCTGAGTTACCCAATGCATATATTTTAATTGAGGTAAAATTTATACACAATGAAATCTAAATATTAATATAATTAAATGAATTTTGATAAATATATAGACCCATATGAATATTATCCAAACAAGATACAGAATATTTCTATCACCACAGAAATCTCTATAATTTCCTCCTCCAAGAAACCCCCTTCCTTCTGAGCAATCATAGTTCTGATTTTTCTCACCATAAATTAATTTTTACCTATTCTTGAAATCATATAAGTGGCACCAGGCAGTATGTACTCTTTTGTGTCTAGTTTCATTTTGATAATTTAGATTCATCTATATTGTTGCATTCTTATTTGTTCTCTTTAATTGCTATCTAGTACTTTATTGTATGAATATATCATTATTTGTATATCCATTATCTGCATTGTTTCCAGTTTGCAGCCATTATGAATAAGTTAGTATAAACTTTTTTGCGCATGTTGTTTTATGGGCACACTTACTTGTTTTTCTTGGGTAAATACCATGGAGTGGAACTGCTAGACTATAGGGCAGATGAAGGCTTAAAAGAAACTGCCAAATACTTTTCCAAAACATTTGTGTCATTTTACACTTTCAGCAGTAATGTATGAAAGATGCAGTTGCTCCACGTTGTTTTGTTCACTGTCATGGTGGCTCTTTAATTTTCACCATTTTAGCTGGTATGAAATGGTATCACTGTGGCTTTCATTTGGATTTATCTTTTCATGTGCTTATTGGTCATGCATGCATCCTCTATTTTATAATATTCAAGTCTTTTGCCTATTCTTTTAAAATTAGGGTTTTTATCTTTTTATTATTCATTCAAAACAGTTTTATATGCTCTGGATAAAAATCCTTTGCATTTCAAACATTTTTCCCCAGTCTGGCCTTTACTTTTCATTTTCTTAATGTATCAGCTTTTAGAAAAACTTGCCAGATGCAGTCAGAGAACTATTACTTTCTGCCACATTTCAGGCCCATATTTCTCTTCTTTTCTCCAGTCCTTCTAGATAAGAATTAACATTGTTTGACAAATTTGTTTCATACATGCTCACTCGTTTAATAAGTTGACAATTGTGTTGAATTTGGGTCACTTTCTATTTGACCCTTTTGTCTCAATTTTGGTACAAGCTAGAGCTTAAACTTGAGTAAAGCATGGCATATTCTGGATGGTATACTAGATTACAGTCCAGTTGGACGTTAAATGAATCCAAATGTTATCACTTCTTATTTTAATAAATTGCTTTCAATAAAAAATTCCCCAAAATCTAGAGTCAATCTTTTCCCTCAAATGATCTCACATTTAACAACTACGCAGTGGATCACACAATAAACACCATTTGGATTCTACTGTAAATTGTCTTCTAGGTATATTATTACACAATCATAATGTCTTCTAGGTATATTATTATACTTTATAACAAATAAATTTGTTTTAAAATACTTCATTTGGCTATTTTTGACAGAAAAATTTCATCAGAAATTTTTTTCTGACTTTATGATAACTGAAAATTGCAGAATACATAATTTTTTTTACATGTTAGCATGATAGCATGTTAAATTAAATGAGGCCATCGGTTTCAAATAATGAAATCACATTAAATTTAATGGAAGCCAACAGTTGTGTCCATACTTATGACAGAATGATTGTGGAAACGTTATTAATTTCATTCAAATATTCAGGACATCCTCATTCTTCCTTCTCCTTCAAACTCCTGAGGCTACTAGCTACCAAGTTATGCCAATGATCCCTTCAGGATTTCCCTCTAATTTTGTCCCCAGTGTCCTATTCCCTCTGCCATTTATTTCATTGCTCCCGATCATTTCTCACCGTGGCTCTTGCAAAAACCATCTAACTTGTCATCCACACACCAGGCAGTCCCCTTTACTGTCTGAAACACTGCCAGAATGATCTTCCTAAAAAAAAAAAAAACCAAACCAAAAAAAAACCCTGCTCAAGTTGCCCCCTTAGTAGGTTCCAAAGGCTCCCTCATATCACTAAGACTCCAAAATTCCTCAGCATGGCAACCAAGCCCTGTTATAGATTAGCCCTCTAAATTTCTTGGCACCACATTCATCTCCTGCATATCATACCACATACCTTTCACTCCAGGCACACCAAGCTCTCACTTTTCCTTCCTTACTTTTACACAAGTTTGTACCGCTTTCCGACATCCACTTGCCTTCATTACACCTGCAGTAAGCTTAGCTCCTTCCAAATGCAGAACAAAGACCACCTCCTTGCTTAAGAATTCTCCACTTCTTGCTCCTCAGGTGTCATAACAAGAAGATTATGTGTAAAAGCACAATGCAGACTGATTTCTACAAAAAAAAGTGAGACATTAAAGATTTAAAAAATTGATAGGATTACAAGGTAATAGTTAAGAGTTTGGAATCATAGCTGAGTTTTAGATCCAATTTCTTAGACATAGCTGTGTTATTTCAGGAAAGTTACTCATGTTTATTGCCTCAGTTTCCTCATTTGTGAAGTAAAAGTATTTCCACCATAAAAGATACGTGTGAGGATTTTTTAAAATCCCATATACAGAAGAGTTTAGCACAGTACCTAGAATATAATAAATATTCTACAAATGATAGCCATTGTCATTCTTATTGCTATTGATGGATTAAATGGTTGCATGTGGAATGAAAGAAAAGTATCTAAAGGTTAGGTATTGTAGAGAGAGAAAATAACTTTTCTGATTAGCTTTGGGAAAAATAGAAGGGGATGGGTATTAATTCATGAGAATGTGGATTACAAATTAAAATCTCTATCCCATTTTTGCAAATACGTAGTTTGTAGAACAAGAAATCAACATGTATAAGAAAACCAGAGAACCTAGAAATATCTATTACTTTAAAATTGCACAAAATAACCATAAAAGTGCAGTATTGTTCGTAAAACAGCACCAATCTAAAATTCTGTATGTAGACAAACAAAATTATTTGTAATTATTGTACTAGTTTCATTCTAGGTCATGAGACAAATGATTTACCTTTTTAAAAACTATTATGTTTAGAGTGCTACTAACAACCAATGTTGTATCCAAAGAGTCTTCAGTGTTCTGGGGTGAAGAGGATAAATCAGAAATTACCCACTGCAATATTTAAATTGCTTGGTCTTGTGGCTTGTATTAAAAAATAATGCAAATTTTTTTCATCAATACATTGGTATGTGTTTGAATATAAAAATATTTTTATTTAACGTGTAATAAACATTGCTAATCTAGGAAGATGGGCTATGTTCCTCACTTATCCCGGGAACGCTGTTAAAAATCTTTGATTTGGGATAAATCAACATTTTTAGCTCCAGATAAAAACAACGATAAAAAAGTTTATTAAAATTGTCCACTTCTTTCAATGATCTTAAGTTCATACTCATAAAAATATTATAAGGTCATCACACAAGATAACTGTTAAATTTGATTTTTTTAATCAGTCAAAATTGCTTTCATGTATTAGATATAAAAATATTCAATAGAAAACATAACTTAGTGGTTAGCTTATAGTTTTCAATTTTGAGTCAGTTTTGGTCTAAGAAATAATAGTAATAACAATAATGAATATTTCCTTATAAGCATAAATGTAATTTTAAAAAATTTCCTGTGAATAATACTTGATTAATTTCATTTCCCTGCATATGCAAGTTCCACGGAGCCATGAATATGTCTATATTACTCTAGATAGAAATGAGTCTAATGGCTTTGTCTAAAACAATAGACTAACAATAAACAATTATATGTAATATAGATAAATTAGTCTTTGCTTTACAGAGGAATCTGCTATAGCATTTCCAATATGTTCTCCTACTAATGATTCTTAACCTTTTTGAAATTATAAATCCCTCTGTGATCTAATTAAAAGCTCTGGAATTTTCTTTCCAGAAAATAACACTTATATTTGCACATAAACCACATTTTGAGTATAGTCTTATGAACTCCTGGAGTATGAAGTTTGCTCCATGAATCCCAAGTCAAGAAGCACTTCCCTAGTGTATTTAGAATTCAGTTTAACTGTCTTTGAAATCCAATTTCCAAATCACTTTTTAGGGGCACAAACAGTATAAAATGGCCAGCTCCATTAGAGAAATGCAAATCAAAACCACAATGAGATACCATCTCACACCAGGTAGAATGGCAATCATTAAAAAATGTCAGGAGACAACAGGTGCTGGAGAGGATGTGGAGAAATAGGAACACTTTTACACTGTTGGTGGGACTGTAAACTAGTTCAACCATTGTGGAAGTCAGTGTGGCGATTCCTCAGGGATCTAGAACTAGAAATACCATTTGACCCAGCCATCCCATTACTGGGTATATACCCAAAGGACTATAAATCATGCTGCTGTAAAGACACATGCACACGTATGTTTATTGAGGCATTATTCACAATAGCAAAGACTTGGAACCAACCCAAATGTCCAACAATGATAGACTGGATTAAGAAAATGTGGCACATATACACCATGGAATACTATGCAGCCATAAAAAATGATGAATTCGTGTCCTTTGTAGGGACATGGATGAAATTGGAAATCATCATTCTCAGTAAACTATCGCAAGAACAAAAAACCAAACACCGCATGTTCTCACTCATAGGTGGGAATTGAACAATGAGAACACATGGACACAGGAAGGGGAACATCACACTCTGGGGACTGTTGTGGGATGGGGGGAGGGGGGAAGGATAGCATTGGGAGATATACCTAATGCTAGATGACGAGCTAGTGGGTGCAGCGCACCAGCATGGCACATGTATACATATGTAACAAACCTGTACATTGTGCACATGTACCCTAAAACTTAAAGTATAATAATAAAAAAAAGAATTCATTAAATAAAAAAAAGAGAAAAAATAAAATGTAAAAAAATAAAATAAAATAAAATGGCCGGCTATCTCTAATAAAAATACAGATTCTTTTGGAAGTTAAGAGACCTCTTGGTGCCTAACACAAGCTTTATAATAGGCTTCGTAGATGCTGGAGACTCAGTGAAGCCTGTGTATCCGGTTGGCTTCAGCAGGACTGCCTGCTGCTGGGGCTTGCCTTGGAAAGTCATCCTCAGCTCACCCCAACTTCTGCCCTTCCTTTACCTGGGATAACATTTCGCCTAAATAACAACCAAGTGAGAAATATCTTTTGTTTGCACTCTTTTCCTTTTCATTCACGCTGCGAAAATCTTTAGCAGGTATGATTTGATGAATGCTTCTCTCTATGATATTTTTGCTTTCTGAATCTGTAACTTAGTGATAGCCTTGTGTTACATGTCAAAAGCATTATTTACGCATTTATTTAACAAATACTTACTGAGCTCCTACTTTATCCCTAGCACAGGTCTATAATGGGGGGTTCCAGTGAGTAAAATCAGAGTCCCTACCCTCATGGGGCAGACAGTCTATTGAGAGAGATACACAGTAATCAAAAAGAATATCACAAATAATCACAAGAATCATAGTGCTACAGAGGAGAGGTACATGGAGCTATGAAAGGATATAATTGCCTTGTCGGACAAGTCAGGAGGTCAAAAAAGGAATTGAATATGCTGAAATTTGAAGAGTTAACCAGGTGGAATGGACAGGAGTGGAAAAGCATTCCTATACAAAAGCCTGTGTCCTCTTCTGTGTCCTGACTAGCTTTTGCCTTACTCTGTGCTCAGATATTTGCATCTTGCTAGAATAGCCTGTACAAAGGCCCTGTGCCTAGAGAGCAAACTAATTACGGGTACAGCTGTAGTTCATATAATTTTTGCTACTATATACTTTTTCAATCACAGACTTAGGACCTCAAGGTGCCCCTTAGACTGGAATTGCTCCTCTCCTTCTGTGTCTACATGTGGAGGAATATGTTTAGCTGGAAGGAGGAGCAGTGGATCTCAGCATGAAAAGAGCTGCCTACCAGAAGCTGTGTGCTTCTGGACAAATCACACAATCACTAACTTCTCAGGTCTTGTTTTCATTGGGAGAATCCATACAGGAACATTTTAGCAAATACCTTTTTGAGGTAGTTGTAAAGAGACTTACAAAGTATAGTGGATATAGGTGGTGGTGATAATGTCTGTGGTGGAGGTGGTATTTCTCTTTTAAATCAGCTTTTCTAAAACTGAGTCCTGCTCAATGTTTGGCATAAAATAATTAAATGGCAACCACAGGCTTCTGTTGTTGAGAGGGGCTAGACATGGAGAGGAGGTTTTTAACTTTAAGGCAAGGTATATGAGTCTGTACAAGAGAGCAGCCATGTGTTGGCTTTCAAATACAACACAAAGCCAGTGTGTGTGTTGAAGGAGAGGAGTCATCTTTAAAAGTCTCCTCCTTCACAGTATGCACAGGAGGGTACTGGTCTACAGAGAAAAGGCGGCCTCCAAAGACAACATAGTTTACAGCACAGAAAGTTCAGGTAAGAGCGCTAGGTAGGAATTTGCAAAACATTTCAAAAGGAAGCAAAATTTGTGGAGGTGTCAAGTAAGGAACAATGAAGATGTTATACTTTGTGCAAGTTTAATATTTTAGCCAAGATTTCAGCAAGAAAAATGTCTGAGCACGGACCAAATAAAGTAAGGAGAAAGCAAGTCAGGACACAAAGAGGATCCTTGCTGGACCAGCATAGCATCTTTTCCCCAGAGGCAAGGAGTGGCATCATCCTAGCTTCTTTTTTTTTTTTCTTCTTTTTTTTTTTTTTTTTTTTTTGAGACAGTCTCACTCTGTTGCCCAGGCTGGAGTGCAGTGGCACGATCTCCGCTCACTGCAACCTCTGCCTCCTGGGTTCAAGTGATTCTCCTGCCTCAGCCCCCCAAGTAGCTGGAATTTGGGGGCATACCACCACACCCAATTAATTTTTGTATTTTTCGTAGAGATGGGGTTTCACCACGTTGGCCAGGCTAGTCTCGAACTCCTGACCTCAGCTGATCTACCCACCCTGGCATCCCAAAGTGCTGAGATTACAGATGTGAGCCACCGCATCTGGCCCTAGCATCATCTTTAGAGGCGAGGAGTGGAGTGTCACCTCAGCACCCAGCTTATGCTCTTCTTAGTGTGCAGAACGCATACAAAGAGTAAACATTACCCTGACCTCATCTGAGAATAGATAGAGGTTCAGATATTCTCAGCAAGTCCTTTTTTGCCTTTATGAATTCTCATGTAAAAGAAATTTTTACAAAGAGATACTTCCACTTGGTAAATCCTTCCTGATTCTTATCCAAGACTTTGGTGTGGAGATTAAACATAATCAGCTAAGGAACCACCCTAACCAAATTATGCCTTGATTTCTATTTGGTCACCTATATCTTAACTTAAATTACTTCTTGTTAAATTTTAATGTTCCCAAACAAACTTCTGAAGCCAATTATCTATTTACAGCCAATGAGAGTGGGAACATTTTGATAGAGCCAGCTACTTCCAATATTTATTGATACATTGCTTTCTACCTGGGACCCAGTATTACTTACCTCATTCACAGATGTGGTTAACATGTACACAACCTACTGGTCTATGTTACACTGTTTCACGTTCCAGCTGAACAATACTCCCCTTTAAGAAGCATCAGAGAACCCAAATTACTGCATGATACCTGACTCAACTTGTTCCTCTATTGTAGCACAAGATTAAAGCATTTTTTCATCGACTTCTCCCCTAACCCCCAGTCCTTCTTAATCCTCTATCTGGCTGATTCATAACAGCTGTTAAATAACTAGACATTTAGGTAAAGGCAAACTGAAGCTATAAATCAATGTGTGTGATTTAATAACCAACTCTTTCTGGCACAGCTTGCTCATACTGTCTTGGTTTGCTTTTTTTTATGCTGACTTCAGCTGCAGCATCTGTATGAAGGGGTTTAGCACAATTGTAAATACTAATCTCCAGGCTGCCAATGTCATTACGGAAATAGATACAGGTAAATGAAACTCACAGTACATTTCTATAGACACTGTGGGTGATTTTGAAGACATATGTATCTTCCAAGCTGTTACAATCTTCCTGAATGTGAATATTTCTTAGGACTGTCTTCCTTGTAAACTACAGAAACCACCATCAGCTAGTTTAAGCAGAATAGGGGAATTAGAAGGATACAGAATGTCCTAAATGTCTTACAGAATCCAGCTGCAGGGATGCAGTGGGGCCTCAGGAAGGGGCTGACACCAGAGCCTAGAAAGCCATCGAGATTTTCTCACCATTTTACCTCTCTTCCTCTGAGTCCATCTGTTCATTCCTCTTGCTGTCTATCGACTGGTTTCTTCCACGTGGCAGGCATTGGCTGGTTGTTCAGCACATTCTTTTTTTTTCTTCTGGGGATGTACCTAGACCACATGGGCCATTAGATGTAACCACGTAGCTCAGTTCTGGCTTCCACTTCAAATTCTGACCTATAAGCTCCCATGAAATTCTGTACTTTCTATCTCTCCTAATCTACCGGCAGAACGATGAAAACTAAAGCCTTGGAGGAGGTTAGGAGCCACAGGATAAAAGGAGCTTGGTCCCTGAATAACTGCATGCCCCCTGCCCTATCATCAACACCTCCCTCCTCCACCATGGACTTGATGTTACTGAGAAGTAAAGTGCTATCTGTTAAGTTCTACCTATTCCGTTAAGCTATTAAGATTTGAAGATTTATCTTCTATTGCAGTTAGTATCACTCTAAATCTTCTTTCCTTGTGTGGAAAATACCGAGCCTGTGGCTTCAGAGCTTATGCTTTACAAATACAGCCTTCTACCAACAAGAAAAAAAAAGCCTTCTCTCAATTGGTCTCAATTCCAAATTTTCAAAAATCAGAGTCGGATTGAACCAATGGGTCAACTCCTACCCTTGATACACTCAACTTTGATAAGGGAGGTTAAGTCGTCATGCACAAAGTGGCCACTAGAGGGTACACTATGTGAACATGAGTTTTAAAACCAAGACTGAGCCTTGAGTTCTTGTTTTGGCTCTGCGGCTAACTTGTTGAGTAGTCTTAATGATTGCACTTAACCACTTTAGGCATCAGTCTCCTCATATCAAAATGAGAAATTTAGATGAAGTCCTTTCCAAAATGTTTTCCTACTTACTATTATATAATCCATAAGATTTCATACTATGCTCAGAAAACGACCCTTACACAACAAAATCAGAGTTTCCCAGAATTTTTTTTGCAGTTTAGCACAGCAATGCTCAAAGTATCACAGCACTTTTTGTGATTTCCCAAATAACTTGCTTAGTGTCCTAAGATCATAGGAATGAATAAGGTTACCATTCTAAAAGTTAATCGTATGTTCTTTGTGAAGTACACTAATGGCTTCTTCTGCTGAACTTTCTTAAGAATTTCATAATATCTGGGATTATATAATCCTAGATTATACTATACATAATTATATACTATGCATTGATTAAGAGCACAGATTCCAGAGCTGGATTGCCTGGGTAGATCTTAAGTCTACCTTTTACTAACTGTGGGATAATATTTACTTTAGAGAGTTATTGTGGGGATTTTTTAAAATTATACATATATGGCTCTAGCACCTAAGTGTTCAATAAATGTTTGCTTAAAAGAAGAATTTCATTTCTTCTATTGTAGTTGTTTAAGTATCTGTCTACACCAATAAACTTTGAGCCCCTAAAAGCCAGATACCCAGTTTTACTGAATTTCTTGTCATTCAGACTCTAGCCTAGAGTTTAAGCACATATCTACTTAATAAATAATTTTAAATGAGTAAATGAATAAATTAATGGTATTCTCATGGAGCATTGAGTTTGCCTTACAAAAATACAAAATAATCTGTATTTTTCTCATTTTAAGTTCCTTCAATTAGTTACTTTTTTTTACAGATATTTCTTCGTAGGCCGGAGGAGCATTCCTTTATGAACAGCCTTAAGGTATGGCCATTCTTCTACTGCAAGATTGATAGCATGAGGCTACAGATTAGCATTACTTGGGGAGCTGGGGAGCTCTTTAAATATTCTGATGCCTGGGTCCCACCCAGATCTAATAAGTTAGAATCTTAGTGGTGGGGGTAGGGCCTATGCCTCAGGATATTTTTAATGCTCCCCTGGGCAGCAGTCAGGCTTGAGAACCTCTATTCTGGCTTATCTGTTTATTTTGCTGTGATATATTAAGTGTATGTTTCTTTCATTATTGTAACTTAGATTTTTTTACCCTTTCACTTGCTCATCACAGCCCATTAGGCATTGTATTACTCAGAGTTCTCCAGAGAAGCAGAACCAACAGGATATGTGTGCTTGCATGTGTGTGGGGGGGGGATATCTATGTGTGTGTGTTCGTGAGTGTGTATGCATGTGTGTGTCTGAACCAACAGGATCTGTACCACATCCTGTTAGTACACATATCTTCATTTATATAAGAAGAAAGACTTACTTTAAGGAATTGGCTCACACAGTTGTGGAGGCTTGGTAAATCCAAAATCTGCAAGGGTAGACCAACAGGCTGGAGATCCAGGGAAGAGTTGCAGTTTGAGTGCAAAGGCAGGCTGCTGGCAGAGTTCCCTTTTATTCTGAGGAGTTCAGTCTTTTTCTACTGAGGCCCTAACCTGATTGAATGAGTTTCACCCACATAATGAACGGTAATTTGCTTTACTCAAATTCTACTAATTTAAATATAAATATCATCTAAAAAACCATTACAGAAAAATCTAGAATAATGTTTGATAAAATACCTGGGTGCTGTGTGACCTAGCCAACTTGACACATACACACACATCACAAGCACTTGGGACCTCAATTTTTGCCATTTCCTCTGCTTAAAAATGTTTTCCAGTAGCTCCATGTATGCTTCAACAGGGTTTGCTTTATGATAATCTCCTTCCTGTGGTGGGGATTATGACTGCTCTCCTAACAGAAGCAGGAGAGGCAAACCTGAAGTGGGAGGGTTAAAAGCCTGACTCAAAAGCGCACTGTCACAATAGCCTGGGGAAGGTTCTGCATGGCTGCCTTTGTCTGCAAGAGTGCTCTTGTTTCACACTCATCTCCCTGTGAATGTCTCTTAGAAGACTCAGCTACTCTGTCGAATGTACACATTCATCTGTTCTTATGGGAATTACATCCAGGAAATCTTGATTAAAACCAGATCAAAACTGCCAATGTAACCAAGAGATTCTCCTCTGAATGTAGACACAATAACTGTCAACACAAAATTGTACTTTTCAAAAATGATGATTCCAAAATTTGAATCTAATCAGAGTTCCAAATAAAAAGTTTACATAGTGTTTTCCTTGCTTGAATGAATGAAAATCTATTTTAGAATCCAAATACTTGTACAAACCTTACCTATGATTCCAAAATTGAAATTATTTTGGAAAAGTATAATTGTTAAGCAATAGTTTTTAATCTAGATTGAGCAGTCAGAATGTCAGAGGATCTGTAGCCCCAGAATTATTGGAAATGTGCTCAATTCACTTGGCCCCAAGCATTTAAAAATAGGCTTTGTATAAAAAGTCTGTAAAACAAATTTCGTGGCCAACATACTTTCATAACAAAAGCTCAAACTAGAATAGTGTTTAGACTGAATTGAGGTTTTAAAATAGTCAAAAATTTTTGGTTAATCTCTCTTGAATCTGTTAGATAATCTTTATAATTTTCAAATTGAGGGACTTTATCTCTGATTAAACTGAATGCTATATAGATTGACTAATTCTATGAAATTTTGACATCTTTGAATAATAACTTCTGGCTTATGTATTCATATGTTAAACCATGCATAATTTTTATAATTGAGCTAAATTACCAGTAACATATGACTAATAATCCCACTTATTAAAAGGATAATTGCTAGCTTCAAAATTAATACTACTATCCCAATCTAGGGACCAACTGCTGCTAATGTTACAGTGGCATAGAATGCCTCCTCTAAACTAAAAGGATCACACTTTCTGCTGACTGACTAAAAATTTACTTTAAAAATTGAGTCATAACCCTTTTTAACAAAATAAAACGTTTGTAGGGCATATCTTTAGCTCAAAGTAAACTAAAATTAGGCACAATTTCAAAACTGTCATCAGATTTTTTAGGGTGGGGAGCAAGTTGGTAGATTAGGAAACTACTGACTCCCCTTAAGAGTACTGGAAACTACCTGGCTGGAAATATAAAGCTACTCACATCAGGTTTTCTCATACTGCCTTAGAGTTGTAGAAGATTTACATGGTGGAGGAGTATAGCATAAGTTCTCAAGCAAGGTGTCAAGATCACTTGCAAGGTACATGACAAATCGTTAATATGACAAGAATGAAAAATATTAAGCTATAAGATTTGTAAAACTGTTTCCTCTCTCCCCCTCTGCCCCTACTTCTAAAGAGAAAGGCTTCTTGCTTTCTGAATCAGTACTTTGAATCCCTGCCCTTTTGTTTTACAGAATGTAGGTAAAGAGGAGACTTAAAAATTAATAGAAGGAAGACAAGCAAAATTGATGTACAGTTTAAAGAGCTGAGCCAGAAAGCAGAAGGGAGAGGGATAAAAATTTAATTAGAGTGGGCTTGTGAGAGTTGTTGAGGGAAATATGAAAAGAGAGATAGTTGGAGGCATCTGGGGATATTTTGGAAAAACTAAAATAGAGATGAGGAACAAGGATTTATTTTAATGATATTTCCTGTGCATTATGAATGCAGGGTCTTTTTAGCATTTCAAGATAAATGAACTAAAGAATAAATTGCTTCCCAATCATTTTGAATCCCAGACTGATGTTTCTCTGAATGTGATTCTTTGCAGAGAAAGAACCACTGAGAGGCTAAGCTTTATTTAGGTTAGATCACTAACAATAAAAATTTACATATTTTTAATAAATCGGAGTAATCTTACTTTTATTCGGTTGCACTCTGCTATGTTTCCATAAGTAGGAAGAAAAAGGTAAAATTAAAGCTCTCTTGCCAGAAATGACACAGCCCATAATGGCAGCTGGTATTCATGTATTGTTATTAATTGTGGCAGTTTCAATCTATTGGTTACAAAACAAACTATTAGAAGTAAGAGAAGCAAAGGGGGGAGGGGGGAGGGATAGCATTGGGAGATATACCTAATGCTAGATGATGAGTTAGTGGGTGCAGCGCACCAGCATGGCACATGTATACATATGTAACTAACCTGCACATTGTGCACATGTACCCTAAAACTTAAAGTATAATAATAAAAAAAAATGTAATCTGCTTTGTTAGTCTGTTCTATCATTGATATATAGAAATACTTGAGCCACACACAGTGGCTCATGCCTATAATCCCAGCACTTTGGGAGGCCAAAGTGGGTGGATCGTTTGAGGCCAGGAGTTCAAGCCTAGCCTGGGCAACATGGCAAAACCCTGTCTCTGCTAAAAATACAAAAATTAGCCGGGTGTGGTGGTGCATGCCTGTAATCCCAGCTACTAGGGAAGCTGAGGCATGAGAATCGCTTGAACCCAGGAAGTAGAGGTTGCAGTGAGCCAAGATCAGGCCATTTTACTCCAGCCTGGGTAACAGAATGAGACTCCATCTCCAAAAAACTAACTAAAAACCTTGAGACTGGATAATTTATAAAGAAAGGCAGTTTAATTGGTTCACAGTTCTGCAGGTTCCACAGGAAGCATGATGGCATCTGCTTGCTTCTGGGGAGGCCTCAGGAAACCTACAATCATGAAGAAAGGCAAAGGTGGAGTAGGCACTTCACATGGCCAAAACATGAGCAAGAAAGTGAGGGGGAAGTACCACATATTTTTAAACAATCTGGTCTCATGAAAATTCACTCATGTGAGACCTGGTTGTTTTAATGTGAGGACAGTATCAAAGGGATGGTGCTAAACCATTCACCAGAACTCCACCCCCTTGATTCAATCATCTCCTACCAGGCTTCATCTCCAACATTGGGGATTGTATTTCAATAGAGATTTTGGTGGGGACATGCATCCAAACTATATCATTCTGCCCTTGACACCTCCCAAATCTCATGTCCTTCTCACATTTCAAAATACAATCATGCCTCCCCAATAATCCCCCAAAGTCTTAACTCATTCCAGCATTTACTCAAAAGTCTAAAGTCTGATCTGAGACAAGGCAATTCCTTTCCACCTGTGAGCCTGTAAAATATAAAACAATTTAATTACTTCCAAGATACAGTGGGGGTACAAGCATTGGGTAAACACTCCAATTCCAAAAGGAAGACATTGGCCAAAAGAAAGGGCCTATAGGCCCTAGCAAGTCTGAAACCCAGAAGGGAAGTCATTAAATCTTAAACTCCAAAATAATCTCCTTTTACTTCATGTTCCACATCCAGGGCACACTTCTGCAAGGGGTGGGCTCCCAAAGCATTGGGCAGCTCTGCCTCTGTAGCATTACATGATTCAGTCCCCACAGCTGCTCTCATGGGCTGGTGTTAAGTGCCTGGAACTTTTCCAGGCACAGAGTGCAAGCTGTTGGTGGATCTACTATTCTGGGATTTGGAGGACGGTGGCCCTCTTCTCACAGCTCTGCTAGGCTGTGCCCTAGTGCGGACTCTGGGAAGGGGCTCTAACCTCACCTTTCCCCACTGCACTGCCTTAACAGAGTTTCTCCATACGGGTTCCATCCCTGCAGCAGGCTTCTGCCTAGACACCGTGGCTTTTCCATACATTTTCTGAAATCTAGGTGGAGGCTCCCAAGCCTCAACTCTTGCATTCTGCACAGTTGTAGGCTTAACACCACGTGGAAGCTGCCAAGAATTATAGCTTGCACTTTCTGAAACAGCAGCTTGAGCTGTATCTGAGCCCCTTTGAACCATGACTGGAACAGGAACAGCAGAAATGCAGGGAGCAGTGTCCCAACACTGTGCAGGGCAGTGGGGCCCTGGGATTGGCCCATGAAGCCATTCTTCCCTCTTAAGCCTCTGGGCCTGTGATGCGACGAGCTGTTTCTTAGATCTCTGAAATGCCTTTGAGATATTTTTCTCATTATCTTATCTATCAGCACTTGCTTTATTTTCAGTTATGCAAATCTCTCTAGCAAGAGGTTCCTCCACAGCCTGCTTGAATTCCTCTCCCAAAAGAAAATGTTTTTTTCTCTGTAACATGGTTAGGCTGAAAATTTTTCAAACTTTTATGCTGTTTCCCTTTAAAATGTAAGTTTCAACTTGAAGTCATTTCTTTTCTCCTGCACATAGGAATAGATTGTTAGAAACAGCCGTGTCACTTCTTGAACGCTTTATCGCTTAGAAATTTCTCCTGCCAGATACCCTAGGTCATCACTCTCAAATTAAAACTTCCACGTATCCCTAGGGCATGGACACAAGCCAGACAAGCTCTTTCCTAAGGCATAGCATGCATGACCTTTGCACCAGTTCCCAGTAAGTTTCTCATTTCCATCTGAGACCTGGTCAGCCTGGCCTTCGGTGTCCATATCATTATCAGCATTTTGATCACAACCATTTAACCAGTCTCTAAGAAGTTGCAAACTTTCTCTCATCTTCCTGTCTTCTTCTGAGCCCTCCAAACTATTCCAGCCTCTACCCATTACCCAGTTCCAAAGTCACTTCCACACTTTCTGGTATCTTTATAGCAATGTTCTACTCCTTAGTACCAATTTTCTGTATTAGGCCATTTTTTTCTTGCTATAAAGAAATATCTGAGATTAGTAATTTATAAGAAAAGAGGTTTAATTGGTTTATGGTTCTGCAGGCTATACAGGAAGCATGGTAGCATATGCTTCTTGGGAGGCCACAGGAAGCTTTTACTCATGGCAGAAAGCAAAGTGGGAGCAAGCACTTCACATGGCAAAAGCAGGAGCAAGAGAGCAAGGAGAGAGTACTGCCCTCACAATAGTTAGTGAGTTCTCACAAGATCTGTTCATTTAAAAGTGTAAGGCACTGCCCCCCTTGCTCTCTTGCTTCTGCTTTGGCCCTGTGAAGTGCCTGTTCCCTCTTTGTCTTCTGCCATGGGTAAAAGTTCCCTGGGGCCTCCCCAGAAGCAGATGCAGTCAATGCCTCCTGTACAGCCTACAGAACCATAAGCCAATTAACCTCTTTTCATATAAATTACCCAGTCTTAGGTATTTCTTTACACCAATGCAAGAATGGCCCAGTACACCCCACCAAGTTTGAATCAGGAAGAAATAGAAATCCTGAACAGACCAATAATGGGTGGTGACATTGAATCAGTAATAAAAAATATTCCAACAACAAACAAAAAAGCCATGGACCAGATGGATTCACAGCCAATTTCTACCAGACTTTCAAGAAAGAACTGACACCAGTCCTACTGAAACTATTCCAAAAGGTTTAGAAGGAGGGCATCCTCCCTAACTCATTCTAAAAGCCAGAATCACCTGGATACCAATGCCAGGAAATGACACAATAAAGAAAGAAAGCTACAGACCAATATCTCTGATGAACATAGATGCAAAAATCCTCAACAAAATGCCATCAAACCAAATCTAACAGCACATCAATAAAATAACTCATCATGATTAAGTGGGTTTCATTCTAGGAATTCAAGGATGTTGCAAAATGCCTAGGAATATATTTAACCAAGGAGATGAATGATTGCCACAAGATGAAAGAAATTGTAGATGACACAAACAAATGGAAAAACATCCCATGCTCATGGATTGGAAGAATCAGTATTGTGAAAATAACTATACTGCTCAAAGCAATCTATAGATTCAATGCAATTCCTATCCAAATACCATTGTAATTTTTCACAGAATTAGAAAAACAAATTCTAAAATTCATATGGAACCGTGAAAGAGCCCTAATAGCCAAAACAATCCTAAGCAAAAAGAACAAATCTGGGGGCATCACATTACCTGACTTCAAATGATACTACAAAGCCATAATAACCAAAACAGCATAGTACTGGTGTAAAAGTAGACACATAGACCAATGGAACAGAATAAAGAACCCAGAAATAAAGCCAAATATTTACAATCAGCTGATCGTCAGCAAAGCAGACAAAAACACGCATCAGGGAAAGGACACCTATTCAATCAATGGTGCTGCAATAATTGAATAGCCACATGCAGAAAAATGAAACTGGATCTCTATCAATCACCATATACAAAAATTAACTCAAGATGGATTAAAGACCTAAATGTAAGACCTGAAATCATGAAAAATTCTAGAAGAAAACCTAGGAAAAACTCTTCTGGGCATTGGCCTAGGCAAAGAATTTATGACGAAGACCCCAATAGCAAAGGCAACAAAACCAAAAATAAACAAATGAGACTTAAACTAAAAAGCTTCCACACAGAAAAGAAATAATTAGCGGAGTAAATAGACAACCTACAGAAAGGGAGAAAATATTCGTCAACTATACATCCAACAAAGGACTATTATTCAGAATGTACATGGAACTCAAATGAGCAAGAATAAAGAAATATTCTCGTTACAAAGCAGGCAAATGACGCGAACAGGTATTTTTCAAAACAAGACATACAAATGGCCAAAAAACATATGAAAAAATGCTCAACATCACTAATCATCAGAGAAATGCAAATTACAAACACAGTTAGATACCACATTACTCCTGTCGGAATGGCCATTATTAAAAAGTCAAAAAAACAACAGATGTTGGCACAGATTCAGTGAAAAGAGAACTTATACACCATTGGTGGGAATGTAAATTGTCAGAACCTCTATGGAAAACAGTATGGAGATTTGTCAAATAACTAAAAGTAGATCTGCCATTTGATCCAGCAATCCTACTTCTGGGTATCTACCCAAAGGAAAAAAGTCATTATATCAAAGACACCTGTACAATTCACAGTTGCAAAGATATAAAATCTACCTAAGTGCCCAACAGCCAATTAGTGGATACAGAAAATATTACATACACACACCAAGGACTACTACTCAGCCATAAAAAGAATGAAATAATGTATTTTGCAACAACTGGGATGAAACTGGAGGCCATTATCCTAAATGAAGTAACTCAGGAACGGAAAACCAAATATCATATGTTCTCATTTATAAGTGGGAGCTAAGCTATGGGTATGCAGGGGCATACACAGTAGTATAATGGACACTGGAGAATCAGAAGTGGAGAGAGTGTGATGGGGGAGAGGGATGGAAAATTACCTATTGGTTGCAATGTACACTATTCAGGTGATGGGCACACTAAAAGCCCAGAATTCACCACTGTACAATTCATCCATGTAACCAAAAACCACTCGTACCCCTAAATCTGTTGAAATTTTGAAATAAAATAAAAAATGTTACCTTCATATTGTTTTCTATCTTATTGACGGAATTTTAACACAGCTTGTATTAGAGTTGGGGTAGAACTCAGAATTTTTTATTAAAAAAAGTATTATAATGACTATACTATCACTAATATAAAAAATCAACAAAAACTTAATACCGTTAACATTTCCTTCATTATCTTTTGACCAGATACTCAGATATGTTATAGGAAAATAATTTCCATGGTAGACAAATTTTTTATCAACCAGTTAAACTGCCATCAGTATTTTCTATATCAATTAATAACTACATTATTTGATTAAACACCAGAATTCTCATTCGTTAGTCTTCAAAATGTGTTTCGTGGACCAGCGGTACAGATGTCACCTGGGAGCTTGCTAGAAATGCAGAATCTCAGATTTTGCCCAGCTCTACTGAATCAGAATCTGCATTTAACATCATGCGATGTGATTTGTATAACATTATAGCTTTTGAAGCACTATTCTAATTCACAGAATTTCTTCAAGTGAACCAGTGACTATCTGTAATAGAATCATCTAGAATGTTTGCCAAATATGCATTTCCTAGATCCCACCTGAGATCTAATAGGTCCTTTGAATCCAAGTTTTTAAAATAATATTCTATGTGATTGTGATGCATACTAAAGCATGATGAACAAGGTTCTGTGCACTTTTGTGTTTCAATATTTTTACCTGTCTGCTGCTTTATTTATATTTAGCTCTAAGCCCATAATCACATGGTTATTGAGTTTGCTGTACTTAATTGTGTTTGTTGCATTTCCTTCGTTTCTGTTATTACCTCATCATGACTTCTTAGGCTATTCAATGCATAGATGGGCTCATTACACTTGGAAAACCTTTTTGGGCTATCCTTACAGGCTTTTCCTGTCTTCCTATATTTCTATTCAATGATTAGAGAAGGTTGAAAGTGGATGAAAACTATGTTCCCAGGGCTTTTTATATCTTGAATGTAAAAGTCCTTCCCAAAGAGCCACCAGGAAACCTCTCTCTAGCTGTTTCCTTGGAGGTCTTTTACAGAAAATGCTTCTTAAATTTACTTCCAAAATATACTTTAAATTCATAACAGAATGCTAAAGACTTTCAGCCTAGTTTAGGAAAAAGGGCAATGCAAGAAAAACTACAATAATTACTTCCAGTGCCTTCTCTACCATTAGCTATTGGCCTTGGGCAGATTTTGTAACCTGTCTGAGTCTCCTTGCCTCATTTGTGAAATGAGGATAATGATACCTGCCAGAAAGTTAGGCATTGCTCCAGATTGTCCCTTGGTAACCCTTCCAGCTCTGACATCCATGATTCCATTATTCTGTCAAGTCAACATATATTTGTGTTTCCATACGCCTGGCTTCTTTCTTTTCCTCTCCAATTTGTCATCTCCTTGCAATCACACATGCACACTTCTCTCTTATAACTATTTCTATAATCACACATGCAAACTCCTCCCTTATAACTATTTCTAGTGAAAATGAATTTAGAACATTTTATTGGAGAAATTTACTTTCACCATAAGTGTAAAATAAACTTATATTTAAGATAATTAGCCTGCCACAATTAAAACCCCATGTGTCTATTAATTATCTCGTTAAGTGGATGCAGATGAAATAAATGGGTGTGGATAAAGACCCATACTTGAGGTATTTAATAGTAGCCACTTAATTTAACTACCCACTGAGCTCATCTACAATGCATGACAATAAAATGGTAAAGTAGAGCCTCACAGGTTTCACTTGCAGTGAGAACAATTCAGCAAATATCACTAGTGAATAAGAAATCGGTAAAATTCAATGAGCTACTGGAACATGCAAGCTGAACAGATAGTTCCTTTAAATATCTGTATATGAAAAATGATCTGATCTCATATACATTTGCTGAGCTAATTAGAACGAAAAAAAAACCCTCTGAACTCTGTTTTCATAGCCTCTTACATTTCCCAAAGTAGAGTAAAAGAAGGAAAAAGGGCTTGTTAAACTACAGTAAGACTTGTCTAAGTGACCACTTGTACTTTGAAGAATTCTTGTTAAACATTCCCTGAACGCTGCACTTAAGCAGCTGCTACGGTACTATGCTTATAAAAGACTTTGTTATACTTGTTTCTTGCTATGTATCATGACTGCATGATATACTTATTAAGAGCGGAAGCACTGGAATCAGACAGACCTCTGTATGAATCCTGGCTTACCAGCTACGTAACATGGGGCAAATATAAGTTTTGTCATCTGCAATGACACTAATAACACCTTCCTTAGGAGAATATTGAGGATTAAAGAAAATAATGTATATAAGACATGCATTTGTCCATTCTTTTGTTCAACAAATGTTTACTCTGCCATCTATATGCCAGGCATTATGTGAGTGCTCAATATTTAGCAGGGCATCAGCTAGACCAGCCCCTACCTTCATTGAGATGACATTCTGGTAGACTGACACATCTGCCTGTTGCATAGTAATCACTACTGTTACTGTAATTGTTGTTTTATTCCTAAATGTATATTACTTTAATCCAAAATTAAACGTTAAAAATACTATTAAATATTTTAAAGGCACAACAATAAATAAGTACCTTGCCCATGTTGACATCTCCCATGTCCACGTGCAGCTCTTCTGAACTCAGCTCTTATGCGAAGGAACTAACCCTGAGTTAGACAAGCAGGATGGAGATTCCATCAAAAGGAATAATTTAAAATGAGCTTTAAGATTCGAGTTGTATTGAAATTGCCTAAAACAGCAGTACAGGATGATGCTTAAGAACATGAACTCCGTTGCCATTTGATTAGGTTTGAATTCAAACTCTGATACTTGCTAGCTTAACGACTTTGAGTAAGTTACTTAATCTATTTCCACCTCAATTTTCTCATATGTAATACAGGAATATTGATAGTTCCTACTCCAAAGAGTTGTTGTAAATATTAAATTACATGAATTAACTCATTTAATATTTACAACAACTCTTTGAGGTAAGAGCTATCATTATTCCTGACTTACTGTTTTATAGGTTGCGTAGACTTAAGAATGCCTACACATTAATGTTACATATATACCATGGAATACTATGCAGCCATAAAAAAGGATGATTCATGTCCTTTGTAGGGACATGAATGAAGCTGGAAACCATCATTCTCAGCAAACTATCGCAAGGACAAAAAACCAAACACCACATGTTCTCACTCACAGGTGGGAAATGAACAATGAGAACACTTGGACACAGGAAGGGGAACATCACACACTGGGGCCTGTTGTGGGATGGGAGGAGGGGAAGGGATAGCATTAGGAGATATACCTAATGTAAATGACGAGTTACTGGGTGCAGCACACCAACATGGCACATGTATACATATGTAACAAACCTGCACGTTGTGCACATGTACCCTAGAACTTAAAGTATAAAAAAAAAGAATGCCTACACATTGTTAACATTATTACGTGTATGATGCTAATTATATGTATTATAAGTGTTAATTAAGTATATAGTTGTACATATAATTGTATAACATATAAATGTATAATTATACATATATACATGTGTAATATACATCATATATAATGCATATATAATATATACTTAATGTAAATGTATATAATATATAATATATGTATATATACACTTTATATATAAAATGTGTATATACATTATATATTATATATTATACAATGTATAATATTAATGTTAGAGATAAAGAAAACATTAATAATGAGAATTTAACTTTAAAAAGTATGTCATGCCTGTAATGGTTACATTGTTAAAAACATAATTTGAAAATATTCTTTCGATATTCAAGAATTAGATTCAGCAAAGAAGTCACTGACATAATTTATTAACCAATAAGGTGAGGAGGCTCTGACTTACATCTTCATTACTTCAGTTTCATCTTGCTAACTAATGTAAATGAAAATATTAACCAACATTCATGTTGGAATTTGTTATAGGACTGATGGTTTAGAGAGAGCTACTTAGGTGAAGGACAGAAACATTTTTGTGGGAAGATGGCAATGTCACCAGTACTCATTAGGTGGAGCAGCAGTGTCATCATCCCCCAAAAGTATTTTATCCAGAAACCATTCAATAATTTTGCTTTGTCACTCTTTGACAGTCCAGAAACAACAATAATCTGGAAAGGGGGGGCACTGTTCTTAAGGAGTTTGTACTGGGGGCTCATAAGACATTCTGTTTCTCCCTCTCCATAACCCCTTTCCAGGTCGAGTTAAATTTCCTTTATTATCCTGAGTTTATAAGGCTAGGTCAACTTTTCTGTAATACTTTTTTCCATTTGAGGAAATTATACTTTGGATTCAATAATATATACCCACAAGGGAGAGAATATGGATTTAAAAATAAACTTAAAAATATAACTTGGAATATTCAGTCTGGAGGGGACCTGAGAGATTGTCTGATCCATTGCAGTATTGACCAGATTCACATTGTACTTTCATAATGTGCTTTTATTGTCAGGAAGATTAATGGACATCAGGTGTTTATAACACTCTTTTCTCTTAGTTGTGCTTAAAATTTTCCTTTATAAAAGATATTAAAAGAGAGCTAACAAAATATTATTTATATAGAGAGAGTATATTAAATTGTTCTTAGCACCATCTACACTAACGAGTCTTTGGACAGATAACTATCAGCCTGATTTGAAGTTGAAATGTATTGATTATTAATATTGTGGAAAAGTCTGTGTTTACATAGCTTCAAACCATTTTAGCACAAGTTGGAAGGATTTACAACATTGTCTCCATCTCTTACCATCTCATCTGATCAAACTTTGTTCACTTCTTTCTCACCCAGATATCTCATCCTGTTACTTTAATGCTCAAATTTCAGAAAGAGCAGAGCAAACCTCTCAAAGTTTGAACCCGTAACTATTCTAACTCACAGCTCTATTGATGGCTGGGTTAACTCTGGAAAAATTTGTCACTCATCTTCTTTAATCTTGTCATCCATCTACAGCCAACACTAGCAACGTTCTCCCATTTTAATGGTCTCTCATACATTTCCAGAACTGATAATATTTCTAGGAAATGTGCAGCAATGCCTCTCCTAATAAATCCCCCAGCTTTCATTTTTATATTAATATAAGGCAAAATGTTTGTACTCTCTCAACATGTTTCATAGCCCTGAACCCAGACTTTTAGTTCTACAGGAAATTACAGTTAATGTTAGCGATTAGGTCTGGTGCTTTCGAAAGCATTTTATACAGGTTATTATTAGGCATTTTGATAGAAAAAGGACTGCTTTACTGCAAGAATTCTGAAAACCTTAATGTGCTAACAAAATTGTGATTTCCTAGAGGGTTAAAGAACACAGCATTTTCCAAATGTATGTGCTCATGGGAACTTTTTCCCTGGAACACCCTTTGGGATCAGTATTTTATGAAATATGTTTTGGTAACTAATAACATCCTCAAATAAGATCTAGAGAGTAGTAGTTACTTGTCCAGAATTCCTCAGATATATATGGTAGAACATAGGTATACAGGGTCTATTTGGTAGACTAGAACCCTTGAGTAATCTTTTGCACACCCAGGTTTTTAGTACTTTTATGTGGGTCCAGTCACACCCTTTTCTTGGTTCTTATAATAATCAATGGACCATGTAGACCTAGTGACCAGTAAGAGTAAATGTTACTATAATGTGGAACTTTGTACATGGGGCTCAGTACAAGGGACCTCTAATTTTGTTAAAATAGAAGATAAAAGGAGGGCCCTAATATGTCCCAGGCAAAAGATACAACAAATAGCAATAACACATCATTCAACAAATTTTGTTGAGCATTTATCATATGCCAGGCACTGTGTTAGGCCCTAAGTTTAAAACCGTGAACAAATTAAACACAGTTCCTGGCATCATGGAATTTACTGTCTAATGAGAGATACCCACTAGTGAATATGCAACAATGCAATATAGGTATAGGTTGAAGTGAAAGCACAAATGAGGGACAACTAACCCAGACTTGAAAGGGAGAAGGTTGAATACTACTTCACAATGATGTTCAAGATGACTCCTAAAAGGTGAGAAGGACTTAGGTGAAGGCGAAAGGGGCTCAACAAAAAGGGCTCTAAACTAAAAGAACATCTTCAAAGGCCCTAAGATTAAGGAGAAGGTCAGGTGGGGAGTCTGTAATCCCAACACTTTGGAAGGCTGAGGCGGGAGGATTATTTGAGGTCAGGAGTTCCAGAACAGCCTGACCAACATGGTGAAACCCCGGCTCTACTAAAAATACAAAAACTCACCAGATGTGGAGATGGGGGGCTGCCTATAATCTCAGCTACTCAGGAGCCTGAGGCAGGAGAATCGCTTGAACCCGGGAGACAGAGGTTGCAGTGAGATCACACCACTGCGCTCCATTCTGAGTGACAGCAAGACTCTGTCTCAAGAAAAAAAAAAAAAAGATGAGAGAGAGAGAGAACATTGATATGCTTGAGGAACGGAGAGTGTCTGAGGTAGAAAGGGTGGGAGGTGAGGCTGGAGTGATAATGCTGCTGGTAGAGATTTGGGGTGCTGAATTGATGGGATGGGGAACCACTGGCCTGTTTTAAGGAGAGGAGTTCTGCGTTGAAAGGTCTACTGGGGTGCTGAGTGGAGAACCGATAAGAACAGAAAAAAATGGGTGGAAGGCTATTGTAGTTATCTTAGGAAGACATAATGATGTCCTATGCTAAGGAAGTAGTAGTGTGGATAGGGAGAAGTGAGAAGAGTGTGAGGTGAACTAGCAGAACTTGGTGGTTGACACGTTGAGAGAGGTGAAACGAAGCAAGTAAAGGATAAACTAGAGATGACAGACCACTCATAGAGTAAGTACGCCAGTGGGAAGAAAACATTTGAAGAAGGAGAAATAACAATATATTAACAGATAGGTTAAGAGGAGACTTTTATGATCATATTTCTTAAGTTAGCATTCCATATAAACCAAATGCAAAATGTATATGCAAAATGTGTCATATTGTCATACTACTGTTACACATAAACATAATGGTAGATACTTCCTTTGATATAAGTTAGTAAAATTTGAAAACAATATTTGCTCCTCTCGGAAATTTTTAGATTATTTCTAATCCTCAACTAATGGGCATTATCCTGGCTTTCTTGGTTTTAAATATATATTTTGATTAAATAAAAGAAAAACTAAATCTAGAGTTATCAGGCAGAAACAAATATAAATTGTGAGCTATAGATGGACTAAATTTTCTGACTTTTTAAAGGCGTTGTGTGTTGTTTTATACTTCCAGATTGCCTTATGCACCTCTTTAGATCTTTTTCTTACAGTTGGTATAAACCCTCCATGTGGGAAGACCTACAATTATAGCAGCTGGTGTTTATAGCAAGTAACAAGGCTGAATTAAACAACTATTATCTCCATTTTGGAATGGTTTATTAAAACAATGAAATCCTTTCAAGAAAGTACTACATGTTGGCCAGGTGCGGTGGCTTACGCCTGCAATCCCAGCACTTTGGGAGGCTTGAGGAGGGCCGATCACTTGAGGTCAGGAGTTCGAGACCAGCCTGGCCAACATGGTGGAACTCTGTCTCTACTAAAAATCCAAAAATTAGCCGGGCGGTAGTGGCATGTGCCTGTAATCCCAGCTACTCAGGAGGCTGAGGCAGGAGAATTGCTTGAGCCTGGGAGGTGGAGGTTGCGGTGAGCTGAGATCCCACCACTGCACTCCAGTCTGGGCAACGGAGTGAGACCCTGTCTCAAACAAACAAACAAACTCCAGAAAGTACTGCATCTTAAATGATGCCCAAGTAGTACTAATTTTGTTTTTGTTTTCGTTTTTTCTTTCGAGATGGAGTCTCGCTCTGTGGCCCAGGCTGGAGTGCAGTGGCTATCTCCGCTCACTGCAACCTCGGCCTCCAGGGTTGAAGCAATTCTCCTGCTTCAGCTTCCCAAGTAGCTGGGGTTACAGACGTGCCACCATGCCAGGCTAATTATTTGTATTTTTAGTAGAGATGGGGTTTTGAGAGAAAGGACTAGGTGGATTTCCTAGGCGGACTAAGAATCCCTAAGCCTAGCTGGGAAGGTGACTGCATCCACCTGTAAACACGGGGCTTGCAACTTAGCTCACACCTGACCAATCAGGTAGGAAAGAGATCTCACTAAAATGCTAATTAGGCAAAAACAGGAGGTAAAAAAAATAGCCAATCGTCTATTGACTGAGAGCACAGCAGGAGGGACAATGATTAGGATATAAACCCAGGCATTTGAGCCGGCAACAGCTACCTTCTTTGGGTCCCCTCCCTTTTTATGGGAGCTATGTTTTCACTCTATTAGATCTTGCAACAGCACTCTCTTCTGGTCCATGTTTGTTACTCCAGCTGAGCTTTGGCTCACTGTCCACCACTGCTGTTTGCCGCCTCCGCAGACCACCGCTGACTTCCATCCCTTCAGATCCGGCAGGGTGTCCTCTGTGCTCCTGACCCAGCCAGGCGCCCATTGCCGCTCACGATAGGTCTAAAGGCTTGCCATTGTTCCTGCAAGGCTAAGTGCCCAGGTTCGTCCTAATAGAGCTGAACACTAGTCACTGGGTTCCATGGTTCTCTTCCGTGACCCACAGCTTCTAATAGAGCTATGACACTCACCTCATGACCCAAGATTCCATTCCTTGAAATCCGTGAGGCCAAGAACCCCAGGTCAGAGAACATGAGGCTTGCCACCATCTTGGAAGTGGCCCACAGCCATTTCGGAAGTGGCTGTCCACCATCTTGGGAGCTCTGGGAGCAAGGACTGCCACACACCACTCCCCGTAACAGTTTCACCATGTTGGCCAGGCTGGTCTTGAACTCCTGACCTCAAGTGATCCGCTTGCCTCGGCCTCCCAAAGTGCTGGGATTATAGGCATGAGCCACCGTGCCTGGCTATTTTGGGAATCAAAACTAGCAACATGAAAAAGTGACCCCTAAAAGTGACTTAAAAATTAAAACACACTTTGGGAGGCCGAGGTGGGTAGATCACGAGGTCAGGAGGTCGAGACAATCCTGGCTAAGACGGCAAAACCCTGTCTCTACTAAAAAATACAAAAAATTGGCTGGGCACGGTGGCTTACACCTGTAATCCCAGCACTTTGGGAGGCCAAGGTGGGCGGATCATGAGGTCAGGAGTTCGAGACCATCCTGGCTAACACGGTGAAACCCCGTCTCTACTAAAAACACAAAAAATTAGCCAGGAGGCTACCAGGAGGCTGAGGCAGGACAATGGCATCAATCTGGGAGGTGGAGTTGCAGTGAGCTGAAATCATGCCAGCGCACTCCAGCCTGGGCAACAGAGCGAGACTCCGTCTCAAAAAAAAAAAAAAAAAAAAAATTAAAACAGCTCATAGCAACGCATATTCTGAAAATAAATTTGACCTGGCAAAACTATCACGAATTTTCACATAAGAACTCTGATAAATTCCTAGCGTTGAAAAATCAATGAGAACTTTTACCCTCCGTATTGAAGGAAGGATACCAAAAAACAATAGAAATCTATTTTAAAAAAGAAAATGCATATCCAAGTTTGAAGAACTGCTTTTTGTGTTTTACTTATCTATCCCCATTTTGTCTTAAGTAGCATCTTACAATATTTGTTACTTTCTTTAAATGAAAGTGGTGGGAAAAAAATTAAAGAAAGGAATTCTCATTCACTTCCTCCCGGTTTTATGGGAACTACCTCCATATGTATTTAAAATGTCATTAAATGGTGAAGAAAGTATTTTCCTGATCAGAACATTTGAGAAGTGAGGTGTACAAGCACAAAATGCCAAATGCCATGAGGCTTTATATCAGCAGCCATAGGAAATTTCTTGCTCCTCTCGCACTATGGAGTATGCATAGCTTGTCCACTCACATTTACAATGAGTTGGCAGTTAATACTTAACTATGAGTTTGAAGACATGGAAGAGCATTCAAAGCAGCCAAGACTAGAGGATGCAGAGGGACTAAAAATTCATTGTGGTAAGTCTACGTTTGCTGCTACTTTTTCCTCTTGGGCATTTGTTGATTCACAGCTCAGTGCACCAAAGCCAGGGAAAGTCATGTTTTAAACTCTGTGGCAGTCTCACCGTGGGGGACATCAAAACTTAGACTTCATGACTACAGAGATTAGTCATTACTGAAGGAACTAAGAAAAGTGAGCCCAACATTTGGCACAAATTTTATTTCTAAAGCATTCGTTAATCCCTAAGCTATGCGTTGGTGATAGGAGACAAAAGAAATGAAGTTCTTACCATGTCAAGGAAATACCACTTGATAGATACTCCAGGATTTCACCTAAAAGCCTTAAAGTCTTAGTCCATAGGAATAAAGACAAATTATAAACGTATCAGTTTTCACAAATTGTGAAATCTAGTTTCAAATCAATTAGTTCCCTAACTGAACCAAGGTATCCAGCTAGTACTATATTGTCCTACTAAAAGAAAATTAAATTCTCTTTGGAGAAAATTAACATCTCCAACAATTTTTCATAGACAATGTTCAACATTCAATCCAAGTTGACAGGTATGTCTGTACAAAGAATCACATTACTGAAGCCAAAAAGCAAAAATAAACAATGGAAATAGATCAACAATTAATACAGATACTGAAGTTATCAAACACAGACTTTAAAACAGCTATGATTAACCTTTTCAAGAAAACAGATTTAAAAGTATATAAAATTTTACTAGATAACTAGAATCTATAATAAAAGGCCATTTAAATTATGGACTTTAAAAATACAATAACCATAGTTAAAATTCAATTCAAGAAACAGGTTTAATGCCATAGACAGCAGAATGCAGAAGCAATTGCCTGAAACAGAGTTCAATATAAAGTATCAAAATTCATGTACAGCAAGACAAAAGGAGGAACAAAAAGGAGCATAAAGGATATCTGATACTGAGAGAAAAGATCAACATATGTGTAATCGAAGTTCCTAAAGGAGAAGAAAAGGAATGCTGGGCAAAAATTTTGCAACACTGATGAAAGACACCAGAAATGCAAGTAATTCTTTGTACCCCAAGCAGGATAACTACAATGAAAACCATGCTTACAGACATCATTATGATACAAACCACTGAAAGCTAAAAACAAAGAGAAATCTTAAGACCACTCAGAGGAAAATACTATTACCTTCAGAGGAATAACAAAAGACCAACAGCTGACTCTTCAAATCTTTCAACAGAAATGTCCAACACCAGAAGAAAATAAAATGACATTCTTAAAATGCTAAAAGAAAATAATTGCCAGCTCATAATTTTTCATCTAGGACAACTGAGGACAAAATAAAAATGTCTGGAGAAATAAAAAAGGAATTTTGTTGCCACTACTGAAATACTATCTTTAATGGAGTTCTTTAAGCAGAAGGAAAATTACTCCAGCTGGAAGGTTAATCATACAAGAAGATACAAAGAGCACAAGAAAAAATAAATAGGTAGGGAAACCGAAATGAATATTAACTGTAAAAAATAGATAAAATGATTTCAAACTACAACTTGCAGATTGAAACACACTGCCCATGCAGTCTTTTATGCCATAGTTTAGTTGTTGGGCTATGATGGAGATAAGCACGGGATACTATGTGAGGACAACAACGGCACCTGGATACCTTGGAGACACAGGAAAGATCTTCCTGAGAAAGTAACAGATATATATCTATGATCTCTGGTTACTCCCCTTTGTAAGTTATTTGCTCCTGGCAAATTGAATAGTCCACAGTTTCTTACACATATTCTGCCATTTCTTTACTCATGATGTTTGTGTATTCTGTTTTCTCTAAAATGCAAACATCCTCTCCATCTCACCTCCCAATGTCCATAGATTCAAATCTTTCAGGTTTAAAGCTCTGTGCTGCCATCATTTTAAGCCTTCTCTGGCCATATTCCACCACCATCCCTGACACCCCAACCCAAAATTCAAGAATCTCTTTCTTTTTTATAAGGAATGTATGTTTATGTTATCATTCCTATTAGGATTTAGGTTCTTCAGGAACATTTTGTCTTATTCATCATTGTTTATCCTCCAATAAACATCTGTTGAATAATGAATCAATGGATGGATGGATAGATGGCCAGATAGATGGGGAGGCCGTTAGGACAATCCTCCAGGTAAGTATAAATTTTGCTCTGACTTGGCACTTGCTTAACTATAAATCAAGGCTCAACATGCCATTTTCTCTCCATTCCTGCTTTTTTCTGGTTTTAATCACACAGTTGCTGAATCATCAAATGCTACAGCAGAAACATATCCAAACTGGTAAAATTCTCAGTAACTATTTTTGATCTTGAAGCCAGTTAGAAACATACTATTAAGGGAAAAGTGATAACTTGTTAATATTATGGTTTGATGAAGGGGAAATATAGAACAGAGTTTTCTAATATATTTAACTGGTTTATAATTTGCAGAGTAAAACTTCAACAAGTGCATGCCCTTGAAATCCATTAATCTCTCTGTATTGTTTTATGTCTGAATCAGTACAGAGAGAATAAACAATATCCATGGTAAAATGAAAACAAAATATCAAGTTTTTCTTTGTGGAATGCACAGGCCTGCATGAAGATAGATGAATTTTATAAAACTAATCTATGTTCAGTCACGGACAGATAAAAACTGCCACCAACACCAGCAACTTATTTTTTACATATATATATATATATTTTTTTTTATTATACTTTAAGTTCTAGGGTACATGTGCACAACGTGCAGGTTTGTTACGTATGTATACATGTGCCATGTTGGTGTGCTGCACCCATTAACTCATCATTTACATTAGGTATATCTCCTAATGCTATCCCTCCCCCCTCCCCCCACCCCACAATAGGCCCCTGTGTGTGATGTTCCCCTTCCTGTGTCCAAGGGTTCTCAATGTTTAATTCCCACCTATGAGTGAGAACATGTGGTGTTTGGTTTTTTGTCCTTGCGACAGTTTGCTGAGAATGATGGTTTCCAGCTTCATCCATGTCCCTACGAAGGACATGAACTCATCCTTTTTTATGGCTGCATAGTATTCCATGGTGTATATGTGCCACATTTTCTTAATCCAGTCTATCGTTGTTGGACATTTGGGTTGGTTCCAAGTCTTTGCTATTGTGAATAGTGCCACAATAAACATACGTGTGCATGTGTCTTTATAGCAGCATGATTTATAATCCTTTGGGTATATACCCAGTAATGGGATGGCTGGATAAAATAGTGCTTCTAGTTCTAGATCCCTGAGGAATTGCCACACTGTCTTCCACAATGGTTGAACTAGTTTACAGTCCCACCAACAGTGTAAAAGTGTTCCTATTTCTCCACATCCTCTCCAGCACCCGTTGTTCCCTGACTTTTTAATGATTGCCATTCTAACTGGTGTGAGATGGTATCTCATTTTGAACACCAGCAATTTAAAAGAGAAACACTGCCTGAACTTGCACGTGCACAGTGAAACAAACCTCCTTAATGGAACGCATGTAAGATTTTCAGTGTTTTTCTGATAAATATTCAAGCAGCTGATCTAAGCAGATCAAAATTCTCAGAAGTGAGTCTTGATTTTCTAATTGAGGGAATTTAGAAAGATCTGTTTTGGCATATGTGCACTGAGTAAATTTTCTGTACTCCTTAGAAGAAAAGTTAAACAGGATTAATAACATATCCCATTAAGTTTCTTGGGTAGACACAACTACACGCCTACCTAGTATCTATTCTCCATTTCTTAAATTAATGATTTTCTTGGAGATCTCAATGTGCTCAGCTTAAAACAGAACAAAACAAAAAGAAAACACATGCATTTCATAATCTTTCTTTCAGCTAAGGATAGGTCATGTGACACAGGTCTGGCCAATGAATGTAAGCAGAAATCAAGTGCACACTTCTGTCATTTTTTTTCTTGGAATAAACACTACTGTCTTCTTCTTTCCCCCGTCTGAAAAATATAGACACAATTACTAAAGCTGGAGTTTCAACAGCCATCAGCTAACTATAAGGAAAGTACCAAGAACATTGCAGAAATCTCTGTTCTGATCTCCCAAGGTATAAAGCAAATGCTAATATAGCACACGACTGGACTTACTATGTGAGGAAAACAAATGTGTTTTTCAAACCAAAACTTTAAAGATTTTAGTTATATTTAGCTGAAATTTAATCTCAGAATAAATAATTCCTCAAGAACATAAACCTAACCATTTCTTATCTTTTTCTTCTCCCAACTTCCTAACATACACCGTTTTCTCAACAAAATAGGAATGAATTAATAAGTGATTGAATGAATTAAGCAATCATTCCACTATTTATAGCAATATCTATTTGAAATTTCTAGAAAAAAAGCAAAGTTAAACGCTATGTCAGGTAAAACTACTTGAATTCAAAATAAACTACTGAACATTGTGAGTCACAAAATACATATTAAGATATTTTAAAAGTGGTCACTATTCTAAGATCTGTCAGTGAGATATAGACCTCTATGATAGACAGCCTCCTTCATGAAGAAGAGGCATTAAAGTTTTGAAATCAGATCTGTTATAATTAACTGCTTTTCTGTAATCACCTAGGCCAGAAATGGAAAGGAAGTTAACATGACCATGGAGAAAATCAGCAGAATCAATGTTAGGATAATGGAGAATGTAGAGGCAGAGGAAATACAGTGAGGGAATTAAAGTTCAGCCCTTCCTTCCTCAAGAAGGTCTCCAAACAATATACAAAGATTGACAGATAAGGAAATGAAGTGTATCTCCTTGTCTGTTCAAGAACTTGTGTCAAGGACCCCTGACTGCACTGGTCAATTTTAGATTTCATAGAAGTCTAAACTTTTGAAAAGTAGCTCTGCATTATGGAAAAATTAGACTGCTCTCTACTCTGCTACTTGAAGAGCAGTTCCTGGACGAGCAGCGTTAGCATCAACTGGAAATGTGAAGTACAGAGTCTTGGGTCCCATCTCAGACTATTGAATCAAATTATTCTTTTGCATATTGAATTTTGAGATGTACTGTACTAGAAAACCTTATTAAATATTGTCTCTTTGATGTCTGAGTAGTTATTTGACTATACTTCTCTAAGTTCCAGATGTCAAATAATTTTTTAGAATGTCTCTCACAACTTTTCCACACAATTTCATAAAATGAATATTTTAAAAATATTCTCTTGAAAGAAATTGATAATGAAAAAAAGGTTAGCCCCCATTTTTCCCTGGAGATTGGGAAGACATGTGCCATCCACTAAAAATTACATTTACTAAATCTAGAAACTGGATCATTTGGCAATGTGATATACTTTCTTTCGTTTTCTGTTTAAGGGTGAGGTTTTGACTGTGTCATTTAAGGGCCTACGAAGTCCTTGGAAATTTAGTCTTCTCTCCCTTTTACCAGTGTACTTTCACTTGTAGGCAAGCTCTAAATGAATGGCATGAGGAAGAGCAGATGACTTGACTAGAAGGCAGATGATTTATTTTCCTTGAGTTTACCATCATTTTCAGACATTCTTAAGGAAAATTAATTATACATAAGTTAGGATATTGGAATTCTCTTTGCTGACAAGGCCTATCCCAGGAATGATACAACTGTGAGTAAAGTTATTGTCTCTACATTCCTTCAAAGAACATGTCAGGGTAGGAACAGGATGGTTAATTTACCAAGGGCTTGCTTCTCCAGTTCACACATGTGTATATTCTTTGGAAGTAGTGGTTGCAGTTTTAAACACTACATCCCAGATGTGCAGACAAGATACAACTTCTTTATTTTCTCTGTAACCTATCATATTTTCCTTATGACCAGGGATGGGGACACTATACTTTAGTTCAACTTTATAAATATAGTCTGATTCAATAAATAGTCTATTTGGTAATTGTTTAATCTTTTTTAGGTAAAAGGCTCAGTCCTTCAGATTCCATCTACCCCTGCCCAGCTCCTCCCCAAGAAGACCTTTGGATGAATAGGAAAGCTATGGGGTTTACATGACCTCATGTTACCCTAGGTGAGCAGTGCTCTTGAAGTCACACTTTGTGTTGTCCTCTCTTTTCTCTGCTGAGGCATGGCTGTTCTGGACTGCTCTCCCTTTCCAAATAGTCCCTCTCTCAGTCACATCTAACTATGACTGAGTGATTTAGCTTCACCATGGATCACACTGATACTGCAGACCCCTCTAAGACTGTGGCATGTTCTTCATTTCTATCTTGGCCTAGGCTACCCAACCCAGTCACTTGATGCCTTGCCTCAAAGCTCAGTGGTAACTCACTGCCCACAAATCAGATTCCTTCAGCATCTGCAAGGAACATGCAGTCATCCCTGACTTCTTCATCTGCCTTCCTTGCTACCTTCAGCCAATGAAGTGTGGCATTTTCCTTGGCCTTGAAGGAAGTAGGTGCCACCAAGGTAGAATTCTACAAAGCCAGTTTGGAGGATGGTGGAGTAGAAAGACTGCAAGAGCCTTGTATTCTGTCTTCTTGCTCTTTTTCTCTCTTCTCCTCTAACATCTCTGGAAATAGAGGGTGCAGATTTCTGGCTTTTCAATTTCCCTACACCAGTGCTACCCAGACTAGTGCCAGGCCATGGACTGTCACTGGCCCACAATAAGATACACACAAAAATCAAGAGTAAATTTCTAGATACAATTTAACAGGGTAATTTCATATCTACCAAATGTAATTTAAAATGTTAGGCTTTTATTTTATGTGTCTTTGTTTTTCTATTTCATTTTTCTCATAACTCATTTTTATTGTATTTTTTAAATGATAGTGTGGGAGCCCAGGGAAAACTTCCTCTTCAACCTCTAAAAAAGCAGTCCCCAACTTTTCTGGCACCAGGGACCAGTTTCATGAAAGCCAATGTTTCCACAAATGGGGGCTGGGGGTTGGTTTCAGGATGAAACTGTTCCAGCTCAGATCATCAGGCATTAGATTCTCGTAAGGAGTGTAACCTAGATTCCTCACATGTGCAGTTCACAATAGGGTTCGTGCTCCTATGAGAATCTGATGTCATCACTGATCTGACAGGAGGCAGAGCTCAGGCGTTAATGCTCGCTAGCCCGCTGCTCACATCCTGCCGTGCAGCCCGGTTCCTAACAGGCCATGAAGTAGTACCCGTCTGTGGCCCAGGGGTTGGGGCCCCTGCTGTAAAGTTTTGCTTAAAAAAATCAACTGACAAAAGGCAGATTAATTGGAGAAAAGGCATACAAATTTATTAACATATACATGGAGAGAACCACAGAGTGACTCCTACAACCCCTCAGTGGGATGCAAAAGCTTATTTACCATCTTGAGGTTATAGAAAGAATGAAGGCTCAGAGCATGGCCAAAAAGGTTATGGAGGTAAATCAGGATTTACTGGCAAGACAGGTAAGAGGGAGAGGAGAGACTTGGCTGGCAAAGGTGGTCATGTTACCTAGGTGAAACCTCACAGGTAATATCCCTCCAAGAGAATAAATGGTAAATATTTCTTTCAGACCTTTAAAGGCGTCAGGCTCTCATTAATCTTTCCTAGATCCAGTCAAGGGAAGGTTTCAGAGAAAGCCTGGATGCATCAATGTAAATTTTCTCTTTAGATGCAAATCTCCACAAAAGAGCTTTGCAAGGCTACTTCCGTTTGCAGGCCCTCTGAACAGCCGTCTCAAAATATGTGAAAGAATTGTCTATGGGAGTGAAATATTTTTACTTCTTTCAATAGAACAAGATGTGTTAGAAACTTTTTAAAAGTGGTTTCTCCCACAGATAGTTTGAGAGGCACTGCTCCTCATTGCGTCTGCTCTCTATTCAGCAAGCCTAAGGAAGAGGATCATTGATGGGAGGGACATCCTCTCTGTCCTGCTCTCGGCACTACAGAAGAAACATAAGGAGTTCACCAGACTTGAGTCTGGGTATGCTACAAAAATGTGACTTCTTTTCCTGACAAAGCCTGGATTTTGAACTTATTTTCAAGTTGTAGATGCAAGCTAAAATCTAATTTGACAGTCAAAGCTGGACAAGGACTCCCCTGTGTTCTGGTGGGGACTATGTTCTGACACCTTTTCCCTGAAGCACGGAAACCCATTGTTTCAATGAGTGGGAAGCCCTAAAGCAATGTGATCTACAGGATAAGAAGACACACCAAAAAAAATATCCTGAAGTTGCTGATGTAAGAAGGATGTTTGGAGAACAGCTGTATTTCAAGAACATCTGAATATGTTTTTCATAATCTTAAAAAAGCCTGTATCGGTAATCAATACAGTACATTCCAAGTGACCCTATTTTTTGCAAAAGAAGAAGAAAATCTCTAGAAAACCATTTGCATTCATATAAGCTTTACAATGCCTGAAACAAATGTTTAGGCCTCAGTCTTTTCCAGTTCAAAGACCAATGAAAATAATTTGTAGACCACACTTGAACAACCACAAATTGAGTGCTGTTCCTAAAGGAAGCTTTCGCAGCTGGGATGCCTGAAGCAGTTCTGGCATTAAGTGGGTGAATATTATTATTAATAATATTTAATTAAGTTTCTACCTGAGCACCCTGCTGAAAGACTCTCTAAAAACTAGTCTAACATCATTAATCTAACAAAATAAGGGCCAAATTAGGAAACAGAAGAAGGCTACAATTTTATCATTGTACTGACCTATCTTAGAGGTAATGTTGACTCTCCTTAGAGATAGTTTCCAAAATGCTATTACTCAGTTGAAGAAAAGCTAGACCATGCTCAAGAATAATTGTTTTGAGATTTTCTTATGCCCCACAACCTCCCTGCAAGTGCCATTTTGCTATGTTCCTTACAACCACCTCTTTTTCAAGGATTCAATTCCCTTAAGTCTGCCTGCCAGCCTTTGTCTCAACTCAACTTAAAATGGCAAGGATATGACTTGGTTTATCTACCCAAGTTGATGGATAACCAGTTAGACTTTAGTGTGACTGCATATGCTTCTATACACACTCTATATACTTCTCAAGAAGTATTTGTAGATCTATTGTTTGCCTTTGATCTATAATTGTAGATTGAAAGGTCTTTTTTTCCTATTCAGTTGACTTCAGATAACTGCAAGCCATAGGCAGTCTCTCTCATTTGAAAAGAGAGAATCTTTTCTTCAAGGACAATATCTGGTCTCCCCAACCCAGATGGTCCCTACTTCCTGAGCAGATCTATTTTGTTTGTTGTTGTTTTGAGACAGGGTCTCTCTCTGTTGACGAGGCTAGAGTGCAGTGGTGCGATCATGGCTTAAGCAATGATCCCACCTCAGCCTCCTGAGTAGGGGGGACCACAGGCATGTACCATCACACTTGGAAAATGTTTTTATTTTTATTAGAGACAGGGTCTCCCCATGTGGCCCAAGCTGATCTCTAACTCCTGAGCTCAAGTGATCCTCCTGCCTTGGCTTCCCAAAGAGCTGGGATTACAGATGTGAGCCACCATGCCTAGCTTCTATTAATAATGTCAGTAAGAGGGTATTGCCCTTCTCCACCAGCTCCTAAAATTAGGTAGGGCTGTGGCCTTCTTGCCTTTGAAGATGACATTCCCAATCACAGTTAATATATTAAAATATATTCACATAGATTAAATATAGTATATGTAATTATATTGACTAAATTCTGCTACATCTGATGCTTTGATATATTGTCAAATTTTGTAGACATTTGTTTCATTTGGTAGCTTTATTTATTTTACTTATTTTAATGTATTTACTCATTTCAGTGTGGTAGTTTTCTTATTTTGATGCCAATTCATTTTTAGCTGTCTAATATTTTTATTAGTTGTCTTGGGTCAGGTTTCCTAGAAGCAAAACCTGACATGAAGATTCATGAATAAGTGGTTTATTACAGAAGGATTCCTAGGAGAAAATGATAAGGATTTGAAAGAAGTAGTGGGGAAGTCAGGGCAAGACTGGGAAGGGGAAGAACCCAAGCAAGGCTGTAATTGCAGATAAAGTTCCAATCTCAGCCTAATCCTATGGGGAGGTCTAGAGTATAAATCATATGGCAAGCTTTGTCCCACTTGTTGAGGCAAATAAGTCAGGCTTTTGTACCCTTCCATCAGTCAATCACCAGCTGTCAGCCAGTGGATAGGAATATTCTCAGGCACTTCCCTCAGTGATGAGACAGTTTATATATCCAAAGACAGTCCTCTGCAGAGGCAAGGGAGTCTTTAGCAAAAGAGAATACAGACACTGAGGGGACAGGGCATAGTGCTGGGGAAAGGAATTGGAGAGGGAAGCACCTGGGCAGGACAGAGTGTTCACTACAGCAGTCATTGAAAAGATCATAAGCACCATACCTGGAGCACCGAAAAGATGAAATAAGCCTTGAAATCCAGATGGTTTCTGGCATATCACAGGTCTGCTAGACTTTTCTTTTCTCTCCTCTAACCTAATGCTATCTTTTACTCCCCCTTTTCATCCTTTACCAAAGACTTTCTGAAAATTGTTTGTAATATCTGGTACACCTAAAGAATCTGTTAGGTCCTCAGTATTAAACAGAAGAGATAAATGTTTTCACATCCTATCTGATAAAATGAAGGAGACAAATTTAGAAATGATTCTCTATTTTTAATGTTATAATTTCATATTTACCTCTCTCATTCTTGGATTTGTTCTTACTCAATAATAGCTTCCAACATTTTAACCTGGAGTTGTTCTCACTCTCTTACTAAATGATTTGAATCCAATTCCAAGAATAATGCTGCCACCCTATTTATAATACACTTGCACCTCCAATTGATTCCTTTCACAGTGCAATCCTCAGGTACAGATGTAAAGTTTTCTACTTCATAATGTAAAAGAATGTAAGAGACTATCTCATGACAGGAAGAAGACTCTACAGAAAAACCTTTTTTTGAAACCCCATAGCCCAGACAGTAGCACGTTACTTTTGGTGAAGAATTATCTGAAAATATAAAAGGTATCTTAATTAGTGTTTAATGGAGAACCAAGAAGGGAAAGAGGAAGGAGTAAACTTTGAGGAGAGACTCTTTTCACTGATGTTGTTTAGGATTGCAAGTACCTAGTGTTTATGAAAAGCAACTGGCTTTTAGTGGGTTCTAATTCTCAACAGGCAATTCATCCCCTTATTCCTTGCACCCCAGGCAGATCACTTCTACTGCTACCATTCCTCTCCACTTCGGTTAGATTTTGGGTGATGTAGTTTGTCCTAAGACCAGTGAGTTCCATGAGTATTATCACATTGCCACTCCTTTTGCTGTAAAATAAGTTCCTTGGATAAAAGCCCTATGAAGAAGGATATGATGGCAGTGAATAAGGCACACTGTCATCCAGGAATAGTGGTCTGGGCAAAGGCACTGCAAGCGTGGAAAGCAAATTTGAATTTGGAATACATCTCTGTTCCACGTGGACACATCTTTGCCTTCTCCAGGTGGCCAGCTATTTTTCCCAGGAATCATATTCTATCAGGGGCTCATCGCTGGCCTCTGTGCTACAGCCATGGTCATAGCCAGATCAGCGTTGTTGATGTGCTGTGGCTGAGCTCGTACATACCCTTATTTGTGACGTTATAAAAGTCTTTTCTTGATTCCTGATGTAAGTTTTCAGTTCAAGGCCCTAAACTTATTGTTTTCTTTTAATAAGCTCTCTAACACAGTCAGACACAGTTGACACACTGTGTCTATAACCTTTGTAACCACCATTGTTGCATAGCAATCAGATGCCACCTTTATGTGATCACTCAAAACCTTGCTCTCCATCACCTAACACCATCACCAATGATAATTTTAGAAATCGCGGCACTGCTACCTGTCACCCATTAACAGGGTGCGATTTCGGTCTAGCAAGGAGTTTATTCATGTGTCCATAAAACATATGAGCCACTCTAGTTTCAGAATCTTCTCCAGAATGTCTGTTTCTTGAGGCTACTCTTGGTACCAACTACTGTATCAGGCAGGGTCTTAACAAGAGAACATGGGCACACAGCAGGGCAGAAAAGGTGGATAATGGAGCCAGAGGACAGGCGGGCCAATATACAGGATGCTTAACAAGGGCAAGTAATCAAAAACTCATTTATATTAATATTTCTATGAAAGAATTCCTATTGGTTTTGTCATTCTTCCTTGGGTATATATGCATGACTCTTCCTAACCTTTTCTTCTCTTATTCCACTGTTCTAGCTCTTGGCTTTCCATCCATATCACACCAATTTGATTTAATACCTGGCTCCACTACTAGATTAACAGCCCAGTAGAGTGTGCACTGCAGAAGACTTCAGTGTTAGCACCCATGACCATAGCAAACTGTGTGCCTACCAGCTATTTATTTGAGTTTCAGGACAGCCTCTACACAGATACCTAATCCTCTATTTTTCTTAAAATTGTTGGATTTTTTTTTCAGCATGTGGGATGTTGCTTGGCCTAAACATGATGAGGCATGGCATAATGAGTGTCAGGAGGGTCAGGAAAATGTAGGGGGGATATTTGTTAAGAAAAAGAAAACAAATAACTTTCTGCCAGATCTTTCATTCCAGACATGCTGGAAACTCACACCATCATAGGCTTGGGTAGTCAAAGCAAACTTTAAGTAGTGCTAAGAAACCTTTGACATGTGTGAATTGGCAGTCCATGTTGCTTCTGATTCAGCATAATTTATTAAGTTTTTGGCATGTCTGTTAGGAGTTATGAAGCACAAAAACTCATGCCTCTTTTAAAAGAGAAAAGGTCCTATTCAGTGATTGTGACAATTTACAACAGGATCAAGAAGGCTGGCACTTAGCAGTCGTGGGACATAACTGGCAGCTCAGGACCTTGTGGTGGGTAGAATGCATAGCACAGATGTACCCATGAAACTAACATACAGACTTCTGCTTAGGGAAATCAGTTTTACCTACATCTCACTCACATGCTATTGCATTGTCAGGGATGGTTTCTTCTCGGTTCCTCTAGATCTAAATCAGATGCCCAGTGTTTAATACCACCTTTAAATCAATGGTATCAGTGACCAGTTGATTGCTTAGTACAAAAATATTTCTCCAAAGACAGAGATATGGCTAAATCCATTTAAATTTTAAACTCATTATCTTTCATGATCTGATTAAAGCCATTAACCTAACCATCCAACTCATAAATGCATTGCAGAGATGGGACACCAGGGTGCAGATGGACTAGTATAATTTCTCTCAAAAGTGTTCCTGAGTGTTTGTTGTCCTGCTCTGGAACCCCACACTGCACCTTCCCGTACCACATCATATCATATTCAGTCAATTTGCTTGCTAGTCCAGGGGAGATGGCAGGAAGTTTCTTTTAATCTCTGGCTTTGTTTCAAAATAAATATTCACTTGAGGTGTCTTAATTGCAGTGGGAAGTAACTCTTGTCTGAAAGGTATTCAATTTAGCAGGCATTTGTTGAGAGCCTACTATATGTCCAGCACAATTCTAGGCACTTTGGATACAACAATTAACATAAACAAACAAAAAATCCCTGCCCTCATGAAGCCTACATTCCAGAGGAAGAAGAAAGATGTTTTAAAAAATACTTAGAATAGGTCAAGTATATAAAATGATCACCAGAGTAATGAAAATAAAGTAGAAAAAGGAGTGTCAGGGAGATAGGTAGTGGTCAGTTTTAAATAAGGTGGTGAAGGAAAACTTTATAGAAAAGAAGTCAACATTTGAGCAACAACCTGAAGAAGGTGAGGGAAAGGGTTGCATGGAGATCAGGGAGGCCAGTGTAGCTGGAGCATAGAGAGGAGCTCAAAAAGGGAAAGAGGAGCCACTGCTTTGTTGAAATTGACTGCAAGGAGGCAAAGGCAGAGGCAGAGAATTCAGTCAGGAGTCATCGCAGTGACCCAAAATGAGAGATGATGGTGGCTTGGGCCAGAAGAGAAGCAGCGAAGTGACGAGAAATGGTCAAATTTCAAATATGTTTTTCAGCTAAAGCTGACAGGATACGCTGATAGATAGGACATAGCATGGAGGAGAATAAGAGGAGTCAAGCTGGATCCTGATGCTTTTGGACCGAGAAATTGTAGACTGTAAGTAGAACCACCTAGCAAAGAAACCAAGGCAGATACAAGATGGATTTATATGTTTATGCTCACATGCAAACAGAAGGTGACATGTGGCTATTTTCTTACGTCTTTCATACATCAGCACGAATTAACTACTGGAGTGTGTCATTTAAAGGACAGGATATGGTCTGCACACATTGAAGTTTAACAACAGTAAACATTATTCCTGTATGGTTAATTGGGAGTTGACATCACCCTCAGTCAGCCTGTGGTTGAGTCTTGCAGGGAAAATGCCACTGAGTTTTCTCAGCCTTAAAAAAATAATGTATGCTTTTATCTGACCTAAAGTCAGGAACTATAAAAGAAGAAATGCAAACTTGGATGCATGAGCAGAAATGAAATAATATAGCAAATTACTTTGAAGTTAAGGATTTAGTGCAAAAATAAGTTTATCCTGTTGTAAAATTTTAGTCATAAATATCTTTTTTTCAGTGTGTTTTTTTTTTCTTCCCCACAGTTCTTGGCAGCTTTTTACTCTTAAAATGTGGGCAAGGTAACAAAAATTTGGCTTAAAAATGTGGGCAAAAGTTAACAAAATATATAAATTATGTTATTCTTTTTTCCCCAACAATTAGCCTTATGCTTTCCTAAAACAATCCCAACGTTTATCTCTATTTCCAAGGAAATACAAATCTCTGAGAATTTCAAGGATCGCTATTTTGCTTTACTGTTCTCATGTCCTTAGTCAGTTCCTTGTTGTAACTATCTGGTACAACATTTTTTATATCATGTGAAAGAGGTATGGAAAAGTAGAAAAAACCCCAGACTGAAGGAAGTCAGATTTGGAAGTGTAACCATGGGGAAGTGACTAGAACACTTTAAGCCTCAATTTACATAAAAGATAGTAATAGATAATATTATTGGATAATTATGGACAATGATACCTGGTTGGGTTGTTGTAAGGCTCAAATTAGTTAACATGTACAAAGCACCTATGTAAAAATGTGGAATTTATATGAATAATTATTACTTTCAGCATTTTCAGTAGCTATAGAAACAAAACTTCAGTGGACATTGCTAAATTTTTAAAGAAATACAATTTTGAGATTAGTCCAAATTTATAAAAAAAATTTTACTCTATCATAAAATAAGGCCTAGCTTTTAAGAACAAATGAGTAGCATTATTCCTTTTCTCCTGGGTTTCCCCCCCTCATTTTTAAGACTCACACAGGGCATCACATATTTCACAAATGTAATCTGTCCGTGCTTTATTTCCTAGATCACAATACCAAACACAAAAGTCTAGTCATCACTAGTCATTTGATCAAGCCCTTAAGTTTGACAATCTCAAACTATGTTATCACACAGAAAATAAGCAGAAGATTCCATAACACTAAAGAAAAAAGAGTTTCTTTAAAAACTCTATTCTCCCCTAATGAAAAAAAGAATGTGGTGGACATTGTCCTAGCCTGCTAAGCGTGCCTGCCTTGTGTGTTTCCCCAGACAGACTCACCGGCCTCACTGATCAAAGGGTTGGGCACTGACAAACTGGTCACACTCCTTCCCCAGAATTTTTCAAAAGTTTTAAAAATTAGTTTGACGGTATATTTGAGCTGAATTTGAGGGACAGAGCTCACATTCATTGTGTAGATCAATGACACTCAAAGCATGGTCCCAAGCCAGCAGCATCAGCATCATCTGGAAACTTACTAAAAATGCAAATTTGGGGGCATCACCCTAAACCGAACTGTGTGGGAAATTCTGGGGACAGAGTCCAGGAATCTATTTTTAAAATCCTTTCAGGTGATGCTGGTGCACTTAACTTTGTAAACCACCAGTGCAAACTAACCCAGATACATAACTCTTTTATCATATGAAATTTCTCTATTGAAGAAAAATAATGGAACCCATGGTATATCCAAATATTTGTAGCTCTACCACAACAAAGTCCTCTACTACTTGCTCATACATATGATTTATTAAACTACAGAAGGAAAATGTCTTGAATGTATGCTAGTTTCTCATTTTAAAGACATTTAGAGTTACAGATTAAAGGATAATCATTTTCTTATGTCTGAAACCTCCAACTACCCAATTCTCCCTTCATAACTGAACTTTTTACAGATTTAGATCTTGCCTATATTTATAACTGCTGCATACAGTCCAACAAACATACTCCACACAATAAGTTTGAATCTGAACTCTTGTGCAAGTGTCCCTCTGTACTGTGACTTTTAATCAGGAAGTTATGAAACAGCCATTTTTAATAATAATGCTATGTGTTAGATGTGCCAAGAGATGTTGTAATGTGTCAATGTGTTTGTTCCTGAGGCCTCAAGCTCAAATTTTCAGACAGTTACCAAATGAGTGAAGCAAGCTAAGTATGAGACAGTAGGCAATGGTGGGGACTATGGCAAGCTGGAATATGCCTGCATGCATTTAATCCAGAGATTCTGTTCAAAAATTGTGAAAACATGGTATAGGCCAAGTGAAATGTCAGTTATTGGATTCAAGTTATAGGCTGTATTATATGAACTTTGGTTTATTCCTACTGCATTCTTGTAGTTGTGCACCTTTGGACTTAGAAGTAAACTGATCCCAGACCAATCACAGAAGCCACAAAGGACTGCTCTATGGAAAACAAGTGTGTTCTTTACTTCACTACTTCTTACCCAGGTCAGTCCTATCTAAGAAGCAGGCTCAAAGTTTAGGGGAAATTTTCTTCTTTTTGTGGCAGTCTGATTGAGATATAATTCACATACCCTATGTTATAAGCTGAATTGTGTCCCTCCCCTCCTCACTCCATCAAATTTATATGCTGAAGTCCTAAGCCCCAGTAACTCAGAATGTAACCGTATTTGGAGATATGGTCTTTACAGAGGTAATTAAGATAGAATGAGGTTATTATGGTGTTCTAATCCAATATGACTACTGTCCTTATAAAAAAAGGAAATTTGAATACAAACATGTATAGAGGGAAGACGATGTGAAGGCAGGAAGAAGACAGCCAATGACAAGTCAAAAAGAAAGGCCTAGAACTGGTCCTTCCCTCATAACCCTCAGAAGGAACCAACCCTGCCAAAACCTTGATCTCAAAGTTCTAGCCTCCCATTCTGTGAGAGAATACATTTCAGTTTTTTAATCCACCCACAGTCTATGGTACACTTTGTTATGGCAGCCCTTGCAAATGAATATGCCATACAAGTCATCCGTTTAAAGTGTCTAATTCAGTAGTTTTAGGATATTCACAAATAGGTGCAACCATCACCATTAGTCAATTTTAGAACATTTTCATCACTCAAGAGAAAACTCTGTGCCTTTAGCTATCAACATCCTATCACCCCATCCTCCCCAGCACTAATCTAGTTTATTTTCTTTCTAGATTTGCCTATTCTGGATGTTTCATATAAATGGAATCATATAACATGTGGTGTATTCTTGGCTTTCTTCATTAGCGTGATTTTAAGATTCCTCATTGTTGTCATATGTATTGTTCAAGAAGTAATGCATTCCTTTTCAGGCCCAATTACAACTCCATTGTATGAATATCCCACATTTTGTTTATCCATTAATCAGTTAATGGATATTTGGGTTATCTCCACCTCTTGGCTATAATGAACAACGTTGCTATAAATATTCATGTAGAAAATTACTTTATAAAGAGAAAAGCTGTATGTTTTGAGGAGAAGATAAAACTTGTACTAAAAGAACATAGTGATGAAAATTCCTCACTATTTTTTTAAGTTGACTTCTGGCAAATTTCTACCTTTCTTATTTTCTCTGGGGCCCTTCCCTCATTCTCACTTTAAACAAGCTATCACCATCCACACTTGCAGGCTGATTCATTACCTATTTGTTCAACAATTACGTGGCACTGAGTTTACTGAAGGATATATGAGGACCCTCAGGGGAGAAGGAAAGGGTCATTGTAGATGTGGCATCAGATCCATTATGAAGTTTAGGCTGGGAAAAGACATGGGCAAATGAGTGGGTGGGTGTGGGTGTAAAGGGTTGAATTTGTGTTCAGAAGCATAAAAAGACTCCCCAGCTGTGGAGGGCTGGCCAAATTATGCTCGATTTGAATGTAGTGGTGGAAGAGCTGCCAGACAAAGAGAGATATTTAAGTGAGGTAAGTAAACCTAGCCCACTAGTTCATTAGGCTGTTCTTCAGTGCTCACATAAAGGTGTGATTTACAGGAACTCTATTTTACAATTAGTTGTAATATGAGCCAATAAAGAATGGGAGAGTGGAAAAGTCATGGAAATCTTGATTGTTACAAAATTACATCATGGAGAGCCTGAAAAAAGAAGTTTGTGTGTACATTGATATAGTAGGTTGCCAAGTCAATGTCTAAACTAAGAGTTTCTCCCAATTAGTTTGGCATGGGAATGTAATTTTTAAAATAAGAGCATTCTCATAGTAATAATATATTTGTGGAAGTGTACATAGTGTGTCTATGGCAGCATTGTGAAAACAATAGTTTCATAGTGTTGGATCAGCAACTTACTATGTGCCAGATATGACACTAGAAGCTGGAGATGCTGTTGTGAAATAAGATAGACATGGTCCCTGCCCTCACATTGTCCCAGAAAAAATTATTTCCTGACTTGTGGTTAGTGAATTGTTCCTGACATGCCTATTGGAAATTCCAGTCCTATAGAATTTGGTTAGATAAGTAGTGTTTCTCTTATGCCTTTGAATATTCTGACTCTTAAATAGTAATGGAACAATCTGAGCACCCATATGTACAAGTTATTACACTAGGCACAGCAAGTTCAAGAATCATTAAAATATGTGGCTCTTGCCTTCAAAGAACCAACAATGAAGGATGTACATATACCATATACATAATGAGAGATTCTGGAATAGAGGTATAAAAAAGTGAGAGCATGGAAGTTACTCATTCTTGCAAAGAGTATGGTTAGTTGTAGTCCAGAGGAAAAGGTTTGGGAAGTTTTCACAGGAAAAAGTAAGGGTTGAGCCAGATCTTCAAGACTTAAAAGGATTTAAGTCTGATAGTAAAAGGAGCGAAGGGAATTCTAGTAAAAGGGAACAGCTTGAGGAATGGCCCAGTGACATGACAGTGGTCTTTGGAGAAATGGCAGTTAGACAGACATTCTGTCTACTCGTTTCCCTGTTACATCCCAAAGAGGAAAGACTCAGACGCAGAGACCATTCTGGTTAAATGTTTCAGTGAAAAGTTAAGACTGGTCTATTGGTCTTAACTATCATTTGAACACCTGGAAAATCTCTAAGCATATAAAAGCATGCATGGCTTTCTGGGGCTTACCACATATTAAACTTGAATTTCTGTAAAAGCAGATGACAGGTTTAATAGGCAAATAATCTTGACTTATAGGATCCCCCATGTCAACACTAAGTTGAGAATCAAGTTAAGGAAGTACAGTATGTCCTTTAGCATAATTGACAGGCAGTTCTCAGTTTTACTGCGGATGACTTTAACTTGAGTATAACCAATAATGCTCTTACCATGGATTTGTGTAAGATGGATTACTGCAGGTCAAGGGCAAACTATTTACATCTGATGGAGGCGGCATAGAATAGTGATAAGTTCCTAAATAAAATTGTCTTGGTTTTAAACCCCAACTCTTTTACCTGTTAGGCTTAAACTTCCTGAGTCATACAAAGTCACTTGACCTCAATTGTGGATAACAACGGCCCTTGCTCTAGGGGGCTATTGTGAGGATTAAATAGTACATGTAGTGTTCAGCCTGGTGCATGTACAACATTGGCATTTGCAAGCTGTTATTATAAAGTAATGGTGAAGAATCTGAGCTTCCTAGATCTTACCTAGATCTAAATCCTGCCTCTGTCAGATCTTTGAAAATTTTCTTAGTTTCTATGCCTTGATTTTATTGTCTAAACCAAGAGAAAATAGCACAGTTACTGCAAAGATTAGCAAGAAAGTATATATAATATGATTACCACAATACCTAGCACATAGGTCTTCAAAATGGCAGTTCTTGTTAATATTATATAATTTACAATAAGAAAAATTTTGTTTTCTCATAGTCATATTTTCTAAGCTTTCTAAAATTAATTTTGGGGTAATTTTGAATACATTCTTGGTATCTAATAAGAACCTATGGTTGGCCCTTTTGTATAGTAAATATACACTGATGACTATTCATTTGTATTAAAATTTTCCCGAGTAGCTTCTGCTTGACTAAAATATTTCCTCCTTTCTATTTTAGGATTTAGCCTTCATATAATTAATATCTATTAATATATGTGTTTGCTTTAGGGAAGTGTTGGGATTGGCTTCCCTGGAAAGCAGACCCTGTGATGTATCGAGAAATGTGAAAGGTTTATTTACTGGGAAGTAAAATGAAAGAAAAGAAGGCAGGATTGGGCAGAGATAGCCATCAAACCTGTTGCAGGCTGACAAGGTCTAGGCCAAAGCGGGGCTGCAGAGCAAGATTTGCTTGGTAATGTTATCAAGAGCTTGGTGGAAAAGGCTAAGTCCTTGCTACCCCTGCCTTGCTCAATTTTTGGCCAGAGCTATCCTGAGAAGTATAAAACCTTGGCCACCGACACCTTGCTTATTCCAGAGTTCCCCCAGATGGGTTTTCTTTTTACTTGAGAACTAAGATGGACTGTGAAGGTGATCATAGCTGATGGCCTTCAGCTAATGGAGTTCATCATAGCAGCAAGTCCCTTCTTGAAGGGACATCTGAACAGTGCGTGTCTGTGTCTGCTACGGAAGATTTCAGGAGGTAATGGTAGTAATGGACCTAATTTAGTACTTACCTACATTTTCTTAGCCTCTCCAGTCCCTGGACTTTAGCCACTTTCTCAAAGAAGAGTCCCAGCCACCTTCAACACCCCTGTACCTCCTAACACTAGCAACTGCTTCAGCTCCCCTGGGATGAGATATAGGTTCATATTCAGCCTTTACTGCACTCCCCATGGCAGAAATTGCAGCAGCTCTGATGCTCATCCCAGGCAGCCAAACTTACAAAGTCTTTGGTTCTTCATACTTCTGAGCTCTGATGAGGCTATGCTACATCTGAGGACGTGAGATCTGGCCAGGTATCACAACCTGCTAGAAGTAGAGGAGAGTTAATGTTCCATGGACTGAACTTTGATCAATGAGAAACAGAAGATAAGAAGGATTAAGCAGAAAAAATATATATCTTCTACTCCTTTGTCCTCAATGGACTGTCCCTGAATGCAGTGGTTCAGTATAGCCTACATGGATGAAGTACCACAAGATTAAGCATTCATCTTTGTTTTCTTATGACATTATGGCCAGCTTAAAAACATACTACCTTTGCATTTTCTTTACTTTTATCCCAACCTCATTTCTCTTTTATTCTTCTCTCTTGCTTCCCTGGAATCACAGTTGCAAATAACTGTCTTATATTTTAGCACACAAGCTGAGGTTTGGCTCATTTCCCTGGGACCTAGCCTAAGAAAACAGTTAACAATTATTCAGTGCCGACTATGTTCCCAGTACTGTTCTAGGAGCTTTAAATGTATCCTTTCATTGTCTTCTCCAAACAATCCAATGACATAGGTACTCTTAGTATCTTCATTTCCGTTTTATAGATGATATGAGAAACTAGGGCACAGAAATGTTGAGCATCTTTCATAGGCTTCTACAGCTAGTAATTAGCAGATCTAGGATTTGAAGGCAGACAGTCTTGACTACAGAGCCCAGGCCCTATTCTGTTTCTGCAGTTGAATTTGATTCTCAAGTCTGTCTCTAAGTTAAATACTCATAAATGATGCAATTCCATGGCAAAAATGGAAGTTACATGTCATCCAACGGAAGTACTGCTAAGCCAGACATAATGTGAAAAATGTTTATGTAACCAAAAGAGTTGAACCAAGTGAAGGAATATCAACCAGAGGTGAGATCTTTGGAGGAACAATTCAAAGGTCTGGATTCTCTCTGGCTTCCTCAGTTTAACTAACCATTTAAATTTGGATAAATCACATGATCATTCTATGCCTCAGTTTCCCCAGCTACTATATGAAAATACAATTCCTAAGCTGCCTGTCTCTCATTACTTGTGTAAGAACTGAATACATTATATCTAGGAAAGCATTTCTAAATACTAAATTGTTATTATCACCATAAGAGTAATTTTGTTAATAAAAAGCTTACTAACTTTAATGTTACTAAAATTTAGATCAACTTTTACATCTCAAAAAAAAGGACTTTTGAAGACACAAGAGGAATATAACATGAATTTAAGATAATTAACTAAAGTAAGGCAAAGGGAAAAGAAAAGTTGCAAAGCAAACAGGTAAGGACAAGATCAGTGCATAGCATAAATGCCATCCTTGCTAGCAATAGAACACACATTTTGTTCTATGCTTTCTGGCAGCTGACACAAGGAAGAAAACACCATCAGCTACTGGAGTTCTAGTATCCACAAATTGAAAATGAACCAATGGCCTGAAAAATTCTGAAACTGACAGCAGAGAGAAATTTCACTATTGGTCTGCACAGAGAGGACATCACAAAAATAATGAATAATGTCCTCAATAATATTCTAGCAATACATGCATTTTTCCCTCAGTATAGGCTGATGACAACATGCCAGAGTGTGACTGTATAAAATAACCCTGAAAAGAGCCCACTCTGAAGCAGTCTGCAGCCTTCTGGCTCAATCTTGGGTTAGCTTTTAGAATTCCTAGAGAAAACAGAAGCTAATACTAACAATAACAAAAATACTAATAGCTAATTCATTCATTTATTCAACTGGTAGTTATTGAGCAACTCCATGAGCTAGGCACTGAAGATACAGCAGTGGACAAAACACATAAAAATCCCTGCTCCCCTGGAGCTTCATTCTAGGCAGAGAAGATAGAAAATAACAAATAAATAAGTTAAATACATAGTATGTTGGTAATGATAAGTGCTGTGGGAAAATAGACAAGTGAGATAGAAAGGCAACACAAGAATTAAAAACAAAATAGTGGTATATGTTCTCATACAATATGTACCCCAGAATGCATACATAAACCTGAACACTTTAAAGACTATAATATTATGAGGCATTAATTTTTTTTGTTTTTTTCCGAGTGGCTTTCAATCAGCAGCTGTATGTTAGCTATATGAAGGTGAGTATACATACATATTTTGAAAGCAAAAATTGCATCCGACAAAGTTAAGCAGCAAGGACAAATTTTATTCAAGGCAATTACAGTAGGAGAGAGAGGCCAGAAATCAGCCTGTTCAACTCCACTATAACAAGGGGTGGGAGGAACTTTAGGGACTGGAATGAGCTAGTGAAGGGAACTAGAGAACACTGGAGGATGGGGGCAGGTTGATCACTGGGGTGTGTGAAGCACACTGAGTTTGCGAAATACTTTTCTCTGTGATTAGGTCATCTCTGCTGGCTAATTGGCACCCATCGAAGTTAGGCTCCTACTCTCCCTTAGAGACTGGTAGACAGGGGTGCTATCTTTCATGATGATTACATTTCAAAGGGTTGGCTCCCAGCAACTTGAGAAAGACTTCCCTGAGTAGTACAACAGGCAAGAGGCTTTTAAAAATATTTACATCTCAAAGGGGCAGAGAAAGGATTTACAATTACAATTTTTTCTTTTGTAAATGCTCTAGGAAAAAAGGAAGTCAGGGGCTCAGAGTCTGAGAGAAGCCTGTCAAGTTTAGTCAAGCTGAGGGAAACATCAAGGCCTTCTTGATTAAAAGGTGTACACTCACACACACTTGCTTTTAATTTATCTTAAAAATATATGCTATGCTATCAGTGTTCTAAATGTTTTCTTTATTGTGCCATATTTATCTGACAGAACCTGAACAGTAAGCATTTTTAAAGTGTGCATGAACTGCATGAAAATCACCTTATATGACAAATGATGATATAACAAACAGCAAAAATAATTCTTTGTACATAATCCATCATTGCTAATAGGATATAGGCAAGTCAATGGAAGTATGATACAGGTGTTCAATAAATGTATTTGTGTTGATTGATTATTGAAGTTTGCTGGATTTCATGCTCCATGCATTTCTTCTTAAAGTATCAGAATATGTCTATTAAATTCTTTTATACATTTTAAGAGCTTCTGGGGAGTATGTCTGGATGTTCTTTAAAATGCTTTGTGACACTGCAGATGTCACATATGATTTTTAAAAAAATAATAGCCCTGAATATCCCCAGCAGGGCAGGAAGAAATTTGATAGTATTTACATAGAAGCCATCTTGGCATCCATTTCTCTACCAAGTACAAGATCCACTTTTCAATTCAAACTCAGTCTGGAAGTTTTTCTTCCTTCCAAAGGGAACAGAATTAACAATTCCGCCTAGTTCTACTATTATGGAGATTGCAGACAGAACAGACTGAATGAAAGATAGCAGTCAGATGATGCCCAACAGTGGCAAAAAACAGTAGATCCAGAGAAACAGAAAGGCAAATCATTCTGGAGGGTTCTTCAGGCCAACAGTGTGAGGGACCACCACCTTCCTTCAATACACTTCAAGATCTAAGTAAAATAATTCAATAACCAAGATTTTTTTTTTGCTGTTGCTAACAAACAGGTATAAAAAGAAATGACCATTTTAATGAAGGTCAGTTGGGGACAGCAAGAATTATAGAGATAAATGGGCTATAGATAACAAAGGAAAAGAAACCCAAATGAAACCAAACTGGACACACACTTGGCTAACTGTTGGAAAGGAAGGGTTAGAAATTTTGACAGAAACCTACAATTATTTTATTTAGAGTTTATAAATAATTATGCTTAAGGTACTATAACTTCTATACAGTTTCCATCCCAATGTCCAGTTTCAATTATTTCAACTAAAACTCTTGTATTGTTCATAAAGTCTAGAGTATAGGAGGTCCCTTTAGGCATCAAAGATGAGAAGCCAAGTCAGAAAAATTCTAACTGACCATTATGCTCAAGATTCCAGTGCTGAGCAGGGCAGGGAAGATAAACAGAGCTGTTTAAGCAAGATTCCTGTCCAGGGTTGTTGCCATGACACAGTTTGGAAGGAGAAGGCCTATCAGCAACTTATTTCCCCTGTGCTTCAATGAGTTAAAGCATTTTCTCACAAGAAATACATGTGTAGTGTTTAAGGATCCTTCACAGAGCTCCTTGTAAACTGAGCTCTCAGAAGTTGTCATTTGAGACCCACCATTTATTTTCTAAACAAAGGTCAAGATTAAACTTGAGGGATTTAGCCAAATCTCTAATACAAGAGGATTCAGTTAAGGCTAGAGTTCACATCCTTATGCCTAAACTTCACAAGAGAGAAAATCTTTCAGAGGCACTGGAGAGCAAGAGTGCCTGATTGATACACCCTTGTTATTTTTAATATTGCCCTCTAGCACTTTTTGAAATGAAGTCTTACGAGGCAGTAAAACTCTCTTATGCATTTTTTTCTACTTTCATTTACTTCAACCCAGGATCATCATGTGACTGAGATGATCAGGTTCAAAAGAGAAGGGAAAATGTGGTATGGGTTTGTATTAGTCCATTCTCACACTGCTATAAAGAACTACATGATACTTGGTAATTTATGAAGAAAACAGGTTTAATTGACTCACAGTTCTGCAGGTTGTACAGGCAGCATGGCTGGGAGGCCTCAAGAAACCTACTATCATGGCGGAAGGGTGAAGGGGAAGCAAGTATGTGCTACATGGAGGAGTAGGAGAGAGAGCAGGAAAGGGGAAGTGCTACACAGTTTTAAACAAACAGGTCTTATGAGAACTCACTCGCTATCATGATAACAGCAAGGAGGAAATCCATCCCCATGATCCAGTCACCTCCCACCAGGTCCCTCCCCAAACATTGGGAATTACAATTCGACATGAGATCTGGGTGGGGATATAGAGCCAAGCCATACCAGGGTTTATATTTCATTTTGTCTATCTGGCTTGATTGACCATTGTAGCAGTGATGGTATGTATATTGCAAAATGCACCAGGCAGGCGTAAGTAGCCTCTGTTTTCTTGGGATTTTAGGAAAGTTATTAAATAGAACACATCATGCATCGCTTTAGTCTGCAATAGTATTTTTTAAAGAAAAATGATCAGTTGAAAGTGGCACTAGGATTGTTTAAGTGTAGGTCCATTTATGGCTCATTTACAGTTTTTACGTAGCTTTGCCAATGTTTTGTATTCCTGACAGTCCCATGAGTCACTGACATCTTGTCAATTACAGTAGCCAACCTCTCTACCTGTATATCTGCAGGAAATTGGCCGAGATACAAATTTAGGAAATGTAAGGTGTCATTCTTTCAGGGAAGGTACAATAGCTCCAGGAAGTGGATAAAATGATCTCTCATAAGGAAGAAGGGGGTATCAAGTTCCCCACCCCTCCTCCTTGGTTTTCATTATGTCCCCTCATTGTTTTTTTATTTCAAAATTTGAATAATGTGCAAGCTTTGATACATCCAGGTTTTTAATCCTGCCAAGAAAACATTGTACTTTTGAGATAATCAAGTAGACAGCGCTACTCTTAATCTTGAGAAAAAGAAAAGAAAAAAAAATAAACCACAGAGCTGATGAGAAGACCCTAAAGGACTCAGAGCTTGTAATGAAACACATTATTTCCTTTAGTTTGAGTTTTTCCTTTCATGAAGAAAACTCTAAGATATACAAAAATAGTTCTTTATGGCTTGAAGCTCTTATATTGCTAATGGCTTTTGACAGTGGTATTACAGCTTGTTTAATCCAATTGAATTTGATTATTCATTCAGTAAGAAGATAAATTAGTTGACAGAGGAAATGTTTTTCAGTCACTTGTTCATATTAATGTCTGCAAATTCAGTTGTCTAGAAAAAAAGAGATAGGGGTAGAAGAGAAGCTGGAGAGATGTAATTCTAATCAAGGATTTTCCTGAAATTTGAATTTGACTATGAAGAAAGTATTGATTGTGGGGAGAAATAATGTTAATTCCCTAAAACACAGGGTGAGAACTTTTTAATGGAGTACACATTAATCATCAAAATATAGTCCCAAACTATATTATCTAACATGTCTAACCCACTTTACATACATACACACACACACACACACACACACCACCCTACGATGCAGTTATATGAATCTTCATTGTTTACTAAACATAATACATTTCCTCCTTCCCCACTTCCATGCCTCTGCACATTGTATTCTTTGTATCCTTTTCCTAGAATGCTCTTCTTTAAATTGATAAACTTATCCTTCAAAATGCAACAAGAATACTACCTTTTCAATGAAGTCCTTCAGGATCCCCCCAGTGTCCCACAGAAATTTGTATATCCTCTTAATTCAATGTCCTGCAACCTTCTTTGCACATTAGCACCCCTGGGATTTGGCATGATCCTATCAGTAATGCTGTCTCAGTGGGGTTTTATATGAGAAGGGGCTTTCTATGGGTGAGGCAACAATGGTTCTCTCTTGTGAGGTTGAAATTTCCAGGGTATGAGTTTAATTTGAAACACCCACAACTCCCCTTCCCCACCCCCACGCCAGCATAAACTCTGGCATATCCACTTCCTATTCCATGGACAATCACTGCTCCACTTATTACTGTTGTCATAACATCTTGTGAATGTTAGTTTCCGCCTCTCTTTCTGATACTAGATGGTATTATTCATTTTTATGGTCAATGTTCCCCTTCTCACAGTGAAGTATTTCACATATAGGAGGTGCTCTATAAGTGTTTGTTCAAAGAACAAGGGCATGAATGAATGAGTAAATGCCTGAGTAACAGAATGATTTCTAGGACATCATAGGATTCGGCATCCTTAATTGGTGAAGAGATGAACCAAAACACAGTTATACTCTTGTGCAGGGAGTGGTCTGGGTAGCTTTAATTTGTCAGTAACCCCCAGCCACATGTTGCTATTGTGTATCTGAAGTGTGAATAATCTGAGTTGAGATGTGCTGTGAGTGTAAAACTTCACACTGGATTTAGGAGACAGTATAAATACCTATATATATATATATCTACATATATAAAAAATATATCAGTATCAAAAAGCAAAACATGTCAATTTTTATGTTGATTACTTGTTGAGATATTTTGATCTGTTGAGTTGAAGTATATTAGTAAAATTAATTTCACCTGTTTCTTTTTATTTTTCTAATGTGACTGGTAAAAAAAAATTGCATATGTAGCTCACATGGCATGCATTATATTATATTTCTCTTGAACAGCACTGGTCTTAAGAAATGAATCTCAGGCCCTGAATGGTTGAATCTAACTTTGGCCCACTCAGACGAAAGTCTCTGTGCAGGCAAAGGAAGGAAGTTGATGTGCACACTTATCTCCTTGAAAGTGCATTGAAGCTATACTGAAGAGCGCTGGGATCAACAGTAATCTTTCAATAATTTCTGGTTCTCCACTATTTTCCAGGTATCTAATCTGATCCACACTTCTCACTGTGCTTCTTATCACATATCATTAGGTATTAGTTGTGTGCACCCTTCACCTCAGCACCAAGGCTGTGTTAGCTTCACTCTTAAGGTCCTTCACCTACTAATAACTTTCCCTTTACCAGGACAACACAGATGCTGCCCAAGCTGCAGTCTTCCTATCCCCTACCCCCAAGTATCTTACTGAGGCATCCCTTGCTATGGATTCCCATTGCACTGATAGCATTTTCAACATTATATTGTAATTTGCTGTGTGTCTCAATAACCAGCCTATAAGTTCTTTGAAGGCAGAGACTCTCACAATGAATATGTAAATGTTACACACAAAGAGAATAAATCAGTTCAGTGATGATCTAATTTGCCCATAAATTTCCATCAAACATCTGCCCTAGAGAAATCATACTTCTTTAAAAAAAAAATACATTATCTGACATAAAGAAAACATATCAAAGCCCTAGTTGGAATCAAGCTTGATGACTAAAATCTACTTAATCCTCAAAAAGCCTTGTGTCAGGACCCACCTTCTGCAAAAGCATTACAGTTTATTATGGAAAAGCGATTGCTAAAACATGTTGGCTTCCTTTTTCCTGTCATGAGAGCTCATTCCAGTGTTAACCTGAGGAGCCTGCATATATTTGCCTTTGTCCCAGAAATATATAAGTGTTCCTGTGCTGTGGAGAATTAGGCACTGGGAAGTTAAGAGAGGGAGAGAGAGAGCCCAGAATTGGAGTCCCAGTCTTCTAAATGCAACCCATAGCTCGGAAATAAATTAGACTTTTAAAGACAGATATTTATTGGAGGTACTCCTAACAAATTTTTACCTACTCAAGAAACCTGAGTCATAATTCTCATATTCCATTCTGGTCTACCTAAGCTCAGCACACTTATGTGACTACTAAAATTGTTTATTAACTTAAAAACTTTTTGATGGCAACAAAAAAAGAGCAGTAAAAAAAATGAGAAAACATTTACATTATAAATAAAATCCAAGGCCAGGTGCAGTGGCTCATGCCTGTAATCCCAGCGCTTTGGGAGGCCAAGGCAGGCAGATCACTTGAGGTCAGGAGTTTGAGACCAGCTGGCCAGTATGGTGAAACCCTGTCTCTACTAAAAACACAAAAATTAGCCAGGCATGGTGGTACACATCTGTAATCCCAGCTATTTGGGAGGCTGAGGCAGGAGAATCGCTTGAACCTGGAAAGCGGAGGTTGCAGTGAGCCAACATTGCGCCACTGCACTCCAGCCTGGGTGACAGAGAGACTCCATCTCAAAAATAAAAAATGAAAAATAAAATAAAATCCAAAAATGGTTTATCATTTATTCTTTTACTCAGTTAACTCTAAAAGATATGTCTACTCATGCCTCCCTAAGAAAGAGCTGATAAATCTTGACCACTGAGGCCAAGAAAATAGTTCTAGACTCATCTGTTCCCTCTCTTGCATAACCTAGTGTTTTCCTGTCTACACAGTCTAATCTGTGCTAGGTCATCCTTTAATTCAGGGACCTTATTACTAATCACAGATAGTTCTTGGCTTTTGTTTATAAACTTTGTCAAAGTCTGGATTTAAAGAAGCAGGTTTTCTCAATGTATTTCTACAAGAGGCAAAAAAAAATCACATCAAAAAGTTTTACAAATGGCTGCTTGCCCTTACTTGCCTTTACTGTGATGCTGCAGTTCTCTGATCTTCCCCACTGTGAGGACATAGCAAGAAGGCACCTTCCACAAGCCAGGAGGAAACAGGATGTACTGGCACCCTGATCTTGAACTACCACCCTCCAGAACTGTGAGAAAATACATTTCTGTTATTTAAGCCACCCGGTATAGGGTATTTTGTTATAGTAGGCCAGATCGATTATTATAGAAGTTTATATTTGCAGAAGCTCAACCTAGATTATAGTGCTTGGACAAGAAAGAATAACTATGCTACCAAGATTTAACTATATCATTTTATTTCCTTTACACTTGATAGAATAGATTTCTAAATTAGGGCCCACCAGTGAATTTTAAGGGATCCCCTTTTTTTCTGGGGAGAGGGTTTATTATACTTATCAACTTTTCATAAGGGATCTCTGATCCAAACCTTCTTTAAAAAATTGCTGTATGAGATTTCCACTGGGGAACTCAAAGCTCATAAGCCAAATATCAGGAATCTCAGGTTTCTGCTCCACAGACACATGATTAGACATCAGTAAATGAAGCATAAATATTTATCCCCTTCTTGTTTCTTTGGATACATTTCCCCTTCCAATACCCAGGTAAAAGTATTTCCTTTAATGTGATCTCTAAATTGTATACCTTTCTTCAAGAGAACTACTAAAATCAGACATGAAAGCTATATAAAATATGATAGCTAAAATAAAGCTCTAGAACAACCAATTGTGGAGAAAATATTTTGAATCCACTTTGAGTGGGTTAGTACTGAGTGATAGGAAGCGTATCTTAGAAATGCTTACTTGAACATCAAGGGTAGCAGTTGCTCTTTGGTTAATTCTCATGCTTTCAGCTATTCTCTATCCAGACAGTCACCACGGTGGAGGGAAATCTGCTGAAAACAAGGACCAAGCATTCCTTACCTGTAAAAAGCTGACAGAGCATATTCATTTCTAGCCACAGGACTCCCTTCTGCACTAGTCTCTAACCCTGAAAGGCACTTGTTTGTACTTCAGGGAGGTAAGGCTGGATGTCACCACTAGATAGGTTCAGAGGGATGATTGTGTCTATTCAAGATGTCTGTCAGCCATCACCATTACTAGGACCCTGAGAATCTGTTTAAATATATATATACATGTATGTGTATTTGTATCAACATATTTATATATATCAATATATTTATATATATCAACATATTTATGTATATCAATATGTTTATATTGATATAATATACATAGATATATAGATATGTCAATGTAAATACATATATAGATATATAATTATACATAATGTATTTTATATAATATATATTATTTATATTATATGACATATATAATATATAATATATTACACAATATCTATATCTATATATCATGCATCCTAAATGCTCTATTTTCCCAAGCAGATAGCCATCTTTTTCACTGCCTTAAAGGATGTTCATTCAACAAGCTACTACATATGTATATGCATATGTATATGTATATGTATTGTGTATGTGTATGTATGTGTATATATATGTATATATATGCTAGCGTTTTCTTGTACAGAGCAGTATTATGCCCGTGTATTAGAGGAAACAAACTTTTAGAGGTAAGGTTTCACTGACAAACACTTTATTTAAAAAGCTTATGGAGAATTTCCCCTAAAATACTTCAGACTTTTTATTCTTTCATAAGGAATTAATGTTGTCCATCAGCAGGAAAAAATGCAGCACGTTGTCTTAATTATTTAGAGGTTTCACTTTTCTTGAGTAGTGGGAGGGCTATGAATAAAACAAAAACATGCTTAAATTTTCTAAATTTTTAACTTGGATTCCATTTACCACTACCTATCAGAAAGATGGTGCGGGAATTAGATTGTGGCAGCGGTTGGGGTGGGGATGGAATATGGGAACCGGGACTATCACTTTTAGAGTTTTATTTCCACATCCAGTTTTCAAATCTGTTCTTGTTTTCATGTTTTATTGGCAACTGGTTTGGAGTACAGAGGCTAAACATACCCATCTATGTGAAATACTTGAAAGACGATCAATTTAAACACAAAATCTGAAAGAAAATTGAAACAGTTCATCAATCTCAGGAAGTTTCAGGAATATCTAAATGTAATGAACATAATAAATTGATGACCGACTGGAGTTTCCAATTTTCTTCAAGACCATTGGAAATCTTTTCGTAAGAGTCTTTGAGTTGTTTTAAGAGTCTCTCAAGCATACAAGTATATAACAAATTAAAAAGAAGTTATAAAATATAACTGTTATGTGCTCCGATATTAACAATCAATTCTTTTTCAAATGTGTAGGTGATGTTCTTAAGCAGCTGTGGCCACAGTAGGGATCTGTGTCAGTACTAGTCTGGATTTGCCCTTCACTTGTGTCCTGAATTTTTATATTTCTAACCCTTGTTGTTTATTTTTTCTATACCCCACACTGCTCTATACCTGTGTAGTCAATTCCTGGTAACAGGATAATCTAAGAGTGAAGAGTTTTGTGCACTTTGCAACCGTTCTAAATTTGTAGCTGCAAATGCAAGTTTTCCATCTCAGCCACGCAGGCTTCATCAACTATATTTCTATTGCTCTTGTTATTTCTATTTCTGTTTTGAATTGCTCTTTTTTAGCCCCTACCACAAGAAGCAGACCTGTGATGACACTTTCATGTGGCTAATGTCAAATCCACTAGGCTTCTTGCCTGAATCACCATGAGTGAAAGTGTTGGGATACCACTGTGGCTTTCAGAATGAATAAACCCTGCTCTCATTCAGCTGCTGTTTTCAAAGTTGCTTTCAGTGTTGAATTTTAAGTGGGATTCTTTCTGATTTTTCACTACAGACACAAGTTGGTATGTATGGATCTCAGCCTAGTCGACCATGACTTGGCATTTTAACCAAGTCATAATTCTCAGTGGACATTTTTGAAAGATGCTGATTAATTGTCCAATGAGGAAAAATAGTCTACATACTCTCACTTGGCAAACATTCCCCAAATTTTTCAGCCTCTTTAGATATAATTAAAAGAGATAATGATGGTGGGATGTCAGGAGGCTCTCCTTTTCCCACTGAAACCAGGGGGATTCAGATGAGGCTCAAATCAGTACAAATGGGATTCAAGTTAAGTCTAAGAATCTAATTTCTGAATCTAAGTCTTTAAATCTGGTAGAATAGTAAAAGGTTTGTCTTCAAGAGATTTTAAAAAAGAGGGGACAATTTGCATACAATATTTATTGAGAATCTACTAAATGCTAGATAACCAGAGACGGTAAGACGCTGTTTCTGCTCCTATGGAGCTTGCAGTATGGAATCAGTCAGCTAATTAGAGAAGAAGTTATGACAAAGTTTGGGGTATATTATGACAGAGGAAATTCAGGATATTCTAGTATCAAGAAAAAGTAAAGAAAAGGACTTCTGGAAGAAGTGCTACCTCAAAAGGGCCCGAAGGGTGAGTGAGTTGGAATTAGTCATGAAAAGAAGGAATAGAGGTAGAAGGAGGTTTGAAGCACTCACGAAAGCATTCATTTACTAGTGCAAATGAGAGCATGGTGGAACAACATGGAACTGACAGAAACTAAGAGTGGTTGGAATTCAAATGGAGAGGGTGAAGGGGATATGAGATGAGTATGAAACACAAGGTCATATTGGGGTGAAAATTGCAAGCCATATTAAGGAATTTGTAATTTTTTTTCCTAAGGAAAATAGCCATTGAAGGTCTTCTTTTTTTTTATTTTATAATTATTACACTTTAAGTTTGGAAAGGACACCACTGGCAACAATGTGACCAATGAATTAGGGGCGAGTTAGGATGTAAGGAGACCAGGTAAGAGGCTATGAAAAGTAGTTGCAATTTGGACTAGGATAGTAGCTGAGGACACAGGGAGGACTGGAGGGAGTCAGGACATTGCTAAAGGGTCAATTACCATAGATTGATTGAATGCAAAGGGGAAGGAGAAAAAAGGAAGCTGGACAATGGATACAGAGGAATTAAGATGATAGCCTGAAAGTAAGGGTATTTACTGAAAACCAAAAATATAATCCAGGCTGGGCCTGGTGGCTCACACCTGTAATCCCAGCACCTTGGGAGGCCGAAGTCGGTAGATCACTTGAGCCCAGTTTGAGACCAGCCTGGGCAACATGGTGCAACCGTGTCTCTACAAAAAAATATAAAGCTAGCCAGGCATAGTGGCATGCACCTGTAGTCCCAGCTACTTGGGAAGCTGAGGTGGGAGGATCACTTAAGCCGGGGAGATTGAGACTGCAGTGAACCATGATGGTGCAACTGCACTCCAGCCTGGGCAACAGAGCAAGATGCTGTCTCAAAACAAAACAAAACAAATATGATTCCAGGAATTTAAGCATAGAGCTTTGTTTTTATCAAAGACTAAAAAATAAATGATTCAGAGTCTTTCTTGTTCAATGATTTTATAAGTATTAACTAGTCTTTCAGTGCTGAGAAGCCATTTAATTTTTTAAGTCACCTCTAGCTGTAAGCTCAATTCACAGTATTTTTTGTGAAATAACCATCTTCATTCAGAGTTTAGTTAGCCACCCCCACAAGTAGGAAGAAATCCAAGGTTTATACATTTAACATTCTATAAAAGATCTGTGTATAAATATTAAATTCCTTAGCATAATTTGAAAAAGTTCAGATTGAGAAAATTTGAGTGCAAAGTAGTTTGAATTATACAGCAAAAAGAATATACTCTATGCTACATATATTTTCTAAGAGGTATGCACAATTTATGTATTTTATGTAATAATAACTGAAACAAACAAAAAACTTAATGGATTTACATAGCTAGATTCTATCTTAAGAATTACCAAAAGAACATAGAATATTAATCTATTCATGGCATAGGAGAGTTGTCAATGTTTATTATGTGGTGCTTTAAAAAATATGTAATATATGTTCTGCATCTATATAAATTATTGCTAAGAGAAAGATACTGAAAAATGGTCCCATACCAACAATTCCTATCAGACCAATCTTACTTCATCATATAATGAATGCTACAGGGGATGGAAGGAAACAAAAATATTAAAAATGAATGTTTGAATTCTGTCCTGATCAGTATTAATATGCCAGGAATATATTTTAGAAACCCAACAGTACTAGGGGAAATGATAATGAATGTGAAGCCCTGGTAATCAATATATTATTATGAAATACTATTTACAGTTTTGTTTCATTTTTTCTAAAAATATTCAAAGCAAATCTATGCTGAGTAAAGAGTTTGGCATCTGTCTTATTGATAGATCTATCCTGGATGTGTATGTGTGACACAATACAAATTTCTCACCTTTTCTGCCCCTAAACTTGTTTACCCTCCTGTTCCCTGTGTCCTTGATGGTTCGCCCTAGCTACTAGGCACCAAAACAAAATCTGGGAAGCATGCTAGACCTCACCCCTGTTATCTAGTCAATCTCTGGATTCAGTCAATTGTAATTCCTAAATATTGCTGAAGTCCAAATCTTGTCATATAGATCTACCTCCTAGCCCTTGATATCACTCAGCTGAATTATTGCAATATTCCCCTAACTGGACTCTTTGCATAGAATTCTCACTTTTCTTTTAAATTATCATTCATCCTTCCACCAGACAGATGAATCTAAAACACAGTTCAGACCAGGTCACACTCTGTCTAAACCCCTTGATCATCATTCCTGCTTCTTTCAGTATACAGTTTTTATTCTTTCTTTGTAAAATTATAATGGAATTTCAAATGTTATGATTGCAGTGACTTCCAGTATGACAATAACAGAATATCTTGTATCAGATGAACCCATCCTCAGAAAACAATTATAAATTGTGTACAAAGTATTTTAAAAACAAAAATTTAAAGGCACTAAAGAGTGATCAAAAGCAGACAGAAACTAGTGGTGAATTAATCCTTGAAATTAGAGAGTCACATGGGTTGTATAGTTTTTCCCCAGAGGCCCTCTCTGGTCCCCGCAATATTTAGAATATAGAACTAAAACAAAATGAAACTTGCCTTCTTATTGAAGTCAAATTAGGAATTTCCTTTTCAGGAAATGGAATCACAGAAGGGGAAGATGGAGGAGTCACAGAAGGGGAAGCCTCAAAAGTTGCATAATAATATCCCCTAAAATCCTTGGCTGACTGCTTGTGCATGGGGGCAACTCCAGGGAAGCCGGGAGGAAAACCACAGAAAAAACATTGAAAGGATGAAAAACTGATCATATATTTCAGCTGCTACCTACTGCAGAGAAACAGTTTAGAGTTCAAGTTCAACCAAATTAGAGGGGCTTAGAAAACACTGTGAGTTTTCCATTGAAATTCCAGAAAGGTTACACATATGAAGTAAAGACCACATTCCAGGACTAAGGGATCATTGGCTCTTCAACTTGAGACAAAACTAAAACAGGCTTTAACTTAGCAAATTGTGAAACCAAACCCCACAAGTTCAAAATCATCTGCCTATAATTTAGCTATCTGCTAGAATAAAACTACCTCTACTTAGTGTGAGAGTTAGCAAACTAAAACCTATGGCCTATTTTTGTATGACCCTCAAGATAAGGAAGACTTTTACATTCTTAAAAGGTGGAGAAGGAGGAGGAAGGAAGGAGAGGAGGAAAGAGAAGAGGAAGAAGAAAAGAAAGAGGAAGGGTTGGGGAAGAAGAAAAGGAAGAGGAAGGGAAAGGGAAGAAATACCAATAACCAAAGGTTGTCTACAAGGCCTAAAATATTTACCATATATCCCTTTATAGAAAAAGTTTTCCAATACACCCTTTAAAGAAATACAGTATAATCCAGAATCTCTACAATGTATTATCTGTGATATCCCAAATGCCATTAAAAACTATTGGTAATGTAAAGAAACAAGTAAATGTGTCCATAAAACGATAAAGTTGGTTAACAGAAATAGGTCTACAATGCTGGTCCATAAAAGAACCTTAAAATAATCATGACAATTATTTCAAATATGGTTTCAGTTGATGAAAAGGGGAGAAATTCTGGGAGAGATTTGTAAACTGAAAAGAACAACAAACACAAATGAAAATTCTAGAACTAAAACAATTTAACATCTGAAATTTAAAAATCATTTAATAAGATTATCAATGGATTAGATACAATAGAAATAATGGATTAATGAGTGTGAAGACTACTTAATAAAAACATCCAAACTTAAAGAGAGAGAAAAAAGTTTGAAAAAATCTAACAAAACTTCAAGGATCTGTGGGACAGTACAAGTCTAATGTGTATAATTAGTGTTTCAGCAAAGAAGAAAGACAACGCATTTCAATATGTGTATATCTATATCTGTACACACATATTAGCTGAAGAATGTTCAAATTTGACTAAAAACTGTGGATCAAATTTTTTAATTTGATCCAAAGGCTCAGGAAGCTCAGTGAATTTCAAACAGGATGAATACTAATGTGATATTGTGAATTGGGTTTAGGGAGATTCAGGGAAACTTTGGAGCTGGAGGCTCACTTCACAGAGCTTGCTATAGCTCTACAAAGAGTGCTTTCTTCTCCACGAGGACAAAGGTCTTCATTCTTGGTTAAGTAGTTGGAAAGTAAAAAGGAAACTTTACCCTCAGATGCTAAATTGGTATGCATTTATCATTTATTGAGTTTCCACTATGTGCTACGCCATTCTGGGTGCTTTAGCATGTTATGTCATTTAATCCTTACAATCTTGTGTATAATTTTATAGATAAAGAACCTAAGGCTCACAGAGGTATGCAACTTGTGCCAGGTCACAAGTCATAATTTTTAGAAGAAATTTAAATACAATTGATCTATAAATGAAACCTGTACTCTTTCCACCACTTTTCCCTTAGACCCCACAGCGTATACAAACATACGCACAATGGTTATAACTATTTGCTAAACTAATAACCGTCTTTGTTTTGTGCTACCATAACAGCAGACCAGAGACTGGGTAATATATTAAATAAAAAGAAACATTTCTCACAGTTCTGAAGGCTGGGAATTCCAATGGCAAGGGGTTGGCATCTTGAAAGGGCCTTCTTGCCGTGTTACCCCATGGCAGAAGGTGAGAGGACAAGAGAGGGTGAGAGACAGAGCAAGGAAGGGGACTAAACTCACCCTTTTATAATGAACCCACTCCCACAATAACAGCATAAATCTGTTCATGAGGGCAGAACCCTCATGGCCTAATCACCTGTCATTAGGACGCACTTCCCAGCACTGTTGCATTGGAAATTAACTTTCCAGCACATGCTTTTTGGGGGATACATTCAAACCACAGCATTTAGCCCCTGGCTCTTAAAATTCATGTTCTTCTCACATGCAAAATATGTTTATTCCATCCCAATAACCTCAAAGTCTTAATGCGCTCCAGCATCAACTCAGAAAAAGTCCAGAGTCTAAATCAGGTATATGTGAGACTCAAGGCACAATTCATCCTGAGGCAAATTCCTCTACTGCTGTGAGCCTGTGAAATAAAAATAAGCTATATAATTGCAAAACATAATGGTGAGATAGGCATAGGATAGCCATTTCATTACAAAAGGAAGAAGTAGGCAAGAAGAAATGAGAAATTGATCCCAGGTAAGTAAAAAACCCAACAGGGTAAGCAATGTTAAATCTTAAAGCAGTAGAATCATCTTTTTTGACTCAATGTCCTTTGTGCACACTCGGGTAGGAATTGGGCTTCCAAGGCCTTGGGCAGTCCCACCCCTATGACTATGCTGGGGACAGCCCACACAGCAGCTTTTGCATGTTGGATTCTCCTGTCTGCAGCCCTCCCAGGCTGGTGTTCCATGATGGTGGCTCTACAGTTGTGGAGCCTCAACAGCAACCTGACCTCCGTGACTCCAGGAGGTATTGCCCTAGTGGAACTTTCTGTAGTGGCTCTGCCTCATGACAAGTCTCTGTCTGAGCACCAAGGCTGTCTGAGAAATCTTTTAAAATCTAGGTGAAAGAAGCCATGACTCCGCAGCTCTTGTATTTCATGAGTCTTCAGAATTAGCCCCATGTAGATGCTGTCAAAGTTTATGACTTACCCCTTCCAGAGTAGTGACACAAGCTGGATTGAGGCTGGCTTGAATTATAGCTGGGGTGGTCAAGGAATGCTGCACTAGAATGGGGAGAGCAGAAATTTGAAGTGGCACAGGGCAGCAGATGCTGAGGTCCTGCAGGCAACTCTCTCTGGAAGCCTTGGTCAAGATACAGAACGAACCCACCAGGATGCTTTCTTAGCCCAGAATCTGGCTTATTTGCTCTATGGTTCAGTATTGAACCTGTACTTTAGTTTCCTATTGTGTATTCGGTTTACCCAGTTGGGTCTGGGGTTGCCTTTGGCTGGATCCCAGCCATCAAGATATGTTTTACTGTGAGTGGAGTCTACCTTCTTTATCTACTGGGAGAGGCCCTGATGTAAAGCAAGCAGGCCACTTGGAAGTACATTAATCACTTGGGAAATTTCTCTGTCTCCTGTGGCTATCAAACACCAACTTAGATTGAGTACCATTTTATTTCTTGATCCTTTTGGGCACTGAAAAATGTACAACTATTTGTTTCTAGATGACTGTCCTATCAATGAAGGCCATGTTTTGCAAATCATAGCATTTCCCAATTACCTGATCCCATCCTTTATGCACTAGGCATATATTGAGATTTCCAAATGCCTAGCAGCAGAGTCTTAGTAAGATTTTGGAGTTTTCAAAATCCAGTCTCCTTGAATATTTATCTAAGTGTGAAGGGTTGTAGTATTTGTGATTGGTGAGCATTCAATCTGCTGTAACACACCTGAAACTCTGGCTTTACAAAGCAACAATAATATTAACTAACACTTACTGAATACTTGCTGTAGCCAGTTTTATATATGCATTATCTCATTTTTAATTTTTATAACAACCATACAAGGGGAGTGTGGTAGTCAGAATAATGGCCTCCAAAAGATGTCCAAATTCTAAACCCCAAACCTGTGAATATGTTACGTTATATAGCAAAGGGGAATTAGGGATCAGAGTAACAGGGTAACAGATGGAGGTAAGATTGCTAATCAGTTGGTCTTAAAATGGCGAGATTATCCTGGATTATGTGGATGGACCCAATATAATCAGAAGGGTTCTTAAATGTGGAAGAGAGAGGCAGAATAGTCAGTGTCACAGTAACACAATGTGAGAAGGACTCGGCTGGCTATTGCTAACTTTGAAGATAGAAGGAAGCCACAAGCTGAAGAATTAGGCAGCCTCCAGAAGCTGGAAAAGGCAAGGAAACAGATTTTCCTCTGGACCCTCCAGAAGGAAGACAGTCCAGCCAACACCTTGATTTTAGTCCACTTAGACCCACATCAGGTTTCTGACATGCAAAACTGAAAGATAAATGTGTGTTGTTTCAAGCCACTAAGTTTATGATCATCTGTTACAGCAGTAGTAGGTAACTAATACAAGCAAGTACTATGATAGTCCTGAATATTAGATGTAAAATTTTGAGCCTTAGATGGAGTTAATTACCTCAGTAAACAAATACTTTGTTTTAAGGCAGTCTCATAGTTTGGACTAGGAAGAAGGCAATCTGACAAAGTTCCTGTTTTTCTTTTTAAGATGAAATTATTATTTCTTCTACCCTCATCTTTCCAAATGGATGTATAGCACTGGTTGACTGCATATATTGTCATACAGCCTACGAACTTAAAATCTAAAACCTTGACCTGCTCATAATAAAGGAATTTTTCTGCAAAATATCCCTTATTTCACAACCATGGGATAAATATCATATATGATGTGGTTTGGATCTTTGTCCTTACCCATATCTCATGTCGAATTGTAATCCCCAATGTTGGAGGAGGGGCCTGGTGAGAGGTGATTTGATCATGGGGTTGATCCTTCATGAATAGTTTAGCACCTTGGGTGCTGTTCTTGTGAGTGAGTACTTGTGAGATCTGGTTGTTTAAAAGTGTGTTGGCAGGCCAAGCGTGGTGGCTCACGCCTGTAATCCCAGCACTTTGGGAGGCCGAGGCAGGTGGGTCACTCGAGGTCAGGAGTTCAAGAATGTTGAAACCCCATCTCTACTACAAACACAAAAATTAGCCAGGCACAGTGGCACACGCTTGAACCCAGGAGGCAGAGGTTGCCGTGTGCCGAGATTGTGCCACCGCACTCCAGCCTAGGCAACAGAGCAAGAATCCATCTCAAAAAAGAAAAATTAAAAAAATTAAAAAAAGATAAAAGTGTGTTGGCTGGGCAAGGTGGCTCATGCCTGAAATCCCAGAACTTTGGGAGGCCATGGTTGGGGATCACTCGAGGGTAGGAGTTCGAGACTAGCCCGGCCAACATTGTGAAACCCCATCTCTACTAAAAATACAAAAATTAGCCGGGCATGGTGGTGCTCACCTGTAATTCCAGCTACTCAGGAAGCTGAGACAGGAGAATCGCTTGAACCCAGGAGGTGGAGGCTGCAGTGAGCCAGGCTCACGGCCTCCACAGTTAGTGGAGATTGTACCACTGCATTCCAGCCTGGGCAACTGAGTGAGACTCCATCTTCCCACCCCCAAAAAAGTGTGTAGTACTTACTCCCTCTCTCTCTTCCTCCTGCTCCAGCCATGTAAGACGTGCCTGCTTCCCCTTCACCTTCCATCATGATTGTTTCCAGAGACCTCCCCAGAAGCCAAGCAGAAGCCACTGTGTTTCCTGTGCAACCTGCAGAACCATGAGCTAATTAAACCGCTTTTCTTTATAAGTTGCCCAGACTCAGGTATTTCTTTATAGCAGTGCAAGAATGGATTAATACCATGTAGCTCAAGTGGCCAAAAAAAAAAAAACCTCACAATTCTAGTACAATTTTCCATGTAAGAAGTACAAAAACTAAAGAAGTCAACAAAAGAGAGTTACCCAAGTGACGAAGTCCATCAGAAAATGGTTTAAGTCTATCAGAAAATAACTTAAAACCGGAAATAAAATGTGGATGTTTTTGAGCTAAAGTGCTGTTTTCTGATGTGTACTCTATAAATTAGGTAGTTATATCTCTTCAAGTAAACTACTTCATATTAGTGTCTTTGGCATCATATAACAGAGCTTTAATGTTGATGCCAGATTCCTTAGGGGTGACAGACACATCACACTAGCATACTTCATGATAAGCCCCATGTGTGTTTTTATTAAATATTACAGTAAAACCTCACCTGCATATTTTTAAATAAGTTATTTCTGTGATAAATCCTTCACCAGGCAATGATCTAGACTGAGACTAAAATTGCCTCAAGCACTTTCATTTTTAGTGCTTTGTTCCAGTGACTTTAATCTCTAGCTTACTTCATAAGCAAAGTATATACTGATAAATCCAATGAAGCCTAAGCCCTATTTGGCTGAATACACTATGCTATAGGGAAATGAAATGAAGTCAACTAGTTACACAAAAACTATGTTTAGCAATTTACTAATCTTATTTGTAAGGCAGCAGAGCAGAGAGCCAAGACAACCATTGTCTTAATCCTTTCTTCCTTAACTTATTTCTACTGACAGGAGCTTCTGGTTGTCTCCTAGGGCTAAGCTTAAGAGTCTGGCTGGGAAAGAGCTCTCACACTGGCAGGGCTCCCCTCCACCCCTTACTCTGAAGCTCCCCCAGTCCAGCAAATAAGCATTCAGAAACAGTCCTTTCATGTGTGCTCAGGCCATCTATTCAAATCTCTTAGTCACAGCCCTTCATTGCTTTCCTGTCTTGGATGACTCAGAAATAATAAAGTATTTTTCTTCTTGTATGTCTCCAGTAATTTTATGTGGACATCATGGCTATATAAGTTGCCTAGAGCCACAATATTGCTGCATAACAAATGATCCCCCAAACTCAGCATCTTACAACAACATTTATTCTTACACTTGTGGATCTGTTACTGATATGGTTTGGCTAATTGAGGCTCTCTTTCAAGCTGTGGGTTGGCTGAACTTGGCTCTTGACTGCAGGTTCACTTCAAGTCTGTTCCAAGTTTTTTGTTCTGGGGCTAGACTGATGGGGAACCTGCTATCCAGGGCAAGTGCTTCTGATGGTGGAATGCTTCAGCCCAGGAGGCCAAGCAGAACCATTCAGGCACATTTCTAGTCTCTGTTTCACTAACATCCAATAGTCAAAGAAAGTTATATGTTTAAGCCCAAAGTCAAAGAGTAGGAAAAATACACTTCACTCACATGAGAGCAAGGCGAGAGAGGGAATAAGATAAACCTGTCATGGGACAATGAAGAATTGAGACCAAAAAGTCAATCTACAGTGGCCCATATCACAGAATAGATTAAGCTTCTTGGTGAACCAATTCCTGGAAGGACTGAGGTAAAGGGGAGTGAAGAAAAAAACTGCAGTTGGAAGAGCTATGAGTTCCCAGGAATAAAGCAAATTAGGCAGTTCCAAATTTAGATCGCATTAGATGGTTTTATTTGCTAGCACTTTCAATTCTTGCATTTTTAGCATAATTATAATACATCTGCACCGCCTTCAGTAGTTATTCTCCTCATTTCCCACCTTTGTATATATTCTGCTACTAGTGCTGAAGAATATATAAATTATGCTAGGTATAGAGTTTGAAAGGCCTAAATTTTAATCACAGATCTATAATGTACTTGCTAAGTAACCCTGAGCAAGTCCTTCAAGGTTTCTTGGCCTGTTTCCTCATCTTTAAATTGCGACAATATCTGTGCTTCAGAATTCTTGCAAATATTAGATATTATACATGAAATACTGCTGGCACGTAATAGGGGTCTGAAAACAATGGAAACTGATTTTCTTCTAAACCCTTAGTCTTTCCCCTTCTCCCTGTCTTTTCACCCAGCATCTCACCCTAGAAATATTTCTGTTTGTTTATTTAGAACAGTCAGTAGGTATCAATGGCATTTTGGGGCCATGACATTGGGGACTTTCTCATTGGTTGGCAACTCCCTGACTTTGTCCTCATTCCTCTTCTTCAACTCAGTATTCTGTGCTATAGCATAAAGGAAATTGAAGTAAGAAATTTTGAGCATGTCAGTGTCTAATTGTACAATCAGTTTCCAACTAGGCTATAAAGAAAGAGATTTCACCCCCTGCCAGAGTGCTTTAGGTCAATAGGGTTGAGAAGCTTTAAATATTCCTCTCTAAGGAAAGATCCCTTGAGACACTACATCTCACCTCAGACTGGATGTTACCCCACTTCAGTGTCTTCATATGGATTTTACTTATAATTTTCTGATAAATTGTGTAATTATTGACTAGCATACAGTCTATTTCAAAAAGGTAGGAGTTATTTCTCTGTTTCACCACTGGAATCTTAGCAGTTGGCACAGCAGATGCTCTATAAATATCTGTCAAATAAATGAACAAAAGAATTATGGCTGAGCCTCGATTTTAGAGAAACTGAAAGCCTTCCTAATTAAATACAAACTGAGCCCATTACTTTCACTTCTTAACTCAAAATTTATGTTTATTATGCTCTTACACATCATCTTTAGGCTGTTCTTCCACATAATTGTCAGTCCTCAGCCTTAATATTTGAATTCTAATAAACTGCTCTTAGAGGCTTACTGTGTAACAGCTGAGTTTTCTACTTTATATGCATGCAGTATTTAGAGGTTAAAGAGGAGGTCATTATAATCTAACCAGAATATGTTTGAATTTATAAAATGAATGATAATGTTACCATGAAGCTCTCATCACTCCACAGTTTGACTGTTAAAAAATAGGACTTTAACTTTTTAATTCTCATAAATTGATATAATTGCACTTAGACTTATTTATCTTTATTGTAGTTTCTTTAGAACAAAAGCAAATGTTTGGCAATTATTTAAAGCAATCATCATAAAACACTCTTCAGAATTTGAACTGAAGTAGTAGCTCAAGTGTTGCCAAATAATTCACTAAACTATGAAATCATGTGTGTGTGTAGAAATAATATATACAATCCATTCTAACCTGTTACTTGATATAAATATATAATGCATAACCATATATAATAATATAATACTTTATATATAGTTTTATATACAATGCACATATAATGCAAGAATATAAATTAGTTTTAAACAATGCATAAAATTTTAGTATGCTCTTTTTATGGAAAGTTTCTAAATAACATAATTTTTATTCTAATTAAATTAATTTGAAATTATTTATAAAACTATATGGAAGAAATAAAACCACCTACAATGGGATGTTCCTACAATCCTCATTGGTAGCACCCAGGAAAAAAGAAGCCCTTTTAAATTTTAGGGTTTTTTTTCTTTGTGAAACTATATATACAAAAAGAAAAAACTAATAAAACTAAAGTCATACTGCATAAATAATTGTGCTCTCTGATTTTTTTCACTCAAAGTACACAGTATATAGTACGCATATCTTTCAAAAGTCTTTAATCGAATCATTTTACTGGCCATATAGCATCTCATTCTATGTATTTACCCAGTCCTCTTATATTGGAAATTCAAGATAATTTAAGTTTTCTAATATTATAAATAAGACAGTAATGATAGTCATTTGCTAGGTATTCCATCTTACCCAAAAGCAAGCTTCAGCCTATCTAGGTAATAATGCATGTTTTGGCCAGTTTCAAATCCGGTTGATAATCAAACCATAATAAATTGGTTGTTCTTTGGCCAGGTACCCATGCCTGATTGAACCAATCAGGGCCAAAAAACCCTGGGTAGAAATGTTCAGAGGATAGAAAATAGTGCTAATCAAAGTGTTGTACCTGGAGTGGCATTCAAAATTAGGCAAGATGGTTTTAGGTGGCACATGAACACATGAATAGTTTCATGTTTGTTTTCAATGAATAATGAGGTAACATCAGTAAGGTAATCTCTTTTCATGAATATTAACATCAGTTTTAGTGATAACATTTTATTAATTCATCGAACAAATACGTACAGAGGATCTCTCAGGTAAGCATTGGGGATGCTACTATAAGCCAGACATAAAATTTCTAACCTCAGGAGGCTTACATTCTAGCAAGATAAATGAGTAATATGGAGGAAATATCAGAAAGTAAGAGAATATAAAATGTGCAGCCTTGGCCTCACTTTAGATAAGGGAGATCTCGGAATTGGAAGGTATCTCTTCTATGAAATAAGGGAATAAGCTGTATAAGGATCAAGTACAAAGACCTAAAAGATAGAGCAAGCTTGGTGCACTGCAGGAAGCAAATTCAGCCAGCTTGGAGTAAGGGAGGGCTGGTAAAGATGACATCAGAAAGGTGGGTCAGGGGCCAGATCAGAAACAGCCTTGTGAGCATTAGTAAGGACTTACCATGTTCTCAGTGTAACAGCAAACTATGGGACGGTTTAAGCCAGGTTAATTGACCAAATTTATATTTTGAAAACAATCTGCTGCTGTGTGAAGAACTGATTGAAAGCATGCAACAACAGAAATAGGAAGACATGTTAGGAGATTAATACAACACTCAGATATAATAATAGTGTGGACCAAAATGATAGAGGTGGAGACAGTGAGAATTCTCAAATTCAAGGCACTTTTTGAAGTAGAGGTGACAAGACTTGTTGATGATAGATATGCCAAATGTGAGCCAGGCACCATGGCTCTTGCCTATGATCCCAGCACTTACGAAGGCTGAGGCAGGAAGATCGCTTGAGCCCAGGAGTTCAAGATCAGTCCAGGCAACATAGCAAGACACCCCATCTCTACAAAAAATAGAAAAAAATAACCACGTGTGCTGGTGCATACCTGTAGTCTCAACTACTCGGGAGTCTGAGGTGGGAGGATTGCTTGAGCCCGGGAAGAGCTGTGGTGGGACGTTACCATGCCACTGCACTCCAGATTGGGTGATACAGTAAGAGCTTTAAGAAAAAAAACAAGGAAAGAAGAAGGAAAGAAAGAGAGAGAGAGAGGAAGGAAGGAAGGAAGGAAGGAAGGAAGGAAGGAAGGAAAGAAGGAAGGAAGGAAGGAAGGAAGGAAAAGAGAAGGAAAAAAGTCAAATTTGAGAAAATAAAAAGGATAGTGCCTAGACATTTGATTGTGCAATTTAGGGGATGGATATGCCAAGGGGAATCCATATAAAGAGCAGATGTGAGAAGAAAAAAAAATTTTGGTTTTAACATGTTATGCTTCTTAGATACACAAATGAATGTACCTACTAGGCAATTGGATATTTAAACCTAGAGCTTAGGAGAAAGGACGGAGGGGGATTATCATCAGCATAAAGATGCTATGTGAGGCCATGTGCCTGGATGAAATGGTCTAGGGAGTGAGTATAGGCAGTGAAGAAGGCAGGACCAAGCAAGAACATCAAGCTGGAGTGCTCTAATATTGAGAAAGGTAGAGTGTGCAGAGAAAACCAGGATGCAACAGCTGTGTGATGGAACAACAACTAGGAGATAGTGGTATCCAGAAGGCCTCGAGAAGAAAATGCTTCAGGGTGGATGATGATTGTGCCAAATCTGCTGTGAGGCTGCATAAAATTAAGGTTGAAAATTAACTGCTGCTCTTAGCAACAGGGAGATTGCTGGTGATTTTGACAGAGCAATTTCAGGAGAGTGATGAGGACTAAATCCCAACTTGAGTGGGCTAAAGAGATGAGAAGTGAGAAAGTGAGAGCGAGTACAGAAAAGTCTCAAGAAACTTGCTATGAAGAAGAGTTGAGGAATGCAACTGGAGCTAGAGTGCAACCAGAAGTCTAGGAAAGGATTGGGTTTGTTTTGCTGAGATGGGGGTCTATTTGTAAGCTGATGGGAATGATCTACAGTAAGAAGGGAGAGTCATGTTCAGGAGAAAAAAGATGATTAGAGGAGTAAAGCCCTGGCACAGGTGGAAGGGGGTGAGGAGCCAGGCTGCAGGAGCTGTTTATCGTCTGCGACCAAAGAGAAGATGGAGCACTTGGGTGTGGAGCAAGGAGGTTGTTAGATTTGGTAAAGGGAAAAGGAAGTAGTTCTCTTCTGCCTACTTCTATTTTCTTATGAAATAAAAATCTAGGTTATCAGCTGAGAGTGAAGACAAGGAGGGAATGTTGGAGGTTTAAAAAGGGGGGAAGATATCAAACAGTTGTCTGGACAAAGAACTGACCAGAGAATTCTACTATAAAAAATTTATTGAAGTGCTGAGGACCCACCAGAGATTTGTGGCCAAAATGTAAAGTAAATGTGTGTGTTGTTCTCTCATCCCATTTAGCTGCCTGAATGCAGATATAGATTAAGCAGAGTTAAATATAACCAGGGTTTGGGTTTTGCTAGGCAAATATAATGGAGAGAGAGAAGGACAAAAGAGTTGAGGGTACATAGAGAAGAGTTATAGTGACAAACCATGGAATCTAAGACGAGTAGGGAAAAAGGTAAAGAAAAGCGAGGGAGATGATTAGGACAAAGACTGGGAGTGGGTCCATGGATTACTTGAATGATGTTGTACTTAAGTGAGGAGTCAGAAAGAGATGCTGTGAATATCAGAAAGTGGAATGATGAAAAACTAGATATTGGAGGCTACTTATAATGACAAACTCTAGGGTATGACTAGGGTGAACATGATGGGGTTGGGGAAAGAAAGAGATGTTGGAGTCAGAAGGTCAAATAATTGAAAAGGCTTACTGAGAAACTGATCTAAGTAAGTAGTGCTGAACCCTGCTGCATATTGAGATCATAGGTGTTGTGGGTTTTTTTTTTTTTTTTTTTTTTTTTTTTTTTTTTTAAGCAAAACAAAATCTAGTGGCTAAATCCTACCTTGACTAAATTAAATCAGTACCTGTTCGGCTTGGGGGATGAACTGAACACAGGTAGGATTTTTAAAACATCATGAGGTAATAAAAATGTGCAGCCAAATTTGAAAAATAATGACATACATAAATTTTGAAGTCATTAAATATGATGACACGAGTCATGGTAGAAGGAAATGCAATGAGCCAGCTGCTAAAATCTTCCATCATGAAGTGGAATGGCTTGGAAGATAGGAGTTGAAGGGTTTTTGAAAGAAGAAAAACAATGAGAAATAAGGAACATTCCTATCCCCACCTCCAGGACCTGGAAGCATAGGGTGTGGGAGCAAAAACCACCACCCCCTGCAAAGGCTGAAGGTAAACAGGATATGGGTTGGGTTGGGTGGTGAGCCAGGGCTTAGAGCAAGAAGGTGAAGGTGTTGTTCAAAGAAGAGTTGGAAAATAAAAGAGACTGTGCTTCCCAAGCCCTGAATTCTAGCAGCTGCATTGGAAGGGATTGCAGTTTTGGAAGGAATGGGAGATTGAGTCAGATCGAGGGATTTACAGAAACATATGGAGGAGAGTTCCTGTGATGACCTGGAATGCTTGGACTTCTATGGTGACTGAGGCCAAAAGGAGTATGAAACATGATGATTAGTTCCATCGCCTCTAAAGGAAAGGTGGAAAATTAATTCTAAGTATATCTTCCTTCTTGGGATAGGATACTTGGGTGGTATGTGATGATGAAGCAGGTTGAGGAGCTAGGTGCTTGAGGTGGTGTGAAAGGAGCCTGGGAGGTTCTGAAGCCCTTTTAAGTTGAGCTGGGGGCAGTGTCAAAAGGGAGATAGGATAATAGCCCCTCTACTGTTAACTGTAAACTGTGAGTCTCCTTTAAAATCTTTGACACAAGCAGTTAAATGGTCTGGTTCTTAAGATTTACCAAATTATGTTGCAATCAATTTTCTGCATCTGTCTGCACTAAGCTTTAAATTGCCCCAGCAGAAATCTTTTCTTATTTATCTTTTCATTTTCAGCACCTAGATTAAGAAACATTTGAGGTACTGAAGTTAACTGCTTAAAGAACCAAAGACAAGGTTTTGTTGTGCTAAAGTGAAGTAACCAAATAAGGCAACATTTTTTGTTAGCATTTCTGGATTGTAATTTTACCAGGCCGGAAGTGTTACTAAATGCACTCATATTTTTAACCACAAACAGGACTTTCCTTTTTTACTAGTTCAAAGAATTAAAATAGTTTCTGCCAGGAATTGATGCAATAATATATGTGTTTAAGTGTCACATTAAGAAATCAATATTTCTAGCTTGCGCTAAGCACATTAAGCATCCCTTAACTTAAAAGTGTGAACAGTGTGTTTGCTTGAGATTAATTTCATGAAACGAAAAGATAAATTAGATCAGCTAACCTAAGGAGACAATGAGATGCCAGCATTGTCTTTAGTTCTAAACTCTGCTCTATTTGGGGCATAGATTTTTTTCCCTTTCTCAGAGCTTGTTGTTTGGATCAGGGAGATCTAATGCAATATGGAAAGTAAAGAGACCCTCCCTTCAAAAAATCTGCCTTCTGCTCTCAGCTTCTATAGTGAGTAGAATCCTATTGTATTTCTTATAATTATTATCTCATAAAACCAAATACCAGATGTTCAATGTGATGGTTTGCAACAATGTTTTTTTTTAATCATTCTTATATGGCATATCACAATAAACCGCAAAGTTAAGAATTCATTTATAGGAAAAAATAGAAGAACAAGATAATTTTATCTGGATGAAACCAGATATAATAAAAAAGATTCAAAGAAAAGTTTTCAAATATGTAAAAATTTGAAAAATCACAATTATGTAAATCAAAAAACTACAATGGAAGGGAAAATCATTTTCATCAGATGTAAAAAAAAAAAGGGTTCATATCTAAATTCAAGTGTATAAGAAAACAATTCTGCCCAAGCAAGGTGGCTCACACCTTAATCTCCACACTTTGGGAAGCCAACCTGGGAGGATTGCTTGGTCCCAGGAGTTGAAGACCAGCCTTGGCGATGTAGGGAGACCCCATCTCTACAGAAAATTAAAAAATTAGCTAGGTGTGGGTGCACATGCCTGCAATCTCAGCTACTTGGAGGCTGAGGTGGGTGGATTGCCTGAACCCAGGAGATCAAGGCTGCAGTGATTCATGGTCGCACCACTGCATTTCAGCTCGTATGACAGAGTGAGACTCTGTCTCAATAAAAAAGAAAAGAAAATAATTTCAAGAGTTTAGTGGTCAACTGATATGAACAAGACTTCACACAAGAAGAGATATAAACATTTGTTTTTATCTATCAAATAATAATACAAATTCTAGTGATGTCATGCTGTAAAATATTCACATAATACTTATGATATTGTAACTTAGGGCAACCATTTTAGAAAGTTTTATTGAAATGTCATTCTTCTAAAAGTTCACATTTTATCTTTAGCAATTATGTTCCTTAAGCAAAAAACAATAGAATTAATATAAATTTTCCAACATGTTCCTTGTGATATTACTTTACAGTTATGAAATATAATTATATTTTGCCTCACTCAAAAACAAGGGTAAATCTGAGTGCTATCTTGCATATATAATAAAATAATAATAGAAACAACCTGTACATATTACAACAAAAGTATCGTTATAATACTATAAAAGGTATGTGGCATTCTTGCACTATTGCAGGAAACGATGCAACAACTTCATGGAGCTATTAAAAGTAACACATGAAGCCTATGTAGCCAAATCAAAAAGATATTTATGCAGAAAAAAGAAAAAATAAGTTTAAAATTGTATGCGTACAGAGATTACACCCCATAAACACATATAGAATTTGGATTAGGATTAAAAGGAGCTACATTCCTTGGTGATCATCAAAAAGTCAGGAAACAACAGGTGCTGGAGAGGATGTGGAGAAATAGGAACACTTTTACACTGTTGGTGGGACTGTAAACTAGTTCAACGATTGTTGAAGACAGTGTGGCGATTCCTCAAGGATCTAGAACTAGAAATACCATTTGACCCAGCCATCCCATTACTGGGTATATACCCAAAGGATTATAAATCATGCTGCTATAAAGACACATGCACACATACGTTTACTGCAGCACTATTCACAATAGCAAAGACTTGGAACCAACCCAAATGTCCATCAATGATAGACTGGATTAAGAAAATGTGGCACATATACACCATGGAATACTATGCAGCCATAAAAAATGATGAGTTCATGTCCTTTGTAGGGACACGGATGAAGCTGGAAACCATCATTCTCAGCAAACTATCGCAAGAACAAAAAACCAAACACCGCATGTTCTCACTCATAGGTGGGAATTGAACAATGAGAACACTTGGACACAGGAAGGGGAACATGACACACCGGGGCCTGTCATGGGGTGGGGGGAGAGGGGAGGGATAGCATTAGGAGATATACCTAATGTAAATGATGGGTTAATGGGTGCAGCACACCAACATGGCACATGTATACATATGTAACAAACCTGCACATTGTGCACATGTATCCTAGAACTTAAAGTATAATTTAAAAAGGAGCTACATTCTTAATATATTCATTTCAAAATTGATAATAGTAGTAGCTAATATTTGCTAAGCACTTACCATGTGTCAAGCACTGTTCTAAGTACTTTGTATATTTAATCTAATATAATCCTGAAACAACCTCATTCGTTAGCTACTATTAATATCTCTATGTTACAGGTGAGGAAACTGAAGTGCAAAGAAGCTTAATAAGTTTTTTCAAGTTCACTCAGCTACAGAAGGGAATAGGTGGAATTCAAACCTGTGCAATGTGACCTCATGAAAATAGAACTATAGATTATTTTTCTTTTTCATGCTGTCCTATATTATGATTGAAATTTTGCTCAAATTATTTTTAAAAGAAGGAATTTTCTGTAATCTTTTCCACTCCAAAAAAGCTAAATGTATAGAAAACATATCTCTGTAGTGCTTTACCAAATTCTGTAGTGATTTCTCTAACTCTTTGAGGATTACTTAGTTTAAAAAGCACCTGGGAAAACAAGGATCAGCACTCCACATCCTAGTATCATTCCCAATAAACCAGTTTCAGCTATACCTTGATTAAAGAGAGTTAATGCCACCAGCTTCCAGGAACTATCAGCTCTACCGTGCCTGTTGGGACAAAGATTATTATCATATGTTCTCATTTACCTGGTGAACACACTGCACTCTACTGTAGGTGAACACTCCTACACTAAAGAAACAACTACAATCAAATTATAGAAAATCATACTTTCCTTGATTGCAGAGGCATAGGTTAGAAAAAAATGTGTAACAACCTTTTTTTACCTTTTCATAAATAAAATCCTGCAGGGAATTCTCTAACTTGAACATTGTTAACAGATGACATACCAATCTCTTTTGCTTTCACTCAAGAACAAAGGTAAATCTGAGTGTCATCGTGTGTATACACTCAGTTTAGATTCCTTTTAGAGAAATAATATACTGGTTTGTCTTGCATAGCTTGGGGCCGCTGGATTGTGGTGACATTTTCAGTAAAGCCCAAATACTGATTAATCTCTCCAAACTAGTCCTCTTATCTAGCTCATTCCTAAGAATCAATATTCTTTAAAAAAATTTTCCAATATATAAACATTTAAATATTTTAGGGGCTTTTCCTATAAGTCTTCAGCGATAATCAAAGAGACCTGAGACAGAAGAAGAAAACAACAAATACACAGAAACTAATTTCCACCTATGACAACTCCATTGATTTATCTTTGGAATAGAAACTGCTTTCATTCTCTTTGGAATGTGCTGGGTTTTTTTTTCTTAGATTGTATCTCAGTGACCTGGGTTAAGTACAAGATATTCAGCAAGTTGTTCAGTAGGTAAAAGGAAGTCACTAATTTATTCCCTCTACCTATTGCCAAGCAAATTCACTTAGGGGTGAGGCTCCAGAAATGCTTTCTTCATGACTGACCAGCAGTTAGATGACATGGCTTCTGGGACAGAATGACGGCGTTAGCAGAGTCAGGGCTAACTTTGTTAGTGCTTCTCACCTTTGCATAAGTCATTCCAACCAACAGCCTTGTTTTCACTTACTGTCCAGGTGAAGAGAAGGGCAATGATTAAAACCTACTCCGTGGCATATTTGTAAAACATTTTGAATTTCTCCTAATGGGATTTTTTTTTCTACAAAGTGCAAAACACTAGATTACATTAACCATCTTTAATGCTACGCTGAGACAAATTATATAGATATAATTTATAAAGGAATAATTTTAATATATTAAGAGGCATTTCTATGTTGAAGGAGAAAATTTATGTATTTTATACATGACATTATATTTTATTTGATTATATATATAATATACATCTGCTAGTTGAGATTTCTCTTTTAAAAAAACAGTGTTACAAATTTATTTTTAAGAAAGTGGGTCTACCTGGAAATGGCATAAAGAAAGATTTCATTGGGACACAGGATGTTTTTGTAAATAAAGTATGATTCAGCATCAAATTTATAACAATTTAAACAAAAATTTAGGAAAGATTTCACAGGCCTCCAGCTGAAAGTTCTTTTTTTTAATTTCCAGTCAGCGTTTTTGGTTTTCCTTAAAGTGATCATGATTTGAAATGACTAGGAAGTATCTTCTGCCTTGCGTGGGAATAGAAATTTATTTCCTTAAACCTATAGAGGGTTTGCTAGGATTTAATTTCTATGTAAGGCAGAGGTTAGAATATATTCACCTCTAATCGGTCTGTCCGGCTATAAGATCCCTTTTCAGGAATTGTTTCTAGGACACACACACACAAAAAAATGGTGGGGAAAACTACATTCTCATTTATTTCTTCCCTAACACTGGTTGTTTAAACCCACCCACAAATCAGAATTAAGTGCTTCTTCTCTGGGCCACAAACCTCCCACTTTGCTCCTTAAGTACACTCTCATGTCACTCTGCTTTGAATTAAAATTATTTGTTTTCAGGTTGACTTCCTCCAGTAGAGTATAAGCTCCTTAGAGGCCAAAATCTGTGTCTTATTCATTCAAGTGGACCCTACGCTAAGGTGTCATATAATTTACTGTCCAATCTTGGACAATACCTACAAGTGTACCTCTGGTCTCACACAGACTTGGTCCAGACTTGATTGTGATCTCATCTGCACAATGTGCATAATATGAGTTGACATCTTATATTACTTTGAGAAATAAATAAAATAATTCATAAAATATACTTAGCTCTGTATCATGCCATCATATGTAGCAAGAATTTGGGGAGGAAAAGCTTGTTGAATCCTTCAATTGAATCAAACCTCTTGCTTTTCTTCCAATTTCTAAGCTTTTCTTTCAACTCTTATTTCCCCTCTTATCTGAGCTTCAGATAACTTCGTTTTCTTTCTGTTTTTCTCTGGAATTGCTCTTAGGGCCTTGTGAGTTTTGTCCTTCTGTTTTCTTTTCTTTTCTTTTTTTTTGGCAGGAGGAGAGGGACATCTTTCAATTCATTCATTCAATGAGCATATGCAGAGGACTTCTTGTATGCTCAAGGTGGTAATGGAAATGTGCCAAAAAGCCTTTTTTTTTTTTACTTTATTTCTTACTGTACCTCCATCTTTATCAATCTCTAATTTTTCCAATTCCTTCTCTAAGTATCTTGTTTTGAAGTCTGTATTTCCCATGTATGATAGTCTGGAATATATACAACTCTGACTCCCTTGAGTTGAATTCTTATGTTCTTGTTTGGAAATGGCCCCCAGATTGGCACAGCACCAGTAAGAGTGGGATGTAGCTTAATCAGCTATGTATTTATCTGTGTGATCTGCACCCACAGTTATGAACAGCTGAGCCAACCAAATGTATTTAATGTCATCCCTTCATAATTATTCTCTAATCATGACCTGCTCCTCTCCAGTCTTATCACCTTGGTGTCTCTGAGGATAAGTGAAGATCTACTTGGGGGTAGAACTTGATTTGGCTCACTTGCCCAAAACTCTAACAAAGTTACAGAGATACCAGTATCAGCTTTCCCATTGTTATCTACCACTAGTGATAGTATGTGCAGGTACTATTAACTAGCAACTGATGTTCAAGTTAAAATAATAATGTCCACTTCAATCAAATCACTGGGTGAAGCAATGAATTCACCTTTGAAGGACTAAGATAATGTGTGTGATTCCCCTTACCATCCCTTTTCCCATCTTATACAGGCTAGAAAACCTGTTGTGCATGTTTTTAATAAGGCATCAAAAACCATAAACTTTTCTTTTTCTTTTCACTGGACATCTGTGGACCTAATATAGGTATTCTGTAGAACACACACATGCCAGAGAATGCAGTGAGAGCAAAGCAATGTGATGTTAGCCCAACCCACAAATTGGTGTGGGAGCCTTTGGAAAAAGTATAGCCTGTCACTTTCAGTTATCGAACTAAGAGACCATAACAAACATCTGAGCAGCTTTGAGTTTTCTGTTTCTGAACAAGACATTTCAGAGAGGTTGTGCAAAGTATATACTAAAATGCATGTATTTTAACTTGTCTAACATAATCTTGTGACTATTTTGGTGTAAAACACTCTTAGACTACTTGGGATTTTCTAAGAGTTGAACTTCAGAATTTTTAGAACATGGCTTAAAATTCAAAACTCAAAACTATAAATGGAGATTGTGACATAAGGGATTGAAAAGGGTGAGAATCATTCTGAAATGTTTATAGTCATACCATCATGATTCTAGATTTCAGGAACAGCACCTCATTTTTACCAAATAATAGATAAATATGAAGCCTCACCTGCACCACAGACCTGCCCTGTATAGTCAGCTGGCCAGTTGACTATGGGGTACACCTGATTAAAGGTTCCAATTTTCTGCCTCCAGTCTACCTTCAGACTTAAGACATCAACATCATGCCTGGTGCCATTTCCCTCACTCTGCCTCTCATATCATAGTTTCTCACACCCCTTTTTACTTAGCAATGTGATAGAGAAGGAAGACAAAGAACAATTGTTGGTGACTTGTAATATATCAGAAATTGTTACATGTTTTATTCCGTTAAATCCTGGGGCAATGATGCTGCTGCTGCTGCTGCTGATGATGATGATGATGGTTTTATAGATAAATATAAGGCTTAGACAGTTTGCAAATCTTCATAAAGTGGAATCACCATGAGTTTTGAAGGGTGAAAACTTGCACAAAGTCACACAGCCAAAACCGGTACTCTTGTCTCTACAACTCAGTGCCTTTCCACCATACTAAGTTGCTTCCCAGGGTGTCTGTCTGCATCTGTACTCTTCCTTCAATTTACAACAGCAAAAGACCCACTAAAAGCAGAGAATAATTGGCAAAGAACTTTGCACATAGCAGGTGTTCCACGTTTGTTCAATGAATATCAGATATAACTTGCAAGATAAAATTTGTTTTCTCAGAGATGAGCATAGCTCAGTAGCAGGGTCTTCCTCTCCTCTCCAGCCTATATCATGCAGAGTAGTCTGGGCCCCAACGTGGTCATTAATTTTATGTGTCATCTTGGCTAGGCTATGGCACCCAGTACTCTGGTCAAACACCAGTCTAGATGTTGTTGCAAAGGTTCTTTTTAGACGTGATTAACATTTACATCAGTAGATTGAATAAAGCAGATTACCATCTGTTACATAAGTGGGCCTCATCCAATCAAATGAAGGCTTAAGAAAAAAGACTGAGATCTCCTAAGAAAGCAGGAATTCTGCCACCAGACTGTCTTCAGACTCAAGACTGCAGCATCAACTCTTCCCGGAATCTCCAGACTGTCAACCTGCCCCACAAAGTTCACACTTAGCCCCTACAACTATATAGATATAGATATATACATGCATATGTATATAAGTACATGTGTGTGACATACACTTACACACATACACATGTGTGTATATGTGACATACACTTGACACATGCACACACACACATCCTACTGGTTCTGTTTTTTTGGAGAATCCTAATATAACTGGCATAACTTTCCAGCTAAAAACCAACCAGTGTTTTTACAGAAGGCCAGAGAATGAGTATAGGATTAGTTTATCCCCCTTCTCATAATTAACTTCCCTGTCCCCTTACTCCACGGATGGAAAGGAAGTGGGTGTGAAATGCTTCCTGAGGATGGGCATCATTCTGCATTCTGATGCAAGCATAGCTGCTTCTGCTGCCTTTGCTAACTTCACAGGGGCCTGACCCAAAAGCCAAAAAGGCCATGGGCTTATATTATCTATCACTTCAATTTAAGTTATATGTCTTTCTTCCTGAAAGTCACGGAGTATCTGCATGTGAGAGGTTGCCTCTATTAGAAAAAGCAGGTTTTAGATAGCAAAACCCACTCTGCCAGAAATTCTTTGTTGCCTCTTAGTAACTGTTGTTTTGTAACAGTTCCTCCCCTATTGAAATGTAGGTATGCATTCCCTTTAGCCCTTTTCCAGGTATGTTAAGATTGGATTATATTTCATTGTCAGTTCCAAGAGGACTATCTGTTGATCCTTAAAGGAGCTGCCAAAGAAGGATGGGCTTTCCTCTTAAAATTTTAGACCTTTTGCTTACTCTTAAAAATAAGAATAATACAGGATTGACTAGAAGATTGGTCACTCTTCCATAATAAGATTAAATATTCCAATTTTCAAAGAATAGATTATATTTTCTAATGAAATTTAATAGTAAAATCCAATGATACTCAATTGCCCTCATATGTGTCCAGTCATTGCTCATGATAGAACTTTTGTTAAAAGATGAAAACAATTTACCATCTTGTCCTTCAATCCCTCCTCCAGTAGAACCTCCTGCTTAAAACATTTTAATGCTCTGCATGTCCTGTAGAATAATATCAGAAGTCTTTAGGGTGCTATGTAAAGGTCAGAAACACCAGTGCTCATGGGACTAGAGGCAAGGCTGGGACTGAATGTGAGAGGAAGAGGCCAGGGACAAACTGGGCAGTGCGCATGTCATCCACTGATACTGTGTTGGAATTAGAGAATGATATTGCAAGACACTCCAAATTTTCTAGAAAGCTTGGAAACCCCTATTTTTTCATGTAGAGGTTTCTAAGTTGTAAATGTTGACAGCTTATTTTTTTAAAATACTAGCCATGCACGGTGGCACATGTCTGTAATTCCAGCTAGCTGGGAGGTTGACGTAGGAAGGTTCCCAGACCCCAGGAGTTTGAGGCCCCCCTGGGTAATACAGTGAGACCTTGTCTCTAATAAATAAATAAATAAATAATGAATGAGCGAAACAAACCTCATCTAATTTCCAAATTAACCCTTGGATTCCTGTTTCCAATGCTGGACTCTGACCTATGTCCGCCCGAAAGGCTTCATCTCTCACTCTGCCCCCTTATACTCACACCCTGTGCTCTAACCACATTCCAAGAATGGCAGCTCTTTGAATGTACCACATTGGTTCCTACTTTGGTGCCCTTCAACACATGTTGCCCAGCCCTGCCTTCACTACATGTCCAAAAGCCCTTCCTTGTTCCCTTTTCTTGCCTGCAAATACATATTGCACAGTTCAGCTCAAGGGCCTTTCTTCAAGGCATCCCTCACCCCTACCCAGGCCAAACTCACCATACCCTACCTTGTCACCCCCTATCCCAAAACTGTATATAACCTCCTTATTATATCTATAACATTTTGCTCTTATTTTCTTGACTTCTCCTAAAAGACTCTAAGTTCCCCAAAGGCAGAGACAGTATCTTTTCAATCTCTATTCTCAGCACCTCATGCAGTAGCTAGTATACCATCATCATCATCATCATAATTAACACATTCAGTACTTACCATGTTCCAAGTGCTTTACAAGTATTAACTTGAACTCTCACACAAACCCTGGATAATCACCCTAATTTTACAGATGAAGAAACTGAAGCCAAGTGTCATAAGCTTCAACACCAAATAGTGTAGAGTCAGAGAGTATGGGTCTACACCTTGCTTCTCTATCATGTTTTCTCCCATATGGCACAGTGGTTTTGTTTTGTTTTGTTTGTGTGGAAATAAAATTAAACCTAAGGGTCATTTCCTAGTAGTTGATCACTTCAGTATTTCCAATCTCTTTCTTATGTATCTTTCAGTTGCTAATAAAATAGAAGGCTCAGAGAGATAGTTTTGCCAAGAAGAATTTTATTAAAATACTGCTGCTTAAGGACTCTAATCCCACCCAGTCCTCCTGAATTCATCTGGTCTTGATTCAGCCTTGGTGAAAACAGGGTGCAGTCTGACCTACCGATAACCCCATTAGGCAGTTTCTTTTGATGCAAACAGCAATTTAAGCAAATATGCCCTTTTGTTTTCTCTAGAGCTCTTTCTTATCGTAGTAATATCCAAGCTGAGCTTCATGTGGGAAATCAAAGAGCCAAAGACGGGGACTTTTCATTATGCACAGAAATCCGACGGAATGCTTTTTATTCCCATTCAAGCAGTTACTACTTATCTGCATGACTAAGGCATGGAAGATCTAAAAAGGAACTAAGTGCTAGTCTGGCCTCTGCTCCTTCACCCAGAGGGAAGTTTCACAAGCATGTTTAAAGCTTCGGGTCAAGTGCTGTCACTCTCAAAAACCAGTGGGTCTGCATTTTCCTTTGCACTACAAGTACTCTAACTACAGACATTGTTCCGGTTTTTATCTGATTATAAGTATCCAACTAAAGTAGTTAAATGTTTAGAAAAGGTAAATAACTGATAGTGCATAAGAGAACCTGAAGTACTCTGTTGACACTTAAAGTATATAGCCAAGGACAATGGAGGAAATCATTTAGTGCTATTAATCAGTAATCTAACAGTACTGTGTCTGTGTGCAACTGTCTTTCTTTTGGCTAATATCTGTGAATTAATTTGTCATTGAAAAATCTGATAAAGGAATATTCTAAAAGTACACAGTGAAATCCAAATTATTTCTATCAATTACAGCTCACCTTTTCTGAGGCTTAAACTTGACATTTAAAAACATTTTAGTTATCTCTTTCAAAATGAACAATATACCTCTGGTTAAAATTCTACCTTTTAAAAATTAAGATATTTGAGACCTACAGGGCTTAATCCTCTACTTAATATTTACTTTACTTTAGTAGCTTTTCTACAGAAAGTTTGTGAAAGATTTCATCCCCTATATATGTTTCTTTATCCTCCAAAATCTGGTCCCACAACTGTACTCCTTGACCCATGAGGTCAAGTGGTGCCATCTGCTGGTCATAAGAAGCGGTGTCACCTGCTGGTCGTTGGTATATAACTATGAGAAAAACCACGTGCACTGTTGTAGAAGCAACTTAAGTAAACTGCAGTAGAGTACACTTACCACTTTAGAATTAACCTTTAAGTTATAACTTCTCTCTTTCCCTTCCCCCTTTCTCTCTCGCACTTTCTCTTATGAAGCCAACATGACTCAAGTTTTAGACTATTTTAAAAGGCAGGTTTGAGAAAAAAAAAAGAAAGCAAACTTTTGATGCCCCCTGGTGTTCAGGTTCCTTAGCATTTCTGAACTTCCTCTTTTGCTAAAACTAAAACCATAATAATGTGTTCTTCATTCATTCATTCATTTAGTCATTCACTTATTCATTCATCTAATGAACATAACTATATCATGAACCTATGAATTACGCTCTATTTGAGATAACTGGATACCAGATTGTGACCAACGTGACAAGGAAAGAAAAATGAAGAATCTCAAGACAAAATTCAATTGAAATCTGTTTTGAAGTGTCCTTTGAGTTTCTCAGTTCAGTTGTAGCAAATCTGTGATGGCTGGCCTTATAAGTAACCTGAGGAAGAGAGGAAAAGAGGGTAGAAGGTGAAGGGAAGAGAGGGGAGGAAGGAGAGGATGGGCTGGATCAGTGAACATGATATAATCCACTCATGACACACAGAACAGACAACTTGTTGCTTCCTCTTTAAGTGCATTATAAACTAACACTTTTTTTTTTTTTTTTTTTTGAGATGGAGTTTCGCTCTTGTTGCCCAGGCTGGAATGCAATGGCCCAATTTCGGCTCACTGCAACCTCCGCCTCCCGTGTTCAAGCGATTCTCCTGCCTCAGCCTCCCAAGTAGCTGCGATTATGGGCATCCGCCACCATGCCCAGCTAATTTTTGTATTTTTTAGTAGAGACGGGGTTTCTCCATCTTGGTCAGGCTGGTCTCGAACTCCCAACCTCAGGTGATCCACCTGCCTCGGCCTCCCAAAGTGCTGGGATTACAGGCGGAAGCCACCGTGCCTGGCCAACACTTTTAAATAAAGAGATAAATGAGGTTGATGGGAATATATTACTTTACGAGCATTTGTGTCTAATGCTTTAACTTAATTGTGGCAATTATTGTCAGATGGTCTAGGATAAAATTGTCTATCTGGTACCTGACTTTTGGGGAGCTCTAGGAAGCCCTCAGCAACATCATATTTCCCTTTGCACACCTCTGCTCCAGAGATATTTTCACAGTTGGATAAGAAGCTTCTTAGATGATCACCAATACTCCATGCCTACTCATCAGTCCAGCCACTTGAAACAATCACCAGTACAACAGGACCGCCATATCTCCATGATATGAAATGAAGAGCTCATCCACGTGCCAGGAAGGTGGTGCACCCCAGCTGCATGGGAACAGAAGTTCCTGTGCTCAGGACCCTTCTAGACTTCACTTTATGTATCTTTTTATCTGGATATTTATTCATATCCTTTCAAATACCCTTCATAATAAATCAGTAAACGTGTTTCCCTGAGTTCTGTGAGCCACTCCAGCAAATTAATCGAACCCAAAGGTGGGGGGAGGAAGTTCACGGGAACCCCAATTTGAAGCCAGTCAGTCCGAAGTTCCAGAAGCCTGGACTTGCAACTGGGGGGAAGGAGGGGATGGTCTTGTGGGAGTAAGCTCCTAACCTGTGGGATCTGATGCTATATCTGGGTAGATAGTTGGAATTAAATTAGAGGACACCCAGCTGGGTCCTCCTGCAGAATTGACTGCTTGCTTGATGGAGGGGGAAAATAAACACATATTTTTGGATCACAGAAGTCTCCTGTGTTGATTGTTATGGTGTGAGAGCACAGGAAAAATGGTTTGAGAGTTTTTCCCAAACAACATGATATACATGTACCAAAATATCACTGTATCCCACAATACACACAATTATTTTGTGCCAACTAAAAATAAAAGGAAAAACAAGAATTTAAAAATCCTAGCATGGTACTGGCGTAAAAGCAGACATATAGAACAGTGGAACCCAACAGAAATTTCAGAAATAAACTCCTATTTGTGGTCAATGTAGTTTTGACAAAGATGTCAAGAACACACAGTGGGTATAATGACAGTCTCTTCAATAAGCAGTGTTGGAAAAACTGGATATCCACCCACAGAAGAATGAAATTAGACCCTCATCTCACTCCATATACAAAAATCAACTCAAAATAGATTTCGGATTTAAATGTAAAGCCCAAAACTGTAAAATTTCTAAAAGAAAACATAGAGGAAATGCCCTGTGACACCGATCTGGACAGTGGTTTCTTAGATACAACATAAAAAGCATAGGAAATAAAAGAAAAAATAGACAATGAGACTGTATCAAACAGAAAAATCTTCTGGACAGCAAAGGAAATAATAGAGTAAAGAAACAACCCATGAATTCGGATAAAATATTTGCAAGTCTGTCTTCTGATAAGGGCCTAATATCCAAAATATATAAGGAACTAAAACAATTCAGTAGCAAGAAAACAACCTGATTAAAAAAATGGGCAAAGGATCAAAGTAGACATTTCTCAAAAGAAGATAAATGGCCAACAGATACATGAAAAACTATTCAACATCATCAATCATCAGGGAAATGCAAATTGAAATCACAATGAGATATCAAGTCATTTCTATTAGAATGGCTATTATCAAAAAGATGAAAGAGAACAATTGTTGGAGGGGGATGCGGAGAAAAGGGAACCCTTGTGCACAGTGGTAGGAAGGTAAATTATTACAATCACTTCAGAAAACAGTACAAAGTTTCCTTAAACAAATAAAAATACAATTACCATATGATCCAGCATTTCCACTTCTGGACATATATCCAAAGAAAATGAAATGAGTATGTCAAGGAGATATGTGCACTTTCATGTTTATTGAAGCATTGTTCACAATAGCGAAGATGTGAAATCAACCTAAGTGTCCATTATGAATGAATGGATAAAGATGATACACAATTGAATATTATTCAACCTTTAGAAAAAGAAGGAAATTCTGCCCTTTGTGACAATGAGGATGAACCGGGAGAAAATTATGCTAAGTAGAATAGGCCAGGCAGAGAAACACAAATACTGTACTGCATGATCTTACTTATATATGGAATCTAAAAAAGTCAAACTCATAGATGTAGAGAGTAGAATGGTGCCTACCAGAGGCTGGAGATTTGGAGGTAGTGATTATCTGAATGGGGAAAGGGAAGATGTTGATCAAAGTGCACAAAGTTTCAGTTAGACAGAAGGAATAAGTCTGTGATCTATTGCACAGCATGGTGACTATAATTAAGAATAATGTTTTATATATTTCAAAATTGCTAAAAGAGTATATTTTAAACGTTCTTACATAAAGAAATGCTAAGTAGCTGAGGTAGAAAATATGTCAGTTTGATTTAATTATTCTATAATGTGCATATATGTTCATATATAACATCTCCTGAATATATACAATTCAGGATATATATATATATATACATATATCTCCTGAATATATACAAGTATTGTCAATTAACAATAAAATTAAGAAAGATATAGCAAGCAAAAAAGACTCCTCTTCCACTTTCCCTCTTCCACTTTCCACTTTACAAATACATTTCCCACTGCATTCTTATGAAGTGCTAGTTTAGTCATTAGTAAGCCTCTTTACACTTCACCCTCATTTTAAGTCACCGTTTCCATCTATTTTCCTTTACTGAAATCTGCCTATCCTTTTACTCTACAGCTTTCTCTTAAGGAGGTTGTTATTTTTCCATTCCCTACATACTAGGGGACTGTGATGAAGGGTAGCAATCTCCTGGTTTCTCATTGCCAACTCCATGTTGGTTTGCTTCCATGGCCTCTAGAAAAACTAATGCTATTAGAAGGTAGTCTCTTCCATCTGGCTCTACCATCCTCTGATCATCCCTGTGGCTTTGATTTACCAGCCCCTCCAACAGCTGGACCTTGTATCATGGTCTTCGTCTTACCCCAAGTCCTATCTGCCACAGTTCTAGGAGATGTAATATGAATGTAGACAATACACACACGGAGATTTAAAAAAAAACAAACCACCTTCCCCCTTTCCCCCATCTGACTAATTCACTTGCTCACTTCTTGGATCTTGCCATAACCTTTAGAACTTATTACTCTTCTAAAACCTTGAGCTCCGATATCTCCCTCCAGGACCTCCTCTCCTTCCCTCTTTCACATTCCCTCACCCTACCCTCATGGCTCTTAGACTCCTTTAAGTCCTCCAGTCCCTTGATCCTCCACCCGCTTGATCCTCCACCTTCCCCCATCATCCAGGTCCTTCATGGCTTCATTGTTCCCCACAGGGCTGGATTTCTTTGATTGACAAGATAAACTTATACCTCCCCAACATCCTCAATTCCTTGAGGTCCTGTCTGATCAGACAAGGGTGAAGGGCTGTCAGAAAAAATTACACGCCCTTGCAGATTGGTACCATTTCTAATTCATGGTCCCTAATCTGACATGGTCAAATCTTTGTCATCTTTTCTCAGACTCATTATGCAACCCTTATCTCTTACTTTGTTAAGAAAATTATACCATCAAGAGTCGTCTTTCTTAGGTTCACAGCACCTACTCTTAAACTATCTAGAGGCCCCATTCTTACCTCCTTTCTTCCAGCCCCATGTCTCCATTCTAATAGAGGACTATGATTTCTGTCAGAGCTTCTGATCCCATTCCTCTGGGATCTTGGGCCATTAGCCATACCTCTCTTAGTGTCTTCCATTTTTTCTTCTTTGTGAACTTCTTTTCACCTGCATACAAACACGCTCAAAACTCTCTCATTAGTAAAAGAAAAAAAAAATACCCCATTGACTACCTATCCTCTGCTGTTCATCTCCCAGTATCTCCTCCCTTTTCATCCAGACTTTATGAAGTACAGGTTTGTTGTTTCTTTTCCTCACCCACAGGCTGTTCACACTCTCTCCAATTTGCCAGAGTTTCGTTCTTGAGGCAATAGTCCATGTGAATTTTGTATTGGGTATTTGAAAAAAAAAAATCCAGGGTAAAATAAGGGTGAGAGCTCTGTGTGTGAAGAAGTATTTAAAAGCTATTTGGGTTTTAAATTGTATTAAAAGTCAGAAAATTTAAAAACAAGTCTTCCTTAAGCATTTCTGTTCAACTTACAAATCTTTTTATACTGTTTACAAGTTGAGTATAATGAGAAATATCACCTTTACTTTTTTATTGATTACTGTATTAGCTATTTTTGGATTAACATTTCTAAATTGAACAGAATAATTTTCCTCAATACTTTAATTATATTCGATTAAATATTTTAAACAGTTTTTCAAAAATTTGACTTTAATTTTTAAGCATTTCAAATATCTGACAGGACAAATTTACAATACCTATAAACAAAATGTTTCCAAGAACTCAGATAATGCTTGAAATAAAATTATTTATACTCAGGAAATATAACAAATCAAAGTACCTTATATAATCTGATAATATACAGAAACTTAGTCAAATTATTTTTGCCTTTTAGCTTAAAATCAAACTTAAAATCAATTGCATATTCAATTGGAATTATGAGGATAACCTCTGAAATTCTATGTATTTTATATACTGTATAAAGTTTTAAATAAGAAACAGAGTTTTTCTTTAAATTTAGCACAAATGCTATGTTTGCTTTATTTTGACATTTCTATATTTAATTCAAAACCATCCCATGGTGGAAAGGCACTTACATAGAGTGACCATAAAATATATCTTCTAAACTGGGACACATTTGAGAGGGAAAAGGGGAACACTAAAAATAATTAAAACTTGTTAATTGATCTACAGTAGGTATAAACCAGGACCGTCCCAGCCAAACCAGGCTGATGGTCACTCCTTCCTGATCCAAGTGTAGGGAATCACTTACAATTTGGACGAGCAGAGCTTTGTGGGTTAAGTGTTTATGCTCACAATATGGCTATATAGGTCAGAGATGTGAGTGAGACCAGACATAGGTCCTGAGAGCGATCTGCTTCCTCAGTGATTCCATCTGTGTTGCAGGGGGACCTCTGAGGTTTTTTATAACTGTTGCATCAACCAGGGACTTCAAGTTTACACCATCAAAGTGATTTTGTGATTAATTCTTTCTCACTTTCTTTATTGCCTGATTTGGGTAGATAGAAGTTACCACCACCATCATCATGGGTTGCTTTTAATGTTTCCAAGAGGTCACAACTCTAAAGTCACAGGGATGATCAGAGGATGGTGGAGCCAGATGGAAGAGATCACCTTCTAATAGCAAAGTCATTTTAATGGCATCTCATTGTCTTTGGCATTTCCTTCATACTATTTTTCTGGCTCTGAAACAAATTTTTGTTTTTGCTCAGGATAAAGGTCATTAACAACTTCTTAAATCTAATCGATTTTATTTTTTCTTAGTATTAAAGGACCACATGATTCATTATCTAAATGACTGTCTCCTGCACTTCAATTTCCTTCTTCCCCGCTAACAACAAACACATACCCCTCACCTCTCTAATTTCTTAGCTCATCCCTTAAGACTCACTTTCTCCAGGAAAACTCTAAAAGATGCCCAGCTCTGTGTTTTCACAGTATCTAAATTTACCCTTATCACATTGTTTTATAATATTTGACTTCTCTTTCTGACTCTTCTCACCAGATCAGGAGTTTCTTAAGGGCTCAGAGACTATATAGATCATACATCTTTCCCTCTTAGCACTAAGTTTAAGGACCAGAACATGATGGTGTAGAGAAACTTTCCCGTTGGAGACAAGGCATACAAATTTATTTCATGTGAACACATGGGAGCCTTCAGAATGAAGACCCAAAGATCCAGGGAAAATTTTCCATTTTTATGATTAGCTTTGTTAACCCAAAATATCTGAGACAGGTCTCAGTCACTTTCGAAAGATAATTTTGCCCAATGTTAAGGATGCATCGGTGACACAGCCTCAGGTCCATGATCGGCCTTCCACTGCATACACAATTTAGTCTGGTTCAGTGAATCCACATTTTTACATAAACAATAGGGCAGAGAAAGCAATCAGATATGCATTTGTCTCAGGTGAGCCTCAGAGGGATTACTTTGAGTTCTATCTGTCTTTCGTCCACAAGGAATTTCCTTGGGCAAATTGTGAGGGAGGTATGTAGCTTCTTATATTTGTAGCTATCTCTTCCAGGAATAAAACGGGAAGCAGGTTTGTCTAACATAGTTCCCGGCTTGACTTTTCCCTTGGCTTAGTCGTTTTTTCCCTTGGCTTAATGATTTATATTCCACAGGTTCAACAAAGTATGGACAGCCATGTAGAAATATGATTGGACAAAAAGGGCATGACATACTGCTAACAGACTGAGTGGGGAAACCCAGCAAAGCTGTCTGTCTAGATTCTTCTTGGCCTCTCTGTGTAGGATTCCTTCCTTATGGGTATGAGTCAGGTCTCTCTCTGGAATGGGGGTATTACAACCCACAGTCAAACAAGATAGGTCAGACAATTTCTTCATGGCCATATTTGCATATCTTTTGGTTCTTACCTTTTACACAGAAAGGCAGAGGGAAGGTTAGAGAAATATGTTTAGGTTTTACGGCTGGCTTTAGGGAAAAGATCTTCTGGTTTCTATTATCCACCTTGGGGAAGAAGGATTCTAGTTTCTATGGTAGCATCAGGGGGATATTGGGCGTGAAAGACAGGCAGGAGAAGGTCAGAGAAAAACTTTCGCTTTTGAGGCTGCTTCTGAGGACTTCCTTTTTGGGCTGTTGTTATCTGAATCTCAACAGTGGAAAAAATAATTAATCAAGAGTTTAGACTTTGCAATTAGGACAGATTCAGGACTGAATCTCAATTACTTTAGTTATATAAATTTGAGAAGACTTCTTAAATGCTCTGAGCCTCATGTTCCTCATGCAATGATAGTGATAATAACACCAACACTTGTCCTTTCTCAAACATCACATCCTACCTAGAATTTAATTATCTCAATTTAAGGCTTAATATCTGTAAAATTCATAAACCCCTGGGTGAGGTAACATTTTAAGGTGATTTTGGCAACTTAACAGGTTTGATAGGTTTGATTGACATTTTGATGGGCTAGAGAGAGGGAAGTCCTGAAGATTCCAAACGGACAAGGAAGCTTTGGGGAGAGGCAAATAAGCAGAAAAGATGGAGTTACAGCAATTCAACTTCTCTCTCTCTCCTCCTCTGTAAAATGGAAATTATAATAGCAATGACATTAATATCTGTGAGGATTAAATGAAGAATATGTGGCTCTTAATAAATATTAGCTGTTTTGTTGTTGCTCTTGAAGATGCTCAGAAGACAAATATGACTTTGTTCCCAACTTGTTTTTAGGATTGTATGTACAGACAACATATGGATTTGCCAGAGAAGAAAAGCAATGCTTTTAGACTTATTTCCCGCCTTAAGTTTTTAAAGTGGAATAAAGAGCAGTGGGTCACATAAGAGCTCATTATATGGGTCTTTCATCATAGCTTTAGATCCTGACACGCTAAGGAGAGATTATGTTGCATCTGTGATATTAAAATACATCTGGGTATCTATTACTTTTTGGCCCTTTTCTATACAAAGCACAGAAGCTGAGAATCATGTCTCTTCAGATCAAGATTGAACATACTCTCTCTTTCACTGAGGGAGGTATAGGGTTCAGGGCTTAATCTTACACTTTGCTTATCCTATAACAGAAATAATAATACCTATTATTATTTATAATAGGTATGTGAAGATCCTGGGAGTCCAGGGTAGATGGTCATTCTGTTAACCTGAATATGCTTTTAATGTGCAGCATTAATCTAAGAAAAGTGAAAAAATGGTGAGATTTTACTTCAAAAAATCCAAATTATATGCAACTTAAGTCATCTTCAGTAGAGTTTCAGAAATGATAGGGGAGATACAACTTGAAGTGAACTTTGAAGACAAGACAAGGTGATTTGCAATGAAGGATATTTCTAGGATAAAAGGGACTTTGAATAGAAGGAACGAATAAAGAAAACTGAAGGAGAACTTGATTCTATTGCAACAAGAAACATATGGCTAATTCCAACTATCTGGAGCATACCAACTTTAAAGCAGACTGTCAAAACTGACCCTACTTAACTCATTTTAAAGCATGGGGTTCTTCCCTCAACCAAAAACACAGATGCCAGGTTACACTTTATAACTGGACTCTCCACTTTCATTAAAGGTCATTATAAGGAATTGCCACCTAAAATGTGATGTAAATATTTTTTGAGAAACCTAGTATATCACTTGCAATTCCCTCTATAAAGTACCTGCAATAAATGCATTTTTAATATTAGATTTCAGTAATATTTTCTTCACTTGTGACATACTACTTATTTTGTTTTATCACTATGATAATGGGAGAATGGAACACTTCTCTTTGTTTTTTGTTCTTATTTCCTTAAAGTTTTAGAGTAATAGTCACATACTAACCTATAAGAAATTTAGAAAGGTTCAATTAGGCTTTCTATGACAAAAATATCTAAGTCTCTAGTTACTAAAATGTTAATGTTTATGTTGTATCATGGTCTATACTGCAGAGTCAGGGTAAAGACACATAGCTGTATTTTTTAGATCAATAATTTGTTCAGTTATTTACAATCAAGAGTGTTAAGAGAACTTGGATTGCAGACAAATCTCTTATACATTTATCCAATTATATTCAATGTTTTTTCAGAAGGGTACCTTAGGACTGGCCTGGTACATACTTGCATATCTTTTGCTTCTTAATAAACACTAGCCACTATTTTCTTTTCAGTACATTTTTTTTCCTTCTTGGGCAGGATAAAGAGAAGTTGATTATTCTGATAATTGCCTGTGGAGAAGTTTCTTTGGATACAATTTTATTAAGGGCATTGAGTCTCTGAGTTTAACTTTTTTCTTCCCAATGACCACACTGTGCACAACGATGATGTTGTGGATTTTGAACCTGAATTTATACCAGTTCAGACATCTTTGGCTTCTTCATGCTGGCATAGGCTTGCCCGGCTGAGAATCTGAAGATGCAATAATTTTTAAAATGTATTACTGTCATTATTACTATTAGTTTACTTATTGTTCCCCCAGATATTTTTTCAACAATGTTCTGCTAAATCTAGAGTGGCTGCTTGCTAATAGAACTTAAGCTTTTTCACAAAGCTTCCAATGTGGGACTCTAATCCATTGTCAAAAGTAGTGGCCAAAATGTCCCTACTCATTGTGGCTGTGATACAGGTGTATTGTAAAAAGATCTGATTCACACACCATTGGGGATCTCTAAGCACACCTCCATGTTATTTAGAATTTTTATTTTGGCCCAAATATCTACAAGGTAGTGGGGAGTTATGTGAGTTTCTTAGGCCATGACAACTTGCCAGCTTTAATACCTTCAGATGAGGATGGGTTACCAGCCAGCTTGGGCCCATTTTGTAGTACCCATCCAGGACAGACATACTGGTCAGGGGCAGAAATATAACAATTCAGTGGGAAAGCTGATATGGTTGGCTGAGGTGATACATTTCATGCATTTGTGTGAATACTTCCTCCTGAATATTTGATGATTCTGGAATGGTTTGGAGACGACTTCAAAAATAACATGTTTAGTAAAAGGGAACTGTAGGTCACTGAAGAACCACTGCTCAAGACCCAACATAGTCAGCTACTGGTGATAACCATTTCAGTACTTTGTTGGCTAGGACCTAGAAGTTGGGAAGACATTTATGAGAGATTATCAAAAAGGGAGAAGCTGTTGAAATTTTTATACTGTTTCATAATCAGAATTGTTGTAAGGTGACCTAGTTCTTGATAATTATCTTTAGAAAAGCAAGGGTACAGGTTAACAGAGGGGGATTTATAGGATAAGAACAGAAGGCCAGGGCAAAATCTATGTTCATAAATAGACCGACTCTCCTTGTCTTGTTTACATAGTAATCAAAAAGGGAGACCACTGAAAATTTTGCGTATTGAAAATTATTGAAAATTTTGTCTTCCTTTTATTTTAGGGCTTGTTAAGAAAAAACATGACCCAAAACTTGGAAATAAGGCAAAAATATTACTGCCTACCTTTTCAAAGATACTGTGCTAAAGAAAGCACTGTCCCACAAGCCTGCCCAAGGGTTATCCAAGTCTGGGTAGCAAGGGGTCATTTGATTCAGGCACTACCCTGAGCGGAAAACAATGGCCCAAGACCTAGACCAAACCCAGCTCTCCACCTGTTTTTGTACAGCTTTGAACTGAGAATGCTTTTTTACAATCTTAAGTGGTTGAGAAAATATCAAAAGTAGAATAATATTTTGTCACATGTAAGTTTATATGAAATTCAAACTTTAGAAGAATTTCCTCTTCACAGACATCACATCTTCAAGAGCAAATGCTTGAGCCCTAACCTGCAAGTTATAGTAGAAAAGTCCAGAAGCCCAGCCTGGTCCTCGCCAAGTTTCCAACTCCTATGCCTAGGGGTATTTTATGCGTACAGGATCTAACTTGGTTACAGCGTCTAACTTTTAGCAGAGAGGCAGTGCTGAGTAGAAACTGGACTTGTTAATCATATCAAGTCACTTAAGTTGGCTAGGATCCCCTACTTAGGTAGCGGCCATAAAGCCTAGGGCATCCCTGTGCCCTCAATGGTTCACTTCTGAGTGGTGGGCTTCCTGCTCCTCAATAGAGCAATCGGCAGAAAGGCCCCTAGAAAGCTACACTGTCTTCATCCACGAAGGACTCCCTGTCTCCTATTCCTCAAAGGAGTACCTGGATTCTACTTTCATTCCTCTTTTGCCATTGCATTTTATAACTTAAAAGAAATAGATGATTGTAACAGAAGAAAAAAAACTTTACATTGTGAGAAAATTTAGACCTAAAGCATATAGTAATGAGAGGACGAAGGTCTATACTGTTTAAGTAAATAGGTTCTATGAGCAGCATCCAGGCTAACATCACACAGTGGTATTTTGAATTAAAGTGTACTTGTGTTTTGTTTCCGTGTTTTGCTGCTGTAAGGAAAGAGGAAAGCATCCTCTTTCTCGGCCCTCCTCCCACGTCCAGGCTAATTTGCAGCATTTCTACATCTCAGAGTCCACCCTTAAGATCCTTGCCACCCATTATTTTGTTTCAGAACGCTTAATCCATCAAGGAAGGTTAAATTGGATTATCCCAGTAGGGAAGGGATGGGGGCTTTGAGCATGAGGGATTATCCCTGTAAAGGGCTAGTGGTGTGTGTGTGTGCGTCCTGCTAGTGTTGAATGATGGAGACCTGAGTTTGTATTCTGAATCCAGGTGTATTCGATGCCGCTCCAGCGTAGAATGGGTTAAAGATGCCTCCAGCCAGGTAGAGCCAGACTGGGAGTTGCGCAAGGTCTCAACCCCCTAAAAGCGGCCCCTCAAATTGAAGATGAGTAAATCATAGTTCGTAAATCAGAAAGATTATCCAGTAGTACGTTACTCTGTTTATTTCCCTTTCGTCATCCCTAAGTCTTGGGTCAAGTCCATCCCAGCTCTGTCCTCCAGGAATCAAGGGAAATACGCAAACCCGAGGTGGGTTCGCAGCCGCAGGAAGGACAAATCATGCCCCCGCCGCGGCGGCCGCCCCGCGTTAGCTGCCTAAGAGAATCTCAGCGGCCGGCCAGTACCCGCCTTGGTGAGGATTCTCCCTCCCGCGAGAACTTCTGGAATGCCGCCGGGCCAGATTTTGCAGCTGAGGCCTCCGACGCCACTAATATTGGGCCAAGCAGGGAGTGCTGCTCTTCCTTATAGGGTTTTAGCGAAAGTTAAGTAAGCCAATTAAAGTGCAAAACACACAGTCTGGAACAATACAGCGCTCTAAAAATGGTCTCCATTATTATCATTATCCGTTAGTTATAACTGGGGATGAAAAAAAAACGACAAAAACCTGGAGAACCGGAAAGGTCTGCAAAAGGGGCGGAACGCGGGAACTTCGATTTGGGGAAGGGGTGGCGGGGGAGATCCCACACAAGCAGCCAATCCAGCTGTCCCGGGGAGGAAGAGGAGGAGTCAAGGCCCGCCCCTGGTCTCCGCACTGCTCACTCCCGCGCAGTGAGGTTGGCACAGCCGCTGCTCTGTGGCTCGCTTGGTTCCCTTAGTCCCGAGCGCTCGCCCACTGCAGATTCCTTTCCCGTGCAGACATGGCCTCTGGCACCACCACCACCGCCGTGAAGGTGAGATGAGCCCTCCCAGCCGCAGCGGTTCGCCCTGCCGGATGCCTTCTCGCCCCCGCCCCGGGGGACCGCGCCTCCGGGGGCCATGCGCCCGGCCCGTGCGCCCCTTGCCGCCGCGGGGAGGGACTGGGGCGCGGCACTCGGGACTCACTTGCCGCGCGAGGAGAGGGTACGCTTGCAAATGATCCCCCTGCCGCACCGCCAACACACACACACACACACACACATAAACACACACCAGCTTTTGGCTTATCTGCACCCGCACCCCGTAGGGCGTAGGCACCCCTTTAGAGAGAGGGGTCGTGGATGGGAGAGGCTGCGCCCATGCCACCACCATTCCTGAGAACCACTCTTCTCCCAAGAAAGACACCCGGCTGGAGTCAGCAGGTGTCCGGGCGCCTGCAGCTTCTGTGACCGTCTCCTGGTGCCTTGCGGGACTCCAGCTTCCGCTCTCTGACTGCTTGCTGCCTGCGGCCCACGTGGGAGAACTGCTTACTTGCTCTTTTGTATGCTTCCGGCTTCTTTTTCCTCCAAACGTAGGCCTTCTCCGTGCTGAAGTTTTCCCCAGCAGCGTAATACTGTAAGGATTCTGAGACTTTCTTCGAAAAGGAGTACAGGCGTCCGTTTTTAGGGCTGCACTGTTTGGAGGCCTCTGGCTTGAAACTGCTTTGTTTTGCAGCCTTGCAAGTTAGAGTTCAATTTCCTTGTGCCCTAGGCCCTGAGAGGCCTTGATACAAGGGGTCATTGTGCGGTGGGAAGCTTTGTGCTGAGGAGGGCACGAGTTCCGAGAGTAGCAGCTGGCTTCCCTGGGGTTTTAAACCCTTCTCTCCTGGTTAGTATTCCGAGAGAGAATTACAGCACATAAAGAAAAATTGATGATAAAACTTAAGACGTCTTCTAGGCAGTTTATTACTGGCTAAGAACGCAGTTAACTTGTTTGATTTTTAGAAATTTTTGGCCTATGGGATAGGAAGGTCTGCGATCTTCTCCAAAGCATCTCGATTCCCTACACTCGACTGCTGTTTTCCCGGGAGAAGGCGAATTTCTGCGGTCAGTGTGTAATCAGCCAGATTAGTTTATTAAGCCCTTGCAGGTTTAAATGAGCCACTTAGAATGAGAGGAATGGTGAAGGGTGTTGCATCCAGACTTACATAGGAAACTTATTTTGTCGTTTTGAAAAGAATCTTGCATCCAGCAAATATTTATAGAAGGCCTCTCCCCTGCCTTCATTGTTTGGCGGAAACAAGGCAGAAATGGTTTTCATGAAACTCGTGTGAAGTATGTGACTTCTCTTAGGTGCTCATCTATAAACTGAGAATTTTACTGCAGAATTTGCTAGGAGGGCTAGAATTATATTGTCTATGTTGCACATGGTAGAAGCTTATTAAGTGGTAGTGCTTATAAGTGGGGGAACTGAGATTAATTTTGAATGATCTTTTCCCCAACAATTATTAAGTTATTGTGTTAGGTATCATTAGGCCACAACTTTTCACCTTATCCTTGCAGGAATACACTTCAAGCGCCATTAAAAATGGAGAAATGGTGTTTAAAACAGTCTTACTTTAATCTGGTTAGCATTCTCCCTGCCACAGGGTTTCCCTTCAAATTAATGCAGTGCATTTAAGTGCAGAATGGGCAATGGGATTCTCAGAGACCTGATGTAAATATTGAATAGTGTGTATTTTTGGTCTTGGCAAGCTTCTGGATATAAAATTAAGAGGTACATATGGTGCTAGGACTGCCTGCTGATTTCTCTTTTAATTTAGAACAGATGACAGCTTTGCCATAGAGATTCCATGATGCCAGCACCGTATTCCCCGGACTTCTAAGGCAACATTCTGTATAGAAGATGTGAGGTGCCAGTGTCCAGAGCAAAATAGGTTAATAAAAACCACGTCCTATTCCCAAATTATAGAATGATGGGGCTGGAGTATTCCTTCAAGACCATCCGTATAGCCACACAAACCCGTTTTGCGGGTGTAAAGTTGAGGCCCAGAAAGGTCAGCTAAGTATCCAGAATTACACAGCTGGACCTAGATAATGACAGAATTGGGCCTAGAGCCTGGCATTCCACCAACTAGATGTGAGGCATTTCTGAAATCTGAAGTGTGGTCTCTGCCCTGTTTTCTTGTGACTTAATGCACAATTAAAATGAGCACTTGATAGAATGTCCATCTTGAAGAGGGAGGCAGAGGGTATGCAGAAAGCAGGCTGCCTCCAGTGCCCGCTGGACACCACCCAGGTATAGGTATAGGAGGCACATGTGTGTCTGAAGCCCGTTGGTGTCACTGGCAGGTCCTTTGAGAGGCTGCTGGATTTAAATACAGTAACATGTAACACACTCAGCCCAGTTCCAGGTACTCCTTTAATGTCAGCCCAAGTACCTCTCTTCTTAAAATAGAGATATGAACAGGGGGTGGATCTTAAACTCATTCTCAATTTTAGAGGTGCAGTTAACTCATGCAAGTGAAAGATTCCACTGAGTTTTGGATTGGCAGTATAATATTTGGCATATCTTTCAAATCTAGCCATCTACTGGTGGAATCCTATTCAAAAATATTTATTGAATACCTGCTAGACACTGGGGATGCAGCTTTGAGTAAGCGAGGCCTTTATTTATTTTCTTCAAGTTTATATTCTAGTCAGGGTGGGAAACCAACTGACATGAAAGTGAAACAGCAATAAGATTCCATTGGGTGAGGGGTGTCAGAAAAGACTCCTAGGGAGGTGGATTTTAAGCTGTGCAGTAGTCTGCCTCCAAAATCTGTTGAAACCTAATCGCCAATGTGATGGTATTAGAAGATGGGGCCTTTGGGCGTGATTGGTGTCATAAAGGTGGAGCCCTCATGAATGGAAGCAGTGCCCTAACAAAAGAGGCCCCAGAGAGCTGCCTTATTCCCTCTACTGAGAGGACACCATCTATGAGCCAAAACGTGGGCCTTCCTCAGACACTGAATTTGCTGTGACCTTGAACTTGCTAAGCCTCCAGACTATGAGAAATTTCTGCTGTTTATAAGCCACCCAGTCCTAAGATATTTTGTTATAGCAGCCTGAATGGACTTAAGCTGATAGTGAAAATAAGGATAAAGGGTAAAGATCCAAGTGAAGACCTGAGGAGAGAGATGGGGGTAGGAGAGCGAAAACCAAGATGTTGCAGAAGTGAGCTCAGTGTAGTAGGAATGGAAATCACGGATGCACAGTGAGAATTGGGTGGATGCAGCTCATAAGGCCATCCTTGTAGACCGCGATCAAGAATTTTGATTTTAAATGTTTTGGAAACTGTTGAAGGGTTAAGAGTGGGAGGTAGCATTTGATTTACATTTTAAAATGATTACCCTGGCTGTTGTATACAGAATAGCCTGTGGGCAGGGGAAGAGCTAAGAGATCAGGCCAGAAGTCTTGGTGCTGGGGCTGAAGTCTAGGGTGGGAGCCATGGAGGTGGTGAGGAATAATCAGATTGGGGATAGAATTTGCAGGTAGAACACAGAGATGGGTAAGATGTGGGGAGTGCAGGAAGAAGAACAGGATGATTTCTGCTTTTGACCTGGAAAACCAAAAAGATGATGATACTGGTGGATCATTTCAAAGTGGGTGATAAGGGGCCACGAGTGACTCCTTGGAGCCAAGGAGGGTGAGTGTAGGATTCCTTCCTCCCAGATACTGCTGGTTAGGGGGCCAGAGGCTGGGATGCTGAGGGGCCTCTTTGCTGTAGGAGCAGAGTGGGTGGCAGCTTGAGGGAGGGAGGAAGCCACCTGGAGTGAGAGTAATTCAAGCAATCTTTTTTGTGGTTCACTGCAGTGAGAGATGGTCCAGGCAGGGAGTGAGGATATTACCTGGGGGTTAGCCATGGAGAGAGGCAGCAGGAGCCAGAGGCTATGGGATTAACACTGCCATTGTCTGAGAGGACCTCAGGGAGACATTGTCCTCCAGCATCAGCCAAGGGCAGGTGGTATTCCTGACAGAGGGCCAAACCAGTCTTTGGCACCCAGATACAGGGCATTCTGGAGGGCTCCTGCAGTGTACCATGGCTCCCCTGGGCAGCCTCCCAGCTTTCATTCTGGGAGATTAAAAATAAGACTTGGCCAGGTGTGGTGGCTCATGCCTGTAATCCCAACACTTTGGGAGGCCCAGCTGGGCAGATTACCTGAGCTCAGAAGTTCAAGACCAGCCTGGGCAACATGGTGAAACCCCATTTCTACAAAAAATACAAAAATTAGCCAGGCACGGTGCTGCACGCATGTAATCCCAGCTACTCAGGAGGCCAAGGTGGGCGAATCTCTTGAGCCCAGGAGGCAGAGGTTGCAGTGAGCAGAGACTGCGCCATTGCACTCCAGCCTGGGTGACAGAGTAAGATCCTGTCTCAATAATAATAATAACAACAACTTGTTAATCATGGTTGCTGTGACAAGGAGGGGATATGGTCCCATTGTAGGTTGGTAGTGAGCTATCAACATAATGATGTTAAGGGAGATGGACAAGTCATGGTTTGTAGACTGTGGAATATGGGCCTTTACACTCCCTGCTTTGCTGTCTCGAGTGTGGCCTGCAAGGGCCTTCAGCCTGAGAGTCCTTGTGTGGCTATCTGAAACTGAGGACAACCTGCAGGCCCCAGTTGAAAATCAAATGACCAACAAGCCTTCATTTTTTTTGCCTAGGGACACAAGGGCATTTTGGGCAGGACAAGTATTTCTTTTGTAGGACTGTCCCAAGCATTGCAGGACATGGAGTACAACCCTTAACCCCCTCCGCAGAAATGCCAGTAGCACTCCCCCTAGTCATGACAGCCAGAAATAGCCCTGTTTCCAGATACCCCCAGGAGAGCTGTTTGACATTTAGTTGAGGACCCCAAGGCTAAATCCCAAAAAAGACTACCTGCTGAAGAGAGGTAGGAGCAGCCAGGTTTTGTACTGCTCAGCAGAGTAAAAGGAGGAAATAAGGGCTTTTTTTGTTGCTTTGAGGAAGTTTATTTTGATTTTTTATTTTTGCCAGGAGTGGTAGGGTATACAGAAACAGTGACTGATGGTAATACATTATTTCACTTTATTCTCTTGATAATTGTATGGATTAGTAAAAATCTTACCCTATAGGTACAGCTGAGGAAGCAGTTAAGGAAAATGTTTGTATGCAGTGGATTCTGGATCCTCACCTGTGGTTGTAGTCATGGCATTCCAGCCTGTGCCTCAAAAGCATCTAAAGCAGTGGTTCTCAAAGCGTGTCATGCATTCATATCACCTGGTCATTTGCTAGAAATGCAAGTTCATAGGCCCCACCCCAGTCCCAGTGAATCAGAAACTCTGGGGCTGGGGCCCAGCAATCTAGGTTTTGACAAGCCTTAGAATATTCAGATGTCCACTGAAGTTTGACAGCCACTGACCTAGAGAGCTTTGGAAAGGGTGGCCATCTACATTTTTAACAAGTTCTTCCCTTAGTGTAATAGTTTCCTGTTGCTGCTATAACAGTTTTCACAAATGGAGTGGCTAAAGACAACACACATGAGGCCGGGCATGGTGGCTCATGCCTGTAATCATAGCACTTTGGGAGGCTGAGGTGGATAGACTGCTTGAGCTCAGGCGTTCAAGACCAGCCTGGGCAGCATGGTGAAACCCCATCTCTGCAAAAAATACAAAAAAATTAGCCAGGCATGGCGGTGCACGCTTGTAGTTCAGCTCCTTGGGGGCTGAGGCAGTAGGGTCACTTGAACCCAGGAGGTTGAGGCTGCAGTGAGCTGAGATTTCACCACTGCACTCCAGCAGCCTGGGTGACAAAGTGAGACTCTGTTTCCAAACACACACACACACACACACACACACACACACACACACACACACACAAACATATTCTCTTACAGTTCTGGAGTCCACAAATCCAAAATGAGTCTTACAGGGCTAAAATTAACATGTGTATCGGGCTGGTTCCTCTTAGAAAAACCATTTCCTTGCCTTTTTCAGTCTTCTGAACCTGTAGAACCATGAGCTAAATAAGCCTCTTTTCTTTATAAATTACCCAATCTCAGGTATTCTGTTATAGCAGCAGAAAACAGACTAAGAAAACTGTTGTGCTTGTAAGAGATTGGGACACGGACACATACAGAGGGAAGACCATGTGAAGACACATGGAGAACGCTGCCATCTACAAGCCAAGGAGACTGACCTTAGAAGAAATCAATCCCAATCTCACCTTAATGTTGGACTTCTAGCCTCCAGAACTGTGAGGAGATAAGTTTCTCTTGCTTATGGGGAAAACCTATTTCCTTGCCTTTTTTAGCTTCTGGAGGCACCAGCACTTCTTGGCCCATGGCCCCACATCATGTCCCTTTTTCTCTCCCTCTGCTTCTATCATTATATCACTTTCTTCCTCATTTGACCTTCTTGCCTCCTTGTGATTTCATTTAGGTCCCACCCAGATAATCTAGGATAATCTCCCCATCTCAAGATCCTGGATTTAATCATATTTGAGGTAACATTCCCAGGTTCTGGGAATTAGGATGTAGCTAGGATCTCTTGGGACAGGGGCATTGTTCAGCTTGCCACACTCAGCCCACGTTTTAAAAATTTATGGTCTAGGGGCTGGGCGCGGTGGCTCATGCCTGTAATCCCAGCACTTTGGGAGGCCGAGGCGGGCGGATCACAAGATCAGAAGATCGAGACCATCCTGGCTAACACGGTGAAACCCCGTCTCTACTAAAAATACAAAAAATTAGCCGGGCACGGTGGCAGCCTCCTGTAGTCCCAGCTACTTGGGAGACTAAGGCAGGAGAATGGTGTGAAACTGGGAGGCGGAGCTTGCAGTGAGCCGAGATCGCACCACTGCACTCCAGCCTGGGCGACAGAGCGAGACTCCATCTCAAAAAAAAAAAAAGAAAGAAAGAAATTTATGGTCTAGGCCCTAGAGCAGGTTGCTTAGTTCTGAGGGCACTTTAGAACCACCTGCGGAGCTTTAAAAACAAACTACGCCTTGCCCAACTAATCAGAATCCCTGGGGCCTGGGCTTTGGTATTGAAAGCTAGAGAAGGGGAATGTCCTAGTATCCAGCAGCTGGTTCAGGAGGGTGGGTGGCTCCCACCGTTGCTCCACAGGCATAGGAGAGCTCTAACAAAGTATGCATTAGGGAGAGTCCTCCTCTAAAAATATCTGGCCATTTCAGCAGGTGAAGTGTGTCTTTAAGAGGGTGTCTGCCCTTTAGACTGATACCTGTACTTCTCAAGGGGCATTTGCTCAAATAAAAACCATGGATGTTTTGAGCGCTTGCATCATCCAAGCTTCTCTGACTAAAATATAGAGTCACTGTATTAGTTCTCTAGGCCTGCTATAACAAAGCACTACAGAATGGGTAGCTTATGCAACAGAAGCATTATCTCCTCACAGCGCTGGAGGTTAGAAGTCCAAGATCAAGGTGAGATCAAGGTGGATTTCTTGTAAGGTCAGTCTGCTTGGCTTGTACATGGCAATGTTCTCCATTTGTCTTCACAGGGTCTTCCCTCTGTATGTGGTTATATCCCAATCTCTTGTAAGGACAACAGTTTTCTTAGTCTGTTTTCTGTTGCTATAACAGAATACCTGAGACAGGGTAATTTATAAAGAGAAGAGGTTTATTTAAAAGAAATGAAAGGGAGACGAGGGAGATAGGAAAAGGAAACAAAAAAGAGAGAGACAAACTTTGCTTCATAACAACCCACTCTCACTGGAACTAATCCAACCCAATGAGAGCAAGAACACCCTCCCCTGGGACTGCATGAATCCCTTAATGGGGGTGGATTATTACCATGGCTCATGACTCAAACTCCTCTTAAAGGTACTACCTCCCAGCATCACTATATTTGGGGACCAAGCCTCAACATGAGTTTTGAAGATGACCACATTCAAACCATAACATGAGGTATACTGCATTAGGGCCCATCCCAGTGACCTCATTTGATCTGAATTACCTGTTTAAAAACGGCAAATATAGTCACATTCTGAGGTACTGAGAGTTGGAACTTCAACCTATGAACTTAGGGGAGATACAATTCCATCCATAACCATTACCTACAAGGGTGGCCTACAGAGGGGGTGTCTTGTCAGAGATGGAGACCCCAGCTATCCCTGTGGACCCTATTGCAGGTTTTTAACAGTCCTCACAGCCTGAGACAGTTGGTTGCTCCCTCTCATACAGCTAGGCTTCCAGGATTTTGCAAGGCCCTGACAGGCCTCAAAGCCATGTCAGCCTAATAATGAGGGCCTCCGTCTGCTGTGCTTGCCAAAATTGTTATGGCAACCAGAGCTAAAGGACTGCAGTGCTCAGATCGGGCTGTGCCAGCTCCAGCTCTGGCTCGCTTACCTTATCATGAGCTTGAGGCACTCAGAGGCAGCCCATCTCCCTGGCATGAGCTAGTCTCAACCGCTTGGGGTGATGGTATTTTGAAAATGCCATTATAGAGTGCTGGGTTCCTAACGGCAGTGCGCCCAGGCCTCAAAGTGATGGTGAATGGTTTCTGGGACAAAGAAGGGCTGGTAAAATCTCTTGTAGCCAGGTACTAGAAGACATAGACAGAGTAGGGGTTACTATGCACCCTTTCCACATTGCTAGAAGTAACTGTTCTGACCAGGTGAACTGGTATTTGGATAAATGCTTTCACAGTCTCAGAGAAGTCAGACCCTTGGACTGATTTGTTCTTGAACAAAAAAAATTTTTTTTTCACTAAGAAAATGCTTTCTTTGGGGTGTCTTTAGAACATGTGATGTCAAGACACAACAGCAAGCACACATACAGTAAGACATGGCTGTCATAGAACAGATTGTGCGTGAATAAAGGGTTCACACCACTTCCACCCTTTACACAGTAACAGAAGGCTCTAGGCCACCTACCTCCTCCTTGGCTCACTTAAACTCTTCCTCCTCAGCCGTGGCCTCCTGCTACTGCTGGTACTCAGACACCAGGTCGTTCATGTTGCTTTCAGCCTCGGTGAATTCCATCTCATCCATGCCCTCGCCCATGTACCAGTACAGGAAAGCTTTGCACCGAAGTATACCTGTGAACTGCTCTGAGATGCCCTTGATCAGATCCTAGATAGCAGTGTGGTTGCCAGTGAAGGTGGCCAGACATCTTTAGCCCCCAGGGTGGGAAGTCACACACAGCTGTTTTTATATCTTGGGGGATCCAACCAACAAAGTAGCTGCTGTTCATGTTTTGGGCATTAAGCATATGCATGTCCACCTCCTTCATGGACATGTGGCCCCTGAACATGGCAGCTACCATTACGTAGCAGCCATGGCAGAGGTTGCAGGCAGCCATCATATTCTTGGCATCAAAGAACTGCCAAGTGGGCTCACGCACCATGAGGGCCCAGTACTGCTGGTTGTCCCGGCTGGTCAGCAGGGGGAAGCCATACATGAAGTGCAGGTGGGGGAACAGGACCATGTTTGCGGCCAGCTTCTGCAAGTCAGCATTGAGTTGGCCAGGGAAATGCAGACAGATGGTGACCCCACTCATGGTTGCAGACACCAGGTGGTTCAAGTCACTGTAGGTAGGTGTGGGCAGCTTTAGGGTTCTGAAGCAGATGTCATAGAGAGCTTTATTTATTATCAATGCAGAAGGTCTAGTTTTGAGAAGTTTGGTTTGATGGTCAGTCAGTGGAAAAGTGTGGCATAAGCCACTAGCTTTTAAAATCTGTCAAGGACCTTGATTGACTCCCTATTTCAGAACTCTATCTTGTGTAATAAAGAAGTCCTGGCTGGGCAGAAATTCCATCTCAGGTCTTGAACACATTTCCTACACAGTCTAGAATTAACTGGACTGAGGACTGACGCTTCCTGCCCAGGAGGCCTGGCAAGGTCTTGTCATTGTTTCCTGAGGGTGGATGAGGTCATTAAGAAAGAGTTTTCCTCCCCTCTGAGATGATTCACTCAGATACCTGGAGTCACTGTTTCTGTGCTTGTTCTGTGACCTTCGTCATGAACTTGACCTCTCTGAGCATGTTACCTCATAACATGGAGACAAATAACTTTTCTAATAAGGTGTAATGTTATGGAGGACTCCAGGGGATATTCGGAGAGGGCACATCATAGTGGTTAAGCCTGAAAGACCTAGATTTGTATCCCAGCTTTGCTCCTTATGATTGGCCCTTGGACGAGGTTTTTAATTTTTGTGCTTCTCTTTCTTCGTTTGTAAAACGGGTAACATTCTGTAGGGGCCATCTTATGGTCCTGATGATGAAATAAGGTAAGGCCACTGAAGCACTTAGCACAGTGCCTTTAACATGTAAGTCCACAGACACAGTTACTTTATAACTAAGGCAGTACTGAGTTGACACAAACTTAGAGACTCAAAGGAATGTGGATAGAATTGGGCCATCAGTGCTTGGGTACTTCATCCCAGTTGTACTTTGCTGTGGAGCCAGCAGGTGGCGACATTGGCCACATCTTGGCCCTGCTGGCCTCCATCTTAGAGGTCCAGTTTCCTGGGATGGCGGGACTCAGTTGCTACACTTGTCCCTGTATCCCTCGCACAATGTAGGTTTCCGTAAACAACTGGACCTAGTAAAGTGACTGGATGGGCTTGCCTGCAGATCATTCCAGAGCAGTAGCCACTCTTGCTTTCATGTCCAGGGCTACTACATGTTCCTTGCTGAGGGCTGAGTTGCCAGCTACCTGGTGCAGAGTCATTATGCAGCCAGATGGTGCAGACTGAAGCTTGGGGTTGCTGAGAGTGAGCTCAGGGGCTCTGAATTTCAGCGGGACACCTGGTTAGCATTTCTCAACAACTGCTACGATGCTGGGCAAGTTCACCTAAACTCAGAGGGTGGCTCCAAACAAAGCCCAACTCGATTTGTGTATTTGATCCCGAGCATCCAGTGTTGAATCCAGAATCTGAGATGCCCTGGCTCAGGGAACACCCAGAAACAGCCAGGCCAAAGTGGTGATAAGTTAAAAAGCTAGTAGCTGAATCCCCAGGGAGTTGGCTGAGAGTAATTTCAGAGTCAGCAGTTCATATCTGTGTCCCAGGTGAGGACATGGGCTGGATGGTTTCTTAGCCTCCTCATGACCTGTGGTGCTTCAGAGGTCCACGGAATGAAGGATAAGATGGAGAAGCCAGGCTAAGGAAGGATTGGGATTTCCTAAAACAGTATGAATTTTTGTTATTTTCTATTGAAGTGCTGTAATTTAAATGTATTGACTTAAGTGAACACTTCTGTTGATTTGAAAGCTATAATACTGGTTACTCTTTGTTCGTTGACATAAAAGTGTGTTAACCTCCTGTGGTTTTAACAATATACCTCCACAAGATGGCGCCAACATCAAAGCCTGGCTTTGCCACTTAAGGAAATTGTGGTGGACAGTCACAAATTATGTAACCATGTCATGGGAAACAGGCAGAGTTCTTCAGTAAAAACCTCACTAAATTGTCCCTATTTTCTTGTTTGTTTTTTGTTGTTGTTGCTTTTTGTGTGTGTGTGTTTTGTTTTTTTCAGGAAACTGAGCCAGAAAGGTAACCATTTTTTTACGTGTTGATAGGACTCAACTTGTGTAACCTGACCTGAAAATTATTTAATGCAGATGTTCACTGAATTCTTAACCCTGGAATTTTTTTCTTGAGGCCTACTTTATTTTATTTAGTTACCCTTGTGACAATAGATTTAAAGCTTTTCATTGAAAAACAACAATGCTCAGGTCACTTCGCATTAATTAGGTTTCTAATAAAGTTAGCCTGGCACTGTTTACTCTCTCCTTTAGGAGGTACCAGCCCAAGGAAATTTCCCTAATGATTTGTTACTTATTTTTAGTTTTAACAGTTTAGTTGATTTTTATTTATTTTTGTAATTGTTCTTGTTTGTCTTTCTTAATCATCAAATTAGATCAACTCTCAGAGGATAGTGCTAGGTTTCTTTAACTCAGACAAGGACTTTCAAGATAATCTCTGAAAAATGCAATACAATGCATGAACTTAAAAAAAACTTATAACTACCTTTTGAATTACTTATTTATATTTGCATAAATGTATTTACTGAGTAATATACATGAGTATGCTATATGTATATTTACAACATGTAAATATGAATTTGCATACATATATGAATGATTGTTTTCATAAATGTATATGTGGGTAACTTTTCATGCAATTTCAGTCTCCTCTGTCTGCATTCTCTCCTAGCTCTGTGATTCTAATGGCGTGGGAAAGATAATCTCTCATTTCTTTATCAAATAGAACAGTGAGGAGAAATCAATACCAAATGGAATACCTAATATTTTATATCCCAGCAGTCTTCTGAACATTGTTTATTCTATAGTCCATTTGACAGAGAAACAAAATTGATCAGAAGGTACTTTCCACTACCATACTTGCCTACTTTTAGGTTTGATTTTCTACCTTGAGTTGGTTAAAATACCTCTCTATGCTGACTTGTAATTCAGACAGTCAGAAGTAAATGTGATGTAGTCCAAAAAGGTGCCCTACGTTTTGGTTACTTATAGAATATAGAAGGCCTTCAAATGTTTGTTGATTTTTATGGAAGGCTTTGAAATATCTGTTGGTTGATGTTCAGTAATTTTCAGATTTCAAAAAAATAACTAGGGCTTGGCAGGAATGGAGAAGAGCATATGAATAAATGAATTTGCTTAGAATCTTATTTCTAATAAAAATTACCAAATACAATAATCTTCTCTGTCTTTTTCTCTCTTAGATTGGAATAATTGGTGGAACAGGCCTGGATGATCCAGAAATTTTAGAAGGAAGAACTGAAAAATATGTGGATACTCCATTTGGCAAGGTTAATATCCAACTTGTGGAGACATGTTAGTTTTTTAGTTTTTTCATTTCTCCTTGCTGGCTTGATTTTTGAATTAAAAAAAAAAAAAAAGAATTGCTTTTGTTTTGGCAGCCCAGGGCTGTCTGCTCCCAGCAGAGAGGGCCAGAAGTTCTGCTGTTGGGTTCCGTCAGCTGAGAAGGTGTCTGATGGGCGCCTCACACTTTGATGTTTTGAGAAAATGGCTACTTAGTATGTAAATCACTTCTCATTCTGTTGCTGGAAATCAGATACTCATTTCAGACCACAGACTCATTTCAGACTGTACTTTTCAAATCCACATTCAAATCTTCTAATTTGTGGCCAATAGGTCACACCACACTAATTAGGGGACAGGCTGATGACTAATAGGATGAATTATTGTTACGAAGCGGCATTTGAGTGGAAAGAATTGTTTTGGGGAATTAGAACATACCTGATGTTAGTTGAATGTGTAACTGAGCTAGAAATAAAATGCTCCTCCTTTTATAGGAGAGGTTGCTTGTTCTCCAAGCCCATGTCACTCAGCCTAGGCCGGGGTGAGGGTGTCTGCATTCTCCTAATTCCATATTGCTACGTCCTCTGGTCCATCTGTAAGATCTCTCTATCTGGCTGTCCCAACCAAACCCTCCTTTTCAGCTAAATTCTTAGGTTGACCTTGTGTGCTCCCAGTCCTGCAGTCATCCTGGTTCATTTTCTTAAACCCCTCGGTTCTAAGGGTCTTTCCAGCCTTTGTTACCTCAAGTCATTTCCATGATCATCTTAGACCTGGTTAACACAAGCAGACATTTCCAGTGCTGAATTCTTAGTGTCATGATGGTGGCTTCTTATCCTTTCTGCCTTTCACCTTCACACCTGTTCTCGAACCTGCCCAATAACCTTGAGACATCTAAATTTGACCAGTCTACCATCAGAGTTCCCTGGGGTACTCGTTACAAATAGATCTGACTAAATGGTACCTACACAGGTGCCCATGGTAACCTTGAGTCCTGTGAATCTGTGCCTGCAGAGGGATCAATAAGTAATTGATTAAATGATTATATTGATAATCAGATCTTGCCTCTTCTCTAAGTTGTATCCTCAGACTCTTCAGATTCCATGAGTCCTGTTGTGGTTGAACAATTATAATTTACATACCTGTTTTTAAATCACTGAGTTAAATGTCATTTTTTCATTGCATGCAGCCATCTGATGCCTTAATTTTGGGGAAGATAAAAAATGTTGATTGCGTCCTCCTTGCAAGGTATGGTATTTTAAGCTTTTTGGATGTTACTACTAAAGGATAATTTAAATTTAACTTAAATTCTGGAAAGAGTAAAGATACAGGTCTGAGCTTTTATATGTTGGCAGAATCAGAACATCTAAGTAACCTTTATTTACAATGTTTTATTTTTGGTTAAGTTATATTGACTTAGGAGATCAAAGATCTCATGCTCTTGCCCCTTACATTGTGTAAAGTAGATCAGATGACTAAAATCAAAGCTCTGGTTTTAGTTCTAACTGCAAGAAGAAATGTTTTGTTCATTTTTTTCCCCCTTCTTATAAAGATAAAGAAAAACAATGCATCATTAATGACCTCTTGCTGGTAGTAGTTATATGTCTGTGGGAAGTAGGCTTAGGGCTTCTGAAGTGGGTTACTTGTGTCTGTGCTGTTGTTTCCTTAAGGAGGCTGGTGCTGCTCCATATTACAGAGGAGGCCAAGTCATTTTTATCCCACTGTTAGAAGTTAGTCAAGATATATGTATGAGTTCTCTACTGTTGTGTAACAAATTACCACAAATTTAGCAGCTTAAAATAGCACACATCATCTCCTAGTTCCTGTTGGTCCAGAAGTCTGGCACAGCTTAGCCAGTCCTCTGCTTGGGGTTGCACAAGGCCCCACAAGGCATATTCAAGGACTGAGTCCCCATCTGGAGCTTGAGGTCCTTGTTCAAGCTCGTGTAGTTGTAGGAGAATTCACTCCCTAGAAGTTACAGGGCGGAGGCCTTTGGCTCCTAGAGGTGGTTCACATTCCCTGCCGTGTGGCCTGCTCCACAGGCTGTTCACTTGACTGCAGCTTGCTTCTTGCTATTAGGATATGGCAAAGGTGCTAGAAGTCACCTCCATGGTTAAGCTGTACCTTGCAAGCATGCAGGAGTCCGGCAGGAGAATCTCCTGTGCATGCTTGCAAGGTAGAGCCTAATCGTGGGAGTGACTTATAGCACGTTTACCATTTTTCTATTGGCTGGATGCAAGTCCCAGGTTCACTGACCCTTTATACAGAGCATGACAGTGGGGTCCTCACTAGGGTCTGTCTGCCACTCTACATATTTGAAACAGGAGTGGCTTCTCAGAATCCAGTGAACCTAAATTGTAGTTTTAGTTGCTCACTGGACTGGGTTCTAGGAGACCCCCTGTGTTAGTCTGTGGTCATTGCTAGAGAATCACTTAGTTTTTTCTAGGCTCTAGGAGAAAACAGTTGGTAGTGTACTCATCACGGGTTAACAATTTCTTCTCTCCTTCCATAGGCATGGAAGGCAGCACACCATCATGCCTTCAAAGGTCAACTACCAGGCGAACATCTGGGCTTTGAAGGAAGAGGGCTGTACACATGTCATAGTGACCACAGCTTGTGGCTCCTTGAGGGAGGAGATTCAGCCCGGCGATATTGTCATTATTGATCAGTTCATTGACAGGTAAGCAGTCATACAAAATGCTTTAGGCTATTGTAGCTGGTCATTTTCAGCTCAAATGGACGACGCGTGGGAACCGGCAGGGAAACTGGGAGGGCAGTGCCACAGACTTGCTTGCTTTTTTTTTTTTTTTTTTTGAGACGGAGCCTCACTCTGTCTCCCAGGCTGGAGTGCAGTGGCATGAACTCAGCTCACTGAAACCTCCGCCTCCCAGGTTCAAGCAATTCTTCTGTCTTAGCCTCCCGAGTAGCTGGGACTACAGGCACATGCCACAATGCCCAGCTAATTTTTGTATTTTTAGTAGAGATGGAGTTTCGTCATATTGGTCAGGCTGGTCTTGAATCAGGAGATCACCCGCCTCGGCCTCCCAAAGTGCAAAGTGCTGGGATTACAGTCGTGAGCCACTGCACCCAGCCTGTGTTAAGCTTTTCATTGTGAGTTTTTGTTTTTTAATTTTAATTGACAAATGATAAATGTATATATGAGGTATAACATTATATTTTGATATATGTATGCATTGTACAATGATTAGCAAAGCTAATTAACATATTACCCCACATATCATCTTTAGTGGTGAGAACATTTGATTTTTACTTTAACAATTTTGAAATACATAATACGTTGTCATTAGCTATAATCACCATGCAGTGTAATCTCAAAAACTTATTCCTCCTGTCTAACTGAAATTTTGTGCTTTGATCAACGTCTCCCCAAACCCCAGCCCCTGGTAACCTTTCTACTCTTTACTTCTATGAGTTTGACTTAGTTAGATTCCACATATAGGTGAGATCATGCAGTATTTGTCTTTCCATGGCTGGTTTATTTCACTTAACATAATGTCCAGGTTCACCCATGTTGTGGCAATTGACAGAGTTGCGTTCTCTTTTAAGGCTAAATGGTATTCTGTTGTGTATATATACCACATTTTCTTTTTTTTTTTTTTTAATTATACTTTTAAGTTCTAGGGTACATGTGCACAACGTGCAGGTTTGTTACATATGTGTACATGTGCCATGTTGGTGTGCTGCACCCATTAACTCGTCATTTACATTGGGTATATCTCCTGTTGCTTTCCCTCCCCACTCCCCCAACCCCACAAGAGGCCCTGGTGTGTGATGTTCCCCTTCCTATGTCCAAGTGTTCTCATTGTTCAGTTCCCACCTATGAGTCAGAACATGCGGAGTTTGGTTTTTTGTTCTTGGGATACTTTGCTGAGAATGATGGTTTCCAGCTTCATCCATGTCCCTACAAAGGACAGGAACTCATCCCTTTTTATGGCTGCGTAGTATTCCATGGTGTATATGTGCCACATTTTCTTAATCCAGTCTATCATTGATGGACATTTGGGTTGGTTCCAAGTCTTTGCTATTGTGAATAGTGCCGCAATAAACATGCGTGTGCATGTGCCTTTATAGCAGCATGATTTATAATCCTTTGGGTACATACCCAGTAATTGGATGGCTGGGTCAAATGGTATTTCTAGTTCTAGATCCATGAGAAATCGCCACACTGTCTGCCACAATGGTTGAACTAGTTCACCATCCCACCAACAGTGTAAAAGTGTTCCTATTTTTCCACATCCTCTCCAGCACCTGTTGTTTCCTGACATTTTAATGATCACCATCCTAACTGGTGTGAGATGGTATCTCATTGTGGTTTTGATTTGCATTTCTCTGATGGCCAGTGATGATGAGCATTTTTTCATGTGTCTTTTGGCTGCATAAATGTCTTCTTTTGAGAAGTGTCTGTTCATATCCTTTGCCCACATTTTGATGGGGTTGTTTGATTTTTTTCTTGTAAATTTGTTTGAGTTCTTTGTAGATTCTGAATATTAGCCCTTTGTCAGATGAGTAGGTTGCAAAAATTTTCTCCCATTCTGTAGGTTGCCTGTTCACTCTGATGGTAGTTTCTTTTGCTGTGCAGAAGCTCTTTAGTTTAATTAGATCCCATTTGTCAATTTTGGCTTTTCTTGCCATTGCTTTTGGTGTTTTAGTCATGAAGTCCTTCCCCATGCCTATGTCCTGAATGGTATTGCCTAGGTTTTCTTCTAGGGTTTTTATGGTTTTAGGTCTAACATTTAAGTCTTTAATCCATCTTGAATTAATTTGTGTATAAGGTGTAAAGAAAGGATCCAGTTTCAGCTTTCTACACATGGCTAGCCAGTTTTCCCAGCACCATTTATGAAATAGGGAATCCTTTCCCCATTTCTTATTTTTGTCAGGTTTGTCACAGATCAGATGCTTGTAGATGTGTGGTATTATTTCTGAGGGCTCTGTTCTGTTCCATTGGTCTATATCTGTTTTGGTACCAGTACCACGCTGTTTTGGTGACTGTAGCCTTGTAGTATAGTTTGAAGTCAGGTAGCGTGATGCCTCCAGCTTTGTTCTTTTGGCTTAGGATTGTCTTGGCAATGCAGGCTCTTTTTTGGTTCCATATGAACTTTAAAGTAGTTTTTTCCAATTGTGTGAAGAAAGCCATTGGTAGCTTGATGGGGATGGCACTGAATCTATAAATTACCTATGGCCTTTTCATGATATTGATTCTACCTATCCATGAGCATGGAATGTTCTTCCATTTGTTTGTATCCTCTTTTATTTCATTGAGCAGTGAATTTGTAGTTCTCCTTGAAGAGGTCCTTCACATCCCTTGTAAGTTGGATTCCTAGGTATTTTATTCTCTTTGAAGCAATTGTGAATGTGAGTTCACTCAAGATTTGGCTCTCTGTTTGTCTGTTATTGGTGTATAAGAATGCTTGTGATTTTTGCACATTGATTTTGTATCCTGAGACTTTGCTGAAGTTGCTTTTCATCTTAAGGAGATTTTGGGCTGAGACGATGGGGTTTTCTAAATATACAATCATGTCATCTGCAAACAGGGACAATTTGATTACTCTTTTCCTAATTGAATACCCTTTACATCTTGCTCCTGCCTGATTGCCCTGGCCAGAACTTCCAGCACTGTGTTGAATAGGAGTGGTGAGAGAGGGCATCCCTGTCTTGTGCCAGTTTTCAAAGGGAATGCTTCCAGTTTTTGCCCATTCAGTATGATATTGGCTGTGGGGTTGTCATAAGTAGCTCTTATTATTTTGAGATACGTCCCATCAATACCTAACTTATTGAGAGTTTTTAGCATGAAGGGCTGTTGAATTTTGTCAAAGGCCTATTCTGCATCTGTTGAGATAATCATGTGGTTTTTGTCTTTGGTTCTGTTTATATGCTGGATTATGTTTATTGATTTGCGTATGTTGAACCAGCCTTGCATCCCAGGGATGAAGCCCACTTGATGGTGGTGGATAAGCTTTTTGATGTGCTGCTGGATTTGGTTTGCCAGTATTTTATTGAGGATTTTTGCATCAATGTTCATCAGGGATATTGGTCTAAAATTGTCTTTTTTGGTTGTGTCTCTGCCAGGCTTTGGTATCAGGATGATGCTGGCCTCATAAAATGAGTTAGGGAGGATTCCCTCTTTTTTTATTGATTGGAATAGTTTCAGAAGGAATGGTACCAGCTCCTCCTTGTACCTCTGGTAGAATTCGGCTGTGAATCCATCTGGTCCTGGACTTTTTTTGGTTGGTAGGCTATTAATTATTGCCTCAACTTCGGAGCCTGTTTGTTATTGGTCTATTCAGGGATTCAATTTCTTCCTGGTTTAGTCTTGGGAGGGTGTGTGTGTCCAGGAATTTATCCATTTCTTCTAGATTTTCTAGTTTATTTGCATAGAAGTGTTTATAGTATTTTCTGATGGTAGTTTGTATTTCTGTGGGATCGATGGTGATATCCCCTTTATCATTTTTTATTGCATCTATTTGATTCTTCTCTCTTTTCTTCTTTATTAGTCTTGCTAGTGGTCTATCAATTTTGTTGATCCTTTCAGAAAACCAACTCCTGGATTCAGTGATTTTTTTATGGGTTTTTTGTGTCTCTATCTCCTTCAGTTCTTCTCTGATCTTAGTTATTTCTTGTCTTCTGCTAGCTTTTGAATGTGTTTGCTCTTGCTTCTCTAGTTCTTTTCATTGTGATGTTAGGGTGTCAATTTTATATCTCTCTTGCTTTCTCTTGTGGGCATTTAGTGCTATAAATTTCCCTCTACACACTGCTTTAAATGTGTCCCAGAGATTCTGGTATGTTGTGTCTTTGTTCTCATTGGTTTCAAAGAACATCTTTATTTCTGCCTTCATTTTGTTATGTACCCAGTAGTCATTCAGGAGCAGGTTCTTCAGTTTCCATATAGTTGAGCAGTTTTGGGTGAGTTTCTTAATCCTGAGTTCTAGTTTGATTGCACTGTGGTCTGAGAGACAGTTTGTTATAATTTCTGTTCTTTTACATTTGCCGAGGAGTGCTTTACTTCCAACTATGTGGTCAATTTTGGAATAAGTGTGATGTGGTGCCGAGAAGAATGTATATTCTGTTGATTTGGGGTGGGGAGTTCTGTAGATGTCTGTTAGGTCCGCTTGGTGCAGAGCTGAGTTCAATTCCTGGATATCCTTGTTAACTTTCTGTCTCGTTGATCTGTCTAATGTTGACAGTGGGGTGTTAAAGTCTCCCATTATTATTGTGTGGGAGTGTAAGTCTCTTTGTAGATCTCTAAGGACTTGCTTTATGAATCTGGGCTCCTGTATTGGGTGCATATAGATTTAGGATGGTTAGCTCTTCTTGTTGAATTGATCCGTTTACCATTATGTAATAGCCTTCTTTGTCTCTTTTGATCTTTGTTGGTTTAAAGTCTGTTTTATCAGAGACTAGGATTGCATCCCCTGCCTTTTTTTTGTTTTCCATTTGCTTGGTAGATCTTCCTCCATCCCTTTATTTTGAGCCTATGTGTGTCTCTGCACGTGAGTTGGGTCTCCTGAATACAGCACACTGATGGGTCTTGACTGTTTATCCAATTTGCCAGTCTGTGTCTTTTAATTGGAGCATTTAGTCCATTTACATTTAAGGTTAATATTGTTATGTGTGAATTTGATCCTGTCACTATGATGTTAGCTGGTTATTTTGGTCGTTAGTTGATGCAGTTTCTTCCTAGCATCGATGGTCTGTATATTTTGGCATGTTTTTGCAGTGGCTGGTACCAGTTGTTCCTTTCCTCCAGGAGCTCTTTTAGGGCAGGCATGGTGGTGACAAAATCCTCAGCATTTGCTTGTCTGTAAAGGATTTTATTTCTCCTTCACTTATGAAGTTTAGTTTGGCTGGATATGAAATTCTGGGTTGAAAATTCTTTTCTTTAAGAATGTTGAATATTGGCCCCCACTCTCTTCTGGCTTGTAGAGTTTCTGCTGAGAGATCTGCTTTTAATCTGAAGGGCTTCCCTTTGTGGGTAACCCGACCTTTCTCTCTGGCTGTTCTTAACATTTTTTCCTTCATTTCAACTTTGGTGAATCTGACAATTATGTGTCTTGGAGTTGCTCTTCTCGAGAAGTATCTTTGTGGCGTTCTCTGTATTTCCTGAGTTTGAATGTTGGCCTGCCTTGCTAGGTTGGGGAAGTTCTCCTGGATAATATCCTGTAGAGTGTTTTCCAACTTGGTTCCATTCTCTCCGTCACTTTCCAGTACACCAGTCAGATGTAGATTTGGTCTTTTCACCTAGTCCCATGTTTCTTGGAGGCTTTGCTCATTTCTTTTTACTCTTTTTTCTCTAAACTTCTCGCTTCATTTCATTCATCTGATCTTCAGTCACTGATACCCTTTCTTCCAGTTGATGGAATCGGCTACTGAGGCTTGTGCATTCGTCACGTAGTTCTCATGCCATGGTTTTCAGCTCCATCAGGTCATTTAAGGACGTCTCTACACTGGTTATTCTAGTTAGCCATTCGTCTAATCTTTTTTCAAGGTTTTTAGCTTCTTTGCGTTGGGTTCGAATTTCCTCCTTTAGCTCAGAGAAGTTTGATTGTCTGAAGCCTTCTCTCAACTCGTCAAAGTCATTCTCCATCCAGCTTTGTTCCATTGCTGGTGAGGAGCTGTGTTCCTTTGGAGGGCGAGAGGTGCTCTGATTTTTAGAATTTTCAGCTTTTCTGCCCTATTTTTTCCCCATCTTTGTGGTTTTATCTACCTTTGGTCTTTGTTGATGGTGACGTACAGATGGGGTTTTGGTGTGGATGTCCTTTCTGTTTGTTAGTTTTCCTTCTAACAGTCAGGACCCTCAGCTGCAGGTCTGTTGGAGTTTGCTGGAGGTCCACTCCAGACCCTGTTTGCCTGGATATCAGCAGCCGAGGCTGCAGAACGGCGAATGTTGCTGAACAGCAAATGTTCCTGCCTGATTGTTCCTCTGGAAGCTTCGTCTCAGAGGGGTACCCAGCCGTGTGAGGTGTCAGTCTGCCCCTACTGGGGGGTGCCTCACAGTTAGGTTACTCGGGGGTCAGGGACCCACCTGAGGAGGCAGTCTGTCCATTCTCAGATCTCAAACTCTGTGCTGGGAGAACCACTACTCTCTTCAAAGCTGTCAGACAGGGACATTTAAAGCTGCAGAGGTTTCTGCTGCCTTTTGTTTGGCTATGCCCTGCCCCCAGATTTGGAGTCTACAGAGGCAGGCAGGCCTCCTTGAGCTGTGGTGGGCTCCACCCAGTTTGAGCTTCCCAGCCACTTTGTTTACCTACTGAAGCCTCAGCAGTGGCGGGCGCCCATCCCCCAGCCTTACCGCCACCTTGAAGTTTGATCTCAGGCTGCTGTGCTAGCAATAAGCGAGGCTCTGTGGGCATGGGACCCTCCGAGCTATGCACGGGATATAATCTCCTGGTGTGCCGTTTGCTAAGACAGTTGGAAAAGTGCAGTATTAGGGTGGCGGTGACCCAATTTTCCAGGTGCTGTCTGTCACCCCTTCCCTTTGCTAGGAAAGGGAATTCCTTGACCCCTTACGCTTCCTAGGTGAGGCGATGCCTCACCCTGCTTCGGCTCACACTCGATGGGCTGCACCCGCTGTCCGGCATCCACTGTCCGACAAGCCCCAGTGAGATGAACCCAGTACCTCAGTTGGAAATGCAGAAGTCACCTGTCTTGTGCATTGCTCATGCTGGGAGCTGTAGACTGGAGCTGTTCCTATTAGGCCATCTTGGAACCGCCTCTCCCACATTTTCTTTATCTGTTCATCTGTTGATGGACGTTTATGTTGCTTCCATATCTTGGCTATTGTGAATAATGCTGCAGGGACCGTGGAAGTGCTGATGTCTTTCTTGACATAAAGTTTCATTTCCTTATACACTCTGAGATGGGATTCTTGGATCATGTGGTAGTTGATATTTTCAGTTTTTTGGGGAATTTTAGTAATGGCTGTATTAATTTATATTCCTACCAGCAGTATACAAGGGTTCTGTTTTTGTCACATCCTCATCAACACTTACTTTGTTTTGTCATTTTGATAATGGCCATTGTGGCCTGGCGCAGTGGTTCACGCCTGTAATCCTAGCACTTTGAGAGGTTGAAGCAAGAGGATTGCTTGAGCCCAGAAGTTTCAGACCAGCTTGGGCAACATAGTGGGACCTTGTCTCTATAAAAAATAAAACAAAAATTAGCCAGGTGTGTTGATATACAGCCGTTGTCCCAGATACTTAAGAGACTGTGGTGGGAGAATCGCTTGAGCCTGGGAGGTCAAGGCTAGAATGATTCATGAATGCACCACTGCACTCCAGCCTGGGTGACAGCAAAAAAGCCATTCAGGTGTGAGGTGATATCTTATTGTGGTTTTTATTTGCATTTTCTTGATGATTAGTGATGTTGAGCATTTTTCATACAGCTGTTGTCCATTTATGTGTCATCTTTTGAGGAATGTCTATTCAAGTCCTTTGCCTATTTTTTTAATCTGGTTGTGTTTTTGGAACTTTCTTTCATTTAGTTTCCTTACATATTTTGGGTATTAACCCCTTATCGGAGGTATGGTTTGTAAACATTTTTTTTCCTATCTATAGGCTGTCTCTTTATATTATGGGAATTTTTAAACATATACACAAAAGAATAATAATCAGGGACTCTTTAGGTTCCTAATTCGTAGCTTCAAGAGAACATTTTCTTTCTTTTTTTTTTTTAAAAGAGTATAAATTAGTATTTCCTTAGTATTAGATATCTAGGAAGTTCTCTCTATTGTCTCATGAACTTTTTTTTTAATAGTTGGTTTATTCAAATAAGGGTCCACTCATTACACACATAAGCTTAATAAGCCTTCTAGTCTGGAAGATTCCACCTTCCTTTTTCCTTTTCCTTTTACTGCCCATCCACATTCTGGATATTACTAATTGTATCAAGTGTCATTTAGTGTCTTCTCCTGGCCCCTGTGTTTGCTATAAACTGGATTTAGTTCTGGTGGCCTGATCAGAACCAGGTTTGAATTCTTGGCAAGAATCCTTCCTTCTGCATCCTGTCAGAAGGCATGTGATGTCCAGTTGTCTCTTCATAATGCGATCGATCAGGTGCCAGAGGTGCTAGGGTTTTGTTTATTATTATTATTATTATTATTGTTATTATTTAACTGCACAAGTAATATATATTGTTCCTTTACCCCCCCCAAAAAAACAACAATAATAGACTGCCAAATTTTTGGACCTTTTCTGCATTTAGAGGTAGTTGAAATCACAAGGGAAAGTGGTGGTCTCTAGGTCAGGGATCCCCCACCCCTGTGGCTTGTTAGGAACCGGGCTGCACAGAAGAAGGTGAGCCGTGGGGCGAGAGCGAGCATTACCACCTGAGCTCCCCATCCTGTCAGATCAGCAGCAGCATTAGAGTCTCATAGGAGCAGGAACCCAATTGTGAACTGCACATGGAAGGGATCTGTGTTGTGCACTCCTTATGAAAATCTAACTAATGCCTGATGATCTGAGGTGGAAGAGTTTCATCCTGAAACCATCCCCTCTGACCCTCTCTGTGGAAAAATTATCTTCCATGAAATCAGTCCCTGGTGCCAAAAAGATTAGGGGCTGCTGTACTAGGGCCACCCCCTCCCCTATTCCTGGTAGAAATAATTGCCTCTCAGAATGCTCTGAGTGAAGACAGGAGCCTCCTGGGCTGGATGGAGAGTGGAGAGTAGCGCAGAGTTAAATCATTTGGGGATCCTTCCACAATCCCCCATCCAATCACCCTGCCTACCACCTCAGTCCATGCTGCTCCTCCCATCAGTTATCTCTGAGCTTACTGTACTCACAGCCTGCTCCTAGAGCTTCTGCTATGGGAGAGAGGGTTGTCCAGTCCAGGCCACTGTGGCTTCTGCCTTTCAGGGATTCATTATAATTTCCAGTCCATCAGAAGCATTCTTGGTTGTTTCCTGATGGAATGAAACTGTTTTGAAATTGCCCATTCTGTAGGTCAGAAATGGTTGAATATCAGCAGTTTCATGTGGTTGAACCTAATAAATAATGGGGTTAGACTAAAATGGTTACATATTTCTCACCCCAAGTTATGTCCTTATAATGTATTTATACCTGACATTATATATTTGTGACCTGTTTCCCTCTAGAATATAAGCCATGTGAGATCAAAGTCACTTTCTGCCCAGTTTGCACCATATCACCAACACTCACAACAGTTCCTGGCCCATCTTTGCTCTGTCAGTATTTTTTGAGGGCTTGAACATAGTCATTTGAATAGAGAGATAGGCTGGAGTTTGTGTTTTGGAGACATCTTGATGAAAATCTCAATGGCTGTCAACGTCCATGTGTTTGGAGGTAATAGTTTAAGAAAATGATTATAATATGATTGCTAAATAGAGTGGAATACAAAACTCCATATTCAGGATGATCCAGATGTATAAAGTATTACAGATGATACTGTAAAGTCTGAATTGGGCACTGAGCCTTGGGTTAATCTGTTACTTAAACGGTATAACTATACGCTGTTGCATTTCCCAGATCTTTTACTCACATGTCTTAAATGTAGATGTTTCACATACTGGCTCTTTCAAGAAAGCAATTGGGTCAGAAGATGGAGACTAGAAAGAGAAGAGGTATTGCCATCAGATCTGGTTTCATTCTATCTTAGCCAGGTAACCTTAAGATCTTCTACTATTTTTCTGTTTATGAGACATATGGATAACCTGCCCTCTTAATGTTTCCTTGGAAGTTCAAAGTCTCTAACAAGTGCCTTTTGTGGGATCTTGCATGTGTTAACCTTCTCAGTAACTGAGTACCATTATTGAGAGTGTGTGCATACTGGCTGGAGGGTCCACTAGTTGACACTACTTTACAACAACAGGAGGAAAGAATCTGTTAAAAGAAGGATCCCTGGCAGGGTGCAGTGGCTCACGCCTGTAATCCCAACATTTTGGGAGGCTGAGGCAGGCAGATCACCTGAGGTCAGGAGTTCGAGACCAGCCTGGTCAACATGGTGAAACCCCGTCTTTACTAAAAATACAAAAAAAAAGTAGCCAGGTGTGGTGAGCACCTGTAATCCCAGCTACTGGGAAGGCTGAGGCAGGAGAATTGCTTGAACCCAGGAGGCAGAGGTTACAGTGAGCCGAGATTGCTCCATTGCACTCAGCCTAGGCAACAAGAGTGAAACTCCATCTCAAAAAAAAAAGAAGGATCCCTAAGAGAATATAATTTAGCGTGAAATCTCAATTTTTACATTGATTAGTTATTTGCGGTGATAATGTTTTGAATATATTAGGTTAGACAAGATTTTAAAGTTAATTTTACCTGTTTCTCTTTTACTTTTTCAGTGACCACTAGAAATTTTAAAACTACGTAGGTGGCTAACATCATATTGCTGTTGGATGCATCTTTTAAGTGCTGCTGCCTTTGATTGAGCTGAGTGGGTTCCAGTTAACCAGGCTTGAGCACGTATATCATTCATTATGTGTTTGAACATCTCATAGCACAAGATGCCTTGTGGTTTGAGCATATATATCATTCATTATGTGTTTGAACATCTCATAGCAGAAGATGCCTTGTGGTTAATGCCCTCTATGTGTTTTACTGATAGCACATTTCTTAGTAAAGTGAATCTTGGTGTATTGAGACAGGCATCTCCTGCCTCCACTTGCTGATAGCATCAGATACAAATAGGCTGTGCCATTTTTAGCCTGGGGTTTCCCAGAGTGATACCCACAGCCTCAACTTGTTTAACAGAATTGTAACATCCTGTAAAGCCACCCCGTGGATTATAGAATTCCAGGGCAGCTGGGGCAGGAGCATTGAATCAGGAGGTTTCATCTTGACTCTGTTTGGCCCTGTGCAAATCACTTTACCCACTACACGTTGGTTCTTTCTTCCAAATGGAGGGCTGAATTGCACCATCTCTCTCTCTCATTCTTTTTTTTGTTTGTTTGTTTGTTTGTTTGTTTGTTTGAGACGGTCCCACTCTGTTGCCCAGGCTAGACTGCAGTAATGCAATCTCGGCTCACTGCAAGTGTGAGCCACTGTGCCTGGCCAGGCTCCTTTTCCCTACACTGCCCGTGTATTCTCTCCAGGGACTTACCTAGAACCACACACATTGGCCTATTGCCATAAGTTTGTCAGCACGTTGTCTCAGAAAAAAAAAAAAAAAATCCTCATCCTAAAGTGTTCTTCAAAGGCTAGCGAGATTGTTTAATAATACGGCTATTCTTATTTTATAGATGGCCAAGCTAAAGCACATCATTTTCTTTTCCTTCAGTGCCAGCATGAGCAGGGCGGGGGGACCAACCTCAGATTTAAGAAAGACATGTGGCTGATTTTTAGGGTTGTTTTTAGAAACATTAGATTTCTTCTCTAATAATGAAATATACTTTTGAAGGACTCTGACAATGCTGGAAGCTCTTTTAAGAAAAATGTCATTCTTATCTGAAAATCTTTTTTTTTCTTCTCTCTCTCATGCTACATTACAGCTGATGAAGTTAAAAAGCCTAGGCATAAGAAAAGGGGAGCCCTGGGTGTGACTGCCCTGGAAAAAGAGGTAGAGAGTGCAGTGGGTTCAAGTATGTTTGGGTATGTGCAGTCAGTCTTTGTGTCTTTCTCATTCAAGTAAATTCCATAGCAATTAAAGTGAAAATAATCATCTTTCATTTGTGAGTAGAGCATCCATAGAAAGCAACATATATCTTGGTCTAGAACTTAAATTCCAAAAGAATGTGTTATATTTTTCATTTTCCCGTTTTTGTTGCACAGGGACAAGTTTCCTGATGCTTCCTTGCCATAGGCCCTGGGCTCTGTGTGTAGTGTTCTTCCCAACAAAAATTAAAAATAGGAAAATCAGAATCTATACCAAGAACTTTGTCTAGGAGGCTTGTCTGCAGTAGGTTTCTTCAGTGCCTATGCCTCCTGCTGGATTGTGTTTGATTAATCCGTTTCTTTTAACTTGTACAAGGTCCCCATTGTTAGAGCCACAAGTCATTTGGCCACTGAGGGTAAAAGATGGTTAGGAGTGGGATTTGTTCCACTTCTTTGCAGCGATTAAACAGTCAGTTTGAACTGGGGAAAGTATTTGACCTTTAGTCTGTCCTAAAAGAATGTCATCAGGCTATTTATACATTAAAAGGCTCCCATAAGATATGTACTCCCAGATTCATAATTTTGGAACTTCTCTCCTATGGTACACACCCTTGTATGTATGCACACCTGGCTCTCACTGAGTCATTTATGGGAAACTGAAGCAAGATGTTCTGTTAATAGGGGAAAAAAGACCTCATAAAAGAGTCAAAGTAAATGAGACTTAGAGAAATGTAGAAGCATGACTATGCATCACTGGGCCTTTGCTTAGTTTTTATTCATCAGCCATGGAGAAGAAAGGCATGACTCTTTCCTGCCTCCCACACCCACCGGACTTGTAAAGCTCGACTTCGATGATGCATTATAAAGTGGTGCACAGGATTGGTTTTTAATAAGATTTTTGCCATTGGAGCAAAGCAAGACTGTTTCCTGCCAGCTGCTTTATTCAAGTCAGGAGGCATTTTGTTGTCTCCTCCTGTACTTGTGGTACATGGGCCCTCCATTTTCTAGCCCAGTTCTTGTTAGATACCTTTGCATATTCATTTGTATGTATGGGAGAACTGATGATATGGCCTTTCTTTCACCCCCAACTACTAACTGTCCATGCCATTAAAGATACATGGACAGGGGATTCCAGCAATTTCTACAGTTGCTCTTCTTTCTCTTTACCATTAATCCTGATGATTGTAGGAAATCAGTACACCATATTTATTATGCAAATCTAAGAAAAACAACTAGATCTATAAACTATTTGAAAAGATGCCCACATTGTATTTTTTTGTTGTTTTTTTAGATAGGATGTTTTTCTGTTGCCCGGGGTAGAGTGCAGTGGCCTGATCGCAGCTCACTGTAGCCTCTACCTCCTGGGCTTAAGCAATCCTCAGCCCGTCTAGTAGCTAGGATTACAGGAATCTGCCACTGTGCTTGGTAATTTTTTTTTTTTAAGGAGATGGGGTCTCACTATGTTGCCCAGGCTGGTTTCAAACTCCTGGCCTCAAGCAGTCTTCCTGCTTTGGCCTCCCCAAAGTGCTGGGATTATAGGCATGAGCCACTGCACCCAGCTACATATTTTTTAGAAAAGGATCAGGTGAGTAGGACTTGCTCAACTGCTATCACTGTCAGAAATATCTCAAGGTGAAACTTGCAAACATATCAGTAAGGAGAAGGATGAGATTTCTTTTTTAATAGTCTTCTTTATCAGGAATGTTTTGCAGATATTGATTTTTTTTTTTACAATGAGAAAAATATGACCAAAAACTGAATATTAAAGGAAGCAGAGTGTGATTCCCGGTGCTAAACAGTTTCTGTAAAATGTGGCTAATAACATATTGGCCTGTTGTGCCTAAGGCCTGTGTTTGGGTTATGCCTTCTCAAAGAATGCAGTGGAAGAATCTCAGCTTAGAAGTGAGGACATCCAGAATTCTTTCCTGGCTGTGCCGTGAAATTCCTTTGTCACTTAGTGTCCTCATCTGCTAAATGAGGGTGTTGAATTGATTCCTAAAAGTTCTGGTATCCTCCCCTCTTCAGATTATTTCTTCAACTTATTTTCTTGGTAGAACTGGGAGAGGTTCGACTTTGCTTTTGTCACGCATTCTTACTCATCAGGAAAGTCCCGCTATAAACACAGTGCTGAGGGATCAGTTATGTCAGTCTGTTTCCTTCTCCCAGAGACCAGCCCTGCCTTGGGCTTCCCCTAGAACTTTATGTCATAGCATAAAGGCCCGTGTCTGGGCCCTGAGGTTGGGAGTATGCTCTGATGTCAAGTATTTGATCATTCTCTTTCTGCCTCTTGATGACTAGAAAGCGTTTTATGGTAAAGAGTTACGCAAGAAGCCTTTGTTTAGCTCTTTCTCTCATTACTAAAAATAGTAAGCTATTTTTAACCCTTACTGTTCTTACTTCTTCTTACTCATTTCCCTCACTCTTTAGCTGAGAATGTCACCTCCACCTTTATAGAGAAGAGAGAAACTTAAGCATAAACTCTTCACCTTCCCTTTCCCCAGTTACTTGCGTCCCTGTTCTTTGTCATCCTCTTGTCTGTAGCTGTCCTTGAAGTGGTGTCCACTATTCCCCTGGATGAGGTTCATTCTTACGTTCTGTTCCATAACCTAGTTGTGTTATTAACTTCCCATCCTACATCCTTTTATTAAAAATCCTACACTACCAATTTTTGAGTTCCTATTAGGTGTCACAATCAGTTAATCCCACTTATGGCATACAGCAGTCATTATTCCAGTTTATAGTTGAAGAAACTTAGGCCCTTACTGTGTTTCTGACACTGCTTATTATCACAGCTCTAGAAGACATCTTCTATCCACCTTATCCTTCCCTTTTACAAAAGGTGAGAAAACTGAGGCCCAAAGAGGTTGTTGTCACCACCTATGTAGAGTGAGGATTTTTATTTTTGTGCTATTGTTTAGCGTGATCTCATGGAATATAATAGAAAATAAGGGGAAACTATGGTACCTGTTTATTGAGCAGCCTTCCTTGACTGGGATATAAACATCCATTGGTTTTCCTCCTTTTTCATGCCACCACAAGCACTCAGGGGCACTCTTGATACCAGAACAATGGGAGGATCTTAGTGATATTGGTCCAAATACATAAGTTTTCACTTCTCTTTTTTTTGAGACAAGATCTCACGCTCGCCCAAGCTGGAGTACAGTGGCGCCACAGCTCACTGCAGCCTTGACCTCCCAGGCTCAGGTGATCTTGCCACCTCAGCCCCCCAAGTAGCTGGGACTACAAGGGTGTGACACCACACCCAGCTAATTTTTTGTATGTTTTTGTAGAGACAGGGTTTCACTGTGTTGCCTGGGCTGATCTTGAACATCTAAACTCAAGGGTTCCACCCACCTTGGCCTCCTAAAGTGCTGGGATTACATGTGTGAGCCTCACTTCCTTCTGGTTATTGAGACAGAATTGTTCCACTTCTTAGTCTGATGTTTCTGTCAGAATTTTTTCTCATGACTGCCTATTCACGCTGCTGTTTGATTCTTGGGATATATTTTAAATGATGGGTAGATTCACTTCCCCTAAACCGTCCTCCTTATGAGCAGCCGTTATTCTGCTCTGCCAGTAAATTAATTGACTCACGATTCTGCATGTTGGGGCTTGTTGTGGATACAGTCCATATTCTGAAATGTCCTCAGAGGTCGATGATTGTGTTTGCTTCTGCCAGGGGATGGGTGTTTGCCCTCAGCTTGTTTGCAACACCACATTTCCTCAAAGGAAACGTATTAACTAACAGCTATCTTCAAGCCAATGTAAGAGTCTTGATTCAAGAAACAACCTACCAGTCAGTCTATTTCTAGGCTTTTCTCCGTCTCTTTGAAAGTGCCAGTGTTCTTCCTTTCACTCTCTTGAACTCATTTTTCCTGCCAGCACACATCATTTTGTCTCCTTTACTTTTCCATAGGCTGTTTTTTTTTTTATTTGTCTACTAGCTTTTCTTATCACATATCCCTGCTTGACAACCTTAAGCAATTTGTTGGATACCCTTGATTTGAGGCCCATCAATATGTCATACTTTGGGATTGGCAGAAGAAATGTTTAGAAGCATATTTTCCATAAATGATAGTGACAAGTGCCAAGCACTTGCTTCATGTTGTCTCATTCAGTTTTCACGGGGACTTTATAAGGTAAGTGGTATTACTCCTGTTTAAGGAAACTGATATAACTGAGGTGCAGAGAGACGAGAGTGACTTTCCCAGAGGCACACAGCTAGTGAGTGGTAAAGCCAGTAGATAAGCCAGTCCCTGAAATCCGTGTTTTCCAGTAGGATCCCAAGCTATGGGGAGATAAAAATTAGTCCCCTTGCCTAGCTAGAGGGCTTTAAAGGTCAAAGCAAGAGGAAGAAGCAGACCTTATCTTTTAGTTCTGTAAGTTAGAAGTGTATCGTGGGTCTCACTGAAACTAGAAAAATTGTCAGCACGGCTGCATTCTTTTCTGGAGGCTTAGGGTAGAATCCCTTTCCCTGCCTTTGCCACTCACCTTGGCATATGGCCCTCATCCATCTTCAGAGCCAGCAATGGCAGTGGAGTCCTCACCTCTCACCATGCTGACATTGACTCTTCTGCCTCCGTCTTCCACATGTGACGACTCATGTGAAGACATGCCACACACCTAGTTAATCCAGAATAACCTTTCTATTTTAAAGTCAGCTTGTTAGCAACCTTAATTCCATTTGCTCTCTTAGTTCCCCTTTGCCATCTAAAGTAATATATTCATAGGTTCTAAGGGTTAGCATGTGGACATCTTCGGAGGGGCCATTATTTGAAATCTAAAATGGAGATGTTATTGCATCGCAGTCTATTGGGAGGTAGCCACTGGAGGTTTTTGCAGCCTCGTTTTTATATTTAAGCAAGGGTGTATATGTGTGTCTTAGTCTGTTCGGGTTGATACAACGGAATACCATAGACTGGGTAGCTTCTAAGCAACAGAAATTTCTCACAGTCCTGGAGGCTGGGAAGTCCGAAAAAAGTTGCCAGCAGATTTGGTGTCTGGTGAGAACCTACTTTCTCACAGATAGCACCTTCTCATTGTGTCCTTACATGGTGGTAGAAGGGCGACCTAGCTCTCTGGGATCTCTTTTATAAGGGGTCTGATCCCAATCATGAGAGATCTGCCTAATCACCTCCAAAAGGCTCCATCTCCTAATACCATCACATCTTGTGAGTTTGGATTTCAGCATAGTAATTTTGGGAGGACACAAAACTTCAGACCATAGCAGTAGGGATGTTGCTAATACCTCACGAAGAAAGAACTTAAAGAAGCTGAGTAATTTGCCCAAGACCACACAAAAATTCATTTGAATCCAGGGACAAAACTATATTTCCTGTGTTTTCTCCATGTCACTCAGAAAATTCAGCATGAGGGAGAAATATGATTCTTAATATAGAATCATATTTCTATATTGAAATATGATTTCAATATAGCTGTTTTGGCTAGAACTTGGAAGTGAACAGGCAGGCTTAATTGGGCAACAGTCCCCACTTTGTGGGGTGTGATCGGCAGGCTTATTCCAGGCTTCTTGCTGAGTTATAAAACTTCTGATTTATCTGATAGAGACATTCAGAAGGAGGACTGGTGCTATTAAAATTATACACATTTCATTCTAGAATTTCTTTTGAGGGCATCATCCACTCCCCTCAGCTGTGATTGTAAACCTCATTGCTCTTGGTCAGAATTTCATTCAGCATTAACAATGACACATCCTGTTATGCTGTGCAGGTGTGTTGCTGTTTATAGGAATTTAAGTTTAGATCATTAAATGTTTCAATACTGAATGTATTGACAAGTTGATGACGCAGAAAACTACAAATAGCTGGGCAAACTATAAGAGGTGTTTCTCGTCTGCACCTTCCCTTCTGGTATCTTGACAGTATAGCCCAAAAATGGTTTTAAGCCCTTGCTTCTCCCCCAGGGCTACCCTCTTTGCTTGCACCTTACAAGGTTGAGTGTTGTGAGGCCCCATCTGGTGCCGACTCCAATTCTGTCTCTAGCCCAGACCCACACTTGTGAGCTGCTATGAGTTATCTGGGCATCTTGGTTGACTTAATCTTCCTAACATCCTTGTAAATAGGTGGATGAATACTATGTTTTATGATTGGAAAATGAAGAATCAAAAAGATATGGCAATTTGGTTTAAGTCCACATAGCTAGTAGTTAGGGAGCTTTGTTGAGAAAGAAAAATGCATGAGAGGAAATTAAGACTGTAGTTAATAATTATCAGGTGCATATTAACGTTGCATGAAGCTTAACATAAATACATGTTATTCTTAAGGTTAAAAAGTTCAAAACAAAGGCGGGGGTTCCAAGGCAAATGGGTGGGGATAGACAGGAGATGGGCAGAGGTAGATGAAATGCGGGTGTTATGGTGTGGAAGTCAGTTGGAGTATAGCCACTGGAGGCTTTTGTGGCCCTGTTTTCATATCATAGTTATAAGTGGGATGTTGCTAATGCTTGACTCATCAAAGGCTGAAACAAAGCCAGAGCTGAAGTTGAGTACGTGTCACCGTTTTATTGGTTAATCTTTCAAAAAGAGAAAAGCCTCTGTTTATACAGGCTGAAACAGTCATTTGACCTGTTCTTCAACTCCATCTGGAATTGCTTTGGGGTTAACTTAGCATTTCCCCTAAAGCGCATATGACAGTGGGTTGGGAGGAGCTCGGATGGGGTTTTTATTCCTCCAGAGCGCTGAGGCCTTATTTCTGAGTGAGGTGGCCTTGGTGCCAGCTAATGCCACTGTTTAGTGTGTGATGAACTAGAAGTAACAGGTTAATTTTGGCCAGTAGACTTGCCAGCTGTGTAAACGGAACCAGTGAAACTATTTCTCAGTGCTGCCTCCCACCCCTGGAAGAGGACATCATGTTACCTACCTGCCCCTGTTGGCTTCCCTTGACCCATCGCTCCCATGCTGCCCCTCCTCCCTGTGTTACTCATCAGTTCAAATTTAGAATAATTGAATGCACAGAGAAAGTGGCTTGTTCTGAAAACTTCTGACAAGAAATTTTTAGGTGACTTGGTACTAGATTAATTTTAGCCTCTCTTATGGATCCAAAACTGTTTTGTCAGAAGACTTGAACTAAGACACTTTAGAATTAATTACGGCTGGGAAAAAGAACAATCTAAATGAGGCAGCAAACAAAGATTCCTAAATATGGAGCAAGACAAGTGGCTCTTTATTTCAGTGGGTCAGTGGCATGAAAAAATATAGTTGGGGTTACAGGCAGGAATTACTCTTAGAGACATGGGAATTAAATGCAAAGTAAGTACCTTGTTTGGACCCTGAAACTAACAAAGCAACTGTTTAAAAACAAATTTTTTTAAGACATTGGGGAAATTTGCATCTGCTCTGAGTCAAAGCCTGGGATTTGTGTCTGTGAAAAAGCTAATAGAGGAAGCAAGTTGGACAAAATTTAAGAAATTGTTGAATCTGGGTGATGTGTATATGGTGTTAAGTATATGATTTTCCACATCTGTGATGATGAAACATTTTTGTATTGACTTCTTAAGTGTCTTACCTGGCCTTTCTGAGCCCACAGTTGAGTTGCACCTGCAATCCAAAGTGGTTACCCCGTCATGGCTGCCAGACCACAGACACTTTAATTCTTGTTGTGCGGTGTGTTGCTGCCAGCCCAGAGCCAAAAAAGCTGAATACCACCCTGAAGCTTTTGTAAACAATTGTCTTTAGCTTATCCAGAGGAATTGAGTCTGGAGTAAAGACCCAAATATTGACCTAGATAAAGTTGACTCACCAGCCCTCGGAGGATGGAAAGATGGCCTTAAAATAAAACAAACAAAAACCTTTTTTGCTTTATTTTGTAGGACCACTATGAGACCTCAGTCCTTCTATGATGGAAGTCATTCTTGTGCCAGAGGAGTGTGCCATATTCCAATGGCTGAGCCGTTTTGCCCCAAAACGAGAGAGGTGTGTAGTCTTTCTGGAAGGTGTACCAGAATAAATCATGTGGGCTTGGGGTGGCATCTGGTTAATTGGCAGAGCGAGTGGCCCCATACCCTCACTCAAGTTTGCTTTGTATTATGCAAAGTTTTATGAAGAGTTATTTCCTGTTGCTAATAATTTCCTGTTCCTCTGTTACTCTCAGTCATTTTAAGCCGAACCACTCAAAGTTGCAACCTACCTTTTTAATAAGTTTTGATTTTGCTATCTAGATAAAATGATTTAACATAGAATATCACATTACTCAAGAGTATGCAGTCTGGAGCCAGATTACTTAGGATCAAATCTCTGCTCTTCAACAAAGTAGCTGTGTCCAAGAGGACAAATTATTTGACATCTGTGGGTTTCAGTTATCTTACTTCTAAAATGAAGATAATTATAGCATGTACCTTATAAGACTGTGTGAGGGATGAGAGAGTTAATACTTAATGAAGTCTCTGAACCATGCCTGTCAGTTATGGAACATCCAATGGCTGGTAACTGCTTTTATGAATTAAATTACTATTATTGATCTTCTAAAAATGGTCAGATTGGCAGCTGTTGCCTTTGACCTGAGTTTGGCCATTACTGCCCAGGCTTCTGTCTACCATTACAGCCAAATCACAGAACTATGGGGACAGCCCCACAAGGGCCAGTGGTGGTATAAGGGGTGGAATCACAGTTTTAGTTCCCAAGCAACAAAAATGGCTACCATGACTAAGAAGCCTATGGCTTGGTCCACATGTGCTACTTCTCTTATAATCCCAGGTCTGAAAGTCAGGTGCAACTCAAAAGATCAGAAGTATCGTTAGAGATTAACTGCTTCATAAAATCTCCCTTATGAGTTAACTTAGAGAATATAAATACCTAAACACGTTAGTCATTCAGATAATGTTAACACCTGCATATAGAGAGTAGATGATTTCTTTTAGCATTTATGTTTTATCCTACATAATCACAGAAAACCCATTTCCTTATAGTTAACAGCAAGGGCACCTAAACTGAGGACACAGGGTTGGGAGAAGTATTTCTAGTCTCAAACAAGAATTTGGAATCTAAAACCGAGTACTGAGGGAAGCCATTTCGGAGATACCACTGCGCATTGATTTTCTCTGACTTCTAGGAAAGTACGTTTTTTACTTGTTTTTTTTTAAAAAAAAGTGGCAGGCGAAGTTTGTATATGTATGTATAGCATGTTTCTGGATAGTTATCCACAGAATGTATCAGAATGCTGCTAGTCTTCCTCTGAAGCACAGATCTGTCCACATAATAGATTTGCTATCCTGGGGGAAATGAAGTATGGATAAAATTCTTGTCCACTTCAAAATGGGGGCAGCTTGGGAAGAAATAGTCTAAGGAGAGAATATGCATGCTCGTATGAATCTGAGGTCAGTTCTTAGGCAAAATACAGTGACTTGGGGAACTAGGAGTAGAGGTAGATGGGGAAAGCACAACGGAGCTGTATAGAGCACATGTAAATGTGGGTCTGTGGTGATAATCTCCGGTAATCCAAGTTAGCCTCCCTTGAAGCCAAATTAATTCAGCTAAAGGACCCTTCATAAAGACTGACAGAATACTGGGAAAGGCAATTTAAGAAAATGGCAAAATAAGCATTCAGAAAGAAATTTTTAAATATTGTCCAAAAACATGAAGAGTAAATAGTGCTGCCACTTGGTAATTTTCACTTTTAACATCCACATGATCTTTCATGTACTGATGGAATAGGACTGTCATGATGAATTGTCAAGTGGCAAGCAAGATACTCAGTGGTTGTACCATATTCTACCATTTATGTTAAAGTATGTATATATACAAAGAAGTAAGTATGTAAATATTTATATGCAAATAAAATATTTTTGGAAAGTTAACAAAAAAAGCTGGTAACAGGAAACAGGGAAGATGGCAGATAAGAGACAGGGCTGGCCGCCACGGTGGCTCACGCCTGTAATCCCAGCACTTTGGGAGGCCAAGGCAGGCGGATCATGAGGTCAGGAGATCAAGAACATTCTGGCTAACATGGTGAAACCCTGTCTCTACTAAAAATATGAAAAGTTAGCCAGGCATGGTGGCAGGCACCTATAGTCCCAGCTACTTGGGAGGCTGAGGTAGGAGAATCGCTCGAACCTGGGAGGCAGAGGTTGCAGTGAGCCAAGATCGTGCCACTGCACTCCAGCCTGGGTGACAGAGACTCCATGTCAAAAAAAAAAAAAAGTAAAGAAAAGACAGGGCTAACGTGCAGCTTCCACAAGGACGGACAGAATAGCATATGGAGACACTATGATCTTTTGTTCCAAGAACCACTGTAGGAACTTACCGGGAAAACCAAAAGAATTCAAAGATCCTTTGAAAGAAGCGGCACACCACTGCAAATTCTGCAAAACAGGCAAAAAACTGAGTTCCCAAAGTGTGAGTCGGGGAGAACCTACCTCTGAATACACATCCCCACTGGGGAAATCTAAAAATCCAGATCATGGAGGAAGAATTTAACCTTACCTAGAGGTGAAACGGATTTAGGGGGTTACGTGAAATATGAAAGTAGAAGTAGCAACAGGAAGTGCTTTGGATGTACTCCCAGTCTCCAGCTTGAGTCCAGGGAAGCCAGCCCTGACTATATCTCACAGTGGCCCTCAGGAAAGGCAGCCAGTGGAATTGGAGAGTGATGGCAGGGCGAAGGAAGCTCCCAAATGAAATCAGTAGTGGTTTCAGCTGGTCACAAATTTTCTCAGGCAGAGTCCAAGGGACTAATGGGAGCCGCAGCAGATACAAGTGAGTACAGGAGCTGCTGCCGATGGAGTGGGCAGGTGGGAAGGAGTGAGGTCCAAAGGCCATGCTTGCTTTCCCAGTGGGGTAGCTCACAGCCTGGGGCAAGGTCTGAGCAGGGCACTGCAGGAGTGAGACTAGCCTCACCAACTGCATAGTAGCTGGATGAGGCCTCTTGCTGCTGTCTCTCCCCCACTACCCCGGTAAAGATTATGATACAGCAGAGGCAGTCAAGATCTCCTCTGGAACATAAACCCAGTGGCCTAACAAACCACCCCCATCCCCCAATTTCCCACAGTGGCTGCAGCAAGCCCTGCCCAAGAAGAGTCCGAGCCCAGAACCACCTAACCCTGCCCCCACCTGATGGTATTTCCCTACCCACCCTGGTAGCCAAACACAAAACATTTATTGCCCTGCCTATTGCCTGAGAAACCAAAATAGTTACATTGGGCATCTTAGGGCAAGCTTAGAGCCCCCTACTCCTTCTGCAGCTGGTGCTCTCTTGAAAGTGCCACCTCCTGGCTGGAGGCCAGTCAACTGAGGCCATTACAGCAACTCATAAAATAATAACCCTGATCCCAGGACGGAAAAGACAACACCTAATTTCACTGCCTGCAACATCCTGGCTAACCAGAGATCCTGAATATGTCCACATGACAACTTCACTGCTAGCATAAGCAGCATTCAAGAGAGCCAGCACACTAAACATATCTACAACCAATGACTCTTGCAGAGTTTACTTCACTTCCCTGCCACATCTACCAGAGCAGGTGCTAGTAGCCACAGCTTGGAGACCTGAAGATGGATCACATCGCAGTACTCATTGCAGACATCCCGCAGCAACAGCCCAGAGCCTGGTGGCCTCAATGGGTGGCTAGACCCAGAAGAGCAATAACAGTCACTGCAGTCCAGCTCTCAGGAAGCCCCATCCCTAGGGGAAAGGGGAGAGCACCACATCAAGGGATCACCCCATGAGACAAGAAAATCTGAACAGCAGGCCTTGAGTTTCAACGTCTCCACTAAAATAGTCTACCAAAATGACAAGGTACCAGAAAAGCAATTCTGGTAATATGACAAAGTGGGGTTCTGTAACACCCCCAAAAGATCACACCAGCTCCCTAGCAATGGATCCAAACCAAGAGGAAATCTCTGAATTGCCAGATAAGGAATTCAGAAGATTGGTTATTAAGCTACTCAAGGAAATAACAGAGAAAGGTAAAAACCAGCATAAAGAAATTTTAAAAAACAATACAGGATATGGATGAAAACTTCTCCAGAGAAATATCATAAAGAAAAAATAAATCCCAGCTTCAGGAAATGAATGACACACTTAGAGAAATACAAAATGTAGTGGAAAGCTTCAACAATAGGCTAGAACAAGTAGAAGAAAGAACTTCAGAGCTTGAAGACAAGGCTCTTGAATTAACTGAATCAAGACAAAAAGAATTTTAAAATGAAATTTTAAAAGAAATTTGGGTTTATGTTAAATGGCCAAACCTAAGAATAATTGGTGTTCCTGCAGAAGAAGAGAAATCTGAAAGTTTGGAAAACTTATTTGAGGAAAACTTTGCTGGCCTTGCTAAAGATCTAGACATCCAAATACAAGAAGCTCAAAGAACACCTGGGAAATTTATTGCAAAAAGTTGATCAGCTAGGCACATATTTATCAGGCTATCTAAAGTCAAGATGAAAGAATCTTAAGAGCTGTGAGACAAAAACATCAGATAACCTATAAAGGAAAACCTATCAGATTAATAGCAGACTTCTCAGCAGAAATCTTACAAGCCAGAAGCCAGAAAGGATTGGAGTCCCATTTTTAACCTCTTGAAACAAAATTATTCTCAGCCAAGAATTTTGTATCCAGTAAAACTAAGCTTCATAATTGAAGAAGAGATAGTCTTTTTCAGACAAACAAATGCTGAGAGAATTTGCCACTATTGAGCCAGCACTACAAGAAATGCTTAAAGGAGTTCTAAATCTTGAAACAAAACCTCAAAATACACCAAAATAGAACCTCATTAAAGCGTAAATCTCACAAGACCTATAAAACAGTAATACAATGGTGAAAGAACAACGTCTTTAGGCAAAAGCTAGCATGATGAATAGAACAGTACCTCACATCCCAATACTGATGTCGAATGTAAATGACCTAAATGCCCCACTTAAGAAAAGATACGCAGTGGCAGAATGGATAAAAATCTACCAACTAAGTATCTGCAGTCTTCAGGAGAATCACCTAGCACACATGAACTCACAAAAACTTAAGGTAAAAGGGTGGAAAAAGATATTCCATGCAAATGGAAACCAAAAGCAATTAGGAGGAGCTAGTTTTATATCAGAAAAGAACAGACTTTAAAACAACAGTTAAAGCAAAGAGGGACATTAGATAATGATAAAAGGAGTAGTCCAACAGGAAAGTATCACATTTCTAAATATATATGCACTTAACACTTGAGCTCCCAAATATATCAAACAATTACTAATAGGCCTAAGAAATGACATAGATGGTAACACAATAATAGTGGGGCACTTAAGTACTCCACTGATGGCACTAGACAGGTCATCAAGACAGAAAGTCAACAAGGAAACAATGGACTTAAACTATAACCTAGAACAAATGGACTTAACAAATATATATGGAACATTCTACCCAACAACTGCAGAATATACATTCTTTTCATCAGCACACGGAACATTCTCCAAAATAGAACATATGCCACAAAACAAGTCTCAACAAATTTGAAAATCAAAATTATATCAAGTACTCTCTCAGATCAAAGTGGAATAAAATTGGAAATTAACTCCAAGAAGAATCCTCAAAACTATACAAATACTTGGAAATTAAATAATCTGCTCCTGAATGATCTTTAGGTCAACAGTAAAGTCAAGATGGAAATTAAAATATTCTTTGAGCTGAATGATTATAGTGACACAACTTATCAAAACCTCTGGGATACAGAAAAAGTGGTGCTAATGGGAAAGTTCATAGCATTAAATTCCTACATCAAAAAGTCTGAAGGAGGACAAATCAACAATCTAAGGTCACACTTCAAGGAACTAGTAAAACAAGAACAAAGCAAACCCAAACCTAGCAGAAGAAAAGAAACAGCAGAGATCAGAGCAGAACTAAATGAAATTGAAACAAAAAAATACACAAGATAAATGAAACAAAAATATTTGAAAATTTAAAATTAATAGACCATTAGTGAAATTAACCAAGAAGAGACAAGATCCAAATAAGCTCAATAAGAAATGAAACAGGAGATATTACAACCAATACCACAGAATACAAAAGACTATTCAAGGCTACTATGAACACCTTTATGCACACAAACTAGAAAATCTAGAGGAGGTGAGTAAATTCTTGGAAATATACCACCTTCCCCAATTAAATCAGGAAGAAATGGAAACCCTAAACAGACCAATAACAAGTAGGAAGATTGAAACAGTAATTTTAAAAAATTGCCAACAAAGAAAACATCCAAGACCAGAGGGATTCACAGCTGAATTCTATCAGACATTCAAAGAACTGGTACCAATCTTACTGAAACTATTCCAGAAGACAGAGAAAGCAGGAATCCTTTCTAAGTCATTCTGTGAAGCCAGTATCCCCCTAATTACAAAATCGGAAAAGAACATAATAAAAAAAGACAACTGCAGACCAATATCCCTGATGTACGTAGATGCAAAAATCCTCAACAAATTACTAGCTAACCAAATCCAACAGCATATGAAAAAGATAATACACCATGGTCAAGTGGGTTTCATACAGCGATGAAGGGATGGTTTAACATAGGCAAGTCAATAAATGTGATACATCACATAAACATAATTTAAAACAAAAATCACATGGTCATCTCAATAGATGCAGAAAAAGCATTTGACACAATCCTCCATCTAGTTATAATTAAAACCCTCAGCAAAATTGGCATAGAAGGGACGTACCTCAAGGTAATAAAAGCCATCTATGGGCTGGGCACAGTGGCTCACACCTGTAATCCCAGCACTTTGGGAGGCCAAGGCGGGCGGATCACAAGGTCAGATCGAGACCATCCTGGCTAACACGGTGAAACCCCATCTCTACTAAAAATACAAAAAATTAGCCGGGCATGGTAGCGGGCGCCTGTAGTACCAGCTACTTGGGAGGCCGAGACAGGTGAATGGCGTGAACCCAGGAGGTGGAGCTTGCAGTGAGCTGAGATCACGCCACTGCACTCCAGCCTGGGCAACAGAGCGAGACTCCATCTCAAAAAAAAAAAAAAAGCCATCTATGACAAACCCACAGCCAGTGTTACATTGAACAGGGAAAAGTTGAAAGCATTCCCTCTGAGAACTGAAACAAGACAAGATTCCCACTTTCACCACTTCTGTTCAACATAGTACAGGAAGTCCTAGCCAGAGCAATCAGACAAGAGAAAGAAATAAAGGGTAAAAAATCAGTAAAGAGGAAGTCAAACTGTTGCTGTTCACCAATGATATGATCGTATACCTAGAAAACCCTAAAGACTCATCTAAAAAGCTCCTAGATAAATGAATTCAGCAAAGTTTCGAGATGCAAAATCAATATACTCAAATCAATAGCACTTTTATACACCAACAGCAACCAAGCTGAGAATCAAATCAAGAACTCAACCTGCTTTACAACAGTTGCAGGAAAAAAAAAGTAAAATGCCTAACCAAGGACATGAAAGATCTCTACAAGGAGAACTACAGAACACTGCTGAAAGAAATTATAGATAATACAAAAAAATGGAAACATACCATGCTCAGGGATGGGCAGAATTAATATTGTAAGAATTCTTACAAAAGCAGTCTGCCAAAAAGCAATCCACAAATTCAATGCAGTTTCCTTCAGAGTACCACCATCATTCTTCACAGAAATATAAAAGTATTATATTTCTGCCAAAAGCAATCCACAAATTTGATGCAGTTTCCTTCAGAATACCACCATCATTCTTCACAGAAATATAAAAAAAAAAAAGTCCTAAAATTTATATGAGACCAAAAAAAGAGCCCATATAGCCAAAGCAAGACTAAGCAAAAAGAACAATCTGGAGGTATCACATTACCTGACATCAAACTATACTACAAGGCTATAGTTATCAAAACAGCATGGTACTGGTATAAAAGTAGGCATGCAGACCAGTGGAACAGAATAGAGTATCCAGAAATAAAGCCAAGTATTTACAGCCAACTGATCTTTGAAAAAGCAAAACAAAAACATACACTGGGGAAAGGACACCCTATTTAACAAATGTTGCAGGATAATTGGCAAGCCAGATGTAGAAGAATGAAACTGGATCTTCATCTCTCATATAAAAATCAATGCAAGATGCATCAAAGACTTAAATCTAAGACCTGAAACCATAAAAATTCTGGAAAATAACATCGGAAAAACCTATCTAGGCCTTGGCTTAGGCAAAGAGTTCATGATCAACAACCCAAAAGCAAATGCAACAAAAACTAAGACAAATAGATGCAGCTTAATTCATCTAAAATGCTTCAGCACAACAACAAAAAATAATAATCAGTGGAATAAATGACCACCTGCAGAAAGGGAGAAAATATTCGCAAACTATGCATTCAATAGAGGACCAATATCCAGAATCTACAGGGAACTGAAACAAATCAGCAAGAAAAAAAAAAAGTCGCTAAGTACATGAATAGACAATTTTCAAAACACATGGCCAACACACGAAAAAATGCTCAAAATTACTAATCCAGGAAATGCAAATTAAAACCACAATGTGATACCACCTTACTCCTGCAAGAATGGCCATAATTTAAAAATCAAAAAATAATAGATATTGGTGTCAATGTGGTGTAAAGGGAACACTTTTACACTGCTGGTGTGAATGTAAACTAGTACAATGGAAAGCCATATAGAGATTCCTTACAGAACTAAAAGTAGAACTACCATGTGATCCAGCAATCCCACTCCTGTGCGTCTACCCAGAGGAAAATAAGTCATTATATGAAAAAGACACTTGCACATGCATGTTTGTAGCAGCACAACTTACAATTGTAAAAACTATGGAACCAACCTAAATGCCCATTGACCAATGAGTGAATAAAGAAAATATGGTATATATACAGCATGGGTGTGATGGTTAATACTGAGTGTAAACTTGATTGGATTGAAGGATACAGAGTATTGATCCTGGGTGTGTCTGTGAGGGTGTTGCCAAAGGAGATTAACATTGAGTCAGTGGGCTGGGAAAGGCAGACCCACCCTTAATGTGGGTGGGCACAGTCTAATCAGCTGCCAGCATGGCTAGAATATAAGCAGGCAGAAAAATGTGAAAAGAGAGACTGGCCTAGCCTCCCAGCGTACATCTTTCTCCCGTGCTGGATACTTCCTGCCCTCAAACATCAGACTGCAAGTTCTTCATTTTTGGAACTCTGACTGGCTCTCCTTGCTCCTCAGCCTGCAGACGGCCTGTTGTGGGACCTTGTGATAATGTGAGTTAATACTTAATAAACTCCCATTTATCTATCTGTCCCATTAGTTCTGTCCCTCTAGAGAACCCTGACTAATACAGATTTTGGTACCAGGAGTGGTTCTAGAGGAACAGAATATTAAGGATGGAGTTCTTTTATTGGTATGAGGTTTCTGGAGTTGACTGCTTAATATGATTAGACCCAAAGATGCTAAGGACTCTACTTCTAATAATATGGAGAACACCAATAGTCCTTGGCTTGAACTCTTTAGAGAGTTATGCAAAATAAATATATTTGAGACTCCTGATTCATCACTCGTGAGAAGCAAGGACTCTACATAATACCTTTGACCATATGTGGAATCACCCTTAGTGACTCTGTACATAACACCTTTGACCATATATGGAGAACCAGGGAACATAATGAAGCTGGTTGGTTGCTCCTAAGTTCAGTGGACAAAGTGATGAAAGAAAATAATGAACTCAGGAATTCTATCTCCTAGCTTCAGCAGCAGATACTGAGCCTCAGATCTGCTAAGATTGCTCTGAATGAGAGTCTTATCTCCTGTAGAGAAAGAGCTGAAATTGTGGAAAAACAGACACAAGCTCTTATCATGTGAGTGGCTGACCTGCAATGAAAGGTACATGCACAGCCTCGCCAGGTGTCTACTGTTAAAGTGAGAGCATTGATTGAAAATGAATGGGACCCTGCAACTTGGAACTGGGATGTGTGGGAGGACCCTGATGAAGCTGGGGACACTGAGTTTGAAAACTCTGATGAACCTTATTTACCAGAAGAAACAGCTTTCCCATCCCCAGAAGTGGCAGCATCCCCTCCCTGACCTATGCTGCCATCAGCCTTTTCACCTTTGTCTGAGGAGATAAACCCTGTGCGGCCTGAGGCAACAGTGATGGCCTCCCCTGAGGCAGTTGCCAGGCAAGATAATGTTGATTCTTCTCAGGAGCCACCCCGAAGACCCCCATTTGCTTCTGGACCTATAACTGGACTGAAGTTCCAGCAGGCCCCTAGAGGTGAGGTTGAGATTGTGACCCATGAGGTGGTGCGCTACACTCAAAAAGAACCGCTTGAGTTTTCTGATTTATATAAACAGAAATCTGGAGAACAGGCATGGGAATGGATACTAAGGGTGTGGGATAATGGTGGAAGGAAAATAGAGTTGGATCAGGCTGAATTTATTGATTTGGGCCCACTAAGTAGGGATTCTGCATTTAATGTTGCAGCTCTGGGAGTTAAAAAAGGTTCTGATTATTTACTTACTTGGTTAGCTGAAATATGGATTAAAAGGTGGCCCACTGTGAACAAGCTGGAAATGCCTGATCTCCCTTGGTTTAATTTAGAGGAGGGGATCCAAAGGCTTATGGAAATTCGGATGGTGGAGTGGATTAGTCACTTTAGACCTATTTATCCCTGCTGGTCCAGAAAATATGCCCTTGACCAATGCCTTGCAAAACAGATTTGTGAGGGCAGCAGTGGGATCTTTGAAGAGCCCTGTAATTGCTCTTCTCTGTATGTCAGATCTAACTGTGGGAACCGCAGTCACTCAACTACAAAACTTAAATACAGTGGGAATAATTGGATTCCAAGGCAGCAGGGGCCATGGCGGCACTCAACTGTCAAAGGCAAGGTGGGCATAGCTACCATAATGGGCAGCAGAGGCAAAGCGCCAATCAGAATAGTCTGACTCATGTAAAGCTCTGGCACTGGCTAATTAATCACAGCATTCCTAGAAGTAAAATTCATAGGAGGCCTACTGCATTCCTACTTAATTTATATAAGCAGAAACTTCTAGGTCAAATGGACAAAAAACTAATTTGAATTATAAAAACAGAGACTCACAGCCCCTCAACCAATTTCCAGACTTGAGCTAGTTTACAGACCCAGAACCCCTTGAATGAAGGGGAGGCCAGGTCCCCTTGAGGAAGGACCCCACTATATTACCAACAATTTATGCTGTGAATCTTTCTCCCGTCCTTCCCCAAGGAGACCTCCAACCTTTTACCAGGGTAACTGTGCACTGGGGAAAGGGAAATAATCAGACATTTCAGGGACTACTGGACACTGGCTCTGAGCTGATGTTGATTCCAGGGAACCCAAAATGTCATGTGGTCCTCCAGTTAAAGTAGGGGCTTATGGAAGTCAGGTAATTAATGGATTTTTAGCTCAGGTCTGACGTGCAGTGGGTCTTATGGGTGCCTGGACTCATCCTGTGGTCATTTCCCCAGTGCCAGAATGCATAACTGGCATAGACATACTTAGCAGCTGGCAGAACCCCCACACTGGCTCCCTGACTGGTAAAGTGACGGCTATTACAGTGGGAAAGGCCAGATGGAAGCCATTCGAGCTGCCTCTACCTAGAAAAATAGTAAAGCAAAAACAATACCACATCCCTGGAGGGATTGCAGAGATTAGTACCACCATTAAAGACTTGAAAGACGCAGGGATGGTGATTCCTACCACATCCCCATTTATCTCTCCCATTTGGCCCATACAGAAGACAGACGGGTCTTGGGGAGAATGACAGTGGATTACAATAAGCTTAACCAAGTGGTGACTCCAATTGCAGCTGTTGTACCAGATGTGGTTTCATTGCTTGAGCAAATTAACACATCTCCTGGTACCTGGTATGCAGCCATTGACTTGGAAAATGCCTTTTTCTCTATATCTGTCCATAAGGACCACCAGAAGCAATTTGTCTTCAGCTGGCAAGGCCAGCAGTATACCTTGACTGTCCTACCTCAAGGGTATATCAACTCTCCAGTTTTGTGTCATAATCTTATTCAGAGAGACCTTGATCGCTTTTTGCTCCCACAAGATATCACAATGGTCCATCACATTGATGACAGTATGCTGATTGGATCCAGTGAGCAAGAAGTGGCAAACACACCAGACTTATTGGTGAGGCATTTGCATGCCAGAGGATGAGAAATAAATCCGACTAAAATTCAGGGACCTTCTACCTCAGTAAAATTTCTAGGGGGTCCAGTGGTGTGGGGCCTGTGGAGATACTCCTTCTAAGGTGAAGGATAAGTTGCTGCATTTGTCCTCTCCTACAACCAAGAAAGAGGCACAATGCCTAGTGAGCCTATTTGGATTTTGGAGGCAACACATTCTTCATTTGAGTGTGTTACTCTGGCCCATCTATTGAGTGACCCAAAAGGGTGCCAATTTTGAGTGGGTCCAGAACAGGAGAAGGCTCTGCAACAGTTCCAGGCTGCTGTGCAAACTGCTGTGCCATTTGGGCCATATGACCCAGCAAATCCAATGGTCCTTGAGGTGTCAGTGGCAGATAAGGATGCTGTTTGGAGCCTTTGGCAGGCCCCCATAGGTGAATTACAGTGGAGCCCTCTAGGATTTTGGAGCAAGGTCCTGCCATCTTCTGCAGATAACTACTCTCCTTTTGAGAGACTGTCCTTGGCCTGTTACTGGACTTTGGTGGAAAGTGAACTTTTGACTATGGGTCATCAAGTCACCATGCGACCTGAACTGCCTATCATGAACTGGGGGCTTTCTGACTTATCTAGCCATAAAATGGGTTGTGCACAGCAGCATTCAGTTATCAAATGGAAATGGTATATATATGACTGGGCTCAAGCAGGTCCCGGAGGCACTTTGCTATGCCCCTGCATGGCCTCCATCCTTGCCACCTGGACACTTTGGGCTCCTCCTGCCTTTAAGTCAACAGGCTAAGAAGGGAGTTACAGTGCTGGCTGGGGTGACTGACCCAGACTATCAAGATGAAATCAGTCTACTACTCCACAATGGAGGTAAAGAAGAGTACACATGGAATACAGGAGATCCATTAGGGTGTCTCTTAGTATTACCATGCCGTGTAATTAAGGTCGTTGGGAAACTACAACAGCCCAATCCAGGCAGGACTACAAATGACCCAGACTCTTCAGGAATGAAGATTTCAGTCACTCCACAAGGAAAAAAACCACAACCTACTGAGGTGCTTGCTAAAGGCAAAGGGAATACAGAATGGGTAGTAGAAGAAGGTAGTCATCGATACCAGCTACAACCATGTGACCAGCTACAGAAATGAGGACTGTAATTGTCGTGAGTATTTCCTCCTTCTTTTGTTAAAAACATGTTTGTGCATATATACAGTTGTACTAAGAAAATATCTTCATTGTATTTTCTTTCTCCTTTATCATATGACATGAGATTTATTGACTTCACATCAACATTTAAGTATTGCTAACTTTATGTAGTAGTATTTGGGTTGGTGTTTGGTGCATTTCCAGTTGCACAAAGGATAGCTGTATTATGTTACGTGTAATTATGACCTTATTATTGTCTTTATTTGAAGATTATGTATGATCTCAGGAGATGTGTATGGATTCATGTGGACTTGTGATGGTTAACACTGAGTGTTAACTTGATTGGATTGAAGGATACAAAGTATTGATCCTGGGTGTGTCTGTGAGGGTGTTGCCAAGGGAGATTGACATTTGAGTCAGTGGGCTGGGAAAGGCTGACCTAGCCTTAATCTGGGTGGGCACCATCTAATCAGCTGCCAGCGTGGCTAGGATATAAGCAGGCAGGAAATTGTTAAAAGAGAGACCAGCCTAGTCCCCCAGTCTACATCTTTCTCCCATGCTGGATGCTTCCTGCCCTCAAACATCAAACTCCAAGTTCTTCAGTTTTGGAACTTGGACTGTCTCTCCTTGCTCCTCAGCCTGCAGATGGCCCATTGTGGGACCTTGTGATCATGTGAGTTAATACTTAATAAACTCCTCTTTATTAGTTATGTCCCTGTAGAGAACTCTGACTAATACAATGGAATACTACTTAGCCATAAAAAAGAACAAAATGATGGCATTTGCAGCAACCTGGATGGAGTTGGAGACCATTATTCTCAGTGAAGTAACTCGGGAATGGAAAACTAAATATTGTTATGTCCTCATTTGTAAGTGGGAGCTAAGCTATGGGGATGCAAAGGCATAAGAATGATATAATGGGGCCGGGCGCAGTGGCTCATGCCTATAATCCCAGCACTTTGGGAGGCCGAGGTGGGTGGATCACGAGGTCAGGAGTTCAAGACCAGCCTGGCCAAGATGGTGAAAGGGGTCTCTACTAAAATACAAAGAAAAGAATTAGCTGGCCGTGGTGGCGGGTGCCTGTAATCCCAGCTAATCAGGAGGCTGAGGCAGAGAACTGCTTGAACCCGTGAGGCGGAGGTTGCAGTGAGCCAAGATCGCACTAATGCATTCCAGCGTGGGCGACAGAGTGAGACTCCATCTCAAAAAAAAAAAAAAAAATGATATAATGGACTTTGGGGCCTCCGGGGGAAGTGGGAGAGGAGGATCAGGGATAAAAGACTACACATTGGGTATAGTGTACATTTCTTGGGTGACAGGTGCATCAGAATCCCAGAAATCACTACTAAAGAACTTATATACATCACAATAAACCACTTGCTCCCCAAAAACTATTGAAATGAAAAAAAAAAAAAAAAAGCCTGGTAATAATGGTTTCCCTTGGGAAGGGACAGTGGTTTTCCTTGTACTATTTAAGTTTTGTACCATGTACAAATATGTGTTCCAAAAGCAGTGTTACTTCTATTCATTTTAGGAGTTAATATGAAAGTCCTGACATTAAATCTGTTTAGGCTGGTGATCTAATATTGCTAGTTCCTTGGTGAGGGTTGTGGTACTTTCACTACCACATCCGTCTGTTTAGTAGTTCAGTGATTACACGAGGTAAGAAAATGAAATCATCTTAAACTCAGACCTGGACCTTGACCCTGTATTTGATATTTTTTGCTACCTTAAGATAGTGTTAGCTGTTCTTGAAGGAATGCAAAATGCTGGTTCAGGTGGCTGACATATATTCATAGCCTCCATTTCTTCCTCCTCCTCATAAGCATGGTACCTATCTCCCAAAGTGCCAGAGTGACAGTGAGGACTTGTCAAGAGCCATTCATCTCTAGAAGCACTGTGAACTTTAGCCAAGCATTCAGTTCAGTTATTCAGGATCTTTAAAGACATTATTGAACCAGCGGGAGTGGGCTTGTTATGTCTTAACTTTGGGGGGGAAAAGGGGGTGGGGTAGAGATTTAGCCTTTGCATTTATAACATACACTTTTTAGGGAAAAGTGTTAATTAAGCATAATTTTATTTTCAGCATTTATAAGATAAACATGATGTAGCATCAACTGTTCATTGTCCATAGCTTGCTAAATTTTGAGTTGCCAAGACTCTTGTGAAAATTCTGTTTCCCATTGCAGTGGCATAGTGTAAGTTATTTTTTAAGGAAATAGGTTAATTTGTTTATGTGATGAACACATGTGCAGGTGAGACTTTGCCCAGATTGGAGACTTTGACTTTGAGTCACTCCACTTTATTTATATAGTATCCCAGGAAGGTTAGCCAAATATGTGTAGAAGCTGCCAGTATTAATGATTGTTAGAAGACCAGCTTAGTGCATACAGTGTTTACAGCGCACCTGGCATGCTTCTATGCTTGTATATACCTTAGTTCATTTAATCTTCCTCATACATTTGAGTTATGCGATATCATTATTCTCAGTTTACACTTGAGAAAACTAAGGCATACAGAGATGATTTTTCAACAGTGCTTCAGTAAGTTAACAGTTAAGTTGAAAAGACTTTTTTTTAATTAAAGGAATATTGAATAAGCTAAGAAAAAATGAAGGTAATTAATAACTTGAAGATTAGATGTGCAGTATTAAATAAGACACTGGAGAAAAGGATCGAACTTTTCAATGATGTTTCTAAAAATCCATGCCTAGCCTTGCCACTAAAGGAATTCCAAGATGTTTATCCCTGTGAACAGAAAAACAATCAGCACAACTCTGTGGAAAGGCAATAGGCAAAAGAGAAATCACTTTCTAACCAGCAAAAGCTTTTACAGAAGTCTTCAGATTCTGTATTTTTAAAAGTAATGAGAATTAACTTTTCAGAAGCCTGGAAATAGAACTCAACACACCTGTTTGAGAAGATAAGCGACGAGAGGCACCTTAGCTTAGCCTGCAAGGTTAAAAGTTAAGACTCCAGTCTGTATTCTCAAACCAGCTTAGTCTCTTGAAGTTGTTAAGAAGCAAATGAGATTAAAGCATATAAACAAATGCCTGGCGAGTAGAAAGAGCTCAGTGCTTGCTTGTGTAGCTATTAGTTTCTACATGCAAAGGGCTGGGGAAACAGGATTACGTGAATGAGAAAGGGTCCAGGAAACACCCTTCTGTGGTCCTCTAGGTTTTTTCTGAGAGCCTGGCAGATAGTAGGCATTTATTATAGTGACAAGTCATCTTTAAGAAATCAACTTGGTAAACATTGGGGGGAAGTGCAGCCTTAAGTTGTGCATGTGCTAGTATGTTTTGAAGTTTCTGGTTTTTCTTTTCTAGGTTCTTATAGAGACTGCTAAGAAGCTAGGACTCCGGTGCCACTCAAAGGGGACAATGGTCACAATCGAGGGACCTCGTTTTAGCTCCCGGGCAGAAAGCTTCATGTTCCGCACCTGGGGGGCGGATGTTATCAACATGACCACAGTTCCAGAGGTGGTTCTTGCTAAGGAGGCTGGAATTTGTTACGCAAGTATCGCCATGGCGACAGATTATGACTGCTGGAAGGAGCACGAGGAAGCAGTAGGTGGAATTCTTTTCTAAGCACATATAGCATGGGTTTCTGGGTGCCAATAAGAGGGTGTCTTAACTGTTTGTTTCTATTACGTTAGTTTCAGAAAGTGCCTTTCTACAAGGTTTTGAAGTTGTCAATATTTTCTATAGTTCCATTGGAAGGTAAGAACAAAGATCAAAGGAAAGAAAGAGACACTTTTACCCAAGGATCAATAGTGAAAATAGTACATTGTAGGCATGTAGATGTGTTGAGAATCATACTAAGACTTGGGCCTTATTTTCAGGATAAAGGTGTATTTTGATTGCCAATTTTTGCTGCTATGCTACTGTTTTTTGTTTTCAAGAAGGAAAAAAATTTATTAACCCTTTCCTCATGAGAGGGCTGTATGTTCACATCCATCTATTTAAGCTACCGTGGCTGGATACTCTGTTCAGCATAGAAATGTGACGACAAACAGACAGGTCCTTAAGGAGCCGACATTCTGTCAGATGGAGATAGAAGTTAAGCAAACCAATATAAGAAAGCTAACGGTTATAAAGAAATAGAATGGTGAGGTACAAGGGTACAGTAGGTCAACTGAATAGAGTTGACCAGACCAAATATTTGAAGTATGAGAAGCCTTCCTGTTTTAAGTGTGATGGGCAAGAAGGGCATGATTGAGTAGAGTGGAAAGGAGGGAGACTGGGGAGAAGGGAGAGAGAGGAGGGATGCAATACAGCAGGGCCAGGCCATACAGACCATGGTAAGGGTTTCAGATGGAAGGACAGTGAGGGGTTCAGGCAGGGAAGGCAGCAGGATCCAGCTGGAATTTGAGGACACTGGAACAATGAGGTCAGCTTCCAAAACAAAACAAAACAAAACTTTAAACATCTGTGTAAGTACAGGGTGGAATATAATGAATTCCAGGTACCCATCACTTAGGTTCCACAATTAGCCATGGCCAATCTTGTGTGATAGGTATGTCCCTACCTATTTCTCTCTCCCCTGCCCTCATTGTGAAGTAAATATTTTCCTAGAAGGTCTTTTTAAAATTAAGTTATAACCATGCCATCATTGTACAAAAATAATGATATTAATGTCTTAATATAATCAAATATTCAGACTATTCCTTTTTCCTTCAGTGTTATAATTTTTAACAATTTGATCAAATCAGAATCCCTTACAATCCATATGTTGTATTTTAATGATTACCTCTTGTCTCTTTTAATCTAATTTTCACCTCTTTCTCTTTTTATTCCTTGTGTTACTTGAATAAACTAGATCGTTCGTCCTGTCATTTATCTCATTTTAAGATAAAGGGACGACAAAACTGCAGTCACTTTTGAAGTAAGGAAAAAATTTAGGGGTGACTTTCTGAGCACATTTAGGGTAAGTGACATCTCCAAAGAGGCCTAATATTGTACCACCGTTTTAGAGAGTTTGTTTTACTATCTAATGTGTACAGTGTTTTGGGTCATAGATGAACACAGTTTCTTTGTTTTTCATGAATTCCTTATGATGACTCTTCAGTGTAATAAACTGCTTAGTACTAGGATGCCTTTTTTGTAAGAGATTCACAAATTATTACATTAAGTCACAACAGAATATCTTATTTGGCAGCTTTGGTAACCTAAGGAACAACTCAGCCTCGTAATGTCAAGAAGCTGCTTCCAATTAATAGGAAACTCCAGCCCCTGCCACACCCTGAGAGCGGTTTGCTTCCTGCCTGTGGCTTTCTGCTCAGTCTAATAACATATGTCTCCTCCTTTGTAGAACCAGCAGTGATTTCCTTTAGTAGCCAAATGAGGTTGGGGAAATAGTCAGCTGGAGCTACTTTATTGAAAAGCAGAGAAATTAAGCTCTGTAAGTGGAAAGGCTTGAAGACAGTGTTAAATGCTACAAGGAAGGCCCACAGAAAGATGGCATTATTTCAGCCAATCGTGTGTTGCAGCCTGGCATGGCAAAAAGGATTTGGAGTTCTCTAAACCCATCTTCAGATTTGAGTTGCTCCATTTGCTTGTCACATTGGGCGAGTTATTTCACTTGTTTACTCTTCTGTAGAATGAAGCCAGGGCTCTGGGTGAGGAGTGGAGGTTGTTTAGTCATTGTTTAGTCAGTTAGACCTTGAAAGATTACTGGAAGAATTAAACCAAATGAGATATGTAAAAAAGCTAGTATAATGCTGGCTTGTAAGAGGGTGGTCATCAGATGGTGGCTCTGATGGAGTGGGGGGCCTGAGAGGTGGGTAGTATCAGGGAAAAGCATTTAAACTGCACCTTGAAGAGAGGGTTTATTGTGGGAAGGTCAGTAGGAAGGACATTTTGGGTGAAGCCCAACAGCTGGAACAAAGAGAAGGGAGGTCAGTGTCTATACAGAAATAACCAGTCACAGGAAAAATATATAAGGAAATGAGTAAATACAAGGCAAATTTCTTGGATGCTTCATGTCTCTGCATTCAAAGACTCAGCTTAAAACATATCATTTACATGTGCCTGGCAGATACCCAGCCTGTCACTGCTTTGTGTTCCCATAGTAATGCAAACTCCCCTCTGCTACAGTGTTCATCATTTTTTCCTATACACATCTTGGTGTTTGTGGGTGGGATCTGGACTATACTTAAGGAAATAGAAAGGTGTAATCCTTGTGCCCCTGAATGCTGGATTTCTTTGAAGCATAGGAAGGCATGTCAAGTACTCTATCTCTGATGGTAATTTTGTGTTCACTTTCTTCAACTTTTTCTTATGAAGCTATTTTAGTCATATACAGAAGTAGCTAATAGCACGAGCTTCCATGAATTCAGCATCTAGCTTCAACCATTATATTAACTTACAACCAATATGATTATTACTCCCATCAATAATTTTATCCATAAACACTTCAGGAGGTATCTAACATGAGCACATTATCATTTTCATTCTCCAATAATAATTCTTTAATATACCCAGCCAGAATTTAAATTTCTGGTTAAATGCCTTAAATTATTCTTTTGGTTGCAAGCTTTTTATGAAGGAACCAGATCATTTGTCCTGTTGAGTTTCCCACAGTCTGAATTGCTGAAATCATCTCCTTGGAGTAGTTTAATAGGCTTCTCTGTCCTCTGTATTGTCTATAAATTGGTAGCTAGATTTAGAAATTTAATCAGATTCAGGTGTCTTAAGGTAGCATTTTATTTTTTCATCAGGAAGCACATAATGAGTGGTTTATTTGGGATTTTGTTTGGTTCGGTTTGTGATGTTAGCAGCCAATCCATTAATTCACTGGGAGCCATAAAAATGGTGGTATTTTAATTCCATAATATTTTTCTTTATTAGCTGGAATAATTTTCTAAGGAGAAACGTACCTGTTTGGTTTTCCAGTGTAACAACAGTTTTAACATTGTAATCCCTTCGGCTGTGGACATGAAGAGAACAGCCACATCTTTCTAGACCATATTAACCCATTATACATCTGAGATATTTTCTCAGATACCATATTGAAATCTGTATTAGTCTGTTATCACATTGCTATGGAAAAATACCTAAAACTGGGTAATTTATAAAGAAAAGAGGTTTAATTGGCTTATGGTTCTACAGGCTGTACGGGACATGTGATGCTGGCATCTGCTCAGCTTCTGGGGAGGCCTCAGGAAACTTCCAATCATGTTGGAAGGCAAAAGGAGCGAGGCATCTCACATGGTGGGAGCAGGAGCAAGAGAGAGTGAGAGGAGAGGTGCTGTACACTTTTAAACAATCAGATCTCACAAGAACTCACTATCAGTAAAACAGCACCTGAGGATGCTGCTAAACCATTCGTGAGAAATCCAACCCCATGATCCAACCGCCTCCCACCAGGCCCCACCTCCCACAATTCGACATGAGATTTGGTGAGGACACAAATCCAAACCATACCAGAATTCATCAGTGCTTTTCAGAGATGTCACTGAGTTTCTCTAGGACCTCCCTGCTAGGACTAAGACCATCTTGATAAATGCAGAGCTTGAACTCAGGGGTTTAAACGTAGAATAAACAGACTTCACAAGTCAGGTTTTTCTTAGTCTGTCTGGACTGTTCTAACAAAATACCATAGCATGGGTGGCTTCTGAATAACAAGTTTATTTTTCACATTTCTGTAAGTTGAGAAGTCCAAGATCAAGGGACTGGCACATTTGGTGTCTAGTGAGAGCCCACTTTCTGGTAGATAGCCATCTTCTCACTGGAACCTCACACGGTGGAAGGGGCCCTCGAAGAATAGCACTGGGGCCTCTTTTGTAAGGTCACTAATCCTATCCATGAGGACTCTGCCTTCATGACCTAATTGCCTCCCAAACGCCCAACCTCCAAATACCCTACATTGAGGATTCGGTTTCAGCAGATAAATTTGAGGGGACACAAACATTTAGGCTGTAGCAAGGCTGGAACTCAGAAAAATGTTTTATGACAAGCAGTGGAATTTTAAGTTCTGGTAACCTCCAGTGCTATTGTTTCTCTAGGTTTCGGTGGACCGGGTCTTAAAGACCCTGAAAGAAAATGCTAATAAAGCCAAAAGCTTACTGCTCACTACCATACCTCAGATAGGGTCCACAGAATGGTCAGAAACCCTCCATAACCTGAAGGTAAGTGTCAGCCATGGACAATCAGGCATGTCTGTAGACTCTCTATTGTCTTCTTTTCTTACTTGCATTTCACCTTTGGTCCTCATGTATTTTATGCCAGCCTAGATGTTTTCAACAAGTTTTTGTGACATCTACTACTACCATACCAACCACTTGTGAAACTGAGTAGTCTTATTTTCTGGCTGGTAGTGCAAGACCATTGAAGGCTAGGGTTGAGAGAGTTTTATTATCTCGTGTACCAGATTCTTCACATTGCCCTGCTCTGTAGTATCCCTAAGTCTTACTTCAGAAGATTGATAGTGCTTTCTCTGCATATCGCTTACATTGTTGACAAAGCTATTTTCTCTTTGGCAGATCCATTCAAATTTGTGGCAATCCTTTAAAGCCAAAACTCTGACAGTAGTACCAAAATGGTGCCAGAAAATATCTGCTTAAGGTTAATCATGCATCAAACTAAACAGTAATTAATGATAAACCAACTCTGGTATTCTCAGAATATAATTTAAACTAACTGATAAACTCGGAGTTGCATGATTTTTCTTTGGCCACTTTGTGACTCTTCTTAACCACATAGGGAAAGACTTGCCTCAAACTGATCAGATATTGCATTCTCCTACTATCCAAAGAGGACCATACCCCGAAGTCTCCTAGAATACACCTGTACTTTTGGGTCTTCTGGTGGTCGTGGAGAGAGGATTTGAAAGGTTGATCTAAGCCCTCCTTACCTGAATTACCACCTAGGAGCTCTGTAATGAGAGAGCCACAGTTTTAGTATAATGAGGACATTGTATGGTGGTAAGTGACTGCCAATCACTGGGCATGGCAGAGCCTTGATTTGTAATGTTTGCTAATTTACGTGGTACAAGTGCTCCAGTACGGCCAGTTTCACACTACAAATGTGAAGCCACTGATGAGTTGAGAAGTGATACACACAGTCAGCTCTTGCAAGCTGGTATGAACAGGATCCAGCACACCACTGTAACTAAGGTGTCTCTCAGCAGTTAGGACTGACGGTCAAGAATGTTGGAATTTGTAGCTTATCTTCCCTACTAAGAAACAAATCTATTGGTTTCAACACTGTATACCTAGGAGCTAAATGTTATTTAATGAATAAATGATACTCCTTTCCCCCATGAAGTGTTTTATCATAATATATAGAGATGCAGGAAACCCTTATTATTAGAATTAAAAGGGAAAAAATACATTTGAGTGCAGTCAAATGGCACAACTGGAGCTTGCATAAAAAAACGCATGTTGGTTTGCCAGAAATGTGACTCCTACTTGTACTATTGTTAGCAAAATGTCATAGAAGTTTGTTTGTTTATTTGTTTGTTTGTTTGTTTGAGATGGAGTCTCATTCTGTCACCCAGGCTGGAGTGCAGTGGCACGATCTCAGCTCACTGCAACCTCTGCCTCCCTGGTTCAAGCGATTCTCCTGCCTCAGTCTCCTGAGTAGCTGGGATTACAGGCATGGACCACCATGCCCAGCTAGTTTTTATATTTTTAGTAGAGACTAAACCTAGTAGATGACCAACATGGTTTCATCATGTTGGTCAGGCTGGTCTTGAACTCCTGACCTCGTGATCCACCCGCTTTGGCCTCCCAAAGTGCTGGGATTACAGGCATGAGCCACTGCGCCCAGCCAAGTTTATTTTTTTTAAGTCTCCCAACTAACCCCACTTTGACCATAGTCTTTCAAAAGCTTGAAGTTAATTTCTCAAATAATATATTTACTGTTTTAGCTTTATTTTTAAGTAAAAATGCTTGAAGAGTAGAAATCAGTCTTCTCCTTTCCTGGAGCTTCTGAAATTGTAAAATTGTGTGATTTTATTTGTATGCATTTTTAAAGAGGCTTAGTTTACGTAGCTTTCATCGGATTTTCAAAGGAGGATTTTATATATATGTGTATATATATACACACATACATACATACACACACACACATATAAAACCTAAAGAGAGAAAATGAGGAATTCCTGCTCTAGACAAAACTGAGAATCTTGGTCTTCATGCTACAGCATTAAGGAACACCATACTAATAATCCCTTTTTCTGAGGTAGTATTGTTAGCACTGAAATGTGTATCATTCATTCGCTCACTAAGTCATTTCAGAAACACTTAGCACCTGCTATATGTCAAGGTCTGGTTTGCAAAGATAAAGAGTTGTGATGATGATCCTATGGTGTTTGGAGATATAGACACATAAAAATTTCAATGATTTCTTACAGTGGGGTAAGGATAAGGGATAGAGGTTGCATAAACAATAATCCAGGCTGGGGGCTGGTATGGCAATAAGTGATTATCAGAACAATGCTCTGAGATAAGCATTATTAACCTCACTTTACAGGAAAGGGAGGTGAGGAACCAAGAGTTTAGAGTACCCAAAGTTCCACATCTGGTTAGTGAACTTGAAAATTTTCTGTAGAATTTATTTAAAGTGTATGTTTCCTGCGTCCTCACTTTGATCTAGAAAATCAAAATCTGTTTTTTTTTTAACAAACATCTCAGTAATTACGCCAACATGTGAATATCACTGCCTCCTTTCTTCCTTTCAGAATATGGCCCAGTTTTCTGTTTTATTACCAAGACATTAAAGTAGCATGGCTGCCCAGGAGAAAAGAAGACATTCTAATTCCAGTCATTTTGGGAATTCCTGCTTAACTTGAAAAAAATATGGGAAAGACATGCAGCTTTCATGCCCTTGCCTATCAAAGAGTATGTTGTAAGAAAGACAAGACATTGTGTGTATTAGAGACTCCTGAATGATTTAGACAACTTCAAAATACAGAAGAAAAGCAAATGACTAGTAAACATGTGGGAAAAAATATTACATTTTAAGGGGAAAAAAAAACCACCATTCTCTTCTCCCCCTATTAAATTTGCAACAATAAAGGGTGGAGGGTAATCTCTACTTTCCTATACTGCCAAAGAATGTGAGGAAGAAATGGGACTCTTTGGTTATTTATTGATGCGACTGTAAATTGGTACAGTATTTCTGGAGGGCAATTTGGTAAAATGCATCAAAAGACTTAAAAATACGGACGTACTTTGTGCTGGGAACTCTACATCTAGGAATTTCTCTTTAAAACCATATCAGAGATGCATACAAAGAATTATACATAAAGAAGGGTGTTTAATAATGATAGTTATAATAATAAATAATTGAAACAATCTGAATCCCCTGCAATTGGAGGTAAATTATGTCTTAGTTATAATTAGATTGTGAATCGGCCAACTGAAAATCCTTTTTGCATATTTTAATGTCCTAAAAAGACACGGTTGCTCTATGTATGAAGTGAAAAAAGGATATGGTAGCATTTTATAGTACTAGTTTTGCTTTAAAATGCTATGTAAATATACAAAAAAACTAGAAAGAAATATATATAACCTTGTTATTGTATTTGGGGGAGGGATACTGGGATAATTTTTATTTTCTTTGAATCTTTCTGTGTCTTCACATTTTTCTACAGTGAATATAATCAAATAGTAAAGTTGTTGTAAAAATAAAAGTGGATTTAGAAAGATCCAGTTCTTGAAAACACTGTTTCTGGTAATGAAGCAAAATTTAAGTTGGTAATATTAAGGTGAATGTCATTTAAGGGAGTTACATCTTTATTCTGCTAAAGAAGAGGATCATTGATTTCTGTACAGTCAGAACAGTACTTGGGTTTGCAACAGCTTTCTGAGAAAAGCTAGGTGTTTAATAGTTTAACTGAAAGTTTAACTATTTAAAAGACTAAATGCACATTTTATGGTATCTGATATTTTAAAAAGTAATGTTTGATTCTCCTTTTTATGAGTTAAATTATTTTATACGAGTTGGTAATTTTTGCTTTTTAATAAAGTGGAAGCTTGCTTTTTTAACTCTTTTTTTATTGTTATTTTATAGAAATGCTTTTTGTTGGCCGGGCACAGTTGCTCACCCGTGTAATCCCAGCACTGTGGGAGGCCGAGACGGGTGGATCACAAGGTCAGGAGATCGAGACCATCCTGGCTAATGCGTTGAAACTCCGTCTCTACTAAAAATACAAAAAATTAGCCGGGCGTGGTGGTGGGCACCTGCAGTCCCAGCTACTCAGGAGGCTGAGGCAGGAGAATGGTGTGAACCTGGGAGGTGGAGCTTGCAGTGAGCAGAGCTTGCAGTGAGACGAGCTTGTGCCACTGCACTCCAGCCTGGGCAACAGAGTAAGACTCAGTCTCAAAAAACAAAAAAGAGTGAAATGCTTTTTGTTTTCTTCAGTTTTTTATCATGGGGAGATCTTTTTCCTCAGAATTGTTTTCTTTTCACTGTAGGCTATTACAGGATACTTCAGGATCAAGATACAGAACCTTTTATTTAAAGAGTTTGTAAAGTCAATGTGTTTGTTTGTGTCTCTGAGATTGACTTCAAGATAATAAGCTGCTAATTGTAAACAAAACAGTTACCCTCCAGTATTAATATGACTCATTAGTGTGAGCCATTTGGGTCAAGTATGATTATGACCCTTGGACTTCCTGATGTAGTATTAAATTTCAACTCTGGTTATCCATTAGCAATCCGTAGAGAACTTAATGAACCTGAACCCAGGCTTCTCTAGCTCTGTAACCTGTGATTGTTTTCACTACAATATGATACATAGATGGCACCTTACTTTTCCTCATTCTTAATAGGTGTCTCAGAATGTCAGGGCAAAAATATGGGCATTTTTCTTGCTATGTTCAGAAAGTACAGTTCTCTCCAACTTGCAGAGGTACTTTTCTTGATTAAATAGCCTTCTCTAGCAACATCATTTTCAGACTAACCAAATGAATGCAGTATACTCTTTTCTTTGTTCTCAATCATTCACTCCTTATGCAAAGCCAATATAATTTTCCTCATACCTTATGCTTGAGGATATTGTTGAAGAACACTTCCTGGAACACTTCTCACTTGTGATGCTGTACTAATTTTTTTTTTTTTTAATTTAAGCTAGTATATTAAGTGAACACCATGGTCAGTTGTGAGCATTTTGGTTTCCGCAAAGGATGGATGGTGAGCATCATAGGAAAGCTGTAGTTTAGTGACTTAGCCCTTAGTGATTAATAAATTTGCATGTACGTAGAAGTCTTTGTTGGCCTTATAATCTGCTGTTATGTTTGGCATTGATTTTCCTGGTTTTGAGAATGACATCCTGGCCCTGTGGTCCCCGAGGGTCATGGTCCTTGTGACCTGGCCCCTGTTCACTGCCCCCTTCACTAGCACGAGTTGCTGTGCAGGGCTGGAGGTAGCTACCATGGCTTGTTTCAAGGAAGGAAACTCTGGTACGGTGGTACCCTCAGGAGTGGAGGACAGTGAACTTCCCTGAAGAGGGAGTGACTAAGGTGACCTCCAACCTGCCCTGAGCCAGCTGCCCTGCAGGTGCCACGTGAGCCTGCTCTGGCATCCACAGGATGCTCCTGGAGCCTCTTCTCTGGCTGCTACCTCAGGGCATAGTTGTGGCCCCACCAACACCTATTTTCCAAATAATTATTCATTCTTGTGACAGTGGCCTGAACATGTTTTTAATTTTCTCAACAAGCATTTAGCCAGCACTTATCCAGTGAAACAATTTGATAAGGTTTCAAGGAGTATCTGATGGGTTAGGAAGTCACGAAATGAGGAGTTCTTGCCACATTTGCAGAGTCCCTCCTTGATAAGGTTTGGCGGTGTCCCCACCCAAATCTCATCTTGAATTGTAGTTCCCATAATCCCCACATGTTCTGGGAGGGACCCAGTGGGAGGTAATTGAATCATGGGGGTGGTTACCCCCACACTGCTGTTCTCATGATAATGAGTTCTCACAAGACCTGTTTGTTTTATAAGGGGCTTTTCCCCCTTTTGCTCAACACTTCTTCCTGCCATCATGTGAAGAAGGACGTGTTTGTTTCCCCTTCTGCCATGATTGTAAGTTTCCTGAGGCCTTCCCAGCTATGTGGAACTGTGAGTTAATTAAACCTCTTTCCTTTATAAATTACCCAGTCATGGGCAGTCCTTTACAGCAGCATGAGAACGGACTAATACACTCCTCAAATGTTTTGAAGATTGTTGCACCTTGGAACTACCAGTGTGCACACAATGTGGCTCAATGTATATATTGGCCCAGCAAGGCAAAGTACTGAAGTTCCAGGATGGAAGAACCTGTGTTCTCCTCATAATAGTATAGAATAATTCAAGATAGGCAAGAAGGACAGCAGTAAATGAAGACCATGGAAGAAAAGAAGGAATGCCAAAGATCGAGAAAATCTACCAAGACTAGTAGGGTAGTCCAGAAGAAGCTGTTTCAGGGCCTGTTGCCAGCTATGCCTTTGAAAACCTCGGGATCCCAAAGAATGAGGGGAATTTCTTCAGAAAGACAATCTCGGCATGCATTATTTCTTTGTTTTGAAGATTCACTCATGTTGCATGCATCTGTAGCTTGTGCCCTTTTTATTGCCTAGTAGTATTCCGTCATATGCCTATCTTACAATTTGATTATCTATTCACCTGTTGATGAATGTTTGAATTTTTTCCATTTGAGGAATTTTATGAATAAAGCTGCTATAAGCATGAAATTACAAGTCTTTTTGTGAACATATTTTCACTTGTGCAAATGCCTATACTCCCACCAGTAATTTGTAAGAATTCTTGACAAAGCTTGGTATTGTCAGCGTTTTTAATTTTAGCCATTCTATTGGGTATATTTTGATATCTCATTGTGGTTTTGATTTGCATTTTTCTGATTAAAGATGTTGAACTTCTTTTCATGTGCTTATTGGCCATTCACATATTTCGTGAACTAGCTGTACAAATATTTTTGTTTATTAAAAAATTAGATTGTTTTGTTTTATTATTGAATAGTAAGAATTGTTTATATATTCTGGATACACTCTTTTTCAGATATGTGTGTTGTGATTATTCTTAGTCTTTAGCTTGCCTTTTCATTTTCTTAATTATGTCTTTCAAAGAACAAGTTTTTCGTTTTGATGAAGCCTAGTTTATCAATTTTTTTTATGGTTGGTGCTTTTTGTGTTCCAAGAAATCTTTGCCTACTCATTTAATTACCTGTGTGCCCTTGTCAAAATCATTTAATTTTGACTACTCATTTAATTACCTTGCCTACTCATTTAATTACCTGTGTGCCCTTGTCAAAATTTACTGTTTATCTGTGGATCTGGATGATCTATTTATGTCATTTATCTATGTGTCTCTTCTTATGCCAGTACCCCACTGTCTTGATTATTGTGGCTTTATGGTGTCTTGAAATTAAGTATTGTTAAGCTTTGCAATCTTTTCCAAGATTGTTTTGGCTATAGGTCCTTTCTTTATAAAGTTTATATTAAGCTTGTCCATTTTTCTTTAAGAAAAAATCTGCTGGAATGGCACTGAATTTTTAGGTCGATTTGGGAAGAATTGACAATATTGAACCTTTCAATCGATGGACATGGTATGTTTCTGCATTTATTTGGGCCTTTTAAAATTTATCTCAGGAATATTTTGTAGTTTTAGTGAAGAAGTCTTGTATATCTTTTGTTAAATGTATTCCTAAATATTTTGTGGAAATGTTATTGTAAATAGTACTTTAATTTCATTTTTAAGTTTATTGCTGGTATACAGAAACATGTTTTATTTTTGTATATTGACTTTATATTCTGTAATCTTATTAAATTCACTTAGTTCAGTAGTAGTTCTTATTTTTATTTTATTGCAAGTGCCTTAGGGATACCTTGTGTACACAATCATGTCATATATGAATAACAACAGTTTACCTTTTGTTTCTTCTTGCTTTGTCGTAATGGCTAGGACCTTCAACCTAATGTTGAATAGAAGCGGTGTGTGAGTTGTTATTCTTGTCTTATTCTCAACAGCAGAGGATAGCGTCTAGTTTTTCACTATTAAAATATGTTAGCTATAGGTTTTTTCCGTTTCATGTTTTTATCAGATTGAAGATCCCTTTTATTCCTATTTTGCCAAGAGTGTCATGAATGCATGTTGAATTTCACCAAGTACTTTTTCCTGCATCTATTGAGAGAATCTTGACTTTTCTCTTTTATTTTGTTAATGTAGATTCTTTAATGTTAAACTGATCTTGCATTCCTGATATAAACCATACTTAGTCATGATATGTTATCCCCTTTATATAATGCTGGATTCGGTTTGCAAATATTTTGTTTGATTTTTGCATCTATGCTCATGAGACAGATTGGTCTGTGATTTTCCTTTCTTGTAAGTCTTGTCAGGTGTCAGGGCTTGGTTAATTTTGACACATTTACAAACATATATTTTTAACATAAAAATAAACTTCAAAAAAAAAAAAAGACGACGACAGCCTGAGTTGTTTATATACAGAATTTGTTAACCAAAAAGATTGAAAAAGGCTGGAACAGCAGGTTACATTTGATACCTGAAAATATTTTGCAGCTATAAATGCATCTTGGAACTGTTATAGGCAAAAGCTTGGGAATGGCTAAAATTCTCAGTGTCATAGGATGTTTTAAATAAACTAAGGTACATCAATTCAAATAAGTAATGTGCAGTTGTCAAAAAGAATAGATATCTGTTTATGCACCAGTATGGAACAATGTTCATGACAAAAGGGGAAATCAAAAATACATAGAGTAAAATAAGTATAAGTTTGCGGTGATGTATAGATAGGATGTTTATACTTTATATTTCCAGAAAGATTCTGGAAAGAAACTTACTGATAGCTTCTGAGGGATGAATCAAGAGACTTAAACTGTCTACTTCATACCTTTCTATAGTGGTTGAATTTTTCACCACAGGCAACTGTTCCTTTAATTGATGTATTTTAAGGAATGGATACTAGAGGAGACCTAGCTTCATAGCAGTTTATGTAACATGAGATAAAATATATGATTCTTGGCATTAACTTCTGATAAGTTGTGCTTGGGGCACTATATCCAGTTCTGGGCACAATGCTTTCAGGAGGATGACTATCTAAAAAGCACCAAGAGAAGAGTGAAGGGACTGAAAAAAACCATGCCACATATGTAATACTTAAATGGGTTAAGTATATCTAACTACTTAGGAGAAAGCCTTCAATGAGAACTTTGTTTAGGGGCTGTCATTCTCTTACAGACATGTGCCTCCCTCACTGTTCTGTAAGCTTTTATAAAGGCAGGAGTTGTTTTTATAACTCATCAGTTTAGGAGCCTCTTTTCCTTGTATTTAGCACAAACTCAACAAATATTTGTGTAAATAAAAATCTGATTACGTTTCTTTCCTACTTAAAACCCTTCATCAGCTCTCCCAAACACCTCCCCATGTTCACTTTCAGCAGGTGACTTTAGTTCCCTCTTCACAGACAGAACTGAAGCATCAGCAGAACACTTTCAACACCCCCCTCTGTTGCTCTCTCCCAAACTGTTTTCCCTCCTGTTACCATCTGTGATAGTGCTTCTCAAACGGGAGCATGCATCGTCATCACCTGGAGGGCTTATTAAAACAGGTTGCATGGCACCACCCCAGAGTTTCTGATTCAGTATATCTGGAGCATGGCCTGATAATTTGCATTTCCAACAAGTTCCCGGATGATGCTGGTCCCACTTTGAGAACTACTGTCATAGATGTTTCTCCCTGATCATTCTCTTATGCACCAGACCCCATACCTCACACCTAGTAAGGACATCAGTCTAGTAACTACCCGTTTCATAATCATTTTTCTCCTTATTATTGAATCACTTTTTCAGCACACACATATACTTTATTTCTCCCATTAAAATTCTTGACCCCAATTCTATGTGCTGTCTCATTTTTAAGCTTTTCATTGGCATAAAATCCCTCGAGTTATTGTTTCTCCTGCCTCCAATTCCTCTTCTCCAGTCTTTGCTTAGTCCTCTTCATTTCAGATTTTGCCAGTGCACCATCTTCAGCACCAACAAGATTCTCAAGGTCACCGATTTACTGCATGTCAATTTTCACACTTAACCCTTAGTTTCCTATCAGCCGCATTTGATACACTTGACCCCTTCCTCCTCTTTGATAAGTTTTCTTTACTTGGCTTCCAAGGACACCACACTCTTGATTTTCTTCCTTCATTGATGGTTGCTGCTTCTTAGTCTCCTTTGCTGATTTTTTGCCTTCTCCCTGATCTTTTAATGTTGCCTGCCCTAGGGCTCAATCCTTGGACTTCCCCATCTTCACTTGTTCCTTGGTGGTCACTCCTCAACTTCCCCTACATCTGCTTTCCCATCCCAGTCTAGCAGTTCCATCCTTCTAGTTCCTCAGACTAAAAACTTGAAGTCCTTGACTCTTCTCTTCAAAACCCACATTAAAACCAGGAAAAATTTATTTACCATCCAAATATGTCAAGATACTGACTATTCCTCATTACAGCTACTGCTTCCAACCTAGTCTGAGCCACTCTGATCTCACCTGGATACTGTAATAACCCCTAACAGGTCCTGTGTCTACTTTTGTTCCCTAGAGCAAGCACCCCGGAAGGCAGAATGATCTGTACAAAATGCTATTTCACTTGTATTAAAATCCCACATCTTTATGATAGCCTATGAATCCCCATGTGATTTGCACTTGCCCTCCTATCTCTCTGACTTCCTCTCACTACTGTCCTCTCGCTCACTCTGCTCCAGCCCTTTTCCAAGAACACACCAGGCCCCCTCCTGCCTTTAACATTAGAGTATTTGGTTTGTGTTCCTTCTACCTGGAACACGCTCCCAGCAGATAACCACCTGGCCTCACTACAGCAGCTCCTTCAGATCTTTGCTCCAAAATCACCTTAGTGGGTCAACCCCAAACATCGTATTTTAACAGATGATCATGCCCTTCACTCCATGCCCAAAGTACTCCTAAGGACTCTTACAAGCACAACTTTTTTGTTTTTCCCATAGCTCTTAACTTCTCCCTACATACTCTAGTATTTGTATATATTTGTTTATTGTTTTGTAACTCCCGACACACACACTTCCTCCAAAATGTAGAACCTCTGTGACAGCAGGAAACTTGTCATTTACTGATATCCTAAATGACCAGACTAATGCTTGGGATTTAGTAGGCTTCCAGCCAATACTATCTTGAATGTACAGCTTCCCAATACATATGGCTTGCAAAGCCGTGCATGTTCTGACTTACTCCAGCCTCTTTCTCACCTCCCACACCTCATGGCACTCTAAATCAGCGCTGTCTGATAGAAATATGTGAGCCAATATGTAATTTTAAATTTTCTAGGAGCCACATTTACAAAGTAAAAAACAGTTGAAATTATTTATAATATATTTTAATATAATATATCCAAAATGTTATGGAGATGTAATATTTAAAAAATATGAAATTTTTATTCTTCAAATACTAAACCTTTGGGATCAGATATTTTATACTAACAGTACATCTCAATTCAGTGGTTAAATTTTTTTTTTTTTTTTTTTTTTTTTTTTTTTTTTTTTGAGATGGATTCTCTGTCTCCCAGGCTGGAGTGCAGTGGCATGATCTCGGCTCACTGCAACCTCCACCTCCCGGGTTCAAGCAATTCTGCCTCAGCCTCCCAAGTAGCTGGGATTACAGGTGCCTGCCACCATGCCCAGCTAATTTTTGTATTTTCAGTAGAGACAGGGTTTCACCATGTTGGCCAGGCTGGTCTCAAACTCCTGACCTGAAGAGATCCACCAGCCTCGGCCTTACAAAGTGCTAGGATCACAGCCGTCAGCCACCATGCCTGGCTGTGAGGCTAAATTTTTATAAGAAATGTTCTATCTGTGTTTAAATTTTGTAAAATTTACTTTGAAAAAATAGACTCACATACCTAAGTTGTTCCAGTTATATTGAAGCGGCTATCAACTTTTAAATTTAACTTAATTAAAACTAAATAAAATTAATTTCATTTGCTCAGTTGCACCAGCTACATTTTAAGTGTTCAGCAGCGACACTTGGCTAGTGATGTATTAGCACAACTCTTTGACTCCAACTCCAAGCAGACCAGGCTCCTCCTTGTCTCTGGCCTTTTGTAAGTTGTCCCTCCACTTGGAAGACTCTTCTTTGCTCCACCATCATCTCTTTTTATCTGACTCACTGTCTGAATTAGCCCTTTCTCTGCACTTTGCAAACACCCTGTTCTGTTACATTACTAGTCACACTGTATTATAATTATCTGATTCATTGTCTGATGGTTCAGGAATTATTTCTACCTTGTTTACTTCTGTGTCCCCAGACTCTTCGGACATTACCTTTCATATAAGAGATACTGTGTATGTCTATATATACATATTATATGTATTTGTTAAATAAATTTATAAATCTATGAAATTTATGCCGATAGAAGTTTTAGCCATCCTTCTGTTTCCACCTCAAATCCCTTCTTCCCAGGATTCTTGTCAGAGCAGTCCACAGCAAATATTTCCTGTTTTGTACTCCCAAACCACCTGGAGCTCATATTACTCATAGGCCATTTGTAATACATGATTTTACTATGTAAAATTCTACCTCCCCAGATAGTGAAAACTGGAAGAGCAGGAATTCTGGAAAAGAAAATGACTTACATATTAGGTGTTCAATAAAAACTTGATGACTTATTAAATATATTGTCTGATTTCAGTCTTATGTCTGGTGATTACTTTTCCTGAGGTAATTCAGTAAAACCAGTGAAAAATTTTTGTGTGTTTTAACCATTATGCTAAAAGGTATCTGCTCTCTGCCGGGCGTGGTGGCTCACACCTGTAATCCCAGCACTTTGGGAGGCTGAGGCCAGATCACTTGAGGTCAGGAGTTGAACACCAGCCTGGCCAACATGGCAAAACCTCATCTCTACTAAAAATACAAAAATTAAACAGGCGTGATGGTAGGCACCTGTAATCCCAGCTACTCGGGAGGCTGAGCTCAGCAGGAAAATAGCTTGAACCCAGAAGGCGGGAGGTTGCAGTGAGCCAAGATTGCGCCACTGCACTCCAGCCTGGGCAATAGAGAAAAACTCCATCTCAAAACAACCACCAAAAACTGTCTGCTCTCAATCTTTTGATTGAATAGTAAAACCAATATTTTTTTTAAAGGAAGGCTACTTCCTGAATGACCTTATCTACCTATGTGTCTGTGTAGTTGGCCATTAATCAAATGTCATTTATATCCCAAACTTCATTTTCATTCATTGTTGATTCGGTTGATACTCATGTCCATCTGTCTACAGATATACACTGTCACTCATCAGTGTTACATACAAACCTTACTCATTTTTTTTTTTTTTTTTTTTTTTTTTTTTCTGAGACGGAGTCTCGCTCTGTCGCCCAGGCTGGAGTGCAGTGGCGCGATCTCGGCTCACTGCAAGCTCCGCCTCCCGGGTTCACGCCATTCTCCTGCCTCAGCCTCCCGAGTAGCTGGGACTACAGGCGCCCGCTACCACGCCCGGCTAATTTTTTGTATTTTTAGTAGAGACGGGGTTTCACCGTATTAGCCAGGATGGTCTCGATCTCCTGACCTCGTGATCCGCCCGCCTCGGCCTCCCAAAGTGCTGGGATTACAGGCGTGAGCCACCGCGCCCGGCCCTTACTCATTTTATTATCACTAATGGGCTCAATCCTAAATAAGATCAAAGCTTATTTTTCCCTTTTGCATAGTATCTTCCAATAGTCAAGCTAAAGAAGAAAAAAGCAAACTGCATTATGAAAATGCTATACTACACAATCTTTTCTGTGAGGTGTAGAGCAAGCATTAATGACCCTTTTTTTCTGTGCCAGATTGGAGGAGAAAAGAGAGAAGTAGAAACAATTAACTGTAGACAGATCAGACCTTCTCAACTTTTTCATGCTTTATGACTGCAGTCCTAATGATAAAGAACCCCAGAGGCAATGTGAGCACTCCCTCAGGAGGGAATGTGAGTCTGGTATCTGGCCCTCTCTAACAGTTCATGCCTGGTAAGGATCATGGTGTCCTGGCATGACAGACACCAAAAGTCCACATTTTCCAAGGGAATGAATGTTTACAAATACATTGGTTCCTTGATGTTACTAGAGCCCTCTTCCTATTCTCTCCTCTTTTCCTAATTCATGCCCCCTTATTACCTTAACAGAGGTGGGAGTTAATCAGGATGTAATAAAATTGAAAAAGTACCTAGGATGGAAGGGATTTGGAATTCTGAATATTGTGTTTTAAGTTGGAAAAAAAAGTTACATAAAATGTATTCTATTGTCTTGGCAGTTATTTACTTTGTTTTTTATCTTATAGTTTGTCTTCTTGAGACTGTAGGCGTCTATAAATTGTGAACTAATTTAGATGCCACTCCTGAGGGCCTGGCACATGATTTGCACTTAATGAACAGCTGCTTTGGTCTGAATTTCTGTGTCCTCCTAAAATCTATATATTGAAATCTAATCTCCAATGCAATAGTATCAAGAGGTAGAGCCTTTGGGGATGATTAGGTCATGATAGTGTTTCCTTCATGAATGAGATTAGTTTCTCTATAAATAAGGCCCGAGGGAGCTCTTTTGCCCCTTCTGCCATGTGAGAACACGTCTAGAAGGTGGCATCTATGAAGTAGAGTGGGCCCTCATCAGACACTGAATCTGTTGGTGCCTTGATCTTGGACTTCCACCCCCCACCCAAGAACTGTGAGAAACAACTTTATATTGTTTTTAAGTTACTCAGTCTAAGATACTTTGTTATAGCCACCCAAAAGGACTAAGACAGCAGCCACTAAAAAGTCTTCATTTTACCTCAGTCAGCAATTTAAAAGGAACAGCTATAGAAGTTGAACAACAGTCATACTAAATGGTTCCTAAGGAAGTTATTTTTGAAAAAGTATAAATATCAACATGAAAATGTTTCAGAATTCAGCGTATAAGTGAAAAAAGGACATGTTCTTGGTTTAATAATCATTTTGTTGCAGAGCACTTTTTTCGGAATTAAAAAAACATTTGATTATTTCATTTAGGGAAGATTAACAGGAAATAGTGTTATCAAACTGTGCCCTCAGTTTTATAGATGACTCAGTCTTAAAAACTCCACACATCGGAATGTGATGATGTGTTCATTAGCTCCTCTGTTTGACCTCACTTTAGTTTACAAATTCCCACCCTTTAGGAATCAAGATTACAAGGCTAAGGCAGTAAGTAATAGGAAAGTCAACGTCAAATATATACAGAAATACAAAGATCAATATAATGAACCCCTGTCTGCCACCCGGCTTCAAGAATTACTTCATAGACAATCTGTTTATTCTATAATCCCACTGACTGTTCACCTCCGACATTATTTTGAAGCATTTCTCATGTATGATTTCATCTATGAATATTTCCATGATAAGAATAAAAATTTCTTAATGTCAGAAAATATTTAGTGAGTATTCAAAATTTCAAATGTGTTATAAATGCCATGTTTTACATGTTGTTTATTTAAATCAGGATCCAAGTAAAGTCTATACATTGCAATTGGTTAATACATATTTTGTGTTTCTTTTATTTTAGGCATCTCTTTTAGTAAATGTCCTTGAATGTTTCTTAAGTTGCTGTATGTTCATGGACCATTTCCAGAGACTTTGGTTGTTTTAAAATAATTTTCACCCATTCTGTAGGTTGCCTGTTAATGCTGATGGTCGTTTCTTCCGCTGTGCAGAAAAGAACTCTGGATTCAGTTCCCAGAAAAACTAGTGAAAATTATTTTTTTAATCATTTTTCTTTTTTTTTTTTTAATTATACTTTAAGTGCTGGGATACATGTGCAGAACATGCAGGTTTGTTACGGAGGTATACATGTGCCGTGGTAGTTTGCTGTAACCATCAACCCGTCATCTACATTAGGTATTTTTCCTAATGCTATCCCTCCCCTAGCCTACACCCTGACAGGCCCCAGTATGTGATGTTCCCCTCCCTGTGTCCATGTGTTCTTATTGTTCAACTCCCACTTATGAGTGAGAACATGCAGTGTTTGGTTTTCTATTGGAATGATGGTTTCCAGCTTCAACCACGTCCCTGCAAAGGACATGAACTCATCCTTTTTTATGGCTGCATGGTATTCCATGGTGTATATGTGCTACATTTTCTTTATCCAGTCTGTCATTGATGGGCATTTGGGCTGGTTCCAAGTCTTTGCTATTGTGAATAGTGCCGCAATAAACATAGTGTGCATGTGTCTTTATAGTAGAATGATTTATAATCCTTTGGGTATATGCCCAGTAATGGGATTGCTGGGTCAAATGGTATTTCTAGTTCTAGATCCTTGAGGAATCACCACACTGTATTGTTTCCTGACTTTTTAATGATCGCCATTCTAACTGGTGTGAGATGGTATCTCATTGTGGTTTTGATTAGCCTTTCTCTAATGACCAGTGATGTTGAGCTTTTTTTCATGTTTTTTGACTGCATAAATGTCTTCTTTTGAGAAGTGTCTGTTCATATCCTTCGCCCCACTTTTTGATGGGGTGGTTTGTTTCTTCTAAATTTGTTTAAGTTCCTTGTAGATTCTGGATATTAGCCCTTTGTCAGGTGGATAGATTGCAAAAATTGGTTATTTTCTCTGCTCCTCACCCTCCTCCCACCCTTAACCCTCAAGTAGGCCCCAATGTCTTCTTTGTGTCTGTGAGTTCTTATCATCTAGCTCCCACTTATAAGTGAAAACGTGTGGTATTTGGTTTTCTGTTTCTGTGTTACTTTACTAAGGATAATGGCATCCAGCTCCATCTATGTTCCAACAAAACATATGGTCTCCTTCTTTTCAGTGGCTGCATAGTATTCCATGGTACATATGTACCACATTTTCTTTGTCCAGTCTGTCATTGGTGGGCATTTAGGTTGATTCCATGTCTTTGCTGTTGTGAATAGTGCTGTATGTGTCTTTATGGTAGATTGATGTATGTTCCTCTGGGTATATACCTAGTAATGAGATTGCTGGGTCAAATGGTAGTTCTATTTTTAGCTCTTTGAGGAATCCCCACACCGCTTCCCACAATGGTTAAACTAATTTCCACTCCCACCAGTATCAGTGTTTCCTTTTCTCCACAACCTCGTCAGCATCTGTTATTTTTTTACTTTTTAATAATAGCCATTCTGACTGCTGTGAAATGGTGTCTCATTGTGGTTTTGATTTGCATTTCTCGAATGATCAGTGATATCACGCTTTTTTAAAGTATGATTGTTGGCCACATGTATGTCTTCTTTAGAAAAGTGCCTGTTCATATCCTTTGCCCACTTTTAAATGGGGTTTTTTTTTTTCTGGTAAATTTGTTTAAGTTCCTTATAGATGCTGTATATTAGATGTTTGTCAAATGCATAGTTTCAAATATTTTCTCCCATTCTATAGGTTGTCTGTTTACTCTGTTGATAGTTTCTTTTGCTGTGCAGAAGCTCTTAAGTTTAATTAGATCACCCTTGTCAATTTTTGCTTTTGTTGTGATAGCTTTTGGTATCTTTGTCATGAAATATTTGCTCGTTTCTATGTCCAGGATGGTATTGCCTAGGTTGTCTTCCAGGGATTTTATAGTTTGGAGTTATACATTTAAGTCTTTAATCCATCTTGAGTTGATTTTTGTATATGGTATAAGAAAGGGGTCCAGCTTCAATCCTATGCATATGACTAACCAGTTATCCCAACACCATTTATTGAATAGGGAATCTTTTCCCCATTGCTTGTTTTTGTCAGCTTTGTCAAAGATCAGTTATAGATGTGCAGCCTTATTTCTGGGCTCTCTATTCTGTTCCATTGGTCTATGTATCCATTTTTCTACCAGTACTATGCTGTTTTGGTTCCTGCAGTTTGGATTATAGTTTGAAGTTGGGTAACGTGATGCCTCCAGCTTTGTCCTCTTTGCATAGGATTGCCTTGGCTATTTGGGCTCTTTTTTTGGTTCCATGTGAATTTAAAAAAAAAAAAAAATTTCTGTGAAGAATTGTCATTGGTAGTTTGATAGGAATAGCATTCGACCTATAAATTGCTTTGGGTAGTGTGGTCATTTTAATGATACTGATTCTTCCTGTTCATGAGCATGGAATACTTTTCCATTTGTTTCTGTCATCTCTGATTTCCTTGAGCATTGTTTTGTAATTCTCCTTGTGGAAATCTTTCACTTTCCTGATTACCTGTATTCCTAGGTATTTTATTCTTCTTGTGGCAGTTGTGAATGGGATTGCATTCCTGATTTGGCTCTCTGCTTGACTGTCATTGGTGTATAGGAATGCTAGTAATTTTTGTACATTGATTTTGTATCCTGAAATTTTGCTGAAGTTGTTTATGTGGTGAAGGAGATTTTGGGCTGAGACTGGGGTTTTCTATATAGATAATCATGTCATGTGCAAACGGGGATAATTTGACTTCCTCTCTTCCTATTTAGATGCTCTCTATTTCTTGCTCTTGCCTGATTGCTCCAGCCAGGACATCCAATACAATGTTGAATAGGAGTGGTAAGAGAGGGCATTCTTGTCTTGTGCCGGTTTTCAAGGGGAGTGCTTCCAGCTATTCCCCGTCCGGTATGATATTGGCTGTGGATTTGTCATAGATGGCTCTTATTATTTTGAGGTATGTTCCTTCAATACCTACTTGATTGAGAGTTTTTAACATGAAGTGATGTTCAATTTTATCAAAAGCCTTTTCTGCATCTATTGAAGTAATAGTGTGGGTTTTATCTTTACTTCTGTTAATGTGCTGAATCACATTTATTGATTTACATATGTTGAACCAACCTTGCATCCCAACAATAAAACCAACTTGATTATGGTGGATAAGCTTTTTGAAGTGCTGTTGGATTCGATTTGCTAGTATTTTGTTGAGGATTTTTGTATCAATGTTCATCAAAGATATTTGCCTGAAGTTTTCTTATTTTGTTGTGTCTCTGCCAGACTTTGGTATTAGGATGATACTGGCCTCATAGAATGAGTTGGGGAGGAGTCCCTCCTCCTCAGTTTTTGGAATAGTTTCAGTAGGACTGGTACCAGCTTTTACTTACACATCAGGTATAATTTGGCTGTGAATCTGTCTAGACCTGAGCTTTTTATGGTTGGAAGGCCTTTTAATACTGCTTCAATTTCAGAACTCATTGTTGTTCTGTTCAGGGATTTAATTTATTCCTGGTTCAGTCTTGGGAGGTGTATGTTTCCAGGAAATTATCCATTTCTTCTGTTTCCTAGTTGTGTTCATAGGGGTGTTTATAGAATCTTTGAGGTTTTCTTTTTATATTTCTGTGGGGTCATTGGTAATGTCTCCTTTGTCATTTCTGATTGTGTTTATTTGGATATTCTCTGTTTTTCTTTATTGGTTTAGCTAGTGGTTTATCAATCTGAGTTATTCTTTTAAAGAACAAATTTCTGGGTATGTTGATGGTTTGTATGTTCTTTCATGTCTCAATTTTGTTCAGTTTAGCTCTGATTTTGGTAATTTCTTGTTTTCTGTTAGCTTTGGGGTTGGTTTGCTTTTGTTTTTCTGGTTCTTCTAGTTGTAATTTTAGGTGGTTAATTTGAGATCTTTCTAACTTTTAAAATTTTTATTCTATTTATTTATTTAGAGACCAGGTTATGAGACTGGCTAATTTTTGTATTTTGGGTAGAGGCAGGGATTCACCGTGTTTCCCAGGCTTATCTCCAACTCCTGGGCTCAAGTGATCCACCTGCCTTGGCCTCCCAAAGTGCTGGGATTACAGGCATGAGCTACTGCACCCAGCCAAGATCTTGCTAAATTTTTAATGTGGGTGTTTAGTGCCATAAACTGTCCTGTTAACGCTGTTTTGTGTGTTCCAGAAATTTTAGCAAGTTGTATCTCTGTTCTCATTAGTTTCAAGGAACTTCTTGATTTCTGCCTTAATTTCATTATTTACCCAAAAGTCATTCAGGAGCAGGTTGTTTAATTTCTATGTAATTGCATGGTTTTGAGCAATTTTTAAAATCTTGACTTATATTTTTATTGCGCTATAGTCCTAGAGTATGTTTCATATTATTTTGGTTCTTCTGCATTTGCTGAGGATTGTTTTATGTCCAATTATGTGGTCAATTTTAGAGTATTTGCCATGTGGCAGTGAGAAGAATGTATATTCTCTTGGGTTAGGGGGAGAGTTCTGTAGAGGTCTATTAGATCCATTTGGTCCGATGTTGAGTTCAGGTCCTGAATATGTTTGTTAATTTTCTTCCTTGGTGTTCTAATACTGTCAGTGGAGTGCTGAAGTCTCTCGCTAGTATTGTGTGGGAGTCTAAGTTTATCTGTTGGTCTCTAAGAACTTGCTTTATGAATCTAGGTGCTCCTGTGTTGGGTGCATATATATTTAGTATATTTAGGCTTCTTGTTGAATTGAACCCTTTACCATTATATAATGCCCTTCTTTATCTTTTTCTGTCTTTGTTGGTTTAAAGTCTGTTTTGTCTGAAATTAGGATTGCAACCCCTGCTTTTTTCTGATTTTCATTTCCTTGGTATATTTTCCGTCATCCCTTTATTTTGAGCTTATGGGTGTCATTACATGTGAGATGGATCTCTTGAAGACAGCATGCCACTGAATCTTGTTTTTTTAATCCAGCTTGCCACTCTGTGCCTTTTAAGTGGGGCATTTAGCTGGTTTACATTCAAGGTTAGTATCAATATGTGTGGATTTGATCCTGTCATTGTGTTGTTAACTGGTTACTATGCTGGCTTGTGTGACTGCTTTATAGTGTCATTGGTACTTAAGTGTGTTTTTGTAATGGTCTTTCTTTTCTAAATATAGTGCTCCTTTCAAGATCTCTTATAAGGCAGATCTGTTGGTAACAAACTCCCTCAACATTTGCTTATCTGTAAAGTAACTTGTTTCTCCTTTGCTTAGGAAGCTTAGTTCGGCTGGATATGAAATTCTCAGTGGAAGATTTTTTTCTTCATGAATGTTGAATATAGGCCCCCAATCCCTTCTGGCTTGTAGGATTTCATCTGAGAGGTCCACTGTTAACCTGATGGGGCTCCTTTTGTAGGCGGCCTGCCCTTTCTCTCTGGCTTCCTTTAACATTCTTTCTTTTATTTCAGTCATGGAAAATCTAAGGATTATGTGTCTTCACGATGATCTTGCGTAAAATCTTGCAAGAGTTCTATGTATTCCAACAAATTCCATTTGTTGGAAACTTAATTTCTAAATTTATATATTGATGGCATTTGGAGGTGGAGCTTTTAGAAAGTAATTAGGATTAGATGAAGTCATCAAGGTGGATCCCCCGTAAAGGAATAAGTGACTTCATAAGAAGAGGAAGAGAGCTAAGTTAGCACACTTGTTCTGTCTCACCATGTGATGCCTTTTGCCGCATCATTTTACAAGAAGGCCCTCACCAGATGCCAGTGCCATGCTCTTGGACTTCCCAGCCTCCAAACCCATAAACTAAACCTCTATTCATTATAGATAATCCAGTTTATGGTATTTAGTTACAGCAACAGAAAATGGGCTAAGACAACAATTAGGCAGGAAAACGAAATAAAAGCCATCTAGATTGGAAAGGAAGTAAAACTATTTCTATATTCCCAGACAACATAATCTTATACAGTATTTACAAAATCCTGTAGATTCCACTAAACAACAACTAGAACTAATAAACAAGCTCAGCAAGGTTGTAAGATACAACATTTATATACAAAACTCAACTGTATTCTCATACATTTCCAATGAACAATCCAAAATCAAATTATAAATATAATCCTATTATAAATATTATAAAAAGGAATACAATACTTAGGAATAAACTTAACAAAATAACTGCAAAACATACTCTGCTTGTCCACTGCAAACTACAAAACATTGCTGAAAGAAATAAGACACAAATAAATGGAAAGACATTTTATGTTCATACACTGGAAGACTTAATATTGTTAAGATGTCAGTACTACCCAAAGTGATCTAACAGACTCAACACAATCCCTATAAAAATCTCAATGGCATTTTTTTGCAGAAACATAAAAATTCATTCTAAAATTTCCATGAAATCTCAAAGGACCCCCCAGTAGCCAAAACAATCTTGAAAAAGAAAGACATTGGAAGTCTGACAATGCCTGATTTCAAAATATATTACAAAACTATAGTAATCAAAACAGTGTGGTACTGGCATAAAGACAGACATATTGACAAATGGAAAGGAATAGAGAGCCCTGAAATAAATCCTTTTATATATAGTCAAATGATCTTCAACAAGGGTGCCAAAATCACTCAACAGGCAAAAGACAGTTTCTTTAACAAATGCTATTGTGAAAACTGGATATGCAAATGCAAAAGAATGAAGTTGGACTCTTACCACCATATACAAAAATTAACTCAAAATGGATTAATAACTTAAACACAAGACCAACAACCATGAAAGCACTAGAAGGAAGAAAACATACAGGGGAAAGATTTATGACATTAAATTTAGCATTATTTTTGTGGATATGACATCAAAAGCACAGGCAACAAAAGCCAAAATAGACAAATGGAACTAGATCAAACTTTAAAACTTCTGTGCATCAAAGGACACAATCAACATTGTAAAAGAGCAGCACTTGCAAACCATATATCTGATGAGGGGTTAATATCCAGAATATGAAAAGAACTCTTGTAATGCCACAACAAATAATCCAATTAAAAAGTGGGCAGAAGACTTGAATAGACATTTTTTCAATGATGATATGCAAATAACCAATAAACATGCATTGCTGCTTGACATCAGTAATTATTAGAGAAATAGAAATCAAAACCACATTGAGATATCACTTCACACCCATTACAATGGCTACTATAAAAAAAAAAAACAGAAAATGTTGCCATAGATGTGGAAAAATTGGAACCCTTCCACACTTTTATTGGGAATATAATATGATGCAGCCACTATGGAAAACAGTATGGGGTTTTCTCAAAAATTAAAAATAGAAATACCATATGATTCAGCAATCACATCTTTGCATATGTTTCTAAAAGAATTGAAAGCAGGATCTCAAAGAAATTTGCACACCCATATTCATAGCAGCATCATTAACAAGAGCCAAGAGATGGATGTTCATCAAGAGATGGACAGATAAAGAAAATGCAATTTACATACAAATGTAGTATAAAACAAAATATTATTCAACCTTAAGAAGTATTTCCTTCATTTAGCAACAGGTATAGCATGCAAATGTAGTACAAAATAAAATATTCAACCTTAAAAAGGATTTCCTTCCTTTTTACTGCAAATACAAATGCAAAAGAATGAAGTTGGACTCATCACCATATTAAAAAAATTAAAGTGGATTGAAAACTTAAGACGAACAACTGTAAAGGAAGGAAAACCTTTTTAAGGTTCGATAATATTTTATTTTATACTACGTTTGCATGCTACCCCTGTTGCTAAACTGTGTACTTAAAAATTGTTAGGATTAGGTGAGTTTTGCTACAACCTTTAAAAAGTTTTATTCTCAAAACTGTAAAACATTGTTCACATAAAGAATAAATAAATAGAAAAACATCCTGTGTTTATTGATCAGAAGAGTTAATATTAGATTGTTAGGATGGCAATATTCTTGTAACTGATCTATGTATTCAACACAGAATTAAATGGAGATATTTACAAAAACTACAGTCAGCATGAGATTTCTATTTTTCTCTCTTACAAATTGATGTGTCAGACAGCTTAAGTTTTGATATGGAAAATTTGAACAACATAATTATCAAACTTGATTAAGTAAATGTTTTATATGCAATAATCATAAAATATCTCTATACCTTCTTTCAAGAACACATGGTACATTTACAAGAACTGATGATGTTTTAGAACAAATTGTCTCAATAAATGTTAAAGTAACTCTGGGTTTTTATCTAATCACAACAAAATTAATGTTTAATAGTAAAAAATAATTTAAAAATTTTTATTTGGAAGTTATAAAGTACACTTTTAAATAATTCATATATCAAAGAATAAAGTGTCACTGGAAATTTTGGTTTTCTGTCAAACCATGAGATGCAGCCAAATATGTTCAGAGGGAAATTTATAGTTTTTAATGCTTATTTTCAAAAAGAAAAACAAAAAATTAAGAAGTGAGGCCGCTAACTCAAGAAGTGATTAACAAAGAAAAGCAGAACTTAGTTAAATTAATGAAGTAGAAAACAAGGAGGATATATTTAAAAATAACTTACAGAACAGGAGAAGATATATGCAATACTTATAACTGAAAAAAAAAAACCAAAAACTGGTGTCCAGAATATCCAAAAACACCCTAACAAATCACTGACAAAAAGGCAGACAATCAATTAGAAAAGGGAGTAAAAGATTTAAATAGTCAGTTCAACAAAAGAGAAACTCTGCATGGTCAATCACTATATGAATAAATGCTCAACCTTCTTAGTGATAAGAGAAATGAAAATTTAAAACACCACAGTGAGATACCTCTACACCCCATCATTTGAACAAAAAATTAAGTATGACAACTCCAAGTTTGGGCAAAGATGTGGAGCATCAAGAATTCTCATACAGTGCTAGTGAGAGCATAAATTGATAGAACCACATGGAGAAAATAATGTGACATTATCCAACTAAATTGAAGATAAGCCTACTGTAGCAGTCTGGATCCAATCAGGAGATAGTATAAACCCCACAATAGGCTAAACATGGAACTTTAATATCAGACTTAATACCTATGATTAAATAGCAACTATAAAATATGAGGAAAGAGTACCTAAGGAAAGACAAACTTGAAAGAGTTTCAGACCTCATTGGAGAACGTGTGTTTGGCCACTAGATAGCAAAAAAAAATCTGCTGATGTAGCCAGACCACAGGTGGTCTGGAGTTTCCGAGCAAACAGTAGGGAACCCTCTAGTGTACAGGTAGGGAAACAGGCAATCAGCAATACCTAGTGTGGCCTGCAATAGGAAGCTGGGGATGAAAGCAGAAGACCAGAGCATACCCATACACAGGAGCCCGCACAGGAAGTGGCAGCTCTGTGTTGTGAGCCTCTGTGCCACAGGGGGCTGTTGTGAAGGTCATGTGGGAGCTTTGGTTTTTATGTCCAGAGGGCTGTGAGGCTGCAATATTGCAGAGTAATCTCAGGCCTTGGTGGTTTCTAGTGGATGTCCTCACATCCACACCTCTGAAAAAATTGCAAGAAGCTTCTTTATCCTGCAATGTCCCTTCAACATCCTTACTGAAAAAAAGTTAACATAATGCTCACTTTAAAAGAGAAGTACTTGAGAGAATTCTATTATTAGTTGTAGACCATATATTGCAGGGTACATTTAGAGCTGAAAAGTGATCAATTGCTAATGGAAATACCCTGTAATTTGAAATGCATGAATTTGTGTTGGATACACCAACACATACATAAAAACGGTCATAGACGTTTTGTTTTAATTGCCCCAAATGGACACAACACAATGCTCAGAATGGATAAATGATTGTGGTATACTTATATGATGGAATAATAACATCAATTAAAATCAACAAAGTAGAGCTTGTGCAACAATATGGCTGAACCTTTCAAACATAATGTTAAGTGGAAAAAAGCAAGACACTGTATAATACAAATTACATATCTTAGTCAATTCAAGCTGTTGTAAAAATACTATAGACTGGATGCCTTAAACAACAAACATTTATTTCTCACAGTTCTAAAGGCTGGGAAGTGCAAGATAAAGTATTGGCAGATGTGGTATGTAGTGGAGCCCCACTTTTTGGCTTGTAGACTTCTTGCTGTAGCCTCACATGGCCGCTAGTGAACTCTAGTTTCTTTCTCTTCTTATAAGGACACTAATCCCATCATGGGGGCTCCACTTCCATGACCTCATCTAAACCTTGTCACCTCCCAAAGTTCCCGCCTTTGAATACCATCTCATTGAGGGTTAGGGTTTCAACATATGAACTTTGGGGAGACAGAAACCATATAGTCTATAAAATTGCATGATTCCCTTTATATCAAGTCCCCAACTAGGCAAAACTAAACTATATTATTCAAGGTTGCATACACAATTCGTAAAACTGTAGAGAAGTAAGGAAACCACTACCATAAAATTCAGGATTTTACTAACCTTTAGAAGGGAGGGAAAGGGTTATGATAGAGAAAGAATATATGGTGGGAAGGGCTTTCAGGGTACCGGAACTATCTCAATGTGATGATAGTTAAGCTGATGTTTGCTTTATCAATGCTTATTTATGATTCATACTTTATATATAAATTTTATGTGCTTTTCTGTCTATATGTGTTACATCTTTTAAAAAGAAAACCAGTTTATGCCAGGAAACAACAAAATCCAGCCATGCCCACCCAGAGATTTTATAGGCAAAGTATATCATACATTGATGGAAGGAATAATCCTAATTTTATGCAATTATTTCCAAAGAATACTTTGGAGAAAGCTCTTCTTTGAATCATGTATACTCCAATATATTTGTTCTTAAGAGGTTGGGCAGGATTCGTATAACCTAAAGGTTCTGGGCACCATCCCCCAAGATTCTGATTCAGTAGGTCTGGGGTGGGGCCCAATAATTTGCATTTTTTTTTATTTCAATAGTTTTTGGGGAACAGGTGTTGTTACCTGAGGATGGTCTTTAGTGTTGATTTCCAAAATTTTGGTACACCCATCACCCAAGCAGTGTACACTGTACCCAATATCTAGTCTTTTATCCCTCACCCACCTCCCACCCTGCCCCAGTGAGTCCCCAAAATTCATTATATCATTCTTGTGGCTTTGCATCCTCGTGGCTTAGCTCTAAGTGAGAGCATATGATGTTTGGTTTTCTGTTCCTTAGTTAGTTCACTTATAATAATGGTCCCCAAATCCATCCAGGTTGCTGCAAATGCCATTATTTCATTCCTTTTTATAGCTGGGTTGTATTCCATGGTGTGTGTGTGTGTGTGTGTGTGTGTGTGTGTGTGTGTGTGTGTACAGATCACATTTTCTTCATCCACTCATTGAATGATGGGAATTTGAGCTGGTTCCATATTTTTGCAGTTGGGAATTGTCCTGCTATAAACATGCCTATGCAAGTGTCTTTTTCATATAATGACTTCTTTTCCTCTGGGTAGACATAGATACCCAGTCATGGGATTGCTGGATCAAATGGTAGATGTCCTTTTAGTTTTTTTAAGGAATCTCCACACTGTTTTCCACAGTGGTTGTACTAGTTTACATGCCCACCAGCAATGTAAAAGTGTTCTCTTTCACCACATCAAGGCCAACATCTTTTTTTTTTTTTTAATTATGGCCATCCTTGCAGGATTAAGGTCATATCACGTTGTGGTTTTGACTTGCATTTCCCTGATAATTAACAATATTGAGCATTTTTTCATGTTTGTTGGCCATTTGTATATCTTGTTTTCAGAATTGTCTATTCATATCCTTAGCCCACATTTTGATGGGATTGTTTTATTCTTGCTGATTTGTTTCAGTTCCTTGTGGATTCTGGATATTAGTCTTTTGTCAGATGCATAGTTTTTGAAGATTTTCTTCCACTCTGTGGGTTGTCTGTTTACTCTGCTGATTATTTCTTTTGCTGTGCAGAACCTTTTTTATTTTATTAAGTACCATCTATTTATCTTTGCTTTTGTTGCATTTGCTTTTGGGTTCTTCGTCATGAACTTTTTACCTAAGCCAATGTCTAGAAGGGTTTTTCTGAGGTTATCTTCCAGAATTTTTATGGTTTCAGGTCTTTGGTCCATCTTGAGTTGACTTTTGCATAAAGTGAGAGGTGAGGATCCAGTTTCATTCTTCTATGTGGCTTGCTAATTATCCAGCACCATTTGTTGAATAGGGTGTCCTTTCCCCACTTTATGTTTCTGTTTGCTTTGTCAAAGATTAGTTGGATATAAGTATTGGACTTTATTTCTGGGTACTCTATTCTGTTCCGTTGGCGTATGTGTGCCTGTTTTTATACCAGTACCATGCTGTTTTGGTCACCATAGCCTTATAGAATAGTTTGAAGTTGGATAATATGATACCTTCAGATTTGTTCTTTTTGCTTAGTCTTGCTTTGGCTATGTGGGCTATTTTATAGTTCCATTTGAATTTTAGGATTGTTTTTTCTAGTTCTGTGAAGAATGATGGTGGTATATTGATAGGAATTGCAATGAATTTGTGCATTGCTTTTGGCAGTATGGTCATTTTCACAATATTGGTTTTCCCTATCCATGAACATGGGATGTGTTTTCATTTGTTTGTGTGATCTATGATTTCTTTTTTATTATTATTATACTTTAAATTTTAGGGTACATGTGCACAACGTGCCCGTTTGTTACATATGTATGCATGTGCCATGTTGGTGTGCTGCACCCATTAACTCATCATTTAACATTAGGTATATCTCCTAATGCTATCCTTCCCCTCTCCCCCCACCCCATAATAGGCCCCGATGTGTGATGTTCCCCTTCCTGTGTCCATGTGTTCTCATTGTTCAATTCCCACCTGTGAGTGAGAACATGTGGTGTTTGGTTTTCTGCCCTTCCAATAGTTTGCTGAGAATGATGGTTTCCAGCTTCATCCATGTCCCTACAAAGGACATGAACTCATCATTTTTTATGGCTGCATAGTATTCCATGGTGTATATGTGCCACATTTTCTTAATCCAGTCTATCATTGTTGGACATTTGGGTTGGTTCCAAGTCTTTGCTATTGTGAATAGTGCCGCAGTAAACATACATGTGCATGTGTCTTTATAGCAGCATGATTTATAATCCTTTGGGTATATACCCAGTAATGGGATGGCTGGGTCAAATGGTATTTCTAGTTCTAGATCCCTGAAGAATCGCCACACTGACTTCCGCAATGGTTGAACTAGTTTACAGTCCCACCAACAGTGTAAAAGTGTTCCTATTTCTCCACATCCTCTCCAGCACCTGTTGTTTCCTGTGTGTCATCTATGATTTCTTTCAGCAGTGTTTTGTAGTTTTCCTTGTAGAGAGCTTTCACGTCCTTGGTTAGATATATCCTAAGTTTTGTGTGGGGGTTGCAGCTATTGTAAAAGGGTTTCAGTTCTTGATTTGATTCTCAGTTTGGTCACTGTTGGGATATAGCAGTACTACTGATTTGTGTACATTGATATTCTATCCTGAAACTTTACTGGATTAATTTGTCAGATCTAGGAGCTTTTTGGATCAGTCTTTAGGCTTTTCTATGTATACCATCATATCATCAGTGAAAAGCAACAATCATTTAGGAGCAGGTTATTTAATTTCCATGTATTTTCATGCTTTTGAGGATTCCTTTTGGAGTTGATTTCCACTTTTATTCCACTGTGGTCTGAAAGAGTACTTGATATAATTTTGATTTTCTTAAATTTGTTGAGATTTGTTTTGGGGTGTATCATATGCTCTATGTTGGAGAATGTTCCATGTACTGATGAATAGAATGTGTATTCTACAGTTATTGGGTAGAATGCTCTGTAAATATATTAATTCCATTTGTTCTAGGGTATAGTTTAAGTCTATTGTTTCTTTGTTGACTTTTGGTCTTCATAATCAGTCTAGTGCTGTCAGTGAAGTATTGAAGGCCCCACTGTTACTGTGTTGTTGTCTGTCTCATTTCTTAGGTCTAGTAGTAATTGTTTTATAAAATTGGAACCTCCAGTGTTAGGCATATATATATTTTGGATTATGATATTTTCCTCTTGGACTAGTCTTTTATCATTATATAATGTCCCTCTTGGTCTTTTTGAACTGTTGTTGGTTTAAAGTCTGTTTTGTCTGATATAAAAATAGCTACTCCTGCTTGCTTTTGGCATCCATTTGCATGGAATATCTTTTTCCACCACTTTACCTTAAGTTTATGTCAGTCCCTGTGTGTTAGGTGAGTCTCTTGAAGACTTATTTCCCTGGCTTTGCTAGAGATCTAGACATTCAAATAGAAGTTCAAAGAACACCCAGGAAATTCGTCGCAAAAAGATCATCACCTAGACACATAGTCATCAGGTTATCAGGAAATAATTTTAAGAACTGTGAGGCAAAAGCATCATGTAATCTATAAAGGAAAACCTATCAGATTAACGCAAATTTCTCAGCAGAAACCCTACAAGCTAGAAGAGAGTGGGGTCCTATCTTTAGCCTCCTTAAGCAAAATAAGTTGTTTGAATGTCTAGATCTCTAGCAAAGCCAGGGAAATTTTCTTTGATTATTTCCTCAAATAAATTTTCCAAACTTAGATTTCTCTTCCTTCTCAAGAATATCAGTTATTCTTAGGTTTGGTCATTTAACATAATCTCAAACTTTTTGAATTTTGTTCATTTAAAAAAATTTTTTTTTCTTTGTCTTTGTCAGATTGGGTTAATTCAAAAGCCTTGTCCTCAAGCTCTGCAGTTCTTTCTTCTACTTGTTTGAGCCTATTGTTGAATTGGTTCATCCATATCCTGTTTTATTCTTTTAACTTCTTTAAGTTAGTTTTCACTTTTCTCTGCTACCTTCTTCAGTAGCTTAATAATCAATCTTCTGATTTGTTTTCTGGAAACTCAGAGATTTCATCTTAGTTTGGACCCATTGCTGGTGATCTAGTGTGATCTTTTGGGGGTGTTATAGCACCTTGTTTTGTCATATTACTAGAATTGTTTCTCTGTTTTCTTCTCATTTGGGTAGATTATGTCAGAGGAAAGGTCTGGGACTAAAGGGCTGCTGTTCAGATTCTCTTGTCCCATGGGGTGTTGTCCCTTGATATGGTCCTATCCCCCCACTTCCCCTAGGGATGGGGCTTCCTGAGAGCCAGACTACAGTGATTGTTTTTGTTCTTCTGGGTCTAGCCTCCCAGCAGAGCTACCAGGCTCCAGGCTGGTACCGAGGAGTGTCTGCAAAGAGTCCTGTGATGTGATCTGTCTTTGGGTTTCTCAGCCATGGATACCAGCACCTGCTTCAGTGGAGGTAGCAGGGGAGTGAAGTGGACTCTGTGAAGGTCCTTGGTTGTATGTTTGTTTAGTGCACTGGTTTTCTCTAATGGTGGTTGTGCTAGTGGTTAGTTGACCTTTAGCCAGAAGGTGGCTCTCTCAAGAGAGCATTAGCTGATACAAGCTTGCCCTAAAATTGCCCATGTAACTATTCAGGTTTCTCAGGTGATAGGAAAGACCATAGAGCTCCCAAGAGATTATGTCTTTTGTCTTCAGCTACCAGGGCAGGTAGAGAAAGACCATCAGGTGGGGGCGGGATTAGGTGTGTCTGAGCTCAGACTGTCCTTGGGTGGGGCTTGCTGTGGCTGCTGTGGGGGATGGGGGATGGTTTTTAAGCCAATGGAGTTATGTTCCCAGGTGGATTATGGCTGCCTCTCCTGCATCATATAAGTCACCTGGAAGTGGGGGAAAGCTGATAGTGACCAGCCTCACCCAGTTCCCACGCAGCCAGCAAGGCCAGTCTCACTCCCACCACCAGCACCAAGTTTATATTCAGGCAACCAGCAATCACGGCTGAGATCTTGCCCCAGGCTACATGTCTCCTTGCTGAGAATTCAAGCAGGGCTTTCAGGCCCAGTCCCTTCTCACCTGCCATGGCTTCTGTGCTCATATCTGCACTTCTCATTGATCTCTCAGTTCTGGATTCTGCCCAGGAAAGTTCATGATTGGTCAAAATTATTACAAAGTTCAACTGGACGTTTTCTTCTCTCTGTAGTTCTTTCCGAATTCCACTGGCAGCCCTCCCCAAGGACCCTTGTGAGAAAAAGTCAGAAATGGCTTCCCTGGGGATCAGGAGTGTCCACAGGGCTCTTACTGCTGCTTCTTCTACCTTTACATTTTGCTGGGCTCTCTAAATTCATTTCAACTCTAGGTAAGGTTAAATCCTTCTTCTGTGATCTGAATTTTCAGGTTCCCCAGTGAGGATGTGTGTTTGGAGATGGACCTTCCTCCTGACACTTTGGGCACTCCCAGTTTTTTGGCTGTCTCACAGAGCTTGCAGTGGCAAGCTGTTTCCTTCAAAAGGTCTGTGAATTATTTCAGTTTTCCTGGTACATTCTTGTGGTCGTTCTTGGAGCAAAAGTTTATGATGTAAGCCTCCACATACTGTTCTGTTCGTCAAAGTGGGAGCTGCAAGTTAGTCCTGCTTTCTAGCCACGATTTTCCCGAATATTTTGCATTTCTGATAGTTGCCGTGAGACTTTGATGTTGCTGGTCTAGGAACCGTAGTTTGAGAACAACTGTTCTAGCATAATTGAAAGAAGGTTATCTGGCCATAGTCAAACCATCAAGGGAACCAACAAATATAAAAGCAAAAATTCCCAACCAAAAGGCAGTAAGTTCGAAGATTCAAGAAACATCAAGCCACACAGATGAAAAATAACCAGAAGAAAAACAATGGAAATTCAAAAAGCCAAAGTGTCTTCTTACCTCAAAATGACCACACTAGATCCCTTGCAATGTTTCTTAACCGGGCTGAAATGGCTGAAATGACAAACATTGAATTCAGAATCTGGGTGGCAATGAATATCATTGAGATTCAGGAGAAAGTTGATACCCACTCCAAGGAATCTAAGGAATACAGTAAAATGATACAAGAGCTAAAAGATCAAAATAGCCATTTTAAGAAAGAAACAGACTTATCTGATAGAGCTGAAAAACTCACTACAAAAATTCCATAATACCATCAGGATTAACAGCAGAATAAACCAAGCTATGGAAATAAACTCAGAGCTTGAAGACCAGTTCTTCAAATCAACTCAGACAAAAATAAAAAAGAATGAACAAAACCTCCAAGAAATGTGGGGTTATATAAAGGGACCAAACCTATGAATGACTGACATCCCTGGCAGAAAGGGAGCAAGAGCAAGGAACTTGTAAAATATATTTAATGAGACTGTGCACAAAAGTTTCCCCAGCCTTGCTAGAGAGGCGAATATTCAAATGCAGGAAATTTAGAGAAACCCTGTAAGATACTATACAAAATGACCATCCCCAAGACACATAGTTATCAGATTCTCCAACGTCAACACAAAAGAAAAAAATACTAGAAGCAGCTAGAGAGAATAGGAAGGTCACTGACAAAGGGACCCCCATCAGGCTAACAATGGACCTTTCAGCAGAAACACTGTAAGCCAGAAGAGATTGTGGCCTATATTCAACATTCTTAAAGAAAAGAAATTTTAACCAAGAATTTTATCCAGCCAAACTAAGCTTCATAAGAAAACGAGAAATAAAATCTTTTTCAGAAAAGCAAATGCTAAGGGAATTTGTTACCATCAGACCTACCATACAAGTCCTAAAGGAAGTGCTAAATGCAGAATCAAAAGACTGTTACCAGCCACCATAAAAACACACTTAAGTATATAGACTGTTTACATTATAAAGCAACTACACAATCAAGTTTGCATAGCCACCAGCTAACAATACAATGACAGGAACAAATCTGCACATGGTAATATTAACCTTGAGTATAAATGGGTTAAATGCCCCACTTAAAAGGCACACAGTGGCAATTTGGATAAAGAAGCAAGACTCAACTCTATGCTGTCTTCAAGATACCCATCTCATATGCAATGACACCCATAGGCTCAAAATAAAGAGATGGAGAAAAATCTACCAAGCAAAGGAAAAACAGAGAGAAGAGTAGGGGTTGCTATTCTTATTTCAGACAAAACAGACCTTAAACCAACAATGATAAAAAAAAAGACAAAGAAGGGCATTATATAGTGATAAAGGGTTTAATTCCACAGGAAGACTTAATTATCCTAAATATATATGCAGCCAACACTGAAGCACTCAGATTTATAAGACAAGTTCTTAAAGACCTTGATTCCACAAAGAGACTTAGATTCCCACAAAATAATAGTGGGACACTAAAACACCCCACTGACAGTGTTAGACAGATCATTGAGGCAGAGAATTAACAAAGATATTCAGGACCTAAACTTGACACTTGAACAAATGGACCTGACAGACATCTGCAGAACTCTCCACCCAACAACAACAGAATATACATTCTTCTCATCTGCACATGGCATACAGTCTAAAATGAACCACATCTTGGCCATAAAGCAATTCTCAACAAATTCAAAAATAAAATCATACCAACCTACACTCTCGGACCACAGTGCAATGAAAATAGAAATCAATAGTGAAAAGATATTTCAAAATTATACAATTACATGGAAATTAAACAACCTTCTCCTTAATGGCTTTTGGCTAAACAATGAAATTAAGGCAGAAATCAAGAAATTCTTTGAAAATAATGAAAACAAAAGTACAACATACCAGAATCTCTGGGACATGGTGAAAGCAGTGTTAAGAGGAAAATGTACAGTGCTAAATGCTGACATTAAAATTTCCAATCCAATTACCTCCACCTGGTCCTGCCCTTGACACATGGGGATCATGGGGATTACAATTCAAGGTGAGGTTTGGGTGGGAACACAGATCCAAACCATATCAGCACTGGTACAAAAACAAAAACACAAATAATCTCAAATAAACAATCTAACATTATACCAAGAGGATCTAGAAAAACAAGAGCAAACCAACCCAAAAGATAGAAGGAGAAAAGAAATAACCAAAATCAGAACTTAACAAAGTTAATGTGCAAAATACATACAATTGTTTTCAAACATCAATGAAACCAAACGTTGGTTTTCTGAAAAAATAAATAAGATTGAAAGAGTGCTTGCTAGACTTACAAAAAAAGAGAGAAGATCTAAATAAACACAATCGGAAATGACCAAAGGGACATTACCATCAACCCCACAGAAATATAAAAAACCCTCAAAGACTAAATGAACACTTCTGTGCACATAAACTAGAAAACCTAGAAGGAATTGATAAATTCTGGGAAACGTACAACCTCTCAAGATTAAACCTGGAAAAAATTGAAACCCTGAACCGACCATTAATGAGTTCCAAAATTGAATCAGTAACAAAAACCTGTCAAACAGAAAAAGCCTTAGATTAGATGGATTCACAGCTGAATTCTACCATATGTAAAAAACAAAAGGTATTACCAATCCTACTGAAACTATTCAAAAAAAAAATCAAAGGAGGAGGGACTCCTCTCTAACTTATTCTATAAGGCTAGCATCATTCTGATACACACACACACACACACACACACACACACAGAAATTCTGGCCAACATTCCTGGGGAACATGTATACAAAAATACTCAACAAAATGCTAGCAAACGAAATCCAGCATTGTATCAAAAAGCTAATCCACCATGATCAAGTAGCCTTTATTCTTGTTCTGCAAGGTTGGTTCAATATACACAAATCAATAAATATGATTTGTCACAAAAGCAAAGCAAAAAACAAATACCACATTATCATTTCAATAAATGCAGAAAAGACTTTTGATAAAATTCAACATCCTTTCATGTTAAAAAAAAAAAAAACTAGGTATTGAAGTAGCATACTTCAAAATAATAAGAGCCATCTTTGACAAGCCCACAGCTAACATCATACTCAACAGGCAAAAGCTGGAAGCATTCCCCGTGAGAACTGAAACAAGACCAAGATGCCCACTCTCACCACTCCTATTCAACATAGTACTGGACGTCCTAGCCAGAGCAATAAGGCAAGTGAAAGAAATAAAGGTTTCCAAATAGAAAAAGAATAAGTCAACTATCTCTCTTCACAAACATGATTTTGTACCTAGAAAACTCCATAGTGAACACTGCATGTTCTCACTCATAGGTGGGAATTGAACAATGAGAACACTTGGACACAGGAAGGGGAACATCACACACTGGGGCCTGTTGTGGGGTGGGGGGTGGGGAAGGGATACCATTAGGAGTTATACCTAATGTAAATGACGAGTTAATGGGTGCAGCACACCAATATGGCACATGTATACATATGTAACAAAGCTGCACGTTGTGCACATGTACCCTAGAACTCAAAGTATAATTTAAAAAACATATATATATATAAAAGAAAACTCCATAGTGTCTGTCCAAAGCCTCCTGCATCTGATTAAAAAAAAAAACTTCAGCAACATTTTAGGGTACAAAATCAATGTATAAAACTCAGCATTTCAATACATCAATAACATCCAAGCTGAGAGCCAAATCGTGAATGCAGTCCCATTCACAATAGCCACGAAAAGAATAAAATACCTAGTAATACAGCTAACCAAGGAGGTGAAAGTTCTCCACAAGGAGAATTACAAAACACTGCTCAAAGAAATAGAGATGATACAAACGAATGGAAAAACATTCCATGCTCATAGATAGGAAGCATCAACACCATTAAAGTAGCCATACTGTCCAAAGCAATTTACAGATTAAATGCCATTCCTATCAAACTGCCAATGACGTTTTTCACAGAATTAGAAAAAACCATTCTAAAATTCATACAGAACATGAAAAAGCCAGAATAACCAAAGCAAGCCTAAGCCAAATGAACAAAGCTAGAGGCATCAGACACTACCTGACTTCAAACTACACTACAAGGCAACAGTAACCAAAATAGCATGGTACTTGTATTAGTCCATTTTCATACTGCTATAAAGGACTGCCCCAAGGTTCCAAGATGGCTGAATAGGAACAGCTCCAGTCTGCAGCTTCCAGCATGAGCAATGCAGAAGACCAGTGATTTCTGCATTTCCAACTGAGGTACCGGGTTCATCTCACTGGGGTTGTCAGACAGTGGGTGCAGCCCACAGAGCAGGGCGGGGCATCACCTCACCCGGGAAATGCCAGGGGTCGGGAATTCCCTTTCCTAGCAAGGGGAAGTTGTGACAGATGGTACCTGGAAAACTGGGACACTCCCACCCTAATACTGTGCTTTTCCAATGACCTTGGCAAACGGCACACTAGGAGGTTATATCCCATGCCTAGCTCAGAGGGTCCCACACCCACAGAGCCTCGCTCACTGCTAGCACGGCAGTCTGAGATCGAACTGCAAGGCGGCAGCGAGGCTGGGGGAGGGGTGTCTGCCATTGCTGAGGCTTGAGTAGGTAAACAAAGCGGCCAGGAAGCTCCAACTGGGTGGAGCCCACCACAGCTCAAGGAGGCTTGCCTGCCTCTGTAGATTCCACCCCTGGGAATTGAACTCAGCTCTGCACCAAGCTGACCTAATAGACATCTACAGAACTCTCCACCCCAAATCAACAGAATATACATTCTTCTCAGCACCACACTGCACCTATTCCAAAATTGACCACATAGTTGGAAGTAAAGCACTCCTCAGCAAATGTAAAAGAACAGAAATTATAACAAACTGTCTCTCAGACCACAGTGCAATCAAACTAGAACTCAGGATTAAGAAACGCACCCAAAACTGCTCAACTACATGGAAACTGAACAATCTGCTCCTGAATGACTATTGGGTCCATAACGAAATGAAGGCAGAAATAAAGATGTCCTTTGAAACCAATGAGAAAAAAGACACAACATACCAGAATCTCTGGTACACATTTAAAGCAATAAATGCCCACAAGAGAAAGCAGGAAAGATCTAAAATTGACACCCTAACATCACAATTAAAAGAACTAGAGAAGCAAGAGCAAACACATTCAAAAGCTAGCAGAAGGCAAGAAATAACTAAGATCAGAGCAACTAAAGGAGATAAAGACACCAAAAAACCCTTCAAAAAATCAATGAATCCAGGAGCTGGTTTTTTGAAAAGATCAAAAAAATTCATAGACCACTAGCAAGACTAATAAAGAAGAAAAGAGAGAAGATTCAATTAGATGCAATAAAAAATGATAAAGGGGATATCACCATCGATCCCACAGAAAAACAAACTACCATCAGAGATACTATAAACACCTCTATGCAAATAAACTAGAAAATCTAGAAATGGATAAATTCCTGGATACATACACCCTCCCAAGACTAAACCAGGAAGAAGTTGAATCCCTGAATAGACCAATAACAGGTTCTGAAATTGAGGCAATAATTAATACCCTACCAACCAAAAAACTCCAGGAACAGATGGATTCACAGCCGAATTCTACCAGAAGTACAAAGAGGAGCTGGTACCATTCCTTCTGAAACTATTCCAATCAATAGAAAAAGAGGGAATCCTCCCTAACTCACTTTATGAGGCCAGCATCATCCTGATACCAAAGCCTGGCAGAGACACAACAAAAAAAGAATTTTAAACCAATATCCCTGATGAACATCGATGCCAAAATCCTCAATAAAATACTGCCAAACCGAATCCAGCAGCACATCAAAAAGCTTATCCACCATGATCAAGTGGGCTTCATCCCTGGGATGCAAGGCTGGTTCAACATATGCAAATCAATAAACGTAATCCATTATATAAACAGAACCAAAGACAAAAACTACATGATTATCTCAATAGATGCAGAAAAGGCCTTTGACAAAATTCAGCAGCCCTTCATGCTAAAAACTCTCCATAAGCTAGGTATTGATGGGATGTATCTCAAAATGATAAGAGCTATTTATGACAAACCCACAGCCAATATCATACTGAATGGGCAAAAACTGGAAGCATTCCCTTTGAAAACTGGCACAAGACAGGGATGCCCTCTCCCACCACCCGTATTCAACATAGTGTTGGAAGTTCTAGCCAGGGCAATCAGGCAAGAGAAAGAAATAAAGGGTATCCAATGAGGAAAAGAGGAAGTCAAATTGTCCCTGTTTGCAGTTGACATAATTGTATATTTAGAAAACCCCATTGTCTCAGCCCAAAATCTCCTTAAGCTGATAAGTAACTTCAGCAAAGTCTCAGGATACAAAATCAATGTGAAAACATCACAAGCATTCTTATACACCAATAACAGACAAACAGAGAGCCAAATCATGAGTGAACTCCCATTCACAATTGCTTCAAAGAGAATAAAATACCTGGGAATCCAACTTACAAGGGATGTGAAGGACCTCTTCAAGAAGAACTAGAAACCACTGCTCAATGAAATAAAAGAGGACACAAACAAATAGAAGAACATTTCATGCTCATGGATAGGAAGAATCAATATCATGAAAATGGCCATACTGCCCAAAGTAATTTATAGATTCAATGCCATCCCCATCAAACTACCAATGCCTTTCTTCACAGAATTGGAAAAAACTACTTTAAAGGTCATATGGAACCAAAAAAGAGCCCGCATTGCCAAGTCAATCCTAAGCCAAAAGAACAAAGCTGGAGGCATCACACTACCTGACTTCAAACTATAATACAAGGCTACAGTAACCAAAACAGCATGGTACTGGTACCAAAACAGAGATGTAGACCAATGGAACAGAATAGAGCCCGTGGAAATAATACCACACATCTACAACCATCTGATCTTTGACAAACCTGACAAACACAAGAAATGGGGAAAAGATTCCCTATTTAATAAATGATGCTGGGAAAACTGGCTAGCCATATGTAGAAAGCTGAAACTGGATCCCTTCCTTACACCTTATACAAAAATTAATTCAAGGTGGATTAAAGACTTAAATGTTAGACCTAAAACCATAAAAACCCTAGATGAAAACCTAGGCAATACCATTCAGGACACAGGCATGGGCAAGGACTTCATGACTACAACACCAAAAACAATGGCAACAAAAGCCAAAATTGACAAATAGGATCTAATTAAACTAGAGAGCTTCTGCATAGCAAAAGAAACTACTATCAGAGTGAACAGGCAATCTATGGAATGGGAGAAAATTTTTACAATCTACCCATTTGACAAAGGGCTAATATCCAGAATCTACAAAGAACTTAAACAAATTTACAAGAAAAAATCAAACAATGCCGTCAAAAATTGGGCAAAGGATATGAACAGGCCCTTTTCAAAAGAAGACATTTATGCAGCCAACAGACACATGAAAAAATGTTCATCATCACTGGCCATCAGAGAAATGCAAATCAAAATTACAACGAGATACCATCTCACACCAGTTAGAATGGCGATCATTAAAAAGTCAGGAAACAACAGGTGCTGGAGAGGATGTGGAGAAATAGGAACACTTTTACACTGTTGGTGGGACTGTAAACTGGTTCAACCATTGTGGAAGACAATGTGGCGATTCCTCAAGGATCTAGAACTAGAAATACCATCTGACCCAGCCATCCCATTACTGGGTATATACCCAAAGGATTATAAATCATGCTGTTATAAAGACACATGCACACATATGTTTATTGTGGCACTATTCACAATAGCAAAGACTTGGAACCAACTTAAATGTCCATAAACGATAGACCTGATAAAGAAAATGTGGCACATATACACCATGGAATACTATGCAGCCATAAAAAAGGATGAGTTCATGTCCTTTGTAGGGACATGGATGAAGCTGGAAACCATCATTCTCAGCAAACTATCCCAAGGACAGAAAACCAAACACTGCATGTTCTCACTCATAGGTGAGAATTGAACAATGAGAACACTTGGACATAGGAAGGGGAACATCACACACCGGGGCCTGTTGTGGGGTGGGGTGGGGGGAGGGATAGCATTAGAAGATATACCTAATGTAAATGACAAGTTAACGGGTGCAGCACACCAACATGGCACATGTATACATATGTAACAAACCTGCACGTTGTGCATATGTACCGCATAACTTAAAGTACAATAATGGAAGGAAGGAAGGAAGGAGAAGGGGAAGGGGAAGGGGAAGGAGGGGAGGGAAGGAAGGAAAGGAAGGAAAGGAAAGGAAGGAAGGAAAAGAAAGAACTGCCCAAGATTGGGTAATTTATAAAGGAGAGAGGTTCAGTTGACTCACAGTTCAGCATGGCCGGGGAGGCCTCAGGAAACTTACAATCATGGTGGAAGGTGAACGGGAAGCAAGACACCTTCTTTACAGGGTGGCAGGACAGAGTGAGTGCAAGCAGGGTACATGCCAGATGCTTATAAAACCATCAGATCTTGTGAGACTCACTCATTGTCATGAGAACAACATGGGGAAACCACCCCCATCCAATTGTCTCCACCTGGTCCTGCCCTTGACACGTGGGTATTATGCAGATTACAATTCAAGGTGAGATTTGGATGGGAACACAGAGCCAAACCATATCAGTACTGGTACAAAAACAGAAACACAAATCAATGGAACAGAGTAGAGAACCCAGAAATAAAGCTGCACACCTACAATCATCTGATCTTTGACAAAGTTGACAAAAACAAGCAATGGGGAAAGGACTCCCTATTCAATAAATGGTGCTGGGATAACTGGCTAGCCATATACAGAAGACTGAAACTGGACCCCTTCCTTATACCATATACAAAAATCAACTCAGGATGCATTAAACACTTAAATGTAAAACCTAGAACTATAAAAACCCTAGAAGAAAACCTAGGAAATACCATTCTAGACATAGGCCTTGGCAAATATATCATCAGGAAGACTCCAAAAGCAATTGCAACAAGAACAAAAATTGACAAGTGGGACCTAATTAAACTAAAGATCTTCTGCACAGCAAAAGAAACTATAAACAGATTAAACAGACAACCTACAGAATGGGAGAAAATATTTGTAAGCTATGCAACTGACTCTAATATCCAGAATCTATAAGGAACTTAAACAAATTAACAACAAAAAAAATTTAAAAATGGGCAAACGAAATGAACAGACACTTTTCCAAAGAAGATGTACATGCAGCCAACAAGCATACGACAAAAATGCTCAACATCACTAATAATTAAACAAATACAAATCAAAGCCACAATGAAATACCATATCACACCAGTCAGAATGGCTACTATTAAAAAGCCAAAAATATCAGAAGCTGGTGAGATTGCAGGGAAAATGGAACACTAATACACTGCTGGTGGGAATGTAAATTAGTTCAGCCACTGTGGAAAGCAGTTTGGAGATTTCTCAAAGGATTTAAAAACAAAACTACCATTCAACCCAGCAATCCCATTACTGGGTATATACCCAAACGAATATAAACTGTTCAACCATAAAGACTCATGCATGCTTATGTTCATCACAACACTATTCACAATAGCAAAGACATGGAATCAACCTTGATGCCCATCAACAGTGGACTGGGTAAAGAAAAAGAGGTAAATATACATCACGCAATACTATGCAGCCATGAGAAAGAACAAAATAATGTCTTTTGCAGCAGCATGGATGTAGCTGGAGACGATTATCCTAAGTAAACTAACGCAAGAACAGAAAACCAAATACCTCATATTCTCACTTATAAGTAGAAGCTAAACACTGAGTACACATGGACACAAAGAAGGGAACAACTGATGCCAAGGCCCACCTAAGGATGCAGAGTGAGAGGAGAGTTAGGATTGAAAAACTACCTCTTAGGTACTATGCTTATTACCTGGGTGATGGAATAATCTGTATACCAAACTCCATGACATACAGTTTACCATTGTAACACACCTGCACATGCATCCCTAAAACAAAACTTGTAAAGAAAATACCAAAATACACATTGACAAAAGAAAAAGAAGATACTAAAGACAACCTAAATAAACAGAGGTCTTCATAGATGGAAAGGCTCAATGTTACAAAAATGTTAGTTCTCCTTAATATAAACTATCCAATACAATTCCAGTTTAAAAAATTGAAGAGTTGAGCCTTTTAAATTTTTTTAGTATTCATAACAAAAACAATTTTAAGTTTAATAGCACTGGAGGAAAATTAATGAAGCTTGAAAATTAAAAGGGATACAGAATCCTAATGACACTTTGACTATCTCATAAAGAATCAGACATCAGGCACAGAAAATTGCCACATTTTAGATTCTTGGCTACTTGCATTTTGCTAGTTTTTCATATGATTATTAACTATAAAACCTATAAACGAGCTTTTATTAGGAATCAAAGAAAGGGAATAAAGGACTAGGGAGGATACCTCAACCTCCTTTGCCAGGTGTATGGAGTTTTTTTAAAAAGGTTAGTAGCAGCTATAAGGGCAAAGGAAAACAACTGACTCTCAGGGGTTTGCCACAAGGAAGAAATGAGGTTATGAGGAACCCACATGGGCCTGGAGAAGCTTGAGACATTTTCTCATAGGCTATTTACAGCCAATGCCATCACAATACAAATAAATTTAAAACAGTGAAGAAAAACAGAAGTAAGCTAGTTTTACTGATTGTAGAGATTACTCTGTGTGCTATGATCAAGTTCCAAATTTGAGTTTTCTAGCTGCTAGAAATAACAAAAAGGAAAATATGACAAATGTTACAGTGTTCAAAAGTAGAAATGAGGCAACATGTTAAGTCCACATGAAATCCCTAAGTAGAATGTATAAGAAATAGCTTTCAGTCTGGGTTCCTACAGGCAAGGAACAGGTGCCATCTCCAGCTGAGTTAAGCAAAAGAGTAATTCACTAAACAGATATTGCAATAGCTCACAAAATCTACTAGGAAGAATTGAAGTAGAGGCTCAAGGCTAAGCCACTAGGAAAGACACACTGAAGCATGTTTTAGAATTGGTCTGGAGATAAAACAGCTTCCTCCAGTTCCACAGATACTACCATTTCCACCTGCTAAGCTAGTGTCCCTTCAAACCCTTGTTTCCTGTAGCTCGTGAGTCAGATCCCATCTGGTAGCATTTAGTTCAGAGTCTTAAGTTGCATGCCTATGGCCTACCTGCAAAAGAGGAAGGAAAAGTAAGCATCTGGTATTTTTAGCTCCTATAATGGATCATCCACACTTACCATATGTCTGTAATATTATGAATTCCCCAAACATAAAAACTAGTTATACTGGTACACAACCAAAACAACATGACAAATGTGACAATAACCATACACCATCCACTTTCAAGTTTTCTACATAACCAATGAAGTCAATCCTTAGAGGGACTTAAATTAAGATTACAAATTGTTACTTGTTCCCTTATGAACTTTCTGACCTAAGTATTCTCAATCCAATAATGTAGTTATAATCCTGCATTTATTTACTGTTTTCATCAGGGTTTTTAATACATCCATATATGTAACTTTCTTGGATCAATTTAACTTGGTCTGGGTTATTCTTGGATCTACCAGAACAGAACCCAGAATGCCTGGAGGTGTGGATAGAATAGAAAATCTCTTTTATTACCTTTAAGGGCTGTTAAACAAAACTGAATTCACCAGTTACAAAAGCAAATGATTAAGGTAAGAACAGAAATATCAACACATTATGCTTGTTTACTTTAAAATGAAACTATCTTCTATATAAATAAAAACTGAAATTCCCACCAAAATGTAAAGAATTTAAAAGGTAAATTGTAAACATTCTAAAAAGGCATTGTGGAAAAGATGAATTCAGCTAAATGTGCAGCTATCTGAAAATGAGGCTGTGTTGTCTTCTCCTTAAGTATAGTGATTACAAATGAGGAAGGAGGATTGGAGGATTTCCGGCTGCTTTCTGTAGCATTGAATGGGGCCTGCTTTGTTAGATGACTTCAATTGCAGGATATTTCAGAAGGTGGATACATGGACTATACTATATTTAGACTCCAGCTGCCAGTGAGTCTGGGGGAGGCATACTTAGGCTTGCTGCAAAACGACGATCCATGGCTTTCGTGAACAAGTTATCCTGAAATATATGACAAAAGATTTTTTAAAAAAAATCTTCAGGCTCAACTCAGAAACATCCTTTACTGATAATATGCAAAGGAGAATTTCCAGAAGAAAATGCTTCTGGATAGAGGAGATGGAAAATATTGAACAGAGTTGTTGGGAGAAGAAAGTCCTTTTCAGCTTCTCACATTGCTGCCATCTGTCCTAGAGACACTCTGAGCTACCCCCATAACATCATTAAAGCCACTTCTCTGGGGGTCTTGCTCTGTTGAACCCAAGCACTGTATGAGTCATTTCCTGAAAATATTGAACAGACTCATTGGGAGAAGACAATCCTTTTCAGCTTCTCACATTGCTGCTCCTGTTCCAGAGACACTCTGAGCTACCCTTATAATGAAATGCGAAAAGTTCCCTTGTCACTCTCAAAGGGCATGCGATGAGGGAGTGGCTCGCTGCTGCTCAAACCTCTAGGGAAGCATACAGATGGGCGGGTTGCGGAGCTCCGACCCCATGGCAGTGTCTAGGGGTGAATATTTACAGCTCCTGAAGCCCTAGTGGGCATGAGTTACAGGGTGCTCTTTTAGTTTAGCTGTCTGTAGGCGGCTTGTGGTAGCTCAAGTAGACCCCCTTTCTTATCACAAGGACAGAGGATTTCTGTATCCCGGGTTCTTGCCTTGATGTACTGGAAGAATCACACGTGGGCTTGGAGAATTAGTGCAAGGTTTTATTAAGCAGAAGTAGCTCTCAGCAGATGGGGGAGCCAGAAAGGAGATGGTTTTCCCCTTGGGTCAGGCCACTCGGCAGCCTGGGCGGCCTGGGCCGTCCTCCGACTGCCCCGGCCAAACTCCAAGGCGTTCTGCTGGTCAGTGGCCTGCCAGTGTGCTGGTGCCTGCTGACGTGCTCCTCTCAACATCCAGCTGCCTGTGTGTTCCTCTGCTGATGTGGTCCTCTCCACGTTCAGCCGCCTGTGTGTCTGCCTGCGAGGGTGTCAGGCACAGGATTAGAGGTATGGCAGGCCAGGGTGGTCTTGGGAAGTGCAACATTTGCGCAGGAAAACAAAAATGCCTGTCCTCGCCCAGGTCATTGGGGTGGAGCCCTAGCCAGGGACCACGACCTCCTCCTCTACCCAGCATTTCCCTTCCCCACTTCCGTATCATTTAAAGGGACCATGCTCTTCCCTTCCCAGCACTCCCATATCAATAGTATCGTCAAAAACCACTTCTCTGCTGGTCGTACTCTGTTGAACACAGACACTGTATAAGTCACTTTCTACCACCAATCCAGACAGGCCTCAGTAATTGTTGAACAGCATGAACAAATTATCATGACTCACTAAAAAGAAAAATATATCAGCCAGTATGAAACAGAGAAAACAGGGCAAAAAGAGATTAATCTGACTCATGAGATTGTTTTAGTTGTTGTTGCTGATTAGTAAAGTTTTTTAACACCAAATTTTTCAGCATATAATTGTCTCGATCTACTTAGAACATCATTAAGGTCAACATAATTTGTCCAGGGATTGTAATTTTTTGGTGGAAAATGTCCAAAATTGCTTATAGCTATTATCATTAAGTTTTTACCTACTCATTATTCCTTAGTGAATATGAAATGGGAGAAGTGTTCTCTTATCCTTCTCACAGGGTATGTGACGGGGTGTGGCTCACTTCTTTGGTATCCCGCTGCTCAAACCTCTAGGGGGAGCATTTTTGGGGCTCCGACTCCATGGCAGTGTCTAGAGTTGTTTACAGCTCCTAAAGCCCCAGTGGGCGTGTGTTACAGTGTGCTCTTTCAGTTTTGCCATCTGCAGGCAGCTTGTGTTAATCAGCTCAATTAGACCCTCCACCTTATTGCAAGGACAGAGGGTTTTCTGTATCCTGGGTTCCTTCCCTAGTGTATCGGAAAAATCAGATCACACGTGGGCTTGGAGAATGAGTGCATGAGTGCAAGGTTTTATTGAGTCGTGGAAGTAGCTCTCAGCAGATGGGTGGTGAGCCAGAAGGGGAATGGAGTGTCTTAGCGTCCAGTTGCCTGTGTGTGTGCCCGCTAGGGTTTCGGGGGTTTTTACAGGCACAGGATGGGGGGCATGGCATTTCCCTGCCCCCCTCCCTGTATCAAATAGACTGCAGTTTAAACATAAGGCAATAAATTAAAACCAACATAAATTGAAAAAAAGTTTAAATTAGTTATGTTTCTCCCCTGCAAACTTAAAAAACACACACACATAAAATCACTGTCTTTTCCAGGAACATGGAAGACTAGAAAATATAAAATTTTTTCACTACAGGAGGTTAGAAATGCTGGACAAAATGTAGCAAACATTGTGTTAAGTGCATAGGTGAGAGTTCAGTAAAGTGAAATAATTCCCAAGTGACCCAAAACAAGAGGGAACTGAAAAACAGCACTAAGAGAGAAAGAAGGAGCTTCTGTTACTAGGAATCAAGATTTGGGTTATACCTGCTGCTCCCTGATGGAGACAAGACTTTCTGAGACTAAGAAAATAAGGACTCAGAATTGAAATCCCTACACAGAATCAGATCATTTGGAGAGCTATACAATGATGGCAAGGAGATCCTAGAAAATACTGCAAAGGGAGATGACAACACTTACATTACCATAGTGGCTTTGGGTGGGGAGAAATATTTTGTGTAAAAGGCAGCTTTCAAGTGGGTTTGGTATTTATTTTAGTTACATGGTATGAGTACCTTCAAGCTGAGAAATTAACTGAATAACTGGTTACAAATTGGCAGTATTTTTGTGAGGCCAGAAAGAAACAAACAGAAGCAAAACATTTCTAAAGAATTCACCTAAAACCCAGACTACACAAGATTTCTATAGGTAAAACACTTCTTAAAATGAACTTGTCTTCCAAAATACAAAACTCAAGAAGGAACAATCTTCCACGCACAAATGTTAGCAGAAGAAGAGATAGAATTATCAGCTCAAATTTCCAAATAAGGATAAGATGTCAAAGCAGGAAATGAAAACGTGATAAAAGAAAATATGTATATATGTTTTTAAAATATACTTTAGAAAACAAAGTAGAATTGAAGACGTGAAAAAAAACATTAAAAATAAAAATCATTGAAAGGGTTAAACGTCAGACTGAACACAACTGAAGAGAGAATTTGTTAACTGGATAATGGATTTGAAGAAGTTACCCAGAATGCACAAGAGGAGAGAGGAGGAGAGCAGAGAGGGGAGAGAGGAGGAGAGCAGAGAGGAGAGAGAACATGCAAGAGGACTGAAGGGCTGACATAAAATCTACTAAGAGGGCCAGACAGAAAGAACAGAGAAAATGGAGGATTAGTGGGCAATATTTGAAGGAAATTCAATGAATGAAAATCTTTGCCAAATTATAGAAACACTTAAATACTTAGATTTAGAAAAGAAAGTAAGTTCCAAGCTGGAGGAATGAAATTAATTTAGCTTAAATTAAAAGCAACTAAAGATAAAATGATAATGATTATCTATAAAAGAACATTTATTGGTATGACAGCAATTATTTATGTCAGTAGCAGTAATACAGATATAAATTAATGGAAACAATTACCAGAATATAGAGTAAAACATGCCCTTTGATTTTAAAAATAAACGCTTTTTGCCAAGAAAAAAGATGGAATCATCTCCTGTCAAAGAATGCTTGGCAGTAATTCAGTAAATTAACAGAATGTCCTGGAAACTGAAAGATGAACCCAGTAATTTAAACTGTATGTCATAGTTATTTTCCACCAACTAAGGGTATATGATTGTATGAAGGAATGTGGTTGAGTTAAGGGAGGTGAGTGGGTATGCTTATTGAAGAAATAGCATGTGATGACAAAGCACAATCCCAGATGTTGAAGTCATTTCATCTAGAGTTTGGATATTTAGACAATGTGAACCCGGTGGTGGTAAGTAGTGTTTAACTGATATTAGGTTCTAATGCACTAACCTGTAAAGGCTGTGACATAATGCTCTTAGTGATTAAATAGTTTGTATATAAGGCTAGGCGCGATGGCTTTTGCCTATAACCCCAGTACTTTGGGAGGCCAAGGCAGGCCGAGGTGGGCAGATTGCTTGAGGTCAGGAGTTCAAGACCAGCCTGGCCAACATGGCAAAAACCCATCTCTACATAAACATACAAAAATTAGCTGGGCATGATGGCAGGTGCTGTAGTCTCAGCTACTCAGGAGGCTGAAGCGAGAGGATGGCTTGAGCCTGGGAGGCTGAGGTTGCAGTGAGCTAAGATAGCACCACTGCACTGCAGCCTGTGTGAAAGAGTCAGAGCCTGTCTCAAAAACAACAACAAAAAAAATTATTTGTATGTAATAAACCAAAGCTAGCAATGTGTTTCACATACTTTCCTTAAATTTCAGGGATATCCTTTCTCATAAATAATACCTGTGTGGGTGTTTTTTTTTTACTACAAAAGTAATTCCTGGTGGTCATAGAAAATCTGAAAGACATATATAAGTCACAAGAAAAAATTTTAAATTTCCTTTACTCTTACCACCCAGAGAAAATGTTGATCAGCCTTTTAGGACATTTTAAGTTGATTTTAATTTTTTTAATTCAACTTTGTATTTCAAGATAATTGCTAACATGTAAGTCTCAAATAATAGACTGATCTTGGGTACCCTTTACCCAGTTTCTCCCAATGGTAACATCTTTAGTACCTTTAGTATAGAAAAACTATAGTACATTCAATGGTAGGCTGTCACAGAAAAAAAAAGAAAAGAAAAGCTATAGTACAATATCACAGTCATGATATTAACATTGATATAGTCAAGATACAGAACATTTCATTCACCACAAGGATCCCTGAAGTTGTTCTTTGATAGTCACACTCACTTTCCTTCTTCCCTCACTCCTTCCTTAATGCTGGTAACCACTGATTCTTTCTCCATTTCTATACTTTCATCATTTCAATAATGTTATATAAAATGGAATCATACAGTATGTAACATTTTGGGATTGACTTTTTTGTTTAGCATAACTCTATGGAGATTCACCTAGATTGTTGCCTGTATCAATATTTTTATTCCGTTCTATTGCTAAATAGTGTTGTATGGTATGGATATGTGTAACCATTCACTTGTTGGAGGACATTTGTGTGTTTCCAGTTTTTGATTATGGTAAGTAAAGTTGCTATAAATATTCATTTATAGGTTTTTTGTGTTAAATGTGTTAATTTCTATGAGATAAATGCCCAGAAGTGAAATTGCTGGGTCATATGGTAGTTGCATGTTTAGTTTCTTAACAAGCTCCAACTTCATATCATTACATTTGAAGTAAGTTTCTTATATAGTAGGTCATGTTTTTAAATCTGCTCTGACAATCTCTGTCTTTTAATTTGTGTAGTTAGAATAGTGTTATGACTTAACACTGACATTTTTTGTTGTTTTCCTCTATTTGTTTTCTCTAGTTTTTGTTTTAGTTTTCCTTTTCTTGCTTCCCTACAGGTTACTTGAATATTTTAAAACTTTATTTTAATTTAGGTACAGTGTTTTTGAGCATATGTCTTTGTATAGCTTTTTTTAGTGATATTAAATTATACTTGATATTACATTATATATACATAACTTATCACAGTCTATTGTGTCATTATTTTGAATGAAATATGGAAGTCTCATCTCTTTATATTCCCTTCCCCTTCCCCATTTATAGTATAATTATTATAACTATTTCCTGCCCATATATTTGGAACCACATCAATCAGTGTTATAACTTTTGCTTAATCTGGTAAACATAACAACAAAATTTAAGAAGAAAAGGAAAACTAATTACATTTATGCATATTTTTGCGTACTATCTTTATTCCTTCTTGCTGTTTTGAGGCTCCTTCTTTCATCATTCCTTTTCTGTTTAGAAAAATTCCTTTAGCCTAAAAGGAGTAGGTCTGCTAGTGACAAATTATCTTAGTTTCCCTTTAACTGAGAATGTCTTAATTTTCCCTTCAGTTCTGAAGTATATTTTTACTGGGTATAGGATTCTGGGTTGACAATTCTTTTCTTTTAGCACTTAAAAAAAATATTGTGCCACTTCCTTCCTGCCGTGAATAAGACATTTCTATTGCTGATGTTAAGGAATAAGAGAAATATCCAATGTTGAAAGATAGTGCAAGAGAATGTATATAGTCCATATAGAATTAAATTTGTGTCATGGTGGGGTACTCTATAATGGTTTTGCTGTTCAGTATAGAGCTTGGGCATTCTCAAATTTAATCTTCATGCATTAAGCTATTCAAAACCAACTACAAACATGCTTGATATGTAGTTATATTTCTAAGGCATATATTTACCTTGTGGTGTTATGAATTTGTTGTGTAAGAGGCATACTAAGCTAATAAGTAAGCGTAGATGCCCATTCAGTGTAGAATCTATGTGGCCTGAAAAGGGAGAGAAAGATTAATGGTAAGTATTAAAATAACTGTGCTAAGCATAAAAATAGCTAACATTCATTTAACACTTTCCATGTGCCAGATAGTATGGTATTCATTTAACAGGTGTTAACTATTTTTGTTCTCACAATACATTGTTTGAGGCAGATAATACTAATTTCCCCACTTTATAGATGAGAAAACTAAAGCTCGGGATGTTATGTAACTTGCCCAAGCCACACATAATAACAGTGGCATAACCAGAATTCAGAATTTAAATCCATACAGTCTGTCTTTGATTCCATGCTGTCTATCCTGTTTAACTTTTACATGACAGAGATATCTTTTACAGCATTAAATTGCACCAGGGAACTCTAACCCATCTGGCCCGGGTCAGAAAAGGGACAAAATGTCAACTTGTAAGTATTCAAAAATGGTATATGTTTCTTTCATTTATTCATTTGCTATGTAGCAAAGACCATTGTGTAATATCTCCATAAGAAGATATTATTTGAAAGGAAATCCATCATTTATTAAAAATATGTATAAAACACTTACAATGGGCCAGGCGTTGTTCTAAGTAGATAAGATACATAAATTACCAAAACACACAAAGATTCACACCATTAAAGAGTTTGTATCTTAGCATGAGGGAGGAAGAAAATAAACAATAGCTAAAAAAAAGAAATAAATTATATAGTATATTTGAAAGTGAAGATGAAAAAAATAAAACTAGTGTAGGTAAGTGTGATCATCAGAGAAGCAAGCAACATTAAATGGGGTGGTCACTATTGGAAGATGACATATGATGATGAGAGAATTTGTCTTTGAAGAAGATTCCAGCTAGAGAAGACAATTCTATATCCCTAAATTGGAAAAGCACATGCATGCCTGAAGACTGGCAAGAGGGCTAGTGTATGGAAGTAAATGATCCCGTGAAAGAGTAGTAGGAAATAAAGTAAAAGAGACATGTATAATCATGAAAATCACTGAAAGGCTTGGAGATATTATGGGGGGAGTCCTTGTTTGTTGGTTTTTTAATAGCAGTGATATAATTCACATATCATAAAGTTTATAAAGTATACAATTCAGTAGTTTATATATATTCACACAGGTGTGCTACCATTATCACAGTCCAACTAGAGTATTTCCATCACTCTCCAAAATCACCATATCTATTAGCAACCACTCTTCAAGTCCGCGTCCCCCAGCCTTTGGAAACCACAGATTTCCTCACCGCCTCTAAGAAATTGCCTATTTTGAGTCTCAAAATAAAGGGTTGGAGGTAGATCTACCAACCAAATGGAAAACAAAAAAAGGCAGGGGTTGCAATCCTAGTCTCTCATAAAACAGACTTTAAACCAACAAAGATCAAAAGAGACAAAGAAGGCCATTACATAATGGTAAAGGGATCAATTCAACAAGAAGAGCTAACTATCTTAAATATATATGCACCCAATACAGGAGCACTCAGATTCATAAAGCAAATCCTTAGAGACCTACAAAGAGACTTAGACTCCCACACAGTAATAATGGGAGACTTTAACACCCCACTATCAACATTAGACAGATCAGTGAGACAGAAAGTTAACAAGGATCTCCAGGAATTGAATTCAGCTCTGCACCAAGCAGACCTAATAGACATCTACAGAACTCTCCACCCCGAATCAACAGAATATACATTCTTCTCAGAACCACACTGCACCTATTCCAAAATTGACCACATAGTTGGAAGTAAATCACTCCTCAGCAAATGTAAAAGAACAGAAATTATAATAAACTGTCTCTCAGACCACAGTGCAATCAAACTAGAACTCAGGATTAAGAAACTCACACAGAACCACTCAACTACATGTAAACTGAAGAACCTGCTCCTGAATGACTACTGGGTACATAACGAAATGAAGGCAGAAATAAAAATGTTCTTTGAAACCAACGAGAACAAAGACACAACATACCAGAATCTCTGTGACACATTTAAAACAGTGTGTAGAGGGAAATTTATAGCGCTGAATGCCCACAAGAGAAAGCAGGAAAGATCTAAAATTGACACCCTAACATCACAATTAAAAGAACTAGAGAAGCAAGAGCAAACACATTCAAAAGCTAGCAGAAGGCAAGAAATAACCAAGATCGGAGCAGAACTGAAGGAGATAGAGACACAAAAAAACCCATCAAAAAATCAATGAATCCAGGAGCTGGTTTTTTGAAAAGATCAACAAAATTGATGGACCACTAGCAAGACTAATAAGGAAGAAAACAGAGAAGAATCAAATAGATGAAATAAAAACTGATAAAGGGAGTATCACGACCGATCCCACAGAAATACAAACTACCATCAGAGAATACTATAAACACCTCTACGCAAATAAACTAGAAAATCTAGAAGAAATGGATAAATTCCTCGACACATACACCTTCCCAAGACTAAACCAGGAAGAAGTTGAATCTCTGAATAGACCAATAACAGGCTCTGAAATTGAGGAAATAATTAATAGCTTACCAACCAAAAAACAGTCCAGGACCAGACAGATTCACAGCCAAATTCTACCAGAGGTACAAAGAGGAGCTGGTACCATTCCTTCTGAAACTATTCCAATCAATAGAAAAAGAGGGAATCCTCCCTAACTCATTTTATGAGGCCAGCATCATCCTGATACCAAAGCCTGGCAGAGACACAACAAAAAAAGAGAATTTTAGACCAATATTCCTGATGAACATCGATGCAAAAATCCTCAATAAAATACTGGCAAACCGAATCCAGCAGCACATCCAAAAGCTTAATCACCATGATCAAGTGGGCTTCATCCCTGGGATGCAAGGCTGGTTCAACATAAACAAATCGATAAACGTAATCCACCATATAAACATAACCAAAGACAAAAACCACATGATTATCTCAATAGATGCAGAAAAGACCTTCGATAAAATTGAACAGCCCTTCATGCTAAAAACTCTCCATAAGCTAGGTATTGTTGGGATGTATCTCAAAATAATAAGAGCTATTTATGACAAACCCACAGCCAGTATCATACTGAATGGGCAAAAACTGGAAGCATTCTCTTTGAAAGCTGGCACAAGACAGCGATGCCCTCTCTCACCACTCCTATTCAAAATAGTGTTGGAAGTTGTGGCCAGGGCAATCAGGCAGGAGAAAGATATAAAGGGTATTCACTTAGGAAAAGAGGAAGTCAAATTGTCCCTGTTTGCAGATGACCTGATTGTATATCTAGAAAACCCCATCGTCTCAGTCCAAAATCTCATAAGCAACTTCAGCAAAGTCTCAGGATACAAAATCAATGTACAAAAATCACAAGCATTCTTATACACCAATAACAGACAGAGAGCCAAATCATGAGTGAACTCCCATTCACAATTGCTTCAAAGAGAATAAAATACCTAGGAATCCAACTTACAAGGGTTGTGAAGGACCTCTTCAAGGAGAACTACAAACCACTGCTCAACGAAATAAAAGAGGACACAAACAAATAGAAGAACATTCCATGCTCATGGATAGGAAGAATCAATATCGTGAAAATGGCCATACTGCCCAAGGTAATTTATAAATTCAGTGCCATCCCCATCAAGCTACCAATGACTTTCTTCACAGAATTGGAAAAACTACTTTAAAGTTCATATGGAACCAAAAAAGAGCCTGCACCGCCAAGTCAATCCTAAGCCAAAAGAACAAAGCTGGAGGCATCACGCTACCTGACTTCAAACTATATTACAAGGCTACAGTAACCAAAACAGCATGGTACTGATACCAAAACAGAGATATAGACCAATGGAACAGAATAGAGCCCATGGAAATAATAACAAACATCTACAACCATCTGATCTTTGACAAACCTGACAAAAACAACCAATGGGGAAAGGATTCCCTATTTAATAAATGGTGCTGGGAAAACTGGCTAGCCATATGCAGAAAGCTGAAACTGGACCCCTTCCTTACACCTTATACAAAAATTAATTCAGGATGGATTAAAGATTTAAATGTTAGACCTAAAACCATAGAAACCCTAGATGAAAACCTAGGCAATACAATTCAGGACATAGACATGGGCAAGGACTTCATGTCTAAAACACCAAAAGCAATGGCAACAAAAGCCAAAATTGACAAATGGGATCTAATTAAACTAAAGAGCTTCTGCACAGCAAAAGAAACTACCATCAGAGTGAACAGGCAACCTACAAAATGGGAGAAAATTTTTGCAACCTACTCATCTGACAAAGGGCTAATATCCAGAATCTACAATGAACTCAAACAAATTTACAAGAAAAAAACAAACAACCCCATCAAAAAGTGGGCAAAGGATATGAACAGACACTTCTCAAAAGAAGACATTTATGCAGCCAACAGACATATGAAAAAATGCTCATCATCACTGGCCATCAGAGAAATGCAAATCAAAATCACAATGAGATACCATCTCACACCAGTTAGAATGGCGATCATTAAAAAGTCAGGAAACAATAGGTGCTGGAGAGGATGTGGAGAAATAGGAACGCTTTTACACTGTTGGTGGGACTGTAAACTAGTTCAACCATTGTGGAAGACAGTGTGGTGATTCCTCAAGGATCTAGAACTAGAAATATCATTTGATGCAGCCATCCAATTACTGGGTATATATCCAAAGGATTATAAATCATGCTGTTATACAGACACATGCACACATATGTTTATTGTGGCACTATTCACAATAGCAAAGACTTGGAACTGACCCAAATGTGCATCAATGATAGACCTGATAAAGAAAATGTTGTACATATACACCATGGAATACTATGCAGCCATAAAAAAGGATGATTTCATGTCCTTTGTAGGGACATGGATGAAGCTGGAAACCATCATTCTCAGCAAACTATCACAAGGACAGAAAACCTAACACCGCATGTTCTCACTCATAGGTGGGAATTGAGCAATGACAACTCTTGGCCACAGGAAGGGGAACATCACACACCGGGGCCTCTCATGGGGTGGGGGTGGGGGGAGGGTTAGCATTTGGAGACATACCTAATGTAAATGACGAGTTAATGGGTGCAGCACACACCAACATGGCACACGTACACATATGTAACAAACCTGCACATTGTGGACATGTACCCTGGAACTTAAAGTATAATAATAAAAAAATAAAAATAAACAAATGGTATCCCTGGGAATCATATAGATAATATGATAAATAAAATGGAAAAATAGAAAAAAAAGAAATTGCCTATTTTGGACATTTTATATGAAAAGAGTCATATAATATATGGCCTTCTGTGTCTGGCTTCTTCCGTCTGACATAACGTTCTCAAGTTACATCCATAGTGTAGCACATATCAATACTTTGTTTTCTTTCCTTCTTTCCTTCTTTCCTTCTTTCCTTCTTCCTTCCTTCCTTCCTTCCTTCCTTTCTTCCTTTCTTCCTTTCTTCCTTTCTTCCTTTCTTCCTTCCTTTCTTTCTTTCCTTCCTTCCTTCCTTCCTTCCTTCCTTCCTTCCTTCCTTCCTTCCTTCCTTCCTTCCTTCCTTCTTTCTTTCTTTCTTTCTTTCTTTCTGCAGAGTCTTGCCCTCTCACCCAGCCTGGAGTGCAGTGGTGGGATCTTGGCTCACTGCAAGCTCCACCTCTGCCTCCTGGGTTCATGCCATTCTCCTGCCTCAGCCTCTTGTGTAGCTGGGACTACAGGCACCCGCCACCACGCCCGGCTATTTTTTTTTTGTATTTTTAGTAGAGATGGGGTTTCACCATGTTAGCCAGGATGGTCTCAATCTCCTGACCTCATGACCCACCCACCTCGGCCTCCCAAAGTGCTGGGATTACAGGTGTCAGCCACCCGTGCCTGGCCACTTTGTTCCTTTTCATGGCTGAATGATATTTCATTTTATGGTTATACCACATTTTGTTTATTCATTTGTCACTTGGATTGTTTCCACTTTTTGGCTGTTACAAATAATTCTGTTATAAACCTTCTTGTACAAGTTTTGGCATAGGTATATTTTTCATTTCTCTTGAGTGAGAACCTAGGAGTGGAATTACTGGGCTATATGGTAACTCCACATAAGTTTTAGAATTTTATTCTGAGTATACTTATTTCAATAAGTATAAAGAGGAGTGATATAATCTGACTTGCACTTTAAAGGATAACTCAGACTATGGTGTTGAGAATATACTGTAAGATAACAATTTTTTAAAAAGCGGAGCAGCCCAGCATGGCAGCTCACATCTGTAATCCCAACACTTTGGGAGGCCGACACAGGAGGATCACTTGAGCCCAGGAGTTTGAGACCAGCCTGGGCAACATAGACAAACCCTCTATGTCTCTACAAAAAAATACAAAAATTAGCCAAGTATGATGATATGTGCCTGTAGTCCCAGCTATTTGAGAGGCTGAGATGGAAGGATCACTTGAGTCCAGGAGGTTGAGGTTGAACTGTGATCACACCACAGCACTCCAGCCTCAGTGACAAGGCAAGACTGTGTTTCGAAAGACAGAGAGAAAGAGAGAGAGGGAGGGAGGGAGGGAGGGAGGGAGGAAGGAAAGGAAGGAAGGAAGGAAGGAAGGAAGGAAAAGAACCTAGTTAAAAGTTTGTACTTGGTTGAATAGCTTCCCTCCAAAATTCATGTATACCTGGAAACTGTGAATGTGGCCTCATTTGGAAATAGGTTCTTTGCAGATGTAATCAGTTAAGATGAGGTCATACCGGGTTGAGGTGGACCCTAATCTAATGATTGGTTTACTTATAAGAAATGAGACATTTTAGCTGGGCATGGTGGCTCACGTCTGAAATCCCAGCACTTTAGGAGGCCGAGACGGGTGGATCACTTGATGTCAGGAGTTCGAGACCAGCCTGGCCAATATGGTGAAACCCTGTCTCTACTAGAAATACAAAAATTAGCTGGGCATGGTGGCAGGCACTTGTAATCCTAGCTACTCCAGAGGCTGAGTCAGGAGAATCACTTGAACCCAGGAGATGGAGGTTGCAGTGAGCCGAGATCATGCCACTGCACTCCAGCCTGGGTGACGGTGAGAATCCATCTCAAAAAAAGGAATGAGACATCTGGACACAGACACAGGAAAAAAAAAAAATCCATGTGAAGGTGGACACATAGATTGAAATGTTGCATCTACAAGCCAAGAAATCCCTGATGTCACTGACACTAGATGTACCAGATCTAGAAAAGAAGAACCTACATCGCTCCTGGATCCTTCATAGAGAGCAAGGCACTGCTAACACCTTTATTTTGGACTTCTATCCTCCAGAACTGTGAAAGAAAAAAAAATCTGTTGCTAAAAGTCCCCCAACTTGCAGTACTTTGTTACGGCAGCCCGAGGAAATGAATACAGAGGATATTGTTGTTATTTAGGTGAGAAATAGAGTTGGCCCAGACTAGTGTGATAGAAGTCAAGGTGAAGAAAAAAGGTCAGAATCTAGAATTATTTTGAAAGTAGAGCTATAAGATTTACCAAAGGATTGAATGTAGGTTTTGAGGGAATAATAAAGGAACCAAGAATAATCCAAGACTTTTAATCTAAACTATTGGAAAGATGTTGCCATAAACTGAATGAGGAAGGCTTTGGGTGGAGCAGCACTCAGGGGAAATACAAAGAGTCCAGTTGTTAACTTTTAGAAGCCTATTTAATACCCAAGTGGAGATGTCAGGTAGGCAGTTGTACATAAAAGTCTTGAATTCTGGAGAGAGGTCTCAGCTAAAGATATACATTTCTGAGTGGTCCACATAACAGAGGCATTTTCAGCCATTAGATGGCACAAGATTGAAAGAGATCACTAAGGAATGCAGAGCAGAGACGAAAGCAAGGCCTACCCTGGTTACTGCAATGTTAGTAGGTCAAGGAAAACAGAAGAAATCAGCAAACGAGACTAGAAGGGAGCAACTGGTGAGGAAAAAGGAAGACTAAGAAATTGTGATGCTTGTCACTAATCATCAGGGAAATGCAAATTAAACCACAAAGAGTTACCAGCTTACTCCTGCAGGAATGGCCATAATTAAAAAGTCAAAAAACAATAGATGTTGGCATGGATGTGGTGCAAAGGGAACATCTTTACATTGCTAGTGGGAATGTAAATTAGTACCACCACTATAGAAAGTAATTTGCAGCTTCCTTAAAGAACTAAAAGTAGAACTACCATTCAATCCAGTAATCCCACTACTGAGTATCTACCCAAAGGAAAAGAAGTCATATAAAAAAGACACATGTACATGTATGTTTATAGCAGCACAATTAGCAAATGCAAGAATATGGAACCAACCTAAGTGCCCATCGACCGAGGTGATAATAAAAATATGGTATATATATATTTTATTATATATTTTATTATATATTCCATATGCCATGGAATACTACTGAGCTATAAAAAGGAACAATAATAATGTCTTTTGTGGCAACTTGGATAGAGCTGGAGGTCATTATTCTCAGTGAAGTAACTCAGGAATGGAAAACCAAATATTGTATGTTTTCACTTACGAGTGGAACTTAGCTATAAGGATGCAAAGGCATAAGAGTGATTAATGGACTTTGGGGGCTCGATGGGGGAGGTTTGGAGGGGTTAAGGGATAAGAGAATATTGGGTACAGTGTAAACTGCTTGGGTGACAGGCACACTAAAATTTCAGAAATTAGCACTAAAGAACTTACCCATTTAACCAAAAACCATCTGTATCCCCAAAAACTATTGAAATTTTAAAAAAAATTGTGATTGATGTGGTTTCGCTGCATCCTCGCCCAAATCTCATTTGTATTTTAGCTCCAATAATCCCCACATGTCATGGAAGGGACCTGGTGGCAGGTAATTGAATCATGGAGGTGGGTCTTTCTCATGCTGTTCTCGTGATAGTGAATAAATCTTACGAGATCTGATGGTTTTATAAAGGGGAGTTCCCCTGCACATGCCCTCTTTGCCTGCTGCCAGGTAAGATGTGTCTTTGCTCCTCTTTGCCTTCTTTCATGATTGTGAGGCCTCTTCAACCATGTGAACTGTGAGTCAATTAACCTCTTCCCTTTATAAATTACCCAGTCTTGGGGGTGTCTTTATTAGCAGCGTGAGAACAGACTAATAAAATGATACCTGTACTAGAATCCACTTGAAGAAAGGGAAGCACAAATTGATCACCAAGGTGTGACATAGGAAAGCATAGTTTGATGGTCCATCAAACACTATTGATAGGAAAAAGTGAGAACTAAGAATTGATCATTCAATTTAGCAATATAAATATTATTGTGACTAGGATGAACAATAGTTTCAGCAGAGTGTTTAAAGTAAAATCTTGGTTAGTGGGTTTGTAGCTGAAAGAGAGGAAATTGGAGACAGCAATTATAGACACTTGAAATTTTTATCAGGGAAGATTTCAAGCATATAAAAATATGAATTAACAAAAAATGAAACCCATCACCCACATTCAATTGTTTTTAACTGATAGCCAATGTTGTTCATCTACTTCCCCACTCCCTCTGTCCCTACCTTACCAGATTATTTTGAAGATACTCTGAAAAAATAATTTAACTTCATTCATAAAAATTTAGACTTCTGCTTTAAGGCTCTTGCATTTTTTCTTTTTCTATAAAAGGAGCAAAAAAACAGATGGTAATTTGCAGGTGGAAGTGAGGTTAAGAGAAGATATTTGTAAACCACTTTTGGATCCCTGGGTTCAGATGTGGACTAGCAAGAGAGTTGGATTTAACCAGGGTTTTGGTTTTGCCATGTATAAAACACTGTGAGGTTCAAGGGTGTATGCAAAGGAATGATTACTATCCTTTGATAATTGACTATGTGACCATAAGCATTTTAGCTGGGTAAGGAGTGGAGTGATGACATAAAGTGGGTGAAATACACTGACAAGGTGATAGAATCATAGCTTAGAGGTCAAGTTGGAGTAATAAAGTGGTGGTGGTCAAAGAGCACAAGTTAGTCACAGAAGCGGGTTTACAGGAAATAAGCCAGAGAATGTTCATCAACGTGTATATTAACCCATTTCCTGTTTAGAAAAAAAAAGTGTGGCTTGCTGCCAGCACTCATTGAATTTTACGTAAACACACTCTTTGAGGTTGAAGCAAATCTGACTGATTTTTCAATGTGAAAATAAAATATAAAAATTCTTCATGGAGTTATTTCTAAACAGAACTTGTCTCTAATCCTAATGTAACAGAAATGTATATGATATTACATTAGGATTAGAGACAAGAGAACAAGAATATTCTTGGGGCAAACAGGAAATGGGTTAAGGAATTAGACTAGAGGAGATTTATAGATAAGGAGACTAAGCTCAAGAGCGAAAATCATAGAGAAATGAGTTGAATTACAGAATGGGAGTGGCTGGTGGCTTTTAGAAAGGAGGGAGTATATTCTGAACATAGCAATGAGGATCAAGAAAAAATTAGCCCATGACCAGAGAGAGCTGTGAGAGTATAAATAAACAGTGCCCACCTAAGAAGACTGTAAGATAAGCAGGAGGGAGAGCTGTAATTCCATTAGAGCAACGAAAAGAGATTTTCCTTGGCCACTGCGTGACGCTTTTTTAACATGTTTTTTTCCCTCAACAATAAACAATTGCAGGCACAGTTGTGAGCATGGGCAAATTCAGGTTTTATGTGACCTGAAACTTACTTAGTTTGGAGGACTTTCTTTAAGGAAAGAATGTAAAATTTTTATTTTCCCAGATTTTACCAACAAAAAAGTACAATTATGCAAACCCATTATCCACTTACCTTCCAATAGCCCACTCGAAAGGGGCTATTGGGAAACAATTCTCTATGGATATTTTCACCTTTCTGCATGATCCAGGCTTTCTGAGCAAACAATATGGTCAAACTTGATTAAATAATTATTAAGTGGTAAACATGCCTTGGAAGCCAGAAATTGTGTATTAATCTGGAAATATTTATCCCTTGGATAAGTCCCACTTGATCATGCTAAATGATCTTTTTAATGTGTTGTTGAATTTGGTTTGCTAGCATTTTGTTGAGGATTTTTACAACTATGTTCACCAGAAATATTGGCCTAACATTCTTTTTTTCTGTGTCTTTGTCCAATTTTGGTATCAAGGTAATGCTGACCTTGTAGAAAGAGTTTGGAAGTATTACCACTTCTCCCATTTTTTTTGGAAGAGTTTGAGTTTTTTCTTTAAAAGTTTGACAGAATTAAGCATTGATGCAATCAGGTCCTGGGCTTTTATTTAATGGGAGACTTTTTATTACAGCTTTGATCTCATTACTTGTTTGTTCAAGTTATTTTTTTCTTTATGATTCAATCTTAGTAAGTTGTATGTGTTCAGTAATTTATCAATGTCTTTTAGATTTTCCAAAAGAAACTTGTGGTTTCTTTTGGAAAAAGTTGTCCATAATTGTTTTTAATGATTCTTTGTATTTCTGTGGTCTCAATTGTTAACTCTCCCTTTTTGTTTCTGATTTTATTTACATGGGTCTTTTCTCTTTTGTTCTTAGTTTAGGTAAAGGTTTGTTAATGTATTTTTTCAAAAAAACCTTTTTGTTGATATTTTGTATTTTTTACTCTCAATTTCATTTACTTCTGCTCTGATCTTTATTATTTCTTTCTTTCTACTAAATTTGGTTTTGTTTTGTTCTCTTTTCTAGCTCCTTGAGGTGCATCATTAGGTTATTAATTTGAAGTTCAAAGATAATATAGAAATACAGTGGTCATTGTAAGAAAGTTTTAACCTAGACAAAACTGTTCATTTATGAAGTGGATTGGAAAAGAAGAAATTCTGAATTCCTCAAGAACAATGGAATGTAGATTTTGATTATCATGCAGAGCCTTCCAAGAGACTCAATAAATCAAAATATGCCTCTCTTAAAGACTTCTGGCCAGAAGCAATGGCTCACACCTGTAATCCTAGCACTTTGTGAGGCTGAAGAGGGCAGATATCTTGAGCTCAGGAGTTTGAGACCAGCCTGGACAACATAGGGAAACCTCGTCTGTATTAAAAATAAACATAATAATAACAATTAGCCAGGCATGGTGGCACAAGCCTGCAGTCCCAACTACTCAGGAGGCTGAGGTGGGAGTGTTGGAGTAGGTAGTTTGGCAGACATGAACATCAGAAGAAAAGCCCATCCCCCACCAGTAATGTCAGGCAACCATTAGGTGATGGTCAGGTAGTTGTTAAGCAGTCTTTTTAAAATAATAATTTGTTGTAGTCAGTGCCAGAGAAAGGCAGTCTCCCAATATATGGAAAACACTTGAAGCCGGTGGCCAACAGCTTCCCAATAAGGAGCTGAGCAAGCAGTCTCAAGCATGCACTAAGAGGCAAAATGGCAGAGTTTAACTGGTGTATGACCTTCCTCTAGGAACACTTGACTGGCAAGGGAAAAACGCCTCAAGTGAGCATGCACACAACTTCAGTAAATACACTGTGCATGTGGCCGCTCACAAGTGCTGGCAGGCCACTGTGCATGTGGATGGCCCACCCCAGGGAAAAATCAAGAGTGGAGAGACACAAAACTCCAGAAGCATGCCAACATATAAAACCCCAAGTCAAAGGTCAAACAGGGCACTTGGATTTCTCAGGTTGCCAACTTGGCCCTCTTCCAAGTTACTTTACTTTCTTTCATTCCTGCTCTAAGAGTTTTTAATAAACTCTTACTTCTGCTCAAAAACTTGCCTTGGTCTCTCACTCTGGCTTATGCCCCTCAGACAAATTCTTTCCTTTGAAGAGGCAAGAATCAAGTTGTTGCAGACCCATACAGATTCACTGCTGCTAACATACTTTGATGCCACATGGCTTGGATACGTTCCCCAGTGGTAAGAAATCTCTATGCCTCTCCTTCTTTGGCTGGAGAAGAAGGAGATCTGTACACAGTTTTCTTCTCCCCTTTCACTCTCCTGCCTTCCAACCAATTGCCAGAACTATTACTCTCAGCCACAGTGGCTCTGCACCCCCTGGCTGATCTCTCAGCTTACCCTGACCGGTGGCTTACAGGGGTAGGAAGGACCTTGGAGTCCACACCATGTAGACCTGAAATACTAATGGCCCTCCTAGACAGGAGGCTCACGAGAGTGGTAGGGCTAAAGCCTAACACTGTGCAATGTCTGCAATTTCCTCTGCTTTTTCCAATACAATTGTCTTTTTCCCCAAAACCCACACCACCTATTCTCCTGTTTTCTCTGTGTGTATTCTGAAACGGCCTTGTGTGCCCACCACACTGTCTACCTCAGGGGCAAGTCTGTCTCTCTTCTTTCACTTTGTATGCCATGCAACTTCCTTCTCTACGTTAAACACACACTCCCTGTTATTCGTTCACCCATGGCTCTTGTTGCATTTGTACAGCAGCAGAGAAACAGGCTCCCTTGCAGATGTCCATTGGCTCATTGCCAGGATAGACACTAATTAGAACCCCAGTTCTGCCAGCTCCTTATGACTTACCATATACTTTTCATCCCTGTTATGCTCCAGGGTCAAGTTTTTGGTGGCTTTTGAAGCAGTTTTTATGGCTGCATAGGACATCACTCTGTGGTTCTTTAAGGATCTCACCTACTTGCTTTTTTTGAGTTAGCACCCCCTTTGGGAGGAGAGAAAATTCTTCCTTTGCCATTTGTGGGCTCTTATCCCAAGCTCCAAGTTCTCCAAAGATTCCTCTTTATGTCAAGAGGGCAAATAAACATTGCTGTTTTGAATCCCAGAGCTGCTGTTTATGTGAGCATATGAAGGTTTTCCGTCAGTATTCCTCATGCTTCCTCCCACTTTCTCCTATAGCAGAGGGATTGTCCTGTCTACTCAAGCATTTCTTCTGGATATTACCCCAGGAGGACAGGGAACCTCAAATGCAAAATTTTCTCCATTCCTCTAATCACTTCCATACCCTCCTCAATGTGCTTAAGGACTCTCAAGGTCATATTTAAAGGGAGGGAAGTGCAGCCTCTTGCAGCAGTTGGCTGAAAAACAAGCTTCTCATCTACTTAAAGAACATGGGAAATGGATTATAAAAAAAAAAGAGGTAATCATTTTGTTGCCAGAATGCTCTGAGAAAGAGTCACTATAAGATCATGGAGATAAGGATATAGGCCAGCCCAAGGCTGCAGGTGCAAGAGACAAAGTACCCATAGGACAGAGAGAGATAAAGGCTGGTCACAGGCCACAGGCACAGAACAGATTACCATTAGAACAGAGATGAAGGCAAGCTTAGGGGTACCTGGTAAGACCAGTTTATTCTGAAACTCCAAGGATAAATAGGGGATCCCTGTTCACTTGGGTATTTCCTCTGTTCTCAAGTGGGTAATTGTGATGAGATGGGACACAGGTTTGGGTACCCAGTAAGACAGGTTCATTCTGGAACCCTAAGGATGAATGGGGGATGCCCTGTTCAGGAAAGGATAATAGGGAAATAAAAGGAGATACCTTCTTTTTCCTTTTTTTCTCGTTTGTTGTATCTTCACAGATGGGTAATCACATCTCCCTACTACAGTACAAACCCTTTGGATGCATCCTCAAGAACTGAAAGTTTGACCCCAAAACCCTGAAAAGGAAAAGGCTAATATTTTTCTGTATCACAGCCTGGTTTTAATACAAGCTCCAGGAGCAGGAATCTTGACCAGAAAGTGGAAGCATAAATTTTAAATTTTTAATATGCTCTATCAGCTAGATCTGTTTTGCCACTAGCAGGGAAAATAGACCGAAATCCCCTATGTACAGGCCCTAAGAAACAACCCAGACCTGTGTTGGGCTTGTAAAATTGATCCAGTGATGATAGCAGCCATAATCATGCTGCCCCATCTGGTTGGTTCGGGAGACCCCTCATTGGGTTTACCCAGGGCTCAAGCCCTGGAGGAACCAAGAGTGGAGCTTAGCTCAAACCCTACCCTTTGGCCCCATTATATCCAAGTCTCCTGGCCCTGGAGCCTTCCCTTCCCTACCCAGGGCCATCCTCTGGACACCACCCCCTTAAGTTATGCTCCCTTCAAGAAGTTAGTTGACGTACTAGAGTTCAGACTCCATTTAATATGCAAGACCTGAGTCAAATTAAAACAGAACTAGGGAAGTTTATGGAGGATCCTGACAAATGCATCAAAGGGTTCCATAAACTGGGCTTAACATTTGAACTCACTTGGAGGGATCTCTCAGTCATACTAGGACAAACCCTGTCTAAGGGAGAACATGACTCCATTATGGAGGCACCCCAACAATTTGCAAATGCCATGCACATGACTGACCTTGGTGGCTACCCTGTATGGGCCACCACAGTTCATTGGGTCAGCCCCAATTGGGATTACAATACCCATGGGGGCATATGGGCAAAGAATTGCATGTTCTTATGTCTCGTAGAAGGAATGAAAGCTGGCAGAGCCAAGCCTGTAAACTATAATAAAATTGGTCTTAATAGATCAAGGACCTCTTGGAAACCCCACCACTTTCCTAGAGAGGCTACAAGAGGCCCTGGTGAAACACACTAACCTAGACCCAGAGACATCACAAGGGCAACTGGTCCTGAAGGACCATTTTTTAACTCAGGCAGCCCCACATATTTGGAGGAAACTCTAAAAACTAGCACTGGACCCCAAAACCCTTATGCCTGACATCTTCAAAATAGCTTCCTCTGTCTTTTACAACCAGGACTCGGAGAAAGAGGAAAGGGCTCAGGGAAAGAAGAGGTAAAAGGAAAAGCAGCAGCTCCAACTATTGGCTGCCCTAAAAATCCACCAGCCCTCTCCAAGTTGCCCTCAGAATACTCTCCCAGTTAACTGCCATCAGTGTGGGAAGCCAAGACACTGGAAGACAAACTGCCGCAGTGGGACAGATGGGAAAAATCCCTACATGGCTTGCCCTTTCTGTCACAAATTCAACCACTGGAAATGGAACTGCCCTGAGGGCTGAAGGGCCCCTAGAACAGAATCCCAATTCCTGATGGCCTTAAGCTGAAAAGGCCCGCCACTCCAGCCAGCTCCTGGACTAAACATTACTATTGAAGGGACAGAGCTAAGGGCTGCTTTGGATTTGGCAGGTAGGACTATAAGTTTTCTTTGGGAAATGGCCTGCTTGGTGCTTATGTCTTCATGGGCAATTATCTTCCAAGGTGATGGGGGTAAATTGGGTGCCCATAACCCAAAGGTTCACTCCTCATCTTTGCTGCCTGTGAGGGGAGACTGTCTTTTCTCATTCATTTTTAATGATAGCAGAATGTCCTACACTGCTTTTGGGTAGAGATATTTTATTTAGACTAGGGGCTTAGTTAACCTTTTCCAAATGCAATCTTATGCCTCAAGGAAGTCACACACAAGGATGAACTTTCCAGACTTTTCCATTAATCCAGAAGTCTGGGGCTCAAGAATATCAGGAAAGGTCATAATGGTAATGCCTATAGTAACTCAGCTCATGGATCCTTCTAGCTAACCTTGTAGAAGGCAGCTTCCTCTTTGACCTCTGGCCAAAAGGGACTTCATCCCCTAATTGAAAAATGTCTAAAACATGGATTATTAATATCCTGTAACTCGCTATGTAACATCCCTGTCTTACCTGTTAAAAAGAGCAATGGAGCAATGGACAATATAGGCTAGTCCAGGACCTGCAAATCATAAATGAGGCAGTAGTCCCAATACACCCAATGGTCCCCAACCCATAGATTATTCTAGGAGAAGTACCTCCAGATGCTCATTTGTTCTCAGTCTTAGAGCTCAAAGATGCTTTCTTTTGTGTCTCCCTAGACTCATCCTCCCAATTTGTATTTGCACTTGAATTGGGGAATGAAAAAGGAAGGAGTCTACAGCTAATCTGGATAGTACTTCTGCAAGGTTCCAGAGATGGTTCCAATTTGTTTGGGCAAGTCTTGGCTAGAGATTTGCAGGACCTAACTCTTGAGGGTTGAGGGTGTCTCCTACAGTACATAGATGACAGATGACCTGTTAATCTGCTCCCCTACAAGAGAGTTATGAATCCTGCATCTAGTCCAGACACTAGATTTTCTCACAGAGGGTACAAGATGTCCAAGGCCAAGGCACAGCGATTAAGAAAAGAGGTTTAATACCTGGGGATAATCCTGATCCCACAGAGAACATAAGCTTTCTCCAGAATGGATAGAGGCCATCCTTAGAATACCTACCCCAACCACCCAAAAGCAACTTTGGGCTTTTCTGGGGATCACAAGATATTCCAGACTTTCAATACTGGCATATGGTGGAATTATTAAGTCCTTATATCAGGTTCTAAAAGAAGGGACTGATCAGGACCCACTTCTCTGGGAAAAAGATCAGAAGCAAGCCTTTAGAGAACTAAAAACTGCCTTCTCACAAGCCCTAGCCCTTGGGCTACCCATACTAACCAAACCATTTCAGCTTTTCATCACTGAAAGTAAGCTGTAGCCCTGGAAGTTCTAACTCAAACCATCAGGCCATCAAATGTCCTATAGGTTACTTTTTAAAGAACCTAGACCCAGTAGTGCAAGGGTGGCCACACTGCCTACAGGTAGTGGCTGCAGCAGCCCTTTTACCCAAGGAGGCCCTCAAAATCACAATGGGACAGTCAGTCAGGCTCCTGACATTCCAACTAATAGGCCCCTTATTGGATATAAAAAGACTGCAATGGATCACTGACAACAGACTGCTAAACTACCAAGTCTTGTTGTCAGAAAACCCACAGGTAACAGTTGAGTGGTGTTCCACTCTTAACCCAGCCTCCTTACTGCCACTACTAGAAGAGAATAACTGAACACATTCATGTTGTGAGATACTTAACCAAATTTATGCCAGCCTGGAAGACTTACAATATCAGCCCCTAGGTTATCTAGATGAAATATGGTTTTCAGATAGGATTGGCTTTGTCAAGAATGGAGATAGATATGCAGGGTATGCTATATGTCCCTTCACCCAGTTACAGAGGTGGTAGCTCTGTCCCTGGGGACCTCAGTGCAATTAGCTGACCCATCACATTGACCAGGGCCCTAAAACTTGGGGAAAGAAAAAGAATAACCACATATACAGATTCCAAATATGCCTTCCTGGTGCTTCACACCCACATGGCTAACCAGAAGGAAGGGGGATACCTAACAGCTTGGAATACTCCTGTTACATAGAGACCTCCAATCTTAGAGCTACTAGAGGCTGTTCATTTGCCTCAGGAAGTGGCAGCAGTGCACTGTAAAGAATACCACAGGGTTTCTGATGAAACTGCATGGGGAAATACGTTATCTGACCAAAAAGCTAAAGAGGCAGCCATCTCAAAAGACACCTCTGTGGGGACTTTACTCCCCTCTCTCCCCAGTGAACTGCCCTTCTCCAATACACTAAGGAAGAAATAGATTGGGCCATCCAGCATGGGTATAAAGAAGAAACCAATGGATGGTACATGTTGGGAGAACTTCTCCATCTACCTAATGCCTCCCAGTGGAAAGTCATCAAGTGTTCACATGACTCATGCCACCTTGAAAAGGACAGTCTAGGGTAAATTTGTAAATGGGTGTTCAGTGGGAAGGGACTAAACAAAATTATTCAATAGGTTTGTCAAGCCTGCACCTTGTGAACCACAAATAATCCCTAGATGGGGAAGCCCCCTCCATAATAAGTCAAATCCAAAGGAGAGGTACATACCCTGGGGAGGACTGGTAGATGGACTTCACTCAGCTACCCACATGCCACAGGTGTAAGTACCTCTTGGTCTGTGTAGGTACCTTCACAGAACGGGAAGACTCCTGCCCCACAAGGACTGAAAAGGCACAGGAGATAGCTGACTTGCTCCTAAAGGAACTCATTCCCTGCTTTGAACTCCCCAGGTCATTGCAGAGTGACAATGATTCATCTTTTTTTCCCCAAGTAACTTAACAGGTTAGTAATGCTCTAGGCATAAAGTGGTACCCTCACTTTGCCTGAGAACTGCAATCTTCAGGAAAAGTGGAAAGAATTTACCAAACCCTGAAATGCATCCTCAATAATCTCTGTCAGGAAATAGCAGTCATGGGTGGACCTCTTACCTTTAACCCTCCTTCAGATCTGTATTGCCCCTAAGGCTCCCTAGCAATTAAGCCCCTTTGAGATCTTATATTGTAAGCCATTTCTATATTCAGACTTATCTGATACTAGATGAAGAAACTGCCAAAATCACCCAGTATGTTTCTTCTTTAGCAGGCTTCCAACAGACTCTCTGGGAATATGGGTTAAAAACAAACCCAACGTCGGAAGGGGAAACAATCCCAGCCTCTGTATCTTCCAGGCTCTAGTTCTCATTAAAGCTTGGAAGGTTGAAACCCCAAATTCCTAACGAACTGTATTCTGGGGGGGCCACTTCACTGCTCCAGTATCTATTCCCACAGCCATTAAAGTACCAGAGATAGCCAGCTGGATACATCATGCCTGGGTGAAGTCATGGAAAGGCCATGAAACACCAGAGCCAGAACCAACACCCTCAGCTCCAGAATACACTTGTGAGGCGCTGGAAGACCTGAAATTCCTCTTTTAGTGAAAACATAAGTAATGCCCCCTCAACATCCTTTCACCTCAAAGTAAGGTGATCCTAGTATTAGGAATTTTACTAACAATTGCTCTGATTATTATCACTATTTTAATCCCAACTTGTACACCACCAGGAGTTCCAGTGGCAGCTTGATTTGTGATCAGTTTCTCTCTCTCACAATCACCTTAGGTCACCATGGCTCTGCTCCTGTTGGTTCTCATACTCAATGCTTTACTGGCAGCACACTGCCATCCTGATTTCCTGTTATTAGAAAAAGCTCAGCAATTGCTCCAAAACACAGGATCCCCTTACTCCACCAAATGCTGGTTATGTACTAGCTCTTCCTCTAAAACACCAGGGAGAGCTTATCCAGCCTGTATCAGAGATTGGACAAGCATAGACATAGAATTACGTATTTCCTCTCAACAGGACCCTAATCTGAAAGAGCTATTTGGGTCTGCAAATAACATTTTTTGCAAAAGCAAAGCAGTATTTACTTGACATCCACAAGGAACCTCTCATTTTTGGATCAATCTTTTCTAATATCACTTTAATGGGAATAACCTCTATTTGTCTTATGGCCAAAAGAAAAAGATGGATTGGATGTAGGCTCTTTCCCAGTATAGCCTGTAATGTTACTCTCTCTGTAGATTCTAACCAACAGACTGATGGAACATACACCCAAAACCAATTCCACCATCAACCAAGATTCCCCAAACCTTCAAATATTATCTTTCTTCAGGCAACTTTGCTAAATAAGTCCATTCAGTTTTGCCAGCAATGCCCAAGCTCATGCAGTACTTGAAATTTCTAGTTCCAGGCTGATGATTATAACCAATGTCTGCAAATTGCCAACCTCAGCTCCACAGCAGAATGGGTTCTAATGGACTAAACTCAAAATTCTCGTTTTTTGGGAAAATGACACCAAGGGAGCTAATCAGAGCCAAACCCCATGTACCCAAGTGTTAGCAGGCATGAATGTAGCTACCAGCTACCTGGGTGTGTTGTCATCCTTGGTATTTTTGGGGGCTGTCCTCATCTCTTGTTTTGACATCTCTACTTGTCTTAAAACCCAAGGAGCCTTCTGTGTTTGTGGCCAATCAGTTTACCAATGCCTCCTCATTAAAAGGATTGGAACTTGTACCATAGATTATGTACCCCTGGACATCTTTATACTCCCTGGCAATCTCTCTCTTCCAGCACCAATCCATGGGAATTCTATCTTGCCCAGGGTGAAAAGGGCTATCCAATTAATTCCCCTTCTTATGGGCCTCAGCATTATAGCTGGTATGGGAACCTAAACTGCCGGAATCTCAAAAGCCTCCTTGACCTATAGCCAAATCTGAAAGGAAATAGCCAGCAAGTTTAATATCATGGCTAAAACCTTAACCATGGCCAGAGCAAATTAACACTTTAGCAGTTGTAGTCCTCCAAAATTGTCAAGGACTAGATATGTTAATGGCAGCACAGGGAGGAATTTGTTTAGCTTTAGATGAAAAATGTTGCTTTTGGGTAAATCAATCAGTAAAAGTACAAAACAACATCAGACAACTCCTAAATCGAGCCTCCAGCTTACAAGAACAAGCCTCTCGTGGTTAGTTAGATTGGTAAGGAAACTGGAAATGGGATCTTCCCTGGGTTCTTCCCTTTTTAGGCCCACATGTTAGCCTCTACTTTTGCTCCTTTCAGTCCATGTCTTCAAAAATCTAATAACCCAATTTGTCTCCTTTCTCTCACCTTTAGATGATCAAGTTCCAGATGATCCTCAGTGAGGGATACCATCCTTTCAATATTCAAGAGTCACCCTTCTACAGAGGACTCCTAGACTTCCCATCAGTGGGACATGGCAGAGGTGAAATCCTGCCCCTGTCTCCCTTAGACCTGGCTGGATACTGCTTCCAACAACCCATGCAACCACCCTGCCCTGACAGCTAGCAAGAGGCCAAGACCCACAGAACAATGACCATCACACCTCTGTCAGCAGGAAGCAGTTACAGAAGACTGACCTTCATCCAGTTTCCCAAAGAATTGGGTCATGGATTCTTGCCGGGTAAAATGTTAGAGTAGGTAATTAGGCAGACATGAGTAAGGGAGGAGAGACCCCCTCCAACTAGGAATGTCAGGTGAGCATCAGATGATCATCAGGTGGTTGTTAAACTCTCTCTCTAAAATAATAATAGGTTGCAACTGGCAGCAGGGAAAGACAATCTCCCAATAGATAGAAAAGTCCTGAAGCTGGTGATCAGCAGCTTCCTAGTAAGATCTCAGGATTTGGGCAAGCAGGCTCAAACATGGGCACTAAGAGGCAAAATCATGGAGTTTAACTGGTATACGGACTTCCTCTAGAAACACATGACTCATGCACATGTGGACAGCCTGCCCCAAGGAAAAATCAAAAGAGGAGAGATGCAAAACCCCAGAAGCATGCCAATATATAAAACCCCAAGTCTAAGGTCAAACAGGGCACTTGGATTTCTCAAGTTGCCCACTTGGCCCTCTTCTAAGTGTACTTTATTTCCTTTCATTCCTGCTCTAAAACTTTTTAAATTTCACTCCTGCTCAAAAACTTGCCTCAGTCTTTCACTCTGCCTTATGCCCCTTGGAAGAATTATTTCCTTCAAGAAGGCAAAAATCAAGCTGCTGCAGACCCATACAGATTTGCTGCTGCTAACAGGAGGATAACTTGAGCCCAGAAGGTTAAGGCTGCGGTGAGCCTTGATTATGCCACTGCTCTCCAGCCTGGCAACAGAATGAGACTCTATTTTTTTTTTCTTTTAAAAAGACTTTTTACAAAAGGCAAAATGATAATGGAACTAAAAATGTACGTTGACTGACTTAACTCCAACTGCTTTTCCCTCAATTGAATCCACCTTTGCAAAAATTATAACAGTGAGAAAACTATGGCAGTAGGGGTGATCTGATCAAGCCAAACCCCATCTTGCCTTTAGCCTTCAAGCTGCCCATAATTATTCCTGGGCTTAGGCCAAGCTAACTTTTGGAGACACTTGGTCTATAGTTTAAATGATAATAGTCCTTCCTTAAAATTCAACCACCTCAGCAAAGCTGATGAGAGGCCACCAGGCAAGGAGGATAGAGGAGTCTGAATTCTGCTAAGGTGTAGATATAAACAGTTTCCAGCCGTTATTCTGGAGGTCACAAAATATGCAACTTCTTCAATTACTCCTGCAGATAACATCAGTATTTTAGAACCTAAGATTGTCCTTTTGAGCTGTCTTTTCAGGTTTTTTGTGTGTCTGACTACCGATGGCTCCACCTGGACCCACCAACCACTCCTGTGGCCCCATCCAGAAGCAACTCAGCATGCATAAGGACTATTTCCCACACCCCTATGATTGCACCCCCAACCAATTAGCAGCAAGCACTTATTGCCTAAACAGCCCCATTCATCCCCCAAACCATCCATGAAAAACCCTAGCTTTCAAATTTCCAGGGAAGCTGATTTGAGCAATAATAAAACACGTCTCCCATTTAGCCAACTCTACATGTATAAAACTCTTTCTCTATTGCAATTCCCCTGCCTTGATAAATGATAAATCAGCTCTATCTGGGCAGCAGGCAAGAAGAACCCGTTGAGTCCTTACAATATCCTTCTTTCTACCCTCCTCTGCCTAATTACTCTGAATCTACTAACTTTTTCACTCAGTTATTTTTCCACTTTGAAGACAAAAAGTTAGAAAAAAAAAATGCCTTATGAAATTAGTCCCTCAGAATAAACCAGCTGGGCTTTCTTTAGCCACCTGTATGCTTTAGTCAAAATCTAAGCTCAGAGGCAATAGTGAAAGGCTTTCTTATCCCAAAGGAAAACTCTCAGAAATTTGCTGAAGCTATCCACACTGAGTCTAGGTATAGAACATGCTTTGCCCTATTTATTCATGGGCACCATCCTGAACTCAGTAATCTAGCTTTTTTTTTTTTTAAAGCTGGATTGGGAAGACACAGATCTAGCTGAATTAGTTGCCAAAATATGCTATCTGGCATAAAGATTATTTTGAGAGAGTTATTTTGAGACTCTTTGTAAGAGAAATTTATATCTACAAAGGAAGTCTCCATTTATAAGCTTGTCTCTCTGCATCAGGAAGAAAAGAAGGACTAAATCACCAGACACTCTTAACCAATGGAGAAGGAGTTTAAGTAACAAACCTTACCTTTGTTTAAGGTGCTTTTTCTGGCTCTCTGCCGTTAAGATCTATATTTTCCACCCTGTCTCCTCTAGGACCTGAGGGTTATCTCTTTGATATGCAAATGCCAGGGAGATTACTCACCAGAAGAAGAAGAAGAAATAGAGCTGATTGGAAATTGAGCAAATAAAAAAATCTTGTTTTTTCTCCCAGAAACAGTGAAAAGCTTTAGCCATCCTGTAGATAATCTTAACTTGTTCCATCTGCCAGAAACACAATTTGGATTCAGAAATTCTTTATGAACTGTTTTTGTATTATTGTACCTGGCACATGGCTACAGTTTTCAAATGAAAACTGTGAAATCTGCTTCTGTCTGTATTTTATGTATGTCTGTGTATGCATGTATGTGTAATATTTTTCTACCTCTAGAGACTATCCTAAAATTAACTTATAAAGAGCTGTATTTAATTGCCTTAAAGAAAAGCACTTATACAAATTACGTATTTTTTAAACTTTCAGAAAAATAAGACCTAGCGCAAATGTTCTTCAAGTTGATATTGTTAAAAGAAGAAACTTCAGCCAAATTAAACTTAAAGGAGTTTAATTGAGCAATGAATGATTCACAAATCAGGCAGCCTCCAGAGTTACAGCTGATTCATGGAGACTCCAGGGATGCCTCATGGTCAGAACAAATTTACAGACAAAAAAAGGGAAGTGACATACAGAAATTAGAAGTGAAGTACAGAAAGAGCTGGACTGGTTACAGGTTGGTGTTTGCCTTATTTGAACACAGTTTGAACACTCAGCAGTGTCTAAGTGGTTGAAGTATGGCTACTAGAATTGGCCAAGACTCGGCTATTGTTACAGGAACGTACTCCTAAGTTAGGTTTTCAATCTTGTCTACCTGTTAAGTTAGGTTACAGTTCATCCACAAGGACTCAAATATAGAAGTACGGAGTCCTTCTCAGGCTATCTTTAGTTCTCTTTAACAGTATGATACGGGATAATCTTCAGTAAATAAAAATTTCTTTAAGTTTGTTGGATTAACTAAAGCAGGCATGTCTTCAGAGTTGTCAACATTAAATATAATACATACATACAGTTTTTTTCTACCAGGGGTTACTAGGCAAATAAGTTTGTTATTGTAACTAGATGTTTAAGATTATAAAACTGTCAGTTTAATCTAAGAGCAAAAGTGAAAATGTGGTAGCTATTTTATTAAGTACAGCGGTAAAGCAAGTATATATTAAGTATAGCAGTAAAGCAAAAAAACAAAAAAAACCAAGTATTTAACTTTTTTTTGGTTTTTTTTTTTGAGACGGAGTCTCTCTCTGTTGCCCAGGCTGGAATGCAGTGGCGCAATCTCAGCTCACTGCAACCTCCACCTCCCGGGTTCAAGCGATTCTCCTGCCTCAGCCTCCTGAGTAGCTGGGATTACAGGCGTGCACCACCATGCCCGGCTAATTTTTGTATTTTTAGTAGAGATGGTGTTTCACCATGTTGGTCAGGCTGGTCTCGAACTCCTGACCTCATCATCTGCTCGCCTCGGCCTCCCAAAGTGCTGGGATTACAGGCATGAGCCACCAAGCCCGGCCTTAACTTTTTTTTAGGTTCTTGCTTTTGTGATATTTGGCTAACATACATATGCTGTAAAAATAGTTAATAGGAAAATATTAATAATGAGATGTTGACTAGCTTTGTCTGTCTAATGAAATTTCATAAATAAGTCAATTACAATTAAGAACAATTGAATTATAGAATAGAATTCAATTGAATTCTATTGAATACACTTGCTGAATACAATAATTGAAATGTAAATAGAATAGAAATTATAAATGAACTTTTCAATAGTAATTATTTTTTAATACGGGTACTTAAAATTGTGTCAACTTCTTAACAAAAGAAATGGAGGCAAAATTAGTATAAACAGTTTATTTGGGCCAAATTTGAGAACTGCAATGTGGGAGACACGTCTTCAAGTTGCTATGAATATAAACTCCAATTAGCAGCAGTTACAAGCGTTTTTTTTTTTTTTAAAGAAGGGGCAGTTCTTTAGTTGCATACAAACTATTGATTGGCTATACATTTTTTTTTAACCATAAATTCCAGGAGCATGAACATAATGGGTGAGGGTCACATCCCCTGGGCATGGATTTGGGGCAGGGTGTGACAAAAATCTCATACTCATGTCTCTCTGGGCCTGATAAATTTTGCATACTTTATATAGTTCAGACTCTTCTGAGCTACGTTTCTTTCTCTTCCTTTTGGTTGAGTGTTTTTTTCTTCTGAAAGTATTGATGATCAACATTTTAGATGTAAGTTTGTCCCATGTCACTGGAAGACTTAGTTTTAGTTAGTCTCATCCCACATTGGAGGAAAAGAGGAGAGATAAAATGGCTTAAGAATGCAGTGAAGTCTCAAGGCCAAGCTGACTGGCAACACAAAGGGACAGGGCAATGGTATTTCAGGTCATCTGCTTACAAAGGAGCTATGGCATGTTGGATCATTTCTAAGCATCTGGCTATCGTTATTTTAGTTTTTTTGTTGATTTTAGACATCTAGAAGTGCAAAGTATAATCAATTTGAGAATAAAAGACATGATGCAAATAAAGACAATTACTAACAAAAGCCAGATCTGAAAAATGTTTTTATTTCCAAAGGCGACCAAATAAATGTTTTCTACTTCTTGTGCTGATCTAAAGATCAATGTACAGGAGATCTCCAGTGATGAGTTTGTCCACTCAGGCAGAGCTGCCTTTTTAAAATAAAAATTATGAATGCATAAGTCAATGTATTTGAATTTAACTCCACAAGTATTGGTTAACAATACAGATATGGTCACTTCCAAGGTGTTTGGAGGGAGTTTTGTATTTAATGGCATTCCACATTGGAGGCCATGCTATTTGATGTCTTCATCTCCTGGAACCACACTGTATTGTTTGGACATATCTATCCAGACAGATGATGATAAACTTTGCATACCTCACATAGTTCAGACTGCTCTGGGCTACTTTTCTTTCTCAATAGTTTCTCATTGTTAACTTATGCCTGTAGAGTTTTGCTAAATTAAATTAGATAATGGACATTTATTAAATATTTAGATCATTTCCAAATAACATAAAATGCTGAAACATTAATTGCTTAACATAAGTTAATCTACTTTTGGTTTTTATTACAAAGGAACTAAATATATTTACATCTGTTAAAAAACACTTTAAATTGTACTATGAGAAAGAATATACTTCTATAGAAATTATAAAATGGTATATTTATAGATTTACCATTTTATGGAATACCCCATAACCGTTCACAATTTCTTATTTCCTAGTTTTCACTAGAAATTGAAGTTACTAAGAGTTAACAATTTTAACTAATATAGAGTTGTTAAAAAGACTAAAAATAATAAGGGAGATAACTATATGCAAAGAAAGTAAGACATGTTTTTGGTAAGGAAAGCCATAAGGTATAAGGATGTGCTTTTTTTTAAGGAAAAGGAAGAATAATTTTGTCTAGTTTGGAGGTTATTTAAAGGTTGTTTCAGAATGAATGAAAGATAAAATCTAAATGGATACAAAAAGGAAGAGAGATGACACACACACAAAATGAATGACTCTTGTATGGACAAGTTGCCTAGAACTGAATGTATTATAAGGTTTTAAAAATGAGTCTTGACCAAGCACTGTGGCTCACGCCTGTAATCCCAGCACTTTGGGAGGCCAAGGCGGGCAGATGATGAGGTCAAGAGATCAAGACCATGGTGAAACTCCATCTCTACTAAAAATACAAAAATTAGCTGGGCGTGGTGGTGCGCACCTGTAGTCCCAGCTACTAGGGAGGCTGAGGCAGGAGAATCGCATGAACCCAGGAGGCAGAGGTTGCAGTGAACTGAGATCACACCACTGCACTCCAGCCTGGCGACACAGTGAGCCTCCATCTCAAAAAAAAAAGAGTCTTAATATCAAAAGTAAACCGATGCAAAACTAGAATTTGGTCTTCTCTGTGAAAATGACAGTTTTCTTTTTAAAGAGTATTGCTCCAGTTTTTAAAAGTGATTGTGAAAAATTTTCCTGTCCCTTGTAACTAATCGGCCTACAAAATGAAGATTTTGTGTTTTCTCAAAATAATTCTTTGTGCTTCGTGTTGCCTTTTTTTGGTCTTTAATTACTTAAGAAAATTGAATCTTCCCAACGAAAGAGCTAGTTTTGTTTGTTTTGTTTTTACAGTTATTAAACTTTCTCTATTTGCCTTTGAAACCTCTTAGTTGTTACTTTTTGTGTCTTCACAGTGACTTTTGATATATTTAATCAAGTGTTTAAAACATTTGATATTTTTGCCAGACTTCCTAAAACCAAATTCTAAACTAAATCTTTTTTTTAACCTCAAGCTAAGTAGGATTTTCCAGATGGATTCCTGGAATATCTCAAAAGACTTTGTTTTCTTTCCTTATAGAAAGAGAGGTCAGGCACAGTGGCTCAGGCCTGTAATTCTAGCACTTTGGGAGGCCAAGGTAGGCAGATCACTTGAGCCTGGGAGTTTGAGACCAGCGTGAGCAACATAGGGAGACCCTTCTCTACAAAAATTAGCCTGGCAGCCCAGCGTGGTGGCTCATGCCTGTAATCCTAGCACTTTGAGAGGCTAAGGCGGGCTGATTGCCTGAGCTCAGGAGTTTGAGACCAGTCTGGGCAGCAAGGTGAAACCCCATCTCTACTAAAAATACAAAAAATTATCTGGGCATGGTGGCGTGTGCCTGTAGTTCCAGTTACTTGGGAGGCTAAGGCAGGAGGATTGCTTGAATCCGGGAGGCAGAGGTTGCAGTGAGCCAAGATCACACCACTGCACTCCAGCCTCGGCAACAGAGCGAGACTCCTTCTCAAAAAAAAAAAAAAAAATTAGCATAACATGGTGTCTCATGCCTGTAGTCCCAGCTACTTGGGAGGCTGAGGTGGGAGGATCACCTGAACCTAAGGAGGTTCAGGCTGCAGTGAGCCATGATTATGCTAGTGTATTCCAGCCTGGGCAAGAAAGTGAGACCCTGGAAAAAAAAAAGAAAGAAAGAAACGGAAAAAGAAAGAAAGAAAAAAAGAGAATTGCATAGGAAGTTTTCAAATAAGGGTGATGTTTAACCTTCTTATGTTATAATATTATTCATGTAAGTTTTCCAGATGTTCTGTGAAGTTCTACAACTCCGATATGTCCTGATATGTTATCAGTCATAATTTTAGTTACCTTAAAATGTTGTATTTCTCAGAAATAACAAATTACATTGTCAATTGCATTATAATGAACTTTCATCAGATCTTTAACCATGGCCATTTTTAATTCTGTTGTCATCCACAAACAGTAGTTTTACTCTGATACTTTACTGAAATTTATTCCAAATGCTTTGTTTTCAGGAAGATTTATGGAAAATATTGAAATGTGTTGGTTTCTGGTAACTTTAAGATCATAACATTGGACTGCATAAGAATTTCCAGGACTCTATTGGAAAAACTAAATTTATAAAATTGCTAACCCAAGATCAAGTAGAAGAAAAATTAATTACATGGTGATATGGTTTGGCTGTGTCCCTACTGAAATCTCAACTTGAATTGTATCTCCCAGGATTCCCACATGTTGTGGGAGGGACCCAGGGAGAGGTTATTGAATCATGGAGTCTGGTCTTTCCCATGCTATTCTCGTGATAGTGAATAGGTCTCATGAGATCTGATGGGTTAATCAGGGGTTTCTGCTTTTGCTTCTTCCTCATTTCACCATCAGTTAAGAAGTGCCTTTCAGCTCCCGCCATAATTCTGAGGCCTCCCCAGCCACGTGGAACTGTAAGTCCAATTAAACCTCTTTTTCTTCCCAGTCTCTGGTATGTCTTTATCAGCAGTGTGAAAACGGACTAATGCACATGGGATAAAATGTATTGATAATAATGATAATTTTATGACTTTTTGTTTGAAACATTGCTGTTTCTTTAATGTCTAATTTTTCAGATTTAACGTAACTTTTTCTTTTATTCCTTAAGCTATCTATAGCTTACAGAAATTTAGCAGATTATACCTTTATCAACAGAAAAGAAGCATTTACTTTCTCTCTTACCTGATCCCTCCAGAATTCAGAAACTATTAGCAAGTATTATTATTTCCAAGGCAATATAGTTATATGCATAACTGCAATAAGAATATGTTCTTCTGGGCTGAGCGCAGTATCTCATGCCTGTAATCCCAGCACTTTGGGAGGCCAAGGAGGGCTGATCACTTGAGGCCAGGAGTTTGAGACCAGCATGACCAACATGGTGAAACCCCATCTCTATGAAAAAATAATAATAATAATAATAATACAAAAATTAGCTAGGTATGGTGGTGCATGCTTGTAATCCCAGCTACTCAGGTGGCTGAGGCACAAGAATTGCTTGAACCTGGGAGGTGGAGGCTGAAGTGATCTGAGATTGTGCCACTGCACTCTAGCCTGGGTGACAGAGTGAGACTCTGTCTCAAAAAAAAAAAAAGAATATATTCTTCCTATAACAGGACACAATTAGAAACACTGGTTATATTACCAAGGTTTTAAATAGAATATCATACTTAAAAATATGTGTAAAATTTTATATGACCAGCCGGGTGCGGTGGCTCACGCCTGTAATCCCAGCACTTTGGGAGGCCGAGGCAGGTGGATCACGTGAGGTCGGGAGTTTGAAACCAAGCCTGGCCAACAGGACCCTTAAGGACCCTTAAGGAGATTTTAAGAACCTAATGAAGAAGAGAATTCACCCAAAATTATAGGCATTGCAGATGAAGTCTGATGACAAGTCCTTGGCTTGGCTTCCTAGCTTGGAAAGACTTTTTAAATTCTAATTTGAGACTCCTTATTAAAAGTCCCAGCAAAGTATACTTTGAAAAAGCTTATATAATGAATCACTATTCTTACTATACTTATGTAAGTAATCAGGCCAAGTGTAACGAGACTAGGCCTATTTTGTAAACAAATCAGTTTTACTGTGATTATTTTTGGAATGGGCATGACTATAAAGAGAAAAACTATATATTAGTAGAAAACTATAGCACACCCATTGTTAGATTCTAGCCTAGTTCACTGTCTTTGAGGTTTTGTTATCTACTTGTAAACTGAACTGGATCCTGAATTCTAATTTCCTCCTGTATCTGGCTATGACTTCTACCGAGCTGACTACAAATTTGAGGGTTCCCTTGACCTCTTCCTCATGTTCAATAATTTACTAGGACGATTAACGGGAACTCAGGAAAACACATATGATTGCCAGTTTATAATGAAAAATACAATTTAGTAATAGCCAAGTGGAAGAGATTCATGGGGCAAGGTATGGGGGCTCTTTCTTCCATGCCTTCTCCCGGTGCACCATCATCCTAGCACCTCATTGTGTTCACCAACCCAGAAGCTCTCTGAACCCCAAAGTTTAGAGGTTAGTATGGAGGTTTTATTACATAGGTATGATTAGTTAAATTGCCAGCCATTGGTGCTTGAACATTATCTTTACTCTCTTTCTTCCCCCAACCCCCAGAAGTGGAAAGGGGTGCTAAAAGTTACAACCCTCTTATATTTGCTTTCAGGTGACAACTTTCAAAGTGAGTTGGAGCAAAGACCAAATATATATTTGTATGAAATCATGACATCCTATAGTAATATGTGATTTTCAAACTCTGCATGTATAATAGTTACTTAAAATTTAAATTAAATTTTAAAATGTACCAGTTATGCAGCTGAATTTTGGTACTTTTTCCCTTGGCTTTGTCTGGTATCTGAATCCACCATCATTTCCCTGTACAATATCTGCCATTGGAGATCCAATTGGGAAAATACATTTAAAGAAAAAATCTAAGAAGCACCTCATAGGTTGTGGTTCCCTTGCATCCACACTCATCATCATGGTATTATCTTCCCCAAGGTGAGTAATAGTATATCCCTGGCTAATATCAAGATTAGCACTAGCTGTCCGTAGATACCATTTAGAAAAGTTTTCTCTACATGTCCTCTCTCACCACTCCTATTCAACATAGTATTGGAAGTTAAAAAAAAAGTTTTCTCTACTTGAAACTAAAATTTATGGCAGACTATATGCTTCTGAATGTTCTAAAACCTTACTAGAAGACAAACATTGTCAAAGGTAGGAATGTGGCCAACATGTCAGGTAATGCCTATAACAAATTAAAATCTGGCGATTGCTGCCAAAATACCCACAAAAGTATCAGAGGCAACTGCTGCTAAAAGACCATAAAGATGATTCTGGAGACCAAAGGCCTGTGGAAGTCAATAAAATAATGGTCAAAGTGGACAAGATTAAAAAAAATTAGGATTCAGAAAGAAGCCAATTGTCATTTAGGAAACAATTATCTGATGACAAAGCTCAGTGCCCTCTTAGGGCTGACATTCATGTACATATTAAATATTGTAGAACTGATAAGCCTTGGTGGATTATATTTGACAAAGGTTATTTGTATTTCAAAAAGGAATCAACTTTTGAGACAAAGGAATGCTTTAATTCATTCAACAAATATTTGCCAAGTACCTACTTTAGGGATATGATGGTGTGTAAAAAATTTTTTGCTGCTATCATGGAGTTTAGAATATAGAGGTAAGGCCAATATTAATCTAGCAACATTAAATCTTGTGTAATTGTAAACTGAGGTAGATAAGTGCTCAAGAAAAAAAGGTTCTGTAAAAGTTTATATCAAAAGATCCTGATCAAAGAAGTATTCTGGAGGAAATAATCATTAAACTGAGAGCTGAAGGAAGAGTTGGGTTGAATGGCATAAATCCTAAAATGAGACAGGGTTTATACCTGAGGGTTAGTATATTAGTTTACTAGGGGTGTATAACAAAGTGTCACAAACTGGGTAGTTTAAATAACAGAAATGTATTGCCTCTAAGCTCTGGAGGCTAAATATCTGAGATCAAGGTGCTGGTAAGGCTGTTTCCTTCTGGGTTGATGAGGGAGATTCTTTTTCATGACTCTCTCCTAGATTCTAGTGATTTGCTGGAAATCTGGTGTTTCTTGACTTGTACACCTTTGCCTTTGTTATAGACTGATGCTGTCTCCCCCTAAAATTTATGTGTTAAAATCCTAACCCCCAGTGTGATGGGATTAGGAGGTGGCTCTTTGGGGAAATAATTAGGTAATGAGTGTGCAACCCTCATCAATGGAATTAGTACCCTTAGAAAAAGGACTCCAGAAAGCTCTCTCATCCCTTCTGCTATGTGGGGACACAGTGACAAGGGGGCCATCTGTAAAGCAGAAAGCAGGCCCTCACCAGACACTAATTCTGCCAGTGCCTTGATCTGGGACTTCCCAGCCTCCAGAACCATGATAAATAAATTTCTGTTGTTTAAGCCACTAGCTTATGGTATTTTTGTTGTTAGTCCAAACAGACTGAGATAGCCTTCATCTCCACGTGGCATTTTTTTCTCTGTGTCTTTGTGAATAAATTTCTTCTTTTTATAAGGACACCACTCATATTTGATTAGGAGTCTACCCTAATCCAGTATAAGCTTATCTTAATGAATTATGCCTGCAATGACTCTATTTCCAAACTAAGTCACATTTTGAGGTATTGCAGTTAGGACCTCAACATATGTATTTTTGGGGGAGACACAATACAACTCTTACCAGTTGAGAAAGAGACAATGGGAGCAAAGAAGATTTGAAATTTACCTGCTGACTTAGCTAGGTTAATCATGAGAGAACAAAAAGCTTTCATTTGAAAACACTTCAAGAAATTCAGTGTTCTCAAAGGAGAGTTGGATTGTGTTTATACCAAGAAGGGGGCTGAAACTATCTGAGGAGAAGGTTCAGGCTATAAAGGTTATACAGATTGATTATTGAGAAAAGTACAAAGGAGCACAGTGCAAAGTTTGGGAGGTGGAGAAGTTTGAGTCAAAAATAAGGAAGTATAGAGAGCATTATTGGGATGATGGGAAGGTAAAATAAATTGGCCAGGATTAATTGCTTCTATTCAGATCTCTGCCTGATGAAAAGGGGAGTGAGAAGTGTGATGGCTTTAGTCTCAAATGCCTTCTTGAGAAAGGCCAAAGAATTTAGACTGCCCAGTCCAGAACAATGTCAGTCCCAATAGGTATAGTCTCTGTTCTCCTGGCCAGAACTAGAATCAATTACTGGCTCCATCATGCACTAGATGTGTGCGTTTGGGCCAGTTATAGTACCTCTCTAAGACCGAGCTTTCTCATTCTTAAAATGAGTATAATAATAACACTTAGTTGAGGAAGCTTGTGTAGTACGTCTCAGTATCACTATTGAAGGGCTGGAGGATTCTCATGCCCTCGATAAACTGTGTGATCTCTCAGATCCTCTATTTTCTGATTTTAAAACTGTCATAGTAATGCTTTAGAGTACTGTAATAACAACTTATGGAGATCTTATTTATAAAAAGTAATTTGAGAAATAGAAAAGTAACACCTAGTTACTTTTTTCCTAGTTATTTTGGGCCAGGATTGTGTTCTGTGACTGTGTCTAAATGCACCATAAGAGGACGCCCAGGGAAGGCAGCTCCACTCCATTCTATCTCATTCCTCTTTCCTAGTGTGAGTTCATCCTGTGTGCTGATTTATTTTCCTTAATCCACCTGGTCCTATCAAGGGGCCATTTCAGTTAGTTGCTCCACTTCAGTTTATGGGAGATAAATCTTGTCCAGATTTTCCTAATGGCCAAAAAAGTCAAATCCTTATCCTCTTTGGGCTTTACTCAAAAATTCTTGTTCAGTTAGGGCTCTAGTTTCATTCCCCAGAGATTCTGCATGTTTTATACTAATCTTGCCAGGGCCTTCATCTTTTGGGCTAGTCTCTGGAAAATCTACCTCTGGTCCTGTGCACTTTTCCCCCTCTAGATTCTAGAAGAAAAAGCAATGAATAGCGTCTCCCACAAAGATATTTCCAAGACCTAACCCCCAGTACCTGTGAATAGTGACAGTAAAATGATTAGTGGCTGCCAGAGGTTCAAGAGAAGGAGAGAAATATTGAATAGGCGAAGGACAGGGGATTTTTTAGAGCAGTGAAGTTATTCTGTATACTGTAATTGTGTATGCATGACATGTTTTTCCATAATCCATTGGACTTTACAATACAAAGAATGAACTTAAGGTATGCAAAATTTAAAAATCACTTAGGAGGGGGCAGGGCCAAGGTGGTAGATTAGAAGCAGCTCATGTGTGCTGCTCTCATAGAGAGGAAACAAAAGGGCTAGTGAACATTGACTCTCCAGGCTGATCATCTGAAAAACCATGCTGGGATCCATCAAGGCAGTGGGTGAACACAGAGTACAGAGATGAGCAAAGTTGGGCACCAGCCTTTCAGGACTCAGAGTGAAGCCAAGAGAACCTCTCCAACACGGGAAAGGGTGAGTGAGTGAGAGCCCCCAGAGGAATTCACACTCTGCACAGGGACCCGCACAAGACTTGGAATGGGAGAATCCCCCTGGACCCCCTGGACACCTGCCACCACCATGCTCCTAGACTGAGGCAGAGAGCCAACTAGATGTTTTGCAGGGGCAACTCTTGAGTCCAAGGGGACCTCTACAAGCCTTGGCCCCTTGAGCAGACCAGCACTGGTGCCACAGCCCCAAAAGAGGCCACAGTTGCAGTGCCTGGGAGAAGTAAGATTGCCCCGCCCCCTCTTGCTGGACAGGGCTTGATGGCAGCTTCTGGCCCAGCAGTCCCACTTCAGCCTGAACTTGTCTGGCCACTCCAGTCACCCCTCACCACTGGTATCCTGGCGGGCAACCCTCAATAGAGCTTCCAGTCCAGTAGTCCCACTTCTGTGTCAACTTAGCCCATGGACACAGCCTCCTGTTGTCCCAGGAAGCACTCAGACATTAGGGCAGGAGAATGTACCCATCCTCACCACTGATAGCCAGGTGGCCCAGTGCTCCTACTTCAATGGGGACTCAGCTGGAGGGCTCAGCCTCCCACTGTCCCAAGAAACGCATAGACAGCAGGGTGTGTAGCCCCAACCATCCCTGCCACTGGTAGCCAGGCGGGCAATGCCTCCTAGACCTTCTGGCCCAGAGGTCCTATATCTGTGGGAACTCAGCCAGTGTGCACAGCCTCCTGCTGTCCCAGGAAGCATCTGGATGGTAGGGTGGGTGTCCCCAAACACCCCTGCTGCTGGAAGCCAGGTGAGCCATGCCTGTCAGAACTTCTGGCTCAGTGGTCCTACTTCTGCCAGAATTTGCTGAGGGTCACAACCTCCTGCTGCCCTGGAAACACCCAGAGAGCAGGGTGAGCAACTCCACTCACACCTGCCTCCCATAGCCAGACAGGGCCCACCCAATAGAGCTTCCAACCCAGCAGTTCTGTTCTACCTGCACTCTGTGAACAGGCACAAGCCCGTGTTTCTCCAAGAAGCACATGGATAGTATATTAGTGCTGACTTGGCAAGGATACAGCTTGTCTGCCAGCAGCAGCTCCTGCCTGAGGGAACACCATGGACCCGAAAACCCAACAAAAGAAACATAGGCACAGAGACAGTAATTGGAGGGGGCTCCTCCAAGACCCAGGAGTGGACTAGAATTGAAACCAGTCAACCGAAGCCACCTTATACAATAATCAAACCCCCAAGGGCATCAAAGAAGCAAAAAGCAAAAAAAAATCCACTCAAATTACAGCAATGTTAAAGACTGAAAGAACAACAGCCCATACAAATGAGAAAGATCCAGCACAAGAACTCTGGCAACTCAAAAAACCAGAATGCCTTCTTTACTCCAAGCAACTGCACTAGTTTCCCAGCAAGGGTCCTTAACTAGGCTGAAATGGCTAAAATAATGGAAATAAAACTCAGAATACAGATAAGAATGAAGATCATTGAGATTCAGACAATGTTGAAACCCAATCCAAGTAAGCTAAGAATCACAATAAAATGATACAGAGATAGATCGATGGAATAGCCATCATAAAAAAGAACCCAACTGATCTGATACAGCTTAAAAACACACTACAGGAATTGCACAATGTAATTACAAATATTAACAGCAGAACAGACCAAGCTGAGGAAAGAACCTCAGAGCTCAAAGACTGGCTCTCTGAAATAACTCATTCAGATAAAAAATTTAAAAAGAATAAACAAAGCCTACAAGAAATAGAGGATTATGTAAAGAGACCAATTATAGGACTCACTGGCATCCATGAAAGAGATGGGGAGAAAGCAAGAAACTTGGAAAACATATTTTAGGATGTCATACATAAAACTTCCTCAACCTCATGAGACAGGCTAACATTCAAGTCCAGGAAATGCAGAGAACCCCTGCTGATATTACACAAAAAGACCATCCCCAAGACCCATAATCATCAGATTCTCCAAGGTTGAAATTAAAAAAAAAAAAAAAAAAAGACAAAGGCAGCTAGAGAAAATGGGCAAGTCGCTTGCAAAGGGAATCCCATCAGGCTTACAGGAGACCTTTCAGCAGAAACTCTACAAGCCAGAAGAGGTTTGGAGACTATATTCAGCATTCTTTTTTTTTGAGACGAGTCTCGCTGTTTCACCCAGGCTGGAGTGCAGTGGTGCGATCTCGGCTCACTGCAAGCTCTGCCTCCTGGGTTCACACCATTCTCCTGCCTCAGCCTCCCGAGTAGCTGGGACTACAGGTGCCCACCACCATGCGGGGCTAATTTTTTTTTTTTTTTTGTATTTTTAGTAGAGACGGGGTTTCACCATGTTAGCCAGGATGGTCTTGATCTCCTGACCTCGTGAGGAGGTCCTCCTGACCCGCCTCAGCCTCCCCATATATTCAGCATTCTTAAAGAAAAAATTTACAATCAAGAATTTTACATCTGGTCAAACTAAACTTCACAAGTAAAGAAGAAATAAGATCATTTTCTTACAAGCAAATGCTTAGGGAATTCATTACCAACACACCTGCCTTATAAAAAGTCCTGAGAGGAGCACTAAATATGGAAAGACCATTACAAGCCACTACAGGAACACATTTAAGTACACAGACCAATGACACTGAAAAGCACCCACAGAAAAAAAAGTCTGCATGATAATCAGCTAAAAGCATGATTACAAAATCAAATCCACACATATTAGTACTAACCTAATGGGCTAAATGATCCAATTAAAAGGCGCAGAGTGGCAAGCTGAATAAAGAAGCAAGGCCCAATGGTATGCTGTCTTCAAGAGAACCATCTCACATGCAGTGACATCTATGGGCTCAAAATGAAGGGGCAGAGAAAAGTCTATGAAACAGAAGAAATCAGAGGTTACAATCTTAATTTCAGACCAGATGGACTTTAAACAAACAAACATCAAAAAATATAAAGAAGGGTATTATATAATACCCTTCAATTCAATGGTTCAATTCAACAAGAAGGTAAAACTATCCTAAATATGATAGACATCTAACACAAGAGCACCCAGATTCACAAAACAAGTTCTTAGAGACCTACAAAGGGACTTAGAACCCCCACACGATAATAGTGGGAGCCTTCAACATCCCACTGACAGAATTAGACAGATCATCAAGGCAGAAAATTAACAAACATATTTAAGACCTGAATGCAATACTTGACCAAAGGGACCGAATAGATACCTATAGAACTTGCCATCCAAAAACAACAAAAAATACATTCTTCTCATTGCCACATGGCACATACTCCAAAATCAAACACAAAATTGGACATAAAACAATACTCAGCAAATTTTAAAAAACCAAATTATACCAACCACAATCTTAGACCGCAGCACAACAAAAATAGAAATAAGTTCTAAGAACATAACTCAGAACCATAAAATTACATAGGAATTAAACAATCTGCTCTGGAATAACCTTTGGGTAAACAACAAAATTAAGGTAGAAATAAAGAAATTCTTTGAAATTAATGAGAAAAAGATATAACATATCCAAATCTCTGGGAAACAGCTAAGGCCATGTTAAGAGAGGGAAGTTTATAGCACTAAATACCCACATCAAAAATTTAGAAAGATCTCAAATTAACAACCTAACATCACAACCAGAAGAACTAGAGAAGCAAAAGCAAAGCAAGACCCCAAAGCCACCAGAAGACAAGAAATAACCAAAATCACAGCTGAACTGAAGAAAACTGAGACACTGAAAACCATACAAAAGATCAACAAATCCAGAAGTTGGTTATTAGAAAATATTGATAAGATAGATAGACTACTGGCTAGACTGATAAAGAAAAAAAGACAGAAGTTCCAAATAAACACAATTAGAAATGATAAAGGAGACGTTACCACTGAACCCACAGATATAAAAAAAAAACATCGAAGACTACTATAAACACTTTTAAGCACACAAACTAGAAAATTTAGAAGGCTGGGTGTGGTCGATCATGCCTATAATCCCAGCACTTTGGGTGGCCAAGGAGGGTGGATCACGAGGTCAGTAGATCATGATCATCCTGGCCAACATGGTGAAACCCCATCTCTACTAAAATATCAAAAAAAAAAAAAAAATTAGCTGGGCACAGTGGCATGTGCCTGTAGTCCCAGCTACTTGGGAGGCTTGAGGCAGAGGAATCACTTGAACCCAGGAGGCGGAGGTTGCTGTGAGCTGAGATTGAGCCACTGCACTCCAGCCTGGTGACACAGTGAGACTCCATCTCAAAAAAAAAAAAAAAGAAAAAAGAAAAGAAAATTTAGAAGAAATGGATAAATTCCAAGACACATAAACCAGGAAGAAACTGAATCCCTAAACAAACAAACAATGAGTTCCAAAGTTAAATCAGTAATAAAAAGCCAACTGTATTAATGCATTCTTATGTTGCTATAAAGAAATACCTGAGATTGGGTAACTATAAAGAAAAGAGGTTTAATTGGTTCACAGTTCTGCAAGCTGTACAGGAAGCATGACAGCTTCTGGGAAGGCCTCAGGGAACTTTCAATCATTGCAGAAGGCAAAGGGAAAGCATGTATGTCTTACATGGCCAGAGCAGGGGGAAGAGAGAGAGAGGGGAGGTGCTACATACTTTTAAACAACCAGATTTGTGAGAATTCTATCATGAGAACAGCAGTAGTGGGATGGTGCTAAACCATTAGAAACCACCCCCATGATCTAATCACCTCCCACAAGTCCCCACCTCCAACATTGGGGATTAAAATTGAACATGAGATTTGGGTTGGGACACAGGTATAAACCATATCATCTACTAAACATAAAAAGCCCAGGACTACACAGATTCACAGCCAAATTCTACCAGATGTAGACAAAATAGCTGGTGCCATTAATAATGAAGCTATTCCAAAAAATTGAAGAAGAGGGACTCCTCCCCAACTCCTTCTGTGAGGCCAGCATCATCCTGATAACGAAACCTGGCAGAGACAAAACAAAAAAAGAAAACTTCAGGCCATTATCCTTGATGCACATAGATGCAAAACTCCTCAACAAAATACTAGCAACTGAATCCAGCAGCACAGTGTAAAGCTAATCCACCACTATCAAGCAGGCTTTATCCCTGGGATGCAAGATTGGTTTAACATATACAAAACATATGTTTGTGTGATTCATTACACAAACAGAACTAAAAATGAAAACCACATGATAATTCCAATACATGCAGAAAAGGCTTTTGATAAAATTCAGCATCCCTTCATGTTAAAAACTCTCGATAAACTATGCATTGAAGAAACATACCTGAAAATAATTAGAGCCATGTATGACAAATCCACAGACAACATCATACTGAATGGGCAAAAGTTAGAAGCATTTCCCTTGAAAACTAGAACAAGCCAGACACGATGGCTCATGCCTGTAATCTCAGCACTTTGGGAAGCAAAGGCAGGCAGACCACTTGAGCCCAGGAGTTTGAGACCAGCCTGGTCAACACAGGGAAACCCTGTCTTTACAAAAAAATAAGAAAAATTAGCCAGGCGTGATGGAACACACCTGTGGTCTCAGCTACTCGGGAGGCTGAAATGGGAGGATCACCTGAGCCTGGGAGCTCAAGGCTGCAGTGAGCTATGATCACACTACTGCACTCAAGCCTGGGTAAGAGTGAAACCCTGACAAAAAAAAAAAAAAAAAAGAAAAAAGAAAAAAGAAAGAGGCCAGGCGTGGTGGCTCAGGCCTGTAATCCTAGCACTTGGGGAGGCCGAGGCAGGCGGATCACCTGAGATTGGGAGCTCGAGACCAGCCTGACCAACATGGAGAAGCCCTCTCTCTACTAAAAATACAAAATTAGAGGGCATGATGGTGCATGCCTGTAATCCCAGCTGCTCGGGAGTCTGAGGCAGGAGAATCGCTTGAATCCAGGAGGCGGAGGTTGCAGTGCGCTGAGATTGTGCCATTGCACTACAGCCTGGGCAACAAGAGCAAAAAAAAAAAAAAAAAAAAAACGAAAGAAAGAAGAAAAAAAAGAAAACTGGCACAAACAAGAATGCTCTCTCTCACCACTCCTATTTGACATAGTATTGGAAGTCCTGGCTGGAGCAATTAGGCAAGAGAAAGAAATAAAAGGCATCCAAATAGGAAGAGAGGGAGTCAAACTATCCCTATTTCAAATGACATGATTCTATACCTAGAAAACCCCATAGTCTCTGCCCCAAAGCTCATTAATCTGATTCACATCTTCAGCAAAGTTTCAGCATACAAAGTCAACATACAAAAGTCAGTTTCATTCCTATACCCCGATAGCTTTCAAGCTGATAGCCAAATCAGGAACACTATCCCACCACAATTGTTATAAAAAGAACAAAATACCTAGAAATACAGCTAGCCAGGGATGTGGAAGATCTCTACAACAGGAATTATATAACACTGCTCAAAGAAATATTAGGTGATGCAAATAAATGGAAAAACATTTCATTCTCATGGATAAGAAAAATCAATATCATTAATATGGCCATAGCGCCCAAAGCAATTTACAGATGCATTGTTATTCCTAACAAACTACCAATGCCATTAGTCACAGAACCTAAAAAAATAAAAAACTGTTTTAAAATCCATATGAAACCAAAAAAGACCCTTATAGCCAAGGCAATCTTAAGCAAAAAGAACAAAGCTGGAGGCATCACGTTACCCAACTTCCAACTATGCTACAGGGCTACAGTAACCAAAACAGCATGGTACTGGCACAAAAACAGGCACATGGACCAATGGAACAGAATAGAGAGCCCAGAAATAAGGCCACAACCACTTGATATTTGACAAAGCTGACATCATTCTACCATAAAGATATATGCACACAAATGTTCATTGCAGCCCTAAAGACAAGCAATAAATGGTGCTGGGATAACTGGCTAACCATATGCAGAAGACTGAAACTGGACTCCTATCTTACACCACACACCTTAAGTTCCTATAAGGAACTTAAATAAATTTACAAAAAAAATACCAAATAACCCCATTAAAAAGTGGGCAAGGAACATGAACAGACACTTCTCAAAAGAAGACATACATACATACAACAAGCATATGAAAAAAATGCTCAACATCACTATTTATTAGAGAAATGCAAATCAAAACCACAGTGAAATACCATCTATAGTAGCCCATTCTCACACTGCTATAAATGGCTACCTGAACTGGGTAATTTACAAAGAAAAGACGTTTAATTGACTCACAGTTCCACATGGCTCAGGAGGCGCAGGAAACTTACAATCATGGCGGAAGGGGAAGGAGAAGCAAGCACCTTCTTCATAAGGTGGCAGGAAGTGGGTTGCAGGGGGAGTGCCACACTTTTAAATTGTCAGATCTTGTGAGAACTCACTCACTATCATGAGAACAGCATGGGGGAAATCCATGTCCATGATCCAATCACCTCCCATGAAGTCCCTCCCCTGACATGAGGAAATTACAATTTGACATAAGATTTTGGTGGGGACACAGAGCCAAACCATATCACCATCGTAAACCAGTCAGAATGGCTATTAATAGAAAGCAAAAAAATAACGAATGTTGTTAAGGTTGTGAGGAAAAGGGAACACTTGTACACTGCTGGTGGAACTGTAAATTAGTTCATCCATTGTGGAAAGTAGTGTGGCAATTCCTCAAATAACTTACAACAAAATTACCATTCAACCCAGCAATCCCATTATCAGGTATATACCCAAAGGGATATACATCATTCTACCAGAAAGATACATGCACACAAATGTTCATTGCAGCACTATTCACAGTAGCAAAGATGGGAATCAACCTAAATGCCCATCAAAGGTAGATTAGATAAAGAAAATGTGATACATATACGCCACATAATACTATGCAGACATAAAAAGGAATGAGATCATGTCCTTTACAGCAACATAAATGGAGCTGGAGGTCATTATGATAAGCAAACTAACACAGGAACGGAAAACCAAAATACCACATGTTCTTACTTATAATTGGGAGCTAAATGATGAGAACACATGGATACTAGGAGGGGTACAACAGACACTGGTGCCTACTTGAGTGTGGAGGGTCGGAGGAGGGAGAGAATCAGAAAAAATACCTGTTGGGTATTATGCTTATTGCCCAGTGATGAAATTTTCTGTACACCAAACCCTTCTAACACATAGTTCATCTATATAACAAATCTGCACATGTACCCTTGAACCTAAAATAACTATTACAATAAGTAAATAAATATTTTTAAAAATCATTTAGAATGTCAGAAAATTCCAGGATTGTATTAGTCTGTTCTTGCACTGTTATAAATAAACACCTGTGACTGGATAAATTTATAAAGAAAAGAGGTTTAATTGGCTCACAGTTCCACTGGCAGTACAGAAAGCATGACAGCTTCTGGGGAGGCCTCAGGAAACTTTCAGTCATGGTGGAAGGCAAAGAGCAAGCAGGCATGTCTTACATGGCCAGAGCAGGAGGAAGAGAGAAGGTAGAGGGGCTACACACCTACACAACCAGATCTCGTGTGAACTCTATCACAAGAATAGCACTAGGGGGATGGTGCTAAACCATTAGAAACCACCCCCATGATCCAATCACCAGACCCACAAGGATGCACCTCCAACATTGGGGATTATGATTGAACATGAGATTTGTTTAGGGACACAGATCCAAACTATATCAAGGATAGAGTGTAGAATATGACAAAATAATCTAACTGTATTACAAATGTGTGAAACAACCTCACTGCAGGTGGTGGTAAAAGAAGTGCAGACCTAAGTAACTTTTGGAAATTAGTGGAGTCTGTAATACTAAATGAAAAACTGTTTATAAACACCACACTCTTGTTTTTCACAGGGATATGGGTTAACAATTCTAATACTTCTATACGTGTGTATTGGAATTGAGCAGTTAAGTAAATTGTGGTAAATTGTGGGTAGTGAGGCTGGTTTCTCTCTGCTGGAGTGAGAGTTTATGCCTAATCAAAGGGAGGGAGCTAAAATAATCTCTGTGGTAATGGATTACAGTTGGATATATTAATATTAAATCATATTTGGCTTAATGTAGATACACACGGCTACATACACGTACACATGGCTACATATAGACACATATAGATATGTGTACATACATGATTAGTATACACAAACGTTCCCTTCCATTGACAAATGAGAAGGCCTAGAAGCAACAGTACCCCAGTAGTAACAAGCACATCTGGCATCCAGTTCATGGTTTGTAATAGCACTCTGCAACAAAGGGAAACAGGGCTTCTTAGAAAAATTGGTGTTTCTAGGACTAGGGCAGGAAATATACAAGTTGAGCCTGTAACATTTTGTAGTGCCAGAAAGTAAAGAAGTGCTAACAACAAAAACAAGCCCACAAAGATGGGGCTGTGTCAAATAGATGTACTGAAAGAGCCAATACCAAGAACTCCTGATGCCAAATCTGGAACACTTTGGGGAAACAAATAAAGCAGTATTGAATTGTAACACAAAGTATAAAATAAATAGCCATGAGTCTACACTAATACAAGTAAATAAGTGAATAAATAAATAAATGGGGGCAAAGAAACAATCTTCCATGCAGAAAAATTCCAAATGATTTATGTAGATATGCCAACCTAAAGGAGATAAAGCATAACTCCTCACTGTTTTAGTTCAGGCCACACATAGTGACTTTCTTCCAAAGAGTATAGTATGAAAAAGGGAAATAAAAGAGTAACTTGTGATGGAAAAGCCTGACAAGCACAAATTACCTCAGCAGAGTGATCAGGGTCAACATAAACAGTAATAAATCATATCAACAGTATGTTCTCTTGATATGATACGATGAAAATCATCTAGTCATCCTTTTTTTTTTTTTTTAGATGGAGTCTTGCTCTTGTCACCCAGGCTGGAGTGCAATGGAGTGATTTCGGCTCACTGCAACATCCACCTCCTGGGTTCAAGCGATTCCCCTGCCTCAGCCTCCCTAGTAGCTGGGATTACAGGCGCCCGCCACCATGCCCAGCTAATTTTTGTATTTTTAGTAGAGACAGGGTTTCACCACTTTGACCAGGCTGGTGTCGAACTCCTGACCTTGGGTGGTCCACTCTCCTCATCCCCCCAAAGTGCTGGGATTACAGGCGTAAGCCACCGCGCTTGGCTGAAAATCGCCCTTAACCTCTGTGGTCTTCTTCCCCAAAAAACCATTATCCCTGTCTAATAATGACAAAGACATCTAACAAATCCCAAAAGATAGATATTTAAAAAATACCTGACCCATTCTTCTCAAACTGTCAAAATGACCAAAGCAAGGAACAACCGAAAAGCTGTCATAACCAAGAGGGGCCTGAGAAGACATGATGATGAAATGTTATATGATATTCTGGATGGGTTATTGGTTTGCAAAAGGGAATTTATGCAAAAACTAAGGAAATTTGATTAAAACATGGACTTTCAGTTATGGTAATGTCTTGATATTGGTTCATTAATTGCAATAAATATACCTTGCTAATGTAATATATTCATAAAGGGGAAACTGGGTACAGAGTTAATGAGAACTCGCTAGACTATATTCTAATAGTTCTGTAAATCTAAAACTATTGTAAAAATCAAGTTTACTTTAAAAATATTACTGACTGTCTTGGTTCTGTTTTACTACTTTTTTTTTTCTTTTTCTTGAGTCAGGGTCTCCCTCTGTCACCCAGGCTGGAGTGCAGTGGGGTGATCTTGGCTCACTGCAACCTCTGCCTCCCGGGTTCAAGCAATTCTCCCACCTCAGCCTCAGAGGTTTGAATAATACTTCTTTGTTTTAATCATTCAGCTCAGATTAAAAACAACACCTAATTTCTTAATTTCAACTATTGCCTTGCCCTCTGCTACATCCTACCTTCTCCCATTCGCTGTAGTCACTCTCTAGTATGGTATTGAGTTGGGGATGTGCATCTGCCCGACAAATTTTTATATTTTTTGTAGAGATGGGGTTTTGTCGTGTTGCCCAGGCTAGTTTCAAACTCCTGAGCTCAAGCAGTCTGCCCACCTTGGCCTCCCAAAGTGCTGAGATTACAGGTATGAGCCACATTGTCCAGCCATTTCCATTTACTTTTCTTTCCCATTGAGCCCAATTCTTAAAAACATCTAGTGGCAGCTTAGCTTGGGTGTCTTGGCTCAGCTCTGGAGGTTTGAATGATACTTCTTTGCTTTAATCATTCAGCTCAGATTTAAAAATTTCTTAATGTCAACTATTGGCTTGCCCTCTGTTATATTCTACCTTCTTCCATTCCCTATCCTAACTCTCTAGTATGGTATTGAGTTGGGGATGTGCACACACAGGCAAACACACACACATACACATCCACATACATATACAGTGGTGTGCTGAAACTGTCTCAAACCAGCTAGTGAGACCCAATTGTTAAATATTCAAGAATGAGGCAAGCCAGTTATTAAGCACATCCATTATTAAAAATTAAAGGATAAAGTTACAATTAAGTAAATCATATTAAAAACAAAGGTTATAAATAATATCATTACTTCTATTTATTTTACTATTATCTATACTTTTTGAGGTTAAGTCTACTGTATTTCTATAATGGAAATACTACATACTGGTGTGCTACTTCTTGATTCCATATTTGGTGATGTCACCCTGATATGACATCATATCATTGATATGATATGAAATAGACCATGGGTGGAGTATTTGTACCATGGATATTGAAAAAACTTAAATCAGAGCTTGAGTTATTGTTTTGTTGATTGTCTACTTTAAAAAGATGGATGTGCTTAATAACCAGCCTTAAAAAGATGGGGGAAATTTTTATCACGGTTAATACTGTAGGTTAAACTCTAAAATGTTTGTAGCTGTTACATTTGAATAGCACAAAATATTGAGGAATATTCTTTAAGTGTTTGAAAACAGTTTTAAACTCAGCAAAGAGGTTAACTGATATTGTTAACAAGATTCAACTTCATTCTATTGTTATACTCTCATCTTACTCGTCAATATAAATGAAAATGTCAATTGATATTCATTTGAGAGTTACTCTCATTTGTTAATTGCAACCATAGGTTAACTAAAGATACAAGAGTTTGGCTAAATCAGTGAGAACATTCTATGAGAATAAGTTCATTATACAGAATAGAGAATATTATATATTTTATTATTTGTAAGTTTTGTATTACATATCCTTTATGTCAGTAAAATTTATAATAATCATGTACATATTTATTTTTTGCAGTTTGTTGTTAAACAGTTACTAGCAAACTGCTATGTACACACATTCCTTATAAAAAATGTGAGAATTATTTGCAACATAAATGAGAACATATGAGGTTATAAGTAGTAGGTACAATCTTAAAGAGACAAACCACAAGTATGATTGATACTTCCACTAGACATCTTGTCAAGAGAATTATATTCCCAAATAAGTATCACCAAAAATTTTGTTGAAACTAGACCTTTCCACAAGCTATGGGCTCCTATAAATACATATTTTTACCAGAGTTTCTTCATCTAATTAGGTTTTTAAATTGTGGTAAGAATAAGATACAGATAAATGAATTAGATGCAGCCTGGCCAATATGGTGAAACCCCATCTCTACTAAAAATACAAAAATTAGCTGGGTGTGGTGGCAGGCGCCTGTAATCCCAGCTACTCGGGAGGCTGAGGCAGAAGAATCGCTTGGAGCTGGGAGGCAGAGGTTGCAGTGAGCTGAGATTGCGCCACTGCATTCCAGCCTGGGCGACAGAGCGAGACTCCAACTCTTAAAAAAAAGAAAACAGAAATCAATTAGATGTATTAATTAGGAATCTGCTATGAACTGAATTGTGTTCCCCCAAGATTTACATGTTGAAGCTCTAACCTCCAATGTGACAATATTTACAGATCGGGCCTTTAAAGAGGTAATTGAGGCTACAAGAGGTTGTAAGGGTGGAGCCCTAATCCAGTAGAACTGGAGTCTTTACAAGAGGAAGACACACCAAAGGTGCATGGGCACAGAGAAAAGGCCATGTAAGGACACAGTGGGAAGTGGCCATCTACAAGCCAATGAGAGAGGCCTCAGGAGAAACCAAATCTGTCAACATCAACATCTTGATCTTGTACTTCCAGCCTCCAGACTATGAAAAAACAACTATTGTTTGAGCCACCCTGTCTGTGGTATACCATGTACCATGGTGTTTGTAGGGAAGCCCTAGTAAACTAAAACAAAATCTTAGATTGTAAGTAATAGAAATCAACTGTAGGTAGATTATAGCAGAAAGAGGACAGAAATGCAGGTAAAAGTTACAACTGGAAACTGCATTGCTATAGGAAGCCCAAGATGTTCTCTTTTTCTGTATCTCCTCTCTGCTATATCCTATCTATTTTATTCTGAACATCTTTATTCCACACATCTTTATTCCACAGCTATACTGTCCAATATGATAGTCACAAGGAACATGCGGCTTTTTAAATTTAATAAAATTCAGTTCTTCAGTCACATTAAAGATATTGCAAATATTAAATAGCTACATATGGCTACTGTGTTGGACACTGTAGATATAACACACCTCCATCATTGTAGATAGTTCTTTTGGACAGCACTGGATTATAGGATTACCAGAGATCAAGGTAAACTTCCCTTGAAGTTGAAGGTAAACTTCCATTTAACCATTAGGACACCTCAGCTGTATCGCTCCCTTTTAAGGCCTATATTTAGTTTTGAATTTATAATTTTTTATCATTTTTCTTAGGGACTGATATCACCAGTGACCTCTAGGGAAAGGATTAGTAGTGAGGAGAAACATTATTTTGTATTGTTTGAATGTAAATACATCCATGTACAAACTGCATAATATTTTTTAAGGTATTGGAGTTTTGTATTGCTCATGATTGTATCCAAACACGCAGTATAGTACCTTAACAGGTAATGTTAGGAAGTCTAAGAGATGGACATACCGTTAATGCTAAATCCTGTGATGATGAGAAGATGCTCTGGTTATGCCTAATTCTTTCTGCTTCAAGCCCAGCTAGGTCTGGGAATTGCTTGGGGAAACTGGAAGACTGAACCAGAGGACTGTGTGCATGTGTGCATGCGTGCGTGCGTGTGTGTGTACTGGTAGGTAATAAATAACTACTGTGTATCTGACACTATGGTAGTTTATACTTTTTATGTCTACTCTAAACAACAACACTACAAAGTAGTCACCCTTGTACCCATTTTATAAATGAGGAAACTAAGACTAACTCATTTATCCTGGTGTGTTCTTTTTTCTTTTCCTGTTAGTGCAATTTGACAGTTACACAATTGTTACTAAATAGAATGTAGCCAGTTCTAGAGAAACTTCATTCTACCAGTGTTTATTTTATTATTTTATTTTTTATTAGATAATTCATACTCTTGGATCAAAAACTGGTAGCAAATTGTATTTAGTACAAAGTAAATCTTCCTTCACACACTACCCTCAGGCAACAGTCAACAACTTCTTGTGTGTCTTTACAGAAATATTTTATGTGTATACAACACATATACGAATATTTCTAAAATTTAATTTGGAGTATTTTACATACTCCAAATCTTTTTTTTCACTTGACAATATATCTTGAAAATCATTATATATTACTAGATCTGCTGAATTTCTTTTAATAGCTATATGTTATTTGTTGTAGGAAAGCCTCAAAATTTATTCAAATCCCTACTCATTTATGATTGTTGTTTCATATCTTTTGTTATTACAAAGCTTCAGTGACCATTCCTATAAATGGGCCATTTTGCACATGTGGAAATATATCTGCAGAATAAATTTCTAGAGGTAGAGTTGCTGAGTCAAATTTAAAGGCAAAGAGTCTTTAAACTTTTCATAGATATTGCTAATTTTTATCCATAGATGTTATACAAATATACTTCCCCTCAGCAATGTTTATCCATACCCTTTCCAATACTAAGGGAACCCTTTCTTGTACAAGAGAAAAAGAAAGAAAGAAAAATCAATCTAATTTGCTTATAGGCACCTAAAGATTTTTTTTTTTTTTTGGCCTTGCCCAGAAGTTATGCATTTCAGTGAACCCTACCCTCACCATCCCCATTTCCTGGAATAATATTAATACTACTTTCCAACTGAAACTGTGAGATCACATTCTTTCTTTTCTATTTTATATAATACTGGCCTACTTTATATATGACTGGGATGGAGGTTGTTCATTCTGCTCATCTGTGTATTATGCAAATTTGCCTCCAAGCAGATTGGCCTCTTGCAACCCTGGTGAGAGGTGACAGCATGCTGGCAGTCCTCAGAGCCCTCGCTTGCACCTCCCCTGCCTGGGCTCCCACTTTGGCGGCATTTGAGGAGCCCTTCAGCCCCCACCTGCACTGTGGGAGCCCCTTTCTGGGCTGGCCAAGGCTGGAGCCCACTCCCTCAGCTTGCAGGGAGGTGTGGCGGGAGAGGCGCGAGCGGGAACCGGGGCTGCGTGCGGCGCTTGCGGGCCAGCTGGAGTTCCGGGTGGGCGTGGGCTTGGCGGCCCCGCACTCGGAGCAGCCAGCCAGCCCCGCTGGCCCCGAGGAATGAGGGACTTAGCACCCGGGCCAGTGGCTGCGGAGAGTGTACTGGATCCCCCAGCAGTGCCGGCCCACCGGCGCTGTGCTCGATTTCTCGCCGGGCCTTAGCTGCCTTCCCGCGGGGCAGGGCTCGGGACCTGCAGCCCGCCATGCCTGAGCCTCCCACCCACTCCATGGGCTCCTGTGCTGCCCGAGCCTCCCCGACGAGCACCACCCCCTGCTCCACGACGCCCAGTCCCAACGACCACCCAAGGGCTGACGAATGCGAGCGAGCGCACGGCGCAGGACTGGCAGGCAGCTCCACCTGCAGCCCTGGTGCGGGATCCACTAGGTGAAGCCAGCTGGGCTCCTGAGTCTGGTGGGGACGTGGAGAACCTTTGTATCTAGCTCAGGGATTGTAAACGCACCAATCAGCGCCCTGACAAAACAGGCCACTGGG